>NC_136244.1:6592500-11842500 GCF_053564925.1 Oryzias latipes
GGTTCGGATCACTTTTGTACCATTTTGGTTTGTTGTTTTTTTTTTGTTTATTAATCCCCCCCCCCCCAAAATGTATTAACTTTGCGTTGAGGCGGAACTAATGTTAACTGCGAGTTTCCGCCGAGAACAATGGTGTCTGCGCTCGCAAGCCTGTAGAAAGGAGGGGGGGCAGAGCGTGGGAGCGCAAGAGTGTGTGTGTGAGCGCACGTTCAGAGTGTGCTGCTCAGTTCGACGGAACAGTAAGAAAAACGGTTTCCTCTAAAAGAACGGGGACTGGTTCTTTTATCAACCTGCTCTGGAGGCTCTGAGGGTCCAAACGGAGAAGTGATCTCCCCTGCGTTTTCCGACCACGATCAAAAACCTCATTGCAGGAGGTTCAACAGATATTGGGTGACGGAGGTGACAGTAAGCATGTCAACAGTATCATGTGGACGCGAGGCCAGAGATGGAGGAACCCCCCCATCTCCTCACGCTCTCATGTGTGGGAACACTTTGGCTTTGTTTGGATGAAAGGAAAAGACAATTAAATAAGTCATATGCTGTGTCTTGACATTTTATTGTTACACGAAGATAGCATATGCCACAGATGACACATCTAATCTGTTAACGCACTTAAAACGGCATCACCCGATTGTAAAAATCGGTCTACAAGAAAAAAAATGTGCAAGGTAATATGTTGTTTTTTTCAGGCCAGTGTTAAGTATCCAAAGTTTTTGGTTCCTGATAGCTAATAGTTTTATTATTTTATATAGCAGATCACCTACATAGGTTAATTTTATTATTGTTATATAAAACCAATAAATGCATTTCGCAAGAATTTTTTTTCTGCCTTTTTTGTACCGAAAAAATCCCGAAAATGTATCAAATCGAGCCCTATGAAATTCTGAACCGAACCGAATTAAGATTTTAGTGTACCGTTGCATCCCTAATTATCATATACATGGATATAGTTTACTCTGAAAGGCTTAAGAAAAGCATGAGACAGGATTAAGGTAAAACCTTTCTGGTAACAGCGATTATGAAGAATTGAAGTTAAGTTAAATTTTCAGGAAAGTTGAGACATCTTTTCTGCTCAGCTCATTTTGAATCTATTCTAACTCCCTTCATGTTTCTTACAGAGCTACTTAAGCTCCATCAGTTTTATAGGCCACCAGGAGTGGGGTGAATGGAGAGCCAGGGCAAAGTGACATTGAAATCCTGAGAGGCTTTAGACAGGTCTGCCTCAATTGTTTTTAATCCAAGGCAACCCGTGTGGAAATGGACATCCATGTAGAAGTTTATGATTCTAAACACTAAGCTAATCAAATTGATTATCAGTGAGTTAGCAACAACACAGAGGAGTGTCTTGGTAGATTATGGATTGACAAAGGTAAACCTGCTTCATAAATAACTATAATCTGAATACTTTCGTAGTCACGGATACTCCTTTTTTCAAAGGGCTGACCTATATTCACATGTGCGAGCAAACACACAAAAACACCAGGAGCTATGCTGGCATCCTAACTGGGACGCACTATACGAGGCTCCCGGAAGGCTCTTGGTTCAGGGTGCTCAAAACAAGATGGACCACGTCCAAAGATGCTCACTACAAAACACACAGAAACCTTGACACACACACGTCTATTGTAGCTTGCAAGCTCCATTAAGATGTGATGCTGAACAGCAACTGAACAGCAACTCTGCAGCATCTAAATCTGTTTATAATGAAGAGATTGAAAATCATAACTCATGTAAAATTTTATATAAAATAATACTAATAATGGATTTGATTTATCTGCGCTTTTCCGGACATTCAAAGCGCTTACAATGTGTCAATCATTCATTCAGTCCTCATTCATATTTGGTGATGGTAAGCTACTGTTGTAGCCACAGGTGTCCAGGGGCAGGCTGAGGGAGGCGTGGCTGCCAGTTAGCACCTACAGCCCCTCTGACCATCACTGGGACATTCATACGCATTCGCACACCAATGTAGCTGCACTGGAGGCAAGGAGGGTGAAATTTCTTGCCCAGGGACACAACTGCAGTTGACTAGGGGGAGCGGGGATCGAACCTCCGACCCTTTGATCATTGGCTGACCTGCTCAACCAAAGGCACTGCATTGATGTTTGGAACACAGTTCAGTTTATTTGCCACTCAATCAGACAGTCATTCCAGCAGGAAGAGCTCAAATGTGGATCTCAAAAGCACAAACTTCTCAAAGCTCGGACAGCCTTCTATAGAGGAGAGTCCCAACAATGGAGCCGTTCAAGAATGGGCTAAACGCGCATTTAGTCCATGGTTCTTCACACTGGATTGTTGCTATCCAATACTACATCTACAGTTGGAAGGGGCTTGGAAGGAAATGTTGATGCGGTGCAAATCTGGTGAATGTTGCATAGAGCCTGGAAACGGTTGTAGAAACTTGCAAAGCTACACATGAATGTGAGAGTTTCGAACGCGGAAGCCTGAATTGTTGCTGAGCTTTTCAGATCAAAATGTTGTTGTATTGTTCTGCAGAAATGGTGTGCACAGCCTGAAACAAGGCAGAAGTTACTCCTGCATGACTAGACATGAGCTTTCGTATTAGAAGGTTTATTAGAATTTAAACTTGAGCTCTTTTAGGGGCAGAAAAACTTTTACGCTACTTTGCTCTGCCCAATCACCCATTTTAGGAACATTGTCAAGGTGGCGAATAAACTTCAAGTATAATTTTATTTATTTGGTCAGCATCTAGTTATTAAATATCTACGATAGCCCTGAAGTGCAAATCACACCAACAAATCCCTCGATGCAAAAACATATAAAATCATGACAAGGAAAACAAATAAGAAGAAAAACGTCACGTTGTAAAAATCAACCCAAAATTACAGAAAAAGAACTGTTTTGTGTTTTTACATAACATTTAATTTGTTTATTTTTTTATTTTTATTTTATTTTATTTTTTTATTTTGTTTTAATTACATTTTGGATTCTGATGTTTTATTTTGCTTTTTTAACTTTGATTTTTAAAAATGTTTTTGCATTTAGTGATTCGTTAATACGATCCCAATACAACACATCTACTCTAAAGGCAAAACAAAAGAACACCATAATGGTCTAGTTTTTTTCTTCTTCTTTGTCAGTTTTCAAGCTTACAACTCTTTTTTTGGAAATGTAACATTTTTTTAACCTTTTTGTTCCCAAATATCTGCATGAAAGATGTACAGAAACCAAAACTAAGAAATCATTAAAAACTTCACGCCATCAATGAGACGTGCTGGCGTGGCATACGTGGGTGCAGATGACACCCTGGCAGCAGCAGACATGGAGGTTCTTAGAGTCAGCTGAGAGGCAAAAACCCCCCAAATTTTCATATACATCTTGGAAAATGAATTCCTTAAATGAATTCCTGGAGGATAAATGGATATTATTACTACCAAGCTCTAATTTTTACAGATTAGATTATTGCTTCAACAAATTATAATAAAATCCCCATCATTGTGTTAACTTGATATTAAAGGATACTGCTTTCATAAAAATTAAGTAATGATAGATGCTCGGGGCTATAAGATGTACAATAAACTAAAAACAAATGTCATTAAGTCCAGGCACATGGACAATTTGGCAAATACAGAAAAAGATTTGTTTTGTTTACATGCTTGGTTAAGGGAGAACATGATGCGATCTGAGTTTTGTTGATTCGTGCAGTTTTTCAGGGGAAAAACAGTCTTCTGAACACAAATTTTGCTCTTAGACTAACACAGCAGTGATGTGAAGTCAGGTGAAAATGTAGCTTAATAAATAAATAACTAAAGAAATAAAAATTGAAATTCTACTTTTTTAATTAAAAAGAAAAATAATACATTCATTTTCAGACATGTCTATTCTATTACTTGTGGGTTTTCAACGTTGCTTTGGTAAAAAAGTTGCGAATTTATTGTTGAAATATTGTTGACAATTTGTTTAGACACGTCACTGACCGTGATCTCCAGTTAGACAGACACTTTTAAAACTGAAGAAAGAAAAGGAACAGGTCCACAAACAGGTAATCCATGTGTTTCTTCATTATAAGCGGCACACAGACTTCATTTACAAGTAAAAGTAAGTCAATAATGACAAATTTGGGGATTTTTTTTTTAAATGCTACAGTTTGTAAATGGCAGGAAAATGTTAAACAACACACTTTAACTGTTACCAATACTCGAAACTCACCCAGAATTTTGGATTGTAGTTTGTTAATAAGGTGTAAACAAAACATTTGTATATTAAATTTATTTTATATAGGTTCATCAATATGCTGTTGGAGGTTCTTCTCATGGTTTTTGCTTCCTTTCCTTTTTTACCCATAAGAACCCATGGTGACATCAGTGTAACAGAAACATTTCAGAAATGGATTCTGTGTCCTACTTGGTTTGGGGTCAAATACACAATTTTATTTTGAAGAAAAAATGGGTCTGGGTTCTTATGGGCTAAGGGCTGCTTTTCCAGAGCCAGAGGTCTTCCAGGAATGGTCTTTTGAGTGTTGGTAGATATAAACCAAAATGTCTATTGTACTTAATTTTTAAAAGTTTCTATGATATTTACTTATTTTTAGCGGATTGCATAGAAGAGGTAAATAATTCTGGATCTAAAAGCTGTAGTCCAGGTTTGTTGTGCTAATAATGGCCTTCTTATTTTCTTCTTTATGACTGCATTTCTTAAGGGTTTTTTCTTGCTGAACCTCTTTTTACCCAGATTGAAGGACTTCTGGGGGGTTTTAGTACACAAAGTTAAACTGTTTAAGCAATTGAAATAATTAGAATTTTCTGTAACGCAACGTGATTATGAATGTTTCTTTGCATTAAACAAAACATTTGTAATTTATTACTAAAATCAGTGTAAATCACACAATGCAACTTGGTGAAACCCCTTTAGTACAGTGTATGTATGTAAAAACATATTAACGATTACAACAGTTAAAAAAGCAAAAAAATTATTTAAAAAAAAATACTTTAATTTTAAAAACAAAATGTCAGAAACCAAGATGTAATTTAAAAAAATCAAAACACAATTTAGAAAAAAATCAATGTAATATAAATGAAATGTTTTGAGAAACAACATTTCCAGAAATCAAAAGTAAATGTTGAAAGCAAAACACAATCAGAAACCGGAAAAAGAAGGTACTGTGGGACATCGATGGTTAGATGATGACATTTGTCCATCACTTCAAGTGAAAGTTAATTGTCATAAAGCAATACTGGGTTTGCTCTATACTAATCATCACATTTTTATTAGTATGCAGACATTGACAACACATTTGGAAAAAAAAACTCTGATGTCTAACTCAAAGGTAAAAAATCAAATGACATCATCCAATCAGTGATGACCTACTGTTTCTGGAAATTACTTTTGTTTTCCGAAAGTTTCCTTTTTTTACCATTTCTTTGAATCGTATTTTGGTTTTTGGATTTTTTTTTTCTAAAATGTAATGTTTTTTTTATTATTTGTTTTGCTTTTTTCATTGTGATCTTTAATACATTTATTTTTTGCATTGAGTGATTTGTTATTGTATTTTGGATTTCAGGGCCACCCTACTTTGGCATGACAGAGTCCCCTACATTAACCCATTGGTCTCCACACACTGGAAGAAACATCTCGGTAGTCTCTCACCGTCTCCAAACAGCTGCAGAATGGCCAGGTCCACGTGTCTCTTCCAGAGCGACTCCTTCTGGATGGCGATGCCGTATCCCGTAGTGGCAAAGATGTAGCCGCTGCCAATGGTCACCAGCTTGCAGCCCTCGTCCCTGCCAGCCATGTAGTTCAGTACGGCTGCATCGTAAATGAATGCATCTAATTTGCTACAGAATAGGGGTGAGAGAGAGAAGGAGGAAGAGAGAGGCATAGATAGGTTCCAATTAATTAACTTTCAGAAGTCAAACATCGTGGCCACAACATTCCAATTAACCTGCTAAATAGCACTAAGCCGCTGATAAGAGTAATAGACTTCCACTTGGTTTGGCAGAGGCTGAAGCTGGCACACAGACCGGTGGAAAGAAACACCTGATAAAAACTGAAGAGGAGGAGTGAAAGTACTATTAGGGTTAATCAGCTGCAATATGTTTGTACAGATTAAAGCACAAACAAGGGGCTCCACTGATTGTTTTTATTCCCTTATTTTCTGTACGCTTTATTTTTATACCTCGTGTTTCAAAAAAAACACGACCAAAGCGCGGACTTGTGAGGAGCTATGTTGGCTTCTGTTCTGCTGCTTTTGCTCTGGGGGTGTCTATAATGTATTTTCTTCCCCCCCATCACTTTAAACCTCGTTATCTGCTAATGAAGGAGTCATTGTTGTGACGAGAAACTTGTGTTCTATGAGAGAGTAACACTGTTTTTGTCTCTTTCCTCTCACCTTTAAGAGTTTGGATTTGTGGAAGTTTTTTCCTTTTTAATCCTGATATACGATGTATTGAAAAAGAAAGTTTATGATATTTATGTGCCTTGTAACAGTCTGGTGACCTGTCCAGGGTGGAGCCCACCTGTGCACAGCAGTAGTTGGGTTGGTTGTGATCTGATGTGTCCATGGCTTCTTTATGCACAATAATATAACCTTTTAGTTGGGGTGCCTAAACTTTTGATCCCCACTGAATATATATCCATGCAGTAATCGAATGACTAAACTATAAATCTATCACCTGGCAGGTTGAATATTCAGACATAAAATTATGTATTGAATGACTGCAGTTGTGTGAACACGTAGGAGTTTTTTAAAAGCTCTGGAGCTGAATCAGTGAAGCACTTGTTAACACCAGCACAGAGCTTTCAGTTGTTCCTCTGTGTTGGACAGGCCTGAAGACATTCCCTAACCCATACAGGCTACGTAAAAAGCTACAAAACCAAAGGAAATGTTACTGCAAAGGTCTTTACCCAGCCTTCAGGCTCTGCAAAGCTTCATTCACATTCCTCTGATGAAACTTGGTCATGTAGGAATGCATTTCTGGATAGTTGTTCCTGATGTTTCTCTCCGTACTGCCATTGGGAACTGTACCAAAGCGAAATGGGGGTGAAAAGTCATTGGGACTCTGGAACTGCAGAGAACAGACAAAAAAGACGGGTAAACGCTTTGACGTGAATTTTCAGAACGACAAATGTACTGACCAGACCCCCCCCCCACACACACACACACACCCTCCACCTTACCTTTTTGTCTGACAAACCAGTGACCTGGTCCACATACTCCTCTTGGATCATGAAGGCAGCCAGGTTGGCAGTGTAGGAGGCCAGGAAAATCACAGCAAAGAAGGCCCACACCGACACCATGATTTTACTGGTGGTGCCTTTGGGGTTTTGGACCGGCACAGAATTGTTGAAGACTAGACCCCACAGCAGCCAGATCGCTTTACCAATGGTGAAAGATGGACCGTGAGGCTCTGAAAGGAAACATGGCAGAAATGAGTCAGGATTGGAGTTTACTGGAGCTAACAGTGCCTTCGCTTGTGTGGGTACGGAGTGGGTATGTGGGCGTGGATTGTTGGGTCCTGCTTTGGGTCATCAACAAACAGACTTTCCCAAGCCAAATGATCCTTTATGAAGTTTGTCAGAAAGTTGCTTAAATGAATCAAAAATGGTGCTACTTAGCCATGGATACTTTATCACATTCAATCTTCTGACTGCAAACCTCAGTTTGTTCTTTTTTTAATGAAACTAAACTCCCACTATATTAGGGAAAAATAGGAAACATGGAAGAGAACAGCGCTTTAGGGAGGAGTGCGTCTTCTCTGGAAGGTGATGTAGGATGAGAAAAATGAAAAAAGATAGCTATTGTCTATATATAGACACGTCAGAGATGGAGTTGTGGGAGACATTGATTTTCTTTCTTTTCTATGCGTTTGCCTCATCTTTTCCAGCGTAAGGTCGAAGACAAAACTGCTCTACTGCTGTCAGAGCTCACATGTGATTTTGGTAGACATAGAAATGAGTGCAAATGACTTGTACGGTTTAAAGAAAGCATGACTGGAGGTTTGCTGGAGCTAAAATTTAAAGAAAAAGACAAGAGCACAGAACAAAGACTCAACTGTGTGTGCAAATGGCCCATGGTGTCTGTTAGTTCTTGTGCGGTTGACTCCCTGTGCATTACAGAGCACTGTTTCCGCAGAGAAAGCGTCATCCACAAAAGTGCCTGTGCTTGCTCTTGATTGCATGGGACAAATGACGGGTTGGAGCATTACTCATCAAAAGCTCTCTTGTCTGAAGAAACAAATTACCTGTGGTAATCCAGAGTGCATTTGGAGCCTCAATTTATAGACTTTCAAAGAATGTTTTTTTCTTTTTGTTGTCATTGTTCTGACAAAACAGAAGTTGGAATTTGGTGAATGAGTAGCTTAAAAATTTAAAGTGACTCCGCTTAATGGTTAGAGCTCTCGCCTCACAGCGAGAAGGGCCTGGTTCAAATCCCGGCTGGGTCCATTCTGTATATGTGGGTTTTTTTCCGGGGACTCCGGCTTCCTTCTACAGTCCAAAAACATGCTTCATTGATTAATTGGTATCTCTAAATGGCATTTTTCTTATGAAAGACAACAAAAGTAATAAGGAATCATTTCATTTTCTGAGAATTTGTCAATCAAACAGACACTCTGTTTAAATTAATGAGCCGTTGTGATGTCAAGCTCCCTGATCTGCCCCGTTCAGCGTGCACAAGCTCAGGAGGGGGAAAAGAGAAGATGGCACCATGCTGCGTCCAAGGCTGGATTTTGTTGTCGGCCGCAGGTATTTAAAATTCAATTTAAAGTCCTGTTAGCTGTTATGCACCTAGGTGCATGAAATGTGTTCTCTCTCTGACCAAGTTTGAAGGTTTGCTGTCCTGCATTAACAAGAGGGGGTCAAAATAAAAACAAGAATAACATAAGGGGACTTTTGTTTTATTATTGTCTCAATGAAAATAAGAAAAATATCATAAAGTTCAAGAGCCCCAAGCAGGCTGGCTAGTCTAGTGGGTCTAGATGACCCAACTCCCAACGTTAAAGTGCCTAGGATAGCACAAGGGTTACACTGGATATCCAAGGTCTCACTGAGCGAGCGTATCAGTTCCTGAAAGAATACTGCTCAGTGCTGAAACCACTGGCTGGCATTGGATATACTACAATGAGAAAAAAACTGCTTTCATGGCATTCTCCTACCAACACTGGAGATTCTTATGTCCAAATTGTTCGCCTCTCCTGCATGACAGCTAGCATAGGTGATCCTATTATACAGGTAAATACACTGAACGTGCATATTAAATATAAGCCTGATATTTATAGTCACAACACATTTGTCAGATTGGCAACTAGTGAAATATGTTGTTGCATGTCTGACTCATGTCTTGTCTCATTACAGGCAATCAAAGAAAGATTTTCAGCCATCTTAGACAGCAAACAGGCCCTCTCTGCTGCTGTCACATTGCCTAAATTCAAGGTCAGATGGCTCAAAGATGAAACAAAGAGAGATGCTGCGAGGACATTTCTCATTTTAGACTGCCGGGCTCGCATCCCTGAGGAGCAGCAGGTGAGCCCAGCAGAGCAGGGACCTGGCCCCTCCAGCCAGAATGACTTTTTTGCTTTTGAGGTGGAGGAGCAAACCGCATACACTGCTGAGACAGAGGTAATTAAATACCTAAAATCAATGGACATGGACATTCTTAGAGAGATCCCTAGAATCAAGGACATCTCTTGGCAGTTCAACACTCCAACACCATCAAGGTCACCAGTTGAAAGGCTTTTCAGTTTTTTCAGTTTGTTCTGACCCAAAGGAAAATCAGCCTCTCAGACACAAAATTTGAGAAAATTGTGTTGATGAGATACAGCACTGTTTTACTAACGATAAGTAAAAACACATTACTCTTTGGCAAATGAATGGTTTGAATGTAATGCAATTGTAATGGACATTTTTATGTACATGTTCATTTGTTGAAATTCACGAGTTGGTGGAAAAAAACGTAGTGTGGCCTTGTGTAGCCTCCATGTTTTTATTTTGTGGATTTTACTTTGATGCATTTATTACTAAGAATGACTCAGTATCAGACTTAAAATGACTTTTTTTTGCATCCCACTTTGAACAGTGGCATAGACCACATGTTATTTTTTTTGTGTCATTTTTCACAAAGTTTGTACGAGTGGGAAAACAGTGAAGTAACGAGTAGTGCATTACTTTTTAAAATAAGTAATTTTTGACTTATTTATTTATTTTATTTATTCATTTATTTAAAGGATATTTTTCATTTGTAGTCCCCAGACAGGTGTTAAATTCTCAACCTAAAAACCTCAAAGCATCAATTAATTACATCAATAGAAAATATACATGTACAGTAGACAATCATTTGAAATAAAAACATGCACACAGTGAGAAACATAAAAACAAAGATAAAAGACACAAAGGTGACAGATCTGACAAAGAAGGGGCAGGCATTCATACAGTTCAGTGTGGACATGTTGTGATATGAACCAGTTGTTTAGGTGAAATTTAAACAGAGTGTATGTGGTGAGGTCTCTTATAACGTGAGAAAATAAGCAGTTTGCCACATGAGTAAAGTCATTTAATTACAATTACGTCCAGTAACTAAGGTAAAGTAATCAATTACTTTTTTAAGGAAATTTACTCAACACTGACGATAAATTTAGAAGTGAATTCTAGTATTGGGTGTATTTTGGCCAAACTGAGTGAGAGGTTTAGAAGGTAACAGGACTTAGAGACAAGCAGGAAAAGCGCAGGTTTAGTCACGTCTAAAACAAGTGAAACCCCCCAGCAGGTTCCATGTCTGCTTCTGTGCCCAGAGTTGCGGGTTTCTCACCTTTGCCGTCAGCCAGGCAGCGGTTGTAGCCCACAGGGCTGAAGTACTCGAATATAAACACGGCCATAGCTGACACCAGCAGCAGCATGACAAACATCATCACCCAGACGTCAGCGCTGAACGGCTCTGTGGAGTGGGAGAGGGGGTAAGACAGGAGATGGAGACAGATGGGGAGAAGGGGGGGGTGCAGAGGGGAGGAGTTAATGGTTAGGTTAGAGAAAAAAGGGAGGCAGAGTTTTACGGGAGTGCAGGCGGCAGAGAGAAAGGCAAAATGAAGCAAGAGAAGGCAAGAGATGCAAATGTGGTGCACCAGATTGAAAAGAGGATTGAAGCAGCAGAGCAAAAGAGTAGGAGTGGGAAATGTAAGAGGGCAGAAACACAAAGAGTGGAAGGAGAGAAAATAAGCAGTTTGCCACATTATCTGACATTTTATTGCAAGTCCTTGAAGTGCCAAAGCACTGCAAGTTTTTCTAACTTGATAAGTCCACTTTGAGGTCAAAATCTAATGAAGTAAAACTGGATGAAATCATGAAAGACTCTAAAGATATGGGCTATGTCCAAATTCCCTCACTAACCCCTAAAAGACTACACAGTGTGGGACTATGCTGTACCCTGGAGTTTAACACAATTCACACACACACTCACTGCTTTTTTTTAAAACACTAAATATGACGTCACCCATTTGCCGAAGTAAAAAACCTCATAAACATTTTTCAAAGATTTTTTATGAATCCACTGGGTTCTGAAGATGAAAACTTGGATGATTCATGAAAAACAAATTCAGATACATTTTTTGACGAATCACTCTGATACAGTGCATAGTGAGGAATCCAGTGAGCATTGATGCACACTAGTTTTTCTGATACTTATGGGACATTTTTAGGGACTTGGATTTTGGAATTGTAGATCCTGAAAGCTCTACAAAATGGTAAATGGCTTATAAAGTCTATTAAGTAGTGAGGAAATGGATCTATCACTGCTCCCAGCTGTTTAGCATTCTGGGAGGAAACTCCATTATATTCAACAGTTAAACAATTTCCATTTGTTTGGTTTTGTTCTGTTTTGACCCTAAACATGGCGTAAAATAAGAGTTAAACATAGACAAAGTTTTAGTGACAAGCGGTAAATAAGATTCATTTTGGTGTAAAGTTAAAATTTTTTACATTGAAGTCAATGGAGAAATGCTCTATGTTTAAAACCATCCTTCACTAGTCATTTGAGGCATCGCAACTTTTGACATTTCTTGGTTTTCTTTAAGTCCGGGAACTGGAGGTGGGGACCTAGCAATGAAACAAACAACACAGATTTCTTTTTTTTTGGCCTTTTTGCTCTCCCTTGGCTTTATTTCTTAGACCCAGTGGCTACATGCATGTCATCTTTTGACACAGCTTTCCCACTTTTGCCTCATGTAGCTGCAGATTTCGCACCTAAGAAGGCTGATGGTGAAACGGTGCCATTACTCCGGGAAACCATGACGCTAATTCCTGTCTCGATGAAAGGGACGGAAAAGTCGATGACTTCGGAGCGTTCCTCGTTGATGGTCAAGGACCCAACAGCCATGTGGGCATTTTTTAACACTACCTATGAGAGAAAAAAAAACATAGAAGTGAAAGTGCAGTTATCTGTTTCTGACATCTGTCAAGCATCCATAAGGATCGCACCAGCATTTAAAAGCAAATCTATCAAACACTGGCGTGTTGCATGCAGGAGACACAGGCGCTCCATCTGTTAGCTGTCAAAAATGTACTTTAGGAAATAAGCTAACATGACAGGAAGTAGATTTATATGAAAAAAGCGGAAAGTAAGGCCAAAAAAGCTGTGAAAGACTGAAGGCCTAAACACTTTCCACACACTCTGAGTGGACACTCGTGTTGCTCGCCAGGGGACAGAAAGAGGGAGAAAGATGAAGGGAGCGAGGAGAAAAGTGGGTTACCACAGTGGGCCACAGCTCCCTGAAATAGCCGGCCCAATGCCTTTCTCTACCTGCCCCCCCCCCCTTCCATAACCCTGCACAGGTTGTAAATTTAGCCCCAAATGTTACAGCTTTAAAGCACCGGGGGAAGGCGGTTTGAGGCTGTCTCTGCTGTCTTTGTCACTTTGTAAGGTGTGTGTGTCTGAGTCAAAGCTCCGTCTGAGAGCTGCCCTTTGAGGCAGGAGTGAGTCACAGAAGGGGAAAAGGAAACAGACATAAGCAAAAGGAGCTTTTGTTTCCTACCTAAACCGGGATAATCATAATAACCCGCATAGGTTTTGTGCATTGTCTGCAATTTTTTAAAGGATCTAGATGTTTGACACCATGTGTTTCTAACTTTTCCGTCATTTTTATTCCACCAGCGCGCAGATGTGCATGTTGTCTGTGTGTGCATGAATGTGCTTCTCTCCTGGGGAGGAGAACAAGTGCATCCAGCAGCGCATTCACTTCCCCTCTCTCCATTCGCTCTCTGCATTTCCCTCCTACGTCTTGTTCTCTCTGTGTTATGAAAGTGACCCATGTGGGTGTTATTCAGAATGATTGAGCGAGGGATCTGCGCTGGCTTGTGTGCGTCTTGGCTGGTGCGTTTGTGCGACTCTGAATTTGTGTAATCAAGTGTGTTGCCTCTGATGTTTTTAGATTAGGCATGTGAGGGGCAGCGCAAGTCTGCGCAGTCCATGGAAATCTGACTGAAAAGAGCATTTTCTTCCTTTCTTTCTGATCTTTTGTCTTTTCAAACTGTGACAAATTGTATAAAAGGCTTTCAGGGAGCTTGCTTGTAGTAGAACAGCGACTTGCGCATTAACAGTTTGAAATGGATTGGAGTTTTCGGGGTTCCTGCCAGCAGGAGAGGCATAGGTCACCTTTGCGAAGTGCACCACATGTCAGAATTTAATGAAACTATGGATGAAGAGGGCTTTAAATGCAAGCTTTTTGGATTTTTGCCCACATACTTTGTAATTATCGGTGTGTGAATGTTTCTTGTCTCCAGGAGCCGGATAGGAACGCAGCTTCTTCTTTCTAATGACTGTTCATCTGTGGAGGTGAGGCCGACAGGAAGCATTGCCCTGCTTTTAGTCAGGGTGAAAGTCTCTATCTGATGACCGCATTTACAGCTCAATGCCTGCTAAAGATGCTGGCTGTCGCACCTTTACGTAAGGAGTGAGTCAGATGAATGTAAACTGAATGGCAAAGCTTCTCCCTGCTCACAGTTCTGCACACGATGATACCATCCACACGAAGAGGCGCTCGCCGTGTTTGCAGTCTGGGACCTTTTACAGCGGGCTCGGGTATCGATTTTTGTTCCCTCATTAACAAGGAGACAAAATTAGCGAGCAGAGGCGCAGCTGACTGTCAGAGGCTGAAGCACAAAGTCAAGCACAGCCTGGCTTTGAGGCCAACGTTGGTTCAGAAACGCCTTAGAGGGAATTGTTGCATCTGAGTGAGTTATAGACACCCGGGAGAAAAGATGCTTTACCCATCTGACAGAACTGTTAAGGTGTTTGGACACAAAGATGACACAAAAGCCCATAATTCAGAGGACAAAAACACTGTCCAGAAGGTGGCTTTGTGTAAAGGTAGTGTTACTGGGCTGAAAGCCTAAAGGCTTTAGGAAACAAGCTGTAGTTTTGAAAACACAGAGGTGTCTCTTTATAAATGTTTTACAGTTTTGCTTTGGTTTGACTTTTTTCTGGTTTCGATCTTTTATAAAGTTGTCTTAGTTTATATTTCCTTTTGTCCTTTACAAGTTTACTTTGTGAACTAGTTTAGTTTCTGTCAGGTATGTTTCTGGTTTCATTCACAACTTACAGAAACATCTCGATCTCTGCAATCAGTTTTTCCAAAAAGCTCATCTGAAGTTGATCACTTCTCATAAACAGCTCCCTGGAGTTACAAGCAGTACTTTTATAGTACTTTTATATCTTCACTATAATATTTTATTTTGTGATTGGTTTGATTTTTCTTTTGTCAAACAAGAGTGAATTAAAGTTTTTGTTTAACTGAATATTTTATTGCTGGAGTGGTCTTGCTCAGAAAATCTGTGGGCGTTGCTAATCAAACAAACCTGTCGGATGCGACCCATCAACACCTTTAACCTCCACTTGTCTGACAAGAGCTAAATCTAATGAAAGGAAATAGAAGACTAAAAGCCCTGCGGTGGATTGGAAACTAAAGATTAGCTGAGTAGGCTTTAGTGACCCATAGACCCCTAATGGGACCAAGCAGGTTTAAAAAAAATGGATGAATAGAAAATGGACTTGGTTTATTTAATTATCCAGTTCTAACACCGAAGGAAATGTTCTGTACTTTTCTGCAATTCCTGCAACCTTCTTTGGATTATTGTGAAGAGGCAGCTAAAGCCTTCTCAAATACAGACTGGATTTCAAATTGAAATTCAAACATTGAAACGTGTCATATTCAACTTGTGCATTTCTGAGACCACTATCTTACAGTTCCTCTGTGATAAAAAATGTGTGAATTAAATTTGAGACACCATGTAAATACAAACACACACACACACATATATATATATATATATATATATATATATATATATATATATATATATATATATATATATATATATATATATATATATATATTGTATCTTAAACTAACATTGTAAGAAATAAATAAAGCAAATCACCCAACGTCTCATAATTGATGGGATCGATATGCAATTAATTTTTTTTTTTTTCCACACAGATTTTTATAAACATCTTAATTACCTAAAAACACATTTTTCTGTCAAATATTTGATTTAGTGGGTATTACGTGGTTGAGGTTTTAAAACAAAATATGCTAATTCATCAATAATAATAATAATTTTGACTCGACCCACCCCTCTATATGACACACAAGGTCAAACATGAGCTAGAAGAAACACTTTGAGTCACTTTTGACTGACAAAGTGAGATTTAGGTACAGCTTTTATTTGCTGGCTTGACTCACACATTTCAGAAGCATCATTCATAAAATGTACATTTGCATGACTTTCAGAGACACAAACAGGCTTTTATTTGATGAACTGTGAAACCTGGCAGATTAGCACGGACTGACTGTTGTCAGTGGAAGGCCAGCATCACCACATGGACAACACAGATGACGGGCTGCATCAATGCAAACAGGCAGCACAGAGAGGCAAACACAAAGAAACACCATCCGCTCACCTCTCCCACCATGCCGTTCCAGGTTCCGTTGACTTTCTTGCCGTGTTTTCCGTTGGTGACCAGGTAAAGGTCGTATGTAAATTTAACCTGCTTGGCAATTTTTTTCAGAATGTCAATGCAGAAGCCCTTACAGCAGCGCTTGATGTAGATCCCAGACTCTTTTGTCTCATTACTGTATAAAAAGAGACATTTTTTTGTTTGTTTTTTGTGAAAAGGGAGTAAATACGTTTCACTTTAAAAATCCTGCTATTCAGTGTGACTCTTACATTTTTTTGATCTGTTTCCGGCAGGGTACGGTGTTCCTCATGCAGGTGCCGCTCAGCGGATCCACGTCTTCCACGATGACGAACGGAGCTTCCTCCAATGTCACGATGGACAGGTGGTCATCCTCCCTGTTCGCCGCCCCCCCATACAACTCAAAGCGAGGCCACACATGGTACTTCATAGACAAGGAGCCGTTCTCCCATTTACCTACCTGTGGAGATGCACAAAAACACATCCACAGTGCTTCAAAATGCATGCTAGACATACAAATCTACACCCAAAGTATTTGTTTTTCTTCCATGCCAGCTCTTCTGCTAGAGACCTCAGTGTCATTTTTGAGGAGGACATTGTAAATTGCCATGTAAATCAAGTTTGTCGAGCTGCCTTTTCTTTTATTTGACATTAAAATCAGGAACATCCTGTTTCAGAGTGACGCATGGCAAATAATCCAAGCGTTTCTCACTTTAAGATTAGATGACTGTGATTCTTCATTGTTCGGCTGATCCAAAACTTCTCTGAAAGGTTTCGATCTGATCCCAAGTGCTGCAGGCACTTTAGATGTTTCACTCTATTTGTTTTAACTTAAGTGGACTTTAAAATGTTTCTCTACTAAATACGGCACTTCTTTCTAAATTTGACGGTTTATTTATTTTTATTGTTTTTCAAATATCCATGCCTTTTCTTTAGTTTAGAAAATAGACCACATCTCTGTCAGTATAGCTGGACTTAAGACTCACCACGCCTTTAGTCTGATGCTGCAGACCTGTTCGCTGGAGCTTCTCATAGGAATGCAATGAGACTCCTCTTTTCTGCTCCATACATGTGACTGTAGCAGTTCTTACTTTCTCTGTCTCACAACAAACGCTCCAGTGTTTCTGTTTGGTGTTTGTGTTTCCTGTCCTCTCTGACCTCGGCCAGTCACGACAGATGGTCGTCCTCACCAAGACTGTTTCTGCTGGAGGTTCCATCCTGCTGGAGGGAGTTTTCCTCCAAATGCAAGCTCAGTACGAGAGATGAAAAATGATTTAATCCTTTTTTCGCTTATGTCAAACATTTTGGGCTTATCTGAAAAATTGTCCATACTGGACCATAACGTTTGATCAATTCTTTGTTTGTTGTTTGTTTTAAAACAAAACATTTTTCGTTCTAGCATTATATTGTTTATTCTAGCTTTCTATCAATTATTCTATCCTTCATTTTGGCATTCAGTTGTTTATTCCAGCATTCTATACTATGTCCTATCCTTTATTCTTTCATTCATTCTATCATTCTTTTGTTCATTCTAACGTTCTAGCATTGTATCAATCGTTCCATCATACAAACTATCATTCTATTAATCATTCATTTCAGCGTTTTAGCATTCTAATGTTCATTTTAAATGTTCAAGCGTTTGTTTCAGCATTGTAGTGTTGGTTTCAGCGTTGGATTTGGCGTTCATTCCAGCGTTCTATTCAGTGTTCTAGCATTCATTTCAGCATTTTAGCGTTCGTTTCAGCGTTTGTTTATGCGTTCGATTTAGGGTTAATTTCAGCGTTCATTTCAGCGTTCTAGCATGTGTTTCAGCGTTTATTTCAGCGTTCAAGCAATCATTTCAGTGTTCTAGCATTCGTTTTAGCGTTCTAGCATTTGTTTCAGCATTTTAGCATTCAATTCAGCGTTCAAGCATTTGTTTCAGCATTCGTTTCAGCATTCGTTTATTGTTCAAGTGTTCGTTTCAGTGTTTTAGCATTCATTTCAGTGTTCTAGCGTTTGTTTCAGCATTTTAGCATTCAATTCAGCGTTCAAGCATTTGTTTCAGCATTCGTTTCAGCATTCGTTTATTGTTCAAGTGTTCGTTTCAGTGTTTTAGCATTCATTTCAGTGTTCTAGCGTTTGTTTCAGCGTTCTAGCGTTCGTGTCAGCATTCGTTTCAGGGTTTATTTCACCATCCATTTCAGCGGTCTAGCATTTGATTCAGCATTCTAGCATTGGTTTCAGCATTCGTTTTCAGCATTTTAGCATTCGTTTTAGCGTTCTAGCATTTGTTCAATATTAACGTTCATTTCAGCATTCGTTTATTGTTCTAGTGTTTGTTTCAGCATTCAAGCGTTCGTGTCAACGTTCATTTCAGGGTTCATTTCACCGTTCATTTCAGCGTTCTAGCGTTTGTTTCAGCATTCCAGCATTGGTTTCGGCGTTGGATTTAGCATTCTAGCATTCGTTTCAGTGTTCTAGCATTCATTTCAGCACTCTAGCATTTGTTTCAGCATTCTAGTGTTGGTTTCAGCGTCTAGCGTTTGTTTCAGAATTCCAGTGTGTGTTTCAGCGTTCTAGCATTTGTTTTGACGTTTCAGTGTTCGTATCAGCGTTTGTTTCAGCGTTTGTTTAGCTTTCTAGCATTTGTTTCAGCCTTCTAGCATTAGTTTCAGCCTTCTAGTATTAGTTTCAGCCTTCTAGTATTAGTTTCAGCCTTCTAGTATTAGTTTCAGCAATTGTGTAGCTTTATAGCATTTGTTTCAGCCTTCTAGCATTAGTTTCAGCCTTCAAGTATTAGTTTCAGCCTTCTAGTATTAGTTTCAGCCTTCTAGTATTAGTTTCGGCATTCTAGCATTTTTTTCAGTTTTGTAGCGTTGGTTTCAGCATCTGGCATTTGTTTCAGAATTCTAGCATTAGTTTCAGCCTTCTAGTATTAGTTTCAGCCTTCTAGTATTAGTTTCAGCCTTTTAGTATTAGTTTCAGCCTTTTAGTATTAGTTTCAGCCTTCTAGTATTTGTTTCGGCATTCTAGCATTTGTTTCAGCCTTCTAGCATTCGTTTCAGCCTTCTAGCATTCGTTTCAGCCTTCTAGCATTAGTTTCAGCCTTCTAGTATTAGTTTCAGCCTTTTAGTATTAGTTTCAGCCTTCTAGTATTAGTTTCAGCCTTTTAGTATTAGTTTCAGCCTTCTAGTATTTGTTTCGGCATTCTAGCATTCGTTTCAGCCTTCTAGCATTTGTTTCAGCCTTCTAGCATTTGTTTCAGCCTTCTAGCATTCGTTTCAGCCTTCTAGCATTTGTTTCAGCCTTCTAGTATTAGTTTCAGCCTTCTAGTATTAGTTTCAGCCTTCTAGTATTAGTTTCAGCCTTCTAGCATTCGTTTCAGCCTTCTAGCATTTGTTTCAGCCTTCTAGCATTAGTTTCAGCCTTCTAGTATTAGTTTCAGCCTTCTAGTATTAGTTTCAGCCTTCTAGTATTAGTTTCAGCCTTTTAGTATTTGTTTCGGCATTCTAGCATTCGTTTCAGCCTTCTAGCATTTGTTTCAGCCTTCTAGCATTAGTTTCAGCCTTCTAGCATTTGTTTCAGCCTTCTAGCATTTGTTTCAGCCTTCTAGCATTAGTTTCAGCCTTCTAGTATTAGTTTCAGCCTTCTAGTATTAGTTTCAGCCTTCTAGTATTAGTTTCAGCCTTTTAGTATTTGTTTCGGCATTCTAGCATTCGTTTCAGCCTTCTAGCATTTGTTTCAGCCTTCTAGCATTTGTTTCAGCCTTCTAGCATTTGTTTCAGCCTTCTAGCATTAGTTTCAGCCTTCTAGTATTAGTTTCAGCCTTCTAGTATTAGTTTCAGCCTTCTAGTATTAGTTTCAGCCTTCTAGTATTAGTTTCAGCCTTTTAGTATTTGTTTCGGCATTCTAGCATTCGTTTCAGCCTTCTAGCATTTGTTTCAGCCTTCTAGCATTTGTTTCAGCCTTCTAGTATTAGTTTCAGCCTTCTAGTATTTATTTCAGCGTTCTAGGGTATTTTTCAATGTTCTAGCGTTTGTTTCAGCGTCTCAGCGTTCATTCCAGGATTCTAGCATTGGTTTCAGAGTTGTAGCGTTTGTTTTAGAGTTCAAGTGTTTTTTTCAGAATTTTAGCATCTGTTCTAAATATTCTAGTGTCAACTAAAATCCCCAAAGTTATAATCCTGAAATACTTAACTAAATAGTCACTGCAAAACAAACAAACAAATACATTGTAACAGGTTTATTGCAGTCTTTTGTTGTAATGTGTTTATTTTGAAATTTTCCATTCCTTTCTCTTTGCAACAATTTTAAACTAGTTTTTAGTAGATGTTTTTAGTAAATGAAAAATGTTTTAGATTTGATTCTTTCTGCCCAGTCGGAGTGGTCCTACAGAAAACATTGTATTGTAAATTTACTGTAGTTTTTCTGTGTTCCCCTTTTCTATGTCATTATTTGTGTTTCTGGCAAATTATTTATTATATCAGAAAAAAGAAAAGAAGATTAGATTATGAGGAGGTAAGTAGAAGCCTGGAACCCTGAATAGAGAATGAGAGCAAGGTTAACCTGAAGGACAGGACTGAACCTGAGGAAAGAGCAGAATTCAGATCATGAGGCGAGGTGAGAGGTACAGTGAGAGAAAAGCAGACACAGAGTCATTGGAAATTAGGAATAAAAACTCTGCTGAGACAGAAAAGGAGAACCTGAGGAGAAAGAACAAGCGAGCATGATGTCAGAGAAGGAGTGTATTTAAATGCAAAGTGATGGTACTTCCATTGATGAGTGTCCAGCTGTGTGGCTGAAGGGCCCTTTAACCTCTGAGGTTTCACTCAGCTGAGCAACTGTCACCCACTCCTGATACCTCTCTCCCATGGCTGCACCTGTGACTCAGTATGCACTCCTTCCACTAAAGTCAGTGGAGACCCGTGGAAGGAGGCAGAACTGGATCTTCAGATAACTCTGGAACACGTACATGCAGGTATGGAGGGCATGGAGAGTCTGCACGCTCATTAAATATGTATCTGTGTTTCGACACCTTCCACCCTTTGGAACACAAACTTGGCAATGCAGCTTGGACTAAACATGCTGAGGCTCCCCGGAGCAAGATGCAGCCTTTTACTACCTGACAGAGGAAAGGTGAGAGGGAGTAAAAAGTGACAGAGAAACACGCTGAGAGTGTAGAAGAAGAAGAAGAAGGTGCAAAACAGGGTTAAAATCTTCCTCCAGGGGAGCCAACAGGACTGGACACCACCAGAGTCTTCACAACACTTCAAAGGTGCAGAGAGTGGAAGGGTGATTGGAGGAGCTGGAACTCATTAGGATCCCAGGGAAGAGATTCAGCTGGGAGGCGAGCAAAGAATTAAACATGGGGTAGAGAGCCCAAGGTGGGGGGGTTTGGAAGAAAAGAGGGGAGCGAATCACCTTGTCTTCAGATCAGAGGACAGAATATAGATTAGAGAGGCAGAGATGGTGAAATATACAGGCTGCAGGACGGAGATACAGAAAAGAATAATGTACGGTGGGGTGGGGTCACGTCAGGTCACGTGAAGTTTTTTGGAGCGACTTTGAATAAATACTATTATTATTCACACCACCGTCTTCTGCTGTGTTGTGTTAAAAGCTTCCCTCTTGCAGCACAGCTGTCTCACTGTGCCCACGTGATGTTAAACACAGAAAGTGTGCATCCTTTCGCAGCGCTCAGTTTCATGGATCTCTGACTGCTTGTTCTTAAAGCTGTGTGGGGGTTGAAGCCGATCCCCGTGTGTTGACAGACTGCCAGTCAATCTCTGGGCTTACTTGTACAGGCAGGCTGTAATTTTCACTCCTACAGGCGGTTTGAAGTCAGCAATTAAGCGTACCTGCAGGTCTTAGTGGAAGAAAATGGAGTCTGTAGAGGCAATTTACATTTTGTGACAAAGCCATCAGATTAAAAGGAGAAGACGAGAGCTGCTCTCTAGTTTGTACATACAGTGCCCAACAGTAAGACCAAAATAACACATTAATAATCTGCAATTAATATTCCTAGCGTTCTGATTAAGAATATCAAAGGAAACCTTGGTAGCATTTTAGTTTTATGGCAGTATAGGGACACCTTGAGTGCAATAAGATCAGATATTTGCTAGAATTATTTCTGAATCTCATTATTTCAATAATTACCTCTATTAAGTAACATGTTATTAGTGTTATTTGTGTTTGAAAATCCACTCTAAAGAAGAGAATTAGGATAAATTTAAAAGAGTGAGAAACAAAGACTTGAGAATGTAGATAGCTATATTTTGTGACTAATTAGACATAATGACAGGAACAATTCTACAAAAAAAACAAAAAAAACAACATAAAAGTGTTTCAGGTTTAGTTTTATAAGAATCTTATTTTCTTTAGGTCAAACTAAAAAGACCAGATTTAGAATTCTAAAGACATTTCTGTATTCTGGGGACAAGATCTTAAATATTGGCTAAGATCCTTGCTTTTTAAATATGTCATTCAGTAAGAAAATGAGTACACAGAATAAAAGTCACTAAAAACACTTTTCATCATAAAGCTTGGAGCTTTGAAATGTTGAGAGCAAATTATACTCAAGAGAAAATATTCAGATCAGTGAGCAGCTCAAACCTATGTGGTATCACAGTGAAACATTAAATATTTACAACATTTTTAAGCATAAGAAAGAAAATGTGTTTTTTATGCCTCTGTATTTACAAAGTCATACTTAAATTCTCCACAAATGCAAAGAAAAGGATCAGTCTTTACTAAAACATCCTCATTTTGAATAGATCTCTCAGTGTAGTACAGATTTAAAGAGCATTGTTCTCAGCAGAAAGATAAGGGAATTGAATAGGATGGAGGGTTTTTTGTATCTGCAGCTGTGTGCACTACATTACACTTGAGCAGCACAACGCTAAAATGTTTTCTTTCAAACTGCGACAAGAGAACAGAAGCAATTCTGAGCGCGGTACAGTGACGAAATTTGATTTTGTGATATTTTTAAATGAAGCAGCTGCAGACGTGCATTCTTTGTAAATCAGTTTCCTGAAGCTTTTGCTGAATTGAACCACTCAAAGGCACCTTCAACGGCTTGATAATATCTAATCAGTGGAGTGTTTAAGAAGCTTAAGGCTTAAAATGCATAAAAAGTGAGAATTAAAGGTTGTCGGATTCAGACGCTCGCTCATCTCCAATGTAAACATCGAGAGACAGATTTTGCTTGAATGTCAGGAGGCAGAATTTGTATCAATTTCCTCTTTCATCCTCTGAAAAACCTAAAGAAAGCCACAAACACACATGCTTTTTAGTGTTTCCGTCTCACCCTGTCCCACTGCCTGTCTTTGTTGAGCAGAATTATGACGAGCTTGGGGTGCATCTGGTATCCGTCCTCACTGAACGACAGGTTACGGCCCTCAAACGTCACATTCATCAGGTACCTGCAGAGAAACAGAGGAGTCTTATTTACACTTTAAATCATCATCTATTGTCGTCAAACAGCTCCAAAACATTTTTTTCATGGACACATCTCAATAGTGGACTCTGTCCTGATAAACACTGCCACAAAAAAACTGGTCGGGCTTGCTTATATGAATGGACTGAACCACCCGAGAACATCTCACACTAACATCTGCTTGTTTTGCCAAACCACCTCAAAACAGGAAGACAGAGAAGACAGAACCTGACCATCTTACCTTTTTGCTCTTGATCTCCACTATACTACTCCTAATTCCCACTGTTGCTGGACTGCACTGAAGTTTCCAGGCTAATCAATTGTTTGGGCCACACTGCAGTGTAAATGGACGTAAACAAAATCCTACAGACTCAGGAAATGAGATGTTTGGACCTAACAGCTCATTGTGATGTTACGTTCACTCTTTTAATCTGCGTCAAATTTGTCCAAAAATGTGTTCATAAACTTGATGCTCCCG
This sequence comes from Oryzias latipes, assembly GCF_053564925.1. Lineage (NCBI taxonomy): Eukaryota > Metazoa > Chordata > Actinopteri > Beloniformes > Adrianichthyidae > Oryzias > Oryzias latipes. The sequence goes on from NC_136244.1 coordinate 6,616,314, forward strand.
TTCCCACCACCCTGGGCATTGCAGTGGCTACCTTCCACAATAAGTCTATTTAAGCGCAAATAAACGTGAGTTTTGGGTTTCCGCATTCAAAACTCAAACTTAAAAAAGTTTCTATGACCGTTTTGGGGCTTTACGAAAGTTAAACCAGACCAAACTTTGACCAATCAGGTTTGGAAGTAATGTTTGGATGACGTCGCTTTTAACTCAATGAAGTTCCAACTGTTAGAAAACTGATCATGGGGGAAAAAATAATAATAATGGTTTGTGCCCAGCTGGAATTATCTGACATAAAGTCTTCCATTTATAGGTGTAAAGCTTTGAAAGAAAAAGCCTGGAGCAAGATTAGCTAAATTTGCACCACACAGACATTTAACACTAAGGTCATGAGGTCATTTAGCAACCATCCGAGTACAGCGAGCATCACCATCTACCGCAGGAGCTGCGTCTGAATGACGGCTGCCTTCAGTGGTACTTTCGTCTTTCTGTGACCTTGTTGGACAACTTGCTATCCCATAATTTAGATATTTGAACCCTGGATATGCATGCCACCCGTGTCGTGAAACCCGAAACGTCGAAACGTGCTGCTGCCAGACTAAATGCACCGCAAAACCTCTTCTCATATCTATACATTGACTTAACATTGAAACTGGACGCCCCGATGCACAAATCCCGTTCGGTGTCAACGCAGCTTGGGACTTCTTCAAACTTATGGTTTCAAATGGATTCATTTAATTTTAGTCGTATGAGCTAGACATCTAATCAACTTTCTTATGTAAGCAAATGAACATGTGACTGATTACTCACTTCTTACAAACATTTGAGTAGAACAGAAAATGGCTCCATTAAAGCGGGAATGAGGGAAATGAAGTTCAGCAAATCATCTCTGCTTCTATTACTTGCGTTGATGATCAGTTGACGAAAATCACATTAAACTTTATTAACCTTGTATTGAAGGAATTCTCTGGTGAGGAACAAAGTCTTCAGTAATCACATTTGTCTGATTCAAACATTAAAACACAAGCTTGTCACATCGGTTCACTTGAGACTTGAGGGAACTTTAGTTTGGCTTAGCTTTAAGGCATGTTGGAAACTGAAACCGGGATGATCTGAAGGCAGAGTTAAGACACAGATTTAGAGAAGAGGCTGAGCCACTCCTAAACTGGAGGCAAAAAACAGCAACCAGTTTAGCTCAGATGTCAATTAAAAATCCCAAGCAGTTACATTTAAAAAGCAAATCAAGAAATGTTTTTACATTGAATGAACCACACCAAGAAACAAAATGACATTCTGGATTTGGCATAACATTTTTAATTTTAGATATTTGCCTGAATAGATTCTGAATTAATTTTCAGGTTAATTTAAAACTGCAAGTGAAACGCAGCCATGCAGCTTTTTATTGGTGTGAGCAATAATTGTTACTGTTCGAGACAAAATCCTGTGAAATGATTATTTCCTTTCCTGCGCTCAGCAGCGCTCAGCCTCTACACAGCACTTCTTCCCTGGCAGTGATTACTGCTAACGCATGTGGGAGTGTGGACGTGCGCACGCACGAGGGTGTGTGTGTACAAGAGAACAGCAGTCTTCAAGTCAGGTGAAATCATCGCTCTCTCACACACACTCCTAACTCTTCCTACTGTGACTGTTTCCATGGAAGCGGCGCCCTCAAAATTACAAACGTGTGGAGATGAAAGAGAAGGAGGGAAAAAAGGTGTGGGTGAGTTTGACCGCGTGTGGTGTCAACATGTCTGTTGTAATTTACTGGTTGCTTGTGTGCTGGCTTCCCGTGTTAAATATTGACACTTTCAATGGACTGTGATGAACACGGAACTCCTGCATAATATCTGCTCATGCAGCCCCACGTGTCCAGCTAACACCCCCGTCCTGTAGAGTTTTGGCATGGACACAAGTCCATTGAGTTTGTTTGCATAAATCATAGGCCTTTTTCAAAATGACTTGACACCCTGGCCTTTACTGGCCAAACCTTCTGTTTCTGTGTGTGTATAGAGTCCTACACACCAAAAGCCACAAAACAAGCGTAAGTGGGTTGCTATAGCAACCACAACCACTGTGATTTGAGAGCCAGTGCGCCACGTTACCATGGTGACTGTAATCTCACAGAGGGTGGGGAAGAGACAGAGACTGAGGGAGGTGGGATTCAGATGGAACGAGGGAGGGGATGGGGCGTACCACGCAGTAATACACCAACAACAGGACAGCACGCCCTCTCGCTCTGGCACCTGCTGAGGTATTCCTGCACCGTGTGCAGCGCAAGCATTCCCACAAATGGTCTGACCCCCAGTGCTGAGCATTCGGGAAAAACCAACCAAAAAGAAAATCCCGGCGCTTCGCTTGCCAGGAACACTCAGGTTCCATTTGAGTGTCCATCATTTCCTTCTATATGCTGAGACCTCACTAAAATCAGAGATACACAAGCAGACCAAAAATACAATTATTGTCATATTATTTAATTAGTCAGGTAAGCAACTTAATGAATGCTTTATAGCATTAAAACATATAAAGCATTCAACCCATTGTTTTCCTTTTTCTCTGTATTTCTTTCTTTGTTATTGTATCTTCTGCCATTTTCTGCCGCTTTACTCCTTCTACAATTTTTCTGCAATTTAAACCATTCAGCCATTAAAATGTTCAGCTCTTTTAACTTATTCCAACTATGACTTTTGGTCATTCAAATCCCTGAACCTTTCAAGATATTCCTGGATTCCTACCTCCATTGAAATAAAAATTGTTTCATTTTTAACTATTTTTAAAGATACTTTGCGAATTTTGAGAAATCAGCCAATAATCTAACATTTTCATGTATTTAAACTATCAATTTGATTTGTTTTGTTTGTTTACTTACAGATTCTGTAAGAAAAATGGTAAAAATCCTAGAAATTGGAAATGATGGAATGACAGCATTGGTGGAAATCGAAAGACCCACAACAGATGCTTTCTACATGAAAACCAAATATCCTTAAGATTGATCAGCATTTGCATTTGTTTGGTGCACAAGACCTGTGTGAAGAAGAGGCAAGGTGCTTAACATTGATGAGATGGAAAACTCTGTTTGCCTCTTTTACTTTGACTGTTTGTTACACGTCAGGTTCAATGGGACGCACACAAGAGATGCTGTCTTTTAGGATGCATTCATGCTGGAAAAGTCTGTTAGTCCAGACCTATGAATGGACCAAGTCCAACCTAATTTGGTCTGTATCATGTCGTGAACCTTGTGCTTGGTCTGTTCTCAGACCCGGACTGGACCTTCTTAGACAAATACGCAGTTACGCCCATAATTGTTTATGACATGAACAGTGTGAGAAGCAATGTGTATCCCGTTAAAAGTTGTTTTAATCAGCCTGCCTTATGCTGCTGCCAGCTGACCAAATTTCAATGAGTTGCTGTGTCTCATGGTTGCTTCACGTTTGTCCGCGGCTCATGGCTGCTTCCTTCCTACTGTGTTGACATCCTGTCATGCCCAGCTACTGCAGTCGTTTGGTCCAGTAGTTCCGCTAACTCAGAGTGAACCGAAGCACAGTCCGATTGTAGTTAAACTGAGACCAACTTACAGGTGGGTCCGAGAGCGGTTCCTATTTACAGAGCAGGGCTCACTTATGTGTATTCAGACTGAAAAATTTGTTCCGGATTGTTACGGAAACGAACTCTGGATCAGAAGTCTTTTGGCTAATCCAGATGTTTTGGTCAAATATACAAAAAGGCTGTAACAATCGATGGCCAGAATACAACGCCACCTATCTGAAAGATTTCTGTTTTCAGGAAACAAAGAAAAATTCTTCAAATATTCCAGTCGATGCTGATAAGAGGATTTGGTCTTGTGTCCTTTATGCATCGAGGAAGAGGAAAGAAGTTGTAGACTGACAGCAAAACGACACTAAAGCTGTGTTCACACCGCGCATGATTCCCAAGGGAGGGGCGCCAGTATCCAGTATTTTAGATGTTGGGCTAGTGGCCCAGCGGGTTAGCGGGCTAGCAGCAGTGCATTTTGTGTAGAGAAATGCAAATAATGCTTCTTTGTTGTGATGAGGCTAAACTTTTTTTGGCGGAAGCGCTATTTTTGGACAAGTGTTGAGCGGCAAATTTTTGATGTGCATCTAAAGAGAGACAGTGGATGCAAATTTGATGCACAGATTGCGATCAGTGGGAACGATGCACAACAATATAAAAAAAAAGGACGAGCAGGCTGCATGGAAAAGCAGAAATCTGAATTTTTTTGAGAAATTGTTTGATTTTACTTTAATAAATGACAGAGTATTCATATTTAATACACATAATATGTCTTCAGGCCGTTTCATTGACCTTAGGAGTCATTTCTAGTTAAAAACTGTTTTTATTCAAACTCCAAAACCGTTCAACAAACCCGGAACCAAAAAGTAGTTTAGTGCTTGAATTAAAAAAATGTTGAATTGTTAAAAAAAAAGATGCATAGACTTTTTTTTTATTAGCAGCAAAAGACTAAATCAAGAACTGATGCTTCTAAAATAGCTGTGACTCATCAATAAAAGACAATCTTTGTATTAGAAGAAAGCAAAAAATATCCTCAGTTTAGCCTTAAATTGGAAATTAATCCAGGTCATTTTAACCCATCCGTATCTTTCCCTTTTAGCTCTTTTTTATGTTTTCTAGACTATTTTTATGTCAGAAGAAGACCTGCAGTTCTTCACGTGCTTAAAAACATGTGAGCTCCTGATACTTACATTTTTTTGCACTGATCCTGATACTGATACTGATTTGCTTTTATCACTGTTTCTTTGAAGCCCGAAATGTAAATAACTGTATTGTCTGACAGACATATTTGAACAGGTGATAACTTTTCTGTTGAGTTGGACCTCACAGCTGTCTCTTTTACATGGCTGCATGCTCTGAGATGGCACTGAGCTAAGTGCATGATAGCAATCCTCTGCTCGTTCTGTGTGTGAACTGCATGATAAGATGGAGTCTGACATTCAGCCGCCCACGACTCCCCATGTTTTGATATCCTGTTGAGCCCGTCACTTGTAAGCGAGAGAAGACTGTCTCAGCTGTACTGTACAGACGGCAAATTAAAATTCAAACAGGAGCAGCAGCTGTCTCCACCTGGTGAACAACGTTCAAAGCTTATCATGGCGCCCCGACCAATTCTGCTGCAGCTTTTTCCCCGTCACGAACTGCCTCCTATATGTGAGATTCTGAACAAATTGTAGGTTCATTAGTTCCTTCTAATTTTCATTTTTTTAAACTGATTTCATTGAGGAGAAAAATCAGAGCATCAGACAAACAAACAGCTGCCAAGCGCTCTCTACGGCCTGACACAGATACGCTTTAGCGCATGTTCTGATGTAAATAATGGAGGAGTCATGTGAAATATTGATAAGTCAGTTTTAATAAATTAACCCCAACATCAATTAGTAATGAACTCAACTCTTGAGCAATTACTTTACCATTGGATTTGTGGAGGCAGAATCTATATGGGGAATGACAACATGTCCCATATGGCATTGTTTGAGTGAGGAAGAGAAACATACTGCAGCTCTCCTGTCTGCACACTTGAGGAGCAAAGTGTGAAAGTACGAAGAGGTGTGAATTTGTTTTGTGTGTTTCTGACAGCGGGATCATAAATCTTGATAACAAAGACATGAAAAAGGAGTGGAGTGAGCATGAGTGGATGCTTTTTACATTGCTTCACTTTCACTTTTAGGGGCTGCCCAGTGCAACTGAGGATCCACCTGTGGGCACCATTGACTGTATAATATATCTGGACGAATTAGGTGTGACGTCACCTGTAGAAATTAATTTGCTTCTGGTTCCAAGCGATTGAAATCAATTCAGTCACCATTTTTTTGCGATATGTCCTTTGCCATGTTGGAATCAGACGTCCTCGGTAAGCCGTTTTGGTCCGTCTAAGTTTCTTTGCTTTTTTTTTACTTTTCCTGTCCAACAGCTGGGCAAACAGATGAGAGCTGAAGGCCTCTTGTGTTGGACATATTTTACTTTGACAATAGGGAGTTGTGAATTTTAAGACAAACCAGAGGTATGTCTGAATAAACCCCTTTTGTAATCGATGCCAAACTTTATTCATTTTAGTCATATTTGAAAATCTTTTGTGTTGGACCAGACGGAAAAGGAAAGGAGGGAAGAAGAGAGAGGGATGTTAGAGAGGGGGGGGATAGAAGGGTGATTATGAAAAGAGGAGGGTGGTAAAACCATGAAGCAGCATAAGGCAACAAGTTTCTGGACCGTTATACACATTACGGTGGTTCTGATGTAATACAAGTCTATTAGGGCGGGGCCTGTCCACACACACTCTAAAATGTTATAAACACACCTCTTGGCTCCAAAAATATTCACATGTCAACATGTACACAATACAATGTTGGGCTGGGAGGGCCCAACGCGGGGCCCCTCCCCAGAAGAGCGCCTACAGCCCCAGACGAGAAACTCATCACCACCAGGGTGTTCTGGGAAACCCCCGCCCCAACCCCAGGTACGAGCCAGGACCCCCAAAGGGAAACCCGCTCCGCATTTCAGGCAGCCACCCACATGGGTGGGAGGACACCCAGGGGAAGAGGGGGTCCACAAGAAGTGTTGTAAACATGTTATAAACATGACCCGACCAGGCTCACCCACAGTTGGCAATTTGGCGAGGCCCAGTGCTCAGGGGCAAGAACCAGAACCCACCCACAGGGACTCGGACACCCCCCAGCTCAGATGTGATGTGATCCCCGGCTCTTGGCCTTGCCAGAAAGCTCAGGGATCCCTCTCCCTGACCCAGGAAACCAGCACGGCCGCTGTTGCCAAGGGCCCAGTACCCCCTACCAGAGATGGGGTAAGGGACAGATGGTCCGAGGTCCCACCTTCCTTGCAAAATGCATGTGTGTGAGGGTGTGTGCGTGCATGTATGTGTGTTTGTATTGGAGTGTATATTTTGAGGGTTAAAGGGTGTGTGTACTAAGGGGGTGTAGTTAAAATTGGCGGGTACACTGAAAAAACGGGAAAAGTGGGGTTGTTCAATTTACAAATACTAAACATGTTTGTTTAATATGAACAAATTATGTTTACCTTCGAAACATAATATAATCTTGAAAATCACACATAATTTCTTGCTGTGTTACTTTTATATATTTAAATCATGTTGACAAAACATGAAATAGTTATGCTTGATCCTTTGCCCCTTAATTTTGGATAAGTAAACCCCATCGGTGAAGAAGCATTCCAGGAGGAGAAACATTGCAGTCAGCCATTTTAGAGAAGCTGCAAGCACCTGCTGGCCGGAGGAGCTTAAAAAAGGTAAATTAATTTAATCTAACAAATTGATTTAAGGAAATGAACGGCGTTCATTTATCATTACTGTTATTTTTTCACGGGGAAGAGCTTTGTAACCCACTTTTGTTGTAGTTATCAAAGTTAAGGCTCTGCGCGCCACTTTTGTCGCTGGCGGCCGCAGCCCTCTGACGGCAGGTAGGGGGAGGTGAGCGCGGTAAATTCTTTCACGTCGAAGACAGATTCAGCGGTAAACACGGTGATTTCAAACGATGTGCGGGGAAGAGTGGCAAGTAGTTATGCCGTAGGAATTCGCTTTCGACAAAGGGGCAGTGGGCGCTCGCGGGCACGGCGGTTTATTTTTTTCCCACAGGCGAAAACCTTTGCCATGGGGGTTCATCGTCACTAAGTGGATTTCTTTTTGCTAAATTCTGCGTTGAGACCGAAATTGAAGGAAAATGTGAGAAGCTATCATTACTATCATTATTTCGTTTTTCCATACCGTTCCACCATGAGCTAGCTTAAGGACGGCATTATTTGACCAGCAAACAGCACTGCACTTCTGTCTCAGTCAGCTGTCAATCATTCTCCGTGCGCGTCTCGTGCACAGAATGCGTTCGGTTTGTCCAGTTTACATAGATCTTTGGTTTCAATCACTCAGAGCTTTGTTTTCATTCTATGATGCTGAACATATTTTTCTATGGAGATTTTAGCTTTGAGAGTTTAAAATGGAGTGAAAATATTTATGTCCTTTTGGAACAAGTGTATAATGTGTAGTAAAAAGTTTACAGCCTTGGTTATATTAATGTCTGTAATACTACTTCACAGATTCCCCCTATTTGATAAATTAATATGGTGTGACGGGGTCCCGCCGAGAAAGGATGCAGAGGAGCCAAGGTGAGGAGGATCTGTTCTTTATTGCCGACACTGATGCTACACGCAGGGCCACGCAGCATACAGCACACACTGTCACTCCTCTCTTTTCGCCACCTGCAGTGCTCACCTTTAAGTGGGATGCCACGCCCACGGGGCGTTGCTCTCAATCCCAGCCAGGCGGCACCACAGGTGGTAATCATAGCATACAAAATACAAACAATAAAACCCGGTGTGGCCCCCCCTCGGCATCTGACGGTGCCACACCGTCACATATGGGAATCCTTTATGGGTGGGGGGATTAGCTACTCCCGATCTGCTAGTTTAGTTTTGCAGTTTCCATCTCAAAATTCGCGGGTTCTCATTAAGCGTGGTTTGAATCCTGTGGTGGGAGGGGGGTGTCAAATGTTCTTTCTGGTCTAATTTCTTCAGAATATTTTTGCAGCTATTGATTTCAAACCAATGCATGTTTAGTTAGTAAAATTACACAACAAAGCTGTGGAAGTGTCACTATATTTATTTCCTGATTAATTTACAGAGCTCCTCACACAACACTTCCAACTGCTCCTCCCTGATCATGCTGGGGTCCATGCTCCAGTCTTCACTGAGTCAGGTGGGTCCCCTTCACCATGCATTTACCATATATTATTGGAATTATTGTCTCCTGGATTGTCATCGAATCCTGAGGTAATCAAGATTGCCAGCCCTACTCTTTACACACAACTTTTATGCAGAAAGATACATACATAATAAATAATGAAATTGATGATTGATCAGTTATCCTACTACCTCTGTTAACATGACACTAAGGATATAATGATTTTGTTAACCCAGTAACTATAACATTTATTGATGAGCCAAGGGTAAGAATTGTATTTTTCCAAAGTTTTCATGTGAATTTAAAATTTGTTGTCTCTTTGTATTTCAGACTGCTGAACTTCTCGCCAATATAAGCAAGTTCAGGGGTTTATTCAAAGTACAGGTGAGTTGTGTAATCTAGACGTTTTAACTAAACTTCAAATGTAAACTGTGCACACAAATATTTTCTGTGTTCTTTAGAATGAAGACCATGCAGCACTCCAGGAGGCAATCGAGGACACCACGGTGGGAATTTCCCTCCTAATGGAAAGTGGCGAGGAAGAGGACATTCTCATGGTCCACATCTCCCAGGCTGTGGTGGTCGACCCACCAAGTGTCAAGAGTGGCAGTTGCCAAGGCTTTTTTGACCTTATTTACAGCACAAATCTGATTACCATCCTCATCTCAGAAACACCTTTGAGGTAATTCAAAGAAAAACTGTAATAGAGTTGTAGGGCAAAGTTGTGTCTAAGGTTTCAGGCTTAAAGAGCCGACTCTTTTAATAAAAATGACCTTTAAAAAGTTTTTCCTAAGAAGGGATTCCAGCTGTCTGCTTTGGCTCTGTTATCTTCTGTTTAATAAAAATAGCAAGCCCAATTTATATTGATTTGTACTTTTTGCTACACTGTAAACATATTTTTCAAGTTTAGATAATAAAAAAGTTAAATCTGAAATTTGTGTTCAGTGTCATATGTTCATTGGACTGTAATAATGCACAAGAAAGTATTTGCTTTAAATAATAATCTGCAATTGCAATTTTATTTTTCAATTTAAATTTTATTAAAATAATTTATAAATTAAAATGAACTATGTAGGTAATTTCAAAATAATAGTTTTGCTAAATTTTTATTGTCTTTTAAATTTTTGAAAAAATTATGGTAAATGACATAATAAAATCTTGTTTGTTTCTGTAAAATTATTAGGTGCAGAAACAAAGAAGCATTCATTACGGTAGAACATGATTTTATTATGTGCAATAATTATATTGGTTCAACATGATTTTTTTGCGCGCAACCGATGTCCATGATTTTTTTATGTCAATCCAACAGATCTTTTTTTTCAGTGTAGGGTACTGAGAGGACATCTCCTGATTACTCACAGTGATGTCCAGGACAGGGCCAACAAGCTTCCCACACACACACACCCAGACCCAGCAGCCCCGGTGGATGTCAACCAGAGCGACTGTGGGCCCCAAGAGGGTTGCCCCGGTCCATCTACATTTCTGTGGCACTGCAATGCAAAATGTGTTTTTTGTGTTTCTTAGATGTTCTGGTAGCATTTCTCATGATGGAGGAGATATATAAAGTATTCTGAGTATTTCTTTATTGAAATCATTGAGAATCAGGAGTAGACAAAAAAATGCAGTTAGAAAAAAGAGCCTATTTGTTATGTAGAAAAGAGCATGTAAACAGAGAACTCTTGGTAACAGGATGAGAAGGGGGCAAGGTTGTTGTGCGCCAACGGTCCCACTTATAATTTAGAGGCGGATTTCTAAAGAAATACTTCCACCCTGCAGAAAATAATGTCCAAGAAAATGACACAGGTTTTTAAATTTTGGCTCGGATCGGAGTGGGTCCCAGTGTACCGACGTTAGAGAGCAGAAATTTAATAACCAAACAGCTGAATGAAGGGGTTATAGTTTGATTATTCTAAATATTAAAAATGAATTGTGATAAAAATCTAGAAGTTTGTTGATCCTGAGAGGATTTTTCTCTCAACATCGTAAGCAAGGTTTCTGTTTGTTTTTTTTTGCACTTGCTCCACTTTACTGTCATATTTCTTTCTTTTTTTTCTCCTTGCTGGCTTTCGTCAAAATTTTCCTTAACAGAAAAGAACCACAAAGTAGAGACACATGAAAGACTTAGAATCAAGCACAGAAATTCATTGTTTTGTTTTACTGGTATACTTGGCACAGAGTTACCTGCTTTTGTTTTTGTTTCGGGAAGGGGGGGGGGGGGGGTCCATCTGTGCCAAATCAGTGCCGACATGCAGCATTATCAACTTGGTGTAGATCCATAACACCTCCTCCTTCTGTTTCTCTTTGCTCATAGCTGCATCCATCCCTACAGTCCACTGAGCGTGCTCACATTCGTCCCCCAGTTCGACAAGGTCAATCTGTACTTTCAACCTTTTTTTTTACAGAGACACACAGACGTTTTTGGAATTGTTATAAAAAAACAGATTACACCTTTCCAAGTCTAAGCTGGACTGGTAGCCCTCTATGCCTGACAAGGTCAGGGCAGCTGCTGTCATACTCATGATGGACACAGATGCATTAACCCCAACCTGTTTTCTGTGCTTTTTTATTCCCTTCCCTTACTACTTATTCCATGTTTTATGGTATTGGATGGGATTTCATAGTGGGGGCAACAATGGGCTTTTAATTTCTTGGTGAAGTGATGCCTCTTTCCCTTTTAGAGTGTCACTCACCTGTACTGAACAAGCATTAAAAAAGAAAGAATCATCAATTCAAAAGATCTCAACAGTTTCCTGAAAACAGTGGGGCGGCGTTCTTCTTTACATAAAAAACAGACACTCAAAATCAATTTGGCACAGCCAGAAATTTCAACAAAAACAAAGGGATCTTATTGGTCCTAAATAATAGAAAATACATCGACAATTTTTGAAAGTGGGAAAAGCTCCCCCTCCTATAAGGCTTAGCCCCTCCCACTGGCTGGTTGACCAAAAATGTCTTTTTCCTAAGCAAATTCCTACCTTTGCCTTTCAATTAATTCAGAAAACTCTTGAAGATACACCAAAAATATTTTAAAAAATAATTGCAACTTTTGAAATACACAAATATGTTTGATTTGGAAACAAACATTATTTGCACTGGGAAAAAAATAATTTTCACAAGTGATGTCACTTCCTGTTGTCAGGTATGAATGGATATGTATGATAATGTGTACAATACGTTTGAAAGTCGGTGGTGGAAAGAGCTTGATGGTGAGTACAATTCTATTTTTAAAAAACTGTTTAAAACTTAGATTCAAGCAAAATTGGCTATCAGTGTGGAGAAATGCGAGCGATTAATGTGTGTGTGTGGGCGGGGATCATTGCATGTCAGAGGTGAGTGTGTCCAGTGTGAACTACAGAGAGCAACCTGTGATGCTGCTTCATCACAGTCAGACAGTCCAGATAAGATTCATGCTTTTGCATGCATGAAACACCTATCATTTATTATAAAAAAAAATAACTTTAAAGGGCATTTATAGTGCTTTTCTTAAGCCTTTAAAAGTGAACTATATCCATATTTATGATGATAAATTAATTTTGACACGCTAAAGAACGATTTTTTTAAATGAATTATTTATTATAATAACATTATAATACACTTTAAAGCTCAAAAAGTTGGTTTTGCATGTTATAGGCCCTTTATCTCATCCATTCATTAATACTTTGAGAAGTGAGCATTTAAACAAGACTTTACCCACCAGCCATCACTAGTTTCTGAATTCTCCAACCAAATCTCCGTGGAAAACGTCATAAATAAGCACTTTCTTACTGTTATTGTTAAATCTAAAAGAGCTCTGCCATCCATCTGGATGTTCTCTGCTGTTTTATGAGGTTTATTTTGACACAGCATACTTTTGGGATGTCAGAAAACACAATTTGTGAGGCGTTGGAAGAATAAGTTCACAGATTGAATGATAATGCCTTAGTCACAACTGCCCTTATTTGTAAGAACACAGCACTGTTGACTGCATCAGCCCTGTATCTTACAACATCCCCATAAATATTTCACAATACACTTACTACATAGGCGAGAATGGTTTGTTCCATTCTGATGACGTCCCTTAAGATAGACACACGAGCCTCAAAGGAACTGCAGGACACACCTGTTCTTCCTTTAAGATGCAGCCGCTCCTCTCTGCGACCCTCTACTGGTCCAGACACCCCAAAAACCTGCAGCTCCATACATGTCGACCCCCCGTACAGGATATTTGACTAAACCATGAGATTGAATCATTTGAGCAAATATTAATTCTAGTAAGGAACATGGGAAAAAGTGATAGATTTGTTTCAACCAAATAATCCAGTTATTAGTTTATGTTTAAATAACTTTAAAAAGACATGTGGTGAATCATGAATACAGCTGCAGTTTCCACACTGGAATCGGGTTACTTGAGCCACGCGGAAGTGCAGATAAACATCAAGCAGCACTTCAAGCCCAACCTTCACAATGTCATGGTTCGGGTTTCTTTCAATTGGTTTTTGCTTTCTTTCTTGTTTTTCCTGTTAGAGTTCTGTTTCCTGTTTTATTTTGAAAGGTTTCCTGTTTTGTCATGTTTTTGAGTTTTACTTCCTTGGTCCCAATCTGCCCTGATCATGTTCACCTGTGTCTTGTCTATCTTGTCTGTATATAAGTCTTGTCTCTGCCTTCCTCTTGTGCTGGTCCATTAATGTCTCCCATGTCTCTCATGTAACGTCTTTATCGTCTCTTCCCTTCTTTCATGTTTTGCCCGCAGTGAGTTTAGTTTTGTTTTCCTGCTCTGCAGCGTCTTTTGTTTGTGATTAAACCCCTTGCCCTGGAACCGTGTGCCTCCCGTCTCTGCATTCTGGGTCCTTCATGCTCCCCAGCCCCCCCAACCTGATACACAGAGAGGCGAAACACCTTTAAATCGTCCAAGAACCTAAATCGATATTGTTTAGTCTGCGGATTGGTCTCTTCCCAGGCCCCATGTTCTTTTTTTATCTTCTGAGGTAGTTGAATTTTCTTCTGACATTTACTTTGTCAGATCAGACAGCCCCAAAAATAACACACACACAGCTCTACACCTGAGAGCTGAGGAGAAGATGTAGCTATTTCCACATTACAGAGTCGAACCACTCTGAAGTGGAAGTTCTAAAAGCAAAATTTGGAGTTCAGGTTCATAAGCATTGCAAGTTTACCTTCAAATGAAATCATTAGCGGCATCTGATGGATGCTGAGACCCAGCCTAAAATTAATGTTTGCTTAAATTCAACAAATGTTTGAATTTGTTGATGTCTGAAACCAGAAGTGACATATTTTTGGAGACCAGATGAACCTTTGGACTAACTCTCTGTCCTCTTATCTGTTTGTTTATACCTCCCTAGAATTAAGTAGAGGATGAAACAGGCCGTTCCTCCAGCTAAGTAGGCCATGGAAAGCAGTTGTTCATTTTGTCTCAAGTATATAGACTGTAGGCCAATTGCTAATCTCTTGATTGAACACTCGAAGACAAAGGTTATCACCAAACAAATTTAGTTAAAGCAGCGAGGGGCGAAGGATCTCAGCAGCTCTGGCAACTGATCTAATCAACGACACAGCTAAGTTGATTATAAAACCGCAGGTCTGGAGAGCAGACAATGGACGGGGAGGAGCAGAACAGTGGAGATGAGAGGGAAAATCACCAGAAACAGAGAAGAGAAGGTGTGAGAAGATAAGCTGGAGCAAAGCAGAAGAGAATAAACAGGGCAGGATTGAGGAGAGTAGATGCACAGGGGAAGACAAGGTGGAACAAAAGACAAGACTGAGGGGCAAAAGAGAACAAAGATGAGGTTAAAATGAGCAGAGAACAGGAAGGTGCATAGCAGGAAAAAGCACAGAAGGGTTGGGACCAAAAAAGCAGCTGATGGCAGACTAGAACCAGGCATCCAACCAGGGAATGGATCTCTAAGGTGAAGCAAATGCAATAATTTAAAAAGAGCTGGAGCACAGCAAAACAAACAAATGACTGTGAGATAAAGCACTTTATAAAGCACCTCCTCTTTGATTAAGCTGCTGCAACATGAGGGAAACAAGACAGCTAATCACAAACATGAGAAAAATACTTCTGTGCAAAGCCTTGATACCATAAAACCTAGGGGAACATGACTTTCTCCAGAGTCTGTCTGACCCGCAAAGGCCCACACACATTCAGCAGGCATGCAGAGTGAAGCAGCTCCTGAATGCAACGTTGTGCAGAACTTTGGAGCTCACTCAGGGGACAGCGTTCGCTGCCTCAAACGCCATTGGGACCAATTAGTGTGCAGAGCAAAAGCGCGGCTGAACGCTACGCTTCACAACCGGTTCAGAAAGACCTGCCGCTGAGACGGACAGCTGAGGGGGTGAGTTTGGTGGTGGAGGCAGTAGGGGGGTTCATTGTGTACTTGTGGCTTCATTTAAACTGGGGGGTGGCGTTGATCCCCGCATGTGCGGATGAAGGTGAGCGTTCCGGCGCAGGTAAAGCTACTGTGAGTTCTGCTTAATCATTCAGAAGTCAGTGCCACATGTGCATGAATATTCACTGCAAATGTAGTTTAAATCAAGGACAATAATTACATCACAGCTATGACCACATCCTTGTGCATCATCATTTTCAAGTTCGCCTGGGAAAAGTGCTGAATTTGTGAAGATCTGACAATGATGCAATGCTGCGTTCAAGAAGCAACATCCTGCACAGTCAAAGGACTTTTTGGTTCATTTGTTTTACATTTTTTTTGCATTGCATACTTTGTTGGGAAATTTAAATGAGATTTTTTTATGTTTAAGATGTCTCCTAAGAAGAACTGCGATGCACTGTGACTTTTTTGAAAGCATTCAGTAGTTTCATAACCACAGAAAGTTCAGAACTTCACATTTTTAAGGCTGTGCCCAGACCAGAGTATGTTTCCTCAGATTGTTTGATTTGATAGGTAGTTAAGTACTTTATTGATCCCGAGAGAAATTACGTGGCAGTCTATTGCCCCATACACACAACAGATCACAGAGAACATTAAAACACACGTTAAAAAATAAAAAAGCAAAAAGTTTTAAAATATAACCTAATAAAAGGAGAATAAAAGGTAAATGAACATTCAGTGTACAATGCCTCCCCCCAGCAGCATTATACAGTCTTGTTGCACTCGGCACCAAAGACCTCCTGCATCTCTCTGTGGGGCTCAGGAGTTTGATTTGATTTTTTTTTTTTAAATGGTCTATTTGAAGCAAACAAATAAGAATACACCAGAACAATAAAATCATCAGTTATACATTCATACAACGACGAATCAAACTTAGGATAATTAGTCATATTAATAAATATTGCTTGAAAGGGACTGGAAGGAAGCGAACCTATATAATCCCACCCCGTTATGCCATAACCATTTTATTACATGATTTATCATTATTCGGTTCCTAGCTTTTATCAGACAGAATTAAGAATCATTAAGTATCAATAAAGCACATGACAAAGATGAATGACATAATTATTATGTAAAAATAACTATTTTAGAAATCAACATGGCAAATGCAGATCAGTTATCCAAAATTTATGCAGATTATGTTACCTATAAAAGTCATTGATATGATTAAAAAATAATACTATATCAGTAAAATAGACAAAACACTGTTTCAGAGATTTTCATAGCAAAATTTGATCAAGAATCAAAAGTTAAAAATATGTGCTAAATTATGTTACATTAGGAAAAAATTATGAATCAATTTATTAATTTTTGGAGCAAGTGAAGTAGTATCATTAAAAGTCAATCAATTTAACCATTTTCAATGGATTGAGTGAAGGTGATTGCTAACCAACATTTGGTGGTTGTGCAGGAGTGAAACTCATCCAAACTGTGCTGTGGATCGAATTACCAAACTTCGTCCGGCTCAAAGGACTTGCCTCAAGTAAACCTTGACGTTTTTCACTACAGTGTAAAACAAGCAGACCATCCAAGCTAAACTAAGTGAGGAATTGATTTAAGGTCTGATGAGTGGGTTAAGAAATACAAAACCCACAGTGCAAATCAGTAGTGCATCTTATGATAAAATTGGAATATGCTCCTAAAACTTTAGTTGCATGCACTGATACAGACGGCTGACCAGTACAGGTGCTGGGACCCAGAGCTGGGGAGATCCACATGAAGGACCCGACGTGCATCCAGCCTGCTGTACCCAGCCCCCTCCCATGACCTACCTTCTGTGCGGCACCGGACACCAACCCGGAATAGACCTGACCCCCCTGCCCGGAGGAGTAGGAGCCCCCCATTCAGTATAGACTGCTAAAGGGGTGAATGATCAGCCAATGTACATACCCGTCACACAATACGCGAATCGTGCATGATCCATGTGTGATCATTGCCCTGTTTATATTCAATTTATTAGTGATTTGTGTGTCAATTACATAATTTTAGTGTGATATGTGCACCATATACGTGATATAAACTTTATACATTGGTGGTACATGCGTCAAAAGTCTGGTAGACATACATGGGCATAAGTGGAACGGTCATGGAAAATCACAAATTGGCATATGCATCTTGCATAATTGTGTGTAAACTATTTAAAATACTAGTCTTCTTTCTCTTTCGGCTTTTCCCATCAGGGGTCGCCACAGCGAATCATCCTTTTCCACCTCACTCTATCATGGACATCTTCTACCCTAACATTAGCCAACTTCATGTCCTCTGTTAAGACATCCATGTATCTCCTCTTTGGCCGTCCTCTTGCCCTCCTGCCAGGCAGCTCCATCTCCAACATCCTTCTACCAATATATCCACTATCCCTCCTCTGAACATGTCCAAACCATCTCAGTCTGGCTTCTCTGACTTTGTCGCTGACACAGGCAACATGAGCCGTCCCTCTGATGTACTCGTTCCTTATCCTGTCTAACCTGGTCACTCCTAAGGAGAACCTCAACATCTTCATCTCCGCTACCTCCATCTCAGCCTCTTGTCTCTGTCTCACTGCTACCGTCTCTAACCCATAGAGCAGAGCTGGTCTCACCACTGTCTTGTACACCTTTCCTTTGAGTCTTGCTGGCACTCTTCTGTCACACAACACTCCTGACACTTTCCTCCAACCGCTCCAACCTGCCTGCACTCGCCTCTTCACCTCTTTTCCACAATCCCCATCACACTGAACTGTTGACCCCAAGTACTTAAACTCCTGCACCTTCTTCACCTCAGTCCCCTGTAACCTAACGCTTCTACCTTGATCCCTCTCGTTCAGACACATGTATTCTGTCTTACTACGACTGACCTTCATACCTCTTCTTTCCAGAGCAAACCTCCACCTCTCTAGCTGTTCCTCCACCTGCTCTCTACTCTCACTGCAAATTACAATGTCATCCGCAAACATCATTGTCCAGGGAGATTCCTGTCTTACCTCGTCTGTCAGCCTGTCCATCAGCATAGCAAACAAAAAAGGACTCAAAGCTGATCCTTGGTGTAGTCCCACCTCCACCTTGAACTCCTCTGTCTGACCTACAGCACATCTCACCACCGTCATACTTCTCTCATACATGTCCTGAACTACTCTGACATACTTTTCTGCCACTCCAGACGACCTCATACAGTACCACAGCTCCTCCCTCGGCACCCTGTCATACGCCTTCTCTAAATCTACGAACACACAATGCAGCTCCTTCTGACCTTCTCTGTAC
The DNA here is from genome assembly GCF_053564925.1 of Oryzias latipes. Taxonomy (NCBI): domain Eukaryota; kingdom Metazoa; phylum Chordata; class Actinopteri; order Beloniformes; family Adrianichthyidae; genus Oryzias; species Oryzias latipes. Next base: position 6,634,664 of record NC_136244.1, read on the forward strand.
TTTTCCATCAACATTCTCAAAGCAAAAATGGAATCAGTGGTGCTCTTACGGGGCATGAAACCATACTGCTGCTCACAAATCTCCACCTTCTTCCTAAGCCTGGCTTCCACTACTCTTTCCCACAGCTTCATTGTGTGGCTCATCAACTTTATTCCTCTATAGTTGCTGCAGTTCTGCGTGTCACCCTTGTTCTTAAAGATTGGGACTAGAACGCTTCTCCTCCATTCCTCAGGCATCTTCTCACTCTCTAAAATCCTATTGAACAACCTTGTTAGAAATTCCACTGCTGTCTCTCCTAGGCACTTCCATACCTCCACAGGTACGTCATCAGGACCAACGGCCTTTCCGCTCTTCATCCTTTTCAGAGCCTTCCTAACCTCATCCTTTCCAATCTCTGCTACTTCCTGCTCCACAACAACCACATCTTCCTCCCTTCTTTCCCTGTCATTTTCCTCGTTCATCAGCTCCTCAAAATACTCCTTCCATCTTTTCTGTACACTCTCTTGGGTTGTTAGCACCTTTCCATCTCTGTCCTTAATCACCCTTATCTGTTGCACGTCCTTCCCATCTCTGTCTCTCTGTCTGGCTAGCCTGTACAAGTCCTTCTCTCCTTCCTTTGTGTCTAACCTGTCATATAGCTCATCGTAAGCTTTCTGTTTGGCCTTTGCCACCTCTCTCTTCACTTTACGCTGCGCTTCCTTGTACTCCTGTCTACCTTCCTCAGTCCTTTCTACATCCCACTTCCTTTTAGCCAACCTCTTCCTCTGGACGCATTCCTGTACTTCCTCATTCCACCACCAAGTCTCTTTACCGTCTTTCCTCTTTCCAGATGACACACCTAGCACCTTCCTACCTGTTTCCCTGATAATCTCTGCTGTAGTTTCCCAGTCCTCTGGAAGCTCATCCTGACCACCCAGGACCTGCCTCAACTTCTGCCTAAATTCCTCACAAGTTTCTTCATTCTGTAGCTTCCACCACTTGGTCTTCTTTTCTGTTTTCCCTCTCTTCTTCTTCCTGACCTCCAGAGTCATCTTACACACCACCATGCGGTGCTGTCTGGCTACACTCTCTCCTACCACCACTTTGCAGTCATTAACCTCTCTCAAATGACCTCGTCTACATAGGATGTAGTCCACCTGAGTACTCCTACCTCCACTTCTGTATGTCACTCTATGTTCCTCTCTCTTCTGGAAGTAAGTGTTGACTACAGCCATTTCCATCCTCTTCGCAAAGTCCACCACCATCTGTCCCTCCAGATTCCTTTCCTTCACACCAAACCTGCCCATCACCTCCTCATCACCTCTGTTGCCCTCACCAACATGCCCATTAAAGTCTGCTCCAATAACAACTCTCTCTCCTCTGGGAAAACTCTCTATGACCTCATCCAACTCACTCCAGAATCTCTCCTTCACTTCTAACTCACAGCCAACCTGTGGCGCATACCCACTGACTACATTCACCATCACCCCTTCAATTTCTAACTTTAGGCTCATCATCCTGTCTGAGACTCTTTTCACCTCTAGAACACTGTTTACAAACTCCCCCTTCAGAATCACTCCTACCCCGTTTCTCTTCCTATCAACACCATGATAGAACAGTTTGTATCCTCCTCCAATACTACGTGCCTTGCTGCCCTTCCACCTTGTCTCCTTCCACCTTGTCTCCTGTCCATGTATGTAATTCCCATTCGTTGAATTACGTAGTTTACTAGTATTTTAAATTTTAAACTATTTAAAATACTAGTAAACTACGTAATTCAACGAATGGGAATTACATACATGGACAATGTGGACAATGCACAAATTGTATGTAGCAGCAGTGTGACGTGGCCTTAAGCTTCTCTCATGTACCTCTTCAGTGCACACTGTCCTTGCATTGACCACACCCACCTCAAATGGTAACAGTTACACAGCAGTGGCTCCACAGTGGACAGTTCGAAAACAAGCAGAGAGAACTCCCACGGAGCTTTTCAACCACATGTTCCGATCAAAGCTTTTTAATGACAGTTTGACAGAAACTCTACCTCCTTCCCTCCTTATTTTTAAAAACTTCAAGTAATCTCACTTTCCTTTTGGGTCAAATTCCTACCTGAGCACTTCGTTGGGGTTGCCTGAGATGGGGGTCTTCTTTTCTGGAGCTCCGTGGCACTCCGACTTCAGCAAGGTGTGAGGCCCGCGGTCCATCATCATGGCGGAAGTTGCCATTGTGATGATGGCCACGCCATCTCGAACGCGCGCCTCCAGACCGTAATCCCACTCGTCATAGGATACAGAGAGAAGACCTGAGTGGATACAGCAAAGAAATGGGAAAGGAATTGATCAGAGGAAAGAAGATCAATCAGGAACAGAGTCTCAATAACTGGATGTTTTGTCCATTAGTCCATGTAATATCTGATTCTGTTGGTCTTGACTTGAATGTTGTTCTTTGATGTTTGTTGTAGTTCTCCTTTCTTTGTACCTTCCAACCAGGGTCCTTTAATAAGGATGCCTATTCTGTGGCTATAAAGATGCTTAGAATAAAAACATCTATTTGAACAGATAACTCAGCAATCATCTAACAAAACACAGCTCCAGCTTTCTCATGCACTTTAGTTTTATTATGTTTACATGTTAAAAGTACTTGAAAATATCAGAAATTCCTTTTATGATTTTGGTCACGATTTAGCTGCTCTGCCATAAAATCTATCATCACCAGATAATAGAATTTCAAATGAGTCTTGTGGAAAATTCCAACAAAGAGATTACATTTTGTAAGTTAAATTATGAGCTGCCTTATATTAAAACAAAATCCCAATAAACTGACCTCTCCACAAATGAAGTTAACAGGCAAAAACTTAAGAAATGCTAATTATTTTTGAAAAAACAATCCAGTAAGATTACACCTCAAACATAAAATCCACATTTTTGATAAACAATAACTGCTAAGTTTCCATAAAAGAACATTAATAACAGCAAAACTTCAAAGCTAAAATAAAAAATGTAGATCTGAATGCACGCTCATGAAAGACTTAAAGTAAAAAACAATATCAATTAAACAGTTGCACAATCTTTCCAAAAGTTATGAATTAACAGTCTACATGCTGTTTGGGAAATAATTTTCAGCAGCTGAGTGCTCTTTGATTTGATACTTCTGCAGCTTTTCTCAAACTGCACTTTAGTGAACAGGCAGGAGGAGGGATAAGTGCAGTCTGTTCTGATGCTATCTGCTGTGCAAATGGACCACTGGAAATAAATATCCTGCAGAGATGGCAGCGAGGCACCCATGATTTACACAGCAGTTTCAATTCATCCCCCCTCTCTTCACCATTCTGAGTGACAGCTGAGACGGAACAGCAACATTTAACCTTAAACTAAAAAAAAAAAAATTGATCACCTTGTTCAAGTCCTGGGTTGTGTTTGAAGTTCTTCTTAAGTTCTTGCCCTCTTTATGCAGCACATGTAAAGTTCTGTCTATAATTCCACTCCATTGAGCTCATGGGGTTCAGTGGCTCTCCCGGGAATACTTTGACACTCAGAGGAGATGAGGATCGAACAGTGATCGCTGAGCCATTTTTAATTATCCCAGGGTTAAGTAATGACACGTAACGTAACCATTAACTGATCACACATCCTTGAATAATTAGGCCTGCCTAACAAGAGCTCAAAGTCTTCAGTATTCCAATCAGAAAGTCATTTACAGGCATGAGAAAACGTTTGTGCCCCTTTTTTGGGATTAAATGTTCATAGTGAGTATAAAACAACAACACAAACAAATAGACAACATTTAACAAACAAGTGTTTAACAGAAGTTAAATAAACTTAAAAAAATAGTAGGATGATTTCTATTTTAGGATGCACGGTGGTGTAGTGGTTAGCGATCTCACCTCCCAAACCAGAGCGACGAGGTTCTGGTTTGAAACCCAGCTGGGACCTATCTGTGTGGAGTCCACCTTGTGGATCTATGGGTTTCTCTCGGCACTCCAGCTTTCTCCCACAGTTCAAAAACATGAGTGAGTGAGTGAGATAGTGATGTGTGTGTCCGTTGCGTGTATGGTTGTGTGTGTGCGTTTGTGTGTGTGTGTCTGGTTGTGTGGCCCTGTGACCGACCAGCAACCTGTCCAGGGTGTACCTCGCCTTCAGCGAACAGTAGCCGGGACAGTCCGTGACCACGACAGGGATACAGAGGGTTAAGAAAATGGATGGATGGATGGATGGATGGACGGACGGACGGACGGACGGACGGACGGACGGATGGATGGATGGATGGACTTTTATTGCTCTAACACATTCTAGAACCACGTTTAAAAAGATTTGAAGATGATTAGCAAGATCTCCTTATTTGCTATTTTGTTAATGTAAAAGGTTGTACTAATTAGTTATTTAAAAACATCTTTAACCCTTGTGCTATCCTAGGCACTTTAACGTTGGGAGTTGGGTCATCTAGACCCACTAGACAGTGCGCTGAACCTTTTTTCTTCAATGATTGGTGATCTTCACTGGTGTCCATGGATTACATGAAATCTTTCCACCTTTATCCACCTTTGTCATGGTAGGAATAACACGTCAACAAAAAATAACCATATTTCTTTAGGCTATTTCCTGTGAATATAAATTGCAAAATTCACCAACAGAGGAAACAAATTGTGGCCAAATGATCTATATGAAGGTTTCAGTGTCTTCTGTTAGCCAAAGCTCAAATAGATCAATAAAGGTGCCTTTTTTAATGTTCTGGGTTTAAACACCAAAAGGTTTTTTTCTCTTTAGGTTTACAGTGATGTACTTTTTATAACCACAGCTGTTTTGTTGAATTTCAAACCGAATGTTTTTTTTTTTTTGTTCTGGAACAAATGCACATAAATCTATGTCTAATCAAAAGAGGCTTTCTCTTGTCTTCTCTTTCTTTTTCCTGTACACTGACACCTTCATCCTCCTCATCATTAAAATAATTCCTTCAAGGGAAATAGCTGAAAGATCTCTTGGAAGTGAATCTTCTGGAAAATTTACCAAAAAAAGTCAGACTACAGTGCTTAGAGAAACATACATTTTAAATATGAAGGAAATTTATGATTTGATTAGAAGGAAAGCCAACAAATAGAGCTTGGGTTGAAAGTGGCCAGAAAGAAAGAGTCTGGTTTTAAAACCTCTGTGACAGACAAGGTTTGAAAACCGGATTTGTACGTACAATTAGATACGTTTGATATAAAACACCAAAATTCATCCAAGCTCATCTTAACGTGCTACAAAGAAAACACAAAAGAAACGTCAACATAACATTGTAACAAAGTAACAACGTCAACACTAGGGAAAAGTTTAAACTGGTAAAGATTTTTATGATCTAACTCAGACATATTTTATTCCAGATAGGCATAAATGTAATCAAACAACATTAACAATGATTAATGTGTTGCATAATATAAATATTATATTATAGTAACATCAAGGAAATTGTCTGAAAACCTGTTAAAGCCCCAGCAGGAGCAGAGAGAGAAGGAAAATAGTGGGATGGTCTCATGAGTACTGAGCCCGTGTCATGACATTAAGATATAAAAATATATCTTGTTCCCACAGATTAATATCTCGTTCGCACGAAATACTATTCCGTTCCCACAAGATACTATCCCGTTCCCTCGAAATGATAAAGTGCAAACGCAATAATTATGTCGTTCGAACGCAATAATTAATCTGTTCGAATGCAATAATTATTCACGTCATTCACGCCAATATGCTCTCTGTACGCCGGCAAAAGCCGCTTCAGCGGTAACGTCCGTGTCTCTGTGACCCATATTCGTTCAAAAAAGGAACATGAAAAAAACAAAAATGATCACTTTATTACTGTCTCAATGAATATAAGAAAAATATCAAAACATTTATGATAACTAGGCTGCTTTGTCATACGATAGTCAGTTAGCATGTAATAGCCTTCGAATGTAAAGCGACTGACTGCTAAAGTTAATAAAAGACAAGTCCTGAATATTATCATTCCTATTCGACCCTAAACTACAATATCAGCTGTCTGACAACAGACCAGCCAGTTGCCCAAAAATGCCGGCATACATCAAAGAGCTCTGCGGCGGAGCTAGAAGTAGCCTAGCAGGAGCTATCGTATGACAAAGCAGCTTAGTTATCATAAATCTTTTGATATTTTTCTTATATTCATTGAGACAGTAATAAAGTGATCATTTTTGTTTTTCATGTTCCTTTTTTGAACGAATATGGGTCACAGAGACACGGAAGTTACCGCTGAAAGCGGCTTTTGCCGGCGTACAGAGAGCATATCGGCGTGAATGACTAATGACGTGAATAATTATTGCGTTTGAACGGATTCATTATTGCGTTCGAACGGATTAATTATTGCGTTCGAACGACATAATTATTGCGTTGTAATAATTAAAGGTTTCATATTTTATAAAATCTTCTATGCCCTAGGACTGCACCCCTCTATTTGATAACCTGCACAATACATATTCAAATTAAGTTAAAAAATGAATAAAATCATTGTTTGTATTTGCTCAGTTGTGCATAACTTTGAGTCAACAAATGAAGCCTGAAGAACAAAACAGATCTGTCAGGAGGTTGAAGTTGACTGAAAAAAATCCGAAATGCGTAAAACATAATCACAGCTGAGTCCCGACGTAGCTCCAGAGGCTTTTGTGACTTCCAAAAATAGATAATTAGGGATTTGCCTGTTAAATGTCACTGGGTTCAGGATCACAGTTCTCAGTAAAAGTCAGTTTATCTTGCAATCCATCTGTCGGTCAGTTGGTCTGCTTTTCTCTGACAGCATACGACCACATGTCAGGCAGTCCACTATCATGTCAGTGGTCTTAAATAGACAGGCAGCCTGGCAACCTGCCCTCCTCAAGGGGCTTTTGCACTGACAGCTCAGCTCCTCCAGGACCACATTTTAAAAAATCACACACTGTTGACACTTTTCCTACACTTGCTCCCATCGCTTGTTCGCTTTTACACACATTCACTTGTATTATTTCATGGGGACGAATCCAGGAACACTTTTGCATGTTTGTGTGCACCGGAAACAAGTGCTCTCCCCTGCACCTCCGTCAAGACAACCTTTAATGTCACAACAGGAAAATGTTAACCAGCAGCATGAAAATGGAAGTGCATCATCGCACGTCTGCAAAGACAGGTTCAGCTGCCGCTTCTCTTGTTCAAGAGCCAGCTGTTTTTTTTCCCCTAACACACACATGCACACTTTTTTTTTAATGTAGACATGGAAAATCCATTCTTGGGCAAACCGATTGAAGAAGGTCAAAGAAGATATTTTTGGACTCGTCTTGTTGTGGATGATGTCAGAGGCTGGATGTTTTCGTTAGCACACTGTGCACAACATTCGTCTGCAAGTCTAAAGAACAAAGATGGAAGCAATGCCAGGAGAAGTGAGAGAAGAGAGAGTGGTATAAGAAGGGCAGAGAGGGAAAGGAGAAGAAAGCAGCAGTAACCCAGATCCAAATGCAGTGAAAGTTGAGGAAAATGCTCCAGCAGGAGAGGATTTGAGGCATATGAAAGATGTAGTGATGCCCTAAAATAGAGGACAATCAGAGGGACTGAGAGAAGAGGGTAGAGATGTGACTCTTCAATTCCAAACTGACCAAACTTTTTCAATCAAATTACTGGATGAACCTACACCACAATTTAGACCCACTTAGCAGGTGCATATTTAACTAACCTACGGTTTTTGACTATCAGTTTAAAAGGTTAAAGCCCTTTACTGCTCCATAAAGTGACTAAAATTTGGTCACAGACCAAGACCCCCACTATAAAAAGTCACAACAACTGACGTTCTAACTAGAGATGTCTCAATGTGGTTTTTTGGTCCCAGACCGATTATCTGCTGGGTCAAAATCGGCAGATTTTGAGTATCAGAACACAATACCCAATTGTGTAACAGTACTCAACACAATAAAAAAATAATCAAAATATCATAAACAGATCCAGGCAGTCCCCAATTTTTATTTCACAAACTTTCTTTCATCATTTAACACCTTAAGTCTCTCAAATCAACTTTTGATCTGTTAAAAATTGTCACACTGGTCTTTTAATGATGATTATGCTTTTTTAGGCAAAATCAATAAATATTTTTCTGTTCTAAGACATAGGTTCTGCAGAGCAGCTGGAGTTCATTGGAAATTTGCAGAACTGTTGGTACGGAGTAAGCCTGCCCTCACCTCCTGTCATCCATCTGTTTAAGTATTCTTCCACTAGTTTACAGCCCCTCACACCCCCAACCCAACATTATCGGTGCAACAAAAAAGGTGTGCAATATTGGAACTATCCAGTAGCACAGTTTTGAGCCAGATTTTAGCTCAGACATGGAAAATGAAGACATTAATGGATCTAGCCACCTACAAATGGATGAATCAGAATAGAGTGGAGCAGGGAGCTTGCAGCCCAATTTGTGAATACATCCAGGATCCTTTGATCTTTTTGCTCACGGTGTTCTGTGAGAATTTTTTTTGGGAATAAGGGGTCCGAGGCACCACTACTCAGGGATACTCACCACTAGTCAGGACTATTAAGAATTTGTAACAATATAAATTAATCAAACCTGTTCCCATTGCATATTTGACTCCGGCCAAGGAGAAACTTTATCAATGGCTTTGTTCATAATTTTATGGACGTAATATCTAGGCACAGCCAGAGGTCAGAGGGAGTCTGGCTTGGGGACCACAGGATTTCAAATTTTTTCTTTGCAGATGACGTTGTTCTATTGGCTTAATTGAACTAGGATCGTCAGGGTGCACTGGGGCAGTTTGTGATCAAGAGTGAAGCGGCTGGAATGAAATCAGCACCTCCAAGTCAGAAGCCATGGTTCCCAACCAGAGAAGGGGATCTACTTGGAGAGCTTCTACTCGAAGTGAAGGAGTTAAAGTATATTTGGGCTTTTTCACAAGTAAGGGGAGGATGGAGCACGAGGTTGACAGGTGAATTGGTGCAGCAGCTGCAATAATGCAGTCACTGTATTGCACTTAAAAGCAGCAGAGCCAAAAGGCTATGCTCTCAATTGACTGATCAACATGGTCAAAACATTCTGGGTCATGACCGAAAAGATAAAACCCTGGATGTAAGTGGCTGATAGGAGTTTGTCCAGGGTGCCCTAGAGAGACTATCTTTCTCTGTGTGCCTGGTAGCACATTGGAGTGCTTCCTGCAGAACTACAATAACTTTCTGTGGAGAGGGTGATCTGGGCATTACCACTTTCTCTGCTGCCCTTATGACCCAACTCTGGAAAAGTGGTAGAAGATGGATGGATACGCTTTTTGCTTAATATCTGTCATTATGTCTAATTTAATTTGTGCCATTAAAAATTACTCCTAACTGGTCTGTTTGTGTGTACACTGCACACAAACTACATGCAATTATGTCCATAGTAACATAAATCAAAAGAAAGGTTGGGCAATTTGAGTAAGTGATGTGGCAATGCATCAAATTTACAGACTGGAACCCTCATTTAGAAGAAGCTCACACATCAACAGTAGTGGAAAACACCATGGCTGCCAAACGTGCAGTTTGATTATATTCCCCTGTTATTTTTCTCTATCAAATTAGGCCCAAAAGCAATTGCACATTTCACAGACAAATGAATGCAGAACTTACACAAAAGCAAAAAACGCACTCCCTGGAGCGAACTCCCATTTAAAGTAAATCAAGCGCAGATGTCAACAAGCAGGCAAAGGTAAAAAGTTTGAGTTATGGGCCCTGAACGGTACAGCGATCTTAAAGATTCGCTTGGCAACCATTCCCCGGGGACAGACAGTGGCATAATATCTCACCTTCACTGTAAATCAACAAGCCAAACACCAATAAACTATTAGTGACATGCTTGGCGTGCAAATAATACCTACACTACACCAGAGTCTGCCACTGTGGGGCATGAAGTCATGAAAAGCCCCAGCAAGATCTCCTCCCTGGCTGGGTTTGGTGCAGACTGGAAGCTGGCCTTTCTAAAAGCGTTAAATCCAACAAAACTTTAGGTTGACAGACAGAAAGCGTGAGCAGGTCTGGTGGTTAATGCACCTTAATTTAGCCACCACTTTGGGTCCAAGTTTGACCTTCAAAGGTTAGAGGGACAGCCAAAGGTGTAAAAAGAAGAGATGCAGGCAAAGAGGTTTTAAAATAATGCTTGAAAAGGTCACTTTGTTTTATGACACACTGTGAAAAAAACACTGACTTAAAAAAAACAACCATCGGCTTTCACTGTGTGGAACCAGGATTCTTCTGTATAAGTAAAATATCACTTTTGACAAAACAGTTTTACTGCTCAGCAGCAATACCAAGTGAAAGGAACACTTGTACCAAAGACTTCATAAGAGATTATAGATTATAGAAATTTGGTCACATACCTACAGATTATATAGCTGATTTAAAGACGCACTCCAATGAAAACTATGTTTTGGTGTTTTTAACATGTTCATGTGGCATTTTTCTGACGATAGAGGACATAAATAAAGATAATTAAGCTTAAAATGCCCGTTTTGAGTATTGATTAGTTCACCCCTTTCGGAATCAGGAACAGGCACAAAATGGTATTTGAAAAAGACATCGAAGTCACAAGCTCTTTGCTCTGCTTCATTTTGATGCACCCACTTGCAGGTGACTAGATCCATGTACATCTTTGTTTTCCTTGTCCGAGCTGACTCCAAAAACGTACAGCTGAATAGCTCCAATAATGCTCGCCATTTTTGTTGCACAGGTAATGTTAGGTTGGGGATCTGAAGGACGGTAAAGTGGGAGAGAGAGTAAACAAAAGGGATGATAGGAAGTGGGGACAGGCTTACTCCACGGCACCAGTCCCTCCCACAACTCAGAGGTAAATTTCCAATGAACTACTGATGCTCTGCAGAAACTGTACCTGAAGACAACAGTTTTTTATTTTTTATTTTGGCCACATACAGCATTAGCCTAATTTAAAGACCACTGTGAACACTTTCACAATAGATGTTGCAAAAGATGATCTGAGTGTGTCTTCAAGGACTTTTTTCTGCCATTTTTCCACAATTTTTACCTTTACCTGTACCTCACGGGGTCACAGGGCTGCCTGGGCCTATTCCGGCCACTCTTGGGCGAAGACAGGGGACATCCTGGATAGGTCGCCAGTCTGTCGCAGAGCCACATTTCACACACCCATGCAAACTTGCATTCACACCTAGGGACAATTTAGCATGTTTTTGGACGGTGGAGGAAGAAAACCAGAAAAAAAACAGATGCAAGCACAGAGAGAGCATGCAAACTCCACACAGAAGGGTCTTCCATTGGTGTTCTGTTTCAGGTCCCCCAGCCAGACTTCAATCGGGGTCATTCTTGCTGTGAGGCAAGGACGCTAACCACTGCCCCACCAGACAGCCTCTTTCATACGATATAATTCCAATAAATCCTGACCTTTTCAGAAATGGACAAACAGGGTCGGCAATCATCAGACAATAAGTGGGACATGACATTTCACTGTCACGTACAAATCAAGACCACGCCCCTGTTTGTGTGCAAGTTCAATGCCAAATAAAGGTTAAAACAATAAAAAATGCCTGTAAGTCTGTTTTCCTCTGCAGTAAAGTTGGCCCAATTAATATTGGTCTGAAAAGTGACTGGCTTACTTAAACCTGCCTAGCGGTTGCTTGGTGAACTGACTAGGCTCCAATTACTTTCCAAATGGGGTTCATTGTGGAAGAGACAAGTTGCCCTTTGAACAACATTTTATGTAAAGACATGTTCTGTGTTCAATAAGTCTGTTGTGAAAAGAAGGCCAACTCTGATGCTCCTGGGAATCAGCCTAAGTGATGAAGGAGGCTGGCTCTGTGCTAGAAACAGCCTTAGTTGACTGTGCAAAACAAAATGTTTTCAAAGCTGCATGCATAATAAAGGACACAGCAAGTCCTCTGCAGAAAAAAAACAGCATGTGAAATCAGCTGAGGATTCTGTTGCAACATGGACCGCCAAAAATTATCCATCCCTTATCCTGATTAGGTTTTTACCTGTTGGAAACTCTGCTGGCACCACATCCGTGTCTCCAGCTACTAGTGAGGGGACGATCCAGGTGAAGCCATAGCCGGTGATTCCAACGGAGTGGGCAACCTCGAAGATTGTATTGGCCTCCTCTTTGGTGCAGTAGAGCAGAATGACGGGGCTCTGGAGCTTCTTCAGCTGGTTCTGGATTTTTGAATCTCCATCGTCCACAGACATGTCGAGCAAAAGAACCTCCTCGAGTTCCCAGCCCACAAAGCTGTTCTCAATGGTGCTCCGAATCTTTGAAAGACAAAGAAATTTCAGTGAATGTCTGTTTTGAACTATTAATAAGTTAAAAAATACACTTCAAAGCTTAATTAAAGAGGATTACTCCATAAAGTACCCAAAGACTAAAGGGTGGTATGGTTCAGTGAGTAAAATTCCAAAGACATTCACTTTTATAATTCTGTCAAAGCAACAGGTTGATTTCATTTTGTCAAAACATGGAGAACAACTACAATTAGATAATTCTTTCAAGTAGCCAGATTTTTGCTTCAAACACTAATATCTACTCTTTTAATTTTGCATTAATTTTGCAAAATGTCTAATTGTTACACAAAGCATGGATTGCCTCACTTGTATAAGGCTGCCTTTTTTTTAAAGCATTTAAAGCTGTTTCCCATAAAAAAAAGGACTTTTTCAAGCAGACAAATGTGTTATATCTAAAACTAATCCAAGCAACGTGTTTTGTTTTGTTTTTTTTCAAATGAGATTAGTCACTCCCATGAAGGGGACTAGGTGACAAATTCAAGATTTTTTTTGTGTTCAAGTAAATAAATGTTCTGTTGGATGCAGTTTGTGAATCTGTCCATAAAGACACTGATGTTGAAGAATGTTTCTCTTCTGCTCATTAGTTTCTTGTGAAGAAAAGAACAACTTTGATTCAGTGTTTGCAGTTTCTGAAATGTCTTTGTCAGAGATTTTTTGTTCAAGTGACTTTGTAATTCAACGTGGCAGCAAAACTGAAACACTTTAAAACTCAATACTTGTATCAGTTATTTTATAAATGTGCTTCAACCTGGAAGTCAACAGTTTGCCCTTTAAGATGAAAATTTGTTAGGAAACCTTCAATGTCATCAAGTAACATGTGTTGGAGTTCACCGTGCACAGCCAAGTAAGCTGTTCAGCTTTAAGTACGGTAGATCAAAATTAGAAACTACATTTCTGCAAAGTTGCAAAACATGACAAACGACACAAAAAAACACCTTGCAAAAAATTAAATTGTTTTTAACAATAAAATAAGAAGCCGTGTGAACGTAAGCTGTTTGAAGGAGTGATGCAATCAACACATCATGCTGCCATCATTTAAACAATAAAATGTCTGTGCTTTTCTTGCTTTTGCTTGCTCTTGCTTTCTTGTGCTTTTCTTAAGCCTTTGAAAGTAAACTATGGCACACAAAAGAACACATTTTTCATGAAATATGAGTTCTTTTCTCAGCTCATTTCCCCAGAAGGAAGACGACTCGATCGCTGAGGCACCGCCTTTCGCTCCTCGTGGGTGCCGCCCATTTCATGACGTCAACCTAGAGTCAGACTTGGCAGTGTGTCTGTGTTTCACCCACGAAAATAAACATCCAAACTTTTGCAAAGATGGATGTACATATTATGGATATAAAAGGAAAGCATTTTGCCAATCACCACAAGTGTGTGTGTGTGTTTGTGTGTGTGTGTTAGCCTGGGGGCAGTGCTCCCATCCTAGACTCTTCCTGGAAGGGGCTGTTCCCCACTTTGTGACATCACAATGTGGGAACCCACTTGTTTATTTGCTGGTGCTCAGAGAGTAGGGTTGTTAAAGGGGGACTCAGAAATGCGTGAATGGAGCAAAATGACGCTTTGGGGTAGTTTTGTTGTGAGGAATTAACATTATGATACACTTAAAAGCTCAAGAAATTGATTTTACATGATAAAGGCCCTTCAAAAAACTGTTTTTAAAAATGATAGTTGTTGTTGAATTTAATTAAAACATTTGGTGGAAATGCTTTGTCATCAGACTTTACTGGCTAGAAGCAACTTCATGCAAAGACAGAATAAAAAAATTAGAATGAAGTAAAAACGAAAAAATGTATTATAAGAACAATTATTTGATCAAAAGTTAAAAAGAAGCATTGAAAAACTTTGTGCTAAGTAAGTTAAAAACAAATCGGGCAAATTCTATTATATAATTATCTGACAAAAGGAAAAGGAAATAAAGTTATTAAGTAGTTATTTGTTTATTTTTATTTTTTTTTACACACAGGGACACTGTTCTTTTCCTTCCGTGAAAAGCAGAACAGAAGAAAAAAATTGGAATCAAAACCACAGATGGGGTCCCTCCTGGAAAAGATCTTTTAAAACCTTTTTTCTTTATACTGTAATACAATATCAGTTTTGTTATTTCCAGGCTAAAACGTTTCATCATTTTTGTATTTTAATGTCATGACTCAAGTTTAACTGTATCAAAAAGCAGGACTTGACCTTCACAACTCAAAGCAAACACAGATTGTTGTTTTAGGAGAACAGACTTCTTTACTGCACATCAACTAAAATGATGGAGTCCACCTCATTAGGAAGGCAAGATGCTCCAGTAATTAACTTCTGACAAGGCACACCTGTTCACAGCATCAATTTGGTTCATTGCTTTATGAGTCTGAAAGCAAAATGTTGTTTTTTTAGTGAACTTATAGTAAAAATAAATTAAATCTCGATCACACTTTTTTTTTATGTTTTAAAGAAAATATAGCAAAAATGTGTAAATCTGTGATTCAGTGTCAGTCGATGCTGTTACCTTGGTGACAAAGTCCTGGTACCCCGGGTAGTATGTTGTGACGATGGAGAAGATGTACCAGTCGTACTCCTCCATGATGTTGAGAATGACAGAGGCCTGCTGCTCGATGGAGGGGCCGAATTGAAAGAACATGGAGTGGTCATCCTAATAAAAAACAAAGACACACAAAAGAGCAGAGACGGAGTGTAAATGGTGACGCAAAAGCAATGGCCTTATCTTTAATTTAGCAGCTTTGGACACAAAGGACAGCGCTGGTTTTGTAACATTATTGTTGCGAACGTTCATTTAGCTGTCTGTTCTCTTTCGCTCACAGAGGAGAAAGTCAAGAGGACTCCTGTGGACGAGTAATGACACCGGTCATGATTTTCATTACTTCCTTTTATGACTCCTTTAATGAGTTTTGGGCAGGAGCAGCGGACTCAACGCTCCTGTCCTTAACCTCATCAACCAGTTTCATCCATTTGTTTTATTGCAGGTAACAAAGAGACCCTGATGCGGCTGGAACATGACAAACTATGAGGCGCTGGACGTAAACTTACATCAAATCAAGATTGGCTTAAATGTTATCAGTTGTGTTAAACTTATTATAGATGTGCTACATTTTCCTCACATTTAAGGAAGAAAAAAAATGATTTTAGTTTTTAGTTAGAAGCTAAATGTTTAACACAAGTACTACATTTAATGTTCAAATGTAAACATTACAGATAAACACCATTGCTGGGCCCCGCCCTTTAAAGAAGCCTGAACAAAATGCAAAGAAAAGCAGCAAAGGAAGAAGCTGCTGGGTCTGTTCAAGTGAAAAGACAAAATTGTTTCGATTTTATGTTAAAATATAATTTTGATTTAAACGTTTAAATATGTGGTTTAGTTTTCCAAATAAGATTTATGTTTAACATTTGAATTACATTAATATTTTACACTTGTCATTTGAAGTAAACAATATTTAGGATCAACATTTGGATTTATTCTTTTATTGTTTGCATTTACATTTAACATTTAGAGGGGGCCTAGGTCTGGGTCTCCCTGTACCGGTCCTCAGCCTGGATAAAATACAGGGTTGTGTCAGGAAGGGCATCCAGCGTAAAAATCTCTACCAAACCAAATGTGTGACTTGGTAAAAGTTGATCCAGTGTGGCGACCTCTGAAAGGATAAGCCAGAAGGTAAATAACATTTGACATTTAGATCAAATGTTTACAAAAAATTAGAAGTACGTTTACAGATTTGAATGTATTTAAATATACATTTAAACGTAACATTTACATAAATATTTAACTTTTTCATTTTAACATTTAACATTTTTACATTAGGATTAACATTTGTACAGGTATTTAGTTTTTAAAATGGGCACGCTTTGCCAAACAGTATTTGTTTTGATTTTTGCACTAATTTCTGGCTTAAATGTGGTGAAATGCAGCAAATTTGTCTGGATTTTATACATGTGAGCTACCTTTAAATAGCTGAAGACATGCACCAAACCCTTTCTGTCAACTACATTAAACGTAATATTCTGCTTTCAGGAAGACGAGGATCTCATACACGACCACACAGCACTGCAGTCAGACGCTTCAGTAAACATCACTTCCTCACTGACATCCAGGCTGTGCCACCAGCTCTGATGGCAGAATGTTGAGCTCGACAGAAGAAGAGGAGGAGGTGAGAAATACTAGTCTAGACGTGGTTTTGCAGTTCTGCATCATTATCTTGTTTGTATGTGAGTCACTTTGTGCAAGTCCAACTCCTGTGAACACAGTGTGCAGTCGCTTGTTTTTATTTTCCTGCATCTTCATGTTGCTAATGTGGCAAATTATGTGAATGAGGATCCAGTGTTTTGCGACTTCCACAGCACGCGAGCAAAATCAGATATAAGTAGAATTTCACCCACAAAGGATGGATTATATTAGCCTCTTTGTCTCTGAATATTGAACTCTGCTTGTTCGATGTGGAAATAGGATGTAACATGAAATGAGAACAGATGTTGAAGCTTGTGAAGTCAAGAGCATCTTAATGTTAACTACAGAGATCTTCAAATTGGGAAATAATGATGCTCAAATATAAATTGGATGTCAGCTTGTGTCAAAATCTCCTTGTCCTCTTTTCTTTTTCATATTTCATCCATCTCTGTCCATCTCTTCTCTTGCTCTGCTGTGCCATTAATGCCACTGAAATCGCAGTCAGGACACAGTTATAAATTGAATTTCAAGACGTGTGCACTCTAGCTTCCCCCTTAAACTCCACCGTGTCCCTAGTAGCATATCTCCCTGTCTAAAACAGTAATATTAATGTAGTGTCCAACACGCTCACTTTAGAGTGCTGGAACTCTGTAGAATTTTAATTAGCCTCTGACGAAAAATGCATTAAAAAACACAGAATACCTAATATGACATATGTTTTCTTCATCTAAAACAACTATAATTAAAGACGCCACCTCTGTTGGCACAAAGCGATCGATTAGTGGGTATTAAAATTGCCAGAGGGGGTTGCAGCAAGGCCAGAGACTCAGTCAGCCAGACATAGAAAGCTGGCCAGCAAGGTGCAGAAAATGCTCACCAGCGGAGCCACTGTCCACACACGACACTGAAATACAACACAAAACAGAAGGTTGATTTTCTGGAGGAGACGAGGAGAAAGAGATGAGGAGATTGGGTGAGGAGCAGATATAACAGATACGAGAAGAAAAAGAGGAGCTGAGAGAAACTGAATGGAATGATAAAAGATAGAGATGTACAAAAACAGCATGGATTCGAAGCCTCCAGAGGGACAGAAGCGCAGGACAATGTGGCGACAATGGGATGAATGGGGGAGAGGAAGCCAGGTTGGCAGACGGCTTGTGATCCTGTACGGAGCTAGTGAACGGTATAAGGGGGCAGGACGCCAGGAGTCAGAGAAGGAGCAGGCAAACGGAGGTGTGTCAGTGTGTGCGTGTCAGGCAGTCAGCCAGGCATTTACACCGGGAGGAGGCTGAGCCTGAGCCCACAAAGGACTGCTGCTGTCAGGGGGGGGGGGGGGGGGGGACGGGACAGTGGTCCCCTTCTCTGTAGCAAACCTGGATGTGTTTGCATGGAGGTATATGTGATCCATTTGTCAGTGTCAACGCATGTGTGTTTATGTAGGTCTAAGTGTGTCCCATTTGGGCAGTTTTGGCCAAAGTCTATGCTATGGATGTGTGTTCTTGTGTGGGTTGTATGGTTGAGGGGTCACTGCCTGCCGTGGCTGCCCGAGTGAATTCACACTCTCATGCAGCTGCTGTTTGGCTTTAGGGAGAGGAAAGTCAATAACTCAGGTATTTCAATTACGCACATAGGGGCACATCAGTGGCTGCACAAGAAATAGACCTACTTCCATTCCTGCACTGGATAATGCTCTCTCTGACACACACACACACACACACATACTCAACTAGTTTGAAATGGGAACACTGACATCTTCTTGCACCTAAATAAAATAAAGCATGCACACAACTCCAACAGTTTAGGTGGGTTCACAATGGGGGGAAAGCAGAGGTAAGCTGACAACTGCAACCCACCATCCCCTTTCTGTCTTTAGCTGTAGAACTATTGACTTTCTGCTGCTCTGATAGATAAAAACTCATACATCTTTATTGTCGCTCAGTCCCGGCTCAGGCTCCCAAGGGTCACTGGAGCCTGTCCCATTCATTTTAGGCTTTGGGGGAGAATACTCTGGACATTCTTATCAAATATTATGTATAAATGGGGGTAAACAGGTAAAGTTCAAATGTTTGGAGTTCATCCTGTGCACAACTTGTACTCTGTCACAATAACTTGTTGTAATTTAGGAAGTAAAAAGGTAAAAAGTCTATTTGAGTATGCAGAATGCTAAAAACTCAATCTTATGTAAATGAGGAAGGTAAAAGCTTTAAGGCACCAAATGATAAAAAGAGATTGATTTTATTAATGGCTTTATATGAAAAGTCTGCCAAACACCTAACACCTTGGTCAATCTTTTTTTTTTTTTTTTTCTTTAACTTGTTCTGTCCAACAACTGAGCAAACAGATTAGAGCTGAAGGCTTTTTGTGTTGGACAGGTTTTACTATCACAAAAAGAGGTTATATAGCTTCGAGAAACTAGAGTGTAGATTTGTATAAACCCCTTTTTGTTGTATTATTTTTTATTTATTTGTTACATTTAGTGTGTGTGGGGAGGGAGAGGGGAAGAATCTGAGGGGAGGGTGGAAGAGAGTAAAAGGAAAAAAGGTGAAAAGGTGGGGGATACAAGCACTGATTTGAATAAGTTATTATTTCAAGCTGTAACAATTATACCAGATCTGCTGGAAAGACGAATGTCTCCGCAAGCCAGCCCAGGCACGCGACCTAAGCAACCCAGGGATCGCCACGCACCCACAGCCACCCCCCATAACCCTACAATCCTACACACTACAACCCCCCCCCACCCCCCCCCCCCGCCATAATATCTGCGCCCCCCTCCCCAACCCTCTCAGTGCCCTCCCCTCTCTGTGATGGGAAGGGAAAGCCCCAAAGGGTCCCAGCGAGCCAGCCCCCAGGTCCGTCCTACCCATGCACTCACGCACACATACTCACAATCATCTGGTTACCCTCCCTCCCCCCGCCGCCACGCAGTAACCCCCCCCAGCCGGCCGACCCCCAGCGCCGTATGCCCGAACATTCCCGCAGCCGACAGGATACCCATAAGCCCGGCCGCCCTGAGAGGACCAGGCGGGTGAAGACCGCCCCCCCCCCCCCCCCGACCCCACCCATGTATGGAGGTGTGGGAGTGCTGTGTGTGTGCTGCAGGTAAAATAGGAGGTCCCCAGTGTGGGGGGCTCCACCGCTGCCAAGCCGCAAAGCCCCCCACTCCGGGGTCCCTCTGTGAAGGGTGTGTATTTGCTGCGTGTGTGCTGCTAGCATGCAGTGTGTGTGTCTACAGAGGAAGTTAAAATTGTGGGGGGGGCCAGCGAAAGGTGAGCACGGATGTTTCACCGTGCCCCCCTCCACCAGACCCTCTCCACAAGGCCCTAGATCAGGGGTCGGGAACCTATGGCTCGCGAGCCATATATGGCTCTTTTGATGGTCACATGTGGCTCGCAGACAAATCCTTAATTATACTTTTTTTTTTCATTAGACCAGTCCTTCTCGGGCGCGATGCAATGCCAGAGGCGCGCAGTCGTAGCGGTGCTTAGAGAAAAAACTATCAGTTTACTGTTATCTATTATTTCACAGAGTTTGTACCACCCGGAAACCTTTGAATTGCCTCCCTGAGGAAGAGCGCGCAGTTTTGGGGACGGGATGTGTGAGGAAGAAAGCAGAGGGGGTGGGGGGGGGGGGGGGGGGGGACCGGCAGCAGGTGAATCGCGCAGAGATGGTAAAAACGTAAACCTGCTGCCCGTCACTCCTGCAGCGTGGGTGTGTGTGTTTGGTTCCATGTCTGTCTCACATCTACAGAACATTCAGACTACGATCACGTTTAAAGTCTCAACGCCTGCACGAAGCAGAAACTCACCACGGATCAACCAGACTAGACAATCAGCAAAACCACCACGAGAAATACTCATCATTTATTAGCAACAGTATAACAATGTTATTAAAAAGAATCCACAGACTTATTGGACTTTAAAAATGTTGAAATTACATCAAATGCACACATTCATTTGTATATTTAGTTTTAAACATATTGTCGCGGACTGAGTTTAACTTGGCTGTTGGGCCGCGTTAAAAGTTCTGGAGTTCATGGAACGCATCGTTCAAGCAGAGATCTGATTGGCCCTCAGTTCTGTCGCTCAGCCTGTTAGGGAGTTTGGACCAATGGGGTTCCGCCATGGGCCGAATAAGGAAATGGGAGGGCTGGAGCAGGACGGGGGAATATAAAGTTGGGAGAAGCGCTCTCGTCTCGGCGGGAGAGATTCAGGAGTTGCTGAATTGATTGTACGGCGTTTGTTGCGGTCTACAGTAACCAGAATAAAGAACCTTAAAAGAGGTTAAGTCTCCGTGCCTTAGTGTGGGAAAGGGACACTACATTATTGTATGGCTCTTTCGAAATTACATTTAAAAATATGTGGCATTTATGGCTCTCCTGGCCGAAAAGGTTCCCGACCCCTGCCCTAGATGAATCAGAGTGTCTAATATGCAAGTAAAAAGCGGGGAGGAGGGCGGGTGCCAACGAGAACCCAGAGAGGGGCATCCCCAGTGAGCCCCGCCAGCATACCCCTCCCATCCAGATCCCGGAGCCCTATGTGCCTGTGTGCAATATTTGTTTGGGTGAGAGCGGGGATGAGCAGGCGGATGGGCACAACCAGGGGGAGAAGGCTCCCCCGAGCGACTGGCCCCCCAGCCGGCCGCGGTAGGCGCCCCCCCTCCCAGAGCGGCCAGGCAGCCAGAAACGGCAAGCCAGCTGCAGTTGGAGGCCAGAACCTCGTAGCGCCGAGAGACAGCCAGCAAGTAAGGGTCCCGGTGCCAGAACGGAGGGGCAGGGGGTCCAGCCCCACCATTCATACCCTGGCCTCCCAAAGGACTAGGGACTTTGGTCAATCTTATCAGAAACAGATTCCTGACCATTTATAAAAAAAGAGTAAGCCTTATCAAAAAAGGAGTTCCACAGGGTTCTGTCCTCACACCTTTTCAGTATACTTAAATTAAGTGGATCATACACAAACCTAACAACTAATCTCTCATCACGCTCCAATCATCTTTTTAACTGTTGTAAAAGTGTTCCCAGTGGTTTTTTATGGTATATTGAGACAGGAAAAGTAGATTGATCTGGACAGAGTCTGCTTGATTTGTATCTTGGATCTGAACCTTGCTTTTGGTCTGTATTCAAACTGCCTTCTGCCAGACATTTCTGATTCAAACCAAAGCTTGTAAACAAAACCATGTATGGAACCAGAATGAGAGACCACATCACTCCAGTTTTAGCGTCCCTGCACTGGCTCCCAGTCCGTTTTAGAATAGATTTTAAGAATTGAATGATTGCTTTTAAAGCACTCTGTGGTCTGGCCCCTAAATATATAGCCGATCTCGTCATTCTTTACGTACCTGGTCGCAATCTTAGATCTTCGGCAAAAGGCCTTTTAACAAATCCCACAATCTAGACTGAAGACCAGGGGAGACTAGGCCTTTGCTGTAATAGCCCCAACACTCTGGAACAGTCTCCCTGAAGAGATCAGGGTCCCTACCAGTATTTAAATCTCTTTTAAAAACTTTTAAAAACTTACCTCTACAGGTGTGCTTTTAATGATTTTACTGGTTCTTAAATCTAAACATTTGATTTTATTGATTTTATCGATTTTATTGATTCTAATCACTATCACCATTTCATATGTGTGCTGGGTTTTATTTCTCCATACTGGAAACTGTTTTTAATACTGATTTTGTCTTACTGATTACTGATGCAACAAAAATGTTTAACCGTCTACAAGTGGATGCATCAGAATGAAGCAGAGCAAGAATATCATCTTTTTTGAATTGCATTTTTTTCGTCTGCTCCTGATTAAAAAAAATAAACTAAAATACTTAAAAAATGCATTTTTAATCCAAATTTGATATGTTGATATATTGCCATCATGATAAAAATGAAACAAGAACATGTTAAAACAGGTAAAACACGATTTTCATTGGAATGGGTCTTTAATCCCTCTCCACGACAAAGTCAGTCACTCGGCTTCAGTTTCTC
The DNA here is from genome assembly GCF_053564925.1 of Oryzias latipes. Taxonomy (NCBI): domain Eukaryota; kingdom Metazoa; phylum Chordata; class Actinopteri; order Beloniformes; family Adrianichthyidae; genus Oryzias; species Oryzias latipes. Next base: position 6,657,066 of record NC_136244.1, read on the forward strand.
CTTTTTTCACAGTCGTCTGCATCTGACGTAGCGAGTCGAAGGGCCTTCAGATCTTGCTGCAAAGCATCTCTCCACTTTTTCTTTTGCCGACCTCGACTACGTTATCCATGCACATCTGCCTCCATTATTTGTTTGGCCTGCTCACCATTCTCTTTTTAGAGAGCATGTCCATACCATGTGCCTTGTTTCACGTATCTTTTCTGTGATGCAGAGATCTCCGAATCTCTGACGTTTTTTTTTTCTTCCTTTTGTTTTTCCAACTTTAAAAACTAACATAGCAGAGTTAAATCTGAAACAATTTTACATATAAGGTCTGTTTGTCACATCGATAAGCTAGGATTCTGTTTGCATCTCAGCTTGACATTTCCTACTTTAATTGATCGTTGAGAAAAAAAATTTCATTGTAACTTCAGAATCATTAACTAGCCATTTATTTGTAAATAGGAGAAAACTGTATAGTGGTCCAATATCTTCAGAAAATTAAATTTGTATTGTAACGTGATTAGATAAGTAGCTATGCTTTGAAATAAAAAAAAACAACGAAAGGTTTTGTCAGAGAATATTTTTCTTTCTGTACCTTGGGGAAGTTTTATATTCAATCAGGTCAGGATCTTTTTTTTGGCCATTTGCAGGCCATGTTTCCATATGACTGTTTTTTAAATATAAAATAAACACATTTAAATCTTAAAATATGTTTGATTACTTTCTGGACTGTTGGACACCACATAGATTTACATGGTTCTGCTTGTGAAAGTGGATGACAAAAACTGAAAAGGTATAAGTAAAGGAGAGCCAGCGCAGTCTGTTGCTGGGAGGTTTTTGGCGATGCATATTTCTATCCTGCCTACAAAGGATGCTTTGAACTTGAGCAGGGGGGTGTTGCTATTGACTGCTGCTGCACCGCCTGATGGAAAACGAAGCCAGCCAGCGAGAGAGGCAGAGAAAGCCAGACTGGAGCAGAGTGAAAGAGGATGGAGGGATGATAAAGAGAGAGAGCTGGAGTGGGAGGCGAGGAAAGAGGAAACAGCTGGCCTTCACTTGAAAATAGTGAATTTAAAAAAGATGGTGGGACGGAGATATGAACTCGCCACAGCCACGGGCGCTCACAGAGGCTTGCAGTGGAAAATGACAAATGCAGTCACACAAACACATGAGAGCTGTAGCACTTTCATTCCTGGTGAAGCCTCTGAGCCAAAGGCGCCATTAGCACATGCTCCCAAATTACGTATTGACGACAAGATCTGTGCTCCCCTTTTCTCTTCTCCTTGCCCCTTATTTGTCCATCCTCATCAGGCACCGGCACACATGTGCAATCTCTACCTGTTATCTCCATTATCTTTTCCTCTTTTTTCCCCTTCTCATCATCACATCTTTTATCTCCTTATCTTTAATCAAACACATACTAGCTTAATTAGCCTCTACATTTGCCACACCATCATCTAATTAACAGTGCCCTTGTTTAAGTACAGTTTGAGCCTCGATTAAAAAAAAACAAAAAGGGCACATCTTCATTTCAACATTTAAGAGCATCACTTTGACTTCTCTCCCTGTCTTGCAGGAATTTACAGGATGGAGAAACTACCAAGAGGACTTGAGGGGAACAAGAGACACGGCGTGGAGGATTCTGCATTTCTCAACGCAATCAGACAGTGGCTGGATGAAAGTTAATACCACTTAACGCCCAGGCGCAGACTCACGAAGGTTCCTCTCTGGCCCATTTCTGCTCTAAGTTTAGCAAGAAACCCACCGAGGGGCCTCTGCAGTCTGATGCTTTTCCTGCTGTTGCTCTTGTTTGTCCCCTGGTCCTTGTAGAATGATAATAGCTCTTTTTAGTCCTTTTCTTGTACAAAAAGCTAAAGAATAAAAGCTCATTGAGTCAAGTTAAGTGCAGTAAAACTGTGTTTTAGCACAGATTAGTTGCTAAAAGTTGTTGTTTTTTTGTTTAGACAATGAATTCTCAATCAAATGAGGTATAATTCTAAGATTTTGTGATTTTATAACCTTTTGACCAATAAAAGCGGATTTTTGCAACAAACTTCCTGGACTGATCCTGATGTGGACACATTCACCACATGTAGCTCAATTCAGTCTTATTCAGTCTCACTTTAAAGAACAGTAAAACAAAACCCCTTATGTGAGACTAAACTTCACTTTTTGAACCAAAACAAAAGTTAAAATTTACAATAATTACTGTTCTATTTGTAATATTTTGTGCGAGAATATATTTATTCTGACAGACAGAAAATATACAGTCTCATTTGAAAGTGGCCAGAGGCTTTTTCAATTAAACAATGCAACAACAGGAATATATTGAAATAGCAATGTTTGCACAGTTTTAAATGAAGAACATATCAAAAACAAAAATAACTGAACTCAGATCAGTTCAACAGGTACGTAAGCAAAGCAGTTTCTATTGACTTCAACGTAAAATGACTCAACCTTTTAACTCCACTCTTTCAAAAAATTGACAGAAATTGTACTTTTTCTTTTTTTTTTAATGATTTTTTTCTAATAAAATCCAGAAAATTTATTGTGATGTTTTTCTCATAAGAAATAGTTTGTATGAATTATGATTCATAGTCATTTGTTGATTTGGTAAGATTTTGCTCACAACAAGACACAAAAATGTTACAGTTTTTCCCAATTGCTGAAACACTAAATGCCATTTCTAAACCACCCAATCAATTACTTTAACTTTCTTCTCAAAAACATGACTCTTTGGTCTAAACTTTTTCATTCATTCATCTTCTTGACCGTTTATTCCCTTTCGGGGTCACGGGGTTGCCGGAGCCTATCCCGGCCACTTGGGCGTAGGCAAGGGATACCCTGGACTGGTCGCCAGTCTGTCGCAGGGTAGAATGTCTTCAATCACACATCCATTCACTCTCACACCTATGGACATTTTAGAGTTGCCAATTAACCTATGTAGCATGTTTTTGGACAGTGGGAGGAAGCCGGAGATCCCGGAGAAAACCCACGCATGCACGGGGAGAACATGCAAACTCCACACAGAAAGGTCCCCCGTTGATGTAGTTTATCATGTCCCCCAGCCGGGACTTGAACCGGGGCCTTCTTGCTGTGAGGCAAGAGCGCTAACCACTGCGCCACCGTGCAGCCCGTGGTCTAAACTTAACACACAATTTGCAAAACTTTAATCTTCTCTTGACACATTCTCACTTTTAAAACACATTTGGCATTCAAAGCACACAAGATGGAAAATGCTAACACAAAGAGGCAAAACTCAGACTCTGCTCCAACACAGCAGTCAGCATCAACACACAACTCACAAAACTGAAGACACGTGTTCCAAAACAACTGCAGCAAATATATGGACAGTTCTAAAACAAGGAGCTGACGAGCTTTTCAAATATGGACACCAGAGCAAGATCGGCACCAAGACCTGGACCCAGGAATTTCTGATGAGATCCAGGCCATAGTTATTCACATGTTGGTTTATGGTTGTAAGGTCTGCCCTCAACTCAGCAGGTTCAAGTTGTTAATTGGCATCCTTCATGTGGACATTCAACAAGAAAATGATAGAGAAGATATTTTGTTGTCTGTGACAATCTCAGCTTTCACAAGAGTTTGTTCATCAGACAGTAGCTCAACACAAATTACCAATTCCCATTAGTTCACCAATCCTTGCCCCATTTGAAGAATTTCTTCCCACGTGATGTTGGAAAGTTTATGAGAGAGAGACAACCATACACTGGAGAAAACCTGTTGCAGGCCAAGGACATGTATTATGATTACCGATACATTTCAATTGTGACTTCTCAAGGCTGGATCAGGCAAACAAGATCATTTTTTTCCTGTTGTGTGGCTGGGGTGAACATTGCCTGTGATGTGGATGAAGTCCTCTGGTCCACCCCCGTACAGAAATAAGATGGGGAGTTGTGATAAATGTGAACTTGGATGCACGGTAAAAAACAAAAAGAAATTACTTCTATTTTACTCAACAGTTAAGTATTTTGTATATTTCGCCTATATTTTGAAAATTACATTGGTCAATTTGGTCTAATGTTTTAGAAAATGTGTTTTAGAAATTGGGAAAAACTGTAACATGAGTGGTCAGGAAAAAAGCACTGTATTTACCCACTGTCTTAAATTTGATCCACACATGGAATTTTACTATAAAAAATAAATACCAACATATATTGCATTCTTTCAAGACAACAAATGGTCATTTTTTTATAAAAGAATAACAACTCATGTTTATTCTCACCATAAAGGTTTGAAAATTAGCAAAACGTTTACCGCCATAAGTGTTTTTAGATTCAATGGAATTAGCCATTTTGAACCAAGCAGGAAAAGCTCTTCTACTGCCCCTAGTGGAATGATGAAGAACTACAGAGCAGGAAACACAAACCAGCCTATAGACAGTGAGTGTTTAAGGAAAGTTTGGATCCTGCTAATGAATTAAGGGTCGCAGAAATGCCTGTATCAGATATGATATGAATGGGGTTAAACAGAAAAAAACACATCTACACTGGTTCCATAATGGTAATTTAACCTCTATGGTTTGAAATTTCATGTCAGTATCTGCTGTGCTGAGATGTTTGACAAACTCTTGTTTATATTCTATATTTCACATACTTTTGGCACATTTTAGCCTCATTTGAAATCACTGTTACAAACTACAGCTGTTCTTGCCAAAAAAAATTATATTTTCTTGTTTTAAAAAAACATAAATGTAAGTTTAGCAGAACTCATATCAGAGAAATGTAAGTATCCCTCTATTTTGTTTCCTGTTTCTCTGAGCAGAAACAAGGAGGTTAAGGCGATGACAGGGCTTAGAGTGGCGGGGTGAGGGGTGGGATGACATCCCATTTAGAAATGTTATTAATCCATTTATTTCTCACCGATCTGTGTGGCTGTCAGTTGTTATCTCCTCCACTCCAGTTGTAAATCCTGATTTTTATCTCTGGCTCATGCATTGCCTTTTCCTCATATCTTTCCTCAGATCTTCCACCCGTCTTGCCCTTCACCTTTCTCCCCCCCTCGATTCTCCTTGTTTTCACCAATCTGGGAACTTTTTCCCTCGTTTTTGCCTTGGTCTTTCCCAACAAGTTCCCCTCTGTGTTTTGTCTCTCAGGCATTACAGCAGCACCTGAGCTGAGCAGCCTGCTGCAGGCACGGAGCCGCCATCACGCTGGGGCTGTTTCTCACCACTTCACAATTGAATTCTGTCCTGCACACTCACACAAACACCTTCTTCACTCCCCACTATCTGGCTTTTTTAACCTCACTTTTGATTCTGCCGTTTATCTTTAGTTTGTGTGACCAGAACAAGATGGATACACTCTTAAGAGTGCCTTCAAGAAGACACACTGAGAGGCAGAGTGATGAAGGAGAAGAATGAGAGAGGTGAGGCGAAGAGCAGACTATGGGTATCGCTGGCTTTTACTTTTATGTTCTTTTTCTGGGCCCACAAGACAGATAAACTTTTCAATCAGCTCGTTCATCTCCTTCTACTTCCTTCATTTGTTGCACCATCTCAACACATTTCTTTTCTTCTGCACTTTTAATTTTAGTCACATTTCAGCCATTTAGCTGGTACTCTCATCTACGGTGACTTAATGAGCACAACTGCAGTGCAGGCCATGAGTCTGACACCGCTTGAAGCCTGAGTGCAGAGGTCAACACTGCAGCGACTCATGACAGATGGAAGAAACGCTCAGCATCAATGGATTGAGTTTGTATGACTTCACGCATTCATTTCTGGTTTCAGGCCAACACAGGCCACCCTGGCTGCACATCCTCATCCCTCTAGTCGTAAAGCTCCCCTAACCAGGACTGCTTACATTCACCATGCCTGCAATTAAAATTCAAATCTGTTTCCTTGGCAGAGAGAAGTCTCCACGTGTTGGAAGACTTGCTAAAGGAATGAGCCAATCCTCTTCTGCTGCACTTTTCCCGGCATGTCCTGTCTAACTAACCTCTCTCTGGCCTTGTGAGATCTTCCAATCCGTTGTTCCTCTGCATGTCACCCCAACTCTTTCTGTCAGTCTCTTCAGACAAACACTTTTGTGGATTTGAGATTTTGTGGATTTTAAAGTTGAAGGGTGGATCAGCCTTACAGTCTCACTCTAATCATCTTTTAATTTTTTTGTAAAAGCGTTGCCGGTGTTCGTTTTATTATGATTGTGCCGTTCTTAGCCAAAATCAAAACACCTGTGCTGCTTCCGATGACATAATTTCTGCAGAGCATGCAGGAGTTAGAAGTTCACCTCTGAATTGTTGGTGGGACAGTCGGTGTGGAACACCGCCACCCCTCCCCTTCTTTTTACTGAGAGCTCTCTGTTTACATGCTTCCTGCTTGCTAACAACCCCTCACAACCCCAACTTGACATTACTGGTGCAACAAAACTGGCGAACAAAATTGGAGCTATGCAGCTGTACAGTTTTGAGCCAGATGTCAGCTCGGATGAGGAAAATGAGGACACGGATCTTATCGTCTACAGGTGACTACATCAGAGGGCAGCAGAGCTTGTGAAGTGCCCAACATATTTTCTATGTCACTAATACAATCTTTTCAAACTGCAGTGTTTCGTCTGCTCCTGATTTAGAACGATTTGAATACATAAATTCTCAGAAATGCAATTTTAAGCATTATTTTTATGTCTTCCATCATGAGAAAAATGCTACAAGAACATGCTAAAAAAAAATCTTTAAAGTGGGTCATTAGAACAATGCAGGGGTGTGTTCATGGAGGACAGATGATAAAAGGTAACTTTCTGGCAAATTTATACTAAGACTTAAGAACTCACCAAGAAAACTGAATTTCACTCATTTCTTTGACTTTTCTGAAGAGTTCAACGGTGTTTTGTTTTTATGACTAACTCAAATACACCATAGAACAGGGTGTCTGTGTGTTTCTATGGGTCTCTCAGAATAACCTGCCCAGCAAGACTATGGAACATGGGACAAACTGGGTGCCAACAAAAAGAAACTGCAAGAAAACAGGAAACTTTTGGGAAAAATTAGAAAATCATGACATAAAGAGTGTATCCAGACTGGAAAGATCTGTTGGTCCGGACCCGGTCTGCTTAATTTGGTCCGGATCGAGTCCAGAACCTTGCGTTTGGTCTGTATTCAGACTGCCGTCAAGGGGACTTTCCTGGTCCGGACTAAAGGTTGCAAACAAAACCATGTGACTAAAGATCTTTTCACTTATTGGTCAGGAGTTACAAGGGCGGGGCATTGCAACTAGAGGCAGGAATTCCTGCGTCCTAGTTCATTTAAACTTTATATTTTGCTCACAAGTGTTGAACGTCTGTATCAACATCAGTCATGCTGCAGGGCGGTTGGCAAGAAGGTGGCTAAGAAGTGTCTGTGTCATATAGATTGTCAGGAAAACAGTGAGAAGCAAAGCGTGTCACAATAAAAATTGTTTTGATGAGTCTGAATTCATCCGACCAAATTTCAATGAGTTGCTGTGTCTCATTGTTTTGGAGTTAAGGCATTATTTGAAGAGAATTTGGTTGAAGAACTACAAGGTAACGTTTTTACAGCAGCACCTGTTGGGCAACAAGACACAGAAAAGCATGTAAGAAGTGTTTTCAGCTGCGTTAAAATAAATTTTTTAACAAGTAAATTGGACCCGTTTTTCTGTTTGATAGCACAACAATCGTTGCTTTACATTTGTCCGCGGCTCATTTGTTGCTACTTTCTTTACTCTGTTTATGTCGGCTACAGTGGCCGTTTTGTTTTTTTTGCTCCGTTCTTGCTTTCAGATCGAAGCTCAGTTTGACAGGAAACTAACCAAGACCACCATAAAAGATGGGTCAGAGAGCGGTCCCTGGTCCCGGTCCAGGGTCGGCTTGGGTGTATTCAGACTGAAAATTTGTTCCGTATCATCTTGGGAAACGAACTCTGGCGAACCAAATGTGTCCAGTCTGAAAACACCCAAAATCTCACTAAACCATAAAAAAGTTTCTAGGAAACATAGTTAGGCATTAAAAGGTACATTTTTACAACTCTGATAGCTCTTTATTGTGTTAACAAAGACGAATGTTTGTAACCAGCAAACCACGTTTTAATAAACATTATCACTCTCAGGACATGATTTTTTTTTTAATAGTAGCTAGTAATTAGTGCAGATCAAGGATTCCTGTGGGATAGGACAGTTTGGTCCACAGCAGAGACACTTATTTTGAAGACAAGAAAGACATAAAACTCTGATTCAGGAGAGACGTATTCATTAATAAAAGAAGACATTTTCAATAACACATAGTATTCATTTACATGTTCCATTCACGTTTACTGAAGTGGGTCAAACTTTGCAGAGTTCCATAGAATTGTCAGCTCATTTCTAAAATATGAATGATTTTATAGATGGATTCTATTTTATTTTAACTATTGTTTTACTATTTTTACATTTTTACTGTTAAAAAACATGAACCAAATTATAAGTAAGGGGTTTTTAAGGAAAGTTCTGATCTTGCAAATAGGGATCTCAGAAATGCATGTATCAAATATGATACCAATGGCTTTGGGATGAACAGACTGAAGGATATGATGTTGCAAAACAAACAAGGGGATGCAAAACTCCAGCTTACTGTTAGTATTACAGCTGCTGTTGCATTGACTCTTCCAGTATATGCAGAGTCCGCTTTATGAGCTGCAATTGTTAAAGGATATGAGACTCTATTATATGAGGTCAGTGTGTGAAATTCTAATTACATTTTTGATGCTGAGTGAAAAAAGTCTAAACCTGTTTTAATATGAATCCAATAAAGATGACGTAGAAATTTCCCAAAACACACAACTGAGATGTTTTTCTTCTTTACTGTGAGACGCATCCTCAGTGCCTGCCAATGCTTTCCAACCACAACAATATCTAAATGGCACAAAAAGGGCCATTAGAGTCATCAAACCATTAAACCAGGAACTGCCAACCTTCCGCTTTGTAATTACAAATATTTAATACGTCCTCCCACCCCTGTACTAACACACACATCTAGTACTCCAGTGTCTCATGCACGTGCTCCCTCTCTGTTTTATCTTTTCCTCTGCTGCTGCTTTATCCCATCCTGTGCATGTGGCCACACTGGCTCACGTGCACTCTGCATCATACCAATCTACTTTTTTTCCCTCCACATCCCATTCGCCTCTGTTGCCGTCATCACCTCACCACAGAGACCCACAATCAGCATCCTGATCCATCAGCTGATTTCACACCACAGGACACGGCATTTACACAAAAGCCACATGAAATTAAAGCAAGAGGCAGAGACAATGAGGAAAACAGTGGAAAGGTTTAGTGGGTGGCTGTCATGTCAGGGAACGCACTTGCCATACAAGCATGTCGGCCACTTTCTATATAGAGCAGAAATGTCTGCAGAAAAAAAAACAGCTGTTTGTGTTCGCGCCTGATTCGACAGAAAAAAACTGTCTGCCGTGCTCACCTTTAAACCTCTCAACTGCAGGTAAAAGGCAACACATCCATGGAACTTTCCAGGTTTAAAATAAAAATGTAAACCTGCATGAGAGGATTTGTGTTTCCACAGTTACAGTCAAACATTCCCTGAAATTCTCAGTTCTGAAATGTGAATCCCACAGAGCGGATGCTCAGCTGCTGCATGAAAGACTGTAGTAAGAAAGATTTGATCAACTCAAATTATTATATATAAAAGCCATTCACCTCCACAAAACCACTGACTCACAGCTGAGCTTATAAAGAACAGAGGCTTCCTGCAAATCTTTAACTGACCCAATAACCCTTTGCCTGTGATTTCATGAGCACAAACACCACTGATGTATGCTTTTCCACAAGGGATGGTTGGGATTTTGCTCCCATCCTCTTCCTCTTCTCCTTTCTCTCTCCTCGCCGCCTGACAGTTGGCAGCAGCCTCCGAATGCACACCGAAGGCTGTTCCTCCCTCCCTGCGACTCTGTACAGTGGATTAATTTTTGTTTCTGTGCAGCGGCACTCCCACCATTCGAACATCAGGTGGATACATACGCCATGCACCTGCATTTATTCAGATCAACAAAATAGCAATCTTGAAAGTGAAGCTCTCCTTGCTTCCTGCAGCGTGTGTCGAGAAGGATTTTAGCATTTGAAGCTTACACACACTATGCAACACTAAAAATAGACAGATTTTTATGTTATTTTCTAACACCACCACGTTAATGCTGCTTTTCCATTCTCTGTCATGCAAATATCAGTGCTTTTTGTTTGACTCGCCGCCTCTCTCTTTTGGATTCCCTTTCATCCCAAAGAAAAAATCAAAATGTGTCTTTAAAAAGGTGCCAAAAATATCTTCAGTAGTTCATGAGATCACAGAAACGAAAAGTTAAAGTAAAAAAAATAAGCTTAGTATCAATTTAACAAAATATAACATTTGTTTTGTGAGATTCTACAATTATGTGGATGATAAATAATCCCACAGCAGGAAGTGGAGGTACAATACCAACATGCAGGGAAGTGAGTCTGAGTGATTAGATGAGTTTAAAGGCATGAACTCTGACAGCAAACATAAAGCAGAGCACAATGACGAGCTGACAGTAAGTGAAGGGGCTGCCAGAACTCATTCAGCCCAGCCGACAAAGCAGCAGAGCAGCAATGAGGGCCCCATATCCATGCACGTAATTACAGCGTCATTTGGTATCGTAATTACAACCTACATGCATAAACACCCCAGTATATTTAATGCTTTACTAAACAAAATTCATGGCAGCTGGACAATAAGGTCATTAAAGCTAAAGCTGTGGTTTCCAACCTTTTTCGGGCTGCAAACCGGTTTAATGTCAGACAATATTTTCATGGGCCGGTCCAAACGGGGCAGAAGTTTGCGTTTAATATTTTTTAAATAATTGTAATTATTTTTTAGGTTTTAAAACCTATTTTTTGAATTAAAATACTATTACAAAAAAAAATCTGAAACCATTTTTTTTTACAGATGACAACAATTCAATGAAACAAAGTTGTTGATTTGTAGAAGTTGTTTCTGATTTATAAAAAATTAAATGAAAGTAACATTACAGGGTTTTTTTTCATAGAACACCATAATAACACTGAGAATTCAACCCAGACTTAGATCATCTTTCAGGGAAAAAGGTTTATCATATTTTGTTTTTACATAACTCCTGATTCACTATTGTTTTTTATTTTTTAAAGCAGAGGAACATTTTCTAGAAACCTGCCTCATTCACCCTTGCTGTCAGAAATTTCCTCCCAGGCTCTTTTCTCCTCAAATAAACTTTCTAAATACGTTTTAGTGTTTTGTTTTTATTAGCTTTCAAGCTTTGGGATACTAACTTTGCGGTCCGAGCAGCTACTTAAAGTCACTTGACGTGTCAAGACAGATGGACGTTGTGAACAGAATCCGGTGGTTTTCCAAAATAAAACTTCTTTTAGCATCAGAAAGTAAAAAAAAAAAAAAAAAAAAATCAAATAATCTTTTTTTCTGCTTCCTGCGGCCCGGTCCCAGTACCGGTCCGCGGCACAGGGGTTGGATGTAACAGTCTCAGTCCCATTCACCCATGATTGCAGCTCCACTGTCTAAAACTGAGGCCAATCTATGACTACCAAAAGCAATGTGGGGTTCAGGTTCTTGCCCAAGGACACTTTAATACATGAGCGGGCAGGGCGAAAACCGAACCGGCAACCCTTCGATTAGAGATCAACTGCTACATCTGCACATTGGTTGCCCCCAGCAGACACTTATTTTAGTTTAAAAAAATGGTATTTAATCTGTTATTTTAATCATTTCCAGTTTGAATGTTGACAAGCCTACTGGAAGGTCAAAGGTTATCGGAGCATTATTCAGTTTCCTGTTTATTGCTGGCAAATAATCCAAACATTTGTCTAGTGATAAAGAAGCATTTTTCCTTTTACATTTATTAGAAATCCTGGAAACACCAAATCTATCAACCAAATGTCTTGAAAGGACTTCAACTATGATCCGTTTTTGTCCATTTTTGGATAAACATGTATTTCTACTCAGAGGAAAGCCACAGATTATCTGAAAGTCTCGTTGACGAAGGAACCTGTAATCCGAAATAAGATGAAAAAATCACCAGCGTGACTCACAGCATCTGGCCTCTGCTTCTTTTCTTCTTGTGATATTAAAGCACCACCTGACCAGGATTCTCATTAGACTAAAGAGGGCAGGTGCTCCATCATTGCATTTCCATCACACACACACTTCACGTGCAGCTGCACTTTGCCCTGTTTGAGCGGCCGTTGGTGCAGGAGTCGCTCCCTTTCAATCAGAGAGCACATTTTGGTGGGAACAGGGGGGGGCGCCACTGGGACAGGACTACCAGGAAGGTTCGGTCAGGTTACAGAGTTAGGGCAAAAGTGTGGTGAACTTTAACGACTACCTCTTAGTTTATTCAAACATTAAAGTTCAAAGTTTTTACAATCGAGTCCAACTGCGCGTCATCTTTCCTAAGCTCCGCCCTCCTGACTTGTGACGCCACTTGTCCACTCCTTCCATCTGTATCCATCTTTAGATGCACTCTGGTTATTGAATTGATAAAACCCCTCACTTGTGGTTTCATGTGTTCTTCTTCCTCTCACCACTCCCCTCGTTCCTTTTTCCTGTCTCACTCTGTCCTACTTTTGAACCCAGTTATTCTATCTTTCTGTCGTCCCCCCAGATCCTTCCGCTGCCTTTCTGTCTCATAGTCAACCTTCGTCCCCTCGTTTTCTCGCCAGGCCTCCATCTTCTTCTTTCTCTCGTTTTTTGTGTCTCTGCTTCGTCTGAGTGCTCCATCCTTTTTCCGTCTTAATCACTTTTCCTGGGATGTTAATTCAAAGTGCGCAGTTTGGATACGTAGCGCGGTTCCAATATTGCCTGAAGCATTTAGGAGAATATCATCAATCTTGCACTCTGTGACTCTCTTTCACTCCTCCTTCTGTCTCCCTCTGTTTTCACATCCTATTTTACATTCCCTCCATATGTGGAACGGCGCTAATGCTCCCTGTCCTCTTCGATTCTCTGTTCTAATCAAACCCTTTTCCCGTGAACATATTATCTCAGCTCTGAACGCGTCTCCTCTGATAACTTCTGACTTTACAGACTAAAGTCATTTCAAACAGAAAGCCAATGGAGGAAATCTATGGATTTCAAGTTCAATTGACTTATCAAGGGAAAATATAGAGGAAAAAAGTCCAGAAAAGTTAATTGTAAAGACCCATTCTGATAAACTTGGTGTTTTCAACATGTTCTTGTGCCATTATTCTCATGATGGAGGACATGTGTAAAGTAAATTAAGCTTAAAATTTCCTGTTTGAGTATTTTTTTATTCGTTTAGTTTTGAATCAGGAGCTGACAAAAAATGTTGTTTGAAAAACTGTATTTGCGATGTGGAAAATATAATCAGCGGGCCAAGACCTCCCTTCTCCACTCCATTCTGATGCATCCACTTCCAGACAAATAGATCCATGCACGTCTTTGTTTTCCTCGTCTAAGCTGAAATCTGGATCAAAACTTTACGTTTGGATCGCTCAAATTTTGTTCGCCATTTTTGTTGCACCGGTCATGTTGGGTTGGGGGTGTGAGGGGCTGTAAGCTAGCCAGGGAAAGTGTAAACAGGGAGGAGTCTGTTTTCTATGAGATAGTTTCTGTAGTTCATTAGAAATTCACTTCTGAGTTGTGAGCGCAGCTGTTGGTGTGGAGCAGCCTCACCACTCCACCATCAGAAAAATGCCACAGGAACATGTTAAAAACACCCAAAAACACAATTTTTATCAGAGCAGGTCTTTAAGTCCTAACTTTTCATCCAAAATCATAACTGCCTCTGCTCATTCACACCGTTCCTCCACAGATTTTTAGTCCTATTTCCTCTCATCTCCCCCCTCCCATGTCAGCCCGTCTCAACGCTCTTTCATGTTCGTGCACACCTCCCTTCAAGTGTCAGCTGCTGCCATGCCAGGTTGGGGGGGGGGGGGGGGTGTCAGGTGAGGAGCAGAAAAGGAGATTGAAGCGAGAGAGACAAAAAAAAGGGAGAGGGGACTAAAGAGAGCACAAGAGAGGGAGTGAAACACTTCTAATTCACAGAGACAGGCTGCGTTGCCGTGGCAACATGGTTGCCATCGTAACAGCTCTGCTAAGGATGCCATTAGTCGGGAACAAAAAGAGAATGCCACTCACCACTTGTGCGGACCACGGAGAGAGGGAACACAATGACACACACAAAGACATAACTGTCCTTACATGCATTTATACTACACTAACACTCAGAAGCACTCAAGAGACACACACACATATGCAACCACCCACACAGCGCACCCAACTCACAACTCGGCACATGTACGGCTGCCATATACCCGCAGCCCACACAGGAGCTCCAATAAACGCAGACGTTGTGTGTTTGAATCTACCTGAGACCTGCAATCAGTCCATCTGGGGCCAGAAAGTCTACAAACCACTTGGACTTTTGAGCAGCATCTCACTGAGAGGCCCTGGACTTTTTGGGAACAACTTGAAGCTGCGTTTCACACACATTTAGCCACCATTTGGAAGGAAAAAAAGGAGATTGCATTTGAAACACACCAGCATACCAAACAGCAGAGAAGGTCAGAGCTGCAGCTGCAAGTCTGCAGAAGCAACATGTATTTGGATTTCAGCAGATAGGCGCTGTGAAAGAAAACATTTTCTCTCCCTTATTCCGAGGATACAGTAAGAGTTCTCACAGCCCGCACTATGATGACCCTTTATATCAGCACTCAGTGATGTTGGAGAGCATCTTAGAACTGATTTAAGGGGCAGGAAAGAGGAATCAAACCTGATATTCATTTAAAAACAACCATCGTTAAGTCAACAAGTGTTTTTTTAGGTCTAATATAAAAAGCACAAGTCATTGCTACAAATCAGCCTTTAACAAACATATTTGAAGTGGTGAGGAACTTTAACTTGAGCTGCTATTAATGTGCACTCTTACACCCTCAAAGCCCCAATGAAAGGCTGCATATTGATATTACTGTAGGCTGCCTGCATGTTTCTTGCATTCTAAATTTTGCTGTGGGGCATCAGAGAAAGTAACCTAGTTTCTACAGCATGGCCAGAAAGCCGAGCAAGAAACTTTCCGAATGTGTGACAGAGGTTGCTTCTCAGACTTGACCCCTTAATTCTTACTGATGCAAGCATCACACCACTGCTGCCCAAAATTACCGTAACCTCTTGAGACCTGGCGTCCCATACGATGACATCACATTGTGGGCTTTAGTTTCATTGTAGTTAATTCTGATTACCTGGGGCCCTGTAACTACATTTCAAGCAGGAGGTTGGGTTTCAATAGCTTAATTTAGCATCTATATAAATGCAAAACCATAAGTGAATTGTTTTGTTTTTTTCATAGCTGAAAATAAATTCAGGTTTAAAATGGGTTAAACCTGCTCTGCTTTGTTCCCTTTATTAAATAAGAACACATAGCTAAAAACAAGTTTATTCTTCATTACCTTTAAATGTGGATGTTTCTCAGCAATGAGGATAGAATATAGCATGTATTAGGTAGGCTAAAGTATTCCAAAATAAAATCCCACTATGCTGTTGTTGTACATTTACATTTAATTACCCTTAGGGGATCCAGGGTTAGAGGCTGCCCTCTGAATAAAATGCACTTTAATACTTAAACCAAGCTTGTCGGCTGACACTGTAAGAACACCTGCGGTGGACTTCACAGTCACTTGAGGGATATCAAGATTCATAATGTTGTGCAGTACAAGAAGCAACATCTTTCCAGCCTTTGCTGTTGCTTTGAGGCATGAAATGCTGTTCTTCAGCTCAGAAAAACAAGCTGTTGTTCCCCTATAGAGCTGCAGAGCTACAGAGTCGTGCAGAGCCATATGGGTCAGGTGCTATACTGCACACGCCATCGAGGGAAATTGCTTGTATTTGTAGGAAACTCTTTTCATTTTGAATTGTCTCATTCAGGCTAAGGGGAAAAGGGTTACAAAATGAAGATCACAAAACTAGACCTTCATTTAAAGGTCTACCCACAGTTCCACAGTGTGTGTTTTAACCTAAGCCCTTGTGCTATCTTAGATGACCCCACCCTTACATTGACGTGTTATCCCTACCATGAAAAAGGTGGATAAAGGTGGAAAGATTTCATGTAATGCATGGACACCAGTGAGGTTCACAAATCATTGAAGAAAAAAGGTTCAGAGCACTGTCTAGTGGGTTTAGATGACCCAACTCCCAATGTTAAAGTGCCTAGGATAGCAGTGATGTAAAATTGTTGATGTACACTCACCATAAATACCGGTAGGCTATGATTATATAATATTTTTGGGCTGGATGCCCCAAGCAAAAGATCAATTTGAGTTCCTATCACAAATTTATTCAATTTACAACTCAAAATTGTTCCATTAAATATCATTTTGTTAACTTTACATTCTAAAACAAATTTTTGTTTAACTCTAAAAAGAAATAGCTTCCTCATATTTGGTGATTCTAACTAAATAAATGTGCAAGATTTGTCTATATTCAGATAAGAATATGAATTCTTACATTAAAACAAAAAAGTTTTTAGCATGAAAAATGCCAACAAAAGAAAAAAAATGGATTCGATAAATCAGTAGTTTAAGCCCAGCCCTGATGGAGAAAAAAAGTAGGTCATTTTCTGACGAGAAATAACAAAAAAAAATTAAATTATCACAGGAATTTGGCCTACAGTTGAGGTTTACACTAATTTAAAGTTTTCTTTCTGTTAATATTTGTGTAGACAAAGACATCCGCTTAATTAGCAGCTACTGCACACAGTAATGTTTGGACCCATGCAGAGAAATGCTGCAGCTAATGCACTATAATGTGCAGCATGCACCAGCGTGTGAACTGTATGTTCTGTAAGTTCCTCCATCATCAGCACAAAAACTTCTGTTGGCACTGTGCATGGCAGCACATACCATAAGTCAGCAAGAAAATGTGCAGAAGAGAGAATTTTGATGATGTGCATCCTGTCTGATAACAGAAACTGCTGCAGGGAGCCACAAAAGCAGAGGTTGGAGCTCATGGTCACAACATGAGTGGATGGGTCAGCTGCTAACGGAATTTGGATTTGAAAACATTTATTTTTGGAATCAGCAAAGAGAAAGAACTCTGTGATTTCTGACACTCCTCCTGAACAAATGTCCCACAAAACAGGTAGTGTTCAATGTAACTTATTTCTCCTTTTCTACCCAGCTTTCATCAAAAAGAAAAAAAAATGTGTCAGGCAATTATTTTTCACAAAAGTGGGAAAGCAAAACACTTTTTTTCTTTCCCCTTTTGCTTGCTTAGGTACACTGGTTTCACCATCAATAACTTTTGTGTCATGCTAAGTTCACATCATGGCTAGGAAACACGGTCAAGTGACCACTTTCAATGAAAAGTGCATGTGAACACGTGTACTGTAAATGCATGTTTTGGCCTGTTCAAAACTGTCACGTTCAAGCGTCACTATGCAAGTTTTGAAGTCTGTCTTTGGGCTCTACGTACAAAATGTGCTGCATTTGAATGCAGTCGGGGGACTTGGATTTGGTAGTGACGTATGGGTGGCGTCCTTTTCAAAACACAGGAGTTCCAACTATTGTAAAATTGATCATAAAAGAGAAATTAATAGTTGTGGTTTGTGCCTGGTCTTTCATGTATCATAATAGAGCTGTAACAAAGAAAAAGCCTGAAGTAAGATTCATGAGATTTGCCACCAATTTTGTAAAAATTTTCCATGCTAAATTTTAGAACTTTATCACCGTAAATACAATTATTAATTAAAAGAAGTAAAACAAAGTATTACATGAGAATAAAACAGTAAACACACAGAAAAGCTATGATGAGGTCCAGTATAAACCAGGAGGGGACTCACCATCAGGCAAAGGAAGCCGATTGGCTTTGGCCCACAACAATTTGGGTCCCCGAGTTGAACACGTAATGATAATAATGATAGTAATAATAATGTATAAAATAATTTTCACACCCGTTAATATCTAATTCTGTCATTTAAATAAAATCACTGAAAGAGGGTAAGACTGTTTCTAGTGTTTCATCACCCCCGTCCATCTGCACTAATGGACTATTCCACCAACTGAAACAGAAAGTAAGCAATCAGAGACTTTGACAAAAAAGCAAAAAAAAAAATTTAAAGCGGTCATTTGTTCCTACTAGAAAGTGAGTGGGTAACAAATGAGCACATTCAATGTTTTTTTCCCCCACATTAAAATAGTGTTTATAAAATCCTTTTCCTTAACCTTTAATTGTGATTTCATTTTTTAAATGTCATTTTAATGCCATTAAAACATTTGGATTCTTGACAGTGATGCTGTCTAAAACGTTGTGAAGAAGCTATGCGACGGATGTTTTACCCTTGGGAGGGGTTAAGAAAAGATTGATGAAACTGTGGAGGGGGGCCCATGTTATTGTTCACCCAGATCCCAAATACTCCTAAGTCCGCCAGTGATTATAACTATCACACTGCAGAGTTTAAGTAGTTCTAATACTGAGTGGGGAAAAAACAACAAAACTGGTGTGTTTTTTGGTCACAACAAAAAATGTATACAGACCAAAAAACAATTGAAATCTGAACCATAAATTCACAAACAAATATTTTGCTCCTTTCAATGGATTCAAGGAAAAAATATACTGAGTGTTGGCAATCAGAGCAGAATAGAATAACATGCAGAGCATTTTATTTTTCACAACAAACACTGACTCGTTCAACCTTCTGTAAATGTTTTGGGATGAAGGAGGTCCGGCAAACTGCCCACAGGTCGACGTGCGAGGACGAACCGCAGGGTTGTGGGTAAATGCAGATCGACAGAGGAGTCAAAACTTTAGAGGCAGGTGTTTGTTTGAAGTCATTTAGGAGAAGAAAAAAAAGACAGGACGGGCCACATTTACATTCATCACCTCACGTGAGAAAGAGACAAGAAAAAAAAAAGAATGCATGAGTTGAGATTTTTTTTAAAAACTGTGGGAGAGATGGATCACGACAGAATGGGGTTTAGCAGAGATCTTTGCTGACTTTTTGTTATGGTTTTTTCCTGTCAAGAAAAGCTTTTTTCACCTACAAATTTATAGAATTTTGACTCAAACTGTTGAAAAATTTGTCACAAAGTGCGCTTATGCAATTTCCAAATGGAGCACGTCGTGAAACTAATGGCTCCAAATGAAGAAAGACCACAGGGAAAGTTAGTTCCCCCTTGTGTCTTCATTATGCGAACAGTACAGAGTAAAGCAGCGCACTAACAAGATACACTGCTCACTTTGGGATCATAGCAAACATTCAGAAAGGGGAAGAAGAGTTCAAACGGGTCTAGAAGCACTGACAAAGGTGAATCTTTAGTGTTCCGGAGGTCAGCAGGCACAAATGTAAAGGAGGATGTGTGTGCCTGCATGCATGGGTGCTGCTGCGTGGTCCAACCCGATGAGTTCATTAAGTAAGCATATATCATGGGCTCCTGGCTTTCTTCCCCCAAGTTACTCCTCCTCTCCTTCCTTTTTTGTTTATTGTTCTAAGTTAAAGGAGGAGAACGCTGCGAACAAGGACAAAAGCATAAAAGTGCAGAAGCTGCTGATGCCTCAGTTCAATTAAAAACAATTCACCCGGAAGGTATTTTTAGTGTCCTGTACTTAACAATCCTTTATTTAATTTCTGACTTCAGAGTTTTTCAATTCTGACTTATTTCCCTTTAATGTTATTGCATCACAAACATTGTGATGCAATTTAACATACACTTCTTCAGTATAAATCTTTATTTAATTGTGATGAAATGTTAACTCTAATTTTAGCATCTCAAATGTATTTTTGCTAAACTTCTGCTGTAGTTTTTGAAGCATTTTTTCATAGCACATCCACAAATAAAGATCACTAAACAAAAACGTGGATATTTCCTAAAAATGTTAACACTAAGTAAAAATAAATACACACTTTTTACTTTTTTTTTTAAATCTATTTACATTCTTTACTTTATATATTTTTAATTATGAAATGAGTTGTTTAAAGTCCCGCTCCGATCATCTTTTGATCTATTGTGAAAGCGTTCCCAGTGGTCGTTTAATGATGACCACATGTTGTTTTTAGCCAAATTCAAAAAATCTGTGTCTTTTTCTAAGACATAGTTTCTGCAGAGCGGGAGGAATTAATTTGAAATTAACCTCTGTCTTAGCAGGACTGTGGTGCAGAGCAAGTCCACCCCACTTCCTGTCACCCACCTGCTACACTTTCTCCCGCTAGTTTACAGCCCTTCACGCCCCCACCATAGTGGATGCATCAGATTGGAGCTTATGTGCCGCCCAGTGTATTTTCTGTCACTTCAAGAATTGAAAATTGTATTTTTTCTATCTGCTCCTGAATATAGAATATAGAAGTACTCATGAATGCAGTTTTGATTTTTTTTTTTTTACATAAGTCCTCCATCATACATTTCATCCTCCACCCTAGCAGAACTTGAGCACACATACAAAGCGCCGTGACTCACACGCATGTCCTTTTCAAAGAAAGCCCTTCTCTCCATCTGCAGGCTTTCCAGTGAGTGAAGATAAATAAAGACACCTCAAGTTTCGTGGATCAGGTTTTTCCCCTCAGCAAGATGTTTAGCAGCAGCTTGATTTGTACAGAAACTGACACCAAGTTTAATATGGCTGAATATTTAAAACTACATTCTTAAATATTTTATTGTCTATAGAAAACTAAAAATTCAACGGTTTTATTACAAAATCTAAAAAAAAGCAACATTTTACAGGAGGAAACAAATTAATGGCAAATCAAAATGAAAGTTGAACAAAGAGATATAAAAACATTTATTAGTAAATAACAAAAAAAAGAGGATTTTTAAATTAATGTTGACACTCTTCTACAGTAATGTATCCCATTTTGTTGTGTTAAAGTCATGTTTATACATTTAATGTGTAAACAAAAATGTGCAAAAATAGAAGGGGGGGGGGCAGTACCATTTCCTTGCATCATTGCAGAATCATTGCAGAACATTTAGAAATAATTTTCAGATCTTCATACAGCACTTATGCTCATACTAATGTTTTTTTCTAAGAGGGCTCACACACCGATCCTAACAAACTCGTACCTTTCTTCTTTAGCTCCTTCAGCACCTTTCTACGGTGGCCCACATGGCTCACACTACATGCAAAAGAAACAACGCAACGGCATAAGCCGAAACACAACGGAAATGAGGAACAGAGTTGTTTTAAAAATAAAAAATTCTGTTTATAGCTATTCAGCCCTTCTTGAGAGGTACATGATATTTGTACTAGATAAGGTGATTACTTACAAATACACGTCTAAAAATGTAAATTTAGCCAGATCTTCACATAGTGACAAATGCGTCTCCTGCTTTTTGTCTAACAAAACATATATTAGTTAGAAATTAGGTTATCTAGTAAGAAAACAACTGTTATAGGTCTGTTTCTAATTTTGTTTATACAAATTGTATTGTCAAAATCGCTGTATTTTGCGTATTTCCTGTGAAATTTCTTTATGATAGGTCATGATCTGATGTGAAGCTGCGCTAAAAAGACAGAATGAGGAAAATAACATAACTTTTTGTTGTATTAACATAAGAAATATTTGTTTTATGAATGTATATGAATGGTTTTGAGCGGAAATTTGTTCCTTCTAGGAAGAGAGGGATTAACAAATTAGTGCATTTTAATAAATGTAATGTTTTTCCAAGTAAAAATAATATGTATAACATTGAATACATTTGTTTAACATTTAAAGTGATTTCAGTGTTTAAATTCTCATGAAAACATTCGGATTTTTGACATTGGCGTTGTCTAAAAGTGGACCAGTTAGGAAGTTACTTGAAGTTTTACCCTACAGGTAAGGATTAAAAAAAAAAAACAACTGCTCCAGAGGGCCCCATGATATTGTCCAATATTGACTAAACCACCATCCAGTCCATACATCCAAGTATAAATACATTGAAAAGAAATTGAAAGTTACTTGCATATTTTTTTCACAGATGCACACATTTTGATGCAAAGCTGAATTACATGAGGACACCGCTTTAGGACTGCAAAGTACTTCTGATCGGAATTAAACTCCCTATTTTTCGTGCTTGCAGTGAGGACGCATTAAAATCTTGCTTCACTGTTTTCTCACAGGAACACAGTGGGTGGTGTTGGGACAGAATCTGTCACAGTTTGTTAACAACAACCTCGCCACCCGTCATTAGGAACAAGAGTGGCAGAAGTTCAAAAATGGACACACACAGACAGTTGGAGGGAAGAGAGTGGAGCCTAAAGGTTAGACAGGAGGGACGGCTGGCTCTTCTTCCCTTTTGCTCAATCTGTGGAGCTGTAGTGAACCAGAATTTGCCCCTTGTCTCATCGTCTATTCATTGAAACTGCTTATGGAAACAATTAATTTCAGCCAAAGCAAAAAGATTTGCATTACGAGCGGGACTATCAGTTAAGAAAAGAAAAAGATGAGCCGACAAAATCTGAAGGTAAAGATGGATTTAGATCTGAAATGCAGAAGTACAGTTGGAGCGTGGAAGAATGGTCGTACTCCCACTAAATACCACACTGAACTAGTATTTAGTGACAACTAAGCTTAGAAAGTCAGAAAGAGGAAGGAGATGAAGTATTCTTAGCCTTTTTTTAAAGTCCTGTGAGGTTCCACAGCGTGTACACAGAAAGAATAATAAAGAATCATGGATTTGTTATACTGAAAAGAACAGTTTACTGCTTTCTTTCCCATGCAAATCGTTCTTTTTTCTGTTCTGCAAACATCCAAACATATTTTAGCTGGGTTTAATTTTTCTAACACACAATCAAATGTTTTGGGAAAAGTGTGAAGAATGACATCGATACCTTTTTCGTCTGCAGAACACAAACAAAGCGATCAATAAAACAATTATTCTTACGCTCATAATCCATTCAGCTTCCATTAAAGCGGCACCCACAGAAGCAGATCATGTAAATCACTTTCAGTGATTCTCAAACCCAAAAATCCTATAAATAAAAGCATTAAGTTAGAAAAAAGGCTCATTAGGTCACACTTTCTGAGTAAACTTTGTCCTTACACTGCAAAAACGTAATTTTCATTTTAAATAAATCTCTTATTGCAAAAAAAAAATCTTGTCAAGAAAGTTTTTTATCAACAAAATAATCTAAGTTTAAGAAAATATTTTTTAGCAAATATTATTCATTTTCTTCAAATAAGACTTCTTGGTAATACAATTTTCTTACCCCACTGGAAGCTTTATTGGTGTGAAATTGGTGCAAATTTAAATAAAGTTTTTTTCAAATTTTAAGATTTATTTGGTCTTATTACCGTTTTTGTTGTGTAAAAAGGTCTGTTAGTACAATTGGTGGGTAAATTGGTGTCTGAAAAGAGGATTTTTTCCCCTCTTAACTAGAAAAAGCTGCTAATCTCCAACCAGTGGACTGTCAGGTTGTTAGAACGTTAAATAAGCTCCTCTAACTTGTCACCACATTTAGGAGCACACAGCAATGTTGCTCCTCCTCTTCCTCAGTGTGCCTTGAAGTCATGTCCTGCTTTCATTAGAACTCAAGCGCTGCTCCCTCCATCTGCTTCACTGAGAATCACTCTTAATTCATTTGTAATCCATTAACAGGTATGTCCTCACCTGTCAAGCTTGCTCCTAGAAAAAGGAAATTTTGTACTCTCACATACAAAAAAGGCTTTGGAGCAGTTTCCATCTGCTTCAATGTCTAGAATTCTGAAAAGCTTCCTTCCAATTTGAAGCAGCACCTTTCCTTATAACTCAGATATGAAGTATGTTCAAATTTTTTCAACTTTTTAGGGTTTAGAACTGAAAAATGTCCTAATATTTGTACACAGAATGCATTTTTGGAGAGAAGGAAAAACGGTGTGGAGGTTCAGGGGGACCAAGGTGTAAAAAGGAAAGTTATGGAGTGGGCTAAATGACCAGGGTAAAATGAGACCAACAGGGTTGGAAAATAGGACACATAAATATAGGACTCCTGGTATATTTGTCAGGCTCTTGCTGTTCCCCTCTCTTTGCAGAAAAGTCGAACACACACAGTGGGATATCACATGTTCTAAATTAGGACAATGAGAAGGTAAGATGAGAGCAGAAGGGGGAATTTTCATCACTGAAAAACAAGCAACAGATTTGGATGAATTTGTTAGCCCTTTTAGGAACAATTAAAGATGCTAGTAACACTAAACACAAGCAGAATCTTTTTCCTCCTTCCAAAAATGCAACATTTTTATGAATGAAGCATCAAAGGAAATCAAATATTTATTGTTCGTATTTTTTTTAGGAAGAAAAGAAAGAAAGCGGCTGCCTCAAAACATCTGCAACATTGAAAAATTTCCAGGTCATGTTTTGCAGTAAAAACAGCCGTAAGAGGAGGCACGCAGCCACTGAGCTGAATCTAGGATGAGAGGATATGTGCGATATGTGCAATAAAAATTGTGTTTTGGGTGTTTTTAACATGTTCTTGAGGCAATTTTCTGATGATCTACTGCTGCTCAGCAGAAACTATGTCTTAAAAAAACACTTTTTTTATTTTGGCTTAAAACGGCATAATCATAATTAAGAGACCACTAGGAATGCTCTAAAAATAGATCAAAAGATGATTGGAGTGGGACTTTAAATCTGCAAGCAGAGAGACAAAAAAGACAGACAGCAAGAATGAAAAACAAAAGTAGCGCAGTGAAAAACTTGACCAAACTCACTTTTAATTCTCTTATCGTTTACAAATGCTCCTAATTGTGTCGATGTTTTACTGAGGAATGTGGAGCTGCCAAGCTGAACAGCACATTACATTAATAGAGAACAGGACCTCAGTCATTACCACAACAATAGGTGCTATTGTAGGACATTAATTGGGAATATGAACGTGAAGACATTTAGGTTCAACTACCGAAGCAAAAGCTGAAGAGAAAGAAAGCTGTGCGCTTTAAAGAGGAAGAGTGTGTTTTGGTGACAGTGAATGTAAAATAATGTGACTCCTGGCTACAAGCTAACAAGTATGGACAAGCCAAATGGGAGACTGTAAAGAATGCTGGTTTGGGCAAAAATGACTATTAAATTCTCCTCTTTTCTTTTATTAAATGCTTCAGCTTGCGCTCATCTACTGCAATTACTCTTGGCTACAGTTGACCACCAATCTGCACAATCATCAAAGCCCCCAAAGAACCACAAAGACGCACACTCACAGACGGCTGTGCTCGGAAACCAAATCTTTTCTCCCTTTTAGCAAAGGGCTTGGACCCCCGCAGGCAAACGGCTGCATTTGAAACGATGAAAAGCTTGAATTATTTGGGCAAAAGTTAATTGATCGCATCCCGCAGCTTTTTCCTGGAGGAGGCTGCAGGAGCACAAAAGGCACTGGGTGTCTGTGTTTATGTGTGGGAGAACTTGAGTGCACACTTCCGCTCACGCACGTCACTGTGGATTAAAGTAGGTGTTTGATATTTACCTCTAAACATCTGCGTTAAGGGCAGGGGTCTGCAACCTTTAACAGTACAAGAGCCATGTGGGTCTGTTTCCTCCTGTTTAAAACCTAGTTGGAGCCGTAAAGTCTTGTTTTTTTTTACCCTTTAAGAACATTTGGGTTGAGTCACATAAAGCTACTGCCTCCTCTTACCTTGCTAGTTTACGCTTTTCAGAACTGGTGTGTGCTACTGGTTCTAAAAACAGAATGCAGGTTCTGGGTGGACTGTGCATTTGCTGCGCTGGTGTCTTAACTCTGGGATAAACTGCCACCAGCTGTTACAGAGCCCACCCTCTTGGAGACTTTTAAAACTAAACTGGTCCTCCACCTTGCATTAGTACCTGCATAGCTGACCTCTCGTTGTGTTTTTATTTATTGTTTAATTGTGTTTATCCTTTTTATGTTTTATCATTGTATTATGTATTGGTCTGACCATGTGTACAGCACTTGGGGCCTTCTTAGATATTAATGGAAGGTGCAGGAGTTTTGCTTAACTTTTGAAATCTGTGCATCCTGGAAGAAGCACAGGAGGAACAAGAACTTGTGATGTCAGAAGGGATGTCAAATCTTTACAGTCTTACTTCTAGGTGCACGTCAGACGTACATTTATGAACTTTACTAATGTAAATTAAATCCATGCTATTTAAGGAACTCTGTTTTCTTCAGCCAGGGAGCCACTATGGAGGAGTGAAAGAGCCACATGTGGCTCCAGAGCCTCAGTGTGCAGACCCCTGGTTTAGAGAAGCGCATAAATGTGGCCCTGCAATCGTGCATCCATATTTTAGCAGCTCTCCCGCAGGTCATCAAGTCTCCCTTTTTTCATTAATTACTGACAACCCTAAATCCTGTGCACAAGTGGGTCTTATCTCCTAATCTACACCAGCAGCCTTCTCTCATGGATTACAGTTTTGTGCTTATTGTGCTGCGGCCCTGGGGTGATCAATGACAACTACAGCTATTTGTACAACTACAAAGCTGCACCTTCTAGACAAGCGGAGGAAAATAGCTCGCCGTGTCTTGATATCACAAGCATTAGCTGAGGCTTTAGATCATACTGATTACTGCGGTCCAACAGACACCGCAAGCGGGCTGGGGCTGGAAGGCACTTCAGAGGGAAGACTGGCAACTGCAGCCGATCTGGCAAGGCAATGGAACGCATGCGAACGTGCACGGGCGCGACGCAGAGAGCTAAACTGCTGGCTGAGTTCCTCCCGCGTGTTCCTTCGTCCCATCCTGCCTTTCACAGATGAGGATACAGCTGTGCTCCATTCATCTTTCCCTCCTCTTCCACTGTGATTTTTAGAGTAAAGGAGTCTGGTTCTTAGGATTCATCAGCTGTGGTGACACACCTGCTGAGAGCACACGCCCTCTGTCACTTCCCCTCCGTCTCTCTTTGCACTCTGTGCACTCATCCTCTTACTTACCGCTCAGCCCTCCCTCACCGATCCTATTCATTGATATAGATGTGAGTGCCCTTTGCCTCCATCCATCTTTCTCCCTTCTCCTCCTCCTCCACATTCTTCTTCACTTCTTGATAATGCTGGAGCCACACGGCTTCTTCCTTCCATCTCTTCAATCCATTTCACTTCCTTCCTTTCAGGCTTATACAGCACAGCAACCTCAGTTCCTCTCCGCATTGGAAGGGTTTGTGCAGCCCTGTGATGGGTGTGGCGGCTGCTGAGCTGCTTTTCATGGCTGATCTCCTCCATCCCTGAGAGGAAGTTGTCCAAAATATCCTCTTTTGTTCTTTTTACAGATGTCAGAAGAATCACAGTCAACGAAGCTCATTGAGAGACAGATGTGCTGAATATTTAACTCTGTCAGTCTGATTTAATCCCATTAGACTGAAAATTAGTGTTTTTCAGTGGATACCAATACAAATACTGCACTGGGGACCTTTTTAAAACTATCTGGTGCTTAAAATTCTCCTCCAGCACAAAAACTCTGAATGTGTTTTCCACCCTTTGTGTTGCTTCCTGTTATCATTTTGAAAGTAATGAAAAAAGAAGCGTTGTCCTGTCAGGTGTAGCAGCAGCATTTGGCCTTGGGTCTTGACGGGTGAGCACATTTGTGTGTGTTTGTGTGTGCGGCAACGCTGGGCTGAAAGATAAGCACCTCACATTGCTATTCCTACTTCCCCATTCTTTGTCATTCCAGGTGCTCACTGTGAAAACGAAACCATTTACAGCAGCAGTTCAATTCTTTTCATGCTTCGCAACTCTCCATCTGCCTAACTCCCTCTCAATTTCAGTCGTGCGAGAGGAGGAAAAGTTTCCCCTCCATGCACTCTGTCTTGCTTTCTGTTCTGAAAGGTGTCATAATGACTGCTTTTTTACAGACATTATGTTATGGGGAGGTTTGAGCCTCCCCAGGACCAGCCAAACCCCTTTCAACCAAGTCCCGCCTCTCCTCTCCTCCTTGTTTTCACTCAATTCCTTCCACTCCATCTCACCTTCACCTCACCATCTCAATTACTTGACTTTCCCACACGTCTCTTTTCCTGTCCCCCTCTGATCCTTCTTTAACGTATTTTTGCCACTCCATTGTCTCAGTCCATTAGGCAGACACAAATCCGTTTGGAGACTGAGCCTAAGTGCAGCCCTGTCCCTGCTCACCGGATCCCCTGAAGAGCCAGGAGGAGGCTCATGGGAGAGCTAAACTCGGACTTTGGGCTAAACCTTTGCCACAACAACTGCTCCTTCCCAGCGCCTGTTGCACTCATGGCGAGTGTGCCTATTAAATGATGCTGTCCACCAGCTCACATAAATAAACATATACACACAGATAAACAAGCACTTCTTTTGATCCCCTGAACTGCCTTCATTCACAGATTAATGCAGCATTCAGTGCATGGAGAAAACATGCAGCACTTTTACAGATTTATGGGTTGTGTGTGTTGAAAGCCAAAGGTTAAAGACTCACAAGTTTGCACCGCTAGGATAGAGAAAGCAGAGATAAGCGGGGTCTGAGTATGTAAGAGGGATTGTGCAGCCAGCTAATGTTTGTACTGAGGCGCACACAAGAGCCCATTTTTAAATGGGACTCGACGGTTAGCTGCTATTTCTCCTCTGAGAGCTGTAATGAGAAGGAACAGAGAAAAGAGCCTCAGTGGTAGCTGTTGGTCTCGCCGTGTCACAGCAGCTTATGTCTCTGCTGGCACAGCAACCTGTTGTTGTCCAAAGGTTGGATGAGATGAAATTGGAATTTGGACTATTCGCTCAAAGATTAGGCCAATTCTTTCAAACAAAACTAAGAAAAGTTAGGTGCAGTTTTTCAAATTACCACCGGGGGCTTAAATTAAAAAGGAATTTAATCTTAAAGCTATGCACACACCGAGCTTTGATGCACGTTCAAGAACCCGCTAAAAGCAGGTTCTTAATCGTGCATTTATCCACGGTGTTCACACTGGACAAACAGGGAGGGGCTTCTTTTTTTTTTTTTTTTTTTTGCTACTGTTGCATGTGCAGGCGGATATGGATCATCATCATATCAGGAGAGTGGCCTTGGTTTAACTTTATTTGAAAGACAGGGGTTGTCAGGCACAACACCAGATAAATCAGCTATGCTCTGAGTTTGTTGAGTTTCCGAGCCCCTGATTGGTCAAAGTTTGACCTAATTTAGGCAACATGCAGCCAATGGCCATGCGTTTTGTACGTAGAGCCTGAAAATTATCGTTAAAACTTGCGTAGCTTCGTATGAAGATGACAGTTTAAACGTGGAAGTCCTAAATGCACGTTTAGCATGTTTACATAGACTTTTTTTTAGTGGCTAAGTGCGGTGTGAACGAAGCCTTACACATTCCTGTGTTTTGTTTTGTTTTTTAATCAAATAATTTTATACCTGGTCCGGTTTCATGCAATTTTTCTTTTAATTACAATTTAGCTTGACATTATGATTCCACAAATGGTTAAAAAATTAAAAAAAAACATTTAAAAATTGCCTTAAAAAGCGAATTTCTCAGCAAAATTTGTTTTGTTTAATTTAGACATAAATTACCTGTTGAAAAAAACAGTTTTTAACATTCAAACCCAGTTCCAGGACACAGATAAGGCAGCAGCAGATTGCTTTGATCCCATTAGGCTTGGTAAACATGCAGAGATCCAGCTCTCTGTCCTGGTGCAATCTCCAGTTGATCCTGTCACTGGCATCTACTCAGTTGGCAGTTTGTGATTTAAGTCAGGCATCCCAGTATGGCTATTCTGCATGCAAAGTTAATATATGACCACCATGAAGCCTTTTGTTTCCATTTAGTTTGATATGTAGTGCCAGAATGTCTTGCAATCATAATTGTGCACAATTAAGTAAATAAAATACATTTTTCTTGGGTTTTTCATGTCTTTGGAACAATCGGTGTGCAGGAGAAACTTACCGAACAACTGTTTTAATTTATAAAATGATATTGGCTTGTACCATAGATGTTTTCTGTGCTTCCATATCTCCCGTTCAAAACCATGGCAACATTTTTGCAGGAATGATTGCAGCAGAAAAATGAGTTCCAGACCGACTCAAGCAGATTTTTAAAACCATAGTTCTGATATTTCCCCGCATCCGTGGATCCACACCGTGAATGGAAGTATAAGTATCAGGTTTGTTTTGAAAATGATCTCATTCCAGCTATCAAACAACATGGCTGACCTTTCAAATTCATTGACTGTTTCTAAAGTGAGGATCATTTTCCACCTTTAACCACCCACACATCCTTCCTGCGCTTTTGCTGTTCCTGCTGATGACTTCTTGTCTTAATAAGCTCCACCGATGGGGAGTAAAGGTCTTACCTTAGCAGCCATGATCATGGAGGAGCCCCCACGTACTCCGAGGATGGGGATATGGGTTTGGGCGGAAATGAAGTCCAGGATCTGGGCGATAGCTTCCTGGTCAGTGTCATCTCCGAACACCACGCCCTGCAGCCAGTGCTCGGTCATGAGGTCACAGATGCTCTTGATGATGCTCTTGGGGTCAGTCTCATTCATGGTGAGCAGCTCCACGTTGGGCGCCATGTGAAGGAAGTCCTCCTTTTCTCTGGCTCCTGCCAGCGCCATCTCGCTGGAGTTGCCCACTAAGACAACAGCAATGCTGAGGCCGCGTAAGATGTTGGGCAGAGCCATATGATGAGGGGGCGGCTGGGGGATAGGGATGTAGTGGCCGCCACCGCCTCCCCCGCCCTTCTCTCTCCGTGACTGGCAGGCCGGTGGTAGATGGAGAAGGCAGAGCAGCAGGAAAATGAGGAGCAAACAGCGGGGAGCGCTTGTGTGGGGGTGAAGATATGGGGACATGGGTGGGTGTGTGAAACGAGCCCGCTCCTGTTCCTGAGTTGGGGAGGAGCTGCATATTGAGACAGGCATGGTTCTGCAATGGGGGAGTAATACCTAAAAAGATACGAAAGGAGTAGCAGTAGAAAGAAGTGGGGAGAGGGGAGCAGGAGGGGGCATAAAGAAAGATAAAGACAGAAGTGCAGAAACAAAGAAAATGGGAAAGGAAGAGAGAAAAAGAAGGAAGTTAACCAATCTAGAAAACATGAATTGCGTATTATGCATAATTAAGTAAATATAAGTGTCAGTTTCCACAAATGTAAAATTTTAAATAACATGATATCCGTAATTTCATGACCTTCACAGCAAATGGGGGGTAACAGTGATAAACACTGTGAACACATGCAGATGGTTTTGGCACATAGGAAAAAAACACCCAAAAATACACAATTTATTGCTAAATGTTATAAAGTAGCAGTCTTGTGAAAAAGTTTGATGAAGTTTTTTCTATGGACCTGTTTTTGCAGTGTTACATGGATTGCCAACAGTCATTATTTATTTTTGGGTAGATTGCTGCAAACACATTAATAAGATATTTAAAACACATTACTAACACTGCAAAAACAGGCCCATAGAAAAAGTCATAAATTAGTCAAATTTATAAAAAACGTTCTTTAAATAAGCAAAAATTCTAGTCACCAAGTCATGTTTTCCCAAATTAAGATTATTTTGCCTTTAAAAAATTTTCTTGATAAGATCTTGCAAGTCAAAAAAAAGACAACTTTTTACTTCCTTAAGTTTCACTTTTTTGCAATGAACACCTAATCACCTCATCATTGCCTTTTTGACT
Source organism: Oryzias latipes (assembly GCF_053564925.1). NCBI lineage: Eukaryota > Metazoa > Chordata > Actinopteri > Beloniformes > Adrianichthyidae > Oryzias > Oryzias latipes. The sequence goes on from NC_136244.1 coordinate 6,688,550, forward strand.
GGAAACATCTGCATGAAGAACTTTAGAAGCAACAATCTTTAAAACTTTAGTGTCCTGGTGAGTGTTTTTCCCTAAATTAGCCAGTCAAAAGATTTTGATTGGTCTAGGTATGAACAACGGCCCCATCTTTTGTTTACTTATTTGACAAAAACCTGTGAAGTACTAAACATTGCAGGTCTTTAACCCTTGTGCTATCTTAGATGACCCCACCCTTACATTGACGTGTTCTCCCTACCATGATAAAGGTGGATAAAGGTGGAAAGATTTCATGTAATCCATGGACGTCAGTAAAAAAGTTTAAGGCACTGTCTAGTGGGTCTAGATGACCCAACTCCAAATGTTTAAGTGCCTAGGATAGGACAAGGGTTAAAGGACCACTGAAGGGAGAAAAGTCTCTACCTCTCATGTTAAAAAGTTAGTTTTACAGAGGCCCACTTCAATAAATATGGTGGTTTTGGTGCTATTAACATGTTCTTGTGGCATTTTTCGGATGATGGAGGACATACCGGTATATAAAGAAAATTACGCTTAAGATGTCATTATTCAAATCTTTGTGAATCAGGAGCAGTTGAAAAAAGCTGTTTGAAAAAGATTGCAGCTGTGATGGAGATGCTACAAAGAAAAGTCACAAGATCCCTGCTCCGCTCCATTCTGATGCATCCACCCACAGACGACTAGATTCATGTACGTCTTTGTTTTCCTCATCTGAGTTGGCATCTGCTTCAAAACTTTACAGCTGGATAGCTACAATATTGCTTGCCTTTTTTTTCCCCTTTTTTTAATGTGAGCGTGAGAGCAGGTAAACAGAGGAATGATGGGAAACGGCCGAGGGCTTATTCCGCGCCAAAAGTTCCACTCACATTTCAGAGGCAAATTTGCAATGAACTCCTGCCACTCTGCAGAAACTGTGTCCTAGAAAACGACACTTCTTTTTTTTTTGACTAAACACGGCATAATCATTATTAAAAGACCACTTGGAATACTTTAAAAACAAAAAAAAAGATGATCAGAGTGTGACTTCTAAAAGAAAAGTCATTTTTCACAGCGGGTATGCAAGAAGTTCAAGGATAAGAAGTGATCAAGTCTTCTGGCTGCAAAATAGCCTGTCTTACTACTATCTACCACCATGCTGGAAGCTTGATGTGAAAATGTTTTTAAGAGATAACATGCAGGACCATTTAGACTAAACAGCTTTTATCATATTGTCTTTTCAAGATGTTATTTTAAAGTGAACTTGTGTAAGATCAGACATCCTTTCATTATCTTTCCAATGATGTGAAACTGAAGTGACTTTAGTGGAACGTCCTCTCAAGACTCATGAAAACAAGTTTTCTCACTACTAAAGTATTCAATGGTTGACTAAAGGGACAGTAGCAGGTGCTCAGATGATCGCTTGTTTTTCTTTGTTCCTTAGCAATACCTGAGGATACCAGTTGAACAGATTTTTAGTTTTTCATTATTGACATTTCATGGTTTCATGCAGGCCAGAAGAAAACTTTTAGAAAACTCTGCACCCGTTTAATGATAGGAGACGTTCACAAACCAGCAGGCGATGACAAAAGCATCTGCACCAACTTTAAAGGACATGATGGTTTTCCTGATCACACGTCACAGGGAAAACAGAGGGGAAAAAATGGGGACAAGAATGAAGTAAGTGAGCACAAACCACAAAGGGCAGATAGAGGAAAGATGGAGGAAAGGACAGCTCTGCACAGTCTGACTGACAAACTGTCTGCGGCGAGATGAGTGACGTTCTGAGACAGAGACGCGGACTAACTGACTGACGGCAAAACTGATTAAGTGACTGACGGCAGAGGAGCCCGGGACAGTTCACAGAGCTTTGATATGATATCCACCCTAGTCCCTTGACCCCTATTGACCTACTTTAACCCCCATCCCCGTCTCCCTCCTGCTTCCTGCCGAGTTCCACTTGACCATAGCTGGCACTCTCACTGACTGCCTTTCGTCTGTGTTTATTTTTAGAACTCCTCTTTAATGAGGACGTGGAGTTGCAAAAAGACCAGGTGAGCTGTGGAGAAGAAAAGGACAACAAGAACATGGAGAGACGTGGAGACGATGCCGACATAGGAAAGCTGGTCGTCTTCTCTGAATGTTTACATCAGACTGAGTGGGAGGGCTTGTGTCCTCTTGAGTTTATCCGCATATCGTTGCGGTAGATGTGGGCGGAAATATAAGTTCACTTCGACTCTGTGGGCAGAGATACCAAGGACTCCGTGGGTGTAGTTGCTCTTAAACTTGAGTGGTGCATTGTGGGTACGTCACAAACTGACTGCAGTTAACAAGGCAGATGGAACACACAACGGCAAACAAAACAAACGATGAAACAATATCCTTATGACAGCTCATGAGGCAGTGAGTGACAGGAAGGAGGAGGAGAACGCATCTGGAAGATTGAAGGAGGGATAAAAGGATGACAAAACAAATTCTTCAAGGGAAGCTAATTGCAGGAGGTTCGTCAGCGCTAATTACAACTCCCTGTGTTAATAGTCGACTGCACGGCACTCTGCAAGAAGGGTTGAGAGGTGCAAGGGAGGGAAGAGAACAGATAGGGGGACACAGAGCAGGGAAAGGAAAAAAACGGTGCTAAAAAAAACTAGAGGAGCAGAAGAAGAGAAAAATTTAAAACAAGAGCAGATGAGAAGAAGGAAAAACGAAAAGAGAAGCGGAGAGAGGAAAAGATGCCCTCATTGAATCTGGACTTCTCTGGCAGCACTCAGTTTCCATGGCAACAATTAAAATAGGCCCCACATGCACATATGTACCGACGTGGTTGATGGACAAAGAGATATGCACATACATTCATTTTGTAGTACGCATCGATCAAGCGAATGCGGCTGTGTAGTTTGGAGAGCGCCCACTCTGCCGCCGCACACGCTTCAAGTACCTTCAACACACAAGTTTCCTCTCAACATGAAGCGCCCGCACATTTTATACATAAACACACACCAGCACGCTGGTCTCCATGTCTCGTTTTAACCGTCTCGCACACAAACACACGGCGAGAGTTAGCTCAGACTCACACCCCCAGGGTTCAGATTATATTAGCCAACGCACTGTGGAACTCCAGTGATCATTCAGGAAGATGAGGCCATTAGGAAGTCCCACAGTGAGTCAAAGTATGTCTCATAAAGAAAACACAAAAGGCGTGTATTAAATTGTACACTGTGCAAGTGATGTTATGACACTAAATGACCCCATTTCCCCAACAGCCAGCCCCCGCCGTTCACTCCATTACCCACACCAGTTAGACACTCGGAGTGTTTGCACCAGCTCAGGACCACGAAGGTGCCCATCCTTCACACATTTCTGCTTTGATTAGGAGGAAATTCATTTTATATTCAAAAACTGATGTGAAAATTTGTTCTTGGATAAAAAAAACAGAAATGAAAATCATAAAATGAAACGATAAAAACTGAGGGGAGAAACCCGAATGACAACAGAAGCTGCGAAATGTGAGGTGTAGTGAAAATTGCGGGATGGTTAAGTGGTTTGATGGGTGGTGTGACAAATGTAACCTTTTAGTTTGGATGTTTTTAATCGCTTTCATTTTTACTAGAGATTTTTTTTAATCACTCCCTCATTTCTTAAATGACAAATCATTGGTTTGCTTTCTAAAAATGTAATACAACTAAAATATTAAATGTGATTATTAAATCACATCAGATTTAATCAAATAATTTTTAATTTCTTTGATTTACTTGATTAACTAAAAGAACATTTTGAATTTTTTTTACTTTTACCATTTGCTGGGGATTTTAGTGTCTTGAATTAACATTCCGTTTTGAAGCTTTCCTTTTGATTTATATAGTCTCTTTGATTCAAAATGTGATCTTAAAAAGAAAAGGAAAATCTAAGCCGTAATTTACAATCCAGTTTAAATTTGCTTTTTTTAAGGGGAATTAATCTTATCTACACAATTCAGCAAGACCTCAGAGTGCTAAAAATATATCTTTTCTCCAAACTGCTGCATTTTGTAGAAGAAAAATAACAGAGTTGGGCACCTTTGATCAACAGTTTTTCTCTTTGCAACTCACCAAATAGGTGCATAAAAATTACCTTGACAGTCAGCAGAAAAAGTTTTTTTTTTCTGAATATCTTTTAATTGTCTTGATTCAAAATTGCATTTTATATGATTGCAAAAATATTTTTATCTTTCATAAAAAGTTGTTACCTTTTAGCCTAATTTATTTATCTTTTGTTAAAATGGATAAACAAAATATTTACTGTTATTGCTACATCATCAATACTGAAACCTCTCAGAAATGTTAGAACCACATAAGTGATGTCCTTCCTCTACTGTGCTTCTTGATTGACACAAAGAAAGGTGAGCTTGCTGTTCTGGAGAGCTGTTACATGAGGTTACCATGGCAACTAACTGGCAAGAAGCCCTCAGTTGCTGCCTGGCAGGAGCCGAAGACCAAAGGACTGGACTGACTAGACCTTTAAAGCAAGCGTGTCTGCTAATGCCAGCTGATCTTTCCAAAAGAGAAATGATGTGGAAAAAAGAAGCAGTAAAAAAAAGGCTTACTTGGTCTCACTGTAATAGGATCTTAGCTAAAAAGCAATGAGTTCATTTCTTTACCATTGATACTGAAGGGAAAAAAGCTTTTCTACCAGAACAAGAGAGCAAAACATGAAAAGGGCTGAAGCTAGGGCTGCATGATGTGAAAAGAAATAGCTATTAGTGGTAAATATTAAGATGACAATATAACTTGCAATGCAGGACCATATAGCAATAAAAAAACAACTAAAGCATCATCTGTAGTTCACTGCAACAGTTTTATAAAAAAAAAAGTATATTCTAAATGACCCACGGCTACATAGGAGAACACATAAAAGAGCTCCATCCGGTTAGTCGGTGACATGAAGGAGTCCACTGGTCAAATGCTTGAAGGGCTGTATTTGATTTGGTAAATACTTCACACTGCAATTCGATTGTTTTATCCGCTAAAACAATCGAACGGTTTATTGTGCAGGCAGAGCTGAAGCTGTGTTACTTTTTATAGAGAGACTTGAAAAATAGGAATCCACCAACCCAGAAGTCTCAAGACAAGGCAAAACATTCATGTGTAATTAGAATTACATAATTTTGACTGTTAGACAAAATATCTTAATTTAATACTCAAAATATAGGGAAAGAATGCATGGGATTTGAAATCTATTAAGGACATTTATCTTTGTAAAAATGTTAAAAACAGAAAATTGAGTAAATTAAATAAACCCAGTACTTTGTCGTCCCATAAAACTTAGTATTTTGTGAGCTTTAATCAACAATATAAATACACCGATGTTCACTTTGAACCTCCTTTGACGCCCTCACCCTTTTTCCTGGAAAACTGACAGGTAATTTAATCATTGATGTTCTGGATATGTAAAACCAAAAAAGATGACGAAAACGCTTGAAAATCAGAAATTAAATTAAATCAGTATTAAGGAATAACTCCTCTAGTAAAAGGAGATTAAAAAGTGGATTCTTTTTTACTGTTTTTTTAGTAGGTTATCACACAGCAGCACTCATTTAGATGCTCGCTTGAGTTTTATTGATTTTTGGGGTTTTCATACATTTGTCGGAGCTTCTCAAAAGGCAGATTAAACTGGAGAAGAGTTAAAAACATTGGTAAAGTAAATGTTGTACTGAGAGCTGCCTCCTCTGTCCCATGCAGAGTAAAGTTCATGTTTGGTTTTGTTCGCGTCGCCAGCGGGATCACACGGCCTCCCTTTGGTCTGCAGCTTTGTGCGCTGCTATTTCAAATGAACACAGTGGCAGGTAGCACATGTCGATATTAAAACCACTTTCATTTTGAGGCGAAGAGCCCCGCCGCCCCAGGGATGTGACCGGGCCACAGTTGAGGTCGGTGCACCGCATATTGATGAAGGCCCCAAATCAGCTGGATCGCAGAATCTCTGCCAAACCTTTGATAGGCCAGATTATGAAAGAGACGCCGGTGTAATGTGTGAACTCATGAAGCGCTCCGATAAATATTCATGCAGGACTGTCGCGCAGTCTGCTGTGGAGGTGGAAGGTGGCGTCCGTGTGATTATGTCTTCGGACGTGTGTCTGTACACGGCAAACCCCCCACGCCAATCCCCCCACCCATTGCCAAAGCAGACCAGTCAAACTCTGGAGTCACAGAAGATGCAGGTTTTAGAACCCCTATTTCCAAGGAGAGGGGACTGTGAAATGTCCCTTTATTCCTCTCTGTTCTCTCCACCTTCTTTCTTTCTCTGTTTTATCATTTTATCTCCGAACAATGCTTCCTCTCAGTCCTCCCACTTATCTCTCTCTTGTGCTCGCACTCTCTCATCACCCTCTTCTCATTATGTGGTAAGTGTCAGTTTGGTTGAGGCTGTTATTTGCATGAAAAGTGAAGGACAAAGGCGACTGACAGTTTTTGATTCTTCTTGACTTGTTTGATATTCAGGAAGGCAGCAGGAGATTGCACAGACGGACAATCCCTCGTTTTTATCAAGATTACGTGTAAAATACAGTCGAGCATTCTCACTCTGTTCGATTTTACAAATAAAACATACCGCGTGTTGGAAGCACCATTAGTGCTGGAGGGTTTTTTGTCCCTCGTGGTTTTGTGATAATAAGAAAAGAAAAGTACTATAACAGTGTCCATTTCTGTGTGACTCCAGGCTGAAGCCACAAATACAACCCTTTGCTCTGACCCAGACAAGACCTGCAGACAGGTGATGAAAGAAAATGTTACCTGGACAACCTCTGCGACCGCGCAGCAGCGAAGCATGTGGGCGAATATCTCTCGCACACACACAGACACACAGATACACAGCTATGGAAAGTGGGAGGAAAGGCGCCAAAAGCCCACACACTGTAAATTATTTGATACTTGCAAAGATTTAAAACCTTGTTAGACATTCAAGATATTTTCCAGGTTTTAATTAGTTTGAACTTCTCTTAGCTCTAAACCTTTCCAAGCTTTTCTCTGAACTAGCACAGTAGAGATTTTCTTTGTCTCAGTAAGAGCTACCATCTAGAAATGAGGATATTATTAATAAAATAAGTCTAAATCATTTTGCTCCATACTTTTGACAACAGAAAAACTTGAATTTGGGTCGATTTTAAGGATGCTACTTTGAAGTTCAATAATAGTTTCCAAGGTAGACTGGCAGTTATTGTCATTATTTTGGAAACAAAAAGGTAGATTTATGTTTTAAGAATAAGTGTTAGCTTTAGATTTAACGAGGATTTATTAAGACGGACTAACTCCTAGTAAGATAATATTCTCATTTTGTTCACATTTATTTCTAAAATGAGTCATTTCCACTGATTACACAAGTTTTTTGTCACTGTAATCAAAATAAACAACAATTAAATACATAAAAACTTAAAAAATAGGTATAGAACAAGCAAAAAATACTTTTTACTTGGCTATATAACATTGAATTTGAAGTAATTTAACAGTTATACTTTATTTTTATGTTTTCCTTTTGAATGCTTGAGTGGAACTTTTTGTTTTTTAGATTTTGATGTAAGATTTCTTGCTAAATAAAAACATGGCTGCATGGTCAGATCATTGTACCACTTTCTAGTGGTTTTCTCCTTAAGATTGGTGTCCTTTTCCTAATTTTACGCTACCTCCTTTTGCAGTAAACGGGTTACATGAAAACTGATTAAAGTTCACATATTAAAAAATAGCTTGAAAGGCAAGTTGTTGTTTTTTTGTTGAGTAATGATGCACATTTCAGGACAAGGCTGACATTTATGGCGTTTTTATTTAATATGAGGAGCAGATAATTAGACTCTGATTTTAGTTATATATGGGATAATTGCTGCAGGCGAGCCACAATCACTTCCCCTTCCGAAGGTGTATGATTACGCCTCTGCACATATTTTTACTTTATTTATAAGTTGAGTGTGTGTGCATGTGGAGGTGTGCTCGCGGCTGTACATCTCCCCTGCCTGTCAGCGCCTGTGCTCTGGGCTTCCACCTATGAAGGAAGCATCCTGGCAGAGCAGACTCATTTCCACACAATCCACATCAGAGAGCTTCTTGGTCTAAGCTGGTTTGTCAGGACAAGAGTGATTCTCTGCCTGCCTTTATCTCTGACGGCAGGCTCAATCTGCTCCAGACAAGCTATAATGTAAAAGTAACAGTACATCTCTTGAGAAAAACTACAACCAGCTTTTGGATTTAAAAGATTTTCACATGTTCCACAAATTACTGTTTGTTGTCACTGATGCAACACGGATGTTCACATCCGTGCGGCAAAATGATGCAACTTAAAGAAATCCAAAATCAGTGTAAAAGCTGGGGGGAAAAACTTCAGTTTATTCAAAGATGTAGCTAAATAAAGTTTCTTTGTTTGTTTGGGTACCACACACAATGTAAAGTAAATGTAGCCGCTGTATCAACGCAGTACAATTTGTTCTAAGATAAAAAATTGCAATACAATGATCTAATAATTGTCTTTTAATTTCTTTTAGTAGCAATGCTCTACGTCCACATTTTTTTATTACAACCCCAGCTTCTTTTTTTTCTACAGATGTTTTTCATTATATTACGCAATAATTCCTCAATGAACCCAAAACTGTCCAAAAACTCAATTCAGAGTAGTAAATCAGTTTTTTTTTACTGCAAAAATCCCATAAATGTATATCAAACTGTTTTTTATGGTTTTAAAACAAGTTCAAAGATGCAGAGACAAAATAAAAATGTATAAATCCAAACACAAAGCAAAGACTTGGTCAAACAACGCTCCACAATGTTCCAAGGATTGATTCCAAAAGTTATCACAATTAAATAACTCTTGTTAAGAAATTTCAGAACTAAAAACCATTTCAAAAGATTTTGGTCGCTCTTACATCATTGTAAACAAGCAATGTGATTGGCAAATACACCAGTGAGTCCAGAGATTATTTAGGGTTAAAACATTCCTGATGGTTTCCTTGAATTTGAAACACACCAAAGATCAATTTATGATCCTCAAAAAATAATTTCCAGCTGCCCTCCTGTTAAATTTCTGTTTCATGAAAAAGCTAAAATTCCTCTACATGTGAAACTTAAAAATACATTTTGCAGTTGACAAAACCCTACAGGATATTTACAGCCATCTCTGGTTGTTTAGACTGCAAAGCAAAGACATCCACTTCAAACTAACATTTTCTTTAGAGTATGTGAGACACGCATCACAGGTCTCTAACATTTTTACATTAGTCTAGTGTTTCTTGATTTCCCAAGGGCTTCTGTGCTGTCTAAGACGCATCTTTGTATTTTAAATTCCCCCATGAAGTTTCAAATCTGTGCTAAGAGCGGTTACCTTTAAGGCAGAAAGCATCATATTATGTCTTGAACAGTAGACAGCTGGTTCCAAAGCAACGCCTGATGCTACCATGATGACTGCTACCTTTTAATTTTGATTCATCTCTCTGGAAAGTCTGTGAGCTGCACCAAAACGTTACGACACTTTTTTTCTCCTTTATTTAGGCAGTCCCATGCAGACCAAATTTGTGCAATGCCTTACAGTGCTTGTGCATTCAGATAGTTTGCAGGAAATAATTCAAATTCCCCTGGGATTTAAAAAAAATGACGACTTTGCTTTAGCACTCGGCACTGAACAGGAGCAGATAAAACCACCTGCAAACCTCAGGCAGGAAAACAGCTAACTATTAAGTATAATTAAGAGCTGGGACCTCTAAAATAAACTAAATAAGACATTTTCTAAAATTTTCTTGATTAGCGATGCTTTGGATGCCCTCTGTGCGCCAATTATTTCATCATAATTTCAAACACATGGGGCAGGAGCAGACCACACAACGTGCAGTCTTCATGTTCATTGGCACAGTGGCTTGTTTGGGTGCAGTTCTGCACAGGAAAAAAAACAACTTCTTAATTCTACTTGGAATGGATTTACAGTCTGAGCTGTTTTTCCTCTTCACAAATTGTGCTGTGTTTACATATTTTAGGGTCTAACACTACTTTCACAATGACGAGCGCAAAATTGAGTTTGTACATTCAAATTAATTAGCACTTGCAGGTGATAAGGTAAACTATAAAATAGAAAATCTCGAAGACCCTTTGTGTAGACAAAGGTTTTTTTGGCATTTTTCGTATGATGCAGGACATATATATATATTTATATATATATATATATATAAAGAAAATTAAGCTTCAAATTGCATTTTTGAGTATTTATTCATTCAAATCATTGTGAATCGGGAGCAGACAAAAATGCTGTTTGAAAAAGATCACATTTGTAATGTAGAAAATATGGTGAGTGGGCCACAAGCTTCCACTTGCAGACGACTTGATCCATGAACATCTCTGTTTTCCTTGTCTGAGCTGGCATCTGGCTCAAAACTGTATGTCTGGATAGCTCCAGTATTGCTCTCCATTTTTGTTGGACTGGTAATCTTAGATTGGGGTGTGAGGGGCTGTAAGATGGTGGTAGAACATGTAAACAGAGAGCTCTCAGTAATGTGGAGGTGACTGTGGGGCAGGGATGCTTTCCGCCTTTGGTCCCACCCACAACTCAAATGTAAATTTCTATTAAACTATTGCTGCTCTGCAGAAACTATGTCCTGGAAAATGAAACATGTTTTATGATTTTGGCTAAAATCGACATATTCATAATTTAAAATCCTCTGGAAACGCTTAAAAGTAGATCAAAAGATTATCAGAGTAGGACTTGACACCGCAGTGTCTAAAGCACAATCTAGTATGTGCTTAGGATTACATGTGTTAAATTATTGCAACAAGGAGTAGAGAAGGAGCACAAGGAAAGAGTTGCTTGTGGAACAAGTTCATAGCTCTAAAGCACTTAAAGATGATCTGACATTTATTGCACACAAGGTGCGCTCTATTTCCTGTGACACACTAAAGCCATGGCAGCATCCGTTCAGCAGCTAGATGCTTGGGTTGGCACTTATGATGGCCAATTTGACTCTGTTATAAGAGGGATCAAGAATGAGGTATAGGCGCTGATGAGGGCTGTCAATGCCAGCTGCCCCAAAGCGCAGCAGCTGGGATTTCGACAGAAAGAAAAACAAAGGAGAGATGGAGGATAGGAGTAGACTGTCCACAGATACATCCAAGGAAAAAAAGGCAAATGGAAGAAAATGAAAAAATAACAATAATGTCAGCTTTATTTTACTATGATGGTTTACAATTCAGCTCTTAATTTATCCATAAGCTAAACATTGCAACATTGGGTAAATAATTATCTATATCAAACAACACTGCCTCTGGAATTCAATAGTATTTTAATGAGCAGACAAAGAAAGTATCTCTGTGTCAACCCAAATGCATCGATTTCTCCTTCATAGAAGAATGACTGCAGTTTCACTTGTAATTAAATAGATTAATTTGCATCAACTCCTTACAGTTTTTCTGCATCCTGCATATGTATTAAAGGTAAAATTGTAAAATGGAGTGCAAGTACTGTGGTGCTTGTTTAAAAAAGGAATTACAGTTAATAAGTCAGTCTCTACCACATTTTGGTCTTTGTGATCATCCATCCGCATTCCCCTTTGTAGTAAACGGCATTAGTGTTCACTTGAAAGTACATCACAGTCCCTTTTTTCAGGTAAACCTTGGTCTGCTAGTTTGGTCATCCATAAGGCTCAGGTGAGCTCTCACACCTGCTGATTGTCCAAGAGACCCAGCTCTGGAGCCACCAGAAACATGTTTTAGAACACAAGCACCACTTTTAATTTCAAATGAGGATCTTGTAATATAGGTATGCTTTCTCTGGTGCTGCTGCACAGGTAGTCCACGAGCTTCCCAAGAATTTTCCCACAGGACGCAGCACATTGTGAGGGGAGCAGTATGGCACCACCAGAGCCCCACACTCCCTTAGCTAATTTACTGGGCAGAGACAGTCACAATGTGAACCATTTACTCAATCATTCTGTGAAATGCAGCAGCTGTTGAATGGACACCAGTGCCTGCAGCTGTTTAATGATGTGCTGGTTTGGCAGTTGAGGGAGTCAGACCGGTAAAAGAAGCACGTTTGTCCTCACTCGTCCATCAAGCCGGGGGTCGCAGCTAAGTGAAAACTGGTTTGTCTCGTCACAGGTGGTGTGCACATGTGCCGTTGCCCCGACTGTCTGTCCTTGTTGGCAGACATGCTTTTTGCCAACCATCTTACATCTACCATTGATTGTTTGTGTTTGCATATCACATGGAAACCTCAGACTGACTAATGTGTTTTGCCAGCACTCACAGAGATAAGCACTCTGGGTTCTCTCACAGGGACACATTTCTATTTACACCTCCTCTGCTGCACAGAGGAGACACTTAATCTTTTCCATGATTTGTGGCTTCATCACCAAAATCCTTCTTGTTTCTCTGTTCTTTGTATTCATCTAATGCTTCTTTGCTAACTTTCTGACTAGATTTTCATGCTTTTGCATTATTTTCTCTTCCCTAAAAAACGAACTAGCTCCTTTATGAAAAGAAAAAACCTTTACAAATATGTTTTACACTAGTGGAGCTGTGGCACAGCCTGCTGAAAGCTACAGCTAGTGATAAAAGGAGCCCTGCAACAAGGCAAATTCCCTTTTCCTAAAAGTTTTAAGTTCTTGTTTGGAAGTTTGTAAAAATTACACTTTAAGTTCCAAAACCATATTTTCCTCAAATTAATTTTTTCTAGGAGTCCTTGAAGAAACTTCAAATTGAGAGGATGAGGTGAAGCTTGAAGAGCAGGAGTCAATCATATTTTGAGGCCTGGGTCGGTGATGACTTATTTCCTTTAGCAGAAAATAGTGAGTAATTTGACTTTGAGGATGAAGGCTGGAGGCTATTAGTGCTGTCACAAGATTTAAGCCTCAGTCACATGAACCCATGCAGGGGCTGACCTCGTACGGGTGCTGCGGGTCGTAGAAAAGTGCGGCTGCATCTTAAGAGGAGAGCAGGTGTGTCTTGGCATTCCCTTGAGACTCGTGTAGCCACCTTAAGGGACGTCGTGAAATTGGAACGTACCATTGTCATTGTGCAGGGATAAGGTAAATTAGGTGGTGCTGTCGCGTGGTGCCTTTACAGCACTCTAGCCCAGTGTTTTTCAAAAAGTAGTGTGCCGCGGGAGATGGTCAAGTGTGCCGTGGAAAATTGCCCTCATTAACTGATCTAAAAACATTTCCCATCTCCAGGAAATCAGCTCTTTGTTCATCCAAACAGGCCCTGATAAAACACTGAGTAGGTAGGAATATAAAAGATCATAAAATTATTTTTTCTTTGTTTTTATTTGATTCTATTAAAGACATTTTGATAAGAATGACGGTACCGGGATTTAGCTGCAACTAAAGCTGTTTGCGGACAAGTCCCGCCCCTTTAACTGTCTCCGCCAATCATTCTTGAAGGCTTAATCACATGTCATCAGTCTGACCAATCAGAAGTGGTTAAAGTTTTAACTTCCTTGTTCCAATTTATCTCAAAAAGTCGCTCAGTTCTAACAAAATACCAGCTAAAGCTCATATTTAGCGGTGTAGCTTTCCACAGAATCCGCTATCATACCTTGGAACAAGTCAACAAAACAATGAAGCTCAGAGAAGCGAGTCTGTCTGCCCTTTTGCGGCAGTTTTCACACTATATCTCCCATGATTCATTCGGTTAAAGTGACAGCATCTCAGCACACAATGAGTCGTCCTTGTTAAACGTCTTGAAACCACAACAAACACACATCAAACAGTTTTTAAATCTTCTAACTTCACTTTTATTACATCTTTTAGAAAAAAACAGCTGCACCTTTTTCTGCCACAATTATCAGAAAAATGCACGTGAGATTGCGGGGGGGGGGGGGGGGGGCTGTAGATCAATACAGATTATGAGTTTATGCTTTTTTTTTGGATGCTGCTGTGCCGAAGGATTTTTGTCAAGGTTAAAGTGTGTCGTGGCTCAAAAACAGTTGAAAAACACTGCTCTAGCCATTTCAGGTTTGCATACTGGCTCCTTACTAAACGCTCGCAAAAGCAGAACGCACATGATCCGTATTGTGCCAATAAGACACCCACACAAACTACAATCTGATTGTTTAATCTCTAACAGTCAGACTGCATGCACAGGTCACGCAAGGGCGCACACTTTTCACTTGATCAGTGAAGTGCGCAGGATTTGCGTGGGAGCTTGAAAAAAAAAGAAAAATCTGTACGACATACATCTCACCTGCTTCACCCTTACTTCCCCTTACATATTGTTTAAGCATTTGCTATGACATGTTCACACAGCATTCCCGTAGTAAAAATGTGCATGAAGATTTTTGCTCTACAGGCTCACAAAGTGGACTATGACCTTAATATTTCATGCGGACCACCTACCTGCTCCATACAGATTTCCCATTTTTTATTTCCAGACAGCCCGTATCCACCCGTAAGAGCAGTTGTCACTAACGCATTGCTACTTTAGTTTTACTACTGTTTTACTACTAATGTTTTCCAATCACAGTGAGCCAAAAAGTAGATTTGGCCATGGTTATCTCACAAATCAGAGAAATGTATTCAGGATGAGTATTAAAGGCTGGCGTAAATAAAACAAATGTAGGAAATTAACATTTCAATGTAGTTCTTCCATGTTATATTCGTAATAAACTTTATGTGACTTGAAGTTTTTTTATTATGTCCTCTCCTGGGCAAGAAACTGCCAGCTTTGTCCTTTCATGAAGCTCTTGGGATTAAACAAACCTAGGTGGCGTTGTCAGTCAACAATTGAGTTATAATTTGCATATGCAGTTTTCGAACCCTCATGCAGATAACAGTGCTGTAATCAGTTTAAATGTGTTTTATTGTCAGCCTTTCACAGATTAGAGCAACTATAATCTGTCCTCCTCTATCCATCTCATTCCAAGCTGTTATTTTTGGCACAAAGACTGCCTTTTTGGATTAGTAGGTGTGCAAGATTTTCAGGGTTTTTTGTCAGGATTTGGATGTTTCTGTGTACTAGTGAGAAGACTATTTGCCGCTCTTGGAAGAAAATCAACTAAAACTGATGGATTAGTGGATTTTAGTCTCTCAAAAGAAGGCTCACTAAATGAACTCATTTAATAAAAGTTCACTGAAAGTAATTTTGCAGTAAAAAGAAAGATTTTGAGACTTTTATGCTCTGGAGCACTCAGATGTGTTTAAACCCCAATACCAATTGAAAGAGAAACCTTTAAAACTGGAAAACAGTCTACATCACTGCTAGTTCTCTTATGTTGGACATCTCGATTTTCCTAAAGTTTGTACAAAACTCAGAGAAAGGGCCAAAAACTCACCTTTACATGCATATTAAACGCTGTCAGGCTCACCATGAAAACACCAGGATAATTGGAACAAAGATGTGTTTGGCCCTTAACACAGAATTTAGGAGAGTCCAACTCCGGCCCTTGTAGCCCCCCCATTGGTCTACTTGGTGGAACACACTGTATTCAGATAATCACCAGGAGGTTGGACACAGATGCAAAAACCAAGTAGAACATCAGCTGCAGTTAGACAATCCCTAGTTTATGTCTCAGTCACAACTGCCCCTTACGGTTGGATCAGGGGTGTCTGTGGGGAAAGAAATTGGCACATTTAGACGGGCCAGCTGTGGCCCCATACAAAATACCAAGATCGTAGACCACTTGGTGAGCCCGTAGTGCAAAAATGTTCATCAACAATTATGCTTTGAACAACAGGTCGTAGAAAACACTTTTACAACACCTAAGGGTAAGTAAGGTGAAGTATGTGAGACAAAGCTGCATCGTATGGATTTTTCGTATTTTCAACACCTATTAATCTGTGCAATGCAAAGGGGGGCAGTTACTGCTGTTCAGGTACCAAGTATGCGCTACTTGGTACTTAGTTTGTGTCAGCATCCTACAGGCGTCTGCACACTCAGTGCATGCAAAATTTGCATGTCGTCAGTAAAGGGCCAGTATGCATACCTTAATACTAACTACAGTGCAGCGTAAAAACACAGTCCACAGCATCACCCATAAGTCACAAGTGTGCATTTGCAATGGTACCATTTGCAATGGTACGTTCCATTTTCATGATGTCCTTTAAGGTGCCCTCACAAGAGGGAACTGCAAGACACACCTAGGCTTTTTTTAGATTGCATTCTCTAAGACCCTCTACCGGCCTAGACAACCCAGAAACCTGCAGCAGCCCTATGAGTGAACCCCCATATGGTTGAATGTGAGTCAGGCTTCAAATGTAACACTGAAAGACTAGACACTATGATCTTAAGCAGACAAAAGATCTGTAACTGGATGATTGAAGAAGGAAAGTTGCAAACTTAAAAGAACTCTGCCAAATACCCATAAACCTCAAAGAACTGAAATGAAGCACACAGAAAATGGAAACCACACTGATGCAAAGACAAAGACCTACTGATCTTGCAGCTAAAGGTGAATACACAAGCTACTTAATTATCGGGTTGACAAGCTTTTTTCTGTATGTTCATTGGGAAAAATGTAAATGAGGAGTATATTTGTCAGGGCCTGCCGTTTTGGAATGGCTGTATTTATTGCCCAGCTTTTAACTCGTATACGTATATGTCTTACACACTAAACCTTTAAAACTGAGAGCCTATTTTCTTTTTTACTTTCTTCTCCCATTGAAGCTCAAGAATTCCGTCAAATCTGTTAAAATCACTATATAGGCAAAGATTATGTGCAATCTATCTTTCTAACTCATATCATGTCAGCTGATGTACCAGACAAGCTCTCTCCTCAGCACCCTTCCAGGAAAATATATTGACAGATGACCTTAATTTTCAGCTACCAGTTCTGCTGTTAACTTTACATATTTTGAGTTAATTCCAGGTAGACCTGCACAGGATTGACGATGATTAAAAGCTCCAGGAGGGTTTTGCTTTGACATCCTTGATTGTCTGCCTTCCCCTCGTTTTTATTACCATCTTAGACTTTTGAGGAACTCCTTTATCTGTAGCTTTTTCACGGCTTCTGTTTTGGTTTTGGGCTTGTTTTTTTTTTGTTTTTTTGCCATGATCATCAGAATTTTCCTGCAGACTGAAAGCTGTCAGGACTATCTGCTTTGTAGCCTTCCAGAGCCATTGCGCCAATCGCCTCTTTGCTGGGGGATGATGATGAGACCCCCTACAGTGATAATGACGTCTAAGAGTGTCTCTCCAACGGATGTCCCTTGGATTTAATGGCATCCAGCGCTTAGCTGAGAGAGAGGGAGAGAGAAGTGCACCCTGGAGACAGGAGCACAACATGCAGACAGGCAGCTTTGCCAGTTCGACAGTCAGCAGCCGCTGAGATCCACAAAAAGGCTGTTAGTAAGACTGGCCAGCTAACAGGCAGATATCTGGCAGTAATGGAAGCAGACAGGAGCATGCACACTGCCACAGGTTAGCACCTAGAAAAGGTGGGTGGCACCAAAGTCCATTATCTCCAAATTGTAAAGACAGCTCCTCAAAACCCAGATTGTTATGCAGATATCTTCAAAATTACATGGAAATGCTACATTGTTCCCTCAGATAAGCCAACAATGAGTAAAAACTGTGTTTAAAATAACTTTTGCCTGGTGCCACCTATTGCAAGGCCAGGATAGGTCAAAACCCAAACAAAGACAAGAAAACAGCTGGTACAGAAAGTCTTCTTTCAGGAAGAGTTTGCATTGTCTGCACCGCCCCCAGGCTAATGCATACACCTGCACCAGAGCTAGCGGTGGTCGGCAAAAGGCTTTCATTTTAACATCGACTCTGAGTTCAAGAAGTGGTTCCTCTTACACCTAATTTGCAGAGACAACAACAGCTTGCTTTTTTTTGTGTAAGGCAATGTCTTCTAAGTGGCAAAGATATGTTTTAGGCTGTGAGAGATTTCAAGGTTGGTTCAGACACGCTGCAGAGGCTGGCTCTAGATTGACATCATGAAATGGGCAGCACCCACACGGAGGGAAGGCGGTGCCTCAGAAATCAAGTCGTCTTACTTTCGGGTAAGAAAATGTCCTGCAATAATGAACGATTTTCAGGCAGGCAGCTCAGCAGTGCGTTTACTCCTCCCCGCAGGCGGTTCGGCCCAATTAACTCACCTGTTCCGTGTCCTACTTAAGAACCGGGTGTGCGCTCTATGCCCTCTTCATCCATTCCCGCCCCACCTTCTGTCGCCCCACCCTTCTCCCCGGCTTCCGTCTGTGAGCTCCGTTAGGGGTAGTTTATACCCGAAGTTTTCTATGGAGTTCTTGTTTTATTGTATCTGAATGGAGCCTTATGCCAAACTAAAAGAGATATGGAAAATACAGCATTCTCTACTGCCTGAGGTGGCCGACTGAAATCACTTCTTTAGTGTACCAGAGTAATATGTAATCATTTATATGGATATTTCACTCTGAAAGGCTTGGAATAGCATGATATAGGCACTTTAGTGTAATTCCAGAAGCAGAAGAAAAGCAGCTTTGTGCAACTTTGTACAGCAGTAAAGTACTAACACAATCCACGTAAATAAGCTGATTCTGTTGTGGAGAGATCAGCTATGGCGCCGTTATGCAACACTTTACATTAGTAATGTGTTGCATAACGGTGCAAAGCCGATTTGAAAAAAATCACTTTTTTTCTCCACATAAGAATCAGCTGATACACATTAATCGTTTCGATAAACACTCTAAGAGTTACAGCATGTCAAAGAGTGTCTATTATTTAAATATCACCGGCAACAGCTCTGAACAGAGAACATAACAAAACTCATCCGGACAAAGAAAAAGAGTTGGCTGATTCAAGATGGCTCCAATTTAAATTGGTCAAATTGATTCCATTAAAACCACATATTTATATTTGAATGTGTAAGAAAATAGGACTTAGAATCAATCTTTTATGGAGTTTAAGATGCCATAATATTGAAGGTTTTTTATAAATATGGCTTGAAGATGGATGTGTAGAATATGACTTTACTACAACTGCCCCGACACCCCTGAATTTACCTTGTTCACATTTGACTTGCTACTATCAATGGGATGTCAGGAAATCTCATTGGCGGCATGGGGGCAGTACATCAGCATGAAGAAGTCATGGTAGTTATAAACTTAAAAACATGGGAGAGCTCATTTTTGATGTCACACCTGGGATTTTAAAAAGTAAAAATGACGCCTGAAGTGGGATGTGGACAATAGCCTTGCCCAACTCAACCATGTGCTTAAAACAACAGATTGAGTAGGACTATAAAAAGTATATTTTTGTCATAAAATCTGACTTTTTAGCATGGGGGTCTATGGAAAATTGTTCCCTTCTGAAGTCTGCTTCCAGGGGACTTTTAAGGAAGTGCTGCATCTGGTCAAGTTTGGAACCAAGAGGTGTGGCTGCATCTCAGCATTCAATCTTGTAGCTGTCTGTTGTATTCCTCAAGAAGAGATGATCAAGAACAACATGAAAAAACATATTTTTGGCTAAAAGTGGTTTCTTCAAAATTAGACAAAAAAGCAGTCGATGCAGTTTATATTTTCCAGAGAAATAAGGATTTGAAGATTTTTCCATAAATGAAAAAAAACTACACCAGAGTGTACTTCCTTAAAAAAAGGAAAAACTGATTAATCTGTTCAAAATAAAAAAATCAAGGAATCTTTTTTTCTCATCTTTTTACACCTACATAAAAATGATAGCAGAAAAATATGACTTCTTTAGAAAACCAACAAATCATGTCAATCGGTTGGTGCCTTTATGACAATGTCTGTAACTGAGAATGTCTTTAAACTTCTGTAGACTGAGTAAAGGCATATCTGAAAACATGAAATGCTATTTATATACGTATATATATTTTTATATCTATACATATATTTACAAGTTCAAGGCATGGGTGACAATTTGAGACTGTCTGCAGAGACTTTGAGTGTTTTTGGGTCTTGAGGACCCCAGTTTGACCTTTTACTGGCCTGAATCCACAATCTCCCTCCCTCTCCTGCCAAAGGGAAGTGATGGCATCAGAATCCTGAACACTTTTCGACCGTATTTTACAGCAGTTGGTGCACTAAACTGCCTGTCATCTCTGCTTAGGAGTGTCTGCCAAAAGAATTGGTGTGATCGCTGTGTTCTGCCCCAAAGTCAGTACTCACCCCTGTGATGGTGTAGCACAGAAACCCGCCTGAAGAGCTCAATGACACGGACATAACAGACAGACAATTTATATAATAACAGCGTATTAAAATAAAATGAAAGAGCACCTTCAAACTATCTTTCCACCAAAGCAAAAATTGATTACATTGAAAAAAAGGTTTAAAAAAATGTAGGATATTTGAAATCTATATCCTCCAAAATCCTCCTGAACTAACTTTTCAACTTACTGAAGCCCCATTTCCAAAATTTTACTTTTTAATTTATATAAATAATCATAGATGTAAATAACACCAAACGGCAGCACTGACGAGAGAGGAACATGTGTAAAAGATGATCTGATGCCAGTTCAGGTCAGGCGACCTCCAGAGCCTTTCTGCGCCTGTCGCCATGGTTACGCAGAGGACTCCATTTGCAGTGGCACAGTCAGCAGGGTGAATCGCTCCAGTACCTTCAATTAGCAACCCATTATCATTCATGAGTTTGTTTGTGCAAAGCTGGGAGATTGAATTCTTGTTAGTCCTTCCTCCCTTCACTCGCTGGCTGATATAACGATAAGGAAATCAGCGGTGGCAGCTCTGCGCTGCTTTCCAGCTCTGCTGCACTCTATTGAACTGTCTTCCACTCCAAAGAGGCCGTCTCAACTCTTATCTCCCCAGGACGATGTCAGTTTTGCTTGCAAGACACGCAAAGTTCATAAATTTGCAATAAGGCAGCTTGAAGCAGACATGCTGTTAAGCTTCGACCTGGCAGTGCTCATGAGAGCCCCTTTTAGGACTTGCTGTTTTTCATATAAATATACTCATAGATTTAGATCTAACTTATTCAGTCTGACAAAACAGTGCTGGATATTTGAAAAGAGTAAAATCAGTTCCAATTTTGCACTTGACGTTTAAGGTTCTTAAAATCTAAAGATATAGTGGCATGGGTGGTGCAGGTTTTTGGTTGTCTAGGCATCAAGAGTGGATTTCAGTTCCCTTGATGCTTGTTGACAATAGAACGTATAATTCTTGTCCATGCGGTAAGTGTAGTGAAGTATTCATGAGTAATGTAAGTTGCACACACTTATGACGCATGGGTAGTGCTGTCATATGGTGTCCTTATATCGCACTCTAGTCATTAGTAGGGCATTAGTAACAATTGCCCTTTACAACAAGCTGTTTGCGGGCAAAAAATTGCCAAACCTGTATGGGGCATGCAAGGAGCATGCACTAATCATAAGAAAAGCACCTACAGGAAAGTGAAAAAATATTCCTCTCCATTCTGTACTTATACCTGCTCATGGGAATTACATAAAAAACCCTCCAATGTAATCTGATGGACACTTACTTAGTGTGTAATTAAACTATGACACTTGCAGGCTTAATTATAAGGACTGAAATGCATTATGTTCATCATGATCACTTTTTTATATTTAGGTTTTTGGAGGAGACCATGGTGCAGCGGTGGGGTTGGTCGACCTCTGGTCAGAAGACAGGTCCGATTCCCGCCTTGCCCGCCCACGCGTCCAATTGTCCTTGGGCAAGACACTCGTTTCAGTGTCTTGCCCAAGGTTGGTGTCAGGGTTTTGACCTTTCCCTAACAAAGAGAAGAACCACATTTGAGAGGAGATTTTGTGTTAGACTTCTGCAGAAGGAGAAGCCCGTCTGTCACAGCGCAAAGCTGTCACAGAGGAGTTCTGCCTTCCCAGTGTGTCCAGTCTGGTTTTATTGGTGGCCAGGGTTGATAACATAAAAGTGGGTCATTCAATCAAGCAGCACAGAAACGTCATATCTGGTATAGTCAGGATGTTTTACGTCATAGTTTTCTTACTAAAAGATAGAACTGAGATAATCATATTATGGTGACAATAGCGTGTAAGCAAATTATAAGTGCGTAAAACCTAACATCAGCCCCTATTTGCTTAGTTTCTGTCAGCAAAACAAAAAAAAAAAAAAAAGGAAAAAACACATGTAAAGATAATTCGACCTGACGGCCCTAAAATAGTATATTTGCTTCAACAAGGTAATTCCAAAGGAGATATTAAGCAAAGACTTGGTGTATCCCTGCATGATGTACAGGATGTTCTTACGTTTTCTAATGAAACTAGACAAGTAGAAGACAGAAGAAGAGGAAGCCATGAAAAATAGATGCAGCTCTGGTTTACCCTTAAATTAGGGATATTTTATGCTCATCACTCATCCAGTTTTTTTATAGGTAGGTTAAAAACTGCATAAAAAACTTTTCGTGGAAAAAAAATAATAATGACAAGGCATTCAATATTGAAAAACTAGGCACTCGTGAGGTTAAGACAATTAATGCAAATGTTCTCTAATGATTACAGGAAAATGGGACTCCTTTGAAGTCAAATCTAAGCACTAAGATATTGTTTTAATCTTTGGCTGCAGCTAAAACCCAATTAAAGCAGAGGGAGGTTGTGGCCGTTTTCTCTGGAGGTGATTTTGTCCTCCTTGCTGCTTTGTGTGATATAACGGTGTTGACCGCGACAGCATCAGACCTTCATATCCAGTTATTATGTTTATGCAACCACTAAGCTCCTCGGCTATTTCACAATGCCATCAGCCTTCAGTTTTAGTGCACAGCCACGGGCCGCTGTGGACATTCTCCATTTCTGGGAAATTGAGTTGGTAGCTAAAAAGGGGAACCTGACAAGGAAAAGGAGGAGCTGCCTGAATGAGACAGAGACAGGAAGAGGGAGGGAGAAGATAAGCTCCTGTATATTTTATTCAGTGGCAGCAGAGTACAATTCATAATCAGGGCAGACTGATTCACAGTTTTAATTAAAAAGTAGCCTTATAGTGCATCTTGATTTATGTAGGCACCCATCCACAAGGACCTCATTCCTCACAGAAAGGTGTATGCAGCTCAGGCCCGAGTGGGATGCATCGTTCAAAGTTAAAGCCTCTAAATTATAAAAACAAACTTATATTTTCACAGGTCAAACCTTAAAAGTTCTTCATTTATCAACAAATTTTACATTTTAATTAAAGGGGCCCTGCATTTTACACTGCAATTTTTTGTGTTTTTGGTACTTATTTATGAAGGATTTAATTTCATGGAAAAGTCTATTGTTTATTGTAACATAAAGCTTAAAACTTTGGACCAAAAATTGACATTTTCAAAATTTAGACTGTACTGCTTTACACAATTATGTCTGCCATTTACAAATCATGTCACATCTAAAAGTAAAACAGATGTAAACCTGGTCTTAACAGACTAGTATGTTTGTGTTATTTCCAAAAAATGGGAACTCAGTTTCCCTTTTATGCAGATGACACCTTGATTTACTTGGAAATTATATTTACCTGATAACCCTCTTTATGTGTCATATTTTTGTATGTAGGTTTTTACTTTATGTTTTTCAGTTAACCACAAGAGCCTCTGCTGGTAGGTCACTATAACCTCATTACTCTGGGACATTTTTGTGAAAGGCCAGCACATCAAAATGAAAAATAAAAAACTCTACTGACAGAGTGTGAAAAGTACAGCCACATAAATTTTTATATATATACAGTACTCCCTTGTTTTTCGCGGGGGTTACGTTCCAAATCCGTGAAGTAGAAACCTTTATTTTTTTAAACTATTATTATACAATTAAATACTCTATTATACATTGAAAAGAAAGAACAAACCAATTTACAAGCTCAAGCATTTGTTTCACAAATAAAAGTACTTTAGAAACCTTTTTTTCAACAAATAACTCTGTACTGTACAGTCAAAAAATAATTTTAATGAATGTGAACAGAAGGCTTCAAATTGCGGAGATTAGCCCCGCCCACCGCGACCCGAGTATTGGATTAAACGGGAGAAAATTTAAAATGATTATGAAAAAAATACAAAGTACAGTGGGACAAATAGTGACTCAGGTGTATTTCACTGCTCTACAGACTGAGCCGCTGCATCCTGACTCCGCTCTGCAGTGTTTTCTTCTTTTGAAGCCCACGGTGAAGCTGTGTTTGTTCGGGAGAAGAGCATAGTGATAGGCAGTTGTTGTCGCTCTTTTTTCTGCTTTGCAAAAAGATCCTTATACACCGACATGCCACCATCAAGAGAATTTGCACGTAGTAATGAAAATTTGGCAAGCTGATTTACGTACGTGCACATATTAAACTGCAACGTTATTGACGCACAGGTAGAGAAGAAGCGGAGTGACTTTTTAGCCAATCAGAATGCAGAATACAATGCACGATGCAAATCCGTGAAGTAGCGAAACCGTGAAAAGCAAACCGCGTTATAGCAAGGGATCACTGTATATATAACTTGGACTAATATAAAAGAAATTTCACTTGAATTAACTAAAGTTATTAATTGTCTGTGTTCAAGATATATTTCTTAAAATAGACCAAAACGTTTTTTCCAACACCTTGGCAATGATCAGATTGAGAGATCAAAAGCATCTTCTGACAATTTTATAACAATCTAATATGTCGTGTCCTACTTTTTAACTGAGATTACATAGATAATCTTTATAGCTTTAAAATGTGCTCAATCTTTGGACACCACATGCCTCCACATAAAAAAATGTAAGATTTTTTTATCACCTTTTTGTTTTCTTGTTTGCTCAGGTTCTGAATTGTTTTTGTGCATTTTTATTCTGTGGTGCTTTTATTTAGTTTTGCGGGTTTTAACCTTCTTTGTTTATTCAGAGATTGTTTTAGGTTTCCATCATGTTTATTTACCTTAGAGCAATATTAAACCATTTTTTGACAGTTTGTATTCAGATTTTAATTATTGTAAGCAAAGATGGAACTGATAACTGAAACGGTCTTCCTAAAATCCAAAGAGAAAGTTCAAGAAAAGCTCATTCTGTACTTTAAATGTTAGCATTCAGAATTTCAACGGAGCTTGTTTGGTTTATCAGTCGTTTCACTGCCTCAATCAACTTATTCTACAAGAATCATAATGTTTGTGTAAAAAAAACTTTGGTGGCTGCCAGTGATCTGTATTGATCTTCTGTGCTAATTCAGATCACTACGGTCAAACTAGACCCAAAGCTTTGCATTATAAATGTTTTGCATGAAGAAGTATTTGGTGCTATACACTGTTAGACTTCACCTATCCACTTTATGTTAACAAGCTGTTGCCAGCGTCGTACCATGACATCATACCGTTAACCCTGCTTTACCAGGACATGCGGTTAACGGTGACACACCACTCAGCGTTGCTCTCAGAATGAAACTGTATGATTTATTGTTGTAAAACACCCTCAGAACCGCATCATTGGTAACTCACTGCAGAACCCTCTAAGGTAAGATACCGTGGTCGATTATTACGTCCTCTTAGGTTTTCAAAATAAAACTTCATTCATCTTTTATCAGATTGTTTGGAAATCCTGTTATCCCATGGGTCAAACTGAATGAACAACACTCTGACATACAACACTTTTAAATGAAATAAGGCTGCAGTTAAACAAAAGTCTGATGCTTAAGCTACACTAAAAGGTTTGTGAAGGGCTGGTATGTTTTATCTTTAAATGGATTGCTGGTAGTTTAGAAAACTCTAGTATATTCGAATGTGACCTAAAACATATAAACACAAAGCAGCATTAATTACAATACCCATTATGAGTTTAGCCAAAAAATTAGGTTTTATCTTTTTGCCCCATTTTTTCACAAGCAATACTGTCGATATTATTTTCCAGACTACAAAGCTTATCGTTTAAATCCTTTTTTGCCAATTATTCTATTGTATAAATTGCTTTTTGAAATATGATAAGCACGTAAAGATGGTTCTTTTCATCCCTAAATAAAGGAAAGTAACTTTATTGTATTATAAAAAAAATCCAGAGGGCAAGAACATCAAGACTATTGCATCATTACCTGTTACCTGTAAGCAAGTAAACATGTCATTCATTAAAAAAGCTTTCGGAAGCAAGAAGAGAGTTGACACATGAAATTGAAAGAATATTGGCAGTGCAATAGCCTGGAAAGTGGCTAACACTGCAAATTTAACCAGATCTGATGACAATTCTTTCATCCAGCAGTAATGTTATGTTTTTGCTGGGCTCTCAGCTGAAATCACCTCCATAACTGAACATTTTTAAGAGGACTGGCTTTAATTGAAAACATGTGAAAATGAAGAATAAACCCAGCAAAGAAAGTGAGGGAGAAATGGAGCCTTACATGAGAAAAAAACGATGTGGGGAGCAGAGTAGTTTCAAAGTGAGATAGAGCGCAAAAAAGGAACAGGACGCACGGAAAAGAGTGATTACAGGAGTGAGAAAAATGGAGAGTAAAGACCCACCGTTTGCTAAAGTGAAAACAGAAAAACTCAGCCTGACTTTGCTTGTCTTATTCCTGTCCACGACTGGATATTGCACGCATTTGTTTTTCTTTCTTTCCTCCATTCTTCACAACTCCACCTTACTGATGGGGTTTTTTTCTTCCTGGTGCACTCACAATTATAAAAACAAAGAGGAACAGCTTACCAGCACACACCCCAACATATGCAAAATAAATGTAAAAAGGCCTCGACAGTCACAGAGTCTCACATCTGCATCGATCTGAATGATCCACACACACAATGCAACTGTCAAAGATGTTCGGCGATCAACATCCCCAGTGAGTCCCAGCCTTTACACATGAGGAGCACAGCCTTTCTCCGCCACAAAATCAGCTGATTTTTGTGGTTTGCGTAAGCATGTAACTGTAAAGTGTTGTATATCACCACAAGGCTGCTTTTCTCTACTTTACAATCCGCTGGAAATCCGTTATTTGCATCAACAGTTGTTGAGTGACATTAGGAGTTTTACAGCCTTAAACATCTGTAATTGTACTTTACAGATTTCACCCATCGCAGGTTATTTTTAGAAAGTAACCCCCACAATAAACCCTATATTTTCAAACTACAAGAAAGAAAATGACTCTATTAATCTGTAACAAATTAAAAACTAATTGGCAAATAATCAATACTATGTAAGACTTTGGTGCAATTTTCTTAAAGATCCACCTCACCTCCAGCTTGTTACATCACTCTACACACAATATTCAGTCTGGACCAATAGCTACAGTAAATAGAATGCCTTTTTCTCAGCCAATTACAATCCTATTTTTGCTTTTATATACATGAATAGTTTGCATTCTAGACAGTTTGCCGGCCTTTTTCCAGCCCATTCTCCACCTGGAATGACCCGCTAACCACCATCAGCATTTTGGCTCTGGGGTTTATTCATCTAAGGTCAGAGTTCATCCCAAGCTAACTAGACTTCATCGGCCAAGAACACAACCGCCAAAGATTATGGACCGACAATTTTCTGGAACACAAAAAAAACTTTACTCACATTCAGAATATCCTTCCTTATTGAAATAGACATGACTTTTTTTGGGAACTTTATGAAGAGTTAATATTTATACAATAACCGCAAAATAACTAATGGTCAAGTAAATATTCTAAAACTTTTAGCATGAGAGTTCACCTTATGTAAAGGTAAATAAAAAGTAATGAGGACTTGATACAAGAATGCCACAAATACTCAACAGAATGAAACATACTTTTATGTTATGGTCTAGCCTTCTTATTAATACCTTCTTAAAAAAAGATTGGATTATTTGTCAACTATTACATATTGATTAATCAGAAGGTCCTGTCTTAGCTGGTAGATACAAAAATGTTATCAAAAACTTTTACCAAAGTCTTCCTTGATTTAAAAACAGTCTGTGCCTGTTAAAACTCATCAGAGTGCTCCACTGTTAACATACTATTCTGTTGATAGAAAGATGGTTCATTCAAACACTTGCCAGGTGAATTTTGTGTTGCCAAAAAGATGTCACCTCACATCTAACATAGTTATCTTTGTATACGTCTCAGTAAAATGTGTCTCTTTTAAAAGTGCAAGTCAATAATGTAGGAGAAGATTTACAACAACAGGGAGGACATTATCTCACGTAAGGGCTCTGCACTTTTGTATGAGACCATTATATATTCGTCCCGGTGTGTACGGGCCTTTAGGCAGCAGTTTCAGATGATATCACATGGTAGATGGGTCATGACAGTGAAGATAAATCCAGTTGTTCCTTTAAAAAAGTGTTTTTTGTGCCAGAAAACACAGATCAGACTTACAACCAATTTTCTTATTTTTTTGTACAAACAGAAATAATTATGAAAAAAACCTCATCAGTCTTTTCCCCCTATTTTATCAAGATAACATGCAATTTTGTTTTTATTTCTTTTCCATTAAATACTATGTTAGACTTCAATGTTAACAGCAAATCATCGAATAATCTATAAAAAGGCAATTTTGAGGATTTAATTGGGACTTTTATTTTGCAACCATCACGTCTCCAACACAGTTTTTTTCACCTTACCTTCAGCAACAACAACATAAATGTCAAGGACCCCAAATAAATGGTGTTTTTGGCATTTTTAACATGTAATTGTACTCTTTTTCTAATATTTGAGGACTTGTATATGGAGAGAAATTTAGCATTAAAATAGCATTTATTAGTATTTCCTTGTTTAAATCATGATGAATCAGGACAAGACAAAAAAAATGGTGTTTGAAAAAGCTTGTATTTTCTAAATACAAACTACAAACAGTGGGCCACAAGCTCCCTGCTCCGCTCCATTCTAATGCCCCTTCTTGCAGACAAATTGATCCATGAACGTCTTTGATTTCCTCGCCCGAGCTGGTATCTGGATCAAAACTGTAGGGCTGGATAGCTACAATATTTCTCACCCATTTTTGTTGCACAGCTATTGTTAGATTGGGGTAAGCTAGCGGGAGAGAGTGTGAACAAAGGGATGATGGAATATCAGTGCAGGAACACTTCTGCACTATATCAAAAGGTGACTGGAGTAGGACTTTAAGACACAAGTATGAGAAAACTGAGAACCTCTACAGCTTCTCACATCCCCAATCTAACATAAGCAGAGAAACAAAAATATGAGCAATATTGGAGCTATCCAGCTATACCATTTTGAGCCAGATACCAACTCAGACGAGGAAAACATGGATCTAGTCGTTTACAAGCAGATGCATCAGAATGGAGCGGAGCTAGGAGGTCATCACCCGCCCATCGCAGTTTCTACATCACAACCTAGACCTTTTCCAATCAGTTTTTTTTTTTGTGGCTTCTCCTGATTCATAATGATTTTATTTGTACAATTTTTTGTGAATTGCAAATCACATCAACAAACCCATGAAAGCAAAAACATTTTAAAGATCACAACGACAATTTAAAAAGTAAAATAACAAAGAAAAAACAACATTACACTTTATAAATCAAAACTATATTCAGAAAAATGAAACAAAATAAAAATGAAACATTTTTGATAAACAAAAGTAATTTTCAGAAATCAAAATGAAATGTTAAAAGCAAAACACAGAGAGAGACTGGAAATGGCAAGTCTTACGGGACATCGTTGATTATATCCTGAAGATATCCAGTATCACTTCATGCAAAATAACTTTTGATTTAATTTATATACAAACATCATCATCCAATCAGTGATAATACCAACTTTTTCTGGTTTCTTCTTGGTTTCATTTTTTACATTTTGTTTTGATTTCCGGAAATTACTTTCGTTTTCGGGGAAGAAAAAAAATGTCTTTCTTTTTTATTGGAAACTGGAAATGGTAGGTACTATGGGACATCACTGATTGGATGATGACATTTGTTTGTTTTTGTTTTTTTTAACTTGTCCTGTCCAACAGCTGGGCAGACAGATGAGAGCTGATGGCCTCTTGTGTTGGACATATTTTACTTTAACAAGAGGGGTTATTAATCTTCATACAAACCAGAGGTATGTCTGAATAAACCCCTTTTGTAATTGAGGCCAAACTTTATTAATTTCAACCATGTTTGAAAATCTTGGGTGTTGGACCGGATGGAAAAGGAAAGAAGGGAAGAAAAGGGAGGGATGTTAGAGAGAGAGGGGGGTAGGAGGGTGATAATAGGAGGGGAGGGGGGGATAAGACCATGAAGCAGCATAAAGCAACAAGTTTACTGGTTGTTTATCGTTACGGTAAGGTTCAAATGTAGTACAAAAAGGGCGGGGCCTGTCCACACACACACTCAAATGTTATCAACACACCTGTTAGCTGCAAAAAATGGATGATGACATTTGACATCATTTCAATCTAACGTTATTTGTCATGAAGCGGTATATGCTCCGTACTGATCATATGGCATTGCAGTATATAAGTTTGATTCCTCCCACTCCTTTCAACCAATCTATTGAACTTATTGTGACAACTTCAATAGTTAATAGTTTCATTGTGTCATGTTCTAGATACAACAGAGCAAATACGTTTATTTATATTCAAGAGTAATATCTGAATTAATAACTTGGTGAACATATGAGTATTTTTTAATCACTTTTATGACTAATTAGCCTGTGTTTGATATACCTTTTTTTGGATATAAACCACTGTTGGTTGTCTTTTTTTTGCAATATTCTTGTTTTGATTGATTTAAATCAAATCATTCATTCAGTCATTCATCTTCTAAACCTGTTTTGTTCCTTTCCGGGTCACAGGGCTGCATGCCGGAGCCGAAGGCAAGGGACATCCTGGACAGGTCAGTCTGTAGCAGGGCCACAAACCACACACATCCATGCACACTCACATTCCCACCTGGGGACAATTTAGAGTAACCAATTAACCTATGAACCTTTGTTAGTATGCCAACATTCAAGGCACATTTGAAATCAAATGTCATCGGTCACACTTGGGGGCCACTGTACAGTTACATGAGTGCCTCATGTGTTTAGTGCAGAAAAATCTTCAGATGACTTGAAACCCCCAGTCTTTATGGCATTGCTTCCAAAACAGACATATTCCTTTGCTAATTCAGCCATACCATATTTGAAAAAATAATTTATAATTTAAGAAGAAATGTGCAAAAAAGTAATGAACTACAAGTGTTTTTGCATGTTTTTGAAGAGCTCTCTGACCTACAAAGTTCTACAACAAACAAACCCAAGATGCTATGAAAGTGTTTTTGCTGGAATCCCGCTGTTGCTTTGAACATCTGACTTTATAAAGCCTGGAAAAGTCACAACGCTAACGCATAGCTCCTTCAATTTTCGGAGACAACAATCTTTCTTTCTAAAAATGCCGTCGCGGATCCATGATGTGAAGCTTTGTAGGAATAATTTTCTCATGCGGACAAATGATGATCGGGTTTTCAGAACTGGACAATTTCACACTGTTTTCAATAAGCTCAACTCCTGCTCGAAGAAATCAATTGGAGATGCAAACAAGAACAATCGACTGAACACACAGAAGAACATCAAACGGCTGCAGAGAGCTGCATTGTGCTCCGTCGTGTTCACTTTAATCAGACTTTGACAAACCTATTATGTTAGTATTCTCCAGAATCCAGTGTTTCGCTCCTTCCTTTTGTGTGTGTGCCTTGTTGGGACTGGATGTTCAGCTTCCCTCTGCAGCCTGGCTGCTACATATCACTGATTTTGACAGTGTGTGGATGAGCTCCCTCAGGGAAGCATTAGCTTCCTGTTGGGACTTCATCTCCTAAACTCCTGGCGGCATTTTTTTTCCTTAACACCACCCAATCAATAACTTTTAACATTATCCTGACTGGAGCAGTGTCCCAGCAGAGAGCTGCAGAAAGAGTTGGGACAAGCTCAGAGCCTCAAAAGAGGCAAGACCAGTGAAGCAAGGTGAACGTTAGCTCTGACATTTCAACTGAG
Organism: Oryzias latipes; assembly: GCF_053564925.1. Classification (NCBI taxonomy): domain Eukaryota; kingdom Metazoa; phylum Chordata; class Actinopteri; order Beloniformes; family Adrianichthyidae; genus Oryzias; species Oryzias latipes. The sequence continues at coordinate 6,720,208 of NC_136244.1, forward strand.
AGATGTTGGCTGACAGTGTCGCGCTCACACAGGAGAGTGCATTCAGGGACGGTTGAGGGTCACTGCCCATGCTTGACCGTTTCATCTTCACAACATAACAAACAGCCTCTTAAAGATTTTCTCTAGTGCAAGTGGCTAAGCTCATGATACACTTCTATTTCATCTCGCAGCGGCGAGGCGCAGCTCACTTCTGCAGAGCGCGACATCAGAAATTGTAATCTTTTTCATACATTGATTTATTGTCCGGCGCTGCCTCCATAATGGGATAGAAAGCTGTAGCTTAGAGGAGCTGTGATGAAGAAAAAGACGCTTAAACCAAATTAATTAGTTGCAGCTCCTGTGCAATAACACATTAATCAAATCTCCAGGTTTAACATTACTTATATAGGACATAGGGGTCATTAATGTAAAAAAAAAAAACTATCTTTGAAGGAGTCATTCTTAAAACAAAGGATGAGGAGACCAAACATTTATTTTTCTGAGCCCACCCCTTTCTCTCTGTAGAGCATCCTTTCTCTCTGCTCTACAGGAACTGCACAACAATTTTGAAAAAGATTACAGTGAAAAGGCAAAATGAGCTTTCATAAAGTCATGTATTGTGCACATTACTGCAAGTAGCTACAGGCCAATTTGAGCTATAGACAAAAAATAATGTATGGAATTTGCAAAGATAAGCAGAATATATAGGAGACTGCAGCAGAAATTGTCAAAGTCCCACTCCGATCATCTTTTTGTCTATTGTCAAAGCATTGCCAGTGGTCTCTTGATTACAATTATACAGTTTTTAGCCAAAATTGATCTATATATATATATATATATATTGTTTTTCAGGACCTGCTTCTGCAAAGTGGCAGTAGTTCATTCCAAATTCACCTCTGAGTTGTGGGCGGGACTGTTTGCTGGGAGTTTGAACCACGGAGCTTGCGGCCCCGCCCAGCATGTTTTCTACGCCACAAATAAGCTCTTTTTAGACTGCACTTTTCTGTATGTATATGTATGTACATGTGTATATGTATATGTATATATATATATATATGTATATATATGTATGTATATATATATATATATATATATATATATATATATATATATATATATATATATATATATATATATATATATATATATATATGTATATATATATATATATATATGTATATATATGTATGTATATATATATATATATATATATAGGAGTGGCTGTTTGTAGCTGCCTAGCATTTGGTTGGTGAGGGATTCAAATGCCATGCACATCCTTTGCATTGAATTGTAAGAAATCAATAAACTGATTCGAATTAAAGTCTCTTAAGAGTTCATATAGTTTTGATTTCCAAACTTTTAAAGAAAAGTAGCAAAGTTTCCCACTTTCCTGCCACCCCACGGATATGTAAAAAAAAAAGAAAAGATAAACAAAGAAAAAAAGTTAGATTCTCCTGGTTCAGTTCCAATTATCAATAATTTATTTCAGCGCTACATTTATCCAGCAACTGGAGCACACACATTGACAGCACCTTAAGCATCCTCACAGCATCATCTGGGGCTGCGCCTGAAAATAACAGCTGCCACCAAAGCAAACGCTGGAAGTGCAGCGCTCAGCTAATGATTGGATCTGCAGGTCTTTCCAGGTGACTTATGTTAGCGCTGCTCTGCTGGGGGCGAGGATGAGTGAAGCTCCATTGACTGGCCTGTTTTGCAACCAGATCGATTCCACATCGCAGGTCTTAGCAGTGTGTTTTTAGGTCAAGCTAAAGCATTGGGGTGGGGGGTGGGCTTTCTGTTAAAGCCTAATTATCGATGAAAAATGCAAAAACATCAGAGACTTTGTGGGTTGTCATTTTTTAACGTGAAAACTCAATTAGGAGACATGTGATTTGTACACATCAGTTAGAGCAAGGCTGCCCAACCACCATGCCTATTTAAAATTCTCTCTGCAGGGCTTTCTGCTGATTAACTGACTCAACAGATTCTGACTGAGCACACCTGATCCAGGTTATCAGTGCAGGGAGAGCTGGGAATCTTGAGGACCGGGGTTGGTTGGGAAGCCAACTGATATTGTTGTCTTATTAAAATGTACAATGAATAAATAAAAGGAATCTCTCAAATGCAGAGGAACTTTAGCTGTTATTCCACTTCTTTTCTCCCATCACAACAGAGCAGGCCGGAGCAGAGCAGATCCTGTTGGAGAACCACAGCGCTGCAGTCACTCCATCATAAACCTTCACTCTGCTTTAGCTCCTCAATCCGCTTTTATTAACAAAGTTACTTTTAAAAAAAAAAGGAAAACCCTTTTTGAATAAACAAGCCATTTAAATGATTATAAATTTCTCATGTTTAAAAATACAGGCCCGTGTAGTTAAAGGCAATGCGGCAGATGAGGCTGTTTTTCTTCTCTTTGGTACTCTTCCATCCACAAAAGTACCACTAAGGAGGCTGATTCTGAAAAAGAAGTAACATTTTGCACATCAAAGATGGGGCCTTTCATACTCTTCACTGGTTTGCTGGTTATGACTGATGACGTGGGCTCCGAAATAAGAGTCTTTTATTAAAAGGATTTGCCTGCAAACTGATTGAAAAGCCACACTGCGGTTAATTAACTGCACTGAGCTGTGTTAATATAATGAAGCGCCCGAATCCTATTTAGCTCAGGTACACAAGGGTTGAAGATAAACTTTTTTTTTAAACTCATGAGACATTATTATTCTAATATGTCCTCATTTTAGGCATTATGCCACTTTTTTTTTTCATTTTTCTTAACCTTTTATCTAAGCTGATTTTACCAGAAAACCTAATAGACTACTAATCATGTACGGGTGAATTTGTTGGGGTTTTGTCGTAAATGAAATTCCCAATCACTATTAGTTCATCTATATGGTAATGTTTCCTGACGTAGGGCGCTGGGGGAAGTGCAGCGTCAGCATGGGCTGAAGCTGCTGTGTGACTTTCAGCGAACAGGCCGAGGTTGAGCACCGCTCCGTCGCTCCAGAGCCGGCCGAGGGGGGCTGCTTAAGGAGAGAAAGAGTGCCTAACACCATTTGCAGTTTGGTCACACACTGCACGCATAGTCCATTACTCCAACCCACGTAGCTGCTCTCAAGACCCACTCGCTTCAACAAAACAGAAAAAAATGTCTTGCACCTTTGCACCAAAGCTTGTGTCTATGAAAACTCACATCAGATTAATAGTATATGGAAGTAAAAGTGGATTTAGAGAAGACAGACGGGAGGAAATACGGAAATTTGCGATGTTACAGTGAGCTGTTATGGAAAATCCTTTTTGTTCTGTTTAATTTTTCTTATTGTAAAAAACTCCATTTATATCGTTTAACCGACTCAGCAAAGCAGAATGTGATCCACAAGCTACGGAATTCATATTTAACAAATCCTTTAATTGCATAATCAATGCATGCAAAGCCCTGCAAATGAGGCTGGTCATCAATACAGCATGGGTCAGGTTTGACATTAGCCCCCTGACATGTATTGATCCGAGTGGATGCTAGAGCCCGAACCCAGAACTGAACCTTCCACCTCTCATCCTCACCCGGCTAATAATCTGCTGGGAAGGTTCAGAGCAAAAGAAGTTTGAGGACGTTCATCGTGGAGGTTTTGGAGGGAAGCCACAGATGCAGGAACACCAGAGAAAAGACAAATCCTCCCAACAACCTTGAGTTGTGAAGCATGCATCAGCTCTGTCTTACCTTTAGTTTTGCCAGCCAAAGACTCATCCCAGCTTCTCAGAAGTAGCATGGTGGTGCAGCCTGGGCCTCCTCTCTCCCTCTCATAGCCTCAAACTGAGAGAAGCCCAACCTTAAAAGGGAACGACAACAAATAATTGATTACAAGATGTCACTGCCTCACATTTCTTGTCTTTGAAACTGTTTTATTAAAGTCTAAAAAATAACTTTTTGTAGAGTAGAGAAACTCTTAAATTACGCTCATACCGTCCTCAGCAACGTGTATTCAAACGACCACTTTTAATCAAAACTCTCGCATCCACGTGTCGCTTCGCAAGTTTCTACGACTTTTTTCTGGCTCATCGTACAAAACACGCGTGTTGAAAGTTAGACCAGCTCAAACTTTGACCAATCATGGACTCTGATTTGGGATTGATGGATCTATGGTGACCTTTTTAATTCATGGAAGTGCCAACAGTTTGTAACAAATGAATAATTGTGGTTTGTGTTCTACTGGAATGATATGACATCTAGTCAGTCATTTATTAGAATAGAACTGTGGGGAAAAAAAGCCTGGAGCAAGATTCACCAGATTTGCTCCGCGTTGATCACCAAGCCTCTTCCAACTGTAGGTGACAGAAATGCACTGGCGACAGTCCAGTGTGAACACCATAGGCTAAACACACGTTGAAGATTGCACGTTTAGCGCATTGTTGGACAGGCGTCACGTGCCCAGTGTAAATGTAGCATTATGTTTACTAAAAACAGCCATTTTACTCCTGCTTTTGCTTTGTTTATACAAAGAACGGTTCACCTGAAAAGATGCCACCTGTCAGCATCAGGACCAGCAGACAAATGACTTTAATTAAAACAACTGGATCCGCATCCCGTTCAGGTGGCGCTCTTCCAACAGCTTTGTTTGCTTTAAGCAGCTGCACTTCATTGAATGCGTGTTTTAGTCTTCATCATGAACTGAACTCATTAGAGCTCAAAAATGCAGATGTTTAAAAGAAAAGCAACAGAAAGGGGGGGGGGCAGCAATTCTGAGCATCCGTTTTATTTTTTTAGAACGAAGGGAGACAAGAACTCACAGCAGTTTTAGTCAAAGTCCTCCACAGGTCAGGAGGCTAATGCAGCAGTTTGGAGGTAATTGTACTCCACAGGAGCAGCTTCGCTTCTCTTCCTCCCAGAAGATGCTCGGAGAAGTTTGTTTTTCTGACACCCGGCAGTCTGTTGTTGCAAAAAGAACAAAGAGGGGGTCAGGAGTTGGTGACAAGGAGTTAAACTCAAATAAAACAAAGTAGTGTTTTGGGCACAATGTGCAATCTCTAAACCTGCTCATTCAGAGGTAGCTCTTTGCGTGGTTTATTTGATTTAAACATATATAGAGAAATGAGTCAATGTTTGTTGTTAATGTGTTGAAAAAGTCTGTTCAGTGAAACTGGATGGGTTTTCTGAAGAAATGCCGATTCCAGACTGTGGATGAGAGGAAATCCACACTTCTTGCAAACAAACTGGGACAGATTTAGTGTGGGCCACATTTGGGGTAAATAAATGGTTAAGTGGAATGTGTCAATGAATAATAAACCAGACTCTGCAGGGCAACAGATTGCACTTTTCATTTTTAATAGATTGATGGACCTCACGCAAACAGTAACATGTGATCCCCAATTTAGAGAGCCATCACGTGTAAGCTCTCGCACCCAGCCGCATGAAATAAAAGAGAAGCAGATTAAAACAGAAGTTTTGCAGCTCTTACTTGATATGCGGCAGCTCAGCTCGTCCTAATCTTGTAAAGAGGCCTAAACGCATTTCTGTGCACTCTCTGTACATCTCTGCTCACGGACAGCGTCTCTGTCGATACAAGTCCTCTTAATCAGCTCAGATGAATTATTGAATAGCCTTTTTATATCAGATCATGACCCATATTCTGCTCGCCTGAAGTGAATATACGGCCAATAAAATGGAGATGTACTTTTTAAGTCGTCCCACATAGACTCCCCGCTCGCTCCATTAATGGGAGAGAGGCGTTCAGAGGCACGCTGCAGAACGCTGCCAGCCAAAGATGGAGCTCTGTAGACTGATCTGCTCATTTATAATAAGATGATGGATGAAGCAGCACTGCGGCGACACCCTTGATGTGAACTGGCGGCGTTGGGTTCGAGGCTCTGAAGTGGATTCTGTGATCCCTGGATGGCTCACGTTGGAAGTTAACTGAATGCAAAACACCTATTAGGGGGGATTGTTCTGGTTTCATTGGGGCGAATGCAGCGCTCGGAACCACACACAGGAGCTGTTGTCTCATTAGGCAGCACATGGGGGGAGAGAGGAGAATCAGTCGGGGGAAAAAGGGAGGGGGGTAGATGATGAATCTACTTAGCCCCCGCCGCCTCCTCTCCCAGCATGTTCATCATTGATGACTGCAAACACAGCTCTGCTTGGAGATTCTTTTTAATCGTTCCGTTTGACAGAAAACTTTCTCAGGCCAAGAGAGCATCCTCTTATTTTACACACTTTAACGGTTCGGCCAAATTGCAGATGGTAATATTATGAAAGACGTGCAGAGTAAACAGGAATGATGTAAAGTAAAATACCCTCTAAAATTGATCCATGGAATGGATCCAAATTGGCATGAAAGAGAGGCTCAGCTGCAGGAGCTCAGGCTCTAAACTAGTGCAAGTGTGAGGAGCAAAACCCCTCAAACCAGGTGTGTCAACGTCACAAACCGTCCATTTGCCCTGATTTGCCTTGGATTTGTCTGGGAAGGTTTCAGGTGATCAAAAATAGTGCTGAAGATCAGGTAATCATTTTAATAAAAAGGCAACAGCCTTTCAGAAGCAGAGCTTTCAGCATTGGGACAATCTCAGCAGACTACTTGTGATTAGACCATCTGAGGGTCGGCTCAGGGGTCAGGACTGTCCAAAGAGCAGATATGGTGTTTAGGTGAGGCCATAATCCAGACTGTCTGCACACAACTGTAGATTATTAGGAAGTTTCAATGGCTCCCATCACACTAAAGAGTCTTTATGAGTGTGTGAACGAGTGTGCAGAATAACATCTTCCCTCTGCTGGGACCTGAGGCTTTTTCATTGGAAAAACAACCGATAACTGGAACTGCTCGGAGAAAAGAGCAGTTTAGTCCATTTCTTGAGAGGGATTTCTTTATTGATCTATAGCCATCTCACACTAACACACCCTGTGCTGCTTTAAAGACACACAACTGCTGGTTGGATCGACAGAAGCAGCTACTCCACGGACCGGACAGCTGCAGCTCAAAGCCAGGAGCGGAGATTATTTCTGAACAGCATGCAAGGTTTGGCCTTGTGACAGACCCATCCGGGCTGCACCCCCAGAACCGGATGGATCATGCAGTTACAATCAAAGAAAAGACAGTCCTCCGGCACACATGACACATTTATTTATAGCGCAAAAACATGCAACAACAAACATATGAGCCCATTTAAAGCAGCATACTCACCTATTTAAGACTTAAATGGGTACCTTATCAAAATTTGGTGAGTTTGGTGGGAAATTGAAGCTGCAGCTGTTCTGGCAGCTAACTGACAGAGACGTCGCTTGAGTCTTTAATCCTCGATTGTGAAATCCCATTACGATTCAGAGATCAGTCCGTTAAAGCAAACAAAATGCGTCCAGATTTTAGATCAGTTTTTGTTAATTATGCGTTTTTGGAATCTAATCCAGGATTTAAAGGGTAATTCCACAGGAAAACTGCATCCGTTTATGGCAGCAAGAGTGGCCCATAAGTCCCACTTCCAATTATCTTCATGATAGGAGGAGAAGCTGCATTTAATCTCCTTACAGGGGGGGAATGGAAATATAAAGGAAAAGGAGGTGAATTATGTGGCTTCCTCTGCTGTGCTACAACACTCTACACACATGCAAAACAAACTATCCCTTTCAAATCCAAGCCTTCAAGTTTCAATTTTTTCAATAAAACTAGTCTGCGTTTCACATTTTGTGAGTTTCAATACTTTAAAGGTTAATAAACAGCAAATATGAGGAAAATGACTTTAAAATAAAACCTAAATGGGAAGGTGGATGGGGTGGGAAAAAGAAAAAAGGAGGGAGAGCTGATTGAAGAAGAATGAAGCCAAAAACTGTGAAGGAAAAACCAGGCGGGAGGGGAGAAAAATCCGTTTGATAGTAAAGGCTGCGTTTTCTAGTCCATTCTCATTGACTGCTTGTGTGTGTCTGTCTGCAGGGAAGGGAGCTGCTTGAGGAAGATTTGAGGCAGAGGGAGGGGGGAGGAAACGGGGGCAGCAAAAAAACGAGGTTTCTGATCAGAGACGACCCCCCCCTCTCTCTCTCTCTCTTGATGGGACTGGCTTTCACTCCTGGTTTGATAGGTTTGCTCTTCACCTGAATAAGCCACGAACCTGAACACACCTCAAGTGGAATGTTCTAATGCCAAGAGTTGTGCTGCTTTTCAGTGTGCATGGTAGCAAAACAAAGAAACAAACACCGGTGAAGCCATGGGATGAACTTTAATGGAGGAACAGACTCTTTGTGCAAAACAACATGGAAAACAAAAGAAACAGTCAGAATGGCATTTGGGGACCGGAGACGGAGCTGGCTGGATGAGCCTCTGAGGTCGTGGATGAGGAAAGAAAAGTCAGACGCCACAGATGGAGGAAAGAGAGCGATGAGAAGAGGACAGTAATTAAGTGAGAGCTGGGCTGGAGGAGCTCGGCCAGAGGAACGTGGGTGTGTGTGTGTGTGTGTGTGTGAAGGTGTGCAACAAACACAAAACACCTCGCGTGCACAGAAAAAGAGACTTTGAGACAAACACTAAACACTAAATCGACCTACCTACGATTAGAATTAAGAATCGGCCAAAAAAGATTCAAAGGATGGTGGGAGGAAAAAAAGAGAAGGGGGGAAAATAGGAAAAGGTACAAAATTGAAAGAGGCATAAATAGAAAACACAGGCAAGCCAATTAAAAGACTCTATCAAAGGTGGTTAAAGGAAAGAAATAAAAAAGACGGATGGAGTTAAAAAACAAGAAAGTAGCCAAAGTTACGGGTGGACGGGGGCGGAGGGGAGGAGGAAGGAGGCGATGGAGGGAGGAGGGAGCGTGGGCTGCAAGTGATAGCGGATGGAGAGGGAAGAAGGAATGGATGAAGACGGGGGGAAAGAGGATAAAAAGAGGGGAGAAAAATCCCCCTCCTCTGTCTCTTTCTCCTTGTCGCTCTGCTTCTCCTCGCTCCTTGTTTGGTTCATAAATAGAGGAAATTGTTGACCAGGTAAATGGCAAAATAGATGAGAAGACAGAGGACCGAAAGAGCAAGCAAATGAAAAGGCAAAGCACCTCCCAGCAACGCAATGAGAAAAAAAAAGAACAAAAAACGAAAGATAAAAGCAAATACTCCGGTGGCCTCCGTTGTCTCCAGTCTATAGGTGGAAGGGGGGATTGGCTGCTGCCAGTTGTTCCCCTTCCCCGGCTGCCTTCTGCTTTCTTCTGTCTCTCCTGCCAAAAAAGACTTCCCATCCAGATGACACAAAGCAGGCACAGATGTCCTCTTTTTCCCCCCAACTCTGGTCACAGAGCTCACGCCACTCACACAGGTTATACACTGTTGCAGCAGCAACACACTGTATTACCCATTCTGCTCAGTGGGAGGAAAAAAAAAGGCATTGGATGGGGTGAGGGGGGGCTGCTGCTAGTCAAGCACTGCCTACCTCAGGAGGAAAGATACTGAGCTGGAATTGCTCTGTCTCCCCCCCTCCCGCCCATCCCTGCAAAAAGATGGGAGGTGGGCCCGCTTGCTGCATTAGTATTCATTGAAAGAGTGTGAGGAGAGAGAGATATGGAGAAGGTGGAGGAAAAGAGGGGGGGGGGGGGGGGCTCCAGCAAATGTCGAGGAACCAACCCCGGTGTGAGACTAATAAGAGACTAGCTCCACCTAGAGTCGATCGTCAACACAGAAGCTGGGAAAGGTTTGAATCAGTTGATATCACTGGAGCGTCCACATGTGATGACGGAGGGTAATGCTAACTCTAATGTGCCCCCCCCCCCCCCCCCCCCCCGCCACCACCACCACAGTGCACCCCAACGCTGACATGTGTGCAGAAAAATGGATCCTGCAGGATAGAAACATTCACAGAGGTGAAACGCTGCTGCTTCAAATGAGCCTGAACAGCGTTAAAGAGCCTCTGGCTCCAGACTGCATCGTCAAACCGACAGTTGCTATGGTAACTAGAATACTGCTTTTGTAGGTTTTTTGCTCAAAAACTCTGGGAAAAAAAGCTACCATTGCTTGAAATACAACTCAGAACAACTTTTGGATTTTACAGAGTGAATTAAAGTTGTCACCTCGAAATGTCACATGAATCTTTTTTTTAAAATAATCTTTATTTAATTTCTCTACATATCTCAGTTCAAGTTTTTTATTTAAAAAATTTTTTCTGGTAAGATAGATGTATATTTCTATTGTTGTGTGTAAAAAACATGCATTCTTGCTCAATAAGCAAAGTAAAGTGTCAGTGTCACTTTCAATTTTTATCCTTCCATCAACATTTTCAAACAAAGAACAACAAATAAAACAGGATTAGGTAAAAACAAAGTGAGATTTAAAAAAACATACAACACCAACAAGAACTTTCAAGCATGAGGGTGGAGATATGATGATTGGTTTGCTGTTCCATTGCAGTTCTTTTGTCGAACACTGAAAACTGGTATTGGTCAGCTTAAATAAACGCCCTAGTTGGTTATGAATGTGAGCCTTCAGTAATTGTCAATATGCTAGAAATACTAAATGTTTTTTATACGCAAAGCCTTTAACCATTTACTAGTTTAACACTTTTTTCATAAGGAAAAGCATTTCGTAAGAATTTATAGAGACAAAAATCTGCTTTGGCAGCTTTAGAACAACAAACATTTTGCTGAATAAAAATTGTAAAAATGACAAGCAACTAAAATACAATGATGCCCGGAGATAATTTAAATCAGTAATTGAATCAGGGTCTTCTGCTGTGAGACAAGAATGATGCTCAATGATACACCATCGTGCAGCCTTTTTTTTTTTTAAACACAGATTTTTAGTAGTAAAAACTTCATTTTTGGGGTTTCTAAAGGTATCTCTGACAGTTACCATTAGGGATGTAACGATTCATTTAAACAACGATTCATATCATAGTCTGTGGTCACTGATCCCATTCGCAGTCGATCTTGGTTCATTTTGAACGATCCGGTTCACCGACCAAAGATCAATCCGAGACTTCAACCAGTGTGACTCAGAGATAAATATCTAGGTACTGAACAGAGCGGGAAGTTTTCCAGATTGCTTTTATTTCTTGCAAGATAATCAAGTGTAAATGTGCACAAACAAACAAGTAAACAAGAATTAATGTCAAATCCGTTCACATTTTAGTTTCATGAAGTTCATCCCACTGTTGTTTTTCCACATCAAAATACGGTAATATAAACAGTATTAGAACATTCTAGCACCCTGTATGCTCACATCTGATTCGCTTAACAACTTTCCTCCGACGGATCGATCTGGTGGGATTGTAAGAATAGAAATCGATTAATCGAGTCATCGTTGCACACCTAGACGCCACCCATGTGATCTAGTTCTTTAGAATTCTTTATAGACGGAGTAATCTTAATGACACAAAATGTAAGATCTTAAATTAACGGAAATGTGTCAAAACTGTTTTTAGCCACATTATTTACAGAATAACAGACCACGGTGTTTAGTGGTTAGCACTCACAGCAAGAAGGCCCTGGTTCAAATCCCAGCTGGGGCTTTTCTGTGTGGAGTTTGCATGTGTGGGTTTTCTACGGGCACAGTTTCTTCCCGCAGTACAAAAACATGCTTCATAGGATAATTGGTTCCTCTAAGTGTCTCTAGGTGTGGGAGTCATGGTGTGAGCCTGTGACAGACTGGCAGCCTGTCCAGGGTGTTCTCTGCCTTTGCCCAACAGTAGCTAGGACAGGCTCCAGCAACCCTGTTACCCTGAAAAAGATATAGTGGGTTAGGAAAATGGATGGATGGTTATTTTTGAAATAATAGTTAATGATTCTTAAATTTATTTTATGTTTCAAGTACCATGTGTTTGGAAATACTGTTCCAAGATATTTTTCAACTAAGCCCAAGAGTTTGCCTATTTTACAGTCCATCATTACTGTCCAATTGTAAGACTCGAAACATTGATGTTTTGTTTTTTTCAGTTTTTCTGTTTCACCTTTATTTATTTTTTGTTTCTGCAGTTAATCAGTATTTTCATACATATATTTTTATTTCTTGTCACAGTTTAGATACCTTGGGTTTTTGTGTTTGTTTTTTGTCTTTACTTACCTGTTCTCTGCTAAAGTTGATCCCTGAAGCTGAGTTTCTATGAAGTTATAAGTTTCACTGCATCTTGTCGCATTCAGAGTCTTGTTTCCTGCTGACTTTCCGCGTGACTGCGCCTTCAGTTATTTTTACTTTCAAACGTCATCGTGTAAAGCTGCAGAAATAAGGAGCGCTTGCTCGACGACACTGTGACGCTGCCGTGAAATGGCGCCACCTTGCGGTCAATGAACAGATCGATTGTGCAGCGTTGGATTGAGTTGGCCTGAAGTGTTGCTGCGCTGCACACCTGCTGCAGACATGGCGGGACTGGCATCGCCGTTAAGAGTCTGTAGAGGGATATTAAAAGAATTGCGGGCCATGCAGGGTCCAAGTTACAAACGATCGCTGGCGTACAGTTATGTCATGGATCAGTTTCGAAAGAATAAGGTGGGTTTTTCTAGTACTTCGTCGCAGCTAATGTTAGCCTAGCTGCTAACCACCAGTGATGCATAAGAGAGAAGTACAGAACGTCCGTTTTGTTGTTTTCTCAAATAAAAAACGCCATAGTTGTGTGTTTGAGGGTGAAGGCTGGGTTACTGACTGAAAACATGCGCTAAAAGTCAGCTGTTTTTGCGAACATTGTTGTCCAAGGTGACTGGTAGGACAAGCTAGCATTAGCCACAAGTTTATACTAATGATTTGGAACACTACAAATTAGTACAAAAAACCGCAACACTGGGTGATGTGTGGGTTTCTTTGTAACCGAATGAAATGTTAAAAACACGTTTAAGTTAATTACATTTTTGTTTTGTTTGTAAACCCTCCACAAAGCGTTTTTTTATTTAAGCGCCTAACTTTGCAAATCAATTGGTAATATAAATCCGCCACGAGAAATAGGTCTTTCAATAAAAAGTTATTACCTATATATTTGTTGATAAGAATCAATGCCTTCTAATTAAGCTTTTATTAGTTAGGACATGAAGCTTTTATTTTTTTACTGATCCACTATAAGTGAGGAACATCCCACTATATTAGCTCTCTGCTACTCCATTAAACTTGTGGTTGTAATCAGACTGTCAGCCAGCAGCAGTAAAGTGCTCTGGATTGTGCTCACATCTCTTGAGCGTCAAGGCTTCAAGCCCACATTATTCAAGCTTGGAGGAGCATGGCTCACCATGACTTCTTCAATACATGGTTGGTCACTAATTTTAAAATAACAGCTGGAAGCAAGTTGCGCTTGTCATTTTGTATTTTTTCTTCTTTCTGAAGACACAAAGTGAGGCACATTCATGTACATTGGATGCTGTGCATAAAGATACTCGAATGCTTTCTGTCAATGCGGCCGCAGGAGTTGAAGGACGACCCTTTCTGAGGCTGTATCTTTTTTTTTTTTCCTCTCTGACAGGTGACGGGGGAAAGGTATTGCCGTGCCCAGCAGGAGGCACTCCATGCCTCACACACATATCTGTGTTTGCTGGCGTCCACCAGGAGCCACCAGGCTTTGCACAACCTTTATCACGCCAAAGGAGAATGCAGCACAGAGGAGGCGGCCGGTCTGGTGGGGCTCCGGCTCCCCACACAGCCAGGAGGAAAAGGCTGGGAGAAGTGAAAACATAACAGATCCTGCAATGGAGAAAGAAACTTTAAAAGTCATCAGACATTTGGGCTACAGTTAAAGGACCTCACACAAAAGGTCCAAAAGACAAAGGTTCTTTACATTCAAACAGAAATATCCAACAAAAGTCGGAGGATATTTTTGCATGATGGACCGAGGTAACAAGTTGTATATGCTTTATCATTGTTGAAAGTGAATAAAAAACATATGTAAAAATGTACGATAGTATGTATATTGTATAACTATCATGACCTGGTTAGTCTTCTCTTTAAATAAAGTCCCACTCCAATCATCTTTTCTTCTATTGTAACAGCGTTCAATGGTCTTTCAATTATGATTAGGCCGGTTTTGGCCAAAAATAACCATTTAAAAACTGTCTTTTTATAATCTACCAAACAATTTGCCGGTGTAGTATTAAGGCTTGTGTATAGATGTGTGTTTGCAGATACACGGAGAAGCTTATGTGTGGAAAGATTAGGCCTGCATAATATGAGGAAAACTTGCGATATGGGATATCAGTAATCAATATTGCGATGATTTAACTTGCGATATTTGAACAAATAGTAAAACAACCAAAAACAGAATTTCTATTTCACTGCAGTTTGATTTAAATAAGAGTCAACATACTTTAAATTATTCTCCAAATGAAACTAGTCTGCATGGGAGGGGAGCGTCTAACATAAAATGGCTTCATCCGATTGGTCAAATGCATAAATTGGATTTATTTGATTCGCTAAATACTTCAAGCTGCCATAAGATTATTTTAGCACATTTAAAGCAACCATTTATTGCGATTTTCTCCATCTTCTGCTATATGCATATTGCACAGTGTGATATTGCCATAACGATAAATTTGCGTCTTACTGTGCAGGCCTAGGAAATGTGTTGTAATATTTTTGCACAAATAATTAAATGATATTAAAGGTAGTAGGAAAAAGACCATCTTAAATACAGAAGTCAATTATTATTGTACATATGAGCTAAGTCATTCAAATAATTTTCGAAGCCTAAAATAAAAACTTTAAGTTAGTAAAATAAAGTTGAATATTTTTGTCTCTTGGCTTTTATACCAAAAAGAACTTCAACTGCTGATTATTTCACAGTTTAAGATATTTTTTTAATCTAAACAATAATGGTAAATGACTTCTAACAATTTCTGTAAAAAGCAAGGCATTAAAAGTTCCTTAAAAGGACATTTTACTGCATTGAAATTAAGGATCTCATTGTTTTCCATTCTTATATGCTTCACAGGCAGCTTCTGTTGTCTTTCTCTCCACAGCTTCTTCATCCAGGTCTCTCTTTTTTTCCTCTAATGCTTCCCTTCCTCTCACTCTGCATTTGTGACTAATGTTGCCTTCAGTCTGAATTAAAATAGACTTTCCCTGAAGAAACGACTCGCAGTGGAACAGGGGTGGGGAAAAAAAAGATGCTCTCGCTTTTCAGATTAACGCACAGTTCAGGAAACAGAGTCCAATTCATTCCGACAAAGTAACAGCCAGTGTCAAAATTGATCTTTTTCTGGAGCCAGACGTGCTTGTGTTTCTCTAAATGTTACCATCATGGAAAAAGCTGCCATAACAAACAGGGGAGGGAAGAAACCTGCCAACAGGGAGACTAACATGAAGCTTTTTCTGTCAAAGAAAAGCTTTTTTTCGAGTCTGATCAGAACTTCCTGCACTGTGCTGGGAAGGTGGACTGAGAAACTAATGCTCCACTTTTAAGCAAACCTAATGTGTTGAAGGTGGTGACATGAGTGGGCATATCCAGTAATTATGACCCAAAAAAAAGGATAGAACTTTAAAGGAGGCGGAGACACTCCATCATCACGCTGGAGGCTGCTTTGGTCATTCGCTGCTTTGGATGTTCAGCATCTCCGACCTTCCTTGAAAAGGGACAAATGTCAGCTGTTTGGGGGGGTGGAGAGCGCTCTCCTCTTTAGAGGAGAATTTGCCATTTGTGGTGTTTAGATTTCTCTTTTGTTGTAGGTATTTTTTAATATCAGGCAAGAAACGAACCAACCAAAAGCGTCTTTTTAGAGAAAAGCACAACAGACGCAGAGGAGCCGTGACCTTTCTGAAGTCATGTTCAACATGCTAAAAAATTCTCTCTTCGGCAACACCGAGGATACGGAGTATAAACTGCTGAGCAGCGAGACCAAGGTAAGAAGACTGGTATCGCCATGCGCCCCTTTACGCACGCAAAGCTGCCATTACGCACAGAAATCCCGTTTTCTCGCAACGATGCAGCGGCGTGATTAGTATTTAAAACAATTCCCAGTATTCAAATGAGCATCTTATACAAACAGCCGATTTCAGCGGGTTCTCTACTGCGGCTGCAGCTGTTGTCACCCCTGTAACCTTGCCAGGAAGCCTGATGGTTATTTGCTGGTGACCTGTGAAGATGCCCGCTGACCCGCAGAGGAGAGCGTGGCCTGAGCACACTGACGCGATGCCCAAAGTGTTTCTACCAGGCTCTGTGGATCCAGCGTGAGAACGTGCTGGAAGCAACACGTTGCTGTTTAATTATCTCCTAAAACATCGATGAAGATGGGGGGGGGGGGGGGGGGGGGACTTCAAAACATACAAAAAAGAGACTGCTAAAGAAGATGACAAGCTGATCATTTAGTCACTGGCAACTTCATTAGGTCCACCTTTCTAGTACTGGGTTGGATCTCCTTTTGCCTTCAGAACTGCTGTAATGATTCTGGAAGGTACAGGAAACATTCCTCAAAGAGTTTGGTCCATGTTGACATGACAGCATCACACAGTTGCTGCAGATTTGTCGGCTGCACATCCATGATGCCAATCTCCCGTTCCACCACATCCCAAAGGTTCTATATTGGGTTGAGATCTGTTGACTGTGGAGGCCATTTGAGTCCAGTGAACTCATTGTCATGTTCAAGAAACCAGTCTGAGATGATTCCAGCTTTATGACATGGCGCCTTATCCTGGTGGAAGTAGCCATCAGAAGATAGTTCACTGTGTTCATAAAGAGGTGGACATGGTCAACAACTATATTCAGGTAGGTTGTGGCTTTATAACCATGCTCAATTGGTACCAAGCAAAGTGTGCCAAGAATATATCCCCCACACCATAAGCCTGAACTGCTGGTACAGGCAGGATGGATCCAAATTATGAATGTAGCTGCAGAAATAGACTAATCAGACCAGACAACGTTTTTCCAATCTTTTATTGTGCAGTTTTTTTAAGCCTGTTTGAATTGTAGCCTCAGTTTCCTGTTCTAGCTGACAGGAGTGACACCCAGTGTGGTCTTATGCTGTCATCTGCCTCAAAGTTGGACATGTTGTGCATTCAGAGATGGTTTTCTGCAGATCTTGGTTGTGACCAGTGGTTCTTTGAGTTACTGTTATCTTTCTATCATCTGGAACCAGTCTGGCCATTCTCCTCTGACCTCTGGCTTCAGCAAGGCGTTTTCGTCCATAGAACTGCTGCTAACTGGATATTTTCTCTTTTTCTAATCATTCTTTGTAAACCCTACAGACGGTTGTGGGGGAAAATCCCTATAGATCAGCAGTCCAGACCAGCCCTTCTGGCACCAACAATCATGCCACGTTCAAAATCACTTCAATAAGCTTTCTTCCCCGTTTTGATGCTCGGTTTGAACTGCAGCAGATCGTCTTGACTATGACTACAGGCTTAAATGCATTGAGTTGCTGCCATGTGATTGGCTGATTAGAAATTTGGACAGGTGTGCCTGTTTAAGTGGCTGGTGAGTGTGTCTTCCTTGCCTCCACTAAAAGTCATACATTAGAATGATGGTAAAGAGCAGAGGAGCCTGAGTTTGATGCCCCACACATTTAACAGAAACTGACACAGAACACAGGGGAACGACCTGGCAGGGCACACGCGCACGCTCAAAGTGCCACATGGCTGAAATCTTGCTCGAGGTCTTGAGCACAGAACGCTGTTTAAAAAATCAGATGACAAATCATCGGAGCAACCACAGTGTTGATTATACCTTTCAGGGTACCCTGTTCGGGTCGGACTAATTACTCAGCACAAGCTGGCACCGACAAACGTCCACGCAACCACGGGCACATGACAAATTAATTGCACTGCTCTGCTTTCTTTTGACCCATAAACAACTTTAATGTCACTCCCAGTGGCAGCGAGGACAGTTCAAAAACTCTTAATTGTGGTGAAGAATCCTTTTTACCTGTCACGAGTTAAACTGTGTACGATTATTTTCTCTGCCCGCCTCATTTCAAACAGAAAACATCTTCTTGGAAGGACAAAAAGCATCCCTAAGAAGCCCATACATGAGTAAATGTGCTCACACGTAGAGAATAAACATCCCTTACACGAAAACAGCCTGTAAGAAGAAAACTCTTCAGTCTGATATAGTGTAATGATATTCCTGTATGCAAAGAGAAGCTATAAACACGTTGGAGGGGTGATGGATTTAAATACAGCATCCTATTGACTTCAAAGCCAAGCATTGCTCAGCTACATGCTTCTTGATCAAGCTCCCTCTTAACCCCACTTAATCACATTTAATGCAGAGCTGTGGTGTTAGCCGTGTGCATAAAGGTTGTGTGCTTTTTTATGCTTTTTCCCCCCTTTCTCTGTTCTGTTATGTAACACCCAGCATCCCTGGTCATTATTCTCTTGAAGCTGACTGAACCCTGCAGAGCAGAAGAAAACAGGGATAAAAAACAAATCAGGACAAATATGCTTCATCAGAGTCTTCTTCCTTTGGTCCACACAGACACAGTCCCCTCCTCCTGTGTGAATGACAAACGTGCTCCCATCATGAGCTTTGGGGGTTAAAAGCAAGACGTGCATGTGTGTAAACAGAAGATACCGAAGCCCAACGGAGCGCAAGAAGAGATTAGAAGGCTGAAATTATTACCACAACCTACAGGAAACAGGCTGAAAACTGATTTCAGCTGAAGACGTGTAGCATGGGGCTGAATAAAGCAAAGCTTAATATTACCTGCAATGGTTTTACAAGTACTAAAGAGTTAACATTTAATCCATTTCAACATTTTGGAATGAGCAAAAAATTAACAAATGTGCAAAAGAAGAGCTGGAAAACCTGATTCCAAAGAATTTACCTGATGTAAATATATGTAAACACAAGAAATATCACACGCCAAGTGAGAGACAACAAATGTGTGAACGATCTTTTTTTGCTTCCCAGTATGCTGAAGGTTTTAGCTCTGAAACGACACAACATGGCTTTCCCTTTTTCTTTCAGCACACCAAATCTTGTTTGTTTTGTTCAATCACATGATTTTTTATGTATTAAGCTGCCTGGTTTCCACTGAAATCCATTGATTTCATGAACATAGGAAGGTATAACAGTTTCTGTATTTATGGCCCTCTGGTTCCAAAGCAGTCTCTGTATTTTTCTTTTCCAGAATGGAGTTCGCTATGAGGTGCGACGCTACGACGCTGCCAAATATGCCTCCATCTCCTCTGAGGGACGAAGCTACGACCAAGTGACCGGAGAGCTGGTGAGAAAGCTGCTGATGTACATCGGCGGGAGCAATGAGCAAGGTAATGCAGTTAATTCTAGAGTCAGGTATGCTACTCTGGTGCCTAAAACAAAATATTGACCTTACATCCAACACTCTCTAGGATCAATTTAGAAATGTAAGGAGCTTCAAAACCTGAAGCAGAATGTCTTTCAATATAAAAACATTAAAAGATCAGACAATCTTTAGACTACTGAAACTTTTGCATAGTGCATCTGTACCACACTGAGTATAATAAATCTGGCTGCCAGAACATTAAAATAATCAATCATTTTCCAAACCCTCTTTGGGGTCACCAGGATGCTGGAGCCTATCCCAGCTACTGTTGGGCGAAGGCAGGGTACAGGCATTAATATAGAGGCTTGTTTGCTGTTCTTACGTTTGTTGTTCACCTTTTTGGCATATCCCCTCAGGGGTTCGCCACAGTGAAACCTGCTTTCACTGATCCACACATGTAGTTTGGGAGGGATTTCTATGCTGGATGCTCCTCCTGACACAACCCCTTTCTGTTCTTAAGTTGAGGTTGTTTAACCTTTAAGAGCTATTAGTGGTTAAGTGAGAAAGGCTTAGAAAGAAGACCTAGAATGAAATTCAGTGGAATCAAATATATTGTAAGAATAGACTGAATTACAGATTAGGTCTGTTTGTCTTCAAAAAGAACAATTTCTCTGAATTGTTTGTGATTTTCTTTGGGGAAACTGTGACATGTTTCCTGCCATTTACTGTGCAAAATGTTTTCATAGGATTTTGGGTATCTTAAGGAAACCCTTTGTACCAGGTACTAAACAAAATCACCATCAGAGGGCATGACAGTACAACGAAAAGAAGGTATGATTTTTTTTATAGGAGATTACTTTTGATTTACTTCAAAACTTCTCTTCAAAACTTACAAAAATTCCAGTTAAAACACAAAAATCCATTGCAGTTCATAAAGGCAAAAGCCTAAATGTGGACAGAATTCAGAAAAGCTGCTGCTGAAAGAACAGAACCCCTTAAAACAGCCTTCAAACACAGGAAAACAGAGGAATCATTCATTTGAAATACTCAGTGAAATATGAAAATTTAGGTCACGTTAAGATGGCAGAAATGCCAAAGCTTAAAAATATCTTGTCTGAAATCTTAAATTTGTCCAGTTATTAATTTTAGTAAAACAAAAAAAAAGAAAGATTTCTGTGTTCACCGCCGTCTTCTGTTGCTTGTTGTTTAAAGGTGAGGCCATGGGTATAGCTTTTCCCATCATCATCGCAGTTTATCCTCGGAACGATGGCGTTCTCTCTCGGCGTTTGGCAGCCGCCATCCGAATTCCATCTACGTACCAGCAAAGCCCTCCAACTCCCACGGACGGAGCCATCAGTATTGAAGAGCGGCCCGGCATGACCGTCTACACTCTGTATGCACCATTTTGTCTCCTTTTTCATGATAAACAGGTTGCTTCTAAAATAATAAAAACGAAGTTCACATATTTGGAGCCAGAAAAAACTTTTTTGGCGCGTATATTTTCATTTTGCCACAGATCACGTGGCTGGAAAAAAAAACTTTTGGGGAAATGGACTTTTTAAATCAAACCAGAATTTGTAATAATGACCTGTTATATAAAGACAACACAAAAGTCATAAGTCTAATATTTCCATGTTTAAAATAGGTTTAAAAAATGACAATAATTGCCTTCTTTCTAAATTAGTGGTGGTGATATCATAATTAGGGCCTCTTTTGCTTAGTTCATCTTTTTCCCAAAAAACAAAAGTTTGGATTAAGGACATCATCTGTTCACATCAAAGCTCAATTAAACTTCCTGCTTCCTCCTTCCCAGACAATTTGGTGGCTTTGCCGGGGAGACTGAGTTCCGAGCAGAGGCCTCGCGTCTGACGCGCACGCTGGGAGAGACGGCCCCCTTTCAGCGCAAGCAGTATTTCTGCTGCAGCTACGACCCCCCGCTCAAGCCTTACGGACGCAGAAATGAGGTGTGGTTTCTACAGGAGGAGCCGTAGACGTCCTCTGGTCGGTCACATCGTGGGATCAGTTCTGTGCCGTTCATCCCTGAACAACAGTGTGTTTTCAGCATACTTTCCTTCCTGTTCTTTTCATTTGATAAACCCACTCTTATAAGCTCTCCAGCACACGTTGATTTAATGCTCAGATAGTTAGCTGAATATGAAAAGAAAATGCTTCTTCTGCTTGTTACCAGTCAAAAAATTCTGTTACTTATCTTTTCCATTTTTTTTATTTAAAGAACATGAGTATTTCAAATTTCCCACCTTTATAGAGGTTGTCATCTGAAATGTTGGAGTTTTGTTTATGACTTCAGGGAAACAGAAATAATGGGTTGTAAAAGTGAACTTCTTCTTCTTCTTGGTAATGGAAGTGCAAACAAACAGGAATTGAGCCACACATTAAACTCTAGAAGTTGAGAGTTTGCAGCTGTGGATAGTTCTTCACTGTTGTTGTCGTCTTTGTGTTCTTCCTTTGGATCAGACATTTGTGCATTTTAAATACGTAATAGCATAAAAATCTATTTCCTTATGCACAACTCTAAAAGTTATGTGCAGAGAGGCTTTCCTTCCTTTGAAATGATAATTATGGTCATGATATATTATGTGTATACAAACAGGTATAAATGTATAAATAGTTTGTTGTTATCCCAATTGAATAGGTGTGAAGGAGTAGGCTTGATAAGCTTTCCTTTCTCCTTTTCACATTTTTTTCTTAAGTTCAGCCAAATGGCGACTTTCTACTCCCTTTTATTCACTAAACTGAAAATGAAAGGACTGAATGGTTTTTAGTGAACGTATTTCATTTATTTTCTGTTTTTTTATGTTTAAAATTAATTTTAAAAAAATAGAAACCAGAGAAACTATGATGACTCTGTTTTTTATTCCAGTGATAAAGTTTTATTTTCAATCATGGTTGTGGTTTGGAAACATTTCCTCTATTTAATTCATAATTTTCTTGGTATGTGATTATTTTGAGAGACATTTATTTTCCTCTTACTGTGATTAAGAATCACTGAAGACTTAGAGGATCCACAAAAGGCAAAAATGTGAATGTGAGATTCAGAATAAAACGTTTTGGGAAGGATTTTTTTAATCTCATTTCTATATTTGTGAAAAACATACTGAAACTATTACTCTACAATTAAGAAATGTGTCATCTTGATTCATGAACTATTTGTATTTCTATCCAAATAAAGTGATGTGCAAATATCTAAGAATTTTTAAACAGAGGGGGTCAACTTTGATCCATTTAAATTTAGTGATCGTTAAACATAAAAATATATAGTAGATGAATAAAGAATAAAGGACATTTGAAGTCTGTTAATAGTTTATTAGAACTTTATTGACAAATATTAGCAAGAAGAATAAGAACTTCAAAAGAGATATTAATATAAAGACATCTGATTAAACCAAGTAAACCCCGCCTCCCTTCATCTTTCTAGAACATTTGTGTGAATTGTCCATCAAGCCGGCAGTCACTGATCCACACAGATGTAAAACTTCAGCATTAGTTATTGCACTAAACTGTTTTCTGGAAACCTATTTTTTTATTTTTTAACACCATAGATGAGACCCCCCACACACACACACACACACACACCCCCACACACACACACACACACACTTCTACTGGGATTTCTGAAGCCGCTTCAGCCGGGATCCAAAATTGCACCAACTCTTCCACAAACAGAGGCGTTCTGAGTTATTTCATAAGGATTTGAAGAAAACAGAATGCCTTTTCTAACTGAGGTTATTAAAGTCTGAAATTTAAGCCTGGACCCCCCACACCCACCCCCACCCCAGTTGTGTTGTACTTGCAGTGACTCTGAAACCAGAAGGAAAAATCCCCACAAAGTGCCAATACTATAAGAACATCCATTAAAGTTATAAATTTACTGCAACCAAATGTTTGAAAAGATCCATCTTTGACTAAACACACTGGAAACAAGAACGCTCCTTTCCAATTTGTAACAGAAGCAGGTCAAAGGTCACAAAATCAGACTAAATTAACTCATTTCTGAGAATATGGATTTTTGGAAAAGAAAACAAGCTTTAATTCCTTTTAAAATGAAGATATTAAAAAGAGGGCTTTGTCTTACAGGAAAATCCAATAATAATAACGAGTGAGTATATGGAGAGGTGTCACAAACGCTCCAACGTAGGCCTTTCTGTGCAGCCGAGAAGATCTGCACCTTTAAACTTGCTTTGGATTTTGATTCAGGAGCATGAGGAGTGTTGCTGAAGTGGCGGCGCTGCAGCCTCAGTTACTTTTCTTCTCGGAGTCTGGGTGAGGAGCATAGGGTGGAGGCCTTTCCTGCGAGAGAAGCAAACAAACATCCTCAGCAGAAGGGCTAAGCCAGCCGGGCTTCAGCCGTTTAAAGCAGCGGTACCGGAAAAACAACCTACATTTTTACAGCTTTATTTATAACCCGATTCAACATAAAAGAACGCTGCAAAAAAAACGGAGTCTTTACTCCAAATAGGGATTTATTGCAACAGTTGTTCCCACACACTATAATATTAAATAATATTCAGCAACTGGCTGTCTAATGTTATAAGGATGCTAAAAGTTGAGGATGCTCAAATTTTAGATTCACGTTTATGATTATATTTAGAAAATACTAGTTTTTGTGACCTTTTTCTTTTTTTTTTATACATTTGTTGCACCTTAAAAGTTGGACATGGCACAGGGAAAATCTAGACCACATCTTAATGGCTCCCACATGAAATCTAGAGAACACATCCAGTTGAAAGCAGCTGCAGATGTTTTGCAGAGGATGAAAAAACTTACCGTAGGCATGTACACGCTGTGTGGGTTGTTGGGGTTATAGTAGGCGCTGCCGGCTGCCTCGGCTGCCTTTGGGTTACCTGTGCGAGGAAGAAGGCGCAAAATGATGAGGAACGAAGACGGCGCTGCGTTTGCTAACAGATGCTGCGTCAGGCGGCAGTGGAAGAATGAAGGGTTAGCGTTAGTCATGCAGTCAAATGACAGCAGCAGGAATCCTCCAGACAAGCATCAACCAGCACTCTGAAAGGAAACATCTCAGAGTCCTCATTAAAAACATGCCAGACTGGAAGAACATTCAGATTCAAACTCCACAGCTGTCAGGGAGCAGATCATTTGTTCTTAGTTTTGACAGAGTGCCGACATGTTCAGAGCAACCCACACTCTCATCCTCTGAACTGTGTGACCCCCGTGTAACCCCCAGCAGGACGGAGGTGATCTCAAAACAGGCGGATGCATTTTGATTTTTAATAAAAGTGACACTGGCACCCCTTCTTCAAGGCGTCCTTTGAACTGAGTCATTTTAAGGATGACGGATCACATCTGAAGGGTGCAGTGGGGCAGACATTTAAAGAGCAGGAACTAGAAAACGAGGAATCCTAGCAAGTGCCGAAATCTCTTTCAGTCGCAACAATCGCTGAAGTAACCGGATTTCTCAACAACCTGGTTTCCTAAATGTCACGTGAATCCGAAATCCGATTTCTAAAACCCAATAGGGAAAAAGAGAAGGCTAAGGAAAAATCATGTCCCTGGGAAAATAAATTGAGAGAACTAACTGACACGCAGACTCCGCTTTTAAAAAGCAGAATAAACAGAAAGAAAGAAAGCTTATTAGTGAGAAAGTGAAGGTTTGGAAACCCAGTTTCACCAGAAAATATATTTTCCAAGACATCCATGACTGTCTTTTAAAGGGCCAATATCATGCTATTCTTAAACCTTTCAGAGTAAACTTGATCCCTATATACGATCATATATTCCCAGAAGACGTTTTTTATTAAAAATTTGTTTTTAATCGCAGCTCATTTTCCCAGAGAGCGGGACTGGAGAGGAATGCTCAGAGTTGAGTGAATGAAGCAAAATGCCACTCTGGGGTCGTTTTTCGTGAGGAATTAACATTATAATACACTTAAAAGCTCGAAAAAGTTGATTTTGCTAATATAGTCCCCTTCAATGACATCTTAAAATCCATTCATCCCCCTTTCTATATGTTTAGGTTGCTGGAGCCTATCCAGCAGAACATGCAAACTCAACACAGAAAGAACCCAACTTGGATTTGAACCAGGACCTTTCGGTGTGAGAAGAGAGTGCAGCCCTCAAACATTATGCATTTATCCTTTAGAGCAGCCTTTTCTGTCAAACTGTAACTTTTGTTTGCTTATTTCCCGTGCTGTTTTTATATTTTGCGCATAGTATCATTTGGCGTTTCCAAAAGCACTTTTAAAAATGAACATAAAAGCACTAAGTGACCATTTAATTTGTTAAAG
This sequence comes from Oryzias latipes, assembly GCF_053564925.1. Taxonomy (NCBI): domain Eukaryota; kingdom Metazoa; phylum Chordata; class Actinopteri; order Beloniformes; family Adrianichthyidae; genus Oryzias; species Oryzias latipes. The sequence continues at coordinate 6,745,551 of NC_136244.1, forward strand.
GAATAGAACAAACATACTTGGATCATGTGCATCAGTGCTTAGACCACATCCGCCTCTGAAAGCACTTAAGAAATCCTCAGCTTGTGCAAACCATCCGGCATCATCAAACCAACAGAACTGAGAACTGTCTAGAGTTTCATACGTCCTAGTGTGGCTGTTTCACTCCATGTTAGTGTGCAGAGCATGCAGCCTCTTGAAAAATGAAGGTATTAGTGGATAGACGCAAGGAAAATGATTTCTGCTTATTAATTCTTAATTAACTCTGCGTATTACTGTTATTAAAAACTTTTTGCCATCGAGCCCATATGGTGCTCAGACGCATGCTGACAGTACAGTGACTTAAAGTCTAAGATCAAAGATCAAGTTTGACCTCAAACTGTTTTCCCTTAACCCTTTAGCACTGGTGATGTCACCGACATCTAAACAACACGCGCTCTTTGACATATAGATCTGCAACAGTTTACGGGATCACGTTAAATCAGCTGATTGTGGCGCGGACAGAAGTGACTTTTATATGGATTATTCACTGATATGCAAACCTGTACAAACGTGATGTAAGTAACGGGGGGAAAAAAATCAGCAGATTTACATTGATGATGTCAGCACTTCACTGTAAAGTGTTGCCTATATATCAGAGCAAGGCTGCATTTCTCCACTTCAGAATCCGCAGGAACAACGTTGATGGTATAAACAGTTGAATAGTTGCAATAGTCAAAAGAATATAAAAAACTCTGGTGGTGAAGCACTAATTGTTTGGCACTAAAGCGGTAAAAATTATAAATATTTCATTAATTATGATTCTTAATGCTACAAGTAATTTTTATAGGGAACTGCAAACAACGGAAAAACCTGTATGGTTTTTATTTTTTTTAAGTGGCCTTTAGGATTTTCTGATTATTTCCACTGCAGTTCATTTTTCCGCCTTCATAATAACCGTGTCTGTTTACTTGGTCCAAACTGCATCACACGATACTTCATGGAAACAAAAGCAAAAGCAGACTAACAGACCTGCAACAGGAGGTGGTGCTGCCCAGTCCTGACCAGGTGGAGTCCAGTTTGGGGGTGGTCCAGGGTAGGGGGGAGGTGGGGCCATGTAGTCAAAACCAGCTGGATACATTCCTAAAACACAGAAATATGCATTTTTATGCAATACTTAGGATCAATAAATATGGCAAATGTAAATATTTAAGTAAAGAAGACTTGAAAACATCCACTCGATGAAAATTGTGGTTATGCCGTTTTACCATATTTTTGGAGCATTTTTCTCATGATGACAGACATACATAAAGAAAATTAAGCCAGAAATTATATTCCTGAGGATTTTTTTTATTAAAATCGCTGTGAATCAGGAGCAGACAAATCAGGAGCAAACAAAAGATGGTATTTGTAATGTTAAAATCCCGCTGGGGCGAGCCACAAGCTCCCTGTTTCTCGAGTTCTCAGCAATAGGGAGGGGAACGGGGGTGGGGTCGTTCCACGCCGAAGGTCCTGGCCATATCTCAGAGGGGAATTTCTAATGAAATACTGCCACTCTGCAGTAAGTATGTCCTGGAAAACGGACATAGCTATTTTATTTAAGCTAAAAACAGCGTAATCATTATTTAAAAACAAAAACACTGAAGGCTTTTACAAAGGATTAAAGATGATCAGAGTGAGTTTTCAAATGTAAGACTTTTCAATCAATACATGACTAAATATCTTAATAAGGTTTGATTTCCTTTAAGTATTTTTGTGTTGTGTTTGCTTGAAACAAACCAATGCAAAAAAAAAAAAAACTAATTTCAAAGACAGGAAACCATCCTCCTTTTTTAGAACATTTTGTGTGAAAAATGTGTCATGGACCCGTAACAAAATCAAACACACGTTTTTTTTTTAAAACTCCTTACCTCCAGCAGCTGGTGCATAAGAGTATCCCACATTGCCAGGAACAACAGGGGGGCCTTGGTAGAACCCATTCTGCTGGGGTGGGGGCGGGTAAGGATAGCCATTAGGAGCAGGTGGAGGTGGGCCATATCCATTCATCATTCCAGGGGCAGGGTATCCGTAAGAGGCGGCGCCATTCTGAGCTGGAGGAGCTTGAGAAGCTGCACAGAAAAAATGTTATTTAAAAAAATGTGTCTAGTCGGCTAAAAATGTGTTTTCCCAAAAATGACAGGCATGCTCATATTGTATGTATACGCCCACCCCCAGCATGTAAGGATAGTCTTGAAATGTCAGAATCAATCATCATTTATTGATCCCACACGTGGGAAATTTGTTCGTTACCGTAGCAAATGACAGCAGAGAGAAAAAAATAAGAATAATATAAAAAAGAAAAAAGTAACATAAATGTCAACAATAAGGTTGTATAATTTAAAAAGTTATTTACAGACCGTGCAGGTAAAAAGATGTGCAAAAAAGAAAAAATGTGCAAAGGTCATCTATTGCATTGTGAGTTATTATACAGTGTTATTGTATTGGGTAGGAAGGATTTCCGGTATCTGGCAGTTTTGGAGCGGAGCTGTCTGAGCCTCTTAGAGAAGGAGCTCCGCTGTTTGTCCAGAACAGGGTGGAGAGAATGCTCTGGGTTGTCCATAATGGATAAGATCTTGTTTAGTGACTTCCTCTCTATCACGGCTTCAAATGATTCCCGTTTGCAGCCAATGGCAGAACCCGCCTTCCTGATCAGCTTGTACCAAATGTACTAAAACCTTAAGAGCTAACCCTTAATATGACTATCTGGAAACATCTGAATGGTTTACAATTTATTACATAAGAAACACAAATCAACTTCTTGATGAAATGGCATCTCTCTGCAGACAGTATGTTCCTGTTATAGTAAAATGTCTGAAACTACTATTGCTTAATTCCATTTGTACTTAATCTTCACTTTGCAATATTTCTATTGGAAAAACTGTTGTTGTGCTTTGTAAACACCAATTTTACTAGGTAGTTCTATATTTTAAAAAAGAAAATATAACGTTAGCCTTCGCAATACTGCTTTCATACATGGCGTTCCGCAAGGCTGTTTTTGCCCTTCTTGTTTTTTTCTTATATAAATAAATTCCACTTTTACTTTAATGAGACCTAGATGTATGTACCTTTGAAACATAAAGATATGTTCTGAAACATCACAGAAAAAGTATCTTATGAAACTCATAACATTATAGAAAAGTATCTCTTCTCACAATGAGCTTTTTCCCTAAAAAGAAAGGGTCCATTCATCCAATGCTGTTACTGTGACCCCGCCCACCTGTATAAATACTACCACTTCTTTTTAATAAAACTTTATAGTTTCAAACAATCTACATTACTTCCTGTGTCAGCCTTCATGAACGTGATATTTCAATTAATGCGCATTGTAGGAACGAAAAAAAAACAGAAAACTAAATTTTGCAGGGTGAAATAAAATGCTGTAATAATGATCCTGTGTTTAGAAACTGTTGCCGATGAGAGGACAGGCGGAGCGATATGAGCGAGTGTCTGTGGATGGAGCGTGAGTGGGAAAAATGTGAAGCTGAGCTGAGCTCATCTGCTCATGAAAACTATAAAATGATCTGCAATTAAATGTTGAAAAGCCTCAAAGTGTCACAGACATGATCCGTTTAGTTTCTGCGCTCGTCACCATATCACATATCACTGTTTAGTTCTTCCTACTGACTTTATCAACAAATATTACAGAGCAAAACCTTGTGGGAGTATTACATATTGATCAGCATTAACTGTTTATTATTGGCTGTTGTGATGCAGAAAACAAGTTCCAGATGGAGTTTGCCTTAATGTGAAGCTGCAGATGCAGGCAGGAACACTCAATAAAGTACACAAAAACACCTGAGACGAACAATAGCAGTTTCTCAATAACAATAATCTCAAAATCGTCACAATAACTCATTATTCTTAAAACAAACTCTACAGAAGTCCCTTTTATCATTACTCTTTTGCTCAGAGTGAACCAGTATGCTTGAGTAATGCAAATTGTAGACACGTAATTATCTCCTAGGACTACAACTGTTGTAGTCCTAAAAATATATATATTTATTAAACTTATAGCAAATTCAGAAAAAAAATTATAGCAAAAATCTGAAAAAAACTCACAAAACACATAAACCGTTCATATTAATACTTCCCCACCGTTTTCTCTGTAGTGTTTGTGGATAAAGTAAGTAGGAAAATCAAAACAGATCATTCATTTCTATGACTCAGACACATTTTGGCTTTTTTTTTTAACTTTCAATTGCAGATCATCTTATAGTTTGTATCTTTGCTTTTGTAGTTCTTGAAAAATAGAACATAAATTAAGAAAAAACTTAAACGAAGGTTACCCGTGGGTATTTTTTTTTTTTTTATTAAAACACAAAAAAATAAGAACGAAGATCTTTTTTTTTTAAGTGAATGCAATACGCTTCCATAATAAAGAGATCATGTTTTTATGCCGTTAATTCTGCTCGGGCAGAAGGACTTGGAATAAAGTCTGCATTTTGAATGTTTCTGGTCGGGGTCTTTCATTAGCCACAGTTGATACTCCTCCTTGAAAAGTCCCTTTTTGTTAAAGCTACACGTCTCTGCAATTCACAATCCCTGTCCGATAGCAAGTTAAAAGCTCTGTGCGCTGAACTGATGAAAACTAACAACAGCAACTCCCATCACAGATAGAGTGAGGTTGAACTTCTGCCACAATTTAAATTCGAATCCCATGTTTTTTACAGGTTTTTCGTACGAACCCTGAATTGAGGAAAATGTATATGACTATATAATTAGCCAACATATGCTAATGTCATTTTACATGGAATAAAAGCACCATCACAGAACTAACTTCCATTAAGTTACATAATGTAACAAAACATGAATAAGCCAAAAGCATATGCATTTTATTTTCATGGTTGTTAAGTTCATTGAAATAGCATATTAATGGTATTTTGTTATAAGGTATCCAACCCTGATGCTGTAGGTACAACATACCACAAATGCAGTACTTTTTGTTTTTTTTAACAAACATAGTTTAATTATTATTTCAATTTTGACCCATTTTCCTTGTGCAAAATTGTTATGAAAGCACTTGTTTTATTTTAATGCTAAAATATATTTATGTCTGCGAATACAATTTCCGATATATTGGAAATTAGATTGTATTTCTTTGTAGTAGAGTTGGCATTATTAGGCGATGTCACAGTTGTTCCGGAGAAAATTTCCAATCGGCACTTCGTGTCCTGAGCGTTGCTGAGCTCTGTTCTAGAAGGTTCCCCAGTGTAGACACAAGCTCAGAGGTTGCTGCGTATTCTGTGGCAGCCCCTAAACTGTGTAATAAAACTCAAATGGATAGATCTCAAACCTAGATAATAATCCAAATATTTAGACCATGTATTCTCGATGCTCTCCACTTGAAAAGGCATCAAAACTTTTTGTTTTTAACAGACATTATAAATCTCATTATGTCTGCATAGCAAATTATCTTTAATTAGTAGTCATTATAATATTTTTTTCTTTTGTTTTTTATAGGTCTTTAACATACATTTTATACATCAATTTTTCTTCCCCTCAGATATTTTTCATTTATATAACATTTACTTTTATTTCTACTTTAAGATCTATATTCTCCATATTCTAGGCCATAAGATTTTTGTTCAGTGACTTAAAAGGTAGATTTGAATGGATTAAAAAAACGTCACACAAACCGTTTGTAGCCAATTTGAAGAGATGCTGCCCCACCTCAATGGCTCCTCCACTGGGGAAGGACATCTTGAAATTAGCCTGACCCTCCCAGTAACCTGGAAAACAGATGCACTTCATGTTGGATGCATCTCACAGGGGAAATGTGAGATTCCTCTAATGCTAAGAGCAAAATGAAAAAGCCCATACCTCCAGGCTCAGCCCTGACTGTGCCTTTAATGTAGTTGGCTCCAAAGACCGGCTGCTCAAGGCTGCAGCCCTTCATCAGGTAGTAGGGGAACATAGCTGAACCCAGACAATCCTTGGGATTGTTGGAGACAAACACCAACTAAAGCAGACAGGAAGCAAACAAAATCACAAGATGAAACTCCAAATCAAAAAAGTTTAGCTTGTTTTTAGTATATGAGGTTGTCTGTACCCTGTATGGAGTCAGGTAAATGGTGCCCTTTTTGGTCCCCTTAAGTATGTCAGTCTTGCTGGTGACATCACTGAATGACAGCTCCACATTCTTACACTGTCTTACAACACTGGAGGAAAAAGAATCAGAGGAACTGAAACTTAGAATTAAATACAAAGTTGCTCACATTACTGATTAGTGTTAATTGAGTATTTGGATTTGTACACTTTGAAAATCAAAATAAGATTTTACAAAAATAAATAATACAGAATCAAATTTTGATCAACCGCTTATCACTTAACACAATTTAAATAAATATGAAAACTTTTTAATTCTGGAGAACCCAAAGGGTCAGATTTGGCAACTGTCTTCTATAATATCTATGATTTTTTGTTTGTTTGTTTTGGGGCTGTGAATCGGTAGCTTCCCTAAATGAACAACGTCAAAAAAATAAAAAAAAAAAAAAATTAAAGTCAAATGAACTTTTAAAGTCCAGATGAAAATTCTCTTGGGTCCTCCAGGGTTAATGTTTCCATTATAAATCTAGTAATGCGGGTGGTTATAAAAGATGTTTTATTTTATTAAAAGAAATTTGATCGATAATGTACGTATTTTAGACGTTAAATCCATTACTTGATTTTGTGGTCCAATTATTTTATTTTTTATGTATCCGTTATCTTATTCTTTTTACAATCTAGATATAATTTTACATAATAAAGCACTTAAATGACGAAAGTCTTGTTCCGCACAGCCAGCGTAATGAAACATTTCTTACTTCCTTTCTGATGGTGAGCTAACAGGTTAGCCAACGCACCGAAACAGGAATTAGCCAAAAGCTGCCGACCGGTCCATTTTACAGATATATTTACTGCTGTAATGTTAGGACAGTACATCCACATTTTCAGAGTTAACTTTGAACATGACACGAAAGCGAAGGGGGAAAAAAGTTAGCGATGCTAATGTTTTTCAGGCCAACTAGCTGACTTGGCACTCACTGGCAAAGTAAACAAGCCGGGCGGGGACACGACCGCTAAAAACTGACCAAAAATACGCACCTTTCTCCGTTGTTTATCAACGCTCCGCCATTTGGGGAATGATTTCGATTCAAGGCCATGTTTAAAAGAGCCTAATGCTGTCTGTTGATCAAGCTAAAGACGACTGTCAGCTCAGTCTAGAAACGTCACGAGCTTTACGTCACGATCCCGTCTGACTCGTGATCCGCTGGCTTTTGTTTTGTTTGTGTGCGCATGCGCGTGAAAGTACAACACAAAAAAAGTAGTGGAATTTTCCTGATCTTTCTGTGAAACGATTAATTACATTCATAACAGCCTGTTAATTAATATTTTAGGAAGCAAACAAGAGCCTGTATAATTCTAAAGGAACATATATGAAATATTTTTTCAATGGTGACTTTTAATCATTTTATGTTTAGTTTTACAAAGTAAATATAATTTTCCTTTTCTTCTATGTTCTCTTTAACTTTTTAAATATAGCAGCCTATTTATTGTTTAAAGAATTTAAAGTACCCATAAAACACCACAATTTTATTTAGTAAATCATTTTTTATGCCTTTATCCTTTTCTTTTTCTTTTTTAATTGTGTTTTCAGGGCGCATATTTCAAAAAATACTATCAGTTTTCTATTCTGATTAAAACATTTATGAAGAATGATCGTTTCATTTTGTTTTAACAGCGAACACTTCTCTGTTTTTGTAGATTAAATTTAATTATTGCCAATCTATTGCAGTCTAAATTAGTTAAATTCTTCCTTGAAAACGCTTTGAGACTGAACATAAGTGGTAGAAGAATTGCTCTTTTTGAGATGTCAGCTGCAGGAGGTGAGGATTCCAGTATTGTGGAGCATTGTATGTAAACAACCATGTTCAATCAACAACCATGTCACCAAAGCTTCATGTTAAAGTTTATCTTAATGTTTTTCATTTTGTGTTCTGATTTATCTAAACTCTGATACAAAAAAAACATCTTTTGAGGAGATTATTTTATTACTTCATATATATTTTTTACATTTTTATTTTTATATTTAAAGTCATGGGTTAAAATAAATAATATGAGAAAGAATTTAAGATACACTAAGAGCAGGTGAAAGGGTGGAATAAGCCAACAAAAAAGGACAGTGAATGTTTAGAAGTTTTCTTCATTCTTCATTTAAAATTGGTCAGATAAAAGTGTGACAAACTGAGGTAAATAGAAAGAAAGGCACAAAATTGTTGACCCTAAATAGATTAACAAGATGGGAAAACTTGGATTAGTAAAAAAAAAACGCTTAAACATACCACAGATATATTTGTATGTATTTATATGTTTTATGAAGACATGCAAATTTATATGAGGACATTACTTATAATATATTGTATTAAACTATGTTTCCCTTGATAAATTGACAAATGGACTCTATCATGATGTCTTTCTTAAGATTGTGGCACCTTTACTGTTGTATTTGATTAGACATTACAACAGTTATTAAGAGAGCATTTGAGCGCTAACCTTAAACGCAATGTCTACTTTTTTCGGTTTGGTCTTCCTATACTTTCTGTACTATGACATCTTGCACATGTACATAGTCTTTGATTTCATGGGCCAAGTTATGGGTTTTTCTTTGTGTGTGAGAGTAAATTGGTTTTGTTAACATATTAATATATATATATATTACAGAGAAAAGAAAGAAAAAGATTTGCATTATTAGAGTTTTGCGTGAATTGACGCAGGGATGCAACGGGCTGCAAACTAATTAGAAGTAATTAACAAGTGTCACGTGACCCGCTCTCTGAGTCCCAGAGTGAGAAGCTGATTTGTCTGGAGTAAAAACCCAAATCTAAAAGCAAAACGTGTGAGGAGATGAACTGCTGTTCCGTAAAACTGTGTTTGGTATCTTTACTGTCGGCCTTGGCGGCTCAAATGTGTGGCTGCAGCTCAGACATCCAGAGAAGGAGAAGCTCCGAGAGGACGCACCTCGCCCTGCCGACAGTCACGTGCTCTGAGAAAGGAATGAGAGCTGCGTTTGGCCCCCTGGTCAAAGACAATTTGCGTGTCAGAGGTAGAACCACAGTTTTCCAACCCAAAAAGGAATCAGTAAAACAGTTTCTTGTATTTTTGTTCCATAACACTCATTGTAACACTGGTTGATGTCCTGTTCTGCAGACCCTGCTGGTCCCTTACATCCTGTGCTTGGTTCAGATGGATCCTGTGGAGTGAAGCTGAGGAACAACCAAAGCCTCTCGTTTTTTGGCAGATATGACAGCTGCTATGCTCGTGTGGAGGTATTTACATTTTTACACTCCAGTTATTTAAATAAAATGTCAAGTGTCAACTTTCTCTGACATGACAGTGTTGTACTAAAAATGCGGTGTGTTTTTCAGATTATAGTAAATTATGGAAACTATCAAAAAATAAAAATGATTAAAAGCCAAGTTCTACGGCTTATATTTTTTTTACTTAGGGAAGCAAAGTGATGTTCTCTCTTCTAGTCCAACTGACTGGAGAGGATCAATGGATCAGAGTTAATATCAGCTGTCCTCTGATAAAGAGAAGCAAATCAAGGGTTGACCCCACACGTGAGTAGCCCAAACTTCTCTGACTCTAAAATGGCATACTTGGTTTTTATTAGGTTTTTGCTTTTTTCCCTTTTTTTATGTAATGGTTGGAGTTCAGAATGATTTCATGCACCGCAGAGGATTGAATAACATTTTGTAACCTAGTTATGCAGATGACGCTCAAATAAACGTCACTTTTTCTGTTATGGATCATTACGGTTCAAGTCAAACTTCGTAGTTACAGAATTGATTTTTAAATTGAATGTTTGTTTTTATTTCTATTTCAACTATGTTTTAATTTTACTGAGTTTTGGTATTAAAACCGTGAGTTGTATTTGTAACTAATAAAACTATAGTTTTTGTACATTTTGTTGAAAAGTGAAACGCACTTCGTCAAACAAGATTTTTGGCTTGTCCCTTCTGAGTCCCTTCTTTCCTTTATCTTTTTGTCACATATTTGCATTCTGAATAAAATCTCGACTCCTCCTCCAGCATTTCCTGGTGAGTGCATTGTTGAGAAATCTTTGCAAATCCAGTGTGGCCACCAAGTTATCAAAGAAGATGCCTGTACTAAGCTGGGATGCTGCTACAATACTCGCACAGCAAGCTGTTACTACAGACTCAATGGTAAAGTGTTCTGTCACTGCTGCTCTACAGAGAAGTTTTAACGCTCCCGCAATCATCTTTTTTTTCCTTTTCTTTTTTTATACCGTTTTGACTTTTTGTCCAGCATGCTCTCTGGATGGCCACTTTGTGTTTACTGTGAAGGCTGCAGACACCCACCCACCCATTGATCCCAGCACCCTTGTGATCAAGGATCAGCCTCAGTGTCTCCCGACAATCACAACCTCAGATGTTGCCGTCTTTAAGATAGGAGTCCAGGACTGTGGTGCAAAAATGAAGGTAAGGCAACTTATCACAACGCCTAAACCTTGAACACATGGCCTGAATATTGTTTTTCAATCGTGTAAATAGATGGATGGAGATCTGGTGATCTATGAGGTGGAAGTGGAGGAGCTGCCTCCAAAAAGTAAAAGCAGACCTTCACCGTTTAGGTAAGCGTGAACTGCTCACAATGCTGTCACAGAGTCAACAATTTATCCTACCACACTAAGGTACATAAGCAAGTTTTGTGTTTTTTAGTCTCCAAGTTGAATGTGAATATGAGGAATCTGATCTAATACGCGCCAAAGATCTGCGGTCCTTCTATACAGTGACCAATCCCCCGCCTGTGGTCGCACAAGGAACAATCAAGGTGCAGATGAGAATAGCTACAGGTAATGGAAAACGCCACAGCCTGTAATTAAAGACCTACTCTGATGAAACTGTGTTTCTAACATGATCTTGGGGCATTCTTCTGATTGAGGACAAATTTAAAGAAAACTCATCTTAAAATTAAATTTCTGAGTATTTCTTTATTCAAACCATTGTGAATCAGGAGCAGACGATAAAATGGTGTTTGAAAAATATTGAATTTATTATGTTCTGCTCCATTCTGATGCATCTTATAGACGACTAGATCCACGTACGTCTGTCTTCCTTTTCTTGGTCTGAGCTGGCATCCGGCTAAGAACTGTACGGCTGGATAGCGCCAATATTGCTCGCCATGTCTGTTGCACTGGTAATGTTCGGTTGGGGGTGTGAGGTGGTGGGTCTTTAAACAAGTCCTGCCACAGATCTTTGACCATTTCATCCTGTAGATTCATCCTTTACGGCCTTCATTCCTGAGGACCAGCTTCCTCTGACAGTGCCGCTGCGGAAAGCTGTGAATGTGGAAATCTCCATCGCGCAGCCGTCTCCGGATCCCACACTTTTTCTGCGTGTCAGAGACTGCTTCGCCTATCCTACATCCAAACACTCTGTGTGGACTCTCCTCCATGATGGGTAAGAAGTTTGTTCCTGTGGTGATCTGGTAGATCAACACAAGGGCCCTAACCTTTTCTATATAAGATGTCCCAACCCTCTGGATAACTTGGGGAGCTCCGTGCCCGTCGATGAGCAGGGAAGGACTGCCTCCCACTCCCAGGTCAGGAGGTTTGATGTCAAGACATTTGCCTTCATGGACCCAAATACAGGCCACCCAAGCAGTGAGGAGGTATGTGGAACCTGTTCAAATCATGACTCTGTTGTATATTTCCACAAACATAACTGTGCAGTCTCTTATTTAGATGTACTTTTACTGCTGGGTGGAGATCTGCACAGATGATGTTGAGTGTGCGCAGCGCTGCACCTTGATCTGTGAGTGTTTCAGAGTATATTTGAAGTAAAAACTAGATTTTTGATGTTTCATAATAGTTTCCCTTTTTGTTCAGCATCTGAGGGAGAAAGGCAAAGAAGACAAACCAAACTTTTTACACATCAGCTCCAGCTCGTCTCCTTTGGGCCGCTGTTGCAAAGCGGCACTGAAACGGATACGATTACTTGTGAGAAAGAAAACACAAATGTGTGCAGAACTGTTTGAACAACTTAAGATTTTTTCCCCTTTTGCAGTGTTTCATGGGTGGCTGTATCTTCTCCCTGCTGTTGGAGCTGCTCTGGTGTTGGTTCTGCTGATTGTCTGGTTAAAGTTCAGGTGTCAGAAGACTGAGGGGCAGCAAACATATGATGTTCACAGTGAACAAGCTCAATAAATCACTTTAAATAGGATTCTGTGTGTTCACTTATCAGCGCTTAACTTTGTAGTAATTAATGTCAGGATTTCCAGTTCAGTTTCTGGTTTGATCTCAGTGGGATATTTTTAAAAGAATCCACAGCATTTGAGAACTGCTGTCTGATAAAATACATAAAACTGCTGAATGTCCTGAATAAAATGATCACACAGTGCTCTGACTGCCATTCTAATCAGAAAGACTAATCTCAGGAAAAGAAACAAAACTTTAGAAAGAAAAAGCAAAACATTTCTGTTTATACGATGTTGCAAGACTTGGAGCAAAATAAAACTGTGGATTCTGAACTACGAGAAAAATGGGTTCTGAAATGATAGGAACTAATAATAATGGATTGGATTTTTCTGCACTTTTCCAGACACTCAAAGCGCTTACATTGTGTCCATTATTCATTCACTCCTCATTCATACTTGGTGATGGTAAGCTACGGTTGTAGCCACAGCTGCCCTGGGGCAGACTGACAGAGGTGTGGCTGCCAGTTCGCACCTACGGCCCCTCTGACCATCACCAGGACATTCATACACATTCACACACCAGTGGAGCCACACTGGAGGCAAGGAGGGTGAAGTGTCTTGCCCAAGGACACAAGGACATTTTGGCTGGTGGGAGCGGGATCGAACTGCCGACCCTTTGATCATTGGACGACCCGCTCAACCGCCTGAGCCACTGTCGCCCAAAATACCCTGAAAAACAATTATTCCTGCTGGTAAGTGTTTGGCAGAAAGTCTATTCATTTAAATTTTAAATATTCGCTTCTAGTTAATTTCAGGCAATAAATGGAAAACAGTAAAATAAGAAAATGCATAACTGTATCAAACCTAATTGTGATATTAATACATTGACTGGAAGATAAGATTTTGCTATTTTCTAGACCTTATTTACTCCCAATCATTCAAATTCCATTTTATTTATGAACTTTCACCCCTACAGAACATCTCCAAGAGCTTTGCATAGAGTAAATAATAAAAAAATAATAGTAATCATAATTTAAAAAAAAACATTCTACAAAAACTGGGAAAAGTCCGTAAAATCAAATTAAAACCTGAGGAAATATTAAAACCACTTAAAAGCTAAGTTAATAAGATGGGTTTTGAGTTTCTTAAAAACCTCCACAGTGGAGGAAGCCTTCACATCCTAAGGGAAGGCTGTTCCACAGATGAGGCTCACAGTGCTGGAAAGGGGGTTCTCATTCTGACCTTGGGGACCACGAGCAGACCTGCACCTGAGGACCTGACGAGGATCAAACTGTAAAAGTAAATCTGATCAAAATGAAGTCCCAATTCCATTAGGGCGTTTATAAACGAAAAATATCATTTTAACCTTTGTGCTATCCTATGACCCCACCCTTACATTGATGTTATCCCTACCATGACAAAGGCGGAAAAAGGTGGAGAGGATTTCATGTAATCCATGGAAACCAGTGAAGATCACAAATCGGTGAAGAAAAAAGGTTCAGCGCACTGTCTAGTGGGTCTAGATGACCCAACTCCCAACGTTAAAGTGCCTAGGATAGCATTAGGTTTAAAATGAATAATAAAGCTGACTGGGAGCCAGTGCAGAGAATTCAAAATTGGAGAGGTGTGCTCTTTTCTAGTCCTCGTCCGAAGACATACACCTGAGTTTGAACAAGCTGCAGCTGATTAATAGTATTTATCATAAATAGACATACAGTGTTTGGACTAATACATACAGTACACACATGAAACATCAAATCCATAACATAAAAGGAATTGGAAAACAACCATTTGTGGGTGAGCAGCTGAAGTAAGAAGTGGATTTGCACCTTTCAAATACTCGCTAAACTTTTTCAGCTCATCCCAAACCATTTAATTTAATCTAAAATAGTTTTTGTTTCCATGTGTGAACCCAACAAGCTTTAGACTTTCTGTATAGCACAATAAACTAGACATTAACTTTCCTGTCCTTTTGAGTCTGTGTTTGGAAAGGTGAAAATGCTAAATTGCCTCATCACATTCTTGGAGTTTATGCTTTATGGTCTTATTTTGTTCACAGTTGCATTTTATTTGTGCTTTTAAATTTATACTTGTAACCCTTGTGCTATCCTAGGCACTTTAACGTTGGGAGTTAGGTCATCTAGACCCACTAGACAATGTGCTGAACCTTTTTTCTTCAATGATTTGTGATCTTCACTGGTGTCCATGGATTACATGAAATCTTTCCACCTTTATCCACCTTTGTCATGGTAGGGAGAACACGTCAATGTAAGGGTGGGGTCATCTAAGATAGCACAAGGGTTAAATATTTTAAAGTATCCTTCATAACTATGTACCAATTTGGTCATGAAGACTTTTATTACAATAGAGATGAGGAAAGAAACAGCCTAGAGTGAAGTATGATGGGAGCTTTGTGATGTTATAGCATCTGAAACCTGCAGTGTGGAGGTCAACCATCTCTCTTTGGGGAAGGGAAAGTTTCTTTCATACACCAAAGGGATTGTAACCATACCACTAGTAGTAGCACCATTAAAATGTTTAGAGGTTACTTCTCCAATTTTTTGTCACACAGTGCTTTTAAAATTAACCATAGCGTAATATGTGATTTTCTTTCCAAGATATGACTGAAACTAATCTTTCCCTTCTTTTTTTTGCACTATTTAAAGGCCTTATATCACGGAAAAGCAAGTTTTTTTTAGCTTTTTAAGAGTATAATGTTAATTCTTCAAAAAAAAAACACCAAAGCAGTCCATTCACCCTTTTTTGAGTATTCCTCCAAAAACCTGCACTCTTAGCACCAGCCCCTCCCAATCCATGAAAATGAGTGGGTTCTCATCACAAAGATGGGATCAGCCCCTTCCAGGAAGTCTACGCTGTGAGCACTACCACCAAGCTAACACCCACTTTCTCCACGGAGCTAGCAGTGATCGGCAAAACACTTTTGTGAGGCTCCACAATCTGCACATCCATTTTTGCAAAAGTTGGGATGCTTGTTTTCGAAACGCAGACACGCTGCTAAGGCCGACTCTAGGATGATGTCATGAAATGAGCGACTTCCACAAGGAGAGAAAGTCTCTCCGTGCCTCAGAGATCGAGTCGTCTAACTTTCAGGTAAGAAAATTCTTTCATTAAAAAAAAAAAGGATTCTTTAGTGTGTCAAAGGTATCATATATGTGAATATACAAAGAATTAAGAAAAATATGATACAGGCCCTTTAAACTACTTTGATGCTTACATCAAATGATTGTGAAACTATAATTTTCTATATTTTCTCCCCCCAAAACTACCAGTACTTGAAAAAACGGAGTATGATAATTGAATTATCACAAAAACATCTATGGATCAATTGTTTATTAACAGTGTGGTTTAAACAAGACGTCATAAAGAGTCAGTAAGGTTTGAATTTTCTCTGCGCCCTCAGTAGAGCTATTTTCTGTTTGTCCTCTTCAAACTTCTTCCTCAGCTCAGCAATGTCTGTAAAAGAAGAGAATACAGTAAATGTAAGAAAAAAATACAGATGAACATTTTAGCTCCAGGTTACATTTGAACTTGAGTAACTTACGCTCTTTCTGTGTGTTTCTGTGTTGCCAGGTGTAGAAGTTTAGGAGCTCCTTCCTCCTCTTCTTCCTTTTCTCTTTCTGTAGAGTTTTCTCGTTGGCCGCCTCGCTGTGAGGACGAGCTTTAGCGCCCTTGTGCCCTCTGGTGACTTTCACCCAGCCTTCTTCTTCCTCTTGTTGCCGTTCAGCCTCTTCTTTCTTTTGCTCTGCTTCCTGAGAAAAAAAACCACAGGCCTGTGTTACAGTGGAAGGAACATTAATGAGTGCCTGAATCCAAAGTGGAGTGGAGGAATTCACACCTTTTCCTTACGCTCGTCGTAGCTCTGCATAAAGTTGTCAACTTTTTGCTGGAGTTTTTCTGGTTGGATGAAGGACTCTGAATACTGCTGAATCCATTCTGTAAAGGGCAGAGGCACCAAACAAGCGAGTCAAACAAATGATTTGCTGTTTTCCTGACTGCACTGAAAGGCATCACTTACTCTGTACGCCTGTTTTCACCGGACGCTGCTCAGTTGAGACCACCAAGGGGGCGTCAAAGGGATAAGACTTAACTGCTTGCAAACTTGAGGAGTTCTTGAAGACGATGTAACCGACTTTGAAACCCTAAAAGAGATGAAGGTTAATAAGTGATCATGTTAACAGTCAAAGATGCTGAAGGACAAATGGAGGAAAGATTCAAATCATCCCTGCATCTATTATTAATTAGTTTGGTTTATTTATTGTTACTTATGGAAACACTTTAAGAAGCTGGACCTAAAATTCTAAAGAAATTTAAAATCTGAATAAGGAAGTTAAAATGATGCTTCTAAACTGCTTCCTCCATATGCGACTCTTGATATCACAGATATTGCACAGCAAAGTAAATGAAAATCACAAAGACGAGTGCAGGAACACAAACCTGTTTCTCAGCTGGTCTGAAGAGTTTGGATATTTTGGGTCCAGATTCCTGAGATGAACCCGGGTGATCCCTCAACTCAACCGATTCAATGCCGCCAAACTGGGAGAATAATTCTTTCACAACAACCTGAAACAACACAATAAAGAATCAATGAGAGAGGTGGGGAGCCTAGTTGGCTCATGTCTACCGCACACATGGGGGACCCCCACTTCTCCTGGGCATCCTCTTCTTGGGCAGATGGGGGGTTGCCCCCTGCCTTGCTCTCTACTGGACTTCCCATAGGTTGGGCAGGAGCGTGGGGCAGGATGGGCTTTCTGGTGAGCATAAGTGTCAGCTCACCTTTGCACAAATAGTATGCGGGATGGAATGATATGCTTGACACGTGTTGGTTCGTATCCATAAGCATGTGCGTGTGAACTGCAGCTGTACTGTGTACGCATTTACGTGTTTGTGCGTGAAGATCTTTGGAGCCAACAGGTATGTTTGTAACTTTCCAGTGTGTCTGTGGACGGGCCCAGTGTTTAGTTCTAACATCTACACCTGGCAGTAATGATAAATCTCTAGCAATGTGTTGCTTTGCCACTGCGTCTACTTCTCTCTCCCCTTGTTTGTAACCTCATCCCCCATTTCTAACGTCCCACTCTGTCCTCTTCTTTTTGTTATGTCGCCACCCAACAGTTTAGCCTCAAATACAGAAGAGGTTTATACGAATATACACCTCGTGTGTCAGAAGATTCATATCCGTTTGCTCAGCTGCTGGATAGGACAAGTTAGAGAGACAAATAAAACCACAACAAAATAACCAAGAGTATTCAATGAAACCAAGGTAAGTAATAAACTGGGATTTTTTTTTTAATTTTCAGGTTGTTTGGTTGCAAAAAAGTAAGATCAAGCAGACTGAATAAGCCGCATAATGTAAGGCTTTATTCGCTTTACTCTTTTTAAAAGACATTTGAGTTGCAGATGTGAATTTTCTGTCAGCTGAGTCTGTGTAAGACAAAGAAAGACATCTCGGTTATTTTTTTATTTTCTCTTGAGGCTCACCTCTGAACAGTACGGAGGAATGTTGAGCAGAAACAAAGTCCTGTCCAGAGGTCTGTGAGAACTCTTCTCTGTGCGCACTTTGTGCTCCTTCACGTACAGACAATGACGAGCAGCGCTGCCGGAGCTGAACTGTAAGGAAAGGACTGCAGAAGCAGAACCATCAGTACAACGAACAAACGAGTGTCCCAACGTCCCAGACAAGAGCTTCAAATTTACTGGATATTCTAATTTCTATTTACAATAATTTTAGATATCCACATTTAATTTAACTTATACCATACCTGAAAACCCTCCAGGAATAACCCAAGGCTGGCCACTGGCATGTTTCGCCTTGGAGGGCGCCATTTTTGATGTGACGCCTAAACCGGAAGTAGTTTCGTTTCTAACTTTATTTAAAAGCCGACCCTGACAAAAGTCTATGAACAGTAGTTTAACCCTTGTGCTATCTTAGATGACCCCACCCTTACATTGACGTGTTCTCCCTACCATGACAAAGATGGATAAAGGTGGAAAGATTTCATGTAATCCATGGACACCAGTGAAGATCATAAATCATTGAATAAAAAAGGTTCAGCGCACGGTCTAGTGGGTCTAGATGACCCCACTCCCAATGTTAAAGTTTTGATTAGGAATTGAAAAACCATAACATGCTTTGTTTATGTAAATCTTTGTATGTGTGAAAAATTTGAATGTCAAATTAAAATGTTGCTGTGATTCCATCATATTTTGTTTGCAAATCCGTATTTGCCTTTTTGCTTCCCCCGTTTCCCGAACATTTGTTTAATGTTTTTTTCTAAAACATTAACCCTTGTGCTATCCTGGGCACTTTAACATTGGGAGTTGGGTCATCTAGACCCCACTAGACAGTGCTCTGAACCTTTTTTCTTTAATGATTTGTGATCTTCACTGGTGTCCATGGATTACATGTAATCTTCCACCTTTATCGTGGTAGGGAGAACACGTCAATGTAAGGGTGGGGTCATCTAAGATAGCACAAGGGTTAAACAACCCTAAGGACGCTTTTTTCCCAGCTTCAGGACTCACCTGACTGGGATGTTTTGGATCATCACCTTTGGCTGCACTGCTTTCACAGAAACCCTGGATGTCCATTCACTCATTTGTCAAAGATGGGAATGTGTTTGCTTATACAACTTGATGTTTACCACAAAATTATATTTGAGAAATAGTTATATTTAAAAAAAAAAAAAACGTAAGCATTTTTTTGGAAGATAAGACCTAACATCTTTCTAGCTGAAGTATCTCATTTATGAAACTTAAGACTTTTTTTCCTTCAGATTTCAAGGTTCAGTTGACCCAAATTCTACAAATAAATATAAAGTTTAGTTTTAGAGGTAATATGTATTTTTTGTTTGTTTTGTATTTTTAGATACAAATATCACAGAGAGAGGCAGTACTAAGTAATTGGATACTACTGTCATTTGACAGAAACAAAGGTTTCTGTAGTGATTTATTTGAAATCTCATGTTAGTCTTTTCAGTCATTCCAGTTTAAGATATTTTATAACACATTGAACAGAAGAGCTTTAATCATTCAATATTATTTTTAAAGCAAAGATGAATCCCAGGCAACACATACAAAGCTTTCTATTTATTGGCGATGTGTTAGAGTTGTGACAGCTTTCTACTCCTGCTGAGGGGCAAAAGAAAGCAACACAAAGTAGTTTACAGTCTGAAACCAAGTGTTACATACAAACAACAAATGATGGGTTCAGAAAAAGAACAGCTACAAACAGCAGAGTGCCACAAGAGCTGAAACACCCAGGAAGCCTCACAGTACTGTCTGTGTGCCATTACATGAAATAACTTTTATTCTGAAACAAAATCTAATTTAGGTTTCAACTAAACTCACGACGAGGGAACGATTTCACGTGGAACTTAACTGATAGATGCCGATAATGTCATAAAACAGCTGTGTGGCAGTTTAAATGTAAACGTTACATTGCTCAATGACATTTCCACTCATATCAGATCAACATGCCATAATCTTTACTTTACACATGTTTTTTGTCTGAAAGTAATGTTAAAAAAAAAGAACAGAAATGGACATACTCCTCCCTCCTGTTTCACCAAACTGAATAGAACATCACACCACATCGGAAACTTCAAAAGCCTACAGGTGTCATTTGTCCCCACAAACACTGAGTTTCATATTCTCCACAGCCTCATCTAATATTTGTTCACTATCATGAGAGAATGTGGACTCCTGAGAGAAAAAAAAACAACATTTCAAAAGTCCACATTGAGAAACGCAAACAAATATGGTTGGTAATTTACATGTGAGCTAAATCTTGATGCGGAAGGCGGTGGTCTGCGAACTGGGGGCGTCGGAGGTGGTGGTGGTGGTGGACTGCGCGGTGGACTTGAACAAAGCTTTAAGGATGGTCTGGGGGTCCACCTCTGGAGTGGGCTGGGACGAGGATCTCTGGCCGGTGCGAGACAAAGAGGGAGGCAAACCGTCTTTCTTTGTGCTGCCGCCTGTCCCGGGAGTGTCACTCAGTCTCCTGTAGGAACCCAAAAGCTGCATGATTGTCGCAAATCTTCACAAACACGAAACAACAAGCATGCAGAACACTGAATAACACACTGAACTTTTTATGTTTAGGTTTCAGGGGAAGAGTGAAACTTCTCCAGGTCACTTACAGCAGAATAGGCTGATCAGAAGTGATCACATTTCCCTGAATATGAAGGTTACACTTCATAGGTTGACCTTCAGGTAAATAAGAAAAACTGATTAGGACAAAAATAAGGTTTCTTCGTAGGAATAGGATTTTGGATTCTTTTTCCAGAAGCACTCACCATCCAAGCAGCGGTTGTTGTACTTCCTGTACGCACTCACGGCATCTTCTTTACGCACAAACACCACTTCAGCGACGCCGACCTTGACTAGCCGCGCTCGCTTCAAGGCACCGCACACACAGAACAGCTCCTGGAAACGAAAGCACAACACACAGTGAGTCACCGCAGCATCTCTTATATAACACCCAATAACAATTAGAAGAAAAGCTTGAAGCCTGAAGTTCAATCTGCTCACCACTATGTCTTCCTCTGTGACTCGTGGATGCAGGTTGTTGACGGTTATTTTGGTGCCTTCCAGGGGGCTGAAGGTGGGCTGCATCAAAAACACATCAGAATTAGAAGCAGGTGTGTATGTCAGTAAGATGGGGATCACTGTCTCTCATTCCAATTTGTCTATGATGAACTTTTATTCCACTTTCAGGGAACCTGCTGTTTTCACAGTCAAATTATACAGATTTAATTCACTAAAGTAGTGAGTAGTGGATTTGCAAGGTTATTATCAACATGCTGCATAGTGAATAGTGGATTTTCTAAATACTGTTTGATATACAGAGTAGGAGTGTCAAATTACCGCATTAATCGCGATTAATTACAGACAAATTAGTGTTGTTTTTTTTTTAAATCATACTAATCTCATTTGTAATCTATAACTATTGTCATGTTCTCATACATTTGTAATTGAATAATTTTAGCCATATTCTGTCCTATTCCAGTTATGACCAGCCACAGTTGTGAGACAGAAGAGCTGAATGCGATGAAGAATGAAGTACACTGACTCACCTGTGGAGGAGTTGGCGCTGTGGTTATGGTCTCTGCTGTGCTTTGCTGAAGAGTCCTGGAGACCGGCTGCAGCGCTGCAGCGGAGGTGCGTGCGGCGGCCGTGCTGGCGTTTGGTCGGGTGGGAGCCACGGGGACAGGAGGCCGTGGAGCCGTGTACGCATCGTTTTTAACCACCTTGGTGATCGGGGCCGACATGGAGAATGTGGAGCCCACAGAACCAGACTGTGAGAAAGAGCAAACACGACCAGGAGTAATGAAAACACTCCAAGTATGCCTTAAATGAATGGGTTTAGCTGAATGTTGTGCATCTAAGCTTACCCGTGATTGCAGCATATTGTTGGCAGTTGTGAACTTTATTTGTTTGCTGGAGGTCCCATCAATGTCATTCAGGTCAGGCTTAAAAAAAGAATAACATGGTCACATTTGTTCTATCAAAAATTCCTACAAAAAAAAAAAAAAATCAATGGTTGATCACGCACACACACATCTGTCTGTCTGTCTGTCTGTCTGTCTGTCTGTCTGTCTGTCTGTCTATCTGAGCTCAAGGCCCCAGCTGACAGTGTGCTCAGTAAATGTCTCAGGCAATGGACAGCAGAGGATACAGTGCTGGAGGACAGATCCTCATGGGAGGACAAACCCCTGCATGGGATGTACCACCAGACCATAACTGAAGTGGCTGATATCAAGAAATCCTACCAATGGCTAGAAAGGGCTGGCCTACAGGACAGCACTGAAGCGCTCATCCTGGCAGCTCAGGAACAAGTCCTGAGCACCAGAGCAATAGAGGCTCAGATCTACCACACCAGACAAGACCCAAGGTGTAGGCTGTGCAAAGAGGCGCCTGAAACAATCCAGCACATAACTGCAGGGTGTAAGATGCTGGCAGGGAAAGCATACATGGAGCGCCACAATCAAGTGGCTGGAATAATATAGAGGAAGATGTGTGCAGAATATGAACTGGAAACCCCAAGGTCAAAATGGGAAACACCTCCGAAGGTGGTAGAGAATGAGAGGGCAAAGATCCTGTGGGGCTTCCAGATCCAGACTGATAGGATGGTAATGGAGAACCAACCAGACATTGTAGTGGTGGATAAAGAACAGAGGAAAGCCGTTGTGGTGGATGTGGCAGTGCCAAGTCACGGAAACATCAGGAGGCAGGAACATGAGATACTGGATCCCATTGTTTGTGTCATAAATACATAAAGGAATAGAACTACCTGTGCAGCTGCACGTATTCCACTTGCCATCCCTAGAGGTCGTTGCTGTGGAGAACAAATTGATATTACAAAATGAATAAAAACAAAACTACGGTGGCCCTGAAGTTCAAACATCAACAAATTACTCAAAGCAAAAACATATTAAAGACCACAACAACAATTTAAAAAAGTGAAACAAACAATAAAACAAAAATCACATTTTCAAAAACACAATTCCAAAAAAATGAAATGTTTTGAAAAAATAAATTTCCAGAAATTGTAATGAAATGTTAAAAAACAAAACCCTATAAGAAACTGGAAACGGTACGTTCTATGAAGCATCGCTGATTGATTGACGTTTGAGTTTTATCAAATGCGTCCTTAATCATTACACCACTAAAGGCTTTATGGTCAGTATGGAGCATATCCAGAATCAGCTCATGACAAATTACTTCTGGGTAAAATAATGGAAAAACTTAATTATCCAATCAGCAATGTCCCATAGTATCTACCTTTTCCAGTTTCTGTAAAGAAGAAAAAAAAAAAGGTTCCAGAAAAGTAAAAGTAATTTCCAGAAATCAAAATGAAATGTAAAAAAAAGAGGAAACCATTGAGTGATTTGTGGGAACCCCTGATGTCACTTTGCTTCAAATCTGCTCACGATCTAAACAACGGCCCCTCACCTGTATGGTCTTGGTAATTTTTAGAGGTGGAGCCATGGCTGATTGTGTCGGCGTTCCTCCAAGGCTCCTCTTGAGGCTCAGCCTGTCGCGAGCATCCATCACTCTCCCATTGTTGCTCAGCTGCGGTGCAGTGATGCCTCTTGCACTCAGTCCTTGTACAGCAGAGCTAAACTGCCGCGCATTGATGCCAGGAAAATGACTGACGGTTTGAATCTGTATGGGAGGAACCAGAGTTTTGCTCTGCAGCTGCTGTGAAATCACTGCTTTTAGCGTCGTTTGTGCAGGGATGCTGGAGAGCGTCTGCCCCTGCTTTCTGGATGTGATCATCTGCCGGGCGTCCTGCACAGCTGATGCACCTCCCCTGCCCTGAATTTTAAAACGGGCGTCTTTTTGGACAAGTTTTTCTCTGGCATCTTTTACTTGAAAACCTGGAATGAAAATGTTTGTTTTAGAGGATCTGGGAAAAAACATTTCATCCAAGAATCAAACATTAAGATGAGCTTTACCCTTTGTTGTTCCCACGCCAAGCCGCTGTCTCACATCACTTGTTCCAATGATTTGTCTGGCATCAAAATTTTTCCCATCCCCTCCTAAACCCCGTCCAAATGGAGGCCTGAGGACAAGATGAGCCATGTCAACAAACAGCACAACCTAGAAATGACAATCCCACACAAGTGTACTACATTTGTTTTGTATTTTATATTTTAAATAGTATCTTTATGTCAGATCCTGACTTTTATATATTATTTTAACCCCAATGACAATAAAGAAAGTTCAGATTCTGATTAACCGCAACAATAGGAAAATAAGGTTAGAATGAATAAGGACCAAAAAAAAATTTTTTCACCAAAAAAAAGGTTGTTTGCAAATAACGAGTGGGCAGGCTTCATCTGTTCTGCATCCCTTTACACATGACCATACGCCTGCTATATGTGCATATACACCAGAGGAAGAAACAGTTGCTACTAATTGGTGTGCAAGTGAATCGTGCCATATTACAAATAATTAGTAATAATATAGTAATAATTTTAATCTTTTGAAATTCGAAAATATTTCAAAAATACATTAGAAACCCTATAAATGTAATAAAATAAATCAAAACCAATTAAGCAATATTTTAGATTGATGACAACAACTAAAGTTAACTATTATATGGGATGTAAAAAAAAAGCTTTCTTTAAAATGGTCTATATTTGGCTCCAATCACTCTCCAATCATCTTTCCATCTATTGTAAAAGCCTTCCCAATCGTCTTTTAGTAACGATTATGTTGTAATTAGCCAAAATCAAATAACCTGTGTCATTTTCTGGGACATCCTTTTCTCCAGAGCAGCAGTAGTTTATTAGAAATTCCCCTATGAGTTGTGTTCTGGACTGTTGGCTGGAAGTAAGCCAGGCCCCACTTCCCATCATCAGCTTCTTTACACTCACTTCCACTAAGTTACAGCCTTTCACACACCCCGGTGTATCAAAAATGGTAAGCAAAATTGAAGCTACCCAGTCGTACAGTTTTGAGCCAGGAGCCAGCTTGGATGAAGATAAACGAAGACGTACATGGATGTAGTTGTCTACAAGTGGATGCATCAGAATGGAGCACAGCAGGGAGCTTGTGGCCCACTACGACACTGCAACAACCTTTGTTTGTCTGCTCCTGATTCACAACAATTTAAATATAAAAATCCTCATAAATGCAGCAACTTAAGCTTAATTTTCTTAATATATGTCCTTTATCATCAGATAAAATAAATACCACAAGAGAATGAAACACATCAGAAGAAAAAAATTCATTGGAGAAAGGAAAAGGGAATAACTTTTTAGACAAAAAGACATCACTGACCAAACTTACACGAAATACTAGTGGTTGGAAAAAAGCAATTGTGAAAGTAAAATTAATAGCTACTTTTATATATCTTTTGGCGTAAATTATTTCTATACGTTAGCCAAACCTTGCTAACGTGTCCGAGGCTACCCAGCTTAAAGCTACTTTACTTATTTACTTTGCTTGCGTAAGGCCATCCAGCACCAACTGAGCAATCAAACAACACGGATTTATACCTAGGAACCAGGTAAGTAAACAAGAGCCCATTCGTTAAACAGTACTGCATGCCTTAAGAGTTATGAGGAGAAACCCCGCTTCGCTATAAGCACAACTACTACCAAACTACACACATCCACCAAACATAAGAGCGAAACAATTCTTTTCATTTTTACGTTTTCTTATAACTACCAAAACTTAACAAGTGTTTTTTCTGGTTAAATAACCTCTAAGTTATTACCAAACGTGAGATTAACATCTTATTATCCGAAGGCCCACAGCAATAATGCTACTTTAGCTTAGCGTTCACGATGCGAGCTGGAGCTTTCGGTGCTCACTGGTCGACAAACAGCTTTCAATGTGCATGCTGCGTTTACACATTTCAATATTTGTTTAGTATCATAAACTTCTATTTTTTTCTTTACTTTAAAGTGTTTGTAGGTACCGTTTAACAGGAACTTTGAGGTTAATACCGCGCCGACGTATGACTTCATCCAAAGAAACGTCTGCCATCTTCTTCTTCTTGCTTGACTATGCGCATGCGCCACTTCAAGACAAAGTTGTCCGCAAGGAGTACTACGGGGAATGAGTTAGGCCAAAATTCATGCCAAATATTGTTTATAACATCAAAATTTCAAACTAAATTTAATTGTACTTAATGAAAACTTCCTTTATAATTTAGTGAATATATTTTAAGATACATTTTGCTGAAGTATAGTGTACAGGAAAGAACCTAAAGTACAAATACCTTAAGCACAAATCCCACACGCCCAAATAGTTTACCCACAAACCATTGCGCTGTTGCATTGAAATCCAATGCATGTGTATCTAAAGTTGTTCTTGACTACGGAATGTATTAGATCGTCGATCATATTGATGAGCTATTATTATATAACATTTTAAGTCGATGTTAAGTCTGTGTTTACATTGGTAGCATGAAAACCATGAGTGAGAGTTCTTTGGCACTGTGTCTATACTGCTGTGAGGACGTTGTCTCAGTATGCCTTAAACTGATGAGTAAGGAAAATAACGATGCGGGGTGACGCCCGTATCCTCGTTCACAATACGAGAGGAATTTTTGACGGGGCACAGGCCTGCCTGCTGAGGTGACTTGCTTACTTCGCGAGATGCCTCGTGGGACTGGGGTCTGCCCTACCCTTCCCCAAATGTAAAATATAACTACTCATATCACCCGACCCGGAACCCTATTAAACACATTATTTTCATAATTACTCAATACATGTACTTTAAATCGAAGATGCAGACACATTGATGATTCATGATAATTAACAATCCATCTAACACTGGAAATAGTTGAGGGAAATGGTAATTTTCTTTCAAGTTATGATTGTTTCATTTATTGACTTTCTTTTAACTAGTTTTAACTGGTTTACAATTTTTAATGTAAATCCATTTTTAAAAATGAGATTATGACGTATTCAATGTACCCCCCCCCCCAATTTTGTGTTTTTTGTAAAACAATTATTATCTCTGCCCGCACAATGCCTGCGAGGGTATTTAACTCAATTTCCCATGATGCACCGTGCTTGGAACAGATCAGATGTGCACAGCACAGTAGCTGCCTGTCACAGCTCCCTCGCAACGGAACCTGGCGGACAGGACAAATGGCAGCGGCTCTGTCCCGCGCCCTCAAACTGCCCGGTAAGATGATGCTGGACTCCAACGGATCGTCAGCAAAGCGGTCCGGTTACGTGTTTGAATGACAGACGCTAGGCGCGTGCCGCTTTTAGCTTTAAATCCATACAACCGACTTTTTGAATCCCCACGTCACGTTCTACCGAAATATCCCTCGTTTTTATGTCGTCATTCTATGATTCTACCATGAAGGTCAGTTTCTCGCGGGGGGGTTACCGGTCAGTCGGTCATCCCCTAAGCAGGATGCTGTGTTGCGGTCAGCGCGTGAGCTTTAGCTGCTAACCGACGTCCAAAACCAGGAGAAGCCGCGCACCTGCAGTTCCAGCGCGCGCGCGCAAAGATCAGGAGGAGAACCGAGCAGGCCCCAAAAACGAGATTTCTGTCATTGTAAACAAAGGAAACTATAACATACACTGTCATTAATTGCATAAATGTTATAGTTCATGTTTATTACATTGGAGGATTATTTATTTGAAAGGTTTTATTCATAAAAACAGTTTATTATAAATTTCGTTAATATTCTGTCACCTATTTTTGGACAATCCATTTCTGTTTTTTTCATATTTTGCAAATTGAAAACAATGAAAATATATTATTATATTAAAAATTTAGTCCCCCCCCCTCCTATGTCATAACATTATTTAATTTTCAGTTAATAATTTAACCACCCGGGGCATTTTGTCTGGGTTTTGGCCACAAACTGTTACAAAAAAGCCCATAAAGATGAGGCAGACTCGTTTCACGGTCAGTTCTGTGTGTCTCTGCAGGGAAGAAGGGCTCCGAGCTGGGGGAGTACGACCCCCTCACCCAAGCGGACAGCGAAGATGAGAGCGAAGAAGACGACCTGGTGCTCAACTATCCGCGGAATGGCCTCAGCCGGGACAGCTGCCTGGCGTCCGGCTCCGCCAGCCTGCGTGGAGGAAGATCCCGCCGAATTGTGGGTGCCACTGACGACGTGCAGGAGGAGGATGAGGAAGATGAGGATGAGTGGATGGAGAGGCTCCCCAAGAGGCAAGACAGAGACAACGTCAAAGCCTCCCAGTACTGGAGCCACAGGGACTCGGCTCGGGAAAAGATGGGGGTCGACGTGGGGCCGGCGGGAAGCTCTGCATCAGGCATTCGTGACACAGACGACAAAAGAGGAAGGAGCAAACACGCTGTCCGGAGTGCGTTTTTCCTGGTGCCTCTGTTCTGCGCCACATCGCTAGTGTTGCTGTGTGCTTTCCTGATTCCCTGCCAGAAGCGAGAGCTGCAGAAAAAGCTTCAGTGGGAGAAAGCGCTGGGGGATGCAGGAGGTGAGGAGGTTTCCCTCATCACAGATGTTTGCTTTTTTTCTGAATGCCTTTAAGAAACATAAATACTCATTAAGAGCTCATTTTGCTGGTGATAACAGTAATTACTGAGACTTTCTGTTGTCAAGGCAACATCTGCCTTTCATTTGCTGCAGTTAACATAGGATCCTTCAGAAAACCATTCAGGATTCAGTTTTTTTTTAAATTTTTAAATCAACCATGCAGTCAATTCATCTCACTTTTCTGTGCAGGCGTCACTCCCCCCCCACTGGCATTATGGGACGTTGATGGAGATTCAATGCAGGATGTGCTCCTGGGCGTAACATCCAGATCCAATGACACGCGCTCAACTCCAGGAAACAAAGGTGAACTCTGTGGAAGATCAGAGCTGATCTAACCTGACCGTCTTCTCTTCTTGGAATGATGAACTAGAGCTTTTCATGTGAGAAGGGAGGTGTCAGGTGCAAAGGGCATGAGGATGTTTGGCACAGTGAAATCTTTCTTGCTCCTCAGCCTCATATGATCATTGATAGAGTTTAAAAAGGGTTAGACATATGATAAAGATCAGAAAACACACTAAACTCAGTTTCTACTGGACATGTAAAACTGCTGCCGAACGGTCTTCTTGTTGTGTTTTTAATGAACCTACTCTTCTCTGCGCAGTTTTCAGCGTGGTGGCCGCTTCTGCAGTCGGCGGTCTGGAGCTGTGGAGGAAGTCCATGCGGGAATCGGTCATGTGGATCCAGTGCGGGCTGCAGCTCAGCGGCGAGCCGTCATGGCCGGTGTGCTTACTTGTGGGAAAGTCCACCATCATGGCAGTCAATGGCACCACAGGTGAGAGTTTCTCCAAATCAGACGGCGCTTTTTGTCAGAGATGGCAGTCAGTTGACAGTAAAAACACAGGCTGTGCTTTTAGCGGAAAGCTCAGAATATCAACATTTAGATCATTTTTATTTATTTATAAACTTAATGACCTTTTCAAAACCAAGAAAACCAACCGTTTTTTTGTGCGTGTTATAGGGATGTAATTTTTTTGAACAAAATGCAAAAATCCTCCACAGTTTACCAGTGGGTGCAAAGCTGTGCATTCTAGGAAATATGTTTAAAATTACAGACTTTTTATGAACTACAGCAGAAACAGTTAAGGACCCACTCCAATGAAAACGTTGTTTTTAACAGGTTCTTGTGGGATTTTTCTCATGATGGAGGACATGTATAAAGAAAATTGCGATTAAAATGGCATTTCTGAGTTTTTCTTTATTCAAATCTTAAATCAAGAGCAGACAAAAAAATATTGTTTTTAAAAAAATTGGATTTTATGATATAAAAAAATATGCTGGGCGGGCCATAAGCTACCTGCTCCGCTCCATTCTGATGCATCCACCTGTGGCCGTCTAGATCCACGAACGTCTTTGTTTTCCTCACCTGAGCTTGGATCTAGATCAAAACTGTAAACAAGTCGGATAGGGAGTTGAGGCAGGCTTACTCTGCGTCAACAACTCAGAGGTGAATTTCTGATTAACTTCGGCCGCTCTGCAGAAACTGTGTCCCAGAAAACAACATCTTTTTTTCTTTGGCTAAAAAAATGGAATTATCACCATAAAAAGACTTAAAATTGATCAAAGGGTTTTAGAATGTGAAATAGACCATAAAGCAAAGATAGAAAAAATGGAAACGAATCCCTCTTTTAGTGAATATTATGGATGAAGCTAAATCTGTTTTGGCTGTGTAGGAAAGAAGCTGTGGTTGGTGCCGCTGAAGAACATTGAATCTCAGGCCGTGCTGCTCCCGGACCTTCAGGGGGACTCAGTCCCGGATCTGCTTGTGGCCACCCTGCCCACAGATGAGGTTTGTCTTTTCTTACACAATACCGGCCAGTTTATTGTTCGTTTTCACTGCAGCATGACTGAAAGCATTACTAAATTGGACAGATTAAACGTCCTTACTGCAGCAGCTACAGCTCTGATCCATTCAACATGTTGTGCTGTGAACAAGCAGAAGACCAATGCCTACATTTAAAGAAATCCATTCAAAATGGATTTATTTAAATGTAGGCATTATACCCATTAGTGTAAAAGGCAATGGAGACAGCGTTACCTAAAGCGATTTAAAGGGTGTACATCCCGGCTCACCTGCTCCATTCCATGCGAGTGAACAGGTGAACTCCCCTTATAATCCCCACTACACCCAACACACCAGTGCAAACAGGAAATCATTTGCATTCAAATAAACAGAAACACTTACAGTTTTGGCCCCTACATTTAGCAAACTGTCTACCTGTCAGAGTCAATCGGATGTTTTTCCTAAATCCAACATATCTCTGCATTTTAACTCATCTAATTCTGCAAACATAAGATGAAGGTTTGCATTTCTGAGTTTTTACATTCAGTTCGTATGTTTGATTTCTCATATTTCAAATGCAGGCTTTAGATTTGTCTTTGACTTTAATTTCTGGACTCACCGGAGCGAAGCTCGGACATCCCGTCCCCTTCAACCTGACAGGACAGGGAAAACTGATCGGTCCGTTGCTGCACGAAACCCAGAAAGGAGCTTACTGCATCCTGTTTGGAATCGGTGAGGAGACATAGAAAAGTCGTCAAACGTCAAGACAGATTATTTACATATTAAAACAAAAAAAAAACTCCTTTTAGAATGTGCAGATCTGGCTTTAACCCTGAACGTTTCATCTTTCAGGTAATGTTCAGGCCATCTTCTTGTGGGACCTCTACATTCGAGCCACTGGAGAAATGCCGCTGACTCAGAAGCTTAGGAGGAGGGATCCAAAATGGGAGGGGCTTAAAAAAAACAACTCTTCCTCTCTCATGCACATCTACAGGTATTCCTTAATGAACGCCTTAATGATGTATTTGTCTGTCAAAATGCTAACCTGTGACTTACTTGGTGCTTGTTGTGTATTCTGTACTCATGAAGCTTTTTCTTGGCGTTAAATGACTGATAATGAACTTCATGATCAAATCTGGACATTAAATCTTACTTATATTTTTTCTTATTTCTAACATTCCTCAAATCAAGGATTCTTGTTCTGCTGTTTTAAAACAGATTTGGTTAATTTGCTCTCCAAAAATATAAAAAAGAAGTCAATAGTTTGAGTTAAAACACTAAATAATAACACTTGTTTTTGTGAATAATTTTATGTTTTTTAGAGGAAGAAGTCGTGCATAAAGAAAGGGAAAGTTTAAAATCTTTAACCTTTTTATTAACTGCTGCAATACTGTCATAAATGTTATTTAGTAATATTTTAATAGGTTAAAATTAAAACTATTATGTGATTGATTTTCTCGTGAAGTGCATAAATAAAATATAGAACTTTTGATAAAACTCCTCTTTTATGTTATGACTTCATTATAAAATTGCCAAATTAAAAACACAGAAAAATGGATTTATTATAAAAAATTTGGTTCTAGGATAAACTAAATTCTGATAAAATTTTGATTTATGCTGCATATTTACCAACTGAAGGATAATATTTATGGTTTATTTAAACTTCATTGATCTCTGATACCACATTTTGACTGTTCTCCTCCTCTGCAGTGGATCTGAGAGCGTGGAGTTCCTGCTGCCTCTTTTGGCAGGTTTTGGCAACAAGCGCTACAGCCTGGACACGGTTTCCAACCTGAACTCCTCCAGAAGTGACTGGGTGTTGGTGTATGGAGCCAGCAAGCTGTCTGTGCTCAGGCAGAAAGATCTGCACAAAGAATGGACCTTCAGTTCGCCTCCAATCCACAGGTATGTGGATCAGTGTGTGCTGTGAGATCCCTATGTTGTGCTCACACACACACACACACACCCACACACACACACACACACACACACACACAAAAGTAGCTGAAAGATGGATGTTTCCTGTCACAGTCAGCCAGCTGTGGGACACTTCAATGATGACGGAGTCCTGGATCTTTTCATTCAGCATTCAGCAAATGGTATCATGAAGGTAAGGTTTTTCATTTGAAGGGGGGACAAATACTGTTTGTCTTGAATTGATTGTCCCCAAAACTCCTTTTTGTCTCTTTAGACGCTCATCGTTAATGGTTCGAACGGTCACCTCTTGTGGGCAGCAGAGTTTGTGTGTCCCCGTCTCGTTTTGGACACGTCAGTGGTCTCCACCTCAACGGGCCAATCAGCCTTCCTGTTCTGGGCCAGCGAGCCAATCACAGCGCAGAGAAATGCGACCAAGAGTACGGTGAGTCTGCTCTGACTATTATTCTGATCTTTAAGGCAGAATCATCATCTCAGCCATCTTTCAAATGTCCTGAACTCATGTTCTGTCCACTGTCCAGACTGCACCAGGGGTTTCAGCAGCAGAGCCGCTCATCCGGAAACTTTTCCTGATGCATCCCGCTTATCCCAGCGTCCTGCTGGAGCTCAGCTCTACCACAGACACAGCGGTCACATCTGCAGGTACTCACAGAATGACCACGAAGATACACACAAGACAAAAACAGCTCAACGTAACCCCAAGGTCCTGAAAGATTCCAATTCACTCTGTTTTAATCATGTCTAATGTCAAATATATACATTTTTTACAACCATTTATATTTGTAAATATGGGGTGGGCAGAAGTAGAGCGGTTGACCACTGATCGAGAGATCCCTGGTTTGGATCCTGCCCTGTCCCACCATATGTGATTGACACTGGACCCCACATTGCTCCCATGTGGTTATAGGTTGGCATCAGTGTTAGACACCGGAGCCACCATCAGTGTGTGAATGTGTGTGTTTATGGATGAACAGCACTGTGACTGTAAAGCACAGTGCTTTTTACACAGTTTTATTTACAAAAATCTCTTCTATCCCTAACAAACAAATCAGTTCCTACTTGGAAAAATAAACTGCATCCACTGCTGCTGAATTTAAAAAAACAAAAACAAAGCTCCAGTTCGTTACTCACACACACACAAAAAAACATCTTTTTAGCCTCTTAAAAGAAACAGGAACCATTTAGTTTTAGTGAGTGGAAGATTGTTGTTGCCACATCGTAATAGAAACATGGCATTATTTTTACTTTTAGACTTTTCTCTAATATTAATACATAAAAAATCCTGACACTGACCACTTTCTCTGACAGTGAGTTACCAGGAGCATCCGAAAGACGTCACCTACTTCACCGTGTCGTCTCGGCCCACACCTGACTCTGATCCCAGCGCGCAGATCCTCAAGAGCATGAGCCTTAAAGCTGCCATCACCAACAGCAGAATTGTCTGGTTGGGGAACAGCACCAAGCCAGGAGCAGCTGCTAAACCGGGAGCCTTTGAAATCAACACATTCTTTAGGCGACTGACCTTCAAGCCTTAGGTGAGACAGTCATTTAAGGTGAAAAACGTTGTTTGAAGTTTATTAACTGCAGGGAATGTTTCTTTGTGCAGCAATGTGAGCTGGTTTTAGGAAATCCAGAGCTGAACAAGTGCGAGGAATCATGGACAAAAAGGGCAGAAGTGACCAACTGAAAAGACATTTCCAACTAATATGAAGATATTGACAGTCTGTTATGGTCCCTATGCTTGTTTTTTTTTTAAGTTAATTTTATGTTTTTGAAATGTAATTGTTGTTTAGTAAGCAGTAGTTTCACTTTAATATTACTTTACCTTTCCCAGTAGTTTTTTAGAGACAGTAAAGCATAAACAATAATTGTTCAAGAACAAGGAAATGTGTTTCAGTTTTACACATAGCTCTTCCAAGACCACATTATGTTAGAAACAGAACTGATTGTTTTCTTTCTGTTCATAGTCTGTAAATATTTGATGCTGTACAGTATTTATTGCCTTAATGCACTTTTATGTTTAATTTGATAATGTAAATAATCCTGTATTGTTTACCATAAGCTGGAACGGAACATAAAAAAAGTTTAAAGCATTTTAGTTTGTGTTCATCACATTTACTGGAGGCGTAACGATTAATCAATCAACTTCGAGGCAATTTCTATTCCAACAATCCAACCAGGTCGATCTGTCTGAGGCAAGTTGTTAATCAAATCGACCTATACGGTTCTAAAATTGTTTCAAAATGAAAATAACATAGTATTGATCTTGGAAAATACCATTTGGATTGAGACACGGTAGGTTTATTTCACTGTAATGACAAGTGCATCAAAGCGGACAACACACGTGATGGCAGCAAAAAAAGATCAATCCATCGTTCCAGTCTAACGTGTGGAAACTCTTTGACTTTTGTGAAGACGTGACCAGACTGGTCTAAAAGGTTCTAATAATGTTCTGTTTATTATTTTGATGTGGAAAAAAAAACCAGTAAGCTGAACTTTAGGAAACTAAAACGTGTATGGATTTGACATTGTTTGTACACTTATTTAGTTTAAACTTTTTTTTCTTGTACCAAATGTGAGGAATCTGGAAAACTTCACCTGCAATGTTCAGTACACAGAAATTTATCACTGAGTCACACTGGTTGAATTTTTGGCTAAAGATGTCTTGGATCCAGTTGAGGTCAGTGGATCAGCAACCACAAATTATGATATGAATCGAACAGTTAACATGAATCGTCACAGCCCTAACGTTTGCCTTCCGGAGGGTGTTATTTGGCTTTACAAACGCTGGGTGTCGCTGTTGTTCCCTGAAAAGCCCCTCAAGTTCCGCATCGCTGCCGTGTGAAAGGCTGTAAACATGGCGTCGGCTCTCTTTAGTCGCCTCGTCCGCCTGTCAGCACGCGCCTCGCCACTGGGCCCCTCCAGTACGCCGGGAAGGACCGTGACTCCTTACCGGTCAGCCGTGTCCTCCTCCTCCGGGGCAATTCTGCCTAAACCCAAGAAGGTGAGTGCGTGGTGACCGGTTTAACCGCTCCGGACTGCGGCAGCAGCAGAGACACACACCGACCTGCAGCGGCCGCCTGACTGTACTAACGCAGCTGTCTCTGTGGTGGGGAGCAGACCCCGTTCGGCCTCATGCGGATCGCTCTGGTAGTGGTGCCCTTCTTATATGTGGGGACTCAGATCAGCAAGAACTTTGCAGCTTTGCTCGAGGAGCACGACATCTTTGTGCCGGAGGACGATGACGATGACGACTGAAGGGCCCCGGACGAGCCGAGGGCTTCCTGTTCTCAGGTAACAAGATCTATGCTTTACAAAAAAAAAATCAGAAGCAACATCAGACATTCAAACATAACAGTAAATGATGGCGGTCAGTCATTCCCTACAAACGTTTTGTCAGTAAAACAGCTGATTCCAAATGTAAATGTTCTTCAGCATGATGTGTAGCTCCCTCATGTTTGTGTTGTTGTCCTGATGTACTGCTCTTTTGAGTCGGTGTCAGACATCTCTTCCTCCACAGATTGTCCTGCTTCTCCACTGGAAAGTGTTGATGAACACCTGAGCAGATCCAGGCCTTCCCAGGATTCCTGCTGCTGCAGTGTCCAACCCCTCCGTCTGCACCGGATTCAGGGTTTCTGATCTCCACGGGACGCGGGCTGTCACGACTTGTTTCTACTGCACTGTATTTGCATGCAATACTTTGGTCTGAATAAAGGGGAAACACTTGTAACTCAGTGCAGTCAGTGGATCACAACTCGGACAGGTTTTGATAAAGACGTCGGATCAGAAACCACTCGATCAATTCCTGAATCCTCTTAGGTGAAACTTTAAAGACCCACTCTGATCATCGTTTGATCTGTTTTAAAAGTTTTCCCAGTCGTCATTTAATTAGGATTATGCTGTGTTTAGACAACCTGTCGTTGTTTAGGCCTTTCAGGTGTGGGCGGGACCGTTGGCGTGGAACAACCCCAGCCTTGCTTTCCTTCCCTATTGCTGAGAGCTCTGTTTACCCTCTCCTGCTTGCCTACAGCTCCTCACACCCCCAACCTAAAATTACCCGTGCAACAAAAATGGCTATCCGACTATCCAGCCGTACAGTTTTGAACCAGATGCCAGCGTAGACGATAAAAACAAAGACGTACGCGGATCTAGTCGTCTACAGTCCGCCCAGTATTTTTCTATGTAACAAATACGATCCATTTCAAACCACATTTTTTTCACAACAATTTGAATAAAGAAACACTCAGAAATGCAACGTTAGGCTTAATTTTCTAAATAAATGTCCTCTATATTCAGAAATATGCCACATGTTAAAAACATGATTTTCCATGGTGGCTTTTTAAGGTTCTTTTAAAGGCAATATTTTCTTTTACATAACAAAGGTATGTTACTGGATTTCCAATTACCTCAAATAACGGATCCAGAATTCAAGTAGTGGTTTCAACTATCTCATTTCTCTAGAGCTTTTCCTTCCAACAATCATTTTGGTTTGAACCGTACCTTTAAATGAATCGGAACAAAAGACGTGATTTGAATTTTAAGGGTGTATTTACAATAAATGGAAACAGGATTCACGCTGGACACAAGCAAAGAGGTCAGCAGGCAGCTGCAGAGTTCATGGGTCGTGACCCTTGTAGAATTTGGACAGGAAGTCAGCGGGTCGAGGATCCTCACTCTCATGAAAATAGCGCATCACATGGGTCTTCTGTTTCCAGACGTGGATCATCTCCTGTAGGTCCATTTTCCCCTGAAGAACAAAATCAGCAAGTCCAGTTAAATAGGCGTTAGACACAATCGAAACGAATGTAAAGAAGTGGTGGTCAATGCAACAGTGTTTGTTTTGAAGCGCAGAGGAGTGCGTTTTACCTTAATCACTAACATATCGATCACTCGGGGGTCGGTCACATGCTTGTTTTTGTCAAACAACTCCCTCACTTTGGATCTTCCTTGACGTGTGGTGATGTCCAGCTGGAACATGGCCACTGCAGAAAGACGAGCAGCTTTTACCACATCAGTCCCACAAATACGCCATCAACCCTTCAATGAGCAGGTAACTAGGACAATGTCAGAAAGGTCTTCCTAAATTTGAAATGAAGACATTTAAAGGTCACTTGAATCTCACGAATGTATGCATTACCTCCACGTTGTTAAAAATGTATAATTCAGAAATATGGTACTTGTTTGGTCATTTATTGGAGAAGATCAGTACAAAAATACAAGGTTTGGGGAATTAAAAGAGGCAGATCTGAATCTCCAGTTGTTCATAAAGAGTGGCATAGATCCATGCTTTTAAAAAGCCACCATAGCAGTTTAAGAAATATACCCTAAAAAGGATTTTGTCATCTTTAAACAAAATCAAAAAGCTTCTGTTGTTTTCTAAGACATTAGAAATTTGCCTCTGAGTTGTCGGCAGGGCGGAGTAAGCTCACTCACTCTTTCCGCCATCCCTTTGTGTACTCCCTCTCCTGCTACCTAACCGCTCCTCACAACCCTAATCTAACATAACCAATGCAACAAGAATGGTGAGCAATATTGGAGCTATAGGTATAGTTTTGAGCCAGATCCCAGCTCAGACGTGGAAAACAAAGGCGTAGATGGATCTATTGTCTGCAAGTGGATGGATCAGAATGAAGCGGAGCAGGGAGCATGTGGCCCGCCCAGGATATTTTCTACATCACAAATACGATCATTTTCAAATAGCCTTTTTTTTATCTGTTCCTGATTCAGAACAATTTGAATAAAGAAATAGAAATACAATTTTAAGCTTAATTTAACTTAATTGTCCATCATCCGAAAAACGCTACAAAACATGTTAAAAACACAATTTTCATTGGAGTGGACCCTTAACAGAAAGTGTTGCTTCATATGCTTGCAAAAATGATTTAAATTACTTGCTATTATTTATTTTTAGTTATTAGTTATTTTTAGTTTTTAGTAGACTAGAATTTACATTATTCCGTTAGTCGAACATGTTTTTTTTTAGATAAATACTAATGATTACAACAGATGTTTTTTTATAGAGCAGACATTTGCTATTATCAGTTTCTTATGAGTTAGATTCTTTGTTTGGGTAAACATGCTGGTAGAGGTCACCTGTATGAGACTAGTCTCTGTGGGTCTACATTGTGGTGTAAACCAGTCCCACTGAATCAACATGTTCCAAACTATCCATCTAAGTTTTAATAAATCATGTTGCCAAATTCTTGATTATTTAAAATAATTGCTGTCATGTGGTTGGCTAAAATTTACACAAAACCAGCCTGACTTGAGAGGGTGCAGAGTCATAATTACAGGCATGAACCAGAAGCCGGTGTAAATATGGGTTGTTATGTACTTCCTTTATTTAGATCTTAGCTAAAACACACAATATTATTATTATTATAGAAGCTCTAACTCCAGTCGTTAGCTAAAAACTACGACTATACGATCCAATAACTTGCATTAGCAACACATAAATGTAATTTCTAGATATTTACGTGTCTGTATTTAAGCATTTCTACTAAGCCCGGTTCAAACCCGCCATCCGACAAGTTTCGTTGCGGTTTGTTTGAAGCTAATCTCTGCTGCTGTGTTAGGACAGAGGCGACCTTGACGCTCGACGGTCTTTCCCGCACCATTAAACCCCCAGCAGACATACATACCCGTGTTCGGAACCTCCCGGTAGAAGGCTCGGTACAGTTCCCGAACCCTGCGTTTTGCTTCATCCAAATCCCGGCTAAAAATCGGTTTGACAACTCTAGCAGCCCCCGCAGCTGTACGGGTCGCAGCGGTGGACGCCATGATTGCTGCTGACGTCGACAAACTGTTTCCGGTGTGAGTGTAGATTTAAAAAGCAACAGCGCCCCCTGGTGTCAGACGACAGCAAATGTTTTTAAGGCGGTGCTGGCTCTTAGTGGTGTGAATTTGAAAGAATACAACCAGATGAGAACTTCACATTTCCCGCCACTTTTCAAAACATTTTTGACAAGATTAACTAAAAAAAGGAAGAAATATACCTTAAGTAACCCTTGTGCTAAATATACCTTAAGTAACCCTTGTGCTATCCTAGACACTTTAACATTGGGAGTGGGTCAACTAGACCCCACAAGACAGTGCGTTGAACCTCTTTTCTTCAATGATTTGTGATTTTCATTGGTGTCCATGGATTACATGAAATCCTCTTCACCTTTATCATGCTAGTGACAACACGTCAATGTAGGGATCGGGTCATCTGGACCCTATCAGATAGCACAGTAAAATGTATCTCAAGTTTTTATTATAGCATATCTAATTAGCAGTGTTTTCTCCTCTTTTTAATCAGTCCAGTCTCTGAATGTGTGGGTATAAATTAACATTAGTAAAACATTTCTACTCAGGTTACTTTATTGATTGCAAAAATGAGTATAATTTACAAAGACCATACAGTCTGTATAGTACATTAAATATATTTTCAAAACACATAAAGCTATTTTCACAAAACTTAAACTTTTATATAAAAAAACTGGCTCATTATGCAACACCTGTCATTTGCTGTGGCGGCAGACGATGCCGAGAATGATCAGGAGAGATGGGAAGCATGAACATACAAACATCATGTAACAACAGTTTGTGCGTGCATCCCTGATGAAAGCTCCATCTGAAACCGTGTCTACACATATACATAGATCCGTGCAGCCTGCCGGGATTACAAAATCCTCCTATTTTGTCACATTTTAATCGTGATGATTCCAGGATCTTGCGTTCACAAACAGAAGTCCAAAGGAATTACAGTAAATAAGCCTTTTTTGTGACAAATGTGTGCCGTTTTCAACGTAAACATGATGACAGCATCTGAACCCTGCTGTCTCAGGGAACATACAGTGGCATAAAAAGTATATCAACTACAAAGGTTGATATCATATAAACTCCATCTACAAAATATAGCCCTTGACAAATAGTAGACTGAATGCACTCTTTTACAAGCTTGTACTTTCAAAAGTAAAAATAAAAAATGAAAAGTGCACTTTTCCATATATTGATTTATACTATGTGGCCCAGTGTAATGAAACCATCTGCCAGTAATAGCTCCTCCTTGGCAGAATAACTGAAAGTTAAACTCCTGACACAGCTGAAGACATCCATCTCCTTTTTTCCTGCATCCTTTCTTTATACAGGTAACTTGGTGACAGATTAAGAAAAAAACATTAAAAAGTGAAAAGAAAAAAACATCCAAATCTTTAAGGGGACTTGGAGTTAAGTTTTGGCGGACATTGGATGCCCTTCCAATGTCTGATCTGCATCAATCCACGTCTGTCACTTTGCCTGTGCGAGCTTCGGTACCAGCAGGAGCCTCTCAGTGATCCAGGCTGTTCCCCAGCTTTTGGCCCTCCTGCAGAGCCAACATGGCCAGCCTCAAGTGCTCTTTCAGATTCTGAATCTCTCGCTCCGTTCGGACTTTCACTGCACTCAGCTCCACGTTTGCCTCGGCCAATCGCTCACAGGCCAACTGCTTTTCCTGCAGAGCACAAGAGAAGCTATCAAAATGCTCCAGGCTAAGGCCCGGCATCCTTTTCACAACAAAACCAGACATTTGATGAACATTTTTCCATTTCAGCAGAAACATTTACATCTGATCATTTTGCATACAAACCTTGCTTAGGAACTGCAACTCGTTCCTGAGGCAGCACATTTCTTTCTGCAAGTACTGAACCTCATTGTCTTTCATCCTGAGGACAACCTGGAAGAAAGTGAGGATAATTGTTCAAAAAATTGTAAATATTTGATGGTTGAAGACATGTTAAAGACCCACTCAGATAAAAGGGGTCTTTTTGACATGTTCTTGTGGCATTTTTCTCCTGATGGAGGACACATATAATGAAAATTAAGATAAAAATTGCATTTCTGAGTATTTGAAAAAGAGCATATTTGTAAGAAAAAAAAAAAGAAGATATGTTGGGTGGGCCACAAGCTCCCTGCTCCGCTCTACAATGAGAGGTGGTGGTGGTGTGGGGGGTCGCCCCACATCAATAATAATAATAATAATAATAATACATTTTATTTATAAGGCGCCTTTCTGGGCACTCAAGGTCGCCGCACAGCATGTATACAGTATAAATACAATAAACACTTAAAACAACAACAACAATTTAAATAAATACAAAATTAAATAAAAAAATATAAAAACGTGAAAAGGTTAATGTTAAAGTGAATAGGCCATTTGGAAAAGATGAGTTTTTAGCTTTGATTTGAAATGTGGGAGTGTGTCAGTGTTGCGGAGGTCAGGGGGGAGTGAGTTCCAAAGCTGGGGAGCAGAGCAACTGAATGCCCGGCTCCCCATGGTGACAAGACGGGCAGAAGGGACAGAAAACTGGATAGAAGAAGAGGAGCGGAGGGAGCGAGCAGGTATGGAGACATGAAGGAGGTCAGAGAGATATGGAGGTGCAAGGTTGTGAAAGGCTTTGAATGTGTAGAGCAAGATTTTGTATTGAATGCGGAATGGGATGGGTAGCCAGTGAAGCTGTTGAAGAATAGGTGTGATATGGTTGATGGAGGGAGTGCGTGTGATGATACGAGCTGCTGAATTCTGAACCATTTGAAGTTTATGGAGGGTTTTTTGTGGGAGACCAAATAGAAGAGAGTTACAATAGTCCAGGCGGGAAGTAACAAGACTATATACCAGTACAGCAGTGGACTGAGTAGTGAGGGAGGGACGTAGACGTTGGATGTTGCGTAGATGGAAGTAAGCTGATCTGGTGACGCTGTTTATGTGAGAAGTGAAAGAGAGACTACTGTCGAGGATGACACCCAAACTCTTTACCTGAGGGGAGGGAGAGATGGTGGAGCCGTCAATGGAAAGAGAGAAATGGTTGGTCTTGCTCAGGGTGGATTTGGTGCCAATCAGAAGAAGTTCAGTTTTATTGCTATTGAGTTTTAAAAAGTTTGAGGTGAACCAGGATTTGACTTCATTGATGCAGTCAACCAGTGCTAATGGAGGCAGTGTGGAGTTGGGTTGGCTGGAAAGATAGAGCTGGGTGTCATCCGCATAGCAATGGAAATGGATGTGGTGTTTTTGGAAAATATGACCAAGCGGGAGAAGGTAGATAATAAAGAGGAGTGGACCGAGCACAGAACCCTGAGGGACACCAGTTGTGATGGGGACAGAATGAGAAGTGAAAGATTTCAGTTGGATAAACTGAGTACGGTCAGACAGGTAGGAATGAAACCAGGAGAGGACGGTGCCAGAGATGCCAATGGAAGAGAGTCTGTTCAAGAGGATAGAATGAGAAATGGTGTCAAAAGCTGAACTGAGATCAAGTAAAAGAAGGATGGATAATAAACCACAGTCAGCAGAGAGGAGAAGGTCATTAGTAATTTTTAGAAGAGCAGTTTCAGTACTATGAAGGGGACGGAAGGCAGATTATTGGAGGACAGATGAGATTGAAGCTGAGCAGATACTGTTTTCTCAAGAATTTTTGAAATGAATAGAAGGTTGGAAATGGGACGGTAATTATTGAGGTCTGTGGGATCTGCACCCAGTTTTTTAAGTATGGGAGTGACAGCAGCAGTTTTCAATGCAGGAGGAACGATTCCAGAGGAGAGGGAAGCATGGATTATGTTGGTGATGAGAGGACAAAGAGAGGGAGCTGTAGCTTTAACAAGGATGGTGGGCAGTGGGTCAAGCTGGCATGTGGAAGGTTTGGATTTTTTAATTAATGTAGAGATTTGACTAACTGTGGGTAGGGTAAATGAAGAAAACGAATCATCAGACGTAAAAGATGGAATGGAAGATAGAAATGGAGCAGAGTAGGGGGTGAGCTGTTGATGGATAAGGTGGATTTTTGTGGTGAAAAATGAAGCCAAGGTGTTGCAGAAATCAGTTGAATAGAGATGTGATGGAAGGGAGTCAGGAGGTTTGATGATGTTAGAGATGAGGGAGAAAAGAATCTTTGAATTTTCTTTATTTGAATTGATGAGATTGGAGTAGTAAGCAGATTTGGTTTTAGAGATGCACTCTTTATAGTGGAGAATGTGCTGTGTGTACATGTCTTTATGGATACTTAGTCCGGTTTTGGTGTAGAGTCTTTCAAGTTGGCGGCCTTTTGCTTTTAACTGTCTTAGAGAGGGGGTGTACCAGGGTGCAGTATAGGTGAATGAGACAGACAATAGTAACAGAGGTGAATTTCTAATGAACTCCTGCAGCTCTGCAGAAACCATCTCCTAGAAAAAAACAGGTTTTATTTTGGCTAAAAATGGCTTAATCCAAATGAAAAGACCACTGGGTGCACTTTTACAATAGATGATCGGAGTTGGGCTTATAACAGATCTTATATCCCTTTTATTTTCACATTCAGAAAGTAGATGCATACCTGAATAACAGCACTGTGTATAAAAAAACAGAGAGAGATAGGAATCTTCTTATGCTTTGAAGCTATAAAACAAAAATGAAACTTGACACACCATGATCATTTTAGGTTTTGGCAGGTAAGAGATTACTTTGACAAAGAAATAAGAAGTTAGACAAATTTAGATGAGAATGGAAATGTTAGAGCTATTGTTGAAACATACGACTCTAAAAAACAGACTCGTATCAACACTCTACAAAAACCTCATGGGGGAAAAAAAAAAGG
The DNA here is from genome assembly GCF_053564925.1 of Oryzias latipes. NCBI lineage: Eukaryota > Metazoa > Chordata > Actinopteri > Beloniformes > Adrianichthyidae > Oryzias > Oryzias latipes. The sequence continues at coordinate 6,789,082 of NC_136244.1, forward strand.
AAAAAAAACACCACATATGTCAAAAAGAAATGGGAAAAGGGAACTGGGTATAAACATATCAGAAGATGATTGGCTTCTAATTTGGCAAACACAGCAGACTTCCACGTCGTCATGGATGTGGAGATTGCATCGTTGGAAAAATACGATCAGATATTTTATAACACCCAAAATCACAGGCAAACACACGCTGTTAATTCAGCCGTGTTGGAGAAAATGTGGGGACATAAATGTACATCACTCCCATATATTTTGGTCTTGCCCCAAAGTTAGTCCCTTTTGGAAGGATATTCAAATTATTCTAATTAGGCTCCTGGGCTACAATATACCCAAGACAAGTATATTTTTGTATCTGAGCAATATATCAAAAAAGTATTTGAAACAGACAGATATTTCGTGAAAATGTTCGCTTTCAAAAAAACGATCACAAGACATTGGTAGAAGACAGTGTCACCAACACAGCAGCGATTGGAAAAAATATGAAGGAAATATATGCCATGGAACCGATGAATTATAAGAAAGAAGACTCAGGAAGAACTTTGTCAAAAAAGGAGGGAGAAATGGATCATCTACAGCAGGGGTCGGGAACCTTTTTGGCCAAGAGAGCCATAAACGCCACATATTTTGAAATGTAATTTTGAAAGAGCCATACAATAATGTAGCGTCCCTTTCCCACACTGAGGCACGGAGACTTAACCTCTTTTAAGGTTCTTTATTCTGGTTACTGCAGACCGCAACAAACACTGTACAATTAATTCAGCAGCTCCTGAATCTCTCCCGCCGAGGCAAGAGCGCTTCTCCCAACTTTATATTCGCTCCTGCCGCGTCAGCCCTCCCATTTGCCTTATTCGGCCCATAGCTGAACCCCATTGGTCCAAACTACCTAACAACCACCTGAGCGACAGAACTGAGAGCCAATCAGATCTCTGCTTGATGCGTTTAATGAACTCCAGAACTTATAACGCGGCCCAACAGCCAAGTTAAACTCAGTCCGCGACAATATTTTTAAAACTAAATATACAAGTGAATGTGTGCATTTGATTTAATTTCAACATTTTTAAAGTACAATAAGTCTGTGGATTCTTTTTAATAACATTGTTATGCTGTTGCTAATAAATGATGAGTATTTCTCGTAGTAGTTTTGCTGATGGTCTAGTCTGGTTGATACGTGGTGAGTTTCTGCTTCATGCAGGCGTTGAGACTTTAAACGTGATCGTAGGTCTGAATGTTCTGTAGATGTGACAAAGACTGATCACATGCAGACGCGGAGCTAAACACACACTCACACGCTGCAGTGAGTGACGGGCAGCGGGTTTTACGTTTTTATAATCCCTGCGCGATTCACCTTACTGGCCGTGCCCCCCCCCCCTGCTTTCTTCCTCTAACATCCCGTCCCCGCAACTGCGCGCTCTTTCTCAGAGATGGGAGCACGCAGTTTTAGGCACGGCAATTCACAGGTTTCCGGCTGGTACAAACTCTGTGAAATAATAGATAATAGTAACTGATAGTGCTGGTGTAGATTTTGTTCTCCAAGCACCGCTACTACTGCGCGCCTCTGGCATCGCATCGCGCCAGACAAGGACTGGTCTAATGAAAAAAAAAATATATATATTTAAAGATTTGTCTGCGAGCCACATGTGACCATCAAAAGAGCTATATATGGCTCGCGAGTCATAGGTTCCCGACCCCTGATCTACAGTGATCTCTAACCCCCGGGTCAGTAGTGAACCTGAGGCCACAGACACAAAATAATGGATACGCTAATTTCAATTATTTCCATTTTGTTCATTTTCTGATACTAAAGAAAGTTTTATTTTGGAAAACTACCGGATTCCGTTCACCACATTTGTCTTTTGTGACGCGTCACACGACTTTAAGCAGCTGCTCGCCTCGGACTACTAAGTTTGTAGCCCAAAGCTAAAAAACTACTAAGAACCAAACAAATAAATGTATTTGGAATTTTTCTTTGGGGAGAAAAGAGTCAGTGAGGGAACCGAAGAAGAGCCTTTGACTACAAAAAACTTAAAGCTGCTGTTTAAAGAGAAAACCAGGAATTGTCCTCGACACACAGATTTATGGAGACAGTTGTTCTCACGCACCAGAAGCTGCTCTGCTGCAACTGACTTCCGAATGTTTCACGCAGTTAATAAAGATGCAAAAGCGGTGGATTCAGGTTTATTATTATTATTATTTTGCTTTATTTATCCATCACACCTTAAAAGTCGGTCGCAGCTAAAGTTAGCATCCAGCTGTTAGCATCCACTTTGGCGTCTTCACCTTCATCCCAAAGTCTACGTTTAAAGGAGCCGCAAACATTTTACAGAGGATGAAGATTCAATCAAATAAGATTGCTGACTTATGGAAACTTGTTAAAGGCACATTTATGAATTTTGCAACAGCAAGGGGGACTTAGGCAGGCATCTGTTAAGACATTTTGAGAAGGAAAATGTTCCTGTGTTTAAATTAAAATACAGAACTAATCAGAATTTATGTAAAAACAAAATAGGATAAAAGGTTTTCCCTCAAAGATGATCAGAGCCTGGGTTGAGTTCTCAGTGTTTTAAAACGGTGTTCAATGAAAACATAGATGTATTGCTGTTTTTATCACATTATTTAAAAAATCAGAAACAACTTCTATAAATCAGCAACTTTGTTTTATTGAATCTTTGTCATCTGTAAGAAAAATAATCTACCAATGTTTTCAGATTTTTTTTAACTACATTTCTTGTGGTAGCATTTTTTTGTGAAAAAAGGTTTTTCAGAAACCAGGAACTTAAAAGTATTAGATGTAAACCTCTGCCCCGTTCAGATCGTTCTGTGAAAATAAAACCTTGTAGATTCAATTCAAGGGGTTTTTGTTTTGTTTTGGTTCTTTTTTTTGCTTTTTTATTTTGCGGATTTCTTTTTTTTCGTCCTTCTGTATTTCACTCATATGGTTTATCACTTCTAATATATGTTTATCTCTCAACTATGTGTTAAAAAGGCAATAAAAGAAAGTATATGCATCCTGATAGTACCTGCAGTTCACAGGCTATCCGGTCTTTGGCGTCGTCAGAGCCCTGATCCGTGCGGGTGGATCGCGCTCGCATCATCTCCTCTTTTAAACGAGCCTTCAGGTCCTGAGGAAAAAAAATGTTGTTATACAGATTATAGAGATGCTGTTCACCTTTCCGCTCATCAGAAAGTCTGATTCACTTAGGTGGTTTTCCTGTCTTCCCGCCAGGCAGGGGACGGGCACAGGGAGACCCAGACTTTGGCCCCCTAGTGGCTACATAGTTGGGCAGTAGCGTGAAGGGAACCAAACTGGATGAAGCTCATTGTTGTGCATCCTGCGATTTAAACGCTGGTTTCCTGCGTATCAGCAGGACCAACCGACTGAGCTACATTGAATATTGCACAAACAAAGTTTGATTGAGTCGTATTTATGCACATAGATTATTATTACCTTTCTAGGTCATCAAAACAGGTCTTTATTCTTTACTTTCACTTGTATTTATAAATTGTATAAAGTTTGCAGGAAAATGTTTGTCTCAAATTTAGGGATGGGTATCGTTAAGGTTTTAACGGTGCTACGACTCTTATCGATACTGCTTATCGATCCGGTATTTTAACGGTACTCTTATCAATACTTTTTAAGGACGAAAAATAAATAAATAAATAACAAATTGAGAACATAAAGTGTTTTATTTCCTCATTTTGCAACCTGGCTTTTTTAACAAAACATTTTACTTTATACATGAGAATGTTCCAGACAGGATATTTATTTACCGTAAATTCCGGACTACAAAGCGCACCCGATTACAAGCCGCACCCATCCATTTTCACGTGTAAAATTAGTTTAATACATACACAAGCCGCGGCAGAGTACAAGCCGCGCATGTGTTAGGCGATATTGTCATCCTGACAGATCACGGCCAGAATCCCAGAGTGAGTGCAATTCATTAGCACATTGTGGGTGATGCCAGTTTTGCCTCTGGGTCACGTACTTGAGTGTATCGACATCTGACAAACAGCATGGACCTCTATTCTGTTCACAAGTCCCTCAGTTATGGTGTTTTTATTTCATTTTTTTTTTTTACTTATTGACAATCTAGGTATCATACATAAAATTACAAACAGTAACCATATAATCAACATTACATCCCTCAGTTATGATGAGGAAATTTACATCCGCGATTCCACATTTCCCATGAGTCTTAGGGGCTAAAGGCGGGGCCAATGCCCGGCTCGCCATACTGTTGTACGTGTTTAAGAATGAGTATCAGCAGTGCATGGAGGGGTGAACGGGAAAAGCTCTCCTTCCGCTTGTGTCGCAGCAGCGTTATGGGAGTAACAGGACAGGTTAGAAAACACAACGGTAAAATAAAGCAGCGGCGACTGAAATGCGCGCGCCTCAGCCTGATACGCGCGCCTCAGTGCGGCGCGTGCGTCAGAATTCAGAAGCCTCTGCACTCCGCGGACGCCTCTGCGCTCCGCTCCCGCCCCGCGCGCTCCTTGTCTCCCCTTCCTATCTACTCCGACAGCTCTGGCCAGGGCGGCTTCAAGGAGGAGCGCTTCGTCCCCATTGCGCCGGTGAACGGAGCAAATCGTTTCTGTGCAAAGCAATCGGACTTAATACTGTACGTTTTGTTTATGAGGGGCGGATGCGTTGTTACGTGTGGGAGCCTTCAGACTGCCATCGGCCCCGCAGCTCAATCAGCAGGAGAAGATGTCTCCAGCTCACACGGAGGCTGTGAGTTTTTCAAAGCAAAATTCCGCTTTTACGGTTTCCTTAGAAACCGTAAATGGAGTGTACATTCACTCCATGCGCTGTTCTCTCCGTCACGCAGCAAACCGGCTTTTCCAAACCCGTTGGTGACGGTGGACTTTTTTACGCTGCTTTTAACAATTGCTTTTAACTTGAAAGCTTCATCATATTGTAGCGGCGATCTGGTGCACATTGGGTCTAATGGCACCAAAGGATTCTGGGATGCGGCTGGGCATGCGTGTTTCATTTTGTTGAACCATGACTGAAGTGTCTAAGACCTGGAGTCAAGTCCATGCTGTTTGGCTGCTTAGAGGTGTGTTGAATATAAATGTCTTGTGCTTGGTGTTAGATAAAGAATACAAACTATTCACTGAGTTCGAAAGTACGTACATGGCGGCCGCTAATTAAATCCATAAATTAGCCGCGTCACTGAATAAGCCGCAGGGCTGTAAGCGCAGGAAAAAAGTAGCGGCTTGTAGTCCGGAAATTACGGTAATTATTTAATTTCATTATTTCTTTTCTTTATAAGCGTGATATTTCCTTTAATCTTTTGTCCATTTTCCACAACCTTGAACAGACTTTTCTGTCTGTCAAACACCAGAGTTAAGTTAAGTGAGATGATGGAAACAAATTCACTTTGATGCAGATTAGTTTCTATTTATTTATTTTTCTTTAAATCCAGTAAACCCAATAAATTATATTAACTTTATATATGATGAATATCATTAGCTATTAAGTATTATTAAGTTTTAGGAAGCAGCCGTTAGTTTGTCGCGGGTCTGGAACATAAGCGGTGGGTCTTTTCTACCTGTACGTTTTTGCTCCGCGTGCAGTACCGGGGCTCGGTACCCATCCCTACTCAAATTGAATGTGGGTTTGTAAATGTTCTCAAGTCCGTTTTTGGAGGACCATTAGCCTGAGCAAAGCTGCTAAAAATCCAGATTTTTATCTCTTCAGTAAAGCACTGCAGTTTGCTGCTAAGCTCACCAGGTTCTCCTTCCTCAGTTGCTCCATGTCCCTCTCTTTACGGCTGACCTCGCGTTCTCGGTCGGCGTTGATCTGCTCAGCTCGGATCAGCTCTAAACACTTCTGAGAGTAGCGTTCAGACAAACCGTCCAGCTCTCTCTTCATGGCCTGAGTTTCAGCTCTGCAAAGACAGGTTAAAGGGTTTTAGAGTCACAGCCTTTATTCATGAGCTCTAACTCTACTCATCCTCATTTTGGAATAAGATGAAGCTCTTCTGTTTTCTACCTTAACTGCATCTCATTACAGAGTAACTGTATCGTGAAAAACAAAATAGTTTGTGTTCTCCCTCTCTTCGTGACTCAAGAATTTCCTGTTGTGGCTGTAGAACCTCTTCACATACAACCAGAAACCACAAAAATGAGGAAGAGTACGAGAAGTGAAAAAGAAGAGAAGACAGAAGCTCTAAAACCCGGGTTCCAGAGGCCGCCTCTGAGATAGTCTCTGTCAAAAGCCTTGAGAAGCCCACAAAGGGAAACTAATCCCAGAGCCACTTCTACATTCCTCAAGAGCCTGACAGGACCACTGTGGCAATGCGCTCACATCAACAAGAGTCTCCACTGCTGTGAAGTTTGCACTTTATTTCACAGAGCGCTATTGTTGTCAGGCAGCTGCTACTCCAAAGCAACAACAGATCCATTCACTGCAATTAGTGCAGGCCTGTTCTGACAGCAAAGCTAATAATCATTGATTCCTAAAGCTGGCTGCAAATGCAGAAGGGTTTAAGCAATTTGGATACTCTGTGTTTGCATAGTCAAAAAAAAAAAAACTGTGTTCTGGTAAGTCTGCTATTTAATTATTGTGTCAGTTAGAACAGCCGGAAGGCAGTTTCCCTTTAAGTCTGTGCTGAGACTCACTTTCGCAGGAACCGCTAAAAAAAAAAAAAAAAAAAAAAAAAAGAGCAGCCAAAAACTCTCCATGCCACAAAATGAACCAAAAAGTTAGAAGTAGAAAGTTAGAAGTTAGAAAAGTAGAAGTTACTGTTGTTGCTCTTGTGAGGCCTGCAAGTCCAGTCCAGCGCTCAGCCTCTCCACCGCTTTCTCCAGATCCTCTTTGTGTTTCTTCTTCAAAGCCTCCATCACTGCAACACCAGCACACGCGTTACCATAACAACAAGCAGCCAGCTAATTCAGAGGGCATGAAAACAAAATGTAAAAGATAAAAGTTTTATGACAAATTTCTCTTAGCAAGTTGAGCTAATTAGAAGGATTTGGGTTCATCATTCTGTAGCTCAAATTAACATTTTTTTTTTGCTTGAACACAGACAATCTGTTCTTATCTATTTATCCACATAAAGCAATCTGAATGTGACGACTACACAATCAACAGCGTTTGATTCAATCATGGGCACCGATAAGTTTAGAAAGAAGTAACTAAAATGCAGTGAACAGGACAGAGCTGAACATTACGTTGTGACCACCAACATCAAACAGAACCAAAATCTTGAAAACCCTGTCAATATTTCTGAATCCAATGAGGAAGTTTCAACTTTCACTCTGCATAGAGGATAGGAAAACGTCTGGAACGGATGGAGTTCGAGGCTTTATTCCGTGATAAGAATCCGTCAGCATCAGTAGATGTTTCCACATCACAAAACTATCGAAATTAAAAACTTAAAATTTCAATAAAACAAAATGTTGCAGTTACACTGTATCCATTAAATCCTAATTGTGCTCATAAACACAAACCAACTCACTCAATAAGTCATTCAAAACCATGGCGATGGATGAGAACAAGTATTGCTTTAAGTTGATTCACAAATATGGAAGCGATTCTGTAGCATAAAAATAAAGTCAAAACCAGAAATGCTTTTTCATTTTCAAAATGAAGCTGCATTTTTTCACTCAAAATTAAAATGAAAAAGCAAACCGCCAAAATGCTTTTTCATTTTCTTCTTCAACATTGATTATTCTGTCATTTAATTAAAATGATAAAGAAAATAGTATTTGACATTTCATTTTCAAAAAGTGCTCTGGTAAATGTGTGGCATAATTCATTTAGAAATGTCTAATTTGACAATTAAAATGGATTAACAGAAATGTTTTTTAATTTTCACAATGTAACTGCATCAAATGACTCAAATTAAAATGAAAAATCAATACTTCAAAATGCTTTTTCATTTTATACTTAAAAACTGCTTATTCTGTGTCATATTTAAAATGAAAATGCAAAAAGGGGATTGCATTTTCATTTTAACATCCACCCTGCGAACATTGTCACATTATTCAATTCGAGTAAGCATTTCCAGCGGGGAGGCGGGGCGATGACGTCAGTGCTGTCTCCGTGTGTCCGGCTGCTAAGAGACAGACATGCTAGGAGCAGTGGAGCTTTGTGTTCGCAGCAGAGAAGAGGGCTTTGGGATGGTTGTGAACGTCTGATGATTTTACACAGCTTCTCAGGACTACGTAGCAGCATTTCCGCCTTCTGCCGACGCACTGCGGTTTGTCGAAACCCCTCCCCCGGACAAGCTTTTTTCTTCGGACCGTCAGCCGCCTTCGCATAGCGGAGAGCAAAGCCCCGCGGCCCAAATTGCTTTTTCATTTTAATTTGGAGTCAAAAAATGCAGTTAGAGTTTGAAAATGAAAAATCTTTTTTTTGGCTTTTATTTTTAAAATACACAAAAAGGGAGCATTTGGATGATGTCACAGCAGCGCCGCACAGCTAGACCATTGACAGTCTCTACATAAGTCAACGAGCCAGACACACAGACGCATGTGAGAAGCCTGTTTAGCCGTGTTAAAAAATAAATGTTCCAACAAGTTAACGGGTAAATCAGAAATCCTTTTATTGTCATTGTCATCCTGGTGCTCTTTAGCTGTTTAGACAACAACCTTAAAATCCTTGTTTGATAACAAGACAAGATACATTCAAATTTCTGCCACGGCACTAGCGCCCATCATCATCTATCAAAGGACACGTCAGCGTCTCATTCAGCCCATGGAGTGGCGAGCTCCTTTCAAGAGGGAGCGGCTACGGATAAAGCGATTTTTGGGAAATGGTGGTTGGTGATTTTACGGAGAAGCCGTGGATCCAACAATTTTGCATGACACGCAGCTTTTAATGAGCTGTGCGATGCTGTGGACCCTCTTGTGGCGCCTGCTGTGTGGCGCCCAACGCAGCCAGTTCCTACCAAGAAGCGCACTGCCATCTGATTGTTGGTCATGTGATTCTCTCAATAAAAAAGTGTTTCCATTACAGTTTTGCAAATATGTCTATTTCGATACGCCTCAAAAAACACCTCCTCCAAGCACAAAAAACGTTTTTTGATAAATGCCAGTTTTTTCTAAATCGTCATGTTTCCATTAGGCGAATTGATTTGGTTATTGTATCACAAATACAATTTGCGCAATTTCATACTCAGTACTGAGGCTCTTGGTGAAAGTAAGCCTCTGAACCCATTAAGATTCATTCAAACATAATTTGATTACATGAGGTTATATAAAAGGTTTATTTTCCTAATTAGTGATTTATACTGAACAGAAGTGGAACTGTTAATATTCATTTAATAATTCTTACATTTCAAACAAACAGAAATGCAGCTGCCTTAAAGATAAATCATAAAATTGCATTAAAAACTTGACATTTGGATTTGATGAACTGATATTTTCTTGCTCCCAGTCCCACCCACCCCTTAGAGGCAAATTTCTAATGAACTCCTGCTGCTCTGCAGAAACCCTCTTAGAAAGTGAGGCTGTTTTTTTTAAATTTTGGCTAAAAATTGCATAATCATAATTAAAAAACACTGAGAACACTTTTACAATAGATTGAAATATGATTGCAATTTTAGGAATCTTACATGTCCAGACATTTTGTTATGCCATGTTTAGCTCTAATTGTTGCTTTTTATCTGAAGCTCTTCTTTCTTGCACTGTAAACACTTTTGTTTTTCTACTAACAAGTGGAAATGCAGACATGATGAGCTTTGAGGTTTGTTTTTGACTGAGCGTAGTGTGCGAGTGCGGTAGACTCTGACCACAGCTCTGCGGCATCAAACCTCTTTTACTGCTACACTTTGAAAACAAATGTGGGGGGAGGAGCAACAGACATTAGGGGATTTTCTGATGTCTCTATGACCGTAAAAAGTGACTTTCTTAAGGGAAATTATTAGAAACACTCTGTAACAAATAGTAATGGATATTTTTGTCTGACTGAACATTCCCTATCCCAATGTGCTGAAACCCTCCAATCGGAGGAAACTGACCCCTTGCCGTGTCATGCATCTCCTCCAGCAGCAGCCTCTCTTTCTCGTGTTCCATCTCTCTGATCTGGCGTTCGTGCTGCTTCTGAAGCTCCTCCAGTGCCTGCTGGTGAGCCCGCTCCATGGCTGCCAGGCTGCGGCTGCAAGGCGCCTTTGGGCCACAGCCGCCCCATAGGCTGTCGCCCCCTCCCCCTTCCTGTTGTAGTTGCCCCAGCTGTTGCCTCAGTGACGCCACCTGAGAAGAATAGAGAAGGAGGTAAAGCCCACTGAGATGTGACACTTAAACCGAAACTGTTTGGTTTTTAAAGTAGATCTGCAAAATGTGGGGCAGCAAAGTCAGATGCAAACTACAGCACACCCAAACAAAGCACAGGGGCCCTTCAGAAGCATAATCACAGATTTACTTTCCAAATCATTCTTAAATGCATCTAAATCTGGATTATAATGCTGCTGAGGGAGCACAGATAGGTCAGGAAGTAGTTTTTAAAAGTCTTTAAAGGCAGAAAAAGAAGAGCTTTACTTCATCTGGGCAGATGAAGGGTTAATTTGCAGTATTAGTATATTGCAAATTGGAAAATCATGTCCACGCACTACCTCCCTCTGCAGCGCCTCGTTGGCAGTTTGGCCAGAAGGTCGTGATCCATGCGGTGGCAAGGAGCTCACCTCCTTTAATGGCATTCGCTCCAACTCCGCCCACTTTCTCTCAATTTCTTCCTCCAAACGCAGTCTTGGGTTCGCGCCCTTACCGCTGGCCTTCCTGGACAGGACGGCCTCCCACTGGCTGCTCATGTTCACCTCCTCCTGCCAGCGGCTCTGCTCCCTCACATGGCCTTCTCCTGCTCCCCGCTGGCTGGCTGGAAGGGGGCTTGAGGAGGCGAGAACGGGAGACAGCTCCACGTAATCAAACCTGTGCTGAGTCAGGGAGGGTGTGGAGACGGCTGACGGAGACTCGGCATGGCGGGAAGAGAGTGGGACGTGAGTGTGGGAGTTTTCCTTGTCGCTGCTGTTGTCTGGTAATCTAGAAAAAGAATTCAAGAGTTACTTAAACAACCCTTTTTTTTTTATTTAAGAAGCTCAGAGAGACACACATTGGCGGCATTTAGACTGCTGGTTTTTTCTCCACTGTTCCTGTCTGTTAAACAAAGGCTATTTTTTAAGATAAACATTGACAATTTCCTTTAAAGCTATCCAGCTCATATCAGGTTCTAGAGTGACCAGGGCTGGACTCTTGAAGTGACCCACGTGTGCAGCTCAGAATAATGTACAGCATCCTTCAAGATGGGGGGGGGGGTCTCTCAAAGGTGTAATTTGTACTGACATTTATCATTTATTGTTGGGAAGTAAAGGAAGCAACCAAAGATTGAATGTCTGCAATACTTGGGTTTCTTGCAGATATAGAATGAATATACATAAAAGTCTGATAAAAGGACAAACAGGAAAAGATCAGATTACGATCTTGGATCACATTTTCAAGTGATCCGGTCCAGATTTCAGGGATTTATGTCACTTGGGTTGGCAGTTTGAATGAGGCCTAAAGCTAAAATTGTCACCAATTACATACAAGGAAAAACTTTTTCCAAAATTACGTTAAACACTTGAAATTACAGTACAATTTTCTAATATTTATGAAATCCTTTTTACCGTGTGAGGTCCGGAGAGCTGCTGGGCTGAATGCATTTCTTTAAAACTTCTATCCAGTTTCTCCTGATTCCAGCTGTCATGGCAGACAGCGTGAATACAGCTTCCCGAGTCTGAAGACACAAAAGAAGAGAAATCAGGTGAAGCACAAAGAAAATGACAGGAGTGGGCTCAGATTGAGAAGATAAAGCAAACAAAGATAAGAGGAAGAAAAGGAGAAAAGAAAAGACAGGAGAAACGGAAAGTAGGTGTGGTTAAAGCTGACAACAAATGCAAGAAAGTGATTAGAAAAAAGTGAAAGTAAATCCTACTCTTACCTGGATCTGAAAGCCGTAATTCTTCTCCACGTTAAACTCAGACACTTTAATGCAGGACTTCAGGTCAATCTCCCCATCCAAGTCATCTTTCTGTAGAGAAAACAGAAAACAATCCCCTGAATTCCACCATACAGGTGTTTATTTTTGCTGTAAATTGCACAGTCTGGACACTTATAATAGTATCCTGCTAGTAACTAATGAGTAAAATTCAAGAGATTATGTGGTATTGTAGTAAAACATCAAGTAAAACAAACAGGTTTTTTTTAAATGAATAAACACACCTCCTCTGCAGTCAAATCTCTGTAATACTTCAGGCCAGCGTCAGTCAGAACAAACCAGTGCTTCTTCCACTGAAGAAACACAGTTTGAGGTTAGCACCAGCATAAAAGAACATTAGCTGTGACAAAAGGACCAATCTGAAAGATCAACAACTATCAGGGGAAACAAGAAGGCACCATCTTAAACGTCATGTGATGACAGAAGGGGGAAGTTGGTTCACTCAAGCATTTCATTCAGAGAGAAAGGACACATGGTATGCTTCACGCCATAAAACCATCAGCACTGACAGCAGACACTTGTAATTATAACACAAACAGTCTTACTTGTTTGGGACAAAAGGAAAAAAAAGGAGACATTACCTCCCCACTGTTGTCCAGTTTTGACATCCATCCCTTTTTGAAGTTCAACAGGTCAGGCTGTGGAGCACAGGACGCAGAGTCACTTTCATCATCCTTCATTTGAATGAACAAGAGGGATGAACAAAAGTGGCAGGAAGGAACTGTGTGATGTCTTTGTACGTCAAAGCCATTCATTTGTTGAGCCACAAATCCCCAACAAGCCCGAGCTGATTTCACAGAAGGAGCAAGAAACAAACAAAAAGGGGAGTAAAACTAAGACAGAAAGAAACAAGCTTATAGCGGCAACATGCGCTCACATCACGCGTTCGCCGCAGCAGAAATGAGCCGTGCCTCCGCTGGCTTCCATCCATATACAAGAAACAGAAACGGACATTTGTTCTTCCCACGAGAAAAATGTTCTCCGTTTCACTACACTAACCTTTCAGACATCAAAAAAGACAACACATTTATGTGGTCTTTGTCAACAGAAAAAAACACTTAGATGTTTAATAGGATTTTTACAAATTAAAATCAACATGATCATACAGAATGTGCTATGCATTGCAATGGTATTTTTACAACAGGTTGTTTGCACAACAGGTTGCTGCTCTTTTGCACTGCAGCACGCCCGCCTTTGCTTTTGACACCACAACAGGAAGAGAGAATATGAGCGAGGTACCTCAAGATGTGGCGATCCCAGATTAAGATTAGGCAATTTTCTTCTTTTCCTAACATGCATTCCTCACTTTCTTATCTGCTTCATTCTCGTGTACATTCCTTACTTATAATCTCTTTGCATTCGTCATCTCATCTCCTTCAGGCACTACACTCCCACTTGCTTTTTTTTTTTAACCCACTTTAACTCGTGCTTCTTCATTTTAGATCAGTTTGAGACTTTGTTCCTTTACATCCTCTAGTAAAAATCTTTTTTTCTGTTTATCTCCCTCTTTAAACTATATTTTTGTTGATTTTATTCTTTCTTCCAGGAACTTCTGCAGCTTCCTACTTTCCTTAATCTAAAAAATGTAACAGTCTGGCTACTTTCTAGTGCTCCACACAAAGCTAAATAAACAAAAAAAAATCAACTAGTCTGTTATTTTAGCTTACATACATCATTTGAATCATTCAAAACTCCAATCATGTGATTATTAAATCAACCTAGTTGTTTTCAATCCATGTCATTTTTCAGCCAAAAGAGAATTTCATTTTCTGTCACCTGACATTATGTCGAACAAATTCTCCTTGGCCTTTATATGACCTCAGACAGGGTCAGACAGCAGATCAAGGGGAAAGTATGCTTAAACATGACACTAATACTTTCAAAGGTTACGAGTAAGAGAGGAAATGGCGTTTAAGACAATTTTCACTCCTCCCAACCCCTGTCTGATGCCACAATAAAAGAGGATTGTGTGTGGAGCTTTGTCCTTTAGGCCTAGTTAAATAGGTTAGCTCTCTGCACAATGTAAATAGGAGGATCCAGGTGGTGTGTGCTTCTTGTGTTGACAGTTCCTGGATTGAAAAAGCTTACTGATCAGTTAAAAAAACAAACAAATGGCCACGTTTTGAGTAAAAAAACAAGCTCTGCTTGCAAAAAAAGAAGGGAATCAGAAAGGATTACTTTCAAAAATGCAATTACACAAAACAAGTGCGACATTTCATTTTTTGTCCTAAAAAGTACCGTGAAATTTAGGAGTTTTTGATAGTTTAACTTTTGTTTTTGCAGAGGGGTTTGTAACTGTGCCAAGTGATATTTTGAGAATTTCTGCTTTTTCTTTTTGTGGTTTCGGTAGTTTTCGTTTTGAAACCAGAAAAATACCATGTTATTAATAGAGAGGGAGGGGGGTAAATAAATAATAAAAATACATAGGAGTGTGGCTGCTCCTACTAGCTGAAAGAAGTCATGCACCGTAAACTTAAGTTAAATAAGAAAAAACAACACACACACACACACACACACACACAAACACACACACACACACACACAAACTTGAAGTTTTGAAATATTACAGAAAAACAGCATCAGTAATCAAACTAAATAAAACATAATTACGTTTTAGCTAGCTAAATGAAGCTAATTTACATTAAGGTCTCGTAAAATTGAGCTAAGATCGGCTAACTTCATTTGACATGCAAGTTGAAGAGGAAGACACATGCAAAAAAAAACATAAACAGCACGCTTTCATGTTTTAAAAAGATTCAGCTTACCGTCATGATAACAGGACGCAGAGAGGTAGAAAAATAGATCAAACTTCTGTTATTCCACGCGCCCGAAACTCGTCTTTCTTTCAGTTCAAACTGTACGGTTTAGCTAACCCCTCGCGGGCAGAAAGCACCTTGCTTTGGCGCAGAACTTTTCACTCAGGCAAACTTAGATAAAACTCCGCCATTCACGCGCATTTGAACTCCAAGAAACTAGCGCCCATAGCTTCAAAAGGGATTAATCTGCGCTTTTAAAGTACTCATCTGTGAAAAAAGGAGCTGGTTTCTTCCCTTTCTGACAAACGCAGAGTGGAAAAACTCCGCTTGCGCTTCTCGAGTGTCTCGCTGCTTTCTGTTACTTCCTGGGCGGATCCACAGTTTGAGACAACAACACGCGAACCCAAAAGCGGGCTTACCCCAAATGTCAAAAACGAAAACAAA
This sequence comes from Oryzias latipes, assembly GCF_053564925.1. Taxonomy (NCBI): domain Eukaryota; kingdom Metazoa; phylum Chordata; class Actinopteri; order Beloniformes; family Adrianichthyidae; genus Oryzias; species Oryzias latipes. The sequence continues at coordinate 6,804,259 of NC_136244.1, forward strand.
ACGAGGAGCGTTTTATGTTTTTGGGCCACTCGTTTCCGAACACACAACCATGTATGACAGTGAAAGAACTGAATCCAGTTCCAGGTTTCATGGCTCCACTTTTCCCCTGGAGCAAAAACATTTCCATATTTACCTGACAGAAAATCGTTGGTCTTGGAGGAGAAAGACTCACCTCTTCCTCCTCCTCCTCCTCCACCAACACCCGCCCACAGAAGCTACTGCTCTCAGCTCAGGAATTTCAACACAAGTCTCAGCAGACCACAACTGACAACATTCAGACACTTTATGAAATAACTCTGCAAGTGCATGAACTCACACAAAAAACCTTAAGGAAGTTTAGCAAATAGGAGGAATATCTTTTGGTTAAAATCAAGACAAATAGTTTGAACCAAGTCTGGTCAAAAATAAATACATAAACTGAGTCTTGAAAGTAGATAAATCCTGAAATGAACAGCATAACTTATTGAAAAGTTGGAGTGATAGTTTGTGACAACAGAGCTCTGGTGCTATTCTTTAATTATCATCATAGATCTCTGGCGAACATTTCCATATAGGCCCCATATGATTTACATGTGGGCTGAATTAATGGGCTCCAAGTGGGTTAGTCCACAGGTTCCATGGTGGCCCCAAATGTTTTGCCTATTTGGGCACCAAGGGGGACTTACCTGTAATTTAGGTGGGGCCCACCAGGGTAAAATATCCAGCTAAAGACCCACATGTTTTATGTGTTTTTAACATATCCCTCTGGCAGTTTTCTAATGAAAATGAAATAAAAGAAATCTTAAAATTAAGCTTAAAATCGCATTCCTGAGTGTTTCTTTATTTGTGAATCAGGAGCAGACAAAAAAAATTGAAAAAAAAATCGCATTTGTAGAAAAAACGATGGGCGTTCCACAAGGCGTTCCCAGCTCCATTACATTCTGATGCATCCACTTGTGGACGACCAAGTCCATGTACGTCTTAAAATTCCTCGTCCAAGCTGGCAGCTGGCTCATAATTGTACTGCTTGATAGCTCACCATTTTTTATGTGCTGGTAATGTTAGGCTGTGGTTGTGAGAAGGCTGTAAGCTAGCAGGACAGCATGTAAACAGATGGCTGTCAGAATGCATGGGTGAGATTACTCAGAGATTTCTAATGAACTCCTGCTGCTCTGCAGAAACAATGTCATAGAAAACAACACAGGCTTTTGGATTTTGGCTAAAAACAGAATAAAGTAAAAAAAGTTTGACTTCTATCATTTCCAGCTGCAGTCTTAGGACAAGCCAGATGTAACAATTTTGCACAAAAGATTGATATCTGTTTAGGGGAAGACCAACAGCTCTGGTTGAGATTTTGTAGTGTTTTTGTAATATAGTGAACTCTTTTAGAAGTTTTCCCCAATAAACTTGAAGAGTTATTGTTATATTTTAACTCTGTAAATAATGAAAAATGCAGCCAGCCAGCGTCATTCCCTATTCTCCTTTTCTACTGTGACAAAATTCCAGAAGTAGCAAATGTTTAAGTTCCAGTGTTGCCAGATAGTCACAGACTTCCAGCACAAACGTCATTTAATAGCTCCTAGAACTGATAAAAAACTGCCCGCCGAAAAGTAAAGCAGTGATTCATTAGCTGTAATTGGGAGTAATTAATAATCCATTATTTATTACTTCACGTTTCAATTGGAAGTCCAACTCAGACATTTTTTTAATGATTTTACATCCACTGTTTTTGCAATCAGTCAGAGCAAAACACAAAATAACAGACATCTTTTGAACTTTATTCACAGTAGAACAAATGGGAGTTCACTTATGTCAGGTGAGGCACTGGCTCACCTGCCTCCCCTGAACCCATATTTCTGGTTGAAACAGATTTCAATAGGGAAGTTGCCAAAGAAAGTCCAAATTAAGTCCGCCCACCCAAAGCAATTTTTGCCTACAAATTTAGAAACAGTACCACTAATTGGGTGATTGCCCAACCTGGCAACACTGGTTGGTTCCTCAAATGACCCGTGGAGACAGGTTTTGAAGGGAAGCATTTTCCCATTGACAACCCTTTTAGAAAGTCAAAACCCATATGGAACCTGTGGACCGACCCACTAAGAACCCACGTTGTAGCCGTAATGGGCCTCAACTTGGTCCCACCAAGGAAATTATTTAAGAGTTGCTGGGTCCTATATATATTGGTAATAATTTTCCCAGCCACCTAAATGACAGGCACTCGGTGTTCACAAGTGCAAAACATTTGGGGCCACCACGGACAAACCCACTTGGGGCCCATCAATTCAGCCCACAGGTGAACTACACAGGGTCCATATTGTAATGTTTGCTGAAATCCAATTAAAAAAAAACTATGGTAGTCTTTAAAGTAGATAAATTTAACCTGAAATTAACTAAATAACTTATTCAAAAGCTGGAGTGACAGTTTGTGACAACTATTTATCATCATAGACATTTGTTGAAGCAAAAATCTTGGCATCTTGAGAGGCTTGAACATCAAGATGAGCGGATAAAACAACATGGAGGACAGAAGCGTCAGAAGTTCTCTCAAAGAAGTGATTTTTTCTTTAAGAAGTTGGGATTTGACCAGTCTGTTTCAAAGGGGATATCAAGGCAGTTGAAGCGTGTGATGCTTGGAAAAAGGGTCAATAATCCAACAATCCAATGCATAATTTTAAAGGGTTAGATCAGTGTGTTTAGTATTAAAAAACTAACGATCAAAACCAAAACAGAAATGACTCATTTAACAGCAATAGTTTTAAGAACACTACTCTTATATACCAACGTATAGATGCATTTGGCGCTATCTGTCCAGGAGATTAGCTGAAACCTTATTATGCAACAGGACAATAAATACCAACCACAGCAGAAAATCTGCAGCAGAATGGCTGATAAAAAAAAATAGCATAAAGGTGACACAAAGTCCAGACCTCAACCTGATTGAAATGCAGGTTCAAGTCTCCAAGAATGGCAGCAATGTGGTTTGAATAACTTGATTTCCTCTTAAAGAATCAGAGATCCTGATAGCATCATGGAAAATGATTACCGTAGTTCAGGTTTCTGTTGTTCTCCAAGTAGTGGGATCAGGGGTTCTTACAAATGGCTTCTTTTTCTTACAGAAAATAAACAATGCGATTATAGGATCCTGTTCCACTGTCAGCCCCTGTTAGGATCACATTACAGTGTCGGACAAAATTGTTGGTACCCCCCAGTTAAAGAAAGAAAGTCCACAATGCTCACTGAAATTACTTGAAACGTTTAAAAGTAACAATAAATTAAAATTGATTGAAAATGAAAGAATCAAAATCAGCCATTACTTTTAAGTTGTTGATAAACAGAATTATTTTTAAAAACAAACTAATGAAATAGGGCTGGACAAAAATGATGGTACCCATAACTTAATATTTTGTTGCACGACCTTTTGAGACAATTACTGCAATTAAACGGTTTTTGTATTTGTCAATGAGGTTTCTGCACCTGTCAATAGGGATTTTGGCCCACTCCTCATGAGCAAACTGCTGCAGTTGTCTCAGGTTTGACAGGTGTCTTCTCCAAATGGCATGTTTCAGCTCCTTCCACAGATGTTCAATGGGATTCAGATCTGGGCTCATAGAAGGCCACTTCAGAATAGTCCAACGCTTTTCTCTTAGCCGTTCTTGGGGTTTTTTGGCTGTGTGTTTTGGATTGTTGTCCTGTTGGAAGACCCATGACCCGCGACTGAGACCAAGCTTTCTGACACTAGGCAGCACATTTCTATCCAGAATGCCTTGATAATCTGGAGATTTCATTTTACCTTGCACAACTTCAAGACACCCTCAGCCAGATGCAGAAAAGCAGCCCCAAAACAGAACTGAGCCTCCTCCATGTTTCACAGTAGGGACAGTGTTCTTTTGGTTGGATGCTTCATTTTTGAGTCTACCAACATAGAACTGATGTGCCTCACCAAAAAGCTCCAGTTTTGTCTCATCTGTCCAAAGGACATTTTCCCAGAAGCTTTGTGGCTTGTCAACATGCATTTTTGCAAATTCCAGTCTGGCTTTTTCATGATTTCCTTCAACAGTGGTGTCCTCCATGGTCGTGTCCCATGAAGTCCACTCTGGCTCAAATAACGACGAATGGTGCGATCTGAAACTGATGTACCTTGATCTAGGAGTTCACCTTTAATGTCTTTGGAGGTTGTTCTGGGCTCTTTGGATACAGTTCCAACTATCCGTCTCCTCAATTTGTCATCAATTTTCCTCTTCCGATCACGTCCAGGGAGGTTGGCTACTGTCCCGTGGGTCTTAAACTTCTGAATAATAAGTGCCACTGTTGTCACAAGAACTTCAAGCTGCTTAGAGGTGGTTTTATGGTCTTTACCTTTACGACATTTGTCCATAATTTTGTTTCTAATGTCCTGGGACAATTCTCTCCTTCGCTTTCTGTTGTCCATGTTCAGTGTGATACACACCTTTTCACCAAACAGCAACGTGACTATTTGTCTCCCTGTAACCCTTGTGCTATCCTAGACACTTTAACATTGGGAGTTGGGTCATCTAGACCCCACTAGACAGTGCGCTGAACCTTTTTTCTTCAATGATTTGTGAACCTCACTGGTGTCCATGGATTACATGAAATCTTTCCACCTTTATCCACCTTTGTCATGGTAGGGAGAACATGTCAATGTAAGGGTGGGGTCATCTAAGATAGCACAAGGGTTAAATACGCAGACTGACTGAAAATGGGTTTGAAAACAGCAGTGATGTCAATTAAAGGACATACCTGAGGTCATCATGACCCCCTGGGCAATTAGTTCTCAGTCTTTTATGGAGGTACCATCATTTTTGTCCAGCCCTATTTCATTAGTTTTTTTTTAAATAATTCTGTTAATCAACAACTCAAAAGTAATGCTGATTTTGATTATTTAATTTTCAATAAATTTTAATTTATAGTTACTTTTGAACGTTTCAAGTCATTTCAGTGAGCATTGTGGACTTTCTTTCTTTAACTGAGGGGTAACAAAAATTTTGTCCACCACTGTATTTTTGGAAAAAACATATTTTTGAAAACATGTATAATCTTTCTCCCAATCCCCTGTGTGCTGTTATAGGCTGATGGACGATCAGATGGACTGAATTACAGAAGGAAGTCAACAAAGTCAAACAAAAAAAAAGTGTAACTTTATCTTTTCGTACAGCTCAACTCATCCCAGACAAAAACACATTGCTCATTTACCAGTGGGACCACATACCTGCATTTGATCTGATCTGTGATGACTGTTTTTCCAAGAGCTGCCCTCGTCTGCCGTGGGACTGCCTGATCTCTGGATAGCACACAGTGATGAAGATAATCAATGTCCCACTAAACAAACGCAGAAACAGAAACCTGTGGGGTTTGGCCGGTATTGATTTTGTTTCAAAGCTGCTGTACAGTTTGTAGATGTGGTTAAGCATTAACAGCTTCCAGATGAAACTCCCATCAGAGAACCAGCTGGATCTACTGCATAAAACCCTTTAGGGCTACTTCATCGTCAGTAAGCCTTAGTCACAACTGCACTTAAGGTGGATACAGGCTATCTAGGCCAAAAAATTGGCAAACTTGGACCAAGCACGCAGGGGGCCCGCACAAAATGTTAAGGTCGTGAAGCACTCATGGAGTGAAAATGTTCATGCAAATGTTTTTTTACAAGCATGTTGCAGGTGACATGTCGTAGCGAACACTAAAACAAAGCGTAAAGGTAAGTAAGGGTGAAGTAGGTGAGACGCAGGCGTGTCATACAGATTTTTCAACATGGCACAGGAAAGTTAGTGCTGGTTAGTGCTCCTTGCATGCAGCTTGGCTGTTAGAAATTAGAAAACTAGACAATCCGAGCGTGGTTTATGTGGACGTCTTACCTGTTCCTATTGGGACTTATGTATCACCTGCACACTTGGTGTGTGCGGCACATTGACTGTATAAAGAGAACTGGACTGAGTGCGTGTGACGTCATCCATAGAAAATGCCTTATTTCCAGCTCCAGCAAAATGAAGCAGATTCAGTTGCCATTTTCCAGTGAGACAAATTTTGCCGTATTGGAGTCAGACAAAAGTGATTGGTCCTTGTCGGTCTGAGTTAACGTTTCTATGGCAACAACTGTAATCAATCAGGAGTGAGCTTGTTCGAGTCCACATCCCTTCCACTGAAAGCAGGCTCAGAAGAAATCTGTCAATCAAATGTTCGAGGTGGTGGCCACTAGGCAACACATGCTTTCATAGAGGCCTCTGATTGGCCAGTTTTTAACAACTAGCAAAAAAGAAGAAAAAAAGAAAAAAAATAATATATAAATAAGGTGTCAGACAAAGAATGGGTATTCTGACAAATAGAATGACTGAGTAAAAGCGTTTCTATAGAAGTCTATGGGATTTTGCCTTCCTGGTTGGAACGTGATGAGGGAATAATAGCTCTCTCCAGTTCTCTTTATACAATCAATGGTGTGACATTGGCATGCAGTCAGTTAGAAGCCAGTATGCACAATTTAGCAATGACGAGAGTGCGGCGTACAACAGCATCTCCCTTATGTCATAAGGGCTGTAATTAACATTTGCCTTACAGATACTTCACAATCCACTTACCACACTCATGACAATAGTATGTTCCATTTTCATGACATCCCTTAAGGGGGTGGCACAGGCCTCAAGGGAACTGCAATACCCACCTGCGCTCCTGTTAAGATGCCACCAGTCCTCTGCATAAACATTTACAGGCCCGGATAACCCAAAAATCCCACAGCCCCCGTCCGTACAGGTCAACCCGCTGTACAGGTGCATGTGACTGAGCCTTTAGTTTTGCACGGTCATTGTGTAAGAACACAGGATTACAACACTGGAGTGAAAATAGTGAGCTTCTCTCCAACTGCTCACCTGTAATGAGGTGTAGGATTGTGCTCGAGACAGATAACCACCATGAGGCCAGTCTCTCTCTGTGTCTCCAGTATCTTCCCAGTCTGTGGACGGATGTTTGCTCAGTGAGTGGCTAAAATGACAAGAAACGTCCCCTCGTGTCAGTCTTTCAGTCTGATGCTCTGAGCAAACGTTTACCTTCAAAACCCACATGGTTCTAACATTAAACAGATGTTGGATATCAAAGTATTTGGTAGATTGGGTCTGACCTGGCTGGTTTAAAGAGCTCCTGTCTCCGAACAGGCTGCTGGCTTTGTGACTTGCCCACAGTGCCTGCCCCTTCTCTGGGATGTATCATTTTGACCTTGGGCAGATCAGCCATCATGATGTATTCTTCCTTGTCCCGCCCTGTGGAACCCGCAGAGACGTGGCTATACTCTGAAGACTCCATAGAGCTTTGAGATGAGGTATGCAGATGCATTGGTATCTGAAGGGCAGGAGAGGGGCACCGTGCGCTGTTAGAAAACCTCTTGCCGGAAGGAGAAGAGCTGCGTTCCTCATGGCGGTGTCTCCCCAAACCAGATTTGATACTGTTCGGTGTTCTGGAGGTTTCAAAGGCAGTTCTGTTGTTATTCGTGGGTTTTTTTGAAGTTGAGGGAACTCTAGATTGTGAGGAGCTGCGAATAGAATGAGCTGATCCATGCCACGTTTGTGGTGACCGTTTGGAGTCATATTTCTTTTCACTGTGAGAGTTTTTTCTCTGAAATGACGGATTTGATTCTCCATTTAAAGTTGTTTTGAGGACAGAGTATCCGGGAGGGTCATGGTTGCTGTTCGTGGACGGAGGCAAGTTCACGTTGCTTTGGTTCCTGCCATTGAAGGGGCTACTTTTAGCAGATTTCTGAAGCAAGCGTGGATCAGTGGCATCTCGGTCCTTCCTCAAAGGGACAGGGCTGTACCCTTCACGGTTTCTTCCGTTAGCTTCAGATTTGTAAAGAAGAGACTGGGAAGGAGCTTCATAGCTTTTCTTCAGAGGTGAGGAACTCCGTCTGTCATGGGTTTCTCCCCTCAATGACACGTCGACCTCCTTTCTCCGATGCTGGTTTGGACTCAGGTTTTTCTGGTCTCTCCTTCCCAGAGAGGAGGAACGACTGTCCAGACCGCGGCTGTTGCTGTTAGCTTTTGGTTCGCTTTTACGAAGTATGGATTTACTTGGTCTGTCGTGACGTGGACTAGATGGAGACACAGGGAGGACTTCACGGTCTTGACCATTTGATGACAGGTTATGCAGAAGAGCCTGGCTTTCTCTTCCATAACCTTCTCTTATTGGAGAACCACATCGTCCATAGTGACTACGACTGTTTAATGATGTAACTGATTCAGATTTGCAAAGAGTGGAGTAGCTGGACAAGTTGTACTTTCTCCTTGGTGAGGAGCTACGGCTGTCCCGCTGGCTTTCAGTTCTCCTTGAGGGGGAAGGACTACGACTGTCTGACCCAGGCCCACGTCCTGAACTAGAGCCGACTTCAGTCCTACGTAAAGGGATGTGTCCTAAAGAGTTGTTGTCCCTCTTTAAGGGCGATGAGCTTCTGCTGGTACTCTGTCTACTTGAAGAGCTGTTTACGTCTGCCTTTCGTAGCGTACTCCTAAAATCAGAAATTGCGCCGGATTGGGACTGGACTGAACCGGCCAATGTTTTGAAATTTTTTGGCAGAGTCCCTGACTCAAAACGTCCCCCGTTAGCGGCTTGCAGGGAGCTTCTCGATTCCTGGACTGTCCTTTGAGCCCACCCTCCACCCTCAAAGGTTTGTCTGTTGAGTGTGGCACTGGACTCACTGCGTCTGAAGGGTGGGTTTCCTCTTGAGGGGGAAGACGAACGAGACTGCAGAGCTGAGTTTAGCCTTGAGGAATCCTTCCACCCCGACTGTTGAAAGGAGGAACTCTGAGAGGAGAGGTTTCCTCGGCTAAAACCCTTTCGACCGCTTGAAGCTAATGATTCCGCTATCTTAAAGGGAGTAGGACTCGGGGATCGAGGCCCAACTTGTGCCTCAACCTCAACAGCGACGTCATAGGGGTCAGGAGGAGGAACTTCCATGGACTGATCATCGTGGAGAACATCTGGTATCTGTCTATCAGAGGCAACACCTAAATTAGGGTTTCTAAAGGGGACGGTATCTTTCGGTTCCACGTTCCTGTGGCCAAAGATGGGATGCCCTCTTTCAAAATGGCGATAGGGAATAGGTGAGCTGTTTTCCTGTAGTGAACGTGTGCCTGTCGCTTTCCCCAGGGAAAAGTAGCCACTTTCTCGCTTCTCTCTGTCTTGTTTCAACCCTAGAAGATAAGAGGACTTTTAGAGAAAACCAAGTGTTGCGGTTCAGCTGCTGAACAGCTGCTGATCAGCTGCCTGGCACTAAGGCAGCCATATTGTATTACTGATAACTGCTCTTTGACACCTCAGCTCACGACTTCAAATAACGTCGCCAAGCAAAGAACACCTCAGGTTGTAATTGGATATGGGTTGGACGAATGTGTGAAGAGCTGATCAACCAACAAGTTCAAGAGCTAAAATGAAGGATTAGAAAGTGTTTTGACATTTTTTTACCCTAATATTTTTGTTTTCCAACATTTTTTAATCTCTTTTTACGAAGAGAAAATCGATTTTTAAGGTCACCTTTAACGCACCTGAGTACCCAGCAAAGGTGTCTCGACCCCGAGCTTCGTCCATCCATCCACGGGGTTTGGGACGATGAGGTGGGGGGTCAAGTCGGGTCATGCCAAATCTGTTGGATCGGCGTGGAATTGGCAGGTAACCCTCCTCTGCGCTGACAGAGCTACTAAAATCCTCGCTCTGGAATAGACAGCTACACACAGAAGAGTGTTAAAAGCAAAGACAGGTGAGGACAAGAAGCTGAGGGTGGAAACATTTCAAGAGAGACCGTCAAACATCTCCCCTACCTGTCAGTGCTGTAGTTATCCTCACAGATATAAAGCTCACAGTCGGGACTCAGGATGCAAAGAGAAGCCTCCTCACAACCCGCATGACCTCCGTTAACATCCCAGCGGCTGCTCACCACGGACACACTGTCAGAGTCATCCTGATTGGACGACAGGGAAAGAGACCAGCCAATCACAAAGCGCTGACAAAAACACCTTCCTGAGGATGTCTTACAGTGGCTGAACACAAAGATCAAAACTGATGATCTGTCTATTGAGGGGGTGTCAGCTTTTAGAACATGTGCTTGAGTAGTCCTGACACTTTGGGATGTCTTCCTGTCCCGGGGGGTGGGGGGTCAGTGCTTTCTGAGCTGCTCCTGCTGTTCAGTTAGTGTTAGACCTCTGTAAAGCTATCTGCCTCGTGGCTTTCCTCATTCATTTTTCATCACCATTGTTTCTTTCAGTCCACACCTTTATCAAACTGTACTTTACTTTGAAACAGTCTTTCTATTGCTAGCATGTCGTTACACTTTCTCTTACAGTAAAAAAAACCCCACAAACGCTATAAATCCATTTCAGAAAATAGGAAAATGGTTTCACTGCAAAAACAGGCCGATAAGTAAAAAAATTGTTAAAATTTGAATTTTTTTCAAAATCTGCCAATTGGATGAGAAAAATGGTTCACCAAGAATTCTTCTTTTAAGAAAAAATTATAGTCATTAGGATATGTTTTAGGACATTTGTTTTTTTTTTATCTTTCCTTAATAGAAAATTTTCTTGCAAGACAGAAAAAGGGGAATTTTTCCTGAAACAAAAGTCTTTCCTTTCTTAAGATTTCGTTTTTGCTGTTTAGAGGAAGGCAGTAAACATGTCACGAAGCTGGTGGCAGTGTATGTCACAATTTCAACACGTTTCAGGCCATTTCTGTGCAGCAGCTCTGTCTAAAGTTACACACAATTCAAAGGAGGGGAGTAAACGATACACCTTCATGAATGTGTAATCAGAATCCTGCTCTCTGCAGCAGCAGCTTATTCTTTGAATCTTAATTTACCAACAGACTCAAACTTGATCTTTTAGCAGCTTCAAAAACCTTCTTCCTGCTTTAAACTCATCTATGCTTCAGGGTTTGTTTGTAGATTCAGTTTAAGGTTTATTTGGCGGTTTTGGAGAGCAGATCAGATCAGACCAGAGGAATGATTTATCTACAAAAAGCATCAGCTTCCATCATTCAGAAGTTTCATGGATGGCCTGTTAAATCTAGGAAGTGGAAGTTAAATCTTTGTTTTTTGTTTTTACCTGCCATGCTTTGCTGACCTCACCTCTGACCTGTGACAATTTCACCTGCCAGACCCCACTGACATTCAGCTAATCCCATCACTCACTGCACTCATTATCCGCTCGCCACTCCACCCCTCCTTGTGTGTCCTCACCTTGCTGCTTGTGTCTCTGTCTTCTGCCTGGGACTGGATGGGCGTCAGTAACCCTCCTCTGCTTGGCCCAGTCCAGGTCCCGGTCCCAGTCCCGTTTTCAGGCTCTGTCAGGGCTTTCTGCTGTGCTGCAGCGTCAGCCGTCTCCCCTGCGCTGCTGTGCAGGTGCCTCTGGCGCAGACACTCTTGGCAGCGGGAGGGGTCAAAGACGTTGGGCTGGAACTTGGGACAGATGGGCTCATTGCCGCTGAGGGACATGGCGAGCCCAGAGGGGGTGCTTGTCTGCTCATTGCCCCCCACGGAGACAACTGAAGTTATCCATCATGAACAAATGGTGCAAAATATCAAAATTTAGGGATGAAACTCCTTTAAAACAACTAAAACAGTCATGTAGGTGATCAGCCATAATTGATTCCCCATCTTTTGTAGATTTTGTATCACTGCAGGTGAGCATGGAGGTCAGCAATACTTTATATAAAACTTGAAGACAAACTATTAAAGGATTAACTAACTTCACAGTAGAAAAGCATCATCAACTTAAATTCAACAAAATTCAAAAATATTCTCTATGAAACGGATATTATTCTAATAAAATTAAAATTACCAGACAAGAGGGCTTCCTGCTATCAGCTCGGCCTTGAATGGATCATCATGAAGTGAATGACCCCGCCAGGCTCATGCCTCAAACCCCATCCTCCCGGCCCTCCTGGGCTGCTAACTCTCAAATCTATCTGATTGGCCGCTCTCGGGAGTGAAACCATGACAACCAGGTCTGGATGAATGCAGCACCGACCCTTCAGAACATCCAGCACCAACAAGAAGCCCTCTGGTTCCTCTATCCAGGGTTGTATTGAATGTCACGGGGCTTTAGAAAGCGAAAAGAGGCGCTCGTGCCGGCGACAGCTGGGACGTGCTGGCTCGGGTGAACGTAAATAAGTAAACAGCATTGAGGTGTTTACCATACATTAAAACCTGCACTCAGCAGAAACAGGTGGGTGGTCCTGCAGCTCACACGCAGGTAACTCTGAGCTGGAAGGAAACAGAGCGGAGGGCCGATTTCCTGATGAACTGAAGAGGATGTTGACCACAGCGTCAGGTTTCCTATCAAACAATGGTGCTCAAAAAAAACTCAGATCACTCCGACTGCATGATATGACAAAGATTAACCTTTAATCCCAAATGAATAGTCTCACGTTAAGAAAAAAAACAACATTAGAAACATTAGAAATCAGTCCTGGTGATGGACCTTCTTCCCAGTCTGCCTGCGTCTCTGGGTCTTGGTGGTCTTCCCTCTTTTGCGTTTATTCTCTGTGACATCGGACCTCCTGTCTGTCGGACGGCCTTGCCTGCCTCTGCCGGCCCGCTTCCCTTTCCTCTTCCTCTTTCTGGTGTAAGTGTTGAGCGCTGCCGTGAGGGAGCGAATCCTGAAGCAGGGGGAAAACCACGGATTACACTAAGATCTGAGAGTGACGGCGGTCAGTGAGCACGTTTAAATCCACAACTCATTCCAAACAAGGGAACATTCGGGGAAAAAACGGAGTTCATGTGTCTTATTTATCCATCAGACGCAGCATTGAATGATGATTTTATATAAAACAAACAATTTAGTTGATGCAAACATAGATCTATAGACCATGTCCCCCCTTTCAGACCCAGATTGTCAGACTGAAATATTTCATCAATCAGATCTTCCTCAATCTTCCTCTTCTACTGCTTGTTGTTTTTATTAAAACAGACACTCCCATGAAAACTTTTTGTGGTGTTTTTAACATGTTCTTGTGTCATTATACTGATGATAGAGAAAATAAGTAAAGAAAATTGATCTCAAAATTGCACTTCTGAGTATTTTCATTCATTCATTTTCTAAACCCGTTTTGTCTCTTTCGGGGTCACGGGGCTGCTGGAGCCTATCCTGGCCACTCGTGGGCGAAGGAGGGGGACATCCTGGACAGGTCGCCAGTCTGTCGCAGGGCCACAAATCACACACCCTTGCACACTCACATTCACACCTAGGGACAGCTTAAAGTAACCAATTAACCTATGAAGCATGTTTTTGGATGGTGGGAGGAAGCTGGAGTCTATTTCTGAATATTTCTTTATTCAAATCATTGTGATTAAGGAGCAGACGAAAAAATGGAAAGGAGCGCATCTCCTATGTATGTCTTACGGGTCACAAGCTCCCTGCGACGACTAAATCCATGTGCAGTGGGGCAAAAAGTATTTACCTGTCCGCAAACTCAAACAGTCAACCCTCCAATTGCAAGCATTCACCTCTCCTACAGTTCCAGTTATCACAGGTGTGCCCCAAGGCTCTGTCCTGGGGTCCTGCCTCCTCCCTCCAGCTGGTTGCACCCACCGGTGGGCTCACCTCCATGAGCTCTGCCCCCCAGCTCTGGAACTCACTTCCCTCTGATTTACGGAACATGGACTCACTCCTTCAGTTTGCTAAAAATCTCAAAACCCACTTCTTGAGACTAGCAAATCCACCCTAATTAATTTATAATTCTATTGTTTTTTTTGTTGTTGTTTTTAATGAACTTAACAAATGTTTTCTTCTTGTAACTAGTTTTATGATTGTTTTGTACCTGTAAGGTGACCTTGGGTGACTCTTGGGTGTATATACACACACACACACACATACATGTATATCAACAGAATCCACTTACTTCTTGTTGATGATTGGATTCCCCGCTTTTTTTGGCATGGTGGGAATTTGTTCTTTCTTCTCTTCGTCCTCTTCCTTGCTGCCTTCATCCCCATCCTGCTCATTTGGAAAACCAAATACCAGCAGTTTTTTTTTTTTTTTGCTAAAACCTTTTTACTCAAAGAACCAAAGAAAAGACTTAAATGTTTACCCGTGTTGTTTCAAGCAGATGGTTCCCAGAGAGGTCTAGATCGTTGATGGTCGTCACAGTAACAGTATGGTTTGGGTGATCATACTGTACAGACTCAGTTTTACTCGTCACTACATCTTCCAGAAGATCATCGTCAGCTGCAACCCAGAAAGGAAGAAGGTAATCGGACTTTAGCGTCAAAAGGAAAAATAACAACTATCTACTTCTTGGTTTACTCACCAAGAGCTTCTGTCCTCTCCTTTAGCATTTTAATGTATTCTTTAAGCCTCTACAAAAAAATAAAAGCACAATAAATGACAGCATTTCTTGTTAGGCAAAGCAGATCTGATGGAAGTCAGATCCTAAATTTTGAACCTTACTTCTTCTTTGACTCTTTTTTGCTCATCCTTTATTTTATTTTCTATTTCTTTCACTGCTGCTTTCTTTCTTTCCAACTTCCGCTTGTGGAATCCAGTGAGATACTCTCTTGAAAAGGGGAAAAGGTAAAAGGCCTCTTATTTAAAATTCAAACTCCCATTTTGAGCTGAAAACTGTAGGAGACTAAAAATGAATCATGAATCAGAAATAAAGCAATTTCTAGAGGAAACATAACTCCAACCTAAAGGACATAAACCCGTGGCACAGGTAAGGTGCCTGGCACTTTTTCCCTATTATTTCGTATTCTCCTGTCGTCATCACAGGTGGTGGAGTGATTACAGGTCAAAAGTTTCAGCAAAAGTAAGTGAAAGAGTTGCTATAAGGTATATGCCAGGCTTGGAAGAAAAATAACAAACAAGCGCTGACATTTATTACCTGTGTTTAAATATAAAACAGACCACAGACGGTGCTTTCATTTTTTGTTTAGTTATTTCCGTCATATCCTTTTTTAAAATACCAGTATAGATAGACAGCTGGATAGATAGATAGATATCACCCAACAACTTCTCCTGTCTCTGTTTTCAGTTTGAATTCACAAGCATGTTATGCTAATATTAGCCAAAGCTAACCGTTAAAAACATTTTTATCGTCTTTAAACTTACTGTCTGTCTTTGTCATCAAACGTAACGACGCATTTGTTTTCTCTCCTCTTAGATCTGGGCTTAAATGTAGACTTCTTTGAGGCCCGGTTAAAGTTTTTACTGTTTTTCATTGTGAACACGTGAGTGAGCGGCGGTGGTCCACTTTATTTACATGCGCGTCATTTGATTCCGTCCGACGGAAAACAAGTACTTATGGATCGTTCCGCCGAGCTAGGAGTTGTGCCAAGATATGTTTCCCCTCCCAGGATTTGTTTCCCCTGTATCTGATATCGTTAATTTGTCTCTTAAAACTAAAATATAAGCGTAAAAGGAAGGTGCATGTCTACGATATAATGTGGCAAAATATGAGGGCTACGAAACAAATCAACGATCCCAGTCCCAGAAGTTGTGCCGCGACAGCGGAAACAAATTCCGGCAGGGGAAACATTTCTTGGCACAACACCTGTTAAGGAAAAAAGGTTAATATTGTTTATTATTAAATTTACATTCCATTATAAAGCAGTTCAACTCTCATTTCTTGTGGAATCTCGTCATGCTTTTCTTGCAATTATCTATAGAAGCGTATTGCATACAAAGAATTGCAGCTTCATATTTAGCATTAAGTTTTAGATCTTGGTAGAAGGAACTTCATTACTGGAACATTTTCGTGGAAATATCGCGCTTTTTTGTTAATTGAGTTTAAGTATTTTCCTTTTTCTTTTATGATACACTGATTTTCAAAACGCAGCATCACCACTTTGTTCGTCAAACCAATTTTATGGCAAACTTCCATCAGTCGAACCAGCAGAGATGTTGTTTTGAGTCTTACTTCTTGATTATCTTCTATATAAAAAGGTACACAAACTGCAGGTGAAATTCTGTTGTGACATTTTATTATAAAACTTTAAAAGAAAGACATACATTTGATAGGGCAAAAGACAAAAATAAAGTAACAATTTCAAAGAAAACCAAAAAAAAAAAAAAAGCACTGGTTAAAGGCTGACGACCGACGCTTGACCGGTCAGAGAGTTTGAATGCAAACGGATTAAACCTTTCTATGTTCCTTTGACTGTAGTTTGACGTGAAAACTGATTCCTGACATTTCCAGCCCGTATACCCATAGATCCTAAAATCTCCAAACATTATTTATTATTAACTATAGGAGTGAGTTCTGCAGACAAAGCTTACATTTTAGATGAAGAATTGTTATGTACAAACAAAAAAAGAGCTTTTTTGAGATGCCCCTCTGATCCTAAAGATGATTTCTTCAAAAAAAAAAGAAAAAGAAAAGCCCACCTTTAACAAAACCGCCCCACAAAAACATTACCAATACCTTTAAATACATTACTCTGAGCAAAGAAAAATAACAACCAAAGTGCTGCGGCACATACACGTCAACAATTACAAATAAAAGAAAACAGGACAGAGATCTGAAAAGACAAACTCTGTCAGATCAGACCGGTGTGATTTGTGGCCCTGCGACAGACTGGCAACCTGTCCAGGGTGTCCCCTGCCTTCACCCTCCAGTGGCCGGGATAGGCAGCAGCAGCCCCGTGACCCCAAAAGGAACAAAGCGGCTTAGAACATGAATGAATACAGAACATCAAGGTCATTTTGCTTCAGAGTCTTCCAAGGCAGGAACCTCCTTTTGGAAAATTTGATTCATCCGTTTTTGTTTTCATGTTTCCAAACATCCTTCCAAACACTCAACGTATGAAGCTGAACAGCTGGATGGAGTCAGCTGGTAAACGACCACGGCTGCTGCTGGAAGGCAACCTTACGTGAACGTCTGAGGAAAAAGTTTGGAGGAATTCAACCTGAAGCCTCCCAAGCACAGACGAGTGTCAAGCAGAAGCAGAAAAACTTCCTGTTACATCTAGAACCGCGTATCTGCCTTTGTACATGTATATACAAGCATAACGACATCAAAAGTAATGCGCATACGCATTTGTGTGCCTGTGTGCAAACAGGCCTTTGCATGGGCGCTTCCCTCCCTTATGTAAATGTTTGTCAAGTCCAAAGGTTTCCCTGGAGCCTTCATCAGTGGGCCTTCATCGTGATTGCAGCTTCTGCAGCTGCGAGCCAAATTCTTAAAGCTGCTGCATGTCTCCAGCAGGGGGAGGCAGGCCAGCGGTCCTAACAACAAATGGGAATTTAGCTGCAACCGAGGGTAACAAAGGACATTTGCGTCGAAGTACAACACTGGTATTTTACAGTGTTTGAGGTAGATACAAAGACACACTACCCTGCACTGCACAGCTAGTAAGCTTTCCTGTTTGCATCCTGTAGGACAGCCAAACTCAGACGTTTGCCGTCTCCTCTAGAAAACTGCAAAACCCTTCAAAGTCTCAAACTAAAGCTGTTACAGCAGCACGCTCTGAGCTTCTGTCCGACTCTGATTGTCCGTTTTTGTGTCCTGCAGCTCAGTAGTGAGCAGCTTTTAGATAATGTTCCCTTTTCTCATATCACTGTTTCTTGGACCCGTTTGCTTGTTTGTCCCAAGATTGATTGAATTTAACATAGAACTGAAACGGTTTTGATCTGATCTGAATTGGAAGGGGGAAGAGCGGGCTCCCTCAATGCTAAAGAGGCTCAAAGTACCACTAATGGCCAGAAGGTGGGGTGCTGCAGCACTGCAACTTTTAAGTAGTTGAGGAAAGCGGGTTTATGTACAGGAAAAACTCAAAATGTGTTTAGGAAGCAGCGATGGTGGTGCCCCCGCTGAGGCGCAGCAGGATCTGTTGACAGTCCTGCAGGGACCGGCGGTCTCCCACGCGCTCCAGAGTCCGCTTGGCCTCGGCCAGCAGGCGCGCTCTGTGTCCTGGTGGGGTCAGCAGGGGCATGGGGAGGTGACGGCAGGCGAGCAGAATGGCGTGGGCTCTCTCCCTTTCACCTAGAATGCACTCACCCTCTGAAAACAGCAGAGATTGTGAGGGAGAAAAAAAAAAGACAGATTAGTGACATCCCAAAGTATGTTGCACTTAAAGAAGAGCGGATGGTGTTGTACCGGCTGAGTATGAGCTGTGGGTCCTGCGGCGCAGGTTGTGCTCCAGCAGCTGATGGGTTCTCGTTGGGCTGGCTCCCGCCATCAGCCGCACGGTGGTTTCATGAAGGAAAAGCTGACGTAAACACACCACAGATGAAGAAGTGCAGATGCAGCAAGAATTTCATTTTTTAAGCCTCTTTTTGAGCAAAAAACCATCAAAAATATTCACAAGATTATGCATTTTTTAAATATGTCCCTGTGGTGACATAGAGAGCATGATGGGAAATAATGGAGAACCTATGGAGGACATTTGCTATCAGTGAAGAACAATTCGTTAATGATAAGAGGCCTGTTGTTGTGAATGAATCATTTACAGAAAGACGAAGGTGAGTCACCTATGAGGCGGGTTTTGCCCAGAAATCAATCAGAAAGGTGTGGTTCCGTAAAGCCAGGCAGTACCTTGTGCTGCGCTTGCCTGTAGCACTGCGTGAGCTTTCGGAGTGCGCTCAGGTCTCTTTGAAAACCAGACAGCTGTGTTCCAGGCGCTGGACCAGGTTCGCCGTTACTGCTGCCGGCTCGCTGCCATAAACTGGTCCTTAAGGTCAACAGGAGATCACAGACCAGGAGCTCCACCCCCTTGGAGGAGAAAGAAAGAGAAGGGGAGTTACTGTCTGCTTTTTCACATCCATTAGAACACATTTGAAGGAATGCATTTGTTGTTGAAGCTGTTGCAGAAGTTTGATCAAAGCCGATCCCATCACCAGCACCAGCATGCACGCCAAAAATCAAGAGCCATTTCGTGGCATGTGGAGCGGTGTGGAGCGGGTGCGTGCAGATCTGGGAGGCCTCTGTATTGCACTGCAGACGCATCGCACTCAGCTTCAGGATCATGCAATGCAACTACAATGCACCACAGCCACCTCCTGCCACCCACACTGTGCACACACTCACACAGCCCCACACGCTGATGCATGGTGACCTTTAGGAGCGTATCCAACATGCATCATGAAGAGGACGGCCGATGATCTCAGATTAAAGCCTCTGATCACAGGGCAGATGTGTAGGAAAAGCTGATGCGTTGTTGCACCTGACCTTGTTCAGCCAGCTTCCAGACAGGCCGAGCGGCACAGAGACACTGGAGCGCAGGTACCCGCTGGCTCGGTCGCAGTGAGCCAGGCAGGCGATCAGGCCTTCTCCCTTCAGAGAGCACAGGCTCATCTGAACCACCTTACAAAGAAGCAGCACGGCTTTGGGCAGGGGGTGGCTGAAACAGAGCAAACATCCCATCACAGCAAGTCCGAACGGTGATTCCCCGATCGAGCAAAACTCTCCAGGAACAACCTGTTTTAGTCGTTTCTGTTGTCCGACACTTACTCGAGGACGTGCAGAGCTCTCGGCATTCGCTCCGCTTCGGTCAGAAGTGACTTCACAGCAACATCGTCGCCCTGCAGCCAGTGGACGGCCGCCTTCAGCACCAGAGCCCACCAACGGCACACCGGGTCTCCCACTGCCATTAAAAAAGTGATCAATTATCATTTCCTTTCAATCATCAGTTTAATGAGAGGAAAGGGGAACATTTCTGTTTTGGTAATAAATCAACATTTATCTGCTAAGATGATTAAATCCATTCTCTTTCCTATTGAAGCCAGTTGATCCAACAAGCACAGGGTGTTTGTTCTCTGCTTATTAAACCTTCATTCTGTCTGATTTTTTATTCATGAATGGAAATGTCACGTGGCAGTTTCCATCTTCTTTTTTCTTTTATCTTTAACTGGTGTTCCATTGTTGTTTTATGTCTCTTTTTGTGTTTAAATTCTCAGTTTGTCCTCAGTTTCTTTAAGACAAGAAAGATTCAAATGGAGATTTGTGCGCTGAGAGAATTACAGGAGGAATGTTTTTTTTTTAAAGCTGAAAAAGCGGTAAATTATGCTTTTGCTCTGAATGTTGAAACACAAGGAATTATGGGATAAGATGATCATAACTTCTTTCAGAAATGCCGGGTCAGTAAAAAGGAGGTAATAAAAAGAAGAACTCGAACTCCTTTGCTTCTTGATTTGCTCATTTTAAACATGCTTTTTAATGAAGACACTGCTACAGAATCCAGAGACATCCTGGTTCTGCTGGACGTTCCTGGAAGGAATTTTTCTCCCTGCTGTTGTCCATCTGCACGCTCAGTACAGGGATTGTGTCCTCTGCTCTGTGGGTTTATCACTTATACAAGTTTTGATTGAAATACAGTAAAGAACATTTGGCTTTTTTGGAACAATAAAGACTCAAATGGATCCTTGTGGTTTTTGTTTGGTTTGATGCATTCTTTGAGTAACTCCTTGTAATGACCTTATTTTGAATTTGCCTTTTTTGGCTGAACTAAATCGAATATCAGCTTTACTTTCTTCATAAAGTTTCCTCTCGTGCTGGTCATACCTGGCATGGCGGTTTGGTTAGGTGAGCTTGAGAAAGGGGGAGGAGCTGAAGAGGAGTCCTCCGTGCAGCTGTTCAACAACTCGAGGAACTCCAGCGCGCTGGAAAACTCTCTGCATGGTAAGCGGGTTATTTGTTAGTTATGGACAAAAAAAAGGGTTTCTTCAAGTGAAGGTCAGCTGCTAGGTGTTTTACCCAAAGTCAGAGTTGCGACAGTTAGTGTCGGAATCGCTCTGTGGCTGGATTAGCGTGTGAACTGCTCTCTCCAAAAGCTTCCGGCAGAAACAGCGGTGCAGCTGGGCGATGGGATCAACTGCAGAAGAAGGAAAACTGTGACTCTTCCAGAGCGAGCTTTCACTTTAGTTGACAGAAACCAACCTGGATCCCTCTGAGAGGCGTAAACGCTGTCACTGGTCTCTGACTTCACCGACCATTCGCAGCTCAGGAAGAACTGCCTCCCCAGCGGAGTGAAGAGCCAGCGCAGGCAGTCTGGTACCGGCTTAGTGTCCGACTGGTTTGCCACGCTCTCTGCACAACTCAAAAGGTAACCCTGGGAGACAGACAGTAGGAGTGATGCCAACTATGAGAGCATATCGGATCACTACAAGACAAAGAACCGAGCAGCAAACATACAGGCAGACAAGAGAGATGGTGGCCCAGGACAGTGCGCAGGGCGATGGCTGCGGTGACGTAAATCTGAGCGAGCTGAGCCGGCGCCATCTTTCCCTGAGCGCTCTCGCTGAGGTTGACAGCACTCAGAGAGACCGACAGAGCCCACAGGCTGCTGCGCTGAGGCAGCTTTCCTGTAGAAGATTGAAAACGTCTTTCAAAACTCTTTGAGACGATTCTGAGTGCGTTTGGGTGTTTTCCACACCGACCTGTGAGCTGCAGCTGACTCAGCCGGTGGTAAACCAGCGCCGCGTCTTTTGCGCTTGTCCTGGACTCCTCCCCTTCGTGCTTTCCTCCAATTTGGTGCACCAACCAGCCGAGAGGAGTCGGACGATGCAATAAGTAGCGAATCAGGTTCCAGGAAAGAGAACAGAGCAAGTCCAGACCGCAGGAGGGGAGAGCTCTGGTCAAGACGGACAGGCAGGTTTCTAAACTGGCCATTGCTGCTGAAAAATCCCCCTGCAGGATAGGAGAGACATGGGGGAAATGGTGACAAAGAGGGTAAAGTGTGACATTTCCTGCTGGAATAAATGGAAATGACATTGTCTATTCATTTTTTCACCAATAACAGAAAAAAAAGCAAAACTGTAATTTCTCTAAAATGGGTTAGAAATCCTGCCCTCATGAGTCTGGCTCACCCTGTGCAGGTGCACGTCTGCCTGCTTGCGGTGCCTCCAGAAGGACACAGAATTGGGCGAGTGAAGGGGTGTCACAGGCTCCCACAGGTACAGCACCCTTACACACCCCCACACTGCCCCCACGCCACTCAACACCCACACAATCACCCACGGCACAAGACACCGCAGCCATGACGCTGAGGAGGAGAAAGAAAACATGAGACGAGGTCTAAGTCACTAAATTCAGGTAGTTGACCTCAGATAAACGGGGGATGTGCTCACCAAAGTCCTGCGTGTGAGCTGGGAACCAGACAAGGGTCCTTGATGGGCCATGGCCTGCAGGAGGGCCGGATGTCCCGGAGGACTCTGAGCCCAGCAGTGAGGGCAGAGGGTTGAGCGACAGGCAGAAGAACGTCAGAGCACAGAGAAGCAGCCGAGAGCGATCCATCACTCCAACTGATGAGGGAGAATCCGGCTCGCTCTTCACCTGAGGGACCAGACACGGGTTCACTAAAACACTGACGCCTACCGACCGACTGAAGACTTTGCTTCTGATTCGCAATACGTGATTTTTTTTTTAAGAGTCTTTTTTTTTTTAGATTAAGGATACACATGGAAAAAATGGTGGAGGATGTTGATCATTCAAATAAAAATAATCTCTGTGTTTAAGCAATAAACTTAAACTTGGAAAAGAAAGTCTGACTGAGAGGATGATGACCTTAACCTCCTGTTATCAGTGTTTATGTAGTTCCTCTCATGGCCTGAAGGGGGAGATTAAAGCAGTTTCTGTTGGTTTACTCCTGATCTGAAGGTTCACTTGGCATCAAAAAACAGTGATCACTGAGCTCAGAGCATCGGTTAATCCTCTTATCATGTGTTTCACCTGATCATGATCCAGCAAGGGGCTGCCTGGCTCAGAGTCCACACAGTAAGGAGAGTACTGATGGGGTGAACCGGAACCAGAATCTGAGGCTGGAGGTGACATCATCACAACTTCCTGCTTCATTTCCACGTCTTCAGGAAGTGTCACGGGCTCTGGGACAGACAGATCAGGTCAGCGCAGTCGGAAGTGGACTCGTGAACTCAGCTTTGATCAAACACTCACTGTTCTTCTGGTTCGCCACTTTCAGAGCCAGGTTCTCCTGCCGGAGCTTGTGGTTGACTTGTTGCAGGTACTTTATGTAATCAATGGCCTTCCTGAGCACTCCGGACTTGTGCATCTGACCACAACACAGAGGAGGAGGAGGGGGCGGGGTTCAAAGCAGCTCTTCATCACCACAGCCTTTAAACCTGTCTGTCCTACCTTTGCATCACTGCCCATCACCAGGTCCCGGAGCTCCACGATCTTATCGTTGATTGAGGATCTGTATCTCTTCTCGATGATGTTATGAGTTGTCCTCCTCTCACCCTCCTTAACCACCACTCCAGGCCCCATGCCTCCTACCATCCCTTGGTTCTGTTCCATGCTCGGTCTGACTCCGGCGGGAGCGTTGGGGGAGGCTGCCTGTAGCTGTTTGATTGGCAGCTTGTCTCCTCCTCCCATCATAACCGGGACGGTGGTCAGAATGTTGCTTCCCATCAAAGTCTGAGGACAGAAATCAGGCGTTCAGCCGAAACTTTCAAGGACAACATCTGCATTTTACCCAGGAGGTCTGTGCTAGATGTACCGGGACCTGGAGAGCGGTGTTCTGGATGGGCGTGGTAAGGGTGGTGATGCCTGCAGGGTTCTGCATGGTGGACAACACCTGTGTTCCATCTGGTTTGAGGGTTGTGAGAACCAGAGAGTCCGTCTTCAAAATCTGAGGTTGTTGGACCAGAACCTGGAGGGAAACAAATTCCAACCCTGAGTGAAACAGGAAAACATATTTCCTATTGGTTACAACAGAGGAGTTACTTACCGGCACCTGCTGCACTTGTTGCACCTGCTGTTGCATGGTGTGCACTGTGGTGGGCGCTGTGGAGAGAGTCTGGATGGTCTGACCAGTGGGCGTCAGAACGCGCTGATGCTGAATGGTTACTGGCTGCAGCTGGGGAGACGTCATGATGCTCTGCATTTGTGGCTGCAAGACTAAGATTTAAAAAAAAAAACATTTCCTTCACAATAAAGTGGAAGCTCGACAACCCATAAGGACAGCTAGGACTAGAAATATAAAGGAGACTCTTTTAAAGTCTGAACTTCATGCAAACAGCATCTCCCTTTGTAGTCACCTTGGAAACTATGACCTGGGCTCTGATGGCAAATGACGGAGTTCTGGATAAAACGGGACTGTCCGGCATTAGAGGCAATCATGACGGTTTGTGGAGCCTGCGTCTGGATGGGGAGGGGGGTCTGGCTGTGGGTCTGAACCAGGGTGTGGACCGGGAAACTGTGAGTCTGCACAGGAACGCCCTGAGTGTGCACCTGCAGCGAAGCAAACAGTCTGTTATTCAACAACACTTTCATGCGTCTCGAAGGATTTGGAATAGAGTCTCCAGAGTTTCTACCTGGATTGTTGGTTGGGCCGTCGGCTGTGGCTGAGGCTGGATGGGTTGGACAGCCGGAGGCCGCGGCTGCAGCAGCGGAGGACTGCGCGTCACCTGGTGCTGCTGTACTGTGGCGGCTGGGATGGTGGGGGGAGACTGTGCAGGAGTGAGAGGAGGTGTGGGGGGTACACACTGAGGAGAGAGAGACTGGGAGGAAGCCAGGCTCGGGTTAGGACTCTGATAGACGGCTGCAGGTGGAGTCTGATGGGTCTGAGCGGCTGCTTGAGGGGCGGAGCCGGCGCCGCTGCTCTGCAGGGAGCCCGCTTGGGTCATGTGGTCCTCAAACAGGTCTGGGAAGTCTCCCACCTGGTTGCTGACGAACTGCAGCATCTCTGAAGAGAAACAAACATTGCATCAAAACATTAAGGCCTTACACTTATTTAAACTCAGATTAGAACGACCATTTCCTTCACTAGATGCAACTAAAACAAATAAAGAAAACGGAATTTCTTTAAGCTCAAAATGCTATGAAAATGAATGTGGATTTGCCTCCAGGTAGTTTTAAATAAAGCTCGTTGCACAAGACGAAGAGCGTTTGCACGTGTTCCTGATGTGACCTTGAACCGACACATAAACAGAGCTACTGTTCATAACCTATCCATAAAAAGCAGCCTCCACAGGTATCCTTGATTAACCTTAGAGGAAATGTG
Source organism: Oryzias latipes (assembly GCF_053564925.1). Taxonomy (NCBI): domain Eukaryota; kingdom Metazoa; phylum Chordata; class Actinopteri; order Beloniformes; family Adrianichthyidae; genus Oryzias; species Oryzias latipes. The sequence continues at coordinate 6,829,172 of NC_136244.1, forward strand.
GGGTGATATGGTTGGAGGGAGGTCACTCCAGTCTCCATAAATGTGTCTGATGAACCACTCCAGAACACAATAACTGACTAAATGCAACTCGATTCAAGCTACAGCTGCAAAAATTCTGTTTTAAATAATTAAACAAGGATCTAATAATTAAGAATCAATTTAAAAAAATAAATTATTCATTCATCCATTCATTTATTCCTTCATTCATTCCCTTCATTCATTTATTCCTTCATTCATTCATTCATTCATTCAACCCACAGTAGAGTCACAACAAAAATGTTTCAGAATTCCAGCACAACATTTGTCAAAGAACTGCTGTTGTGCAACTCAGCAGACTTTGGAGCTTGAAGACTTTGGCAAACAGCCTCTGGGTTCGTGACAGTGACGGTCCCCACGCCACAGATGGAGCGCGTGGCTTCAACTGTCAGGGTCACTACTGCTCTGCAGCCTTGAACTTAGTCCTGCTGCAAAGAAGCGAAGAGGACAATGCAAACGACAAGGCATCCATGGACGCAGCTGTGAGGAGCTGCATGCCGTCGTCTTGGGGATTTCTCTTTTTTCAGCACCACAGAGTTTTTTCTTAAAGGGCCAACTTAATAATTATATATGAAATGTCTAAGCCATCTACAAAGATAATAAAGTGCTAAATTTGTTTGCCTAAAATCTACCATAGAACCAGTTTTGCTTAAAGTAAAGTTTGTTTAAGTGCTTTATGCAAATGTATGCAAATTTACGAGTGAATAAAACTGAACAAAGGTCGACTTTTCATGAGTAAAATGATAAACTCCTGCATTAAAAACGATCAGAAACTTCTTCATTTAGCTCAAGAAATTCAGGAAATTATATGAATCAATTGTTTTCAAATAATAGTTAATATTTACTGCATTTTCTGACAGAAGATTGATAACATTTTGATTAATTGATCATTACAACTCAGCTCTCTCTAAATAATTTATTCATTGTTAGATTGCTTTAATTAAAAAGAAATAGGCAAATGTCACATTTAAAACTTTCTCTCTTTGTGATGGAAATTGTAGATCAGATTAATCATTTAGTAAAGACGCCAGAACTGTGACTTTAGATGTTTAGTTTGTGCTGAAATAAACAGTAATTTGATGGAATTGTACGGCTAAACAGACTAATTTGCATTAGCAGAACAAACCAGACTAAAAATAACAACCTGCATTTTAGATTAAGATTTGAAATGATTTCAATGAAGATTTTAAATGCTAAGTTTACATCTATAAATTCGATTTGTTGCAGATTTTACAGTCCTGATATACAATAATACACAGCTGATGGGGAACAATAAACCACCAATGTGCAGCAAAAAATATGGTTTCTGTGCTTGGAATTCTCCTAAAACATAAAATGACCCGTCTATACGATGATTTTAGGGAAAACTTCAAATGTTTTATTCAGTTATGTTGAATTACCATTTCTTCAAATGACCTAAAAGTCAAACCCAAACAGGAACAAACCAACCATGAGTGAACAGGAGCATGATATTTGACAAAAAAAAGCTGAACAAAAGCTACCCACGTGTTAAACTATCACATAAAAGATATTTAAAATAAACAGAATTTTAAGGTTTGGACAACAATCTATGCTTCCCTCTTCCTCCATGCAACCCCTAAAACATAATTTACATATTTAAGCAGAATGTAAACAGTGTGAATTTTTTTTTATACACAAAGTACCTTATTTAAAAGCTGTAAACCAATTACAACTACCAACTTCATTTGGTGTAATAGACCAACAAAATTCCTTCTGAAGAAAGCACTTTGAGTAGAAAATATTTTCTTCAATTTTCTGTTAACTTTCTGAAGTTGTTTCCTGAAACAGCAGTATCATCAGCAAACAAAAAAATGAATGCAATTTTTTTTTCATACCTTATCATGACAGTTTGAATAAGAAATATTTATTTCACTGTTTGTCATGCCATTATTCAAAAATATTCCTTCAATCAAGTTTCTTGGAAAAAAAACAACAACTGAGGATTAAAAATATGCTTCCGTAACAGGGTTTCAATTTATAACCACGTGTGCGAATACAGACACACTGAAATTTGGAGGTTGGGACCAGAATGAGCAAATTAACAAAAACAGAATAAAAATATTTAAAATGCAAAAAAGCATTAACAGTTTTAAAAGTGCAACTTTCACCTTTTTTGAATAATCTAACAACTGCTTTGTGTAAAACCTGTTTCATGAATAAGCTAATTTGGGCCAAAATACAAAACAAGATTGTAAAAAATAAAACAACTTTTAAATCAAAGTATAATCTTGTTTAAATAAATCTCATAAATTCTTTAAACTGACAGAGTATTTCACAAATGTTAGCTTTAAAATCTTGTTGAATCAATATTTTACAAATGACAGCAGTTTGTGTTTCTAATAAATGTATAATGTAAATTTTATAATCTAAATATAGGAAATTCATTTTTAGCAGGATCACATACATTTTGAAAGTCCAACAAACAAATCCTTCAAATGATTTTTTTAATAAGAAGGATGACAAAGCTTCTGTTAAGGTATAAATTAATCATTTTAAGACAATCTGGCTAAGATCTGCAATTTATAAAAGCATTTGGAAGAAGTCCTTTTCTTCTATATCTTTAAAACTGGTCATTTTGTTTGCAATTTTATGGCTTTGTAGCATCATTTGATCTTAAAATAACTTGTTTTCCTACTCCTACAGAAAATGTCACGATGGGCAGTGAGTCCTCAGACTCCGCCGGTCACCTGTGGCACATCGGAAAAATGTTGTTTGCCCTTTTTTTGGTTGTTGCCGGGGGAACGCAGACAGTAAACAAAGCGTATAAAGCAATGATCCTTTGTGTCTTAAAATAAACAACTTCATCTCTGAGCGTGTGTTTAAAGAGGTGCAACAAACGCAATAATGGTGTGAAAGTTAGACATAAAGCAGTTTTTTGAACGCATTCTCATGCAGACATGCTCGTCTTCATCCGTACTGTGCAGCAGACGGGACAACACTTCTCTGAGCCTCCAAAGCTTTAAACAAGCAGACACAAAGTAAATCCATCAAAAGGGGGAGCTGAGAGCAAAGAAAATACGTTATGTAACCAACAGTCGAAAAGATTAAAAGACAGGGAAGGGAAGCCAAGGATTTAATCATACAATCAAAAAACAAAAAATGACTTCTAATGTGAGCAAAAGGCTTTGAGAATTTAAATGCATGTAAGGGATGAGAGCTTTAGAAGGTTTGTTTGTTTTAACTCAATGATAGATGTTCTGCTGGTGGGTGCTTTAATGTTTCTTCACCAGTTTGCATTGAAGCAAAAACCAAAATGACAGAATTTCAAAATAAAAGAGCAGTTTCTCACTGCATCTTGATGGTCTCTGCCTCATAATAATGTTATACACCTAGTACCATTCTATAGTTCTCTATGTAGAACACACCCACATTTCATCAGTCCAGTCTGGTGACATTGAATGAGATTCCACACTAATGGGGATCTGGTGACTAGTGTTCAACCAAAAGCTCTGTCCTTTTACCCTCTGACAGATTTGCCTTTGACAATAGTAACAACACATCTGTCTTACCTATCAAAAAACGCAAGGAATGCAGACATCAGTGCAATTCTTAAGTAATTCCTTCATAATAAAGCTGGAAAATAACGACCACAACCTTTTCAACTGTCTTGTTCTTTCTTTAAATATTTTTCATTTTGCTTTACCAATAGAAGCCTATGTTCTGCTAATATTATATTATAATTTTTATGCTATCTTCCTTCATGTTTTATATAAATAATAAACACACAGGTGATGCTTTCTCAGTTTTGACTGACTGGTATTCCTCGACAGCCGCTTTGCCTCATTAAAAAAACGTCAGTTTTGAAAAATGACACTAGTTTGGGTGAATTTCTAGTCATTTTTAATCTCTAGCTTTTTTTTTTTGCACCTTTAATTTAACAAATAACGAAAAATAGCTTTTGTTTAGTAAAATATTGAATGAATCCAACAGGAAACGGAAAAGCAGAGACAAGTTTACGTGTATTTCCCACAAAAATAAACGTAGCTACAAACTAAATTAATAATAAACCCTGTGTGTTAAGAGCTACTGAAATATCTTAGTTTTCTAGGCTTAGAACATATGTGGAAGACGGACACTTACTATAATTAAAAAATAATAACAACACCTGAGTGTGTTGACAAAACCCAGTGAACTCACCGTCAATGTCTCCTAAAGTGAATTCGTCCCCTAATTCCGTTAAGCTCGGGTCCATGTTCTCCACGGTGGAGATGAACTCTCCGGTGTCCATCCTGACAGCAGCAGCTCTCCGGCACTCTCCCGCCGGGGGTTGCCGGACACGACACTCACAAACCACCGCCTCCTCTGAAGGGGCCCTGCCTACAGCTCAGCTACCGGCTAGATATATTTGTTCCGTATCGAAGTAGTCGTAACACAACAATAAACCGCCAAAAGAGGCTGACTTTTACTCCGATAAACACTTTTACATCGATTTACAGCCAAGGCGACGCCATCTTGTTTTACGCTAATTACGTCATTCACAAACATACTCCGGAGCTGAAGCCGGGATCTGATTGGTGGAAACCTAATTGTTCTTGTCATGGGACCAGTCATCAGTGACCAATGACAGAGCGGGATTTACCGTGGTCTGATAGCACGTCAACCATCAGAAGCCTGCGTGTCATTTGAATAAACCGCGCCCCCTGTCTTTATAAAGGAAACAGGAGCAATGGAGAGTCTGATTCGTCAGGCGGTTACTATTTATGAGTTTACATTAATACTGTAATTAAAAGCAGCGATAGAAATAAGCTCAACTTAAATCTTAAAATATTTACTTATGCGAAAATCAAATTTTCTGTTAATATGTGGAACTTTTGTCATTTAATTATTGAATTCTAACCATTTTCTGAATTCTATTTTAATAAAATATTTAAATGATAAAAACGCATATATTTAAATAAGTATTTTTAAAGAAACTAATGCTTGTAAAACCTAAAATAATATAAAACTTGTATTTAACATTTAAATGTGTTCTTTTTTTGCAGTATTCAACAGTTAATAAAGGACTGAACAACAAGCTTGTATATATACATGAAGAATAAAAAAGGCAAAAAAAAGGGTCTAAAATATAAGAGCGGTAGAGTTTATCCTGTCACCTCACCATTTGGCTGCTTTGTGTTGCGTGTAAATACCGTTTCGCACATTTACTCGCTTGTAAAGCATCGGTGCTACATCAGCACAATAACTCACCCAGTCACAGGTACCGTAAGTCTACAAATCTGCAGTGTGAGAAGTTCATTTGAGCAGCCTTCCCATTCATAATTAGCTGTGTTCCCTCACAACGTCCAGCTCATCCTAACCTGCCATGCAGCCTCCTCATTTAAACCTTAGTGGATATAGTGCTCAGGTTCAACTGCAAGTAAATTAGAAACATCTAACTGCAATGTTGTGGTACACTTGACTCCAGATTTTTTTTTTTGAATTATTTGTTTATTATTTTTATTTATTCGTTCATCTTCTTTACTGTTTTATCCCTTTCAGGGTCATTGGACTGCTGGAGCCTATCCCGGCTACTTGTGGGCAAAGGCAGGGGACACCCTGGACGGGTCGCCAGTCTGTCGCCATCACACACCCATGTACACTCACACCTAGGTACCATTTAGAGTCACCAATTAACCTATGAAGCAGTGGGAGGAAGCTGGAGTCCCCTGGGAGAACACAGAAAGGTCCTCCATTGATGTTCTGTTTTAGGTCTCCCAGCCGGGGGCCTTCTTGATGTGAGGCAAAAGCCTTTAGAAATAGAACATTAGAAGACAGGTTTAAGGTGTTTTATATCAAAAAACAGAAATAAATCAGCATACATTCAAGTCATTTTACATACTTTTTATTATTTAGTGCATATTGTGCTTAAAATACTTTTGTTCCATTATGTGGAGAAATGGTAACAAAAAACACTTAACGGTAAATGCCAGTTGGTAAACAGAATTAAATCAGTCATTTGAAAAATACATAATCGTTAATGTAGGAAAACTAAAGAAGTGCATGTTTATCTGTTAGGAAACATAAGAATAATAAATTTTAAAAATAATTTCCTGGTTCTAGATGGTCCAAACCAGAGGTAGGAACAGAAGTCCAAAGCTCCTGTTTGGGCTATATAATAAATGTTAGACAGTGTAGTACAAACACCCACTGTCATCTGTGAGTGCAAATAATCAAGTGTTTATTTTTCCTTGAGTTTATTTTCATGACATGATTACACATAATATTGATCATATTTGTATTTATCTAAATAGCAAACCAAAATCTCTTCAGATTATAGTTTTTTTGGGGTACAAATTCTGTTTGTTTCAAGCAAACAGCTTCTAGTGAATCACTTCAACTTACTAACAATTTGAAAACTTAAAAGTGAGAGAAAGCCACTGCATGTACTTATCATATGTACACAAGAAATGAATATGATTCCACTGCATAAAATTGGACTCCTAGCTTGAATTTATTTGTTCCAGTAGACTTCATAGGATGATTTCTCAGAGTAGTTGGTTCCTGCTGTTCCTGTACAACTTCTGACTTTTTCCTTCACCACCTTCACAACCAGACCTCCAGCCAGGGCGAAGCCTGCTGCAGCTTTTCCAATCTCAGCCACTGCGTTCAAAAGGCGAGAAGTTGTAGCTACTCTGCATCCTTGTAGCTCACTGCCAGTCCTAGCAACCACCGGAACATTTGCAGCTAAATCCTGAGCCACAGCAAAGGTGCCCTGATGAGTCCCTGCAGATATGGTTCCAGCAGAGCCTGCTGCATGTTCTGCCACAGCTGAAGTTAGCTGAGCTGCAGCTGCAGAGCCGGCATCTGCTGCTCCGACAGCTGCAGTTTCAGCTCCACTGAGAGCTGCAGCACTAAAGCTGCTTCCCTCCAGAGCTGCACCTAAAGCTGCACCAGCTCCCAAGGTGCAACCTAAACCTGCTGCAACCCCCACAGCAGACGCTCCTACTAAACTGACTTGCTGAAGGGCATCTAGGGCGCCCTCCTGAGGGCCGAGAGCCTCAGTACCAGCAACAGCTCCGATGGACCCGCCCACAACCACACCTGTAGCTGCACCTAACGCCACAGCAGTTTTTCCTGAGGCTGCAGCCACAATCGCACCAACCGCTTTCCCAATACCCGTACCTCCTGCAACCGACATTCCAGCAAGCTGACTGGCAGCAAAACCAACAGAACTGCCCACAAGAGAGACTCCAGCTGCAGCAGCTAACGGCACGGCAGCTCCAAATGCAGCCCCCACTGCCATGCCTGTGGCCCCAGAGGCCACCAGGATCTTAATTTTCTCCAGCACCTTTGGAGAAAGAGCCGCTTCCCTTCTGATGCGACCCAAGGATGAACGAAGAGTCCGCCGCTGGCTGACCGACCTGCTCCCACCCTGATGTCGGCCTCTAACATTTCCTCTCAGAGGAGAAAAGGGGTTATCTCTTCTTTCTTCTGTCCACCTTTCCACCCTAAAACCAGATTCCTCTCTATGATTTGGCTCCAAATCTTGTTTTCTTCGTTTTGGTAGTGTATTCTCGTCCTGATCTGAATCATCTGCAGGCCCTCGCTCCTTTAGCAATTTCGTCTGCTCGTCTCTGATGGCAGCCTCTGCCTCTAAAAACATCTCATTACTATAAAACCCTCTGTTACTCTGCTTAACCAATTTTTCCACTTTCAACAGTAGTTTCTGTATTTGCACTGAGTTGTTGGTATCTTTGTTGTTGAAGACATGGTATCTTCCTCCACACCTTGCAATCAGAGCTTTGAGGCCAGCTGGTGCAGTCTCCAGATAATCTTCAATCGTCATGTTTTCCAGGTCATCCCCTCTAGTGAAAAGGATGATGGTGTGATGAAGAACAGCAGCTTCTCCAAAGATCTTGATCAACTGGCAAACAGCCTGGTCCTCACAGTCTGTATATCGTCCTACTGGCACAACCAGGAGGAAAGCATGAGGACCAGGCGCAGAGATGGAAATACACTTGGCTATTTCTGCATGAGTCTCCTCCTCAGTGAGGTGAGTGTCTCCAAAACCAGGCATGTCCACCACTGTAATTCTCCTCTTACTTTCCTTTTTGGCAGCCAGTCCATCTTCCTCTGTGTCCTCTTCTACCATGACCTCAGCGCTACCAAGCTCACAGATCCGTGTGACAGAGCTGGCGCTGATCTGCGACAGGAACTGCTTGCGGCCCAGGATGGTGTTCCCAGACGCGCTTTTCCCAGATCCAGTCTTCCCAATGAGGACGAGTCTGACTTCCTCATTGCTTAAGGTTTTACCTTCTTCGTCCACCTCCATGTCAACAGGTTCTTCTTTCACTTTCTGTTCACCTGCAGGAAAAACTAGAAGAGACATTTTTATTTTGTAAAATAGTTCATCCATTTTCACAGCTGTCTTATAAAAGCTTAATCCCAACAGAAACAAACACCAGCTATAATACTGACTTAGTTTGTGAAAACAGCTGAAGCATTTCTACACTTTAATTGGAAAAAAATGCAGAAATTTTGTTTTTTTCTTGTTTCAATAACTGCATTACACAAAGTAATACTCCAATAATTACACATATGGAGTACACCATTTAGCTTATCCTGCACTAAAATAACCGAGGCTCTAAATTTGATTGGTAGACTCGTTTTTCTTTTATTTTCATTACAGTGATTTAGTGATTAAGGGAGAGAGAACTTGGTGGGTTTTTCTGGGTTAGCGTCACGCGCCTCTATCTTGTGAACTAGCATAAATGCTGTCCGCGGTTCCGGACGGTTCTGCACACAAAAGTCAAACAATTAGCTTCAAACACGAAGGCCTAAAACACCAACTATTCATTACTTCATTCATAACAACGCTTAACGAGGCCATTCAGTCAAACTTCAGATGTAAAGGTCGAGTTTGAACACATATAATCGTTAGAAATTGCACTAAAAACTTCAGTTATTTAACTAAGTGGGTCAGATACTAACAACATGATAAAAAAAACAGGTACCGGTAGAAGATGAATAAAAACAAAAACTTACCTTCTTCTTTAAAGTTTGAAGGCATTTGTACTTATGGTTAAGGTTTCCATTTCATCCTGGGAGACAAAGGACTAAGGTCAGGGGCTAAACTCTGCTCAGTCTCGAGATGTAAACACTGTTGTGACTGACAGTCTGCTGCCCCCTGCTGGTTCAGGAGTCAAACGTCACGACCCGGAAGCAGTAAAACCTTGCAGTTCCTTAAATGACCACTGGGGGAGTAGCGACAAGGACAAGGCTCTGTTTACTTCACTGTCACAAACAAACAAATACACAAACAAAATAACTTAAGTAATTCCGATTTCAAAAACTTTTTCACGTTTTTTGTTTTTACAGCAGAGTAATAGGGCCACCATAAAAGTAAAACAAAATATGTGAGAGAGAAAAATGACAAAAGGTTTTAATATAAGAGTAGAAAGTCAACAATTTTAGACAGAAAAGTAATACAAATCATAAATTTATGATTTAAAATAAATGACAATTTTCTAAAAAAAAAAGGGATTAAATAGATTTTTATGATTTAAGACATTACAGGATAGTTTTTGTTTACGACTTCTAAGATGTACAACTTCATTCTTAGAATATGGAGATTTTTTTCACAATTAATGACTTTTTTCCTCATAACTTACACATCTTTAGTCTAATACAATTTATTTCGACTTTTTTTCCCATTATATTATAATCTCTTTAATTGTCATTCTTGTAAAATTGGGTTTTCCCTCAATTTAACTTTATTCTTGTAAAATTTCAACTTTTTTCTTCTTTCTTTTTTTGTCATGTTTTTCTGTTTGTACTAGTCAGTTTTTAATTAGAGGTTTGGATTTTTTTAAGGTTTAAACAATTTCGTGTTCCTATACACTTCAGATTAAGTAACATTCAGTCAGCAAATGCAACACCACAACACACTTAAAAAATAGTTTAGGTTAAAGATATCAGAGTTGATTTATTTCGTTTATAGTTCTTACAAAATGGCTTGTTTATTCTGCAGCAATAATATTCCTTCTCTGAATAGACATTTATTTTTAACAGTCATAAATTTACACAAACATTTCAACCATAAAATACATGAAGTCCCAGCAAATGAAAACAAAAATTAAAGGTATTTAGAGGCAACTGCAGGGTTACATACTGCATACAAAAATCCAACACAACAAAATGTTTGTGCCCCTTTGATGAGAACAACAAAGAAATAACATTTATAGGCAAAGTTATATGAGATCCCATCAGAAAAGTCCCTTAATATAATGTTTACTTCATAGCTGAACCTAAACCAGTGGAATGTATGCATTCACACATTTATAAAGCGTATGGGTTTTACACACACACACGCACACACACACTCGCACACTGCATCTAGATCGGACGGTAAATTTTGGATTATCAAAGTTTCAAGTAAACTCCTGATGCCACTGCTGCTAAATAACACCCCAAAGTTCACTTAGATAACCCCCATATGTTCAGAAATGCATTTCCCTCCATGAAATTCTCCGATTCTAAACGACAGCTGATGGTTCAAGTCTCGTTGGACTCTGACTAACCTCCTCAACCCCCCTTTTTTTTGTCACACTGAGGATTTTTCTCCTGTTAACATCGCAGCTCCTGGCTTTTGTTTCAGTGACAGCCGCCTCCGTTTTGCTCGCTGTCCTCCCAATCCTCGGTCTACAAGATTGGCTGCTCCTTGTGGACCGTGCTCTCGCTCCCAGCTCCTGTTCTCCTTTACTCCGCTCCTCAAGAGGAGGAACGCTGCGTTATAGCTCGGAGCGAGAGCGGGAGATGCGAGGACCTTTCCTGATCTCTTTCCTCTTTTCTTCCTTCCTCCTCCTCTTCTCCTCCTCTCTGAGGATTTTTTGGAAAGCTTCAGCGGTGTGAAGGACCTACGCAAAACAAAAGAGATATTTGCTATTTTTATTTGAAAAGCAACCACAGAACGGAGCATTACAGTAAAGTTTCTTTCTTTCTGGTTATTCTCTTACTTACATCATCTCTCTCTGTGCGGTACGGGTTTATAAAGTCTGGGGCTTTCTCCGTTATGCCCAGCTCCTGTGACATCTGAAATATGAACACAAGAAATGAGAGGAGCACGGTGATCTGTGATGCTTTTGGGCAAAGTGGGAAGTTTCTGCAGCTTGAAAATGATTTAAGGATTCAAAAAAACGAAGACTTAACCCTCCTGGTCCACCACGAAAAACCACAGAATAATCCCACTGAAGTTTCATTTAATAATTATAAAGGAGAAGACGTTTATTTAAATTTTTCCCCCATTAAGGTGGAAATTGATGGAGTATTTTAATCTTTTTTGCAGCAGACGTCTATTTTGAAAGTGCATAACCTACAGCCAAACCTCCACCATGCTGCTGCAGTTTTTTCTCTTTGTTGCAGTCTGCTGCTTTATTGCAAGGCTTCCATTTTTTCCCCTCCATCCCCTGCAGTGAAATGTTTCCACTTCAACCTGCTCTGATATTGAATTCTGCTTTTAGCCAGCAATAGACACAAAAATCTGTTCACATCTTTGAGGCAAAAATAAAGAAACAGCTTCATTCCTGACATTTCCCAGATGATGTCATCGTGATTTGGCTCCAGAAGAATCTGCATTTCTGTGCAGCCGGCTCAGAAAGCATGAAAGCGGAAGAAAGTTTTTACGCTCTTACAAGAGTCAGGACGTGCTGGTGGGCTCCTCCTGTGAAGACTCCTGTCTGGTTGCAGAAGTTCAGCCCCCAGCGCAGCAGGCCTCCCCAGTCGGCATTGCGGTCATAATAGTGGTGCACAATACGTGGGAAACGCAGCGCCACATCGCCAAAAAATGCTGTGTTCTCCACTATGTGGGAATAGGCTGCAGAGAGAGCAGAAGCACGTTAGGAAGATGAAAGAAAAAAGATCAGTCGGTTTTGTTAGAGGGACACTAGCTGAATGAAAGTAAACCTGGATACATACCGTAAATTCCGGACTACAAAGCGCACCCGATTATTAGCCGCACCCACCCATTTTCACGTGTTTAACTAATTTTATACATACACAAGCCGCGTCGGGGTACAAGCCGCATGAATTAAGCAAAATTGTCATCCTGACGGTTCACTTCCTGACTCAGAGTGTAAGTGTGCTTTATTAGCACACAGTGGGTGGAGTCATTTTTGCCTCAGGCTCATGTATTTGAGTCTATCTGCATCTGCCAAACAGTATGCACCTCTATTCTGTTCACAAGTTCCTCAGTTATGGTTTTTATTTTATTTTTATTTTTTTTAACTTATTGACAATCTAGGTATCACACATAAAATTACAAACAGTAACCATATAAATCAACATTACATCCCTCAGTTATGATGAGGAAATTTACATCCCCGATCCCCCATTTCCCATGAGTCTTAGGGGCTAAAGGCGGGGCCAACGCCCGGCTCGCCATTCTGTTGTACGTGTTTAAGAATGAGCAAGTAGCAGCAGTGCATGGAGGGGTGAACGGGTAAAGCTCTCCTTCCGCTTGTGTCGCGGCAGCGTTATGGGAGTAACAGGCTGGTTAAAAAACACGCTAGTAAAATAAAGCAGCGACGACTGAAAAGCGCGTGCCTCAGCGCGATACGCGCGCCTCCTCGCGGCGCGTGGGTCAGAAGTTTCCTTCCACAACAAACACTTGCTCCGCGGACGCCTCGAGTAAGCCCTGGCTGCAGCCTGCAGAATGGCTCGACGCCTCCGCGCTCCCGCGCGCTCCTTGTCTCCCCTTCCTATCTATTCCGACAGCTCTGGCCAGCGCGGCTACAGGGAGGAGCGCTTCGTCCCCATTGCGCCGGTGGACGGAGCAAATCGTGTCTGTGCAGAGCAATCGGACTTAATACTGTACGTTTTGTGTATGAGGGGCGGATGCGTTGTTACGTGTGGGAGCCTTCAGACTGCCATCGGCCCCGCAGCTCACACGACACGCAGTCTCCAGCTCACACGGAGGCTGTGAGCGTTTCAATGCAAAACTCTGCTCAGTCCTTAGAAACCGTTAAAACGACCACGTCAATTTGTGTTTCCAGTCGTGTCCCGACAAAATAAAGGCTGATATTATTGCCACATATTTACGTGCAGCCAGCCGAGTCACTATGACTCAGAGGTAAATGCACTCCTGAGCATGCGCTGTTCTCTCCGTCACGCAGCTGACCGGCTTTTCCAAACCCGTTGGTGATTTTTTCACGCTGCTTTTAATTATTGCTTTTATCTTGAAAGCTTCATCATATTGTAGCGGCGATCACGTGCACGTTGGGTCTAATGGCACCAAAGGATTCTGGGATGCGGCTGGACATGCGTGTTTCGTTTTGTTGAACCATGACTGAAGTGTCTAAGACCTGAAGTCAGGTCCATGCTGTTTGGCTGCTTAGAGGTGTGTTGAAAAACAAATGACTTGTGTTTGATGTTAGAGAATTCAAACCATTCACTGTGTCCAAAAATACATACATGGCGGCCGCCAATAAAATCCAATAATTAGCCGCGTCACTGAATAAGCCGCAGGACTGTAAGCGCAGGAAAAAAGTAGCGGCTTGTAGTCCGGAAATTACGGTAAATAAAAATGGACAAAAAAAAAGATCAAATTCTGAGCTCTAAGTAAAGGTGAACAATTACTGTCAATTAATTTGCCCCCAAGAAGAAAGTTTTGCTTTAAGTGCGGCAGATTTTTCGTTTGAGTCCCATTCAGACCATCTAATGATCCATTTCAAAGTGTTCCTAGTGGTCATTTAATTCTGATTTTGCCATTTTAGCTAAAATTAAAAGAACCTGTGTGGTTTTTTTGGACAAAGTTTCTACAGAGCGGCAGTAGGTTTACTAGAAATTCACCTCTGAATTGTAGGTGCATAGTAAGCCTGCCCTCATTTCCCAACAACCCCTCTGTTTACACTCTCTTCTGCTAGCTTACAGCCGCCCAACATCACTGGTGCAACAAAAATGGTGAGGCATACCAGAGCCACCTAGCTGTGCAGTTTTGATCCTGATTTCAGCTCAGACGAGGAAAACAGAGACGTACATGGATCGAGTCTTCTGGATATGGATTCATCAGAATGGAGCAGAGCAGGAAGCTGGTGGCTCGCTGTTGTAAGTTCTACGTCAGACCTACAATCTTTTTCATCTGCTCCTGATTCACTATGATTTGAACGAAGAAATACTCAGAAATACAACTTTATGCTTAGATTTCTTTATACATGTCCTCCATCATCAAAAAAATGCCACAAGAACATGTTAAAAAGAATAAAAAACACAATTTCCTCTTAAAGAAATTGGTTTTATTTCTGTCTTAGTTTTTGTTTTTTCCCCTCTAAAAAGGTGTCTACAGATTTGAGAAACTTCATTACAAGACTTTTTAAAATCACACTAAGTTCAAGTTTGAGGATCGCGCTAAAAACAAATATATATTTAATAAAGACTTAGCTTTTCAAGGCATCAGTTTGAGTTAAATTACTCCCTAGATGTGTTAAGAATCTGCAGCTACACTGAAACCATCTGAGAAAATCCAGTTTCTGCAAAGGCAGCATCACTTTCATTCTGTTTTAAGACACCAAGGACTACAAAACATGTTCTTTTAACAGAAAATATTCAAGTATGTGCTTTATTTTAAGATCCTGATGCGTTTTCCCCCCAAAAAGGACGTGTCTGGATGTGTTTAAAAGCTGAAAAATGCAGAGGAGAGGCGCTGGATGGAAATGTTTAAACCTCCAGACACATTTTTGTCTTTTTTTCCTACAAACATTGAAAAATTCCTCTGTCTCTTGGCTCCAAGTCATGTTCGCTCTGAATTCCTAGTTTCTCATCGACTAATGCTGGAATGAGCATTTTTCCTCATTTTCTTTGTTACTTTCGGGCAGGTATAACTCGTGCTCTTTCAAGGCTGGTCAGCCTTCCAGCTAATTCCAAATCCAATAATAATAATTCTGCTCTGAACACACGGCAATATTTTTCCCTGACTGCACCAGTTCTGGTTGATGGTTACATTCAAGTGTTTCTCTCAAATTACAGGAAGATCTTTTCATTGACATTCCTATTCAATGATTTTAAGGAGTTCCTCTCTGTAAAATGAATGAATGAACCTTAATGGTTTCCAGCACCTGTCAGGAACTGTAAAGAAATCACAAATTTACCTTGGAAAAACGTGTGTCTTTTTATCCCAAAAGAAAAACTATTTCAGAAAAAAAAGGTTGTTTTCTGCAAACAAAGGAGGAAGTTAGTTGATCAGTCATCAGGTTAAAAAAAAGAAAACTAATTTCAAATAATTTTAGCAGCTTTCAAACCTTTAAACAGAAAAACTGGAGCATCTCTCCCTGTTTGTAAACATCTGCCATTCAAGCTCATGTCTGAGGGCCGCCATGGCCGAGCGAGCTCCAGAATAAATGAAGAGAGAGAGTTCCAATAATGCCAAAGGATTGACCTGGAACATTCACTGTTAATCTCTGACTGCTTGGCAGCGGTGACGTCCTAAATCACAAATCAAAACGCCCACAGCCCCTCGCAGATCAAGCATGACTCAGGATCCAAACTAGACTAAGACTCTCTGAGTCTACACCCTCACTTTGGAGAGCTGATGGACGGGGTGGCAGCAGAAATAAACATTTCAAGGAATCCTTCATGTGTTTCCACCACAGAGGGTAGAAACCTGCAGTTTAGAGAGGAGGGATTACACGGCAGCATCAAAATACTAATCTCTGTTCTGAGGAGTTCTGTTCACTGCTGGGTGATTGTTGAAGACCACTCAAATGAAAAAAGGAGTTTTTAACATGTTCCTGTGGCAGTTTGCAGACAATGGATGACGTGTGTAAAAAAAAATTAAGCCCAGAATTGCATTTCTGAGTATTTCTTGATTCTAATTGTTGTAGATCAGGAGCAGACGAAACAATGCTGTTTGGAAAGATGGAGCAATGACGTAGGTGCTACAATGCCTCCAGTTGTAGACGGCTAGATCCATGTTCAAGATATTTTTAGGACTATTAGTCGCTTCGGAGCATAAGTCACACTTTTGGGAGAAATTGATTTAACAAAATATGAAAAGAAAAGCAGACATTTAAATCATATTTTGGAATAAATAACAATAATAGACTGAATATAAACACTACTGTAACATACTGATGCTAGTTTAACTTCATGAAACATGAATCTAGTAAATTAGAGCAGCTTGTGAAGAGTTATTCAGACAACTGTAGCATAAAGAACATGCTAACGTGTTAACTCAACTCTTTATATCACTTTAAAGCACTAAATCGGTTGAATTCTTCATCCTCTGCGTCACTTTGGAACAAGCCTGGCGTAAGACTGAGCGCCGCTTCTTCTTCTGTGTTGCTGTCAGTAGTAAATACTGAAACACACGCCTACAGTGCCTTCTAGTGGTTGTTGCTATTTATTTCTAAATATCACATGAAAGTCACACCCCGGCCAAACGTCACCACAAAAAACCCCAGTGACTTATACTCTGAAAAATACACAAAGTCTCTGTTTTCCTCGTCTGAGCTGGCATCTGTAAAGCTCCAACATTGCTCGCTATTTTTGTTGCATCGGTAATGTTAGGTTGGGGTTGTGAGGGGCTTTAAGCTAATCAGAGTCTAAACAGAGAGCTCCCAGCAATGGGGAGAAGTGGAGGCAGGGATGCTCAATGCCGATGGTCGCGCCCACAACTCAGAGTTGAATTTCTAATGAACTCCTGCCACTGAAGCTAGCCATTGGCTAAACACACCTGATCCAGTAATCAACAGCAGATAAGGCAGGGTTTCTGGAAAACTAGCAGGAGGCCGGCCCTCGAGGCCTAGATTTAGGCATCCCTGTCCTAGAAAATGACGGTTGTTTTTTTATTTTGGCTGAAAACAGCATAACCGTCATTAAAAGACCATCTGGAACCCTTTTATAATAGATAAAAAGACAATCAGT
Source organism: Oryzias latipes (assembly GCF_053564925.1). Lineage (NCBI taxonomy): Eukaryota > Metazoa > Chordata > Actinopteri > Beloniformes > Adrianichthyidae > Oryzias > Oryzias latipes. Next base: position 6,846,062 of record NC_136244.1, read on the forward strand.
GGGTCTTTAATGAGCTTTGACAGGAAGTCAGACCTTCTTTGATTTTGTCGTCCATGGGGAAGGGATCGTTAGGCTTCAAGTTGGCCGCCACCAGGACCTGTCTGGAGTCTTCCAACACCTGGAAAAAAAGAGAGAAGAATTCAATTTAGAAACCTTTTAGGCCGCAACTTGATCTTCATCACTCCCGTGGCCATGTTTTATAGAGCTCTTTAGGAGCCCGGACTGAGATTACAGTCGGCGAGGCAACAGTAAAGCCCGTCATCGATGCACACAGAGTGGAACAGAAGTGCTGACAATGTTCTCCTGCCAGCGAAGCTTGCTTATGTTAGGTGTCCTTGTGAGGTATGTAAATGCACAGATAACTGTCCACCGGCAGAGTAAATCAAAGCCCGACCTGCTGAATGGCATTCAAATAAAAACCACCGCAGTGGTGGGTTTGAAGATGCAAACCATTTATTCTTTAACGCAGAAAGGTTGTGAACTAAAATAAAGCTTGGGCCTCTTCTGCGCTCCGCTTTCACTGAGGCTGTGAGGCGGCACGCACCTTGAAAAGGCCTTTGAGCATGATGTCTATGATCTTGTATTGCTGGTTGATGTCATTCAGCTCCACCAGGTTCTTGAGAGCGTTCAGCTGGTCCTTCCTCTTCGTCTCAAACAGACGCTTGTCTGGCGGGAAACGCTCAGGAAGATAAGCAACAACATTTCTCGCTAAGTCGGGCTCAGAAACACGTCAGGGAGGATACAGATCTCCAGGTTGGAGTCGTGGCGCGGCCGCTGCGGGTCCGAGTCTGCGGCGCCGAGGGCGGCAGCGCCGAGAAGCAGCATCACTGCGCTCACACTCCACATGGTCACCAGGGGGAGGCAGAGAGGCACCGCTCTGAACACAAATGAACCATAAGAATATGATTATAGAGATGTACGGTTTCGTTTCTTAAGCACTCCTGGAAGCAGACGTCCTTAAAGAGAACCGTTACGCTCGTCGTGCGTTTTACCTCAGAGAGATTTCTGAATCATGACAGTTTTTTTACTCTCAAAGCTTTAAGACATTCTTTCCCCTGATCCTCAACCATAACCATCAGAAATGCGCAACAGAGAGACATTACAGGAATAAAAAGTCAATATGGCAGAACGGGGGGGGGGGGGGGGGGGCAGCAGCAGGCATTCAAAGAGGGTCTCCTTATGTCCTTAAACACACCTGATGTCTGGCACTTGCTTAATCCCTGGAGGAACTTCTACAATCTGTACCCGGCTGTCGCTCTGCTGTCTTATCAGTCTTCTCCGTTACATCTTCCTTCTCCTCTGAGGCGTTTCCCACATCAGAAAGTGCTAAACAGAGGAACTAACAAATGAAATTTTGATGAGACATAAGAACCCTTCAATAAAGCATTAGTGTGTCGGTGGTGATGCACGAAACAATGGATATGAGATGTAATTTACAGGATGGATGTATAATTTAGCGATGCCTCGTCAATGGGATTCTCAGGAGGGATGAGGTGGGTTTGAACGAAGGGTAAGAGCCATGAGAGGGAAGGAAAGGAAAGGGAAGTTAAGGCTTTTAGATGTGTTGCAGGGGTGGAGTTAGGAGGTAAAACCCTGTGGGAAAACAACAGCTTTCCCAGTAAATATTTCATCCACCTTCGCACTGAAACTGGAAGGCACAGACAGGAGTAAAATGAGGAAGAGACTTGATTTCTGTGCTAAATGAAGGAATCTGTTCGTGCCTGGGCGGCACTTCTGTCATTTGAAGTGGTCGGAAGTGAACAAATGTCTGGGGCTGAGTGCTAATCTACGTTGAGTGATTCCCCTAAAGAGTGGGACTTGAATCGGTTGGGGGAGAAGCATGCGCTCCTGGACGTTCAGCATCCCTCTTCACCCCACAGTTCAAAAGCAGAACTCAGTGGCTGCCTGGCAGCTCGGACTTCACATAAAAACATCATTTATAGACGTAAAAGCCCAGACAATTTTTTTATAAAGTATTTGATCAGAAACAAGTTTGGCTGAATGACGACAGGATCTGAGAAGGATTTTCTGTAAAATTTGACACGGACAACCCTTGAGGTGTCCTTTTTCTGCCCAGCAGCTTTGCTCTTCCTGAGGCAGGAGGGTGTTTGAAGCTCCTAAGCAGGTAGGCATGTAGCTCCTCCAGACATTTGTGAGCAAAAAAGCTCTTTGAACAGCTTAACACATCCTGCAGCTGTTTGACAGTGAAAGAGAAAAGGCTTGAGACTTGATCTTTTGTTTGACAAGGCCAGAAGAAGTTTTTCTAAACGTTCTTCGCTCATGATGGTCAGCATTTAAGGTGGATCCAGATTTGGTCTGCTGTGTTGTGGAGAACTAGAGCAGCATGATGAAGTCACGGCAAGCCCACACGAATCTCTCTGCTGCAGGTCTTTTCTAACAATAGTCTCAGAGCAGAGATGCTGAAGCCTGGTGTCCTGTGTGGCGGATCCACATTCCTGCTTTGTCAGGAAACAATCCAGCATCTAATCAGCTGTGATTGGATCGCCTGATTTGAACTCTGAGCACACAAATGGCTTCGAATCATAACAGCCTTAAAATGAGAAGGATGATAATGTGAGGCTGATGATGGCTAGGCGTGCATTTCAGAAGAGGTGGAGGTAGTTTTCTCTTTTAGGGAGCATGGAAACGTAAGACGTTCATCCATCAGACGGGCAGCTGGATGTGCAGCAGGAGGGGGGGGGGGGGGGGGAATCCTGTTTCCCTTCAGGCTGCAAGCCTGCTGAGGAAGACTTGAATCTGAAGGACTGACACTTCACATCTCCATCATCCAAAGGGCTCATCCTCCGCTCCATCCATTCATGCAAAGTCAGATTAACCAACATGCTTCATGTTTCACTGCTGTGTCTGAGCAGAATTATGTGGACTATTAATTACAGCCTGCTTAATTAATGTCATGCCTCCCCGCCTGACCCTGGTTTATTTTAATCACATCACTGATTAGGGGGGGGGGGGGGTATCTTTATAAAGCTTTATTTTTTAAGAGAAAAAGTGATGCATAATCACAAATCTAGCATAAAACATATTGTAAATAAATATAAATAAATAAATAATAACAGGATTTCCTAACAGCTTTTAAAAATGAGTCAAAGTATTTCTTTCGCATTCAGATGAAACACCAGCAGACAGATTCAAGCGATGGACAGCGGAGCCAGAGCTTTACTCACCGACTGAGTGGTAGCGACGCAGCAGCAGCGGTTGGCGGGCAGCGTTTGCTCCGGAGCACCGCGCGCGCGCGCTGCCTGATCTCTCCGGACCCTTCAGTCACACGGGGCGCACGCAATCTGGCCGTCTAGCTCGTCAGGTGACGGCGGCGGACGGGGTTCATTCACATGCGGCTCTGGCTGCTCCGCTCCACCAGCGCCACGATCGCACCGGCTGGTTTCTCTTGGACGAATGACAGCGAGCGGGCGCTAAACGCGGAGGAGGACGTGGTTTCTACACGGCGGACTTTCACAGGGACACCGCCCGTGACTCCAATTTTTCACGTGCCTCTTTACCAAACTACAAGACTTGAACCAGTTTAAATATGCTTACTTAAAAATAAATATGTAGACAACATCGTATGCATGTGAATTCAATGAATAATACAAGGACTTGTTCAGAGCTGAAGCTGAAATTTATTTATAAACTGCTCTGTTTTAGCCACGTCAGTCTTAAGATGAGGATATTTTATGGATGAAAAGTTCAGATAAAAAAATATGATGGTACCAAAACACTGTAAAGCACAGTTTACTTATAGGTATGGCCTTAAAAAAATGTATCCAATAAATTCTGAACACTATAACTCATTAACAAAAACACGCAACTGGAGTTTTACTTTGAAAATTAAAATTCCATTTCCTGCATCCATCAAATCTGCAAACAAAAGCTAATTTTTAACTGAAGTCTGCGTATCTGTAACTAAACATTATGTATTATTTAAGCAGAACAAAGAGAGTGAACATGGAAACAATACAATAATAAAAAAATAATAAAAAAGTGTCCAATACAAAGCAAATAATCATTCTGAAACTACAAGCTTGAGTCTGCAGTCAGAGAGAAGTCAGCCATGCAGACGAGGACATCTCCAACATAACTGTAAACCAGAATGAAGGAATACTTTAGTCATTTGAAATAAGTAACTAAATTACATTTTAAATACAAATAACTGCAAGTCTTTATCATCACAAAATGTGCACAAATACATCATACTTCTTGTCTTAGTTATTAAAAGTATGCTGTCTATGAGGCTGGATTGACATAGAAAAACAAAAGATGAATTCATACTTGTGCTGTCCAGGTGAGTCAAAAAAAGATGTACTTTTAGTGTATGGCAGAGCATATTCTGTTCAGCACACTGTCAGTAAAAGCAACAACAGATATCTATTAAGCTGCCAGAAAAAAATCAATGGCAGCGCGCTGCTGATGTTTGATGGGTATCCTGCACGCTGCGCTGACACACCACATGTACTGTAAGTATTGACCCTTTTGGTATATGTCATTACCTGCAGAGAAGCTGCAGGCTCACATCAAGTCATTTTGGTCTAAGTGTGCATATTTTGCATGAAGGATGTTGTTTATCAGAGTACTTTGGGGATATTAGGGAAGAGTTTGTTTAAATTCAAGTGATGGATACACAGTGCTGCTTGGCGGGGTGAAGTCAGGGCTCTCATCTGTCGTCTGCCGTTCCAGCGCCTCCATCATTCTCCTCACTCTGAGCTTATACTCCTCTGTGGTTGGCAAAGCAGTCATCTGGATCTGAATACAAAACTGACACTTAATGTTTGGTGTTAAATGGCCATTAAGAATATCTATATCTTTACTTTTGCTTAAGCTGATTCGCTATGGCAACCCCTGAAGGGATATGCCGAAAGGTGACTAACACTAACAGCCATTTCACAACAGAGGTCATGACAGGCGTCTGAACCTTGAAACAATACAAAGACAAATGTCAAAACAAAGCAAAAAATGTAAAGATTTTGAGACAGAATTCAGTCCAAATTTGTTCAACTAGGTCTAAATGTCAGTCACAATGCTTTTCTTACTGAAGTTTAAGTTGTAGGTTTCAGTGTAAACCTTTGAATCGAGGATGAATTTGGTTGGAGTTTTTACTTCACCCAGGAGGAGGAAAGCTCAGGCTGAATCAGAGCAGGTCTGATCATCCGCTGCGACCACTCGGGGTCAGAAAAGAGCAGAAAAAGACGCAAAAACCCTGGAACATGTTATTGGACCAAAAAAAGATCTGTTTATAAGTGAAACGATGACATTAAGTCTTTTTCAAACCATCAACAATATGGAGTAACAGGATTCTGCTCGGTGAAAAATGACGCTTCAGGCATGAAGGGCTCGTTGAGTGGAATTTGGTTCCCCCAATTCAACAATAATTGTAAATAACATCTGGACAGCCCACATTTAATCCATACATCCATTTTCCAACCCTCGTAATCCATTTCAGGGTCATGGAGTTGCTGGAGCCTATCACAGCCACTGTCTGGTGAAAGTGTGGTACACCCTGGATGGTCCATTAGTCCATTGCAAGACCACACAGAAACACACAACCACATATTTGATCTCTGATTAAAGAACAAAACAGCTGTTACAAAAACAAACAAACAAACAAAAACAAAAAAAATCACCCCAGTTCTTGCATTAATAAATAAAGCAACAAACACCAAAAAGCATATAAAATCAGAATGCGTGGAGTTCATTTCAGATGCAATGGTGGACTTTTAAACATGGGAGTCAAACATTGACTGTATAAGAGAACTGGACTGAGTGAGTGTGACGTCACCCACAGAAAATGACTTACTTTCATGTCCAACCAAATTCAGTCAATTCAGTCACCACTTTTTCACAACGCGGACGCCACCATGTTGGAATTAGACGTCGTCCGTAAACAGTGATTGGTTCCAGCTGGTCTGAGTCATCGTTTCTATGCCAACCGCTCTTACCAATCAAGAATGAACTTTTTGGAAGTCCACACCCCTAGCATTTGAAAGCGGGCCATACGGAATCTGTCGAACGATTCGAACGTTCAACATGGGGCCAACAGGAATGTGAGGGGGGAGGGGTCACTCAGTCCAGTTCTCATTTACAGTCAGTGGAGCCAATAAGGAATTAGTCCCTTCTGCCTCCAGTGGTGCTTGGAGGTAACTGCTATATTTAATGCACTAGAATTCTGGCACAGAAGGAGGGACTTGGTTACTTAAAGCTTAAACGGTTAGTAAAATTGAGTTAGAGCTACACTGAATAATCTTTTTATATGTAATAAAAAGTGCAAAGCCAAAATAGGACTTGGCCTACTACAGAGCCCTGTGGGACACCATGACTGACTCTAATGTTTATGAGGAAGATTTTTCATTTACATGAACAGAATAACTGCATTAAATGAGAGCAGTTCCTGTCATACCAATTAACGTTCCAATCTGTATTTCGATTTATCATCATTTTAAAACTCAATGGGGCAGCTTTATCACAAATATAGATTTTGTAAAGGTCCATCTGATTTAATAAGCATATAATGAAGAAAAATAGATCCAGATAGATGGCTTCAATTCTGCAGGAGGAAAGCAAAAGAATTACAGTGAAGTTTTTAGAAAACATAATGTATGATTGGAATGAAAAGAGAGAAAATTACAATATTCAAGTCTTTTCAGTTTAGTTAATGAACAAACCCGAATATCTGTGTGATATAGCACATTAAAAAATATTAAAGCTGTGTCCCGCTGACATCATGAAGTCCCAACCTGCTTTAAAAATAGAGCTCCAACACTGATCAGTAATTGAAAGGAGCAGTGGGGGAGACGGGGGACAACGGGGTTATTGTGACGAGAACAATTTGTGTTTAATGAAAGAGGTAGGGAAGAAAAGAAGGGAACAGCAAAGATTAAAATATAGTCAAATCTATGCAAGAATAATAAAGTGCTGGGTTACAGAGCCTGCCGGTCAAGGACAAGCAATTATAAGTCTGCCAGCTTTAGAAAACTCGACGGGTCAAGTGTGCATATAGGAGCTTCGCCCCCACTAACCGTGAATGTGGCTGCAGGATACAGAGCTGGAATGAGATGCATAAGCAAATACATGACGGGGCAGTTAATGATGCGGAAAGAGAAGAGAAAAAGTATATTTAAATACAAAGAATTAATCTCATGAAATATTTAAAGATATAAACAACAAACTTCATGTACTGATTTGCTTTCAGTTCATGGGGAGATCAACAGTTTTTAAAGGAAAGGTTGTCTTTTTTTTGACTAATTGGAGCAGTGGGGATGAGAAGGGACAAGAATCGAGCTGCGTTGAAACCGCAAAATGTCGAATATAACCCACAAACATGTTTTTACGCGCGCTTAAACAAGCAAGCCGACACATTTGCATGCGTGCATGCAGCTGAGGATTCTCAGCAGTGGGAGCTGCCATCATGCCATCATTCTGTCACTCCTCCCATGTCGAGCTCCTTTCAGAATACCAAATTCATTTCTGCTCCCATCCATGTAAGCTGCCAGAGTCCATCTATTCAATCAGACGTGGCTGCTTTTCCATCTGAAGACCAGCTACAAGGTTCTGACACCTGCTGCAAAGCTGAAAGGGGATCACAGGGACGTACATCAGATGATGTTTTTAATACCAAATGGTATCAGATTAATAAAAAAGCAGCTTGTTTTTCGTGTTTGGATCACAATTATTAGGCAGAGAAAATTGCTGCTTTGTTACTCTGCTGAACTGATCTTCAGAATTTAAAGATTTAACTAGATGAATCATATTTTTTTCAAATTTTTCAAGGATTCTTAGTTTTGTCCCTTTAATAAGAAAAAAAAAAGTTTTTATTGTATTATTTGTGGCCTAAATGTTTGAGTTATTTTTAGTCATTTGAGTTTGTTCGGAATATCCAGAAGAAAAAAAAAATCCATCCATCTTCAGTCAGGTTAATTTTCATATAAACAGAAGTGTGTAGGAATAACAACTGCCTTCAATAAATTGTTATCAGTTCACTGATGGAACAGGCCTTCAGCTGGACTGAAACTGCTCTGGCCTCATTCATCATCATCAGTGAAAGTCGCAGTAGTTTACAGAGAGAGGCTGCAGATCATTTGTATTTACAGGATGAGACGGCGAGCAGTCATCCTCAAACCACAGCCACAGCATGTCTGCAGGGAAATACATATGCTTTCTTCTAATTGATCATTTTACATCCAGTCTAATAAATGAAAACGGTAACTTGATTTTTCTAAAAATCTGCCAACCTCCCGGCGACAATAACTTTGAAAGAAACATCTCTATTGCAGCAGAAATGTGTGCAGGAGGATGAAGGAGACGATCCTCATTCAGGGAGAGTTGGAGATGGATTTGAACGTTTCGTCCTGACAGCTGTGCACCGACAGCTGGAACCGGCTCTGCACAAGCTCATGACGGAGTATTGGATTCTTGTTATGAGCGCTTTTGTGTAGTTATTGTCAGCTAGTGATAGGAAACGTGAAAGACATCTCGACAAGGAGCAGCAAGCACCTCACACAACTGAGGTCATTGGAACCTCAGTGATCCCTCAGTTCTACTACTATTTCTGAGTTTCTTTATAAAAAAATAATAAAACTTTACATTAATCTAGGAAAATTCACATTTTTTGACTTTGTTTCAGAAACTTTGGGGCACAGGGCTCATGAAAACAAAGCTTTTGTGTTGTTTTTGATGAAGCAAAACAGGACGTTGGGTTTGTGTTCAGACAACCATTAACCTGTTTCAACTTTATTTTCTATTGTTCATCAAAAGGTGCATTTTCAAAGCAATTGTGACAATTTCACAAAAATCTGAAGGCTACTGTCATGTTCTTTCATGACGGGAACACTGGTCCACACAGATTACCTGCTTCAGAAGCAAAGTTAAGGTGTGTGCTGCCTCCCAGCTCAGCTCCTTCAGCCCCCTCTTCTCCAGCGACTCGATGACGTGCCGCAGGTCCGGCTCCCACGGCACCGCCGAGCTGCTGTGCTTCAGCAGCTGTCAAGACACAAAATCTCACACGTTTACCTTAATGAGACAAACAAGAAGTTAAGCACGACGCTGTGTGAAAGATTCAGATAGGAAAAATGACTTGTAAAGTTATTTTAATGTCAGGGAATTCATCTGTAATAAATATTTTACAGATTTTTTCACTGCTGTGTTGTCTGTCATGTTGCTGTTTGTGTGTACTCCTATGCATGACAAATAAATAGAAGCAGATTAAGAAAAGGATTTTTCCACAAATAATAAAGAAACAGAATGCAATATCATTCATCTGGTTTACTTTGTTTCAAACATAACAAAAATCCCAGTTCTTGAAGCACTAATAATTGTTTTTCAACAGTTTTTTGTGTACTAACTAACATGCTAAAGGTAAAAAAGACAAACATAAACAGATACCAAAGTATTTGCTCCTACATCATCCATCCATTTTCTAAACCCGCTCCTTGGGGTCATGGGGTTGCTGGAGCCTATCCCAGCCTCTTTCAGGTAAAGAATTGGCTTCATGTTGCTGTAACCGGATGGGTGATGTCACACTCGCTCAGTCCAGTTCTCATATACAGTCAATGTCCTCATATATTCTGTTCCAGATCTGCTCCACATCATTCTCTTTGTTTGGCGGGTGTAAAAACGTACGCTAACCGTGGTCTGTAGAACAATGGGGGATTTGGTCGGCTTGCAAGTGAATTCTGGTGTGTGTCACTGCAGTGTAAATACAGATGGACTTTGAACTGGATCGGAGTTTAATAAAGTCATTTGACATTTAGTTCTGCAATGACAGTAAGAGATGTAGGTACAATGCATTTAAAGTCAGAGATCTGGAAATGGTAACCGAAAAAGGAAACATAATTTTTGATAAACGTGGTGTAGAGATGATTTTGGCCAGTCCTCAATTTGGGCCTCACCTCACCTTTTTTTTTTTTTTTGGGCGTTAGGTAAATTAAATCAAACTAAATAAAATACATTTTTTGATATTTCTGGTCGTGTCAAGTTCACCAGAGTATTCAAGTTTGAACATTGAAATCTGCTTAATCTGCTAGTTTGCAGTCATGTAAAAATAAAGAGAAAATCTATTAAAAGAAACCCTTCCAAAAGCCAGAATCCTTTTTGCTCAAACACCCCTTCACTGCATCCTTTGTGCTTCAGAAGCCTGAGGCAAAACGTGAGCTTACAAAAGCGCATTTCTGTAATTGAAAGGGAAATGAGCCGTGAAGCACAGGCAAAGTTGAACTTTGTGTTTAAAGACAGATTAAGAGTTACAACAAACAGCAATCAGATCTTCAAAAGATCTGCTGCTTCGTTACAGTAGTGTGTTTTTTTTACCAGCCAATTCTATATTAAAGCTGTGTAGAGGCTAAAGTCTCCTGCTCAGCTTTATCAAGGGTCACCGTCACATGTAGCATAAAAAAACCAACATTACCTTCCTGATTGTAATGTTTGCCCTCTAAAAATTTTAATAAAAGCTGTGCTGAATACAAAGAAACCAGCTGCATTGTGGAAATATCATGTCCGTTTTTAAGCGTTAGACTTGAGACAAAGCTTGTTTATCTTCAGGAAATCTTGTTTAGCCCGTCTGGCACTTTATTCCAGTTAGTTACTCTGTATTTCGGTGGTGGGCGGGAGGGCGCGGCCGATTAATTGCTCCAAGTGTTAGATGGCAGTTAGAGATGAGACGGTGGTTTTTCCAGTTTACAAATCTACTCTGCTAGCTCTTAACTGACTCAAAAAACGTAACATTGTTTCTTTATTTAAAGTAAAAAAATTCTTTAATCCTAATTTTTTCTAATCTGCAGTATATGGAATAAATTGGTTTTAACAGATGTATTCAAAAACATTTTGGTTTGATCCTTATTTTGCTATTTTTGGATCCACAGTTGTAAATTGGCTTTTAAATAATAATCTAAATGAAATCAATTTCCAAAAAACCAAACATTAAGCAAATTTAAATTTAAAGAAACTGATTTTGTGAGGTAGAAACAAGGTTTTACAACCTTGGATCTACACAGGAATAAATGGAAAAAAAACCTTTATGGAATAAACATGATCGTGACAATTACTGATGTAGTGATTGTTAATGCTTTCACAGCACTTCTCATAATAGAATCTGACAACATTAATTAAGTTAAATTTGTGCCTGCGTGTTAAAAGGACTGAAACACAAGTTGGGAATCAGATTTTGGTTTAGCAGCAAACACAGTGTCAAACAAACGGGTGTCCCGTCTAAATGTGAAAGTTAAAGAGGAATTATAGAATAAGAAAAGAAGAATTATCTGTGTCAAGCTGCATTGCTCACTGTTCTGTCAGTCCCAATGCTTTGGCCTCACACACTGGTGTCCTAGCAACCTGATGGAGACTGAAGCACTGAGGGGGACACTATATGCTATCAATCTGCCACAACTCCCTATTATATCCAGCATTTTCCATGGTCAAATCTTAGGGAACATCATCTTTTCAATTATAATAATTCACACCTGAGTTCAAAAGCAACACCTCTTACTCCACAGAAGCTGCACATAGAAATAAAAAATATGGAAAAACAAAGCGGACACGGGTTATTCTACGACTCTGAGCATGAGAGCAGGGCGGTGAAAACCAGCTGGTCTTTGGCACATCTGTGCACAACACCTCTGATGAATTATAACACGTGTCACATTACAACAGGTCATTATTTATTTAAAAAACTATTATGCACACATGCAGCAACACAGCGAAAAAGCTCATTTATGCAGCTTCCATAAGAATGATGGGGGTCAGAGCCAACCGGTCTATAATAATCACATTCACTTCATTGACTTATCAACCACTAATGGGAGAAAACCTCCAGAAATCAAAAGCTTCTGCTGATTTGTAGCGTGTTCTTTGTTTTTATTTGACGGAAAAAATACATTCCTCATTAATTTAGATGGGTTAATTAATGCATTGAAAACAGAGTGAAGAGAAGCCCATTATGCCAGCAGCATGGTGGTGGTCGCATGGGAGTTTGGGCTTTTTTGTAGTCTGGAACCTGGTGATTACAGACAACTCCATACTGCTTTGTGTGTACTGTGTCCTGCAACAGCATCCAGTCAGCAGTGGTTTGGTCCTAAGCATTCATTCGGATCAGTTGTAGGTGTTCCCAGCAAACAGTGTGACTGTGAGAATTAGCCACACTGTGTGAAGTGCATTATTTTGTTCCATGACTTCACTTTATTCAGGCTTTTATTGTTGGCCTCACATGTGAGTAATACATACAGAGAGATCACAGCATGCAGAAACACCCACTGGGAATGCGACAAAAGCGAAGCGGCTTAGAAAGACTTCCACCCGGCAGGACTCAGAAGTCAAAGGAGTCCTGATTTATTTTAGAAAATTCTCCTCTTTTCTTTTTCTGTCGCTTCTAAAGACTTTTGGGTGAGTTCCAGTTCCACACCTTGACCTACTTTTGAATTGGAATGGGGAGTCCCAATTCTGTTTTAGACAGAGGGATGGGAGGAAGCTGAAAGGCTACAGAGATCTCCAAAAGGAGGCCTACAAAAGGAGCACACAAAAATAAAGGAGCAGAGACAAATGTTCCCCTCTCCACATTTGAAATAAATTAATAAATTAAAGACTACAACACATATCCCTTCAACTGTAATGACCATATACTGAACCTTTACTTACAATTGCCCTTGCGGGGGGAGATGGGGGCTGTCTGCAGGCAATAAAAGAGCAAACCTGTAAGGGGAACGCAGATGACCCGCCCGATATATCAAGCCTGTAGTGAGCCCGACGAATACGTCAATGATCATTTGTTTCAATCAGCATGCTGGTGGCGACAGGTCGTAGTGAACACTTATACAACACGTAAAGATGGGTAAGGGTTAAGTAGGCGGGACTCAGGCTCATAGTACGGATCTTTCATTTTTTTCAAATCCCGCCCACCGCTCAAGGAGCCTGTTAGTGCTGCTCAAGTGAAATGTGCGCCCTCATTGGGCGTCCCTTCCGAGCAAACCTGGCTGTTAGAAATGAGAAAATCTGTGTAGGCATCCGTGTAAGCATCTGTACACAGTCTGCAGGGAGTATGTGCACCTTACTATTGGTGTTAGTGCTACGTAAAGGGCAGCCTACAACAGCAACACCTGTACGTCAAGTGCGTGCAGTTTAAATTATCTTTACAAATGCTTCACAATACACTTGCCACTCGCACGACAATGGTACGTTCCGTTGTTATGACGTCCCTAAAGGTGGTGGCATGAGCCTGAAGGGAACAGCAAGACACACCAGTGCTCCTGTTAAGATGCAACCCCTCTGCAGGAGCGGACAACCCAAAACCCCCAGCACCCGTGCGGGTGCATGTGCAGAAGGCATAAAACTAATGCACAATTTCCTTCTTTCATTTTGGAGGAACAAATAAAACAGTTATTTTCTCTTAGACTTATCAAAGTTTTACTGTTTTAAAGCTTTACTATTACTGTTTTCCTCCCATTCTGGTAGTTTTACATATTTTAATGCTTCATGATTTGATGTAAGATTAGAGTCAGAGTTTCATCAGAAATTTATCAGGAGTTGATCAATTTTTATCCAAAACTAGTGAGTGTAGATGGGGATGCTCCAAAAGATGATTACTTTGAGGCGGCAGTGGGCTCAGGCGACCTGCTCGGTCGTCCAATGATCAAAGGGTTGGTAGCTCAATCCCTGCTCCCCCCAGCCAACTGTCACTGTGTCCTTGGGCGAGACACTTCACCCTCCACTGGTGTGTGAATGTGCATGAATGTCCCGGTGATGCAAAACAGTATTCCTTTGCTATTTTGCAGGGTTTTATTTTAACAGGACACTGGTCTGTGTGCTGATTGGCTGTAGACCATTGTCAGTCAGTCTCCACCATGGCATGTCTAAATATGTCATATGCCGCTTGCCAGAGTTACGTAAATCTTTGGTCGTGATCAGAACCATACATTTCTATGAAGGTTTTAGTTTGAGAGTTTGAACAAGAGAGAAAAGTGTGAAAATGTTCATGTATGTCTGAGAAAAGTTTATGAAGTGTGTGTAAGTTCGGGGTTTTACAGCCTTAAAACATCTGAAATATTACTTTGTGGATTTCACCACTGCAATAAATGAGGGAACACTGTATAACCACAACTGTTAGGGTTTTTGTCACGTCCAAAATATTTCATGTTAAAGTTTAAATAGGATTTGCATTGGCAATGGTGTTTATTACAAAAAAACGTGTTTTGTTTAAGACACTAAGGTAAAAGAAGCTAAATTGATGAGCATTTTTTCAAAACCATTTTCAAAATACAGACATGGGATCACTAAAATTCACAAGTTTTCAGTGTGACGTGTTGATGGGCAGAGCCAGATTAAACCAGAGGGCATGCACTATTTTTTAAAGCCCAGCTTAAAATGTCCTTTTCAGTCTCTATTTAAAAATGTCACAGGTTATCAAAACATTTATGAAAACTGATGGTTAAGCAGATAAATCTTGTTCTAGTTGGTAATAATCCCAAAAAAGAACCCAACATAAAAACCAGAACTTTGAGTTTTAGGGGTTTAATTGAATGTTTGTTGTGTAATATTTATGTGGGAGAATGATATTTTATCCTTGATCCGTTTCCTGTGTTTGGCTTTACACCCTCACTGGTTATATGGCCAAAAGGACCGTCTGTATTATACATTAGCATTCATGGTATGTTCCCAGATCACTATGCATTCTATAGAGGAACATGATTGTCCTCCAGGCTGTAAATTATGAATCTGTGGTTTATCAGCTTGGGTGGCTTTCAAGTCCACATTTTGGCGAGTACATCCCATCCCATAAGACACGTTAAGTGTTGTGGAAGATTGAACTGGTTCAAAATGTGGTTTAGCAACTGAACTGCAGCTCCTACCAGTCCGACAAGTTTCTGCCACGGAGTTGTTGAGTAGGACATGAGTGTGTTTGGAGGGACGGCTCACAACAGCCAACGCAGAAATACTTTATATTTAGCTGTGATTTACAGAGAATGAATCTGAATTCATCCTCTTTATTCATGCGGTGTAAATACTTTACTACACTTTTATTATGTTCAATAAAACCATTAATATGGAAGACTCACTGCTGTTTAGAACTCTGGGAGAAATTGTTCTTGGTTGGAGTGTTTTTGTGTGTGGAACATCTTACGACTGTGATGAGGAGGAGGATAGCGGGATGCAGGAAGCAGCTCTCTCCAGAGCTGAGCAGGCAGTGTAGCAAGAATCGGGTCCATGGATGACACACTGCATACACGGCTAACACACACACACACACACACACACACACGCACACACACACACACACAAGCACAAAAAGGGCAAACCCAGAAAGAGAAAGATGTCAGCTTAATTTGACTCTAATCTTCCAGGGGTTATAGATGAAAGTGGCTCCAGTCTGACAGACCGTAGAGAACACGAAGCCATGTGGCAGGTTTGCAAAAACAAGCACGATTTCTACAGCTAAAAATGCACGAGATATTATGACTAAAAATTTAAGAAAATGAAACAAACATCCATTAACTCTATTACATGTTCGCTCCATCATAATACTCCACATCTCATTTAAGCTTCCAGTAAACATATCATAATATCCTTCTCTGTTACAGCTACTACATTCACTGTTGCGTGTTTAGTACCTGTTGGGAGATTTTTCCTCTTCAGGAAGCCCAGCAGGGATCTCAGACAGCTGACGGAGGCTCTTAACAGCACCTCATGTTTCTGAGAAGGAAGAGAAACACCACACCTGAAAATGAGATGAAATCCAAGGATGCAGAAGCAAGGAAAACAAACATGATAGGATTTTTTCCCACTGTAAATCAAGTCAATGGTTGATCCAAAACACAGAAATTATTGTTGTTCTTCAGTTTAACTAACTAAACAACATTAAAGCTTTAATATAAACCACTGCGGGTTGGATTTCTGTGCAAACATTTCCTTAAGTGCACTGCTAAAACAGATATTTTTATGTAAATTTAAAAACTTCTGCAACACAACTGTGATTATTAAAAAAAAGCGACACTTTCAAAGATCTTTAAATAGGACCGCACCTTATTATGGGGTTTGCCTTTCTGCAGTAACTTGGTAATAAGGGTTCCATATGAACCAGCATGAGCAGAGAGGACAAAGACACTGCCAGAAACTAAAGAGGGAATAAGGGCACCAATGGAAGGGAAGTATTCAATGAGGTTTTAATAATACATGTGTCTCTCAGAGGCATAGCTGACAGTGAACACTGCTTAGGGTCCAGAGGCACTGAATCAAGCCAATACACAAGACGGCCAATGAGTTATATACCTTAATCCATAGGCAGAGACGAGGAAGCGCAAGTAAGGCATCAAGAGGATGAGTGGGCGGGAGAGCTCATGGGAGGTGAGGTGGCAGAGGTTAGAGCGAGCACAGACGAGAGACGACCAGATAAGCACACAAAGATGAATGGAGTCAAAATGGGAGCAAGGAGCAGGGAAGAGTCAGGGAGGGAGATGAAAGAGAACGAGGAGAGCAGAGGGTGTGTGCAGGAGTGGAAGACGGAATGAGATACAACAAGTGGAGAGGCGAGGGGGCTGTGGAGCTGCAGTGTTTGCTCCTGCAGCTGAGCTGGAGCGTCGAGAGAAACAGAAAAACACGGGAGGGAGGAGGGGCTGGGAAAGTCATCCTCATATAAACTACAGAGAACTCAGTGCAGCCCCACAGTCTCTGCCAGAAAGAAGCCACTGAGGTGATCCTAGGAAGCAACAGCTATTCAGCATCATCAAATACTATTATTTAATAAGCAGTATTTATACCCTTTAGGGGAAAAATGATCTACAGATATATACGCTAAGAATAGACAGTCACAGCCTTTGTGATACAACAATTTAGCATAAAGAAATACTCAGAAATGCAATTTTGAGCTCAATTTTCTTCATGTATGTTTTCCATCATGAGTAAAATGCCACAAGAACATGTTAAAAGACCAAAAAGATTATTTTCCTTAGAGTGAGTCTTTTAGGTAGTAATCTATACAGACACATTTATTTTTTATTGTTATTGATTAGCAAACACAAATTAATAAAATTGTTGTGGCCTACTAAAATAGTCTTCTTTGAATAAAATAATACTTCTAGTATACAGATTTATTACATTTGATGTATTCTAAGAAAAACTGTAAGCCTGACTGATCAAATCCAAAAATTAATTTTTTTCAAGAAACTTTCTCTACTTTCCAGGCAAAAAACATTTTGGTTTTTAACACAAAATCGTATAATTTTATCAATAAAAGGTCCATGGTTGATCAGTTTAAATTTATAGTTTTATTAAAATAGTTTCTCCTATTTAATAAAAATGGCTAAAATTAAAATTGTTACAAATAATCCAACTGTGTTTCTTAAAAAACAATTTAAATTTATAATTTAAACTTGTGAAGCGAAATCAAACTGATTCCGTTGTATATTTGACAAATTTACCACTTATACTTTTGTGATTTTACCTAAAGAGATTTACAAAAAAGGACAGTTGTTTTTCCTATTTTTCTTTGTGTACTCCTCCTTTTAAAAAAAAAAAATTGAGTTATAAGCCCCAGCTCCGCCGTCCTTCTGGACTGTGACTTCCACCTTCCATTATTACGCACAAATGCACCGCTGGGCATTGTGTTAATTCATGTCCTCCATAAACAAGAGAAGTGGGAAATGCTGCTGTGCAATGGTAGTCTTTGCAACAGCCCACTCATTCTTATCGTGATGTAAAATCCATACTGCACTCATGGCAAATCAAGAGTGAAAAGAAGTGAGCAATCTGCACAAGCACTGACAATTAGACTGTATAGCAATTGGATTAACTGTTCAAATCTGATCAAGCAAGCGCTCTGACCCGCCTCTGCTTGTTTATTTCTCCTCAGTCACTTTGCAGAACAAGGTGTAGATCTAAATCCCAGACAAATTTACACCAATCTTTAGCATTGATTGGCCTGTTTGCTATAATACCTCGATCTTTATTCAGGTAGATAAAAAACACACCTCTGCCCAAACGTTAACGTCCCACTCCAATTATCTTTTGATCAATTCTAAAAGCATTCCCGGAATTCTATTAATTATGATTAGGGCTTTTTTAGCCAATACAAAAACCTGTCATTGTCTAGGACATAGTTTCTGCAGAGCTGCAGCAGTTCATTAGAAATTCACCTCGGAGTTGTAGGCGGAGCTGTTGGTGCAGAGTAAGCCTTCCCTCATTTCCCATCATCCCTTTGTTTACACATTTTTCTACTAGCTTACAGCCCCACCATTAGCCCAACCTAACATTACTGGTGCAACAAAAATGTCGAGCAATATTGGAGCTGTCCAGCCGTTCAGTTTAGAGCCGGATACCTGCGCAGACGAGGAAAACAAAGATGTACATGGATCTGACTGTTTGTCTGCAAGTGGATGCATCAGAATGGAGAGAAGCAGGTAGCTTGTGTCCCGCCAGCTGTAGCAGATTTTTCCAACTGTAATTTTTTGTCTGCTCCTTAATCACTATGATTTGAATAGAGAAACATGCAGAAATTCAGTTTTAATCTTAATTATCTATTTATCTATATCCTCCATCTTAAGAAAAATACTACTAGACCACGTTAAAAACACAAAAACAAATTTTCATTGGAGTGAGTCCTTAAAACCAAACCTAAAAGTTGCCCAACCTGCAAAATGAGTCCACTGAGAGCGTTTAAGAGGCACATAGCTCCTTTGAAGCCAAGCGGGTACAAAGCTCCATCTTCAATCCCCAGTGGTTGAGATCCCACCATTCCAGGCCCAGAGTCCAGAAGGACTACGGCTGAAGTAAGGTCTGCATCAAGAAGGGCCTGCAGCAACCTCAGGTAGCTCACTGGGGGGAAAAAACAGTAGCTGTAAGATTAAATGACCATCAGAGAATCTGGAAACAACTAAATAAAGAGAAGAGACAAAAGTCAAGAGAAATGTTGCAAAACGAGGAAGGGAGAACAGCTGGTAAAATCTAATGGTGCTGAAATTGGAGGCATAGAGGAAACGAAATACCAAAAAAAGTTCCAACTGATTTTGACAGAGGGTGAGGGCAAGCAGTCAAAAATGTCAGAGCCAAGTACGGAGTATGGGAGGCAGTGAGAGACAGCCAAGGAAAAAATCTAAGCAGAAGAGGGAAGGAGAAAGTAAGAGAGACAGGTCCAAAAAAGACTGTAAAACTCCAGCGTGAGCACAGCCAACCATCTGAAACACACTTATGCCATAGACTGAGATCAGAGCTCTCCGAGGGGAGGAGGAGGGCTAATTAGTGGCAGCAGAAAACAGGAAGAAGAGGCAGAGCAAAGACTCAGAAAAGAGAGGGGTGGAATGGATACTCAAGGGAGGTGAAAACAGAGAAACAGATAGAGGAGAAAGAAGAGTGAAAAAAGACAGAAAGAAAGGGGAGAGACAGGGAGACGGGCTTGCCAAGGGAGGGAGCCAATACATCAGCAAGACCCTGGCAGACCACTTATCCAGCTGACAGACAGAGACACAGGAGGAGCAGGGACGATCCGTCTACAAGAGCTGGAGTGGGATGCGGGCCACTTAATATAATGACTGTGTGAAATGCGGGCCTGGGGTTTGGTTAACTCTACTGAAGATGACTGACAATCAGTTTACCCGCGTGGCAATGAAGTCACAAAATTGAGGAGAAGCCCATTAGTAACCCTGGATTGCTGCTGTACATGGAAGCCGGAGCCATAATCACAGATACCTGTCACTAACCTGCTGCTGCTGATATATATATAAGGAACTGTGATCTTATGTAAGCTCTCCGCGACACTGTGGCTGATGGAGATTGTCGACTGACAAGGAGCAGAAACTTGCAGAAAAGATGAAGCTCAGATGACAATATTAATTAGAAGGAAAGGAGAAGATGAGGGAAGGCATGTTTATTAGCAAACAACCCAGGGCTCGACTTATCTGCTCTCAGCAAGAAACAAAGGCTTTAAAAATCAGTAAAACAATGAAGTTCACATTATTTTTACCCAGTAGGAGATTTTCTGTGTTTCTTTTCTGAAGAAGGAGTCGATGCACCGCAGTGTCAAGACTCAAGCTGATGCTTTTACAGACCTTAAACATAAGAGAACACAGAGAGACAAAAAAAGGGCAAGAAACTCAGAATTTTAACCACATTAGGACTAAAAGGATTATCTGTGGAGGGATGTAGGAAGCAAAAAAAAAAGGATTTTGCATATCAAAGCCATCCTCTGATTTCCATCAGACAGATGGAATTGCATGCACCATATCGAGTGTGGTCATCTGGATTTCTGCTTTGTTTGCCCTTGACTGCACCTTGATGTTGTGACGTTTAAGCCAACAGCTGTGATAAGAGCAAAGCTGTACCTGAGCGGAGTGAACACGCTGCAAGGTAATGAGGGAGGACAGCAGTAGATGGCCGCTGCACCGCAGCGCCGGAGGAGGACATGCTGATGGAGGGAGGGACGGAGCAGATGAGATGACTGCTTGCAGCTGGTCCATCAGCCCGCCGTTGGAGAGCAGCATGGAGACAGCTGGAATGGAGAAAGCATGCTGTCGTTACACATAAAGCTGTGTGCTGCTGTTGGAATAACAGATGGTCCTGGTGACTGCAGGGGGTGCATTCAAACCAAAGCACACCTTCACTTCACGAGGATTTTCCAATAACTTTCCTTGCTCATGCCGCCAAGCCTTTTCTATCTTTCTATCTATTTATAGCAGCAGGAGCCGGAAAAAGAAAAGAACCACCTTTATGGGACCCTTTAAGGGCATTCTGGGGTTTTATTTCCTTCCTGTTTTTACGGTTTAGGTGTTCTAACTTCGATCTCAAAGACCCACTCTGGTGAAAATTGTGTTGTAGGTGTTTGTAACAAGCTGAAAATATCATTTTTGACCATTTCTGGAATCAAATTGTTGTGAATCAGAAGATTACAAAAAAATCCAGCTTTTGCAAAAGATCTTATTTGTGAGGTAAGAAATGCCCTGGGCGGGCACCAAGCATCCTGCAACTTGTAGACAATTAGGTCCATGAACGTCTTTATTTTCCCCGTCTGGCCTGGCATCTAACTCAAAACTGTACAGCTGGATAGCTCCAATATTGCTATTGCTATCTATATGTACTGCACCAGTAATGTCACAACTTACTTATGAACTCCTGCTGCTCTACAGAAACTAGGCTAAAAATGGCATAATCATAATTAAAAGACCACTGGGAATGCTTTCACAATAGATCAAAAGATGATCGGAGTACATCTTTAAAGCCTTTATACTTTACAGTCTCTGTTAATATAGTAGTTTTCAGAACAAGAACAGCTTTAACTAAAACACCTCAACAGGGTCATGAAATCAGAAGATCGGGTCTGGATATAATGGTCGAACAAAAATCAGGTGTGCGGCATTCAGAAACTGTAAGCCGGGGTTGCTGGGAAATGAAGTGCAAATGAAGAACTCTGGAGACGGTTCCCGCCGGTGACCAGAGGGGAGACAGGGCTCCGACTTCTGACACAGAGTGAGACTTTAGGTTTACGCACTAGTAACAGACCAGTTCTGCTAAATCAAATCCCACCACAACCAGTTTCTTCCACAGTCTACTCATATTTCAGGACTTCTTATCCTTGTTGCTCTTTTCATTACAACTCAGTCTTGTTTTTGGACCTTCATGTTTAGTGGTTCTTTCATTTTTGGAATCCCTGCTTTGGCAGCGCCTCAGGTTTTCTTTTAGTTAAATAAAAGCTCCTTTGCTCCTATATCTGCCTCCTCGCTTCCGGAGTTTCTTGTTTTATTTTAGTTCTCATCCCAAACGTGATAGAATTGCTTGAAGCTTTATGAACATTCCTCTCTAAAAATAAAGGTGAAGCAACACCTCTTAGAATTTCTATGTTTAATTAAATGAAATGACTTGGCTTACTTGCAAAGTGATTATTGGCTGGTAACATTGAAAAACTAAAACAGTAATTTAACAAAAAAAGTAGTGGGGGATGGATGTGTCATTCATTTGCAAGTTGCAGAGCTGCATTTAGAAAAGATTTCCCATATTCTTTGACGAAGCAGATGCAAACACTATTTAACCTGAGGCAAACATAATTCTGTACTCACAAGTAATGAAGAAACAGTCAATACAAAGTAACACTGACGCAGAAGCAGAAGAGTAATTCTGCAGGAATAACAGGTTTTGCCACCTAATAGTCTCCAGCAGGGCCACCT
Organism: Oryzias latipes; assembly: GCF_053564925.1. NCBI lineage: Eukaryota > Metazoa > Chordata > Actinopteri > Beloniformes > Adrianichthyidae > Oryzias > Oryzias latipes. Next base: position 6,868,198 of record NC_136244.1, read on the forward strand.
TCAGAACCACAGAGCAGTTCGTCACTGACCCCTGCGGTTTTTAATCAACCAAAAACATCTAACTAATAATTATAATAAATAGTTAGATCATTTTTTACAGGAAGAATCTTTTTCAGTTCATTAATAATAATAATAATGGATTGGATTTATCTGCGCTTTTCAAGACACCCAAAGCGCTTACATTATGTCCATTATTCATTCACTCCTCATTCATACTTGGTGATGGTAAGCTACGGTTGTAGCCACAGCTGCCCTGGGGCAGACTGACAGAGGCGTGGCTGCCATTTCGCGCCTACGGCCCCTCTGACCATCACCGGGACCATTCATGCACATTCACACACCAGTGGAGTCACACTGGGGGCAAGGAGGGTGAAGTGTCTTGCCCAAGGACACAACGACATTTTGGCTGGTGGGAGCGGGGATCGAACCGCCAACCCTTCGATCATTGGACGACCCGCTCAACCACCTGAGCCACTGTCGCCCCCACTTTTAGTCGACAATTGAATTTTCCTTAGAACAGTTAAAGGCTCACTCTGATAATTGGGTTTTTATCATGTTTTTGTGGCCTTTTTCTGATGATGGAGGACATGTATAAAGAAAATTGCATTTCTGAGTATCTCTTTATGCAAATTGTGAAGCAGGAGCAGAAAAAAAAAATCCCATTGGAAAAAGATTGTATTTGTGATGTTGAAAATACGCTGGGCAGACCACAAACTTCTTGCTCAACTCCATTCTGATGCATCCTCTTACAGACAAATAGATCTGTGTACGTCTTTGTTTTCCTTGACATCTGGCTTAAAACTGTACAGTTGGATAGCTCCAATATTGCTCGCCATTTTTGTTGCACCGCTAATGTTAGGTTGGGGATGTGAGGGGGTGTATGCTAGGAGGAGAGGATGTGAACAGACGGGTGATTGGAAATGGGGACGGGGTTGCTCCGCGTCAACTCTGAGTCGAATTACTAATGAACTCCTGATGCTCTGCAGACACTATGTCCAAGAAAACGGCACAGCTTTTTTGATTTGGGCTAAAAATGGTATAATCATAATTTAAAGACCACTGGGAACTCTTAAAAAATAGATCAAAAGATGATTGGAATGAGACTTCATCTAAATTCTGAAAACGGAAAATGTCTTCCTGTTTTTTAGTGTTTACAGCCTCAAAACTTTAATGATTAAATGTTAAATTCCTAATGAAATGTTCACATCTTTATATTTAGGTTGTCATTTTTTTAAACTCCGAAAGGTGAAACTCATTGTTTTTGATGAAAGTCCTTAATTGCTGCATTATGTTCAATAAGAGATTTATGAACTCTGGGGTAATTGTGTAATTTGTCATTAGAAGTAGATGACGGTCACTTCCAGCTGTTAAAAAGAAGATATCAATCTCCAAATAGAATTTTTTTTTACAAAAACAGTACCTAATTATATTTTTGAGATAACCTATGTGCTAGTTTTGCTATAAAAAAAGATTCCTGTGAAGATTTATCATGCAGTTTTGTCAGAATTTTTCTGTGTGGGTCATATTTACACAGAAATGTAATGATGAAACGGATGTTTTTGTGGAAAAAGTGAGCAGTTCACAGACAGCACAAAAACGACAGCTGTATGTGAGAAAGTCGGACTGAAAAACATTTTGTGTGACTACAGTTTCCTTTGAGCCTCAGTGGAACATAGATCAAGATGAGCGTCTCATTTCTGTCAGTCAACCCACTGAGCACAAAGTGGGAGGCACAGAGGGGCAGAGGACTGTGAGGAGGATGTTGACTGACAGACAGAGGCAGCAGAAAAGTTTCTCACCTCTGTCAGTGCAGTGTGCAGGGGACAAACTGAGGCAGCAGTGCAGGTAGTTGAAGGCTGGCAGCAGGCTCTCTGTGTTCCATGGCTTTAATATCCCCACAATGCTGCTCACTAACACAGAAAACATGTCATGAATCTTTTATTGTAGCCACAATTATCACTCTATTACAAGATTGAAATTTTCTCTGAAATGACAGAACTGGAGGAGTTTAAAAGGTGTAAGAATTCGGTTCAAAAGTAGGGGGCTCTGTCCAAATTCCCACCCTAACCTTTTATTTATGAGTCCACTGTGTTCTGAAGATAAAAATGTTTATGGTTTATTAAAAAAATACATTTAAGTCCATTTTTTTTTGGCAAAAATTGTTCTGACGCAATACATTGTAGTCTATATTTGCTGATCTAGTGAGCATCGATGCACACTGATTTTTCGCAGAGACTTCTGGGAAATTTCCAGGGCATTCAATTTTGGAATTGTAGATTCGGACGCACTATATAGTGAGTAGTGAAGGAATTCGGACACAACCGGGGAACTGATCGGCGTGGTGTACACACTACTGTGTTCCTGACAATGTCGAGGAAAAAGAACTTAAAAAGCTTTGTTTAATGGACATTCTATGTTTATAACTATGAACTGTGCACATTGAATGTATATGAAAGCTGGACTGAGTGTGGCGTCACCTATTACGTAACATTAACATGCAGTGATTGGTTCAAGTCAGTCTGAACCAACGTTTCTATGGCAATCAGAAGTGAGCTTGTAGGAAGTCCACCCCTTCTACTGAAAGCCGCTCGGGGGAATCTGTCGATCAAACATTTTGCATGTTTGAGGTGGGGGTAGTGGGCAACACACCTTACTACAAATAGTGTGGCTATTCGCGATTTGCTGTTGAGTTTTGTAGTTTGTTGTTGAGTTTTGTGATTTGCTGTCGTGTTTCGTGATTTGCTGTTGTGTTTCAGCATTTGTTCATTTGTACTGGCATTTGTTGTTGTTGTATCTTAAATGTAAACGTGTCTGCACCTCTTGGCCACCGTAGGTTATTCTCAGTATTTATCTCTAGAGAATCAGACATGGATTCAGATCAAAAACAGCAACACCAGGCCTGTCTTTACCTGGACGTGTTGCAATTTGAGGGATGTTTATTTGTCAAAACGTCCTAAAGAAAAATAATTACCAAAGCACATATGCTTCACCAAATGGCCTGAATTCAAGCAAACAAGACCAGCCATTGTAAGACTAATTATAGTATGCAAATTAAACCAGGAGAAATTCTAAACCAAACTTCTGGTCTGAGTGTGGAAATGATAATAACAAATTAAAATGAGTTACGCCTTTGCACATAAAGAAAGAGATCAAACCATTTGGAGAAATTAACTCCTGAAGAAGTCTTTACTTATTGCCTTTCCGTTTAAAACACACTGTCTCCATGCATGATGCAAACCAGGAAATAAGCTGCAAATCTGTAATGATGTAGCACCTTTGAGGGTCTGTATTTAAAAGTATAAAATGTCTGTTCTCCCATGACGCATCATGATGCATTAGATTCTGCAGATGCATGCTGGGAGGGAGACAGCTGTCTGCAGCACCCTTTGACCTCACCGTGGTAAAGCAGCTTGAAGTGTATCCCTTCCATGTTCGAGTAGAGGGAAGGTGAAGGCGGGTCGGTGGTCAGAGTTGCACACAGCAGCTTCAGCAGCACAGGAAGCGAGCTAGCAGCTGCAAAAAGATGTGCAAAAAGAAAAACACAAAGAAAAAAAGGGGAAGAAGTTGTCAAAGTGTGAATGTGAGAGGAAGATGAGGGACTGGCGTAGCTAAGAGACCGCCTGCACTCATCCAGAATTAGCATAAACTCATTACCAAGATCAAGACAAGATGTTCCCTTAGCACTTGTCAGTGGAGCCAAAACAGAGGACACAGTTCAAACTAACACCCCTCAGGTGGAGTACATTTGCTTTAACAAGGGAGAGTGTGGTGCATTCACTTGTGAACCTAATGAAGCTCTGGTTGGTCACTAAGACGTGGTCAGCCGCCGTTCAAAGAAAAGAGCAGAGAAAAGTAAGCACACTGTGTTCTCCTTCACACTTTCAATAACAATATTCTGGGTCAGAAAGAGGAGAGCAAGCGTGAAGAGGAAAAGGAGGTGAAAGGAGATGAAGGACATAGGGTTCCCACCAAAAAACAGATCGGATGAAGAGGAGGGAGAGAAGTCATCTTTCACCACTGCACTGCATATCATTAAAATCCCTCCCATTGGGATAGCACCACATTGCATCTAATATAGAGCATATATTAATGCAAATGACTCCGAGCTAAAGTGGAACATGTGTGGGATAACAGTCGAATGCCCCCAGGAGCTGAGATGAACAGAGAGCAGGCTGAGGCTAACCACAGCAACACTTCCTGAATCCCCAGATGCCGCGCTGGTGAGGCGCCCTTTAGCGCCTCTCATTAACCTGCTCACATTTACAGCCATCATAACAACATCTGGATAACAACTTTACAGAAGGCCCTTTTCAACACGCTACAGCCACATATGCAGCCAAACCAGAATAACCCATAAAATACATTTAACTAAAACACAATAAATGTCATTTTCACTTGAAATCTTTACTAAATAACTGAAGCATTCCTGTCACAGTTTTTCCTCCAAATCTTTTTAGTATTCACGGCGCAGGACTTTCTCCACCATAAATGAGTTTGCTGTTTTATGGAGAAATGCAGGAGGCTTGCATTAATGATAATTACAGCAACTTCTACACTCATTTGCTTTATGGGAACTTGCAATGCAATTATCCTTTATCACTACTTTACTTGAACAACGGCTTCTTATTAATGATTCAAAAAAAGCAAGACTCTTCTGTCTGATGATTGATAACTTTGGAGTACTTGAATTCCAGAAACATAAAGGCGAGTCACTCCAGCTGACAAAAGGCCCATTAACAGAAGCACATCATCATACACCATCAATCAAATTCTTTCTGATTGGTACTAAAATTTGAGAAAAAATATGTCTAATTAGTAAAAAATATAATTAATATACTAGGGCTGCCTAATTAAAAAATTATCTCACCCTACACAGATTACACTGTCAGAGAATGTTGGGTAGACTCATTTAATGAAGGGCTATCGGGGCTCTTTCCCCTCTAACATTAATCCAGAGTAACAAGTGTTCAGGGAAACACCTGCTCATCTCAATCTAACTTCAACCAGAGGAGACTTAAATGGAATTCACTGAAGCACTGCAGCCTCGAAATGGAGAAAAATAAGAGAAGACACAAGAATCTATCAGACTGACCTGAGTTTAGAACATTTACTTGGTTGACAAGATTTATATCCAGGAAACATTAGATCGAGGAAGACATTCTGTCAACAAACCAAACATTTACAAACCAATAAAGCTGAAGGAAATGTCATAATTACTGACAAGTGCATTATAAAAATAAAAGGCAACAATAGTTTTAATATCACCCTGATGTCAAATGGTTCCACCTTCTGGGTGTCGTGTGTCATGGTTAGTCTCGTTTGATTAGTGGTCCCCAACCCCCAGGTTGCAGAATGGTACCAGTCCGTGGTACAGTTAATACCCAGGTGCAGAGAAAAAAAAAACACAACTTACATTTTTTTTTTCTGATTCTGAAGAAGTTTTATTTTGGAAAACTACTGGATTCTGTCCATCCAACTCATTCTTGACGCATATCAAGTCACTTGGTCACATGTTGAAAATATTTTCTTATAGCAGCTGCGCTGACCGCAAAATGAAACCTTCACGCTAGCAAAGTTCACAAAAACAAATGTATTAGGACATTTTCTTTTTGCAGAAACGGAGGAAGCAGAAGACTTTGACCTATCTAACTATGTTTGATAGACAAAAAAAATCAGGAGTCTTTAATCCAAATATGGATTTATTGTGACAGTTGTTCCCACACACCATAATAGTAACGCATTATATTATTCAACCGACTGTCTAATGTTACGAAGGATGCCACTAATAAAGTTTCTTAAATGGTGGAATTACATTTATGATTATATTTAGAAAATACCAGTTTTCGTGAGCTTTATGGTTAATATTTATTAATCCGCTGCAAGTCAGATGAGGTTGAAACTGAGTCATGGGTTTTATATGACATTTTATTGGTTTTCACCCAAGAATTAGCGTGTAATAAAGCTGAAACCAGTTGCATATAGGGAGGACGAAGATAAGCGTTCCATGAAAAAGGTTGGAGACCACTGATCTAGATCACATTTGGTACCTCGTGCGTTGTAGCCTTGGTCACGCCCTTGTTCCATGCTCTCCACGCTGATTCGCTGTAATGCCTGGAGGAGGGCAGGCCCGAGTTTCAAACACAGGTCTGCCGTGTTCTCCTTTTGGTGCTGCAGAATAAACTGCAGGACATCCAAAGCGCGCTCCGAGAGGGGAGCCTGTTTGGTACTCACCATGTCCTAGAACAGCAATTTGGCAGGTTCTACTTTAAGTCTTTTTTTTTTAATGTAAAACCTTACAAAATATCTGGCATCCCTTTTTTTTTTAATCTTATTTAAGTTCAGACTGATCTTACCAATAAAATCAGTGTGACATCTGGGTTTTTCTGCACAAGAGCCAGAAGCTCCATGGTTTCTGTGTCTGGTTGCTGATCCTGTCGTCTCTCTTCAAGGTGTTCTTGGTCTTCACCTTTCTTCTGCATGACTACCTGCAAGTAAGAGTGAAATCCAATCAGCTTTCAGTCACTTCTAACTTCTAATGAGTTAAATAAAAAATGGCAAAGGCGTTTTGGACGGACTAAATTCTTGTGAAACTAAATGAACAAGATATTTGTCCTTACTGAAGCCGGCTCTTCTTCTGTGTGATGTGGTTGCTCGGTCAGCCACAGTTCTAAAACCATAGACCCAAACTTTTCTGCCAGTTGGTTGTAGCCGCAGATGAAGCGGAGGAGCGCCGGATGGTGAAAGTAGAGAGATGGAAAGCTTTGGGAGGAGAGCACCTTACTGATGTTGTTCAAAGCAACCTCGGGAGAAAGAAAAAGTACAAGCAATGCCTCAAAGAGATGAAGAACCAGCTTTGTCAGGAGTAATCGCAACAAAGTTTGCAGTAGATTAGCCTCTTGGTCATGGTTTGAATGTTCGATTTCCTGTTATCTTTACTTAAACAGACACCTTAAATTCAGCAGGAGGCTTCTTCTAGGCCATTTCTCATTAAAATGCAGGATTTGCCAGAAAGCACTTTCAAAGAGGTTTGAAAACAAAAGAACACATTATTTACAGCTAATCTTTTTTGTTCTGCTCAGCGCAAAAAGAATATACTGCAAAAAGACGGACTAAGCACAGCATAAACAAAAGATTCAAAATAAGTTTTTGCAATTCAGGATAATTCGGGGAAAAGCTTTGATACTTTGAATTTCAAGACTTGTCCTTTAAAGGTTTGAAAGTAAAAAAAAAAAAGTTCACAGAGAAAAAGAGCAAAAATACTTTTGTCCTGATATATTTTGACACAAATAAAAAAAGTACTTGAAGTAAATATGTCTTAAAGAATGTCAAATCATTTACGGTCTTTTATTTTATGTGACATATTGAGTAAATACAAATAAAATGAATTATGGAAACTAAACTTTTATGGTGCAAATACAGTTTCTTATCCTAAAAAGTTTATAGAAATCAACAAAAGTTTATTTCACTACAATTATGAGTGAAGGCTTAAAGTGAAAGCAGAGTTTAATACATTTCTTAAGCCAATAAAATCCAACTTTTTTCTTTTTGATGCAAGTTACCCTGTCAAGAGTGAGGCTCTTGTCCTGAGTGACTGCCAACAGGTAGAGGGCGGAGCGGAGGACAAAGCGCGGCACGGCGCAGCTGCCCTGCTCCTGCACGGACTGCAGCAGCCACAACATGCTGGAGAACACGGTCTGGTCAGGCAGGAGCCTGTAATGCACAAAAACATGTCCCCAAGTTCCTCTTAAATGAACCCAAAAATGATCCAAAAACAAAGCAATCAAACTCAACATGTGTAAACCGGATAGAAACAAGAGCATTTACATCCCAGCACACAATGAACCTAGTCACCAGTGCTGTTCTCGAGCTCAAACACTCTCAGTGGACCAAAAATGTACAAACCTCTGAGAACATTTTTTCTAATCCCGCTGAGACGGCTCCGACACAGCGAGAAGCTTTTATCCCCTTTCCCGAACGGAGCCGCAAAGTCAAGAGGGGCAAAAAGGACGTTGCAGGGGGACCAGTAAAGTGCACCTTTGAGGGTATAAAATATGCATTTGACAACCCACTATTAGCCGAGTTAAAGCTCGAAGAAAGTCGTGGTGACAGAAAATCCAGCTGGTTTCAAACTTAATACAGATTATTTTTAATCAGAACAGCAGAATGAAACTCAACAGATCTGCTACATCATAAAAGAGAACATTATGGGGCAGAAAAAAACCTGCACTGTTTGATGGCTACAAAGGATTTGACAATTTAACAACATAAAAGCAGAGTTTGTGCTTTTATAGTATGGTTCATTTTGTGTAATTGTCTCCCCTTATATTAGGTCTTCTAACTTCCTTTCTGCCTCGCCTCCATTATACCTGCTACCTTTTGTGTCGCAGACTTTGTCATTTCTGTGCTGCTTCAGGAGGTTTTCCAGGACTAAAAACACATTTAAAACGGTTCGAGTCACAGCATTTGAATCATTAAAGATTTAAAGTCAATTTTAATTTTATTAGGAATTTTCAAATAGTGGCAGCACTTTGTTCAAGTCTTTTACTATTGAGGTCATGCAGATACAAACTTTTTAATTTAAAAACGCTGTCAACAGGATGTGTTGGAAAGAAATTGATTACACCTTGACTAGTATTAATTCTCTAAGTTTATGTCTTAGCAACAACATTTGCAAAGGTTCCCTTCCATTAATCAGCCCGGATAACTGCAGACTCCACAGCTGCAATAAAACCTAAGAGCAGACTAAACTGGAGCACAGATTTGTGGTTCTGTCTGCTGGATACCAGTGCTGGCACTGAGAAACCCAGAGGTGTGATGACATTGTACTTTCATCTATCAGTTCCCAGCACAGTTAATGCCGTGCTCTTAGCCATTAGAAGCTGTAAATGGCTTTCCTGAACACCTTTTGTTGCCGTGAAAATGGGCGCTGTTAAAAGAAAGCAGCCGCTGCTTCTGCATCAAAATATGCTTACTCCTCTTACCAAACCATTCCACATCAGCACTCTGCATGTGTTCAGAATTTGAATCAGCAAATGTTTTTTCTGGAAAAATCTATTGATTTCTTTCATTTCAACAGAATATATTATCAATAGCACATTTTCATATGACATGCGACATGCCATCCAACTAGGACACTAAGTGCAATAAACAATTAACTCCACATGTGCAATAATTCTTCTGAATAGATTGGGACGCTGCAATATTCATATATTCATATTTATATTTGATACTTTGTACTTTTGTTGTCTAATTTTACTTTATTTTATCTATTTTTAAATGTTTGTCCTTTCTTTATTGACCCTGACATGAGAGATGCCAAAGAAAAATTCTGATGTACTGCATGTGCAAACAGCAATAAAACCTTGAATCTTTTTGGCAATTTAATGTCATTTGAAAAGAAACACTGTCCTGAGACCTAGGAAATGTGATTAAATAATAAAGGTATTTCAAATTTTCAAGAATTTCTGAGACCTTTTTGGTCGATAGATGCATGCAGATAGATGCATGTTGATTAAGCGCATGCAGCATCTTGATAGACTGCACACACCCAGGACACCGGGTGTTTGAGCGGCTGCTCTCTGGCAGGAGAGTCAGAGTGCTGAAAGACGGACAAATAGACTAAGGGACAGTTTTTACAACCGGGCAATAACCTTATTATCGCAAAACATTAACACCAGGTCATTGGTAAAAATTTGAACTATGTATTTCTTTTTTTCTTCCCCTTTTTTATTTATTTATTTGTTTCTCTAATTGCACTGATGTGAGATAGAATCCCAATTTCATTGTACTTTGTACGAAGTAACACTGTGCAATGACAATAAAGATTTATTATTCTTTCTCTTTTCTATTACAAATATTACCTGTCTCCTTCCTGCAGGGCAAGGTAAAGGACCATCACCAGACAATATTGACTGGACCTTGATTCTTGGTATTCACAAAACAGAGAGGGCCAATCAGACGGATGGTAACAAAGAGAGGGGAGGTTGTGAGCCAGCAGATTCTCCACCTCCTCAAAATCTGTGGAATGAGAAAGCAGACACAAGAGCAGTTTGATAATCAGTTCTTCAGGGAGACAGTGAAGTGAATCGGCAAAAGTGTCAAATGAAACAGAAATCCACAAGAGATTGAATATGTTTACATGCACTTTGAATCTCAAACATTTCCTGTAAAGGTAAAAATCTGAAGAAGCTGCAGCAGGAAGATTCCTACTTTAAATAATTGATCCATGGCATCTTTACACCATCTCTGTCTTTTATAAACAGCCTTTCTCATTTTCTCACAGCCAAATGGGGTTTGGCTTTAGCAGCCACAGAATCCCGTCTCTGCAGTTCGCAGATGACACGGTCCTTTTGGCTTTCCTAAGCCATCACTTGTAGCTCTCATTTTGGAGCCGAGTGTGAAGCAGCTGGGATGAGAATGAGCACCAAGTCAGTGGCCAGTCACTCCCTCAGAGGTTTTCTCCAGAAAGAGAAGGAATAGGCTCTCCAGGGTTGGAGAAGTTGGTAAAGCACTCACTTTACTCTTCAATCTACTCACCTAGAACATTTGGTTTTGAATGAACGGTAAAATAAGGTGTTTACCATATTCCAAAAAACAATCGACATATCTAAGATGTCTAAAAATCTGTAATATGACTAATTCTACAAGTTGAAACAATGGCATTTACTTTGAGTAGACTAGAGTGTTAAACAAAATAAGAGCTTCTTCAAAAAAAGAAAGATATATAGTTGTATACAAATAAACAGAGTCAGTGTGAGACATTTCATACCAACGTTCATAAACTGTCTTTGTGAACAAAGACAAGACAAAACTATGATTTACACAAACTCTGGGAAGATAATGAAGGAGCATTTGCTGATTTCACAATTTCCATTAATACATTTCGATTCCATTGTGTGTTCCTGTCACTGAGACATGGTTGTTGAATGATAAAGGACATGAAGAGAAAATTGAGTTTCTAAAAACAGACATTAGCAAAGAAAGAGAACCCTGAAATACATGCAGAATAGAAGGCCATGCAGCGCAATGCAGATCCTTTTCTGGTCTGAAGAAAAACATCTTAAAAGCAAAGCTGGAACAACTCAATGCAACACCACTGTATTAATCTATATCATGGGATTATTATAGTATATTAAGGTTGCAAGACCTTAAATTCATATGGCAGAGAGACAAAGTTTTCCTTTTTATGGGTATATTGAGAAAAATAAGAGAAGGGGTCGACACATCTGGAATGGCAAGACAATGTTTTATCCAGTTATTATGTGAAAATATCACCTAATGCAAATTTTCAGGTTTCATATATATTGAGACTGCTGACAATATGCTGACAGACTGTTTTTAGGGACGACAGCCGTTTGAAATATATATAAATAATTCCTGGCAACACAGCAAGGGGGAAACTATACAAACATGCATTGCAACTTCTGATTCTTCTTTTTATTAGGTGCAGAGACATGACAGTTAACAGAAACGGTAGATATTTTAAAGGCTAAGATACTCAGACTTGTAGGAAGCCATTATAAATCTGTTGTTTTTTATCCTCTGAAGGGTGAGCAGACTGGAGGGCTGGTACTCTTCTCTACAATAAAGAACATTTATACAAGCATGACCTTCATGGTGCAGTAACCCCATCATAACACATCCCCTTAGATCTGATCTCTGCCAATTAGGGCTAAAATGCAATAAAACACACAGTAGTCATATATTTTGGCCTCTGATGTTTTTTTGCTTTGATTTCTTTTATTCATTTGTTTTATTCAGCCTCTGTTCTTTCTATAAAGCAGCTGGTTTCTGGGTCAGTGCCGTATTCTTACCAGCTTGAGTTATTCTCTATGAAATCTGTTAACCTTTATCTGAAATGACATTTAAAAATATTAGATTCCTTGTATATCCTGTTAAGCTCTTTACTCTTTTTTATCAACCTTGAGACCAGTGCTTGCTTTAATATGTCCTTTAAGAGAACTGGACAACACTGAAAAATTACTTGTCAAGAAAGAAAAAAAAACAATTTAGTCCCACAATTCTTTTGCAACACGTTTCAATTATAGATAACTCAAAAATTGCAAGTGGGCTAAATATATGATGTGCACCAGTGGAATTTAAAAAGCTATAATGTGCAGTTTCTAAATGAACCAGAATGTTGCAGCTTCCTGACAGCTGAAAAATGCAGCGCAAAACAAGTCACATTCTTCCATAAACAATTAGCCCAGTCTGGAACCTGTGTGTACCTCTGAAAATCTGTGGGTAAGAAGCAGTTAAAATAATGTCTGCCAATTATGTAGTACAGAGTAAGTGTGTAATGTGTGCACTCATGTGGCCCATAGCTGCAGATAGTTTGTGCATTCCTGCAAACAGTAAAGAAGCAATCTGAAGTGTGTAAATTGGAAAACCACAAATTCGTTAGTTTTCCTGACCTTAAATTCTGACTGATCAACCAGTTTCTGTTGAGGAAACTCAATTATTTTGACTTTTTTCCCCCCAGTCTTTCTATAGTGCCTTTATACCCTATTTTTCCTGTCATGGTGTTCTGTATGTATATGCCATACTCCGCTACACGCTTTAATGCCTCTTTAACCTCTATATTGTGTCTGTGTTCTCTTTGCATCAACTCTATATTAAGTCTAAACATTCTTTATTGTGTCTTTCTTGTGTCTGTACCCTCGTTTGTCGTGTTTGTACCCTCTCTGTATTGTCTCTATACCCTCTATATACCCCTTGTATCGCATCTTTGATTCTTTATTGTCTTTGTATTGTCTCCATATCTTGTCTGTGGCCTCCTATGTATCGTGTTTGTACTCTCTCTATATTGTATTTGTACCTTTTGTATCGTGCCTTTGTTGGGCTCTTTTATAGTGTCTGTACCCTCTCTGTACAGACATAAAGTACTGAGTCTGTTACATTTTTGTATCATTTCAATATTGTCTCTACACACTCCCTGTAGTCTTTGTTTTGTGTCCTTATTGTTTCTGTCCTTTCTCTGTATCATCTTATGATGATCACGGCATTGTCTTTGTTTCATGTTTATACCCCCTCTAAATCATTTATGTATTTGTCTGTAGCCTCTCTCTATCGTGTTTGTACCCTCAGTGTATTGTCTCTGTATTGTATTTGTATCCTCTCTCCAAAGTTTCTGTATTTCTGTACTGTGTCTGTATCATGTTTTGGAGGCCATTTTGGAGTTATAGTTGAAACATTTAAGATGAAAAAAAAAAGAGAAACTAGAGAAATACTTATTCTCCCCACTGATGCTATTATTACCTCAAGAGACAATGTGAAAGAATCGTGGCCTCAGGCGAGAAGATGACTAAAAGGTTTTTACTGAATCTCAGAGGGAGAGCTTAAAGACAGAGACACTAATGAAAGTAAAAAGGGGCAAAAAACGTTGTCTATTGTTCAACCCTCTATTTGGAGTGTTTTAAAATTGTTTTTAAATAATATCCTTATCAGAAATACATAAAAAGCATGTGACACATTACTTGGTATTGCAAGTCAACACTTACCGCTACCTATTAATGCAAAGTTAAAGTTCAAATTTTAGCACCTTTATTGGTTTCTTGGTGCGCTGACAAACAGGTGCCTTATACAAAGTACAATCTCCTCCATGCTGTGTTTCTTTCAAAAATAATTGTTGTTTTTCTTATCAACAAAGAATAACATGTAAAGTGTGTAATAAGATATTTTTTAAGTCATTTATAATTGTAAAAAATACAGCCGACTACTTTGAGAAATATGGCTATAGCTGGTCGTTTTTAGAACCTATTTCCTGAAATTAACTAGGAAGCTCTGCATTAATTGCAATTTAAAATCAATCCTTTCATAACAATTTCTAACCTTAACTGTATCATTACTTTTTGAAAACTAAATGTAGAAAATCTACACATTACTTTCCCAAATGTTGTTCATTTTATTTGAAACCTTTTCACCTTGCTGCCAATAAGCAGTTTTCATTCAGACTGTCAAGTTAGATTAAGTTATGTGGCAGACATGTTGCTAAAGAAGACACTCCTAAGAGTTTCACATTTTTCATAAAGCATTTAACTACCAAAAACAAGTGGAACACTTTGCCTTGGAGTGGAGAGGCTCTTTGTTTTAGTCAAGTACACTGACGTTTATAAAACGTAACACAGGCACTTTGGCACATATTTAACATTTAAAGGAATTTTACACGTGTAAACAATCCATGGAGGAGAGATCACTTCAGTGGAGCAGCTGAATGTTCAGCATTTGAATTTGAAATGCTTGATTTGATTACCAAATGCCGGTCATGAAGGATCTAAAACGTGCCGTTTGGGGAAACTCCTCTGACAGCCGTCACAAGTCATTTCTCTGATGCTAACAGGAAGTAGGTTTGCTGTTACCGATTACGTTTGTGTTAGTGGTAGATGCAAATGTGCATGCAGATACCGTGATAGGAGTCAAATCGGGGGTCTGACAAGGAAACCAGAGTCATGCAGAGCGTCTGCAGAAAACCACAGCAAGATGCATTTAGATCTGGGTTCCTGAAAGAAATGGTACAAAGGGGGAAAGCTCATGAAGCAAATACACATTCACAGCCGTCTTTGTGCAACTAAAACTACAGAAGTCTCTTTAGAAAAGACACACAAAAGAGTGAGATGCTACACAGTGTTTAATCATGCGATTTGACAGAGAATGGCAGAGAGCAGGCAATTAAAACACATAAAACACAGTGCTGGACATCTAGACTGCAACATTTTTGACATAGATGGTCTGTGTGTGTCCAGTTAGCTGTACCTGTTTCCTGCACAGAGGAGGCTTTTGTGTTCCACACACAGCCTGATGAAACCAGAAGAGGCTAGACAAGAGGAAAAAAGCACAAAAAAGAAACAATAATACACTGATTTGAACTCCCACTTTTGTCTTTGATTAAACCAATTTATGCTTAGATTTAGTTGACTGTCACAAGCAAATATTGGCTTTAGTTAGTCTGTGTCCTTTTATTTATATTTGTGTCTCCTTTTGATGCTGAGGTTTGTGTATTTGCCTGTTTCATTGCATGTTCCACTGGTGTGTGAAGTCTGATCCATGGATGCTTTCCTTAGTGCTCCATTTGTCTCGTCAGTGGCACAAACATATTTGTTTTTTTCTGTCACTAATGGTATCTTATTGCTTTTATTGATCAGTCAACCAGCAGCATTTGCAGATTTTATTTCACCTCTTAAGACCTGAGCTCTTGCTTGATATGCCTTTATTATTACTCATTGACAGCGCCCCAGTTAAGGAGAATTAACTACTATGGTATTATATTACAAATTTTGATGTCCACACTTGGGACGCCAGATCTTGAGAGGTTAAAATGCTGTTGTGATCTGTTTTTGTTAAACCTCCTGTTAGATGGTGTGAAGAAACAGGGCGGCAACAACACAGTTTATATAAACAAGTTTATGATGCAGCATTACAGCGGCCGCAAACTTTAACAGATTACTTGTAATCAGCTCCTTCCAGAGGTTAACAGGGTTTAGTTCACAGCAATGCTGTCAACCAGCTATAAAATATTAATCAAGCATGAAAACTGAAACAAATATAAACATTAAAGAAACACCAAAATCTAAAAGTTGCTGTGAGCCCATGTTTTCAGCTAATTTTAAAGACCCACTGCGATGAAAACTGTTTTTGGTGTTTTTAACATTTTCTTGTGGCATTTTTCTCATGATGGAGGACGTGAATCAAGAAAATTAAGCTAAAATTTCCTTATATTTTGTGTCTTTATTAAAAATGGTTATTGATTCAGGAAAATGCGGTTTGAAAAACATCGTATTCGTGATGTAAAAAAATACACCACGCTGGGTGGGCCACAAGCTACCAGCCCGCTCAATTCAGACCCATCCACTTGTAGACAATTGGACCCATTTTGTTGTTCATCTTTCGGCATAACCCGTCGCTGATTTTCACAGGTAGAGTTTTTATGCTGGATGTCCTTCCTGACAGGCTGGGGGACCCAGACTTGTGGCTACATAGGACAATAGTGAATTAAGCTCATTGCGCTCCAGGGAAGTGAACCCTGGTTTCCCGTGAGCCAACTGAGCCATGGAGCCAGGAGAAACGCATTTCTACATGTGGGTGTGCTCTGAAGCACAGAAGTTTACATTTACATGTAAGTAATGACTTTTTGCTTTAGCATGACTAAAAAAATCCATATTGCTTTGTATTTTCTGAGCACTGGCAGCTACGGTATGTGCTAACGTAGACGACTGGCGGCTATTGATGACATAACCGAGTGTTAGTAACGTCTGTATTTGGACTGCTTGAAGGCCTAAATGTAGGAAATGAATTGGGATTCGGCCAAAACAAAATTACACAATCATAATTAACAGGTATGCTTTTACAATAGATCAAAAGATGGTCGGAGAGGGTCTAAAGAAAAAGGACAACAGAAGGGAATGTCTGAGAAATTATAAACAACTTTTAAACAGCTTTTAAGTCCAACATATTCATTCTTATAGTAAATTAATTTTTTTACTGGATTTTTTTTTTTTTAACAATTGTTTTACTTTTTTTTTTTTTAAGGTAGGTGTTAGTAAGCAGTGAAAAAACACGTTTCCACAGGGAAAAACAAGAAAGATCTTTATTGTTCCACCACTACGATGAGTAACAAGAGCTTGGACTAACAAAAGCGTCTTTCTTTTATCAAGTTATCAATTCACACACTTCTTCAAGTGAACATGGACTGAGACAATCCCTGCAGAAACTGCTCTGCCCCGACAGCCGTTTGCAGCAGGTTTCTACTTAATAGCACCACAGTAGTGTCTTCAAACGCCCGAAGCAACAACTTTCTGTGATAATTGAGGCTCATCACTTCCACTGTAAATTATGATTTGTTTCTTTTATATTCCCTCTGCAGACGTCTATCTCAGCATCTGTTCCTATGCAGGGATCTCTGTTTCTGGCATCACACTCCAAGGAACCAAACAGAGATTTTATATCCAGAAAATACATTAGTGTAAGAACAGAACTATTAAGTGCTTCAGAAGATTGCACAATCTGTTAGGTGACTATGAATTTCAGTTTTGACATGATTAATGAAGCTTAAGAGAGAAAGTGTACGGCCCTCAAAGCATTTTTAATCTATGCTGGCCAATATCCGAATTTAAACTAGCTTGAGCATAAACATAAGCACAAATGCTGTTTTATGATGGCATATACTGTAATACTTACAGCCAGGAGAATAGAAAAGTGCAGCTAATGTAAAAATGTGAGTCATTTAAGTTGTAAATCTGCTAAAGTTATTCCTAAAACTCAGATATTACATGAATTGAATTTTGTCTTACATAACATTTGACCAAATGTTAGTTGTAATGCTTGCCAGTATTTTTGTATGAAAACGTTAAACAACTCACCTAGCTTTTTTGCAAAAACAGCCTTGAGAGATGGAAAAAGCGTGAACTGGGAGGATAGGATGGAGTACAAGTTTTGCAGTATCTCAGCACTTGGTGAAAACTCACACATTCTCTGGAGACATAATAAAGAAGAGAGAAAAACATAAGAGAGACTGTAAACACTTTTGAACCAAGTCAGTGGTTTTTATATTAAGAAAGAGCCAGAAAAGTGTACTGAAATCATTTGGTGCCGCTGCTGCAGAAGCACAGATAGCAATGTTTCCATTTCTGCAATGAAGCTGATGAAGACAGAAGTTTTGACTGTGTTTCTTAATACGGTTACTAAGAGAAACAGCCAAACAATGAATGGAAATTGTTTTACACTAGTTACAGTCTATTTACTGAAGTGTTTGGTTTTAAAAGATGCAGAGTAGAAGACTAGAATAAAAGAATGACATTAGTGTTGGTGATTTTGCTCAGCTCACGAGAATGGTGGGTATCCAGACAGAGTCACACAAATGTAACAGGCATTGACACAGAGACTGCACTGAGTCCTGAGTGTTGCTCTGTTTGTGTGGAGCTGTAAATGGGTTCTCCATCAAGGCAGGATGTGACGCGCACTCCTCAGCCAACCTTGGACAGACACAGAAGTAGGTCAGAATGAATCAATAAACAAACAGGGATTCAAAAGTTCTTATTAAAAAAGAATCTTTTCAAAAATAATTTTAATATTTAAATGTATTGTTGCGGTCTCCGTTTTATCAAGGAAAGCAATGATTTGACCCTTCTGTTAAAACATTTAACATTTAGAAGAGCAGAGATAAGTCTTTGATGAAGAAATTAGACTGGAAAAATGTCATAAACAATCTTTAAAAAGTTAATTTGACTGTAGAATTAAGAATTATTTAACAAAAATAGAGAATAAAAACAAACCGAAGAAAACGAAAGAACTTTGGACTTGTCCTTGAAAACCAAAAAAATGTTCATTTAGTGCAAAAGCTGCTTTAAGAGACAGTTTAAAAAGGTTGATGTTTGAATTTGTCTCTACGTGATTACAGAAAAAGTAAGCATATGACAAGGAAAATATCATAAAACCACTGAACAGAGACCATATATGGATTTCACTGTGAAACATAAGGACATAAGGGTTAATGCTGCTGTTCTGTTTTCTCACATGGCGTTTTCGGGATGTGAAGTCTGAAACTTTAAGAAAAAAGTTTTTAATTCCAAATATGTGACCTTTAAGACCTCAGGTACAAAGAAAATGCCATGAAGTCTAGTCAAGGCAGCGTGGATTTATACAAACCAAAAACTGTCAAAATAAAATGATAATCCATGTAGTGTGACACTGTCTAAATTGTTGCAAAAATGCACTTTTCTTGGAAAAAAATACCATTGTTCCCATTTTTTTTCCAATGGATTTTTCAGTTTCTGTCATTCTAAAATACATTTCATGCTTTCTGGAATCCTTAATCAGTTATTAACAGTTGTTCAGGTACTACTTAAAGTTCCATCTATCAGAACTGCAAAAACACATGTAGCTAAATTTACAGAATTTCTAACAAGAAGTAGTCAATAGTTTATCAGCTAAAAGATGATACAACTGGAACTAACAATCACACTGGGGGATTGTTGCTCTGCAGCGCATGATGGAACTGAGAGCATCAGGAACACTTAAGCACAGCGCAGGTTTAACAGACATTTTATTAGGTTTCAGAGAATCCTCCACACAGAAATAGTACAAGACCATTTTTATTGGCGTATCCATCTTTTGAACTCTGAGTGAACATTTATTGTGCTTATTTACTGATATTTCATTGATGTGTTTCTCACTGGCAGGTTATCCCTCATTTGTTTACCGTAAATGTTTTTGATAGAGCTGGGTTGATAAATCGATGATTCAATCTGAATCGATCCAAGCTTAGTAGATCAATAATCAATCGATTAAAGTAGAGATCGATCTTTATTGCCTTTCCTTTTCAGGTGACCTAATGCTACTTTCACAAGATCTGGTAAGCTCGAGCTTTGAGCTTGTAAAACTGCTAGACAGTTTACATAATACAATCGGAAGGTTGGTAAATGGCGTGTACTTATAAAGCTCTTTCTACCTTCTTCGAAGGCCCAAAGCGCTTTACAGTCACAGACCCATTAACCCATGCACACACACGGGGGCGGCTCCGCTTATTATCGCCAACTTTCCACCAGAGGCAAGCTGGGGTTCAGTGTCTTGCCCAAGGACACTTCAACACATGGGCAAGGCGGGAATCAAACCCGCAATATTACAATTGGAGGGCGACCGCCTTACCACTGCACCACGGCCGCCCCAGTAAGGTTCATGGAACATTACTGATATTCTGTGATATATCTACAGTGTAACTTTAACAATAACAGCAGTAAAGCCAAAGTCCACTAGCTTGATGCTAACATATAATGGAATCTTCCATAGCCAATCCTGAGACTGGGTCGATCTAAACTTACATTACTGAATAAATGAACAGCTTTATACCCTCACAGGCATGAATTTCCCAAAGTCTTTAAAGTAATCCTTTTTTTTTTAATTTAAGCACTTTTGGTCTAAAGCACAAATTTTGCTAAAATCTTCTGGAATAAAGTGTAATGCTACAGCACAAGCTCAACCTAGTGGCTAAACTGAAATGCCCTCCAGGCAGGAAAGGATGAACATTTATTTTGTAACATGAACCAGTTTAGAGCCTTTACAATGTTAATGATCTGCACATTTTTGTTGGAGCTTCTCCGTTTGAGAAATCATTTAACAGTGTATGGTGGCAACAATGTCCCTGGTTTATTATTTCACTATTACATTTTACAGTATGTGAACTGTATCAGATTAATATAAATATATTCAAACATAAATCGATTATTAATGTATTTCTATTCAAAAATGTCTAAATGTGTAAACTGTGTAAATTTAAAATAAAGTGTAGTGGTATAGTGGTTAGCACTCTTGCATTACAGCGAAAAGGCCCTGGTCCCATTTGGGACCTTTCTGTGGGGCATTTGGGGGCATGTTCGCCAAAATACATGTGTGCGTTTTCTACAGGCACCACAGTTTTCAGTTTACAGTCCAAAACGTGCTTCATTGGTTAATTGATTACATACATTGTCCCTGGGTGTGATTGCGTGCAACAGACTGACGACTTGTTTAGGGTGAACCCAGACTTATCCCACCAGTAGTTTGGTTAGGCTCCAGCAGCCCA
Source organism: Oryzias latipes (assembly GCF_053564925.1). Classification (NCBI taxonomy): domain Eukaryota; kingdom Metazoa; phylum Chordata; class Actinopteri; order Beloniformes; family Adrianichthyidae; genus Oryzias; species Oryzias latipes. The sequence continues at coordinate 6,888,749 of NC_136244.1, forward strand.
ATGACCCCAAGGAGATTCAGTGAGTTTTGAGGATAGATGGATGGACAGATTCTATCTGCAGCAGTTTGTCACTTGACGACTATCCCACATTTTTTAGGAGTTTTATTCTTTGCTTGTTTAAAAAATCTTCACCTGTAATTCTCCTTTAAGTGTATTTGTAGTCCCAGTTCTAATTGAAATGATCAAAAGTGCTTAAATCAAAAGTGCTTAAACCAAAAGGTTAAAAGTTGGTAAGGGCAGGACCAAAGTTGGACTGTGCTTGGACACACTCAGTGTGCTCTCAACTCCTGATCTACAGCCAGTGCATTGACATTAGCAGAGGGAAAACAGACTATAATATTACACATAATAAACCTTTTCTGCCCTGCTTTAAAGCCCAAGGCGTTTTACAGTCACAAACCCACACAGATTAACACACTAATGGCAGCTTCACTCCCGAACACTGGCACCAACCTATCAACATGGGTGGGCATGGCAGGATCTTCCAAAATCAGGTCAACCGCTCTACCTCTGCACCACAGCTGCCCGCGACACTCAGCAACAGCTGAGTGACACTGCTGCTGCTGTCGAGCACAAGTTAAGCTGACGCTAACATGAAGAGATCCAAACATTTTTAAAATTCTTTGGTGTCATATTAACCATTAAACTACACTGACCAAACAAAGAAATAAAGACCTTTTTGCTCAGAATTTAACCTCTTAACATCACATTTTGGGCAACATTACCACTGTAGTTAATTCTGCTGAACTGAGGCCCTGTGGTTATGTGTGCAGTGGGTTACCTCAAATATTAACTAGGGTCTTAAAAGGTTAAGACAATTGAAAGCCTTTGAACGCATTTTAAAGGTAAATTATTTTTAATAATTTTAGATTTCAATTATCTGTGGCCACCTTGTCCTATTACAAATACACTATTTCATAGTGCAAATCTTATGCAACTAAGAAATAAATCTTTTGAAACCAAATAAGCTTCTGAACACAAATGTGTCACCACCAAACAACAGGTTGTAAAACCATTGTCATGAGTGAAAATATGAATTAAAATATAATGAGAGGCTTAAACAATCCTAACTACATAATAACAAATGAGTGGTTAAGACTCTAATTTGTGACGTAATTCAGCTTGTTGGACGTGTGCTGACCTGCAGGCAGCCTGAAAACAGATCACCGCCTGAAGAAGAAATTCTGTAGACTTGGAAGTCTTGATGCTCAAATCCGACTTTCCCAGGTTCCCCTGGAAATAAATTAGAGCAGAATGAGGAACTGAAAAAAGGGGACAGAAAAACACATTACAATTTCTGTAAGAGACCAGTGATTTAAATATGCTTTTCTTTTCTGAGACACAGAAACGAATCAACTCTCAAACTAGTTCTAAGCTATTCTGTTTCTGTTTTCTTTCAATCTAGAAAAAAATGGGATAAAAAAATGTAACTATATCCTAGTTTTACAGTTAATAAAGATTTTTTATTAGTGATTTTTTTATCTTATTTATTTATACTTGAACACAGAATGTTTCCCAAATAGAAGAATTGTCCGTTCTGTAATATTAACCTCAGAAAGCCTCACAGTGGCAGCTCTTTGCTTTATATGACAAACAACTATGACATTAGGTAAAATATGTCTAAACAAAACAAGCCAGTGAGTTTCAAGGACAGAAAAAAACAGAATCAAAAACAGGATAAATGAAGGACAGAACACAAAAACAAACCGAGCATTATTGGATATGCAGACAGGAGTGCTTAGGCCTCCACCTGGGGAAAAACCAAAGCTCTAAAAGAATCCACAGCACAACAATGGACAGCTATCTAATCAGTCAAAGCTCATCTTATACCTAAAAGACAAGTCACACATCTCTCTATCACAGTTGTGATAGAGAGATGACCACATTCTTAACTAGAAATGTTTATAAGGTTTTGCTTTAAATAAGAAATATCCTACAATAAACAATGCAGTACAAACCCTCCTTCTCCATACGTTTAAAGTTTTTTTTTAAAGGTTTGTGACAAAAATAAACCAGCATACTGACATTTATTAATATCTAGATAAAACATAAAATGGGTGTTAAACCACAGTTAAAAGGGATTTACCAGATGACAAATGTGAGTAAATCAACATAATGGTAATCCCCACCAGTTACATGAAACAGAAAATCAATTTAGATTAGAGAACCATGTCTTGAAAACCCAGTTTCTTTTTGTCCTAAACCGTTTGGCTGCCACAAAGCGGATAAATATCATTTCCCAGGTGGTGCGATGAGCTTCATCCTGTGTGGGTCCTTGGTCAAGACCCTTTGTTCTGCTGCCCAACTATGTAGCCACAAGGGGCCAAAGTCTGGGTCCACCCTAACAGGCAGGATAAGCCAAAAGGTGAAAACCATGGTTGCTTCATTTGTGCACTAACACAACAGAAGGACTCTATTTCACCCAAAAGTGTCAGCTTGATGACAGGTTAACAAAACTCCATTTATGATAAATTGAATTCAAACATTTCAAAACCATCTTTTTTCTTTCCTTCCATCAAATGAAATGTTTTTATAGAAACAGAAACAGGTTCAGGAGAGAAAGACAGAAAGCTTTTAATTATGCAGTAATGGTTCTTTTTGAATAAATATGTGTTTTTTACAGCAAAACCAAAATAAAAAGGAATTGGCTGAAAATGCAGTTTGAGATTTTGGAAAATGCAGTTTAAAATGCAAAAATGCTGGATTTTTATCTTTTAAGCAATTAAATCATTTGCAATTGTTTTAAAGTAAATTTTAGAGCAGCGAGTAAGGGAAGATTAAAAACAAACAGATTCAGACTTAAAGTCCCACTCTGATCATTTTATTTATTTATTTTCAAAGCGTTCCCAGTGGTGTTTTAATTATGATGTTTTTAGGCAAAATCATAAAACCTGTGTCATTTTCAAGGACATAGTTTCTGCAGAGCTGCAGGAGTTCATCAGAAATTCGGCCCTGAGTTGTGGACTGTTAGCGCAAAAGTAAGCCTCCGCCTATTTTTCATGATCCTATTGTTTACACTCTTTCCCGCTAGCTTACAGCCCCTCACAGCCCCAACCTAACATTGCTATAACAACAAAAATGGCGAGCATATTGGAGCTTTCCAGCCATTTAGTTTTGAGTCAGGTGCCAGCTCGGACGAGGAAAACGAAGACGTACAAGGAACCATTTGTCTGCAAGTGGATGCATCAGAATGGAGCAGAGCAGGGAGCTTGTGGCCTCCCGATTCTAGTTTCTCTGAAACAACTGGAAGCTTTTTTTCATATGCTCCTGATTCACCAATATTTGAATAAAGAAATTCTCAAATGCAGTCTTAATTCTTACCTTCTTTATACGTGTCCATCGTCATGAGAAAAATGTGACGAAAACGTGTTAAAAACTTCAAGAACACAATTTAAATTAGAGTGGGTCTTTAATGAAAAATAAAATCAATGAGGCTAAAATCCAAAAATGACCAATTTTCCTGCTTGGAAACAGTCAACCCCATTAGATAAAGAAAACTAGATGTAATGGTTCACTTTCCACACAATTCAATTTCAACCTCAATGTTTGGGTTACGCTTTTGCTTCAGTTTAATATGTAATTTTAGTATTACAAAACAACAACAAAAATGTACAAAAATCCTTTTTAATTTGCTAATAAGCGAGTAAGAGTAAAGAAAAACCATTCAGTTGGCTCAAACTGAGTCTGGTTGTACAGTAACAAAACAATAACTAATATATCTTTCTTACACGCATGTTTGACGTGTTCAGTGTAAACATACTGGAATGCAACAATTCACTCTCTCTACAATTCAGTTTGACAGTGTGACAGTTTAAAGATGATGGATCTGTTTGTGGCATCCTTAAATCCCTTTGTTTATTTAAAAGACTGTGTGAAGAAGATAGCTGTGACTGATTCTAATATATTTACAGTAGAAACACTGAAAAAGTCCAATTCATCTATAAAAAACACCATTGAAATAAATGCACTGCATGAGTGTGCCTTCTTCCTTTTAGCAGCAGGCAGCAGTAAATGGACAGAAAAACAAAAGGTGACCCTGGAACATTGTGCTGATAAGATGAAAATGTAAATTCAACAAACGTCTGTACCGCTGCACCTAAGAAAAAAAAAGTTAGGCGAAAACAGTGCAGAAAGTTCATCTAGAGCTCAGTCTCAGTCTCAATAATGACCCGCAGCTCCATCTTAGCAGAGCCTAAAGTGGGAAAGGAGCTACTTATCGCCGTCCCCTTATGCAGCCCTTAAATGAGTGAGCAGACAAATGGCGCAAAGCCCCTTTTGTAAACTAACACATCTTGTGCTCCTATCTCCATTTTATGAACATAACTGGAAAAGCTGGACTCACTTACAGTTAGGATGAATAAAGACAATAACAGAGAAACCCCTTCATGTTTAAGAAGACTCAAAGCTCCTGTTGCCTGCTCTCTGTTTGCCTGTGTGATCTAATCTTTCAAAGAAAAAAACATTTTCATGTTTTTCTTTGTTACCCTGCTCAAAAAATGTATTTTCTTTCCAACCATTGTTTGAGTTCCTCTTGTTAGTCATGTCAGTCAAATAGATCCAGATAAACAGCACAGAACTTGTATGTCTATTTTGTGAATAATACATCATCAAACTCTCTTACAGTGTGTCTCTGGTGTCTCTGGGGGGAGAGTAGAAGTTCAGGGAATCTGTCGGTGATGCTTTTCACCAGGATCTCCACCTCTTTGTACTGGACTGGTCTGGACTGGTGGTTAAGTCTGGAAAATAAGGACAAGAAACATTATTTTAAATTAAGACAGAAAAAGTATTGACATTTTAGGGTGAATATGGAAAAGAAAAAGGCCCTGCAAGCCATGTAGAGGAATAAAGGGGTTTTGGGAAAGCTCATTAAACACAGAAATTCACCCTCTGTACCAACACTGTGTGCCTTAATCTGTGATTAATACCGAAGCTTGCCCTGAAGCTTACTGCAGTACACAGCTCATGTATCACTTCACAACTGCATGCTTTAATGTGAATACACACAGCCTGCTATTACCACATTGATTTATTAAAAGTATAACATTTTATTGACTAAAACTCAGTAATTTAATTTATTTTAACTGCAAGCACAAACAAACAAAAAACTCACAACAGAATGCATCTACAAACAGTAAAATAGCAGTTTACATGAGAGGAAAGTGTGAAACACAATTCACAAATTGCAGGTGCAGAAAATACAAGATGGAGGTTTGTGTTGAACCCTCATTGGTGCTGCTTCCCTACTGGATGTAATTAGAGGTTGCAAATAAGGGGATTTTCAGCTGTTGCCCCACATGGTTTACTGCAACTGCCTTGTTTTGGAAACCCAGTAGGAATTTCAAATCAAGGTTCAAAGTTTATTGCCGTTTACACATACAGTACATCAAATATGAAGGTTTTAAAAAAATTCACGGTTTTATGTTCAGATCGTAATTATTTGGGAAACAATAATCACCAAAAGCCTGTTAGACTGACTGACTGGCCAGTGGGGGAGGTTTTTTCTCACTGCTATCAAAAACCTGTAGTGTTTGGGTGTTCTCCATTGACTGTATATGAGAACTAGATCGAGTTAGTGTAATGACACTCATAGAAAATTCCTTAAAACTAAATGAAGTTAATTCAGTTGCCATGTTTTGTCCAATATGGACACGCCCATGATGGAGCCAGATGACATCAGTAAGCAGTGATTTGTCCAAGTTGGTTTGAGATGTTTCTATGACATCCCCTCTCGCCAATCAGGAGTGAGCTGGTTGGATGGCCAACACACCTACCACTTGGGAGATCTGTCAATCAGACGTGGGGGCCAGCAGGCACCGCCTACTTTTATTAAGTCATCTGACTGGTCAGTTTATAACTTGAATAACTTGCACCACATGAAAAATATTATGAAAAAAAAATTAGGATTAGCAACAAATGTAAAAAAGGAAGTAGCGCAAGAAGGGTTATTCTGACAAATATGACTGAATAATAGCTGCTTATTTGTGTGTGTGGGGGCGTCCACTCAGTCCAGTTCTCTTATATGGTCTGTAGTGTATTGTAACCCTAATATTTAATTTTTTGTTTCTTTCTCGAGTCAGAATTTGCCCTAAGACTGAACTATAAATGGCAGAATGAACGACAGGAGTGATGATGAAGCACACACACTGTTAATGTTGAAAAGAACTTCATCAGGGAGTTCAATCAGCTGTAACCGTTTCAAGAGATGTCACAGCAGTCTCTAGATTAAAGCAATAAATAAAGCTGAACAGACATAATAATCAGCTCTGTTTTGTTTATTTGTGGTTGGCCACTGGATTTGAGAATTAGCTGAACAAATTTAATTTATTGGACATCCCACACAGTCGATATCCTGAAGGGAGAGAAACCGCTTGCTTGAATGCGTGGTAGGTTGATGGAAAAATTGGTTTTAAAGAATTTTCTCAATAAATAGCAAGTCCACATCTACAGTATAGACCGTAGAGCACTTGAACATGCCTGATTACCTTAAATCCTCATTGCCGTGCTTTTTCTAATCACATAAACAGCACTAATAAAAACAGCCTCAAGCTCTAACCTATTTTGAGAATTGAGAGTGATTATGGCTTCTGTGATTCATTCAGCTCTGGATAAGTCCAAACCAGAACCATATCAGACTAAATCCTTCAGTTCTGATTGGGACTGTTGTATCCTAAGCTGCTCTTACAGCACAAACCTTTTAGAGGATTTGGCTCATTTAAAAACACAGCTGACTAAGCTTAACAATGTTATGTTTTAATAATATTCTTCTTCATTTATTAACCATTGTGTAACTTATTCTACGCAGAACAAAGGCCATCATTTTAAGTTAACCCTTTAAAAATATTATTAAAAGTCCTGTTGTTAAAATGGCAGAATAAAGTTTTTGAGTGCAGTGGCCCCAACCGGGACCTTGCTGTTTTGCAGGTTTTCTTTTGTTCTTTTGTGTTAGTGTGCATACTTTCTTTTTGTAACAGCATATTTGATAACTCTCCTCCCTGCCACGTCTTTAGTACAGAATGTGCTCAGCGTTGCCAAAATTATATAAATCTCTGATTGTGGTTAGATTTAAGTTTTCATTCTATAATACTGGAAATATTTTCAATATAGATTTGAACTTTGAGTTTAAACGAGAGAGAAAAGTGTGAAAATGTTCATGTCTGTCTGAGAAAAGTTTTGCAGTCTTAAAATCTCTGCAATTATTGTAAAAATAATAATTGGCTAATTTGCACATTTCTCCTTTGTGTTATTTTTTTAGCATAACTTCCAAAATGGACCACCGTATTTCAAATTAAAAAAATTAAATGTTATACAATGACAACACAGGTAGACATGAATCAAAATGTGTTATTTTGTTTAAAAAAGGAGTTAAATGATGTGGAAAAAATAGAGCAACAGTTTGGTTTTGTACAGCAGCAACAACTGTCATCAAACGTTGGCTATAACGGACACTCATTCTGATTTTTTCAAAGCAGGGTGGTGAGTTTTTGTAATTAAGCTTTTTTTTCAGACATGCACTACCTTTGTAAGATCACCCTGCAGCATCTTAAATGCTCTTCAGCAAACATTCTATTAACAAAAGTCTTCCAGATTGTGAAGTAAACCATCCTCAGACCATCATACGACTACCACCATGTAGTAAAAGCTGATATGCTGATGAAGATGTTTTTCTGGAGCTAATGTTTTGTATTAGGCTGTCGAACAAGAATGTTGAAATATGGACCACTTGTGTTTTGTCTTTCAAAAAATTCCGGTCAGATCATTAAAACATATTTGAAAGAACATTTTGATAACATGAAATACATCTACATCTCTACAGGTTTGTGTGTACCTGAGCAAAGCTGCAGCAGCACTGACAGCCTGGGTGGCTACCTGCAGGCCGGGGCAGGAGACTCCAGCTGACACAGCCTCTGCGACTGCCGCAAACCCTGAGCCACCGGGGAACAGGTGCAAACCTGGAGGCTGTCTGTCCGGAACAAAAAAAACAAAGAGAGCACCTCCAATTAATCAGAACAGATTAATCAGTAAGAGCATAATATGTGTGCAAAAAAAGAAACCTTCGATAAATCCCTCCAGGTTTACTGTCGTCAGATCTGTTTTACTATAGCAGATATGGTTGTGCGGAACCCTTCCCAAAAGCTGGCAAAGGAAAAGAGGGCATTTTCATGCCGTACCACATGTTTAGCTAGTCAGGAGGGACGGTTTTGTCCAGGGAACTCCGCTCAACTCTGTCCAGGTAGTGGACAACACCTCTCACCCACTACATCAGACAGTGGAGGTGCTGACTGAGTAGCTCCTTCAGACTGTTTTACCCTCCGCGTTGGAAGGAGCAGTACTTCAGCTCTTTCTTACAAACTGCTGTTAGACTCTACAACTCAACAGTCTAACTGCACATTCAAAATGCAAATCACGATTTATTCGTTTATTCAGTGCACTCCTTTTTCTGGTTCTGGTATTTTTTTCTATGTATGTATATTCTAAATAATTGTATATTGTAAACATTTCCACATTTAGTTTTTTGCACATTTTAAATTTCCAGTCTTTGCACTTCACTGTTTCGCCACAAACATGTTGTTTAAATTGAATTTCCCCTCCATGGAATCAATAAACATCATCTTCCATCGAATGAAAAAAACAATAATATTGGTAATATTGGTGGGTAATCAGCATTTTTTGCAGCAGATTTTTCAGCAAAAGACATTTTTCTACTCAGTCTATGTCATTTACTTTCATACAGACAATAGTTTCTCTTTTCTCTTTTAACGCTCCTGTCTTGACCTCTTGGTGTAACAAAGTCTGCCACAGCACGTCCCTATAATCAGCTGCACAGAAGTTGTAAACCGGATCACTGTTGCCATAATAGTTGCACAGAGCAGTCTAAATGCCACATAAAGCACATCGACGTGTAAGCACACAGTCATGCTTAGACGAGTGCTGAACTCACAGGAGCGGTAAATAAAATGATTTTGAAAAGCAATAATATTGATAAATAATTAAAAAAAATTCATCAACACCATTTAATGTCATTTTAGTCATTATCAGCTGGTTTGATTCCTATCATAGTATGATAAGTTCACAAAAGAAGGAAAACTACTTTGGTTTATTCAGCATCTGCAATAAATTATTTTTTTAATTAGTATAAATTTTAAAATTCATTTTCATTTATTTTACTGGAATTTTACATTCATTTAATTATTTGCTTGTCAGACTTTGATGCAACAACAAACCTTTTGCCACATAAACATGTAATAAATAGGCCATTTTCTGAAAAGCCAACACATTTCTAACAGGCTGATGTATATAACTGTATAGTAAGAAGAATCAGATTTAATAAACAAGCTAAACATTGTCAAACTTTGAGGATTTTTTCAAAGGGGTCCTTGCATAGTCCTCTTGGAACCATTCAGTTTTTATGTTCACCATCGTAGCTGTAGAACTATTACAGCTGTATTCAAAAATCAATCTTCAATAACAGTGCAGTGTAGAGCATAAGGCAATTCAATAGGTTTATTTTCTGAGAGTTTTAAGGCAGGCTTGGCAAGTAAACTACAAGACCCACTTGTTTTTCATATTTATGTATATATAAATAAGTTTTCATCCATGTAAATTATGTAAATCCACAATCACTTAAGAAATGTGCAACGCTCTCAAAATGGCTGGAGAGAGCCAATTTCATCTGTATCGTCACGCTTCACGGTAAATGTTTCCTGAGCAGCTTTTGTTCCTTTACAACAGAACAGGCATTTTTCCTATAATGTCTTGGTTGTCTGCTGTTAGCATGATCATACTGACTGCTACAGTGCTTTGCAGAAGCTAGATTCAGTGGTTGTAGCAGTGCGGGTCAATGACTGTCATAGATTTTTTTTCAGGGTTATTGCTGAGTCTGACGTTTTCTCTTTTGCGTTTGGGCTTTTGTGTATTACAACTAATTAAGTATGAACTGCTACCTTGCTGGGTTTAAAGAAGATAGTCAGACAACCATTAGAACTGTAATTTGGTGAAGCTAACAGAGTATTGGGCTGCAGCTGTGCATGTCCTTTAAATTGACTTGTCTTTCTTCACAGCATAAAGGCTAAGATCCAGTGACATAATAATTAGCAAAGGTGCAAATCACAGCAAAATGCTTTAAAAAAAACACACAGAAAACAAAATTAAACTTCAAAACAGGCAACTTCTACAAACTCCAAAACTTTTTTAATTTAAATGGTGAGTGAAACATTAGCCCACCTTTCCAGTATTTCAGTGAGAAGCAGAAAGCCTTGTTGTGGTACTTCCAGGTTGGTCAGCAGTAAAGACTGCCTCAGACTCCTGACCAGGGACTCAATACCTAGCACAACACACAAACACAACCTCTAGGAAACAACAAAAGCACACACAGACATTCTTTTACAAAAACGTCTCCAATTTTAAATGTTTTGACATTGTACTCCTTACATACAACAAACAACATCTCCTGCATTGAAATGAGTTAAATGTTCCTGACTGTAAATTAACTACGCGTGCACACACACACACACACAGATGCTTCCCCTCATCTGGTGCATAGTTATAATTATACATGTTTTAATTGTCTGCAACAAGCCAGCTGCTGTAGAGCCAAGTGTTAACAGCTTGCATTCAGATTAACTCTGTGCTTCTGAACACGTCTTTTCCTGACACTATTCATGCTGCATAGATGGTAAGACTTCGAGAGCATAATTAACTGTAATCATCCAAATTTGAGGATTCAAACCTATAGGAAAAAGGTATAAATCAGACTTAAAGAAAAGTTGAAGTATTTGTAAACGACACACACACACTTTCTCCGCGGAGCTAGTGGTGATTGGCAAAAATTCTTTCATTTTATGAGAACAATATGAACATCCATTTCTCCAAAAGTTCCAATGGGGTTTGTTTTTGTGGGAGAAACACAGACACACTGCAGAGGCCGACTCTAGGTTGACATCATGAAATGGGCGGCCCCCACAAGGAGGGAAAGAAAGATCGAGTCGGATTACTTCCTGGTAGGAAAATGAATGAACTCGCAAAAATAAATCTTATTTCATTTAAAAAAAATCATCCTTTACCGTGGCAGAGGTAATATATTATCATATGGATATAGTAAAGGCTTAAGAATAGCATGATATAGGCCCTTTAAAAACAAATACACAACCTTCAAAACCAATGATCACCAGCCCAAAACAACCAAACCCATCTAAGATTCCAACCTTCCATCTTCAGGACACACTAAATCTCTTTCATGGTCATATGGCTGCTGGGGCAAAGGTGGGGTACATCCTGAGCAGGTTACCAGTCTGTTGCAGGGCCACACAATCCCACTAACATGCACACCGTAGGCCAGTTTGGAGATACCTATTAGCCTCCCCGTGAGAGGAAGCCTAAGAAAATCCATGTATGCACAAGGAAGAACATGCAAACTCCACACAGAAATAGCCCAGCTGCTAGGCAAGAGTGCTAACCACAACCCCACTGTGCAGCCCCCAGCCAGGATTGGCAGAGTAAAACAAAAAAAACAAAAGCTAAACTAAACAGCAAAGCCAAAGAAAGCCTGACTCTGCTGTCACCTCCTTCCCTCTTAATGACGAGCGCAGCACTGTTCGTAAAGTATATGTAAACCTAATTATACGGTGGCCCAGAAGGGTCACAACACAACACATTAACTTCATACACAACACACTAACTTTACACACAACACATTAACTTAACACACAACACATTAACTCAACACACAACACATTAACTCACAACACAACAGCTCACAACACAACACATTAACTCACAACACAACACATTAACTCACAACACAACACAATAACTCACAACACAACACAATAACTCACAACACAACACATTAACTCACAACACAACACAATAACACACAACACAACACATTAACTCACAACACAACACATTAACTCATGGCCCAGAAGGGTCACAACACAACACATTAACTTACCTCACAACACATTAACTCACAACGGAAGTAAAGCAGCAATTGAAGTGCTTTTATTCTGAAATTTCTACTGGGCTGAGCAGCTAACTACCTAACAGAAAGTAATGTCACAGTGAGCTGTGGAGGGAGCTGCACGCGCTCCTCTCCTCTCCTTTTTTCCGCTCCGTCTTCTCACACAGGCACGTGCAGTCCCCAACACACACGCACACACAGGACGGAGCAGAAAAAAGGAGAGGAGAGGAGCGCACGTGCAGCGACAGAGGGGGGTGTCAGAGCGGAGGGAGGAGTGTGTGTTCATATTGTGTGTGTTTAGAGGAAGGAGAACCATAGTAAAGACAAAGTTTCTGGCAACACTGCTGCTAGCTTCTCTTGTAGCAATAACATGCTCCCTCCCTCCCTGAGTTAATGTGTTGTGTTGTGAGTTAATGTGTTGTCTTGTGAGTTATTGTGTTGTGAGTTAATGTGTTGTGTTGTGAGTTAATGTGTTGTGAGTTAATGTGTTGTGTTGTGAGCTATTGTGTTGTGTTGTGAGTTAATGTGTTGTGTGTTAAGTTAATGTGTTGTGTGTAAAGTTAATGTGTTGTGTGTAAAGTTAGTGTGTTGTGTGTAAAGTTAGTGTGTTGTGTATAAAGTTAATGTGTTGTGTGTAAAGTTAATGTGTTGTGTGTAAAGTTAGTGTGTTGTGTATAAAGTTAATGTGTTGTGTTGTGACCCTTCTGGGCCACCGTATAATTAGCTGATCTGGTTTACCTGACAAGTGACCAAAAGCCAGTCTGCTGAGAAAGGGAGGAACTAAGGCACCCTGGTAACACATAGACACAAATCTCTTTGGCTTAAAATTCTAAAAAACCAATGAAGACTCAGCATTAAGACATAGAACAGATGACGACCTGCTGCCAGATAACAATGTAAAAACATGAATAAAGCAATCTTGTTTTTTTTTATTTCTTGTAGAAGTTTCCTGGTGTCTCTAGCAGCGAAATATTTGCAGTTTTTTTTAACTCTACATGGATGATAAACACTTGCAGCCTGAAGGAGCACATGAGATGTTTTACATGTCTATCAGTTTAAAAGCAGAAAGCATAAACTGGCTGTAAACCTTTGACATATGCATGCTTATTTCAAATTCTCACACCTTTAGCTGTTTGACTCATCCATGCTTGTCATTCGAAGATGTTTTTCAAATTGCTTGACCTGTTACCTGTTGGTATTTGATGATTTTATTTTTTAAATTATAATTTAACAGGTCATTGAACAAACTGAAAATTATGCTAGTTGTAAATCCTTTAATAATTAAATGAGGGTAGAATAATTGTTTAAACACAAGGTAAAACTTTTAACTCATAACTAATTTTCAGCGCCAGACCTCATGAGGACTCCAGCCCCTCACAGATAAAGATGAAAGATGCTCAGACAAGATGCCAAAACATTTTTGAGACGAGTGCTGCCATTTGTGCTGGACGTTTATCAGTGTGCAGTAGTGACAGTTCTCATGTGTTCTGGAGTCATTTCTAAAAATACAATGATTGTTTGTTGGTTCTTGACAGACTGAATGCGTGCTTTCACCATAGACAGAGTGACACTGGGAGAAGAAGAGCGGGTCTTCAGTAAGCAACACCAAGCAACTGTAGATGGACCACAACAGCATCTCACAGCTTCCAGAGGACAAACGCTCAAACAGAAACCCTGGAGAAGGAGACGCAGCAGAAATTATTTAGTGAACAAATATTACCTTTAAAAGAGTTAACTAAACTAGGAACTAAAAAGAATGGATTATGTAGGAAAATTACAGTGGATTATATCCATATTAGCCACAGCAATCACAGAAATCACGGTGGATACCACAGCCAAACCACAGGATTGATTGGATTTTTATTCACAAGTTTACAATCTAATTTAGTTTCCAACTAAGAACATTTAATTAAATATTGATTAATTTATCAAACTTCTACTCTAACTAATTTTTTTTTACTTTTTTAAATAAAACTTGTATTTACTTTTATTAGTGAAATTGTGAATTCTTATAAATTATATTAAAAAACTTTTTTTTTTGTCTAAAAAACATGAACTGTCTTTTAGGATAATTAAGTTATGGATTTGATCATATTAATTAAAGAATAATACAGACTTTAAATACTGAATAATAAATCCAACTTAAAAAAATATTTACAACACAGTAAAAAACAGAGGAGGAAGTGAATTACCAGGTAGATTTGCCTTGATAAAGAAAGAACTGTACTGACTGGGAGAATGAACCAGAATTGCTGCAGTGCACTTGGCACTGAGCTCCTGCAACATCTCATCCCCGCTCAGCAGCAACTGAAAAACAAATGTGTGGCAATGTTTCAAAGACTTTTAGAAAAGAAAAAAGCTGTCATGTTTTAACAGCAACAAAGTCAAAAAAGACAACAAGAGATAGACAACAGCATTTTTCATTAACTTTATATTAACTGACACTGTCTTATGTCAAAGTCTTTGCTGCTATATAGTTGCTGTACAAATGTATCAGGAAATGTTTAAAAAAAATCTGCATTTCTGTTTTATGCAAATACAAATAAAAAAATCATAAAGACACGCATTACAAACTGTCATTAATAAATGAAAAATTATTATCCACTGCCTCTGAAAGCCGATACCAAACATCTGGAAAAAATTCAACACATTCTATTATGTATAATTGAGCTACTCATGTAATATTCAATGCTTGATTTTTCTGTCTTGTTTTTCTTTGTTCGTTTACTTTGTCAGCCACTGACTGGCCTTCAGATTTTTCAAAAACTTAAAAAAATGCAACTAAGCTAAAGATGGCATCAAAACACTGTCACTTTTTCTTCAATTGTTCTAAAACAAAAGGCCGGCCAAGAATAAAAGGCAACTTAATAGATGTTCAATAAAAAGACCTTTAACTAACTTAAGAGATACTAATATTTTATTCATTGAGTTTATTTGTTATTTATCTATCACTCTCCTGGAGAACATTATAACCCATTGAGACAAATTTCACTAGTGTGCCAGCATGTGACTGTTGAAAACCACTGTTGCAAATGGTAAAGTGTAGATTAAGAGCACATTTATGTTATTTGCATTATTTAATTAAACTGTCCATGAAGTTCTTTAAACATGTTAACAGTTTTCCCTCATTGGGGAAAGAACTGAACACTCACTGCTCGTTATCGTTCTCATAAAATGTGTCATCTGGGCTGATGGTAAATTTTATTTCAACAGAATGAAAAAGACTCATTAAATAAAAGCTCCCAAAAGGAAAGAAGGCACCCTTCGTCCCACAAAGCTTATGGATATAGTAATCAGATTAATCCTTTTGAGTTTGGGCTCCAACAAAACAATCATAAAATGCAAACCAAAAACTTAGGGTTTGAACGGCCAAAGGGAATATCCCTGAACATTCATGTGAATAACTGTTTCTAGTCTGGTCTAGCTGACACAGAACGCGATTTAAAAAAAAAACTTATTTATTTGATGGGATTAATAATGTTTTAGGAGAGTTTCCATGATTTAGGTGATTATTTAGATGAAAGTTTTATGGTACAGCGACTCATCACACATGCATGACCTAAACAAACTCATTGACGTCATGAGCTATCAATGAGAAAATCCAACAAAATGTAATCTATGCAGGGATTTCCCAGACATGAAACACAAATATTTATCTAGTGTAAGACCCTAACTAAATTCCCTCTCAAAGGGACTAAAGTTTTTTTGTTCTGATTGTTGTCAGTGCCAGAGTGCAGGTTCTGGGCAGGGGGGGGGAGCAGGATGTTTACACAAAGACCTTTTTCAGCAGAAGAGGCAGGGGGCAGTGGTCAGCGGGCTGTTGCTCTTGGTTTGGAGTCAGGATCTGGCTGTTGTTGGCGAGGGAGTCCTGGTTCTCATGGCACATGAACTGACTGCGAGGACCGTTCATTAGAACTGACACTGCCGCACTTTGCTTCACCAGCTGCCAGAGGAGCCCTGACGGATCAAAGACAAGCCGCAAAAACAGACCCACTTTAAACAGTTATGTACACACTGCAGCAAAGCAGTTCCTGGGATGTAGTATCTTAGCAATAGGTGCATCCATCAGTTGAAAAAAAATGAACCAATGATATATGAATAGAATGAAGGATGGAGGGTTATTTCTTACCAGCACAGTTTCTGATGAGCTTTTCTGAGCCAGCATTGTCAAAAGTCTGCAACAAGAGGACACACAATCTTTCCCTGGTGGCAGTGGGCAGGAATCGGGCTGCAGTGCCTCCAGGGGCTTCCAGCAGCAGCAGCCAGATATACACCAGCGAAGTCTTCAGAGCTTCATCCGGGTGCAGCAGGGCTGAGCATAGATGGTCCAGCAGAGGAACTAATGGAGAGTAATCAAAACGTCTAAATCACAATGCAAGAAAAGTCATCATTGAGACAGTAGGAGTGCATAAACAAAAGCAAATAAATGTATTTCCAAACACTCCACAGAATAAATAAATTCTAAACTGTCATTTTGGCACAAAACTGCGATTAATGAGATTAATGTGACTGTCAGGAAGATGCTGGATGAAAGCATATTATTAAAAAATGTACCAGAAGAAACAATAAAAGCAATATTATTGGGCAACAACTAATTACAAAGCAACAGTGAGAGTTATGAAAATGACAAGAGCTATTTTAATCAAAGTGTTTTGTTATTACACCAAGAAATCAATAGATTTAGGTTTTTTTTCATAAACCTAAGATTGTCTCTGGTTTTATTTAAGATTTTAAATCTACTTAATTTCTCCTCTTTTAATGGATATTACCCATAAGAGGTGAAAATAAATGTATCAATAAAAAGCACAGGCCCAGATTTTATCACAGCCAAAGTGCTAAAAATCTCATAGAAACTACCGGTACATTTAATCACATTGAACTTTATTTGTATAAGACTCTTCATAAACATGTAACACAAAGCGCTGAAGATAATAGAAACATTTTTCAACTTGAAAAACCAAAATAAAAACTAAAGACTTCACAGATGAAAATGATGTCAGTTCTTGTGGCATTTTTCTGATGATGGAGGACATGTATCAAGAAAATTAAGCTTAAAATTGCCTGAAAATTGTACTACTCAAGAGCAGATGAAAAAGTTGCAGTTTAAAAAAGATCGAATTCTTACGTAGAAAATCAGAAGTTCAGGCCACGCGCTCCCTGCTCTGCTCCATTCTGATGCATCCACTTACAGACAAATAGATCTGTTAATGTCTTTGTTTTCCTCGTCTGGGCTGGAATCTGGATAGCTCCAAATTTGCTCGTCATTTTTGTTGCACCGTAATGTTAGGTCGGGGGTGTGTGGGGCTGTAAGCTAGCAGCATGTTACCAAAAAAAGAAAGTTTGATTGACATGAGCTCTAAGCAAAGGGGAGGGGAAGAGGGGGCGAAGTTTCTCTGTTCCATCGGTCCGCCCACAACGCAGAGTTGAATTTCTAATGAGCTACTAAAACGACACAGGGATCTTATTTCTATTTTGGCCAAAAACAACATAATCATAATTAAAAGCCCACAAGAAACGCTTTTAAAATAGATCAAAAGATCTATTAAAACACTCACACAATAAATAAAAAATGTAAAAAGTGACTGACTTTCTTTTAAACTCTGGAATCAAAGGGTTTTGATCCAAACATTTTATAGATTGTGGAAATACTTTCATTGCTGTGTAAAAAGGTGGGTGTGCTTTTAGGCAGTTAACCCACAAGCCCCTGCTTTACTGCTACTGCTGCTGCCAATGTGAGGCTTTCTGCTAAGAGATTAGTGATAGTGCTGACAATGCAAGCAGCTGCATCCTTCATCACACCTTCCACATTTTTATTTAACATGGACACCAAATGATGAGTTGAAACTCAAAATTTATCCCTGCTGAGTTTCACACCACTGCTGTTGTTTTCTGTCCAAATACGGCTTCTGTGTTTGCTTTTAACTCCAAAAATGCTCTGATTTTATTGACTTGGCAGTAAAGATGCACTAGGATGCCGACACAGAAAATATAGGGTTGGGTTTTAACTTTAGTGAATAGGGTTGAGGCACAACTGGACAGCAAAATTGGAATAAAGATTAAATGACTCAATATTTTATTTAACTGGATAAAAATACTAAAATATAAGTGGCTAAGGAATAGTTGAGAATCTTAAAAATAAAACACTAACACACTTTGAATACATGGTACAAAATGTTACTTTTCTTTCAACTAAAAAAACCCTTTTCTACATTAACCCCTAAATACAGTACAGACCAAAAGTTTGGACACACCTTCCCATTCATTTGAATGAGAAGGTGTGTCCAAACCTTTGGTCTGTACTGTATAAGAACCCAGATTTGATCCCATCATGTCACGACATTGCCTTCAAACTCTGGCATGAGAAAGGCTTGGACCAACTTGGCAAACTCTATAATGGGAATGCAATGGAATCCTTCGAAGCCTTAAAGAATAGATATCCTCTGCCCCATCCCACTTTTTTCGGTACTTGCAGATCAGACATTACATACCCAGAACAACACACTCGCCCAAGCTACAAGATTCATCTCCCACAT
Source organism: Oryzias latipes (assembly GCF_053564925.1). NCBI lineage: Eukaryota > Metazoa > Chordata > Actinopteri > Beloniformes > Adrianichthyidae > Oryzias > Oryzias latipes. Next base: position 6,907,241 of record NC_136244.1, read on the forward strand.
TTATAGAAACTTCTCTTCAAACATTACCCATTCCACAGATTACCTCAAAAAGGCCGTGGCAGACTGACTTACGAAAAGAAATAAGTGACGATGAGTGGAGCCATCTGATAGAGAACACGCTAAAACTCCTAACTTCAAACTCACATAGAGAAACACAATTTAAAATATCACACAGACTCCCTTTTACACCATTGCTGAGGACCAAACTGGGCTTAGACTCTCCCTACTGCTGCAAGTGTAACAGTGAAATAGGTAAATACGCACACGTGCTGTGGAAATGTAGTGGGATACAAGAATACTGGACTGAAACATAAAATGAAGTGACAATACTGCTGGGATACAGTGTAGAACTCTTAACCTTTCTGTGTTCTTGGCACTAAAGTGGATGGCGCTAGGTACAAACACAATGCCAAGCGAATTAAAATTCTTCTGTTTGAAGCAAGAAAAAAAACGTTCTGATATTCTGGATTTCCAAGGACACTCTGACCATAGAGGACTGATACAGAGAGGTTTAGAAGATTCTTCCTCTGGAAAGACTACCGCATTCCCTTCATGACAATATTGAGGAGTTCCAAAAAATCTGGCAACCAGTTCTGGATAAGACTGATCTCTCCCTGGATTAAACTCTGTTCTGGTTAAAAGTGAAAAACCTGTACTAGACTTTTTTGCCACTGGTGATAAAGGAAGCCCCCTTTTTATTTATTTTAACCTGCTGCCTGTTTATGTTGTGATGTTAAAAAGAAAAGAAGGGTTTGTGAACATCTTGATGTTCTATTTTTCATGATTGAATATGTTTTCACTACCCAAATAAAAAGAAAAAAAGAATAAAAACAATAAATAAAAAACAAAGAGCAAAATGTGGTACTTTTCTCAGAGAACTGCAGAAATAAACAACTCTTCCAAGAGGGATGTCCACCAGAAGAAGAATGACTTCATTTCAGGAGAAAGAAAACAAAGAGAGAACACAGGAACCACCCATGGAAAAAGACAAAACACAGTAAGAGAGGATTCATTCGCCTCCAACTGTATGGCTGTACAAATCCAAGCATTATATGCAATATGAATGTGGCCATCCTATAGCTGTTTATAACGTATTTTAATCAGCAAGCACCAAACCAAAATGGAATCACCCTTTTAAATATCAAAATGGAAAAGATAAACATTGGACTTCATAATAAAAGTGGTTTTGTTCTTCAGGTTTGAGTAGTTTACTTAAAGTCACACTGTGATCATCTTTTGATCTTTTGTAAAAGCGTTCCCAGTGGTCTTTTTATTAATAATATGTCATTTTTTGCCAAAATAAAAAAACCTTTGTCTTTTTCTAGGACATAGTTTCTGCAATAGTTTCGGCAGTGGTTCATTAGACATTCACCTTGGACTTTGGCATTTGCATAGAGCAACCCCGCCCCCCTTTTCCTTTCCTATTGCTGAGAACTCGGAGCAGGGAGCTTGTGGCCCGCCCGACATATTTTTAATACTTTTTCAAATGGCATTTTTTCGTCTGCTCCTGATTCAGAATAATTTACATAAATAAATACTCAGAAATGATATTTTAAGCTTAATTTTCTACATATATATAATAAATGTCCTTCATCGTCAGAAAAATGCTACAAGAACATGTTATGAACACCAACACCTAAAGCAGCATGACTTGAGGAAAACTCGCAATTTGCGATATTAGTGATCAATATGCGATGACGATATAACTTGTGATACATGAACAAACGGCAAAACAACCAAAAACATAATTTCCATTTCAATGCTACACTTTAATTTAAATAAGAGTCAACATAACTTAAATTATACCCAAAATGACCCTCGTCTACATGGGAGGCGAGCATCTAACCTAAAAGGGCTCCATCCGATTGGTCAACAAAGGATTTTATACGATTCATTAAATCATTCAAGCTGCCATAAGATTGTTTTAGCACATTTAAGGTAACCATTAATTGCAATTTTCGCCATATTTTGTGATATGAATACTGCACAGCTTGATAACGCAAAAACGATAAATTTGCGATTTATTGTGCAGGCCTACCAAAAACACAATTTTCTTTGGAGTGGGTCTTTAAGGTTCATACATTTTGAAAAACAGATACATTCACAGTAGTCTCGATCACCACTAAGTCCCCGGGTCACGCAGCGGCTAAAGAACCCCTCCACCACCATGCTGGAGAGCAACTATGTAGTGTTTGTGTTGCACATTGTGACCAAGTATCTGTACAATGGCCAAGTCTATCCAAAGAACATTGTTCCAGCAGCACCGATGCCATGTTGTTCTTACAAAGAGGCGGCGTTCTCTTTTTGTTAGCACTGTCATAAACGATAGCGTTTGACCTGCTAACTGAGGCTTGAGATGAAGCATTTGGCGAGAACGGTAAAATGTGACCTTGAGGTGAACTTGTCCGGAAAGCCCCTTCTGACTGGAAACTATACTGAAAATGTTCAACTTAGAATACGTAATAATGAGAAAAAAGGATCAGAAATGATTTTCTAATCAAGCAAGGAGGAAAATCCATCCAGAAACCGTTTTCTTTTTTAACGTGTAATGTTTTATACTCATAAATGTTGGCAAAAGCTTCCAACTTAAATATGGATTATGTAATCTTTTAAACAAAGGTGAGATTTAACATAAGCCTTTGTGATAAAAGAGCTGTGACAGTAATAGTTGCCTAGACACAATTTAAAATACCACTGTTTTTTATTAATACAAATGTCCTTCACAAAAGCTTTTATACTCATATTAGAATTCTAATAAGATTGTATTATATGCTAATAAATTAATATGGAAAAACAGGGGAAAAAACATTCAGTACAAAACAGTTGAGAATATAAATGTAAATGTGCCATTGGTAAATGTAAAGTAAGAAGTTAAGAAGAGATAAACAACACGGCAGCACAAAAAAAGAAGTTGTCAGAATAACGGCCTTCGTTTGGCAGAAAAAAAGCAGAGATGACAGAGAAGGAGAGCAGAGGCTGCTCTGTGAGGCACATCAAACCCCATGTGAGGCACAGAAGGCCTCCAGACATGTTTGATTTAAACCAGAGAATTTAAGGTGGCGAAGATGAGAGCCAGACATCAAGAAAGGCGAGAGTGAATGAAGGAGAAGAGAATGAGAGGCTAAGTTCTCAAAGACGAACAAAAGAAATGCGAATTTTGTTTAAGCACCGCATTTCCCAAAGTACACAAACACTGGCTGTACAAACAGAAACAGAGAAAATAGAAAGCTTTGTTTTTTCTCTTTGCTTTTCTTAACAAAGTTTATTTCTGTGTTTGCCAGAACACTGAGACACAAAGTGTTTTCCACTCCATTCCCCCTGGGGTCTGCTTTCTGTCCTTTCCTGCTGTCCACATAACTGCATTTAACCAAACATCTCTCACTAGCTCTGTTTATATTAACTCCCACTGTCCAGTGTGAATGTATAAAGAGCATTTAGTGGCCACTTCAACTAGTTCAACTCTACAATATCATGTCATCCAATGCTGCTGCTGCTCTGCCATAGGTTAAAAATGAACAAGGTAGTGATTCCCTTCTAGGGAGCATTGCTGTATATTCAGAGGTACTTCATGTTTTGTTATATTCTCCTCTTTAAATGATCAAACCGGAACACTTGAAATGACCTCACCAACAAAAAAAGCAGTATTATCACATTTATGGAGATTAAAATAAATATTAAACAAATACAATATTTGATCGGAAAAAAGAGGCCTCCTGCAGTAGATTATTTTTGATTTTTTTAAAAGAATTAAGGCGGTGTGTGTTAAATAATCTGTATTAATTAGGTGTATTCAGCACAGACATATTTTCATGTCTGCAATATATTCTTTTTATTTTTTTTTATGTTCAGCAAAGCACATGTTTACTTCAAACTAAAACTACGTACCTACTCTTAATTTAAAAACAGACAAACTGATTTTTTGTGCTGTTTTTGTTATTTATTAATCCCAAAACTGTACGAAGAACAGGGAAGAAAATCAGGGAAGAAAAAAAGTGAATGAAAAATACAACAGTTAGTCAGACAAACGTGGTTCAACTGAATTAGGAAAATCAACAATACTATTATAATTTGTTTTTAAAGTCCTGTTTCAGTTTAAAACAACACAACAAAAAGTACTTGGGCTTTTCTGAATACTTCTACATTTTCTTATTGTTTGACCTGCTGGTAAACCTTTTTTACAGCTTCATATTTTCTACATATTAAAAATGACAGCAGCACAAAAACCAACACGCTCTTTTTAAGATCATTATATTAAAACCATTTTTTTTTTTTTTACTTTAGATTTTCAAGGTAAAGGTTTTTTTGCTTTGATTTTTGATTTCCCTGTCCATTTTTCTGCAATAGTCTTTTATTTAACAACTTAAAAACACTCAGATAACTTCCTGATTTCTTTTGTACATTTCTCAGATAATTAACATAATAAAGTTGTGCATCTTTATGTTTCCACGCTGTTCAAATTAGGACCAGGCAGCAGCAACATCGATGTGCAATTCAATCTAACTTCAGTCTAGGCATAAAAAGTGGACAAAGAGAAGTAAATGTCTTTTGCTTCGGCTGCAGCGGCAAAGCTCTGCTGCACAAAAAGGGTAAGACTGGTCCCCCTCTAAACGTTATGGTCTCTACTGTTATTGCACAGAGGACAGGAGCAGTTGCACAGCAGCTCATGTGACTATTTGTGATTAATAAGTGTATCAACAGTTTTTAAGGCTGAAAAAGTCCCAAAATTTGCCACTAGGAAAAGCTGCTTAATATAGGAACACTTTCTGTAAGTTCTGACATCTGATGTTTATATTTCAGTACGCCTGTTTGAATGTTAGTTAAGGTGTAGTCTGGGTTGGTTTGTATGACGTCCAGCTTTATTTAAACTGCCAACAAAGAATTTACAAAAGGCAAGGAAGCAGAAGGAAACATCAAAAGTGCCAGGCGCTGTTTAGCTGGTCAGTGATGGTAACGGTTGATTCCCGCTTCCTGGCCAAGTAATCCACGCATCTCTTTAAAATAACATAGTAAAAAATTATTTTCATTTTTAGTCCAATGGCCTCAAATGTTTGCAGCTTTCTTCAAATTTCGAGGGGAAAAATAGACATGTATATAAATGGACTTCAGGCCTAATGTGCTATTTCCTGCTCTCATCTCCCTTGTTTGTTTTTCTACTAATTTCCTCTCCTTTTTTTCTAAAGCTTCCTTTTTAGTGCCCCTGCAATTTGCCCACAACCACTCTACAGATCCAAACTGAAAGTCTGAAACGCCAACAAATCAAACAAAAACAGAAAAGGCAGCAAAGATGTAAGAAGAATAAAAAAAAGTCAGGGGTTCATTATTTTGCCGAGATGACAAGCCCCGAGTCTAAGAAAGAGTCCGATCTGTTGGGAGTTGAGTTTGTGTTGTCGTTGCCCTGCTGTTTGTCGTTAGTCCAAACAGGCCCACAGAGATCGTTGAGTGACAGGCCACAGACAGATACACACCGTCAATAATTGCAGCCCACATCTTGTCACAGAGAAAAAAAAAACCTGCATGGGTCTCCTGAAAGGAGCTTGTAAACCCCATGAACACAAATGTGTGGACATGCTTCAGGCAGGGCATAACGGTTTCTTTTTGACAGCAGACATGCCGGTTCTCTTGAATGTAAAGACAAGTAGTCAGGCATAACACACACGCCTCACAACAACCAGGAGCTTCAGGCTGACCAACAAAGCTCATTAGGAGTGAAGCTATGGTTCAGTGAGCATACAGACGTCACCAAGACGCTTAAAGCACTGATTGCATCAGGAGATATGGGGATGGAAAGCTCAATCATTCTCCTCCTTTGTACTACTTTTTGTAGATCTATATATGCTTGGGTGAAGAAGTGCCTCAATGTTTCAGCAAATACTGGTGTGAAACTGGATATGCAAACAGAATTTTAAGTATAGTTAGCTTAGTGCAGGTAAAAACATGGAAAAGGTCACAACAGCTGGAGAGTTAAACTCAAATAGTTAGGAGGAAAAATATAACGATTCAATTTGTTTAATGTTTTCAAAACTTTCCAGTAATAAGAGCACACATATTTATGATAAAGTCTTGTGAAAAAAGGAGCAGATATCTAGATAAGCCGGTTAGAACTAAAAAGGACTCGGATCTAGACAGAAATTGTTAGAATTAAAGGTTTACATTTGTTTTGAATAAACTATCTATATTGTTAAGGTTTTGATGGCTTTGCAGCAACAAAAAAAAAAAGAAAAGTAAAAAATGCAGTCATTTACCAGTAGATTTAAAAAGAGAATAGACTTCATGTTGCCACGAGAAAAGTAAGGATATTTATTATTTCCATATTGGTTCGCACCAGAAAAAAATACATGTAACCCTAATAGTGGAATAGTCTGAAGGATTTTAAATAATTACAAACATGAAGCAGCCTGAATTATCCCAGGTGCAAAGCTACAATGACCCTGAAGTGAACTTTGAAATATTTGAAAACTATCTTAAGAAAAGTGTCTTTTAACAAAAGAGGCTACAGGAATATTTTTAGAAAAGTCTGTTAGAAGAACATTTTTTAAGGAATTAAAGAACAGAAAAGAAAATTTTCTGGATTCCTTCTTACCATATTGCGTAACAAGGCTATGGGCCACTTCAGGAACTGCTTTCACCAGGTTTCCCAAGAAACTGAATGTAGGCAGAGACCTCTTCACACTGAGCTGGGTATTCACCTGGACAGGGACGTATCAAATGATAATCAATATTTCGCAACAGAAGTGTACATAAACCTGCAGAGACATAACCCATGTTATTAAACATCTGTTATGCAGCATGGAGCACAACTAAATTATTCTGGCAACTTCAAGAAAAATAAAATGTATATCTTTTTAATTCAGTAAAATTTTCCATGTAGTAGAGCTTTTAATTTACCATTTTTAACGAGAGTTACAGTCTGACAAAAAATAATTTTCATTGTTTAAAATGATCACTTCAGCTTACTCCAGTGTGGGCCCTTATAGGCAAGACCCTTCACACTACTGCCTAACTATGTACCCACAGGGGGCCAGTCTGCGTCTCCCCGTGCCGGTCCCCAGCCCGGTTAAATACAGGGTTGTGTCAGGAAGGGTATCCAGCGTAAAACTCTGACACACGTGTCCCACTAAACCACCTGTGCAAATCAGCACAAGCTGAATCTTTGCTGTGGCGACCCCTAAAGGGATAAGCTTAAAGGTGAACAACTTTTAGCTAGTTTGCAAAATTCTAAATGAAAAACTATCAAATTTAATTGCTGCAACCTCAAAGAACATTTACCTTTTAAATATGTATGGAAATAGTTTATAGTCTGTTTTGGCCACAGATCTATTACGTTAATGACAAGTAAATATTATTATAAAAGCATCAGATTATCTCTGAGTATCACATTCACAAACTAGGTAAAGAAGAGGACATTTAATTCAATTCATTTAACACAAATACAAACATTGTGGTAAAATTATGTTTTCTGTAACTGTTTAATGAAGTCATCTAAACTATTTTTCCTTTGCTGCATGATGATACTACTCGACTTTCATCCCCCTCGAGTGGCACAACAGCAGGAGGTCGACAGGAGCGCCATGTCTTTACTAAAGAGCAGTTTGAGGATCGGATGTTGAGGAAGCAAATACTGTTAAAACCTTCATGATATATTGCTCAGTTTGTTCCTGTGCCTGCCGGCCCACATTAGCGGGACAAGTGTATCTTAATATATATGCTGTTACATTTGCCTCACCAGTTTTTGAATCTCATCCAAAACAAAGTGAAATGAGAGGTCATTCTTGAACTCTGCAAGCAGCTGGACCAGCACTAAAAATACACAAATAGGACAAAAGTACACAAAAAAGAAATAAACAAGGGTAAGCGTCTGTCCAATAGACGTTACAGGAATGGGATTTTTCTGCATAAAATATACAGTTTAGTGTTTAAAAGACATAATAGTACCTAAAAATAATTCCTCTGTTGATAAAGGTATGCATATGTATCAGTATTTTTTTCTACTTCACTGAAAGATTGACACAAGTGTTAATATTTGTGTCATATTTTGACACTGCCTTAGTTGTTTTAAGTAATCATTTGTTTAACTATACATTTATAACCATCCGCTTTGGATATCTGAGTTGTAGAAAATCAATATTTACATGAAGAAAAATCTGCAATATCACTAAACACTTGTACAGTTTTGAATAAACTCTTGGCAATAAAGACAAAAAAAGGCTTTTAAAAAACATCTTTACTAAATAAATAAAGAGTCAAATGAAATGGTAGTCACAAGTTACCCTCATTGCAAAAAAACGTCTCTATTAGTGTGTTTTTACAAAATATCAAGGATAGTCTGAATATGTAAGTACAAGTTCTGCATGAATATCTTAAATGATTGTGTTTGCATATGAATGTGAGCACACAAACACTCAAACAGAATCTAAACCACAAAGACTTCACTCAACCTTGATCAGTCTTCTCCAATGTAATAGGGTTCTCCACAGTTTGAAGCATCCCTAGGCAAAGGAAAATCATCATTAAAGCAAAAATTTCCAAACTTCATAACATGTAAATATCCCCAAACAAATGAAAATTTGAGTGTGTTTTCCAGTTAATAAAAGAACAACCTCTCCCCCCAGTTAAAAAGGAAGAAAGATAAATTGGAGATTGTTCCACTGCTGTGAATGCAATTGCATCTGTAACATCAACACAAGCAGAAAGGAATGGAAAAATAAAAAGTGGGGTATAAGAACACCAGAGCACAATGAGCTTCATCTATTTTACTATTCTATTACAACAAGGTTTTGTTGATATGCCTGTTTTTTACTGTGTATGCATTATATAAAGAAGCCATCAACATTGCTCAGAGAAACAAACTGTAATCATAATCTAGCATAATAATGGAACTGCAAAGAGGTGATCCATTACAGGGAGGCTATGCAGACAAATTAATGCCATTAAGATGTTCAAATATCTACTGGTGAACAGAGCTGCTAAACATTCATCTTTGTACAGAATATTAAACAAGTCTGTTCAATTTAACAATACAGTTCAATCAAGAAAGACATTTTTTTATAAGATGAAAACTTTCAGTTAAGTAATTCCTAATTTTTTCCATTTGTATGTTTTGTTTACTTTTAATTTTCTTACCTAAAAGTGTAGCTATTAGCTGTAGAGTAACCCTGTGGTCTTGTAAGAGAAGCTCTCTGAGGGCTCCAGGGGAACTTTTAAGAATGCCGCTTACAGTCGACAACGCAAATGACTTTCTCACTGACTGCATCACAAAATAAGAAACCGTAAAAGACAAAATTGTACAAAAAGATTTCCATTAGCAGCATCAATCAATCCTTTCTGAGGAACAATACTGTTCATGGTCATAACCTTGAAGGTTGAGGGGAAAAAACAGAGTTATACTTACCGAAATGTCTTCAGCTTCCATCATTTCAACCATACAGGCAACACAGAACAGCAGCTCAGCTCCCTCACTAAGCTGGAGCTGAACACTCCATTTCGGACAATGGCGGAAGTGGACGTTCTCAAGAACAACGTCCCCACCTTGTGATGTTGTCATTTCATCAACTGAAGCTGAATAATGCATGATATGTGGCTTGGTTTATTAGTAAAAACTGCCTCAACAAATGTAGCTAGCAGATAAATTGAATGATCGTGAGCAAACTAGCATCATCACTGTCACATACATGGCACAACTAAGTAATGTTAACAAAAATAACAGCAGCCAAACATTTGGCCATACTTTGACTTTAAGAGGGTAAGTTTTAAAAATTTACAGTAGTAAAAAAGGAAATATCTTGAGAGAAAAAAACATTTAAAAAAGGCGATTACCGTTCACAATTGAGCTAGGAAGTTGAAGTCCTTTTAGCGCGAATGTCAAAATTCAAAACTTTATTGACACTACAACACAATTCAGCAACAGTATAATGGCCAATTAAATGCGACCCAGTTAAATTTTAAATGAAAGAAATTTTTAAAAGTAATACTTAAAAAGAAAGCATAATTATAAAAACAGTAACACACTAAAAACATAAGCACTGTTCAAAGAAATTGTATTTTTTGTTTATTGTTGAGATAAAAGTAATCAAACCTGTAAATTATGTTGTATGTTTGTTTTAGATATTTACTGTTATAAAAAAATATATTCAAATTAAACCGAGTATGGGCTTCACTTTATTCAAGAAATACATTTTAAAAATCGTTGTCTTAATTTACCCTTTGTTCTTTTCTTTTCAGAAACTTTTTTAAAATAACTTTTCAAGTGCACAACTTTTAGATGAAAAAATATAATTTGCTTAACACTGTTTTTTCTATTAAAAAACAAAACCGTTATCTCGACAACTAAGTCACAGAAAAAAACATTCACCCATATTAAATTTAATTTCTTTTTCTTTATTTTTTGGATACTGAGAAAACTTATAAACTACATTTCAGTAGCATTATTGTGACAAAATATCTGCTTTTGTAGAAAGCAGATAATATTTTACCATCTAACATTGAGGATGAAATGGAGGATAGAGTTAAAAAGAAGCAAATAATTCCAGTGCTAGTCAATGCTGCAGTTGCTGGTGCAGCTTTAACAAATGACTAGATATAAAGTGACTGAATATAAAGTGCCTTCTACGCTATGGGGGTATTGATCGTTGGAACATTTTGCTGGAAATGCTTGGGTTGACATTTGTAAATAGAGTTTAATGTCTAGTCAAGCATTTTGTCCAGATTGTCCCTAGTATGTAATTTCTATGTTGTTGTTTTTAATTATAATTTTTTAACCTCTTTTATCTTTTCACCCAGTTTATGCTCAGTGGTTGTCCACTTTTCTGTCCATCTTGTGGAATTCAAGACAAGAGTATTGTTTCTAAAAAGAACGCCATTAAGTTCACAGCTAGAGATAAGTATTTACCATATATTTAAAACAATTAAAATTTAAATGAGTGCACTAAAACCTTGTTCTTGAAGTGTTTGTTTCCATGAGAAAATTACTTGTATTTTAAACCATTAACAACAACATATATGATCTTTTTGAAAAACAATCTTAAAAAAATAAGTTAAAACTTAATCTATTAAGTTTTATTCTTGTTAATATTGTCAATTTGGGTGCAAAGTAATTAAACTAAGGTACAGGATTTGGTGCAATTCTGCTGCATACATTACAGCAATGATACTATGCATCTGAAATTGTTCAGTTACCACACAGAAATGCATTATGTGCCAAAATGCTTCAGTTTTGTCTTGTAAACACAACCTACTGGTCATTCATCTTGAATTTTTAGGAAAACTGTACTTTCAAGTATCTTTAAAATACTTTGACCTTCAGATTTTTACCAATTGAATGACAGTGCTTTACACGCTCTGTCTAGTAATGGGATGTATGGGTCTTCTTTGAAGTGTCAGTAAGTTGTGAAGGCCACTATCAGGTGATCACCATGACGACAACACCTGTGGGGTTGAAGCAGGACTGCGATGGTGATGTGGGGGCGACTATCATCTTTGACAAACATCAATTTATTCTCTCTGTATGTCTGTATCTCCATAGACTGCATCAGAACACCGGCAGAGCTCTCCCTCCCAGGTGTGTGTTTCTGCATAACAAGGTAAGTGAGACGGTGTGAGCTCCTGCAGTGAACTCATCACTCATTGTTTGTTGGTGACTAATATATGTTAAATTTATTGTAGGCTTGCAAGCAAATTCCAGGTTGAATGTGGCTTATTGGGACTTTGTGGAGATATAAGGAAAATATAGAGAAGGCGGATTCAAGAAAGTGAGAAATTGGCTGTTTTTTTCCATGCATGTCTGGACAGTAGGTGAGATGCAGTGATAAGTTTCAGCGTCAAACTTAAAATGGAAACTTGGTGCATACTGTGGTGGGCTTTTAGTTTCACTTTTTTTAGTCACTTCCTCTGTCCCCCACTGACCCCCCACGTATAACACCCACGTTTTCTTCCGCGTTTGTTCCGTCTAATTGTTGAGCAAATCACCTTCCTGCAGTAATCATCTAAATCCATAGTTTCCACACTGTTTGTGCAAAATCACATGTTATTCATGTGTGTGAGGTCATCTAAACTAGTACGTACAGCAGTCACGTGACCTTAAACATCCTATTTTTACGAGTCATTAAAGACTTCGACAGCCCAATTCCTGATACATTTCTATTGTTTACCAACTCAAGTCTCCTCACACTTAGCTTTTTCGATCTATATCACAGTTCTACTTTAGGTTTGCGGGTTTTTTTCCCCGGCTTTGTCTTTGTTCGAGGAAATGGGCAGAACTGAAAGGCTCGTGCGTGTTTGTAAACGTGCGTGTGTCTGTGCGCGCGCGTTTGAGTGTGTTTTTTTTCTCTGCGTCTCGCTGCTGTGGTGATGCGTTCAGGTGCTCTTCGTCGCCAAAGCTGAGAAGTTTCTAATGCCAGCGCGACGGATTTTACCGAGTCAATAAAAGTCGGTTATGCCTAACAGTGGACGATAGGCCAAGTGAAGTAAAAAAAAATCGACAATCGACACTTGGTAAGAGATGATTACTCAGAATTTAAATTTAAAAAATGTTTATTACAACTCATTTTTAGCGAATGCACTCTTCCTTATGTCAAAAGCTTTTTCTCTACTACTTATTTCATCACTGTCAGTTGTTTTTCTTTAAGTTTAGTTGTTTCCATTTCCCACAAATGCATCTTTTGTAGGCTGAGGTGTTGTAAAATGTAACATATCTTTGTAGTTGATATGTTGATTTATGTCTTTAACTCGAGAAATAAATGCAGTAAACGTTTTTTTGAACAAATAAGAATTTTTAAATAACTTCGGATGCTAAAAGCATTGAAAAAACTGTTTTTATGAGCCTCATGTACGGTTTTTTTTTAAGCAAGTAGAGCCAACTGACTTGTGTACCAGAATCAGAAGTGTCAGACTTAAAAAAAAAAAAGCTCCCTCCAAAAATAAGTTAGACAATCATCTGCAATGTCAAAAAAGGAACCTAGGACCACATTGATTATTCATTCTGATAAATAATGTGTCATATGGTTGCTTATACATGTCTGCATAAAATAGCAATGGGGAAAGCAGAAAGGATGGAACCAGTTGATGCTGGTTTTCAAATTGCTGAAACCAAAAAGCCATTAGACAAAGATTTTGATCCTGATGATTGCTCAATTTGGTCTTAAAAATGTTAGAAACAATTCTAGGTTAGGTTTTATTTTAGGAACCTTTAAAGTCATCTTTTGGGGTTTGTTTTGTTCCATTTGAGTGATGAAGATTTTGTGAGATTGATGATGCAAAATGAAATCTGCCTAGAATATTTTCAACAAAGCGGTGCCTTGAATTGAAGAATAAATAAATGTAAATTTTCGTGATTAAAAAAAAAATCCCAAATTGCAAAGCTATTCCAAACTGTACCCTTTGGCCTTCCTTTTCAGTTCAATGTTCACTTTAGCTTACATACCATATTTTTATATATTTTTTTAAATGAATATTAAATATTATTATATAATTCTTTGTGTTGATGTTTTTTTTCCCCGACAATTGTCATGTTTTTGATTTGGGAAAAAGTGGTGTGTCATGTGTGTCTTTCCCAGCAAGGTTTTGAGCCAGGTTTAAACCAGTTGGGTCTTACCTCGAATAGACTTGCTGAGAGTCAGCTGCATAGTCTGTCTTTTAACAAACTCTGTCTGTACGTGCAGAGAATATCACAAAAATATAAAGAATATTACCCAGAAAATGAGTTAAAAATCAAAGTTTAACTTTTGATTTACAACATTTATTGGTTTTTATTTTTAATTAAAAAAAATACATGAATAAATTCATTGCTGTAATGTGGGCCAAATAATACGACACTCACCACAACTAAAATAAAGAATTCAGGTAACAAGCAGACATTGTGACCTAGGAAGGTGATAGGCATCTGTCTGTGGTCTTTCTATCAAGCAACAGTGCTGCATAACTTCCTGGGGGACCGGCGGTATTAGTCATCAGCTGTTTCCACGTAATGCTGACTGAGGGCCACGGCATTTAGAAGACAGACGAAGCGGAAAGGCTGTTTGCAAAATATATGCAGCTCTGAACGCGTCAAACTGTACCGAGGTTTAGAAAAAAACACACCCACAACCTCAGATGCAGATGAAAACCACAGCAAATAGGTGGTGTGTCTCTTTATACATATGTTTCGTATACTCTCTTGATTGGAGGCTTAGCGAAGTTTCCAAACACCTGTTTACCTTCTCTTATGTCAGACAGCAAACATTGGCTTATCTCCTGTTGGATTGTTTCACCAGCACTTTCTAGAGGTTTTTCTGGCTGTGCTAAACAATTAGGGGAAATGTGAACCAAAAACAATGGCTTTACCCTCATGCATCAGGATGCATGCGAAGACAGTGTGCAGGTACTCTGCAGTCTTGTGGGTCAAACTGAGCGTTAATGTGGTCACACTGAGGCCTCTATTTCTGCCTTCAACCCCTCATGCACCTGGGGAGTATTTGCTTTCTCACCAGGACAGGTCGCTTTTTAGCAGTTCAAGACTTAGTTTAATGGGAAATAGAAAGAGACTCAGACATAGGAAGCTTTCAGTTATGTGAAAAGGCTGAGTGTAATTGTCCTGCTCTTACATAAAAAATGCTCTTCTTATCTGAACTCTTGCAGTAATATTGATTTAGTAAGACAAAACAAAGAAAGACAAAAAAGAAGTTAGGGAGACAGACTGACAAAGGGAAGAAATTTGCTGACTGATGAGGCAGAGCAGCTTTCCCAAGTTCATTTTGGAAATGCTCTAATGTGGATTTTCAGGCACAAAGTGGCTGACTGTGTTGCTAAAAAGGCAAAAGAGGCTGCAGATGAAGTCATTCGTTATCATTACTGTATTGTTGAATCATTTTTGTCCACAAGCAGAAGATATACAAAGAAGGAATCCTGCCTCGTCATTAATTTTGCCGATCTTTAATTAAATGGATGGATCGATAGCTTTTTGAACTCCACGAAGTTCAACAAAAAGAAAAAAAAATCCATGTCTTTTAGAAGAACAATAGAGAAAAGAGAAGGGACTGAAAGTAAGTACTTCAAGGAACAGCATTAATAGTTTTCCTTCCTTCTATCCAAGCACATAATGACCCTCAATCTTGTTCATCCTTCAAGTTGAAAGAAAATTGTCTTCAGAGCAGAAAAAATATTCTCTCTTTATGTATCTCAGCCAGGCATCCAATCACACTCTAATTTCCGTTTTTCTTTCTTCGCTATTTAAGATTCTAATTTTCTATCACGTTGGATCAATTTGAAGATGCTTTTCTCTTCTTCTTCTAGTTAACATATACTCCCGGTGTCTCCTCAGACCTCTCCCCTCATCTCTTGTCATGTCCATGAGGAACCCACCTCAGCGCCGGCGCTCTCTGGGACCCGTCTCGCCCAAACGTATCTACAGAAACCTTTCAGTCAGACTGAGAGGAGGAGAATCGGCAGTTTCCGAGGAGGTGGATGTACCCAAACGCCCCAGCAAGCCTGCAGAAACAGTAGGATGTTTTGATGTTATTTTTAGGTGAAGCTCTGGCCTGGCATTTACATCTTACTTCAAACCTTCTTGTACTTCACTACTTCTCAGGAACTACTTTTACTTTTGACTTCACCTTTTTCATGCTGATGCACCACCTACCGATAGCTGATGCCATTTGACAACTGTTTTGAATATTTTGGGTGAAAAGTAACCACGAAGGACATTAATGGTAACATTTCAGTCTCATGAATCATTGGGTGGGTTCACCAACAGCAACAACAATACAATGAAAGTAGTCTTTTTGGACAAATTCACTAGCACCAAAAAGCTTTAAAAAGATTTTTTTTAAAAAATCATTACACTTACAGTACAGACCAAAGGTTTGGACACACCTTCTCGTTCAAAGAGTTTTCTTTATTTTCATGACTATGAAAATTGTAGATTCACACTGAAGGCACCAAAAGTATGAATTAACACGTGGAATTATACACATAACAAAAAAGTTAACAACAAAATACATGTGTCTGAACGAGAGGGATCAAGGTGGAAGCGTTAGGTTACAGGGGGCTGAGGTGAAGAAGGTGCAGGAGTTTAAGTACTTGGGGTCAACAGTTCAGTGTGATGGGGAGTGTGGAAAAGAGGTGAAGAGGCGAGTGCAGGCAGGTTGGAGCGGGTGGAGGAAAGTGTCAGGAGTGTTGTGTGACAGAAGAGTGCCAGCAAGACTCAAAGGAAAGGTGTACAAGACAGTGGTGAGACCAGCTCTGCTCTATGGGTTAGAGACGGTAGCAGTGAGACAGAGACAAGAGGCTGAGATGGAGGTAGCGGAGATGAAGATGTTGAGGTTCTCCTTAGGAGTGACCAGGTTAGACAGGATAAGGAACGAGTACATCAGAGGGACGGCTCATGTTGCCTGTGTTAGCGACAAAGTCAGAGAAGCCAGACTGAGATGGTTTGGACATGTTCAGAGGAGGGATAGTGGATATATTGGTAGAAGGATGTTGGAGATGGAGCTGCCTGGCCGGAGGGCAAGAGGACGGCCAAAGAGGAGATATATGGATGTCTTAACAGACGACATGAAGTTGGCTAATGTTAGGGTAGAAGATGCCCATGACAGAGTGAGGTGGAAAAGGATGATTCGCTGTGGCGACCCCTGATGGGAAAAGCCGAAAGAGAAAGAACAAAAAAGTGTGAAACAACTGAAAATATGTCATATTCTAGGTTTTTCAAAGTAGCCACCTTTTGCTTTGATTACTGCTTTGCACACTCTTGGCATTTTCTTGATGAGCTTCAATAGGTAGTCACCTGAAATGGTCTTCCAACAGTCTTGAAGGAGTTCCCAGAGATGCTTAGCACTTGTTGGCCCTTTTGTCTTCACTCTGCGGTCCAGCTCACCCCAAACCATCTCGATTGGGTTCAGGTCCGGTGACTGTGGAGGCCAGGTCATCTGGCACAGCACCCCATCACTCTCCTTCTTGGTCAAATAGCCCTTACACAGCCTGGAGGTGTGTTTGAGGTCAGTGTCCTGTTGAAAAATAAATGATGGTCTAACTAAACGCAAACCGGATGGAATAGCATGCCGCTGCAAGATGCTGTGGTAGCCATCCTGGTTCAGTATGCCTTCAATTTAGAATAAATCCCCATCAGTGTCACCAGCAAAGCACCCCCACACCATCACACCTCCTCCTCCATGCTTCACGGTGGGGACCAGGCATGTAGAGTCCATCCGTTCACCTTTTCTGCTTCGCACAAAGACAGAGTGGTTGGAACCAAAAATCTCCAATTTGGACTCATCAGACCAAGGCACAGATTTCCACTGGTCTAATGTCCATTCTTTGTGTTCTTTAGCCCAAACAAGTCTCTTCTGCTTGTTGTCTTTCTTTAGCAATGGTTTCTTAGCAGATATTCTACCATGAAGGCCTGATTCACACGGTCTCCTTTTAACAGTTGTTGTAGAGATGTGTTTGCTGCTAGAACTCTGTGTGCCATTGACCTGCTCTCTAATCTGAGCTGTGAGCCAGTTTCTTTGTTGCGCTTGATTGATGGTTTTTGTGATTGCACTTAAGAACACTCAAAGTTTTCCCAATTTTTGGACCACTCGTTTTTCTGTCCTTAGCTGCTTTTTTCTTGCCATAATCCAAATTCTAACAGTTTATTCAGTAGGACTATCAGCTGTGTATCCACCTGACTTCTGCACAACACAACTGATGGTCCCAACTCCATCACACTTATTAAACCTGACAGGGAACACCTGTGAAGTGAAAAACATTTCAGGTGACTACCTCTTGAAGCTCAAGCCTTCAGTTTGAATCTACAATTTTCATGGTGGTGAAAATAAAGAAAACTCTTTGAATGAGAAGGTGTAACGAAACGTTTGGTCTGTACTGTATGGAGCACTGGAATGTTTTTGCAAAAATAAAATCTAAAGGAGTTCTCCTCTGTGTGGTTCTGCTGTGGACTGGTGAACTGTCCAGGATGTACCTGCCTTGATCTCACAGTAGCTGGTAAGCTCCAGGAACTCTGTGAGCCTGAACAGGAATAAGGGGGTGCAGAAAATGAATGGATGGATGGAAAAAATCTATGAGCAGTTCAACAACTTTAATAGACTTAAAGAAGTGAGGCTGAGGTCACATAAGCCGGCAGTAGCTGCGTTTACATGGGCAAAAGTAATCGGAAAGAACGCCTGATTGGAAGAACAATGCGTAATGTAAACATGCCGTTCGGAATACTCTGCCCCGATCAGACTCGTTCGGATCAAAATTTCTGTCCGATCGAGAGAGGTGGGTTATGCTGATTGTTGATCCGATCGTTGTTCATGTAAACAGTTCATTCCGATCGTGTGTCACTACTGCTCTGGTTTTACGTCACGCATAGACGGTCTTTTGCTCCAGAGAAAGCTTTGGAGCTCAAACAGTACCAACCCACTCCTCTGCGGAGGCCCGGTGCGAAGCACCGCTCCGCTCTCGCCCCGCTGGCTCCTCGCCTCTCCCTACTCTTACACCCCTCACGAGGGGGTTGCGGGGGAGGAGCGCTTCATGCCCCGTGACGTCTGGACCCTTGCGCGGTCCTGGCTCAGGTGCCGGTGGACCGAGCAAACTGTGTCTCTGAGCAGAGCAGCCGGATTAATAGCTTTGTGTTTGAGGGGAAGTTAGGAGGATGCTTTGTTACGTGTGCGTTTTGTTGTTTTGTCACGTGTGGAAGAATTGGGACTGCGATCCGTCCTACTGCTCTGGGTTAACGGCTGCCGCACTCAGGAGAACCATGTGTCTGAGCAGAGCTCGGACTTCCAGCTCACACAGCGGCTTTGGTGCGGTGTGTGAGCTTTTCAAAGCAGAATCTCGCTCAGTCCTTAGAAACTGTTCAAACAATCACATGGATTTGTGTTTCCAGTCGTGTCTCAACAAAATAAAGACTGATGTTATTCCACGAATTTCACGCAGGGATTTTGTGTTCATCAAACAAGGCTAATGTTGTTAACGCATGTTAGCCTCTCCTGGGTGCTCCGTTCTTTTTCCACAAAAAAAGCACTGACCACACAGATTAAAAATAAAATGATGAGCGAACAGGCGCTACATAATATTCATAACATTAATAAAAGCACGTTTGGAAGATCGTCTCGTATATTACCGAGCTGCTGCATAGATGTATATAAGAGCAAGGTTTGTTTACTGTGGGACTCATTTCCCTTCCGGTATTTTAAACACTACTGCGCGTGCCTAAATGATTTATTCCGACCAAAAGTGTGACCATGTGAACGTTTGTTCTAATCGGAAAAAGGTTTTCTAATCCCATGTGCACGGTTGAATTTTAATCAGACCATTGATCCAATCAAGATATTTTGCCCATGTAACCGTGGCTATTGAGACACTGCTCTAAAATTCCTGGTACAAAGTCATACCAAATGCAACAAAAATAATTACTAATAAGAAATTAGATAAAGGATATACTGAGAAGTGAATAGCACTTTAAAATACTTTGTCATTTGTACCAGTGTTGCTGTTTTTTATCATTACAAAGTATAATCAGAAAAATTCTGCATAAATAAATAAAATGGTCAGAAGATTTCCAAACTTTAGAAAAAGGAATAGTCATCCAAAGAGAATTTAAGCTTGTCTACAAAATTATTCCTGAACTTGCGTTTTTGGACTTGGTGTAACCCTTGGTGCTATCCAAGGCACTTCAACATTGGGAGTGGGGTCATCTGGACCCCATAAGAAAGTGCGCTGAACCTTTTTTCTTCAATGATTTGTGATCTTCACTGGTGTCCATGGATTACATGAAATCCTCTTTACCTTTATCTACTTTTGTCATGGTAGGGAGAACACGTCAATGTAGGATCGGGTCATCTGGACCCCATAGGATAGCACAAGGGTTAAGGAGAGCAAACATGGGCTGTATTAGCCTGAAGTTGTGCTTGTTTTTTCTAAATGAAGGACTGAAACATTAACCTAAAGGAACCGATTCTTCAGAAAAACATGGTGGTGGAAGCATATGCTGTGGGACAGTTTTGCTTTTTCATGTTCAGAAAACCATGGACAAATTTGGATTGTGTTGATATTTTTAAAGTAATGTTAAATAGCTCACTGTCATTTTCGTTTTTCACTTTTTACATTTCAGGTTTTTATTGTCTGTGTTGGCCAAGAAAGGCTAAAGCAGCACAGCCATCATATACTGTAGCTTATCTCAAGATGTGCAAAGTGATCAAATGTAAAATAGAGACGTTAGATTTGTAAAATTTTAATGATAAAATAAACTTAGAATCTTGCTAGTTTAAAACACCACTTTTAAATAAAAGACAGCTGAACTAAAAGGTTTTCAGGCATGTTTTGAAAGCCTCAACTGATTTAACAAAACTTAGAGGCAGTTTTATAATAAGATGTGTTTTAAAAGTCATTTCTTAGCCAAAAAGTATTAACTTTAACTTATTAGCTTACAAAAATGATTAAAATATACATACACGTGGAATGCTAATAAATGTTTTTAGTCTATATAATTGTAGGACTTAGTTTAAAGCAGAAAACTGACCCTGAATTAGGAGTTTGCAGGATGCTATCAATTGAAAGACTTAACCAATCACAAATAAGACCTTTCCCTCTCTAGGCTGGACTCTGCAAAAATGACCAACAAGAAATATCTCAAATGCTATGAAGGACACAAAAGCAAGACTATTTTGTGTCTACTTTCAGTTCTTAACCCTTTTGAAAATCGTTTCAGACTTCTTCAAGGTCCATGTTGACTCACTGTAAAGTAGCATTGAATTGAAATGAGTTGACAGAAAAAAAATCCCTACAGAAAAATACAGCAGCTTTTTTTTAAATGTGGATTTTAATGTGTCGTTCTGTTTTTCAAAGAAAATAAAATGACATCAAAGATGCGTGGAGCCAACTTCCTCCCCCATTATGACACCCAAATTAATGTTTCCCGACCTCAAGGTCCCTAAAAACGCTTTGATGCAAATTTGAAAAGAGGCAGAGATTGTAGAAAACAACAGTCTCAAATGCAGATAGAGAGGTGTAAACATACTGTTTAAAAGGGCACTTCTGCAATGTGTCCTTATATTGTTTTGACCAAACCACTTAATACCACTGGAATAATGTGATCTTTTCTTAAAGTGTGAAGTGTAAGCACTTTGACTGACTTCCATAAATTAGATTAAATTAGGTTTGCCTTCTGCAAATCTAAAGTCAGTTGTTGAAATCGACTTTTTTATCAATCTCAATCATGACACCAATTTTTGCACAGCTATATAAAAATTATTTTGTGAACATTCTTTTAAAATGCCCATTAGTTAGGTTTTCTATGATTTGAGATGATTTCTTTGGTTCCAGTCATGTTCTAGTTTTGTTCTCCTCAAGTCACAGTCTTACCCTCTTCCTTTCCGTTTGGCTTTTCCCTTCAGGGATCGCCAATTCAAATCATCTAATGAACTTACTCCATCTAACCCACATGTGTCAAACTAAAGGCCCGGGGGCCAAATGTGGCCCGCCATGTCATTTAATGCGGCCCGCGAGAGCATAACAGTTTTTAATTTCTTCAAATAAAATATAAAAGTTGGTGTGTATTTATTCATATCTAGGGGGAATCGGACTTGAAACATCGGATTGGGCAACTATACATTAGGACTTAAACACTGTCCATATAACCTAACCTGACAGAATCAAATGTAAAAGGATTTATGCTAAAGTAACAAGCAAACATATGTTTCTATGCAACTGTAATTGTCACATTAAAAAGTTATAAATAAATAAATGAGTTATTTAACATTAAGGAGTAGTTACGTTTATCTTTCGTTGCATTTAGTTACACGTATAAGTTATATCTGGCCCTTTGAGGACAGCCGCTATGCTGATGTGGCCCTCAGTGAAAATGAGTTTGACACCCCTGATCTAACCCTTTCTTCTGCATCCTTTACTCCAGGGGTGCCCACACTTTTTTGGCATGTGAGCTACTTTTGAGACAACATGTCTTAAAAATCTTTCCCCAGAAGAACGGTGATGGATTCTTTATTAAACCGCTCTGGAGTAGAGCTGTGACGGTGTGGGATTTGGATCACTGTGGTGATGAAGCAAAAGAGTCGCAGTGTCAGGAGTCTTGGGACTCTTGGGACCCCCACCCCCAACACAAAATCCTCCAGCGGGCAGCCGCGTCGTGCACTCAAGAACGCACGCAGCTTGTAATGGAAATAAATACAATGGAAATTCCCCCAGAAGCCCTTGAAGTTTGAACACAGGACTCGCAGAAAAAGTAAATTATTAGCAAAGATGAATGTGTTTATTATAGTTCAAATCACGCACCATATGCAGAACTTTCAAAAAAAGAAAATAAAGGGGGATGTGGGGGGACATGCGGGGACGTGCGGTGATGAGTCATCACCGCGGTGATGCGGTTATCATCACACTCCTAATTCCAGCCACTTGATTGTGGCCCTCCATGCATGCTTCCTCTGCCAGCATCTTACACCCTGCAGCTATGTGCTGGATTGTTTTAGGCTCCTCTTTACACAGCCTACACCTTGGGTCTTGTCTGGTGTGGTACATCTGAGCCTCTATGGCTCTGGTACTCAGGGCTTGTTTCTGATCTGCCAGGATGAGTGCTTCAGTGCTGTCCTGTAGGCCAGCCCTGTCTAGGCATTGGTAGGACTTCTTGACATCAGCCACTTCAGTTATGGTCCAGTGGTACATCCCATGCAGGGGTTTGTCCTCCCATGAGGATCTGTTCTCCACCACTGCTTCCTCTGCTCTCCATTGCCTGAGACATTTACTGAGCACCCTGTCAGTTGGGGCCTTGAGCTTTATGTTTTCACGCATCTTGGATGTTTCATCCAGGATAGTGGCTTCCACACTCACTAGTCCTCAGCCTCCTTCCTTGCGGTTAGCATACAGTCTCAGGGTGCTGGATTTGGAATGGAACCCTCCATGCATAATGAGGAGCTTTCATGTCTTAACATCCGTGGTCTGTATCTCTTCCTTTGGCCATCTTATTATTCCTTCACGGCATCTGATAACTGGCAGTGCGTAGCTGTTTATTGCCCGGTTCTTGTTCTTGTCATTGAGCTTGCTTCTCAGGACTTGCCTTACTCGTTGGAGGTATTTAGCTGTTGCAGCTTTCCTTGTTGCCTGTTTGAGGTTGCCATTTGCCTGCGGAATTCCAAGGTACTTGTAACTGTCCTCAATGTCTGCTATTGTTCCTTCTGGGAGTGAGATCCCTCCTTTGTGGACTACCTTGCCTCTCTTTGTCACCATCCGGCTACATGTCTTGAGCCCGAATGACATCTCAATGTCAGTACTGTAGATCCTGGTGGTGTGGATCAGGGAGTCAATATCACGCTCGCTCGTAGCATATAGCTTGATGTCATCCATGAAGAGGAGTTGACTGATGTTGGCCCCATTTCTGAGTCGGTATCCATAGCCAGTCTTGTTGATTATTTGGCAGAGGGGGTTCAAACCTATCCAGAACAACAGTGGGGACAGAGCATTACCTTGGTATATCCCACATTTGATGGACACTTGTGCAAGTGGCTTCCCATTGGCTTCAAGGGTGGTTTTCCACAGCTTCATCGAGTTTCCTATGAAGGCTCTTAGAGTCCTGTTGATGTTGTACAGCTCCAAGCATTCAGTGATCCACGTTTGTGGCATTGAGTCATAGGCTTTCTTGTAATCAATCCAGGCTGTGTGTGTCAGGTTGGTGTGTTGTGACCTGCAGTCTTGAGCAACTGTTCTGTCAACCAGGAGTTGGTGTTTGGCTCCTCTGGAGACTCTACCAATGCCCCTCTGTGTGTTGCTCATGAACTGATCCATGTGCCTATTTATCTTTGTTGCAATGATGCCTGACATGAGCTCCCATGTTGTGGAGAGACAGGTTATTAGCCGGTAGTTAGATGGGAATGCACCCTTTGAGGGATCCTTCTGGATCAGGATCGTTCACCCTTACGTTAAGCCATTCAGGGTGAGTCCCATCTTTTAGCAGCTGGTTTATTTGTGCTGCCAGGCGCTCGTGGAGTGCGGTGAGTTTCTTTAGCCAGTAGACATGTATCATGTCAGGACCCGGTGCTGTCCAGTTCTTCATAACTGAGACTCTTTCTTGGATGTCTGCCACTGTAATGGTTACTGGATTCTGTTCAGAGAGGTTAGGTTCCTATGTTCTTTTCTCGGAGCGATCAGCCACTGGGCATTGCTGTTATGTACTGTGTTCCACAATTACAACGCATTATTCTTTATTAAGAAATAACAGTAACAACTAACTACTGAACTAACTATATAGGTGTTGGAGAATGACCCCGTGTATGTGTGTCAGGCGCTGCGTGTGTAGGAGCAAGGAGAGCACACAAGTGTGTTGGGGGTGTTGTGTTGATTCTTCTGCAGCGGACCGCTCTCGAGGTGCACGCGAGGCTTCACCTGTGCTCTCCAGTACAGAAATCTTCTCAGAATATTATATACTGCCCAGTAATAAACGAGACTGCAGACAACATAGTAGTATGTTTAGGGGCAGTCATCTGGAGTTCGTTTTTAAAGTCAGAAGATGTTTCACCTCTTATCCTAGAGGCTTTGTCAATTCTGAATTAGCTGGTAAAAGAGCTGGTATATATGCACTCATAGGGAGGAGTCAGACCTGAAACTGGATGGTATTGTCAAACTTAGCCTACATGGTTTCGCGTCGTTAAGAGTCCTTTGTCCTCAGTTGGGGGTTGGGGAGCCAGTGACTCCCTCCCCAAACTTGTTTTCTCTTTCACCTGTTAACGACCCAGGTGGAACTGGTTTGGTTCGTTTGGGTTTCAGAACACTGCCGTAGATGGATGGAAGAATAAACCTGAGACCACCATTCTTATTAAGAGAAGGTTTATCCTTCTTGACCAAGATGGCTTCTTTCACTCCTCGGTCCAACCATCCTTTCTCTCTGGCTAAAATTTGGACTTCACTGTCCTCAAACGAGTGGTTTGTGGCCTTCAGGTAGAAGTGCACTGCAGACTCAGGTCCACTTGGGTTGGCTCTGCGATGTTGGTAAAGCCGCTTGTCTATAAACTGTTCATTGCAGTTCTCTTTGCAGTGGATAAAGCACACAACATTACTCTGTAGCTAGGAATTTTGTCCTTTGGATGAACCAGTTTTTGTCTGAGAGTATTAACTGGTTTGAGATGAACTGGGATGTTATGTTGTCTGAAAATCCTTTTTAGTTTTACAGACAGGCCTGAGATATAAGGAATTGCAACACTGTTCCCTTTCTGCTCTTGTTCCTTCTTGTCTGGTTTTCTTGTATGATGGGATCTGGTGAATGCCCAGTTTGGATATACATTTAGAAAACACATTGATCGTGTATATTTTTCCCACCAAGGCAAGAAGTAGCAGGTATTATCTGGGAGTACCTCCTGACCACCCAGAGTCTGTTTCAACTGCTTATTAAAAGTCATGAAACTTTCTTCCTTTTTCAGCTTCCACCAGTTTGTCCTCTTTGTTGCCTTTGGACTTTCTTAATTTTCTTCATTACCAGTCATCCTTCATACCACCATCCTATGCTGTCTGGAAACACTCAGTTAAAGAAAGAAAGTCCACAATGCTCTCTGAAATGACTTGAAACATTCAAAAGTAACAATAAATTAAAATGTATTGAAAATTAAGTAATCAAAATCCGCCATTACTTTTGAGTTTTTGATTAAAATAATTATTTAAAAAAACAAACTAATGAAACAGGCTGGACAAAAATGATTGGACCCATAACTTAATATTTTGTTGCACAACCTTTTGAGGCAATAACTGCAATTAAATGGTTTCTGTATTTGTCAATGAGCATTCTGCACCTGTCCACAGGTATTTTGGCCCACTCCTCATGAGCAAACTGCTGCAGTTGTCTCAGGTTTGACAGGTGTCTTCTCCAAATGGCATGTTTCTGCTCCTTCCAAAGATGTTCAATGGGATTCAGATCTGGGCTCAGAGAAGGCCACTTCAGAATAGTCCAACGCTTTTCTCTTAGCCGTTCTTGGGGTTTTTTGGCTGTGTGTTTTGGATTGTTGTCCTGTTGGAAGACCCATGACCTGCGACTTAGACCAAGCTTTCTGACACTAGGCAGCACATTTCTATCCAGAATGCCTTGATAATCTTGAGATTTCATTTTACCTTGCACAACTTCAAGACACCCTGAGCTAGATGCAGCAAAGCAGCCCCAAAACAGAACTGAGCCTCCTCCATGTTTCACAGTAGGGACAGTGTTCTTTTGGTTGGATGCTTCATTTTTGAGTCTACCAACATAGAACTGATGTGCCTCACCAAAAAGCTCCAATTTTGTCTCATCTGTCCAAAGGACATTTTCCCAGAAGCTTTGTGGCTTGTCAACATGCATTTTTGCAAATTTCAGTCTGGCTTTTTCATGATTTCCTTTCAACAGTGGTGTCCTCTTTGGTCGTCTCCCATGAAGTCCACTCTGGCTCAAACAACAACGAATGGTGCGATCTGAAACTGATGTACCTTGATCTAGGAGTTCACCTTTAATGTCTTTGGAGGTTGTTCTGGGCTCTTTGGATACAGTTCCAACTATCCGTCTCCTCAATTTGTCATCAATTTTCCTCTTCCAGCCACGTCCAGGGAGGTTGGCTACTGTCCCGTGGGTCTCAAACTTCTGAATAATATGTGCCACTGTTGTCACAGGAACTTCAAGCTGCTTAGAGGTGGTTTTATAGTCTTTACCTTTCTGATGTTTGTCTATAATTTTGTTTCTACTATCCTGGGACAATTCTCTCCTTCGTTTTCTGTTGTCCATGTTCAGTGTGGTACACACCTTTTCACCAAACAGCAACGTGACTTTGTCTCCCTTAAAACAGGCAGACTGACTGATTATGGGTTTGAAAATAGCTGTGATGTCAATTAAAGGACATACCTGAGTTCATCATGACCCCCTGGGAAATTAGTTCTCAGTATTTTATGTCCAGCCCTATTTCATTAGTTTGTTTTTTAAAATAATTCTTTTAATCAAAAACTCAAAAGTAATGGCTGATTTTGATTACTTAATTTTCAATAAATTTTAATTTATTGTTACTTTTGAACGTTTCAAGTCATTTCAGTGAGCATTGTGGACTTTCTTTCTTTAACTGAGGGGTATCAACAATTTTGTCCACAACTGTACATCATATGCCCTTACTGACATAACCTCTGTTTTTATCCGAGCTTGGGACAATGAGACCCTGGCTGACCCCCTCTTGGCTACTTTAGTCTTACCTGGTTTTATTTCCTATTTACCCTCAGCTGTTTCTCTTGTAGGTAGTTAGTGGAGTGCAGGGTTGTCAGTTTTTCAATGTCAGTTGTCACCTTTTTTGTTTCCTTGTTCCACTGTTTTGTCATGTTTGAGTTTATTTTTCTCCAAAGTTTCTCTAAAGTTTACGTGTATTTATTAAAGTATAAGTTCCTGTGACAAGCCGGGATCCTGTGTTTTAGAGTTAGCTCTGCCTTTCAAGGGTTACATGGAGTTGTATTTAGTTTCAACACACTGTGGAAAAAATATTTTAAAAAATATCTGTATTTGTTAAAAGAAAAGTTCATTACTTTCTTAATCGTTGGTTCCCTCAAGTTTTGGTATGAATGCATTTTGTTTGGAGTGCTTTTTTCTGCGTTTGTTATTTCTGTCCTGTTCTACGCTGGTTTATTTCCTTCTCTCCTGTAATGAAAAAAGTTTCAACATGTAAACCCTCATTGGGATGTTAACACTCTTGTTCGCCTTTTTTCCTTATTCCCATCAGTACAAGACCCTGTGGGAGGCGGTGGAAAATGAGGACACTTTGTCTGTGCAGAGCCTTTTGTCTAGAGACCACACCTGTGGAGGAGGAGGCAGCTTGTGGGAGAAAGGGGAGAGGAGAGAAAAGGAATGGGAGAAAGAGAAAGAGGTGAACAGAGTGAGCGAACAAGGTCTGGTACCTCTGGACGTGGCTGCTCTTACCCACAACTCTCCTTTGCTCCATGTGCTGACTAGAGCAGGAGCCAGACATAATCCTGTTTGTGAGTCCTGTGCGACATCAAAAATAATCAAATTCATTTGCTTTTCAAAGCAGCATCTATAAAATAGATAGAAATGTCTGTTTTTTGCATGTTTCCTGTCAGTGAGCCGGCCAGTGGAGTGGGGGCTCAAGCTAGACACACTGGTGGTACTGGCCAGTAACCGAGTTGAAGAGTGGAAGGCAGAGCTGGTGAAGAAAGCAGGGGCAGGACCGCAGGCTCAAGCTGATGCTCAGAGACAGATCTGCCTGTGGAAACTCAGGCTGCAGCTGTACTGCCGGATGAGAGAGAACTTCCGCAACACAGGTAGGTCGTTGTGGGTCACAGATTCAGAATTTTGATGGGATGCACAGTGGAGTAGTGGTTGGCAGTCTCGCTTCATGGCGAGAAGGCCCTGGTTTAAACCCCAGCTGGGACCTTTCTGTGTGGAGTTTGCATGTTAGACCCCGTGCATGTGTGGGTTTTCTCCAGGCGCTGGGTGTGCCATCCACCATAAAACTGCATAAGAATTGTTGTCTCTGAATTCGCCGTAGACGGTGGACTGGCGACACGTTCTGGTTGTGCCTAACCTTCACCCAACAATAACTGGGATATGCTGTAGCAGCCCCATGACTCCAAAAGGGATTGTGTGGGTGGATGACTTTTCTGCTGTTTTTTTAACAGCAACTCTAATTTGGATTTGATTGATTTGTTTATTTTAAGCATTAAAATAATTGAATACCACAGTAAAAAAATGTATAAAACACAGATATATCAAACCTGTTTCAAATATTAAGTAATACATTGATTAGAAAATGAAGAAAAATTAACAAAGACGAGAGAAAATGATGCCATTTTCTTGAAACTGTAAATACTTTTAATCCTAATTAGAATTTTTTGTAGTAATGTAAATAGTTCACTCAGATTTATTAAATATAATGATTATCAATAAAGTCAAGAAGACTTTGATTTGTTGGTGTAAAGAGAATTGGAAGAAGAAAACCTAATTAACCGCACCACTATTGATTGAGTTATTTAGTCAAAGTAAGAAACTCAAAGCAGGATAAAATACAGTTAAATGCAAACTGTATTTTGACTTTAGGAGAGCCTGGCAGCAGCTTGATGCCAGGCTCTCCTAATGTCTCCCCTCAGCTTTAAATCCTTTTTGATTCTTTGCTTGTTCACTTTTTCCATTTTAGGCTTTTTATTTGTGATGAAAAGGTCAGTTTCCTACTTTTCCAAGTTTTATTTGTTGAATAGAAAAAAGGCCTCCTTACATGCTTTAATAAACAGAGAAAGTCCTGTTTGATTGCCCGGTTTGTAAGGTGGCTAAAAAAGAATCCCAAATCATAAACCTCCTACTGCAGTTCATTACACAGATATGCGAAAATGCAAAAAGTGGATTGCATCTTAATTTTCACATCCACCCTGCAAGCCCTCTCCTCTGCCGCTAACACAAGGCTACAAGCCTGGCCGCACTGCTCCTAGCATGTGTCTCTTAGCAGCCGGACACACGGAGATAGCACTGACGTCATCGCCCCGCCTCCCCTCTGGAAATGCTAAATCAAATTGGATTATGCGACCGTTTTTGCAGGGTGGATGTGAAAATTAAAATTCAGTCCCCTCTTTGCACTTTCATTTTAATTATGACACAGAATAAGCAGTTTTTAAGTAAAAAATGAAAAAGCATTTTGAAGTATTGATTTTTCATTTTGATTTTGAGTCATTATGCAGCTTCATTTTGAAAATTAAAAAGCATTTCTGTTGATCTGTTTTAATTGTCAAATTAGACATTTCTAAATGAATTTTGCTACACATTTACCAGAGACTTTTTGAAAATGACATGTCAAATACCATTTCAATTATCATTTTAATTAAGTGACGGAATAAGCAAGTAGAAAAGGAAAAAGCATTTTGGTGGATTGCTTTTTCATTTTAATTTTGAGTGAAAAAAATGCAGCTTCATACTGAAAATGAAAAAGCATTTCTGGTTTTGACTTTTATTTTTAATTATGCTGCAGAAATGCTTCCATATTGTTTGATCGTGGTTTTCTTTAAGAGAATTCAGAGATGTGAGATGCAAAATGGCAAAGTTAAGTCATGCGTTTTTGCCATTTTTAGGTGGAATTGTTATTTTCTGTTCAGTCTTTTACATCACTTCCTGCTTTAGTGACATTTTCAACTGAACTCCTATTAAAACAAGATTTTTTCTGGTGAATAATATTTCTTTAAAATGCGGCCAGTCCACAACTAAACCATCCTGGATGTTTTTATGAAATATATAAGATGTCTTATCTTATGTTAATGGGTGGCACAGGCTGATTCTTTATGTTCTAGCCTACAGAATTTCAGAGCCACACTTTGATATCAGAAGTTTTTCTTAAAAAATTCAATTCAGGCAGTCCAGGACAGAAAGAGGCAATAAATGCATGAAAAGTTTTCAAAAATACTTTTAAGTTGGCCTGCAAAATTAAATACACCACATTACACTTAAGAGTTGTAACAGTTTTGAAGCCCTTTTGATGCTTTTACTGCAGTGGGGGGAATTATCTTTAATGTTCACCAGCTTTTCTGTCTGAACATGCACCTGACTTCACTCAATCTTCTTCCCTAAAAGCACACCGCAGTCTATATTAAAAGGTGAAAAAGAATCCCAATGAAGACTCCTGCTCAGCCGTAAGGACTGAGCATATTAGACAAACTGTATTGGAGCCTCACGATTCGAGAGGACTATTTTTTTTATTGCTGTGTCAGTAACCAGGGGTAACATGATTAGTCGATAAATATAGCACGCTTTAAAAAGAAAACTTCCAACTGAGATTGAAGTAGTTGAACATTTTCTCCAGTTCTCTTCCACAAAGCCATCCATTTTTTGCTGACAAGTCTGCCGTGATCAAGTACTGAGGCTTACATTTTAGTTTTACTCCTTTTTTGTCTGAACTTTTTTTTAAGGTAAATCTCCTTGCAGGCTCCTTCGACTCATCTAAATTCAACAGACTGCCTTGTCGTCAGCCTGCCTGATTCCTCCCATGCCCTGTTCCCTCTTTAGCTGCTAACACCTTGATACCGGTAGATTTAAGAGAAGGAAATGTTTGGGAAGCTTTGATGCTTTCCGTCCTCTGTTCTCCTTAAATGTCTCTCCCTTGGCCTTAATTAATTTCTCTTTAAGATACTGCCAGCTCTTCTTCACAGTGATAGGGCAACAAGGCCTAAAGTGTTCCTGTGGTGGTTTTGAAGTTTAGTATACTTTTATTTCACATCGCTTGAGAAAAAGAAAGCTGCTTGAAATGTAAAATAGTGAAGTATTTGACTTTAAGGGAAGGGTTTAATTCCAGGTCACAGTTAATCTTGAGCTTACACCGCTCCTTTTGTCTAGACTCGGGAGGCAGAACACAGTTCCATTTGATCCCTAAACTGGATCTTTGGGTTTGTGTTAAAGCTCTGATGATGAACAGTTCCCAGGAACAGTGCCAGGAAACTTATTAGCATCTGTTGTTGGGCTGGAAGCCAAAATAACTATGTTCTCAAAAGAATATTGGTCAGATTGATTGATTTCTTTAAGTAATCGCAAATTTTACTTTACGTTTGTTCCATTTAGTTAAAAATTAGGCTATTGGGAGTAGATCTTGTGTTTTTATTTGAATAGAATGCTGCACAAATCTGTCACATTGCATCTCCTGTATATATAATTTAGTACAGAATTAATATTATCCTGCACAGTTAAGAGTTTGAATTATTTACCCTGTCCGTATTTGGTTTTCATTTTATTCCGGAATCATTCCAGAGCTTCCCAGTCCCCCCAGTCAAGTGTCTATACTGGTAACCAGCACATCCTCTCTATATGTGATGATCAAGGAGCCAGAAGAAAACACCCCAGGACTGATTACTCAATACAGAGGTAAGAGGGGAAAAAATCAGAAAGATTACTTTTTTACTTTGTGTATTAATTAATTATTGAAAAGATCTTTAAGGACATCGTATTCAAATTTTTTAATACTAATACTCAAAAATGAAAAAGGAATCTTCATTGACAAATCTCAAACAGCTGTGCACATATTTTAAAATTAATTCTTTAACAACAAAAAACATAGAACATCAATGACAAATCTTTTATTTTTCTAGCTCAATTGCAACTTTAGTCCCGTTTATTGAAAATCTACATCTTTACCCAAAACAGATCAATTCTTGTTCTCCCAGGCCAGTTTCACCTTAGTTTGGTCAACAAGTAACTTCACATAATGAGTTGAAAAATGCTTAGTTGGAGTCACTGTCCATCATAGGTCTGTGATGAACCAATATTAAGCCAAGATGTAAGCAGGATGAATGCCATTTTTGTTGCAGCATAAAGTTAGGACGGGGATGTAAGGGACTGTAAGCTAGCATGAGAGAGTGTACACAGAGAGATGATGGGAATGGAAGACAGGCTTACTCTGTGACATCAGTGCCGCACACAATTTAGATGCAAATTTTTAATGAACTCCTGCCACTCTGCAGAAACTATGTCCTAAAACACGACACAGGTATTTTAAATTTTGAACGGCGTGATTGTAAGATCAAAAGATGATCGGAGTGGAACTTTAAGTGATGCCAAAATGACAAAGAAGTCCAATAAGGGGCTGTAAGACAAAATAGAAAATATTTTTATTTATACACATGATAAATT
Source organism: Oryzias latipes (assembly GCF_053564925.1). Lineage (NCBI taxonomy): Eukaryota > Metazoa > Chordata > Actinopteri > Beloniformes > Adrianichthyidae > Oryzias > Oryzias latipes. Next base: position 6,939,801 of record NC_136244.1, read on the forward strand.
AATATTGATAGGTCAGTGTTATTGGTGCTTTGAGTGAGCAAGGTAGACATTTCTCACTGGAGTTGTTTTTGTTCACAGTGGAATGGAGCACGTCGTCTTGTTTCAAACGCATCCTCGGCTCAGCCCAAATCACAGAGACTAAATATCCTTCTTACATTATCAAGGGATTGACAGCAGTAAGTCGTGCAGCACTCATATGCAGTTGCCAGATTTACACACAAATTTGTGTTAGATTAATTTAAATTAGAGAAAACATTTGAACAGTTTTGCTTAAGTAAATGAATTATTAATGAAAACAATGTTTGAGTCCTTTGTCCTGGAAATGGCTTTAATACATGCTGCTAATTTGCTAGTCTTGTGCTTTTTACAATTCAGGGAGTGCATTACTTTGTAAGAGTGAGTGCCTACAATGTAAAAGGATGGGGTCCACCTCAGTGCTCTACTCCAGTCAGCGCTGCCCCTTCTAGTGAGTATTTTCACATGCAAAACATTTTATCCAAACTACTAAACTTGAGCTGGATGTGAATCCAAGAAGTGGATCCATACAGACTTCAAATTCAAACAGATGTGAAAAGTTCATGATGATGCATTGGTGAATATGTGGGTTTGATTCAATTATAATGTCATTATCCTACGATTTAAGAGCAAACGGCTGGCATATTAATAGGTATACAGTAAACCCTTGTTTTTCGCGGGGGTTACGTTCCAGAAAGAGCCTGTGATAGTCAAAAACCGTGAAGTAGAAACCTCTATTTTTTTTACAATTATGATACAATTAAATACTCTATTATACATTGAAAAGAAAGAACAAACCATTTTATAGGCTCAAGCATTTGTTTCACAAATCAAAGTACTTTAGAAACGTTTTTTAACAAATAACTTCTGTTCTGTACTGTCAAATAATAATTTTAATCATCAATGTGAACAGAAGGCGTCAAATCACGGAGATTAGCCCCGCCCACCGCGACCCGCGTAATTGGATTAAACGGGAGAAAATATAAAATGATGATTATGAAAAAATACAAAGTACAGTCGGACAAATAGTGACTCAGGTGTATTTAACTGCTCTAAATTCATACTGAGCCGCTGCATCCTGACGCCGCTCTGCAGATTTTCCTTCTTTTAAAGCCCACGGTGCAGCTGCAGGTGTGTTTGTTCGGGAGAAGAACATAGTGATCGGCAGTTGGTGTCGCTCTTTTTTCTTCTTCGCAAAAACATCCTTATACACCGACATTGCTTTAAGGCCCAAAGCGCTTTACACACAGATTTACACACTGATGGCGGCTCTGCAATCCTTTAGTTGAGGTGGACCGCTCTACCTCTGTACCACAGCATCCCTGTTTTTTTTGTTTTTCCTGAAAAAAAAATCAAACAACAAGCATTTAGTTTGAAGAACATTTTTTTTCTTAGAGTAGTAAAAAGCTACATCAACTTGTTTTTCACTGTAGTTTTTATTTCTTTAGGAGATTACTATTTTTAATTCAGTGTATTTAGCTTTGTTTATCAATTTTATTTTTTACATAATGTTTCTCCAGAAGCATATAGAGTTTATTGGCATTTTATTTCATTATTTGGAAATACCATCATTTGCACCAAAACATTTATTGTCATGTTAGTTCTAAAGAATAAATTATAGTACTTTCAAACCAACATTTTTCTTTATTTTCTACAACATTACGTTTGTGGATAATCTTTTTTATCAACTCACACAGCAAAAAACAGTGCAATTTTTTTTAAATTGATTTATTTATATGCATTAAAGTGAGGATTTGTGACTCTTTTTGCCTGTGCAGGCTGGAGAGAGTGTGTTGGTGTGAAGTCACAGTTCAGGAACCACGAGGGCCTCGTGAGAAAGTTGTTGGAAGATGCCAGAGAATCACAGTACAGAGGATATTGCATGGGTAACAAAAGATCGTACATGTGTTGCTACAGTTCTGCAAATATACATCCAGGGTTTGTTTCTAAAGCAGCTAAAACCACTTCAACAATTTCATAGAGTTTGAATAGTGAGTGCATTTAGCCAGATAAAGAGATTTTTTTTTGTTCAATCTAGGCTGATCCTCCTCTCTTCTATTCCACAGAGACCTCAAAGCCCCAGAGTCCCGGCAAGCGGCTGTCAGTTTCACGAGGCATCAAACAGCTGTTCCATTCTGCCACCAAGTTTGTTCGTCTTCTACAAAGGTAGCTCTCATCTGTCTTTCCTGTTCTCCTTGAGGTTATCGAGAAAAAGAACATTAAATGTGACGCAAATGTAGCAGCGAACACAACAAAGTACACGCCAGAACCCTGGCTTTTTGGTATCAGTTTTGAATAGAACATTAGTCACATAAGAGTTGCTGCTTCTTCGAGATGAATGTGGAGACATTTTCGAGGAAGATGATTGCTGAAATCAGTGTACCATTGCAAACGGCAAGTGGCTAGGAAATGCTTCTTCCTGCAGCTATTTATCAGATGCTCTGACAATGACAAACACCTTTTGAAGAAACAGTGGAAACGTCAACTTAAGCACAGCATTTTGGTACCTTGTTACCGAGTTAAAATGCTCTTTGGGAGGGATCATATAGACTATTCTGAGAGAAAATCTGTCAAATTCGTACAAATTTTCATCTCAGTTACGTGTGACTGACATTGATCTCTTCAGGGGTGTATACCTGGCGACTGTATTCTACCACAAAGACAGCGTCTTGGTGACAGCTGAAGATCAGATCCCGCTGGTGGAGATCCAGTGCTGCTCCACCTCCATCACTCAAGACTTCCTTTGGTTTGCTAAGGTGAATTGTCAGTTGAGACATGCTGATTCTCCAAATACCCTGCTGGTGACCTATTTTGAAGTGTTGCATGTGTCAGTCACCGCAAGTGAGAATGGATGCTGAACTCCAACTTGATGAACTCTTGCAGTTGTCCTGTGCGTGGCAGCAGGTGCCCTGGCTCCAGCAGGCTCTCTCCACCGCTCACTCATCTCCATCCTCCCTTCTTCAAAACAGGCACAACATTTTAAAAGCTGTTTCTCAGTTGCAGGTAGGAAGCTAACTTGCTTATGTCCATGATAAATAGCTTCAGAATGTTGTAATTGTTATTTAAATGACCTCTTTACATCCTTTCCACTCCACCAACATATTTTCCATTTGTCTGACTTAATCAGCCTGTTTACTCTGAGTTTATGCATTGATGTGGCTTATTATTGGGATTCTAAAGCTATATTTGTCTGACCTGTTAACCTTTTATTTCTATTTTCATTTTCTATATTCACATGCAAACATGTTGAATTATCTTTTGTTTTACAGAAATTCTCAGTTGACACTTCTCTTGTGGGTCTTTGTTGTGACAATAAGCCTGTTTTTTAAATAGGGCGTCCAGCTTTTTTCTGCCTTATTAATACTTTATTGGAAAAAAAATCAAAGAATTGGTTATTGATTTTAGAAAGAAGAAATTAAAAATTGAGCAAATACAGATGTTTTGACTGATATAAATCCTATCAAGATGTATCTTCTTGGAAAATAAAGGTGGTACTGCTTTAGAACAGTGTTTTAAATTTCCTTTTTTACTCAATTTTAGTTATTAAGACCCACTTGAGGAAAATTGTGTTTTGGGGTGTTTTTAACCTTTTCTTGTAGTTTTTTTTTCTCATTATGAAGCACATACTTAAAATAATTTGAGATTAAAACTGTGTGACTGATTATTTCTTTATTAAAATCGTTTTGGATCAGGAGCAGATGAAAAAATGCCATTTGAAAAAGGTTTCATTTGTGATTTAGAAAGTGAAACGGGCGGGCCAAAGTCTCCCTGCTCCGCTCATTTCTGATGCATCCACTTGCAGACGGAAGGATCCATGAACATTTTTGTTTTCCTCATCTGAGCTGGCATCCATCTCAAAACTGTCCGATATTGCTCGCCATTTTTGTTGCACAGCTAATGTTAGGTTGGGGGTGTGAGGAGCTGTAAGCTAGTGGGAGAGAGTATAAACAAAGGGATGATGGGAAATGAAGGCAGGTTTATTCTGCACCACAACTTGGAGAAAAATTTCTGATGAACTCCTGCTGCTCTGCAGAAACTATGTCCTAGAAAAAACACAGATTTTTTTTATTTGGCCTAAATATGTCAGAATCATAATTAAAAGACCCCTGGGAACACTTTTAAAATAGATCAAAAGATGATTGGAGTGGGACTTTAAGATATTCATAATTAGAAAAGTGTAAGCTCTGTTTAGCTGGGAGTGCTGTTAGGGTGTCAAAGATGAAAACACTGAGTCTTCAGGTTTATTTATTTGTTGTTCTACCTATGAGATTAGTTGCTCTTTGAGGGCCGTCCATTGCACAATTTTTGTAAAGAACATAATTTTTTTCATTGAGCTCTTCTGAATATCTTGTGTTTCTTTCCCCCTATGGTTGGTAAGATTTAAGTCACAGTATTTATTCTTTTTTGACCTGTTGCTAAGCAGTTATGTTGTAGTTTATTTTTATCCTTTTCTTTTTGTCATTTCTCCTACAGCTACTGTTTTATTTTTATCTTAATCAGGTTTAAATCTGATTTTAGCACATCAGTTTCTCATTGTGGGGATTAAATAAGTATTAATTCTTTTATCTATTCTTGTTCTGCTGTCAGAGTTCGCTTGGAACGATGGACCTGGGTCAGTTGTACTACGAACCACTAAAAGACAGACAGGGCAACATACTACTAGTGACTCTAAAGGGATTTCCAAATCCTCCCAGGTGAGAAACACTGATGTGTCACAGTAGTGTTTTGTAGACATTTTGAATACCCAGAGAGAAAACCCCATCCTTTAAAAAAGAAATGGAGTAGCAAATAATTCATTCCATTAACTCAAATTGCTCATATTTGTTGTAAACATGTTGTCTCCTCCTGCAACTCTTCCACCAATCTCTTTGGTGCCCTGCTGATGTAAAGTATTTTTTTATTTTTTGATGCTCTTTATTTGTTATACTGTTTATAGGTGTGACACATTGTTATCTCTATGCACAGAACAACAGACAAACAAGGTCTGTGTACACATTGATTGCTGTAAACAACAATGCAACACTCGCAAAGGCAGGCTGGTTTCAGAGGAGAGCGATTTCCCACTAACTTCTATGCAAATTATATTTTTTATATGTATTGAATCATCAACTTAAAGTTTTATAAACACAATTTGCTGGATACGTAATTCTACATTATATATATAATATTTTCTTAGCATTTCATTTTTAATAAGACTTTGAAAGGCGGCAATTGTTTTTGTATTTACAGTTTCTTTGTACAGACTATTCCATGTGTTAGTCCATATAACTTAAAATGTTTTTTTTTCCGTCTGTCACCTTCTGTGTGGTACAAATAACCTTTTGATGTCAACTAAAAACACACTTCTGGATTATCTTCATAAAAACAAGAAGTTGTGGTCTTTCTAAATAGCACAGTGGAGGTGCTCACAAACTAAACCCAGTATCGGTGTAGCGGTCCCCGGTGGCCTAACTGGACAATCACAGATTTCCTGACATCAGAAGTTCAGATGGCCTCTGGAAGAAAGATGAAGGTTTTACTATCAGACAAAGCAACCAAGATTTTTACATTTAGATTCAAATTGCAAATATACAAAGAAGGATGTTTAGCTCAAACTCTCTGGGGTTTTATACAGGCTGAAAAGTTAAAGTAGAAACTTAAATAAATGCCTTAGTAATAGATTCTTTTGTTAAATGCTTATCTCACTTCTAATGCAAATTTTGTATTTTAAATGACAAAAACATTCATTTTTTATGAGAAAACGAATCTTATTTAACAAATCTGCATTGCTGTGCTGAAACGGTAAAATGTGAACTTAAAAGTCTTTTGAAAGTCTTAGACTTGAATAAAGGTTAAAAACCCTGCACATAAGGCTTTCTGCCTTTCAACAAATCAATGTTTCATGAAAGTTTTCCTCATGTTTTCACTGTTTTTTTGGCATCTATGAAGGAACCATGGCATCATGGACACACATGTATTGTTCATGCTGCAGGGAAGCTTGAAAACTTCAGTTTCGAATGGGTTTTGACTGAGCAGCTGATTCCTCTCTGTGACGTTGTGCGGTCTGCTTTGTGGCGGAGTGGTTGTATATTCTCAACACTTCCACTTTCCTGTAAAATGGAACAGCCAAACTTCCGACTGGAATGACGTTTCCTGGAACGTCTGAGTGCCAGTTCTGTCACTTTATCCCTCTTGAAACTTGTCAGAAAGACCTGTGTGGTTTTGCAAATGTTGGTACATGGATTCACTTTGTCTTGGCGTTAAATTTTATATGAAAACATTTTAAATTTTCACTCACTCACTTGTCTAGAGTTTCACAAGCTGATTAGTCAGTTGTTTTTTTGTCATGCCCCATAAATTATGAATAAAATCCCCCAGATTTAATATTCCCCCCTCCTGCCACACTTCCCTGCTTGTTAATTAATCAGTCGATGTGTCTGTTCTTTGAAATCACACATGGATGACATTGTGGGGTTGCTAAATGACTGAGTGACAGTATTTTTTGCTTTAGTGCCCCTAACCCCCCCCTTCATTGGACGCCTCTGTCTCAACTGGAAAAGAACCGCAGCAGAACTCCTCTGCTGCCCGAGCCCACAGCCATTGACATGCTGTGTGAGCAGCTCAAGGTGACAAACATTCACAAACCCATCTTGTTGCTTGTCTTGAACCCATAGATACGAAAATATGCAAGAACTTTAACACTTTTAAGACCTAGATATTGCAATTTTTCTGTGTGCTCCACAGGAGAAACTGTCCTTCCACAGACACAGCATCCAGTGGGCTCCTCCTGGTCTGTATGTGGGCATCTTGAAGCTGTGCAGCTCAGTAGAGCAGATCAGAGTGCTGGTGCCTCAGAGGATACCTAATCTACTCTGCCACACACGGGTCAGACACAACGCCCACGTGACCAGGTAACAAAGTAAAGCACTTTAGTGATTCCTAAAGTAGGATCAAATTATAATCAAAATGTGATACTTGTTAGATAAATGGTGTAAAATTATATACCTTAATTACTGTCCAAAGCACTTTTTGCACACACACATTCACACACAGTTGGGGTGTCCTGTTCAAGGACATTTTGACAAATGGGTAAAGTGGGAAGTGAACCTCCAACCTTCTGATCAGAAGCCGTCTGCTCTACCTCTGCTCAAAAACCCCCCACTCCTGGATGAATGTGGGATACGCTAGGCTGATGCTTGTGCTTTTCCATTCCCTGTGTGACAGAGAGGAGTGGGAGTGGCTCCAGAGTCATGTTTACACAGCACAGAGCGGTGGCGTTCAGAACCTGTTGAGCGATGAAGAGGAGAGCTTTGCGGAGAACGGCGCTCTGATGGACTTTGTCAGGTGTCTGAGATCAGCCGTCACACTTCTCCTGACAAAGCTCAACATCCCCCTCTACAGGGTAAAGAGAGCCGAGACGTGACGCCTCTGGGCACATCGCTGTGCAATAAAACCTGAGCACCTTCACTAGAAAGAAATATTCCTCCATGTTTGTAAAGCTCTGCACATTTCTCCATGCTGTCTTGCCGGCAGGCGTATCAGTATGGCGTCTACACCCGGGAGCTGCTGCAGTTTGATGAAAAGTTGTCCATGCTACTGCTCCTGCCTCCCAGTGAGGACTTCAGTTCAAGTTATTGGCCTCTAGTGGGGACCAAGGAGCCCGGTCTCACCATGCCTCTTCAGATCTTTGAGCTGGGTAAGGGGGGAATGTAATTACACCCTGTTTGGCTCCTCTGTGGGGCTCCTCTGAACCTCAAAGACAGCTAAAATATCTCTTTTTGTGTATGAAAGTCATTATTACAGGGGAAAAAGGAAAAGCCATCTCCTCACATCACAAATAAAAATAATTAGTTTTAAAAACATCAAATGAAATCAAAGTATCACATCTTAACCATTTTGATGAATAAGTTCTACAAAGCAAACGGGGAAACAGCAGAGAAGCTCCTTTGATGTGTTTATTGCAACACTGATCCATTTTTTAATCCAAGGAGTTTTATTTTTATTTTTTAAATTGGACACTGACTGTGCAATTAAAGAGTATTCATGAGTTCTGGGGATTTGATGTACCGATTCCTTGTCTGACTCAATAACCAGTTCACTTCTGGACCTACGAGCGGGATTTCCTCAGCCAGTACTGCCAGGCCTGGGTGAGGCTGGAGCTGGACTCTCACCTGGCTCAGCAGGCCCTGCGGGAGGCGCTGGACACCAAGGAAGTGCAGGAAGCTCGAGAGCGGCTGAACAATGTCACAGATCTTTCCCAAGTAAATACACTTTCAAAACTATTAGGGAAAAAGAATACTTATTTCAAAAGAACTTGTAGAAAACTAGTAATCAAAGAGGATGTTTGATCTGAGTTGACACGCTTTTCTATTATTCTCGGTTCTTTAGCGTCTAGAAGTGGTGTGGAGGGATGCCCGCTGGATAATGGACTGTCTGCAGTGTGTCCGGTCCAAGCAGTGGGTGGGGGCCGTGCCCCTTGGTCTGGTGATGGGAGGTGACCCCCCACCCTGTCCTGAAGGTGAGGAAGAGAGTTTGACATCCCGGCTGACGTGGCCTCGTCGGATCCAAGCTCAAAGATCCATCACAGGTAGAGTAACCGTACATGTGTAGGTACACATTTTTACAGCATAAATCATCCACCGATATGTTCTGCTCACTGTTTGCCTTTACAGTCACCAAGGTTTGCTCTTATTAGCAAAACTCAGAGTGGGACTTCAAAATAATTCAAATGAATTGTAAACAACTTTTTAAAAAACAACTTTTTAAAATTAAGATTTTAGATTTAAAATTAAAAACAAAGATGCATGAAGTTGGTAGTAGAGGGAATTATGATTATGCCAAATTGGCATCATAAAGACAAAAGTTTGACTCCCATGTTTTAGGGAACCAAATTCAACTTATAATCTGTCTTTTTCGACATTGGTCTTTCAGTATCCACTTGCCAAACTTGTATGTAATGACGGTATAGATGGTGGTTTCTGTCATAAAAGTTCAAACATGAAGCTGCAGTTAACCCTTGTTTTCTGGGTTCAAATATTGCAATAGAATTCCCTGCTTAGCTAAGTTGATGATCAGTTATTAATAACACAATTTGCTAAGGAAGGAAGGAAGGAAGGAAGGAAGGAAGAGGAAGGAAGGAAGGAAGGAAGGAAGGAAGGAAGGAAGGAAGGAAGGAAGGAAGGAAGGAAGGAAGGAAGGAAGGAAGGAAGGAAGGAAGGAAGGAAGGAAGGAAGGAAGGAAGGAAGCAAGCCATCAGGGTGCCAAAGTGCTTTACAATAAAAAAGAGCAATTGAAATAAATATTTTAAATTGAGCATATGAAGAACAGAAATAAAAAACAAAAGCACAAAATTACATTGATTTAAAAGTTTGGTCATTTTAATCTCTAAATTTTGGTCCTTAAACTTATTTCTCAGAAATCATTAGCTTTGAGCTCCATCGCTTTTCTGATGCATTTTACAAGTGAAAACTGCTGTTGCAAGGAAGCAGAAGAAAGTTTTAGGGCCATGCAAATTGTTCTGAGAAATGATCACAAAGGTTTTCTGACAGAAAATGCTCAAAGTCCTTTTTCCACCTTTAACCTTCTGTTTCTTGTTGTAGATACATCCTACGGTGGGCCTCCACGCCACAATGGCACAGCCTCTGAGGCAGGAATCCCAGCTGTTCCTGGGGATGCTGCTCTGGTGCTGATGGAAGGGGTTGTAAAGGGAGGTTACCCAGTAGACACAGAGTCGGGTTTGGAGCTTGCTGCTGTCCCGCAGCTGGAAACTGGATACTCCCTTCTGGACATGCAGGGGTCTTACAGCAGCAGCTTTCCCTCCAGCATCACTGACGTCCTTCAGCCCATGGAGATGGCAGAGTTGGTGGACATTTTACCTGCTCTGAGCCTCATCAAGGATGAAGACAATGCCTCATCTACCCCATCTGTGATGGATGTGTTGGAGAGTTTTGGTCTGGGGATTGGGGAAAACAGCACCTCCTTTAACTTTGGGGGTTCAGACTTGAATGATCAGGAGGGAGGCCTGAGCAGCGACTCCAGTTTGAGTGAGACCTGCTCCGAGAGTACAGTGTTGCAGGAGAAAGAAGTGATAACCGCCTCTAAAAATGAAACATCATATCGGAGCGCGGACTTTCCTCCAGAGGCTGCAGAGACACAAGCTCCAAGTAAAGGAACATTTCTAACGAGGAACCAGGTGGAGTGGGACAAACCTTCAAACAGTTCATCATGATGTTAACTTAAATGCCTGCATGACTCAACTTTTTCTGGTTTAAATCATCTGCAGGGCATGGTTAATTAAACCCTACTTAACTCATGTGTTTCTTTTCTTCATGGAGTGAAAAGTTGAAAATCGAATGACAACTAGGTGCAGCCCTAAGACATCCTTACAGACAAATATATTATGAAATGAGGGGAAACGACTAGTTTTGCACATATCTGTGTTTATTTGTTGTTGGTTTTTATATAATGCAGCTAACTAGGTCTTTTAAGATGAAGATAAGCTAAAGTAGATACGGTTGCTTAAAAATCTGCTCACTACTGCAAAGAGTCCCTTTGCTGCTTCCTTGTGCTGTAACAAACTCATCAAAATCCCATTTCTATCTAATAAAAGTTCATTTTTCAGTCTGGTCTATATGTGAGTTACTAAAGGATGATGACTGGTGCACCTGTGTCGGTTTGATTAGCTGTCAGCAACAGTCAGGCTTCATGGATAAAATGTGGATGCTGCAAGAAAACTTCACTCTGTTTAGACGTTTGCTTCATCCCCCTGCTCTGAATCGTCATGCTCCCTGGGGGACTCGTACATCTCAAAGGGTCCGCAGAGAAAATTCTGAAGGAGGGAGCTTCAGAGATGCAGGAATATTTTACAGCAATGCCCAAAATATCTGAAAATATGAAAGCTTAGTCTTTTTTTCTGAGGGCATTAGTACAAAAAGAGGCATGTTGACAGACAAAAATGAAAATAAGAAGAGCAAAATGGTTCAAAATCCATTCATCTTCTGAATCCCTTTCAGATTTATGGGAGCCTGACCTTATGACTGTTAGGCAAAGGTGGGGTACACCCTGGAGAGGTTCCCAGTCTGAGACAGGTTTACACAACCACTACAAAAGGCCAAAGCTCAACATTCTATAATTTAAAAAACAAAACTCAAAATGTAAACTACACTGAATGTTCAGTTTTGTTGCCAAAACACAATTGATATAGTTTACAGTAGCTTCACATTGTGTGAAATAATTACTTTATTTTTTTTTAGCTTGTAAAACATAATGTTAAACATTTTCGCTAACGCTGCAGATTTCTTAGATTTTTGTGTTTTGTTTTGTTTTATTTTGGTGACAGATTTTTAGAGTTTGATTGTTTGGAGGCCAAATGCAGCTCTTTTTACTTTTTTTGGAATTTGGATGTAATAGGGGTAAAATGACTAATCGAATAATTGATGAATCAACCAGATTCCTCAACCAGATTGACTTGTCAGAGGTGAGTTGTTTATCAAATTGACCTATACCATTTTAAAATCATTTCAACATGAAAAAAGTCTATTATAATTGATTTTGGATTAAAAAAACATTTGGATTGAGACACAGTACATGTATTTTACTGTAATGTAAAAATGCACAAGTCCATCGAAGCGGACAACACACATGTGATGCTGCAAAACATTATCAAGCCATTATTCCAGTCCAAGGTGTGGAAACACTTTTTTTTCCTCTTTTTTTCTTCTTCCGTCTCTTCTAACTTGTTCTGTCCAACAACTGAGCAAACAGATTAGAGCTGAAAGCCTTTTGCGTTGGAGAGGTTTTACTATCACAAAAAGAGGTTATAGAACTTTAGAAGCCAGAGTTGCATTAACCCCTTTTTGTTGTATTTTTTTTATTTATTCGTTATATTTAGTGTGTGTGGGGAGGGAGAGGGAAAGAATGTGTGTGTGTGGGGGGGAGTAAAAGGAAGAAAGGTGAAAAGGTGGGGGACACAAGCACTGATTTGGATAAGTTATTATTTTAAGCTGTAACAATTATACCAGATCTGCTGGAAAGACAAATATTACATCAAAGGTGAAAATCTGGCACGAAGATGAGCGGAAAATATCTGTCCATCAATACACTGTGGGCTAGGAGGAGGGATGAAGCAGACAGGGGGCAGTGTGCACGTGCACGTGGGGGTGGAGATACATGCATGCTGCCGACGTGAACCGTGTGTTCATAAAGGGAGCCAGATCCTACCCAGCCAGACCAGCCAGACCAGGAGAGGGGAGGAGAGCCCCCCAGGCCAGGAGCCCCCCCAGCATCCGGACCCAGGCAGACCGGGGGGGGGGGGGGGGGGGACCGCCCACCCAACCAGCTAGGGGCAGAGAACGCCCCCCTACAGGGGCCCCCCAACGCCCAGAGGCATACGCGAACCCGGCGTCCGGCCCCCAGGGCACAGGACAGGAGCGCTTAGCCGTACCAGGCGGCAGCCATGGGGGCCACCGGGCGCCGGACACCGAGACAAGGGCCAAGGACGAAGCCAGGGCCCTCAGAACCCATGAGCCGCCCACCACCCGACCGGCGCCCCGTCTCCGCAAGCCAGCCCCGGCACGCGACCTGAGCAACCCAGAGATCGCCACGCACCCACAGCCACCCCCCATAACCCTACACACTACAACCCCCCCTCCCCCCCCCCTCCCCCCGCCATAATATCTGAGCCCCCCTCCCCAACCCTCTAGTGCACTCCTCTCTGTGATGGGGAGGGAAAGCCCCAGAGGGTCCCAGCGAGCCAGCCCCGAGGTCCGTCCCACCCATGCACTCACGCACACATACTCAAAATCATCTGGTTACCCCCCCACCCCCCGCCGCCACGCAGTAACCTCCCCCCCCCCAGCCGATCGACCCCCAGCGCCGTATGCCCGACCATCACCGCAGCCGACAGGATACCCATAAACAAAGTGTGGAAACACTTTGAATAAAGACATGTAACCATACAGTGGGGTAGAATGTTCTAATAATGTTCTGTTTACATTATTTTGATGTGGAAAAACAACAGTGGGCTAAACTATATTAAACTAAAGTGTAAATGCATTTGTCATTAATTCTTGTTTATTTCTTTGTTTGTAGACATATTCAATTTACACTTGATTATCTTGAAAGAAATACAAGGAATCTGTAAATTTTTACCAAGCCGAAAGAGAAACAACAACACTGTTCAGTATCCAGGTATTTATCTCTGAGTCACACTGGTTGAATTTTTGGCTAAAGATGTTCTGGATCCATTTTAGGTCAGCGAATCGGATCGTTCAAAATGAACTGACTGTAAATCCTTCTGTCATCCACAAATTATGAAATGAAACAAATCATAATTTAAATGAATCGTTACATGCCTGATATATGAACATATTTTTACTGTTGTTTGTTACAAAAATATATTTTGTGTGTGAATTTTAAGCGTCTTAGCCCTTGTGCTATCTTAGATGACCCCACCCTACATTGACGTGTTCTCCCTACCTTGACAAAGGTGGATAAAGGTGGAAAGATATTATGTAATCCATGGACACCAGTGAAGATCACAAATCATTGAAGATGACCCAACTCCCAATGTTAAAGTGCCTAGGATAGCACAAGGGTTACTTCAGCAGAATAACTGTTGAATTGTGGAGGAAGAAAGAAAATTACAATTATATAAAACAATTTACATTTTGCTTCAATTGAAGAGAAAAAGATCATAAATAAGAAGATCAGCTCTGTGGTCACCATCCGTGTCTTTGGAGAAAACAGTTTCTCTTCAGAGCCTCATCACACTGACTTACAGGAGTCCCAGCAGGCGGTCCAAACAGCCAAAGTCAAAGAACTGAGGGAGAGATCATTTCTCAGCTGGAACAGCTGCTCTTTCAGAAAGAAAGGTTTTCACAGGGCCAAAGAAGAAAGTCAAACACAGGAGGGTCAAACTGAACAATCTGACCTCCAAAGCATTCTGGGAAAGTGTTCAGGAGAAACTTTGTGAAATGCAACAAGAAATAAATCTGGCTTCCAGATGGAGTGAGATGAGAAAGCGAAAAAGACTGCACAGTTACAAAGGAGATTTCCATTCCAAGAAAGCTTTAAGAAGAAATCACAGCAGTGACAGAGGAGAAAAGACACAGAGAAGAGATCCTGGAGCCCAAGGACAAGCTTGGTCCCCAGAAGGACACGGTAATAAAAAGAGACATCCAGAGCAAGAGCAGAGCATTCAGCTTCAAGGAATGCAGACACATCTTTTATCCTACAATAATGTTTCTTGTGACTTTAGAGCTTAGAATAAAAAACAAAAAGAAACAATTTTCTTGTTTCAGAAGCTCAACAAGAGAAATAAAAAAATCAAGAAGCAACTGAAAACCGCCACAGCTGATAATGAACTCTTCTGTCTTCTTGAAGGAACTGAAAAAAAGTCTAACGTTTAAAGCAACATTACATTTCAGATTCTCCAGTATGCTCAACAACTATGTACAAAAAATCCACTACAAAACTAGTTTTACTGTGTACAAAAACATCTGATTTAGTTAATGTTGGCTTGATTGTTGACTTGCAGCCCAACAACAGAACTGTTTCATGCAGAGAAGATAGAACAAACAAAAAAACTTCAAAGATTTATTTTTAAGAAGCAATTTAATGTTTTACAGTTAAATTTCACCTCTTACAAAAAAATCAATGTTATATTGATCCATGCAGCTAAAGAACTTTCATCAACCAGAAATTAGGAATCATTGACATTTGTGGTTGCTGCTTCAGAGACAGTTGATCACAATCAGGTGAAGAAAATGCCAGACTGCTGGAGTTCCAAGTTTTCAGAGCATTTGGTTTAAACAATTAAATGCATTGGTCAATGATTACTTAAAAAGATAACACATATTCCTGATCTTATTTGATTTAAAAAATATATTTAGAGTGTAAATGAAATTTTAGTGATGGGGGAACTTTTTTGAAAAACTGCCCTTTATAGAAAAACAATTGTATTTCATAGTTATTAGATTAGATTAGATTAGATTAGATTAGATTAGATTTGTTTATTAATCCTACGAATGGGAAATTTCCTTGTCACAGTAGCATGGAGTTTGGCACAAGTATGTACAGACAGTAATTAACAAATTAACATTTTTGAAAGAATATATACAAAAATAACAGTGTTCTGAAAAAATTAAACGGGGAAAGAGATTTGCGAGAACATAGAGTCATGTTTCCATTTTTGGAAAGCCCAGCAGCCTTTTTTTAATACCTTTTAATTATCAATTACGTAATTTCAATGAAATTAAATAAAACATTTTCCAAATGTTAAACATACATATGTAACTCACAACCGTTCATTATAAAAGCCAACGAACTAAGACAGAAAAATTACAAGTACCGGTACTGATTTGCGTCTCGCAGACTTTACTGACCTCTAGTGGTCAATGTTATAAACTACAAGACCACAACAACGATGTTAAATAATCTAAAAAATATGTAACAATTTATCCATCATAAAACATTTCTCTTAGGGTTTTTTTATGTTATTTTTTGTCGCATTTCTTTTTAATTAATTTTTTTAACGGCTTTATAAGGTGCGTCATCCATGCAGTGTGGCTCCTTGGACAGCAGCTGCGCATTCATGCGCTCTGAGCTTTGCTAGATTTGCAATCATTTTAACGCACAGAGGCATATCTGAACATATAGAATTCATAGACGGAGTTTCCTCCACCTGAAAATCAAAAATCAACATAAGTCAGAGTTTTTTTTTCTAACAGGATGTCCTCTGTAACTGCTGAGTCACCTGAAGGTATGTTACGCAGCAGCTTTTCAGCTATGAAATAATCATCCATTCTTAAATGCACTGAAAGAATTGTGCTAAAATATAAAAACACAAACACACTTAATTCGGAATTTGAGCGTTTCTTTTGAAAATCTGTTTAGTTGGTGAAATAGTTGTAAAGCTTTGACATAAATGCACCCTTTCTGAATGTTTCGTACAGTCAGTGAAGCATCAGCATTCACAGAAGATGCTGAACCACTGAGGATCATTCTACTGGGCAGGACAGGCACGGGCAGAAGCTCTTCAGGGAACACCATCCTGGGCAGATCTGCATTCTGGGTGGAGGCTTCTCCTCGCTCCATCACCTTGAGGTGCAGAAGACAGACTGGGGAAGCAGGTGGGCGAACTGTGTCCGTCATCGACACCCCTGGGTTCCTCCACACTCACCTGTCTCCTGAAGAAGTGATGTCAGAGGTGGGCCTGTGCGTCTCCCTGTACCCTCCAGGACCTCACGTCTTCTTGGTGACTCTGCAGGTTGGAAGGTTTACTCAGCAGGAAATAGAGACCTTTGAATGGATAAAGTCCAGGTTTGGGCCGGAAGTCTTCAGGTTCACCGTTGTGCTGTTCACTTGGGGGGACCATCTGCAGGGAAAAAGTATTGAGGACTTCCTGGAGGAGAGTCAGGAGCTCCAGGAGTTTGTGAACAGCTGCTATGGAGGGTACCACATCTTTGATAATAGTGAGACAATGGATGCCTCTCAAGTCACTAAGCTTTTGAAGAAGATAGACAAAGTTGTGGCGGAGACTGAAGGTTTCTACAACATTGAGATGTTTAATGAAGCTGAGAGGACCTTAAAGGATGCACAGGTGAAAATCCTGGGAGGACGACACAGAGTGGCGTCATCTCCAAAAACAGATGAGCACGACGCAGACTATGAGAAGAGGAAAAAAGAGGAAGAGGAGGCTAGGAAGAGAGAGGAGCGGCTCTTCTGGTGTGAGCTGGTGTCCGCGCTAGGAAGAGGTGCTGCGGAGGGGGCGGGGTTAACAGGGAAGGACAAAGGAAAGGCGGGAAAGAAGGTGAAGGTGATGGAGAAGGCAGCAGCTCTGGCTGCATCCCCGCTTTCCATCAAGTCTGCAGCCAAGGTGGTGGGAGGAGCAGTGAGAGAAGGAAGTAAAGTGATAGTAAAGCACAAAAAAACCTTTTTGCACTGATACCTTCCAGAGAACAAACTTCACAACACATGTGGAAGAAAAAAATAACTTGACAGTTTTTTTTATTTAGTTTTAACACAGAGTCTACAAATCTGTACATCAGCACTTTAAAGAGAATGCTGTGAAAATACAACAGACTTGTGTGCGAGATTTGCACGAAGATGAATCTGCTTCAGATCCCAGAAAAAAAAAAACAGAACGAAAAAAAGTTAAATTTCAGGCATTTTATGTTATAATAAAGGAGTGCAATTTGAGTTACTGCAATGAACACATTTGTGTCTTGAAGAGCTTCCCGTAATGCTAGTTTCTAATCCCTATTGACCCGAAAAAAAACAATTAAGTGAAGATACCATGACCAATAGAATAAACTAAAACACACAAACTTTGGCTCTATAAATTGGAAAGATATTTAGCCCTTTTCTTTAATCCCACAAACAACACAAAAGAAGATGAAAAAATACAAACACTTGGCAAAAAGGACAGAAGTTATTGCATCCAATACACTTGTTTTTTGGGGGATGATAGAAAATGATGAGAAGACATGTTCCCAAAGTGTAATATTTGTTAGGATTGTGAGGCAGTAACCTCTGAGAGATGCACCCTGATCCCTTTTTTTAAGGGAAAACAGTGGATTTGAGCGATGGACCGGAGTGCAGAACTCAGAAGCTGACTTCAGGTGGGTTTGTACAGTTCAAAGCTGTCAATAAAAACCAATTTAAAGTCCTCCCATGGAGCCACAGAAACACATTTTCCACGCAGTTACTTTTTGTGCATGTGTGACATGTTTGCAATTACGTCTGATGAACAAATTAAAAATGCACACGGAACTTAGAGTAAACGCTGTTAACGCCTCACATTCAGTACCGATCCGAATGAGTGATCTTCAGTCCGTTTGTGAGTTCTAAAGAGCTCAGGTCCTGAACGGAGGCAGGCACAGGTGGGGCTACGATACAGACGAGGGGCTTAAACTGGCATCGGCAGCGTCATCTTTCCTCTTCCTCGGAGCACTGTGGACAGACAGATGCTTTACGTGAAAAAAACATCGTGCATCGTGGAGAAGTCTTAAAAAATTCACAAATACAAACGTGGCATCTTTTATCAACGACACTCACCCTTTGTGACATAAAGATAGAAGAAGTCGATGTAGAAAATGGTCTGCACCACGCCGGACACCACAGCGATCTGGTCAAAGAAGCCCTCGGTGTGGTAACGCCACACCCAGTTAGCTATGTAGAGCGCTCTATAGAGGCCCAGGAAGAACAGATAGTGTGTGGTGATAGACTCCGCCTCTCCGGTCTTAGTGATCATAAAGAGCTGTGGCATTATGGCGACTGACTCCAGGAAGATGGAGAAGGTCCACAAGATCTGGGGAAAATCAAAAGAAGACGCACGTAAATGAAATGGAAACTTCAATCGGAATAGATGAAAGGTCTTGGCTTTTCTGCCTTGTTACCTCAAGCGGGGTGAAAGCGTAATTCTCCAGGAAGGACAGCCCGATGACTGGCACCAACAGGAACTCCAGCCGGAAAGAGTCGTTCTCTGAATTGAAGGTGTTCTTGAAGCGCACATAAATCAGGTAGACTGTGGCATAGGACAAAGCCAGAAACACCACCTAGAGAAAACAAAGATCAAGATGAGACTTCCAAGGCAGTATTTGCATTGATACTCAATCCTGTTGAGAACTGGAATAACTGGAGTGAACATAAGGATTTTGGGTTGGATTTCAAACCAAATAGTCGTTAAAGATTCACTCTGATGAAAATTGTGTTTTTAACATGTTCTTTTTTCATTATGGAAAACATATGTAACGGTAATTAAGCTTAAAATTGGATTTCTGAGTATTTCTTTATTTAAATTGTTGTGAATTAGGAGCAGACGAAAAAATACTGTTTGAAAAAGATTGTATTTGTGACGCATCACAGTAGTAGGTTTAGGGGCTGTCATCTGGACTTGATGACAAATTCTGAATTTGTCAATTCTGAATTGACAAAGCCTCTTTGTTTTCCTCGTCTGACCTCACATCTGGATCTCAACCATACGCCTGGATAGCTGCAATATTACTCGCCATTTTTGCTGCACCTGTAATGTTAGGTCGGGTGTCTGAGGAACTGTAAGCTTGTAAACACAGCATGTAAACAGATAGGTGATGGGAAGAGTGAATTTTTAATGAAAACTACTGCCGCTCTGCAGAAACGATGTCCTAGAAAGCCACAGGTTTTTTGATTTTGGCTAAAAAAAAAAAGGCAAAAATTACTGTTAAAAGACCACTGGGAACGGCTTTACAGTCAATCAAAAGATGATCAGAGTGGGACTTAAGCACAAAACAAATGTAAGGATCTACCAAATATGGGAATTTGTGTGAGAATTATTTTCAGATCTTTTGAGACATAGAAATTAAAGCTCATTTCACTGCAATAAATGCAAAAGTAGAAGCAAATCCCCTTATCTTTAGCTAGGTCACATTAAAATTGCATTTCCCATACAGCTGGTGAGCTTGTTGTCTAGGTTAGTGGGTTAGAGATCCGTCAGCACAAATTCAACCAACTGGTTCCTATTTTCAAGACAGCTTGTGTGTTTTGGTCGATTAGCGAGCATTTAAAAGGCGTTTTCAATCAACATGCTGTAGATTTGTGAAACCATGAGTGGCAGATCTTCGTACCTTCATGATTGTATTGTAGGGGGAAATGAAGATCGTAAACAGATCAAGATATCGGGTGGTAAATACAATGGCAAACAGCACCTGTGACTTCCCAGAGATACCTGCAGGGGAAAAAAAAACAAAAAAAACACACGGGGATGGATCAATGCTTGTGCAGATGCAGCCTGATGGCAAAACAAATGTTCATGATCATTTCAAAGCAAATATAGAAAGTGATTAAAGTTGAACAGGAATGGTGAGGTGGCTATTGCACCCTTCTGCACTGCCACGTAGCTCTCACTTATGAAAACGGATCACAATGTAAATAAACCACAAGTCAACAACAAACACTCCTCTGTCTGTGCTTCCCCTATTGCTGAGCTTTGCAGGGTTTAGATATTGCATGCATATTACTGTGTATATGTATATTTAGTGAGTCTCCTGCAAAGACAGAGCTGCTAAAGTTTGGACCCTGTGTGTGTGTGTGTGTGTTAGCTTACCAGCGCAGGACCTGGACCTCCATATCTTCAGTAACAGGATGATAATAGCCACCAAATGGGACACGTCACCCGCAAGACGAAAAACATTCATGCTGCTGTTTTATGTATTTCGTCTCAAAAATAAATTAACTTAAAAAAAACAACCTCCACGGGCCTTCTTCACAGACTTCCCAATTCTTGACCAGCCAAGGAAATAAAAAAGCCAAACAACGAACGAACGAGCTGGAGCTTAGTTTGTTTGAGGTTTCTACAATGCACCAAAACTCAACGGCATCGCGAAACGGATGTAGCTGCTGGGAGTAGCTAGGGGTGCGCCTTCAAACGAATGAAACTTCTGCAGAAATTCACGCATAAACTCATCTATTCCTGCATAGCGGTCCCAAACGGAGGCTCACGGAGGAGGTGACGTGGCTGTCAAGTTAGCAAGAGTTAGCGAGATCGTGACACAACAACTCTACTTCCGGTTGTAGTTTCAGATTTACCCGTTGATTAAAGTCGATTTGCAGACTTCTTTTGAGAGTCTAATGCAATGAAAGTAGTTCATACCTCAAATATTGTCATGGGTTTTGACAATAATCTGATAAACACATACTTTAAGGGGAAAATTCGACTTTGAAAGAAGCTATGCTTTTATTTTGAAGGTTAGGAGAAAGATTGATTACTGAGTTTAGGAGTGACCCTTGACACCCCGGAAGACGTAGCTGCAGGGCATTTGGGACATGTAAAGTCTTTGGTTTAGCAGTAGGAGGAGACAGACAACAGGAAATGTGTGGATTTAGCATCACAACCTTTTCCTTGTATTCACCCATTCTGTCACCCATTGACTTTCTGTGTCTTTTTTCTTCTGTACAATTTGTGGACGTCCATAACTCTCAAAGACCCACTCCAATTATCGTTTGAGCGATTGTAAAAGGATTCCTTTAATCGTCTTTTGTTTATGATTATGCTGAGTTTAACCAGAAAGGGTTCCTAGGTGTGAATGTGTGAGTGTGTGTGGGAGTGATTGTGTGCCCTGGGGCAGCCTGGTAACCTGTCCAAGGAGTACCCTGTCGCTGCCCAAGAGATGCTGGGTCAGACTCCAGCAACCCGGAGGTTAATAAAAGGTTAATAAATGGATGGATGGATGGATGATTCAAAAAACTGTGTCCTTTTTTGAGCAGCAGGGAAAACTAGTATGCTTCTCCCTTTCCGTTGCAGAGTGGAGCAGGGAGCTTGTGACCTTGTGACCCACCCAGCTGTACATCACAACTAGAATCTTTTTTTAATGCATTTTTTTTCATCTGGTCCTAATTCACAATATAATTTATAAAATACTCAGAAATGTGATTTTGAGCTAAAGGATCTATGTAAATGTTCTCTTTCATCCAAAAAACGCAATAAGGAACACATTAAAAACTGGAATTGGAATAGGTCTTTATAACCTCTTCACAATTATGGCATGATTCCTTTGAATCAAATGATTTAAACCTATGAGCAATTTTTAATTACTGGATTTCATTTTAGTTTAACTAATTTTTACAGAGTTTTTTTTTGGTATATTCATTATCAGTGTCATCTAAAATCTAAAAGTTCTTCCTAAGAAAACAGGTAAATAAATAACAAAGTAACACACAAGAAGAAGAGACTACATTTTTTTTTTTGTTAGTTAAACTTTTGCTCCAACATTGGACCAAAGGTTGAGTAGCAGACTGAGAGCAGAACACCTGTGCTGTTGAGGATAGAGGACATCCTTTGGATGCTGTGAGTGTGAGCTGAGGAAAAGGTTATGAAGCTTAATCTGACATTCAGGCCTGATTAGAGGGTATTAATACACAGTCTGGAGAGTTTGTCTATGTGCTCAGCTTCTCCTCAGATGCTGGAAAAGTTTGATGCAGAAGCATCTATGTGTGAATGTTCTATAGGAATGCTTTTCTTTTTTAAATAATTCACTTCATCCTGGAAAGGCTCACATAAATCCTATGAATCACAAGTACTATTTTCTTTGTCTGTGTCTGATGATTTTTCAATTACTCTTCTTTATTGTCAAAGTTTATGTTGGATTAACTGCTGAGTTTGAATCGAAGTTCATTTGCTCTATTTGGAGAAAGAGCGAAATCATTTGGGAATCACTGCTGATGTGCCTAATTATGCAAAAGAAGCAGGTGGTGAAAGTCAGAACATAAAATCAAGAACAGCTGTATTTAAAGATAAATTAATCTGCAACAGTAAATTTGTGATGTATACTTTTCATGCCATAAATTGTGTATTAGTTTTAAGTCAGCAATCCCAGGCTATGTGTGCAGTACAGATGTTTTTATTTTCACATTTCAGGTATCCCAAAATCTTTCAGCCAGTCTACATTTTTAAGGGGTGACAATAGTGACAGTTCTGTCTGATGACATGCTGTGAACCAAACTGACAACAGAAAGAGAAGGACAGTTTTCTCAGGAGATTAGAAAGAAATTCCTAAAAGCAACTGAGAGACCTTGAAATTTGACACAATGTAGAATAAAAACTTTGCTGTTCATTTTCGTTTAAAAACTGCAGCTTTTGGACACATCAAATCTACATTTCTTGCTGCCCTTCAGGGCTCGCCACAATTAATCATCTGACTCTACCTACCCTTCTCCTTTGTCTCCTCCTCACTCATGCCAACCTTATTTCCTTCTTCATTACATCCATAAACCTGCTCTTTGATGTTTGGTCTCCCAAACATCTACCATGATCTGTTCCTCTGATGGATTCATTCCTGATCCTATCCATCCTGGTCACTCCCAAAGTGAAGCTTAACATCTGCCTCCAGCTTCTGAACCAACAACATGGCTGCTCTCACCACAGTGTTCTACACCTTTCCTTCCTTCTTCTTGTCTTTGGTCACACATCACACCTGAAACACCTTCCTTCTTCTGTTCCAACCTGCTTACAGACATCTCCTCATCTCTTTCCCACCCTCTGTCTCTCCGGACTGCTGACCCTATTCCTAAAGTTCTCCACCTTTTCATTCATCTCTGCTCCTAGCAACCTCACTGTTTTCTGCACCTACATCACTCACCTTTCCATAGCAAGCCTCCACTTCTAAATGTTCCTCCACCTGCACCCTGTTCTTACTACAGATCACAATGTCATCTGCAGACATCACGATCCAGAGATTCCTGTCTAACTTTATTTGCCAGTCTGCCCATCACCATAGCAAACAAGAAGAAGCTCAAAGTCCCACCTCCACCTTAAACCACTCTGTCACAACTACAGTATGCCTCACCACTATCTTCCTCCACCATGTCCTGCAGCAACTACTTCTCTGTCACTCATGACTTCCTTATCCAAACCACATCTCCTCTCTGTATCCATTCTGTCATTGACTTTCTCTAGATCTACAAAGACACAATGCACGTCCTTCTGACCGTCTGTGAATTTTTCCAGAACCATCCTCAACGCATCTGTTGTGTTCTTTCTTAGCATAAAACTGCATATATGTTACACAAAAATGAGAAAAACTGTGAAAAGAAGACTGTTCAGCTGATAAAAACGGAGGAGGTTTGGTTATGGTCTGGGCTGCTTTTCCTCCCCACAACTGACACAGGGTGTCTCATATAGCTTGGGTTTCCAGCAAATGACCAGAAACTTGAACAGAAATCTGAAAGGATCAGTCAAAGCCCCTTAGAGTGTATAACTGTAATGATGACCTAGCAAGGTTTCTTTACGTGAGATATTTTTTTGAAAAAAAAAACAAAAACTATTTTCTCACATAATGAAAGAGAAAATTGCTTGAGCCTCATTATCTTGAATTCAATTTTGTCCTTTTGTAAGAAGAACAAATCACATTAAAGTCTAATTTTCAGTGACAGCCATCTCCATACTGCTCAAACCTGAAGCAGCTCCTTACGCCTGTAAAGGCGTAAGGAGCTGCTCCCACTTGTTACCATTTCTGTTGTTTCTTGATGAGAGTTTCTGAGAACTCATGACTCAACGGATGCATGGGCACATCAGGCATTATTCAACACCTACACACATGCTGAGAGCTCAAAGTGGTATCTGCTCTGAAGTTTCTCTCCTCTCCATCCATCCCTCCCTCCCTCCCAAACCTGTGCTCTGTATAGGGAGGATTGACACAGCATTTTCTGCCTGGGGTGTATGCACGCCTGTCTGCGCGCACAGGAAAGTACACACATACAGGATTATAATCAGTGAAGGAGGAAGAGGAGGACAATGAGGGATTACAAGAGGGACACAACCAGGATGAAATGAATCACTGCAACAAAGAAGAAACTGAGGAAAGATTGGAAAAATTCAATAAAAGGAAAGTAGAGAGTCTGTTGTCCTAAAACTTGTGAATGTGGGAAATTTGACTTGAAGAGTGAAAGTGGATTTCCTTATTATAACCAAGCAACAAAGTATAACTTTCAATGTAAGTATTATTTTGTGTCAATCTAGTAAAAAACAACTTCTGGATAGTAAAGGTGAGTTCTTGAAATTTCTGTAGTTTTAGTGTACTTTGACTAAAAATGTGCAACAAAAAAACAAACAAGTACTGAACCTCTATATTCAACATGCCTTAGTGTTGCTGGTTAAACCCTGAGTCGAAGGTTAATTTTGTGTTTTAATGCAAGTTTGAAACTTTTTTGTTCACCCAGCTATGGATGAATCAGCACCTTGGAGAAGAAGGGATGCTCTGATTATTTCAGAAAGGATCAAACAAAGCTGGTATATTAGAATTTGAGAAATGTCTTAAAGAATCTTGCAAAGAAAGTTTATGGTGAAAAAATATTAAATCAGTATTACCACATTCTTTATTTTATGCCCAAAGAAAGCAAAAGTTATCAAATGTGAGCAGAAAACTAGATCTGTGAAGCTGCACTGTAAGCAGAACATACTGACATTTTTAGTTTATTTCAGCTGTTTGTGAAGCTTATATTTAAGTTAACTGTTTGGTTTACTACAATTATTCAAGTTGTGTTGAAAATTTAAAAACTTGTTTTTTAGACTGAGTAAGGCACACTGTGTCTAAACTGAGTTTAGACAAAGTTATATGAGAAACTGAACTTGTGATCTTCTTCTTATGAAGCTAATGTGAACCACTGCACCATCGTGCTTTCTTTAAATAGGAGCAAATTGCACAAATTTCTTCCAAAATTGCGAATTAGGCATTCAATTAAGACCCTTAGCAATTTGTCCCTCCTGGGTAACTTCACCTTTAAGGGTGTATTTCTGAAAGCCTGGAAAGCCACAACTGTTTTACACAAAAATAGGGGATAACATCATTGTTTGGACTCCAAAACAGGTAACCTAGAGTGTTCTTGTAACCACTATAAGTTTGTTTTCCAACTAAAACTTCACCAGAGAAAGTTTAGTTCGAGGTTAGTTAGTTTCAAAGAAGAAAACAAATTTGCACAAAAAAACGTGTCAATTTACGTTGTAACTGTGCGTTAAGATTGTTTGTTTCAATTTGCGATATTTCAAATAGAAAATCTCCCCATCCATGTTTTTGTCGGCTGAACGTCTGATGTAACGTGAGAAAAACCTCCAAAGTTACAGTCGTGACCATGAGAATTTTCAAATTCATTGCTGTTAAAATTAAAAAAACAGCCCAGTTCCAGTATAGTTACCTTAAAGGTGCCTACACTAATATTACCATCTCTCGTTTTGCAGCTATTAATGATGATACATTTTACAGAAATAATTTTTTTCTTAAAGTGATTCTGTTTTCTGAAGTTTATTGTTTGACTTTACAGTGTTTCTCCATTGGTTTGGCTGGTATCCTGCAACAGATATGACAGATATTGTCATTTTCTTAGCACGTTCCAAATAGTTATATTCAAATACAGTTAAGATCTCATGACTTTAAAAGAAATTGATGTTGTTGATCTAAAGCAAGTAGTGGATTCTCAGTCTAATGGTTGTTCTCTTTAAAACATGCCAAACTTTATTTCAAAAACAAATTCTATTGTTACTGACCAAACGTCTTTAGAGCATTTCAACCAATATACAGGTGAGGCTGATATTCAGTAGACGGTGTGTATGTTGTAATTTTGGTAAAATTATCCAATGGGTAGTTTCATTAAAAAAAATGAAAGAAATACCTTTCCACCAAGAATTATATCGGATCTAAAATACTATGATATGAAACAACCTAAAGTACACTATTTTCACAACCATGGGGCACACTGGATTATAGGGTGCAATTTCAGTTATGGGTGCTTTTTCTGTATTGAACATGTACAATAGGCGCATGGGGTTTTAAGGCGTGGGCACGTTAAACCATACCAGTAAAACATGCATGCTAGTGGGTCTTTTAAAAAAGGCTGCGGGGGCAAAACTGAGTTAGTTGTGATTTACTTTTTATTTTTCAGTTATCATTCAGCATCCAAAAATCCATCAAAGTCCTCATCTTCTGTATCTAAAATGAACAGCTTGGCT
Organism: Oryzias latipes; assembly: GCF_053564925.1. Lineage (NCBI taxonomy): Eukaryota > Metazoa > Chordata > Actinopteri > Beloniformes > Adrianichthyidae > Oryzias > Oryzias latipes. The sequence continues at coordinate 6,966,271 of NC_136244.1, forward strand.
AAATTTCTATCAAACACATCAGGTTCCCTTTCGTCATTGTCAAAGTCCGTCTCGTTGTCGTGCGGCTCCTCATGAATGACGCCGACTTTTGCGAAAGCTCGACGAAAAGTGCAAGCAGACACGTTAGCCCAAGCATCTGCAATCCATTCACAAACTGTGGTGTAACTCGCCAAAACTGTGTTCGGCATCCATCATCCACCACTCCCAGGCCGTTCGCAAACCTACTTTGAACGCCCTGTTCGCACCAATGTCCAGCCACAGTTGTATGGAAAAAAAAACATCTCGTCTCTTTACGTACACCTCACTCAGCCACTCTTTCTTTCATATCTTCTTGACAGTGCGACTCACCGGGATGTCAAAAGTGAGCAGCACTTCGTCCATGTTGGTAATGGGGCTGGGCTGGATGTGTTTGTTGGCAATCTTTTCATTGCAGCAGGAGCGGAAGATGGACAGCTTTTTGTTGTAATCTTGTGGAAGTTGCTGTGCCACCGTAGTCCTTGCCCGGATGGATAGATGGCGGCGTTTCATAAAACGAAAGCACCATGACCGTCCTCCTTGAAAATATTAAATGTCCATTTCCTCTGCAAGCCTTACTGCCTTCAGATAAATGGTGACTGTAGAGACGTTTCTCCCAGCTGTTCTCCAATCGTTAATCCATCGCTTGAGTCTGTCTTCCAACTCGGGCCACCTCGCCTTATTTCCAAGAAAACTCAGCTGCATCTTCTTGACTTGTCAGAGTTTGTTTTCCAGCTTCCTCCACTTGTGAACCATGGATTGATTAATTTTGAATTATCTGGTAGCTGCTCGATTCCCATGTTCCTCCGCGTAGCTGATAGCTTGCAGTTTAAACTGTGCTTCATGAGCATGTCTCTTTGCAGCATTTTCAGAGTTTCCAAAACGATGCTGTTCTGCATAGTGCACATACCTGCACTTTTGCACTATTCGGGGGGGGGTGTCTTCTTCCACGTCCACACTTCCCTCCTTACCGTTCTCATGCTGTCCGTTTCTACACCCTCTTTACCAAAGTCACGCAACAACACAGAGTCACCATAGGGCGCTCCATACATTTTGGAGAAAATTTAGGACTTTTAAGTGCGCCTCATGGTCATAAAAAAAAACAAGGACAAGTGGCATCAGGGGATACTTTTGTGTTGTCAGCTTGATTTTTTACAGTAAGTGATGACGCATGTAAACAATGTTTGGAACTTGCTTACAATAAACAGTCTTTGTACTTAGGAATGGCAGGTTAAACTTAGTCCAAGTAGATGAAAAAAAAGACACATCTGTTTGTGATTGGCCATATTTTCGTGGGTGTTTTTCTCAATGTGTTCTGATTCACAGCAACTGGGAAATTATAGTAGTGACAAGGATAATTCCCACAATCCACTGCTTTTCAAAGTAAATTCCCACAATTCATTGGTGTTTACAGTAAAATATTGTAAAGCCTTTTCATAGTATTTGACTGTTGATATTGCTGTAAAATACTTCACAGTTTACAGAAATCCATTGCAGTGCATTTAGGGGTTTGGTAACTGAAGTGGTTTTGTTAAACACTGACCTCCCCATTATTTGTTTGCTCCTGCAGAATCAAAAACATCTTTCCAAGAGTGACCACTTCAGAGTCATTTCAATATAATTAAAAGCAAATGGAGCTGTTGTGTCAGCGACCTTTGCGCCATCTCTCTCTTCAAAAACTCTTTCTTCCCCATTGATTCATCTAATAGCACCACTTAAAACTGTTTTCCACCTCACCTCCATCCCAAACACACATCGCTGTCTTTGGAGACCTCTTGTTTGTTGTTTCCACGGTGATTAGCCATGTTGAGAACACCTAGACCTGGAGACGAATGTCAACCAGATTGTGATGTCTTTGTCTTTGACTTGTTTCCTGTTTGTTAGACTTTTATCATCTTTTCCAAAAATGAAAAACTGTTGTCAGTAGTTGCTTCATTTAATACAAAGTATTTCAGGAATACGAGAAATTATTCCACAACTTTGTCGTTAAGAAACCAGTGGAACTTTCAAGTGGGAAGTAGGAGAACACAATAAAAAAATACACGTCACAAATCAACATTTAAACTGTGTATCCTTAATCAGAATCAGAAAGCCTTTATTATCATTGTTACACAAGAAACTTGTGACAACGAAATTGCGGTGCTCTCCAGCTGTTCAAACAATATAAATAAGTAATGTACTTTTATAAAAGAACAATAAAGAATTTGTGTAACTGTGGAAATTGACACATGTACATACCTACATAATTCTCTGGCTCTAAAACTTTATTGCACATGGGAACTGTTAATATTGCTTCTAATATTGCACGAGTTACCTATTCTTGTAAGGTTCACATTTGTTTAGGAGGTTGACTGCTCTGGGGAAAAAACTATCCTTGAGTCTGTTTGTGCGAGCCTTGTGTGATCTGTACCACGGGCTTGACAGTAGCAGTTGGAACAGGTGGTGGTTGGGATGGTGGGAGTCCTTGATGAGTTGTTTGGGTCTGCTTGTGTAGCGAGACCTGGCGATGTCCTCTAGGCTGGGCAGGGGGGAGCTGGTGATTTTCTGGGCCGTGTTGATCACCCTGTGCAGCGCCTGTCATGGTTAGGCCTGCCTTTTGTTCTTTTCCTGCTGTGATCTCTCCTGTGAGAATCACAGGTGTTTTTCATTAGTTGATTATGATTCTGTTCTATTTAAGGCTCAAGTTTCTGTGTTTCTGTGTCGGATCGTTCTACCTATGTTTCTGTTTCGAGCTGGTTTGCTCTTGGCATTAAAGCCTACTACTTGGATTTTGGATCTGTGTCATTTCTTCCTGCTCCTGGGTTCTCTCCCCTGACCCGCCGTGACATTACGATCCGACCATGATTAACCCAGCAGGAAGAACGTGCATGAGGGACATACCTGGTCATTCCACCGAAGGAGACCCAGCCGTTGGCGAGGAGCTGTCGGATCTGGCGCAGGAGTTGCGTGGATCTAGGCTCGTCATGCAAAAACTCAAGGAGCGTCTCTTTAGGCTGGAGCAAGTTCCCTCGTTTCCAACCCGTCAAACCCGACTGGGTCATCCAGAGCCGTTTGATGGCACGCCTAAGGACTGCCGGGCGTTTCTCGCCTCCTGTCGTCTACATTTCGATTTTAATCCGAGTGAGTTCCCCTCTGAAAAGAGCAAGGTGGCATTTGCTCTTAGCTACTTGACTGGACGAGCCAAGCGTTGGGGTCTGGCAGAGTGGGAGCGCGAAGCGGAGCTGTGTCGCTCCTTTCGAGTTTTTTCCGTCCAACTCCTCACGGTGTTCGATCCCGCGACGTCTCACAGAGCAGCCGCTTCAGAACTCCTCCGCCTTCAACAAGGGGCTCGTAGCGTCTCGGACTTCGCCGTGGATTTCCGGATTCTGGCTGCCAGCACCCACTGGTCCGACGGAGCCTTGGTGGACGTTTTTCTCCTGGGACTCTCGGACGCTCTCAAAGATGAACTGGCAGCGAGGGAGATTCCGGAGCATCTGGAGGGGCTGATCAGTCTCGCGGTGCGTATCGACCGTAGGATGAGGGAACGGGGGCGTGAACAACGCTGCGACTCGGGCTCTCGCCCTTCGCGTCATGAAGGGGTTTCCCCGACTCTTTCCGGAACTCCACGACGGGGTTTCCCCTGTCCCCGGGAACCCCTGCTGCTGGGAACCGGCCGTCTCACACCTGCTGAACGACAGCGCCGCATGGAGGAGGGGCTTTGTTTATACTGTGGACAGTCAGGACACTTCGTGGGCAGCCTCCCAGGTAAACGTCAGGTTGCTCCAATTAGGGAGCTGGTGTGCTTCAAGACTTCCTTTTCTTCTCCTTCACGGCCTTCTACCAAGGTCTTAGTGACTCATGCAGGAGCACAAGAGGAGATTGAGACTCTGATTGACTCTGGTTCGGACGGAGATCTGATCTCCCAGGAGGTGGTTGACAGACTTAAAATCCCTGTGGAGCCCCTGTCTCCCATTTTAGTAATCCATGCTATAAATGGGTCCATCATTCACAAAGTGTCTTCACGTACTGCTAATATCTCTGTTTCTGTTTCCGGAAACCATACTGAATGCATGCGTTTTTATGTTGTGGAGTCTTTGAGTCCACAAGTAATTTTGGGTTTCCCTTGGCTGAGCAGACATGCCCCTCACATTGACTGGTCTACGGGACGGATATTATCATGGAGTTCTTATTGTTTGCTGAACTGTCTCTCTTCTGCTTCCGTTCGAAACACAGTTGGAGTACAGCAGTCTCCAGAGCCGCCTAACCTCAGTAATGTGCCGTCTGTGTATCATGATTTCAGTAATGTGTTTTGTAAGGTCCGAGCTAAGTCACTTCCTCCCCATCGTCCCTATGATTGTGCTATTGACCTCTTGCCAGGAACCCAACCTCCCAAGGGTCACATTTACCCCCTGTCACCACCGGAACGAGAGGCTATGGACAATTACCTGCAGGAGTGTCTACAGGCTGGGATCATCCGTCCATCCTCCTCGCCTGCTGGAGCAGGTTTCTTTTTTGTGGGGAAGCGAGATGGAGGACTGCGGCCTTGTATAGACTACAGGGGTTTGAACAGCATTACGGTTCGTAATACTTATCCCCTTCCGCTGCTGCAGTCCGCTTTTGACCTGTTGAGCGGGGCCCAAGTCTTTTCCAAACTGGACCTGAGGAGCACATACCATCTGGTTCGGGTAAGGGAGGGGGATGAGTGGAAGACGGCGTTCAATACGCCAAGTGGACATTTTGAATATCTGGTGATGCCTTTTGGACTCACTAATGCCCCGGCTGTCTTCCAGTGTCTCATCAATGATGTCCTGAAAGATATGATAAACAGATTTGTTTTTGTCTATCTAGATGACATTTTGATCTTTTCTCCAGATCTCGACACTCATGTGCAGCACGTCAGAGCCGTGCTCCAGCGCCTGCTCGAGAACCAGCTCTACTGTAAAGCAGAGAAATGCGAGTTCCACACTAAGCAAACCCTGTTCTTAGGTCATGTGGTTACCCCTGGGGGTGTCCAGATGGACAACTCTAAAGTCAAGGCCGTTCTAGAATGGCCTGTTCCATCTGGACGCAAACATCTCCAACGTTTTCTCGGGTTCGCCAATTTTTACCGGCGCTTCATCAGAGGCTTCAGTGGCGTTGCTGTACCCCTCCATAGACTCACATCAGCAAAGGTACGTTTTGTCTGGAATAAGGAGGCTGATAAGGCGTTTTCTGAGCTGAGGAGACGTTTCTCTACGGCCCCTATTTTGACTCAGCCTGACCCCTCCAAACAATTTATTGTGGAGGTCGATGCGTCTGAGTCTGGGGTAGGGGCTGTTTTGTCACAGAGAGCGTCCGACAATAAAGTTCATCCCTGCGCGTATTTCTCCTGCAAGCTCACTCCTGCAGAGAGGAACTACGACATAGGGAACAGAGAACTGCTAGCAGTTAAACTGGCCTTGGAGGAGTGGCGTCACTGGTTGGAGGGGGCTGAGCAGCCGTTCTTGGTGTGGACTGACCATAAGAACTTGGAGTACATCCGGACTGCTAAGCGTCTAAACCCTCGCCAAGCCAGATGGGCTCTGTTCTTCGACAGATTCAACTTTTCTCTGTCCTACCGTCCAGGGAGTAAGAACGTCAAGCCCGACGCTCTCTCACGGCAGTTCCAGCCAGAGGAGTCTGAGATGCCAGCTGCAGCAACCACCATTATCCCTCCTCACCTGGTGGTAGGAACCACTCGCTGGTCACTGGAGCGCAAGGTTAAGGCATCTGTTCCCGATCCTGCCACCATACCTGCCGGCTGCCCAGATGGGTGTTTGTTTGTGCCTCCATTTTTACGGACCCTGGTACTGAAGTGGGGGCATTCTTCTCGACTGGCTTGTCATCCCGGGGTGACCAGGACCAGTTTTTTGGTGGTCCAGCGGTTCTGGTGGCCCTCCATGTCCTCTGACATTAGGGCCTTTGTGGCTGCTTGTCCCGTGTGTGCCAGTGCCAAGACCCCCAGGACCCCGCCTGCTGGTTTGCTCCACCCTCTACCTGTGCCGTCTAGACCTTGGTCCCACGTTGCCATGGACTTCATTACTGGTCTACCTAACTCGAGAGGTAAGACGGTCATTCTCACAATCATTGACCGTTTTTCTAAATTGGTTCATGCCATACCACTGCGAAAACTTCCATCAGCCAAAGAACTAGCCGTACTTGTCTCTCAGCATCTGTTTCGCTTACATGGACTACCTCAGAACATCACATCAGATCGTGGTCCTCAATTCATCGCTGCCTTTTGGAGAGAGTTTTGCAACCTCCTTGGGATCAAGGTTAGTCTGAGTTCTGGGTTTCATCCTCAGACTAACGGCCAGGTAGAGAGGTACAACCAGGACCTGGAGACGACTCTACGTGCCATGTGCAGCAAAAATCCCAGGACATGGTCGTCTCAGCTCCCATGGGCTGAATACTCGCACAACTCCCTGGTCAACTCTTCGGGATACTCACCTTTCCAAGCAGCCTATGGTTTTCAACCCCCTCTGTTTCCTCACCAGGAACAATTGGCTTCTTCATCTGGACCTGCGGCTTTTGTGAGGCGCTGTCGTCGTGCTTGGAGCAAATACAAACTTGAACTTCTGAAGAACCAGGAGCGCCTCACTGCTGTGGCCAATCGTCGAAGGTCTGCCGCTCCTGCGTACAAGGTGGGAGACAGGGTGTGGTTGTCCTCCGCAGATATTCCGTTAAAGGGGGGATCCAGGAAGCTGCTTCCCCGCTACATTGGTCCGTATCCCATTTCTCAAATAATCAACCCTGTGGCCGTGAAACTGGAACTGCCTCGTTCTCTTAAAGTCCATCCTGTGTTTCACGTGTGCAAGATAAAACCCGCCAGAGACTCCTCCCTTCAACCTGCCCCAGCACCTCCTCCAGCCCCCCGTATCGTGGGTGGTGGTCCGGTGTACTCTGTCAAAACTCTCCTTGCTTCCAGAAGAGTGGGGCCGGGTTTACAATACCTGGTCGACTGGGAGGGTTACGGTCCAGCGGATCGCCAGTGGGTCCCGGATCGTTTCATCGTCGACCGAGCTTTTGTTTCTCGTTTCCATCGAGTCCACCCTGATCAGCCTAGTCGTCGTCCGTCTGGCAGCCGGACGTAGAGGGGGGGGTTATGTCATGGTTAGGCCTGCCTTTTGTTCTTTTCCTGCTGTGATCTCTCCTGTGAGAATCACAGGTGTTTTTCATTAGTTGATTATGATTCTGTTCTATTTAAGGCTCAAGTTTCTGTGTTTCTGTGTCGGATCGTTCTACCTATGTTTCTGTTTCGAGCTGGTTTGCTCTTGGCATTAAAGCCTACTACTTGGATTTTGGATCTGTGTCATTTCTTCCTGCTCCTGGGTTGTCTCCCCTGACCCGCCGTGACAGCGCCTTCCTGTCTGCGGCCGAGCATCCTACATACCAGGCTGTGATGCAGTATGTCAGGATGCTTTCTATGGTGGCTCTGTAGAAGGTCACCAGCAGCTTCTTCTCCAGGTTGTTTCTCCTTAGTATTCTCAGAAAGTGAAGGCGCAGCTGGGCCTTCCCTACTGCTGCTGTGGTGTTTGCAGTCCAGGAGAGGTCCTCAGTGATCAGCATACCCAGGTAGCGATGCAGTGGACCCTGTCCACGCTGTCCCCATCTATATAAAATAGGGGCGGGTCCATTCTCCCCTTTCTGAAGTCCAGGATTATTTCTTTGGGGTTTTTTTTGGTGTTCAGGTGGAGGTTGTTTCCTGAAAACCACTTTTCCAGTCTGCTGACTTCATCCCTGTAGTAAGTCTCATCTTCCCCTGAGATGAGCCCGACCACAGCAGTGTCGTCAGCAAATTTGATGATGGTGTTACAGGGGTGGGTCGACGTGCAGTCTGGTGTGTAGAGCGGGAAGAAAAGTGGGCTCAGTACACATCCTTGTGGTGATCCGGTGCTGATGGTGATGGTGGAGGAAAGGTGGGGTCCGAGATTGACAGACTGTAGCCGTTCTGACAGAAAGTCTTTAATCCATGTGCAGATGGGGGAAGAAAGACCCAGGTGAAGCATTTTCTCTGTCAGGATGTCAGGGATGTTGTTGTTGAAGGCTGAGCTGAAGTCCAGAAAGAGCAGCCTTACGTAGTTCCCTGGGTGGTCCAGGTGGCTCAGGGCAGAGTGTAGAGCGGTGGACATAGCATCATGAGTTGAGCGATTTGGTTTGTAGGCAAACTGGTAGGCATAATGATGAGACGGCCTACCTGAAGGAGATTGGACATCTGGAAAACTGGTGTGAGTGGAACAATCTCCTCCTAAACGTCAGCAAGACAAAGGAGTTGATAGTGGACTTCGCCACAAAGCAGAAGAGGAACTACCAGACCCCCGTCATCGACAAGAGCCCAGTGGAGAGAGTGAACAGCTTCCGATACCTCGGTGTCCACATCACGCAGGACCTGTCATGGTCCTGTCACATCAACACCGTGGTGAAAAAGGCCCGGCAGCGTCTTTACCACCTTAGACGCCTGAGAGACTTTAGACTGCCCTCTGTGGTGCTTAGGAACTTTTACTCTTGCACCATAGAGAGCATCCTGACGGGAAACATCACAACCTGGTTCGGGAACAGCACCATGCAGGACAGACGAGCTCTCCAAAGGGTGGTGCGTTCAGCTGAGCGCATCATCCACACCGAGCTCCCTGACCTGCACTCAATCTACGGCAGGCGGTGCTGGACCAGGGCCAGGAAGATAACAAAGGACCTCAGCCACCCCGACAACGGACTGTTCTCGCTGTTGCGGTCAGGAAAGCGATTCCGCTCTCTGAAGGCTAACACAGAGAGACTGAGGAGGAGCTTCTTCCCGCAGGCGATACGGACTCTTAACCAGTAATCATGGACATTATACACACAAGCCACTTTCACATGTCACTTTTAGAGCATATTTGCACACATTCGGACATTCTGTTTTTATGTTTTTATATTTGTATATTCCTATATTTTATATCTATCTTCCTATTCCTATTGATATTCTTTCTTGTTTGAGGTCGCGGGCGGTCGCCTAAGCATTTCACTGCACATTGTACGCTGTATGATTGTGTGTGTGTGACAAATAAAATTTGAATTTGAATTTGAATTTGAACTGGAGCGGGTCGAAGGTGGGTGGAAGATTAGCTTTGATGTGTTTTGATATTAGTCTTTCAAAACACTTCATGACCACAGGTGTGAGAGCAACTGGCCTGTAGTCATTAAGACTGTCTGCTACTGTCTTTTTGAGAAAAGGAATTATGGTGGAGGTTTTGAGGCAGGCTGGGATGCTGCACTGTTGTAATGACTGCTTGAAGATTTTGGTGAAGACCTCCGCTAGTTGGTTTTTGGCGCATGCGCTGAGTACTTTGCCTGGTACTCCGTCGGGTCCCGTTGCCTTTGTGGGGTTGGTTGACTTAAGCACCCGTCGTACTTCATGTTCCTGAAGTACTAGTGTGCTGCTGGTGTGGGGTGGTGATGTTTGTGGCGTATCTGCTGGGGGCCTCTGCGTGTCAAACCTGGCAAAGAAATGGTTTAGCTCCCCCCCCAGAGAGGCATTTACTCCAGTGGGCACTGTGTTGCTGCTCCTTTGATTTGTGATGTGGTTTATCCCCTGCCACATCTTCCTGGGGTTGTTGTCAGCGAAGGGGTCCTCAATCTCCTTTTTGTAGTGCATTTTGGCCATCTTTATGCCTCTTTTTAGGGCCAGTCTGGCTGAGCTGTATTGGGGCCAGTCTCTGTACCTTGATCTGAAGGCGGTGTTCTGTTTTTTTAAGAGAGATTTCATTTCGCTGGTCATCCATGGTTTATGATTTGGAAATATTCTGATCCTTTTGTTCACAGTCACATTGCTTAAAAAGGGACTTTACAACTTACAGTCCTTTCGGCGCACAGTATGATTTAAATTAGTCTTTGCTGACCCAGATCTGATAGTTAAATTCCTGTTTAACAGAAGCCAAGAATCAGGGTTAGAAAATTCTGGATTCAAAAATTGACTGGATAAGAGAGAACTGGATGGATCGCGTATGATGTCATCCATAGAAAATACCTTACTTCTGGCTCCAGCAAAATGAAGCCAATTCAGTCGCTATTATTCTACGATATGGACGTCGCCATGTTAGAGCTAGACAACAGTTGTCAGAGTCAATGCACTCTGAGCACCAGCCCCTCCCAATTCACGTAAACGAGTGGGTTCTCACACTGTGAGATAACAAAGTGGGGAACAGCCCCTTCCAGGAAGAGTCTGCGCTACCCCAGGCTAACACACACACGCACACACACACCCACACACATGCACACACACACACTTTCTCCGTGGAGCCAGTGGTGATCTGCAATATGCAAATGCAACTTTGCAAAGGTTCAGATATTGTTTTTTTTCATGGGTGAGATGAAGACACGCTGCCGAGGCCGGCTCTAGGTTGACGTCATTAAATGGGCGGCAACCACATAGAGTGAAAGGTTGTTCCTCAGAGATCGAGTCGTCATACTTCCAGGTAGGAAATGAACTGTAAATATGACTCATATTTAATTAAAAAATGTTATTTAGTGTGCCAAAGGTAATAAAATATATTATCATGTATATATACATATTTAACTTTGAAAGGCTTAGGAATAGCATGATATAGGCCCTAGAGACAATTAGATCTATATGCGTCTTCATTTTCCTCATCTGAGCTGACATCTTGCTCAAAACTGTACGGCTAGATAGCTCCAATAATGCTTGCCATTTTTGTTGCAATGTTAAGTTGGAGTTGTGAGGGGCTGTAAGCTAGCAGGAGAGCGTGTAAACAGATGGATGACATTAAATGGGGGAAAACTGACTCAGCGCCAACTGTCCCACTCATAATTCAGAGGTGAATTTCTAATGAACTGCTGTCACTCGGCAGAAGCTATGATCTGGTTTTGGTTAAAACGGCATAATAATAACTAAAAGACCACTGGGAATGCTTTTAGAATAGATCAAAAGCTGATCAGAGTGGGACTTTAAAATAACCTGTCACAAGAACGGGCAGACGGCTGGTTCCAATTGCAGCAGGTTCATTAGCCAGCTAAAAGTCCACAAAGCTAAATCAGGGTCAGGCAGGGGTCAATCACAAGCATGACAGCATAAGAGAAGTAAAAGGGATATTCAGGATCCAGGCAAGATTCGGGGCAGGTGGCAGGTGGCAGGCAAACTGAGTCAGAGGCAAAACAAGGTCAGGAAACAGAAGATCAGATCCAGATATAACACTCTGTAATGCAGACAGAGTGACAGGAACAATACTTTGCACGGAGTGAGGCTCAGTGCAGTGCTCAGTGTGGTGAGAACTCTGGAGATGGTTCCTGCTGGTGGCCAGAGTGGGAAACAGAGCTCTGACTTCTGACAACCTATGAGTGATTGGGTTAACCTGAGTTTACCTAGGAGGATGTAGGTAAGATAAAAGAGTTCCAGTTAACCTGAGTGTTTAAGCCAATCTGAAGGTTTTCTGAAGGTACCACAGAAATTCTAAGCTTAAATTGGGAATGTTAAATTAAGCGGAATGTTTTTAAGTTTTCTTAGAAAAAGGTTAAATTAATCTGGGAGTGTTTAAATTAATCTGAGTTGCTTTTAGTTAACCTGAGTCTTTAAATTACTCTGGGGCTTTTTAGGTTAAACTGCATTTTTGGTTAACCTAAGAGCAGTGTGGATACATTTGAGTTGTTGTCAGATTTGTTAATCTGTCGCAAATTATTTCAGTGTATCTCCAAATCCAAAAAATATGTATCAACATTTCCTCAAAGTGAAAACAGAAAGAACAGTTTTTTAGAAATATCCTTTTTTTGCCCTTGGATATATACTAATTTGTTGGATAAAACCTACTGTCTGATCTTGAATGAAACCTCTTTCCCTTTGCTTGTTTGGCCTTTTACCAACAAATTTGTCCATGAAGTAAATTCCAGAAAGTTATGGCTGGGATTCCGTTCTGAGCTCCTGCTTAAACAGTCTTTGGACGGCTTTGTTTGGATTTCTCAAAGTAGAGAAGCAGAGGTTTCCAACAGCAGTGTCTGTCACATGACGCTGTAGTTGGGGAGCAGATGGAGTAGAGGTTCCTTTAAAAAGATAGGTGAGGTTGAGGGAAACAGCATCAGAAAGAACTGAAAAGTCCTTCAAAGAAACAGGGATCTTCTAAAACTAGATTGACTTCAGTGTAAGTGTAGAGTTGACCCTGTTTATTAAATAATTGACACGCTAATAAATAATAATAATAATGATAAACTTTATTTGTGAAGCACCTTTCAAGATAAATTTCACAAAGTGCTTCACAGTAAAACACAGTAAAACACATAATATAAAAAAGAATTATGAAAAAGCCATTTTAAAAAGATAGGTTTTTAGCTGCTTTTAAAAGAAAACACTGAGTTTGCAGATCTGAGGCTGAGAGGAAGGGAGTTCCAAGGGATGGAGCCACTGCTGCAAAGGCTCTGTCACCTTAAGTCTTTGACCAGGTTCTCTTAACAACCAGCAGACCATGGTCACATGATCTGCTGGGAGTGTACGGCTGCAAAAGGTCTTTTATACAGATCAAGAAGATAGCAAGATTGGAAATTGTTGTTTGCACTTCTGTAATTTTGAGTAACTAGTTATTCAATATCCAATATTAAGATTTGCTGGCATTTTGTGAGGGAAATAAAACAATATCCATACGAACAGCTTGATGGTCACTTAGTGAACAAGGTAAGATGTTCACTGAAAAATCCTTATCCTGTAAATCACTAGAAATTAGTCAAATTGAGGAAGGGCTGTTTTAGACTTATTACTCCATGTAAAAGATAATAAATTTGAATTTTAAATTGAATTTTAAATGTTGACTAAATTAACTGTTCCGTACAAAATTGGAAAAATATGTTTTTGCGGTAATCGTATGAGGGTGGCCACTGATCAATCTGAGGGTTTAAAGTCATGTTTACACAGATTTATCAAACTCATTACAGAGATGATGAAATGCATAGATAAGAAACACAAAAAAACACACAGTTAAGTCACATTTGCTTAATTAAATATAGTGATCATTAACTAAAGTCATGTAGAGCTTGACTTATTGCTTAAAAAGGAGTGGAAAGAAGCGAGTTTATGTAATAACACCCCCCCCCCCCCCCCACAGAGTTAATTCATTTTATAGATTTGCATAGTTTTCATTATTCCAGTTCTAATTAGATAGATTCTTTTCAATGTACAAAATCAAGTGCTTATTAATGATTGATTTTCTGCAGAATACATTCATTCATGATTTCAGTAAACAGTGACCGTAACCAATATGTAATAATAATTGACTATTAGAACACATTATCACATTAAACCAGTACCGGTAATTATTGCTACACATTGCAGATCAAGTAAAGAAAATCAATAGCTTATTGGTTGTAATTTAAAACATTTTAGTAATCATTATTGCACATTACACAGCATTATATTGATTGGTTGTAATTAAAAGAGCTTTGACAATTTCACGACAATCAAGTTCACACATGTATTTGGAATTATTCAAACACCTGTTGGTCCTTAACTTCTCTTATCTTTGTATTGTGAAATCAGAGTATCTTTATAAATTTTCTTAAATATTTGGATATTTGAACATGAAAATGCAAATTCAACTTTCAACAGATTTGTGGTAACAAGATCATTTCCCTGTTATAGGATCAATAACATTCTTAAAAGTTCTATTTTATTTTAATTTAATAAACAAACTTGAATACACATGCGCAAATTTGAACAGTCTATACTTCGGGACTCGATGTATTTTCCTGTGACCCCGTGACGTATTTTTGACAGTGAGTTAACAAGGGAAATTTTGCATTGCAAAGTATTCATTTGTGCACAACTTTGTCTTCATGAATAGGTTTCTTTTTGACAGATTCCTTACCCCGTACCCCTTTTTATACATTTTAAAGTGTTTGTTTAAGTTCCATCTGAAACAACATAAGATTCCTGAAAGACGGTCTTTTACATCCTTTAGAACCACAGCAGAGTTAGATAATACACTTTTCTCAAACAAAGCACAAAAATCAAATCAGTTGTTAAATTCTAGTCCAGACCATGTCTTTTCGAATGCTGAGTCATGATTCAAGATGAGGCAGAGACAAAGTCATCATCAGCTTTACATCCATTCATGTCTGAGAGTTGTGCGCAATCAAATGTTTATGACCTGCAGATACTCATGGAAATGAATTCTTACCCTTTTAGGATTTTCAACAATCAGCATCTTAAATCTGTGGTTTTTATGTCTTCCTTGTCTGTTAGGAGTTCATCAGGGCTTTTGAAATCACGCAATTTGGAACATCCAATAGCAAAGCAAAAAAATCAAAACAAACGACAAAACAAAAATGTCAGTGACAGAAGGCTTCACGATTCTATAACCTTTTGTTTCAAGGTTAATAAGAGCTTGTTGGGTAACATCATGCACTTAAAACAGTTAACAGCACAGCAACGTCAGCAAATGCGAAGGTTTGAGGTGTTTTACAACAAGACAATGCTTTCATTATCTTCTGCAGAGCAGGTCAGACAGGAGGAGAGCCCTTCAGATAATTTACTGACTCAACACAACATAAATGTTAAACTCAATGTAACTAGAAAAAAAGAGCCAGCAGAGATGCTGCCAAATGTATGAAATAAAAAAAGGTAATTTTGATCAATTTACTTGAATAAAATTTAAAAAGAAAATCCTCAAAAGGAGAAGCACTAACAAAATGAATAAACTTTTTCTCTGTTCAAGTACAGAACTTGAGATGGGAAAAACTGCAGTTTGCGAGTGTTTTATACCCTGCCAACTGTCAGCAATGCAAATTTGTCCTCTATAGTAGACATTTCTACACCTGAAAATCATACTGCCTCTTCATAGTACTTAGTTAACCCCTTTTGATATCTACAGAGGACATTTGGGACTTTTTAATGATATCAAATGTGAGTGAGGGGTTCTGGGAATTGTAGTTTTTGTTGGATTTAAAGTAACATTTTCTATAATAAATTCTCTGATAGTCAGGCGAATATCACTTTTCTATAGGATAGATAGATCTATAGCTGCTCAGATTTGAATTAAAACAGAGACATATACATAAATAGCAGAAACTGCTCCATGTCATTACTTTCACTTATTTAACTTGAAGCATATATATCAAATGCTTTCTTTCCCATTTATAATCAAATTGTGACTCCTGATTGAACCTGGACATCTTTTAAATTGCAGAAGAACTGCCTTGGCTGAGACGGTCTGATGATTGCACCCCTGCAGTGGACCTTTCCTGGTGATCCTTGCAGTCATGGGAACAAGGAGATCCAACAGGTTAGAAGCACTTCTGGACAAAACCTTGTAAAAATCTATTAATTGAGCTTTAAAAAATAAACAAAGTGTATTAATTTAGATCAATGAAACCATGTTCTGAGAGATCTCTGTGTTGTGCTGCCGTCTGAATAAGTCTTGAAATGTTCCGGTGGAAGGGACTTGTTATTTGGGTTACATGAGTCAAGCACAGCTCAGAGATATTTACAACAAGCAGATCTTCTGAAAGGCCATCATGTGCTGTCCTGAACTCACACACAGAGAATTCCTGCCTTCAGGGAACGGCAGACCCTTAATAACTTGAATATTTACTTTATGTACCTCCTCTGGCATTCAGGAAACATCATTTTTTGAATTTAGAATGCTGTTTTCTCTCCTTAGAGTTTCCTTTTGTTTCAGTTAAACATTTTTAAGAGTTAAAGATACATAAAACTATTGAAAGGTAAAGCATTGAAGGGATGGACTCTCATTGAGATGGTACTAGGCTAATAAAGGATTATTATGTGATTAAACTTAACATTATCTACATATGATGAAGTGATTGAAACATCTGTCTGTTTCTAAACAGGTTGTCTGACTGACACTGACTCAGACATAATCCTGTAATCTGTGATGACAGCAATCCTTAGATAAACTGAACTCACCTTGTTAACGCATAATCCTCAAAGTAAATGAGAGAAAGGAAGAACAGAGTTGAAAGTTAAGTATTCCTTAAAGGATCATTTTCATGAACCTTTTATTAATACTGTTCATTTTTTTCAGAGTGTATTTTGCTTCTTCACAACTTCAGGTACCATAGAACCAAAACCTGGTGTGATCGTGAGGAAAGCCAAAAACTTGAAAACAGAATATAACTTGAATAGAAAACAAAGCATGAGCACTAAGCAAAAAACAAATACAAACTAACAGCCTATTTTCATACAATCTGAAAGATCATTTAGGATTGGAAGTTGGTTTGCTCTAAGATGTTGGTAGATCTTGGTTCCAGTGCTTAGCCCTGCCCCTTTTGAATAACTGTTTTGCATTGAGAATTATTGAAGACATCTCTATAAAAGAAGGAAGTCAAAAACCTTTCAAATTCTATTTTTGTGTTTTTAGCATGTTTGTCTGTTCACATCATGGTTTGGGATTTTCAAGGATTAGGATTATGAATTTGACTAATTTCATAACTCCAGACTTCATAGCGTTAGATGGCTATAGTTTCACAAAGTAGTTTGGCAAATGTGTTCCATCTTATCATTAAACTGTGTGAGCCAAACCTTTGTAAAAGCCGAAATAAAAAAACAGAGCATTTTCAGTTTAACGTTGTTTTTATTTGTCCACCTTTCACCTGTTGTGTGCATACCAGGGATAGTTAATTGACCTTTGAATCTAAGACTAAAGTTGATTTTTGCAGCTGTTTTATCTTTTGAGCATATTTCCTACAGCACTAAAAAAGAAATATTAACGATGACCATCCTTTTCAACAGGTACAGCATTGTGTCAGACATCATACCTGAGGAGGAACTACAGAAGATCTCCAGCCTAAGCCTACACAACGGCCAAGGGTCCCTCAAAGTCCAACAGTACTTTGACTCAGAAGGAGGCGACAGCAGGAGGAGGTCTGGAGCCCTTGCTGTTGTCCCGAGCACCAGAGAGCAACGAGGGATGAACAACTACAATGGGAAGGTTCTAACAAGGGGGTCCAATCAGATACGGAGCCGTTTTGTAAAGAAGAATGGGCAATGCAACGTGGTGTTCACTAACATGGAGGAAAGGAGGCAGCGCTACCTTGCAGACATCTTCACCACCTGTGTGGACATCCGCTGGAGATACCTGTTCTCTATATTTTGCATAAGTTTTCTTCTCTCCTGGCTACTTTTTGGCATAATCTTTTATAGTGTCTCCTTGGCACATGGGGACTTTGAAAACCTCCCAACTCAGAAAGGTGACGGACTGCTTGCAGGCAGCCTGCATGGACCTTCTTCTGGGTACATAGCAGGAGGTCATACTCAAAGGATACCCTGCATCCTTCATGTCCAGGGCTTTGTGGGGGCACTCCTGTTCTCCATGGAAACCCAGACAACTATTGGCTATGGCTGGCGCTGTGTTACAGAGGAGTGTCCTGTGGCGGTTATAACGGTGGTGGTACAGTCCATCATTGGCTGCATCATTGACTCTTTTATGATTGGCACCATCATGGCCAAGATGGCTCGACCAAAGAAGAGGAATCAAACCCTCATGTTTTCCAAAAATGCTGTAATTGCCCTTCGTGATAGCAAGCTCTGCCTCATGTGGAGGGTGGGTAACCTGCGGAAGAGCCACATTGTGGAAGCGCACGTCCGTGCCCAGCTCATCCGCTCCTATGTCACAGAGGAAGGGGAGTTCATCCCCCTGGAACAGATGGACCTCAACGTTGGCTACGATGAAGGCACAGATAGGTTGTTTCTCGTATCTCCACTGGTTGTAATTCATGAAATAGACAAAGACAGCCCTCTGTACACTTTAAGCAAAGCTGATCTGGAAGCAGATGATTTTGAGATTGTTGTCATTTTGGAGGGAATGGTGGAAGCCACCGCCATGACTACCCAATTCCGTAGTTCTTACCTCGCCAGGGAGATTTTCTGGGGTCACAGGTTTGAGCCTGTAATTTTCGAGGACAGGGAACGCTACAAAGTAGACTATGCTCGCTTCCATAAGACCTACGAGGTGCCCTCAACGCCCCACCTCAGCGCCAAAGAGCTAGACGAAGCTGCCAGCCGAGCATCCTCTGCTGGGTCTCCCGCATCACCTTTCAGATCCAAACAAGACCTGATCCCGCGAACGCTGAGCGCCTTCTGCTACGAGAATGAGGTTGCACTGAGCTGCGGAGAGGAAGATGAAGACATATTTGACTCCTCACAGATTGTCGGCTTGGAGAGGGGAGAGGAGAGGAGGACTTCAGTGGACTTCCACAACATGTTCCACGACAGCTCCACTGTGACTTCAGGAAGCCATAATGTCATGTGTGTCCTGGACATGGACAACCAGATGGAGTTTGACATCCTTCAGACTGCCTTTCCTCTTGATCCGATGACTTACAAAAATGAGCAGGAGACCTAGAAGTAAAACAAAAGTATTCATGAGTCAAAGTGTGAAATGACAGTTTCATTGGTTTGTTTTTGTCTGTGGTGAGAGTATTGAAGCGCCTTTGGCCTTTCCCGTGTTTTATACTTAAATTAATTTGTTTTCCCCTAAATAGTGATCTTAATTCAGAAATTCAAATTCCAGTTCCCTGTAAAACGTTTGACACATGAAACTGAATTCCCGAAAGAGCCATGCAAAATTACAGAGTAAAGGTAAAACACTTTTTAACCCCTGGAATAACCCTAATATCCATAAGGCCACTTATTTTTCAAACCTACCTTCATTTAGCATCTACTCAGAAGCAAGTGACATTTTCTTTTCATAGTTAGAAACTAATTCAGGCATTAAGGGGTTAACCTCTGGTCTCAAAACAAAAAATCACAAAAGCATAAAGTCACAGTAACTTGATTTGATTTCTGTTTTGCCAAAACCCTATTCTGTAAACATATAAAGAGGTATTTTGGTAAAATTCTTGCAACAGTTTGAGTTACACACCTCCTCTGGAAACTTGTTAGAGTCTCTGACAATTGAACATTTTTGTTTGGTGCAAAACGGCAAAAATTATTCAAGTCATTTGACACATTTATGCTATGTTTTTTTTCGGTGCAGTAAAAACAAACATTCAAAGTGCAATCAAAGCTAGCAAATTTAGTGTGCTTCTCAGAGCAGAACTAAAGGTCTGAACGGTTTCAGCATTGAGTCCACTCCATCCTTACAGCATGTTTGAGTGGTCTGATTTTTGAGTGAACTTTATTTAAAAAGTCCACAAAACCCAGAATATTTGTTAACTTTAAGAATCTTGCTCTCTAACTTGTTGGTTTGTTTCTTAAGGCAGTCGATGACAAGAGAAATAATCCTGAAATGTGGCTTTTAACCTTGTTTGTGATGTTGCTGTTTGCCAAAGGACTGGAGTTCAGGAGGAAAACACTAAACGCCTCTGAGTTGAACGGGTCATGGAGCAAACATGCAGCCTAAGTGTACTCATAGTTGTTGATGGTAGAAAGGTGGAAAACCACAGAAAAGCACAAGCTGTTGGATTGATCTCTAAGAATGTCCAACATGATTCAGGATTTGCACATGCGGAGAGGATGTATTCAAGCTGAACTAACAGTAATGGAAGCTGCTTGGGATTCATTCTTGCACATTGATGAAATTAAATAGAAACTGCTTCTTCAGAGAAGCAGAAAGTAGTTTGATAGAAAAATGTTTTTTAACATGATTTTAAACTTGAGTTCATTGACTTAAATAGAGTTTCCTTGTTTTTAGGTTCACAGTTTGAGTTTGACTGATTAAAAGGGGGAAGAGGCAAATGGGTTAGGTTTTTACTCATGAAACTTTTATTGTACATTTTTGTTACTAGGGAATGTCAAAGCATGCTTTGTTAATTTGAGTCTATGAATCAGCAATCAATGGGGGGGGGGGGCAGCAAATGAAGCCCAGAGCTGATGTACAAATCCTTAAACCACAAAAAATGTATTTCCCTTTAAGATTCCAAAGCCCTGCTGGGGAGGCATCTCCCTGTGCAACCCACCCAGTCTCATCCCAAAACATCTGGGTTGGTGCAACATTTAAGATGTTTTACTGGAGTCAGACTCCAACGAACTTTAACTTTTTGTTACTTTTGTCTTAAAACTGATTTGTGCATCAAATAGGCAACTATCTATGTTTGAGACATAAATAGACAAATAGCCCTTATTGTGTTATTGATTCTAATATTAACTCACAATTACTCTATGATTGTAAACCCACACACACATTCATATCTTAGATTTTTGTTTTGTATAAACAATGGTCAGTTCAGATATAAAAATGTGGACATTATCTTTTAGTCGTCTTTCTAGTCACTGTCTATATTTGTTTTTTGATGCGGTTTTTTAAAAACGTTTTATTCTTGACCTTGTTGGAAATCCTGAATTTAAGAGAAGAGGGGAGGGGAAATCTGAAGATACTGAACATGGACCTTTGTTTCTCTGCAGTAAAAACAGTTTGCAAAGTATTTCACAGGCACACACATATTTATTTCAATTGCTTTCTTTATTTTCTCTTTTATGTATCGAATCCACCAATTAGTGGCAACTTTCTTATTCAATAAAGAATCCAGATTATCATAATGTATTACAACTTTTAGTTAAACGAATGAATATTTAAAGAATAGACCACTTCTGAACTTGACAATGATTCTACATCCATGTTTTAATTTTAATATTAACTTTTCTCCACCTACTGGCTAAATTATCTGATCTCAGGTCTCAAATTTAAATGTTTACTTTAAGAATTTGTAGGAAATCTGATATCCAGATGTGGTGTGAATGTAATTGTCTGCTCCAAATAGACCCACCCTGTTCAAAGAAGGGTTAAACAAAAGTAAAATGTCTTTCAAGGGTAAAACCGGCTGGCAGTTCATAAAATTTCAGTCTTCTTGTGCAATTTTTTAAGTGAGTTATTTTTAAAATAAACAGAAGTGGAAAGTTGTTTCTTTTTGCTACTGTAATTGTCCAGTGTTTAAATAATCTTCCAGCTTGTCGACAAACAAAAGGATATATAAAGAGCACTTTATTCTTTCTTGTACATTTTAATGTTGTAAATAAACATTTATACAGTAGCTTTTGTCTGTCTTTTTTAAATGGATGGTTTTCCAGTTCGCAAAGCTGCTTAGTTTGTCATGTGGACTTTTAGATTTCTCTCTAGTGTTGCTCGCTTCAAGTGATATAAAGGATGCTAAGCATGCTGTTGTCACGCTGTTGTCCACAGCGTTATTTGAATGGACAGGATCCTAAAATAAGCACCTCAAAGAAAGTTCAAAGCTAGATAACTACTTTGCGAGTTTATTAATAACTCAAATAGTTGGAGAAAAATGTGGGTTTCAGAGGACATAATTCGTAAATAAAGCAGAGGACACAAATCGTGTTCGCTTAACATTTTTGCTACTGTCACATCAAATTATTTAAATAAAAAAGGAAAAATGTAGTAAGTGCAAATGAACCACAAAATAGTGTTTTCAGGCCATCAGTCACATGACCACAATTTTTTTACGAGGCAGTGATCAACCAGAGGACTATATATTTTCAAAGTTTACATGGGGGTTTCCACTACAGAACCTACAGAAGTCTTTTTGTCTGAGATACAAAACAGAGATCTATCTGGATCTTTTCATTAGTTTAATTATATTATCTAGGAAAACCCCAAATTCTTCCAGCTTTATTTTTTGGATTGTTTTGTTCTTTGCACTCTTTATTTCTCTCATAACTTGTTTTCTCAAAACATTTTTAACAGTCAAGCAGGTCACAGATGCGGATGATGCATGTTTGAGGTAATTCTTCCAAAAACTTGTGATGAATGCTGCTTTAATACTGTTTCATTTATATTTAATGATTTATAAGAATAGTATTGTCGAAATCAGTGTGACTTTTACAAAGTTCAACCTTCTAGACATCAAACTTTTTCAGATTCAGCACAAAGTCATCCAATCTAATTGGGTGCCAAAGTCTGAAAAGCTTTCCTTGTGTGTTCATATAGTGCCCTCTGCTGGAAAAACAACACCAGACTTTATTTAACGTTGGGAGTTGGGTCATCTAGACCCACTAGACAGTGCTCTGAACCTTTTTTCTTCAATGATTTGTGATCTTCATTGGTGTCCATGGATTACATGAAATCTTTCCACCTTTATCCACCTTTGTCATGGTAGAGAGAACACGTCAATGTAAGGGTGGGGTCATCTAAGATAGCACAAGGGTTACAGCTGAAATACCAGCTGAGAGAAGAGTTTAAATACATTTCTTTCAGAAAACAGAATTCACAAAATTCACAAAAGGCAAATAACACAATCCCCAAATGCACAACAGGCTGTGAAGTGTTTGCAAACAGAATAATGTAGGACAAAATGCATACATGCTCACAGCTTTACATTGTTACTTAAAGTATATATTTAAATGACAGACCTTAGCTCTGATCGGTCCAAACAGCAGGGACACATTAACATCAGACTCTGGCCTGATTCAGATTTTAACTTTTCGCAAAAGCCTGCAAACAAGCTGCTTTGTGTTTGATGGATTTTGTCTTTGCTGTGTCGTTGCTTCTTGGCTGTAAACTCCATGCTGGTGGAAAGCCATTTTATTTCCCTCTTAAGATGCCACATTGAAAAAAAACTAAATTTGTTGGATGAGCAGCAGAGCTGAGTTTGTTGATTTTACAGATAAAAATAAATCTGTTACTGTTTTTGTTGCTTCTGTTTCTCCTATTCTGATCTTCTGGCGGTGGAGGCCCTCTGAGTAACAGCACTCCCTGCTTCATCGGGTATCCCGAGATAAAACCCCGGAAAAAGTTTTTGTGATCCTGTCAGCACTTAGATAGCAACATTTATATTATATAAATTTGTAGTCAAGGTTTTCAGGATGATATGGCTGACGACTCTCCCCCAGTACGGATGTCACACAGCTGATCTCCAGACTCAAAACGCTACCAGAAGGTCCGCCATGACTGACCTTCACCATCAGCCCAGTTTGTGCCCCTGTCAGCAACCTGGGCACTGAAACCTGAACCTGTGGAGGGACGTTTTGTTCAGGACTGAGTCCAGGTTCTGGCTACACCACTTGCACCGTAGAGTCAATGTGCGCAGAACACATGGAGATTGATTGGTGTATTGATGCATTTGAAGTCAAACACAGTTTAACAATAGAGAAGATCACACATCCTCTGATTTGCTGCTTCTCGCTTATAGATGTAGCAGCATTTAAAAGAAAGAGCTCTAACTGATTCATAAGAGTTGTTATGGCAAATAAGTGATGTATTTATTTCACAGTTTTTTTACTTTTTTGCCACATCTACAACATTTTTCAGGTCTGTTCTTAGCAGGTCCAGCTTTCTATTCATTCATCTTATAAGAAGGTGAATTAAAATGCTTATGCTCATCTGGTAGTCTGGCAGGTGGAGAAGCCAACCTCAACTCTAGAGTACCAGTAAACTCTGCACTCAACTGAAGCGTTTTGTTTGCAACAGAATCTGGGTGCAATTGAGCAAAGGTTTGAAAGCAGACAGAGTTTTTTCGCTGGTAGAACAGAGGAAGTGAACCAGAGAAGTGACAAAAAGGACATTTTAAGTAAGAAAGATAAAGGAAACCCAAAGTGCAAATTCAAAAAGGTACAAAAAGATAAATGTGATGTAAAGTGGAGTTGGAGGCACTAATCTACAGAAAACTAGCAGGACAAAGTACATC
The DNA here is from genome assembly GCF_053564925.1 of Oryzias latipes. NCBI lineage: Eukaryota > Metazoa > Chordata > Actinopteri > Beloniformes > Adrianichthyidae > Oryzias > Oryzias latipes. The sequence continues at coordinate 6,989,851 of NC_136244.1, forward strand.
CTTTATTCACTTCATGGTAAAAGGCTGCATGCACTCTTAAAACACTTATTTCTTCAATTCAATGTGTGGGTTATTGATGTTATGTTGGGGTATATTTTTGGGTTTCTTATTGGAGCAATACTATTTTTTTGGGTTGAAGTGGTTTCATTTTAACCCAATTTATTCTTTTTCTTGAGTTTTTTTTTTTTCTGGAGTTCAAATAAACCAGAAAAAGTTAGTCCCTTTTTAACCTCAGAGTTGGGTTGAAAACAACCTAACTTGGGTTAATTTTAACTATACATAACAGGCTCAACATGAAAATATCCCAAGTAAGTTACGTCAGGGGACCCTATTGAACCCTAAAATCTTGGTTAACCGTGCAAGATTTTAGTTTTAGAAACTATATCAATATTACAAATACAGAAAGTTGGCTTTGTGAGGAGTTTTTCTGTCCAGATTTTTGGACCTGATTAGTTTGTCAGATGGTGACCACCATCAGTTCTGTAACGTCAAGAAGAATTGAAATTTTCTCAGACCTCAAACAACTCAGAGCGCTTTTATATTTATGGAAAATCAATTACGTTCCCTTCTGGGTTCCCCTGACAAACAGTGTAATTTAAACATTACTTTTTTGACTGAAAGCTCTCAGTCAGCTGTTTCAGCTTATTATATCCAAATTTTGAATATCAATAGTTCATTTGTGTCCGAATAATAAGCAGCTGCTGCTCTGAGCCTCATGGATCTCTGGTTTTGATCTTTCTTCAATTACATACACCTGTCTGTCAGTCAGGAGGTTCCCATGCATGAAGGGGAATCCTCTAAGCAAAATCAGCCTCCATGTTGGACCTCTGAACCTCAGGAGGACTGAGAGGCTGAATCGGTTTGAGACTAAGAAGATGAAACGAGGGAAATGAGGACGAAGGGCACACAGCTCAGTAACCCTCCCCTCCAGGCTATCGGACTTTCATTAGCAAGTCAGTGAGTGAGTGAATGGTCATGCTGGGCCATATCGGATATTAGGGTGATTTGGGGGCTCCCACTCCCACTCCCATATTGTGCATTGTCTCGGAAGTGAGCAACAGAGACTCAACAGTAAGCCTTTGTGTGGGCCATTTTACAGCCTGTTAGCATGCTTATTATGGGATGTGTGTGTGTTTCTGTTTGTGTCAGAGAGTATCCATCACAATCTGGCTTTTCCCATCTCGCTCCTGGGATTTACACTCCTCCAGATCACCACTTTCTTTATTTTCCCCCCGAGGCAACAATGCACCTCTGCTCTGTCACCGACTCCTTCCTGTTCCTCTTTGTCTTTAATTTCAAATCTGTCATGTCACATGAGAATGTTTATGAATTTACCAGGAGTTTCTGTCATTTTGTGCCCTGAAGTACATGCCCTTACATTTAGCACTTTCTCAATCTTCCTCTGGACCTGTGCTCACCTCCATCTCTTCATCTGGATTATAATTATATTGTTAAAGATTCTTTTTAACACTTTTTCTTACATCCTAATGGGACAGGGATATTTTCTAATTTACCGTAAGCAAACTGACAGCAAACAATTCAAAATCGACCTGAAGAAAGTATTCGTGAATTTTTGTCAACTTACTTGATCATTTTTCCTCAAGAAAACACTAAATGCTTGGCTGTTTTACTTTCATTTTCAGAATGTCTATTCAACAGGGCTGGGATAATCAATAGAGAATTCTATCAAAATTTACCAATATGTTTTCACTTAGACAAACCTGTACTGCATGTGATTGTCAGGAAACATGCGTAAAATACGGAAGAAAACAAGATTTCACTCAAATTAAAACGACCAGTTTAAAGTATTGGATACACCATTGTCTTTTCTTTTTTCCCCTGAAGGAGCCTTTTCTGCTAAGACACATCTTTCTTCCAAAATATGGTGTGACGCTTTAAATATCTTTAGCCTCAAACATTTGCACAACATGACAATCAGACTCAAAAACGTGTTTTAGTCCTTAAATCTCTACACGATAAAACTTTAGGACATCAGTGTGGTTGTGATCATTTGTGATCATCAGAAGACATGTGCATTTCTGCTGTTTTCCTTGCTCTTGCTTCTTTTCTTTTCTTTTCTAAATGACATCTTAATCAAACTTCTTTTAAAAGATCTTTTAGACTGTAGCAACAAAGATAGCAAATCTCCTTTTTTGTGGCTGGAAAAGCTACAGAACAATCTGCTGTTTCATTCTTTGATCTGGGCTGCAGTTCAGATGCTGTCTAGTTTGACTCACATGGACTTAAACTTCTGCTAGTTTACTAAAATTTCTTAGTTTTAGTGAAACTTACATTAACTGCACTGGTTATTGAACTCAAAATTCACAGAAATCTTTTTTTTTTTTGCAACCTTACTTTGCAACACAAAGAAAAAAAAACGATGGGAAAGGGATTTGGATCAAAAACCATCAAAAGAAGCCAAAACTCAGCCTTTTAACCTTTTGTCAGTTCAACTTAAATACCAATAGCATGTAAACAAGACTTGTCTGGACATTTTTCTGTCTTGGTGTTTACCAAAATGCTATGTTTTAGGATTTAAAATATTCAGCAGAATCTGAGACCATCCATCCATCTTCCAAACCCACTATATCCCTTTTGGGGTCACTGGGTTGCCGGAGTCTGTCCTGGCTGTTAGGTAAGGGCAGGGTACACCCTGAACAGGCCGCCAGTCTGTCACAGGGCTCACAACCACCAACACATGCAGACCCAGGGACACCTTTAATACTTTATATTGAGCTGTGAAAGAAAAATCCTGGAGAAAGATTCACCAGATTTGCACCACTTTGAAACTTCACGGCTTCCAACTGTAGATGGCAGACATGCGCTAGTACACAGTAGAAAAAAAGAAGAAGAAGCCCCTTCCTGATTGTCCAGTATGAACACCACAGGCTAAACTCGCGCTCAAGAACGCTCATGGTTGTCACATGCCCTGTGTGTCCGTAGCTTGAAAGTTACACATTCATTGATTAACACAACTTTTTACATGTAGAGAGTTTTGTAGGAAAAAATTGAATAGATGTAAATTATTGATTCCAGAGTGGGACAAAATCGAGAACTTTTCACCTGTGATGCAGAGGGATGAACATCCATCTAAGTCTTGTGTGGGACACGGTCATTAAATACTTTCTAAAGAAGCTGCCTTCTACTGATCTCCAGCCTCAAAACTCATCTTTTCAGACTTTTCCGGCAATGCATCCTTCCATTTAAACTTTTATTTTAACATCTTTTAAATTTGTGCTTTTATCCCTGTTCGACAACCTTGAGTTCTGAGAAAGGCGCCTAATAAAATAAATGTATCATACTTCTTCTTCTTCTTCTTCTTATTATTATTATTATAAATCTACTGTCTGTTATATTGACTTTTAAGACGGGGTCTTTCTTGATCTGCTCCAATGAACAATGCAGTTGTTTGGAGCTAATCTGAATTTTTGTCAACCACAATTTGAATTACTTGCATTAAAATAGTATTTTTTTCTAGTTTCTATTTTAAATATGTGTTTGCACATGATACAAGACAAAACACAAAACTGTCAGACTAGTAACTTCTCAGTAAAATGTAATAAGTTGTTATAGACAAGAAATCTTGAATACATATATTTTATTGAGTTATTTGATCTTAAAAGCATCTTATTTTAAGTAATATCTCTGATGAAACTAGTTTTTTTAAACTTGTAATTTTCACATAATTTTGCTAACTTTATCTTAAAATTTTTGATCCTAGTCTTACTTTAATTGCTCTAAGAATAAGGATATATGTATAAATGTACTTATTTTAAAACATATTTTAATTACCAACACAAATTTATTTTATTACCTAATATTTTCAATTATCTGAGCAATAAACCTACATAGGAATGTCTATATCTAATGTCACGGTTGATTTCGTCTTAAAAGTGCGGGACATCACAACTTACTTTGAGGAATCCTAACCAGACAAATTCTATTAGTTCCATTGGCAGATTTTTTTCACTTCTAACAAGAAAAACATCTTGTGTTCTATATTTTTTAACTTGTTTTGAGAAGGCCTTTTTTCCTGTGTAATACTCGCACAGATCCAGCAGGTAGCTCTTATCTGTACCTGTTTTGCGTGTTTGTGTGTCAGGCTGTCAGCGCTGCGCTGCAAAGCAGCTGTAGGTCCTGTGTTTGAACCCCGGCTCACATGGGCAGATTTAGGGAGGGCCGCGGGGCGAAAAGGCGATTGCAGAGGGGACCGATGCTCCGCAAACTCTCTTTCTTCCCTTTCATCCGCCTCTCCCAGTGTCAAACAAGGAACTCTTTGATTTGAGGAACTTTGCAACCAACCTCCCCTGGTCCCTGGGGGCCCCAGACCCTTTCACGCTGTTTAATTCAATGTTCTGAGAAAAACTCATGATTTGAAAGTGACATCTTTTTCATGTCCCCTCTTAAAAAAAGAAAAGCCTTACTCCTCGTACTGCTCTGCCTGATTTTCTCAAGCAAACAGACTTTTATCAAAGTGGAGACGCTCAAAACTGACTTCAGCGATGCTGAGGCTGAAGGTCAGGTGGTGAGGATGTGACTCAGTCAGATATGTTGTGAGATGTCAATCTGGCAGTGAAAGAGGACGTTTGATCAGATCACAGCTTTGAACTGATCTAAACACATGAAAACTTACAGACCCACTGCAATGGAAATGGTATTTTTGGCGTTTTTAACATGTTCTTATGGCGTTATTCTGATGATGGAGGACATTTATGACAAAAATTAAAATTAAAATCACATTTCTGAGTATTTCTCTTTTCAAGTTATTGTGAATCAGGAGCAGATGAAAAAATGCTGTCTAAAAAGCTTGTTGCAGTGACCTGGGTGCTACAATCAGCAGGCCACAAGCTCCTTGCTCCTCTCCTTTCTGATGCATCCACTTGTAGACAAATAAATTCATGAACGTCTTCATTTTCCTTGTCCAAGCTAGCATCTTGCTTAAAACTGTACAGCTGGATAGCTCCATTATAGCGAACCATTTCTGTTGTACCATAATGTCAGATTGAGGGAATGAGGGACTGTAAGCTAGCGGGACAGAGTGTAACAGATGGATGATGGGAAATGGGGGTAGGGTTACCTGCACCAACAGTCCTGCCCACAACACTGAGGTGAATTTTTAATTTTCTACTGCCACTCTGCAGAAAGACAAAGTAACTTAGTTATTCACTTAATGAAGGATTTTTTTAACCAAATACTGCAACAAACTGCTGTTCCTCATCAGCCACAAAAAAATTAGATACCAAGAGAATTATAATGCTGCTATGTTTTGGTCAGGATTAAAATATGTGGGAAAAGTAGTGACTTTGTTGTCTTTGGTTGTCTTTTCTGATCATTATGAAGGTAATAACAAATACTTTTTAAATCTTTGTTTTGTGTGTTTTCAACATTTTAAATAAAAAATTAGTTTTACAAAGTTTTTACAAACCTTTTTATGTCTTCAAATGATAAATGAGAGAGCAAAAGTTTGAGTCCTCTTCCACATCCCTCACTTCTGGTGTGCCACAAGGCTTAGTTTTGGGACCTTTATTGTTCATTTTATAACTGCTGCCTTTGCAGCAAATTTTAAGTTCTTTTAATGATATTTCTTATCATTTTTATGCTGATGATATTCAGTTTTATGTGTCTTTTAAACCCTGGGATGTTTTTAAAATACAGATTTTACGCAGGTGTCAGTCAAGAGATGGATGAATAATAACTTTCCCCAACTAAATGAAGCCGAAGCTAAGGTCCTGATCTGTGCTCCTGACAGTTGCCTCCCTCAGATAGTCCAGTGGCTTGGTCCACTTGCATCCTCTATCAAGCCCTCTGTCAGGAACCTTGGAGTGACTCTCGACCCGGTTTTATCCCTCTATTCTCATGTCGGGTCACTTGTTCGCTCTTGTTTTTATCATCTTAAAAACATTGCAAAACTGAGTCCAATTGTGTCGCGTTCTGAGATGAAGATGATCATCAACACTTCTATGTCTTCTCTTCTTGATTACTGCAACTCCATCTTCACATGTTTAAGCGAAAGAAATCTTTGTAACGGCTCCAGGTTGTCTAGAATGCTGCTGCAAGGCTTTTAACTAATTCATCCAAGTTTTCACATGTCACCCCGTTATTAATTTAGCTGCACAGGCTCCCCATCCGTTTTCAAGTGCATTTTAAAATCCTGTTTTTGACATACACAGCTCTTAATAGACGAGCACCGGTCTATATAAAAGACCTTTTGCAGCCGTAGGGTTCCAGCAGGTCCCTGAGATCATGTGACCTGGGTCTGCTGGTTGGTAAAAGAGAACCTGGTTAAAGACCAAAGGTGACAGAGCCTTTGCAGCAGTGGCTCCATACCTCTGGAACTCCCTTCCTCTCAGCCTCAGATCTGCAGACTCAGTGTTTTCTTTTAAAAAGCAGCTAAAAACCGGTCTTTTTAAAATTGCTTTTTCATAATTATTTTTTACATTCTGTGTTTTACCGTGTTTTACTGTGAAGCACTTTGTGAAATTTATCTTGAAAGGTCATATACAAATAAAGTTTATTATTATTATTAATATTACTATTATTGAAAAAACTCTGTTTAACATTGTTGCTTTATATTTATTTATAAACTCCATTGTATTGGTTTCAAATATAAGTGTGATGTCTTACTTGCAAATGTTTGTACAATAAATGAATACATTACATTTTAAAACAGTAAGTACATAAACCTTGAATTTATAAATGTAGAAAAACGAAATACTTTTTCCAGCGCTTGTTATTCTGACCTGTAAACCAAGATGCCAGTAAACCTGATTATTGCATGGGAATCCTTGTTGTGTGAGAGACTCACTAAAACTGAACATTTTTGGGGGGATGATCCTCCAAACAGCAGGCAGTCAGACATGCGGCAGAAACCGTCCCACAAAGGACGTCCTTGTTCCCACCGGAATTCTTCAACATCGTTTTCGGCATTTTTATCCAAATGACTCAATCTCCGCATCCCTCGCCTCTCATTCCGCCCAATTATCATTTCTCAAGCATGTTCCCTCATCCCACAGAGATGAGCTGTTTGGGAGTTTCCAAACCTTTCCATGAAATCTGAACAATCTGGCCGATTAGTACACTATATCAAATTTTTACGAAAGAGGCTGGTGGACAAAAAATATCTGCATTTGATCTCTAAAAGGGACACTTTGAGGTCTTTCTGGAGGTCTTAAGTTTCAACTTTTCATGTCCGTTGTATTTGAAACTTCAGGATTTTTTTGTTTCACCCAGTTTAACACTTCGAACGGGACAGTATTGGATTTATACTTTGTGCAATAAGATATGATAAAACATCCATTTAGCTTTATTTGGAAATAACCACTTAAATACATTATAGATAGTTCTAATGAAGATGATAGAGTTTATGGAGTAATCATTTGCTCACACATGCAGTTATCACCCTAATATGATTGAGTCTCAGTTCTGTCTTTTTTAGTGAGAAAACACTGACGTGCAAAGTGCTGATTATACAAGATATGATGTTATGATATGATGTTCTGCCTGATTGAATGACCCACTTTCATGTAATCAACCCCTGCCTACAATAAAAACAGACTGCATGCACTTGGAATCCAGAGCACCTCTGTTGCAGCTTTTCGCTGTGACAGACTGTCTCTCCAGCAGAAGTCTAACAAAAATTCTCGTTTCCAGTGTGGTTCTTGTCTTTGTTTAGAAATAGTCAAAACCCTGACAGAAGGCACCATTGTTAAGATTATTTGTTTAAAGTCCTACTCCAATCATTTTTCGATCTATTGTAAAAGTGTTCCCAGTGGTCTTTTAATTATGATTATGCCATTTTTATCCAAAATCAAAATAAACATGTTGTTTTCTAGGAATAGAAATTCCCCTCTAAATTGAGGGCGAGACCTTTGGTGTGGAAGAAAGCCTCCGCTGATATCCCATCATCCCTTTGTGTTTACAGTCTCTCCCGCCAGCTTACAGCCCCTCACAGCCCCAACCTAACATTACTAGTGGAATAAAAATGGTGAGCAACATTGGAGCTATCCAGCTGTGTAGTTTTGAGCCAGGTGCCAGTTCAGACGAGGAAAGTAAAGACATAACATTACAGGAGCAATTTTTTACAAGTGGAAGTATCAGTCAGAATGGAGCGGAGCAGGGAGACTTTCGCCCACCCATTTCAGTTTCTACATCACAACCAAAAGCCCTTTTCAAATGGCGTTTCTTTTTATTTTTTATCCTGCTCCTGATGTATCATGATTTAAATTTTAAAAATACTCAACAATGTTATTTCAACCTCAAATGATTTTATATTTATGTCCCCCATCATGAGAAAACTGCTACAAGAACATGTTAAAAAACCCAATAAACATGATTTTCATTGGAAAGGGTCAAAATACAAGTCTTCTTTTATAAATGATCAGCTATGTTCCTCAGGTTCTTTACAGCTGCAACATTTAAAGGAGCTCTGTGGTTTTTACTTTGTCAGGTCAAATATGATTCACTGAAATGAATAGGACAGGAAAGGAGCAGCCTGTGGCAACATCTTTCAATGAAGTCACTTATGCATGAAAAAAAATCATTTTTCATTATACTGTATTTATCCAACAATGGGAAATTTGTTCTTCGCAGCCGAACCGCGCTCGGGAGGCAATAGCGTTAAGGGTCTTGCCCAAGGGCCCTCACTGGGTGATGTTAATTGCTCGCCATTGATATGGTAATTGCCCCCAGTACCATTGTTCAGTCCCCTCCGGGAATCGAACCCTGGTTTCCTGCGTGGTAGGAAACCAACCGTGCTATCCAGCTGCTATAATGTTAATGAATGAATGAATGAATCAATCAATCAATCAATGAAAATGTTATTATCACCGCTTTTCATCTAAACACGAAAACCAGCTACAGAAACGTTCACTATGTTAAATTAAAGCTTAAACTCAGTTTCTGTTCAATTGAAAGACAAATAAAGTAAAATGTTGAAATATTTATTTTTAAAGGAAAAGAACAGTCCATTAAAAAATATTCAATGGTGAAATTTCACCCAAAATCATGAAAACATGTAGTTGAACATCAGCAGTAAATCTGAAGAAAATCTCCAAAGTTAATTTCCAACTTGAAACTTTAGCTTTAATTTACTTACAGCTGGTTTGAAAACAAACAGTTGAGTATATTTATATGTGCATGCTGTAAAGCATGGAGGAGGAGATATGATGATATGGAAGGGCTTCGCTGAGTGTTTTTGTCATTTAAAAGTGAATTATTTGTAGACTTGAACCACCATCACTGACACAGTTTTTGCAGTTTTGAGAATCTGCTTTTTAACTGGATGCTGTCTTTGTTGCCTTTAACAACGATAAGAAGTATTTGCGTGTCTGCTCTGAAAAACATCCTGGGGATGTTTGGTTCTGCAAAAATTAGCCGGATTCGTAAAACCCAGCACTTTTCCAGGAGATCCAAAAAAATGTTAAAATCAGGTTTATTCAGAAAACATACATATGATTGCTTTGAAGTTTTGCAAATTTATTGACTAATGCATTATCTGAAGACACTCCTATCCGTTCTTTATCATTAAAATCCTCCAAATTACCAGAATTGACTAAAATGCCAACATGACCATAACAAGTGCCTTTTAGCACAAATTCCTCCAATTGGAAGCTTCAAAGTAACGTCCGTGCAGCTTCTTCATGTTGTTTTACTGTGAAAAACTCATCGATTCAACAAGGATGATTAAAGAATACCTGAAGAGATCAGCCAGCCCCCAAGAGTAACAAAACTCTCCCTCTTTCCTTCTCACCTGGGACCCCAGACCCCCCACCCCTTGTATCAGTTTTCTTTAGATGTTCCCCCTCACACAACTCAAGTAACCAGATTCTTTCCTTTGGCTGCTCATTGGAGAAACTCAGCACACAATAGGGCATTCATTAAAGCAGCCACTGTTTGATTTCACCTCATGTAGCCAAGAAACCTCTAAACAAAGCTTAAAGATATTTTTCATAGTTTTCTCTGAAAGCCTCAGCAGAAAATTCTGCCGATCTTTTTCTCTGTAGAGGAAGCCAGAGTTACATAGAAGTCAGGCTTGATTACATGAATGACCTAATAACTGCACAGTTAACAGAGCGCCGGATCCTTGTGCAGGCTTGACTGACCGACTTTAGCGGGACACACACCTGCTTTGTCCTGCACAGGTGCATGAGGGGAGAAGAGACGATGCTTCTCTAGGACGTATAGGGTGTTCTGTGTGGAGCAGCTTTTAAACAACACCGGGGCTCCAGTCATGATCAAACGCCCACAAACAATCTGCAAAATAAGATCCAAGTTTGATTTAAATAATGTAAATAGTTCAAATGGAAAGAAAAGATCCTCTGGGGGGACACCAAAAGGAATAACTAATTATGTTTTCCCCTTTATTTTCTTATTTAACTTATCTTTTAGTTAATTGTTTGTATTTCAAATAAATTGATTTACTACTATAATACTATACGGAGACAGGACAAAGCGTGTCTAATTAGATGTAATTGTTTTTTAAGACAGCTCACTGATGTAATTAGCTTTGAATTGCATTTGTGCAAGAAGATGTTTACTTTGGGCAAAAGCGTTTCAAATTGAAGAGCTTGTTAAATTCAATAAAAACATGAATTCATTTGGCTACAAAGCAAAACATTTAAGAAAGTAAAGTTGAATGAAAAAACAGGTACAGTGTTTAACAAATGTTTAGCTAAATTAAAAAAGATAACATCCCAACATCGAATAATATCAATATGTTTTAATATTTTGAAATAACAAAATTTTTCAATTTTAATTTTTTCTGGAAGAAATAAACTAAACAGGAGATTTTGGACACCTGGGGGGGGTTATTTATAAAAGTTTTGTTCTCTTTAATATAATAAGATGGTTTTAATTATTTCCAATATTGTTTGGTTATTTTAATCCAAAAAAATCCCCAAAGAAGTTAATTAGAAGTGAGATATTTTAACAAAAAAATTGAGTCCAGATGCTTTGTCGTTATTAAGATATTGGACAAATGTTTTGAGCCACAATCTACAATATTCGGAAATAAATATGTATCTATCGAGCGGTTTATAAGCCTAACAACGCGTCACTACATGGTACCAGCCTCCTGTTCAACATAATCTTTATATATTTATAAAGACTAAAGACTCACATCAAACTGGAGTTGGCCCGCGCGTCCTCAGCTCCGCGGGAGCCTCGAAATCCCCAGGGTTGCGCTCAGATGTCCCAGCTCCAGAGCTGCAGGAGCCGGCCAGTTCCACCCGCAGCTCCCGGAGCGTCTCCTTCTGAGTGTCAGGCTTTAAGTCGGACAAAGAGTGTCTTTAGGAGAGCAGAAACAAGCCTTTTCCCCTATTTTCTTTTTCCTTTAAACAAAACAGTGTTTTGTTCACCAGTCTTTTTACTTAAGGGGGGAGAAGGGGGCGCTCGTTTTTGATCACATGATTACGATTCACCTGAGATTAAAAAAAAGCAAAGAGGGGGAAGTGGAAGGATAAAAAAGGGAAAGAATTGGACAGAGAGATGCACTCATGAGCGGCCTTATCAGAGTCCAGCCGTGGCAGAAGGAAAAAAGGGTGATTTTTGGATTGGGGGGCCCGTGTGTCGCATGGCAGCGATGTAAGGGGTCATTGTAGAGAGGAACAGCGTTGCGGTTGTGTCCACAGACCATAATGCGCTCCTTATCTGTCGTTTCTCCGCAGTAAATGTCTTTTTTCCAAGAGGTGCTGATGCGCGCACGAATCTCACACATGCGCCCAGAAGACCACTTACACCTCTAAACCTGTGGTTCATTCACGGCCGAATGATGAATAGTTCATTTTAATAATAATAACACTCTGAATCGTGTCTTTTTGGATAAACTGAGACTGCCTTCAGGCGTTTGAAAAAGAGCAGTTCCTCAAAAATGGCAAAGAATCACAGTCTTTCACCTCATGACTAGTCAGTCAATCGTATGATTGTTTCTTTTTAACCTTAAATATGTTTGATGTTAAAGTGTTTTTCCTTCAATTTAATTGTTGACTAGTTTTTGAGTACAAAACTAAACTGTAGAAGAAAACGTTTTTTGTCCTTATGACATTATAACTCCAAGTTGAACTTCTGATTCTCAAAATATTTTTTACAATTAAAAATATATATATGTATTTTCTTCTTCGTGGACCCTGGACTAAATCAACAGGCTTTTGCGCATGCCTGATGGTTATGAAATGCATTTGTTGATTAAACAGACTCCAGCAACATGCGTGTTGAAACTTGATAGATAGATAGATAGATAGATAGATAGATAGATAGATAGATAGATAGATAGATAGATAGATAGATAGATAGATAGATAGATAGATAGATAGATAGATAGATAGATAGATAGATAGATAGATAGATAGATAGATAGATAGATAGATAGATAGATAGATAGATAGATAGATAGATTTTTTTCCACCAATCAGAGCTCTTGAAGTGCGCACACGCGCTGCTCCTTTAAGGCTCGTCCCTTACTCTTTTCTTTTTTTCTTTCTGCTGCATACAAGGGGCTCTTTAAGCCGTGCTGTAGGCACACAGAGCAGGCATTCATTCTCGGGCGGCGCAAGCGAGGGGGCTGGGGAGTGAGCGTCACTCTGGAAACTCGGGGACCCGCGGATTCTCGACCTCTTTCCTCACTGCTGAAGTAAGGCGCTCTGCGCTCTCTGCCGTCGGTGGCCGGCTGCTGTCTCTCCCTATTTCCTAAGACTTGATCGTCACTGTTTTGATTTTTATTTGATTTGTGCGAAATTACACGTGATCTTGATTTTGTATTAAGAAAAAAACTTTCCTGATGATCCCAAACCTCTTTTCTGATATTCTTGTTCGATTTCTTAACAAGTGTCACGCTTGTTCCGCTGTAAACTCAGGATCTGTTAGGGGGACTTTATTCAAACAAGAATACAATCTGTTATATTGGGATTTAAAATTATTTTATTTATCCAAAAGTTTGTTTTAAAATCCCAGTTTGTTGCTGCTGGTGGATCTGCGTGAGCTGGAACAGATTAGCCGAGGGAGGACATTTTTAAACAAGACAATTAAAGGCCAACTTATTGGCCAATCAGGCGGAGAATGAACTCACAGACACGTTTGGTTCCGAGCGGTGAAATTTCTCATTAGTGATAAAACAAATCAATATATACGATTTTCCAAGAAGTCTACAAACATTTACTTAGACCGATCTGATATTAAATCTGTAATTTGGTGGAGTTAAATTGCCGTAACAAGGGATTTTTCTCACTTGTACTTTTTCTGTTTAATTTTATACACAGAAAATGAGGATATAAAGTACAGTCCACTCAGAAAAAGGATTTTCTAAAAGTGTTTTGCGTTTTGGCAAAATAATTTGAAGCTGCTTTGAGAAAGAACGGTGTTCGGTCCCTTTTTACGCACGGCGTTTACGCACGGCGTTTACCCACAAAGTTCCTTTGGGGACGCCGTGACAGCCTGTGAGTTGGCCTTTTGGAGCAGGTGGAAAGCGAATATTAAAGACTGACAGATGAGTTGGTGAAGCCTTACCTGTCATTGCTCTGGAAATGAATATGCCAATTGACATTTTGAAAGTAAAACTGACTTAACAATAAAGTGATTAAAATACATTATTTCAAAGTAAAATGTCCGATCAAGTCTAAAAACGTAGAAACTAAATGCGTTAAGAAAGCATAAACGTTTGAATGGTGTCTGTTTCTTTTTAAGCCGCAAACAAAGTATTGTGGGGTTGTTATTATTCTATTCACAAACCCTTTTATAAGGTCCATATGTTTTATTCTTCTTAATGTGAAGTAGACATTTATTTATAGGGAGGAGTCACCTTAATAGCCAAAACTAAGACATGTTTCCCTCCCGCTGCTGCTCCTGACACAGTTTTACTGGCAGACGGGGTCCACAGGCGCGCCAGGTCATGTTTATCCAAGGGCCCGTATAATTTAAGGTTTGTGCTGCCGAACCCATCGAAGCGCTCCAGAGTGTTCCCTTCAGGGAGCTTGGACTAACTGTGAAACATTAAACAGCAACGCTTCATGGGTATGGAGCTGCGTTATGGAAGCTCTGCAAACATGCGCCTGCAGAAAACACATGAAAGGACTATTTTATCCGCGGAAAATACTTTTACGCACACATTTCCTCTCACAATACAAACACAAATCTGATGGCTGAACATGCTCAAAGGAAAAACTGAAAGTAAAATGAACGAGACCTATGCGTGGTGAGGATTTGTTGAAATGATGCTCCTCTAATATCTGCTCTTCCAGGTTTTTGTGGATTTCCAATTCGAAGAGGGGGAGAGAAGGTGGGACAGACGTGAGGCTGGGTGAGCTTTGCGCAGACGCCCGTGTGTCAGAAGGTAAACTGGGGCGCACTGAGCTGCCTATGAGACCATCGACACGGATGGAAAGAACTTTAATGTGGAATCCTCACAGAGTTTTGCAGCGGAGGCTGAGAGTAGAGACAGACTGGCAGTTTATATTATAATTTAGAGGAGTTCACAGAGACAGAGCAGTCAGCAGAGTCCATCAAGCAGAGCTGAGAATTCACAAAAAGGCTTTAGGTTTTCCTCTTGAAGAAGATGTCCAGGGAGGAGCAGAGCCTCTCAGAGGTCGAGCTCAGCCCCGGCATGTCGGATGACAGCTGCTCCCAGTCACCTGGTCATTCCCTGGGGGCGGCAGGCGCGGGAGAGTCCCCCCTCCACGGGCAGCAGCATCCGCAGATGGACGGCGAGTCCGCGGGCTGTTCTTCCGCCAAATCCGACGACGAGGACGAGCGCTTCCCGGACGGGATCCGAGAAGCGGTGAGCCAGGTGCTGAAATGCTATGACTGGACGCTCGTGCCCATGCCCGTGCGCGTCAACGCGGGAAGCAAGAACAAGCCCCACGTGAAGAGGCCGATGAACGCCTTCATGGTGTGGGCGCAGGCGGCGCGCAGGAAACTGGCGGACCAGCACCCGCACCTGCACAACGCCGAGCTCAGCAAGACGCTGGGGAAGCTGTGGAGGTAAGGCCCCTGCAGGTGACAGACCCGACAGGTGTGGCCCTGCAGGTGGAGCACAAAGCCATCAAACAAAAGAAGTTGGAAAAAAAAAATCTTTGCCTAGTGGATTATACATATTATTCTTTAATGAAAACTTGTCTCTTTTTAGAGTATTATCTTAAAAATGTTCCCCCTTTTTATGGAATAATTTTAAAGAAAAGGTTTGGAGAACAGATGAGGGAATTTCACTGCATTGTGTTAAAAACAGAATCAAACTGAATCATGTAAGAACGTTCTTCATCTTCATGCCTGGACTGGCTTTAAGTGCTCAAGTTTCCACACACAGAGGCTGATTTAAGATATTTTTATACATATCCAACTTTTTGGTTTTGTTTTCACATTTGCGATTTTCATCTTAAATTGTTGTAAAAAAGTTACAACCTAAAGCTGTAAAAGTTAAGATAATACAAGAATTTTTGTCCTGACCTAATGTTTGTTTAAAAGTCCACATATGTTGCTTTAACTTGACTATGAAATTGTGGCAGAGCTGAACAAAGTTTGATCAACTCTTCTCTGGTCTTCAGCCTTGTGTTCTCTATGAGAACACTCACTAACTAATGTCAGATAGCTCAGAGAAGCTAAATGAATTAACCTTGTAAGGATCAAATATTAATCAGATAAAGCTCTGACCTTGAGCCCAGCTGAGGTTTGGTAAATTGGCCCTGAAGCGTGACGGAGGAGGAGGCTCAGGAAGGTCAGGGGTTTCTCATGGCATCCCTGTCAACAGCTGTAAGCAGGAGTTGGAGCTGCTAGCTCAGCTTTTAGTGTTTCATTACTGTCCAGCTGTCAAAGTCTGATGGTAGGCATGACCTGAAGTGCAGCTGATGCAGCAGATAAAACTACCTGAAACCTCACCTTTTCTGAATTCTTCTCGCATCATTTTAAGCATAGATCTGCATTAAGACATGGTTCCCAGTAATGAATTATTACTGATTTGTGAATTTAATCCAACTACAAAGATGTTTTCTTTTTTTCCAAGGCTTCTTAACGAGAGTGACAAGCGACCCTTCATTGAGGAGGCAGAGAGGCTGCGGAAGCAACACAAGAAAGATTATCCGGACTACAAATACCAGCCGCGGCGCAGGAAGAACGGAAAGCTTGGCACGGGATCTGGAAGTGAGGCTGACGGACAACTGGAGGGTGAGGTCACCCACTACAAGGGCCTCCAGCTGGAAGTGGCTCATGGTGGGGGGGCCGAGTCCCTTCTGGCAGATGGGCACCACCCTCATGCTGCAGGTGGGCTGCAGGCTCCCTCCCACACAAACCCAAGAAACAGTTTGGCAAAAAAAAAAAAAAAAAAAAAAAATGAAAGGCTGTTGTCTGACAACAATGTTGTTCCTCCACAGGACAGAGCCACAGCCCTCCCACGCCCCCTACCACACCCAAGACCGAAGCTCTGGCCGGAAAAGCAGGGGATGGGAAGAGGGATGGAGGGGGGAACGGGAGCTCACGCGCCTCCATGGGGGCTGAAGGAGGCTCTGGTGCTTCTGGGTCCGGGAAACCTCACATCGACTTTGATAACGTGGACATTGGAGAGATGAGCCATGAAGTGATGACAAACATGGAGCCTTTTGATGTCAACGAGTTTGACCAGTACCTGCCCCCTAACGGCCATCCTGCAGTTGGGCAGAGCAGTGGGGCCGGAGGAGCTGCCGCTGCTGCTCCGAGCTCGCCATACGGCTATGGCATCTCGTCAGCTTTGGCGGCGGCCAGCGGACACTCGGCGGCCTGGCTCTCCAAGCAGCAGCAGCATCACAGCTCCCCCCTGGGGGACGCCTCTAAGGTCAAGAGCGAGGCTGTGACCTCTGGGAGTCACTTTGCAGAGGCGGCCTCTGCAGGCACGCATGTTACCTACACGCCACTCAGTCTTCCTCACTACAGCTCCGCCTTCCCCTCATTGGCCTCAAGAGCTCAGTTCGCAGATTATGCCGATCACCAGGTCTCAGGGTCCTACTACGCCCACTCCAGTCAGGCTCCGGGGTTGTACTCTGCATTCTCGTACATGGGGCCTTCCCAGAGACCCCTGTACACCGCCATCACTGACCCCGCCAGTGTGACCCAACCACACAGCCCCACCCATTGGGAGCAGCCGGTCTACACAACTCTGTCGCGGCCATGACAGATGACAGAACCAGGAGGCGCCTGTGCCCGCCCAGCCCCAACATCAGACCACAGAAGCAGAGGCGACAGCAACAGTGGAGCTGTTGGAAGTTGTGATGAAAGTGCTCTGGTCTGGGGGGCTTGCGCAGGCCGGGAGGGCATAAGGGGTGAAACCTTGTTCCAATCCTGCCCGCGTGTAGGAGAAAACGATGTAAGAAAGCGGAGGGTGGTGTGGCAGCACTCAGTGTGGTTGTGAGGGAAACTGGAGACCCTTCAGAAATTGCAGCAGCTGTGCCAGTGAGCGCTCAGGTAGGCTCTCACCTGTTCCAAACTTCACGGGTATCAGGAGGCACACTGGAGTCTGCAAACATCGCCCCCAAACAAAAAACAAAAAAAGAGAAAAGCACAACTTTCCTTCCTGAAATGAAACCAGGAAAGAATCATTACACAATAACACATTGCCAATCTTTTGTTGTTCATGACATAAAATTAAAGATTATAACTCAAATGGATGAATAAATCCTGAAATGGTTGTTTTGGCAAGAATTTGTCCACTTTGTTCTCAGAAAACCACAGTTACCTAAACTCAAACAGATCTGTTAAAAAGGAAAAAAAATCAAAATGTATCAATATTTTAAGTAACAAATGTGCCTTCTGTAGAAATCCAGACAAACTAATGAAACTATGACAAAATAACCAAAGCATTGAGACCAAAACATGTTTTACTGTTATAGGATAGAAACAGATTTTTAAAGATGTTTCTCCCAACATGACACTCAAAGCTACCTGGTAGTTCGTAGAGATGTTTTTTGGATTAGCCAAAACATTTTCAGTAAAAGTTATTCTTCTTTTATCAGAAAGTTTTTACTTTATCTTATCTGAAGTTTCTTTTCCTTCTTTTAGTGTTTTCTAATAAAATCTTCAGACTTTTATGTACTTATGACTTGAGAAAACTTTATTTTGTACTCACAAAAAACAGTGAAGTTTGACTAATAATATTTGTATTTTAAGATTTGTTAAAGAAAAACTGGGATCTCACAGATTACTATTAAAACATTTTGCCATTAACTTCACTTATTGCTTCACCACTGTCTAATTTTTTACTTTTTTTGGGTAAAATGTTAGCATTTTGCTAATTTTAAGATTGATTCATTAAAAAAAACGGATTTCATACTTGTATGCTGAAGGAGATGCCAATATTTTTGAATGACTTGCCACACGTGAAGATAATTTCAGATTGCATTAACGAAGTGCCTTGTTCTTGACAATTTACTTACATGTAATTATATTTCATTCTATTGTGATGAAAATCCTTCAAAATCTACATTAAATATTATTCTATGCCATATTTAAACTGCTCGCTATGTAAAAGTATAACAATGCTTTGTTTTCTGTCATGCTAAGACTGGACTGTAACTTTAAATTGAAATGTTTCTTTTTGTTGCTCTGAGCTTTTTCATTTCCTATTTATAATTTTTTTTGCATCTATTTGTGTAAAAAGCATTTTTTTTCTTTCTCTTTGATCTAAGCTGCCATTTATTTTAATAGGAACAGTGGATTTCAGTCACAGAGTCTGTAAATAAGAGCAGGAGCAAAAGCCTGAACATGTGACGATGACTCTCACTTGAAATAAAGTTCTTCTGTTTTTTTGCCTGTTCAGATTTTCCTGCAGTAAATTGAATTGGAACATCTAGAGCTGCAAAGCTAAATTATGTTTTATTATAGCTTTCTTTACAGGCAATATATTATTATTTATGACCCCAGAGATCTAGGTAAACATGCAAAATACAGTTTAGAGATTATAATTATAATTTCTAGTAAACTGGGAGAGAGGAGCAATGATGGGGACAAACTGGTGCAGATTCAGTTTCCCTTGACCTCACTTGAGCCTCCAGCCTTCTCGGGGTGGGGGTTCAGGACTTGCTATGGAAGCCTGGATGCATATTCCAGATTTCTGCCGTTATGCATACATGTATGTGTCTCTGTGTTTGGTGCAGATTAGGCCTGACTCCTAATTCCCTCTCTCTTTAATCGGCTGTGTGATACTTTGGAAAAAACAAAGAGGACCATTGATGGGGGAGGTGAGGGAGAAGGGAATGAGGGCAGGGAGGGAGTCTAACCCCATAACTGCCCGCTCTGTAGCTTCACTGTCACACAAAGCGACCCTTACTGTGTGCAACTCTCACTACTCTTCCTGTTGCACCCTCTCACCGTGCCACTGTGGTAAATAAACACAGTTCAGACCAAATTCTGGTCCACTAAGCTTCTTTTGAGAGTAAGAAATGCACGAAAGATAAACTAAAATGATCTTCAGCAGCAAAAACAAACAAAGTCATCCTTTTATGACTATACAGGAAAACAAAGTCAAGACAAAATGTTAACTTAGGATGTCAGAAACCATGTATTGCTCCATACTAGAATTTAGGCACGACAGAGGAGGGGCGATGGTTTGGGCTTGTTTGACAGGACTTCAAGTCCCAGATTAAATACTTTGAATTCACAATTCATTGAAAGATGATTTTTTTTGTCACAAAATACTTTTAAAAAATAAACGACAGAATTGTGTTTTTTTTTGTGTGTCACTGCACATTTGAATTGTGTTAACTTGATCATAAGACCCAAAGATAAGGACATTTTTTAAATATAGTCTAGGGCTCACACATATCGACTATTCAGAAAAAGAATGTATAACGCTGACGTTCATGCAAGGTTTGAAAAAATGAAAATCTTTGGAAGATTTCAGGTGCTGAAAAACTGTATTCAAGGAAATTGAGGCCTGAGGTATGCAGATATTTAACAGAGAAAATGACCCGATAAATTCATAGGCAAAGCGATTCACTTTCCCCACAATTCGGTTCAAACCTCACTTTTTGGGTGACAGTTTTGTTTTCAGTTCAATATGCTAATAGTGCATGGCAAAACAACAACAAAAAACTAAAAAAATCGACTTTATAATTAAATAAGCAAATAGTAAAAAGAAAACCTTTCAGCTGGTTCATAGTAACCTTGGTGTGATGTAATAAACACTGTTAAATATATTGAACTTAGCACAACACACTTTCAACGCAAACATGTGTAAATGTTTGCAGCAGTGATGCAACAATACATTTTTCCACAACGTAGTTCAATGGTTTAACATAGGGTTTGGTTTTTAACTGAGAATCGTAGCATCACTACGTTCCTTACAATACCAAAGCAATAATCATAACAGCAGTTGGACATGAAAGGCTTTTTAAAAGTAACGTGTCTCAATTCTTTTTTGGATGAAAGAATAAGAATGCTACTTAACCCCTTAACGTATATTTGATACAAACTTGGATCTAACCACTTTTACTCCATATTTACCTTAATTTCTTCTACTTGAAAGCAAAAAATGTTTTTTTCTTCCTTTTTTGGAAATAAACTCAAGGAGTTAAGCTATTTATCCCTTGTGCTATCCTAGGCACTTTAACATTGGGAGTTGGGTCATCTAGACCCACTACTAAACAGTGCTCTGAACCCTTTTTCTTCAATGATTTGTGATCTTCACTGGTGTCCATGGATTACATGAAATCTTTCCACCTTTATCCACCTTTGTCATGGTAGGAATAACACGTCAAAGTAAGGGTGGGGTCATCTAAGATAGCACAAGGGTTACATAAGCCAATTTCAATTTAGTTTATGCTTTTGTACTGAAAAACATTATTAGACAAAAATTATAACTAGCATAATCCTGACTGCTATGTTTTACAGTTGTCAATATTTTTTTTCCTGCTGAACCTTAAATAAAAGTTTAAATAATTTAAAGACTAGTACATTAGTACTAGTGTGAAAATTGAGACACCAAAAATGTCACTTTCTTGAGGCTCATATGAAAACTAAGTCGCAATTTTTGGCATCAAACGGGGCCTCAGAGCTGGGCTGAAAATAGATTCTCTTCGGGCAGAAAACTCAAGAACAAGCCCTTCTCCCCTGAGCACTGGTTTTTCCTCCAGCGCCGCGCGTCTCTCTGCCAGGGCAAACACTCCCTTTGAACAATGCCGACCTGTTGAGCTGCTTCATTCACATGGTTCCGTGGATAAACTCAGAGAGAGCCTCCGTCTGTTTTCTGACGGCTTCACCAAATCCACAAGGGCTGTAGCCTCAAGGAAAATAAAGACCCGCTGACATCAAAGCTGCATCAATCAAACACCACATGATTCTTGAAGTTTAATCAACTGATTTGGTTCTTTTTTTAAATGACCAAAACTGACCATTTTTTCCCTGACTATGACTCATGCTGACATTAAAACTTTAATAATAACAGTCAGAAACCGTGAAATTATCATAAAAAAAGACTTTATTTATAACAATAAAACAGATGATCTCTGATCAAAATCAACACTTGGAATACTTACAACAAAAGTTCAGTTTGTTAAAAAAATGTGTTTAAACAAAGTTATGTCTCCCCCTACTGGCTCATGCTTGCAAAGCAGGTTTTAAAATGACTGCATTTGCTGCTTCTGTTTGGTATCATCGAAGCTCTGAAGTTCAGCTGAAAGTCCAGGTTTGTTTAGTCGGTAATGATGAGCTCATCACAGCCCCAGTCCTCGTAGCTGCCGTCGGGGAGGTACCTGCGGATGATGATGGGGATCTTTCTGCTCCTGTTCAGAACAAACGGCAAACATTGAGTTACCAGGAACAAAACAAGATGAAAGAATTTAGACAGAAATGGAATAATCTGATGTACTTTAGTTCCTTCATGGCGATCTGCAAGGGGTCTGTTTCTCCCTCCAACTCGACCATCACAGGAGCGCACATGCTGTCGGCAGAACAACGACAAAATCCTCAAAATAAATCCCAAATTGAAGTAAAATGTCATTATTTTAAAGCCAGAAAACAGGCGGGGCAGAGGATTCATGGACTGTTCATTCACACACACACTTTTCAAACCAGTGTGTCCTTAAACGGCCCAAACACAAAAACACAGAGATGTCAACAACCAGGTTCAAACCCAGAACCTGCCTTCAAAGCTGCAAAACTGAGAAATGTAATTCAGTGTCATTTTGACAAAATGAGATGCAAAGATTTTTTTGTTTGTCCCTGAAACACGTGATCTGCAGCAACCAGTTGGGACCTCGTGATGGGCCCATAGCACAGCTGGGGGGCTTTTCTCTAGCTGGGCCAGGGCGTGCATTCTCCATGCTCCTGTGACTCCTTGCTCTTTGGTGCTGGGGACTATTTCGGCAGTCCCTCCTCTGGTATGGATGGCTGGTATCGGGTCACTGGGGTGGTGGATTCCCTCCTGGCTGTGGTGGTCCTGGCTGCCGCTACTGCCTCACCTCATTCTGGGGGGCTTGGTGTGGGACGACCAGGTGCTCCCCCCCTTTTTTTTATTCATTACGCTTCATACCATCATTGTCCACAGTAGAACACAGACAAAAAAACTAAGCACCAATGCCCACTCACCTTGGCTCAGAAAAGGACTTTTGTATGAGATTGTATCTGCTTTTATGCAAATGAAGGTGCATATTTATCTGATCTCTATCTGTGTTGTGTACATGACAATATGCAAGAGTGAAGGTTTTTGAGGGCAACAGGAATGTTTATAATATTCAGTGTGTGCGATAAACATAAACATCTAATTGTGAAAGTTATAAATAACCTCTAGCAACGTTTTGTCTCTTTTTGTTTGCAATGGTGTGTTTCTTTGGTGACTCTCCAACTTCTATATGTCCTTTTCTATCTTGTCCCCCCCATCCCTAATATCCCACTATCCTTCTCCGTTTTCTCCGGTCCAAAAAGGAATGGACACAAGTCCATCATTTTTCTAAAACCGGCCTATTGTAGATCAGGGTCTGAAGGAGCCTATCCTAGCTGTTTTGGGGCAAAGATGGGGTACATGCAGCATAGTTCAATAAGCACAAATATTAATAAAATAAAGTTAAGCCTCAATACAAAAAGGTTTGTAGTGACATAAACCTCCTCTGCCCAAAGCTTCAAAACTCCTATGGTAACATTACAATCTGTCCAACACCAGGGGCCTTCAGCTCTCATCTGTTTGATCAGCTGCTCCACACGACAAATTAGCAAAATAAAATAAGAAGAACAACAAAGCCACAAATGTTTGGAAGCCTAACTTATTGGTTTAGAAGAGTAAAGCGCTTATTTTACAGTAAACAACTCACGCTATTTGGAGGGCTCGTGTTCCCAGCACTCTCGCTCTCTCATATTTGGTCATGTGCGGTGTTGTAATCCTTTTCTGGTTAGCCTGCTGCCCCTCTCCTGCGGGGAGGATCTGTACGTTCTCCTGGTCCTCCTGATGATCATCCAAGGAAAACAAGCATCTGATTAGACTGCCAGATAGAAATCATGAATAATGAACCCCAAATATGATCCACTAAATGAAAAAAGTGCAGACGAACATACATCTTCCACGTTTTCCAGATCGTCTAATCCTTCGTCCTCATCGGCGTCCTCAAAGTCTCCATCATCAAAGCTGCAAATGTTGACAAAAACTGTATCAAAGACCGAAAACGGTGAAGTCGTAACCTAGCTTAGCTAACAGGCTACACGCTAAAATAGATTTAAAATTAACATATACCATGACATTATTTGATGAACATAGATCACAACTTACTTGTCTTCGTTATCAGACATGTTTTAACTTATATTTTTTCCAATATAGATACTAATAGAGTTTATTAGCAGCAAATTTAATTTAGAGGCTAAACCACATTGAGCGTTGTGGTCTCTAAACTTCCGGTGCGCGTGTACGCTGAAAAATTATGTCCGGCTTCTCAACTAGAATTTCTTTTTTTGTCCTACCTTTTTCTAATTCAATTTAAAAACAAGCAAACAAATAGTATATAAAAAGCTTACTTTCTATTATAGTCAAGTATCCTAAACAAAATAAACTTCAACTAGAAATAAATATAAATCCATCAAACTATGGAAAACCAAGGCTGTACCTTTAGAGAAAAAGAAGACACCAAAATGATAGTTTTCAACATTTATTTTAATGTACCCTTGAGAGAAAATGAATACTAATAATTCTTAATTTTTTGCCCTGCATTTATAGAAAACGAGTAACAATGGCATGTCACTTAGTGCAAAGTTAAAGAACAGAATTGGGTCAACCGAATGCGAAAAAACATTCAGAGCTAAGGCTGGATTCTGTTTTTTTTACTCTTCATCTAATATATTTTCCTACGTGATCAAATGAAAAGATATTCACAATAAACAACATAAAAATGTTTTTGCAAGTGCTTTCCTGTCTTATGTAAGAATACTCATTGCAAGAAGTAGTCTATTTAAGTGTACTACAAGTATACTTATAAATGTGAGGCAGTATACTTGACGTTTATTTTTTTAAAATATAATGTCAAGATAAAATCTAGATATTGTAAACTTAAAATTTCCAATTTCCAGTCTCAAGAAATATTCTGTTAGTATACTTCATCTCTACACTACATGAACATGGTCTTTAGTACAGCGTACTTGCTTTATACTTATATTCAAGCAAACTTAAAAAAATAAAAGCGTCAACTTTTTGCTAGGGTTAAGCTCAAACAGCTGGCACTTTGTCAAAGAACAGATCCATTTAGATTCTTCACTTATTTAATAAAATGTGTCTATACAAAAGAGATTTCTTTTAAAACAATTCTTCATTACCTATTTTATAAATATAGCAGTGGATGGGTAAGAATTTCTAAACACAAAAAGGAAGAAATGTTCACGTTTTTAACAACAAAATTAATCCTGTTTGTTGGTTACACATAAACTTTTTTTTTTCAAATATAGCCCAACTATGAAATATGCAATTGATTCTTTGTTAATTTAGTAAACAACAAGTTGCAATAATTTACAATAAAAGTGAACATTTGACAGGAGATTCTTGTCACAACCTTTTAAAAAAATGTCACTTGTAAAATTGCTCTCTTTCACAGTTTTCTATACATTTTCTGATGAACCCCTTTAACCAAATTACTAAAAAAAACTAAAAAGTAAATATAGCAAAAGATAGTGCAGGAATCTGCATGGCTGATTTTGTCTCAGAAGAAATCTGTAGGACAACAACTTTAAGCATTTTCTAGTGATGCAGGTTTGGAAAAATATTTTTCTTAAAACAGGGTTTTAAAAAAGTGGTAAAAAAATAACATCAGTAGGAATTGGTTTCTATTTCAAAGTACTCCGTTTTTCTCTTGCTGGACTTTGTAAACAATTTGAACAGAATGTGCCAAACAGACGAGAGCTCATACCAGTCCCTACATTTTTGGATAATCTAGATTCTCTTCTACAGATGAGAAACTAAATCTAAAATTGACCAGAATGTTCCTGCAGCTCTTCAGTCCTTTTTCCTCCCAGAGTCCTTTCTGCTCTCGGGTTTGTTGTTCAGGATTTTAAACACCTGTGCAGGTTTGAACTTTCCTTTTGGCTTCTTGAGCCCTTTCTCTCCTTCCTTCGGAAAATCTGAAGAGAGATTTTGTCATTAACAGCAGTGAAACAAAATTATCCTCAGCAAGACACTTTCAAGAGGGGATTGGTGTCACTCTCACCTCGGTTCTTCATTTTTTCTTCCAAAAGCATATCTTTGTCTTTATCCCTAATGAGAAAAAAGGAAAAAGGTGTATTTTCTGTAACTTCTACATTTTAGTGTCTGAGTATAAGGAAGCAGTATTTGCGTCAACCTCTGTTGGTCCTGATCCAAGCCGCTTATGATCTGATTTCTCTGCTCTATGATGGAGACCAGCTCATCCATCAGCTGCTGCTCACGACCCCGATCCTCCTGACTCCATTCACTCTCTGTTAAAACACATCAAGTCAAAGCCTTTCTCATTTTTCTGAGCCCAGTAGAGACGCTTATGGATTCTCACCTCTATTTCTGTCTGGGTAAAAGCAGACGCTAACCTGGTTTGTTGAGGAGACATCTGAGCTCATACTCCACATCTGCCTGCCTGTCCTCCAAATTCTGCTGCTTCATCCTCAAAGAACAAAGACAAAAGAAATGATTACACAAAAATAATTAGTAAACACAATTTCAAAGAATTTGCTGGTTCACTTACAAATAGACCAGTTCTGAGCTTTTGTGTGATATAAGTAGTCGTTCAAGAGTGAGGGAGAACCACTCTGTAAGCATTTTTTCCTCCTCTTTACCTGAAATGTAAAAAGCGAAGCAACTGAAATAGAATTTCTTGCAATTATGAATAAGCGGATAATAGCCAAAAACAAAAAAAATATCTGGAACGATAGCAGTGAAACTGAAGTTCACCTTTCCGGCGTGCTCTGAGAATCCTCTCCTGTTCAACTCCTTGTTGTTCCAGATATTCCAGTTTTTTCTCCAGCTCCTTCATCTGATTCTGCAGGTCATTCATGCACAGATCCTGGTCTGTTCTTACCTGAAAAAGTAAAAAAGAAACTCCACATTATTTCTGCAACAGCTGTAGCAAACGCACCTTATAAAAGAAATAATACACATCATTTTTTTAGGTCACATGGCCCAATATTATGTTGAAGAAGTTTTAAAGTAAGATTTCTGCCTTTTTTTAAACAGTGTGTCATCTTCCACATGGCTGGAAAATGCAGCATTGAGAGACTGAATTGGGATGCAGAAATGTACCTTCCTCTTAATGAGGGGGAAGCCGTGGCCTGGAGCTGGACCCCGACTGGATGAAAAAGTCTGGGACTTGGACATGTGAGCTTTTCTGTCAAAAGGATTTTCTTTACAGGATTGCTAAAAACAGAAGAAAAAAAAGTCAGATTAAAAAGACACCAAAATGTCAGTCTTATGATGAATGCAATTTTCACAGATTCTTCGCAGGATTCAAAAACCTTCTCTTTGGCATCTATAACTTACAATTCAATGGACCCAAGTCATGGAATACACATCTAGATCTGGTACATAACTCCATTTCTTTATCAACTTACAAAAAAACAAACAAAAAAAACAGACTTTTTTCCAAATATTTACTGTGATATTGTTATCAATGCATATAACATATGGATTTATAAAACGGGCAGAATAAAATTTTGTTTTGATTTGCGGCTCTATTGGCTTGTTTTGATAGTAATGCATATCTTGTTTTATATTCCTTGTTTATCTAGGGGTTGTTCTTTTTAAAAGCTTTATGCTTCTTCCTTCCACCTCCCTGCACATCAGCTTGTTTTTTTACGCTTTCACATAATTTTAGTTTTTATTTTCTTTATATACTGTGTCACGATTGGCATGTATGTGTCTTTTATATGTGCTAAAAAAAAAACATTAAACAGAATCTTGACTTAAAGACATCCCTTGTTATAATACTCCCACCACTGTGCTATAATGTGAGAGCTGTTCTAGGTAAGACATGCTATTTTTCACCGTAAAAAAAGCATTTTCTGCTCGAAATAGCTCTGAACAGAAAGGTCGTCGTCCTGGTATCAAATGTTCCCTTCAGTGCAGTTCTGATTGGTCGGTGCTGAGAAGAAATCCTCTTTGCAGTTATCATGCGATTTAAGTGCTGCAAACTATTGAACTAATTTGTATCAAACGTAACAAGATAGAGGCATTAAAAGAGAAATGTTCATTGTTATGAAAAATGTAATCCTTTCTCTTTTTTTTTTGGAACTATTTCTTTTGACAGGACAGATCTTATTCACTCACCTCTGATGTTCCAGTTTCAGCATGCTCAGATGTGACGTCAGGCACAGTGAGACTTCTGGGTAAAATACATTTTGGTGGTGAAGAGGAGTCTGGGCCTGGTCCTGCTTTTGTCCCATCTGACACTTCTGCATGCTTTATAACTCCAGCCTGTCCATGTGACTCCCTGTGGGTGTCATCGGCCGTCACAGGCCCCGTGGAATGAGCTCTATCTGCTGGAATGGAATCATCGTTCTGCTCGGTGACAAAAGCAGGTTCTTCGTCTCCAGCTGTAAGAACAACTGTTTTGGTCTGACTGGGAGATTCAGTCCTACCAGT
Organism: Oryzias latipes; assembly: GCF_053564925.1. Classification (NCBI taxonomy): domain Eukaryota; kingdom Metazoa; phylum Chordata; class Actinopteri; order Beloniformes; family Adrianichthyidae; genus Oryzias; species Oryzias latipes. The sequence continues at coordinate 7,017,869 of NC_136244.1, forward strand.
TTCTGAAGTGTCCTCCACCTCTTCGTCTTCTTCTTCAAAAGGGTTGAGCGTCTTTTTCTTTGGTTCATTCCATGACCTGGGCGGATCTGAGACGGGTTTGGATCGAGGCAGAGGGACAGGAGCTGGAGCTGGGGGCAGCTGCGTCCAGGGTCCGGGGTGAACAAAGTTCATCCATGGATGGTTGGCTTTCACTTTGGGGCTTTTCTTTAGGGAGATGTTGTCAAAGACCTGCCTACAAACATGACCAGACCGAGGACGTCAAGTTCTCCCCTCTGATCAGTTCATCTGATGTTATTTTCTGCTTTAGCATCAACTATTAATGATCAAACACAAGTTAGCTGTTTAATGTTCATTTATAAATAAATCATGTGATACTAAGGAATATGGATCAATGTTTATCTTATACTTAAACATTTATTCTAGTGATTCAAAATCTTTGATGCCATAAAAATGAAATAAAAACCGAGAAATTAATTCACTTACATTTGAGCAGAGCCTGCTGCAGAATGGTTACCAGAAACACCTGCTCAAAAAAGAGGAAGAACACAAATACACCACATTTAAAGAGTTTGTAAGCACAAAATAAAGATTAACTTTTGATCTTTCAGTTACTTTTTTAATTAAGCAAGTGGTCACACTTGGCTGCCACTTATTTCATTTAAAAAAAAGAAGAATGAATTCAAACTAAGGTCAAGAGGAAGTGAATTAGATGATTGTATGAGTAGACGAGATATATGATAAAGGAAGACATTTTTGACTCAAAAACAGGAAGTGGTTCAACATAAGAAGATCTTTCACATAACATGAACCAAAAAATAAAAAAAACACACTCTTAAATGTTTCTTTCTAGAATGCAGAAGGTTGATGCCTAAATAAATATTTTATGAGGGATTTTTAGCAAACATTAATTAGCTTTAAGAACATTCAGGCATTTCTAAACCTTTGAATGTTTTGGTCGTATTCTGATTATATGATCATCAGTGATGTATCATGGAAGCTTTCATTCTAATGTAAAATATGTGTTTGATAATGTAAATAATAATTTAATTTAGATGACCGAAGACAGACTTTAATGCAGTATTATCATTTTTCTAAATATATTGATGGTTAAAATCTTTTGAAAGCTACAGCAAATGTGTGATTATGTTTAAAAGTGTACTTCATAAACGAAACAAATGCTGGTTTAGAAGTCGGATGTTACAAAAAAAACATTTTCATTTCAGGTTTTTCAGCATTGTTACATTTAGTTGAAAAATGAATACGTATAGTCTAAACATTTTTTATTTTTAGCAATGATTGTTTAGAAATTCTGTGTCGTAAAGAGAAATTCTCTGTAGTTCTGTCCCGCTGAAACAGAGCATGTTCATTTGTGAAACAGATTGTGTTCATTTCCCAATTATGGGGCTGGTCTGGCTTCATAGCAAAGGGAGCGGGGATAATCTGAGGACTCCTAGAAAGAGAGGACAGGTGTGGACGGTGTAGATGGACCTTCGCTGCAGTGAAAGTGATTGATCTGCTGTGTTTTGGCTAATATTTGGCTCAGTGGTTCACTTAAGCAGCAGGACTCCAAAAGGATGAATGAAACATCTCACCTGCAGCAGGGTCGGCCTTGGCTTTCTGGGCAGCTTTCCCTCTGGGTGCAGGAACAGGAAACGCAGGGGAGTCTGAGCTCCGGGTGGAAACTAAACCTGTTCTCCCATTTGTCTCCTGTGCACAAGATGAACCTGAAGCTGCACTCTTCTGCCCTCCTCTGTTCTCATCAGCTCCCTGTGTAGTTTCTTCAACACTGGACTGAGGAGGAGGAGGTCCAACACGTGAGCTTCCTCTGTCTTGTCCCTCTCTGCTCTCCTCCCCCCTGTCCTCCACTTTTGTCTGTGGACTTTCACAAACCACTTTCTGGGTGTACTGAGGCACGCTGGTGACCGGCAGCCCACTCAAAGAGTAGAAGTCCGCCTGAGACTTGCCTGTGGGGGGAACAACTTTAATGTTTGTGACATGGTAAGCGCAGGTCATGGAGCCAGCATCACTTCCTGGTCTGTAGGATCCTGGTAAAAGCGTGCAGTGGCAAACCTTACACCTGGTAGAAATGATAAATCGAGAAAAATCAAATATTATCATCATGTATGCGATGAGAAACTCTCTGAACATGAGCAGCTACCTAAGGCATCTACGATGATAAATTTTCCCGTTAACCAGATGCCTCTGAATGAGGTGCACAGGCGTGAAGCACAGACTACAGCCTGCTTGAGTCACTGTGTTCACACAGCGACCTTCTCTGCTGGTTTCCAGGTCAGCCGAGCTCTGAAAGGAGAAGAGAAACCAGAACCAGCACTGATCAATGCTGCTGCTCGGAAAGCTGGGTGAACAGAGCGCAAAAGACTGCAGACTGTTACCTTCAAAGGCTTGTGAGCATCAGGAGTTTCACCAGGAGTCTTTATGACATTACTTGAGAGATGCAATGGCTGTGATGACGAGGGATCTGCATCCACATGAAGAGAAGACAAGAAAGGAGCATTGTAATCCTGTGAGCTCAAGTGTTTTGCATTTTGGTCTACCGGTACACAAATACAGGCAAAAGTCCTGATATTTCTTTAGTAAAACATAAAAATCTTTAGACTTTCTGCAAACTCCTGTTGGAGCTTACATACTTTTGGTTTCCAAAATACTTAAGTGCAAAGGTTGGTGGTTACCTTACAGAAAAAAATAGTCAACAAAGCAGCAACCCAGTGGCTTCCAGATTGAAACTCTAAAAAAAAAAAAAAAACGAACTGGAAGCAGGTCTTGTTCAATAAGTTGGAGGAGATGTTTTATTGTTCAGCATTAAAACAAAGATTAAATGTACTTTTAAGGACCGTTTGGTCTAAATAGTTGATTTTTTTAACAACAGTATTATTGTTGTTTTAAGATCCTCACTGATATATATATATATCAATATCAGTCTATATATATATATATATATATATATATATATATATATATATATATATATATATATATATGTGTGTGTATGAATACATGCAAACATATTCATAGCATCTCAAAATTGGTACAATGGGGCCTTATCTTTTGTATGAATGTCATCAGTCAAATCTAGAACACTTTGCATGTGTGTGTGTGTGTGTGGGGGGGGGGTCATATGGTAAATATTTTTACATGAAAGTAGTCTTCACAAAGTGCTGTTTACTCGAAATAGCCAAGTTTTAGAGTTTTATGTTGAAAGAAACCTGGAAAGGGGAAACAAATAAAATTCTGATGAAGAAATAGTTGAAGATTAGCTTTTTCCACACTAATTACGAATATATGACATATAGAACTTGAACAATATATTTTCAGCAGATCATGCATGCCATACATGTGAGAGGCCCCACTGCAGTTCAGAGGAGCAGACACATGGGAGGACAGGTTGTGGAGGTGGGTGCCAGGCACTCAGGGTGTAGGGGGAGGCTGTTTGCAGGATGTGTTCTGTATTCTCTCTGTGCACATGGTTACGTGACAGCTAATAGCTTTGGGAGATGTGGAGACAACTGACCAGATGGATTTCTGCACACTCCTCTCTGCATTTAAATATTCATCAATACATTGTATAAATCCCAGGCAGGGAGAGAAACAGCGCTCTTTCTTTGTGTTCCTGCTGTGAGCCCTGTTTTAATAAAAGGCATTCAGGGAAATTGATTGAGCTGTACTAGAAATATTGTTAGGGTAATAAATCTTTGGCTTGAATTGGAAACCCCCGTCTGTGCGCTTTCATTCCAACAGAATCTCCACGCTTCACTAAGTAGGATTTGAATCCACTAAACTGCCATAAAAATGCCAGGTCACTGTTAGATGCTCAGTGACGAAGCTCTTCATTGTTTTGGTTTTTTTCAGATAAAGCCATAATTACAATAAATTTGTCATAAATGTTATGTTTGGAAGAAAAAGTGGGAAACCATCAAAACAGTATTTTAACTGTGAAGTACTGCGGTGGCAGTATCATGATGTGGGGTTATAAACGAAAAGCTAAAAGAATATTTAAAAACAAAAAAACTGCAGTTTTTTCTACAGGTAGAACAATTTGAAAAAGAATACATTGAAAATGATAACATGTTTTGTTTTCAACTTTAGCTGCATCGATCAATTAAATCCTGGTTTCTCAGTCAAGTAAACAACATTGTTCACATTATAACCAGTTTTCCATGTGCTGGTGAAATGTCTTTTTGTGACACCACATAGCTCTTATTTTTTCTCGCAAGTGTCTAAGAATAAAAGCAATCAACAAATTAAAGACAGAACTATACCAAAGACACGAGAAGACGTCCAGTTGAAGATGCTGTAGAGCTGAATGAGGTAGGTGATGACACTCAGACCATCAGGCTCCTGGGTGGACAGCATGTCCTTTGGATCCAGCAGTGCAGGGATTCCCAGTTTTGCTTCTGCGACCTCAAACGCCTGCAGATGAACACAGAAAGAACTGATCATTTACAGATCATGAATTGGGTGAGATCAAGTTTGCCGTTCTGAAATGAAATGACTCACCAGTTTGTTGTTGTGATAAACATTGTCTTTAGAGAGGGAACTGAAATCGCTGAAGAAATACCACACAAAAGGTTGTTGTAAATACTAATGTATGAAGGTAGAATCTCACAAATGAGATGAGATGATTGAAGGTCAGAGTTAAAATAAACTGATCCAATCAAATGGGACATGAAAGGTTTGTGGGAGATTAAGCAGCAAGGACAGCAGATTAGTCCTGGACTCAGAGGGCAGGGCACAATCCTAGTCTGCACAGATTAGACTATCAATCTGAGAAAGTCAAGAACAACAGATAAGACTTGCACTATTTAAAAAAAGAATTTTAACTCAATAAGTAAGATGCCTGGAAAAAACTTACATGAAGTGAGGCCGGTGTTTGTGGATGATGGCACAGAATGCGAGTCCATCCCTGAACGAGCTCGACAGGTTCTGGATTTCCACGTTGGGGTAACCGGCGCATGTGATGCGGCACCACTCCTGAAGATCCTTCCGTGATAGCATCGCCTCGACGCGTGGACTGACAGATCATGGCGCTTTTTTACGCGTTGTATTCCAAACGGCGCTGCGCACCTTTGCGGACAGCGCAGGAACGCAGCATCTTCTTCATGAGTCTTTCCGCTACAACTGAAGTGAACAGCAACTTACTGAAGCGGCAGGAAGGAAGGAAGTCCCCCCCCCCCCCCCCCTGATTTTTCTTTGTCAAACACAAACAAACGTCTCGAGTCGCTGATGCGCAAACACAGCAAGTTTTGCCGCTTTCCACCACAGAAACCACCGACTGCAATGATGCTCGTTTTTACGTCAGAAACCTCCTCAGTAAAGTAAACTTGTGTCTAAATATCTGCAGAACTACACTGAATCCGCGCAGACTTGATGAAGGGTGTGAATTTGAACAAAAGCCCGCTGCCTTCTCTGCTTTTGCTTCGCAATCGATCTAATGCTCAATAGCTGCCGCTAGAGGGAGACAAAGAGTCGCTTCTGCTCTATAATTAGGGAGGGAAGGTTTCTAATTTCACTTTTTTGAAAGTTGTTTTCATGTTCCTACATTTCAAATGTCATGTATTTACACGAACATCAGCCTCACGTTCTAAATAAATACACATTCATGGATAATATTTCCTCACAAAATAAGTTTGCATTGTCCTGTTAAATAAGAAGTCTAGTGTTATGCATCTAAGTTTCTGAATGGTTATTCTTTAGTTGGTCTTTGTTTATCACTTACGTAACTCGCCCTCACTTATACCCAGACTATAAGAAGTCATCTGCAGTGTTTAAAATGTTGCTTAAAAAAGCAAAAGGAAAATAGGAAAAAATCAATTTGAAGCACAATCACTTGCACACAAGAGTAAATATTTTTGTTTCAAAATATTGGCAAAAAATATCTATTAATTTGAGTATATTATTAAAAGTTAGTATTACAAGTTTTTAATAACACTTAAAAAAGGTTAAAGAAAGAGAACTGACAGTGAAAGGAAAAAAAAAAGAAAAATTTAAGCACATTGGCGATGCTAAGTATTGCACACTGAAGGATAGGTAATGTAGTTTTGGCTGCATCCAAATACCATCATTTGTACCTGTATTTATTTAATTTTCCGTACTGTTTTTTAAAGCATGAAATGGAAATTTATCATTGCAATCAGATGATACTCCTATGACTAATGTAAGCATAGAAATATCTATCATACACGGGTTCAGAAATTGAATGAATGAATGAACTTTTTTACAATTTCACTTTACGAGCAAAAGCATCGGAGGACTTGACTTTATCAAGATTTTTCAAAACTTTTGGTGAAATAATTTTTCCCTCCGGTTTGTTCACATGTTCAGTGAATATATTTTGGTCATTATGCTGCAGTGTAACCTCAGTAGCTTAACCTCAGTAGTTTAACCTCAGTAGCTTAACCTCCCTTTTGGTTCCTCAAACATTTTTCTCATGGAGGTCACTATGGCAATGAAACAGGTCTGATTCTTTACCCATCTGTTGCAATGTGGTCTCGTTTCAAACATTGGCATTTGAAACCACAAAGTTTGGATCAACTTTAGTAACAAATACAGATGATAAACATGCCTATAACTTTATATGCTTTAAATAATTAATTATCAACTGTTGCAAATGACTTTAGGGTCAAACAACAGTAAATGCAACCTCATTAAGATGAATGTACAGCTGCTTGGTGCAGCAATTCCAAATTCATTGAGTGACTAAAGCTGTTTCACATGTCTAACACCCAGCTGACATCGAGGTTTGAGCCTGTGAACAAGCAAAGGCCCTACTGCTTGGTCTTGAACATGCACAACCAAAATCGGCTGTGATGATTCTTTCAGAAATGCTCAGCTGGATCTGATGCCGTTTTAAGGTCAATTCTGGTCATGGTTGTTGGCTTTTCAGGTGCTTAGCTGTAGAGGTTCCTTGGGAAATCCCATTAAACATTATAACATAATTTACTTCAATAATATTGTAAAGTAATCACAAGTTATCCACACACCATAGAATTTACATCACGCACATCTTATTTCTGGCAAAATCAGAGATTGAAGTTACAATTAAGCATAGCAAAACTAGTCTGTAAAATGCACAAAAATCAAATCCCACGTTGTTAAAGTTCATAAGTATATATGCAAATATATAAAGCAATAGAGAAGTAACATTGCAGACAACAGCATCGTTTTTTTATTGAACTTCAAACAAACATTTACATATAGCTACAACAGAAAGAATTAAAAAAGAATAAAATATAAATAAAAGAAAAAAAACATTAAAATTGTAGTTTACAATACAAGGGATTTTCATATAACATGTAATCTTTAATGAAATTAAACAGTTATATTGCATTTTTGTTTTTTATTAATTTCAGAGATTTAAAATATAAACTGATCTCTTTATGGAATGTATTGAATAATGGTTTGGGTTTTTGAAAATCTGCTTTTATGAATGAAAAATGTCCCAGATATTAATAAAGTATTGAATGTCAAATCAAAGAGATTATCACCAGAAACTCCTCCAAATAATATGATGTGCTTTTGTAATGAAAGGGAAACTTTGAGGAGCACCAAAAAAAAAAATCCTTCCAAAAACTGTTAACATATATACAATCAAAAAACTTACGATCAAGTGTTTCTATACAGTATTTATGTCACAGAAAGAACAGTTGTTTTCTGGAAACCAAAAACGTATGTAATAGTTCCTTGCATGGATAGACTGCATTCATTATTTTAAAATGTATTTCTTTGTATTTTGGAAAAATTGGATTTTTAATAAAATGAGATTTTAACTTGCTCATTTCTTCTTTTGTATAATGCTGAGACATAGAATGATTTTTGTAATATATTGGAAGCAGTTTTCTAACAAACAATGATTGTATAAATGAGTTTGGAAGTTTTGAGTTAACCGGTCGACCATCGAACAACAGAGATGGAAGCTGAACTTGAACATTTTGAACCAGACTGGAGGACATTTGGATCAAAGTCTGAGGGATTGCTTTGATCACAATGTTGAATTGTTTTCTATCATTCCATTTAAACTTACTGGAAAATGTTTCAAATGAGATAATTTTTTCATTATCATTCATAACATGTAATGACCAAATACTAATCGTTCCAATTTTTGTAAAATATTGATTTGTTGAGTGTTGTGTGGACTAAAGTTATGTTTGAATATGAGTATCTACAGTAACACCTGCTGATGATAAGTAGAAAGTTTAATAGGAGGTTTTCTGTATTCAAATTCACATTTTAGAAGGAATTCAATGCCTCCTAGATGAGAGAAAATGTTTGAAGGAATATGAAACCAAATATTTCTTCCATTTTGCAGAAAAGACCTGAGCCAATTTAGTTTAATCATACCATCCAAACTTTCAAAGTCTATGGCTTTGAGTCCACCTTCACTGTAATCCTGAATTATTGTTCCTTTTTTTATGTAATGAGTTTTGTTTGTCCAGATGAAGTTAAAATTGGCCTGGTTTATTGCTTTCCTTGCAGATTTAGTTTGGGAGTGAATATGCTGGATGAATAAATCTGGATAAACATTCTAATTTAGTGAGAAACACCCTACCCGGAATAGAAATGTCACACTGTGACCACATGTTTAAACTGACTTATAGACTTTACACTTTTTCTAAGGTTTTCCATAAGTTCATTTCCTCCATTGTTTTGCTATCTTTGGTGATATGAACACCAAGATATTTCACAACAGTCCTAACATGTATGTTATGAATTACTGACTGATCAGAATGGTGAATTGGCAACAATTCACATTTGCTGAGATGTAGTTTTAAACCAGATGCTTTAGAGAAGAAATCTACGGTCTGAATGATCTCCGGTATTTGATGACTGTCCTTCATGAATACGGCCGTGTCGTCTGCCAGATGAGTATTGGCTAACTGTTCTCCCAGGACATTGAGTTGACAGAAACCAGGTTTTGATAACATTTCTGTTGCTATTATAAAAAGTAACGGTGAAATTGGACAGCCTTGTTTAATTCCTTTGTTAATTAAAAATCTGGGAAAAATGCCATTTGGTAAAATAAATAGTTTGTATCGTTTTAGATTCTTTTAACAAAACTTAGGAAATTAGGTCCAAATCCAAATAATTCTAAAGTATGAAACATAAATTTGTGTTCAACCGTGTCAAAGGCTTTAAAGAAATCTAAAAATAAAATGAAGCCATCATCTTCAATTAATTGATTATAGTCAATCAAATCAAGAACTAACCGGATATTATTGTGAATTGATCGTCCTTTAAAAAACCCTGATTGTGTGTGTGAGATGATCTGATTCAGTCCTGTTTTTAATCTAGATGCATACATTCATTCATTCATTCATTCATTCATTTTCTTAACCGTTTATTCCCTTTCGGGGTCACGGGGTTGCCGGAGCCTATCCCGGCCACTTGGGCGTAGGCAAGGGATAACCTGGACAGGTCGCCAGTCTGTCACAGGGTGGAATATCCTCAATCACACATCCATTCACTCTCACACTCACACCTATGGACAATTTAGAGTTGCCAATTAACCTATGAAGCATGTTTTTGGATGGTGGGAGGAAGCCGGAGATCCCGGAGAAAACCCACGCATGCACGGGGAGAACATGCAAACTCCACACAGAAAGGTCCCCCATTGATGTTGTGTTTTTCATGTCCCCCAGCCGGGACTTGAACCGGGGGCCTTCTTGCTGTGAGGCAAGAGCGCTAACCACTGCGCCCATATTGGTCTCAAATTATCAATTAGTCTGGCGTCCTTTCCTGGCGTCCTTCACAGGTTTAGGAATCAAGGTAATGACGCCCTGCACAACAGCATAGTGAAAGGCAACCTCCCACTTCTCCTGCCACGTCTCAATGCAAGTCTCGTGAGACTTCACTACGACATAAATCTCGTTGTGATGGCTGCACCGCCTGACACGGAGAGTTTGGAGTCCTGTATCAGTAAGTGTTTCCAGCCTCTTTTTGCTAAGCGAGTTTAGTCTCAATAATTGGGATAAAACAAGTCTATTAGGTGGCTTTTGGAGGAAGCCACGCCGCGTTAAAGCCTGCAGAACTGCCGGTCAGAGGGGCAGCTGCCGCTGCATACATTATGCTAACCTAGCTCCCGAGCTGTCAACTCATGAACACAGCTGAGCCACGGACACTGGAGGTTTCACGTTCGAGACGCAGCTCAGGCTGTCTTTGGCTGGATCATAACCGTGTCACATATTCACTTATGAATGATTAATTTGTCACACGTGATGAAAAACAGACTACAAAGTGTAAGCTAGCAGCTGCCGCGTGACTGACAGTAGCCCCGGCTGTGTCTGTGCTCCAGTCCCTGGCTTGTTGTTGTTGTCGACTATAATAAAGATTACTTAGTTTCTGTGGCCAAACATGGAGGGATTTCTTATCACAATATGAGTCATTACTCCCCATCATTTTTTAAAATCAATAATATAATAAATCGATACCCGTGCTGTGGTTGGTTCCCTTACCGCATAATGCTTTGCTTCTCAACATATTTTACTGAGTTAAAAGCCTGTGTGCTGAATATTCTCTTTAAAGGATCCCAAAGCAAGCCATATCATATTATTAAATACAAACTATTAATATTTAATATACACCAGCTGTCATTGAAGACGCAGTGACTTCTTAGTTATTTTCCAGGAAACCTGTCACACAGACTGGATGTTGGCTCATATAAAAGGAATCTTGTCAGAACTTCCTGGTTCTGTTCCTGATCTGCTCGTTGCTTCTGCTGAGTGAAACAACAGGAGTTCCACATTCAAGATATTTTCCTATCTGAAGTGTTTCTGGTTTTTGTAGTCGTAGATTCTCCCTGACGATACAGTTGCAGACATTTCCATTTTCTGGTCATTGTTCAAGTAGTGACAACCTTCATCAGATCGTTCAAGACTCAATAAGCTATATTATCATTTCAACCACATATAGCTTCATACAAAGTGCAGTGAGAGGATATTTCTCTTATGAACACATAATGCAAAGCCATGTTAAAGTGCACAGTCTGCAATAAGGTGCATACATAGTAAAGACAAGAGAAAAAAGACGTGCCGAAAACGAGACAATTGGTGCTAAAAATATAAGGAGGAATAACAAGAATGATCAAAGATGTCAAATAAAAGAACAGAGTGCAAATATAAATAAACCTTGCTGCAGTCACAATATAGGAGTTTTGTTTAGTTCAATTCTTGATGCATGTGTTTGATACATTTAAACGGGGACAGTTCTTTGCATGTGTGTTTGTTTGTCATAGTTTCAATCCTGGTTGTTTAGAAGCCTGGGAGATTGAGGGGGGTAAAAAGTTCGAGAGTCTGGTTGTGAGGGCCCAAATGCTCCAGAACCTTCTTTCAGGCAGCAGGAAAGTGAAGATTGTGTGTGAGGGGTGTGTGGGATTGTCTTTGTGTAAGCAGTGTAATTGTGTAATTGTCCTTAATAGAGGAGAAGAGATACTCTGATGATCTTCTCAGTTGTCCTCATTCATGCACTGGAAGCTCCTTATGTCCAACAGTCCAAGTCCCAAACCATCCAGCTGCTCACTATGGTCCCTCTGTAGAACACTTTCAGGACAGAGGGGCTGTCCTCAGCCTTCTCAGGAAGTAAACAATGCTGGGCTTTCTTGGTGATAGAGTTGGTGTTGGGTGAACGGGTAAAGTTCTCTGCTAGATGAACACCAACAAACCTAGTGGTCCTGACGATCTCCACAGAGGATCCATCCTAGAGTGAGTCAGTAAGGTTACCAGCTGAGGACGAAGCACACGGCCCTGTGGAGCTCCAGAGTTCAGTGTGCTGGTTGTTCTCCATCCAGACTGACTGGAGTCCCTCAGTCTGGAAATCCAGGATCCAGATGCAAAGACGGGTGTTCAGGCCACGGGGCGTTCAGGCCACGGGGCGTTCAGGCCACGGGGCGTTCAGGCCACGGGGCGTTCAGGCCACGGGGCGTTCAGGCCACGGGGCGTTCAGGCCACGGGGCGTTCAGGCCACGGGGCGTTCAGGCCATCGGCCTCTCGATCAGCTGCTGAGGGATAATGGTGTTGGATGCTGAACTGAAGTGTATGAACATCATTCTTACTAATGAGTCCTTAAGGTCCAGAGGTGTGTCACTACTATGACAACAATTAAAGCAGATTTACAATATCTACTGACATCCATTCTTTATTGTGTTCATTAATCAATGGAATAAGACACAAACACACAAATAAGTTAGCTGTGTTCATTATGACCTGTGTTTCCAATGATCTTTTAATTATGATGATGCCATTTTCATCCAAAAACCTGTCATTTTCTAGGACAGTTTCTGCAGAGCGGCAGTAGTTCTTTAGTTATGGTTGGGACTGGTGGTGCTGAGCAACTTTTCTGTGTTTTCTATCCTTTCAGACCGAGCAACAAACCCTCTGAACAGAGAGACGGACTGGAGCAGCATTCATGCATTCTGTAACCAGCTCAACAATGACCTGGAGGGGTAAGAGCAATCTGGACCTGAGCGATTTCTGGAGCAACACAGAAAACGAACGCCTGTAAATTGTCTTTTAGACCTCAGCTCGCCACCAGACTCCTGGCCCACAAGATCCAGTCCCCCCAGGAGTGGGAGGCCACGCAGGCTCTTCTGGTAAGTTCCGAACTGTGTAGTTCTTTTAGAATTTGATGGTTTATAAATCAACCTGCTTCAGTTTCCGTTTCCTCCTGAGGTTCTGGAAACTTGTATGAAAAATTGTGGAAAAAGGTTTCACAGTGAGGTGGGCAAGTTCCGGTTTCTGAATGAACTAATCAAAGTAGTTTCTCCAAAGGTAAAGCGTCTTTTAGTGCAGCACATTTCTTCTAAAAACATCTCCATCCAGTAAAATGACATTTTGTCTGGAATCTCCTGCTCAGTACTTGGGCTCCCGGTCCCCAGAACCCGTTAAGAAGAAGGTTTTGGAGCTGATCTACAGCTGGACTCTGGCTCTGCCCGATGAGGCCAAAATCTCCGATGCCTATCAGATGCTGAAGAAACAAGGTAAACAAGATAAGATGTGTTTAATTTGTGGAAAATAAAAATGAATAATCAGCCCCTCTTCTGTGCTTTTAGGAATCATTAAACAGGACCCGGAGCTGCCACCAGACAAGCTGCTTAAACTTCCTCCACCTCGACCCAAGAATGCTGTGTTTGAGGACGAGGAGAAATCCAAAGTAGGTGCAGACGGTGGAGGGGTTTAAGGCTGTCTTTTCATCTTCTGCTGTGTCACCTGTGGTGGTTTTTCCGTCAGATGCTGTCCCGCCTGCTGAACAGCTCCCACCCTGAGGACCTGAAAGCCGCCAACAAACTCATTAAGGAAATGGTGCAGGAGGTCTGTTCTCATCTTTTTGCTACCGTTACTCCTTTAACTCCTGTAAATCTGGCTCCCAGTTTTTCCAACAGATTTTAAATCTCTGAGACCAGGTCTTTTGAAGTGTCTTGTTCTGGAACGGAGCTTTCTGAGCTGAGAGGCCCGGCTGGTGGTTTTTGTAAGCTCTGTTCTGTGAATGAAAGAAATGAATCTGAGAGCTCAGAATAGAATCATGTCAGAGTGTCTTTCAGGCAACCTCCATCCTCAAAAGCACATGTGGGAGACCCATATTCTCCTGGTCTGGGAACGCCTCTGAAGGACGGCTGCTCAGTTAAAACTGTGTCTTGTGTGATTCCAGGATCAGAGGCGAGCAGAGAAGGTGTCGAAGCGGGTGAATGCCATCCAGGAGGTGAAGGAGAGCGTGGCTCTGCTGACTCAGCTCCTGCAGGACTATGACAGCAGCACGGCCAGCCAGAGCAATGATGAACTCATCCAGGTGAGATGAGAGTCCCACAGCTTCACTGCCAAGCTCCACCTTCTTCAACACACTGCAGACCTCAGCGCTTTTGCCTGTGTGGACAGGATCTCTACCAGCGCTGTGAGAAGATGAGACCCACACTCTTCAGACTGGCAAGCGACACAGAAGACAACGATGAAGCTTTGGGTGAGCCGCACGGCTCAAATCAACAAAATATATTGGCTTCATTGTGTAATGTTGTCATTTCAGAAAAGGTTTCTCAAATGTTTGACATCAGTAAACGCTTCAAAGAATATTTCTGGATAGAACTTTGAAATTATCTGTCAGAAATGAAATCACCAGTTTAATCAAATGAAAATGATCTGTTTATTGATAAATGATTAATTTACAAAAAAAAGCAACACAAAATGCCACCTGAATACAGTGTTCCCTTCTGAATCGAAGAAGCTCTGTTCTAAAAATCCACAAAGTAGTCAACTTTATAATAATTCTAGATGTTTTTAGGCTGTAAAACCCTTCACTATAAACTTTATAGACTTTTCTCACATTTTCACACGTTGCTCTGTAAACCAGGGGTTCTCTTTTATTGACTGCTCTGGCTGTCAATAAAAGACAGCCAGAGCAGGTTCCTTTGAGAAAAACGATGTGTTGGCGAGAAGAAAAGGCGCTTTCGTACTAGTTTGACAAATGCTTACTTTGTCGTACCTCATGGGCTGGATAAAGTCATGTGCCTCTTTTGCAAGCAGGTAAATGCAATGCTCAAAGAATTCAAAATAAATTGTCACTATATTACAAATCATAAAAACGATGACAGATTTAGCGGTGAGGAGCGCAACAATAAGCTCCAAAAACTACAACTAGGCTATGCTGCACAGCAGATAATGTTCACAAAAATGTCTAAATCCAGTGAAGCTGTGACAGACGGTAACTACGGTGTGGCTTTGGAAATGGCCCGGCAAAGTAAGCCCTTATCTTACGGGACTTACATTGTTAGTCCAGAGCAAAAGAAAAAGTTTGAAGAAAAAGTCCATCAAATTATACAATTACTAGACAAGAAGAAGATCTGGGCAGCAACCTCCGACAGCAACTGGGAAAACATCTGGAGGGCCTGGTTAATTGTACACTTGGTCATTCAAGTTATTAAAAACAACCTTTTCTGTTAAGCCATTTTTTTTTCACCGAAATTGGCCCCCAGTCTAATGTCAAGTTCTTAAATTTGGCCCTCTGCTACAAAAACTTTGAGATCCGCTGCTCTAAACCCTCGAACCTTTTAAAGAAAAACAGATCCAGTGTTATCCAGTGAATGAGAACAGAGATTTGCTCACAATCGAGGATTTATGTAAATGTGCCAAACTGAACCCATTCTGCACAGGAGACACGACACAGAGGACACTGGCTGACGGTGGTCTACAGCCAATCAGAACGCAGAAGACAATCTGCTGTTTAAGAAACCCAGAGACACTGTAACTAGGATTCTTAGTCTCCAAGTCTGTTTTAAATGTAAAAAGGCTTTCATTCTGAAATTGTGCATGAATCTAGTTTCCACATGAATCTTTGTTGTTTTTAACATTTTACAGCAGGTTTGCGTGTTGTTGATGTTTCTCTGATCGCATTCCGCTCACTTCAGGAGGATTTTCCACATGCAGTGACTTTTCTAACGTCTGTCCACAGCTGAGATCCTGCAGGCCAACGACAGCCTGACGCATGTCATCAACCTGTACAAGCAGCAGGTGAAGGGGGAGATTGTAAACGGAAACAACACGTTAAATGCGCAGAAACCAACAGGTAGGCGGGGGGAATGCTGTTGGTAGTTTTTGAATTGTGAAGTGAAAGCAGACGTGACCTGGGTTCATATCTTGAAGGGGGAGGGACAGCACTGCTGGATCTGTCAGGTCTGGACACGTCTCCCCAGTCGCCTCCCTCCTTTCCAGAGTTTCCCACTCCTACAGACGGCCTCAGCGCCCCCTCGCAGGAGATGGGGATCAGTCTCCTTGACGACGAGCTGATGTCACTTGGTAACATGTTTTTCATTGAATCCTCACAGGTATTTGAATGTTTGGAGGCAGCGGAGCTGCTAGAAAACGCACGATTGTAAACAAAAACAAAAAGTCGAACGATCTTTGTTCAGGTTTAAGTGACGGAACGCACGCCTCCAACCCCCCCTCCCAGCCTGAGGACTCCACAGCGTGGGACTCCTTCCAGGTTGGAAGCAGGAAAACCATTTGAGTGGAATCTGAATGTCCACGTTCACACACAGCTTTTCTCCTTCCAGTCCTCTGAGAGCACGGAGCCAGACCTCCCAGCAGCTCCCAGCCTCCTCCTGAGTCCCGACCCCCCCTCTCAGCCCCACTCTTCTGGTTCCACCCCCGGGAATTCTGCTCTGGACGAGCTGGACCTGCTGGGAAAGACGCTGCTGCAGCAGTCGTTGCCTCCTGAGGGTCTGCAGGTCAAATGGTACCAAACACCTGAATGTCTGCTGCTAAATCCGCAGAAAAAAGCCAGTTTGTCAGAGAAAAGAGAAAATTCTGCTCTTAAAATGCTCTTCAAGCCCGAGTCCTTTCCCTTCTGAGCCACAGGAGATTCATTCATTTTATTATTACAACCAACATTTTATTGATCTGTATTTTTTATAAATAATTCAACTGCACTTTAGTATCAATGATTATGAATTCATTTTTACTTATCAATTTTAATGACATTTATGTTTAACTCCAATGTTTCCTACAGTATTTTGTGTTTTATTTGAGTAGATATGTGTTTTCGTGTTTTCAGATAATGTTTTGTGTGCAAATGCTTTTACTCTTCTGCTCATTTTGTCTCAAATGATTGCTGTCAAGTGTAAATAAAGTTTCTGATTTTTGTTTTTACACTAAGTTTCTCCTCTTCCTTCTCTTAAGGGACAAGCAGCAGTCCAAACCGACTCTGAGAGACCTCCAGAACAAATCCTGCACGAGCTCCTCTGTAGCCTTCACTCCCGAGCATCCTGCTCGTCTTCCTAACCTCGGAGCCACGCTGCTGGAAAAATCCCCAACTCACTTCCAAGCTCCCTCTGCAGAAGTTTCACTAAGTAATGTGGTTGTTCCCTTAGAATCCATTAAGCCCAGTAAGTCCAAACTAAATCATTTGATCAGTCGTCGTTTCAGCTTCCTGATAGTTTTTGTTGAGCCAGCACAGATTTTAAAACCTTCTTCTTCTGCTGCTGCTGCAGGTAGTCTCTTACCTGTAACCGTGTTTGATGGAAACAGTCTGCGGGTTCTCTTCCATTTTGCTCGTGACTCGCCTCCGTCTCGGCCTGACGTGCTGGTGGTGATCATCTCCATGCTGTCGTCCGCCCCCATCCCCGTCACCAATATCAACTTCCAGACAACTGCTCCAAAGGTCGGCGAGGATACAAGATGAACAAAATCCTCTGCGGCTGACTGAATAATCAATGTTTTTTCCTTTAATGACCTGCAGTCCATGGCGGTAAAACTGCAGCCTCCATCAGGAACTGAGCTCCCGGCGTTCAACCCCATCCTCCCCCCTGCTGCCATCACACAGATCCTGCTGGTATCAAACCCAAACAAGGTAGGAAGAGATTCCCAGTCTTTTGTTTTTCTCTTTAAAGTCCCACTCCGATCATCTTTAGATCTATTTTCAAAGCGTGGTCTTTTAGTTATGATTACGCCGTTTTTTTTAGCCAAAATCAAAAAACCTGTGTCGGCTTCTAGGACATAGTTTCTGCAGAGCAGCAGTAATTCATTTGAAATTTGCCTCCCAGTTGAGGGCGGGACTGTTGGCGTGGAGCAAACCTGCCCTGCCACCCGTCAAACATTCATCTGTGTTTATGCCATTGACTGGATATGAGCACTGAACTGAGTGACTCCAAACAGGAAGCTGGCTCCAAGAAGCCAAAATCCCATAGACTTCATTTCCTTTATCTATGTCCTCCGTCATCAGAGCGTGTTAGAATCGGAGTGGGTCTTGAAATGGGGTGAGCGATTGTGGAGGCTGAAGCTTTTCTGTCGTTTCCTCAGGAGAAAGTGAAGCTGCAGTACACGCTATCCTTCAGCTTAGGGGAGGAGCGGCACAGCGAGAGCGGCAGCATAGAACAGTTTCCTCCTCCGGGGAAGTGGGGGCAGCTATAGCATCCAAACACAACCTGAAACCAAGAAACTTTTTGCTTTGAGATGTGCCCCCCCCCTCAAAACTGTCCAGCACCACACTGGTTGGAAAACGGTTTCTTTTACAATCAGACTGTACTGAATTCATTTGGGTTACTCAGTCATGTGCTTTACATCAGTCAGCTGTTGTCTGCTGGACATTGCTGCACTCTTTATTTTAAACTGCAACGAAGACGAGGTGAGCTTACTCATTAGCTGTGCTAGATGTTTTTTTTCCGCTCCTTCACCTCAGCATGCCTGTGAACACTGGACTCATGCTTGCAGAAATCCCGCTCAGTAAACATTAGTTAGTTTGCAGAAAGACAAAAGGCTGTACTCAACTTTATGTGGTGTTTCTGTTCTGTTTAACATTTTGATTCCAGAGAATGATTGTTTTGGAAGTACTGTATTCCCTCTATCTGGTGTAAGGAAAAGTCTACTGTGATGTGTGTTCTCTGCCATATGTGCCTATTTTACCATTGTAACTTTATTTAAAGTTAAGTGATTTTTGAATGATTTCATCTGTTACACGTCCATGTTCTGTCTGATCAGCTACATCCTAATATATTCATCATGTTTGATACTGTTAACTTAAAATGGGACTTCTTCATTTGACTTATTTTAACGTTGAAGCATTTATCTTGAACTGTAGAGTATATGCAAGCTGAGCCGCTCTCAGCACAGCGCCCCATTCGGACCCGACCGGCTCCTTTCTGCAGTCACCGATGCATGTCGGCTTCTCTGCAAGCCACGCCCCCAACATTCCACTGCACTGATTCCCAATAAATGCCAGCGATAGCAGATTGGTTCTGTGCGTCTGACCTGTGCAGTCTGCAAGAGCAGAAATAAATGTCCTTTTTCTGCTATTTCAAAATGACATTGGTTTCCATTGAAGAAAAATGAAATCTATTTATGAAAATGTGCTTTTTATGAAATGACATCCAACAACCCATGAATGAATCTTTAGTTTTTGCAGATCATGTATAAAACTTCTTTACTCTCTCTATACAAAATGTCTTGTTCTTATTTCTGTATTGACAAAAATAAAAAGATGAGGCAATCCTGCACCGAATACGTTTATTAAACCGCAGTGAACCAAGAACATCTCGACCACTGAAGCAAAGACTTGCTGTTAAACTCCAATGTGTTGCTGAAAAAAGGGAAATGTGGGGAAAAACAAAGCTAAAGTTCTCATAATTTGGCTTAAAACTGAAAGCTCAAAAGTTTTAATATTTAAGTTTAAGGACAAAAAGGAAATTAAACGTATATAAACTTAAGCACCTACCTGTTACACACGATGACGCACACACACACACAAACTAAAATGACAAACTTAAAAATCATCCGGCCATTTTTCCGTTCTGTCCCGGTCTAAACGCCTGCGACCTGAACAATGCAAAGCTTTTAACCCTTGTGCTATCCTAGGCACTTTGACATTGGGAGTAGGGTCATCTAGACCCACTAGACAGTGCTCTGAACCTTTTTTCTTCAATGATTTGTGATCTTCACTGGTGTCCATGGATTACATGAAATCTTTCCACCTTTGTCATGGTAGGGAGAACACGTCAATGTGAGGGTGGGGCCATCTAAGATAACACAAGGGTTAAGTTGCTGACGTTGGTCCAAGTCCCGTCTGCAGTGTGACATCATTTCCTGTTTGGGATCGACGGTGGAGGAGGAGGAACAAACTGGAAGGAGGCTTGGCCCATTAGGCCCATCATGGGCTGAGGCGGGTTGAACTGCTGGGCCATTAACGGCTGGGGGCCTGTTAGAGGAGGCGGGGCCTGCACCCCTGGAACCCCGCCTGTCGCTGCGCCAGCCCTGGTGCCGCCGTACAGGTCGTTGTTCTGGTACTGGTCGTGGGAGTTGGAGATGCGGCCCCCGTCTCTGCCGCTCCGGTCTCTGTAGGAGGAGGAAGAGGAGCGGTCTCCGTCACGGCCGGCTCCTCCTCCACGGTTATCTCTGCCGTAGCCGTTTCCCTCCTTGCTGCTGCTGCCTCCACCCACGGAGCGCATCCGCCGATCACACTCGTCCTGATACATCAGATTGGGATTGTTTGAGTTGGAGCCACGGAAACGGGAGCGGCCGCCTTAAAAAAAGACGAAGAGGCGGGTTATCAGCAAACACCTCCGCATCCTTATTAACTCAGATTTGGGTGGATGTGCCCTCACCTCCCCCGCCTCCTCCCCGTCCGGTCTCAACCAGCTGCAGCAGTTTGGGGTTGATGGCCTGGCGGGCCTCCTCCAGCACCCGGACGAGCTCCCGGGCCTGCCGGACATTCCCCGGAGTGAAGAAGGTGTAAGCCGTGCCTTTGTTAGTGCTGCGGGCGGTGCGGCCGATGCGATGGATGTAGTCCTCGGATGAGTTTGGATAGTCGTAATTGATGACAAACTTGACATCCTCCACATCTGAGAGGGAGCGAAGGAGCATCAGAGAAGGGGGTGGGCAGCATCCAGTCAGTTTCAGGAAGGAAAGAACAAAAACAAGTCAGAGTGAGACTCAGAACCAGTTCAAGGCGCCCTAAATTCACCAAATTACAGTTTTAGTAAGAATTTTAGTGAGAATATTCAGACGTACGATACCTGCAAGATACCATCATCCTCTGAAAGTGCAACTTACCAGTCAGCTGATGTGTGTACAGTACACACCATTGCAAAGCACAGCTTTACCATAATCAAGTTAGCAGATTCATTCTTTTCATAAAAGGGACTTAGATTTGTTTGTTCAAAAGTTTAAGCCGAAACGTGGAGCTGATGAAGAACTTTGGTGTCAGGTCAGCTAAACCGAGGAGGAGGTCTGTTTCTCGTTACAGACGAGGGGCTCAGAAATCACTGCTGATTAGAAGAAAACAAGTCTTAGGAAGGGGCGAGGGACAGTACTTACCCTGTATCAGAGTCAGCTCTCTGTCCCCCTCCCCACCGACAGTCCTGGGAGGTCTGCAGGGGCACGAGGAGAGCTCACAGGACAAAAAGGAGTCCCTTCTCCCACCTCGCCACTCCTCCACAGCGCTCCCAAAGCTGGGCGGTCTGGACCAGAGCTCCAGCTGGACCTTTCGGCCGTGTCTTAGCTACTTTAGAGGCGGGTCTTTTCTAAACGGGAGGAAGTGGTGGTGGGCCCTCAAAAGGCCTTCATGGCTGTGGTTCCGGGTCACTTCCTTCCAATGGCAGTGGTGTAAAAGAGCCCATCTTTTAAAAAAACATGTAGTAACAAGAAACAGACACTAGAGGAAAAGTAAAGGTCGGAGCGAGCTCCTGTTTGCACATTTGATCTGGCGGTTTTTTGCCCGACTTAGCAGCCAGGTATGACGTGAACACAGATTATGGAAGGGAGTGAAGGGGCCACACAGTGGAGTTGATGAAGGAACAGTTAAAATGTTAGAAGTCAGAGGGAATGGAAAGAAAACGAGGATCCAAACAAGCAGACGTAAATGAAGAAGAGTTCCAGACAGAGCTGCTGAAGGATCGAACAAAAGAGGAAGAGGGAAAACTGATCAGAGAGGTGGTTCCTCCGGACCAGGACTCCTGCCAGCCAGGACCAGACATGACGTCCGCAGAGGGAGAGGTGGGCCTCCACAGCCGCCTGCCGGGGGTGTCGGGGGCTGCAGCAGGGAGCAGTTTAGAGGAGAGTCTTTCCACCCACGGCCTCTTTCTTTCTCTCCATCTTCTTGAACCCCACCACTGCCTCCCCCAGCTTCAATCAAAGTTCTTCATCTGTGGGGCTAATTTAGATTTAGTCCAAAATTGGAGTTGGTGGTGGTGGTGGGGACGGGGCCTGCCAGATGTTCTTGGGGAATTTGCAGCAGCTTCCATCATCAACACAGCAGTGACAGCAGGACCAAAGGGAGTCCACCATCTTCTCACTGGCCCTCCTCTGACAGCTGCCCCCAACACTGATCAAATTTGGAAGCCCAGCAGCATCCCAAGCTTGCCCCCCTCCCGCCCCAAATGACCCAGGCCACCACAGTCCTGGTAGGAGGGGGGAGGGCTTAGTGAGCAGGCTTATCCTGCAGCATCTGGGACTGATTATTCGGGCTGTGTGTCTCCCCGAGTCAGCTTTCGATTAGTCATGCCTAGCTCCGGCTGCAGGCTCCCAGGGCCTTCTAGTTGCCAGAGGAGAGACTTTGAAACAAACAAACAAACAAAATGAAAAAGAAAACAAATGAACACAGAATTAGGTTAAAGGTTGACCGCAAACCGGCAGGGAGCAGCTTTGCCAGCGTCGCCCCACACACTGACACACTGTTCAACTTTGAACCAATCAGATGCTCCAATCAGACTCAACTATGAGAAGCATCAAATATTCTGAACTAAATTGATTTTTTTTTTCTGAAAAGAAAAGTACAATAAAAAAGTAGATCTGGATTTCAAATATTTGTCCATTTTATTTTTACCCTTTCTTGCATCTCTGCATCTTTTTGGTGCAGAGATGCTTCACTTATTTTACTAAAGGAAAGTTCAACATCTGTTCACTTTCAAGCATTAGTTAAAAAGTCGTTGTTCTAGAAGAAATAGGAAAATGAAAACTGAATAGTTATAATTTAAGCTGTTATTTTGAGAAACTGAATGAAGATGCTTTAAACACATTTGGCAGTGATGTCCAGCTCCTAACCTGCAGTTATGGATTATTAATCCTTTGCTGAAATGTTCGTATGCTGAGGAAAAACCGCCTCTGCTGTACAGGCCAGCACTTTACATACCTAAACCCCGTGAAGCCACGTCAGTCGCAATGAGGACGGGAGCTTTACCGCTACGGAACTCTGAAACATCCACAACCACCGATCAGATTCATTCAACGATTTCTCAAAAGAGAGGACAAAATAAGAGGGCTTTTTTTACCCGACAACACCCAGTCCCTCTCTGGCTGGCTCTTATCTCCATGAATGCACATTGCTGGCCACCTGAAAAACGAACGATGATTAGATCACTGAGAACTACCCAGCCTTACTGAACCGTGGCAGCATGCTGCTCTCACCCGTCACGCCTCATCCTGCGTGTGAGGTCATCACAGCGTTTCTTGGTCTCTACAAAGATGATGGTCTTGTTCTCCTTCTCGGCCATGATCTCTTCCATCAGCTGGATCAACCTGCAGAGAAACATCTGCTGTCTGAGCTGCTCCATCTCTCTCAAAGTCATTTCTTCACAAACAAAAAAGTTCATTTATGAGTTTGTGTTGATAAAATCTAAAACATGTTTCATTGCCTCTACTTTTTCTTTTCTTGCTGCTCATTTGAGAATTTTTCAGCATAATAAATGCAAGTGAATGCCTCATTTAGAGCCTTTTCTATCACACGAACCTGCTAATTTGACTTCATAAAACATGTTTAAATGTGTGCACAGATCTTAAAAAATAAAAAAAAGCACTGCTTTTGTTCAACAACTAGAAACAAACAGTACTGGAATATAACCTTCAATGTCCTCCTGAAACACTAGAAAATCCTAAAAACGATTAAAAGTGCCCTAAAACACCTGCAAGTTTTTAAAACAAAAATAAAATTCCTACCAGGAAAATAAAGAAGAAAAAAAACAATTGTTTTGACTTTGATATTAATCAAACCCACATTCATCAGTGGTTAAACTGATGCTTACTTTTGGTCCTTTTCGCTCTCCGTACAAACGTCCACGATCTGCAGGATGTTGTGATTGGCACTCAGCTCCAGAGCTCCAATGTTAATCTGAACGTACTCTTTAAGGAAGTCTTCTGCCAACTGCCGCACCTCTTTAGGCCAGGTGGCGCTCCACATGAGCGTTTGTCTGTCTGGCTGCACAAACACAAACACACACATCAAGTGAATAGCAATGACTTTATGCAATCAGTGTGGGTTGTAATATTTCAAAACATAAAACGTCACAGGTAGCCAGAGACATGCTTTACCCTGATCTGGTCCACAATTTTGCGAATCTGCGGCTCAAAGCCCATGTCCAACATGCGGTCAGCTTCATCCAGAACGAGGTAGGTGCAGCGCCGCAGGTTGGTCTTTCCTGACTCAAGAAAGTCAATCAGACGACCTGGAGTGGCGATGCAGATCTCAACACCTAAAAGATGCAATTTTTAAGTGTTTTGCATGGGAAATAATTCTGACACGGATTCAAGGCATGTGACAATATCCATTGGGGGGGGGGTGTCAGTTCCTTTCACCTCTCTCCAGATCCCGGATCTGAGGTCCCTTGGGAGCGCCCCCATATACACAAGTGCTTTTGATCCGGGATGATTTCCCATAATCGCATGCCACCTGCTGGACCTGCTGAGCCAGTTCTCTTGTTGGAGCTAAAACCAGACACTGAAACGCACACAATAAATGTCACGATATACCAGGAGACCCAGGAATGCCCATCTAAACATGGGAGAGCAGCATGAAGTAAGTAATGCATTGGTATTCACATACAATGGGTCCATCTCCTCGATCCAAGTAAGGCTGATGATTGATGTGAACTATGGCAGGCAGGAGATACTGACGAAAACAAACCGATCAAAGTTAATAGATCCTGCAATGCTCGTGATAACAATTACAGAGTTATCTCAGAGGCTGTGACTCACCGCTAAAGTCTTCCCAGAGCCAGTCTGAGCGATTCCCACCATGTCCCTTCCACTGAGAGCCAGAGGGAAGCCCTGCGCCTGGATGGCTGTGGGCTCTTTGAAATTCTGCTGCATCAGCACGTCGATCACATATTCTAGACAGACGGTCAGAAACATGAGTCTCGGCTAGTCCTGCCAAAGCAGGTTCAGTGGTTGTGAAGAGGAGTTTGAAGACTTACGGGGAAACTGGGCCTGATGGAAGCTGGTGAGCGGCTTTGGGCATCCGGATCCACGAACTGTTATTTCCTTCTTCCGACGAAATTCCTCCACGTCAAACTGACAAGGGACGACAATTATGAATCAAACATATCAGTGATTATCGTGTCTTTTAACATTAGTGAGGTATATCAGCAGTCAGGAGGGGGGGGTAATTCAAATTCAGGTGGCTCCTTGTTTTCTTCTTATTGCACAGTGCTTAGTTTGAGCTTCTCAAAGCATTTTTTTCTTATAAATAAATAAAGCTTTGTTTGATTTCAGTACCTGGCTCATTCGCTCCACTTCAGCATGTTCACTATAGAAGTTCTTCTCGAATTTGGGCAGCTGATCCAGATCCCATTTCTTCCTGCGCAAACGATCACCCGGGTTTCCGAACTTTTTACCAGGTGCTCCGCCTCGACTGGACCCAAAGCGAGGACTACTGTTTCAAAAATGCAACGACATAAGGTCAAAACAAGAGCAATTCTCCACAAACTAAAGATGTGTTGTTTATATCTGCAGTAAACACAACCTGTTACACCAGCCTAGCTAAGCTAGCATGCTAGAAGTAAGTTTTATTCTGATTTAATGACCCTTACCCTCTGTCACGACCTCGGTCTCTATCTCTGTCTCCATAAGAACCTCTCATTTTGGTGGCACGAGTCCAGAGAAATAATAATAATAATAAATAAACAAACACCCCTTTTTCCTAGTTTAGTCCTTCTTTCTCGTGGCTACCTTTTCTGGCCTTGGCTCAAAACCGTTAGCTCTACCGAACACGCCTTCTTCCGAGTCGAATGGAATTCTTTTTCAGAATTTTTTTAAATAAGAAAAATGTAATATTTTATGCAACTTGTTTTATTCAAACTTTCTTGTTATTTGGGGTCGTTATAAGAACGCAACAGACTAGATAGGTATGATGTTGTTAGCCTAGCCGTAAGCGGTAAACAGAAACAACTGGTCAGATACAGATAAGCCCCGCCCCTTTTATGAATGACACATTGCTAACCAATAAAGGTAAAGGTCCTTGTTCTGCCTCCTTACTAAATCTTTCAAATTAAAAGTCTTGACTTTAAAAAAATAAGTCTTGACTTTTGAAAATGTAGATATGGAAAGAAAATTACTACTCTTATGTCGCAACGACGGCTCGTGGATTCTCCATTTAGAATGCTGCTGTGTTGGGGGAAAAAAAGTCATTTTTTTCCTCAACTGATCTTTTATTTACTTTGCAACACCAATAAAAATCTATTCAGCATTAAAACACCATATATTTTGAATTAACATTGTAAAAAGGATACAGCAAAAATAAAACAGAACAGGTGCATTTTTTTCAAATAAAAATATTAAAACACAAAAATATTAAAAACCATACCAAACAATACCATGCTTGGCATTTCTGTGAATAATTCACAGTGCTCTGTTAATGCTATGTAATGCAATCTTTATTCGTATAGCTGCAGGAGTTGTTCTATGTTAAAGCACTAATTTAAATGAGGTTTTGTTTGCAGGAGGTTGAGTTTGTTTGATGTGCTGAAGGTAATAAATTGCTATGCTTTACTAGAACCATTTACGTGTTCATTTATTAATGTTCTCAACCCCCTGACTTTAAGTGAAGCCCCACAGAGACAGCAGATAAGACCTGTGGAGAGACTGACATTTAGAGCACTACAGATACGAGTTAAGCTTCAACTGCAAACTAAACCAGATACATGTTCTCACCATGCTGCTAACTTAATGCCACGTTAACGGACCCCATTTTGGCTCTTAATTTCTCATCTTTGATACATTCTTTCTTCACAACAACTCCAGTAGTGTTGATCTGCAGTGGCTAACTATAGCCAGATAGTCAAATTGTTTGGATTTTGCCCAAAAGAAAACTTTTGTTGTTGTTGTAATGATTGACATCTTTCACAAACACTGCAGCAATAGTGTTGTTACAAGCAGCACCACCAGAGGCAGGCCTGACCCGGACAGCACGTAATGCCATTAATGACGAGGTTATAATCCACGGCACATCCCAGCAGGGCCGGCTCTGGCGGGAGCGTCCTTTCTTCTGTAATCTGCGTGAGTGTATTTATTCGTTGGTCCTTCTGCCCACGCAAAAAAAAAAAAAAAAAATCTCTAGCCCAGCTGTTGCTTCAGTGCTCCAAAAACCAAACATCACAAGAGGCAGACCAGCAGCTGCACTCACTATTACGCTTACGGCCCACACTAATGACAAAATATACGGTATATTTAACATTTATAGAATCTTTTCCAGCAAACTAGTGTTAAAATGACATCACTGTAGGATTATACAACAAAATTCAAAATCTTATAAAGCAATCTGAACTGGACCACAGTGAGATGCTGGCTTCTGTTCCCTCTTTTTGGCAATCAGAGTCAAAGTAAAACTAAAGAATGGAGAAAGCCGCATGTTTCAGTTCAAAAATGGCACTTTTTATCCTCTCAGCCTTCTAAGTGACCCATTTTCTGCCATACCTTCTAAAGTGCACATTTAAGGTGTGAAACGCAGGCGTGGATATTTGCTCTGATTCACACTCGGCAAATGGAAACAATCATCACTGCAATGACATCAGAACAACACCCAGCTTTACGCTCTTGAGTTTGACCCCCTTTGAGCATCCTCCCTTACATGTTGCTGTTGATTTCTAAACATCATTTCACCTTCCATGTTAAGGCTAAAAATAGGAATTTGTCTCAACAGGCATAGACTTAGTTCAAATTGTAGAGGTGAGACGAGCATCAGAAGGTTTTGGGGCTCAGAACTCGTCATCAGAGCTGAGCAGAAGCGTCTTTTCGTTGTCTCCGCGGGTGCTGAGGTTACTGTGGCTGCGGGACAGGGGCGGCCCCCCACCTCGCTCCAGCGTGGACTGCTGGGTGTACTGCTGATATGCCGGAGAGAAATTATGGATGGCGTCCTGGACCATGTCACCTGGATTCATGGTTTCTTTCAGGCTGCTGGAAATACTCTTCATTGGAGCACAGCGACCTGAAGGGGGCGAAATATTTGTACAAGAGAATGAGAAAAACCAAAAAGAATGAAGATTTAAGAGTTACACGAGTAAAAAAAAAAACTAATTTCATTCATTCTTTTCAAAATATTGAAGCGTTGCAAAAGAGTACATTCATAATAGAAGGTTAAGGGTTAAAGATTTCAACAAAAAATGCATTTTTGTCTTTTAGATGCTAAATGGAAGACAAGAACATAGATGTATGGTTTTTATGGATTTTTTTTAAATGAAAAAAAATAATTATATGTAAAAGACACATTTCATGTCTTTTTAACTTACAAACTGATTTTGTTAAAAGCCCCATCTAACCTTTAAACAAAAGCATGTTTATAACTTTATCAATTAAATATTATTTTAATTTCAATACAAGTCTGTATATGTTGTTTGCATTACATTTTTAAATCTTATTTTATTGTATTTTACATATGTCTGTGTTTTTCCAGCAAAGCCGTTTCTCCACCATGCAATTAATTAAAGTTTCTTTCTTTTCTTACACAAACTCAGAAAAAGTCAGACTTCTTTTAAAATCAGGAAATATAAATAGGGTTGAAAGCTTTTTTTTCTAAGGTGAACTTTAAGAAGTTTGACTCAGATAAGATCAATAGAGTGTTAATGCATCTCACTGTTTGAACTGAGGCTTTATTCCGTTAAAGAAAGACAGACTCAAGTGAACAACATGATGCAAAAGTAAATGCAACGGTAATTAAACCAAAAGCTGATAGAACTGACAGCAAAAACACCAATGAAAATTATGGACAAAACATCTCATCTTTTCACAGCGTGCAAAAAAAACGTCATCTAAGAAATGTGAAAAACTAGCCAAACAGAAACTTAATGTGTGACAGACAACAGCTGATGTCGGACCTACCGTACTGTCCATAGTTAGAAAATGAGCCTTTGAGAACAGCGCAGCAAGAAGGAAACAAGGCAAAGAGAGACAAGGAACAAAGAAAGTCAAGTTGACAATGAAGGAAGAAAACAAGAAAGAAGACCAACTCTTCATAATCATTAAGGTGAAGCAAAGAATTGCAGTGAAAAGGAGAATCACAGACTCATTAGAGTCTCCCTGTCTGCACGTTAAGGCCTCACATATCTATTCAAAGCTTTCCTGAAACCCGCAAACCTCTAAGCTCCACCCAAACTTCCCATGCGGGTCCTTACCGTACGAGTCCAGCCGTTTATCCATGTAAACCTTGTAAGTGAACGCATGGCGCAAGGCCACAGCAGCAAAGAACATCTCGATGCAGATGATGAAGTTCTGGTAACCGGCAGCAACGGTTCCCTCACCGACTGAGAAGTTTGCAGAGTTGATCTGAGGAATCGCTCCACATTTTTCAAGGATGGCCAGCAGCATTCCTGAACCAGAGGAAAAGCAGTGTGAGGAAAAACATTTGCAAGAGCTGCAGAGTTAATACACCTGTGCTACAGAGACGTCGATGTAGAATATTACAAAAATCTCAAAGTATTTTCAGGCATCCACTTTTCCTTTCAATCAGAATTTTCCCCCATTTTCATCATCTTGTCATTTTCTAGTTTAAAAGGACAGTTTTGTAAGTCCTTCTATACTTATCACTGAAAAACTTCTAAAATTCTAAAATTCTAAAATCCCTCAAAAAATCAAAATGCAATAGATGGGTTTATTCTTCTGCAAGTACTGACAAAAACAAAGATTACGACGTACATCTGATGAAAAGTGTGAAAATGTGTGTAGATGGTATTTCTTGTATTTACAAACAGATAAGGATTGACTGACTATGATGGAGTGACTCTCGTAAGTTTTTTGAAGTGTTTGTTGTTCGAAATATTTACTATTACCTTTGAACCTGCAATTATGCCAGGCTTAAGGACACCAAAACAAAACCGTATGAATGGCATGAAGGAAAAAACAAAGTCCTTACCCTGCCAGAAGGAGAGAAAGATGACTGACTTGACCATGAAGAACTTGAGCACTGGATTGTATGGAACCAGCAGCTCACGTGTAGCGAAGTAGAAGAGGAAGAGTGCGTAGAGCGACAGACTGACAGAGATGTTGTAGATGATTGTGACGTACAGGTACCCACTCGCCACGCTGAAGGAAACAAAAGAGTTCAATCTGAAAATCACACAAAAATGCTCAAAGCTGTGTGAAAAACCAACGGCGGAACGTACTTGAAGTCTCCATCTTTGTACTTTCCAAAGGCCTGGAGAATGACGGTCATCATTGCCATCAGGGGCTTCACCACACAGAACTGCAGAGTGGCCTGAGGAAGAAAAGCACAAAGGTTATGAAAAGCAGCTTCTGAGCTTTTTCAGCAACCCTCACATCAGATCACCTTTGCCTCATTATTTGGACAAAAACAAAACATGAATGTTAGTGTGCAGAACAGAAAAGAAGAAGGGTTTGTACCTGTTTGCAAAACCGGAGGAAACCGATGGAGTAGGTTTTACCCCACAGACAGCAGGTTCCATACATGCAGCTCGACCTAAAACACAAAACAGACTTTTGATGTCAAAAACGACAAATTAAGTCAAATAATCCAGATTTAAAATGATCAGATAAATGCACAATATCTGCAAAAAGACGTACTCGATAGGTTTCCCTCGGATTTCTGCCATGATGGCGCTCTCTCCTCCTAGATACTCGTAACACAGACTCAGGAAGTTGTAGATGACAAAGGCTGCAGAAATACAAATACACAAACAGACATACAGAAATAATTTTGCATAGTAATAATAATTGGGTCATTATGTACCAGACTGTGGTCAGAGCGTCAAGTATTTCCAGTTAGATATGACTCACAAACACCCGCAGGTGGAGTTAGTGTGGAGTTATAGTGAAGATTTGTTGTTCAAAGCATCAGACTCTTGATGATCACTGAACAGATTTAGGGTAAAACATTACTGCCCCCCCCCAAAAAAACATAATCTTTATCTAATATTACAGTCCACTTGTTTAAAAGCTATGTTTTGACAAGTGTAACAGAGATTTTAAATGATTTTAATACCGTAGTTTGTCTATGCAGTCAAAGAGGTTAGTCACACTAAACGGTTCTGATAAGCTGAGACTAATAATTCTGATGAACATGCAGCAGCTGCATCAGACATTCAGTTGATCATGACTTCCTGCAGCAGGATCCCTGAGTCGACAAAATGTTTTCCATCTGCTGTCCCAGGTGCTCCCACCCATGTTCAAGGGTAGCCCATGGATACCAGCAGCCAACTGCTGGCTGTTCCTGCTGAGCTGCAAACGTGATGAACTGAAAGCTCTGGCCAGAACCAGCGTGGACCTGCTTGGACCACAATCCCACATTCTACAGATCCACCTCTTCATGTTTTTACGTCGCCAGACTCTGCAGAAAGTTACTAAATATTTGAGCAGAATATTTGGGACATATGAAATATTTGATTCAAAAGCCTATCAGTAACTTAAATTGTCTGTGTTCTCATTCTACCTGGAACAGCAGCCTAAAATATGCTATAAAGAGACAAATAAACACAAACCAAGTGAACATTCATTCCTTTAAAGTTAAAAAGAAACCTGTCCAGAAAATTAAACTTCCTGGTTGAATGAACATAAAAAAAAAAAAAAAAACGCTGCTGTACTTTTTTTTTTTTTTAGAAGACAAATATTTCATACCAGGTTAATCCCGTTCCATTGATCATATAGTCTCACGTTTTTCAATAAAGGAGCTTTAATGGCTTTTTCAATGCAGGTAAAGGTTGTTTATTAAGACTTGCATTTGTTGAATCCCGGTTTAAAACTGAACCTTAGCTTTTGTTTCTGTATAATAATGTGCAAATCTGCAGTTTGTATCAAAACAAAAGACAACAAAGTAAAAAACGGTAGGAGAGACAAGTTACTGCTTGGGAACTAATACAGTACGGACAAAGAATGAGAGAAAATAAATTTAAAATCTTGATTGACACATAAAAAAGCTGCAGAAAAGAGAACTGCAAACAGCAAATAGCTGCAAATCTTCATAACTATCCATGATGACAGCTAGACTAAACAGTACTTTACAGTTGTCATGTTTGGATTTCCATTTGCCCCATAAGAGGCTTAAACACATGCTCCTTGCTGGGAAAAATGGTGGAGGTGTGCCCCTCACCTCATAAACTGTGTGAAGCAGCAGGTCTGTGTTTATATTTCTGACCACTCCCGTCCCTAAAATGCCAATACAGGTCATAAATAATGCCATGTTTTCAAACCGAGCAGAGACTAGCATTCAGCTGTGGTGTGACCCCTCCAGGGGTCACTTCAGAAAACAGCTCTTCAGTATTTAACACAGCACAAACGTTAAACCTTTGGGTGAAGTAACCTTTAGCAGGTAACAGGTGCAGCTGCTGCTCTGGGCGGCCTTCATGACACCTCCCACAGCACAGGAAACAGAATTCAGAACAAACTCCTCGCTAAACAACATCAAAGCCCACTTTAACATTTACATAAACAGAAATGTTAAAATTTGATTTATAGTGCTGTAAAGGAACAGAAAAAAAGGAATTTGTGTCTTTGCTTAGTATAAATGACCTCATTCTGGTGCTTTCTCCTCTGTTTCTGTTCATTTGCTGTTTGTCTAAAAAAGTTCATTCATTACATCATCCCACTCTGTTGAATTTGAACAATTTTAGGAATTTTCCTTTTACTTGTTCTTACCTTACTGTTCCTACTTTTGTAGGGACTACAGGCGCAAATGAAGTAAATTTGCTATAATCTGGCACAATCCATCTTTTCATGTTTCACGTGATCAATGTTCTTTTGTGCATTGTCCATTGTTTTAAATAATTAAACCCTAAACTCTAATGCCTCCACAACATCATGGGCTCATAAGCCTAATCAACAACTAGATTATGTAATAACAAACCCAGTAATTTATATAACTGCTTTATTCTGAAACGCTTTGTGACAACTTTTAGATACTTCAGGGAAGGAAAGACACATTTCAGTTTTTTTTAAACAAATCTGTTCAAAGTGAGATGCTTCCAACAGAATTTGCTCATTTTCTCACTGTTGCTAGGAAACTGGATTCCCCCCCTCTGCTTTCCCAACAGGCCACAGAAGCACGAGAACAAAGATGGCAACCTTGGTAAATGAAGACACTACAAGGGCCATCTGACAGCTGCTGGAGTGTCACAATACACAGTGACTCACTCCCTTATTTTAACAGGAGTCAAAACACTCATGGATGACCGCTCTGAATGATGACAGCAGCGCTTCGTGGACCACTTACCCTCATAGCAGTCTCGGACTGTGTCAAAGTACACGTAATACTCCTCGTTGGTGAAGAAGAGGAGGCTGAGCCATGAGTCGAAGGCGTAGATGGGGACAATGAAAAGGATCCGGACTATGTGTCTCTGCTCGTTGGGAGAGCTATAGTAACGCAGGTGCATGTAGATCTAAAAGGAAGGACAAAGTGAGAAAGAAGTCAAATAAAATGATGATCAACTACAACCAGAGAACACTTTAGGCCCATCATTACTGAGTTTTGGGGCTTTGTAAATGTACAGAAGAATCAGAAAAAAAATGCAGAGAACAACGACATTTGATAGACCTGGACTTTTCTATTTTCTTTGAGTAAAACTGCAGATTTGTCTCTATATGTATCACACATGAGTAACTAGGGTGCAGATACCAGAACAATACTTTGTGAAACCTGAATCTGTGCAGAGAGTATAGATTTGGCAAAGTCAGACACCGGAGCAGCGTGAGCCTGCAGGGCGTGTGCAGCAACATGTGGGGGCTGATTTAGGAAACTGATATGCAGCTTTCATCACTCCCATTGAACAAGAGCAGACGGTTGGAGGAGCAGGCCCCCCTTTCCCGCTTACACAATGCCCACACCTATCACCTTTCCTGGCCTGTAAACAGAGCTCGGGTAGAATAGCAAACAGTGGGTGACAGCACATGAAACAGGCGGCTGCCGTCGCGGACATTGTTGCTAGGTGACAGTCGGCTGTCCGTCCACAGAAACACACAAAAGCAAAGACACACACACACACCCTGCTCATTGATTACTTGATAGATGAGCCCACAGCACCTGGTACCTGAAAGACGGGGCTATTCTCTGACCCTGTCAGGGATGAGCTTCTGTAAAAAAATGGAACCCAAATCCTCTTCAGGCTACAACAGATCTCCCACACACAGGACAAGATAAATACTTTCTTCATGCCAGACGGACAATAAACTGAACTTGTTCACATAACTGGGAATCATAAAACATTTGTTGTCACTCTAAGGTGTCCATCCCCCTCTCATTGTCCACCGGCAGGAAAGAATCAGCTCATCCAAACTGGCTCCTACTCATCAGCCTTCACGTTGACTGACGGTGGAGCTCCCACTCTCCTGCATGTCTCTCCACACTCCTAATTCCTCTCCTCTCTTAGATTTACAATAAAAACAACAAAGGGCAACACTAAAACAAATGCATAATATATGTATACGTTGGTGTGTAACCATACTGCTCTGATCAACACAGCTCATGGGGAGGAAACTGTAATAATTATGCCTGAATATTTCAAGAGATAAAGCATATAACAGTTATTATATAAGAACATTTAGGAAATAAAGCTTTTGTCTCATGCTCTAGCATAAGTCTTTTCCCACTGCAGATGATACTGATATTTAGCAACAGATTATGAAAGCAGACACCATAGTTCAGCACTACATAACCAACAGTGTCCCTTTAGCAAAGCCAGCACACAAAACAAATACAAATGAGACTTAGTTTGAATCAAATCTGATGTTTTACATCACAAACTATTTTCATTTCCAAGATTTGCTTTGGATTTATAAAAGCCATTGATTGAATTCCTTTAAAACGGTTGTGTTGTATTGGCCTGTGAGAAAGCCAATAACCATTTTATCAA
Source organism: Oryzias latipes (assembly GCF_053564925.1). NCBI lineage: Eukaryota > Metazoa > Chordata > Actinopteri > Beloniformes > Adrianichthyidae > Oryzias > Oryzias latipes. The sequence continues at coordinate 7,052,409 of NC_136244.1, forward strand.
TGCAAATTCTACCTGTCTAATTTGATAACACTTATGTGAAAAAAAATATTTTATGATTAAAAAAATGGCTTTGGAATGGAAATGTACAAAAAGAAATGAATAATTTATTGAATTTGAATAAAATTATAAAATATGAATCAAAATTGAATCAATAAAAGAAATTACAAGTAAAACCTTGATCTGTCCCTTTAACCATGTGCAGCGTAATAATTTACCATAACAGAAAATCACTGGACTTCAAATGTCCCCTTCTCACCTGGTGACATGTGATCAGCAGGGCTGTCCACACAAAAAACCCTGATATGGTTTGCGCAGTGGAGGTCATGAGGAAAAAAGGCTCTTCCGGTGTGACCAGGGGGGTTTCGGGGGCCAAAGACGCGTTGGATATTGGTGGGGCGGCGGAGGAAGGGAGGCCGTTGGGGGAGCCATTCCCCAAATCCTCAGAGAGGCGCTTTTCTCGCCACCAAAGCTGACTCATCTGCAGGAAGCAAGGAGGAGAGGAGTTCATCAACATCTACGCTTCATTTGAGACCAAGAACAAATCAACCAGAAGATTTGATGTAAGAATTATCTGCAGAACTTCATGTTTAGGGTTATGAAGCCAGAATAAATCACTGCACCTTCACAGATCCGCAATGACCTAAATCTGAAACCAAAATCTGCTGATGCTGGTATGAAAATAGAAGGGGGGATAAAAGCAAACAAACAAAAAGTAAGACAGTGTTCAGATCCAAAAGAGATAGTGCAGACATGACATATGAGAAAATGGAGTTAAAATATGAGGGGGGGGGGGGGGGTGCAAACAAGACTGATCTGCCTGCGGCGGCTGCACTCTTTGCAGCCTTTTGACATGAAACTAAAGCAGTGAAATGCACAAATTTACAAGTGAGAAGATATCAAAGCTGTTGGGATGTTTCACTGGAACGGGGGACACACAGGAAGTGCATTTTAAAAAAAAAAAAAAAAAAAAAAAGCAAGTATGTAACACATTCAAGGTACCTTCACCATCAAACTGCACCCCAAGGTAATATCATCTGTCATCATCAACAATTACATCAGGAACTTCAGTGGGGTTTCCAGGAAGGACAATAATGTAATCATCCACAAAGAAAGATTATTTGAACAGCAGTCTGCTCTTCCCTTGTGCAAAGTATGGGGTGAAGAGAATTGTTCTCACTGATGACTCATGATCATTAACCTTTATCAGCCTCCAGAATTCAAGGATTCAAGTTGCACATAAATCTGACTGTTCAAATAATCAAACACTGGGAACTCTGCAAGACCGTGAATAAAACCAAAGATGCAGGAAAACGAGCATCTTTGTGTCACCAAAGTAGATAAAACTAAAACTCTTTGTATCGCCAAAGATTGTTTTGTCATCTCGAAATCAGCCAGAACAACATCCTGCAACATCACAAACACTAGATAAATCCAACAATAACACACAAGATACAGGAAGCTACTAATCTTGCTGACTGCATCCCTGGAGATATTAAAACACGGTGACATCAGTATTTAGTATCTTCATCTGGAACAAACAGCAATCACCTAAAAGCAAATCATAATGGAGGGTGGCTGCAGTATCAGTAAGGACAAGAGGGGGCTTTTTTCAACTTTCAACTACTAACGGAGTTCACTCCAACAACAAAATATTATAAACACACAGGGAAAAAACTAGGCGCAGGCGAAAGGGAGTCTCTTATTGACGCATAGTGTCGAGTTAAATTAAAAGCAGAAAACTGAAGAAACGTCATTCACTGAAGCTCCATCTCTTTTCGTTGTGCTTAGCTTACCTCTTGTTCGGTTCTTTCAGTCCATACATCAATTTAGTCGATACGAAAAACAACAGCATCCAGCCACGTATCGAATCACCGCATTTTCCTTTAACGCCCCCGGAAACTTGGCCCCTTTGAAGTGTGAGCAGCTGAGCCGTGCCTTAGCTACGACACGCTGCTAGCTAGCTTATTAGCAACCCTTGCTAATCAACGTTTTGCCCACCGACTTCCATTGGCAAATTAAAAAGAAAAATATTACTAGCCAATACCTAAAAAATGCGATTTTAAAACGGCATTTAAAACGGGTATAATGCAGCTATTTCAACTCTAAAGCTGGTGTGCCGCAGACCGTTATTTCTCACATCACCAGCCGTATGTCAACAGCAGCCGCTAGTCGTAACTCAGTGCGCATGCGTGCTGATGTTTAAACTCCACCTTACTATTTTGCCATAAAAAAAAAATAAAAAAAACTTTAATGGGATACAGAAAGGCGTTATAGGACAACCGAATAAAAACAAACCAGTCCAAAAATGTCGGCAACGTTTTTTATTACTTCATAAAATATACACAAATACTGTAAGTAAAGTGTTAAAGAACTGTACAGGATATCAGTACACAATACACAAAGTGAAATCCCCTTTGCTTCATCTCCTTGAAGGTCACCCCCACCCTAAATCTATAGTCACAATGCCACTGGGTCATGATGGCCTGTACAAAGGTAATTACACACAATACACTGTTATATACACAATCATCCCTGCAATTGCATTTTTTCAGTCACATCTTGTTTTTAAATGACATCATCAAGGTTGCTGAGAGGTTAAAATAAAACATTAAAAAACACGAAAAACTTTAGACATTTTTTGCTGGAGGAATAATGAAAAAAAAATCTAAAGTATAGAAGTATGTTATAGGGCGGACCAAACGCCCTGTTAAAAGCACAAAAAAAAAAAAAGTAAAAAGATGTACAAAAAAGTTTGCATAAATATTACAAATTAAAGAGAAAATGTAAAAGTTACTTTATTGTTCTCCGCAGGGATTCAGTCACTTACACACAAAGAACTGTTGAATGACCCAGCTGGCACAGGAACGGACGCCCGTCTTAAAGTTTAAGTCTTTCTTCTGAGTCCCAGCCCTAGACCATTAGTATGCATTTTTCTACTTTACACCTTTACAACAATTAACCACATTTGGCTTTACAGTGAAATAATAAAAAAAATATTTACAGTGGAGTAAACAAAGGAAAAACAAAATAAAATTAAAAAAAAAAATCAAATGATGCCCTGGACCCCAGTAATCTAACAGGGCTTTCCCTCCCGAATAGCATCCAATAACCCAAAAAATTAAAAAAAAATACAAAAAAAAAAGTGTAGCCAAAAAATATGGTTTCTGCTCTATTATCAGAATTTTCCATGGAGTTTTCCTCAAGATTGGGAGTGTATCTTTAAAATATCAACTAACCCTAAAATATTTTTTTTTTTAATCTTAAAAAGTCAAAACGGGCCACAAAAAGGGGTGTCTGGGGTTTAGATGGATAACTATTGAGAGGATATCGCAAAAAGGAATGAGGGGGAAGCAACAGCGGGAAACATTACAACAGTTAAAACAGGACTTACTCAAACCTTTCAAAGTTGCCGTTCTACTAGCTCGCTGTCCTCTCACCTTCATCTCTCCATCTCAATTAAATGCTCTTTTTTCGCTGGTATCTCTTAAAAGCAATTAAAACATATTCATGGAAATGAAGTTGATTTGTGTGAAAAGTCATCTTTGCTGCATTAAACTAAAGATAAAAAAAATAAAAAGAGAGCAAAAGCTTGGAAAAAGTAGGAAAAAAATGCATTTCCCTCACACCCTTTTGCTCTTGATGTCAGCTTTACTTCACATTGGATAATGTTTAGGGAATGCTTCAGAGGGATAAAGGGGTGGGAAAGATCCGGTCAAAGTGCGACTTCCGACTGTACTGTAATGTTTGTGATCCAGGCTTCAGGATACGGAAGTCCAAGTAAAAATGCAGGTTTAATACGAGTTTTGAATCGGTGAAAAATTTAATATCTCATTCCAAAAGAATCAACATCAACAACCAGCTTTTTCACTGAACAAGTTAAAAGAATGGAGAAGGATAGGGGGAGAAAAAAAACATAACCAAAAAGAAAAAAACGGCAGGCAAAAATTCCTTGCAGCCCTGCAACAACAGATCATGGTTAGAGAAGGTTCCTTCTGTTGACATTGACTTTTTAAAGCCAAGACTCACCTGGTTGCTTTCACGTGCATGCAGAGCTGAAATTGTTCACTTCCCCATGTGCTCAAACGGCACGCTGACCTAATAAAATACAGATAGCGACTCAAAAACACTTCCTTGACATAAAGAAGTGACTAATAATATCTGGCTGAACAGCAACTAATTCTACTATACACAGATCTACAATAAAAGCCTGCAGAAATCTACCAAGTTAGTGATTCCAAACCCTTGTTTGCACTTTACGAAATTATTTGTTTTTGGGTTATTTTAGTTGCTTCAATAGTTACTTTTAACTACTTTTATGACAAGGAAGCTACAGGATTTTCCGCTTTGGGATGCTCACCTGTGACGTGGAAATTCTTGACTGATCGTGCCGGGCCGTGAGGTCCGAGGACGACACGTTGGCGGGGGCTCCGCGGTGTAACCGCATGCTTACTTTCCTCTCTCGCTCTGCACGAGAAATTGCACGAGGTGACGTATTACCTATAATTAAGCACAAATCAGCCCATATGGACACTATTCTGAGATCGGCCGCGGCCCTAAAGGGAAAGTAGCAGAACACTCACCGGACTGCTGGACCCGTGAGGCAGGGTTGGAGATGGCTTGTTCTGGCCCGTTCCTAACACGGTTGGGAGCTCCAGCGGTAGGTCCTGGAGGTAACCCACGAGAGGCTGCCGCCCTGGGGGCTCCTGCTATCCGATCCTCCCTCTCCTCTCCCGCCCTTCTCTCACGATCTCCATCCTCAGTCGTCCGACTGGCACCCTGACAAGCATGTTCAATAAGTTAAAGTCAGGTACACAGCAGAAACCCGGTTTTATTTGCACTGCAAACGTACAAATTTGAGCATGTTCCAGTCGAAGACGTAGTCGTAGGAGAAACCCTGTCGGTGGAAAAGGTTCCTGAAAAGCTGGCGTAGGTAGGAGTAGTCTGGCTTGTCGTCAAAACGGAGCGAGCGGCAAAAGTTCAGGTATGTGGAAAATTCAGCTAAAGGAGAAAGTAAAATAAAACGGCCCAGAGTTAAAACATACTGAAGGTGCAATAGAAAAGATTCATCTGATTATACTGCTATTGAACTGCATTGATAATCCAGCACTGACTGACAAACAGGAATTATTTTTGGAACAACTGTTTTTTTTCAGCACATTTTTTTCACTTACATGGGTATCCTTTGCAGAGAACTTCAATGGGTGTGGACATTTTCTTCTCGCTGATCCGCTCATACTTCTGTCTCTTGGTTGCAGCCTTGAGGCCCTGCCAGGGGAGGGACCCCAGGTTGAAATACATGAGGACATATCCCAGAGACTCCAGATCATCACGCCTGGACTGTTCTGCAGAGACAAAATAGAATAGACGGTTGAACCAGCTGCGTGTGCCTCAATCACGGCAAATAAAAAGGTCAAGCAGGAATAAAAAACAATCTTTGAAGCCTGACTAGTGTCTAAAAAATAAGAAAGCTCCAATAAAGTCAAGTCAGACGTGACAAAGTGGCATGGAAATAGTGAAAAATGTTTCAGTATGCATGAAAGAAATTTTTATTTGAATAAAAGAGAGTAAAAATCATGAACCTAACTCAGGGCTCCAGACTAACTTTTTTCACTAGGAGCACAGTGGCCCCTAACTGAAAATTTTAGGGGCGCAACCAGAAAATTTAGGGGCGCATACCGTAAATCAATATTCTAACCAAATCTACTAACTTCCACTGTATTACTAATAAATACTTTAATAATAGATGCAGAAATTACAATGTGCTGTTTCAAATGCAGTGTCACATTTTATTCTGCACTTTTGAAGATGCAACAAGAAGGTAAACTGACAGCACCATCACTGTCATGACAGTACAAATAAGTAAAGAAAAATGATGGAAATTTATCTTTGTGACACTAAATAGGTGCAGCCAAGATGCACAATAACCGTGTTTGAGATCACCCAGGTGAACTCAACGCTGCGCAGATCACCTGGTGTGAGACATATATTTTTGTTTTTGCTCCAACATCAACTGTCAATCATCACAAAAATATCGCGAGAAAGGGGTGGGAGCAAGGGGCAAACCTACCCGGACACAGCTGGAAACTGAACTGACTGAAAGCTGCCCTACAGACTACAAAACAATGCATTATGGGACATGTGTCCTGATGGTTTTTGTAGTGGAGTGATTAATTAAAATAATTTAAAATACCAATTCATTAAAAAAGGCTACATACATCACAAAACATTAAAATAATCATAAAATATATAATAACACAGATCATACTAAGGGGGAGAAGAATATTAAAACTAAATTGAATGTTAAGGACAACTCCAACTGTTCTCCTTCAGTCTTGCTGCAGATTCGCTTTCATCTCACAGCCCCCCCCCCCGCCTGGTCTCCCCAACGATCCAGGCGAGGTGCTGGTTCATCTCAAGCACGTCTATCGTTGCATTTTCCCCACGTATTTTCAGTGTGTCTAAAACTAATGTTGTTTTTGCTCGAGCGTCTTTAAATTTCAAGCCCCGTCAGCTGTCACGCATGTAGGTGTGGGACATTTATTCTCCTCAGCTGACCCGAGTCCCGCGGGACGGGAGCGGTGTGCTGCCGTAACCCGTTTGATGCGCCGCCGTAACCGTAACCAAAACCTAAACCTTCCTCCGGTTCTGTGCGGCCCAGAGAAAAGTTCAGCACGGACTGCGTGTATGTAGAAAATTACGAGCGAATAAATGTTATAAAAGAAAGTAAAGAACTCCTTAATGTGGTCCGGGGAGGGAGCTGTCAGGTTTCCTGCTTTCAAACCCTGTCACTGTCACGCCCCCAAGAGTCATATACCCCACTGTGATTGGTTGGTCAGCTCCGTGCACGACGATGAAAAAGTGTCTTCATACAAACTGGCGGCCTGCAGTAACATTAAACCTTCATATTAAGGCGGGGACCGCGAAATATCATCTTGGGGGCCGCAAATAGCCTGCGGCCGCGAGTTTGAGACCCCTGCTGTACACTCTGGCACTGGTACACTAGCCGCAGGTCGGAAGAACGAATCAATAGTTCGCTTACCCATAGCTCAGACGCACATATCAGGTTGTGATATTTATCTCAGTTTCCTTCCCACAGATTTTTACGCGCGCTCGATTATCTCTAGGCCCCGCCCCCTCCACGCATTTTAGCCACTCACAGAGGCTTTCCCTATTCTTCTCACACGCAGTGGCCGCCTCACAGACAGGTATCACGCGAGAGTGTACGTGCTCGCGTTTCATGAGTATGTGCACGAGTGTGTGTGTCTGCCTGCGTGCCTGTGCGCTTGCGTCTCATTAATTATTTCATTGATCATTGACGTGCCCCTTCCACGTTTGATGTATAAAAAAATACGAAGGGTGGGGGAAGCAAATTTATTGGTCGCACATGTGCGACTGGATGTAAAATTCAGTCGCACACTCTCAAATTTTGGTCGCAAAATGCGACCAATTGCTCGCAGTCTGGAGCCCTGTAACTGCAGATTTCTGACTTTATATTCCAGTTTATTCAGAATTACATAGGTGCATGTCTAGACATTTAACACCTTACCGATTCCGAGATGCGTGTTGATGGATGCATAACGCGCCGTTCCCGTCAGGTTCTTGTTTTCTCTATAGGGGATGTGCTGGTGTGTGCGAGCGTCCCGGTACTTTTTAGCCAGGCCGAAGTCGATGATGTACACCAAGTTGCCCTTCTTGCCGAGTCCCATCAGGAAGTTGTCCGGCTTCACATCTCTGTGTATGAAGTTCTTGGAGTGGATGTACTCGATGCGACTGATCTGGAATAGAGGAATAGAGAAGCGGTCATCCCTCGCTTCTGTAGTTATTATAGCGTTTCACTGTCAGAATGGAGTGAAAGCAGTCAATACATCGATGACTCAGGCAAAGTGGGACACGACAGGACAAAGAGGACAACAGGACATATGGGGAAAAAAAAGGCACAGGAAGGCCTTCATTAGGCTGTACAGAGGGAGGCAAACACCTGTATATAGAGGACTGACAAAGCAGCTGTGGTTGGAACAAAGGGTGAGTTATCCATGAAAATAAATATAGGTCAGAATGGTCAAATCCAGGTTTACCTAACCCTGCTTCTAAAAGCTACTGCCCGACTTGTTTTGTGTCCATCTCTACCCTGACAGATTTACAACAGGTTCAATTTAAGACCCTTTTAAGGCCACTTAGAGCCGCGTTCAATGCCCATTTCACAACCACGCTATAAGAAGGTGCAGCGAGCCTCAAACATGTCCTGATTCACTGGGGACTGGAGAAGGAACTTTTCTGCAACCGGAGCATAAAATTTGAAACTTCTAAAAGCTGCTTGTGAGATATTATCTCCCCTGACAGTGTTCTGGGATTACGATACCCCAGGGGCTTCAAAACTCACCATAATTGGTTCTTATCTTGAATAAAAAAAAATTGAGGAGGTAGCACCATTACATTTTTCTGGCACAAAAATACAGCTAACAAGTTTAAAACAGTAACACTTAATCGCAACAATGTTTTATTGAATACAATCTTAAGAACCTTTAGAGGTATCATTTGTATTTTGGAAATGGAAGACTTTAAGACTCTGCATGAACCCTGGCTACTTAACTGCCGATTATCTAGATCAGGTGATTCTAGATTAGGATAGACTGAACACACAAGATCCTGGTAATCAGCAGCATGTAGAACAGGTGCAGCTGGAAAATAAACAAGCCGTGTCTGATGCAGGACCTCCGACTATAGATGCAAGAGCAAATAGGGCCGAGGGTTCTTTCAGAGGAGAATTTGGTCTCACTATACTTTTGCTTGGACTCAACCACCTGAGAGGCTGCACAGTTATCAAGTGAACATGAAAAATGTCCAAAAAAAGCTTGACATCATACCATCTGGTCGGCTAAAAGCAGGACCGTCTTTAGGCTAAACTTCCGAGAGCAAAAGTTGAACAGATCCTCCAGACTGGGGCCGAGCAGCTCCATAACCATCACGTTGTAGTCTCCCTCTGCACCACACCACTTTATTGATGGGATACCCACTAAAGGAGAAACAGAAACCAATGCAAAAGCAGAATGTTAATGTCGCCAAATTACATCGTTTCCCACACAGCCCATGCTGCTAAATACTCAAATATAGTCTCGAAAGGGATTTCTGCTGAGGGCCAGCATGTGTTATCATTGATTTGCCAACCTACAACAATAACATGCAAGTACATCAAGGCCACCCATCCTCACCTCCTCCCTGCATCATCTTGTAGAACTTGCTTTCGATGTGCAGCTGTGGATGTTTAGTCTTCACGCATTCCAACTTAATGGCAACTTCCTCACCTGTGGCGATGTTGGCACCTGAGGAGGAGCATGCAGAAGTTCAGAAGGAGAATTTCCACTAACGCAACAATGTGATAAACCAAAACTATCGTTATTAAAAACCAGCAGTTCCAACTTACCAAGGTAAATGTCTCCAAAGGAACCGCTCCCTATCTTACGCCCCAGCCGGTATTTGTTCCCCACTCTGAGCTCCATGGCTGCAAGGTGTTACTGTCATAAAAAAACAATGTTTATTGTGTTAAAATGAGGAAGGATCCTGTCATGTTATGCACATCTTACTTTGTTTTACATTTTTGAGGGATGAGAAGTCAAAGAATAAAAGTTGGAGAAGTTCTCAGTTGTTCCAAGAGGCCCAAAAAGGAAAGCCTGTTGTTCAAGAGTTTCTTCCCATGATCTGAATCAATACCAGACAGCGACCACATGCTTCTGCGAAGTCAGCCTGAGCCCTGCTAACTGATCAGCAAACAGCTGTCTGCTCTCCAGAAATACAAGATGAGATTTGTAGGGAGCTTGGCGTGGAAGGGTGGGGGTTGCTGTGAGCTAAACAAGCGGGCAAGGGAGGAGTAAGACACAGAAATGAGGGCAACGTGCAAATGGCCGTTTCTACTTGGAAGAGGAGTGAACCATAGACAAATGCTGCAGGAGCAACACCACTTGGCACACAAAAATGAAATGCTGATTTTTTTCTCCCCCCTTTTTTCTTTTAGAGCTGAGCTGCACGTGATGCTGGAGCATGATCATCATTTATTTAGCACGCTCCACCACGCCACATTGAGCAGCCAGTGCAAGAGCAAGGCTAAGCTCTCTGCTGCTTTGTGCTGGCACTGCCACAGAATGGAAAGCATGAGCACAACAGAACAGTAGCAGGCTCCATCCATGCCGAGGCCCAAACACACAATTGTGTGCAATAAACTTTCAGAGAAACAAACAAAAAAAGCCGCAGACAATGCCCTGATGCAGATTCACATTTCTGAGAAACAATGTCAAATATAATTCAGTGAGGCTACGACAACTACTAAAAAAAAAGCACTTCTTAACAAGTAGCACTTGCAAGATAAGTACGACTAGGCACGTACTCTACCAGTTTCTTGGTTGCACTTTAAAGAATAACCTCAACCAACATCCTCTTATGGGTACAAAAGTTTTACCAGATCTCAGAAAAGCAAAATAAGACATTATGACAACTTAAGCAACCAGACATCAATCTCATCTTCCACCAAGAATCAGCTGGTGACTTAAATAACTCATGCTTAACTATAACCAGTGTGTGTGTGTGTGTGTGTGAGTCTGTGTGTGTGTGGGGCATTATTGGTTATAATACTGGAGCTATGCAGCTAAACAGGTATGAGCCAGGTGTCCGCTCAGATGAGGAAAACGAAGATGTGCATGGATCTAGTCGTCCACAAGTGGATGCATCAGAAAGGTGCAGAGCAGGGAGTCATTTCTACGTCACACGAGCTCTTTGAAACTGCATTTTTTCATCTGATTCACAACGATTTGAATAAAGAAATACTCAGAAATGCAATTTTCAGCTCAATTTTCTATATAAATATATATCCTCCATCATGAGGGAAATCCTACAAGAATGTATCAAAAACACAATTTTCATTGGAGTCCCTCTTTAATGTTAAAATAAAGTCCTAAATCCATAATGAACTCCGACCCATAAGGACAGCTTGCTATGTGTCAAGGAGCCAGAAGGATCAGGGTTAAACAAGGGTTTGGGTTCATTATACCAAGAGGGTACCATGGGTCCTGCAGCCAAGCACCAGACTTAGAGGGCAACCGCAAAGCTTCAAGTACTTCTGATTAATGGAGCAAAACAGACTAGCAGCACAAAATGCTTCTGTTTGGATGAAATTGGCTAACTCGGTCAGGAGAATATCCTTGGTTTAAAGTTTCCAAGGTGGCCTGAGCCCAGCAATTGGAATTAGCCCGTCACACTGTACTGGAAAAACAACATGTGCCATTAGGGTAGTAATCGTCTCCCTGAGAGTGGATTGGTCAAGATGGGACGGAACACATCTGCTGGTCAGGGCGAGACTTAACGCTCAATGTGGAGACATGGTGTCCGAGTATGGGTGGTACATGATGGTCCAAACTTCCATGCAACAAAGTAGTGCGCTCTTAGGAGCCTGACACTGTCTGACTATTGAGGTTACGTGGACGGGAAATGTCCTCTGCACAAACAGGAAAAGAAATGTCAAGAAAGGAAAGGCGCACAATTTCGCAATAACAGAAAAACATGCTAACGTCACGTCATGCACGCCTGTTTGTTTCCAAATCACACAGACGATTTGTAGCCCACATCCTGATCCTTCTGCTCTTATACTCGTAAAAGACAGCGTTGTGGTCGATAGAGCAAACACTTGTGCTTTACATGTTTGGAGAAAAAAAATAGATTGTTTTAATGCATGTGTGTTTGATGCTGCGGATTGTGTGTTTCTTTTTAAATAAATAGTATATTGAAGGTAGTTGTCGTTTGGACCGCTACGATTTTAGCTAGTGCTAGTCGAACCGAACGCAAACGCATTACATTTTATTGCCAACAAAATAAATTCAACCGTCACTAAAATACTTTTTTGCTACATTTTGTATTATATTTACAACAGCACCCTTATACACACTGAATTAGCCAGTCAAAATAGCCATTCGTACTCCTCGCCCCCTCCCCCTCTCTTCTGTGAGCCGTGAACAGAACACTGCGATTCGGTCGCATCGGCTCCCTTTTTCCCCCTCGGTTTCTCCGCTTCCCCGACCCAACACTCACCCGATACCGGGTTCTTCCGACAGCTGATGAAGTGGAGTGTCTGATTCGATGGTTGTCAGTCGGACAAAAGCCCGACCAGAAGAGGATGAGAGCGGATTCTGGCAGCTCTCATACCCAAGGCTCAACGCTCAGTCGTCGGTTGCGCTCCCTGTTGATAGTCCCTGAGAAGCTCCGCTCGCTCACACGGCCGTTCTGTACTCCAGACTGCCTCCCCCCCCTTCGTTACTTAACAACGTGCTGTTGACAACGTCGATGATGTCACCCCCCCCCCCTCCACACGTCACAGCTCCGTGAATTAAAACAGGAACGTTCCATTATTTAAAAAATCATCTCAGCCTATATAAAAACACTTATTAAAATTTGAATAAAACATTTCAACAAATACGTATTTGTTGTGTATTTTTTTCTCCTGTACATTCTTCAAAGAGCTTTCATTTATGCTATGTGGAAATAAAGGCCTCATTCACAATTTGTACTGCAAACCTGCCTGATTTTGGGTGAATCTGTCAATGCCTTTCAAAATGGCATCTCAAAAAACAGAAAGATGGTTTTTAAATCTATAATAAAACACATGATATTAAAAATAAGTTATGTATATCTAATAATAATATGGTTGCAAAACTACTAAAAACCGATGGGAGTTCTGTAATATTCATCGTCGATACACATCTACATCAACTGTGAGGGACAGAATGTATAAAAATAATACAGGAAATCACATTTTTTACTATTTTGAAAATCACTTTTTCTATTTTGAATGTCACTTTTGCTATCTGGATGTATTTTTTTTGCTGCTGCAGACAAAATAATTTCGCTGTCGTGAGATAAATATTCTTATCTTATCGGATCTTATCTTTTTATCTTATCTTATCGTATGGTATTAAAGGATTTAATTTGTGTAATGGTACAGAAAATACATGTTTATCTCTTAAAAACAAGCAAGAATTCTGTTCCTCACAGACCTGTTACTTCTTTAAAAGCTCCTCTGTTCTCTGCCGTAACCCCGACTTAATGACAACCCTTTAAATGCGTTCTCTGTAAAAAAAAAAACCTGTCCACATCCCACGGTCAGACGGCAACCTCTCCACCACGACGAAGACCAAAGAGCTGTCAAAGGACCCCAAGGGCAACCTCCTTCCATCAGTGAGAGCACTGAGGATGAAAATGTGGCAGGGTCATCCAGCATGACGATCTCAACACGTCACCCGGGCAACAAAGTAGTGGCACTTTAAAATAATTTCAAGGTTCTGGAGTGGTATAGACTGGTGCCACATCCAGCAGATAATCTGTGGAAGGAGTTAATAGCCATTGCTGCCCAACAACAGCCACAAAACATCACAGCTCTTGATAAGATCTATATGGAGGAATGGACCAAAACAAGTTTGATCTTTCCAACCACGGTAATTGACCAAATACTTATTTTCTGCACCATTATAAAAAAATGAATGCTGTAAGAATCCTACATGATTTGTCTCACAGCTAAAGTGTACCAATGATGAACATAACAGACCAAACTCATTTCAGTGGAACAACTTGCAGTGGGGTGAAATGTCTCCCCCCCCCCCCCCCAACTGTGTGGATGAGTGTATATAAATGAACAAAGACACACTTAGAAGCCAAAACTTTCTTCTTTATTAATCTTGTTCTCAATGTTTAAATAAATTTTTCCTTTGTAAAATCTCAAAACGAAACACTGAACAGGAGTGTTAAAGCCTGTCTTAATTTAAAATGAATACACAACAACAGAACATTAAAAACGTACGTAACGCTTACTCTGTAAACGAACCCCCCACCCATTCCTCCCACTCCACACAGTTAAGATTTGGCATGTCCATTTTCTAAAACGCATATACCTTCAGCTCTTTGTGTCATTAAAATGTTTTTTTTTATTATTGCAGGTCAGACAATAAAAAAAAAAGACATCTCCTTAAAAAACAAAACTTCAAATGAGAAGAAAAAAAGCATTAGTGCCAATATTTCCGAACACACAGTCAGCAGTATACCAAATGCACTCAAAATATTTTGTATAGACCTTATGTATAGTAAGCAGCCTTGCCCACATTATGACAGGCATTAACATGCACACACACCGTCCTCACACTTGCACACACACGTACGCACAACAAATGCGGTGGTTTAATCCACTTACTTGGTCTCAGTCTCACTCATACTCGTATAGTGTGCATGATACTGCACACAGTATCGACACATGGAGAAATGCATTTAGCCTGAAACTGCCAGCAATTTAACAAATATCACTGCAACAGTAACAAACATGTTCAAGAGAGAACAACAGAGAAAGAGTGCGTGAAATACAACAGTAGGAGGTCAGCATCTTGAAAACAGAACAATGACATTTTTCAATGTTTGTACTGTTCAAAAAGTAAAAATCATACAAACAGAAAACCAAAAAAACAAACAAAAAACCAACATACACAGTTAGATACAGTTCTGCTGTCAACCAGAGCTGTTTGCATGTGTCTGAATTCGCTCTCCATCTTTAAGGGGATGTGAATACAAACTGCACTTTAGACCTCACATCACAGAGTTTGAAATTATTTTACGATGAAGGTAATGCTGTTTACAGTGCCTGTCTGTCTGTCTGAAGGCTTCTCTGTATTTGGTGTGTGCATGTCTATGTAAATCAGTTACAAAGCCCCCTATTTACTAAGCACACTGCAATCCAGTCAAGTCTTTGAGACCGACTTTTCATTCTTTTTTAGGTTTCAAGTCTAAGCAGTTGAAATCTTCATCTGTGGAAAAAGGCTGTATACACGTCTAACAGTCCCTGCATTTATTTATTCTTAATAATAGCTTAAGTCTGGCCATGAGAATGTGTAAGCAAGTCTCACATTTCTGCATTATGTACTATGCATACTACTTTTACGTATGCAGGTTTATGTATGTAGTACATTAATATGCATACCATGTAAGGGTGTGTGTGCCATATTAAGTACATATTTATCCCAGTGTATACCATATGTGTGTCCAAACCCACAAACAGAGGGCTCATCATATGGAATCAGCTCCTCCCCCCAACAAGTTGCCAGGCAACAATCCAGCAGGGCTGTCCATTTGGTGCCTTTCCTCCATTTGTGGTGCCCCCCACAGGCTGCTGCTTGGGTATCCTGCGGTCATGCCCCCCCATAGGCCAGACCTCCCAGTGTCCACTCCAACAACTGCCCCCTCTCCAGCTCCGTTGGTGCTCCACTGAGAAAATATTCCCAGTCCAGGCCCTTGAGCTGCAGGGGTTTCAGAAGAAGGGCCGGTACCATCGAGGCTCTGCCAGCCAGTGCCGGAGGACCTCACGCCACCAAGAACGGAAGTGCCACCTTCGTCTCCCCCACCCCCATTCCCATTTCCTCCAGAAGACGTGCCCACGGCTGCCCGTTCACTCCCAGGGGAGCTTCCGCCACTGCTGGCCACAGTTGTGCCTGTTCCAGCAGAACCAGGTGCCCCACTGCCTGCTGCTCCACCTGAGCTGGCCCCTTCTGCCCCTCCAGCCTGGGAATGTGCAAAATAGTGCGCAACTTCTTCTTCACTCACAAACTCTGCCAGGATTGTGGTGTTGCCCAGAACACACCTGTGAGGGAGCAGTGAAAGCTTTAGATTCTCATTCAGAATTTTCTTTCGTGTGTCAGCAAAGACACTGATGAACCTACATGTGCAGTGCACCCTGGGCCTTCTCCGCTTCCTGCCTGGTGCTGTAACGAATCAGAGCGCTGCCCTGCGTGAGGCCCAGGTGGAAGGTGAGCAAGGGGCCATGCTGCATACAGATCGTCCGCAATGTTGAGCCGTCGATCTGAAGAGGAAATGAGCAAATAAAGTTAACTAATGCAAAACATCAAGAGTGTACTTTGTCACAATTCCAAAGCAAATACTAACAGCAAAACAACCACAATTGCATGAATGCTTTAAAATGGTTTGGATCAAATATGTCAGTGTGCTTAACCCAGTAACCTCCTGAGATATTGCTGGCAGCCCTTAAATAACCTCCACTCTTTGACATAAATTTTCGCTCGTTTAGGCAATCAACATGAATCAGCTGATTCTGTCGTGGAGAAAAGCGGCGTTTCATATGGGCTTTACACCCACATGAAACAAATTGCTAAAGTGAAGTGTTGCTTAACGGCGCAGTCACTTTTCTCCTCGTCAGAATCAGCTGTTTATGTCAACTGCGTAGAAACATCTCTACTATAAAGTGTTGCACATCCGTCCGCACTAAGCTGCTTTTCCGAATCTGCTGGAATTAGATTAATTGCATAAAACAGTTGAAGAGTTACGGTAGTTGAAAGAATGTCAACACTGTAGTTAAAGCTTCTGGGTTAAACAATTAGGAACTGTTGTTAGAGGAAAAACAGCAGGTACGGTCATAGAAAATGAAACTGTTAATATCCAAGCTTTTCCAACAATGGCTTCTGCATGGCACATGATAAAAACACCTGAGGAGCATTTTATCTCCATGGATTAATTAGATAACTTACTTAATGGCTCATCCGCCTTCACAATCCAATTATAGCTGGGTTATGCATTGTTATGTTGATTTGCGTAAGACAGGCTTAAGCAGAACACAGAAGTGAGAACACAGGCCTAATACATGAACGTACACCTGCTCCAGCTTTACGGTCTGACCCGTTCTGAAGCAGCAAAACACTTTTAGAGCCGAGACAAAAGGTGCTTTGGAAACAGTCAATGAATGACGGACCCGTTTACAATTTTGACTTTTCATTTAAACAATCTTTTTACTGAAAAACCAAAACCCCCTCAAACAGGGGTAGTACTCGTATAATGAATCCAGAAGAAGTGAACCACATCTCCAAGTCCAGTTCTATGAAACAGCATCCGAAATAACAGAAAGGAACTCAGCTTTAAGGCTGTAATAAGCGTTGGGCCCCATTCACAAGTTTATTCAAACTCCAAAGCAATAATTTCAGAGTTTAACCACACACGGAGAAAAAGGCTCACACACGCTTCGGTGCGTCTTCATACATTTCATTTCAGTTCATAAAAAGAACTCACACATTCAAAATTTACAAGAATATTTTTGAGAGACAAAAACTCAGCAAGATATGGGCAAAAGAGTAGAAAAATGCACGGGGCGCAACTTAACAACTATGCACGACTTGTAAACATTTCTAGACGTCCAGCGTGTCAACAAACACTCAGCTTCTTCTGCTTCATCTTTCAGGGGTTCTTTTTAGGGGTCACCACAGTGAACCATATTCCTCCATCTAATCCTCTGCATCCTCCTCGGTCACACCAACCACCCCCGTGTCCTCCTTCACTACATCCATGAACCTTCTCTTTGATCTTTCTCCATCCGTCTTTGCTGGCTGCTCCAACCTCAGCATCCTTTTACCAACATCACCACTGTTCCTCCTCCATCTCATTCTGCTTCCCTGTATTTATCTCCAAAACATCTCACATGAGGCGTTCCTCTGATGGATTCATTCCTGATCGTATCCATCCTCATCACTTCTAAAGAGAACCTTCCTCTCTGCTTCTTGTCTCTGAGTTAATGTTTTCAAAGTCAGGAAGAACCTCAACAATCGAGCTGTAATATCTACCGTCTTCAAGCAGTATATTTTTAAATCCTCAAAACCTTATGTCAGCATTTGCATTTTAGCTCAAACATTTGAAAACATCCTCATTTTCCCCATGTAACTCAAAAATTTAAACAAACTTGATTTCATTTTTTACCTTTAAGGCTCAGTTAGGACAAATTAATGTAAAAAAATAAATTATAAGGGCTTGTTCAGGTTCAACCTTTGCATCATAATTACTCATTCCTTTAAAAATTAGGACATTATCACACAAATAAGCCTTTTTTAATGTATACTTATTAAATACAGTTGATTCCTAAAAGAAGCCAGACATTGTTTTTTGTCTGTGTTCTATTCAGTTAGACTGGACAACATGTATGTTTCCTCTGACACATTTGTCATGATCTTCCAAACCTTAACCTTATTCTTGACACAGATTTAAATAAGTAGCTCTAATAATTGTGGTACTATGCTGCATTTTTAGTGTTCTAGCTTCTTTGCCATCTGTCACCACCAGAGGGGGCCCTGGTGTCTGAAGCCCGATTGTGATCTGATGTTTGCCTGACTTTGTTTTAAATTATTTTTAACAGATTTTGATTTAGAGTGTACAAATGATAATTGTGGCTTTTCCTGCAGTTCAGTGATTTCTTACTTGAGGAGTCAGGTTGCTCAGCAGTAACCAGCAGCTGCTTCTAGAGGAAGTACCATCACTCCAAGCTGCGCCTACGGGGAAACAGGATCAAGTACATTTAGGCTGCATTTACACTACAGGTCTTGATGCCAAAATCCGATTTTCTGACTATATCCGATTTTTTTGACGACCCGCTTACATCATCTTTTAAAAGTGACCCGTATCCGATTTTTGCATTTACACTATACAATCCTGAAAGTTATCAAACGTAGACGTTCTGAGGACTACGTAGCAGCATTTCCGCCTTCCGCGGATCTGGGCACTGACCGCACGGATTTTAAAAAATATGTAACAATAATAACAGTAATAAAAGCACATTTAGAAGATGCGTGTTGGTCCAAACGGCAAACATTTAGCGTGATGAAACCCTCCCCATTTTGTTGTTTTTTTTGTGTGCCACTGCAGTTGTCATGGAGGCAACGCAGCGACAGAAGGAGGCGTTGCCTTGGGCGCTCCTGGATGAGGCAGGCGGACGAGAGGGGATGCGCGGGAGAGGAAAAAGAAGGGCTGCTCGGCTGGCTTATGTGCTCTCTCTGAGTTTTGAGTGAGGAAGTGTTTGCAGACATTGTGCTGTACTAACAGTTTGATCCAAGCAAAGAATATACGGCTTCAAGCCTGTTCCAGAGCTCCAGCTGTCCTCGAACAGCAAAATTAGCGCACAAAAGCACCTTAATAAGTCATGTGATCTCAGTTGGTGTTGTCTTGAGTTGTTGTCACTGACGTACGACTCGCATTTACTGGGGAATATCCAATTTGTCTGCTTACATGGCACACGCAAATGCACGCATCCGATTCGTATCCGATTTATTTGCACATATGAATGAGGCCTGAATCCGATCTGAGAAAATCAGAATCCATGCGCTTTTGTCCTGCTTACACGTTCACCGGTCATATCCGATCTGTCCCACACGAGAGGAAAAGAAATCGGAATTAGGTCACTTGAACCATGCAGTGTAAATTGGGCCTTATAAACTCTGGCAAGAAAGCCTAACAAATCACCAAATGATGATGATAAATAAATACCTGGCCCAAATCTTGACTCTTGATTGATCCCGCCCCCTCCCCAGCTCCTGGCCAACCGAGGAACTCCAGTTCCCCACGGAGAGGGTGAGGTCTGTTTCTGATTGGTAAGGCCAGGAGGAGGGCGTGGCAGCTGCGAGCTGTTGCGATTAGTCTTCCATAATTTATTTTGTCCGATGGGCTCTGGAGGCCAGCTGGGCTTGTACTCAGAGTACTTTCCTGAAGGAGATGTGGGGAGGAGAGGCGGGTAAAAAGATTTGAAAAACACTGCAGAAATCCCAACATTGAAACAGATTTTAATCTTTATATAAATAATAACCTAAATACAGCAAAAGGGTTTCTTTAAATGTTCAAGTACAGTTATAAAACAAAAAAACGTCAACTATTTATGGAATGGAGGAGCATTCCTAAGCAGATCTGCAAAAAGTAAATATTGTAGAAAACAGGAAATACCTGCGCTGTGTGCATTGCTCAGGGAGCTTTCAGAGGCACTGTAGGGCCAGGCACCAGGTGAAGGCAGCGAGGTGTTGAGGGGGGGGTTTGGCCCTGGAAAACACAAAATCCAAAAGATTTATTTTTCATTTCTGGAACTTGCATGCAGTGACGTACAGTAATGCTCACAGCAGTCAGACATATCCTAACTTGACCCTCATGCTTCCTCGTTTTTTAGTGTTCTTGGCGATGAGCACATCATTCCACGCAAATGCTGGATAAACTCTGGGGTTTTATGAGACAGCTTCCCTATAGGAGCATTCCATGGTGCTTTATGATGTTCGTCTGCAGTTACGCTCTCAATGTTGAAAAAGGAAAAAGAACTTCCCTGCTAAAAATGAGGAAAGTCCGAAAAATGCAGCATCTAGGCTGCTAAAGAATTCCAACATTTGTATTCCACCCCCCCACCCACCTGATTTAAGGCTCTTTAGATGTTGCAATTCAAAACCTGTGGTGAGGATTTTTAAAACCACACTGGTTTTATCCGTTATTGCACGGGCAACTCGCACTACCTGACCGGTCTAAACGTTCAGCATGAGGCTTATGACTAAAACAATCCCAAACCACGGCATGTACTGTATGTGGGCAAATATGAAATATGGAAATGTATTAATTTTAGGTTTTTTCTTTTAGATATTTTTTGTGTTTGGGGAAAGACACTGACATTAACACAGCTGCAGGGATTACAGCTGTTAACCGATTTAACATCAGGCTCCAGGAATGAGTCAAACTTCATAACTGCAGCTGACAATTAAGCTTCAGGTAGAGCTGTGACGGTGTTGAATTTTTCATCACCGCGGTGATGAACCACCAGGGGGCGTGGTGTCGCGGTGATGACCTCATGCGGTTATCGTCACAGCCCTAGCTTCAGGCTCATTCCGCCGTATCATATTAATTTGCTACTTGGTAAAATTTCAATAGCCTATTAGTGTCACTGCTTCATTCTTTGCAGGAATAGGAACAAGTTGGCACAGTTCAAATCAGCAGTTTATACACAAAACATTGAGCTTTCTACCTATGTTGTCTCGCAGCAACTGGTGGTCAGGGTCATTAAGGTTTGGGGATCCTGGAGAGCCTAGAACACTTCTAGGGGTCATGTAGGGATCAGATTCTGGGTCTCCACTGCTTTGGATTCCCTTCCAGGGCACACCAGGCTGGAACTCTGTCACCACAGAACAAAAGGTTTTAATCATCCTTAATTTCATGTATGAACTACATATATATAAATATATATACACTTGCCTGGTGGCCAGCTTGAAGTGGCAGGTTTGTTTCCCATTTTGCTCCCAGGAGTGCGGTGCCAGTTGTCTGCAGAACCCTGAGGGGGAATTCCCACACCTTCGCTGCCCAGCATTTCATACTGGGAGAAGGGGGACCCTCCTCTGACCTTTATGGAGCTGGGCAAAGGGCCTAAGGGAAGGTTTCAAAGTTAGTCATTTCCTTATATGAAAACGAAAAATATTCTGCGGGGAATCCACAAGCCCACCATTCTTGTGAGGGGTTGGGTCTGGGGGAGAGGGAGCTGGAGAGTGTTCCTCCATCATCCATTTAAAGCGAGACTGCTGTCCCCCCATGTCCTTCATCCCCCCCATCATGGGACTCAGCTCCAGTGCTGACAGGTTGCTGCCAGGTGCCAGACCTTCAAGAACAAATGTAGACATTTAGAATTGCATGATTCCATCCTACCAACCATTTAAAGTGTAAGTGAGTTCTTCTCCTTATTTGGGCTGGATGGGGAGAACACAGCTGCACTCACCAGGATACATGCCTTGTGATTTGGCATAAGGATCTGATAACGGTCCCCCCAAGCCCGGATGTGTCAGGGGGTCTACCATGGCCTGTTTGGACAGTCCTCCACCCAGGTGAGATGGGGACAGTTTGGAGCCCCCCCCTCCCTGCGCTGCCCCACCAACTCCACCCTGCTGCTGCCTCTGCTGTTGCAGAATAGCCATAATCCTTGCAAGCTGCAAAGAGCAACATTCAAGAGAAAACCCAACAGCCATGAATGCAATATTCATAAAAACATCAAGCAAAAAAAGCACAACGTTGTATAAACAGGGGACATAATGATCACTATCCCTGTCAATATACTGATGGTCAATTTCATACAATAATAAATACATTTTTAACATTTCAATTTAACATTTTCATTTGTCATTGAATATTGTTTTCTCATAACTCATGCTGTAAAAAGAACAAGAGTTGGGGAAAAAATGTAAAAGTTTAAGTAAGGGTTAATGGCCGACAAAGGGTGCATTATCACTTTTTAACGCACGCCGTGGAAGCCTTCGCGTCGGACGGTTGCTTCCGCGAAGTGCGTTAAAAAGTGATAATGCATATTTCGAAGGCCATTAACCCGCTTATGCCATGGTCACTTTCAAAAGAAATAAATATTGACCCGTTTTTAGTCCTTAATTATTGTTTTTTTCCGATTTAGATAGCTTTTTAAACGAAAAGCGGACTATTTATGACGTGGTGCTGCGTGCTGCAGTCAAGATTCTGCAATATAAAGCGATATATCTATACTGATCATCCTGATGGGTTGAAAAAAGTATCAGTTCAGAAAGAAAGTTCACATCTTTTTTGTCCAGATGATGAAGCAAAAGTTTTTTTTAAAGAAGCCAGCACAGTGATACCGAACATTTAAGCCAGTGTTTTTCAACCTTTTTTGAGCCACGGCACACTTTAACCTTGACAAAAATCCCGCGGCACACCAGCATCCCAAAAAAAAAAAAAAAAAAGCAGAAACTCATAGTCTGTTTTGACACCAGCTAAAGACGAGCTTTAGCTGGTGTTTTTGTCGGAACTGACTGAGTTATGAGCTAAATTGGAACAAGGAAGTGGAGACTTTAACCACTTCTGATTGGTCAGACTGATGACATGTGATTAAGCCTTCAAGAATGATTGGTGGAGTCGTGGAGACAGTAAAAGCTGCGGGACTTTTCCCTTACACAGTTATAGCTGCAGCTATTTCGCGTTACCGTCATTCTTATCAAAATGTCTTTAATAGAATCAAATAAACACAAAGAAAAAAGTATTTTATGATCGTTTATATTCCTAACTACTCAGTGTTTTATCAGGACCTGTTTGGATGAACAAAGAGCTGATTTCCTGATGGGAAATGTTTTTAGATCAGTGAATGAGGGCAATTCTCCACGGCACACTTGACCATCTCCCACGGCACACCGGTTGAAAAACACTGATTTAAGCTATGTGACCGGAACTTCTTTCACTGTGCGGTTATCCTGTGGTATATCACTTTTTCAAGACTTTAAGATCTTATCCATCATGGACAACACAGACCATCCTCTCCACCCTGTTCTGGATAAACAGCGGAGCTCCATCTTTAGGAGGCTCAGACAGCTCCGCTCCAAAACTGCCCAGTACCGGAAATCCTTCCTACCCAATTCAATAACACTGTATAATGACTCACAATACAATAGATAACCGTTGCACTTTTTTTTTGAGCACATCTTTTTACTGTCTGTAAATAACTTTTTTAATTATACCACCTTATTCTATACATTTATGATACTTTTTTTGTTTTTTTTTATATTATTCTTATTCTTTCCCACGTGTGGGATCAATAAAGTAATTCTGATTCTGATTTTTTTCGCACACCCAGCAGCCAATCAGAATCGAGCCAGACCATGGTATAATAGAAAATAAAAGTCCATGTTAAAGATCAAATTGTGTGTTCAGTTTTTAAAAACCCACCTCTATTTAGCAAACAACTGTTCAGATAAAGCAAAATAACAACTAAAGTTGTAATTAAAGCCCAACAATGGTTGTCAAAAAAATACACAACTGTGTCATTTATTTCATTGATATTTTTATAAAAAATCTAAAAAAGTAAACGAAACTTTGTATGTTTTGTTGTTCATAAAATCAGTTTCGTATCAGACCAGCATCACTTAGAACACATACAAAGTTGTGCATGTATTGAAAGCACTCACCTGCTGTGGGTCTGGCTGCTGTCTGAGAGGCGGAGGAAACTTCCTCTGGTTCTGCAGAAGCTGCTGCTGCTGCTGTTGTTGTTGTTGCTGCTGCTGCTGCTGCTGCTGTTGTAGCAAAAGCTGGCAGGCCTGTGGGGCCGGCAGGTGGAAAAGTTAAACACGTTTTAAAGAAAGTGTAAAGGCTTTTCATTGCAGTGTCACAATGTGGCACATTTTGCACGTACCAGATGGAACTGCTGCATGTGGGGATATATGTTTCCAAGCATTGCTAGCTGCTGTGGTGAAATCTGAGGAGGGAACACTCCTCCACCAACACCGCCGACCCCTGTGCCGACACCGCCGACTCCTCCAACAACTCCACCCACACTGCCACCAGGAGAGGGCATCTGCTTTAGCATTGGACCAGGAACCTGCAGGTTACAGGAACGTGGTGGGACGGGTGACTCAAACCATGACAAAAACAAACACCTCGTTCGGCTGTCGGGATTTATTTCAGATGTATGAGCTTACATCCATGCCGTCCTCACAGGAAATGAATGTGCTCTGAATAATAAGCTAACTTTGACCAATCAGGAGGGCGAATGAGCAGAGAAAGTGGCGGTGCAGCACATAAATAGGAATGAAGTCTGTCAGAAGAAATCTAATCGAGTAAAAGGCAGCAACTGAATGCAGCTCATTTGACTTCAAAGTGTGGTGATACTTTTCAATTGACAAGACATTCAAATTCAGAGGTTTACACAACGACAAGAAAGAAGCTCATCAGCTGTGATCATGCTTTTTTAGAGCTGTGGCCAAAAAATAAAATCTCCCAAATTTTCCCTTCCAAATTTGATTTTTGATTTTTGTCTCCCTGCTTTTTACTTTCCCTAACAAAAATGACAAATGATGGAATAATTTAACTAAACCCATTTTATTTAACCATCCCCTTTGGAAATTGGCTCCAACACAAAGTTCAACTAAATCCAAGCTGTAAAAATGTTTGCAGAACAATGCAGCAGATGCTTTAAGTGCTCCTGCTAGCTTGAGAATTACTAGAATGCACTCTGCAGAGCATTTTTGGGAGAAACAACCTTGAAACAGATTTTGCTGGGGTTGGTTTGATGCTCCACGTTTGAAGTCTTAATCCCCGAGACCAAAAATCTGATTTTTGACTCACCAGACAAGTTGGATGGTAGATAAAAATGAAATGTCCTAAACAAAAGATTCCAGTATTTTACAAAGACAAACTACGGGCATTTTAAAAATAATATCACATTAAATGCAAACAAGAGAGGAAGTCACAACATAATGATTCCAGATAAAACACCAGTTTTGTTTTCAAAGGAATTCCTGTATTGATTTGTAATCCATCTTTGCTCTCCGCTTTTCCCGTTTTTTCACACCGTCTATAAAATGTTTATTTTTAATCACAAATGAGTAGTTTCTGTTTTCTTACTGAAAAACGCCCCTATGAGAAGAGGGGTTTCAGTCAGTCACCTGTAGTCTGAACCAACTGTAAAATCAAATTCAAACCTGCTGAGAAAAAGACAGATTTACTAAAGAGGAGCAGATTGACAGAAAAAAAAACTTTTTCCCCATAATTTTAATGCTTTTGCAATAGATCAAAAATAACTGGAGTGGGACTTTCAAGCATGAAATAAAAGGAAGCCTCCTTTCTTTACAAAAGCACAATGACTTGGTTATTAGGAAAGTTGTGGAATATTTCTGAAACACAGACTTTTCAACAGACTGGACTTAGATCTACACTTCTGTTTAAAAGCTTCTGTGGCACATTTTCTTGAACCAAAGCCAGCAGTTTGACCATCACAACCAAAACACCGTTTGTGAATAAGGCAGTAGATTGCTCTGATTCTAAAAGTCGATTAGAAGAAAAACTGGATTAAAGGAAACCAGCAATAAAAAAAGTTTTGACGAGAGTAAAGTCCAGACGTTAGAAGTGACATGTTAGAAATTTTAGAAATGTTTGTTGAAAACAATCATCTTCAATATTCAAGTGGACAAGATGAGTATAAATTGAAGAAATTCATTTTTACCAATTTCATTGGCATTTAGCCCTAATTCTTGCTCAACAAAACATTTCTTGCTTTGTAAAATTGTCTTTATACCATTTATTACTGCACTGTATTATTACTGCGCAAAAAAGAAAAACATTTGAAGAGGGTGAAGCTTTATTTGGAGGACCACCAACTTTTAAAGTCACAGAATTTGGAATGTCTGCAAACACACAGACGCAATGTTCTGTTCATAAACCACCCAAACCTCTGTCTGCAAACACACTTTAAGAAAACGGGTCAAAGAAGAAATGAAAACAGACCTGAGCCGACAAGAACTGATGAGGCACTTGAGCACGTAATCCCTGGGACGGGTTCATCGCATGGATGCTGGGCTGGTGCATCCCTCGAGGTGGAGGCATTCCTCCTCCGCTGGGAGCAAACACTCCGTGGCCCCCCACCTGTGACAGCAAGAAGATGGTGAAGAAACAACGTCTGAAAAAACTTCATTTGATCAGACTGAAGATTAGTGCAACTGTTTGGTCCAAACCAAAACACAAAAATCGTAAAGTTATTGTCACACAAACTTAGAGCAACAGGAACAATGTGGAAAAAGAATCACAGATGTCAAAGGATTTCTGCAGGTTCAATGAAAGACTTGCAAAGTTATTTCAAATTCAAGTACGTACACTTAGCCAAAAGATCTGTTATACTGTCGGAATAACACTCAAATATCAATCAGTATAAGTATTGGTAGGAAAAAGTACTCAAGTAAAAGTAGAAATGACTACTCCAGCAACCTTTAATGACAAGGCTCATCTTTTTTTAAACATAATTCTTTAAAATGTTTAACATATAATCTGCAAACACGGAAAAAACTGTTTACCTGTTTGAACATTTTACACTTCTCAAACCTGCCTTTGATATTTTTGAGAGACAGACATACAGACCAAAACTGCTTTTAAATGTATGAGGGTACATTGAAATGAATGTATCCTTCACCAAACCCACCAACATTTCACAATAACAACAATTTTAATTCCCTACATAATGTCCCACAATCAAATGTCAGCCTTCTGAAGCTGTTTAAAATAAATAGCTCACCTGAAATAAATCTGTTTTATTTCACTCGCATGTGGTATTTAAAGTGATTTTCAACGTGTCATTTTTGCGAGTGGCTCTACACAGAGAGGACAAATACTAGAATGTGTCTATCTGCAACAGGAAAAGTGACATTCTCACCAAAATAAAACACAAAAGAATGCATTGGTTTCTACTGTAATGCAGTCAGGAGATGTAATGGTTACAACAAGCTGAATCTGTTCAATGGATGAAGAGCTAACAGGTAGAAGAAAAAAAGCTCTGAATAGTTTGATTTTTTGAAGTTAGCCTGTTTAAAGTGATCCTGCTGGAGACCACTCAAACGTTTGCAAACACGTACCTTGTCACCATATGCTCCCATGTCCATAGAACCCATGTCTTTAGAGCCAGACATGCGGTAGCCTCCACCTCGTCCTCCTCTGCGCATCTCTCCATTATAGTCGCTCATTCCTCTCTTGTCTGCTTCCATCTTTTTGTCAACACTGGAATCATCACCCTTAGAAGCAGCAAATAAGTTTATAACCTCACGTTTTGTTGAATACAAATGAGACTCTATTGGATTTTAATTAATGACACATTGACGAGGAAGCCAAAACAATCACATGGATATAAAATCTGTGCGTCTCAGGTATAGAGATACTGAAATGACTGACGTCTTACCAGAAGGCCCATATTTGAGAATTGGCGTGACACCGAATTCACCCAGCTGTCTCCTCCTCCACTCTTTAGGAAAGAAATTCAAACATTAATCTGAATCAGAAAAAGGGTGAGCAGGATTTGGAGAAACATTTTTGGAAGAAAGCTAAATGAAAACACACAAAGAAGAAGCCACCTGTGTGTTTTCGAGACCCCCGCTCACCTTCATGCTGCCTCTCTTTCCTCCGTGAGTCGGACCCCACCCACCACAGCTGAAGGAGGAGCCGCTCCCCTGGGAGCCGGTGCTGTTCCACACTCCACCGCCATCATCGTCCTCCTCCCAGCTGGGGTGTCTGGAGGCAGAGATGGAGCTGTCCCCTTTTCCTCCCCAACCTTCAACAGACTTCCCTCCTGCAGCGCAAACAGATGATTGGTGAGAAGTTGCTTCTCGTTGACTCCTGCTTTCTTTTGGAAATTGTTCTAAAGGATAAAGCAGAGAGGGCTCTACTTAGGCATTTTATCATAACTTGCCAGTCTGATGAATCATCTATACAAGTAAAAACCAAACAAAGTCAACAACTTAGACTTTTAAGAGTAAAAATATTAACTATGTAGGACTAATTTCTGTTACCAGGTTTTCCAGGGTTGGGTGAAGGGTTCCTCCAGCCAGATGTTTTGCCGGCTTCATCTGGTTCTCCCCAACCTGAACTTGCATCTGCCACTTTGCCCCAAGCAGCTGTGCCGTCATCCACAGTTTGTGGGCCGCCTCCTCCTCCCCACATCCCTGGGCCTGGACATGTATGAGGATTTAACACTGAACTCTGGTTTGGGTTTGGAAAAACACAAATGTGCATGACTGTGGTCTCTCACCAGCTGCACCACAGCCAGCATTTTTGTTGGTGCTGTGCTGCATCCCCGGTTGTCTTCTAAGGGGTGGCTGCTGCATGGGTGGTGGAGGGGCGTGCTGACTGTGACTTTGACCGGGGGCAGGGTTGTTCTTGTCCCACAAGTTGACGTTCTTGTTGTTGTAGCGGGTCGGGTCTCCCCATGCTGACGTGCCATCATCTATTTCCATTTTGCGACTGATGGACTGAGGGGAGGGCTCTTCCCAGCCACTGGGCTCCAGTGTATCACCACCAGAAATTTGGGGGATGGGGCCAGATTTCCAGCCCAAACTTTGGTTCTGACCCTTGGAGGGTGGACCTTCAGTTCCTCCGCCTGAGCGGCTGCTCCACCCTCCTTGCATGGGTCCTCCCATCGCTCGCTGGCCGTGTGGTTGCTGCTGTTGCTGATTTGGGGCTTTCATTGGCGCGACTTGGCTGTTTGGTATCTGTGCGGCGAGGGGCTTGGTACTCCCCCAATCCTGGTGAGACACGCCCTCATCCAGACTTGACCCTCCTCGCTGAGATCTGCCTTCATCCACGCCCCCCCAAGATGGTCCATCATCAGATTTGCTTCCACCTTTGCTGCGTCTATCTCCCCACCCACCCCCAGTAGCAGAGTCTCTCTGCCCCCACTCCTCCCCCCAACCCCCTGCTTCAGGTTTTGCAGAACCCTTCCAACCCCCTGTACCTTTACTCTCTGGGCCATCTCCCCACCCACTAGCCTGTTCTTCCAGGTCCCTCCAGTTGTTTCCCCCTCCTCTGCGATCGCCCCACTGCTGTTCTTCGCTCCTCCATCTTTTGGCCTGGTTTTCAGGTGGAGCCTTGCTCCATCCACTAACTGTGCTGCTCTCCATATCGTCATCTGACGAGCCTGGCTTCATAGCACTGCTAGGCATAAAAGAACCCCCATCTTCAACAGTAGAGGAAGCAGAATTTTGGCCACTTGAGTGACTGCCTACAGATGAATCACCCGGTACTGAACCCGTGTTGGGCAGGTACCGAGGACTACGACTGGCTGTAGTGTTCATGCTGGCAGGTGGGAATGCAGAAGAAGGGTTTCCTTCACTTCTGTTCCCTCCTCCTGTTTTGCTGTCCAGGTCCCAGGCCACATTCTGTCGGATCTGGGTCTGCCCCCACCCAGTGTTAGACAGAACCTTGGGGTCCAGATCAGACCGGTTGAGCATGCTCAGTAAGGCCACTTCAGCACCGGACGTCTGAGTCGTGGAGCGGAGTTGTGCAGAAGAGGACCTATCCTGCTTCTGTTCACCACCGCTCCCCTCACCTCCGCTTCCAGCAATGGATCCACCTCCACTGGAGGAGGAGGGCCCTCCGCCTCCAGTGACTCCACCCTGCACCTCTCCTGCAACCCAATCCCCAACAGCAACATCCTCACTTTCCGTCCCTTTCTGATTGTCCCAAGCTTTTGTCATAGTAGCAAACTTTGGTGAGGCAGAGTCCTCCGAACTGCTGCCACCAGCACCTACATTTCCAGCACTACTGCTGCTAACATCTACTCCTTTTTGATTTCCTATTGCTAAATTACTTGAATTTTCGGCAGAGCCAACCCAATCTGCTTTCGAACCGCCTCCTTCCCACGCTTCCTGAGATACCGCTGGAGCTGCCGAGTCCCCACCACTCCCCCTACCCCACCCCGTTCTGTCGTCCTGACTACCAAAACCCCAAACAGTCCCTTCCTGCCCTTGAGTCACAGTACCTCCTCCACCCCACAAATCTGCCTGTGAGGCACATAAAGTTGGTTCAGAGGACAGAGGAGGCATGGATCTCCGAGAAGAGGCAACAGAGGAGGAAGACAAAGAACCAGAAAGATCATCACTTCCTTCTACACCCTTAACAACTCCAGAGCTTTCCTCATTGTCGCCTTCTTGATTTGGTCCTGCTTCTCTTGATCCCCCTCCTGAACCCAGTTCGGATCCTGGGTTCTGTAAGTGCTGCTGCTGTTCTTCACTTTTGGCTCCCACAGCTGTGTCAGTGTGCTGCTGGTAGAGACCAGTTTGATTCACAGATGAAAGTGTTTGAGTGGTGATGAGGGTGGTGCTGGCAGAGAATGAGGAAGCTGAAGTAATGGGCGAGTGGAGCGGAAGGCTGTCACTGTTTGAAGTGGTTGTTCCACTCTGTCCCAGGGCGGGCCAAGCGGACGGGTTCACACTGGGGTTGAAGTTGGCACCAGTGACACCGCTGTTGTTGCTGCCACTTACTGGACCTTCCTGAGACCCAGAAAGAAGATGGGAGACTTTGGAACTGTAAAACTCTGCTGATCCTGGCCCAGCCTCCACCTGGGATGAGGTGGAGGAGCCCCACGCACCCACGCTCGACTGTGCACATTCATTAAGAGAGGAAGAAGAGGAAAGAGGAGAAGAACGAGGTGGGGAGGGATTGTCTGTGTTCCCTGCTCCTCCTTCTCCTATCACTCCTCCCTTTTGCTGGATGCTTCTCTCACCCCACGAGGCACTATTGTTGTTACTGGGACAGTCCTGCTCCTGCGTCCTCCCCGCAGCCCCGTCAGAACTCGGTTTGGCCCCGCCTGTGATGGCGGGCCAGTCCTCCAGGTCAGTCCCATCCACAATCACCCTCTCGCAGCCCTGAGAAGAGGACTGGCTGCCAGGGCCCGCCCCCCATGTGGAATTTGCATAAGTTGAAGTAGTAGAAGACGACAAAGCAGCGACGCACAAAGATGACGACTTGGGTTGTAAAGGGGAGGATGAAGTCATGTTGGAATCTGAGGGGTAGAAGTGTCAAATTATTTATACTGGTGATTTAATCAAGGATAGTGACAGAGATTAAGACATTTTAACACCTCTAATTATTTTTGTGGCTGATAGACAACCCCACAGGTTTCATAAACATAAAGTTACCGGACAAACAGGTAATCAGAGTCAGTGTGTCTCATCTGGGACGCTCACCTGCATGTCCAGATGCATTTGTATTGTTGTTATCTGCGCCCAGTGGGGATGCAGAGGGAGCCCAGCCACCACCTCCTCCTCCTGCAGCCCCCTCCACTCCTCCGCCTAGCAGCATGGAGGACAGCGGAGGCTGACCCCTCTTCAGTAGCACTTTGTGGTCCTGCTGGCAGCGGAATCTCGGTGGGACCTCTCTGGACATGTACCGCTGCTGCTGCTGGGAAGTCTGACTTCCAGATGGAGAAGAAGAGGAGGAGGAAGAGGAGGAGGGCTGTCCGTTGGCCACAGCAGTCCGCTGCTTTGCATTGTTCCCGCCACCGGGAGGAACCTGGGCAGAAACCCCGCCCGGACCAGGACTCGGGGAGGAAGGGGAGACGGGGCCAGGGCTGGGGGACACTGAACCTGGGGTGGAGAGGGGCTGGGAACAGGAGGGCTTGGCTGATTCTGGCACTAAGAAAAATAAATAAATAAATAAAAATTGGTACAGATATTATTTCAAATGAGCCAGAATAAAATAATTTTTAATGCACATCCTTCAAAT
This sequence comes from Oryzias latipes, assembly GCF_053564925.1. Taxonomy (NCBI): domain Eukaryota; kingdom Metazoa; phylum Chordata; class Actinopteri; order Beloniformes; family Adrianichthyidae; genus Oryzias; species Oryzias latipes. Next base: position 7,084,254 of record NC_136244.1, read on the forward strand.
AAATCAGTTTTAAACATGCATATCAACTAAAATGTCTTATTTTTAAATAATAAAGTTCATTATAAAACGTGTTATTTCTGATTAAATATGGATTATTCCAAGAAAAATCCTATAAAACATGAAAAACAGAAGAAAGGAAAAGAACAAGGGAAAACGTATACCTTTGATTTTCTGTTCTGGCACCTAGAAACAGGAGAAACGCAAAGAAAATATGACCTTTAGTCAAAAAGTAAAAAGGTAAAGAAAGTATAAGAGGATATAGTTTACCTTCTGAGAAGTTTCCCTTTTCTTCTTCTCTTCTTTCTTCTTTTTCTTGTCTTCCATGAACTACTGTTCCCCTTCTTGATTCTCTAGTCTGTAAAGAGAAATGCACACATTGAATTATTTATGTTTTCCAGACACACCGAATCCCACTAGGAATTCAAAAATGTCCACTTTTCATATCATGAGACGCTTTCACTCAAAACTGGAGAAATGCATTCATCAGATCACGGGTGAGAGTACTCTGACACCTCCAATGTTACCCAGAAACTACAGCGTTAAACCTGCGGAGCAACCCTTGCTAGCACGGCTCTTCGTTGCATAATTCATTACCCAGCAAAGCATTGCGATTGAAAATGACAAACGACACACGCAGCAGCCACAATAACATGACACAAAAGCCTGCTAGAAAAGTCGGGTGTTTTTCATGGCAGCGGGGACTGTGAAGGCAGCACGATCCAGAGGACGCCAGCATCAATGCTAAAGAGTGAGCCATGTGTCCACCTTTATGAAAGACGCCCCGTTTGTGCCCTTACGGCTGAATCCTACCCAACCAAAACAGTTAACATGTGCAAAGAGAACACGTGAAAACACATGGAAACTTGCACAGGAAAAAAACTACCAAAGCAAATATTTCTGCACCAAATAACCTCAACTCAGGCAGGTCCACCCCTTTCCAATTAAAAAAGGGACAAAGTTAAGAAAAAAAGGAAAAATACACCCACAAAAGAAAAAACAAATACATTTAAATCACAGATACAAACAAGATAATGTTGTAAAAAGGTATGAAATTGATTGAGAAGTAAATCAACGGTTGCTGTCCATCTTTGTCAGTTTGTCTTCCTGTTGTGTCTCTACAATCTCTGCCTTTTTATGTTCATGTGATGCAAACACAGATGTCCAATTCCAAGCTTGCTTCTACCAATCTGGGTTAGTTACAATTGGCTGAAGGTAAACCACACTGGATGTTTGTTGTGTATATTAAAAATATGATAACCCTTTTTGTTAACACTTCAAACAATAACTAAGAAAAATAATGACACTTTTTAATACCACAACAAACAAAACAGGCTAAAAGACAGACAAGTTTTTATGTTAAAGACATTTTGTCTTCGTTACTTAAAATAGAAAATGCTAGTAATAAAATTAAAAGGCATTTTCATTATCATTTTCAATGACTTTATGAATAATAAATATATAGATTGTATTCATTTAGGTGAAAGAATTATAATAAAATGTATCAGCACAAAGTGAGTTAAATCTTTTATGTATCAATTTGTGAACCATGTATGGAGATGTGTATTGACTTGTGTAAGAGAAAAATATACAAACTTCATTTTTACCTTTCTAAATGGAGACAAGGATTTAGGTCTATTTGAATGCCAGTTACTCCTTACCACTAGTTCATATGCAAAAAATATATAAATAACTAAATTTACAAATACGTTCATTTTAGAATAAATATAGATTTAATTCTCAAATCTATTTTCAAAAATACAATTTCACAGATGAAGGTTTTAAAGTCCCACTTCGATCATCTTTTGATCTATTGTAAAAGTGAACTTTTAAGTATGTTGTTTTAGCCAAAACAAAAATGTGTTGTTTTCTATGGAAGTGATTGTGTAGCATAATTAAAAATAAAAGTCAAAACCAGAAATGCTTTTTCATTTTCAAAATAAGCTGCATTTTTGACTCAAAATTAAAATGAAAAAGCAAACCGCCAAAATGCTTTTTCCTTCTCTTCTTCAACATTGATTATTCTGTCACTTAATTGAAATGATAAAGAAAATAGTATTTGACATTTCATTTTCAAAAAGTTCTCTGGTAAATTTGTAGCAAAATTCAATTAGAAATGTCTGTTCTGGACACCACTGGAAACACAAATTCATATGATGGTTTCTCAGATCGTAGCAGCACTTCCGCCTTCGGCGACGGGGAGCTTCGGGCCGCGGGGCTTTGAGCTCCGCTATGCGAAAGCGGCTGCCGGTCCGAAGAAAAAAAAACGTGTCCAGGGGGGTTTGACGAACCGCGGTGCGTCCGCAGAAGGCATAAATGCTGTTACGTAGTCCTGAGAAGCTGTGTAAAATCATCAGAAGTTCACAACCATCCCAAAGCCCTCTTCTCTGCCGCTAACACAAAGCTCCACTGCTCCTAGCATGTCTGTCTCTTAGCAGCCGGACACACGGAGATAGCACTGACGTCATCGCCCCGCTGGAAATGCTTACTCGAATTGAATAATGCGACACTATTCGCAGGGTGGATGTTAAAATGAAAATGCAATCCCTTCTTTGCATTTTCGTTTTAATTATAACATAGAATAAGCTGTTTTTAAGTAGAAAGGAAAAAGCATTTTGAAGTATTGATTTTTAATTTCGATTCATTTGATGCAGCTACATTTTGAAAATTAAAAAGCATTTCTGTTAATCCAGTTTGTCAAATTACACATTTCTAATTGAATTTTGCTACACATTTACCAGAGACCTTTTTGAAAATGAAATGTCAAATACTATTTTCATTATCATTTTAATTAAGTGACAGAGTAAGCAGTGTTGAAGAAGAAAATGAAAAAGCATTTTGGTGGATTGCTTTTCCATTTTAATTTTGAGTCAAAAAATGCAGCTTCATTTTGAAAATGAAAAAGCATTTCTGGTTTTGACTTTATTTTTAATTATGCTACACAATGGCTTCCATATCTTTTAGAATATAGTTCCTGCAGAGCGGCAGGAGTTCATTAGAAATTAACCTCTGGGTTGGGGGCAGGACCACTGGTGCGGAGTAAGCCCACCCCCACTTCCTGTTACCCATTTCTTTACACTCTCTCCTGCTAGCTTACAGCCCCTCACACCCCTAAAATTACATTAGCGCTGCAACAAAAATGCAAAGCAATATTGGAGATATCCAGCCGTACAGAGATCCCAGCTCAGACAACAAAAAAAAAACGTACGTGGATCCATTTGCCTAAAAGTGGAGGCATCAGAATGGAGCAGAGCAGGGAGCTTGTGACCTGCCGTTGTAGGTCCTACGTCACATCTACAAGCTTTTTAAAACAGCATTTTTTTGTGTGAATAAAGAAATACTCAAAAATCCTTTTTTAAGCTCAATTTTCTATATCTACGTCTTCCATCATCAGAAAACACCAAGAACGTGATTTTTATTGTAGTGGATCTTTAAAGGAAAATAGTGATTTAAATTAAATAGAAATAGGACTCTAAGTTGATAAAAAATTATTGGTTATTTGAAAGTACATTTAAAGATTAGCTGTTTTTAGTAATTTCATACATGAACATTTTGTAAAGAAGAATGTTTTAAAATGATAAGAGTTTGAACACAGGCCTCAGCTCATCACACAAAAAAAAAAAAAAAAAAAAAAAAAAAAAATCAAAAAAAAAAAAATCAAAATCTTTCTACTCAGGCTGCACATCCTGTGTTAACCAGCTATCTGTCTACACATAGTCAGTGGGTTAACTCATCATGACGAGCTCTAACTTACTAGCAGAGCTTAATCAGTTTAAGAATAAACGAGCAGCCCTGCACACCAGACGCCTGCATATTTAAAAGCAATTAGCCAGGACTCTATCCAAACAACGCGAACATGTGTGACTCTAAGGAGATGCTTAGCTAGTCCACCATATAGACGCGGGGGGAGTCGTCGTCTTGACCCCAAAACACCGCTGCATAACACGGCGAACAGTCACAGCAGCTGCCCCCGGAGCTCCGTGTAACTAGAACCCGAACCGGAACGAGTCGACAGATCACTGAGCAGTCTGTGTGTCGCATCTTGTAAAGCGGTTTACGTTAACCACACAGGTTTTTGGACGAAAGGTTTCACAATCAAACAGAAACACACATAACACGTTTTGTAAACACATAACCAAGAGAACAAACACACAGTTGTTCTTCAAGGCCAAATGATACAAGTTGTGACGCTTATTTTATTAGCAATTTCAACGCCAAAAACAAGCGAAAGCTATCCCCCCAAGCTGAGAACCCCGTGTTCTGCTAGCTGCGTAAATAAAGACGCACAAATGTAGTTAACGGGCGCATGTGGAGCAAAAGCAAGTCAAAAGCTCCATATTTGCGTTTAATACTCACCTCGATAATCACACAGGACATAAAGTGCAGCTGTGCAAAAATTCTTGCAGACCCACCGCTAGCAGGCTAGCAAAGAAGCTAGCCTAACAAGCTAGTTCTTCGAGGCTTCCAAGGCTAAATTGAATGTGAAATAACATCGCAAGTAGGCCAAATCTAAACTGTAAAAAAGGAAAAAAAGGCGAAAATCCTTTTCTGAGCGACTGTAGTTCTCAAGCTGTAAACAAAACATGCATAAACCCTTGATGACTGTCAGACGCTGTAGGATCGGTTAGTTTACTGTCGGCCATTTTGCTTCTGAGGGGAGCTTTAGCAGCATATTATATCACCGTGCTGCTTGTTGATCAGAGAGGGGAGGAGGGGAACTGCAATACCGAGACCCTCCACGAGAGGGAGCCATAGCAATGCAAACACATAGTTAAACCATTAAACTCAGAGAGCACTCTGATTGTCTAATCAGCGTTTGTGAAGTCATGAAGGTTCCAAATTACCCGCCAAAATGGGAACAATGAATAACACATTTAAAATGAATTGGTTGGAGCAACTTCTCAGATACCCCAGCTCCATTTGGAATAATATACCTCTTCATATTTTATATAAGATTTGTGCTGTTGATTTCTTTCTCGTGTATAATTATGATGTATGTAAAATCCCATTTAAATTATCTGCATTTTACCACCAAGCCTTTCTTGTCATGGTCCCTTGTGTTTAAACACAACTTTTCACATAAATCTGGAATAACAGATACATTTTATATAGACACAAGTCCCTTTTCATATAATATTGGCTTTTAAAATAAGATACTTTTTGTGTCCTTTCAAAATGTAACCTCCCTGTTGTTCCCCCTTTAGAATATGCTAAAGTGTTTGGAACTATTCCCTGTGGCGTGTGTATGCTTTTTTAATTTCCACAGACAGTTCATGTTGAGGAGCCTTTTTTGCTCTCTCCCATTAATACTCCTGTGTGAAAAATATGTCTGTACAATTATCCCAGGAAAAACAATAAATCCATAAGAAAATCATTTCAACATTGTTTCACTACCTTGGAGCATGTCTTATTGTTTGTAAAAGACGTTGCATAGAAGGAGGTTTGGAAAACCCCTAATAAATTCTTGATAACCAATAAATAAAAAGAAGTTTATTTTAGGATTATCCACAGAATTTACCCAGCTCAATTTTTTTATTCAAAATAGATTTAGATCAAACATGAACACACTTTGTAGTTTTTGCTGCAATTCCCCAGAAACAGTCATCAATTTTTTTCTGGTATTTTCCTCAAGCAAGATTGTTTTGGCAGAAGATTTGTGATTTCATTCATGACAAAATTGATGCTTGTTTTGTTTTACTCTGGAAATATGTTTTGTTGGGTCTTATATCAGATAATATACAAAAGGACTCTGGTTTGCTTTTAAATCTCTTGCTCATTTTGGCCAAATTTCATATCCACAAATGTAAATTCTCTGGTCGAAAACATGGTTTCATTGTATTCTTTTCTAAGCTCAATTTGTGTATTAATAGTATTTGTAATTCGGAGAAGCAAAAAGTAATCAAAACCTTGTCTGTATGTGAAAGATTCAATGTTTTGTCGTAAAACCCACTTACTACTGTATTTTCCGGACTAGAAGTTGCTGCGGAGTATAAGTCGCACCAGCCCAAAAATGCATTATAAAGTAGAAAAAACACAGATAAGTCGCACTGGACTATAAGTCGCATTTTGACGGGAAATTTATTTGACAAAATCTGAGACCAAGAACTAATAACTTGTACAAACTCATATGACACAATCATAGCAGAATGTTTATCTCATAATTCCACAATAATTCTTTCTCATACTTATTTATTTATTCCTTTCATGAAGCATCATTGTCCAACTAATACTCTGTTTTCATTATGTATTTGTAGAAACAGTTGTCATTTTTATTGCATTTCTGAATCCATGAAATCATTGGAAAATAGAATATTATGTTTTTAGCCTTCAAGATCTTACTGTAAAAAAAGGTTTGCTGATTCTCTGAGTCACTTAACATACTCTTAACACTTAACATACCTCATACATCAAATTGACCCAGGAACATCATCTCTGTTCCTCACAAATTAATATAACAGGAGGGTTAAAAATTTATTTATTTCAATTTATTTCTAATATAAGTCGCTGTGGAGTATAAGTCGCACTCCTTGCCAAACTATGAAAAAAAGGGCAACTTATAGTCCGGAAAATAAGGTATTCTTATTTTTAGATACCGGTATGTGTATTTGATATTTGCAATTGTTTACTTAATGCATAACTGCTTGTGAATCTCTGTACAATGACATAATGTGCAATTTTATTTTATTTTATTACAAAAAAAAGTGGGAACAATAATCAACAAATGTGTTAACAGTGCAACAGTGGTGTTTGAAATGGCGGTCTAACGTTGTTTATTAGATCTTCTGTAAACTTATCAGGCTGTGGTGAATTCATGTCTGCTGCGTCAAATGAACATCATTGAAGCTAAATGAGGCAGAGGAGAACCAGGAGTCAACAGGGGAGTTGCATTTATAAGAATGTGTACCAGACTGAAGGTTTTCAACAGCACATAGCTTCACACCATGCAGAGCATATAGCAACAGTTTAAGTGCAAGACTGCAACATATAAGGTTGTTAAGTGTGGGTCAAAGTGCTGCATTGTGGAGATATTTAGACTCAACACCAGTTGAAGTCTAACTCTGATCATCTATCGTAAAAGCGATTCCAGTGGTCTTTTAATTATGATTATGTCGTTTTAGCCAAAATCAAAAAACCTGTCTAAATTCTGCAGAGCAGCAGCAGAATGGGCGGGACTGTTGATGCGGAGTAAGCCTGCCCTCATTACCCATTATCCATTTGTTTACACTCTTTCCCTTTGGTTTACAACCCCCCAAAACCCCAATCTCACATTATTGGACCTATCAAGCCGTACATTTCTGAGCCAGATGCTGTCTGGGATGAGGAAAAACAAAGACGTACAAGTACATTAGTCTGCATCGGAATGGAACAAACCAGGAAGCTTGTGACCTGCTGATGTGGCTCTGACATCACTGCTTCAGGCCTTTTCCAACAGCATTTATATGTCTGCTTCTGATTTAACAGAACTTGAATAAAGAAATACTCAGAAATGCAAATTTAAACAGTCCTTCAACATCAGAAAAATGCCAGAACGTGTTCAAAACACCATTTTCATTGGACTGGGTCATTAAGAAAGCAGACATTCTTTGTAAATACGATGTCAGAAGAAAAGTTTGAACAGTGGATTTCCCATTGTCTGATTATGTTTTTAATTTCTTTTTCTTTCGCTAAATTTACTGAATTAGGGAAAAGTTATATTTTGTTGGGTTGGCAGAATTTTCAATACTTCTTGCTGCTGTTGTAACAGGGAACAAGACTCACACATGCTGCATTTCAGAGAGTTTTAAGCTCTGAATTTAACCAAAGATATTAATGTTATGAAGCTGGTAGCGTACTGTTTTGGTAATGACAGCAACCTTCTACAGGATCATATCTTCACATGACCAGGGCTCTCTTATTTTTTCACTATTTGCAAGTGCAAACATGAAGTCCCGGTCAGATCCAGAACATCAACAAATGTGTTTCACTCAGACTGAAACACTGGTGGATAAAAAAAATTAAAATTTTCTAGGAATGTTTGATTAAGTTACATAATACTCCCGCAAATATATTTACAAACCTTTATTTTGACACGGATAGTCTGATAGTCTCTTTAGTCTCTTGGCTTTTTTATTTACAAGAAAAGAAATTCAACAGCTTTCTTTAGCAAATGGCTCACTTGACAGTTACTATCACTAACAATAACTGGATGTAACATACTCTGTGCCTCCTAGCACTGAAAGACAAACATTACATCACATTTGGCAATGAAAAATCACATTTTGAGTGCCTAAAATATAATCTTTCAATGCTACTCTTTACCATATCTGGTGTTCTTGTTTTTCCGAATGTATATATATATACATATTTTGTGATTCCACCAACATCTCTTCCTATGGTTGAATTGAATCATGCAGGTTTCCTTCTCTGCTTGTTGAAACCAAAGTGAAAACGTAAACCATCATTTGAACTCTGCTTTTTGCTGTTATCTGAACAAAGATTCTCAGTTTATCACCCTTAAATCTTAATGAAGCAGCCTGCATACAGAATGTTATGCTCTTTAAAGGCGTTTTAGTAAATTAGCTCCAAAGTTTTTTTTTACAGCTTTCATGTCCTGACAGTAACACACTGAAGGGAAAGCAGCTGTTTCTTATTCTCTATCACCAGACAACCGATGCTTTCATTCAGAATGAGAGGCAATGGCTCAACTTCAAAACTCCAGACGCCTCTGCTGAAAAGACCTCATGACCCATTCGTGTTTTTTGAAATCAGTGCCTTCATTTAGTGTTTTTATTTACATTAAAACATGGTTTGAAGGTCATAACCTGAAATTGCTATTGGCCGGGGGTCCCCAAATCCAGGTCTCAAGGGCCGGTGTCCTGCTGATTTTCCAGAAAATCTGCCTTATTTTCTGCTGATTACCTCGATCAGGTGTGTTTAGCCAATAAGGAGCTTCAATGGCAGGTTGGTTGGAAAACATGTAGGACACCAACCCTCGAGGCCTGGATTTGGGGACCTCTGCTATCAGCAGTGGCTGTTCTGCTTCCCTCCTGCACAGGGATCGTTGAGCTTTGTGACATTTTTTTCTAGAGGACGTTGAGAACTCCAGATGACGGAAATTCTTTGGAAATACAAGTCCATTTAAAGCAAAAATAACAACATAAAGCAATTGATTATAAAATGCATTAAAAAATGATTGTTTCGTTATATTTTTTGATCTGACTTTATTAAAAAAAAGTTTTTGAGCCATAAAACCTTGTTGCACTATAATGAGCATTAAACCAAAGAGATTCATCTTTTGCCAGAAATCATTTATACAAAAGAAAATCCTGATAAATAAAAAACATATCGTCTTTTTTTTTAAAGATTATTTAGAAAACTAAAAATAAGTTTATCTAGTTTTTTGACAGTGATAATGTCCTGTATTTACAGCACTTTCTCAAACTCCGATAGAAGCTTAATCTCAAATGACATGATTTATGTTTAAGTCTTTGAGTAGAAAAAGTAACACAGTTTTAAACAGGTTGGTCTTTCTTGACATCTGCTGTTGTAGAAAACCAGCTCTGTACATTTCAACCTTATCACATTTTTCATAGTGTAAATAAAAAAGATTGTTGATAAAAACACACAAAAATGAGAACCAAAAAATTCATGCATGAGAGAAAGCCAAGAATAGAAAGTACCCATGAATGCCCAGTAGCTGTTGGATTAGATCAATAACTATGATCCTGTTCATCCATGATTTATTGCAGTTTATCAAGTTCAACCCATGCTACTGCCCTCTGCTGGCTCTGGATGGCATTGCGTAAGGTTTCCAGCAGCTCCTCAGTGCAGCTCCAGGAGTTTGGCTCTACCGTATGGTAAAGCAGTGGCAAAGTCTCCAGCTGCAGCTCTTCAGCCTGACACAGATCCTCCATGAAGCTGTCCTCCCCACAGCGGGTAAAGAACTTCCTGTTTGAAAGCAGATTGACATTTTTGAAGACCAGGAAAAAAACTTGTGAGATAACTTCAGCAGTTGTGCTGCAAAACAACAGAGTTTGCACCTACCTGAGCTTCTTGTGCTTTTTGTTTTTGGGGCGAATGTAGATGACGATGGGATATATGTCCTGTCTCAGCAGACTCTCAATGCTGGACAGTCCCAGCTCTAGCAGACAGTGCCTCTCCTGAGGAAAAAGGGTTTACATTCACCATCATTCTATTTCATTTCTAAACACAAACCTTTGCTGCTCTTACCTGGCTGACGACATCAAGTATGGACTGCAGCCGTATGCCCTGAGCTTGCTCTGGATTGGAGGAATCCAACACAAATACCATCTTGTTTTGTCTGTCTGAAGCCTGAATGGGTTCTAAAAGCAGAAAATCAACCAAATATACCACTGAAAACCATTATTTTTCTAAGCATCTAACAGAGGTGTGAGTGTTTGCTCACCTGGTTGACAAGCGCTGAACCTCAAACCCGACTCTGCCGGCTGCAAAAGCCTCTCAATCAAACCACGGGAAAGTAGCGAGGGGGCAAAGATGACGGGCCTCTTGGTCTCAACCTTTATTGGACGCACCAAACTGTATGGGATCAAATGCTCCTCATGACCTGGGAAGAGAAAACCTCCATGAAAAGTGGACGCTGACATAAAAACAACAGTGGACTCAGCTGCTGCTGAAAACTCACGTCTGCTCAGAGTGTAAACGATCTGCTGAGAGGAACTAGTCCCACGGAAATTTGGATCCACTGCTTTCACCAAGCGTACTCGTCCTAAAGGTTTCTTTAAGAACTGTAACATATTGTGGAAGATGTAAAAAAAGCAGTTAAGGCAGCATTTGCCTATGTGGTTTAAGTCTGGGCAGCCTTACCATCTTCTTCTTCATGTCTTTTTGCTCCACAGACATTTTTCGTAATTGTACGAGTAATAACTGCTGCGCCCTGACAGAGAAAAGAATTCACATTTGTTTGTTTTGAGCAATTTATGAACAGATATTACAGCATTTATCCCACTAGAATAGCTAAAAACCCGTATTTAAGTCAAATGAAAATACCTGTTATAGTTTGGCATGGTTCCTGCCTGCAGAGGTTTGGCGCTGACCCGGTCCACCACAGAACAGCGCCAGTGGTACTTCTCGTTGTACTTTGAGTCTGTGACGTGCACGATGTCATCGCAGGCGATGCTTAGCGAGGGCGGATCTCCGTGTGGCTCAATGTTGAGGTTGACGCGCACGTAGAAAGAATCCGCACCCGTGAAGGAGGGCGATGACAGCTCCGAGCAAAGTCTGGAATATCCTAGAGACGGGACAGGAAAGGTTTAACCTCCGAGACACAAAGGAACAGGACTTTATAAAAAGAATGGGAATGTTTTTTAAAAAAAAACCAGAGACCGCATGTGACACATCTATTCACTAGCAGTTGCATTCTAAAACCGAGTTAATAAAATATTTGAATTCCTTTTTCTGCAAGACTCTCCACTCATCTATGAATGAAGCAAGCCAGATAACCTGTAGGGCTCTTTCTGGCTTTATAGTTACAGTATTAAAAAAAGATGCCACTCTGTTTAATGCCTTAGTCACATCCATTAGTACGAAGGGTTGACCCATCTAGGTGCTGCTGATTTCTGGGTTGTCTGGGCAAATAGGCCCACAGGTGTGACTTGTAGCTCCCTTGAGGCTTGTACAACGACCTTAAAGGACGTCATGAAACGCAACGTAAATGGAACGCAACATTGGCACCAGTGACTGACAGGACATTGCTACCGCACTGCACGACTTAACAGAGCTGCAAGCCTACGTGAAATGTCTTCAACCTCTGGTCATTGCTTACATCTGGTCGATGGTGGCATATTCTGCTGACATTAGTGACACCATTACTCATTTTTTGTGCCTGTTTTGTCTTTTTACTATGTGTTCTGCCTTGTGTCAAGTCCATGATAACAAAGTCCACCATTCATCCGTTCCCAGCTGAAGAGGACTCCCCCCATGTGAATACTCCTACTTCAAAGGCATCATATGAATCTTTCACTGAAAATGTCAAAAGCAAGTGGTGACATGATAAACAGGAGGGGATAATAGAGTTGATGTAGTCATCATTTGCTCACACGTGCAGTTGAGTCTCAGTTATGTCTTTCAGGGAGAAAACACTGACGTGCAAAGTGCTGATTATATGATGATATGATGTTCCTGTTCTGCCTGATTGAACGACGCACTTTCATGTAATCAACCCCTGTTAGCAATAAAAACAGACTCCATACACTGGGAAGCCGGAACTCCTCTGTTGCAGTTTGAGCTGTGACAGATGGACTTCTCCTTCTGCAGAAGTCAAACAGAAATTCTCATTTCCTGTGTGGTGTTTCTCGTTAATAAAGAAATAGTCAAAACCCTGACAGTCATGGCTGTGGTGAATGTATCGTGAAGTATTTGTAATGTAAGTTACACACACTCAGACGTACGAGTGATGCTGACGTACTCTAGTTCAGTGGTCTCCAACCTTTTTCAGGTCACAGACCGGTTTAATGTAAGACAATGTTTTCACGGACCGGTCTGAACGAAGCAGAAGTTTGCCTTTGATCATTTTTAGCTTCTGGTTCCTGAAAAACCAAATTTTCACATTAAAATGCTACTACAAGAAATTTAGTTTAAAAATAAAAAAATTTGTAGGTTCTTTTTTTTGTTTATTTGCAGCTGATGAGGGAAAGTTGTTGATTCTGATTTGTTAAAATTCAATGAAAGAGAAATTCCAGCTTTTCTTTTCTTTCATACAATATTATTATAACACGGAGAACTCAACCAAGTCTCAGATCAACTTTCAGAGCAAAAAGATTATTCATATGTTGCCATCCATCCATCCATCCATCCATCCATCCATCCATCCATCCATCCATCCATCCATCCATCCATCCATCCATCCATCCATCCATCCATCCATCCATCCATCCATCCATCCATCCATCCATCCATCCATCCATTCATCTATCCATCCATTCATCTATCCATCCATCCATCTCCAGGATTAAAGTCAAACAGGAAACAAAAATCCATCAATATCAAATCTGTCAAAGTGACTATTCGGATGTAATTTCTAAAATATGTGTGGCCAGCGCTGAACTTTTTTCCTGGTCATACTTATTTTGAATGCTGAAAATATGTGCATTAATATAGTTGGACTTCAAATATTCGCTGTGCCACTTGTTAATCATTCCTGTTTTTAAAATTACCCAGAAAAATACATGCAGCCAACAACAAAATTTAGCCTTGGATGCACTTCAAATACATGCGGGCAATGCAGCAATGTGCGTCTTGGGTCCAGGTATTTATGTGCAGCCAACATTAGTGAGGGTTGCACTTATATCAGCCTTTATCAGCACGTTATTCTCCTCTGTGGTCTGCTGGGGAAGCAGTATTGCAGTCAGTGACACCAACAGACTGAACAAGCTGATCAGGAAGGCGCGTTCTGTCATTGGCTGCAAACAGGACACATTTGAAACGGTGATGGAGAGGAGGTCACTGAACAGACTCCTTTCAATCATGGACAACCCAGAGCATCCTCTCCACCCTGTTCTGGACAAACAGCGGAGCTCCTTCTCTAGGAGGCTCAGACAGCTCCGCTCCAAAACTGCCCGGTACCAAAAATCATTCATACCCAATGCAATAACCCTGTACAACAACACCCAATGCAAAAGATAACCTTTGCACATTTTTATCATCTATTTATTTTTTTTAATTTTTTTTCTATTTTGCACATTTCTTTTGCACATCTTTTTACCTGCACTATTCTGTAAATAGCTTTTTTAAATTATAATACCTTGATGTTTGCATTTATGCTACATTTTTTCTTTGTTCTTGCTTTTTTTTTTTTATTTTCATTCTAAGTCTTTTTTTCCCTCTGCTGTCAGTCAAATTTCCCACGTGTGGGATCAATAAAGTACTTCTGATTCTGATTATCTTATCAATTTTAAAAGCCAATGACACAACACAATAGTGATGGATTTTAATGATATTTGGGATAAATATTACTTTGGTGCTTTAAAAATCAACTTAATTTAACTGTATATCTAAGGTTTTATTTCCCCATGTTTAAGCCTTTAAAAAAGTGTTTTTTTTACCTGTTTAAAAGATAACAAATCCAAAAAAGAAAACCTTATTAGAAAATTTAGGGCTTCCACTGTTTTGTGGGTGTAAAATTATTTTTTTAATTTAAAACTGCAGACTCACCATCTGGGTTGCTCTGATATTTGAGCGCTGACGGCTCGTTCCACCACTGCAGGGAAAAGTGGGCCACCTCTGCGGTGCACTGACTCAGCTGCACACTTCCACCACCAAACAGAACTCGCTCCAGCTAAACAGCATCCAGACAAGCCCGCATGTTAGGTTACCATCTCACAATCATCTCTTCTGTGATCTTTTTCCATGTTAGAACATGCAGAAAACTTTCATCTAATCGCAATCTGCCACTTTTATCAAAGCCCATTTTCTGCACTTTTCAGCCACAAAGTGTTTACGCAAAACCTGTACAGACACACACCTCCAGCAGCTCACTGCCCTCCTTCAGGCCACACTGTTCTGCAGCAGAGCCGGATTTGACCTGGCTGACAAAGATCCCCGTTCGGTTTCCGCCGACGATCACAATGTCCTCAGCTAGACTGGCTTTTGCGAGCTCCAGGGATGTAGTAGTGGGGCTTGAAGACCATCAGAAAAGGCAGGAATGAATGAAAGCAGGGAAGTTTCCATGGTATTTAGGCACAAAAAGCAGGTAAGTAGTTCATTTCATAATGGTAAACACTTAAGCAGCTTACCTAGAAACGTTGGGAATGGGCTGATGTTTGGAAATGCTGGGCAGGTTGACGAGGTCCGGGGGGAAGAGGTGAGAATGTAGGGAGGTCCAGGAATCAGAAAGAGAAGGCTCAATCTGCTCACCTGAAAACACTACACACACTTCTAATGTTCTCTATCCAAATAATAAATGATACAAAAATTAGAGCTGCTATGTCAAACATACTTCCAATGTTCTCATTCTCATCACTGCCCCAGGAGTCTAAGTCGAACCTTTGAGCAGAAGAACAAAAAAAAGTTTGTTTTGAGAAAAAAAAGAAAGAAAGAAAAGAGCTTCAGAAGGATAAACTTACTCTGTGTTAACCCTTCGGTTAATGGAGTTCACACATGGAGGAAATGCGAATGTCGACAACCGGTTTATTTCCTTTTCATCGTCTCGTGTCTGATGGCACACGTGGAATAAAAGTGAGGAGTCAGCCTGAAATTCAGTTTAAAACAGAAGCTCTGATGCTCACCAATAGCAGCAGATTCTCCTCTGAGTTCGAACAGGAACCTGTAAAGCATCAGAAAGCTTAGTTTAACTTTCAAACAGGGAAACAAAAGATCAAGCTCTGCACTTCTTATCCTTTTCAAAAGAGCTGGAAGCGAAGTGCATTGTAGCAAAATATTATATATTTATCTGAGATTAGAGCCGCTTTGTTCGCGACAAACACATCGCAGTGTTTGTTCAGTCTGCCTTTCTTGTTCCTGTAGTAATAAATAAAAAGGGCTGGGTTTAAAGAAAAAAACTCCTAAAGCAGGAGTGTACAAATTCTAAAATCAAAAAACCTAATCTTTTCCTGAATTAAAAAAAATGTACATGGCAAGCCTTAATTTAATCATCTCAGGATGCTCCACCGAATCCGGTTGGTGGCAATGTTACATGTGGAAACTTGTAGAATGAGAAGAAAAATACGGCAATTGCGGTGACGAAGAAGAATCACACACAGTGGTCGGAGTACAACGTAATTAACCCCGCCCACGCTGAGCTACGCCTCTGTCTGGACACTGCAGCCAGGGGTAGTTGAAATTTCCTGCATAAATATAATATGTTTTCAATGCCATCTTGATGAGACCTAGTTTATTTATCCAGTAAATCTCTATTTTACATTCCCTCCCTTTTATCACTTGTCTTTCTAAATTGAATCCTGGTTCACCTCCAGTTTCCTATAACTAAACAGGGACAAAACACTAATTGCTCTGGTTGTTGAAAAGTCGATTCGATGCAAACTTAAGAGCTCATCCTGGACAGACCTTTATCCTTTTCATTTCAATTCAAAAACCTCTCAGTCAGCATATTCTTCTTTTAAATTAACATAAAATCAACCACCTGTTTAAACGAGCTTCTTTTGCTTAACGTTCACTGTTTCGTCCATTTAATCAACAAATGCATTTATCATGTGTTTTCATTCGTTTATTGATTTATTTTAAATCTGTACATTGGCCGGTTTTCTGTTTAAGTGCCTTCTAAAGAAAAAGAATCAATAATGTTATCATATTAAGTGGAAACTGGAGACTTACCCCAGGAAGTTTCATGTGTTTGGTCTTTTGATCGCACCTGTGACAGAAAAAGCTGAGTTTAAGTTTGACCTACTGAAATATTTTACAAGTACAGACACGCTTGCTTGAGAAAAAACTTGCACAAGAATGTATTGCTCAACACAAAATGTTATTGAAGTTGAGGAAGTTTGTCTTTTAGAAGTGGCTTTGCTTGCATTACAAAAGACAGTTATTGTGGTTTTGTTTGTTCAAGTTGTTACTAAAGTTGTGGCAGATGTGCAGCTCTTTTATCTTTTACTGTGATACGTGAGTGTGTGGAACGGGGGGCAGCTCTGACCTTTTTTGGTATTGATTGGTTGGGGCTCAGATCCAGGTCAGGCGTGCAGCAGAGGCCAAAGCACTGCTCCTCACTGCACAGAGACAAATGGGACTGGGGAGGAGGAACGCGGCAGATAAGGTGTGTCAACGTTTCTGCAGCGATAACACGACCCCACACTCCTGCCCACCGAGTCTTGTTTGACTCACGCAGTGAAGGCTAGCGCTCTGCTCCATCTGCTCCCGCCACCGCTCCCGCTCTCGTTCCAGCTCCCTCTGCTGCTGCTCCAGGCTGGCCTGCAGCTCGGCGATGCGTTTCCGAAGGTGGTTCTTGTCCAGCAGACAGTCGGTGTACTCCAGCTGTAGGCTGTCGCGGCTCCGCAGAGCCTGATCAAAATGAAAGACAGATGCATTTGTGCATTTCTACAAAAATATATGACAAGTTGACAAAAGCTCATGAAAACAAAGTTAGGCCCTTTCTTTCATGATGAAAAAATAGAAAAAGGATTAACAAAATATTTAAATCTAGGGTAAAAAAAAATAAATCTAGGGTTATCTCAAAAATAATTTGAATCAATGAACGATAAAAAAAGCAAGTGTTAGCAGCCTTTGGAATTCTCCAGATGTCTCAGAAAACGCTGCAAAGATCCACAGCAGAGATTAGAGGGATTACACAAAGAAGAGCACAAGTGGTGTTGTGGAATTTCTTCTGGAAAAAAAAGTTTACTGAAGATATTTAAGAAAATCAAATACACTTTTTGTCCACTTTTGGCTATAAAACATATAAAACGACAAACAGGAGATGCAGTTAGGTACAGAAGTGGCAGTGTTATTGCATCGACTCGTATGAGGATTCAGTCTCACGCGTCGTTTCCATCTCATGCCTAACCAACAAGAAACCTGATCGGCTGTAGAATTGAATATTTCTACAACAGAGATCATGCTCTTAAGAGTGTAGTTTATTCTAAGCTTTTATTTGTATTTACATTTTCTTCTAGTTTCTTTCTGGTTGAATTTTACAAGCCGAGCTTTAGTGTCTGTTCTGCACGTCTTAACCACCTCACCTGTGTTGACACAGACATGCAAAACTCACCGGATTTACAGGAAAAAAATCCCCATGCTGAGTAAATTTTTAAAAAGTGACTACTTCACATACTGAGCAATCTAAAGAAAAATACTGAAAGATCCCGATCCGGTCCCTAGAAGTCAATGCTTTGTTTGTTTTCCAGCCATCCCTGTCTTACTCACTGCTAACTCCATGCTGAGTACTGTTAAGGTGTGTTCAGTTAGTCACAATTTGGAAAATACCATTTCAGATTAGGGGCGGCAGGAAGGCAAAGCGAAATTCAGTATCTGACTAAGGGAACACACCTGAGCCAGGTGATGAGCAGTGAGTAAAGCAGGAGAAGAATCAGCTGACGGTCCTCAGAGCTCTGATTTTAAGAATCTAATTGGGTCTATGTTTAGGGTCTACTTTGAAATAAAAATAAACCTGATAATCATGGGAACCAATTCTGCTGTAACACTTAGAAGGTCAGGCTGGATTCAGACTGACCTGATCCCTCTCCTTCTCCAGTTCCATGATTTGGTTGAAGTAGGACTCGCTCCTCTTCTGCTCGGTCTCCCAGTCCAGCTGGAGCGTCCTCACCTTCAGCTGCAGCTGCTCACACTGAGACTGCAACTGCAAATCCAGTCCAAAAGAAGTTTATAAGAATGGTGGATCAGGTAGATAATCCATTTGAATCCAGGGATTTTGACGATATGATCCATGTCCTCGCCTTGCCCCTGAGCTCGTCTGCACCCTGCAGCTCCTCCTGCAGTTTGGTGATCAAATCGCAGAGCTCCTGCCTCTGTTCGGCAGCTTCCACGCGGTCCTGCTGCAGGATATCCATCAAGGCCTGATGTCAAGAGAAACCCCATTTAGAAACAAAAAAACTGAACCATTTTCAGAAGGTCTTCTCAGATTTTTGGAGCGGAATACTCTTAAACACACAATGACTCCAGTGGTGGGAGCTGGGCTTGTTTTCTGAGCCTCCAAGTTTTGCAGCGGCTTCTTAGGAAGAGTAGGCGGAGAGCCATCACTTCCATTAGAAATCACATACGATGATTTGCTTCCATCAGGAGTTTCAAGTGACTGTTTCTCTGAGTCTTTCAGCCTGGATTTAAGATCCTCTATCTGTGGAAAAAAAGAACAAAAGTGAATGACAAAAATGCAAAGCAATAACAGATGCCTGTATAAACTGAACACATCTAGACCTTTGTATCAGTTCAGTGATGATTATCAGTTCATTTGAGGGGGGGGGGGGGGGGGCAGTAGGTTTTAACCGCTGTTAGTAAGGTCATTATTGCATAAAATGTTAACTTATCCAAACGGGAGTCATAACAGTTTATACCTCAGCAGTGAGGCCGACCTCCTGCTACAACACAAACTAATCTGAATGGTGGCTGATAACATCCACACAGGTGAGAAGTCCACAGATTCAGAGGAAACAGCTTCACTTTCTGGTGGCTCTCAGTGCAAAGTGCTTTTTTTCCTAAAGCCTTTTACAGTTTCGAGCCCTGTTATAAACCTTTAAAACAATAATTGAACACCTCGTGATGTTTTTTTTTTCTTTTACCTGTGCTGTTCTGTCCGACTCACCTGGATGAGCAGTTCCCTCTCTCGGGTCGAGGCTCTGTGCTGCTCCTCCAGAGCTCTGGAGTACTTCACCGCCTGGTCCAGGTGTCTGTCCTTCAGCTTTCCCAGCTCCCTGCTGGCAGACTCCCAGTCCTGTCGCAGCCTTTAAACAAAGAGCTTTCTCACTGCTTCTTTCTGGGTCATCGGGTATAGAAAATACTGAGCAGACCCTCTCCTGACGCAATTTATCTGCTTTTAATCATTGTTTTTTTTTTCTTCTAAAATTAAAATAACTAACGGGGCTCAAACCTTTCAAGCTGCAGTTTGTCGTGACGCAACCCGTGAGCTTTACGCTCTGCTCTGCTTCGCTCCTCCTCGGCCACCCGACATCGCTGAGACAGGCGGCGCTCGCACAAGCGGCTGCTTCGGAGCTGCTCCCTCAGCTTCCGCACCTCCAGCAGCAGAAACTGGGTCAAACCTTCTGGACCCTCTTCGTCTGCAGAGAAAAACATGTGGGGCTGTTGTTGTATGGGGAACAGTGGTATGTCAATGTCCAAACAGAGACAGAACAGATAAGTGAGATGCAAGAACATTGTAATCTGATCATCTCTAACCAACTAAGATCTAAGTCGTTTAGATCTTTGCTCAACCTCAAAATAACTTTTTCAAACTTTTTTTAACCCAAATTCCAGAGATGTTGGAACATTCTTTCACATTTGACTTGAATAAAAGGGAAAAGACTCTGACAGCTCATTAAGAAATAACAACATTTTAAACAGATAAACCCTCGATCCACCATGAGCTTATCGTAAATTTAAAGCTTGATGCAGGTCTGACAATAGGTGGCATGGAGCACCAAACTGGCAAAAAAAATAGAAAAGGACCAAAAGGTTTCAGCTGAGTTAACTGATATCATTTCAGTGACAGGATTTTGAGAGTTTCTCAAAAGTAAAGAAGGGCAGAGACTGTCTAATGAGTAAGAGTGTATGACTCAATGGGGATTACTTTAAAAACCCTATTATAACATGTCAAACAGCAAAGGCTATGCAAATAATTCTTATGTAAAAGTGCATAACATCATGAAAAGATTGATAAAAACTGAAGAAATCTCTGTTTGCAAGGGACACAGATAATTAAGCAAAGAATATGTCAAATATGGTCATGAATGTAATAATGTATTTCAGGAATGGAATAAAATCCCAACACAAAACTCCAGACCAACTTACTGACCAAACATATTTAAAGGTTTAGAAAATGACATTTCATGGTGCTCTCGCTGATTTTTTAAGACTTCTTACAGCCATCAAAGTTGTATTGAGCCCATGTAATGAATAAATCCTAAAACTGTTCAATTTAAACGTTTGTCTTGTAAGCTAAATTTATTTAGAAAGTCACTTTAAAAATATTTTCCAATCTGACATATTTTCCCTTTTCTGGTTTTAATTTGGCCGAACCCAAACTGACCTTGAACCACAACACTTAACCTTAAACATTTGACTGATTATTGAATAAATCTGCTGTGACTTTTAAAAAAACAGCTTCAACAGAGCGTTTGACCCACTGGAAATGACGATGCTTCAAAAAGTACAGTATGAGGGTGAATGAGAACGTCTTTCAGTGTTAAAAAACATTTTTTTAAGCAGATCCCCAATTCAAAGTGGAGGTCACAAAGAAGCTCAGTTTGGACTCCAGACATTACATAAGTTTACAAAAATTTTAATGTCAGTCTTGTTCAAATGAAAAACCGTAGCTTGCCCAAAATTAGGGAGCATCTCTGGGTGGGCTTCTGTCCGGTCAGCTGTGTGTACTGGTCCGGATGGTAAAACTCCAGCGACTCCATGAAGGCCTGAAGGCCTCGCTGGCCTTGACCTCTGAGAATGTCCAGCAAGCGGCCTGAGAGGGAAAAAGCAGCCAGAAAAACATTCCTGGTTAAAAACAGAAACTGCTTTCAGATCAAAGGTCAGACGTCCTACAGAAATCTACCCTTCACTGTTGGAGCTGCACAACATAATGGAGGCGAACTCATGAGCCAAACCAGAAATGAAACATGAATCACTTTTAGTCAAGGGGCACATCTTCATTCAACCATTATTTGACACTTGTATCCTTAATCTTCCCCCTCCCCATCGAGGAGCAACAACTGGTTCCTGCTCTTGTATCTGACTGTAGTTCTCTCATCACACTCTTCTAATCTCTTTATAATAGAATTGATCACATACTGTAGAAATACCCCAAAAGGAAAAGCTATTTTAGTGATAATTTAAGTTAAAACTGAATCTGCATCCTGCAATATGGAAACCAGTGTGTTCTGCTCTAAAAAGAGCTGCTTCCCTATTTCATTAAGGCATGGCAGTTTATTTTGGTGTCCTAATCTGGATTAAATTTACCTATATACCAAATACAAGTTATTAAATGTCTACAACAGTATTTTACATCCAAATAGTTCAACTGTATTTCTGCCTTTATTTCCACCTGGTTATAATTCTAACTGAAGCTTCTGTTGCAGCACTGAGAGGAAATCTGAAGGGAAGGCTTTGCAAATGAAAATAATCTTCCTGCATTCAACAGTCTAATCTGAAATCCAGACTCTGAGAACTTCCGCAATTAAGCAATCGGTTATTTAAATGGGCTTGCTTTCTTTTTAAATCAGATAAAAAGCAAGGCCTCTTCTCACCGGCCTTGCTGATGCGCAGCGGGTACTGCGTGGAGTTCAGCACCTCGTCTTCATCCTGCTCGTCGATGACCTTGCACTGCCGCAGGAACGGGGTGAGCTTGGCGGGGTTGAGGATGCGGGTGAGTTTGTGCCGAACGCCCTCCACCCGATCCCACAGCTCCTCGCAGCGCTCCTCCAACCACTGGGGAGAGGAGCGGCCCTCATCTTGAGCTACATCTTCCTCCCTCTGCACCAAGACTCCTGCAGGAGACCAGTGAAATCTGCTCAAGGATCTGCTTGAAATGTTGATTACATATGAAAGGTTTCGATGCTTATCTCTTTTCCTGTCACATTTCAGTGAAGTGAGGTAAACCTGCAGACTTTTTCCAAAACTCTCCAAACGACAGTCTATTTTGGTCTTACCTGCATTTCTGCAACAGTTTATGAGCCAAAAGTTTATGAACCGTTATATGAAAAGCCATACAAAAAAAATGAATCACAAAGGTTTGTTTGTTGCTCCACTCTGAGAGTCTATAAATAACCAAACCTTTATAAAGCAAAATTGGACCTGCACTGTAGTGAGGAAATGCAACAGCTGCTTTTTGGAAAAACTCCAAAAAACAGTCTGGGACTTTTATCCCCATCAACACATCCGCCTGGACTTTAACCGATGAGATCAAGCACAAATATTTGCCTAAATTAACACAAAAGAGAAGAGCTTTGAGGATTTATTTTTAGAGCATGGATGTCTGGTCTTGTGCGGATCACAAAACCATAAGGGGAGGGACCCTGTGGACCATTGTTGCAGAATGCAGAAATGAAAACATGGCTGTGATTCATTTCACACACGTGAAAACACACACAGACATTCTGTGCACCCATGAAGGCTCCAACGGCAGGGAGGACAAATGTCAACAGCCCAGACAAACGATACAATTGATGACTTTTTAAAACCTTTAATAACATTTTTAACTCTTTGAGGGGAAATTAAAAAGCAGCAGCAACAACCTGTAAACAACATGAATGCATATAAGAAAAGTCTGCATTTGTTACAGCCTGCAGGCACAGCTGCCACAGAGAAAAACATCTTTAAGAGCGCTGTCACTGATTTACTGATAATGTGAGAGTGGCTTCTCTGGCAGGACTGGGCCTGTTGGACCACTCAGGAATCTCTGTTATTACTTTGAAACAAGAATTTTTATTTGGGACCACTACACTTCCACGGAATCCAGGAAAACAAGAATAAACTTTGTTCTGGATTACCGATCTGCAGCTGAAATCCCAACAGACACTGACATGAGGAAACCAACACTTCAGCAATTCATTTGAAGACTTAACTTTGAAAATAATAGAGTAAAATTACATTTTAAATCATTCTAAAACTTTTTTTCACATACATAATTTTCATTAACATAAATGAATAGTATCTATTATGATTCATTATATTTAAGTTAAAAAATGTGCTGATCATTTTAGAAATGACAAACAGAAGTTAATAGTAGCTTTAGCTCTACAACCATAACAGTAATATACAGATATGAAGTATTTAAGAATTAAAATTCATGAACAGCGTTTTTCATATGCCTGTCCGACTCAGGTTTAAGTTGTCTCCAAAGCGACAGAAGTCTCCTCACTTCTCAGAAACATCAAGCAGAATCAACCTAAAGACACCTTAAATGCTGACTTACCGCTCATGTCTTCCTGCTGTTTTTGGCACCGATCTTTGAGCCTTCTCCTTCGAGCGCGCACACCACCAGGAGCGACGCGGAAAGTCCTCCTCTGACCACTGAGCACGCGCAGAACCGGTCACGAGCCCGACCACTAGAGGGCGCGTTGAAACCAACGCTTGTAGAACCTCTGCTGCTGAGAAAGTGTTGTGAAATGTTCAGTGCCAGCTCTCAAATTCTGGGCTTTTTGACAACTTGAGGCATTTATTAGAGAAATAATGACTCAATAAACAACAAATTACCTTTTAGGTTTGATATGGGCTCAGCTTGGGAAAAAATTCCCCAACAGGAGCTCCTTCCTTGTAGAAAATCCCAGATGATCTCTTACATAAATTTCCAGACTATTTCAACACCTTGATTTCTTATTTTCTTTCTTTCATTTTTACGTCTGTCGACCTTTGATTAGGCTGGAGTCTTGAAACTATACGGCACTGACTCATTCCACTTCAGGAGGGATACGAACCCATTAACAAGTGCTGATAAGGAAAAAGTCGGCCGTGTGTGAAACATGCACAGATTACACTGCACAGCACTGTCAGGTTGTTAAGACAGGTTTTCATTCAGTTTAAGATCCCCTTTAGGGTCCGCATATCTTAAGGAATTACAAAAAAAGTTACATTTAGCTGTTTTATTTAATGTTTTGTTAAAATTTGCACGTTTTTAAGTATTAGATGTTTTCTTGATGTGAAAAATATGTTTTTGGACAAATGTTTTTATGAGAATAGAGATTTTTAGTGTCAAAAAAGAGGTTTGTCAAACTAAAAAGGTTTTCAAAAGCTTTTAGGAAAATGTGCACCAAAACCGCTCACCACAATGACAGCTTCTTCCCTCAAGCCGTCACTTTGATGAACTCCTGGCGCCTGAATACTCAAGAACAAAAAACAAAACCATAGAAACTGTCATACCGGAACTACTGTTGCATTTTAACTTAGTCATTTTCATTTAGTCATGTTTATTTATTAATATTTCTACCTTATATTACTTTTTTTTATTATTTATCCTTTTTGGTCTTACGTCTTTTCATACCTTGCTGGCACAAGACACCAAAGCCAAATTCCGTGTACATGCACTGTGCTTGGCCAATAAAGCTGATTCTGATATTGTTGGAGATTGATTGTTTTTCTTTCAGCTTTGACTGGGATAGGAAATTTGAGTAGATGCAGTCATAATGCCAACATCAAAAGCTCTGCAGCCGCATAAGAATGTGGGCCTTTTCTTGGTATGCAGACAGGAAATGTCAGGCTGTCCTCTTCCTCATCAGGAAGCGTAGGCCTCCCATCGATGGTGTCCGCCGAGCAGGTTAAGTGGAAGATGAAAATCAAACAGTCACGTACCTACACACTATATGTGCATGTATGCTGGTTGTAGTTAAAGGGATAAATAATGCAAATGTGACATCTGTGAGACAGTTACAAGTTGATACAGATTAGAAACATACAAACTCATATTTTTTTGGTATTTTCTGTTCTTGATGAATTTGAATAAATATGTCAACATGTTATCAGGTGAGTAGTCCCGTGCTGAGGATTTTAGATGGGCAGGGGCTCAAGTTGGAAAAGGCTAGAAAAAACTAATGTTTTTTAAACAATATGGAAATTAAGTAAAATTAAAAAAACATAAAACAAAACGACTGATAGATAAATGCTCAGCTACTGTAGGTGAAAGTGATAGACTTGGAAGACACAAAGGCAAAGAAAACACTATTTATTTTAGCACAATGTTGGTCTAACATAATCAACATGAATCAAGATAAATACAGATGTTAATATTTATAACACAAACATTCTACAACTTTCATCCCCAGAATGCAGGAATCATTAATAATGTTTAATATTATTATCATACTGATGCTGAGTGTTTTTTTGGGGTTTTTCAGTGTTCTTTATGGTCATGTTCTGTCCTCTATTAATCACTGCGGGTTCATGTTACTTATCCACAGCTATCTTCATTTCTGTTCAGTGTCTTAAGTGAACAGAAGTGTGTGGTTTTCAGTTTTACATGGTCAGGTCATCTGCCTTATCTGCCTTTTGTTTTATCATCGGTTTTTCGTCCTGTTTAGGTTTATTTATTAAACTTTTCTGCCACCAAGCCCAGTTTACCTCATTTTGGCTACAAAATTTTGCACCTCCAGTTGTCACGGTTTTAGTTTCTTTGCTTTTGTGTTTTGGTTCTCTTTTTGTTCTGTCATGTTTTGAGTTCAGTTTCCTGTTTTATTTTGAAATGTTTCCTGTTTTGATGTAGCATTGAGTTTGACTTTTGGTCCCATCTGCCCTAATCATTGTCACCCGTGTCTCGTTTGTCTGTATGTATTTAAGTCCTGTCTTTCCCTTCCTCGGGTGCTTGTCCATATTATGCTGTTCTCCTGTTTCAGTGTAGTTTTGCTGTTCCCCTTTTCGAATGTTTCGAGTTTCAAGTTTCAAGTTTGTCTGGAGTGCCCAGCAGTGGATTTTCACTGGATTTTAAACGGATTCAGATCAGTTTAAATCTGGAACCCCCTGCCTCCTCCCCTCTGCACCCTCCCTTAACCCCCGGCCTGACACCAGTTGGAGAAACCAAAGCTTTCTGAACCACTGAACCAAAATGAATCCAATTGTACTGAAAGGGTTCAAGGTTGTGAAGCATTTGACACACTGAAACTAGTGACATCTATTGACCAGACAACAAAATTGCATCAGACTGGAACAAAAAAAAGACCAGCATGTCATGAAAGTCATTGTGTGTGTTTAGTCACGTAGCAATAAAATTGATGATGAAATGATTTCCAAAACCTGTTTCTTGTACAAAATACTGTAAAGCAAATACTGTTTGTTTGCGATATTAGTTAATGTTGTGTTGTGAGTTATTGTGTTGTGATGTGAGTTAATGTGTTGTGAGGTAAGTTAATGTGCTGGACCCTTCTGGGCCACCATACCAAACTGTCCTGGTCTTGGTTTTGTTTAGGCCCACTTTGCATTTGAGCAGCACCAGGACCAGCTTTGCAATGGTGACAAGCTGGTGGAAAAATCATGGACCTGTGACCTGTGAGAAATAAATCACATATGGTCCGTCTGAATCAACATTTCTAAGGCAACCACTCTCATCAGTCAGTAGTAAGCTTGTAGTAAGGTCACACTGGTTCCACTAAAAGTGGGCCTGGGATAATTTGTCAATCAAACCTATTGAGCGTTTGACACGAAACGACTTTAAGACATTGAGGCATCTCATTAGTCAGTTAATAGCTTATACTAGTGTAGTTTATGTAGTTTATAACTTGCACTACAGAAAAGGTATCGTGAAAAAATGAAGCTTATCAAGAACATGTAAAAAAAAAAAGTATCAGAGCAAGAATGATTATTCTGAAAAACAGAACGGTTGCTATCAGCAGGTACTTCCTGTTTGGAACACCAGGGGAGAAGCGTCACTCCAGTTCTCTTATACAGTCAATTATGTGACAAAATCACATAATTTATTAGCCTACTTTAAAATACAGATACAAAGCTTAAAGCACCATAACAGACCTACATTATGTATCAACCATTTGGTTTTGACAGGGTTTTAAAAGACAAACTGTAAAAACAAAAAAAATGATTGTTGAAAAACCTTTTACATTTTGATCTTGGTACACCGGACATATTATTTACCATGTGTTTTTTTGGTCTCCATTTTAGCTCAGAAATGTTTCAACTCACTGCAGTCTCACAGTTCACGAGTCATGGATATCAAGCCTCAGTATGGATTTCTGCACGTGTCACAGTTGTAGCCGTCACAATTTTTTTTCCATTTTGTAAATGTTGTTCAATTTTAATTTTTGTGTGTTAAGTCCCTCTTTAGGGAGGGGGGAGAAAATAGGTAACATAAAGAAAAACTAATAACCGGGCGGGGTTAAAGTTGGCCACACAGCCATTTATTCAGGTGACACAACATAAAAACATCTGCATCTGGATGGTTTGAGTAAATTGATGGTCTGTGATACATCTGATTCTGTGATCTTTGTGAAACTGAATGTTGGTTGGCTTGCGTCTATTGAAAGTTTGTGATTTTCAACAGGTGTGAAACAACTCGCTATGTTGGCCACAGAATCAATGAAATAATGGTTAAATGCCTCTGCTACGACTTGAACATTGTTTGTTAATTGTTTATTTTAATTTCTATAATGTTTTGTTCTTTGGGGCGATCACCTGTCATTTTTCTTATCTGGTTCCATATTATTTTAGAGTTTCCATGTGATTTTTCAATTATTTAAAGGAAGAAATCTGCTTTTGCTTTCCTTAAAGATCTTACCGCCTTATTTCTCAGTATGGCAAAAAGACATCTGTCATGGGTTATTACTTGTGTTTATATCTGAAGTCTGTCACATTGAGCATAATGCTGGTTCATGTTGTGGTGAATGCTGGTGCCCTCAGGCGAGGACAGACATAACAGATTTGGCGCTCTGTCTGCGTGGTATGCTTAGCTGTGCATTAGTGCAGAACCGAGTAATCACAGTCGTCAAAAGAACATGGGCTGGGGGGGTAAAACGTGTTCAGGCGTGGTATAGATTCTCTGACGTGAGAACACGCTGAGGGTGCAAAAATGTCACTCATGACAATAGAATAGTTTGAGCAACTTATTTTATATGCATACCAAAGACTTACATAGGAATCAAATAGTGACTTGGTGGCCAGAGATATTTCCAATGTAATCTATGTAATGAATGTAACTGGTGCTTTCTGCTTTGGGAGGAAACGGGTTAAATGTAGAGAACTAAACACATGCTCTGAAATACATGAAAAAAACAGGGCTTTAACTCTTGACTGAGGTGCACTGCCGAGTGGTCACAAGTGGGAGCAGAAACATTAACATTTTTACATTTTTAAATTTTGAGAATGTTAAACACTTTAAATGTGCTTGTTTAATTTCTAAGGTGTTACACGGATCTGCCCCACCTCCCATGTCTGATACCCTTGTGCTATCCTAGGCACTTTAACATTGGGAGTTGGGTCATCTAGACCCACTAGACAGTGCGCTGAACCTTTATTTTTCAATGATTTGTGAACCTCACTGGTGTCCATGGATTATATGAAATCTTTCCACCTTTATCCACCTTTGTCATGGTTGGGAGAACGTGTCAATGTAAGGGTGGGGTCATCTAAGATAGCAGATTAAAAAAATAAAAAAAGAAGAAAAAAAGAGAAGGACCAGAGCCTCCTCCAGAGGGGACAATGAAGTCCCTTTTTAGAAAAACAGCTTTTGGACAAGATGCTCTTCCTGTAAAGGCCAGTACCACCTGGAATAGTCTATTATTTAAAATAATTTTTTAAACTTTAGGAATTGTTGACTTTTTTCTATGGAACCTGTTTTTGCAGTGCACTCTCTGTAAAAGATTGTCCCACATAAACCTTCAAAACTCGCCTCAGACATTGGTTGAAAGATAACCAATCCTGTAAACAGTAGCTGCATTTCCAGTGACTATAAAATTGAGCAAATTGAATGTGCAATAACAAAGTCCCCTAATGGAAACATTGCAATTATCGATAAAAAGTATTTGCGCTTGAAAGAGGTTTGAAAACTGCAATGGAAATACTTTTTTTCGAATAAATTAGTTACAGGACCAACAACCGGAAATGCCTGTCTTAGGCGCCACAAGAAGTTCCACAGCATCACACAGCTCCGCAAAAGTTGAGCGTGTCATGCAGAATTGTTGGATCCACAGGTCCTCTGTAAAAGCACCAATGACGTTTCCCAAATCTCTTCATCCGTAGCCGCTCCAAGGCGTAAGGAGCTTGCCACTCCACGGCCTGAAAAAGACGTCGACATCTCCTTTGATAGATGAATGGTGATGAGCGCTAGTGCCGTAGCAGAAATGTGAATGTATCTGCTGTTAATCAAAGAATTGTTCACATCCATGGCCATGTTTTTGAATGACTTATCGTGTGAGTTAATTTGTGTTTGTTCGCATAATTATGATTTAATGGAAACAGTGCAATTGTGAAATTGTATTTTTTTGACATTTCTAGAAGTTCAGTTTTGCGCATATGTGTGCTGCAAAAGCAGATATTGATTTATACTGTACTGTAATGTGACATGCTTTTATTGTATTATTATGTTCATTAATGTGCTTTGGCCTAATCAAAGAAATAGATAGATAAATAAAAGCAACAGTTAGTATAGATGCAGACAAAGATCCTTAATTCCTTTTTTTTTAACTTGTCCTGTCCAACAGCTGGGCAAGCAGATCAGAGCTAAAGACCTCTTGTGTTGGACAGATTTTACTGTTACAATAGGGATCGTAGATTTTCAGACAAGCAGAAGGTTTATCCGTATTAACCCCTTTTGTATTTGAGGCTAAGCTTTATTTGCAATAACAATATTAATATGCATTCCTTGTTGGAGCGGACAGAAGAAAGAGTGGGATGTTAGAGATTGGGGGTAAGAGGTTAAGATGGTGAAAATACCCCATCCCTGGTAGGGGGTATCAGGCTTTGGCCGTGTTCCCTGGGTTCCCTGGGTGCTGGCTTCCTGGACCCGGCGGCCCTCTCTCCACGCAGGGAGAGGGATCCCTGAGCTCTCTGGCAAGACCAAGAGCCGGGGATCACATCACATTTGAGCCTGGGGATGTCCGTGTCCTTGTGGTGTGGGTTCTGGTCCGTGCCCCTGAGCGCTGGGCCTCGCCAAATTTCCAACTGTGGGCAAGCCTGGTTGGGTCATGTTTAAAACACTTCCTGTGGACCCCTTCTTCCCCTGGGTGTCCTCCTCCTGGGTGGGGACGGCTGGGCCCTGCCTTGCTCTCTCCTGGACCAACCGTGGGCCGGGTGGGTGGCTGCCTGAAGCACGGGGCGGGTCTCCCTTGGGGGGTCCTGGCTTGTACCTGGGGTTGGGGTGGGGGGATGCCCAGAACTCCTGGGTGGTGATGAGGTGCTATTCTGGGGCTGTGGGCACTCTTATGGGGCGGGGCCGTGCGTTGGGCCCTCCCTGCGTGGCTGGGGGGCTGCCCTCCTGGTTGGGCTGGAGCTTGCACTCTCTGTCCCCCCATGCCTACCTGCCCTCTGGCTTTGGGAGCCCCTGTGGTGGTCCTGCTGGCCTGGGTGGCGGATGTGATCACCTGGGGGCGGTTGTTCTCTATTTGCTACCGTGCCGGTGTTGGGGGGTTCAAGCTGCTGCTGCGGCGGGGGTCTTGGTGTGGGGATGACTGGGCACTCTCCCTCCTTCTTTTTACATTCCACCATCCATTTTAGAGGAACATAAACACTCACTTGAGCACAGGTGTTAGCTCACCTTTGCACTTATATTTTGTGTGATTGAATGAAATATTTCACACTAGTTGGTTTGGAGGCATAAGCAAGTGTGTGTGAACATTATTTGTATTGTGTACAAGTTGACATGTGGACATTTTTGGAGCCAACAGGTATGTTTATAACATTTGAGTGTGTGTGTGGACAGACCCCGCCCTTATAGACTTGTATTGCATCTGAACCTCACCGTAATGAGTGTAACCATTCAGAAACTTGTTGCTTTATGGTGCTTCATGGTTTTACCCCCCTTTCTATAATCACCCTCCTATCCCCCCCTCTCTAACATCCCTCTCTCTTCTTTCCTCCTTTCCTTCTCCGTCCGGTCCAACACAAAAGATTTTCAAGTATGATTTAAAATGAATAAAGTTACAAAAGGGGTTTATTCAGACATACCTCTGGTTTGTTTAAAAATTCATAACATGTATTGTTAAAATAAAATATGTCCAACACAACAGGCCTTCAGCTCTCATCTGTTTGCCCAGCTGTTGGACAGGACAAGTTAAAAAAAAAAATTGGGGAAAATCCGGGGGAGGCAGTCGATAATACAGAGTCATAACATAAGAGTGTCATAAGTAAATTGCATGACTTTGTTCTCACATACACACACCTACAAACACCAACAAATAGTCTGCATACAACTATTTACAGCTTTTAAGTATATTCATAAATGAATGATGGAAGAGTGATCTCACAAGACTTATGCACACAGACAGGTATAATTGTTTGCCTTATTTGCGTAACCAATATTCTTGAAGAGGGGTGTAAAAACATTACTAAAGTATTTGTGCAAAAGTGAATGAGCAGGTGGGTTGAATGAATGTGTGCTCCTTAGAGTGTACCCCCACCATGGAGACGGAGCCGGAGGCCAAGACCCGACAGCCCGCCGGCTGAGAAAGGAGGAACAGAGAGAGCGCGCAGAGCCGAATCCCCCGCCAGGGCAGGACCCATCCCACCCCAAGGCGCTCTGGTCCCATACTCAATGCCCAAACGTATCCACCACAGGGGCCTACGTGAGTGTATTTGTGCATGATGATGTTAGGTCTATGGTGCACGAATGTACTAAGAGGGGGTGCATTTAAAATAGG
Source organism: Oryzias latipes (assembly GCF_053564925.1). NCBI lineage: Eukaryota > Metazoa > Chordata > Actinopteri > Beloniformes > Adrianichthyidae > Oryzias > Oryzias latipes. Next base: position 7,116,164 of record NC_136244.1, read on the forward strand.
TGGTTGCTTCCACCAATGATCCCTACATGTCTGAAGCGAATAAAGCCTGATGGGGTGGGGATGAGGGGTATGTTTAACTTAATTTATTAATCTCATCAATTGATAATCATGTTTTTTTATTTATTTTTTTCCTCCCAATTCCTAGTGAGGTGTTAGGTGTAAAGAGGGATACTGGTCTTGTTCCAACATAGACTGTTTGCTGGAACCCCGTCTCCCAACCAAAGATCCTTATTTCTGAATAAAATGTCCTGCATACTTCCCCTACATTAAAAAAGTTTACCTTGCAAATCTTTTCAAATTTGGCTAATGTAAAGCGATTTGCGATTGACGTGGAAAACGGCTGCGTAAACAAATTTTGCTACTTATTTCAAAACAAACTGTACATGACTAAAACAGACAACCCTCTTTCAGACAAAAAAGCTTGTGAGTTTCTACATCTGCATGATATTATTGAGTGTCTTGCTGGTTCTGTGTGACCATGGTTCACAGAGTCAGATCTCACATTTGTCTGTCTCTGCACCCTTTCTTGTGTGTCCCTTCTGTCTGGTCTTCCTCTCTTTGTTTTGCTGCTTCTCTCAGCCTAACTCTGTTGTTGACCTCCCTCTGCGGAAGCACCCGTCCAGCCTCCAAAGTGCACGGGGAGGGAGGCCGACAGAGCATTCCTGTTTCTGTCTCTGAGGTGACAGCGACACAGAGGAGCCATTTATCCCAGCGCCGGACCCCACGGCTCACTCGTGCAGGAATGTGTGATTCTGTCTTGACTTTGAAATCTGGAGAAAGATTTAGTTTACGAAGCCTATCATTTTTATTTAGAAAAACGTCCCTCTGAACATGAGATGCTAATCTGATTGTCATGAAGACTTGTGGAGTTTCAGTTAGGGCAACAAACATATAAACAATAAAAGGGCTAAAAATGGCAAAAAACTTGGCATTCCATGGTGTAAAAATAAAACTGTAGCAGCGTTCCTGGTGTCAACTCCTTTGTTTGTCCCACTTCTGCTCAGAGCACAACAGGCCAGGCCTTTCATCCAGCTGCTGACCCCCCCCAAAGCTCCAACTATGACTCAACCCTGACGGCTACACAGAATTCTTCCTTTGTCTTCTCGAAGAATGTGTCTTTTCTGCCTTTTGTCTTATTTTTGGAAAACAGAGAATAAGCCTGGTGGGGCATGAGTTACGAGAAGGATTCAAGTCCGGTGACGTTTGAGTTATACTTCCCTTGTCGGCAAGCCACCAGCTTTCACTGCTGTCCATCTGAAAAACAAGCTCTGACAATACAGAGATGGAAAATCAATAAAACACGAATGAAACAGCAGAATCAAAAAGATTTGTTTGCAATGAAAACGAATCTGTGTTCTCACACTAAAACAAGAGAGAGGCTGAGAAAATCTTGTAGTTATCCCCGAATAAATCCCAAACAATTTCCTGTTTAAAATGGAATCAACAACAATAAAGCTAGCAAGTCAGAAAGGAGGCAAGAGCTCCTGTTAAAGCAAACAAAAAGCCTGGGAAAAATACAGTCACAGCATAGCTTTCAAAGCTGTTTGCCTGTGACTTCATAGATGGAGAATTTTCTTGCTTGAGTGCAGCCACCAGGGGTGGCTCATGATATCTGATGGGGTTTAGATTAAATTAGAACAAATTAGTCGAATGGCACCAAAAATCCCTCTAAATGATTGTGGAAAGTATTGTTAGCAAGTAAAAATGATGAGATTGCAGAAGTGTTAAGAGAGGCAAAGGTTTTTTCAAACAGATCGGAGTATGTTATTTGTAACTAATTTTTGTGCAGTTTTGTTGCAATACTAAATGTGGAGCAGGACCAAACACCATAGTTTAGTATTACTAAAAATTTACATGGATTATAACATGTGCAAACTTGGCACAAATGGGAAGCTGAATTGTGTTTGTCAAAACAACATGCAAAGACATATTTTTTGAATTGTAGACATTGCATGTGCAGCACTGCAATATTTGGGCTTTTTACTGTCCTGCTTTAACGTTCACTTTGCAGAAATCAGTATTGACCTGAGCAGAATAAGACCATCTCTGACAGCTACAGTCTGTTTCATTTGTTCCAGCGGTGCTCATTCTTTATTCTCCGTCATCATGATTAAACGTACACAGCCCAGAGTGCAGGCAAAATCCTGATTATGCAGTTTTCATCTGTTATCCTTTAGCCCAATTAGCCCTTATCTACCACAAACTGTAATTGAACAGCTCACATCCTCCATTAACATGTGGTCACTATTTTGTGGTCTTGACTTAGATAAAAGAAATTCGTAATAAAAAAAAATCTGAATACAATGATGAAAGAGAAAACAGACGCCAAATGAACAGTCTGAGATTTTTGTGTCTCAGAAACGTAAATAAGTGCAATCTTATAAAAGCAGGTCAAAATACCTCTACCTTCCCGGAGCAACTGGACATACTGTGACCAGCTCTGCTTAAAACTCCCATTTCAGTTTAATAGTGAATACCTTTGTGGTAGATACTGAAAAAAACTTCGGAAACTCCAAATCCATCCACCCATCCTTGTAGCTTTTTATAAATGCTTTATTGAATCCATCCTTTCATTCAGTATTGTTACTTGATTTGGTTCACTCAGTCTCAGTAATCTAATATTATTAAGAGAATCATTCAAATCTGTAGTAATATTGTCGACCAAGAACAGGAGTCACTCATTAAATGTTACAACAAAAGAGTTAAACGCAAAGGTTCACTGATCGCCACCGACGCCACACACACTCTTCACAGTCACTACAGTTTGTTGCCTTCAGGGTACAGATTCAGATCATTACTATTCAAGACAAAGAGAGCTAAAGAGAGTTTTGTTTGGCTGCTAAACAGCCAAGTCGGTGGCATCTTGGGCTTTTTAATTATTATTTCGTTTAAGACTTTTTTAATTTGGTTGCTTCATCAGGTCTAAGTTTATTTTGCCTGTATTTTATTGAGTGTATGGGTGAAATATTGATTTTACTTTTGTATTGATTTTACTGATGATTGTTTGTCTCAAAGTAACTTTGATTTGATTGAAAAACAAGACTAGATACACAAAGGTGGAAGTAGAGTGTAAAAGTGCATGAAGTCTAATATGGAACTCTGTGAAAAAATGAGAAAAAGCCGAAATCGGCTGAAATAAATTACTCTTTCACTCTGGTTATCACTGGTGGGTTTTTAAAGCAGCCCAGAGGCTGTATTTGTTGCACCAACACAGACAAATGTTGGCACACACATGCTGCCCCAGCCTGCTTCTCTTTCTGTCACTCTCTTTGCAGAGCAGTGAGGTTTTGCTTGAATTACAGGGTGTAACCCGAACATTCAAATGTGAGCTCACCACACATTCAAAGTGCAGATATAGAATTCACCAACTACTGCACATCGATCTCTAGATTCAGAGTCAAATGCATCTGCACTAACCACATGCTAACATCCATAAATCAAGATGAAGGTCCCGCATTGTGACAAAGAATTCATGGAGCTCTAAGTCTTAACACTCATAGTTGAGCTCAGATTTAGTGAGTGTCAGTCTGTGGATTAACCCTGTATGATCTTAACTGGAGAAACTTAAAAATGAATTTGACAGATCACTATTTTCAGACCAGAGTCCCGTTTCTGCCTCGTTCCTCGCCTGCTGTGAGCCTCACATTCCAGGTGATTCTGGGATTCCTGTTTTCTCTGGCATGAGCAGGACATGCACCATCAGGAAAACCCAGATTCCTGGAAACAAAACAATAAAGCAAGAGAGGTGGAGAGAGATCCAAGTAGAGTTATTTATGATTCCAAGAAAATGTCTGCTGCTTTTATGACCCTGAGACAATATTTGGTGTTGGTCTTGTTTCCATTTCCAGCTTTGCATTTGGGAGAGTGTCCAAGGAGACAATGTCTGTTTTTACTGCTCACATAAAGGCATAAAGGAGCAAAAAGTGTTGTGCTCCATTTGTTTTAGTCTTGTTTTTTGATGTTTCTGCAGAATTATAAATACTGTAGTATGACAGCGATCTAAACATGACAACATTTCTTTCATTTAATCCAATGAATTCTGGTTTAATATGTTTGCAGTGGAGGGTTATTTAAAGGTTGTTCTCCTACTTTTTAAATGATGGCAAACTTTGGAATCTTTGGGTAAAATGCTATGATGATGTCCAAAATCTGTTCAGTCCTGTTTCTGTGCACACCTGCAATTTCCTTCATCCTAACACCATTTCTTACTGTAATCATTTCCAAATGCTTTGTTTATTAAGCAGTCATTGTGCTGAGTCATTCAAAACACATGTTGGACATAAGTTTTTCTGATCAAAGTTGTGACACTACATGAAAAAAATCCAATAGCAAAAAACACAAATTCAGCAAAAAAACAAAACAAAGAAGGTAGTTTACTTGCAAATAATCCAAACTTTTTAAAAGAGATCAGCTGGGGAGGATTTTATTTTGAAGGTGTTCTTTTGATAATTTGATAAACAGGTAAATCGGGGTGAGTTGCTACATGTCTGTTGTGAAAGAGGTTTTCTTTGTGTAGACTGACATCACTTAGTATTACACTGTATAACCACTTATCAAACCGTGCACCCAAAAAGAGAATGTAATGTAAGCGCTGATCTAAAAACAAACACAAACAAGAAAAGCCCTCAGTATTAACTCAACGACAAACTAATCAAGAGAAAATGTCGGGTCTTATTGTGAAAAGGAGACAGTCCTTATCAGTTTATCAGAGACCAACAAGACTGCATGAGTTTTATGTTTTCTATTCTGGTCAGTGTTTTATTTTGGAAAATACTGTTTTGATTTTTTGTCGTATCCAAGTGGTTTGATTCATTCAGTGTAAAAAAATAAATAAAAATCAACCAGACTAAATACAAGTTTGAAATATTTCAGCATCTGTCTTCAGTCTGTCCAAGCATCCTGTCCAGGATGCTTGGACAGACTGATGGTTGGACAAATAATTATTCCCTGAAGGAATGCAGGGAATGATTAATTGTTTTTGAATCAACTTCAAAATTTGTGAAATGAGGTTTGCACAACTGTTCAGAAAACTATTTTGTTTTTTTGTCCTTTTTCTTTTCAAAACATCTTTTAATTGAGTTCTTTATCTAAAGACAAATGACTGAAACAGATGTTTGAGAGTCTCTGTCTTTATAGAGGTTTTTGAACTGTGGCCTGTGAGACTTTTTCATTTCTCTACTGTCTCTGCCAACACTGAGCTTCCTGGTGGTTCAAAAGCTGCGGAAACGGGAGTGCAGCCCTATCAAAGACACAAAGATCAATTTCTGTTTTGTTCTACTTAATGCAACGTCATATATTAATACCATCAATCTATCTCTTCCTTTGAAAGCACATCTTGGTTTTATGGAATTGGCCGCCCAACCTGGAAGTGTCCTCCACAGCAGGGGAGTGTGTGCAATAGATACTCTGGCAAAAGTTAAATTGAATTTTAACTAATTCATCCCTGACTTGTTTATATATGTTTGACTGGATGATGTGACTGTGGCTGTGAAGGAGCTAAAGTTTCTCTGTGATTTGTGAGGAAGCAATTTCCTGTGAAGAAAATGTTCATGTGGCCAGGACTTCTTATCCTGTTTGACTAAAATTCTCCACCCTTTCCTTTGCCCTCTCCTTTACCCAGCACATCTCTGTTCTGAGTTGTTTATTCTGCTTTTTTCATTATATATTCAAACCTAAATGGGCAACAGAAAGCAAAATATTTTTCCACATACTTCTTGGTGTTTGGCTTCCTGTTATTGCTTCTTTTCTGCCATTTCTGCCCTTCAAAGAGGACATGATGCCTGGGAGAGCAGATCGCCCTCCCCGTTCACTCAGACAAGGTGAGACCCCAGTTTTTCACAACAGCTGGGAACCCAGATCCCAGCTCCCCTCAGACAGCCACACCTCATCTTTATCATTTCATCCTTCAGAAAATTCAACACAACCACATCTAGTTTACTGATAGGTTTAGTTAAATCAGACAAATCTTTCCTCTTTGAATTGTTCTATTTTGCATTTCATTTAGAAGAAACACTATATTCCTGATATTTGCTTTTACTTCAATAAATGTTGTTATAGTTAAACTTCAGATAAAATGTAATAGGAAAACAGTAAGATTCTTTTCTGAGGACAATCTTCCACTGTTATTGAAACTGAGCCATGAGCATCAGTTCAAGTAATTTTTTTGGAGCAAAGAAAACAAAGAATATAAATTTAGACCAACTGTATTCCACATGTGGAGAAACATCTGCTTGAATGATCCAAATGGTTTTTGAATGAACTTTTAAGATTTAAGAAAGGCACTTTGAAACCAAATGAATTATTTAAAAATTGAAGCTGTGTTTAAGCTGGTTGTTCTGCACCTTCTGTTTGTCTTTTTTAAGTCCAGTCGGTCTATTGAAGGTTTCTGTCTGCGAGCAGAAGACTCAAATGCTCAAAAAGTGCTAAAAGTAAAAATTCCTCTTTGGATCACATTTGGAAAAAATGTGATTGTATTCAGAAGGACTGAAGCCCAAAAAACAAACAAAATTCTCACATGAATAACAACAGCAAAACCATAGTCATTCATGTTTTTTTGTTAGTCTTAAGAGTGATGTTCTGAAGGTAATAAATAAATAAATAAATAAATAAATAAATTGAAAAAGGAAAAATGCATTTTTAATTAACTCCAAAGTGAGAACTAAGAGCAACTTAAGTCAGAGTCTGGATACCATCTGTGGCAGGAAGTTATTCCTCTCCACTGTCACCAACTACATCCCTAGAAAAGGCGGGTTTAGACAACATTTAAATGTCTGATTAGAATAATATTTTTTAACAGCCTGAAATTGAACTAACTGGATTGGATTAAGATTTATTTACTCCAGATTTGTCGTTTTTTTTTTTGTGTGCTTGTTTTAGGACATGTAGATGAGCTGATTTAAGAAAAGATGCTTGAGACGTTGTGTTAAGAGAGAACGTTAATGTCCAGCTGCTTCTTCATCCATGAACCACTCAACTGTTTGTTATCAGCTAAATCTTCTTTGGGTACAGGATACCAATAGGAGACTCCACTGGCTTTGTACCATGACAAAGGTGGATAAAGGTGGAAAGGTTTCCCGTAATCCATGGACACCAGTGAGGTTCACAAATCATTGAAGAAAAAAGGTTCAGAGCACTGTCTAGTGGGTCTAGATGACCCAACACCCAATGTTAAAGTGCCTAGGATAGCACAAGGGTTACAGGCCTGTCATGCTAAGTAGAATTTTAATGCAAAAAACATGTGATATGCCTGTAAGAAAATGTTTATTCTGTTCTGAGCTGTTTGTTTGCATGCTTAATACAGCTCTCTGTTCTAAGCTTGCATATTTGACAGATCTCCACCCAACCACTATGCCAAAAACTCTCCTTTATACGATACAGATCAGTCAACATCTCACCAAGCATATTTGTCTCTGTTACTTTTATCTTTCCTAAAAAATATGTTACTATTATGTATGTTTTTAGCTTAGAGAAGTAATGTCAAATAGAAAAGTTGGATGACCCTCAGACAGAGCTGAGGAGATCGTGTTTGAAGAGCAGAGTAAAGGTCAAGGACAATGTGGTGTCTGATTAGGAATTACGACTGCTTTTGCCCCAGAGTTGACTCAGCCAAGGGGCTCTTCACACTAAGCAAACAGGCAGCTCATGCAAAAAAATGCACTAACAATACCAGTTTGAGGCAGGAGCACAACCACCCAGGCACAGGGGAGTGTGGGAAGCTTCAAGCTGGTTTATTATTGGAGATTTCAGAGCTACTAAACACGCTATGTATGGTTCTTCCTCATTTCAGATGCTTTGGAGATCTCAGCCTGCTGTGATTTAACCTCTAAAGTCTTCCACAGTTCTACTCTTTGAATGACAACCAAACTTTTCATAGAATATAAATGTTCTGTTGTAGACTTTTGGTGCACTTCATGTTCAACTTACTGCCTTCAAAAGTGATCTAAATACATTCTAACTTAAAGCTTACACTGCTACACAGTTGGTCACTTTTGAGCAGAACCCTGACCACGTCTGGGGTCCACCCACCTCTTCCTCCTCCACCCTCCTTCCCTTTTCTCTCCCTTCCATCCCTTTCTGGCTCACTTGTCAGCAGCAGCGCTGGAAGTTGGGCTCCAGACTGCAAACTGAGCAGGAGAACAGGGATTATTTTAAGGTAGGACATTGCAAATTAACAGTTATTTAATGATTCTCCACATCCCAGGTGATGTTGAAGTCAGTAAAATTTGAGAGTATGTTTGCATGAAAAGGAAAACAGCAGCTGGGCCAGTCTGTAGTGCTTTTTTTGCAAAGTGCTGTAACACATGCATGTTTCTGCTCTTTTCATGTTCTGCAAATAAAAAAAAAAAACAACCAAAAAATCATATGCATTTTTAAAACCAGCAAAAATGTGAGGAAACAAGTAAACTTTTTATGTATTGTCACTTTACAGTTAGTAAGTCTTTTTCTGAATTTTTCATTACACTACTGGATCCTTGCATTGGAAATGAGAATTTGATTCTTTTTGTTGCAACTTTTGTAAAACCAGTAAACTAAAGTAACAACTGAAGATAAAAAAATCTCAAAAATCTGCGTCATTTCTCTGATTATTTGACAGTGTCCCATCAGTGTCATTGTGAAAAGACTGTTGTCTGTTTCCTCACTGCACAACTTTGCATATTTGTGAGCAGGACAACATCAAGTTAATCAAATTTCAAATCAAATATTTGTCATAAGCAAACACAACTTTAATGAAACAGGAAAAAATTAAATCTGACATTAAAATATATTTTTTAAGCTAAAAGGGCTTTTTTTTTCCAAAACAAGGAGAGCTTATTTTAACAAGTTGCACTAATACATAACCTAGAAGCCAAAAAACTCAAAACGAAACAAAAAGACTTTTGAAAAGGTTGATGAAGAAATACAACAGGTCTACAAAACAGCCTAATAAAAGACTTTGAGGAAAATACAGATCTCTTCCACTCAGTCGGATAAAATTCCATCAAAGTCTGTTAGCTAATTTGAATGATGGGACACCAAGTCCTAAATTTGACAGCCATTAGACCCTTTTGTGGTTACTTTCTGGCACTGATGACTCGTTTTTTCCTCTCTGTGTGCCCAGTTCCACATTAATATAATATTTTTGTCCTTCTCTGTGAGCTACTGATGGAGTAAGACATATGAGAGATGCTGCAGAGACAGTTGATGCTGTGACCACGAACAGTTATAACCTGCATTTGTTTAAACTTTGCTGACAGTTGTTAACCTGACAATCTTTTGCATACCTGCTGTGCTGTAGGATCTCAGACACCAAAGGAAGTAACCAATGTATTTCCTGCATCACAGCACACAGCAGGTGACTTTGATTCAGTTTCAGTGTTCAACTCCTTGTTTTCATCTCAGGTTGGCGTTCATGTCTGCTCACCTGCAGCTTTCCTTGTCTTCCATTTTCTTGGAAATAGTCCAGACTGATTGCTGAATCCAAACTGCAATGATTTTGAAAGAAAGCTACTGTATGTTTGCAGAATGAAGAAATGAACTGGTCAAAGACATCCACCAGGCAAACAGGACGAATGTGGAGATCAGCATTTTGCCCAAACAAAGTTAGGAGACAGCAAGAATTTAACCAAATTCTACTGCTGCACTACAAGATGTGTACAGACAAATATTGTTGTCTCGTTGTTGTTATTCTCCACATCCTCTGCGTCAAGTCTAGCAGGTTACAGCTTTTGAGTTCCATCCCTTTAAAACATGGGTTTTTAGACCCTCATTGCTCAGAACAAAACAGAAAAAATCAAGCAAGACAGATCTCAATTGGGCCTTTATTCTTTATAGGCACAGTTAAAGAAGATATTGTGTTCTTGAGCGAAACACTTCTCTCTATACTAGCAAATATAGAAAACCATCAAATTGGTTAGAACGAGTGTCTTTTTCAAACTAATGCAGCTAAAGTACACCTTTTTAAATAGAAAAAGAAATCCCCAAGCAAACCACAAAACAAAATTAAAAAAAAAACAAAAAAATAGTTTCTTTAAAAATACTACTTGGTAATTTATGTAAGCCTGATTTATAAAGGTAGCAAAGAAACCAAAGAGTCTTAAAAATATTTAATTTACCTTCAGTGTGAAAGCTTTTGGATGAACACAGAGCTAATACTCTGGCAGGACTAAAAAAAAAAACGTATGAAGCTTTTCCTCCTCCTAATGTGTCTATTTTAGTTTTTGTAGCAGACCTCAGTTGATTTAATCATGAAATATATCAGCACGCCAGCTGACCTCACCACTCATTCCTTGTAACCTTTTTTTTTTTTATTAGAAACACTTATAGCTAATGCACATGATCCAGCTCTTTGCTGAGCTACAGCCATCAGATCTGCAGCAGAGAAACAGCACAGCTTTGTGCTCCGCTCCCATTTCTTCACACAGAGAACTAAACAACTTTTCACTTTTCACAGGTCATGATATGCACACAGGAGCTAGGCCTGGTGGAAAAGTCTTGGTTATCACTGTAAAAAAAACTCACTAACAATTGTATCTAAACTTCTTTCCTTTCCTTTGTAGCTCCAACAGTGTAGAAAATGGAGCATCTTTCCCACTTAAGTCTGAATTTTGCAAAACAGGAAGTTGTCTTTAGTTGGTTCTCCATCATTGACATTTCTTATAGAAAGTGGTTCTGGCTCCAAACAAATGAAGTCAGTTCATTCGCCATATTTTCATGACACAAACGCAGCACTGTTGGAACCTGAAATCATCAGTAAGCAGTGATTGGTCTAAGTTGGTCTGAGTAAACATTTATATGGTGACCACTCTCGCCAATCAAGAGTGAGCTTGTTGAAAGACCACACCCCTTTCACCAAAAGTGGGCTTGGGGGAATAAATGTTTAGATTGTTGAATGTCATACTTTTATTTTTGAGTCTGATTGGTCTGTTTATAACTTCAATAGCTTGCACTATAGAGAAATTATGAAAACAAATAAGGAATATCAACAAAAGGTATCAGAGCAAAAATGGTTATTCTTACCAATAGAATGACTGAGTTATAAGTAAGGGTTAATGGCCGACGAAGTAGTATTATCACTTTTTAATGCACGCCGTGGAAGCCTGAACCGTCCGCGAAGTGTGTTAAAAAGTGATAATGCATAGTTCGAAGGCCATTAACCCGCTACTACCATGGTCACTTACAAAAGAAAAAAATAGTGACCCGTTTTTAGACATTATTTCTTGTTTTCTTCCAATTTGGATCGCTTTTGTCACAAAAAGCGAACTATTTGTTATGTGGTGTGAAGCCGCGCCGCACCACATAACAAATAGTTTCGCACCACCGTTGCAGTCTATATAAAGCTATACATATATGCTGATCTTTCCAATGGGTTAAATAAAGCATCAGTTCAGAGTGAAACCGTGTGGTTATCCTGTGGTATATCACTTTTTGATGCACACCCAGCAGCCAATCAGAAGCGAGTATTCACCCGGACCATGGTATAACTGTTTATTTATTCACAGAAGTCTATGGGCTTTTGGCTTTTTGGAGCCAGTAGGTACTTCTTATTTGGAATCAGGGGAGAGGGGTCATTCAGTCCAGTTCTCATATATACGTAAGTCATTGGTTTCCATCCACAAAACACAAAGACCAATAGTAGAGCATTTCATGCTGACATCAGCAGACTCACCAAGTTGCACAGCAAGTTTCCCACTGATAGGGATCTTTTCCAAAACTACAGACTACTCTGTCTGTAGACATGTCATCGATACATGTGGACACTGAGTAATCTGGGAGAAAGACTTTGGCTACTTCTTTTCCGCTTCATCTGGATCCAAATATATTCCAGACTCAAGTTTACATTTTTCCTACTATAAACTCACTATAGTCTTCCAAGCCACAATGCTACTGTCAAAGCCACTGATCCCTTCTTCTGGAATTCTCTTATCTGAAAGTACAGGGCAATTAGCTACCTGCTGCCACCTATTGATTGCGGTTGAGCGCTGGGCTTAAATTCCAACTGTGGGTGACCCTGGTCGGGCCATGAGTCTCTCGGGCGTCCTCTTCCTGGGCGGGGGTGGCCGGCCCCTGCCTTGCTCTCTCCTGGACCAACCGTGGGCCGGGTGGATGACTGCCTGGAGTGCGGGGCGGGTCTCCCTTGGGAAGCCCTGGCTCGTGCCTGGGGTTGGGTTGGGGGGATGCCCAGAACTCCTGGGTGTTGGTGTGCTCTTCTGGGGCGGGGCCCCACGTTGAGCCCTCCCGGCACGGCGGGGGGGGGGGGGGGGGGGGGGGGGGGGGGGGGCTGCTCTTCTGGTTGGGCTGGAGCTTGCACTCTCTGGGGTCCTAGTTGCTGATGCTGCTACGGTGGGGGTCTTGGTTTGGGGATGGCTGGGCAGTCTCCCTCCTTTTTACATTCCATCATCTATTTTAGAAGAACATAAACACTCACTTGAGCACAGGTGTTAGCTGACCTTTGCACAAATAGTTGATTGATTGAAATAAATATTTCACATTAGTTGGTTGAATGCATAAGTATGCGTGTGTGAACATTAGTTGTATTGTGTACATGTTGACATGTAAACATTTTTGGAGCCAACAAGTATGTTTCTAACATTTGAGTGTGTGTGTGGACAGGCCCCGCCCCTTCTAGATTTGTATTACTGGTACAGCTGAACCTGACAGTAATGATCATAAACATCCAGCAACTTGTTGCTACATGCTGCTTCATGATTTTACCCGACCCCCCTTTCTATAATCACCCTCCTACCCCCCCCCCCCCCCCCATCTCTAACATCCCTCTCTCTTCTTCCCTCCTTTCCTTTTCCGTCTGGTCCAACACAAAAGATTTTCAGATATGATTTAAAATGAACAAAGTTTGGCCTCGATTAAAAGAGGGGTTTATTCAGACATACCTCTGGTTTGTCAGAAGATTCCTAACTCCTGTTGTAAAAATAAAATATGTCCAACACAACAGGCCTTCAGCTCTCATCTGTTTGCCCAGCTGTTGGACAGGACAGGTTAAAAAAAATGAAAGTACAGGGCAATTAGCTACCTGCTGCTACCTATTGATAAAGCAGGGAATGATATGAATTCTTCCACTCAATAGACAGCAGATACTTAACAATACCATTACATTTACATACAATTATTGCTTTTAGACCAATTAATTGAAAGTGAATATTTTTCCAGACTCGTGATGAGGGTCATAGGGTCAAAAACTCAATTTCACCACTGAAAGAAGGCTGAACAAAGTGCAAATCTCCAATCTTTATCATCTCAATCCTGGTCTGCTCACTAGAAAGGCAATTACAAAGGTAACTTTTTCGTTTCAGAGGGAACTGAGGAAGTGAGAGTTCCTTGAGAGTTTATTACTTCCTTTCTGAAGATGGTGACAAAAGGAGAAGGAAGTTGGTCTCAAAGATGGATTTAAAGTCTAGTTGGAAGGGTGTGAGAAATTCTGCCTGATTTGTAGTGTTTAACCCTTGTGCTATCCTATGGGGTCAGGATTACCATTGACGTGTTCTCCCTACCATGAAAAAGGTGGATAAAGGTTGAGAGGATTTCATGTGATCCATGGAAACCAGTGAAGATCACAAATCATTGAATAAAAAGGTTCTTTGTGGGGTCTAGATAACCTCACTCCCAATGTCAAAGTGCCTAGGATAGCACAAGGGCTAAGGAGATTCTGGGAGAAATATGCAAAATGAAATCCAGAAATAAAACCAACCAGCTCATTAGGGAGAAAGTCTGGTAGAAGATGGGCTAAACCAGGAGCACAGACACGGACAGAAGCCTGACTGGTGACATGGGGCTTGGACTACAGTGTGGCTGAGGACAGATACTTGGTCAAGAACATGATTTGACATGAAAAATCACAGCAAGATGGGATTATGTGGAGACACCATGAGTTTAATGAAAAGAGAATAAAGAGAATATGGAGAATAAAGGGGGAGTAAGACCTTCATGCATGAACCAAAAAGACCATGTATTCTTTATGTTCTATAAAAAACAAAGGTACACAATGCAACTGTTGATCTTTGAGCCAGTTTTTAGCAAACTGAAAAAATAAAGCTTTTTCGTTTTCTGATGAGAAGTCGACTTTCCTTTAAGCAGCTGGTTTGATATTTCAGTGTGAAACTCCTCCATTTATGTTAGCTTAGTAGAAGATAGAAGTAATAGTTCCTTACAGTCTTGCAGGCTCAACCGATCAGTAGAAGAATATAAATTTGTGATTCACTGTTGCTTAACCTCATTCTCCTTGGGGTTTGTTGACAGAAAACCCACTCAAAACTAACATTACTAAGCTTAAGCTTGCCTGTAAAGACCAGCTCCCTTGCTCACATTTACAGTATTTGTAGACTGTAAAATAAGACACTGGGAGCGCCTGAAGGAAATTCCTTTTGTGAGAGTTGTGTTGATTCAACACTCTCTGAAGGGTGAAACAAGAATCCCACAACTAAATTCCAATCACAAAGCTGGACATGCAAAAGTCACAACCATTGGCTATAATCTCACTTAGATGAAACAAAAACTATCAGAGTGCACAAGAGCAGATGCAGACTCTTCTATAGGAGCAGACAGGCTTTGCATTGCCACTTTGTAGGAGCAGAACCTTGGAAACCACTTGCATGTTATATTTTTGAGCTCTCCATGATGGTCAGAGTTTTGACCTCAACCACAGCCTGCATTTGCTTTCGCAGATCTACAGGAAAAAGCTAACACAGAGGTAGCCCACTGGGATGTAACATTTTGTCTTCATCACAAACACGATGAGCTGAGCCCTTGAGGTTATGTGACCAACATGCACCTTCCAATGAGACTTGCAGCAAAGGGAAACATGTTTGGCAGTTTCTGCGACAGACAGAAAAACAGAAATACAGCTAGATTAATGGATGCCCCAGTCAGAAATAAAAAAAACATAAAATGCAGATGGTGAAAATGTGTTTCTCATCAGCCTCTGGGATCTTTTATGCGATGACCAGAATGGATGGCCTCTGCTTAACTCTCCACAATGCACGACATCGCCATTACATTCAGCACCCGAGTCTGCAATCAGCCAGGCCGCTCATGTGAAACAGACTTGTTTATGGAAGCCTGCCGGTACAGTTTAGGGATAAATACCACGTGTAACACATACAAGCTTCTGTCAGCTTGTTTATAAAGAGGGGACTTAAGTTCCGAAAGTGGGTTTATATGCCGCCATTACGCTTTACATGAACATTTACGGTGAATTTACTGCTCGCAAAATTCGGAGGGAGGCAGAAGAACAAACAGAAGTTGATGAAATGCTTAAAAAAATTTACTGTGAGAAGATCAAAACTATGTCTGCCTCAAAAACAGGTTAAAATATTTAAGTAAAATGGGCACAAAAACGTCTATTCGCCGCATGGAATCACATCAGTGGATTGAAAGTCACTAACATTTGTCTGTGTCTCACCTTTTCATGTCTCACAGGCTTTAATCGCTTAAGTGTTTCAGTGCTGCGAGGTCAGGCGTGGGCAGGCAACAGCTAAAGCCCATCCACTCTCTTGTCGCCTGCAGAAAAATGTCCCACCAACTGAATAAGATAGCAAAATTCTGCATTTTTTCACTCAAGAAGCCACCTTTGAACATTTCTCAAAAAACATTTTAAAAACATGAATAAAGGGAGAGAGTTAAAGTCATCCAAGGACAACACATCCGTACGTCAGAGTTTAAGATTAGCCAGGCAGCAGCCTTTGTTAGCCTGTCATGCTAATCCAACACCACCTGTGTGGAGCGCTCACATGTCAGAACACCAGATTACATCAAATGATTTTATGCTGTAATCCCGTCCACTGAACATGCAATTGAACAGGAATAGAGAGGAAAACCAGACTGTGTAAAGAGGACAGTTTTTAAAGGTCAGAAAGCACAGAGAAAAACAAACACAACACTGAACTTTTATTCATGGATGCCTAACAGAGAGATAGAGGAAAAGTTTACAGTCAGGAAAGTGAGGAAAATCTCCCACCCGCCTGTTGCAGCATGAATGAAGAAGGGAATCAGTCTGACCAGCCCGTACACATCAATAAAAAGGAGACTTTTAAATGTATCCTCAAAGACAAAGTTGGTGTCTGTCCCCTGAACAAAAACAGGAAGCTGGTTCAACTAATGAGGAACCTGATCGATGCCAGTTTTGCCATTTGGACATTCAAAAACAAAACAAAACCAGGAGATGAAGAATGAGGGTCTCCGTTTTGGAAGTATGAATCTTTGGTAATTATTTACGAGACATTTAGAACAGAAGTACCTATTTTATCCTGAAATAGTAGGAAAAAGTAACAGAATAATAATACTGTATTTGGATAATTTTATTGGAGAGTTCTGAATCTCTGCAGTTTTTGAATTTAAACAAACATCATTTATGTGTTAAAAAGCCGTACCCAGCCTTCACCCAACAGTAGCTGGGAGAAGGTCCAGCGACCCCGTGACCCCAAAAGGGATTCGGCGTGTTTGGAAATTGAATGAATGAGTCTCCGGCGTGCCACTGACATCTTTTTACTTTTCTCTTCACTCTTCAGCTGTTCTAATGAGACCTGAATGAAAGCAGGCATCCCACCATCACCACCTGGAAAACTAAGTGGATTGAAGGTGATCGAGGGAGCCAGAGGAGAAGAGAAGACAGAGTGGGGATTAGCAGCTAATCCGGTCTGTGGACAATCCTAAAGGAGCTTTATCGTTCTTCCAAGACGATGCAGACAAAACAGTTGCTGGATTACAACGCTTTACTTTATTGCCCTTTTCACGAAGGCATCACCCTAGTTTTTCTGTCACACTGACCGCCTCGGAAGACTTTCTTCAGTTCAGGAGAACACAGGAAGCAAGAATCCCGGTGTGGAGGAAGGATGCTTCATGGGCCATGTGCCTCCTCATACATGGCTAACCCTTTTTAGAGGAACAGAGAACTGGGCTACTCTTCTTTTCAGTTTGACTGCTGAGGAATACAAGAGTGGAACGGTTCTGTGGAGCAGATCCAGGATCCTGTGAAAGGTTCTGACCTGTTGAAAATGTTTATTTCTTGTTCAGTAAAAGACAGAAATGTTTATAGATTAATTTATTGATGATTATCTGTATATTTTTGGAACTCGAAAAAACATTTTTTCTAACTTCAGGTAGAAGGGATTTCAGACTCTTTTTAGCTTTGCGTGGCTTCCAAGTGAGGTGATCCTCTTAATACTGCAAGTGAGCCTCCCAACAGCCAAAATTAAAATATAACTGCCACAATGTCTCAAAAGGACAATAGCAGCAGAGTTGCTTGGCTGAAATAACTGCTGTAAATTTACAGTTTGGGCTGGCGTCTGTATTTCTGGACAGCAAACAAAGCAAAGAAAATCTGTGCCCAGCTAGCCTCAAAATGTATTTTTGTGACCAAAAAAGATGAATTATAGCCTAGTAATTTATCATTTCTGTCATGATTGAAAGCTGCTGCTGTGCAGGAAATCGAATGTGTACTTTTTAGAGAAGCGGTCAAGAGAAAATCTGGGGGCACAGCAGGTTCTGGATCCAGTCTGACATCTTCCAGAGCAAATGCAAACAGAAACTGTTGGATCTAAAGCTGACTCTGGCTTTTTCACTTTTTGTTCAGGCTCAATGAGCATTCATCTGTGTTTTATCTCCTTGTTGGGAAGGCTTTCTCATTTTCTTTCCTTCTGGTTTTACAGTGGACCCAAAGGCGGATCTGTCTTGACTGACATGTTCTGACATTTTCATTCAGTTTGAGGGGACAACACACAACCTTTCTCCTGCCATGACTTCAGGAAAACTGCCAGGGATTAAAGGCCTCATGTCAGGCTCTCAGGGGAAGCGCCGATTCAAAAGTGACCTCTCTGTGGACATGATTAGCCCCCCAATGGGCGACTTCCGACACACGATGCACGTTGGCCGTGGCGGGGATGTTTTTGGAGACACTTCCTTCCTCAGCAACTATGGAGGCTTCAAGGAGCCAGGAAGCCCTGACTCTGCCAACAGCTCCAAGTCAACCGGCTTCTTCACACGGACATTTCGTCACGTACGGAGAACTTCCACACAGCGGCCGCGTGGGGGCTCCAGAGACCTGTCCTCCCTACCGCCGGAAGTCTCACCCATTATCAAAAATGCTGTCTCCCTCCCTCAGCTAAACATCGATTCTCCCAACGGGTGCCTACAAAGGGTGCTGTTCCCCAGCTCCATCAGCTCTACAGACTCCTTCTGCACATATGGTGAGATAATTCACATAATCACTTCCTACACGGGATCCATGTAAAGCATCTTACCAGAGATTATCTTCTTTAAAAGTGAGCAGGGAGAATACCTCTGACTGCACTCAAACATGAGGGCTTTTCAGGAGCACAATCCCTAATATCTCCAGTTATTTGACACAAAACTATTCAAGATGCTAAATTTTGAATTATTTAACCCTTGTGGTATCTTAGATGACCCCACCCTTACATTGACATGTTCTCCCTACCATGACAAAGGTGGATAAAGGTGGAAAGATTTCATGTAATCCATGGACACCAGTGAGGATCACAAATCATTGAAGAAAAAAGGTCTAGTGGGTCTAGATGACCCAACTCCCAATGTTAAAGTGCCTAGGATAGCACAAGGCAAGGCAAGGCAAGTTTATTTGTATAGCACAATTCGTACACAAAGTAATTCAAGGTGCTTCACAAAACAGAAAAATGCATTAAAATCACAATACATCATAGAAATAATCAACGTAAAATTTACTTTAAAAGAAAAGAAAAAATTTGAAAATTGATTTAAAAAAAAGGAAGGAAAGGAAAGAAAAGTGCAAATAGGACCTTTCAGTCATATACTCTGCTAAACAGAAATGTTTTAAGTCTAGATTTGAACATGAACACAGAAGAGGCCTCTCTTACGACTTCAGGGAGGCTGTTCCAGATTTTAGCTGCAGAATATTGAAACGCTGATTCCCCTTGTTTAGTTCTGACTCTGGGAATCAACAGGAGGCCGGCCCCTGAGGTCCTCAGAGTACGAGATGGTTCATATGGCACGGCCATGGAGAGACTTGTACACAAGCAGAGCTGCTTTGAAGTCTATTCTTTGAGGTACAGGGAGCCAGTGCAGAGACCTGAGCACAGGACTAATGTGATCATACTTCCTGGTTTTGGTCAGGACTCGAGCAGCAGCATTCTGGATGTACTGAAGCTGTTTTACAGCTTGTTTGGAGAGGCCGGTGAGCAGGCCGTTACAGTAGTCTAACCTACTGGAGACAAATGCATGAATAAGTATAGCACGAGGGTTAACATAGTCCGTCTTTGCCTCGCAGTAGCTAGGATAGGCTCCAGCATCCCAGGGACCCGCAAAATGGTTTAAGCAAGTTTAGGAGATGGATGGATGGGACAGGATTTTTATGGCCTTTTTACATTTACCACATACTTAATGTTTGTTTAGCCACATATTTCTTTAACTGCTAGATCCATGTGCTTTGATGAGTCCTTCATTTGAATTCAACAGTAAAGATCAGTAGTGATCAATAAATAGTATAGAAAACTGTACTTGAAGTAATCAAACAGGGACACCAAGCTTTAACTCAAAGAGAATATATGTGATTATCTCTGACTGAGAATTTTTACGAGATCTAAATGTTAAAAGTTAATTTGCTTATTTTTCAGGATTTTTTTTATCAGCTTTTCTATATGCCTGAGAGAACTCTGACAGTTAATAAGAAGACACTTTATCTGAGCAATACACACTCGACTGTGGCTTCTACTGAACAAATTTAGAGGTGATGGTTAGAATCTGGTTTATGTTTACCAGAATTTACTCATTTATACATTATTCTTGATATTATGAGTTAGATTTAAAGAGGACAAACAACCATGTCCAAGAGTTTAAAAAACAATCATTCAATTGAATAACGTACATCATGTATGAACCATCTTCAGGTGCATTTTCTAAAAGCATCAGTTTTGTTTAATTATTCCACTCACACCACCCACATCATCCAATGTGTGTTGGACATAGTACCTCAAAACAATAATTAGATAAGCCACTCTTCCGAAGAAAAAAAAATATGATGAAGGATTCACATAAGCTGCAGGTTTCAGCTGCAAACACTCAGTTACAGCATTTTTTTTTTAAATAACATAAATCTTAGTAAAAAAACCTCCATCCATCCATCCATCCATCCATCCATCCATCCATCCATCCATCCATCCATCCATCCATCCATCCATCCATCCATCCCTTCTGGTCATCTGGGACCAGGCCACGGGGACAGCAGTCCACTGCCGGCAATGCAAACCGAGTTCCTGGTCTGGTCATTCAGAGACCGGGAAGCCATCAATAATATTTGCACTTCGAATTAAAAAACTGAAACTGCTGCAGATGTTGCACTTACAGTGGCTGCAGATGGCAGCCTTTGTGTGAACACTCATCCCCCTCTGATACAAGGAAATCTTCCTTCCACACATTAATTCTTATGTTGTCTCACTGCCATCTCAAAAAGAAACTGAGCTTTGAAGCTCCAGTCAAAATGAGTCTGATCTGATGACAAAAACGCTTCTAAGTTACTTAAAACATGTTCTTGCTTTGCATTAGGTATATACTTATGTATCGCTTCACTACCTTCCTTGAAGGCCCAAAGTGCTTTACTGTTCTATTTATCATCAAATCATCTTTACTGTCACTTATTATTCTGTTATCTTTAGGCTCAGTGTAAATAGGACCACAAATGTCAGCAGACACTCAGCAAAAAGCTCTTTGAACTTTCCCTCAATCCTCCAAGGCAACGAGAAAACACGCAAAATCTTCCGACTCATCTGAAATCGCCTTGGCAACACCTGAACACCATCGTGCTGCAAATACACACAGCTGGTCTACTGAACTGAGGGAAACTTCTCCTCTGCAGAAACAAACATAAACACACAATTTGTGTCCAATCACAGCCGTTCAGTCAGACGTATTTCAAAGCTGGAAGTCCCCTTTTCCCTCTCCACATTTATTACCCAATCCAACAGGAATCTGAAGAGTGATGTAGATCTGAGGTAAACACCCACCACATTTGCAGTTGACAAGCCAGGTTTTGTTCTTTTTAAATATAGGTTATTGTGATTGTATTAAGAAAATGTTCTGCAACTGATCAGTTAGTTTATTGACAATTTAAAAACTACCGTACCGTATGTTTATATCCACAGTTTCCAAATAACTGTTGTTCTGATATTTGAAATCCTATATTTTCTGTGTCATTTAGTCCGTCTCTTTCTATGATCAACTTCCATGATTACAACAATTTTGTTAAGAACAAAACAAAACCTCTTGAGTTGACATGGACCGCCATCTGGTGGTGAAAATTATGAACTACCTGAGAAGAGAAAACCTGAAAACTTTACACACGTCTTTCATCAGTTTAAATGTATTTCATTACAAAATTTGAATTATGTGTTCACGCAAAATCCAAACTTAATCTAGAATTTATAATTTACCAAACTAGAACCACCAAAGTCTTCCTTAGTATGTTCTGTTCACACAAAATGTATGTTTAGCTTTTCTAAATAGATACAACCAATAGTTATTGAAAAAGTTTATTTAGTAAAACTGTCAAAGTATAAACAATCTACAGACTTCAATTTCAGTGTTTATTTTCTTGCAACCTGTTTATTGGAAAATATTTCTAAAAATTATCCATATTTTGCTCAATATATCAGACTTATCAGGATCATAATGCTGATGAAACTGTGACGGGGGAAAAAAAAATTTTTTTTTAGAGCAACAACATCTGTGCTGCATTGTTATTGGTATTAAACCATGAACCAATGAAACAATAAACAGCTGCTGAGCTCCAGTGCAGAACAAACTGAAACATGAGTCACACATGCTGACGTCATTTTAGTCATTCATTTAAGTCCAGCTCAAAGTGTTTCAACTTGATACCTATTATATTTTATTGTCACAAATGGTATGCTTTTGAACAAATCGTGTGCACACAATAACCGGCAATTGATGCTTTAGACTTCCATATAAGAAACAACAATTACATATTTGCACAAAACGTGATCAAAATTCTAGAAATGTATAAAAAAAATCCACAATTTTGCAGTTAAAGGGTTTCCATTGAATTATAATTACCGGTATGCAAACATAGAAAAACCAATTCCACATGACATGCTGGACCATTGATGAGCTGTGATGCTGTGAGTCCTCTTGTGGCACCCGTTGTGCATCCAAGCGCAAACATATTGTTGGGACAAATGTGTTTTTTAAATTGTTGTGTTTACATTAGGTGAATTTATTATCGCAAATTCAATTTGCACAATTTTATAGTCAAACACAGCTAGTGATGTCCTGGAGGTCTAACTAGAATAAACAAATCCCATTCATCACAAGTCCCAAAAATCAAGTCTTAAGGTTGAGTCTCAAGCCAAGAGTCTACCAGGAAAGTTTAAATGTAGCTCAAGTCCAAATCTGCATCTTTGCACAAAGGTCCTCAACAGACACACATGCTAGCACATACACAGGTTTACAAACTTTCAGACACCCAGATAGATCAAGAGTTTTCAAATTGAAATTGAAATTTAAAAAAATATATCTGGAAAAGTCTTTTAACATTGTTTCTTCCAAGAGTTTTAATAACTATTGGGTTTCAAAGCATAAAAACTTGTTTTCCTCCGTGTCTCTTTATCAAATTTGAAACCTAAGTAGTTATCAGACAGATTTCAGATGTTTAACCCTTGTGTGTTTCTTTGTGTTCAAATATGGAGTTAGAACAGTTCATTTGGTTCACTGGAACTGATCTTGTCTTGGTTGCAGGTGTGCAGTCTGGATTTGTGACTTTGCCCCGCCTTCCACGCTTTGAAAGACACTTCCAAGATGAAGAATGCAACACAGGCGGCGCACTGACACGCTCCGACTCGCTTGCCTCCTTCACTGTGGATTTAGGCCCTTCTCTCATGAGTGAGGTGTTGAGTTTGATAGACGTCAGCTCCTTTCAACTGTCCAATCGCAGGCAGGCAGCAGATGAAGAAGAGGATGGAGGTGAAGATGAGGACAGTTCTCAGACAGAAACGCCTGTGCAGACCCCTAAAGTGACCTCGCCCAACCTTTCCCTGTGCAGCGAGCCGCTCAGTCTTAATGGGAGGAGCTCTAACTGGACAGAGCAGGACAGAAGGACTTCTGATGTCTCCACAGGGTCTCCTCTTGAGCTGGAGCCTGTTATGGAGCCAGAGCGGTTCCAGAAAGCGGCTGACGTTCTGGCCCGCCATTATGGAGGCGGTTCTTTCACAAAGGCAAGAAGGAGCAGTGATGCGGCCTCTCAGACTGTTTACAAAAACCACAAAAGCCCCCACGCCTTATCTGAAGAAGAGGAGGAGATCAAGGTCTAGATGTTCAAAAAACACTTTCTTTTTTTGAGTTGACATGACATCAATAATGATTTCCTAACACAACTGTGACTGGGATATGTCTTCTAAGGAATTATATATATTCATACTGCTAGCATACATTTATGCTGTTTTTAATAAACTGGTAAGTTAGGCAAAAGTAAAGGTTAAATGTTTGTTTTTCTACAGTTCTGAAGCTTCAAAATATCTTTATTATATTTTGTCACTGACACTGTAAACAGTTTAATCTTTATAAACATTTATGACTGTATATATTTGATAACTCAATATGTAATTCTGTTTTACTGAATTTCTTTGAAAAACGTTTTTTATTTTTTATTTCTTAACACAAAAATACTAAAGGCACCTATGGTTAATTCATATTTTAAGCTTTGGCTTACTGATTAATGATCAAATTAATTTTACTTCACTGCCAATTTCATGCTTTTTTTCTAGCTGCAAACCTTTTAGTAAAATGTTACTAAACTCTTTCTTTAGCAGTTGTAGTTCAGTTCTGAAAAGAGTTTGAATTCTGTTTAATAAAAGATGAAACAGTTCTGCAGTCAAAACCAATAAGAAATCTTGGTCTCAGTGAGTAGTAAGTCTTAAATCCCTTTTTAACCACATTTCTTCCTAGTCAGGTTTATGTTTTTTATACTAATTAATAATACAAAATTGTTTTCAGATGTTACAAGCAGCTTTGAAAACCACAGCTTCAGCTCCTGAAGCTTCAGCGTTCACAGCCTGAGTGAATTCTGTTTGTATAAATGAGTTACTTCATTTTGCTTCTGTTGGGTTAAAACAACCTCCAACATCAGAATAACATCATAAGGAAAGAAAGACAACAGACCATAGGTACCTTTATATGGGGAGAGCGAACAGAGATAATACCCAGCAGCAATCTCTCTCCACTCTGGCGCATAGTCTGTTTCTCCCGCCTTTTTTAAGTTTGTTGGGCTAAGTTACACATGCGCTGTGCTCTAAAGAGAGGAGGAACAGACAAAGAACAGCTGCAGCGCGATCAGAAAAGATTAATAACAACATGTCTGTCTGTCCTCCCACATCATCTTTGGACCTGCAAAGTCTTTTCTCACGGATAACTAACACAGAGCGTCCTTGGATTCAGGTCTAGACACAGATAACACGTAGTTCTCATGCTGTTGCTGGGAAGATGCAAAGATAGTCGGTTTCCCCCCCAAGAGTTTCACCTCCACCTTCCTGTGAAACAGAGTTGGAAACACACACACTTCTGAAAACATGATTATATCATGTTACCAGGTAATGCATAAAAAAAAATATGAATTACTCATTTACATTTTTCCAACAGCTTCTCCAGCATGTTCTTATATACATTGTGTCTTAAAAAAGATTAAAGAATTTCAGCAGGTAATTTGAACTTTTTCTCCTGTTAAAGTTGTGATGCAGTGCAAATGAGCGCAACACTGCCACAGTCAAAAAGGTTTTCGCATGCATTGTGTGTCATCTCGCTTCTTTCCCTTCTTTGATTTTGATACATTAGTTTCAGTTTAGCGTGACAAAGCTGCCATCGAACAGCTGCTGACTGGTCCAGATTCTAACTAACTAAATTGCCACATTTATTTAACATGGTGTCTGCTACCGAGGCTCCGAAACCAAACCAGATCTTTTTACCCTCAATTTTGTCTCTTTGGATGAAGACATTTTCATTTTTTTAGATAATTTTAACAATAGTTCACACTGTCTTTCTTTCTTTTGTAGCATTGATAAATTTTTATTAAATAAGATTTGCAAATTTATGGTCAAGGATCTCCTAAAACTTTAAAATAAACTGTAAAGTTTATGTGCTGACATTGAATCAACAGGCCTCTGTGTGATCTGTTAATCCTGTGGAGCAAATTATTGGTAAAGAGTGTGATTATCTTGAAGATGTGTTTGTTAAAACAAAACAATAAAAGATTTAAAGCACATATTTTTTTATGCAGCACAAGTTTTTGGGATTAGATTAACAGCAATAATAAACAAAAGAATGATGGCTCACCACAGTAGACACAATGTATTTAGCAGAAGCATTTTTAACTTTTATGTTGATTTTCAGTGTCTTAAGTTTTAGAGCTCGTAGACGTTTGTCCAAAGTTATAACAAATTACTCATGAAATTATGTTTTTTTCTCTTAATATTTCAACATTTATTGATTAAAATAAAACAATAGTTCAGATACAAACTTAAAAAGTGTTATTTCCTGCTGGACGGAGTCGGAGCTCGAGCTCGGACGTTTTTTTCTACTGCAGACATTTTAAACATCTTAAACAATAAATACAAAACTTGGTTTTATTTTAGCTTCTTTGCTGTTCCTAATGGGTTTTACTCTGAGAAAAACGGCCCAGAATGGTTAAAAACGGCAGAATCCCGTACGAACAGAACCGACTAAAGTCCATTTCTGCCTCCAAACACCGTCGATATCAGACAGAAAAACCTGATTGGTTAGAATCTAGACCAATCAGCAGGATGTTTGATGCCAGCTTTGTCAGTTAAACTGAAACTAATGTCAGCAAAATCAAAGAAAGGAACAAGTCGAGATGTGACACAACTCATGCAAAAACGTGTTTTGGAAACGCAAAAATGTTTATTATAAAAAAAAAATGTTGAAAGCCAAAAACAAAATTAAAAGATAAAGATAAAAACAGAAAATTACAATTTTTAATAATGATTTTCTCCATCCATCCATTTTCTAAACCTGTTAAATTGCTTTTTGGGTTCTGGGGTTGCTGGAGCCTCTCCCAGCCACTATAAAGTGAAGGTGGGGTACACCATGGTTTGTTGTTTGTTAGTCCATTGCAAAGACATACAGAGACATACAACCACATACACACATTCCCTGCCAAAGACAACTAGGAAGGAAGAATTTGACCTGTGAAAGACATCTTTGGATTGTGGGAGGGAGCCAAACCCATGTATGCAGGAGGACAACATGCAAATCTGCCACCGAAAAAACCCAGCTGGAAATATAAATCAAAGCCTTCATGATGTGAGGCATAAGTGCTAACCACTACACCTCCGTGCAGCACATGCGCAGTTTACTATACTTTTTTGGTGTAATAATTGTCCAAAGCCAGCTGTTCTACTTAGAGTAATATGTCTATAAAGCAACTAAAAGTAATTATAATGTTTGGCTCATTGGTGTTTTCTTTGAGAGCCGCGTCTAATAAAACAAAATCTGTTTCACATAATAGTAGCAGTGTGTCCAAAGTCTTCTGGTTTGTTTGTTCCAATGTTTAATGTAAAGTTCTGGAAAAAAAATATGTCATTAAAATCAGCTGGCAAAAGTTAAGCAAAATGATAAAGGTCATGTTTTTTGTCCTGTTATCGATTGTTCACATGGAAACTGACTATAGCCTAAATACATTTACAGTAATTTATAAATATATACTGTAAATGAGAACAAGGATAATTCTCTTAATAGTTTTAAAGAAAATTCTCTCCAATTCGATCTGTTCTCTACAAAATATATACATGGAAAAGAATTAACACATTTTCGGTTGGGGCATAAAATGACTTTTCAATGTTAACAAAGCTTTTTGCTTATCCAAGTTTACAGCAATTCAACATTTCTTTAGGCAATCGTTTCTTGATTTTGAAATATTTAAAATAAAACGGAAACTTCAAAATGAGGCTTGCAAGAGAAAGCTGCTATCACAGGATAGGCTGACATTCACCAGAGTGTTTGAAACTGCTCTTAACATGAAGACGGTGGACAAGAACACACAACAGCTCAAAAAGATGGAGGATCATGACAGTGGAGTTCACAGGATGCAAGTGAAAGCACTGCACAAAGTACAAAAAGGTCATTATAGGTGCAATGGAAAGAATCACACATCTGATGCCTCTCATTTCAAAGACACTGTTTGCCATAGTTGTGGAAAAAAGGCACACATTAAGAGAGCGTGCAGGGCAAAGAGCAGGTAACAACAATCAAAATGGAAAACAGTCAGGTCAGGAAGATATAATGTTACAAAATATGTCAGTGAAGGTCATGAAGGAAATCTAGGGATGCTTATGGTACATAGTTGAGATGAGGAATTTGGCACCAAGCCACACAGAGAAGCATTTTGTGTAGATGACGAATCTCTGACAATGGAGATAGACACAGAAGCAGCAAGAACCATTATGCCAGAAAGACTTTATAAGGCTCATTTTCAATATAAGCCACTTAAGGAAACACCTGTTTAGTTGCCTACATACAGCAAACAAAAAATAGCTGTCAGGGGCTGTTTAAAGCTACAGTGTTTTATGAAAAACACAAGTTACCAGTGTTAGTGGTAAGAAGGGATGGCCCAGCAATGTGTGGTCAAGATTGGCACATACAATAAAGTTAAAGTGGCAGCAAATTAAAAGTCTATTTATACAGAAAAAAAACAAGATTTGAAAACAGATCAGAGCACTGTTTTTCTTCCACCTGGGACCTGGCGTGCAGCAGGGCTGCCAGACTCTCTCCGATGGCAGGCTAAATTATGTTTCACAAATTTAAAAAAACGTATACCTACATTTTATTCACAGTATTTTACCATTTGTTTGGCAGAACTGAAAGATTACCAACACAAGGTGCCCGGGAATGTGTTCTGTCTCCTGAACGGGAAACTGATATTATGAACATGGTCCTGGGAAAACAATGCCATAACATTACGGCATATACAAAGAAAATCATAGAAATTAATGACATGTTTCAAAATATTGATAGGGTAAGCTGATCAACACTGGACCGTGTCTTGCGCATAAATCATCTCAGGATGAAGCAGGCCTGCAGGGTAGCATTTGAACAAATTTCAGAAAGGGTCAAAGATTTGCGATATAACTATGTGTAAGTGAGTCCCACAATTGATGCATACGCTCAATACTCTATACTCGAAATTATACATATTATTGCATATTTCAATATTGTAATCATAACGATTGTGCTTCACAATAGTGACCCCTCAATTTCACGATAAACAACCCACTCATTCCACCAGATCAGGTAGACGGCCCAGAGCAGCTCAGATACTTTGTCATTTGGGACAACATAAGTTTTCCCAGGGCAGCTGTGGTACTTAACTGGTTCATTGCCCACCTGCGCTTTTCAGTAGTTTATCTCCCTCCATATTCTCTATACCTCAATCCCATTGAGGAATTTTTTTCTGCCTGGAGATGGAAAGTGTATGACCGAAATCATCAAATGCGTATACCTCTTCTCCAAGCTATGGAGAACGCAAATTAAGATATAGCAGCTGAGGTTCTTCGAAGCTTGATTCGCCATGCTAGGCAATATTTTCCCTGCTGCTTGGCCAGGGAAAATATTTCTTGTGATGTTGATAAGGTGTTGTGGCCAGACCGCAACAGAAGAAAGGATGCAGCATAGTTTTCTTTTTCCAGTTTTTCTCACATAAATTTTGGTACATGAGACACAATGACTACAACATGTAACTCATTCACCAACCCCCTGAACCAATGCCGCTAAACTAAAAGCATAGTTCCTACTTTACACTCAAATTACAGCTCTAAAACATTCTTTTTTTCAAAACACTACACACAATTCTTTGCTTTTGGCACGATTTTTCTTCCTTGTTTTCACAAGGAACATACTCCCATTCAAATATGCACACGGACTCATCACAATGGCAAAAACCTGTCACACAGTTTTACAATTAGCAATCAGGGCATTAGCATGAAAGGACAAGAGGTGTGCTCATCTTTTTTGGAGTAATGGATGCCGACAGTGGGAACAGAGGCAGAGCCAGAGGAGTGAGAGTAAGAGGAGGAGGATGGGGAGGATGAGAAAGTCCAAGGACCATAATCTATGATGAGATCTGAGCAACATTGGTTATTCATGCGGTCAACCATGGTCTGACAATGAGGGAGGCTGGACAAAGAGTACAGCCAAATTTGAGTAGGTACACTGTAGCATCCATCATCCAGACTTTCCAAAATGAGAATAGGTGTTTATCTCCCTACATATTCTCCATTCCCTAATCCTATTGAGGACTTTTTCCTGGCTGGAGATGGAAAAAAAATCCACAAATGCGTATCCCTCTTCTCCAAACTTTGGGGGATGCATGTGCTATATCTCCACACGCGTCTTCAAAGCCAAGGAGGACTCAAATGGGGATATAAAGGCTGATGCTTTTGATGGCTGGATTCGCCATGCTTGGCCATGGAAAAGATTGCTTGTTATGTGGATGAGGTGCTGATTTTTGATTCGTTTTTTGTCCTGTAACTGAATACGGTAAATTCTTCTGTTGTTGTGCATGTAATGTATGTGCTACTTTGTGTTTTTTTTTTAATTTTTTTTTTGAAATGGTTTATTTCAAGCAATCAAATAAGAATACACAAAAGCAATACAATCATCAGTTATACATTCATACAACAACGAATCAAACTTAGGATAATTAGACATATTAATAAATATTGCTTGAAAAGGAGTGGAAGGAAGCGAACTTATTGTTGTACTCCAAATTGTACTCCAAATTGGCTCCCTGTGCGTTTCAGGATTTATTTTAAAATTCTTTTAATATGGTCTTGGGCCTTCTTATTTAAATTATATTCTTTTAAAATATGAGCCCTCGTGGACCTTGAGGTCCTCCGGTGCTGGCGTCTTAGTTGTTCCCAAGGTGAGGACCAAAACTTAAGGTGAGGCTTCGTTCTGCCATTACGGTCCTCGCCTGTGGAACAGCCTGCCGGAGAGCCTCAGGGCCGCAGAGACTGTAGAAGTTTTTAAGAAGAGGCTCAAGACCCACCTTTTTAATTTAGCTTTTCGTTGATTTTAACTGCTAATTTATTCTTTTAGTTTTAGTATAGGCTATTTTATGTATTCATTTTCCTTTTATGCATCTTATTCTCAATTTTATGTTTATTATATACATCTTGTGTTTTTAATTTTAGCATCTTATGATTTTAGCCCCAGTGTTTCTTGAGGGGATCTTTTCCTCCAGGGCTTGCCGGCTTGGTCGGTGGTTGTTGCTGCATTTTTCACCCTTGCTGGGGCAGCTGGGGTCTAATTTTGCAGCTTCATGGTTGTGAAGTGAACCCCAGTGTTGTCCCGGTCTGGGTGGGCGCTGTGGCAATGTTCCAGTGGCCAAGCTGGCACCTGGTATGAAAGGATTCCCAAATACTGTTTCCTCACAGCAGAGCCAAGCCATACTTGTTTATTTCTTTCTTTCTTTTTTTTTACAGTTACATAGTCATTCATTGTACGTGGGGGCCATGGGTCATGTGTTTTAACGGAGGGGAGTGGGAAGGGTGAAGGGTGGGTTGGGTTTTTACTGTAATGTTGTGTGTTTTCTGTTTTTAGTGTTAAAGCGCTTTGAGCTGCACAAAATGCATGAGAAGCGCTATTTTATAAATAAAGTTGATTTGATTTATATAATCCCACCCTGTTATACCGTAACCATTTTACTACATGATTAATCATTTTCCAGTTCCTAGCTTTTATCAGACAGAATTAAGAATCCTGAAATATCAATAAAGCACATGACAAATATGAATTACTTAACTTTTATGTAAAAAATAACTTTTACAAATCAACATGGCAAATGCAGATCAGTTTTTCGCAATATTTGCAGATTATGTCACTTATAAAAGTCGTGAAATGATTTAAAAAATAATACTATATCAGTAAAATAGACATAACTGTTTCAGAAATTTTCATAGCAAAATTTGATCAATTATCAAAAGTAAAAAATATGTGCAAAATTATTTTACATTAGGAAAAATCACGAATCAACTTATCAATTTTTTTGGAGCAAGTGAAGTAATATCATTAATGTTTAATCAATTTAACTATTTTCAATAATTGATTAATGTTGGTCGGCAAAGGAATGTACACTGTGTGCATTGTTTTTGCAGAAAAAATAAAACTAACTTCTACCATGTAATTGTGAGGTAAGAGTATAAAAATAATATCAAATATCTTACAACACACTCATGTATAAACTCTCTGTAGTAAATCTAACACTGAACCAAGAAAAGGCCCAAGTCAAACAAAATTAAATAAACTTCTACCATGTATTTGTGTGTGAAGAGTATAAACATGTTATGCAATGTCATTTTGTATGTATGTACTGTCTGTAAGATGTCTAACACTGAACCAAGAACCAATTCATTATGACGAATGAAGAAGAGTTTTCCATTCATCAAAGTGTTTACACTGAGCACATCAGTGTTCAGCTGGTTCTTATAATTGTCTATTGATGGTTTGTGTGTGTCATTTAAAAACACAATCCCATTTTGAGAGGAAATAGAATTGTTGTTGTTATTGGAGTTTTGCTTATTGTTTGTGTTTTTTTGGATGTGAGTGTAAAATTCTGAGAATAAGAGGCATGCTTTCAGAAAATGTGGGTAAACAATTGAAGAAAAAACTGTAATTTGAACAGAAAAAGCTGCCTCTTCCAATCCTCATTATTCATGGGAAACCAAAGAGATGTTTAGCCACCAACAAACTACTCTTTTGGTTTCCTGTAAGATTCCTGTAAGATTTTGAGGAATCAGGTTTTATTTTCCTAGAAATTATAGGATCTGGTAATCTAAGTTGAAAAGCCTATCACAGATGATGGGAGGAGTTTATTATGGCCTTAAAGGAAAGCTTGTATGATCTATTTGACCGCATTGTACACAGACTGAGCTGGAAAAATCAAGGGTGCACAAGAAACAAAGCACAAGGTAAGGGTTTTCAGAATGTGTTTGGCTGTGACTTGATGTCTGTGTATGCAATTTTTGTTCAGTTTTTCTGTTTTCCATAAGAAAAATTAGAGTATTTTGAACACTTTTTGAAACCTTTTTATTATTTTTAGTAAAGGTCTTGAGACTTTTCTACAATGTTTTCATTCTTGGACAACTTTGTCAGTTGATGTCTATTGTGTGTAGGTCCATGTCTGGAGAATGTGTGTGTGTTTGTCTTTTTGTGTCTGTCTATGGGTGTGTGTGTAAAGTGTGTATATGTATCGATTTTTGTGTGTATGAATATTTGATTGTGTTTATAAGTGTGTGTGTTAGCGTTTGACTGCTTTTGCAGCGAAAATGAGGCATTCTTTACAAAACGTTAAAAAGATTCAGTAAGTCTGCTTAGAATTTGGAGTGTTTTCCCCACAACATTTTTCAACATAAAAATAAAAATTTTTGAACTTCAGCAAAAACAAAAAGAAATTCTTCTTAATAGTTCAAGTTTGCAGAACATTGGAGATAATCTGCCAGACCTCTGTGGAAAAATCTGTCATCAGAGTTAGGATAAATTTTATCACTGTAAATCTGTCTGCATACGTGTTTCTCTGGACTTTAATTACCTTTTTTTTAATTCTGTTTTCAAATTGCTTTTTTTTTTCTTTTCAAAATTACATTTTAGTTTTTCCTTCACAATGATTCCTCCACCCACTCAGTTCGAGTCTGTATCTCATTTCAATGGGCTTCATACCGGTAATTGTATAAGAATATGAAATCATAAAAAACGTGAAGTCATAAAATTCAATAGGTATCTGCTAAACCAAGCAGGAATTATTTTTAACATTGGCCAAAACATTTTAATACAAAAGCAGCATCACAAGAGAAATGATAATAATCTTCTCCATATCTTTTTTTTTCTTTACAAACAGCAGCATCGTGGTCATTTCTCTGAGATGACACCAGCATGCTACAGAAAAACACAACTTAATAAATGTAACATAAAGGAAGACAAATGAGTAAAACAGACAGCTTTCTTCATGGTGACTAATGAAGCATAAAGATGGACAGAACTTATTACCCAGCAACACCATAAAAGGAATTTAATGTTTTTGATGTTGAATCCAAATGTTCCTAATACAAGGTTTTTAAGTCTCTCAACAGTCTTTTGCAAACCCAGAAGCAAATATTCACGTAATATTATGCAAATTTAAGAATTCTCAGCCATTTTCTTATTTATTGGTATAAAGTTAAACTGTTGTACTTAAACTTTTTTATGTCCTTTGAAGGTGAAACAGAAAGTTTCAGTTTCAGTTTCTTTATTTCAAACACAAATAAAAAATAAACACAAACATTTAAAATAGACAAATAAAGAGAAAAGAGACAGACAAGGAGTGGGTTGAAGAGAAATCTTGTCCGATCCCACCCCTTTTTTACAACACCTGATGATGTGTGTATTTTTATTTACAGATGTGCACAATGCGTAATTAGAGGAAGTCAATAACAGAACACCAAGAGGAGATCAGAGTGAATCTGAGGATGCAAATGGTGAAGGTAATTAAACATGGTGAAGATTGAAAGTTAATAAAGTTTACTCTCAATGTCATAATGTTAAATTCTGTTCTCCAAAATCAAGCTTCCATGCTGCAGTTTCTGAAAGCTGACAAAAAGAAGAGCAGAAAGAAAAGATGGAGCACAAAGCTCTCCCTGAAGAAGGAATCGTCACAAGTAAGATTTCATTTGGAATGATAAAGTAAATGGCTGCTTCATAATGTTTGGAGCTGAGTTGAAGGAGCTTTCAGTCATAATGGAAATTCACTAACATCTTTAAGTCACAGAACAGGAAATGAAAAAGTATGAATTTGTTGTTAGCAGAAACAGTCTGTATTGATGATGTCGGGGGGAGAAAAATCTGTTCTCTTCATCAGTGATAAAGTTAAAATTGAAGATCACAAAATAGCAGTTTAAAGGCAAATTGAGATGAATAAAGAATAAAATATCAAACACCACTGAGAGAAAATATCTCCATAATTGAAAGAGGATGGAAGAAAACATGAAAGTGATCAGTTTATCCCTGAACAATAAAAAGAAAAATGTCTCATTATAAAAATGTTCAATTATTTACACTCTGTATTGAACCTCTAGCTGCTGCAATTAGGCAAAGCCAAGATATTTAAGATATTCAGACTAGAACATAAAACAAGTCTTTATGCAGATGATGTTTTATTAGTTACTCCAAATTCACAATCTGCCATTTGCAAAACCATCTCCCTATTTAATACATTTTCCTTGGTTTCGGAACACTCCATAAATTGGTCTAAAAGCACAATTCTGCCAATTAATTGTAATTATCCAAACCCATCATCCATTAAATAACAAACAGGCAACATAAACTACTTAGATATAAATATTTCCTCTAGGCTTTGTGATCTATTCACCCAAACCACACCTCACTCCTTAACCCTTGTGCTATCCTAGGCACTTTAACATTGGGAGTTGGGTCATCTAGACCCACTAGACAGTGCTCTGAACCTTTTTTCTTCAATGATTTGTGAACCTCACTGGTGTCCATGGATTACATGAAATCTTTCCACCTTTATCCACCTTTGTCATGGTAGGGATAACATGTCAATGTAAGGTCGGGGTCATCTAAGATTGCACAAGGGTTAAAAAGATTATTCTTCCCAAAGTTAACTGTTTTCAATGTCTCCTTCCAAACCTCCAACTACGTAGTTTAAATCATTAGACTCATTCACCTCCCAATTCCTATGGAAAGGTAAACCACCACGGATCAGTTGGAAAACTATTAAAAAATCTAAAGAC
The DNA here is from genome assembly GCF_053564925.1 of Oryzias latipes. Classification (NCBI taxonomy): domain Eukaryota; kingdom Metazoa; phylum Chordata; class Actinopteri; order Beloniformes; family Adrianichthyidae; genus Oryzias; species Oryzias latipes. Next base: position 7,150,945 of record NC_136244.1, read on the forward strand.
AATGGAGGTTTAGGCCTACTTAACTTCCAGGATTACTGTTCCGCAAAACAGATTACTTTATGTCTTAAAATGGCTTAAAGCTGATGTTTTAGATGAGTCTTGGCTAGATAGATAGCACACTCTCTGTGATAACCTAGATCAGGGGTCTCCAAAGTTTTTTTTGGTGAGGGCCAAATACAGAAAAATGAGCAAAGGCCCGGGCCGCACACAAGAGGTGACATATTGACACATGATAACTGTATTTCTAACTCACCTATAATGTGAAGAACATTGCTCTCAGTGGGAGCAGTGATGTTGATCTGTGCCACATAAAACAAGCACACATCAAAATGAAACATTCATTCAGACAATGAAACCTCATTCCAAACAGGGAGTTCAGAACGGGTTTATTGAGCAGCTGAAGCCAGCAGATCTTTACATACGTAGCCGTTAGTGTGGTTGACTGGCAGAGCGCACGATTTTGTAGATTATAAAGAGTCGACTGTTTTCTCAGAAAAGTAGACCAAAAAAAAGGGCTTATGGGTGACCAACGAGGACAATTTTAACATTACACAATTTAAAAAGCTTCATTTTACAATTACACTCTGTGACAAAATATGCAATCATGAAAAAAAATTCCATAAAGAAAAAAACAAGAAGTTCTTTTTTACATAAAGGGAATACTTTCTCACAGTTCAGAATGCATTTTCTTCACCTTTTAGGTTCACTCAATCACTGTGAAGCATGCAAACATGGCCTTGCGAACAGCATCCTTGTAGGTGTCAGATGGAGACAGCTCATAGGAGCTTCCTTTACTTTAAGCCTGTGCCCTATGCTCTTATGAAGCCTGTGGGGAGACGTGAAGGCCGTCATTAGGAGAGACAGGCAGGCGGAAACCCTGGTGTCTTCTTTCTCTTTCGGCTTTTCCCATCAGGGGTCGCCACAGCGAATCATCCTTTTCCACCTCACTCTATCATGAACATCTTCTACCCTAACGTTAACCAACTTCATGTCCTCTGTTAAGACATCCATGTATCTCCTCTGTGGCCGTCCTCTGGCCCTCCTGCCAGGCAGCTCCATCTCCAACATCCTTCTACCAATATATCCACTATCCCTCCTCTGAACATGTCCAAACCATCTCAGTCTGGCTTCTCTGACTTTGTCGCTAACACAGGCAACATGAGCCGTCCCTCTGATGTACTCGTTCCTTATCCTGTCTAACCTGGTCACTCCTAAGGAGAACCTCAACATCTTCATCTCTGCTACCTCCATCTCAGCCTCTTGTCTCTGTCTCACTGCTACCGTCTCTAACCCATAGAGCAGAGCTGGTCTCACCACTGTCTTGTACACCTTTCCTTTGAGTCTTGCTGACACTCTTCTGTCACACAACACTCCTGACACTTTCCTCCAACCGCTCCAACCTGCCTGCACTCGCCTCTTCACCTCTTTTCCACAATCCCCATCACACTGAACTGTTGACCCCAAGTACTTAAACTCCTGCACCTTCTTCACCTCAGTCCCCTGTAACCTAACGCTTCTACCTTGATCCCTCTCGTTCAGACACATGTATTCTGTCTTACTACGACTGACCTTCATACCTCTTCTTTCCAGAGCAAACCTCCACCTCTCTAGCTGTTCCTCCACCTGCTCTCTACTCTCACTGCAAATTACAATGTCATCCGCAAACATCATTGTCCAGGGAGATTCCTGTCTTACCTCGTCTGTCAGCCTGTCCATCAGCATAGCAAACAAAAAAGGACTCAAAGCTGATCCTTGGTGTAGTCCCACCTCCACCTTGAACTCCTCTGTCTGACCTACAGCACATCTCACCACCGTCATACTTCTCTCATACATGTCCTGAACTACTCTGACATACTTCTCTGCCACTCCAGACGACCTCATACAGTACCACAGCTCCTCCCTCGGCACCCTGTCATACGCCTTCTCTAAATCTACGAACACACAATGCAGCTCCTTCTGACCTTCTCTGTACTTTTCCATCAACATTCTCAAAGCAAAAATGGCATCAGTGGTGCTCTTACGGGGCATGAAACCATACTGCTGCTCACAAATCTCCACCTTCTTCCTAAGCCTGGCTTCCACTACTCTTTCCCACAGCTTCATTGTGTGGCTCATCAACTTTATTACTCTATAGTTGCTGCAGTTCTGCATGTCACCCTTGTTTTTAAAGATCGGGACCAGAACGCTTCTCCTCCATTCCTCAGGCATCTTCTCACTCTCTAAAATCCTATTGAACAACCTTGTTAGAAATTCCACTGCTGTCTCTCCTAGGCACTTCCATACCTCCACAGGTACGTCATCAGGACCAACGGCTTTTCCGCTCTTCATCCTTTTCAGAGCCTTCCTAACCTCATCCTTTCCAATCTCTGCTACTTCCTGCTCCACAACAACCACATCTTCCTCCCTTCTTTCCCTGTCATTTTCCTCGTTCATCAGCTCCTCAAAATACTCCTTCCATCTTTTCTGTACACTCTCTTGGGTTGTTAGCACCTTTCCGTCTCTGTCCTTAATCACCCTTATCTGTTGCACGTCCTTCCCATCTCTGTCTCTCTGTCTGGCTAGCCTGTACAAGTCCTTCTCTCCTTCCTTTGTGTCTAACCTGTCATAAAGCTCATCGTAAGCTTTCTCTTTGGCCTTTGCCACCTCTCTCTTCACTCTACGCTGCGCTTCCTTGTACTCCTGTCTACCTTCCTCAGTCCTTTCTACATCCCACTTCCTTTTAGCCAACCTCTTCCTCTGGACGCATTCCTGTACTTCCTCATTCCACCACCAAGTCTCTTTACCGTCTTTCCTCTTTCCAGATGACACACCTAGCACCTTCCTACCTGTTTCCCTGATAATCTCTGCTGTAGTTTCCCAGTCCTCTGGAAGCTCATCCTGACCACCCAGGACCTGCCTCAACTTCTGCCTAAATTCCTCACAAGTTTCTTCATTCTGTAGCTTCCACCACTTGGTCTTCTTTTCTGTTTTCCCTATCTTCTTCTTCCTGACCTCCAGAGTCATCTTACACACCACCATGCGGTGCTGTCTGGCTACACTCTCTCCTACCACCACTTTGCAGTCATTAACCTCTCTCAAATGACCTCGTCTACATAGGATGTAGTCCACCTGAGTACTCCTACCTCCACTTCTGTACGTCACTCTATGTTCCTCTCTCTTCTTGAAGTAAGTGTTGACTACAGCCATTTCCATCCTCTTCGCAAAGTCCACCACCATCTGTCCCTCCAGATTCCTTTCCTTCACACCAAACCTGCCCATCACCTCCTCATCACCTCTGTTGCCCTCACCAACATGCCCATTAAAGTCTGCTCCAATAACAACTCTCTCTCCTCTGGGAAAACTCTCTATGACCTCATCCAACTCACTCCAGAATCTCTCCTTCACTTCTAACTCACAGCCAACCTGTGGCGCATACCCACTGACTACATTCACCATCACCCCTTCAATTTCTAACTTTAGGCTCATCATCCTGTCTGAGACTCTTTTCACCTCTAGAACACTGTTTACAAACTCCCCCTTCAGAATCACTCCTACCCCGTTTCTCTTCCTATCAACACCATGATAGAAAAGTTTGTATCCTCCTCCAATACTACGTGCCTTGCTGCCCTTCCACCTTGTCTCCTGCACACACAGTACATCTACCTTCCTTCTCTCCATCATGTCTGCCAGCTCTCTGCCTTTCCCTGTCATTGTGCCAACGTTAAGAGTCCCTATTCTCAAACCTATGTTCCTGCCTTTTCCCTTCTCTCTCTGGCAACGTACCCTTCTGCCTCCCCTCTTTCTTCCACCAACAGTAGTCAAATTTCCACCGACACCCTGTAGGTTAACAGCATCGGTGGCGGTCGTTGTTAACCCGGGCCTCGACCGATCCGGTATGTCTAAAGTGTTGTGGATGATTCGCATGGTTATTTTGGCAATTTTTACGCCGGATGCCCTTCCTGACGCAACCCTCTCTATTTATCCGGGCTTGGGACCGGCACAGAAGTTACTGGCTTGCAACCCCTGTGGCTAGGCGGAAACCCTGGTGTAACGCTGCTAATTACACGAGGAAAATAGTGAAGCAGGCCTGGATGGACGGCGGGTGTTGACTCACCGCGATGGGGGAAAAAACTGTTGTTGAGCTTGCAGGCAAGCTGCCATTTGGTTGAATTTGTGTGCTCGTTCAGCACCTGTGTACGAAGCGTAGCTGCTCTGATGTAGTGACCGTACTATACGCAGCGCTTCCGGTGGAACTCAATGCCGCAACAGCGAGCTTGGCTGCGCGCGCGGCTGCAGCACCTGTGTCTCGTTGAACGATAATTGCTTTCTCGGAAGGTTGCCTAAAGTTGGGCAAATCTTTTTAAATGCGTGCCGACGAACATTATACTCTTTCATCACGGCAACATCTTCAGTGCAAATCAAACAGACACACTTTCCGTTGATTTCCATGAAGAAATATTCATTTTCCCACCGTGTTTGAAATCTTCTACATTCGCTTACTATCTTGCGTTTCTTCAGTGCTGCCATTTCTGGTGACTCGTGGTAAATATTCTTATTTGCTTAATTTTGTTTATTGGAGAAACACCTTTCTGTTTTTTAAACATCAGCTCATGTCTAACGGCCAGGTGGGATTTTCAAAAAAAAAAAAACAACTGCGCAATATTTCCATGCAAACTCACCTCCATCTGGAACAACCCTGACATCTTACTAAACAAAAACGTGATTCACTTTACTTGATGGAAGAACAAAGTGATCCAACAGTTTCAGCATTTACTTCAGAATAGAACGTTTATGCCCCTCCCAACGTTATCCTCAATTTATGAAATTTGTAAAGAATAATAGAATACCCACAACTCAAATTAATTATAAGTACTAAACAAAGCTTGACCTAAATAGATCTAGAACTTCCTCCAACAGTAACACATTTCATTGACCTTAAGAATCAAAAGCTTACCTCCAAAATGTACAAACTGATATCTTACACAGAAGACACAGAAGACAAGTACCTATGGCAAAATGGGAGTCTGACCTATCGTTGAATTCTAGCCATCAATTTTGGCTACAGATCTGTCTGAATGCCTTTAATATGACTAAAAGTCCAAATCTGCAAGTTATTCAGTATAAGATTCTTCACAGAACTCACTACACAGCACAAAGGTTATTTACAATGGGTCTCAATCAGTCTGCTATATGCACACAGTGCACAGGTAACTAGGGATGGGTACCGAGCCCCGGTATTGAACAAGCTCTGGGGCAACATTCTTCAAGACCGCAGTATCAGTAAGATCTGACCTCCATGATTCTGATATCGGTACTGGAGAAGTCTCATTTTTGTGTGTCTTACAAAATATAAACGTGATCTGCCATATTTAACTCACCAAGTCAGTTAATTTTCCGTTAATTAATGATGATTAATTATCATCAGGTTTGGGGGGCTGGGGGTGCCGGGCCTGGCGTTCTCCCGGCTGCGGGGCTCTGGTTGCTTGGGCGGTGGGGGGCGCATTTGGCTAGGATTGAGGCAGGGATTCCTTGGTCGGTCCCTTTTGGGCGCAAGCGGGCGGTGGCTGCAGGCAGGTTGCTGTGTTTCTCAGTTAGAAATCACTGAGTGTGTTAAAACTGATCATTTATTCTGGTTCTGCAGGTTTCTCTAATGTGGTAAGAAGTGGAAACACAGCAAAGGTCAGACAACAATCAAAAAGTTCAGAAAGATTTTTATTCTCTTCTCTATCAACTGCAGTTTCTTCTTTTTGATTTTTTTTCTGTTGCAAGAATTTGTTAATCTCTTTATTTTAATTTAATGCTTTTTATACTTAATTTCTTGAACAATTCCCAATGAAAGAAAATTTTTACAACTATGCATAAGTGGCATTTTTTTATGAACAAAGATTGAAAAGCATTTGTTCTATAGATTAAACCAATAGAGTATTATTCTTATTATAATTTCAACATGTTTTTTCTTCATCAAATTAGCAACAAAGGACTTTTAATGAAGAAAACCACCAAAGGAACCATCAAAAAGAAATTGAAGCCCTGTTCAACAGACTTCAGGACAGACGACATCAGAAGTTTTCACCAGCAGATTTTCTCAAGATTGGTCCTCCTTTGAAACCGATCACTGACACACCTGAAAAAGATGTAGCTCAAGCTTTTCTTCAGAGGTTGATGGCTTTAGATTACAGAGCCAGATACATCCCTGTTCAACCAGATAGTTCTGAGGGGAATTCACAGTCTCTCTCTGTTTCTGAGACTGTTAGCACAGATGATGATGACATCTATGCTTTATTTAGAAGCAATGTAGATTCTAATCAGTCCAAACAGGATCTTGTCCACCCCATGGATGTTCAGATGGTTGTATTTCACTGCTCAGACAATTTCCTGAAGCAAAACATGATCACAACGTTGTCACAGTGTCAATACGCCTTACCTCTGCTTGTTCCTGATCTTGGTGCAGCAGATATTGAGTGTCCTCTGTGGACATTCAGACAAATAAAGAAAACCTGGAAGAAAACTGAAATCAAAGATAATTCAAAGACCGTCACCATCAAGAGTCTGCCAATCTGCAAAGCTGAAACTCCAGTGGTGTCTTTCTTCCGTCTGGGTTCACTGTCTCAGTCCAAATCTCAGCTCATGAACACTTTGATCAACGACCGTCACAGCACCTTCTTCCACAGAAACTGTCAAAGAAACACCAAATCTCGCCATTTGATGGATGGGGTTGTAGAGATTGCCTGGTACTGTCCTGCTGGAAAAGACAATGATTCATTCTCTGACTGCATTGCCTTCTGTAATCTTCATGGAGATTCTCTGTTGATGGAAAAACAACGAGAAATACTGACGGAAATGTCTTCAGTCTTAGTTGTTCTTGTACCAGCTGTGGAAAAAGGTCAAGAAAGTTCTAAAGTCGTTTCCACCCTTTTTGGATCTCCAAATCCTCTGATTGTTCTCACTGCTAATAACGACTGTGGTGCTGTTGAGATAAAACCACAAAAATACAAAGTAGGACTGAAAGACAGAAGTCAATCTGATATTTCTGAGGAACTTAAAGGAATCATTAGACAGATTTTGTCTGGATCAAACAAATCCTTCAAGCTTGAGTTGATGTCCAAGATTCCTGGAGTCAGAGTGGATGAAGATGACCCAGTCTGTCAAAATGGAAAATCTGCTGCCATGAACATAGTAAAGCTGATTCAGGACATGGATGTTTGCAGTATCAAAGATACTTTTCTTCCTTGTCAAGGTCAACTTTGGCATGAGTGGTGCAGAACAAAAAAAGAAACATTCTGCCTCAGAGGAAACATTGAGGAAGAAAAAAGTCAGAAAGATCAGCAACTGATGCAAATCCGGCAGAAACAATGTGCTGCTTCCTGTAGTGAACTGATGAAATCATTCACTGACAGCCTCATGTGTTTGGAACAGAAAGATAAAGAATACTTCCTGAAATGGACTCAGATCCTGATAGATGAACTCTCCTCAAAGGATCTCTCTGCAATTCTCAAAATCTATGATGAAAAGTGGTCAGAGGTCTTGGATTTAAAGAAGAAACATGACGAATTTGATCAGTTAAAATCCAAACAAGCTGAACTTGAAGAAATATCAAAGAAACTGCAGGCAGCAAACTTTGGTTTGGAGCACATCTTCAGAGAAATGGCCCAGATCTATGAAGCCCATCAATCTCTAGAGAAACAAACACACTGCACACACACTGATTGGGATAAATACCCTGAGCTGGCTGCAGATCTGATGATTTCTGGACATCCTATGGAGTTGATGGATGGTGATGCAGTTCACCTGCCTTTAACTTGGATCTCTGGTCTTTTACAGGAAGTCATCAAGAAACTGGGTGACCAGAAAGTTTTTGTGTTGTCAGTTTTGGGCGTTCAAAGCAGTGGAAAGTCAACAATGCTGAATGCCATGTTTGGACTGCAGTTTGCTGTGAGTTCAGGCAGGTGCACCAAGGGTGCATACATGCAGCTGGTCAAATTATCAGAGGAAATCAAGAAAGAATTCAAGTTTGACTATGTTCTAGTCGTGGACACTGAAGGACTAAGAGCTCTTGAACTGGAAGGTCCAAACACTCTTCACCACGACAATCAACTGGCAACATTTGTTGTTGGTTTGGGAAACATGACGCTGATCAACATCTTTGGTGAGAATCCAGCTGAGATGCATAACCTGCTTCAGATTGTTGTTCAGGCTTTCATGAGGATGAAGAAAGTTCAGCTTTCTCCAAGTTGTGTGTTTGTTCACCAGAATGTTACAGATGTCACAGCTGTAGAGAAAAACATGGACGGAAGGAGACGACTGCAGGAGAAACTGGACAAGATGGCTCAACTAGCCGCCAAAGAGGAAGGGTGTGAAGCTGAATGTTTCAGTGATATTATTGCATTTGATGTGCGAAAAGATGTGAAATACTTTGCCCAGCTGTGGGAGGGAAGTCCACCAATGGCTCCTCCAAATCCAGGTTACAGTGAGAGCGTCCAAGAACTGAAAAGCATCATCCTGTCTAAAGCTTCAGAGTCTGATGGAATCAAACTCTCACATTTCAGCAGCAAAATTCAGGACCTTTGGAACGCTCTAATGAATGAAAACTTTGTTTTCAGCTTCAAAAACACTCAAGAAATTTCAGTGTACAGAAAACTTGAGGCCCAGTACGGAAGCTGGACTTGGACTCTGAGGAGTGAGATGCTGACCATTCAGAATCAACTTCATCCACAAATAGAAAATGGAAAACTTAACAATATTGAACTCAGTGACATTTCTACAAGAATGAGCAGAAAATATGAAGAAATCAAGACAGAAATCACAGATTACTTTGAGAAGGACACAGACAAAGTACTGTTGGTCCAGTGGTGTGGACAATTTGAAAACAAAATCAAAGAATTTTATCAGGAGCTTCTGACAGGACTTCAAAGAAAACTGGATGAAGTCATTCAGCAGACGACAGCCTGTAAAAACCTTGAAGAGAAGAAAACAGATTTTGAGAACCAACTGCTGCAAAAAAGCAAAAATCTCGCTCACGAGTTAAGAGAAACCACAAAAGAAGAGGAACTTAAAAAGCAGTTTGACTCTGTTTGGAGTCACTGGGTTAAAGAATTAACTTCAGGTATAAAACCCATTGAGGACATACACCTGGAAGAAGATCAGTTCAATGTCCTTCAAAGCCTTGGTTTTGAATGGACTCTATGTGATAAACTGATAAACACTGAAAAATACAAAAGACTGCCAGGAAATGGTGATTATTCTGATTATATTAACTTAAAAATGTCCCAAAAATTCAAAGCGGCATGGAATAAATTAGGAGAGAAAATAAACCTTAAATCTGAACCTTTGTCGCATGAAGATCAGGAACAGATCCGTTCTTTCATTGAAGATGTTCAACAAAAATCACTGAAGATCATTCAGAGCAAACCTGTAGCAACAACAGGCTACACATCAACTTACCTGCATGAAGTGGCTAAAACTGTTCAAAAAAATGTGACAGAATTGGAATCAAAGATGAAAATTACCTTTAAGAAGGAGTTTACAGTTGATCTTCTGCTGTTTGTATTCCACATTCCAGCTGGTTGGATTTTACAGTCTCACAAACAATACAAAGACAACAATGATGCTTTGACCTACTTGAACAAAAAGAAAAAGGAATATTTTAGCATTTTCAGTAGTTTCTGTAAAAGAAGCTCGTCTGTTGAGGTGTTTGGAGAAATCATCTGCGAGAATCTGAAGGTCTCTGCTGTTGAGGCTGTCTGTAACCAGACTGCTGTTGACCTTGCTGGAGAACTCATGAGTAATGTCCCAGCATTCAATGGAAACAGGCTGAATCTGGAGAAACATGTGCTAAGGGATCTGGCAGAGAAGGAAGACTTCAACAAGTGCATCACCTACATCAGAAATCCAAGAGAGCAAGTAGAGGATTTTATAAGAGAACAAGTAAAGATGTACATTTTTGTGGAAAACAAAGATAAAGCTCTGAAAATCCTCCAGAAAAATGTAGATGACATCCAGAAGCTCATCAGTCAAAGTTTCTTTGAAGCAACAGAGAAGTTCAAAACTGAAAAAGGAGAGATAAACATGTGGATGAAGGAGTTCTCCAGTTTACTGAGCTGTAAGCTGACACTGGATACCATTTCATGTCAGAACTTCACTGATGTAAATGACTTAGATATTTTAAGAGAAGAGATAGAAAAAGGTCTTCAAACCATCACTGAGAAAATGAAGGAGCTTTCTGTGGATGAGGTGATGAAATACAGACAGAAACCTGATGGAATCCTCATTGAGCAGCTGTGTAACTGCTGCTGGAAACGATGTCCATTCTGTGCAGCTGTTTGCACCAACACCATCAAAGACCACAGTACAGAAAAACACAGTGTTCCTTTTCACCGACCAGCTGGAGTCTCAGGTTTTCAGACTCACAGACACACAGTGGACCTAGTTAGTGATTTCTGCACCACATTAGTTGCGAGTGATAGAAGCTTCTATCCCAGCCATGAATCAGAGAAGAGCATTCCTTTTAAACAGTATCAAACTGCAGGAGGAAAATGTGCATCATGGAGCATTACTGCGCATGGATCTAATCTGCAATACTGGAAATGGTTTGTTTGTCGCTTTCAGAAGGAACTAGAGGATTATTATAAACTGAAGTTTCAGGGTGGGGGGGGGATTCCATCTGAATGGAGAAAGTACAATAAAGAAGAAGCTCTGGAAAGTCTGAATGAAATGTCCAGTTTGTGAGAAAACTGCAAACATTCTGGAGCTTTAAAGAGATTCATTTATTTTTCCAGAAAGAAATGTTTATCTTTTATTCACATTGAGCAGCCAAAGCCAAAGTTTTTTTCATTTAAACAGTATTTCATTTAGGTGTAACATTAGTTTGAATCTAACATCACCTTGAGGAATCTAAATTGCTAAAGAAGGCAAAGCCTTTTAGGAAACAATTAAAGTCTAAGTAATATTAAGTAAGAAATCTACTTTTAATCCCCAGAATTTTCATGAAAAATATTTGTTTGCAAGTACTTTTTTTACTAAATTATTTTTATTTTCCTTTTACAAATCATCATGTGTCTTCTAAATCCATCTTCAATAGCGCATTTTGTACAATTATTTGGATTTTAATTTTTCAAAAGAAAGTCATTTTTTAGATTTTTTGACTAATTTTTCAGTTTTTTTGTCCAAAATAGGATTCATAAAAAGGTTGGAAATTGGAATTATAAAAAAAAAAATATTTAAAAAAAGAAACCATAGATTTCTGCATTAAAAAGTTATTTTAACTCTGATAGTGTTTCATACTTTTCTGTTTCCTTTTTTCTTTTTACATTTCAGTAATTTTGTTTCCTGTTTTTTTCACGTTTAACAATTTCTGAAAGTACTTATTCCTAGGGGTGTCAAATTAACGCGCTAATCACGATAAATTAATTACAGACATTTTAGCTCGTTGTATTTTTTTCTGTATTATGTTAATATCATTTCTACGACGGAGAAAAAAAAATTAATCACGACTTTTATGTCGTTAATATACGAAAAAGAAAGCCATAACTGTTAAATTACAAGATTTTAAGTCAAACCTTTAGGAGTTTTTGCTCGTAAATTTACGAGAAAAAAGTCATAGATTAACGAGGAAAAACACCAAAGTTTTCCGTTAATCGGAGCCTAACTTGAAGATGAAATATGTGGAGCCTTTCGGGAAGCTTTATTTCCGGATAGGTTTAAAAAACAAAGAGATTCGGAACCTTTTGATGACTCAAAATCTGATTGTTATAAGTGGAGCCGTCTTTCCAGGGTTCGGTGTCGGTAAAGGGGAGTTTCATATGTAAAATAAGGAGCTCAGAGACACGTTTGGGTGTAGAGGACCACTGCAGCCTTTATTTTCCTTTTCATTCACAAAAAGTCTAAAGTTCATTCGTCTCATTACGTCATCAATCTGTCAACCGAACACCAATGCGGAAGTAAGCAGTGTTACATACGCCCCCTCCTCCAGATTACACGTCCCGTTTTAACATAAAAAAATAAAGAGGAATTAAAATAGTCTGTCATATCAGCATTAGAACGTTCACAATGTCAAAAAGTGCTCCTCTCAGACTTAAGTATCACACAGACGTAGAGATCTTGTCTTTTTTTTTTTATTGAACAATTGCAAGATACAGAACCATAGAGATCTTGTCTTTGGTGGAGGAAGAAAGGATTGAAGTGGACAGCTGCAGGGACACCGATGGCTTCATCAACGGTTGCAGAGATTCTGCAAAAGACCTGTCAATAAATAAAATGTTAATAAATCGTAAATCAAACAAATGAGCTTCCAAACATTTGGAACGTTGTCAATAAACATTCAGCTCACCTGTTCAATTAAGATTAGTCGATCTGCTGCTGCGCGGCGTTCACTTGCTCCTCTGTATGCTCACTTTGACTTTAATCTCGTAAATTTACGAGATTTTTTCTCATCTTTGATGATTTTTCTAGACCCTAACATCTGCTGATTGCTGACCTTTTTTTATTGATGACTGTAGTAGGATCTGTACATATTAAACAAATAAAAAAACTCGATGACATGCAGTTACCTTGTCACACACGCAGGGCCGCTGTATCCTCTCAGTTGTCTCAGCACTTTTCACAAAGTAATGACCATAAACGTCAAGCACTTCTCTTTCCTGATAACAAATATCAAAATAAAATAGAACGAAAATATTTATGAGTTCCCGAAATATTAAAATACATGTAATTTAAAAAATATAGGGTGCAATCTATGAAGGTAATAGTGTTCCAAAATGGACAAACTTGTAGATCTGATGTGAGAACTTGAACGTGAGAAGGTGCGCACCAAAAATCTGCATCTGTGTGTAAAAATCTTTTGTAAATAACTAATGTATACGTGTAAAAAAAAGTCAATTTCTACCAATGTGTATATAAATGTTTCAACAAATAAAATCACAACTGACAAATTACCGTTTGCATGTGTTCATTTAGAGTTCCAACCTCAAATCGGCGATTACAACTGCTCGAATCTGCTGCTGCGTGTGCGAATCTGCTGCCGTGAACTACAGCGCGCTACAACTGCGCTCAGACATTTGACACATTCCTTGCAAGCAATTAGTGTCAAAACAGATCTGTGCCCGGTAATGGAAAAAGGGGGGATGGGAGGGGGTGGGGGTCAACCAATCAGAGTTCAGTACTCAGAAGATTGATGTTGGACCGGTCTGCTGCATTACCATGGCGCACAGAGCTGGGATAAGTTGCCTTAGTAATCATTGTGTTTTCTCGTTTGTTGTGTGCCTTAAGAGTTTATAAATTTACGCTGACCAAATTTTAAAAACTATTACTCTGATCTCCCGCGGTTTGTATGAAAGTCGTCAGCGGCTAGTGGGGTTGAAAGCAGGTCGAGTACATCAGAGCTAAACGGTAGGGCTCTCTGTCCGAATTCCCACTAACCCGGGGGTTGGGAACCCACGGCTCAGGAGCCGCATGCGGCTCTTTAGCGCTGCCCTAGTGGCTCCCTGGAGCACATTCAAACATGTTTGAAAATGTCATAAGATGGGGGAGAGAAATATATTTTTGTTTTAATACAGTTACAGTAGGAGAAAAAACAAGACACAGGCTGTGTCCGAATTCCTACCCTAATCCCTAACTACTAAAACCCTATATAGTGCGGCACTATATAGTTCTCTTTATAGTTCTCTGAATTTTCAAAGCAATTCGGACACCCGTGCTCACTACTTTTCTCTTTCGAGTGTTTTCATATGGCGCTTGACACGAAAACAAAGCTTCCTGGTCTGGAGGCGAACTACTTCTATTTAATGCGGAGAATGACACCTTCTTGTCAAAGTAAAAACATAATAAATATGAACATTTTACGAAGACTATTTATGAATCTACTGTGTTCTGATCATGGAAAACGTGGCTGATTTATAAATAATAAAATTACAAATACATTGGTGTAGATTTAATGTATTTGCTCAGAAATAAACCCTCAAGTCATTGGTCCATGACAATATTTATTTTTTATTTTTGTGCTGCTGAACGATTTACGGGCTCTTGCGAGGAGGAATTTTTTCTGTAGTTTTCTCTTCTAACTTACTGAAAATAGCTTTGAATATGAATCTGTGAGATCAAACCGAAAACGAGCAGATCTGCAGCATCACAGGGCAGCATGGAGGAGAAGCAGAAGTCTCAGAAGATTTCCTCTGGATGCCCTGACCAGACATGAACAACTTGTTAGTTAAACTTAAAGTTGTTTTTTTAGTTAAACTTTACTAATTGTGCTCAGGGTTACACAGTCTGCTGGGTATGAATTTAACATTCTTTTTCAACACTGGCTTATGAGTTATTTTTTAAAATTTATATTCATTCATTCATCTTCATTACCATTTATTCCCTTTCGGGGTCACGGGGTTGCAGGAGCCTATCCCAGCCACTTGGGCGAAGGCAAGGGATGCCCTGGACTGGTCGCCAGTCTGTCGCAGGGTAGAATATCCTCAATCACACATCCATTCGCTCTCACACTCACACCTATGGACAATTTAGAGTTGCCAATCAACCTATGAAGCATGTTTTTGGACGGTGGGAGGAAGCCGGAGATCCCGGAGAAAACCCACGCATACACGGGGAGAACATGCAAACTCCACACAGAAAGGTCCCCCATTGATGTTGTGTTTTTCATGTCCCCCAGCCGGGACTTGAACCGGGGGACCTTCTTGCTGTGAGGCAAGAGCGCTAACCACTGCGCCACCGTGCAGCCGTGATATAAAAATTTATATGAAAATCCAAAAACCCAGCAAAAAAACCCCACGAGATTTTCATCTGGTGGAGCAGCTTGGGGTTCCTCTCACTCTGGGGGGGGCACAGGAAACTGAGGTCCTGGTGTTTCTTTTCTGGCTGGTGTGTGGCACATATTACGGTGTGGTAGCCAGAGCTTTTGACATGCCATGGTCCACTGTGAGGGACGTTGTCCACAGGACGGCAGACCGCATCCTCCAGCTGATGAGCAGGGTCATCCGGCTTCACAGTGTGAATGAACTGCCATTAGTCACCTCTGGTTTTGAGCAGCTCGCTGGGTCTTCCGCCTTCCAAAAAGTCGTGGGGAGCATCGATGGCTACCACATAAGAATAAAGGCCCTAAAAGAAAATGCAGCTTGTTATTTTAAAAGGAAGCTTTTTTATTCCAGTCAAATGCAGTCTGTCACTCTAATGCCAAATTTATTGATATTTTTGTTGGGAATCAAGGATCAGTCCATAATTCACGGGTTCTACGTAAAAGCCCAATTTATGTAAATCAAACATTACCCACCTGAAGGATCCTTTTGGGTGATGGTGGGCATCTCTGCATTGCACATCCCATCACGCTGCTGACACCCTACAGGGAACCCATGAGGAATGTGGTTGAGGCCCGTTACAACCAGGGCACGCTCTGTGGTGGATAGAGCATTTGGCATGATGAAGATGAGGAGGAGAGCAATATTTCTGGGGGCACTGGAAGTAAAACCAACCATAGCAATGAAAATCATTGCCTGCAGCGCGATCCTGCACAATCTGTGCATCAGCGAAGGCACTGCTTGGAGCCACAGACGTTGAGCCACAGCAGGACGACACCAGGAACATGCAGGACGAGCAAAATGGCGTCCGTCTGCGAGGACAAATCTCTTTCAGATCTCTTTTGCTTTCCTTTCAGCTCCAACTGTGGAGGACCACAATTATTGTTAACATGTATAAAAATAAATGTTAACATATAAAACGAAATTGTAAATATGAACATTTGACTTTTTTGAAAATCCTTTTGAAAATGTTAAAAATGGCTCAGATTTAAATAATACATGTAAATAATTATTTTCTGTTTATGCATTTATTAAACAAATTGGAAAAACAACGGCAACATTATACTTTTTGAACAATATTTTCAACTCAAGTGAGCTTAACAGACACTCCGGTCGCTCTTCCTCCCTCCTTGCTCTTTCCTCCTCTCCTCTGGCTCTTTCAACAAAAACCTTTACCCCAATATGACAACGATTAACCGTTTATTAACAAATAAAGACAAATCTGATCATGATCACGTGTCTCTTTACTCCCATCCGGCACGAGCTTGCCTGAAAACAAACAGGCTATCTTTCTCCATCCGCAAATGGATCAGATTTTCCTCATCCTCGTCTGTCCTGTTGGAAGTAATAATCTGTCGCCTTGAGATTACTTTCCTTGTTGCATGTTCAATAAAGTCGAGAAGGAGAAACCACGGAACTCGGCCGGATTAAAGATTAACACATTTATTTCCCTGACAATATTTCTAAAACAGAGTAAAACAAAATATAACAGATATCCGGTTTCCCAAAGTTTCAGAGCTTGCACAGCGCCAAATTACAAACGTCTTAACGTGTCAGCCTGTTGGGAACAACGAAAGTTCCTCCGTCCAGCTGTTTTAACATCTCGGTTTCAGCCTCCTCCTTCGTAACACAGCATGGCGTCCAGACTCCTCCTCTGGACGCTCGGATTGGCTGGCAGGGAGCCTGCCTACTTCTGTCAGTCCATGTTAGGAGTCAGCATCCGTTTCCCGCGTCTGAAGTCACCTCCCAGACTGACATGGTCCCGCAACCAAATGGCTCATCAGGTGGTCCCCCCCATGTGGCCGGATCCTTCTAGCATCCAGTAGACAATACACCTTTGTTCCCCACACGTGAGCAGATGCCTGTGGCGGTTCCCAGGGATAGAGATGATTGATTTATGATCCAAGTCAGACCTACAACCAAATGGCCTCAGAAGATCAAAGACCGTTTTCTCCTGAAGGGGATGAGTTTGAAACTCCAGCATCACAACCTCTTTACATATGCAATGTTCAGGAAGCCCCTTTGAAATTCAAAGTATGGGAACCTCACACAGTAAACCTGTAAGAAAACCTTCAATGAAATAAAGATAAGATAAAAGCCTAGGAGAAATGAGGACCACAAAGATATAAAATTCCTTCAGTTTCCCTCTCTTGACCTCACGAAGTCATCATGCAATCAGAACAGCTGTGGTCTCAAGCCCTCACAATCTTTAGCAGAACCAATGTGCCCTTCAAAGGTGTGAATGATCTATTCATAAGTGTAGGAGCGAAAACCTGTCAGAGCTTGCATTAACCATAAACGTTCAGTTGGACAGGGAAAATTCTCGCTACGGTCCCGTGCTCCATCGGCGACCATCCCTAAGGATACTTATGCTTCATTAGATATTTGGCACATTGGCATTTACAAAGAACAAGACATGAAATAGTAGTCAAATTTAAATTTAAAAAAGTCAAAATATAAAAGTACGGAAAAATAAAACATTCAAAGTCAAACTTAAGTTTAAAAAAGTGAAAATATAAAAGTCAAATTCAAATTAAAAAAAGTCAAAATATAAAAGTTAAAAGGTAAAAAATACAACAAAGATAACACTTCCTATAAAGAAAAGAAAACACCTAAAATTAAGGGAAAAAATGGAGATAGGTTAAACAGAACAAACTCACACAGACTGATTTCCCAACCAAGGTGGTGAAAAGGGATCACTAACAGGTAACATTGCATATTGTCCGTACTCCCGAACCTTTTCTCCCAGAGCCTGCTCTATGAGGCGTGTCATAAGGGTCCTAAGGCAGGGAATACAACAACAACCACAGAGTGTGAGAATCGCTGAAAAAACTGCTCCTGCAACGAGAACGGATGAGACTAAAGTTTTCCATGGACCAAACATTTTGAGCCAGTCACCCCACATAGATGTATCTACGCCTGCATGTTTCTTCATTTTGTTATTCAATGTGCGCATACCTTCAATAGCCACTGTCAATTTTCCATCAGATTGTGTATTGTTGGGGATAAAAGAACAACATTGATCCCCAAAAATACCACAAACTCCAGATTTCTCCGCCAATAACATGTCTAACGCAATTCTATTTTGGAATGCCATTAGTGATGTGGCCTTTAACTGTTCATGACTTGCTTCAAACCCCGCAATAGTGTAGTTTCCTAATTTTGAACATTATAATGGATGTAATTAATTCTATCAACATTTTTATTCGGAGTTACCCATAGAAAAATACTTTCAAAACCGGCTGCCACCTGATTGACTAATTTATATTCATCAGGCACACCACGGGGCACACCTAATGCGTCAATATAAGTTGGATCCGCATCATTCCAATGAGTTGATCGCTTCCTCCAGGTTGGCTTTGAGTCGTGTTTTTGTTCCACCACAGCTAAGAAATCTGATAAAGCAACAGGTTGAACATACACAGGGAGTAATAGTGATATTAAAGCACAACGTCCTGATGCATTCATAGGTAACCTGTCAAAAATCTGATCCGTCCCGCACCAAATCCAGAGGTCAGCTCTGGAAATAGGTTTGAAGTTACTGAAGGTTTGAATATTATTACACCAGTCATAATCAATTTTTCCCAAAGACATAATACCTTTATCCTCTGAAAATTCAAAACATGAAAAATTTTGTTTGGCTACTTTCCTGTCAAAAATGGGCTTACCTTTCTCGCTGGGGACCACTGGATAATACTGATTTAAGTCGTTACATTGTAATTTATTAGGAATTGAATTGACCATGATGTCTGCAATACATTGTGGCGTAACAGTGGCAGGTACCACCTTCAATAAAGGTCTGGGGCCCATACAAACCAGACAATCAGCATTGGTTGTGTTAGCTGCCTGTTCCACCATCAACAACCAGTTATTAGCGTCTCCACTAATACCGGTTATAGCCTGAAACCAATTGTCTGGAGAAGGAGTACCTTCTATAATTTTAACCTGTCTGGCCGGACCGACACCTGACACTGTCCTTACGGGGGTGGGGGTGGTAGCATTGAAGTCTGGGCAGAACATAAGCTGCCAACACGGATCCTTTCCATTTGCCCATGCACAAATAAGTAATCGTGAGCAAAAAGTGATGTAGCCCTTTGTTGGTGTAGGAAAAAGTTGACCAGTAGTGTTAACACGGAAAGTGAAAAACGAATCTGAAACAGTAAAATTAGAAATGATTCTGGACCATTGTTGAGCCTGGGATGTCCAACCAAAGGTACCTTTCTTCCAAGATGATTCTGCTGTGGATCTAAATATAGATCCCCATCCTTCATCCCCTGACAATCCTCGGATGTACCAATGATAACCCTGCCACTCACTTGCTGTTCCCCCGTCATTATGTTTAAAATTCCCCTTTGGTGCTATAATCAACACATCCATGGTCTGATTAGAATTGTAGCAAAAATAAGGGAATGCTACAGGGGGCGCCAGAGAGCCACACATTAACTGTTCAGCTTCCCTGGTATAAGTCCAGATATCATAAAATGTATTGCGCCTGGTTCTGTCATGTCCTGTAGTTGTCTGCCTGTAGGTTTGTACATCAGAAAAGGTAAACCATACAAGAAATATTTAAAATAAAACAAAACTAATGCCTGCTAATGTCCATCTCCCTCTCTTGGACTGGGAGAATCCCAGTCCACTAGCGGAAGAAAACATATTAAACACAGACAGGGGCAAAGCAGACAACACAGAAACATAAAATGATAGTAAAAATATATGTAGAAAGTTAAAATTGAAATGGAACGCAAAAAGGAAAATCAAAATAGAAAATATAAACGGAAAAAAGAGAAATCGAATATAAAAATATAAATGTATAAATGTAAAAATAGAAAGTAAATGAAAAATTATAAACGAAAAAATAGAAATTGAATGGAAAAATATAAATGAAAAATAGAAATTGAATGCAAAAAATTTAAACAACAAACAGTTCAGTGCACCGTTCAGTTTTCACTGGCGTCCCGTCCACGTTCCTGTGAAAGGCAAGGTCTTAACATGGAGTAAAGGTACCACTTGTGTCTGCCTTGCAGCTGCACAGCAGACGTTGTTCGAGCAGTAACACGATAGGGACTCGTCCACCTAGGCTCTGACCACTTCCTTTTGTACGCTTTCACGTAAACGTGCGTCCAGTCAGCTAGGTCTGCACCTGGTGGGTCAGCTGGGGGCACGTCCTTCTTTCAAATCTGCGCAGAAAAAGCGGATGAGAAAGCATGCAACATTTTCCAATATGTGACTAAGGACCTGTTGGGGGAGTGTGCGTCGTCTAAAGGTCTAATAGTCGACGAGGGACCTGGCATCAATCTACCGGTCAAAAGTTCGAACGGAGAGAAACCTGTTCTGCGATTCACTGATTGTCTGACAGCCAACAAAGCTAATGGAAGAGCAGTCACCCAATCTAATTTAGTGGAGGTGCATATTTTTGCCAACTTTTCTTTTAACGTGCGATTCATACGTTCCACAGAGCCCTTTGAAGAAGGATGGTAAACACAGCCAAACTTATGTTGCAAACCAAAAGATGTTTCAACTTGCTGTAGGTGCTTACCATTGAAATGGGTCCCATTGTCAGATCTAATTTTTGCAGGGAAACCATGTGTGGGTATGTAATGATTTACCAGTGCTTTGATCACGGAGAGGGAGTCCTCTTTTTTGCAAGGATAGGCTTCCGGCCATCCTGAAAAGGAATCAACGATAACCAGCAAATACCGCTTACCTTGCACTGAGTTGATCATGTCAGTGAAATCCATCACAATCTCAGCTCCTGGCCAGGGGGCAGGATCAAAAGTTCCTGGCAAAGGTTTGAGGGTGGGCCTAACATTGTAGGACTGACAAACTGAACAGTTTTGCACATAAGCATGACATACATCACGTAACCTGGGATGCCACCACATGCACAGCTTTGTCATCATGACAGATGGACCTAAATGCGCCGGGCCATGGCTTTCCTTAAGGACTTGCTGGAGAAGAGGCCCGTCAGGTGCCACAGGCTGGCCATACGGACCAACCCACAATCCATCCGAGGTTTTCACTGCACCTCTTTGAAGCCAATAGGATCTCTGCTTTGGCGAGGTTTTGGATTGCAAGGTCACCAGGTCATCATGCGTGGGACTCTCCAACAGCTCAGGTGGTGTGTAAACACTTACCATTTGAAGTGTGGGGTTGTACCCTGCTGCTGCCTTCGCAGCCACATCAGCAGCATTATTTCCCTTTGTTGTTAAAGAATTACCTTTACTGTGACCCGGAACTTTGACCACCGCCACTCTGGAAGGCATTTGCAGCGCATGATCCAGCCGCTGCATCAGATCCTTATGAGCTATGGACTCCCCTCTCGCTGTAAGATAAGAGTTCCTTTTCCATGCAGCGAGATCCAACAACGCAGCCGACACTGCATAAGCAGAGTCCGAATATACTGTTACCTGCTCTCCAGATGCAGCTTCAAGGGCCAGGCACAGGGCCAGAACTTCTGCTGCCTGTGCTGACGGCTTAACTGTCAAAGTTTGTGCAGTCAAAGTGATGAACTTACCTCCAGAAAACTCAACCACAGCAGCTGCTGCCTGAAGGGGTCCAGCTTTGGAGCGGAAACAGCAACCATCTGTAAAGAAAATTCTTCCTGCTGGAAGAGGCTTCGTCTCCAAGTCTGGCCTGGTTCGCAGCTCCTTCGCCACAGCTACAGAGCAAGAGTGAGGGTCCACAGAAATTCCCTCTGACATGTTAATCCCCGTGTGTTGATATTGAATATTTGGAGCTGGCAGAGTTTTCATGAGCCTCGTCTGTCTCAAAGATGACAGTGTAAAAGAAGATGACGCAACATACGATGTGACTGAATGTTCTGTCAAAACTATCAAAGGATGCGACATCACAATGTGTGCTGTTTTTAGAATGACTTTTGCTAACCCTGCAGCATAGCGAGTACAAAGCGGTGCGCGGGCTTCAACAGCATCCAGGGAGATGCTACAATACATCAGCACATCCCGTCTACCCTGATTCTTCTGAAAAAGAACAGCATTAACAACTGTGGGTGTCATAGAAGCATCAAGATAAAACGGCTGAGTATAATCTGGTGGTGCGAGAACAGCCGCGCATGCCATGTCCTGCACTAATGTGACAAAAATTTCATCCGTTTCTGCTGTCCAGTTTAACACGGCGGTGAGGTTAGTTACACCCTGTTCTTTAATTATTGACCTCAAGGGGGCAGTGCGTTCTACAAAACAAGGAAGAAAATGTCTACTGTAACCACAAAGACCTAAGAAAGCCAACATGTCTCTGACTGTCTCTGGACGTTTATGCTGCAAAATAGACATTCTATGCTCCGTTGACATTGATGATCCCGTGCTAGAAACAATTCTGCCTAGAAATGTGACTTCTCTTCTGCAACATTGCAATTTCTTTTTAGACACTTTAAAACCTAAATTACACAACTTCAGGAGAAGATCTTTCGTCGCCTGAAGGCAGGTTTCAGCAGTGGGAGCTGCTAGCAAGAGATCGTCAACATACATCAGCAAAACACAACCTTCTGGCAGCTCAAAATCCTGTAGACAAGATTTCAAACACTGATTGAAAATGCCAGGAGAGTTTTTAAAGCCTTTTGGCAAGCGAGTGTACTGCAAGCGGACGCCCTTATATTGAAATGCAAATAGATGTCTGCTGTTCTCATGTAACGGAATACAAAAGAAAGCATTTGCTAAATCAATAGCAGTGAACCACACACATTGTGGGGTTAAAGTTGACAGCATGCGATGTGGATCAGGCACAGGAAGGACTGGAGTAATGGTGACATCATTCACAGCCCTTAAATCATGTGCCATTCGATATGTTTCACCATCTGCTTTCAAAACCGGTCGCAAAGGAGTACACCATGACGACTGCAAATGCTCAATAACACCAGATTTCCACAAACCAGTCAAAGTGTCCTCCATCCCTTCATCTGCATCCTTCACCCAGCGGTATTGTGGTCTGAACACCTTGGCTCCTGCAGTTATCTGAATCTCCACCGGGGGAATGGTGGAGCATAAACCGACATCAAATGGACCGACAGACCATAAAGACTCAGGGAGCGTTTTTAATAACCCCTCTGCATCTTCATGATCCGTCTTCTCCCTGCCATGATGTCTGGCAATGCATACATGCTCCAGTATTGAGGAGTTAGTAGTCAAAGGCAAAGTTATTCTGTACATTTTTGTAGATGGAGAAAATTGGACACCTGAATGAGCACAATCCTGCCAGTCTGTGTTGTTCACGCCCCTCTTAGTCATGGGTCCGAGTTGCCGAGCCTCATGACCAGGGGATAATGCTAATGATATGTGTGGCACCGCTGTGTCTGACATCCGATACCATTGCATTTGTGTGTGTGATAATATACAATGAGCTGCTACACCCTCCGGGCCAATATATATATCAGTGGAGGTTAAATGCCACGTGTGGCCTTCAACCTGATGAAATGCTTCCTGATATAGTTGATCATCCTCTCTGTCGTAATAAATTGTGCAGTGCAGCTCATCTGGAGGCGGGAAATATGGCTTCAAAGACAAGATCATATGATTACCTCTGAGTTTGAAAGGGACCATGGCTCCTGCATCACCAAGTGGTCCCTGCCAAGGTGGAGGAGGGGCTTGGAGCGGCCGTGAGTGTCCGCCACGCTCCCTGCCTCTGGACTGTGTATGCTGCTGTTGGGTACCTCTGTGTGGACAGGCATGTGCCCAATGAACCAGAGCGCCACAGTTGTAGCATTCTTCTCCAGCTGCTGCAGGCGGGGGTCCCCTGGGTGGTCCACGTCTCCCAGGATACGTACCTCTTCTCCTCCCTCGGTCTCTGTAGACCGGCGCCTGCCACATAATCGCTGCTGGTTCTGGGGATATTTGACTCATCATGTTATTTTCTTTTTTAACCTCCTTTTTATCTTGTTTATCCTGAGTGGATTCTTTACGAGCCTGTGCTAGTTGGAGTTTTAATAACTGTGTTTTTAGCTGTTCAATCTCTCCCTCCGCTTTGTCCTTTTTATCCAAATGTGCTTTGCAATGATAACCCAAATGTCTTTTGAAACGACCCTCATCACTCGCCATCAAGTCTGGGTCTGCTTTTAATGAATCCTGCACATCCTGAGGCAATCCTGCCAGGATTGCCGTCCTAAACATGACTGTCTCAGGAGGTGACAGGCTGGGATCCCTGCCCGTGCTGTCTGTCCATTTCTGGACGCACTCTGAGTAAAATGTGTTGGGGTCCTTACCTGCGAAGGGGAAACAGGATGGAGCTGTAGTCTGTGGATCTGGAAAAAGTTCTCTGATGGTATTAAAAACTGGACCTTGGACCTCCACTAAAAGAGTGGAGTCCGGGAGGTCCTGCACACCTGCACGCTGTTCTATAGACTGGATCTCAGTAATTGTTGCTGTTATGCCCAAAATCTGTCTCAAATCACCCATACAGGGAACATGACCCTGCATAACTGTACATAATTGCTGGAGGAAGTTACGTCCACCATTCGCCACACGTGGCAAACGTTCACCAAGTGTCGACACATCCTTAAGCGGAAGGGGCTGATAAATAGGCACACCAGCTCCCGTCGCTATCATAGGAAACATGTGTTTTGAGTCCCCACCTTTCTTACCTTTTCTGGGTCTTAAATTGTATTGTAGTCTACTTACCTGCGTCAAATCCTGATTGGTGACAGGGACACGTGTTCTGCATGGAGAGTCTTCATCCTCCTCCTCCTCCTCCTCCTCAGATTTGTCGCCTTTCTGGTCTGAAAATATCAACCTTTGACATTTTTTTAATTCAGCTGGTGATTGATACTGACCTGCCAGGCGCTGCAATGCATTCTCAAGATGCACAGTGCGGTTCTCATATGCTTGCAGGATCTGTTGGACCTGAGGGTCAATCACTGGTGTCTCAGCTCCTACCTGTGAGACTGGAGGACTGTTAGAGTCAGGATAAGCGCATGCGCCTGCATAACTTACCCATGGCCCAGAGGGGGTTTCTGGCTGAGGATTCATGAGATCTCGGGGGAGGTCTTCTCCTTTGTCACCCCTTTTGGATCGTCTCTCCCGCAGCATGAGGGCTACATGCTGTTTTTCCTCAGGGGTTAAATCTTCATCCATGTCACAAGCAACTTCACCACAAATTTTCAACATCGGGTACATGTTTTGTGAAGCATAAGGAGGGGGGAAATCAACCGGAGGGGTTTCAGTCCCTACTGGAAGGGGAGGGTAAAGAGGGAGGGGGGCTAGGGGGGAAGATGGCGTCACAGTAGATTCATGACTCTCCTGCTCCGCCTTTACCACAGCTAATGCTGTAGCAGCTAGAGTTAACTGATGAATCACGCGTCTAATTTCATCAGCTTCCTTGTGTCTCCGTTTAGTTCCTATCCTTCCCATCCATGATCCTTCTTTTACCTTCACCTCCAACTCCCGAACCTGTTTCATCACACAATCCTCATTCTTTCGTAACTGCTGACTAAATGTCAACCAACTTCCAGTCCGTTTCAAATCCATCTGAACCCACACATCACGCAATTTCACTCTCTCCTTCTCCCTCTTACTCTTCTCTATTCCACCTGGCTTTCCAAAATCTCATACATTCTCGCCCATTCAGCATCATTCAAGTCACCGTCACCGCTATTGTCCTCGTCACGTGGTCTGTCGTCAAAACAAAATACACCGGTTTCCTCATATTTTCTGTCTAGTGCACCTTTCATTTTTATTGTGAATCTCTCTGTGGTTTCTCTCCGCATTAAAAATAATTTGTGAAGGTTCGCTGCCCTCCTGGTGTTTCCGAAAATCCTAAAACGCGCAAAATTAGTTCCTATAGTAACAATGTTTTTTGTACGGGATTTCGTACCAGGGTAAACAGACGCAAACCTACTAAATTTGCTGATTTCCAAATATCACAAGCTCCCAATTTGCTCCCGATCAAATGTGCACAGGCTGAACAGACGCAAGACCTTTATAATTTGCTTATATTCAATCAATATTCATCAATTTGCAGCCGTCCAAAGTGTATAATTTGCTCCCGTCCAATCCGCTGTTCAAGGGAGGGTGAACCCACCAAACTTATTTGGGTGCGCTATGCCGCTCACACAATCCACTTCCCCACAATTTTTAGTTATTCACTAAGAGAATAACCTTGTCAATATGCAGAATTTATGAACAGGTTCCTGCTTACCTTGTTGATGATGGGGCCCCGAGGGAAATCGACCACGTGAGGGGGGAGCGTCACCGACCTTTCGCCGAAAGTCTCAGAGATCTCGTTATAAACCACTATGTTCCGGTTCAACCGGTCTAATCCGCGTTGCGATTCCGCGTTCCTTCCCTACCTTTCACGGTCAGGGTCACCAAAAATGTTGGAAGTAATAATCTGTCGCCTTGAGATTACTTGCCTTGTTGCATGTTCAATAAAGTCGAGAAGGAGAAACCACGGAACTCGGCCGGATTAAAGAGTAACACATTTATTTCCCTAACAATATTTCTAAAACAGAGTAAAACAAAATATAACAGATATCCGGTTTCCCAAAGTTTCAGAGCTTGCACAGCGCCAAATTACAAACGTCTTAACGTGTCAGCCTTTTGGGAACAACGAAAGTTCCTCCGTCCAGCTGTTTTAACATCTCGGTTTCAGCCTCCTCCTTCGTAACACAGCAGACTCCTCCTCTGGACGCTCGGATTGGCTGGCAGGGAGCCTGCCTACTTCTGTCAGTCCATGTTAGGAGTCAGCATCCGTTTCCCGCGTCTGAAGTCACCTCCCAGACTGACATGGTCCCGCAACCAAATGGCTCATCAGGTGGTCCCCCCCATGTGGCCGGATCCTTCTAGCATCCAGTAGACAATACACCTTTGTTCCCCACACGTGAGCAGATGCCTGTGGCGGTTCCCAGGGATTGAGATGATTGATTTATGATCCAAGTCAGACCTACAACCAAATGGCCTCAGAAGATCAAAGACCGTTTTCTCCTGAAGGGGATGAGTTCGAAACTCCAGCATCACAACCTCTTTACATATGCGATGTTCAGGAAGCCCCTTTGAAATTCAAAGTATGGTAACCTCACAAAGTAAACCAGTAAGAAAACCTTCAATGAAATAAAGATAAGATAAAAGCCTAGGAGAAATGAGGACCACAAAGATATAAAATTCCTTCAGTCCCTACATATATAAACACATTTAAAATATGTGTTAATAACTTATGAATACGTTTAGAAGTCACTGCTTTTTGATGTAATATCTAGTGTTTGTTTTTACCCTTCGGCACTAATTCGCGGCGTTAGCGTTAGCTTTAGCTTTACCGAAATTGATGAGTTTCAAAACAATGTAGGTTGTCGATTGAGGAATATAACATATTACACACATCATCTTACGTATCTATAAATATATTTTACAACAGATACTTGACACTTTTTAATATACTTACATGTTTCGGTTGTCTTCCTTGCGCAACCGTCCGCCATTTTCGAATAATTCAAACGCAATGCATTGTGGCTCATACGCATTGCATTCTGGTCCGAATGCAGTGCATTCTGGTCAATATTCGCCAATCAAGTGAGCATCGATCCACACTGGTTTTTCGTAGAGACTTCTGGGAAATTTGTAGTGCACACGATTTTTGAACTGTAGATTCGGACAGCTTTACAAAATAGCGACCGCACTATATAATGCACTATATAGGGGTTAGGGCGGAAATTCGGACACAGGAGAAGACTGCAGCTAGAGGCAGCTTGTTCTGTTGTTATGAGACATGAACTACTTTGTTTTTACTTGGAATGGATACCAAACAGAAACTCTTAGCCATGTTGCTGCCAGTAAGATATTGAAAGGCAGTTACTTCAACATAGGATAACCCCCTGTCAGCCTATTCTTATTGGTTAAGAAGTAACGCGATACTTGGAGTTCAGATTAAGTTGTGGGTAACAAGATGAGTTTTCAGTTGGTGTTCACGCTCATCGCATGGACAGGTCTCTCCGCTGTTCTGTGCCCAAGCAAGAGCCTGAGCAAATATTGCAAGCCTGTTGCTGTTAAAAAGCATTATCTGTACTTACCTGCTCAAGACGAGTAAAAGTTTCTGAGCAAAGAGTGCTTGTCGTGTGCAGTGATTTCCCTCCCCACGCACGTCCTGAAGAGTTGCACAATCGCCATCACCGGGAAACCACAGCACGACAATATAAAAACGTGGATTGCTGTGCTTTTTAGTGGTTCAGATTAATACGAGTGAAGCACGGCAGTGGCCAATGTGCTTAGCATCTGCTAAAATGCTATCTGCAAAGCGGGCCAAAGTTCTGCAGAACCTCCCAGCAACAGATTCTAGTTTAGCAACCTGTTGGATTAAAGGGATGTGTACAACGCTCTGAAAAAAGGCCGACATCGTCAGATCGTGGCGAGGAGCGTTACCAGTTACTTCCGTGTGTGAGAAGCGTGGCTGCAGGTGCAGCAGAGCAGATATGTAAACAAAGCCACTTTTTTCTCACATTAAAGCAACTTTCCTTCTTTCTGTCATGCTGCCTCATCATCACAGTTTATTGTTTCTGGAAAAAAATCAGTGTGTCCCCCCCACCCCACCCTTTATTTTTGTAGCACCATTCAGGCTCCCAAACTGTTTAAAAGCACTAGCACTAGAAGCTACATTAAGCAATATTGAAAATAAACAGCAATAAACAGGCTCATTCATTATTTGTTTTTTCTTACACTGAAAAATATTTTTTTTTGCAATTTGCATTGCAGACACTGTTGACTGTTCCCTTTATATATTTTAACTTTCCAAAATAAAAGCACTATGAATTTGCTTTGGTAAAGGCAACTTATGAATGAGATACAATTGCAGTGCTTAACATTGTGATCATTAAATAAACTGAATTTGACCATTTTATTACAGTGGAAGACATTAAAATTCAGGTTGAGTTTTTCAAAGTCATATTTAAAAAAAACAGAAAGGAATTATGTTTCGGTAAAATATCGGGATATGTATCACATTGCCAGACTCTTGCCAATACACCTTAGTTTAAACTACCCTGACTCTAAGCCTGAACTCTGGCTGAAATCCGCCTGAACTTGCTTACTCGGGGTATGTCGGTTCCAAAAGACCGGATATGAGTTGGCGTAATTACCCTCGACTTGGTAACCCTGGGTTAATGCATGTGCACGTCAAGTACATAAAGACATTCTCAATGGATCGCCGATTTCTGGAGTCACCATGGAAAGGCGTGGAGAAAAAAAGAGAGCGCTACACTTCAGTGAGACAGAGTCGGAGATTAATGACGCCGTATGAGGATTATACGACATCATATGCTCTTACTGTATATTTTCATTTAGGAATTTTCCAACATTGTCGTTAGAGTACTCAACTGTAGTGTTGCTATATAAACTCACCATCCTCTCCCTGCCTCTCACTCATGGTGCAAAAACTTAAACTCAAACTTACTGTGGGAGCTAGCATAACCTGCTTTCTGGAATACCCCCCTGTAGGAGACTCAATTATTAGGCGCTGTAGAGTTTTGAATGCAACCACTCATTGTTTTCCTGGTGCTACAGTACCCACCCTACTGGATAAACTTCCTCAACATCCGCTCGCTCAACAACACTGCCCAGCTGGTCCAGGACATTCTTGTTGACCAAAAGCTGGACTTTCTTTGCCTCACAGAGACTTGGCAGCAACCTGGGGATTTCACCGCACTTAACGAGGAGACTCCACCAGGATTTGTGTACACCAGCCGCGCACATGTGCATAAGGTGGTGGTGTCCTGATGATTCACAGTGAGTCCTGGAAAGTCCTTTCTGTGTTTGCTCCTGCGTACTGCTCATTTGAATATACTGGGTTACTTCTTCCTCGACCCGCCCCCAACATAGTTGCCACGGTTTACCGTCCACCCAAACACAATAAGGTTTTTCTGAATTACTTTTCGCATCTCTTGACCCATTTCACTTCACAATCTCAGAACATTATTATTCTAGGCTATTTTAATTTTCAAATGGACAATTGTAATAATCGTCTCACCAAAGACTTTTTATCATGTTTAGATGCACCCCTCAAAACAAGACTAGTTTCCTTCACCCTCTCTGCACCCTGGTTTACACCCGCACTACGCCAGCTCAAAGCTGGAAAGAATTCAAAATAAAACTGGACTCTCAATTCATAAGGACATGTATAAAAATCACATTATCCTCTATAAAGATTCCGTAGCATCTGCTAAAACTTCCTATTACTCTGGCCGGATCCACTCAAACCGACATAGCTCTAGCACCCTTTACTCACTTCTCTCCAACATAACAAAAAAAAAACCTGATTCTCTGCCTAATCATCTCTTTTCACCTGATTTTTTCAATGCTCTAATTTCCTTCTTTGATTCGAAGATTACCACCATCCATCAACACCTCACAAGCCGGGCTGCAGTTCCTGCAGTCTCTGGAGTGGACACCTTCACTCCTTTCTCGGTTTTGACATCCTTTTCAAGCTTTGCCCTTCATTCTGTCCTAACCATTTATGACATCATCATCAACTCTAAACCCTCCACCTGTCAACTCGATCCAATTCCCATATCTCTTGTTAAATACTGTCTTCTTTCTCTTCTGCCATCTATAACCTGTCATGGCTATAGAACGACTGAGACCCAGATGCTGAAACCCGGAATGAGACACAGGACAGAGATGTCTTGGCGAGAAGGTGGATTTAATATGATGGCCAGACAGGTAGGTAACAGTTACTGGAGGTCCGAGAATGTAACTGCGGCTCGTGGCGTCACTGGTGGATCTGCTCGTTCGGGTCTGGAGTCGGCAGCGTGGGTCCGTCTCGTGAGGCAGCTGGTTCGGCAGAGGCTCGTGGTGAGGATGGAGGGAACAGACCAGAAAAGGATTCCGGATTACGGCTGCTGTGGGTGACCACTCGTGGCTGAGGTTTCCTGGAGACAGGTAAGACAGCATATGTTAATTACTTGGCTTAAGGCAAGGCAACAAAGCGTGAACTTGACGTGAGGCCAAATATGCACCATCAGGGGCAACGGACTGGCGTTGAATGAAGATCTTGGAGCTCCTTTAGAAGGCAGGTGTGGCGATGAGGTGAGTGGAAGCAGCTGGGAATAATCAGGAACCAAGCAGAGAGGAGAGAGGGGGAGGAGTCTGACAGAGGCACCATGACATAACCAACATTATTCATTCCTCTCTTATGTCCGGTACTGTTCCACATCCTCTCAAAATCGCCTCTATTACTCCAGTTTTGAAAAAACTAGGGGCCTCATTTGTAAACGTTGCGTACACACAAAAGAAGGCGTACGCCACTCTCTACGCAATAATTGATATTTATAAAAAGCAAACTTGACGGGAAAATGTGCGGTCCTTCAGGCAAGCTCTGACCCAGGCGTATGCACAAAAATGGGTGAAATGAGAAACGGCGACACCGTCGGCAGATGGAAGAAACACGTGAAAGTGAAAATGACAATACTGCCTCTCATAAATAACATGAAGACTTCACAAAGCAAGTCTTACAATTAGCAACCTACACGAACACCTGTTGGATCGATCAGCAGTGTAACAAACAAAAAAATCAAACGAAAATTACAACAGAAATTCAAATGAACACTTATTTGCAAAAAGAAAAGTGAAACATGTTCTGTAATATTGGCATGTTGTGCAATTCATCCTCACAAATAATATAGTTAACAGAACGAAAAAATGTACAAAACTGATATTCTCGTTAATGTGTCCGTCTGGCGGAGCAGATATAGGTGCAATTAGACAGACAGACAGACAGACAGACAGACAGACAGACAGACAGACAGACAGACAGACAGACGGACGGACATATTAATTGTTCACTGGGGAAAGTTGTTTTCATAGCAAAACATTTCTTCATAAGCTACGGAATTATGGTATTCATGCATATGCTTTTAGTTTGTTTTATTTTTGATAAAACAATGTATGGCGTCTGTCTCAACCATTCAGAAAGCAACAAGAAATTACATTTGCGCTGATCTACTTCCCATTTCCACGTCGATTATTACCGACATCTGTAGCTTGTCAGATGTAAGTAAATGGAGGAAAATAAAATGCCCCATCCCATTGCGTAATGACGCACAATGGCTGATCTTGCGCTCTTAAAATATGTGGCAAATGGAAGAATTCGGAGTGAACGCATCTTTAGACAGCAAGAAGACTTGCTGGCAAACGAGGACGAGTGGCTTATGAGCCGGTTCCGACTTCCTCGAGCCTTCCTGTTGGACCTCTGCGGGCTTTTGGGGGTGTGTCACCCGGCGCATCTGGCGCGTCGATGTTCCCACTGCGCCTCAGTCACCACTCCACTTAAAAGGGATTCCCCAATGATTGCCGCCAGTCTCTCATCAAGAGGGGTCAGCTCCGGTGTGTCCCCCCCCCCCACCCGTGGCAGACAGACTTTGATGTCCGACCATTTCTTTTTTATTTCGGCCACGGTCCGAGGTTGTGAGGCTACAGCATTTACGGCGTCTGCCACCGTTTGCCACTCAAGTGCCTTTTTGGCATTAGTAATGCCCACACTGTGCCCTCCAAACAACACTTTTTGTTACGGGGGAGAAGGGAAGTACCCAGGCACAGAGAGGAGAGGAGGCAGGAGGTTGCAGGGGAACGGGGGCTTTAATAAAACAAAACTAAAGATACCAAACCAAAACCACTGCATACGGCAGGCTAGAGACTCGAAACACGAAAATACAGCCAGGGAAAACCAGGGAACAGCACAATTACAAACTATGGACTAGCACAGGAGGAAGGGAATGACAAGACTTAAATACATGCAGACAAACGAGACACAGGTGGAAACACTCAGGAAGGATGGGGACCAAAGTAAAACTCAAAACTACAACAAACCAGTAAACACTACAAAATAAAACAGGAAGTAACTCAGAACATGCAAGAACAAAAAGGAAACAAACCACAAGGGCAAAGAAACAGAAACCGTAACATAACCCCCCCTCAAGGAACCGCACCGAGGTTCCTCTTAGAGTCCAGGAGGAGGGGGCCCGAAAGGCCAATACAAGGGCCAACATAGTCTGGTGAGACGGGTCGGGAGGACGACCGGGAGGCCGCTCAGTCCCGAGAGGCGGGTCCGGAGGACGGCCGGACGGCCACGCAGTCAGACGTGACCGGTCCGGGGGACTGCCGGGAGGCCGCGCGGTCCGGCGGGGTGGGTCCGGGGGACGGCCAGGAGGCCGCGCCGTCCGGCACTGATTTTCCAACCAGCAAACGGCTGGCAGCTCGGGCTTAGGGTCCGCGCAGGCGGCTCGGGCTCAGAGTCCGCGAAGGCCGGCTGGGGCTCAGAGTCCGCGAAGGCCGGCTGGGGCTCAGAGTCCGCGAAGGCCGGCTGGGGCTCAGAGTCCGCGAAGGCCGGCTGGGGCTCAGAGTCCGCGAAGGCCGGCTGGGGCTCAGAGTCCGCGAAGGCCGGCTCGGGCCAGGCGTATGGAGCAGGGGGCTCGGGCTCAGGATGCGGGGCAGGGGGCTCGGGCTCATGATGCGGGGCAAGGTGCTCAGGCTTAGGATGTGGAGCAGGGGGCTCGGGCTCAGGATGCGGAGCAGGGGGCTCGGGCTCAGGATGCGGAGCAGGGGGCTCGGGCTCAGGATGCGGGGCAGGGGGCTAGGGCTCAGGATGCGGGGCTCGGGCTCAGGATGCGGAGCAGGGGGCTCGGGCTCAGGATGTGGGGCAGGGGGCTCGGGCCCAGGATGCGGAGCAGGGGGCTCGGGCCAGGCGTCTGGGGCAGGGGGCTCGGGCCGGGCGTCTGGGGCAGGGGGCTCGGGCCAGGCGTCTGGGGCAGGGGGCTCGGGCCGGGCGTCTGGGGCAGGGGGCTCGGGCCAGGCGTCTGGGGCAGGGGGCTCGGGCCAGGCGTCTGGGGCAGGGGGCTCGGGCCAGGCTTCTGTGGCAGCGGGCTCGGGCTAGGCGTCTGGGGCAGGGGGCTCGGGCCAGGCGTCAGGGGCAGGGGGCTCGGGCCAGGCGTCTGGGGCAGGGAGGGGTTGGGGTGCATGCAGCACCTTCCTGTCCGCCACCCCCCTGTCCAAGACCTTCCTGGGAGCGGGGACAGGTTGGGGTGCGTCCAGCCCCCTCCTGGGAGCAGGAACAGTTCGTGGTGCGTCCGGCACCCTCCAGACCAGCTCCACCCTCCTGCGAGCAGGGACGTGGTGGGGTTTGTCCAGGACCACGTCTGGAACTGAAGCGGGCTGGGGTGCAGCCGGCACCCTCCCGGTAGTAGGGGTGAGAGAATAGGCGGGACGCCGAGAAGGGCGGTGGCGGCGACGACGACGATAATGGTGGCCCCCCCTCATAGCCAGGCGACTGCCATTAAACGCTGAGGCAGGGAGCTCAAACAAGTCAGTAGAATCGACCCTCTCCTCCTCTCGGCAGTAGGCCTCCCATAACCACATATCCTGGTCGAGAGTGGCCAGGAAAGAGGCCCCCTGGAGATCCTCCGGCTCCACCCCGGGAACAGGGGAGGAAGGACGATGAGTGCGTCGGCGGTGACGGTGGCCTCCTCCCGAAGCCAGACGTCCTTGGTCCGACCCAACACTGTGGAACTGGACCCAGTCAGAAGACCCATAGATCCTGGTCCTCTCGTCCTGCTGGCAGTAGGCCTCCAGGAGCCGCATGTCCCTCATCCCCGGGTAGAGGAACTCGTCCGGCTGGTTTTCGTCTGCCTCCTGGCAGAATGCTCCTAAATGCAGCATGTTCCTCTCTGCTGGGTACTGGTAAGGCTGGTCCATAATGTTACGGGGGAGAAGGGAAGTACCCAGGCGCAGAGAGCAGAGGAGGCAGGAGGTTGCAGGGGAACGGGGGCTTTAATAAACAAAGCTGTAGCTTGTCAGATGTAATTAAATGGAGGAAAATAAAATGCCCCATCCCATTGCGTAATGACGCACAATGGCTGATCTTGCGCTCTTAGAATATGTGGCAAATGGAAGAATTCGGAGTGAACGTATCTTTAGACAGCAAGAAGACTTGCTGGCAAACGAGGACGAGTGGCTTATGAGCCGGTTCCGACTTCCTCGAGCCGTCCTGTTGGACCTCTGCGGGCTTTTGGGGGTGTGTCACCCGGCGCATCTGGCGCGTCGATGTTCCCACTGCGCCTCAGTCACCACTCCACTTAAAAGGGATTCCCCAATGATTGCCGCCAGTCTCTCATCAAGAGGGGTCAGCTCCGGTGTGTCCCCCCCCCCACCCGTGGCAGACAGACTCTGGCGATGCAGCGCCAGACGTTTTTTTGCCTCGACTTTGATGTCCGACCATTTCTTTTTTATTTCGGCCACGGTCCGAGGTTGTGAGGCTACAGCATTTACGGCGTCTGCCACCGTTTGCCACTCAAGTGCCTTTTTGGCATTAGTAATGCCCACACTGTGCCCTCCAAACAACACTTTTTGTTACGGGGGAGAAGGGAAGTACCCAGGCACAGAGAGGAGAGGAGGCAGGAGGTTGCAGGGGAACTAAGGATACCAAACCAAAACCACTGCATACGGCAGGCTAGAGACTCGAAACATGAAAATACAGCCAGGGAAAACCAGGGAACAGCACAATTACAAACTATGGACCAGCACAGGAGGAAGGGAATGACAAGACTTAAATACATGCAGACAAACGAGACACAGGTGGAAACACTCAGGAAGGATGGGGACCAAATTAAAACTCAAAACTACAACAAACCAGGAAACACTACAAAATAAAACAGGAAGTAACTCAAAACATGCCAGAACAAAAAGGAAACAAACCACAAGGGCAAAGAAACAGAAACCGTAACACTTTTCTCCTCTTTTCCACCTCGCCAACGATAACTTCTACTTCACATTGAGTGAAATTACGTTTTTTTGATTTCCTCTCTGTGTTTGCCATGGTTTCGCAATCAATGAATATTCATTTGTGGGCGTTTCACGGACTATTTATGGGCAACTATGGGCGTGTCATGAAGCCGCAAAAGATGTGCTGCATTTAGAATTGGTTGTGATTTATTAAGGGAAAGATGCGTAGGATCTTATAAATCCGAATATTTCTGTGCGTACGCACGTCCTTTCATCCGTACGCCACTTCTGACGCAAATCCTATGCAAAGTTTTATAAATGAGGCCCCAGGTCTTGACCCAAACAACTTCATAATGCAGGTAATGCAGGGTTTCCAAAACAATAATGCATAATTGTTTTGGAAACCCTGGAAAAGAGCAAAGAGACAAGATTATAAAGCACAGTTAAACTGCAAGCTATCAAGTACGCGGAGAAACACGGGAATAGAGCAGCTGCAGTTCGGTTAAGTTAGATCTTCACAGATTTGGACTTCCGGCCTCAATAACTCTTCTGATAAACGTTCAAATGTGTCAGCAAGTATCTCAATCATTTTGTATTAACACAGAGAGTGAACCACAAATGCATTTCTAAAGAAAAATATATTTTTTGCCTTTTAATCAGAATTGATAAACGTTTCTTCATTACTAGTTCATATAACATTTTTAAAATGATTAAAAGAATTTGTATCAAACAGATCTGTGAATCTATCTGACACATTCAAACTTAAAATTCGTTGCTGCATTCTAACAGTTGTGGGTGAAGGTGGGCAGGGGGAAATCACACTGAAGAAAATCCAGCAGTGATCACTGATGTGACTGTCTCTTACACTAAGCTGCTTAAAAGCTAGACCTAGGGAAAAGACTAGGTCCAGAGTGTGACCTATGTCATGGGTGGGGTGAGAATCATGTTGAAAAAAATTGAAATAATCAGTTTTAAATAACAATTCTGAAGCAGAGACACAGGAAAAATCATCAATGTGAATATTAAAATCACCCATTAAGAGTACAGAATTAAACTGATAATACCTTATAATAATTTGGCAAACTCATCTAAAAATACCCGTGCTGGGCCAGGAGGTCGGTGAATTAAAATGCAGTAAAACGGGGAGTCAGATCCAACCTTGGTAATCTGCAGTTCAAATGAGCTGAAAGAATCCAAGCTCAGCTTCGAGCAGGGGAAAATGCCCCGGTAGGTGGTGGCCAGTCCACCACCCCCGCTAACCCCCGCCCCGTCCTGATAAGCAGGGGGTGCAGAGCACGGCGCAGTCCGGGGGCATGGATGTGTCCATCTTCCGCTGCCATGTCTCCGTCAGGCAAAGGAAGTCCAAGTGCTCTGATGTGAAGGAGTAATTCAAATAAAAAGTTTTGTTAGTGATGGACCGTGCGTTCCACAGCGCAATTCCGAGTTGATCCTCAGCTGATCCAAAGCAGTGCAGGGGTTGCAGGTTTCAGGCGTTAACTCCTCTATGAAGTCAGCCAGCTGATCACAAGCTCCAGGACAGAGATGTTAAAACTTTTTGAATTTAGCCTTGGTGTGTGCTTTAAAATGTATCAAATGCACCTCATCATTTTCCCAGCAGCAAGCGGCGGACAAACACAGGAATTCCTCCTTTCCAGACACTCAAAGCACTTACAGTAGCCACGTTTACATGGGCAAAAGTAATCAGAATGAACGCCTGATCGGAAAGAAAATGCGTCATGTAAACGCGCCGTTCGGAATACTCTGCCCCGATCAGACTAGTTCGGATCAGAATTTCTTTCCGATCAAAATAGGTGGGTTATACAGATCGTTTATCCGATTGTGGAGCATGAGACTGTTCTGACCTCATATTCCGATCGTGTGTCACTGCTGCTCTGGGTTACGTCATGCATAGACGGTGTTCCGCTGAGAGAAAGCTTTGGAGTGCATATGGGACCGACCAGATGCTCTGCGGACGCCCCGTGAAAAGCGCCGCTCCGCTCTCGCCCCGCTCTCGCCCCGCTCTCGCCCCGCTGGCTCTCCCCTCTCTTTCACCCCTCACGGGGGAGATTCGGAGGAGGAGCGCTTCGTGCCCCCTGGCGCTCACTCGGTCCACTGGCACCCGAGTGAGCAGAGGAGCCGTATTAATAATTTTGTGTCTAATGGGAGGAGGATGCTTTTTACGTGTGCGTTTTGTTGTTTTGTTATCTGTAGGAGAATTCAGACTGTGAGCCGTCCCGCCGCTCTGGGTTAGCGGCTGCAGGAGGAATCGTGTTCGAAGAGAGCTCGGGTCGCTAGCTCAGAGTGGCTTTGGGGCGGTCTGTGTGAACTTTTCAGAGCAGAAATAAATGTCGCTCAGTCCTTAGAAACTGTTCAAACAACGTGGATTTGTGTTTCCAGTTGTGTCCCGACAAAATAAAGGCTGCTGTTATTCTCACACATTTACGTGCAGCCAAGATGCAGATTGGTGCGTTTCTCGCACGGTCCTGGATTTTGTGTCCATCGAGGCTAATGTTAGCCTGTCCTAAGCTTTCTTCCAGCTTAATTCTTCCACAAAAAAGCACTGACCACACAGATTAAATATAACGATGAGCGAACAGGCACTTCATAATATTCATAACATTAATAAAAGCACGTTTGGAAGATCGTCTCGTATGTTACCGAGCTGCTGCATAAATGTCTGTGGCAGCGGTTTGTTTACAACGGGACCTATTTCCGCATCCGGGAGATTTTACACTACTGCGCATGCCCAAATTATTCATTCCGACCGAAAGTGTGAGCCATGGGAACGTTTGTTCTAATCGGAAAAAGGTTTTCTGTGCCCATGTGCACGGGTGAATTTTAACCCGACCATTGATCCGATCAAGATATTCTGCCCATGTAACTGCGGCTAGTGTGTCCATTAATCATTCACTCCTCATTCATACTTGGTGATGATAAGCTACTGTTGTAGCTACAGCTGCCCTGGAGCAGACTGACAGAGGCATGGCTGCAAATTAACTGCTACAGCTACTCTGTTGATCACTGGAATTATTCATGCACATTCACAGGTGGGCAATCATTGGGTGATGGTAATTCCCCATTTGCTTGCTCATTCCCCCTGAGAATTGATCCCTGGATTCCTGCATGACAGTCCTTAACCTTACCAACTGAGCTACCCAGACATACAATACATTTTATGATCAGGGTTTCAACTCAATTAAAAGCCAAATGGAAAAAAAATATGTCTTAAGAGCAGATTTAAAAGTACAAAGTGATTCCATCTCTCTGAAATATAGAGGTTGATGGTTCCAGAAATTTGGCGCAAACACTGAAAAGGCTCAGTCCCGTCTCAGTTCCTCTTGGTCTTGCAGATGACTAACTTTATCTAGCAAAAAGGTATATGTACCTGGAGCAGGTCAGACAGGTACTTCAGAGTGAGATCATGAAGTCATTTAACCTTTATTAACCTTTTCGTGTTTGTCTATTTAGACAACATCCTTTTTTACTCCAAGGATTCCAGTCAGTACTCAGATCACGTTCGGCAGGTTCTGCAAAGGCTTTCTGAAAATCAATTATTTGTTAAAGCCGAGAAATGCCAGTTTCACACAACCGTCATTCCATTTTTGGGTTATATTTTCGAGGCTGGTAGCATTCGCCCTGATCCAGTTAAAATCGAAGCAGTTTCCCAGTGGAAGCCTCCCACCACACGCAGAAAGCTTCAACAATTTCTCGGGTTTGCTCATTTTTACCGCCGTTTCATTAGGAACTATAGCAGTATCATCCGCGTACAAGTGAAAAGAAATGCCGTGCTTCCTCAAGATTGACCCTAAGGGTAACAGATACAGAAAGAACAAAAGTGGCCCTAGAACCGATCCTTGTGGAACCCCATAAGAAACCTGAGTTGAGGTAGATTCAAAACCACCCAAGCTGACACACATGGTTCTTTCTGCCAGGTGAGATTTAAACCAGTCCAGTGCTGTACCTTCGCTGCCTCGCTGACCAAAATTCCACGGACTGGTCCAGGTACTTAGTCTGGGCGGAGTATGCTCATAACTCTCACCCTTCCTCCGCCACAGGTTTGTCTCCGTTCGAGGCCGCCCTCGGGTACCCACCACCACTGTTTCCCTCGCAAGAACTGGATGTGGCTGTGCCCTCGGTTGAGGACCATCTCAAGCGGTGCCAAACCATCTGGCATCAAACCACGGCTTCTGTCCTCCGGGAGAGTACCTGCCGTTTGGCGAATCGTCACGGGGTGGTGGGCCCGACTTACCAGCCAGGTCAGAGGGTTTGGTTGTCCTCGCGGAACATTCCTATCCATGCCACTTCTCGCAAGCTCGCACCCCGTTATATTAGTCCCTACACCATCAAGAAGGTCATCAATCCTTCATATGTTCGTCTACGGCTACCTGTGGCTCTCAAGATCCTTCCGTCATTTCACGTGTCACAGATTAAGCCGGTTCAGGACAGCGAGCTTTACCCGCCTTCCGCATCCCCGCCACCCGGCCGGCTCATTGATGGTGTGATAGTGAGCACTTCTCCTTTGCCAAGACAATCCATCCCACCTCGCAGGTGTGCCATATCAAGATGCTGATTAGACAGCATGATTATTGCACAGGTGTGCCTTAGACTGGCCACAAGAAAAGGCCACTCTGAAATCTTCAGTTGTATCACACAGCACAATGCCACAGATGTCACAAGTTTGGAGGGAGTGTGCAATTGGCATGCTGATAGCAGGAATGTCCACCAGAGCTGTTAGGGAAGTGAATGTCCATTTCTCCACCATAAGCCATCTCCAAAGGCGTTTCAGAGAATTTGGCAGCACATCCAACCGGCCTCACAACCGCAGACCATGTGTAACCACACCAGCCCAAGACCTCCACATCCAACTACGCACAGCCATAGAAGAAGAGTGGACCAACATTCCACAGGCCACAATAGACAACCTAATCAACTCTATGCGAAGGAGATGTGTCGCACTTAATGAGGCAAATGGTGGTCACACCAGATACTGACTGGTTGTCTGAGTCCCCTGACCCCCTCAATAAAACAAGACTGAAGATTTCAGAGTGGCCTTTTCTTATGGCCAGTCTAAGGCACACCTGTGCAATAATCCTGCTGTCTAATCAGAATCTTGATATGGCACACCTGCAAGGTGGGATGGATTGTCTTGGCAAAGGAGAAGTGCTCACTATCACAGATTTAGACAGATTTGTGAACAATATTTCAGAGAA
The DNA here is from genome assembly GCF_053564925.1 of Oryzias latipes. Taxonomy (NCBI): domain Eukaryota; kingdom Metazoa; phylum Chordata; class Actinopteri; order Beloniformes; family Adrianichthyidae; genus Oryzias; species Oryzias latipes. Next base: position 7,191,628 of record NC_136244.1, read on the forward strand.
CTGGTTATTTTGTGTATGTGGAAAATGTTTCACATCTTTGAGTTCATACCATAAAAAATGGGAGGAATAACAAAAGTGTTGCGTTTATATTTTTGGTCAGTGTATCTACCTCTACAACTACATATCTAAAGTCCAGCAGACGAGCTTCATCCAGCCAAAGTTGGGGGGACGGCCGGGGGCGCGGAGTCGAGCCAGAGACGAGGTACACAGCCAGGTACAGAGTAGAGACGAGCCAGAGGCAGGATCCATAGCCAGGCGTAGGAGCAGTAGTAGAGGCGAGCCAAAGACGAGGTACACGGTCAGGTACAGGAGCATGGATGAGCCAACTGGAATCTGGAAGCAATCCCACTCCCCAGGAGGGGAGAGGAAAAGAGGGACAGTACATGAATTGCACTGCACCAAACAGAGGCATGGAGAGCTAAACGATGAATAATAATCAAGAATAGAGAAGAGAGGAAGGGTGGAAGTAGATGAGAAAAGAGGACAGAATGAGAAACTGCACCATAAAAATAATAATCTTGTTGTTGTTGTCGTCTGCATTTTGAGTCTCGATGTGTGCCACTCTTACACAGACTGCTCCACTGTTTTCGGTGACATGCTTTAGCCTTGTGTCCTTTCTTATTTTTATATTTGTTTTTATTAATTTTATTTAAGTGAGACATAAATATGTGGACAGAGACACATTCTTTTTAATTGTATCTGTACATTACCACAGTGAATTTTAAATAAAACAACTCAGATGCCATTGAAGTCCAGATTTTCAGCTTTTATTCCATGGGTTGAACAAAAAGATTGCATAAAAATGTAAAACACTAAAGTATTTTTTAAACACAATCCCTTCATTTCATGGGCTCGTAAGTAATTGGACAAATGAAATAAGTGAAAACAAAATGGTCATTACTAATATTTGGTTGAAAACCCTTTGTTGCCAATGACAGCCCGAAGTCTTGAACTCATGGACATCACCAGATGCTGGGTTTTCTCCTTCTGAATGCTCTGCCAGGCCTTCACTGCAGCGGCTTTCAGTTGCTGTTTGTTTGTGGGCCTTTCTGTCTGAAGTTTAGTCTTCAAATAAACTTCAGTAAACAATAAACTCCTGAGTTGCTTTGGCTGTATGTTTTGGGTCGTTGTCCACCTGTATTATGAAACGCCGCCCAATCAGTTTGGCTGCATTCACCTGGAACTGCACAGACAGTATGTCTCTGAACACCTCAGAATTCATTGGGCTGCTTCTGTCCTGTGTCATGTCATCAGTAAACACTAATCAATTAAGTAGACTAATTGGTTGATATGATTTGCACTTCTGGGGATCATAGCTTTTTTTTAAGATTACTGAAATTGTGGCTTGGTATAATGTTTGAGGCAGTTTAGAAGTTGCATAAACTTCTGCAAATACCACGCACTTTAGCGAGGCAAGTTTGTTAGCAAACACCTTGTAAACGTCTGATGGAAATTCATCAGGACCTGGAGCTTTGCCGTTCTGTAAAGAACCAATTGCCCTCAATATTTCAGCCACAGAAATATGTCTCTCTAGTGTCTGTGGCTTGATCTGAGTCCATCAAAGGAATATTAAATTTTTCCAAAAAAGCTTTTTTATTTCAGCAGAATTGCGTGTACTTTGACTGGCATAGAGACTTTGATAGTAATGCTGTATTGAATTGTTTGGGTTCTGTCACTATTTGAGTTGAGTCTGTTCTGATCTCTGTTATTGAATGATTAGAAATTGATTGTCGCAACTGGTGGGGAGCAATCTGCTTGCTTTTCCCCCATGCTTGTATACCTTTTGGCTTGTTCTAAGCAATAACCTCTCTGTTGCTTTGATTGATAATGTTTCAAATTCAGAATGTAGCAAAAGCTTCTGTTTGTACAAATCAGGAGTTGGGTTGCTGGCATACTGCACGTCTAGATTTGCTATGAGCTCGGTTAAATCCTTAAGTCTCTCACCACAATTTTTGTTCCTTTGAGCTGTAAAAGAAATTATTTGCCCACGTAAATATGCTTTAAGAGATTCCCATACAAGAGTTTTAGAAACATCGGGTGTGTTGTATTTTTTCAAAAAAAGATCAATGTGGGAGGAAATATTTTTACAAAATTCTCCATCTGATGACAAGGTTGAGTCAAATCTCCACACCCGTTGTTGCGGGGCATGAGCAGTGGGAAATGAAATGTCTAATTGCACAGGTGCATGGTCTGAAATAACAATAGCATGATTTTTACAATTAGTTATCTTAGAAGTAAAAACACTATCCACCAAGAAGTAAAAAATCCTTGAGTATGAATGATGTACCGGAGAAAAAAAAGAGTAATGTTTTGCTGATGGCTCAGTTACACGCAGCGGGTCGGAAACACCATAATTTTTAATGAATGTGTTGAGAACAGAAACGGATTTAGAGGTCGCTGCTGACTGAGGTGTGCTTGATCTGTCAAGATTCGGATCAAAAACTAAATTAAGATCTCCCCCGTAATTAGGTGATGAGTGTGTAAACCTTTTAACTTAGCAATAAGGCTTGTGAAAATTTGTGGGTTGTCCCAATTGGGGGCATAGACATTAACCAAAAGGACCTAGGTGTTATACAATTTACCAGCCACAATAACAAAACAACCATTAGTACCATGAATCACATTTGTACTGACAAAGGAAATCTTTTTTCTACTATGCCAACCCCTCTTGCCTTTGTGTCAAAAGTGGAGTGATATGTCTGTGAAAAAAAGCTGTGTGTTAACTTATCATCATCAGTGGAGCACAGGTGCCTTTCCTGAAGAAATATTATATCTGGTATAAAGTTTAGCAAATGTGTAAAGACTCTCCTCCGTTTGACCAGATTATTAAAACCCATTACATTCCATGTAATTAATGTCACTGAGTTGGGCCCCACTGTTTGTCTTAGATTAGTAAGGGCGGCCATATCTACTTAGGTTTCATCTTCTAATAAAGGTGCACAACCACACAAGGATGAGGTACGTATTTGGAACTGCAGCAAAAACAAAACAAAACCTACAATCGAAAACATTATAAAACACATTAATCCCGGATTTCCCCCTCCCCCCCAATGTGCTGGTGTACCATGTAAACCTGTTCTACTACTATACTCACTAACCAAAATGCTCATAACAGAAAATACCTAGGATAAAAAATATTACCATCTAACAGAATGTAATGTAAAATATAGCAAACGTCCATCTCCAGAACACTCTCCTTCATTTGTCTCAGTCTTATTGCTGGTTGTTGTGCATCAGATATTTCAGAGTGTATTCTGAAATATCTGATGCTTGCTCGGTTGGTAAGGTAAAGGACTGTCATGCAGGAATCCAGGGATCAATTCTCAGGGGGAATGAGCAAGCAAATGGGGAATTACCATTGGTCGAATAGTTTTCGACGCGGCGCGTCGAACCAAAAAAACGAACCCGAGGCGTTTTTTGAAAAGTGACGCTTTGACGCGTGGCGTTTTTTCGCGTCGGTGTGCACACTCACATTGGTGCCCTTTGTTTAGTCACGAGGCGTTAAACGTCGGCGAAAATCGCGGGCGAAATTCGTCCCGGTGTGAACAGGCCTTAAGGCTGTCAACTTTGCTGACTGTGCTGAGACACAGTTTCCAGGCAGGGGTCCTGCCTTCAGAACCTTATCTTGAGTTACAACAGCATAGCCTACTTTGTTCTTGCCTGTTTCATCCGTCTTTGCTGACCCATTTACAAAAACTATTTCTCCTTCAGTGAGTGGTACATCTGATAAGTCTGGTCTTGGCTTGTAAACTAAAGCAATTATGAGGTTCCCCATCTTATGGTGTTGGCATAAGTGTAGCTAGATTCAATGTAGTACACCTTTCAACAGTCAGGTGAGGCTGTAAAACTTAAGTGGCTAAACATGATAAGTGTCTTGCTGGTGATAAAAATGTCATTTTAGTTTGTAATAGTAAAACTGAAACTGCATGTGGCACATACAGAGTAAGCTTGTGGAAAAGCACTACTTCAGCTGAGCTTTCCACTGCCATTGCTACTGCTATCACTGCTTGAACACAAGGAAGTGTAGCTCTCGCTACAGAATCTGATTTCAAATAATAAAAAGCCGCTGTTTATCTCCATATTTTTGTAACAAAACAGATTTCATAAATCCATCTCTACAGTCTACAGTTTGACTGAAAGGTTTGCTGTAGTCTGGAAGAGCTAACACTGTTGTTCTGGCTAATGCTTGTTTTAATTCACAAAAATTTTAGAAAATTTCCACCAGGCATTTAGAGTAGAAGCTATTGTTATTACTTTATAACATGGATGACCCTTGATAGATTGACTTAGAAATGGGATGTCTGAGATTTGGAGTTCTTTGCACCAGTCAGATGGTGTCTGACTGACTCGGATGAATCCATTTATAGATATATTGCAGCTGGTTAACTACTGAGTAATAGTAAATGCTAAGAGCGTCTAAACCTCCCTGATATTTGGGTTTTTGTAAGGTGGAATTTTATTCGTGGTGTTTTATTTTTCCAATAGAATTTTGTAATGATTGATTCTATGGATTTGAACCAGCTGTGAGGAGGCTGCACTGGAATCATTGAAAAAAAAATATTTTAGGAAGGATTGTGTTACATCCAGGCTCAGTGGGTGCAACATAAATGACACAACCAAGGGCTTACGGTACGAAACAACCAGTTTTATTCCCACTCATGTGGAAACACTAACAACAAGTATCTGAGAAGGGACAAAGGCTGCTGTGTCAAGCATGAGTCATCCTGCTAGTGTGGCTGCCAGCCACGGGAGAAGGGAGGGGCCAGGGAGGAGCCAAAAAGGGCCTTTTAAACCCTCCTCAATCAGGTGCTTCTGGGGCAGGCTGGGAAACCTGGAGCTGGAATAAAGAAACTGAAAAGACAAGAAAATGGTCACATAACAGATTATCATTTTAATTACTGCTATTCTGTCCATGATAGAGATTGGTAAGTTTACCCAGCGTTTCAGGTCATCCCTTACTGCTTCCAAGAGAAGGATAAGGTTGAGGCTAACTAGCTCTGATACCCCTGAAGAGATTTTAATACTTAAGTAGGTAATGTGATTTATGCATACCGGAGTAGCTGATGGCTGATAGTTGATGACTTTGTGTCCTTTCTGTCCCCATCTGAAGCAAGCTATATCCACACAGTCTGCGCCGACGTCATTTGAATTTGCTTTCACGGGTCTCCTCCCCGCCTGCACTCTCACCTTCATGACGTTGTCTTCCGGTGCTGCTACTCTCAGTTTTTCTGTGTCTACGTAGCTCCGCAGTTTAGTTTTAATATCTGCAAATGTCACTGTAGTTTCACTCCATGTTATGTGAATAATGAAGGGTTTACATGAGTCTGGCAGTCCCTTCAAAACCATTGCTATAAGCAGCCCATCACTCAAAGTCTCTTCAGCATTTCTCAGTGCTTTAATGGCAGTCTCTGCACCGATGACGTATTCGGTCACACTCTCGCTGCTGGATTTGTTAAGGGAAGTCAGTTCAGTATATAGGCTTATGATCCGGGGTTTACCTTTTCCGACATGATAATCACTTAAAATGTTAGGAGCATTTCGTCCATCATCTGTCGCCTCCCATCGCATCATTTTTTAAATCTCCGTCTTCTTGCTCGTCGTCGGATTCCAAAATTATTTCCTTTAGACCCAACAGTCGAAGATGGCCAATTTTGTCTCCCACAGCTCGTAGTTCTTTTCATCTCCGTCAAAAACTAGTCAAGACCAGCGAGTAGCGGATTCTGCAGCTCGTCTGTGTCATGGTTACTGCTGGCCTGCAGCCTACCCCCCTCCTCCTCCTCTGCACTCACCTGGTCTCACAGCTGTTTTCAATTGTAGTGTGGTTGGGTATTTAGGTTTCTATATTTGTGGTTTTTGTTGTCGCAGTGTCCTGTTTTGTCCTGACGTTTATCCCACGTTTTGTCCCTCACGTAATATGGATTTTGATTTATTAAATCTTTTGGCTTTCCAATCCCCTTGGATCCGAGTTCTTCCTGCTCCTGGGTTCTTTCTGATTACGAACCGTAACAGTCTGCTCATGTTGCTACCACTAAAAACAATGCTGATGCTCACCGGGACACGCGGTGCGTTGCGTCTTTTCACTCGGTGGAAACTTTGAGTAGACTCAGACTGGGCCCATAACCTGTTAGCAGAGTTGTTATCCACACTTTGGTCCTCGCATGTGGACCCAGTATCCGAATCAAAAATGGAGGAAAAATAAAGATACTTGTTACTTGAACTCCAACTTTTCACACACAACTTTATTTCTCAACTGCTTCCTCTTACAGGTCACGTGATCATAACAGAGCCACTCATTGGCAAATATCACAACGCATGACTCATCACTTATGACTGATTGTTACAACGGAGGGCAAAACAATATGAATGTGTTAACAGTTTTAAACTGCTGGTCTGTACCCGGGTCTCGCACGACAGGCTATCAGAAATGTTCCTAGAAAGAAGAGCGGTACCGTCCAGAGTAGGATGGATGCCATCTCTCCACATGAGACCAGGCTTCACCCAAAACGCGCTCCAATTGTCAACAAAACCAACGCTGTTTTCTGGACACCATCTAGATAGCCAGCGGTTAAGTGATAAAAAGCAGCTGTAAATTTCATCACTGACAAAGTTGGACAGGGGACCAGAGAAAATTACAGTGTCTGACATCGACTTAGCAAGTTTACACACCGAAGCTATGTTTAAATTGAGAACCTCTTATTGTCTCCGTCGGGTGTCATTACCCCCTGCGTGAATCACGACTAAACAGAACCTGGACTTACTCTGGGCTATCATCCTAAGATTCCCCTCGATGTCAGCAGCTCTGGCTCCCGGATTACACCGAACTGTTGCCACTAGGAGCGCCACATGTCTAACTATAGAACAGCCGATAACCAGTGTTGAGGGTTCAGTCGGTGTGTCGCTGAGGGGGGGGAATCTATTACTAACGTGGAGCTTCGGGTGCTCTAAGTTTTTGCATTTAGCACTATGCTTCCTCCCCACCGGTACAAACCCTCCCTGTGTGTTCCCTGGCTGCTGGGAAGGGGCTGGAGTGCTAACTGGGTTAGCCCCGGTAGTGCGGCCTCCTAAGCCGGCTTAGCGGAGCTGTGCTTCTAACTACTCCAGCCTGGCCTCCAAGTCTAACGTAAGACTACACTTAACCCTTGTGCTATCCTTGGCCCTTTAACATTGGGAGTTGGGTCATCTAGACCCCACAAGACAATGCGCTGAACTTTTTTCTTCAATGGTTTGTGATCTTCACTGGTTTCCATCGATTACATGAAATCTTTCCACCTGTATCCACCTTTGTCATGGTAGGGAGAACACGTCAATGGTCATCTTGACTCCATAGGATAGCACAAGGGTCAAGACACACCACTATCTTTACTAAAGGAGGCAGGATCCTCACTAAACACATGGCACATGGGGCAGGAAAGAGGGGTGAAGGTGGAGGAGGTAAGCAATACTACGTGCTAAGCTAAGGCTAGTGGTGTTTAGCTAAGGAGAAGTGTTTTACTTTGCAAACTAAGAATAAAATGGACAGCAAGCGGCTAACACAGTAGTGTATATGCTAGTGTACTAAAAGATACTAAATGTTAATGTAACCCCCGTTACAAATACACTCAGTAATGATATAAAAAGGTCAATAAATATTAATAAACAACATGATAAAAACAGCTAAAAGTTGTGAGGATAAAAATATAAATAGTATTCACATTAATAATTTATAGGTTTTATTACTATTTTTGTTTAAAAAGAGAAATTGTTTTTGTTGTCGATAAAGTTTAAAGTTTTTTCAAGAGCCCTCCCCAACCTGTGCGGCGCGTAGCGGAGAGATAGGCCTGTTTAGGGCAGAGACAGCAAGCACGCGCAGCAGAGTAGCCATTAGCTGAAAAACTACGGTGAAAAACTAAAATAACGGTGCAAACCTGTTGTCTAGCCAGACCGGAAGAGGGGTGTGAGCCAAATAAGATTTTATGCCATTACGAGACGAGTTTTGGTGAGTTTTGTTTTGTATTTTGCCTACTTTTGTGGCGTGGGTTTTGCCGTGATGAGGCGAGCCCAGTTGAGACCAATTTAAGTTGTGAAAAGATGACAAAACAGTACTTTTGAGATATTTATAATTTTCTTTGACACTTCGAAACATGAATGTATTTTATTTGATGTATTTTGGGTATATTTTGTGTGAAAAGAAGCTAATTTTGCAAGTAGAGTTGGATGTATGAAAAAGAAAAAAGAGCAGCCGCCATTTTAAGTTTCTAAAGAGTCACGTAGCCTTCTAGTGCGGCTCCGCTTTCATTTTGGAGTGGTTTTATTTTGCATATGGACTAAAATTATTTTTATGGCCTGTCCTGCAGGCCAGGTTTTTGAGTCCCCCCGAGAGTAATTGGGAGACGGTTCCGGACCGGATCGTTCTGGACTTCTCCTGATCCATGGATGGCGAGCCTACCCAAGGAGCACGATAATCCGGACTGCCTGTAGAGCATCACGTGGTCTAGAGACGCGCGCTGAGCAGCGCTTCCGGCGGAACCCTTTCTGCCAAACACAGCGGGCTTGACTACGCATGAGCTGCAGAACCACTCTCTGTTCGAACGAACATAACTTTCTCGAGAGGTCGTCTAAAGTTGGGCAAATTTTTTAAAAACTTACTCGACATATTTGTCGTTTGACTTCCATCCCATTTTTCTTTTGACCGTGCGGTATTCACCGAAATTTATTCGGCAAAAACTTCGGTCGTGAAAAACCACTTCGCAGATTTTAAGGTGAGTTTGTTGAATCATAATTTTGCCATTAGACTATTTGTATATGTGTTTTCTTCATCTCCTGCAAATTTCATGACTAAATTCAAACGGGCAAATACCTTTTTTAAGTCGCCAAGTCCGCGTTGTGAATGTCCGCCGCCTCCGCCATGATGGAAAATCCTTTGTTTACAGGGCTCACAATGCTCTTTCGTAATTCTGTTATTTTCTATAATCGTCGTGTAAAATCAGCTCTAAATGACTTTTAAGACTTTTTCTCTACGAATTAACAACAGTTAAATGTGAAATGAGAAAGTTATGACACTTTGAAGCCTCTCATCCATGTTTTGGTCACACGAATTGTACAATTTTGCTGTTTATCTGGGGCAGAATTTTCGGACAAAATTTGCTCACTTAAAGTGGCATAACTTTCTCATTCTTTGAGCTATCCGGATGATCTTTATGTCATTTGAAAGCTCTCTTTAAGGCCTTTCCAATGACATAAGAATTAGGTAGATCCAGTTAACTTTAAAATTTTAGTAACGTCTCTACGTGGTCCTTTACTTTTCCTCACTACTACAAAATCTCTGCCAAGGTCGCGGTAGGAGATTGAACACTAACTGTGGATCCAATATACTTTAAAGGAGCACTACCAAAACTGGATACGTCTGCTAACAAACTTTAAAGGATTTTGCTAAGCAATTGGACATTTAGAAAAACAGTTCTTTGTTTGCTTTGCATATTGAATTGTCTTTTGTTTGATATCTGATATTTTGTAACTTTAAAGGATACTTTTGGTGTAAATTTAAAGTGACAAAACTGATTTACAAAAAAGTGAAAAGGGTAAATATAGTGAACTCAAAAGAAAGCTTAAACTAAATTTAAGTTAAATAAATTTAGTTCTGTAACTAAAATCCCTTTAAAACAAATGACCGGTCATCTTTAATTAAAATAGATTGAAACTGAAATTAACTTGAACAAAACCTTTTATTTGAACTTTAACAGAAAAAGTAAAGGAAAAAACAACATAAAGGGTGTTGAAAAGGTGTCTTAACATTACTTAAGAACCAAATTTGTATGTTTATTGTTGTTTGTCAATTGTTCAGTAAACTGCCGGCTTTTTCCATTCTACCTTTTTATTGACTCTTGGCTCTTTTATTCAATACACACCACTCCGTGCGAACCTATATTTGGTCCAGTAGCCTGACTACCTCTGCCTAATAGCATAGGTGCTACAAATTCTTGGCGAGCCAGCCAGGAGTGGTTCGTAAATAATTTTCAGAGCTCAAATTTGACTAAGAACTGAACAAAAAATGGAAGCCGTGCAACGAAGTAATGTTAAGATACCGAACTCACTTCTTATTACTGGTTTAACTGACACTGAATCTGATGAAGAGCTTTTTGACTTCCTCAAACAATATGGGTCCATTCAGACAATGGTACCTGTAGATCCCCCGTGTCCAGAAAAGGGCAAGCAGTCCTTTCTTGAGTACGCGTCCAGTGCACCAGTCCAGGCATTATCTAGCTTACTGCCATACAGATTCTCACCCAAGAACAAACCTGACATACTTTACCTTGTCGAAGCATTAAGCTCAGTTTACAGCCCCGTAGTTAGCAAGACAGCTACTCAGACTTACCTGACTGAACTGAGAGACATTGCAAGACTGACAGGTAAAGACTTTGCAGACTTACTGAGAGACGAACTTTCCTCTATAAGCCAAGTAGTTAACCCTGACGAAAATGACTCAGGTGACCGCCAGGACTCACCCCAAGTCCCTGACACGAATGCTCCTCTCAGTCCTCTGCAAGAGAACCCACCAACTCTTGAACCAGTCCACCCACTGATCCAAGCTCCAGTTGAGAATCCCCCACGAGTGCAGGTCAGTGTTAAGACACCCACTCTCAAACCTTCTGAAGTAAACCCACCAGAGCTTCAGAAAGTAATAGTGGAACATGTGCTGAGAACTGAAGACTTCAATGCTCAGATGAACACTCCTTTCAGATTGAGACCCTTTTCAGGGCGCTGTCCCCACCCAAACAACGAAGTCGACTATGAGAGCTGGCGCTCGAGTGTGGAACTCCTTTTAAAAGACCCCAGACAGCCTGATTCATGCAAATCCAGGAGGCTCTTGGAAAGTCTCTCTTCACCTGCTGTCGATCTGGTGAAGCACATACCTACAGAGTCACCTCCTTCCACCTACTTGAAAATACTCGACTCTGCCTTCGGTACGGTTGAAGATGGAGACGACCTCTTTGCCAAATACTTGAACACTGTGCAGAATAATGGTGAGGCACCATCGTCTTACCTCCAGCGTCTTCAAGTCATGCTGAACACCACGTTCATAAGAGGTGGTGTTCCTGCTGGTGAACTAGACAAGCAGCTGTTAAAGCAGTTCATAAGAGGCTGTTGGGACAATGAGCTAATAGCAGAGCTCCAACTCGAACAGAAAAGGCAAATTCCACCTAACTTTTCCGAACTCCTTCTCATGCTCCGGACTGCTGAGAAAAGGCGCACAGCGAAAATGTCGCGCATGAAACAGCACTTGAATACAACAAAACCAAAAGTGTTTTCCAACTACCAAGGCGCTCAGTCCCAAAGTCCAGAGCGAGATACATCAAAAACTGTTGACTCCCTTTCTGAAATACAAGACCTCAAGAAGCAGATCGCCAATCTGCAGTCCCATCTTGCATCTCTAAAGAACAAAAAAGACTCAAACAGTAAAGTCAAGTCAAAATCCACAAACTCGACCAAGACAAAAGTCCCCCCTGAAAGTTTCAAAACTCCAAAGCCACAGCCTTCAGAACAAAAATCAGAACCTCATCCAAGAAATCGTCCAAAGCCCTGGTACTGCTTCAGATGTGGGGAGGACGGGCACATCAAGCCCCAGTGTGAAAATGAGCCAAACTCTCCCCTAGTTGCTGAAAAAAGGAAACTCTTAAGAGACAAGCAGATGGCATGGGACAAAGTGAATGGACAAGAACCTACTTTTTTAAACTAAAGAGGGCTCCAGTTGTGGGACAAATTGGAGCTGAGCCAAAGACAAAGAGTCCCAAGGAAAAGAAACGCGTCTTGAACTTCCACACACAAGCTGAAATGTCACTTTCTCTTCCAAAAGGTCTTGTTGGAGCGAAGTGCACTGCCCAAGTAGCCATTGACGATCATGTGTGCAGCTGTCTATTAGACACGGGCTCGCAAGTAACGACGATCTCCCAATCCTTCTACGAAGAAAAACTGTCTCACTTACCTGTCCACAGCTTAAACGACCTGCTGGAGGTAGAAGGAGCGAACGGCCAGAATGTCCCCTACCTTGGCTTTATCGAAACTGCCATCACGTTCCCCAAGAGTTCATTGGGTGCGGACATTGAAGTGCCAACACTAGCCCTGATCGTTCCCAACTTAAGCTCCAACTCACCTTCGCTGCTGATAGGTACTAACACCTTGGACATCTTGTATGAGCAGTACGGATTGGTTGTAGATTCCAAAGAAAAACATTCAGTTCCATATGGGTACAAAGTCGTTCTCAAAACACTTGCAGCCAGAAAAAAACACTCCGTTAATTCAGGCTTGGGTGAAGTCAGACTCCACAGTACTGATTGTGAAACTATTGGAGCTGGACAAACAAAAGTTTTGGAAGGATCGATAACTCGCAGAGTACCAGAAACTGGAAAATGGGTGACTGTTGAGGCGCCAACAACCACCTCTTTACCTGGTGGCCTTTTTGTCGAAGATGGGTTAGCAACCCTCCCATCCAAGTTCCCTCGCTGCATACCAGTCATCCTCAAGAACGAATCTGATCATGCCATCACACTCACCCCAAAGACAATCATTGCAGAGATTCATGCTATCCAAAGTGTCCAGCCTGCAAACAATAAAACAGTGAATCCAAAATCTGAGAACAAGTCAAATCTCCAGTTTGATTTTGGTGATTCCCCCATCTCTAGTGAGTGGAAACAAAGAATAACAGACAAGTTAAACTCAATGCCAGAGGTATTTGCCCAACACGAGCTTGACTTTGGTCGTACTGGAAAAATCAAGCACCACATCACTCTCAGCGACCCTACACCTTTCAAACACAGGGCCAGGCCGATACATCCGCAAGACTTGGAGGCAGTACGCAACCACTTGCAACAGCTCCTCCATGCCGGAGTCATTCGCGAGTCTGAATCTCCCTTTTCGTCCCCGATTGTAGTCGTTCGCAAGAAAAATGGAGATGTCAGATTATGCATTGACTACAGAAAGTTAAATCTGCAGACTGTAAAAGACTCGTACGCCTTACCCAATCTCGAGGAGTCTTTCTCGGCTTTAAGTGGATCACACTGGTTTTCGGTCTTAGACCTAAAATCAGGCTTCTATCAGATAGAAATGGAGGAGGCCGATAAACAGAAAACTGCCTTCGTCTGCCCCCTCGGTTTCTTTGAGTTTAATAGAATGCCTCAAGGAATCACAAATGCCCCCAGCACGTTCCAGAGGCTCATGGAGCGTTGCGTGGGAGAGCTCAACCTGAAACAAGCCCTTGTGTTCCTTGACGACCTAATAGTGTTCTCTTCAACCTTGGAGGAACACGAAGAACGCCTCTTGCAAGTCCTGGGTCGTTTGAAAGAGTATGGTCTAAAACTGTCGCCACAAAAGTGCAGGTTTTTCCAGAGCTCCGTAAAGTACCTTGGCCACATCATCTCAGAAAAAGGAATCGAGACTGATCCTGAGAAAATCTCGTCACTCAAAACCTGGCCAAAACCAAACACTTTGAAGGAATTGCGGACATTCTTAGGATTCTGTGGATACTATCGCAGATTCATAAAGGATTATTCAAAGATCATGCGACCTCTCAACCAACTCACAAGCGGATATCCACCTCTGCATAAAAAGACAAGTGCCAAAGCCGGCACAGCCCAATATCATAACCCCAAAGATCCTTTTGGAGCAAGATGGAATGTGGACTGTCAAACAGCATTTGACGAAATCATCGAAAAATTGACAAGTGCCCCAGTGCTCGGGTTTGCCGACCCTACTCTTCCCTTTACCTTGCACACAGACGCAAGCACTTCAGGGTTGGGGGCAGCCCTCTACCAAACACAAGAAGGTCAGAAACGTGTGATCGCCTTCGCAAGCCGCGGGTTGTCAAAGTGTGAAGCTAAGTACCCTGCACACAAGTTAGAATTTCTCGCGCTAAAATGGGCAGTTACCGAAAAATTCCAAGATTACCTTTACGGACGCCCTTTCCTTGTGATCACTGACAGCAACCCCTTAACGTACGTCTTGACCACCGCAAAACTTGACGCTACAAGTTACAGATGGTTAGCTGCGCTGTCCACCTTTGACTTCCAACTGCAATACAGGGCAGGAAAACAAAATCAGGACGCGGACGGACTATCCCGACGCCCACATAGCGCACAACCAGACGACATGCTGTCCAAGAAAGAACTGGAAAGAATCCAACAGTTCACACAAAGGCACCTACCTGACACACCCCATTCAAACCTTGTTGACCAGAGCATAATAAAAGCCATCTGTGAAAAGCACTTTGTCCACCAGTCCACAGACGAACTAGCAGTGTCCATCACTGACAATCCTTTGGTTCTGTCTTTTGCTCTCACTCCCCAAGCCGTCCCCCAAAGCTATGAAGAGGAGGACCAGCTTGGTGGTTTGCCAGTCATTCCTCACTTTACGACATCAGACTTGAAAGAAAAACAACATGCTGATACAAGCATCAGAGAAATAGTCAACCAGATAACGTTGGGAGAAAAACCCCCACCAACTGCAAAAAATGAGCTTCCTGAACTTGGCTTGTTGCTAAGAGAGTGGAACAAGTTAGTCCTTAAAGACGGAGTCCTCTATCGTACCAGACAAGAAAGTGCACAAACGCAGTATCAACTCGTGCTACCACAAGAGTTGAGACCCCTTGTCCTGAAAAGTTTACACGACGACATGGGACACTTAGGTGTCGAAAGGACATGGGACCTGGTGAGAAAGCGATTCTATTGGCCCAAAATGGCCACAGACATTGAGCTCAAGGTCAAGACTTGCGAACGTTGCACACGTCGCAAAGCCCGACCAGAAAAAGCCGCACCTCTCGTGAACATTGTCGTCACCCGTCCACTAGAGTTGGTGTGCATCAACTTTCTAAGTCTAGAGCCAGATTCGAGCAACACGAAGGATGTGTTGGTGATTACAGACCACTTCACGAAGTATGCGCTCGCCTTGCCAACTCCAAACCAAAAGGCGCGCACAGTTGCTCGATTCCTCTGGGAAAACTTCATCTCTCACTATGGTTTTCCCGAGAGACTTCATAGTGACCAGGGTCCGGACTTCGAGTCTCGCACGATAAAGGAGCTCTGTCAGCTGGCTGGTATTCGAAAAGTACGAACTACTCCTTACCATCCGAGAGGGAACCCTGTTGAACGGTTCAACAGGACCCTCCTCGGCATGCTTGGCACACTGGAGAATCACAAGAAAACACACTGGCGCGAACACGTCCGACCCTTAGTACATGCTTATAATTGTACAAAGAATGAGGTGACGGGGTTTACCCCATATGAACTAATGTTTGGCCGACAGCCCCGGCTACCCGTCGACCTCGCGTTCGGTCTGCCAGTTGACCATCAGCCAAGTTCCCACTCAGAGTACGTTCGCAACCTCAAGTCAAGCCTCGAATCCAGCTACAAAATAGCAACTGAAATGGCAAAGAAATCGGCCAGTCGCAACAAAGCAAGATTTGATAAATGCATTGTTGAGTCCACCTTGAAGGAAGGCGACAGAGTGCTCGTGAGAAACCTTCGTATGCGAGGCAAGCATAAGTTAGCCGACCGCTGGGAACCTGAAGTTTACATCATTGTGAAACAATCAAACAACCTCCCTGTCTATGTTGTTAAACCAGAGACAAGAGACGGTCCTCAAAGAACCCTTCATCGTGACCTGTTATTGCCATGCGGTTTCCTTCCTGCTAGCCCAGAGGAAGCAGAACAAATTGTGAAAGACAAACCAAGGCGACCCAAAACACGCCAACAAACAGAAAGTGTTGAACAAGGGTCCGATTGTGAAGATTCTGATCCTGGCTATTACTACGATTATCATGATCTAGTAGTGGAAACCAAAAGTCCCTACATCCCACCTGACACAGAGAACCCTGAAACCGCTGTAGGGCAAACGCCAGTGGAAACAACCAAAGCTGCTGAAGCTAAAGAGAGTCAACAACTATCGGATGAGACATACTTACCAAGTGAGACAAACCCACCAGAAGAGTCCTTAACCGAACTTGTAGAAAGAAACTTACCTGAAGAGAATCCAATCGAAACTGACGGAGATATCCAAGTCGATACTTACCCTGAAGAAGAAAACCTACCTCAAGTAGATCCTGAAGAGTCCCCTGAAACAGACAGCCAAACCAAAGACATTTCTGAAATGCCCATAGAGATTGTCACTGACACAGACCAGTGCCCAGAAGCCACTGACACTAATGACACCATCACTGATCCCCTAAGACGTTCAAACAGACATAGGGAACCTGCTCAGAGACTGACCTATCCTGAACTAGGTAACCCACTCGTCACTGTAGTCCAGTCTCTATTTCAAAGCTTAGCAGTAGCATTCACTGACTCTTTAAATGCTCCCAAGATGTTAAAGATAGAAACTGTGTGAAACATGTACGAGGACGTGCATGAGAAAAGGAGGGGAGGATGTAACCCCCGTTACAAATACACTCAGTAATGATATAAAAAGGTCAATAAATATTAATAAACAACATGATAAAAACAGCTAAAAGTTGTGAGGATAAAAATATAAATAGTATTCACATTAATAATTTATAGGTTTTATTACTATTTTTGTTTAAAAAGAGAAATTGTTTTTGTTGTCGATAAAGTTTAAAGTTTTTTCAAGAGCCCTCCCCAACCTGTGCGGCGCGTAGCGGAGAGATAGGCCTGTTTAGGGCAGAGACAGCAAGCACGCGCAGCAGAGTAGCCATTAGCTGAAAAACTACGGTGAAAAACTAAAATAACGGTGCAAACCTGTTGTCTAGCCAGACCGGAAGAGGGGTGTGAGCCAAATAAGATTTTATGCCATTACGAGACGAGTTTTGGTGAGTTTTGTTTTGTATTTTGCCTACTTTTGTGGCGTGGGTTTTGCCGTGATGAGGCGAGCCCAGTTGAGACCAATTTAAGTTGTGAAAAGATGACAAAACAGTACTTTTGAGATATTTATAATTTTCTTTGACACTTCGAAACATGAATGTATTTTATTTGATGTATTTTGGGTATATTTTGTGTGAAAAGAAGCTAATTTTGCAAGTAGAGTTGGATGTATGAAAAAGAAAAAAGAGCAGCCGCCATTTTAAGTTTCTAAAGAGTCACGTAGCCTTCTAGTGCGGCTCCGCTTTCATTTTGGAGTGGTTTTATTTTGCATATGGACTAAAATTATTTTTATGGCCTGTCCTGCAGGCCAGGTTTTTGAGTCCCCCCGAGAGTAATTGGGAGACGGTTCCGGACCGGATCGTTCTGGACTTCTCCTGATCCATGGATGGCGAGCCTACCCAAGGAGCACGATAATCCGGACTGCCTGTAGAGCATCACGTGGTCCTTTACTTTTCCTCACTACTACAAAATCTCTGCCAAGGTCGCGGTAGGAGATTGAACACTAACTGTGGATCCAATATACTTTAAAGGAGCACTACCAAAACTGGATACGTCTGCTAACAAACTTTAAAGGATTTTGCTAAGCAATTGGACATTTAGAAAAACAGTTCTTTGTTTGCTTTGCATATTGAATTGTCTTTTGTTTGATATCTGATATTTTGTAACTTTAAAGGATACTTTTGGTGTAAATTTAAAGTGACAAAACTGATTTACAAAAAAGTGAAAAGGGTAAATATAGTGAACTCAAAAGAAAGCTTAAACTAAATTTAAGTTAAATAAATTTAGTTCTGTAACTAAAATCCCTTTAAAACAAATGACCGGTCATCTTTAATTAAAATAGATTGAAACTGAAATTAACTTGAACAAAACCTTTTATTTGAACTTTAACAGAAAAAGTAAAGGAAAAAACAACATAAAGGGTGTTGAAAAGGTGTCTTAACATTACTTAAGAACCAAATTTGTATGTTTATTGTTGTTTGTCAATTGTTCAGTAAACTGCCGGCTTTTTCCATTCTACCTTTTTATTGACTCTTGGCTCTTTTATTCAATACACACCACTCCGTGCGAACCTATATTTGGTCCAGTAGCCTGACTACCTCTGCCTAATAGCATAGGTGCTACATTAATATTAAACCAAGTTAAGCAAAAGTAATCAGTAGTGATGGGTCTGGTAATAATGACGCATCGGCTCACGTGTCAAGCTCATAAAGTCAAACCCCGTGTCGGTGCGCGTATCACTTCAGGAGAAGTCACGTGACCGATACAGCCAATGTGCCAGTGTGTCACAGATGAGCCAAACAAGGGCTCGTCCACCAGTACCCGGCTGGGTAGATCGGTTGGTAGGGTGACGGACTGGCATGAAGGGAACCAGAATTCAATCCCGGGGGAAATGAACAAGCAAGCAATGGCAATGGTAATGGGGCAATTACCATATGAATGGAATTACCAAATCATTGGTGAGCAATTAACATTACCCAGTGACGCCCCTTGGGCAAGCCTTACCACTGAAACATTTTGCAATTTTTGAAAATATTACTTACCACTGGTTTGTGAATGTGTATGAATGTTCTTGGTGATGGTCAGAGCAACCCTGGGTGCGAACTGGCAGCCATGCCTCTGTTGGTCTGCCCTAGGGCAGCTGTGGCTACAGCAGTAGCTTACCATCATCAAGTATGAATGAGGAGTGAATGATTAATGGACACACTGTAAGCGCTTTGAGCATCTTGAAAAGTGCATATAAATCCAATCCATTATTATTATTATTATTACCAGCAGTGTTGCCAAATTTCCACCAACAATTGGTGGATTTAGATCTTGCTTAAGAAAATTGGATTTACGCGTTTTTTGCGTCAATTTGGCAGGTTTTAGTTAGTTTTACTATGAGTCTAGCTAAGCTATCTTTTATTTTGAAAGATATTTTATTTTGAAAATCTTCTCAGTTAAATTACTGTTTCTAAACTGGGTTGCCTGCAATTACGTTTTTGGTGCAGCTGGAGTCAATATTAAGTGACACAGTATCAATACAGTTTGGATTATGTGCCGAAACGATTCAGGAGGCCTCATCTACCCATCACTACCAAGCAAGCATTTTTTTTTTCTTTTCTGGGTTCGGCACCACCAGGTGTTTTCTTTTTTTGCTGCATTTATGCAAATATAAAGTACAATACAGCTCTGAATGTAGAATAAACTTGTTATAACCTTAGTAAAATCTTAATTATTTAGAACAATCACAGAAGGAAATAAAAAATAAAAAATAAAAAAAAGAAATAACCGTAGACAAATAGAAATGCGAGAGTAAACTTATGCCATTAGTCCGAAAGATTTCCAGGTGTCAATCGTTTTTTGAGCCTTTGTATTTTTTTAAGCTGAAATTAAATGTATATTTCGCTGCAGATCCAGTTTAAACACGAAGAAATCTGGCTTTATATTAGAAAATGTACTTTTCTGAATATGAAATTTAGCCATTAATAACAACATATTTATAAAAAAGAAAGCGTCACGATCTTGGAGTTTAAGGCTGTGAAAACCAAATATTACGTTCTTATAATAGAGTTGTAAATTAGCATGAATAGAGCCTCGATAAATTTGTGGATGTTTTTCCAAAATTTTCATGTGAGTTCAGACCAGAATAGATGAGAGCACGTTTCAGGTTGCTTCTGGCAGAAAGTATAGCTGGTGTTTATGTCAGCTTTAAATCTAGTTGTAAAATCTGTGTATAAGTTTAACCCTTGTGCTATCCTAGGCACTTTAACATTGGGAGTTGGGTCATCTAGAGCCACTAGACAGTGCTCTGAACCTTTTTTCTTCAATGATTTGTGATCTTCACTGGTGTCCATGGATTACATGAAATCTTTCCACCTTTATCCACCTTTGTCATGGTAGGGAGAACACGTCAGTGTAAGGGTGGGGTCATAGGATAGCAAAAGGGTTAAATGAGATTTCTTTGACTTTGTTTGTTAAGAATAATTTTTGTGGTAAAGAACAGACTTTTGTTAGATATAAAATTAGCCCAATAAACAGCAGCTGATGGAACAGAAACTAAATGATCTTGAAACAAAGCTCTGATTTTTGAGTTCAACTGTTTTGCAGAAGTGAAGCAGAAACTACCCAGAGGAGATTTTAACATATCAGGAGGATTAAGAGTCAAAGGAGGAGCGCTGTAGAAACCCCTGAATAACATGCACAGTCCAGACGGTACGGCATCAAACACTACTGCAAATTCTATTAGATGTATTAGCATCTGTGACCTCATTCAAAGAAATGACCTTGTCATGGATGGCCCTGCTGCTCAGCTGCAACCCTCCTGCTGGCTCCTCCTCCCTCACCTGTCCCCGGTGTTTTCACAGCTGGTGCTCATGTTCTCTTTGATTAGGTTCCCTTCTTAAGCTGCTCTGTTTGTTCTGTGGTTGTCGCAGCGTTTTCGTTCATGCTCATGTTCAAGTGTGCTCTTGGCATTAAAAGCCTGTTTTCTACGTTACGCCGACTCGTTGTCGTTCCTGCACTTGGGTTCCTCCGTTGGTTCACGTAACAGACCTCATCACAAAAGACTCTGTCTGCTTCCCTGCGGCCCTGCATTGACTACAGGGGTTTGAACAAGATCACTGTGCGTAACACCTACCCCTTACCCCTGCTGCACACTGCATTTGACCTGCTAAGCGGGGCACGTATTTTTTCTAGGCTGGATCTCAGGAACGCATATCATCTGGTTCGTGTGAGAGAGGGAGATGAGTGGAAGACTGCGTTTAACACGCCTAGCGGACATTTTGAATATTTAGTCATGCCCTTTGGACTAACAAATGCTCCGGCAGTGTTTCAATGCTTGATTAATGACGTTTTGAAGGATATGCTGAACAAATTTGTGTTTGTGTACTTGGACGATATTTTGATTTTTTTTTCTCCTGACCTAGATTCACATGTGCAGCACGTCAAAGCCGTCCTCCAGCGCCTCCTGAAGAACCACCTCTACTGCAAGGCCGAGAAATGCGAATTCCACACTACGCGGACTCGGTTCTTGGGGTATGTGGTTTCTCCGGGCCAGGTCCAGATGGATGACTCCAAGGTTCAGGCCGTTCTGGAGTGGCCGGTTCCCTCTGGTAGGAAGCAACTTCAGCGCTTCTTGGGGTTCGCCAATTTTAATAGGCGTTTTATCAGAGGTTTCAGTGGCGTTGCTGCACCCCTTCATAGGATTACGTCTGATAAAGTGCATTTTGTTTGGGACAAAGAAGCTGAGAAAGCTTTTTGTGAGCTGAAGAGACGTTTCTCTGCAGCCCCTATACTGACTCAGCCTGACCCCTCCAAACAATTCATATTGGAGGTGGATGCGTCTGAGTCAGGTGTGGGGCTGTGTTGTCACAGAGAGCGTCCAATAATAAAGTTCATCCCTGCGCGTATTTCTCCCGCAAGCTCACTCCTGCGGAGAGAAATTACGATCTAGGGAACAGAGAACTGCTGGCTGTGAAGGTGGCCCTGGAGGAGTGGCGCCACTGGTTGGAGGGGGCTGAGCAGCCGTTTCTGGTTTGGACGGACCACAAGAACCTTGAATACATCCGGTCTGCTAAACGCCTCTCTCCCCGCCAGGCCAGGTGGACTCTGTTCTTAGACAGGTTCGATTTCACCCTCACCTATCGACCTGGGAGTAAGAACGTCAAACCGGACGCACTCTCCCGTCAGTACAAACTGGAGGTGGAGGAGAGACCTGCTGAAGGCGCACCTGTACTTCCCTCGCACATGGTGCTAGGGACCACCCGCTGGTCGCTGGAGCAAAAGGTACAGGCATCCGTCCCAGATCCTTCCTCCATCCTCGCGGGCTGTCCGGAAGGCCGACTCTATGTGCCTTCAACTCTTCGCACCATGGTGTTAAAGTGGGGGCACTCGTCCAGACTGGCCTGCCATCCTGGTGTTACGAGGACTGGGTTCCTTATTTCCCAGCGGTTCTGGTGGCCCTCTATGTCCTCTGACATACGGGGTTTTGTGTCAGCCTGTCATGTGTGTGCCAGTGTCAAGACCCCCAGGACCCCCCCAGCTGGGCTACTTCACCCTCTACCTGTGCCGTCCAGACCTTGGTCCCACGTTTCCATGGACTTCATTACCGGATTACCTAACTCACAAGGTAGTACGGTTATTCTCACAATCATTGACCGGTTTTCTAAGTTGGCCCACGCCATACCCCTGCAGAGACTCCCTTCAGCCAAGGAACTGGCCACCCTGGTTTTGCGCCACCTGTTTCGCCTTCATGGACATCCTCAGAACATCACGTCGGACCAGGGCCCACAATTCATCGCCGCATTCTGCAACCTCCTAGTGATCAAGGTCAGTCTGAGTTCTGGATTCCATCCTCAGACCAACGGCCAGGTAGAGAGGTACAATCAGGACCTGGAGACATCGCTGCGTGCCATGTGCGGGAGGAACCCCAGAACCTGGTATTCGCAACTCCCCTGGGTTGAGTACGCCCATAACTCCCTGGTTAACTCTACGGGGTACTCTCCCTTTCAGGCCGCCTATGGTTTTCAGCCACCCTTGTTTCCACACCAGGAGCAATTGGCATCCTCCTCGGGACCGGCGGCGTTCGTGAGAAGGTGTCGTCACACCTGGAGCAGGTTCCGGCTGGAGCTCCTAAGGAACCAGGAGCGTTTCACCACGGTGGCCAACCGTAGGAGATCTGCAGCTCCTGACTACAAGGTGGGAGACAGGGTGTGGCTGTCCACGTCTGACATCCGTTTGCGGGGTGGTCCTAGGAAACTGCACTCCAGATACATTGGTCCGTTTCCCATCACCCGTGTCATCAATCCTGTGGCTGTAAGACTGGACCTGCCTCGCTCCATGAAGGTGCATCCCGTGTTCCACGTCAGCAAGTTGAAGCCTGCCTGGGACTCCCCCCTGCAGCCCGCTCCCACTCCCCCTCCTGCTCCGCGGATGGTAGGCGGTGGTCCGGTTTACACTATCCGGGAGATTCTCGCCTCCAGGAGGGTCGGGCGGGGTATTCAGTACCTAATCGACTGGGAGGGTTACGGTCCGGCAGATCGGCAGTGGGTGCTCGAACGTCACGTCTGCGACCCCTCGATGATCGCCCGTTTCCATCGCCTCCATCCGGATCAGCCTTGTCGGGGTCCGTCTGGTAGCCGGACTTAGGGACGGGGGTTCTGTCATGGATGGCCCTGCTGCTCAGCTGCAACCCTCCTGCTGGCTCCTCCTCCCTCACCTGTCCCCGGTGTTTTCACAGCTGGTGCTCATGTTCTCTTTGATTAGGTTCCCTTCTTAAGCTGCTCTGTTTGTTCTGTGGTTGTCGCAGCGTTTTCGTTCATGCTCATGTTCAAGTGTGCTCTTGGCATTAAAAGCCTGTTTTCTACGTTACGCCGACTCGTTGTCGTTCCTGCACTTGGGTTCCTCCGTTGGTTCACGTAACAGACCTCATCACAAAAGACTCTGTCTGCTTCCCTCACTAGAGAGTAATGTTACTGACAGAGTTCAGAAAGGTAGAGCAGTTACGAGCAATTGTTGGAAGAATAAAGTTTACTATAAAAACCAGAACAATTTTGCTGTAGTATTTTTATCATCAGAAATGACCCCATGAATATTTAATTGTGAAATAGAATTACCATTGGACTTGTATTTCTCCAGCCTGAAAAAATAGGCAGAGTTCTGCTCTCCTTCTTCAATCCACCTTCTCCCAGATCGAATAAACGCTCTTTCAGCTTTGGGCTTAACAATGTCATCCAACTTGTGCTGTAAATCTATTAATCTATTTATTTATCTATAAAGCTGTCTTATCCCTTTCATCCAGGACCTCTTATGGTTAAGATGTAAGAAGAGCAATCTTCTGTATCACTTCTGTTTCATCAGCTCTTCTTTTTTATCAAGTCAGAGCTATATTTTCTAAAAAAATTGCCAAGTACGTATTTTAAAAGAGTGTTCAGCTAGTGCTTTATTCCAATAAAATTTTATTCAGGGATGAGTTTCAGAAATCACCTCCACATGCTCAAGGATGGTAACAAGAGCAAGCAGTCATGCAACGATCAGCACTGGATTGCGCTTTCCAGGAAATGACGTCACAGGAATTTAGCAGCTCTTACACTATTATGGCCTTAAAAGGAAAGCTTGTATGAAAGAGTGAGGTGGAAAAGGATGATTCGCTGTGGGGAATCCTGATGGGAAAAACCGAAAGAGAAAGAAGAAGAACACAGACAGTTTGAGCTGGAAAAATCAAGCTTGCACAAGAAACCAAGCACAAGGTAACGATTTGAATGTGTTTGGTTGTGACCTGATTTCTTATGTATATAATTTTTATACAGTTTTTCTGCTTTCTACAAGAAAAATTAGAGTACGTTATACACTTTAAACCTTTCTTTTAAGTAAAGGTCTTGGGACATTTTTTTTACAACATTGTCATTATTTGAGTACAAATGAAAGCATTTCAAGGACCTGAATGATCAAAGTAGACTTTGTCAGTTGATGTCAATAGTGTGTAGGCCTACGTCTGGATGAATGTGTGTGTGTGTGTGTGTGTGACTGTGTGTGCTTCTGTGTCTGTCTATGAGTGTGTGTGTAAAGTGTGTCCATGTGTTGATTTTTGTGTGTATTAATATATGCGTGTGTGTATAAGTCTGTGTGTGTTGGCATTTGACTGCTTCAGCTGCAAAATTCAGGAATTCTTTACAATACGTAAGTCAAAGATTTACAATTTGGAGTGTCTGATTTTGACATTTTCCCCGCATTTTTTTTCCAACATAAAACATCATTTTTTGAACTTCAGTAAAAAAAAAAAAAGTAAGAAATTCTCCTGAATTGTTCAAGTTTGCAGAACATTGGAGATAATCTGCCAGACCTCTGTGGAAAAATATGTTATCAGAGTTAGGATAAATTCTGTCACTGTAATTCTGTCTGCATGTGTGTTTCTCTGGACTTTAATGACCATTTTTTAAATAAAATACTGTTTTCAAATTGTATTTTTTTCTTTTCAAATTTAAATTTCGGTTTATCCTTCACAATATGATTCCTCCACCCGCTCAGTTCGAGTCTGTATCTCATTCTGATAAGTTCTCTATGATCTTTTTTTGTTGAAGATGTTTAATTAAATTCAATTTTAATTTATTTTTATTTATGTAGCCCAATATTACAACAATAGTCATTTTAATGGGCTTCATAACGGTAATTGTATAAGAACATGAAATCATAATGAAAATGAAGTCATAAAATTCAAAAGATAATTGCTAAACTAACTAAACTAAACAGACTACCGGTAAGCTAAACTGGGCATCCCTAATAATTCCTCCCCTTAGACCCTCTGAGAAGAAGGGTCAAAGGGCAGGACTTATTTTTAACATTGGCCAAAACATTTTAATACAAAAGCAGCATCACAGAAAAATGAGAATAATCTTCTCCACATCTTGTTTTTTCTTTACAAACAGCAGGATTTCATTTCTCTGAGATGACACCAGCATGCAACAGAAAAACACAACTTAATAAATGTATCATAAAGTAAGACAAATGAGTAAAACAGACAGCTTTGTTCACGGTGACTAATGAAGCATAAAGATGGACAGAATTTATTACCCAGCAACAGCATAAAAGGAACTCAATGTTTTAATGTTGAATCCAAATGTTCCTAAAACAAGGTTTTTAAGTCTCTAAAAAGACTTTTGCAAACCCAGAAGCAAATATTCACACAATATTATGCAAACTTGAGATTCTCTGCCGTTTTCCTATTTATTGGTATAAAGTTAAACTGTTGTACTTAAACTTTTTAAAATCCTTTGAAGGTGAAATGGAAAGTTTAAGTTTCTTTTTTTTTCAAACACAAATAAAAAACAAACACAGACGTTTAAAATAGACAAATAAAGCAGTACAGTGTGCTTGAAAAGGAGTGGGTTGAAGAGAAATCTTGTCCAATCCCACCCCTTTATTACAACACCTGATGATGTGCGTATTTCTATTTACAGATATGTACAATGCGTAAATAGAGGAAGTCAATAACCGAACACCAAGAGGAGATCAGAGCGAATCTGAGGATGCAAATGGTGAAGGTAATTAAACATGGTGAAGATTTAAAGTTAATAAATAAAGTTTACTGTCAAAGTCATAATGGTAGATTCTGGTCTCCAAAATCAAGCTTCCATGCTGCAGTTTCTGAAAGCTGATAAAAAGAAGAAAAGATGAAGCACAAACCTCTCTGTGAAGAAGGAATCATCACAAGTAAGATTTAATTTGGAATGATAAAGTAAATGGCTGCTTCATAATGTTTGGAGCTGAGTTGAAGGAGCTTTCAGTCACAATGGAAATTCATTAACATCTTTAATTCACAGAACAGGAAATGATAACAGTATGAATTTGTTGTTTAGCAGAAACAGTGTGTATTGATGATGTCGGGGGAGAAAAATGTGTTCTCTTCCTCAGTAAAGAAGGAAAAAATTCAAAATCATAATCTAGCAGTTTAAAAGCGAATTGAGATATAAAAAAAAAAAGAAAATCAAACTCTACTGAGAGAAAATATCTTCATAAATGAAAGAGGATGGAAGACAACATAAAAGTGATGATAAGTTTATCCCTAGACAATAAAAAGAAAAATGTGTCTCAATATAAAACTGTTGAAAAACATTTGTCTCACTGTCATCATAAAGAATTTCTCCATGGAACTCACTACACAGGACAAAGGTTACTTAAAAGGGGTCTCAATCAGACTGCTATATGCACACAGTGCAAAGGTAACTACATAGACGACTATACGCACGCCATGTGGTTCTGTTCACCTGTCCAAACCTTCTGGCGTAAGGTCTGTGAGGATTTATCAATATGGTTTCATTATAAAGTCCTTGCATGTCCCAAACTCTAAATGTTTCACATCTTAAAATAATAACCTTTTCAAATTAGCAACTTGGCACTTGTATCCCCTCACTTTCTCCCCCTCCCTCTAAATTTATTTTTCTTTTACCCACACACACACACACACACACTTTCCCCCTCTCCCTCCCCTTTAGTAAAAAGAATATGTATATATACTTAAAACACTAAATTTAACAAATAAAATAAAAAAATAATAAACAAATAAAAAAGGGTTCATACAAATTTACACCCTGGTCATCCAAAGACTCATTACCTCTTTTTGTAATAGTAAAACCTATGAGGCCTTGACCTCTCATCTGTTTGCTCAGTTTTTGGACAGTACAAGTTAAAAAAAAACAAGTTCATTTACCCCAAGGAACTGTACTTTATTGGGCTCTTATTGATTACTAATGGTTTCTCATGTGACTTCTCTTTGGGACAGTTCAGACCAGGTTTTTTTTTCTTTTTTCATTTTTATATGGCATTGACTTGATGCATGCTTTTTGAGTCCCTTGTCTTTTTCTAGTGCAGTTTTCCAATTATTAAATCCCTGTTTTGTGATCCATTGTTCCCCACAAATTTACGACATGGGAAACAAAAGATTGCATCAAAAGATTGCATCAAAGTTTGCTGAATATTCCAGCCATGGTCTTCCATGATACAGGCCTGGGCAGGATGAGCGTGCGTTCTAACCAGAGAGCTGTGGGATGTGATGGTGTATGTCTTGTGAAACACACATGTGGACACATGCAGGAAATAATATTTCATTAACCAGTCTGGAGAATTGTAATGCACAGTTATTGTAATGTAGAAATTACTTGCAAGCAATGAGTGTCTGTTGTTAAAGCCACTCGTTGTGCAGTGAACAGAAAGTCTGACAAATCCCACTTGGCCTTCTCTTAAAGTTCAGGAATGCATTTTTTAACTTGTTGGTTGAATTAAGCCCATATTGTGAGTTTCATTTACATTAGTGTGTTCTGTTTTCTTTATTTTCTCCATTTTTGGCCTTAAGCCAAGTTCCATGGCCGGGATTTGGGCCGCCATGGCACCTGCCTTCTACTCCCACCCAAACCACATTGCATCAGCCCCTTTTTAGGTCTCCTACGGGTGGTCGACCCATGGGAGAGTGGTGCCACGTTGGTCCTTCGGGCTGAGCCCAACAGGGGTCTGTGGGAAGAGCCCCGGTCCCCAGGCGCTCGCCTGCGAGCCCCAACCCCAGGCCTGGCTCCAGAGTGGGGCCCCGGTGACGCCTATCCGGGCGACGTAATTGGGTCCTGGGTTTTAATCTTCATCAGAGTCTTCTGAACCGCTCTTTGTCTGACTTGTCACCCAGGACCTGTCTGCCATGGGAGACCCTACCAGGGGCTTAAGGCCCAGACAGTTTAGCTCCTGGGATCACTCAAGCTCTCAAACTCCCCCACCACGTTAAGCTGGCAGTTCACGGGGAGTTCCAACTACCGGGGAACCACACTCCTCAGCCTCCCTGGGAAAGTCTATGCCAGGGTACTAGAGGAAAGTCCATCCGATAGTCGAACCTCAGATCCAAGAACAACAGTTCTGTGTCTGTCCTGGTTGTGGAACAGTGGACCAGCACCACACCCTCTTTAGGGTGCTGGAGGGTTCGTGGGAGCACGCTCATCCAGTCCTTGTGTGTTTTGTGGATTTGGAGAAGGCATCAAGTAGTATCCTGTGGAGGGTGCTCTGGGAGTATGGGGTTCGGGGAGCCTTACTGAGGGCTGTCCGGTTCTGGTTCGCATAGCCAGCAGTAAGTCAGACTTGTTTCCGGTACATGTTGGACTCCGGCAGGGCTGCCCTTTAACACCGGTTCTGTTCATATTATTTATGGACAGAATTTCTAGGCGCAGGCAGGGGCCAAAAGGGGTCTGGTTTGGGGACCACAGGATTTTCCTCTGAGTTTGACAGGCGTATCGGAGCAGCGTCCGTAGTTATGTAGTCGCTGTAACGGTCCGATGTGGTGAAGAGAGAGCTGAGCAAAAAAGCAAAGCTCTCAATTTATCGGTCAATCTTGGTTCCAATACTCACCTATAGTCATGAGCTCTGGGTCATGACAGAAAGAACGAGTTTCCGAATAAAATGCTGCTGAAATGAGTTTCCTCCGTAGGGTGGCTGGGCGTTCCCTTAGAGATAGAGTGAGAAGCTCGGTCACCAGTGGAGAACTCGGAGTAGAACTGCTGCTCCTCCACATTGAAAGGAGCCAGTTGAGGTGGCTCGGCCATCTAGTGCGGATGCCTCCTGGATGCCTCTCTGGGGAGGTGTTCCGGGCATGTCCCACTGGGTGTAGGCCCCGGGGAAGACCCAGGACACGCTGGCGAAACTACGTCTCTCGGCTGGCCTGGGAACGCCTCAGGGTCCCCCTAGTGGAGCTGGAGGAAGTCGGCGGGGCGAGGGAATTTTGGGCATCTCTGCTTAGACTGCTGCCCCCGCGACCCGTCCCAGATAATTGGAGGAAGATGGATGGATGGATGGATGAAAAAGCCTTACTATCGAAACTGAACTCCTGATCTTATCTTCTTAGCTGAGAGACTTCTAGCTAATTTAAAATACTTTTTAAGGAAGAATGCAAATAAAAACAATGTTGCTATCGTTACTTTTTTACACTGCTTTACATACTTGATTTCCAAATTTGTGGTTGATGTATTTCTTAGTTAAAAATCCCTGAGTGTTTTAAAACTGATCATTAATTCTGGTTCTGCAGGTTTCTCTAATATAGGAAGAAGTGGAAACACAACAAAGGTCAGACAACAATCAAAAAGTTCAGCAAGATTTTTATTCTCTTCTCTACTAACTTCAGTTTTTCCTTTTTGTTTTTGTTTTTTGTTCCAAGATTTTGTCAATCTCTTTATTTTAATTCCATGCTTTTTATACTTAATTTCTTTAACACTTCTTACAAAAGAACATTTTTAAATAATGCATAATTGGCATTTTTTTTAAGAACAAAGACTGAAAAGCATTTGTTCTATACATTAAACCAAAAGACTATTATTCTTTTTTTAATTTCAAAATGTTTTTTCTTCATCAAATTAGCAACAAAGGACTTTTGATGAAGAAAACCACCAAAAGAACCATCAAAAAGAAATTGAAGCCCTGTTCAACAGACTTCACAGACGACAGCAGAAGTTTTCACCAGCAGATTTTCTCCAGATTGGTCCTCCTTTGAAACCGATCACTGACACACCTGAAAAAGATGTAGCACAAGCTTTTCTTCAGAGGTTGATGGCTTTAGATTACAGAGCCAGATACATCCCTGTTCAACCAGATAGTTCTGAGGTGAATTCACAGTCTCTCTCTGTTTCTGAGACTGTTAGCACAGATGATGATGACATATATGCTTTATTTAGCAGAAATGAACATTCTGATCAGTCCAAACAGAATCTTGTCCACCCCATGGATGTTCAGATGGTTGTATTTCACTGCTCAGACAACTTCCTGAAGCAAAACATGATCACAAAGTTGTCACAGTGTCAATACGCCTTACCTCTGCTTGTTCCTGATCTTGCTGCAGCAGATATTGAGTGTCCTCTGTGGACATTCAGACAAATAAGGAAAACCTGGAAGAAAACTGAAATTAAAGATAATTCAAAGACTGTCACCATCAAGAGTCTGCCAATCTGCAAAGCTGAAACTCCAGTGGTGTCTTTCTTCCGTCTGGGTTCACTGTCTCAGTCCAAATCTCAGCTCATGAACACTTTGATCAACGACCGTCACAACACCTTCTTCCACAGAAACTGTCAAAGAAACACCAAATCTCGTCATGTGATGGATGAGGTTGTAGAGATTGCCTGGTACTGTCCAGCTGGAAAAGGCAATGATTCATTCTCTGACTGCATTGCCTTCTGTAATCTTCATGGAGATTCTCTGTTGATGGAAAAACAACGAGAAATACTGACGGAAATATCTTCAGTCTTAGTTGTTCTTGTACCAGCTGTGGAAAAAGGTCAGGAAAATTCTAAAGTTGTTTCCACCCTTTTTGGATCTCCAAATCCTCTGATTGTTCTCACTGCTGATAACGACTGTGGTGCTGTTGAGATCAAACCACAAAAATACAAAGTAGGACTGAAAGACAGAAGTCAATCTGATATTTCTGAGGAACTCAAAGGAATCATTAGACAGATTTTGTCTGGATCAAACAAATCCTTCAAGCTTGAGTTGATGTCCAAGATCACTGGAGTCAGAGTGGATGAAGATGACACAGTCTGTCAAAATGGAATATCTGCTGCCATGAACATAGTAAAGCTGATTCAGGACATGGATGTTTACAGGATCAAAGATACTTTTCTTCCTTGTCAAGGTCAACTTTGGCATGAGTGGTGCAGAACAAAAAAAGAAACATTCTGCCTCAGAGGAAACATTGAGGAAGAAAAAAGTCAGAAAGATCAGCAACTGATGCAAATCCGACAGAAGCAATGTGCTGCTTCCTGTAGTGAACTGATGAAATCATTCACTGACAGCCTCATGCGTTTGGAACAGAAAGACAAAGAATACTTCCTGAAATGGACTCAGATCCTGATAGATGAACTCTCCTCAAAGGATCTCTCTGCAATTCTCAAAAACTATGATGAAAAGTGGTCAGAGGTCTTGGATTTAAAGAAACATGACAAATTTGATCAGTTAAAATCCAAACAAGCTGAACTTGAAGAAATATCAAATAATCTGCAGGCAGCAAACTTTGGTTTGGAGCACATCTTCAGAGAAATGGCCCAGATCTATGAAGCCCATCAATCTCTAAAGAAACAAACACACTGCACACACACTGAATGGGATAAATACCCTGAGCTGGCTGCAGATCTGATGATATCTCTGGAGTTGATGGATGGTGATGCAGTTCACCTGCCTTTAACTTGGATCTCTGGTCTTTTACAGGAAGTCATTAAGAAACTGAGTGACCAGAGAGTTTTTGTGTTGTCAGTTTTGGGCGTTCAAAGCAGTGGAAAGTCAACAATGCTGAATGCCATGTTTGGACTGCAGTTTGCTGTGAGTGCAGGCAGGTGCACCAAGGGTGCATACATGCAGCTGGTCAAATTATCAGAGGAAATCAAGAAAGAATTCAAGTTTGACTATATTCTAGTCGTGGACACTGAAGGACTAAGAGCTCTTGAGCTGGAAGGTTCAAACACTCTTCACCACGACAATGAACTGGCAACATTTGTTGTTGGTTTGGGAAACATGACGCTGATCAACATTTTTGGTGAGAATCCAGCTGAGATGCAGGACCTGCTTCAGATTGTTGTTCAGGCTGTCATGAGGATGAAGAAAGTTCAGCTTTCTCCAAGTTGTGTGTTTGTTCACCAGAATGTTACAGATGTCACAGCTGTAGAGAAAAACATGGACGGAAAGAGACGACTGCAGGAGAAACTGGACAAGATGGCTCAACTAGCTGCCAAAGAGGAAGGATGTGAAGCTGAATGTTTCAGTGATATTATTGCATTTGATGTGCAAAAAGATGTGAAATACTTTGCCCAGCTGTGGGAGGGAAGTCCACCAATGGCTCCTCCAAATCCAGGTTACAGTGAGAGCGTCCAAGAACTGAAGAGCATCATCCTGTCTAAAGCTTCAGAGTCTGATGGAATCAAACTCTCACATTTCAGCAGCAAAATACAGGACCTGTGGAACGCTCTAATGAATGAAAACTTTGTTTTCAGCTTCAAGAACACTCAAGAAATCTCAGTGTACAGAAAACTTGAGGTCCAGTACGGAAGCTGGACTTGGACTCTGAGGAGTGAGATGCTGACCATTCAGAACCAACTTCATCCACAAATAGAAAATGGACAACTTAACAATATTGAACTCAGTGACCTTTCTAAAAGAATGAGCAGAAAATATGAAGAAATCAAGACAGAAATCACAGATTACTTTGAGAATGACACAGACAAAGAGCTGTTAGTCCAGTGGCGTGGACGATTTGAAAACAAAATCAAAGACTTTCATCAGGAGCTTCTGACAGGACTTAAAAGAAAACTGGATGAAGTCATTCAGCAGAAGAAAGCCTGTAAGAAGCTTGAGGAGAAGAAAACAGATTTTGAAAACCAATTGCTGCAAAAAAGCAAAGATCGCGCTCACACATTAAGAGAGATCCAAATAGACGAAGAGGAACTACAAATGCAGTTTGACTCTGTTTGGAGTCACTGGGTTGAAGAATTAACTACAGGTATAAAACCCATTGAGGACATCAACCTGGAAGAAGATCAGTTCAATGTCCTTCAAAGCCTTGGTTTTGAATGGACTCTATGTGATGAATTGAAAAGCAGTGAAAAATACAAAAAACTGCCAGAAAAAGGTAATTATTCTAAATATATTAACTTTAAAATGTCCCAAAAACGTAAAACTGCATTGAATTATGTAGAAGAGGTGATGAAACTTAAATCTCGACTTCTGTCACATGAAGATCAGGAACAGATCAGATCTTTCATTAAAGATGTTCAACAAAAATCACTGAAGATCATTCAGAGCAAACCTGTAACAAAAACAGGCTACACATCAACTTACCTGCATGAAGTGGCTAAAACTGTTCAAGAAAATGTGACAGAATTGGAATCAAAGATGAAAATTACCTTCAAGAAGGAGTTTACAGTTGATCTTCTGCTGTTTGTCTTCCACATGACAGCTGGTTGGATTTTACAGTCTCACAAACAATACAAAGACAACAATGATGCTGTGAAAGTCTTGAACAGAAAGAAAAATGAATATTTCAGCATTTTCAATAATTTCTGTAGAGGAAGCTCGTCTGTTGTGGTGTTTGGAGAAATCATCTGTGAGAAACTGAAGGTCTCTGCTGTTGAGGCTGTGTGTAACCAGACTGCTGTTGACCTTGCTGGAGAACTCAGGAAGAAAATCGAAGAACTCACTCACAAGTTAAGAAAGACAAAAATAGATGAAATGGAACTAAAAAGGCAGTTTGACTCTGTTTGGAGTGACTGGGTTGAAGAATTAACTTCAGGTATAAAACCCATTGAGGACATACACCTGGAAGAAGATCAGTTCGCTGTCCTTCAAAGCCTTGGTTTTGAATGGACTCTATGTGATAAACTGATAAAGACTGGAAAATACAAAAAACTGCCAGAAAAAGGTAATTATTCTAAATATTTTTTTTTTAAAATGTCCCAAAAATTCAAAGCGGCATGGAATAAATTAGGAGAGAAAATAAACCTTAAATCTGAACCTTTGTCGCATGAAGATCAGGAACAGATCCGTTCTTTCATTGAAGATGTTCAACAAAAATCACTGAAGATCATTCAGAGCAAACCTGTATCAACACAAGGCTACACATCAACTTACCTGCATGAAGTGGCTAAAACTGTTCAAGAAAATGTGACAGAATTGGAATCAAAGATGAAAATTACCTTTAAGAAAGAGTTTACAGTTGATCTTCTGCTGTTTGTCCTCCACATGACAGCTGGTTGGATTTTAAAGTCTCACAAACAATACAAAGACAACAATGATGCTCTGACCTACTTGAATAGAAAGAAAGATGAATATTTCACCATTTCCAGTAGTTTCTGTAAAGGAAGCTCGTCTGTTGAGGTGTTTGGAGAAATCATCTGCGAGAATCTGAAGGTCTCTGCTGTTGAGGCTGTCTGTAACCAGACTGCTGTTGACCTTGCTGGAGAACTCAGGAGTAATGTCCCAGCATTCAATGGAAACAGGCTGAAACTGGAAAAACATGTGTTAAAGGATCTGGCAGAGAAAGAAGACTTCAACAGATACATCACCTACATCAGAAATCCAAGAGAGCAAGTAGAGAATTTTATAAGAGAACAAGTAAAGACGTACATTTCTGTTGAAAACAAAGATAAAGCTCAGAAAATCCTCCAGAAAAATGTAGACGACATCCAGAAGCTCATCAGTCAAAGTTTCTTTGAAGCAACAGAGAAGTTCAAAACTGAAAAAGGAGAGATAAACATGTGGATGAAGGAGTTCTCCAGTTTACTGAGCTGTAAGCTGACATTGGATACCATTTCCTGTCAGAACTTCACTGATGTAAATGATTTAGACTTTTTAAGAGATGAGATAGAAAAAGGTCTTCAAACCATCACTAAGGAGATGAAGGAGCTTCCTGTGGATGAGGTGATGAAGTACAGACAGAAACCTGATGACATCCTCATTGAGCAGCTGTGTAACTGCTGCTGGGAACGATGTCCATTCTGTGCAGCTGTTTGCATCAACACCATCAAAGACCACAGTCCAGAAAAACACAGTGTTCCTTTTCACCGACCATCTGGAGTTGAAGGATGGCATAGAAAAGGCACAGTGGACCTAGTTATTGATTTCTGCACCACATTAGTTGCGAGTGATAGAAGCTTCTATCCCAGCCGTGAATCAGAGAAGAGAATTCCTTTTAAACAGTATCAAACTGCAGGAGGAAAATATGCATCATGGAGCATTACTGCAGATGGATCTACGCTGAAATACTGGAAATGGTTTGTTTGTCGCTTTCAGAAGGAACTAGAGGATTATTATAAACTGAAGTTTCAGGGTGGGGGTAAGATTCCATCTGAATGGAGAAAGTACAGTAAAGAAGAAGCTCTGGAAAGTCTGAATGAAATGTCCAGTTTGTGAGAAAACTGCAAACATTCTGGAGCTTTAAAGAGATTCCTTTGAATAATTTTCCAGAAAGAAATGTTTAGCTTTTATTCACAAAGAGCAGCCAAAGAAACATTTTTTTCATTTAAACATCGTTTCATTTACGTAGCTGTAACAGCAGCTTGAATCTAATATCACCTGAAGAATCTAAATAGCTAAAAGAAAAGCAAAACTTGTTTGTAAAAATGAAAGTCTAAGTAATGTTAAGGAATAAATGTACCTTTACTCTCTAAGAATTTTCATGAAATATATTTGTTTCCATTTTTTTACTACATTATTTTTGTGTTCCTTTTACGTCTCATATTGTGTTGTCTGAATCCATCTTCAACAGCGCATATAGTAAAATTATTTAGATTTTAACTAATCAACAGAAAGTAATTTTTAGATGTTTTAACTAAATTTTCCGTTTTTACTGTCCAAAAAGGGACTCTTAACATTTTCGAATTCATGAATTATAATAAAGATTATCTTCAAGAAAAAATAATCATAGATTTATGTGCTGAGTCTTTTTAACAATGATATTAATTTTTTTATTACAGAATTTGAGCCCGTTGAATTATATTTGTTCTTGTTAATCTCATTTCTGCATTGAACGGTTGCTTTTCTGCAGTCTTTTTGTGTCTGATAAAACACAACTCATTGAGTTGTGTTTTAGCTCATTTTGAAACTTTGAAACTCATTTCAAAAGTTGGTGGTCAGTACTTTTTTAATTAATGCGTTTTTTTGGTTGCAGTAAATTAAAGCACTCTGGACCTGCTGTTTTTATTTTTTCATTGGTTGTTTTTTGTTTTCTTAATTTTTCAAAGCAAAAAAAAAAAAATTCCTCTGTGGTGATGTAAAATGTTGGAAGTCTCTTGCAATAAAAAAAACTTAATATAAAGACATTTTCTAGTTGTATTTTGATCTTTTCTTGTTTTTTTTAAAGAGAATTTCACATTGTTATTACATTAAAATTATGAGGTGGAAGATCTTTTGAGATTGTCATCCTAAAAGTAGCTCACCCCGAATTAGAGCCATCAATAAACCTATGTTACAAGTTTCTTGCTTGCTGTGAATACATTGTTTGTAGAATTATCATATCTTTTTGAAAAAATGTAATGTTCTTTTTTAAATCTGTTTTTGTCTTTATCAATCTATGACATGGATTTAAGTAACTGCTCAGTAAAACTGCAGAGGAAATTTCATTAGGTGAAACAAACAGTACTCCATCACTCTTTCAAGGTTGTGAGCAAACTGTGCTTGTTGTTGTCATAATTAATATAAAACAAATGTTCCAAAGGTGACTTACTTCATTTAGTTATTCATCCATCTTCTGTTCCGTTTATCCCTTTCGGGGTCACGGGGCTGCTGGAGCCTATCCGGCCACTTGTGGGCAAAGGATGGGGACACCCTGGACAGGTTGCCAGTCTATCACAGGGCCATATTTCATTAAATGAAAAATATAGTCAGAACAGATGCAAGAGAACAAAGATGTTAATGGGAGAGGATTGACTTTAAATTCAAATAAATTGTTTCTTCTTCCACTTTCGGCTTCTCCCATCAGGGGTCGCCACAGCGAACAAGTCGCGTGGTAAATTTGGCAATGTTTTACACCGGATGCCCTTCCTGACGCAACCGTCTCAAACCGGGCTTGGAACCGGCAGAGGTAGAGAAGGGAACAGGGAGCAGCCTGGAGTCGAACCCTGGTTTCACGGACGGAAAGCGCCGCAAACCAGCACGAGCTAAACTGGCTCCTTAAATTCAAATTAATCGTTTACAGTTTAAAAAAAAGAAAAGAAATTAAAATAAACTGAATAATAAAATTAAAATGTGAATTAAAAAAAACAAAATTTGGAAAGTGAATTATTCTGGTTATTTTTATTTTTGGAGAAAAACTGTTCAAACTTCAAAATCAATATTTTAAAAAAAGTGTTTAAGGAAATTTTTCTTAAATTACAAAATATGCAAAAATTCTCGAAAAATTAATATACATGTAACTTAAACTAATATTAGGCGCAACCAGCATTAATGAATCATATAACAAACTCTTGATGGAGTCCATATATGAAGGTATTAATGTTCCAAAATGGACGAGCTTGTATATTTGATTTGAGAACTTGTTATACAGAATGTGAATACTTGTGCAAAAAAAATCTGCATCTGTGTGTAAAAATCTTCTGCTGTAAACTGACAAATTCCCATTTGCATGTGTTCATTTAGAGTTACAACTTCAAATCTGTGATTACAACTGCTCAAATGTGCTTCTGCGTGTGCTCGAATCTGCTGGCGCAAATCACAAGTGCGATACAACTGCGCTCTGAATTCTGACACATTCCTTGCGAGAAATGTGTGTCTAAACTGATCTGTGTCCGATAATGGACCTAGGGGGGGGAGGGAGGGTTAGAGGAGGCGGAGTCAACCAATCAGAGTGCAGGATTCGGAGAACTAGGTAAGGTTAGAAAGAGCTTCACAGAGTCGGACTTCCTGCTTCAATAACTCTTCTGATAAACGTTCAAATGTGACAGCAAGTCTCTCAATCATTTTGTATTAACACGGAGAGTGAACTAAAAATGCATTTCTAAAGAAAAAAGTCATTTTTTTCATACATTTTATTTTCTCTTTGTGCTTTAAATGCAGACATGCAGCTAGACGGCTGCGAACGGACAGCGTCAGCAGGAAGATCATCTTTGTTGTAGCAGGACAACAGGGCCAGGGCTATTGAGCAGCTTTATTATAAATCATATGGATTAACATTTGAAAAAAATGTATTAGATTAGATCAAGGCGTTCCCCGCGATGTTCCAGGCGACGCCACGGCGGAGCGCGGCTGTGGCGGTCCCACTCCCAGCCCACTGAGCAACGGCTGTTTCTGCGCGAGCGACAGGCGTGCTCCACCGTCGGTCAGCGGGATCCTGGCTTCTTCTTTCCTCGGCGGAGCTCGGCGTCTGGCCGCTGAGCTCCGCGGAGGAAATAAGAAGCGAGGATCCCGCTGACCGACGGCTGGGTCCACGACACCGCGCTACGCCCTCGCTTAGCAGGATCCTCGGCCTCTCCTTCCTCCGTGGAGCTCGGCGGCTGGCAGGGGTGTGACACCGCGCTACGCCCTCGCTCAGCGGCCAGACGCCGAGCGAGCGACGGGCGAGGCTGGGTCTGCGCGACCGCCGTGCTCCGCCGTCGGTCAGCGGGTCCTCGCATCTCCTTCCTCGACGGAGCTCAACGGCTGGCCGCTGAGGGCCAGCGTAGCGCGGTGTCACAAACCCAGTATGGTTTCTAATATATGTTTTCAAAGGTTAATCCATATGATTTATAATAAAGATGCTCAACAGCCCTGGCCCTATTGTCCTGCTACAACAAACATGATTTTCCTGTTGGCAGCCGTCTAGCTGCATGTTTGCATTTAAGCACAAAGAGATCATTTCTCATTAAAATGCTGGAAAAAAACGTTTTTTTTTCTTTAGAAATGCATTTTTAGTTCACTCTCTGTGTTAATACAAAGTGATTGAGAGACTTGCTGTCACATTTGAACGTTTATCAGAAGAGTTATTGAAGCAGGAAGTCCGACTCTGTGAAGCTCTTTCTAACCTTACCTAGTTCTCCGAATCCTGCACTCTGATTGGTTGACTCCGCCTCCTCTAACCCTCCCTCCCCCCCCCCCCCCCCTAGGTCCATTATCGGACACAGATCAGTTTAGACACAAATTTCTCGCAAGGAATGTGTCCCAATTCAGAGCGCAGTTGTATCGCACTTGTGATTTGCGCCAGCAGATTCGAGCACACGCAGAAGCACATTTGAGCAGTTGTAATCACAGATTTGAAGTTGTAACTCTAAATGAACACATGCAGATGGGAATTTGTCAGTTTACAGCAGAAGATTTTTACACACAGATGCAGATTTTTTTTGCACAAGTATTCACATTCTGTATTACAAGTTCTCAAATCAAATATACAAGCTCGTCCATTTTGGAACATTAATACCTTCATATCCATACCTGTTCATAACAAATAAACTCGGTGACATGCAGTTCCCTCTTCACACATACGGTGTCGCTGTATCCTGTTGAGTAGAAACAGAAAACCAGTTGACTGAAACTATTGCATGTTCACCATGCACAGTTACACTTGCACTTCAAATTATCAATTGCATTTTCAGTAGTAACTGAAGAAATGTATGCTTGCTGTTTTTTTTTTTAAGGTGTTAAGGTCCAGGCTTACATGCGTTCTTCCATTTACTCATGACCCCTGACAAAAGTTCACTGCTTTGACCTTTCCTGAGACTCAACCCATGAGAGCAGAGCCGTGCAAACATTCCCATGCGCAGGAAGAAAATAACCTTTGCTCCAGCAATTGTAATGGGGTTCTGCTGTCCATAGCAGATTTGTCATGGACAGATGGGAAAACATTTTACCGGTGAAGAAGAAGCGACGGTGTGGTCAACTCCAAATATGGACCGAAGGAAGTGGGTCCAGCTGTCGACAACTCCACGCGCTTGGGGGGGCGGAGACCCGCGCAGCATGGGATTAAGGACCTATCTTTTAGAACGCCTTCGTCTTCTCTTCCTGAACTGTCCGCAAGTCAGACACGTTAGCTGTGTGCATTGTAGACTCCGAAGTTTGAAGGCCCGGATATCTGTTAAACTTTGTTTCAGAAAACTCTGTCAGGGAATACAACTTTGTTAATCTTTACTCTTCTGAATCCTGGTCATCTCTACCTCGATGCTTGAACACATTTAGGAAACTGCAAGACGAACAGATTTTCCTTCATAACGTACAAAAATAAATTCAAAATGCAAGCAGAGGACAACAGCATCACCTCCTCTCAGTTGTATCAGCACGAACATTAGAGGGAGGGGATGGTACACACAAAACTAGAAAGTTCTCTTAAAGTGAAAGTACAGGTATTAGTACTCATGTTTAATACATATATATACATCCTGATTATGAAAAAAAATGAACATTTTGTAAAAATATGAAAAAGATCAGGATTTGATGAAGATTAAAAAAAAATAAGCACACAAATAAAAGCCATCAGTCTACCCTTGTTACACAAACGGTTCATTTATTTTAAACTATGAACTTGATTTTTTTAAACAAACCAGTTTGTATTAAATTA
This sequence comes from Oryzias latipes, assembly GCF_053564925.1. Taxonomy (NCBI): domain Eukaryota; kingdom Metazoa; phylum Chordata; class Actinopteri; order Beloniformes; family Adrianichthyidae; genus Oryzias; species Oryzias latipes. The sequence continues at coordinate 7,231,969 of NC_136244.1, forward strand.
AATATAACTATATAATTGTTTTTGATCACCCATTGCAAAATTGCAGATTGTGTCACACAGTATAGATTGTAGAAGTGTCCTAAACAAATGACCCAAAGGTGTTTGAGGACGCCCATAGTCCCTTCAGGAATGGGACTATGACAAGTTTTGAAAATACACTATTCACAATAAGTCTGGGATGTTTTTATTTACATGAGTGCTTTTCCTGTTTGGTCTGAATTTTAAAGAAAAACATAAAAGTTATCTTTGATATTACTAATACTAAATGAGAAGAAACATAATGTTATTAGTTTGATATGTATTACCCAAACATTAAGATAATAATAATACTTGCCTCAACAGCAGGTTTTTACAACTTTTGCCACAATAACATCTTGACAGCAGCGTCTCGTGTTCTTCACAAGACTCATGATGTTGTTCTGAGTGAATGCTTTACACTCTTCCACAAGGGCTACTTTTTCTTGTGAGGGCCACATGACTTTTTTCCTCTCTGATGTGGGGAAGTTTGTAGGCTAACAGAAAAAGTTTAACAAACAAAGGGTGTGGCTAAACGTAAACATTTATGATTTTCCAGAAAGCCACACACAACCAAATATTATTAACCCTTCTGGGATCGTCACGGAAAAAAATCCAAATACACAATAGTATTCATGAGAAAAACAACAAAAAAAACCACACTCTATGATCATGAAATATTTTAAAAAGCCCAAGTGCCTATAGACTTTTCTAAGACTCTTAAAAGTTTGAGTTCAGGTGGTTTCAGTTATTTGTACAGCTTGCTAAATATTGTGACTTAATCATCCACTTAATTCTGAAACAGAACTTATAAATTTAGTCATTTAAATAGACGTGACTATTCATCAAAATAGTCACACTTTTTGCCTCAAAAAGAAGAAAACAAATCGAAGAACTGAGACATTCTTCATTTATCTATTAATTATCATTTTCACTGCTAATAACTGCTAACTGCTAATCTCCACATTTTTATTTTCATGTTACCTTTTAGTATAAGTCTAATTATAAGAAAACGTTAATTTATCAGCTTTTATCAATCTTTTGTGTCTATTTCTCTGAGTTTTTCAAGAAGGGGGAGAAAACAAACACATTTTTTTACAAAGAAAGGCCATTCATCTTTTATTTTTTCAAAAAAATCTTTATGTGTTTCAAGTGTCAATAGTACACTGGTTTGTAGAATTACTTATTTTTCAGGAAAAAATTAACATTTTATTCATTTATAAGTGGAGTGAAGGGAATGTCAAATCTGTGTTTGGACTGTTCTTTACTATCACAAAGTAGCTTACAGAACACTCATCAACAGGCAAAATCTACACTTTTCTCAGACAGACATGAATATTTTCACACTTTTCTCTCTTGTTCAAACCTTTCAAAAAAGTTCAAACCTTCATACAAATATAAGTCCAGCTTTACAGAATGAAAACAAAGACCTGATCCTGATAAAAGATTTATGTAGATTTTGGGACCAGAGAGCTGCACATATGGAGACACAGCCATGACACAGCAGACAGGGGCAGATAGGGGTACAGACTGCAGGAGGACGGATTTTAATGTCCCATTCTTTGCAGACCTCGATTGCATGGCCAGACTGAAAAAATAAAATAAAAAGCATGGGTATCTGATATTTTAAAGGGGGGCAGGTCAAGTGTGGAGGCGGGTCGGATCAAGCCTGCGGGCCGTAGTTTGCGGACCACTGCTCAATGGGGTTCAGGTCAGGAAACATTGCTGGCCATATCATTTCCCAAGGTCCAGCTGAGACAATTCTGGCACTACGTGGTGGAGCAGTTTGATCCATGAAAAGAAAGTTATAGGTGTGCTGGTGGAATTGGGGCATGATGATGAGTTCTATGACATCTCTGAGGTAAGAACAAACAGTGACTGGGGAATCTACAATAACCAAATCAGTTTTGTAATGACTGATGATACCTGCCCGGACTGTTGCACCTCCTCCACCAAAGCAAACTTTGGGGACCATGTCGACCGCGGTGTATTGTTCACCTCTCCTTCTTCAACACTGAGGTCCATCATTTCTGTGCAAAGGGACCCGACACTCATCAGTAAATAGAACAGTAAAACCATTTTTCACTGCAATCAAACTTACAGCAATGTTTAACAAGGTAAAGTATTTTTCTTTTTCTTTTATCTTCTGCTGTCGTGTTTTGCACTTGCCGGCCAGCCGGTAATTCCCTTACTACCGGAAGTGACGCAAAAACATTACCTTGCTAAACTTGTCATTATTGTAGGTTCTGCAATTTCACATTAATGGTGTTTGTTTTTTGTTTTCAAATCACTTAAAAATTGTCCCTTTTGAAATCTTAAACTATTTTTACACTATTTGAAAGAGATAACTGAAAAAAAAGGATGTTTCGTCAAAGCAGTACTAATACTGATACCTATTTTGCTAAATCGCACTAGGAATTTTTTCAAAACATCTGCTGCTCTCTCATATTTTGAGTAAGAAAAACAGAAATCAGAAATGGGATTCAAATATTTTAATAATTATACATTATTTCCACATATCTGTTAAATTATTTAGTATTTTATGATACTTTTGTGACAACACAATCTATATTTGAACAATGTCTTCCCAGATGTCAGATTTCATCATCAAGACAACTGTAATTGTTTGTCTCTCAGCAGATCTTGAAACTAGTCAGTTTGAAGTCTCCTTTAATTCGAACGTAGCTGATGACGTCCATTCCAGCACGGTTAGGAAACTGGACCTCCTGTCCGTCGGGAAGCTCCACCTCAAACATGTCTCCACATAGTTTTAACACAATCTAAAAAACAAAGAAATAAGCTTAACCATATGTATATATTCAGTTTAACAGTTTAATTTAAATAAGAGTCAACATAACTCAAATTACACTCCAAAAAACCCTAGTCTACATAAGTGAACATTTAACATAAAAGGGTCCATCCGATTGGTCAACAACGTGAAGGGGTGTCCATCCGATTGGTCAAATGCATAAATGGATTTATTTGATTCATTACATACTTCAAGCTGCCATTGTTTTTAGCACATTTATGGTAACCGTTTTTTGCAATTTCCCTCTTCTTTTGCGATATGCGTATGGTAAACCTCGACGATGAGACAAAATTATAAATAAATTAAAAATTGTCTGATTTTTAAAGAATTTATTTGTAAATTATGGTGGAAAATAAGTATTTGTTCGATAACAAAACTTCAACTCAATACTTTCTTATATACCCCAGTCAAACATTTTCAGTAAGTCTTCACAAGGTTTTCACAAACTGTTGCTGGTATTTTTGGCCCATTCCTCCATGCAGATTTCCTCTAGAGCAGTGATGTTTTTGGTCTGTCACTGGGCAGCACAGACTTTCAGTTCCCTCCAAAGATTTTTTATGGGGTTGAGATCTGGAGACTGGCTAGGCCACTCCAGGACCTTAAAATGCTTCTTCTAAAGCCAGTCCTTCCATACCCGGTCAATGTTTTTGGAATTGTTGTCATGCTGAAAGACCAAGCCACGTTTCATCTTCAAAGCTCTTGCTGATGGAAGGAGGTTTTCACATAAAGGATACATGGCTAAAAAACAGCCCCAAAGCATTCACCCCCATGCTTTACAGTAGCTATGGTGTTATTTGTATGCACCTCAGCATTCTTTCTCCTCCAAACAGGACGAGTACAGTTCTTACCAAAAAGTTCTATTTTGGTTTCATTTGACCAAAGTACATTCTCCCAATCCTCTTCTGGATCATCCAAATGCTCTCTAGCAAACTTTAGATGGGCCTGTATGAGTGTGTTACTGACCTGCCTTTGTTAGTTTGGTCCCAGCTCTCTGCAGGTCATTCACTGGTGGTTCTGGGATTTTTGCTCACCGTTCTTGTGATCATTTTGACCCCACGGGGCGAGATCTTGTGGGGAGCCCCAGATGGAGGGAGATTATCAGTGGTCTTGTATGTCTTCCTTTTCCTAATTATTGCTCCCACAGTGTATTTCTTCACACCAAGCTGCTTACCTATTGCATATTCAGTCTTCCCAGCCTGGTGCAGGTCAACAATTTGGTTTCTGGTGTCCTTAGACACCTCTTTGGTCTTGGCCATAGTGGAGTTTGGACAGTGACTGTTTGAGGTTGTGGACAGGTGTCTTTTATATAAATAACTAGTTTAAACAGATGCCATTAATACAGGTAACGAGTGGAGGACAGAGAATCCTCTTACAGAAGAAGTTAAAGGTCTGTGAGTGCCAGAAATCCTGCTTTTTTAGTATTGACCAAATAATTATTATCCACCATGATTAACAAATAAATGCCCCACCTGTCCCACTGCCCCACTGTATATTCAAGTGAAAACAACTACAATAAACTTAAACAAGGGTCTCACCTTTACATCACTGCCCCTCTGCAGAGGGTTGTCAATTTCCCGTTTTTCATCACCCCAGGACCCTCCAATCTTTGAGTTATATACAAGCACTGCTCCATCGGCATCGTCATGGAAACGGGGGTTAAAGTGTAGAGCCAAGTCCTCTGGGTCACAACCAAGGTCGATCTGGAATCTGTTTCGATCATAGATCTAATTGATTCCTAGTTTAGAGTACCACTTAGGTAAAAATGTGTTAACTTACTACAAATAAATCCTTACTATCTTTTTCTAACTGAATGACATTAAATTGATTAGAAAAACTACTGTGAAGTTTGATGAGCTGGATTACCTCTCAGCATCATGGAGAATCTCTCCCTTTACTTTCAGCTTTTCTCCTGCAGTCAAAGCCACATTCTTCAATTCAAGTTCCTGCAAAAATTCAAAAAAATGTGCAGTTTTAAATAAATCTTTATCAGCCCTTTATGTTTCAAATAAAAATTTAAAACGTGCAGCGAAAAGTGGATAAATGAGAGCAGACTCAGTCTTACCATACTCATTCTGGGTCCTGTTATTGGAATTACCTCCCTGCAAGACAACAGGATGATTATCTTTGCGTTTATTTAACAAAAGCATGCGTTTTAAATGAAACTCTGTTTAATCAGAAAAGATCTAGATTAGTAATTCTTATAATATATAATATAGCTAATCCCAAAAACACATTTGTACTTCTTTTTGTAGTGTGGATGTGTAATGAACTCACGTCAGTCAAGGTCAAGACAATATAACCCTTGTTAAAGTGATAATAAATGTTATTAATATAGGCTAAAATATTCCTAAAGTGATTAAAAAAAGATTAAAATTATTTCGCATCGATATATGGGTTGTGGTCGTACCCTGTGGGTAGTACTCAATGAGTTATATCACTAGAGGAGACATAACGTGGTTCCTTATGGGAGGAGAGCACCGCCATCTTGGTGAGGTCAAGGTACTACTGCAGTGCATGCATGTGAACACATTTTTTGCATAATACCAGTTAATTTTGCGGGTTTCAACTGCCAAAATCAGAGAACTGAGTCCATGAAGGAGGAAGGTATATCATTTCACAGGTAAGTACTATAATTTTTTTCTTTTAATGCTGCAGGGGCTTCATTAATCATACACATGTTGACATGCATGATGCTGTAGGGCTGTTATCAACATACTGCATGATGTTCGTATAATTTGCTGTTGACATAAATGGACATTTTATTTTGCTAAACCTGTATACAGCATACTAGGCTACTATAGTAATATAGATTTATACATTTCTGACTCAGTGACTGAACTTTTCTTGCAGGTTTCTAATGGATTCAGACTAAAGGAAAAAGTGGATCTTAGCAATAAAAAGGGCTAACCCAGATGGATCACTGTGGTCACCAACTAGCAATACAGTCTGGCTATGTTAGAAACATTTGTGGAAACACATTTTGATAAGAGGCCAGACTGTTTGCTTGAAACCCGACACCATACCATCTGTGTTATACCAAATTAATCACTCACATGAATCAGTGTAAATCTATTGCTTTTCTTTGTTGTTGTAGTTGTTGCTTTTTTAGGGTAAATCTATTGTTCACTTTTGGACTTCTTTTGAATATTTATTTTATTATTATTATTATTATTATTATTATTATTATTATTATTGACTTATTGTTGGGTTTTTCTAAATAATTTAAATTACATGTCAAAGAGGTCTAAAACTTCTAAATGTTTAGAAAATATTTTTAAAACTCTTTGAAATTATTTTTTTCTTCGTAAGAAGTCCTGCAACAATGCATTTTCATTCAAGTTTGAGCTTTTAAGGCTGCCTGTTCTTCTTTAACAACAACAAATGATCTATCTATCTATATCTATCTATCTATCTATCTATCTATCTATCTATCTCTATATATATATATATATATATATATATATATATAAATGTTAAAATATATATATAGTATATAAAAGCTACTTAGACACCACTGAAAGCAATAGAAATCATTGTCATGTGGGCGTCGTCGACCTCACCAAGATGGCGTCGCGCTCCGCCACCATCGGCCAGGCTTCTAAAGCGGGCGTGTCTCCTCTAGTGATATAACTCATTGGTAGTACTCATACTGCGCTCTGCGCACCGTCATGCAACTATTTCCGTTCTGATCCGGAAGTGACAAAATAAGGTAAACAGGAACTGTCAGTAAAAAACAATTTATCGCAATAAAAGTGCAAGCCCAGAACGTTTATCCAGGAGGGGGGAAAGCAGAATTACAAAAACTATTGTGACACAGATATAAGAAAAAGGTACTCGAGACTTTTTGAAGGTAAGTAGTAATCTACCTCGTTTATAAAATGAACGGCATTTCTGCTACACCTGCCAGGAGGCTAGGAGCTAGCGTAGCGGCTATGATGAGACAACGTAACAATATTTTTTTTAGTCATCGACTTTGATGATTAACAATTAACAATATTATGCCAAAATATTACTGTTTAAAGTATTTGATTCCATTCTAACACGTGGTAATATGCAATTAAGAATATTCCTTTTAGTATCCATCATTACCAGCTGTTTCCGCTTTCTCCTCCCTGTAGCCTCTCTCCTCTTCTCTCAGTCTGACGAGAAACAGATCTGCTGACCGTATTTAACAGCAGCACACGGTTTTTGTGCGTTTGTTTTTTGTTGTTTTTTAATCACAAGGCTACAACAGACTTTGTTGATTTTAGATTGTCGATAATTATTTTGATGTAGTCGTGTTCATAAAGTAATCCTGCAATAACAGCAGTTTTTATGCTATTGTCAGATTTCGGGGTCAGCTGTGACTGTCCTGTAATGTTCACAGACATGGACTATGACTTGGAAGAGGATAAACTGTGAGTCTTTATGTTTCATTCTTCTAAATTCAAAATCCTAGAAATTCTGAAGAGTCCAACTAGACTGACATGACAAAGTTCTCAAAGCAAGAGCTGAGGATGAGGATGAAGATGTTTGTGTTGTGACAGAAGCACAGATTTTTCCATTGAGTTTCCAGGAACAACTTAGTGACTTGTTTTCTACTCTCCAGTGGAATCCCCACAGTACCCGGCACTGTGACTCTGAAGAAAGATGCTAATAATCTTATTGGCATCAGTATAGGAGGTGGAGCACAATACTGTCCTTGTCTATATATCGTCCAGGTGAGTGGAGATATCTGTGTTGTCTCTAAAATGATGCTTTAATTTTGATTCAGTGCCTTTGGAAAGAAACAAATTATGTTTCATGCTACTCTGTCTGTTTGTTTGTTTGTTGTTTTTTTTAAAGCTAACAGTGGATTATGCTAAACAGAAACTGTGGATCTGTAAGTCAAATTGAAGCGCTTCAATTTGACTCACTAATCGATCGTCTCACAGGTATTTGATAACACCCCAGCAGCTCTGGATGGGACTCTGGCAGCAGGAGATGAAATCACTGGTGTCAACGGGAAACCGGTGAAGGGGAAAACGAAGGTGGAGGTGGCCAAGATGATTCAGGCTGTCCAGGTATGTCAGGTCTAATGTTTTTTAATCTCAACAATCCGCATCAAGAAAGCAAATGTCACACAGAAAATGACAGCTCTGAAAAAACGCTTTAAAAGTATGACTTTGGAAAACGGGTCACCCTCAGTGCCACTTTTATTATTATTTTAAAATTATTTCATTACTTACTTGCTTATTTGACCTCATTATTGACTATCCAGTAATAGCTGTATGTATATATGGATGTATGGATGTAATATATATATATATATTTTTCTTTTCTGGAGACTCTTTCTGTGAGTTTCCAGAAATAGAAATCTGAAAGCAACCTACATAAATGATAGTTTTCAGAGTGCCAGTGCTAAAGAACAAAAAAAAAAACAACATTTATTAGATATTTGGCAAAAAATACAATTAATAAATTGAGTTGAGATCCATTTGCTGTTAAGGATGCTGGATAATAAAATGAAGCAGTTAACCTGCATCATTGTTGATGCGTTACAAATATGAAATTAAATGTAACCTTGAAAAACAGCATCCTATTGGACAGTCTTTGACCACTTATGCCTCAATGTACGATCATTATATTGTCATTAAAAGCAAAAGATTTGAAAGAATTCCATTTTATCTGCTTTTTGGTACAAAAATAAACTTCTGAAAATGAGGTGTATAACTCTAAAGGTTTTTCTTTGAGCTGATAAAAAAATCATTTGTAAATGGACTCAATATTATTTAGATAATAATCTAAATAATTTCTTCTCATTCTGAAGTGTCTGTAAATGTTAACCAGTCTAAACTCTGACCCTTTCGCTAGTTTATTAGTTCCCTTTGTTCAATAAGTCAAGCAACAGACCCAAATTAGCAATAGAACCATTTATGCTGAATAAGCATCTATTTCAGTTACAATTTTCTGTTCACACCAAAAGTTCAAATATATAATGAATCAAATTATCTGGAAAAAATTTACGAGATTCAAGCAAATATTAGAAAAATCTTACATTTCCAAGCTGCACTTTGAGGTGAAGAAAACTAGAAAAATAAGTGGAAGAAAACTCACTTTTTCAAGCCCAGCAGTTGGTAGAAATCCTCCTCCGTGAGCAGCAGACGGGTTTGCTGTCCAGCCGTGCAGACCTAAAGAGGTCAGAACAAAAGCAAGCAGCATGTGACAGCATGTCATCAGTTCAGAGGGTCTGTGTTGTTTTTCACAAGCTTTGTTCAGACATAAAAAATGCCACGACTTCCTGCATGATGGGATAAAAGCAGGTCCAGTGCAGGATTTAGAGGATTTATGTCGCGTTTGTGTTCAGGACAAACACGGCAGCATGAATGTCACACATCTCACAGGGTTTGTATGGTCATGAAAAACCCTTTTGGCAAATTGAAAATGCAATTTCTTGGTCTTTGAAAGTTTCTGAAAAATGAAATCTTCTTTAAAGTTTTAGAAAATCATGAAATTTTAATATTTTGGATGCAAAAAGCATAAAAAAGAATTTTTTTTAATGTGAGATTCGAATTTGAATTGTGGCAGAAGTTCTACCTCATGCTATTGATGATGGGAGTTTAATTTGCTGTATAGAAGTTTGATTTGTCGTCAGTTCTGCACAGCTTGATATTGTAAAATGCTAGGAAATACCGGAGAAATGTAGCTTTAACAAGGAGTGGCTTTTCAAAGAGAGGTATGAACTGTGGCTACTGAAAGACCCTGAAACACATTTAGCACCAGAAACAACAGATGATGTGGCAGTATTTAAACCCGTGCTGAACATTCTCAGCCAATCAGGTGCTCCGGACAATTTGGGCTCAAATCTGCACACAAATATAGGAGGGGAAGAAAAGAAAAAAAGACAGACGGAACATCCCACTGCAGCAGAAAACAAAAGAAAACAGAGACAGAAAAACACTCCTAAAGTACAAAAAACAATATTATTGCCTCAGCCGAACACCAACACATAGGACTGTTGATATGGAGACTGTAATTGTAACAGCGAGGCAGACAAACTTGGATGTATCAGTATCATGTCTTAGTTTGATTTAGCGGCACCGACTACAATAGTCTGACTGAAATGTGTTTATTTTTGGTTTTTGAAATTCTGTGAAAGGTTATAGAAAAGTTTTGGGAAAGTTATTGCTAAAAAACCCTGATCTCACCATCACTTATTTCTGTTCTACCACAAATGCAAGAATATTTCTTTACATCTTTTACTTTAGTGTATGTTTATAGCAATAAATGAATCCATGTGATTGACTTGTTGTTTTTGTTGACAGGGAGAGTCAGTGATCCACTACAACAAGCTGCAGGCTGACCCCAAACAGGGGAAGTCTCTGGATATAGGTCAGAGCTGCTGTTGTGTCATTTATTAAACACCAGTTTGTGTAACATTCTGTGTCTTGTAAAGTAAAGTCTCATGCCAAAGGAAAAGTCTGCTTTGTGTGTTTCAGTGTTGAAAAAAGTCAAACACCGCCTGGTGGAGAACTTGAGCGCAGGCACAGCAGACGCTCTGGGACTCAGCAGAGCTATTCTCTGTAACGGTGAGGCCCGTGTTCTCACTGCTGACTCGGTTCTGCTCAGAGATTTAAAGCAGATAATTGCTGGGTCAACATGTTTTATATATTTATATATTTTTTGCAGATGGGTTAGTGAAAAGGCTGGAAGAGCTGGAGAAAACAGCCGAGCTCTACAAAGGTAAAAAAAAATCTTAGTGAAGAAATGTGTTTTCTTTCTCACTACATAATTTTGTGCATGTTTAATAAATATTATCAATATATATTTACTTTTGAGTCATTATTAATCTGGGTCTGACAGAGTAAATATGTTTTCTGACGTTGCTCCCCAGGGCTGATGGAGCACACGAAGAGGCTGCTGCGAGCGTTTTTTGAACTTTCTCAAACTCACAGAGGTTAGTATCACCCATCCCAATAATAATGCTTTCTTTCTTCTTTTTGGTGCATATAATACATTTAAAGTCATTCATTAATAAATTAATTAATTCATAACCCTTTCCGGTTAGGCCATTAGTTGGCGAAGGCCATATGACTCAGGGCTACAGATTAATATATAAAGACGCTATTGTTTTCACATGGTAGCCAATGACTTGGATATCAGTGAAGAAAACTCAAAAGAAAAATAATATATATTTAATACATCCTCTTAATAATCAGAAGCAAAGAACAAATCAAACAAAAGTACAAATTACTGTCATACAGAGTGAAAAGCAGTTGAGTAAAAGTGTCCTCTGTGGGAAAACCAGGTGAAAGTTCAAAATTCAACAAAAAAACAGATGACCAAACATGTAGTGTTATATGTTTTTTTCTCTTGTTCATAGATCAATGATGCATTTTTAGGTGCAGAACGCTGAATTAGAAAAATGTTAGCAGCAAATAAAACCACAACATTTATTGGATTTACTAATATAAATATTAATAAACCATTAAACAAAAATGGTGATGTTTTTTTCCAGCTTCCTTCTTTATTTGATGCCAATAAAGCTTTTTTCTGAGGTCTGAGCCGTTCTGTCTTCCAGCGTTTGGAGACGTCTTCTCTGTCATCGGTGTGCGAGAGCCTCAGGCTGCAGCCAGCGAGGCCTTTGTGAAGTTTGCAGATGCTCATCGCAACATCGAGAAATACGGCATCCAGCTGCTAAAAACCATCAAGCCTGTAAGTCTGACCGGCATGTTGATCTTTCTGGTCGTTACAAAGCTCCTCCTTCCTGCAGAAGTGTGACTGGAGCACCTGAAAACAGAACCCTCAGTCCTGTAGAACTTTGTGGATCATGCTGGAGGTTTGTGAGCGAGGACTCTACTATCCAAACCTGGCAACTTAGTCTTGTTTCTGCAGGATTATCTGCATCTGGAAATGAAGATATTTTCCCAAATTCTTTCCCAGAATTCCCTTTTGTTTTTATTTTGTTTTTTGCATGTTATACAGCAAAAAATATTCTGCTTGAACATTAGGATAAGAGCTCTCAGTCAGAAAAAATGTGGTTCAAAATTATTTATTACAAAACTCAGTTCCTAAAATGAAGCTTTGATTATTCTGTAGATAGAAATGATGCTAAATAATCTTTTCCAAAAAGCTTCAGAGGGGCTCAAAGCTGAAGAAAGATCCTGTTCACTTGTTTGTTCAAAAAAAAAACGTATGTGGAGGAAATTATTTTATTTTATTTTTTTACCTTCATCCCATCTGAATTGTTAAAGGGACTATCACATACTATTCTTAAACCTTTTATAGTCAACAATATGTGTGTATATGATAATATATTAACTTTGTCACACAAAAGGACACATTTTTAATAAGTATTAGTTATTTTCCTGAGCTCTTTGCAACCCAGAAGACGACTCGATCTCTGAGGCGCTGGCTTTCTCTCCTTGTGGGTGCCACCCATTTCATGATGTCATCCTAGAGTCGTCCTCAATTCCACTTTGGGGTTTTTATATTGAGGAATGATCGGTCTTCATGGCATAGGCCCTTTAAACCAAGTCACTTTTATTTTGCCCTGAATCTTTTCCCAGATGCTCCATGATCTGAACACCTACCTTCACAAAGCCATCCCAGACACCAAGCTCACCATCCGCAAGTACCTGGATGTGAAATTTGAATACCTGGTGAGGCCTCCTCCTCGTGCGTGTGCGTGTGCGCGTGCGTGTGTGTGTGTGTGTGTGAGCTCACTGCAGCTCCTAACTGCATGAAATCATTGCTTCTTTCAGTCCTACTGCTTGAAGGTGAAGGAGATGGATGATGAAGAGTACAGCAGCATTGTGAGTATTTATGAAAGTTACTTAAGTATTCCAGTAAGAAATACTTCTTCATTTGTCCTGAGGATTATTTTTCGCCTCAGAGTTAGGTTCAGTTTGATAAACACACGATGGTAAAACATCTCAGGTCGATTAAAACAAAATATTGTTCCCTTTTTGTTTGTTGTAACATTTAAGGAACTTAACTTTCAAAAGATCCTGAACATCCTGAAGTCCTGACTCTCATTTTGAGCTTTGCTTTCCAGAAATGTGCAGCTGTTTTTCTTGAGCTTTGCCATGAATTTGAAGTTAGGTTCTTACCTGAACATTTTCAGAGGAAAGGCTTTCCTTTCAAAGCCAGTATGAACGATTCTAGTCTACAGAAACCCAAACTCTAGAGTGCTCCACCTTTCATGAGGACACTTTATTTTTTTTGTTTTTTTGTTTTCACAGAAAGTCCACAGACACTAAACCACACTAGGGAGACTAAAGTAGTTTCTGCCTCAGTTAGGGGATTCTCTGGTGACTTTTCTGTTTTGAGAGGAAATTTATCCAGAAAGAATTGAAGAAACCATGAAAGTGTAAAACAGAAGCTCTAAAAAGCGTCTGTCGCTTACTTTTCAATGAATCATAAGCTGAGCTTCATGGACTGGAAGAAAAATGTTAAAGAAAAAAGTGTAAAAGAAGTGTTTTTATTTTAGTTATTTTCAGTCTAAATAAAATGTGAGTTAGTTTTTGAGACTTCTTTAAAGGTCTCAAAAAGTGGAGCCAGTATTTAACAACAAAGCTGTTCCCTTCAGGCCATGGGAGAACCCCTGTATCGGGTCAGCACTGGGAACTACGAGTACCGTCTGATCCTGAGGTGTCGACAGGAAGCTCGCGCTCGCTTTGCTAAAATGAGAAAGGACGTCCTGGAGAAGATCGAGCTGCTGGATCAGAAGCATGGTTTGTTTTCACGTTCTTTGTCTAAACATTGGCTTATGCTGCTGTGTTGCCATGGTGACAGCTATGCATGTGACCTCTGCTCAAATGCAGTTCAGGACATCGTGTTCCAGCTGCAGCGCTTCGTCTCTGGCATGTCGCATTACTACGACGAGTGCTACGCCGTCCTCAGAGAGGCGGACGTCTTCCCCATCGAGGTGGATCTCTCTCGCACCACGATCAACTACAGCAGCCAGTCCCTCTCGTACACTGAAGACGAAGATGAAGAAGAGGGCGGGGAGGACAGCGGGAGCAGACAAGCGGAGAACGGCGCAGAAAAACTGATCGATGACGACTGAGTGTGTCTGCTTTTAAAGGTTCTGTTTTACATCAGCACTAAGCAGACAGTGGGTTATCTCAGATGAAGCTGAACAGTGTTTCCTGTTCAAACTGGATTTCCTGCTGTCTTTATCTTTCTTTCACACTAACACCTGAGTGGGATTTTGCTGCACATTTTCACTTGATTCTCTTCTGACCAAAAACATGCTGAATTGGGTGTCAATGATAGATGACATCGATTTTAACTATCAAATGAAATATTTCTCAGCTGTTACACATGACTTTTGATTGTTTTGTTGGTTTACAGGTTAAAAGTGGATCTGTGGTTTATGGGTGTCCCAATACTCTCCCTCATGGAACAACTCTCCCTCCGTTAGATATCATTAATGTATTTTACTTGCCTCAATTAAAAAAAACTGCTTTTTTTGTCATTTGATTTTGTTTGCATTTCTGCTGTGCATATTTTACAATTTCAACAACAACAAAAAAGTTTTATGCTGCCAGCACTAAATATTAAGTCTGTGCATAATGGAACATTTATGTCAATTTCCCGTTTTTCATCACCCCAGAACCCTCCAGTCTTTGAGTTATAGATGAGCACTGCTCCATCGGCATCGCCATGGAAACAAGAGTCAAAGTGTAGAGCCAAGTCCTCTGGGTCACAACCAAGATCGATCTGGAATCTGTTTGGATTATAAATCTAATTGATTCCTAGTTTAGAGTACCCTTTAGACATAAATGTGTTAACTTACTACATTAAATAGAGTGTGTCTGCTTTTTAAAGGTTCAACTTTACACTAACCCGACAGCTCTGTGATTAAAAAAATGTCTTTTTATTTTGTTTTATGTTTCAGTTTTTTTCAAGAAAAGCTGGTAATTTAGGAGAGAAATAGTATTTACACAGGTCATATTCTTAGTTTGTTTTAAAAAATAATAAATGGGCTGTTTAAACATTTTAATGAGTAAACAGCTTTTCTATGAAGAGGGGATTAGCGCTGTCTTTCCTTAAACGACCGCTAGAGGGCAGCACGGTTGTCTTTCCTTAAACGGCCGATAGAGGGCAGCAGAGTTCTGTTCCTTAAGCGACTAGTGAAGGGAAGCAGTTCTGTGTTCCGTCGATGATCAGCACCACTTAATAAGTTACTAATTTAAAATTTAAAAATGTTTGTATTTTGATTTTTTTTTCTGTAACTAGTACGTAATTAAGTGGATATCTTGTAAACTGGTCGATTTTTAGGTTGTAGGATATTTATAAACGTTTTTTTGCTACAAATAAACAAAATGTACACAGATGAGTATACGTTAGTAAATTGCTTTTTTCCACTTTATTTATTCCACTTCAAAAATAGAACTGAATAACAAACGTTTAGTGATTTGTGAGGTAGCTCTCTTCTTTCACTTCAAGACCAGTGGGGCAGAATTTAATGTCCATCTTGAGAGTGACTGATTAAAATAATGTGTTTTTGTGGCATTTTACTGAAGATGCAGGACATATATAAATGAAATTAAGCTTAAAATAGCATTTCTGTGTAGTTCTTTATTCAAATTGTTGTGAATCAGGAGCAGACTAAAATATTTAGTTTGAAAAAGCTTGTATTTGTGACATAAAATATGCCACAAACTCCCTCTTTTGCTCCACTCTGATGCATCCACTTGTAGACAAATAGATCCATGTACGTCTTCGTTTTCCTCCTCTGAGCTGACACTAAAAACTGTACGTTTATTAACATGATAAGTAATCACTAGTCATGTTAGGCTGAAAGTCTGAGGGAGTGTAAACTGAAATCTCTTAAGAACGGGGCGGGGTTGCAACAGTCCCGCCCACAACTCAATACAGGCATATTTTTGATTTTGGCCAAATGCAGCATAATCATAATTAAAGGACCACTTTCAAAATAGATCAAAAGATGATCAGAGTGGGGGCTTTAAGGGTATAGAGAGCACGGGCAATAATAAAAAAAGTAACCATCAACAGACTGTTGCATTAAAAAAAGGAAGGGTTAAGTTTCAGCTGCCATTCACCATTTGTGAAAGAGAACATAAAAGCGTGGATTTGATTTTTAAAAAATGACATTAAACATTTGGGCCTAATATATCATTTTAGGTGCACATTTAAGTGAGGAAACAAGGAATAAGAAAAACCACAACAGTTTTTACCAAAGAAAGTTCTGGTGCTAAATCACTTGTAGACGACCTGATTCTGGGTCAGGGTTTCGTGCGTAGCAGAGCAGCTCCCTCGCTGCGATCTATTGAAAGTCATCCCTCAATCCAAGATTTTTTTTTAAATAAAGAAGAAGAAAAATAGGATCAAGAGTTTCCATTTTAATGACCATCATTTGTCAGCCCGCAGTTGTGCTAAATTCTGCAGTCAGACGGCTGAAATTCATAAACACCATTAAATACAGGATACAGTTTAAATAATCTAAATTTAAAGCCAACATTTAAATAATCTTTTTTTAATGTAAGAATGCTCAGACTGCTGGCTTGCTGCAAACTGCAACAACAAAGTTTACCCATAAACAATTTTTATTCCATGGCATTCTTCTTTGTTGCTTAAATATAAATGTTGACAAGTGCCTCCAATTGTTCTTACGCTCTAAATTAAGAGTCAAATTAGGAGTGAATTTTATATTTTTCTTTGACTAAATGAGAAACAAGCAAAGCTGTAAGAACAGCATGCAGAGACAAACCGAGGCTTAACATTACTTTGTACTAAATAAACAAAACCTTTACCTGGCAAAACAAATATTAGCTGCACAGAGAAAGTAGAAAAAAGTCCAATCTGACACACCAATTGAACATCATCTAGGTGAAACACTTAAGAACAAACTATGAAATGAAACATGTTCATCGGATTCGTTTTTTTTTTTACATAAAACAGGGACATGCTTATTTACTGAATGCATAAGGGGGGAAACAATCCCCTTTGTTCAGTCCTGGGTCGGCCGCTCTTGCTACTTTCAGAAGCTTTAGCCCTTTCCTGCTTACTCGGTGACAGCTGCAGGCTCTCTGTTGTGTAGGTTGAGTAAAAACTGGACAGATCCACCTCAAACAGCTTCATGTGACAACACCAAAAAGAACAAAAAGAAATACATCAAAGTTCATCTTTTAAAGAAACAGGGAAATAAATACAGTTACTGTTCATCAACTTACATCCTTTTCTTTTTTGTCCTGGTTAGGGTTTTGTCTTTTGATATTGTTGCCAGTAAAGGCCACACATCTCTGAAAAATAAAGGTCACAATACCATAGAACTTTAAATAAATGAAACAGAAATTATGGAAGGCCTTTACTGTATGGCTGAATTGTATAATCTAATACAAATCATTATATTCAATTTGGATCCTTTTTGAAAAACTGTAATGAGATGACTACAATCCAACTAACAACAAATCAAAGTGAGCTCACCAGCTGCCACTCTCCTATGTCTTCATTCCAGTGCGCATTATTCTTTATCATCTCCTTCAAGATAAGAACAGATCATGTTAGGAAAAAGATAAGAACGGATCAGGGATTCTGGTCTGACATGAATGTAAACATTTATTTATGGTTTGTAATGTCATTTCAGACATAAAGTAAACGGTCAAGCAAACGACAGCTTCCCCTGTCAGCCAGCAGGTGTGCTTCATGAAAGTTTGAGGTATCAGAAATCCATTCCTGTTAAACATAATACTTAACCCTTGTGCTATCCTAGGCACTTTAACATTGGGAGTTGGGTCATCTAGACCCACTAGACAGTGCGCTGAACCTTTTTTCTTCAATGATTTGTGATCTTCACTGGTTTCCATGGATTCCATGAAATCTTTCCACCTTTATCCACCTTTGTCATGGTAGGGAGAACATGGTCATCTTGACCCCATGTATCATTGCAATATCCGATTAAAAAAATCTGATATGGATGTTATAAATTACAGAACAAGATCAAACTTAAAATGAAAGATAAATTACAATAACGTTTTTTAAATGTTGTTTCTAAAAAAGGCGAACTTTTTTTTATGTAAACATGTACAGACCTGATATTCCAGGGGAATGAAATGATCTATGATGAGCGTCTGCTGCCTGATCTCCCGCATCAGCTGACAGTTGTTTTCTTGTAGACCCTCAAGTTCTCTGTAATTCTCTAGTTGAAGATCTGCCAACTAGCAGATCAAAACAACAGCACACTTGGTCTTAACCAATGTAAATGGGGTTTGGTGAATTATTATATCGCAGATTTTACTAAACATAGTTGATATCATTAAGTATCACCCATAATTATCTTTCTTACTTCAGATTTGGCTGCCCTCAACACGGTCCAAACTTTCTTTATCTTTTCGGTCTTTCGTTGAGCCTCTTCCTGCAGGCTGCTGTACTTCTCTTCTCTTTGTAGATGCTCTTGCTGTTTGATGGGAAGAGATAGTCAAACAAAAAGATTAAAGATTTCACTGGTTTTCACAGCAAAAATCTCATTAGAAAACCACTGTGGTCACAACTGACATCAATCATTTGAATTTAAGTAAGAAAAAGAGTTTAGGAATAGGATTAAACTGTTCATCAGATTAAAAAAGAAATAACTTTTTGAGTGGTAACTAAACTCATTTCCAACCCCAATAATGCAGCAATTTTACTTAGAACTCAACAACACCGTCTCTGCAATTGACTGTTTTGAAACCAGTAAATAAGTTAAAAATCTTTGTCAATTGTTATATGTAAAGACATGATGTCCTTTAAATCAATACCTCGCTCAAAGAATATCTATGATGTCTTAAGCTGCCACTAACACCTAAAAGCTTTACCTGCTCTTTCCAAAAGATTTGAGAATGAGTTTATGGTCAAATTTGACCATTTTTACAGAGCTGCATCAGAAACTGATGGCCAGGCCTGCAGTTTTCACTGACATCTCGTCCATCTCTTTACAGTCCTTGCCTGGTGCACATCTGCTTGAAGCTTTTATGCTGTGACCATCGACTTGGACGCAGTTTCTAACCTATAAAATCTCTTTCCACAAAGTTCTCTTCACACTGTTCTTTAACTAATATGAAGGCCACATGAAGGTTGGAGGTCTGTAATGGTTGATCACAGAAATTTGACAACTCCAAAACACTACTGATATGTACGATAGCTTATTTTCAGTAAATGTGAGTGTCTGAAAACTCAATAGAATTTAATTCAAGGCATTTCAAAAATTCTTCATCACTAACTCCATAAATATTGGGGGAAATAATTTTTCACAAGTCAAAAATTAAAGCAGCACCAGAAAAAAAAATGTAGAGACACAGTTTCAATTTGGCATCCTTGTTTAAACAAGCACCTCCTTCTCCGCCAGTTCGTGATGAAGTTGCTCGGCTCTCCTGCGACGTTCTTCAAGCTCAATTTTTGATTCCTCTAAGAGTTTCTCTTGCTCTTTGGCCGTTGCGAGGAGATCCACTCCACCCACAATCACGTTCCTCTCCAGTTTCTCCAGTTTCTCCAGTAGCTGATGACGCTCCTGCCTACAAGGATTTAAAGGTACATTTTGAAATATTAGTGACAGCAGATAATGTGGAAAACTACAATACCAAGAAGCAGATTTTTATTGTCTTCTCTCTTGATGGACTCACTGAGCCTTGAGAAGGTCCTTCTCTCTCATTTCCAGCTCTGCTCGGGCCTTGTTTCTTTCCTCCTCCGTCATGTTGAGCTTGGCCTCCAAAACCTCTCTTTCCTTTTCAATCTTTGCTTGCATCTCAGCCATTTTGTCTGAAGAGAACTGTTTCCTTTCTAAACAGACAGACAGATCCCAATAAAATACATGGCAAAGTTTAGATTAACCAATCATTTTCTAAGGTAAATGTGCGATGTACCCTTGTTTATCGCGGGACTTGCGTTCTAAAAATGACTTATGATAGGTGAAATCTGTGAAGTAGGATTACATTTTACAAAGCTGTAAAACCCTTCTCTACACACTTTATACATTGACAAGGTCAACAGCCAATCAGGATTCAGTGCGCACACTGTGGTAAATAAATTAATAAATAAAAAGCATGCAAAATTGCACTGAACAAAATCTGTGAAATTGCAAACAGTGAAGTATGACACAGCAAAGGACCACTGTATTTGGGATGAAATTTGAGTTTTTCACTAGGCTCAACTGCATTAAATCTTTTAGTGCTAATGCACAGCTTCAAACGAGCACAACAACGTACAAGACATAGCAAATTAACACCTTGCTTAAACAAACAACAACAAAAAGAAGTAACAAGTGAATGCAACAGCTACAGAAGCAGATGAGGGGGAAAAATTGTCATTTGAAATGGGGATCTGGGATCATGTAGTTTCCTACACCAACCTCTTTCTTTTTAAATTAGGAGGGTGTATTTAAAAAAAAAAGGAAGTGTTTTGCAGAAGAAGGAGGAAGAGAAAAAACAAAGAATGACACATCACAGAATAATCTCAAATCTTCTATTGACTTAAGCGTGAACATTGTACTAGTAAGAGATTTGTTGCTGATTCGGAGCACACACAGGTTTGTGCAGATAAAGGCAGAATGAGAAAGGTCTTGTTCACTGATGACTGCTGTGCAACCCTGGATTGTCCAGATGGGTGGAGTAGTGGGTGGTTGGTGGATGGCAACCATGTCCCAACAAGGCTGCAAAGTCAGCAAAGAGGTGGCAGACTCATGAGTCATGTTGAAATTGAAAATTGAAAACTGAAATTGAATGTTTTGGGCTGGAATCATGGAGAGAGAGCTTTAGGGTCCCTGAACGTATAAAAATGCATCTTAAATGTATGTGGAGATTCTGACCAACCATTTTCTTCCATTGTACAAAAAAGAAGAACCATGCTTCCAGTAACTAAATCATCTTCATGCATGACAATGCATCATGTCATGCTGCAAGGAATACCTCTGCATTGGCTGCTATGGGCAAAGAGGAGATAAACTGATGTGTGGCCCCCATCCTCCCCTGACCTCAACACTATTGAAAACCTTTGGAGCATCCTCAAGCAAATTATCTATGAGGGTGGGAGGCAAGTCACATCCAAACAGCAAATCTGTGAGGCTATTCTAACATCCTGCAAAGAAATTCAAGCAGAAACTCTCCAAAAACTCACAAGTTCAATGGATGCAAGAATTGTGAAGCTGCTACAAAATAAGGGGTCTTATGTTCAAATCTAACTTGTTATATTAAGATTTATTTGCCCAATGCAGCAAATTCAACAAATGACCATTTTCAGTTCTTTAGAATCTCTAAAATGTTGTGAAACTCTGTTGTGCGTAATCATGTTGAACATTGACTTTGAAGGTTTTATTTTAAATTACTGTTATTTTCAGGAGGTTTGTTCAACAATATTCAATATATACTCTAATGGTTAGTGACTAGAAGTTGATGCTGTCATTTCATTGAGTATTTAGAAAAATCATAGAAAAATATAATTTGCATTATAATCTGGAGAGCGCTGTGAAGATATGAATGATGGAGTTTGAATAATTATTGTATTTTCATTCATCCAGTAAAAGGACATACATATAGCAACCATTCAAACACAATATATTAAATAATAAGAATTCTGTTTTAATTAGTGAATTGTTGATCGTTTGAATCAAATCTGATCCCCACCTAACTAACGATCTATAGCTCTAGTCATTTTTCTAATGTCTGGTTCCTACCTTTTCTTCTCAGGCGGCCTTCTCCTGGCTCCCCAGCTTCATAATCACTTTCATCCGTGTCCTCTGGCCCAGAGATTTCTTCACCTAATATTTAATAAACACATTTCTCAGCAAATCTACACTTTAAAAGTATGAAGAACTTTCAGTGCTTTAAGCTCTTGTCGTGTTTGATGATTGGCTTCTTACACTCTTCCAGTTTTTTCTGAAGGTCCTTAATCTCTTTCTGTAAATGCCGTAACAGTGCATCTTTCAGATCCTCATTGATCCTAGCTTTGTTTTGGATGTTTTTCACCCTGTTAGCAAAGCGCAGAGTACATATGGTCTCATCGTAATTGTAATCTGCTGGACCAATGTTTGCACACTGTTGGAAAGAAGAACATAATTTATTACAATTCATATTTATTATACTATCTTGATCCATTTTGAAATATCTGGGAATTAAATAAGCAACGAAACAATCCATCTTCACCAAATGGATCAACTACATCCTCTTTAATCGCTATTTGTTAGAACTTCGGCAGTACCATCATAGTTTTGGAGTTCCCTCCGAGTGAATCTTGAAGCAGACGGGTCAGCTTTGAGTTTCTGTAGGGAATGTGGCTACTCTTGCCATCTACCAGGGCTGATATGACATTTCCCAGTGTGGAGAGGGAGAGGTTGATTTTTGCTGCCTCCTTCAAACGCTGATCTGTGGCTCCACTTTTACCTTGCCTCTCTGAACCCTGTGGGGGTGGAAAGCAAATGTAATAAAGAAGGAGAAGCAAAAAAGAAAGGAAAAATATCTGTTGAGATGCATATGAAAAAGACACCAGTGTCCTCTCATTCTGGGGGTAATTGTTTTTTTCAATTATACATACTGCCAGATCAACCAGATGTAGCTTTCCCATACACACGTGCTGGTTTCCGTCCACCCCCTTCTCACTGTACTCGATTGTGACCGTGAAAATAGCATGAGAACGGGAGCTGTGTTCATTCATTTTTGTAGCCCCAACAGATCCTAAATGTAAAAAAATAAGGTTAATGACAATATAGAAAAATAACACCCATTAGATCAGGTCATAATCCAATCATGACAGATTCCATTATGAATTGGATCACTGGGAGGAATCACCTATCATGTACTTTCCAATCAGATATCATTTGAATCACTTTTTTCCTGTATAATAATGAAAACAAAATACCAATACAATTGCAATTGCACATAGTTATGTACTCTTTCAGTTTTTGTGCTTACGGTTCTTATTGCCCACTGTCATTATCTTGTCCATGTCGTCAGCTTTGTTCACCCCGTACCTAGAGAGGTCCTTGACGTACACACCTCTATCTGGTCTTTCTTTTACCTGTCACACAAAAAAATAAAGGAATTTTCTATAATCTGTACTGTACAATTTTGAAATTAGAAAAAAAAAACCTCATCAACAATAATATAAGTTAACTTGTTATTACTTTATTGGCTAAATGTAATAACCTTATTACCTCTAGCCGTTTCATTTGGTCTTTCACCAACAAGTCCCGGACTTCTTCGTTGTAAATTTCGAGGTATGACACATGAACTAAAAACCTGTAAAAAAGAAAAAAAGAAAAAGAAAAAGGTGAATATGTGAAAATAAAACAGAATACAACTTTAAAAATAAAAAATTAAACTTCAAGTTGACAATTTTACTTGTGTCATACCTTATAATATTTTCTAAGACTCAGATTTAAAATAGAACTTAACAAAACAGATGCTTTGTTGAAGTAATCTAAAGGTAATAATTAAAACCAGCACCACAGATACACAGACACCCCCGGCTTTGATGTGATGCGATCCCTAGCCCATGGCATAGCCAGAGATCCCAGATATCCCCCTCCCCACGAGGAGAGAGGATTAGCCAGGCCTTGGAAGCCCATGCTCAAGGGATACAACCATTGACCATTGTATATATAGAACTGGACTGAGTGCCCCTTCCCCCCTTGAGTTCCAAATAGGAAGTACCTGCTGGCTCCAAGCTGGCAAAATCACATAAACCTCTTTAGAGAAATAAACAACTATTACTCAGTCATTATTTTTCATCAGAATAGCCATTCTTGCTCTGATACCATTTTTCTTAACACCTTTCTGCCAATCCTAATTTTTTTCATGATATTTTTTCTTTGTTGCAAGTTATTTAAGTTATAAACTGACCAATCAGATGCCTCAGTAAAAGCATGTGGTGCCCGCTGGCCCCCACCTGAAACATTTTTCAATGGAAGGTGTGTGGGTGGATACAACCACCACCGTTAAGTGGCTGGCTCCTCCGACAAGGTATAGAGTAAGTGTCAGTGACCACTACCCTCCTTGTTTAACTTCTATGTGTGTATAGTGTGTTAAAGTGTGTGTGTTAATACGTGTTAAAATAGGTGGGTAGAGCACTGTGAGGACACAGTGATGACCAGGCGCCCTCCCAACAAAGGACCCTACATGTTTACTATGCAATTAAAATCAAGAGGGCAGAGCTGATCGGCAACCAGGGAAGGAGGAGCCAGCCACTGCCAAGTAGCCCAACCCCCAAGGTACATTGCAAATTGACCACCTTCCCATGACACCTTGATGATCGCCATTAAAGGAGGGCAGTTAGGGTACAGTATCTCAGGGAGTACCCAACTGGTCGAATACATTAGACCCCATTCCATTCCATCTTATTTCTGTATTTTGAAAAAATTTGTAATGTTTTTTTTACAGTTTACATGTTTTGCAGACCGCATGTTTTTTACACTTTTGCAGCTGTATTTATTTAATATTTATTTCTTTATTTAATAAGAATCTCATTTTTGATAATAATTTTTCATAATAATTTTAGTAATATTTTTAATTATCTAATATAAATGTCATTTGCGATGTCCTTTATTGATGTTATATTATATAGATTATTTCTGAATGTTGTGTTGCTGCCACAGAAATGAAATTTCCCCATCGTGGGATTAATAAAGTCATCATCTATCTATCTATCAGTCGGATGTGATTCCCAAACATAAATTATGAGCGTTAGCTACAGACTGCTGACAGTGGAGATAGATAAGATTAAAATCAATCTTGAATTTCATCACAGATGACCTTAATCGTTTAATTGGTCTAATAGAAAAAATGTGTCAAAAGTTTGAACTACATTTTATTCTGGGCGACATGCATTGATAACAGGAAATGCCTTTGAAATCATGTCAGTGTGCAGTATTAGGTGGCCTGTGTGTCAAAATCCTTTACCTGGTATCACCCTTTGCCTTGGCAATATGGCCGAAAATGTGAGCAAAGGAATTTGGAATTATTCCTAGAAGCTCTGGTACTGCTCTGACACCCTCCATTGTGAATGTTTTTCCCGTCC
Organism: Oryzias latipes; assembly: GCF_053564925.1. Taxonomy (NCBI): domain Eukaryota; kingdom Metazoa; phylum Chordata; class Actinopteri; order Beloniformes; family Adrianichthyidae; genus Oryzias; species Oryzias latipes. Next base: position 7,256,762 of record NC_136244.1, read on the forward strand.
CAGTTTGTCCATATGCAAAAATTGTGCCTAAAATGAAAAGCAGAGATATGAGATATGCCAAAAAGGAGATTGAAAGCAATACAGAAACCCTGGCTTCATTTTAAGAGAGGTTAAATCATAAGAAAAGTGTTCCCACATTGACTGTACCATTATATCCTCCAAGTACCGACTCTACGATGGGGCGGGCTGTTAGATTGTAGACTTCCAGCTGTTTGCTGTCAGGCCCAAACACAGTGTCGAAAGTGAATTTTTTTGGAGGTTCCTGAGGCATATCTAACTTATTAACCGTGATGGTTCCACGGATCTCGTCCACGGTGACGGCCTCTTTCAATCCCATTGTCTTCTCCTTCTGATCAAGTGGGCGACATCTCACTACCACCTTGATGTTATCGCTTACTGCCTGTTCTATAGGCGTAATCCTCTGAAAACAAATGACAAACACCAAGAAAATGCATCAAGTGTCAAATGCAGTATTGATAGACAGAGGCAATTTATTTATCATCTTTACTCTGATATATGAGGGGTGGGCAGATGCGGTTTACCCTATGTGGCCCAGAGAGCATAGGCAGGTTTGGGGGGGGGGGGTCCACACTCACCGCTCATGATTCCAGACCAACAACACATAAACTTCTAATTTCCAACTAATAAATACATGAACACATAGTTTTTCATTCATAAATTCCCCATACTCTATGGGTTTACTGGATTATTTAAAAGATGAAAAGGGAAAATAAAATAGAATGCAATCTACATCAAAGGGAATTTGACGCTTTATTTTGAAGAATTGTTAACTTTCGGTTACACTGGCAAGAGGGTTTTGTGCAACATCACAGCCAGTTTGAAGAAAAAATGCCAGGAGAGAACTGGAGAAATTAAAGTTATAGTTCACAGAAGCAACCTGACTTTATATTCAAAGTAAAACATCTGAACATCCAAAATGCTACTTTATCAAACATGGAGCAACATTTTGACTGCATTACTGTTGGTAATGATGTTTACTAACATCACAGCAAGTTTGAAGACAAATGACTGGAGAAAATTTGAGGAATTAAAGTTATATTACAATTCAGGCCCCCTCATTTATAGACAGAGTATTATTTAACATGTAAACCATCCAAAATGCCACTTTTTTCAAAGATCAGGCAAAACTTTCACTGATGTCAGTGAGCATCATTATCAACAATAATCCAGTTAAACTTTTCATTCACCTTAGAATGAAGCAACTTTAGAAAGATTTAACATGACATGACCAGATGTGCCATTTCACGTGGAATATCTTCATTTACTGTTTGATTCCATTCCATGAGATGCTTAACGACACACCAAACCCTCTTGTCAGTGTTAAAGCTTAGATTTCAAACAAAACATGTCATTACTGGTAGTTTATTTTAGAATGGACAGACATGCAATTTAAATGAATACATTTGCATATCAGATGACAAAACATGGCTTGCAACAGCTTTCATTAGATTTCTGAGCACAGTACATGTTATCTGGTAATGGGTTACTGTGAAATCTGTGAGATATAAGCGCTAAAACTTTGGATGTAAACGCGCATGCAAAAAGTCTGTGTCGGCTGGCGAGACCGCGCTTCCACAGATATCGGCTCACGTGACCGGGGTCCGAAAAGGGAGGACCTTTTGGAAACCACCGGAGCGCAAGTAGGCGTGGAGACTTACCGGCATGATGAAAACGCAGTGACTGTGCTATAGTTAGTTCAAGGTCAGCTGTTGAATTCTTTGTTGTCAGTCTGCCAGAGGGCTGATATTAGAATATTAAACCTCAACCGCTGTGTTTATTTTAAGTCATCACATCCGACGGTTTGTCAAGAAGTCAGAATTCTCGTGCGCATGCGCGTTGGTGAAATGAGGGGATTGATACAGTTAATGGAAACATTTTTTTTTTTTATTTATAGAATGGAAACATTGCTTTATTAGTTCGGCTGTGACTGATTGATTTACAATAACATTAATTAATTGTTATTTGACACACATTTGATGAATAATGTCATTGTCTGACTTTTCTGTTCTGCTTTCACTCTAACTTTGGAAAAAATATTATGAATTTTGTCATTTTCATCTGAAATATTGCCAATTTAGGTGGTTCTTATTTAGTAGGCTGCATGATGGAAAAATATTTGAAAAATTGGACTAGACACATTCATGTTTTATGCTTTTATCATTAAGGTAAAAGGCATAAACTAAGTGAAAATATTACATTTCAAAAGTTGTTTAAACATGAAATTGTTTAGTACCGCCAACTTAATTGCAGATCACCAATGTCAATGCAAAGGTAGTATCGACTTTCTGAGTTCTAATTGAAAATTTTATGATTTCCTAAACTACAGAAATATTACCACACATCTCTCTTAGAACTAATTTATAAAAATATATATATTTATCTTAAACTTAAATATTGTGCAATGTTCTTCTTCTTCTCACATTTCTAGCCCAATTTTTATGTGAAATTCAAAAAGTACTATACTGTACCCCATGACTGCAACAGTTGTTTTGAAACTCATTGTTTTGTTACCTGGTAGTTTAGACAGGTAGTACAAATGTTGAATGGCATAAACAGACTGGTAAAAAGGTAACATTTTCTAAGCAAGCTCCACTTGAACCAAACTGAACTTAAGCCTGAAAAATATGCACTAAAAAATGGCTGATTCTTAGTGCTGTTGCTGCTAAATCAAGCCTAATTGCAAGTTTGTTTTGTTATAATTTACCCCTGGAAGAGAACATATAAGTACAAATGAATTGGAAGTAACGGTGTACTTTGTAAACACATGAGCAGTATAGATAGGCTACTTTGCTTCCTTTGTGGGTTTTGACCACGGTTTTGACAAATGCACTCAACACATAGTTTTAAATGTGATGGAACAAGAAACACTCACCACTGGATGTTTGCAGTGCAAAAATCTTAAATGAAATATACCACAACAACATTTGACAGAATGGATCACACAAATGAGGGAAACATTTACATTGGTAGTAAGGACCAAAAACCATCACTCTTCATTTATCTTTGGGCCACACATTAGTTTTGTTCAGTTCTTCTATCACATTATTTGGCAGTTTGAATACAAAAATAATGTGCAAGTATACATTGACAAAGAAATACACAGTCAGCCTCTCAAGGCACTGAAGAACACTGCTGTTGAATAAACCTGTCTGCCTGGTGCTCTCTTGAGTATCGACCGCCGTGCTGCCCCCCAGTGGTCATTTTAGGAAAATAGCTGTGCTGCCTTTTGAAGACCCACTCTGATCATCTTTGTGCAATTTTAAAAGCCTTCCCAGTGGTCTTTACATTGTGGTTATGTCGGTTAAAGTTTTGGTACCCTTGGTCCTTTTTAACAGCTACTAGTGAATATTTTTTTTTTCAATTGGTTTTGCTCTCATAAGTTACTAAATAATTTTCAAAAATTACCCTGAAAGATAGCGTTTTACCTGACCTTTCTATATTTTCAGTACCGGTATACAATTTTTTTTAAAATGTGCTTCTACGTCTGGCTGCCCCATCATAATATTCAAGTCAATCATTGTTTTTATATTTTTAAATCTATTTTTCCCCATTTACTGAACGTCGAGCCCCAGTGGCCTAATGGATAAGGCACTGGCCTCCTAAGCCAGGGATTGTGGGTTCGAGTCCCATCTGGGGTGGATGTGTGTTTTTCTTTTATCCAAGACCGTGTATCTGTTTTTCCGAAAATGCGTTTGCTCTGTTAGATTCCTACTTAAATCGCCTTATACGAGATCAGAAATTTCCGTTTTCGCTCAGTGTTGTTCCTCTTCCCGACTGGCAGCCAATCAGGACCTGTTCTGCTCCCGTGACTCAGGGGCTTCCTGAAACTTTCCTTCTGTAATATAACATTTGGTTTTCATTTTAGCCCCTTGCTAAATATCAGTTTCTCCGTGCTGCTCCAGCCTTAGCCTTCTTCTTTGCATGTCCTTCGACTTTTACCTCTTTATTCCACAATGAAGCTGGAAGTCTTTCTTTTACTTCATGTGATTGCGACCTTCGCTTCTTCTCAAAGTAAGTGGGACAATTCTGAGAAGATCTTGGCTATTCGTGCAATAATAGTTTACAGATTATGTTAGTTTAAAAAAGAGTTCAAACAAACAATTGCTTTAACTAAGTTTACTTTGTTGTGATTTAAAGTTTAGCTTGTTGAGCCAAAAAGAAGGGTAATCCCCAAACAACTTTTAACTTTCTCTTTTACTAGTAGCTATGCATAAAAATCCAGATACTAGACGTGATTTTTAAAAAGTAATTTAGTTTTAATCTCACCTTATAATATTATTATTGTTAATGTTTTAAGCAAAGGAAAGATGCTTTTCAAACTAATGTTTTACTGAAGATTAAACAATCAATATCAACTTTTTTAAGATGTCCAGTTAGCTCAACTTTTTTTTCTAAGATAAATTGTTAATTCGTGCATTTCTATTAGTGTTTTCTAGATACTGATTCCATATTTTTTCCAGAGTTAACAGCAGCTACTGTGTACTGGGACGCTCAGCACAAGCTAGTTTTGCTGAAAGAGGGAGTTCTGGAGACAGAAGGGGATGCTTACGGCTACCTGAACAACACCCTATCCACCTCCGGCTGGAGTATCCTGGAGATCCGTGCCGGATATGGAAAGACCCCAGAAGATGACGAGATCACCTTTTTCCTGGCTGGATACCTGGAAGGTTTCCTCACTGCTCAGTAAGCATCATGCCAGTTGCATTTCTTTGGGTTCCTTTTACAGGTGAAGACAGATTCAAGAAATGTAATGAAACTAACTGAGATGTAGATGTAGTACTTTTTACTTCTTGATTCCTTCGGTTAGTGTTCTCACATACTGTTCTTCCTCAGACAGATGATGGACCACTACACCAACATGTACCCGCAGCTGGTCAAGGACCCAAAGGTCCTGGACCCAGTGAAGACCTTCATGGAGTGAGTTTGCAGTAAAGCAGTCTCAAATGTCTTCCAGTATCATTTCCTCTTTCCAAAGAACTGCTCACTTGACTTAATCTGATCAATGAAAAACATTTTACAGTTTCAACAAACCGGTTTAGTCAGCACCGATTTGTGTTGCTAGTAAAAAGTATTGATTTGGATCCATTATTTGCTTTTATCTAGCTACTGTAATGCTTTTAAAAAGCTCTCACTCCCCAGTTTTTCATAACTTTAAAGCATGTTCTTGGTTCTACAAGGATTGATTCCTTTTTTTTGTTTAACTGATAACCAATAACCAGGAAGTGTGCCTGTGGTTGTAGGAACCAGGACTCTTGGGTCAGACAGCAGGTGAAACTGAATCAGAGCTCTGATCCTCTGTGGAAACACGCCGGCTTCATCATGGCCCAGATAGACGGGCTGCAAGCGGGCGCGGCAGCTTGGGCCAAGAAGCAAGGCAAAAAAGTGAGAGCTTTTCCATTTTAGAAATAAACATTTAATAATCCTAACAGCCTCTTTTACAGACTTGTCCCATTTCTTCTGGTTTGATTTTTTACCATATTAGATGCTCTTTATCATGTGTTTGTGGCTTTCTTTTTTAAATGCCAACAGCTTCCCCATTTCAGAGCTGCTGCTCGTCTGGCTTTTGTCTCTGCAGCCGCTATCGCTGTTTGACATCCAGTTTCTAAATGCAGTCGGAGACCTGCTGGATCTAATCCCAGCCTTGGTCCCTGACTCCAAACCTCTGCTGCGGGACTTCAAACTGCCGGGGATGGGGCACTGCTCTGCACTTATTAAGGTGAGAGAGCTAAAAAGAAAAATCTGCTGAGACAAGAATGTTTTCACACAGAAGGACTTTACCGCAGGATCCAGTGTGCTGCTCCACATCTTAAATGCATTTTTAAAATAAGGCAAATAAATGTGCAGTTTCATTTCTTTTTTTGTTTTTACTACTTTTTTTATTACTGCTTACTTTTACATGCCTTTTTGATCAACATTAAAAAGCTTCTTCTAGCCTCTAGTTTTAAGGGTGCACATTTTAATAGATATATTTTATCAGCCTTTTGGCATCTTTTGTGGCCAATTATTTAAAAACTACAAACAAAACAAAAATGGTGTTAATTTGACCTAAAACATTCAATTAAATGACCTGCAGAGTACCGTCACAAACTTAATCAGAGAACTCTCTATGCGGTTAAATAGGTTGTGAATGCTCTTTACAGAGCAGCTCACTACATGTTTGACAACAACCGTTTAAATGAAAATCTTGGATGAAACGTTAAACAGTTTTATAAACTGTCTACAATGTTGTTCATGACAGTGCTTCAAGAAGTACAAAGCTGACAACTACACTAGCTTCATTTCAAAAACAATAAAACTGAGAGAAATATGGCTAGATGTCACAGACATGCTCTGAAATGATTTACTTATAACATCACATGATGAGATTCAAGTGTTTTTTTTATGTTTCACTTCTGGGATTGTGAGTTTTTCAGGTGTTTATCTGTGTTTTTCTGTATTGATGTTTGTAGACTTTGTTCTTTGTTATCCCTTTATTGCTTTTAGTGCGGATTTTGACCCAAAGAACAAACAAAAACCACATGAATCCAGATAGATATGGATGATGTTTCGTCACTGCAAAAAAAAGAATCATCAAACGTTTCTGTGTGGAGTTTGCATGTTCTCCCGATGCATGTGTGGGTTTTCTCTAAGCCCCCCGGCTTCACACCATCCAAAAACGTGCTTCATAGGTTAATTGGTCACTCTAATATGTCCCTAGGTGTGAATGTGTTTGTGCATGGGTGTATGATTTGTGGCCATGCAACAGACTGGCATCCTGTCCAGGGTGTCCCCTACCTTTGCCCAAAAGATAGGCTCTAGCAGCCCCGTGACCCAGAAAGGGACAAGATGGGTTTAAAATGGATGGATGTAATGTAAAAGTGATAAGGTTATTAAAAAATCCTCAGATATCTGTGTAAAATAAATAAAAGCCTCGCTCAGAACATTTCCTGCATATGGGAACAGGACTTTAAGAACTCCCTCCTCATGTTCCAAGCAGGAAGTAGCCGTTGGTTCAAAGAGTCAAAATCCCATAGACTTCTATTACGAAATAAACAGCTATTGCTATTACCCAGGCATTCTGTTTGTCAGAATAGCCATTCCTTTTTTAATATGTTCTTGGTAATCATCATCTTTTTCATGACATTTTTCTCTGTAGTGTAAGTTATTCAAGTTATAAACTGACCAATCAGACGCCTCAATGAAAGTATACTTTCTCAAGTCGAACGTTCAAAACATTTGATTGATAGATTTTCCTGAGTCGCACTTTCATTGTTAGGGGTGTGGATTTCCAACAAGCTCACTCCTGATTGACGAGAGTGGTTGCCATAGTAATGATGATTCAGACCAATTCAGACCAATCACTTTACTGACGTCTGGCTCCAACATGGCAGCGTTCGTATCACGAAATAATGGCGACTGAACTGACTTAGCAAAAGTAGTTTTCTGAGTGTGACGTCACACTTACCGGTACTCAGCCCAGTACAACGACTCAATGGCTCAGACTGAGTTACAATTTTTTTTTTTTTTTAATTTGAGCACATTTATTTTTTCCATAACTCCTGAACTTTAGGTTCTCTGTAATGGTTCCTGTTCTTCCCCCCAGATGCTGCCAGGCTTTGAGAACCTCCTGTTTGCTCATTCCAGTTGGTACACATATGCTGCCACCATGCGGATCTACAAACACTGGGATTTCCACATCTCTGAGCCTCATACAGCCACAGGAAAACTCTCCTTCAGCAGCTACCCCGGTCCATAGGCTAAGAACTCCTGGCTCTGCCTTCTTCCTGAGGAATTATAAAACCCTTCATATCTGACTTTAGATTGTGTTCTCAGGTTTCCTGGTGTCTCTAGATGATTTCTACCTCCTTGGCAGTGGTCTGATGATGACTCAGACGACCAACAACGTCTTTAATTCTTCTCTGTTTGACACCGTCACTCCTAAAAGCCTACTGGCCTGGCAGAGGGTCCGGCTCGCCCACAGTTTAGCGCGAACGGGAGAGGAATGGGCCAAAACCTTCTCCAAGTACAACTCTGGTCTGTGTGGCCTTAGCAGTCATCATCTTTATCGTGTTAAAAAGTTAAACAAGAAAAATATATTTTTAACTCCAAGGACATTCTGTCCTTCTGCATGTAGTTTTTCACAAATTTATTAAAGAATATACCAAAAAAAAGCTGATTAGGATTTTTTTGTGGGAATTAAGAGCAAAAACTCTCTTAACCACCTGCAGGCACCTACAACAACCAGTACATGGTGCTGGACAGAAGCAAAGTGAAGCTGGGCCACAGCCTGGATGACGGTGCTCTGACAGTGGTGGAGCAGATCCCCAGCTTGGTGGAATATTCAGACCAGACCCAGGCTCTGCGCAGAGGTAGCAAGCATACCTGCTGCTCTCTCACCCTGACGTTCCCCCCCTCACTGTCCCTCTGTTTCTTTTGTCCCAGGTTACTGGCCATCCTACAACATTCCCTTCCACAGGAGCATCTACACACTCAGTGGTTATGTCGAAATGTGGAAAGAGTACGGAGAGGATTTCTCCTATGATCTGTGTCCCAGGGCCAAGATTTTCCGCCGTGACCAGGCTGCTGTCAAAGATCTGGACTCCTTGAAGCACATAATGAGATTTAATGGTAATAACTTATTCTTTTGCAATAAAACAGTCAAATATTCTTGTTTTTTTGTTATAGTTAAGAGCTCATTTTTGCTTTCAGACTATAAGAAGGATCCTTACTCCAAGGGCGACCCCTGCAAGAGTATCTGCTGCCGTAATGACCTTAAATCTGGGAAATCTTCTCCAGATGGGTGCTATGATTCCAAGGTACTCCCTGATCAGACTGGCATTGGTTTTGTAACACACCATACTTTTATCAATGCTCAGATTTTAACTTTCTCCTGGGCTGCTCTCCTTCCAGGTGACAGATTTCTTCATGGCAGGAGATTTTACTGCGGAGGCGGTGAACGGTCCAACCACACAGGATGGCCTCCCACCATTTTACTGGGACAAATTCAGCAGCATCAGTCACCAGGGCCTGCCGAGGTTCTACAACTTCACTTTTGTGACAATGAAGCCACTTATGTTCAAACCATGATGAGCTGTCAGGCTCACAGGCCCTGACCTGAACAATCCGATTGGAATCAAACTGGAATCAGAATTTGATTTTGCGAATGACATACCTGTCCTTAAGACTGACACTAAAGGCCCAGAATCACTGCTTCTGCTTGAGGCATACAGCATGTATGAAACAGTTCTGATCCATCTCTTGGACCAGAAAGCTTTCCATTCAGCTGTCCCCTTGTGTGGCATTTCTGTGGAATAGTTTATTTTTTCCATGTCTTTCCATCAAAGACTTCCTGTTTCCATCCTGGTCATACAGATGACTGTAGTGGAGTGAATAGTGGGCCATGTCTGATCTGTTCTGCAGTGCTGCTTCTGTGCCTGACAAGAATCGGTCTTGTACACTGGTGCAGCGTTCTGGACTGTATTGATTTCAGTAATAGAATCAAAACACTTGAAGATTTTTTACTGTCATTTAATTTCTGTTTTCAACACATTAATGCTTTATTTTACGCAAACATGTGAATGAAATAGTGTGATGTCATTCTCAGGTGTTCATTCTCTGCCAATGAGATTGTTGACAATCAATCCCTGCAATGTGCAAAATTGAAATTATCTCAGGTTTTGTGTTTCTTTTCAATGAAAAACTGTTTTATGTCAATAAATATTTATAAAAAAAACTTCAGTGTTCTTTAAGGTATGAAAGTTAGCAAATTTGCAATGATTTGCAACCCCTCTGCTTGAAACTTTTTTACCTTCGGGGTTTTGATTCTCTGAATTCTGTTTTTATGTCTTTTTTGAAATACCTTGTAAATAACTACTTTAGTTCCTTTTTTGCATTTAAGAAGGAGGTATTCTGGGTGATATAGTTTTGTTCTTATTTAAGATGTTAAATTCAATTGAAGAACTTGTTTAAAAGAGGTGATTAAGCGATGGTACTTGTATTCAATGGCAAAATGTGAACATAGAATTTCTCAGTTTATGAACAGCAACCCTAAAATTTGTTTGAACAAAAGTCATGATATATAGATTATGATCATTACCCCCACTTCCACTCTGATGACACAACCAAAGATGAAATGAGGTGAGAGGGCAGCAGCACAAGTTAAATTAAGCCTAGAGCTTCCTTTCTGCCAAACATAAGTGACAGTTAAAATAGTGTATAGTCATCTTTTTTTAATCAGTCATTACTGTCTCAAATGTTAGCTTGAATGAAAATTTCCTCTGCAGTGTAAACCTAAGTGGACAATTGAAGGCTTTACAGATGAGCTACATTTTTGATATTTTATGATTCTCAGTTCTTTTAATTCTAGATTGTTAAGATCAGTCATTTGCATCAAACAAATCCCATGCTCTTTAATAAGATTAAAATTATAATACTTAGGAGCTGATTTTTAAAGAGGAAAACATCCATCAATCCCTCTTCTGCCTATCCAGAGCCAGGTAAAGGGAGGGCAGCAGTCCAAACTGTGACATCTAGTGTCAGGAACCGGCAGTGTAGGATGCAAGATGCAGGAGACTGCGCTTGGTAGTAGAAACTTAAACATTCAATAAATAAACTTCAACTTGACAAAACAAACGGCAGCAAAAAAAGAGGAACTTAACCCTTGTACTATCCTATGAGGTCCAGATGACCCAATCCTTACATTAATGTGTTATCCATTCCATGACAAAGGTGGATAAAGGTGAAAAGGATTTCATGTAATCCATGGACACCAATGAAGATCACTAATCATTGAAGAAAAGGTTTTGTGCACTGTCTTGTGGGGTCCAGATGACCCCACTCCCAATGTTAAAGTGCCTAGGATAGCACCAGGGTTAAATATGCAGAGGGTAATTTACTAAATGACTAAAGGTGTGAATCATGATCAACATTAACCTGGTGTGACTGACCAAGGAATAACTCAAAGCAAAAAAAGATCAAAACCGAGAAACACAAACTAAATCCAGGAGTACAATCCTCACGGTTCAGGCCTCGATGTCCACTGAGGCCTCATCCAGTTATACCAGGGGGGCTGCCATGTGCTTTCAGGTCAGGGAAAGGCAGTTTCCCCAGACCTTCTTGCATCCTCTCCAAGGCCTTCTCTAGACTCCTTCATTAGCTTTTGTCTACACCTCTGATCCTTCACATTGTTTTCCTTCTTTCATTTATTGATTTCCATTGTCCTGTTTTGTATTCATTTAACCCTTGTGCTATCTTAGGTGACCCCACCCTTACTTTGACGTGTCATTCCTACCATGACAAAGGTGAATAAAGGTGGAAAGATTTCATGTAATCAATGGACACCAGTGAAGATCACAAATCATTGAAGAAAAAAGGTTTGACGCACTGTCTAGTGGGTCTAGATGACCCAACTCCCAATGTTAAAGTGCCTAGGATAGCACAAGGGTTACACTGGTCGCTTAAGGGCTTTTTTTAAGAGGTGGTATGATTACCGGACAGCTACCACCAAGGGGCATCAACCGGGGACAAGAGAGTGCCGTGAAGAAATATTTTGTAACAAGCCACACTGCCCCCTATAACCTGTCCCCCATCAATCTAAACAGTCTGTATGAACATGAGAGCTATGATCTGTGGACTGTGAATCATCGGTAGAAGGTGGTAAGTTGTGCCCTCTTTCATACCACATGAATGAACAGTTGTGTCACTGACTGAAGTTAACAGTTCATTTCAGTTGCTTTTGGTTCGTCTCTCAAGCTATCACTTAAAGGTGAGTGATAATTATTCTATGGTTCTTGTTTGATTTCATTTGTTCATTTTTTTATCCCTTGTTGTTTAGTGTTACCTTATTTTCCTTGTGGTTTCCAACCCCAAAGGCTCTGTTTTCAAATGATTTAAAAAATGAATTAACAAATGCCTATAAATTCCAATGTGTTGTTCTTCTCCTGTGTTCCACCGTGACTGTCCCTGAAAGCAGAAGATGGACATATTTTTGTCCATGGCCTATTTAGTATAGAAACTAAAATAAATGTATTGGATTCTTGTCTGCACAACCCAGGTGGACAGTTGGAGTAAATGTACCTTCATTCACAACTTTCCTGGCCTCAAACTTAGTTATTTGTACATTCAAAAAAAATTCAGAAATAATTCAATACTTTACCCGTATTTTTCTTTAAATAAAGTTATAACCTCTTGTTTCTCGCTGCGTCTCAGCCCCAGTGGGGCACATGAAGGGATTCACGCTTTCTGACTAAATGAGGAACTGAAACACCTGTTTGATTTTTTTTACATTCATGACAGAAATCCTCCCATCACATCCCTCCTGTGTCTTTTTTGCTTTTCTGCAGTTTGAATCTCAAATACTAGTTCAGAGGAGGGTAACCCTGCAGCTGACCTCCTCAGTCGTCAGCCTGCTTTTGTCATGGACAAGCGAAACTGTCCGGATGGAGAGAATTGGGACATTCTCCTGAAGGTCTGTCTAAGCGAGCCGGTGGAATCCAGCCGTAAGTATCATCGCATATAGTAAATTCCAGAAAGAAATTAACATGTTAGTTGACTGCTAATTCTTTAATTTTTGTACGATAACTGTGCTTAATGAAATATTTGTGACCCCCCCCCCCCCCCCCCCCCTTTAGAGCTTAGCCCCAGTCTGTGGATTTGTGTGGTCCCGGTCATCATCGGGTCCTTTGTGATTCTGGCCCTTTGGTGTGTCATTTTAAGAAGAAAAAGCAGAATCAGAAGTAACCCTGGTGAGCAAAAAAATAATTATTTTACTGTTTCTTTTAAAGTTCATCACACAGAAATTTGCACAAAAACTTTTCACTTTTCACTTGAATGCTATGGAACATACAACAGCTTTTAGGAAAATTATGTCACAGTTTGTTTAAAAAGTAAAGCAATGCAAAAATAACAACTTGCATCGAAATATTTAGGTTGTATTTTAAGTGCCAATGTGTCTTCCTAAAAGGAAAGGGTGCTGACATGCAGAGCAAACCTCTGAGAGTCTTGTGGAGGTGATGAAGTGTGACGTTCATCACTGTTAGAAACTCCAGAGTTTCTGTTCTCTTCTCATAGACCTCCCATGGGTCAGCACAACTCTCTTACCAGTTATTTTGGCTCCAGCACACATCCGTTGGTTGAGAAGAGCATATGAGGCCTCAAAGAACCTATACATTGACTCTTCTTTACCAAAAATGCAATACAGAGCAGACTGGTGGACAAAGAAACTTTTGAGTCAGTTGAAATCTGCACATTTGCCAATAAAGTTAGAGAGAACTTTTAGAGTAAAAGCTCGGCAGGAGTTTATTCAATGACCAAATTTAGCAAGTGAAAGCTTAGCAAATGTTTATGCAGAATGACACTCTTTATCTCTGGTTAATGGAAAAGATGCAACCAGAAGTACTGCTAGTGGCATGAACTTACCAACTGAAACATATTTATACTAGTGACTGACTGCTGTGCTTTTTTCAAGTCAGTCCTGAAATACTAATCCATACTTTTATTACATCTAGAATAGATTATTGTAATGCTCTTCTTTCTGGCATAAGAATAATACTATCAATCGGCTGCAGCTTGTTCAAAACTGATGCACTACTACATTACTCCAATTTTGAAATCATTAAATTGAATTGTCCCTTCATTTTTATCAGATTTACTTTTAGTTTATGACCCTCCCAGAGCCCTCAGGTCCGCAGGTGAAGGCCTGCTGGGGGTCCCAAAGGTCAGAAATAATGCCCAAGGTGAGGCCACATTTCATCACTGTGGGCCTCGCTTGTGGAAAAGCCTGCCTGAAAAAACGTTTAAAAAAAAGCATAGATAATGTAGTTTTTACACATTTTCATGGTTTTTTTTTTTCATGTTTTGATTTTATTTTATTAATGACTAGTAAGATTTCTTTTGATTGTACTTGTGGGATGTGTATGTGTGTTGGGCTTTTATGTGTTTTTATTTATTTTGTTTACTATGTGTGCTATTAAACTATTTCTTTCATCCTAGTATGATCTATTTTATCATGGAAAGCACTTTGAAATGCTTTGTAGCAGGAAAAGTGCTATACAAATAAAGTTGAATTTGAAATATGTCAATCCACCTTTTGCTGCCATAACAGCTTCAAGAGATTTAGGTGTGTTTACAGGAAATTATTTTTTTCCTCTGATACCTAAAAGGCTGAGCCTAGCTCCTGAAAAATAACTACACAGCATAATCATAAGTTCAGCAGACTTGACATTATGATCCTGTCAAAGATCACTCCAGAGAATGTCTTCTCTACACTAGAGTCTAGTGATGGCATGACTCATATCACCGCATCTGGCACTTTGCATTGTAGCTGGTGATGCATGTCTTGGATCCAGCTGCTTTGCCGTGGAAGCCCATTCCCTTAAGCCCTCTGCATGTTCCTTCAACTGATCTAAAGGCCACTTGCAGTTTGGAGATCTGTTGTGATTACATTTGCCGAAAGTTAGAAACCATTTCTATTGGTCAGCATCAGCTGTAGGTTTACAATTCCTATTTGCTGTCATTCCCAAACGCATTGTTACAGAACCACTGATGTTGTCTGTGGAATATTTAGAAATATAAAATTACACTGGATTGTTAGGTTGGCATCTTATCACTACATCTCCCTGGAATTTACTGAACCCCTGAGAGCAGCTTGTTTAAACAAATTAGAAGAAGCATTCTGCATGCAAAAGTGCACAATCTTATACACACGTGGCAACAAACAAAATTGAAAGGAGTTAATTCAGCCATTAGATGATTTGACAGGATGGTGTATTAATGAATATCTGCCATTTGTTTTGCAGAAAATGGAGCAACAGAACTGGAACTCCTACAGAAAACAAAGACCAATTTTCATCCACCAGTCTCCAAAACAAATGGTCAGACAGAGATGTTTCACAGTTCAGCAGAGCCCCCCTTAACAATAGTTCAGTTTCATGCTGAAGCCCAAACAGGATCAAAGTGGAAGGAAGACCTGATGGTGTGCAGGGGCCCCGAAAGGCAAGCGGTGCCTGTCTGCAGCACCATGTTGGATCACAGAGTCCCACTTCCTGCCACAGAACTGGGTGGCACTGCATTGGTTACTACAAAAACAGTGTAGTTGTGTGTTTTTGTTCTCGTCTCTGATACCTCATTTCAGAACAACAGCAGATTGAGCACTGGCCCGGTCTATAACCCAAAGACTCTTGTGATGAAACTGGCCAGTATTGAAAAATTGTGTGTTTAATTTGAGTCTTTTCTTCGTGACATTTCTATATATTTCTTCTGTAGTGCAAGTTATACACTGACCAATCCGATGCCTCAGTAAAAGTATGTGGCCTCACATCAAACGTTCGAAACATGTGACAGATTCTCCCAAACCAGCTTTCAAGTGGTAGGGTTGTGGACAGCCAACAAGCTTTCTATTGATTGGTGAAAGTGGTTGCCATAGAAATGATGACTTAGACGCATTCGGACCAATCACTGCATACTGACAATTTCTAGTTCCAACATGACAACAGAACTGATTTCATTTCATTGGAACCAGAAGCAAGTCATTTTGAGCTTCACTTGGTCCAGTTCTCATTTACAGTCAAAGGCTAAATCAAGTCCTACAAAGATTGTTTTTAGAAATGTAACATCAGAAAGCAACACTCAGTGACAGGATTCCTAGAAGTTAATGTGAGATTTGATCATGGAAAACATCTAACATACAAACACTTTATTAATTTATTAGCAACAACAACATGGGGGGTGAGTGAACATTGCATTTTCTAAAAGTATCATAACCCAAGCTTAGTGTGTCTGGGCCTTTAGAATTTGGGCTTGACTTAGGTTACGTGATGTTGGTCTAGTTCCAGTATGTTGAGATGTCTGATGTACCTTGTTTTAATAGTTTTCTGAAATGTATAGGTTATCTATGCTTATGTAGTCTTTGAAATTGTTGTATAGCGATGCTTTTGAAAGCTGTATGTACTCTTCTCTCACAGTGATATAAAAAAATATTAGAATCCTCAGCCTTGTCCCACATCTCAATCATATGATGGCACAGTGGTTAGTGCTCTTACCTCTGGTTCAACTTCCAGCTGGAGCCTTTCTGTGTGGAGTTTGTATGTTCATTCCACCTGTGTTTCCTTCCACTCTCCAAAAACATGCTTCAAAAGTTGATTGAGTACTCTAAATAGCCCCTTGGTTTGTGTGTGTGATTGCATGGCCCTGCAACAAACTTGTAACCTGTCCAGGGTGTACCCTGCCATCACCCAACAGTAGCCAGGTTAGGCTCAGGCAGCCCTAAAAGGGATGCAGCAGGTTGAGAAAATGATCACGGAGGAATCTTGGTGTTCAACTATTGCAGTTCTCATTTTTATTTCTTTTGTTGTTTTCATCAGGTCTAGTCAAATAAATATGTGTTCTTTTGGATAACACTTGCAGCTTTATTTGATTGAAACCCCTTGCCTAACACACTTTGAAGTTTTTTAATGAGTTGACAAAATTAGACCAGTCACACACACACACACGCACGCACACACACATGCACACGCACTCACACTCACACACTGAAGGAGGAGGGTTTGGGTTGGACACCTTGGTTGGACACAGCCTTGGTAAATGGATGGATGGATGGATAACAAAACCAAAACAAGTTTACATAACTTTCAAATCCATCTCCGAATAAAACACCTGTACTTTGGATAAACAAGATATTTTAATTTAATACAACAAAAGGGTATGTTAACACAATAAATCAAGTTTGTTAACTTGACTTAAAATTTTAAGGCAGCCCTATAACCCTTGTGCTATCCTTGGCACTTTAACATTCGGAGTTGGGTCATCTAGACCCACTAGACAGTGCGCTGAACCTTTTTTCTTCAATTATTTGTGAACCTCACTGGTGTCCATGGATTGCATGAAATCTTTCCACCTTTATCCACCTTTGTCATGGTAGGGAGAACACGTCAATGTAAGGGTGGGGTCATCTAAGATAGCACAAGGGATAACTCGTGTTTTTATGTTGAAACGTTATGTTTTGTTTTACAGTACAAAGTCTAGAAGCTCTGAAAAACAAAGTAGCACTTCTGCAATAGTAAGCTAAAACAGATTCACACTCTCTAAAGATTAAAAAAATACCTGCATGTAGATAAT
The DNA here is from genome assembly GCF_053564925.1 of Oryzias latipes. Classification (NCBI taxonomy): domain Eukaryota; kingdom Metazoa; phylum Chordata; class Actinopteri; order Beloniformes; family Adrianichthyidae; genus Oryzias; species Oryzias latipes. The sequence goes on from NC_136244.1 coordinate 7,273,874, forward strand.
CTGTTAGATGAATAGCCAGTCAACTATGTTGTTACCTTTATTTGACAAATATATGTAAAATACGTCTAATGTAAGTGAATGTACAATAGAAGTATACTGTATTTGCCTGCCTCTGCCATCCTTGTAGCAGCAGATATATATTTACACAATAGTTTGTTTTATGTTTCATAAAAAATTTATACAGACATTTAAACCTGAAAAAAAGTCCTTTCCAAAATTAACAAGTTGAAATTATATTTTTCGTTATTATTTGGGTTCCTTTTGAACTCGCACTATTAAAATCTATGCTCTTCTATTTACCCCTTAACACCTGAATTCATTTCCAACAATAAAAAACACCTTAAGGTTATTTTAGAGCCGAAATGGTTTGATGCATATTTGCATCAGTGGGCATCCAAAGGTCAAACATTTGTCAGCAGTTACAGTGCGTAGGGATAAGATAAAGAATAAATAAAGGTGATGTACCTTATCTATAACACTTGAGTTAATGCTAATTTATTTGAACCTTTTGAAAATAAAAATCAATGTTGTTGATGCTTTACTGTCTATCTTTAGCAGCTCTTCATTAAATAAAGACTTTACTGAAGAAAGTTGTTGTTGATGTTCCCCTTTCAGCTTATCCCTTCAGGGGTCACCACAGCGAATCAGCCTTCACTGATTCACTCAGGTGGTTTGACAGTTAGTTTTCTATGGCGGATGCCCTTCCTAACACAACCCTGTATTTTCAAAGCACAGGGAGACCCAGATAGGCAGCAGCATGAAGGGTCTTGCCTAATGACCCGCACTGGAATTTAGCTCATTACACGCCCTGGCAATTGCACCCAGGTTTCCTGCATTACAGTCCTACACCCAGAGCTGCATTGTAAAAAAGAGAATTGGTTTACTTCTTATACTACAATTTAATACAGTGCAATACAACAAGGTGATTTTGACAAGCGGCCTTCCCTTGTGTGAGCTGGTCAGGTGTGTGAGTGGAAAGTTTTTCTCTACTTTAATGATTCATGTAACAAATTGGTGTAAATTAGCCATTTACTGTAGGTGATATGAATGTCAGGAAATTGATTGTGACCTGGAACAGGGAACATCTGTGTAAAGCTTGTGTTCTTCTCTCATTGTAGTCCTGCATCAGAGAAAGAAACACACACACCCGGACTGACTTATTGCAGTCTTTTTTTTTCAGTAAAATCCCCTGAATGCTGGAGTCACAGGTAAGTACTTGGATTCTCTGTGACAGCCAAGTGGAAGTACTCGGGAGGACTTTCTTTCTGAAAGCTGTTGTTTCTGTCTTTCCAGCGGATTCTGGTGGACAGGGTCTTCCTCTTTTCAATAGTCTCCTTTCCACCTTCACGCTTCTCCAGACTTGAAATGATCATGTCTGCAAGGTCCTGCTGGAGGCGCTGGAAGTTTTCCCTTAAAATGATTATAGACAGTTTTGTTTAAAAAATAGTTTGAAAGTCATACTTCATTAAGATTGCAATAATTTAATTAGGCTTTTACTATCTGATGAAAATTGTAACAAACTTTTTTGTTATTATTTTACTAATTTTCTAAATGGTTAATGTTAGTAAGTCCATGGGGTATACTTATTATTATACTATTGTCATTAGTAAAGGTCTGCTGTGTGGTTATTCTTTTGCTTTCCTGTTCAGAACTTTGGTACCTTGTTTAAACAAGAATGGACTGGATTTTGAATTTTTGGCAACTTTTAAATGTTTACAGTTTTATACTTGAAATGGTTGAAGCCATTTACTAATCTGGATCGCTGTTGCCGCATGAATCTAATAAGCTGGAATATAATGATCAAGGTAATGTTTTTCCATCCAACATATGATTCAAGGATGATTCTCTGAAATCAGTGCACTCTGTGTCCCACAGGTTTACCCCAAACATTTCTGTATAAATGAAGCCATAAAATGCATTTTAAAACGATAAATGGACAGATCCATGTGTCTCTGCATTATAGCATACAAAAATAGTTTGAAAATTATGTTTTCAAAGAAATTCATGGGTTGTTGAGGTGTAGAGGTCAGCCAAATGAGCATGTCGCCACCAACCAAAGTTACCTTTACACTGAATGCAAAACTGATTTTTTTTAAAATAGCCAATAACCATAAATCTTTTCTGCTAACATGATCATTTACCTATTTAGTTTCACTTAAATAAAAGAAAAATACATGAATCTTTATAAAATGTCTCCATTTAATCAGGTCCCTCAGTTTTTTTCAACCCCATAACAGCCTGTCAATCCCCCATTTTTAAAAAAATAATAGTTCAGTCCAGCTGCTTCAGAACCAGGAAGTGACATCACTGTATATTTTCCCACTCATACTCTGAAGACAGATAAGTATTAGCCTACTTTCTTACCCATATTTCATAGTTTTTATTGTCAGATTGACATTGTCAAGCTCAACCTTTCAACTCCGTTACATTCATAAATAATATTTACTTTTGTTTGGGAAAAAGCAAACAATTGTTTTAAAAATATATTAATTTCTTGTTTTCCTCATGCTATATGTAGCTCAATATCCTAGCTATTGTAGACATGTGACAACTTTTAGCGAAAATATTCAACGCTGTAACAAAGCACACTGTTACGGTGACAAATTTTTCTAAGAATTTTGGGGATTTCATGTCTAAGGTGGGAAAACAAATTTTCTCAGAGGTTGAAATAGTTCTTAATTTGATGCAATGTTAAGAAACACACATTTTTTTAGGTAAAATTTTTGATCACCAGAGAACCCAATGTGCACCAAATTCAAAGAATGGCCTTTAAAATAAAGCAACCAAAATAGTTATCCATTATAGATCGTTAAAAATAGCGATAAATTTGTCTCCCCACCTTTTTCTCTCTACGGTACCCTATTCATCTCATCTGCGGGCGTCTAATGGTTAGGGGTAATTACTCTCAATATTTTTATTTATTTATTTGTTTGTTTTGTCATTTTCTTTTGTAAAAATTACAAGATAATTATTTCTATTGTTGGTTTTATGATGGTTACTGCTATTGACTATTCTAGTATCAAGAATATAATGAATGTATAGTTATATATGTCTATAGCCTTTCCTATCTATCTATATGAATCTCTAATAATGTATTCCTAAATATGTATAGTTAGCAGAGTGCATTATGGTTAGTTCAAGCTTGAGTATAAGTAATAGGATGGAACTCTCTCATCCTTTCATCACACACACACACACACTCACACACACACACACACACACACACACTTTTCTCTTTTATCCCCCTTTCTTTCTGCTTCTCTCATGTGGAAGTATTGGTTGTTGTCTTTGTTTGTCAGATCTGTTTTTCCGGTGTATTTTCATTTGTTTGTTGTTTTTTCGTTGTTCATCACTTAAATGAAAATAAATAAATAAAAAAGATAGCTATACATTTTGTTTGAGTCTACCTTTAGTTGAAACTTTACAACTTTTTTTATATTACCAATTTAAAAAATGAATTGAAACATTACAAAGATATCTTGTTACTTACGCTGTTGGTGGTGTAGGCAGGTTGTAGTTGCCCCCCGTCACTCCTGTTAGCCAGTATGTCATCTCCTTACCTTTACCCTGCAAGAAATTTTTTGGGGAAAAATAACTTTTAAACAGAAAATATCCTTTATCCATACAGTTGTGCTCATACGTACACCGGAAGGAGTTATTATTTCTTAGTAATTTTTTTAGAGGATATGAATGATAACACAAACTTTTTTCCATTTCATTTAGTTGTTTTGTTGTTTATTATTAAACAACAAAATCATCATGACATCAGAAACTTCCCAAATGGCCCTGTTCAAAAGTTCAAACCCTAGTTTTTAATACCTTGTACTGCCTCCTTTTGCATCCATAACAGCTTGAAGTCTCTTGTAGTTGTTGTGGCTGAGGTACTTTTTTTTTCCTGTAATGGTAAAGTAACCCATTCTTTTTGGAAGAAAACCTCAATTATTGGGCTGTCTTGCTTGAACTGCCCATTTGAGATTTGCCTAAAGTAGCTCAAGAATACTAAGGGCCGGAGACTGAGACAGCCACTCCAGAACCTTCACCTTATTCAGTTGTAACCAATGACAGGTAGACTTGGCTTTGTATTTTGAATCGTTGTTATGTTGAAATGTCTAAGTGCATCTCCCGCGCAGCTTCCGAGCTGAAGAAGTTTTCCTCCAGTATCTTCTGATCACGTGCTGCATCAATCTTGTCATCATTTTTATGACAAAAATGACCATATAGAGAAACTTAATGCCTGCATCAGAGACATTAAGACCTGGTTGACAATTAATTACCTCCCCCTAAACCCAGAAAAAACTGAGGTCATCAAAGGTCCTAAAAACCTGAGAGATGCTCTGATCAGATAGTCTCCCTGGATGGCGTAACTATAGCCTGCAATTCTACAGTTAGAAATCTAGGGATTTTATTTGACCAGGATTTATCATTTAAGGCTCACATTTCACAGACGTGTAAAATTGCATTTTTTTTCACGTGCGCAATACAGCTAAGATCAGAAATATAGTATCTAAAAGTGATGCTTGTCCATGCATTTGTTACGACTTGTTACGACTAGGCTGGAATACTGTAACTGTTTGTTAGCAGCGTGCCCTAAAAGTTCCTTACCAAGTCTCCAGCTTGTTCAGAATGCAGCAGCAAGATTGTTAGCAGGAACTAGCAGAAGAGATCACATCACTCCTGTGTTAGTTTCACTTCACTGGCTCCCAGTTAAATCTAGAATTAAGTTCAAGATCCTCCTGCTAACCTCCTGCACCCAAACAGAACAATCCGCTCACCAAATGCAGGAAAAAGCCTGTTTTATGGAATAAGCTCCCAGCTCATGTAAGAGAGGCCGACACAGTTTCTACATTCAAAGTTAGACTGAAAACATTCCTCTTTGGACAGGCTTCTGACAGACTATCTAGTAATCAGAGAATATTAAAATTACTATTAACACATTTAAATTAAACTTAAAATACGCAAACAATTAGTTGCAAGTAGGCTGCTCCAGATTTTGCGTGAATCTTAACCCATCTTCAACCTGACCTGACTCTTGCACCACACACACTTCAAGGGATGATCCCATTGCAACCACACGAATATTTTCAAGGGACCTCCAAATCCCACCTGCACCACAATCTATCCACGACCCCACAGACTACTGACAAGACTCCACTCTACCCCCCTCCCCCTTTCTTTTTTTTTTTTAAGTCTAGCCCTGACCTGAACCCTAAGATTAACCCTTACCAGAACCTGGGGAATGGTGCACTGGGGTTCTGTCCTCTACTCTGATCTACTTCTCCTCTCCTCTATTTTTCATAATTTTTTTATCATTCAGTTCTCGATGCCTCTGCTTGCTGCAGTGGGATTCATGTAATGTCCCTCTGTCCCACTCCCCTCCGTGGGAGTGGGAGTGGGAGTGATTCCAGATTCCGTGCTCCTGGACTATTTAAACATGTATTTGTAGAGTTAGAGAAGCTATTTCTTCTCTAAGAGTTCTGGTACATCTCCTGTCCGTCCTGGGGGAGAATCCCTCCTTCATGTGGTTTCATGAAGTTTCTTCTTTTTTTTCTGGAATACGGTTTTTTAGGAGTTTTTCCTTACCGCGAAGGAGGGTCTAAGGGCAGGGATGCCCAGTTTAGTTTATTCTGTTTAGTTTATTTTAGCAATCAGCTATTGAATTCTATGACTTTATATTCTTTATAATTCGGTGGTGGAGGTGGTGTCCTGATGATCTATCGTGAGTCCTGGAAAGTCCTTCCTGTCTCTGCTCCTACTTACTGCTCATTTGAATATTCTGCATTACTTCTTTCTGGTCATGCCCCCACCATAGTTGTTACAGTCTACCGTCCACCCAAATTCAGCAAGGATTTTCTAAATGACTTTTCCCATCTCCTGACCCATTTCACTTCACAATCTCAGAACATTGTTACTCTTGGTGATTTTAATTTCCACATGGATAACTGTAATAATCCTCTTGCCAAAGACTTCTTATCCTGTTTAGATAGCTTTGGATTGCAGCAATTTATTCATTTTCCCACTCACTGCAAAGGACACACGCTAGACTTAGTGTGCTGCTCTGGACTTACTCCCTCTGATTGCAAACCTCACACACTCCCGTTCACTGACCATAAGCTCATCACCTTTAATCTCCTGCTCACAGTATCCAAACTCAAACGTCCACGCATCATATCATTCCGTAAGATACAAGCCATCAACACTGCTAGTTTTTCAGCCGATATCAACAACCTTCCCAGAGTAAATCCTGATGCCACACCTGACGAGCTGGTTTTGCAGTATAACAATGACTTGCAGTCACTTCTAAATACTCATGCACCCCTCAAAACAAGATCAGTTTCCTTCACCCGCTCTGCACCATGGTTCACATCTGCACTACGGCAGCTCAAAGCTAAAGGCAGACAACTGATAAGACTTCAAAATAAAACTGGACTCACAATTCATAAGGACATGTACAAAAACCACATTATCCTCTATAAAGATTCTATAGCTTCCGCTAAAACTTCCTATTACTCTGGCCTGATTTACTCAAACCGACATAGCTCTAGGACCCTTTACTCACTTCTATCTAATATAACAAAACCCCCTGATTCTCTCCCTAATCATCTCTCCTCACCTGACTTTTGTAACGCGTTAATGTCCTTCTTTGTTTCTAAGATCTCTACAATTCATCAACAGCTCACAAGCCAAGCTGCAGTCTCTGGAGTGGACACCTTCACTCCTCCCTCGGTTCTGACAACCTTTTCAAGATTTTCACTTCCTTCTGTACAAACCATTTCTGACCTCATTACCAACTCTAAACCTTCCACCTGCCAACTGGATCCCATTCCTACATCTCTTGTTAAATCCTGTCTCCTTTCTCTTCTCCCATCAATTACCAACATTATTCACTCCTCTCTCATGTCTGGTATTGTTCCACATTCTCTAAAAGTCGCCTCTATAACTCCAGTTTTGAAAAAACCTGGTCTTGACCCAAATAACTTGAATAATCTTCGCCCAATCTCTAATTTACCTTTTATTTCCAAAATCCTTGAAAAAACTGTTGCTCTTCAGCTCCGTGCTCATCTTTCCAGTAACAACATCTACGAACACTTTCAATCTGGTTTCCGCCCACTCCATAGTACAGAAACAGCTCTTTTAAAAATCACAAACGACCTCCTCTTAGCTTCAGACTCCGGTTCACTGTCCATTCTCATTCTCCTTGATTTAACTGCTGCTTTTGACACCATTTCCCACAATATTCTTATTCACAGACTTCAAACTATTGTTATTTCTCACACCCCTCTGTCCTGGTTTTCTTCATACTTATCAGACCGTAGTCAATTTATCCACATTAAACCTCATATGTCAAACACCTTCACACTCTCTGCTGGTATTCCCCAGGGTTCTGTCCTAAGTCCCCTTCTCTTCATCATTTACATCCTCCCTCTTGGTTCTCTCTTCCATAAACACAACATTAATTTCCATTGCTATGCGGACGACACCCAGCTCTACATTTCTACTAAACCCTCCTCATCACTTCCTCCTTCCTCCCTTACCCTCTGTCTGCAAGAAATCCATTCCTGGTTCTCTTCAAATTTTCTGCAACTCAACAGTTCCAAAACTGAAGTCCTCCTTGTAGGCACTCCATCCACTATTTCCAAATCCAATAGCTTCTCCATCTCTGTCAACGACTTCTCTGTTCTTCCCTCCCCCCAGGTAAAGAGTCTGGGTGTCATCCTCGACAGCTCACTTTCATTCCAATCTCATATTAATAACATCACCCGTTCTGCTTACTTACATCTCCGCAATATATCTCGTCTCCGCCCCTCTCTCACACCTCATACAACTGCTGTACTTGTTCATAGTCTTGTCACTTCTCGGATCGATTATTGTAATTCCCTCCTGTTTGGTTTGCCCAATAAAACACTCAAAAAATTGCAGCTTCTCCAAAATTCTGCAGCCCGCATCATCACTAGGACCCCGTTATCCCACCACATCACACCAGTTCTCCAAAACTTACACTGGCTTCCCATAAAACAAAGGGTTAGTTTCAAGATTCTCCTCATCACCTTCAAAGCACTCCATAACCTGACTCCACCCTACATTTCTGATCTTCTTCACATTTCCATTCCCTCCCAATCTCTCCGTTCCACTTCCTCTCTCCAACTCCATGTCCCACCTGCCCGTCTTGCCACCATGGGGGGCAGAGCTTTCAGTCGCTCTGCCCCTCAGCTATGGAATTCTCTTCCTCCAGATTTACGGAATACCGACACACTGCCACTATTCAAATCCAAACTCAAGACTCATCTCTTCAAACAATCATACAGTTAATCTATTCAGTTAACGCAACCTCATTTGTCTGTTTGTCTGTCTGTTTTTTTATCCTATAATTTTTTTATGTATTTATCTTAAATGTTTTTTGTGTCTTTATGTTTACTCATGTTTTACTCTGATAATTTCTTATTGACGTTTTATTCTGTTTTTCTTATTTTAACCTTGTACAGCGACCTTGGGTGACCTGAAAGGCGCTTGAAATAAAATTTATTATTATTATTATTATTATTATTATAATTCATGTTTATTGCACAATTACAGGTATGAAGCCCATTTAGATGACTTTTGTTGTAAATATTGGGCTATGTAAATAAAATTGAATTGAATTAAATCAACTTTGACCAAGTTTCCTTTGTCTTTGTAGCCCACACATTCCCAAAACATCACTGATTCGTCTCTGTGTTTCACAGCAGGAAAGTGTTGTTTTCGTAATAGGTCCTGTGGTGTCCTTTCTGAATGTAGTGTTTATGATTGTGGCCAATAAGTTCAATCTTGGTCTAATCACCACAAATGTCTTTGGTCCAAAATGTTGGAGGTTTGTCTCTGTGCTGTTTTTGATTTGATTTGAAATGGTTTATTTCAAGCAATCAAAGCAAGAAAAATGCACAAAATAACACAATCAGCAGTTTTACATTCACAAAATGGCGTACCAAACTTAGGATAATTAGACAATTTGGAGAGCTATTTTGTGGCATTTGTCCAAAAAAGGCTTTCTTCTGGTGACTCGACCATGAAGGTGCCTCCTTGTTGTATATCTTGAAACAGCCACACCACAGTTTTCAGAGAGTCCTGGATCGCTTTTGAAGTAATTTGTGGATGTTTTTTTACATCCCTAATTATTTTTCTGGCCGTTTGCAGAAATCTTTGTGACCATGTTTTGGTTTCAATAGAATACCTCACTTTCCACTTCTTCCACTCCTCTTCTGACCAAGAAATCATCATATCTTCCAGGGTGTATAAACTGTACAACTGTATATCTATCTGCCAATTGACACATACTAAAACTACAAGCAAAACCGTATAAAGGTCCTCTCACCCACCTTCAGGTAAGTCTCTCCTCTCTGCTCAAACTCAAACTTGCAGGGGGTCCTCTGCAAGATTTTGATGGTTGATTGGCTCACATGAATTCTCAAAGCTGTAAGAACAAGAGTAAAATAAATCAGTTTCTTATATTTTGTGGTACAACCAGAACATCCATCTATAGTTTCTCTGTTATAAAGATTTTTGTCTTACGCAGGCCAGTAGACTCCATGCGTGAAGCCGTGTTGACCGTGTCTCCAAAGAGGCAGTAGCGAGGCATCTTGTTTCCCACCACTCCTGCTGCACAGGGGCCTTCATACAAACACACACAGATAAATCAAACATGTTATTTTCTCTGATTATACCTCTTAAATATACCTCTACATATATGTCTCAAAGGCTTTTGTATCTATACAAATTTTCTAATTTTGGTTTTAACAATAAAGTTAACTTGTTCAGCAGTTAGTTGTCAGTAACACAAATAAAGACAGTAAGAAAATCCACCTAATAGCCTGTTGAAAAAATAAACAAAACCTAATTTGCAATTTAACAAGAAAAAATAGGGTACTGTTAAGTTTTAGTGAAAAGAAATGAAATAAACTGTTAACTGTTTTAATGTTTTGATATTTATTTACTTGGATGGATGGATTTAATAAAAGAAAACGTGTCAATTGCCACCAGACGCCACAAATGTACATGATTTTTTCAGAGCATATGACCCAGTTGTGAAATTAAACAACCTCTTGGTTTGAGAACAGACACCAACTCCATGGGACACTGAGGTGTTTTTAAGTCTTATATTGTACATACTTAAATAAAATAATACAAAGTAATTTAAGTAACTGGTTTAAACAGTGCAGAAATTATATGGTAATAAAATTTATAACCAACTTATTTGGTACCTGAATGCACTCCAATACGAATCCACAGAGGAATCCCAGGCAGGTGCTGCAACTCAAAAGTTCCCACAAATGACAGGATGTCCAGAGCCATGTGGGCGATGTCCACTGCGTGCCGGTCCCCATTCCGGTTGGGTAAACCGGATGCCACCATGTACGCATCCCCTATTGTCTCAACCTGGAAAGTAAACATTATAAAAAGTGCAGGTCAATTTATGATATCAAAATCCTGTAACAAAGCAAGAAGACATAAACCCAAAGTAAAACCTAAATTGAGCCAATAAATGACCTTGTAGACATCATGATGGTCCAAGATGCTGTCAAAGTTCTTGTAGATATTGTTAAGCATGTCCACAACCTCCATGGGAGTACTATAGTGGCAGAGGGTGGTGAATCCCACGATGTCACTGAAGTAGATGGTAACCTCTTCAAAGAGCTCTGGCTCCACTCTACCCGTTTCCTTCAGGGACCGTACCACAGGACTGAGGACGGCCAAGCAAAAATGTCATTTTTAATCAACTGGATTTTAACTACATCAACACTTTCAAATGATAATAATATTTCAAAATATCTAAAGGAAAACCTGGTTCTTTCCTTGCTAAATGGTCTTTTCAGTATTCTATTGTCTGCTTTTTAAAAGGTGGGTTCGTGAAGTTTATAATCTAAGGCTGTAGTGGTGCAAAATGTACTGTAAAACCCAAACTAAAAGAAGGAGGGGTGAAAAGTTGGGGTCAAACTCCACAAAAGTTCGAAACCATTTTAGAAAAAAATTTGGTAAATGAAGTATTAAACATATTTCGGCCTACCCAGGGAGCAGCATAAAGTTGAGGTGGTCGGCTCTGTCCCTCTCAGCTTTATACAAAGCAGTTCTCTCCTCCACCAGATTCTCCAGAGTCCTTGAGTACATCTGCAGACGACGGATCAGGTTGTCCATGTATGTCTCAGTGGCTTGGTTGTGCAAATTACTGAAATCATATGGACAATTAAGATGGAGTACATTTTCAGCTGCAAAAATCGCCCTTTTCTTTCAGAACACCTATAAAATTGGAATACACTCAACTGAGTGACCTGTTAGAGAAATGTGTTTACAAACCTGAAAATCTTTCCCAGAGTTAATTCTATTTTCTTAAAATCTGGCCTGCGTTCAGGATCTTCATCCCAACAATTCTTTATCAGCATATACACCTGCATACACACATTAGAAAAAACAATAACTAAACAGATTTATATTCAGTGTGGGGATTTCTCTTTACATTGTAAACTTGTGGACTCTTTACCTCAGTTTCCCTGTCTGATGCTCCTTCAAAGTTGAGCTCTGGTCTGAAGAAGTTGTTGTTCCTGGGATACTGAACTCTGTACATTTTCTCTACAGTGGGGGGAAAATATAACAAAATAAAATTTATCACAACACAAAAAATGGTTGCCCATTGTTGTTTAAGGCAATATTTTGGCAACGTACCTGCAGAATCTGAGCAGTACTGTGTATAGAAAGGGGGTTTCCTTGTAACAATCTCATGGGCAATGATGGCGTAGCTGTAAACGTCGCCTTTTTGAGAGACCCCATCTTTGCGAAGATGCTCTGGGGCTGTCCAAAGATCTGAGAAGAGAGGATGAATCTTTGTTCTCATTGTTGGTGTGAATCATCCGGATCCCCGATGAGAAAATTCATCTTACCCTTGGCCGGCTTCAGAATTGTGTGGCAACCAAAGTCTGTGATTTTGACCACCATGCGGTTATCAACCTCACAGTTAGTTGACTTGAGCCGGCCATGCACTGGGATGTTACTTGTGTGGAGGTACGACATCCCCTGTAGGAGACAAACATGAAAATCAAACTAAATGATGAAACCACAAAATGTACTTGTCTTATAAATTGTTTATTCATAAAGCAGCATTTCACTAGCCTTAGTACTTTTCCTGTACCATTAGGAGTCACAACAACACAATTAGTTTTTTTAGCACTGTAGATAAATTAATAGTGGTCATGTTGCTGAATGGTTTGTTTATATTATACATATTGGAAGCTGGCTTTTCAATGTTTGATCTAACTGATACTAACAGTTTGAACAGTTTTGTTAACAAATTCAGTTTGAAAAACAAAATAAATTACAAAGTATAGAAGAATTTTCCCCTTGTACCATTGTCATCGATGCAAACTTTAGCCACAGAGGTGAGACTGTTCACTCCTAATGTATAGCAGGACTGATTTACATTGTAAGAATTGTCTTGCTAAACCTCAAGCTGCCTAATGGTTACTTATGAGTTGTAGCAGGAATGAAGGAATACAACCTAGATTAACAACTAAAAAACATCAACGTGTGAATATACATGCAGGTTACAGATGGCAAGAAAACATATTCTAAAAAAGTGAAAGGTTGGAGCTTAAGCTAAAAGCAGCAAAGGCTTGCAAGCTTTCTAGCAGTTTTCCTACATTCATTCCATTGTCAATCATTGAAATCACGACTGCTATCTGCGTAACCAGTCAAGTAGTTTTTTTTGTTTTTTTTATGAGATCCCATCTGTGGCTATAATATTTTTAATGTAGCAGGTTTGTTTGGGTCAAAACTTGGCTACCAAAAAAGTGATAGGCATTTTACTGAGTAGACACATATGGATGGGACATTTATTCTGAGACTAGTGGTTTAAATAAAATGATGAAAAATTAATAAATAATTAAGATAAAGATAAACAATTATTATAAGATTAAAACGCCGTACCTTTGCTATATCATACATGACTGAGATCTTAAACTCCATGTCCATAAAGGTTTCATCTGGGTAGGATATCCTGTCGTTAAGAATATACTAAAGAGAGGAAAAGAAATAAAGTTCATATTTATCACCCAACAAACAGCTAACATTCAGGCAATAGAAAAGTCGAACACTTGCTGGTAAATCTCTACTTGTTTAAGCTTGAGATTACAGGTTTTTATGTGCTTGCTATTAGCATTGTCTAAACTGTCATAAATTATCAAGTGGGCAGTAAAATCGGGATGGAAGCCGGAAAAGGGGACAACAGCCTCTGTCATAAATGACTAAGTTGACCGTAACTTGAATAAGGTCATGGACGTGTGTCATGGGAAATGACCGACCTATTTTCAGTGTATGCAGATAAATAAAAAATGTAAAATCTGTATCATACTGTGATTATGTTCACTGTCAGCATCATCCTATGGCAAATTTTCTGTAAGCAAAAGCACAAACCTATATGTTCGACTCAACAGGAAGCACTAATAATGCTAATAAAGGTGAGAAGTTAAGGTGTTGGCAAAAAGTAAGGGGTCCGAAACAAATCTTACCCTTAGTGAGCCCCTCTGACACAGCTCAAACACACCAAACACGCCGTACTCAAACTTCACAGTGCCGTAAAACTTTGTGAGGTTGTAATAATCAATGCGCAGTAGCTGAAACATAAAGGTGTTAAAAATAGGAAAGGCCATTAAAAATGGTATTGTCATACTAATACATATGTTGTGTGAATGTCACTAAGAGGTGGCTTACAGTGTTAAGCTCAATCTTCTGCTCTTCAGTAAAATCTTCATCTGGGTGTTTCAGCTCTTTCAATACAACAGGCTGGAAAAAAACAGAAGGAAAATTTAACAATTTTGTTCAAAAAGTACATATTGCTGTTTTGGTACTAGCACAAAGATACCTTCTTGTCGTAGCGACCACGATGAGAGAAGAATGTACTGTCCTTCCTCTTATCTTCATCAATCTGTTCCGTAAACAGATCATAAATGTTGAAGGTTGTCAAATGAAAACCCAAAGGGCACAGTCTCAGTGGTTTTGAAAAGATCCACACACTCCCATTGAAGCAAAAGAAATGTTTAATAATACAAACTCAATTGGTGATTCCGTGTCCTCCGTTCCTCTGTTAATGGAAGTCAAACAGAAGGTATTTTGTATTATGGTGGTATCTTGTTGAGGTGGATGGCTCAGTTAGTTGGGTGTAGGCACACGAGAAACCTGGGTTGGCTTCCCAAGGAGCACAATGAGTGTCATCCACTGTGGGTCCTTAGGCAAGACCCTTCACGCTACTGCCTAACTATGTCTCCCTGTGCCAGTCCTCAGCCCAAATAAAATACAAACCTCCTGTGTGAAGCTGTAGCAACTCCTGACTGGATGTGCCAAATTGCCTTTTGGTGAGCTTTTTCAAATGTGACAACGAAGGAAGTTTGAAGCTGGGGAAAGTATGGTGCTCTGGGGTTCTGTCCTCTTTTCTCGTCTACTTCTACTCTCCTTCTCTCCTCTATTCTTGATCATTATTTATCATATAGTTCTCCATGCCTCTGTCTGATGCAGTGCGATTCTTGTACAGTCCCTCTTTCCCTCTCCCCTCTGGGGGAGTGGGAGTACTTCCAGATTCCAGTTGGCTTGTCCGTGCTCCTGTACCTGACCGTGTACCTCGTCTCTGGCTCGTCTCTACTACTGCTCCTACACTTTGCTGTGGATCCTGCCTCTGGCTCGTCTGGCGCCCCCAGCCGTCCCCCAACTTCATCTGGATGAAGCTCATCTGCTGGACTTTGAATATGTAGTTGTAGAGTTGGATAAGGTATTTCTTCTCTAAGAGATCAAGTACATCGCCTGTCCCTCCTGAGAGAGGATCCCTCGTTCATGTGAACACCCCTGAGGTTTCTTCGTTTTTTCCAGAATCCTTTTTTTTAGAAGTTTTTCCTTACCGCGAAGGAGGGTGTGAGGGCAGGGATGCCAGTTTAGTTTAGTCTGTTTAGTTAGTTCAGTTTAGTATTTTCCTATTTAATTCTATGTATTCATGATCCTTTTGATTTTATGTGTACTTTACTATTACCTGTACGAAGCCCATTGAGATGACTGTTGTTGTGATTTTGGGCTATATAAATAAAATTGAATTGAATTGAAAAACAGTACTGAAAAAAATTAGTCACTTTTGTATGTGGTGATTTTAACTTTTTGTGTTGGGCTGATTTGGGGCAAGTTTTTGAGTATTCATGCTGTTGTCGCATGATGTTTTGCAAAGTCTATAAAAATATGTTTTTAACCAAAACTAGCTTAACCCATTTTCTTTAACAAGCTTGGGAATGACAAATGTGTATGTTTTGCAGCCAAAAGAAAGTACAAGTAAAAACAAATCCATATTAGCACAAAAGTCCATTTGAACTGCAAAGCCAATGAAAGGCACATTCACAAAAATGTGTTATTCATTTTTAAATACCAATATGTCACCCTTTTATTAAATTACACTTAGATTAATACAGAAGAAACTAAAAACAATAAGAAATCTGTTCTTAACCATCTTACAGTATTATTTACTGTATAAAAGCATTTCTTCTGTGAAGGAATAAAAAGATTTACTGAGAGTTTTGAAGGACCCGTTTCACCGAGTTCTATGCTATAAATCTTGCTTTATCTGGTGTATAATACAGACATTCAATCAACTTGCCTCCAAGCAGCTGACAGAATCTCATCTTTCAGTCAATATCAGGTACTTTTGTCTGACGCATGTAGCAGTTTATGGCTGGTGGAGGTTTTGTAATGTTTGGTGGGGATTGGTTGTTATGTTCATCACAAATCATAAGAATGTTTTATCTTTGAAATTCAGTTTAATCTGTACTAAAAAAAAAAATTCACAAAGATGATAATGACATGTAATATCCACTACATCATCTGAATCAGCACATCAATCTTCTGTATGTTTTAACGGAAACATTGTTCTCTTTCGTGGGAGTCTTTTTATCTTATCTTGACTATCTTTATCTTATCGGTTATCTTTGATGGTCGTACTCACCTTTAGGGAGACCTCCTTCTCATCCAGGGGACCAATCAGGTGCGGCTCAATGTGGGACCACTTCATCTGCATAAGACGCTCTTTTCTGTTCTGCCTAACAGAATTTGCAGACAATAAACGTGTGTATTATGAAAGACACCCATCTCAATGATAACCTGACACTGAACCGCAGAACCATTTTATCGCCTTTTAAACTATATTTAAAGTACTTATTTGTTTATTTCTGTCTATGAAAGCTTTTATTCTATTGTGAAGCATCTGAAAGGATTCTGACATTTACCTGTAGAAAATGAGAGCAATGGCTGTCACCACCACAACGCTGACACCCAAAACGATCACAATGATATCTTGAGTGCTTAAGTCTGCAAGTAAACACAAGTAGAGATGGTTAACATCCTAGACCCATACAAAACATCTAGCAAAAGGAAAATCAATTGGCCCACTGCACAGGTTGTAAGTCAAATCTTTTTCTAGTAAAGGGAAAGGCTTAGTTTAAACAACTGATGGAAAGCGTCTGGGGAAATCTTTTTGAAATTGTACTGAAGTTGTGATTCTTCTGTACTGTTTCTTTCAATTTGAATGTACTGATGGGACTGATATTTTATGAGTCCTACTTTAGTTAGTCATCTGATCAATCCACAGCTGTTTCTGTTTCATATTCACTCCTTTGTCTATTGGAGTCCATATTTTTCAGATGTGTATTGCCATGCTGTCTGATCTTTATTTTTCATTCATTTAATATGATACGTTTAGATTTTATATTTTACTTAATGCTGTATAAAATGTTTGACAATATCCTCAAAGAATCTTAGAAATATCAAAAAGGTCAATTGAAACTCTTTAACATTATTTGCAACATTCTAAATGAATTACCTTCTGTATTTTCCGGTTCATCTCCTGGCAGCTGACCGTCTTTCCACGGCAAGGTGGGGCTGTCGTGCCACATTATGGTGATATTTTGGGATGTATCAAACACTGAAAGAGTTTCATACTGGGCAAACAGACAAAACATTGAAGAACAAGTCATCTTTCTTCAATTTCTCTCTCTGTAGTCAGTGATCTCACCTTGCTAGTCTGAGCAGATGTGTAGATAAAGGTGAAGTTAACATCTCTGTCACCATACTCGTCAAGCACGTAGTTTCCTGCCATACCTGCTCAGAGAAATCACAAAAATACAAAAACGTAAGAACATTACAAGATGAGACAGATTTGAGATAATTCCCAGAAATTGAAGAACTGGAAGTTTTGAATGAAACACTTTATTACATAAAAAAGGGCTAACATTTCCAGAAGACATTTCAACAAGCTCTTTCACAAAAATCCTAAAATAATTTGAATAGTAATTAATTATTTGTTCAAAAACATGCTCACAAATGCTGTTTGTAGTTTGTCTACAACATGAATCAGCAAGGCTTGTTTTTCTTGCAAGTGTTGCATATTTTTTAATTCCATTCAAATTTTAGCCAAAATTTCTTCACTACCCTTTAGTTAGTACATTCAATATAAAATACTTTGATTCTAAATACAATTTTGAAGAATTTGATTTTTTTTTGCCCGTTTTGTGAGTTACAACTTAATAATGTCTCACCCTTTTTTCGTTTGTATGGATGTCAGTATGACTGTGTTTGTGATTATAGTGATCCGAACGGTGATCAGAATGATCAGAACCTACCTTCAAAGGAAATGTTTCCAAATGGAGTGTCACTCAGAGGCACATGCTGACTGAGCATTTTCCTTCTGAGCACTTCGCCGAATAACAGAGCGCTGTCATGATATCCAGCCACGTAGTCATTTATCTACCAAACAAGGAAAATACTTTTTCAATAAACAACTGTTCATATATATTATTTGTATTCTGGTTAGTTTTGTAGTCAGCCTTCTACTTTCTGTCAGATAGTCAAAGCTTGAGGCTCATCTATTTGGTTAAAGTAATTACTAGTGACAGTAATAGTTCAGTTTTGAGTTTGACAACTAAATGTTGTGATAATTTACACACATTTAATACAGCAAAACTATAATTTCATATTCCTGAAAACATATTTTTGAATTTATGTTGATGAAAAAAATGTTAAGACAAATGTTTTCTTCTTTGTACTACACCTCTGCATTTTTTCTGAAACCTTACAAAGATCAATTTAACATTAATTTTTATTTCAATGGTTTTGAGAAATATTGCCTCCATATTTGTTGCCTCAAACGTTTTGATCGTAGCTTGCATCTTCACAATACCCTGTGTTTAGTTTCTCTACCACATGGCATTTCTTAAACTGGTAATCTTTTACAGTAAAATACGTCTTCTGTCTTCATTACATGGTTTGATTTGATTTGATTTGATTTATTGATTTATTTCAAGCATTGTAGTCAAAGCAATAAAGAATTTACACATTTATCAAACTCATTGTAGATTTATTGCTTGAAAAGCAGTGGGAAGAAGCGAAGCGATATAATCCCACCCCTACTACATTGTTTATGTGTTTGAAGTGCAGCTCACCGTGTTGTTGAATGTTGAGTTTGACTCGTTGACGTAGTTCCTTGGTGGCAGAGTGACCACCAGGACGTCTCGCATAGGGGCTAAGGAAGTTGTGTTGATGTAATACTCAGGACTAAGACAAAATAAGTACAAAGCTTAACATAGCCTCACAATGATATTTTTGTTGATGCAAAATATTTTTTAAATGAGAAATTCTTGCTTACTTATAAAGGTCGATGAGAATGAAAATGGTGTCTTCATGAAACTGCTTTGCCAGTCCCTTTATTGAGACTATGTCATCAACACTCCCACATAAAATAAATACTGGAATGAAGAAGAAAATTTTTTTTTAAAATAAACATCATTGTCTTTTTTTAAGCCTGAAGTTTTGTCCACATTATTTCATGAAATTAGAATATATGGTGTAATTCCCCCAGCCAAACTAAACTTGATAGTTTTCTTTGTCAGCATTGGACCTGAGATTGTTTATAACCTTGACCAGTGCTACCTCTGGTACCAGATAGATGAGCTCAGTGAGGGGTTCTACAATCAGAAGGAAATTTTCCTAAAGTATTATCTTGATTGATAAAATTGTTTAATTGAATAAAGACTAGTTTTTCTAAACTATTACTCAGAAAGGGCAGGTTTAAATTATATATTGAGTAGAGCGCCTGACATCATGAGTGAAGAGTGTCAGAATAATACTCCCGTACTTTCCAAGTGTTTTGTTTAAATCTAAAAGGCAAGATAGATAATTAGGAATTATTTATCTCAGACTCTCCCATGCTATACTTGGCTCTCCTCTAACCTCATGGGTTGTATGGAACACAAGTGAGGACCACGTGTCCAAAGTCATTTGCCAGATGGTAGTTGTACAGATGCCCACAAGTCATGTTTCCCAAGTCAAAGACAAGTATTTGCATTTAGTTTCAAGTCAAGTCTGAAGTTCTCGGTGGGCAATTCAAGTCAAGTCTCAAGTCTTAAACTTATAGTTAAAAAAAAATATTGTACTGCCCCAAAATCGCATTAAAACTATTTTTAAGCAACATGTGGGGACACAATAATAGGAAGTGTCTGCTTTCCTAGTGCAAAAGCATTAGAACAAAAAGCTATAGTTTTAGAACAAGCAGCCATGTCCTGCAAAATAATAAAAAAAAGAAGAAGAAGAGTAAATAAGTGAGCATTGCATCTAGGACCTAGACTTCGAATCTCAAGTTAAGTTCCGAGTCTATCCATGATTGTGAGACTTAAATGCAATTCAAGTCTGAGTCTCATTTCCAAGTCCTTGTCACTGGCTAGTAGCTAGCTTTAGCGAAAATTCTGCTCTAGCCCACACATCTAACCAGGGATTAGAGCCGTAGGTACCGTAACCATTCGGCCTGCAATAACTATTTGGGGTCCTTTCGACTGAGGATAACGTCTAACGTCACACTACGGTAACCCGACTTGGACAAACTATGTAGTGTGGAGATCTGCTCGGGCTCTACATATTTTCATTTCACGTTTCCTTTTTGTAACCCAAAGTTCTTTTCCCTAATATGTTGTGTCTGACATTTTTCATTGTTGTGTTTATAGAGAGATTTTGCCACGACCCACTTTGTAAAAAGATCTGTGGCTGTTAGAATGAACCTGCTGCTCCACACAACCGAAGTGTCTCAGAGCAGCTGGAGTCTCGTAACTTCGTGTTTGCAGGCAGGGAAGGTGCTTTGTTACAGTGTGCGGTCCGAAGAAGGGTTTGGACTGCAGTCCGTTCGGCCGCAATGCACTTTATAATAATCATAACAATAATAAAAGCACATTTAGAAGATAATCTCGCTCTTTGTCGGAGCTCTATTTGTTTACAACGGACCGCATAATATCTTCTTATATGGTAGTATCGTAATCCAATCACGTCATCAGACCAACGGACAGTCAATCATATAATGTGACGTCAGCACTAGTCGAAGGACCCTGAACGGTTGTTGCAGGCCGAATGGTTATGGTACCTACACCGCCACTATTTTAAAATATATATTCTTTTTTTTTTCAAAGCATCAGTGTTCTTGACAATCCCTGAATAAGAGAGCATGATGATCATGGGACAGATTTCTGAAAAACAATGTTTTGATATTATGAAACTTTTGTGGCGTAAAAATAGCATTTATGTTATCAGCAATACTCACTGTTGCTAAATCTGTACTTAGAAGTCAGGGCCTTCTTTAGTTCTTCCTCACCACGTAGCATCTCTCTTTTCTTGCTTGATGCAAAGTGAGCAGAAGGTGCCTCCAGGGCATTGTTGTACCTGCGACAACAGCAGGAAGATGTAGCACAACTATGTTCAATGATGAAGATAAGAAACAGGCACTTGTCTTTGTGCTTGGCTTACCAGAAGCAGTCCTCGGTCACATTGTTTGACTTCTTATAAACATAAGCCTTCTCCCATATAGGCTTTAACATATTTTTTTCATTAAAAAAGTACACCAGTGAGTCTGAAACCTTCCGTGCTGGAGGCAGAATCCTGGTCAGTTTGGGTTTGTAGTCGCAAGAGAGCCCAAAGCTCCCAGCAGAGATCACGGGAATGCTCAGACTTAAGCCAATTTCCATACTGTGGCAGATAAAAGGGGCGAAATCCTAAACTTTTGTAAGATGATACATTATAATAAATGAAAGGAAAGTGGAATCATACGTACTCTACTAGCTGGAAGGTGGCAAAAGTGCAGGACGGGCCCAGCATGACACAGCCAACTTCTCCGGTGTTCTTCATTGGAAAATTACAAGACAAATGCCACACTTTATTCACGCCTACTTTAAAAATAATCTAATAATCTTTATGTCTTGTAGCTCCCGAGTTACAGCTCCTTCAAAACTGTCAACAAAACGAGAAAAACGTTCTTGCTTTGTCTTCCAATGATGGTGTTTTAAACCAAATGTTTTTCTTTACCCTCTGTCCTGTAATTAAACTGATTATTTCCCTCATGTGTTAATTCTATGTGTATTAAGATAAGCATCTGATTGTGGACCATTAGCTGTATCACTGTGCCAGAAGAAAGTCAGGACTGTAATGTGAAAACATTTAGGAGACAGCAAAAGTCACAAGAACATCACATTTACTAAAACCCATAATTGAGTTTTCTGTCAAACAATGGGACAGTCTTTCTGTTCTTCACGTTACATTTTTCATGATACCTACGTGCAGCTTTTTGAGAATGGCCACTCCCTCACAGGTGCTGCTCCCACAGCCCTGGCGGTTGTACAAGTTGGTGTTGAACCAGTTGTAGTTGGCTGTTAAAGTGAAATTCAACCCTAAAACCAAAGGGGGGAAAAGAAAAATTAATGTTGATTAGATCACATTATACAAATGGCTTTTAGATAGCTTACTTTCATACTTTTATTTAACTTATGGTCTCTAAATGTTGACTTCAAAGTTCAGTTTTCTTTTTAAAAAAATGTCTTGGCATCAAAGGGATGAGTTACAAAATTTCATTTATAGCATTTTTATTGTACCGCTTCGACCTTTAAACTAATGGAAGTTAACCACATATTTAAAAGCAGGTAAAGCAGTATCATGGTGACCGAATAGATTGTGTAATGCCGGTGGAACCAGCTGAACCTAACTTATGTTGTAAAATGTTTTTGATCTTAATTATTAGCAAGTGTCATAAAATGTATTTGATTAGAGATATATTTAGGTTAGGCTGGAGACCTATATTTAGACACAAAAGCTTTAATACAAAATGCAAGGAAAAATAAGGTTGACAAGAGTTTGTCGTTCGTGCAGAACAGACAATCCTGCCTAATACATTTAGTCAGAGAAGAAACAAATACCAAACAGGTGGTTCATATGAAAAACAAATGAGTAACAGAGTTGAAGACTAAAAGTAGGTAAATAATGATGTGCCTTTAGATGTCCAGCTTTATTCAATTCTTTAGAAAATTGCTATATCTACAAATAAAAAGTTTTCTAACTCATACTGTTCAGGGTTTGTGGCATTTATGGATCATAGCGCACATTTTTTGCTCCCTCAAACTAAGCACATAATGTCAGCACTCACTCACCCCTCAAAGTAACATGTCTAAACCTGTGTTGACCTTCTGCATGTACTCATTTTATTTTATTTTTTTAATGAACCTGGGCTCTTGTGATGTTATTCAGTCCAATGTTGGAAATTACATTTTATATGTTTTCAAAGAATGTACCTTTTTTAGAAGACTTCTGTTTTAAAAATTGTTAAGTTACCCTAGTTATGAACATCATTTTCTAAAGGTAAAAGAAAGTGTATTATTGTCTGAAACATTTGCTGCCAAATGACTTTATGCTGCCTTCATTTTATTGTGTTTAATATGTTTAGTTTGATCTTGTATTAGTGGGCAATGAGCAGATATTTCATATTTGAGTCTGTGTGCTCCCATAGACAGGGTTTGTACGGTCATAAAAAGCTGGAAATCTTTTGGCAATTTGAAAATGGAATTTTGAAGTCCCTGAAAAGTTTGTGGAAAAACCAAAATCTTCTGTAAAGGTTTGTAAAAGTCATGAATTTTTAATCATTTGGATCCAAAAAATTGTTAAACATGAGATTTGAATTTAACCCTTGTGCTATCTTAGATGACCCCACCCTTACATTGACGTGTTATTCCTACCATGACAAAGGTGGATCAAGGTGGAAAGATTTCATGTAAACCATGGACACCAGTGAAGATCGCAAATCATTGAAGAAAAAAGGTTCAGCGCACTGTCTAGTGGGTCTAGATGACCCAACTCCCAATGTTAAAGTGCCTAGGATAACACAAGGGTTACATTGTGGCAGAAGTTCTACGTCACGCTCTTGATGATGGGAGTTTACATTCTTGTAAAGCAGTTTGAGTTGTCGTCAGTTCAGCGCACAGTGGTTTCAGCTTACTATCGGACAGAGATTGTGAAATGCTCCGAAATGCAGAGGAAATGAAGCTTTAACAACGATGGCTTTTCAAGGAGAGGGATCAACTGTGTCTACTGAAAGACCCTGAAACGCATTTTGAACCAGAAATGTCCTTCGACATAAGCAGCATGAGAGAAGCGGGGCTGATGAGCCACATTAAAGGGAAGAAAGAGTGACGGCTGCTGAACGCTGCAGAAGCCAGTCGATCAGAGAATTGTTTAAAACAGGTAATGTTACTTTGGAAACATATTGCATTCAATTAAAAACAAAAACAAAAAAGCGGGTGATCTTCATTCATATCTTTTCTCTGATTTTTGTTTTAATACTTTCAAGAACTACAAAAGCGAAGAACTCCACACAGGCTGGGCTCTAAACCTCATCTGCTCATGAAAACTATAAGATGAGCTGCAATTAACCCTTGTGCTATCTTAGATGACCTCACCCTTACATTGATGTGTTCTCCCTACCATGACAAAGGTGGATAAAGGTGGAAAGATTTCATGTAATATATGGACACCAGTGAAGATCACAAATCATTGAAGAAAAAAGGTTCAGCGCACTGTCTAGTGGGTCTAGATGACCCAACTCCCAACGTTAAAGTGCCTAGGATAGCACAAGGGTTACACATTGAAAAGCCACAAAGTGTCCGTGTCACAGACATGATCTGTTTAGTTTCTGTGCTGGTCACCATATCACCAGTTTGTTTTGTTCTTCCTACTGACTTTATCCACAAACAATACAGAGCAAAACGTTGGGGAAGTATGAACTGTTTATTTATGTATTTAGCAGCAAAGCCTGTGGGTGACCTGCTGGACACACTTTGTGGGAGTGGTCAACTTTGTCAACTTTGCTATAATTTCTTTCAAAATTCGCTTTAATATTTTTAGGTCAACGGTTGTAGTCCTATGTGATTAGATGAGGACACGTCTAAAACTTTCATTACTCGAACAAGATGGTTCACTGTAAGAGAAAGAGTAATGATATTAGGGATTTCTGTGGATTTTATTTTAACAATACTGTAATAAGTACTTGTGATGACTCTGAGATTATTTAGGGTTAGTTATTGAGAAACTGCTATTGCTTGTCTGGGGTGTTTTTGTGTTCTCTATTGAGGGTTCCTGCCTGCCTCTGCAGCTTCACATCAAGGCAAACTGTGACTGTTTTTCTGCATCACCACAGACAGAAATAAACAGTTCATGCTGGTCAATGAAACTACATCCAACGTTTTGCTCTGTAATGTTTGTGGATAAAGTCAGTAGGAAGAACAAAACAGACTGGTGATATGGTGACCAGCACAGAAACAAAACAGATCATGTCTGTGGCACGGACACTTTGTGACTTTTCATCTTTTAATTGCAGAAAATTGTATAGTTTTCATGAGCAGAGGAGGTCATTTAGTTCGTAGTTTTTTGCTTTTGTAGTTCACTGATTCTTGATAGTCGGGACAAAACATGCCCCACATAAAAAAGTACTTTTTAATG
Organism: Oryzias latipes; assembly: GCF_053564925.1. NCBI lineage: Eukaryota > Metazoa > Chordata > Actinopteri > Beloniformes > Adrianichthyidae > Oryzias > Oryzias latipes. The sequence continues at coordinate 7,298,711 of NC_136244.1, forward strand.
GATTAAAATCATTCCTTTAAAATGGATTGAGTTACTCGCAATGCTAAATCTAAATGAATTGTAATTATTGGTGTTAAGTTTTAGCCTTTATAAATCCTTTTTTAAAGATATATTCACTTAAATGTGTGACTAGTGAATAGGTGCCTTATGTTATTTCTCTTGTCCTCGACATTAGGTCACAATAGTCACCAGCACTGAAAAGCATTAAGTCTTTCTATCAAATTAAAGATGAAGGTTACAATGTATGAAACAATAAATTTCTTGAAAATCAAAACATTTTTTGAACAGTGAAAAGAATTGATTCAGTTTTTCTGAAGGTCTTTTGTCCCGACTCTCAAGAATCGTCTTATAAATATTGGAACAACGTTTTAATTGTTTTTATTTTATTGAATGCAATACGACTTCACAAGTTACTGCAGTTTCCTCCAGACCAACACAAACGACCATTGATATGGCGGCTGCAATTTTAACGGTGAGGCAGACAAACTTGGATGTATCAGTTTGTGTCTTGGTTTAATTTAGTGGCACCGACTACAATAGACTGATACGTTTTTATTTTAAGTTTTGGAAATTCTGTGAAAGGTTATGGAAAAGTTTTAGAAAAGTTATGTAAAAACCATTGCTAAAATAATATGAAGATTTCAGAGCTGAACAAATCAAAATTTAGAAAGAAATACTTTTACAGTTTCAAATAGATTCAAACGTTTTTCAGGTATTTTGCTAACATTTTTATCACTAAAATCTTTAATTTCTCATCTTAATAGATCAAACTTAAATGGCATTCAGAATATCAGTGAGCATCACGGCAGAGACTTTGGATTTTCACCACATGTAGCTGCTGATGTCTTTTTAATAAATGTTCTTTCACATGATGAAGAAGGTTAAGAACTTCATGGTCATTAAGTTTAACTCTGTGTTTTAGAAGTGTAACTTCCAGCTACACTAAACACACACTAAACCTTCATTTTTCTGTCAAAAATGTAATCTAAGTCAAAAGGAGTTGTTCACTTTCAGCATATCCTGACAGTGGTCGCCACAGTGAATCAGCTTTCATTGATTCGCACGAGAAGCAAGGGAGACCCAGATAGGCAGCAGCGCTAAGGGTCATGCCGTAAGTCCAAACACAGGCGTTTTAACTAATTGCATGCCCTGGGAAGCAAGCCCAGGTTTCCTATGCACCAATCCAACATCCAGCCAATTGAGCAATCCAACTACTAAATCTAATTTAAAAGGAGGGATTCCATTAAAAGGGGCTTGCTCTGACTCGGACTTAAACCAGTTTTCTCTCTTATTATCAGGGTGAAATATGACAAAAGAAATGAAACTCTTTCGATGCTGATTTAACTTCTCACTTTACATTTTAAATATTGTTTACTGTTAACTAGATAGTAACTGTTTTTTAGGTTTTTTCTGTCTGCTCAGTTTCATTTCACGTTAACGCTGCAACAAATCCTGGTGAAAACCTTATTGTTTCTTACACTTATTTTATAGAACAGTCTTTTAATGCACTTATATTATCGCAATAAAATAAAATGCACAAAAAAATATATTATTTTACCCCACTTGTATTTTGCAGTTTGTAATGAGTTATCGTACGTCTTATTCACCTCAAAAAAGGTCTAATATTTTTATTATAACATCTACTGTTTTGTTTTGCAGCTGTTGGTTGTATTGAATACAATACTCAGCCGATAATGTGTAAAGTTATTTCATACCAGCTTTTCTGTTCTCTTCTGCATCCTTTTTAATGGCTCCTTCCACAGCCTCCTGAACAAATGGTCGACTCCATTCATAAGTGTTGTCCTCCAGCAGCACCACGTTCATGGTGTATCGCGGGTTTGACTCCAAACAGTCATCCAACATGTCGTTGGAGACCAGCATTGTCAGCGTTCCCAGGAACAGTAAACTCTGTAAGCCGTACATTATTGAAATGCTCGACTTTCCTTAGAGAATTGAGTGTCTTCTCCAAGCTACATGTTAACAGTAGCTAAATTCAGATTGAAAGTTTTTCTTTAAGTCTGGCCACGAGAGCCGATCTTGTCCGTTGACGGCAAAAACAGAAGTAAGGTGCACTTCTCAGTGACTAAGCAGAACTCAACGCTGTCTTTGATTTACTATCCAACATCCAGATAAGAGAACAAAACAGGCTTGTGGTAAATCTCAACCCCAAACACTTAGGAAGTAAAAGAAAAAGCGAAGTCCTCGTCCCCCTTCAGCTGGAACCTATGATCAATATTCCTCAACAAACAAAAAGGCTGCTCTACCTGTCTTTAATGCGTTAATGAACTACTGACAAGTGGCAGTCTGCACAACAGAGGAACCAGAGAGCAGAACAAACTCCCGCATGCCATCTGGACTGACACCTGGCTTTAAGTACTCACTGAAAACGTCAGTCTCTGGTACATTATTGTCCAGGTAACACAAAGGTTCAATCCTCAGATGATCTCTGCAAACAATCTCAGTATCTTTCCGTTAAATGTTGATTCTAGTCATAACATCCATCTGTTGCAAAAGAAAAATCCACAGTACACTCAAGTCCCGCTTCCTCACACACCGGGAAGACTGTTTTTTTAAAACCAGAGAAGAAAACCTTGGCAAGTTGAAAGGGGTAAAGGTCACAACAAGCCATAAAATAGTTGGCTTGTGCAGATAAATATTGTCAGCTATAAAAGGAGGGTGGATTAAGCCTGTAAATGTCTGCTCATAAAGTTCTGTCACTGCATTTTTGAGAACGTTGACTTCAGTTTCCTTATAATTTCTAAAATCAAATCCTAGCTTCTGCTTAAAAAAGAAAATAAGGCATCAAACACTGCAAGGCAGGCCAAATTAATGAATGGCACGTCTTTGTACAGTTATGAGCCCACAACAATGGGATCACATCAATTTGGGAAATTTTATTTCTGTTGGCATATCAGCTTCTTCTTTTTATTGCAGCATTCAGTATGTAATCAAAATGATTCCATTCAAACAGTTTCCAGTGAATTCTGCATTCTTCTATCATTTAACAACCACGGATAAACAGAGCACTATCAAACAGTCTCTATGTAAACATCTATAACCTGTGGCCTTTCCCATTGCACTGTAAAATCTCACATTTTTGTGTTGCTTGGTAACTAAAAGAGGTCACAAGTTGACTTCCTTTAAACTTGATGAAAAAAACTTATTTTTCTTATCCCTTCACAACAATGGAAGAGTCACATTGCTGTGGGCGTGCATCCTAATGTAGGATTTATTTCTGGACTTTCCACAGGTCACGCCTTCTGTTTCCTAAATCCTATTTTTACAGTTTGAGCCAGAATTCTTCTGACATTGATATCTTTGTAAACTTTTTGTATTTTGCTGATGCAAAATGACCTAGAGATGACAAATTAAATGTTTTTATACGAATCAAGTAGGTAAATGAGGAGAGTTAAAATGACTGCTCAGGAGGAAACTGCATTGTGGCCTCCACATCACCAGAGGGCGTTAAGACAGCTAAACAGTTTTTTTTTTCCCAATTGGACCTTTTAGCAAGGTTATACACAACAATTTTTTAAACATTAAACATTTAACCTATTTAATAGATAGATAAATATTTAATAAGTTAGTTTTAAGGAACAGGGAAAATTGTCAGACTCAAAGACAGGTAAGAACAAGAAAAAGACATGGTCAAATCAAGACAAAAGTTTTCAAGCAGAATGGGTCCAACAGCCTGCAACAGTATAAAAAACATAAGACAGAAGACAATCATGAGACTGGCTGAGGAACAAAGTTAATTGAGGGTACAGCACACTGTCAGTTTGTGCCAGAGTACATTTGACCCAAGAGCACATTTGTCATGCCATGCCATGACATCCAGTTCTCACCTCCCCTTTTTGTCCCTCCGGTTTCTCCATCTTCTCCTTTGGTACAGTTGAGCTGATGCTACTCACCCTTTGTTTCCCCTTTGTATGCTACCTTTGATGTCTCCAGTTAAGCACCAGTTTGTAGTGATTTTCCCGCTCATCAAAGCCTGTATCTAAGTTCAAGTTCAAATTGCCACACAAGCTTCTTTCCCCAACCACACTCAAGCCCAAGTCCATGTTGTCGGTCAGGTTACCCTGCACAAGAAATCTCCAGGTTAACATTACATTTCTACCTCGCTTCCTTCCTAATCAGGAATTGGATTTCATTTCTAGACTTGCATTTTGCAGAATCTTCCTAAAACCTCTAATCAAACTAAAACAGGTGGATCTCTTCATACTCTTAAGTACTACAAACTCTTCTTCTCTGGATCCACTCCGTTCGCCATCTGCCACCCTCTTTAGGAGAGATAAGAAGTAAGTAATTAAGGTTTTGACTGCCTCTGTGATTGCAGATGTGTTACCTTCTAGAATTACTCCACATCTGTCTACATCTTTATTAACAATCACTAAGCAAGAATAGATTTCTAACCCTTCTATCCATTCATTTTATCAACATCATCATTACAATAGATTATCTAGTACTTGCTTACCTGTACTGAAGTTGTTTCTGGGTCATCTCTAGCTTTCTGATGCTTTACAGCCTTCATACTGGAAGGTTTTATTCTCATAAGGGTTTATAGGCTCAGTCTGCTTTTTTGTGTGAAAGCTCACCTGAGCTCTGGTGTGAACAAAACACCTGTTCCCCTTAAGAATGAGGGTCTCAGTTTACTTCATGGTAAACCGAAGTGCAGAATTGAACTAAATGGAGTAAATGGTAGTACAAGAATTAATTACATTATTAATGGTATCACAAGTATTATTACAAGTATTATCTGTATTACAAGTATAGTAAAAGGCATCTCATGAATTGAAACTGAAAGAGCAAGACTTATAAAAAGTTTAAAATATTTTAGCATGTCTAAAAAGGTAAATGTGGCATGAAGAGAAGGAAAACATGTTAAAATGTGGGGATTTGCAGGATTAGCTGGTTTTTGGCTTCCTGCTTCTTACCCTGTTTTGGTCAGGCAATTGAAACTGTTTGATTTCTATTTCCATGAGTTTTTTTTATTCACATTTCAGTCTTTGATTCAATTCCATGTGTGAAAAAAAAAACAGCCCAGAAAAAGGTGTAAACATTATTAGCATTTTTGGCCTACTCAAACCATGTTTGCAGTACTGTCCAATTGTGAGAGCAACCTTATATATACAGTACAGACCAAAAGTTTGGACACACCTTCTCATTCAAAGAGTTTTCTTTATTTTCATGACTATGAAAATTGTAGAGTCACACTGAAGGCATCAAAACTCTGAATTAACACATGTAGAATTATATACATAGCAAAAAAGTGTGAAACAAATGAAAATATGTCATATTGTAACTAAACAAGGGGAATCAGCGTTTCAATATTCTGCAGCTAAAATCTGGAACAGCCTCCCTGGAGTCGTAAGACAGGCCTCCTCTGTGTTCATGTTCAAATCTAGACTTAAAACATTTCTGTTTAGACGTGTATATGACTGAACGGTCCAATCTGCACTTTTCTTTCCTTTCCTTCCTTTCTTTTTAAATCAATTTTCAAATTTTTTCTTTCTTTTAAAGTAAATATTACGTTGATTATTTCTATGATTTTAATGCATTTTTCTGTTTTGTGAAGCACGTTGAATTACTTTGTGTACAAATTGTGTTATACAAATAAACTTGCCTTGCCTTCTAGGTTTTTCAAAGTAGCCACCTTTTGCTTTGATTACTGCTTTGCACACTCTTGGCATTCTCATGATGAGCTTCAAGAGGTAGTCACCTGAAATGATCTTCTTACAGTCTTGAAGGAGTTCCCAGAGATGCTTAGTACTTGTTGGCCCTTTTGCCTTCACTCTGCAGTCTAGCTCACCCCAAACCATCTCGATTGGGTTCAGGTCCGGTAACAGTGGAGGCCAGGTCATCTGGCGCAGCACCCCATCACTCTCCTTCTTGTTCAAATAGCCCTTACACAGCCTGGAGGTGTGTTTGGGGTCAGTGTCCTGTTGAAAAATAAATGATGGTCCAACTAAACCTGATGGAATAGCATGCCGCTGCAAGATGCTGTGGTAGCCATGCAGGTTCAGTATGCCTTCAATTTTGAATAAATCCCCATCAGTGTCACCAGCAAAGCACCCCCACACCATCACACCTCCCCCTCCATGCTTCACAGTGGGAAATAGGCATGTAGAGTCCATCCGTTCACCTTTTCTGCGCTGCACAAAGACACTGTGGTTGGAACCAAAAATCTCAAATTTGGACTCACCAGACCAAAGCACAGATTTATGGTGTCAAAATAGAGCCTAAAGTATTGCGCATCAAAACAGTAAAACCGCGCATCAAAACCCCAAATCTGCGAATCAAAATGCATAAATTGAGAACCAAAACCCAGAATTTGCAACCAAAAGCCTTTCCCCAAAGCACAATCCTATTTCTCAGCTGCCGATTTGTTTTCTCGCCATTCTGAAATCCTGTTTTTGAGTTGCAGTTTTATTTTGAAACTGTCTTTTTGAGTTGCGCTTTTATTTTTTGAGTTGCGCTTTTATTTTTTGCGGTTTTGATTCTAAAACCTGTCGACACGTAAAAACAGCGACATGTCAGTCAAGGGGAGGGGAGGCGGGACATCCCTGATATCCAGAAGCTCATTGGCTACCGAATAAGACCGAGTCTTACGTCAACAGACCAGTTTAGAATGTGCCGGTAAGTTTCTCATGTTTTTCATATCTTTTACTATATTAAAAGATCAAAATTGTACTTTATTTAACCAGAGGACGCCAGCACATTCAGATGAGGAGCTCCACCAGTAGCTGCTAGTGAAAAAAGATGTTAGAAAGTTAGATGTTGCATGACAAACTATCACCATTGTTCTCCTGTGTTAGCATGCTAGCTAGCTCAATGCTAGCGGGGTATCCAGCTCTTCTCATGACTTTTGTGGATTAAACAAAGTACATTTTTTACCACAGTGTCAGGATCAGTCATGTCAACCTGGGAATAATTGCCCGTGGATTGTCACTAGGGTTAATCAAATAGTTTTTTAAGAAGTACATTCATGTATATATAAGGTTTTTCAATATTTCCTTAGGGATTACACAGATGAATTGAACAAAAGCAACATATTGCTGCAAGAAAGTGACACCTTTCCTAGTTTGGGATCAAGTTAATCCCTATTTAAAATAAATAAATAAAAGAAACACAATTTTTATTTGAAGTACCAGAGCAAATTTCCCACAGGTGGGATCAATAAAGTTTTTCTGATTCTGAACTGTATTCCAAAATAATTTTCTCAACCTTAAAGATTGCAGGTTAACACAGGAAGTTACCTTTCACAATATGCAGCTACTGAGTAGCAATTAAGGTGTGTGTGTGTGTGTGTGTGTGTGTGTGTATATATAAATAAATATATACACACACACACACTCATTTTAACTGTCTTAAATACATTTTTCTTTGTGTGCAGGATGCTGTGGACATTGGACGACAGACTAACTTAAACCAGGCAGAGCAGGAAACTGTTGGAGTTGTTGTTCCCTCTGTGGCTTGTCCTCTCTCCTCTCAGACCTGTTCAACCCTTGTGGGACATCAGAAAACCATGGCCAAGACATTAACATTTATGTACTGATCTATGCATGTCATCACAGCAGGATGTAACAAAAACTAACAATGTGAACAGATCTCATCTGCCTTACAAAATACTGCCCCCTTAAGAAAATAAATGGCTAATAATCACCACTGGTATTTTGTAAAGCTTCATTTTTTAATGTTTGACCATTGAATGTGTTTTGTACAAAAGACTGATGGTTTTGCAAAGATCTCTGAAACACAGAGTCAAGTGCATTAGATTCTGTGAAATTCTGAACCACAATTCAGAGAAATTAAAATAACTGTTTTTAAAACTCCTTAAAAGACTTGAGGTGGAAAAGTCACTGTTTTCGTACAGGCACTAAGAAATGGGAAGCAGACAGTGTGGTCAAAATGGACAACTATTTTAAAGGCTTCTCTTTCAGTTGACAGGAGATGTCTGTGAGCCTGCTGGACAGCCTTTGCATCACACTGGGACGTCTTTGGGGCCTGCATCTGGAAAGAAACAAAAACAGCAAAGTTAATTAACCAAAAAAAGAAGAGAAAAATTAAGATTAAATTTTTTTTCATTACCTTAAAGAAGATGTAGACATCCACGTCGTAGCTGCCTCAGTATTCCTGCCTTTTTTGTTATGGTATGCATAACAACGGCCCTTATAGAAAACGACAGACATACAGGAATAGTCAATTTTAAAACCACCACCCAATTAAATATACTAATAATTCTATTGATGTCTAATACTGGAATAATTTTAAGTGGAATAAAACACGTTTTTGCTGGTCTGCTACAATTTACTCTGCTCTGGTTCACTCGAATACCGGACTTCTGCCAGTCTGCATAGTGCAGACGCATACATTTTGAATAATATGGCACAGCAATATTGTTTCTCTGTTCAAATTGAACAGGAATTATTGAACTTCAATAATTCCCTATGTCTGTTACAAACCCTGAAAAATATTGAGAAACCTTATAGGTCATAACATATTTGATTAACCCTAGTGACAATTCACGGACAATTATTCCCAGGTTTACATGACCGATCCTGACACTGTGGTAAAAAATGTACTTTGTTTAATCCACAAAAGTCATGAGAAGAGCTGGATACCCCGCTAGCATTGAGCTAGCTAGCATGCTAACACAGGAGAACAATGGTGATAGTTTGTCATGCAACATCTAACTTTCTAACATCTTTTTTCACTAGCAGCTACTGGTGGAGCTCCTCATCTGAATGTGCTGGCGTCCTCTGGTTAAATAAAGTACAATTTTGATCTTTTAATATAGTAAAAGATATGAAAAACATGAGAAACTTACCGGCACATTCTAAACTGGTCTGTTGACGTAAGACTCGGTCTTATTCGGTAGCCAATGAGCTTCTGGATATCAGGGATGTCCCGCCTCCCCTCCCCTTGACTGACATGTCGCTGTTTTTACGTGTCGACAGGTTTTAGAATCAAAACCGCAAAAAATAAAAGCGCAACTCAAAAAATAAAAGCGCAACTCAAAAAGACAGTTTCAAAATAAAACTGCAACTCAAAAACAGGATTTCAGAATGGCGAGAAAACAAATCGGCAGCTGAGAAATAGGATTGTGCTTTGGGGAAAGGCTTTTGGTTGCAAATTGTGGGTTTTGGTTCTCAATTTATGCATTTTGATTCGCAGATTTGGGGTTTTGATGCGCGGTTTTACTGTTTTGATGCGCAATACTTTAGGCTCTATTGATGCGCGGTTTTACTGTTTTGATGCGCAATACTTCAGGCTCTATTTTGACACCATACAGATTTCCACTGGTCTAATGTCCATTCCTTGCTGCGTGTGACAGGAGACGGGAGCAGCTGCAGGGATGGCAGTTCACAGTTTCAGGCTGTTATAAACAGTGTAATATAACAAAGAATAGGAAATCAAAAGGGGGCGCTGATTTTTTTCCAAGCACTGAGCCGCTGCCGCGACCGCCCCCGTTTAATTTGCGCCCCGGGCCTGTATTACCTGTGCCTCAAACCGCTACTACTGCGCGCCCCCGGGGACGTGCCCCACTATTTGAGAAGAACTGCTGTCCAGTAACTACCTTTACAGGCTTTGTTTCATAGATTTGTTTTTTTTAACAAATCTATGACAATTATTTACAGAAAATGGGACAGTTGCAATATCTTTACTAAAATAAACTTAAAACGTTTTTTATACATGACATGAATAATTATTTTAAAAGGTTTAATCCAAGCTTTTGGGACTCCACATCCAACAGATCTGAACGAAGAGTTGTGATTATTAAATCAAATATTTTCATTGTGTTGCTTAAGTGTGTAACATGTTTTGTTTTTTTTATATTGAATGTATAATTCTGCAATTTTGACACAAAAACAACATGTTTATTCATGTTACTTGCAAATACAAGACAGCTTTTATACAGTACGTTTTCATGTGCCAAGAATTTCTTTAGTTAATTAATCACTGCAATGGTGAAAGAGGTATTTTTCCAAAGCCTAAAAAAGGCCTCTGATTTGCATAAAGTCTCTGCAAAACAAAAATAATCCAGAGATAATGAAATCTGGATTAGAGTATCTGATTTATCAAAGCGGTGATACCCTGACTGACTCTTGCATGATCCCCTTTCAAAGAATTGACAGATAAACTCTAATGGTGGGACTCTGACACTCATTAATGTCTGACTCTTGGAATCACCTCAAAGACAGAAAGGCACAATACAGAGTTAAAGTTTTCTTTTTTTGGCTTTTCCCTTCAGGGGTCACCACAGTGAATCAGCTTCCTCCATCTAACCCTGTCTTCTGCATCCTCTACCATAAAACACCAACAATCCTTGTCTTTGTTTACTGCATCCATAAACCTCCTCTTTGGTCTTCGTCTAGACCTCTTACCTGGCAGCTCTAGACTCAGCATCATTTTACCAATATATTTAGTGTCTCTCCTCTGGACATGTCCCAACCATCTCAGTATGGCCTCTCTGACTTTATCTCCAAAACATCTGCTGTACCTCTGATTCCAGATCCAATCATCCTGGTCACTCTCAAAGAGAACCTCAGCATCTTCATCTCTGCTATTTTCAGCTCTGATTCCTGTCTTTTCCTCAGTGCCACTGTCTCTAATCTGAACAACATGGCTGATCTCACCACAGTTTTATATACCTTTCCTTTCGTATGAGCTGAAAGTCTTCTGTCACACATCGCACCTGACATTTTTTTCCTTCCATTCCAACTTGCTGGGATTAACCTTCATTCCTCTTCTTTCCAGGCCAACCTCCACCTCTCTAGGTTTTCCTCTACCTGTTCCCTGCTGTCACTGCAAATCACAATATTGTCTTTAAACATCATACTCCATGGTGATTCCTGTCTAGCCTCATCCGCCAGCATGTCCATCACCTTTACAAAAAGGAAGGGGCCCGGAGTTTATCTCTGATGTAATCCCACCTCCACTTTGAACTCCTATGTCACCCCTAAAGCACACCTCACCACTGTCTTACAGCTCTTATTCATGTCCTTCGCTGCTCTAACATACTTCTCTGTCATTCTAGACTTCCTCATAGAAAACCACAGTTCTTCTCTGGACACCCTGCCATAAGCTTTCTCCAAATCTACAAACACACAATGTAGCCCTCTCTGACCTTCTCTGTACGTCTCTATCAACATCCTCAAAGCAAAAAATGCATCTGTAGTGCTCTTTCTTGGCATGAAACCATACTGCTGTTCACAAATGTTCACTTGTGTTCTTTGTCTAGCTCAGAAATGGGCAACTCCAGCCTTTCCAGTCGGGCTAGAAAAGCTTTAATAGTGAAACGGTGTGACTTTTTTTACCATCAACAAATTTATCACTGCATTATTAGGGAGTAGGGTTCTGTCTCAAAAAGCAAACACATTTAAGCCGATGCTCAACATTTCCTGAGCATCACACATTATCCTGTCTCAGCCACCACCATACTGGGTCATAAACACCCTAAGCAAACAAACATATAAACCTGAAATAACGCAGTTAACTTGGAGCGCACAGCCTTTTAGTTTAGTCACAAGTCCGTGTGGAGATATCATGTATCTGTGTCAGCCTGGTGAAGGAAATGACAGTGTTAAAAGGCTAGTTAACATATATGACCTGTGAAAGAAGCGTTAAGTGCATCCTGAAAAATCTCCTACTACATTACGTAAATCTAAACAGTCTTCAACCATCAAGTCAACACAGGTAATCATTCTAAAAATGAGTAATCATTTGCAAGGGCGACCATATGTCCAAGAAGCCACTGTTACCTTAGAGAAAAATAGAAAGAAGGGACTAACGAGATGGAGAAGAGGAATAAGTAGGGACTCCTAAAATACAATTTAATACTGAATTCAATTTGGCTTTTGACACGTACAAGACAAATGACAATAAATACTGAAATTCTCACCTGTAATAGATGGTTGGTAATATTAAGCTTTCCCAGGTATCATTTAAGGATTCACTCTCAGAACAGCTCTTCTGGGTTAACTAACCTTATCTTAGACTGAAAGTCATCTCAGCCTTGAAAACCTGTTAAAAATGTAACTTCTTAGATAAGTTTTGAGCCAAAAAGAGAAGTCATAACAACCCAAAGGGTGTAGCACATAATTGAAAGTGTCTGTTGAGAGTCACTAATACACAGCTATAGTTTTTTAAAGGTCTAAAGAGACATGTGAGTGTACAAAGGATTGCATGTAAAAAAGCTGACTGGCCCTGTTTAAAAATAAGAAAAATAAATAAATATTGAATAGCAATTTATCCATCTAAGTTTTCTCTAAATAGTATCAAATGATTTAGTGCTATTGAGCAAAGTGCAACCTTTTCTAACATTTTTGGTCAAATAATCTGTTTTATTCTTTTGTGATGGACTGACAAATTCTCCAAGATGTACCCCCTCTACCCCTTCACCCAACAGCATCTGGGATAGGCTCCAGCAATCTGGTGACCCTGAAAGGGGTCAGAAATGGATGCATAGTTATGCTTTTACATATTTTTTTGATATTTTTCTATCTTTTTGTATGTGATGTTAGATGCAACTACTCCTAAGCAAACCCCAAGAAAGAGAATTGATAAAAACATTTTTATGGAGGAGCCTAAGAAAACATTCTGTTTACATTTTTGAAGATGGAGATTCTTATACCAAGTCAAGGATTCTGATGCGAAAGTCAACCATCATAGACATTTACTCCCCCCTTCATGACTGCAAACCCTTGTTCTAGATCCAAACTGTTGCCTTTGGAAAGGCTGAAAGAACAGTGGAGGCTCTTTTGCTATCAAATTCTTAAAGGTATACAATTTCTTTTAGGCACATCATGTTGTAGGGTGAGGGGGGGGTTCCCATTTTGTGAAAATAATCTAAGCAACCATCAGGATAACTGCATAAAATACTGCACTTCTAGAAAGCAAATTTCTATTAAAATATGTTTTACTGCCACTCTGAACATTCAGTGTCACTGACAACATGGAGTCATTCCTTTTCTTTATGTGAAATCTATCAAAAGAGATTTTTTTAGTCAGACTATCATTCTCAGATGATACAGTTTTGTATTGTAGCTTTTGCAGAGCACACATTTTCTCATGCATAGTTTTTAGTCAATAATATACATTTAGAAGAGTTCTATGGACTTTAAAATATGTCTTTATATTTACCTTTATTAGACTGTTATAGACCAACACACTGTAGAGAGATCAAGCTCTTTCTGTTTTCTATGTTACAATAACTGAAATGTTTTTTGGTCAGACAAATGAAAAGGCCTTTGAAAAACATTTTAGAACCAGCTGGTTTGCATTAGCCTCATCTGATTGTGCATTCCAGTGCTTGCGACTGGTTGCAGCCTTTTACATGCAGGACCTTCAGGAGTAGCACAACCTGTGCTACAATACACAGTGAAGAGGAAGAAATGGTCAACTGAATGTATGTAGCGTCACAGCTGTTTAGAGTTTTTCCACAGCATCCTGTTGCTTCTTACTGTTGTTGTTCTGTGGTTCTGCTCCACCATCTGCATCTCTCCAACACTCCCACATTTCTAACACAACGTCTACAACTCATCATCCTTTCACCCCGCAAGCATCTTTTCCGCTTGTACAACCTGCTTTAGAGTTTCTTCAGCTTCCTTCATAGCATCTGAATATAGTTTGTTATTGTCAACATGCAGCATCCAACATTGAGCTCTACAACAGTTCTTTCCTGCTTTACTTCAAACATAATGAGACACAGCGGATTCTGTGTCATCTTTTTTAGACCTGTCACTTAGAGGAGGTGGATATCCCACTCAAAAAACAGTGCAGGTAGCAGTGAGCTTCAGTACCTGAACTAGTCATGACGTCATTATTTCTGAAGAAGCCAAGTTTTATGAGGTCTATGGAAAAGGCAGGCAGTTGATCACCATTCCAAGAAATACAGGTGATCTCAGTTACCTCTTGGAGGATTTTTACAGCTCATATTCCCTCCTCTGAGAGAGGCCAAATGTTTTACCCTTTCTCAGAGTGAGAGAATCAAGCAGCTGACAGTTCAAATTCCTGCATGTGGCCACAGTAGGGAGCTTCTGAGATTCAGAGATGTGGACACATAACCTCTCCTCTTTACACGTTATTACAGCAATAAGGATTATCTTGGGGCCACTACTCAGTTAAGGGTAAACGTTTTAATATTGAACTGTCCAAGATCATCAAGGTCAACATCCTGCTGCCACTCTTTGAGAAGAGCGACGGAGTATTTTTAGTGTAGACAGGTGGAAAAGGTGTTGGTCATGTGGTCATTGCCAAGATGCAGTGCAGCCTTCCACTTCAACCAGACAGAAAATCTAGCATCATTTTTTATTTTTGTCTTTATTTAAGTTATGTACACTGGAAGTACATGAACCACTGGTATCTAAGTTTCTGTTAAAAAAATTAGCCATGTCTTCTTTTTGTCAGTACAGTATTTACAAAGTACATTTGTGTTTTTTAAATAATAGGAACTGTGGTAAATGATGCATTCTTTATTCCTCCTCCAACAGCCTCTGGACTTTGAGTCTGCTAAGACGTTTTACATCCAGATTGATGCTCTTAGGCCAGAGCCCCTGATGAAAGGTCTGGAATACCTTTCTGGAGTCTCTTTATCAGTCATTGATGTGGACGAGACTCCAGAGAGCAGCCTGAACGTCCTGGATGTGACAGTGCCTGAAAACATCACCAAAGGATCTGTGCTGTTCACTGTGGAGGCAAAGGACCCCGAAGAAAATGGTTCAACAAAAAATAAATTCCTCAGTTCCAAAAGAAAAAAGAAAAAAACTAAACTGAAACATGACCCATGAGGTTGTTCTGACACTTTATTGAATCTGAACTGCAGTCTAGAATGAGAAATTAGACATGGCAAAGCAAGACCACAGGGAGAAAACCTCTACAAATCCTTTATAAAGTTCTGATGTTTAGCATTATTGGTTTGTGTTATAAGTTATACTTCTAACTTTTAGTTAAGGAATTGCCATGTTTTGAGCATCAAACTACAACAATCAATGCTCACCTGGCTTTTTGCTCTGACATTCAAAAAAGAAAGAGCTGGATCTCAGTCAGCTCAATAAAAAAAGAAATGAGAGGATCTGATAAAGATGCAGGAAGAAAGTCAAATTTGTTTTTACAATTATCCCAGCCAAAAGGAGTTTTTTTTTTATCTTTATCTATTAGGGGAATCCAAAGTGCTAGCTACTAAACACCGGAGGGTTTTGTCTTGGTCTCTCAGATTTCTGTTAACAACCCAAAAATATCAATAAACCTTCTGTGTGTCATTTGTCTTTTTCAGGGAAGGTATGCAACTGCCCAGAGGTGGGCTACTGCTGAATGAATGAATGAATGAATGAATGAATGAATGAATGAATGAATGAATGAATGAATGAATGAATGAATGAATGAATGAATGAATGAATGAATGAATGAATGAATGAGATGAAGCTGGACTGCTTGAATATCAGGAGCCAGTTTAGGCTTTCCAGTTTAAATTTTGCTAAAAAGCACATCAGCCGAATTTTAAAGTTAAGATTTTTTATTTTTTTAAACTTGTGCAGTAAAAGTAGTGGCAGCAGAATTGATCATGAAAATACAGACAAATACAGACACAAATACATGTGGTGGTGTTTGTTTAACCCTTGTGCTCTCTTAGATGACCGCACCCTTACTTTAACATGTTATTCCTACCATGATAAAGGTGGAAAGATTTCATGTAATCCATGGACACCAATGAATATCACAAATCATTGAAGAAAAATGTCTAGATGACCCAACTCCCAACGTTAAAGTGCCTAGGATAGCACAAGGGTTACACTGATGAGCCTGCTGGACACGCTCAAGTGCAGACGTTTCAGAAGATTGTTATTTTTGGTGAAATGCAGACAAGGACAGTCCCATATGTTCATAAAAATGTATTGAAACAACTTGAAAATGACTAATGCCAGTAATGCAAGTCATTAACAGCTGTTGATAGAACCATTTAAGGTCCACAAGACTGAAGGAAACGTCCCTGAATGTGGCTGCGAAAGGAAAGCAGACACACATAAGTTATGTTAAATAAACAAATAATGCGTTAGCAGCAGATCATAACAACCATCTGTCAGACTCAATATGGACCTAATGGAGACGATCAATGAGGACACCATTATTGAAAGTAAATAATCAAAAACAAAGCAGGGAATCGATGCATTGAATGTTGACATGCCATAATGCTTCTGAGAGAATGTCTTTGGGATTTGTAGATGAGCACATCTATTCTATATTTAGACAAAAAAAATTGTGGGAAACACAGAGGAGGTTTGGTTATGGTCTGGGGCTACTTTGCTGCATCTGCCACACCGTGTTAATTTCAGTTTGCATTTGTACAATGCTATGTATGTTTAGAGGGCCTTGTGGAGTAAAATGTGCTGCCTGGTGTCAGAAAGCTTGATCTCAGTTGCAGCTGGTCGTATGAATATTTCAAATATAGTTAATAAAGAAAATTCCAGGAAAAAAATGTGACGGCGAGGCCAAGGAAGAAAACCCAGGAGCAGGAAGGACACGACTCAGAGCCGACACAGAACACAGAAAAGCCACACCTTAAATAGAAGCTTAATGAGATACAAAACAGCTGTGACTCTCAAAGAAGGCCTCAGGCAGGGGAGGGCCTCCAGGAGATTACTTAAATAAATAAAAAAATTACGTCAAAATATTTTTTACCTTATTTGCCTCCATTTACTCAAATTAAAGCACAAAAATAGTTCTTGGCTGAGAAATCTCAACATACAAAGATCAGCAGCAGAGATCTTACTTCTCTCTCATCCACTTTGGAAGTGAAAATTAAAGTCGAGATTTTGTCGGGTTTGAACGACAGTTGCTGGTGATGCAGTGCCTCCAGTGGCAGCACATCCACCAGTGGAACGCTGAAGATGCTGTTGAGTTGATTACTATGGAAGCATATGTGTCTCATAATTCAAAATAAAAGTCAATACCGGAAATGCTTTTTCATTTTCACAATGAAGCTGCGTTTGTCGACTCAAAAATAAAATGAAAAATCAATCTGCCAAATGGCATTTTTTTTCCTTTTTCAACAGTACTCATTCTGTCCCTTATTAAAATGATGAAGACAATGGTATTTGACATCTCATTTTTTAAAATTTCTCTCATAAATGTGTTTCATAATTATATTTGAAATATCTAATTTGAAATTTAAAATGGATTCACTTTTTCATTTTCACAATGTAACTGCATCAATTGACTCAAAAATAAAATTAAAAATCAACCCTCCAAAAGGCTTTTTCATTTTCTACTTCAACGCCGCTCATTCTGTGACGTAATCACAGCGATAATGCAAAGAGGGGATTGCTTTATTGTTCTCACATCCACCACGCAAAAACAAACGCATATTTCAATGACAGAGTACCGGGGGAGGCGGGGCGATGTATAAAAACCTTACTTTAACTAAAGGTTTAGTGTAGTTTATTTATTTATTTAAAACATTATAAAAACAATAGATACATTTAAGCAGTCACTGATAACAATTGTCAGTCAAAAGAGTCTCTATTTGACAGAATGATAAACAATAGTAAATTTTAAGTCTATTTTATTAGGTATTCTTGGGTATAAATGAGTTTAAGTACTGTAAGTATATTAGAATGTCGGGATCGTTTTTTCTTAACAAATTGAGACAGTGGAGTTCTCGATCTGGAATTTCCACGGTTTGGAGGTATAGATGGCCTCTTTGTTGACCTGGAGCCAGGCTCCAACGCCCCGAAGCATCTCCCCATACACATGGGATCATTCTGTGGGATCCACGTTGGGAAGGTAGTTGTCCCCAAAAGCACTCGATCCTGCTATCAAATGGAGCTGAGAAGGTCTGACAGAGATACATAGTTAAAAACAGAGATTGAACTACATGTATGTTGATAATGAAGTTAGCTGCTGCCTTTGACCACAGCTTTGATCTGAGAAGCTTCACTGCATTCAGACTCTAAATACTTCTTCAAAAATAAATGGAAAAGGTTGTTTAGTTTTTTTATTTTCTAGGCGGCGTTCATGAATCACAGATAGACCTGATGTGTGTTTAGATCAAACACTATGAAGTGATTTAAAAACTATAGCAGCAGTGCTATAAAGTCAAGTCACAATCAAGCTGGACGTTTTTCTGGAATAAATTTGTGTTTGGGTTCAGGTTATGTTAGAACTTACCATCCCATTAAAATTTGTCAAAATATTATTTAATGTAATAATATTTTTACTAAAGTATCCGAATAATATGTCAGCACAGTATCAGATACAAATGTATGCTGATAACTAAAGCAGAATGCAGCAACCAGGATTTCTCCAGCAGGACGACCTCACGAGGACATAAAGCGAGAATGACATCTGAAGGAAATAGGGATATTGATTCCAGAGAAGCAGAAGGTGGAAGAGAGCAAGATCTGGGGAGAAGTTCCTTCTTTCAATTGATGAATGAGACTTTTCAGTTTGTCTTTACTCTGGTCTGTAAAGGTAGATAACCTGTCGGAAAAAGTCTATCAACATTGTCTACAGTTATCTTTCAGCTTAGTAAAAAGTAGAAACATCATAAAAAAAACTCAACAGAGAAGATCTAAGGTATGCACAAACACACACGACCACATTTACACACAAACAAACATGCTCAAACATATACAGTGGGGGAAATTGATTTTTGGTGAAAAAGCTATTGTCCATATCAACAGATATGAAGACATTTGCAAATGTTGCTTTAAACTTGGTTAGGGTTTGTCATGTGTGAGTCAATTCAAAAACGTTTCAGGAACAAGTCCACCCCCTGCAGTTGCATCACTTGCACTGCAACAATTTCAGGTAGGAATTTTGAGTTGTTTAGAATACATAAGTTGTGCGAATATTAGATTTCAGTCATTTGTATTAACCAGCATGTGCCCTGCAATGGGCTGGTGTCCAACAACTCCATGACCCCCAGTGGCACTATAGCTGGTTTAAACGATGGATGGACGGACGGACAGACGGTAATTTGTATTAGCCAGCATGATTGAAATGATCACCGTCTCAAATTTCATGCCATTTTTGGCAAAAGTGACTCTTCTTGTTGTTTATTACACCTTTACAGCTGGTGTTGTCTCCATAGACCAGTAGGAGGAAGTGAAAGCATTTGTCATTAACATTTTCCATTTTAAGACATGTGGCAGGATGTGGACAGTGTCAATAAAAAAGCAAAAGGTTAGTTGTGGACAAGTTTTCAAAGCTGCAAATTTCAGTGATGATCACATGCATGTAATGTTCCAAATATGTACATAAATCTCTGTCTCTATCACTATTTCAGATGTTGATGAAAAACCATTGCATCCCTGAGAAAAGTTCCTGGATATTTGACATTCACGATCTACCGTCACAAATGACAAATGACATGAACATATCTGCAGCTCGGGATATTGATGGGGGGACTTTTAAGTCCAGTCCCAAGGAAGGGTTCTTTGAAGTGATGAAAGAAGAGAGACAAAACAATTCTGAAAGTGCAAAGAAAAAAAAACTCAAATTAAACATTAAACAGGTTTTACAAAACACCCCCAACAGAAATTTTAACCCAATTAATTCTGAGTGGAACATACTATTAGTCATTGTGTGAACGGAGGCTAGTGATCATATTGTTAGTATGTTGTTAAAGCTTCATACGTCAATTAAGCTAAATAATTACTGTTGGGTTTTTGAGTATAAAAAAATCACAGAGGAGTTTGTATGTCTTTGATTAATTCCTTTAATTTACTGATAATGTACATTATTGTTAAAAAAAATCTGTGCTGGTATTCATTGCCGTTCTTGTTTGTATCCTCCTGACTTCTCTTCATCACCTGAACTCTGCTCATCACAGGTAAAAGTTCAGCAAAAGTGATGAATGGTTTGTGAAGTAAAAGCCCCGCCCCTTGGTTGCGTCACGCCCCTGTTCTAGACTGGGATTGGTTGAAGCTGCAATACAGTGCAGGAGAAGAAATTCGACACATTCAGAATCACACTGGGCCAAACCGACCCGAAAGGGACCAGACTGAGGGATTTGGGGATAAAGAAATATCAAATTTATCTCAATTTTAAATGTAAATAAATTGTGGCATATTTTTAGTTCCACGTGTGATTTTTTTTTTTTGGCACAAAAGCGGCCCACCAACTGGTAATTGTCATCAATCCTTCGCTCTGTGGGACAAGAAGAGCAGAAATGGAAAAAATGAACGGTTTCTCGCGGAAACGGAACATCCTGTGCCTGTTTGACGTGGACGGCACCCTGACACCGCCGAGAGAAGTGAGCTCACTTTCCACAACAAGCTTGTTGTTTTTGTCATTCCTCCGCCCCCTGTTATGTGCCAGGCGCGTGGCGCGAGGCGCGCGGCGTGCAGAGCACACCGTGTCCTCCTGGCATCAGGCAGGCGCTCATTCTTGGATTGTGTTGATGCGGCTCTATCGGACAAAGATCAGGACTGTCTTGTTTAGATCTCAAGCTCACGTCAAACACATTCACATGTTGTTTGATTAAAAGCTGGTGTAAACTTGTGCTTTCCCCCAATCTTCTGTGTAAATGGCACTCTACTGCACAGAGATGGAGTGACCGACATGCCTTTTTTTCTCTCCTGCACAGAAAATCGACCCAAAGCTTGATGAATTTTTTCAGACTCTGAGAAGAAAAGTAAAGATCGGCATTGTTGGAGGGTCAGACTATCCCAAGATTGCAGAGCAGCTTGGAGAAGGAGATGATGGTGAGCATTCCTCCAACTGTCTGAAACCATTGGGCTGCTAAAAAGACCTGCCACTTTATTGCAATTAGACTCTAGTCTGCAGAGATGATCGTTCTCCCAGGGGAACCCACATTATACACAGCAAAAATAAATAAAGAAAAGTTAAAAAAAAGTTAAGTTTAGACTGTTAAATTACTTCAACTTTGATTTGAATGTTCTAAAGCCCAAGAATAAGTACTTTTTTCTATTTAAGCAGATAACTCGTTTTATGAGTTTTTATGAACCTAATTGTAGATCATTTGATTACAGTGGCAAAAAAGTGTAATAAGTGAAAATGACTTAAAACAAATTTGGAGTAAAGTGAGATTATGATCTTAAAACAAGTTGGCCCATCTTAATAAATTTTCATAAAATCTAAAACTAGCTCTTATTCTTGGAACATAAATCCAGTCACTTGTCAACGTTTATAAAATTTTAGAATAAGATTCTTAAAATTAAACTAACATTTCTAATCAAGTAATTTTTACAAGTCTTTTGATGCATTTTCCTTATTTCTAGATCTTAGCTCGTACAGAAACAAAAAAAAATCTTGACTGCTGATTTCTAGGAAAAGCTTGGAAAGGTGTAGAGGAGAAGATAAAGCAACTTAAAACCTAAAAATATCTCGAATAGCTAAAAACAAGAAGTGTATATACATCTCTCACTCTTTATTTCTTTCTGTCATAAATTAAAATACTGCTAAAAATGGTGCAATTCCCATTTTAGCTGAAAGAGTTTATTCCAAGACCCACTCAGAGCCAGAATCTTACATTAGGCTGATAGGCTTGTCTTTCAGCAAACATTAAGCAACAACCTGAATGCCAATGAATTGTGTAGAAGAAGGCTGTGTGCCTTAGCCACCACGCCAAGTGTGCCAAAGGTGACTCTTCTTGTTGTATATTACACCTTTACAGCTGGTGTCGTCTCCATACACCAGTAAGAGGAAGTGAAAGCATTTGTCATTAACATTTAGTGTTTTAAGACATGTGGCATGATCTGCAAAATGTAAATAAATAAAAAACGAAAGGTTAGTCGTGTACTAGTTTTCATAGCTGCAGCTTTTTGATGATGATCACATGCTATTGTTTTCTTAAATTTAGCATGTGATATCTGCCCTAACATATTATTTTGTTATTCCATTTAGTGTCGTTTTTTTTGGCAATCATTTATTTTTATACAGATATTGATCCAAGCTGAGCCAATCATGGGCTGCATTTCAATCTTGTCCCAAACACACAGATTACTTTAAGTTAAATAACCTTTTCATAATATCATTTATTTTAAATAAGGAAATCAGTGGTATTTCCCGCTCAAGGTGCAAATGAATATCTGCTTATTTCAGTTTCTGAAAAACCCTCTTCAGGTTTTACTAGGTGAATTTATATTGTGTTCTAATTTACTAGGTGTATAAATACTTCTAGTATTTGACCCAAAACTTGAATGTTGGTTTATCTAATGTGTTCAATCAAATGTGTATAAATAAGAGTGTAAAAGGGTATCTGATGTTAAATATATCAATTTTGTCACTTATTGTCACTTTTTGAAAACCAAAATCTGTAACCTTGTTTCAGATTTTCCAGCTGTCACAGTGGTATTTCTGTTTATGGAAGACATTAAACAAAGTGGGAAGGTTGAGCAGATTAAATGTCTTATCCAGCTGTGTCATCTGTGATCTTGGCTGAACATGGGTCTCTGCTCCTGTGATAAAGTGACTTATGTGCCCTCTTGCAGTCATCCACAAGTTTGACTATGTGTTTGCTGAAAACGGAACAGTTCAATACAAAGATGGAAAACTTGTCTCTAAACATGTAAGTGTTTATGATTCAAATCATTGTAATGTAGACAGATGCATACTTCCACATAATGGTGAGGGTAAATTCAAAGAAAATGGCTCTTTGTTTCCTCCTAATCATTGCCAACAGCTTTGGTTGGAAACTATTAGAAAACTGTTAAGATAACGGAGCTTAAAAGTTAGAGCACCATTTCTTGTTTTACTTGAGTTATTATCCAATCATTACTTTAAAAGTTGCATGTCTTACCATTTACCTTATTGATGTGGAATAAAAATATATAGAAACACCACTAACTTATATCCTTGTTTCTATGAACAAATGACAGAATTTCTATAGTTTACTTCATGCATTGAACTCCTGTCTGTTGTAAATTTGTTAAAGATGAGAATTTCTTTAATATGTTGTAGCCTTAAGGAAATATGTTATTCTTTATCATTTAAGTTTTCAAACATATAGAGTTTTGTTGTTTTCATTGATAAAGTACTTTTTAACTCCTGCAGACCATACAGAATCACCTTGGCGAGGAGCTGCTGCAGGACCTGATTAACTTCTGCCTCAGCTACATGGGACTCATCAAGCTGCCAAAGAAACGGTGATTTCCCAGAGCTTTTGATAAGTTAAACAGGATTAAAGCTGATGAGTCACACAAAGAAGTTATGAGAAAGAGTAGTGTGTGACGCTGAGGTCAGAATTAATTATTTGTGGTCAAAATTATGTTGTTGTGCCAAAAAAAGAGTATCACAAAATCTTTTGAAATTGTTTTTAGGATTCTTTTTGTACAGAGCATGCATGATCAGCATTGAGCCTCTTCTTGTTTGCTGTGGTGATGGACAGAATGTCAGTGGACCATGATGTTTGCAGATGACATTGTGATCTGTAGTGAGAGCAGGGAACATCTGGAGAGGTGGAGGTTTGCCGTGGAAAAGGGAATAATGAGTGTCAGCTGCAGCAAAACAGAGATTCTGTGTGTAAATGAGAGGAACTCATGTGGAACGGTGAGGTCACAGGGGGCAGAGGTGGAGAAGAAAGAGGACTTTGAGTAATAAGGATCAATAGTCCAGAGCAATGGAGAGTGCAAGAAAGAGGTGAAGAGGTGTTTGCATGCAGGTTGGAATGAGTGGATGAAGGTTTTAGATGTGATTTGTGACAAAAGAGTGTCACTGAAAATGAAAGGAAATATGTAGAAAACTGTGGTGAGACCATGTTGTTGGTTTAGAGACAGGAAGCAGAGCTGGAGGTAGCAAAGACGAAGATGTTGGGGTTCTCTTTTAGAGTGACCAGGATAGATATAATCAGGGATGAATCCATCAGAGGAACAGCTCAAATCAGTAGGTCTTCTTCAAAAGGTTAATAATTAAAGACACATTGATCATGCTAAGAGTCAAGTTTGTTATTATCAAAGTCCAAGAAAAATAATCACTGATTTGGAAATGGAGTCATTTGAAGTTTTAACCCTTCTTCCCGCTATTGTGTAAATGTGTGGGGCTTTATGGGGATAACTTGGTTTAACTTTGACTAAGATGATTTCAACAGGAGGGACAATGATTCTGGCAGGAAAAGGATGCTGAGATAGAACTAGGAGATTCATGGATGTGGTGAAGGAGGACATGATGCAGAGGAGAGGGTTAGATAGAGGCAGGTGATAAACTGTGGTGACCCATGAAGGAAACAGCTTCTGAACATAGAAAAATAACTCAAGTTAATTTTTATGGTACACTGTCATGTTCAATGTTTAACTGTGCATTTTCTTCTGTTTACAGGGGAACTTTCATTGAATTCCGAAATGGAATGATTAACATTTCACCCATTGGTCGGAGCTGCACATTGGAGGAACGAAAAGAATTTTCTGAAATTGACAAGGTAAATCTCTTTACTATTAACTTTAAATCAGCCAGTCTCCAATTTATTAATCTCCGCTGCATATGTTGGTTTGACGGCAGCTGAACACGTGTAGAAGGATTCTACTTGACAGCAGATACAAGGAAATTTGAATAGTTTTGTCTAATTTATCTTGGGTTATCAGCAGTATTTCATTTTTCAACAATCCAAGCTGGTGGTGGATGGTTATAAAAATAAAACATTTATTTTCACTACTGCACTTCACACACACATTTTGGTAATATGTAATAGAGAATTTATTTAATAAATCTATCATTTTCACCTTTTATCCGATTTTACTCTGGGTGCCACATTTCCATCTGACTTAACATTGAAAAGCAGAGTATCCAGGCTCAGATTCATAATGTGTTCAGTCAAGCAGACAGAGGAAGGTCAAACTACAGGATATTTCTGGATAGTTAAACAGATTTTACACTGATGTAACACAGTAACAGGCAGTGTGGAGGAAGCAGGTCAAAACAAGAAGATGAGGGGATGTTTACTTTGCAACCTTTTTTGTAGAGTTACAAAGGGATGTGAATACTCCATTAAGATTTTATTTATGGGAAAATAATTTCTAAATCAACCAAGGTAACTGGTATGATTTTTAGTATTTGTGGTTAGGATTGAAGTAATGAAAGAAGGTGTCCAGAGTTTTGCTAATAAAGGCTACTGTGTACAAAAACATGGTGGAAATAATGTAGCAACTCTTAGCACACAATGTAAAGTTAAGTATTGAAAACTTAGCAAAAAAGCCATGCAAACTTTTACTCTGTTTCAATATTCAGCACAGCATTTTTCTTACCATAACTCAAAACAGTCCTAAAAAACAGATTCTCTTGCTTTTCTTTCGGAATGAAGTTGTCTGGAGTGATGCATTTCCCCCAGTTTTTTTCTGATTGATGACTTTTTTCATGATACCACATCAAGACTGTCTGTTTTCTTAGCAAACAGAGACTTGACCCCACACATCTTGACAATAGCAGGAGCAAGGAGGAAGACTTGTTTAGGAGACCATTTCAAAAAGCCTGAGTTGAACTTCATCGCATGTTTTGTTAATTCATAACACGATAGAAAGATACTCAATTTAAGAAAAGAAATCATTAGGTCTTCTTCAAAAGGTTAAGTGTTAAAAACACATTGAACGTGCAAAGAGTCAAGTTTATGTGATTATCAAAGTCCAAGAAAAAACATCACTGATTTGGAAATGGAGGTGTTTGAAGTTTTAACCCTTCCTTCTGCTGTTGTGTGAATGTGTGGGGCTTTATGAGGATAACTTGGTTTAACATTGAGCCCTTCAGTTCAAAACTGCAGTGAAACCTGCTGAAGCTATGCATTCCAAAAAGGGGAGAGGGAACAGCAGAGAGCTGAGTGCACATTCCAAAGAATGTCTATTTCCTTAAGGTCAACTCCCTGGAAAGTAGCTTTTTTTAAGGACTCTATAGAATCAGGTTTCCTCAGTAGAATAATTTTAGACAAGACTTGCAGCTGTTTTAGAAAATATATCAAAAAGCTTGAACCCTGAGGAAAAAAATCTTTTAGGTTTTATATGTTCATATGTCCTAAAGAAAACTTCTGCAGAAATCTGAGATACAGCTGCTGTGTGGTCCAACAGCAGCAACAAAAACACATTTAAAATAATTTTACCAAAGCTAGTAATGTATTCAATTCAATTCAATTTTATTTGTATAGCCCAAATTCACAACAACAGTCGTCTCGATTGGCTTCGTATCAGTAATGGAAAAAGTTAAACATAAAATCAAAAGGATCATGAATACTTAGAATTCAATAGGAAAATACTAAATTGAACTAACTTAACAGACTAAACTAAACTGGGCATCCCTGCCCTTAGACCCTCCTTCGTGGTAAGGAAAAACTCCTAAAAAAAACGTATTCCAGAAAAAAAGAAGAAACCTCAGGGGTGCCCACATGAAGGAGGGATCCTCCCCCAGGACGGACAGGCGATTTACAAGAACTCATAGAGCAGAATTAATTTATCTAACTCTACAACTACATATTTAAAGTCCAGCAGACGCGCTTCATCCAGATGTAGTTGGGGGGACAGTCGGGGGCGCGAGTCGAGCGGGAGACAGGATCCACAGCCAGGTGTAGGATACCATAGACACACAACTTGGAGCTAAGACATAAGTTATTCTTTAGTTTCCTCTGAACAAAGTACATGTTAAACAAGTTATACTTGTTTGAATGTCACAAATTCAGAATGTTCTGGAGACACTCAAGAATGTTTATGAACCAGGGGCCTATTGGAAGAGTGTCTGCCCTGAGAATTGTAGGTTGTGGGTCGAAAATTCATGGTTGGTTGTATCAAAAACTCCATAAAAGCCTCCCTTGACACCCAGCATTAAAGTTAGGATTTTTTATTTTTTTAAACTTGTGCAGTAAAAGTAGTGGCAGTAGAATTGATCATGAAAATACAGACACAAATACATGTGGTGGTGTTTGTTTAAACTGATGAGTCTGCTGGACACGGTCAAGTGCAGACGTTTGAGAAGATTATTATTTTTGGTGACATGCAGACAAGGACAGTCCTGTATGTTCATAAAAATGTATTGAAACAACTTGAAAATGACTAATGCCAGTCAGTCTCAGAGCAGACACAAGCTATTCTTTAGCGACCTTGTGCTAGACTGTCCGGCCTGTGACTGGAAGGCTGTGAGCTCAAATCCACGGCAGAGTCATAGCAAAGACTCTAAAAGTGGGACCCAAATGCCCCCTTGCTTGACACCCAGCATTAAGGGGTAGGATTGGTGGATTAAACCACCAAAAGATCCCTGAATACAGCTGTGTTTGCTGCTCACTGCTCCCCCATGGGACGGGCCAGATGTGGAGGACACATTTCACACATTCAGGTGTGTGTCAATTATTGGGACTTTGACCTTTACATCGCAACAGACCAGACATTTTGTGAGAGAACACATCAGTTTGATAGCCAGAAATACTGAGATTTTGGAGTTCATCTTAGGCCAAAGTAATAACTTTCATGCCTTACTGTCACTAATATGCAAAGTGGGTGTGGCTCAAAGTGTGGTACTAGAACAAACACTAAAGAGAGGTTGGATCCAACTGTTGTTTCCTGGCAGTCACATCATTATGACATGTGCTACTCGTCCATGTAAATCAAATTAAAGACGTATCTGCTGTGGTTTTTGTGCCATTGCAGCTGGAAGGCACAATGACAACTCCACAGGAATTTCTACTTCACTCAAAATATGAATTGTCCTAACAGGACTTCGACTCTTCGACAGTCTAGTTTGTCATGAAGAATCGACCAACCTTTGGTCCTTACTGAATTCATCCTGTAATCCAAGTCTTTCTGAAGGTAAACACTTTCGTTTTGACCTGGTCACGTGGCAGTGCGACCATCCCAGGCAGAGAATCTGCAGCACAACAGCTGAGAGACAAAATAAATAAGGTGTTGCAATGGTTTGGTCAAAGTCCAGGTCTGACAAAACTGCAGTGTTGGGATTTTTAGAGACAAGAATGAACATAGGCTACAACTGTGTCAAAGAACTCTGAAAGCCATCCTGTGAACATTTATTCAGAAAAACATTTCAAAAGTTTAGCACCAGTGTGCATTAAATGAGGTAAATTAGAAATCTATGATGAGAAACTTGTTGAGTTTAAAAAGGGGAAAAAAACTTCCTAAATTCTGTTCTGATTTTGTCAAGCGGAGAAGTCAGCAGATCTTTGTGTTCTGTTTTTCAATCCTGTCGAACAAAGACTCAACTGTTTTGTCAACACAGAAACTGGTGCAGCCACGTTAACACAACTCTTCAATGAAGCATTTGTTCAGAGGAGCATTAGCCTCCTAACAGATTCTCTTTTTTTGCTTTTCCCGCAGAGAGAGAAGATCAGAGAGAAATTTGTTGCTGCACTGAAAAAAGAGTTTGCTGGAAAAGGCCTTCGCTTTACTAAAGGTGGGAGCAAAACAAAAACGAATTAAGTGTGGATCATTTTAGGAGTTATCTTTTTTTATCTTTGCACAAAACAGAAGTATTTCATCATCGTAAAAGCTTGAAGACAAACCAGCTCTAGTCTGTGTTGTTGTTGTACCTCACACCCAGAGTTCGCCGTGTACCTTTCTAAGTTGTTGGTTAACTATTACACAAACACTCTTGCCTTCGAGAAACTAAATGTCAGAGGGCAAATGAGGTTTCTGATATTTGCCTACGTGCTCCATCAGATGTGAGCTTCTGCAAATGACACACAAGACAGAGGAAAACAGGACATGATTCAACATGTTCAGTCAGACCTAGAATCAAACCTTTTTTTTTTTTACTTGTTCCTTTCTGAACATTTTTTAGTTGACTCAGCAGTTGGGCAAGACGGAAAGTTTCAATAATGGACACGGACGGGGTTAAAGGTTAAAGACGTAATCAAAGCACAAAGCTGTTTATGTGATGAGGTCGAAGGTGTTTGGGATGGGGGCGTGCCGGGGTGTGTGAGGGAACCAGCCCTCTGGCTGGCTGCACTGACAAAACAAAACAACAATTTAAGGTGACAGAGACACAAGACTCCATTTGTAATCTAAAGAAAATACTATTTAATTTTGTTTATCACTGATAAGTCCCACTGTACCCACAGTCCCAAATTTCCCAGCATGGAAAGGAAAAATACTTTTTCATTTTCGTCCAATGTCTTCTACAAAGGCGTGTTTGTTTACTGCTCAGTTCTTTTCAACCAGTTGCTTGCAGAACAGAGTGCATCTCTAGCTTTAAAAAATGTGGGGGACTCATTGAAATAAATAAAGCTTTGTCATTGTCTCTTTCAGGTGGTCTAATCAGCTTTGACGTTTTCCCTGAAGGCTGGGACAAAAGGCTGTGTCTGGACCTGCTGGAGGCTGAAGGCCTGGAGGCCATCTACTTCTTTGGCAACGAGACCTCAGATGTAAGGTCATTTGGTTCATAGAAAAAAAGCTACAGATATTTAGTAACAAAAGGCATCTGTTGTTTTAGAGTTGGTTTGGATTTTTCCTGCGATGGGACTAATCTTCTTCAGAGATGAATCTTTATTTCTATCCCATTCAAACACACATGCAGAAAATTTGCCTTGTAGTTTTTTTTGTTTTTTTTTGCCATTCCTCAGTCAGTTTAGTGTCCTGTATTGAGCTCACTCACACATTTCATGGTCCAAACCCACAAATTGGATTTGTTTTAGTAAGTTTTTGCAGTTATGGAACTTTTAACTTGTTCCTTTTTGTTTGTTTGTGTTTTCTTTTTACTCACCAGATGTTTACTGGATGTTTCAAATAGAATGTAAAGTTGAAACTAGATTTCCAACTTTTAAACTTAGAGCAATAATACAAACTTTTACACATGAAATAAAGATAGCTGCTATTCGCATAAACAAACAGCAGCACTTTATATAAATTTAACACTTCTGTCTTATTTTATTTACTTAATATCTTGCATAGCATTGAATGTTTTATCTTTCCGTGAATATTCGGCTAAATTAATTTAGCGATAGGTCAGGATTGCAAACCATTTAAATGCAACATGACCACCTAATACTTCAGTTTTTGTCTGTGTGCAGGAAAAAAGCTCAGCTGCAATTTAAAAAAAAAGCAGCACGCATTGTACTTAAGGGTTTAGTGGAGTATTGTAGAAAAATATTCTGGTAACTCACAAATATTTCAAGTTAGCATGAAGCTACATAGAGCTAGCTGTCAGGAGCTCCCTTTGCAGAAATAACACACTAAGTTGATTTTATTAAGAAAAATTGAGTATAAGTATTTAGCAAGTATACTATAGACCATGTACGTGTAGTGTTGCAAGTAGACTCATTTTAGCATTGGTTGCTAAGAAATCTTGTGACATTTAGTTTTTCGTATTAATACCCTGTTTTAGTATAACAAGCATTTAGAACTAGAGGGCAAATCAATTTAATTTAAAACCCTTTTCAATCAGGTTAAACGCAGGCTCGTTTTGAATGCATTTTAGTGGCTTCTTTTAGTTTTAGTATGACATTCATAACAAACCATGTCAGGCTGCAGAAGATGGCTCTGTGTTTTCCTGCTGAAACTGGGATTTCTTTGCAGGGAGGAAATGACTATGAAATCTTCAATGACCCACGGACCATCGGTTTCACAGTCTACTCCCCTCAGCACACAGCCAGGCTTTGTCGAGAGCTGTTCTTTGATGCTTCACCACAAATCTTCTCATGTCCAGATTCCTGCCCCACAAACCCCTCTGAACTGGATCACAACAGAGTCCTTACCGGAGCCTGTTTATGAAACAATGAACGGCACAACTACTGATCCCTCCATATTATTAATATAAAGCTAAATATTAATAAAGCAGAGGTGTTTTGACTAAGTATGTTTGCTAAGTTGCACAATTTTATTATTTTTCAAAGGGACAGAGACAGTGTTTCATATAAAGTACTGTGCCAAAAGTTGGGCTTGATTTCTGTGATATGTAGCATGAAGCCTGAGAGGAAGCAAAACCTTTACGAGATTTAAAAACAGGAATGTTAAAAGTGTACAAAGTCCTATTTGCACTGCCATGTTTTCATGAGTGTTGAAAGTGAGAAGAGTGATTGAGATTTGAAGGTATGTAATCATTTTAGTCTAAACAGGGGCCTTTCATCCTCCATGACCGAGGAAACGCAGAAGGGAACATTCTGAGTATTTTCATGTGACAACTGGAGTTGATATTTATTATGTTTGTTTGTTTTACTTTACAAATCACATGGCAAAGATGAAAATGTACATGTTTTTTTTCTTTATTGTTAATTATCTTTAAATGTATATGTATAAAAACTTCAACAGTTTTAAAGTTTAAAAAAAGGATTTATTGTTGTTGATGGATTTTGAAACAATAAGGAAAGTGTTTTCAGAACTTTTGTTACAGCTATGCATATACATAAGCAGTAACAAAACATAAAGAACTACCAACTTTCATTATACTTACCTAAAAACATTTAAATGGTGACTATTGCCTTAACAAACGTATCATGAAGAAGTTCATGTGTAATTTGTTGCTCCTTACAAAAACCTAACTACTTCTGGGATTTTATTGTATCACTTAACTGTAATTTCTGAAAGATAAGTTATATCAGTTATGACAAAAGATGTCTGATGTGTAATTCTTGCAATAAATCATTTGTGTATAAACTTCCTCCGTTTTTTTTAAGTCCTTAAGGTACCTGTCATTCTTCTTTTAGCCACTAGGTGTCCTCATTACTTTAGCTAGCCCGTTGAAAATCTGCACGCTTCGGTCTGCACACTGCAGCCAGGGGCTTCTCGATTCACCAGATTCCTTCTTTGACCCTTGAAGCCTGTTTAACCCTTGTGCTATCTTAGATGACCCCACCCTTACATTGACGTGTTCTCCCTACCATGATAAAGGTGGAAAGATTTCATGTAATCCATGGACACCAGTGAAGATCACAAATCATTGAAGAAAAAAGGTTCAGCACACTGTCTAGTGGGTCTAGATGACCCTACTCCCAATGGTAAAGTGCCTAGGATAAGACAAGGGTTATCCCTGAGGTCACTTTTTTTCCAAACTCTTAATTTTCCGAATTTGTCTAGGACTAGTGAAGATGCATAACAGATCATACAAAACTCTCCACTCTAATATTGGATTGTTAGACTTACTGTTGACCCAAAAATACTTTTTCATTACTTTTCTTTTGTGATTAACCATTGATTGCAGAAAAAAATGAAGTATCCATCACTGTGTGTTACTCCTTTTTTAACAAATTAGGATGAGCTGCTAATTTAAAGTTATCAAAAAAGCACACCAGTGTTACAAAAGGGATATAGTTTAGGGATAATAGTTTGACAACTTCCTACAATCCCACATAATCCAGCCACCAATATGTATTTACCAACTAACAGGAAGTAAAATAGAAAAATAAACAATAAAACCAAAATGTTTTTTTATGAAAACACATTTGACCAAAATCCCAAATTAAACTTTATTGTAGTTAAGAGGCTCAGAATCACCACCACATCCTCCACAGCTTTTTGACACTTAATGCAACAGAATTTGATATTAAGATTCGAGCAGTGACACTGACAGACAGAGAATTTGTGGCTGACATATTGTAAGTGTAAACAAACACACATATTATGTAAGATACAATTACTTTGAAAACAACATGGTGTGGAATGAACTTTATTGACACCAACTAGTAAAATGTGAAGCCAAGTTTTACAAAGTCTCACACAAAAATATGCATTGCAAATGCTGAATTTAGACGTCAAATTGAGTCCAGATTTTTAGGAGACACTCACCCAAAAACAAGACAATACATGAATAAATAACAAGAGTTTGCATCGTAGGATCATAGGAGATCAGGCTACATCTTTTGAGATTTTTGCTGCTTTTAGTAAACAATTCTTCACATTTCTCTATCAGTTTCATCAAAAATATTGTGTGTAGTTTTTGTAAAATGAAGGATCAGTGGCCAAAAGTAGAACAGAAAAATCCTCACTTTTTTAGTAATCACAAATTTAAAATGTTAAACAAATTCAGATTATTAACTTGATCCAAGCTATTTCTTTATGTCCCATTTGTTTTATGTTTTTCTTTAATTCAGTTTTTTTTGTGGTTCTGAGGTTGACACTTTTGCGTGTTTTCATCTTGTCTGCATTTATATACAGTCAGAATTGTGTGGTCTGTATATCAGAACCACCTTTTTCCTCAACGCTTTTTAATGCTTTAGGCTCATTTTGAATAAACAGAGCTACTCTGGAATACGGTGTTTTTTATCAATAGGTCCATCTTTATCTTAACTAAAAAAAGAAAATGTATGTTTTAACCTGAAATAAAAAAGTTTCTGTGTCTCGTGCAGAGTTGATTGTTGAATGGGGGCAGTTTTGAAACAGTGCTGTGCCTCACAGTCTAACTATGGACCCGAGCACTTTACTGTGAAGAATTAAACATATTTAGGATGAGAGTCTGACCCCAGAAAAGCCAAGTTCCTCCCCCCCCATCAGACGCTGAGCACCGTCACTAGGAGCTGATGATCTGGCCAGACCAGGTCTCATGTTTGGTCCCCGGGTTCAGGTGTGTGATCTTCACATCCACAGCCTGCACCTTCACATTCTTTGGTGGGACTCGGCACACTTTGTATGTGACCTCATCTCCTTCAACAGGAACATACTCCCCCTCGATGCTGAAATACAGGAAATGTGCAGCAGTGATGCATTAACCTTTAAAAACATCTAACTTAGTAACAACAAATATTCCTGAGACCGTGTCCTAAACTATTTCATAGAAGTGTTCTGCCCCCTAACATTATCATTATTGCTCAAATTTAAAATAATGCCTCATTACAAAATTACTACCGTAATTTCCGGACATAAGTCGCTCCGGAGTATAAGTCGCACCAGCCCAAAAATGCATTATAAAGTAGAAAAAAACACATAAGTCGCACTGGACTATAAGTCGCATTTTGACAGGAAATTTATTTGACAAAATCTGAGACCAAGATATAATAACTTGCACAACCTCATATGACACAATAATAGCAGAATGTTTATCTCATAATTTCACAGTAATTCTTTCTCATACTTATTTATTTATTCCTTTCATAAAGCATCATTGTCCAACTAATACTCTGTTTTCATCCTGTATTTGTAGAAGCTGTTGTCATTTTTATTGCATTTCTGAATCTATGAAATCATTGGAAAATAGAATATTATGTTGTTAGCCTTCAAGATCTTACTTTAAAAAAAGGTTTGCTGATTCTCTGAGTCACTTAACATACTCTTAACACTTAACATACCTCATACATCAAATTGACCCAAGAACATCATCTCTGTTCCTCACAAATGAACATAACAGGAGGGTTAACAATGTATTTATTTCAATTTAGTTCTAATATAAGTCACTGCGGAGTATAAGTCGCACCCCTTGCCAAACTATGAAAAAAAGGGCGACTTATAGTCCGAAAAATACGGTATTCACATTTTTGTTTTTTTGTATTAATTTATCCTTATTTTTTTTTTGGATAAACAAAAATTTGTTTTCTCTTCTGCTGCACCCTTATGCTACAGAGTTATTTTTATTTAAAAATATAAAAATGTCTTTTTACATTTTTTACTTCATTAAAAAAAAATGAGCTTGGCCTGCACGGTGGCGCAGTGGTTAGCACAGCCCCCAGTTCAAGTCCCGGCTGGGGGACATAAAAAAACAAAACATCAATGGGGGACCTTTCTGTGTGGAGTTGCATGTTCTCCCCGTGTATGCGTGGGTTTTCTCCGGGATCTCCGGCTTCCTCCCACCGTCCAAAAACATGCTTCATAGGTTAATTGGTAACTTTAAATTGTCCATAGGTGTGAGTGTGAGCGCGAATGGATGTGTGATTGAGGATATTCTACTCTGCGACAGACTGGCAAACCTGTCCAGGGCATCCCTTGCCTTCGCCCAAGTGGCCGGGATAGGCTCCGGCAACCCCGTGACCCCAAAAGGGAATAAACGGTAAAGAAGATGAAAAATAAAAAAAATGATTCAGTGAGGGAATCCTTGTTGTGCCCAGAATAAGAAAAAAGTCTGTGCAGAGTAGCTGAATGAAGATACAACTCAAAGAGGAAGAAAATCAGCTGGAAATTAACTTATCACTGTTTCCAGATATTTTGTATTAGTAGTGACCTTAGTTTAAGCTCATAAACAGTTCATGCAGTCTTTGCACTGCAGGTGCAGCATGACTTACTCTGAGATGTGGACAAAGATGTCTTCCCCGCCATGCGACGGCTGGATGAAACCATGACCTTGGGATCTGGAGAAGTTTTTACAGACGCCCTTAAAAACGGGACCTGAGTGAGCACGGACCGTCCTGCAGCACAAAGGTCAGAACATCTCAATCACACATGTCAGTCATTAAATCCTATATTTCAGTGGAGATGAAGTAACAAAGTTGCAGAACAGTAAAGTATTTTGTTCTTTTTGTATGATTTGAGTTTTGTTTCGTTCTGATGTGTTCTGACATTGTTGCATTTGAATGTAAGAAAGCCTGCAAAGACTGGACTTTGGAATGTGGTTCAGATGCTCTGTGGGCTGAATGTGTCTCTGAGGACCCCTAGTGGTCTGTAGAGACTACTGCAAGTATTCAGACAGCAGAAAAATTCTAGTCACATGCTAAAGAGATGGAAAAACCCTTTGGTCATATGAACATGCAATATAACAAGCAGGACAAAACACCCATCAGGCAACAAGATGGACAGTGCATTGTCACATGACCTGTCAGGCCCAGTGAGGGGGTCCTGGACAAGAACATACATAAATAGGCAAATGATCTCTGACATCACCCATAGATCTAATTATCCAAAGTAAGTCTGAAGTGACTTAAGTTTACTCAGCTAAATTCAGCAAAAGTTCCTCAAATAGGCAAATAAGCAGGACAGAGTAAAAGGAGAGTTTTTTTATTTGGCTTTTTTGGATTCCACCCACTTGCCAATCCAAAAACATGACACTAATAATGTACAAATTTAATCTTTAATAAACTCGAAACTGCTGATTACATAAATCATCTTCAGTTTAAAGTTGTCATTTAACGTGGAAGTAGGTGAAAAGATGCTCCCTTCTGAAACCAGCCTCTAGTGGTTATTTGAAGAACTGCATGATTTGGAACTTTGGACTTACTTCATTTTATTTCATTATGTTAAACTCTTGATGGTAGTGGCCAGACTTACGCTGAGTAGGTACGGTTGCGTTTGGTCGGCAGTGGGCTGGGAAGATCGTGCGGCACCGGTTGCTCCCTTCGCTCCTCCCACACCCGACTTCCCTCCCTAAGGAAGGGGAAGGAGAGGGTGAGAGGGGCATTGGGTGAGCGCAGGGGGGTTCCTGAGGGAGATGTGAGGCCAGGATCTGCCATGTCTTCTCCGTGATTGGATGGAAGCAGGACTGGCACGGAAGGTTGGATGCCGTTGACAGTCAGCTCTGAGCGCAGGGAGCTCAGGGAGGCTGGCCTCACTGCAGGCACTCAGCTGTTATCTGGGTCAGAGCGGTTGATTCAAGTGCGTCAAAAAGATGAGCTGAGAAGGAAACCACAGAGAGAAGATCAAAGGTTTGTCAACAAGAGGCCTGTGCCCGACACATCTCATATACAACCAAGAGGGATCCATGGAGATGGAAAGGCTTTTTTTCTTTGCTTCCTGCCATGTCTATTTAAATTTAGGGGAAATGTTTTCATAAAGATGATGCCGACATCATCATACTTTTCCAGGTTAAGCTGTGAGTCAGATAAGCTTGAAATAGACATTTTAAAAGATGAGGTCATTACTAATTTATGAACAATGCAGATATAGGGTGTGTTCCAACTACTGGGGAAAATCACACTCCTCAGCCTTCCTGGGAAAGTCTATGCCAGGGTTCTGGAGAGGAGAGTCCATCCGATAGTCGAACCTCAGATCAAGGAACAACAGTTCAGTTTCTGCCCTGGTCGTGGAACAGAGGACCAGCTCTACACCCTCTTCAGGGTGCTGGAGGGTTCGTGGGAGTTCGCTCATCCAGTCCATTTTGTGGATTTGAAGAAGGCGTTTGACCGCGTCCCACATGGTATCCTGTGGAGGGTACTCTGGGAGTATGGGGTCCGGGGAGCCTTACTGAGGGCTGTCCGGTCTCCGTATGACCGGAGCAAGAGCTTGGTTCGCATAGCCGGCAGGAAGTCAGACCTGTTGGACTCCGGCAGGGCTGCCTTTTAACACCGGTTCTGTTCATTGTTTTTATGGACAGAATTTCTAGGTGCAGCCAGGGGCCAAAGGGGCTCTGGTTTGGGGACCACAAGATTTCCTCTCTGCTTTTTGCAGATGATGTTGTCCTTTTGGCTTCATCGAGCCAGGACCTCAAGCGTGCATTGGGGCGGTTTGCGGCCGAGTGTAAAGCGGCTGGGATGAGAGTCAGCACCGCTAAATCTGAGGCCATGGTTCTCGACCGGAGAAAGGTAGTTTGTTATTTCTCGGTGGGTGAAGTGTCCCTGCCCCAGGTGGAGGAGTTTAAATACCTTGGGGTCTTGTTCACGAGTGAGGGAAGACCGGAGTGTGAGATTGACAGGCGGATCGGAGCGGCGTCCGTAGTTATGCAGTCGTTGTACCGGTCTGTTATGGTGAAGAGAGAGCTGAGCCAAAAAGCAAAGCTCTCAATTTACCGGTTGATCTTCGTTCCAATACTCACATTTGGTCATGAGCTCTGGGTCATGACCCAAAGAACGAGGTCCCGAATACAAGCGGCTGAAATGAGCTTCCTCCGTAGGGTGGTTGGGCGCTCCCTTAGAGATAGGGTGAGAAGCTCGGTCACCCGCAGAGAGCTCAGAGGAGAACCGCTTCTCCTCCTCATTGAGAGGAGCCAGTTGAGGTGGCTCGGACATCTAGTCCGGATGCCTCCTGGACGTCTCCCTGGAGAGGTATTCCGGGCATGTCCCACTGGGCAGAGACCCCGGGGAAGACCCAGGACAGGCTGGAGAGATTATGTCTCTCGGCTGGCGTAGGAACGCCAAAGGGTCCCCCCAGAGGAGCTGGCCGGGGCGAGGGAAGACTTTGCTTAGACTGCTGCCCCCGCAACCCGGTCCCGGATAAGCGGAGGAAGATGGATGGATGGATGGATAAATGAAAGTGTTCTCAACAAAAAAATTCTTAACAAAAACAGAGTGTCTTCTATTTCAAAGCCTCAAAAAGGAACCATTTTACTTAATGCATCTACAGATAACTGGTATACATTCTTTATTGCATCATTTTATAATCACCACTAGTCTTTAATGCCATCGTTTCTTCAAACCAATTATAAGTCATTTTTAAATCATTTTACACATTTACAACGCGCACATTTTTAATTATGTTATTTCAAAACGAGCAATTTATGAAATCTTGAAAATGCTACTTTTGGTGGCATTTTTTACCTACAACTAACCGGTTACGGAGTAAAGATGGACAATTAATTGATGAATGATTAATTCTATCAACCTGGTCAACTTTGACTATTAATCACAGATTTGTCTTTTTGAAGAAAGGCAAACATCAGGACAAATGTTGGGACATAAAAGCCTTTTTTTTCCTTCGCCCCCTGTATGTTTCAATGATGGCGCAGGCGGGCGATATGACGTCAGAGCTGCCGTAAAGAGTGTCGTTCCCAAATGAGGATCTACGTAACAGCAGGTTCACTGCATGAGCTGTAGAGCCTGACTACATCAAAACAGTGAATTAAGGAGAGAAAATGCAGCTGCAGGGAAGAAGAATACAAGTCTCTGCATGACAGAAAGGAGTCAGGGTCGTTGTTGGCATTTTTACTAAAAGTCTGCAAAAGCAACTCGATCAATTTAGGCAATCTCCTCCCTGGCCCATTTTTATTACATGACATTATTAAAATCGCTCTTTTTTGTGCCTCATTTTTAAACGTAAGCAAACATTTGCATTTTTCTCCGTTCAGCAAACAGAATAAGGTCACCTTAAGCTCAGCTGTTTTGTGAAAGCGGAAAAATTAGCTTCAATAAAACAACCAAACTAAATCTGCTTCTCTTCTTTTAAACCCGCGCGATCTATACGACCACATATATATATGCACGCGGAAAAAAACTGGAATCCTGATCTGTGATCCACCGTCTCCCTCAATCATGCGCGTAGGAATCATTGTTGTCCCGATCTAAAAACAAAGGACGCCCCCCTCTCTCTCCTCAAAAATGACACAAATGTTACTCACTGACAAATGCAGGCTGAAGGTGGTCTGACTGTGAGTCTGTGCGTCTTTGAAGTCGGCGTGGATTATATTAAGGAAGTATTAAATATATAAATCAAGTAAATCCGCGAAGAGCGACGGAAAGCCCTGATTTGACAGTGCGGCGTACTGAGCCTGCGCAGCTGGCGGAGATTCCGATGGCGTGAGTGATGCGGCTCCTGGTCATTTCTGACCTCCATCTGTATGCGGCGGAACAGAGAGGCCGGTGTTTGGAGTGCAACCATCTTCAAATGAGGATACATAGCTCTTTCAAAAAAAAAAATGCTAAAAACCGAATATATATATGTATTTTTTTCTGAAACAAAGTTCATTTTAGTTCTATATCTGCGGGCTTCAGGCTTATCCAAAACATTACAGGTACAATGAATTGGAGTCAGAGGCGTGAAAAATACATTACATTTGCAGTCAAGTCAAGGTACTTCAAAAATAATAGTAGAAGTTAAAAGTAATCATTCAATATATTATTATAGTGACAATCCAAAAGCAGCAGGTGAGAAAAACAATAAAGTCTTATGAACAGGTCTGATTCATGCTCAAAAACCTAAGAGGTGTAGCAAAAAATGTTAATGTGCAAATTCTTGTCATTTAAAATAAAATAAAAAAAGAAATATCTGAATAAAATTAGTCTTTACTGTCATTTTTGCAGCAACAACAGATATTTAAAAATTATAGATTAGAGTGACATTGGAGATCCACATTTTACTTTTCCTTGATCCAGTCACTTTCTAAAACATGTTAGCAGAAACTGACATTAAAAACTTTGATGTAGGATCCAAACAATGAAAATAAATTATATATTTTTATTTCAAGTGAATTTTTAGTGTGTTTTGTAAAGCATCACATTGCTGCTTGTTGCCTAAACTCAGGAAGACTGCCCTGTCTCTCCGTTTTCAAACCATTGTTACAGACACATTGATGCAAAACCTTAACCATAATGAATTACTGACAGTCAGCTTTGTGATGCTGATAAATATCTATGTTGATCCACCACTATTATTGTGCATCACAAAAAGAAGCCGCCCAGCTGTTCCAAACTAAGAGAAAGTACTTAGATTACAACAGAACCACAACACTTTTTGATCATAAATTAACTCGTGCAAAAGTCAGATGTTTTGTGTGATAAAATTAGACAACTCTTTGGAGTAAATGTACAGTGCTTGTAAAGAAGGAAAAAAAACTTGTAAAAAAAAAAATGTTACGAAAGTCAATGCAGCTAATCACCCACCTTTGCCAGAGAAATCCCCTAAATAAGTTATTTTTCATGGGTGGAAGTTTTTAGGATATGAGACATAAATCTCACACAATGCTGTGGTTGTAACTGTTTTCCAACTCAGAATTTCTCTAAATTATATTGTTTCTTTTTCAGTTTTTCGATGCTTCAAGGACTTTTTACTACTACTTTTTACCAGTATGTGGAATGCTTTTCTGTTTATTTAATGCTACACTCACACAAAAAATTCTGTCCGAGCAGTAATTCTGCTGCAGGTCAGACGCAACCAGTGTGGTTTAACTCAGCTTTCACAATTTTAGAAAAACATCAACAAGCTGCAGAGTTGACCTATGAAACAGAGCCTTCTGCGTTTCACAACAGCAAATGGGAGATCTGTCACAATCACAATAGCCCAGTCCTCCACACACCTCAGATTGTGGGGTTTCAAAGGCTGCTCATTAGTCTCACACACAATATCAGAGGCGCATGTTTAACTGAAACAGCTTTCGTGCTGCAGACACTTAAAAAACGTGTTTTAATTCTCCACCCAAATACATAGCTTAGTTTTTTGTGGCTTTGCTTCTGGTATTGTTTGCAAAATAGGGGTTTTTCTCAAACATTTTTTTCTATAGAAATGGCTGAAAAAAAGAACCAAACCATGATGGAAGATCAGTGTTGAGCCTAAATTTGTTGTAGTTTAAAGACAAATCACTTCCTGTTTTCATTTTCACTTGTCTAGTTTCAAAATTTTTATAGAAGCACAACTTTGCACCACTGTGGTTCTTTTGAGACCACAACGTTGACACAAAATACATCCAACTGCTTTGTCTTTGGCAATTTTTCTTCCTCTTTGCTATTGTTTCGTTGGTTTTATGTCTACACACAGTAAGTATTTGTCTCCAATTCTCAAAGTTGTTGAAGTCAGTGATGTTCATCATAGGTACTTCACTTGTGAGAAACAAAATGTAAAAACAAAAAAAGAATCCAGGAACTCTGTATGATTAAAAAGATCCTTTGCATAAAGTTGCAGAAAATAAGTATCTGGTCAAAAACAAAAGTTGACTTCAATACTTTGTAATATAACCTTAGTTGACAATAACAGAGGTCAAATGTTTCCTGAAGGTCCTCACTAGGTTTTAACACACTGGTCCATTCATCCAAGGAGATCTTCTTAAGAGCTGTGATGTTTGAGGGCTGTCGCTGGACGACACAGACTTTGTCGCTGTCATTTGAAATCGTCATACAGGAAGATCCAGACACTTTTTACATTTTAAAATCAACACTCCCACTGAAGGTTATCTGTTTACATGACATTTTCCTAATCCGTCCCTGAATCATCTAGATGGTCTCTTGAGAACTTCAGATGGTTCTGGACATGTACTTGCTTAAGCAAGAGCTCTGCAAGAGCAGCGTGTGTTACTATATATATATATAATGAAGCGGCTGGGTAGCTCGGTTGGTAAGGTGAAAGGCTACAGCAGGAAACCAGGGTTTGATTCCCAGAGCGGAATGAACAATGGTTATGGGGGCAATTACCATGTCAATGGCGAGCAATTAACATCATCCAGGCTACTGCCTCCCGGGTGCGGTTCGGCTGCAGCTCACTGCTCCCCCAGGGGATGGGTCAAATGCGGAGAACAAATTTCCCATTGTGGGATAAATACAGTATAACTCTTGAACTCTTCTCTCCAAGCTCCTTCCTTATTGTAATTTGGTTCGTCTTAGTCTTGTCTCTGGTGAACAATCTTCTCCCTGGTGTCCTTTGACAGCTCTGTGGTCTTGGTGGAGACATTGGAGTCTGACTGTTTAAGGGTGGACAGGTGTCTTTTACACTGACAACCAGTTAAAACAGTAACCAATATTGCAAGAAACGAGTGGAAGCTAGAACTTACAGATCCACTCCATTCAAAATTGTGTTTTTGGTGTTTTGAAAATGTTCTTGTGACATTTTTCTCATTATAGACATAAAGAAAATTAAGATTAAAAGTGCCTTACTGAGTATTTCTATATTCAAATTGTGGTGAATCAGGAGCAG
This sequence comes from Oryzias latipes, assembly GCF_053564925.1. Taxonomy (NCBI): domain Eukaryota; kingdom Metazoa; phylum Chordata; class Actinopteri; order Beloniformes; family Adrianichthyidae; genus Oryzias; species Oryzias latipes. Next base: position 7,341,049 of record NC_136244.1, read on the forward strand.
ATGAAAAAATGCCACACTTTTATAATAGATTAAAATAGATCCAAACATTTATTGGAGTGGGACTTTATAACAGGTCTATGAAGAACAGAATTCTTGCTTGATTGTAGGAGCTAAATTTGTATTTTTTCACTAATAACTAAATAAATTCTTTAAAAATCAAATGATCTGATTTCCTGGAATATTTTTAACATTCTGCCTCTCAAATATGATGAACATTAGACCCTTCTCATCTTTTTAAGTGACACATCTTGCAGAATTGCTTACAGAAATACCTGTTCTCCCGCCATAGCAGAGAAAAATACGACTGATAAACTCACAAGAGAAAGTCAAGTAGTTTGTTTTTCAATTCAGAATATGTACACGGACTTTCAGAAAGCACAGAAGACCATTGCTTATTTACCTTAAATGATGAGGCATTTGAATAAAATCCTCTTTAACAAAAAATAATGAACTATTTCCTCATAGTTTTAAGAAACTCTCACAGGAAATGTATCAAACATAAATTGCCATTCAACACATCACAGTGAGTTGTACATGTAAACATGAAACTGGTATCGGCTGCTTTCACACTGACGATCTCAATTCATCTGTACTCCTGTAACAAAACTATAGAGTTCTTCATGCTGGTTTTTTGTTCCTGCTGACTGAGCAGCAGGTCTCGGGTGATGAGGGACAAACCATCCTCTGTAGTGCTAATTGTTCCACCATGACAGCAGTCCCAGCCCTGGCTCACAGATGGTGCCCTGAAATAGAAACACAGAAATATAAAATAAAGATGTAATACAAATTTATCACTAATAAGAACAAAAATGAAATTCTTATGACAAATTTTGTTTTTTACATGATTTTGCACTTAGTTTTTGATATGCATTATTAAGGTTTTGATCCCAGAAAGCATTTTAAGACTGTAAATGTATGTAACTGCTTTATTGCATTTACACAATCAAACATTTACATTTAAATATTTAGCTTTTTTTCTATTAAAGATTATAGGCTTCTTATAATTGAGACCATTGTGGGGTTAAGGGTCTCGTCCAAGAAGAGAACCCCAACTACCCAAATAGCAGACTGTCACCTTTTAGGACTCACATGACTGTTTAAAAAAATAAAAAGATCCCACTTTCCATTTATTATAAAACTATCTATCCCTCTTAAAAGTACAGAAATACCCTGAGCCTGTTTAGGGAAAAAAAACAAAGAACAGCTCCTGGTGTTGGATTAAGATGTGCACTTTTTATATTTTGCATATTTCAGAATACTTTGAGATGCAACAGAGTGAAGACTGACAGCCAGGCAAACATCAGTCTCAAACTTCACAAATGCTACAGCTGAACAGTCAAAAACTTCAATAAACCTTCCTAAAACTGTGGAAAGTCTTCCAAAAAAAGAGCTGAAGCTCCTACTGTTGCAGAGGATCTGATGGCATCATAATAATTCCTCTAGATTATGAATGGAGTGTCACTAAGGTACAAACATATGTAATGGCAAAGGAGCTAAAAAGTTTTGACGATAGGTGTATTTGCAAAAACGCTTTTTTATGGCATTATGAACTCTTACTATCAGTGTGTACGGCGCTTCTTTCTTCTCTGTGCTCTCCTCTGCAGGTGCTGCTGTGGACTGTCCCGGCTGTGCTGCATTATCAGGCGTAGCAGCAGCTGGACCTGTTGGAGACGTGTCCACAAAGACCTCGTCTGTTACCCGAAACCGGATCTCCTCCCCTTGGTCCATGTAGAGGTCATGAGCCCCTTCATCGGTCTCATACTCCCAGAGCCAAACCTGCTCAGCCTCATCACTGGAGTTTCAGATTAGGAAAGTTCACCTTAAACTGTATAACACTTAGTATCAATAGGATTCCTCAAATGCATCATATTTACGCAGCAAACACAGTCTAATAAAGCAGAGTCAGTAATTGTAAGGTTGGATACAACTTTGCAGGCTGCTGCAGAGACTCTGGTGGAATGAGGATGTCATCAAAGAAGCCCATCGTCACTGTAAAGCAGAGAGACCATAGTTAGACAAGCAAACAATATTTCCACATGTGTGTGAACACATCTGTGTCAGCTGTGTTAAAGAAAACATGATACTTACCATGAACTCCCTCCTGACTGCAGTACTTGATTTTCCCAACAAGGATCTCCTCAAGGAACGGGTGAAAAACAACAAACCTGAAATGAACTGACAACAAAGGTGAGAATGTCAGCAGAAATAGGATTTAGATCTTTAATGTGTGTTTTTTTAAATCTATGTGTTAAAAGAAAATACTGAAAGATTGAAGGACTGTGAGCTGGTTTGACTGACGTCAATATGATTAACTGAAGGTATTCAGAGACTGTCACAGTAATACTGTTGCTGTCATACCTTTGGTGTGTGAAGCGCCATCGCCTGGGAAAATATAGGAGTCCTCCAGTTTAGTAATGTCATACAGACAAATGCAGAGACCCACGTTGAAAACCACCTAAGACAAAAAAGAAGCATTATAGAATAAATGTGTGATATTTGTCATCAATATTGCAATGACAATATGACTTTTGACGAATGAACATAAAGCAAAACAGAAAACTACTACATAATTTCCATTTCACTGCATCAGATTTATTTCAATAAAAATCAAAATAACTTCAATTATACAGCAAATGACCCTTGTCTACAAAGGAGGCGGGAATCTAAGATTAAAGGGGTCCATCCAATTGGTCAAATGCATTAAGGGATCTATTTACATTTAAGATAACCACTCATCATAATTTACACTGTCTTCAGTGCACATATTGCACAGGCTGATATCACGATGACAATAACTTGCAATTTCTTGTGTAGGCTACAAATAAATTGGATATCAATCTGCCATAATAGAGCAGTTACATAGTATCATGATTAGGTGTTTGCTTATTCTGATTTCGTTTTGGGCCATTTGACTAAATAAAATGTGTTAGATCAACAAACTAGTAAAATATGAGACAGAAAACACAAGTTAACCCAACATGAAGTTTTCAACTAAAGGTGTATTATTAAAATCATAATGTCAATCCTACATGGGCAGGTGTGAAAAAGTTCCTATAGTTTCCATATGCGGTTTGTTTCATCTTTGGAAAGATGCTATTTCGTCAAGACCAAGTAGGTTTAGACTCCTCCCCTTTCCCCTGTAAAAACCCTTTACTTTAAATTTGATAGAAAACTTGAAAGATTTAACTGAGTCAATCATGTAAACAAAGAGAATCTTATATCCCCAGAGAATCTGATATCCCCAACCCCAAAAAGCAAAACTCCAGAACTGTAAGTAACTAACTTTTTGTGATAATGAAATGTTAAGGTTGTGTAAAAATGGGACGCTTTGTGCCAAATATTAGTTGTAGGATAAATTAAGCTGTGATAACAAATTGCAAGTATGGTCAGTTTTTAGCTGATTAAATATCGCATACAATATAGGCTTGTATAATATGCATTGTATACAGTATAAAAGGGTATTACAATAAAGTTTCAATATTTTAATTGTAGCCACGAGGGGGCTCAAGTCAGGGTCTCATTATGCTGGTCCCCAGCCTGCAAAAATACAGAGGGGTTTGTCAGGAAGGACATCTGACGTAAAATCTTTGCCAAACCAAATATGTGAATCCGACCTATGATATTGGCTGAGGCCCGGGTTAACAACGACCACCCTGGGGGCTGTTCACCTACAGGGTGCCGGTGGAAGTTGGACTACTGTTGGTCGAAGAAGTGGGAGAGTTGACACTGGTGCAGATTTCAATGTTGGTGCAGGAAACAGAAGTGATGAGGAGGTGATGGGCAAGTTTGGTATCCAGAAGAGGAATGTAGAAGGACAGATTGGGATTTGTTTTGCATAAAAGATATAGAATATAGTGAATGCCTTCTTTGAGAAGAGACAAGAACATAGGGTGACCTGTAAGAGTGGAGGTAGAAGCATACAGATAGACTACATCTTGTGTAAACGGAGTAACTGAAGGAGATCACTGACTGTAAAATAGTGGTAGGTGAGAGTTTCCAGACAGCATTGGACGGTGGTGTGTAAGATGACTCTGGTAATGAAGAAGATGAAGAAAGAAAGTCCAAAGGCAGAGAAACTGGTAGAAGCTGCAAAAGGATTGTTGCATGACTTTTAGGAAGAAGCTGAAACAGGCTCTGGGTGGTCAGGAGGTACTCCCAGAGGAATGGATAACTAACTAATGTGATCAGGGAGACAGGTACTTGGTATTTCATCAGGAAAGAAAGTTGATAAGGAGACTAGGTGGTGGAATAAGGAGTAAGAAACTAGCTAAGAAGTGTGACACAGAGGACTGAGGAGAGTACTTAGGAGTCCAGGGAAATGCAGAGTAAGGTGAAAGTAGAGGGGTCAAAGGTCAAACAAGGGACTTATGGTGGGTAGTGAAGAGGGAGAGACTAACCTATACAGATTAGCAAGTCAGAGAGACAAAAATGGGATGGACATGCAGCAGGTTAGGGTGATAAAGGCTAGGGATGGTAATATACTGACAGTCAGTAGTGTAATGGAAAGATAGAAAGAACACTTTGAAGAGTTAATGAAGAAAATGAGAGAGAACAAAGAATAGAAGAAGTGACTGTTGTGGGACAGGAAGTAACAAAGATTAGTAAGGGTGAAGTGAGAGGGGCATTAAAGAGAATGAAGAGCAGAAAGGCACTTGGTCCTGATGATATACCTGTGGAGGTATAGAAGTGTCAGGGAGAGATAGTAGTGGAGTTCTTGACTGGGTTGTTTGACAGAATCTTAGGTGGTGAGAAGACGCCTGATGAATGTAGGAGACGTGTGATGGTGTCCATTTTTACGAATAAGGGAGATGTGCAGAGTTGTGGCAACTACAGAGAAATAAAACTGATAAGCCATTCAAGGAAATTGTAGGAAAGAGCAGTTAAAGCTAGACTAAGAACACAAGTGAACATTTTTGAACACCAGTATGATTTTCTGGCAAGAAAGAGCATTACAGAGAGCTACACTGCCTTTGTAGATCTGGAGAAAGCTTATGACTGGGCGTCCAGAGAGGAACTGTGGTATTGTATGAGGAAGTCTGGAGTGACAGAGAAGTATGTTAGAGCAGCGTAGGACATGTATGACGGCTGTAAGACAGTGGTGAGGTGTGCTTTAGGGGTGACAGAGGAGTTTAAGGTGGAGGTGGGATTACATCAGGGATAACTCTGAGCCCCTTCCTGTTTGTAAAGGTGATGGACATGCTGGCGGATGAGGCTAGACAGGAATCACCATGAACTATGATGGAGGTTTGTCCTGGAAAGGAGAGGAATTAAGGTTAATCCCAGCAAGTTGGAATGGAAGGAAAAAAGTGTCAGGTGTGATAGAAGAGTTTCAGCTCAAATGAAAGGAAAGGTATGTAAAACTGTGGTGAGATCAGCCATGTTGCTCAGGTTGGAGACAGTGGCATTGAGGAAAAGACAGGAAGCCGAGCTGAAAGTAGCAGAGATGAGGATGCTGAGGTTCTCTTTGGGAGTGACCAGGATGGATGGGATCAGGAATAAGTGCATCAGAGGGACAGCACATGTTAGAGGTTTGGAGATGATGTCAGAGAGGCCATACTGAGATGGTTGAGACATGTCCAGAGGAGAGATACTGAATATATTGGATAGAATGATGCTCTGTCTAAAGCTGCCACTGTGCCAGGTAAGAGGTCTAGAGGAAGACCAAAGAGGAGGTTTATGGATGCAGTGAACAAAGACATGAAGGTAGTTAGTGTTAGAGAACGCAGAAGACAGGGTGAGGGTTAGATGGAGTACGATGATTCGCTGCCTGTGGTAATCCCTAAATCATGGGAAGTGCCGAAACTAAATAATAAAAAAAGAAGACAATCAAGATCCAATATTTTTAGACCAGAGTCACAAAACTGCTCTTAACCTTGTTGGCCAGTTTCTTGTTGAGCTCCTCTGCGACCGCCTCGTTCAGCTGTCTGTGGAAGCACCACGGAGGGATGCGGACGGTGTCCACCATCTCCACCAACACGAACATTTTCACGCTGCGCTCATGAGCACGCAAAAACACACACGCTTCCGGGGCTGGAGGACAGCGGAACGAAGGGCTCAGTCATTTGCCCTCCATGCTAAACACAACAGCAGACCGACGGTTTATTCAAACTGGGTTTGCTAAACTGAGTTTCAGTCTCACTGAAAACATTCATGTCAGCGCCACGTGATTCTTGGCGACGGCACGCTTTACGGCACGTCGCAAACCTTAAAGGAACAGTACACATTTCATGAAGGAAACATTTTTCTGATTCATTTGCATGAATCTAAAAATATTGGATTTACTCAGATATATTTTCTCTACTAATTATGAACTGTAAAGAGTAACTTTTCTGCTTCTATTTGGGTAGATTATAAATGGTAAAAACGGTGGTCACCACAAAGTGATAAGGCCCTGGAGTTATCATTGACAAAGGATGTCAGTGAAATCCTGAAGAAGGATCTGAGTTATGATAACAATGGTAGTAATATATCTATTTTTAAAAGCAGCCCTTGAAGTTATAACCATTTTGTTACTTCTATTTTTTCCCCTCACCTTTTAGTCCTCTAAGATCTTTGAAATAAAGGCTATGAAGCAAAGGGCAGGGCCATTTGTCAAAGGAGCTCTTTAGCAATGTGAATTTAAACTCTACAGTTTACTGTAAGTATCTGCCAAATGACATCCATACCAAGCTTTTACTATTTTTTCTAACAAGTACATCACTAGTCCCTGTTCGGCTTCTACCGTCCACCTTGCAACCAGTTTTGCTTTATGAAAACTAGCAGTTTTTAAAGTAAAAATGTTTTTTCACGCAAAATTTCTCCCAACTGTCAATTTATAAGAACATTTCTTTTCCTTTTGCATATGTAGATCCAAAAAATGAATCTAAAATTGATTAGATGTAAAACTCAGGGAATACTAAAAAAAGAATAACACAAACATTTGCGTAGGAATTTAAACTTTCTTATTAATTTTTGGATTATTGAGATACAAAAGAAATTTTCAATCTGCATAACAGCAGAGCACTTTCAACAAAATTAGTTTTAATGTCTGAACCCTGAAGAAGCCTGTAACAGAGAAGTACCAAGTATCATCTTTGCTCACAGTATTGACAAATTGCTTCACATTGTAGAGAAAGGGGAAAAAAGGAAGATGTCCCATTTACATTTAAAAACTATTTGGATCCCTGAGAAGCTAAATAAAAATGTGACTTTTTACTTTAGACTTACATTTAAGAAAAACTTGAAGTAAAACATCCATATAAAGTATAATTTAGCTATAGATATGTGGTATAAAAATACAGATTTGAACCCCATCATTTAAATCAGGTCCTCTGCCTTATATTAGATGAGCTGCTCGTTTCTTTTATAGTAGCAGAATGAGAACAATGTGAAATTGATATCTTTTTTTTTTATTATTATAACTAAAGAAAGTGCAAATAAATCCAAAAACTCACAAACATTTATCCATAAAAGCAGCCATTACAAACATGAATTTAATCAAACATATTAGTCTCATAAAAACACATCAGTAAATGGTAATTACCATATACTTGTAACACGCTTTTCTACCTTCCTTGAAGGTCCAAAGAGCTTTACAGGCACAGTCCCATTCACACACACACATTCACACACTGGTTGTGGCTCCGCTGCTGAACACTGTTGCCAACATTCCATCAGTGGCAAGGTGGGGTTCAGTGTCTTGCCCAAAGACACTTCAACATTAGGGCGAGCAAGGCTGGAATTAAAGCTGCAATCTTCAGTGATAATCATTTCCACAAGATTGCATTTCGTTTGTTGAGGATAAACAAAGTGGCCCAAAAGCACAACAGAATATTGAAGAATGAAACACATCTGCATTTTTCTTGCAGTGCAAAGGATTTTTTTTAATTGAATATCCTTGATACAGTGCTGTTTTTTTTTTTTTTATCTCAACATCTTGCGGCTACTGCACATAAATCACGCAGTAGTGATTCACACGACTGTGATCATGTGAACGCCTGCAGGGAGTGACCAGAGATAGATATGTCGAGTCCTGAAAGAAAACAGGAGCGCTCACACTGATCAAACAGAACGGAGCCGTTCCTGCAGAACAAAAAAACAAGGACGTGTCTATGTTACAGCTGGAGAGACCATGTGACTTGCTTGAGAGTAAATTACACAAAAATAAAACTTTAAAAAGGAATATTTTACATTTTTTTAATTAATCTTTACGTGACAGCAGTAACAATGAAGTTTGGAGAATCAGCATATGATCATGTACATGTCCCTGATGATGCCTCTATATTTAATCCAGCTGCCAATAAACTATCAAATCAGCAGTTTCTGTCACTTTCACAGGGATAAAATAAGCCTGCATCTTTCTTTTTGCTTTTTGAATCATTCAGGAAAATAGTCTAAAAAACAATCAAATTAAAATGTACAATATAACATTGGTGAAATTCCAAGAAAGTCCTCTGGGGTGAACCTGAATCTCTCCCTTCTTAATTCTCACATCAGAAATCCTCTTCAGACTCAGCACTCTGCCTGCTGTTTGCTGCACGTGAAACACCAACTATGCGTCCACACTTCTTTGAGATCTGCTGGAAGCAATCATCTAGGAAAAACACTGCATTGTTTCTGGATTGTTTTGTTGTCCTGAGTATGCACTCACAACGAATCACAGACAAAGACTTGACAGATGAGTATGATTCATAAGAGAAGATTAACGAAGGTTAAATTGTATTTTATAAAACCAAACAAAGGACACTAAAAGATTTTTTGTGGATTTTAAACTTCAATTCAGCAGCTTTTTAAAACTAATTTCTGCCTGTGAATAATCAAATCAGAGTCTAAATTGGTTTAATGAGAAAATTCTACCACAGTAGTTTAACCCCTTCACATCTATTGATGTAGATATGCATCAAAACACGTCTGTGCCAAAATGACCTTAATTTAAGATCTACTTAAAATCAAAAGCATGAGTGAATGTTTTTTTTCATAGCTGGAAATAAATTCAGGTGTCAAGGGGTTAGATGGACAGCAGTGACATATGTGTGTCACAGCAGCAGGAAAACACTATATTTGGACCAGAAAATGACGTTGACAGATGTTTGTGCAGTTCTGCATGTGGACAGTAAAGGTTTACACAGTAACCCTGTCTTTGCATTGAAGTGCTCAAAAGTCTGTGTGTGCTCGCCTTTATCTGTGCCGCAACAGTAAAAATGTGTGTGTGTGCTCGGCTACAGCCTCTCTCAGCTGTAGTTCTATATTTATCAACTTCTGAGCTCATATACCAGCCCTGCTGCCTTCCTCATCATCAGTAAAGCTCCTTCATCCTGTTAGAGGGCGAGCCGGCCTTAAACCACTCGATCTGGGTCTCGCTGAAGGCGTGGTTCAGGGAGACAGACTCCTGTCGTCCATCGTTGTCCCTGATCACTCCAGCAGCTGGAAGACAAAAAAAAGGGTCACAAATCTACGGCGTTAATGCTTCATTACTGTACAAGTTTACTCACCTCGCCAGGAGCAAGTGATGTCAGGCCGAAGGTTTGGATCTTGTCTTCAGGGGGAATTTTTTCTTAGTCTCTTGGGTCAGTGAAAGCCAGAGGCAGCAGACTCTGCTGCTTCCAATTTGTCTCTGTAAATAATTGATATCTTATTTCATAAAAACAGCTGATACCAGTGATTATGTTTAAAATACATTCGATTGTAGATTAGACATTATTAAATATGAAGCGTTTGAGTGTTGTACCAAACCAAGATTATTAACAAGCTGTATAAAACATCAGCAGCTGATAGTTTCATCATGTGGAGCACTCATTTTTATCCACACCAGAAAATGACCAAATATTCTGATTATAAACAAATCTGATGTGTTTACTAAAATATTTGAAGAAAAAAAAGTTTTAGTTTTTTTTTCTATGAAGGTTTTTAGCTGCTTTTCCATGTCCAGATCCCCTGAAAGAGTTTGGAATAAAGTTCAAAAATAAAAACAAAAGAGAGATGATCATTTTCAACAAACTCTCAGCCAATAAAAACTGTCTAAAATACAGTGAATCCTCCTGTGCCTTTTCCATTGCCTTTAGATGTTGCAAATAAGGTGTTAGAATGCTAGAATATTCCAAATAAAGTCAGCACATTCCATGTCTTATTCCAAACATGACATCTTTGGAATATGACATGATACAGGATTGTTGGAGTCTCAGTTCAACTTTCAAAGAAAAATCTGACTTTCTGAAAATTTGAAATAAAATGATTGAAAAAAACAAAATAAAAGACAAGAAGTAAAGAAAAACCTTTTCAGGTGACCTTAAAAGAGATGTAATAATTTTCTATAGTGAATGTGAGAGCAGACATGGGCTTGACAAAACCACTGAAGAACAACTGAAGTGTTTTCACACAAATACACTCTACATTCACACTAAAAATGTTTGGGGTCATTTCAATGCAGACTGCAGGCACTGGAGCTAAAACCAGAAGAATCCTGGATCCAGATCTGGATCAACATGAAAAGATAATCAGCACAATAGAGCCATGCCCCACTTCTTTCTGACAAATCTGTCCACTTGTTTTTTTAAGTGTCTGAACCAAAAAGGCATTTCAAAGGACAAAAATGTATTTTTCTATTCAAAACAATAGGTTTATGACTCTGTTAAATAACTTTATGTGATAAAGAAGTAAAACAGATCTTTAGATTTATTTTGTGTTTTAAATAATAATAATTCCATTTAAACCATTTTTTCTTTCTTATTTATTTCAAATATAAAAACTAGAAAAAATTATTTAATTTTCAAAAGAAAAACAACTACCGGTATGTTAAATATCTAGATTAATTTTTAGGAAAAAAAAAAAAACTTAAGAAACGCAGAAACATTATTGGCTGTTAATCAAGTCAAAAGGCAATATATTTATGTTGGTAAATATAAACACTTCTGCCAAAAAACTTGACATTAAGTTCTGCTTTGATTTTATGGTCATGACTGTCGTGAAGAGGTCGATATGATGCAACAGCTTAACTGTTGACCTTTCACAACTGTTAGCAAGAAACAAAATCAGGATAGGATTCAAGTTTTTAATGGAATATAAAATTCTAATGAACAAAAACTGTCTTCCATGATTGATTTCTTCTTAGGGGTGTTTTACTTTGTTTTCCTTTAATAAACTAAACTGAAATTTGAGTTTTAAGTGCATTAAACTTAGTTCATCAGAAACTAAACTGGCTCCCTGCTTTGTTTCAACCAAAAAAATGGAAATCTCAATGTAACATTTCTGAAAATTTTACATGGCTGTCTCTAATTACTGCCATCAGCCATAAATGCACTTGTAATTTGTAGTTTAACACAAAGAGAGTTTAGTTTCCCACTTTTCTCCTTTTTTTTTCAAGCAATAGCTGAAATATTTCAAGAGACATGTTCTTAGTTGCCTGTGTTCGTACTGACCATGGATGCTGGCAAAGCTTTTGACGATGACGGCTCGTCCTCCCAAGTGCTGCAGCTCCAAGGCGGCGTGCTCCCGGTGCTCCCGGTTGGATCCCTCCCCACTTCAGTCAGGGTCTGGTGGCGCTGATGTGGTCAGTGGTGCACTTTCCCTTGACCTCAGAGTGAGCAGCCTCAGTTATTCCAGAGTCTTTGAGAGGTCAAGCCTGAATCTAGTAACTGCACCAGAAACAAAAATTCAGAACCAAAACACTAAACTGTTATAATTCTATAAGATTTTTTTTAAGTGGGCTTCTTTCTAAGTGATTATTAACTCAATTTCAAAAAATACTTCAATAAATTTAAAAATAATAAATAAATAAAAGCTACTGCAACTCATTCTGCATTGGAGGTGATAGCAGCAGTAGGGAGGAAAGTTCTCCTGTAGAGGTCAGTGTTACAGCAGATCTAAAGAAGACTCTAAATGAAGGCACTTTGTTGCTGGGTAGCCTTTTTAGCAAGAGGAGGATTAAGGTTATAAAGTGCATAAGTACGTTAAACATAAACATAAACATCTGAAGCAGGGAAGCACTGCTGCAGAAAAATCGCTCCACCCATCAGCCTGTTGTTTTTCTGTCAGTCTTCTAAGTCCTTTACGCTGTGGGAGGGATCATCACCAGTCACTGTTGCTTGCTCTGAAAAATAGGAACTGAGAAGTTTTTTCAAATTTCCCAAAAACCTCAGAAAAAAATGAAGTATTTGTATTTGTTTCGGGCTTCCGAGTTCAAAACTGCGCAAGTTTTTACGACCGTCCTCAGGCTCGATGTACTAAACGCGCTGCCATTGAACAGACGTTAAGAGTTAAAATAAGTTAAATTTTGACCAAACAGGGACTGACAACATTTGGGTAGTGACACATGGGTAGCATCCCTTTCAATACATGGATGTGCCAACCGTTTAAATATTAATTATGGAGGAGAAATAAAAAATATTGGTTTGTGACCAACTGGATTATATCTTTCCCAGCTCTATATCGTAATCGAGCTGTGAAAGAAAAAGGCCGGAGCAAGATTCACGAGGTTTGTACCGCTTTCATATTTCTCATCTTGCAACTGTAGGTAGCAGACATGGGAAGAGTAAATAAAGAAAGAGAAGAAGAAGAAGAAGCCCCTCCCTGCTTGCTCAGTGTGATTACCAAGGGCTGGATGCCCATTCAAGAACCCACGTTTGGTACGTTCTTGAACACGTGTCACATGTCTGGTCTACATAGCTAAAAAGGTTGAACCCTAGAATATTAAGCAGAATGTTCTGCAAAACCAAAACTGCCCATTCCTAAGCTACACATGATAAGAAATATGACAAGAACAGGCTAAGTAAATGAGAAAAAGATGCAGCAATAAACCCACACATCATCAAAATGCTGTTCTCCTCAGAGGAAAAAGCACGAAACATAATTCTCTGTTAGTCTAACCGTGTTGGAGTACGAATCAGAAACTATAATCTGTTTTAAAAAAGTGGATAAACCGCCAATGAACATGACATGAATCTTGACAGTGCCAGCATCCTTCTGATCCTTCTGACACGTCCAAACCAATTAAACGCTTCTGAGTGACACAACACATTTAAACAGGTGCAGCTCTGGCTGCGACCAACAAGTATTTCTACTTTATTGCCCTCATAACAGCGGAGGAAATGAAAGAAATCTCCAAGTGCTTCCCCATCCAGGCTCCCGACTGGCAAAAATGTCTGCATTTCTGCACAGCTAATCCATCACCCAAACCAATGGCTCCCCAGACAAATGAAGACAATTATAAACAAATGGAAATTTGGGCCATCTGCCCCTTAACAACCACAATTTGCACACTACATTACACTTGGGGTGAAGCACAAACATTGAGAGGAAGGATCATTAACTCCAGGCCCTGCATGCGCTCATAAAACGACAGACAACAACACGGAGGAACCGTACACAGCTTGTGAAGATGATAAAGATTTACACAGTTTGGAATTCGTTTTCCAAATAGCTAACTAGTTTGCATAAAATAATATCTTAGCAACAGTCTTGTTAAAGCAAGAAAGCATGACATAAAGGAACCGTGAACAGCTTTGGTGACCTTCTGTCTTTTTGTGCACACAGGTATGTCAACAGAAGCTGTCAGCTAGCTACAGATGGCATCTCCATTTTCTAATCACCTTAATGAGGATCTGCATATCCCTGCTCCACTGGGCTCCAGCAGCTGCAGACGGATACTGTCCGGGTATACATCCACCTGCAGCAACACTCTGATTTAAAAGCTGTTCACTTCATTACTCAAAAGTTTGATCGGACACTTCCCCACAAACCAGAACTCCAGCTTTTTTCTGCTCTACCTTGACTGAGCTGCTGTCTGCAGGACAGTGTTGGTGGGTGTTCTGTCCCAGGTCTACGTCTCTGGAGGGGAGCTTATTACTAGATGGATGTTCCAGCTTGAATTTCTCCCCACTGAGAGCAGTGAGATAGTCGGTTTCAGGGTTGAGGTCGAGTGTCCCGGCAAGATGCACAACGAGCCAACAGAAAAATTTTAGGTCTCTGTGCCCAGGAAGAAAGAAACAGTTTGATCATCACAGAAACACAGGAATGGAGGGCTACATGAACCAGAGTCCCTCTGACCTCCGAAGACGTGACTAAAACATGAATAGTTGGGTCAGTGTCATTCCTGGTGTTCTGGTGATGGTGTTCTCTCCTTTCTTCACATCCTTTCTGAAATACAACAAAAATATGGGTTTGATACTTTTGCAGCCGTCTAAAAAAATGTAAAAGGAGCTATAAAATATTATAAAAAATTAAAAAACTATTTTTTTAACTAAAATCTAGAGAGATTGATAAAATATAGTATCTCAGTAAAATCTCCTAACAGGTTACATTCAAAAACAATGTAATGAGACAAATCTACTCAGTAGAATGTAGGGTTTTTGCAGAGCAGCTCCTGAAATTCATGTGTACCTAACCCACTGTCCAATGCAGGGACCACACACACTTGCAACAATTCCTCCAAAATCACCAAGGATCATGGCCTAACAGAGGTTTATGAAGCGATAACTTTCAGTGAAACTCTAGTGTTCATTCTAAAAGTCCCACTTCGATCATCTTTTGATCTACCATGGGGCAAAAAAAGTATTTAGTCAGCCACCAACTGTGCAAGTTCTCCCAATTAAAAAGATGGGAGAGGCCTGTAATTTTCATCATAGGTATACCTCCACTATGAGAGACAAAATGAGAACAAAAAGTACAGAAAATCCCATTGTCTGATTTTAAAGAATTTAGTGGTGAATTAGGGTGAAGAATAAGTATTTGTCACCTCAAAACAACTAAGATTTTAAGATTTTTTCTGCAGAGCAGCAGTAGTTTTAGAAATTCGCCTCTGAGTTGTGGGTGGGACTGTAGGCATGGAGTAAGCCTTCCCCACTTCCCATCATCCATCTGTTAGGACGCTCTCTCACTAGCACAACCTCAAGCTAACATTATCGTGCAACAAAAATAGCTAACAATATTAGAGCTATCCAGCCATACAGTTTTAAGTCAGATGGAAAACAGACATACATGGAGCTATTTGTTTGCAGGGAGCATGCGGCCTACCGATTGTAGCTTCCACATCACATTTCAGGCGTTTTCAAACAGTATATATTTTTTTAGTCTGCTCCTGACTTACAATGATTTAAATACAGAAATACTCAGAAATGCAGTTTTAATCTTAATTTTCTTCATATATTTTCTCCATCAGAAAAATGCAAAAAAAACATTAAACACACAAAAAACACAATTCTCCTTGGAGTGGGCATATAAACTTTTGCTTTGCTGCTTGCATGTCAGACTCACATATCCATCTGTCTCAATAGTGGTTCCGATCTTTTCAAATCTGGGCGTAACCGTAAACGGTGTCTTGCATTACAGACCTTCATCCAGGGCTCTGGACTCTGCCCTTTTCATCATAGCTGGAGTTGCTGCAGCTGCCGATAAAACCTGTGCAAGTTTTAAAAGTAGTCTTAACCAGAAGAAAAATATGAAAGAAACAAAAGTCTTGATCAAAATCTTTTCATTGACAGGATTTCTGTGGTATTCAATGTGACCTTGGTGTGCAAAGTCAGAATAGGTTAACAATCAGATCATATAACATCTGCTCAGTATAACAGCAAGTGGGGATAAAAAAGAAATATCAAATTTCACTGGTGCAAGCATTTAGAAAGCTGCATTTTAATACAGTTGTGCCACAAATACTAACCCACTGTGACATTCAAAGGCCAGCCGTTCTTCTCTGCAGTTAATATGGGGATTCAGCTAAAAATAGGAAATCAGAATGAAATGAAACCCTTCATTGATGGTAAATAGCGTATACCTTTATAGCGCTTCTCAACCTTGCCTCAAGGTACAAAGTGCTATACAGTCACAGTCCCAATCACCTATGAACACATATTCACACACGGATGGCGGCTCTGGCGCCAACCTATAACCTCGAGAAGCAATGTGGGGCCCAAGGACATTTTGACACATGGGCAGGCAAGGCGAGAACTAAACCTCCAATCAGAAGGGCCTTTGGGTCTCAAAGAAAGGTAGAAAGCGCTACAGAAGTATCTGCCATTCCAGGAGCCAGCTAACCCAAGAGAAAGAAGATCTTTTTAAAGAAACTAAACCTCACACCTTTTGTGTCTAAACTATGATAGACAGCAATGCAAGTAAAACAACCTTGTATGGTATTAACAAACAGCTCAGTAGTTTGTTAATATCAGCAGTTCTAGCATGACTTAATTTCACGTCTTTGTCAGTTTAAAGATTTTCAAATCTAAATTAAATCTAATTAATTATTTATAAAACTTTAGTTGCTGCTGCATTACCACCAACAATTTAAAAAACTATGGTTTTAATTCTAATAACACTCAAAAGAAGCTAAATACAATCATATTTTCTATTTTAAAGCCCCTTTATGCTGTCAGTGGTTTTCCTTGTGTGGAATGTGGCTGTTATGTTCTGTGAAATGTCTTGGAGTGAGCGGGAGTTGTAGTGAAAGCTTTGAAATACATATGAAACTGTAAAAGTAAAAAACAGTTTTTATTGGCTGTTTGGAAGTGGATAGAATGTGCCACCACAACAAACTGCTGACAAAGAGAAACAATGGTGAAAAATCTATTTCAGTCGACTTCACGTAAAGATCTTGGAGACTTGAGATGCTGAACTTATGGAAACATAAGAATTCAACGATGAAACTGATATCTGAGTCCAGAAAACTATTGACTTAATAAGATAAACACTAATTAAAGATGTTTTCTTTAGATTTCTTGCTTGTATGAAATGTAAGATAATTTCAGCTTTAACGGTTTGGCCTTATGTAGGTCACAAGATGAAAGCCCAAAAGGTGACTGTAAGCTACAATCAACATCTTTCTCTAAAACCTTTTTATTAATGTTTTCTTCTTTTGGACAAATTGTTCTAGCTAGTTTTACATCACACTTGTTACAGTGTTTACACATAAATGTGTGATCATTTGGCACATAAGTCAGCAAACAAAATGTTTCAACACATTTGATCAGATTTGATCTGATCTGGAGTTGTGGATTATTTGAATTATTATAAGGTAACAGATAAGCGCCGGAAACTAAATTGAACCCTTTAAGGGCAAAAAGTAAATAATAAAAGCAATAATAACAATAGCTTCACCCTGTGTGCACAATTCATTCGTTCATTCATTCATTCATTCATTCATTCATTCATTCATTCATTCATTCATTCATTCATTCATTCATTTTTGTTCTTTTCATGAAAATTTGTCGAATGCCAAATATGTTTACATGATTTTTTTACAATCAGAAAGGACAAAAGAAGGAGCAGAAGTGAAAAATACAATTCTTTTATTTGTCTGCCCTCTTTTAAACATTGCAAAATTTCTACATTTTTCACACCATCACCTATGATGCTCATATTTCACCATATACTTAAAATAAACACATCTTTTAGTAAAAACAATGCAAAGAGAAAGTAGCTAAGGTTCACTTAAACTGTAGCTGGACCAATGCGAAAAATCTCTGGGTTTTTGAAAAACGTTTTTAAATAAAGTGTTTGTTTTGGTCGCTGTCTGGTCCGCCAGGTTCGCTGTTCCGAGTCAAACATCGGCAAACATCGTGATTTGTCGATAACGGCTGCTCGCTCTTATGAGCTGCATCCACTAAGGCACACAATGACAAAACCGGTCGGTGAATACATGAACATCTATTCCTGTATTAACACCAAAGGAAGTGATTTAGAAGTTAAAAAAAAAAAACTAATGCTTTCTCACCCTAAATCTGCCGACAGGCCAACCGCGATGCGACATTTTGTAGTTTGCAGAGTGATCAATGTCGCATGGATTTGACGTAAGCAGCAAAAAGCCCAAAAGAATCATGTCTGCAGCTGGGTGCCTCTCAAAAGAATTTTAAATGTGAAGATGAAAAATATCCCTTTCAGCTATTACTTTAAAGTAACAAAAAATGTGTAATCTGACTCACATTTAATAATAAAAAGTATAATCTTTTGAAGAAGAAAAAAACTCTCTAATCTATTAAACAATGTGTTTTTCTAATACCATCCAAACAATATATCATTTCATTATATATGTTGTTTTTGGCATAAATGATCAGCGACACATTAGATATTGAAATCAGAAATTAATTTTTCTATTCCTTTAAGATTTTGAGATATTTCCTCAATGTTTTTAAGCAGTGAAAAGTGCTGATACTACAAGAAATTACTTTATCCACATGTTTGGAAAGGTTTATACATGTAAATAAATAAATACTCTAATTTTTATCAATTTAAACTTGTTTTTCTTGATTTTATTTTTTAACAGAGTTTATGGTTTATGAAATGTGGCCAATTGGTAAAATTGTATCCAAATCTACGCACATGGACAGATTTATTAGGTTAAAATTATACCTAAAAATATTTAATGCATTTAAGTCCCTATGCTGCTTTATAAAAGCAAATGCTACAAAATATATTTACGTTGATAAAAAGAAATCTAATCAAGTTGAAACCCTGGTTTAAATATTACAAGAAGGCGTATTTGAAAAGAACTTCATTTCCCAGATGACCCTGCTAAAAGTGAGGTTTGTTTAACTGCTGCAGCCCAATAATCTGCGGGTCTCGCTCCATTTCAGCCAATAGAAACTCTGTTGCTATCACTTCCTATATTTTTAGTACATTTTATTATCACGCAGAGCCTACAAATATCTCTCCGCAATATAAAATAGAACCACGGAGATACATTTGGATTTCAATTTTAAAATAATTTGACTGTTTCCGGCATCTGTGGGATAGTGTGTCAACCTCGGTAGTGTTTTGAAAAAATGTCAACATTACTAAATATACTTTGTTCAGCAAACAGATGTGGATGTCTCTTCGAAATGTGCATGACACACAACAGCAAAAAGACGGCAGAATGACTGACAGTTGACGAAAAATCCAAAGTAACATTATAATATGAAGAAAGTAGTCCCTGTCGTAAAAGGGGGTGTGGGCGAGTCACACTATAAATACGCTGGGTTGTCAAACAGTAAAGTTTCGTTGAATCCTCCGAGCGAAGTGTCGGCGGAGGACAAACCACAGAATCTCAAACTGACTGGGAATGTGAGCAGAACTGGAACAAATTAACCGCAGTGAAAACATTAGGCATTTTGAAGGCTTAGCTTGAAACCTCCGCCTTAAAACATCACGCATCACCAGGGAATAAACGGAGGACTAGCTTTAAGTCCAAGTCGAGCGTCAGTAGGTGAGTAATTGAAATTCAAATTCATCTGGTCAAAAACAAACAAACAAAAATCTACATTTTTCTGGTGTATGACCGCAAGAATTGACAGCGCTTGTTGACTGAAATGTGCTGGTGTTTTTCCATTTGGAACCTTTGGCTTTCCATCAAGAGTCGCTGACTGGAATGAATGGCTTTGCTGGCACAGTTGTTGCTCCATTTGTTTCTGCCTCGTCCGGTTATTCAAACAGCAGCTGAATAAAGCATTTTAAAGGCCCTCGATCGGAATTATTATACTGAAATGTCCATTCTTCTAAACCCTCCGTTTCTGTAAAGTTAAATCCCCAAAATGCTTTGGAGAAATGGGAGGTTTTCTCCATTTTCTCCTTTCCTATTTGCTCCTTCTTGATTCATTTCTGGGATAGTAAACCTATATCAGCTTTAGCTTATTTTTGCACCATCTTCTGCATAATATTGAGTATTTTGTTGTCATGTAAAGCGTTTCATATTCAGTGAGTGAAGGTCTATTGGCAGAGATCAGAAACCCAGATCAGCACATCATGTGCAAAAGGACAAACAGGCAACTGTACTCTAAAAAACAATATGAATATATGCTTATCTGTAAAAGATTAACTCTAGATTAGCCCAATCTATTGTGTTTCTTATAAATAAATCTCCAGAATTAAAGCCTGACATATATTTAGCCACACAAACTCACAATAAGCCCATGTAAACAATAACATCCTGGTTCCTGCTGATGCTGACTTGGTCTCCTGCAAAATCAAAGGACAAATGAATGAAAAATGGAGCAGCTGGTTGTATATTTAACCTGCAACAAACCGAAAGAAATGAACATTTTAAAGACTGATCATTTTATTTTATTTTTTTAATTAAATCTGCATGCAGGAACTGCTTCTCGCTGTCATTGGATGACATTGTGTCTTGAATATTTTCTCTTCCTTTAAGGAGAGACATCTGAAATGCAGGAGCCGTTTGTGCAGTCAGAATTTTCAGGAATGACGGTTGTGGTTGGAGGCGATGGACTGCCAGATCCATCATGTGAACACGACACGGTCGGGGAGGAATTTATTCCAAGGATGATGCAAAACAGGATCCTGTTCACATCTTTTTGTAAATGTCATGTGAAAGAGAAAATGCAAATCTGTTCTTTGCAGCAGCAGGCCTGCAGCCCCGTGTCCAGCTGGTGCAGCTTTATCTGTAATAACATTAGAATTGCCTTTAATCTGGTGTCCTTCTAATCTTAGCTGCTGAATCCCCATCTGGCAGGGAGGTGAATGTGTTTTGTGTGTGCTTTGGGGAGGGGGGCGTATGGTGCACATTGCATGTTGGGAAATTGTGTTTTTTTTAATTTAAATGTCCAGCCATTTTCCTGAACATGAAGTATTTTTGTACTTTGTTTCTTTTTATGTAAAATGTCGGGCCTTCAGAGCTGACTTGGTTCTGCCGCAGACGTGCAGCTTTCTGATGGAAGCACTTTATAGGATCGTATTTAGATCATGCAGGATTTCTGCAGCTCACATGCAGCGTCTGCTGCATCCTGCAGCTGACAAACGCATCTGTTTGTCTCTCTGTTTAAGACCTGAGCTGTGTTATTTTTATTTACTTTAAGAAGTTGCTGTTTGTGCATCAGTTTAATGAGACTTTGTGCTCTTTGTTTTTGCCGAGTATTTATTTCTTCAGCTTTATTTTGTCTTCGCAGTTGGGACATCCTCACAGCCTGCTGCCTCTGCTTCCGAGGTGCCTTCAAAATGGTGACCCTAAAAGATTCAAACAATTTTCAATAAAACCACAGGACCAAACTTTGTACAACTGCATCTCTCTCAGCACAAACGTCTCAAAGGCATTCCTCCCACCGCACCGGTGCAGCCATGCATCTGGAGGTTAAGGTCGCCCTCAACTTCATTGTGTCCTACCTGTACAACAAGCTGCCTCGGCGTCGTGCTGACCTGTTTGGAGAGGAGCTGGAGAAGATACTAGTGTCTCGTTTTGACGGACACTGGTACCCTGAAGCTCCCATGAGAGGTTCTGCTTTCCGCTGCATCCACCTGGGAGCCCAGAGAGACCCTGTGGTAGAGCTGGCTGCCAAAAGAAGCGGACTGGACACAGAGGAAGTTCGAGCAAATGTGCCTGCAGAGCTCAGCGTATGGATTGACCCCTACGAGGTTTCCTATCAGATTGGGGAGCAGGGCCCGGTGAAGCTGCTCTACCTGGAGGACCCTCCAGGCCTCGTCTGTGATGGTGACAGAGCTGAGGGAGTGATGGCTGAGGGTAAAGGAGGCGCAGAGGCTGAGGAGGGCAAGACCATGGGCTTTAACCCAGACGCTCAGGTGTTCGTTCCAGTGGGAAGCCAGGTATCTCCTGCCCTCATGCCATCCTTGTCCAGCTCCCCGACACCTCTCTCCTCCCAGCCCTGCCCAGGGGTCTTTAGCTACCCCGGCTCCAGCACACCCACCGACCCTGGGGCCCACTCTTCCAACATGTCCACCCCATCTCCTCCCAGCAGTGGGATTCCCTACCTTCCCCCTCAGCAGCCACCGTCCACTCTTCCTCCCGTCCGGCCACAGCCCATGACCTTCACCACTGCCAGCTTTGCCGCCACTAAATTCGGCTCCACCAAAATGAAGAAGTGCAGCGGGGCCGGGTCGGTGCCCAGCTCCGGCGTCATTTTGCCACCCCCCCAAAGGATGCTCTCCCGCTCTCCCACCACCATGTCTGCTCCAGAACTGATCAAGCACAAGCCCCTCTCTCTGTCGTTGCACTCCCTTGGAGCCCCCATGTCCAGCCAGCTCTCCCCCAATGCCAAAGAGTTCGTCTACCCAGGATCCCCTGGGCCTCTGTTCTTTGATGCTGACTCTCAGCCCCTGCAGCCTCATGCCAGCCCTTTCCAACCTCCCCACACTGTCAGCACCAACCCGCCCTTTGACTCCTTCTCCACCCCCCCTACCCAGAGCATGAGCATCATTGGCAGCAGCGGAGGAATCTCTTACATGGAGAAGCCATTCGTTGAAGGATTAGGAAGCTACAGCCTGCAGTACCCAAGTCAGTCCTTCCAGCCGGTTGTTCTGGCCAACTAAGCCTTCGTTTACAAAGAGCTGGACAGTGATGCTGAGCAGAATTTCACTTTCCTAACCGGTTGTTCTCATGCTATCCAGTGCTATTTAGATTCAGTTTTACTAACAAGAAAAATGTCTAACTGGTTACTGTTTCATGTAACTGGATTTCTAACTTTAGATAACCTCAAGATCTGTTTATCTATAACCGTTTCAGAGTTGGCACTGACACCAGAGTGACTGGGATGAGTTGGTTTTTTTTCCTTCTTTTATTCTCCCTTAAACATCATTTATTCTGCGTTGAATGTTGTCGGTCGGTGTTCTGCTGGGCTTGACTGAAATATGGCTCCATTTTGCACTGCACTGTCATGCTGTGAATAAAGGACTTTGCCAGGTCCTGCAGGAGAGGAAACGTCTGTGGAAAAGTCAGCACTTTGCTCTGCAATCTGCTCTGCCCTACTGGCCAAAAATACAAAAAGAGACGAGGGCGGCGGCGGGGGGGGGGCTGTTTCTACAGTGTGTTGTGGCTCAGGCTCGTGGCGGTTTGTGGAGCAGGCCTTTCACCTTCTGGCATGTGAACCCGGGCAGAGGCTGACATGACGGGAAAGGAGCAGAAGGTTGTTTTTGAAGGGCTGCTGTGTTGAATGTACTGTTTCAGTGCTGGGGAGGGTAGTGCAGCTGGAAAGGTTGGAGGGAGCCTTTGTGAATGCGAGACCGATGAATCTGCGTTTATGGACCATAACCAGGTGTTGGCCTCCTCAGTGGAATTCTGGGAAATGTGTCTGTTTGCATTAATCTGCACATGCATGCAGTATGTGAAGGTGAATGGGCTGGTGGGGAGGGGGTGCAGCAGCTAAGCAGTAAGGATCGTGACAAATGGCTTAGCAGGACTTTGACACGAAGGAGAGCTTTTTTTTCCTTCCACACAGGATGGAAAGAAACGGGAAGATGGAAGGGAAGTGAGACAAAAGGGGAGATGAGTCTGTTTGTGCGTTGTCCATTGTGTATTGGCGAAAGCTGGGGTGCTTTAAAACCCAGCGCACGTTTCTGGTGAGCTTAAATGGTATTGAAGCAAGCGAAAGGCGCAGACTATTCTCTCCCTCCTTTTGAAATTCCCCTGCAGTCTCTGCTGCTCAGCCTGAGACTGGGAACAGTTCGGGTTCCTCTGGACAAAGAGCAGCGTTTCTGAGAAGGTTCATTTCACAGTGAGGTCACACGGTGGTGGTGGTGGTGGTGGTAGTGATGATGAGCCATTACGGGGAAAGGTAACCTCCAGCTGTCCTGCACTTTAACACTGGGTTCCTGATGCTGTCGGCACAGACATCAGTTCCTGACCATTTGTTTGGTTGTTGCACATTTTATTCTAAAAAATGCTTCAGAAATGTAGAAAGTTTGTACTTCATTGCATTAAACTTTAATTCTTAGCTGTTAATTTGAATATTTTCCAAACCTGAGGCATTTTTGTTGACCTTTGCTCACTACGGTCTTGCATTTGGTTTTTCAGAATCACACTTTTTTTTTTTACATTTTACTTTAAAGGAAATAAGATGGGGATACAAATGCAAGAAGCTTTTTTGTTGCTGTTTTTTTCTTGGCCCTTGCATTTGATCGAATATTTGTTAGCATCTCCAGGAAAATGTTGGTCCATATTAAAGTTCTTTTTGTTCAGATGTTTTTTTAGTTTCATATGTGCTAAATTTATATTTTCAGAAAATAAAACGAATATATGCAAACTGAGAGAAAATAAAGATGTACAGAATAAAGTTTTGAATGTGTATTGTACCTTGTACAACCTTTGTCTCTAATGACGGGTAAATGTATTTCTCTGCAGCTCTGATGGCTCGAGATGGGAATGTTTACAGCAGGATTTTGTTGGAGGAAAAACGGCCAATAGACATTATTCTTTAGATTTCTGAAGTAATATATTTACCTAATAGGCAGCAGATTTACACCAAAAATTCCTACATTTCCTAAGGTTTATATTTTGAGCATACCAATGTTAAAATCATTTTTGATCTTTTTTAATTCCTTCAACTTTCTTTATTTTTGGCCTTTTGATATTATAGTTTCCATTTTTCGTTTGGGAAAAGTCCTTATTGTAAATTGGTATTTTTTTTACCCAGAATTTTTCCAACTAATAATAATTGGTTAACAATCCAGGCTTTCTTTCGTTTACAAAGCTCACTATTCTAGTACAATTCCAACACCGTCATAGTTTAGAAGGATTGAGAAAAACAAATGTGATTTTTGATTGAATCAGCTGTCCTAGTTTAAATAAGCTGAGAAAAAATAGCATGAGCTTTATTTTGAAAGGAGGAAATCTGGTCCTGGTCACAACAGTTCAGGGTTGCAGGTTTTATTGATGCTGTAACCAAGTATACATCCATAATAAATGAAGGCAAGCAGGGATGAAGATAAATGAATAATTTTGTACTCTAGTGTCCTTATAACAGTGTGTGGGGTTTTTTGCACATGGAAATATTTCATTGTCAAAGTTTTATTTTCTATGTAGACTTTAAAGAGTTAAATAGAAATACAAGCTCAGATGATTATATGAAGATCAAAAATGGCTTTGTTTTTGCTTGTATTTTATTTTTCCTCTTTTGTATCCAATCTGTACACCCTGTAGATGTTTAAAGAATCTTTCACAACTGAAATGCAATGACCTGTTTTCTGTGCTGCCCCTCTGGAATGGGGGAGTTACTACTGCAGTTTCTTATTGTACCAGATTCTTTTTTTAAGTTTATAATAAAAAACAGACTGACAAAAGTAAAGCATGGAAAAGGAAAGTGCTTGTGTCATCCTTGTTTTGTGTGAGGAAGCTTGAGATTAGCGCCTCAGACTTGAGTTGAAGATGCTGCAGATCCTGTGATGTGCATCTTCTGGCTGCAGTAAACAAATCCAAGTGATGTTTGATCAATAATTCAAAGAGGGATTTCTCGAATGGATTGTTCACCGCCCACCTCAGATGGACCCGGCCTGCAGATGTTGCTTTCCATTTCATCATTTGCAGCTCTGTCTGTCCAGCCGGAGTGGAGGCAAACGCGCAGGGACCTGCACAGCTCGACACGCCCCCTTCCCTGCACTGCGCATGTCTGGAAATGCATCTTTTAAGGCTGCAGTTACGCAACACAGGTCCCCTGCGTGTCGGTGTGATCATTATGTAACTTCTCCAGAATATTAATGAGAAAGCAACGAAAGCTGCTAAATGAACGTTTAACTGCAGAAAGCATCCAATGATGGTTAAAATATATAAAGTGTTTTTTAGAGGAGCAGGGTTTTTCTTTTTTTATCCAGACTGAGCTCCCTTTGTTCTCTGATGCCTCACGTCAGCAGCGCTGCAGCTTCTCAAAGACTCAGACACCAACAGATCAGGAGTTGTTAGATTTTTATTTCATATAGATATTAAAAGATACATTTTGAACAAAGTACTACAGATACAGTGTTACAAATAAGAAACACCTTCATATAAAAAACATAAGACACCACAAAACCCAACAATAAAACTCAATTTCTTCTGCAGTTTTTCAGCAACTTTAATCAATAAGATTCCAAAATCTTGATGTTATTTACATCCCATCCTAAAACAAGCCAATTGTTTTCCTCACTCCTGCCACCTGTAGGTAGAACGCTGTAACTACTGTTCTGTGTTTATGTCATAAAATACCCAAACCTGATTAGGTGTCACTAAACACATTCCGTTAAGAACATCTGTTTTTATGTGTTTTTACTAATATTTCCGAATATAACAGTCAGTGTCGGAAAGCAGCTCAGAAATATGATTAAAACACAGTTAGCAATCCAACTGCAGGTGGCAAAAAAAACCTCAAATTTAATCGTCCGGTTATTTGAAATATTTTCAATGAGATGTTAAAAAAAAAGCTGCTACATATTTTAAGCAGACATTTTCAGCTTCGGTTGTGTGTGGAGTGTTTTTATTGTTTTATTCCAGTAAAAAAAAACAACCTAAAAGTTTTGCATTCATCAGCTACACTGTTGTCTAAGCATTACAATGTAATCAATGAGCTTAAATACAAAATGAAACACATTAGTAAAAATGTCCGTTACGCTGCACTGTGGAAAAGCTCAAACATCATTGAAACAAGAGCACCAGCAGGTCCAGTGTGTGACTCATCTTTAGCAAACATGACGCGTTAAAGACGTTTTTTAACTACAGACTTGCCATTTTGTCAATAACTGGCTGCACAGACAGATGTTGGAGTGTGCTGATTATAGACACGGCACATTATCCTTAACACGTTTGTCCTTTTTTCTGTAACAGAGCCCAACCACCGTCCAAAGAAAAACCAATCCCAGCTCTCAGCGATGATTTACAGACATAAGTACACTTTGTGTCAAACGTACAAAGGGGAAATGCAAAGATAAAAACAGGTTTACTGGATTTCATGCATTAGAATCCTTTACAACAGAGGATCTATACTGGAAGCACAAGAGACTTTGGGATATTCCCATTTAGTACATCTGAACAAATTTACATACAATAATATTACTGAAACAAAACAGGCATAAACATAACGAATTATTATTGCCACATTTATTCTTCTTTTAGAGATTGCCATGATTATGAGCTGATTGATCCGAAAATGTGCAAAGGACACCATGGAAAAGGGATCTCATAACAGTCTGCAATATGTTTTTACATTAGACAGAAACTCAGCCACTTTGTAGGAGAGCTGCCTTGTGTGTCCTCTCTGCATCAACCAACACCACCCTGTGGTTCACTCGGAACCATTCAGAACTTTTCAGTGCCGCTTGATGTAAATAAGAACATTTTGTCCTTGAGGACGAAAACACAGAAAACCAAAAATTTTTCTTCAACACAAATATTCAAAAGCACAGTTCACTAACTGAAATCCCTGCCTAATCGTTGGTTTTACTGAAAACGAAAATAATTGATCCAGTACTTGGTTATCAGTTCTAGTCAACATTGCTTTGTTACCATCAGAATTTTGTGGCACTTTTTTTTTTTTTTGGCAAACATCGGGATAGCTGCTGGGTTAATCAAAGACTCACAAGTCTCAGTCCTAACAAATGGTGAACATGAGACAGTGAGACTTCAAACATTGAGCAGAGCTCCGCTTTGGGAATGGCTACCATTTATTTGAATAGAAAATAAAGAATCCAGTTACTGCACGTTTGGCAGTCAGGCTAACCATCTCTACTTGCAGTAAAATAAACATCTCTACACTTAAAATACCCCTCCACCAGCGAGGGCCGTCAAGGTCAACAAACTTACGCCGCGAATACGGAGAACATTTTCTCCTTCTCCCTTTGGAAAGTCTGATATAAAAAACCCAGAGGATGGCTGATAAAACCATCAGACCTAAAATCTGGAGGAGAAAAATCAAATCACAGTAGTTTTCAATAGAAGCAGCTACTGTGGTAGATAAGGTACTGCTACCGGGTGTTGCACATCATGTGCATGTTTAATTTGGTTTTAAAAAGTGCAAGGAATAATTACATGTGGTACACACACCAAGTAAAAAGGTACAGGAATAGATATATACTGTCCACACCGCTGTTTTTTGTGTGAAATAAAGACTGTACCATCATAATTTCAACTCCTGCTGCTTTACCGAGTGCCAGGATGTAGGATTGAATAATAATAAGCAGAAATTGTCTGCTGTCGAAGATTCAGTACCTCAAGAAATGATGTGTGGACATTAAAACTGAAGGTGACCAAAAGCCAGGTCTGCTCTTTCCTTTTAAACTGAGATGAGCACAACTTTCCACACGTTCACCTGTGGGACCACCCAACAGCCCACTTTCTCTCAGTGCAGGAGCCAGACGCTCTCCACAGGCCGTCCTGAGACCCACTGCTCCCATCATGCCTCACCGCCCGCCAGCACGCATCCAAAACTCCAGCGTCGCAGACGGCCACAGGAGATCAACACAATGACAAATTTAGATTCCCTTGGTGTTTG
The DNA here is from genome assembly GCF_053564925.1 of Oryzias latipes. Classification (NCBI taxonomy): domain Eukaryota; kingdom Metazoa; phylum Chordata; class Actinopteri; order Beloniformes; family Adrianichthyidae; genus Oryzias; species Oryzias latipes. The sequence continues at coordinate 7,369,185 of NC_136244.1, forward strand.
AGTCTGGGTTGGATTCTGTGGGGAAGGGAGCTCTGCCTCCGTCTCATCCACTCCTCCGTTTGCCTCACAACGAGGTTTTGTTTACAGCAGGCCGTACTTAGCCTCATAGCGGGCCAAGATGTTCTTACAGCGGCCGCAGTCCTTCCGCAGCTCGGCAACCTGCTGTCTCAGTGCGGCGTTCTCCCGCTCCAGAAAGGAGGCGCGCACTGTGATTTGGTTCTCCTTGAGCCGACGTGCATCCCGGGAGCGCTTTGCTGCCAGGTTGTTCTTCTTCCTCCTTGACCAATATTTCTCATCCTGAGGGAATAGCAATGAGAGTCAAAGGAAAAAACAATGAGACTCAATCTGGCTAAAATAAAGCAGAAGTTTGGGGTGGGAGTGAGACTATCCTTCCTGTTGCTGCCATGTTTAGAGAAGCTTTAATCTTCCTGTACTGACCAGAAGAGTGAAATTCTCCTAAATGTTCCTGCACTAAGATTTAACTGTGAAATCTGCCGCCGCTAAACTCCAAGGAGAAAACTCAGCTCACAAAAACTAATACAATATGATATAATAGAATGTAAATATGCAACATTTTGAGTTTATTGGTGTGGAGCTGTACCTTCTGTTCATCAGGGACAAACACTTTTCTGGCTTTCTTGATCATGGGCTGGGGTTTCAGTTCCTCATCAGAGAACTTGTGCTTGCGGGGATTGAACAGCTCTCCGCCTGGAACGCTGGACAGCACCAGGTCTGTGGGGTCTGGCTGGAAATTTATGTCCACTTCAATGGCATCTGGGTCAATCGGGGAGGGTGTGTTCCTTTCTGCAATATTACAATCCAAGAGTTTAGGAAAAAAAATGACTTTGTATTTATCCATATATGTGTATTTACCGATATGTAAAAGCCAATAACCACATGTTTTATTTGTAATCTAAATATAAACATGCTAAAATGAATATTTGGCTCACAAAGCTTAGTTCTCTTCCAAACTCTGAAACCATTTTTGGAGCAGTCTCTTTCTTTTTCTGGTGGTTTAGTATGCTCTATACACTGCACTCTGAATTCCAATTGTTGCAGAGCTCGCATATGCCTGAGGCAACAGATTTGAGAATTCTCCACAAAGCACTAACAACGTGTCTGCTTTCAGCTTATACTTCTTAAAAGATAACTTGGAGATTTGCAGGTTGGTGTAGTCGTCCATCTCAAAGGTCAGGGCTTGAACTGTGAGTCAGAAGTACACATTCCTTAAATGTTTATTAAATGGCATTTACCTTTCTTAGTGAGCTCCACCTCTGCTGGTGCCTCTTCAGGCGCCTCTAGCTGTCCTTCATCATCCTCTTCATCCTCTCCTTCTTCTTCTAGTTTAGCTGGTTGCAGCGTAGTAACAGTCACCGTGTCTTCTGGATCTGTGGTGATCTCAGAGGAAGCCGGCTCTGACGTAGAGGCTTCATCAGCAACAGGAACTGTGGTTGTGGTTGCAGCTGCAACCGTTTTAAGAAGGGTTTTGGCTTTGCCGTCTGCCGAGGTCAGAGTCTTCTGCAGCTCCTCGTCCTCCAGGCTCACAGGGATGCCGTTCTCCAGCAGGAACTCATCCAGGTCCATGTACTCCAGGTGGAACGTCTCCCCATCATAGGGGATGGTCTTGTCCCAGATTGCTGGGGTCAGGGAGGCTGAAACCCCACCACTGGCTCCACTGCCACCTCCTCCACCTCTGGAACCTCCATCAGCGCTTGAAGCCACAGCCCCACCTCCTTCCACATCTTGAGAGGAGCAGAGCTTTTCTTTCTCTATTTCTACACAAAAGAGAAAACGAGCATTAGTTCATTGATTATTTAAAGCGCTCAGGAAACAAAGCAAGTTTAAATTCAGAGAATCCAGAGGAGTGTGGTTCATGAGGAAACACTGGAGGCTCAAATGAAGTCCGTCTGTCTGTTCCACGCGTGACCTCTAGACAAACCAACACCCAAACAAAGAAAAGCTAAATATCTCAACATGGACTCGATGTTTTTCAGAACTCCTGACAGAAATTCTGCCACAAAGTGCCGTAAAGACGCGTTTCTTTGTTTGGGAACTGGCGCAGAGGAATTGGAACTTTTTGTTCTTTTCTGTGTGCCAGCTTCAGGTGACAACAACATCTGAAAAACGAACCGTACCATGCCAGTTTAACACGGTTTGTCGCACAAAACTACACCTAACAGCTAATACTGTACTGGGATGCAGGAAAACATTAGTTTCACTTTTTGTTGTTTCATTTTCCGCTTTAAACCGGCCATTTGTGTCGTAGAACACAGAGAACAGGAAGACTACGTTGCACCCTTCGCGTTTAGGTCTTACCGTCTTCGCCTTCCGCTAGGATATTAGGAGGAGGAATATCCATGATTTTCTTCAAAACAAAAGGAAAAGACTTCTGCGGAGTTGCTGTAGCCACGGTACCACCGGGTTGGAGCGCCAATGTCACCGCAGCTTTGCCAGGCATTGTTCCCTGTCAGGCTCCGAGAACAACAGAGTGAAGTTGGAAGCCGGAAGCTGGCTGTAACAGCAAATATTATCTGCTGTTAAGGCCCGATTTGTTGTAAATGTAAGGGATTTCGGACAGAAAAACTAAAAGACGAGCCTCCTGAGCACACTGAGCACGCTCATTGGTTATTCATGAGTCATGTGCCGCGCCTCCGCACAACGGCGGTATCTGATTGGCTGAAGGGCTCAAACATTAATATTATAATTGTAGAGGATGTTTCTCATCTCTAGTACTGTCACCACTGCTTTTTTTTTGTAAAAAAATAATAATAATAATAATACAATAAATACGAGCATAAATATTTTTCCGGATAAAACATGTCTTTTTTTAATCCATTTGAAAAAACGTGTACAAACCATGTCAAGGGTAAAATATTTTACTGCACATCTTCAATATACCAGCAGATTAAAATGCGCTCACACCCAAACTGTTTTCTCCAGTCCCGTGCAAGGACAAGGCACTCGTGGACCAACACGTGCCTCTGCCCCCACCCCGCTCACGTGAAGGCTCAAGCTGTCGAGGGGCGTGGCTAAAGATCCTCCGCACGTGTTGTTGAAATGACACTACATATCAAAGCCTGCTGCACCGACTGTTGTTTATTTGACGTCTTTAAAAACTAATACACAGAAATTCATTCGTAATATTTCCCAATATCGAGGCGCGTGATACACATAAACATATCTGCAGGATTTGAAAAAAAAATATGGTGGAAAATTAGAATCACAAAAGCTAAAAATGTCACGTTCTGCAACACGAGACAGTGAACGCCTCAGCCTCTCTGAGACAGGATGTTCAGAGTCTGACTAGCACATCTCACCGTTAGTTTGCATGCCCTTTGTTTGATTTTACTCATATCTAAAACTGATATGAAATCGTCTCTAACAGAGAGGTGTAATCCTGCAATTGGAATCCATTTTTCAAATTAAAATAAAAAGATAAAGCAGACAATTTGTAGAAAAAAAAAGTTTCAACTGCTGCAATATTCCCAATGTCTGTTTTCTTTTTGAACTGGTATAAGGATTTGGACAACTTCAAGAAGTTTACTTTTTAGGGATGTTTTTTTTTACCTTCTGCAGAACGCATTTAATAAAAAAAAACCTCCACTCTGAAGTCTCAATCCTGTGATATTCCAGTCCAGATGTTTCTTCTTCGTGCATACTGACAGTGTTTATGCATCATGCAGCAACACACTGTGCAGCTGAGCAGTGTGTGCAGTTTCTAGTTACAAAGACGGTGTTGTGGGAGTAGCAGCTCCTGTCCATCTGCTCAGAATTCAGAGGAGTACAGCCAATCCTAAATGTAAAAGCAAATCAAGAACACTTTAAATTGCCAGAATCTAATTCACCCAGATCTTGGTATCATGATCAGAGACTCCAGGTCAAAGTGTCACTTAACATAGATGTTTTGAAGGAGGATGTCAGAGGTGTGAAGCCTGAAGTTCAGAAATAACTTGTCACATCCTGACAGATTTGGTAGCGCAATAGTTTGATTTGTTGGTTATTCATTTGTCATAGCAGCACCTGTTATCAACGGGTTATCTGTATTGTAAAAAAGGTATTCACTAATTCGGCCCTTCTTACCAATTTGTTAAACATTTCAAATGACAATTTCTTTAGATAAAAGGCAAACATTTGAGAAGATGTGCAATTTTTCTGCAAAATTCTCATCTTGATTTGGCTTTCTGTATTAAGCTGCAGCAGAAATACAATTCGGAATTACATGTTCACTCACACAAAATAGCAAATGTATGAGATTCGTGTGTAAAACATTTTAGCCAAAATTCTCAGTCTTACTCTAAGAACTATTATCTTGGGTGAAATATAAATAAATAAAAACCTACTGGAAAGTCATGTGCAAATGCGGGCAAACAGGTCCAAACCTTAACCAGCATACTTTATTATTTTCCAGATATAAAGAAGCACAAACCATAACCACAGATCATACTAAAAGTTGGATACATTTTGTTCATTTATCCAAATTTAAGTAGATATATTACTGCAGTTTTAGTTTTGGGTGAAGAACTTAGCTGCAGGCTCATGTAAATGCATCTCCCCACCTTTACCACTTTTTTCTTTCTTATCTCTAAAGCTGATTAATTCAGCCCCCCAGTCTGATGCTGAACACAGACTTTGAATACAAGGGGGGGAAAAAACAATGATGCTAAGGAAAGAGCTGCAGACTGTTTCCATCTTGTTGCATCATAAACCTAACAGATTTGAAGACACCAGTCTGCTGATAAAAATAAACTTTCATCTAAAGAGTCTAAAATAGAAACATCAGAGAAACCATACCTAAAGGAGACTATCATAACCTCAAATTCCCATGATTCATTTCTCACTTTTTTTAAAGTTAGCAAAAATGCTGACTTTTTAAATGCATACATGTCTAAATGATGTGAGATAGTTAACAGAAAATCAGCTCTGGGAATAATGATGCAATACAATTACCACAAATACAAGTCTTCAGTGTGATGAAGAGAAACTATTTTAACTGTAAAATAATTCAAATTTTTAATTTTAAAAATGGGAATGATTAATGACTTATTTAGATGCTGCTCGTTAATCAACTTTAAAGCAGGGAGTTTCCAAATAAATTAACACATGTTACACCAAAACATTCAAAAACAAACTCGTTCTGCTGAATTGCAAAATGTTATAATTTTGCATTTGTAGTATATTTTACTTCAGCATAGACTATTAATGTGATGAGAAATGACTTTTATGTATGTTTGTTTTTAAAGTAGATATAAACTCACCAACGTCAGAGAAAGAAATGGGATAATCCACTAACGACTAACGTCCTTAGGAGCTCCGGAAAATCGCTTCTGTCCACAAACATCACTTGATTCGCTGTTGCCATCATAAAAATGGGATTAACACCAACTGCTGTCAAATTTATCTGACGGAGAAAAGCTCTAACTAAGACAAAATACTCTGTCTGTGCGTCTGACTTCTTTGACTTTCCATAAACTTCCCTCACGAGGACAGCAGCATGCGCACGGATGATAAATGTCCCAGAAAAACCCCATGCCGCGCTCCTTTTCCTTGTTGACATGATATGATTGGATCAAAGTTACGTCACCCAAATGGAAGAGCCAATCAGAAAGCAGTAGGCGGGTTCTGAGCACAATAACAACAAAAAGGTTTCCAAGGACATTTTCTTTATTAAATAAATATGAAAAATAAAATAAAAGTAGAATTCTATTCTAATACAAATGTCATAATATAATACAGCATGTTATCTTTAATGAAAGTGGAAAGTTTTCTTGCATTTTTGTTTTTCATGAACTTTAGTGATTTAAAATATAAACAAATCTCTTTATGGAATGTATTAAATAATGGTTTGATTTTTGAGTATCTGCTTTTGTGAATGAAACATTTCCTAGATATTAATAAAACATTAAATCCCAAATCAAATATTTTCTCACCAGAAACCACCACAATAAAACTATGTGCTTTTGTAATTGAATGAGAATGCTGAACTTTGAGCAGCAACAACAACAAAAGCAATTGTCCCAAAAACTATTTACATCTATAAATTCAAAAATCAAATGATCATAGAGCCTGAGGGATTGCTTTTATCACATTGTTATAATGTTTTCTATCATTTCATTTAAACTTACTGGAAAAAGCTTCACATGAGATGATGTTGCCATTATCATTTATGTGTAATAATGACCAAATAGCCGTACCAATCCAATGCATGTAAAGCATTGATTTGTTCTTACATAAAATATACAGACAGTCCATATGTGAGTGTTGTGTGGACTAAAGTTATGTTTGAATATGAGTTTCCAGCACAGACACATCTGCTGATGATTAGTAAAACATTTAGTTAGAAGTTTTCTATAATCCAAATCAATTTTAGCATGAATTCAATACCCGCTAAATGAAAGAACATTTTTGGAGGTATATGAAAAGACCCAAGCCTATTCGTTTTATCACACCATCTGCACTAAACTTTCAAAGTCCATGGTTTTAAGTTCACCTTCACTGGTATCATGAATTACTGTTCCTTTTTTAAGTAATGAACCTCGTTTTTCCAGATGAAGTTGAAATTGGCCTGGTTTATTGCTTTCCTTGCAGATTTAGGAATTAACAGTGAATATGCTGGATGAATAAATCTTGATAAACATTCAAGTTTAGTAAGAAAAACTCAGCTCCCTTTGGGAGCCAACTCCTTGATATAATTAAAAAAGCTATCAGCGTCCTGAGATGAATAATAAGAAGAGTAAAACTTGCTGTAAAACTGGTAAATTTCTCTCTTAAATTCTTCCGTATTTCTACTTTACCTCCATTAATTAGTCATGTTAATAGACTTCTTCTCTTGTCGCCTTTTTTCCAGTCTACAAAAGTCAGCAGAGTTTTTTTTCTCGCTCTCCAACCCATTTAGCTCTAAATCTAATAAATGTACGTTTGGCTTTAGAGATGTACATGTTATCTTAAGAGGTTTGCATAAGTCTCTGTTTCTCATATTCATTTAATTGAGATTTACAGCAAATAGAATTAATTTCTCTGATAATTTACATTTCTTTTTATTTAGTATCTCCGCTCAATCTTTTACTGTGAGTTATTGAAATCGGAATTGAAGAAACTCCCATTTATCCCTCTGAGTGGACTGTCTGTTGTTAGTTATCCTTGGATTTCATTAATAATCGCCTGGGAATAAACGTCATCCTCTAATACACTAGAGTTGAATTTCCAGTAACCTTTGTTTTTGGGATTCGTGTGAGGTTAAATAATGACCTTAATCATACAATGATCTGTTTATAGTGCAGCTAAAATATTAGCTATTGGTGTAAAATTCTGTTGATTTTCATATGTCAACCAAAAATCCAATCTAGATTTAGCAGATCCATCTGGGTTTTACTAAGTTAATTATTGAACATCAGGATTATCACGGCACCAGACATCAGAAACATTTAAATCTCTACACAAATTAAGAATAACTGGATTATAATGATGGTTTTTGAAACACTGAATGAAATCTGCCAATGTGTTCATCTTCCATTGCGTTCATCTTTGTTTTGTGCTGCAGAGATGACAAACTTATCACCTTTGATAAAAACACAGAGTAACCAGTGACCAGAAGCAGAAGCTTGTCAGAAAATAATATTTAGTAATATAGCGACCCCTGCTGATCAGTTGGTGCCATGAGAAAAGTAGATTTTGTCTCCCCACTGAGTAGCCCAAAAGCTTTCATCGTTCTCAGAGTGAGTTTCTTGAAGAAATTATTGGCTTTTGCAAAACCAAAACTAGTTATTTTCTTTGAACAGAATCCCTAAATTCCCTAGTATTTAGTGAAACAAAAGACCAAACAGAACTTAAAGACATAAAACTGAAATGTGGGACTCATCACTGATGAGTCATCAGGTTTCTTTTTCTGTATTTTCCATGACTCTGCTCATCTCCTTTTTGCTCCAAAATAGGCCAAGGAACACATTTCCTTTTTTCTTCAGGAATCTCTTCACTGTGTAAGATCTTCGACTGTTCAGTCAAAAACTCTTCTGCCACGCCTCCATACGCTTCCATAACCCAGAGGTTTTTTTAACAAGTACCTGCCTCTCTGCCTCTTCATGCTTCATCCACTTCAGTGCCGTCCTCACTTTATCCTACTGTTCTTTGCTACTTCTTATTCCACAACATCCACCTTTTCTACTCTGTGCATTCTGACATTTTCCTTTTTCATCAGCTTTTCCAAGTTCTTCCATCTTTTCATTAAGCTTGTGGAACATGTCAACACATTTCCATCCCTGTCCTCAGTCACCATGTCCTGCTGCCCATCCTTCCATCTATTTCCCTTCCTTGTCAACCTCTCCTGTCTTTGTGTCCAAACTATCATACAAATCCTTATACTTCCTTTTTCGGGACTTTGGCACCTCCACCTTGTGTTGTTCACCATTCAGCATATCCAAATGCCACAGATTTGCACTGGTGGTTTGGTGGAGGGGACCCCCTCGTGGCTACATAGTTAGGCAGTGGCGTGAAGGGTTTTGCCAAGGATGCTGTCCACTCAACATCCTATTTTTTTCTTAGTTGACCTTTTCCATCACCAAGTCTCCTGATCTTTTTTCCTCGATCCAGGCAACAAAACAAGTATCTTCCTTCCCGTCTCCATGATCACTTTTAGCTGTAGCTGGCTGGTCATCTGATCTTCCAAAGCCTGTTTTAAAAGCCACACAGTGTTATTCCATTTTCATCTTCCACCATTTGGTCACCTGCTCTGTCCTTGTCCTTAGATTTAGATGTATTTATTTATTAATCCCACGAATGGGAAATTTCCTTGTCACAGTAGCACAGTAGTCCTCTAGATCTTCCTCATCATCAGACTCTTACTCAGAACACCAGCCTATGCTGTCTGGCTACACTCTTTCCAACCATGACTTTGCAATCTCTGAGCTCTTTTAGAAATAATGTAGAAAATGTATAATGCATTTTTATTTCCAAAACTTAAGTTGACCCCTCAGAATTTTCCTCAAAAACTGTTCATTAAGTCAAGGTAATTAGTATTCTAATAAAAAAGTTTTCATTAAAAATGCAAAATATGGAACTTTGAGCCATAAATACAAACTGGACTTCAAATAATTTGCAAAAACTATTTTATTAGACAAAAAGAGCTGTGCACCTTTCTGCTCATCTCCCTGATATGTGGAATTAGCCAAATAACCTGCAGGGATTTTCCGCCCTGAAGTCTATAGAAACAGAGTTGAACAGGCAAAAGCCAAACACACATACAAGACTAATTCAAATACGTACAAAATCAAAATAAACGGTGCATGGTTTTCCAAGCAGGGAAGAACACTGAAGTTTAGTCATTAAAGTTTCAGTTTGCTGTAAAATCTCCCCGGTTCAAAATGAACATTTTGCGTAAAATGTCATGAAAACATTTAATAACTTGGAAGCGGCTATTTTCTCAATCCTGAAGTAGAAAGTTGAACTTTCCAAAGTCTAGCTCATCGGGCAAGACGAGCATATCTTCCCTGGCTTTAGCCAACTTTTGACGCAGGAAATCGCGCCTCTCGATCCACTCCTGCAGCTCCTCTGCGCTGTGGGCAAAGTCACAGCTCACTCCCTCAGAACACCCTCCATCCAACCTGGAAACCACACAGATACACTGTTGAACAACACATCCACTTCTATAGGATAAGATAAGCTTTTTCTGACACGAGAGAGAGAAAAAAAAACATACTTGGGACAGATATCAAAGTGCACTCCAGGGAAGCGGTAGCGCCACGTTAGAGCCTCGTCTTCCCCCTCACAGCTGAACACGCGGTCCTTGTGCTTCTCAGAGGAAATGTGCTGCTGCCACTGCCGCTGACTGTTGCTGTGCTTCCCGCACAGGCGGCAGTGGAAGCCGCTCTGAGACCCAAAAGAGAGCCACGATGACTCCTCACAAACCCACAGGCAGCCAAACATTTCTGACACTTCGGCTTCACTCACCAGTTGGTCGGCGTAGTCGGTTGGCATAATGATGCATTTCTCCTCATAGTTTGGATGATATGATGGAGCTTCCTCTGCCTGCCTGTTTTGTGCAGCTAATGCCAGCCACATGTCATAAACCTGCTGCATGTCCCGCACTGCAGATGAAAACGCCCAACATTAAAACACCTCACCTGTCTCCACTATCTAACAAATAAAAAAGAATTACATCTGAAAGTCCCACTCCAATTAACTTTTGATCTATTTTCAAAGTGTACCCAGTGGTTTTTTAATATGATTATGCTATTTTGAGGCAAAATCAAAAAACCTATGTCGTTTTCTAGGACATAGTTTCTGCAGAACGACAGGAGTTTATTAGAAATTGACCTCAGAATTGTGAGCGAGACTGTTGGCACAAAGTAAGCCTGCCCATCATCTCTTTGTTAACTCTCCCCCTCTGGCTTACAGCCCCCCACAACCCAGACCTAACATTACTGCTGCAACAAAAGATGGGGAGCAATGTTGGAGCTATCCAGCCGTACAGTTTCAAAGCCAGATTCCAGCTCAGGCGAATTAAAACAAAGACGTTAATGGTTCCATTTATCTGCAAGTGGATGCATAGGAATCGATTAAAGCGAGGAGCTTGTAGCCTGGTGATGTAGTTTGTACGTAACAACTACAATCTTTTTCAAACTGCATTTTTTCATCTGCTCCTGATTCACAACAATTTGAAAAAAGAAATACCCAGTAACGCAGTTTTAATCTTAATTTTCTATATATGTCGTCCATCATCAGAAAAATGCAACAAGAACATGTTAATAACACCAAAAACATGATTTTCATTGAAGTGGGTCTTTTTCTCTCTCATGGGTAGTGTGATGTAAAATAACTGAATAGGCTTACAGTCATTATTCTTCATGTACATCCACATCTCCTTCTCCTCCTGGCTGTGGGCAAAAGTGCAGTTACCAGGGTAGTTACACTTCCTCTTCTCCAGGATCTGGGCACACATCTGAGACGAGAAAAACATGAACACAAATAAACAAATTATCAGATAGATGTTTGACAAATCACTCAGTATGGACACTAGTTTAGTAGAGGATAAACTTAAAGTTTGGAGATGAGGTACAGAAGTATATGAACATCGGATCATTCCAGAGAGACATGCAAGCCGCTTTCTGCTTTTTAAAAAGAATATTTTTAAGTTTATGATTTCAAAAAATACCTCAACAAGAAAATATAAGGATCATTAATCCATTTATTTAACTTAACTCTGAATATTCTTAACATTTTTAAAGTCTAAAGTAAAACATCAGATCTGATATCAGTTTGCAAACAGAAATCCTTTCTAAAACCATCAACAGTCTAACAAAAAAAATAATTTCGAATTTGCAGCAACATTAAATAAAGGTAATTGAAATGGGACAGCTTTAAATATTGTTTTTACAATTTTGTTCATATATGTGGTATATTTGGGCCTAAAAAATGTAAATATGCATCATGGGTTGGGAGGGGCTGGTGTTCAGAGCGCAGGTTTTTAGAGGAATACTCAGAACATGTACGGATCAAAATACCGCTTTGGGGTTTCATTTTGTGAGGAATGAACATTATTATACACTTACAAGCTCAAAAATTTGATTTTGCATGATATAGACCCTTTAAGGCAACTGTAACCAAAACTAATAATAATAAGCCGACTTTCTGAAGGAAACGTTTTCCGATTCAGGAACCAAACCTACATCATAGTAAAATGGGAAGTTCTTGGTGTGTGGCAGCGGTCGGACCTGAACCCATTTGCTTCTCTCTGAGGACATGACCAGCAGCACTCGTCGGTCTTTAGTCCACCTGAAGGAGAAAATACAAACAGACAGGACATAAAACATAGTGAAAGATAACTCCAACATTTGCATGAGGTAAAAAAAAATAGTGTCATAACTTGTTAAAATGTTGCAGCCTCTCCTGATGAGAGCAAACATATGTTGACTTTAAACGACCTGACACAACTTATATGTTTAGTTGGTAAACATTGTATTTAGTCCAGGTCTTAAATAAAGAAAGAAACTTGTTATTATTGAACTTACAGTATCTACTGAGTTTTATCTGGCAGAAAAGAAATAGTGTAATAAGAAAGAAGTGATCTCCTCACGCATGTCTGGCTTTGGACTTGCAGTATTTCAAGGTTTTGTCTGGTTCGCTGGTGAGGCCCCCCCGCAAGCACAATGCACACACAAACTTCATCCTCATATTCAGACTCTTGGCGTCTCTTCCTCCTCCGTTAGACTGGCGCCCAGCTCCTCCAGAAGACAGCTGCTCACAGTCAAATGGTGAAAGCAAGAATGAGAATTAGTTCATAAAGACTCATGCGTTAAACAGACACATCAGTCTTTATAAAAGTACAATTAATTCAAAATTTCTTACTCTGTTCCCTTTGTTCTTGTTTGAATGTTGTTCCTGTTTTTCATAAAACTCTTTGGATATTTTCACAATCTCATCACAGCTAATACCTGCAAAAAACAATTGTAACGCCTTTAAAAAGACCAAAGAAATAGAATCAATTTGATTTCATTCTTAAAATGTATGAAATTGTGTCTGTAAAAAACTTTCACAGTTAAAAAATAAAACATGGAGCACAGGAAGGTTTTTTTTATTTTATTTGTTTAGCACAGGGGTCTGTGAGGCTCCAAGTGGCTCTTTGGCTTTAAAGAAAAATACTAATGATTTAAATAAATCTAAAATTAGTTAGTTAAATTAAGCACATTTTCCAATCCATGCTGCACAATAGCATCTAGTTGTTGTCAGAAAATGCCATGTTTGACTTTCTTACATTTTTGATTCAGCAGGAGGACCTTATTGGACACAGGGTGTACCTTACTTTGAAAGGATCTTGTATGTGCTGCTGTCAAAAGTAAAGAGGTTCAAATCGTTCTATAAAGAAACCTGTTACAGTTTTTTAATTCAGTTATTGTAAATATTTAAAATCGACATTTTATAAATGACTTAATGGCCAAAAAACATACATGAAGTGTATTTTTCTAAAATGTTAAGTGAGACTTTGTGGCTCTTGTTGGATTTTGGTCTGTAAGAACTGGACCAAATGGCTCTTTTGGTGTTATAAGTTGGGGACCCCTGGTTTAGCATAAAAAAAAGATTACAACCATACATTTTATAATAAAAGTACCGGTAGATATGATTTGGTTTCAATTCTCCAAATTGAAACTAAAAGTATTAAATAAATTAGGGGGGAAAACAAGGCAGGAAACAAAATAACATGTTAGATATGGGTGAAAAGAACACAAAAACGTAAACACAACATAAAGTTGTTTTCATTTCTACCAAATCAAACCACATCATGTGGCTAAACACGGCAGTGTGCCTGATGTATCATTGCAAAGAAATGATGGGCAGTGGGTTTAAAGCTGAAATTAAATGAAAAATAATAAAGAAGTGTAAGAATCTTATAAGAATAAGAATATAAAAGCAGAAATAGTTGAAAAAAAGCCGCGTCTAAAAACTTTGAACGAGTGTATTTCTTGGCTGTTGGTGCACGTAATCTTTAGTGTGTACCTGTGCAGCGCTGAATCTTCCAGGTTTTGAGCTCGATGACAGAGTGGGCGTGAAGACAGTCGTCTTCTCTCAGGCAGCCGTACCGGATAGCTGGACGGCACAGATCCAAGTGGCACAGCGGGCTGAGAGGGCGAACCTTATTGTAGTTCACGTTGAGCTTACTTACCTCAAACACCAAACATCTGACAGTAACAGAAGACAAAATCAGAGGGCTTAAACACAAACAGAGTTAAAAGTGACCAAACATGGTTTATAGTAACATCCAGGACTGACTTGTTGGCACTGAAGTTATGAGGAGAATCCAGGTTAGAGCAGGAAGTACTTTTTTTACTGGAGCGTCTGCTGATGATTCTGGGTTTGTTGTCGTAGCACTCCTACAGTGAAAATGTAAACAAAACAAAAATAAATGAATACAAATTTCTATTAACATATTAATAATTACAGGCCAAGTCCTGAAAAATTTAAGAGCAGCAGCTGATCAAAGCCCTCTAAACTGGCTGCAAAGTAAATGGAATTATCAGGTACAGTCCAAAGCATTTTAGTTACAGATTGAAGAAAGGAGTTATAGTAATATATACTGATGAGCATAATCAGAGAAAATCCACTCATGCAGAGTCCCACACAGTCACTCTGATATTCAACCTGCTGCCTCTAGATCGGATCATCACACTGATAAAGACTGATATCGTAGTTATGCAGATGACACTCTTCTTTGTTCAGTCAGTGATCCACATGCTTTGGAATCATTCTGCTGCTGCTTGAAGCAGCAGAAACACCTGGATGGTGTCTCTGTGGGAGTTATTATCTTGGCAGGTTACTCCAGATTATTCAAAATAGGGTAAACACACAGGAAAAACAAATCTGTCATCAAATAGGTCTTTTTTAAACCCTGTATTAATTGTTTAATAGACTAATTTGAACGAAGTTGGAACATATCTGTCATCTTTACTCGTAGAAGTCCTTCTAGAAAAATCGCAGAATCTTCAAATAATTTGTTTTCAAGTCTCTGACAGCAGATACAACAGCTAACCTGACACAGGAAAATAAACATCCCCTTGTTTTCCCGAAGAAGGCAGATGATGCTGTTGACAGGGTCCAGTTTTCCATCTTCTGCCCCAAAGAGAAGATTTCTGTCCAGAGTCCCCTTCCTCTCTTCTGTCCAAACATCTATCTCCAGCTGGTTGTAGGCAAACGTGCAGTTCTCCCCGTATTTACACAAACCCAAGTCTCCAGACTTCAGCACCTCTGGACAGCACAGGAAAAAAAAAACAACGAATTTATCTCGTTCATAAACACCTACTCATCTTTAACATGTTATGCTCACAGTTATATCTGAGTAGCTGTTTCCATAACCCCAGTAAAGCAGAGCCTGTGTTTATTCTGTAAATATTTAAAAATATATATAATTTTTGCGACATAATAGTTTCTGAATGTTTTCATATTGTTTCTACAATAACTATGTGATGATTGGGTGTCCTAATCACTTGACCACAGATGCACAAAGTGGCCAATCAATCACTCAGGCATGCAGACTGTTTTCACGAACATTTGTGAAAAAATGGGCCGCTCTCAGGAGCTCAGCGAATTCCAGCGTGGAACTGCCAGAGGATGCCACCTGTGCAACAAATCCGGTCATGAAATTTCCTCGCTCCTAAATATTCCAGTCAACTGTCAGCTCTATCATAACAAAATCGAAACGTTTGGGAACAACAGCCACTCAGCCATGAAGAGGTAGGCCATGTAAACTGATGGAGAGGGGTCAGCGGATGCTAAAGCATATACTGCAAAGAGAACTTTCTGCACAGTGAATTCCTACAGAGCTCCAAACTTCATGTGACCTTCAGATTAGCTCAAGTACAGTTAACAGAGAGCTTCATGGAATGGGTTTCCATGACCGTGCAGTGTGCATCCAAGTCACACATCACCAAGTTCAACGCAAAGCATCGGATGCAGTGGTGTAAAACACTTCTCTGGAGTGATGAATCACTCTTTTTCATCTGGCAATCTGATGGACGAGTCTGGGTTTGGAGGTTGCCAGGAGAACGGTACATTTCAGACTGCATTGTGCCGAGTGTGAACTTTGTTGGAGGAGGAATAATAGTGTGGGGTTGTTTTTCAGGACTTGGGCTTGGCCCCTTAGTTCTGGTGAACTTATACATTTCCATGCTCCCAACCTTGTGGAAACAGTTTGGAGATGCAGAGGTACTCTGCGCCAACAACTCTGAGGCAAAATTCTAACAAACTCCTGTCGCTCTGCAGAAACATGTCCTAAAAAACAGCATATCCAAACTTAAAAGACCACTGGGAACGCTTTGAAAAAAGATCAGAATTAGACAAGCGTGGGTTTGAAACTCACAACTTCAAATCATGCCTCTACAGTAATAATTAATTTTATATTTATGTTTGTGTTATGACAACGTTTTTTCTGCTCGGACAGTTTTTTTTTCTCAAACAGAAGCAAAGAATTCAGAGTTTTAAGTCTGTCACTGAATTCAGTAAAACCAGTCATGACTAAAGAACATGTATAGAAGCTCATGTAAAGCGAACATGCAAAACTTGGAACAGAGAGGAACAGACTACAGTGAGCCTCACTGAGGTCATCCAGCAGGAAGTCAATAACCTTATTTGATTTTTTCCTGCTGATTTCGCCTTTAACGGGTTGGAGAACATGTAAATAAATAAATGAATAAATAACTAAATAAATAATTGTCTCAGGTACGATAAAACATCCTGTTCCAAAGGAAATAGAGAATCCTGTCATGCACTATTCTGTTATGAAGACAGAGTGCAGCCCTGTGGCCAAAGAAGAAGCTGTTTTTTTACCTTTACAAAGTACAAACGGGCCAGAGAAGGAAACCTTGGGGGGGAGACGTCGCACCCTGGTCCACTCCGAGGAAAAGGCATCCTTCCGTCGGCATAACAGAACATCTCGTTTACAGTTGTGGACCAGGTCTGGTTTGTGAACAAATGTGTATATTCCTACACCTGAGAGTGGTGGAATATAGTTAATACAAGCAAACCTGAATGTGTTGTCTGCTGGAGAACAGCTAACCCACCTTCTCGAGGGAAACAGGTGGAGCAGGCCTGCAGGAACTCGTGCGTGGAGGAAAGAGGGTTGAAGTTTTCCGCTTTCTTCTGTCCATAGTGAGAACCAGACTTCAGTCAGACTCAGCTAAACAGAAAATCAATGAGCAGCTGGCGAGGGGATGCACTCACTATGCAGTGGTTTTCTGGAGATGGCGTGACCACGGGGGCAGGAAGGTGAAACTCCGGGAAACCTGGTGAAAAGCCACAGAAGATGATATCAACTGTATCTGCAGAAATCTACAAGGTCTTCAAAAATATTCTATTATTGTGTACCATGATTTCACTGCCAAAATAATAGGATATTATAGTGGGTCAAAAAAGTATTTAGTCAGCCACCAATTGTGCAAGTGCTCCCACTTAAATAGATGGGAGAGGCCTGTAATTTTCAACAAAAGGTTTACCTCCACTATGAGAGACAAAATGGAAAAAGAAAAATCTAGAAAATCCCATTGTTTGATTTTTAAAGACTTCTTTGTGGTGAGAAAATAAGTATTTGATCACCTAAAAACAATCAAGATTTCTGACTCTCACAGACCTGTAACTTCTACTGTGAGAGGATCCTCTGTCCTCCACTAGTTACCTGTATTAATAGCACCTGTTTGAACTGGTCATCTATATAAACGACACCTGTCCACAACGTCAAACAGTCACACTCCAAACTCCACTATGGCTAAGACCAAAGAGCTGTCTAAGGACACCAGAAACTGCACCAGGGTGGGAAGAATGAATGACTGCAGTGCCAGACGTGTCCCCTGCTAAAGCCAGTACATGTGCAGACCCGTCTACAGTTTCTTAGAGCGCATTTTGATGATCCAGAAGAGGATTGGGAGACTGTTCTATGGTCAGATGAAACCATAATAGAACTTTTTGGTTAGAACCCTGCTCGTCCTGTTTGAAGGAGAAAGAATGCCGAGTAGCATCCAAAGAACACCATATGTACTATAAAGCATGGGGGTGGAAACATCATGCTTTGGGGCTGTTTTTTTTTTAGCAGAGGGACCAGGACGACAGATGCATGTGAAGGACAGAACTTCTTTCCATCAGCTGGGACTTTCACCCTGACCACGATCCCGAACACACTGTCCGGGTAACAAAGGACTGGCTTCATAAACTTTTCAAGGTCCTGGAGGGGCCAGTCTCCAGATTTCAACCCCATAAAAAATCTTTGGAGGGAGTTGAAAGTTTGTGTTGCCCGGCGACAGCCCCAAAACATCACTGCTCTAGAGGAGATCTGCATGGAGGAATGGGCCAAAATTCCAGCAACAGTTTGTGAAAACCTTCTGCAGACTTACAGAAAATGTTTGACTGCTGTCATTGCCAATGACGTGGTTTCCTGTCTTTTTTTTAAAATAATTTTGTCTCTCATAGTTGAGGAATACCTATGATGAAAATTACAGACCTATCATTTTTTTAATTGGGAGAACTCGCACAATTGGTGGCTGACTAAATACTTGTTTGCATTTATGGCAGCATTTAATTTGTTTTGCCATTCAACATTCAATATTTTTTTACATTTCTTTCTTAAGTTTTCCATCAAAAACCAAATTTGTAAACCTAAAACAGTCCGTAGGGAATTGAACTGAAAAAAGAAGGAACTTTAATATTAAATTTCAGAATTTTAACCTTAAAACAGAACAAAAACATGTTTATAGCCGGAAAAATGCATCATTGATCTTTAAAATCTTGTTAATGAATTTAAACAACTGATTTTGCATTTTTTCTTGAGGAAATTCATGTGATTTATTTTAAATCCAGCCCATCAAATATTCTAAAATATAACAATCTAATCATTCGAAAACTTTTTTTAAATACTTGTGTTTCCTTAAGTCCAAAACATCAACATAGTCCTTTTCTGCACCTTCCTATATCTATAAACTCATTTAGTTTAATGAATCTACAATCAGCACTAAATACATTTATAAAATTTAAATGTATATAGGCTCCTCTGGATTTCTAAATACAGTTCCATCGCGGTTTACCAATTTTTTAATTAATTTTTGATACATTAACCTTGTGATTCTAATAATTCTAGTGGGCTGTGGATTTTTTAAACATGTTTAAGCTCTGTGAAGCCTTTCTCTTTGTTTTTAAGAGTCAAGTATTGTGATTAAAAAAACAAAAAATATTCAAAGCCAAAAAGTTAGTCTGGAATAGCCAATCCAGTTGTTATAAGACCTATAAGGAAATAATCAGAAGTCAGAAATGTCTTATATTCACATTCACCATTTGAGCCGAAATCCGAGAGGGAGTCCAGACCCCCGCTGCCACGCTGAACAGGTGCTGAAGCAGCCCCAATACTTTCCGAGGCAGAGAAGGGGTCCAAAGCATCAAGTGGGTCGAGCTGCTCCAAAACTTTACTGCTAAATTTAGGAACATCACCACTCAGACCATCAGGGTCAAAGAGGGTCTCCTGGGTGTTCAGTTTATCCAGCAGATCATCGAGACCTCTTTCATCAGCATCCATTTCTGTGGTGGGCTCTTTTGCTTCCTCGCGAACAACAGCCCTGTGTGGGAGTCTGTTGTCGAGCGAATCCAAGCAGTCCAGGGCATCCAGTACTTTGGGGGTCCGCAGCAAGGAGGAGGCGTCTCCACTGGAAGAGCCCAGATCATCCAGGATATCCAGGGCTGCAGCCGAGTAGCTGGCCTCATCATTGGTAAAGGAGTCTAGGGAGTTGAGCTGGCTTATGGCCGAGCTGAAAAAGGCGGGGGGTAGCTGGGGTGTTGGGGCGGGGAGGACAGGAGGAAGTGTGTGAGTGGAGGTGGATGTCCTGAATGGGAATGAAAATGCTGCCTGCAGTGAAATATGGAGAAGTAAGTTTAAAGCATCCATAGACTGAAGGTCTAAAATGAAACAGTTGTGACGGATGAAATCCCACAGAGACAGCGATCATAAATCATAATGTAAATTCAATTCAAAGAACACTGGAAAAAAGGTACATTTCCAACCTTTAATCAGCTTTTATTTTATAAAGTTTAGTGGTTGTGACGTCCAGATTTAGCCACAGGGTGGCAATACTGTAATAAGATGGATTTTCAGATTGCTAAAAGTTGTGCGTTTCTGTAAGATTGGAAATAACTACATTCAGATAAAAGAAATCTAAATGTTCTAGTCGTTTTGAATGTTAATATTATTTTACCTGAATTTTCTGTAACTAAAAAAGTCCAGACGGTATTGAAAAAAAGTTTGCGTCTGCTTTAAAAGTTCAAACTCTTAGCATCTACAGGAAAAAAAGAAAAGGACCAAAGGCGTGGTCATGTGACCGGTTCATTTCAATGTACGATCCACCATCTTGGCAGGAAATGACAACAACAGAAACAGTAACAATCGGCTGCAGTCCTTTGCGGGGACCGTCAAATTACATTTAAAATAACGTTTATATAATTTAAATCTGTCTCATCTGTCATGAACCAAAGATTTGTGCGGTATGTTTATTTTTGATCAAGTCTTTGCATTGAATTACATAAAAAACTAACTTCCTTTTGCAAAAATATTCCTAGAAAAGGGTCGCCACTAAAAAAATCTGAATCCCTATTTACAGACAAACTACGTGGATTCATAAAGATCAAAACTGAACTCATTCAAAACCAGCAAATATTTTACACACATGGCGAGCTTTGACCTGGATGAGTAAAATGTTTCATTTGCTGATGATTTTAATAAAGAAAATTAATTTGTCTCGCCCTTGTTTTTACATTTGCAGTTGGTTCAGTCATTGATTTTCCTCTGACGTTTAATATTTCAGTAGGAGTTTATACTCACATATATAATAATGTATTTTGTGGCTTTACATTTTTGGATTTTAACTGTTTTTTTTATTGTTTTGCATTTTAGGTGCAGTGACACTCCCATTTTTCAAAACCGTGATCCTAACATTCGTCAGTAAAATCCGACATGGTTCACATTTCCAAAAGCAAAGCCGCCATCCGAGGCCACCTTTTCTGCTATCAGGAACAAATGCTCCTCTCCAAGGACAAGCACAGCTCACTCACCTCGGATGACCCGTGCAGCGTTGAAACAGAGTCAAGCAGACGGTCTAAGTCATCATCCATTAACTCTGAATCCTCCACAGCCGCCACGCGGTTGAGAAGCTCAGAACTGCCTGGATGGATGCAGACCGGAGGAAAGGAGGGCTGGGGAAAGCTGGAGAGGCTGACTGTGGAGGGAAAACAAGAAATGTTACTTGACTTGTAATATGTTTTATGGATTCTCTTCATTTGGATGTTAATAAAGTATGCTGGCCTGGTGGAATGGGTTCCTGGGGAGTCCCTTTTTTCAGATTATGCACAGAAGCCTGAAGGGAAAAAACATGGATATTAAAATATTTGTATTATTAAATGTAAATATCTTTTTAATCTGCCCATATTCATGACCTAAAATTCCCACTATGCTCCTCTTTTGATCTATTATGGTATTTAAATTACGATTATCCTATTTTTTACCAAAAATCAAAAGATCTGTGTTGTTTTCTAGGACATAGTTTCTGCAGAGCAGCAGTGGTTCTTTACCCCCAAACCTAACATTTGCGGTGCAACAAAAATGGGGAGCAAAACTGGACGTGTGCAGGCGTAGAGTTATGAGCTAGATACCAGTTCAGATGAGGAAAGCAAAGACAAAGATGGATCTATGGCTACGTTCACACTGCAGGGCTTAATGCACAATTCGGATTTTTTCAAAAAATCCGAATTGTTTGCTAGACCGTTCACATTTCCAAGTAAATCCGAACTTTTGTGATCTCCAGTGTGACCGTGACACGACCCAAACGAGACCCGCATGCGCAGAAGCCAGAAGAATACTCAACGGTGAACGACGTCACTTGTTTGCGGAGCAGATGTCAACAACAGTGTTGTCAAAAGCGGAGCTCTTTTTGTAATATTAAATTTATTTTCACAAAGGAGC
This sequence comes from Oryzias latipes, assembly GCF_053564925.1. NCBI lineage: Eukaryota > Metazoa > Chordata > Actinopteri > Beloniformes > Adrianichthyidae > Oryzias > Oryzias latipes. The sequence continues at coordinate 7,390,651 of NC_136244.1, forward strand.
AGCACAATTACAATCTTCTCATTTTAAGAAGGCATTGGAGTCGGGATCGTCTGTACCCACTGTAGTGGAAGAGGAATGTGTATGTGTTGGGGCCGCGCGCCCGCGTGTGTGTGTGCAAGCGCGTGCCGCGATAGAGAATAGGGGGGGGCAGTGTGGGCGCGCATTCATGGTGTGTGTTACGGAAGACGGTAATAAAAGAAAGTTTCCCCCAGAATAAATGCTATGGACTCTTTATTAACCCGTTCTGGAGAATCTAAGGATCAGAACAGGGAGGAGGAGGAGGATCGCCTCTGGTCCCCCACGCTTGAGCACGGTGGAAAGGGGAGAAAGAAAAAAAAGTTATCGCGTTAAAGGTTCAACACCACGCTCTGCCATTTATCTGGAATTTTTTTCAAAAACCGCCCAGTTGCGATAAGAGCCCTGGAGTTTGGCTTGAAAAGAGCGATCAGCCCAAATATTAATCCAATCGGGGATCTTGCTTCCCTTCCACTGACTGGTCTCAGCAGCATAGTCCACCATGGTTAATGTTTACGTTCTCGTTCCCGCCTACTTCAACGCAAAATGATGACGTTTGTTGCGTGTCGATGACGTACAGTTCGGAATCAAGTCGCCTGGCCGGTCAGACGGCGGTCGCAATTGAAAAGAACGGCTACAATTCGGAATCAGGACGGCAAATCCACGGGGCCTGGGTCGCAATTGAAAAGATCGGATCTGTGTCATTCAGACTGTCATGAAAAGATCGGAATTGGGCCGCTTAGGGGCAAAAAATTCGGAATTGGGTCGTTTCAGCCTGCAGTGTGAACGTAGCCTATTTGTCTGAGAGTGGATGCATCGGAATGGAGCGGAGCCGGAAGACAAAGCAGTAGATTTGAAAGACAGATAAATATAAAAAACAGTCAAGAGCCTCACAGTTTTTGTATCAGCCTACACTAGAGTCTTCATACATTTTTCCACTTTGAGTTAGGGTTAAAAGAAATTAATTCAAAGAATTGATCAATTTCTTTCTTCTTTTCTGGTTCTTTACATCCACACGACAAAATATGGGTGAAGATGATAAACTTTTGAAAGTTCCTTCAGCGTCGGTCTCACCTTTGTGCTCACGTACGGCTTCCGGGTTTTCAGCCCCAGCAGGACGGTCAGCTCTTGAGCCAGCTCCTTCCCCTGCTTGTCCTGAAAACAATCAAACAAACAGGTCCATCACTAAAGATGAAACTGCAAACTTCTAAGATGCTGTGCGTTTTTCTCTACCTCAGGACAACTGAGCAGACACTCTGAGGTGCAATCGTACGCCTCCCTGTACCGCCCGAGCTCCTTCAGACACAGAGCCTTCCTGTACAGAGCTCTGCGGCTCTCCTTGCACACCTCCAGCGCCATGTTGCAGTCCGCAATGCTTTCATCATATTTTCCCTGCCGAAAGGAGATGAAAATATTGCAAATAAAAAGTTTAGCTGAAAACTACTAGTTAACCTGGAAGCGTTAGGCGACAGGTGAAGCACTTATGCAACAAGACTTTGTTAGACAAAAAATAAATCAACAAAGTCATGAAGAAATTACAAATTTGCTTCAACATAACATGACATAATTGTGTTTGCCTTTCCACTTTTGTCCAACAAAATAGATTTAGAATAATTAATTGTAATGGAACGACTTTCTTTTTATAAACAACTTTGTTTCTCTTCAAATTAAAATACATTTCTTTTTGCAACCGAGACTATAAAACTTTCTTAACCTCTGCATCCCTTGTGTGACACCAACAGATTTACACCCATCAAAGCAAATCAAACTTTACTTTTTACAGCACTTTTTATACACATGAACTGCAGCAAAAGGTTACCTCGATGTGCAACACAACAAAAACCCTCAAAATAAATCTGATCGGAAACCTCTTGGTACTTTATTTTGAAAGTACTTCTGTTTCTCTGCTTTTCCTTGCTTCCGTTTGAAGTTTTTTTTCCTTTGTTGTGTTTCAGTTACTTCTTTTGGATACATAGCAAACAAAAAGATCGCAGTCAATAGAAAAAAACAATAAAATGTGTGATTTAAGCAATATTCGGCTGTTTATAGATGGAAATAATTCTGTGTAGATTAAAAATATGGCTGCAAAAAGTTTAGACAGCATTTATAAAAGGGCATCGATCATGTTGTAGCAACACTATCTTTAAATACTGATAGATTAAGAACTTCAATAACAGAGTAAGAAAATTATTTTTAGCCAAATGCAACAAAAGAGCTTCATGTCAAAACAAAGAAGACACAGACTACCTCTCTGCTGCTAAAACAGTGCTGGAAGTGTTTTATAGCCGGCATAAAACGGCGTATTGTGGTCATTTGACCTTGTGTGTCAGGATAATTACATGAAGGGAAGCAGAGTCCTGTTACTAAATCTTGTTTAAAATGTTCTGTTACATGTAAAGAGACCTAAAAGCAGGGATTTAAGTCCAAACCTTCTTTTCTTTGTTTGGTTTCCAGCCGGAGAGTTTTTTTTTCCTGTGGGTTAATGCACAGTGGCCTCGTAACAGAGATAAAACCCTTCCTATTATTTTTTTCTAACGAGAAAGCGCCGTCTGGCTTTGGCAGCGGAGCGTCACCTCAGATGTAAAGAGAGAGGACGTGAGAAAAGTCTCTCTAAGATCAAGAAATGTAGAAGGATTTCTTATCTTTGAGCTCATTTTAGCGTTACAGTACATGCCAACGTTTGTGCTTTTTATACAGACTTTGGAATGCAGAGCAGCCTTTTAAAAGCACAAAAACATAATAACTCTGCTTTGGTTTTTCAGAAGTTTATGCTTTTCAGCAACCTCACACAGTCTGTGCATGTTCAGAAAAAAGAAAAGGGTTTTTCCCCTCTCTTTCATCCATTATCGGGCAGTTTGAGGTCACCCAGCTGTGGAGACAAATGTCTGCGCTGTCCTTCAGTAAACACAGTGAGCGAGCGGCTGGTTGACGGGGTGGCATGTGTGGGTCAGACTGCCGCATCTACACGTTAACCCCTAACTGTCTGAGGGGGCGGGGAAGACCCCAGCCTGTAAACAACTTCCTGTGGGTATAAATACCTCCCTGGGTCATTAATTTAACTTGAACACTAGCAGAATCAATTATAATACTAAAATTAAAGTCCTAATTGCTTAAAAAGAATGATATTGATTTAAGGACAGGTTTAAGGACCTGTCAAAAAATAAAACAAGTCAGTACAGTGGGTTTTCTCCGGGATCTCCGGCTTCCTCCCACCGTCCAAAAACATGCTTCATAGGTTGATTGGCAACTCTAAATTGTCCATAGGTGTGAGTGTGAGAGCGAATGGATGTGTGATCGAAGATATTCTACCCTGCGACAGACTGGCGACCAGTCCAGGGCATCCCTTGCCTTCGCCCAAGTGGCCGGGATAGGCTCCAGCAACCCCGTGACCCCGAAAGGGAATAAACGGTAAAGAAGATGAATGAAAAGTACAGACTGATTCTCTGAAACTCTAACCCTGATGAGAAACTATGGGATGTTTGTAATCTGTATTTGGAAGATTGACTCAATAGAGGGTTCAGTTCTTTTTGTATTTTTTTTGGAAGTTATAAAGGTATGGGGGGTGGATTCACCCAACAGCTGATGGTTTAACCCCTGGGGTGAATGTGCATGACAGAGTTTTTCTCTGAGCACTCCGGCTTCCTCGGTCCGTTCAAAAACCTGTTTCAAAGGTTGACTGATGACTCTAACCTCGCTCTGTAGGAGTCAATGTGAGCCCTGCTGACCCCCCCCTTTATAGCTGAAACTCTCCAGTGACTCTACAGAGGATTAAGTGATAATAGATCATGAATGAATGGAGTTTATGGGGAAAGTAGTCATGAAATAACAAATATATATATATATATATATATATATATATATATATATATATATATATATATATATATATATATATATATATATATATATATATATATATATATATATATATATATATATTTTTTTTTTTTAACTATGTTGTTCCTGTAAATTATCTAAAGTGCTGATTGCAGTTGAAACGTTTTTAACGGTATTAGATCACTGAAACTTTTCACAGTTTCTGTAAGGTTAGAATGAGTTCACATCGGCAGATCCCACAGATTATCGTTGTTTTTTTTTGCTTTTCTAAAGCCTTCCAGAGGTTACGTGGTATAACAACAAATATTTGGTTTAAAAAAGCTTTTCTGAATATTTTCTTTTAAATCGACAAACATCTAACCTTAACATTAAAGGGTCATCCTTTGCGACCTGTCAGGAGATTTTTTACAAGCAATTCTACCCTTTCTTTTGGATTTTCTTTTCTTTTTTTGCTGAATCCAATACAAATGTCATAAAACATATTTCAACATACATTATTGCTTTAAAGTTAAATTATTTTAGAAATGTGTCACTGACTTAACCAATATGTGTAATTAGACATTTAGATAAACTATGAAGATGTATATTACCTTGTGTAAAACTTTGTTCATAAATAATAACTTAATGAATCAAAACAGTTTGCAGAAAGATAAAAAATCCTGGAGTTTTTTGGTCATTTCTTGATAGGATGAGAGGTTTATGTTTACATTTTCACTGTGGTTACACATTTAAAACACAGGAAGTGCATGCTGCAGTTAGATCAAATCTACATGTGACTCGGATTAATATGATTTTGTTGGTTGTGAGTCTCTTTGGAAATCTACACACCCAATAATAGCAATGATGCAATATATGTAATGTTTTCTATCTTTGTTCTTTAATGTAATTGCTGACATTTAAAAGTGGAAATGCAAACAGAAGCATTTGACTCTAAAGCTGACATGTTTGTATATGATGCCTTTAAATAACTTCAGTGTTTGTCTTGAGCTCTGGCCTTCATATAGTAGCCCAAAACGCCCCATTACACGATAAAATGCCTGTTTCCACAGAAGAGGAAGAAAAGGCGCCTCACCATGCTGTGGTAGGCAGCAGCTCTGTTGACAAACAGGCTCTCCTGCAAAGCTACAGGGATCTGGATCTCCTCTGATTCAGCATAGCTCGACACATTCAAGCCCTCGGTGAACTCCCTGGCAGCTTGGTCACACAGTCCGTCCTTGAAGAAGGCGTTTCCCTCCTCAAGTAGGTTGCATACCAACTGGGTCAGGTAATCCTTGGAGGAGCAAAACAAAAGTAAGTATACAGGTATACAAACTAGAGTCAGCTATAGTGACTGAGGTAATTTACCAATCCCAGAACTTTTATTAACAGTTTAATATTTTTAATAAAAGGCAAGAATTTATAAACATAATCATCTAAACCAATTTTTGTCCAAATCTTCTTTATCATGTTGAATATGGATTGAAATACTAATAAAACCAATACTTATTATAGAGGTGGATAGTAATAGGTTACATGTCCTTAGTTACATTTACTTCAATACGTTTTGTCATGTCTGCACCATACTCTTTCATTTACTAAGACTATGGTGGATTTACTAAGATTCAAATAGGACTTATTTGCATCAGCGGATGTAAACTTTTTTTAATAAATGTTGCAAATATAATTCGGCTTTAGTTGAAATCTTGAAAACGCGCAACAAATTTGCTGCAATGCTTAGAAAGTAGCAGAGATAGGTGGGAAAACCGCCGTCTTTTAATACTAAATATACATTATTGGCAACATAAAAAATAGACTTCAAGTTTTTAACAATATACAGACAAATTTTCACAAAAAATGTTTTAAAAAAAGTTGACATTTCTTTTTTTTAAATGTATTTAAACCTTTATTGTAGAAACTTTAAATCATGTTTTCCTGATTACCTGTAGATGAATTTAGACTATGAATGTTCAAACTCATGACTGGATCCTTGGTAAGGTTTTATAGCCCCCTGTTTAGACACTAAAGTAATCAGTTGAATGGCTACATTTGATTTCTTATCAAGTGGTTTTACATTGAAGTAAACTTACTGTTATGAAGGTGGAATCATGGAACATTCCCCCCGCGTGTGTGAAGGCACAGTGGGGTTGGCATTTTATGACTAAAACATGATGTGCCAAAACATTCTAGAAACTTAAAGCGTGATCACGAACATATAAAGATAAGCAGGCTATTCAGTAAACACAGTCAAGTTCACCAACTACTCAAAGCTAATGTGTTTTAAAAAATTAAAAATGAAAAAAGGCACAACATGACCAAGAACCTCCATCTTCCTCCCTCAACACAATTATTTTAAAATTGGGGGGGGGGGGGGAGCAAAGTGTTAAAGGGGGAAAAGATGAACATAAAGAGACGTAAGTGTTACCTGATAACCTTCTGGATCTGGATAAGCAAGGGAGGACCTAAGGGAGGACACACTTGTTAGAGGAAAATAAAATTCTGTGGAGGTGAAGGAGGTGGTGGTGATGGAGGAGGAGGAGGAGGAGGGGGCTACAGTGTCAGTTTCACTCTGTGCACGTTTGCTGTGAAATAGAAAATGAAGAATATCCTCTTACTGTATGAAAGCCAGAGCCTTCATAATGTCCTCCTTGCGTTTTTCTCTGGAAGGGTCCATGTTCCTCGCTGGAGGGGGGGAGGAAATCGTCAACAGTAGAAAGATCAACCCCATTTCCTCAATGTGAATGAAAAACTTTAACAATTGTTACTGACAAAATTTGATAACAAGTTTGGCTAGCATGTTAGCTATATCAAGTCACAACTGCGTCAATTTCAGTAAAAACAAATACCTGATGGAAGAGAGGAAGTTCATTGAACCGATCCAAAGTTTAAAAACAATTGGTATGGAGGTCTTAAAAAAAGGCGAACACTCTGCTGAGCTGAGGCAAAGATATATTTAAGAAAAACTGAGAAAACACGCGGAGGTTTGGCGCCTGGTTGTGTTTCTGTGTATCGCCCAAATAAAGTTTCGATTTCCAGCTGCAGATCTCTCTGCAGAAATCTAATCGTCACGTGATTAAGCGGGGTGACGTCACGGTCATGCAGGAGTCACAGCGGAAGGGGACGCCCTCTGCTGGCAGAAATCTCGAAACAACAAACAAAACAAGCGCGCCACGTTCTCAGAAATATGTCATCTTATTAGTTCTACTTTAAAGAAATATGTAAGACACACATACATACAATTTGAATGGGCGGAAGACAGTAACCAGCTCACTCGCTATTTTATTTAGTTATTTAAGAATGGAACTATGGGATTAGTTATGTTTATGTTAGAAGATCGAAATGTTAAACTTATTACCAACGTTTCTACATTGCATAATTTGCAATACAGAGCAATGCACTTGTGATGTGGGTAGTTTTTACATAATTTTGTATCATAACCTATTTTACCGTTTAAGCTGAAGTTTTTGTTGTACTTAGAGTCATTGAACGCACCGTAGTAGTCAGGTCCAACTACAAGTCCCGTGTACCCTTGCTCTGTAGTCGTTAGGAGTAGTTTCCTGTATTCTGTTTAGAACAGCAGTGCAAGTGGAAGCCTGGCTGTTCCTGGATTGGATTCAATCATCACAGCATTGTTGTGGTAATGATCTTGTTGCTTTGTAGTGAAAAACTGGACTCATCTAAACGTTGAACCATTCAAAGATTGAAAGTGTTGACGAGAACACATCGATTATCGGACTAATAACAATGGCCAATAATGGGCACGAATTCATTATTCAAAAAAATAGGCCGATCTGTACAACCACGTTAACTTTACACAGTCAGAATGGTTAACTACCTGTAAGTTTCATTTTGTATTTTTGTAATGATAGATACAGGGGAAAGGTCTGATCTTAAATTGGTAAAATAGTTTTTTTGGAAATTGGCCCTGAGTTAACGGTTGACAACACGCATGTCGGCGGCACGCGCCGGTGTGTTAGCATCGAGCTAGCAACAGTCGGCTAACCGTATGCGGTTTTCAATGGGGAAACCGTACACGAAATTAGTACTTCTCTTTCCTGATGTTTTGATTAATTTTTGTTATGTCTAACTTAATTTTTTTTAAGTTTTCAAAGTAAATTTTTAGAGGGAACTAGGTAGACTCGCTGAGATTTTTAGGTATGTAATCGTGTTTGTACATAAGCTAAACATTTTATAATGATAAATCATTTATCTTTATAATCATTTATCTTTATAATAAAATACACCCTTAAGTGTAGTTAGTGCAGTTTACTTTAATTTTCTCAGGTATAGAATAGAATAGAACAAAGCAGAACAGAATACTTGTTTATTTGTCATCATACAAGGAGCACAACAAAATTAATGGTGCCCATCACGTCCTATGTTTTATCCAGGTATATTTGTATGGGGTTCCACACATAAACATTTTCAGTACGGATGGATGCCCATAAATTTGAGGCTACAATGCTCTGAAAAATCTGAAGTGTTTTAACCCAGCAGGTTTATTACTCTGTATGGTCATCAGGTGTCCCGATGGCGACAGATGTGGTTGCAGAGTTGGCCGCTTCATTGGCCAAGACTGGGGTCGTGGATGGAGAGCTGAGTTACAAAGGTCAGGGAAGGAAACTGGATGATGCCAAGTCAGGTAATTAAGTTAATTTATCTTTTAATAAGGAGAAATCCACAGTTTCTATCAGCAAAACACATGAGTTTCTTCTGGTCTCGTCCGTTTGTTTCTTTTGCAGTGGAGGAGATTGTGAAGAACATCCAGGACTTTGAGGGTTTAGAAGCTCTGAGGCTGGAGGGAAACACTGTTGGCGTTGAAGCTGCACAAGCCATCGCCAAAGCTCTCGAGACCAAGAATGAACTGAAGGTCATTTTTTGCTTTTGTTTTTCTATGGTTTAGGGTAGCATCTTTAAGTTTAGTTATAGATAAACTAAACTAATAGATAAGCTATGGTGTAAAAGGCATTGTCAATTCAATTTAAATAAGTAAATGAACTTGCATCCACATAAACAGTGTGGGTCAGCTGACTACTTGATGGTACAAGATAATCAGATCCTTTTGGCACAGATATATTCAAAGGTGTTCCTTTGAAATCCAATTGAGTAAATGTGGTTCATGGAGGATCATTTTTTTGGGTCACATTTTCCACTATGACATTTTGGGTTAAAAGCACTGTAAGACCTGCTGCACCGGTCTTCCTCTGAACATCAATTCCAGATCCTAAAGACGGAATACTGCAGTCATGCAGAAAGAGATGTGACTGGATGAGTGTTTGTGTTTTATATTATATTCTGTTCTCAATAATGAAGCAGCTGAATTTGCTACAGGAGGCTGAAAGGGAGAAGCTAGTAATAATGATGAGATCAAACTGGAGCTGGTTGTTCATTCTAAGAGACTTTCAGTGATGATCGTCCCATACTCTGTGAGTGATAACATTAGAATTTAATCACACAAGAAACGATAAACTGCTACAATGTTTACTAGTTGAATTCAAATTTCATTATGAACCTGTTTAAATCAAACAAAAAAGTTCCAGCCACTGACTGTATAATATAACTGGACTGATCTCTGGTGTGTGACGTCACACATAGAATATGACTGGCTGCCAGTTCCAGCCAAATTAAGTAAATTCAGTCGCGATTTTTCCGCGATATATCCTTCGCCATGTTGGAACCAGACATCTCCAGTAAGCCGGGATTGGTCCATTCACATTTCTATGGCACCGCTCTCTCCAGTCAGTCGTTACCATGTTAGAAAGCCACGCCCCTTCCACTGAAAGTATGCTTGCTGAAGTGTCAATCAAGCACTTCGAACATTTGATGCAAGGCCACCGACTTTTATTGAGGCATCTGATCGGTCAGTTAATAACTTAAATAACGTGCCCTACAACAAAAATATAATGACAAAAAAAATAGGATGTTAGAAAAAGGTATCAGAGCAAGAATGGTTATTCCGATGTACATAATGACTGAGTAATAGCTGTTTATTTCTCTATAGAAGTCTATGAGATTTTGGCTTTTTTGGGACCAGCAGATACTTTCTATTTGGAACGCCAGGTGGGAGGGGTTGCTCAGTCCAGTTCTTATTTACTGTCGATGGTTCCATTTAAGATAAAAAACGAGTACATTCTCCATCATGATAAAATATGTGTTTCCTTTGAGCCAAATAGGAGATTTACAATCTCCTAGTTCAACTTTTTCAAAGGCTTACCTTCGATTCAGCCCAAACCTGATCACCGGTCTATTTTCTCAGCTGCTCTTGGCCCTCAGTTCAACAGCAGACCCAGTCTGTCACTCAGCTTTCCCTTCGCATCCAACTGAAGGACAATCACTGCAGCTTATATATTACTTTACAATTCTGGTTGTCTAAGTGCGCCATTTGACTCCACTCATGTGGCTATGTGACCCAAATGGACCTGTCAGGATGTAGAGTAAACAGAGGATATAACCTGGTTGCACATTTTCTGTCATTTTTGCAAATATTCTGTCTTATTTTTTAACATGTTTTGTTTTTAACTTGCAGTGCTGTTATTGGAGTGACATGTTTACTGGTCGTGTGCGTTCTGAGATTCCTCCTGCTTTGGTAAACAGCTTTTTTCACATCGCTCATGATCAAATCGTGACTGTTTTCCTTACATAGAAGTTTTGATGCCTCTCTGTGTGTTATAGAATTCTCTGGGCGATGCTCTGATGCTGGCTGGAGCCAGGCTGACCGTTCTAGACCTCAGCGATAACGCATTTGGACCGGATGGTGTAAAAGGAATTGAAAAGTTGCTTAAGAGCACCTCCTGTTACACATTACAGGAGTTGCGCCTCAACAACTGCGGCATGGGCATTGGAGGTGGCAAGGTAGACAAGAAGAAATCAATTCTTTACCTCATAGGGATGAAGTGACAGCAGGAAAAACAGACACATAAAACAAACATGTTCATATCCTCTCAATGGTTTCCGTAGATTTTGGCAGCTTCGTTGATGCATTGTCATCAAAAATCCAGTGCAGAGAAGACCCCCCTCAGCCTGAAGGTGTTTGTTGCGGGAAGAAATCGCCTGGAGAACGATGGAGCCGCCGCCCTCGCCCAAGCCTTCCAGGTATGTTTTAGTTTACCTGTGAGATTCAAACAAGCACTTATACTGTTTACATCCAAACTGCTGCCAAACCTACCAGAACACAAAAAATCCCATTTTTTAATTATAATTTTCTAACTTAAATTTCAGACTTTGACAGTTCAGCCTTTTTTTTAAGTTTAAATAGCTTGTTACTTGCAGTTTTTAGAATCAAACTACAGTTATTTTAGAATGAAAAAATGACCACAAAAACTCATGTTGAACCGGAAATTGAATTGTAAAATTGTTGGTCAAAGTGGAATCAATTAAGAATTTTGGCAGTAAAACTTAACCCTGCTAAATGAAGCAACTTAAAAAAGCACCAAAGTACTGAGTATTTGCTTTATTGTTTTAACATTTTCCCCTTGTAGTACAGGTGAAATATAGTTATTATTATTATATAGTTCTGAAACTTTTGGGAGTTTTATTACCAATGTTATTTAAAAGTTCATGTTTGGATGTTTTGTGTTCTCAGTTGATTGGCACGTTGGAGGAAGTCCACATGCCCCAGAATGGCATCAATCACCCGGGTGTGACAGCTCTGGCCTCAGCCATGCAGCAGAACCCACAACTTCGAATCCTCAACCTCAATGACAACACCTTTACAGAGAAAGGAGCTCTCGCCATGGCTCAGGTACAGATTGTTTAGTATTTTTTAATTATCCGGGGTTGAAGGTGAACGTTTGTTGCCACCAGTACCTAAATAAACGTAGATAGTTCGGTTTTGATCTTAAAAAGATCGGATTATAATAATTTTTATCCTTGGAATATGGGACTAAGTAATAAAAAAAGTTTTTTTTTTTACTGTTCATTAATTTTTGATTAATGTTGTCCAAATAATGCACAATCTAACACACTGCAATAATCTTGTTCTGTTTTTGTAGGCCTTGAAACATCTCCATAGCATCCAGGTGATCAACTTTGGAGACTGTCTGGTCCGACCGGCAGGCGCTAAAGCCATCGCAGAAGCTGTAACTGAAGGGCTGCCGGCCCTGATGGTGAGACTCTTTCAGCTTTGAACACACTAAAGCTGTCGCTGTCTGCAGACGTTGTAGTGTTTCAGTCACTTATGGAAGTTTAGAAAAACCAAAACATTTTTAAATGAATGTGAAATGTTTATAGTGTCTATAGTACTAATCACTTCTTAGTTCTTTAGTTATCAGACACGCGATTTATTTGACAGAGACGCTCCGTCTTCATCAGAGTTGTCACCAGGGGAATTTTGACAGGTGACTCCGCCCCCCGCTGGTGACTCGGCGGGTTCAGTATATTTGCCAAACTAGTGAGCGTGGATGCACACTAGTTTTTCACAAAGACTTCTGGGAAATTTCTCCAACACTTGATTTTGGAGTTGTAGATTCGGACATCCCGACAAAAGGATGAAGGCGTTATAAAGTGCACTGAGTACTGGGTAGTAAGAGAATCTTGGAGGTTGTGGGTTCAAATCCACTGTAGGGTTATACCGAACACTCAGCTCCTGGAATTAAACAATCAAGGGGTTTCAGAGTGCAGCTGAAGATCATCAGAGTCAGTGAGAACCAATTTCAAACACATTAGTTTGTCATCCAGTGTTGACATCCAGTTCCTCTCCAATCCTCTTTTGATCTGTTGTAAAATCGTTTCCGGTGGTCTTTGAATGATGACAGCACTGTTTTTAGGCAAAATAAGACAACCTGTCGTTTTCAAGGATAGTTTCTGCAGAGCAGCAGTAGTTCATCAGAAATGTACATCTGAGTTGTGGGTGAGACCGTTGGTGCGGAGCAACCCCGCCCCCCCCTCCAATTGCCAAGAGCTCTCTGTTTAAGCAGAGCAGGGAGCTTGTGGCCACCCCATTGTATTTCTACACAACTACTATAATACAACCTAATCTGCTCCTGATTCACAACGATTTCAATTAAGAAAAACTCAGAGATGATATTTTGAGCTTTATTTTCTAAATATACATCCTTCATCAGCAGAAAAATGCCCCAAGAACATGTTAAAACACCAAATACACAATTTTTATGGAAGTGAGTCTTTAATTTCATTAATATGCTAAGCAAAAAGTGGTTCTCTTAACCAGACATCACGGTCACACTGCTTATTTGTTGCACCTTTTATTCAACTTTTTTTGAACGCTTTGTCATCCAGTCTACGCAATTCCTTTTTATTTCTACAACAAGGCTTATTTTAAAAGGTCATCAAGCTCTTTTAATGTGATCTAATCTAATAAATAAAGCTTTTCATTTTTTACATGAGCAGTTATGGGTGAAGCTTCAGGTGCTGCTCAACACATCCATCTAAGATGCTACCATTGCTTTTATATTATTCACTGAAGACTCGTTTGAGCTTCTGTTCCAAATGAATTTCTTCTTTGTACCAGGAGCTGAATCTGTCCTTTGGTGAGATCACAGAGGAAGCAGCTCTGGCTTTGGCCCACGCCGTTAAAGACAAGGAGCAGCTGCAGAGGCTGGATCTCAATGGTACGAGTCTTCACAGCCGCTGCACCGATTTCCCTCTTATTTTCGGTTTTAGGAAGTGTGTTGATGTGTTGTGGAGCAGTAAGATACTTTTCACTTTAAAGGAAACTGTCTGGGAGAGGACGGCTGTAAAGCCCTGAAAGAGGTCATGGAAGGCATGAATATGGGACAACTTCTCGGCTCGCTGAGGTAATGTTGACTTTGTTTGAGTGTTGAGCTGCAATTAACAAATATTATGAACAAAACACTGTTTGCATTCATATTAGACACAGTAATGGTAATTGCTTAATATTGTACAGATCCTCTTTCTATTCTGTTCTTCACACATGCTGCCAAACTGGCTTCCAGAACAAAACAAACTCTGGCCTGTCTGTCAGCCCAGGCAGCCGAGACATGTTGGCTCATGCGGTCAGTTCTTTACTAGAATGTTTTGCAACACAAAAGGCTTGTTTGACAAAAATAATGACACCACAAAAAACCCCAGACAGACATGTTAATAAGCGGACCAGAGGTCAATGACAACTGTTTTGTTTTTGACAACATTTGGGAAGATCCTTTCCGGAAGCAGAAGAATTTCTAACCCAAAAACAAACTCATGAAAATCCTGTTTTTAACATGTTCTTGTTTTTCATTTTTCATATATAATTACGAATGGTATCGTTAAGGTTTTAACAGTACTACTACTCTTATTGATACTGCTTATCGATCCGGTATTTTAACGATACTATTATCGATAATTTTTGAGGATGTAAAAAAAACAAAAACAAATTAAGAACATAAAGTGTTTTATTTCCTTCATTATGCAACAACATTGTTTTTTTAACAAAACATCTTACTTTATACATTTTTCCAATTTGAAAAGTAAAATACAAGAAAAAAAAAGTTATTTAAAAAAAATGACGGCAATGTTTTGACATATTGCTGTCATGATGTAAATGTAAAACAAATAAAATAAACTGATCACTCTAAAATAAAATACAGTTGCATAGAGCAACATGGTGGAGTATGCAAGTAGATTGCAGAAAGCCGCACGTTCCTCTTTTTTTTTTTTTGAAAGTTCTGCATATGGTGTGGGATTTGAACTATAATAAACACATTCAAAGAAAAAAACTCAAGTTTTTTTTTTTTTTTTTTGGGGGGGGGGGGGGGGGGATGTCGCTGCTTGATGCGTGATGCTGCTTCATCAGCGCGGTAATCAAAAATCCCACACCGTCAAAGCTCTAGTTTATATCTTGTGGGACACAAAAAAAAGCGAATTCTCCAGTACCGATGGCAGAACCGTTGAGGTCCGATCTTAACAATACTGCGGTCTTGAAGAATGTTGCCCCGGGGCATAATATATAAAGAAAATGAAGCTTCAGATTGCATTCCTGATTATTTCTTTATCCAAATCATTAGGAATCAGGAGCAGATGTAAAAATGATTTTAAAAAAAGGTTGTAGTTGTTACATAGAAAATGCACTGGTCGGGCTACAAGTTCCCTGCTCCGCTCCATTCTGATGCATCCACTTGTTGACAAATAGGTCCATTAATATTTTCCTCGTCTGAGCTGGCATCTGGCTCAAAACTGTACGATTGGATAGCTCCAATATTGGTCCCCATTTTTGTTGCAGCGCTAATGTTAGGTTGGTTGTGTGAGGGGCTATAAGGTAGCGGGAGCATGTAAATGAAGAGCTCTCAGCAGCGGGAAGGGGGGCGGGGTTGCTCAGCGCTAACGATCCCGCCCACAACTCAGAGGTGAATTTCTAATGAACACCTGTCGTTGCAGAAACTAACTCCCAGAAAACGACACAGATTTTTCTATTTTTGTGAGTCATTAAGGAATAAACTTTGTAAACTGTGATGTGAAACTTTCATTTCAGGTGAGTCAGTGTAATGTTTATCTGATGGACATTTTATTTTTGATATTCAAAATAGTTTTTTAGTTTGTGTAAATAGTTTGTTTTTGCTCCATTGACACAAATAGTTTTGAAATTTTGCTTATGAGCACTTCCTTACTTTTGGCCACACCCACATTTGTTTGTGGATAGAAATAAAAAGGAATGTCTGTTCACACAAAATGCCTATCCTTCACTGTGTTGTAGAGTTTTTGCCAACAGAATGGCTTAGTTTGGTGTGATTGGAGCAGCTGTCCCTGTTTTTATTCTGTGGGGATCAGAGGGAATTAATTCTGCCGCTCCGTTGTGGCTTCATCACAGAATTGACTTTACTCCCAAAGTTCATAAATGTGTATTCTTTTCAGTGATGATGAAGGTGACCCAGAGGATGACGACGATGAGGATGAAGACGATGAGGATGACGATGATGAGGATGAGGATGAAGAGGAAGACATTGACGAGGAGGAGCTAGAAGAGGAAGAGGAAGAAGAGGAGGAAGAGAAAAGCCAAGTAAACAAGGTCAATATATTAAAAAAATAGTAAATCTTTATGTGATGAACACATTAAGTTAAGTTAGACAAAATATTCCCAGTTTTCTTACATTTTTTGTTGCGTGACGTTGTTTTGCTCTCCTGCACAGATGTCCACTCCTGTGTCTGCCCCCCGACCACCAGACGTCTCCTCCTTCCTCACTTTTCCCTCCCCTGACAAACTGCTCAAACTGGGGGCCAAGAGAGCTTTGCTGGTCCAGCAGGAGGTTGGCACAACGTCTGCACTAGATCTCCATACAAACAGATGCTCATTCCTCTGCTGCCTGTCTGAAAGGGGCTCAAACTCTCGCTTTGAACAGGTGGACACAACAGACGGCAGAAAAACCGCAGAAGCCTTCCTTAAGATCGCATCCGTGTACAAAGAGGAGAATAATGATGTAAAGAGAGCAGTTTTGGACACCATCGGTGAGCTTTTTCCTCTTTGTTTCCCAGAGTTATCGGAATATTTACTGTTCGTTAAAAGGGCCAAATCATGCTGCTTCTGTTTTGTCTAATAATTACCATATGCAGCCTTAAAACATCAATAATTTGTATAAAAATCTTAATAATTTTATAAGCTGCAGTTTCAGCCTGTCTAGTGTGAGCAGTTTCCACATCTAGCTTTTTGCTGCTTTCCGTCAACAGTCCTCTGAAATTCACTCTTCATTACAAACAGAAACACACAAGTGCGTGTGTGTGTGTGGGGGGGGGGGGGTAATTTATAATCTGTTCAACTGGTTGAAAAAATGTCACCCGTTGCACATTTACGTGTTAGATTTTATATGTGAAGCCAGGGTTGGGCGATGTCCCCTAATTTGGCCGTTGACGATGTTTGCTGTCAACCATCGGGATGGACGATGACATCGTCGGGGGGGGGGGGGGTATTTTTACATTTTTCGTTCTTATATAACTGCTATTCGTTTTTTTGCTTTTTTCATTTTATTTCCCAACTAATGGTTAATCTGCGATGATCCAGTATAAACTGAGGGAAGTGACTTTAACAGAAAAAGTAACAAGCAAAATAGAAAAGAAGTAGTCCGCTCCCGCACTTAACTAGCGAAGTGGACCGGCGGAGGGCGGATTTACAGCTTTATGTTTGATGGGAAGGGGGGGGGGGGTACATGAGCGGTATGTGTGGGAGATTTAAGACTGCGATCCGTCCCGCAGCTCCAAAGCTAATGTTGTTAGCCCGTGTGTTAGCATACTGCTAATCCTGGCTACGTTCAGAAAAAGCACTGACCACACGGATTAAAATTCAAATGATGAGCGAACAGGTGTTTCATAATAACCGTAACATTATTAAAAGCACGTTTAGAAGATCGTCTCGTATTTTACCGAGCTGACATGTCAATGTATATAGCCGCTCGGCGCTGTTATCGTTTTGTATTGAATTGTTACCTTCAATAAAGTTTGGAAAAAAAGCCGCTCGGCGGAAGTTGTATCCTCTTCCGGTTTTCAAACTGCGCATGTGCGAATACTGCGCGTGTGCGAATGATTTATTCCGACCGAAATTGTGACCTTAGTGAACGTTTTTATATTCTGAAAACATTTTTCTGGGCCCATGTACACGGTTGGATTCTAATCCGACCATTGATCCCATCAGGATATTTTGTACATGTAACCGCGGCTTATGGTGTCGACGCGCAACGTGGCGGGGGCGTGGCATCACGATGGTGGTCTCTCCATCGGGATGTCAGTCACCCATCACGATGGACGATGATATCGTCCATCGGCACAACCCTATGTGAAGCCCATTTCTCCCCCACAGTGTGCTGTCAGTACACCAAAGTATAACTGGAGACGCACAGACTCGCTGTTTTTCCTCAGCAGACCCCCATTAAAACACCACCCAGTTTAAGGAAACACGCTTTGTGGCAAATCTAAGGACATTTAACTACAATCTTCACTCCTGTGTTTTTATTTGCTAAAAATAAACTGCATCCACTGCTTACTGTTATAATAATCTTATAAGAGCTCAAATCAACTGTTGCCCTCTGAGGGTCTTGGTAAGTCTACTCTGTCTTATCACTGACCAAAGTCTAATGACATCAGATGTGCTGAGCATCCTTTGGGGAAAGCATGCTACATAAAACCAAGGTCATCTCAGCCGGTTCAGGGGGACGCATAGAACTCAAGATGTGATGAGTATCTTGTATCACTGATCAGTCAAGTGTCTTGAATTTGTATTTAAGGGCAGAATTTCATTATTTTGTAGGGTTAAATTCACATACCGGTAAGTGTATTTCTCACTGTCATGTTTTTTTTAAGTTTATTTTACACATATCAGTTTTTACAAATCAGATATATTTTAAAAGCATTTTTCTTTTTTTCTATTGAGCTGTCCAGAGTTTCTGTTTCTGTCTTTAAACATCCTTAAGTAGATGGTGTGTTCTCTCTACAGATGCTCTTCTAAGTAAAGCTTTCAACGACACTTCCTTCCAAGGCTACAACTTTGTTTCAGCATTGTTGGTGCTACTCGGCCTCATTAAGGTAAGTTCTGCTTGGATGAAGATTGTAAAAGTTTAATGTCAGAAAATTCAGCACCTCTTTTTTTTTTTTACTACTTCTACTGCCTGCGGTGCTCAGAGTGAGGACAAAGTGAAGCCTGTGCTGGTGGTTCCCGGTCACCTCCACGCCATAGAGCACGCAGTTCGCCAAGACTATTTCCCCAAAGAGAGCGTGGCCGTCCTGAAGGCCTTCATGTCCCGGTAAGGACGTCCTGAGTGAGCTGTTCAGCTTACAGGTACAAAGTAGACGAAATGCTTTATCATCCGTGGTGATGGTAGACACTCTTCTGGTGACCCAAATATTTAGGTTAAACAGGTCATTTGAAAAGTAAAAGACATGTTTAAAAGCGTGGAAAACCTTTGTTCATCCACAGGAGCAGTAAGAGCTTGGAGTCATGTGGAAGTGCTAAAAATGTCCTCCAGTCAACACTGCAGAGAATCGGATCTCAATGCTGAGGGGCATTCTCACTCACGGACTGATCTTTTATCACTTCTGGACCTTTGGAAAGCAGCTCCACTTCCATAATGAGGCACTACTCAGGCTCTTTGGACTTGAACGCACTGTTTGAAGTGAAATACGCTCCTACAGGACTGACAATCACCTGCCTCTCCTTTTAAACCTCCCAGTTAGTGACATCAAACTGAAAAAGATCAAAAGTTAAATTCTCCTGTGGCATTTGTTTTTTTTCTTTGCATTTATTATTGTTTTATATTGAAACAAATATATATCAGCTCTGAAAGATGGTCAAATTGTAATATTGATGCATATTTACTGCCTTTCATGACAATAGTTGCTGTGTTTTGGGCTTAATTGTGATAAAAAAATAAACATTTATTTGTTGTATGAATTTTTGTCTTAACTGTGTATTCTCAATGTTTTGTGCTTATTATACTTTACTTTTGAATCAGAAGTAAGTTTATGCTTAAATTCAAAAACCCATTTACATTCAAACTTTTATTTTGTTGGCCCATTCTGATGTTATGGGGTTGGTGGTTTAAAGTTTCTTTAGAGCCAGCCAGTAGTTGTTTTTTGTTTTTTTCACTAGGCCACAATTTATAAAAATCAAATTTTCCATGGGAGCAGGTTAATAAACATAGCAAATTTTAAAATAAAAAGGTTGATAATGCCAAAAGTTAATGCATTTTTTTGCTATGAATGTTTTTTTTAATTTTCTAGCCATATGTCTGGAAATGTTCAGCCACTGTGAAAATTAGCAGGGCAGGCTAGGATCAGAGGTCACCTCCAAAGAATTTACCAGAGCCTTGTTGTTTGACCTGCTGGAGTGGGAATGTCCCCTAGAAGAAGATGACCTGGATGAGAAGATGTTTTGTTTTTTTTTTTTACTTGGGAAGCTCTCCAAGTAGGACAAACTGCTGAAGGTAAACTGATTTAAATTGTGATTCTTTTAACTATTTTACATTGGAGAATTTAAAAAAATATTCAGCATTCTGTAAACGGATTGTTTTTCCCTTCATTATTTTTTTTCCACATGTTTACCCCTCAGATGCTGCTCCTTTCTGCTGTGGCGCTCCTACTCCTTTTAACTCTCAGTTCACCCGTTAAAACTGGAAAATGTCCTAAAGACTGCAGCTGTGACAACACCAAACTTTCAGTGGTCTGTGTTGGTAAAAAGCTCACTGAGATCCCGTCTGCAGATGAGGTGAGGAACTCAAATCATTTGTTGCTGCTGTTTTTGGATTTTTACTTGTTCGTATGAATCTCCACATTTTCTTCATACTGCCTTCCTGCTAAAAGCTCAAACCAACTTCAGATCCTTGGTCAATAGGAGTGTATTGGTTTATTAACCTAACTATGTAATCAATTTATATATTCCTTTGGTCCAACCAGATTGGTCTGTCTCAGGGAAGCAAATTGACCTAAACCATTACCATTTCAAAATGAAATAAATCAATCTATAACCGATTTTGGAAAATACCATTTGGATTGAGACATGGTAGGTTTATTTTACTATAGCATAAAAATGATCAAGTGCATCACAGCGGACAACACACATGATGGCAGAAGAAAATGCTCAATGTGTCCAATCTGTGGAAACAATTTTGCAAAAATGTGACAATCCAGTGTAGTAGAATTATAATAATATCCCGGTTTTATTATTTTCATGTGGAAAACCAACATGAAACTAAAACGTGAATGGATTGGGCAATAATTCTTGTTTACCCGTTCTTGTTTGTTTGTGCACATATTTCATTTACACTTAATGTTCTTGCAAGAAATACAAGAAATCCGGAAAACTTTACCTGCACTGTTCAGTACCCAGGTATTTATCTCTGATTTTTTGGCTAAAGATGTCCTGGATCAGTTTTAGGTCAGTTAATCAGATCATTCAAAATGAACCAATATTAACTATGAATCGTGTCAATAACCACAAATTATGAAACGACTCAAATCTTGTTAAAATGAATCGTCACTCCTCTATTAATCAATGATCTGCTTGACCTTGATTTTTTTCTTCTTTTTAGATCACGGTGAAACTCGATCTGAGAAATAACAACCTCCAAATTTTACCAAGGGGGGCTTTTCTGCACACACCATACCTCACCCATCTCAACCTGCAGCGCTGCAATGTTATCAAGGTAAAGGAGGGCGCCTTCCATGCTCTTGGCCGACTGGTCTTCCTCAACCTGGCCTACAACAAAATTGACTTTCTTTACCAGGTAAGATCCCAAAACATAGACCTTTTTATTTCTTGGTTTAGAACTGACTAATCCTAATCTCTCCAGGAGTCCTTTGATGGCCTCTCATCCCTAAAGGAGCTGCATCTGGACCATAACCGTATAGAGGAGATCCAACCTGGAGCTTTCTCACAGCTTGGCCACCTCAACATGCTGGCTCTGAACCACAACCAGCTGGTTTACATCCCCAACTTGGTCTTCCAGGTAACCATGCAACATTTGCAAAAATGCATGAGCGCATGCATCCTGCTAACGTGATGCGAACCCTCTGACAGGGCTTGCAAAGCATCAAATTGCTTCGGATGGGCCACAACTCCCTGAACAACCTGGCTCCTGAAGCATTTGCTGGTCTGTACACTCTCAGCCGGCTCAGCCTGGATCACAACGAGTTGCAGTTCTTTCCCACACAAGCCATGATGAGGTTGGACAAGCAGATTCTGGCATATTTTCTTTGAGAAATTATGCCAGAATTCTCCTTTTAAAATAACAAAATGTCAACGATTTTGAAAAATATGTAAACGTAATCTCTTTTAGGACTTAAGTTATGGAAATCTTCAGAAGAACATTCTCAGATTTTGAATTGTAAAGAAAGAGAAAAACAAAAGCCCTTAGTTTACTTTTTCTTTGCAGACTCACTGAAGTCACACATCTGGATATGAGCTACAACACCATGACCTACCTCGGTGAAGAGGCTGTCACCATGAGGAAACTCAGACACCTCCTTCTCCGTCACATGTCCCTTCAGGATTTATCTGAGCAGGCTTTCTCCAAAGCCCCCTTCCTTTCCCATGTGGACCTTAGCCTCAACCAGCTTCGTTACATGGAGCCCCTCTCTGGTCCCGAAAAGTTAGACATCCTAAACCTAACTGGTACAAAAATGCTTCCTTTAACACATAACAAGAGTGCTAAGAAGTTTTTAATCAATATAGCATCATTGTTAAAAAGGACTTTATGTAAAAAAAACAAAAAATGGTTTTCACAGATGCAACAGTGACATCCCAGACCATCACAATCACCATCATTTAACCTTCATTTATGCATGTTGAAACTCAGTTACAGATTATAAAACATTAGAAAAGCAAAAAAAAAAGCAAATTCTTCAATATAAAGTGTAATGATATTTTAACATGATATTGTGATCGTTTTGTTATTTTTCTACGTTTTTTTTTATCTTGTATTTTAAGGTGCTTATATTGTTTTGCTTATTCTGCCCACGTTAAAGCTAACAATATTTTTTCGATTCAATTTTCTTTATTTCAAACTAAAATGAAAGTAAACACAAGAGTTTAAAATAGACGGATAAAACAAGACAGTGTGCTTGAAAAGGAGTGGGTTGAAGAGAAATCTTGAATGATCCCACCCCTTTCTTTACAACACCTGATGATCTGCGTATTTCTATTTATGAACAGAACTGTAAACACAAAGAGATGCTTTAGAGCAGGGATGTCAAACTCGTTTTCATCAAGGGCCACATCAGCGTAGCGGCTGTCCTCAAATATTATTTATACATGTGATGAAAAATAAATGTAACTACTCCTTAATGTTAAATAACTCATTATTGATCTATTTTAACATTTTAAAGTGACAATTACAGTTGCATAGAAAATATGTTTGCTTGTTACTCTGGCATAAATCCTTTTAAATTTTGTCCGCTTATCAAAGCCCACATAACTCCATTATTGAAGGATCAAACTTTCCAAGTGAATTTAAGAAAAATAACTTAAAACTGAGCTAGAAAGAACATGTATTACACGTGTTACATTTTACAAAAAAAGGCTGCACACAGACTTGCATCCAACTGATGGTTTGATGACAATTTGTCTGCATACAGACCTGCAAAGATTGAATAATTACAGCAGGTACACATAAATAATATGTAATCAACTAAAAAAAAAGTAGTTTAAGAAATGAAAAACTTTTATGTTCTTCACATAAAATAACATTTGGCCCCCAGGCCTTGAGTTTGACACATGTGCTTTAGAGCTCGATGCCAATAGATTTTTGAAACAGAAAGTGTGAAAAATTTGAAATGAATAATTGGTGATTATCTTTAATACAATACAATTTTCCTGTAATAAAGGGTGAAAATGAGTCCTTCTCTAAAGTTACTATAAACTGAGTTTAGTTTAGTTTTCAGTAGTATTTTATTAGTTTAGTACTATATAAAATATGAAAGTGTTTTTTATTTGTTTTTTTTTGGTCTGAGTGATCAGAAAGATGTTATTAAAATTCAGCAAACAGTTGAAAAACAATTCTTCTTCCAGGCAACCCAATCTACTGTAACTGTTACTTAAAGCCTCTCAAAGAGTGGGCGACCGCCAAAGGTGTGAAGCTGCTGGGCGCCTGCACTGAACCCCCACATCTGTCTGAGGAGCTGCTGCAGGAAGTGACCTCTTCGGATCTACGCTGTCATGGTGGGAGTCAAAGCCTGGGTGAGAAGGAGGAAGAGGAGGAGCAGAATAAGGAGGAAAACAAAGGAAACATCACAGCCACAGCCAAGCCCAAGCAGAGAGTCAAATGTCCTTCTAACTGTAAATGTGATGTAAGTTGTTTTTTTTTTCTCAGAATAACCTCTTGACAGTTTAATCATTTTACAAATACGTTTTTTCTTTTTTTATATTTGACTCATAGATTGAAACACATCATGCTACATGTGAAGGCCAGGGTCACACCAAAGTTCCCAGAGGCTTCCCAGCAAAGACGCAGCTCCTTGAACTCCGTGGAAACCACTTCCACTACCTTCCAGCCCTCAGCTTTCCAGGCACTGGGAAATTAGTTTCTCTTCACTTAGAGTCGTGTGGAATCCATGAAATTGAAGGTGGTGCCTTCCAGGGAATGAACAGCCTGCTTTATTTGTATCTCTCTGACAACAACCTCACATTGTTGGATCCAAAGATCTTTGCTGGAATCCAAAATCTCACCTATCTCCACCTGGAAGGGAACCAGCTGACACAGTTCCCTGGATCCGGTCAGTGTGAGCTCACTTTAAGTATTTTGTTACTACAGATAAAGAGAACTGACTGACATTCTGCTTCTGTGTCTCCTAACAGCTCTCTCTCTTTTACCAAATTTGTTTGTGTTACACCTGGAGCGTAACAATATTTCCAAACTAGAGCCTTCCGGTTTGCTATCTTCTGTAACTCCCACTGAACTGTCCTTGAGTAATAACAGCACAAATGTGATGGCCAGAGGTGCTCTCACCTCTGCTTCCATTGGATGTCTTTACCTGGATTCCAACCGGCTGACTGAGGTGCCGACTTCCGCTCTAACCAAAACCCCAAACTTGGAGGAGCTCAGCTTATCTCAAAATCCTATTTTGAGGGTTGGACGAAAGGCATTCCAGCCCATATCCCAAAGTCTGAAAAGGCTTTATATGGATCATATGGGAATGGAAAAGGTAGGAGATTCTAGTTCTCCAAGATCCTCTTTCATCCAAATGGAGTATTTGATTCAATCTTTAATTTTTCCAATTAGTTCATTTTAGACTGTGTGATTGGTTGGTATTTTGAATTTTTCCAGATGTCTGAAGATGCATTGCAGGACCTGGGCTCAGCTCTTAGACATCTGACTGTGAGGGGAAACCAGCTGAAGGAGCTGCCTGACCTGAGACCACTTACAGGCCTGGAAGGGGTGGACCTGCGAGACAACCCTCTGCTGTGCGACTGTGCTTTGCTGCCCCTACGCAGGTCAGTGAGGGTCCTTACCAGGGTGCTGGAATCAGAAAAGGGGAGTTTTCAACAATTATCAGAGCCCACAAATGTAACATTGTACGGTCAGTAAGCTCACATAACTTTTTTTGTGTTTTTGTGTACTATCTTTGTGTTTCAGGTGGATGGAGAGTGTGAGATTTGAAGTTACAGCGACTTGCGGTAACCCTCCTGACCTCAGAGGTCAGCAAGTCAGAGACATTAATGTCTTCGCATCCTGCTCAGAAAACGCCTCCATTAAGCAGGAGGGCAGCAGGGAGCCGAAACTTTCTACAATAACCAAACCAGGTTCTTTGAAGCCCCCCAAAGTGAAAACTAGACCTGCGAAGTCGAAACTAAGCAAATCATCTAAGAAAAGGTTACAAAAAAAATCTGGGACTCCAAAAAAGACCATGAACAAGATGGCATTATAATAAAATGAATCATGTTTTGGTGGTTTCTTTACAAAGAGTTTTGTTTGGGAAAAAGTTCAACTTTTTTGTTTTTTTATTAAAACTGCTTCATACAACATGTTGTGTGCACTATCTTCATATTTTGTAGGCAAAGCTACTCTAAACAACAGAATACAACTTTTCAAAAAATATTAAAAGTCACAAAATATATAAGTTTATTGATCCTGTTGGCCTCCTGTCCGGCCTTCGCGGATTCGGATGGTTCAGGACGTCCAAAAATGAAATGTGCAGTTGGGGAAACGAAAAGACACAAGAGTTTGCATGAATTCTCAAACCTTTTGCAAAAACGGAGAGTTGGAAAAACATGACCTGTTAGGCTCTGTGGCTGTCCGCTCTCTCTGTCCTCAAGGCAAAAAGGCGTTTTTTATTATTAAGTAAGGGAAGATGAAAACATACAAAATACGTCAGTAGAATGGTGTGTTTCTGTCTAGTCTGCATTGCAGCTGTTATGGCTCCATAAACACTCCAGTACAGAAAGAAAGCAGAGACTGCAAGTCAAAAACAGGCCTACTGGTGACCTCGTCACATATTATCTGCTACTGAGGGCAGGAATCAAGCATATTTGTGCAGTACAATATACATGCAAAAATAGAATCCATTATAATAACAAGAAAATACAACATATAATAGAACCCCTGTAATGCATATTTAAAAGAACATAGAAAATATTATGGAACCCCTGTTCACCTCAACAATCGTCAAACATTAAAGTGTCTGTCAATTATTTTATTTTCAAATAATAAATAGCACGGAACACAAAAAGTAGGCCTGTAAGTTAACTTAGCATTAAATCATTTACGGCAGGATGCTAATAATTTTTAAAACCCGTTATATTCACCGTTTTGATGAATGAAGAAGTTCCTGTTTTTAAATTTTTCTTTTTAAAGAAATTGTTAAGCTGCAAAAATGTAGTTAACCTGTTTAGTAGATAGAATTCTAACAATATTCGAATTGAACGTGTGATCGGTGTCTTGATGGTACCTTAATAATTCTTGGCTGTGGCTTCAACATGGTTCCATGGTGTAATGGTTAGCACTCTGGACTCTGAATCCAGCGATCCGAGTTCAAATCTCGGTGGGACCTGAGATTTTTCTTCCACCCTCGTCTATGGAATCACTTACTATCTTCTTTAAAGTTGTGCTTATTTATTAATTAATTTATTTAATTTTTAAATGAAATTCATGTTTTGGTTGTTATTTTATTTCGTCTTTCCCGTCTCAGTCGGTTAAGTTAATGAACTTAACCGACTGAGACTGTTGCTACATCCGGACGGCTTTGTACAGACGACGTTTCAAGATGGCAGCAGCGATGGACGTTGACACACCGAGTGGTGCTAACAGTGGCTCAAGCAAGAAACGCTTCGAAGTTAAAAAGGTCTGATTTTATTTATTACCTGGTCAACTCTGGATTGGTCAAACACGTTTGCTATATAAAAGAAGAACAAAGGAGCCCTGTCTGTTTTAACCTCCTCTAGCTGGTTAACGACTCCTATTAGCATGTTCGATGTTGCCTAGCATAAAGTTAGCTTGCTTAACGAAAATGAATGTGCATTTCTAAATAATGTCATAACTTAGACCATGTTGTGATATTTACAAGATTACCTTCAGTCGAGCGTAACAGAAAAACAGCGTTTTTGAAATGGTAACGAGAGCTATAATCTTAATTCTTTTAATATTTGTTTTATTTTTGTGCTATTCGGATGCTAATTTAGCTTAGCATAAAGCTGAGGTTTCAAGATCTAGCAGCACATCATCTTTTTCTCTAATTTTAAATTTTTGTTCGTGTATTTCACATGTTAACCGATTTCTTTAGATTATTGCTATAAAGTTTTATATATATATATATATATATATATATATATATATATATATATATATATATATATATATATATATATATATATATATATATATATATATATTCCCTTAAAAGTGCTTATCTGATTTGTGCACCTGACAGGTGCAATTTGATATATTTATCTTTACTGTAAAAGGAAGCACTAAATCTTTCCTGTCAACTATTTTTAAAATGGGGGGAAAAAAAGTGTCATGATGACCAAAAACAAGAAAATAATTCAGGAACATGTTCTTTATATCAGCCATGTCTATCAAAAATGGCAGGAAGGAAATGCTAATATTTTTGATTTCCCTAAAATGTTTTAACATTCCGATCAGTGGACATGTTTAACAACTATATTTTGTTTTCTTTTTGTAATTCCAGTTGCTTATTTCTTTCGATCCTTTCCATTCAAAGTATTACAAGACATTATGCTAGATATGGTTAAAAAAAAGTCTGGAAACGTTGGAACGTTCTAAAACATTTAACTGGTGTATATAATCCTGGGTAACATAGATTAAACATGTGCTCATCTGATTGTTCTGTCCCCCTCAGTGGAATGCTGTGGCGCTGTGGGCCTGGGACATTGTTGTGGATAACTGCGCCATCTGTAGAAACCACATCATGGATCTCTGTGAGTTCACTTTAATGCATTCTCTGATAGCTTCCTGTCTTCATTTTGACTTCAAACTTTTAGCAGAATGAGTACTTCTAAGCTTCTACAAGCCCTTCTTCTCCCAACAAGTTTAGATTTCTGTGACACGTTGCATGTTTTCTTGATCAGGCATAGAATGTCAAGCCAACCAAGCATCTGCAACCTCAGAGGAATGCACAGTAGCCTGGGGGGTCTGCAATGTAAGTTTCCAATTAAATTGATGGAAGACTCAGATTATCTGTGTGTTTTCTGGAAGATGAAATGATGGATACCAATATGAGCATTTAGAGCTAAAGCCCTTAACATTTCTAATTTCTTTTTCACCTGTTTGTCTTCTTTTAGCATGCATTCCATTTCCATTGTATTTCCCGCTGGTTGAAAACCAGACAAGTGTGTCCCCTTGATAACAGAGAGTGGGAGTTTCAGAAGTAAGTTTGATTGATGTCATGTAGTTTTATTGATTACATTTCTGAAAGTACGATTTTCTTTAAAGTTGTTGCTTTAGACATTGCTAAGCTGTTTGTCATGTTTTCACAGATATGGACATTGAGTCGGCCTGCCGCTCACTTCCTGCAAGAATCAATTTCACTGCTTCTTCAATCCCAGCGGCTTGTATTATTTTCCACACTTTTGTTTTAGTATGTTGTAATTAAATGGTGAGCTTGTAAGGTAAAAAGTTTGAAATAATAAATGGAAAAAAACTGGGAATTAACCTTTCATTTGTGTTTTTGTTTTTTTAATACAGTTGACTTTAAATCACATTGATGTTGACAGCGCAGTAACCCTCTTTAAGGACACGAATCTTCAGTGTAAATTAAATCACCACCAAAATGTTTGACTTCTCTTTACCATAGTTTATTGTGGAAGCTGTTAGAAAAATGAGTTTCATCTATTTGTTAAATTCCACACATGACAGAATACTTCCTAAAGACCCACTCTGATGAAAATCTTGTTTTCTGGTGTTTTCAACGTGCTCTAGTGCCTTTTTCTGATGAAGGGCATAAAAGAAAACTAAGCTCAAATTTACGTTCCAAAAATAACCTGCGATTAAAAAAAAAAAAAAGATTCCAATGAAAAATATCCACACAGACTGAAACGTAAACTGCGATAGTCAATGAGCGGTAATTCTATATTCAGATGAAAAAAAGAGCTTTGTGATGAGATTCATGTGGTGGGCAACAAGCGCCCCGCTTTACAACGGGGAGGGGATGGGGCGGGTTTGCTCCATGCCAACACTCCCGCCCACAACTCGGAGGTAAATTTCTAATGAACTGCTGCTGCTCTGCAGAAGCTGGCATGGATTAGGCATCATGAAAAGTTTTCACTTTAATAGAAGACAACCGTTAAAAGCTAGGGAATTTGACAGTTAAAGTACATTTATCAGTGCAAGTAGAAAAGAGGATTAAAGCTGTTTTCCATCAACATTTTTATTGTGAACTTTTCAACAGGAATATTAAAGTTATTTGCAGTTAGCCTTTCACAACAGCATGTACCAGCACCCACGCTTTGGAGTGCGGCCTCACAACCAGGAATTTCCTACTGAGTGTAGAATGGCTCTAGAAAGAGGCGTTGGTTCCATGCAGGAACTGTCCGAGCTGCTGTCGCAGGTTAAATCACAGCCGCGACCCATCAGAGAGGAGGGAGGGGCTTAGCTAAATACCAGGACTGACCCATAACCATCTGTTTGATTTGTTGATGTTGCTAACAAACTGAGGAAGATTTAAAAAAAAAAAAGAAACCAGTGAAAAACACTTTCCATCTTTCTGTTACATTTGCATCACTTTGACCTGCTCCCCTGATAGAACTAAACACACTGAGAAAATGTTGAAAAGCTTAATTTCACTCGCTCCTCCAAACATCATCTCCGTTTTGGTCCAGTCCACTTCTATGGCTGGGGGGGGGCTCCGAACTTGGAACTCAGCTTGGAAGCGAGAGCCATGATTTTGGGGTTGTTCTGATACTTGGAGATGTTTGCCGGATTCTGAGCCACATCCTGGAAGGCGGCCATCACCTCAGGGTCCTGGAGTCAGAAAGAAGTCAACCTCACTGGAGTGTTTCAGGAGTCACAAAAACTGAGCAGAAAACAGCTGCAGTTTTAATTTTCTCAGACTCTCCGTCAGTGTATTTTTAATACAAAGTTTAAATTGTGTTTCCTGTGTTTTGCACATTTATGGAACTAAGGCTTTTCCTTGGGGGAATGTGATAGAATTGGTTCATCTTAAGTTACCTTCATGGCGTTGAGCACCTCAGGATCCTTCAGGAGGTCACCAAGACCGGGCATACCTGCTGGACCTCCGCCTGGGAATCCGGCAGCACCTGGAACATCAAGGAGATTTAAATACTCCAGCACAGTTACGTCCAATCGACTGGATTGTAGGATGGAGGAGGAGCCTATCCACTGGATTGAAGAGGCTTGTAAGAATGGCAAAGATGTTGAATCGCTTTTGATTTTCAAAGGAATCACAGTGAGAGCATCAGGCGTGCAGAAAAACACGGCCACTGCATGACATTACTTCTAATTTACAGATATAGACTGGCAAAACCAACAACTGAACGCCGTTTAACACCATTCTACCTAAATAATAATCAATCGTTATAGTAATTTTCCCGATATTTATTTAATAAATGTCCTACCTAACCGTATTCGTTTTCCTTGTTTGATCATTCAGAAATCATAGCCAAATAAAATCCAAATAATGATCGCTTTGTGCAATGGGTTTGAGGTTTGAGCTGCTAAAGTTAAAGTTGCTTGAATTTCAGTCTTCACAAAATCATTGAAAACAGAGAAATGAAGGACAAATTCAGCTCGTCGTACAATAAAGTAAAACCAATTACTGTTACTACCCTTAAAATATCCCTTAATACAACAACTAAAATTTGCCTTAAAATATGTGCAAATAAATTCAGCCTAAATATAAACCGTTAGAATAATATCTGCTCAAATGAAACGTCGATATTTTCAATAGAACCTGAAATATTTGAGGATTACTTAAATTTGTATTTTGATTTGTGAATGACAGAGCGGAAACAGTTAGGTAGGACATTTAACATAAATATAACATTTTCCATTACGATAAGTAAGTTGTATCATTTAAGTAGAATGGTCAGTTTTCCTGGTCTATATCTGTAAACCGGAGGTAACATTACACAATGGCGGAGATATAGTGTTTTATGATGAGGTCATCCAATGTTTCACTTTTAAATGAGATTATCCTATTAGTTAATGTGAGATCAGAAATGACAGCATGCAGGACGGACAGGTAATCTGACCTGGGAAACCTCCTGCTCCGGCTCCAAAATGTCGGGATTCCTCTTCCTGCAGAAACACAGAAAAGGCAGTGAGGGGCGGACCTTTTCCCTCCAAAAGCGAAGAGGAATCCAGAAGAGCTCACCCTCTGAGCACGGGCGTGCTCCTCTCTGGCCTTCTTTATGCGCTCCTGCCGGTCCTTGATCTCCCTCTCCTCCCTCTTGCGCTCATATTTGCGCCTGTGCTCGATGATTTTGTTCGCCTGTCAAAATAATCTTTCAGACTTCGGTCTCTCTCTGCTGTCTTTGAATGCTTTCATAGAGCTGATACCTTCGGCTGGACCTCCTTCAGCATTGCACTGGCGTCCTCGTCATAATCCAGTTTGCAGGCGGTGGCCAAGTCTTTGGCTGCTTCTTCCCAATGACCAAGAAGCCTGCAGCAGAAGACAACATGAGGTTCAGCATAAACACTAAACGTTCTGTCATTCTGCTGGACAACAATTGAATCAGAGCGTAAAGAACGTCTTCTAAAAGTAGTTCAAGTGAAGAAAATACGATGATCAACAGTTTAAAACACTTTTTTATATTTTACACCCTCATTTCGGCCTAAGTCTTCCTTGGAAAAGAAATCTTATCTTAATGGCATTTCCTGGTAAAATAAAAGGTTAAATAAAAATGAAAAAAAATTACAAAATGAGTCAAACCTACTCTGAGACAAATGACGCCATTAAAGTCAAAATCCAGAAAGATTTGCTGGTTTCATAAAAGTAACTATCAGGTACTGCAGCACAAACTGGATTAACTCGTCATGAACTGGTGTCGCCATCGAGTTTAAACAGCAAAGCTGCCTCAGGTCCTTTGAGAGTATTTTGTACACAGGATGGGTGACTGCTGGGAGTTTGGATGTTAAACACTGCAGATTTTCTGGAAGAAATCTAAACACACGTCAGCACAGCGTCAGCCGTCGTGAAACAGCGATGGAGCCGCTCGGTTTGCTGCTACAACCAGTGGAAAGGTTTTCTCTGTGCTAAAATCTTCTAAGGATGTGGCCATCAGGCTAATGTTAGAAGGAAATAGTTCTTAAAACAGGACAAACATCTACAAATTTGTATTCAAAGAAAATCTCTTAAAGTACTCTTAAAGTACGCACACACAATAGATTCCATTTAATAATCATTTTCTCTCTAATTATTTTTTACCTGTGAGCCTTCCCCCTCCACTTGTATGGCTGTGCAGAGTCTGGGTTGATGCTGATCGCTCTGTCACAGTCTCTAATGGCCGCATTGGGTTTCTGCATCTTTATGTAGACACTGATAAAAAAAAAGAAAGAAACGCCATAAGACGCCCAATCAATGAGAGGATTTAACCACGGGAGAAAGTCGTGTTAATGAACAGACTCTCACCTTGCCCTCTTAGCATAAAGGATTGCTAAACGGGGGTTCAGCTTGATGGCTTCTGTGAAAAGATCCAGAGCTTTCTGCAGATCCCCTGGAAAATACATTTAAAGCATTAGGTAACAAACTGCAAGATATGCATGCGCCCTGAAGAAATGAGCCCACCTTCTCCTAAAGCATCGATGGCTTCCACCTTCTTTTCATTGGCTTGATCCATCATCTCCTCTGTGACCTGAGGGAAGTTATCATATGTAAATGTCACAAATGTCTATCGTTTTAAACTCAAACTTTTAAAGCAGACATGCAAACAAAAAATATACAACTTTCTACCTCAATGCTGTCAAGATCATCCATTTCTTGAGGCTCAATAGTGTCTGGTTCAATAACTCCATCTTGGTCAATTTCTAAGCAAAACACAACAAATGATGAAAAAAATGATGCATTGAAGTTGCAAAAATCTGGGTTACGCTTTGATTAATACCATTGTTTTGTGTGTGAAAAACCATTAAAACCTCCTATTTTGTATTACAGGTGCCGATTGACCAACTGTACCTATATCACTCTCCTCGCTCTCAGATGGAACGTGAGGCTCCGGCTCAGGAGCCGATGAAGCTGTGGAGGAAGGACCACAAGGACAGCCACCCTGAAAGTCAAACATCACTGTAACTGTCAAAACAATCCTCAAATACAGAAGAAACACTTCTGAATATAGCTTTGCAAGTTACCTTGCATCCTCCTTCTGTCTTGGTCAGTGGAGGAATCTTTGCACCCATGCTGTAAAAACACAGACAGAGGTCTCTAGTATTGTGTCTCACATTTCTCTAGATACATTGAAAATGTCTCCTAAGTCTAGCTTTTCATGCTCTTTTACCCCATACATTCATAAATATACTTTTAAAAAGTATTCAATTCGAAATGCACCTTTTTATCATTGATTTTAAAATTACTTATCAATTCATCAAAGCTGTTCATGACTTTTTTTTTTTTACATTTTACATTAAAAACTCAATTCATTTACATTTTTACCTGCTTTAAATTCCTCCCTAACTTTACATCAGGATTCCATTATAATGAAAAATCTGAAAGCTTTATTTCAACACAATCATCAAAAATAATCGGAAAGATTGTGCTGAAATGTCTGGGTCTTTATTTTTATTTTACTGCCACACACGAGGCAACATGGAGGTGAGGGGGGCGGGCCGACCACGTGGTTGTCCTGCAGCTGGATTTTCAGAATTACATTTTTAAAAGGTCCAATCATATCTTCAGTAGTATCTCCAGGAGGCACAGTAAACACTGACTTGTCTGACTGCAGGAGCAAAACTTTTACTACGAGAACGACTTACTTCTGCAGCCAGGAGCGAAAGAAGCTCATCTCTGGAAGGTGCAGGATCTCGGGACTGCTCTCGCATAAATTCACGAAAGCCTTCAGCTCTGCCACTTTCCGTGAGTCCATGATGGCGTGTCACGTCCAGCAGACGGAGCGCTGAGAAGGAGCAAGAACACAGAAAAACAAAATGACGATGAGAGCGGGGTTTGTTTATGTGCTGAGCTAATACCTAAGCACGCTGTAGGCTAACCTGCTGAATAACCTCGACTTCAATTTGAAGATTTCAAGGGTCACGTAATTCAAAATAATGTACAAAGCGCAAGTTTCCGAAAAATGTACACATTTACAATCTATTTCAAGCAAAGGTGTTGATAGAATTTTCTAGAATCGTTGACCAATCCGTCACAAGTATTGACGCACGAAAAGGAAGGCTAGCTTGCTATATTAATGCACATTGCTAAGTTATTGAAAAGACGCCAAGTACAACTTTTGAACAATAGAAAACTAAACGCACCTGATATCAAACGTAAGTCGTCAAACACAAAACCACACAGCGGGAGGTTGCAGTAGATTTAATCGCCACAACAATGATGCACTGACAGCGATGTTGCTTCCGAATTTTAGTCAGGCGATTTATCGGACAGAACTGCATTGGGCATATTTCTACCCTGGGATCTACCTGTCAGGCAAATGAAACAGCCCCATAAATAAACACAGCAATATCTTAGCAATGGCAAATGACAAAAATACCCTATATAAGCCATGCTAGCATTTTATAAGAATGAATAAATCAACTCCCATTGATTCAAACGTGCAAAACATAGCTAAACCTGAAGTAAAAATAAAGACTTTACTAATTCTTATATTTTATTGTCTGCAACAACTCCCATTTAAAGAAAGAAAGAAAATTAGAACTTTTAGTAGATCATCTTGAGGATTTGTGCTAAAATTACCAAGTTGAAATGTGTCACAAATGGTTGTTATTGTAGCAGGCTGATCAACATATATGCTGTGGCTTTGTGTAGTTCTTCCAGACAAAACAGAAGCTCCTGATTGTGAGATGAATAAATCGTAAAATTGCATAAATGTTTTGTTTCTTTAAACTTGGCAGAAAAGGCTATTTAGTACTGTTAGAGACGATGTGACATAGTTTGATTGTTCTTTTTATTTTATTTTTTATTTTAATGGACAAATAAACAGCTGCCAGAACACTCAACTCCCTTGCCTGACAAACCAAACTCAGGGCCCATTTCTTTGAGCACTAACGTGGTGTAGCAGTAAGCTAGTAGCGGTAACTGTCAACAAGGACAGGGGTTAACCTGCGGATAAACGTAATTAAAGACTTGTAACTTATAAATAAGTCTGGTTCTTGCTAGTGGGAAATCACTTCCTAAGCGTGTCTGCTTCTGACTGGAGGACATGCTGTGAGGGACGACAGCCCTGAAGCGAATATGTTGGCTGCCGGCAGCCGCTTGGTGAGCTCTGCTGCCCGGTTGCTGCTGCCGCGGAGAGCGGGTGAGTTCCTTATAACTCTTTTATATTGAAACCGAAACAATTTGGATGGAATCATAAAATGTTTATTAATTATGATTTTTTTATAATAATAAAAAAATCAAATTTTAATAATAAATAAATCTTTACATAACCTAATAAATTCAGCAATTTTTAAAGAGTGAGGTTATCCCACCTGACATAACGTGAAACAAAAGCCTCTATATAATTAAGATATTAAAATATTTTTTCACAAAGTAGTTTCTGGTTTCATTTGAACTGCAGGATGCAGCTGGTGTCCATCCAGGCACATTTCTGTCAAACCAGGAGGTTTGAAACCCAGGAAGCTTCCTGCTCGGTACCTGGGCCAGCCCAGTCCCCACACCCATCCTCACCTCATCAAACATGGTGAGAACAGGCACTTGGATGTGAAGGTGAAGGTGCCACAGCTTTCTTCAGGTGCTGCTGCTCTCTCTGCCCCTCAGGTGAGGTGACCCCAGGCGTGACCCAGACAGAGTTCGAGCTCCGCAGACACAGGCTGGCCTCCCTCATTGAGGCGCAGGCTGATAAGCTGGGACCTTCTGCCTCCTCCTGCAACCACGTGGTTATCATCTTGTCCCATCCGACCTGCTACATGAGCAATGACATCCCTTACCCGTTTCATCAGAATCAGGTGAATTGCTTATTTTATAGCTCCAAAATGTGTTAGACAAGCTTGCACTAACTTGGAGTTGCATGTGCCCCAGGATTTCCTCTACCTCACTGGATTCCTAGAACCTGACAGTGCCTTGGTTCTTCACGGGACAGGTCGACCAGACCAGCCCATCTTGTTTGTCCCCCGCAGAGATCCGGGAAGAGAACTGTGGGACGGCGCCCGGTCCGGGAAGGATGGAGCCACTGCTTTAACAGGCATAGAAAGAGTTCATCACACAGAAGAGCTGGGTCT
Source organism: Oryzias latipes (assembly GCF_053564925.1). Classification (NCBI taxonomy): domain Eukaryota; kingdom Metazoa; phylum Chordata; class Actinopteri; order Beloniformes; family Adrianichthyidae; genus Oryzias; species Oryzias latipes. The sequence continues at coordinate 7,426,713 of NC_136244.1, forward strand.
GTTTTTGAAGAGCCTGAAAGGTGGGTGGAAGAGGATGAGAAATAAGGTGTTGGTCACTTTGAAACTGGCGAAATCTTTTTCTGAAAAGAGTATTTGTCTGTAAAGGACAACTTCAGAATACGATGGTTTTCTACTTATGAATTATTCACTTTAGATCTTTTTTCTTAGCGTTTATCTTAACTGCAACTTCTTCTGCATCGTAAATGAAAAAATATATATTTTAATGAGTTTAACAGCAAATGTATGGGTCTAACATGATCTGAAACTGCTATTTAGTCTCTTGTTTGATCCAATCTCTTCAAGAAAACATCATATAGGAGCAGTTCTTCAGGTAGTCAGGGTGATGCAGTAACTAAATATTGATTTAGATTTAAAACTACATAATAATATATCTTACTTAAAAAAAAACACAAAATACATTGTGTTACCTTTAATTATATTCCAAATTTAAATTAAATATTTAAAGGGGCATTTTTTTAGATACATCGGTCAAATTAAAAACTGGGACATGTTGCAGCTGCAAAACCAGAAAATCCAAGAAAAGAAATAGTTTTTAAAGTCTCACTCCGATTATATTTAGGTCTATTGTCAAAGCGTTCCCAGTGGTCTATTAATTTGGATTATGTCGTTTCTACCCCAAATCAACTTAACTTGTGTTGTTGTCTAGGACGTAGTTTCCGCAGAGCGGCAGGAGTTCATCAGAAATTTCCTGTCTGAGGTTTGGGAGGGTCTGTCGGTGCGGAGCAACCCCACCGTCCCTTCCCATCATCCATAACTGAGAGCGCTGTGTTTACATGTTCTTCTGCTAGCTTACAGCCCCTCACGACGCCAGCCTGACATTAGTTTCGCAACAAAAATGGCGAGCAGTATCAGAGCCATCCAGCTGCACACTTTTGAATCAGATGCCAGCTCAGAGAAGTCGTCTAGTCGTCTACAAGAAAGGAGTGGAGCAGCTTTTGTTCTACATCACAAATACACATTTTTTCAACAGCATTTTTTTTATCTGCTCCTGATTCACAATGATTTCAAAAAAGTAATATTAAGAAATGCAATTTAAGGCTTAACTTTTTTTATACTCGTCTTTCATCATTTGAAAAATGCCACAAGAACCCAAAAACCCTAAAAACATAATTGTCATTGGAGTGGGTCTTTAAGCCTCTTTTTTTAAGTTTGAACAAAACTTAATTTCCATCTTTGATAAGAAGAGTCAGACGCCTTTTCCTACAGTTTGAGTAGGAGGCGATTATTGTCCTAATAATCTATGTGCAAATTGTCCACTTCTTCTGTATGAAGGGGATCTCCTTGCAGATTTTCAGGTTCTCCTCTCTGTATTCTCTTTCAGGATCTCAGCTGTGGTACGACAGCTCTCCGCCCGCCCATCCGCGTCTCCACCAGTCGCATGTGCTCCCCACGCTGGAAGGGGGGCCGACCGTGCGCACACTCAGACCCCTGGTCCACTCGCTCAGGGCCCTGAAGAGCTCCGCAGAGGTGGCGCTCATGCAGGAAGCAGGGCGGATCACAACACAGGTGTGTCATGTCGTGATGCCATTCTGATAGTGTTTCATATATAGGCAGAGCTGAGACAGTGTATTTGGTGTATAAAGCTCTTCTTAAACTAAAACTGTTGTTTCTTAGGCTTTTAGGAGGACGATGGCTCTGTGTGGAGGAGAGGTTGATGAAGCTGTGCTGTTTGCTAAGGTAACTAATTAAATTCATCGTCCTTTTTCACTCTATTATTAAACCTTTTCAGTGTTTTCTTTTTTGTAGGGGCATTTGGAGCTGTGGTGGTATCCAAACTTGTTTTTTAAGGGGTAGCTGTAGTGTCTTTGGGCTGGGTATCCCTCCGCCGGTAGGGTGATCGAAGCAGGGAGGGAAACTCATTTACTAAAAACAGCATTGATGTGTGATTCATTTAGGATGTTCACCGGAAAAACAAGATAAGACCACCTGTAATCTTAATTTCTAAAGACAGTTTCTCAAAATAGTTTCTTCTTCCTTTATCCACAGTGGGATGATGCAGTTTTTGTGTTAGCATGTTCAACAAGTTGTTGGTTCAAAATCTAACAGAAATCCATCTCAGTTAAATGCTGCCAATGTTTTTATATGAATGACCTGTTGGGTAGCCCATCCTTACAGCCTGACTGCTTAGAAATGACTAAATTAGACAGGAAGAGTTTGAGTTAGTTTGTGTGGACGTCCTACGCATCACCTGAACACCCGGTGAACTAGTACTTGCACCTTACTAATGACTAAAGTGCGGCGTAAGGACACCTTATGACAGCATTATCCATATATCACAATTATAATAATAATGGATTGGATTTATTTGTGCTTTTCCAGACGCTCAAAGCGCTGACAATGTGTCCATTATTCATTCACTCTTCATTCATGTTTGGTGATGGTAGAGGCGTGGCTGCCAGTTCGCGCCTACCATCCCTCCGGACATCACCGGGATCATTCATGCACATTCATGCTAATAGGCGTTAGGGGTCTTGCCCACCACTAGGTGGTGTTAACTGCTCACCAATTCAATTACTTGCTTGTTCACCCCCCCACCCCCCCCCCCACCCCCCCCCGTTTCCTGCATGTCAGTCCTTCACCTTACCAACCGAGCTATCCAGCTACAAGTGTGTGTGATTCACATTATCCTTACAAATACTTCATCATAGACGTCCACCATGTATGACAATGGTACGTTCCCTTTTTATGTCTCTTGAGGTGGCCGCTCGGGCCTCAAGGGTTCTGCAAGACAGGCAGCTGCTTCTCCCTACCGTCCTCCACAGGCTCAGACAACCCAAAACCAGCAGTACCCACACGGGTCAACCCTCGAACGGGTGCATGTGACTGAGCCTAAAGATTATTTATTTTGGAAAGCTGTTTTGCTAAAACACTCAAAACCTAAAACAAATAAGGTCACCATTAATTGAGATTCGTATAGTTTAATGCACAGGTGTCAAACTCCAGCCCTTGAGGGCCAATGTCCTACTTGTTTTCCAACTAACCTGCTGTTACAGCATCTTATTGGCAAAACACACCTGATCCAGGTAATCAGCAGCAGATAAGACAGGATTTCTGGGGGAAAAAAACCCTCAAGGCCTGGAGTCTGACAGACCTGGTTTAATGTAATGCCAGCCCATTGTTTGCTACTAAAACAGCTTTAACTCTTTAAAAGTGTTGGCTTAAATTTAAGGAGATTTTTAATGTGTTAAGGCCTGTTCACACCGGGACGAATTTTGCCGGCGATTTTCGCCGACGTTTAACGCCTCGTGACTAAACAAAGGGCACTAATGTGAGTGTGCACACCGACGCGAAAAAACGCCACGCGCCAAAGCGTCAAAAAAAAAAAAAAAACGCCTCGGGTTCGTTTTTTTTTTACACGGGTCGCGTCGAAATCTATTCGACCAATGAGAATTGCGCTTTTGCACACGTGTCTGGAGCTTCTGAAGTTACAGTAAAACACAACTTGGGGGCGCTCAAACACAAAACGGCCTTGCTGAGCACACATACCAGCGAAGAAGATAGACGCCAAGTAGCGTCTACACTGCCGCGAAGAAATAATGACGGACATTCTAAAATATCCCCTTACCAAGTACCAGTTGGAGCTACTGATTCTTGAAATATTCAGGTTTTCTTTGAATTATTCTGACAAGCGCGTAAATACTTGCTCTCTTCTTCTGAGTGAAAAGCGACTTTAAGAATCGTAAAGTTGCGCAGCGCCACCTTGTGTACAGGAGTATTTCTGTTTACATTAAGCGCCATCTAATGTCAGGGAATGAAATTGCATGTTCGCTCGGCTCATCGTCAGCGAAAATCGCCTGGGTGTGAACACAAAAGACGTGCCGAAAAACGCTGGCGAATAACGCCTGGCGAATATTCGTCCCGGTGTGTACGGGCCTTTAATTTCAGATGGGAGGTCAGACACTGATTATGCTCATCTACGTCTTTATAGACTTTTCTTTGCCTCCATGAAGGCCTGTTCACACCGGGACGAATTTCGCCGGCGATTTTCGCCGACGTTTAACGCCTCATGACTAAACAAAGGGCACCAATGCGAGTGTGCACACCGACGACGCGAAAAAACGCCACGCGCCAAAGCGTCAAAAAAAAACAAACGCCTCGGGTTTGTTTTTTTTTTCGACGCCTCGCGTCGAAATCTATTCGACCAATGAGAATGGCGCTTTTGCACACGTATCTGGAGCTTCTGAAGTTACAGTAAAACACAACTTGGGGGCGCTCAAATACAAAACTCCCTTGCTGAGCACACATACCAGCGAAGAAGATAGACGCCAAGTAGCGTCTACACTGCCGCGAAGAAATAATGACGGACATTCTAAAATATCCCCTTACCAAGTACCAGTTGGAGCTACTGATTCTTGAAATACTCATGTTTTCTTTGTATTATTCTGACAAGCGTGTAAATACTTGCTCTCTTCTTCTGAGTGAAAAGCGACTTTAAGAATCGTAAAGTTGCGCAGCGCCACCTTGTGTACAGGAGTATTTCTGTTTACATTAAGCGCCATCTAATGTCAGGGAAGGAAATTGCATGTTCGCTCGGCTCATCGTCAGCGAAAATCGCCTGGGTGTGAACACAAAAGACGTGGCGAAAAACGCTGGCGAATAACGCCTGGCGAATATTCGTCCCGGTGTGTACGGGCCTTGATGCTCTCTGTTTTTCTTGAGCTGATCTGAAGGGGATCTAGTCAGCTTAATTATTCTACACTTCATGTGTGAGTTGCTGTCGTTCCCAATCGAGTAAAGTGGACCGAACTTGTTGCACAGCTACCTCATCACAGAAGCACTCTAGAATTCACAGAGCTCTGGACATGCTTTCACATATGTCTGCAGAATCCATCTGCATGCAAAGGTCCATGCTTTTATACACCTGTGTTCACGAAAATGGTTAAAACACCTGATTTCACTTATTTATATGGTGAGCAAATACTTCAATCAATCGAATGTGCCTCATCATAGCAGCCCCCCTAACCAGTTGCATGTAGACGGACCTGTTAATGTTCATTCATCAAATAAACTTTATGCTCAAATATTTTTACTGTTCCATATTACCTCAACTTAGACGTGAGAAACTTAAGAAACGTTGTGCTGATCTTATTGTTGCAGATGGACGTGCATTTAGTGTTTTGTGTTTAATGTGTATAAGGGGACATTAATGCATGATGGACATTTTGAAACATTAAACTATTTCCATGCTAGAAAAAAATATCACTTCAATTCAGTTTTAAATTTCATTATTTTAGCAACTGAACCGATATAACAGTAATATTCCCGATATCTGTTGTAAGTGTGCTGAGGCTAAAGGGACTCTCTTCCACTGCATGTGGCAATGCCCTGAGATAAGACTTTTTTGGGAGGAGGTTAGAAAAGCAGTGGAGATGATTGTTTCAAAAACTGTTCCAACAAATCCTGTTATGTTTATTCTAGGTATATATCCTTCAAATCCCAAGTTTAGTAAAAGCGAACAAATTATGATTGACATGTGTTTTTTACAAGCAAAAAGAACCATTGCAATGTTTTGGAGAAGAACCTGTAGGCCCAAATTGACTCACTGGGTGAAACAGATGCTCGTAGTTTTTCCATTAGAAAGGATTACATGTATTAGGAAAGGAAAGTTGGAACTGTTTGCAGAAATGTGGGGTCCTCTAAAAAGTTTTGTGAGGAGTCTTAATTTGGAGAATGGATCTGTGGATGACCAAGACTAACTAAGAATACTCTGTAAACCTTCAGTATTTAAAAAAAAAAAAAAAAAAGCATTTGTATTTGAAAAATGTATCAAAGATGGCTTTTCCTTAATTTCCTGATTAATAGAGGTTGATCTGTTTTTTGTTCTTCTTGTTATTGTTTAGTTTTTTTTTCTCTGTTCTATTTTGTTTATTCTATTTTAGTTCACATATACAAATTGGATGTAAAGCTTGTGATTATGGTTGATAATGTACCAAAAATTAAAATAAAAACAATATTACAAAAAAAAATTCATTATTTTTCCCAGATGCACCAGATAAAAGCTGTTTTTTTTAAATAAATTTTTATGGTGAAGAAAAACCTTAATTCACCTCTCAACTGTTACTCAGGGATTTGCATATTATTTTCACCATTGCATATATTTAAAGAAATATCAATAATCTGTGGGATTTGTGTGTTATAATCATTGTTAAAAAAAATACACCCAAATATCTATCCATGAATTCAAGTAATTTAAAATGTAAAAGGCCTATTTTATGGAAATAATGCATCATGGTATTTTCTGTTTTTTTATTTTTCAGTTTGATTTTGAGAATCGGATCAATGGTGCCAACTTCCTGGCTTATCCTCCTGTGGTTGCTGGAGGGAATCGAGCCAACACTCTGCACTACATTAACAACAACCAGATTATCAAGGTAACTATTCAGTTTAAAGTTTGTTTGTGTTCATGACTCATGGTCTGTCCGGACAATAAAAATTAGTTTACATTCATTTCATTTGGTCTTTTCTAATAAGTTTCTTCATTTCTGTGTTGACAGGATGGCGAGATGGTCCTGCTGGATGGCGGCTGCGAGTTCTTTGGTTATGTCAGTGACATCACTCGAACGTGGCCTGTGAACGGGAAGTAGGTTTTAAAAGAACACACACTAATCTACATAATAAGATTGAGTTTTATAGAAATTATCAGATAATGTCTGTCACAATAACAGGCAAACGGCTGGATCCAAATGCAGCAGGTTTATTAGCTGAGCTAAAAGTCCACAAAGCTACGGTAAATCAGGGTCAGGCAGGCAGGGGTCAATAACAGGCATGAGAGCATCAGAAAATAGACAGGGTAGTCAGGATCCAGGCGAGAGTCGGGGCAGGCGGCAGGCAAACAGTCAGATACAGGGTCAGTAGACAGAAGATCAGGTCCAAGGAAGGCAGAGTGGTCGTTTCTCTGTGTATTTTTTTTTTTTTCAAATTTATTTTTTATTGAAAAAGCACAGGATAAATTGTACATTGTTTTGACAGGTTACAATGTTCATGCTTTCTCAGTTTTTTAATGGAAAAATAAAAAAACAAAATATTAATCAATAAAAAAGGAACATGTGAGGAAGCAGGGACTTTCGAAACATAAATGATACGACATGATTTCAGATAAAGTCTGATCTTACAGGCTTAACATATTCTGTCCATATAGACCAAGTAGCGTAAAAAACATCCAGCCTTATTTGTAATGAGTGTGAGATTCTTTCCATTATATAAATCCGTTGTACCACATCAATCCAGTCCTCTGTCGTTGGTTGTTCAGGTTTAAGCCATTTTCTGGTTTTTGCTTTCTTACTGGCTGCCAGCAGAATGTAAAGCAGTTTCTTATTTTTGTTGTCTAGGCCATCAATTTTACTCAAAAACAGACTTTCAAAGGACAAGGGGAAAACAATAGAAAATACATTTTGCAGATGTTCATGTATGTCAGACCAATACTTCTTGATAATCATACAGTCCCAAAATATATGGAAGTGATTGGCTCCATTATTACCACACCTCCAACATTTACTACTTCCTTGGTATTTTTTCTGAGAGGGTGTAGTAAAAAACCTCATTACGCTTTTCCAACAGAATTCACGCCAAATGGTTGATCCTGTTGTGACCCATTGTTTCCGACATACTTGCTCCCAATCCTCCACTGTAATAGTGAGCCGTCCTTCTCGCTCCCATCTTTCCTTTACATAGTAGGTGTTCTCCCCCTTGTGCGATAAGATACTATTGTATAATCTTGAAATTATTTTCGTAGGGCATATTGCTTTTATTAATATTTTAAATGTTTTAAGAAACCTTGGGTCATCTGTAGGTATTTTAATTTTTTGATTGAAATAGTGCTGAACCTGTAAATATCTGAAGAAATCTTCAGAAATTAACCCGTGTTTGTCTTTTAGGGTATCAAATGTTTGAAATGCTCCCCTATGAACAAATGAGTTGTAATCTGTTAGCCCTTTTGCAATCCATAACTTAAATCTACCATCATATTTGTTGGGGGTGAACTCTGAGTCGTACGCACACCATCTGAGAATTTTTGAGTCTTTCATCAAGTTGCACTTCTTAACTGTGTCATTCCAGGTTTTAATCATCATATCCATTAAGGGGTCATCCTGTAAAGGAAGTTCCCTCTGTAACTTGAGATCTGCTAATAAAGCTTTTAATGGTATTTTATCAAAGGTTTTCAGCTCTAGATCTTTCCATCCTGCTGTGTAAACTGGAGAGCACATGCAGATAAGAGGCCTCAGCTGGGTAGCACAGAAGTAGTCTTGTAGACAAGGAAGATTTCTGCCACCTTGATCAGTTTTTAATTGTAAGGTTTTATATTTAACTCTGGGTTTTTTACCTCTCCATATGTATCTTGATAACATCTTATCCCATTCTACAAACTGCTTTTGGGGTATGGGAAATGGTAAACATTGAAATAAATATAACATTCGTGGTAATATATTCATCCTTATTGAGTCAATCCGTGAGTGAAAGTCCAAAAATGGTATCGCATTCCACCTTTGTAGATCTGACTGTAGTTTAGTATTAAGAGGTCCATAGTTCACATCACACATCTTTGTAAAATCTTTGTGCAAAATAATGCCTAAATATTTAATTGAGTCTGCTTGCCATTCCCATTTGTAATCATCTTTAACATTTCGAGGTGGGCTGCAGTTTAAAGGTAAAACCTGTGTCTTGTTTACATTAATTTTATATCCTGACAGAGTGCCAAATTCTTTGAGGGATTCCATAAGTATCGGTAGAGTTTTTGTAGGTTGAGATATAGTTAATAGTAGATCATCTGCGAATAAGGAAAGCTTTTGTTCCTTTCCTGAAACTTTTACTCCTTTAATGTCTGCTCTTTGCCTGATCCACTGCCCAAGAGGTTCAGTGTATAATGCAAATAAAAGGGCAGACATGTTACATCCCTGTCGAGTTCCTCTCTCTAAGGTTATCGTCTCAGTGAGGTCTCCATTGATTTTAATCCTGGCCGTTGGTTTGTTATATAACCCTGAAATTGTCTCAATAATTGATTTGTGAAAGCCAAATTTGTCGAGTACTTTGTATAAAAACGTCCACCTCACCGAGTCAAATGCCTTCTCGGCATCCAGGCTTATCACTAGTGTCTCCTGTTTTTGTTGAACAACTTGATGAATTATTCTCTGTGCATTTTTAGTTTCCTGATTGGACAAACAAAACTCTTCTGTTTGTCCACAAATTCACCTAATACCAACATTAACCATTTATTAACAAATATGGGTGAGTTATGGGAGATTGGTAATACTTAGGAAAAACTGACTGCTGGAGACTGCCTGTCCTGTCTTCTGCGCGCTCGATCCATTCATCCATCCGGAGTTGGGTCGCAGGTGTAGCAGCCCAAGCAAATTTGCCTAGACCTCCCTCTCTCCATAGAAACTTCCTCCAGTTCTGCCATGAGAACCCCATGTTTTTTTCAGAAACATAGTCCCTCCAGTCCATCCTAAATCCTCCCTGGGTCCTCCTGATGGGACATGTCAGAAACACCTCCACAGAGTGGCGTGCAGGAGAAATCCAGAAAAGAAGACGAAGCCACTTCAATCTATGCTCCTCCGCTTCTCTTCATGTGGCTCTACTCAGAGCTTCTCCGTGGTGACAGATCCCCTCACCCTATTTTCAAGGGGGCACCCAGCCACCCTGTAGATGAGACTCATTTTCACTCTCTGTTTCTGGGATCTTATGGTATTAGTTATTATACAATGCTCATTGAGATAGGAGTGGATAGGAATGTAGCTTGACCAGCAAATACTTTTTCATTAAACTGACTGATACAAGGACTGGACCAGCTGCACCTTGCTACCTGTCAAAACACACTCTGTCCTTCCCTCACTTATGAACAAGACCTAGATACTTAGGGTGTATTCAGACTGGACACATTTGGTCCGCTTTAAGTGAACCAGATAATCTGGAACAAATTTTCAGCCTGAATACACTCAAGCGGACCCTGGTCCAGGACCAGAAACCGCTCTCTGACCCATCTTTCGAGGTGGTCTCTGTTTGTTTCCAAGCGGACTGAGCTTCAGTTCACTCCGAGATTCCTCAGTCTGAATACAATCATTCCTTGGAGCGGAACAACTAAACCAAAATGGCCACAGTAGCCGATGTAAACAGAGTAGGAATGAAGTGACAGATGAGCTCCGGACAAATATAAAACAACAATTGCTGTGTTATCAAACACAGCAATTGTGTTTGATAACACAGCAAACTAGTTTGATTTTGGTTTCATCTGTCCAAAGAATATTTTTCCAGAACTGTGCTGGCTTTTTAGCAAAGTCCAATCTAGCCTTCCTATTCTTGAGGCTTATGAGTGCCTTGCATCTTCCAGTGTACCCTCTGTATTTACTTTCATGCAGTCTTCTTTTTATGGTAGACTTCAATATTGATAAGCCAACTCCTGGAGAGTGTTGTTCGCTTGGTTGGCTGTTGTGAACGGGTTCCTCTTCACCATGGAAATGATTCTGAGATCATCCACCACTGTTGTCTTCCGTGAACGTCCAGGTCTTTTTGTGTTGCTGAGTTCACCAGTTCTTTCTTTCTTTCTCAGGATGTACCACACTGTTGATTTTGTCACTCCTAATACTGTAGCAATTTCTCGCAAGTTTTTTTTCTTCTGTTTTCTCAGCTTAATGATGGCTCCTTTCACTTGCAGGGAGAGCTCCTTTGACAGCATGTTGTCTGTTCACAGCAAAATCTTCAAAATGCAAGCACGAGTCCTCTAATCAACTCCAGGCCTTTTATCTGCTTCACTCATAATGACATAACAAAGGAATTGCCCACACCTGCCCATGCACTAGCATGGAAGTCAATTGTCCAATTACTTACAAGCCCATGAAATGAAGGGATTGTGTTAAAAAATGCTTTAGATTTATACATTTTTATGCAATCTTTTTGTTCAACCCATGGAATAAAAGCTGAAAGTCTGCACTTCAATGGCATCTGAGTTGTTTTATCTAAAATTCACTGTGGTAATGTACAGAAACAAAATTAGAAAGAATGTCTCTCTGTCCAAATATTCATGGTCCTGACTGTATATGTCATAAAGACTTATTAGTGTACCTTCTTAGTTGTCTTCTTGTCAGTAACCGCCCTGCAGCAAGACCCCACCGGGCCAAAAAGACTGGTAAAAAATGTTGTACTGGACATTGATCAGCGAAATACAAAGTTTTAACCTGGGAAATTACTGCAAAGCGATCGATTTTCATAACCTTCTCTAACCCTCTAATTGCTTTGCCCCGCCCTTGTAATTCCTGACCAATGGGTGAAGAAATCTTTAGTCACGTTTTGTTTACAAGCTTTGGTTCAAATCAGGAAAGGCTTTTTGACGGCAGTCTGAATACAGACCAAACGCAAGGATCAGGACTCCATCCCGGAACAAATTAAGCGGACCTGGTCCAAATCAAACGTTTTTTCCAGTCTGAATACACCCTTGAACTCCTCCACTTTCCATAGAACCTGATTAAAGCTTTCCCAGATGTGAGAGTAGAATATCCTTCTGACGGTAGCCAGACATTGCCAACAAACACTCAAAGTACGTTTGGGCCTGCCAAGTCTGTCCAGCCTCCTCCTCCAACCAATCCAGCTCATCACAAGAAGATGATCAGTTGGTGATCACGAATCAGTGTCAAACTGTGACTGACACAGAAGTCCAATAACAAAAGACCACTAAGGTTCAGATCAGGGAAATCACTCCCTTGCATGTATCACGGTCATGACCAACAAGTGCATTAAAGTCTTCCAGTAGAATTGGAGTCCTTAGTTGGACAGACTATGTCTCTAGGCTGGCCTGGGAACGCCTCGGGTCCCCCCAGAGGAGCTGGAGGAAGTGGCCAGGGCCAGGGAAGTCTGGGCATCTTTGCTTAGACTGCTGCCCCCGCGACCCATCCCAGAAAAGTGGAGAAAGATGGATGGATAGTTGGAGCACTTTCTATTACCCCTCCTAGAGACTTCAAGAATTCCAGATACTTAGTGCTACTGTTCAAGCAGTGAGCTAAGACCACAGTACCATACCTGGAGGCGCAGATTTGTTTACTGAAGTAAACCTCAACACATGACCACTGAGCTGAGGGGCTATGAGTGAACTCACACCAGCCCATTGCCTCTCACCATGGACAACTCCAGAGTGGAAGAGAGATCAACTACTCTCGATGAGTTGGCTTAGCCCAAAAATCTCTAACCAGTACCCCTCAGCCTCCTCCACAAACTCAGACTCCTTCCCTAAGAGTGAGGTGACATTCTGTGTCACAATAGGTAGAGTCCAACTCTGCATATTGGTCCATAGAGGAATCTACCCTTAAGTGCAGCACAGATTACACTGAACCCACCCCCTGTAGTCTTTACTGCAGGCAATGCAACACAGCCTTTTTGGTCTGAGCCCAGATGGGTATCATGGGAGGAAGCCTGCCCATAGAAAGTTCTCCTGTGAGGCCCAACCCTGGGTCTAGCTCCACCAGGATGGTAGCCGGTGACATCAGCCTGAGCGACCTGGCAGATCTTGTTTTTATTGTATCTGAAAGGTGTGTTTCAATCACTCTTATTCAGACTTGTCACCAAGGACCTGTCTTCCATGGGAGACTTGAGCTGGGGCATTTTCAGGCAGCGTAGCCCCTAAGATCACACAAGCTCTCAAACTCCCTACACCACGTTAAGGTGTCGATTCATGGAGGGGACAGTATATGTCATACGTTTGTTTTTGGCTGTACGCTATGTTCTAGGATGAAACCTACAATAATTACTGTTAATGCTATAATATCAATATAAGCAAGCCTCCAAAACTGAGAAAACTGGCATTCTCTCTGGAACCACTCCGGACTTTAGATCATTGTATGACCTATTGTGACTGTTTGACAGATATATGCTACCAAAAAACTCACAGTAACATTCCGTTCCACTTTGATGCTTTCCTTGCAGATTCAATCCGATCCAGGCGGAGCTGTACGAAGCTGTTCTGGAGGTCCAGCACTCCTGCTTGTCTCTGTGCTCTCCGGGCGTCAGCCTCGATCACATCTACAGTACTATGCTGGCTCTGCTGGGCCGACAGCTGAAGCGGCTGGGCATCCTCAAGGCGGGCGCCAGCGATGCTGATGCTCTGAAGGTGACTCCTTTTGACTATGAGATTGTTTGAGACTTCACTGTCAAACCTAAAACAATTTGTTTGATACATTTAGTCATCTTTAAGTCATTGTCTCAGATTTTGAGGTTTTTCATCTCATTAATTAAAGTGATCAAACGTTTGTTGCATCACTTCTTAGAGAGATAACAGGACTGTAATCAGGGAGATGACCTTTGTAGGGCTGGTGTCCCCCATTATTCAAACCGCATCCCCTCTCCACATGTAGCTCACAGTAGACCTCTAAGCTCACTCAGCCTTAGCTTGCAGCACTGAGAAGTACAGAAGGTGTCACAACTGAGTTCAGCCAAAACCCTGGAGGCATGCAGGATGGAGGGAAACTACTGTAATTTAGTCCGGCTGCGTCACAGTGTCTGAGTCGGCATGTCAGTCGGTGGAGCAAAGAAGTTTGTTTTCTTAAAAACTTTTTGTTTTTACATTTGATTATATTTTCTGCAAAGCACTTTGAGTGACATGTGTTGTAAAAGTGCTATATAAATAAAAGTTGATTTGATTTGATTTAAAGCATGAGATAGCTCAGTACTACTTAGAGAGCCTGGTATTTTTCTCAAGTCTGCAAAACACTGATAAATGTAGAAAGAATCTTTTTAGTGTTATTCCTCCTCTTGCTGATTACAAGCTATAAAAATCATCAAAAATATGATTCCAGTGTAGCCACTGGTTAAATCTTTGCCAAACCAAATATGCGAAACAAAACCATTATATCCATACCAGATCAGTCAAGGTCCAGGTGAACAATGACGGCCATCGGTGCTGTTCACTGATAGGGTTCCGAGGAAATTGGACTACTGTTGGACGAAGAAGGAGAGGAGGAAGGCAAGTTCATAGGAAGAAAGAGAAGAAGAAACTCATGAGTGTTGGACTGAGAATAGGGACTTTGAATGTTGGAACTATGATAGGAAAAGGTAGTTATTTGACATGATACAAATGAGAAAGGTAGACATATTGTGTGTCCAGGAGACCAGGTGAAAAGGTAGCAACACGAGAAGCAGAGTTCAAGCTGTTCCATCATGGTGGACATGGGAAGAGAAATGGAGTAGGGGTTATCTTAAAGGAGGCTTTTGTTAGGAGTGTTGTGGAGGTAAAGAGGATATCAGATAAAGGGATGAGTCTGAAGATAGATGTCGGAAATATGATTCTAATGAGAATAAATGCAGTGGGCCCTTGCTATAATGCAGTTCACTTGTCTTTTAGTGCAATTCTGCTTGCTTTATTGTTTGTGTTTTTTTATTTTTTTACATTGCTTTGTGTTATGGATCCTGATTGGGTGTAGACCTTGTCAATCAACCTCCTCCATGCCATGTTTCCTGTGCAGATTGCATTCATTCACATTTACAACTATCTTCAATCAGATCTTTGTTTTCATTCTGTATTACTAGACTTACTTTACTTTAAAGGTTTGAACTTGTCTGTCTGTATTAATGTTTGTCTGACAAAAATGTAGTAAGTGTGTAGTGAGGGATTTTACAGAATAAAATTGTCTAACTTTGTTTTTATCTGTTGTAAAAGCGTCCGCAGTGGTCTTTTAATTATGAATATGCAGTTTTTAGCCAAAATCAAAAAAACCTGTGTCGTTTTTTAGGACATATTTTCTGCTGAGCATCAGGAAAACATCAGAAATTCGCCTCCGAGTTGCGGGCAGGAAGTAACCCCACGGCTATATTCCATTATTCCTTTGTTTAAAGTCTCTCCCGCTAGCTTACACCCCCTCACTACCCTAAGCTAACATTAGCGTAGCAAGGGGGAAAAAACTGCGAGTAATATTGGAGCTATGAAGCTGTACAGTTTTGAGCCAGATGCCAGCTGAGACGAAGAAAATTAAGACGTTAATGTATCTATTTGTCTGCAAGTGGATGCATCAGATTTGGAGAAGGGAGACTGGCCCGCCCATCGCAGTTGCTGCGTCACAAACCTGAGCTTTTTAAAACTGCAGGTTTTTATCTGTTTCGGATCCGACACATTTTAAAAAAAGAAATCATCAGAAACACAGTTTTAATCTTAAATTCTTTTATACAAGTCCTCCATCATTAGTAAAATGCTACAAGAACACGTTAAAAACAGCCAAAACACAAGTTTCATTGAAGTGGGCCTTTTGTTGGTGTTTAAACTGCTGCAGTTTTGGGGATGTAGAAACCTAAACCTTGCACCATAAATTTGGTCCTACGAAAGAAACCAAGGGTGGAATTTCCACCTAATTTGTTGGTAAATGAAACCCGTACAACTCTGACGTGGTTAACAGACCTCTTCCCACTTGAATGATTAGCAGATGGCTTTTAAAAGTCTGATTCTGATCTATAACTGCTAAAGGTTTTTAATTATTCCCCTTAGGCTGCAAGACGCTACTGCCCCCACCATGTTGGTCATTACCTTGGCATGGATGTACACGACACTCCTGAACTGTCACGTTCACAGCCTCTTCAGCCAGGAATGGTCATCACTATTGAACCAGGTATAGATCTCTTCTTTAAAGCTCAATTTTTCTACATGGCTGCTGGTTTATAAATTCACCTCCGTCTTGTCTCAGGGTTGTACATTAGTGAAGAGAATGAGGAGGCGCCAAAGCACTTCCGTGGTCTGGGTGTCAGGATTGAGGACGACGTCGTGATTAGAGACAAAGGAGGACCTCTGATTTTGTCCTCTGATGCACCAAAGAGCATTGCTGATGTAGAGAAAGCCTGTGCCGTGAGATAAATCATGGAGTGAACTGGGGCTGACTGGTCTGGATCTCTGTGGCCTGCTTCACTTAAAGTTGTCTCCATCAAGCTCAGGGCCCAGGAGCACCAAAGATGGAACTCAACCTGGTGTTCGGCAAAGGTTTGAGACTTTGCAGGTGCTGTTACTTTCTGCTTAAAGCGTTGCTGCACTGAACAGTGTTTACAAAATGTACAAGGCCAGGAGTGTGCATTTCCTGAATAGTAACCATGCACAAACATGGCTTCAGTAGTAGTTATAAAGATAAATGGACAGTAAAGGCTGATTCAGTTGAGTGTAAAGAGTAAAACTGTGATATATGCATGAATAACACTCATGATCGTGTGCAATAAATCCTTTGTTCTGGGAGTATTTAAACTTTCACAATCAAAATTTACCTTTTTAACCAGCTTTGATAATTTTCTCTTACAGAATTGTCCCCTTTATATATTTTTAAATGTCGCTAGTACATTTTACAGATCAAATGTGAAAAAGTTAAAAACAAGCTGAACCTTTAATGTGTTGTGTATGTGCATTAAAGTTTGAAGAATTTTAATCTGTTTCCAAGAACTATATGTTGTCATTTCTAAAAGGTTTTCCTCATGCATGTTGAAACCTTGTTTACTCCCAAATACCGCACTACTAAGAAGAATAGCTAACAGAGTGAACTGGCATGTTGACAGTCAAAAGCAAAGCGCAAACATACCAATTTTCAGGGGAAGGTTGTTGACTTGGTTTTGTTTTACATTTGCAAGACCAGATTCAACGTTAAAGAATTACAGGACTGCAGTTTTCTTCGCCTGAACTGTAACTCTTTGACGCCTGAATTTATTTCCCGCTCCGTAAAAGAATGTCACTTGTGTTTTTGCTTTGAAGTAGATGCTAAGTTAATACATTTGGAGCAGAAGTGATTTGATGCATATTCGTAACAATAGGTGTCAAAAAAGAGGTTAAGAGATCTGTTCGACAAAGTCTATAACTAACTGAAGTGCTATTTTAAAACATAAATGTAACTTGGTTTATAATTTTACCACAGTGAAGTCAAAATGATGAAATCACAAGCAGTTAATGTAAAATAGTACTGCCAAAGTTATATTATCTTTATAATTTTATACTTCAGCAAAATATTTACAACCAGACAACATTTAAAAGTATTTCAGCAGTTAAGGATTCCAAAAGCTCTCTACTGGTGTTCCCCAAGGTCAGGTGTTTGACCCACTTCTCATTTGCTCCATCGTTTCAGTTTTTCTAACCTTTTTTTATGCAGATGACACCACTCTTTACCTCATATGACATGACAGTGTCATCAAACATGTCTTATTGTCCATCTTGGCTCCAAAAAGAAAACCAACTTCAACTTAAGTCCTGCTATCCCATCAGTTTTGCTATCAACTTGATCATTTCTTTTTGTCCCTAAAAAGTTTAAAGAAACGTGGTGTTTCGCCATGAAGAACCAGCTAAACTTCACCATCTTTTTCCCAGTGTTTGCTGTTTACAACATCAGAAAGTTTGGACCCTTTAGTTTAACTGACAAAACTCCAAGTTCAGACATTTTTCATCTACCTTAAGAAGTCTAATTAGACTTTACTCAAAAAATTTACTGAGTCCTAAAATTTGAAAATGGTCTTCAATGTATCAAACAGGTCTTAAATGTGGTTGTTGTAAACTTATTTGCTGTATTTTGCTATTGAAAACACTTAGTTCTATCTATTTAAAACACATATTTAAAGAGAAATTTGATTTATCACAATCTTTGAAGCCTCCTGGTGGGACTTGAATAAAAGTCTCTAACCATCGCGCTAATACTGGCTAGTCGCTGATGAACAGAATGGAAAAGGGCAAATTTATTAAGGCCTTGTTCGAGGAGAACACCATTTTCAGGCTGCTTAATGTGGACAAGGACATGGACATGTTTGAGGCTTAGTGCAGGTTTTATCATTGTGACCATGAAACAGTCTATAAAATAGTCATTAAATTCAGTTCTAAAGGATCTTTAAGACTCATGCTGACAAAAATTGCTTTTTGTTATTTTGAACATGATCGTGTGGCCATTTCAATGGATGAAGGACATAAGAAAATGAAGCTTAAAATTGCATTTCTGAGTATTTCTTTATTCAAATCATTGTGCACCAAGAGCAGAAATAGAAAAAAGGTTGTAATTGTTACGTAGAAAATATGCTGAGCTGGCCACAAGCTCCCTGCTCCCCTCCATTTTGTTGCATCCACTTGCAGACTAATAGATTCATACGTCTTTGCTTTCCTCATCCGGGCTGGCATATGGCTCAACACTGTACAGCGAGGGGGCTGTAAGAACATGTCAACTGAGCGCTCTCAGCAACAGGGGGGGGGGGGGGGGGGGGGGGGGGGGGGCTCCACATCAACAGTCCTGCCCACTGCCGCTCTTCAGAAACTATGTCCTAGCAAATTACAGGTTTTTTATTTTGGCTGAAAGCAGCATAACCATAATTAAGACCATTGGGAACCCTTTAACAATAGATCAAAAGATGGTCGGCGGGGATCTTTAAAAAAAACAAAGAGAGTCCTGTTGATTGAAACGTTCGTAATAAAAGGGGTCAACCTGCCAAAACAAGCCTCTGCAAATGATCCAAAATACTGGTCCATCACTCGTTTTCATTTAGCTAAAACAGAAATGTCACACCTCTGTTCTCTACATTGGCTTCTTCTGGCTGCTCACCATAGATTCAAACCACAGAATTGTCAACTCAACTGCACTCACAAAACTCCAAAAATGTTACAGACTGAACTCTTCTGGAGCTTCCAATTCAGTTAAAAACATTTCCAAGTCATTTTCACATTTTATGAAGTGTTTTATTAGAAAAGTTTTTGCTTGCCATGCAACTGATGTTACTTTGGATATTATCGTCTTCTGAATGGTTTAAACCAAATGTTCACTACGCTTCAGTTGAAACAAGGATGTGTAACTTCTATCTTTCTTTGCATTTATCTGAATTTAAAACATCAATTTTGATTCACAAACCTTGATGCTAAAAATTAGGTCTTTTTTTTTTTTTTTACAGGATCTTTATTTATTTATATACATTAAACCCTGAGCCTTGAGGTGAGAAGAAATAAATGTATGAGACTCTAGTTTTCTCATGGCGGTGTCCATTTCACAGTCACTTCAAATGTGGGAGGGCTTTTAAGCTTCAACTGAACCAGCGATGCATTAAAATTGTGTTGAAGATGAAATAGATAACACTAATGGTCTTCATTTATCAACAAACGTGGCAACAACCAGTTTGGAGCCTCAGGAATCACAAAATGATGAAGAAAATGTAAAAAAGGTTTTGTTTCTTGAAAAAGAAAGTTTTAGTATAAAGTGTAATGAAAACAAGCTCTGATTTAGTCCAGTTAATGCCTGCGTGATCACATGAAAGATTTACCGTCTACATTTCCACACAATAGACATCATCAGTGTAGATGCAGAAAACTGAGTACTGTTCCCACAGCTTAAAACAGTTTAAACACTAATTATCCCTACACCACTTGATGATGTTAGCCTAATAATTCTAAAATAAAAACACTGTAGTAAAGCCAACACTAAGGTCAAAGGTCCATTGAACCTTTATGGAATAGATCAATACCAATTTCATTTGACTCATCACTGACATCCGCTCAATTTCATGAGAGCAAAAGCAAAGACTCATGAAGCTCGTAGTCCTTTATAAACATCTTGTATCCAACTTTTTTTGTGTCATAATCCACATGTTTAGTTTTGGTCATTATACTGGTGGATTATAGTTCTTGCAGATGACATGGTGGGAGGGTGGAGCAGGAAAAGCTAAAGCTAAGATTAAGGTTTGTTCTAAATGAATGAACGCTAGGTAGAGAGACGATGTATGTGTGTGTCAGAGGGATGGACGTGGAATGATGAGGTTACAGGAAGAGAAGGGGAGGAAACCAGAGCATCTATGGAGCACGCAGAGGTATGTGGAAGGAGTAGAGAAGGTGTAAGATGTGACAAAAAAGAAAGGTACAGAATACTGTGGGGAACGCAGTGATGTTCGTTCAGAGACACGGAGGAAGAAACAGGTGGCAGAGCTGAAGACGATGTTCTCTTTGGGAAGGAAGAGGATGAATTAGATCAGAAATGAGAACATATAAGAAACAGCTCCTCTTAGATGTTTCAAAGTAATATTGTAGGGAAGTAGTATGGATGGCAGGAAGAAAGTTGATGTCAGATTATGCTTTTTTGTGGGAACACCTGAAGAGACCAGCTTAAAGAAAAATAACCTGACTATTCCTTCACCGAAACAAATCTTATTTTACTGTTAATTCCAACACAAACCCATCAGGATTCCTCCAATATTTTATTTAATAGTTGCATAAGTGTTTTTATCTTAAAATCTATTCTTTTCCTTTTTATGGTGCATCTTTAGAACTTAGTGGTTGGCTTTATCACAGCAAATCTTTAATATTTTTTAAGGTTTTTCTTATTCTGACATTAAAATGATCACATCCTCAAATGTGATTCTTGCTGTTTGTTCAAATTTTGCTCATTTTTGACGTAGACAGTTTATGCTAACGAATAGAACGAGAAAAGCTTCAAACCCTTTATGATGAGGTTACACATTGTTCTTTTTGAGAGCTTCAGCAAACTTTCAGCTGTATAAACCCATCAAACTTAGCAGTGGTTACACTTTAACTAAATTATTTTAGAATCAGGTTTTCAGTTTGTCGACGTTATCACTCACTCATCATTCGCTTTAAATACATTTTGGTGCTTTTGTTTTGAATATTGGGCCTTTTAGTGACAATTTACTGACCACAAATGAAATTCTGCTTCACTTCAGTTACATTTCTCCCATCATTCTGTCTTTGCAATATCAAAAAGTAAAAACATTTAAATCTGTTACTGCAGCAAAATGGGATTATCTGGGATTATCATTTTAAAAGTATATAAATGGGAATACACAGATTTATTCTGGAAATATTTGAATTCACATTGTGTATATGGAGCTTTCTTGACAGGTTGTCATTCTGCTGAGATAAACTTCACAAGGTTTTGTCCTCAAAGATCATTTTGACCGTAAATTGAGACACATTTTTCAATGATTCAGCTTTAAGAACCATTCTGGTGTTAAAACGTTAAGCTTTTATTTTTGTTTGTTTGTTTGTTTGTTTGTTTGTTTTTTTTTGGGGGGGGGGGGGGTGCTGCATGGTGGCGCAGTGGTTTGCAGTGCTGGTTTAAATTCCAACCGGGACCTTTCTGTGCAGAGTTTGCATGTTCTCTTTGTGCAGGTGTGGGTTTTCTCCAGGCACTCCAGCCTTCTCCCACAGTCTAAAACATGCTTCATAGAATATTTGGCGTCTCTAAATTGCCACTATAGGTGTGAGTGTGTGGCTCTGCGACATACTGATGACTTGTCCAGAGTGGAGCCCGCCCTCGCCCAACAGCAGCTGGGTTGTCTCCAGCAACCAGATGACTTCGAAAGGGATTCAGCGAGTTCTGAGGATGGATGGATGGAAGCTCCTTTGGGACATTTTATTTATTACTTTTGTTCACTTTTATAGTTTTTTTGAAATAAAAGGTTGTTTATTCTATTTGAAAATGAATGAGAAAACTTTCAAGCATTTCAAAAACTGTACAGTCTTTTGGACCAAACTTACCTTAGAGCACAAGAGAATGTAAAAGAGATGAAGAAGAGTATGCAAGCAGGTTGGAACAGGTGGATGAAGGTTCCCAGTGTGATGGGTGACTAAAGAGTGTCAGCGGGAATGAAGGAAATGAGTAAAGACTGTGGTGAGAGCAGCCATGCTGTTAGTTTAGAAGCTCTGTGAAAGAGACAAGAAGGAGAGCTGGAGGTAGTAGAGATGAAGATGTTGAGACTCTCTTTGTGATTGACAAATATGGATAGGATCAGGAATTAATCCATCAGAGGAATGGCTCATGGTAGATATTTTAGAGATAGAGGCATAATTTACTGAGGTGAAAACTCAAGGTAGAGCCCAAAAGACAAAGTCAATTATTTTGGAGAACTTGCAGACATTCCGATATTAAATATGTGTGTGTGGGGGGGGGGGGGGGGGGGGAGGACACATGATTGAAAATCACAGCACCCTCCACGGACTGGTGATCTGTCCTGGGTGTAACCCCTTCACCCAACAGCAACTGGGATAGGCTCCAGTAACCCTGAAAGGGATGGATGGATGGATGCTTGCCACTTAAAGGCAAACTGCCATTATTTTCCTCATCAAATATTAACATTGCAGAGGAGTACAGGACAGTTTTTTGTTATAATAAGCATGCTTATTATAACAATATGAGACCTTATGAAAAAGAATTATGAAAAATGTTGCTATCTTAAAGTCCCACTCGTCTTGTCTTTTGATCTATTGTAGTGAATTCCCAGTGGTCTGTTTATTCTACCAGTTTTAGACAAAAAAAAAACAAAAAAAACAGTGTCGTCAGTTTCTGGAGAACGGTGAGAGTTCATTAGAAATTTACCTCTGATTAGTGGGTGGGAGTGAGTCTGATTTCATTTCCCATCATCCATTTGTTTACACCTTCTCTAGCTGGCTTACAGCCCCTCACCACCCCAAAGTTATATTAAAGGCATTTTTTGTCTGCTTCTCCTTTACAACGATTAGAATAAAGAAATACTGAGAAACACTGGTTTTATCCTCATTTTCTTTATATATGTCTTCCATCATGGGGCAAATGCCGAAAGGACGCGTTAAAAACACGGTTTTACTTGGAGTGGGTATCAAACTCTCAAACTCCAATTTGGAATTTATCTGATTGTGTTTTAACATGTGTAAACCTGTTTTTTTTTAATCATCAGATGTCCAAAATGTCTAAAATGTATGCCAGGTGTCGTGTTTTTTCTAATTATTTTAGGCTTTTATTTTCAAATACCGGCAAGTGAGTTATAGTTTGAGTCAAATAAACAGTTTTTACTAAAGTAATTGGAGGAGGGGTCGTCAAAGTTGTAGTTTTAAACCGTTTTGGGGGTAAAAAATGGTGAGTCGGCGGCGGAACTCCTCTTGCTTTGGACTTAAAGCAGAGAAGCGGGGCGCCGCTGGCCCCCGCAGATTGAATTCGATGACCACCGATCCGCTAGTGGACCTCTTCCGGACACTCCCGAACACTCACGAAGACAGCCTCTCCTCTTCTTCCCTTCCTTCCTCCTTCCCTCCTCCCCTTCACGCCTAATGTAGCCGTACCTCAAACCCTCCCCCCGTATCAGAGTAGAAACAACAAGCCGCCATTTTGTTGTGCGGACAGACCGTCAGAAACAGGAGATAACCGATAGAAGGAGCGACTCCGGCAGCCGACGGCAGCCGCTCCGGGAACCGCTGGGGGAAGCGAGAGCAGCCGAGTCCTTTCCGTGCTTTCCGGCGGAGGGGAAAGCATCACGACCAAAAAGATAAGACGTCCGTGGAGGCAGAAAACCGCTCGGCGGCATATGTATTTAGGAACATAAATGTATGCATGAGAAGGAAATACGCCGAAAAATCCAAGGAAGGGGGTGTTTGCGGAACGGCGACGGGGAGGAGAGGCGGAAGAAGAAGGGAGCTACGAGGAAAAAACCTGCGAAAAGGAGAAAACATCAACATGAAATTTCAGAATGTGTTCGCCGCGGAGGAAGGATCGAGCCCGCATAGACAATTATATAAATAAATTGCTGCCGGGCAGACGGGAGAGGTGGAAAGAAAGAAAGACGGGTTTAAAGAGAAGGGGGCAATTGCCAGGACCAGCACGAAGGGGGGGCAATCACCATCACAAAAGAGTCCAGAGCGGATTTTGGTCAGCTCCGAAATATTTCAGGGAGGTGTTTATGGTCATCTGAAGAAGAAGAAGCCATCATCTTGTCGGGTGATCTTTACTGTCATTTGCCTGAAAATCCTCGTTTCGTCCTTTGCTCTGCTTTCTGCTTGTCCACGCGTGGCCGAGGTGTCCTTTTAAACCAGGGGGGGCAGAAAAAAAATAAAGAAAAGTGACAATTTTTATCCGGCTTTTTTCATCCGAGAGGGAAGGAGCACAAAGCAGATCTTCCAAATGAAACTGCCTGGATCAATCGAGCTGTCCCGCTGATCGCTCATTAGATGATTGCCTTCAAGAATTGAGGAAGAAAAAGTGTTTTTTGTTTTTTTATTCAGGGAGATTTTTTAAATCTTTGCAATCTGACTGCAAAAGACAGCTCTGGTTGGGGTTGCATCAACCAAATGTGCAATACCTGCTTTTTTTCTGTGCCTTGCATGGTCACTAAGTGCACAGCTGAACGAGCAGAACTATGGGATGGATTTGATTTTTATTTGAGTGGATGCAGGTGCCCCCCACCCCCCATCTTTTTCTCCTTTTTTGACTCAACGCTGCCGTTTACTTTGGAGGACTAAAGGAATTTCCAGTTGTCCGATGAGAGATGCTAACAGTGGATTTGTGAAGCCCCTGCAGGAGTTCTCCAGAAGTTATCGAGGGGATACCCCCCACGCACACATACACACACACACACACTTGACTGTCGCCAAAACAGTTGTGGATCCTTTACTGGTGGGGGGGGTTTCTGTGTGGATGATGGCCCGCAGGACTGAGAGTGGCTCAGTGGACGGCTCCTGGGACGCACAGGAGGCTACATGAGGTTGTCAGAGGGCCGCACGTTTGCCTTTTCGCTGACTCCACCTTCCCACCTCCTCCTGTTCAAATCTGTGAAGAAACAAAATCTCCGACAGGGGAGGGGGGACTGATATCTGCAGAGAGGTACAAGCCGAGGGGGAGAACTGAGAGAGAGAGACTCCAACAGAGCCGTCCTCTCCCCTACCGTCCCCCCGAGCGGTGGGGGAACGATCAGAAACACTTAAAAACTAAAGGGAGCCGGAATAAAGGGAACACACTCGCCCTCGGTGGATCTACAGAGTTTTATTCTTATTTTTATTCGTAAAAAATATGGCCGATAATGTCCTGGAGTCCGGCCCGCCTTCAGCTAAGAGGCCCAAGCTATCCTCTCCAGCGCTGTCTGTCTCTGCCAGTGATGGAAACGGTATGTTGCATGCACACATGATGAAGAAAATTAAGATACTAAACTAGCATCTTTCCGGGGGGCTTTTCGTGTCACGCGCGTAGTCGGTAGTTAAGTCCCCAAAAAAGTGGCACAGCAACTTAGTTTGGTTTAACTCTCTGCTGTCCTCATATCTGTTTACATATTTATGTGCTTGCGGTTTGTCTGTGAAAGTGTCTAAAGGCAGATCCGGAGAAAAGCAATGCAGTTGTGCAGCGGGAGCAACTTCCCAGCAGTTCTGTTTTGATGTTAGCCTCAACAGGCTAACTAGCCCCAACTAAAAGATTCACTTCCAAACAATGGGAGTCAAGACACATCAGTTCGCTTTCAGATATTTGACCACTTTAAAGGGGACTTGAGTGGGAGAATTGGAGCGCGTGCACTTCAAATGAAACCCATACGACATACCCGACGAATTTCCAGACAAATAGCAGGCATTTCCGAAGCAGCTTTAAGGGAAAGTAACTGCAACCGAGGCGAGCGGGCGAGCTAACTAGCTTAAAAAGACACCCCCACCGCCGGAGCGGCTCAGCTGAACTCTGTAAAGAAAATAGGAAATGGTTTGTTGCATATTATTCTCCCTTGTTAAAGCTCGCCTTTCAGTCATCACCAAACTCTTTGTTTGTTTTTTTTAAGCTGAAAAGCACATTTCATGTCCTGGAAATACGTTTTTCCATGGATACTCTTATGGATGCAGAACTATTGTTAAGCTAGCTATTGTTCGTCACTTCATTAACTTGGGTGATGGTTCAGCAGCTACCAAAAGTAGCCATTAATACCTTTTACAGTTTTATAATAAAAAAACAAAAATCGCAGAAATCAAAGTTGTAATTCCTGTAAGTTTGTCTGTTTTTTATTTTCTCGAACTAAATTGATTTAACGCTTAAAATTTTCTGTTGCCTCCCATTGTCTAAACTAAAACGGTGCTCCTTATTTTTTTTGTTTGTTTTAAAAATGACACTATGTTTCATTTCCAGAATGCTAATAGTTAGCACTTAACCCTACAAAGAAAATAAACTTTAGTAGAATGGCATAATTTCTCCTCAGTGCATTTTGTTACTACAACGCTTGGTTACACTTAGATTTTTACTTATACACATCTGTTTTTTTTCCTCTTATTTACCCTGAAATAATGCACATTAAATTCCGGATCTTTAATGAACACGCTCATTTGGACTCTGTTTTAGGTCAGGTTGAAAGTCAGAAGTGTGCCGTTTTATTTGTGAAGTTTGAGTTCAGGCTCTACGTTAGGAAACTTTTTTCCCCCTTTGGTTACATTTTGGGGTCGTCTAGATATTTGATCTTACAGCGTCTTCCTGCGTGTTGAATTTCTCGAACTTTTTACATTTTCGCGCCCCTGTACCAAATAACTGTATAAACTATCCAGGTAGTGGAGTGTTTACCTTCTGCGGCTTCCCACCTTGTCCACACTGCGTTTGCTCTTCATGTATGGAACTGCACCAAACCACAAACAGACACCCAGGAGATTAGTGCAGGTTATGAGAGGCTGCCGCTGATTTATTATAGAGGCTAAAGGGAGAAAATGAAGAGATTATTTCTTGTTTTTAAATTGATTTGAAATGTTTTCTTTTGGTCATCATTGAGATTTTTCTGTTTTCTTGGGTAGATTTTGGTTCCCTCTTTGATCTGGAGCATGACCTCCCAGATGAGCTCATCAATTCTTCAGACCTGGGGTTGACAAATGGAGGGGATGCCAGTCAGCTCCATACCAGTCTTGGGGGGCTTGGAGTCGGGATTGGTGGGAGTGGCCAGGATGCGGCTGCGAAACACAAACAGCTGTCTGAGCTTTTGCGTGCGGGAGCACCGGCTCAACAGGGCGGTCCTACCTCCAGCAGTGCACCATCTGGGCCCTCCATGGCAATGATGGGGAACATAAATGTTTCTTCTAGTGGACCTCAAGGCATGCACCCTCAGGGCCAGCAGCAACAACCTGGATTAACACAGCAGGTTGGAATGGTGGGAGGCGTGCAGGCGCTCAGTCGGGCAGCTGCCTTGATGGGCGCCCAAAACGGCAACACTGGACAGCAACATCAAGGGCTTATGGGAGCTCAGGTTCTGAACGGCTCGCCTAGAATGGGCTTCCTCGGAAATGCTGGTATGGGTACCAGTGGTAATCTGTTGACGGAGAATTTGCAGCAGCAACAGGGGGGTCAGTCGGTCGGAGGCGGCGTTCAACCGGGAATGAGACCTCAGCAGCCGGGAGCGCTAAACAAGGTGAGCACAGTCGCAGCAGAACACACCGAACTCACTCCACTGTTAAATCCAGCTTCTGCACACCGCTCTCCTCTGCATAAATGAGTCTCTAGTATATGTGAAATGTTGTTTAAGGGAAATTTAAAAAATCTATACAAAATCAGATCCAGAACCTGAGAAATCCAGATTGTATACAAAAAGTAGGCTCTGTTCTGAATGGACCGACTAAACTGTAGTAGATCTGCAGACGGGTTTTCACAGCAGGTGCAGTCACATTTCTAGTACAGCATTGGCCTCACAGTTGCATCCTGGTTCAGTCCGTGGTATTGATGGTTAACCTCCCTGTTAGTCAGTCTCCCACATGGTAGTGATTTAGCTAGAACGGTACAGGAAGGCGTCTCTGCACAGCTTTGTTCGGTGCTTTGATTTCCCTGCTGTTAGAGGAGTGAATGAAAGTTGGATTGTTTTTCAGTGGTTGTTGCTGATGATCTTTACTCCTTTTAATTGTATGTTTATTTTCTTTGGTATCATGTGATATGATCCAATGAATGAACCTCTTTTTCTTCTTTTCCTTGCTTTCTCTTTTCATTTGATCATCTGTCTTTCCTCAGATGAGCATGATGGCCAACGCGGGCCCCTATGGTGGTCCGTACAGCCAGTCTGCTGGCCAGGGGCTGGCTGGAGCCGGGCTGGGCCCACAGCTCCAGAATAAAGCAGTCCTGCCCAGCAACGTTGCCCCCCAGTTCAGCATGGACAAGAAAGCCCTTCCTGGTCAAGTCATGCCCGGGATGGTAGGAGCTGAACGTTTTTCTTTGATTATTGAATGAACACTTCGAGGTTACAATACAGTCGTCCATAAGAAAGTTCAGATTCAAATCAAGCTAGCTATGAAAGGTACAAAAAGTTTTTTTTTGCATTGTAACAATGAACTTAGTTTCCTTTCAGGGGGTTGGAAAAAAAAACCCGACATTTATTATTCCTGTCAAATATTTTTCCTGGTAAAATCTGGCCAGTGTGTATTTTTAGGACACAGATCAGAATGAAGAGCAGAGATGAAAATCCTCTACTACTTCTGGCTGTCATTAGCTTTATTTTACTCTGGAAATCCTCCTGTCTGAGACATCAGCCTTCTTATCAAGATTTTAAAATGAAAATAGAAAACTTGTCATGATGTCTTTTGCTCATACTTCAGCCTTGTGTTTAAACATTCACACATATGTTGTTCTCCAGGTGCTAAATATTGCGTTTGAGTCTGAGTCACATTTAGCCAGGTGGAACAATGTTCAGACACACTCATCTGATTCCAGTGCTTGGACTACAAACAAACTAAAATCACCTCCCAATGCTTCAAAAAGACAGTTAAAAAAAAAAGGAAGTGGCTGTTTTGCTTTTCTTTCTTAAAAAAGCAGATTTACATCATTTACATAAATAAATGAAAAATAAGAAATAGTGTTGCTGCTTGGAGTTTTCTGTTTCTGCAAGTACGTTTGTATGGTTTCCACAGCACCATTATTCTCAGGTTTTCTTCAGGTTCTCCTTGACGTTAACTGCATTAACAGCTGAGGAGTTACGGCAGTCGAAAAATTTAAACACAGTAGCTAAAGCCCTGGTGTAAAAAGGGTTAATCAGATCAACGCAGAGCCTCTCAACTCAGTTTTGTTCTATTGCTAATAAATCCTCCTGTAAGCTTCGATGCAGCCTTGAGTGACACCACTTAAAGTGAAACCTTCAGCTTTGGAAGTCACATTTGCTTAAACAATTCAATTCTAGATCCCAATGAACATCTGAAAAGAGTATTTGCTTAAATGCAAGCTTTTTCAATGTTTTTCTAGAGGGAAAGCGCCACATTTAGTTTTTACCTAAGGAAGGTAGATGATGTGGGAAATCTTTTTAATGACAAACCATCCCGTTGGGTGTTAAAATTTTGAGGAGCCGAAGGAAAAGTTTCCATCAGACGGATCCATTTGTGGTGAAAGAAGAATCGGTGAACATGTAAGGCAAAATGAAAAACCCGAATGTGCAACACATCTGGTGTGAATTTTGTACTATTGATCTGTCATTTTAAACTGGTTTGATCTGAACTTCAGGATGTTGGAAAAGCTCTGTTACATCAAAGAAAATCTTCAAAGCTTCTCTTCACACCTCTGTTGTCAGGCTCCTCAGCAGCAGCAGCAGCCTGGTGGCGTCACTGGTGGACCCATCGGTGCAGCGGCAGCAGTGGGAGGACCCCAGGTCGGCCTTGCGGCTGTGGGAGCAGGACCCAGCACCACGCCCCCCACCGCCGACCCAGAGAAGAGGAAGCTCATCCAGCAGCAGCTCGTCCTCCTGCTCCACGCACACAAGTGCCAGCGAAGGGAGCAGGCCAACGGTGAAGTGCGGCAGTGTAACCTGCCCCACTGCCGCACCATGAAGAATGTGCTGAACCACATGACTCATTGCCAGGCTGGCAAATCTTGCCAGGGTGAGTCTTTTTTCTGTTAAACCGTGGTTTTATCCTGTATTGATGACAATGTAAACACTCTTTTCCCTTCAAGTTTGTTCTTTTTCCTTATTTAATTTGTTTTCCCCCCTAACTTAAATCAGTTTTTCCTCTTCATCTGGCTGAGTTTCTGTCTTTTCTCCTCTCTTCTCCATCTGGATGTAGTTTCTTTGCACTGACTCATACAATAACTTTCTCAATTTCCCTCCTCTGTCTTCCTCTTGTCCTTCTCCCTCTTATCTTTGCCTCATTGCTTATCCACCTCCTCCAATCTGTCACAGTTTCTCTCCCCATTTGGTTTCTTGTTTTTGCACCAATCGTCCGTTCTATTAACTTTTTTTTCTTCTTTTTTCTGCTTGTCCTCCCTTAGTGGCACATTGTGCCTCGTCCAGACAGATCATCTCCCATTGGAAAAACTGCACACGACACGACTGTCCCGTATGCTTGCCGCTGAAAAATGCCGGAGACAAGAGGAACCAGCAGTGTAAGTGTATGGGCAGTGTGTGGGTTCACAATCCTGAGTGGATTTCACTGATCTTTCAGTTGTTTCTGTTTCTTCCAGCTCTTCTCAACAGTGCAGCGATGGGTTTAGTCAACGCTTTAGGTTCGGGTGTTCCAGTTGGACAGTCCAGCACTCCTAACCTGAACCCCACCAACCAGATTGACCCCAGCTCCATAGAGAGGGGCTATGCTGCACTGGGACTCACATACCAGGGCAACCAGATGCCCCAGCAGCTCCCCCAGACTAACATGCCGAACCAAGGGCTGCAGGGACAGCCTGGGATGAGGACTTTAAACACCATGGGTGAGTTCACTTTATGGATCAGTCTATAAAGACCCAACATGGCCTTCGCTGGGGTTGTGTTTAGATGTTAGAGTGCTGCTGGTTCAGTAACAACGCTGGACTTTCATCTCTTTTTAGGAGGAAACCCAATGGGAGTAAATGGTGGAGTTGAGGTGCAAACCCCCAACCAGCAGCCTGCCCTCCTTCCAGATGCCATCATGCACAACAACATGACAGCACAGAGGTGCAGAACACAGTCCAAAGAGATGGTTTAAAAGTCAAAATTCATTCCTGCGTTGCTTGAAATATGAACCTCTTCTGTGGTGTTACCCTGCAGTTTGATGAACGACAGTGTGGGGAACCTTGGCTCCCTGCCTGCAGCTGCTCCTCCTTCTGCTGCTGGAATGAGGAAGTCCTGGCATGAAGACATCACGCAAGACCTCCGCAGCCATCTCGTCCACAAGCTGTGAGTCTGCTGTGTCTCGTAAACCGTCCCATGAAATGGAGCTCAGGAAGAACACTGAAGAATTTCTTTGGATCTTTTTTTTTTTTTTTTTACTTGATTAGGGTGTAAAGTTGACTCTCTTCTGCATCTCTGTGTGTTTGTGTGAGCAGTGTGCAGGCCATTTTTCCCACTCCTGACCCAGCTGCACTGAAAGACCGGCGGATGGAGAACCTTGTAGCTTACGCTCGCAAAGTAGAGGGGGACATGTACGAATCAGCCAACAGCAGGGTAGGAAACCAGCACAACCAGAGCACAGATTATCATTTGTTAAGCCTTTGTGATGATTTTAAAAAGAAAATCTTCTTCCATATTCCAACTGTTTCTCTTCTAGGCGGAGTACTACCATCTCCTGGCAGAAAAAATCT
This sequence comes from Oryzias latipes, assembly GCF_053564925.1. Taxonomy (NCBI): domain Eukaryota; kingdom Metazoa; phylum Chordata; class Actinopteri; order Beloniformes; family Adrianichthyidae; genus Oryzias; species Oryzias latipes. The sequence goes on from NC_136244.1 coordinate 7,457,918, forward strand.
ACAAAATCCAAAAGGAATTGGAAGAAAAGAGGAGGACACGACTCCAGAAGCAGGGCATGATGCCTGGCCAACCTGGCATTGCCCCCTCTGGTCTTCCACAGGGGCCTCCTAGCATGGGTCAGCCACCCATGCCTCCTGGACAACCTCTCAGTACGTAAAAGATCTCTATGTAGATTCAGCCGTTCATACCAGTCATACATGATGAAAAGAGCATTTGAGAGCCTTCAAAGCTTCCAATCTTGTGTTGTCAGGTGTACAATAATAGGATGAGAGCGGGACATATAGCAGAATGAGAGTTTTTGTGATCCCAAAGGAAGGATTTGTGATGTCTGCAACTTCCCATCTTTCAGATGGTCCTCACACTGATCCGTCCATGGTCCGACCCACCGGTCCAAACCAGATGGTCAACAGGATGCCGCATTCAGCAGGTAAATCCCTGAAATGTGGAAATCACAGAGTATTGTTTATAATTTAAGCAACTTCTAGGATTGTATTTTATTTTTTAATGTATTTTTCTGTTGCAGAGAAATTCTTAAACTCTTGATTTATTGGTAAAAATGTTATGTGCAAAATATTTTTTTGATAGTTTTTGTTTAACTTCTGAGCTCTTTGTTTCTACTTTTTGCCCGTTTAGGAATGAACCAGTTTGGTCAGATGGGGATGCAGACGATGAGTCAGAGGTTGACGCCTCCCCTTCCTCATAATCCTCAAATGAACCAGGTGAGCCTTAGATACTTTTCTGAGTAAACAGAAGTTTGCAATTTCAAGAAAGCAGACTGGGGTGAAGGGTGACTTTCATGTTTTTTTTTTGTTTTTTTTTTTGCTTGTCTTCAGACGACGATGGGGGTAAAAAGGATGGGTCAACCCAATGCCACCCAACTGCAGAACCAGTACCTCCCTCCAGGCCAGTTTCCCAGCTCTGGTCCTGGGCTTGGGTCTGGTCCTGTTGGCATGAACCAGCCAGGAACACAGACTGCTGTGCCTTCAGTAAGCTTAAAGCAATGTTGTGAAGAAACTATTTAAGCAGATATTGCATCATTTTGACCAACATCAGGGATTTATTTGAGGGGCATAAAAACGGTCACGACAAGAAAGGAATATTACAAAACAAACACTAAACTTGACTTTTTCTGCTTCTATTTTGTTAAATAAATAAATGACACAAATGTTTTGTGTTGTTGTAGCAGAACCAGATGTCAACGCCACCTTCTCTCCCAGCGAGCAGCCCCGCACCACAGTCCGCCTCTTCTGCCCCAGGATCTGGAGCTCCCGGGGGAGCTTTGGGTCCTACTAACTCCAGCAGTGCTGGACCTCTCACCAGTCTTCCACCCTCCTCCACGCAGCCAAGCTCCTTCCCCCACTGCCCTCCGGTTAGAACAAGCTCCCCCTCACCAGCACGCAGCTTAACACCTCAGCCGCATCAGACGCCGCCCATGTTGCCTCGCTCGCAGACCCCGCAGCCGCAGACCCCCAGCACACCTCAAGTGCCCCCTCCACAGCATTCACAGCAGCAACAGCTGCCGTCAACGCAGAGCGCAACCTCCGAAAAAGCCAGTCAGCCTTTGCAGCAGACTCACGGGGCCTCCCCGGCTCCTCAAGCAGGTCAGAGCTCTACGGTCCCGGCACAGAACGCGCACGTTCCACTGCAGCGGCCACAGACCCCTGTAAGTACTAAAGCATGTTTTGATTTTATTTAGCTTGTATTTTAGGTAAGGTTAATAACCCTTTGAGATCCCATTGGTCTTTTAGTTATGATTATACAATTTTTAGCCAAAAAAACCCAACAAAACAGTAGTTTTCTAGGACATAGTTTCTGCAGAGCGGCAGTAGTTTATTAGAAATTCACCTCTGAGTTGTGGGTGGGATTGTTTTAAATTTGAGAATATCTCTTGCAGTTCGTTTTTTAATTGGATTCAGGGTAATTTGGGGTCATTTTGTCTTTGCTACCATTTCTGAAAGATTTGACCAAAACATGAGATTTGTTTTGATCGTCATTCTATTCCCGACTTTGTCCAGGAGATCTTTTGAGTTTTTGCAGCACAGAAAGTCAACAGCCTGACAACAGAATGAGCTGCAGTAAAGGTGTGGTTGTGGCCAGGAGGAACCGTACTCTGCAGCACACCTGATTTGCCTAATCCAGCAAACATATCGGACCGCAGTAAAAATGCAAATGCTGGTCTAGAGATGACAGTCGTTTAGTTCCTAATTTAGTTTGGTTAGGAAGTTCTTTGTTGCTGTCCCTCATCAGCAGTTATGACTTAAAGTTCCTGAAATAAATGACAAAAAGGGGTGGATCTTGATCATTTTTATTATAAAATGTTAGTCTAGAAAGTCCGGAATTTATTTTTTTAAGTGTAGGAAAGCAGTGGGTGTGTTCTAATTGTCCTCCCTCCTCCCCCTTTGCCTCAGCTCTCGCCAAAGCCTTCTCTAACGGCAGACGGACACGTTTCTTCTCCTGCGTCGGTCGCAAGCGCCAACGATCCCACATCCCAGCTCGCCGCTGTCGAGGGCCCTGCTCTCAGCCTGGACAATGTCAAAATGGAAGTGAAAAAGGAGGAGGAGGAAGATGAAGGAGCAGAAGGGCAGGGCGATGGCAAAGGACATATTGAAAGGGGTTCATCAGAGGTGAAGGCAGAGGAAAAGCCAGAGGTGAGGTTCTGTGAGACTGTCAAAGATTTGGAGTTTAGCTGTGAATCACTGCATTTCAGCGAAGGAGAAAGTAAATCTTAATTCTGTCTCTCAGATTAAGAAAGAGAAGCCATCTGGAGATGGGTGTAAAGGCGAGCCCATGGATACCTCTTCTTCCTCTGAGTCATCTGCAGGAGCAAGTGAGGACAAAAAGCCAGTGGTGAAGAAAGAGCCTAAAGAGGAAGAGGAGGGGTCAACGACCACCAACAGCTCCCCAGCCACTGCTCAGAGCAAGAAGAAAAGTGAGCATCAAGTCGTCACTCTGTCATCGTCATCACCCGAACGGATCTCATCCACCTTGATGGGCCCAGAAAATACTCTGTGATGAGCTGATGAGATTGTTTGATTCTTTTGCCTTTTTTTCTGGTTATTTAAAGTTTCAGGCGATTATAAATATTTGCTGTCCGTATAGAGACGGCGGGTCTAGAAATGCATCTATTTCTTCTGGTTTTTTCCTGACAGTTGTAAGTAATACCGGAGTCAAGTCGGCTCTCAAGATATCCACTAAATAGCTTTTCATACAAGCAGATCCAGTCCCATTCTGGGTCTGAATTTTATAAACCATAATGCTAACTTTGATTTGAAATTCTGCTCATATATGGCGATGTTTTCAATCACAGATTGATCAGTCTTCAGCTCCAGTAGTGTGTGTGCCGGACATCCAGTGAACTATTTTCGATCAAACTCCAGATTTGGTCAGGTTATATCTGGTAACCATAGTGTTAAATAATTGTCTTCAAAATGCCCCCACGGAATGTTCATTGACATTAACATAACCTTGGTCCTCCTTTCTTAGCCAGTTTAAACACACCAAGCTTTAAAGGGCCGCCGTGGTGCAGCGGTAGGGTGGTCGGAAGATCGGAAGATTGCAGGTTCGATTCCCGCCTTGCCCGACCATGTGTCGAAGTATTCATTGGATAAGACACTGAACCCCACCCTGCTTCTGGTGGAAGGCTGGCGCCAGTGGTCGGCAGCGGAGCCGCCACCAGTGTGTAAAAGTGTGTGTGTGTGTAAATGGGTTTGTGACTGTAAAGCGCTTTGGGCCTTCAAGGAAGGCCATTTACCATTTAATGAGTATCATTGTTTTAGCTGAAAGATGGCCGAATCTGACATTTGAGAGGAAAGTAACGTTGAAAACACCTAACAGTATGAAACCGGCGTTTAGAAACACTGATGGAGACAATTGTAAAGTTTACCTGCCACCCATTGTGAAGTTTGGGGCTCCTTGACTCCAGAGGCAGCATAATGATGGGATGTTGTGATTTGTCTCATGCTGATTTAAATGTTGTGTTTTAGCTCTTTAGTCTCGACCATCTCGGCTGGAATTGACCTCATCAAACCCTGGTCTTTATCAGATATGTGAGCCTGACAGGCATTACCATTGGGGCCAGGAGTTCAACTGTGATTAAAAAGACTACGGTCCGGTTTTAGCCCACTTTAAATCTTGTAGTTCGATTAAATATAGCACACTTAATTAGGAAGGATAAAAATTGTTTAATACAATTAATACAAGGAAAATACCTTTTTGGAAGTGACTTATCTTTGTGATAAACCACCTTGTGGTGACTTGGTCAGCTGACCTGCAGAAGTTTACTTTAGATTTGGAACCAGCTTCAAACAGGAATTCAAGTCCTTCATTGGAGCTCTGGTCTTTTTTTCTAAACTCTTTTTTTTAATGTCTTTCTTTTTGCTCTTTTCATTTTCTTTTCAAGTCTTTAAGCCGGAGGAGCTGCGTCAGGCTCTGATGCCAACCCTGGAGGCTTTGTACCGCCAGGACCCAGAGTCTCTTCCCTTCCGCCAGCCGGTGGACCCCCAGTTATTAGGAATACCTGTACGTATTCGAACTAGTAACAAAACTAACCTGGTAAGGGACTGCGCTGGCTGCCATTTTGCTTCAACTCCTGTGAATGCTTAGTTTTTTTTTTCTTCATCCAAGGCATTTTTCTTTTCTTTTTTTTTCATTTCATTTTTGCTTTGAATTATAGATGTACTTTAAATTCCTATTAATCTTTGTTTGTTTTTGCTTCATTGCATGACAGAAGTTAAATTACGTTGCTAGACTTGTGTGTGCTTTAGCTTGTAATGTCTTGTCTGAATAATATTGTCAATGAAAGCAGTGACTTGTGAACATTTCAGCGAACCACACTGTATTTTGATTCTGATATGCAAGTGTAGAAAATCCTGGCATTTTAAAAAGGCTGCAGACAATAAATATGTGACCTCGAATACAGTGGTAAGTTGGAGAGTCTGATAAGATTTCAGAAATGGAGTTTTTGCAGTTCACAAGTCAAATGCTTTCATTTACAATCACATCTATTTTTGCTTTTCCGACATCTTTTTCATTTTTGTCATCATGTTATTCCATTGCTTGCTTTAGTTGTGCTCCTCCTCAGCTGTAATTGGATGGCGCACTTTTCAGAGGTGGAGCAAAGCCTGTTTCATGTTTTCCTACACAAATCTGAGCCCAATAGTTCTGCCTGAGCCTCTTCTTTATGAAATCAGACATCTTTCAGAGGAGCGAGCGGCAGAATATTGGCTCGGCTCTCCCTCAGCAGCTTCCAAGTGATGCAGCTTCACGAATCAAAGTCTCAGGCTGCACATAAACCCACTGTTGGGCTGTAAATTTGCCTCTGCAGTCTGTCAATGTAATCCGCATCACTTGTTTATCCATGTGACTGCTTCTATTCAGAGATGAGGGTCTACTCATAACTCTTGTTGCCATGGTGACACTGAGACGGACCCTGCTCTTAGGAAATTTACACCTTTTGGGGTTCTTTTACCTGCTCTTCTCTCTGCTCCTTTTGGAATGGATGCACTGGTTTCAGGAGGAGCAAAAGGGAACAGAAAAGTCTGGGGAGCGTCATCCATTCCCCCACATTTGCTTCACCTCCCAGTTCATGCAGCTTTTACTGCTATTAAGTGTAGATCTCTCTGCTTGTTTCTTATAGCACTGCTCTTTTCTTCTTGGTTTTGCACCCTTATTATCATCCCTTTAATCAATATTTATTGACCATGAGGTTGGATGAAGTTTTGAATTGATAAAGAGTATTATTTTTAGGTAGTTTCCTTTTTTCTCTGTTTTTTTTTTTTTTTTTTTTTTGCTAAAATGTTTCTCTACCAGCTCAGACTGACACCTTGATGTTAGTTTCGGGTGCAAAGCAGAGAGCTAGAGGGCAGACGTTGTCATGTCTCTCTGTCTGCACGTGAACCTTCTTCTCTGCAGCGCTCAACAACACTGTCCCCCTGCACCCTCTTCTTTCCCTGCTCTGGTCCCACCCGGCTGACTGCGGCGCCTTCACCTCGCCCTTCTGCCCCACCTTCCTCCACTTCTCACCCCGGATGACCATTCTTCCTGTTCTCCCTCCTCTTGCTTCTCTCAACTCCTGAACTTTACCTCAATCTTTCACTCCAATCTGGGATGGCACTCCCTTCCTATCCAGGACTACTTTGACATCGTGAAGAACCCCATGGATCTGTCCACCATTAAGAGGAAGCTGGACACGGGACAGTACCAGGAGCCGTGGCAGTACATTGAGGACGTGTGGTTGATGTTCAACAACGCCTGGCTGTACAACAGAAAGACGTCGCGGGTCTACAAGTACTGCTCCAAGTTGGCTGAGGTGTTTGAGACGGAAATCGACCCCGTCATGCAAGGCCTGGGGTACTGCTGTGGGAGGAAGGTGAGGGGCAGCCATTTTTTCAGATCCTGTTTTTTCATCCGGATGTTTTAAAAGTTGAAGTGACTCTTTTTTTTTTTTTCTAGAGAAAAGGTATGGTTTAGATTAAGTTTTAATAATACATATTGAGACAACAGACTGAGTGCAAAATAACTTCAAATCCCAAAAGTGGATTGTTAACAAAAATTCAAATTTTAGTTGGATATTTTCAGGCTCAGACATTTTACTGTTTGGTTCAGGTTTAAATAACATTCTAATATTGGGCAACAAACTATAGACTTTATATTAAGGATATTTCATTAAAGAACCACTCTGATGAAAATGATGTTTTCAACATGTTCTTGTGACATTTCTCTTTTGAGGACATGTTTAAAGAAAAATTAGCTAAAAATTGCATTTCTGGCTTTTTCTATATCAAAATCGTAGTGAATCAGGAGCAGACGAATAAAATGCTGTTGTAATAAAAAAAAGATTTTAATAGTGATAAAGTAAATACACTGGGCAGGCTCCCTGCTCCGCTCCAATGCATCCACTTGTAGACGACTAACTCCATTAACGTCTTTATTTTCCTCGCCTGAGCTGCTATCTGGCTCAAACTGCACGGCTGGATAGCTCTAATATTAGGGCTGTAAGTTAGTGGGAGAGTGTGTAAACAGATGAATGTTGGAAGTAAGGTCCGGCTTACTCTGCACCATTGGTCCCGTCCACACAACTCAGAAGTGAGTTTCCAATTAACTTCTGCCACTCTGCAGGAAATGGGTCCTAGAAAACGACAGGTTCATAATCATTATAAAAGATCACTGAGAATACTTTTTCAATAGATAAAAAGATATTTGAAGTGGGACTTCAGCTGTTTTGGAAACTGTAAGTCCTGTTCTGAATGGCAAACAGAGCGGTAAACATTTGTCCTGCTACCCATAAGTCACATTAAGTGAAGCCCCGATATGTTTGGTAAATGGTGACTGCATTTACAAGGACGTCATTATGCTGCTGTTACAAAGCTCATCTGAAGAATTAGACACTCGCATGGATTCGCATGGTTTACTAATGAGTTTGACTGGAATCAATTCATTTACGCTATAAGACCGGCAGGTTATGGGAAAAAATGAATCCAGGTTATCACATTGTTGGATTTTAATAACGCATTTGTTTAATAGTGCTGAAAATAAGTATTTGATCAATAACTAAATTTCCCCTCAATTCTTTTTAATGTGACCTTGGTTATCAATAATAGAGATTAGAGGTTTTCTGCAGGTTCTCAGCAGGTTTGCACACACTGCTCAGTCCCTCTGGGATTCACCCATTCCCATATATACAGTTATATCCTGCACCTTTTCCTTAATACAGCAACTTCTGTGTCTATTTAACAATTCAAGGTCATTTGTGCCCCACCAGGTGAGATCATGCACCTGGTGCCAAAGAAGGTGGAGGGAGATGGCCAGTGATTTTGTTTTCTATTTTCTAATAACTGCTCCAACAGTTGATCTCTTCTCATCAAGCTGCTTGGTTTTTATAGATTGGGCAATCTCCATTGTCTTCATGTCTACAGTCTTGTCCCTGGTGTCCTTTGACGGCTTATTGGTGCTGGTCATGGTAGAGAGGTTGCTGTCTGAATGTTGAGGGTGTGGACAAAAGTCTTTTACAGAGATGATCAATTCAAACAGGTTCCATTAGTACAGGTAACCAGTGGAGTATAGAAGAGGTTCCTAAATAAATAAGAATGAGCATGTCTGCCAGGAACAGAATTCTCACTTGTTTATAGGAGTTAAATACTATCTCTGCACTATTATACAATGAAATCCTTTATCAATCATATGCTGTGATTTCCTGGATTATTTTATTTACATTCTTTCTCAAAGTTAAAGTGTATCTGTGATGAACATTACAGACCAAACTCATCTTTAATGGGACAACTTACCAAATCTGTGACTGCCAAATCCATTATTGCCCCGCTGCTCACAAAGGCAGAAGTGTAAATTCTGTTGTTGCAGCAACACAAAGAAAAATGTCATAAAAAATTAACCCTTATGCAAAAGTATTTGTTTACATAAACACAGTAATCTCAGCTAATAACCTTTGCAGAAAAAGTGTCACATAAGCTATGATCCTATTTCCCTGAAAAATGAGTTAAATCATAGCTTTTTGTGTGTTTGTTGGTAATAGATCTTGTATAGCGGAAAAGTCTGTATCAATATTGTTAGGAATATTGATTTTTGGGTTAAGCAGAGTGTGTGGGATGTGCCCAGGAAAGCAATTCCAATTCTTTGCCCAAACTGATTGTTCTTTGGTGTAAAGGATCCTTAAAATGGAAAGATAAATCATGTCCATTTAACAGTTGTTTTGTTAAAAAACTACAAGTCTCAGTGGTGGGGAACATGAGTGGGCAAAGCTCAGATTTGGTGTCACTTTGTGCTTCATAGACGTCCTTGGTCCACCCACCGCTGATTACCTCAGGTTTGTCCAGACAGTAGCATGAAAAAAAAGGCAGCTTAGTTGGTAAAAAAGCAGAAATGCGGCCTTGTTGCACACCTCTGTTGTGGAAGACCCAGACACTGTCACAACAGCCAGACACCGTCTCTTCATGCTGACTACCAGCCTGCTCAGTTATAGCTGTGGGATGGCATCAAATTCTTCAAGCCACAAGTCAGTTCATGTGGTTTTGTTGGTCTCTCTGTTGTGAACAGCACCCTGGAGCTCAGGTGTTACTTGGGTCTTAGGTCAGAACTGCTGGCTGCCCCTTACATCTCCTCTGCTCCTTCTAATGCTCCAGCGTTGTCCTCTTTGAGGATAGTTTGTCTTCAGTTTGGAGATGGTGCAAAGGCTTACTCCAAATAATGCCTAAAGTCCCTCTCTGATCATTTTTTAATGTATTTTCAAAGAGTAACGTGTCATATTACGCGTGTTCTGCCTAAAAAAAAAAACTTAAAAAAAAGTGTCATTTTCTAAGACTCAGTTTTTGCAGTAGAAGTTCACCTCTGATTTGTGGCAAGACCGTTGGCACTCAGAGACTCCGCCCCCATCCCCTCCCATTTTCTGTGAGCTCTCTGTTTACACATTCTCTCATTAGCTTTTAGCTCTTCCTAACATTACTGTTGCAACAATCAGTGAGCAACATTAGCACCATCCAGCAGTACAGTTTGGAGCCAGCTGCCAGCTCAGACGAGGAAAACAAAGACGTACATGAATCAATTTACCTACAAGTGGATGCATCAGATTGGAGCGAAGGAAAAGACGCAGACAGTCCGATGGACTGAGAGCTCTGGAGGCCGTTTGAGCTGTAATTTAAGCTGTAACTTCTGTTACAGCAGGTTCAGCTGTTTAGCAGAGACTAAAAAAATTTTCTCACTTCACAATTTATGTTTCTTATTAACGTGGCGCCATTTAAAGGGAAAACAAGTCTTAAAACGGTATAAAATCTATTCCCAAGCAAAACTGTTACAGCAGATAGTCTACAATAAAAACATTTTCTTCCTTTTCTACTAAGTTTGTAGCCAAAGAGCAGCTGTTTGTTGCAAATATGTGCATTCAAAACCAAAACATGTTATAATTAATGGAATCCTTTAAATGTCAGACAATTTTCCAATTAAGATCAGGCATGAAGACTTTCAGGTGTATTTAATATTTATAAACAACATTGATCCTTGATTGGATTGTTTTAGTCTCACGACCAGCATTGTTACTTAAGATGATTTATGTTTGTTTAGTTTTTTTACAGTTTAGTGCGATTGTCTAGAAATAAAAAAGACTGTGGTTCTTTTGTTTTAATTCAATAATTGTTTATATGAGTTAAACACATTTAAAAACAAACATTCTTTGGCATTTTGACTTCAAATACTTACATTTTGTCCATTTTGGACAGAATTAGAGTTTTTGTTCTTTGTTTATTGAACCCAAACCGACCGCTAACTTAAGCTTGCAATTCAAGTTAAGTCAGATTCCCTGCTGCCTCTCAAAGTGTATAAACGAGGATGGTTTATGTTTCCTTCTGCTTTTATTTTCTAGCTCTGTGTTCATCACTATCTTTGACAGAAAACGATATCACCAAACTTTCTCCAGATACGATATTCCGAATGAATAAATAGTTGTTTGTACGCATCCGAAGAGGCCGTTCCATAGCTGTGTCAATCAAGACACCCCGCCTTCTTTTTGCTTCATGTTAAACACAAAATTAGTAAGAGATCAGGCCCTTTGAGGGGTCCCCTATCGAAAATGAAAGGACAATGCGGAGGCACGAACCACTCTGCACAACGCGTAGGACGGTTGCTTTCGCAAAGTCTATTAATCTCTAATAATGTACGCCTTGAAAGACCATATCCTGCTTATAACATGTTTAGTTACAAAGAAAAAATGAAAATTCAATCAAATATTAGTAGTTTTTAATATTTAAATCAATTTTTATAGGTATGACGTGTTGTCGGGGTAACGACTACAGGGCGAGCAGCGACCTAAAGTCATCCCTTCAGAGGGAAAGTTCCACTCTTACCGCACATTTTTGTCCAAAAGATGAAGCAAATGTTTGTTTTAAAGAAACAAAGATCACAAACAGATCGCTTAGTTTTATTGCAAAAAGTATCCACCATTAATTCTGGTCATTAAATGTGTATCAATCAAAGAATTTCTTTATTGATTATTAAAAAAATAAGTTATGAATATATATTTAATCTGTACCAAGCAATAAGTGAAGAACAAAAAGACAGACAATGAACTATTCGAAATTAAAGGCTACATTGCTGTTGATGGTAAAATTGGATAGATATCAGGATATATGTTGAAGGACAGAGATCTTTCTTCTGTCTTTCTGTTGTGATAAAGCGCAGAATAACGTATTTCCATCTATTTTCCAAGTGTCTTTTGCTCTGTTTAGGCCAGAGCCATTCTATTTTACCAGAACTTTTTCTAGGTGTCTATTATCACTTTTTATGGAAAGCTTTCAGCCAATCAGAATAAAGTATTCACTCGAACCATGGAATAAATGAATGAATGTCGAGTGCAGTTATGTTATTAAATGTCAACTTATGTGATGAAAAAGGGTTAAATAAATGAAAGAATTCTACATTGGAATGAATGGTGATGAACTTGCTTACAAAACAGATCCAGACTCGGCTTTAATTCTTAAACTACTCTTTTGAGTTCAGGCTGGTTGATCTCACTTTAATGTGGATTCATGGGATCACAATGCAGTGCAACAACTTCCTCAGATATTAAATCTGCAAATGTTTTCTTCCCAGTTTGAGTTTTCGCCACAAACTCTGTGCTGCTATGGGAAACAGTTGTGCACCATCCAGCGGGACGCTGCGTACTTCAGCTACCAGAACAGGTAAGAGCCGCCGACACGCCCATCCAGTTTACTAGTCGAGATCAAATCTGAGCCAGTGAAATTAGCTTCCATGTGTCGTGTTATGGCAGTATTGTTATTTCCTACAGCTTAGCATCTACCAATCAGTACAATCACAGATGAGTTTTGGATTTGGCTTCAAATGGTTAACGTGGCTTCATCTCCATCTTCATAGCGTTAATACTTCATTATGTTGTCATTCATGAAGTGGGCTCCTGTCTCTTCTGGTCTGAGCGAAATTAAGAGCTGCCGTTTCTCTGTGCACAAACTGAGGGGGAGGAGTGCGGGCGCAAGCTCGCCGCCACAAGAAAGGAGCCCACTTCATAAATGGACCGAAAGGATGATGGATCTGTGTTCTTTTGCCATTAATTTATTCTTCCCTCATTCACGTTTTCATATTTTGGAGCGCATATCATGAATCTGCACTTCCCCGCTCCTCCACAGTGGTCTCTCATGTTGCTGTAATGTTGTTGCTGTTTGCCACTGGATGTCTGACGCTAATCTTTGCTTTGCCTTGGCTCTCTGTCCTCTGTTGGTTGTTGTTCACATCCTCCCTCCTCCGTTCCCCTCCCCGCCTCCCTCTGTGCTCCTTCATTGTCTTCGTCTGACCTGTAACGACTTATTCCACGCTTATTTTTTTATATACTCATTTTGACCTCCCCCTTCCCTTCTCCTCCCCTCTCTCCCTCCTTTTTTGTAATGCTTGTGATGTCTGCATTGGCCTGCTTTGGTGTGACCAATCATCCACTCTGAAATTTACGCAAAAAATCAAAACACCCGCCCACACAAAAATCCTGCATCACGATTGGCTGCTGGCGACGACCCATCTTGCCCTCTGCCTCCTCCTGTGTGTGCGCCACCCCTGGCCTGTCCTGCCCTGCCCTGATTGGCGGCTGCTTCTTCGTGCCCTCTCTGTGATTGGCTGTGCTGATGACGAACGGTGTAGTTCACCAAAATATGGGCTTCTTGCTGACAGGTACCACTTCTGTGAGAAGTGTTTCAACGAAATCCAAGGCGAGAGTGTGTCGTTGGGGGACGACCCCTCCCAGCCTCAGACGTGAGTCCGTCTTTCTCCTGCTTTCATGTAATGAAACTGCTAACATGACAACACACTCTTGGTTCATTCAGCATTTGCATCAGCTGACAAAACCCCGACCCGCCCCGGCTTTCTGAATAGATGAATCCTGAATAAACAATAGTGATTTTTACAATTTTTTTGTTTTATCATTAAATAAATTGCTTAGGGGAGCCGGTTTAGCTCGTGCTGGTTTGTGGCGCCTGCCGTCCGTGAAACCAGGGTTTAACTCCGGGCTGCTCACTGTTCCCCCCTCTACATCTGTGCCGGTCCCAAGCCCGGTTGCTTTGAGAGGGTTGCGTCAGGAAGGGCATCCGGCGTAAAACATTGCCAAGTTTACCATGCGACTCGTTCGCTGTGGCGACCCCTGATGGGAAAAGCCGAAAGAGAAAAAAAGAGAAAAAAAAATTAAATAAATTGCTTAGACTTCATTTGGGAGTAACTGACACCTCCCCTTTCAGCTTTTGTTTATTATGAAAAGTTAAAACTTTAGCTGAAGGGGCAAACACTGTCCCAACATTTACAGAGTAGAAATGATAAAAACGTTATAAAAATAAAGATATACTGTAAAATATTGCTATGTGGCATAAACAATAGATTCCACATTGACATTAATTAACATAAATTGGGAATTTTACGTAGTTTTACATATTTAATAGTCCTAGCAAATCAGCTTAAAAGCACAAACTGATCGATATTTCAGGGCTTGTTGCACAACCTGTTGTGTTTAGTTTAGCAATCTATTGTAGTTTTATAACTGATTTTATGTTTGATGTTATAATAATAATATTATATTATTTTATTATATTATTATAACGCATTCATAAAATATTTGTATATGAATAAAACTGAGTTGAAATGTAGTTGCAGAAACTTTAGACTGGGGAACTAATAGAGACTAAAAGGAAAACACAATTATGTAGAGTGTGTTTACACAATACAAAATGAGTCTCGCTATCATTTTGGATAAAAGTCAGTTTTTCTTATGAAATAAACTGCTTTTTTGATTTATCCATTTTTTGGACCTTTAGAAATTCAAATAGTTACATTTCCTGCTTGTTAAAAGTATTTTTTTCCATATTCCTGTGTCTACAGTGATAATAGAATTTATTTTTAAAAATTAAAATGTTTCAACACTGCAGGAGACTTGCATAGTTTTTCATTTATAGCATAGAAAAAAATTATTTAAAAACAGGATTCTAATAAGAAAAACTGAATTTTTTGTTAAATGGGATCATGGTTTACATGTTTTAGGCTGAAATTCATTTATTTATGTATATATATAAAGAAATATTCTCTTTCAAAGTTGACTCTATTCTTACAGCTCAGTGGGTCATATCAGAACAAAATCGGAACTATCTTTGATACATCATCATGTCAGTAATGTTAGGGATACATTTCAGAAATGTCTGAATGAGGATTTGGTGCAGAGCTTCAGGGGACTCCTTTGTTGCCGTGGTTACAACTGTTTATTTTTTCTTATTCCCATAGGTCTATCAACAAAGACCAGTTCCAGAGAAAGAAGAATGACACTCTGGACCCTGAGCTGTATGTTTCTGTCTTTGCTCTTTTATTCCTTTTTGTGATCCTTTGAAGTTTTTACTGGAAATTGTTTGATGGAATGGAGTTCAGAGTTTCTCCCCGTCTCTTTTTTCCTAACAAACAGGAGGTTTGGTTGTTTTTAACCCTCCATGTGTGTCTGTCTTCTGTCTCCTCGTCTTCTCTCTGCCCAGACTTGTGGAATGTATTGACTGCGGTCGTAAAATGCACCAGATCTGCGTCCTGCATAACGAAACCATATGGCCGTCGGGGTGAGCCAACTCTCACGCACACATTTGTTGTATTCTGACTGCATGTGTAAAAATAAACTCATTTTTCAGCCATTAAGCCGTGACCACACTTTAAGGAAAGCAGTTCTATAAAGAATTATTCACAATAAACACTATCAAAAAATGTCATGACAACACTCTGTTTAAAATGCCTGTGAACGGTCTGATAATCAAAAGAAAAACTGTGAAATTTTTTATATTTTTATAATAAACTAGATGGTGTATTCTAACTATAATTACCTTTTAAATAAAAAACAACATTTTAACTTCAACTTTAGGATGCAAATTCCTTCTGGCACTTTAGTGACTGTTGGCAGGAAAAATTTTATTTTCAATTTTTAGTGGTTTTAAAACTCAACTTTATATTCAACAGGGTTTATTTAAAAAAAATCAATTAGTCAAAAAGATGTAAGTTCTTGACGACATAACATCCACTCTTCAAAACAAACAAAGAATGATGTAATCAATGATTTTGATTGAAAGCGTTTCTGTAATTATGTAAGAATTCCTCATTAAATGAGCTCAACTTTTATTCCGTTAACTTTCTAGTTTGTGAAAACGATTTTTCTTAACCAAACCAAATAGAAATTTGACAAATTGTTTGACATTTAATGGAAATATTCAGTCAAAACTCCATAGTTTGGCACCAATAGCAGCTCCCTTCCTCACTGCAGTTTATTGCTATCTGCCAGAGCTTTTACAATTGATCGTCTGATCATCAGTTTGATTAAGTGTCATAATAATCTATAACGATGTAAAGTCGTGGACACGTTACATAACCATACAAATAGTCCAAACAAAAGCCTTATAGACCAACTCCAATGAAAATTGTTTTTAGCGTGTTCTAGTGGCATTTGTCTCATGATGGACATATATTAGTACTTAGGCTTAAAAGTATGTCTTTATTTAAAGTGTTGTGGATCAGGAGCAAAAGAAAAAATTAGGGGGGGAAAATATATATTTATGTTGAGAATATGCTGGACGGGCATATTTACGGGGGAGAGCACTTAAACAGAGAGCTCTCAGCAACGGGCAAGGGAAAGGGAGGCGGGGTTGCTCCGCGCCAACGGTGGCGCGGAGCAACCAAAGAGTCCACAACTTGGAGGCAAATTTCTAATGAATTCCTGCTGCTCTGCAGAAACTATGTTCTAGAAAACGACACAGATCTTTTGATTTTGCCTTAAAACGGCTGGCATAATCGTAATTAAAAGACCACTGGGAACACTTTAAAAGTAGATCAAAAGATGATCGGAGCGGGATTTTTAACTGATCTGTCTGTGGAGACACTTCCAGCCCCCACCGTCTGTATTTCTGCCCAAAGCTTCAATCACGTCTTTGTCTGTGTGATGCAATCTGCTGCTACGGTTCAAATAAGCACTAACCGAAACCCGCCTCTGTGTTGGGACCAGCGGCTGAGTAGCTCGGTTGGTAAGGTGAGCAGCTACCACGCAGGAATCCAGGGTTCGATTCCCGGAGGGGAAGAAACAATGGTACTGGGGGCAATTACCATATCAATGGCGAGCAGTTAATATCACTCAGTGAGGGTCCTTAGGCAAGGCCCTTAACGCTACCGCCTCCCGAGCGCAGTTCAGTTGCAGCTCACCGCTCCCCCAGGGGATGGGTCAAATGCGGAGAAGAATTTCCCCATTGAGGGATGAATACAGTATAATTTTTTTTTTTTTTTTTTTTTTTTTTTTTGGCACGGTTCTTGCATTAGCTGGGGTATTGTAGTACATATTACATTTTTTCAAATGCTTTTCTTTTTTTCAGAGGACCACAAAAACATTTGCATCACAGCTGTATTAGCAAAAAATATCGCCACAAGTTAGCCCACATTTAAAATGTCTAACTTTTTGCCTCAAGGAATAAAAAATTATTCAAGAAATCTAAAATTAGCATTGAAATGACGTCCAACTTTTGTCATAATTGGAGTTTAACTTGAATAAGTTCGTATTCAAATCATGTTTGCTTATGTTTTTAAAGGGAATAGTTTGATCAGTACATTTTAGCCAGTGCACAGGACCATTGGGCTTAATCGGTTAAAAAACATGTGTTCTCCTGATTCTCTGTCACACAAAACCGTGTTTTAAACAAAAACTTTAAGCCTTGATTGTTGTCAGGACAAAAATGTCCTCCAGCGTTTTGGCAGCAGGACAGTAGAGTGAATCTGTCAGTTTCCCTCCGGTGTGGTCTGTTCTTAACATGAAGATGTGATTTGCACATTCATTACAGTTGTTTAAAGAGTGGAGTGAAGTGATACGGAGAGCCAAGTTACTTCTTGATTAAAAGCACTTCATCTTTGTCGACGCTGCTTATTGTTGCAGAGCCGATGGTAACCGGTAAATCTAACCGCTCACTCTTCATTTCAATCACAGCTTTGTGTGCGACAACTGCCTGAAAAGAGCCAATAAGTCACGGAAGGAGAACAAATACGCCGCTAAGAGTGAGTGTCGCATCCGTTTTACCCTCGTTCTATTGGCCCACATCCTCCTGAATGCTCTCATCTCTGTCATCTCTCTCGTTCCTGCAGGACTTCCTCAGACCAAGTTGGGGAACTTTTTAGAGACTCGAGTGAACGACTACCTCAAACGGCAGAACCACCTGGAGTCTGGAGAGGTCACCATCCGAGTTGTCCACGTCTCTGATAAAGTGGTTGAAGTCAAACCAGGCATGAAGTCCAGGTAGAGTAGATTCCCTTTATATGAGAAGATGATGGAGAATCCACGACACAGCGAAGTTACGTCATCTGTCGGTTTTAGAAAATGGATTCTCAGTAGCAAAAAAAATGTTCCGTTGAAAGGTATTCGAATGTATCCATCATTTAATGCTTAAAAAGCCTAAAAGCATGTGTTTATCATTTTAACCTGTGATTTGGCAGTTCTCTACATTAATATAAACATCTGGAATTCTGTTTCTAACAAGCCCTTTTCAGAATGATTGAATATTTATTGAATAATCTGAGGATCAGTTTGGTCAGGCAGAGGAAAAAATGCTTTGGAGCAGAGATGGAAAACAAGGAATTCAAGGCTTGACTGCAGCCAAGACACGCTTAAAGTTCACCGTTGTTTTGGTTGCTGAATAGGTTTTAGGATCAGTCACCTTTATTCCGTCGACATCTGAGCCTCAATGTTTTTTGGTATTCATTAAAAATGTGCATGTTGATCCGAACAGCAGCAGCAGAAAGAGGTTAGCTCAGAAGTAAACTGGTACTGTATTTTCCACAGTATAGGTCGCAGGAGCCAAAACAAAGAAGGATAACCAAACACAATTCACTCTGGAGTATAAGTCACATTTTTGGGAAAGAAGTGCCACGTTTCTGAACAAATCCACCAAGCTCGGCATGATGGTGTCTTGAATTACTATCAAATAAATGCAAACCTGTGCCTATTTGAATGAACACAGAAGGGATTTCCTGAAAATGTTAAACGTTTTATAGACTAATTAGGTACATTTCATATTTTCCGTGCACCGTGGCACATTGGTAAAAAAAAAAAAAAAGTATATCTCATTCATGATGCACAGAAGACATGGATGACGATGAGAGATCGGGTTTTTATTGTATGGTGAAGAGCATCTGTAAACACGTCTCTATGACTGGGTTCATGAGATCCTTCTGTTTTTCTTTTCCTTACGGCGGTCTTTGCCTTCTACTGAATGACGGCGCCTTCAGCTGTACTTCCGTGTCTCTTAACCCAGGATGATGACTTGCTGTCCTGCATTAGTCAGAGGAAGGAAGACATAAAAACAAGAATAATATTGCCTTGATGCAAAGAAGACAAATCTAAAGTTCAGGAGGAGAACAATCTGATTCTCCTCCATCTTTGTTTTGGACGGCGGTTCTATTCCTCCGATGTCAGTAACAAATACTAAAAAACACGCCTACAGTGCATTTCAGCAATTGTTGGTCGGAAACAGCCCCCCCCCCCGTGGGATAATAACAAATATATGTGTGTATGTAAAAATGTCATATAAGTTGCACTCTAGGCCAAACAGTGCAAAACAGCATCACTTACGTAACTTTGAAAAATTTTAGTCTGCACTAAAACTTAAAACTTCAAGTGTTTTTTTCAGGACAGCTAAAAACTTAACTCTCATGAGATTTTGTCAGCTTGTATTTTGTTTTGTTTGATGTGAAATACTGTGGTTCTGAAAAAACTCACTATAAAATGAGTGAAAAATGGTTTGTCTTACATGAAGCTAAAACAAACGCAACTGAAAAATCTGAATTTTAGCCAAGAGTTGGCAAACTGAGACAATATAAATATATAAATGTACATTCAACATACTCAAATAACAATGATTTCATCTTTTTGTATTTATTTAATGACATTAAACAGTTATTTTAAAAAACATCAAATTAGATTTCCTTTTTTCTGTAGAAACAGAGTAATTAACGTTCAACTATTAATCAATATGTCTCTACTTCAAACAAATACACGCAAATTTAAGAAACACACATTAGAAGCAAAATTCCTTTTATAGTTTGCCTTTAAAATGCTCAGGAAAATATGAAATAATTGAAAACAGAAGTTTTACTGAAGACGGAATTCAAATGATTTGTTAATCTGCTGACTTGTTCAGCTTTAAACTTAATAACTCTTCTGTTCCAAATACTACAGCTGACACTTACCAGGAGGGAAACATGTTGAATATTTATTGTAAAAAGTTCTCAAAGTTCTGATTGTGCTCTTTCAGCAGTTTGGGCAAAAGTGGACTTTGGGTCTCATGTCTGTGCTCCTCCTCTGCAGGTTTGTGGACAGCGGAGAAATGTCCGAGTCGTTCCCGTACAGGATGAAGGCCCTGTTTGCCTTTGAGGACATTGACGGGGCGGACGTGTGCTTCTTCGGCATGCACGTTCAAGAGTACGGCTCAGACTGCCCCCCTCCAAACCAGAGGCGGGTGTACATCTCCTACCTGGACAGCGTGCACTTCTTCAAACCTCGACACCTCAGGACAGCAGTGTATCACGAGATCCTACTAGGCTATCTGGAGTACGTCAAGAGGCAGGGGTAAGAGCCAAAAGGCTTCATTGCGCTTTTAAGAGCTACTAAAACAGGATGTCCTTTAAACTTTTGTGCTCATCTGTGAAACTGTCTGTGTTCCAGGTTTACAGCGGGACACATCTGGGCCTGTCCTCCCAGTGAAGGAGATGATTATATCTTTCACTGTCACCCGCCAGACCAGAAGATCCCCAAACCCAAACGCCTGCAGGAGTGGTACAAGAAAATGCTGGACAAGGCCGTCTCTGAGCGGATCATCCATGACTACAAGGTCAGAGGCCTCATTTAAGATCAGTTTTAGAAATTTCTCTTATTGCAAACATTTCTACTGTGATTTTTGACTTTTTTCCCCCCCTAAATATTTTAAAACAAAATTTTTTTCCTTCTGTGGTCATGCAGGACATTTTCAAACAAGCAACAGAAGACCGACTGACAAGTGCCAAGGAGCTGCCATACTTTGAGGGAGACTTCTGGCCCAACGTGCTTGAGGAGAGCATCAAGGAGCTGGAACAGGAGGAGGAGGAGAGGAAGAGGGAGGAGAACAGCACCTCCAGCGAGAGCACAGATGTGAGTAGGGTCAAAGCTAGCAGGTCCAGAGCAACCCTGCTGCGCTGAAACATGCATTAAAGATCGCCTTTAAAACATTTGCAGCCCTCCAAGGGAGACAGCAAAAATGCCAAAAAGAAGAACAACAAAAAGACGAGCAAGAACAAAAGCAGCCTGAGCCGAGCCAATAAGAAGAAACCCGGGATGCCCAGTGTCTCCAACGACCTTTCCCAGAAGCTCTACGCCACCATGGAGAAACATAAGGAGGTACTCAAACTTATGGCAGCAAATATTTCACCTTTTATACATGGAGCTTGTCTGTACAGATGAGGAGTTGGGTGCTGTCTATTTAATAGTTGAGAAAACTAACACTTTTTGTGTTCCCTTGGTAGGTTTTCTTTGTTATCCGCCTCATTGCCGGCCCCACGGCCAACTCTCTGCCCCCAATCACTGACCCGGATCCTCTGATGGCCTGTGACCTCATGGACGGCCGCGATGCCTTTCTAACTCTGGCCAGGGACAAGCACCTGGAGTTCAGCTCTCTCAGGAGGTCCAAGTGGAGCTCCATGTGTATGCTGGTGGAGCTCCACAACCAGAGCCAGGACCGCTTTGTTTACACCTGCAACGAATGCAAACGCCATGTGGAGACCCGCTTCCACTGCACGGTCTGCGAGGTGAGAGCGGCCAGAGAGCTTTCTGCTGCACAGACGTTGGTGCAACCAGCAGGAAAATCTTTTTCTGACTTCTCTTCTTTCTCCAGGACTACGACCTGTGCATCACCTGCTACAACATCAAAGGCCACGAGCACAAAATGGACAAGCTGGGGCTCGGCCTGGATGACGACGGCAACAACCAGGCTGCAGCCGCTGCTCAGAACCCCGGGGACTCGCGGCGCCTCAGCATCCAGCGCTGCATCCAGTCTCTGGTCCACGCGTGTCAATGCCGCAACGCCAACTGCTCGCTGCCGTCCTGCCAGAAGATGAAGCGGGTTGTTCAGCACACCAAAGGCTGCAAACGCAAGACCAACGGGGGATGTCCCATCTGCAAGCAGCTCATCGCTCTGTGCTGCTACCACGCCAAACACTGCCAGGAGAACAAGTGTCCGGTCCCCTTCTGTCTAAACATCAAGCAGAAGCTTCGGCAGCAGCATCTGCAGCACAGACTCCAGCAGGCCCAGATGCTGAGGAGGAGGATGGCCACCATGCAGAGGGCGGGGCAGCCAGCCGGGGCCATGCCAGGAGGACCTGTGGTAGGACTTCCATCACCAGGAAACGTCACAGCACCCAACACTCCAACGTCTGGGGGAACCCAACCCCCGACACCTCAGACCCCAACTCAGACCATGCCTGCAGTCCAGCAGCAGGGACTGGGTCCTGGGAGCGGAGCACAGCAACCACAACCAGGAGGAATGGCTCCTCAACATCCTCTCCATCAGTTCCAGCAGATGGGAGGTGGAGGTGGAGGTGGGGGGGTCATGAGCTCCCCACAGCATCAGCAGCAGATGCTCCCTCAGGTCCCACAGCAGCAGCAGCAGCAGCAGCAGCAGCAACAACAACAACAACAACAACAACAACAACAACAACCTGGATCAGGAACAAATCCGGGGCAGCACCCCAACAACATGCAGTCATACGCCAACAGACCACCAGGCTCCTCCCCAGTCCACCAGTCCCAGGGGAAGCCTGTTCTGGGCTCTGCAACTCCCCCCCAGCAGCAGCCTGGGGGTGTCATGCCTCCAGGACAACAGGCTTCCAACCAGCCACCAGGTCAGCCACCGATGCCCCCCTCTGGCCCCCCAGCGGCCGCCGTAGAGATAGCTCTGAAGATCCAGCAGGTGGCTGAATCTCAAAGAAAGATGGCGCTACAGAGGCACGCAGCAGGTGCGGGTTTGATGCCCCACCACCAACAGGCTCCAGGGCAGCAGATGAACATGGGACATCTGGGAGCAGTGGGGATGGTTGGACCTCAGGGGATGCCCCCGCAAATCCAGACAGCAGCAGCTCGAGCCCACATGGACCAGCAGCAAGCTGCTCCCCCAGGAATGATGGCCAGCGCTGGCGGACACATGCAGCAGGCCCCTCAGCAAGGAAACCTGCAGCAGATCCAGCTCGGCCCGCAGGCGCAGCAGAGGATGGGGGCTCCGCTCCAGAACCCGCAGCAGCAGCAGCAACAGTGGGCCGGTCAGGGCATGTCCCCCCAGCAGAGGCAAGCTATGATGACCCAGATGGGCCATTCAGCCATGATGCCCACCCAACAGCAGCCTCCCCATCAACCAACTCCAGGCCATGCTGCCTTGATGAATATGGCGCAGCAGCAGCAGGGTGCCGTTGGGGGGGTCACAGGTGGTGTAGTCCCCGGAGCTGCCGGTGTTCCTGGTGCTGCAGGTGGAAACATCCCACAGGGAGCTCTGCAGGAGCTTTTGCGCACACTCCGCTCCCCCAGCTCCCCGCTGCAGCAGCAGCAGGTGCTGAACATCCTGCGCTCTAACCCGCAACTCATGGCTGCTTTCATTAAACAGAGGGCTGCCAAATACAAGGGGGGGCAGGGGGGTCCTGGTGGACCAGGAGGAGTCCCAGGAGGACCGGTGGGTAACATTGCAGGAGGAAGCCAGCAGGGCAGCATGAATCCTGTGGGGGCCGGTCAGCAGGGAATGCACATGGGGGGTCAAGGAGGAACAAATGTCAACATGAGCCCCATGGCTCAGTTGCAGCAGGTCCAGCAGCAGCAGCAGCAGCAGCTTCAGCAGTTGCAGCAGCAGCAGTTGCAGCAGCAGCAGAGGCCAATGCTCAGTGGGTTACAGCAGCAGCAGGTTGCAGCTCTCCAGCAGCAGCAACAACAGCAGCAGCAGCAGCAAGGCGTGGGTCGAGGAATGCCGGGTCAGGGGCCCCAGATGGGAAACCTGAACGGAGCCCAGTTTAGAGAGTTGCTGATGAGAAAGCAGCTACAGCAGCAGCAACAACAACAACAACAGCTGCAGCAACAACAGCTGCAGCAGCAACAACAGCAGCAACAGCTGCAGCAGCAGCAGCAACAACAACAGCAGCAGCAGCACCAACAACAGCAGCAGCACATGGGAGTAAACCACAGTCAGTTCCAACAGCCACAGCCCCCCCAGGGGCAGGGCTTCATAGGGCAGCAGGGCATGCAGCCTCCAGCAGTGGGGCAGGGGCCTCCTGGGGGGCCACCCCTTCAGCAGCCCGGTGGACAGCCGGGTCAGCAGGCACCAAGTTACCCCGGATCAGTCGCTCAGCAGCAGGCCACGGTTGCACTGCAGCAGAGACTGCAGCACCAGCACCACCTCCAGATGCAGCAGCAACAGAACGCCATGGGGGGTGATGTAGGGCCAGGTGGAGGGAGTATCAGTGGTCCGCAGCAAGCACCCCAAGTCCCTCAACCCACCCAAATTGGACCCCCACCTTCAACCGCTCAAGCCCGGCTTCAACAGACTCTGCACCAAAGGATGTTCCATCAGCAGCAGCAGCAGCAGCAGCATCTCGGCCCGGGAGGGTCACCGGCCCAGCACACCAACCCCATGAGCCCCCAGCAGCCTCAACAGGTGAACCAGTCCCCCCACCCGCACCTGCAGGGACAGGGCATGTCCACATCTCTGGCCAACCAGGTCCGGTCCCCACAGCCCTCACCCAGACCTCAGTCCCAGCCGCCTCACTCCAGCCCGTCCCCACGCATGCAGCCACACCCCTCCCCGCTTCACATCTCCCCCCAGATGCAGACGGGCTCTCCTCATCCCAACCACCTGAACCAGCACCATCCAGGAATGATGGCACCTCAACAACCACAACCGCCAGCAGCCCAGCAGAACGCCATGGAGCCGTTCGGCTCGGATGAGATGCTGTCCCAGCTGAGCAGCATGGCTGGTCTGCACGGGCCAGGCGGCAGCGGTCAGGACCCAATGGGCCCCAACATCGGCCACAGCTCCTTAGACCACATGTAGGGTGGTCGTCAGCGTGTGGAGCGGAGCGGAGCGGCAGTGGAAATCCGCACAAACTGCACTCACCCAGGACAGTGTTATTGTTATTACTAAGCTTTTTTTAAACTATTATTAAATGTTATTTAAAATGTTTTCAATAAAGATGCATTGAACTGAACTTCCTATGGGAGATGAACATGAAATCAAGCAGTCGTTAAATGAATGAAAATGAATTGTAACTTATTGCTGTTAAATGTTTTCTTTGCCAATTAGGGATGGGGGGGGGGGGGGGTCTTTCACATATCATCCCACAAGTCACCCCGTGTACTGCAGAGGAAAGTTGATTCTATTTTTTTGAGGGGGGGTATGTGAAAAAAGTACTTGCCTTTTGAAAAACTGTTCTGTTTTTATAGGTTTTTAAAGTCCAAAATTATGATTTAATGCAAATATCTTTATATCAGTTGAGCTCCTTTTTTTATTTTATTCTTTGGGGCCTTTTTTTGTTTTTGTTTACGCTTCACCTCAAATCCAAACATGATGCTTTTTTTTTTCTTTCCTTTTTCTAATGTTTGGGTTTTATTTATTCTTTTCCTTCTGGGGGTGGGCGTCTAGGAGACTGCTACAGTTCCTACAGAAATATATTTTTGGTATTGACTGTTAAGATGGGGGGGGGGTTAGTATATGTTATTTCACTTTAGATGTCTTGAGTTGGGAGTGATGTCAGTGTTTGATTGCAGTGCGCTCTGCGCCGGAAGGGCGGCGGCGGACACATCTTTGGAAGCCCTCTCCAACATGCAAGCCCCCTCCCTCGAATGTGTGTGCACTCCTTCCTGTTAAAGACACTTCAAATGGAGCTGTAGAGCTTTGGGGAGGGGGGGTGCATACCTTTGTGCCTGTAACATTTTAAATACCTGGGGTGGGGCGGGCTTGTTCTAGTGTTTTTAGGATTCTGCTGTTTTCTGTAAACAGAGGATGATGATGATGATGATCCAAATGAACTGTGTTGCACAGAAACGAGGAGAAAGAAGGAGACCCCCCCCCACACACACAAATACACCCGACTCGGTCTCTTTCTCCCTCGTCCCCTTTGCTGCTTCCCTCAACTTTATATCCTCCTCTGGGGGGGACGTGGAGCTCCTTCTTTACAAACTCCATCCTCTTTATCTTTCTGCTCAGAACTTTGGGAGTTTAATTTAATATTTTTTACTGTACAAAGGAAACAAACTGGACTCGAATACTGTTTTTATAATAAAACAAAAATTACCAATTTGGTTGTGTCTTCTAAGGATATTTCTTCAAAAGATGCACTTCCTGCTTCTACCTTAGATTTAGAATGAAGTTTTTTGTTTACAAACAAAACAAAGGTAACAGCCTGCCATGCAGTAATGCAATGAGTTTCCAAACTCTTAGAAAACCAAAGTATGCGTTTGGTTTCTGTTCAGCAAAATGCAAAAAAACAAACAAACCTGACTTTCAGCACTGAAAATGCTGAAAGTTGCTTTTTTTCTCCAAAACATTTTTCTTTTATTCTGAATAATTACAAAGGAAAGAAGGAAGCTGGACACAAATATTAAAATGTCAAAATTGGAATAATGGATTTAAGGTGTTCAAACACCCCAAAGCCCGCTATCAGACCGCTCTGCTTTCCGTAAATCTTCAGCTTTAAATCGCTTGGAGTAATACTCCCTCTAGCGGCCGTAGATGTTATTGCGACCTGATATGTGTTCAACGGAGTTCGAGAAGGGTCAAAAAAGATTTCGTTTATTCTGACACACATGAGACAGCATAACAAATTCTATCGAGAATATTAGAACTTTCTCTTAAATGTTTTATTTTAGAAGTTATTCTACATTTACTTATAGAATCGTTTTATTTTAGTTCGAAAAAATACAAAAATATAAAACCACTTCTGTGAAACACTATGAACTATTAGTACTAAGAAGGGCTGATGACAAAGACGCCACACGTAATAGTCCATATGTTGGTACAAACACATGCAGGCATGTTTACTTTAGTGTACATTTATTGAAAATACAGTCAAAGTATGTTTTACTTTATTCAACAAAGGAAAGACATGATTGACAATCCGTCTTTGCTGAAGACACATAAGTTAGTTTAGCTTATACAAGTGACATGCAATAAATAATAGATCACTACATTTGCTTCAATGTGCACATTTAACTACACAGCATCAAAGCAGCGTTCTACTCTGGATCTCCTCCTCTGATATTTGCAAAGGCTACTTACTGAAAAGAGCAGACTATCAACTGGTAATACAAAAATAGAACCAGAAAGAATTTCCAACTCCAAAAGTTGAAGCACAGATAGACAACAAACAACTGTGCGCTCGTCTTTTTTTTTTTTTTTTTTTTTAAAGAGCTTTTTCTTCCATCCATCCAGCAGATCTTCATGTAAGCTGCAGGCGTTAATCCTTTGCTCGCGTTTCTTTTGTGACTGAAATAAACCCGTCCAACAAAGCGGCGGGACAGATGCACGCTGGGCACAGATAGACAGGGCATGCGCTCGGCTTTGTGCCAAATAAAAAAAGATGGAGATCTGTATAAAATGGGTAAAATCTGTAAGAAAGAAAGGAGCGGCTCAAACGGGCCCCGAAAAACAAATCTGACTGCGAGACAGACGTCCTGCTGGAAAGCACTGATGGCAACTGGAAGTAGCTGCATCAAAGTAGTGGACAGCAATGTTTCAGGCTGCTGCGGCCCGTTCTCAGTAAAACCCAGTGGCTCCTAACCTGCCACTGAGTAGCATCAAGTCTGTTGGATGGCAATGGATAACTTGGAGAGACTTCAGACTTTGTATTACCTCTAATTACTGAGCCACAATACTAAAATGACCGCTCGTTTATTTAATTCAAAGGCAATAAAATTATGTTTGGAAGAGTGTAGTTTTGTAAACATATGGAGTTACCTTACATACAGCGTTATTTACACATCCAACACGAGTGGGAAGTGGATTTACGGTTAAATCTGGATCTCTCGGTTTTCTGCCAACGTTCCCTCAAAAGCCCTTAAAGAAGCCGTCAGCCTCTGTGGCTTCGGTAAAAGTCACAGTCAGGCTGTTAACCGTCACCTGTGTCACGATCACCTTCCCCGTGGGAACGGGGCTGTCTGTCGTGGTCATGGCAACACTCTGATTGTCGTCTTTTGCCTCCTTTTTGTCCTGCTCGCCGTCTGCGGCATCACCTGGTGTAACGCCGCTCCCCTGGACCCGCATTATCACCGAGGTGGCGTTGCTTCTCTCGCAGCAGCAGCCACTCTTTTCTTCGGGACACTCCGGTTCTTTTTCGCAGAAGTCCCAATCCGAACCCTCAGAAACTTCTGGAGGGGCCTCAAAGGCTGACAAGCTCTTCTGAACGTCTGTCAGCTGGCTGCAAACTGATGTTTGTCTCTGATTTGCGTCTTCTGGTCTTTCCGTCCATGTTTCTGTGCTTTCTGCTGCTGGGGGGGCTTTTGCCTCCTCCTCCACCTCCATGTCCAAATCCGGTGGCTCCATCAAGAGAGGCGAGCTGCATTCAGACTGACCTGTGAGGAGAAACAGGGCCGGTTCAGACACCCCGCCTGCCTGTGGGCTCTAAGTATCTGCTAAGGAGACCAACCGTATGAGCTGTCTTCACATTTCTCCTCGATGGTGCCTTCAGACTCCGGCTTGTCGTCTTCGCTGGTGACCCCCCAGTCTTCCTCCACCTGCACCATTTTCTTCCTCTTGTGTTGGCTGGAGGAACGGACATGCCCCATGCTGCTCACCCTCAGTCTGTTCCTCCTCCCAACCGAGCGGCGGTACACCTGCTCCACGTCTGTGCTCGTGGAGCGCGTGAGGGAGAGACGCAGGCGGGGCGGGGGCTTCTCCGGCATCTTGTGAGCACTGCGGAGGTCCATAGGGAAAACGCTCTGGGGGGGGCAGAGACAGATTCCCAAGTTAATAACCTCAAATCTCTTCTGTTCATGAGATTCCTAAAAGTGTTATTAAAGTAACATGTCTACCTATTTTCTGTATATTGTCTAGCAAGCAGCCTGATATTGACTCAGAATAGAAGCCAACAAAAAGGTGATAATCTACAGCAACCATTGCATTATTTGCACAAATGATCACGACAAATATGTATACCAGCTTTGTTGTCCTTATGCTTGTCATAGTAACAAAATCACAGCGATGAAAACATGTTTAGCTTTAGAAATCCCGTCAATGTGGTTTTGTGCTGGCTGGAAAACATCTTACAAAGTAATAAAAATGATTTCATGTTGCATCAGATCATATCAAATCTGATGAATGCGTGAGCTCATTTTCCTGTGTCCACATTGAAGTGTACTTTCCGTGTTAATATTTCCCATGTACACGTTGTGTATCTTTGTAAGTGTACACGTTTGTTTTCAGTCGCATTTTCACCCAGTCTGCTTTTATAATGCAATATTAACTTTAAAATTATACTAAACATTTTAAAATTTAAGTTAGCAAAAATATTTTTCTAATGCAATAAATATCAAGACTAAAACAAAACAATCTAAACATAGAAAAGTAAACAGTAGATGTAATCCTTTAAAATGAGTTTGTAAAGCACCAAAAAACAATAAAGCTTTTTGCCTGAAGATGGCGCCCTTTAGCTCCTTTACACAACAAGGTGTTTTGCTTTTCTTTTGTTTCAATTTTACAGCTGTTGACTAAAACTTTGACCAACTTTTGCTTAGTTAGTTGTCATGGCAACAAAATACTAAATTTTGGGGCTAAGTAATTGTGCAAAGATTTTGTACACATACCATGATGTTTTAGTTTAAAAGAAGTGTGTGTGGTGAGTCCCACAACATATTTGAAAATACAAATTTAAAGAAAGATCTTGATGAAAAAACAGCTTCTTTTTTTTTTTACAAATAACCTAAATTCGTCAATTAAACAAACTAATTAGTCAACAATAAAAAAAATAGCTGCACATCATTGATTGCAACTATTTAAAAAAAGGTTTAGGTCATACAACTTTTAAAGCAACTATTTTAAATTCACAAATCAGTTACCAAAAAATGCAAGTGTAAAAATGTCAAATCTTAACTTTGACATTTTTGGATTATTAGCAAATAAATTAAATACCCTAATATTCTTCTCCCTTCAATGAACCATATATAAATAAAATTAAACAAATCAGGGAAAACCAGAAAAGTGTTTTCTATCAGGGTGAGGTGTATTTACCCGCAGCAGGAGCCTCCTGGGTCTGAGACCTTTCCTGCGATATGCCAGAGCTCTGACCTTCTCCTGACTGCAAAAGGAGGACACAAAAAGGTGGAGGAGGAGGAGGTCAGACAATGAGCAACGCAACTAAAACAACAACAAAAGTAATCCCCATAACACTCACTTCTCTTCGTAGGCCAGAACCAGACGGGGGTCCAAAATGTTGTCCTCTGGTTCCCAAGTGCTGTACCTGCAGACACAAACAGTTCTGCTGATTTATGGCTCCAGATCCGAGAAACCCAATCAGAACCATTAAAGTGGTGAGGTCACCGCTGATGACTCAAGGCTTACTCACTTTGGGGGCCATCCCTGCCACTTCAGTAGATACTCCACAGTTCCCTGAGGGGGGGGGGGGGAGAAGGAGGAGCGATGAGCTGATTTCTTAAAGGGGGGGGGGGTACAGCAAAAAATGCTTCTTAAAAGTCAAAAACAGCCAAAAAAAAAAGAAAAGGTGTGACTGTCTCTTTAAAGTGGA
The DNA here is from genome assembly GCF_053564925.1 of Oryzias latipes. Classification (NCBI taxonomy): domain Eukaryota; kingdom Metazoa; phylum Chordata; class Actinopteri; order Beloniformes; family Adrianichthyidae; genus Oryzias; species Oryzias latipes. The sequence goes on from NC_136244.1 coordinate 7,487,703, forward strand.
CTAACTCAAAACGGAGAGGGGACATTGTTCTTTTTTTCTGCTTGTTAAGCTGCGCTTTACTGCGAGTGACGTCAGCGACAGCGGCGCTGCGTGGCCTCCAAACATCAGCGCCTCGCGCTTGGTCTCTCGCTCTCTCTCTCTCTCTCGCCGTGACGTCACCACCCCGTAAGCGTGAGCGAGGCAGTTTCAAGAAACACGCGAACTTTCTAGAACGCTACACCGGTGGCTCAGATAGGTGGGGCCACGAGAGCATGTAAACAGCAGTGTTGCGCAACTTTAGGTCACCCGCAACAAAAAAACTCTTCCGTTCGAGACCCGTGTCGGTAATAATAATATAAACAAAATCATGTACACATTTTTTTTTAACAATTTCGTGTTTTTATCCGTAAACAATGCAACCCTTAAAAACCAGTAATTTGTTATTGATATATACAACTTTACGTTAAAACGTGACACGGAGCACCTGTGGCTCCGTGCGGGAAGGGGTGGTAGCATCACGCGCTCCGTCCACATTCTCAGCTGCGCACGCTTTAAAAAAAAAAAAAAGGAAAAGAAAAAAAAGAAAAGAAAGTGCGCAGCATCCCGCACATTGGCCCAAATTCGGCTTAAAGCAAACACGCCCCCTTTTACTACAACTGCGTAGGCTCCACCAAAACATCGCTGCAAGGACACACGCCGTCCAACTATCGGTAAACTTTACCGTCAAACTGCAGCTTCAGATCGCACAAACTACGGACGCGTTCCATTTCTGAGTTGCACGCGGGGATGCACACGTGCGCATTAAAAGAACACCGCAGACTAACCTATGCAAGTAATATAAGTATGCAGGGGGGGTTATCTTCTCACCTTTCTCACTCTTTTTTTCGTTATACTCTCAACTGCAAAGACTTGGTCTCCTATTGATGACAGCTCCATGTCCCCGTGCAGCCGGCCCGTGCACGTTCCAAACAGGACTCAACTGGATCTCAGCTTGTTGTTGTCGAGGCGCACGGGTAGAACAGTTGCAGCAGGACGGGAGGGAAAGCCTTCAAAGTGTGTCCGCTGCGTGGAGTCCGCTGCGTGATCGTCCGGACGGTAGTTTTCCACCCCGAGTGTCTCCGCTTCCCGCACAGCAAACTCACGCCTCCTGTCTGGCTCACTTTTTAAAATCTGCGACACATCAACACTGGACAGCGCGCCGCTTTAAGTCGGGCGCGCCCCCTTTCCATTGCGTAGGGACAGGCCCCCGATGCGCGTTCCCGCATAGATGCAGCGAACGCGCATTGGAGCAGAGTGCAAAGCAGAGGAGGGATAAAGGATGAGGAGGGAGGGGTTACTGTCAATCTAAAGTTAGAGGGATCAGCGCCGGGTTTTGGCTGATGTTATGACTAGTAGTTCGATTAAAAATTTATAATTCTATACAGTTTCATCTATATTTAGGTTATTTTTTATTGCCAACATGCATTTGAATGTAGAAATTCAAATGTTTTGTGTATGTATATATATATATTATATATATATCCTAAATAAAGTAATAAATTATTATTTAGAAGTAATTAACCCAACACTGTCATCCACTTTATATATGTATTTATTTATATATAAATTACTTCTAAATAGTAATTGATTACTTTATTTAGTTACTGTATCAAAATTGTAATTAAATTACTTTACTCTTTACCTATTTAAAAGAAAGTAATTCTGTGCAGCTAAGAGAGAAAATAAAGGAAGAAATGGTGAAATATTATTATTTTTTAAAGACTCCCAGGAAGGATCAGGCTCGTTTCTGTCACACCCAAGAGCCGACTTAAGAGTTGTTTCATTCACAACCGACACATAGGTTTATGGGGCAAGCCTCTGCTCTGCTGCTCACCTGATATTGTTATGATTGCTGTTTTTAATTACAATTTTATTACAATTATTTATTTTAATAATTAAAGCACTTTGAGGTGTTCTTTAGCAGTAAAAGTGCAATAAAGGTGAATTTGATTTAGCAGTGTAGTAGTCCACACTAATACACAAGTAAAATAATAGAAGAATATTAATATTTTATTTTATACATATTTACTATGTATATTTTGCAAAGGATGGATGCATCTGCATGGAGGTGCAGTGGCTAGCACTTTCACTTCCCAACCTGAAGATCCTTGTTCAATTCCCGTCTGGGACCTTGCTGCGTGGAGTTTACATGTTGTTCTTATTCTTGTGCATGTGTTGTGTTTTTTGCTGGTTTCCTCCCACAGCCTAAAAACAGGCTCAATAGGTTCATCAGTGACTATGAAATTTCCCTAAAGAGTAAATTCTGTCTCTGTGACTATGACGGATTGTTGATCTGTTCAAGACGTTCCCCACCTTTGCCCTTAAGGAGCCTGGATAGGCTCCAACATCCTCTGTGGCTCTGCCTAGAAAAAAAGAATAGAAGATGTTATATCTGGATATTTGAAGGAACAGTTTCATAATTTAAGAAATTATTACTTACCCTTTTTCTTATGACCAAATATAAAACTGTTGTGCTTTAAACCTATAAATGCCAGTATGATCTTCCACTTTCGGCTTTCTCCCATCAGGGGTCGCCACAGCGAACGAGTCGCATGGTAAATTTGGCAATGTTTTACGCCGGATGCCCTTCCTGACGCAACCTTCTCAAACCGGGCTTGGAACCGGCAGAGGTGGAGAAGGGAACAGGGAGCAGCCCGGAGTCGAACCCGGGTTTCACGGACGGAAGGCGCCGCAAACCAGCACGAGCTAAACTGGCTCCCCTGTAAATGCCAGTATGATGAAACTGCATATTCATGGCTCAAGAGTGATAGTGCACAAGTGGTAAACGGCACATACTTATTTAGTGCTGTCTACCTTCCTTGAAGGCCCAACACATTACAGTCACACTCCCATTCACCAAGTGCACGCACATCCACATTCACACACTCCGCTACCAAACACTGGCGCCAACCTCAACCACCAGGTTCAATGTGTGGTTCAGTGTCCTACCCAAGGACTCTTCGACCCTTAGGCTGGAACCAAACCTGGAATCGCCAATCAGAGGTTGACTGCTCTACTTCTTCACCACAAAAACTATTTTACATTTACAAAATAAATGGGTTAGATTAAAAAAGAATTAATACATTATTTAAACCCACTTGGTCTTATTTGGCATCATAGGGTTGCTGGAGCCTATCCTTAGCAGGCTAACACAAGGAAAAACAACTAAATTCACACCAAAAGGACAATTTATAGTCACTTTTAATCAATGTGTAGTCACTATGAAGCGTGTTTTTGAAAGCAAGCCAGAGTTCCTATAAAAAAACCTATGTATGCATGGGGGGAATGTGCAAACTCCAAAAAGAAGGAACCAAGGTGGGATTTAAACCAGGGCTTTCTCACTGTGAGGTGAGAGTGCTAACACCTACACCCACCATGCAGCCCTATGAACTAAATCATGAAAAATCATCGATATTTAAAGGGCAAAATCAATCAGTTTAGAAACTAATCCTTAAATATTTCTTGATGTCAAATTTGCAGTTATACTACCTTAAACCGGTGAGCTCAAGCATCATGTATATTTATGGAACATTTCTTTCTTTGAGCTCCACATCAGAGTACGTCAGTCCAATTATAGCCACACATTAAGGCGGTTCTGAAGACAGATCAGTGAGCCTGTGGACTTAAAACACTGTACTCGCTGAACTTGGGAGGGAAGCAATGAGAGAAAACATTTTTATGTAACACGAGTTGATTTGGGAAAAAGATCAGAATCTGCAATGGAAATGAAGATGTCCAACTCTCAAGCTGTGTTTGATCCAAATATGGAACTTGAACATGACTAAATGCTGAAAGTTTTCAAATGACATGAATTTATCCTTTCCTGCAAATGACAGGATCAAAGTAAATAATGTGAGGAAAGGTTACAAGTTACAACCTGACATTTCTTTTCATAAATATCATATAATCTTTTAGACCCCCTTTAGGATCCAGGGTAAAAGTGAAGAGGGCAGTATGCAGGGTGTTATCTTCTCACCAAAGAAACAAAAAGCTCTATTAGTTATTCTTTCATTTGATTGTTGATCCGTTTGCAGGTCTGCAGCTCCACTCACGTGCGGCCTCTGGTCCGTGCTCTCCCTGCACCTGGAGAGCTGCATCACTTACAGGCACTGGGCGTCATGGTAACTGTTTCCATGGCAGCTGCTGAAAAGCTGGATGAATATGATGACGCAGCAGGAAGGGTTTATGAACAGGATCAGGGCTGGGGAGTGATTTAAACTCACTGACCTCTGACCTCTTTTTTTTTTTTTTTTTGCAGATTCGTAACTAGTCAGTAAGAATAATTTGCTGCTAGAGATACCAACTCTGTGCAAAACTTTTTAACTTGGCTTCGTGTGATGAAGCATCTGAGGAAACGCCTTCACTTTTTCTGGGCTGAATCCTACACTCTCATCAACTGTGTGGAGACAAAAAAGTTATAATCAATGCAATAAAAGATTAATTTGCAATCTATAAGCAAGATGAAAACTCTTCTTTATTATATATTTTTGTAAAATCTGTCCCCCTTTAGCATTTATAATAAAGTTTCCAAGACTAGTTTAAAATTATAAAAATTCTCATCTTCTTTGTACCATTGTTTGCGCGTGCCAGCACATTTTTGTGCAACCAGAATATTATTATCTCATCATAACTTTTATCTTTGCTACACAACCAATTTTTGGAGGTTTGTTTTACAGAAATCTAATTTGTATCCATTGTCAATCTTCATATGACCAGAAGAAAGGCCTCAAAACATATTTGGAGACATAACATCAATATTTTCTTTTTAATTACTTTTCTTTTAACCTTGCTTTTTAATTTGATTGCCATTTTCTACAAACACACCCTTTATTATGTAGTTACATGATTGTTGCCATGGGTTTTTTAAAATCCTGTTTTGCACTTAAAAATGTTAAACTTTACCCAAATACTTTATTTTGCTCAGTGTTTTTGCTTTAATCTGTTACAAAGCCTATGGAAACGCTGCACTGCAACATAGACTTATAACTGTCAGATGTTAAAGTGATTACATAAACAAGCAAAATGCACAACTGAACAATTCAATTGTGCTGGTTTAGAGTTTTAACATTTGTTTGTGTGTAGAGAGAGTTTACTTTATCTTTAAGCCCTAAAAGTCTGTCTGATTTCCTAGCTATCTTTGCAAAACTGTAAACATTTATAAGAAGAAATATCATTATAAGTATTATTTAATCAAATTTGAAATGCTTCATTATTTCAAACTATTTTGCACATGTTCATATTTCTTCAATAGTATCAGTCTTTCAAAATGTCATTACTTTTGGAATTTGTTGGAAGTCCCTTTTTTTGCTTTTTAGTTTCAGTTTCAGGATCAATAAACAGGATTTTTGTTATAATTTTTTTTTATTTTTTCAAATGACAACAGAACTAAATGAATCTTAACATTAAAGTAAAGGAGGTATAAAAGTGAAAGAGAAAAAACTATGGGAACAAATAAATACTAAAAGGAAACCTAACAGGAAAAATGAAACTGTGTAAATAAAAAGGCTGATGTTATCACACAAATGCATGTGCGACCAAGCACAAAAACTGATTGAAATATGCACATTGCTGCATGTATGTTGAGTGTGTCCAAGGCTACATTTTTTGGTGGTCCCATGTATTTTAAGGGGTTAATTATAAAAGCAGTCACAGTTGCCAAGTTTGGTTGTATTAGCCACGTATTGCAGCATTCAAAATAAGTGCAGTCCAGAAAAAAGTTCAGCACTGACTGTATGTATTTTAGCAATGGGATGTGAATGGGCACTTTAAAAAACCATAACAATAAAAAAGTACAAAATAAAAAACTTTTTTGAATTGAAAAAAAAAAGGTTTTTAAGTTTTCCTTAATTGTTTGGATTTTAATCATTTATAGTTTTATTTTATTTTTTTTAGTTTGTTTTCGTTTATATTATTTATTTATTTCGACACTAGCATGTTTCTATAGACTTAAAAATAATATGTATATATATTTTATTAATCTCTTACCAAACAACCGAACATCTGTGTTTAAAGCTTGAAATGATTGAAAAACGGCACAGTGACGCACAGAGCAGAGTCTGATCAACAGCCATGACTGAAAGCAGGAGCGGAAATTTTGGAGTATTTTTCCATCTTTCTGACATTCCGCGGTCCCTCCTCCCCCCCGAGGAGGTGCGCGTTCAGCCGGGGACGGAAACATGGCTTTTCCCGTAACTGGAAGGTTTACAGGCTGCAATCCACAGGAGACCCAGGAATCACATGACTGTTATCTGCCCGGATACTCCTGGAGCAGAGTTGGGAGTCAGTTTGGAGAAAAACATCGCTCTCTCTCCCTCCCACAACTTATGAGTCACGCATGACTCACCGAACGTGCCAGAAACACGCGCGCTTCTCAGGAAATGCGAGGCGCGCGCAGACGCAGGAGCTACTTCAACCCCTTTTACCGGGAATCTGCGTTTCTGCTCCGCACTTCTGACGTTTACATTTAACGCATGTTTGGGGGGGGGGGGGGGGGGGGGGGGGGGGGGGGTTCTGAAGAAAAGAGTTTCTGACCGAGCTCGCCAACCACTGTTTTCAACCAAGGATCGGTCTTTCCTGATCCACCGGGGACCAGCCCGGAGCCTCCTGCCTCCTCCTCAAGGTCAAGCCACCAGTGAAATGATGAAGGCCAACCGTTGAGTTTGGGGATTTTCACCTCAAACACAGGACTCAACATGAAAATAAACGAAACTGAGTCATAAATTGAAACCAAAACTATTCTGCTGATCCCCCATTAAACCAGGACTCAACAGGAAAGCAAAAGCAAAGACCTCATGAATAGAAAAGGAAACTAAACCTGGAGAACTTTCAGGTTTATTGCATTAAAAGTCTGTTGCAGAAACATGAAATAAAATCCTGTCGTCTTTCCGCTAAGGTGTGTTTTCATCAACAATCCTAACAACTGTCAAATTTCCAATTACGTTTTAAGACACTTGAAGGTAAAAATAATCTAAAGTTCGTTTATTCATCTATAACAACAATAATTAGGAAGGAACTTCTTGTCCTGCATTGAAATTCTCGGAGTCACTGAAGGCAGCACGGTTTCTACAGCAGCATCACCTCCTTCCACCCGACCCTCACCAGATGATGTGAGCTTGTTGTTAGATCCAGGAGGGGAAATCTGAAATTAAATGCTGAACATCCTTTCTAGGTTACTGTGGTTACAAACTCCTACAAGACTTTTTTTTTTAAATAGTTCAACACCTCGTCTTGCAAAGTGCAGCTGCATCTCTCCAGCTTTTCCTCCAGGATCTACAGAGTTTAATCGGCAGGTTTCAGGCGCTTGCGGTTCAGTTTTGCCAGACGCCGTGTGCTTCCATCCAGATCAGAGGCGGTCATCTTCAGAAGGTTTGGTGGTGGACCTCTGATTGAGATGTAAAACACGCTAAAGTAGTATTACTAGAGAGGTCACCGCTGTGGACAGGTGACCCGGGTGTGTCCCGGCATGTGGCAGTTGCCACAGTGGCGAGGTTTCTTGGCGGTGGGGGGTTTGTTCGAGTCCCCCATCACTTTCCTTCTTCCATCTTCTAACCTATTGAATCCACCATCTGAAAGAGCAGGACAGGTAAAACATCAGAGCCGCTAAACCTCACCTGACTTCAATTATAGTCGCTTCTTAAGGGACAGAACAAGAGCAAACTTTGACAAATACCAAAGACAGGAAGGAAATCATAAAGAAAACTGAAAACACAGAATTTGGTTTTGATTCAAAATGCAAGTGTGCAGGACCGCATTGAGTCAGTGCAGATTTCCTGTTGATATCATGTTTAGACTCATAGTGCTTGTGCCACTTCTTGCAGCGTGCTCCAAATCATTATGCAAATGATAGTTTTCTATGATTTTTCTAAATATTCAATCCAACTGACAGTCAGCACAGTTTTGATGTCACTAACCATCAGAAGATATAATGAATGTTATTGAACAAACCTCCTAAAGATAATATTTAAAAAAACTTTTAAAGTCAGTGTTCCACATTATTTCACACAACAGAGTTTCCCAACATTTTAGAGCTTCTAAAGAACTGAAATCAGTCATTTGTTGAGTTTGCTGCATTAGGAGGTCATATTTACTGAAATCAAAAACTATTCCAATCGAAAACACCTCAATAGGTCAAGTTAGATTTGAACATAGGACCCCTTATTTTGTAGCAGCTCCACAATTCTTGCATCCATTGAACTTGTGAGTTTTTGGAGAGTTTCTTCTTGAATTTCTTTGCAGGATGTCAGAATAGCCTCATAGAGCTGCTGTTTGGATGTGAACTGCTTCCCACCCTCGTAGATCTTTTGCTTGAGGATGCTCCAAAGGTTCTCAATAGGGTTGAGGGCCGAGGGAGGATGGGGGCCACACCATCAGTTTCTCTCCTTTTATGCAGCCAATGATGCAGAGGCATTCCTTGCAGCATGAAATGGTGCATTCTCATGAAGATGATTTAGTTACAGAAAGCACGGTTCTTCTTTTTGCACTCCACTGTATCTGCAGGTCTGAAGTGTGTGGAGTGTTTTGATTTGTTTTCTTTAGGGTTTAGTTGTTCTTGTTTACCCCTTTATGTTTCTGATGGTTTGATTAAAATCTTTTGTGTCTCTGATCAGTTTAGTGTAAGACATGTTCACCTAGTTTCCAGGCCTTGCGTTAAAATTCAGCTTTTTTTTGGGGGGGGGGGGGGGGGGGGGTAAAATAAACCCAAACTTGCATCAAACACGTCTGTGTTCTACTCTGTGCTCTCCTGCCTCTCTGCTTGGTCTCTAAAACACGGGTGAAGTCTTTTGATCGCTCAGTCCAACCGCATTCCCACATATTTACCTATTTTGGTGAAGCTCAGGGTTTGATGGCGTCACATATGATGGCCAAGCTAAAAAATCCTGCTTCCAACGTGTCACATGACCGCACGGTTTGTCCATTCTTACGGTAAATGTAGTCATGGCTGTACCTCATTAAAGTGGGGGAGTTTCAGCAGCACTGCTGCTTGCTTATCTGAAAGCACAATCTGTAAAATTATCTGGAAAAAAGCTCAAATCAGACGCCAAACGAAAGCACAAATCTGTGCCCCCATCTGTAATGAGTTTCAGATTGGTGCTGTTTTGAAAGAGATAATAAACCATGTCTGATGTAGTAACAGAGCTGTCAAAAACAAACAAAAAGCCCCACAGAACCGTCATCAGATGAAAGTTGATGATCAAAAAGTCCTGTTTGTTCTGACCCAACAGAGGGAAGTTGAGTTCAGGGGGACTTGAACTATTTTGGACAAACTGTCTCCGCCGCTACATGAAGGGGAACGTATGTGATGTGGCAGACAGACAATTGCCTCTGGAAGAACAAGGGGAAGTGGCCATAATGTCAACATAAAAGCTGCATACCAACCAGAGAAAAAGGTCAACGTGAGTTCAGGGAGGAGGCAGACACATGAATTGAGGTCAACGGCTTTACAGTGATCCTGAATGTGGCCGGACGGGTAATTTTAGGCCTTTAATCCTTACTTTGATCAACCTAAAACTCGATTAGGAAAAACTGGATTGTAACAGTGGCATCTCCACAGAAACTTTAGGTGAGCAGCGGGGGAGCGCTCTGTGCTAAAACCTACCGAGCAAAAGGAGACTTCCTTAAACTTCAGTCTTTCACTGGAAAATGAATTTGAGAGAAAACAAAGTCTTTCTTCTCACAGCCTTGCCAGTAGGGAGAGTCACACTGTCAGTTTGTATGAAGCTATATCATTTTTTTTGTTCAGAGGTTGGTTAAAACATGGGAGGATGTTCCAAAAGGATCAGGATTGATAGGCAATGGACCCTGAAACAGTTGTTGCTATAATGATTGAGTGGGTCTCTGAAAGCGCAGCAGGCCTTTTGGCCTCCCTCTTAACTGTCATCAACAGTCAAGTAGTGCTTTTTCTGTCATTTTGCTCAAAAACATTTGTGTCAAGTAGTTATTACCCCCCCCCCCAGTTTCTAAAACCACAAGTCTTAGTCACACTTGCCCTCGAAAGGTGAATATGTGCCATCTACGGGGAAAAAATGGCAAACCTGCACGAGGCACGCAGGTGGCCCACACAAAGAGTATGATTGTAGAGCGTTTGGTGATCCTGCACAGTCAAAGTTTTGGCTCGGGCCTGCTGTGAGCGACACTTCTTGCGTCCAGTCTGACTGTTAGAAATGAGGAAATTAGACAATAAGAGTGTAGTTTGTGTGGACATCCTACGTGCGTCCTATGGGGACTTGTGTATCACATGCATACCGCAGTGCGTGCAGCATTTGTGTGTGGTCAGTCAGGGGCCAGTACTCGCACCTTACCAACAACTACAATGTGGCGTAAGTGTTTGACATAATCACCCGTATGTCATAAGTGTGTGCAACTTCCATTAGCTTTACGTATACTTCACTATATATATATATATATATATATATATATATATATATATATATATATATATATATATATATACACACACACACACACACACACACACACAGTGGTGGTTGTTGATTAACAGAATTATTTACAAAAAAAAAAAAAACTAATGAAATAGGGCTGGACAAAAATGATGGTACCTCCATAAAAGACTGAGAACTAATTTCCCAGGGGGTCATGATGACCTCAGGTATGTCCTTTAATGGACATCACAGCTGTTTTCAAACCCATAATCAGTCACTCTGCCTATTTAAAGGGAGTCAAAGTCACGTTGCTGTTTGGTGAAAAGGTGTGTACTACACTGAACATGGACAACAGAAAACGAAGGAGAGAATTGTCCCAGGATAGTAGAAACAAAATTATAGACAAACATCGGAAAGGTAAAGACTATAAAACCACCTCTAAGCAGCTTGAAGTTCCTGTGACAACAGTGGCACATATTATTCAGAAGTTTGAGACCCACGGGACAGTAGCCAACATCCCTGGATGTGGCAGGAAGAGAAAAATTGATGACAAATTGAGGAGACGGATAGTTGGAACTGTATCCAAAGAGCCCAGAACAACCTCCAAAGACATTAAAGGTGAACTCCTAGATCAAGGTACATCGGTGTCAGATCGCACCATTCGTTGTTGTTTGAGCCAGAGTGGACTTCATGGGAGACGACCAAGGAGGACACCACTGTTGAAAGGAAATCATGAAAAAGCCAGACTGGAATTTGCAAAAATGCATGTTGACAAGCCACAAAGCTTCTGGGAAAATGTCCTTTGGACAGATGAGACAAAACTGGAGCTTTTTGGTGAGGCACATCCGTTCTATGTTGGTAGACTCAAAAATGAACCATCCAACCAAAAGAACACTGTCCCTACTGTGAAACATGGAGGAGGCTCAGTTCTGTTTTGGGGCTGCTTTGCTGCATCTGGCTCAGGGTGTCTTGAAGTTGTGCAAGGTCAAATGAAATCTTAAGATCATCAAGACATTTATGCATAGAAATGTGCTGCCTAGTCTCAGAAAGCTTGGTCTCAGTCACAGGTCATGGGTCTTCCAACAGGACAACGATCCAAAACACACAGCCAAAAACACCCAAGATCGGCTGAGAGAAAAGCGTTGGACTATTCTGAAATGGCCTTCTATGAGCCCAGATCTGAATCCCATTGAACATCTGTGGAAGGAGCTGAAACATGCCATTTGGAGAAGACGCCTGTCAAACCTGAGACAACTGGAGCAGTTTGCTCATGAGGAGTGGGCCAAAATACCTGTCGACAGGTGCAGAAGGCTCATTGACAAATACAAAAACCGTTTAATTGCAGTGATTGCCTCAAAAGGTCGTGCAACAAAATATTAAGTTATGGGTCCCATCATTTTTGTCCAGCCTGTTTCATTAGTTTGTTTTTTTAAATATGTCTGTTAATAAACAACTCAAAAGTAATGGCTGATTTTGATTATTTAATTTTCAATAAATTTTAATTTATTGTTACTTTTGAGCGTTTCAAGTCATTTCAGTGAGCATTGCGGACTTTCTTTCTTTAACTGAGGTTTTTTTTGTATAATTGATTGGTCAGTTGCAAAAAAAAACCCTTCTCTGAAAACTGAAGCTGTGCTGCCCCAATCTATGTTGGCTTAAAATAACCCACTCTGAATCTCCGCCCTACAGACAAAACCTAAAGAGCGGACATTCCCTTGACTTCCCACACTGATGGGAAACTGCCCCTGGTACACACCGGTTCCATTGAGATGTGCAACGCAATGAAATAAACAAAAACATCTCACTGCTTCTCAAAATGTCCAAGTTCTGCTTTTAGTTTTTCCCCAACAGCCACAAATACCCAAGTTAAATGAAATATGTTCATAAAGGTCTGCATCACACTTTAACGTAACACTTTTGCCTGTTTTGGGCCCATTTGAATCCAGTCTGCGGTTCCTGCTATTTTGAACAAAGCTCAACCGTTTCCAAAGAGCGGCAAAGAGGCAGGTGGAACAAAGGTAGAATTTACCCAGAAAGGCTGTTGCAGAACTGGGGATTTATTCATAATAGAGGGCAGGAACTGCAAAAGATCATCTTTTCATTGTTTCTTCAGAAAGTTGTTGAGTCCTTTTAGTTTCTGTTTCTAGTTGGCAGCCATTCTAGAGTTTGAAGGTCTGCCAACCACCGTCTCCTTCATGAGCTCAGATCAGGACAAGAACACCGGGGTGACCAAGCATTTTCCATTGCCGGACCCAGTTATGAACAGAGCATTATTTCAGACCTAAACAGCTTTAAATGTCAACATAAGACTAACCTTTTTTGGAATGGTATGTCATACTCCGTAGTTGGTGGCATCTTATTTTCTTTTACTAGTTTTATTTATCTTTTGCCTGCCTTTTATGTATTTGACTGTCTTCCTTAATTTTTAGGCTGTTGTTTATAATTTTGTTCATACTTTGCTTCACTTTTACTTTTCTTTTCATCACATTTATATCGTAAAGCACTTAGGCACCCTGATGGTGTAATAAAAAAGTGCTATATAAATAGAGATTCATTCATCCTGCCTTTCATTCAACCACTGGACTCGGTGATCCCTCCCCCCTGGCCTTCCAAAAGGGAAAGGGAAGGATACGCTGCTTCCAAGAAGCCCAAATCCCATAGACTTCTTTAGAAAACTAAACAGCCATTAGGCTATTCAGTCATCCTATTTGTCAGAATAACCATTGTTGCTCTGATACCTTTTTTTTTTTTAAAACATATTCTTGATAATCCTTTTTTTCCCCTTTCTTTATTGCAAGTTTTGTAAGGGATAATGTCCAATATGAGAAATAAACGGATTCGTCCTATTTGTCCAGTAAAAGTCTGTTTTAAAGATGCAAGCACAGTGATATGAAACATTTGAGCTACGTGACCGGAACTTATTTTTTAGGTGTCCATTATCACTGTTTATTCCACATCCAGCAGCCAATCAGAATTGAGTATTCAATAATCAAGTTATAAACTGACCAATCAGATGCCTCAATTAAGGAGTGTGGCGCCCGCTGGTCCCGCGTTGAACGTTCGAAACGTTTGACAGATTCTCCCGCTCTCAGTGGAAGGGGTGTGGCCTTCCAACAAACTGACTCATGTTTGGTCATAGTGGTTGCCATAAAAACGTCGACTCAGACAGACTTGGACCAATCACTGGCTCCAACATGGCGGTGTCCTTTTCGTGAAAAAATGGCGATTGAATGGACTTAATTTGCTTAGAGCCACATTTAAGTCATTTTCTATAAGTGTCGTGACACTCACTCAGTCCAGTTCTCCTATACAGACAATAGACTAAACACAAGAAAACACTTGTGATGATTACATGTAGCTAAAGCTGGTGTGCAACAAAAAATGGGCACAAAGGAAACACAGTTTCACCTTAGATTCTAGTTCTCTATTCTGCCTCTATTGTTTGAAATGTGTTATAATGTGTCTATAAAGCTATCCACAATGATAAAATTGTGTTTAATACTTATTATTATTATCAACATTATTTATTATGACATCCAGTTGTTGCAGCCTAAATATCAAATCTAAGATTAGCGTTTTGAACGATTCATTTCTAAACAGCAGTCATGCAGGAGCTGATTCTGTTGCCATTCACTCACATTTTCCGTCTTCCAAACCTGAAGTTCCTTTTTTAATGGTTCCAGTTCAGTTTTGTCAGACCTTTCATCAAGGAAGGTCTCATCTGCATATGCGGTGTGAATTTAGCAGAAGAGTTTACGAAATTGTTTATTTTTTAGTAATGTGGCAAATAAAAACTCATTACATGGCTTAAAGTTAATAAAAATGAAAGAAACTCAGAATTAAACTGTCACTCATGATTTTAAAATGTAAAACTTCACTTGAACAGTTTTAGTTTTGATTAAATTAAAAATTAAAAATGCCTTGCAAGAAGCTAAAGTGAATGTATTAGAATTGATCAATCTGATCACTTATTGGCTACTGGATCATAATTGGAGCACCTGTTACTGAACACACCTGTCGGTTTGAGCAGATTTAGGTTTTTCCTGTTGCAGGTCTGATCAGACGTCATTATTTCGTTATAGTTTCTCACTAGTTTAGTAAATCAGATGGACACTTGCCTGGTGGAGGAACGTTCTCGTCAGCCCACTGGAAGAATCCACACTGTTGCTCTCTAGGTTTCCCGCAGGTGTGGAACATGCGTCCCTTGTTGGGGCCGTCCTTCTGCACGGTTCGAGTCACAGCAGTCTGGTTACAGTTGCACAGAGTCTGTCCCGAATGCCCCGATCCACCTGCTTCATGCCCTCTGCGGCCTCCAGATGCGTTCCTGAACCCCGCAGAAGGCCTCGGAAGCTGTTGGATTCTCTGTGCTGAAGGTGTCGGCCCTCGACTCTGCGGCGCCTCCTGCTGGCTTGGCTGATCAGCCCACAGAAAAAAGTTGCAACTCCCTGAATTGCACTTGTAAAATTGCCGGCCTTGGTTGGGCCCATCTTTACGCACAGTCAGAAGTACTGCCTCCTGACCACAGTTGCACACAATCACATCATTGCTGTTGTTTATGGCCACACTGCTGCCCCCTGGTGGAGGTCTTGGCTCGGGGTTCCAGGCTGGTACAGAAGGAACAGGAGGAATAGCCCTTTGGGTTCTGGGTGGTGCTGCCCTGGGGGGCCTTGGAGGAGGAGAATGAGGATCATCGCCTCTTCCACCACCGCCAGCTCCTCCCGCCCCAGCTCCTCTAAGGTATTTCAGGTCCAGCACCTCCCTGAGTGTCTCGTCGCAACCACCAATGCAGCCTACAAACTCCAGAGGCATCATGGGAGGAAGGGAACCTCTGCGGAACTTGAACTTCAACCTAAACGAAAACATTTAAAGGTGCAAAGATGAATAGATGAAGTTAGATGAAGACATCTATAAATCTATCACATCATCAATGAAAACATCTTTTTTTTTCATCTTTGAACACTTTTCCAGAAATAATGATCTTGATCCTGAGAGGCTCAGAGTAATGAATTAAAATATGAATTGGCAATAATAATAATAATATTTATGATTAAATAACTAAATCATATACTTAAAAGACTCACTCCAATCAAAATTGTGTTGTTTTTTTTTTACATTGTTTTGTTGCACTTTTTTGATGATGAGGACATGTATAAAGAAAACTAAGCTTAAATGTTTCTTCTGAGCATTTTATTTTTTCAAATTGTTGTGAATCAGGAGCAGACAAAAAATGCCACTTGAATAAGCTTGTATTTGTAACAGGAAGCTTCCTGCTCCGCTCCGTTCTGATGTATCCACTTGTAGACAAAAAGATTCATGTCCGTCTTTGTTTTCCCTGTCCGAGCTGGAATCTGGCTCCATACTGTACCACCGAATAGCTTTATCGCTCGCCACTTTTGCTTCAGCGGTGATGTTAGATTGGGGGTGTAACGGCTGTAAGCTAGTGGGAGAGCTAACAGACAGATAGCTCAGTAATGAGTGATGGGAAGTGGGGATGGGGCTGCTCCGCTTACAATTTAGAGAGGAATTTCTAATGAAATCCTGTCACTCTGCAGAAAATATGTCCTAAAAAACGACCGTTTTTTTTATTTTGGCTAAAAATGGCTAAATCATAATTAAAATAGATCAAATAAATGATCGAATTGGGTCTTTAATACTTTCAAATTTGCAAATTTAACTTAGCATTGAGAATAAATTACTATAAAAATTCCACTTAAGCTTTTAAAACATCCTGACTGATAGGATTTTAAGCATGTCTGGCATAAATATATTGCTGTATCTGAATACACGACCTGATATTTTCCTTCAGTATTTTCAGGGTGTATCAGGATTTCTGAAGTTTCTGCTGTTTTAAATGCTTAGGGTTTTACAAGTCAGGACATTCCAGTTCACAACAAATCAAAAACTCATACAGCTTTTACTCTGTTGACCTATCCAAGAAAGGAAATGTCATTAAAAATATCTAGTTTAGCAACATTTATGTGGCTAATTCTCCCATATAAGAAATGTACTAAAAAACAGGAATTTAAAAAAAATCAGTTCATCATCACTAAACCCAGTAGCTAGAAAAAAGTGTATCAGTGAGGTATTTTGAGAACGTGTGACTGCAGGGAAAGTAATGATAATGCATCAGATTGCCATGGCAACCAAAGAGGCAGGAATGAAAAGAGTTTAATCTGAATGCATTTGCTGCTGAAGTTACACAACAAGCTGATGTAGAAAAAGCAACAAAAAAAGGACGTTTCGGAAAACTACTGCTGTTCAACTTTGAGCTCTGAACCAGATTGGTTGCTATAGCAACACAAGGTGGTGTAAAGCACTTTGGTTCTCTGCTAAGCGAGCGTGCCCTATATTTGGACTAAGCCTGGGCTTGCGCTGAAAGGGTTAACGCCGACCTGCGTAAACAAGAATTTAGACAGATTTCTGGAGAGCCTTCGGTGTTGTTGGTGTTCGATGGTGTTTGCACAGCTCGTAAGGAAAAAAAAAACAGCACTGAAGCCATGCCTCACAACAGGCATCGCTGAAGGGAAGATTTCTTAGAGCAAACACGTGCTGGGCTGAGGATGAGTACTGGAAAATGATAGGACTCACTGTTTTGAATTACGCAGCAATTAAAAAAAATGAGAAGTGCAATAAGCTTGAAATGGTTTTCACAGGAGCTACACTGTTAATAATAATGTAGGATAAATGTCACAAGCAAAAAAGCATCCATAGCAAACAATAGTACACAGTGTTCAAAGTGTTTACTTTCATAGCTTTAAATAGACGTAGTATAACAGAGGAAAACATAAACATATTGAATTCAATTGTAGTAAATCATATTTGTCTGGACTGAGATCATTTCTGTCTCCTACATTCTTTGTTTAGTATCATGAGTAAACATTACATTCGTTTACAGTCCCTTAGCTCTAACTGCAGAAAAATGTCCTGATGTGTAAAATGATGCATATTTTTCAATTTACAGTTTTATTTAGTTAAATTAATTGCATTAATATGTAACCCTCTAAAAATTGGAAACCCTTATAAGGGGTTGTACAGCTTAAATTCCTGCACATTTCTCACTATTTTTGCAGGTGATTTATTTTTATTCTTTTTTATTTATGTGCAAATAAAATGATTTAAAAACATAAAGGTATAGACAAACTCTCATTTCCTTTTTTCAAAATTGAATAATTACTTGACATTCTTTTTCAAACCATAGGGCGCACTTAAAATTCCTCGTGTATGAATTCTGGTTATTCTTACTGACCTAAAATTGATCATCTGTGGTAAACGGCGCTCAGAAATCCATCCAAATGTTTTAATAAGACTTTAGTAAACTACGAAGACGCTCTGCTTGATTGATTGCTGGAGTATTATTAGTACCGTAGTCTGGAGCCTGGCAGAGTGATATAAACCGAGCTTTGACAATAGGAAAGAATTAGTAAGGGGCTGGATTTCATACTTTTTTCTGAGCTTTTAGTGTAGAGGCACAGTGTGTAAGTTTAAGTTTTTAAACTTTCTTCTTGGTCCTAACAGGTTAGGTTTCACTCAGAAAACTTCCAAAAAGAATATTTTAAAACCAGAAAAAATTATAAAAGTAAAGAAAAGCGTTGGAAAAATATTTAAACCTTCTGGGGGGGCTCATAAATCCGACAGACCTTAAAAATCAATATCAACTAAATGAACAACAGAGACAGCATTTGCAACTGAATCACATTCTCAGGGTAAACTGTCTTTTTCCCACTCGCTCTCTGATGGGAAATGTTCCTCCCCGGGTTTCTGTGTAGGCGTAAACACACATTAACTTTGGTTGTGGCTGGTCCAACTTTTAAGCTAAAAAATAGCAACAATTAAATTAGCTCATTTTGTATAATATAAACACAGCTAATTTCAGTTTTTAAAAAAAGTGTGTTTCTACTGTTTAAACAGTGACAATTACAAACTTTTGAGGGATGGAGATGCGTCTGGATCAATACTCACATGTGGACAGGGCTTGGCTGACATGTGGGACAAATGCTTTCATCTCTGCTGACGTCCAGAACCATGTCAGGGAACCACACTGCTGTTTTACAGGCTGGGTAACCCACACAGGTCAGGAACTTACTGCAGGCAGGAAATCCAGGCACACATGAGAAAAATGGCCTATTTGAGATCAAAGAATTTTCATTTTCTCTTTGTTATGATTTTTCTCTCACCTGCTTCCCTCCCTCTTCCGCTTCAGCACCATGTCCCGACCACAGTTTGGACACTTCCTCACCGGCAGCGGCATCTCCAGGTCCTGCTGCTGCGCTTCAGGGATCTCCAGAGCTGCACCCAGATATGCTGACAGAGCTTCATCCAACCTGAGGAAAGAAACCCATTAGGACTGTCTTCCCTTTGAAAGGCATTACTCCACACATTATGAGAAAAACAAGCAGACAACGAACTTCTTTGCCTTCCTGACAGATTCGATGAAGACGGTCTTGTACTTCTGGATGTGGTGCTGCAGCACGCCTCTTTTGTCCTTCCGACCCTCTGATACCAGCTTGAGGTCGGCCTCCAGCTCAGAACGCAGGTTTGGTTTGGACATCTCATAGCCCATGGAGTTGTAACCTGTTCAGATAAATGCACACAGTCTTGATCTGCCTAACATCTGCACACAGATATCATATCAGGTGCACGTACCTTCAACTAATCCCATGCCGAGTTCTCCAGGGAGAAACCTCTGGTCTGCTGTCAAACCCACATACATGCGGCTTTTGATGGTCTCGATGTGCTCTGCGTGGGTGGCATCAGTTCCTACAATAGTGGAGGTTACACATTTTGGAGAAAGATGGTCTAAAATTCATGACAAAAATGTGTTGTTTTTGCTTTGCAACATGAGACAGCAATAAATAAATAAAAAAGATTTGAAAAAGCAACAGACACCCTCCTGACAGGGAAGGAATACTTGCAAAATAATCCATGAAGAAAATGTACATTTATTGCTGTGCATTAGTAGAAATCAGACGGTCGTTAAAATATTAAAAGTAAAAAAAAAAAAAAAAAACGTCCTTTATGAATTTTGTCTTAAAATCAATCGATCAAGTTTCAGAACAATACACTTTGAAATATAATATGAAATGTATACAATATTTTTGATCTACTGTCAAAGCGTTTCCAAGGGTCTTATGCTGTTTTTAGCCAAAAGTTTTGAAAAACTAATTTTTGCAGAGCTGAAGTAGTTCCTTACAAATTCACCTCTGCGTTGTGGGCGTGACCGTTGGTGTGGAGCATACCTGCCCCCTCTTTCACTTCCTGTTGCTTAGAGAACGTAGTGCGGAGCTTGTAGCCCACCCAGCGTATTTTCTACATCAAACAGCCTTTTTTTTGTCTGCTCTTGATTTAAAAAAGAAATACTCAGAAATGCCCTTTTTTTATCTTAATTTTCTTTCCATATCTCCTCCATCGTCAAAAAACAAATGACACAAGGAGGTGTTCAAATTTTTCATCAGAGAGGGTCTTTAAGTTGAGATTTAAAAGTTTACAAAGCTTTGGGATTGACAAATGTAAAGTTTACCGATGCCATGCTTCTCCATCAGTGAAATGAGGTCGGCTTCAGTGAGAAGCTGCGGTGGACTCGTCTGTCCGTCTACCATCTCAATAGCAGAGGGCTGGAACTGAGAGTCTTCTTCATACACCGGAATCACCTGCAGCACACACGTGGCAGCGAGTACACAATAAAAACAGATTGTCGTGAAGATTAAGAAACTTGCAGTGAACTGTCAAGAGTTCGGTCTGTTTGTACCTTTGCGTTCCATTTGTCGTACGGATAAACATCCAGGTAGTTCCTGGCTATAATCATGAGTCCGGAGGTAGAGAACTTCTCTTGAGCAATGTCTATGTCCACCACAGTCTCCTGCCCCAAAGCATCCTGGGACACACAGGCCAGGAAGTGTCGAACAATAAACTCGTAGACACGAGCTTCATTTCCCTGGAGCGGAAGGAGACAGTTAATGTTAAAGTAATCGTGTTTACCATTCATGAAGAACTTATCAACTCAATAAACAAAACAAAAAAACTTCATATTTCCTTTAAAAAAATAGTTTTTTCTTAAAATGGAATTGAAATATTAAATAAAAGCATATTTTGACTCCTTACAACCCACCTGCAGAGAGCTAGTGTACTTAGTGGGGTGTATGGGAGGGTGGGCCTGGTCCGATTTTTTGCCCTGCCTTGGGTTGGGCCCCCCAGGCTGGTCAAGCACCCGCTGGGCAAATGTCCCCCACGTTGAGCTGTGAGTTTGCTGCTCCACCAGGGGCGCCAGGACCAAGTTTGCAGGAAAAATGTTGGTTTCTGTGCGAGGATAGCTGATAAACCTGAGCAGAAACACAACGGTCTCAGGGAACAGTCTGGGCTCGAACGCACGGCTTGTTCAGAGGTTGAGACGCTCACCCTTGGGTGTAGAGCTTTTCGGCAATCTTCATGGTCTCTTTGGCGTTTATTCTGAGTTTCCGAGAAGCCAGTTTCTCCAGCTCCTGCAGGTTAGGCAAAGGTAAAAGACTTGTGATGTTGAAATAAATCCACAACAAAAACATTTATTTTTCAACAACAAACTTTGACAGCATGAAAAAGTATTTTGGTTTCATCCTTTTACCACAGTGTCCAGAGGCAGCGGTCTCCATTTACTCTTTGGTTTGCTTGTTACTGAGGTGACTGTTGCTATGGGATCCTGGAAATGAATAAAATCATTTTCTCATTTCAAATATGGCTTTTAGACCCTTTCATTCACTCTAATAGCTTCCAGTCAGAGTCATGTCAGCTGCAGCAGCACACGGCTGGCAAGAACAAGGAGCTTTTTAAAGAGGAGAAACTACAGCTGGATTTGCAGCATTATTGGACTCAAAAAATGTAATCATTTATTTGCAGAACGCCAAAGTAATCCCTACATGAGTTTATATCTGAGACTAAAATGGAAAAGCATGATGTTAAATGTTTACCTATGACAAATGTCTCTTTTCTTTCTTTTTTTTTTAAACCATTTTAAGGGATGGGATTCATGCAAAACACAGAGTTAACTTATTTCACAATGTGTTTTGTGTTCACTTTGAATAAATCTATACAGTTTTCATTTAAAACCAATTTTGTTTAAGAAAAAGTCTTATCAAATAAGTGATTGAAGCAAAAAAAAAAAATCAGAGATTTATATTTAAAAATGGTGAATTCTTACATAAACTGTTAGCGCAGTGTCTGAAAAAAAACAGCAATTTGTTTATTTAAAGAAAAAGATCAATTTCAGTTTTTGATGAGTAAATACTGCATTTTATAAGTAAAGTTAAGTTTAGTTTTAGTCAAATCATTTTGAAACCTGATCTAGGTGGCTGATGCTGTAATGGATGAGAAAATATCTGGCAACAACAGCTGCTGTAACATTCGAGATGTTTGATGTCCGCCGTTTCAGAAACCATCATCTTCAGGCCTGTCAGAACACACGACCTGAATCTGCTCCCTGACTCACTTTCTGCCACACAGGACAGTGAAAATGAGAGACCGATAGATCCAGAACACTACAGCGTGTCTATGAATGAAAGTCACTAAGGCACCAAAGTCTCTACTCGTCAGAAAAGAAGCCACAAAAAGGAAATAAGAGTTTAAAAACCATGTTCAAGTATAAACCATGGATATTACAAAGACAGAAACCATTTCTGGGTAAAAATATAATTCTGATAAATAAGTTTGAATGACGGCGCTGCACGGTGGTGCAGTGGTTAGCGCGCTCTTGCCTCACATTAAGAAGGCCCCTTGTTCAAGTCCCGGCTGCACTTAATGTTCATTTCAGTCATAGCCGTTTAAAAATGTACCCAAAATATACGAAAAGACAAGACATCCCATTTGAAAAGTCTCCCATTTTTAAAAATAAACAAACAATAAAAACATTTATTTTTCGTCAAGCTCAACCACAAAGCTTATTGGTTTAGTATTTGTTTGTTTGTTTATTTAAGACACGGAGAGCACATTTCAAGGTGTGACATTTAAAAATGCAAACATCCAACAATAATTATATTGGGCTAATATCCATCTTTAGTCCCTATGTCCAGATTATTCGTGAGAGTTTGAACAAAACTATAGTTAGAAATGATTTTGTTTTGTTTCTTTTAGGAAAATTGGCAAAAATCTCTAAGTAAATTCAGAGAGGATTACGTTGCCTTAAACAGTGCTTCTTAGTATCGTAAAACCAAAAAAATCTTATCCGAAATATGACATTTTTCAGACAAAGATGATGACAAAAGCATTTTCATTTCTGTTTCTGTTTCTTTGTTGGGAAAAGATCAGAATGTTGGTGAGCATCTGAACAGCATTGAAGTTAAAGCATCAAGACCAGTGAGTAAAATACCAGGTGCAATAAAGGCCGCGTTTTCTTACCAAGACCCATTAAAATCATTCAGGTTTACAGAGTTTCATCACAAACATATTCCAGCAGATTAAAAGGTTGAACACACATAGTCGTGCAAAAATTCATGCAAGGTGCTTTCAGAAAGTCGTACCTCCATGCAGATCTGGTAGAGCACCAGGCAGCACGTGTGGTTAAAGAGCCGGTTTCGTTTCCAACTGAACTCCACGGTGTCGTCCTCTAGTGTGTGTAGCACTGCCACAAGGAGACACGTGTAAAACTGGGGGGACTGAACAGAGCCCTGCAGGCTTGTGTTTGGAGATGTTTTTATTTTTATTTTTGTTACCTTTGATTTTGTAGAAGGTCTCTGGTATAAAAGCTTTGATGGCTTTGAAGCGTTCCACCACAAAGCCCAGAGTGGGAAATTGACAGCTGCCATATGAGACGAGCTGGTTGGCCAAGGATTCTGGGAAAATCTTCTGCAGGCGGAGCGTCTGGAATCGGGTGAAGGATGCACCTGCAGAAAGTGACGTCAATGACTTTGTCTTCACAAACAGCCACGAAAGGCAGCAAAAGAACCTCTTTTTTTTTTTTTCTCAGTCCCCTTACCTATCCGTAAATCCAGCTCCTGTCTCACATCCACGGCATCACTGATGTTTGCATCTGGCTCTATTAGAGTCTCACACGCTCTCCGAATGGAAGCCGGTGTGATCTCAGAAAACTTTGCTCGGAAGACTTGCAAGTTAGGCTTCACTGAAAAAGCAAAAAGCACAAAAGCTGCGTTATTATTACAGACTCAGAAACTCAAAGAAAATGTTTGACATTTTTGGGTTTAGCTTCGATTTTACCTGCTTTGCAAACATCAATCACTTCGAAGCCAATGTTTTCTCCCTCTCTGTCACAATCAGTCCAGATGACCAAGGCCTGGCATTGCCTCACCTCTTTCTCTAATGTCCGCTACAAAAAAAACAAAAAAAAAACACGAACAAGAAGAAATTAACCATATATTTTTGGACTTGGGGAAAAAAATTTAAGCAATTTGTTCCAATAAAAGATAACAATCTTTATCTTGTAGAGAAAATTATAATTATACCTTAATAGGAATCATGTTATCTGGACAATACTTCTCTACTTCTGCATCAAACAACATCACCGGATTACAACTGTGCCTTTGGGGAGAAGAACAAACCAGTCAAGTTTTGTTCCACATTGATCGTAAAGATGCAAACATTTTTATTCAAACTTACCATTTCTGAAAAGGAGCTTTAAACTCCAGAGCCAGTAAGTGACCCGATACGGATGTCATGGTCACTGTCACATTCTAAAAAAAAAAAAAAAAAAAATCACAGAAGCATTTAAGAACTGACATTCTGAGAAATCAGGTAAGATTTCACCAGTTTTGCTTACCTGACCAAAGAGAAAGTATTCATATTCATAGATTTTATTAAACTTGGACATTCCTTCCCTCTGAAGAACAAAAAAAAAGTCATTATTACAGCAGCAGGAGTTAAAACCTAATTTGTGCTCAACTGTGTTGTGTTGAAAGGCATTAGAGCTAATTTGCTAACAGTCTGCAGCAGCAGAAAGCTTCTGTGGGAAAACTAACTACATGTTGGAACCTTTTACTATTGGTGATACTGAAGTATAGCAATATTCAGGGAGCTGTGGCTCTTAGATAATGGTAATGAGGGGTCTAAGGATTCGTTTTAACAACGATTCACTTCATGATTTGTGGTGGCCCATCTGATTTGTAGTCGATTTTGGCTCATTTTGAACGATCCGATTCCCTGACCTATAATGGACCAAGAACATCTTTAGCCAAAAACTCAACCAGTGTGATAAATACCTGGATACTAAACACTGAAAGTGAAGTTTTCCAGATTCCTTGCATTTCTTGTAAGATAATCAAGTGTAAATTAAATGTTTTCAAGCAAACAAACAAACAAACAAACAAACAAGAATGAATGACAAATCCATTCACATTTTAGTTTCATAAAAGTTCAGTCCACTGTTTTTTTTTCCACATAAAAACAACACAAACCGAACATTATTATAACATTCTACCACACTGTATTGTCACGTCTTTACAAAAATCAAAGTGGTTCCACACATTGGTCTGGAATGAAGGCATGATCACTTTTTGCTGTCATCACGTGTGTTGTCTGCTGTGATGTACTTGGTCATTTTTACGTCATAGTAAAATGAATCTGCCATCTCTCAATCCAAATGGTATTCTCCAACATCAATCAACGATTTATCTCGTTTAAAAACAATTTTTAATGGTATATGTCAATTTGATTTGAGCCTCAGACAGCTTGATCTGGTTGGATCATAGGAATAGAAATCAAATCACTGGTTAATCGTTACACCCCTAATGGTGATCCAAAAATCCAATTTTTTATTTTAAAATCAACCGCATGTGCTGTAAGTAACAATCGTCTGTCTGCTTATCCACAACCTTTTGTCTGTTTACTCAACATTCTTGTCATAAAATATAATCCTGAAAATCAAAAGAAATTTCAACACTCTAAAAAACAGTGTTGATGACTAAGAGGCCATTTTAGTGGTTGGTGGCAGCATTTCCTCTGTTCTGAATGAGGGAAAAGGTTCAAGAAAAAAACAGAGTATACAGAAGAAACAGTAATGAGAAACACTGATTTAGAAGATGGGGTTGAAGGGTTCTGTAGAGGGTAACACTGCTGCCTCACAGTGAGAAAATCCTGGTTTGAATCCCTGTTAGAGCTGTGTGTTTCTATGTTCTCCCTTTCTGCAAAAGTGTGTTTTTTCAGGCATTCCTGCTTCCTCTCACAGTCCGAAACCATATTTTATTGGCTGATGTGTAACTGAATTTGCCCTTAGAGCTGGGTGTGAGTGTGTGGTTCTCTGCCTTTATGTGGTCCTGCAATAGACTGGCATCCAGTGGCATTTATGGCAACTGGGTGCACCATCACCATGACTTTACCCAGGATGTAAACAAGGGATGAAAAAGTCTTAACATTCAACTCAAAGAGAAACTAGTCCAGGGGTAAAAGTTCTTAAAACAAAAGGAGCAAGAATTTCTCTTTTTGATCAAATCGTGTGGGGTGGCGTAGTAAAGCAGATTAGGTTTCATAGTTAATAAGATTCTGAAATAAATAACAAACTCACGAGGCAAAAATAGGATTGTTTTGTCTGATAATAAAAGATCAAACACATGACTGACCCTCCGCGCTCTGCCGCTCGACATGATTTCGGAGATGCCTTTGGCTGCATCGTTCTTCTCGGCCACACAGAGGACCCGCTTGATCTGAGTCCTGCTCCGGATCATGTTTGTTTCTTGTGTCGTGTCTGGACACCGGCTGCGCTGTGCGGCACAGAAAAACCTCCGCTGGATCCTTAACCGAAAGAGTCCCGATCGAAGTAGTGAGGATCGACCCAGGAGGTGCACCATCAGCATTACCTATTCTTTTTTACCAGGAACAGCCGCTCCTCCGGGCAGCCTCTCAGCTGCTGTAAGCGGTGTTGGCATGCTAGCTGACGGAGCTAGCTGTAGGCATCAACAGAAACAAAGTTTCCAGGTGCCTTTAAAATTATTACTGGATGAAAGGGATCGATTAGAAGGAAGACAGTTACACAGAAAGAAGGCCAACAAACAAGAACCTATTGAATAGCATCAAGAAAAGTGTTAAATTAGGTCACTCATGGCTGTTTACAAAAATACGCGCCCACTTGTCAAATTCTGCCGTCAATCTGGTTGTTAAACTGTCGTAAAGTCTTGTAACCAGCTGGGCGTCTTAATAAAGTTTTTTCTAAACATTTTGGTTTTTTGTTTATTTAGTTGTTTAACGTTATATGTTTGCGATATTATAACTACAATTTTCTAATCAAACGCATTGAATGCAAAAGCTTCCATACAAATGTAATATATTAATGCACAAAAATGTAAATGATAACTTGTATGACTCTTTTGTGGAATACACCCTAAATCAGAATTTTCTTTATAGAAATACATGACTTAGCAAAAAGTAGCATCCACACTCGAAGTTTATTTTATTAAGTACACTTAGGTTTAAGCAAGTATACCGCAAACTATGTATGTGTAGTGCCTGAAGTACGCTAAAAAAATACTTCATCTTAATGAATTGGAACAAGTTTACAAGATAGTATATAAAAAGTAAACTTTGGGCATCCTGTCTCACTTTTAGAATAGACTAAGGACGCTTATTTACATTGTATTTTTTTGTATTTTAACCTGTTCAGGGACAACAGATGGAAACTAGCTTTGGCAGTCTTCTGGTGTAAAGCATATTTAATGTTTTTGCACATTGTCCCTGTCAAATAAACTAATAAAAACAAACAAACAATAAATAAATACAGAAACTAACAGTTAATTTATTAAAATCACACACATGGATGCATTTGCAGGACACCTGAAAAAAAAGGGAACATTGGCTGTGTGTTTTCCTTAAAAATATATTCTTCTATTTTTCATTTTATTTTCAAAAACTTTTGCAGTCTTTGCAAATATCAAATTGAAAACCCCTGCATGTCTTAGCTGTTCTCAGACCATGTGGGCCAGAAGTGGAGAATCATCTTATTTTTTAGTACTTTTATGCAGGCTACATGCATTGATAATAATGATGATGTTAATAACAATAACTGAAATAATACCTCAGTGTTTACCTCCGTAATTGTCATATTTTTGTCATAAATTTATCTTAAATTACAATAATCTGATTAGCACAGGCTCAAATTTAGTCTGACTTGTACTGTAAATATTAAGATTAAATCAATGGAAAACTTGGAAGGAAAAAACCTTTTAACCACACTTTCAGTAAATGCATCAAACAGGAATGAATGAATGAATGAATGAATGAATGAATGAATGAATGAATGAATGAATGAATTGGTTGTCTAAAATACTTATTGCTTAAATTATTTTCTGAAACACATAAGTATCAAGACTTTTTGTTTCATTTAGTTCTGCGTAGAAATTTTGGGTTTATTTTATTCAGTTTTGGCTGTATTAAAGACATGTCTAATGATGTACAAACAGTAAAAGAAATAGTGTTTTTGCAGTTAGGACAAATCAGAAGATCATTATTAGCCAAAGAGTACTCTCATATTTGTAAATTGAGGATAAACGTCCTAATTTTATTTCTATCGTTTGTTTGTGTTATTTAAAAAGACCTTTACTTTATGTCCAAATACTGTTATGGGCTGTAATAATTATAAAGCTTTCATAAACCAACTTGTAAAACTGAAACTTCTATGTTTTACATCTTCATTAATTCCATTTAGCATTTTATTGGCACAGTTGTTTAATGCCTTTTTATGCACTTAAGCAACAATATATTTCTGTATTTATGAAGAATTACAGTATTATAGAATATATTTTTATTTCCAGAAAAGAGCAAAAAAGATGAGTTTCCGGTTCGGGGTGGACTTCCTCCGGAGGGGGAGGAGGATGAGTCACATGACCAAGCACAGTCCAGCTGATAAACATGGCGTCTGTCTATGTGTGAGAGCGTTGCTGTCTGAAAATCGACATTTGTGTGGATCAGAGCGACGCACTTCAGCCCTGTCCTGAAAAACACGATGGACGGGAGACTTGGACTCAAGAACAGATGGAAAAGAGGGACGGACGCTCTTCCCTGATGCCGCTTTTCCTGTTTCTCTTTCTGCAGAAAAAAGGATGATTTGCTGCCTGTTGGAACGCGGATCTTGGCGCTACAAAGCTGTGTTTAAGAGCTACACATTTTTAAGTTAGACTCATGCAAACTGGAGCTCGTTTTATTTCCGTGCTTCAATATGGCTGCATAGATAATAGATTTTTGTGTCCAGTCTTTTGATGCTTCTGTGAGTTTCTCATGATCACACCTCCAGCACTGAGATGTGTGAAGATCTGACCATCATGAGAAGTCTCAGCAGACTTTCTGTGGTTCTGTTCTGGCGGGTTTCTTGATGACTGTCTGTGGTGCTGCTGTCTCTAATGCCTTTCCTGGCAGAACCACTATGATCGGCTCCCCGGATGTGGTGGCTTTCACTAAAGAGGATGAGTCTAGTCCAGACTCGTCTCCTCTCCCAGAGGAGTTTTCGGTTTCTCTCCACCCACCGGCCGACTCCAACCCGTGGGCCAAAACGTCTTATGCCAAATTCATCAAAGACTTCATCCTCATTTCAGAGTTCTCTGAGCAGGTGGGCCCTCAGCCTCTCCTCACCATCCCCGATGATCCTAAAGTGTGTGGCACCTTTGATCTCAACTACTTCTCCCTGCGCATCATGTCCGTGGACTACCAAGCCTCCTTTGTGGGTCACACACCTGGAAGCGGCTATCCGAGGCTCAGTTTTGTAGAGGACTCCAGGGTGGTACTGGGGGACTCCAAAGAGGGGGCGTTTGCTTATGTCCATCACCTCACCCTTTATGACCTGGAAGCTAGGGGCTTTGTGCGGCCTTTCTGCATGGCCTATGTTACAGCGGATGAGAAGAAAATCATGCAGCAGTTTCAAGAGTTATCACTCCGCTTCTCACAGGCCTCAGAGTGCCTGAAAGCTGGAAACAGGAGAGCATTCGCCAAAGAACTCCAGAGAAAACTTCAAGACCTCGAGTAAGATTTCTGTTTCCTTCTCATTCACATCCTTCCTGGTTCAGGATGCAAGAAAATGGTGCAAGTTGAGTCATGGGGGCAAAAGTTTCCAGAGGGATGAAAAAATATTTTGCGGTTTAGTATTTGTTTGGTTTCTTGAGTAGAAAAAAAAAAATCCGTCTCATGACACCTTAGTGATCTTAGAAAAAGTTAGTTTTGTTATTTCACTTTTGACAAAAGACCCATTCTGATAAAAATCATGTTTTTAAGATGTTCTTGTGGCAATTTTCTCCTGATAGAGAAGATAAAGACAATTAGGACCTGCAACAAATTGCTCTCATTATTCAAATTGTTGTGAATCCGTAGCAGCCGATCAATGCAGTACGAAAAAGATCCTACTTTTTACGAGGAAAATACACTGAGGGGCCCACAAGCTCCCTGCTCCACTCCATTCTCATGCATCCACTTTTGGATAAATAGATTTATCTTATATGTATATATATATAGATTTATTGGATAGAATGAATGAATAGATTCTTTTACTTCTAAGTTTTCCTCGTCTGAGCTGACTTCTGCCTCAATACTGAAAGGCTGGATAGCTGCAATATTGCTCACCATTTTTGTTGCACCGGTAACGTTAGGTTGGGGGTATGAGGGGCTGTAAGCTAGTGGGAGAGCGTGTAAACAGAAGGGTGACAAGAAGTGGGGGAGGGGCTGCTCTGCGCCAAAAGCTCCGCCCACAACTCAAAAGTGAATTTCTAATGAACTCCTGTCGCTCTGCAGAAACTATGTCCTAGAAAATGACTCAGGTTTTTTGATTTTACCTAAAAAATGGCATAATAATAATAAAAAGACCACTGGGAACACTTTGAAAATAGATCAAAAGATTATCAGAGTGGGACTTTAAGCTCAGATGATAGAAACACTTCACTTTACTGATTTCTTTTTGGAAAATATTTAATTACGTTTGTTTGAAAGTGATCACTGAACCTTTGTGTTATCTTCAGGTACACCCACTCTGTGTTGCAGAAGGAGGAGGGTCTGCAGAGGGAGGCGGGGCCCCAGAGCATGTACTCCGCCCACGCCGTGGAGAAGGCCAACGAACTGGCGAACGTGGAAAAGAGCATCTACGAGCACAGGGACCTGCTGAAGCAGATCAGCTCCTACCATCGGCGTCAGCGGCGCGACCCGTACGCCGTCAGCTGCCAGAAGTGTGTTAGCGAATGCCTGAGCGAGTGTGAGGAGCTTTTAGACAAATACGCCAAGCTAGCCAGCCCCTTCAGCTACAGCCAAAAGGGGCTGACTGGAGAGGGAGGTGACAGTGGCGAAGGGGAAGAGGAGGGAGACAAAGAAGAAAAACCATCCTACACGCCGCA
Organism: Oryzias latipes; assembly: GCF_053564925.1. Lineage (NCBI taxonomy): Eukaryota > Metazoa > Chordata > Actinopteri > Beloniformes > Adrianichthyidae > Oryzias > Oryzias latipes. Next base: position 7,518,370 of record NC_136244.1, read on the forward strand.
GCTGATCAAAGGCAAGTCTGCCAAGTGTTTCGACAAACGGCTGAAGACCCTGCAGGAGCTGTGTGATGAAACGTTCTACGAGGCCACCGTGGAGCTGCTGAAGGAGACCGAGAGGAGTTTCCGGGGCGACCTGTGTTACTTACACATCCGACGCTTGGACAGAGCCTTTCGCAGGAAACATAAAGTTGTCAACTTCCTGTTTGAGGAGGATCTGGAAGACCATGAGAGTGAGGATGAAGCTGGAAGACTGAGACCGTTCTGCGCTGTGAATCATTCCATTGATAACTGTGTGCAGTTGATTCCACCTCACATTGTTTTGGCATCAGAAGCGGTGGAAATAAGTCAACCAGAACATCCAGGCCCCGCTCATGTGGCGTTTGAGGCCAGCGCTGCTCAGGAGCTTGGAACTGTGGAGAGCTATCTGGAGTCCTCTGCCTCTGACCAGACTTTAGAGACTCAGGAGAGCTCGGAGGAGACGAAAGGAAGCTTTAGCAGCGACAGGAGTGGAGTGGATCAAGCTGAGAAACAAGAGAGTTCTGATCCAACACCTGACCAGAACACGGACATGGAGCGGGAGAGCAGCAGTGATGACATGGAGACCACTGCAGGGGAGGATGAGGGGGAGAACAAGGAAGACCAGACGCCTGTGTCCTTATTGGACGTGGTTTCTGAGCTGGAGGCGTTTAAGGAGGAGCTGGTATCTGAGCCGCCAGTTCCAGGGGATTCTACATGCTGCATGGCCCAGGAGGGTTTCCTGTACGAGGCGTCAGGCCCTCATGCCGTGTCTTGTCGCCAACACTCTGAGCTCTCCCAAACTCTGGTGGTCAGGCGGGAGCCTCACGCCCTCCTCCCACTTCAGGGCGACTACACTGTGGGGTCTCCGAGCTCAGGAAGCCCTGCAGCTGGACTGGAGCTTCCTGTGGAGATCTTTGGAGATGCAGTTTTCCAGATGTCTGCAGAGGATGGGTCAGACTGCACCATGAGCGCCTCCACGGGGTCCGATCGAGCTGCCTCGCCTATCGGCTTTGGGGGCGTGGCGACCCTTCGTGAGAAGAAAAAGGGTGCTCAAAGCACCTTGAGGTTTGTGCGTCAGTATCCCTTCTCCATGCAGGCCCTGTGGTGTCTGCTGAGCGGCAGGACTCTGGTGGTCCTCGGGGCAGATGAGGGGCGTGTCCGCCGCCTGGTTGCTGCTTTAACTCTGTTTGTACCAGCTGCTGGGAAGTGTGGAGAGCGGGTCCAAGCCTGGCTGTCGTGCCCCTTCACCCTCACGGATCTGCAGAGATGGAAACTCATTGGACTGCAAAGGTAGGAGAACATGAAGGTTTAACTTCCATTCAGCCTTTTCGTGTGTTTTTGGCCTTTACCAAAGAGATTTGGCTAAGTTTTAGGCTTTTGACTGGTAGAAAAAAGGACTTTATTCTTAAAAGTCCTAAGGGTGTTGCACTGAAAACTTCCATTTCTTTGAACTTTTTAAAGGAAATATTAAAGCTGTCTTATTGAGTTGTTTTGTTTGATTAAAAATGTAATAACTTGAGTTTTATTTACTTATTTTTTTCTATTTAAAGTCCATTTAAATTTGTGTTTCAGTCTTGTTAAATACTTGTCACCAAATCTAAGCCACCAAACACAAACCTCCTTCAAAGGAGGAGCAAAAACATGTGTGAACATGTTTGCATTTTCTTAAAGGAATTGAAAGTGCTGTTCAATTGTGTAAAATTGGGAGAAAATACAATCTTTTGTGTTTAAAAATGTATGTTATGATTGTCATAAGTTCAACTTAAAAATGTGTGAATATTCTCAGTAAAGACAAAAAGCCGTGAAAGGAGAAGTGAATGCGAAGAATTCCTGTATGCTGCAGCAGCTCCAAGAATAACTGACTTCTCCAAGAAACCAGAGCTGCTTTCGTTTTGTTTGGACCGTTGACTAGCAGCATTTTAATCCCTGAAAAAGATTTGCAGAGGAGAGACTGACTAGAATAATTCACACACAAACACACAACCAAAAAAAGGTTTAAGTTCTTTAAAAAAACAAACAGAAATGACACATTTACCAAAACGCCTCTTAATAACCAATTGTATTCATTATAAAGTTGCTGAAAAGCTTTTTTTCTTTCATCAAAAGATGCTTGACAGAGCTTCACCAGAAAATTAGGTCTTATATTATAAATTAATTTTTTTCAATGACATACAGGTGCAGCCAAATAGTTAAAATATATTCCTAACAGTTTGTTTATTTCAGTAATAAAGGGATTAAAAAGTGAAAATTTCATATTTGCACATTTCTTTTTATAAAACAGCGATCTAGTTCAACAGTTTATTCAATTGAATATTTTGTTTTGTTGAGGAAAACTTGCAGCTGATTAAAAATCTGCAAAGTCAGAACCACAGAGACGCGTAGTAGCCTGACTTTTGTCCCAAAGTTGTTTTCTTTTAATGTTTTTGTGTGTTTTGTTGTTGTGTTGGTATGCTGGGGCCTGCAGGAGCAAAGCTAAATCTGGTACGAAACAGCTTTCTCTTGTCATGTTGGTGTTCTAGACACACACAGTATTTTGGATGTTTTAACGGGTTTCCTGTCTTCTGCAGAGTTGCATCACCCTTGGGCTCCAGCATGCTCCACTCGCTGTCCCGCTACAGCCGCTACATTTCCATTTTAGATGTTGATCAGAAGACCTTGCGCTGCCCTCCGTATCGTGGCCGGCTGCTCGCGAACATCGCCGACCACCGCACCTTCATCCGCAGAGGCTCCACCTACCTCCTCCACATTCAGAGCACGCTCTGCCGCCTGGCAGCCAAGGCCTTCCTGCTCGCCTTCACCCACCACCTCCATGTGCCGGTCAGCTCCGAGGAGGGGCCAGAGGACATAGAGGCCAGGCGTCGCGGTTTCCTGCAGGAGCAGCTGGGGTTGGATGAGGAGGACAGCCAGATTCTGCTGCACCTCGGCCGCCTCATCACTCAGCAGTACCTGCAACCCCCCAGCACTGTTGCAGCCCCGGCTTTCAGTTTTAACTACACCACCAGCGTTTTATACAAAATCTGATGCTGTTTACCCTGGAGTTTTATCCCTGTTTACCCTCTGCCTCTGAAGGAGGCAGGGGGTTCCTGAATGTCCTGGACTGGTTCCTTCAGGCTCTCAAGCACACATCACAGCGCAGATGAAGCTGGCTCCACGTCTGTCAGCATTTCTTCTTCTTCTTTCACTTCCACTGTGAAATGGAAAAGAGTCGCTCACGTGTCTGCTATCACTGAACATGTCCATGAGTGTTGGTTTGACTTCTGTTCACAGGTACAGTCTCAGTTCAGCGTTACAACCTAGCAGCTATGGTACATTCCAAACCATAAGGTGTTTTTTCGCTGATTATTTCTGAGAACAAATGTCATTTCAGGCTACCTGATTGGCTGGTTACAGCTGGTAATGTGACATGGCTCTTTCGCTTCCATCCGCCTTCCATATCTGTTTGTTTCCCTCTCTAAAACTCAATGGTGCATTCCTGCGGAAGAATGTTTGTTTTGCTCCGAGTTGTTACAGGATTTCTACATTTTCTGAGGATGCCTGAACTGATTTGAAGGGTCAGGCTTCAGATTGGAGTCGGATTCCCTTCGGTCCTCGTTTATGAGCTTATGTCCAATGTTACTCTCATCAGGACCAGCAGCTACGACCAAAACCACCACCCTTAACTGCTGCTGGTGGGCATTTTCATGTATATTAGCCACACAACAATCGATTTTAAAGCATATGAACTTCAATGTATTGAACTTCACTGTTGTCCTTAAGTTGCGTGAGTGTTGTGGTGTCAGCATGAGACAGTCTTGTGCTCAGGTGATTACTGTGTTGGTAACGTTTATTGTATCAAGATGAACAGACTCGCAGAGGAAAACATCTTTTTAATGTTTACAGCTCTTTTTTTATTTCCAGTGCCATTAAAAATTTTAACTTTAGTTTAATAATCTCTTTTATTTTATATATGACTTCACTAATGAGCACTTTTATTTTGTTGGGTCCTTACTTTTATTTTCTATTTTTGTCAGTGAAACTGTATGGATTTTGACTTATAGGTCAGAGCTGTAAGCAAAAGTTCAAATTGAGTGAAAGCATCACAATACAAGCAAGGATTTCAACAAAGGTCAACTTTTTTTTTTGAGTTTTGTTTCACTTTTTTGCAATTTTTGGCAAAAATGCAGCATGTGTTTAGCATCTTTGTTCAAGGTATTGCATCTTTTTAATGTTGTGCTAATGCAAAAAAAACATGAATGTAACTTGAGAAAGCCATACCACAGTGTGCTTAACATGTTGTCACCCAGTGTCCTTACTGTGTGTTGCTGTTGTCGTGTTTTAGTCATCTTTGCTGCTTCAGGCCTGCAGGATGGCTGTCATTTCCAGTGATTTTAATAAAGCATGAATACTCAGATGTTTTTTTTTTTTTTTTTTTCATTTCTGGGATCAGCGCTGAATCTTACTGTTGAACAGCTTCATGTTTCTGTGACTCGCCTCAGCGATGACAAAAGTGTCAGGGGTGTCATGAATAATAAATAAATACTCATGTGTGAGCGCCTCTAATTGCCAGAGCAGCAAAGGGGGGGGCTGTTGTGAAAATGATATTCATGCTTGCATGCTGCAGCGGCGTGTGGGTGGTGCAGTTTGCAGCTTGTCATGTAAACAAGTTTGCCTTGGCTTGTAAATGCTTCATAGCTGAACTTGATTATCAGTAATGGGAGGAGAAGCAGTAGGCGCCGGCTCCTGAGGAAGAGTTCTCCTTTCTTTCAGGTCACTATTGATTCAGGTCTCTAAGGCAGTGTTTCCCAACCCTGATCCTCGGGGAACACTGTCCTGTTGTTTTTCAATCCATCTCTGCTCAAACACACCCGCCTTTGATGACTGTCATTGTCAGGCTTCTGCAGAGCCTGATGATGAGCTGAATCAGATGTGCATAAGCAGGGTAACATGGAAAACATGCAGGACAGTGTTCTCCGAGGACCAGAGTTGGGAAACACTGCTCTAAGGACACAGACAGGATATTAGCAGCTTTTAGATTTGATAGAATAGAGTAGAAGCTTTATTGTCACTTGGCATTCATACAAATACATCGCAGGCTTAGTGAAATGGCTTGTCCTGGGACTGTGAGAGTGAAAGTTAAAAATAAAATACTAGATTAAAAATAAAACAACTAATAAAACACTAAGAAATCATAGAACTCTCCTGAACCCCAACTACATCAATAAGTCCATACATAACACATGTCTGGTTACTGCAACCAGAGAACCAAGTGGACAAGCAGTATGTTAGAACACTCTTCATCACGCCTCCAGAAGGCTCTGAAGAAGCAGGTCCTGACATAGGCTTTTTTCAGCCTTCTCATGAAGTACAGTCTCTACTGGGCCCGCCATGTTATCACTGAAGTGTTGGATGTCCATCCCAGATCCCATGAGATTTGCAGTCCCAGGAATCGGATGTTTTCTACTCCCTCCATGACGTGACCTCTAAAGCCGAGGGAAGCGTCTTAAGGTCGAGTCTGCTGGACGTCAAGAACCGTTTCCTTGGTCTAGTTTACATTCACACATCACAGTCATGTGCCAGCACTGTAAACAGTAATGGACTGAGTTAACATCCCTGAGGAGAGCTGGTGCTCAGCATTATGGGTTTGGAGAAGTTTTTTCCCAACCCGCAGACTGTAGTCTTTCAGTCTGGAAGTCCTAAATCCAGAAAAACACTTTATTTTTCATCTGTAACTAGTGGCTTCACGGGTCATCGTTTTGGTCATGAATAAGAATTTAAGAAGTTGGAAAAGCAAAAAGAAGTTAATTAAGTACAGTTTAGCTCTATGATTATTAAGAGATTACTGACTGAAACCTGAGCAAATAATTAAAAGCTGCACACTTTACACAACCTGAAAATAAAAGAAACAGTACTAACAATAGAAAAATAGCAAATGCATTATTACTTTTCTGCAGAATTTTATTTTTATATCAGTCAGGATAGATAAAATGCTTTTTCTTGTCAAACATTTAACCTAATTTGGCTTTTCAATATTTATTCGAGCATTTATAGATTCATCCACGTATTTATGTTTTCAATTCTGAAGGAATTTATTCTTTTTTTGAATTTATATTTACACATTTTGAAATGTATTTACAATCTTCCAGATTTCTAAAACCTAGTAATTTAAAATGTATCTATGCAATTTCACATTTATTTGACTGCTTTTGGTATTGTAACTTTCCTTTTTTGGTGATGTTAGTTTCATTACTTACACCTGTGTGAATTCATAAAGTTCACAGTCAGGCAGTAATGGTCAAGGAAACTTAAAGAAGTTTCCTCAAACATCCCAAAAACACACCGTTTTCTGACTCCTTTAGAGAAAAACGTTTTGGTAAAATACGAAGGAAAAATCCAAATCAACCAGAAAGAAAATGAAAATGACGAAAAACGGAAATAAACTCAGATGAGAAACCATAAATATGCTATAAAAAGAGCTTCACAGTGACAGTACTTTAATCTGAAAACACACTTGCTTGAGACTCAATTTAATTCCCCCTCCCTTACTTCTGGGTGTGTCCCAATGCAAGAAAAATTCCTAAATGTGAATTTAATACCAGATGTACACAAATATTTGACCTTCGTGGGTCAAACCAGTGCACATGGGTGCACACATGGGTGTGGCTCTTTCCAGACTGGCGACCCGTCCAGGGTGAACCCTGCCTTCCCCCAACAGTGGCCGGGTTGGGCTCCGGCAGCCCCGTGATCCAGTACGGGATACAACGGGTTTGAAAGACGAATGGATGGGTCAAACTGTTAAACTATTTAAAAGCTGACAGATTTATTTTTATTACTTTGATCTGGGTCCACTTTTCTCTCCATGGTCGAGTTACACTTTGTGAAATTACATTTTAAACATAATTTCAGCATCACAGTTTTCATGTAGAAACAACAAAGTCAATAAATTAGGAATGAATTAGAGAATTTTTATTTAAAATGAAACAACAGATAAACAAATAGAGATGGTTAACAACATTAAAAAAAAAAAAAAACTCCCCTTCCAATTGTTTTTAAAGATCCAAAAAAAATACGTTCAAAGTTTGCAAAAGGAGCTGGAACCAGCAAGGGAACTAATCTTAACTACATGCTTTAAAGATTTTCTTTTAAAGACTTTAGTTGTGAAGAAAACACACGCCTAGACTGAATGGGCCCCTGATGATGCTCTCTGCTGAATTTCTGTGTTTAAACTTAGAAGGATGCTAAAAATATTGATCCCTTATGAGAGCAGCAGTGTTTCAGATCAAATGAGTGACAAATCAACTGCCGTTCCAGACTAGAAGTTGGAAGGGTCTCAAATGTGTAATAGAAAGAAAAAACAAGTTCCGTTCTTCAGATCAGCCAGAGCATCCTCTGCATCCACAATGTGTGCATTCAATGATCCGTCCCTGGAAACAGAATCAAACCACACAGCTACAGAAAAAGCTGGTCTCACACGAGTCCAAGAGAAAAATGCTGAGATTTCTCACTTACAACTTCCAGTTTGCTTTTTGGAACTCTGCAGATGCAATTCGTTCCAAAGTTGGTATCTCGGGTTTGGATGCAGCGCAGGCAGCAGAGGTTCTCATAGCCCTGCTTCTTCCATTTAGCAATCAGATTCTTGTCTGCATAGCCCTCCTTTATACAGTAGTCATACAGCTCTGCCAGTGGACGAGAGGACGCATAAAACATGCAAAGTGACCAAGTATCTAGAGTTAAATCAGGTCTGAGTATAGAAATGAGTTCCGTTTATTTTAGAAAATAAAGACTGAATATAAAACAGGATAAGAACTAAGAACAGCTAGGCTTACCTCTGCTGATAGCTTTCCTTTTATAGAAAAGGTCGTAGATGTAGCGACTGCGCTGATGATGAAGCCTGAAAATGGGCCAAAGAGATTCCACCTTTCGCTTTCCTTCATGAGGCTCAGTTTCAGCTGAAATAAGGAGAAAATGTCATATGTTATATTAAGACTTAATAAAAGACTATAGTTTTAAAAGCATATTACCACAAACAAAGACTTTTAACTGGTCATTAAAAAATTGAAAATACTCTTGGGATGGAGGGGGGGGGGGGTAAGGTGCACGTGCCTTCATCATCTCAGCTGGATGTAAAGCAAGGATTACAGTAATAGTTTGCAGTTGTGATGGAATTAGATGCTTCTTAACAGAAAAAGTATCTGAACTATTGAGATCCTCCATGTTTTTTTGTTTTTTGGGGATCAAATTAATTATTTCACTCCGCGTTCACTATCCAAATAATAAATACAGCAAAATCAGTGGACATGTGAGCAGAAAATCGGAATACGCAAACAACGACTTAAAACTTCCACATTTGGGTACCAGGCTCGCCTCGAGAAATTTCTAGAAGAATTAACTTTGTACCCTTCGACATTGAACAGCCACAAATTCACCAATTTTACAAAGTTCAGTTCCACTAATTTGTATAAAATCTTACAGCGAGTGGCGAAACGCACAAACCAAATGAAAATATATAATGAAAATGCCGTGAGTTATCAGCCGTTTTGTGAAACAACATTGGGCGACGCAGGCTCGTCGTCTCCCGACCAACCTTCTCTCATTTTTTGATCCAGCTCATCCAAAGTGGGTTCAATTAGTTCCCATCCATCTGGGGGTGGCTTTCGACTCCTTTTCACTTTTGGCATTATGCTCAGTTTAATGCAAAAACGAAATAAAACCTTCCGACAGCGGAGCTCTTCTCAGGCGCGCAAAATACACGTCAGACGTGGAGGGGAGGGGAGAGGGGGGTGTCAATTTACCGCTTTACCAAACATCGTCATTGATGGAAAACACAATTTGATTTAACTGCAAGAATACCTTTTATTTTATTCTTTTCTGCGGATAAACTAAATATACACATTTATTCAAACACTAAAATGTATGAAAACAATTTTCTGTTGTTTGTAGCATGTTGCATCACTTTAGCACACTTACAAACTTGCCTGTAGATAAAACATTCTTCTCAATTTTTTGTGCACAATCGATATTAATATTTAGCTATACAAAAAATAATGGAATGAACTTTGAAATTCAGTTTTTCAGTAATGAACACATGCTTCAGCTTCACGAAAATAAACGTTAAAACTAAACATTTTCTGACAGGCATATTCTTGCCACACTAAGAGTGTCCACTGCGTCAACCGACTGTGAATTTAGCCAGGTGTCGGTTTATGCCGCTTTATTAGCATTATTGTTTTCAGTTGCCCTTACCTTTTATTAAATACGTTGTATATATTTTGTTAGAAGATTGTTTACAGAAATGCCTAAAGGAGGTAAGAAAGGCCCCAAAATTTATTTTACGATGTTTTAGTACATTTTTCTACACGTGTTAGCCTGTTGTTAGCCACAAGAGAAGCTATACTTTTGCTCAGAATTTGGTTAAAACACCAAACTACAGCAGGAAAGTAGAAAACGTTATAACCTCTTTTACTTCTTATTTTTCTTTTACTTTGTATAAAGAGTATTCACATGATGTGTATTTTATGTCATTTTTAACGTGGTTTTCTTTTCAGGTAGAAAAGGTGGCCACAAGGGTCGCATGCGGACTTACACCAGCCCTGAGGAAATAGATGCTCAGATGAAAGCAGAAAAGGAAAGAAAAAAGGTTCGAGTTTAATTTAGATGTTTTTTATGAATATATTTACTAAGGTCAGCCTTTTCCAGCTGGAAAACACCCTTCCACAGAGTGACTAATGTTGAGCATACTTGTATTAAAGCCATGATTGCTGAGGATTTCATTGATTACATGCTTAGTTAAGCCAACAGGGAATGGCAAAGGAAATTAGATTTTATGGGGGGCTATGATGAGATAATTGTTAGTTATTTTTATGCAGAGTAGTTTAAGTCAACATTTTTCCCATCTACAAATTGTTACAAGATATCAAACTTTGAATGATTAATCGTGAATTGATTGGAAGAGAGAAAAATTAAAAGTATTAGAAGACATCCATATATATACATCCATACACATGTAAATGATGCCATTATAATTACTCTTAATTGTGAATAGACATATTTTTACATATACATACAATACATGACATTAAAGGGACTATATCTTGCAAAATCAACAATTATGTTAATTCCTCACAAAAAACAACTACAATGGAGTATTTGACCAATTCATGCATTTCTGGGTGCTCCTCCATATACCTGCTCTCTGAGCACCAGCCCCTCCCTTTTCACGAAAAGGAGTGGGTTCTCACAATGTGATGTCACAAAGTGAGGAACCGCCTCTTCCAGGAAGACGCGCACACACACAGACACATACACACACTTTATCAGCGGAGCTAGCAGTGATGGGCAAACACTTTACATGCACACTATGCACATCCATCTTTGCAAAACTTTGCACGTTGTTAGTTTTTCATAGGCAAAACACAGACATGATGTCGAGGCCGGCTCTAGGTTGATGTCATGAAATGGGAGGCACCCACAATGAGCTGCGAAAATAACTTTTTTTTTTTTTTTTAAATCTTTCTTTGGTGTGCCAAAGGTAATACATTATCATTTATGGATATTGTTTTCTCTGAAAGGCTTAAGAAAAGCATGATATAGCCCCTTAAATGATTAAATGAGCAGCCAAAGAGCTACAGTGAGATAAAACTGCATCCTTGAAAGACCTACAGCAGTCGAATTGCTCTGTTGTTGTACAACTAAACCCAACTAAAGTCCATCTACTCGCCCTCAATATCAATCAATAACGGCATAACCAAAGCTATTGCTTTATTCCACTCATAACTAAAGGTTTATAGGCTTTATCAAAAATAAAACCTTAATGCTTTAACTCTATTCTTAAAACGTTTTATTTTGTTTTTGTATTTGCCTCATCTTTGGCAAGGTGCACCTGGTTAAGCCTGTTTGTTTCTTCTCATGTTTCAGAACGAGCAAGAAGAGGGTGAAGATGAAGGCGGAGCAAAGAAAGACGTGTCTGAAGACAAACTACCAGGATCTGGTTCAGATGAGAGTGATGATGACGACTCTGAGGTACGGCTGGAATGGCCATCCCATCTTGGCTATGTTCCTGCAGACATGAATGGATTCCCGTTTCAAATGACAGCACAAAATTTCAGGATTTATCTGAATTTCTGTTCTGTGCACACACAGGGATTTTGTTTTTTATCTTGCAAACAAAGCTTTTGTATCATTTGTGTTTGCAGAGGAAAAAGACGGGTGTGGAGGGTTTGATAGAAATTGAGAATCCTAACAGGGTGGCTCAGAAGTCCAAAAAGGTGACTCAGATTGAACTGGATGAACCTCGGCAGTTATCTAGGAGAGAGAGGTTTGTTTCAGCCAACATTCAACAGGAACTTTGGTTTAGTTTTGCATGCAAAGCAATAAGATACAAAATAATCCTTCAACTGTGTTCCAATAGTTCAAATTGGAAATCCAGCTGCAGTAAAGTCAAATATTATTGATTTAGAAAACCGTCACAGTCGTGGTTGTTCACAGGAATTTCTACTTTCCCTCTTTTTTTTCTTTCACAGGGAAGAAATTGAGAAGCAGAAAGCAAAAGAGCGTTACATGAAGATGCATTTGGCGGGGAAGACTGACCAGGCAAAAGCTGATCTTGCACGCCTTGCCATTATTAGAAAACAGAGAGAGGAGGCGGCAAAAAAGAAAGACGAGGAGAAGAAAGGTGAGCAGCCATTTTGGTTACAGTTAATCAGCCAACATGGATTATTCCTAAACCAAGAAAAGTCCACCATTCCCTGATTACAGCTTGGTTTGGGTGTGTCACTTCTTTGTCTGTTAGCTGAGATCTAGTGTTGTGTCTGCAATTCAAAGTGCTTTTACAGACCCAGTATGTACCAACCGGACCTCTCTGCTCATCTGGATCCAGTCTTTTGTCAGTTCCTAGAGTTAAAACCAAACATGGAGAGGCTGCATTCAGCTTCTATGCTCCACATATCTGCGATAGACTCCCTGAAAGCTACAGATCAGCTGAAACAGTGTATTTAATTCCAGGTTAAAGACTCAGCTGCATTAGTCTGGATTCAAAAATTCACACTGCTACTTTAAGTTTACTTTAAATTACATTCTTCTTAATTTTATTAAAATTTGTATCTTAACTATCACTCCTTTTAATGTTTCTTTTGAACTTTTTAATATTCAGCATACGAGGACCAGTGAGGTTCCAAATACAGATTTGTTTGCTGTTTTTTGTTTGCCCTGTCCATTCTTTCCTCTGTTTTTTCTTTTTACCACATTGTCTTTGCACTTTTAATGTGAGGTAATATAAAAAAATAATTGCTCATAATTACAAAATGGGTGTTTGGAGTCACAGCCTGTTTATCTACTGGGCTGTTTTACAATTATCTTTTTGCTTGTAGAAAATTTACAATTAATATTTATCCTCACAAGAACCATGTTGTTACCAAAGTGAGTCTTATTTAATGTGCAAAAGTTCAACTAATTATATTAAAACTGTTATTTTCAAGTCAGTTTGTTTTTTGTTAAATGTCATTATCTTTTCCAAAATTGTCAGGTAGTTTTCAATAAATATGCTGATTAAAAAAAGCTGTTAATTTAAACTTAGTTGATGGGAAAAAAAAATGGCTATTTCTCATCTAAAAAAACTGGTCAAAATGAGTTATAATCACTGAAAGACAAACTTTAAATGGACCCAAATCTTTGACAGACGTACGTTATTATGCCAGGAAACATCTGAAAGGCTCCAGAGTTCTTTTATGCTCCTGGAGTGTTTCTGATCTTTTTTTTTCTTTATTACATCAGTTTTAATTTAGACTGATTTGCAGACGAGATGTTATCAGTTGTGGTCTTCCACAGCAGTAAATGCTGAAGCTTTGGTGTTTTTTTCATCCTTGGTACTGTTGTTGTAACACTTTAACCTTTGGACTGTAGAGTCATGCTGGTGTTCTGACCTGCAGCTCTTTCTCCGTTTTCTCCTCCCACAGCTAAAGAGGCGGCAGTGGCAGCGGCGGCAGCAGCGAGAGGAATCAATTCCCTCTCTCTAAAATGATGCAGAGTTCTTATCTAAAAGATTTTCACCTGTTCATGGACTGGCGCAATATATATTTGACTATTTTTAAAGGAAGTTCTATGAAGAGTGTTTGGCATTACTGTATCTATGAACATTTTGAAAAAGGTCGAGGTGCCATCAGTGGAGAGGAGTTGTGCATCGTGTATTTTACACCGGAGTAATGACCTCAGGCCCTTCAGGAAGTAAAGCTACAAATGACAATACATCGGTCTTCATGAACACTTCGAATCATTTCATCATATAATTCAGGCTCTACTTAAACTCGTTGTGTTATTCCAACTTTGCAAATTGAGCTTTGCCACTTTTTTGTTTTTGATCTTGCATTGTATATAACTAACTCATGGGAAATATTTCAAATCAATATGATAAAAAGTCAAACCTGTAAACTCTTCTGCTTGATTTTTTTTTTTTGTAATGGACCTAAATCTGAAGAAGTCTTTTCTAGTCTTAAAGTCCTGCAGCCACGTTCTGCTTTAAGAGCTGATCTTCCTCAACCTTCAATGCAAACTCTATGATCGAGTCAGAAAAGAAAATCAATATCACAGATGTGTATTTTAAAAGAAAAGAAGCTTGTAGTGCCTAACAGCTTTTATTTGCATTGATGCCAACAAACATGTTTAAATGGACATATAAAGACTCTTTGTACCTCAGAGAACATGTTTTCTTTTTTGGTTTTACATAACGGCTAAGGCTGTTAACGGGTTTAGATGTGTTTGAGTGGCTCAGACGTGGAAGGTACTGTCAGCCCCCAGACCCAGATAAGGCTGTTCTGTATCTGAACACTCAGACCATAAACAGACTGGGGTCACATGACTCACTAGTTTGTATAAGGGGTCGATTAAAGGCCTTTATTCCTCTGATATTAATTTTAGCTTGGAAATAACCTCTTCCATAAATGAGAAAATGTTATTTCAGTCAATGGGTTATACTCCCTATCGGGAATAGACTTGATACAAAACATCAAATAAATTAATTTAAAAAAGAATTGCGTTGCAATTATTTTGAAAACTTTATTTTTGTTGAGAATTTTTGACATTTTTTATTTTAAGTAGCTTGATGCTTAATCAATACGCCTTATTTTGTAGCGCTCCTTCATAATGGCATATTTGAATTACTCTATTGAAGTGTGGGGAAATTGTTACAAAACAAATCTGCATCCTTTAATTATACTCCAAAAGCGAGCCATCAGATTAGTTCACAGAGTCAAATATAATGAACACACCAATTCACTTTTTCTTAACACATTTAATTTAAAATTACAGGATTTGGTTGATTTTAAAACTGCTTAAATCATGTATAAAGTATCAATAAATTCTCTGCCATCTAATATTCAAACCTTGTTTCAAAGCAGAGATGTGGTAAATAAATACAACTTGAGAGGAACCAACAAATTTTATCAACCTAAAGTAAGGACAACCCTAAAATCCATCTGCATCTCAGTGAAGGGTGTCACGCTATGGAACGATCTGACGGATAATATGAAAACTTGTAAAAGTCTTGTCCAGTTTAAATGTTTCTTTAAAAGATACATAACGAATAAGTACCACAAAGCAATGTAACAATGATGAACAGGCTTAGGAATACAGTGGGGCTATGGCATATCTGTTTTAAATGCATGTTTTACATCTATAAGTTGTTGTGTGTTTTTTTTAATTTTTCTATTTTATATGTATTGAATCTCCATAAGCTATGGGAAAAGGAAAAGAAGAAAAAAATACATAAAGGAGGAAGAAAGAGAAAGGGGGGAAAGGGGGAAGAAAAGAAAAAAAGGAAAGAGGGGGGATGATGAAGGAAAAGACAATAGAACATGTGTTTATATATGCTTACTCGTGTTGTTGGTATGTTTTGGTTTGTTGTTTCTATTTCAGCTGAGGCATCCTGTTTCTTTCTTCCTTTTTTTTTTCTTTCTCTTTTACGTGGGTGTGGTCGGAGTGTTTGGGCATGTTTGTCTGTCTTTGTCTTGTGTTTGTCGTGTGTTAACGTTATAATGTCAAATGTTTAATTTTGTTGTCGTCGGTTATGAGTGGTGTTGAGTGTGGGATTGGATTCCTATAAGCATAAACTTCTTCCAATCCCCTTTCAAATCAAATTTTCAAAGTCTTGTATTGACTCACTTTAGTTTATGCAATTGTTGTTTTGATTTGAAATAAAACATGTTTGATATTTAAGTATACTTTCAAATCGGTTTTAATTAAATTAGGAAAGGACAACATTTTTGTTAAAATCAGAGATGTTTTGAGCATTTGTGGGCTTCAGCTTAGCTCAACAATGACTGTGCAGGGCATTGCTGTTCACCCAGAAATACAATGAATTTACCTAAAACAGAACAGAACACTTCGCTCACAAACTGCAGGACTGCTTGTGGTTCCTAGAATTAGTGAAAGTACAGTTGGAGGTAGAGCGTTTAGCCACCAAGCTCCTGTTTTATGGAATAAACTCTCAGCTCATGTAAGACAGTCCAACACAGTTTCTACATTCAAAGTTAGACTGAAAACATTCCTCTTTGGACAGGCTTATTGTCCGACCAGCTAGTATTCAGAGATTATTTAACTTACTATTAACATGTTTGAATTCAACTTAATAACAGTTAATATACAAAAATTAATAATTAATTAATTAATCAATTAAACTTAATAACAATTAGTTGTTGTTAGGCTGCTAGGAGTTTGAAGCTGGGGAAACTATGATGCACTGGGGTTCTGTCCTCTATTCTCATCTACTTCTACTCTCCTTCTCTCCTCTGTTCTTGATCATTTATCATTTAGTTCTCCGTGACCCTGTTTGGTACAGTGCGATTCTTGTACAGTCCCTCTTCCAGATTCCAGTTGGCTCATCCGTGCTCCCATACCGGACCAAGTCCCTGGTCCCTGGCTCGTCTCTGCTCCTCCTGCTCCTACTCTTGGGTGTGGATCCTGACTCTGGCTGGTCTCGCGCCCTCAGCTGTCCAACATCTCCATCTGGATGAAGCCCATATGATGGACTATTTAAATATGAAGTTGTAGAGTTAGAGAAGCTATTTCTTCTCCAAGAGTTCTGGTACATCGCCTGTCCGTCCTGGGGGAGGATCACTCCTTCATGTCGACACCCCTGAGGTTTCTTCTTTATTTCCGGAATCTGTTTTTTTGGAGTTTTTCCTAATCTCCCGAAGGAGGGTCTAAGGGCAGGGATGTCGAGTTTAGTTCAGTCTTTTTAGTTAGTTCAGTTTAGAATTTTCCAATTGGATTCTATGTATTCATGATCCTTTTTGATTTTATGTGTACTTTACTATTACCTGTACGAAGCCCACTGAGACGACTGTTGTTGTGATTTTGGGCTATATAAATAAGATTGAATTGAATTAAAATTTTAAGGAAAACCATGTTAATGTTTTGTCAACAAAACTTAGTTTTGCAATCTAAACTTAATTTAACAATAACTCAATGCATTTTCAAACAAAAAAAGCTA
Source organism: Oryzias latipes (assembly GCF_053564925.1). NCBI lineage: Eukaryota > Metazoa > Chordata > Actinopteri > Beloniformes > Adrianichthyidae > Oryzias > Oryzias latipes. The sequence continues at coordinate 7,534,841 of NC_136244.1, forward strand.
CTCCTTATAAAGTAATTTTTCTTTTGTCAACTATAATTTTAAAGAACATATTTTGTTTGGTGTTTGCAAAAAAGTATCTTCATGTTTGAAAGAAAGAAAAAAAACGTAGTTTTGACTCCGACCGCACGATGGCGGTATTGCGCCTCAAAACGTCAATCTAACTCAGGAAGAAAAAAGTCGAGAGCGGGTTGGTAGAAAGTTTCGCGGACTTTGTTCACGGTTAGATAACATTTTTTTGTGTCGCGTCAGACGGCGGCGGGAGTCTAACGGGTGTTTAGTGAGTTCACTTTTACCTCAAAGCTGGTAAAATTAGTTGTCGTCCAAAAGGAAGATATTTTATCTTCATACTGATTTAGCGTCAATCCGCCTGGTATTTGGCATAAAATGGTTGCAGCTGTCAAAACTAAGCTAGTTTTTAGTTTTATTGCGATTTACTGTGATTATTTATCGTTGCAGGCTTCTCTTTAAACTTTTAGTCGCTTTTCTAGCTCAGATGTACGCGTCTGTTGAGCGGATGATGATTGCAAATGAAACGCACGAGCTCGCTGTGGCAGCTGATCGCAGTCATGTGCAGACTCCTAACTTGAGAGACTTCATAGATTTTTAAAGGAATGTGTTGTTTACATGGTTTTGACAGGACCGTCGTGGTATAAAGGGTACTCGTTGAGACCATATCTTTGCCACATTTTGTGTCAGGCAGCAGAGAATTTGAAGCTTTTGTCTGAAATGTATCAGTAGTTTGGGAGGATGGCTCGTCAGTCTATGATACGACGCTGAAGTTGGCTTCCGATTCACAGCTTCCGATTCGCGAGGGCACAAAAGAAACATTCCGCTGCAGTTTTCGCACTAAGACCACCCTAAAACCGGGTCCTGTTCAAAAGCCGCTGGACCTGGACTGCTCAAACCTGGATTAAATTATACATTAGATACTAAAGAACACATTAAACACAGTTTCAGATTTGTGAAACCTTCCTCTGATTTGTGAAAATCTCAAATAGGTTGATTTTTATCGCATTTTACGCACTGAGTCCACCTTAGACCAGGTCCTGTTCAGAAACCGCAGGATCTGAACTGCTCAAATCTGGATTAAATAATAATTTAGATAGTAAAGAACACGTTAAACCCAGTTTCTGATTTGTGAAACCTTCCTCTGATTTGTGAAAATGTGAAATAGGTTGATTTTTATCGCATTTTACGCACTGAGTCCAATTCAGACCAGGTCCTGTTCAAAAACCGCAGGACCTGGACTGCTCAAATCTGGATTAAATAATAATTTAGATAGTAAAGAACACGTTAAACCCAGTTTCTGATTTGTGAAACCTTCCTCTGATTTGTGAAAATGTGAAATAGATTGATTTTTACAGCATTTTACGCCCAGAGTCCACCTCAGACTAGGTCCTGTTCAAAAACCGCAGGACCTGGACTGCTCAAACCTGGATTAAATTATAATTAAGATAGTAAAGAACACAATAAACCCAGTTTCTGATTTGTGAAACCTTCCTCTGATTTGTGAAAATCTAAAATAGATTGATGTTTATCGCATTTTACGCACTGAGTCCACCTTAGACCAGGTCCTGTTCAAAACCGCAGGACCTGGACTGCTCAAACCTGGATTAAATAATAATTTAGATACTAAAGAACACAATAAATGCTGTTTCTGATTTGTGAAACCTTCCTCTGATTTGTGAAAATGTGAAATAAGTTGATTTTTAATCACATTTTACGCACTAAGTCCACTTCAGACCGGGTCCTGTTCAAACACCACTGTGGGAAAAAGTATCATTTCATCGAATTTTATGCAATTTAAGGATAATGGGGACAAGGGAAGGACAACTTTAAGGAAAACACCATAACAGGGACTTTAAAGTAAATCAGAAAACAAACCAAGAAATATTGAACAGAAAAACAAAACTTAAGTCAGTGGTACATGCTAACCATGACCATAACTATTTGTCCAATCTGACATCTGTTTCCCAGTTTCTTTTGTATGTTGAGATTTTGAGACTCAGTGCGTAAAATGCTATAAAAATCAACCTATTTCACATTTTCACAAATCAGAGGAAGGTTTCACGAATCAGAAACTGTGTTTATTGTGTTCTTTACTATTTTAATTATAATTTAATCCTGGTTTGAGCAGTCCAGGTCCTGAGGTTTTGGAACAGGACCCGGTCTGAAGTGGACTCAGTGCGTAAAATGGGATAAAAATCAACCTATTTGACATTTTCACAAATCAGAGGAAGGTTTCACAAATCAGAAACTGTGTTTATTGTGTTCTTTACTATTTTAATTATAATTTAATCCAGGTTTGAGCAGTCCAGGTCCAGCGGTTTTCGAACAGGACCTAGTCTAAGGTGGACTCTGGGCGTAAAATGCTGTAAAAATCAATCTATTTCACATTTTCACAAATCAGAGGAAGGTTTCACAAATCAAAAACTATATTTAATGTATTCTTTAGTATCTAATGCATAATTTAATCCAGGTTTGAGCAGTCCAGGTCCTGCGGTTTGGGAACAGGACCTGGTCTGAAGTGGACTAAGTGTGTAAAATGGGATAAAAATCAACCTATTTCACATTTTCACAAATCAGAGGAAGGTTTCACAAATCAGAAACTGGGTTTAACGTGTTCTTTACTATCTAAATTATTATTTAATCCAGATTTGAGCAGTCCAGGTCCTGCGGTTTTTGAACAGGACCTGGTCTAAGGTGGACTCAGTGCGTAAAATGGGATAAAAATCAACCTATTTCACATTTTCACAAATCAGAGGAAGGTTTCACAAATCAGAAACTGGGTTTAACGTGTTCTTTACTATCTAAATTATTATTTAATCCAGGTTTGAGCAGTCCAGATCCAGCGGTTTTCGAACAGGACCTAGTCTAAGGTGGACTCTGGGCGTAAAATGCTGTAAAAATCAATCTATTTCACATTTTCACAAATCAGAGGAAGGTTTCACAAATCAGAAACTATATTTAATGTGTTCTTTAGTATCTAAATTATTATTTAATCCAGGTTTGAGCAGTCCAGGTCCTGCGGTTTTTGAACAGGACCTGGTCTAAGGTGGACTCAGTGCGTAAAATGCGATAAACATCAATCTATTTCAGATTTTCACAAATCAGAGGAAGGTTTCACAAATCAGAAACTATATTTAATGTGTTCTTTAGTATCTAATGTATAATTTAATCCAGGTTTGAGCAGTCCAGGTCCAGCGGTTTTTGAACAGGACCCGGTTTTGGGTGATCTTAATGCGAAAAATGCAGCGGAATGTTTCTTTTGTGCCTTCGCGAATCGGAAGCTGTGAATCGGAAGCCAACTTCAGCGTCGTGTCTATGATTGTGTTTGAATTGATATCCATGTGGCTTTGACACTTAATTCCTTTTTTGATAAAGTTTTAAGTGGATTTTCTGGTTGAATGATTTGCCTCAACTTCTGTTTATTATTTTAGATTTTATCTGCTTCCAACCAGTAAAGAGACAAACATGGCTTTGACGAATGGCCACAGCATTAATAAAGAAATCTGGGACTCTCACAACAAGATGATGTTGGAGCCTCTGGCTGTCAACGACTCTGAGGTTTGTGTCTCTCCTCACCAACGTGCAGCACTGTGAACATTTCTTTAGGTTTTTCAGGTCGGGCTTGTTGTGATGGCAGTGTTTCTGTTTATATTCAGGTGTTTTCTATCATAAAGAAAGAAAAGAAGAGGCAGACGTACGGCTTGGAGCTGATCGCATCTGAGAACTTTGCCAGCAGGGCTGTTCTTGAAGCTCTGGGTTCTTGCATGAACAACAAGTACTCTGAAGGTTATCCTGGCCAAAGGTCAGGATTGAGTCATTACTAGAACACTGAAGTTTACCTTAGTTTACCTATAATTCTGGATGTGTGTTTATTTAGGTATTATGGTGGCACAGAGCATATTGATGAGCTGGAGAGGCTTTGTCAGAAGAGAGCACTGGAGGCCTTTAGTCTGGACCCAGAGAAATGGGGAGTGAACGTGCAGCCATACTCAGGTATCAAACTCTTGCAGTGACTGATTTTAAGCGACGTGATTGAAAACCTCTGAACACTGCTGACCACCTTAGTGGCCCCTCCAGTTGAAATTCGCCTCTTTTGATGAATAATTTGAAAAATAAAGTTAAATTATATAGCAAAAATGTAATAAACAAGTTGTTTCATTGGCAGGAAACCAAAAAGTAATGACTCAAATATTTATGCTTTTTCACCAATTTATTGTGCAGACTCAACCAGAAACCACAATTCCCATCTCCACCTGTAGGGGGCAGTGTCTTGAGTTGCTCCTAAAGGGATTGAAAATTCTTGCTGGTATCATTTACCAAACGTCTAGTGTATTTGAAAATAAACGATATCTTCTAAACATTTTGACAGATTCTGATTTTCTCTTTGGGCTCTTTATGGCTCCTCCATGTAAACCTTCTGGAGGCAGCTCTTCTGTAAAATATGGATTTCATTTACCGGTACTGTGTTTCTTCTGGAAGGTTCTCCAGCCAACTTTGCTGTGTACACGGCTGTTGTGGAACCTCATGGCAGGATCATGGGGCTGGACCTTCCTGACGGAGGTCACCTGACACACGGCTTCATGACCGATAAGAAGAAGATCTCTGCGACGTCCATCTTCTTTGAGTCCATGCCGTATAAGGTACAAAATGAGTATGCATATATGTTGTTAGCTCGAATTCTGGATGTTTCTCAAAGACACAAGTGTATGAATAAAAAGTGACAACTAACAGAAGCACCTTCAGAGTGAACCATCTAAACTACACGGACGTTACCACACAGCTGATGTTTTTTTCCCTTTCAAGGTGAATCAAGAAACCGGCTACATCGACTATGACAGACTTCAAGACAACGCACGACTGTTTCACCCTAAGCTCATTATTGCAGGTTATTAAACGCACACACATGCACAGGCTGCAAGTTTGCTTTAAAATGTTCCTAAACTGTCTCCATCTGCCCGTAGGAACCAGCTGCTATTCCCGCAACCTCGACTACGCCCGCTTAAAGCAGATTGCTAATGAGAACGGCGCCTACCTGATGGGAGATATGGCTCACATCAGTGGCTTAGTAGCTGCTGGGGTTGTGCCGTCACCCTTCGAGCATTGTGACATTGTTTCCACGACGACCCACAAGACGCTGCGCGGCTGCCGTGCTGGAGTCATTTTCTACAGAAAAGGTAAAAAAAAAATAACATTTCAAAAGAAAAACTTTCATAGGATTTTTTTGGTAACAAATGGACTTTTAACCAGGAGTAAGGAGTGTTGATGCCAAAGGAAAAGAGACTCTGTACAACTTGGAGTCGTTGATAAACCAGGCGGTGTTCCCGGGGCTGCAGGGTGGACCGCACAACCACGCTATTGCAGGTGTCCTGTCGTTCATTTCTTCTCTGTTTTTCATCCTAAAAGCTCTTGAGCCATGTCAGCATCTGCTTCCCCCGTTCTCTGGTTTACAGGCGTTGCTGTGGCTCTCAAACAGGCCATGACTCCCGAGTTCAAGGTCTACCAGCAGCAGGTTCTTGCTAACTGTAAAGCTCTGTCCAATGCCCTCGTGGGCCACGGCTACAAGATTGTTACTGGTAAGATCTGTAATTATATGGATTTTCTTCCATGGGATGTTTTCTGATGTTCTGTGTTTCTATAAAGGCGGTTCTGACAACCATCTAATCCTCCTGGACCTGCGCAACAAAGGTACTGATGGTGGACGAGCTGAGAAGGTGCTGGAGGCCTGTGCTATTGCCTGCAATAAGAACACCTGTCCAGGTATTCAGACATAAGCTGGGGTGCAAATGAGTTGATCAGTTTGTAAGCTTAAGAGGGAAGGAACCTTTCAAATATCTTTTTTTTTTTTGTTGTATTTTTGCAGGAGACAAGAGCGCTCTCCGTCCCAGTGGACTCAGGTTTGGCTCTCCAGCTCTGACCTCCAGGGGCTTGGTGGAGGAAGACTTCAAGAAGGTGGCTTTGTTCATCCACAAAGGTGCACCATCCATCTAAAAATGCTCCTAAAAACATAAAGTGATGTTTCTCAGGCAAAACGTGACTTTCGCCAATGTTTTTTCCTGTAGCTGTTGAATTGACCCTGGATGTGCAGAGGAGCCAGGATCCCAAAGCCACTCTGAAGGAGTTTGTCCAGGCTCTGGCTCAGGGAGAGAAGTTTCAGGAGCGAGTAGCTGCGCTGAGAGCCGAGGTGGAGGCTTTTGCCGGTCAGTTCCCCATGCCCGGCCTGCCGGAACTGTGAGGCCAGACGAGAGTTGGACTAACGTTTATTGTTTAAACACACCAGTCAATGGGTGTATTCTGACCTTAAAGCATTCCTCACTTGATAATTCAATAGAATTGTTTTTATTAAAGACACATTTAAGCTCAGTCCTGCAAATGTCATTGTGTCATGATTTAGTAATGTTACAGAGTCCTGATGTTTTACTTGGGATTCACATCTTTTAGATGTTACGATCAAAACTGACTGGAAATTCATGACTGGAATTTCGATTTTTAGTAAATTAAGTCCAAAAACATTCCATGAGTATGTGTAACTCATTCACTGTAATAAAAAGATTTCATGAAACCGCCAATGAATACTGTTTTTTCTTTGTCCTTTTAAAGACTAATACAATAAAATCTTCTTATTTTTATTGATATCTAAAGTTTTAGGTTATTTTGCCATATTCCTGATAACATCATTACTTCTGCTTTCTTTTGGTTTATTTTATAGCCTGAAACGTCTATATTCCTGTCAACATGACGTAAGTCTTGAAGCAACGGGCTTTTAACAAATAGCAAAATATCATTGGCATAAAGGGATCATTTATAAATAAACTCCTGTATGAATTTCTTGATGTATCATCTCTCTTAGAGGTTTGATACAAAAAAGGGTAGAGGGTAAGGTCTGACTCCCCTTTATTTTATTTTCTATTATTTAAAAAACTGTAATGTCCAATCATTTTTACTTTGATTTAGAGTTCTTGTACAGGCATCTAAACCAACAATTACATGTTTTTCCAAATTCGAACTAATAATCGAACTTGCAAAATGTCCAATCTATTTTGTCAAAAGCCTTTTCAGCATCTATGTATTGAAGTATTAAAGTATTGAATACTGTTTTTTTTTTCTTTTTCCACTGTAGAAAAACACAATAAAAGCTTAGAAAGCTTATTCTTGCTTAAACATGTCATATCATCATGCTTCCAATGATTATAAAATGCTGAACAATTACTCATTTCTGAAGCGTCGTGTTTCACCCTAAAACCAGCAGATCACAACGTTGTATTAGAGTCTCTTATGCAGTCAATGGATCAAATCATTTGGTTGATCATACCAGACTTTGAATGAGTGATTTTTTGTTTAGGAGAGGGGTTTGCAGTGATGAAGCATCAAAAGCATTTTGTATTCATGATCTGGTGTGTGACATGCTAATCTCTGAATTGAACTTTAACCTGTTTTTTGTTTATTTTTATAAATAATTGGACATGGAAATGCATACACGAGGTGCAAGTTAAGAAAAATGATCAGATGCACATACGTGTCCAATATGTCTAAACAATAAAATAGTAAAATAAATGAAATTTTCATTCGTTTTTGGTCATTTGCCAGAGGCAAAGTGTCAGAAATGAACAGGTTTGGTTAACTCAACGGTGACATCACTCGACTTGCTCGACAATCGTTTAGATCCGTCTGAATTCGTCAGGTCAGAGGTCAATGTGCGCGCGTCCTCAAACAGAACCTCTGTCGATTCGGAGACAAAAATATTAAGTCATGTTCACCTGTTTGTTTGGAAATAGTTGATATAAGGACTTCGGTGATCCTTACCTTATCTCATTGTTATCCTCTGCTCTTGTTGTTTCGCCTGGCTCGCCCCGTTAGCCACTTTAGCTGGCTAATGAGGGAATCGCCGGCTAACAGTTTCGACATTAAGCTATCTTAGCTTAAGTTAACCGAACAAGTCTTTGCTTTGAAAGCTACCAACTCAAGGCAAACATGCAGGAGCTACTAGCAAACGTGGATCACATCAAGTTCGACCTGGAGATCGCTGTGGAGCAGCAGCTGGGAGCGCAGCCTTTGCCGTTTCCCGGCATGGACAGTAAGTGCATGGATGCTAGCTTATGCTAATGCTAGCATCTTTTTTTGTTGAGAATAACCATAGTTTTTCTCAGGTTCGCCCTCTTTGGTTTCTGTTATTTTTAATAGAAACAACACGTTATAATTGTCAGTTCAGTTATAATGTTGTCTTTTTGCAGAGTCCGGCTCAGCTGTGTGCGAGTTCTTCATGAAGGGAACGTGTATGAAAGGTAAAGCATCTACAGTCAGAAGCATCTGTTGCGCTGCTATTATTATCTGCATTTAACAGTTTTAAATGTTCAGAAACGTTTTATTTGGAAGGAAACTGCAATGTTTACATGTTGTTGGTATCGTTTGTCATTTTAGTACGTTGTAGGCGGGAACCAGTTTACTATAACTTTTTTATTACAGAAATAATAAACCGCTGAAAAAAAGTTCTTTGATAAACTAAAGAGGTGGATACAACTATTTTTAAATATTTTTCTTTCATTTAAAATGGTTAATGGTGATTATTATTATTTCTTTCTGGATATGTTTGGTAAACTAAGTAAATTTAAACTTTTTTGTTTTCTTTGCAAAAGTTTGCTTTGAAATAATTATTCTTTAAAACCTTATTTGCATTCTATTGACAAACGCTAACTTGTAAAAAATGTTTAAAATAATTTTTAAACTTTATGAAATAACTCTTTAATAACCTTATTTCCTTTTTCTTAAATAATGAGCCAGAGCTTTAGTTACAAACTACTGCTGTTTGTAAAATCCTGATTTCATTTTTTTTTAATAGATGACTTACACTGATTAAGATTTTTACAGAATTTAGTTGGGACATTTGCCCGTTCGTGGCTTTCACTGTCGTGATGTTCAGTTTACCTTTTACAGCTCTATATTTCATTAACTTCTTGTGTTTTATTGTGATTTTCTGTATGTACTCAGTGTCACACTAAGGCAGACATGAGCAAAATACGGCTAAAAGGTCTGGATGTAATCATTTATGTAATCATTATTGTCTGGCCTTCTTACTTTTTATTTTGTCCTGTTTATGTGCACCCTAAAACCTGTTTTACATTTCTGGGGTTACAAAGAAGGCAGTTCTGCAGAGACTTTATTTTTAATCGTATGTCTATATTTGTGTGAGGTTTTGGTGGGTCACGCTTTCATATAAAAGTGAGGAAAACGATCCCTGCATGTGTCGTATGAATCCACAAAGCTGTGTCTGTGTCTCTCAGGTGGAATGTGTCCGTTCCGTCACATCAGCGGGGAGAAGACGGTGGTGTGTAAGCACTGGCTCAGAGGGCTCTGTAAGAAGGGAGACCAGTGCGAGTTTCTGCACGAATACGACATGACCAAGATGCCTGAATGCTATTTCTACTCAAAGTTTGGTGGGTTCACTTGACTTCCTCGTTTAAAACGCTTTCCATTGCTTAGCACGCAGGTCTGATAGATTCAAACTGTGTGTTGGCTCTCAGGTGAGTGCAGCAACAAGGAATGTCCCTTCCTGCACATCGATCCAGAGTCTAAGATCAAAGACTGTCCTTGGTACGACAGAGGCTTCTGCAAACACGGTAAGGTCCAGCCCAGTGTCAGGTTTTCGTGCTCTGGATTCGTTGTAACCCACATTTTTACCGTTTTTATTTTTTATTTGATTCGGAAAGAGGCTTTATTTTGAAAAATTTCTGAATTCTCCCCACCACATCTGACTCATTCTTGACACATAACAAATTGCTCAGTGACGTGCTGACAAAAACGCAAATGTTCCTGGAAAGTTTTTTTTGTTCATAGAGCATATTAAGTGAGGAAACAGAAGAAGAGCCTTTATCTTCAAAATACAAGAAATCTGCATTTGAACAGACAAAAACCAGGAGTCTTTACTGCAAATGTGGATTCATTGTGACAGTTGTTCCCACACGCCATAACAATGGGGCATCATATTCAGCAACCTGCTGTGTAATGTTACGAGGATGTTTGCAAATAACGTTGCTGAAATGGTTTATTAGTATGTTTAGAAAATACAATTTTTAGACACAATTATTTTTCATATTTATCTGTCCTTAAAAGTCAGACGAGGCTGAAGTTGGAATTCGATTTTTGTAGCTTCCACTTTGACAGTTATGGATTAACGGGCCTGTATCCTGCTTTTCTTAAGCCTTTCAGGGTGAACTATATCCATAGAAATACAAATATTTTACAGACGATGAAGATAAACTTGACCCTCAAAAGTTAAAGGGAAACTGAAGGCAAAGATAAAAAAAAGTTGGTCGTCCCTTTCAGTCTCATACAGACTGCTGTGTGAAAATATTGACTGTTCAATCAGACCGGGGCCTGAAAAAAGTTGGGAACCACTGATATAAGTAATCTTCATTTTGTTCTCCTTCCCCACTAGGTCCTGACTGCAGACACAGACACACCAGAAGAGTGATCTGTGTGAATTATCTGGTGGGCTTCTGTCCAGAAGGCAAATCCTGTAAATTTATGCAGTAAGTAAACATTTCTGCTTTCAATAATGGTGTAATTGGTTTGGGTAAAGTTCTGAATGTGAGCGACATCATGTGATGATAAATGTTCCTCTGCAGCCCGCGGTTTGAGTTGCCTATGGGAACATCTGAACAGCCCCCTCTACCACAGCAAATACAAAACCAGGGAAAGGTGCGAAAATGGATCCAAGATTCAGTACCTGCAAGTGCTTCAAGTATTTCTGGGCTTCAATGGGATTTTTTTTACAGCTCTCTGTTCATTCTCTGCCACAGACTGCAGCTTCCAGCGGACGCTCGTCTCTTTCTCTCATCCAGCTGACCAACTCAAGTCCAGGCCAACGCCAGCAGAACAACACAAACATCATTTCTCATCAAAACAACATGAATGCCAACAGAGGACCCCGACCTCTCGACCAGGTCACCTGTTACAAGGTGAGTCGCCTGAGGCTCTGCTCTTGTTCTGTCATTGTTCTGCAGTGAGGAACATTAGCAGTTTAACATAAATCAGGGCTGTAATGTCTGTGTTTATCTTACAGACAAAAAATAGAATTCAGGACTCTCTGTGGGTTCAATCTGTTCGGTTTTATTCTTCAGTTTCTCTCCGACATACAGTCCCAGTGCATCACCAACTCTTCTTTGGAGTCTCTCTCCACATCAGTACCCTGATGCTCCACCTACCAGTGCCCTCTTCTGGTCATTTCTAACATTACAAGCTGTTAGCAACGTTTGACAGGGGTGCTCATGACGTCGAATGCGATCGACCGGTCGATCTTCAAAGACATGAGGTTAGATAGCAGGCCAGCAAAGACAAATACCGAAAAATAAAAAAGTGAATTAAAAAAATCCATCAGCAAATCAAAATCCTCACGAGAAGTACGGCACTTGATTGACATGGAGAACGGCCAATCAAATATCCTCAGACACATACGTCACTGCACGTGTGTGTTTAAATACACTGCGCGCAAATTCTGTCATCAGATAGTCACTACTTTCCCCGCGCAAAGTGTGAGCAACCCTGGTTTATGACAGGAAATGTTCTCCTGGACATTTGTGCCATCACCAACTATAATGCAAACTCTAGTATACAAAAACATTTCCAATATATCAGAAATTTTATTTAATTCATAAATGGCAGGTGGACGGCAGCTTTTTGAAAACCCATTTTGGCATTAACTCAAAAAGTGCTTTCATAACAATACTGCGCAAGGAAAATAAGTCGAAATAGTGTTGTAACTTTTGGGGTCACAGTAACAGAGCTGGGTTAATGAAGCCTTTCCTTACGCCCCCATAGGGAAAACAAAGCTCATTGGAATTGTTTTTTCAAATCCAAAAAACATGTATTTTCAGCTATAAAATCTGCTGTCACAGATGTTAAATTAAAGTAATTTTGGAGCAGATTTTTCGATAAATGAAAACGGTTTCCTTTTAACTGATTATTTAAACTAAACAAAGGTGCAACTTTCTGAATAAAAATTACATTGATTTTTTTTTGTTTTTTTTAAGCTACAATAGAAATTGCCAAAAAAAAATTGGTAATGGATTTGATTAACTGACAATGCATATTAAAAATAAAATTCATTTTTTTTTAAGTAAAGCCCTAATGCACAATTTATGAAACTTGAGGTTCACAGCTCCTCCCAGAATGTAAAAGATCAAGTAATAGTTGAGGCCATATCATGCTGGTTTAAAGACCCACATCGATGAAAACAATGTTTTTGGTGTTTTAAAAAATGATTATGGAAGACAAAATTGCATTTCTGAGGTTTTTTTCAGGATGGAGAACAGTTTTCTGAGAAAATACAATGGGCGGGCCACAAGCTCCATTCTGATGCATCCACTGTCAGACAAATGGATTCATGAACATCTTTTTGTCTGAGCTGGCATCTGGCTCAAAACTGTACAGCTGGATAGCTCCAATATTGCTCGCCATTTTTGTTGCAGCACTAATGTTATGTTGGGGTGTGAGGGGCTGTAAGCTTGCAGGAGAGAGTGTAAATAGATGGGTGACAGGAAGTGGGGGTGGGCTCACTCTGCAGCAGTGGTCCCACCCCCAACTCAGAGGAGAAATTCTAATGAACTTCTGCTGCACTGCAGAAATTATGTCTCGGAAAACAGTTTTGTTTTTGTCTAAAAATGGCATAATCATAATGAAAAGACCACTGGGAATGCTTTTATTATAGATCAAAAGATGATCAGTGTGATGATCAAGTGTTTAACACTTGTGCTATCTTAGATGACCCCACACTTACATTAACGTGTTCTCCCTACCATGACAAAGATGGATAAAGGTGAAGATTTTAATGTAATCCATGGACACCAGTGAAGATCACAATAAAATGAAGAAAAAGGGTTCAGAGCACTGTCTAGTGGGTCTAGATGACCCAACTCCCAATGTCTAAGTGCCTAGGATAGCACAAGGGATAAAACCTGAACTTTCAAGTTTAAATTTGCATTTTGTGCTACATTGTCTTTATGAATCATGTATTTCCTTCTCTGATCTTTAATGGTTAAACATTCTGAAATAACTACAAACTGTTATCCTGTCTGCAGTGCGGTGAGAAGGGCCACTACGCCAACAAATGTACCAAAGGCCACCTTGCCTTCCTGAGTGGACAGTAATTTGGGCTGCAGTGTGCTGCCTCAGGAGATGGAAGGACGCCCTCGTCCTCACGGTGAACAGACTTCAAACTTTCTCCTGTGGGAATTCACACAGACGAAACCTGATTTTTGCAGGATGTGGACGATAGAAAAGGTTTCAGTTCGAAGTCTGGACTCAAAGATGTGCGCTTTAAAACGATAGTTCCAGTTCCCAGCCTCTTTAAAGGTGCCATTGCGATTTTTTTTCTGGTAGGATTCTCGTCAGTGCTTCACTGAAGTGCTACTGTCTGTAATTTCCTAATAAATCTGAGTGATGACCCATAGTGGGGATGTCAACACAATCAGTGTGTGTGATTGAACACTTGAAACTTGTCTTTTCAGCCATTGTCACACACAGACTGGAAGACGTTCCTGTCAGAACCACTGATATTCAGATCTATTACTAAACAAACTCACTGGAACATGAAACTGGTATTGTCTTTAATTGGTCACATTAATACAACAGAGCTGAGCATAGAAGCAGGAGGTGCCAGGATGTGACGGTTCACCCCGATGGCTGCTGGGACTCAGTGGTACTTCCTCCAGCGATCGTGTTCTACCAAAAAACAAGATGTTCAGCAAATCTGGCAAACCAAACCAGGAAAAACGTAGTTCAGATGGTAAGAATCTCACTTATGTGGTCGTATTCCCACAAGTAGCTGATGGCCACGTATCCGACCAGCAGCATGGCCACGCCGCCAATGCCGCCCTTCTTCACATTGATGTACTTGTTGTAGTATCTGTCGTGGCCTGAAAGCAAAAGGAAAAACTGCTTTAAGGATTAAGAGTCTAGAGCTAAGTGTCTCTGATTTGATGATTTAAAGTTGTAGGGGTTATTTTTTTTTTCAAAGATCAAAATACAACAAAAGTGGGTTTGAAGTTTTTTTTATCGTGACAAACTTCCAACCTTTACTTTTAGACCACTTATAGTTTTTTCTTTTCTAATCTAAAGCTATTGGGGAAAAAGATCTGGTCTAGAGTTCTGTAATTTAACATCAAAAAACCGTAGGAACACTTTAGAGAGCAATCCAAACAATATTGACCAGAAACTTCTAATAGCAGAACCCATATGTAGACAAAGCCTACGGTGATCCACAGTTTACAACAAAAGCAAAAAAAGACATTTTAGTTTCCTTGAACCTGTTTAGTGAATTTGATCACTTTGACTGCAAAGCAGCAGAAGAGAGAAGAGAATCTGAAAAAGGAGATGAGACACGAAGAAATGGAACTATTTAGATTTTGTGTTCTGTAGCCATTACCATGACAACGCGGGACACCGCGTTTCAAAGAGTCCACAGGAAAGAGGAGCGCTTGCTGGTTTCGACTGCGCGCTAACATACAAGCAAAGCATTGTGGGATTTGTAGTATTAGTGGTACAGTATATGATATACATTTGTTATGATCTCACAGGCCAACTATAATTACACCCCGGGTGGGCCGGGCCTGAGTTTGACACATGGGCCTTACATAAGGAACGATGCTCGACGAGGTATGCATTATCAGAAAACAATGGACGATGCAGAAGCCTGACCATCCAAAGCGAAGTGAGATTGCTACTGTGAAATAAAGCATCAGTTCAGAGGGAAAGTTACTGCATGTTTTTGTCCAGATGATGAAGCTAAAGTTTGTTTCAAAGAAACAAAGTCTAAATTGTTCAATTCCCCCTCATGTCTCTTCCTCAGATTATTTTCTCTCTCTTCTGCTGCATCCCAGTCTTTAAAATGACCAAAAACCAAACAGGTTAAAGTAAACTATAAAATCACTTGTCTTTTCTACTGTTTTTCTGTTGGAATAAACTGAGGAATAAGTTCCAACAACCTATGTTTTTTTAAATGCGTTTTAAACATGTTAATAATTGAAACACCAACAGGCTTTTTGCGAAGGGGCAGTGCTATAGAACATTTGGGCCACATGACCAACATCTTTTCAAGGTGTCTGTTATTTCTGTGGTACATCACTTTTTAATCCACACCCTGCATCCACTCAGAATATTGTGCCAATTTGTAATTAATGGCGATTAATGTCATAATTTGGCAGCCCTACTTTTAACACTTCACAGCAACTTTTCATTTTTTCATCTGCTGATGCAAATACCAGGATTTGATAGGAGTTAAAACTCCAGATTAGGAAGCAGATTTTTATGTTCTACAGTCATGACTATTGGATAAAAAAATACAGGTTTGCACCTAAACCTTTGAAGAAAAATGGTCCCATCTTTAAAAGAAAAGGAGAGAATTAACACCATTCGGGATAGCTTTTTATTGGATCAATTGGTTTCCACTTTAAATGTGCCTCATCTATTTAGCAAATTTAAACAACCATCCTATTTGAAAGCTTAAACTTTTTTTATTTTTAAACAATTGTATCTTCCATTTGGTTCAGTTGGAATCACTAATTACTTTTTAATAATAAAGAAATGTTTTTAAATGACATTTGAGTGAATTATTACATCTTTAAATAGTAAATTAAATGGATTTAGTATTTGCCATTTTTCCATGTTGGTGTTTTGTAAAGCTAATGATCAATCAATAGGTAAACAAGTTTAAGTAAAGGCAAACAATGACCAGAAAAAAGAAAAAAGAAAAGAGCCTAAATGTCAGATTCTATCTGCGTTACAATTAGCTAAATTTGCCATGAAACTAATAAGACGTAAGGCTTGGTTTTGAGCGTAAAGTGTGTCTGTATCCAGAACTTTTCCGGGTCCCTGGACAGAGATAAGGCTGCAGTCAGTCACCTCGGCGGATGGCCTGCAGGATGCCGTTAGGGGTGAAGTCTCGCCCTCCCAGCCAGCTTCCCAGCTCTCCCAGTTTCACATCCATCAGGCGCTTCTCCACCACGGGAACTAAGGATGTAGAAACAGAACGTTTAAGCTCCAGGAAGAGTTTGAGCACCACCTGAGGAAAATCATGGAACCAAATCGCCAACATGCACTCATGAAACCGCTCTGCATGTATTGACATACATAGCTGTAAGTTAAGGGTTTAAGGCTAAGCGGCCAACCCAAAAAGAATACAACTGTTTAGCAAACTAAACATGTGAAACAACGACATTGAAAATGTTTTATTCAACCAGATTGTCTAAATATTGATTGATAAGCGCCGGATACGGATAACTTAATCGGTAGTTCTATCGGTGTCAGTGAGTCGAAGACCTTGAAATGAACCGGACGGTTAGCATGGCCTGCGTTCACCAATAAAACTCAAATGCGCTTCTCTTTCCGTCTTTAGAATAGCTCGTAGTCGCACTCAACTTTCACATAATCCATCTAAAATTCGTAATGAATGCAAACTAAAGAAACTCTCTCGATTTTAAAGGCAGAGGACATATTACCTGGTCTGTCCGCCATCGTGACCGGAGATCTGTTGCTAAGAATGATGGGAAAAATTGAAGAGGTGCATTATGGGTTCCCATAATGAGTTTTTTAAATTCGGCCACTAGATGGCGCCAGATGGCACATCCTCGTGTTTCCGCCAATCAGCTGTCATTCACTGTAAAGAACAGTTTTTGTTACTATTTCTATATTTTGTTTAAATGTTCATCTTTTTTTAAATGTATTTTTTTTGTTATTTTATTTGCTGATTAACATCCCCAAATCCAAGATTAGTTTCCTCTTAGCTTTTATAATTTGAAATATTAAAGAAATGAAATTTCATTTAGCAATTTTTGTATTTAAATTTTAAATTTCAGCTTTTTAAAATGACTGGATGAAAACCCAAATTTTCAGTTCACCCTGTCTGCAACCAGGATTGACCTAATGTTAATTTTCAAAAGTGTTGTCAAGATATTTTATTAGTAATGAAATGTATTTATTTGGTTTAAGATTGTCCAAAATTGAGTTGAAAATGTTCTAAAAAATTGGATCAAAAATTTCACAATGTTTATGTAAGTTGTAATATCATTTTAAGTTAAGAAAAATAGAAATTATGGTTGATTGGTTTGTATTAACATCTCTTATTACAAGAATTTAGATCATTTTATTAAAATTGTTTATTTGTAAAGTATAACCCTGAGAACATAAAAACTTGTGAAAACCTTGTTTTTATTTTTGTTTAGTTTTCAGTTTACATTTTGTTTTTTATGGTGAAATATTGACCATGTGGTGGGCTTTTCTGGATGTTTCACACATCACAACACTTTGCTCTTATTTAATCTGTTTCAGGTCTTTCCATTAGCAAACAGCAGCAGGATTTATTCTTAGTTCTGTTCACTTATGAGGCTTTAGCTGCATTTATTGCAGCCGTCATGTCCCCTCATCACTATCAGAGTTCATGAAACAGTGTTCACATCATTCTTCTTTTATCAGCTGTATGTCAAGTAGAATACACTTAATTAGAATCAAGTATTTAGCTTTTTATCATTTTATTGCATTCAAAAATTCAGGTTTTGTCAATAATTCTTCATATTTTTTAAATATGATCGATCGATGTTATTAACTTCATTTAGCCCTGTTTAAAAGATTTTTTCCAATATTTCTTTTTTATTTTTCATCTAATTCAGCTTCTATTATGTGTCATCTTCTGGAGTCATTTTTGTAGTAAATAATTGACTTTTCTGTTGAGCTATCAGTGAATCTTAAATGAAATAACTTCAGAGGGTTAGCATTTATTTCTTTTTAATTTCCTTTAGTGCTAAAGAGCACTTCATCTTTAATAATCAGCCTCTCCCAGCACTCATGAGCATTTTTGAAGAAATACAATTTTCCAGACTGTGACTGATTACAGTTGCGTTTGTTTTTCTGGTTGCTTGTAAATCGTTTTTTTCTGGGTCGGGCCTCTTCAGCACTGGTGGAGTGTTCACGTTTCAATGCCTTAATCACATGATTGAGCCCACGTCTTTTCTTCTGAGCACATGAGTGAAGATGTGTTCTCGTGCTGCTCAGTGGCTCCACAACTCAGCATAGATTCAAAAAAACATCTATTCTTTTCTGTGCATCTTTATGCGGAAGCTACTTTCACATTATTCATGCAGTGAAACTGGGATGTGCATTAGCCTGAAGAGGCCGGTGAGTTCAGAAATATTTTGTTAAGAATGAATCATGCATAAACACTCTGTTCTGTACCTGCTGGTTGTTCTCGCACAGAGCTACTTCATTGCGGCACATCTTTGAATGTTTTTAGCCTGATTCAGCTTCATAAGCCTGTAACTTGAAGAAAAAAGATCAGTTGAACATTTTGGAAAATAAATCCTTTCAAGCTGCACCTTAGAACCTTGACAGGGTTAATCCGTAGAGAATTTAGATCAAAAATAAGATTTTAGAATTTAAAAAAGTTAATTTATCTGGTTTGAATTGGGAATTTTGTATCATTGTGCTTTAAAAAAAGTATGAAGAAGTCTGAAAATCCACTCATTTCAATTGAACAAGAGACTCCATAACCATTCATTGTGTCATTGTGTTTTATTACTGGAGAGCTGATCTTTAACTCTTCAGTCAAGAGCCTTTTAACCAAGAACCTTCTGGATGCAATGAGCCCTGAAGCAGCATCTCAGTGACCATTTTGGAGATCCTCTAGTTCAGTGGTCTCCAACCTTTTTCAGGCCAAAGTGTCATGATCAGTAGGCGGGACAGACCCAGACGCTGAAACCCAGAATGATCACAAGAGTGTTTTAATGTCAATGCTGTTTTGGCTGTAAGATGATCCTTGGCGAGAGCGTGGCTCGTGACGTGGCTGGAGGCAGAGTAGCGGCAGAGCGTCTCCGGAATTCGTCGTAGCAACAGGTAAGCAGCCGAGGTTTTCCACACAGGTGACCTTCGTCGTGATGAATCCTGTGACAGGGATACACAGGGTTAGAACGTGGCAAGACGAGAGTAAACAAGGCATGAGCAGGCAGACCAGGCGTAGTCACCATAAGGGGTGACGAACTGGCGTCGAATGGATGGACTGGCTCTCCTTAAGAGCAGACGGGTTGATGAAGGTGAAGTGGTCACAGCTGGTGGGATCAGGAACAGAGCAGGAGGAGGCGGGGCAGACAGGGGCACCGTGACAGTACCCCCCCCCCCTTAACGACCGCCTCCAGGCGGTCCAGGCCGACGATCCGGATGAGCGCGGTAGAAGTCGGAAATGAGGGAGGGGTCCAAGATGAGGGAACGGGAGATCCAGGACCGTTCCTCAGGACCATAACCCACCCAGTCCACCAAGAACTGATGGCCGCGACCCCGGCGCCGGACGTCCAATATCCGGCTGACGCTGTACGCCGGAGCATCATCAATGAGCCGGGCGGGTGGCGGGGAAGCGGAAGGCGGGCACAAACTGCTGTCCAGAACAGGCTTGATTTGAGAAATGTGAAACGATGGGTGTACCTTAAGGGCTGCTGGAAGATGGAGACGGACCCAGGTGGGATTGATGATGCGGTCGATGGTGTAAGGACCGATAAACCGGGGAGCCAACTTGCGTGATGTGGCCTGAATAGGGATGTTCTTGGAGGAAAGCCACACTTTCTGGCCTGGTTGGTATGTGGGGCCGTCAATACGATGGCGGTTGGCTGCGCGACAGTAATTCTCTGTGGTGCGTAGGAGGGCTGTCTTAGTTTGGTGCCAGATGCGTTGGCATCGCCGAAGGTGCTCTTGCACGGAGGGGGTGGACAAATCAAGTTCCTGAGAGGGAAACAGAGGAGGCAAGTAACCGAGTGAGGCTTCAAAGGGGGACAAACCTGTGGCCGAGGAAGGATGGGAATTGTGGGCGTATTCGACCCAGACTAAGTATCGGGCCCAATCTGTGGTATTCTGGGCGGCAATACAACGGAGGGAAGTCTCCAGCTCCTGGTTGGCCCGCTCAGCCTGCCCGTTGGATTGGGGATGGTAACCCGAAGAGAGGCTGACGGTGGCACCTAGAGCAGAACAGAAGGCTCTCCAGACTTGAGATACACTTTGAGGTCCGCGGTCGGACACGATGTCGGAGGGGATGGTTTCTGAAGACAAGATTGACCAACACGTCAGCGGTTTGGGTGGCCGAGGGCAGCTGAGGGAGAGCAACAAAGTGGACAAACTTAGAGAACCGGTCAATGATGGTGAGTACGACCGAGTTACCTTGTGACGGGGGCAGGCCGGTGACGAAGTCCAGTGCGATATGGGACCAAGGGCGGTTGGGCGTGGGCAGAGGATGTAACAACCCTGCTGGAGGAGAATTCGAGGACTTGGAGGGCGCACAGGTGGAACAGCCGGCTATGTAGTCTCGAACGTCTCGATTCATGGAAGGCTAGAAAAACCGTCGACGCACAAGGTTGAGAGTGCGTGTAACTCCGCCGTGACAGGCGATACGGGAGGTGTGAGCCCAAGTGATGACGTCTGACCTTAGTGAGAGGGGAACATAGAGAGTGCCGTTAGGAGGTGTGGGATTGTCAGGTTCCTCACCTTGCGCCTGAATGACTTGTCTCTATGTCCCAGGTCAGGTTGCCAATGATGCAGGTCTCCGGAATGATGCTGGTGGTGATTTCAGGGAGTACAGAGTCGGAGAATTGGCGAGATAAGGCATCCGGCTTGATGTTACGGCTGCCAGGTCTGTATGTGAAAGAAAAATTAAACCGATCGAAGAATAAACACCAACGGGCTTGACGTGAGTTGAGGCGTTTAGCTGAGCGCAGATATGCAAGATTTTTATGATCAGTCCACACTATGAATGGATGTGTCGAGCCCTCCAGCCAATGTTGCCACTCTTCAAGAGCCAATTTGATAGCGAGGAGTTCTCTATTTCCCACATCGTAATTCCGTTCTGCTGGGGATAGCTTCCTGGAAAAGTAGGCGCAAGGCTTGAGTTTTCCTGATGATTCTTCACGCTGGGATAGGACAGCCCCTACTCCGGAGTCAGAAGCATCCACCTCGACCACAAACTGTCTGGAGGTGTCTGGCTGTATGAGGATGGGGGCAGAGATGAATAACTTCTTGAGCGTACCAAAAGCATTTTGAGTTGAGGGACCCCAGTGGAATGGCTTGGATGTGGAAGTAAGCTGGGTGAGAGGTGTGGCAATAGCACTGTAGTTTCTAATGAGCCGACGATAAAAATTGGCAAAACCTAGGAATTGTTGGAGTTTTTTGCGAGAAGAAGGGGGTTCCCACTGAGAGACTGCAGTGATCTTGGCGGGATCCAGACGTGTGCTGCCGGCTTCAAAGATGTAGCCCAGAAACGGGATGCTGTTGGCAAGGAACTGGCACTTTTCAGCCTTCACAAATAACTGATTTTCGACTAATCTCTGTAGGACCTGACGAACATGGTTCTGGTGGACGACAGGATCTCTTGAATAGATTAGGATGTCGTCTAAGTATACGAAAACGAACTGATTCAAAAAGTCCCTAAGGACGTCGTTAACGAGACGTTGAAAAATAGCGGGAGCATTAGTGAGACCGAAGGGCATTACGAGGTATTCGTAATGGCCGATGGGGGTGTTAAATGCGGTCTTCCACTCATCCCCCTCTTTCATGCGCACAAGATGATAAGCGTTGCGGAGGTAAAGTTTAGCTTAGTAAAGACGCGCGCCTCCTGAATTGAATCAAACACCGAAGTGATCAGGGGCAACAAATATTTGTCCTTTACCGTAATCTGATTGAGTTCACGGAAGTCGATGCAAGGCCTGAGGGTTTTGTCTTTTTTCTGAACAAAAAAAAACCCCAGTCCGGCAGGAGACGAGGAGGGGCGAATATGACCAAGGGTGAGAGCTAGCTGAATGTAGCGTTCCATGGCCACTTTTTCAGGGCCTGACAAATTGAACAATCTCCCTTTAGGAAGGGGGGAGCCCTCTAAGAGATTGATGGCAGAATCATAGGGCCTATGAGGTGGTAAGGAGAGGGCCTTGGCTTTACTGAACACCAGTTTCAAATACACTTAGGGATGTTAGATAGATCGATGATGTCAGATTCGACGCTAACGGGAGCAGTGATAGAAGGAACCGCAGATTTGAGACAATTGCTCAAGCAGTAATCACTCCAACCTATGATATTGTGGTTACTCCAATCGAGATGGGGATTATGGAGCTTAAGCCAGGAAAACCCCAAAACCACGGGTGTTTGAGGAGTGTGCGTAACGAAAAATTGCAAGAATTCGTGATGATTCCCCGAGGTAACTAGCATGACAGGTTTAGTGCGGTGCGTAATGAGCGAGAGGTGTTGACCACTGAGGCCGGCCGCCTTAACAGGGGATGAAAGGCGTTCGGTGGGTAGAGATAACCGATTGACTATATTTTGATATATTAAACTCTGTTCAGCGCCAGAATCGATGAGCGCCTGAAAATTCTCCATTTAGACTGATGACATAATTTGACGGGTACAAAAAAAATTCATTTGCTGAATTAGCATTATCCCCCCGCGACCCGTCATCTAACGGGGGGTTCTGGAGTTTCAAACGGCGATTGCACTGATTGACCTGGTGACCTAGTTCCCCGCAGTAAAAACACGCACCTTCGTTGCGTCGTCTCATCCGCTCTTCCGCGATGAGCTTCGAATGTCCAACCTGCATGGGTTCATCGGGGGTAACGCGTGGGTTCTCTGGTTGAGAACCAGGATCGGGACAGACTGGCAGGTTAGGAGATGTCCGTACTGGAACAATACGGGGCATATGACTTCGTTCAAGATTGCGCTCTCGGAGCCTGATATCGGAACGAAAGGCCGCAGCAACCAACTCCTCAAATGAATTAGCTTCCGGCTGGGTGCATAGATGGTCTTTGATGGGTTCACTGAGAGATTGATAAAACACGCCCCGGAGTGCCGGGTCAGTCCAACCAACTTCTACCGCTAAAATGCGGAGAAACTTGAAACGCGTCCAACTTTAATGATGGATAAATAAATCAAAATAAAACTGTCGTAAAATTGGTGTTTTCTAAATATAATTATAAACGTGAATCCATCCTTTCTGCATATTTTTTGTGAAACATTTCAGCCAGTTGCTGCATATATATGCAAAGCGGCTGTCTCAATAAATCTGTATTTGGAGGATGACTCCAGGTTTTGTCTGTAAATAGCAACTTCTTTGAAGTTGAAAGTTTTCCTTCGGTTTCCTTACTGATTCTTTTCCCCCCAAAGAAACTTTCTAAAGACGTTCAATTTTTGGGTTTTTATTAGCTTTTTAGCTTTGGGCTACTAACCTAGCAGCTGCTTAAAGTCCCGTCAAGACAGACAGATGTGGTGAGCAGAATCCGTTGGTTTTCCAAAATAAAACTTTCTTCAGTATCAGAGAATAAACAAAACGGAAATAACCTCTGTTAGCGTATAGATTTTTTCTTCCTGCAGTCAGGTACTAGGTGACCTACGGACCGGTACCAGTCCGCGGCCCAGGGGTTGGGGACCACTGCCCTACATCACATTTACCTGAAAGACCCAAGTATGAGAGATTTTAGAGGAGGTGGTGGTGGTGGTAGTTGGGATTAAAAACATCCTTTGGTGATAATTTACAAGAAAGTATTGCAGCCTTTTAATGTTCACGCCTCTCCCCTTTAATAAGTGTGTCCGATTTCATGTAGTCTGTAATAATAGCCTGAAGCATTTACTATGTTTGGGCTCTAGATACCTGGGGGGGGTTGCAGCCGATCAATGAAGCGGCTCTACAGCCCCCGCTTCCATTCCTAAAGATGCTAAAGGTGCTGTTAGTTACTCAGGCCGAGAATTGAGAGCGAGTGGCAAAGGTGACTCTGGGGGTTCATATCTCTGCTCCAATCAGCCACTAATCAATGAATGCCCCCCCACACACAAACACACCACCCCCACCCTCAACAGCCACCCAGGAAGAGGATGGAGATGTGTCTCTGGCCTTAATCCAAGAATCAGCCTCTTTGCTTAATGTGATGGATTTTCCTGCATCTCATGAAGGGCCTTCATCACCTTCCTCCTCCTTCCTTCCTCAAAGCGTTTCTTCATTTCTGCTTCTCTTTGCTTTCTCTCAATGTGGATGAAGGATCTGCAAGTGATCCAAATGCTGCGACACAGTGGATCATTTAACAACTGTGTCATCACCAACTAGAAGGTGAACTCTAAGACAAAGACAAACAAAAACCTTTCCAATAACTGAAATTTTAGTTAATTCACAAGCAGCAGGTGAAATAGCTTTCTTTTTTTTTTATTTATTAGATATTTTGGCATTAACTCAACAAGTGCTTTCATATTGCTCAAAGAAAATAGGCCATAGTTTAAATAGTATTGCAACTATTTGTGACAAAAGTACTGTATTTGTTGTATGTCATACCTACAGCGATTGGATACGTCAGGACAAAATACCATAGATATTTCTATAAACTCCAAACAATGAAAAAAAAAGTCATTCATCTTTTCTTACATTATGAGACAGGGTGTGAGGAACTTCATTCATTCTGTGATAGTGCTTTTATTGCATGTAAAATGAAATGTTTTTACTTTTTAGTTAGTTCGCTATAGTATTTAAACATTTTGCACAATTGGGCAGTTCATTTTTTTCACCCCCAGTAAATGGAGGGGCGATCAGCTTTAGTAGTAAATTTAAAACGTCTTCACATTTAACGTGATTTAAAGAAAGTCTGGGTTTAATCTGACTGTGCTTGGTTATTTATTTATTTATTTTTAATTTTCATGATTTTTTTTAATTTACGGCTTGTTTTTATATAATTTTGTTTTAATGCAAAGCACTTTGTGTTACGTCTATATATGAAAAGTGCTTTATAAATAAAGTTTGATTGATTGATTGAAACTGAATGTATCGATCAAGCTTTATTAATGAAAATCTCTTTTCATGTGTTTAAGCTCAAAACGTTTTATGATTAATCATCAAACATTAAAATGCAAAAAAAACCCCACCCCTTTGCCCTCCCCCTCCCCTTCATTCACACACACACACAAACACACAAAAAATGCATACAGGCGCGAATAAATGACTAGTTTTTGTAAAAGAGATGTATGGCTCTATTGTAAGAAAACATTATATCAGGACTCAGACACAGAGCATCGCCACAGTGCCCACCCACTCCAGACACCAACAGCCTCCACTCAAAGGCTCCACAACCATGAGGCTCCAGCAGGCCCCCTGCTTGGAATTGTGTGAAAAGCTTTGCCTCTTTAGATTATCATTCAACGTTTCTGCTTAAGAGTGAGAGTCAAAAAAGTAATGTTGGGATTTTAAATAAACATTTGTAAATGTGACATAAAGCAGCAAAAGCTCAAAGTTTACAGTGAAGAAGACAAAAAGGGTCAGTTCATCTTTAAATGTCTGAGTCTTTAGCAGCACAGCTGGAAGCTTCCAGGTCTTCATCACACCATCACCTTCATCACAGAGGAAATGACCGGGATTGAAGATTGTGTGTTGACTTCAACAACATGCAAACCTCAGACAGAGCCTCTACATGGAGAACATCCATTTTCTGAACATGCTTTGTCCTGTTCATTGAAGGCTAAATGAAAAATCCAAACTTTCTTCCTGATTAAAGAACTGAAACTCTCTTCAACTGTCAATCTCCAAACGTCTAAAGAAGATCTGAATAGCTTAATGATCTAAAAAGAACTGAAATGTTTCTAAAACTCCGATTTAAGACTGAAACGCTGGAAAGAGGAATCTCTGGGAAGCAGAGCTATGGAAGGATCTGACTGCAGAAATGAAAGAGGACAAATCTACGGTGGCCGAGAACCGCCATTGCAGCAAAAAAAAGAGTAGAAACTGCAAACAAAAAAAGGAAATGCAAACAAAAAATAAACGCTGCAAATAATAACTGCCATCACAGCAAAAAAAAAAGAAAAGCGATGCAAACAGGCAAAGCCACAACAGAAGTGAAGTGCCGGTGACACCTCTCTGTCTGTCAGCAGCTAGCAGCCCGTGGGCTTGCAGAGCTTGCTCTCCTGTTATGCCGGCAGACATAGATCCACTGCAGAACGTGCATTGTCTGCTCGCCGCCTGTCTAAAAATGTGTTCCTGAGCTTGATGCTGTGTGTGGGAGAAGCTGCCAGCTAATGTTTTTAGATCGTGTGTTTTGCATTAACACAGAGAGTGAACTACATGCAGACAGACAGAGATTCGGTTCATTTCACTCTCCTGCTGCTGACGGACTCCGTAGACTTCCAGGTTCAGTTTGTCGTCTGAGAGCGAAGTTTTTGTTTCTATATGTGGAAAGTATTATATGTTTTTCCTGCATTTCTTCGGTCAAAAACTAAGTGCTAGTTCCAGAGTTGAACTGAGCACGTACAAATCAGATCGCTTCACATCGTTGCAGCGAGTAGTAACTGACGTTTATGTTGCTTGGATTTCTACTAAATAAACATTTTAAACTATTCATTTTACCCTCCCTCAGTGTTTTTCAAAGCTTTTCTTGTGTTATTTTGATAAAGATCATTTGTGATAAAAACTTTTGGAGAACTGCATGAAGCAAAATGCCTCTTTTTTTCTAGTTAAAGCACGAAATTGTTTTATTTTTTTCTTCTGGTTAACAAGCAAAAGTTTTTGACTGAGAGTTTTTGGAGTTTCAGTAGAAGTCTTTGTCACTACTGTACTTTGGAATTGACCAACTGACAGAAACCTTTAAAAAACAGGAAGATTGATTGTTTTTTTCTTCTAAAATTGGGTTTAAGGTCTGAAAAGAGACTACTTCACGTCTCTCCCCCCATATCTGCATCATCATTGAGGAACAGGTTAACCTGAAACATCAACTCAACACAAAACTGCGGCTGAAGATCAAACTGGGAGAAAAACTGGAGTCAGCTTTCTGAAGTCAAAACAACGCTGCTAGCATTCGTCCCACCTGTGGAGTCTGCGGACGTCAATGAAGAGGCACCAGTTGACACCAACGTTTCAGAACCACAGCTGGGTTCCGAACAAGAAGCGGTTCCAGAGCCTTCCAAAAAGCGCAAGAAGCATAAGAACAAGAAAGCGAAGGCCCTCCCTGCCCCAGAGGAACCAGGAAGCTGTGAACCAGTCAGCCCACCTCTGACTGACCAGGTTGACATGAATCTGGATCAAACAAAAATGGAGGAAACTGACTCAACAGTGACAGAGACCTTGAACAGACTGAAGCCAAAGGTTTACTGCCAGATTCTTTGGAGAATGTCGTTGAGCCCAAACTGAAAAGTCAGAGACAGACCGGCCTCAGAACAACAACCTCCCAAAAGACGCAAGAGACCTGTGGAGATGGACACCACAGAATCCCCCCCCCGCACTGTCTAGTGGGTCTAGATGACCCAACTCCCAATGTTAACGTGCCTAGGATAGCACAAGGGTTAAGTAAGACCCTTCAGGCGACAGCCTATCTGGGTGTCTCTATTCCAGTAGCGGCTTTAGGTACGGGCAGCAGCGGGGGCAATTAAAAGGGGGCACCGGCTCAGCGCTTGGGGGAAAAAAATCGGCGCCATCATGGTTTTCTATTATCTGTTTGTTTGATTAACTGTTCTGGGAATCAGTTCAGTTGTGGATCTCTCCTAAATATCCTAAAACTGATAATGAAATCAAAAACTGTCCTCTAATCCACATTAGATGTAATTTATATGGATGAATTTTCATAATTATTTTCCTCATACCGCTGTATTTTGCAAGTTTTGTTTACAGTTACTGCTCAGGCTGCGAGGGGAAACAACACAAAGAGCACAGCCTCGATTGCGCAATCCCTGGGTCACCTTCAGTTTACTCAGCTTATGCCAATGCTTCTCAATTATTTTTTGCAAGAAACAAAACAATATAAATACACTTTCAACAAATATTAACTTTACTTTGCCCTGTTATAGTCAAAAACATTCTTCTAAATGATCGATTGTTTATTTACAATCTCAAAATGCGCAGCTCTTTTACTGCATTACCTGCTGTCTTTATGTCAAATACTGACACCAACTAAACCACAGGCAGACGCAAATAATACATCTATGGAAAATAAAGACACGGCATAAAAATTTCCACAATAGTTCATAAAGAATTACTAGCATGAACTGAGTAATCTAAAGACACACGATGATCCTGGTGTTGCGCAATAGCTCTCCGTGCGCCATTCCAACTCGCAGCCTGAGCCCACTACCACTCCCCTCTCCTTGTCACACGCGCGAGCAGCATGTGACAGGAGCAGCTGCAGGGACTGCAGTTCACAGTTTCAGGCTGTTACAAACACTGTCATATAACAGATAATAGTAAACCAATAGTGGCACAGATTTTTTTCCAAGCACTGAGCTGCTGTCACCACCGCGCCCCGTTAAATTTGCGCCCCGGGCAATTGCCCGTATTACATGTGCCTAAAACCTCTACTACTGCTCACCCCCCTGGCATCGCATCGCGCCCCCCAGTCCCACTATTTGAGAGCACTGGCTTATGCAAATATTGTCATTATTAACTACTGTGGAAATTTTTATTACTTGTCTTTATTTTCCATAAATGTATTTTACAATTGCCTGTCGTTTAGTTGGCGTTATTGGCCTATTGGACATAAAGATGTAAGTATGGATACATGCTCCTCAAAGGTCTTTTAAATCAATCGTGGGCTCACCAAGGATCAGTGTTAGGCCCACTGCTTTTTGATCTATATATGCTACCACTTGGGGCGTCTTGAGGAGGTATGACGTTTGATTTCACAGCTATGCTGATGACACACAACTTGGGGGTTCTTGCTCAGTGAGTAAGTCAGTTTAGAACCGCCTGTGTCAAACTCTGTGTCAAAAGGTGAACAACAAGAAAAAAGGAAAAGCACACAGCTATTCAGAATGAAAGGTGAGTTCACACATAAAAAAGTGTCTTAGCACATCAACAAAACACACAAACAAATAACCTTGGTCCATAAAGTCTGAAAAAGGTCACAATAAGAAACTAACCCAGCACAACTCCTTTAATTCCAGTCTGCTCTTCATCTCTGCTGAGCCTCCTGCTGTTTTTCATATATATGTCTTGTCAGGAGAGCTTTGTCTGTATCATGGAAACCGCCTGAGGAAGCTGGGAAGGAGGCACAGAGACAAACTGGTGAACTTTAAAGAACTAAGTGACTGAAGAGGCAATTATCAACTTTCTTTTGAGCTGGTTTCAGGAGAAGAAAGTCCCGTTCAAGTCCAGTCTGACTGTTCAAATCTGGATCCATGAAATTGTTTATTTCTTCTCTGACTTTTTACAGCTGGAGTTGTAAATCTAAAGTGTTCAGAGTTGTAGCCTTGAATATTAAAATATTAAGAAAAGAACTACGGTTCTAGAATGTCAAGATTCAACTTTTAGCTCAAGGAACTACATAATTTCTATTGAAAATTGTTCTTCTAGGAGAAAAACATACCTGGAAGTCTAACAGCTTTTACTCAGTGCAACACATACAAACATGTCAGAAAGCAGAGGGAAAACATTTGTTATATAATCACTTAGGAGATGTGGAAAAACAGTATATAGGAACTGTGTTCAACCCAGTGATGACTGAGAGGATGGGTACAGTGCTTTGGTTCAACAGATGCAGCAAATCGATGATAAAAATGTAGGTTTTCTTTTTTAGCCTCTTCAAGGTTTCAACCAATCAACCAAAAGTTCTCAGACAAAAGAAAAGAAAAAGGTGAGTCTGAGTGATCTTCAGCAGAGCTGCCATCCATAGTTTTATGGATGGCAATATGGATTGCCTGGATCTCTGGGTTCAGAAAAATGGAACAATATTTAGGAGCCAAAAAGTCAGGTGGAGCTTGAAACCCATCAGTGTGGTGGATCTCAAAAATACAACAAGTAGATCTGTAGGAACAGAACCAATAAACCAATAAAATGTTCCCTAACTGCAGAGAACAAAGTGCTACATTTCTGGGCCAACTGGTTATCGGTTAATGAAAAACTGATAGCTGATTAGTAAAACTAATTCATCAAATCACAAACTTATCATTTTGTCTTCAAAAGAATACAACATTATGTTTTAGCTTCAAGTTTTACTCAAGTGTAAGAAGATTTTTCCAATCAATTAGTACTTGGTCTGTCTTTTAAAGCCTTTTATTGTGGCCATTTAGGCAGGATATGATGTCACCCAACAAAAAAAAGGTGCGAAAAACAAACCTGACATTCGCTGAGACACGGTCTATTGAGCCGTTGTAGTACCATTGACTGTATGTGTATGTATGTGTGACGTCATCCAGTGAAAACGGCCTATTGAGGCATCTGATTGGTTAGTTTATAACTTGAATAACTTGCATTCATATAAATGTATCTGAGCAAGAATATTGTTTTAACAAATGTAATGACGGAGTAATAGCTATTTATTTCTCAACAGAAGTCTTTGGGATTTTGGCTTTTCAGAGCCAACGAGTACTTCTTGTTTGGAATGCAGAGGGGAGGGGTCACTCAGTCCAGTTCTCATGTACAACAGATACTTGATACTTCTTAAAATACTTATATTTATAGGTCATCTGTCTCCCGTATTCGTCCGCCATTTTCTAAAAATTCAATCGCAATGCATTGTGGTCTAAACGCAATGCATTGTGGTCTATATTCGCCAATCTAGTGAGCATCGATCCACACTGGTTTTTCGCAGAGACGTCTGGGAAGTTTCTAGTGCACTCGATTTTGGAACTGTAGATACGGACAGCACTACAAAATGGCAACCGCACTATATAGTGCACTATATTGTGCACTATAGGTGTGGACTGTGTGGCCCAGCAACAGACTGGCGACCTGTTCAGAATGTACCCCGCTTTCGCCCAACAGTAGCTGGGTTGGCTCCAGCAACCCTGTGACCCCAAATGAGACTCAGTGGGTTCTGAAGATGGATGGATAAAGGTTTTCAGATGAACGGTAATCCGGAAGCTTCATTGCTTACTGAGCTGCTGCGTTCCTCTCTGTACTTCATCAAGTTTAGACGGTCACACTTCATGTTGGCTCAACATCTTCTCCTGTGTTATTTCCTCAGGATCACTTCCTGCACCGCTGGGACAACTGCACATGCCTTCAGCGGTGACATGTTCCCTGACACCGGCGCAGTCATGCGGGCAGACACTGAGTGTCCATACAGCACAAACAGTGGCTGTAAAGGCCTCCCCAGACACTGTGGTGTAATCACACGGTGAGCCAGAGGCTGAAATGATTTGTGTTCCAGGCTCACCTGCTTGTTTATGGGTTGTTTATTTGCTCCAGTGCTGCTATGGAGTCGGTGCACTACAAAGGAGCGTCTGCCAGCTGTGCTCACATCCACGCTCACCAACAAAAACACAGAGGGACGGACGGTTTTATTCCACCTCATGAGGCAGGCCCTTAAGGTCCTCCACCAAGACGACTCTTTGATATTGGAGAGAGGTGGAGGGAGAAAGAACAAGGCATGGAGGGAGGAGGAGGGGTAAAGAAGAGATGAGACAGGGATGAAAGAAGACAAGGCTAAAACAATGGAGTACAAAGGAGAGCCTGGCAGAGGATAGAATTATTGGAGGAGAAGGAGGATAAAAGACAGCAAGAGTCAGTGAGTCTTCAGTGACCTTTAAACAGCTCTTCTTCCTCTTCCTCCATGTTCAGCCACAGTTCTATACTGCAGATTTATCCTCTCAGTCCCAGATGTTATTTTTTCACGTGTCTTTTTAGTGTTCTTTATTCTTCTCTCGACCTGCATTTGATTTTGTTGTAAACCCCCACATTTTTGTCTTCAACACGATCCTTCTCCATTTTCATCAAAAGTAGTAAATAGTAAGTAGCAACAAGTTTAAGATAAATGATGGTGAGAACTAAAAAAAACTAAATGTAAATGTGAAGAAAGGTAAACACATTGGATTCATCATTTTGTGAAACAACCTTATAGGATCAATATCAAGCATTATATTTTTCTGCAGCAACACATGAATTCTGGATCCCTCATCCATGTTTTTTCGTTTACTGAATTTTTATAGTTTACGGAGGTCCAGCAAAGGAATTATAGTCAGGAAAGATTTTCCAAAAGTCTTTTTTGTCTGATTTTAAGTAGTAAAATTATAGTTTAAAGTCCCACTCTGATCCTCTTTTGATCTTATTGTAAAAGCGTTCCCAGTGATAATGATGTTGGATAATACTTTTTTAGCCAAAAATCAAAAACTCTGTCGTTTTCTAGGACATATTTCCGCAGAGCAGCAGTTCATTAGAAATTTGGCTCCTAGTTGTGGGCGGGACTGTTGGCACAGAGTAACCCTTTCCCCTTCCAAGCATCCATCTGTTTACACTTTCTATCATAGCACCTCACAACCCCAGAACAGAAAAACAAAAATGGCGAAAGATATTGGAGCTATCCAGCTGTATAGTTTTGAGCCATTTGCCAGCTCAGATGAGGGAAACAAAGATGTGCATAGATCTAGCGAAGGAATCAGAAACTAACTACCGTAACTAACTTATGTTCCACCACCACCAAAACAGTGGTTGTAATTTTTCCAACATCTTTACTTTTTTCTTACTTTAAGAATTGTCTATACTTTATACCTTTTCATGTAGATTTTAAAAAACGTGCTTATTTTTTGCAATTTTTGGTAGCAGTCTTCTCTTTGGATGTGCTGCCTGTGAGATTGATGAAAATCCTCCTTTCTCTTTTGAACTTTTCTTGTGCATGGCTCAAACTCAACATTAAATTTGGAATGGAAACAACAAAACCTCTTTGATTTAGCTGATTTTATTAACTAAACACTTGAAAGCTTTATCAGGAGCCACATAAGTCTTTTCACTGGAACTCGATCAATTGCTTGTTTCATTTGCCACCTTAATGCTCTAAAAGCACAGATGCGGCCTTCTAGTTTTTTCCATTAATAGTAACCATAAATTCCTGGCAAAAAGAATTGGCAATTACCCAATTCTCGTCTTGTCAGAAACATGAAGGTTTGATGGGTTGGAGGTGGTAAACAGAAAACATCTCAGTTACTTGTGAGGGGATCCTTTGAGTTTGAATGTTCTGAAGGAGAACAGAGAAGCTTGTGCAAAGACGTTCCTCAGGAGCCAGATAATTTCATAGAAAATTCATAGAACGGATGTAAAGAGAGTTCTTCATAATAATATTATAGATACTCATGAGATTCTGGGTCTTTGCTGATCTATTTATTTATAAAAAAAAATGTAAATTTGTGACTTCTGTGTTCAAAAAGCAACTTTATGATGGATTAAGACTGACATGAAAATTTGTTGAAGTAAAAGAAAACGAAATAAACTGTTTCTAGCTGATCAAAATGAAATTAACCTCCTGACTACCAGTACAGCAATGCAAATTTGTCCACTGTAGAGGACATTGATAAGCCTAAATATCTCCCAACCACTGCATCCTACTGAATATACCTCTTTCGGGAACTACAGAGGATACTTAGAGCTTTCAAATGCTGCCAAATGTGAAGGGGCGGAGCTCTGGGAATTGTAGTTTTTGGTGGATCAGAAAAAATGTTTACTCAAAATCTTTTTAAATCTCTGGTATTCGGTTGTAGGTAGGTAGGTAGAGGTCTTGAGCATCTTTGATAAAATCCAGAAGTCATGGGGTCGCTTCCTCTGAGCAGCTGGAACAAAACCTGGAGTTTTGAATAAACTTTGGAAGAAGTGGGAGAAATCTAAACAGAACCTTTGTTGGAGGAGAGTTGGTGTGTTGATCAAGATCAGGGTAATCTTAGACCATAAATAATTTGAATGTCTGACAGCAAAGTGTGTGCTTTAGGTCTCCTTTATATTCTGACTAATAGTTTTTGCTTTTTATAATAACTTCTGGTATGATCCGTGAAATGAATAATACACATTTGCATTGTTCTTTAGTTTATCTGCAACTCACTCCTCTGACACTGCTTAGGTCTCTGTAGACCAACAATAAAAAGCTTTCACTCAGTGAGATGTAAACACAGCTGATGTTTGCTTTCTGGTGTTAAACAGCAGCCCACTGTGGATTGAGAAACAGAGCAAATATGTTGACACTAAAACAACATCTTTTCATCACTTTCCTCTGTTCGATTGAGATGAAGAAACACTCAAAAGCAGCAGAGAAAAAGAAACTGCAGCATCAACTGCCCATGCAACCTCCTAATTCATCAAGGTTTGACACAGAAATACGTATCTGAGCGCTGAATCCGTGCTGGGAGACAGTAACTAAGACAGAAACACAGCGCTGCTCTTGCCTTGTTGCATAATTGTGGCCCAGAAAAGATCAGAGCCAAACATAACAATAGTGTGGATTTACAGCAAGAGCTTTTCCAAGTCCTCAGGGCGCTCTCCATTTTTTATGGCTTCCTGGAGAGAATGTGTTGGTGAGTGTCCTCCTATTGGATCTATGCAGACAGTGGAAGGATGTGAGTGTGCACAAGACACATTCCATTTCATACCTGTGTTTTAGGTGTTATCCTACATGTTGAAGATATACTGTATATTTTCTATGTTACCCTATCATTTTTTAGATTTTGTTTAAACCATTGTAGATTTTTAATTTTATTTATTATTAAACCTCCATGGGAAATGCTAATTTTCTCAGTCCAATCAGAAACTTTGCTTCTGCCTTGCAGTCTCACTCTGATTATCTTTTGATCGATTTTCAAAGTATTTCAATTTGATTTTGCTGATCTTGGCCAAAATTTGAAACACTGTGACATTTCCTAGGAAACAGTTTCTGCAGAGTGGCAGTAGTTCATTAGAAATTTACCTCTGAGTAGCGGGCGGGACTGTTGGCACAAATCAACCCCGCCCCCCTTCCTGTCCCTGCTGCTTAGAGCTCGGGGGGAGCATATTATCTATGTCACAAATATGCTCTTTTTTTTAATGGCAATTTTTCATTTGCTTGTGATTCACGACAATTTTTTTTAAATATATGCCTTGCATTGTGAGAAAAATCCAAGAAGAACATTTTAAAAACATCATTCTTATTGAAGTGGGTCCTTAACAACATTTTGAAAAAATTATGTTGAATTGCTTTACTGTAGCTCAGACAGTTGAGAAGAGCCTAAGACTCAGCTCTGAAATGGGGAAGGATGTGAGGATTGTGTGCTGCAGTTTGCTTTTTTAGTGATATGTCTTGATTCGTAATCATGATCTGTTATGAACACATAAGGTTCAAGCAAACTATCTACAGATGTTATCATTTCTGTTCTTTGTCCTCAGTATATATATGTGTCTGGTGTTCAGTTCATGCTTATTCATCTGTTGTGCCCCACCCCTTTCATGATTCCTCAACCATCCACTCTTGAATTTGAAGCAAACTGCAGTTCCTGAAATGACCACTAGAAGTTGGTTTCAACTGTGAGGGATTGCCCATTCATTTATTGCATTTTTATTGCATGACTGAGGTACAGTCATGCAATAAAAAAAGCCAGAACCCTCCACTTCTCAAACTTAATTTTACAAAACAAAAATGATCCTAGAGTTCTTTTTAAAACAATAGACAGTTTAACTAAAAGAGACTCTCAAAGGTCCTCCATAGCAGCCTCAGATGCTTTATGTGAGAGTTTTGCAGACCACTTCAGGAGTAAAATCAATGCTATTAGATCTACTCTTTTAATTCAAAAAGGTGTTGCTTTTAATGAATCTATAGCATTTTATTTATCAGAGGAAACACTGGAAAGTTTTGTCCTGGTTGATGCTGTGGGACTTGGTCAGGTTTTCTCCCAGTTAAAGCCAACCACCTGCCTTTTAGACCCAATCCCCACATCGTTGTTGAAAACATTTTATGACTTCTTTGAGTTTTAGCTTTTAAATA
Source organism: Oryzias latipes (assembly GCF_053564925.1). Taxonomy (NCBI): domain Eukaryota; kingdom Metazoa; phylum Chordata; class Actinopteri; order Beloniformes; family Adrianichthyidae; genus Oryzias; species Oryzias latipes. The sequence goes on from NC_136244.1 coordinate 7,570,519, forward strand.
TAGTAAATTACTCTCTTCAGACAGGTGTCTTCCCTGCTGCCTTTAAAACGGCAGTGGTGAGGCCTCTTCTGAAGAAGAGTAATTTAGATCCAAACAACTATAACAATTATCGTCCAGTATCCAACTTACCATTTTTAAGTAAAATGATTGAAAAAACTGTTTTAATCCAATTTAATGAGTTTTTAAATAGAAATAACATATTTGAAAAATATCAATCTGGTTTTAGGACGAACCACAGCACAGAGACGGCCCTTGTTAAAATAGTAAATGATATTAGATGTAACCTGGATTGTCAGAAACTCTCAGTTCTGGTACTACTGGATCTCAGTGCTGCTTTCGACACTGTAGATCACAGTATTTTACTCAACAGACTGAGAGGTTTGGGCATCTCTGATACTGTACTAAAGTGGTTTTATTCCTATCTCACAGATCGAAGTTTTTACGTAAGTATGGATACTTGCTCCTCGAGGGTCTTCGACATCAACCGTGGGGTCCCCCAAGGTTCAATTTTAGGCCCACTACTTTTTAATCTATATATGTTGCCACTGGGGGACGTCATCAGGAGGCATGGCGTTTGTTTCCACAGCTATGCTGATGACACTCAACTCTACATCGCTGTGTCTCCTGATGATGAAGAGTCGGTCAACACACTCTTAAAATGCATTTTAGACATTGAGTCATGGAACTTTCTACAGCTAAACCAGGACAAAACAGAGGTTTTAGTGATCGGTTCTGAAGACAAGAGAGAGATAGTTTTATCTAAACTAAAGAATTACAAAACTTCTCAGTGTGTGAGAAACCTGGGTGTCATTTTTGACTCTGAGTTGAATTTTATCCCACAAATTAAAAACATCACAAAAACAGGATTTTATCATCTAAAAAATATATCCAGAGTCCGCCCATTTCTCTCTCTTGCCAGTACAGAGGTGCTAATGCATGCTTTTATTACCAGCAGATTGGATTATTGTAATGCCCTGCTCTCTGGTCTTCCCAGAACAAGAATAGCAAATCTTCAACTGCTGCAAAATTCAGCAGCACGCGTTCTCACGAGGACCAGGGGGCGGGAACACATTACACCGATTTTAAGATCGCTGCATTGGCTCCCTGTGCAATTCAGGATTGATTTTAAAGTTCTTTTATTGTTTTACAAATGTTTTTATGGTCTCGGGCCTTCATATTTATCTGACATGATTTTAAAGTATGAGCCCTCGCGGACCCTGAGGTCCTCTGATACAGGCCTTTTGGTTATCCCAAAAGTTAGAACAAAAACGTACGGCGAGGCCTCATTCAGTTTTTACGGACCTCGCCTGTGGAACAGCCTCCCAGAGAGCCTCAGGGCTGCAGAGACAGTTCATGTTTTTAAAGGAAGGCTTAAGACCTACCTTTTTAATTTAGCTTTTAGTTGAATTTTAGGATTTTTTATTTTTTTTATTTTTTTTATTTATTTATTATTATTATTATTATTATTATTATTATTATTATTATTTTTAATGTATTATTATTATTATTTTTAAATATTTTAATTAATTAAATTTTCTTTTAACTAGTTTTATATGTGTATGTAAATACATTTATTTATTTATTCTATTAATTTTTAAGACGCTCTTACTATTTCATATGCCTATTAAGGTTTATGTAATTATTTGTTTTTTGTCCATGTTTTATATATATTTTAATTTTATTCCTTTTACATTTTATTACACTCCAGTGTTTCCCTCTGAGGGATCCTCCACATCAGTGACTGACCCTTCTCAGTGAGCGGGGACGCTGCAGTGGGATCTCCTGGGTCTGACTCTTTTGATCGGATCTGGGGGGTTCTGTGGTGGTGTACTCCGTGAACTTGGGTTGGGGGGTCGCTGGTGTGGACATGTCCCCAAACTATCGTTTTCCCACCTCAGGACAAAGCCAGGTCTCTACATTCTATCATTCTATCACTTTTTTATTTATTTATTTATTTATTTATTTATTGATGTGTGTGTGTGTGGGTGTGTGTGTGTGTGTGTGTGTGTGTGTGTGTTTTTGCGGGGGGGGGGGGGGGGGGGGGTTGTCGCACGGTTTGTCTTGTCATCTTGTTTTTAAATTTTATTGTATTTTATGCACAGCACTTTGAGTGACATCTGTTGTCGAAAAAGTGCTATATAAATAAAGGTTGATTTGATTTGATTTGATTTAATTTAATAAAGCTGTGAGGTTGATGATTTTTTGATAGCTTTTTCAAATTTTGCTTTAATATTTGTTTTTCTATCAGCAGGTGGACTCAATCAAACTCCAACTTCTCTTTGTTCCACCCAATTGTCCATTTTTGGAATACTGTTGAGGTGGGCGAGGTTAACTTCAATCAATATGGGTAACTAATTTTTTGTCATGTTATTTTTTTAAATATTCAAGTTTGTTCCACGCAGCAGAGTCTGATGAAATTTGGATATTTACTCCACCAATTTACAGACACAGGAACCAGTGGCTTCTGTGACAGTTAGGCTTCCACCGTCCATTCTTGAATTCAAAACCAACTCAATTTGTGCAGTCCTATAAAGGACTATTAAAGGTTGGTTTCATCTGAGAGCAATTTTCCATGGATTTTGATGTTAAAGAGTCCAAATTTACACCCAAAAACATCCTTATGTGCTTATGTGATTTTAAACATTTTTTTCATGATTAGTCATTGGGAGATTTTTTTTAAAAATATCAATAAGTATGTGAGGGAATTAAAATGCATATGTTGAGGTGGGCGGAGTTAACGTCAGTCAATATGGCTAATACGTCTAGTCGTTCGGAAAGCTTTGGGTAATATCAGAAATTTTTGGTCCAGAAATCTTTCATGATGACCTCTGTTGGATAAAACTGTATCTTTTGTCATTAGAAAAATCTTATATATTAAGATTACATTAAGATCATATAATTTTACATATAAATATAATTTTTATCTTATTATCTTGTACTATTGCCAGAGCAGAGGTCTAGAGGAAGACCAAAGAGGAGGTTTATGGATGAGTGAACGAAGACACGAAGGTAGCTGGTGTTATAGTTGAGGTTGCAGAAGAGAGGTTAGATGGAGGAAGCTGATTTGCTGTGGCGACCCCTGAAAGAAAAAGCCGAAATGAAAAGAAAAAGAAAAATCTTAAGTAAAATTCAGGTTTTAAATCGTAATTTTCTATCTATTTCTACAAGTGCTATTAGAAAAGAAATAAAAGAATAAATATTGGAAAGGCAGGCTCTTTTGTTCAGTTGCGTTTTCTTCCTAACATAGCTTTATATGGAATTTCCTGTTATTATGTAGAAACTGCTCCCCATTTCTCAAGTCGTCTGATTATAAAAATTCTTCTTCCTCTACACTTGTCAGATCCTAATAGAGATGTTCTTCCATCTCTCCATTTCACTTCTGAAACATGGAGCTTCCATCTTCTGCTCTGGTGCAAAATATTTTTCCACTCCTCCAGGTGTCTGCAGCTGTTCTGCTCCTCTTTTCTGTCCTCACCTGTCAATGTGCGTCTCATCTTCTCTCCCAGCTTCCACTCCCCCTGCACCTCTCTCCATCTGTCGCTGCTGCTTTTCCACCTGCTTCTTTTTTTCTCGTCCACCTGCCTGCTTCTCCACTTTTTTACCCCTCTCTAACTGTGTGACAGGGTTAAACCTCCATCTTCCTCACTGACTTCTCTGTTTGTTGCTTTGCAGCTTTTTCTATTTACCGGCTTTCTTGCGACAGGGTTCGTTTTCCCTCCAGAGGTGAGCAGGGGTTCTGTTGTAGCATCAGTATGCAGAGTCATGGCGCTGTGGCTCTGCCGTCATCGATTGAACCAGCAGCTAAATTTAGACTCTGTTGAAGCTCAGCATCTTTTCTCGGCTGAAAGACGGATGGATGTGTAGAAGGAAAGAAGATGTTAGGACCTGTAAGAGCAGAGTAAATACTGATCTGTTTATCCACACTAACAGGGTCACTTCCTTCAGTGCTGCAGCGAGTCAAATAAAACCCCGTCTGAGCTCAGGAGTCACAAATGTGGCCTGACCTTTTTATAAATTCATAACAGAAAGAAATCCACACACAAACCTCCAGGAACTCCTTTCTTGCCAGCACGGCAAACTATTACTTTTCAGTGAGAGGCACAAAGCCGAGTGAGCTTTTCTGCAGGAAGAACGGCTTCAGACAGATCCAAACAAAAATACAGGCCTAAGAGCAGCAATCTGAAAAGTCAGACAGCATACAGGAACAGACAGCAGACAAACAACCAGAGGCCTTTGTGATCCAGAGGATTTCGCACAGATTAGATTCAACTCAAGAATGCGCTTTTGGACCAACATCAAAAACGCCTTAAGACACTTGTCTGTCTTTCCGACACCGGTTTATCCTGATATAATTCAGAGTAGTGTTCTTTTTTTGTCTGTACAGCCTCTTTTTCTAAAATTGCTTGTATTTATTTACACATTTTTAGTTTTAATTGTTGAGATGTTTTTCTTGGTGGAAATAAAATGAACCGTTACTACCTGATTCTGATTTAATCGAAGCTGAATCAATTAAAGTTTGGCTATTGAATAGGTATTCAAGGTTTAAATAACTGCTGTAGATCACTTTACTACCTGAGCTAATACTTAAGATAACCATTTACACAAGTAGTCACAGGACCCCAGTTAAGCAGAATTAACTACTGTGGCATTGTAACACAAAATGTGATGTCCACGCATGGAGAGCTAGGTCTTAAGAGGTTAATGTATTTCATCCACATTCAGGGGAGTCAGAGAGCTGCACATGAGCAAAGTTGTTGGTATTCTTGGGTTAATGAAAGATAAACTCACAATGAATTATAGAAATAACTTGAATCTGACAAAAGTAATACTAAATAAAAATAATCAGTGAAATATAACCATTGAAAGTCAGACTTAGCTTTTCAACCACCTTTCAACAGACATATTGACATAAATAAAACCATGAAACAGGCCTGAACAAAAACGATGTTGCCCTTAACTTATTCAATGCAGTCAAACGATTCATGTGAAGCAACGTTTACATCGGCTTTGGCAATGGGTGTTCAAGTGACCACTTTATTGAAAAGTCTATGTAAATGCGCATGAATACGTGTTTTCTGGCTTCAAAACTCTAGTACTGTATTCACGCTTAGCTTTGCAAGTTCTATGACGTTTTTTGGGCTCTACGTACAAACACCTGGCCTTTGAACGTGCATTGAAAGTTAAACCAGGTCGAAATTTGACCATTCAGGGACTCGGATTTGGTTGAAGGCGCGTCAAATGCCTGGTGTAGCTCAACTGTGAACAAGACTCCTGCACGTGTCTACAGATAATTTGGTGCACTCTTCATGAGACAACTGCTCATGTTGTTTACCAAAAGGAAGCAACAGTTTTGTAGAGATTTAGAGATAGAGATATTCTTTATTGATCCCACATTGGGGAATGTGTGTCATGTCCATGTGTGTCGTAGTCTCATTAAAACTCCAAACCATTTTGGATTTCAGAAAACTTTCGGACCAGCATAGTTTGACAAAGATTGTTGAAAAAAACACCTTCATTGGATTCACTGTAGTATTAAAGTTGCGGGACCTTTCTAACAGTTTGGTCTGTTTTTTTTCAGAGTCTGTTTCCTTGGTAATACAGACATAACAGATGAATTCCGGTGTCTCCTGAAAGCCAGATTGTCATTTTGCAACTAGTTCCTTTGTAATGTGAGCAAATTGATATTTGGTTAGGAAAAACAACTCATGGCAAAAACCCAAAGAACACAAATCACAAAAAAATCAGAATATTTTTTGTCAGTATATGTAGAACAATACTAATATGACATTGTGGTCAGAGGACTAGCAGCACAAGCTGGGTTTCTGCTTTGTGTGTATTCCTCCGTGGTCACTACTTATAACAGTTCATTGTAGCCCATCTGGGTTTGGTATGTCTCAGGATTCTACATTTACGATACATGCTTTGTTTACGTGAAGATCTCAGTAGTCAAAAGCCAGTTTATTTTGCTTTAACACAAGAAAGGTTTTATTTGACAAATTCGGAGCTGCAGCGCTCTTATTTTTCAAGAGAAAATCACAGGAACTGTACAGGAAAAGACCAAGGAAAAAAGAACACAGATGTATGGCTGTCTGGTGTAAGCACTTATCTAGGCGTATACACAGAGTCTGCTTGGTGGTTTTTGCTTTATGTCTTGGTAATTAGATCATGTCTCAGCCTGTGCTGTTATCATCGTTTTGGTTTTCACTGAGAGTCTGGTGTTGAGAAGACCTTGGTTAACCACAACAAAGCTATTTTTTCCCAGTCAAGCTCCATCATTATCAATATTTGCTTGTCCAATCATCTGACTGAAAGACACACACTTATCAAAACAGATTATAAAAACCTCCAGAGGAGCTCGAGGAGGTGGCTGTGGAGAGGAAAGTCTGGGCATCTTTGCCCAAAAGATGGATGTGGATGGATGGATGTGGATGGATAGATGGATGGATGGATGAATAGATGGTTGGTTGGTTGGTTGGATGTATATATGTATGTATGTATGGATGGATGGATGTATGTATGTATGTATGTATGTATGTATGTATGTATGTATGTATGTATGTATGTATGTATGTATGTATGTATGTATGTATGTATGTATGGATGGATGGATGGATGGATGGATGGATGGATGGATGGATGGATGGATGGATGGTTGGATGGATGGATGGATGGTTGGTTGGATGGATGGATGGATGGATGGATGGATGGATGAATGGTTGGTTGGTTGGTTGGATGGATGGATGGATGGATGGTTGGTTTGATGGATGGATGGATGGTTGGTTGGATGGATGGATGAATGGTTGGTTGGATGGATGGATGGATGAATGGTTGGTTGGATGGATGGATGGATAGATAGAAGGATGGATGGATGGATGGATGGTTGGTTGGATGGATGGATGGATGAATGGTTGGTTGGATGGATGGATGGATAGATGGAAGGATGGATGGATGGATGAATGGTTGGTTGGATGGATGGATGGATGAATGGTTGGTTGGATGGATGGATGGATAGATGGAAGGATGGATGGATGGTTGGTTGGTTGGTTGGATGGATGGATGGATGGATGGTTGGTTTGATGGATGGATGGATGGTTGGTTGGATGGATGGATGAATGGTTGGTTGGATGGATGGATGGATGGATGAATGGTTGGTTGGATGGATGGATGGATAGATAGAAGGATGGATGGATGGATGGATGGTTGGTTGGTGGATGGATGGTTGGATGGATGGATGGATGGATGGATGGATGGATGGATGGATGGATGGATGGATGGATGGATGGATGGATGGATGGAAGGATGGTTGGTTGGTTGGATGGATGGATGGATGAATGGTTGGTTGGATGGATGGATGGATGGTTGGTTGGATGGATGGATGGATAGATAGAAGGATGGATGGATGGATGGTTGGTTGGTGGATGGATGGATGGTTGGATGGTTGGATGGATGGTTGGATGGATGGATGGATGGATGGATGGATGGATGGATGGATGGATGGATGGATGGATGGATGGATGGATGGATGGATGGATGGAAGGATGGTTGGTTGGTTGGATGGATGGATGGATGGATGGATGAATGGTCGGTTGGATGGATGGATGGATGGTTGGATGGATGGATCGATGGATGGATGGAAAGATGGAAGGATGGATGGATGGTTGGTTGGATGGCTGGATGGATGGTTGCATGGATGGATAGATAGAAGCTCCAACACGAGGTTAAACAAAATTGAGAAATTTTAAATCACTTTCAATACCACAGTTTGAAAGAAAAATGTACCAACTGGAGGAGTAAAATTTTTCAACATTCTCTGCTTAAACTAAATGTTGGGATCCCTTCCCTCATTAGGACAGCAGCATAAAGCCCAGTTCCTCCAGCCAAGCGTTTTTCGGCACGTTTTTTGTGTTCACACCCAGGCGATTTTCGCTGACGATGAGCCGAGCGAACATGCAATTTCATTCCCTGACATTAGATGGCGCTTAATGTAAACAGAAATACTCCTGTACACAAGGTGGCGCTGCGCAACTTTACGCTTCTTAAAGTCGCTTTTCACTCAGAAGAAGAAAGCAAGTATTTACGCGCTTGTCAGAATAATACAAAGAAAACATGAATATTTCAAGCACCAGTAGCTCCAACTGGTGCTTGGTTCGGGGATATTTTAGAATGTCCGTCATTATTTCTTCGCGGCAGTGTAGACGCTACTTGGCGTCTATCTTCTTCGCTGGTATGTGTGCTCAGCAAGGCCGTTTTGTGTTTGAGCGCCCCCAAGTTGTGTTTTACTGTAACTTCAGAAGCTCCAGACACGTGTGCAAAAGCGCCATTCTCATTGGTCGAATAGATTTCGACGCGAGGCGTCAAAAAAAAAAAAAACGAACCCGAGGCGTTTTTTTTTGACGCTTTTACGCGTGGCATTTTTTCGCGTCGGTGTGCACACTCTCATTGGTGCCCTTTGTTTAGTCACGAGGCGTTAAACGTCGGCGAAAATCACCGACGAAATTCGTCCCGGTGTGAACGGGCCTTTAACCCTTGTGCTATCCAATGGGGTCAAGATGACCACTGACGTGTTATCCCTACCATGACAAAGGTGGATAAAGGTGGAGAGGATTTCATGTAATCCATGGACACCAGTGAAGATCACAAATCATTGAAGAAAAAAGTTCAGTGCACTGTCTTGAGTGGTCTAGATGACCTAACTCCCAACATCAAAGTGCCTAGGATAGCACAAGGGTTAAGATTACAAATTGCCTAGAAATGTCATGTTTTTACAACTGCAGTTCATTTGAGTGTGTCATTGTCCTCTCTAAGACCTGCATTTAAAAAAAAGGAAATGAAAAAACAGGACTAGTATGAATATAGTTCTCAGATAGTCTCATGCGGATAAATGTTTTTACCTTCTTTATCCACACGCTTCAATTTGTTTTACAGTGCAAGATTTTGTTTTTTTGCGTAACTGATTTCATCTTGTTCATTTCTGATATAATTTTCCTCTTTGATTTCCTGGATAATCCCACTGCAGTTACACTGAAGTGAACCACATCAGAGTTTACTTGCAAGTGAACCTGGATTCAGAAGAAAATGAGCTGGACCAAAAAGTCTAAAAACACATTTCTTCCTCACATGTTCAGCTTTATTTTCTAAAAGTGTAAAGTTGATTGCAACTATATTCACTTGAAATAAAAAAATTTTAGCGTGACTTTTCTATTCAACTAAAAGATTATTTTATCCAAAAGAAATTAAGCTCTTATTGACCTGTCCATGCAATCAGTGTGTTTTCTCTAAATGGGCTAACAATTTAATGAAGTCAATTCTTTTTTCATTAAATTTAATTTCTTCTATCTTTGAAAAAGACAGTAAATATCTGGGGAAGAAGAATTCTTGTAAAAAATTTCTTTGTATTTCTTTTTAAAAAGGCAAAAATTACTATTTTAATAAAAAAATCAAAACTGTTTCTTAAAATGATATCAGCAGACAAAACAGTTCAAAAAACATTTTTTTTCCAACATTTTTTTCTGTTTCTATTTGTGTCAAGGTTTGACTTGCTGCCACAAGCTGTGCTACCTGACTGAAAAATGAGAGGTCTCTAGTTCGTACATGGATTTCCATATAAAAAAAAAAACGGGTCCGTTATCACCAATGGATAATTTGGTTGAGGGAAGATTCATTTATTTTTTGTTACAATTTAATGAAGATTTTTTTTATTGTCACTTTTAATTAGTCTTTCTAAGATAAAAGGATGGATATTTCTTCACCGTTACTCTGAAAAACCACCTGTATGATGCAGTGCACAAAGTTAAAAGTTAACTACTGTTTTGACAATTTTTATTTCACTTATTTATTTATTTTTCTTGTGGAAAACATTAAAGATCCATTTTGGTGCTTAAAACTTTTGATATGTTCTTCAGAACCTTTAAGAAGCATTTCTGGATTTTATTTAACTCGGAAACTGTTACTATAATTTTTACTGCTGTCTTTAATGGTTTCCAGTCTGTACTGACATTTAAAATGAAATACCATACAAAACAGGGGGAGTGGATTAATCCCAGAGAAACAAATCCATTTTCAGGTGAGCTTAAACACTGGAAATAAAATGTCTAAGACTAGGTATTTTAAAATGTATCTTAAATTTGGATCTATGAGAAAAGATACAACTACACTTAACCCCATGGGATTCCAGCCAGCTACCTCCTCTCCTCCTGCTGTGTGCGGCTCCAGGATCCGCTCCACAGCTAACAAGACAACAGTTTCACTTAACCATTTCCCGCTAGGCTGCTCTATGGCAACAGTGCGATTTGTGCAGCATGACAGAAGGCTCTGCCAAAAATAAAGACTCAACCACGTGAGGCTCTGCAGCTTTTTGTTTGCGCTTTTGGCAGCACAAAGACACAATCTGAACAATAATAAGCACAAAACCGGCAATGTGGGATTAAAATTCACAAGATGATTTAGGATTTAGCCTATTCGTGTCATGCATCCCATTTATCACGCACATTCTAGCGCGCGACATTATTTAAAATAAAAAGTTGTAAAACATGCATTTGAATAAATTCATCCACAAACAGCAAAACATAAACAGCCAGAGGCAACCCCCCCTTCTCCCTTCCCCCACTCCTCCCCCATCCTTCCCTTTTTTCCTCCCCTCCGCCTCTGGATTGTGCGTCAGGAGCGCATCCAGGACGGCACCGGGGGTCTTCCCGCTGCTGCCCGATGGAGCCGCGCTGAGCAGGATCCAGGTCCGTCCGGCCCGCAACAGACCACCTCGAGGATCCCGCAGGAGGGATCTCTGAGCCGCCGCTGGAAGCCGCGCGAGGAGGAGGAGGAAGAAGAAAGAAGAAGGTAACGGAGCCGTCCATAACCTGTTGTTACATCTGTTTACCTCAATTGTAGAATCACGAACAGATGATGCTCACTTGATTGTCATTTTAGGAGAAGAAGTTCACATCATCAACATCCTCATCATCATCAGTGAATAATCCAGTTTGTGTTTTTATTTTTAAAATAATCTTTATGACACAAAGGAAAAGCGCTGTGATGTGATTTATTTCACACTTTAGGACCAAATGTTTTCTTTTTTAACGAGGTCGATGAGAAACGAGATGTTTCCTGGAATTTCAGTCCACAAAAGCAGCTGCATCAGGCTGCAATTCAATTACAAAGAGAGGCTGGAGCCTCTTCAGTAACAGCAGGAGGGTGGAGAGCGCCGCCACAAGTCTGGGCACGGGAACTCTGCAAACAGACCTGGGATGTTAATCCGCAGCGAAATTTTGCTCCAATTTTACTAAAATTGTTTAAAAAAAAGACAGAAAGAAAGAAAGAAAAAAGTGAAAGAGGATTTACCTTTTGCACATCCGTTTGTGCGCATGTTCCTGCGCTTAAAGATGCAAGCATAGAACTCCATGTGTTCATACATGATGAAAGCATCAGCTGTTTGGGGACTGAAAACATGCAGAGTCATGTTCTGTCGGGATGACAGAAGATGTTTACATAGAAACAAATAGGAGAATTGGAGATTTTTAATCAAAAGTAATGATTCATTTGAGTTAAATAAATAAATACAGTAAGTTATATTTTCTTATGTTATCTTTTTAAATCTATAACTAAAAAACAGTATTTGATTTTTAACCTTTCCAGGAGGGCTTTTAAAATGACACAGCTCAAAAACGTTTAGAAAACTGTTACTTTTTGAATAAATAACAAGTAAATAAGGACAAAATATCAGCTTTTCTCAACTGAGGTAAATGAATAATGAATTAAGTCACTGTTTACAGGTAAATAAACAGAATATTTGATTCCATCATTTTGAATGTTTTTTCTGCTCACAAAGGCAAAGATCCGTCTTTGTTGTTTATCTTTTTGAGAAACTGAAACAGAAGTAAAAACTAGTTGACCGTCGGGTTTGGATACACACGGAGAACTGGATGCTGCTTTATCTCAGGTCATGGTTTCTCAGCTGATGATATCAACATCACTGTCCTCCACGGATTTCTAGCTGCTGCAGAGCATCATTGTTTTTTCTTGTAGCTGTGGAGCTGCTGATCTGCTGAAGTCGTGCTCACTGCTGTGAAACAGAAACGGCCTCACTGGACATTCTGACCCCTTTTAGAGGAGAACATCCCAAAACCACATATGATCCTCAACCATTTCCAGGTCTGACATCTGGAATGGTTGAAGTCAAACACTTCTCCTATTGTCAGCTCAAATTTGGTCTCATTTTCTGGTCTGCAGCAGGGCTCTGCAACCTTCAGCACTCAAAGAGCAATTCAGTTTGATTTCTGACCGTCACCCAATAGGAGCCACATATTTGGACTTCTGATAAATAAGACACAAATTTGCATTTATGTTAATGTTACTATTATGATAAATATAAATAAACAATAGATATTTTTACAATTAACAAATAATTATTTAAAAAATCAAAAAATGACATACTTTATAAATTTTGACAGAGGCTTGCATGACCTGCTTTCAAAATAAAAGACACTCTGTAACATGTGTAATGTCAGCAGTGATTAAAAAAAAAATAATAATAAAAACCAACAAAACTATACACAGTTTATTTTTTTATTGTTGGTGCATCTTAGCCAAAAGTCTGTAAATTAAAAAAAAGTATGATGACATTAGAGCTTATTAAATTACCTTTACTGTATTTTTGGACTGTTCAATAACAGACAGTCCACCTCAAAAACTGGTGCACCAACCTCACATTGATTTTTTCACTAGTAAATGGCGCTAAAAATGGTCGACCTAGGTAAATGAGGCTGCACTGCTTGATGGGCTGTTGGTGCATTACAGCTAGTCAAGAGCCGCACAGAGTGATTTGCACCGTGCTTCAACTGTTTGTAAATTAGCTGAATAAAGTTTGACTCATCTAAACGCGTTGTTTCCTTAGAAACGGCATGTAGTCCAAAACATATTTTCCTTTTTTTTTTAAATGAAATGTTTTATTATTCTTCAACCAGAGAGCCACAGGGGAGGGGCCAATATGTGGCTGCGGAGCCTCAGATTGCAGACCCCTGGTCTACAGTCTTGGAGACATCAGGAGAGCTTGTTAGTCTTGAGGGCTTCTCTGCACAGGTGTGTCTTCTTAAGGTAACAAACTGAGATTAGAAAAATGCTTCTAATCTCAGTTTATTATGAGAATAAAAGACCTGTGAGCCAGGAGACCTGTAGACTGGTGGACTTTAAGTATTCATTTTACTCTGAAAAGAACATGTTGTTCCTTTATTAAAATGAAAAAAAAATGTAAAATTAATGTTGTTTTTATTTTTTGGTATTGTGAGCCTCTCTGCTTTTGATAAATGCCTCACGAAAATGATAGTGACCATTTCATTGTCAGTAGGCAAACGTACAAAATCAGCAGGAGCTCAAACAGTTTTTTTTCTCTCTGCGTGGGTTTCGCTTCAGGCATTTTTCAAATGAAATAAAATGTATTCAGGGAGTGATATAAAAGCTTTTTTAACAGACGCTTTAAGACGTGGCTCTTCAGAGCAGAAATACCCTTTAGGACAGTTTGATGAATGACTTTACTCACTGATTTTCTGTTTTCTCCTCTAGTCTGCTGTCTTCTTTTTTTTTTTTTTTTTTTTGATTGAGCTGCCTTTTTGCTCACCTTGGCAGCTTTCTGTCATGCCTCCTTTGTCACTGTTTCTCTCATTGGACATGCTGCTCACACTGCAACATGCGCACACAAACTCAGCAGCTGTGTGGGTTCTTTCAACCTTGACTGTGTTGGGGATCACTTATGTCTCTTTTTGTGTTTCTTCCTCCAGAAATTCCACCATCCAAACTTGTCCTATATCTTTTCCCAGGAGAGTTCGGGGATTGTTTTCAACATGCACCCTCCCAAGACCTCATCCAGTCAGATTTGAGGGTGTTTTTTTGTTCTGGAACAGCAAAGATGGGATCGGTGGGTGCAGAACGCCGCAGACCCACGCCGGTCCAGACACCAGAGGAAAGGGATGTGTGGAGGGATGGAGGAAGAGCCGGATGGCGGGATGCAGGGAGGGAGGGCTGGATGGAGGGAAGAGAGAGCGGTGTGGTTCAGAGCTACAGCTTTGATTCGTACCAGCTGGAGGAGGAGGAGATCAGTAAAGACGCCCCGGAGCGAGGAGTTCTGGCTCTGTCCGAGCCTGGTGAGGAGTTTCTCTCATCTTTATGTCCTGCAACCAAAACCACAGTGAATTTAAGCTTTTCATCGATTGCCGTTTGTGCAAAAAGTAAGCAGGATGTAAGGAGCTGGGGCACGAGTACACACACTGCTGGAAGCCTCATGAAATTCTAATAGGGTGGTGCAATCAAACGGAACATTTTCAGAGTCTTACACGAGGCCTTTCCCGCTCTTCACCTCAAAATAAAAAATATGCCTGAAGCAAATTGCCCTGATGTGGGTTTCCTGTTTGACATTTTGCATGAGAAATAAGTAGAACAAATTGAGTTGAGTGTCAACATTATTTTATAGATTAGTCTATGGATAATTTGGAGAAAGAAAGCAGTTTTGGGGGGAAGGAGAACAGGACAAGGCCCCATTAGCAGATAATTGCTGTGTTGCCTGGTTACACAGGTTGTACAGAATCCATGTTAATTAGATCATAAGTGACCAGAAGGATAAACACTGAAGGTTCAGACGTTTTCTGCCCCTGACAGCCTCTTATCTGTTCCTGGTGTCTAGCTGCTGTTTCTCCTGATTTCCCCTTTGTTGCTTCGATTTTATACAACATTTTTTCTAAAAATTGTAAACCTTTATTGGTCAAAATTCAATTTATTCTACCTACAACTGTTAAAACCTTTTTTGCATTTCTGGTAAAAAAATAACGAGCTTTCAATGAAAAATTGAGTAAATAAGGAAACTCAGGTCCCTGCTGCTGATCCCATGGGACGGGGATCTCCTTCATACCAGCTTTATTGATTCTAAATCAGCCATTTCTCTGATAATTTAAAAAATCTTGTGAAAAATTTCATAAAATATAGAAATACTAAGCAATTGGTCAGATCTCTGCACAAATCAGTGACTGTGCTTCATGCCACTGAAGGCTCTTGCCTCGAACTCTTCATCATGGTGACCCTTGAGGTCGTCGACAGAGAAGAGTGCAGCTGCTCACACAGCTCCACATCAAACCAACACTGAATTTGGCTTTTCAACATTTGAAAAATTGTTTTGGAGGATTGAAATTATCGCTAATGAACTTAAATTGTGTCTGATTCAAATACTGACTGCTTTTTTTGAAAGTAAGTAATTCAAAAAAACTCAGAGCTCCCAAAGTGAAACATGGTGGTGGAAGCATAATGCTGTGGGACAACATCAAAAACGTGTTTAGCAAGATGATTAAGCAGAGGATTATTTTGAGATTTATTGAAAAGAGTTATTCTGACACATACTTGTGACTCAGTAATAAACCCAGCTCCATGTAAGCACTGAAAGGAGTGTCAAGTTCAGGTTCCTTCCTGGAAAAGCACATGTTTGGTCAAGGTGGAACCATTTCTGTGCAAGTACAAGCAGAATTCCTTGAAGAGACGTTCATCTTAGTTACTCTATAAGGTCATTAAACGGTTTTAAGATTATGAGGCTAATAAATCATAACGTTTTCATGCATGAGGTGCATTCTGGTTTGGATTATTGTTTAGAGCTCTTACTAGTATTTCTGTTTGTTGAATTCTGAGGCTAGAACTCCCAGTTATGTCTTTATGTAGAAGAATGGGGCAGTCATGTCAGCTCACAGTACAGATATAAAAAGCTCAGTGAAAACTACTTAACAATTATGGGATGTCTGCAGTTATTGTAGAAAGGCTGTGTGTGAATATGCAGCAGATAGAAGATGAATAACTTTTCACTGTTAATAAACTGTATGCACATCTTTAACTAATCTGAATTTACTTCAGCTGCCCTGCTGTGACAAACACTAACGTTATCATTTCATTCAGTGATGCTCAGCCGTGAAAGGTTCAGGTATAAATGTATAATAAAGACTTTAAAGAGTGTTGGTCACTTTCACACTGAGCTGTTTGGTCTGGACTACATCTCTGATGGTTGGTTAGTCTGGTATATACTTTTTTTGGGCTTATTTTGTAACGGATGAATTAAACATCATAAACAGAACTAGAATCATAGACATGCAAAGTTTAAAAAGGACTTTGGAGGATCAGCATTAGTGTTAATACATGTAGAACGTGGAGCAGAAGAAAAAGCAAAAGAAAAAGCAAAAGGAAAGAGTGGCCTAAATTCTGTGCATCTTTCAAAAGTGACGGGGGAAAAGCTCATAACAGGAATATAAAGAATAAAAAATACATTTCAGATGTAAAGGAAGTGTAGGGAGGAGGTGAAGGAGCTAAGAAATATATAACAACTGTAGAAATAGTGGGTTTCTTTTAGTTTTTTTATTCTTTGGTTTGCCAAAAAATATTTTTTGGGGAGTTTGTGTTGTTTCAGGCTCTTTAAAGGAAAGGTCCAACAATCTCTGGACTTTTGAAAACACCTTCTGTTATAAGTAAAATCCATGGAAAAAACAGGCTGTTTTCATTAGTTTTTTCTTTCGAGTTTACACTGGAGCCTATAACAAATTTGATCTCAACTGTAAATACTTAATCTTAAAATGATTAATCGTGCTCACGAAGTACAGTCTGACTGTGAACAGTTACAAAATTAGAATCTTTGTTGTTAAATGACTGAACGTCAGAGAAGCTGCTCTTCTGTGGGGCACCAACAACACGGTGAATTGTCCTGTTATTGAAATATTTATTGTTTTATGTGATCCAAACTCAGTGAAGGAGATGAATTATTCTGTCTTTATGAAAGGATAGACTCATTGAAGCTTATTTAAACAATAACACTGATTTTTGTGTTTCACACGTTAAATTTTGCGGTCTATGTTTTTGATGATGACGATTTTGATGGTGTTGCTTTGATAAGTCAAAGGGTTTTTAAACCTGCTAAGATCTGGGGTCTTTTTTAAACTGCACTCGAGTGTTTGTTCTTGTTTGGTTTTAACCAGGGATGTTTGATGTCTGATGGTTCAGGTTCTACCAGCCTCCGGTTCAATTTGACTTGAGTAATCAAAGATCAGAGGGAAGTAGCTTTGCCGTCTTCTGGGAGCCAAAAATGATGAATATATTGATATATTTTCCTAACAAATGCCCTTTGGTGCTGTGAGTGAGTCTAGCCTGCCTTTCATCTATCTGAGGAACAATCACTGTTTCCATAGCGTCCTGATTTGAGATGCTGGGAAATTAGTTTCTGTCGGCTTGCTCAAAAATCATTTGGAGTCATTTGTGAGTTTACTGGATTAGAAAAGGATAATGCCTTGTTATTTAAAGAAACTGGACTAGAGAAGACTTGGATTGAAATTACTCGATTATGAGTAACACCTCCTCTGGACAATCTTTCTTCATCATCAACCATTGTTGTCTTCCTCCTTTGTAGAGCTAGCCTAAGATGTTTTAAGGTTGTTCTTGAATCTGCTTCATTACAAATGTAATTTCCTGACCCTTGACTGTCCCTCTTTACCTCCACAGACTTTGAAGAACCGATCCCTGACGACCGTTACCATGGCATCTACTTTGCAATGCTATTGGCTGGAGTTGGTTTCCTGCTCCCCTACAACAGCTTCATCACTGATGTGGACTACCTCCATCAGAAGTTTAAGGGTATGAATATGCATGAACACGTATGTGTGTGTGAGTAAATGTTTGGCTGGGCTCAGCCCAGCAGAGAACTCACATGTTGTGTGTCCTCAGGAACATCTATAGTGTTTGACATGAGTTTGACGTACATCGTGGTTGCTCTGCTGGCCGTCATCCTCAACAATGTTCTGGTGGAGAGACTGAGCATGCACACCAGGATCACTGTAGGTGAGGAAGATAAAACACATCCACTGCAGAGAAAACTTAGTAAGATCTATTTAAATAGAACATTCATAATCATGTTTTAGAAATGCAGAGATTTAAATGAGGTTTAAAATGCGGCTCAAATTACCAAAAGATTGCTTTTTAATGTCTTGTGTGTCTGTGTTGCATGAATTATTTAACTAACTCTGAATTTGGAAATGAACAAAAGTGTCTTTTCAGTCTAATCTGTGAGAGGTAAAAAAAAAAGAAATGTTTGGTAAAATTGAATGTCTCTCATGAGATTTTTCTTCTCAAGTTCTTATGCTTTGGTTGTAAAGACAGGATCTTCTGTGACTTAAATAGATCTGCCTGCATCCTTGAGGAAATATCTTTTGAGGTTTCTTGCCTCTGCTCTGGAGCAAACAACTGTTGAACATAAACAACTGTATCTCAGGGCAAAAGAAGAAGTGCTTCTGGATTTTTGGAGCGTTTATTTATTCATGACCCATTTCAGTGATGTCCATTCAGTCGTCTGCTGCATTTTCTGCAGGGTACCTTTTGGCCCTGGGGCCGCTGATCTTTGTCAGTGTGTTTGATGTCTGGCTGGAAAGGTTCACCATCAAGCAGGCTTACGTGATGAACCTTTTGTCAGTGGGAGTGGTGGCTTTCGGATGCACAGGTAACTTGATTTTACGGCAAATTTTTAAACGGCACAAATCCGATTCTTTTGTGGATTTTTGAAAGTTTTGGATGAAACACATATTTCAGCGAGTGTTTAAATAGATCGACATTTACATTCAGAATTGGCTTGAACATTATCCGTTCGCATTTATCATTTTAATTTCATTCTAAACAATGTAACAGTTTTGTTTTTTAATTGCAATATGGGAAAGCATTTTTACACGTTTGTACGTTTTTGTGTGTCAGTCACAAAATTCACTCTGTATATTTTACTGAAAATTTACTGACACATATTTAAAACAATCTAAATTTGGCATTTTCTTTTATGCTTAACAGCTTTAAAATGACTTGTAAGTGACAAGATGAAGTCATTTGAATAAGTCAAGATTTCCAAATTATTTTAAATTAATGTGTGCAGGAACGATATAAAAGAAATATTTGGAGGTTTATCCTCATGCAAAGAAAGCCCAATTCAAAAAATGTATTATGATGATAGGATTTTCTGTTTGAACAGTTGTCCTCGCCTTCATCCTGAGCCTCTCTGCTCGCTGGGGCAACAGTTTAATTAGTGCAGGTCAGAAGTTCACAGTAGCTTCTCTCCAGTTCTGTGTGAACATTCGGGAAATTAAGCCACTGACAAAAAAACTGCTCCATCTCTGTGTTCAGCCAGTTTTTAATGAAAACTCTAATATCTCCCTCCCCAGTGCAGCAGTCCAGTTTCTATGGTTACATGGGGATGCTGCCCAAGAGGTACACTCAGGGAGTGATGACTGGAGAAAGTAAGCAGTATATTTGCACAAAGTCCTGAACTCCTGTTCTTGCAGGTCTTTGTCTCCACCCCCATTCTGACCCTTTCTGTGTCCGTTAACCTCCCAGGCACAGCCGGGGTCATCATCTCTCTATCCCGCATCTTCACCAAGCTGCTGATATCTGATGACAAAAAGAACACATTGATCTTCTTCCTGGTCTCCATCAGTATGGAGCTGCTATGCTTCCTGCTTCATCTAGTTGTCCGGCGCTCCAGATTTGTCCGCTACTACACCAGCCATTCCCAGGGAAAAGGGCTGGAAAAGTGTCCAGATCCACGGGACAACGGGACCGGATACAGGGTTCACCATGACGTGACTGCAGATGAAGTGAGATTTGTAAGTTTAGGGCCCGCTTCTAAAGTACCAACCTTACTGGTGTCTTGTGGACATTTCTTTCTCTTCACTTGAATCTTTTTTTTTAAATAGTCCTATTGGTTCTGAACATATAAACAGGTGCAAAATTTTAACCCTTTTTTGCACACCTCCACAATTTCTTGGTGAGGAAAGTACATTTTTCAGAGGTAAATGTTTAATGGAAAATATTTACTCTATTTTGCTTGTTCATTTATTTCACTTTAATATGTTGTATCTGCCACAATATAACAGTTCATTTTTTCCCCTTAAAAAACAATGGTATCTAATCTTGACTAGTATTGGATTCATTTTGTATAAAAACATATTTTGGCGTTGGTTCAAAATACACATTTACAATCCATTATAAAACATTTCTGTTTGCCCCTCCTGACCCCCAACCCATCCTAACAAGAATCTATTTTTGTGATGCCCCGCCCACCTAAAATGGATGATAGGATCCAATCACAACCAAACTGTAACCTTCATGGGAGCTTACTTTTTAATGGATGAATGTTCAGTGGGGGAAGTTAATATATTTTCTGCAGGTATCTTTACATAAATCACTTGCCTCATAGCAGAACGTCTTGGTTATAAAGTAACATTTTAGCTAAAAAAGCAGAACAAAATAGACTCAAAATGAAGAGGAACTGGTGGTTAAAAGGTGGGTTAGAATAGTGTTAAAAAAATCACACATACTTACAGTTTCTTTACACAGACTTTTGCTAACACTTTTACATGCACAGACACGACTCATGCAGATGCACTGAGTTTTTACAGCAGACTCCTGCTGATCCCAATAGCAGTTCTGTGGCAGGCCTAAATTAATCCCATAACTTTTATTTAGTTGCCTTGTATGACGTGCAGTGACTGTATAAGAAAACTGGACTATGTGACCCCTCCCCCTTGGCGTTTCAAACAGGAAGCACATGCTGGCTCCAAGAAGCCAAAATTCTTTAGACTTCTATAGAGAAATAAACAACTATTACTCGGTCGTTATGTCTGTCAGAATAACCATTCTGACAGACATGGTTAGTTTTTTTTTAACATGATCTTCTTGATTTTTTTCTTCCTATTTTCTTCTGCAGGGATAGTTAATTAAAGGGCCGTACAGACCGGGACGAAAATCGGCGCACGTTATTCGCCAGCGTTTTTCAACACGTTTTTTGTGTTCACACCCAGGCGATTTTCGCTGACGATGAGCCGAGTGAATATGCAATTTTATTCCCTGACATTAGATGGCGCTTAACGTAAAACAGAGATACTCTTGTACACAAGGTGGCGCTGCGCAACTTTACGCTTCTTAAACTTGCTTTTCACTCAGAAGAAGAGAGCAAGTATTTACGCGCTTGTCAGAATAATACAAAGAAAACATGAATATTTCCAGCACCAGTAGCTCTAGCTCCAGTTCCAGCGATGAAGAAATTATTGTTCTGTTGAATGATGAAAGACGCTGGAAAAGACGCAGATTTTGGGTACATCCCATAGTTATGAAAAGAGAAGAACATGGGGAGTTTTATCGACTGGTACAAGAGCTGAAAATATATCATGAGCGTTTTCGGGGTATTTTAGAATGTCCGTCATTATGTCTTCGCGCCAGTGTAGACGCTACTTGGCGTCTATCTTCTTCGCTGGTATGTGTGCTCAGAAAGGCAGTTTTGTGTTTGAGCGCCCCCAAGTTGTGTTTTACTGTAACTTCAGAAGCTCCAGACACATGTGCAAAAGCGCCATTCTCATTGGTCGGATAGTTTTTGACGCGGTACGTCAAACCAAAAAAACGAACTCGAGGCGTTTTTGAAAAAAATGACGCTTTTACGCTTGGCATTTTTCGCGTCGGTATGCACACTCACATTGGTGCCTTTTGTTTAGTCACGAGGCGTTAAACGTCGGCGAATATCGCGCGCGAAATTCGTTCCGCGCCTTAAGTTATAAACTGTCCAATCAAGAAGAGCGTCACTGAAAATTTGTGGTCTCACGTCAAACTTTCAAAATATTTGACAGATTCTCCCAATAGAAGGGGCATAGACTTGCAGCAAGCTCACATGTGATTGGTGAGAGTGGTTGCCATAGAAATTATAACTCAGGATTACTAATGTCTGGCTCCAACGTGGCAGCATTTGTATTGTGAAGAAATGGTGGCTAAATTAATTTCATTTGGTTGGCGCCGGAAGTAAGCCATTTTCTATGCGTGACGTCACAGTTGCTCGGTCCAGTTCTCCCATAGAGATAATGATGATGCATAAAAAATGCAAAACACTCCACAGCTGTGTTTTTGTTTATAAAAGTAAACTGCATCCACTGCTGCATACTGTATCCTTTGAAGCAAATCGCAAAACCTGTTCCTGATTCCAAGTAATATCGCATTTTATTAAGTGATCGCTGAAAAACCAACCCTTCCACCTGGTTCCCAAGAACCAACATGGAAGTGAAAGAACAGTCACTGTTACTAAGCTGTACTCAAAAACTGTAAGTATTGGGATTTTCTTTCAGACAATGCTAGTTGTAAAAATATCATTATAGTAACAATTTGGCAAAAAAAATCCATTTTAAATGAATTTAGCAAAAGTGTTGGTGTTTCATGGACCAGTTTCATGGTCATCGTTAGGTGATTGTTAGACTAGTTTAATCCAAACTCGCCGAAAACCAAGCTTGTTCTTTGGCGAGCGTGTCCTTCAGCACAGAGCTGGTTTTAAAGGCAGGGTAATTTATAGAATGCTCTTTGGCAGCTGCTCAAAATTAAATAGCGTAAAGAAAGAACAAAATTAATTGCGATGGACTGTCAGGAGTGAATTATGACAAGAGGAGAGTGTTGCTGGGAGAATCTTGGAACAGAGAGAGATTGAGTCTTCTCATGAAGTGTGAGTAAGAAACGGAGTGATGGAGTAGAGGCAGTGAAGAGGAAACACAACAGAAAAGGAAGGTGCGGGCATCTCATGAGTCTACATGACGATGACACAAACAATGGAGGAAGGAAGAGGTTATGTGAATCCACATGATGGATGTGCTTGAAGTGACACTTTGCGGCCTGAAGACATTCATGTAATTCTTCATCTTCCTGACACAGTAGGAGTGAGTTTGAGGGAACACTGCACCTCAGGCTGTCCTTTTTTAATGAGTGCATGTTTGTGTCTGTCTGGTTTATGAACTAAACAAGTGTGTGGCCAACTTGTCCCGGTGTTTAACCATCCTGCGTGGAGGAGAGCTGCTTTTAATGTCCAGGGGTTGGTTCCAGCAGCTCTGGCTGCCAAAGGAAAGAAAGACAGTGCTGAATAATATGGAATAATCAAGATCAGTGATGCCTTCTGGCCCACTACTCCTCTAATTAACTAATGGATCTGTGCATGTGCATGGGTGTGTGTGTGTGTGTTTGTGTATACGCGAGTTCTGGCACCATTGTAAGCTGCACTTCCCTTTTGCTGTAAAGAAGCTGATGTCATGCATCTAGGAAGCCATTACAAATCAAAAGGAAAGGAACTTTTAACCATGAAGGTCGTTGTGAGTGAATATGTTTTATCATGGCTACCTCTGCACCTCTGTTGTTTCCTCAAAGACACCGAGAACAACATTTAGAAAGGATGTGCTGAGACAAAACTGAAGTATTTTGGTGCTTTAGATGCTAATTTGAAGTTAAATTCAAGGAGGATTCAAGTTAACAATTTTAGTCTAAAGGACCTTAACCATGCAAAATCAACTGTTTGGGCTTTCAAGTGTATTTTTTGTGTATTAATAAAAATTTGTTCTTTAGAGTGTCAAAGGTAATATATTACAGCGGGGAAAATAAGTATTGAACACGTCATCATTTCTCTCAAAAAACATATTTCTAATCGAGCTATTGACATGAAATTTTCACCAGATGTCGGCATCAACCCAAGTAATGTACACATTGAAAGAAATCCAAACATTTATGTCCATAAATGAAGTTATGTGTAATAAAGTGAAATGGCACAGGGAATAAGTATTGAACACGCTTACTGAAATTTATTTAATACTTAGTGCAAAAACCTTTGTTGGTGATTACAGCCTCAAGACGCCTCCTGTATGGAGAAACCAGTCGAATACATTGCTCAGGTATGATTTTGGCCCATTCATCCACACAAACTGCCTTCAAATCTTCAAGGTTCCGGGGGTCTCTTCTGTGAACCCGGATCTTCAGTTCTTTCCAAAGATTTTCAATTGGATTCAAGTCTGGTGATTGACTGGGCCATTCTAGCAGCTTCATTTTCTTTTTCTTCAACCAGTTGAGTGTTACCTTGGCTTTGTATTTTGGATCGTTGTCTTGCTGAAAGATCCACCCTCTTTTCATCTTCAGCAGCCTGGCAGATGACAGCAGATTCTGATCAAGAATGTCTTGATACTTTTCTCCAGTCATTATTCCTTCAATGATATGAAGTCTACCAGTGCCACATGCTGAAAAACAGCCCCACGCCATGATGCTCCCACCTCCAAACTTGACTGTTGGTATGGTGTTTTGGGGTGATGTGCGGTGCCATTTTTCCTCCAAACATGTTGTGTCTTATGACATCCGAAGAGTTCAATTTTGATCTCATCTGACCAGAGTATCTTCTCCCAGAATGTCATGGGTTTATCCAAATGTTGTGTCGCAAACTCCTAACGACCTTCAACATGCTTCTTCTTCAAAAATGGAGTCTTGCGTGGTGTGCGTGCATGGAGGCCATGGCGGTTGAGTGCATTACTTATTGTTTTCTTTGAAACAACTGTACCTGCTGATTCCAGTTCTTTCTGAAGCTCTCCACGAGTGGTCCTAGGCTGCTGGAGAACCCTTCTGATGATTGTTCTGACTCCTCTGTCTGAAATCTTGCGAGGAGCACCTGGCTGTGGCAGGTTTATGGTAATGCTGTGTTCTTTCCACTTCCGGATGATGGCCCCAATGGTACTCACTGGAACTTTCAGAAGTTTAGAAATGCGCCTGTAACCAATGCCTTCAGTGTGTTTTGCAACAATAAGGTTGCGTAGGTCTTTGGACAGCTCTTTGCTTTTACCCATCACGCAATGCTTCTTGTCTAACACCTTGCTGGTGATAAACCTTTTTAACCCTTGTGCTATCTTAGATGACCCCACCCTTACATTGAGGTGTTCTCCCTACCATGACAAAGGTGGATAAAGGTGGAAAGATTTCATGTAATCCATGGATACCAGTGAAGATCACAAATCAGTGAAGAAAAATGGTTCAGCGCACTGTCTAGTGGGTCTAGATGACCCAACTCCCAATGTTAAAGTGCCTAGGATAGCACAAGGGTTACAAGGCCTCAATCAGGACTATACCAGCTGATATTACTTTGCACTAATAGGGGCAGGTTAACCTTCTGAATACTGACAAACTCCAGCTGCTTTCTTGGCTTGCCAGACCTTTTTACCCCTCCTTTTCTTCATGTGTTCAATACTTATTCCCTGTGCCATTTCACTTTATTACACCTAACTTCATTTATGGACATAAATGTTTGGATTTCTTTCTATGTGTGCATTACTTGGGTTGATGCCGACATCTGGTGAAAATTTCGTGTCAATAGCTTGATTAGAAATATGTTTTTTGAGAGAAATGATGACATGTTCAATACTTATTTTCCCTGCTGTATCTCTCTGAAAGGCTTAAGAAAACCATGATATAGGCCCTTTAAAACCATAACATCTGTGGTGCAGATTAGCAGGTCCCTGTGATGTCACAGTCTTACTATAGTAGCATTTGTTGTGATTCTGAAACCATTTCCATTTCGTTTTTTTTCTTTGTGCTTGTTAATAATCAGAGATAAGTAGAAAAAAGCTGAAACACTCTTTGAAACGAAAAGGATTAAAAAAAAAAAACATTGAGAAATAACCCAACAGCTGACATTTATATAATCAGTTGTTGAGA
Source organism: Oryzias latipes (assembly GCF_053564925.1). Classification (NCBI taxonomy): domain Eukaryota; kingdom Metazoa; phylum Chordata; class Actinopteri; order Beloniformes; family Adrianichthyidae; genus Oryzias; species Oryzias latipes. The sequence goes on from NC_136244.1 coordinate 7,596,043, forward strand.
TTCACCACAGAACGTCTTTGTGTTTCAGCAACTACCCATAAAGTCACCACTCCAACTATACTTTTATCTATTGTGAAAGTGTTCCCAGTGGTCTGTTAATCATGATTGTGATCATTAAAAGACCACTGGGTTGGTACTTCAGTACTGGGTTGGTACTAGGTTGGTGCTTCCATGATAATTCATGGAAGTACCAACCTTTTAAAAATGTATCATAAAGGAAAAATGAATAATTGCAGTTTGTGCCCAGCTGGAATTAAATGACACCAAGTCTTTGATATGTCCAAATAGAGCTGTGAAAGAAAGGCCAGGCAGGTGCCTGGATCCAATTACAGCAGGTTTATTAGCTCAGCTAAAAATGCCCAAAGCTAAAACAGGGTCAGGCATGAGAGCATAAGTGAAATTACAGGGGTAGTCAGGATCCAGGCAAAAGTCATGGCAGGAGGCAGGTAAACAGAGTCAGAGGCAAAACAGGGTCAGGGAAAAGCAGATCAGATCAGATCAGATCAGATCAGATCAGATCAGATCAGATCAGATCAGATCAGATCAGATCAGATCAGATCAGATCAGATCAGATCAGATCAGATCAGATCAGATCAGATCAGATCAGATCAGATCAGATCAGATCAGATCAGATCAGATCAGATCAGATCAGATCAGATCAGATCAGATCAGATCAGATCAGATCAGATGACAACAACCATTAATGCAGGCAGAGTGGCACAAACTAGACTTCACACTGAGTGATGCTCAGTGCGGTGCTTAAGTAGATTGTGAGTGATTTGCAAATGAAAGTCAGGTGTGCGGCATCCAGAAACTGTGCTGGGGTGCTGGGAGATGAAGTGCATTTAGAAGTCTGGAGATGGTTCCTGCTGACCAGAGGGGGAGACAGATTTCTGACTTCTGACAGCAGCAAGATTCAAGACATTTGCACCGCTTCAACATTTTGCACCAAGCCTCTTCCAACTGTGGGTGTCTGATATCCCTTGTGCTATCTTGTGGGATCCAGATGACCTCACAGTGAGATCATCTGGATCCCACAATGATTTGTGTTCTTCACTGGTGTCCGTGGATTACTTGAAATCCTCTCCACCTTTATCCACCTTTGTCATGGTAGGAATAACACGTCAGGGTGGGGTCATCTGGACCCCACAAGATAGCACAAGGGATATACGCTAGCAGACAGTAGCAAAAGGAAAGGAAGAAGAATCCCTCCCACTGTGAAAAAACATGGGCTAAACACGCTTTCAGGAATGCGCATTTAGCATGTTCTTGAACACGCATCACGTGCCCGGTGTGAACGTAGCATAAGGGTAGCCACAAAAACCATTTGTCTCTATCTAATCTTCTCCTCTGCATCCTCCTCATTCACGCCAACCACCATCATGTCCACCTTCACCACATCTATGAACCTACTCTTTCAGCTTCCTTTCATCCACACCATCACTGTTTCTCCTCTCAATGTTTCCAAACCATCTCCATCTGCTTGCCTTCATTTATCTCCAAAACATTTAAACTGCTTGACATTAAATCAAATTTAATCATCTTTGTAGCAGAGATGTCATTCAGAAGCTCAGTGGGTTTGTCTCATCTTTTGTGTCAATTCAGGGAAACGGGGTGACCGGGACCGGACCGTCCTCCACAGAAGAAGGTCTTGAAGACTTTGTTGGAGGCACCTATGTGCGATTTGATGCCCCAAAAGCAAAGATGAGAAGAAGCTGGCCTGGAGTCAGAGGTACTCCTCATTTTAGTTAGCCTTCCCCTCCAATGATGGATCTGGAATCGAAATGCATTTCATGTCCTCCTCAATCAAACATGCTTGTTTCCAAACCAGACATGATCTTGCATCGGTACGTGGTGTCCCGCGTCATCTGGGCCTACATGCTGTCCATCGCCGTGACCTACAGCATCACCCTGTGCCTGTTCCCCGGGCTCGAGTCAGAAATCAAGAATCCCACTTTAGGGGAGTGGCTCCCCATCCTCATCATGGCCACGTTCAACATGTCAGACTTTGTTGGAAAGGTTCGCACGCTGCAAAAACACCTCAGAAATAAGTCAAAAAGTCTTACAGATTCAAGGTTCAAGGTTCAAGTCCCGGCTGGGGGACATGAAAAACACAACATCAATGGGGGACCTTTCTGTGTGGAGTTTGCATGTTCTCCCCGTGCATGCGTGGGTTTTCTCCGGGATCTCCGGCTTCCTCCCGCTGTCCAAAAACATGCTACATAGGTTGATTGGCAACTCTAAATTGTCCATATGTGTGTGTGAGAGTGAATGGATGTGTGATTGAGGATATTCCACCCTGCGACAGACTGGCGACCAGTTCAGGGTATCCCTTGCCTACGCCCAAGTGGCCGGGATAGGCTCCGGCAACCCCGTGACCCCGAAAGGGAATAAACGGTTAAGAAGATGAATGAATGAGTCTTACAGATTTTCTTTAAATGGAAAAAAAAGTCTGCCAATGAGGCAACCACAAGGAGCGAAAGGCGGTGCCTCGGAAATCAAGTCGTCTTACTTTTGGGTAGGAAAATGAGCTGCAAAAATAACTAATTTCACTTAAAGAATAGTTCTTTACTGTGCCAAAGGTAATATATTATCATATAGATATAGTTCACTATGACAGGGTGAAGAAAAGCATGAATTAGGCTCTTTATTAGGCCCTTTAGAAAAAAATTCCAGTCGCTAAGACATGTTATCTCAAAGTAATATTAATTTGACACAGACACTTTCTTAATACGGTTCTTTTTTTTCTTGAAATAAGAGTTTTAATTTTCTTAAGATTCAGCTTCTGAAGTGATACAGACGATACACCATAACTAAGAGGTAATGTTTTTTAACTCATTTTTGAAGGTTATTCACATGCATCTCTTTTCAATGTTGAAACTTTATTGACAAAGCCCAACTTCTGAGGCTGTAAGAAATTAAAAAGATTTATTTACCAATTTGAAAAAGAGGTTTGAAAGATTTAAATAGTTATGAAAATGGAAATCTGACTGTAAATTAAAGAAGCCATTGTTATAGAACATTTGTCAAATATGAGTGTGACATTCATTTTCATTAACAACAATGCTGAAAATATTTCTGTTTATTGTAGGTTTTGGCAGAGGTTTTTTTCTGTATATTTGAACTTAGAATGCCTATCAGGAAAGTGTTTAAATGCTTTTTATATATATATATATATATATATATATATATATATATATATATATATATATATATATATATATATATATATATATATATATATATATATATATATATATATATATATATATACCAGATTCTGGTATTTTGTCTTTCCAAAGTTTAAGCTTAAAGATTATTTTAGAACTTTAAAGGTGTTTTTCAGCATTTGTGTTGAACTGGTGCAGTGAAGTGAAACTCCTTTTTCTAGATTTTGTCTATTGAAGGCAAGATCAAACATTTTCACTGTACTTCAGCTTCCTGGAAAAACAGGAATTAGGTCAACATTTTGCTCTGAAATAAAAGCATGTTTGAGCTCTGAAAGAAAAACTGGACAGAAAATGAAAAACATTTTTGTTTTAATACGAAATATAATGTTCTCAAAGGTATTTAGAGTCATATTTCCTGAAGTTGATATTTTGTTCATGGTTTTCTCAATACGACCCCCCTCTCGTGATAACTCCAGATTTTGGCAGCGCTGCCGTACGACTGGTCTGGAGGCCGGCTGCTCTTCTTCTCCTGCCTGAGGGTGGTCTTCATCCCACTCTTTGTCATGTGCGTGTATCCAGCCAGCGCGCCCACGCTGTCCCATCCCGCCTGGCCGTGTCTGTTCTCCCTCCTCATGGGAGTCACCAACGGATACTTTGGGTCTGTGCCGATGATCCAGGCTGCTGGCAAAGTGCCACCTGAACAGAGAGAGCTGGCAGGTGGGGGTTACTCTGAGGGAAAAAGTTTATTTTTGCATTTTAATACAAGTTTTATCGGATTAAATACCAAATTGAACCTTTTATTCTGGGGGAGTTGAGAGATTTTGAAGAAGTTGGATGCGTGACGGTTTAAAGTCATGATTTAGCAAACTCTGCTTTAAAGTCTTTGCAAATTGTTGAAAAATGATGAGTCATGACCCAGGAACAAACCCATGACTTCCAGATTGAAGCCATTTTTAAGGTAACAGCAGCTCTGACTGTATATGTTCATCATATAACCACTCAGTGGTGCGTTTCTCAAGAAAGTCATCATTCCAAACCAAAAAGTGGTTTTAAACAGGTTAGTCTTTGCAAAAAAAAAAAAAACTTCTTCTGCAATGCTTCGCTGACATGACCCCTGAATACCAAGTCATTCCATCTACATTAAACTACTGTGACTAAACAACGTAAACAACTTTTTAATGAAATATTTATGATTTTCTAATATTTTTCTTCCGTCTGTCTTTAAAAGTTACTCAAAGTCCTGATCTTTTTAAAGGGAAAATCTTTAAATGTAGCTAAAAAAAAAGATTCCCTGTTCTAAATAAAAAAAACACAAGATTTCAAACTCACAGAATTTTGGCTTAATCTTTTAAAAAAAACATAAATAAATACTACATCAGTTTCTGTTTATCTATTATTAAAATTATTTTCTGAACAAAATCTAATCTAAATTTATGTAGAAAGTAAAATTTCCATGAAATAATTATTTTTGATTTCAGAAATTGTGATTCATATTTACAAACAAAGCATCAATGTATTATTGCTGCAAGGATACATTTTAAAAGATTGAAGCAAATTTACACAAATAGACTGAGGTTTTAAACTTTTAACCCTTGTGCTATCTTAGATGACCCCCCCTCTGACATTGACGTGTTCTCCCTACCATGACAAAGGTGGATAAAGGTGGAAAGATTTCATGTAATCCATGGACACCAGTGAAGATCACAAATCATTGAAGAAAAAAGGTTCAGACCACTGTCTAGTGGTTCTAGATGACCCAACTCCCAATGTTAAAGTGCCTAGGATAGCACAAGGGTTACACAGGTTATTAACCTTCTGATGGTGCTTTCCCTCCTGTAGACTTGCTGTCCTTCATCTCCACTCTTCCTCACTTTCTTTGCTCTGTCTTCCTCCAGGAAACACCATGACGGTCTCTTACATGACAGGCTTGATGGTGGGGTCTTCTGTGGCGTACGCAGCCTACAGCTTCACCGCTCCAGCAGCAGGAGCTCGTTTCTCCACACTCGACGCTCTTGCATCCTACAACAACACAGGGTTTTGAACTCCTGCTGCTGCTTTTCTGCACAGACCCACACAGAGGAGCTTTTCACATCTGTAGCAGCTGCAGAGACAAAAAAAAAAAAACTGCTTTTGTTTTGGAAAATAAAACCCAACATTTTCCACAGTTCTCATTCGGCAGTCTGATGATCCAGACAGTAACAATAAGGATGCAGGAGCATCATCCGACATCTAACCTGCAGCATTTATGTGAGCAAACACGTAAAATATGACATTCTACTCAGCTGCAATGACTGGACCCATTGTTGCTGAATATTCCTGAAATCCCAGAGTGAGGAAAAAGGTGCAAAAAATTACAGGACCTCTGTAGACAATAAGGTTCATGCATGGTTGATTATTTGTTGTCTGATCTTCTGAATGCACCAATCAGAAGAAACAGGGATGTTCAAGAGCAGTCTCTACATTTATGTTGTTGTGTCTGTGTGAGCATGACTGAATGTTTGAGGGAAGTAAGCTCACAGTTTAAACATAAACTCTCTGTTCCCTGAAAGGATTCTTTAATCTAAAATCCTCCTGTGGTGAAATTAAGTCAATTCATTTTAAAATGTATGCATCAAAATATCCCCCTAGAATGAAAAAAATAAATAAGCAAAGGAAAAATCTTTATTTTTGACATCTTTTTTTTTACAAAGTTTATCCTCAATAGCAGAATTGGTCCTAAATTGGTCGAGCTTCACAAACGGGAACAGAAAAACAAGCAGATTTATTCAGAGAGTATGCATATTATTATAAAAGGAAAATGTGCAGTGAAGAGCGACGTGCAGGAGTTCTCTTTGGTCAGCATTTCTGCAGCTGTGAGCAGCAGAGGGATGGTGGATGACCAAACTTTGTAGTCAGCAACATTTTTCTACCTGCATTTTTTGATTGACTGTTTTTACACATTTAAAATATTTCATTTGTTATAAAGCAAAAGAAAGTTCACATTTTTCATTTCAGAAATTTCGTTTTTTTTATTCTGATTAACAGTCTTTCACTAATTTTTGTTATATTTCTATAAAACCAAAATGTTTCTTCCTCTTTTTCTGTTTTTGTCATCTTGTCTGGTCAGGTTTCTGTATTTTGTGTTTTTGGCGCCACCATGAGGAGCCAGGAAGCCTTGATTCTGGGAGCTTTGGTTCCGGCAGGTCTTCTCCGAAGGTTTTGTGAATATTCATTGCAGAAAAAAAGCTTATTTTTGTTATTTTAATTTTTGGGCTGCAGAGCTCAAATCTGATTGGACATTTATGAAGATAATATGAATTTATAAAAATTTCATCCATTCTGCTTCCCGAAGGCTTCTAGTTCTTCAAAATTCTCAGCACCATAGAGAAATGTTGACAGATTTTTGATCAGGTTAAATATTTGTAACAAAAGCTCAAGATTTGTTAATTATTAGGATTATTATTCCCTATTTTATCTGTCTTGAAATTTACAAGGTTTGGTCAAAAATACGTTTATTTAACCTTTGCAGTTTCTTGTCACCTGTGCAGGTGGATGAAGAATGTTTATATGTGTCTGCTGTGTGTTCAGTCGTTTCTGGTGTAAAAATACAGGTTTTGTGTTTAAAACAAACAAAAAAAATAGAGCCAAAAACATCAGAAAAGTGAATGTAAAATTGTAAAAATACAAATGAAATGCACTCCATGCAGCTCAGAGCTTTCATTTTCTCAAATGCAAAGTCTGACTTACTACTGAAAGGCTTCTCCTGGTTTGATTTGCTCTCAAATGCTGCATTTTTCAGTAAAGTGAAGGACGGTGGAGTTCGGATTTAACACGATGGAGGAAAAAAAGAAAAACAAAGCAAGGCTGATGTCTGCACCTAGGAACACAAGGCTGCATTGTGGGAATTCTCCTCATTGCTGTTTGAATGTCCTTCATTTGTCGAGGCCTCTGAGGGAGGGGCCAGAGCTGTTATTTTTGGTCTAATGTGTTTTTGAAGGACGTGATAACTCAAACGGGAGCAGAAATCGCACCTCAGATGCTTAAAGATGCTGGAAGGCAAACCCTCCACGCTGGAGTAGGGAAGCAGGCTGAGTGTCCATCTGTCAGACAGAGTCAGTATGTTCCCCCAAATGTTTAAGAAGCTTCCCCAGGAGAGCCAAATCATCTCACCAGATCAAGGAGAAGCTGTTTCTGAAACAGATACGACAAGAAGATGAAGTCATTCTTCACAGCTTGGTGTAGAAACAAGAAAACAAGTTTTTCATGCCTCAGAAAATGATGCATATTGACGAGTTAACTCTAATTTACCCATTAACAATACCCCAGGGGAAAAGAAATGACTCCATGATGCAGCTTATCTTTAACATTTCCCAAACTTCCTGTTTCCAACGTTAAATTTATCTCTGATCTGCAAGAACACGTCATTTCTCACCACTGGTAGCAGCGATGAGAAACCTTCTGAACATGTGACTGCACACTGTGAACCGCTGAAGGAAAACGATGCTTTGTGCCAACTCTATAAAGATGGGTTTAAAAAAGAAGCCTTAACGGACCAAAAATGTGTGTCACAAATGATCAGCGCTTCGCCCAAAAAGTCTGATGCTCTCACCAGGGAACTCAGGAAAAGATGCAAAATGTGCACATCCAGCTCTTTGTGCCAATTTTTCATAAGAAAAGAAAAGTTATCCAGAGTTTTAAAAAGGTGGTGTATATAATTCAGCCAAAGTATGTCCTTTTTTTGAGTGTCATAGTGACAAAATGTCTGAAAACACGAGCTTGAACTGTGATTTACTTGATTATTTATCTGAAATGTAGGAGCCATGAATACCTTGTTCCCTTAGCAATGCTCAATAAACAGCTGTCTTCACCTACTGTCCTCTATGTGCCTCTGATTTAACCAGTAAAACGGTTCTGTAATTCCTGCTTCATTCCAGCAGAGGAAGCTGCAGCTCGCAGAACAAATGTTGCTCCTGAGCTGCGTCATCCAACAAATTCTCCTCACAAGAACAGTAAAAAAAAATGTTATTCTGTATTAACTTTTAAGCAGTAAATTCCAACACAAATTGCTTTACATGGCTGAAAATAAAATCAGGGCGTTCAAATCCTATCTAATCCACGATAAGAACAGAAGACTGGGCACAGAGAAGCTCCTCAGAGGCGTCTGCTTTATGCACACAAAAAAACTGGAACAATGACCTGCCTGATGCAGTCTCTCTGCAGAGAAATGTTCACCTCTCTGCAGCCAGAGGCACATTTGTGAGCACACAGTAACATACAGGAAAGCCTTTAAGCTAAATGTATCCTCCACCAAGATGTTTAAAGGCTATTGCAGACATTTTTATCAACTCTCATAGAGGCCTGGTCTCCTTTGATTTGGTATAATCTATGATTAAACCGTTGATACTGTGTGGCTGACCTTCAAGTGTTGGGGTAAAGGGGTGAAGTCTGTCGCTCTGTCAATTCACAGAAACACATTGTTCATTAAGTTACAGTTTGAACCACCTGTAAAACATTGACTTGGGTCATGACTGAAAGAATGAGATCCAAAATCCAAAATACATAGGAGGAGCTTCCTCTACAGGCTGTCTCAGTCACCTGGAGAGAACTCACAGGAGAGTCGTTGCTCCTCCCCGTCAAGAGGAACCAGTGAAAATGGCTGGGGCTTCTAGTCCGGATGCTTCCTGGACATCCCCTTGGGGAGGTGTTCCAGGCATGTCCCACTGGGGGGAGGCCCTGGGGAAAAGACACTGTAGAGACTACGTCTCTTGGCCAGCCAAAAGAGCCGGAGAAGGTGGCCGGAGAGAGAAAGGACTGTGCTGACCCCAGATTAGCAGAAGATGGATGGATGGATGGATGGATGGATGGATGGATGGATGGATGATCAGAAGAGGGGAAGGGCAGACGGACAGATGGCTGGGTCGGTGGGCGGATGGTTTGATGGATGGATGAGTGGATGGACGGATGGATGAATGGATGGATGGATGGATGGATGGATGGATGGATGAATGGATGGATGGATGGATGGATGGATGGATGGATGGATGGATGGATGGACGGACGGATGGATGGATGGATGAATGGATGGATGGATGGATGGATGGATGGATGGATGATCAGAAGAGGGGAAGGACAGACGGACAGATGGCTGGGTCGGTGGGCGGATGGTTTGATGGATGGATGGATGGATGGATGGATGGATGGATGGATGGATGGATGGATGGATGGATGGATGAAGGGACGGATGGATGGATGGATGGATGGATGGATGGATGGATGGATGGATGGATGGATGGATGGATGAAGGGACGGACGGACGGACGGACGGATGGATGGATGAATGAATGGATGGATGAATGGACGGACGGACGGACGGACGGATGGATGGATGGATGGACGGATGGATGGATGGATGGATGGATGGATGGATGAATGGACGGACAGACAGACGGACGGATAGATGGATGGATGGATGGATGGATGGATGGATGGATGGATGGATGGACGGACGGACTTACATTGGCTTGGGCAAACAGAAGCAGCGGAGTTACGTGGATTGCGTAGCGATGCGTGAACGTAAGAATATTGAACACGGAAGCCCGAAACGTGTGCTTTTACATAAATTTTCTTTGGAAGTAGTGTATTGAATGTACTTTTTCAAACCCTGTGAGAACATAGCATTAGAACTTGATCTGATGTTAATATTCACATGACACGTGTAAAGTTACAGTTCAGCTTTTTCAGGTGATTACTGGTCAGTTAAAACACTCTTTGCATCAAATCCGGTTTGTGTGGAGTTTTGTTTATAAGATTTGTTTATAAGATTGTCCTTAAAGATGCTTGAGTGTGTGTGTGGACAGGCTCCGCCCCCTTTTTTTTTTTTTTCTACATTTGAACCTTACCATAATGATTAACAACCAGTAAACTTGTTGCTTTATGCTGCTTCATGGTCTTATCCCCCTTCCCCTCCTATTATCACCCCCTACCCCCCCTCTCTCTAACGTCCCTCTCTCTTCTTCCCCTCTTTCCTTTTCCATCCGGTCCAACACCAAAGATTTTCAGACATGATTGAAATTAATAAAGTTTGGCCTCAATTACAAAAGGGGTTTATTCAGACATACCTTTGGTTTGTCTGAAGATTAATAACCCCTCTTGTTAAAGTAAAATATGTCCAACACAAGAGGCCCTCAGCTCTCATCTGTCTGCCCAGCTGTTGGACAGGACAAGTTAAAAAAAAAAAAAAAAAAAGATGCTCAAACAAACAAAAACATTCACCAGCCTTTCTGTTCAGGAAAACAACTAACTGCATCCACTGGTTTCTGGTTGTATTGCACCTTGATGAATGAAAAAACACTCTTTCATTCTTCACAGCCAAAAACACACTTTATTGCTAAGAAAACCAACCCTGCTGTTGCTGGACCGCCCCTAAGTGGCCTATTTGTTTATTGCAGTTTTTTTGAGAAACTGGATTTTAGGATTCTGATTGTTGAGAATACATGACCCGCTAGTTCCCTCTTCTATTCCCTAACTCCTCCTGCTGGAACTGCTCCTACCCTTCCACCTCCTGATATCTGAACATGTATTTTTGTCCTCACGTGCTAAATTTGGATGTGGCTGCAGGCAAAGAAAGTCTCTGGCAAGTTACAGAACAACTGATCATTAATCATTCTGCTCCACATACGGCAAATAAGAGGAGGAGGAGGACGAGCAGATGAAGGAAGAAAGTCTGTGTGCTTTTCTTATGGTGAGACTTCAGTTTTACTCAGAGGTTCAGCTGCTCCAAATGTTCTCATTTACCAGTCGTTTTTATAAAACAAACCCGTCCCCATTTTTTTTAAATAGACATTGTAATAATTTTTCAGAAATGTGAATGAAATCCAGCACCCTCAGACTGTATGCTAGCCGCAAGGAAGGAGGCCGAGGATTAGTGAGCGTAGAAGCCACTATCCAGGATGAAACATCCAAGATGCATGAGTACATCAAGCTCAAGGCCCCAACTGACAGTGTGCTCAGTGAATGTCTCAGGCAATGGACAGCAGAGGATACAGTGCTGGAGGACAGATCCTCATGGGAGGACAAACCCCTGCATGGGATGTACCACCAGACCATAACTGAAGTGGCTGATATCAAGAAGTCCTACCAATGGCTAGAAAGGGCTGGCCTACAGGACAGCACTGAAGCGCTCATCCTGGCAGATCAGAAACAAGCCCTGAGCACCAGAGCAATAGAGGCTCAGATCTACCACACCAGACAAGACCCAAGGTGTAGGCTGTGTAAAGAGGTGCCTGAAACAATCCAGCACATAACTGCAGGGTGTAAGATGCTGGCAGAGAAAGCATACATGGAGCGCCACAATCAAGTGGCTGGAATAATATAGAGGAAGATGTGTGCAGAATATGAACTGGAAACCCCAAGGTCAAAATGGGAAACACCTCTGAACGGGGTAGAGAAGGAGAGAGCAAAGATCCTGTGGGACTTCCAGATCCAGACTGATGAGGATGGTAATGGCGAACCAACCAGACATTGTAGTGGTGGATAAAGAACAGAGGAAAGCCGTTGTGGTGGATGTGGCAGTGCCAAGCGATGGGAACATCAGGAAGAAGGAACATGAGAAGCTGGAGAAATACCAGGGACTCAGAGAAGAACTGGAGAAAGCCTGGAAAGTGAAGGTGACAGTGGTGCCTGTGGTAATTGGAGCATTCGGGCAGTAACCCCCAAGCTGGAGGAGTGGCTACAACAGATACCTGGAAAGACCTCAGACCTCTCAGTCCAGAAAAGCGCAGTGCTAGGAACAGCTAAGATACTGCGCAGGACCCTCAAGCTCCCAGGCCTCTGGTAGAGGACCCGAGCTTGGAGGAGAAACCACCCACGGAAGGGTGAGAGGGGCGTTTTTTTTCCCATATATATATATGGGAAAAAAATATATATATATATATCACATTGTAAGTAGTTAAGTCAAAGATAATAGAAAAACATTCATTGCAAGATTAATGATGCTTCCACTGAAGTCTCCCACAGTTGTAGGAAACGGTATAAATTGTGTTTCACATTTTGTTTTTGTTTTGTTTTCTGTTTTTGTTCATTTGACTCTAAATGAATATGGATTTACAAGCTTGATTATAAATTCAACCTTCTCTCTTATCAAACTCAGTTGTGCTGAACAAATAAAATAACAAATCATAAAATATGTTTTTACATTAGTCAAGGTCGTTTGTTTGTTCAACCAGACATTCTGCTTTGTCTGAATAAAAGCTCATCTGGACTCTGGATCACAAAAAACCAAGAATCCTGGTTCTGTTGAAAAATGAACTTTGGTAAAGTTTTTCTGCAGATGAAGGCACACAGACTAATCATGAGACCTATAAGCAGAAATAAGCTACAGAGAGCAAACACCACACGTTATGAGGAAGAAAAGAGAAGCAGCCCACAGAGGGAATGCATGGAAGCATAGTCAGAAGAGGATTCGAGCACGATTACTCAGCAAATGTGGTCTAAAAAGGAGGTGAAAGTGAGACTCAGAGGACGAGCCGCTTTTCTTCTTCTTTCTTTTCAGGTCTGAGCTCATTTTGGGTAACAGCGGCCCAATGGAGTAGTTTTAGTGACAGGTGTGTAACCTCCAGTCTGAGAACAAATCAAACCAAATAAAGACGATAGGACCTTTTGACCTTTCCCTCCACTCTAACAAACCCTGCAGCCCATCCTAATGTGAAAGCACCGTTAGAGGGTTTAACCAGCAGTCATGAGATGAAAATGTCAAGTGATGTAGCAGAAAATCCAAATACAGAAGAATAAAAAATAATTATTTAAAAAAAAAATATTTATTGACTTAAAAAGTATAAGATAAATAAACTGGTAAAGTCCTATATTTTTGAACAGAGTTGAACTTGAGTATGACACCAGTGAAGCATGAAAAAAAAACAGGGAAGCTGATGATGACAAACCAAAAACCATTAACAAATTGAAACTAAAGTGTTTTTATCACTAACTTTAATTTGGTGTAAAGACAGAAAAATGATCTAAAAAATGGACCAGAAGACAACAATCCTCACAGGAAAAATCACTGAAAATGAAATGACAAATGTAAGATTATGACGATTATTTTATTTTGAAGGTTCACAGCTTTAAGTAGAAAAATAACAGAATTAAAAATAGAAAAAAACCAAGAGAGGTCAGTTGGAATGAAGGATGTCAGGTGTTTTCTTTACTTGTATATTGGGTCTGGGGAGTGGGGGGGGGGGGTGATTATGAGTCTGTGCTCTCATTTCACAGGATTTTCTTATTGAAAGATGCAGAAACTTCAGATGGTGTTTTTCAACCTGATTCACTCAAACATGACAAACATTTGGACTACGAGCAGTTCCTCTGTGATCGCTCTCACTGTGAGGTTCAAATAAATCCTGTCAAACTTTAAACAGAAAAGATTTAGATAAGATAATCGGAAAATAAAAACTAGAGTCATTCACCTTTCTATCTTTCCTGACTTTCATTTTGTACATTTTAATGAGACTTTAATTGCAAGAAGATCTTGTAAGAGGATGCATTCATGCTGGTCACAAGAGCCAGGATTTTATTTCTACACACGAAGAGTCCTTTAAAAAAAATCTCAACTCATGCCAGAGTTCAGGATTGCATGGTGGTATAGTGGTTAGCACTTTTGCCTCACAGTAAGTGGCACTTGTTCAAATCTCAGCTGGGACCCTTCAATGTGGAGTTTGCATGTTCTGCTTTTACATGTGTGGGTTTTCTCCAGGCATCCAGTTTCCTCTCACAGTCAAATCCTAAAAGAATTCCAAGTTTAAATACACTAATATGTAAAAACTAAATAGAAAAGCTAAAGATATTTGGCCGTGTTTAATTAAGTTTTTTTATTCAACCCTTTACCGTTAAGCACATTTAGAAAATATTTTTATGAACACTGATGTTTATTACTCCCCAAAGGCAGCAAGCAGCAGAAAAAACCTTTTTTATTTATTGATTTTGTCTTGGTTGGGTAGTTAAACAGTTAAGAAAAATAAAAATCTTACATATTTAGTTCACACAGAATTCTTTTTAACTTCTTCTAAAACTCAAACCATGAATTTTACAAAGAAAACAACCTGAGTTCACTTTTAAAAAAAGCTGTCACTGTGAGGACGATAGACTATAGCGAACCATAGCAGTTTTTACACATTTGAGGCATCTTAATATTTATACCAATTTTTGTATTGCTAACAAAAAGAAAATTAGACCAATTTCCCTAGCAACCACTGTTTTTGACACACACAGACACACTATCAAACACCTTCATAAGATGACATCTAGTTACATTCAGTTTACTACCTTCCTGGAGTTGTGTTTACTGAATGAAGCATTTGTGACTTGCAGACATTTCACATCCAATCGCCATCATGGCAAGGTCGCTACATAAACAAGAGCTTTAAATGAATTTGAATGTTTGTGGATTAATGCAATCTACAGAGAGGTCTGAATGGATAATCCCTTTGTGGAAAAAGTAATAACAGAGACATCGCTGCTGAGGCTCACCTTGGGTCTCCTTACAGCAGCGTATCTGAAAACCTTTCTCTGCATGTTTTCTCCTGCAGCATCATGCAGCTTCATTAGATGTATCTGAGTGCAAGTACACTGTAGTTGAAGATTAGTGCACCTTTGATGCAGTTAGCCTGCAAAAACAGTTCAAAAATGTCCACCAAAATACAGACAGACATATTATTAGCCATACAGAGAAAATCCCAGGGGGGTTAAACACCCATAAAGCCCCCACTGCTGCTGAAGAATATAGTTGGGATCACAACACAGAACGGCAAAGTAGTGCATCAGCGTTTTTGGCTGCTTATCTTTTTTTTGCACAGGACAATTAGAGGACTGTTAATGGAGATTTCAGAGATTGCTCATGTTTCTTAGTCTTAACAATGACCTTGATTTAAAATTCGAGGGAACTCTTTAGATTCGTCTGTGAGGGATTCGGTGGACGCCGCCACCACGTTCTCTCAGCCACAATGGGATTTTATTCACGCTCACCCCTGTGGCAGCTCTAAGAGACACAAAGTAAACATAGCAGAGATAGAAAGACTGATATCTCCTTCATTACATTGTGAACATGAATAATAGATAGCTGATTGGTATGCAGCTCCTCACACACACACACACACACACACATTTCCATACAGCATCCCACGCTGGACTAATGTTTGTTAGGCTTTAAAGTCTTTTCATATTCAAGTTTCCCTTGAATTCCCAAGTTTTCTAAATGTTCTTAGAACATTTAGAGCCAGGAACACATTAGAACCTAAAAATAAGCCCTTTATTCTGTAGAAACTTTAGTGTTTTCATTGTTTTACAGGGCTTTTGGACACAAACCACTCATAGCAGATTATCATGCTTTACAGATCTGCATAACGCCCTACATCGTTGAGCTTACCTGGAAGTACCAAATAGTGCAGTTCCACAAATGCCCATTTGGGGTGATTTAAAAAAGAGCAATTTCATATTTTATACAACTGAACTGAAGGAGCCAAGTCTTGTACTTCAAGCTACTGAGGTGTGTGACACCAGATTCACCTGGCGGATGTGCTACTGCGGAATTTTGTTTCCCTGCACGATGAAGACCATGAAAGTTTTTTCACTCTGATCAACGTTGCAGATAATTTGTGGTTTTACTATTTACATCACTAAAACGGAATTCACATTCTTTTCTCAATTTCCTCCAATAGTGATGGAAACCATTTTGTCTTCTGGCTGATGCACGCACGCCTGAGGTCAGCTAATTCTATGCATATTTAGAATAGACAGTAACACCCATAAGCTATAAGGCTCCAACAAGTACTCACCTCGACTTTAATAACAAAGCATGACCAAAAAATGGTGGAAACTGTCCAAAAGGACAGCTGTATGACGTCAAAAATAACATTTAAATAAGTACATGTAAATTCCCTAAAGTACACTTGACCTGGATGCCAGATCTGATCATCAAAGCAAAAACTTTGGAAACCACAATAAACTGGAGTTTCGTTTTTGTATGTAGACACTTTCATATCAAAATTAATAGGAGTTGCCTTGCTGTGTGTAACAAGCCACCTAATGGTTACATGGTGGACTGACCTGGCTCCACACACATTTTTTTCTAACTCTGCCTCAAATGAGAAAAAAACGGAATCATGGATCCTAAGATCTGTTAACCGTCAAAATACAAACTAATATAATAAAATAAGCAACAAGACATGCCTATGTCTCTAAAGCTGCGTTCACACCACTTTGAAGAGGCCACTTCCAATGAAAGGGCTATATAAACACGGGCCAATGCGTGGCTTCCGTATTCTAATCTCTCGCGTTCACGTGTAGCTACACAAGTTTCTATGACCGTTTTCTGGCTCCACGTACAAAACGCCAGGCCATTGAACGTCAGTTGCAAGTTAAACCAGGTTGAACTTTGACCAATCAGAGACTTGGATTTGGTAGTGACGTTTAGATGACGTCCCTTTTAGTTCACGGAAGTGCCAACCATTTATAAATTGATCGTGGAGCAGAAATTAATAATGACGGATTTTACCTGGCCGGAAGTCTATGACACCAAGTCTGTCATATATTAGAATAGAGCTGTGAAAAAAAAAGCCTGGAGCAAGATTCACCAGATTTGCACCGTTTTGACATTTTGTGCCAAGCCTCTTCCAACTGTATGTGGTGGACATGCAATAGTAAAGAAGAGGAAGCCCCTCCCTGCTTGTCCAGTGTGAATGCCATCGTGCATTCAAGAAGCCGTGTTTAGCTCGTCCTCCAACGTAGCTAAACACTTACAATATTTTAATTTTACATCACATAGAGGTTTTCTTCACATATCTGTCGTTTTCCTGACAGAACTGATTTAGTTGAAGGGCAAACGCTGCTGCAAAAGCCTCCAAAGGACTCTAGTCTGATTAAGAAACTTTTCAAACCGCAGTGCTCGGTTTGCATTTGAACGCCCCATAACTCAGATACCTGTCTCCCAGGAGACCAGCGCACAGGTCTGCACACACTCACATTTCAGCCCTCCCTGTTTAATAAATAGTGACGCCTCAGCCAATAGAAGGCCTCCTTATGGTGATGCCGTCCAATCAGAGCGCTGCGTGCCGACACACCCCCAGGAGGCAGTGTGGTGTGATGGTGGAAGTGTGAGGGGGGCTGTGTGTGGGTCCCTCTCTGTGTAACCTCAGGCTCTGCTGTTCTGCTGATGTCCGTCCTTTGGAGGAAGCAGAGCGATGTCTGACTCCCGGCTGCTGAAACACACGCCGCTCGAGTCAGCACAGGTTTAATTACACAAAGCCACAGAGGAATTCCAAACGCTCTGAAGCCGGAGTCAGGAACGGTCAGCTGTGGAAAATGTGTCCCCTGCAGTCCATTCAGCAGCTCAGCAGAGGAACTCTCCTCCATTTTATCACAGCCAGCTGCTTCATTACAGAGCTGCCAAAATGGAGGCCTAATAGAGTCTGCTATTGATTAAAGGAGCAGCCTGCACAAACTTTATAAAACGAGGCGACAGAATGGAGAACATGAAGCAGAAGGTCTGCAGTGGTGAAAAGGAGAGCTCCAAGAAAGGAATCAAAGGAGGGAAAAAAACATTTGAGGACATCTGAACGAGGCACAAAGCAACGTAACTGTAAAGTGAGTTTTGTCAAGTCAACCAATCGATCCACCCACCGGTCATAAAAAAAAACACAGCTAATACTTCACAATTTGGTAAAATAAGCCATTTTGAAAATTCATGTTTCTGACTTTTTTTTTTTTTTTTTTTTACTTGTCCTGTCCAACAGCTAGGCAGGCAGATGAGAGCTGAGGGCCTCTTGTGTTGGACATATTTTACTTTAACAAGAGGGGTTATTAATCTTCAGACAAACCAAAGGTATGACTGAACAAACCCCTTTTGTAATTGAGGCCAAACTTTATTCATTTCAACCATGATTGAAAATCTTTGGTGTTGGACCGTTTCTGACTTTTTGACATAAAAGTAAAAAAAAAATATTTTTGCAACCTGCCCCCAGTGGTCATTGGAGGAACTGCAAAATGTGGTACTGCTGGGTTGACTTTGATTTGATTTATTGATTTATTTCAACAGCTTAAAACATGCACAAAAAAATCCAAATTTTAAATGGTGCTTTAAAAAGATCCCAAAAAACGATTGTGAAAATGAGCGATGTTCCTCGTATTCTTTTCTGAAATGTTGGGTTTCAGCCGACGAGTATAAAGAAAAAGTCCCTAAAAATATCAGGAAAAACCTTCAGACCATACAGTTCCTGATCCTCCACTGAAAAAGTTCCCCAAACTAACTTCCTTGAATGTTTTTGCAATTGTTATTTAACTTGTTCTACCTTTTAAGAGGCCAAAACTTCATCGTCTTTATTAGTGATACTAAAGTTTCTAACTGCTTAAGAATTTGTCGGAGCAAATAAAATCTTACATTTACACATTTCCTCTGCTCAGGGGTTTATGGATGGATGCTATTAATCTCTTCCCAAACATCAGTTTTTAAAGCAGCACAGATGATGACAGTAAAATAAACTAACACTGTTGGCCTTTACAGCTTTAGAACATCTATAAACATGGATTTAGTTTGTTTACCAAGTTTCTGTTTTGTGGATTTGGTGATCTTGTGTGTCAAACCACAGAAAAAACCAGTAAAGTCCAGCCTCAGTAGAGGTTTGCTTTCTACATTCTTTCTATGGTCACTTTTGTTTTCAGTTTACAAAGACTAAAATAGAATTTCCTCCTTTTATTTTGGAAAAAAAGAGCTTTGGACATAAAGACAGGAAAGTTCTGGACTTTCATTGAGACCAACTTCCTCTTTAGGTGATCATTGCAAACATTTCTGTGAATAAATGATGAAAAGAGACTGAGATGACAGTGGATACAGTTCATCTGTTTATTGATTAACTATAAAATATTGACTTACTAAAACAAGTTCAGAGAAACACTGATAAACCTGGTTGCGGTCTGTAAAAAAACAAAAACACCAACAGAAACGTTCCTTGCACATACAGTATAGGGTGTCAGAATATATCTAGTTTCAGATTTCTCTCTAAAATGTATCTTAGCATTTTTTTTACAAGATTAGACATGTGTACAAAGTATAATCTGATAGCTGTTTTTCCCTCCATAGAGAAGGTTCCTTTACAAAACGTAGACGATTTTTTATATTTATTTTTAAAATAATTTTCTTCCCTCTGTAACAGGACTATAAGGATACTGAAGGAACAGCAGACGAAGAACCAGCCTCCAGTCCACCTCTATCTGTTCTCATTCCCTCTCTGTAGCAGCTAGCTCCCAGTGGTGCCCATCAACCGTATTGCTAGAGGGATGTCCATGATTGGATGAAGAGGGGATAAAATAACAAAGCATTTGAAAAAGCCAGAAACACGATGATTGACAATAGAAGGCTCTCCAAAAAAATTAGGAAAAAAAACAAAACAAACAAGAATGACACTGAAAGTGAAAGGAAGGCGGTTTGAAGGCCGGAGAGCGGCTATGGAACGGAGATAAGGGCCAAACAGAGATGTGGAAGGCAGCAAAGCGTGCCTTTAAGGTTTACAAGCATGTGTAGGTGTGTGTGTGTGGCATCAGAAGATAAGGCTGCGATCTATCGGTCTTACCTGCGCGCACACACACACACACACACCTACACATGGAAAAGTGCTATAGCAGCTCCAGGGGTAAACAAACATTCATAACGGGCACTTTAACTTGTTCAGTCTGCAAACACTGGTGCATCCTGGGTGTCCATGCAGCTCAGATACCGAACTGAGAGAAAATATCTGACACTAGACCGGCGTAAAAGCAGCATTTTAGGAAAAATACAGGGCTTTAGTTTATATATAGATGTAGAATCCCTCTGTACCTGGTCATATCACCTTAAAAGCCAACAGATTAAAAGGCCGTCCTTAACTTTCCTTATGGGGCTGTGTTGGAAATGAGCAGACTTAAAAACCACATCGCCTTTTTCTCAGCGCGATAAAAACCAGACGTATCAAATCTGACAAAAACCAAAAGATCCGAGAGTAAAACTATTGAATATCAACAAGACAATCTTAACCTCTGCAGAGCAAAGCAAAGAGGAGGTTAACAGTCACATACAGAAAACGTACCACAAGCTGCAAAACGCCGACGCCTCTGACCGGCGTGGCCAAGAGCAAATGATTGGAGAACAGGGGCAAAGATTTGGCAACTACTCATGATAAGGCCCAATGGGGGGAGGGGGGCAAGGCCGCCCCAAAACGCTCACAACCCTGAGCGCCACATTCAACTGTCTCACCCGAAACAAGAGTTCAGGCACGTGGAAAACCTCACCAGCAGCTATAAGAGGGCCGCGTGTCAGAAGGGAGGTGTGTTTCAGAAAACAACAAGGTGGGAGACGCCCAGGGGTGGAGCCTCCTCTGAGGGGGGAGGGGCTTCTTTCAAAGTGCACTCACGTAAACGCAGAGATAAAGCAGCCGAATTCAAACGACTGAAAAAAAAGAGACATTCAGAGCTGCAAACAAAAAGAATAGAACAGGAGGATGAGTGGATCACTGCAATGTTTACACACAAAAGACAAGGGGAAAAAAAATCCACCCTTTAGGGTTGTTCAACCATGCATGAAACGACAAAATGATCAATGATTGTGTTTCCCAGAAAGCCTTTCCAAAACATTTTGTGCAAGTGGAGAAAAAAAAAAAAAGTATGACGCGAGCGCAAAGGCAGCGCCAAAAGCAGCTTTTCTTGCGTTTATAGTGTCTTCAGGGTGGATTTTTTTTTTCTTTTGAGGAAAGAAATCAAACCTGAAAATGAGACATGGTTTGGACAGCACATAACACTTCCTCTCTTTAGCCTGAGTCTCTGAGGAAGTCATCGGGACCACTGGCCCGAGTCGGGATTGTCAAAAGGGGGGTGGGGTTAAATTAGAGGAAGATATTTTCCAAGTGTTGTCTCTTTTTAAGTGCTTTCTGTTGGATAGTCTTCTCTCTGTGCGTCTCTTTCCCTGCGTCTGTTGCTCCTGCTGTTCTAAACGTTTACACAACTGTAACATCACCACGGTAACATCACAACATCACACCGCTGGAGTGTCCGTCTGTCCGGCCAGGGCGGGGCGGGGCAGACACGCCCCTCCCCAGCTCCTCATTCACAGTTCGTTAAAGCTTCTTGACTGTTTACAAAATAAACATAAAGGACATGGATCTACAACATTAAAATAAAACACTTTCTCTATAGATTACTGCGTTACAGGTGTATTTACACGGAGTCTGGTGTGTGCAGCTGTATTTACAGGTCAATCCGAAGCGCTTGCACGTGTTCACGTGAACAAGCGCCGCTGAAAGTGTGCAAATGTTTTAGGAGACGCGTTCCTCATAATACCGTCTGTAGTGTCTCCAGTGTCTGACAGGAATCCGAGCCGCTGACTCGAGCGCGGCTCGGCTTCGTCTGCGTTTGGTTTCAGCAGCTCGTAGAGTTTGCTTTCTTTGTTCAGCAGATGACCGGAACTCCGTCTGTGTTGAAGATCATGCCCGTCGTGGGTTCGTAGGTGCCGGCCAGGTAGTAAAGGTCCTCGCTGTCGGCGTAGCGACGTGTGTGGCTCATCTGCTCGTACTCCTCCACGCTCGCCACCAGACATTTGTGACTGATGGTCTGCACATCGTTTTCGTCGCTGTGGGACGACTGGTACAGGGCGCGCTGCGGCACAGAGAAGACTGGGTTTGAGCCCTAAACCTGATCTGTTCTGAATCTCCTAGAACCTAATCCACGTATGAAAACATACTTTCAAAACAGGTTAAAGATGTCACACTGACCATCTTTTGCTTAAATTTCTGGCTCGGCTATTTTTGTTGAAGCCCAGATCATCATTGCTCTACCTCTGTTCATTATTATGGATGCAATGTGTTTTAGCTAGCAAATTAGCGTTTGTTTCATGTTTTATGGGGCCCCCTCACCTCCATGAAGTGCTTCCTGTGGATGGAGGAGTGCAGAGCTGCTGGTAGTGACTGGCTGCAGATGTGATCCCAGTTCTGCAGAAGAACCCAGAGATTTGATCATTTTTTTTAAACTTTATTAACAAACATGGAAAGCACTAGAAAGTGTGAGCCCGCACCTTTTTGTCAGTGAGTTTCTTGCCGGGGTTGGTCTCCTCCGGATGGTAGAACCAGTTGACCCTCACCACCATGTTGCTGCCCCACGACTCCCACATGCTCTGGATGCGGCCGATGAAGGGAAGGTTGGGCCGCCCGGCAGACAGGAACACGGCGCAGTCGCCGATGCGGATCATCTCGCGGCCTCGTACGATGGCCTTGTAGAAGAGCTTCTTGGCCTTGCCCTTCATGCCGCGCCGCTGCGGAGCGCCAGAGGAGGACAGATTGGTCACAGAGGGAAGGAGGGGAGTGGTCCTGTCTCACTCCACTGGTATGCTTCTCACCTGAGTGGGTTTTCCAAACCATTTCCAGAGCTGCCTGGCTGGAAGGAACGCAGAGATTTTGGGCCTGTTCTCCACGCTGGGGAGCCGCTGCCGCTTGGCCAGCTCCTTGGTCGTGGGGAGGTGCACCCCCTCTCTGCGCTTGGGTCTCCCTGCCTTCCCGTCTCCTCCGCCAGGCTTCGGTTTGGGGGGGCGGCCCCTCTGTCCGGAGCCCTTCCCGGTGGCTGGTTTGGCGGGTTTAGCAGGAGATGCAGGAGCTGGAGACGTTACAGACGATGGAGACAATTCCTCCTCCTCTTCCTCTTCCTCCTCCTCCACTTTTACCTCAAGATCCTTTTTCACCTCCTCCACCTCCTCTTGTGTCTCTTCTTTGAGCTTGTCCGGTGCCGGAGGCCTCTGGACGGGGCCTGGTCGGGGGGTAGGAGTCCTCTCTTCATCTGAACTGCAGGAGGAGTCATCCGTGGATGAAGAAGATGAAGAAGAAGACGAGGAGGAAGAAGAGGAGGAGGAGCCGGAGCAGGATGAGGAGCAGCTTGACGTACATTTCTTCTTGTTTGTTTTCTCCTTCTCTCCTTCCTCCTCAGACTCCGAGCTGCTGCTGCTGTGAGATTCCTCCTTCCTCTTCCTCTCCTCACTCTTTCCCTCCTTCTTCTCCTCTTTCTTAGCTTTCCTCTCCCTCCCTCCCAGCTCCTGTCCTCTACAGCCTCGGCTCTCTGCCTTGTCCTTAGCAACCCCTGGTGGTTTGTAGGTGGACTCCTTCTCAGGGAGGCTGTTCTCCCTGTCTGGAGGTGTCATTTTCGCCTTCAGGAACTTCGGACTTGTCACTGTGGCGATTGGGGCGTGGTCTCGCCTGACATCTCGACCTTCCAGCAGCATCAGAGCTTTGGTCTTCTTGGTCTTTGGGGACGTGACGCCTTCGTGGTCAAGCTTCACCAGAGGCTCGGCAGGCAGTGACTTCCTCCTCACGGAGCTCAGGTCGGATCCGGGTTTGGGTCTGGGGATGTTTCTGGCGGGCATCTGGTCTGATGGAATCTTCAGTTTAGGTTTGGGAGCAGAAGTCGGGGACAGTGAGGACGGTCTGTGGGTCAGGGAGGAACTGGATTCTGCTGACAGCCTGGAGATGGATTTGGAGAGCAGCCCAGAGCCCTGTCCCAGTCTGGAGCCGCTGTGAAGGTCTGAGGAGGGTTTGGTTTTGGACACAGAAGAGGATCTGGCTGTGGAGGTGGATGTGGATTTGGGTGCGGGGGTCATGCTGGGCCTGCTGGCGGTGGGGCTGCCGGCAGCGCCGTCTCGCTCTCTGCGCTGGCTGTTGTAGGAGTTGAGGTTGGGCTCGCTGTACAGGTCCACCGTCAGAACCTTCCCGTAGGTGGAGGGGTAGAGAGACGGCGGGAGGCTGCGCCCTGGTTTAGGAAGAGCAGACTGTCCCAAGCCGCTCTTTCTCTGTGCCGGGTTAGAAAGTGTGGGGCTGCTTGTGGGTGAACTGGAGACGCTCTTACCCCCCACTTTGGCCTGACTCCCCATGGTGGGGCGGGAGGCAGGGCGGGGCTTCTCCTGACCACCTTTCTGGGCAGAGGAACTCCTGTCCTGAACACTTTTAGCTGTGGATTGAGCCTTCTCAGCAGGCGCAGCAGAAGAAGGTGGAGAATCAGCCTTGTCATCATCGTCTAGATCTAAAGACGAGAAAAAAAATGAAAAAAACGTGAAAGTATTTGAATAACTTTGTCGTTCTTTAGTTGGAGTGGATCTTAAATGGGTTCATGCTGAATGTGCTACATAGCTCTGAAGTCTGCAGCCTCACAGAGCCGGGAAGACAAATCAGCAGGAAAACATTACATTTCAGAAGTGCTTACATAGCCAAAAAAACTGCCGACCTCAGCATATCAGGCGAGCAGCTTTGCGTTGCAGCTCGACTTTTAAGCTCTGAGCGGCTCAGGAACAAAACAGCAACTCAGCCAAATTTAAGAGAAGGATTTCAAAGCTAACAGATGGAAAAATCTGAATGTCTGATGAGACATTTTTTCCTCCAAAATGAGTCAAACTTTCTTTAATGATAATCAGTTTATGATAAATCAACCTCAAATGTGTTTTATGATCATGTAGTTGTTAAGTTATTCTGGTTTTTACGGTGCTGGGTTTGTTTCCTCAGACTGTCTGCTACATTTTACAGGTGAAGAAGCTCATCTGAACTCTGCTTCAAGTTGTGTTCAGTTCAAGAATGGAGGGAAATTGGAAAATAATAATACTAATACTAAATATGGATTGGATTTTTTTGCGGTTTTCCAGATGCTCAAAGCGCTGTAGCTCCATTATTCATTCACTCCTCATTCACACTTGGTGATGGTGAGCTAATGATTTAGCCACGACTGCCCTGGGGCAGAGTACGCGCCTCTGACCATCACTGGGACTTCATACACATTCACACACCAGTGGAGTGGCACTGGTGGCAGGGATGGTGTAGTGTCTTGACAGCTGACAGAGGGAGCGGGGATTGAACCGACGATCCTTCAATCTTAGGTTGATCATTGTCCAAGTAAAAGTGTCAAACTTTTTGGCATTTTCTGTTCATTTTAACGGAGTCTGTGTTGTGAAAGCCTTGGACACGCGGCGTGCCAGCCTTTACCTGCTTTGTTTTTAGGTTTGCGTCCTGGTTTTCCTTTGATCCGTGCAGCGCTCTCTTCCGCCTTGGTTCCTGCCTCTTTGCCTTCTTTGCTGCATTTCCGGACCCTCCGTCTGGAGGAGCTCGCCACAAGCAGCGCAGGCGACGGCTCGGCGCCTGGGCAACAACATGTTTAACCTTCATATCGTTTTGTTGACAGAAAATGACATTTCTTTAAGCTACTGTACAACTCCAGAAACACCAGAACTTTGTAAGTTGAGATTCTGGAATTAAAAGGCAAAACTTCCATCTTTTAACTGCAATGGTCAACTTATATCAGTTTTTTAAAGTCTCTGTGTGACATTGAGAAGTTTTAAATCATTTTCTAAAAAAGCACATAAGAAAGACCTTAAGGAGATACAATTTAAGCACTTTTACGATTTTCTTAAAGCACTCCACAATAAAGGTGTGGTAAAGTACCGTTCAATAGTATACATCAACTCGGTGACATTAATGAGATAAATATTGTCCTTTAATATTTTCAGTGTCATCAAAATTTTTCTTACCCAAAAATGATAAAGAACTTTATTTTTGGTAGTTTTCTCACTCAAACATCAGTATTTTACTATTTAAAATGACAAACAGATCTGGAAGAGCAAACAGTCGACTGCAGAAGTGGAGAAATGGTGTGAAGTAAGTACTTACAAATTTGAGAACAAATAAATACTTTGTGTACAACTTTGTACACAAAGTATTCATTTGTCAACTATTACATTTGACATGTCTGTTTGGAATACGACTTTTTTTTGTTTTGAAAACATAATTTCTCCTGTAAGATTCCTGTCAAAAATACATACTGTACATTTATATCAAATCACAAAACAACTAGAGAGAGAAAGTCAGGAAGAAAGGCGCCTCTGGAATGAGAACAAGCAGCCACTGATCAACAGTTTTCATTTTTTTTTTTTTAGCATTACGATATTAGGGTAATGTTTTGTAAATGTAGATCATTGATATTTAGACATATTATTGCCATCAACCTTCATGTTGCAGCAGTGACTTGATAAGCAAGAGACAATGTAGTTTGTTAACAACAATACAATAGAATAAAACTATTACACCGCATTTAGTGGTGTCTTAGTGCTGTGTGACATATCCCAGCAAAATAAACAAACCGAAAAAAAAAAAAAAGAAAATCAGAAAAAGAAAGAATCATACTGATGATTTTTCTTTCTTCCGTTTTTCAAACTGCTGCTACAGTCCGATGAAAGTTAGCCTACTTTAGCTCAGAGTTAGCTTTCTTGTTTTGTTATTTTCCATCCATTTGAAATATCCCTTTTGGGGGTGCGGGGCTGCCAGAGCCTGTCCTGGTCACTGCTGGGCGAAGCCTGGCCTGGAAGGCTGGTTTGACTGGCAGGGAAGAGGGGACCCCCCTGCTGCCTGCTCAGGCGTTCTGGTTATTTTGTTTCGTCGTTTTAGTTATCTTACCCCATAAAATGGAAAAACAGAATGGCTGTGATTAAATCTAAATCAAAATTATCTTAGTGAAAATTGAACCTTTACGGTTTCCCATGAGCACAAAAATCTCTGAAGATGTGAAGTAAAAACACGTCCTACTGCTGTAGGACAGAGCAGATGTGTAGCAACGAGCAAGTTTTTGTATTTTATTTGATCCAAAAACAGGGGAAACGTGGACACACGAAGATCCAGAAATGAAGCTTGCCTGTCTTATATATTTGGGTAAGAAAACATTATTGGATGCGTGAGCAAATATATTTATTATATTTATTACTAAAATCTTTTAATGTGAAGAACAGCAAGAGGATGCTTTTTTACAGATTGGTATTCTGCCAAGAAAGCTGAAGAGCTGTCATGACTTGATTTGTGCGTGCCTGTGTGTGTGTGCGTGCTCACAGTGGATCTTGTAGTCTGGTGGTAACAGTCGGATGTGGGAGAGGGGGATGCGGCCGGTGTCGCCGTCATCAAACTCCACGGTGATCAAGTCATCATTCTCGTCCATGTCTGCACTTCCTGTGTGGATGTTCATAACCAAATGTCAGCGCAAATTCTGACACTTTTTGAGGCTCAACACATGTAATGGTTTAGGCTGAGGACTCGCACCGTTCACTACAGTTCCAGGGTAAAGGCAGCGGTACTGCTGGCTCCAGTAAGCAGCGATGCGGGTGCCTTCTGGGAGGTAGCGCACAGACGGAGGCTTCACGTCGATGATCTGTAAGCACACAAAAGAGAAGTTCTTAAATGCCAACATGAAGCAGCATCAGACTCTAAACGGTGGTGGGTTCATGCCGCTCACAGCCTCCTGCAGCAGCTGCTCCAGGCAGTAGATGTGTGGTCGGTTTCCCCTCTCGCCCTCCACCACCACGCTATATCTGCAGGGAGGAAATGTGGGAGAAAGGTCGAAGGTTTGGTCACTCCTTAGAGTCAGAGCTTTCAGTGGCTATGGACAGTTTCCAGATTCATATTTTGAGAGAGCTTTGATGTGCAGCAGGCGGTGGAAAGCATCACCTTGTACCCCCAGCTAATCCTGCTCTCGTTTACATTTTTTACATTAAGAATGAAAAAATATTTTTACAGTCATGCTATACATCCGGGAGGCCAATAGTACACAGATGTGACCCAGACGAGTGGTCCTGACTTCTGAAGCTCATCACTCACATGTCAGGGGAGTGCACGGTGTTCACGTGTCCCGCATAGAGGAGCTGGTCGTCCATCGGTATCAACACTCGCAGTCCATCCACGAGCGAGTCTTTGTCCAAAACACACTTCGCTGCAGCTGAAACACAAACACACGTCAATACCTGACTGTTTTGGGGTTAAATAGACTGACAGTACATGAGAACTAGACCGAGTGACCCCTCCCCCCCTGGCGTTTCAAACAGGAAGTACCGGTTGGCTCCAAGAAGCCAAAATCCCATAGACTGCTACAGAAAATAAACCGCTATTACTCAGGCATTCCATTTGTCTGACTAATCATTTTTGCTCCAATACCTTTTTAACATGTTTTCTCTAATCCTCGTTTCCTTCATATCTTTATTCCAGTTCTAAACTGACCAATCAGATGGCTCAAGGAGAGTTTGAGGTCTCAGGTTGAAGTTCACAGTGTTTGATAAACAGATTTTGTGTAGACCACTTTTATTAAGTTGTAGGGGTGCCGCGCTCAAAAAAGCGTTACCATAGAAATAATAACTCAAACCAATTACTGTGTGCTAATGTTGTCTGGCTCTGCATTTAAATTGCAAATAAAATGTCAACTGACTGACTTCATTTGGTTGGAGCTGGTAGAAAGCCATTTTATATGGATGATGTCACACTCATGCAGTCCAGTTCTCATATATAGTCAATGCTATAGGCTCGCGTTTCTGGATACTGACCGGGGGGGGAAGATGCTTCTGATGAAGTGCTGTTTCTCAGAGGGAGGAGCTCGTCTTCACTGAAGCTGCTGTCCTGGTTCGGCTCGAAGTCTTCATCCGCTGCCATGCTCTCCATGAGCCGGCTCACGGCGCCCCTGGAGGGCTGCACAAACATGTTTCAAGAGAGTGTTTTAAAAAACTGCAGGCTGAAGAGCTCTGGTTCGGTTTGTGAGTATCACACGGACCTCCCGGGCTTTGCGCTTAGCCTTGGCTTGGCTTTTGCGTGCTGGACTCAGAGGAGTGTCGCTGACTGGACTGCACAGGCTGGATGGGCTGACGGGTAACGGTGAGTCCTTTGACTTCTTTTTCTAATTTGCACACAGATGTGAAATGTGCAGATGATTAAATGACAGATGTATCAGTCATTTAATATCAGATAAAAGATCCAAAGCTTAAAAGAAGAAGGAGGCACAAAAACACACTGGATGTATGGGAAAACATGATGAATCATTGACATACTTTTCCTGACTCCTTCCCCTCTCGGCTGGGCGTAGTGGACTTCAGTCTGGAGGCGGGCTTTGGTGTGAGAGGTGGAGCTGGGCAGCTTTGACTGGCGGAGGTGGTGGCGTCATGGAGGAATATCCTCTCGCTGCGGCGGCGGTTCCAGCCGGCGTCGTCACCCAGACCATAGCTGGAGAGGTCAAAGCTGAAACTCTGCGGCGACTGAGGAGGAGGGCGTGGCTTCAGCAGAGGCTTTCGTTTGATTGACAAGGCTTCGTCTCGTTTGGTGGGGCTGGTCTGGTCGGCGCGGCGGGTGGCTGGGGGCAGGAGGGGGAGCTCGGGGGCCGAACGCTTCCCGTGTAGGAGAGATGGAAACTTCCGGAGCCGCAGATCTGATCCAGAATCTGACCATTCACATTCTGATGACCCTGGAAGACAACCAAACAGAACTACTGCTTTACCCTCTTCTTATTAGGATTTCCCCTTTAGACTAAAAAAGTTATATTTACCCAGAGTGCTTTGCCTGCTGCAGTGTTTTCCCTCGGGGAGGAGGCTCACAGGGGCAGAGCTGACAGGGAGTGCACTTGCCGCAAACCTGGCGAGCAGGCCCAGCCCACTCTCCTCACAGCCACCATCCAAATCCTCATCTTCTTCCTCATCGTCTGAGGTTTCTGCGTCAAAGACAAAAACGTCAGCTCAGAGACAAAACATCGCAGAAGCATGCGTCGGGGGTCAAAGGTCAAATCAATTCCTATTGTTTCTAGCAGCTGCAGAGGATCAACAACCAGAAAGCAACTAAAAAACAAGTGGGATCTTAAAGAAACCACGCAGTCTCACACCCATCTTAACCCGTGAGACAACAGGGAAGGAGACGTCCAAAACCACTGCAGCCTGCCGTCACACTAAGATCTGAGCTTTGACAAACATGCATGTGAGCCACGCTGACGCACACAGACGTCTGCTGTGAGGGGAAACCTCCAACACCACTTGGGTTAAAAAGTTAGAGACACAAAAAGATGCTTTTTTTTCTGACAGGAACGCAGAAAACTGCATGTTAGTGGTGTGTTGCTGGTAGTTAGCAGATGAACAGGAGTTAACAAGAAGGCTGGATACACAGTACATTAAAAGCTTTAGTTAAACTTTTAAAAAGACATTTTTGTTTACTTTTTGTTTAAATCAAAAGCAGAACAGACTATTCCTTTAGCTTGAATAAACCGAATCCTGTACTGTGAATCCATTCTGGCAGCAGATAGATGCTACAAGCAGGAGCGCGAGGACAGCCCTGTGAGGCCCCTTGTTACCACGGTTACACCCTCTGTTCCAGCGCAACTTTTACAAGCCATCGGGGACATGAAGTTGCTTCAAAGACAAGCGGATGTTATACGCATAATCCATGTTAGTGGGTAACAAAAAATAAACAAATAAATAAGTGGGAGGGGCACTTCCTACTTACAGAGAAGGTGACAGGGGTGTGGCCTCAGGCAGGGCAGCGGCGAGAGCGCAGCCTCGCCTTAGCATAGCCTGGCTTTAGCACAGTCTAGCTCAAGCAACGCCACGGCGGAGAGTCGCCGTAGCGAGGAGCGTCGGCTCAAGGCTGCGCTAGTCCTTGCCAAGCTTCTGTAATGTCGCGGTAGCAGCCAGCACAAGCACATGGAACAGGCGGAGAGACACTCAAAGCATCATGGGTAGAGGGAAAAAGGAGGAGGGGTTGAGAGGTGGGGGGACAGAGCAAAGGTGTCTGAGAGAGCAGGGAGAAGGGTTATTTGAAGGTTTAGTAGACACACAGGAGGAGCTCTATAGTCCAAATATCCCAGAAATCTTTTTTTTCTCGATGCGTTTGCGGCCCTCGCATCAAAAACCATATCATCATGTGTGAGTGGAGATAACTGCTGTTTTTTTTAAGAAAAATAGGTAAGTCAACGGGATATTTGACAAAGAGAAGGCTCTACAGGATGTGCAAGGTGCAGTGGCAGCTGGACAGACGGACAGAAACAGACAGATGAAGCAGACACAAGGACCACAGCACTTTCCAGTCTGTGCTAATCAGATCAGCACCTTTAATAAAGCTTATTGATACCAAAACGTCAATACAACTTTCAGAAAAAAAAGAAGAAAAAAATCTGACAATTCACTGAGTTTTTACAAATGCTACAAAATCCATCCAAACGATAAAAAAGGAGCGCTTAAAAACCAAAAACAGAAAGAAAATTGCAACTTTGAGGAGGAACCTGCAGCAGGAGAGGTAGAGATCTTTGAGCTAAAAGTCTGCAAACTTGGAGACCCACAGACGGAGTCGCCTGACAAAAAGAGGCTTTTCAGTAACCTTGGTCGAAGGAATCATCAGAAGAGCTGAGGCCCGCCTCCTCCAGCAGCAGCGACAAGTGCTTGTGTTTCTTCTTCTCAGACTTCCGGCTGGACAGCAGCGACGTCAGCGGCGACACGGATCGCCTCTTCCTGGTCAGGCTGCCGTGGGGGAGAGTCCCTGAAAGAGGAGGCCAGCCTCCCCGAGCCGAGCCGAGCTCCTCTGAATCCGAGTCTGGTGTGGAGAAAATGGACTCAGTCACTCATGACCTCAATGAGAATCCCCGTTTTTACTCTGACGCAGCCTGAAGCAGCCAATAGCTGCTCTAATGAGCCAGAGCTTGATCTTTTTCAAACAGCATTTTTGAGTCTGCTCCTGATTCACAACGATTTTATCTTAATTTTCTTTATATATGTTCTCCATCATCAGAAAAATGCCACTAGAACATGTTAAAAACACAATTTAAAAAGAATAATTTGGAAAAATGCCAAGAAAATATGTAAAAGATGCATGAGCAATACCCGCTCTGTACTCACTGTTGGAGCAGCTGCTGAACTCTGATCTCACAGGAGAGAAAACAGACATCTTCTTCTGACCTTTTAACCTCCGGACCGTCTCTGAAGCTTTAGTGGCTGCCTTGAGTTTTCCTGGTACACCCGTGGAGTGGAAACGCTCCTTTAATGCGCCTCCCGCAGACTTGCTCTTCAGCTTCTCAGATTTTGTGTTGGATGTCAGTTTGCGAGATGCGCCGCCGAGGGAGCCCAGCTGGGACAGAGAGAGAGCTCTGTCGAGGTCGGAGGCCAGCTGCTCCTGCTCGCACACGAGGCCCCGCCTTGTCTTCAGCGCCTGCAGACGTCACAGAAAAACGGTCAGTTTTCCAGGATGCGGAATTCCACTCCAACTGTCTACACGTGCGCATACGAGCCGCCCACCTCCAGACTGTGACTGCTGGATGGCTCCTGGTCGGCCCAGATCTTCTTCTTCTTTTTCTTTTTCTTTTTAACCTTGGCTTCAGTCAACTCCATGTCCTCTTCGTCTCGGGACAAGCGGAACCTTTTCCTCTGGCCCTCCCCAGTTTCAGACTCCTCTGAGTATTGCACTGTTCTTCCCGTCCTGAGTGATTCATAAACCAGTTAGGACATCAAAGCCATGTTTTGTGGAGCATGACTTCAAACTGAACACTCACTTTGCAGTTCTGCTGTCCAGTTTATGAGCAAGGAGCTTCCTTTTCCTTGGTCGACCCCTGCCCCGTCTCGTCAGACTCCTCCTCTCGTCCTCCTGCTGCAGCTGCTCCCTGACAAAAAAATTAAGGACTTGAGGGCATGTGTGGGGACGACAAGAGCTTAGTGATTTATTCACATCAGTGCTGCTGAAACCAAGAGTGTTAGGAAACACCAACCGCTTGTCCGTCCGTCTCTGCAGCTTGTTCAGCTCCCTCTGCTTTTCCTTATAAGTCTTCTGAAGCTCAGCTAGGCGAACACGATATTCCACTTCCACAGCGTCCAGCATGTCCACAGACATTTTATCATAGAGCTGCATGGAGGCCAGACACAGAACTGAAGACTCGGCCAAATGTTTCAGTTTTGTATTTGTGATATTTGTCCTTCCCCTCACCGGCTCCTCCTTCCTCTGCCTCCAGCTGTACTTCTTGTTGGGGTCCAGATTTCTGGGCAGATCAATGTGGGACTGCTGCTCGATGGCCTCCAGCAAGATTTGTCTACTGGCCTCAATCAGACAGTCCAGACCCTCGAATGTCAAATCTATGGGGTTTCCGAGCATTAGAGGAATCAAACACAAAACCTGGGAGTTTTTGTGAAGAGCTCTCACCTTTCTCCTGGCAGATGTTCTCCATCTCTTGTTGGGCCATCTGGCTGAGCAGGGCCATCCCCTCCAGAGCCACCATCTCCAGAGGCCCGGCTCGGCTACATGCTGGATCCAACGGATCCAACGATTGCAGTTCCAGCTGCGACACCAGTGTCGGAGCAGGCGGGGTGCTGGGCCGGGCCATCTCGCTTGCTGTCAGAAGGACAAGCATCCCCCCCATGGGATCTTCTGAACTGAGGAGTGGAGGAGTGGGTTCAGAAGGTTCACTGACAGTTTCTGTCAGCCTGGGGGAGAACTTTCCCACAGTGGCATCAGGCTGCCGTTGGCGCTCATCTGATTCTGCAGTGATGGTTGGAGGGTATGGCGCTCGGTCCAGTTCTTCACTGATCTCGGGTCTCGGCACAGCTTCTACAAGTAGAGGAGGGGCGTCATAAGCACCCCGACACGAGCACGATGACGCCTCCATTTTAACTGAAACGCCATCTTCGTCTTCTGCCAGATCGTTTTCGAGCTCCTCGTTCTGCAGAAGAGGGGGACTGCGGGCGTGCAGAGGTAGAGGTTGGGGGTGGAGCTTTGGAGCTGGCCGGTCTTCTGCATCCTGGCTGGTCTGGACAGGGCTGAGGCTCTGTGGGGGACTGAGCAGCTCTGGGGAAGGGCCACCTCGAGGTCGCCCGGCACAGGACTCCTGTTTGAGAAAAGGCCCTGCAGTCGACAGCTCGAGCTTCTGTGGCTTGATGTCAGCCTCCAAAAGCCTTAAACGGCAGTGAGGCGGCGGCAAAGCGTCAGCTGAGGCAGGAGAGCAGGAGCAACGCTCTTCAGGAGTTCCTCCTGCAGGAGGTGGGATGTGATATGGAAAAGGGGAGCCGTACGGGGCAGTGATGGATTGATAAGGGTAACCTGGGGGGATCTCTGACATCAGGAAAAAACAAAAGCAAGACGTTAGACTAACAATCTCTTAAAATGTTTTATTAGAAAAACTAAAATCCTCAGGACCTACCGGCGTAAATGCCTGGAAAAGCTGCAGAAGCAGACTTCGGCAGCTCTCTCTGCTCCCTTTGTCCCACCTCCACCAGCTCCCGTTTGGGTTGCCGTGGTGAGGACGGAGGGGGTGAAGCGGAACGCGGAGAATTCGGGTGGAGCAGGGACTTTGGAGCGTGAGATAAGGCTCTGTGCCCTCCCTCTTCTGACTTTAGGGTGGCAGCAGGAGAGCAGATCCTAGGGAGAGGTGTGATTGAGGACGTGGACGGGGTCGGTGATCGGGAGGGAGGGGCCGGTTTGCTGCGGGGGTGCAGGACTGGCGAGGGAGACGAAGAGGGCACGGAGGATGGTCGGGTTTTTGGGTCAGTGTTCCGCTTGTCTGCCTTGTCTTCCTGCCCCTGCCGCTCGCTGGCCTTTAGGCGCTCCTGCAGAGCAGCAGAGGCAATGTTTTTGACAGAAAAACCACCAAACGCACTCATATGAAGGCTAGAGCCGATCAGCTGGATTTCCCCCTTGTAAACTCAAGATGTGTGATGGAACGGGTCATCTTAGCTGCGGTTTGGATTGATTATTCTTTAAAGACATCATTTTAATGATGATGGAGGATATATATTAAGAAAATTGAGCTTCAAATTGCATGTCTGAGTATTTCTTTATTCAAATCCTTGTGAAGCAGGAGCAGACAAAAACATGCTGTAATCGGAGTGGGACTTTGAATTCTTGATCATGGATATTTACGTGGTTTAAAGATGTGTGTGAATTCAGGCTTTAAATTAACGTGAAGCTAACTCTGCTAATGCATCAAACAGCATCAGTTTCATTCAAATATTCATATCTCTTTAGAGAAGAAAAGAAGTTCTTCATATGAGGCTTCAAATAATGATAAGAACCTTGGCTAAATTCTGTTCCCTTTATTTAGAAAATGTTTTGTTCAGATATTTAGTCGAGCATGAAAAATACATTTTTCAGGGTGAACATTTCCAACTCCACTTACGGCCAGCTGAACGTTCCTCTGCAGCTCCAGGACCTGCACGGTGTGCTGCTGGATCATCAGGAGCTCATGCTGCCGCAGCATCTGCTGCTGGGAGAGGAGCTGCAGTTGAGCCGCATGCTGCAGCGGGCTGCCTGCACCGTACACCCCCGGCCACACCGGGGCTCCACGCTCCAGTGCGTCACCTCCTGAAGAGCAGCAGATGGGAGGAGGGGACAATGTAAACACTTCTCATCTTAAAGCCTGCTTCCACCTGCAGATCAGAGCAGCTCTTGTACCGTAATGGGGCAGATGCTCAGTAGGAATGACAATCAGCTGTCCAGACTGGGGGTCTCTGGCAAACTGGTATGGAGGTGGCATGGAGCCTGGCAAAGACGGCGGGTAGCCAGGGGGGAGGGACGGGTGGATGGACGTGGGGCTCAAACCTAAAGGGTAGAAATCGAGATTAAATTGGAAAATATGAATAGCAACAACAACCGGATGATGGAGACATGTTTTAGGACTCCATTTATCCTTAAAGCTTCGTTTTTCCTCTTTAGTCATGACAGTAGAGCTCTTTGAGAGCCTCACCTCTTCAGTTCTACATGATTCTCTACTGTTATTTCTGGGCACCAAGCTGGTCTGGAATGTCTAGCAAAGAGGTCGAGGCTCTTGACCTCTCCAGTCCAACCCGCTAGAGGCAGAAAACTCCCGTCTGAAGTGGACTAACCCCAAACAGCCGTGTAAGCCCATGCAGATGTTTGACGATAGAAAGACAGCAGCTCAGATGTCACAGGTCCATCAAACTACCATCTGGGTTCTACTTGTATTTAAAACATTTTGTTTGTTTGCAAACACAAATCCCAACAGATGTCAATCACTGACTCATCGGATTATGTTCTTCACGTTTGCAGCAGAAATTTTCTTCATTAAAGCAAAATTCAGGAGCAAAAATGTTTCCAAACAGAAAGGGATACCGGCACGTTCACGTACCGTACGGCGAGCTGGAGAGCCAGACGGGTGGGGCTCCAGGCCGGGGCATCCAGGGGTGAGAGGTGAGAGTTGAAGGGTCAGAAGGCCATCTCCCCGTCCCTGCCAGAGCAGCCCCTCCTGTCACCATGAGGTTTGGAGTCATGAGGCTGGGCGTCATCATGCTGGGTGTCAAGCGACCAGACAGAGGACCGGGGTGCATCGGAGTGAACTCCTGCAGATTCTTGGACTCTCTGAATTCAAATGAACAGATTTTAGATTGAAAAAAACCAAACAAACTGTGGATTATTTAAACCAGGATGATTGAAACATGAAAACTGCCTGACCGGATCACTTTCTCCCGCTCCAGCCGGCCGGCCAGCAATCTGTCATCGTGATGACGAGCTCGCTCCCCTGCTCGCTCCTCATCTATGACAGGGTAGGGCAGAGATTAGATGTGGATGTTGCTACATCACCACAGCTGGAGGCTTTAATATACAGTTCAGAGTCGAGCATTAAGAAACAATGAGGAGCAGTGGAGAGAGGAAACGTAGCATGAACGGAAAGAAAGAAGAGGTGGAAACTAGCAATGAAGCTGGGACATGACACAGCGTGTCAAAACAAGAGGAAGATGCTGCACTTCTGCTCGACACAAACACACAGAAACACAGCGACAGTCCCTGTCAGCTCTGTTTAGATTATAGGGCTGAGCCTCCTGAAACGTGTGAACATGCCACCACTGCCTCAATGCTACATTCATGCTGGTTCAAAGCTGGGCTGCTCATTATAAGGACAAGCAGTGAAAGACAAAGCATGGAGAGGAAGAGGAGGAGAGCGGCAGGTCCATCCAGAATAAACATGAGGCTCTCAACCTCTCCCCTGTTATCCCTCCTCCATCTCATCAATGCAGACTGAGCGTCCCTGAGCAGCAGAAGGGTTTAATACATGAGTGCCAAACCCCTTCGGGTCTGCTCTGTGTGTGTGTGTGTGTGTGTGTGTCATGGACAGATACTTCCAACAACCCCTGATATGCTCTATGGGAAAGGTTTCCAAGGTTACAGAGAGTCTGTC
This sequence comes from Oryzias latipes, assembly GCF_053564925.1. Classification (NCBI taxonomy): domain Eukaryota; kingdom Metazoa; phylum Chordata; class Actinopteri; order Beloniformes; family Adrianichthyidae; genus Oryzias; species Oryzias latipes. Next base: position 7,633,173 of record NC_136244.1, read on the forward strand.
CCACATGCTGTCCTTTGCATCAGAAAGCCTGTGCTCAGCATTGCGCTACCTCTCCTCCCCTTCATCTCTACACTTCCTGACAAGCCTTTCTCTTCCAGCGGCCCATCGATCCGTGCCCATCTCTCTCATTATTCCGCCATCACTTTGTTCCACGCTTCCTTCCATCTTTCAATTTTGAGCAGAGAAATCTGTTCTTTATTTAAATGTACTTCTCAGAGTGCCGACTTGACGCCATTAAATGCCACGCTCTGCTCACGCGAGGACAAGAATGAATGGGCATTAACGGAGCCCACAAATATCCACACAAGCCCAAGAGTGCACGCATGTACAGACAATTACTCATAACCATACATTCACTCTCAAGATTGATCCATTGCTTAGCAACACTCCGCTGATCTTATTGTAATTCAAGGCTTGTTTGTAGCTTTTAGATGCACTCTCTAATGACATGCTCAATGCAGAGGGGTGGATGTGGGGGAGTAGGGAGGTGGGAGGAACGCATGAAAGGAGGAGAAAGGGGGGGGTAAGGAAAAAGGGCCTCCACAAGGAGCTGCTCAGCACAGTGGAGAAGCACGTTGACTGAGTAAAAAGAGAAAAAAGGAGTGACCTCAGCATTCAAAACAAACAACAAGCAGAGCAGCAGGAGTAGCTTTGACGTCTCTGCTGATTTATAGTAATAAAGTTTTGTTAACTTTTTTGTATTAAAACATGTCCTGTCCAACAGCTGCGCAAGCAGATCAGGGCTTCAGGCCTGTTGTGTTGGATAGATGTTACTGTTACAATCAGCGTTTATGGATCTTCAGACGAACTAAGTGTGTATTTGTATAAACCCCTTTTGTATTTGAGGCTAAACTTTATTTATAATAATTATATTTTTTTGCATTCCTTGTTAGACCGGAAAGAAAAAATATTATATTGGGGTTGGGGGTGGGTGTTGGTTAACTGCGACACCCCGCCCCTTGCTGGTTCATCACCGCGGTGATCAAAAATCCCACACCGTCACAGCTCTATTGCATGACTTGGTTCTCATATACACACACACCTGCACACACCAACAAATAGTATGCACACAACAACCTATAGGTTTTAGTATATCCACACATAGAAGACTTAACTCACAACGCACACCGACTGAAATGAACTTAAGCAAACAGACGGGTAAACACAAGATTTGCATAGCCTATATTCTTGAAGAGGGGAGTAAAAACAGTCCCCGTGCCCCTACCCGTGCAAAAGTGAATAAGCATTTGGATTGAAGGAATGTGTGCATCTTAGTGTACCTTGTTCACATTGAAGGCTCCAGCAAAGGCAGGAGCCCCCCTCAGTCAGACAAAGACCACCCTCACGCGCACCGGACCCCTACCACGGAGACAGAGCCGGAGGACTGGACCCGGCAGCCCCCCCGGCCGAAGAACAGGAGAAACAGAGAGCGTGCAGAGCCGGAGCCCCCGCCAAGGCAGTTTTGTGTACATTTTGGATGCTTGAGTAGCTCAAAGTCAAACGAGGGCACAGCAACTGCATCTCAGGTGTAGAAAAAAAAAAAAAGGACCCTTCATTGATAACAGAAACCAAAATGAGGAGTCGTTTTCTCTTTGGTTCAATTCACTACAGGGATCTAAACTCCCTGCAGGAAAGCCTCAGCAGAGAACTGAGCTGTGAGAAAAACGACATCATCTGACTCCTGCTTAGGAAAAGTTATATATACCGTAGTTTAATTCACAAGCTGGAAGCTAGAATGGAGATAATTGCTTGTTTGATTGGTTCAGTGTGTCTTACTTGGAATTTTCGGACAAAATCTATGGGGAAACATAAAAGCAAAGCTATTTCTGTCGCAGACATTCACACCAGGAAGTGTGGGTTTGATTTGTGCCTCTCAGTGCAGCTCCAAACGATGCCTTTAATCCACTGGAGAATAAAAACATCATTACCTTTAATAGCGGTTTGCAGCAGGGGCCTCTGTGGCTCTGAAGTCCCGCTGCTCTGTTTACTGGAGCTCCCGCTGTCCCTCTGCCGGGCCACAGCCACCGCAATTCCAACTGGTGGATGGCGCACCTCGCCTTCCCCCTCCCGACCGAAGGAGCGGGCGCTGTCAGGTCGCTCCTGCTCCCTCTTGAGCTGTGAAGGCACCCTCATTCCTCCTAAAGAGCCTGACCTCACTGAAGCCTTTTCCCTATCTCTTTCTTTCTCCCTCAGGGCATCCGTCCCAATGCAAGCCAGACCACCAAAAGCCCCCTGCCCATCTACGACGGGCCTGGAGGAGGCAGGACTGTCAGCAGCAAAGTTTCCACTGTACTTGATGAGGCTCTGCATGGCTGACACTTCAGCGGAATCAGCCCCTTTGTTGCTGCTTCCTCTGTAGAGGCTGGACGGGGTGAGGTAGCGTCTCTGATGACACCCCTCTTCATCTGTGCACCCAGATGCCTGCTGGGAAGGTTGGGATTGAGGGGAATGACTGTGGGAGGACTGTGAGCTGGCGGGTCGATGGGATGTGTGGGGGGAACTGGACTTTTGCGAGTGTGTTTGGCTGCGGGGAGAGGAGAGCGTGTGCTGGGCTGCCAGAGCAGCTATATGATTTGTAGCATAGTTAGCCAATGGGCTGATAGCGTTCCACTTAGGCTCCGCCCCAGTTCGTTCTGGACCGGTTCGGTTCGAGTGTTTGTAACCATCTCTGGTTTCTGGGCTGAGCTGTGATTGGCTAGTTGGGTCCTGAGCCCGTTTACCAAACGAACAAATGATAGAGCCCTCCTCCCTCTGATTGTTTACGTCGCTGCACTGTGAGAGCCGAGCACGCTCCCTGAGGTGTTTTTCCTGAAACCTGGAGCTCTCCCTGTCCCGGTCTCGCTCCAGCTCTCTGTGTTTGTCTGCATGCTTGTTATCGCGGGCCTGCGAGGCGATCTGGATGGGCCCTGCCCGCTCCTCATAAACCTCCACAGAAGGCACATACGTAGGAGCGCTGACACGCTGCTCTCTGATAAACTCTCTGGGTTCAGAGAGGGTGGGGGGACCAGGGGTGGATGGGTGGAGAGCCGGGGGAAGGACGTAGGAAATGTGTAGGCTCCCGACTGGTGTTGCCACAGACTCATTCCTCCTCTCTTGGTCTGGGTTAGAGTTATTTAAGTTGCTGTTGTGGTGGGATCGAGACCGGCCCTCGTCCCGACCTCCTCTGTCAGTTTCTGGTCCATGCAACCTGCTTGCACTTCCATCAGCAGGGAAGAAGGGCTGTGGAGGAGACGGCCTGTATCTGCTCTCCAGTGTGGAAGGCTGGGAGTGTGACTTGTGCTGGTGAGGATGGAAGGACCAACCATCCCTGTCTGAGTCCCGGTCCTTGTCTTTTTCTCGTTCCTGGTCTCTGCTCGCCTTGCGGTCCTCGTCGCCCCTCCCGTCCTGCGTCAGGTCCACCACACTGTGGGGGCGGGACTCCTCCCTGGAACGCTCTCGGTCCCTCTCCGCCCGATACGACCTGTCCCTGCCCCCGTCCCGGGATGTCCTCTGAGAAGGTGCAGAGCTGGATGAGGTGCTGGACGAAACTGCTGGGGTGTGAAGGGGCGACTGGCTCAGATGGGGTGGCAGGAAATAAGTATCTGAGGGCAAAACGTACCATTTTTCCATGAAAGAAGCCTCATAGCAAACAGCAACTTTAGCACAACATCACACACTCTTAACATGTTCAACAAAAATTGTATCAATCATATCAGATAATAAGAAATCAAAAAACACAAATAAGGACTGACCTTTATGGGAGTCATAAAGAGGGTGCTGCGATAGTGAGGGAGGTTCCAGGTGACCCAGAGACAGGTAAGGACTGGAGTACAGGCTGCTTGGGAGAGGGGGGTAACCTGAAGACAAGGTTTGAACACAAGTTTGTTTTACTTGTTTACTACTTGTTAAGAAATTGTGATTTATAAGAGGCGATAGCCTTGCCACACATCACATTTTCATTGCAACTGCAATTGTAGATCAAAATGTAAAATTTTGTATTAGAAACTGTACAAAAAGCCAACAGGAGCACTTGCTCTTTTCTCCAAATATGTTGCCATGGAAACAAATGCTTCTGGTCAAACCACTCCCTACCTTTGCCAAATGTAATGTAGTGTTTACCAATTAGAAGATTAAAATGGGTGAAAGTGAAATCCATCCAAGCTGTGATTGCGTGGACAGTCTGCCCAGTGTGGGTGGTGTATTTAGATGGAGGAATGTTTCCCAACATCACTGCATGCTGTTTGAGAGGAAGAACTAGTACTTTTCCAAATATCCTTAATATTTTTGTGGATCAAATGCATACAAAATAGTTGCTGCCCTGCTTCCATTTAACCTCATGGCACGAAAAAAAAATGTGTTTCTCATCATTGCATCATTCTGCAACGCAAAAAGATCCATCAGATAAAATGAAAATGATCTGAACAAAAAGTCTTGCAACAGATCTTCCATAGCATGTTTGGGGTGCGTTGTTTATCCCACAATTCCTGTTTCTGTACATGTAAATAAAGGTATAAGTAATGAAAGAAAACCCACAGAAATAACTAAACCACAAAAAGTAGAAATAAAATTTACAATTACAAAAATTCAGTTGGTCATAGGACGTTGCTTTTGAATTTCTGTGTAAAAGATTCATTTTAGGACAGTTAGTCTTAATAGAGGCCCAACATTACCATTGACTTGATTTTTTTCTGCACAGCCTTTTGGGAGACCCATTACAACAAAATGATTTTCGTGACTGTCGGCAGGTACTACCACTTCAGGAGAGCAAACTGGGGATCTTTGTCTCAGCTTTTAAGTTTCTTCTCCAGTCAATTTGTTTCAGCTTCTTCTAAAGATGATTAATAAGATTTAGATCAAGAAGACTAGAGTATTGTTTGAGGTTTAACTCATTGATTCTTGCGTGTTAAAGTTAAGCTTCATACATATATATAATATATATATTTTGGGTACTATATATAGATAACGTATAGGCTATGGGTTCCTTGGAATTGTGGGAGAAACAGAAACAAAAACAAACAAAGATAAAGTGGTGTGTCTGATCTGGGGCAGAAGCTAAGCATCTCCTAGACTTGACAGAAATAGCCCGCCTACATAAATAGGTACACGTTAGTGATGCGTACTGATGTGTCTCACAGCTGAGTGGCGGAGTAAACAAACAGCCAGCATACCGGCGTAAACAGAAACTACACCCTGGCACAATGGTAAAGAAACTTTCTGAGTGGAGCTAAGGTAGACCATCTTAAGGATGTGATGGTGTCTCTGTGAGGCAGAGCTTTGGAAACCTGGTCACTCTTTCCCATTATAGTCACAATGCTCCAACGGGCAGCCTTACACACAAGTGTTCATTGTGAGAGATCAAGTGTGTGACCAGATTTGGCGTATTGCATGGCTTCAACAACAATCAATCCGCACATCTAAACCAGGAGCATCAAAATCTGTTTGTCCAGTTTGAGAGAATCTAAAGTTAAAGAAACAAAGCAAAGCAGGTTGACAAAAGGAGAGGGAAACTCAACAGTAGCCAGGCGAGACCCCTTGAAAGTTCTTGAATTATGGAAAGTAATCACAATATCATAACAAAAAGAAGAAAGTAATTAGATGAAATCAGACTAGAAACTTGTGAGAAAGATTTGTGCCCTAAATGAAATCCATTTGTCCTTCTCCATTTTCCTCGCCAGAGTAGGATGCTGCAGGACTTCTCTCCTGTCTGACCTTCTACTCAGTTGAGATTTGATAGAGTCAAAGGACTCAAAGGAACAAGGAAGAAGATTCCATCATTCCCTGAACGGGGTCCATGCGTTTAGTGAAAAGGAAGATGCTGAGGGAAAAAGTGGGGCAGGAAAGAACACTGGAGAGAGGCAGATTAGAAAAGAAAAAGGCAGAAAAAGATAGATTACACTAACAGAGGAAACAAGAAAGAAAAGGGAACCAAGCGGGACCTAAAAATGGAACGAGATCCCACAGAGAAACGGAACCGGGGCAGGTCTTCTGGGTATGAAACAGTAGCAGACTTAGAGAAATATTCTCAAAAAATTCTAAAGTCACTTGTGCCTTTATTTTGTTATCCAAAATGAAGACAGACAATTACATAAATATTTCTGGAAGGCGTTTACCTTCGTGAGCATGTGAAGCCCAGAGTTGAGCCATCTGCAGGCCGCTGGGATTGGATGATCTGTATGCAGGGTCAGGTGTCAAGGAGGAGGGGCCTGGATAACCTGACAGGAAGGGAGTAGAGCCTGCTGGGAAGGCATCGCCTAGGAAAGAGAAAAGATCTCAAATCACCCTCAAAAACCACCAGAACCAGACAACAGCAAACATCAATTTCCTTACTGTGCGAGACCATGCTTTTCGAGTCTGAGTGTGGGCAATCAATAAGTGCTGATTTTTTTGTATGCTGAAGCAGCCTGTTGTAATCACATTATCAATGACCGGCCATCCACTCTATTTCAACAAACCAGACCACAGACAGACTGTGCTCAGAGGAGAACAGTTAATGCAGCTCTGGAGGAAAACCACAGCGTTGAGAAACGTGGAGAATGTTGGGAAATGCGGAGCGGACTTTTTATCCAGAGAGTGAGCAGTTTAACGAGTTTGGAGGAGCTGGATCTCTCTGGCATCCATTATCCCTGCAGGACACAATTAAAAGTTTTTTTTCCCCCTCCAAAAAATAAAAAAAGGAAAAACCTCAAATCTGAGAACAAAAAAACAAACACATTTCACTTAATTTAAGCACTTTTTAAGTGGTAGCAACAGAAAAAATATTTTTCTACCAAATCATTCACTCACATAAAATGGATATTCTTTGACAGATACACTGACCTGACTTGTAAAACAGACTTTAAATCATGTGTATGCAAATATAAAATTCCAAACTGCTGCATCAATGAAGGCTCATAAACAGCTTCCATACCTTTACATTAGATCATGTGTAAAACTCCACCTTCTTCATGTTTGCAATCTAATCACCAGCAAACGTTCTACCTTTGAACCACAGTTGCCTCTTCTAATCATAACCCCCATGGCTGCAAAAGTCTTCATGCTTTTGTGCCCAGGCCCCACCACCTTTCTCTAACCTCCAGGCTCATTACTGCACGGCCATTACTCTGATAAAACCAACCATGTGTATAGGGGAAAGGCTGCTGTCAGTATACAGGAAAGAAAAGGCTAAGGAAGTGAATGGATGTGCAGATATATTAGTGTGTGTGTGAGAGAGAAGATTGTGTATTAGTCCTATGGGACTCCAAGAGACGTGCTGTGCATGGCGAGTTTCCTTTGCATCTAAATCAGTACATTAAAACCGCAGTCCGTCAGAGCCTGCACACTTTAAATCAATACCAAATGCAGCTTTCCAATTAATCACTGAGGTGAGAACACTCGCATACATGCCTCTGAAAACACGGTAGGAGGAACTTCCACACCGAGCCCCGTCACGCAGGAATCCATCAAAGTTTCTGTTTGATCGTGCACATGTGTTTGTGGCTGCACACTACCAGCATAGACATGATAACAGCTCTGTGTGGGCTGTAAATAGTTTTAATGCCGTCATAAATAATTTTGTATTACATTTAAAGATAAATGGGGGGAAGTTTCACGCGAGATGTTAACAACAGATCCTGCATGCTGCAACAATTCTTTCACACGTTTGAAGCTTTAACTTTGCAGAAAGTCTTCGACTCTTATTTTGGGAACCTGGCGTGATAAGTTAACCTGAAAAATATCCCTGAGGCAGCTTACAAATATAGCTTTGGTTTGACCTTTCAACGCTTCCCTCCACTCTGAGTCCGTTTAGTACATGCTGCACCGATGCTAGAGTCTAAACTAGATTTTTAGGAAACAAAAGTAAGCAAACGCCTTCAATAAACACAGACTTTACCAACAATTCTCAAGGCTGACGCAGTTCTAGAAACAATGACTTCCGCATTGAAGCCGGTTTAAAAGTAACTAGAACAGCCACATTATTAACAAGTTGCTGTAGCGTCAAATTGACAAACGTGACAAACATGATGAAAAGTTACATTTTGTGGGGATGTTTTTACTTCCACTTGCTTTCTTTGTTTTATTTCCACTCTTTAAGCCTTGGTCACTTGCACCCATAGTGGGGTTGAGCTGAACAAGTGCTGCCGGTTTTTGGGTCGTTCAGGCCAGTAGAGGGCAGCTGCATCTTAATAGGAGTGCAGGCGTGTCTTGTAGTTTCAATTTTATTATTTTTATTGTTTTATTTAGCACAGGATTAGCATCATCACATAAAATAAGATAATAAAACAGAAGATAAACTAGTTCATTTCCTCTAAATAGAACAGTAAAGCCTGCAGGGAGGAAGAGGATGGCATAAAGGCTTATGTTGAGACCACCCGTATAATAAGCAAAAGACAATGAATTTAAAAAAAAAGACAAATAAATAAAATGACATGACATGAGACATGTATAGCTACCTCAAAGGTCATTCGATAAAAAAATAAACGTACCATTGTCGTGTGTATTGTGAAGTACTCATAAGAATAATGCTAATTCCACGCGCTTATGACGTACAGGTGATGCTGTCATACGGTGCCCTTACGCCACAGTCTATGTTATGGCAGTTGGGACTAAGGCTTTAGTTGTTTGTATTTACATGCTCTCTAGCTTGTTTAGTCTAAACTAAAGACTCTTTCAAGAGCCACATTCTGCACCAAACACAACAAGCACTCATGACAGCAGTACTAGTGGGATGCTGACGAACCTTTATAATAAAACGGGGGTGTGGCCTTTTGATTGACAGGCCACTTTCAGAACTTCGGCTGTACAACAGCTTTGATGAGTGTGATCCAACACTAGTCAGGCTTGTTTGTCTTGCTCGTTTTTCCATTTTTACCATGGAAAAAAGGAAGAAAAACACCATGCAAACCAAACGCTGGGCTCATGTATCATCAGTCCTCCACTCATTTACAGTCATTGTCAGGATATCAGCAGTTTTTAGTACTTTGGAACCAAACACACAATGAAAGCCATAGATGTGTCAACAGGGTTTGGATCAATCCAGGCCCTGCAGCTGCCCACATGCATCATTTCCTCACAAGGAGTACAAACATGCAGCTACCTTTGAGTTGTTTACAGTGTCTATGTTTCAGTAACTGGGCAAAACCAAGTTGTTTTTTTTAACATGTTCCCTTTCTGAAAAGTGGAAAAAATTGAGGCAAAACATTTGCCCTCCGTGTTCTAGAAACAATATCCAAAATGTTTGCAGAGGGGGAAATGGTCCTTTAAATGTTTTGGAGTTGCTCTTTCATTACCTTCCCCTGTCTTTCTCTTTTTTCACACTACAACCTAACACACATAAACACAAAATTCATTTGCCTCCCGGTTCACAGTTAGTGTGCCATATTTGAATAAATTTTTTTTTAAAAATAGCTGCCAAGAAAGCTGCTCTTTGACACAGCCCATGGAAGCATATCTGAATCCTCGAGAAAAGATCTCCCGCAGGAGATCAATTCAGATCTCGATGCCACACGACATCTTTGACACACAAGTACCACCCACACAGTGAGAAAGAGTGAAAAAATGTGCAGGAAGAACAGCTTTGATGGAAAATCAATACAAGATGCATCGAAACAACGAAATCCAAAATCAACATTAAAAAAAAAAATGCAGAGAAGATTCTCTGGTACAAAAGTCTGCCACATACACCACAAAGACCTACACACAGTCTGTGAACCCATCTGTTATCCATCAGTGATGTTCAGACCAGGTTTAGCTGGAGGGAGAAGAAACTATTGATCTCTGGTTTCTTTACCCTGTTTTAAAAAAAAAGGTCTAACAGTAAAAGTGGGCCATGAGATCCATGGCTGCCACAGCTAACCAGAGACTGAAACTGGAAACCATTAATCCTGGCTATGAAGCTTGACATGGGGGTGCATGTTTGCATACATATTTATGGCTGTAAAGATAAGCTGCAAGCACAAGGCACTTATTGTTACCAAATGTTGTTCATTAAATTGGAATAAATTGGATTTAATTGAAACAAAGTCACTTTTAGAGCCTTGTTGTTTGCAGTTTTAATAAATAAAAGTAAGAGTATTTATTTTAGCTATGTCACAGAACAGTTTCAATAATGTGTTGTTGTTTTTTTGGTAACTGTTTAAAAGCAGTTTATATATATAAAGAAAAAACCATTCACAGATTGTGGGTGTGAGTAACAGCACAAACAACCCTGCAATGTGTGAGTGGACTTATTTTTATTTTAGGGACAAATGTGTGAAAAACTTGAAAAAAAAACATTTTTCAAAAATGAAGCGACTTAAAAAGTTCACAACGGTTTGGTTTAACGGCACATTAAGGATCTTTACACATCCTGTTTGCATTTTTTATTTGCAAGTTGATTCCACAAAGACTCTATAGATCATTAACTCTTGTTGTTTATTCATCTCTAAGGAGAATTTTCAGCATTGTGATGGTCTGCAGCAGTAAATTATACTAAAAACTTGCAAGTCTTTGAAAGGACTGACAGTGTCATGTGACTGCAGCAGGTAGAAAGGTGAAAACAGTTTCATCAGTACATTTAGCAAAGCCTGTGCATACACCCCAGCACTGAAGCATCTCCAACACTTTGGCAGCTTGATCAGCTTCTGTGAAACTCTGGTTGATAATTAATTAATTAATTAATTAGGGGAAAAAACTCAAACTGATGGAACTTTTTAAAGCTTCAAATGAGCCTTCTGCTTAAACTTGGAAAGATACAACTGCCAGTCGTTTTTGTGACTTGTGTCTTTTTCATAACTGCAGTTTTATTTCACTTAAGATGCATGTTTTTACAATTTAGTGTCCTTGGTTTACGTTTGCTTTTTTTTATTATTGTTTTTTTTTTTTTTATTATTATTCTGGACCCTCTCCTCCTAAAAGACCCAAGACACTCATTCTGAGAACCAGCATGCATCAACAGTTTAGATGAGCTTTCATACCTACCAAACAGAATTTAGTATTTGAGGAAACAAAGTGTGGAAGTGCAAAAGCAGATTAAACTGAGTGTAGCTTTGACATTTAGCTGTGGGAATCTGGAGAAGTTGCTCTTAAAATCAGATAGAAAACCCAAATAAACCTTTTTTTTTTCCTTCAAAGCATGAGAAAAAGCGCCGCTCAATCTTACATCATGCTTGGCTGAGTAATTCCAAAGCGACTTAGGGATGAAGAATTCAATCGATTTAGTGATTTGAAGTGATACAAAGAGTTTAGTTGACTTGTTAGTATGTTCTTTATCTGTTTATACATTTTGCTAATAGATTCCTCTTGTGTTGGATGAAGCTCAATATGTAACAGTAGTGAAGCTTGCATATACTCAGTCCATATTCTCATTTATTTCATTATTATGATTTGCTTTTCAAGATAAAATGTATTTTATTGTTCTTGTATTTTGTTAAATACATTTCTCTTAAAAGTGCTACTTTTATATGATTTTCTTCTTCTTTATTAAGTATTTTTTGGCTACTGCAATTTATACTTCAGAGCAACTCACTGTCCAAGAAAAATGGTCATGAAACGCTAGCAAATTTAAACATGAAATAAATGTATTAAAGTCAATCATCCCATAAATAAATGCATATTTTCCTCAATAAATACAATATAAAACTTGTTTTATTATGTGGTACAGCCCATCTTTCAACAGTAGAGGTGACTAAAGACATGGGTGTTACTAATAACATGGGCGGTGGCACCCCTCCCACCCCACACACACTTCGGTTGAAGCAGCTAAGTTACAGCTAAATGGAGCCGAGTCACTTTAAATCTGCAACACAAAGGCCAAACAATCTGCCACTAAAAAAAGCCGCTTCATTACAACCTGCTCTCTGAGGCCTTTTGCAAAACGTTGCTTTGCCAGTGAAACACACCTTCGCCTCCAGTGCTGCAGCTGGTATTTCAACACACTTGTTACCAAAAAGTAGGAGCAGTCAGGTTTGTGCCAACAAAATATCAAAGTGTCAGAGGACAAGAATAGACTATAACCTTCAAAACTGAGGTATGCCCTTTGAGAAGAGGTGAAACATCTTCTACAACAATAGATTCCACTTTATGAGTCAAGCAGTGACACCAAGCAGAAAAACAAATGTGAGGACACAGATCATGCTTTCATTGAAAGGTTAAAATTAAGGTAAACAAAACCTGCAGGAGGAAACTGACTCATCAGAAACACCTGCAGCAACAAGAAGAGGAATGCCATGAATGTTATCAGCACCTTATCAGGATGCGCACAAACTCTCCAGCATTAATTCATTGAGTTGACGCTCAAAAGATCAAGCTGTGTGAAACTGTGAAGGAATTTGTTTTATTATTATCATTGCTTAAATGTATTTGGTTAAATGTATGTTTAAATGTTAACTCAGATTGACCTTTTTACCTCTTCTAAAAACAGTTGTGTGTTTGTTCATCTGCTTCTCATCCCCCACCCAGGATGAGGGGTTTACGACACACTGTCCTGAGCTGATAAGGGATACTGTTTGAACTTAGAATCCAACCAAAAGGGTCATTTGACGACACCCCCTAATGAACTTTTTGTCTTTGTCTTGAATTGTTACCTCCCACTTGTGTTCTTAATAAAAGCAGCACGAGGAGAGGCAGACCTTTGAGAAGAGAAGCGTGGTAGACGTTTTCTGTCACTCTTGCTCCTCTCCCTCGTGCATGAGAAACTTGATTCTTGTTGTGGTTTGTTGTTTATAATTGTGTTTTTCTTTAATGTCTAGATGCATTTATCTGACAGAAACACAAAGGCTACACATTCAGAACTTCACCTGAAGGCGTCAGGACCAATTTTATTCGGCTTATGTAATGGAAAAGAGGGGCGGGACGGGCCAAAGAGGCGGACAGACAGACAGCAGAGTGTGTGACCTTTGTGTGTTGGAGGCCGTTTGTGTTCAAGGGAGGGTTCTGGCCAAGTGAATGGCTTAGCTAATGCTTTGGGTATTTTCAGCGTGCCATGGCATGCCTGTTCTCACACACACACACACACATGTTGGTGTTTGACAGCTGTATGTGAGTGCTGCGTACATCTGTGCGTGTGTCATTTGTCTGCGCCTGACAGGTTTATTGTGGAGGGTGGCAGCGCTCCTCGCATTCTTCTAAGGGGGGTGTTTTCTCTGCTGAAGGATTCAATTATTGTGAGCGAGGACGTGTCCGAGCTCCACTCTTGCACACACTTTCGCCCAGGTGAAGGATGCATGAGAATGCACACTTGTCACATTCATTTAAACAAAAAACACACAGATGCTGCACTGCGGAAGATAAAGTGCAACAGATATCCTGCAAACAGCAAAAGTTAAGACATGAGCGTGCACATGCAAACGTGGAAGGAGAGCACATCTAAAGGGCTGACCGCGTTTGTTTAACTGCGCTTGAAAGTGTTGCGGTCAGAACAAATCTTTTCCTTTCTCTCTGCAGAGTCCCTGGTGGGGAGGGGGGGGAAGCCCCAGCCCCAACTGCACCCTCACATGGCTTACGAGCACAAGATCACAAACCTCTCATCTGCACCGACACACTAACTGCAGCGACTTTGAACAGGAAGAGTTTACCTGCATAGCTGTGACCTTCCTTTTCCACACACACCACAACAGTCACACCTTCCTCCTAATTTCTGACGGTTTTAGTTACAACATTTAATAAATTAAAGACCCACTCTGATCATCTTTTGAACTATTTTCAAAGCGTTCCAGTGGTCTTTTAAGAATGGGGCTTGCTATTTGAAGCCAAAATTGGAAAAAACAAAAACAAACTGTCATTGTCTAAGACATAGTTTCTGCAGAGCGACAGGATTTCTTTAGAAATTCACCTCTGAGTTGTGGGAGAAGGTGTTGGCGGCGTGAGTCCATCCAAATTTCCCATCATCCATCTGTTTAGACCCTCTCCCACTAGCTTTCAGCCCCTCACACCCCCAAGCTAACATTATCAGTGCAACAAGATGGTGAACAATATTGAACGTATCCAGTCGTCCAGTTTTAAGCCAAATGCCAGCTCAGACGAGGAAAATACAGAAAAACATAAATATCAAAGTTATCAAAATCCACACTAAAAGATGTAGTATTACTTCTAGAATTTAAAAAAAAACCAAAAGAGGAAAAAGGAGCAATCATTACAGAGGGAACACTTTAATATTTAATTTAGCACCCATGAGCATGATTTTGATTTTTTGAAACATAGTGTTAAGCCAGAGATGTTGTGCTATGAGTACAGCCGTTCACAGTTTGGGGCAATAAAAGCCACCCCTGGCCTCGTCTCCTCATTGCATTTTCATTTCAGAGCTTGCTCTCTGCTGCAGGAGGGAGTGAAGAGGAGGACAGATGGCCTCAATCTGTTGACGCAGACCTCCAGTGGACAGACAACTATTTCCAGCAGTCACAAAAAAGGATTCACCTGAATTTCTCCGGGCAAAACCAGTGGAGGGACATTAGAAAAAGCTATGCTTTTGACTGATGTCCTTTTTTGGTCCCCAAAAAAAAAAAAAAAAGGAAATGGTGAAAGCCACCTCGCATGTTTGCCAACCCAGAGCTGTAAAAACAATCAAGACCATCTGCTTTTTTTTAGTGGAAATCTCATTTAAAGTGAAGAGAAATAGTAAGTGAGAAAAGAAGCAAACTGCTGTAAATAACTACGTTGTGAATTTGTTAAAAGCAAACAGAAACAGAAGCCGCTCCTGTGAACTCAGTCAGGAAAACTGGCTTCATCCTATTTATTGCAATTAAACCAGCATGGCAAAAATGCAGCAATTACTGAGTAATTATTATGTAATAAGTTGGCACCGCACATTACAAGCCTGGGACTAGGATCTCAGTTGGTTTGGTTTTATGTAATGTGCTGGGATTGGATGTTGAGGAGAGCAATAAAGCTAAATGGCCTGAATCTTCCTCTAGTGTGTGCCAGTGAATACGAGCTGTCAGTGTAGGTAGAGGGAAAGACAGAGGATGAAAGTCAAAAGTAAAGGAGGTCGGCGTGTGAGCAGAATAAAGAGGTATCCCCACAAAAACCACAAAACTGAGCTCCATCACAGTTTGGACTAAACCCAGAACTCTGACCAAATGTGTCACAGAAGACAGAGCAAACCATCAAGTCATGCAAACAGAAACATGCTGCTGCAGCAAATGCAGCCCACCAAATCCACTCATTTAGCTGCACCACATGATTACATTCCATTTGAGGAAGGTAAAAAATCGGTTGGACTGGATGCAATTAACTGTTCCCAGATAGACTGCTATATAATACACCCATCCATCATCCCAGTGCTCCCTGCTGTGACTTGATTTCATCTCCGACACCTTTTGATGCTTCTGCGCAACCTCAGTGTGTGGGATTTGTCAGCGTGTCAAACTAGCGCTTCGTCAGAGCCCTGCCTCATTTTGCTGGAGCCCCTGGATCTGCATGGTAAAGGAAAGCAGCTCCAAGGAAATCAGGCAAAGTGTGATGCAACTTCCATCTGCAGGAAAGATTTGACGTGTTTGAATGCAGCTTTAGATTGTACGGTTTGTGCATCCAGATGCCCCACATTCTTCTGTGACAGAAAGCACGATTTGCAAACGTATCAGTGTCCTTTTGCTCTCCAAACAACTTTTTTTTCTCCTCCAATGTTTTCAATGATAACAGCAGAAAAATACTACCCAGGTGGGAGGAAAATTCCCAGCTCAGCAGGGAAAAAAACACGCAGATTATCTCCACACATCATGTCAGCTTGCACTTTACGCTCCCTCCTTTTAAAGACAGTCCTGTATGTGTTAGAGGCAGCAATGAGGGGTGTCCAGCTGAACGGGTACAAATGCGTCAACCATTTGACAAATGTTCCAGCAGAGTGGCTTTTACTCCAAATACAGAGCTCCCCCACCCTGCTTCCCTCAACACAAACACTCAAGCAATTTCTCCCTGCAGTGTAAACAGTCATCCCTTTAAGGTCACAGCTTCGCCGTTTCCCCATTCTGCCAAATAACAGACCCATGCATGCGCAACACAACCTGCAACGAGCACGAACATCAACACCTCAAAAGCTGCGCTCTGGAAGCACAACATTTGCACCGAAATAGCCCTCTCTGGAGTGCCCTGTTATCATGCATTTGATGCGAGGTTGTGATCCTACATAAAAACCGCGCAATGCCCGCAAACGGACAGCCTCAAAATCCTGCGCGTTTCCTTCTTTTTTTTGCGCAGCGCTGCTGCAAATGAAGGTTTCATACTCTCCAAGTTATGCCATTGCTCAAACATTATTCGTCGAAGCGTCGTGCACTTACTGTGATGTGGATGGATATTAATGGCCGTTGGTAAAAATTTTCCGGAGTGGAGAGACGGCGGATGGTTCGCGCCCAAGTGACCGGGCGAGGGAGGGACCCTCCCGGCTGCAGCTGCTGCTCCGAGTCGGTGAGGCTCCATGGTGAGCCCTGCCAATAACGGAGGGGGGACATGGACGGATCGGGGAGGACCAAAATCTCTGCCATCCATTATCCACTACAGGGAAAGTTGTTAAAGGAAATAATCCGTTCGGATATGTCCAAAAAAGCCAATTCTGGCTATAATGTCTTTAGTTTCCCGGGGGATTCGGACTCCTTTTCAGCCATTCTGCCGACCTATAAAAGCAAGAAAAAACACCTGGGGTGAATAAATAGTAGGCTGCACTGTGGATTTCATACAGTTGCAAACTGATAGTTTTAGTAAAATGCTCTCTCTTTTCAGCGAAAAATGCGGCTCGTCCGCGCAATGACGCAGTTTGGAAAAAACACTTCAAAAAATTCTCCGCGGAGGATCAGTTGGCGCGCAGCAAGTCCCTGCAAGTTGCTTTCTAAATACTGACCCTAATGCGGCTTTGACTTGTATTTAGATTTTTATGATCTGATATCCAGGGCTCTCCCACCCCCACCCGCAAGGCGAGGCGAGGCAAGCAGGGCAAGCAAGCCGCGGCGGAGCTCCGCTTCCCGGGGGGACGCGGCCGGGAGAAGGACGACCATTAAAAAAAAGCAAGAAGGGCCACTGTTTTAACAGGAGGATCCGTCTCTTCACCATTACTCATCTGTTTCCACCAGTGTAAAACAATCCAATGGCGCATCAAATATAAATTTCAAACAGGTTAAAAATACATAAGGTCTCAAAAGGCTGCTTCATTAACCAGGCGGTGTTCTGTTGCCTTCAAGTGCGGGTTACTTCACCGCTGGATGTGGGTTATGCCCGGATAAAGTAAAACACGACCAGCTGTTTTACTTAAAAACATAAACACCCGTTTATTACCAAAATGTTCAGCTAAGCCACATCAAAAACAGAAAACTTATTCAATGTTAGCTAACGCAACTTTACTCTTAATTTAAGCCGTTTTTCTACAAGTCTACTAGTACAGTCGAAAAAACAACTTATTTACAGTATCGAAGACGACAAACGTTTTTAAAAAGTTAGCTTACTTTAAGCGACGTCACACGCTCCAAAAAAGATTAATATATATATATATAATAAATGTATACATTTTAACTGTCAAAATTAAATAGAAAAACAAGACAAGCGTTAATTAAAACAAAACAAACAAAAAACAAGCTAGCAACTGTAACCTTCAAAGACTACAGGAAAACTCTACACCGACGACTCGTGATATCCAGGCGGGCGGGAATATGAGAAAAGCTCGCTCGGATAACATAATGTAACTTTTTTCCCTTCGTTCTTTTCTTAAAGGTGCATTAAAGAGCGTTTTAGAGTTAACCGAAAACTGTACGGTGAGTACGGCTAAGTTAAATCACAGGCGACTACAGAGGGGATTGCTCGCCGCGGTAGCGGGCGAAGCAGCTCGGCTTTTTTCAGCCACGTTTCAAACTTTTCACGGTTCCTCAAAAGGCTTCAAACTTTCACTTAGAAAAGCTATCAATTTAAATTATTTTTGCCCTAAGTCGACCAAAAATCCTCAAAATATCCTGAGCGTCTTTTTAGCATCCTAAAAAGATTTTAAACATCGATAATGTTGACTATTTTGGCTTGTAAACAAACTGCAAACGAGAAAGAGGAAAAACAACAGCGATTGGGCGCTTACTTCTTCATGGTGAAATGTCGGGGGACGACTTACAACTGCCAATGTTTCTCAAAACGCGTCCAGGTTGCTGGGAAAACTGGAATGGTCCATTTCGGGCTAGTTCGAAGGTAAACTGGGGAGGAGGGGGGTAAATGAGAGGGGGGGTGGGAGAAAGCCCCTGACGCGTCCCACTCAGCAATGAAACACGGCATTGTTGTACAAACACCGCCCACGTCCCACACAGCCACCCAATCCTGAACGAGCACTAAGCAGTCGCTAGGTGATTGGTTGTTCTAACTGTCAATCAAATTCTCAGTATATAAATAAGCGCCTCTGGCCAGCAGCCAGCACCATAAAACAATTATGGCGCAAGGAGGCAGGGCGGTTTCAAGGTCCCCTCAGGCTTCAAGACTGATGAAAAACGTGCGGAGCGGGGTATTTTGTTTTGGAGGGGTGTGCTTGTGGATGAATCGGTGGATCAGACCTATTTAAACACAGCACTTCCCCCATTATAATTCAGTTCAAATGTACCATAAACCTCTTTAATTTACTTCACCATTCTTTATTGTGGATCTGTTCTCCACTCCACCAGGAAACAGTGAATTATTAACTTGTTCTAATAAATGACATTCTTTGTTGGTCTCCCTGAGGAAGGGATGTGGTTAAACTTTATAAAAACAACAACATAAAGAGGTAGGGTGACTTAATTTGGTTAAGGATGAGGGAAAGGGAGGGTTACACTCTTCAAATACCACACTATAAACAGAGGGGTGGAACAACTGTCGCTTCTCCTAGTTGGTAACATAGAAATTACAGCATTCATTTGTTATATTAGTCCTGCATGAAAAGAGCTTTATATTAATACAGTTTATTGGTGTTTCACTCACAAATTAAATCTCATACACAAGTTTTTGCATTTAGTTTATAAGGATCATAGTTTTAGTCCTAAAAGTTTTAGTACATTTTTAAAAATTCCAATTATACAATTTTCTAATTTACTTCAAATTTTTCACATATGCAATTCAAGATAGTGATCTTTCCTAGTTTGTTTTTATTTTATTGTTTGTAAAGTCCTAACATTTTAAAGTTTAAATCAAGATTCTAACTTGGACTTGGATTTCCTTCAAGACATTTCAAAGTTGGTCTTCAAGTCTGACTTACACTCCTTAAACTCACTTCAAATGTTTCACAAGGACATTTCAGGATACACAGTGATGGGTCATCTGTACCAAATTTCATGATCTTTGATGTATACAAACTAAAATACCAGAATTTTGTAGAATCAAACAACCAAAACTTGGAAACTTGAAGGTCCCAATTCACAAGTGCACTCCGGTATGGTTTGTTTCAGTGTAAATGCTGTAAGTGACACTCAAGAGTACAAACAATCCCAAAAGGAATAAATGATTTCATATCTTGGATTAGCACTATCAAAGAGAAAAAAAAAACACAGAACAGCAAATTCTAATCACAAAAATGTTTGAAAAATAGTTTGTGATATTTGAATAAATACGTGACAGCAGGAAGACCAGAAAGACCTGCCAATTTTGCTTTTTGTGATATTTTTTCTTTCTTATTTTAGTTGGAAATTCAAAACCTTTCAAAACTATTCAAAAACCAGCATTTCGAGTCCTTGTTTAGAACCTGCAGGTCTGAATGCACACTGAGAAGCAAACGGTGTTCCAAACTATTGAACTTTTAAAGACCAACTCCAATGAAAATCGAGTTTTTGATGCTTATAACAGGTTTTTTGTGGCATTTTTCTCATGACGGGGGACATATAAGAGGGAAATTAAGCTTAAAATTGCATTTATTCAATCGTTGTCAATCAGGAACAGATGAAATAAAAGCTATTTAATAGGGCCATAACCACCCTGCTCTGCTCCATTCTGATTCATCCACCTGCAGACAAATGGACCCATATGTCTTTTGTCTGCTAATTTTCCGTTTTAGTGTAAGGTAGGGGGTGTGAGGGGCTGTAAGCTAGCAGGAGAGCGTGTAAAGTGAGAACTCTCGCCTAATAGGTGATGGTAAGGGAGGTGGGGTTGCACTGCACCAACTGTCCCGCTCACAGCCCAGAGGTGAAATTCTAAGGAACTACTGCTGCTATAATAGCCATGACACAGGTTTTGATTTTTATGGCTAAAAAAAATGACGTTATCATAATTGAAAGACTACTGGGGACGCTTTTAAAATAGCCCAAAAGATGATCGGAGTGGGACTTTAAACTAGTTGTCCTGTATTGCTAAAATGTAGGACAAGCGTCAAATGAATTATGCATTAAATCTGTTAAATAAATAAAAGTTTCCCCTTGCTTGCTCTTATAAGCTTCATGAGCTGCTGTCTTCTTTAAAATCCTTTATTATAAAGCCACACCTTACATTCAGGTTGATTCAGTTCGCTAAGAGACTTGTGCTGGCGGAAATTTGGATTGATGTATCCAATCTCTGGGTGAGGAATGGTGCCTGGTTTGGGGTATGTAAGTGTGAGGGCCTCGGGCTGGGAGTGGAGCAACGGTGGGGGTCTCCATGTCCTGAGTAGGCGCCTTTGCATCGGAGAGAAAGCACCACAGCTTTTAATTCATCCAATGTTCAAATTCAGAAGAGTGGTGGTGGTGGGGGGTTGTTTCGCTGTCTAGGAGGGGCTCTCAAAGCCCCCCACATGACATTACAGCGCAGCCGCATTGGCGTTTTCTTAAAATGTGAAAAGAAAAAAGTTTTCTTCTTTTGAAGTGAGCTGTGTCACGTGACATTACTGCACAAACGTTAATGGATTGGACAAAAAAAACACGGATGCCGTTTCAAGTTACCCCCTTCCCGCCCATCGTCATACCGGTTTCAAGGCGCCCCTTGTTTAAGAGACTACAATCTCGAGAGGGAGAGAAAGCGGTTCTGGCAGGAAGTTACAAAAAAGTCGGAATGGACGAATGTTGGCAGCAAACGCGGGATAAAATGTTGGGTTTCCACCAAACGGAGACGAAACCAGACCGTGGAGGTGCCTGTTGGGGAGGAAACTATAAGGCGGAGATCAGAGAGATGTCCCGGACCGTCCGGAGGGAACCGGGCTGGCCTTTGTTCACTTAAATCGCTCCGACTGGGAACTCAGACAATGCCCCTAAATTAGGACCCCATTGTTTTTCCTTATTTTGCAAGGACTTTTGGACTTTGGTGGTGGCTGGGGCAATACCCTCTTTTTTAGATGGTTAAAAAAATTACTGACACAAATTTTTAAACATAAACTATGTGTTTGTGGGTGATTAAAGACATTTTAACCAGTTATTCTGCCAAATTCATCTGCTGGGGTTTGATTGACGTTTCTCAACTGAAGGACTGGGTACACTTGATTTAAGGACCAGTTTTTCTCTGCTCTCCTGACTGAATGACTAACTCTGTCCCATCCAACATTTGACAAAACATAAATAAAGCATTTGTTTTGAGTAAACAAAAGCCAAAATTAAAATAATTATCCATATCAAAAAGTAGTATTTTTAAGTACCACAAGTATACTTAGTGTAAAAGTGAAGCACTTATACTTGAAGTTCACTTTTCACACACACACACACACACACACACACACACACACACACACACACACACACACACATATATATATATATATATATATATATATATATATATATATATATATATATATATATATATATATATATATATATATATATATATATGTGTGTGTGTGTGTGAAAAGTGAACTTTACGTAGTGAAATATTACAGTAAGTCTGATGAAGTATTCATTTAGCATACTAATTTACATAATCTATAGTAGGCTTGCTATACTTGTACTTATACTAAAGTATAATTGGTGTACTACTTTTTGCTATGGGATGTAATCATGCTCTCCATGTTATCAGGTGAACCTAAGAAACTTACTTTTGTCATCATGAAGCAGTGTCATTAGACTTAGTTTTTTTCATATATACATATTTATTTTTAATTCATTTTTTTTAATCTTAATCCATATTGTAAAAAACGGGGGGGAAAAGATCACAACAACTTATCAAATATCATTGGAGGGGCCCACAGGGAATTCTGGCCCCCAGAGGTTGTAGCAGTGCCCCTGCACAAACCACTTGCTGCTAAAACGTTTCCCTCCAGGGGCGCCTGCCAGTCTCCAGATAGACCTCGCAAGCCTTCATGATAGGCCACTTGTGAGTTGGGGAAGTGTGAGGTTGGAGGTTTAGGAGTTTGCTCTTGGAGGGCGAACATCTGGCTGAAGACGCGGCGGCCTGACAGGCATGCAGCTGCATGTCAGGTATTCAAGGAGCGTGAAAGCCCAGAGAGCTGCAGAGGGTCACTCTTTCCCAAAGCACCAACTGTTTGCAAAGATACCGACTTCTTAAAACTGCAGTATTTTTCTTAATTGAGTTTCACGGTTCATTTTGCATGCACAAATAAAAACAGCTCACATTTATGCAAGTTCTGGTTTGGATTAACATGTTTTTTACATTCGCAGCAGAAAAAGCATCTTTATTTTTGTTGTCCTTTGTTCATCACAAGCCCTAGGCTAAAATTATGTTGATTAGTATCAAACACATTAATGCAACACACACATGCAGCATTCTTTATTATCCTCCCCAGATGATAAGAAGAACCCGTTTTAATGCATTCAGAGTGAACTATCGCTGAACATATGCTGTCAGGTCTGCAAAAAGAAACCCGACATTCAGGTGTGGTGCAGCGGTGATGCACCAGCCTCAGCCTGCAGGAGGCGGGGTGTAAAATGATCCATGACTCTCTGCTGGCCTCTTTCTGTCAGCTGTGGTAGTCCTCTATTTGCCTTTCACCCACTCAACACGAGACAGAGTCGTGTGGCACAGCAGCCCCATCTGCTGGAGAGAACGGAGAACTGCTCGCATGAGAGCACGGTCCACGTGAGTAAATGAAGTGGGAGACTCAAACATGTTTAGGACATAAAATAAATAACCAAATCATTCTCCAACAGCCTTAGTGAAGGAAACATAACTCGGAGAATACATGGAATTTGGGGACTCACAAGCACTGGGAATTTTTTTGCTGGCATGGCAGTAAATAGCAGGAAATTGTCTCAGCAGAATAACGGTTTTTATGTGCATCTGAAGAAGGGGGAAATGAAGTGAAAACAGTTCAGTCTCTGGCCATGCATTCATACATCCATGAGTATTTGCAACTACTGCAGGAGGTTTTGCTCTATGCATTCAGGTCTTCCAGATTCAAGATTCTGCAGCAACATGTGTATCCAACAGCTCATTTTAATGTTTTTTTAATGCAGCACCACCCAATTGATCCTCCAGCTCAACTTGCATTTCCTGCAGCTGATCACATTAGGCAAGAAAACAGTGCAGGGCGATGGATCAGGGCAGGGTAGTCCACTTTTAATGCCACCTGAACGCAGGTCAGCCTCTTGCGAAGCAGTTTTATAAGGGGAGCTAGGAGTGCCACATCACAGCAACATGCTGAGCAATTGTGCCACAAATATTAAGTTTGGGGTTTGTTCAAGCTTTTGACCGAGCTGGGTTGCCGCTTTATACCCACAAGTTTCTTTGTAAAGCGATTGGGTATTTAGTCACTTTCCTCCTGTTTAACTTCAATAGTTAAAACTGTACAGCTTTAGTTTTAGTTGAACTGCCACTTCATTACCCCTGGATTCACAATAAATCCTCAGGTAAATGCAGTTTTCATTTTGTACTCCTGTAGTTTGTATGACCTAAGGTTTAAGCTTTAAAGAAACAATGGAAAAGCTTTAATAGGTACTTATTGTGGATGTAAATCCTTGTTTAAACTGCCAATTGCACTAGTTGGTAAAGATCAGATTTCAGATGCAGTCACTCAGTGTGTTACTGCTTAAAAATAAAGAGACCAAACAGATGCAGACATCAAGTCGGAACACATGTGCACTTTATTGGGATTGTTTAGTCAGTGTACAGGTTTGGCCCCACTGGTCTGGCACCCCATGTTACGCCCGTCATGAAGACCCCTTACCGCACCTCCCCAGAGATGAACCTCCAACAGGGGGAAGAAGGTCATGGTTGGGTTTTGCATAACAAAAGAAAAAAATTTGAACAGGACCAAGATTTAAGGCTGAAAGTACAAAAAACCCCAGACAAAATTTACATACAAGCAATACTACAACCATGTTTAAGTATGCTCAACCACTGGGCAGCCTTCACAGAGGCAAATACGTGTCTGAACAATGCAGTTTACATTTGGAATCATGTTTGAACGATGCAGTCAACAAACATTTGGAATGACTTAAAGAACAAAATGTACATTTAAGCCCCAGATGCAACTGCAGATGCCTGGGGTGTTTAAACCTAGCCAAAAAGCAAAAACATTATCTCCTTCATTGTTCCAGTTTTTTTTTTAAATCCTGAGTCAAGCGCCAAAAATAACTGAAGCCATGCCAATGAGTTGGTCGTCTAGGCCCTGCGCCTGAGTGAGCGAGAAATGTGTGGTGTGGTTTTGAACAGAGCTGAAGTTGTTGGGTGTTTGGCTGGGGAGGAGAAAG
Organism: Oryzias latipes; assembly: GCF_053564925.1. Taxonomy (NCBI): domain Eukaryota; kingdom Metazoa; phylum Chordata; class Actinopteri; order Beloniformes; family Adrianichthyidae; genus Oryzias; species Oryzias latipes. The sequence continues at coordinate 7,657,634 of NC_136244.1, forward strand.
TCTGTTTAGAAGCATTTGCGGTGGACGATGGAGGGGCCAGACTCATCGTACTCCTGCTTGCTGATCCACATCTGCTGGAAGGTGGACAGAGAGGCCAGGATGGAGCCTCCAATCCAGACAGAGTATTTACGCTCTGGTGGGGCAATGATCTGTAGGGAGAGGAGGAGAGTTGAGAATGAGCCCCTTTTCCCCAAAGGAACAATCCAGACGGGAGACTCTTCAGAAAGCTCACCTTGATCTTCATGGTGGATGGGGCCAGGGCTGTGATCTCCTTCTGCATTCTGTCTGCGATTCCAGGGTACATGGTGGTACCTCCAGACAGCACAGTGTTGGCGTACAGATCCTTACGGATATCAACATCACACTTCATGATGCTGTTGTAGGTGGTCTCATGGATACCGCAGGACTCCATACCTGGAAGGAGATTAAATATTAGCATGGGGCACTCTGGGGTCTGTACACAAGTCTTTGGTTGAGGTACCTACCAAGGAAGGAAGGCTGGAAGAGGGCCTCTGGGCAACGGAACCTCTCATTGCCAATGGTGATGACCTGTCCGTCAGGCAGCTCATAGCTCTTCTCCAGGGAGGAAGAGGAGGCAGCGGTGCCCATCTCCTGCTCGAAGTCCAGGGCGACGTAGCACAGCTTCTCCTTGATGTCACGGACAATTTCCCTCTCGGCTGTGGTGGTGAAGGAGTAGCCACGCTCCGTCAGGATCTTCATGAGGTAGTCTGTAAGGTCGCGGCCGGCCAAGTCCAGACGCAGGATGGCGTGGGGCAGAGCGTAGCCCTCGTAGATGGGCACTGTGTGGGTCACACCATCACCAGAGTCCATGACGATACCAGTGGTACGACCAGAGGCATACAGGGACAGCACAGCCTGGATGGCAACGTACATGGCAGGGCTGTTGAAGGTCTCAAACATGATCTGCAGAGACAAAAAGCACAATGTTAGCATGTTACAAAGCAGCAATGCGACCACTCCACTCGCTACATGCATTAAAGTGGGGCTCGATCTATAGTTAGTACATGGTAAACATTCCTTCACACTTGTGCATGTCATTTTTAGGTGCTGATCTGTTACTCTAAGCCTCAAAACACAAGTGCAGATACAAGGCAAACTGTCAATAGACCTTTTGATGAAAGCTCATCTTATAGGAAGAAATCCTAGAAGAGGAGGATGGAGGAAGTATGAACAGAAGGAAACCAAGGTGAAAAGAGTATACATGTGCTCCACTGTGAGGTAAACGGGTACCTGGGTCATCTTCTCCCTGTTGGCTTTGGGGTTCAGGGGGGCTTCAGTGAGCAGGACAGGGTGCTCCTCAGGGGCAATTCTCAGCTCATTGTAGAAGGTGTGGTGCCAGATCTTCTCCATGTCATCCCAGTTGGTAACAATACCGTGCTCAATGGGATACTTCAGGGTCAGGATACCCCTCTTGCTCTGGGCTTCATCACCTACGTAGCTGTCTTTCTGGCCCATACCCACCATGACACCCTGAAAAAAAGTTTAAATTTACATTTAGTAAATCTGGAAACTTTTAAAATTAAATAGTAAAAAATTATAAAGGTAAACAGTTAGGAACTAACCTGGTGCCTGGGGCGACCAACGATGGAGGGAAAGACAGCACGAGGGGCATCGTCTCCAGCGAATCCGGCTTTGCACATGCCAGATCCGTTGTCAACAACCAGTGCGGCAATGTCATCATCCATGGCTAAACTGGAAAACAAACAAATAAGGCGTTAACACCAAAGACACGCCCATCTGCATCTGCTTTGCAGTCAGATGTCCCATTTCCTGTCAGGGAGCGGCAGTTCCCCAAAGTGTCCGCTTGGTGGAGGTAGAGCGCTACATTCCGAGCCCAGACAAAAGGAAGTGGTGCTGCATTCTCTTGTTACCATATAAGGACATAGTTCGGTTTTGAGCAGCTTTGCGGCTACCGGCAAGGCACGCGGCCAAAGTACAGCAAGAGGGGAGGGACTTTAGACTATCGGACCCGGCGACGAAAGCCTACTCCCACTGGTTCATTACAGCTCTACTTTGTCAGCGTTCCCTCCCATTGTTGCACAAGACTGAAAAATTTCTTAATCACTGCGTCATAATTTGTGCGAAGTCGTTGCTGGCATAAAGCACCACGACCCGTCAAGCTTTAGAAGGAAATTAAAACGTGTGCGAGCCCATGACTGATTAATCATTTCCTGAAAGCCACGCCTTTTCTTGAATGAATGATTTGTCATTTGCCCTTTTCTTCGCCGTCAAACTACAGTTACATGCTCAATTTAATCGAATACTTTTAAAATGCTTTAAGGGTTATTACATTTTATACAAACAAATGTATAACAGTCCCACCCCCCTACATGTGAGGAATCAGAGTCAAGTCTAGAAGGGCGTGTTAGCATGAAGCTAGGCTAATATGCTAAAGTAGGTCACACCCCGTAACGGCGCACAAAGGGACCCGCCAGGATCCAGACACCCTCAACTCGGACGGGTAACGTCCGTAGAAGGACTCGAAAAATTCCCCCCACCATGTAAGATACGAATAGTAATTTTTATTTAGTTGCTTATATAAAATATACAATTAAAACCAAACTGAAAAGCCATTTGCCGGTTACAATCAATTGGCACCTGTGCGTTTAAGTGGCTAATTTTGGTACAACTTGATTGATGCCAAAACAAACAAAATTGTCAATTTTAAAAAGATAATTAAAAGTTTAACCATTTCAGGCCTAAAAATAAATTTAGTGGCCACAAAATTCTGCTAATGGTCACCTCCAATTAAGAATTAAACTGCACAATTAAACAATCGTAAGGTTTCCAAAACATTTGAATTAAACCAAATATCGTCTCTATCTTACCTTTGGGTGGGGGGCTTTTCGTTTCAAGGGAATCGGTTTCAGGCGAATGATATCCCGCACAAGCTGTGTGTGACGGCGCTCAGAGTGAATTTGCTAGCCGTGGGCACGTGGTATTTATAGTCCGTCCGTTGCCCGGCTCTTTCCATAAAAGGTAAACTTTCGGAATCGCGGCATGTGATTGGTCCAGCGTCACTCACTGGGGCACGTCGGGTGCACGCTGTGGTGCACTGAGCGTAGAAAGAGGGAGGCGATAACAGTAACGGGCTGGGGGAAAATAAAAGGATAGGGATTGATGTGAGGCCTAATCTAAGGATATAATGTTTCTTGAACAAATATTAATACATATAGAGTTTACAAAGTTTCAAATATATATAAAATATGAACCTGTATAAAGCTTTCGAGCAAGTCCCCCTGCTTATCTGATCATTCAAACAGCAGAGCACAGGCTGCTCCTCCCTGTGAATACTTTTCCTCTTAAAACCTGTCTCTCAAGATTTCAGTCTGGAAATGCAAGATATGTTTGATGCAATTTGAGGACAATTACAATGTGGATGTTGCTGCACACTCTGGAAAGCAGAATGCCACCTCAGATGGAGTCAGAGACCCTCCAAGCCAAACACATGACTCACAAAAGACACTATGGACTGTAAAAGTGCCCTGTCAGAGGATGGACAATAACCACTTTTCCCACTAAGCAATGGTAAAAACTCAATCTCACTAATACCAATTGACCATGTATGGCATTAGTCTGGATTCTTGTTAACTTCTCAGAGCTCTTGCTACTTCCTCTTTCCCCTACAAATGAAGAAAAAAGGTCCACATAAGAGGACACTAAGGCTGACTTGCATCTACTTTTAGTCATAAATGACCTATTGAGTGAAAATAACCACTGTCAGACCCAACCCATACGCTACTATACATTCACCTTAATCGATTAAACTCAGAGAGAGACAAATAAAGTCACACATGCTCTTATTTCCTCTCTGTGGTTTACTGCAAAGGGTGTAACTTTCCTGACTTTGGGTTTTATAGGCTTAGGGTTCTTTGCTTTTACCTTACTTGTCTTCCATTCATTAGTTTCACAGTTTATTTAAACTTTTTTTGCTCCAGAAACATAGCTGCCCATACAAGTTAAATAACCCAGAGGCCATTTAAACATGTCACTGTCTGCGAGACACAAGCAGCAACTACTTTTCTTCCTCTTGTACCACTTCCTCTTCCTCGCTCTCAGTTACACCAATTCTTTTATGCTAAATGCCATCTCCTCTTCCTTCAATTCATTCGTGGCTTTAAGTTTTAAATGGTCTTTATTTTCATCAACACATTTCCACTTTATACATGGAAACGTTTCAGCTTTTTAATCAAGTTTCAAACAAAACATGCTTCATTTCCTTCTGAATTAGCAGATTCTTGCATTTCTGATCAGCAGACCTAACTTTTAAATGTCCATTTTTGTTTTGTTTTATTAACCCGCTGAAATAAAAGCTTCTGCTTGTGGGGTGAAACAGTTCTCTCTCGAGAGTTGTATGTAAATAATTCTTTATGTAAGAGTTTTAAATCTCTCATAAAAAACAATCTCATATGGAATGAATCGTTCTTGTCGATCAAAGGCCAACTCACTGCATTTACTTATTTACAGGCCTGTAATGAAATCTGTAACCCATTCAAGGTGCGTCCATCTAAAACACATTTTTATTTCTATTTGTCAGTATTCTGGGAGGGCGGGTTCTGGTAAAGTTAAGAGCACACTGGAAGGACTGACTGCTGAAACTGGAAAAACACAGACAGGGGTTGGCTGGGAAAGGATGTAATCCTGCCTCACAGGAGTGTCCCTTCGTAGTAGGCTCCTTACGTGATTGCAGGTGAATGAATGTATGTGTCAGAGTTCCAGCTCATCCAGCTGTGTGGTAGGTGATTTGCAATCACTTCTTATGAAGCATTATGGCAAGTTCATACTAAGATAGTTCTACAGACATGATTCAAATGGGCAGATGATGTTACCTTCTAAATTTGATCTGCTTTTGCATAAAAAAAATACTTGACTTTGTTTGAAGGCCAGAAGTGGGCAGTACCAGGATGAAGGAAATAAAAAAAAACAAAGAAAAGAAAACCAGTCCTGCTAGTTCTCTGACCATCATGGATTGATAAGTGACTTCACCACTTTACCACAACACATCGTACAATGGGACATTCTTACAATTCTTTCATGATCTGATCTTCTTCCAGTTTGTGATTTTTTTTTATTCATGTCACATACTTTTACTGCCGAGTAGTTTGTTTTCATTAACACTATTGCCACACCAGGGTTCACCTGCAAGTGAAGCGAATCCTTCTTATCAGCAGTATTAAATATCGTGCATTTGTTTTGAACAATTCTCAGATGAGGTCAGAGTAAAAAAATGAGCCAGATCAGTTCACCAAGAAAGCACTAGCTGACACGTAAAACAAACCAGTCAGACCCCATTCACTTCAATGTAGAATGACCACCCATCAACAGAAAAAAAACTGTCTTGGTATGTTTTTTCTTTAGCTCTGTGGTTAGATATAATATTCATGACCACTGTAATTGAATTCTTATGCAGCTTTTTTTTTATTTTTGACTGTTCGATTGACAGGTGATTGTCATATGCAACCAGTTGTGATCCAACCATCAGCTGTTTGTCTTGTCTTGTCCCTGCAACAGACTGGCCACCTCTTCAGGGTGTACCCGCTTTCGCCCAACATTGGGTTGTTTCCAGCAGCCCCGTGATTCCTACAGGGATTCATAGGGTTCTGAAGATGGGTGGATGGAGGTGAGGATGATGATGAAGCGGAAAAACTGACATTTCTACTGCGATGCTCCATTTTTAATGCAATCATAGGTTCACACCAAAGCTCAGACAACTTTCCACACTTGCAAAAAAGAAACAGAGCATTCAAGGAATCAAACCAAGCAGCACAGTGTGATCGTCTTTTCCCGCATTAGGACTAGAACTTGAGTGGAGTTTTTTTTCTTTCCTTTGCTACCCTTCCCTGGAAGAAAGTGAGAGGTCATGTCGTGTGTTGTCAACATTCCTCCGTGGGAATGACTCCAAGTGCTTGGAAAACTGTCCTGGAAAGACTCCTGCTCATGTATCACCAAACTCTGAGTGTGTTTTTACACTCTGAGTTAAACTGAAGCGTCACTATCAGGCTCCCAGCTGCTGCAAAGCCCCTTTCATGAACCTTTCTCAAGATATTTACTCCACACAAGAGTGTGTATGCAGCGTCTTGAAGTGTTGTGTATAATGACTGTTAATGTGATTCGTGGATGTCTAAACTGTGTGACACTTTAAAGAGACGTCAGATCTAAACAGTGAATGAAGCTACTACTGAAGTTTGGTGTGATTTATCTCTAAAAGTACCCGCTTTGTATGTATGTTGCTGTTGTTTTTTCACATGAATGACTTTCCTTTGAAGTTTCCAAGTTACTGCAGCCAGCTCTTCAGTGCTAACATTACCGGATTTGTTTCTAATAGAACGGAAAGTTCAAAGAAAGCTCACAGAGCATGGCGTCCCTGCCTGCAAGGCCTTCTTTTCTGAGCTGCATAAACACCTACTGTTGGTAAAACAATCAGACAGCAACACAACCAGTACTTTTTCCATGATGTAATATTTATAAATTATCATAATCCATAGTTATGTTTTGACTCTCAGAGATTAAATCCACCACCTGGCACTAGACGGCACACTGTCTTTAGACTTGTGTTTTCTTTTGGTGATTTAGAAGCTTGAGATGTTTCAAAAGTCAAAGGTGGACAGAACACCAAACAAGATTTGACCACATTGACTCATGAACTGGAATGGGATTATTTTGCCGAAGCTGCCTTGATTTATGCAGTGTCAGTATAACAACAGGTGATCCATGTTTCGCCTTTGGCCTGCTGCAAACAGACATCGCCAAGGCCATGTGATAAGACAATCAGTACCGCAGCCATGACTGTTTATGTGCCTGCTCATTGGTTCCTCCGTGAAAACACATAACCGAAGGACTGCTCTGCCACTCTGTTTATCCTGGAGAGGCAGTTTGAGGAGTTGGGGTGGCAGTTCAGATTTTTCCTCTCTGAATGGGTAATCTAACCAGTTCACCAAAGATGCCACTCCCAGAGTCTCTGAAAATGGCATGGCTTCCTACTCGTCAAAGGATCTTTCACAAATACATTAGCTGAGTTCTTTTGCTCCTTTTTCCGATGTTTGCTCAAGGGTGGAAGAGCTCGATCATTTGAGAGCTGAGAGGTGTAGGTTTGGATCAGTTGACTTACTGGACTGACTGGCCCCTTCCCCCTCATGTTTGAAATAGGAAGTACCCACTAGCTCCAAGAAGCCAAAATCCCACAGACTTCTACGGAGAAATAAACACTCAATCATTCAATTTGTCAGAATAATCATTATTGCTCTACCTTTTTTAACATGTTCTTGTTTATCCTTTTCAAGATATTTTTTCTGTAGTGCACGTTTTTCAAGTTACTGACAATCAGATGCCTCAATAAATACAGGTGGTCTCACATTGAATGTTTGAAAAGTTTGATTGACAGGTACTTTCAGTGGGAGGGGTGTGGCCTTCCGACAAGCTCTGGCCAATCACTGCTTACTGACGATTACTAGTTCCAACATGGCATGGCACATGTCATGAAAAAGTGGTGTCTGAATTAAAAAACCTTTTTTCTGGGTGACGTAACTCACTAGCCTGGTCTACTTCTCTTCACACTGCATCCACTTTCAGTGTTCATTTTCATCCATTTATTTATTTGTTCCTTTCATGAAAATTGTTGAATGTCCAATATGTTTACATGTTTGTATTACAACATTGAAAATTGCCATGATTGGAAGGGAGCAGAATTGAAAAATACAATTCTTATAGTTGTCTGCTCCCTTTTAAACATTGCATCATAGTTACATTTCCCACACCATCACCTGTGCTCAGATTTCACCATATGCAGTTCAGATAAACACAGTAAATACATTCCATTCATTTAGTACATACATTCCAAACATTTCATTCAACAATCAAGTTTGTACAAACTAATTTGTTTTGCTTTACACATCCGTTTAAATTGAATAATATTTTGACAACTTTTTAACTGATTCTCCTGGGAATGCCACATTTTTACCCCTACTATAGACAAACATTTTTGCTTTAATGTTTTTCCAGCAATATGTTGTTTAAAATCACATTTTCTCCTATAATTTTCATCTCCTGTTGTATAAATTAAAAAGCTTTTGTAGGTCTTTAGGTAAATCTCTGTTTTCTGGCTTTAAACATAACTAATAAGGTTTGCAATTCGATCACATCTTTTAGTTTTAATAAACCTGACTTAATGAAAAGTTACTTTGTGTGATCTCTAAATTTAGCTTTGTGAATAATTCGAATAGCTCTCTTTTAATAGAATTAAGGGCCTTATATTAGTTTCATATGTATTCCCCCACACTTTAATACGATATGTAAAATAAGGTAAAACCAAAGAGCAATATAGCATGTGCATAACATGACATGGTAAAATAAATTTGGATTTGTTCAAAACAAAAAGCTCTTGACTACTTTATTTTTTACATAAAATGTATAAGATTTCCATTTTAGTTTGTCGTCCAACATAACCCCTAAAAATTTCAATTCAGACACCTGTTCTATGTTTCTGTTGTCAATGGACAAAATCACTTCTGTTTTTTTTTATTAGCAAACACCATAAACTTTGTTTTGTTAGATTCAAAGATAGTTTATTGTAGTCAAACCACATTTTGAGTTTTTTCATTTCCATTTCAACACTTTTAGTTAAGGTTTTCAGGTTATCGCAAGAACAGAAAAAGTTAGTATCATCGGCAAATATAACCAATCGTAACAACTTAGAAATATCCCAAATATCATTTATATATAAAATAAAAAGTTTAGGTCCTATAATTGAGCCACAAATTGAGCCTATAATTGGAAGTCCACAAATAATATTCATGAGATCAGACTTATTACCTCACATTGTTGTCTGTTTTGTAAATAACTGGTGAGCCAGTTCAGGGCGTTTCCTCTAACCTCGATGCATACAATTTAGAAATCAGGATAGATAGATAGATAGATAGATGACTTTATTAATCCCACAATGGGGAAATTTCATTTATCTGTGGCAGCAACACGACATTCGGAAATAATCTATATAATATAACATCAATAAAGGACATCAAAAATTCATTTATATTAGATAATTAAAAATATTACTAAAATTGTTATGAAAAATTATTATCAAAAATGAAATTCTTATTAAATAAAGAAATAAATATTAAATAAATACAGCTGCAAAAGTGTAAAAAACATGCGGTCTGCAAAACATGTAAAACTGTAAAAAAAAAAAAAAAAAAATAGAATGATTTGTGTCAAAAGCCTTATTTGAATCAATGAAAACTCCTATTATGTATTTCTTTTTGTCAATTGCTGTTGAAATTTCTTCAACTATTTTGCAGCACGTGTAGAGTTCAAAAACCTAAACTTATCCAAAGAAAACATGTTGCGTCAACCAATCAGGAACTCACCATCGGCCTGTGAAGCGGGTGGAGCCCAAAACAAACATGGAGGAAAATCTGATTGCTCTCCTTCTGAACTTTATGATATTTTTCTTATTAGAAACAAGATCCTTAAAAAGATCCTTTAGTTTTTATGTTTCTTTCTTAAGTTTTCCCTCCTTGGACTATTGCGAGACAGCAGGTCATCAAGCTGGGTCACAGACAAACAGAAGTAGTGCTGAAGGCGTCGTCATTTAGACGGAGCTCCTGCAGTAGATGGTGAACCTCACCGTACTAAGAGAGCCTCTACGTAATCTGATGAACCCAGACATGGAGGCGCGATTACCAACGTTTTGTAAAGCTCTTAGAAAGAAATAAACCGGATCTGTGCTTTGTACAAAAGACATACACTGCTCCCTGTATGGATCAGGCTAAAAACATTTGGCAGTAGCTCCGCCCACATGTCCGGTTTATAAATACATTTTTGGACAGGCGTCAAGCAGCAAACCCCTGTGCTTTCAAACAGAGGTAGATGATGCGAATTTGACTTGCAAATTGTGTTTGTTGGGAATGTAGCTCTTGTTTGTTGGCGGCAAGCCTGCGGGGGATGGCAAGGTAGGTTAGCCTGCTGCTAACCTGACCTTAGGGGGTGGAACGAACACGAACACGTTTCCATGATGGTATGCTCTCTGGAGCACTCACACACATTTAAACGCCTGATTGTGCAAGTCTTACTGGTAGTGGAACTCAATATAAAATGCATTAGCAACAATTAGTTCTGAGAGGCTGAGAGCTGGAGGGCAGGCGAGAGATGAGCCGTGCACTGGGTTCTGGGTGAAGGAACGATAGAGGACAGCAGAATAATGGCAGCTTGTTTGTTGCCCGCATGGTTTTTATATTGTGAGTCTGCTGCACTGATGGAAAGGCGTCTAATGGCAAAGAAAGGTCAAGAAACATTCAAATTAAGTTGCAGAATCTTTGCAATAGTTATCAAAAACTGTGAAAAAATGCATTGATACAACTGAAGTCCAGAACAAAAATGTTTCCAGTTTTGCTAACTCCCTTTCTTTGTTGTCTTTCAGTCCTGATGAAGACTGACCAGTTGATTGATAATTTTCCAACTAGAGCCGGTCAGGCTGCATAATAGCACGGCTCACTCAAAGTTCCTTCCTCCCCCGGCTCCACCCAGCCTCTTGTCCCACGATGCAGCCAATAGATCTGTAGTGTTATTGATCCCCGGGTCGCCGTGGTGACGGACCAACTCCGAGGCAGGGCGAGTTACCAGCTTTGTCTGCGCCTGCCAGCTGGCCTACTCCTGTCTGGAATGGATTAGCCTCCTGTTTACGGCCCAAAAGGATCCTTCACTTCAGCTCCCTCCTTTAGGATGGAAGCTCATACAAACATTTCACCGGCCACGCCCACATTGAGTGACCCCCCCAGCTGTAAAAGCACTCAATCCAAGTGAATGGGTTAATTGAATACACTTGCTTAATTTCGAATTAGGTGAAGTTTAACATGCTAAAAAATTTCAAAGTAAAAACTCAAAGAGAAAAAGATCAGAGGAAAAAAGTTTTTTTTTTTTTTTTTTTAGCACAAAGGCTGAAAAAGAAGTCTTAAAGAAATACAAGATGAAAATGAACACGATTGTGGTTATCTTAAAATAAACTTGATGTTTAAAACCTTCACACCATCATGGTCTTGTCTTTGAGGAGGACTGAACATATTTGGCCGACTGCTTCCTCTCCATTTTCATGTCACAAGCTGTTTTGGCCTGGCTGAGCCTCTTGCACAGAAGTGGAAAACAAATGTGTTCTTATTTTAAACGCATTAGTTATAATAGAACATCAAAGTCCTATGATTACTGTGGATGATCACATTAAAAGCTTGAAATGGTACAAGTCATTTGTGGAGATGAGATCTTGAGTCAGGACTCTGCTGGGTGTTTTATTTCTGTTCCTCCTTAAAAAAACCCTCACTAGGCCTTCTGTCCTCACTGCATCTTCCTCTTCTGTGAACCCCATCACTTCCTTATGCTCCTCCTGCGTCTCATTGGCTCAAAGTAAAGCCTTAGGTGCCTTTTAAGGGTGTGAGATTTCATTCAGGTGTCGGGCAGACAGGGTGCCGATGTCAAAGCAGCTCAAATGTTTTTGATCACAAACATGACTACCAGGACAAGCATAAACTTTTGTGGAAAAGCCAAAACAAAGCAGTAGTCAAATTAATTTATTGAAAACTAAGACAAACAGACTTAATTAGGTACACGAAATTGCCCCCTATTGTGGTGGAGAACCCCCCAGAGGCTTATCAATCCTCTATCTGCATCTGCCTTATCTTCTCTCAATGCCTTTTTCACAAAAATCTAGAATTCTGATTGGCTCATTTGGATTTTCTGTAAGTCTGATTGGCTGCCCAGCCTCCCGACCCTTCTCACCGGATTGCGCCCCCCAGTTCCAGCCCAGTGAGGGAGGTCAGGCACCTCCACTCTGCTCCTCGCAGTGATGCCTGTTTCCTTGTGTAGCTTCACAGTCAAGCTTTCTCCATGTCTGCTTATGTTCTTTGAGCGATTGCATCCGTTTGGTTTGATTAATGCCACACAGAAATGAGGAGAATTTATTAAAGTGTGCCAAACTAAACCTCTGTCAACATCTTCTTGTCAGGTCGGAAAAATGTCTTCCAAAAGTGCAGCATGGAAGCTGTAGCCTGTATCTGTTTGAATTCTTCATACAGAAGTGTGTTCATTTTGCGATTTGTTGTCTTTTTTTGTGTCTCTTGTGTTTGCAGTTCACACCCTTCACTCTCTGGTTTGAATGAGCAGCCTGCCGCGTGCTGATTGGCTGTCGTCGGCTGCCATATAAGGACATAGGCTGCAGCCGAGGCAGGAAGTGGAGTAAGGAGGAAGTGGAAAGCCGGCTCTCAGAAACAGCTGATGGTGCACCCTGAGGACGCCTGCCACACCTTTTTGATCCTTCTCCACCTCTCCTTTTGACTTTCTGCTCCATCGCCTCATCATTTATGATCATCCCCTCTCCTGTGTTTGGAAGAGAGAAGCCAGTTTCTGTAGTCAGACAGTGGTGGTACCTGCTTCACACAGTGTGGAGGAAAGCCTCTTAATCTCTTAGCTTAGGGCAGCATACAGGCTTTGCTGTAAAGCCGAGCAGCAGGCAAAATCCACTTAGACGTGCAGCACTTTTACACCGAAGCAGATTGTCACGAGTACAACATGATGTAATTGATAAGACAGGAAGGGAGCTACCCACCCATCAAGCTAATAATCTAACAAGAAAACACAGAGAAAGTAACCAAATCAAGCAGCTCTGCAGCATGTATTTACATTTAGAAGTTTGTGTTCAGCTAAAAGTAAGCACACTAAGTGATCATTCGACTCTGATAGAGCCCACAAACAGCATGAGTTTAATTATGTTAGATCAGAAGATACACAAGCGAGAAGCTGCTGCTGCACAAAAAGGCCACTTTTGCAGGTTTGATTGCACAACTTTTTTTTTTTGTTCTGGAATGAGTGTGAGATGTTGCATTGTTGTTCATTTGCGTGAGCGGCGGAGAGTGTGCTGACCTGGGTGTGCAACATTGAAGCCACACCTTCCTCCCAACACTCGCGTCCATAAAAGGAGATCTTTAAGTTTGTCACATGGTAGCAATCTTAGGAATGTCAGAGCAGTCACATGGGATGCCATCTCAAGGAAATCAGTTTCACCACCCTCAACCATCACTATGAAAACTATGAAATGATTTGTTCTGTGCTCATGCCTGCATACCACTGATTGTTCTTGCATTAGAATCAGGGATGAGCCTCATCTTTTCTTTGCTTGTGAGTGAAAGGAGGGGAATTCACAGCTCGGAGTGATTTCAGTTCTCTATATTCAGTAACTGGAAGCAGCTCAGGAGGTGGCTCCAGCTTCCTTCCCCAACAGAAGAAGGGCAACTGTGCACTCCAACTCCAAACAAACTCTTGGCAGTTTTAAAGTGCATCCAGCTTTGATGCGCTTCTCTGAAACATTGTGTGGATTCACCTTTGCTTCATGTCTGAGCAAAAATCACTTCTCACAAAGCTTCCTGGAGCCGAGGCCACAATGTAGACCGCAGCAGATGCCGCCTCACAGCGCCCCCTAAGGTCACTGAGCTTCTGCACTCACCACAATGCTGCACCCTCGGCACCCTGCGAGGGACTTCCTCTTTTTTCCACTGCAGGTCGCCATATAAGGTTAATATTTGTCAGGTAGACACGGTAACCACACATGTTCAACTGCTAGCACTCACAGGGCTGAGCAACCTTTTTTTCCTTTTATGTTTCGCACTTTGAGAGAGTTTGTTAGTCATCGTGATGACAGGAAGTTTGGGCAACAGGGTGCTGAAAGAGCTTCACTGTCGACAGCCTGTGTTTTTCCAAATTCCAACACACTCAGAGAGTTTCTGTCCTGAAGCCATCCAAGTTTTTACATCCGAGGACGGTGTCTGTGGTTTGGCAAGCTGCCATGGTTTCATTGTGCTTCAATTTTCGGTTTTGATAAGCTGTACTCACATGGTTTGATGATAGTTGGGTTCAAGAGTAACACATTGTTTAGATATGATTCAATTGCTTGTTTAGTTTTTATTCAATTTTGTTTTATTGTGACATTTGAGAATTACCTGGTTCACACATCAGACCTTAAAAAAAAGCGTAAATCAGTCCCACTGGTTCCTCCTTAACCACAAGTACACATCTCTGTTCTGTTTGGAAATCGATTGTATTAAAGTTGTTTCATTCAAACTGAACCCTTTTCAAGAATGCAGAAAGTTGTGTCCGAATTCCCACGCTACATAGTGCACTATAGTGCGTTTGCCGTTTTTTGGAGTCATCCTAACCTCTGATTCCATAAACCAGCGTGCATCGACGCTCACTGGATTGGCAAATATAGACAATACATTGTGTTTAAACACATTTTTGTATGTGAAAAAAAGGTTTTTTTCTTTTTTTTATGAGCTGTCCACAATATCATGATCAGACAACAGTGGATTCATAAATAAAGTGTTTGTATTTATATGGTTTTTACTTTGGGAGATTAATGATGCCATATCAGCTGTTTAAAAACATAAATAAATAGAGAGCATGGTGTCTGAATTGCTTTTAAAAACACTATATAGTCACCGACTATAGTGTTTCTGGGAGTAGGGAGGGAATACTGACAGTCAAACATTTGTAATGAAACCAGAACCCTTTTTTTAATCTGAGGAATGTTGCACACATCTCTGGGCAGCAGAAAAATCCTAAACAACTCCTTATCTGTGTTATTTTTTGTGTGAGTGGTGACCTCTCGGAGCTGAACCCCCACGTGACTCAGCTCTACAGTACATTCTCACAGCCCCACCCTGCCCTGAGCACCTTCGTCCTGTCATCCCACAGACCTCAAGAAAAGGATTACAAATGGAGGAGGATGCAGAAGATGAGCCTGGGAGATGTGTAAGAGCACAGACGGAGAAGGAATTCTTGCTTTTGCACTTTCCCATCAGCACTCCTCTCGTCTGTCGCCTTCGAGCTAATATTGTTCTGGTTGCACAACTCAAACATCATCTTCTTTTGTCTTTGAGTTTCTGTCACATCCTCTCCAACTGCTCTCATGTTGACCTTCTCCTCATCTCCAAGACTTTGTTCTCTATCTTGACTGCATGACAGCAAGGCCAACATTCCCGGTCCCTCCACAGAAAGTCTTCCCCGTCTGTCATTAGAGGAGTTAAATGAGTGTTCTTGTCTGCATGCGTGAGTAATGGCATCTTTACATTGGCGGCAGTTGAGTTCGTGGGCTTCCCTCAGCAGTGGGGACCAGTGAACCCGAGGATGTAGGTCAGGAGGAAATGTTTTCCTTGTGCTATTGCATAACCGGTTGTGCACGCATTCCTCTCTGTGCACACAGACTGTGGAGGAAGAAGAAGTGCCTGAGCCAAGACACACAGCATGAGCTGTGATTTGCACTAAAGCGCAGGAAAGGATCCAGTACAAACAGCTGCAAAAGACATTCTCCATACGTTTGCAGGATTTGTGGGACCCTGTGCTACAAACACGTATAAAAACCGGGCCTTTAAGGTGGAATGATAAAAGGATCACTTGTTGGTGTGCCTTTAAACTACATTTGGTTGAAGCATTCTCCCTTCTCGGCCTGCTTTCCCTCTTCTCTTAAGAGCTTTACACTAAAGCTGCAAAGCTTCACTTGTTTGGAGATCTAAGAACCTAAGACGATAGAAAAAAGGAGGAGAAGTGAAAGGAGAAGGAGAGGAGGGGATTGACAGAGGAGGAGTTACGTCCTTCTTGGCTCATCTGATTGTAAGCCGATAACCTGCAGCACACTACCAAGCTGTTACATAAGAGACAGGAGACATCCAGTGGACTCAGTGTGTGCCTGAGGGAAAGCAGAAATGTGTGACTTTGTGCCTCATTTTTTCAACTGGGTTTGTAACGTTTATTTTCCACCTAAACAAATTTAGTCAGACCCGTGGTTTGTTTGTGCGTGAGACAGAAAAAAGGACACTGTAGTTAGAGGAACTGTGACCTGATGGCTCTCATTGTTTCACAGAAGAAAACTTTGCCTAATCCAAATTTATGTAAATTAACATTTTCTACTGAACTCGACATAAAAAGCAGCTTCGGGTTCTAATGTGTTATTCACTTCAAAGGGACGAACGATCATTTTTATGTTGACCTGACAGCAAACTTTCCAGCGGGACCCAGCTTTGTTAAAGTCGTATTTTTGGAGTTTAACGGGTTCTCGTAGCATTTTTCTCATGATGGAGGACACATATGAAGAGAATAAAGCTCAAAATCAATCCCTTTATTTGTGGCGCACCTTTCATCAACATGCTGTAAAACACAAAAATAATAGACGTAAATAATATATAAGACATATAAACGTTGGTTAAAACAATAAAAAGGCATATAACCCTATAGATTAACAGAAAAAACAATAAAAGATAAGCATAAAATGGAAACAACCGCCGTGGCTAAAAAGTTGAGGAGTCATTGTGCAGGTTAAAAAACCGAAAAATGAAAAAATATGCAAACAATAAACCATAAAGCCATAAAATACAGAAATGTCAAATAAATAAATACGTTGATTAAATGAGTTGTTGAAAAACTAATATAAAAAGATGTGCTTTTAATTCACATTCAAAAATCTCCACAGAAGCAGAAACTCTCAGATCTTCAGGTTTGTTATCCTACAGATGAGGACCACGCCGTGAGTCCTGGTTCTCATAGTGGGTATAGATAAGACAGCAGAACCTGACGATCTGAGAGTTCTGGAGGGTTCGTAAGGACTTAGGAGATCTGATAAATAGGAAGGTCCTTATCCAATAAAGCTCAAATGTTGACAAAAAATGTTCAGTTATCTTTCTTTTAGCATCTCACTGGGTATGTGGGTAAGATACATGTGAAGACTGACTGACATGTCTGCTTTGAAAAGAGCTCAAACTCAGGAAAGGGCAGGAAAATGCTAGTTTAGCCTTTAATGACCAAGTTCAGCCTCGGCAAAATAAGCTTTACCCTAAAAAAGAAAAATTAATCCTAAAGGAACAATCCAAGGAAAGAAAAAGCCTAGCCAAGAGGGAGCCAATTTGGCTGGAAATGTATTAGTATTAGACTATAAATCAGATTTGGTACTCAGTACTTGAGTAGTTTCACTTGTTGTCTTCTGACTTTTTCTCAAGTATTTATTCCACTCTTTCTGTTTCCGTCTTTTCAGTGATGTTTTCTGTTTCTGTTTGGATTTGTCCTCCGGTCAAAGTCACTACAGGTGTGTCCATAGATTGATTAAGTACAATTTCTACGTTCTTTACCCACCCCATAACATGTCAAAGTGCTAGTGATGGTATAAACCAACGTCTGTTAGTTGACCTTAGTATTGATTTCAACAATTGGGAAGCATAGACACAAAAACCAGCATCGAACTTTGGGGCCAAAAATCCATCCAAAAAGATTATTTTAGCCAAAATCAGTCCTACTTATAATATGAATTTAGATTTTTATTCATTCATTCATTCATTCATTCATTCATTCATTCATTCATTCATTCATTCATTCATTCATTCATTCATTCATTCATTCATTCATTCATTCATTCATTCATTCAACTTCTAAAGCCGTTTTTGTCCCTCTCGGGGTCACGGGGCTGCTAGAGACTACCTCGGCCACTCGTGGACAAATACAGGGGACAT
Source organism: Oryzias latipes (assembly GCF_053564925.1). Classification (NCBI taxonomy): domain Eukaryota; kingdom Metazoa; phylum Chordata; class Actinopteri; order Beloniformes; family Adrianichthyidae; genus Oryzias; species Oryzias latipes. The sequence goes on from NC_136244.1 coordinate 7,675,186, forward strand.
CCTGGGCAGGTCAATATTGATTCTGATTAATTTTTCGATATAATGGGAAATAAGGTCAGGCATGAAGGGGTTAATACATTTGTACGAGAGCAAAAAGACACATGACTTTGGAACAGGCAGATTGCCTAACTTAAAAAGCAAAGCATGCCAAAGAACTGAGGAAAACGTGCACTTTCATTTGTTCACTGAAGAAGAGATTTACACCCACTAAGACGTGGCTGACAAAAATATGTAACTATGACAGGAATTCACTAAGAAAAAAAATGAAAGGCAAACATTCCATAAACTAAAAATCAGCAAGGTTTGCTGAAATCAGGAATGATGACAAACTGGCTTTGACTAAAGAAAAGTATGAGCTCCAAGGGACAAAAAATGTGTCAATTGGCAAGTGAAAGCTGCAGTGATGAAATGGAAGCAAAACTAAAGTCAGTGTGAAACAAAATGAGTGAAAGTGGAAGCAAATGACAGTGAATATCAATGATTCAAATAAAAAAAGAGTTATTTCTACAACACAGGGGCCATAGTGCTGCATGCTCCCGATGCATCAGCATACAACAGCCTCATCTTCACGGGTGGGGCAGTCCACATACTGTGTAAATTCAGAAAGAGTCCCGTCCAAGTCAACATGGTTAAAGTCCCCAGTGAATGCTATAAAGGCATTTGGCTGATGTTCCTGTAGCCGAGAAATGGTGTCGCAATAGCAAAGCAGCAACACATCTTTATTAAGTGGGATAAGGGTAAAACATTACAATAACCTCCAAACTGTGAGATATGGGAGGACGTCTGGGTGAAACTGTAACTCAGATTAGGTTTTACTCAAACAGAAAAGTCCTTCTGAAGTCGTTATCACCCTCCTGTGCTTAAACTCTTTTCTATCTGATTTAAACATTTAAAAATTGATAAAAAGCTAGAATTCTTCTCCTCTCGTGTTGTTTTCTGGTTTTTGCTCTAGTTTTTTGGTCCACAAAGGTGGCAGCTCCCCAGATGTCAGTGATCCCTTCCCGTGCCGCCATGCTGGCAGACCCTTCATCACCACTTCCCTTCATCCGCCATTATTATCAAGAAAAAATAGCTCAAAGCCAAAAAAACTGCAACCCCATTTATTAAATGTTTCACCAGATTTTTTGTTTTTTTAAGATCTCAACAGCTTGAGGTGGCACTCGTCTTTGACCTTTTTGCAGGAACATTCTGCATGCTTAATAGATGAGTGTCTGCAAGATGTGCAGGGTAGCTGAATCTTTTAGGGAGGGGGATTGGAACAATAGGCCGGCAGACAACAGCTGGTGTTTGGTGAGGGTGTTTGGTCACAGAGGCTCTCCAAAGAGGCCTCCATGTCTTTGTTGCAAGAAGACAAATAACTAGCCTCTGAACCTCCTTTGCTGTCCCTCAAGAGGAGATGCAAGGATATGAAAGACCAGGACAGAAAAAATGAGCAGTGATGGTGGAAAGGAGAGGGCCAGTGGGATGCAGCAGGTGGTAATGACATGCGTCATCTGCCATTCTTGCCCGGTGTCCTCTCTGTGTGTTTTATGTGTCCGTTTTGGTTCATTCTGTGTGCACATGTGAGAGCAGACCTGAGGCTTTAAGCTGAGAGGTGTAGTGTGGTGCTGCTGCCGTTAGGTGGAGCAATGGAGCTCTTTTAGATGAAAGAAAGAGGAAACATGGAAACAAAGCTGCTTGTTCAGCAGAACCTTTGCAATAAAATAACTTCTGAATTATGTCATGATTAAGGTGCAGAAGTAAAAACTGCAAGTCATACAAAGTATACATCGTTATCATCATTAATTTAATTTTAAATATTAATATGTGGAACTAAAAGTGACTGTAAATGAATGTAATGTAGGGCTTCTGTCATGTTTGATGAGATGATTTACTATTTTTTTATTTCTTTGGATTATTTTCAGGATTAAAGCAGCAGCAAGATCATCCAACACTGCAATAAAAAATGTTCACAGAAGAAAAAGAAGAACTGGAGATCCTCACTCTGCAAACTGGTTGAATACATATATACACATAGAAAAACTGTTGGTTCTCATCTGTTATTTAAACAAAACTGTAGATTGTCACTGAAACAACTTAAAAGTGTCGAAAAATAATCCAAAGTAAAATATGTTCTAAAATTCATTCATTGAAAATTCAGACAATGATTTTAAACAAAATTGTTTTGATGACCAAAATGATGGTACGTCTAGAAAAGACTGAGTATTTCTTCATTCAAATTGTTGTGAATCAGGAGCAAACCAAAAATGCAATTTGAAAAAGATTGCAAGTGTGACGTCAAAAATGCGCATTAAACTTCCTGCTCTGCTCCATTCTGATGCATCTGCTCATAGACTAGATCCATGTATGTCTTTGTTTTCCTCATCTGAGCTGGAATATGGCTCAAAGCTGTACAGCTGGAAAACTCCAATTTAGCTCTTCATTTTTGTTAGATTGTTTGTAAGTAGTAGATCACACCATCCATCTTTGTTTGGACCAATGAGGACACCACTGTTAAAAGTATATCATTAAAAATAAGCACTGGATATCGGTTATGGCACAGTGCAAATGGACAAGCCACAAAACATTTGGACTTTTTTTTTTTGCACAGATGAGACAAAATTGGCAACATCAGCTTTGTGGTAACATAAAAATAATGGAAGACAATAGTATCTTACTCTAAAGCACGTGGGGGGGGGGGGAGGGCTTTTTTTATGGTATGGATTGCTTGGCTGTATTGCACAAGATCTCAAGACTGTTAAAGCTTTTTGAAATAAATATTCTGCTTTAGTGTCAGAAAGATCTTCCAACAGGAAGATCAATACAACCAGAATGACCCACTGGAGAAGAAACCCTTCAAACCGGAGACGTTGGGGTCCTAAAAGCTGTGTACAGCTGCAAAATTCTCGTCCACAGATGTAGAAATCAGTTTAATGCTGTCCCTTTTTTGTCCAAACTTAATTGAACTTTTTCCTTCCTAAAAATATGATTAAATGACAAAATCAAAATTAATGTCAGATAGACACTGATTGCTTCTTAGATTTACTTTTGTCAATACCGTACATTCTTTTTGTCATTAAAGTCCCACTCCGATCATCTTTTGGTCTATTTTAAAAGTGTTTCCAGTGGTTTTCGACTCATGATTCTTCTGTTTAATTGTCAAAAGAAAAAAGATAATGGGGATTTCTGGGACTTTGTTTCTGCAGAGCAACTCATGATTCCGAACGATTTGAATAGGGAAATACCCAAAAATGCAGCTTTTGTCTTAATTTTCTTTAGATTTGTCCTCCATTATGAAAATAATGCAACAAGAACATGTCAAAAACACCAAAAACAGAATTTTCATTGGAGGGAATCTTTATAAATGTATATGTGTGTCCTGGGATTAGTCGTTCTACATCCTGGGTTTTTTGTTCTAAAATCCTCTCTGAAATGAGTTTTTGAAACATTTAGAAGCTAAAATCTAACATAAAACAATTTGGTTATTAAAATTGGTTAAAAAAAAAGAATTCCCTTAAATTTCTTTCAATAGATCTAACATCTGCTTCAGCAGATGACAAAATTTGTAAAGAGGCTTTTGAGAAAAGTTAAGATGAGTGAGGATGAAGCTCCACTGCGTTGGACAGGATGTGATGCGAGGTTCTCACTGAGAGGAAGGAAGAGGTATTTTTAGCGTTATCCTGATCAGGTTCCCCTGCAGTCAGAGCTGAAAGCACAAATCAATGCCCACAATGCAGCCTAAAGACACAAAGAGCACCAAAAAGCAGGATGCAGCGTGTTTTTCTATGTGTGTTTGTGAAAATGATCGGACAGATATGAATTTCACTCCCATCGTGTAAACAGCAGTTCATGGCTGTGTCCAAATTCCCTCCCTAACCCCTGAAAAAACTAGATGGTGCCGAACTATCGAGTGGACTGGACTTGAACAGCAGTTCAGTCACCAGGCTCACTGCTTTTTAAAAAAAAGTTTAAATCGAATATCACTTCATCGATTTTACAAAGTGAAAATCTAGTTGATATTAGCGTTTTGCAATGATCATTTATAATTCTACTGTGTTCTGAAGATGAAAACGTTGCAAAAATCTTTCAAACACAATGCACAGTGGTCTTTGTTTTTCACAGAAACTTCTGGGAAATTTCTAGGGGACTCAATTTTGGAATTGTAGATTCAGACAGCACTACAGAATGGTGAACGCACTACATAGTGTACTATGTAGTGAGTAGTGAAGGAATTCAGACACATCAGCATTAAACTTAGTTAGCTAACTTGGTTAGCTTTTTTAACCTTTGGATGAGCACCTAACTACGTAAACAGTTTTACATTTTATTTACCTCATTTATAGCATGTAAACATAGTGGAGGAGTAAATACAATACTTAACAGCCAATGCATCTTTGCTGATGTTAGATCCAGTGCCCTGCTGTCACCATGACAATTAAGGGATGTTAGCAGCCAGGTTGCCCACCGCCCCCCTCTGAAAAGTATTCGTACACAAACACACCACCTTGACCCTTGACCTGATTGTTGTGTGGAAAATAAAGTGAAGACGAGGAGGAGGAAGAGGGGGAGTGTCCCATGTGGGTTCAGCTTCCAGCTCTTTGTTGGTATGGAGGCCCTGCAGGTGCAGCTGTGCACATAGAAACGCTGTGGAACCAGCGTCCACAACTCACACACAGCTGACACACAACTGACACACAACTAACTCACAACTAACTCACACTCACACACAACTCACACACAGCTCACACACAGCTCGCACACAACGAACACACAACTAACTCACAACTAACTCACACTCACACACAGCTCACACACAACTAACTCACAACTCACACACAGCTGACACACAGCTGACACACAACTCACACACAGCTGACACACAACTCACGCACAGTTTACACACAACTTACACACAACTAACTCACAACTAGCACACAGCTCACACACAGTTCACACAGAATTAACACACAGCTCACACACAAATGTTTACTTTAACGGTGAAACTATTCATAAGTTGCAGAAACTTTCAATAATTAAGTTGTGCTTTCTTTGTTATGTAGATCTGAATGTCCCGACGTACAGTGACAGACTAATGTGAATACAAAGACAGAAACTGTGCGGCATCACTCAGTGGTTTGCGTTTGGCTGATTTTAAGGCAGCGTTTCAGTTCAATCATTGTTGCCATCTTGGGCTTATCTGATGTGATGTCCGTTGAGATTAACCAAAGATGAGGGACCAATTCCAGCTGCAGAACATGAAACCTTTACTGTCAGAGCTGTAGCTCTAGTTCTTTTTTTTTTAACTACGGTAACTCTTCAACTAGCTACACAATTAATGTAATTCCAGAGGATTCTAAAGAGGAGAAGCGCAGCCTTGTGCCGATTTGCAACGCTTTACAGTAGTAAAGTGTTTACGCAATGAACGTCAATCAGCTGAATATGGCACGAAAAAAAAAAACAGCTTTGCCGCTTTTGCAGTATAAGAATCTGTTGGAATTATGTAAATTGCATAAAGGTCAAAGAGTTCCAGTTGTTCAAAGAACGTATTTATTTTTTTGCTGTTGTCTGCAAAGGCTCTGGAGTTAACAAAATAAAAGTTTTACAATCACAGAGTCAGTGAGTTTATTTTGGATTTGAGTTTTGTCTGTTTTACTTTGGAGAGAGCAGGGATTGATCTGCTTGTATAACAAGCCACCTAGTGGTTAGCTGGTGAATTGTTCTGGCTCCAATGACTTTTCTCTGCTGCCCAAACAGGAAGTGGCCCTTTTAGCTGGATCAACATTATCAGAGGAGTCTAATGGTGAAAGTGAGTGCTCACATTAAAAAAATAGATGCAATTTAATTAAATTTAAAATCATGCCCTTGGCATAAGAAGAAAAATAAATGTAAAAATAAACAAGGTTGTACACTAGTTGATTTTTGTTGTAACATTTTTAACATGTTCGTCTATAGCAAATGTTTTGTATTTGAAACCATTCTCTAGTGGACATCTGGAACTGCAGCTTTGGTCCTTCCTAGTTTTATACATGAGATGCAGGGATTTGAGTGGTTGATGCCTTTGTTGCCTGCATGTAGGACTAGTATATGAGGAACCAGGGTTTAATTTCCAGTTGGGGAGCGATCAGCTGAATCCAGTGTGGGTCCTTAGGCAAGTCTCTTCACACTACTGCCTAACAATGCAGCCATTTTCAAGAGTGAAAACAGGTCAGTTTTGACCCAAACACAATATAAGGGTTACACTAATAAGCAGTGATAAAAATTCATTGAGATTTTTCAATTTGAAACAAAACGGCGTCCAGCCTTGGATTCAAACCACTGATTAAGTAGCTGCAGTGTGCAGACACCGGGTGTATCTGAGCCCACATGTCTGCACGCACATAATCATCATGTAATGCTTTCTGCACGTAGGGGTCACAGAAAACAGAGTGAATGTAGGTCAGAGGAGACATGCAGAATCCCCCTCAGCCTTCTCTGCAGCTCGATTCTGCTCACGTCCTTCAAAATGGAAGTCAGGCTTTCCAGTCGAGGCTAAAACCTGCAGCAACTTCAGCGGGAGAAGAGGAAAATGGACCTGTTCTTCTGCAGAAACACCCCTCATGTCACAGATGGGGCTTAGACGTGTGTTAAAGATGGATCCTGCTGGTGGCAGCAAGTGTGTCAGTGTGTCAGTGAGCGGGCGCGTGCCCCAGTGGACCGCCTGCTCTTTATCAGACAGCAGAAATGAGTCTGGTCTCCATGGCAACCATCAGAGAAGCCTCGCCTGTGAACAAAGACAAAATCCTCGTCTGTTCTTCCCTCACAGACGCTGCGTGAGCCTCCAGAGGCCGATGTTTGTTTGTCTCAAGGTTGCAAATTGCTCCAAATCCCGGGGGTCTTATCAATGGGGCTGAGCAGGATACCTGCAGGGGCGGCTCCACCACATCAACACATGACAATGTGGAATTAAAGTACGCACGCACACTCACAAAAATCAACACAATAAATGACAATAGTCCCTCTGACGAAATGCCAACTGAGAGTATTTTAGAGTGTAATTAGAGAGTAAAAAAACCACATCAGTCTTTTATTGTGAAATAAAATTCCTCATTAGATGAAGAGCCAGCAGAAAGGAAATGGAAAAATGAAGATGAATGTGACAAAAAATGTGGCATGAAGGAGCTCAAAAATACAGCTGAGAAGGACTTTATTTAACCAAGTGAGAGTAAAACTGAACTAAAACAAAGTAAATGGACCCTGTTTCAAGAAAAATATCTAATTTTCTGTCTTATTTAAAGAAATTCTACCAATTGGGTAGGAATCTTTGACTTATTTCTAAGGGGTCTGTTCTTGCATTTGTGAGACATGGGTCTGGGTGTCAACAAAATCCAAAAGCCAGAATAAAATACGAGTAAAATAGAACAAAATGCTGAAAAACAACAAACAAAAATGCAGACAATGACAGATTCCTTCAGCAACATCCGACCAGATGGGGCTTGGGAGGGGTTTTGAGTAGAATTAGGACAGAAAAGAAGGTAAAGAATCTGCAGCAATACAAGAGCAGACCCGGTCAGGTGACCACTGTCTCTGAGCAGCTTACCATCCAAACTTTCTGGAAGCTCCTCCAGAGCAGCCAAAGTGAAAGGAACGTGTCCCAGGGATGAGGAGCCTCCTGGTCACCCCCTTAGAAAAGAAAGGGTAAAAGAATAAAATAAGACAAGACGCACTGAATGTCTAATGAACTCCTGTTACTCTGCAAAAACTATGTCCAAGAAAACAACACAGGTTTTTTGATTTAGGCTAAAAACCGCAAAATCATAATTAAAAGACCACTGGGAATGCATTTGCGTCTTAGTGACCTTCTCACTCCAAGAAACATGTCGAGGGCTGCTGCTGGGGCTTCAAAATGATCAAATCCTTGTGTCATAAAATGTACCTTTAAAGAAAATGTACTTGAAATCTGAACTAAAATATGAAAAAGTTAATAAATGAAAACCTCAAACCAGGTGACAACTGCATATGGAGAAGTTTGAAACATTTGCATTGTTAGAAATGTCTGTTTGGTTCTAAAAAGGTTAAGGGGAAGAAAAGGATTCATTTGTATAGAAAAAAACAAAACAAATGTGGTGTTTGAGCACAAAGCAAAGTGTGATCTGACAAAATAAAAGCACTTTCATGCAAAAAACAGATTTTTGTGACATTTAAAATGTCCCAAATGTACACAGAGCTCTACAATGACATGAGTTTGATGAAGATGAGACGTCCGGAGCGGCGGGGGCTTGTGCGCCCTCCAGCAGACCGCTAATCTCACCACAAACCGAAATCAATTACAGGTTTTTAATCCTTTTGGTTAACTTGTTTTGGAGGATAATGCAGAGGGGATTTGTAGTTTTAAAAAAGGGGCTTATTGGTGCAGCTGTGCCTGTAACAAAAGTGCTCTCTGAAAGAGCAGTAATTCAGACTGTTTTCCAAAGAAAACTGGGAATATCAGGAGACGATCCTGTGGAATGTGGAACCTCTCCTTTTCCAGTTACCTTACACTGAAGGAACTGAATGACAGTGACATCTAGAAAAAACACCAAAAAGTGGATTCATTTCATAAATCTTTTAGACACAAACTGAAAAATTTCAAGTGTTATTTTAAATGTGATGAGTAAAACTTATGAAGACATAAAATATACATTCCATAAATCCATAAATAATATGATTGAAAACAAAACTGCGCAGGGCCTTTTAGTACTGTTGACCATCCAAAACCATGCATGGACTTGACATTTGGTGACGTTTGACATCCTGAACCAGAGAGGAGAACACAGAGGGCCACTGCTGAATAAGAAGGATGTTCAAAGAGTGCTGCTGTATCGTAGAGCATCAACAAAAAACTGATGAAGCATTGAAGAAAAAAGCTCAAACACATGCAGACTTAAGTGGACATACATTAAAAAAATAAAAAATAAAAAAAGGCCACTGCTGGGTTTTCATAACCCACCCTTCTTCCGTGAGGTTTGCTGAAGGTTCATGTCTCTTCTGAGCTCTCTGTCCATCACAGGTTGACAGCTGTCTCCATAAATCTTTACAAACTGTCTGTTTTCCAACAGAACTGCAGCAAATTTACAAGTACAGAGCAGGAAAAATTTGTCGGATCAAGTCTGGTGATTTTATTAAAGTGGGATTCTGGAAGTCAAATTGCACTGAGATCTAATTTGTTTGAAGATGTTTTCTCTGAGGGCTGGATTTGTTCAGAGGCAGAGGAACAATAGAAATTAAATTCTGTTTAGGGTTCATGTTACTTCATGGGTCTCCGAACTCAGGCCAAATCTCACGGCTGAAATACTGAAATGATTCACTTTGGAATAATCTTCAATTCATTTGACTCCAAATCCTGTTGGTCCAGGTATCAGGGACTGTTCTCACACAAAAAAATGAGTTCTAGTTCTGAATGATTACATTACAACAAACACAAAAGCTGATTTTGCTAAATAAAAATCAAACAAACTTGAATTTGCTTCAAGAAAAATAAGTACATACCGTAATTCTCTGGCTGAAAATAGAATTTTCTCTCAGAAATACAGTATTTTCAATTTATTCTTTTAAAATTTTGATAGTAAAAATCCACCCATTCGTTTTCCAAACTCGCTTAAGCCCTTTCAGGGTCACTTGGTTACTGGAGCCTATCCCACCTACAAGTGAGCGAAGGCGAGGTACACCCTGGACAGCTCATCAGTTCATCCCAGGACCACACAACCATCGTTTGATCGAAAATTCTTCCCAAAATAGATCTTCCTGTAACATTGTTGTTTTTTGGCCCTCTGGACGCTCACAACAAAGAAATGTTCAATTTCCAAAGAATAATCAATATGAGAACAGGAGGTTAATTTCAATAAGAAAGTATTATTTTGTGCATTATGGATGGATAGATGGATGGATGGATGGATGGATGATTGAATGAAAGAATGAATGGATGGATGAACAGGCAGACAAATTGGATGGATTGTAGATGGGTGAATGATTGAATAGATGAGTGGTTGGATGGATGGATGGATGGATGGATGGATGGATGGATGGATGGATGGATGGATGGATGGATGGATGGATGGATGGATGGATGGATGGATAGATGGATGGATAGACAGATGGGTGGATGAATGAAAGACTGGATGGAAAGATGGATGAAGGATTGAATGAAAGGCAGGAAGGATGAACAGATGGATGGATGGACGATGAATTGACTGACAATGGATGAATAATTGGATGGAAAGATGGATGGATGAAAGATTGTCTGAAAGGAGGGTTGGATGGATGGATGAATGATTGAATGAAAGAATGAATGGATGGATGAACAGGCAGACAAATTGGATGGATAGTAGATGGGTGAACGATTGAATAGAGGAGTGGTTGGATGGATGGATGGATGAATGGATGGATGGATGGATAGATGATGGATGGATTAATGATTAAATGGATGAGTGGTTGGATGAATGGATGGATGGATAAATGATTGAATGGATGAGTGGTTGGATGAATGGATGGATGGATGGATGGATGGATGGATGGATGGGCAGATGGGTGTGCAGACATGAATTGAGAATCTGGAACATCTGGATTTCATAACCAGGATTTAGTGGTTGGACTGATTTCGTCCCAAAGCCTCGCTGTTTTTAAAACAGGCTGTCATAAAAACTGGGATGAAGCCCAACATTAGGACTGACAGCTGTCACTGCATCACCAAAGTCTGAATAATTTGTGTTTGCATGACGTCATGTGTGTGCGTGTGGGAGCTGCAGAAGAACAGTGGTCCACACCTGCACAGGATAAAGCCCCTTTATTTAACCCTTTTACTCTCGGAGCTTTTACTGAGAGTTGGAGGAGGTGTGAAGGGCTGGGTTGGTTGGAGGTAGTGGAGCATGTGGAGCAGGGCAAACATGCATGCGTGTCTGCAGCTGCAAAACGGAACCGTGCCAACGGGCAGACTGCAAACAAAAACGTTTCTCATGGAAGTGGAGCATGACGCGCTTATGCAAAGACCAGATCCCCGTCAGTCAGATCTGTTTGGGCTCTTTGTTCTGATGGTCCGGACCATGAATGGATCTTTGTGTCAGCTCTCTGAACAGATATTTCGATATCATAGGGAAATGTCAGTTTTTAAATGTGGTTTGTTATGCAGGAAATGTTTGCTGAAGTTTTTTTTTTCCTGAGGTGATTTGATTATTCGCAACAAAGGGGGCGTGGCTCATGCAGGGACGTCACTGATGGTTATATAGGCTGCAGCTGTGGCAGCGGGCTCGCGCTGCATGAGGACTGAGGACCGGTGGCGCGCGCTCCCACTCTCCCCAAACAAAGAAGCACGCGAGGCATCACCGCATCCACTCACCCGCCAGCTCACCGTGCAGAAGCGCCCCCTCCCCGTCCCTGTCACGCAGAACCGGTCCAGAGGCCACGATGACCGCCAACGGCGCCGCCAACGGAACCAGCGATATGCTGCAGATCCAGTTCGGCCTCATCAACTGCGGGAACAAGTACCTGACCGCGGAGACTTTCGGCTTCAAGATCAACGCGTCCGCCACCAGCATGAAGAAGAAGCAGATCTGGACCCTGGAGCAGAGCGGGGACGAGTCCAGCGGGGACGTCTTCCTCCTCAAGTCACATCTGGGCCGGTACATCGCCGCTGACAAGGACGGCAACGTGACCGGGGACAGCGAGAACCCGGGCCCGGAGTGCCGCTTCGTCATCACCGCGCACGATGACGGCCGCTGGTCCCTGCAGTCCGAGGCGCATGGACGGTACCTGGGTGGCACCGAGGACCGGATCCTCTGCTTTGCGCAGACTGTCTCCGTGGCGGAGAAGTGGAGTGTGCACATCGCCATGCACCCGCAGGTCAACCTCTTCAGTCTGACGCGCAAGCGTTACGCGCACCTGAGCGACAAGGTGGACGAGATCGCCATCGACCGGGACGTGCCGTGGGGGGTGGACTCCATGATCACGCTGGTGTTCTGGGAGCAGCGCTACCACCTGCAGACCTCAGACAACCGCTTCCTGCGGAACGACGGAGCGCTGGTGGCCACCACGGACAGGGCCACGGGCTACACGCTGGAGTTTCGCTCCGGGAAAGTGGCCTTCAGGGACTGCAGCGGCAGGTACCTGGCACCCTCCGGGCCCTCTGGGACCATGAAGTCCGGCAAGAGCGCGCGGGTGGGCAAGGATGAGCTGTTCGTGCTGGAACAGAGCCACCCGCAGGTTGTGCTCACCGCTGGGAACGAGAGGAACGTCTCCACCCGACAAGGTGGGTGTGGTGGTCCAGGTTTGACTGGCATATAGTGTGTGAATGTGTGTGTGTGTGTGGCAAATTAGGGGTTAACGTGATGGAATGTGAACCCTCGTCCAGCACATCCTCAGTGATGGAGTCGTGCTCCAAAATGCGCCATTACGCACAACGTTCCGTTTCTGTCATGAACAAACCCTCATTTTTCTCTCCTGTGATGGAATGGCAGCTCCTCGTGCGTTAAAACCCCAAAAAGCTTAAGGGTAACTGTGGTATCTGAGCCCCAAGGTGTAAAATGTAGTCGAATCCAACCAACAGCTGCTTCTTTAACACAATGAGGTGTTTGGTGCACCTGGATCATCCCATGTTGCCGTTCTCTTCTTCCATTTCCTCTTTTTTAAGCTTGTCCCTCCACCCTTCATCTTTCCTGAACCTTTTTCCTTTCACCCCTCCTAACTTTTCCCGTGTTCCCTTTGTGCCTCCTCCTTTTTTTGACATCTGTTCCATTATGCTCATTCTCCTCCCCCACTCCTTTCTGCTCCTGCAGCCTTCACGCCTGCCTTTTTGCCACACGTCTGCAGCCAGAGTGAGGAAATATCACTTTGAGTCAGCAGTGGGATTTGCATGGCTGGCGCAGACAAGCTCCTAACGTCCAGTTTTGTTTTTTTGGTAAGATGAGCACTTGGAGAATTCCATGTGGCTCCAGCCTGTTTTTCCTCTATCATTTCATATTCTGTCACACCCATAAAGCTCTTCAGCAGCTCTCCTCTGTCTGAGTTACAAAATAAAAGCTTGTTCAGCTGCACACACTTAAAATCTGCAGAGAATGAGTCTAAGCGCTAAACAAAATCTTGGATTCAATATCAAGGCCTCTTTTCTCCTCCCTGAATTCATTTCCTCTCAAACTGTACATTTGACTATTTCCTGACAGTCACAGTTAAACTCTAAGATGTATTGTAAAACTGGTTAATGCTTTTATTGTGGAGGGTGCAAATCCCACATCAGGTGATCTTTTTTTATTCTTTGGAGTCAAAGTTAAAAATTAAACTCCACCCACAGAGGGGGGAAGAGATACTTGCTGAGGTTTTCCATCTCTGCAGAGTTCAGGGTGGCAAACGTAGCAACATGATCCTAACCTGATTTCCTGGATCAGGTGTCGGACTGAAGGTGAAAGCTGCAGAGTTTGCAACATTTGTTCAGTCTAAATGAATTGAGTATTTAATTTCCATGTTCAGAGCAGATCAATGGTGCCTATCTGTTAAACTGACGTTTGTAAAATGCTTTAATTTGGATAAAAAAAAGCACAAACTCTGCAGTATTCTGCAATAAATCTTGGATTACCTTCAAATTAAATGCATAAAATAAACTATAGAAACGTTTCGATATTAAAAGAACTTGTACCAAGTTGTTCTTTGCTTGAACCAATGTCAACATTTTGAGGAACTGGCTTTTAGATGAATGCTAAAATTGGTTGATTTGTCATTAGTTTCGGTTTCATAAACTCATATGCAATATGAGATGAGCAGTATTTTTGGAGGTTGAAAGCTTTGATCAGCTCTGAATCTTCTGCTATGATGCTGCCATGTGCATTTCTGATCCTATAAGTCAAAATGGGAGACATTTGTAGGCCAATGTCTGTAATCTTTGGATAAATTGAGTCACAGATGGTTCAATGTCAAGTATTCACGCCAATGACCAGAATTTTGATTGTCACACATTGATTTGTGTTGCAAAAACTCAGTTTTTGGACAAATTTTGACCATATTCCATGAGTGATGGCCTATTTAATTGTTAAAAGTCTTAAAGGCCCACGTTGGTGTAAACTTATAGCCTAAATTCCTTGAAATAAACAAAGGCATGATTGAATTTGTTGCGTTTCCTTTAACTATGAAAATAAAAGCGTCTTAGTTGGCATTTATAACATATAATGTTTAATTTGTTCTGTTTTATTTTTGTCTCTTGGCTCTTGCAGCTGCTCCGTTTGAACAGTCTGGTTTCTCTATTCTCTCCTTTGGCTGTATCTTTGCTCCTGACTTCTTGAGAGGACCGCTAAAATATTTCTACTTCCTGTGAACAAATAAAAAATGCTGATGGAAACTATTTAATGAAGTGGCAGAATATCGAGGTGTTTTTATGTTCTTTTTATGGATCTCCGGTTTGACCAGTTTAACCAAATCTGCAGACAGTCCCGTTTCTGTCTGGTTTTGCATTTGCTGTTTGAGTAACTCTGTGGCAGGACAGCTTGGTGGGTTTGTTTGCGCAGTAGGTCAGTTTGGGGCGGGGAAAGATGGAGGGCTGTAAGTCAGAGCTTTATTGCTTTATTAGCTAGTATTTCCTCATCCTTCCATTACCTGCATGTAACGAGGAGGAATAGGAGGGAGGAGACTAACCTCATTTACCTGCCAACGGCTGATGAGGATTAAATGCTGTGGGGGGGAATGAAAGCAGCTCCAGATGTTTTGCAGATGTGCAACTGTTCAGTTTGGATCTGAAGCCTTCGTTAGCTGCAGCCTCAAATCAGACTTTGACAAAGCTGCTTTTGTGCTGGCTAGACCTAAATATTTCTGAGCTTCACTTAAAATCTACATTAACGTGCACACTCCAGCTGCAGCATCCATCCCTTTGAAGGCTCCACGTCTGTGGTGGTGAGATTTTAAATGGAGCAACAAAGTTTATGTTTGTGGTCACATTATAGGCTCAGTCAAAAGGAGTTTTTTGTATTTTTCCGCCTCGGCTGGGAAACAATGGCACTCCTGTAAACGGTCTCTGTGGCCTTTTCCTGCTTCTCTCTCAGAACATCACTCTTTTCTGTCATCCTTGTTTAAATGTCATTGCTCAATTCACCTCATTCATCATTTCGGCTGCATTTCAGTGTCTGGAATCGGACAAAAAAACTCCTGATTAATCAGAACTCAGTAAAACTGACATTTTGAGAGCAAGTTTTCCAAAACTTTTCAGTGTTTTGACATTTAAAAATACACATTTGTGTCACTAAGATGATAGAAAACTGCACATCTGGAATCAGACCGGATGTAAAGGAAACTGTAACATTAGGAGGAAACAAAAACATGTGAATATCAACAAAAAAGGTTGCAGAACTGCAAATGACAATGAAAAAAATCTGAAAACAAAGTGCAAATTGTCCCAAATCTAAGAAAACTGCTTAAAGTCGCTCCCAATCTTGTTTTTCCACTATCCATGTGTGTCCCACTGATGAACAAATACATTATTTTTTTCCTTTTTCTGCTCATAAACCTTTAAACTACTTTATAAAAAAAGGTTCCCATCATTAGTTAGCTGCATAGATGGTTGTAAACATGTTTTCATCTTTAGTTCTATTTGTTTAAATACAAATATAGATTATTCCTGAAACTAACATTCAGATGTTTCAATGTTAGGTTTAGCTGCTTTCTTGCCTAAAAAAAACATTTTGTTCCGTTTCTTGAAGTTGAGGATATGTGGCTGCTGCTCTGCGTACATGAGATTTCCCATGATGCATTTCTAAGCTTAAATGCAACCTTTCTACTTTTTTAGGTAGATTGATAAATTGTATTTTTTTAATGAGCTACTAAGATCCAATAAAGATGATTAAACCAAAGGAAAACAAAAAAAGTCTGCACTGCTTAAAGTGCAGTCATTTGACTCTCATAAAAACATTTGACATATAATGGCAACCTTTTTTTTTTTAAACAATAATTTCAAAACATAAAGTTCTAAAAGTAATATAAAAAATTGACATTTTTGTTTTCTCAAACTATTAAGATTTTTAAATTTAACTTTATAAATCAAAATGCATCATTTGACCTAACGGTTATTAGTTTCCATGGTTGCCATGGTAATCACAAGATTTTTATTTGTAGTTCTGGCATCCTCATCGTGCGGTTTGTTCCAGTCCTTTCAGGAGTAAAGCTTTAATTTCCTGTCAGCATGAGTCACATGGGTGAACACAGATCTAGATCTTTGTTACATTTTTTTTTTTTTTTTCCAAACAGGGCAGTGCCTCAGTTTTCAGGGTAACGATGCACACTTAGCCAGAAATCCACATTTTTAATGATTAAAATGTGATTCTTTACCTTATTTATATTTGAAATATATATTTATATTATAAAATATATTTTTGTTTAGTTCATGCCACCTTTCAGTTTGGGAAAATCCCTAATTTTCCAATAGAATTAGTTATTTTAAAACAAATCATTTATGGTTGTATTTTGTGTGTTTCATAAAAGTTTAGTCTCAGTTTTCTTTAAAGATTTTACCCCGATAGCGAGCATAATCGCTGTGAACCTCTTTGAACCTCTCTGAACGTCTCTGAACGTCTCCTGCTTTGCTGCGTCAGGTTCTGTAAATCAGAGGGAACGTCTGCGTGTGTCAGCTGTCTTCATCAGCCTCCAAACTATCCCAAATATCTGCGCCGAAGGCTGCAGACAGAAACCTCGGCTCCGTGTTGTGTCTGGCCATCAGTTGACCCTGACGCCCCTTCTTTGTCCTTCACAACACCCCCCCTGCGCTGACAGGAAACGAGATCTCACATCTCTGACCTTGTCTAGCAGCTGATAATCCCTGAAGAGTGATGATCTGCAGCACTCTGTCACCCTGCAGGAAGATAAAGGGACCGATCTGATGGTGCATCCTCGCTGGATGATGTGTTTACACACCGTATGTGTGTGTGTTTGTGTGTTGGTAGTCGGCCACATCCTCCCACTGAAACCTCTGCTCCTCAGTGTCTTCTCCTTCATTATAGGTTTTAGGCCTATGCCGTCTCCGGGGTGTGTCTCCAGCTTGATGCACAGAACTGCATCCTTTCAAAGCAGCAGTGGGTGTGTGGCGGCATAAAGGCTGATGATCCCGCTCCGTATTTGTGCACCAGCTGGTCGCCCCTTCGGTCAGGCCCAGCAAACAATAGAAGACACGCAAGCAGTGTTGTACGTTTGCAGAAAGCGGAGGACAGCTCTCCAGCTAAGGCTGAGCGCTGTGGGTGGAGCGGACACAAAGATGGAGGCGGTGTGGTTTTGGAGCTTCTACACAGCGTTTTTGTGTGGTCTTCTGGATCCTACTGCACATGCAAGTCCCCTGAGCCTCAAACTGATCAGTGTGGAGCGATCATGAGCAGATGACCTCCAAATCACAGCCTTTGTGTTTTCCCAGCAATGTTTTTCATCCACAAGTCCTTGACTAGAACTTTGAACCAGTTTGAAAAACTGAAACTCAAGGTTCAGTTTTTTTCAAATTATTTTAGGAGTAAAACACTGTTTTGTTAAATCCTAATGTTTCTCATTTCACCACACATTTTTAATAATCAAAAAGTTTTTTTCTGTCTTTGATTTTGATGATGAAATGGAATCAAGGCACAGAAACATTGAAGCCACTCCCTCCTCCAAGAATCATCTGACTGATGGGAAAACAAAGCGCTACTTTCTCTGGATTCCTCAGATGTTTGGGACGTTTGCATAAAGCAGCCAGCAAACAACTGTTTGATATGCAAAACTTAATGCGGTCCTGAGAGGGAGAGGTCTGTGCTCCTCGGCGACTTGTAATCTGAGCCTCTCTGTTCTGCTGCTGCAGCTGCTTTGGCTGCACGCTGGTGCATCAGCCTAATAGAACCCTGAGGTTTCTGAGTTAGAATCCAGCTTTGGGGAGGGAGGGAGTGCTGCTGCTGCTGCTTGATGTGGGTCAGAGTTCATGCAGTAAAAGCATCTTCATCAGGCTAGAGTTTTCATGGTGTGTATGGGTTCAGATCAGTCTCTAATCTTGGTTCCTCGTAGGGCAAGGAGTCCCGGAGAGAGATAAATGAAATCCAGAGTGCTACTGTGCAGAGAGCCTGCATTGGCTGAGCAGGATGCAGTCTGCCTCTACAATTCCTCCTCAAACCCTCATCTGCTACACATAAAACTTTGATTTTGCCTCTCTAACATTTGGTTTCCATTCTGTTTGGTAACATTTTTCTCCCCGAATCATCGGTTCTCCTGACACGTGTTACTGCTGACATGTTGTAACTCACGCCCTCGCCGACTGAAGCTTCTGTCGTAGAAGAGGTTGAAGCTGAATAGGTTTTACATTTTGCTCTAAAATCTATTTGGGTCTTTTACTGAGCTTAAAAATGCACATTGTTGGAAAACCTGTTTCGAGAACATTTTAAACAACTGATTGCTTTTATCCGCTTGTCAGAAAAAAAACATTTGAAAATGGAGGAAGCTGTGCACATCAACCAATGGAGGTCAGAAACCCAAAACTACTGGAACATCTGCAAGAAAGAAAAGCTGGCGTCTTAAATCTTTATGCATAGATGTCGATGTCACCGCTGCCAGCATGAGGAAAAGGGAGGAGGAACGACCTCAAGTGAATCCACGGCTTGGGGTCAGCTAGGCTAACTTTTGCTGAAAGCTTTATTAAAGTTCTTAGTTCAAGCTTAAGATAAGAATTGTCTAATGAGGCTGAAAGATTTTTTTCACAAGACGGTCTTAAAGCTTTCTGCTCTGACCTTCATTCAACCCCAGAGACGCCAGATGTCACAGTGATCAGCTCTGACTCACGGGCACGGTTAAGGTTTTTGCATTAGGCCCTTCTGGACTTAAATGGAAGGTGGTGTGGAACCAGATATTTCAGAGAGGAGCAATATGATGCCAATAACTGTAGCCTTTTGCATTTAGGCCTAACATTAATGTGAAGTTCAAGGGTCGTGTGAAAAAACAAACATCTGGGTAACTTATTGTCTGTAGCTTTGGAATACTTTTTACATCCAAGGGTGAAGGTATTGTCCAGATTTTAGAGGCATTTGGTTTGTATCACTGTGGAAAAATTAACCTAGAATGTTGCACACTATCAAGGGAACATTATGACCAGAAATTTAAAACTATGCCAATTAAAAAGGTTTAAATGCTCATTTATCTTTTAAGTACATGACAGTCAGTATGAATGAGATGCTAAACGTATAGCTTTGGTTAACGGGTCAAAGAAAATCTAGCTAAAGATTGGAGAGAAACATGACACACGAGTAATGCCTTCTTCAATCTGTCTCTCATTCCGTCTTTCTGACTCTGCACACATTTACCAAGCGTTTGCTCTGTCAGTCTCTGAGCCCTCGGGCTCCACATTCAGCCATGACCTCATAATGTACAATGGCGAGCTTTGTGTTGCCTGAACGTTTTGTTTGCTTCTCTGCGGTCCACTTGTTTGTTTGCCACTTTGTTGCTAATGTCGCTTTTAATGGACTCTTCTGTCCACATGCAGTTGGACATATAGATGGACTTAAAAGGCCTGCTGCCTTCTGGGATTGGTGGATCACACCTGCAGCTAACGGTGGTTATTGTTGGGCTCAGTGTGCAGCTTGAACAAGCGACAAATGCGTTCAAGGATGGAAGCTCCAGCATTTTGCATGATGATGGTCTTGCATGGCTGAGGTTCCTGCACATTTGACTCAAATGCTAAAAGGTTGTTGGTGGTCCACAGCTGAAGGGATGACTACCTCATGGGAGGCCTTGAAGCCTTTGGAGCAAAATAACTAAATGATTATTCACCCGCCAGATGTGGTGTTTCATGAAAACCTTGATATGCAGTCAGCTTCAGCTTTAATCTGGTTGAGGAGGCTCTCTGAAGTGTCATTTGGGTAAAATATGGAGTCTCTTAGTGAAGTTACATTCTTTGTGGCCACTCACCCTGTCCTGGTCCTTTGAAGTCCACCAAGGTCTGTCTGCTTCCTGACACACTGGTGGAGAAAGACCTTGATCTGAGCTGCTTATTGAGTGTCTGATCCTGACCACAGGAAGTGTGTTACCGGTCATTCTCTTGACCCTCCCTCCTCCTCCATGTACTTTCCACGTAGGTTTGACTCTTCTCTTTATGCAGGCATGGACCTGTCGGCCAACCAAGACGAGGAGGGCGACCAGGAGGTGTTCCAGGTGGAGATCTGCCGTGAGAACAGGAAGTGTGCATTTCGCACTGCTGCTGGGAAATACTGGACCCTGACGGCCAACGGCGGCCTGCAGTGCACCGCCTCCACCAAGTAAGACCCTCTTGGCGTCAGATGTTTCCTGTGAGACACTGTGGCCACACCTGCTCCAGTCTGTCCACCCACCAAGCTCCCAGCAGCAGAGTGTGTCCTCCAGCATTTGGTGTTGGTTCTGGTAATCTGAGCTGTGTGTGGGAGGCGATCATTGAGGGCCGTAATTTCATGCCATTGGGATGTTGTGGAGGTGAAGAGCATTTGTGTGCAACCTTCAATTCCAGAGTTTCTTTGATGTGCTTTAGGATCTGTCCAACCTCAGAGCTCGCTGTGACCCCTGGCCCTTGACCTTTCACCTACTGTTCCTTGAGATTTGCCTGTGGCCCCTAACAAATTCAGAACTCTTCACACCCTCCCAGAACACCAGGTTTGATTGTGACAGACCTCCTTTTGGGGTTTAAAATTTTATGGCTAAATGAGAAGTGGCAGATTTACAGCACAGCACTAATGATTCTGTTTTTGAAGTAAACATGAGACTGAACAGAGGCCGTCCCTGATAGACGGGTCAATCTGCAGGACATTGACCAAATTCCTGCACCACATTCTTGAGATTCGACTCCTTTCTCCCACGGAAATCTGGTCCCTGCAGTTCCAGATGTGGTTTAGAGAATCCACTCTGGGGTTTTAAAGCCTTAAAATCAAAGTGTATACTTTTCTTCCTCATGAAGGTGTTTGGTTAAAATGCTTTGGCTCAGTCTGTGTCCTGAGTTGACCTTCAGTGCAGATGAAACTGCAGCCTACTGTAGCTCTCCTGCCTTTGTCTCTCTGCAGATCGGCTAATTGCTACTTTGACATTGAGTGGCGTGGCAAGCGCCTGACTCTCCAGGCTGCTAACGGGAAATACGTGGCCGCCAAGAAAAACGGACAACTGGCAGCAACTAACGACACCGCAGGTGAGCAGGACCATTTGGTTACATACCCAAATCTATTTGAGATTCTCTGATTGAGCAGTAAGAAATTCTATTGAACTGGTAAAGCTGTTAAGTTTTCAGTATGGATGTAAAAGTGGCTTTTATTTTTCTTCCATCATTCCCAATAAAGTTTCAACTTCATTAACAAATCTTAACTTTTTTAAGGACCAGACTTAAGTTAAAAGTGATTATCCATGAATAATATAAAGCCTAGGTCTGCTATATAAATCCATATCAAAAACACTTTTTAATATATGGAAATATTTTAAAATTTCCTCTTATTTGAAGTTAAGTGGAACAAAGAATTTACACACAAGTCACCCGATCAGGCTAGACTTTTTAGCAGGTTAGTATTATTTAAAGTTTGTATTTTCATCACTCTACTTCTTTCAAATGGTCTTCTCCAGTGATACATTTTATTATCCAAATTATGTATAGCGCAGACATGCAGATTGTCTTGAAATTGATCCTCTGAAGAACATGCAAACACTCCAGGCTTGCATTCCAGGAGGAGGGATATCCAACAATTCACCAGCAGGAAAAAATACTGTTTTACAGCTCTTTACAGTTCTAAAAAATTTAAAGACTCACTCCGATCATCTTTTGATCTATTGTAGGTGTTCCCAGTGCTCTTTTAATTATGATCGAAGTTTCTAGCAATTTTTTTTTAAACTGTCGTTTTCCAGGACATAGTTTCTGCAAAGCAGCGGTAGTTTATCAAAAAATTGTCTGAGCTGTGGGCAGGACTGTTGGCTACCCTACTACCCATCATTCATCTGTTTATATGCTCTCCCACTAGCTTACAGCCCCTCACAACCCACAACCTAACATTAGCCGGGCAACAAAAATGCCCAGCAATATTGGAGATATCCAGCTGTACGGTTCTGAGCCAGATGTCAGCTCAGATGAGGAAAATGTTCACGTATCTAGTCGTCTACAAAAGGACATATCAGACTGGCACTAACAAACTTTTTCTACTGGCATTTTTGCGTCTGCTCCTGATCTACAATTTGAATATAGAAATACTTAGAAATGCAAATTTTAAGGTTAATTTTCTTTACATGTTTCCTCTATCAGTAAAATGCTACAAAAAAGGTTAAAAACACAATTTACATCACAGAGGCTTTTTTCCCTTTGCAAAATCAAAACTTGCACGAAACAGTAATATGGATCAAAATAGGTTGAAGAAAGTAGAAAATGGCAAATTATTTACACATTGAGGAAATTCTAGATTCCATTTTTCTGGGCAACTAGACTTTAATGAAAAATACTAATTGGCTGAACAAAGTTTTTTAAAACCTAATTGTTGGCGAGTGCTCAAATAAATGCTGATAAAGGTAAATTGTATTATAAAAATGACCCAAATAATATTAAAACAATGCTAAAACAATGAAAAACCAGTGTTCATCTATGCTTGTCGTGATTGGTGAATACAGACCACAATGCATAGCGTTTAACAATTTTTTTTATACACTATCCACATTTTCATCATCGTCATAAGTTTTCTTTGTAAAATGGTTAGGTTTTTACTTCATGAAAACTGTCACATTAAGCGTTTATAAAACAAGCAGTGTTCATGGTAGTTGGCCCTCTCTGGGTGGGTGGAGCGCTCCTATCTCAGGTGGAGGAGTTAAAATATCTTGGGGTCTTGCTCACGCGTGAGGAAAGATCGAGCGTTAGATTGACGGGTGGATTGGAGCGGCATCCGTAGTTATGCGGTCGCTGTACTGGTCCGTTGTGGTCAAGAGAGAGATGAGCCAGAACGCAAGGCTCCCCATGTATCGGCCAATCTTTGTTCCAATACTCACCTATAGTCCTGAGTTTTGGGTCACGACTTAGAGGACGATGTCCTGAATACGAGAGGCTCAAATGAGTTTCCTCCGTGGGATGGCTGGGCGCTCCATTGGAGATGCAGTGAGAAGCACAGTTACCTGCAGAGAGCTCAGAGTAGAACCGCTGCACCTCCACCTCGAGAGGAGCCAGTTGAGGTGATTTCAGGCAAGTCTGGATACCTCCTTGGGGTAGTGTTCTGTGGATTATTCATTGGGGGAGGCTCCAGAGAAGACCCAGGACACGCGGGAGAGACTACGTGTCTTGGGTGGCCAGGGAACGCCTTGGGGTCCCACCAGAGGAATTGGAGGAAGTTCCCGGGGCGAGGGAAGTCTGGACATCTTTGCTTGGACTGCTGAGCGGAAAAAGATGGAGATGATGATCATGGTGTTCGAAATTCTTTTAAAATCTAAGACGCTAGATGGTCTCGCACTATATTGTTTTGTAGTGGTTGGGGAGTAGGGAGGGAATTAGCTTAATTTCTAAAACTGTAGGAGACAAATTTCACTTGTTTCTATTTGGATCAGTGTTGTTGTTTAGACTTTTGACACTTTGAGGCGCTCAGATCTATTGATAAAGCCTCACATTTTTTAGCTGACACATCTTCTCCCTTCAGGTGAATCTGAGGAGTTTATTATGAAA
The DNA here is from genome assembly GCF_053564925.1 of Oryzias latipes. Classification (NCBI taxonomy): domain Eukaryota; kingdom Metazoa; phylum Chordata; class Actinopteri; order Beloniformes; family Adrianichthyidae; genus Oryzias; species Oryzias latipes. The sequence continues at coordinate 7,698,782 of NC_136244.1, forward strand.
CTGATCAACCGACCGTTCATTGTGCTGCGAGGAGAGCACGGCTTCATTGGCTGCAGGAAGGTGACCGGGACTCTGGACTCAAACCGCTCCACTTATGACTACTTCACCCTGCAGTTCAGTGACGGAGCGTACAACCTGCAAGGTGAGTGGCGCCGAACCCAGAGATGGCTTTGATATTGGAGTATACACTCAGGTGTTGAGTCCAATACGACTTTGAGTCGTCCTTTCACCGTCTCACTTCGTCCTGCAGACTCCACTGGGAAATACTGGATGGTGGGGAACGAGCACTCGGTTGTGAGCAGCAGCGACACGCCTGTTGACTTCTTCTTTGAGTTCTGCGACTACAACAAGCTGGCCGTTCGTCATGCCGCTGATGGCAAGTACCTCCGTGGCGACCATGCCGGTGTGCTGAAGGCCAACGCCGATGACCTGGAGTCTGCCACGCTTTGGGAATACTGAGGAACCAGAAGAACACTGCCTGCCCTTTTGAGCTACCTTGACACCTCCCCCTCTCCCTTCACCTGATATATTATCTGTACTTATGATTAGATGTTGATTAAAGCGCAAGGAGAGAACAGCAAGGCTGAGGAAGGGGACTCTTCTCTCCCTCCCTTTCCTTCCTTTTTATCCTTCCTTCCTCAGTTTCTCTGCCTGAGGTGCCAACCTTCGTCTGTTGCCATAGTTACCACAGGCACTTTTTTGTTCTTCCTGCTTTGATAGCTTGCTGTTCCATCCCTTCCTGATGTCTGTGCGAGCAGCAGTAACTTATGTCAGAACCGAGACTTGTACTCAAGCCAATACCCCAATCGGAACCAATCGTAATCACTTTTGTTGGGTTTGGTTTGTTGGGTTTGAGTAGATTTTCTGGTTTATTTTCATGAGTGGGTCGTTGTTCCCGCTATGATTGTAAAATTGTGTGGATCTGATGAATCATCATGTAGCTGCTCATGTTGTGTGTTTAAAACGTGTTCAGATGCAAGAAAACTTGCTCTGTTCTTGTCGGGTTTCCTGGATGGAGCAGGAAGTCAAAGCACTTGTCCTAATCCCCATGTGAGAGTTTGAGTCGTCACGGCAACAGCGTAACAAGTAAACGGGGAGTATCTCAGCCCTTATATGTGCGTCTACTGCACTTTGCATGGAAGAAAACGCACCGCTTTGTTTTCTAGGCACAGATGACTGCCATATCGCCGTAACTGTAATGAAATGATTAAAAAAAAGATACAGCTGCTCTGGATTAACAGACTTTCATCTCATGTCAAACTGGTTAAATCTGGTGCTACTAACCGGCTCATCTCTTACGGTCAGGACAAACTGACAAACTTGTTCCCCCAAATCTGCTGCTGCTTCACCTTTCACTCCAGTCTGAACCGTCATGGTTTTTTTTTTGTTTGTTTTTTTTTATCTTGGGATTTTTTCTGGAAACTGAAAAAAAATGTAGATGTCTTTATTGAATAGTTTAACAATGTAGTCCTGGTTTTTGCAGCACCTTGTATCTCAGCTGGTCATTATCGAGTGTTCCTCTGGAGTAGAACTCTGCAGCTACTACTAGAGTCCATAAAGTCTCAGATTGTAGTTGGTCCCAAAGTTTTTCTTACTTTCTGAAGCTTAAAAATGTTTGGAATTGATGTGTGTATGGAGCAGTTCTCCCTGGAGGAACTTGCGCCTGGAGGCAAACGGATGTGGAAGGGGGGACTGTGCCTTACTCTTGACTCGTCAGGCAGTAGGAAACGAGAAAATGTAACGTCCACATCTTTGCTTCGGTAAACTGGAACTTCTTTTGTATTATTTTGTACAAGTATGATTCTTTTGATATTGTGGATGACTCTCTTGTGCCATTGGTTCACCTGAAATTCAACGACCAATAAAAACTGGGTTTGAAACGCAACTCGGATTCATGACTTTATATTATGTTGTTTTTGTCATGTATAAATGATTGAAGTGTTGTAGTCTGTCTGATAAAAATGTCAGATTCCAGTTTGGTGCGGGTTCACTTTCACATTCCCAGGGCAAAAGTTTTTGAAAAAAATTGAAAATTAAACTGTTCATTTGGAGGCAAGATTCCCTCAAGTTCTTCAAGAATGGTTATTTTACTATTTGATATCAATAGAGCTTGAAAGCTGTTTAACTCCAAGCCTAACCTGAAGATACGGTACCTAACTTCTGCACTATGACTTTTTTTTTTTTTTTTTTTTTCACTTTAGTGCAGATCTAGTGTTTTTATTTTTGACCACTAAATGGTTTGAAATGAGTTCCCCATCAGCTGTTCATCACAGTATTTACTGTAAACTTACAAAAGTGGAAGAAAAGCGTCAAACAAGTTATAGTGTCCGCTGTGAGACTGGAAGGTTGTGGGTTCGAATCCACAATCTGATTACATACCAAAACCGGACCTAACGAAACAGAATGAAGGGATTGGATTGGGGAGGATTAAAATACTGAATGGATGCCTCAGCAGCTCCTCCAGGGATAGGTCAAATGCAGATAACAAATGTACCCAGGGTTGTGACGACTGATGAGACTTGACACTTTTGGAACGCGCCTAGTTCCCTATCAATCAAAATCTAACGTCTGCATTTTAAGCTTTGATTAAGAATCAGTTGAAATTGAGATTTAAAACATTCTTAACCCTTGTGCTATCCTAGGCACTTTAACATTGGGAGTTGGGTCATCTAGACCCACTAGACGGTGCTCTGAACCTTTTTTCTTCAATGATTTGTGATCGTCACTGGTGTCCATGGATTACATGAAATCTTTCCACCTTTATCCACCTTTGTCATGGTAGGGAGAACATGTCATTGTAAGGATGGGGTCATCTAAGAGAGCACAAGGGTTAAACTGGAAAGGCATTTCCTGAGTGAAATGACTGAAGTAATCGTTTAATTAAAATGAAAAGATCAGTTCTTTCCTTTTTTTTTTAGCAAAGGAAACACTGAACCAAAAGAAAATCTTTTATGGTAACTACCTTAAAGGTTGAGTGAAAACTGTAAATAACACTTAAAGAGACACTATTTTTTACTTCAAGTCCTTATACACCAATTTTTGTAAATGTAAAACATTTAAGTAAAACTACTGTAAATATGCTAAACTGATTTTTTGGAACCAGCAACCTGCATTTTGTGTTTGAGATCATGTGTTTACATGACGAGGCTTTTTGGCTATTTGTCGTCCCATTTCCTACATTTGAGAATCTGTTCGCTGTCGTCATCTACTGAAGTGTAGATAAAGGTTGAATTGAAAACTGCAAAAGCACAAACCTTTTTTCTTTGCTCTGGAATCTCTCTAGTCTTATCTGTTTTCCAACAGGATCAGGAAAAACGTACAGAAACAGGAGAATGGAGCGACTCTTTTTAACAGAATTCAAACACACCCTTAAGCTACATTTGGTGTAAATACTGTAAAGATCCCCACACAAGAGTTCAAAACAAAATTATTTATGAAAACCAACATCTAATCGTGAGTTTTGCAAACAAAGTGAAGAAATTTTGTTTTCATTCCACCCACCTGCCAATCAAAGAAATCCCCCAAGTATGCATACATTTGAAAATAAAAGATGTGAACGGCAAAACAGGGTTATTTTTGGTGTGAAACCCTTGGGCTATCCTAGGCACTTTAACATTTGGAGTTGGGTCATCCAGACCCACTAGACAGTGCTCTGAACCTTTTTTCTTCAAGGATTTGTGATCTTCACTGGTGTCCATGGATTACATGAAATCTTTCTACCTTTATCCACCTTTGTCATGGTAGGGAGAACATGTCAATGTAAGGATCGGGTCATCTTTAACATGACTGTAAATAACAAATGGCTGTTTTCTGAAACCAGCCTCTAGAGGATACTCAGGGAACTGCAACTAATCTGGCCAAAGTTCCAATTGGGGAATCCAGTAAGGGGCAGTGAGGGGTAAGAAGCATTGACTGTATATGAGAACTAAAAGAAATGATCCCTCCCCCCTCGAGTTCCAAACAGGAAGTACCTGCTAGTTTCATAGAAGCCAAAATCCAATAGAAGTCTATAGAGAAATGAATAGCTATTACTCATTCTATTGGTCAGAATTTCCATTCTGGGTCATCACACTGAGGGTATATTTCCAACGGTCTGTTTGTGGTGCATTTCTGTTGGATTGACACACAAAAAAAAGAAAGTTCAACAATCACGTAAAATGTTCACATTGCCTTTGTCATGTCTGCATTCCATGTTCCACGACCCTCTGCAAGATAAAAACTTCTGCTGCACTTTCAAAATAAAACTTTATAAGACTTGATACAGTGATGTGCCCATGCCATAACACGCGTTAATAGCACGGACGACACCATCATTGATGACGAAAGTTTAAATTTGGGGGTTTAAAAACAACTTCATTTATGACACAAGTGTGTTTTACAAGAACTGTTGTTCTGTTGATGTTAGTCAGACGAACCAGTGGAAATTCAGAGTTGCTCATTCCAGTTCTCATAAACAGTCTATGTTTGACTGTATATGGCCTTGATTTGCCTTATTCAGAACATGTTGATTTGACCCCCTGAAAGTGGAATTACTTCAGCAAAATAAGGGTAATATGTCAGAAGAGCAAAAAACATAACTATATTCCTTTTCTGAGATGTTTGTTTCTCAGTTTCAACTTTTTTTCTGTCCCTACAGAACCTTAATGGTTTTAAAATCCTGACTTACAATGTGGTTTGAGGCGGCTTCCTTTCATCCTGCAGTGCCTGTGTGTTTCCCATGATAAACGTTATCTTATCCTGCAATGCTGCAGCCATTCACTGCTGGTATGAGGGTTTTGCTGTGAGGCTGCACCATCAGCAAAGCCCCTGTTAAAAAAAACACAAATATCTCACACATCTCCATACAAGTGTCGTAAAAATCAGCTGAGCAGCGAGGCTTTGGCAGAAAATGAAGCTGCTGTCCAAATTCTGAGTCATGTTTGGACTACACCCCCCTGCAGTAGGCAAACTGCGCCTGGCAACAGTTGCTAAGGGCTCGGAGCATAATGGCCACTGGGAGGGTGGGTTAAACTGAGAGGGGAATATGTTATAGCATTTAAAGGGGGTGATATCTTGAAGCTTTGAAAGCCAGGTTGATCCTCTTTTCATTTTTCATTTAATGCTTCAGCCTTGTGGTTTGGGGAATCCAGGCCCGTCTTGGATGTGTCTGGCCTCTTGCCCCCTCCTCCATGTGTCGTCCCACTTCACACACTTCTTCCTGTCTCCTGAATGGAGCCTTTGTGTTGAAACATTTATTTTAGTACAGAATGAGCACTAAAGATCAACATGTCTGCCATTCGGGGGTGGTGGTGGTGGGGGCGTGCGACGATGGAGCCTCCGGAGCTGCTCTGTAATCTGCGACCCTTCTCACCCCCACCAGGTCTGCAGTGGAACGCCTCCAGAAGGCCAAACAAACACATACGACCCCGTCTGATCTCCTCTGGCCCCCTCCTCCACCCGTCCCGCTCTCGTCTACAATGATGACAATGTGACCCACATCCAGGGGGTGGGTGCAGCGGTTCTGGGTGAGGGCGGGGCAACTCCAGGGAGGGAGGAGCAGCTGTGCACAAAATGGCAGACACATTAAAGTCACCTCACGCCTTGGCCTTCCTAGCTGTTGCCAGGGAAACACCAGCTGCTGAAGGCAGGGAGATGATTTCGACATCTTCGATGCTCCAACCGAGCATTTTCTAAAAACCGGTGTGGCACAAAGAGAGAGGGATGGGGGGGAGGGGGGTCTTCCAGCATCACTGTAGCCGCGGTTACATGGGCAGAATATCTTGATCGGATCAATGGTCGGGTTAAAATTCACCCGTGCACATGGGCACAGAAAACCTTTTTCCGATTAGAACAAACGTTCCCATGGCTCACACTCTCGTTCGGAATGAATCATTTGGGCATGCGCAGTAGTGTAAAAATCACCCGGATGCGGATATAGGTCCCGTTGTAAACAAACCGCTTCCATATTTATGCAGCAGCTCGGTAACATACGAGACGATCTTCCAAACGTGCTTTTATTAATGTCATGAATATTATGAATTGCCTGTTCGCTCATCGTTATATTTAATCTGTGTGGTCAGTGCTTTTTTTGTGGAAGAATTAAGCTGGACGAAAGCTTAGGACAGACTAACACGGGCTAACATCATTAGCCTGATGGATGGACACAAAATCCAGGACCGTGCGAGAAACGCAGCAATCTGCAGCTTTCTAAGGACTGAGCGACATTTATTTCTGCTCTGAAAGTTCACACAGACCGCCCCAAAGCCACTCTGTGAGCTGGCGCCCCGAGCTCTGTTCGAACACGGGTCCTCCTGAGTCCTGCAGCCGCTAACCCAGAGCGGCGGGACGGCTCGCAGTCTGAATTCTCCCACACATAACAAAACAACAAAACGCACACGTAACCCCCCCCCCCCCCCCCCCCCCCGACACAACATTATTAATCCAGCTGCTCTGCTCACTCGGGTGCCAGTGGACCGAGTGAGCGCTCCTCCTCCGAATCTCCCCCGTGAGGGGTGTAAGAGAGGGGAGAGCCAGCGGGGCGAGAGCGGAGCGGCGCTTTTCACGGGGTGTCCGCAGAGCTGGTCGGTCCCGTATGCGCTCCAAAGCTTTCTCTCAGCGAAACACCGTCTATGCGTGACGTAAACCAGAGCAGCAGTGACACACGATCGGAATGACCGTTTACATGCTCCACGATCGGATAAACGATCGGTATAACCCACCTATCTCGATCGGAAAGAAATTCTGATCCGAATGAGTCTGACCGGGGCAGAGTATTCCGAACGGCGCGTTTACATGACGCATTTTCTTTCCGATCAGGCGTTCATTCCGATTACTTTTGCCCATGTAAACGCGGCTATAGATGAAAGAAGCCGTCTCCGTGCCTTGAAACAACTTTCCTCTGAAGTTTTGAAGTTGTAAAGCTGGAGAGCAGCCCCAATTATCACACTACCACCACATTTGCCGAAAGTAAAAAATGTTGAAATGTTTTCTGTTTGTAGTCAGTTTTCCTGGAGTCTTTGAAATGATTCAAAGTTCTTTCCAGACTGATTAAGGGATTTCTTCTCTTCCATTATCTCCCTCTATACTTGTCATTACTAGCATGAAAGTACAGAGCTCCCACTTAAGTAAAAGTGAAAATGAGCCATAAAACGCCTAAGAAATTAGTCTCACCCTATTTGTGTGTGCGCAAAAGTTACACACAGACACTTATTGAAACTTATTTCTCTCCATAGCTCCACGAAAAAAACTATCTGTACTCCTTCCACTTTTGAATTTGTCTTTTAAAGGGTTTTTCTTAAGAAAATGGCTGTGGTGACATCAGAGGGGGCAGCAGGAGCAGCTGCAATGTGGGCCCAGCGTTGGGGGGGGGGGCAGCTGTGAAGGGTGTGCTCATCAAAAATGTACACAATATTTAAAGATAAAATGCTAAAAATAACAGCCCCAAACAAAGCCGATGGCGGCAGAGCAGCTATAACTGTCAGGGGAGCAAGAATGCTGCCAAATGCCCGCGGTCCTTGAGGAGGAGGAGGAGCAGCAGGAGAGCTTTAACATGCCTTCATCACACATCTCCTCCTGTGTTTGAGGTTATTACAGCTGATGTGAGAGTTTACAGAAAACTTTTGAGTTTGAGAAAAGAAATGAGGGATCCATTAAACGTAATATTTTGAAGATAAATGAACCAAATCCAATAAATCTGAATCAAACTAAATTTTCTATAAATGCAGGAAATATTCCAATTATTAATAAACAGAGTTAAGACGATGGAATTTATCCCCTGGTCTAATCGTGTCAGTTAAGCCCCTCCTTTGTTTCTTTGAAATAAATGAGCTGTAATCTGATAATTCGCTTTAATTCGGACTGTAATCCAAGTCTGATGAGTTCCGCGGTGCGTTCAGGGGCTAAACCAAAACATCCGGAGATTCCACGGCGTGGGCGCGTGATGTTTGTCTCAGTCATCATGTTTTCAGGACAGAAAATGGTTGTGGTATGGGAGGTCAGGGGTCACCGACAGGGGGGCCGCGGGGGCAGTCATGAGGTTTCTAAATTAGAGTGAAGAGCAGCTGCTGCCGCCTCCCAGCATCAGAATGTGGTAGAATTCTGGTCAATCAGGACCCCAGGGCAGAAGCGGGGGGCTGCCCTCCGAGCGGGTGATGGGTCGCACATGGCTGAACAAAGAAGTCCCCTCTCTGAGTCACTGCAGAGCTGGACGGGGGGGGGGGGGGGAGGATCCTGCATGTGATTGGTGGATCGCCCAGAGGCTCAGCTATCATGAGTCAGCCCATTCTGACGGGGGTGGGGGGCAGAGAGACACACTGAGATGTTTTCCAAAACTGTAAACAGAAAACTTTGTTAGAAAGCCCGATGCTTGACAAAAGATCCAGGAGGGGGAGGCCAACCTTTTGATTTATATTTATTTAGACATCTTTTACTGAAAAATCTCTGTAGAAACTGGAAAAAGGCTTCAACTGTCTGTTTAATGCAAACAACTCGAGGTCAAACTGGAACCTGGGGGGTGGAGGGGGGGTCTATAACCTGAAACATACAAACGGAGTGATTCACAGTCAAAACGCAGAACCCAGCAGGGGGGTTAGTAGCGTCTGTAGTAGTATGGGGGGGGCCCATAGTGCATGGGCAGGTCCATGTTGCGGTGACGCTGGTTGAAGGGTGGGTTGTGCTCGTGCTGGTGATTATTGTTCATGGGGGGCAGATGCTGCAGCGGGGGCACATACGGCGCCGGGGGTATGATGATCTGATGGAACATCTGGCCCTGAGGAGGTGGCGGCGGGAAGCGGCCGCGAGGGGGGACAAACAAAGGGGCTTGCACCGCCTGTGGCTGAGGGGGAGCTGCCGGGTTTGGGTTGGGTGGGTTCTCTGGGGCGGGGCCCACACACGGCCGCTTGGTCTCTGGGATGATCTCTGGAGGCGGGCCGACCCTCTTCCCTGCATATTTAGAGAGGAGGGAGGAAAGGATGAAGAGATGAAAGATGGCCGACTTTGTGGCTCACACTGCACTGATAAGAGCAGATCATTCCTGTCCTGGTCTGCAGCGCTGCGGAGTGACAGAACCATTGACTGTATTTGAGAACTAAACTAGAAACTGACCAATCAGATTCCTCCATAAAAGCATGTGGTCTCTTATTGAATGCTAAAAAACTTTCATCAACAGATTTCAAGTACCCTGTTTTCAGTGGTAGGGGTGTAGCTTTTAAAAAGCTCATTCCTGATTGGTGAGAGTGGTTGCCATAGAAATGTTGACTCAGGCCGACTCGGACCAATCACTGCTTACTGACGTTGTCTGGCTCCAATATGGCGGCGTCTGTGTTCACTTTATTTTGTTGGAGACGGGTTCTTTTCTATGGGTGGTGTCACGCTCGCTTGGAGCAGATAGATTTTAGGAGGCGTGGCCACTTGTGGTGTCTGATGAGCTGCTTCCAACAACAATAACAGGCTGTTTGAATGTTTCTGTCTGTTATGTGTTGTGATAATCCCAACACCTCCAGATTAAAAGACCTGCAACAGAAGCTGCTTGATCAACGACGACACAATATTAAGTTTTGGAGACGAACAATTTTAGGCTCTTGCCATTGCTGATATTTGAATTATTGTTTTCATTCAATAAAAACATAGAACATATTCAAAAGAACTGAAAAAAGTCCACTAAAAACTAGGTCAGAAATGAAACAAAACAAACCGCAATTCCAAATCAACAATATGGAATCAACCAGAGAAGACCTGCTTTGAGATTTCAGCTTTCTAATCCGCAACACAAAAGAAGAAGCTCCGCTCAGAGTTACTCATCAGATTTAGTGATTTAAAGCGATATAAAGAGTTTAGTTATTAGCATGTTCTTTATGCTATGGTTATGGTAATAATTATACTTATGTTGCATGAAGCTAAATGCGGTTAAGGCAGTGAAGCACTTAAAATCAGTCTGTTCTTCTTCCCTTCTTCTTCCTGTATTTTGTTACATTTCTCCCAAAAGTGTGACGTATGTTCGATATTTTCTTCTTTTATCATATTGGCTGATGCAACTTATCCTCCGGAACAACTTTAGTCTGAAAAAATACAGTTTTACTGAGGCGCAAACCCTTTATGGTGAAAACAGGAAAACTGACGTCTAAAGACGCTGATGTGTTTCTGGTGTCTGCCAAGACAGAAAGGATTTCACTTTACATGATAACTTTTGTTTGCAAACGTCTGCAAACATGATGCTGGAAAGGTTTGATCCCGCAGAAACATTTCATAAACTCTGCATCAAAAGCTGCAGTAAAACCTCTGAAGCTCTGAACTGTGACGCCGTTCTGGATCCAGAACATCAAAGCAGCAGCAGAGCATGTCTGTAAGCGGTTTGACAGGAAGAAGAGGAGGTTCAAAGATGGAGAAAATGGCTTTTCCTGACCTGCACACTTCTTACTGAGCTCTGCTTCTCCTTCTTTCTGGATCTCCTGAATGATGCGCTCGTCGTCTTGCTGCAGAAAAACACAGAAAGCCGCATCATGGTGTCATTAAAGCTCCTCCCCTTTAGCTTCAGTCAGTGTCAAACATGCACAGAGGAGGACGCACCGTGGGGTCGGTCCAGAGGGAGCATTTGTGGCAGTGGCGGCAGGGGGCCCCGGGGGAGCGGGCGTGCTGGCAGAAGTGGTTGTAGCCGGTGATGGGCTCCCGGCAGAGGTAGCACATGAAGCTGCCGCAGCGGCAGGACATGCGGTTGCATCCCTCCGATTTGACCAGGCCGGTGCCGCATTTGACGCATTTCCTGACACGCGCCGCCGTCATGCGCTCCTCGCTGCAGGAGGAAGGGAAAGCAGCAGGGTTAGGGGGTTGTGTGTGCATCAACCCAGAGAACTCGTTTAGGTTTGTTCTTCAGCCTCTTCAGAACCAGAGGAATGTGTGAAAATCCAAACTCGGCTCTGCTTTCTCTTTGCTAACATCAGATGAAGCTTCAGTCAGACTCTTCTTCACAGGTTTATCTGAGTTGAATAACAGCAAGTTCTCACTGAGAAGTGGGTTTTTTCAGGGGTTGGTCAATGTTTGAAGCGGTGATTTTACAAATAAAAGAATGCCCTTTAATAACTTTCAATATAAATCTCCAGTTTGTTTGTTCCTGATAATCCGATCTCCTATTGTTTGTGGACGGATGGACCACCTGGACCTGAATGCTGTTGTGATTCCTGCTGGAACCATCACAGCTCTGATCTGTTCTCCAAGCTGCTTCCTTCATCTTTCAGCACCGGGAAGTAAGATCCTCTAAAAACAGGAAGTGCTGCCGCTGCTCCTGCTGGGCGATAGATAGGAAGCAGGTGAGCCTCCGTCTTCCTGGTTGGTTGTCCGGGAAACTGAGCTGTTTATACATCATCCCACCTACTGCGGATCTGCAGCCGCTTTCTGATTTAAAGAACCACCCCGATGAAAATCACGTTTTTGGTATTTAGAACATGTTTTTGTGGCGTTTTTATGATTATGGAGACATAATGGGACATGTATAGACATAAATTCAGCTTATAATTGCATTTCTGAGAATTTCTTTATTTAAATCATTGTGAATCAGGAGCTGATGAAAAAATGCAGTTGGAAAAAGATTTTAGTTGAGCCACAAAAAAACCGCTGGGCAGGCTAGAAACTCTCTGCCTTGAGCTCTCAGCAAAAGGAAGGGGAAGGGCCGTCCACAACTCAGAGGCACATTTCTAATGAACTACTGCCGCTCTGCAGAAACCGTCACAGGTTTTCGGATTTTGGCTGCAGCATAATCATAAATAAAAGACCACTGGGAACGCATTTACAATAGATTAAAGGATGATTGGAGTGGGACTCTTAACAGAGGGTGGTGCAGAAATGCCTCGTCCCTGACTGCCTAAACAGAACTGGTTCTGACAGGAAGAACTGGATCTGATCCACTTCCATGTCCAGGGGATGGATTTGAAAGTGTCAGAAGTAAATGTTACATTTTAATGGAAAAATAGACTAACATTTACTTTTTTCTTGAGTGTCAATGCTGGCATTATCAGGGGTGTGTCTTTTTGATTGGCAGGTGTTCGCCCCAATGGTCATTTTTGGTCCTTCAGGTGAGCGGAGTAGATTCAACATGCCCATCCCACTTTAGACATTACCTCGTCTTTTCAGCATCCAAATGAACATGTCAGTGGGCGGAGCTACTTCTGTTGTTTTGTCACATTCATAAGGTCTTTTTGTGTTTTGTTTGGTACTTTAGCTCCTAAAATCAAGAACTTTGAAAACATTCGTCAAAAGCTGGAGGTTTGTGGGCATGAAAGGGGAAAAACTCAAAGCTTTGGCCAAAAAATAGATACTTTAAAAGGGAAATTGAAAAAGTTTGAAATGCTTTGATTATTTTTCACAAAGTTGAGTTCATCAGCAATCAAACCTGAGCGTCTGTGTTCTGCAGAGCTGAAAGTGTAAAGAAGAGACAGACTCACAACAGCACCCTCATGCGGATCTCGTCCCGCTCCAGCACCTGCTCGCACGTCTTCCCCTTGTGCTGCTTCCACAGCACGTGGCACTTCCTGCAGCTCTCCTGCAGGGAAGATGGAGGGAGCACAAATCACACCATTTTTCTCAAACGCCTCCATGCCGCCTGCTCTGCACCCCCCTGTTGGCAGGGAGTGGTGCGGCTGTTGTGCGTGACTGCGGCCAGTCTGCCCGGTTGCTAAGAAACACCCCCATCCTCGTCTCCTCAGCCTGAAGGGCATCCCAGGCAGACGGCACCAGCGCCCGCATTAGCTGCAGGCTGCACCCCCCCCCCCCCCCGCTAACCTTTAGCTAAGTGGTGTCACCATGAATATTTGAATTTCTCATTCAGTATTGAAGAGCGAGGCAGCTGACGCGGCACTCTGCTCCCCTCCTCGCTGGCGCCCCCTACATCCCCACATCTGTGTGTGGAGAGTTTAAAATCCGTCAGAGAGACGGCTGTCTGTGTGCCAGGGAGGATGCTGGGGCTGCATCACTGGAGGAGAACCCTGGTGGCTGAGGGTGCATCAGAGTGGAGGAAGATCGCCCCCTAATGGCAGAAAACACACACACACAGGGAGGGGAGCGGCAGAGCGAGTGGAACAGTCTCTGACCTGTTTGACAAGAAGCTAGAACCAGGAAAAGGCTTCAGCTCTTATAGCACCGCTAAAAATAGCGCTGGGGGAAAAAAAGCGCTGACGTCATGGTGCCTTCTCCACCCACCCTCCACCCCGTCACCGGAAAGTCTCACTTAGCAAACCTGAACTTCAACGTTCCTGACTTCTCCATCAGAGTTGTGTCATTTGCATCGTTTCTCCTCCTCAGCTGCTTCTAATACGACTCTCAACTTATGAAGGAGGTGGTTTCCCCCTCCACCTCCAATCCATCCTTTCCAGACATTCCCTGATCTCCTGCTTCTCGGGTGCAGCAGCTCTACTTAATCCTTTCATGTGTTCAGATGTGCTGTGGGTCAGTGTCCGATCCGTCTGCACATGTGGAGTCTGGCAACATCTGGGTTTGTTTATGTGCGTGTGTGTGTGGAGGGGTGGAGTGAATGTGGGTCACTAAATGGGAACCAAATTTGAAAATAAGTGGAAAACAGCCCCAACCAATCAGAGTCCAGCCTGAGCGCACAGACGACCAATGAGGCGGCTGCCTGTGAAGAAAGGCGGGTGGGCTTCCAGAACTGTGTCACTTACATAATAACGCCCCTCCCTGAGTGGAGCCTGAGCAAACGAGTGGGGGACAAAAGAGTAAAAAGTGACTCACGGCAGACGAACAAAGAAAAAACAAAAAATACTATTTTAGTTTGTTTAGAGTTTTCTTCTGATTTGAAGAAGAACTTCTCTAAAGTTTGTTTTCTGTGGTGCAGACAGAAGCGGATAATCAAACACAAGGAAACCATCAGGCTTTGCTAAGCAAGTTACATGCTGCAGCAGTGGAGACTGTATGGCTGCAGCTCCACCCACAGGTTTAAACTAAAACTACACCCAAAGCTTCACATTATATTGCAGATTATTTAAAATCCAATGTTAAAATATCTTTTTAGACATTTCACTTTAAAAGCCTCGTAAAATCACCAAATGCTGCAAAGTTTTTCCTTATAAAACTCAATGTGGGACAATTTGGAATTACTTCAACCGAAATTGAAGCTTCAACAGACGTTCACAGCACCCCAGCAGCTCCCCCATTTCAACAGAGTTCCCTCCTGGCCCTTTAAAGTGCAATACCATTTTTGTCAGCACCATCGATGCAGAACAACAAAAATGAGTCCAAAGACCTCGTGACATCCTGTCAGTTCCTGTATTGGCTTTCCGCAGACGTCAGCAGATCTAGTTCAGTCCTCGCTCAGAGAATTTTAATGCCATAAGTCAACAAGTAAGAAATGCTACAAAAAATGTTAAATCTTTCTTTATATTTCATTTATTATACGTCCCACCTACTGCTTTGTCTTTGGGCTGCATTCACCACCATTTAAACTCGCACAGATATTTTCGACATCACGTGACTTTGTAGAAAACATCTGGAAGACTTTCTTCAGCTCCTGAAAATCTAATTTAATGCCTTTTGAGGTATTAAAAGCCTTCGTAATCACAAAACCAACCAAACGAGTAAACGCTTAAAGCCGTCTAACTAGCGTACTAAATTCAAACTTAACGGGACAAGCGGGGCCTTCCAAGCAGAACGCTCCGATCAATCCTCCTATTGTAATCTAGTTTCACCAACAGCTCCTAAAATCAAACATTTGAGGAGATTTATCTACAAAAAATAAAAACTAATATGAGCTAAACACTGGGACTAAGTTTATTTGGTAATTTTATTCTAGTCTTTATTGAAAATACTGAGATTTTATTCTGTTAGCAGCCTTATATTTTTGCTAAATAGCTAAAGTTCAGAGCCTCATGATCTCACAGAATCCTAAAGAAGTGATGGCATTTATTTTTAAGGAGGAAAAGTGTCTTCAAGGAGTCCAAACGCGTTTGAGCGCGGCCTGATCTGCAAAAGACTAAAGATTTCGTCCTTCTACTGTCATCCAGCTGTTAATTTAGCTCATCTACTGGGTTAAATATTTGCAGAATAAAGAAAATAAAATGCTCAAACACTGTGCCTCTTCCCTGCAGCTTTTACCAGAATCTAAGCAAAAAAATGAGAAGCTTTTAAGGTAGAAGCCATAATTGTGGTAAATCAGCTACAAAAACACAAAGTTAAACCATCAGAACCAGGGTCTAAGAGCAGGGATGCCCAGTTTAGCTTAGTCTATATAGTTAAGTTTAGAAATGACCTTTTATGACTGATTTCATATTCTTATACAATTACGGATTTGAAACCCATTGAGACGACTATTGCTGTAATATTGGGCTATATATATGAAAGTGAATTGAAATTGACTTTGGGGAGGATGTCAGCCATGTAACAGCCCCCAGTGCATTCCTCTCGCTGAGGAAGGAGACCCCGCACTGACAAACTCTCAGTGTGAGGAAGAGGAGAGCTGAAGACCGAACATCTGAACATTAAAGCTGCTCCAACTTAAATCTGAACCATGAGGAGAAACTGATGAAGCAAAAACTTCAGGACCTACGAAAAATGCTGCTAAAAGTAAAGAAAATTGTTACATAAGTACTCTCTGATTAGAAAAACGATTTTCGCTTCCTTCATTTGTGAAAATGTGCCAAACGTTATTTGAACGCCAAACACTGCTGTGTCGTTTTACCGTGAAATGTCGCGGATTATAAATGATAGATGTGGCGATGATTTATCCAAAACGCCAGAGATAAGGCTCCGGCAGAATTCTACATCCTTGTTCCCACATGTTGTAATGTCTTTCCATTCCTTTCCATCCATTTTATTTGGCATCCCCGTTTTTGCTAACAGAAGAATTCAAAATGAAGGGACTTCAGCCAAAGGTTGCATTTGTGATCCGTGAGCGAGCTCCATTTGTGTCCTGAGGGCAAACAACTGCTTCTACAGAACCCTGTTCACTCAAACACCTTCTTTTGGGAAAGACAGCAATATTCTCTCCTTATTTTTCAGGGAATTCTGATTTAATTAGCATTTCCCCCCCTCCTGCTTTAGGGCGGCACAACATTTTTCCAGCTCTGGTCCAGGAACTGTAGCGGCTGCTCTCTAATCATCAGCTTTTCCAGTTCATCCACGACTTGGTGAAAAACGCACTGAAATCCCATTAAACGAATATTTTTCTTGTCTTTCAAAGTGGTCAATGATGATGAATGAAAGTTATTTCAAACTATTGTGGAAGAAGCATTAAATAATTAATGCGCTACGGCACCAAACGTCTAAATCAAAGCTTTTTTTTGGAATGCATTCAAATGGCCTGCAGGAACAACAGGCGAGGATGAGGATGGGCGTTCTTCTTCGTGGGACTCTCATCATGTTGCTGTCAAGTGCATGACTCTTTTACGAAGGAGCTGAGGCTGTGATGCTCCACAGAGACAGAGAGCAGTACTGACCTTGCGGCAGCGAGGGTTGGGACAGCTGAACAAAGACATGTCTTTGTCCAACAAGGCCGGAAAGTTGCAGAACGGACATCTGTGAAGAGACAGAGGCGAAGGTTCAAACCCAGCTGCCGTCAGTGCAACAAACCTCAGAAGATCAGACACTTTCAGAAACATTTATGAACACAATCCTTCTTTTCTGTGTAAAATCAGAGCCGTTTTAAGGCATTTTTGGTCTAATTTTAGGATATTTGTCGTTACATCATAGATATTAAAAAGAAAACATGAATTGAAAATTGGTTTCTATGACCCGCTGCAGTTCTGGACTGTGGGGACCAGATTGTTCTTAGTGCCTTTGAGCCAAAATTTACCCGCCGCCACATCTTCAAGAACTCACCGAAGGACCAAGGACCCAGTAAAAATGAATTCTGGGTAAAGCCAAAAGAGGACATCACAGCAGGAGAAACCGTCAAAAAATGATTAGGGAAAAAATCTCTTATGGGATTCAAAAAACACAAGTTTAAATTCAAGTAACAAAACCAAAACATGTGTCTGGAATTTCCAAAACTATTTTTAAAATTATTATGGGATGGCCACAGGATCTATAGCTTGGCAGCCAGTTTGTGACAACATGGGAAATTTGCTGATTTTCACAATTTCCAACAATATGGGAAAAAACTACGGTAGTTCAAATTACAATAGTGGAGAAAAATTGTTGGTCCCCCAAAGTTAAAGAAAGAAATTCCAAAATTGCTCACTGAAATGACTTGAAACGCTCAAAAGTAACAATAAATTAAAATGAATTGAAAATTAAATAATCAAAATCAGCCATTACTTTTGAGTTGTTAATTAACAGAATTATTTTTAAAAACAAACTAATGAAATAGGGCTGGACAAAAATGATGGTACCCATAACTTAATATTTTGTTGCACAACCTTTTGAGGCAATCACTGTATTTGTCAATGAGCCTTCTGCACCTGTCCACAGGTATTTTGGCCCACTCCTCATGAGCAAACTGCTCCAGTTGTCTCAGGTTTGACGGGTGTCTTCTCCAAATGGCATGTTTCAGCTCCTTCCACAGATGTTCAATGGGATTCAGATCTGGGCTCATAGAAAGGCCACTTCAGAATAGTCCAATGCTTTTCTCTGAGCCATTCTTGGGGTTTTTTGGCTGTGTGTTTTGGATGGTTGTCCTGTTAGAAGACCCATGACCTGTGACTGAGACTAAGCTTTCTGACACTAGGCAGCACATTTCTATCCAGAATGCCTTGATAATCTTGAGATTTCATTTGACCTCACACAACTTCAAGACACCCTGAGCCAGACGCACCAAAACATAACTTCAATCTCCTAGAGGTTTCGATCTATTGCCTCCCAACCCCCGTATTACAAGAAAATGTGTTTGATAGAATACCAGGGATTTTGTAGCCACATTTTTTTCTTGTATCTCTAACAGAAATGTATTAATGTCAAAACAAATAAAGAAAAAATCCAAACAGAAGTCCCTAGGGCAGTTTTTATTACAAGGCAAAAAGGGCAGATGCTCAAGCACCCCTAGGGCCCTGCGAGTGCACGTGTCTGTCCCAACTCCTCGAGCATCGTTAGGAAGCTACTTGGAAACCAAAATGTTGATTTTAAGGTTTGTTGGATTTCTACGCCGTTAGCATGGCGAGCTCGAAAAGGTGGCGTTTCCCTGTCGCCTGCACATTTTTTACCGGTATATTGTGAAAATTTAATACACAATTCATGAATCTTTGGCTCAAGATGCATGAAATGATGACATAAGATATGAACATATAAGAAATGTAGGTGTGGTTAACAAAAATCTCTGTTGCCAAGGGAATCCAAAAATGTGATTTTGCTGAATTTTCTAAAAGTTACACAGATCTGCCCGTCACCCCCATGCTATCAAAAATTAAAGTGGTTGCTATGGAGATAAGACCAACAGAAAAGCCACCATTTTGAAAAAAGGTGACACCTTTTTAATGAATTTGTGGAATGCATTCTGATCAGGGTGCCAGGAGCAGAGGGGGAGAGTGGGGGGCATTTAGCAGCCGCTCAGCCAGGGAGGGGGGTCAAAAGAGGGCAGCGAGGGTCCGTAGCATTTTTTTCTGTAGATTAATAAAAAACTGAAATAATCCAAAATAACTCAGAATTTTGTACAAAGAAAATCCACAGAAGATAAACTCCTTTTGAAGAAAATATTTCACTTTAAACTGTTTCTCATCTAATCTGAGTGTGGAGGGATTTTGCACCAACACCCACCTGACCAGCTCATCGGCACAGGTGGCGGCCACCGCCTCCTCTGCCTGTCTCTCGTTGTATCTGAGCAGAATGTTCTCCGGCAAGACCTTCTCCAGCTCACAGGAGGGGTAGGAGCAGGGGCATCCGCCCTCCATGCAGCTCAGCTGTGCCTGTCACACACACACACACACACACACACACATCGGCTCATTTCTCAATACAGCAGGAATGTTTGCTTGACTGCATAAAAAAAAAAAGGAGAGACGGGTACCTGTCCTGCGCCGAACACGGCCTCCTGAGCGTATTTGACCAGACAGTCTTTGCAGAACAGGTGACCGTCGGAGCACTGCGTCATCTTCTCAAACGCAAACTCCCCAAAGCAGCAGCCACACTCAATCAGCTGACCGTCCTGAGCAAAGACCATCCAGAGGAGAAAAACCTTCCGTTAATGTTTTTATCTCCACTGTAATACCAAACTGAGACAGCAATTAAACATTTTAGCGCTTTTAGTTTGAGTCAATGAAAGTCACAGAAACTCTTAATCTACGTCTCACCTGCGGGCAGAGATCAGGTTTATCACATGAATCGTGTTAAAAAGTATGAAGAGGGGATTTCTGATAGAACTGACAAAAAGACATTTCTCATCTTCCTAAATGTCCTCCGAGCTTCCAGACAAACTTTCCAGGAGCCAAATGGATGATTCTGTCCTTTCTGTGACATCCGTCACATGTTTTAATTCCCAGACAAACTACAAGCTGTTTTTGGGTTATTAGCAGAATATAGCAGCTAAAGGTCTTATTGTGTTGATCCCAGCTTCCTGACTTTATCATTTTTTAGCTTTTACCTTTTTTACTCAAGCTAAATCTTCACACAAAGGAAGCTGCAGACCAGAAACTTCAGTTTACTTTCAACAAAAGATGAATATTTATGCTAGAAGTGTAAAGTGCACATTTTATCAGCTAAGTGATGTCATTGAGGAAGTCATTATCTTTGTACTTTAAAATAATACATTAAATTAACAAAAATGATCACATTTGATTTAACAAGAATCTGGCTCCTATAAACACGATGGGACGATCTTGAATGTTATCTTCAGCTTGAGCAGTTTTTAGGTCAGTCGTCCTGACCAGAGGTATCGAACCCCCCGCCTGGAGGCCCGCTGTTCTCTTAACCCCCCTGCCACTTACACTTTCCTACAGGCCTGATACACCTGAGCCAGGTAATCAGCAGTAGGTGGGCTCTCTGGAAAACCAATAGGTTTGACTCCTGTGGAGTCAGAAACTGAAACGATTGAAGCAGTGAATGTTTTTTCAGAATAAAAGCTGTATGATATTTGGACCAATGGGATGCTTTTGGCATAAAACCCCATAAATGAAAACAAAAAGAGAGTCAAAGTAAGTCCAGATTTGTGCAATTGATGCTCCATACCTTCTTGTATTCGTCTTCATTGACTTGCAGAGCGAGCAGGAAATCCTCATGCTGGAAAGATGAAAGCATGTTAGCATTATAAATAAAAGTCTGCTACTTTTTTTGTTTTTTTTTTCTAAATGACACTGCCTAAAAGGTCTCCTAAAAAAGACACACTTCTACAAATGCAAAAAAACAAAAGAAATGATCCTAAATGAAATAATGAAGCAACCAGAAGAAAATAAAAAATCTTATTGTGAAAATCCTCAGCAGGAAGAGGTATAAGGCAAAGCGTTTGCACCTCGGCCCACTCCTTGGCTTTCTGCTGATAGAAGGACAGCTCCTTCTGCACTGAAGCCTCTAGATTGCTGTAGGTCCGGCAGTAACGGCGGTTGTTCTCCAAGAAGAACATCCTTCTTTCCAGCTTCAGGGAACCTGGTGGCAAAGAGGAGGTTCAGCCTGCAGAGACCTCGGCTTCTGTAACTAAATGAAGGCCTGCAGTGGTTACCGTGCTCAAAGTGAAAGTCAATGAAGCATCTCTCTGAGGAGGTCCTGCTCCGTCTTCTCCTTCCTAACGAATCACCTGATTCCTGCCACTTCTTCAGAGCTTCACATAAGGCCTGAGGCAGACAGAAGACAGCCTCAAAGAAGGTGATGAAACAGGGAGGAGCAGGAAGAAACAAGCGGCGGCGTTACCTTGCGTGTGATTGCATAGTGTCCCTTCAGAGCGTTTAGAGCCCATTTGATATCTTGACAGCTGAGCATCCTGAAGTCCGCCATGAGCAGGTCTGCAGCTTGCATCACAACTTCCGATCCCACGGTGGTCAGCGTGCCGTAGTCGAACAGGTCCTCTGTCACCTGAGAGCACAAACACTTCAGAACGACTGACTGCAAATAGTCCAAAGGTTCTCCAGCTGATTCCTCTGAGCAGGTGAAGGCCAGAATCTGTTGGCAGCTACCACAAAAGGTTGCAACAACATAAATGCTGTTTTAGCAAACCCTGGATATTGAATACGTCATGAGAAACAATCAGATCTTTATTATTTCACATAAGTGCTTGTGGCTCAAGCAGGAATCTTAGCGAGCTTCACTTATAGCAGGAAATCCAACATTTTTAGGTCTTTTTCCAACAAAACAATATTTCTTACAGTAAACAATACAAGGATTTTGTTAAGTTTCTGTATTATTCCAAGACTGTAAAGTTTGCATTATTTTAATAATTTTCAAATAAAGCTTTTTTGTTTTGTTTTCATTACTCAGGTTTAAAGTCTGTTTAGCTAAAAGCTCTACAATAAAAATGTTCTTCAGGTTAAATAGGCCAGGACCATAACTGCGTCTATTTAAAACCCCACTGAAAACGTCAAAGGCTGCGGATCATGAAATCACCACTAAAGGCTGGTTCAAAGGAGAATGTATCCTGTTCTCTTCAAAATTAAAGTCTGATTTTATACTAAAAATACATTAAATATGCTGTTAGACAGTGGTGCTCAGCAGAGGAGTTTCAAATCTCAGCAAGGAAGCAGATCTCAGTGCGACACCAGTGTGTCACAAAAAACAGCAGCAATCGAACCAATCACAGAGCAGATACGTCTGATTTCTTCTTTCTGTGCTGAAAAATACTTGAAAATGTCACAAAAACACAAAACGAAGAAGATAAACAGCTGAGCGAATCCAACTGCAAGAGATTCAATGATGCAGCTGAGAAAATAAAGGATTGAGCAAAAAAATTACCTTTTAAATGAATCAACTGTTGACATTAAAACCATATTTAGAAAGGATGTCTTTTAGTTTTTAATACACATTTTTAAAATAACATTTTTCCCTATTTTTATAAATGAAACTTTTTACATTTAAAATTTAAATGAACTGTGTTTAGTAATCCTGACAATTATTTAGTGACCATCAAACTGTTGTACTACTGTTTCAAAAACTCTACTGGTTATACATTTATATATTTTTTTAACGAGATGTTATTTTCCATCTGTGCCTGCAGGCATCAGTCAGGACGAGGATTTTTGAAGCCTGGTGCTGCTTTTGTTGAATCACCTCTGGTTCGGAGTCTCCTGGCTGCAGCAGGATGCTGGTGGGAGCCACTGCGTCGGCCGCATTCTCTCGGTCTGCGTACTCCGGGTTCTCCAACAGCAGGTTACAAATACTGAAAAACACAGAACGGGCATGAGGCGGAACATTCACTCAAATAGCAGCTGCACACAGCGACTGGCTGCAGTAAATACAAACGGTTCTTTTTGTAAAGAAGAGCTTCTTACACATTCAAGTCTTTCACGTTGTTCTTAAGGATCAGTTCTGCTACATAGGCTTCCTGGACATCTGGGAATAAATCCAACTGCAGGAGACACATAAAGACGGATTTAGAGAACTTCACTGGAATCCCGACAGTCAGGATTCTAGCTCTGCAGTACTTACAACCCCAGTAATGAGGGCTCGAACGTAAGGCTGCTGCTGCTCCGGTCTCCCCTGCTGTGCGGACGGTCCAGGTCTGGCATCCTCTATGTGGGGAATGTCCTCTTGTGCAAGAAGGACCTTAACCAGGGCCGGGCCTGGATCTGCCCGCTCAGGACCAGGAGCTGGAACCAGACCAGCCTCGCCTCCATTGTGGGGGAGGGATGCGGCTGGAGCTGGTGGAGCAGGGTGATAGGAGCTCAAATAGGATGGCCTGATAGTGACGCTGCGAGCTGAAGGAGTGGCGGTGGAGGTGCCGGGCTGCACGGCGGGGTCGGGGACCGCCTCTCCAGAGGCCTGGCTCCCCAAGATTATCCGGTGTCCCGCCTCGGGGGGGCCGAGTCTCTCCGGGGCCGCTGCAATAAGAACTGCAGGATGGGGCCCGGACGGATGGTGAGGAGCTTGGGCCTGCTGGACCACAGGCTGAGCCGGCGCCTGAGCCAGGGTTTGGGGTTCCACCTGGATGAGATTGCCCTGCGTCTTATACTGTGTTGCAGTCTGCATCGGAGCGGCCAGTCTCCTCTGGTGCTGAACTTGAGTTATTACGTCAGAATCCTGGATGCTCTGCTGCTGCGGATGAACGACAAGCTTCACCTTCTGCCCCTGGGGGGGCAGGGGCAGATTTACAGGTTGGTGTGCAGCAGAGGTGCTGGCCTGAGCGCCGTCTGCTGCAAGTCTACTCGTCCGCTGGTTTTCTTGAGCACTGACAAAAGAAGAGGTTTGTGGAGCAGCACTCGGCGCCACAGAGCCAACTTGCAGATTCGACAGTCCAGATGTGCTCGGCTGAGGGGGGACAAGTGAAGTGGACTTGGCCTCCGTTTTCAAAGAAGAAACTACATGGATCTCCACCTTGGTGAGTCCTGAAGTGGCGCCCCAGCGTTGCGCTTCTAACGGTGTGTGTGATGACTGGCCTGGCTGTGGCGGTGTGTGTGTCCTTGGTGTGTGCGCGGCTGCTTGGTTGGGTTTGGCATCTCTGGAGGTGGAGACGGCAGGAGCCGGACCTCCTGTGGCGGCAGCGGAACTTGTGCTCGTTTCACCGTGAATGTGGCTTGCCCCGCCCCACTTGGCTGCTCGAATTACCGGCTTGCGTGCAAGAGCTGGAAACTGCAGAAAAACACAACAGGTAAAAAAAAAATATATATATATTTTTTGTTGTTAAAAGAAATTAAATTCTTAGTGTTTTTTGACTGATCTTGAAGTCACCTCCAGGATGCTGACATCGTCATCATCAGAGACTAAAACAGGACTGCCAGGGACCAGCGTCACAGGCTCTTCGTCAGAGTCATCTGATATGGTGATGAGAACCCTCCGACCCGCATAAGAACCTGCACACATCATATAAAAAATGGGATTTAGAAAATACACTGGATGGACCACTAGCTCCATGCCTATGCATCCAGTTGTAAACGACTAGATCCATGCACGTCTTCCTTTCCCTCGTCTGAGCTGACATCTGCCTCAAAGCTGCACGGCTGGATAGCTCCAATATTGCTCGCCATTTTTGTTGCACCGGTAATGTTAGGTTGGGGTTGTGAGGGGCTGTAACTAGTAGGAGAGTGGGTAAACAGAAAGCTCTCAGTAACAGGGAGGAGAAGGGGGAGTGGGGTTACTCAGCACCAATAGTCCCACCCACAACTCAGAGGGGAATTTCTAATGAACTAGTGCCGCTCTGCAGAAAGTATGTCCTAGAAAACAATACAAACTGGTAACACCTTAAAAATAGATCAAAAATTGATCGGAGTGAGACTTTAAGGGGCTAAAATGATCCCACAGTCAACACTAAACAGACACATGACTTGAATGCTGTGCCTATAAAGCAGCACACTCAATTATCAGAAAAAAAAAAGATTCTGCTACTTTTTGATTAAAAAATTTGCATTTATGATGCAGTGGTTGGTGCTCTCGCTTCACAGCAAGAAGGCACTTGTTCAATTCCCTTCTGGGACTGTTGTGTATGGTGTTTGTATGTTCTCCTGACACATACGTGGGTTTTCTCCAGGCACTCTAGCTTCCTGGTCTTCACAGACATTTTTAACACCTCCCTGGAGTCCTGCCACGTCCCGGCCTGCTTCAAGCTGTCCACCATACTCCCTGTCTCCAAGAAGCCCCGCATAACTGGTCTTAATGACTACAGGCCTGTGGCACTTAGGTCTGTAGTCATGAAGTCATTCGAGCATCTGGTCCTCCCCCACCTCAAGTCCTTCACCTCCCCCCTCCTGGACCCTCTGCAGTTCGCCTACAGAGCCAACAGGTCTGTAGACGACGATATCAACCTGGCCCTTCACTTCATCCTGCAGCATCTGGACTCCACGGGAAACTATGCTAGGTGTTCATGGACTTCAGATCGGCATTCAACACTATCCTCCCCTCTCTGCTCCAGGAAAAGCTTCTCCAGCTAAACGTGCCTGACTCCACCTGCAGGTGGATCACTGACTTCCTAACGGACCGGAGGCAGTGTGTGCGGCTGGGGAAGAATGTCTCCACCACCCAATTTATCAGCACAGGATCTCCACAGGGCTGTGTTCTTTCTCCTTTGCTCTTCTCCCTGTACAGCAACTATTGCACCTCCAGCCATGACTCTGTCAAATTGATCAAGTTTGCAGATGACACCATCGTCATTGGGCTCATCTCTAACGATGATGAGTCTGCCTACAGGAGGGAGGTGGACCGGCTGGTGTCGTAGTGCAGCATCAACAACCTGGAGCTGAACACCCAGAAGACAGTGGAGATGATAGTGGACTTCAGGAAAGTCACAGCCCTCTCATCCTGACAGACTCTCCCATCACCATAGTGGACTCTGTCCGTTTCCTCGGCAACACCATCACCCAAAACCTCAAGTGGGAGCCGTCCATCAGCTCTCTGCTCAAAAAGGCCCAGCAGAGGATGAACTTCCTGCGGCAGTTGAAGAGAGCCAAGCTGCTGGCCCAGATGATGGTGCAGTTCTACACGACCATCATCACCTCCTCCATCAGCGTGTGGTACTCTGGAGCCACAACCAGGGACATCAACAGACTATTGTGCGCGCAGCTGAGAAGGTGATTGGCTGCAGCCTTCCATCTGTCCAGGACCTATACGTATCCAGAACCCGAGCACGTGCAGGTCGGACAGCAGCCGATCCTTCTCACCCTGGACATGGTGTACTTGAGCCACTCCCTTCAGGCAGGAGGCTAAGGTCCATCAGGATCAGAACCTCACAACACAAGAACAGTTTCTTCACCTCTGCAGTCAGACTCATGATCACCTTTTAACCCCCCCCTTAAACTTCACTTATATGTCCAGTCAACTACCTGCACCTTGATAATCCTCAGTTTCACTGTTTGCACAACTTATTCTATTTATTTTTCTGACCATTGTCTCATTTTAATTGTGCTTACTGTTGTTCATTTTTTCTATTCTTAAGTGTTTATGTTTCATATCAGCACCGCAGCAAATTCCAATTCTGTGAAACTGCTCTGTTTACCGAAAATTGCAATAAACACTCCTTGAATCCTTCCTCCCACAGTTCAAAAACATGCTTCATAGGTGAATTAGTCTCTCTAAATTGCCCCTAGGTATGTGCGTAAGTGTGCAACCCTGCAACAGACTGGTGGCCTATTCAGGGTGTACCTGGCCTTTGCCCAACAGCAACCCCAAAAAGGATTCAGCAAATTCAGAAGACAGACAGACGGACGGATGGTTGAATGAATGGATAAATGAATTCACTACTATACGATTAGTTTTTAAGTTGCCCCGGCCTTAGTTGGGTGAAAATGCTTAGATGTGTAAGAGCAGGATTCTCACCTTGGCTACGATGGACATTAAAACTTGCGAGGTGAATCACGTCATCATCTTTGTCCCCTTCAGCCATCGTGGAACTAAACTTGGAAGTCCGCACAGAGAATCACTGCCAGGTCAAGAGCATCTACTCCAGCAAAAAAAAAAAAAAAAAAAAAAAAAACAGCAACAAAAACAATCACCTTAGAATTAGGATGAATTAGGATTAAATGAAACAATCTTGTGGATCTGCTAACTGCAGACAGAAAAGTCTCATGTAAAATTTTTATTTCAAAAACTTTGTATGAGTAAAAAGTGACAACTAGCTTTGATAAACTTACTATCAGAGTCGGTAATACTCCTGCGCATGCTTTTGTTTTTGTTTCAGTTTAAAAACCCGTCAGTTATTTATTTTGAGAGAGAAAAAAAATCAGAAAACCACGAAGAAACTGGGATCTCGAGAAGAAAAACTTAAAATAAGAAAATAAGTGAATTTGAGCTTAACAATGATCAGGTTAGCAAACTTACTTTAGTAAACAACAGAAGTTAAACCTGGAGGCTAGCAACAGAGTTGATGACACAGGCGTCACTGCTCATCTCCGTTAATGGACACGCTTTGGTTTGGTTAGCTTAACCTGCTAAGCCGGCCGTTACTCTAAAAACCCGTTCGATAACCCGTACTGATTATCGATGCAGACGATAACTGAGATCCTCTCACAACAACATTTCTGCACAAACTCAAAGCACCACTTTTCCTATTTAAACCGTTTGACATTCGGTTGAAACTAACGATTTTAGAACTAAGTTTAAAAATGGTGGACCTAAAAACGAAAACTAAAGAAAGGAAGAAAAAACAAAAGACAAAAACGCCTGAGCAGTTTAAAATCATTTCCGCACACAGACACAGCGAATCCCTGTGCGAAGCTAGGCTATTAGCTTCGCCGGCTAACTAGCTAGTGGCTTATTTAGATAGCTGACTTCTGTCAGTCTTTTTACCCACAAACCCATGCAAACTAACAACGTGCACGTGACGTGTTAGCATAAAAAATCCCAGCACAGAAACGTACGGTACCGCTGAGTCGTCGTGGACCACCAGAAGGATGCGAAAAAGTGTTTTGTTAGCCTCTGACAATCCGTGTGTATCGAAACTGCCAAAACAAGAGGAGCGTCGACGTCACACGTGAAATGCCTTTCAACGACGTAACGTCACGGATGTTCTGTGAAATGTAGTCCAGTGGTCAACCACCATGATTGAAACTGAGTTGCATCAAGTCGCACAAGCAGCGCTGTGAAAGTTCCAAACTGTAATACTGTACATTACAAATGATTGTTTGTTTAAAAGTAAGCCCTTATTTCATAATGCTAATGTCTCAGAATTGAAAAACATAACATAAGTGTATTATAATGTTCACTCCTCGAAAAATAAATGAATAAATAAAGCAGTTATTTGATTCATTAA
Organism: Oryzias latipes; assembly: GCF_053564925.1. Taxonomy (NCBI): domain Eukaryota; kingdom Metazoa; phylum Chordata; class Actinopteri; order Beloniformes; family Adrianichthyidae; genus Oryzias; species Oryzias latipes. The sequence goes on from NC_136244.1 coordinate 7,726,500, forward strand.
CGCTTGGGTCTCAAACTCAATTTACCTTGGGGCCGGCCACTAAGGCAGAGTCTGACTGAGCCTGAGCCAATGCCAATTTGAATCAGATATATATTTTTAAATCCATAGTTCTCAGTTTTTTTAAATTTAATTCTATAACACAAAATAAGACGAACAAGGACCCAAGTGTAAACAAGTAGTGCAGCCTATAGCCTTAACTTCCTCTGATACATCCCGTCTTTGGTAGTAAATGTAAACTGACCAAAAATATAAACGCAACACTTTCGTTATTGCTCCCATTTTTTATGGTATGAACTCAAAGATTTGAAACCTTTTCCACATACACAAAATAGCCAGTTCTCTGAAATATTGTTCACAAATCTGTCTAAATCTGTGATAGTGAGCACTTCTCCTTTGCCAAGACAATCATCCCACCTCACAGGTGTGCCATATCAAGATGCTGATTAGACGGCATGATTATTGCACAGGTGTGCCTTAGACTGGCCACAAGAAAAGGCCACTCAATTTATTTTAGACTAGAGTACAGTATGTCTTCCAATAGTGACCTGTCTCTAATAATAGACCTGGTCTCCAATAAACACAGAGTCCAACAAGTGTTTTACTTAAGAGGCCGATCTCTGACAGTGGCCGGGCTCCTTAAATCCTGAGATGTTCATCTGGTGTTGTATGTGTGTCTTGACCAAATTTCCCCCACGATGAACCCATGAGTCATCACCATTCTGTCTGTGATGGAATAAATGGCGGTCTCCAACAGTCTGATAAACACATTTTTGGAATAAGCGCCAATATCTTCACATTGGAAGATGTATGGTAGCCAGTCTCCCGCTTCTGTATTTTCATAGTTGAATTCAAACTGTGGTTCGTAAAAGAAGGGGCGCTATTCATTGGAGATCGTTACACATACCTGAGATGAAAGAAATGTAAGGAACTCAATGTGGTCTCCAGTCTGAATCAGATCAGATCGACTCTATATGAGAGTTGGCTACAATCAGAATGCACCGCTCATCGTAAACTCATCCGCTCCCATGTTAAATGGAGAGGGGTGTCACCCAAGCCAAGGTCCTAGAGGCCTGGGAGCTTGAGGGTCCTGCGTGGTATCTTAGCTATTCCTAGCACCTTTCTGCACTGAGATGTCTGAGGTCCTTCCAGGGATCTGCTGTAGCCACTCCTCCAGTTTCAGGGTTACTGCCCCAAGTGTTCCAATCACCACGAGCACCACTGTCACCTTCACCTTCCATGCTTTTTCCAGTTCTTTTGTGGGTTTTGAAGCATCCATTTGCTCTGCATGTCACCTGTCTGAGTAGTAGCATTCCAACAGATCCTTGTTCCCGCAGCTAGTCCATTTCCATCTTGTTCGAGTAGCCCACTTTCCATCAGGGGATGTGGTTCCCCAGCACCTGGTTGGCCGGGCGACGTCATGACGTGTTTCATTGTTTCTCATGGGGTATGAGGTTTTGCCCAAGCATCCTCACTGGATAATGTAAACATGATCATTGACCCATTAATTGCTCATTGTGACCCACTTGGAATCAAACCCAGGTTTCCTGCATGCCAGTCCTGCACTTAAGAGTCCAATTTCTTACAAAGTTTGGGTGCATGTAGAGACTTAACCCTTCTGTTATGCCCCCCCCCCAACCTTTGTTCTAATTAATGCAATAAATTAGTCACATCTGTAGTCTAAGGATTGCCCTCCAAGTTGTGTGCAGAAAGCTCCTTCTCATCTGTTTTCCATTCAAACTGTGACATTTACTGTGATTTTTGTCGTTACATATTCTTCTTTTCTTGCTTTTCACACAGATTAAAAAAATCATGATCTGATCAAGTGGTGTACAAGTAGCTGGAAATCACATTATTGGGGAGAAATGATGTTTTCCAAATCAGATAAGTTTGTATGAACATTTGAATCATTTGATAACTCATGAAAGCAGGTTATAATCAGCTTTTTGTTGGGCCTGTAAACAAGAAAAATTCTGAAAAAATAAAAAATATGTGCATTAAATAAATGTTTTTACACAAATGTAAAACAAAAAAAAAACACTTTCTATGAAAATATGCTGTTAAATATATTTTTCATTCCATAGTTGGTTGAATTCCTCAGTTTCTGTATTATTTTCTAAATCAAAAATGAAAAAAGCCAACATTAGATTTTCTTTTCAATTTAATTCATTTAATATAATCTTATTTACATTTTATTTTTTCATAAATGTTTAGTACATTGTAAGTTACAATACTTTGCATCCATTACACAGTGAACTCTGACCCTAGAAAGAAACGTCGTCTGAAATCATAATAATGCTTTTGTAACAGTCTTCAATCCACAACAGAGTTAAAGGTTTTTCCGTGTTTTATTCCACCTTTAAAACTGATTTCCTTCTTTTGGGATTTTTCATTTTTATGGCGTTTTAATGGGCTGTAGTGAACAGAAGATGGGCAGAGAAAGGTCATGGATAAAAGACAGCAAGATGGGCATTGTAACATGAATAAAAGGCTTAGAAAACATGCCACAAATAAAAAACTCCCAAAAGTGCCTTTATGTTTTCATGATTCAGGCTCATTCAGATACAAAAAAAAAAAAAAGAACATTATCCACCTTTAGAACATCAATTGAGTTAGATTTCTAAAAATTAGAGCAGGGAATATAATCTCCCTTTGACTTTATTGTAACCTGGTATATAAAAACACCAACTTTAATCATACGCTGCCAGAGTAATTCTCCGCAGTGATATGAATGCTAAAAAAAGGAACAATTCAATAAAACCCACTTTGTGGATTGCTTGAACTGCTTGAGCGTCAAGCAGTGGAGGGGTAACAGATTAGCACGAGCTCGTCGTAGAGCATATAGCAGCTTGGTCAGTCATCACTTAGTAATAAATAATAAAACATCAGAGTGGATGAGAGTGGTCGCCAAACCGAGGATCAGGCTCATTTGATCGTTTTTTTTTTTGTCTTTTAAACAGCATAACTTGAGCGCCATGCTGGACACACACATCGACATTCACACCAACTCACACTCTCCATCATGCACCCGGACATAAAAACGCACATCAAAGTGGTTAGACGTGAAGCATGAGTTACAGTCGCTCAGACAGTTCTTTGCTTTGTTCTCCGCTCCGAAGTCTCCGCTGGCGGGCCGGCGTGTGACTGTCCGGTTCAGTCCAGAGACTCAAGTGCGACAAAAGTTCTGTTTTCTTGTGGTTAGACATTCAGAAGAATGACATCATAGCTTGTTAAAACTGAAGGGTAGAAATGCTTCTCCAAAACGGGTTGAAAATTGGTTTAAAATACTTTTCTGCCCTGTCCTCACGCTGCTGTGCTTCCTCCCGCCGCCACGTCGGTCCGGAGGCGCACGGCGAACCGCGGGCGGTGGGTGTTCTCGTGAGGCTTTTTCATTTTGGGAGGGTGTGTGTATTTGTGTTAATGTGACACAGTTGTGTGCAAGTGCAGGCGTGACTGTATGAAGAGTCGCCGGTGGACACGTCACTCCACAGCGAAGCCGCAGGTTTCCTCCACAGCCGTCAGCAGCTTCTCATAAAGCTTCTCGTAGGACTCGTATGGAGGGATGTCTATTCTGTTGAAACTGGAGACACAAACACTTTTTAGTCCACACTCGAGTGCAGGTGGAGGGGAGAGCTGCACCGTCTGCATCCTCACCATGTGTGAGCTTTAGGCAGGTTGTCTGTGTTGGCGTCTATCAAGTGAATGGTGAAGAGCCTTGGTCCTGCAGAACCTGTAGAGCCTTACACAGATACATTCTAGTTATCACTGCTCTTCTTCGGAAAACAGATCAGATGAAAACGGCACTCTGGAGAAAAAGGTTTTTTTGTTTTTTAAGGGAAAATGATCTTGGACGTTTGTTAGAACCAGGAACAGAACAGAACAGAAGAGTCCTGCCAGTTCTGCCGCTTTACACCAAACAGTCATGAGAAAGCAACACTTCACATTTATCCTCATGTCTTAACCGCTAAGCGTCAAACTGATCTTCAGGTCAGATGTACAAATGGATCCGGTTTTTATTCATCCTGGAGACACAATCTAAAATCTTTCTTGTTTTGGTTCCTTATGCTTTAAGCAGAACTGACAAGGCTAAATTTAAAGACATATCATCGAGGCTCAAAATATAACGTTTTAGAGAGAAAAAAAACATGCTAGAAAGGGTGTTTTGCTTAGAGACAGAGGACTTATTGTTGCATTTAGACATGTGAGAACAAAGTGGAGTCGATCCATAGAAGAGCAGCCAAAGCAAATGTTTCATTCCACTTTTTCAGATTTATAACAAAGTAACTATAAAGTCTCCATGAGGAAATAAAACCAAAGATCTATATGTTTTATGAAATGTCAGTCTTTAGGGGTTAAAACTTTAAGTTAAGGTCTCATTTTTCTTTTTTCTGCTAGAAATCTCCAATTATTTCTTTTTTTAAAGAGTTAGAATAAAAAAAAATCGAGTTTTTGGGGATTTAAACATGTTTGTGTGGCATTTTTCTGATGGGAGGACATACAGAAAGAAAATGACTAATTTGCACAACTCAGAGGTGAATTTCTGATGACCCTCTGCTGCTCTGCAGAAGCTGTCCTAGAAAACAACACAAGTGTTTTGATTTTGGCTAAACACCATAATCATGAATAAATAAAACACTTGCAACGCTTTTACAATAAATTAAAATAAATGATTGGAGTGGGACTTGAAGTTCTTAGTAAATATTAATCTCAGTTATGGTAGTACTCAATTATATTTAAAACTGAGGTTGAATTAAAACCATAAACTAATAAAATCTATTTTACTAAAATATTAGCTTCACGTTTTGCTTATTTGTGGTTTATTTTTACATGAAATAACTAAGATTTGATGAGGAAAAGGCGATTTTTTTGGTGCACTGAAAACGATCCATGAAAAATATTTTGTTTATTTTTAAAGTTTTATATACGTTTAGTCTCTAGACTTGCCACTAAAAAAATATTTTTCTGTTTTAATTTTTAGGGGTTAAAGTTATCCAAATGAGTCATAAAATTGCTGTTTTGAAAACTGCATTTTCCCACTTAAAAATGCAGATCAGAAATATTATAGGCTTAAAAATAAACAAGCAAAATAGCCATGAGAATAATTAGCCTGACAAAATTAAATTAAGTAAGAAGGGCTACCAATCATGAAGGAGGAAAGATTTTGGGCCAAAGCTCTGCTTAATGACAAATTCTTCATCGTGCAGCAAGATACTGAGGTTCAAAGTTAGTCCAAGTGTTTAAAAGCAGCTTAAGGACTTTTGGTTTCATTTCAGATCAACAGGAGAAACTAAAGCGTTCGTTTTGATTCAACGGTTAAGTGAGTTTACTGAGTGAACCAGTGCTCGACCCACCCTGCAATGCTTTGAACCCCTGCAGGGGGACGCGGGTGGAGCCCGTGACGAACTGCAGCAGACGTCCTCTCCTCTCCTCGCTGAAGGCCTCCACGGCCTGCCAGAACCACCGCACCACATTACTCTCACTTGTGCAATGCTTCAGGCGGGTGTTGGTCTTCCAGTCTGCAAGATCTATCTTCCCAAGTCCACCGATGATTAGCTGGACAGATTGGAAAAGTGGGTTTGAGTGTCTTGCCTTCCTGTTGCATGTAAACCCAAACGAGACGCGTACCTCCAGTTCTTTGTGGTCAAAAGGTTTGAGAAGATGCTGTGGGATCAGCTCACCGAATCCCTTCTGAAGAGCCAGAAACTGAGCCTCGATTCCACGCATGAACCTCCAGTTCACATACAATCTGGAACACCAACAAGTTTATTTACCTCATGGAAAAAGCAGATCCTTCCCCCGTTTGTCATATATAAAGCGCTAGTGTGTAATCACCTGACGTATTCTTTCTTGTTCTCCTCGGTGACCGCAACATTTCGGCCGTTTGGTTTGAGTTCATGCTGTGATAATTTCCCAAAGGCGTTGTGCTCCACACAGAACGTGTGGTCAAGGACTGAAGTGATGTCATTTTCTCTGTGGACAAAAAAAAAAAAAAAAAAACCTTAAAACTGGAGACCATAAACAAAAGTAAGTCCTACTAAACTGCTTGCTATCGAGGTAACAGATACTCACAGTATCCAGACCAGGCTCTTGTGCAACTCCGGGTCGGTGGTCTCCAGGTCGTTGAGCTGGATGGGTTTGCCCAGCAGCTGCTTGTAGAATGGCAGCGTGAAGCTACCGTTGATGTAGTGACCGTGGAAGACTGCCAGGCCCATCACACGACCCACAAAGTGGAAATACGACAGATGGTCCTAGGAAGCAGAGAGAGCCACAGAGTCAGAGGATTCTCCTCATCCTGGCCCTCAGACGGGACGTGGGGGCTTCAGAGGGAACTCACAGGGTTGATGGAGGAGTCGGGGTTGATTTGCAGGGTGTAGATGTTGTCCGTGGAGTACTGGAACAGGCCGTAGTAGGGGTTCAACATTTCATGACACAACAGGTACAGCCACTCCCTACAATAAAACAGAAAACGGACTTCTGCTAACAAAACCTTCTGTTTAAATAAAAAAAAAAAAAGATTTGATGGGATTTGAACTGCTTGATGCCATCTGCTTATATTTATACAATAAACAACCATCAACAAATGTTTACCTCGCCACTCCACCATAATCAAGGCCCTCCTCCCCTCTGAACTTCACCATCAGCCGTTTCTTCAGGTCCTTAGGCCTCATCTTCATGATCTGTCGATATGACTCCTACAAACACACAAGTGCTTAAATGTCATCTCAATGTCAATCTTTTCTGACCTTTTGATAGTATTAAAAATCCTGCCTTATAAATTGCTTTGGTGGCCACTAGAGGGAACTAAACACGATAAGCCTGAATCTTCCAAACATCCTGACTGAAGAACTAAACCCACTTTTGTTTCCATGCAGATTCATTCTGTGTCGTCATCATAATTTATTTCAAACTAGCAGCTAAAAGCTCATTGCATTAAGCAGAATTAGTTTGGAGATTAACTCTTGAATGTTAGCCTGAATAGAGCAGGCAAACATTTTTTATTTAACTGTTTGTGCAGCTAAAAATGTTTTCGTTTTGCAACTTTATTGGTTTAATTATCACTGATAAAGTTTTTTTTAATTTTACAACCTAAGGGCAGTTAAACCCTGAATGCTCTCTGCAGGCCTTTTGTTAGCTGCAGGTTTTCTCTTTTTACAGATCCAATAGATGTAACTTATTCTATCAACAAGTGCATCATCCACTTAAACTTAGAGTTCAATTAAAAAAAACGAATAAAATCTATTTCTACGTATTTCTGATTCGTCAAACCATAAAAACATCTTTCTTTGAAGTATTCCTTCCATTAATATTTGGGTAAAAAAATTGTTTTTTATCAGAAATCAGGAGTTTGAGGATAAAAAATAATGGAGGAGTGAACTGAATCATGAACTTATGAATCTAAACTAAATTCGTTCAGTGTTTCTGCCGGTGATCTCTGATCATGCTTCAACCCTTTAACAGTGAGGCTTTAGCTCAGGTGTTTACATTCATTCAACTTCTTTAACCCTTTAAACTGTTTCTACCATAACAGTCGCTTTTCACAGCGTCAGAATCAGCTGATTTACGTTGATGCATGAGAGTGACAGGATGTCAAAAGGTGTTTATTATTTAGGTGTTGCCAACAACACTGGCGTTGAAGGGTAAATGGCTGCTTCTCATCTGAGTTGGACAGTCAGAGTCGAGGACGAGCTCATCAGATCAGATTTAGCCGAGACCTTTAACTTACTTGTGACTAGCTGTTCTGACTATATTTTGATGCAACACTCCTCCAATATTGGTGTTCTTTGTAGGTTTTTTGTTAAACTAAAACTTAAGGGCTTTAAATAAATCAGTTTTTTTTGGTGAAATCTTACAGTTCTCTTAAAAAAAAGTGCCTTTCTAAATGTGTTTTTCTGTGTAACAGCTTCCAGGACAGAAAAAGCTGTGAAGGGATTTGTTACCATAAAAATAGGAATTTAACAGATTATATAAAACGATTTTCTGAATAGTCAACAGTAATGTTCCACGTGGACAGCTTTCTCCTGCTCATGCGCCTCCCCCTCACCTCAAAGATCTCCTCTCGGGACACCTCGATGCGACAGTGTCCTGCCTGTGGCTGCTGCAGCGACAGCTCGTGGCGGAGCAGCTTCAGCTTATGCACCAGATCTCTCTCGTAACGCGCCGCCACCTCCCCGTCGCCTCCTCCGTTCCCGCTCACTCCTCCGCCTCCCCCCTCCTCAACCCCCACATCCATCTGGGGGACCTGGGATGACTCCTTGGCCTGGGATTGCTGGCTGGAGGGTTGAAAGCAGCAGGAAGTCAGTGCATGGAAAAGCGGAGTGGGAATAATGCCAGGGGAGTGGGCAGCACTGCAAAGCGAGCAGTTACTCCAGACAGCTGGATCGACAATCAGCCCACATCTCTGTGAGGAGCACCTTTCAGTTTTACCATAAACACAGCTGATGGTTAGAGGAGCACACTCAGATAAGACTCAACACATCTGCCAGACAGATGTGGGCCGAGTTCTATGATGAAGGCAAGATTCAAAGTGAGTCTAAAATGAAAAAAATGTGGAGTTTCAGGAAAAGATCCAGAACTGGGAGACTGACTGGATTGAGGGTCCTCCTTCAGAATGTTTCCATCAAGCAGACACTGATCGTTACTCTGTCAGCTTGATTAATTAAGCTGTGCAGCAGTGGGCTCATAATTAGCAGATCACAAGTTCAAGTCCAGGACTTTGTTTTAATCCATTGCATCAAGTTTAAAAGTAGGAAATCCTGCTTTTTGTCAATAGCTCTACCTGCTAAAATCATTCTTTTTATTTAAAAATGAAGGAAAAACCTTATTTTGTAAATGTCTGAAAGTAAATGACACATTCAGGTGTAGCTCAGTCGTTTGTTGTACATGTGGCTGCATGATCGGTGTAATAGAACCAAGAGTCGTGTGGAAAAGAAAAAAAGCCAGATTTGAAACAAGTTAAAAAGAAAAACAAAACATGAAAAAAACTTCCAACACTGAAAATTATTTGATAATTGAAAAAGATTGAAATCCATGTTTTTAGACATTAAAGACATTTTACAAAGTTTTATGTTGTTTTAACTTCTCTTTGTGTTACACCTTTCCAAACTTTTCCCAAAATCAGCACAGTGGAGATTTTTTTTGTCTCATTAAGTGCTAGGATGTAAAAATAAGTAAATTATTATAAAAATGAATTATTTTGCTCCCAGACACTTCTAACAATAAAAAAACTAGATTAAGTACTCAAAAAACCAACCCTAAAAACAACATTTATTTTTTGTTCAATTTTAAGCATGTTTTTTTTTTTACAGTTTACTAAATGTTTACTAAAGTTAGACTGGCATTTATTGTTATTATTTTGAAAGCAGAAACTTAGATTTCTGTTCCAAGCATAAATTCTAGATTTAGATTTTAGGAAGATTTATGCAGATGGGCCAATTAAGATCGTATTTTTATATTGTTCACATTTTCTCCTAAAATTAGTAATTTCCACTTTTTACACTAGTTTTTTCGTTACTGTAATCAAAACAAATTACAATTAGGTACATAAAAACTAAAAAAAAAATCCCAAAACATTTGCAGAGAACTAGCCAGGGCGTTCAGTTTGTCAACTCCAGTTTATCTATATGGCTCCTTAAAATGACTTGAGTCAAATAAGGCGCCGTACGTTAAAAGCTGTAAACATCAAAAAGCAACAACAATATTAAAACAATTGAAGGTAAAATAAAGTATGAATAAGTGGGAAATTGCACTTTTAAGAAGTCCAAAGGTTGGTTAATCAGTAAAGTTCTGCTCCTGAACTTGGTGGCGTTGGGTTGTTCGGCCTTGCACATACCTGATGATGTTGTGTAGGCGTGGGTCTGTGAACTGTGTGGTTCGATTGTTGTGGTCGACAAAGTAGATGCGGCCGGAGACGGTGCTGCGGATCTCCCAGCCGACAGGTAAAGGGCCGAGCTCCTCGCAGCTCACGCTGGCCAGGTCCCTGCAGACACACAAGCACAATGTTGTTGCCTCATCGAGTCGCACTCTTTTCTGCAGCAGCAGCGGCTTGTTCTCAGGTCTCACTTATTTCCAGTGAAGTCATACCGAGGTATCCGCGGATCGTGCCAGGTGCTGACCCCTGTCTGTGTGTGAAGGAAGTACACCTGGCCTTGAACTGTCGTTCGCTGCTCTGTTAAAATAAACAAAAAGGATTTCACCACAGGTGTCAAAAAATGCTGAGAGATGTTTGACCTCATGCTTTAGACTGACCATATCCTTCTGGTAGATCAGGCGGTTGATGCCCGGGGGGTCTGTTCTGGGGGGTGTGGCCGTGCCCTCTAGAGTCCTGCCCTCGGATTCGTTGCGTCTGCAGATGGTTCTCCTGAACAGGGGATTCAAGCCGGCAGCTCCACCCCCCTGCAGCACCGGTGGAGTCGGAGTAGGGCAGTGGCTCTTCGTTGAAACACCCCTCAAAAACAGGCCTATGTGGAGGGAAGTGCAAACTGAGTCTTCCCCATGAACAAAAAAAAAAAAAAAAACACTCGACAGGACGCAACACAATGTCCCTGCAGGATAAACTGTCCTAAAAGGTTTGTCTGCTCCTCACCCATCATTCTCCAACAGTCCTCTACAGTCCACTACAGGCCCACCATTGCCAATGCGGTCCCGGGTCTGCAGGCTCACTGGAAACCAAGACGGAACACAGATTAAGACTTTCACTTATCAGAAAAAAGCTATTTTTCTGCCTTTTTGTGAGGTTTCTACCGACAAATCCATTCCCAGCTTCTCAGCAGTGACCTGACCGTGACCCTAACATTCACCCTCAAAATGTTAAGGTTGGTTTATGCTCTGCAGCAAGCAACACGTTTGTTCACAAACAGCTACAGTCAGGACCATGAATATTTGGACAGAGACACATTCTTTCTAAACTGTAGATTACTATCACAGTGAATTTTAGATAAAACAACTCAGATGCCATTGAAGTGCAGACTTTCAGCTTTTATTCCATGGGTTGAACAAAAAGATTGCATAAAAATGTGAAAAAGTAAAGCATTTTTTAAACACAATCCCTTCATTTCATAGGCTTGTTAAGTAATTGGACAAATGAAATAACTGCAAACAATCTCCACGCCTTCTCCATACTTTTCTCTTTCCATCATTCTGGTAGAGGTTGATTCTGGTCCAAAGAATGTTTTTCCAGAACTGTGCTGGCTTTTTTAGATGCTTTTTAGCATTTACCCTCTGTATGTACTTTCATGCAGTCTTCTTTTTATGGTAGACTTGATATTGATACGCCTACCTCCCGGAGAGTGTTGTTCACTTGCTTGGCTGTTGTGAACGGGTTCCTCTTCACCATGGAAATGATTCTGCGATCATCCACCACTGTTGTCTTCCGAGGACGTCCAGGTCTTTTTGTGTTGCTGAGTTCAGCAGTGGTTTCTTTCTTTCTCAGGATGTACCACACTGTTGATTTTGTCACTCCTAATACTGTAGCAATTTCTCGCATGGTTTTTTATCTGTTTTCTCAGCTTAATGATGGCTCCTTTCACCTGCATGGAGAGCTCCTTTGACAGCATGTTGTCAGTTTACAGCAAAATCTTCAAAATACAAGCACGAGTCCTCTAATCAACTCGAACGCCTTTTATCTGCTTCACTCATAATGACATAACAAGGGAATTGCCCACACCTGCCCATGCACTACCATGGAATTCAATTGTCCAATTACTTACAAGCCCATGAAATGGAAGGATTGTGTTTAAAAGCTGAAAGGCTGCACTTCAATAGCATCTGAGTTGTTTTATCTAAAATTCACTGTGGTAATGTCCAGAAACAAAATTAGAAAGAATGTGTCTTTGTCCAAATATTTATGGTCCTGACTGTATAAAAACAGGAAGTTTGGTCTTTTCTAGTCTGAACATTAGAAGTTGATGAGAAGCTGAAGAGCAGAAATCCAACAAGTTCCCCACAGCAGTGACAAAGACACCCAAATGCTGGCTTTGGGTGGATTTAGGAGGAAGAAAAACCTTTTTGAAGCAGAAACAGAAGATCCGTGGTTTCTAAAGTACTAGTAGAGGAAAAAGGAGACAGAAGGTGAGGGATCTAACCCAGGTCAGATCACACCATTCAGAACGCACCAAGGAGGAACGCTAGTGTGCCAAGAAAAAGGAACTAAAGTCCAGATCAGTTCTCAACTGTAAGCACTAGATGGCTGGTTCCACAATCAGAAACCTCTTTTTAACTCCTGGGTTTAGATTTAAAATCCAGTTAGAGTTACATGCTGCATGTTTCTCTGTCCTGTGATAAACAGCTCTTTAAAGTTCCCTACATGACCTTTGGAGTCAAAATGGCAGCCACACTGGAGTTAATAGACCACAGCAACAATAACGTCTCCTGCTTGATTCATGCCGTTTAACGTTTGATGCACAAAACCAAATTTTTTGATCTCCTTGGCAACTAGACATTTCACAAACCCCACCCACATCTTTTAAGAGAGTAACAACTGTTAAGATGTTGTTTGGTTCAGATCCGCCCCAAGCTGTTTCCCATTGATAGAGACTTCGCCATAGCTACGTCTTTAGAGTTTTGGAGAGGAATGTTGTTAGCCTTTTTAGGGAATCGATCAAAGATTAGGTACAGAATATCCTTAAGGAATGTGTCCAATGGAAAGTTAAGACTCATGAAAGGGCATTTTAAAGATGGCTAACAGGGTCCATGGTAGGCCTCCACAATAAATCTCAAATTTATGGTCATCGTAATATCAGCCTTGCAATAAATGGTTACCTGAAATGTTTACACACATGCCAAAACAATCTTATGGCAGCTTGAAGTATTTAACAAATTAAAGATAGCTCTTTACGCGTTTGACCAATCAGATGGAGCCCTTTTATTTTCAATACCTGCCTCCCATGTAGACGAGGGATGTTTGGAATATCAGTTATGTAGACTTTGATTTACATAAAACTGTTGCAGTAAAAGGAAATGAAGTAGGAGTTGTTTTAGTTTTGCTTTTTCTTCATGTATCGCAAGTCATATCGTCATCGCAATATTGATCACAAATATCACACATTGCAAGGTTTTTCAAATCGCGCAGCCCCAGTCAAAGGTCAAGAATCCTGCCCTTAGCTGTTAGTCGGGTCCTCACAAGTTGTCAAGTAATTCATATCCGCCCTTATGCCTCAGAACTACAGACACATTATTATACAGGTGCAAAATAGAACACATTTTTTGTAGTGTAAATGAGCAGCAGGATGAATAAAATACATTTGTTTAATCGCTTCAATTTGAAGTGTTTACAACCATAATGAATGTAAGTGTACTTTAGCATCACTTGTATGTATGTTCTTAATTGTTGAGGTTGACCTTTTTGTTCCATGATTTGCCATTACTGAACAGTTGAAAAAAAAAAAAGACAAATATGCCTTTATATCCTAATAGTAATGTTGGCAACTCATGGAGTAAAAAAAGGGACTTTTGTTGCATAAATAAATAAATGTGTAGAGCCTTACCTACAATCTGACCTCTGACTGCATCACTGTCAGAGGGGTTAAGCTTACATAGATCTAGTCGCTGGTCTGAAATAAGTAAAAATATAGATTTTTATACATTAGAAAATGTGTAGACAAAAACAAAAGGAAAAAAATCAAACTGGATAGGACTTACATCCCGTGTCTTTTAGCCTGCTGATGGCGTTAGAAAGCAGTCGTATACAACCCAGAAACCCCGCCCCCTGTCGCTTGTGAATCTTCTTGTGGTTCCATATGCTGATGGTGATGGAGTCAGTCTTTCCAATGTAGCTGAAACAACAAAGTTCATCAGATTTCTTTCCTTGGCAACCTTTGGAAAAAAGCAGAAGTGTCTAAAAAAAGTAGAAACACAAACATTCTCTGTGTTGTGACCAAATGATCTCATTAAAACTCCTGTGAAGGAACAAAAAGTTGTTTTGCTCACAGGTCATAGTGCTGGTTCCACTTGGGGTCCAGTGTGCTCTTGACTGTGTCTGTGGAGTGGCACTGACCCGATCCATCTACCACCACCTTGGCAAACGGATCTGGAAGGCCTGCAAAAAAAGTAAAAAAGTTGGTTTATTAGCAATAATTTTTCAATCTAAAGTGTTGCTTATTACTGCAAAAGACTCCTACAATAATTTATTAAAAACTACTTACGAAAGAAATCTTTCTTTGCGAGGTTTTTGGCACATAATACTGCAAGAGAAGAAAAGGCACAGTTATGTGGCTGATTCCACGGCGTGTGGGCTGCTGGGATGAATTCTGGTATCATTGCTGCTCAGAATAATGTGAGAATAATAACGAGAAGAACCTCTTTTGTGAATACAGACGGAGTTTAATACAATAAATCATCATTTCAGAATCACGGCACACTCCGCCGCCCACAGCAAGAGTGACGTCTGACACTTATCCTCTCTAAACTAAAACAAAATACAAAAATTAAAAAAAATAAGATTTTTACACAAGAACAAAAATAAACCTTTAAGATCCAAATGACAATCAACGGCTTCATAACTACAATGTTCATCATCATTTTTGCCAAAGACTTGATGACTATGTCCACTCTGCAGGATGTGAACAGACCAAACCACCGGAAAAAAGTCACACGGTTCAAGACAGCTGTTCGGTGGCAGCCTATTCCAAAAAAAGCACAGACACACACAGATAAAAAAAATAAAAAAAATAAGAAGAAAGCCAGAAAGTTTTTCTAGTATTCTGGCTGCTGAATTTATAACCACAGCTCCACATTTACCCACAGACTGTTTGCAGCCTTTCCAGGCACAGCAGAGATCAGATAAGCTTTGGGCCTTAGTCACATGCATCTGTAGGAGGTTTGACCCTTAAGGGTGCGTTGGAGTTTTTGGGTTGTCCGGGCTGTGGAAGGTCGTAGACAGGAGCTGATGCAGGTGTGTCTTGCAGTTCCCTTAAGGCTCATATGGCTACCTTATAGGACGTCATGACAATGGAACAGACCATTGTCCTGTCTGAAGTAAGTATTGTGTAAGTTACACACACTTGTGACACACAAATGATGCTGTCGTACAGTGCCCTTACACCACACTCTAGCAACTAGAGTCTAGTAAGGTGTGTGTGTACTAGCTTATTAATGACTGCATTGTAATGCTGCACACATGAAGTGGGCAGGTGAAAGTACCCATAGGACGCCCGGAAGATACCCACACAAACTGCACAGTACATACTTACTTTTTTAAATTCTAACAGTCAAGCTATGGACACACCAGGCTTGTGTTGTGCACTCTTGAACATGAATTTTGTCCATGGTGTTTACACTGGACAAGCAGGGAGGGGCTGCTTCTTCATTTTTTTGCTACCGTCTCTAAGCACATGTCCGCCACCTACAGTTGGAAGAGGCTTGGTGCGAAATGTTAAAGCGGTGCAAATGTCATGAATCTCGCTTCAGTCTTGTTTCTTTCACAGCTCTATTCTGAATGAAAGATTTGGTGTCATATAATTCCAGCCAGGAACAAAGTGCAAAACTGGCATTTCCATGAATTGAAAGGGATGCCATTGGTTACAACCAAATCCAAGTCCCTGACTGGTCAAAGTTCAACTGGTCTAACTTTCAACAAGCGGATGAGCATTTTGCACAAAGATCCCGAGAACGGTCTTTAAAATATGTGTAACTGAGTGAACGCGAGAGTTTTGAACATGGAAGCCCGAACATGACTATACGTGACTTCACATACACTTTTCATTGGAAGTGGCTGCTTAAACGTGTGTTGTCAAGGGTGATGTAAGGGGTACTTATTACTGACGCTTATTCATCTGGACTTTTGTGTTTCAGCAAAGACTTTAGAAATAAGAACTGGACTCTGGTGAACCATAAATGAGCGAAACTTTAAACTCGTTCGAAGGCTTAAATTTAAGCCTAAAACCATTATCTTACAACTAAATCATTTGAATCTGATCTTGTTCATCTCTGGAGCCGTTTACCTCTACGAATTTAGTCACCCAGTGGCTTCAGATGTTGTAAATGTGATGACACATGTGTGTCTGGTGCAGCCTGGTCTATTTCCTTATGAGTAACGCACCAAGAATGGCTGCAGGATATCCTTCCATCTTCCCCATCAACAACTTTTATTCCTCTAGCCTTTGACTCACACATACCACACAGGAACATCAGCTTTTCTTTGGAAACAATACAGTTCCTGAAGAACAGAATCGGGTATGAGACCAGCTGGCGAGAAAGGGAATCTTTTTCCGACTTTTGCCCTCTGCTGAGCGAGTCTCTGCTCTCATATTCCCCTATTTCTACCCAAACAGCTGTTAAACACGCACTCATTTAGCTGATCCCTCTTTTATTTGCATCCGGAAAAGGGCCAGAGTGATCCTCTGTTGTGTTTTTGCAAATACAAAGACAAAACTATGAAAGTAGAGCAGTGGTCCCCAACCCCTGGGCCACAGACGGTCCATGAGACAGTTGGTAACGGGTCGCAGAGAAAAACACAAGCTATATATTTTCTGTTTTACTTTTAATCTGATTCTGAAGGAAGTTTTATTTTGAAAAACTACTGGATTCTCCCAACCATTTCCGACTTATTCCTGACGCATGTCAAGTCGCTCGGTCACGTGCCGAAAATGCGAAAATACTTTCTCATATCGCGGCTGCGCTTGGAGCTAAATTGAAACCCCAAAGCTAGCAAAGTTAACAAAAAAATAAATGTAGAAAATAGAAAAGAGCCAGAGAGGAAACAGAACAAGAGACCTTGACTTCAAAATAAAAGACCTCTGCATTTAACAGACAAAAACCAGGAATCTTTACTCCAAATATGGATTTCTTTTGACAGTGTTCCCACAGATCATATTAATAATAATGCAGAATATTCAGTAACCAGCTGTCTGATGTTATGAGGATGCTGCTAAAAAGGTAGATTCTGGTTTTCTATTATAATAAGAAAATAACAGTTCTTTCCTTGTACTTATCCGTCACACCTCAAAAGTGGGACGCGGCTGAAGGTGGCGTTTGTTGATTTTGTTACTTCCACTTTGACAGTTATGGGTTGGGGGAAAATCTCTAACATATTTAATGGTTCCTACAAACTCTAGAGTACAAATACTCAAATTAAAACAGCTGCAGATATTTTACATAGGATGAAGATTAACTTTATCCTCAAAAGTTAGGTGAGAACGCAGTTTCGCTTTAATTGTGTCACAAAATATGCAGTGTTAAAGAAGAAAATGAAAAAGCATTTTGGAGGATTGATCATTAATTAAAAGGATTTCTGTTAATCCATTTATTTGTCAAATTAGATATTTCTAATTGAATTTTGCAAACATTTACTAAAGAACTTTTTGAAAATAAAATGTAAAATGCCATTTTCTTAATCATTTTAATGAAGCAACAGAATCCAGTTTGGCGGATTGTTTTTTCTTTTTAATTTTGAGTCAACAAATCCAGCTTCATTTTGAAAATGAAAAAAAGCATTTCTGGTATTGACATATTTTTATTTATGCTACAGAAATTCTTCCATAGTCTGTGAAAATGTTGTCTGACATTAAACCGGTCAATGGCATGAAAAAGGTTGGGAACCACTGAATTAGATGGAAGCCATTGAGGAGAAATCAACTGTGGAATATGAAGAAAAGTCTTTTTTATGAGCAAAACTTTTGCAGACGAAACAAAATCCTAAAAGCTTTAATCTCATTAAATTTACTGGAGTCAACACATTTGTTGAGGTTTTTTTTTAAACAGTTTTGACTTTCGCCTTCAACTTTTTTGTAAATCCTAGAATATTTTCTCATCGTGTGGCAGCGTTGACCTCTTTCCAGCATCCAGACTTGCTTGTATTATGTCGAGGCCAATTAGCTTTCAATCCGACTAGCTGGCACGTAAATCTGAGCAGCACGTGCAGCTTTCATGAACAAATTAACATGATCCTGCTCAGTCACTGACGCATTCATTAGTCTCCGTTTTCCACAATAAACTCCTTCTTTTCAAACACAAAAAGACCCCCCCCCCGCTCTCTTTAACCTATTTACATCCATCCCCTTTGGATTTCTACGCCTAATGATCCCGCCTCCGCGTTCTATCCCGACTGTTCACAGGTACAGCGGATTGTGTGAAAGTAACAGGTCTTTTTTGAAAAGCATGCCATTGTTTAAGTCCAATACAATCAGCATCAGTGATGGAGTCTTCGAGCCAAATTAAAAAATTTGGATAAAATAAAAGCTATTACTGAAAACTGTCAAAATGATGAATGCCATGAAACGTCTGTCTGCAGCTTCCAATAAGTGAGGCAAAACTAGGCTGGAGCAGGGTTAACCCTCATCGTCCCTGAAGCACATGTATCCTTTTCATTGAATGGCCAAATTGTGGAGCAGTGGACCAGCTCTACACCCTCTTTAGGGTGCTGGAAGGTTCGTGGGAGGTCGCTCATCCAGTCCATATGTGTTTTGTGGATTTGGAGAAGCCGTTCGACTGCGTCTCCCGTGGTGTCCTGTGGAGGGTGCTCTGGGAGTATGGGGTCTGGAAAGCCTTACTGATGGGTGCCCAGTCTCTGTGTTACCGAAGTATATTGGACCTTTTGCCGGTGCATGTTGGACTCTGGCAGGGCGGCCCTTTATAACCGGTTCTGTTCATAGTCTTTATGGACAGAATTTCTAGGAGCAGCCAGGGGCCGGAGGGGATCTGGTTTGGGAACCACAGGAACACCTCTCTGCTCTTTGCAGATGATATAGTCCCTTTTGCTTCATCGAGCCAGGACCTCCAGCATGCATTGAGGAAGTATGGGGCAAAGTGTGAAGCAGCTGGGATGAGGGTCAGCACCGTTAAATCTCAGGCCATGTTTCTTGACTGGACAAAGGCAGTTTGCCCACTCTGGGTGGATGGAGTGGACCTGTCCAAGGTGGGGCAG
The DNA here is from genome assembly GCF_053564925.1 of Oryzias latipes. Lineage (NCBI taxonomy): Eukaryota > Metazoa > Chordata > Actinopteri > Beloniformes > Adrianichthyidae > Oryzias > Oryzias latipes. Next base: position 7,745,353 of record NC_136244.1, read on the forward strand.
GAGCGCTCCACCATAGGCTGGCAGGACGCTCCCTTAGTGATACAGTGAGAAGCATGGCCACCCGTGAAGAACTCAGCGTAGGGCCGCTGTTTTATTCACATTGAGAGGACCCAGTTGAGGTGGCTCGGGCATCTAGTTGGATGCCCCCCGGACACCTCCCTGGGGCGGTGTTTTGGGCATGTCCCACTCCGCAGAGGCCCTTGGGAAGACCCAGGACACACGGGAGACACTACGTCTCTTGGCTGGCCTGGGAACGTCTTGGGGTCCCCCCAGAGGGCCTTGAGGAAGTGGCCGGGTGGGAAGTTTGGGCATCTTTGCTTAGACTGCTGGCCACGTGGCCTGGTCCCAGATGAGCGGAAGAAGATGGATGGGTGGATGGATGGATGCCCAAAAGAAATGTGTTTTGCAGGTTTAAAAAAAGCACTTGTTAAAAAGGTACATCGCAGTTCTAAAAAGGCACAAACCAACTCCACCTACAGCGCCAAGCTGCAGGATTAGCTCTGCTTCCACTCTGTCCTTCTGCAGTGAAGGTGGTACGAATCCTGTCTGATAACACAAACTACATTTAGAGTTTCTTTGAATCCAAAAAAGTAAATTCATTAAAACAGGGGTGTTTTAGTTTATCTTTAACAATGTGTGCTATTGAAATAGTTTTAAACCTAAGCTGAACCACAAGCAGTAGGTGATTTTCATTAGGTAGCACACTGGTGTGTGCAGATTCCTGGTGATTAAAGTCAACAAAGACATCAGAGATGCGAAGGAAAAGAACATTTCTGTAGTAAAACTGCATTGGCTAGTTAGGTTTTCCAAAAATGCAAATAAATACAAAAAAATAACTCCAGTTTTATCATTTAAAGAAAAGTAAGAATTGATGAAAATATATCAGCAAAAGTACAGGAGACAAAGCCAGATGATGTTTTAAAGACTCGCTCAAACAAAAACCAGATGTTCCTCTGGCCTTTTTCTGATGATGGAGGGCATACCAAAAGAAAATTAAGCTTAAAATTGCATTTCTGAGTATTTCTTTATTTAAATTGTTGTGAATCAGGAGCAGATGAAAAAAATTCACCCACTGGGTGGGCAACAAGTTTCCTGCTCGGAGATCTCAGAAACGGGAAGGGTGGTGGGGTTGCTCCCAACCAAAGGTCCCATCACTACATTCTTCATCATTTCATGTAACTAAACAGCAAACTTGAACTGGGATGTTTTCCTAAGCTAAAAAACCAAAAGATGAACTAATAAGAACTAGATTTAGCAGTGTTAACTTGTTAGCCTGATACTACCGACATTTAAAAATGAGGGTTTCTTTTCATGCAGGAAACTCAGAATTTTTTTAATAGTGAATGATGTTTTAGTTTAAGGGTTATTAAGGCATCAAACGCGATGAATAAAAAGGCATTCTCTTTAAGTTGTTTTTCGCCATTTCCACTTGTTTCATGCTAAAAAACAAAAAAAGAGGCACATAAGCACTAATCACAGTTAAATAAGACAAGCTTTAGTAAATAAATGAGAATATATGTTCAACAAGCATCCTGCATTAAAGCAAACTTCTGTTTGAGTTAATAAAATGTTATTTTTTTGGTTAAAACCTTTTTTTTTTTACAAGATGTGATTCATAAAACTAACTTATTGGTGTCCTTTTAAAGTCATTAGTGAATGAGCTGATAATAATAATTGATGTTCACGGTTAAAACAAAATGATGGATTCAGAAATGCAGCAAGCCATACAGATGAAGCTTTATAAACAGATTAAACTGTGCACTGATAAGAACAGGGTCTAAAAAAGACCCTGTTTCCCCCCCTTTTCCCCCTTTTTGTTCTATCGTGTTATTAATAAAATATGCTTTGAAATCACAGAAAATCTACAATAATCTACAATCCAAATCTACTACAGCTGCAGTTCAGACATGCAGGTCTTTTGCAGAGGAAGATGCAAAAAGCTGTCTTTGAAATCTGCTGTGTTTAGACTACAGCAGGTAATGAATGCTATATGAGCCAGTGTGATTGATCTTCCGTACTTCCTAACAGCGAGTTGGCTATAAATTCAGTGCAGGAAGTCTCTGGCCAGTTTTGCTGACGTCTGCGTTCTCACATGCAGGTTTCCAATAACATCTCGGGCAGTTTTCAGGGACTGCAGTTCATGGGTAAAAATGGCCGTGGGCTGTCAGGCATCCTGCTGCTTACGCAACGCTGCTCATTAATAAACATCCAAACGATCAGCTGACTGAAAACATTCAGACGAAACACAAGGCGGTTCTGTAATCTGTTTCTCAGACTTCAGAGTTCTTTACAGGCTATTTCTGATGTAAAAAGGCACAGAGAGAGAATTGACAATCAGATTCTTGTTTGGCGGCAAGCAGACAATAACAGCGTCTCTGAAATGTGGCCCAAACTTGCCCGAGTCCCTTCCACAGAATCACAGGCCTTTTTGATGTAGGCCAAACAATCGCTGTCTGGCAAAATAAACAGAGCAGGTCAGCCTGACAGCACAGTGCTCCCGCCAGCTTAATGCACAGTCTTTACCCAATAAAAATTCCTATAATACCTGTGTAGGCGGGGCAAACTCAGGGGAAACAACATTTGACAGAGTCTAGGCTGGAATCAGGAGGGAACGCCTCACCAGCACACAAACACTCTTCATTTTTCCATCACAAAACAACTTAAAAAAATAAAAAGACAATCGCTCATGGTTTAGCCACTTTTCTCCCAGTAGAGAGTTGTATAAAAATAATCAGCTTTTTTTATTTTTAAGCGCCTTTTAAATTAAACAATCAAACTCACGTAAATGCAAAATAAATAAGCTTTATTGATATAATGAAGACCGATTTATTGGTGGGGTTTTGAAACCCATTCAGGGTGTATTCAGACCAGACACCAAAGCAGCAGTAAAGTGTTCTACCTGACATTGACACAGACTGGGAAAATTGGTCAGTGAAAAATAAAGTTTGAATACTGAACTATCCCGACAAGGCCTCCGAAGCGCAAGACTTCCAACATTTTTGCCTCCCGTTGCTTTGCCCCACCGTTGTAATTCCTTGCCAATGACTGAAGAGATCTTTAGTCACATGGTTTTGTTTCCAAGCTTTGATCCGGAACATGAGTCCCTGGGTAAAGTCAGTCTAGATATAGTCCAAATGCACGGTTCAGGACTTTATCTGGACCAGACTAAGCGGACTCTGTACGGACCAACAAAATAGACACTCAATTTAACCTCTGGGTGTATTCAGACTGGACACATTTTTTTCGCTTAAAGTGAACCAGAGTTGGTTTTAAATTGGCACCACAAAATGAAATGCTGATAAAACAAGAAATTTTTACTTCAAAAACTAAAAAAGTGAAGTTTTGTTTCCATGAAAGAAAATCGTAAAATTGCTGTGAAGTTTATTCAACCATAAATTCTCAGATCAATGTGCCATTTTTTAACTGAAAATCCCCATCTTTGTATCTAAAGCTGACTTTAAATTTATGTGTGAAACACAAATATTTGGTTCTGTTGATTTTTGTATCACTTTTAGCTTAACTGTAACTATCCTCTCAACTGTAAAGATTCTGGCTTTTCTTTTTCACATTCAGCTTGAATGAGTGACACCTTGGGGAGTAAATATAAAGGCTTTATGGGAAGAAGTAGGTCAGGTTTGTGAGACTTGCTCTAGTAGACAGCATGTATCTGCTCTAATCCCTTAGAATGCAGACTTTAGACACAGGATATAGAAATACACACGTGCAGCAAGTGTCTAACCACTTAAACCACCATGTCACTTCAGGAGAATCGCAAACCTTCCACAGGAACAGCAATCACTTTATTTCCACTAATGTTTTTTCTGCACCACTTCAAATAAAAAATAAAATTTCAAATAACAAGGCAACGATGTTTTGCGTGTGTGCTTATTTAGTTTTGAATCAGGCATTCTGCTACATTAGTAAAAAAGTTCATTTCCAGTTTAGGGTTACCCTGCAGAATTCCCATCAAACATGTCTGTTTTGTCTGATTCTGAGTAAAATAGAGTGGAAAAGAAAATGAGTCAGAGACAATTTAAAGTTTGACAGAGGTTGGACTTGTGACATAGAAGCTACAGTCGATAGGCAACAGTCTCCCTGCTCCGCTCCATTCTGATTAATCCACTTATAGACCACAATATCCATGCATGGCTCTCTTTTCTTCGTCTGAGCTGGCATCTGGCTCAAAACTGTACAGCTGGATAGCTCCAATATTGCTCGCCATTTTTGTTGCACCAGTAATGGTAGGTTGGGGATGTAAGGGGCTGGGAGAGCGCGCAAACAAATGGGTGACGGGAAGTGGGGGTGAGCTTACTCTGTGCCAACAGTCCTAGGCACAACACAAAGGCAAATGTCAAATGAACCCCTGCAGCTCTAAAGAAAACGACAGGTTTTTTGATTTTGACTAAAATGGGCATAATCATATTTAAAAAACCACTGGGAATGCTTTGAAAATAGATCAACAGATGAATGGAGTGGGTCTTTAACAGAATAAAACAGTGGTTCTCAAACTATAATACATACATATTTAGATATATCCAATAGTCTCAAACTAAAATTTGTATTAAACATAAGTATCCATAAATAAAGTCATAAATTGACATTTGCCATCAGTAGGCTGGTCAGGTTTTAGTCTAAATCTAAAGGCCTTGACATTTAACGTGAAAAAATTGTATTGCTTTGGTGCTGCCTGTCAAATATAATTTCCCTTAATAACCAAAATATAATCAGGATCAATTCGGTCCCAGTCAGTGATGTTAGTGTGTTAACACACAAAAAGTAATAAATTCTTAACTAAGGATTCATTATACATTATAAAAATGCCCCTTAAAAATTTTGCATAGTTAAAAACATTAAAATGAACCATAGATTACACAATCTTGAGCTTTAATTTTCTTATCTTTTTCATGTCTTTATTGTATTTATTATATAGGTACCAAATATATTAAAAATATCTGCTGGATAGGAGCTTTTTTGGCCTAAAATAATATTTATAAAGATCAATTTAAAAAAAGTGTAAATGAAGGCTCTAACCCTGACAGTAGATCTCAGATACCTCAAGAACAAACTTCAGAGGAGGCAGAAGTTCAGCGAGTGTAGCTCTAGCTAACACCAGACGATCGATGGCTGCAGTTAATCTAGGGTAGCATGTCATATTAACAGACAAATCAATGTCTGGAGAGGCTGCAGGTCAGCTCTCATTCTTGTAACAGAGCCCATAGGATTCAGCAGAAGCGACGGGGCTCGGTTGTCTGTCCACCCTCCAAATATGGGTGTAGCTAGCGAGCGTTACGAGTGGTCAACATTTACTGCAGTGTTGTAAAGGCTAGCGCTAGCATCCTACTAGCCCGAGCAGCTAATTAAGTTTTTCAACGACTTGGTAAAAGGCTGCAGTTTCACCAGCTCGTCATTGCGGCGTTTTCACTTCGCTCAGCCGTAAAACGAGCAAAAACTGTCAATTTATGAATTGCTCGTACGGTAATTTTGTTAGCATGGCTGCTAACAAGTTAGCTGAGCCTGCTACAGAAAACCGGATGTTTGGGCAAAGAAGCACCGAAAGGAGACAGATTGACTACTTACACATAACACAGCAGAGATATGTGGACTGGGGTGGTAGTTTTTCCACAAAACTGGTACTGCAAACAATTCATCATGTAATTATTTCCTTTGTATTTTTACCTGTCAGTCGAATTTTGATGCTGGACCCGTTCCTCCGACTCCCAGGATTCGACATCACTTCGGGAGAAAAAAGGATCAGTCAAACTTCCCCTCGGAGACAGCCCTCCGGAAAAATCACAGTTTCATGAAAGAGCGGGACCGCAAAGACTTCACTACAAGAAGACGAGGGCTGTTTTCTTCATGGATAAAAAGACATAATTCCGCCGCAAAGTCCTGCGCTCCTTCTAAATCCAACAACACGGGAGAACATTTTCAGGCAGGCTCAAGCACGTAGCCGGCTGACGTCATGTTCTTGACGCTACGTGCTCGCTCCAGCAAGTGTGCGCGCGCCAGCAAAACATTTCTCACGATTTTCAAAACAAATCTTCTCCGAAAATTAATAAATTATTATTATTATTATTTAAACAAAACACGAGAGTAGAGAGAGGGGAAAAGAACAATTAAACAATCTATGATAAAAAACAATACTTTACTCAATATTTTGAGAGCAATTTAGTTTTAACTCTACAAGAACTAAGGGATCTTGAGGGGTTTTCCCTTCATACAGTGACCTAAAAGTATACAAATGAATTTAATATCAACATTTCCCTCACAGATAGACATTAATTCATTTTCCAAGTAAACTGTTTTCAACAAACACATATAATCAATTAACTGCTATTAATTCAGTTGATTTATTTATCCTAATATTTAAAATATTTGTAATAAAAAAACATGGATGTACACAGGAACAGTTGATCTACCCGTGTTGCTCTGAAAATGTTCACTTTAAGCAAAAGCTAGAAAACAACTTTTTAAATTCCCTTCTTTTTAGAGAGCAGGAGATCGTACAGCTTTGGGTGAAAGCATGAATATTATGTCTATAAACAGCTTTCCAGTGATGAGTTTCTCTCTGCATGTTTGTAGGTGAGACAGAAAAATAAAAAAAACATCACCAAAAACATTCATCATGGGATGGGAGGAGACTTTAGGGGTCATATGGACCATAACTTTAATCTTCATTCCTGTTATCTAAACTGAAGCATTTAAATTGATGTGCTTGAAGAAAAGTGTACATCTATAAAATCACTCACACAAACCCTTTTTTTTATTTGAAGGCTACAGTATAGATCAACATATTTGACTATTTTTGTCTTCCCAACATTTACACTTGCACCAACGTGAAGCCTTTTAAATCCTAACTGATTATGAAGAAGTACGTTTTATTGAAATACGAACACAACTGTTAGAAATTTAGCAGATACTCCAAATGTGGAAAAGTTTATGTACAGGTATTACTTAAGAATTAATTAAAAATAATCACCTTTTTAATCCCTTTGAGGGTCTAGGATGGTAAGTCACAGTTGTAATTTTTGTTATGACTAACACTAGTCAGTTAAGAAAAAAAACAAATTTAGTGATGATTTTAATCCTTAAATTACACAAAAACTTGTATTAATATTGAAGACATGGAGATTAAGAAAATATACCATTTTCATTCTTTTTTCAGAATAGAGCCCATTTAGATCTGAGTTTAACAGTTTTGAGAGAAGAGCCAAACAAAAAGAAGGTCAACAGGCAAACTTGCAGATCGGAAGCATTGAGCATTTGTTGCGTTTGTGAGGAATGTGCAATGCACTTGTGTCTTGAGATTGAGAGAGCAGAGCATCTGGGATTATGGTTCCTGGGATTTGGCTCTTTAGTAGCACCAGGGTGAGCAACACGCTTTTGATATTAGCCGAGGAAACAAAGGAACCTGTCTACTGCCTGTTTACACGCCACAGTAAATCCACAAAACCGAGCCACATACACATCCAGACACAAACCCACAGTTTACCAGCCAACACGTGCAGAGGCTTTACAGAAGCTCACACTCCCTCACAGAAGCAAAAATCCAAATGAAAAGTATTTTTTAAAGGAGTAAATATTCAACCCCCTGCTGTAACTGATATTAACTTGTTATAAACAGATTCACAATTAATTTCATTTATTTTTCTTGTTTTAATGCCTGTGATAAATAATTTTTGCTGATAAATTCTGTTTCTATGAAGCATTTGCCAAACTATCCTTACAAAAGTGAAAAAGAAAAGTGTTATAAGAAAAAAACGATATGTTTGTTTCCAAAAACATTTTCTTTTTTTTTAACTTATTGCTAATTTAAATGGATTCTGACCCGGAAAACTCAAATGAACTGTGTTAAAGCAAAGAAGAAAAGACAAAAATGCAAATAATTGGATAAAGACTTGCTCTCTTGATATAATCAGACTTCACTGCAGCCCCCTATTGGACATAAAGCAGCTTTTAGATAACAACACAGCTTCTGTCAGACAGTGAAAGCACAGCCAGACATTTGAAAACATCTGAAGCCTAAAGTCTCCAAACCTTAACTTCTCCTCAGTTTAAATAAAAATGTCTCATGTTGCTTCTGTAAAAGTTATTTGAGGTTCAGATTCATAATAATCCCAAATATGTCTTTGTTTCATTTGTAAAATGCCTCAAGAGCTTGTCTTTGGAAATTTCTTAGAGTCTTGCTGACGTCATTTCAGCAGAAAGGAGGTCAATGGTTTGTTTTCAATAAAGCACGGATGCCGTCAAACACGAGGGCCTCGTGGCATGCAGGAGTACATGGAAAAGCCTCACAACTCCACCCATCTGCTGAGGTGTAGGTGTGCAGGAGATGTGGACAACTTTAGGCAAAAGGTCAAGAATTTAGGCAGAAAATTCGTCTAACAAAACGTCTAAAATCTGCAGGAAATAAAATGCAATGAAAGTCTGGAATCAAAAGGATGATATTAAAATAAATGTAGATAATAATCACAGGTTTTCTGATTAAAAGCTATTTCCAAAAGCAATGGAAAATCACAGAATTAGGTTTCAAACATGTTCTCAAGCAATTGAACAACTAATGTTATAAGTGTGTGTGACTAAGTTCTGACATAAACATTTTTTAAATTTAGAAATATTATCTAAAACTGCCAGCATGATGAAGACAAAGGGCTGAATCACTCACCATGAACTAGATGGACGGCTCAGAGGTTCACTGGAAAGTTGAAGGATCCATTTTTTATAATTTCTGCTTCCAGGTTGATTGAATCTAAACCCTCATCTTCATGGAGGGATTTTTGTGCGTTTGTTCCAAGTGCAACACTCACTGTTTGGAGCGTAAAACATATTTCTCAATCTCAAGAGCGAAAATTCTTTTGATTTCTAAGTTTCAAGTGCATTTTTTGTGTCAAATTGCAAAAAATAATTTTAAGAGCAGACATATTTTTTAAAGATTTACACTCAAAACAGTGAGTATTACACTTGGAATAATTCACAAAAATCCTTTCACACATATTCTTTTTTATTTTTACAGACAACGAGAAAATACCTAATGTTGCAGTTCTGCCTTTGGCCACTGGAGACTGTTTTCAAAAGGGACACATTTCCCATAAACTCCAATGTTAAAAGCCCACATGACACTTAAACTTAGACTTGTTTTAAAGACATTGGTTCTTAGTTTGTCACGTTTTAGGTTTGTGTATAAAGCTAAGTCTCTCCTAACTTTGAGCTCAACCAACCACCATTCCTCACACAATCAGCTTCATCCAGCAGATATTTTAAATCCAAACAATTTAAAGTCTCAAATAAAATATGTGGAAACTAAAATCCAATAAACAAAACTTCCTATTTGTTCTTTATATTAAAATGATTAAGAAATAACATTTTCTGAAAAGAAAGGGCAAAATATATGTATTGATTAGCAATAATAATAATGGATTGGATTATTCTGCACTTTTCCAGAGACTCAAAGTGCTTACATTGTGTCCACAGCTGCCCTGGGGCAGACTGACAGAGGTGTGGCTGCCAGTTCGCATCTACAGCCCCTCTGACCATCACCAGGACATTCATACACATTCACACACCAGTGGAGCCACACTGGAGGCAAGGAGGGTGAAGTGTCTTGCCCAAGGACACAAGAACATTTTGGCTGGTGGGAGCAGGGATCGAACCACCGACCCTTCGATCATTGGACGACCCGCTCAACCGCCTGAGCCACTGTTGCCCAATGTACAATCAAAAATCAAAACTCCTATTAAATGTCAAACCAAGAATGTTATTTTTAGTTTATATGTAAAAGTCAAAGGCTGAGTTGATTAATAAAATCGTTTTTTACAATATAACTGTAAAATGTAGAATTAAGGCCTCACAAAAGTGGAATTTTTATGTTTAGAGCCCAAAACTGGATGGTGATAAATTTGACTAGATTAAAAAAAGTGACTATTTAGAGTTGACATACAGCAGGTCCTTTTTTTCTTCACAGAAACGACGTGTGTTTGCATGAAATGTAGCGTTCCAGCTTGGATCGAGACGCTAGAAAGTGGTCACCGTGCTGCATGTGGACAGAAGCTGCCTGCTGTGGAGGTTTGTAATCAGAGGGATGTGAGGTGATTGGTTCAGGGAGAAGCCAAACACTTTGAAGTTATTCTGCAGCACTGAGGGAGCGCTGACAGCTGTCTGTGTTGTTCAGAGTGCTAACAGAGAACATCAGCGGTCCTCTGATCTGCCAGAGGAAAATCATTCTCTTCTCACTCTCTGAGTTTCTCTTCTCAGTGCTTTTCATCTTCCATCCATGGTGGATGCTGATCACGCCAAGACAAGGCAGAAGTTTTCCAGAAAGTTTGCACATAGATTTTACACGATGTCTAACTTTTACTTTGCTGAGTAAAACCATTTCAAACGTTAATTAGAATTTAATCAGCAATTGAAATAAGGCTTTATGGCTTTTTGTTTGTTAATTCGGACAATTGCGCTTCACACAAAGATGAAATAAATGGTATTATTTATGGATGAAAAGCAAATATGTGTGACTTTTCCCATTTAATTATGATTTAAAGCCAGGTTTTTCCTGGATATGTTTTTACTCCAACGTCTCCATAAACACGCAAACAGGTGTTTACATTTCTAAACCCTTCAAATATGTCTTAACTGCCCTTTCTTAGGTAAACAGCTGTTTATGGTTGTATTAAAAACATCAAACTTCTTGTCTGCAATGTTAAAAATGACTTTTATTTATTAAGGATTCACTCGCATCTACTTTGATTTTCACCCCAAACAAATTTTGATTCTATTTTTATTTTGCCACACTCAAACAATATGATAAATATTTAGCTAAAAGACAGTAATAAGAATGATTTTAAAAAAACATTGTAATTTCTAGCCCAAAGTGACATAAGCAATTTAAAATAATAAGGATATATATATATATATATCCTTATTATTTAAAATTGTCCTTATAAGGACAACATATAATAAGGACAACATTAATTTATTGATTTAAAGTTTTTTTTTTAGATGAACTTTAAAAGGCATTTTACTGAGACGCAATGAGTTTTTTTTTGAAGAAAATAAGGGGGAAAAATAGATACAACTATTTATTATAAACCATGTTTTAATCATAGACTGTATACTGAGATTGTGTGCGAAAATGCTTTATCTCCGTTACCAGGGAAATTAAGCCAATTCAGTTGCCATTTTTCATCAATATGCGCATTTGAAGCCAGTCGACCGTGATTGGTCTAGGTCCGTCCAGGTCAGCGTTTCTAGGGCAACTACTGTCGCCAATTGGGAACAAGCTTGTTCGAAGTCCACATACCTTCCACTTGAAACAGGCTCTGGAGAATCTGTCAATCAAACAGGTGGTCCCAGTGGGCTCCACATGCTTTTACTGAGGCATCTGATTGGTCAGTTAACAACTTAAAAAAACTTGCGATAAAGAAAAATAAAAAATAAAAATAAGATTAGCCAGAAGATTTTAATAAAAATGTATCAGAGTAAGAATGTTTATTCTGACAAATAGAATGACTGAGTAATATTTCTCTGAAGAAGTCGATGGGATTTTGGCTTCTTGGTGCCAGCGGGTACTTCCTATTTGGAAGGCAACAGAGGAATCCAGTGCGTATTTACTGTCAATGGTATTGATGGTAAAAAACAAACAAACAAAAATATATGTATATTAGATACATCTTATATTGTATGTTATATACATGTTACTCATTCAATTTCTCTGAGCAAGAGACTAATGAGATGGTGGAACTGAATTAATCACATCATAAAATCCTTAAAATAAAAACTCTGTGTTTCTCTTTCCTCTGCAAGAGGAAGTCAGAGTTTACGAAACAAATAGATTCCTAAAGAAACCATGGTAGACATTAACATGTCTAGAGTCAGAAAATTAGCCAGTTTCTGATTATTATTAAGAAAAAATTATAAATCTTGCAGCAGGTTAAGACAAATGATCAGAAAAACAGCCACATAGCAAAGATTCACTCACTTCTAATTGACCAAGTCATGTTTTAGGTATAAGAAAGCTGTTGAAGAAGAAGTGAAATGTCTGAATAATAAAGGATACACCAAGTACAGTAGTTGACTGCTTTTAACTTTCTACTTTGATGGGATCAACCTAGATAAATGAGAATCTACACAGCCTTTCTACAATGTTGATACAGAGCAGGGCTTTCCATCAGTCCTCCCTCCTCTTCGTCTGTGTCCACAGGAACCCATTGAAGTGTTGGGCTTCAGTTCTGAGGTGAAGCATATTGAAGCTTAATGGAGCCTATGGAAACATATGTACACGTTGGAAACACAACATTAAACACAAACACAGAGAGGATAATGCAGATTTTATAAGTTCCCCGTCTCTATAAAGTGTTTTATCAAAAGTTATGAGAGAATACTTTCCTTCTTGAGTGACTTGTAGAGAAGGGAGGAAAATACCATCAGATCATTGTTTTTTTCAAATAAAAGGTCACGCATGGGGTTACATTTTAATGTTGAATGGCAATTGTATCCAAATGCAAACCCCCTTAAACATGACCTGAGGTATGGTCTTCCTGTTGGATAAAGATACTAGTCTCAGAGAGTGTCTGGATTATGTCATAAGAGTTTAGGTTTGGTTCCCCCAGGCAAGATTTAACAATCTATCACATTGCATAATACTTTCTGCCTCAGATCTGCATGTTTAGTTTCTCATGTCCTTACCCGGAAACGCTCATCACATCACTCCTGTCTCAAAGCCTCATGGTCTAAATCTTCATCAGTGGAGTTTGCAGCAGTCTTCCACACGTCTTTGGTTCTGTCACATATTGAAAACTATTTCTTTCTTTGTCTTTTGCTGAGCTGTCTCCAGTTTTCTTTTCCAAACCACACTCATGTAACGTTTCCTACTACTAAACATCTCTACCAGCATAGAAATAAATCATTTTTCAGGAAATTTTGTGGGCTGATTATGTGAGACCGAAAAAACCACCTCGCTGTCTGAATGTATTTTACTGTAGAGGCATGTGGGTAGTTGGGAATATTTTAGAAATCTTTCACTCCATGGCAACAGCCTTACATGAAAGGCTGAGCATCTCTGTCAGATACCTGATGGCTCACATCAAACTGACGTCGCCTTTCAAACCAAAGTCGGAGGATAAACCATTTGTTAATCTGCCGACCGCTGATGGGATTAGATCATTTATTTATTTTTGTTTGGATGTGGTAAATGTGATTGCTGTTGCATCAGATCATTAGAGTAAAAAGAATAGTGAGTTGATGAGTGAGGACAAACGTCAGCGGAAATCTGAATCAACATTTGTAATGACTTAGTCATCCGTTTTAGAGAGGAGCACCAAAGAGTTGAGTCGCATTGTCAACATTTTTGGCGAGCAAAAGGAACTGGAAGTTTGAGAAAACAAAACTATGCAACTGTCCAGTTCAATCCGTGTGCAACCTCAGGAGCATTTCCATTGGCCTCCATGGGTTTGTAACTCCGTTCACATGCATTTAACTAACCTGGTTAGGGGAGCAACTGTTGGCGGAAGTTCCCTCAACAAAAAACTGGAAAAGGAGCTTACCTGCCAACAACAACCTCAGAGTTGTCTTCATTTCTTGCTTATTCTGGACTTCAGTTTGTTCTGTTTAAATATTTATCCAGAGATAAAGGTTAATCATAAAATATGTCAACTGTTGTAAGTTATTTTAGAACCTTTGGCATGTGTGTTCAACGTCACCAATCTTTTTTTTTACAAAAAGTTTATATTTGGAAAACTCCCTAGAATGAAATTTTTTTTTTCTACAAAACAACCTACAGATTATATGTAATAAAAATAAAAAACTATTGCACAGGTTTAAATTAATCGTACATAGTTAATCATACAGGAAAATATTGGAACTTTTAAGATTCACTTACATCCCAACAATCATAAAAAATACCACAACATCTGAAATAAAACTAAGATGCAATTTATTTGCCAAAATTGTTAAAAATTCAAAATCAGTTTAGTAAAAATAAAAACTCACCTATTAATAAATTGTCACATCAAGATAAAAGTTAATTTAAAAAAAATTATTATAGAGAAACATTAACTTACTATATTTCATGAGAACACTCTTTATTAGACAAACGTTTTCACAGAAATAAAATCCTTCACATCATGTTTTAACTAATGAACCTTTCCATAACAACATGGTTGACATTTTTATTGAGAAAAAAATATTTAAAATGAATAAATATTTTTAAATGTATCATCATCTTTTTAAGCTATAGTCTAAAATCTGCAGAAATGTAACTTGTTGTAATGTCCTTAAAATGAATGCAGTGATCGGTGACTGTGAGGAGACTTCCTCAGTGAACAACTGGAGTTTCAGGGAAGAAAAGACAAAAAGAGGATTGTACCAAAGAAACAGGGAAGCCAACCTCCCCAAGCAGTTTTAGAAGAAACACAGAGGTGTTTGGGCGTAAAAGCTGCCTATCTTTGCAGCGAACCAAAACCAAAACCAAACAAAACATCCTCTTCCGATGCTTGAACCTGACTTTAAACACGCAATGAAGTTATCAGTAAAACTTAACTCTGATGCTACACACACCAGGCATGTGTCACACGTTCAAAAACATGCTGATCGCGAGCTTTTAAACTCACTTTTAGCATATGATGTTCACACAGGACTGTTGCTACTCAACACCACCGCCTACAGCTGGAAGAGGCTTGGTGTCACAGCTCTATTTCGATATATGAAGGATTTGGTGTCCTATATGTTCGGTCGAGTATAAATCGCAAATATTAATTTATCCTCCATGACCAGTTTTCAGACAGTTGGCACTTTTGTGAATTGTCCATCCATTTATCATTCATCACTACCAATTCCAAGTTGCTGATTGGTAAAAGTTCAACCTGATTTACCTTTCAAAGTCCGTTCAATGGCTGTGCGTTTAGGACGTAGAGCCCGAAAAAGGTTGTAGAAACGTTTGTGAATGTGAGGGTTGAACACAGAAGCCCAAAACACACAAATGTACACACTTTTCATTGGATATTTTGGCTTGAACGTGCATTGCCAAGGCCAATGTGAATGCACGGTGCGTAGCACATGCCTGGTGTGTAGCATATGCCTGCAGATGTCATAAATGTGAAAACATCAGATTTTGCAAAAACTATTCAAACCTGTCATGTTCAATTCTACCACAAATTTTGTTTTTTCACTTAGACTGACTCACTGCGGTGTTATTCTTTTGTGTGCCAAAGGTAAAATTTTATTATAAACATGGATATTGTTTAGTCTAAAGGTTTAAGAATAGCATAAAGAAGTGAAAAACAAAAATTTTGAAAAATGTGTCACCAGTAAACTTCCTGTACTAAAAATATAAACACTAGTGAGTTTCTTTCTTGCTTTTTTTCCTTGCAAGTCAAAGTTCCTTTTGACCAACAGCTCCCTCTAATGAGCAGCTGTTTTCACTGCATGAGCTTTGAGGACATTTGGTCCATTCCTAGGAGCACAGTGTGAAACCAGATAATAATCAATGAATGCCCCCCCACCCCCCCCCCCCATCAACAGTCTGCCAGACTGTTTGAATACGGCGTCCCAAAATCTCACCTACGATCTGCTCCATGAAAACACGATTTCAAAAATAAAACATCTCGTTCAGTAATACAGAATTTATTTTAATTTCAGATGAATGCTTCACATTTTATACAAAATCATTAGAAAATGCCTTATGCTCCAAAATCCCAGAGCTAATCCTCTTTTTGTTTTGTTTAGCGGCCTCAGAAACTAAAGGATTAACAGGGAATCATGCAGCATCCTGGACCAGTTTGATGAGGCTCAGCTTGACCTCCAGATCAATCAAATTACCCTCCAAAGTCCACCCTGTGGTCACATGGTCAAACATTTCCAGAGCGGTGACTTAAACTGATGCACTAACATAGGTAAGCCCACTACTGTACATTATATAGAGGGAGGATGAGGAGGTGGTCGCATCCTCAGCCATGTCTTCAGATGTATGGGCACAGTACCACATCAACAACACCATGCATGACACATCATTGGTTATATTGAGTCCTTTAAATCAAAAATAATTATGTTTTAGGTTAAAAATCAACCAATGAGTGCAGGCCTGCAGGAGGGGGGGGTCCACTGAGCCTAAATGAGGTAAAAATGATCAAAAGACAAGTGGAGGCGAAATTGTAAATATTCTGTAAAATGTAGATGTTCATCACGCGCGCACACACAAACCCAGGATTCAGCTCGACAAACTGGCAAACGCTGCTCTCCTGTGCGGTTCTCTGAGCATTGTTTCAGGGGTAAACTTGATTGTTGTCACACAAGACAGTGAGACGGTGTCCCAGAGACAGCAGGGGGGAGGCGCAAAAACGTTTGAACATCCGTGCTGACAGACGCCGATCTCCCTGAAGAGGAGAGACCGCAACAGCGAAGCAGAGAGGCACTTCCACAACCAGCTGCAGTTTACACAGTGTTGATGTGTGTCCATTAAGGAAACACAGCTACATTTATAGCCCCACACACACACACACACACACACCTGCTCTCATTGGACTTGGGTTTGTCTGTAGGAGTTGGCACATGTACATGCAAAGCTTGACTTTGGCCCGAACAGGCTAAACTGAGGGATGACGGAGCGGCGAGGGGAGGGAAAATTATTTTTTTTAAAAAGCAGATTGACTGACGGACAGGTTCCTGAACAACTACCCCCCCCACACACCTCCCGTCTTTGATACCGCCCCCTCTAGTGTCACGTGGTTTTAGCAGCAGAGGAACCCTCCAATTGATGAGCGAGTCAGTCAGTTTCCAGGATGAGCGGCGGCTGTTCGTTCTCCTCTTCCAGGCGCAGGTCGCTGAGATCGTCTTCTAGCCCCGCCCCTCCCATGGCGCCCTGCTCTTCGCAGTAACCTAGGAGACATGTTCAGCAGCTTTAAATTCAGCTCAGTTGGTGGCTTACACTTCCAGACACCGACAGCAACATTGTAAGCAGCGTGACATCACCCAAACATGACACAGAGTCCAATTCACGAGTCGGGGTTTTTCCACAATGCAAAGGAGGGTAAATATATCAACAAACCAGTTTCCAGTCCACTGAAAATAAACAATACCTGTTTTAGGAGTGCACAGGAAGCTTTCAAGTCCTTAAAAAAAAGACAACTAAACTCGTCACACGCTTCAAAAAAACTGCTTAAAGTCTGCAGCTTTTTATAGATTACTATGACATAATTATATGACACAATAGTTTAATTGAAGTCTCATTAGCTTAACATTAAAACAAGAGTCATATATTTTTCCAAGTCAACTTTAAGCACTTTTTAAAAACGTTTGAGACTAAATTTTGAGCCCATCAATTACATTCCTTCAGCTGTGATCAATCACAGATGTTACAGACTCAAAATGAAAATATCGACAGTTTTCCCAATAAAGCAGATTATGTACTAAAATGAAGTTAAATAAGAAATACAAAATATTCTAACTTTTTTGAGTCTTCAGCACAGAAATGTTAGTATTCTTTTTGTGTTTGAGCACTTTTATGAACCCCTGATGCACATTTTATTTGTTTTTAATTAAAGACTAAAGTAAACAGAAAAAAGTAACATTTAAGGCACCTAAAGTAATATGAAAAATAAAAATAAGGAACTAGGATCCAGCATCATCTCTCCAGGTATGCAACAGAACAAAATGCTGACGGGTTTGGAGGTCAAATGTGAACTTTACCTTTAGTGACAGCAGCACTGTAGGTCTGAGTTGTGAGGGGACGATCATGAGGCCCCTGCTCAAGGATTTCATTGGGAGGTTCAGCACTGCTGTCTAACCTGAGATCACAGAAAAAACAAATGACTTCACACTTTGATTTTTCATGTCATGAAGCCTCAGATGACTCTCCTCGCCGAAAAGGAGGGTCTAAGGTCAAGGATGCCCAGTTTAGCCTAGTCTGTTTAGTTTAGTTTAGCAATCAGTCATTGTATTTTATAACTGATTGTTCAAATACAGGTATTAGGGGTGTAACGATACGCTAAAATCTTCATTGGGTTAGGTTCAGAATTTCATAGGGCTCGGTTCGGTACATTTTGGTTTGGTACTGCTGTTTAACAAATCTGCCTGATATGAACGGCTATTTTATGAACTATTATTTTAGTGTCATTTATTGTGTGTATTTTGCTGCCGGACACCTGAATTTCTCCCCTGGGAGAATAATAAAGTTTTTCTCTTTCTATCAATTTTCTGTATTTTTTCGGTAGAAAAAACTAAGGCAGAACAAAATTACTTACAAAATGCATTTATTGGTTTTACATAACAATAATGAAATCAACCTATGTAGCTGATCAGCTTAATAAAATAAGAAAAACTATTAGCTGCCAGGAACAAAAACTTTGGCCTGAAAAAAAATACATTTGAACTTGCACATTTTTTTCTTGTCGACCCGATTGTTACACAGTCTGTGATGCCGTTTTAAGTTTGGTAACATATTAGATGTGTTACTGTGGCATACGCTCTCTTTGTGTAACAATGAATACACACAGCATTCGACTTATCCAATTGCCTTTTCCCTTCATGGATGCTGACTCCAAAGCCGAAGTGTTCCCCCCACACAGGAGGGGGGGTCCTCATCTCTGGCCTCGCGTCTGCATTAGCCATATGTTGACATGCTTACTGTCCGTCACCTAATAGTAACTCACGGCTAACATTAATTAGCCCCGGCTATAGCCACTGAGACTCATGGGAAGTGTGAAATCTTGTGTGTTGAATCCTTCACCATCACTGAGAGAGCTATGAAGAGAAGTGAGGTTCATGTTGTTATGCTGTTCGTGTGTGTTCATAATAAGTGGGTGTTAATGTCGGAAAGGAGATGGAGCAATCGATATCTCTGTCTACTCTACCTCTGAGACTCTTAGAGGGAGAGTGGAGTATAGGGCAAGGACAGTCAACGCAGCTAGTTTATTGTCAGTTCGGCTCTCGTTTCCCTGCTACGAGTGATAAAGCAGCTGGGTCGTTACAATGCATATGCGGGAAAAAAGATATGAAAAAAAATACAGAAACGGTACCGAAGTGAACCGAAACGAAACTGCCGTACCAAAACGGTTCGGTTCAACTACGTGTATCGTTACACCCCTAACAGGTATAAAGCCCATTGAGACAACTGTGTTGTTATATTGGGCTATATGAATAAAATTGAACTAAATTAAATTAAACTCTTAGTGTGTGTGTGTTACCTGTGCTGCTTCATCAGTGTGCACTCTCCCCCCTCTTGTGGATCCAGGTTGTACAGATAAAGGTAACCATCAGCCGCTGCGACCAACAACCTGGGAATCTTCTGGATCCTGATTAAAAACAAAAAAGGTTTTTAGTAACTGTGTTATATTGATTCAAATCAAACTTTATTGATAAGCATGTAAAACAATTATCCTCTCAGACAGTGCTGTATAGAACAAAATCTCCAAAGAACTATACAAACAAAGTACAGAACAAGAAAACCTACGAGCTATTGTGAAGCTGAAAGATCTTTTACTCTAATGGGAAAGAAGCCTGTAAGCTGGTCGGCATGGGGGGGGGGGGGGGGGGGGGGGTCGATCATCCTGGATCTTCCACACAAGCACAGTCTCACAGACTTGGTTTGAAAAGAGGACGAAAGCCTCAGATTTCAAACCTTGCTTTGGTTGAATTTGTTTTTACATTCAGGCTGGAAATGTCCAGCAGTTCAAACAGCTGGTTGTCTATAGAGAGAAAATAGACCCACTGGATGTGCGTGTGTATAATTCTTGATTTGTTGTGTGAATCTGTGTGTACTTGCAATGGTGCATTCACAAGTACACTTGAATATCAAAAACATAGAAACACAAAATACAGTTTTCGCACGCACAACTTCAAATGACAGCAGCTTGAAACTAACTACGAATTCAAAACGGCTCCTCTGTAGATTGTTTCTCTTTCGGCTTTTCCCATCAGGGGTCGCCACAGGGAACGAGTCGCATGGTAAACTTGGCAATGTTTTACGCCGGATGCCCTTCCTGACGCAACCCTCTCAAAGCAACCGGGCTTGGTACCGGCACAGAAGTAGAGAAGGGAACAGGGAGCAGCCCGGAGTCTAAAGGCCCGTACACACCGGGACGAATATTTGCCAGGCGTTATTCGCCAGCGTTTTTCGCCACGTTTTTTGTGTTCACACCCAGGCGATTTTCGCTGACGATGAGCCGAGCGAACATGCAATTTCATTCCCTGACATTAGATGGCGCTTAATGTAAAACCGAAATACTCCTGTACACAAGGTGGCGCTGCGCAACTTTACGCTTCTTAAAGTCGCTTTTCACTCAGAAGAAGAGAGCAAGTATTTACACGCTTGTCAGAATCAAACAAAGAAAACATGAATATTTCAAGCACCAGTAGCTCCAACTGGTGCTTGGTTCGGGGATG
The DNA here is from genome assembly GCF_053564925.1 of Oryzias latipes. NCBI lineage: Eukaryota > Metazoa > Chordata > Actinopteri > Beloniformes > Adrianichthyidae > Oryzias > Oryzias latipes. The sequence goes on from NC_136244.1 coordinate 7,765,720, forward strand.
TTTTAGAATGTCCGTCATTATTGCTTCGCGGCTGTGTAGACGCTACTTGGCGTCTATCTTCTTCGCTGGTATGTGTGCTCAGCAAGGCAGTTTTGTTTGAGCGCCCCCAAGTTGTGTTTTACTGTAACTTCAGAAGCTCCAGACACGTGAGCAAAAGCGCCGTTCTCATTGGTCGAGTAGATTTCGACGCGACGCGTCGAAAAAAAAAAACGAACCCGAGGCGTTTTTGTTTTTTTTGACGCTTTAACGCCTGGCGTTTTTTCGCGTCGGTGTGCACACTCTCATTGGGGCCCTTTGTTTAGTCACGAGGCGTTAAACGTCGGCGAAAATCGCCGGCGAAATTCGTCCCGGTGTGAACAGGCCTTAACCCTGGTTTTACAGACGGAAGGCGCCGCAAACCAGCACGAGCTAAACCGGCTCCCCAAAACGGCTCCTCTGTAGATAAATGTTTAAAAAGTACACACAGACAAAACCACATGTATGAACCGATCAGAGTTACAGCTGAATGAGGGGGGACTCCTTACACGCCTCCAGATTTGATAGATGATGTGTTTAAATGTTGCTAGAATGCTGGGTCATCACAGTTTTCTTGGACAGCCGTGGTGCAGCGGTAGGGTGGTCGACCCATAATCGTAAGATTGCTCTGGTGGTAGGACTGAACCCCACCTTGCCTCTGGTGGGAGGCTGGCGCTAGTGTTCGGCTAGCGGAGCCGCCACCAGCGTGTGAATGTGTGTGTGACTGGGTGACTGACTAGTACAGCGCTATACAAGTATACGCCATTTATTATCAGGCACATTGAACTTTGATTGGGAATATAATCTGGGAAAACGTGAGAATTTTTGACGCCCTTAAAACAGGTAATTAAGATTTAAAAATAAAAGTCTAAGAGATCGACTCTCTTCAATCTCCTGGTGGCGCTGCAGACTATCGCCATGACGGGGGACCATCTTGAGAGCAAAAACACATTTTTTTCATAAACGGAAATAAATTCAGGTGTCGTGAGGTTAAATGAGACTTTTGTGTGAAAACTGATGCAGCAGTTGTAGTAAAGCACAGCAGCCATCAAGATTTTTGCTGCATTTCCACAGATTTAGTGTGAGGCAAGAGGAAGTGATTCATTGCTTTTTTAATATGTCAGCAAATACCACAAATCCAGCTTTGGAAATCACTTTACATCACACTTTGTAAAAGATGAGGGGGGAAAATACTCACCGTTTCTGTATGTTTTTGATAAAAACCCTAAACATCTCTTTGACTTTTAGCTTTTGCAGATGAAAAACTGCTGTATATTCTCTTTTCGGAGTATTAGGAGTTTTTTTCTTTACTTCACAGTACTTTACCTTTGTGAATTATTTGTTAATGGCCTCATTTTAAGCACCCACTCTGATGAATATTTGGTTTTTGTTGTTTTTAACTTGTTCTTGTGGCCTTTTTATGGTGAAGACAACTAAGCCTAAAATTGCATGTCTGAGTATTTGTTTGTTCAAATCGTTGTGAATCAGGAGCAGATGAAAAAGAGCGTGTTTTTGCTGTGAAAAAGTATGCTGGGTGAGCCACAAGCTCCCTGCTCCGCTCCATTCTGATGCATCCACTTGTAGACAAATAGATCCACGTACGTCTTTGTTTTTCTCATCCGAGCTGACATCTGCCTTAAAGCTGTACAGCTGGATAGCTCCAATATCGCTCGCCATTTTGTTGCATTGGTAATGTTAGGTTGAGGCTGCGTGGGGCTGTAAGCTAGCGGTAGAGCATGAAAACAGAGAGCTCTCAGTTATAGGTGACAGAAGGGGAAGGGGTGGGGTTACTCTGCACCAAGGGTCCCGCCTACAATTAAGAGGGAAATTTCTAATGAATTCCTGCCGCTCTGCAGAAACTATGTCCTAGAAAACGACACAGGTGTTTCGATTTTGGTTAAATACAGCAAAATGATAATTAAAGGATCACTGGGAACACTTTGAAAAAAGATCAAAAGATTATCACGAGTGGGACTTTAAAAAATACTTTCTTATTTGTGCACATGTGGATTTTTTTTGTCTTTTGGAGTTAAATTTAATTTTTGATTTTTAGAAAGTTAATTTGAAAACAATTTTTTGCTTCAGATGAGGATGACAGAAAATCTAAAATATTTTCACTGTGAAACCTTAAATTTAAAGGCTAAAAAGTAGGCTTCCTTAAAATGTCTAAAAATATTTTATTTGTAAATTTTTTACTTTTAAAGACTGGTTTCCTTGTGTTTGTTGCTTACACGAACCCATCAATTAAACAATCAATTGTGTGTTGTGCATTTGTGTGTGTCTGCTCACACAGCTAAGGCGCAGATGTTCTTGTGGCCGCAGAAGGGCAGGCGCACCGTGGCGAACGCTCGCCCCTGGGTGAACATTTCGGTCACTTGAGCCGGCAGGTAGGTGGTGGACGCCATCAGGACCTTCCCTAAGTAGCCCCCCCATGTGGTGGGCTCCTCTGCAGGCCTGTGAGCACACAAAGTGAGAGGCGTGGACCACAGGGGGACGGCAAAATCAAAGCAACTGGCGAGCGACACTTACACATACTTCTCCTTTTGAGTCTCCAACTTGAAAATGTGGACCGTCTCTGTGTTGCTGGAGGCAGAAAGGTACAGGCCCTCCATACTGAAGGCTAACGAACAGATGCTCACGCACCTAAGAGAACAAGAACACTCAGCTCTTTTGTCTCTGAAAAACAGACTTTTGTTCATCAGCTGCAGAGGTTTTCTTTTTTTTTTTTTTTTTTTACCTCTTGACTCCTCGCCGAAACTCAAAGAGCTTCTGTCCCTCTGGGATGGAGAAGACACGGATGACTGTGCCCTGAGAGAAAGAGGCGAACACAAACTCAAAGCAGGCCTGAGCGGAACTGAGCGCAACCGAGGAAGACACCTGAATTTCAATGCCACTCATGTAGGGGTGGGATTATATAAGATCGCTTCATCCCACTGCTTTTTAAAGAATAAATCAAGCTCTGCATGTCTTTTAATTTCTTTCTTTCTTTAATTAATGATCACTATATGTAATTAAGCAAATGTACGGTAACTTAAGCGTGTCTCTATTATTTTTTCCCTGTTTCTTTTTATCTATGCATTTCATAATTTCTGTAATGAGTTTGATAAATCTGGATGACTTTTTTATATCTTTGAGTACAATGCTTTCAATCAATCAATCAATCAATCAATGTTGAGGTTGATTCGAATAAGGCACCAAAATTGAAGCAGAATTTCATTTCCAACTGGTTATAGGAGAGAAAATGTAGGATGCTTAAAGCCATGTTACAGACCACTTTTGTACATTATATCAACATTTTTGTGTTATTTCCGCCCCAACATTGAACATTTTTGTGCCACTTTATTATTCTTGTTTTTATTTAACTTGTCCTTTAAAGAAAATGCCTGAAGTAAAAGGTAGAGATGAAAAAAAAACCTTTTAAAGTTTAGTTTTGTCACCAAATGTGACGATCAGGGATAATCCAATATTTAAAAATCAAAAACCATGAACAGTGTGACAAAGGCTCAGAGCTGACGTCTTATTCTCTGTTTACGCGTTTAGAAGTAAACCAAAAACTTTACTCAACAGCTGTGATTGGTATTTTAGCACAAAACAAAAATTATGCAACGATTGGAATTAAAAACTGGCTAATTATTCACTAAAGTGAAAAAAGTAAATGAATTCAATTACTGCATTTTGTGTATGACAATAAAGCTTTTAATTTGTTAAAAGGCCAAGTTTGATTCTAAAATGTTTTTTTACATAAAAATTATATTTTCTTGACAGTATATGATAAATAAAAGCCAGATATAAATGACCTGAAGAATTGTCTTATTTTGAAAGTACTGTGTTATTTTATTGAGTAGAATATTTTTGAAATCCAATCAAAGGTCTTCAACTGTGGTTCAAAAAAAAAAATCCTCTGCACAGACCACTAATTGTTTTTGTCACATTTCCCTCTGTGGTGCATTAGGATCTCAGCGTTTTTGAAATGTTGCAGGTGTTGGACAGTACCTTCTCCGAGGCTGTGGCCAGTTTGGTTCCGCTGGCGTCGAAAGCCAGAGCTGCTAACGGGCTGTCATGAGCTGGAATCATGTTTGCTGCACGCTAAAAAAAAGAGACATGGAACGGCAGAAAGGATTGTAATGCTCTTCTGCTACACCAACAGGAAATGGAGTGACAGGTTCCCAACATCTGAGGAAATTCCACAGCAGGAGAAACCATTCGGAAGTCTTCGCTCTTTGTTCTCACTCACCAGGTTGACCGTGTCAAACACCTGAACTTCTCCTATCGTGGCGCTGCCCGGGTAGGCCAGATAGCAGTTGTCATTGCTGATAGAGAGGGCACACAATCCTGAAGACACACAACCATAGATCATTGGTTAGTGCTGTTGCCTCAGAGCAAGACGGTCTCTGGTTCAACTCCTGACTGGTTCCTTTTTGTGTGGCGTTTGAATGTTCTCCTCCTGCACGTGTGTTTTCTCCTGCTTCACCCATGATCCAAAAAACATATTTCATGGGTTGGCATCTCTAAATTGCCTCTAGGTGTGTGTGTGTGTGTGATTGTATGGCCCTGCTACTGACTGACAACCTGTTCAGGGCGTACTCTGCCTTCACCCAAAGGTAACCCGAGATAGGCTCCAGCAACCACATGATCCTGGAAGGGATACAGTGGGGTTGTGGAGATGGATGTATTTTCTTCAAGTAGACAATAACATTTCCAAAATGTGTAAAAGTAAAACACCTGTGTGCACCTCATTGACTGTATATAAGAACAGTATTGAGTGACCCCTCCTTACACAGTCATTCTCTTTGTCAGAACAACCAGATACCTTTTTCAACAAGTTCTTGCTGATCTTTTTTATATATATATATATATATATATATATATATATATATATATATATATATATATATATATATATATATATATATATATATATATATATATATATATATATATAAATAAATAAATTATCACTGCTTACTGGCGATTTCTAGCTCCAACATGGCGGCGTTATTATCACAAAAAAATTGGTGACTGAACTGACTTATTTTGGTTGGAGCTAGAAGTAAGCCGAAATCTAGGAGGGATGTCACTCACTCAGTCCAATTCTCATATACAGTCGATTGGTCCACCTTTACTTTTACAGATAACAGGAAATGAGCTGTAAAATAAAAATAAAATCCTATATTTCAAGTCCAATTCCCCCTAGATATGAACAAATACACACCAATTTTTATTTTAAGAAATTAAAACTTTTATGCTCTTGTGGGCCACATAAAATGACATGGCGGGCCACCATTTGGCCCGCGGGCCTTGAGTTTGACACGTGCCGTAAACCATAACAACTCCCCTTTCCAATCAAAAGTTGGGCATTTCTTCAGAGAAAGCGTTTCCACCCAACGACTTTACAAAAGGAAGTCAGAAGAGGCGGTCCTCTGAGACGCACCTGAAGGGTTGGGAGGAGTTTCTCTAATGGTGTGCAGCACTTTCATGTCTCTGATGTTGTGGATGTAAAGAGACTCCTCCAGACACACAATCAGCCTCTGCAGTGAAACAACACAATGTCAAAGCCAGCCCGACAGCTTCACAAAACCTTCGGCAGACACGACGGCCCTCCTCCTCCTTCTTACCTGTCTGTTGAGCTTGACAGCCAGTATGGTGTTAGAATAGGAGTAGTTGCAGATCTCAGTTCCCTTCTTGAAGTGACACACTTTCAGTTTCCTGGGGGCCTTCAGACTCACAATGGCCACAAGGCTGCTGGAGAACAGACGCTCCACTATACACACATCCTCTGTGTCATCTACACAAAAACACGTCAGGTCATGGCTCTGGTGCGTCTTTTTTCCCAACAATATGATGCTAAGTCACTAGGGGTGTAACAATTCATGTTAACGATTCAATTCCTATCTTAACTTGTGGTTGACTTTACGATTCATAGTCAACACTGGTTCATTTTAAATGATTCGATCTGATTCACTGACCTAAAATTGATCCAGGACATCTTTAGCCAAATATTTAACCAGTGTGACTCAGAGATAAATACATGGGTACTGAAAACTGCAGGTGAAATTTTCCAGATTCCCTGTATTTCTTGCAAAATAATCAAGCGTAAATTAAATGATGTCTTGACCATTTTCTGCTGACATCACATGTGCGTTGTCCGCTGTGATGCACATGGTTACCCTTACGCTATGGCAAAATAAACCTACTGTGTCTCAATCCAAACGGGATTTTACAATATCGATCAGTTTATTTAGTTAGTCTTGAAACAATGTTATAATAGTATAGTTCGATTCAATTAACAACATGCATCAGACAAATCGATCTGGTTGGATCAAGATCAATCAATTAAGTCGATTGATCGTCATACCCCTACAAAGTCACATTAGAGGACTCCCCCCTCCTCACTCCAATCAACAGGGCAGTTAATAATTTAATGGAGAAGTACCTGCACCCATCATGTACTATATAATGACAACAAAAACAGGAGTTTGAGGTACGTGACACAGATTTCATTAGTTAGAGCAGCAGAGCGCGCATACTTACTACATTCATAAATCTGCTCCAGTTTGTCCACAGAGGACAAAGAGAAAAACTTGTATCCTGATTTGCTGCCAACAGCTAAAGATCTGGAGGAAGAAAATAAAGACAGGAACTCAAAAATGATGCGTTCAGGAGTCACCGTCAGGGATTTGAACCCACGGCCGGAGGATGTTTCCTGCAGAGGCACCGGCTTGTGGTCACGTTCAAAATTGCTAAAGCACGCTGGAGGGGGTTACGCAACACCAGTAGGCCAGTTCGAACCGAGCCACGTTGTTGAAATATTCCCAAAAATAAAATTTCCAAATAGACTGTTTCAAAATAATAGCAGCTACCGATCACCGTTTCCTATATGCGTGATCAACTAAATGTCAATTTAGAACCACAGCAACAACAAGCACGTTGACTTTAACAAGAGGTTAAGTTCATTAATGCAAAAATAAACCCCTACATGACCGTCAGGGAATCAAACGTTCGTATTTTGTCCAAAGTTAGCCCCCCGACCACACAGCATCATGTTAGCTAAAACAAGCTATGCTACTAGTGTCGTTCTGGAAATTAACTGTTTCCAGTGACACGAACGCAGTGGAACCAGCAGCTGTTTGCGCTCTTTTTTCAACAGGAACGTCCTTCTGGATTCTTAACAGAAAGTCGCGCAACCCCGTTTACCACACACAGCTGTAGGCAACACTGGCTAGCCTGGCTGGAGGCGACACAGGCCAGCGGATCCCCAGACTCTCCCCGGCCCTGCCTTACGTGTTGTCCTGGTTGAAGTTGGCGAAGAGGAGCTGGCTCCCGCCAGCATCCCCGCTCTGACTAGCCAAGTTCATGGCTCGCAACCATCGACATATAAAGCTTGGGTTGAAAAGCCAGCGACAGGACCGGACCCTCTTTGAGATCACAGAAAGATAAAGGTGATGGACCTCAAGGGGCCATATCTTTTTACAGCTCTGGTGTTCCGCTTGTTGTTGTTACTCGTGAGGGATGTTGCTCACTTTTTCTGCGCATGCTCAGTGGACACGGCGTGCATCGTCCTTAAAGGGCCAGCATTCATAAGAGCTGTCAGACAAAAACAAAAAATACTTGCAAACATTTTATCTGATTTAATTCTCGCTTCTGCGGCTATTAGTGAACAAAAGGCTGTTCAGTATCTACATTATAAACAATAGTTTTTACAATACCAGCGCCCCCGATATTTAACACCAATGAAGCAGTCATATTTACCATGTTGAAGGTCATCTTAACCGTTCAATTGACTTATCTAAACTATAACACACTATTTATGTAATACTAAATGGTTCTTGTTTGGTTCATCTGTCAGTGATAAGCTACTAGAAAACCGGACAGGTTTAAAAACTATAAATTGAGTTTTTTTCACATAGAAACTTATGCAAGACAAAGTCCAGTAAATTCATTTTTTGCTTATTCCTTTCAGACCAATAATAATACCAATAATAATACTAATACTACTAATAATAATAATAATAAAAATAATAAATGTTTCTGTTGGTTTTTAATGTAACAATTTAAACAATTTCCGCTCTTATTCACCTCATGTGAAAACTTTTTCTTTAAGCCAAAACATTTTCAAAGTTTAAATTAAAAACCTGAGTCGATTTGATTAGTAAATGGGATTAAATTGTTAAAGTTTAAACTTCAGATTGAATTTATAATTTTAGAAATTACACCAATCCCTATTGAAAACTGCCCCCCCACACACACAACTTAAAAATCTTATTGAGGTAATAATTTAATTTAATTCTTAAACTACTTCTCTACCAAACAGTAATTAAATAAATACATTTGTAAACGTGTTTTAAAATATTAATGTGATTGACTTTCACCCGAAGTAATTAGACACTAAAAAAAACAAAAAGTCTTTTTTACTTGATTTTATAACTGGTTGGGTTGTTAAAGAGATCAAATTCATGGAATGTTCCTCAAACTAAATCAATGCATATTTTAGACATATAACATAATATTAGTAACCATAACATTTCTAACCTTCAGAAATATTGCAAAACAGCAAAAAAGGAAAATAACAGATATCAATTACAGATCAAAATGCATAAAACAAGCATAAAAAATCTTTTAACTTGGTGTCAGCTATGCAATAAGCTTGAGTGAAAAAACTGAAAAGTTTTGGAGGAGAAGACAGAGGTGTTAAACATCTTTAGATGTAATATTTGTAGCCAATATTAGGAAAAAAGCTTCAGATACTTCTTTATAATTTTTTCCTCCTGTAGAAAAATATTTGAGTTTTATTGTCTGTGCTTCCAGCAGAGGGCAGCATATTGAAAAGAAAACCTCTGAATCCCCTCAGACAAGTAAAGGTCAGTGATCTGTGAAATTCAGGAAAAAGTCAACTCTTAAAAATCTTTGAAAATATGTACTAATTTGCCATTCAATATTTTTCTATTTTAATTTTAAAAAAGTTGTGATTTTAGCTCAACAAAACTGTTTTTGCTTACCATACAGAGAATATTTGGCTGAAGCTGGAATGAATGACATGCAGTTGTCATGGATCTGTCACACTTAGACAGCTGTGATGGTGAATGAACTCAAAGTGCAAACAGTGTTTTATTTGTGCAAGGTTTCTCTGGAGTTTCAGGTGTTGCTCTGAATGTGGGGATGGTGCTCTCATGTGTTCTCGGTCGCACATCAGGGGTGATTGTGCATGAGTTATCCTTTGGAGCCTGAAATCTGAGGTGACAAACCGACACAGATTCTGCAGAATCCAGTTCATCCATGGAGGAGCAGGAACACCTCAGCTTGTTGACATTAGCAAGCAGGAAAGATGAAGAGACTAAAGGAATCTACACAAATCTGCCTTTGGAAGTGATAGCAAGTGTTTTCTGTAGTTGGTTGATCAACGTTATGGTCTCTGACTCCTTGATTGCTCAGTTTTGTCACCAGTGGACATCCAAGAGAGATGTTTTGCTTGTCTATACTTAAAAATGAATCAGAGGATTTTGATGGCTTTGTTAGAACTGTGGACTCTGTGGCCCCGGCTCCTGCAGGCGTCTGTCCATACCAGACTTTTTAAACAGGATTACAGGAGCAAAGCTGCTTTCTTTCTCACATGTTAAACAAAAACGCTTGTTTATATTCTTATCTTTTGCAGCCCTACACTGCAATATCCTTTATACCAATACATGCTTTTGAATTTTGGCAGCAAACGTAATCCAGTAGACCTTCTGTGTACATGGACGTGTTTATTTGACCGCAGTCATAGAAACGGACATTTCATCTGTAAGCAAAGCAGGATGTGTCACATGTTCAGCCCACTCGTGTTTATCTGGGTTTTTTTTTTTTTTTTTGGTGTGTGTTTGCATATCCGTTGGGTCTCACGCTTGTGGCATGGCGTCCCAGCCGGCTTCTGCTGGCTGCCCACTGTTATTGTTGGATAATGTTTAATTTTCCATTCACCCCAGAGCCTTCAAAGAGACGCCTGAGGAGCTCTGTAAAACAAAGTTTAACACCCCAATTCATGGAAAACTCCACATTAGGTATCAGTGACTGTACAAGGAAGAAAAAAACACTGTAGAGATTTTTTGCCCTCCATTTTTTCGTATTATCATAATTACATGCTCCTTGTTTAAAAAAAAGAAAATCACAAAGTTGACTGAATTTGCAAAAAAATCTTGTGTTATAAAAGTAGAAACTGGGAATGATAATGTGAAAAATCCACTATATTGGGTCAAAATCTTGTTGGTGCTCAAACTCAGAGGTGAAGACAACTAACCTGATCATCAACTTGAAATGACCTCCTGTTCTCATTTGTTTAAACACAAATCAAGCTCAAATCTTCCGTGGTTAACTGTTGTTGCGCCAACTTCGTCTCCTGTAACCTTTATTTACCAAATCCTTCATGTATTCTTATCAGGACTCACATCCACAATGAATTTTGATCTTTTTTGTTTTTGTTTTATTTTGGTGTCTAAGCTCAAATGATGACACTCACATCACCATGACTGACAGCTGCTGAGTTATTTTCCTTTTCCAAAACGTTGCATTTATTTTTTTGTCATTGCAAAACCTGATTTTGGACAGAACACACCTCATTCTGACTGCCTTAAACTGTCCAATCTTTACCCAATTGTCATTGAATGGTCCATTGAAGATGATATTTCTGTCTGTGAAAATAGTAAATGATGCTATCAAGTATGTTTCAGCAAAATGAGCGATGCATAAATCTCAGTTAGCATTTTTCATGACAATTGTTGTAGTTTAGACCTCAAATGGATCCCACAGCTCCCTGTCTGGGCTCCAAAGCTGTTGACCACAAGCTGAAGCCAACAAGATGAAACTTCTGTGTAGGGCCATCAGGGAAACCAAACCTCTTATTGACTGATATCTGATTTTATATACGTTAATTAATGCAGAACTGACTAAGACTGTGGGTAGTGTTGAATTTCCCATCGTTTTAGTACCATTTTAACAGCAGTGTTGCCACGTTAACCCAAAGCACGTCTCTCAATCCCATGGTACCACAACACCTCAAAGACGTTAGATTGAAGTTACGTCAAAAGAGGGGAAATGTAGACCATTTGAGTCAAAGTGAACACCTTTGTACAGGTAGTAGACCATAGATACCATAATATGTTTGCATTGTGTTGATAAATGTGTTTGTGGAATAGTGCTACCATTGTTTACTCTGACTTTATTGACATCAATATTTCACATCTTCTCTGTCTGTGTGACCACAACCATTGCACTGTTGCACAGAAAAACGTCAGGGTAACACAAAGGACGGCCACATTTTGTATAGAAGAAATGAGTTAGCAGAGAGTTGTTTCTTCAGTATGCTGTTGCTTATTGAGGCAATATGGCATTTTCTCTGAAGGCAATCTTGGTTTTGATGCCTAGATGTTTGTGAAACACTTCATTTTTGTTGCACAAGGTCTTTAAAAATGTATATAACCAATTTTTGACATTTAAATTTAGATTCTGAATTTTTGTTAGTTTGTGTTTTTTCATCAAGTCCATATTGGTGTTGTTTCACAAATTAAGCCTTATATTGTGTTCGGGTCAAAGAAAGCAACAGAAAGCTTACGATGAGCTATATGACAGGTTAGACACAAAGGAAGGAGAGAAGGACTTGTACAGGCTAGCCAGACAGAGAGACAGAGATGGGAAGGACGTGCAACAGATAAGGGTGATTAAGGACAGAGACGGAAAGGTGCTAACAACCCAGGAGAGTGTACAGAAAAGATGGAAGGAGTATTTTGAGGAGCTGATGAACGAGGAAAATGACAGGGAAAGAAGGGAGGAAGATGTGGTTGTTGTGGAGCAGGAAGTAGCAGAGATTGGAAAGGATGAGGTTAGGAAGGCTCTGAAAAGGATGAAGAGCGGAAAGGCCGTTGGTCCTGATGACGTACCTGTGGAGGTATGGAAGTGCTTAGGAGAGACAGCAGTGGAATTTCTAACGAGTTTTTTCAATAGGATTCTAGAGAGTGAGAAGATGCCTGAGGAATGGAGGAGAAGCGTTCTGGTTCCGATCTTTAAGAACAAGGGTGACACGCAGAACTGCAGCAACTATAGAGGAATAAAGTTGATGAGCCACACAATGAAGCTGTGGGAAAGAGTAGTGGAAGCCAGGCTTAGGAAAGAGGTGGAGATTTGTGAGCAGCAGTATGGTTTCATGCCCCGTAAGAGCACCACTGATGCCATTTTTGCTTTGAGAATGTTGATGGAAAAGTACAGAGAAGGTCAGAAGGAGCTGCATTGTGTGTTCGTAGATTTAGAGAAGGCGTATGACAGGGTGCCGAGGGAGGAGCTGTGGTACTGTATGAGGTCGTCTGGAGTGGCAGAGAAGTATGTCAGAGTAGTTCAGGACATGTATGAGAGAAGTATGACGGGGGTGAGATGTGCTGTAGGTCAGACAGAGGAGTTCAAGGTGGAAGTGGGACTACACCAAGGATCAGCTTTGAGTCCTTTTTTGTTTGCTATGCTGATGGACAGGCTGACAGACGAGGTAAGACAGGAATCTCCCTGGACAATGATGTTTGCGGATGACATCGTAATTTGCAGTGAGAGTAGAGAGCAGGTGGAGGAACAGCTAGAGAGGTGGAGGTTTGCTCTGGAAAGAAGAGGCATGAAGGTCAGTCGTAGTAAGACAGAATACATGTGTCTGAACGAGAGGGATCAAGGTAGAAGCGTTAGGTTACAGGGGGCTGAGGTGAAGAAGGTGCAGGAGTTTAAGTACTTGGGGTCAACAGTTCAGTGTGATGGGGATTGTGGAAAAGAGGTGAAGAGGCGAGTGCAGGCAGGTTGGAGCGGGTGGAGGAAAGTGTCAGGAGTGTTGTGTGACAGAAGAGTGCCAGCAAGACTCAAAGGAAAGGTGTACAAGACAGTGGTGAGACCAGCTCTGCTCTATGGGTTAGAGACGGTAGCAGTGAGACAGAGACAAGAGGCTGAGATGGAGGTAGCGGAGATGAAGATGTTGAGGTTCTCCTTAGGAGTGACCAGGTTAGACAGGATAAGGAACGAGTACATCAGAGGGACGGCTCATGTTGCCTGTGTTAGCGACAAAGTCAGAGAAGCCAGACTGAGATGGTTTGGACATGTTCAGAGGAGGGATAGTGGATATATTGGTAGAAGGATGTTGGAGATGGAGCTGCCTGGCAGGAGGGCAAGAGGACGGCCAAAGAGGAGATACATGGATGTCTTGACAGAGGACATGAAGTTGGCTAATGTTAGGGTAGAAGATGTTCATGATAGAGTGAGGTGGAAAAGGATGATTCGCTGTGGCGACCCCTGATGGGAAAAGCCGAAAGAGAAAGAAGATTGTGTTCGGGTCAAAATTGACCCATTTTCACATTTGAATAAAGGCCAATTTTGACCCGAACACTATTTTAGGATTAAAGGGAAGAAAGATTTTTTCCTTTCCTTCATGACAGCTTTTTTTCCCAGAAGGCTCAGACACTCATAAGTATTTGAACAATTTTTGATAGGCTATCCAACATTCAAAATACATTTTAACACATTTATTTGTTTAAACCGAGAGTATTTAAAAAAAAAAACACTAGCTGTAGCTCAGAGGAACTTTATTTAGAAACCTTTTTCAATTTACAGAGCGCATAAAAAATGATTTTAAAGGGAAAAAATGGGTTTGGCAGCATTACAGCAAACAACAGCAACAACATTGAAATAAGATATAAATCATGAAACAGATCATCAGAAGTAGTTGGGCCATTTATGTCTTAGTTTTTAAAGTTTTTAAGCTATAAGCAGTCTATTTTGTATGAGGTGGTTTCGCCTGACTTTATGGACTATTGATTTATTAGAAAAATTAGATATTGATTGATTGAAAAATGAAATGTATACATTTCATTAGAAAATCGGATGGAGCTCAAGCGCCCATATTTAAGGGATGCCACAAAGACTTAACTTTTACATTAAAAAAGGGGTGGGGGGTGGGGGGTGGGGGGATTAATGTAATTTTAGGGTAAGATATCACCCAAATGATCTAAAACACACCTGCAACCTTTGAGTGGTTGCCAGGAATATTTTTGCCTCCTTGACTCTTGGTGTGGCTGTGGAAAGGGGTTGCTTATTTGCTGATGACTTATCACCAGAGAGGGGAAAGGGGGCGGAGAGAAGAGGAGGGGAGGGGTTAAAAACCCGCGCGGAACATCCTGCGAACACGTCCGAGACTCGGAGCAGAACCGCACGCGGGCGCGCTCCTCCATCACCTCCTTCCACGCCACCCGTGTCGGGATGAACTCCCCAGCTGAAGCCGTGTAGGTAAGGTGCGTGACCCACTCTGCAGGCCGCTGTGCCCCTGCGTGGACGCGCGGCAGTGAGTGGGACATCCGGAATGAGGAATCCGTAGGAGGAGGAGACGACGCTCGCCAGTTTGGAAGTTAGAGCGCAGGAGATGGACTTCAAGAAGACGAAATTCGGAAGGTAATAGAGTTTCCTCCAGAAAATGCCAGCTCTAACGTCTCGATTTCATATCTTTTATTCTTTAATGTATTTTTCGGTGTGACAGATGTTGCGCATCCATGCGCACTGACGCGCTGGCACAACCACTGGGTTGTTATGGATTACTTTTGCACGTGCGTGTATGAGACCGAAAGAAGCAACAAGCTTTTATAGAGGCTGAACTTCAGTTTCAGTTTTACTGAAAGGACGTTTCCTTTGATTCCCACTAAACATCTGCAGCGCATTTGACACCAGATTATTACAGGCCAGTCACTGTGTGTGCATAAATGATGTAATTGTGAGAAGTAGAGTTGAATTCCCACAGGAGATTAACTTGTTATGAAATGACCAGTGGAGGTGCAGAAACGTGAAGAAAAGCCCAGATCCCTGCAGGTTCACCCCAAAATCCTCAGCTCCCTGTGCAATCCTATTGTGTGTAATCAAACTCTTGCTTCATGAGGCAAAACCTGGTGTTCCACGTGCTGAGATCAAGCAAGCATGAGAGGGAAATAAAAGAGAAAGCCAAGAAGATAGTGGGGAGCTGTCATGAACGCAGAGTCCTCTAATCATTCTGCGAATCTCTTTCCTTGCCTCTCAGTTGATTACATGCACACATAGAGTTCTGTCAAAACTGATTAGAGGATGCCACGATTCAGCGGCGCTCACACACACATGTACTGTTCTGTTCAGACCCTGGCACTGCCTGAAGAGACATGGAACAAAGAGAGAAAGAATGGCAGCCATTAGAAAGAAAGAAAGAAAGAGCAGTTACAGCATAAGGCTGGAGTTTGACAATGAAAGCTTTTCAGTTTATCTGTTCGGTTTTTTGCCATGTGTGTTTACATGACAGCAAAGTTTTAAAAGCAGAAAAAAGGGAAAAAGGAACATTGATCTGGTACAGTTTGAATATAAACAGATGCAGAAGGAGGACATGTGGGCGCCTACGTGCGTTAACTCGCCCTGATGCCGCCATCCATCAACAAACGCTGTTCATACAGGGGCTGCCTGAAAACTGGTTTATTTTATTTTTTGTAAAACTTTCAAGTGTCGACAAGTTTTTAGCATCAGTAAAAAGACTTTTCTGAAATGTCAATATTGGGTTAAATCCCTAAATCAAAGTTCATCACCAGACTGAGGGTCATGGGCACAAAGCAAACTCAAGAGGAGGAGGGAAAGACAGCGGAGAGGTTCAAAATCCAGAAACAGATCCTGAAAGCGGGGGAAAGGCAAATAAAAAAAACCATCAGCTTTTCAAGTGAAATGATTTGCCAAAAGCGTAGGCACATAAACAGCAAAAGCATGCAAACTATAGATGGTTTTATTCAGAAATGTTGCTCAGGATCTGATATGTTGTGGAAAAAGGCCATTCCAGCAGAAACTTTCCATAAAAAGCTAAGCTAAGGAATTTTGGAACTATTCCAAACAGGAAATGTTGTACATAAGTTATGGGGATTTAAAGTAAACTGAAAGAAAATTGAAAAAGCTTGTGTTACTTTATTATCTACAATTATAACTGTTCTATTTAGCAACATGCAGGTAAACCTTAAAGACCAACTCTGATGAAAATGTTATTTTTGGTGTTTTTAATATGTTCTTGTGACTTTTTTCTTATTATAAAGGACACATATAAAGAAAATTTAGACTAAAACTGCATTTCTCAGTGTTTATTCAAATCGTGAATCAGGAGCAGAGGAAAAAAATGCTGTTTAAAAAGTGACGCAGAAATTTGTGACGTATTTGTGACGTAGAAAATGCCCTGGGCAGGTAACAAGCTCCCTGCTCCGCTTCATTCTAATGCATCTACTTACAGAAAAATAGATCCATGTCTGTCCTCATCTTCCTCGTCTGAACTGGTATCTGACTCAAAACTGTACAGCTGGACAGCTCCAATGTTCTCGCCATTTTGTTTTAACACTAGTGTTAGGTTGGGGGTGTGAGGGACTGTAAGCTAGCATCAGAGCGTGTAAACAGAGAGCTCTCAGTTATGGATGATGGGGATGATCCCGCCCACAACGCAGAGGCAAATTTCTAATGAACTACTCCCGCTTTGCAGAAACTAGGTTCTAGAAAATACAACGCAACCTTTGGATTTTGGCTAAAAACTTTTAACTAAAAGACGACTGAGAAATAAAAGATAAATAAACTGCATCCACTGCAGCCTAGTAGAAAATCCACTTGAACCAAACAAACAAACAAACAAGCAAAAAAATGTTATCCTCTATGGCCTTTATTTTTGAATATCTTGAAATATCCAGGAAGTCATAGCATTTGTGTGTGTGATCACCAAAGCAGACACATTTAAACATTTCATAGAGTAAATGGTGGGACAACCTACACTGTTGCATGGTTATTACAGATCCTGACATAAACTTTTCCTCTGAATAAAACATTTCAAAAGAAAATCTTTCACAAGCAATTTTAGATTTTTCAAAATAAGGAAACATTACAGGAAGAAATAGAACTTTAAATCGTGTTAACTAGGATAGGTATCTTTCAAAGGCATTGTATGGATTTAAGAGGAAGATCTGCAACTTTGCCTATTTGGAAAAGTAATTTGAAATGATGGGAAAAAATATGTTAGTGACAAAGATGCAACACATAGATCAAAAAAAGGGGTATGGATGGTTTCCTGCCAACTTCCAGGCGGAAGACGAAAAAGAACATGTTTGATGATATAATGAAACATGAATTGGTATGTTGTCATGGTGATAAGGTAGAAACATCAAATGGAGTTGGAGATCAAATACAAAGGAGACCTAAAGACCTGAAAGAGTTTCATTTTGTTAAAGCATCAACAAACAACCAATATTGACCCAAGGCCCAACTCAACAAAGCAAACCAAAGCAAAAGGTACATTTATTTAAAATGATTATAATCCAGTTTGTTCTAGATCATTTTAATGCGGTCCAGTTCCTATAATGGGATCAGGTTATATGGTCCTTATACTGATCCTGCAGTATTGCTACTGTTCAGAGGAAAACTCTTTCTTCATACCTCAGTCTGTTGTGGGTCACAGTCAGAGACAAACAAAACACAGACACATCCTCAACTACTTTACAGACCCACTCTAAAGTTTTTAACATGTTCCTGATGATAGAGGACATATATAGGAAATTCATCTAAAAACTGAATATTTCTTTATTAAAATTATTGTGAATAAAATAATAAGAAAAAGAATGCAGTTTGAAAGAGGTCGTATTTGTGATAAAAAAAAATATGTGGGCAGACCACAAGTTCCTTGCTCTGCTCCATTCTGATGCATCCACTTGTGGACTAGATCCATGTATGCCTTCGTTTTCTTCATCCGAGCTGGAATCTGGCTCAAAACTGTACGGTTGGATGGCTATGAATATTGCCAGTCATTTTTGTTGCATTGGTAATGTTATGTTGGGGTTGTAAGAGGTTGTACAGGGCTGTAAGTTGGCGAGAGACCATGTAAACAGAGAGCTCTATGCAACAGGGAGGGTTGCTCAGCACCAACAGTCTTGCCTACAACTCAGAGGTGAATTTCTAATGAACCACTGCTGCCCTGCAGAAACTATGGCCTAGGAAATGACGTAGGTTTTTGATTTTGTCTAAAAATGGCATAATGATAATTAAATCATTGGGATCACTTTTGCAACAGATCAAAAGATGATTGTAAAGGGATTTTAACCCCTTCATAATGTAAGTTGCTAATTTGCAACAAACAGTACTATCAAATTCAGGACCCTACTTAATTTAGAACTTTTTAGAAGTTTTTTAAAATAAATAATTGAAAATATAGTCAGGCATGAAAGGGTTAAATGTGACTTCCTTCAATAAAGACAAAAGGTCTTCAAAAAGCTTTCAGGTTTGTTCCCCACTTTTGGATTTTTCTAGTTTTTAACTTACTTTTTACTGAGCATCTGTTTATGAAAATATAAATGTTAAATCTACATTCTCTTCTTGAGTAAAGATACAGTAGAATATGGAGGGAGGTTTGGGTGAGCAGGTGTGAAGGGAATCTTCCATTGACAGGGTTGCAGCTTAGACAAAAGGGCCGCCACGTTCCCTTTGTTTGCCCGTTTCTCCGCTCCACCTTTTCCTCCGCTGGAGCGTGACGGTACACAGTGAACGAGGTGTGCCTGATCAGCACATGACCTACATGTGTAACGGAATAACGCAGCTGACCCCCACAG
Source organism: Oryzias latipes (assembly GCF_053564925.1). NCBI lineage: Eukaryota > Metazoa > Chordata > Actinopteri > Beloniformes > Adrianichthyidae > Oryzias > Oryzias latipes. Next base: position 7,784,349 of record NC_136244.1, read on the forward strand.
ACACACCTGTGGCCTCGCATGGGACGCTGCACTTACAGGACGTGTGTGTTTGTTACCTCATCCCGCAGCATCAAATGTGCTTTCGTTACGCCTCCAGATGTTTTCCTCCCCCCTGAGACCAGCATCTCTGGAAGTGAGTCAATTAAAGACATAAGTTGTAACTTTTCACAGCAAATAATACTAAAGTGATTAATGAATAATGAGCTGTGGCATCCCGTTGTGGTGGGAACACTCAGTGACATCACCAGTGACTATGGCAACGCAGACAGTTGCCCCAGTAACAAACTTGAAATCAGACAACGTGATATGGATTAGAGACCAGTAAATCCTCCAAGAATGACTCAATCTCACTGACTTGCTTTCTTACGTGCTCAGTATGCGGTCAATCCCTGTCTGATTCCACCTTTTCTCACCCCTTTCTTGTAGATTCATGAACTGCAGGGTTCCAGCCAGTAAGAGGTACCAGCCGACTGAATATGAGCACGCTGCAAACTGCGCCACGCACGGGGTAAGCCCAACCGAAAAGCAAACATTAAAAGGCTCAGAAGCTGCAAAGGGGTCCTGATGCGGAAAGAAAAGGGTTTTTTTCTTTTTTTTTTGGCAGTGATGGATGGAGGCAGTGGGCCATAATCTGTGAGTCATCCTGTAGTTTCCTCTAATCTGCTGTAGGCTAATCCCTACACGCCGCTGCCTCAAAGCAAATGCACGAACAGAGGAGGAAACAGGGAGAACACTGACATAATGATGGCTAAGCCTCAGATGGGGCAGTTGTAGATGCAATCATGACATCCTTCCTCCCCTTTTGCTTCAATGTGGTGGGAGGGTGTCTTGGGAAATATTTTTGTGGAAGTCACCAGATGGTTTTAGTAAAAAAAAAAAAAAATAGATTTATTCTAGAAAATGATTTATCTGTTACATAACTTGGGCCACAAAAATAGTTTTCATCACACACAATTGATGGTTAGATTATGACATGATCAAGTCAACGCAGTAAATCCTGGTAAATTGACAATCATAATGATATTTGTGAAAATGTATTGAATTTAAAAGCGCCTTGTCAGACCCTTCCATGATTTCAAAGTGGGAGAACTTGCTAAATCAAAGGGTTTTCAAATACTTATTTCCCATGTCAAAATAACAGACAAGGATCTTGGGTTTTTTAAGCAATGACTCCTCTCATTTGTTTGGTCATAAAGAAGTAGTCTACCTCATGAGTACTACATTTTAACAAAATGTAATTGAATTTTTTCTAAACTTTGATGCATTTTAAGATTGTGCATTTTAATAGTATTTTATTTAACTATTATACTGCAATAGTTAAATAACACTTTTCAAAAAGATGTACTTTTTTGCATAAATCTGTTAAGTTGTCTGTGGTTTGGGAGGACCTATAAAAAGAGCTGCCATGTTTCAATAGAAACTAATCTGAAGCTGTTCTGTCAGAATCAAAAAATAATTTTGTGTTTAAGTCTGATTATTTGTGCAGCTTCCGTTTCTGACTAAGATTTTTCTAAAGTGTTTCAGAAAAAGCAACAAAAACAAAAGATTTGCTGTAAAGAATTCCATTTTTCTACTACATCTGCATTTTGACCCTTTTTTAATGATATTGGTGAAGGTGCTCACTCTTCCAGGTGCTGTCTTAATCATGTTTTCAAGTTTTTGCAGCTTTTTTTTATGTATGTAGAACTTTTCACTCCATGAGGAACCTTGCCAGCCATACTTCTGCTTTTTATTGTTCATTTTTATCTCTGAAAAACATGAGAATTATGCCTTTTTGAAACGAGTTGAGGTTCCCACCAAACCTGTTCCTACCATTAATTGTTATGTCATGGTGGACGGCTGGGAAAAAAGGAGCTCCCCTTAAGATTTCCTTTTTTCTTCTTCTGACTTTTCTGAGTTTATTGTGATCCCTTCAGTTCCTGTTCTTCCAGTCTCTTACTCTGAGGATCATCACTTTTTCTTTCATTTTTTCCCTGCCGTAGAAAAGCCTTGTGTGTGACATAAATGTGAGAAAAGAGGGAATTTTGGGAAACCTGTCCGACCACCTTTAAAGAGCAGTTTGTTGTACCTGCTGCTTTTCAGGCAGACACAAAACGCTGCTCTAAGGTTACTTTCACGCCAGCATTCACATCAGGGTTTGTTCAAATAAACAATCATTTTTGCCCCCTTTCGTGTTTACTCCTGTCTAAAACCCGCTGTTCTGGGTTTTACCGCGCCCACAAATAGCCTCTTGTGATTGGTTAACCTGCATGATGTGACTGCAGCATGGTGTGTCTTCATTTTATCAGTAAATAATCCATGAAGGGCAAAAAGCTCTAGTTGTCCCATACCCAACAGCTCATGAAAGCCCACATTTCCTTTCTTATTCAATAATGGCAGATATTTATTTTTTCCTCCATTGCTCTGATGACTGAAGAAGGTCGTACAAATATTCTTATGAAGTGAGAACATTGAGTTGTTTACTTTAAAAATAAACTTCTTATTCATCACAATATGTATATAGCTATGGGTTATTCCTAAGGATGGAGACATACATAAATACTATAACTTGAAATTTCCTGACATCTGCACTTTAAAACTCATTACTTCCAAAAAGAAACTTGCAAAATTGTAATGTGGTCATTTCAGAGGGTAAACACCGCCAAGCTAACTAGCTGTTCAAGCATTTAAATACCAAATGTGTCTGAATTCCCTCACTACTCACTACTCAGTGCACTATAGGGTGTCCGCCATTTTTTGGGGTGTCCGACTCTACGTATTCAAAATCCAGTAATTTCCCAGAAGTCTTTGAGACAAACTAGTGTGCATCAATGCTCACTAAATTGGAATATAGACCACAATTAATTATGTTTGTGTATCCAAGTTTTCATCATCATCACCAGAACACTGTGGATTCCTAAATAGTCTTCGTAAAATGTTTAACAACTTCATTGTGTCCCTTTTTGAAATGTTTTGCAGTTGTGGATCCTTCCCAGCCTGATGGGTGGATCTGTCCTCTACTTTCTCTCTGCGGACCAATGGCATCGAATCAGTGCCTGGCTCTACGGCATTGGCCTTACCGGCCTTTTTGTCACTTCAACTCTCTTCCACACAGCTGCCTGGAAGATCAGTCACCTTCGGTGAGTACCTGTATTTGTTTGGTGCAAACGGACTTTTTTTGACAACAAAAGTGGTTGACAATGAGAGTTTATAGAAACATTTAAGTAAACCTTACCTTTCAAAGCTTTTTTTTTAATGTAGGAAGGTGGAGCAGCGCTTTCACATGTGTGACAGAATGGCCATCTACTTCTTTATTGCAGCTTCCTACTCTCCCTGGTGGGTCATGTGACTTCAATGTAATTTAAATCAGCTGTAACAAACATTAAGGGTCGACATGGGTTTGTGTGGTCAGGTTGATGCTGAGAGAGCTGGGGCCGTGGACGTGTCACATGCGCTGGCTGATCTGGGTCATGGCTTTTGTGGGATCCACATATGTCTTCTTTTTCCACGAGAGGTAAAAGTCTCCTTAAGTCTGGCTCTTTGAAACCAAACAACAGTCCTTTTGTGTTTTGCGTCAAACGTGGGTCTGCCGTTTGATGAACTGGACTGTTTGATGTTCCTGCAGGTACAAGCTGGTAGAGCTGCTGGGATACGTGGCCATGGGGACTGTTCCTGCTTTGGTTATTCTCTCCATGGTAATCACAAACATCAAAGTCTTGTCTTCCTCTGCTTCTAAAAAAAAAAAACATTTGCATTGTGGGGAATCAGACGGGTATTGGTTTCAGTTTGGTTGCTCATGCGGTTGTAACTTTACACTCTTTCCATGCAAATGTATCAGTGGTTCAATAAATTCTACCACTGCCAACTATAATGTCACGAGCTGGAGAAGAAATCCAACACTCATCTGATCTTTTGTTTTCAAAAAAACATAATAGAGGTTTCAGTTTTCAACGTGTTGGTGCTTTAATATTACTACTGGAGTCAAACCCATTTTTAGATTATTTATAAGGTGTAAAATTTTGAATAAAAATACAATATTATACTTTATTTGGAATATCTAGTATTTTAATTTCAATTTTTCTGCATCAAAGACCCAAAAGTTTAGTCATTTAGGCTTCATTTTGTACTGGAAAGAGTGGCCCCTCCCCCATGACATTTCAAACAGAAAGTACCTGGTGGCCCTAAGAAGCCAAAATCCCATAGTCACTCTATTTGTCAGAATAACCATTTTTACTCTGATAACTTTTTAGATAATCAGATAACCAGATAATCCTAGTTTTTTTCACATTATTTCAGTAATGCAAGTCATTCAAACTGACCAATCGGATGCCTCAATAAAAGTTTGTGGTCTCATGTCGAGCATTCAAAGTTTTTGATTAACAGATTCTAGTGGTAGGGGTGTGGCCTTCCAATAAGTGAGAGCGGATGTAATAGAAATGTTGATTCAGACCGACACGGACCAATCCCTGCTTACAGACGTCGACTGGCTCCAACATGGCGATGTCTGTATCGCCAAAAAAAAAAAAAAGGCGACTGAATTGACTTCATTTGGTCGGAGCCAGAAGTAAGGCATTGTCACTCAGTCTGGTTCTCATACACAGTCAATGGTTTTACGTGAGCTGTTTAAGGTGTGGCCCCGCCCACATTCAGACTAGGTCTCTTTAGACCAGTATAACAGTCGAAACCAAACATCTCAGTTTGTTCTAGGTTTTACTTATACGGTTCAGAGGGATCTGTTGTCTCCATGCAAAGAAATTAATATGGGGGTGGGAAATTTGTAAAAGAGGGAAAACATTGGGGCCATTAATTGTTTAGCTCCTTTAGTCTTTAGTGAAATTATGTCATTGCACTCCTGTTAGGAAATACACTGACCAAAAATATAAACGCAACACTTTTGTTATTGCTCCCATTTTTTATGGTATGAACTCAAAGATGTGAAACATTTTCCACATACACAAAATAACCAGTTCTCTGAAATATTGTTCACAAATCTGTCTAAATCTGTGATAGTGAGCACTTCCCTGCCCTGAACAGTGTAAACCGGGATTCATCAAGAGAACACCTCTCCAATGTGCCAGACGCCATCGCATGTGAGCATTTGCCCACTCGAGTGGGTTACGACGACGAACTGGAGTGAGGTCGAGACCTCGATGAGGACGATGAGCATGCAGATGAGCTTCCCTGATACGGTTTCTGACAGTTTGTGCAGAAATTCTGTGGTTATGCAGACCGATTGTTTCAGCAGCTGTCCGAGTGGCTGGTCTCAGACGATCTTGGAGGTGGACATGCTGGATGTGGAGATCTTGGGCTGGTGTGGTTACACGTGGTCTGCGGTTGTGAAGCCGGTTGGATGTGCTGCCAAATACTCGGAAACGCCTTTGGAGACGGCTTATGGTGGAGAAATGGACATTCAATTCCCTAGCAACAGATCTGGTGGACATTCCTGCTATCAGCATGCCAATTGCACGCTCCCTCAAAACTTGCAACATCTGTGGCATTGTGCTGTGTGATACAACTGAAGATTTCAGAGTGGCCTTTTCTTGTGGCCAGTCTAAGGCACACCTGTGCAATAATCATGCTGTCTAATCAGCATCTTGATATGGCACACCTGCGAGGTGGGATGGATTGTCTTGGCAAAGGAGAAGTGCTCACTATCACAGATTTGTGAACAATATTTCAGAGAACTGGTTATTTTGTGTATGTGGAAAATGTTTCACATCTTTGAGTTCATGCCATAAAAAATGGGAGCAATAACTAAAGTGTTGCGTTTAAATTTTTGGTCAGTGTATTAAGTGTTTGGGGTAGACTGACAGGAGAAAACCCTGAAGGAGGAAAGAACACAACAAAGACCAGAAGTAGGTGGTAACATGTTCAGGCCCGCCTGCGACTTTAGGTTAACAAAAAGTTGCAGAAGAGTGTGAGGAAAAACACCAAATAACAACCAGAACACAAAAATCCTTGGAGATAAACACCAGCACTCAATATTTGGAAACTGCTCCGTAAATACAGACACTAATCACTCAAGTGCAGGCAGCTTCGACAGAGTTCAGGTCAGAACCTCAGAAGGGGGGGGGGGGGGGGGTCACAGGCAACCTACACAGACATCAAATTAGAAATACAAATAAAGAACTCAAAAACAAAGAAACAAACTACGACATTGAGAAGTTATTAGTGTTCATCTTCAGTCTGAACAAATAAAGAAAAGTATTAAACACAACTTTAATTTCATGATAGTTAATTATAAATAGATTTTTTTCAGCAGACTTCAAGCCCTTTAGCCATATAATCTTGTCGCCCATTTTAATACCAGCAAAGCTATTACTTGTGTTTTATTTGCTCCCACTTGATCATTTTTGGAAATCTTTTGAGCAACTTCTTGTCCCACTTTAGGTTTCATTTTTGCCTTTCTGTGGCTTAATAGACTGCATCCACTGCTTCCTAGAGTATCCTTTGGGAGGGAAAAATATCCTTGCCTCTTCACAGCCAAAAGCACCATATTCAGAATTTTTCTAAAAACGATCAGGGGTGGTGTTACCGCTGTTAAGCATCACCGCAAATTTCTCTAAGTGAAAAAGGAAACAACTAACCCAAATTCAGAAGATTCTCTGTAGGGCCAAATTACCAAAAGGTCATTTTGGAAAAGGGGGGCAGTTGTAGAGTCATTACCATGTTTATCATTAATAAATGAATGTATTTTTCTGTGCATTGACTTATTAAAATGAACTCCTTTATCAGATTTGACCTAAATCAAAATCGTTTTTGGGCCGTGTCTGTATCTGACTGACCCGCACAGGTAAACCCTCAACATTTAGTCAAGTCGTAGGTATCATCAACGACCTGTCAAAGAACCTTAAAGTACACAAAATACTCAGAGTCTTGTTATCTATCTATAAGTATGAAAAAATGACATGATCTGAATCCTGCAGGTGGAGCGGGCAGGTGTGTGTGAGCTGGCAGTGGGAGGAGTCTTCTACGTGGTTGGTGTCGTCTTCTTCAAGAGCGACGGCCTCATCCCCTTCGCCCATGCCATCTGGCACCTTTTCGTGGCGGCCGGCGCAGCCGTTCATTATTACGCCATCTGGAGGTACCTGTACTCACCTGGGCCGCTGCTGCAGACGTCCAGGTGACCTCCAGCTTTCAACCAACTGCCTGAACTGCCAGCTGTAATGCATCTTTCAACATCAAACAGACTGAAGGGCATTTTGGTTTTGACGACTAACACAGGGGGATTCACATTAGGGTTTATGCTGGTGACGTTTAACCTCAAGAGCACTAAGACTCACTTTAATTCAACTTTGTATGACAAAAACACTCAGATAACAACTGATATTTGCAGGCTGGTTTAGTGGAAAGTATATATTTACTGAAAATATTGCTAAGATTAGCTTTCATGTACAGTCGGTCCAGATTTAGCATCTTAGAGAGGCACTGGACAAATGAAGAGACAAAAATTGATATTTCCACCTGGATCTTTGGTCCAAAGACAGGTAGATCTTAATAAACAGGGCTTTCAAAGCCTATACTTCAATAATTCAGTTCAAAATATGAATATAAAGACAAACTGGTCCTTTATAAGAGTAACTTTTATCTGATTTGAATATTATCAGAGGCAAAGCCAGAACATTTTATATGGGACTTTAGAAGGGTGGCAAATGAGAAGAGCACAGTGGAAGGCCATTATAAACAAAAGGATTAATAATACCTTTTTCAAAGTTTTTATTATTACTTTTATTTAATATTAAAACAACTGTTGTTTTAGCTAAGGTGCTATTACTATTGCTTGAAGAAACTTGTATTGATGATTTCTAAATCTTTGTCAAAAATGACATTGATATCGACTCAAAAATTGAGAGATAAATGAGGCTGCAAAGCTTTTTTGGCTCCGTCCCTGAATATTATTAAAGGTGGTAAAAGTACAAAACTCAAAACATTAGATGACCTATGATTATGGTCCGTGGACTCTTTCCATGAATGTGCAGCTCTGAGGATTGCATCCTCACAGATTATCTGCGTTTTTTCCCTCCTTTTAACAATAATCATGACGAACTGCTGTCTTCCTCAGGATTAAGAGAAAACATTCCCAGGTGTTTTTTAGTATGATGTTAAGAATAATCCCTCTGAAATTCATAATTTCAGAAAATGTTTTGTTCTTGAGAAACATAATCTGAATAAAAAAATATAAATATATTACTGATATATAAAGTAGTTTTGTTAAAATAAGTTTCTGAAACAAATCGACCTATGCTCTAATGCATTTAGCTGCATGTGGAAAACAAACTTCTTACAATACAAATACGGAGTCAACAGCATTATTTACAGCATTATTTTCCTGGTGTTACCATAAGTGCCTGTACCTTTTTGAACTGTTATATTTTGCTGCTAGAATTAGCTCGAGTCCTGCTGTGCTCAAAGATAACAAGAAAAAATGAGCAGGAACTCAGCAGCTGACCTGTGACATCAGCACGTCACTTTCTGTTGTGTCAAAAACATCATCTTTGGGTTTCTTCAAAAATGACAAATCATTACTGTTTTTTTCCGGAATTTTGCGCCAATTCTCACCGCACAGACTTTGTGTTTCATTTCTTATGAAAATATTCAAAGGACAAAAGCCTGAGCTGTAATCTGAGTTCACAGCCAGGACTGCTTTATCTGAGCAACGCACCAATTTGAAGTAACCGTTGGAAGACGGTGGCGGTTTATGGAGTAAGTCTGTTTTGTTGGTCACAACATCGTGTACTACGATATCTGTAAAGTCTAACATCACCAGGTAACCCATATAGAAAAGACCAGGGATCTGCAACCGGAGGCTCTGAGCCACATGTGGCTTCTTTATCTCCCACTTTGAAGAAAAATGAGCGAAGGTTGAATCCATCTTCAGAATGTTTTTATTGGTATAATCTTAAGGCATATTCTGGTTTTCTGCTGTGCAATAGTGTCTAGTTGCTGTTCAGAGGCAAAGTTCCTAAAGTATAGAATTTCATTTCCATTTCCATATATCTATATATCTATATATATCTATATAAATCTTTATATATCTTTATATAATGTAAAGGAATTTGAACTTGGTATTTATAGAAAAATACAACACTGTTATTATTTAACTATTGTAAATATTTAAAAGCTATGATTCATAAAAAAAAACGTCATAAAGGCCACAAAAACATAATTAATGTTTCTAAACAGGAAAGTGGAATTTTGCGGCTCTTTCTAGGTTCTGGTCTGTAAGAAACCGACCCAAATGGCTCATTTAACGTTAAAGGTTGCAGACCCCTGGGAAAGACCAAACGGTTAACTTTCAACAAGAACTGAAGGATGAGTTCTGTGGACTCAGGTAACTCATGCATTCTTAACCAAGAGCACTTCAACAACAACCTGGAGTTTCAGCAAAACCTTCAGGAGAAATGCAGATTCTATGTGAACATATTTGAAACTGAGAAAAGCTCTGAATTAATCAAATCTGCTGCAGAAAGATCGAGCACTAACTCAGGATGTGAATGTTTGTAATCATTTCTTATTAAAACATCTATTTTGTAAAATGATTTATTTCTGTGAAATGAATTCAATAAAAAGAAACTTTATTATGAAATGTTTGTGTTTTATCTGAAATCTATTTACAGGAAGAATGTGCAAACTGATCCATTTTTAGGACGGACAGCTCCTGTGTTTTCAGACATGAAGGCGTGAGTGTGTCACATTGTGTCACAGTGTGTGTTTGTGCATCACGGCGAGTGTGTGAGGGTGGTGAGGGCCAGTAGCTGCAGGGGCAGGGCCAGATTGGTGTCTCTGTGCCACCGGGGAGTGTTGACGTGGGGGGGCGGGGTCAGCACGCTCTGAGCTACGCCGGGGGTTTTTAGCAGCGACAGCAACTCCTCCCCTCGGGTTACTATGGCAACCATGTCTTCTTCATCGCTGCACCAGGGAACCGAACCGCCTTTTGTTATGTTTCTCAGCTTGGAGAGGAACAGGGACACCCTGCAGAGAGACAGACAGACGAGTCCAACGGGAGTCCTGACAGGGAAAAATCTGAAGAGCTTCAGAGCTCCTACCTGGGGATGAGGTCATGTGACCGCGATGCCAGCTTTGCCAGGGCGCTCATCAAAGTGGTGATGACTTTAGGGGCCGGGCACACCGACCCAGGGGGAGGGGCAGAGGAAGTGATCTCAAACAGCACGGCCTCCAAAGATTCGAAACAGGAAGTGATGAGCCTCACGGAGCAGCGGGAGTCGGACGATGGCGACAGGTATTCTCCCAGAACCCACACCTGAGCATCAGACGTGTAAGTTGTTTTTAAAATTTACAAAGAAATCTTTTGTAAAAATTAAAACATGTTGACGACAGTCAGATGTGAATTGTAGCAATGAAATTTAGCCCTTTTTTTGGTTTATCAGCTGTTCATGTAAAACTTATTTAGATCTGCAAAAGCAGTTGTTGACATAGAATTGGACACCGAGACAAACAGTATTTGTACTTTGGACATTTATTGCACAGACTAAGCCAGAAGGAAAGTTTGAACATCGGAATTTCTATTTTGAAGGTAGATTTTCTAAATAGACTGATTCAATTTGAGCAAAATTGTTTATTCTTTAACCATTTATTTCCAATTATATATAAAAAACAGTATTTTTAATTGTAGGTGATGCTATATTAAGTGGAGTTCTGGATAAAATGGTACGTATCGAATTAGCAACATATGACATAAAGGGGTTAAATACCTTTTCTGGTTTCTTTGATCCACCATAATACTTGTTTTTACTCTTTAACTCTGCTGGTAACCATGGATTTATGAACTATTATGAATTATTTGTTACTATGGCACAGTTTTAATCATCTTAATGTTGGCATTACTGGTGACGAGTAGTTACTGCTTTTGTTAGATCTTTGACCTCCCCTAGATCAGTGATGATGGATATGATGGCAGATTTGGGGGATTTTAACGGGACCCGTGTCACCACTGCAGAAGACTAATCCTCACCACATGAGTGTAAACGTCTTCTTTGCTGTAGACATTGGCTGTGGTTCCTGCGAACTCCAGCAGCTCTGACGACTGGTCCACCACCAGGGAGGGGTGGAGCTTGCACAGCCGGAGAAGCTGGCAGCTGAACACCCTGCAGGAGGCGCCAAACAGGACTGAAGGAGGCGATTGGGCAAAGACGGTACGAAAGCTGAAGGTGTCCGTTCGTACCTGTGTATCTCTTTGCAGTATGTCGGCATGTTGAGGAGCAGGTTGCTCCTCTCTAACATCACCAGGATCAAATGGGCTAAAAGCTTCTCATCGGCAACCTAAAGATGAAATTAAAGCGTACTAACCAAACTGTCTTTGAAAATCATCAAATCGGCAATCATAAATGAGTGCCTTCACCGTAACGACTGTGTTGAAGTAGATGTGCAGCAGGACTGGGGCGGTCTGAGCACACTGAACCACTCTCGGCCACTCTGCAGCCTCTGCCAGCAGGTCATGGAGCACGCTCAGTCGCTCTATTGTGTCGCCTAAGAGTAGAAAACATCAACTTACAAAAATTCTAAGAGGAGTTAACTGCTTTCAAAGCATAATGGCTTAAAAAATAAAGATGTTTAAATAAAATCCAGAATAACTAAACTGATAAGAATTTAGGAGTTGGATCAGAACCTATTCACTTTATTTTGTTCAGTTTTCTACCCATATTCCTTCAGAATCATAAAAAAGGTCTGAGCTGTAAGTTAAATTGAAGAGAACAAAGGTGACATTTAGAGACGTTCATTGCATTCGTGAGGCCATTTGTAATTCCTGAAGTACCTGAACCCGCCTCTGTGCGGAGAAGAAAGAGGAAAAGTCCTCTGAAAGTGGGGTTTCGGAAGGCATTGAGTGACAGGAGGCTTCGACTGCCCGGATCAGAGATGGGTAAAGTAGTGGACCTGTGAAGTTAAAACAAACTTAGTGATAAAGCGTAAACAAAATCAAAGTGGGAAGCTATTTGGGCAGTTTTTTTTATTTGAGAGTCCTGTTACCTGAGCTGCAAAACCAGTGTGGCAGAGAGACAGGGCAGGTCCAGCAGAGTGTGGAGCAGCTCCACTGCAGATCCAGGTGTCACCAGAGAGGGCAGCAAGTCCACAAAGTCCTCAAGCACCGCCGGGCTGTTCCACGCTAAAAACTACACCAGCAGACTTAAAATAGGATGCAGCAAAAGCTGCATTTGCACTTGTTTGTTTTGTTTTCTACCTTCAGGAAGTTGGGGAAGAAGCGTGTGAACTGTGGAGCTGCGCGTTGCAAACCCTCCAAGTTCAGCCGAAGGAAACGGAGGAAGTCGTGAGCCAGGAAGGGGTCATTGAAGAGCTCGGCAGGAAACTGGCTGAACACCAGCTTCCACACGCTTTCACAGTCCACTGCTGCCATCTCACCTGAAAAACAGAAGAAACACCTGTAAAAATCCTTAAATAGTTAAAAAAAGATTCCTTTTTTTTTAAAAACGAGTTGGAGTTGAGTTTATTAGATCTCTTCTTTGTAACTCCTGCAAACACATGCATTGGGCTGCAGTCTCTGTTGTCCAGGTTTACATAGATTTTGATATGAATCCTGCTTTTCGTTCTACCATCTTCTGATTCTGCTGATTTTACAGCCTTGTTCCCACTATATCTATTTATTTCTTATGTTTTTACTAGACAAAAGCGGTTAGATTTATTGTATTTTGTCATTCCTCCATCTGTACTTTAAATATATTTATTGAATTTTCTGTTTAATCAATCATTTTTTTCTTACACCTGGTGTGTTTTTCAGTGATAAGACAAATTATTCCTATGTTCATTCCTCTCGTTAACAAAGTAAGCACACACTTTTCCAGATTTTCCTCCATCTGCTTCCTGCTCTCACTATGACAATATCATCTGCAAACAATAAAATTCCAGGCAAAAAATGAAGATATATTGAGGTAAAATGGTGACATAGTGCTCCCTCACTATGTCAATAGTTCACCTTTGGCGGTCTCGCGAATTGCATGGATTCCTTTATTGCAATCCTTTGCTAATTTTATCGATTGCAGGTAATTTTTAGAATACAATCCTGCGATAAACGAGGCTAAATTGTATATTTTGAAGCGGATTTAGCGAAGGCAGTTGTGATGTGTGCATACACACCGTGGTTGAGGTAGAACTGCGCCACGGGCAGCAGGACTCTGGCAAACGACAGATCCGAGCTGAGTCGACCAAAGAGGGCTTTAATGCCCGGGAAGGTTCTGTAGACCAGGGACGGGTCCTCAGCGCACAAACAGTCCAGGATGCAGACTGCCTCCACCAGGCACTGAGGTGACAAGGCAGAACAGAAATTTGAACTGCATCTTTTTCCTCATTTTCTACTCCGAAAACAGTTTAAGTTAAACCGCAAACTTGATTTTTTAAATCTTTTTAGACTTTATGTTTGAGTTCAGAAGCTTACCGCTTTCTGCAGCTCTGTGTCTGTTTTCTTGAGGGCCTCTGGGACGGGGTGGTGGAAGGTAAAAGACTGAAATGGTTCAAACTGTGACCACAATGCAAGACATTTCACAGCATATCTCACACACTTCGATCGCACTGCTCGATGAGGCGCTGGCAGTACTGGAAAGATTTCTCTCTGAGGCGCTCCTTTGGAGACAGCAGGCGGCTGGAGGAGGAGGTGGCCGAAACCATGGAAACCACCGACCCATCCACCTCCGACCGATCATCTGTGAGACAAAAAGTTAAAAAATGCAATTTTTCTCAAGATTTGTTTTGTTATAGACAACTTTACAGTGCATTCTGAATTTTTATGCAAATTGTATTTAAGTGTCAAATAGATAAAATTTTGTTTTTCAATTAAACTCATGGATGATTTTGTATCTAGGGGCTCTTCGGATCACTGACATCAATCTCTGACACCTGTGATAATTAGTTTGTCAATTCAATTAAAGGAAAAACAACTAAAGACGGACGTTCCACATTATTAAGCAGACAAACATTTTCAAGCAATATGAGAAAGAAAAAGGATCTCTGCTGCTGAAAAGCAGGAAATGGTTAAATGCCTTGGAAAAGGGATAAAAAGCTTGGATATTTCATGAAACCGTACGTGTGATTATCATGGTATTAAGAGGTTTGTGGCTGATTCAGAGCACACAGGGGTTCATGGAGGTAAAGGCAGAATGAGGAAGGTTTCTGCCAGACAAATACATCAAATTAAAAGAGCAGCTTCTAAAATACCATTACAAAGCAGCGAGTACATATTTGAAGCTGCTGATGCCTCTGGAGTCCCATAAACACCAAGGTGTAGGATCCTCCAGAGGCTTGCAGTTTTGTGTAATTCCTCTATTCGGCCACCCCTAAACAACTGCGACGTCCGGTGACAAAGTCACGTTTTGGGCCAGATTAATGGTGTGAGAGCTGGTCGGCCCCTTTAGGGTCAATGAACGTGTAAAAAAAATGACCTCTCTACAAACCTATTTACAGGAAGAATGACTCTACATGCCTCTTATATGTGGTGTTTCTGACTAACCACCTTCTTCCGTGAAACAAAAATAAACTGTGCTTTTTGTAACTAAATCATCTTCATAAGAAAGCACCATTTCATGCTGCAAGGAATGCCTCTGCATCATTGGCTGCATAAAAGGAGATAAACTGATGGTGTGGCCCCCATCCTCCCCCGGCCCTCAACCCTATTGAGAACCTTTGGAGCATCCTCAAGCAAAAGATCTATGAGGGTAGGAGGCAAGTCGCATCCAAACAGCAGCTCTGAGAGGCTATTCTGACATCCTGCAAAGAAATTCAAGCAGAAACTCTCCAAAAACTCATAAATTCAATGGATGCAAGAATTGTGAAGCTGCTACAAAATAAGGGGTCCTATGTTCAAATCTAACTTGACCCATTGAGGTGTTTTTGATTGGAATAGTTTTTGAGTTCACTAAATATGACCTCCTTATGCAGCAAACTCAACAAATGACTATTTTCAGTTGTTTATATGGAACAGGTTTTACTTTTATCTTTAGGAGCTTTGCTCAATGACATTTATTATATACTCTAATGGTTAGTGACATGAAATGCATGCAGACTGTCATTTACATTGAGTATTTACAAAAATATAATTTATATAAAATGATTTGGTCGGTGCTGTAAAGTGATCTGATTTATCTCCGACTCTTTTGTATTGTATAATGTGCCTTATTGTTCGGTGCGCCTTGAATAACAGAAATTCAAAAATAGACGGATCCTTATGTGCGCTTATAGTGCCAAAAATATGGGTATGTGGATCATTGGGTGGAGTAGAGCTAAATTGTGTGATATGAACCAGGGTTTGTGTCTTTAGCATGCAGCATGGATCCACATAAGAAGAGGAAAAATTAAGCAAAGGTTGGAAACCGGCCTTGTCGTTAAATGTGCGGAAGGAGGATGAGGCGGCACATTAAAGACCGGCAGGAGTAGTCAATGTTCTTCTTTATGTCATTCAGTTACAACCACACAGGATTCAACTTAAGGTGTAGTGGACAGTTCCAACTGATTTTACATTTACTGTGGTTGTGGTTATTATATTTGTTTTGAGTTTTCCCTGTGGAGCTGAAAAGATAGTGCCAAGCCGAGAAGCGCAAGAGGGTTCAACCACTGCCTGGGCTCCACGGGCAGGAAAATTGTTTTTTTTTGTTTTGTTATGGGTCTTTTAATCAGTTTTTACAGTTTTGACTGATTGAAAGGATTTATTTTTGACCACAAATCTGTGCTCTTAGCCTATGACTGACTGTCCATCACGCCTTCATAGTGAGTGTTTGTTTCAGACAATAGCCCCTCCCCCTGACAAACGTTTCTTGGTGCTTTGGTTCATTCTTGCAAGTGCAGAGTGAAACTATTTCAGTGTTGCAGATGCTTCAGACGCCATGCATATAATATTAAGATGAACAATCCGTTTTTCACTCTTCACACAGTACAATATGTTTAGTTACTTGCAATTAGAGCAGTCGTAAAGTTAAAAGTTTAAGATCAGTACGTAGAACATGTAGTAATGTTAGTAAATTATTCATTTTGGCCATTTTTTTCTGTGGATTAAAGTGAAGGCTAATTGCACAAACACCAGAAAGAGTGCAGGTCAGAGGTTAGAGCTGGTTTTAGTTATGATCTGATCAGGATTGTGTGTTTTAGAAAGGAGTTGAGTTTGTTGATTATTCTGGGATGCGTGCATGCAAAGTCCTTTAACTCTTACCATTAGAAAGGGAGTGGGAGAAGGAGAGGCTGAGCTGCAGCCTGTTTGCTGGAGACGATGAAAACAGAGAATTACAGCCTTCCTCTTTCACAATATAAATGTGGAAGCTCACAAAGTAAATAAATAAATAAACTAAAAAGGTGCCAAACTGAGTTTTCAGAAATGTCAAGGGTTTGAATTATTACAGTTCACATTTTTCCCACCTCAGACAGACGTAGCTTGAATGGTTATAAATAAGATTGAATGGACAGGAAGTGTGACATAGAATCTGATTTACTTTCAAAATAAAATGCAGCAGATTCCACACATCACCCAAAGGTAAACATGTGATCTTACAAGTTCTGCTGAGAGCAAAATCTGTTCTGAGAACTTTTCAAAGACCCACGCTGATGAAAATAGTGTCTTTGTTGGTTTTAACATGTTCTTGTGGCATTTTTCTCATGACAGAGGACACATGTTAAGAAAACTAAGCTCAAAATTGCATTTCTGAGTATTAATTTATTCAAATCGAAGTGAATCAGGAGAAAAGGAAAAAAAATACTGTTTAAAAAAGAGCTTATTTTCTATGTAGGGCCACAAGCTCCCTGCTCCGCTCATTTTGGATGCATCCACTTGGAGAAAACTAGATTCATTTTCCCTGTCTGCGCAGACATCTGGCTCAAAACTGTACGGCTGATAGCTCCAAAAGTGAGGACTCTGCGTCAAGGATCCCACCCAAAATTCAGAAGTGGGTTTCTGACAAGTGTGGCTCTGCAGAAAACAAATTCTATTTAAAAGACTACTGGGAACGCTTTGAAAAAATATCAAAAGATGATCGGAGTGGGTCTTTAAACATTCTCTAAACATGTCTAGTCATTACTTTTGTAAAGTTTTTACTTTACAAAAATAGTTACTTTAAAAAAACGAAACAGGGGCCCAGACTTTAAAGTGCTACTTGTTTTTTTCCTGATTTTTGCAGAACATGGAGCACAAGATAATTTCAGATCAAAGCTACAACAGGAGGTCAAAATGTATAAATATGCCCCCCCCCCAGAAATGGCGGCTGTGGTCTTACCGGTATCTACTACCATGCTGTCATTGGAAACACAGTGGTGGGTGAGAAGCCAGTGGCGCAGCATAGAGAAGGAATAAACGTTCATCCATTGGTCCTCTGTGAATCCCTGCCCCACACACAGCACCGTGAAGAAATCCCCCGACACCGTCCCGTCCAGCTCTGCTATGGGCGCCGGCTGATGACACACAAATATGTAACAGACCTCTATGCTCGTCAATTTGTCACAACATCAACTTTAAAGTGCTCACCTGGCGAGACCTGGACCCTGAGAAGAATCCCCCAGAGGAGGCCCCACCCACTTGCACAATGCTTGCATAGCGTAGCCAATCAACAAGCTTTTTATTCAGCAAGGTGAGGTGATCTACAGGTGTGGAAAAAAAATGTCATATTTTAAAGCAAACATGCAGAAAGCTGAGGAGTTGCGGTCACCTGCAGTGAGGCATTCTGGGCAATGTGTGAGGATGCTGTTGACAAGCGGCAGGGTGTGCATGAGCGAGGGAACCGGACCATCAGACGGTCGGATCTCCAGGCTGCGGATGAGCTGAGCGCACAAGTCTGGCAGGTCATCCTTTGATCCGGCCTTGAAAAGACACGACAGGAATGAGGCGACGTCCCTTTGTATTTTTGTTTTGAGTTCTTGCTTTTAATCCAGAGCACCTGTGAGAGCAGCAGACCAGCAGCATGGCTGTTCAGCTGACCGATGTTCTTGTCCTCACCAAAAGGGGGCAGTGTTTCCCTGAGCACCGCAGAACTCAGCACCTGAAGCTGCTCTGAGGGTGAGGAGAGGAGCGACACCAGACTCTGCTGGAGCTCTGAGGGCAGCCTAGAAATAATAGTGACAGACAGGAAATCAGTGAAGCAAAAACAAAGTCACAAACTGAATTACCAAAAGATGAATCTCTTCAGAAGACACAGAAACAGCTTTAATCCTGATCAAACCAACATTTGCAGTTGTCACAAAGCATGTTTTCTTAAAACTCTCCTTTAAACTGTTTACTTTACCTTTAATTTTCCAAAATATTTCAAACTAACTTGAAGTAATTGAAATAAAATCATGATATTTATTGGATGTACTGATCTGTTTTGCAGAGCAGAGGCAGCCTGGTTTTAGCTTTAAGCCCTTTAATCAAAGCCCAAACATCACCATCATAGTTCTGTGTTGGTAAAATCAGCGACTGGTGTTCAGTGCTTGGATTTAGTGGGCTGCTTATCAGCCACAGTCAGAATGAAGCACTATAGAATACCTGAAACCCTCCAAACAAATTCAAACAACAAAGCTAAACAAAGAATGATCTTCTGATGTTGGAATTCATTTTAACTATGAAGCAGAGAGGCAAACAGACTTCAAAGGGCCTATTTCATCCAAAATTCACTTTTTTGAGGTTTTAACGTGTATTTTAATGTAAATTCCTCACAAAAAACAACAACCCCAAAGAGGTATTTTTGATCCATTGAGGCATCTCTGCCTCAGCCCCTCCCGATCCACCAAAGAATTGGGTTCTCACATTGTGACATAGACGAGTGAGGAACAGTCCCTTCCAGGGAGAGTCTGCGCTGCCAGCAGCACCCCCAGGCTAACACACACACACACACACACACACACCCACACTTTCTCCGCTGAGCTAGCGGTGACCATTCAAACTCTTTCATTTGATATGCACAATAAGCAGATCCATCTTCTCAAAAGTTTGGAGCTTGTTTGTTTTCGTTGGCAAAATGCAGACACGTTGGCGAGGCCGCCTCTAGGTTGACTTCATAAAATGGGGGGCGGCGCCTACACGGAGAGACTGGCGGTGTCTCAGATATCGAGTCGTCTTACTTTCTGGTAGGAAAATAACTCATACTTCATAAGAAGATATAATACTCTTAAAGGTTTAAAAAAGGCGTGATATAGGCCCTTTAAAGGTAGACAACAGTTTAAGGTTGGTAAAATAGAAATAATCTGAAGGGGGGAATTCTTGCTAAAATACTGGATCAATTTGATTAAAAGCAGTTTAACATTGAAAACAAGTTTTATTTTATTATGAAAAACTTTATTCACATAAACAATGACTCAAATGATTAATTATTCAACTTAAAGTAATTACCATCACTTATGCAATGGAAACTATCTGAAAAATGTTTTTTTTCCCTAAAAAATAACACAAACATTGACTAAATACTGAATTTAATAGTCAGTGGTGACTTGTAAATAAAGATGCACTTGAGTCGTGATTAAGAACCAATCATTTCGTCCTTCAAAGTAGCAGAAACTGTTGAGCACAAAGAATTCATGAAATACCAAACCCAGGATTCCAAGCCCTGTTGGGGAGATGGAGAGGAAGTTCTTACGTTCTGGAGTACTTGTTGGCGGAAAGGATGAGGTACAGCCGATGCAGGGAGTCCAACAACTCATGGCTGACCTCCTTGAACTGGAGCAACTTTACAAGCCGGATGTAGAACTTCTGCAGCTCAGAGTCTTGAATTTCTCTGCAAAATAAAAAACGTCATCTAATCTTTTAAAAAATAAAAATATGGTTTTATTTATCAGAAAAATCCTAAAACCTATGAAATTTTGAATCCTTTGGACCTTTATTTTACATAACTATGTTAGATTAAAGAAATAAGAAACACAGTTTTTTTAAAACTGATTTAATGTTTTCTTTCTCAGATGAAGGGCTAGACAAAAAAATAATAATTAAAGAATAAACCAAAAATCAAATCAATTTTTACTCAAGAAAATTCAATATTGATTATTCACAACTCTTGATCGATGTCATTTCAGGCAAGATTATATATAAAAAAAAAAACATACAGTTATTTGATAACAAATTGATAAATAATTCCATACATAAATGTTTCACCTTTCCTTTAGTTTTAGTGTCAGGGAGCATTTTTTTATGTAACCAGGGTTTATTGGTTTAAATTCATTTAAAATTGAAATCATTATTCAACCATATTTTCACTACGATCCTATAATATTTATAACGCTACAGTTACAAGACAAAGATGTCTAAAAGCTTCTTTAGTTCAGGATGAAGTAGAAGAAGAACTGAGCTTTTTCACAGTAAAATTGGCAAACATGTAATAAAGAATAATATCCCCACAGTAGTCCTGGTTAAAAGAACAAGAACAAATATGAAGGGAAGGAATTTGATCTAACATGAAGCAATCAACGTACTTGCTAATAATGTTTAGCTTTAACATGATTATAAGGATTTTTAGCAAACAAATCAAAATAAAATAAAAAGTCGCGAGGCACACAGACAGACAGACACTGCTAAAGAAGTAAAACCTGCTTCCTTACCTCGCTTGTCTAATCAGGCTTTCTGACCCGTGAGAATACATTTTTAAAAAGTAAGATAGAAAAAAATACTAAGAATCAGACAGCTTAGAGATGATGGCGAAGAACGAAGTTAGGATCAGAAAATACATTTCTGTGTTGCTAAAAGGTAAACAGTGCAGTCGCTAATCAGGTCCTGACTGCAATCACGTGACATGATAATGGTTCCGCTTTCGGTGCCGAGCGAACACAGACGGTCACATTCTAAAGAAAGCTCTGTAAAAGTCAATGAACCACAATGTTGACCTAGAAATTATAAATGCAGTTAATTAGTTTTACTGTAGTTTTACTAGAGTAGAAGCGGATTGAAAATGCCCTGTAACCAATTTTCTGCATCAGATTAGTCATGCTGAGGTCTATTTTGGACACATTTCCTGAGATGATGTGGTTAAACAAAGTCAGAGACCCCCTTAGCAAAACGCAGTCTATTTCAGTGTACTACAAGTATACTTAGCCCATATACTACAAGTGTCCGGCAGTATACTTTATATAACATCTATATGTTGTAAATTTCAATGTTCCACTTTAGTCTGAAGAAGTATTCATACTGCTTACGCACACATATACTTGATAGACTCAAGGATAGGCTACTTAATAAAATAAACTTCAAGTGTGCTACTTTTTGCTAAGGGTCAGCCTTAATCAAAACATGTTAAAGGCAACCTGTTGTCCTGCTTTAATTAACTGGGACTTAAATTTAAATTTTAGGTTGTAGATTTTGCAAAAATTCTGAAACTTAGTTTGTTAAAGATCACATTAAGCACCAAAGGTTCTTAACAAACATAATGTTTGCACTAACCCTTAGCAAAAAGTTGTCAGTTTAAGTGTACTGCAAGTATGCTTAGTATATACTAAAAGTGAGGAAGTATACTTGAAATTTACTTGTTATATAGTATGTATATATTGTAAACTTGAACTGTTCCAATTTAGTCTAAAGAAGTATTCAATTAGTATACTTTCTACACTACACGTACAAGGTTTACAGTATACGTGCCATACTTATACTCAAGTATAGTGTACTATAAAATAAACTTCAAGTGTGCTACTTGGTTTTTAGAGAAGGTGAGTTTTGGCTGAAGAATAAAAAGAAATCTAAAGTAAACATGTGTGTTTACATATGAACGTACTGTTGCATTCTAGGATGCACACATAGAAAAAATACTTTATTTTTATGATTCCACATGCACCTTGACATGATGGCCACCTCTATTTTCGCAATGCTCCTTGTGTGATGGCAATAAAGCATTCTATTCTATTCTATTCTACATACATCTTCTCGTCAATGAATCCTCTGTTTTCAATGTAGGTGGTGCAGAAATTGAGTGTACTTTCTTAATATTTGGCTCAGAAATCGGTATAAACAATTTTCTAATGGTTTAAAATGGTTATAATAGAACAATTAGGCATGTTTGACCTTGTTTTTCCCTTATATGGTTTGAAAATAAGATCCACCACAAATCAAGACAGAGATCTTCTCTTTCTTGGGTTGTACTGCCTCCCCTCAGATACGTCATTGCTGGCAATGTACAGAATATCAAATAGAAAACATAACAACAAAAAATAAGAGAAAAACTTTTTGAGGGTTTGTGGTCACCATTTCCATGATTCAGTGTGTGTGCATGGCTGAAATAGTTATTTTTTCAGTGAAGTAATGGAACTAAAGTGACATGATAGAAATAGTTTGACATAAGATTAAACGTTAAGGATAAAGAAATGGAAAACAACAACAACTACCTTCTTTTGTTTGGGCTGGTTTTGTCAGTAATTATTCATCAAACAATAGAATCGTCCATGAACACTCCCGCTCCGGCGGCGGCGGCTGACTATCGCGCTGCCTTCATTGCGGCTCGTTTTTTCCATGTGCGCTCACTCGCTCGCGCGCACCACCCGCCCGCCTCCGCTCTTCTCCCCGCGCCTTCTCAGTTTCTCACTCAGACTTTATCACAAGCAACAGGTCGGGGCACAGCTACCATGCGCTGTCCTCTTTCTTCCACAACTTCTGTTCTTTCTTGAGAAATGCAAACAACTTGACTTTTTAACTTTTATTGTTGTTTCGGACAACTTCTTTATTTTTTAAGCGAATCCACAAATTGCTGGAGAAGCTTAGCTACTAACCTACAAAAAAAGTTAGACGTCTCCAGCAACAGACATCGCTGGATCACACTTGGATTTTATTTTGTGCCGCATCTGTCTCAGGTAAGAAAACCCACCAAGACGCACAGGCGTCCCAGGTGCGTTGATTGTGTTTTTAAAGCAGCACAACAGGTTGATAAAAGGTGCGACAGTGGAAAAACTAGACTTCGTCACACTGACACCGCAGGGAGTTAATGTGTCATCACAAACATCAGTGACAAGTGAACGTCGCTTGAAAGGAAATTGTTTGGCAGATTTTTGTTATAATTCTTCTTCTTGCCCATAAATCTGATGCTGTTTTTTCCGGGAACAAAAACTAAAAATGTTGTAGGATCTTCTCTGTTAATTAAATGTCTCCTTAAGGTCAGCTATTCATTCAAACAGGAGTCAATTGGTGGAATGGATAGCTGACCTTGAAAATAACATATTGGTAATTTGACAACAGCCTTGCGCCCTGTTGTCTTGCAAACATGTAGCTTTGCAAGTAGAAATGCATCTCCTGCAAAGCTGCAAATGTGCAAAAGAGTCCTCTCCAGAGGTCCATCTACCTCTCACACACCCTCCAATAGGGCTCCTCCATGCGTGCAGGCACCATCCAGATGCAGAGCACGTGAGAAGTGGTGCTAACCTGGTACCTGGCCGCTGCACATCAGGGTACAAGAGGCTCAAAATGAGGAAACAGCTGTTTGAAAGAAGATCTCAGAACATTCCTTTATGGTTGCAGACTACAGCTCGTTCTGCTCTGCTGTTCTTTCTAGAGATAGAGATACTCTTTACTGATCCCACGTTGGGGAAATTCAATTGCTACAGCAGTTCAGTGCAAAAAAAAAAAAGAAGAGAAGAACAACAGCAATGTGCAAAAGAATGAAGGGTGTTCAAAATACAAAAAAAATACAAACACAAAATGTGCAAAAAAATACAAAAGTAATACTTATGTACACTATTACGACATAAGGTTATGCATAATAATAAAATTAAATAAATAAAGTAAAAGTTCCTTATAACGGTTGCTCAATTTAATAGGGAAAGAAGCTGCCAAGGAGCGTTGATACAACAAAGATGTCCTCATTTTTTTCAGTGGACTGAACTGAATCAGATTGAAATCTCAGTGCAAACGATCGACAGACGAGGTGAAAAATGTGAGATTTTTTTTTCAAGGATGAAAAACATTTTCTTGTTTCTCCAACAGCGACTTTTTTTTTTAATCAGCTTCTGACTAACTGTCATCGCTGAGCTTTTATCTGGGAATTTCAAAATGTTTGGAATTCCTGCCACAGGTGCAGAGGACACAATGGGGTCCAGTGAGAGGGATGTGCAGGGACACAGAAACACATGCATGAATTCATTCACACATCAATGCGTAAATACTCTGCTGGTGCAAATGGATGGAGTTTATGGTGAAATATTGCACATTTTCCTACAACTGAAAAATCTGTGGATAAACTTTCATTGGTTTTATTTATAGTCACCACAAAATGTCTCCAATTTTCAGAGTAAATCAACTGAAACGCATTTATGCCCTTTGAAAAAAAAGTTTTATAGTTTTGCTCTGAAGTTTTAGAACATGTTTTTCATTGATCACAAAATGTGTTTTTCTATAAACTATCTGTAAAAGTAGAAGTTTCATTCATCACAATCTTTAGTAAAAAATCTCCATAGAAGAGCATTAATGCCATATTTGTAAAAAAAAAAAAACATTTTTTTTTTCTGCTGGGAATTATTAGAATTTTGGCCTGTAATTATTGTCTCACCAGGAAAATTGGCAAAAAAAAAAAAAAAAAGATTTTGAATCTTGTATGTAAAAACACAAAAAGCATAAACAGGCTTTTGCTATAAACATTTGTAGTTGTACAGTGAATTATTCTTAAAAAAAGGCGTGGAATGTTTCCACCAACTTCAAAAGTTTTTGTCGTTTTTATATGTTAAAATCTAATTTAATGTTTTAATATTATATATATATCTATTAGGTATATTGCTGCATTGGTAAAAAGTAAATTATATTTTGGTCTTTTTTTGCAATAATTGTGTCCCTAATTTTATGTTGAAATCTTTTTTTCATCTTATTTCTTCCATGACGGACTGATGTGTTTTCGTCACGTTAAATGTTTTAGCTGCAACGTTTGTAACATAGACTTTCATTTCAATATCAAAGTAAAAATTTGAAAAGGGAATTAGCAAAGATTTTATTTTAAAAATAGATTAATATTCTTTATTGTTGTTGTTGTTGTTTTTAATACTTTTGCAACCATATAAAGTTTTCTAATCTGAGCTAAAAATAACCTTTATCTTCTAATCAGAGATGATCCTGTTTTTCCTTCACTCTGTTCCTTAGTCTCCTTAAGCAAAAGCTGAAGAAATTACTTCCATTATTTAACAACACATTAAAGATTGTACAAAAGAACATAAAGCTGAGATATATTGCAGTAAAATCCAGTTTAATGCCTGAAACGGGGTTTTCAAATGTCAAATGCCTTCCTCTAATTTCTTCATCTTTGAGCAAAAATCTTTTCTAAGCTCCGGAAATTTAGTTTTTTTTTGGCATTGGAATATTTGAGTGAGAAAAGGAAAATCTGAATAAAGTAAATGCAGGTTCTGTTTGAAGGGAACTTTCTTCCGTTTTTGGATCCACACTGACCATCGTGTCCTAATTAACTAGTTTTTGAGGAAACTGAGCCAGAAGAAGGAAAAGTAGAAAACAAGAGAGACAAACTATTATTTCCTTGGAAAACTTCACTTCCTTTCACTAAACTTTCTTTGGTAAAATGTTTCTAAAACATAGATGGAGATGTTTTAGTGATAGCAGGCAAAGTAACAATCTGGTCATGTAGAATTAGATTTAAAAATCTTAGAAATCTAATGAATGTTATTAAATTATGTCATGCTTGTGAAACATTGAAAATAAAGAGGTTGTATTGGATTTTGAGGGTCTAGATGTAAAACAAGTGTGTCTGGAGGAGAAGATGAGGAAATGAGGTTGTAAAAAGAAAAAAGATGACTATAATTAGACAGTGATGAGGAAGCCTGATATCACAGCCATTGGTGTCAATTCACACAAAACCAAACCTTTATCTCCTGCTTCTGAGAAACTGTTGCTCTGCTAAGTGCTTTACAGTAACATATCAGCTCCAAACAGGTTTAAAGCAGTGTGGACTCGACGAACTATCAAAACTGTTGTTCCAGTCGCGAGCGGTTCGCAGTGAGATGAGGCATTGGTGCTGTAGGTTGTGTGTCAGTAAGACGGCAAAATCTTCAACGTTTTTGATAGAAGTGAAGCCTCAGCAGCAGAAGCTTTGGCCAGAACTGGAGGTGAGAAGATACCAGTTATAAATCACTGAACACCTGAAATGCCATCATTAATACTTTGGTATGGAGGGCAAACATTTTGTTAATTTGTAACAGTTATTTTGAAATCCTATATTTCAGCTGCAGTTTCTTAAATCCAAAGGGAAAAAAAAACATGTGTTTGAGTTTTAAAGCTGAAGCCGAAAGAATCTAATGACAAAACTCTTGACATAACTAAACATCTCACTTTCTGTTATTTACCTTTCTTTTGAGCTGTTTAGGCATTTAAAGTGAGTTTGTTTATCAGAAATAATTTTTTTTTAAACCAAATATCCCTTTCTGTTCAAAATGTTTTAATATTTCAATATAAAATATATATAAATATGTATTTGTGTGTATAAATAAACAGAAACATGAACAGTTTATAATTTTTTTTGACTGTATAGGAGAATTTGACTGAGTGAGTGTGACGTCATCCATAGAAAATGGCTGACTTCCTGCTCCAGCTAAATTAAGTCAATATTGGAGCCAGAAGACGTCAGTAATCAGTGATCGGTCCGAGTCGGTCTTAGTCAATGTTGCTATGACTCTCGCTAAAGTGAGCTTCTTGGAAGTCCTGACAAAATGGAGAATCGGTTAATCAAACATTTCAAATGTTTGACGTGAGACCACCTACTTTTATTGAGGCCATGTTATAACTTGAAGAACGTGAGTGTCCGCCCTGCAACTGGAAGGTCGTGGGTTCAAACCCCGGCCGAGTCCTACCAAAGACTTTAAAAATGAAACCCAATGCCTCCCTGCTTGACACTCAGCAGTAAGGGGTTGGATTGGGGGGGTTAAGCCACCAAATGGTTCCAGAGCGCGGCTGTGTCTGCAGCTCACCGCTCCCCCAGGGGAGGGGTTAAATGCGTAGAACAAATGTCGCACACCTAGGTGTGTGACAGATAGTGGTACTTTAACGTGCACTTTGAAAAAAAAAAAAGTGGGATTTACAAAAATATGTCAAAAAAGGTATCAGCACAAGAATGGTTCTTCTAACAAATGGAGTGACTGAATTACAGCTGTTTATTTCTCAATGGAAGTTTATGGGATTTTGGCTCCTGGTTGCCAGCAGGTACTTCCTGTTTGAAACGTGAAGGGGAGGGGCCACTCAGTCCAGTTCTCTTATACCGTCAATGGTGTAGTGCCTTGTTGGACTAAAGCCTCCAAGCTTCAAATGTTCTATCACAAAGTTAGAAATTACCATTAATCAAGCCTTTTGATGCATTTATTTAAATTATTATATTAATTTAGCATAACCTGAAAGCAAAAACACAAGTGAGATTTGTTTTTCATTGCTGGAAGTACATCAAGGGGTTAAATCTTGACATCTTTATTAAACTTTATCCACCCATCATTTGTAAACTGATGGGTCTGTTTTATTTGTTTTTTTACTGTCTTAGTAATTCCTCTATGCTTTGCAGTCCTTCCTATAGCAGACATGCTGGCAATAATGCTAACTAACATGTTATTAACATGTGTATTATCATTTCAAGATACATTACTAAAGATTTTAGGAGGGAAAGTTTCAATCATTAAAGCCCAGTTTGGGAGTATTGTTGTATCTTTACACATCTTTGTGTGTGCTTTACTGGTCATTGTTGCTTTTTTACAAACTTCACTCTACAGAGTTTTGGGTTTTGATTTGTGATCTTTTACTCTTCGTCCTTTCTGGACCTTTCTTTTGGCAATCACTGCATGCAGTAAAACATCCAACTAATAAAACGAAATTAGCTTTAATTCAAAATAAATCATTAAAACACTCTTGAAAAGAGTGTTTATGATTGAAAATCATATTACCGTACACCAAACTGATCTATGTGTTGAATTATTACTGGAACTTTTAATGAAACTAATGGGTTTTGTGTGAAAGAGAATTATGCACATTTTTGTGGGTTGGTTTGTTTTTCTTTTGTTAAATAAAACATAACATATGAGCATTGGAGCCAAATTTGTGCTGTAAATATAAAAAATTGAACAATCCAAGAACCTTAAAACAAGCAAAATGCTAAAACATAGAATGATGGTAAAACTTCAGGTTTAGTTTGAAACACTGATGCATATACACACACATACACACACGCACACATACACACACACACACACACACACACAGGGAATATTTTCTCTAAAAATGACCGTTGTAACCACAGCACTACAAACAAATATGGCCGACTGACAGTGCTAAATGAGAATAGAGGAAGAGAGCCATCACACACACATCTGTTTCAGAAAGGAGGAAGCAAAGATGAATTTTCTCGGCAATAGACTCCAAAATAAGAGAACATAGCGGAGGAAATGTGTGTGCGTGTGGTTGCACTAGGGGGTCTGTGAGTGATAAGTGTGTTGTCTGGGTGTTCAAATTAGCATGCAGTGTTCTTCTGCATGTGCACTTGTGCATAGAGCCTTGAGTCGGTCTGAATGTTTTGTGGTTTCGCTGTCTGCTGTGACTTTGTGCACCCTGCACCTTAACAGCTCACAGTGATAAGTTGGGGGGGGGGGCAGCGTGTTACTGATTTTCCTCCCTGACTGCAAATCAGGTGTTGATGTTGGCTTATGAAAATACGAGGTGGAGTGTTTTCACATCCACAGCGCAGTTGAGCTTGCACTTTCACACTGCAAGCTCACATGAGCAGTGACATCAGACACGCATTTGCCTAACTGTTGGCTGCAGGTAACAAAGCACAGTTGTAAATGAACACTCACTAACTGTACAGCATGCAAATGCTGCAGATGCACAGAGACTGTGTACATACGTTTGTTTGTGTGTGAGAATGAAATGCTGCAGAAAGAAACTCAGGTGAAGATTGGAGTAAATCAGAGGAGTAAGGCGGAGAAGACAGGAGACTACTGCACGGCAACAGTATACACAGCTGCATTAAGGCTTTGAAAAGGTTAAATGTCCAAAAATACTTTCTCTAGGTCATTGCATTTCATTCCCAAACCTTCAAAAGGGGTAGGAGGAGTGGGTGTGTGCTGTTTTTCAAAAGATCAGTCAACGGCTTATCCTGTGTGAAAGTAATTTGTAACTGTGAAATCATTCATAACTGGAGTCATAAACAAGCTACATGTTTGTGTCGTTTGAGTGATGCCTTAAAAGCTCCCTCTGATGAAAATTGTGTTTTTGGTGTTTTTAACATGTTCTTGTGGCATTTTTCTCAGATCGGAGGACATTTATAAAGAAAATGAATTTGTGCTTCTGACTATTTCTTTTATTCAAATGGTTGTGAATTGGGAGTAGACACAAATGCTGTTGTAAAAAGAGGATATTTGTGACAAAGGAAATATGTCACAAGCTCCCTGCTCCGCTCTATTCTGATGCATCCATTTGTACTCAAATAGATCCACGTACATCTCCATTTCCCTCGTCCGAGCTGACATCTGGATCAAATCTGTTCAATTGGATATCGCCAATATTGCTCGCCATTGTTGTTGCTTTGCTGATATTATGTTGGGGTGTGAGCTGGCAGGAGAACGTGTAAACTGATAGCTCAATTTTGGGAAATGAGAAGGGAGGGTGGGGACCATGCCAATTCTCCAATTGCCCCGCCCACACCTGAGAGATGGATTTCTAATAAGATCCTACCGCTCTGCAGAAACTATATCGAAGAAAAACGTCACAGGCTTTTGATTTTGGCTAGAAAACAGCATTATAATAATCAAAAGACCACTTGGAATGTTTTCAAAATAAATCAAAAGACGATTGGAGTGAGACTTTAAACGTGACAATAAAGTTGCAGAGATCTGATTCAAACTAATAAAATATGCTAAGCAGGACAATCAGGCCACCAGTTCACCTAAAGGGAACATTTGAAGTACATTTATTTCGAAAAGTGAGTTATTTCCACAGCTGCAACAGTGTGTGAAACAGACTCGAGATTTATCATTCATGTCATTGCCACACTAGTAAAATGCGACAGGACATGTTTGCTGAGACGCAACTTCTTTGCTAGAATGAATACTACTCAGCCACGCCTGGTATGTTCAGGCCTTCACTACTGTGTCACTGAAATTTTGAATCTTTAAAATAAAAAAACTAGCTACAAATAATTTCCAATCCCCGTTTTGAGGCTTTAGTAGAAAATCTGTTATTCAGAAGTTGAGACGTGAGAAGAATTTGACATTCCTATGCTCTGAACATCTAAGCATGTTTGGCAAAGTTCAGCTTCTGGAAATGGTGTGACATTCATGCCACACAAGTAAGTGGGAGAAAGTTGGAACTGTCATAGCCTGATGACAACTACACCTTGGTAAAAATAAACAAGTTGAAAGTTGTAAAGCCTGAATAGAAATATCATTCTACTTAAATACAGGTGCAGCACGCTGTACAATGACAGTTCAAGGTCAAGAAAAAGAGATGTGAGGGTGCCACTTCTTTGTACTCACCTTTCATTTGACTTTGTTATAAGCTGTTTCACCCAAATCTCTCATGAGACTCATGCTTACCCAGCTGCATTGTGGGTTTTATCATAAAGTTCAGGGATTATGTTTTACAGCTGGAACTTTTAGAGAGGAATAAACATTTGTTCAAGCTTTAACCAAATGAGTTTATGTGAATTTCTGAGTGCCACTGTGACCGATTTTCTTTTCATTTGGGCTGCTGTGTCTAATGAGTAGCAAATATTGTACTCGTAAAAAAAAAGATCTTCCTAAAATAACCAAATATGGTAAAAAAGGAAAGACAAATTTAGAGTACCGTTGTGATTGAAGACATCTACGAAGACCTTACTCTTTACAGATGACAAAATTGCAGGTTTACTGTAAAAATGATAAAGAAGAAAATGACAGATTATGATGGTGGATGAGCACATGTGGTCTTTGCTTATTGCTCTTCCCTGTAGACATTCAAGTCCCTCTCTGATCATCTCTTGATCTATTTTGAATGTGTTCCCAGTGGTCTTTTAATTATGATTATGGCATTTTTAGACAAAATCAAAAACCTGTTGTTTTCTTGGACATAGATCCTCCAGAGCAGCAGTAGTTCATTAGAAATTTGCCTCTGAGTTTTGGACAGGACCATTGGCACGGAGAAAGCCTGCTTCACATCCCGTCATCCATCTGTTTAGGCGCTCTCCAGCTAGCTTACAGCTCCTCAGGAACACAACCTAACATTTCTGGTGCAACAAAAATGGCGAGCAATATTGGAGCTATTCTGCCGGCTCAGGATAGCTCAGCTCAGATGATGTATTGACGATGCACATGGATCTATTTGAGTACAAATGGATGAAATGCAGCGGAGCAGGGAGCTGTTGGCCTTCTTACTGTAGCTTTTATGTCCCAGCTATAGGCTTTTAACAACAACGTTTTGTCGTCTGCCCCTGATTCATAATGATTTGAATGAAGAAATCATCAGAAATGCAACTTAAGTATATTTTCTTCATATACTTAGCAGTTTTGGGGCCCCAGGCGAACAATAACATGGGGTCCTTTGCAGCAGTTGTTTTCATAATCTTTTTTAAAATCCTTACCTATGGTGTAAAATGTCAAACAATTTCCTTACTGGTCCACTTTAAAATAAAGTCAACATCAAAAATCCCAATTTTTTTTTATTATATACATTGTTTTTACTTTGAAAAATATTAAATTTATAAAATGCACCAATTTTATGAATCCCTCACTTCCTAGTAGGAAGAAAGGACGATTTTCTGTCTTTTCTTTAATTTTTCAGGTTTTACTAAAGAAGCAAAGGAAACAAACTACTTGAATAAAGGACTAAAAAACTGATTGGCAAAAAAAAAGAAATATTTACGCTAGTTACCATTTTCTTCCCCTCCCTTCGCCTTTCCTCTCCTTTTTTTTCCACTTTTCTCATTATTGACTTTTTTTTAAACCTTCTTTTATTTTTTTTAAATTCTGTTCTTGTTCCTTCTATTTTATCTCCAGCACTCTTAAAAATTTTGGCAACACAGTCTTTGTTTTCTCTTTGCCTTTTCCTCTTTTTAAAGCTGCTCAGATCACTCTGCTTCATTTGACCACTTTAAAAAAAAGTCTTTTGAATCATTATTTAATCTCTGGAAGTGTTGCCAGATAGTCGTGGTTTTCTAGCCCAAACATCATCCGAAAACCACCAGACCCAACAAAAAAAGATAAGATAAAAAACATAAATTAAAAAAAGCAAATGTCCTTGTGGAATGTAATAAAGAGAGATTTGATTTTCAAAAACCTGTTCTTGTGAAAATGACATTTTCCAAGTATTAAGAAAACACTAATAACTAAATCAAACATGACCTGAGATGAAACAAAAAAGTATTTGTTGTTTTTCTAACACCAACAGTAAAAATCCTCCAAAAAACATTAATATGGATTCATAAAACAAATGACCTATTGTTTTAAATTAATATCACAAAAAGCACTGATGTTTTCAGGCCTCATTTTGTCTTTTCAGCGCAGCTTCAAGTCAGATCCCAGCATTAAATAAACGAAATACATGATCTATCAAACAGAAAGGGAAGACATGGAATAAAGATGTCTAGAATGTAAAAACAATTAAAAAATCATGACATTATTAGCATATGCTGCGTATACTAAAGGGACAATCAAACTGACATCACTCGGGATAACATAATCCCTCGTGTGGCAGAGCCAGTGTTGCCAGCCCGATTTGAGTGGAAAACGGCCCAATCTGGCAACACTGGGCAGAGCTTGCAGTCTCTTGCTGAAAATACACGGGGAGACGCAAAATACAGCGATTTTGAGGATAAAAATGATTAGAACTTTACGTCAAAAAATTCATTAATGGAACAGGTTAGTGGACACATTTCTTTTATTATCAGTAGGCTTTACACCTCTTGATGGCAGGTGAGGATGACAGGTGAGTTGAG
The DNA here is from genome assembly GCF_053564925.1 of Oryzias latipes. Lineage (NCBI taxonomy): Eukaryota > Metazoa > Chordata > Actinopteri > Beloniformes > Adrianichthyidae > Oryzias > Oryzias latipes. The sequence continues at coordinate 7,817,144 of NC_136244.1, forward strand.
ACTTACTGTTTTAATCAGGAACTAAAAGCTCCCGAACCAAATCCCAATCTCAATTATGTCCATCCACCTGAGAAAAGTCTTACCCGCAAAGGCAGAATAAAAACCACCCTGTTGAGCTGGAAACAGCCCAGTCTTACTGGGCATCTTACACCCTGCAGTTATGTTCTGGATTGTTTCAGGCGCCTCTTTGCACAGCCTACACCTTGGGTCTTGTCTGGTGTGGTAGATCTGAGCCTCTATCGCTCTGGTGCTCAGGGCTTGTTCCCGAGCTGCCAGGATAAGTGCTTCCTGTCCTGTAGGCCAGACATGTTTGTGTTACAAAACATAAACTGTATCCACTGCTACATATATTCTTTAAGAACAAAAAACAATCGCAGTCCTTCAAAGCACCAAGAAAACTCTAACATCCCAATTAGTCTAAGAAACCGTGTTTTCACTCCTTTCAAACAGCAAAGGTGACACACCAAACAAAGTCATGATTACGATTAAATAATCAAATTCATAATTGTGAACAATAAAAAGGTAATCTTAGGCACATTATCAGGTCAGGGTTCCATTAAAGAAGAGGTATTGCCACAGTGTTAAAAAGAGAAACCACACAAATTACCTCCTCTATTTTCAGAGAGACTGAGATGGAGAATGGGACGTCTGATGATGTGGATGCAATGTGGGATAAAGTGGAGTGCAAACGCTACGAAATCTGTCGCACCATCTCCCCAGCAAAGCTGACCCCCTACCTCCGCCAGTGTAAAGTCCTGGACGAGCAGGATGAGGATGAGATCCTCAACTCCCTGCTTCTGGTCTCCAAAGCAAATCGCACAAGTAAGTAAAAAACTTGGTTTGAAACTATCATACATGGGGCGCAAAGGTAGAGTTGTCGACTTCTGATCGGAAGATTGCAGATGCAATTGCCGCCCCTCCCACCCAAGTGTCAAATTGTCCTTGGGAAAGATTCTGAACCCCAAAATTCTCCTGGTGGCTATAGGTTGGCTCTAGTGTTCTGCAGTGGTGTGTGAATGTGTGTGTGCATGCGAGAATGGGACTGTGACTGTAAAGCTCTTTGGGCCTTTAAGAAACATAGTAAAGTGATTTATGTACCATTTACCATGCAAGTCTACTTAGAAGTTTTATCTGTTGTTCTGAACCTGTCAAATCTTAGGATTAACAATGTTGTGATCTCAGATTTTCAAAACATTCTAAATTTTGTCCAGGCCGTCTACTCGACATCCTTCGCACTAAAGCGGAGCGGGGCTACGTAGCGTTCCTGGAAAGTCTGGAGTTTTACTACCCTGACTTGTACAAGGTGGTTACAGGAAAGGAGCCCACACGACGCTTCTCCACAATCGTAGGTAAGACAAAAATGTTCATGTTTTCTCAGATGACGATGGTTTCGAGACCTCACCACCTTCATCTCAAATGAGTAAAATCTTTGCAAGAACCAAGGCGTTGGAAGTGGCGTGAGATTTAAAATCTATTTCTCCGTGTTTTGATATTGTTAAAAACTCTGATTAAATAATTATTGATAAATATTTGGGAAATTTTCATATTCTGTTTCAGTTGGGATGTGGTGTAGAACTTAAATACTAAGCTTTTGGATAATTCACCCTATAGCTTAGCCATCAAATTACTTTCCATGTTAGAACAGCTTTAATTAAGGGAACAACCAAAGAGTGTTGGTATTATGAACTGAAAAAAACATAACTGTACATTTTGAATATTGGAGTTTGTTTTTTATGCCTCTTATGCTATGTTCACACTGGGCATGTGAAGCACATACAAGAATGTGCTAAAAGTGTGTTCACTATCTGATACTAGCATATCTTCAGGCTTGGTGCAAAATGTTGAAGTGGTGGAAATCTCACAAATCTTGCCCCAGGGTTTTTCTTGCACAGCTCTATTCTGACATATGAAGGATTTGGTGTCATAATTCTGTCTGGGAACAAAGCGCAATTATTCTTTTTAAACTCCGTGATCAATTTTCAAACAGTTGACTCTCCCTTGAATTGAAAAGAACTCCATCCGTACGTCCCAACCAAATTCAAGCCCCTGATGGGTCAAAGTTCAACCTGGTTTAACTTTCAACACGCGTTCAACGGCCGCAAGTGAGAGTTTTAAATACAGAAGCCCGAAATGTGTGTTTACAGGCATTTATGTAGACTTTTCATTGAAAGTGGCTGCTTAAACTCTCGTTGATGAGGGCGATGTGAACGTAGCTCTAGTGTTGGCTCCCAGCAGCTTCTGTTCCTGAATTTAAAACTGCCTTTAAAAAGCCATATATATCTTCTGCATTTGGGTTTACCACACATGCTCGTATTCTTCATGCCCCATTAAACTGCCTGAAATGAAATCTTCTATCTTTTCTTCCTTTTCTGTTATCTGTCTTCAGTGGAGGAAGGCCATGAGGGTTTGACTCAGTTTCTCATGAATGAAGTGATGAAGCTGCAGCAGCAGACAAGAGTCAAGGCCCAGCAGCAGGCTGAGCTGAGCAGGAAGAACTGCACCTTGGAGGACGAGCACAAGAAACTGCGGCTGGCCAACCAGGAGCTTCAGGCCTTCCAGCAAAGTAAAAAAAAAACTATGGTTTCATTACACATACCAGGAACCCCCTCTGCTGTACTTTTGCACTGCATGTTATCATAACGGGTACAAGAAACATAGATGAAAGTTTATTTCTGCTTAAGAATGAGTCCAAGCACTTGGTTTTTACTTATGGGCCAAAACCGCTAGCTTGATCGCTGCACCATGTTTGAGCCTCACATGAAACCAGGACAATGCGGTTTTGTCTTTGTGCCCTGTGCATATCTGCAGATGGTACACAAGCACCTCTGGGCTTAAACAGCTGCTAAAAATAAACCGAGAAAACTGTTTGGGCTAGCTCTGCACACGTTTCTCACAGACTTCCTGACCTACATTCAGACACATACACACATAAAGCAGACATGGCATAATTTCAGATTTTGTAGGACTCTTGACTTATATCCAAAGATCAAGATTTCAGTCATTATTATTGTGCTGCAAAATAAAACACTGAAGCAAGCAAAAAGTATACCCAGAACTGTCAGGGCAATGCCTTTGTAGTTTAGTTTTTATATTTTTTCATGTTTAGGGCTTTCGGTGCTTGCTTTTTTCAGGTTTCTGATTAGGGTTCTAGTTGCCAGTTCTGTCACAACGTTTGATCACAAATAAGGTTGCTTTTTCAAACTCTTTAAGCATCTGGTCTGCTGCTTTTGTCTACTCTATCACTACTACACCAGATAGACAGGAAAACATAAAAAAATATAGAGATCTGAAAATGTTTCCTTAACTTGCTTTCACTTTTGCAGGGTACAATAAGTTGCGAGAGGAGAGGAACACTTACAGTGACGAGTTGCTGAGAGTAAAAGATGAAAACTACAAACTGGCTATGAGGTATGCCACACTGAGTGAGGAGAAGAACATGGCCGTGATGAGGAGCCGAGACCTGCAGCTGGAGGTACTTGAAGACTGGCGCTGTCAGTGCTGCATCTGGTCTGAGTTTGGGGGAAACGAGACGTTTAAGTTGTTCCTGCATTGCAGATTGACCAACTGAAACACAAGCTAAACAAGGTGGAAGAAGAGTGCAAGATGGAGAGGAGGCAGAGTCTGAAATTGAAGAACGACATTGAGAATCGGCCAAAAAGAGAGCAGATTTTTGAGCTGGAACGAGAGAATGAAATGCTCAAGATTAAACTACAGGAGCTTCAGTCCATCATACAGGTACAGGTTCTAAATCTGCCCAGCCTGACTCTTTTGCAGGTGTCTTGAACTTCCCAATTTGGTTTCTGCAGGTTTATGTTGTGATGTTGTGAAAGTGCAACTGGAATGTTGTGCGATATATTTGAGCCGAAAGTAAAATGTAATCTTTATTTTGCATATGTCATAAAAGTCCAGAGGGATTTTGGCTCAGGGGCTTCATGGTGGTGAAGTGGTTTGCACTCTTGCCGCACAGTGCAAAACCTCTTTATTGAAATCCCAGTTGGGTCCTTTCTGTATGGGCTTTGTACGTTCTTCCCTTGCAAATATGCATTGTAGGTCCATCCGTCCATCAATTTTCTTAACCTGCTGCATCACCTTTGGGGTCACAGAGTTGCTGGAGCCTGTCCCAGCTACTGTTGGGTAAAGGCGGGGTACACCACTTCCATGAAATCTCAAAAACACTTTTGGCAGGAAAAGTTTAGCTAATTTTAAAAAAATTATGGTGATAATGACTCACCTTTTGTCATTCACATCTTTAATTGACTACTTGCTGTATTGAAATTATGTAAAATTTATGGATAATTAAAAGGTAACACAACAGAACAGTTGGAGTCTGACTCTACTCTCAGCCCAGATTTTAAAAATGCAACAACAAAAATTGGCGGGGCTAGGGGAAGCAGGCTGAGCGCATGAGGTGTAATCTATATCTGTGATTGACAGTGACAGTGAGGTTAGCTTGAAGTAACTAGAGTATCTTTTCATCATTGTCTCGATTAAAATAAGAAAAAAAACACATGGTTGAAGAGGTTTGATCAAGCTGCCTTTCCATCCCACAGCGGTTCTCTGTCTGTCGGCAAGCCAGCTGCCCAGGGGCCGGGGGTTAGTGAGCAGGCGAGCTCTGCCGCTCTTGGCATTGCGGGGTGAGCTCCTGCGCCCCTTGGAGCGTTCAAAGATGGGCGGAGGGTTTTATACTGGAGCTGAAGAGCATGAAGTAAAAGGACATGGGACACTAGGGGAGCGCCCACAGACTATTTTAGACCAATAATTAATAATTTTAGGAATTAAACAAGTTTCTTTTAAATTTTCAAAAATTTGGCCAGGACCAACAATCAGCACTTTTAAAACCGAAACAGCCAAAAGAAGTTGATTTACTGTTTAATTACCCTTTAATTCTTTATAATACAGTTACACCATGTGAAAATGTGTGGATCACATTTGAGACAGTGGGTAAATAAGGTACTTTTTAACCTGAACACTCATATAGTTGCATCTTAAACTTACATTGTTGTGAGAAAAAAGTGACTAAATCATGCAATTTATTATAATGATTACTATCTATATCTAATAAAAATTGATATTGTACATTTTTTTGTGGATTTCATAAAAGGGTTGAAAAAAACCTCTTAACTGAATGTTTTGTCATTTCTTTAATGTAGTGGGCTTTACATGGTTAAACATTTGATTGACACCATCACAGTATGTAATTAAGTGAGATGGACACACTAAAAATGTTTCTCAGAAAAAAAACAACCAAGAGGAGCGCTGAAAGAGATGTCTGTTTGGCAGCCATCTTGTTAGAACACTCACATCTTCTGTTGTTTCTGACTTCCAAACATTTTCACAATCAGAGAACAGCCTATTGCGATGGACTGGAGACCCATTCAGGGTGTATCTCGCCTCAGTATCTGAGATAGGCTCCAGCAAGCCCGTGACCCTAAAGGGTCAGGCAGAATTAGAAAATGAACAGATTTATTGTTTTTTCAGTTTTATCGCTTCTACATAATTTCAAACCCTGTGTCCTAGTGGCATACTGGCCTCTTGTCTGAATTCTACCTAAAACATAATGAGATCCATTATTTTTTTGTTTGTTTGTTTGTTTTCTGGCTCCATCTAGATAGATTATTAATCTTGAAACAGAGAACACATCCATGAAAACAGCAATACAAGTATTTGATTTGTCTTTGTTTATAAAATTAAAAAAGAGTCATACAAAGACAGCGTAAGTGTAGCTTCTGCCTGTCATGTAACTCCATGTCTAACTGATGGGTTTCAATTTTATGCTTGTGTTTCTTCACCTAGCCCGGGCCCTTGCCTGAGTCAGACAAGGCCATTCTTGACATTTTGGAGCACGACAGACAGGAAGCCCTGGAAGACAGACAGGATCTGGTCAACCGCCTCTACAACCTGCACGAAGAAGTCCGACAAGCAGAGGAACTACGAGATAAGGTTACTCACACAAATTCAAGTACTCAGGATTGGGAGTTGATGTGAGAAGCAGAGGGAGGCAAGGAACACACCCTATTAACACAAAACCTGTGACCAATACTCAGGGGAGCTTTATGAAACGCACCCTATACAGAAAGCTCCATCTGCCTTTGTTTCTCTTCCTCTATGTGCCCGTTTATCTAGCTAACCTGAATAACTCTCCTGTTCCTGTTGTGTGTGCAGTACTTGGAGGAGAAGGAGGAGCTTGAGCTGAAGTGCTCCACACTTCAGAAGGACTGTGAGATGTATCGGAACCGCATTGACACAATCTCTACGCAACTTGATGAGGTGGAGAAGGAAAGGGACCAGGTGAGAAAACTCATACTTTCACACACTGGTTTTTGTCGCTTTGTCTAAATATCAACACCTTTGCTGCTTCTTTACTCTTGCTCTGCGGCTTCAGGCATTTCGAGCCAGAGACGAGGCCCAGCATCACTTCTCTCAGAGTCTCATCGACAAAGATAAATATCGTAAACAGATCAGAGAGCTGGAGGAGAAGAGCGATGAACTCCAAATTGAGATCGTACGAAAAGAAGCCAGGCTGCTCACACTTGAGAGTCGGCTTCGACGGATGTCCAAAGACATTCCCTTGGATCAGGTCAGACACAAACAATAAAAGGCTAAAATCTTACGACTTGTGAAGCAAGGACTAGAAAGGCAATCAAAGCAATGTTTTTGCAAATAGCTGCTAGAATTCTTCATACCGTTTCTCTGTTTTTGTAGAGTTTACCGAGGGACTTCCCTCCAGCCATCATCTCCCAGATGGACGAATTTAAACAGCCACAGTCAGAAACGTCCAGTGACGAGTCACATGAGGAAAAGTTATCATCTGAGGGGCCTCGACTCATTCGCAGACCAAACCTTAAAGCAACAGTAAGTTAATGCAAGCATCTCCCATATTATCTGGGCTTAAGTTGTGTGTGTAGTATCAGTCAATAACAAAAACCTAAAAATAAAAAGGATTAGCCAACATCTTAAGAAATGTTTTTATGTTTGAGCGATTATGCCAGTCTTTTTTTTTTTTTTTTTTTTTTTATGCCAGATTATGCCAGTCTTTGGAACATTCTTGTTAAAAGACTAGTTTGTAACTGGAGATGTTTTTGTCTACTTACTGAGTTCCTATAGTAAATATATCTGGCTAGCGAGATTATTTAATATTATTGTTATTAATGGACCAGCGATATTTAGCGATGGTAACAAATGAACTACAGATCCCATGATGCCGTGTTTCAGCTGCCTTGTTGAACAACAGTGTTACCAGATTTTGCAGTTTCCTGCCCAATTGGACAGTTTTGATTCTAAATTTGGGCGGATTTGGAGTCACTTCTGTGGTTTTTGTTCCTTATTGAAGCAACCCTCAACAGTGGCGTGTAGTTGGGGGAGGCGGGTAAACCAGACCTGTAAAATAACCTCGCCATCGTGAGCAACTAATGATAAAATGAAACCGTGTTCAGTAAGCTGTTCTATAAATGCAATTTAGAATAATGACCTTTACTCATTTTTAATCCTCAAAATCACTGTATTTTGCGTGTTTCCTTTCCAGTTACTGTGAGGTGGAGCAGCTCACGGAGTTCAACCTCGATTGAAAATCCCTATTAAACTGAGTTGATCGTGTCTCTTTAAGTTACTGAGCTTATGCAAAGAATGTTATTCTTTATTAATGTTTTTTCCATTGTAGCCTTTTTTATTACATATATGTAAATCTGTTGTTTATTTGGTATTAGTATCTGACATAAAGTTGCACTGAATTGACAGAAAGTGATACCAGCAGTAAAACAACGGTGCTTTTTTTACATATTAATTAATAAACAATAGATCATTTGTTAATGAATATGTATTAGTTTTTGGGAGGATTTTAACTGTTGGTTTTGCACAAAATTAGAAAAACACCAAATGTTTTTTGAAGTAATAGTCTATTTGATGTAGATTTTTAATGTTTTTTTTAACATTTAAAAAAATTATATTCACAATAACAGGTTTTCTCAGCCCCAACAGGGTTTAAACCTGCAGCAACCTTTTAAACTGAGGTCCATGTCAATACCTACTAGGAAACCAGTGCCGGTCCACACACTTTAATTTCAACATTGTAAAGTAACCAGTTAAAGTCCCACTCTGATCATATTTTGACTGAGCCTATTATTATCAGTGTAAAGGTGTTCCCAGTGGTCTTTTAATTTATGCAATTTTTTGTGCCAAAATAAAAGAAACCTGTGTTGTTTTCTAGGACATAGTTTAATTTGGACATAAATTTAGGACATCGCAGAAGTTCTTTAAAAATTGACCTCTGTGTTGTTGGGACTATTGGCATAGAGTGACCCCGCCCCCCTTGTGGCCTGCCCACCATATTTTCAGATCACAAATACAATCTTTTTCAAATATTTCTTTCAACTGCTCCTGATCCACAATTTGAATAAAGACATACTCAGAAATACAATTTTACGCTGAATTTTCTTTATACATGTCATCAGAAAAGTGCCACAAGAACATGTTAAAAACACCCAAAACACATTTTCTGTCAGTCTGGGTGTTTAAATATACCAGAAGATTTACTAATCGTAAATGTCATTTGTTTTTTTATCATTAATAGAGAGCAAAATCTTCAGTTTGTACGCTGAAAGACCCTCAGTTCAACTCCGAAGGCTGTCAGCGTGGTATGCTACCCTTTACTGTCTGTGTTCCGAAAGCTTTCAGTGCATCGGTTGAGACTAACTTGCAGCTGTCTCCGCCTCACACCCTCCCATTCTGCCAATCAAGGAGACCTACTGGGCATTCAGATGCCCTTGCACCACAATGGCGGTTCACTCCCACCGTCGCCAAGCTTCCCGATATCTCCCACTTATCCGGGATCCACAGGCCCCCCCTTCTCCTCCTCCTCCTCGTCCCCTTTCCCATCCTCCTTTCCCCTGTCGGAGCAGTCCAGGTCAAACTTGGTGAGTCTGAGTTAACTGCACTTTTCTAGTGTGCTGTCGGGCTGCAATAAATTGGGAAATAAAATGTGCTCTTCCTTTTCAAAAATCTTCAGCTGCGTAACCGTAACGACAGCATGATGTCTATAGTCGCAGAACCCCCAGAAAAAGCTTCTCTGTGCCGCAGAGAAAGGGAAAAGGAACACGACTTTTACCCCCGCAGGTACCCATGTCTGCTGAAATGAGATTTATGTGCCTATTTGATGTTTTTAATGCATTTCTTTTTTTATCTGTACTAGTCTCTCAGATTTTGATAGTGACACTATGGACATTCAGACAGGTATTGAACGCACTTTAAAAACCAAATGCATTTATCTTATTATTATTTTTACTTATTGCTGTGTTTTTTTCTCATAGAGGATGGCCCAAACTCTGTGATCTCCTCTTCGTCCTCCCACCAGTCAGAGGGGCTGGACTCGTACGACCTGGAGCAGGTCAACAATATCTTCAGGAAGCTCTCGTTGGAGAGGTACGGGACTGATGAAAACTCAAGAAACATGAAGTTTGTGGGTTTTCTTCGCTCACACACGCCTGTTTGTGTGTTGTGTGTTAGGCCGTTCCGCCCCTCTTTGTCCTCCTTTTCAAGAATCAGCTCATCTTTGAAGCCGGTGCAGGAGGTGTCATTTCTGGGAGACAACCTGCTTAAGGACATCACCTTGGTTGGTGGCAATGAAAGCGGGATCTTCATCTCATCCGTCCAGCCTGGAACAAATGCTGAGAAGGCGGGGCTAAAGGAGGGATACCACCTCCTGCTGGTACAGAGTTCATTTGATCCTACATTCTTTTAAACAAGTACTGTAATACAAAGCTTAAATGCACATATGAATCTCTACATTTGCTTTGATTTTTGCCTGTTGTGTTGTAATTAACAGTCGAGATAATTCAAATCATCTATTGTTGTGCTCTGATTGGTGAACCAGCTGGAGGGGTGTGTTCGAGGGGAAATCCAACGCATTGCATTGGATACCAGCACACAGGAAGAAGCCCACTGGACGCTGCAGCACTGCTCTGGATTCATCACACTGCACTATCGAGCCAGTTTTGATGGTAACCATTGTTAGAAATAAACAGAAAATCTACCCAGTAATGTCTAACAAAAATTGGGTAATTTGGATATTTTACCTCGTCTGACAGGTGTAAAAGCTCATTTAAAGAAACACTCTGATGAAAATGGTGTTTTTAACATGTTTTTGTGGCATTTCTCTTATCATCATATATACACATATGTATGTATGTGTATGTGTGTATATATATATATATATAAAATAAGCTTAAAATGGCATTTCTGAGTATTTCTTTTTTCAATTTTATGTCAATAGGGGGCAGATGAAAATGAGCAGAGCCTATTTGTGTCGTAGAAAATATGCTGGATGGGTCATAAGCTTCGTTCTGATGCATCCACTTGTAGACAATCACTTACATGTTTGTCTTTGTTTTCCTTGTCTGAGCTGGAATCTGGCTCAAAACTGTACGGCTGCATAGCTCCAATACTGCTTACCATTTTTGTTGCACCGGTAATGTTATGTTGGGGCTGTAAGCTAGCAGGAGCGCATGTAAACAGAGAGCTCTCAGTAATGGGGAAGGGAAGGGGGCGGGGTTGCTCCATGCCATTTTTCCTGCCCACAACGCAATGGTAAATTTCTAATGTTTGCAGAATTATGTCCTAGAAAACAAGACAAGTTTTTTGTTTTTGGCTAAAAGTGGCATAATCAAAATGAAAAGACCACTGGGAACAGTTGGAAAATAGATCAAAAGATGATCGGAGTGCATCTTTGAACTGTGTCACAGAAAACAGGAAATACGGATCTCTGTTAATTTGCAAGTGAACCCTGATGTGGTCACCACAGTAAAGATACAATGGACTGTTCTGTGGGTTAAAGAGAGGAAGTAAACTTATTGAAATCACAAAAGTGGCTTCAAATTTTAGGCGAAAATAAAATGATCCACAGCTAAGATATGAAGGAGTGTGGATCACTACAGTTGGATAAATGGCTAGTTTGTGGATGAGGATAATATAGACAGGAAATGGGTTTAAAAAATACTTTAATAGGATGTATAGTTTAACTTAAACTGCGTGATATTTTGATTCCATCTAGACTTATTCAGTTTTCTAAACTTTAGTGTGAAAGCAAATCAAACCATTTATTTTTTTCTGAACTTCCAGTCAAATCTAGTCTTCTGGTCTGTCTTGTTTTAAAAGTGCGTTAATGCTGTGTTTCTGCTCTCCAGCATATCGCCGTCTCCAGAGGGATCTAGCAGATGGTAAATTAGCTTCTGGCGACTCTTTCTACATCCGAGTAAACCTCAACATCTCCGGACAATCCGACTGCTGCTCTTTAAGCGTGCGCTGCGATGAAGTTGTGCACGTGCTGGATACCAGGCACCAGGGCCTCTGCCAGTGGCTTTGTGCTCGTGTGGAGCCATTTAGTGGCTCTGACCTGGCCGAGCGTGGCACCATTCCCAGCAACTCAAGGTACTTTGCAACTGTTTGTTTAATGTTCTTTCTCATGCAGGAGGATGTTTTATAATGGACAAAAGGAGTTTTGGTTTTGTTAAGACTTTTCTCTTGGTATGAATGGGTGTGTACAGAGCACAGCAGCTGCTGCTGGTGAAGATTCAAAAGTTGGTGTGTCGAAGTGGGAAAGAAGAAATTGACAATAGCAGAGTAAGTGAAAACTTGATTTTATATTCAAGCTACATATTACACAAAACAATTGTATAGTTTTTCATATCAATGCTATTTGATTTCAGCAGACACTTAGTAAGTTAGCTTCGATTTGGGTCAAACACTGTGTCTTCTTTACCTTTTGCAGCTTAAAGATTCTGATATTCTTTCTATTAATTCTTTATGTTTGTCTAGAACACTTTAGCGCCAGAAGAAACAAGCTCGTCTCTCGATCCCAAAGCCAGTCCACGCTTGTCCAGAGCGAGCATTTTCCTCAGTCAGATTCTGCAGGTATTTAAAGAAAACCAATCCCACTCTCATGAGTCAATCTGAGCCCTGATGTGCCATTTCTTGTGGGTTTCTTGGGTTTCTAGTTCGTCGGCAGGGTGGACATCAAATACAAACGAATGAACAGCAATGAACGCGTGAGGATTGTCAACTCTGGCAGCTCATTACTACCAAGACAAGAACTGGAGATGCTCAGGCCTGAAGGTGAGCATAGAAACAATGCTTTTCATGGATGTAAGGGGAATGACGGACCTTGGTTTGATTTTAGGACTAGGGATGCCACGATTCTCAGATAAATCATTGCATTCCTGTTTAGGACCTACTAGGACATAAAAAAATCAAAATCAAAAGTCTGGAACCACAAAGCCTAGCATAAATTCAGATATTCAGATATTTATGTCAAACTGAGAGAAGCTTAAAGGGAAATAAATATATTCTTCTTCTTACTGTTTGATGGTCAAGATTTCTTTAATAATTTATTTTAAGGTGGCAACTATGTTGTATTTATAGACTAATTCATATATTAACGGAACCAATTGTCTCTGATGTTACCTGTAGGATTCTAAATGATGAACATGAATGCCTAACCCTTGTGCTATCCTATGACCCCACCCTTACATTGACGTGTTCTCCCTACCATGACAAAGGTGGATAACGGTGAAGAGGATTTCATGTAATCCATGGACACCAGTGAAGTTTACAAATCATTGAAGAAAAAAGTTCAGGGGTCTAGATGACCCAACTTCCAATGTTAAAGTGCCTAGGATAGCACAAGGGCTAAAAAAGTGGCATGAACATACAGAGTAACTCCTATTCACTCAACAATTGGAGAACTGTCAATCAAGAAAGACCATAGAGATTCTGTTTTTTTTAGGCCACCCAAGACTGCAACCTTCACCCAATCACCCAATCTGCCTTGATTTCTTATAATTGAAAGATAATCCCCTCCCTCCCTGCTGCCCCTAGAGCTGCAAATAAAAGCACCAAATATTAAGAAGTGTTTTTTGACCAGGCAGAGCACAAGTGTATTTTTTGTGTGTTATTCTGCTCTGAACCTTATTTAACACAGTGGTTTACTGGAAGGTTTTGAAACCTGCCTCTGGTGGTTCTTTGAGGAACTGCAGAAGTAGCCACTTCCTAGTTTGATTAAAGTTCTCAGAAAATCTGTTTTTATTTTGTAACATCAGTATTACTTACATCTACCATATAACATTTTTCTGAAGGCTGACTAGAAATATTTATGTTAAGCTTTTGTTAAGCTGTGTTATTGTTTTATTAATTCATGGCTGATGCTCTGTAGGCTGATGAATTCATTAGAAAGACAAAGGAGAAAAACTCTTATCAAATTAGTGAAAAATAGATGGATCTCTCCAGGAGGCAGAAAAAGTTTTAGATGACAAAGAAAAAATGAAAGCTTTGTTTGTGTGGGAGTTAAGACTTGTGCTCTAAAAAACCAGAGGATCACACATAGAAAATGAAAGATTTCTAAAAATAAAATGTGAGAGCTAGAAGGGGGTTGAAGTCTCGGTGGAGGTAGAAGAAAGCTGTTTGAAGAATAAGATGAAAGCAAAGCAAAAATGTCTTTTGAAGTAAACAGAGCAAGAGTGTTTGAAATGTTAAAAAAATTACATTTACTGGTAGACTGTAATGTCTTTACCATTGCTTTGATTACCAAACGAAATAACAAAAGAGCAAAATGTATGAAAAAAATAAAACCTCAAGTTATAACAAATGAAACCAAACCAGGTAGAAAACAGGTTTCCCTCTTTTACAGGGCCATGCTTTTCTTAAGCCTTTTGTAGGAAAAAATATCTATGTACTGGATATGGTAATACATTACCTTTGGAACTCATAATAACATTTTTTATATTAAATATTAGTTATTTTCCTGAGCTTTTTTCCAATCCGGAAGTAAAACAACTCAATATCTGAGGTTGCGCCTTTCGCTCCATGTGGGTGCCGCCCATTTCTTGATGTCATCCTAGAGCCGGCCTCCGCAGCGTGTCTGTGTCTCGCCCACGAAAACAAACAACATCCAAACTTTTGCAGAGATGGATGTGCATATAAATTGAAAGCATTTTGTGGGTGTGTGTGTTAGCCTGGGGGCGCTGCTGCCAGCGCAGACTGTTCCTGGAAGCGCCAGTTCTCACTTATCTACGTCACAATGCGAGAACTTGCATGTTTTCATGGGTTTGGGGCTGGTGCTCAGAGCCCAGGTCTTTAGAGGAATACTCAGAATTGTGGCATCCCTAGTCCTAAATACCGATTTGGGGTTTCGATTTGTGAGGAATGAACATTATAACTCACTTAAAAGCTGAAAAAAATGGATTTTGCATGTTAAAGGTTCTAAAAGCGCAAACGAGAGAGTTTATTAGGTCAAAAACTAATTTTACAAGCATATTTTTTTGTGTTTGCTAAGTTGTAGAGAAATTTAGTTTTCCCCAGTATAAAGCGTTCTGTTTTTTTTTTTTTTAAACACAGTTTGCCTTATGATCCACAACCCCTATTATATGGATTAAGTGTGGTTGTGTTTACTTAGGTGAGATATTTTGAGAGGCACACGGTGCTATATCAAAATGGTGGTCTGTTTTTGTATGCAAACAAGGTTGGGTGTTATTGTGAACACTCTAATGGGGTTAATGTGCAGCGATGTAGGAGTGTTTTTTTTGTCTTACTAGCAAGGTTGTGAGTTAACATAGTCAGATTTGTTTTAGTGGGATCAATGTTTTTTTTTTGACAAACAGACTTAACGCTGACTTATTTGTCTTGCTTAATGCGCCTGATAGTTCAGTACGCCTTATGTATGACATATGTTTGAAAATAGATAATTCATTGACAATGCACCTTATAATCCTGTGCGCCCTATAGTGTGGAAAATATGGTATTTAAAGAACCCAGGACTCAAAGAGAAAATTGACTGATGTAAAGAGAGATCTATGCGGGATAACATTTGGCCATTGATGAAAAAATGGGAGATTTAGTAGTTTGTTATTTGTTACGTGTTTGGATACACTTTTCTATTTGGAGAAGTGTTTCCAGATTTCTATCCTAGAAATGCACATCAGTGTCATTTTTCATGATTTTTGATGGACAAAACTAGCATTTCAGTCAGGAAGACAGATGCTACTTGGGCAAAATTTTTAGGTTTCAGAAGATACCACATTGAATTTGTTTTGGTTTAACTTAGATTAAAGATTTGATTTTGTTTCTTATTATTGTATATCTAAAATGGTGAACAATTCCAATGCAATGATCTGGGGATTTTTTTTAGAAAGAATAAGCACAGCAAATCCCTTCTAAAGCAGAGGCTTAACATGCTTTGACAAGAATGACAGAATGTCTCCATAGATTAGCAGCACAGGGATCCTCCAGGCTCATAACATACCAGGTGCTAATATATTAGGGAGATAAAACCTGTTAAACGAAAAGATTTTAACGGTAACACGTTTTTTTAAGGACCAACCAATTTTAACGTTGTCTCCCTGGGTGTGAAATTTCTTTATAGATGCTGCTGACCTAGACAACAAACTGAGCAGAGGGTTGAACCTGATTCCATACAGTCCTGTCACCCTTCAGCGGACCCAACGAAGACGGCCTGTCCTGTTCGCTCCTGCCACTTTAGCCAAAACCATTATCCAGAAAATTCTTAACATGGGAGCAGCCATGGAATTTAACATCTGCAAACCAGGTCAGTTTCTGACAACAATCAGAAAACCAACAACTCATACTTTATTTCTCAAAAAACGCAGCATGTGCAGTGTAGAATAGATTTCTACTCTGGTTAAAGCTAACCTACTCTTCAATTAACTTTTAAGTCTCAACTTAAACCAGTGATCATATTTTTTTGATGTTTTTTGCATTTACACTTGTAGAAAACACGTTGAAAAAAATACTTGCTGTTGCGTACAGATGTAACGTACACCAGTACTGTATGCCTGTAGCATACAATGCAAAGATCTGCAGCAGTCAGTGACGGCCGAATTCTTCCCCTACCCCTATGGCTTCTCATCTACCCTTACATTTAGCCTTCCAAATGGAGTGTTATAGAAAAATAGCATCTTCTAATACGGACACTTGTGGCATACACTTATAGTGTACACTTGAAGTGAACTTTTGTAGCATATGCGTTTGATACCCACACAGGATACACAAGGGGCACAGACCCAGGGATGAAAAGATGCGGTGATAGAACGCAATGCCGGCTAGAAGGAGATCAGCTGTGTCTTTGCTACTTTAACACACATTCAAAAGCAGCTGTGAGCTGATGCCACCAAAGCTGTGAACTAGGCAGCACTTTATCTCATCATTTTAGTGTCTGTGTGGTTTTTAGTGTCTTGTTATCTCTATGGAATGTGATTTACGTCCCTCTCTCCCCCATTTGCGTTGAGCATGTACGTCTTACGGGGTGCGTTTGATTTGTTTTCTGGGGACACTTCATTCACAGTCAAGTAGGCATTTGTCTGTGCAAGTTGGAGGTTGGTCAGTTTGCAAAAGGACAAGAAAAACCAGAAATGATTCATACAGTTTTCTCAACACTGTTGTGATTGATTGTTCAAGATAAAACGGAATGCAACGGTAGAAGTGAAAAATGATAATAATAATTTATATTATAATTTTTATTAGAAAACGTAATAAAAAAAGAACAATGCAGGGAAGATTGTTAAAGAGGAAGATTGCAACCTAAAATCAGAAGAGGAGAAGAAGAGAAAGACAAAGGAGATGCTTTGGGACCATTAAGTGGGATTCAATGCCATATGTCAAAACCTGTAGCATACAATGGTGGCCCACACATGTAACATATAATGGTGGCCCACACATGTAGCATACAATGGTGGCACACACATAGCATTCCTTGTTGGCATGTACATGTAGCCAAGACTTATAGCATAATTGTGCATCACACACCTGTTTAGTTCTGTTTGACAATCAAACTGTCTTTAAATGACCATAGATAAAATGATGGCATTTCCAAGGGTTGTCCAGAATTTATAAGCCAAAACATGCAGGTTTTGTTAAGCAAGAGGAATGCCTTCTCATCTCCATTGTCTATTTGTTCTGTAAAGAGACTTCCTGTCTGCTTGATCCTGTTAATAAAATACGATTCCGTCACTACAATGTGTAGAAAGACAATACATGACTATGGGGCACCTCAAACTCTTTATGTCTGGTGTGACCACATTCATTGGATAGAATGGCTTTTTTGGTTTGAATTTTTAAATGACTTTGCAAACATATTAGTCCAACTTTCCATGTTACAACTGAAATATCAGGAGAAGTTCCTTGTGACAAATTTGGATAATCCAGTTTCTGAGACAAATGCAACTCAAGTATTCAGATTAGGCAGTAAACAGCCTTATCATGGATATGTTACAATGTTACCATGGAGACCGAGTGATGGCAGATGGCCAAACTGACTAACCATGATGACAGTGACCCAGATATTTGAGACACTCCTACAAATCAGGTAAATCCTTCCTTAGAGATTAACATCCTTAAATTATGGCAAACCATGTGCTCCTGGTACAAAAGTGTGTGTTCCTGCTGTCATAAGAAGCTGAACATCTGGCAAGCTAAGATGTGTGACTAAAGTTTCGTTTGAGTTCCTTTGGGTGAAAACCTCAGGTTTCTGTTCCTCATGGTAACAAATGAGTACAGTTCATTTTTGTGTGCTTGTGCAGATACCCTGTCCAAAGAGGAGTTTCATCTGAAACAGAACGTGGAGCCTTTCATTCACTACAAAGAAAAACAAGCGACATTTGAATGCATCACGAGAGAAAACATAGAGGCTGTTGCTGCCAAAGTAGGTGTATGCTTTGCCGCATCCAATCACATGCTATTTATATTTCTGCAGGTTTGTACCAACGGTTCAGCTTGCATAAACTTTTGAAGGGGGTTCTGAGGAAAGAAATTGTAAATCTTCCTTGAGCAATGTGCAGTTACAGACAAGTTCAAACTTGCAAACGCTCAAAGATTCTGCAAAGTAAGGAGGATTCACTGAATTCCAGTTTTAAAGCGGGTTTCCCTAGTTTAAATTTTTATCATCATCAATGTGCTAATTATAATTTTCACTAATAGTTTTTTTAATTTAGTAAAAGTGAGCGTAAAGCTGGAGAAGGTAATCTCATAAAAGCAAAAGTGACTTTTAATTCATGTACAACAGACGTTTTCCTCCAAACTTAACCAGATATAAAAAAGACATTGAGTGGTATATTAGACCTGCATAAAACAAACTGCTGCTTTTAAATCTTGAATGTGTTACCCTGTTTAGGAAATTTAGAAAGCCATGTCTTTTTTTTGGGTGAAAAATGTGTGCGAAACGCTGTGAACAAACGACCAACTTCTGCAGAAAAGTCACATCTTTCTTAGTTTGCAATTTGCAGTGCCATATCTGCCTCTTTCAGGTTGTTTTCTGTTCTTCATCAGGGGAAACACTGCCTGCTGGAGGCTGAGCTGAGCTGCGTCAAGGATCTCCTACGGAGAGATATCTATCCGATCATCATTTACGTCAAGATTAGTGAGAAAAATATCAAAAGGCTCAGGTAGGCTTATCCAAACTCATTATTTACACTTCAACAGAAAGTACACAGCTGCATGACACAATTTGCTTTTCAAATGCATCCTTTAACCTAAAGGTTCAAGCAGGAGGTGCCTCAAATGCTTCAGGATCAGTGTTTAGCTTGATATAATCTTGTTTTTTTTCATCCTCAGAATACAGCTTTTACACTAGTATGCCTTATTATAAATAAAATTCTCTCATCTCATCACTTGTGTAAGCAGGATCACCCTGCTTACAAAAACCACTTTGCTAAAAACAATGTCTGTAGACCCCTGCTGCAGAGCTTTGAAAGGATTTGTTCAGAGATAGATTTCCAAACGTTACGACAGTCACCACAGCAATGCTGCTTCCTTCCTGTTTCCTGTCCACACAGGAAGCTGCCTGTGCGTGTGGAGTCGGAGGAGGAGTTTCTGAGGTCATGTCGGGCTAAACAGAAAGAGCTGGAGGGCCTGCCTTGCCTCTACGCCACCCTGGAGCCCGAATCTTGGACGGGGACGGACGACCTGATCCGGGTCATCAAGGACCGAATCATGGAGGAGCAAAGGAAGACTGTCTGGGTTGAGCAGGATCTCCTGTAGTGGATGTGGCCCTAAGAACTATAAACTGTGTACACCAGTCATCATCTCATATTTATAGTCAGCCTTAGAAAAACATACACTCATAGACACTGATTTCTTTTTGAATAAATGCATTGTATATTTTGTAAATGTGTGTTTCAGATAAAACAAATAAAAAATGTAATAGCTTTAAATAACTTTTTTTTTTCCATCACAGGAAGCTGACAACTATTTTTGATCTTGATCAAAATCATACTACCCTCTAGTGGATGACGCCTAACTTTTTTATAGCTATGTGATTGTTTATCTTTTGGCTTATCTCGTTTGTGATCGCCACAGCAAATTAGCTTTCTCTGATTTGTGCAGGTGGTCAGGCAGAGAGTTTTTATTTTATATTTTTATTATTATTTTTCATAACTTGTCCTGTCCAACAGCTGAGCAAGCAGGTCAGAGCTTACAGAGCTTAAGGCCTCTTGTCTTAGTCAGATGTTACTGTAACAATAGGGGTTTATGAATCTTCAGACAAACGAAGTGTATATTTGTATAAACCCCTTTTGTATTTGAGGCTAAACTTTATTTATAATAATAATGTTTATGTGCATTCCTCGTTGGACCGAACGGAAAAAAAGAAGAAGAAAGTGAGAGTTGGAAAGTTAGACATTGGGGGTAAGGGGTTAAGATGGGGGAGATAGAGAGGGTGAGGGAGCAGTCGATAATATAGAGTCATAACATAAGAGTGTCATAAGTACTGTGTATTGCATGACTTAGTTCTCACATAAACACAGCTATACACACCAACAAATAGTATGCAAACAACCGTCAGACAATGACCTAGGAACAACCACCCTCACGCGCACCGGACCCCCACCACAGTGACGGACTTGGAGGACTAGACCCGGCGGAAGAATAGGAGAAACACAGAGTGTGCAGACACGTAGCCCTCGTCAGGACAGGAACCTCCCCCACCCCAAGGCACTCCAGGCCCAGACCCAATCTCCCAAACACACGAGATCTACACCGGTGCCCAGATGACAGGCACGCCACTGCCCGGGAGACATGAGCCCCCATCTGTCCCACCCCCAGAGGCAGGCTGTGACCATCCATGGCCAGTCCGCACTGCACACACAGGCAACCTGCCCGCCAGCCCCACCCAGCAGAAACTAGGGGAAGCGGCAGAAACCTCCCGACTCGGAAGGCAGACACCGGAATCCAGCAGAGGACCCAGACAGGGCCAGAGGACGGTGAGCCCGAAGACCAGGCTCCAGTTGCTGTGAGCAGCAATGGAAAAATTGAGGGGGGCCCTGGTGTGTCCAGAAAAGGGACCCTACCCGCTCCTTGGGGGATACGGTCCACCCAGCTCAGATCTTATGGACCCCTCAACACTTGTAAAAAGAGCTGCAAGGTTAGGGGCGCAGGAACCCAAGGGACACCACCAATGCCCCGTCAGCAGCCACTGGCCTGGTCCACCCAGTCTGGGGAGCAGGAGACAGGAAACAACGTGATCATTCCCCTTTTGCTGTGCGTTTGTGCGTACTAAAGAGGTGCATTTAAAATTGGTGGACTGGGCCATACAGAATCCTCCATTCTTCAACGGTGGAGTCTGATCGGCCAAACATGTCCACCACAGCCCTGGCTGCTCGGGGCTGCGCCTGACCTGGGTTGGGTGCCTGCATGTGTTCAGGGCTGGGCCTATGTCGCCTCTGGTTCTGGGGGTGGATTGGGGCTGTCCTGACTGGCCTGCCTGTTCCCCGGGTTCCTCCCGTCAGCTCAACCGGAGCTGGGGGAGGTTCCTGTAGCTAGACCCCCCCCCATCAGGCTTTATTTGCTTTAGACATGTAGGATTCATTGGTGAAAGCAACCACACATTTTAATTGCATTCCAATCTTAGTACATACACTACAGACTTAATATCAACATACACAAATACACTCAGGCAGAGGGTTTTTATGCCGAATGCCCTTCCTGACACAACCGTGAGTTTTCAAGGCACAGGGGAGACCCAGATGGGATCCAGATGAACTCAGGTTTCCTACATGTCATACTTACACCCAGCCAGCTACACTATCCAACTGGTTACAACATCAAAAATATTGAGCACTTAAATACTTTTGATCAAAGTCTCCATATTTCCATCATGTATGTTCTGTGAAAGAATAGAACTAACCTGAGATGGCATTCATGTTAGACATGAGAGGGGAGTGCAGGGCAGAAGTAACTCGCCACACTGAGTGGTATCCCACACTGCCAGCAAGACCAAAAGTGGTGACATCTGAGGGAAGGCAGCATTGGGAGCTGACAGACCCAATGCCATTATGGAGGCAGGACCTCCAGTTTTATCTTCAAACGACCCAATTTGAGCTCCAGATCGACAACAGAAAATGTTAAATAACTTTAAAGAAATGTTGTTTTTTTTTACCTATATTGGTTTAATACATTATTAAATGTCTTCTGTTCTAAAAACATCTAGGAATCCATTTAAAAGATGGAGCTGAGGGGATTGCATAGACTAGATAGCAATTTAGGCCGCCCCCTTCTAATGATTCCCGCATAAAAAGAACTCATCTCAAAATTTGTCATTTTCTGCTTTAATTAAGCCTTGTTACTGAAAATCTGGAAACAGCTGTGACACAGATGGGCCGCAGCACAAAACACCAGCATTAAACCATTGTGCAGACGGCCTGTCCTTTTCCTTCATAGACACGTGTGCATGTTCGTCTGGCCAGATGGGACAGAGGGAAGCTGCATAATCTCATCTGCACGGATAAGCGTGAACACATCATCTTGTAATTATTTACAATCACGCTTTGGAAAAATTATTGTACCGTCTCCAATTGGCATTAACTTGAGGCAAAGTAAATTGTAAAATTTGAACTAAAGTAAAATTAATACTGGTAAAGCAAATGTTCCAAATCATTCTAAAGGCACCAAGTAGACAATAATTTATGTGCAATTTCGGATTTTTTTTATACATTGAAGGGCTGCACACGGTGGTGGATTGCACTCTTGTCTCACAAAAAGTAGGCCCTGATTCAAATTCCAGCTGGGTCTTTTCTGTGTGCATGTTCTCCACCATTCCGAAACTGTCCCACTTGTGGGTGCACAAAGGCAAAAAATAAAATGGGCAAATCTGTATGGGGCACACAGGTGGCCCCACAAAATTTTGGGATTGTAGACCCTTCAATGTGCCCAAAAAATGAAAATGGCCTGTGACCCCAAAAGGTATTCTGTGGGTACAGGAAATAAACAAATGGATGGACGAATGAATGAGTGGACGGATGGATAAGCATTGAAATAAAATCTAGAAATTGGCCACTCACACAAAACTTGTTATTTGAGGTGAAATTACTAATAGAAAGCAGAGTTAATAGAAAATGTAACTCGTTACTTTTCATCTCAGTGTTGATAGATATAATGAAGAGATCAAGAAAACAGCATTTAATGCTGCATTTCTTGCTCTTGCTCTCACTGATAGTGGCATTTGGTTTTGCAGGTAAGCAAAATGAGGCTATAATCAGCACACGGTCTCTGCGGGAGGGGGGCGCTGAAACTGTCTACATAAATCATCTCAGACCGGAGACACGTTATGCTGGAGTTGACCCAGAAAAAGTGAATGTTTTCCTCTCTTCCGAGCTCTCGCTGCAGAGACCTCAGCCACCAATCTCGCGAGATTACGCGCGATCTTTGGAGAGGGGGGAAAAAAAAGAAGAGCGGCTCTCCGAGTCCGCTGCTCTCACAGACAGGTTCAGCTGACGCGGCGCGCATTGGAGACGGAGGTGAGGCTTTTCCGTTCCGTCTTATTAACACCACCTAACGGATCATCTTTACATTCGCGGGTTCTGTCATGTGGCGGCTGCGCGCGCCTCTCCGTGGTCATCGGCTTCAGTTCTGGTGACCAATGTGGCACCAACTCCTATTGAGTTCGCTAACAAATGACAGAAAGCAAAAAAGGCAGCCGGAATTGTGTTGGCGGCTCCATCTCCGGGGGGGTCCGCGGTTGTGAGGCTTTGCCCCCGCTCCCGGCGCCGCTCCCCTGTCAAAGGCCACATTGTGTCCGCTCTCCTGCGGACCGGACCGGACAGCTTGATTTCTCCTCTGGCCTCTCCCGGAGCTTCATCTGCTGCAGACGTGATGGTAAAATAAACTATTCCATTAAGTTCGTTATTTTTGACATTTGACAAAAATCCTGCACAAATGTAAAGACATACATATTTGTATTCAAAGGTGTGACTTGCAGTGGCGCCTCGAAGGGGGGCAATCTCCCTTCTGAAAAAAAAAAAAGTCCACCTTATTTGATCCTTTATATTAAAGAAAACCTTATATAGTTTCCTGTATAATAATACATATAATAAGATATAGATAATATATTTATTTATGTTTTCTTAAATGTATTTACAATATCTATATAAGAATTGTTAAAAAACAATTTAGGACATTTTAATGAATATACTCAGTAGTGCTGTGTGTGTCTATATATTAGGGCTCCAGAAAACTTGCGATATGCGATATGAGTTAATAATAATGCGATAACGATATAATTTGCGGTATATAAACAAATAGCGAAACAACCAAAAACATCATTTCTATTTCATTGCAACAGTTTAAGAATTATGCTCCAAATGACCCTCGTCGACATAGGAGGGGAACATCTAACATAAAAGGGCTCCACCTGATTGGTCAACAGCGTTAAAGGGTCTATCCGATTGGTCAAATGCATAAAGGGATTTATTTGATTCGTTAAATAATTCAAGCTGCCATAAGATTGTTGAGGCACATTTAAGGCAACCATTTATTGCACTTTTTTCTGTCTTTTGCATTATGCTTAATGCACAGCCTGATTTTGCGATAACGATAAATTTGCGGTATATTGTGCAAGCCTTATATATATGTGTGTGTGTGTGTTTGTGTGTGTGGGTGTGTGTGTGTGTAGCTTTTTTATAGTCAATGAAATAATCTTGAACAGAAAAACAATCAAAAAATACATATTATGGTATACCTCTTGTACTTAACCCATACTACCTTTAGGGGGAAATAAATGCACATTCTATCCAAAAGCCATAGAAGAAAAAAATAAGTGGTACTAGAAACAAGCCAATACCCATCAAATCACTTAATTTTCCTAATTAAGTTGAGAAAAACAGGTTTTTTTTTTACTTTTAATTTATGCGACAAACTCTGTTTGTTTTCCATGGAAAGTTACTAAAATAGTTAAATAACCTAAACCCCTTTTCAAAAGAGTGCTGCTCGTTTCTAAAATACTTTTTTGAGGGCTTTGACTTCCTGCTCCAATATAGTTTTATTTATGGGCTGATGTTTATTTTTATGATTTGTAAAAAAAATGGGTTTTTGCTGAGAAGGAAATTCTTAAATGTGTGTTTCTCAGATTTCAGATGAGTGTGCTGAGCTGTGTGTGTGTGTGGGGGGGGGGGTTAGGTGGCACCACCACACCTTTGGTGTGTCTCTGAATAGACCTGCCCCCACCTATCCCTGATGAAGATGACCTATAGGTGCCATAGGCCAGTGTTTTTCAACCTGAATAAATCGCAAGGCACACCAGCAACCAAAAGCAAAAGTCTAGTCTGTATTGAAGCACAGTCCTTTAATGATCTCTCATGTATTTTATTGTAAAAAGCTGGAAGTTGCAGCTGTTTTTCCTAAAAGTTGCAATAAAAGTTACGATAGTTTTCAGTAATAATTTCCAGCTAAATGAGTTAAAAGCAGCTGTTTCAGTTAGAAAGATGACTTGGACCAAACACTGGTATCTCCGGCTGTTCAGAATTCATTTGTCCTCCAACACGAACCTTGAGAACTAAACTGTATATCTGCTGTCGTCGAGAAGAACTGTTCGATTTTTGTGTTTGGTGTTTTTCATGAATGTTAACAGTGGCGCAGTCAGAGACGTTGTCACATGAACCCAATGCATCATGGGAGATGTAGTGAAAACCGGTGGTGCTAAAGCCAGACCGGCTCACGTCTTTAAGTTGAATTATTTTATATATTTTTTTACACTGTCTGACATCGGCTCCTGTGGGAAGCTACACCACTAAACACGATTGTCAGCTGTTATTTTTGTTGTAACTGAAAGACTTTGAGCCATGTCGGCACCAGGAAATGGGGACGTAACCACTTCTTATTGGTTAGGCTGATGAAGTTTTGATAAAGCCTCCAAGCATGATTGGTGGAGACAGTTTAAGGGGTCGGACTTTCCCAAAAACAGCGTTGTCAGCTAAAGTTGCAGCTGAATTGCGTTTCAGTCATTTTTATCATTGCCTTGAATAGAAATCAAATAAACACAAAGAAAAAGTTTTTATGAACATTCATATTCCAAAATACTCTGTATTACACCGGTTCCTTTTTGGATGAACACAGAGCTGATATCCAGGCGATGGTAAATGTTTTTAGACTAGTGAAAGTGAGTAACTTCTCACGGCACACCTGACCGTCTCCCACGGCAAAGGAGCTATTGACTGAAAATACGATCTGGACAGACTGACCCCTCCCCTTCACGTTCCAAACAGGAAGTACCCGCTGGCTCCAAGAAGGCAAAATCCCATAGACGTCTATAGAGAGATAAACAGCCATTACTCTGTCATTGTTTTCATCAGAATACCCATTCTCACTCTGATACATTTTTCTTAAAAATTTCTTGCTAATCCTGTTTTTTTCATGCTATTTTTTCTTTATTGCAAGTTATTCAATGTATAAACTGACCAATCAGATGTCTCAGTCAAAGCATGTGGTTTCTGGTGGCCCCCACCTCGAACGTTTAATTGATTCTCTTGAGCCAGGGGTGTGGACTTTAAACAAGCTTACTTCTGACAGTAGTTGCCCTACAAACGTTGACCCAGACCGACTTGGACCAACACCAGTCGACTGGCTCTAATGGCGGTTCCCGTATTGGTGAAAAACGGACTGTATTGGCTTAATTTCACTGAGCTTAGGCGTTTTCTGTGGGGGACGTAACAACCGGCTGGGTCCAGTTCTCTAAATACGGTCTATGCACAGAACACTGGTTGAAAAACACTGCTATAGGCAACCTGGAGATTTCTGCTTTCATGAAAAAAGGCCAATTTATTTGAATTGAATATTACTTTTTTCAATATCTTTATGACCCTGTGATACTGTCATAAATATATTAGATTCATAATTTAATTATTAACATAATCACATGTTAAGCAGACAGAAAATCCAGGAAATCAAATGTGATGTACGTTTTTCTTCAGGAACTTGCAGAATGGACTGTTTTAAACAAGCAGGACTTCTGCCGTTCTATTAAACACATATTACTTTAAAGTGTAGTCCAGCTGGAGTATAATGAAATGCACACAGGGAGGAACCCACGAGCGTCTCAGAGCTGCCTCAAGCCTTCCAAGTACTTCAGTAAATGCTGTTTGACTCGATTTCTGGCAGAGAAACTCTTCGCTTTTTCCCAGTGATGACGAACCCGATATGAAGCAGGAGAGCAATTAATCTGTTCGTGTGCAGACAGGAAGAGGAGCAGCCTGCTGACTTTTCAGGGTGTTTTCCATGTCAATGACTCTCTCTTTGCTGCAGGAATAGGCAAAACAACACAAGTGCTCAAATACAAAATGTAAAATTTTAAGTTCAATTTTCTTTATATGTGTCCTCTATCATAAGAAAAATCCTACAAGAACATGTTAAAAACACACTTTTTATCAGAGTGGGTCTTTAATCTAAGCATTTTACTCACCCAGACAGTTTTTAACAGCTTTTTTTTATACACAGACAATCCCAGCAATAATAAGTAGGTGTGTAACATTTTAAACTGGCTGTAGTTCAAATCCATCCTTTATACGAAGTGGCTTTTACTATCTCAGGAGTGCTCTGTGTTGATGCAGTGTTCCATAACTCAGCATTGGGCTTGTTGTGTGCTGAGCCCCTTAACGTTGAGATATTTCACGGCCATTCGTGATTTAACTGCTTGGAGACTAGAAGTAAGTCAACTCTGGAAAAAAAAAAAATCTTCGAGGTTATAAATTTGGCCCTAGAGAAGTGTCCTGCTGACTTTTTCCACCCCAGCAGAAGTTCTTCTTTTGGGTCAGTGGGGTTAACACACACACAAAAATGCATTCATGTAATAATAAATGTTAAAGACTAAATACATTTTTCACCTGATCTGAGGTGCGATACAAACCAAGTGTCCTCTGTGTGTGTGCAGGTTTGAAGTCCAGGTGGGAGCTTTGTGAAGACCGCCTTGTTCAGGTCCTGCGGTAAACGGGCTGCATGATACATCTGAGCCTTATATAGACTTATCTTGTATCTACTTCATGGTACGATGGAGCTCCTGGACCTTGCCTCTGTTTCCATGGTAACCCTGTAGCAAAAGATCCGAGCCTGTTGTCCTGGCAGCCACATGAAGAAAAGTTTCAATTTGTTGCCATGACAGTGCTGTGGAGACGCCTCGTAAAGTCGTAAACTCGTTGCTATGGTGATTCTGTAGCAAGCAAACCGTCACCATGGGAACGTCTAGGATGTTTCGCTTCTTTGTGATCTTGGGATCAGCTTTCATGATCCTCCTGATCATCATCTATTGGGATGACGTGAGCGCGCCCCATCAGTATCTGCACACTCCAGTATCTCCAGGCCCTAAGGTCGCACATCCGCCCCCCAAACCAAGGCCCCACACTTCCCGGACCCCATCCTTTCTATCCGACATTGATGCTTTTGTCAACCAGTTCCTGGAGCCAGGCACTGGGGAGCCCACTGACACCGCTCCGGCTGACACAAGCAACCAATCCGAGAAGGCGGAGGAGCGCTACATCCCGCGGAGGGAGTGGAAGATTCACCTGAGTCCAGTCGCAGCAGAGCTTCGAGAGAGACAGGTGAACTTGATTCATCCCTGTGTAAATGATTACTGTTGACCAGCTTGATATTTAGTTCTTAAAAACATAGATTTTAGTTACTGAAGGCAGAATCTGACTCGGTACATGTGAAAGTTTTAAATGCAGTTGCTAATAAAATGTTTTAAACTGTAAAAAAAAAAAACAGGAGCAGAGACGGAGGCTGCTACAAGAAGTGTGTGCTAACGAGAGCGTGGCGTTTCCTGGCAAAAACCGTTCATTTGATGAAATCCCCAACAAGGAGCTAGATCACCTGATTGTGGATGACAGGCATGGCATCATCTACTGCTACGTTCCAAAGGTAGGACACCTTTACTGCTGTACGACTAATGCTACAGTCACAAATTTAACTGCCCCCACGCCGTAGGGAGGTTCGGCTGAATCTTCAAGATTTCATGCCGCAGACCGATTTTAAATTTTTAATTTTTTTTAAATTGTTGGTGTGGTCATGAAGGACCAACCATGCCTCCCAAGAAACCAGCAATGGCAAAGACCCAGCACCTAAGAAAAGGAAGGTCATCAGATGAAGAGCATCAATGCATTAATGCCGTTCCCCCATTTAAATGCAGTACCCACGTTGACCAGGATTGGCAGGTTGACGTCTGGTCATCGCTGGGCCCTTGGCCCATCTCGACAGCCCTCGTCGAGTGCCCCTCGCTGCTACCATCCAATTTCTAAAAATTGGACGATGACAATGGGATGGGGGCTGGAGGGGGCAATCTGAAATTGGTTGATCATCAGATGATTTTGGGGACCTTGGAGACCCTCCAATCAGACAATTATAACCTTGCTGCCTTCCTGCCACCCGCCTGTCACTGGACTGCCACCACGTGACCTCGTAATATTCCCAGGCGGCTACTGACCGATGGCAAAAAGATCGTCTGCTCTCCATAAAATGTTACCTTTCTCTTAAAAACCTCAGCGGCCACCGAGGCGTGTAAAAATGCGACTGCCGCCTCCCGATTACAAATACTGCCACCTGCCAAATTTGCTGAAAAACATGCATTTAGGTTGCAGCACATTGGCATTCTGGGAAATGTGACCATAGTCTTTGGATTAGCTGTGAATACTTTGTTTGCATTGAAAAATATAGCAAAAAATACCATCACAAATTTTTTTTTCTTCTAACAATTTGACTTTTAAACTTGTTTAAAAACATAAATATTTGGAGGCAGGTGCAATACAAAAATGTTTGGTTCCCTTTATGAAAAACTCCAGGTGGCGTGCAGCAACTGGAAACGCATCATGATAGTCCTCAGCGAGAGCCTGTTGACAGACGGCGTTCCTCAGAGAGACCCGTTGGCGATTCCCAGGGAGCTGGTGCACAACAGCAGCATGCACTTCACCTTCAACAAGTTCTGGAAACGTTACGCCAAGCTCGCACGCCACCTCATGAAGGTCCGTAGATGTTTGTTTGTCAAATGTGTTTTTTGGTCATTTTTGTGACACAAAGCTCTCCTGTTTATTCCACTTTCATTGCCGTGTGAGATTTTCATTTCTTAAATCCAACATAAATATTGATTCAGTACATCATGCTGCAGATAATAGTTTTAATTTTTACTCAAAACCTATAATGAGAAAAATTCTTTCAGACAGCAGAAAATTATTTCGCTAAAAATACCTCATTTTGCTTTTGTAGAAATATACACAAAGAATGTGGTAAAGAAGAGTTTGCCTCAACTTAATGGTGTCTTCATATGGAATGACTTAATGGGTTTTTGTGTTTACATGTAACAAAACAAACAATTATAAAAAATACACAGGTGTATTTTTGGGGAGTTTTATTGATTTAATTTGCAAAATTTGTTTTAAACAAAAGTCTCCTAAACTGGAGATGTTGCAGTTCAGCTCATAACCACTAGGATGTTCAGGAGCAAGTCGGTTTCTACTCACTTGGATTTCAAAATAAGAGAAACATCTCATGTTAGATGTTTGAGATAAATGCAGGGAAGCAGATTGACATGTTTTGGGCATGTTGAGAGGAAAAACACTGATGATGATGGTTAAAGGACGATGAGGTTGGAGCTGCCTGGAAAGAAGCCTAAGGGAAAAGCAAAGAGGAGGATCATAGATGAAATAAAGGAGGACATGAGGATGCACAAGAGAGAGCTTGGAACCAGAAAACGGAGAGTTAATAACATCTCAGCAAAGATAATGTAATTTCTTTTCATGCTGACAAAACCTTAGCTATAAGAAGTTTAAAAGTGTTGCTGACTTGAACGACTTGAAGCTCCAATTTGAGCTTCAGCAGCTCAAGTAGGAAGAGAGTGACGATGGAAATCCAGGGACAAAGAAGACTGAAGTTCAGACATGAAAATCCAAAAGGGGAGGCATGCAAACCGAAAGCCTGTGATCCTGAGGCAGAACTGGGACAACCCTGAGGCGGGCAGACCGAATAGTAAACGGGGACAGAAACTGGTGAAAAAGAGACAATCAGAAGCTCTAAATGCTGGAACGTGAGCTAAAGCACAGGAAGCTGGCAGAGAAGGTGAGAAAAAGAAATAGAAAGCCTACCACAGATCACCACAGATGTGACCCCTGAAAGGAGTAGCTGAAAGACAATGAAGAAAGTAGAAATAAACATGAATGTTGATGATTGACATCCACAGACAACCTTGACATTTAAAAAAAATTTTGTTTAGGACCCACTCCAATTATCTTTTGAGCTATCCTAAAAGTGTTCCCAGTGGTCTTTTAATTATGATTATTAATTATTTAATTATGATTTTTAACCAAAATTAACAAACCTGTGTTGCTTTTTAGGACATAGTTTCTGCAGAGTGGCAGGAGTTTATTAGAAAATTGCTTCTGAGTCGTGGTGTCGATGTGAAGCAACCCCACCAACCTTTTCCTCCGCTTTGCTGAGAGCTCGGAGCAGGGAGCTTCCACCCAGCATTTTTTCTACGTCACAAATATGTTCTTTTTCTGACAGCAGGTTTTCGCCTGCTCCTGATTCACAACAATCTAAATCAGGAAATAGTCAGAAATGCTATTTTAAGCTGAATTTTCTTTGTATATGTCCTCCATCATCAGAAAAATACCAATAGAAAAACACCAAATACAGCCTTTTCATTGGAGTGGATCTTTAAAGCAATAAGACATCTTGATTCTAGTAGAAATGTTCCCTGACAAATGTTGCTGAGGGGTGCGGTTTTTGATTGAAGTTAGTTTGGGCTGCACAGTTTTCATGTAGCTCTGCGTCTTCGCTCCGTCCGGGTTGAAGAATATCGCATTGTCTGCTTTTGTCTGAAGCAGAGGAGTCCATATGTGGATTTTTACTTCAACATCTTCGCGCATTCTCTTTGTTTGTTTGTGAAAAACTTGTTTGCATGATAATATTAATGTGCATTTGTGTGTTAACCATAACAGTGCAGGAAATTAGAGGATTATCTTAAAGACAGCAGCTTCTGAAACGCTTAAAAAACTGACATTTCAAACCTGATGTGACCACTTTGATTAATTAGATAAAAGTCTGTCACTGCTTTCCCTTATTGGCTGTTTTTCAGACTTTTTTAAACTATAATGTAAAACATCTCATTTAAATTGTTACAGTTGGATGTAATTTTTCCAAATCTGTTCTTTGTTTTTTGAAGGTGAAGCTGAAGAAGTACACCAAGTTCCTGTTCGTGCGGGACCCCTTTGTACGTCTTATCTCTGCCTACAGGAATAAATTCGAGATGCCCAATGAGGACTTCTACCGCCGCTTTGGGCAGGTGATGCTGCGTCGCTACGGCAACCAGCCCACTCCCCCTGCCTCCGTGGACCAGGCGTTCTCTCTGGGCATCCACCCGTCATTCTCCCACTTCATCCAGTACCTCCTGGATCCTCAGACGGAGACGGCCATGCCTTTTAACGAACACTGGCGCCAAGTCTACCGGCTCTGTCACCCGTGCCAAATCCAGTACGACTTTGTGGGCCATTTGGAGACGGCGGAGGAGGACGCCGAGCACCTCCTGCGCCTGCTGCGAGTAGACGATGTGGTGGAGTTCCCCACCTCCAGCAGGAACCTGACATCCAGCAGCTGGGAGTCAGACTGGTTCAGCATGGTTCCTGCGGAGACCCGGAGAGAACTCTACAAGCTCTACGAGCCGGACTTCAGGCTCTTTGGCTACGACAGGCCGGACTCCCTCCTCAACGAGTGAAATCCAGACTTTTTTGTAGGAATCCTTCCACACTTTCAGCCACAGAAAACATGCTGACAATGCTTTGTCACAAAAGCAGAAGCACACCAATTAGGGCAAACGTGTTCCTGAAGACGGACCTTCAGTGGGATCACATGTCATGGTCATAGAATGTTGATGGCACAAGACGGCTTTTACCTCTCTTCTTGCACAGAAACAGGAAGTGCGGACAGTCAGACCAAACCACCAACATAGATTAGCTTGCAGATGTAGTTGAACTGTTATTACTAGATGTCAGATAATGTATTTCATATTGTTAAGTGCAATGTTCTTAGCATGAAAACGACATTATTTTTGCCCAGATTGGAAGACCATGTTTACACTCACCTAAGACCAAAATACTTCTTTATTTATTTGATTTTTTTGATTTTATGTTGAATAGATTTGATGCATTTGTCTACTTTCAGAGCCACAATGTAGCCTCTGCATAAAGAAGCACAGCAGCTCCTGCAGGCAGCACAAAAGGCTGAGGACCTGGATTTACCTCAGCGTGGGTTCCACAAGCTAACCTGAAGCCTTTGGGTTTCGACATCTAAATCTTTAAAGGGAATCTTGCAAAGCGCATATTTACTGACCATGCATCACTCCAGAAGATTTGAGCTGATTTTTATTTAGCATTTAGTAAAGGGGACTGCAGGAATTTGAACCGCTGAGGACAGTGCCTTTGGTTGCAAAAGTTTACACAGCGATAAAATTACAAGTATTTTTATAGTTCTTCATTATTACTATTTGACACATTGAGATGTTTGTTGGAGGTGCTAGGAGGACATTTCTTTGGGACCAATATGAAACTGAGCAGAACTCCATGTGACCTACACTTGATGTATGTTTTGTGCTCCGTGAACGTTTATAATGAGCCATTGTCCGCTAACATACGTGCTCTACGCCTCCTCATTGGTGGACATGATGTTTGTGTCATCTCTAGGTCTTTGGCTTCTTCAGTTTTGGATCGCGGAGGAGCATTCCGGTCGATCCGCACCTCCTCATTGTTTGTGTGAGCATCCACATTTGTTTTTGCTGTTTTTCTGTGCCAACAGAGTCCAAACGGAAGCAGATTTCTTATTGTGACAACTGAGAATAAAACCTTTGTACATGCTGCTGGTGCAGAGCGGAGAATCCTGAGTCTTCATTCAGATGCAACCTGTTGCCGTGGCAACAGCCTCTCATAAAAGAATAGTCCCTCCAACTGTTTGACCTCATCCCAAGTGTGCACAAGCGCATACATGAAAACATTTGCAATTGTTTTAAATAACATGTATTGAAGAGTAAATATGGGTCATAAAAGATTAACGTGTTTCTGCAAATGATTTTTGTTGACACGGTGAGAAGAAAATCTTTAAATTTTGTGATCATAAAAGGAACAAATTGCATCAAAGAGAACTAAGAAACCACAGTTTCCTAACAGCCCACATTATTCAATCAGGTCTTTGTGTAGAAGGATAGGTTTTTTTATGTGTGCTGAGCTCTCCTCTGTGTAGTGACCTTAAGATGGCAGTGTGGTCTTGTTAACCAGTCTGCTCAAAATAATGCTGTCCTTCCACTGTTGCCAAACAACATGAATCAGTTTGCTTTCCCACAAGAAAACAGCCATCATCACGTGTATCACGGATACATGAATACAAATGTTATTGTTTCAAGGATATTCAACATTTGAAAACTGTTAGAACCACAATAAAAAAGTGGATTTATGCAGACATTCAAATTTCATTCCTTTATGTAGAAATTATAACATTCTTAAAGACTTCCTGCTCTATATACTCCTGCTTTAAAAATGAAATACAATCATTGGAGTATTATAGAGAAGTGTATTAATACAAAAACATAAGACTTTCATAGATGGAGATTCAGGGCCCACTGTTTAAGATTTCAGTTGTTTAATTTTACATAAGTTGGGGTTCCAGCTTAAAAAAAGGATTTCAGAAAATTAGAAAACTGTGTAGAAATCTGCCCAAATTTTACAGGACATGAATTGTTTCAAACTGAGTTTCACTAACTAATCATCTGCTAAACTCAAGGCACTTGCACATGTTCCTCTAGATGTTGTTAAATAGGTTCAGTTAGGCCGTGCTGAAGATCATCAGATGCTGCGCTGAAAACACAGACTATTCTTATTTACATTGATAGAATTGTTCATCAACAAATCCACACGTTAACTATGTTGTCTTCATGGATTTTTTGTTATTTTTTTCTTTTCTTTTCTTCCTAGTCTCATCTCCTATACCGCTTACAATTTCCCTTCACGGAATCTATTAATTACAACTCCCAACAAAAAGGAGTTGCTGCTTTAATCAATAAAAATGTTAAGTTTACGCATAAGAATACAGTTACTGGCCCACAAGGCAGATTTGTAATAATTAACAAATTAGCTCATTATCAGATTTCTGTTGGGAGGTGGGGTGTCTTTTGGTTGGGGGGATATCGGGGGGGGGGGGCAGCTTGGGGGACAGGACCTTAGAGGTTTGATGAGTTGGGGTTTGTACTGAGACCATCAGGCCAGCCTTGATTGGTCAACTGCCTCAGTGCCTGACCAGACCTCTTGCTGGGGCAGTGCATGGGGGCAGGGGCCTGGGACTGCCCCTGGGACCGGCTCCTTCTTGGCTCGTCTTTCTTTGTGTTGGGTTGGGGTTAGGGGCTGGGAATGAAATGGGCGCCACCCACAAGAAGCAAAAGACAGGGCCTCAGAAATCCAGTTGTCTGACTTCCGGGTAGGAAGTGAGGTGTAAAAATAACTCGTTTCATAAAAAAATCGTTTTTTAGTGTGCCAAAAGTATCATATTACCACATACAGTACAGACCAAGAGTTTGGACACACCTTCTCACTCAAATAAATAGGAAAGTATGTCCAAACTTTTTGTCTGTACTGTATATGGATGTAGTTTAAGAAAAGCATGATGTAGGCCCTTTCATATTATCCTTAATATGTTTTCTTTTTATGGTTCTGTGCTGATGCAAGTGAAAACTGAAAGTTTAACATAACAATTATACAATCTTCATAAAATATTGTCAACTAAAGGAAAATGCTATCATAAATGTATACAGTGAAGCTGTAATAGTGGCTGTATGCCCTGCTCTCCAACATGTGATGCTGGAAATAAAAAGCTTTTCCAACTGGCCTCGTGTTTAAAAATACTTCAAAACAATTTAGTAGATTATGTTTTCACCATTTTGCTGAATTTTATTCAATTTTTCAAAGCCAGACTGGATTAATTCCTGAGCTGTTGATTTAAAAGCTTCACGTAAAAAGAATCCATCAAAAAACGAATGCATGCTAACAATTTATCACTTAATCGTTTCTCTTTTCAGAATAACTTTTGTAAAGTTAAAGAGGTAAATTATTGGCATGTTTCTTATAGTGTTTATTTAATTTGAAAATCCGGAGACTAACATGTGTCAATGTTACTTTATTTTTTTATGTTTACTGTTTCCAACTGGAACATTAGATTTTCTCAACTTTCTGTTGTCCTAGGAAGTACCTGTAAATAATAAAGGAAGGAAGAAAAACCAATGGATGAATGAAAACACATTATAAAAAAACATAAAATGCGTCATTAGAAATTTAAAACGACAATACAGTGGTTAAAAAGTGCTTCAAGACCTTTGAATACATGGCATTTTGTAAAAAAAAAAGAAACCTAACAGTCAAATATGGTGCTGGTAGTTTGATGGTGCTAAGCTGCTTTAGTACCTGGTTTTACTGTTACTGATGGAACCAAAACTTTTGCATACTTTGGGGGAAAAATCTTTGTTTTGCCCCATGACCTTAGGGTCTGCAGTATTTGGGTTACACAGGAAGATCATTTTAAAAACCCATCAGCAGGTCTGTTCACTGTCTGGATTTAACTGTGGTTTAGACTTAAATGTGCTGGGAAACCCCAAATCTGGCTTCAGACAAGGTGACAGTCTAACTGACTGGTTTCACATTTTTTATAGTCAAAAATGAAATAAGAAATAGAAGGGTTGTCACTTTGATGCCGAGAAACAGGTGGATTAATCGTTAAATTATGTCAAAACTGCCCTTCCTGTTTGTTCTTGTTATATTTTGTGTGAATTTCAAACAAATGTATTCATCCGAGTCATTTAAATGACTCAGAATATGCTAAAAAAAATTGCAAAGCAAAAATTCTTTTAGCCACATATGAACAATCTTTGTGATTTTGAAACCTTAGTTGGCACCAGGTTAGCTGTTTCTGCATGTTTCCCATCTTTGTTTGTAACCTCAACTCTTTGCAGATGACTGTGGTTTCATGTTTACTCACATCTGGAGTTTGGTGCAGGAGAAAAGTCTGGTGACAGTGTACAGAGTTTATTTTTTCATTTTTTTGTTTTATCTGGGGTTGTTTCATTTTTGTGATCATGACCAAAGGACGGTGTATATTCATTTTTTGGAAGGTGTTCTTTCTTCCTCTTATTTAGGTGTAACAAGGTATCCGCTGAAGGTGATGTAGACGTCCACGTCGTCGCTGTAGATGGCGTTCTCCCGCTCCCTCTTGTACAGACGGAGCCAAACCTCATCCCTCAGTTCCAGCTCCAGCATCAGGCTCTGACTCTGCATGATGGAGCGGTCGCTGGGCTGGGCGTACACGATGGCCCGCTCTGTGTCGTTGTGCATGATGTGCAGGTATGTCTCTTTGAAGTTCCATGTGTGGATGTTGACGTTGAAGAAGTAGATCCCCGGGATGTGGCAGAGGAATTTGCCCTCGAACATGTCGAAGTGTTCGTGGAGGTTCACGAAGACTGTGTCAAAGATCACTGTCTGGTAGGCGTCCTGGGTGTGAAGGGATTTGCGACGGCCAACAGAGAAAGCGGAGTACTGGACCTTGCAGGGTTCTCCAGGAAGACCTGCCTGACCCTTACTGCCCTGTGGACCAGTAGGTCCTATGGACCCTGGGGAACCCTGTTCCCCACCTTTGCCTGGTGTTCCTCTGTCACCACGATCTCCTTTGTCACCTGAGTAATATAAGAGCACAAAATATTAAAGAACAGTAACTTCTGTCATCATCTCTCTAAATATGACAGGAAATCACAGAAAAAGAAGCACAATGTATAAAAAGTGTCAAAATAAAGGCGACTTTCTCTTTGAACAGATAGTTTATGTTGTAACATTGAGAATATTAATGATAAATTTAAACTGTTTCTGATTGGCCGAGCACAATCTGCATTCTCCTGAGAACTAACAATATTAACCTCACCACTATACAGCACCATCTGTCACGGTGCCCCCGGCCGGGTCCTCCTCATCAGCTCCACCTGATGCCTCCAGCTGCGCCTCCTCATCCTCATCAGCCAGCAGACTCTTAAGGAGACCACGGACCTGTAACCGACGCTAGTTCGTTGTACTCCTATGGTGCATCTCCTGGCCTCTCATAGATTCTGGCCCTTGCCTGTCTCTTGCTTACCACTAAACTGCTTTTGTCTCCACATTCATTCCAGGACCTCGCTTACCGGAGGAGCATACCTGATCACGGGTCACCTCTCGCCGTCTCGCTCGGACGTTCTCCAACCCCAGTCTCGGATCACGCGGTTGCTGCCAACAATACCCTCCAACCACTCCTTGGACAATCTGGAAGGATACTGGAGCTCAAGTCCATCCTGACCTTTTCTAATTAAAAACCTCATTATTCTCACCTCACTGCCTGCCGAGCCTCCTTCCGGGTTCCAGCACCTGAGTCGACCACGCTTGCTAATCATGACAGAACGAACTAGCCATTCCTCCGACTCAGCTGACCCGGAGGGACTCCGCCTTGCCATCGCTCAACAAGGTATGTTGCTCAGTCGTCAGTCTGATGCCCTCTCACAAATGTCCGCTGCTCAACAGGAGTTATTCCGCCGCCTGGACAGCATCACGCACACCCTAGCCGGATTTTCGGCCCAAGCTTCTAGCCCCATCGCCGCTTCGGATGACATCACCACCGTCACTTCCGTCTCCCCGGAGGAAAACATCCGGTCGCAGCCGGAACCTTTTCACGGTGACGTAGAAGCATGCGGTTGTTTCCTATTACAGTGCCGACTGCTCTTTCAACAAGCACCCCGGTATTATCATTCAGATCAGAGCAAGATTTCCTTAGTTGTCAATTCCCTCCGCAGCAAAGCTCTTCAGTGGGCCCAGGCCTTTTTGGCCACCCATCCACTCTCACATCTCCCCTTTGACCGCTTCATAGGTGAATTTCAACTAGTTTTTGACCAACCACGCAAACAGGAGGAAGCGACCCGGCGGTTACTCAGCCTTAAGCAGCGTAACCGTCCGGTGAGCGACCACATTATAGACTTCCGGATTTTGGCGGTTGAAGCGGGCTGGCCGGACATTGCCCTCAAGGGTGTTTTCTATCAATCCCTGAATGACAAAATCAAAGATCACTTATGTACCCAACCCGAAGCGGATACTTTTGAGGAACTTGTGACCGCCGCGCTCCGCTCTGACATACGGCTCCGTGAGCGCCAGGCAGAACGGAGTTTAACCACACGCCGGCCTTCCTCTGACGTTCCTCACCGTTCCTTTCAGGTTCACCATCCTACGACCGCTGGCGCTGACGCCTCTAGCAGCTTCACTGACGAACCCATGCAGATAGGACATTCGAAACTCTCTCCTGCTGAAAGGCATAAACGCCGCAACGAGGGATTATGTTTTTATTGCGGAGATGCCAGCCACACTGTTTCACATTGTCCCATCCGTTTAAACTCCCGAACCCCTCGCTAAGCGACAGGTCGCGAGGGGACCTGTCGGAAAAGACCACAGAGCCTTTCCTGTTCATGCCTGTCAAGTTTTCATGTCTGAATCATGTCCATGAATGTAATGCCTTAATTGACTCTGGAGCTGAACACAGCCTCATAGACTCTAATCTCGTTCGTCAACTTCAACTACCGGTTGAAGCTCTAATCACTCCCGTTAAGGCTGCCGGTTTGGGGGGTAAATTACTCTCAAAAATCACTCAACGTACGGAACCTATTCAGCTGATTTCGTCCGGTAATCACCGCGAGTACCATCAGTTCTTTATTACCGACTCTCCTCAAACCCCGGTTATCTTAGGGTTTTCCTGGTTGCGCCAACATAATCCCCAAATAGACTGGTCTAAATCCCGGGTAGTTAACTGGAGTACCTTCTGCATGGCTAATTGTTTACATTCTGCTCTTCCCACCTCAGGCGCTGCCAAATTCCCAGAACAGGAGGATGTTGACTTGTCTAAGGTTCCATCCTGTTATCATGACCTCAAGACCGTGTTCAGTAAGTCTAAGGCCTGTGCTTTACCACCTCATAGGCCTTATGACTGCGCCATTGAACTCCTCAGTGGAGCCCCCCTTCCCAAGGGTAGGTTATTTAATCTGTCTGGACCTGAGAAACTCTCCATGGAGAGTTACATTCAGGAGGCGCTCTCTCTCGGTCACATCCGCCCTTCCACGTCTCCTGTTGGAGCGGGATTTTTCTTCGTTGAGAAAAAGGATAAGACCCTCAGACCCTGTATTGACTACCGAGAGCTAAACCAAATAACGGTAAAGGATAAATACTCTCTTCCCCTTATTTCTTCCGTCTTCGACTCCGTCCAGGTAGCCAACATTTTCACGAAACTAGATCTGCGTAACGCATACCATCTCGTTAGGGTTCGAGAGGGGGACGAGTGGAAAACCGCCTTTAATACCCCTCTCGGACACTATGAATACTTAGTCATGCCCTTTGGTCTCACCAACGCCCCTGCCATCTTTCAACGGCTCGTAAACGACGTCCTGCGGGACTTTCTTAACCGCTTCGTCTTCATCTATCTGGATGATATCCTCATCTACTCCAATAACCCAGTTGAACATCGTCATCACGTCCGGCTTGTCCTCGAGCGTTTATTGGAGAACAAGCTTTTTGTTAAATCCGAAAAATGCGAGTTCCATGTCGATTCTGTAGCGTTTTTAGGTTACATTCTCGAGGCTGGCCAAATCAAACCAGACCCTTCAAAACTACGAGCCGTGTCTGAGTGGGAAGTTCCCCAGTCTCGCAAAAAACTACAACAGTTTCTGGGTTTCGCCAACTTTTATAGGAGATTCATAAGAAATTATAGTAGCATCGCAGCCCCACTCACTCAGCTTACCTCCATCAAGGTTCCCTATGTTTGGAACAACGCTGCTGACTCTGCCTTCCATGAACTTAAAGTACTGTTTACTTCAGCCCCCATCCTCATACAACCTGATCCTCACAAGCAATTTATTGTTGAAGTAGACGCCTCGGACTCTGGGGTAGGGGCTGTGTTATCCCAGCGTGAATCACCTTCCGGCAAACTCAAACCCTGTGCTTTTTTTTCAAGAAAACTCAATCCTGCTGAGCGTAATTACGACGTCGGCAACCGGGAGCTACTGGCCATCAAGCTGGCACTGGAGGAATGGAGACATTGGTTGGAGGGGGCAGAACAACAGTTTATTGTGTGGACTGACCACAAGAACCTGGCCTACCTCCGTTCAGCCAAGAGACTCAACTCCAGACAGGCCCGTTGGTGTCTGTTTTTCGACAGGTTTAATTTTACCATCACCTATCGTCCAGGCAGCAAAAACGGCAAACCCGATGCCCTGTCCCGAAAATACAGCACCACCGACGGATCTGCTACACCACCCATTATTCCGGACTCTCTATTTGTGGGCAACCTCACGTGGGACATAGAAGCGAGAGTGCAACAGGCCCAAGGTGAGAAACCCGATAATACTAACTGCCCGCCTGGTACCCTGTTTGTACCCGATAGGCTCAGGTCTGATGTCATCACCTGGGGCCATTCGTCTAAGATCGCTTGCCACGGTGGGGTTCGCCGCACCCTCATGCTCCTTAAACGCCGTTTCTTCTGGCCTTCCATGGAAAGCGACGTACGCGAATACGTCTCTGCCTGTACCACCTGTGCCAGGGCCAAGTCATCCAACTCACCTCCTGCTGGTCATCTCCATCCTCTGTCTACGCCCAGCCGACCCTGGTCACACATCGCCGTTGATTTTGTCACTGGACTGCCTCCTTCTCATGGTTACACGGTCATTTTTACCATCATTGATCGTTTTTCTAAATCTGCTCATTTCATTCCCCTCTCTCAACTGCCCACAGCCACCGAAACAGCCCAGATCCTGATTAATTTTGTTTTCCGTCATCATGGCATACCATCCGACATCGTGTCTGACCGGGGTCCACAGTTCACGTCCCAGGTCTGGAAGGCCTTTTGCTCCGCCCTCGGGGCCTCCGTCAGCCTCTCGTCGGGGTATCATCCCCAATCTAACGGCCAGGCCGAAAGGGCCAATCAAGAACTTGAGGCTTCCCTACGCTGCCTGGTGGCCCAGAATCAAGGGGATTGGTCGGATTACCTCGTATGGGTGGAATACGCTCACAACAACCATCCTTCGGCAGCGACGGGTATGTCACCTTTCGAGGCATCGTTGGGTTACTCACCACCCTTGTTCCCTACCCAGGAGCTCGATCTGGCGGTGCCCTCCGTGCAGTTCCATCTCCAGCGCTGCCAGGAGGTTTGGCACCAGGCTCGGACTGCTCTCCTGCGTTCCAAAGAGAGTAACTGCCAGATCGCGAATCGTCACCGAGTGGTGAGTCCCTCTTACCAGCCAGGGCAACAGGTGTGGCTCTCTTCTAGGAACATTCCTCTCCAGGCAACCTCTCGTAAATTGGCTCCCCGCTACATCGGGCCTTTTCCCATCGACCGTGTAATCAACCCCAACTGTGTCCGCCTCAAGTTACCTGCTGCCCTCAAAATCCATCCTTCATTTCATGTGTCCCAAGTCAAGCCTGTCCACCAAAGCTCCCTTTGCCCGCCGTCCGCTTCCCCTCCACCCGCCCGGCTCATCGATGGCGCCCCGGCCTACACCGCCAGCCGGGTCTTGGACGTTCGGCGCCGGGGTCGTGGATACCAGTACCTGGTGGACTGGGAGGGTTATGGCCCGGAGGAGCGGTCGTGGGTCCCGCGCTCCTTCATCTTGGATCCCTCCCTCGTTGACGACTTCTTCCGGGCCAACCCCGATCGCCGCCCTGTTCCGCCTGGAGGCGGTCGTTGGAGGGGGGGTACTGTCACGGTGCCCCCGGCCGGGTCCTCCTCATCAGCTCCACCTGATGCCTCCAGCTGCGCCTCCTCATCAGCCAGCAGACTCTTAAGGAGACCACGGACCTGTAACCGACGCTAGTTCGTTGTACTCCTATGGTGCATCTCCTGGCCTCTCATAGATTCTGGCCCTTGCCTGTCTCTTGCTTACCACTAAACTGCTTTTGTCTCCACATTCATTCCAGGACCTCGCTTACCGGAGGAGCATACCTGATCACGGGTCACCTCTCGCCGTCTCGCTCGGACGTTCTCCAACCCCAGTCTCGGATCACGCGGTTGCTGCCAACAATACCCTCCAACCACTCCTTGGACAATCTGGAAGGATACTGGAGCTCAAGTCCATCCTGACCTTTTCTAATTAAAAACCTCATTATTCTCACCTCACTGCCTGCCGAGCCTCCTTCCGGGTTCCAGCACCTGAGTCGACCACGCTTGCTAATCATGACACCATCCTTGCAGCATGAGATGGTGCATTGTCATGAATAGGATTTTGCTACGGAAAGCACAATTCTTATTTTTGTACAACAGAAGAAAGTGTCAAAATCTCCACACACATTTAAGAGGTCATTTTCACGCCTGAAGCTGTCTTCCCATGATTCCTGCCCAAAACATTCAATTTAGATTTTCAATTTCGATATGACTACACCACCTCCTTTCTGGAGCCTAGTTGGGACACGATGGCCATCCACCCACGGGACAATCCAGGGTTGCACGGCGTTCATCAGCGAACAAGACTGTTTGAAAATGAGTCTTCATGTATGTGTCGGGCCACTGCAGCCGTATCTGCTTGAGAGTGTTGTTTAGTGGTGGCTGAATAAAAGGTGTATGTAGGACTCCAAGCCTCTGTGTGGAGGATCCTACACCTGGATTGTTGGTGAGACTACAGGGACACCAGCAGCTTCAAATATGTGCTTGTTACTTTATAATGGTATTTTAGCAGCCGCTTTCTTAATCTGACATATTTGTCTGGCAGAAACCTTCCTCAATCTGCCTTTATCTGCACAAGGCTGTGTGCGCTCTGAATCAGCCAGAAATCATTAAATACTACGATGATCACATGTATGCTTTCATGAAATATCCAAAGTTTTTATACCTTGTCCAAAGCATTTAACTATTTCCCG
Organism: Oryzias latipes; assembly: GCF_053564925.1. Classification (NCBI taxonomy): domain Eukaryota; kingdom Metazoa; phylum Chordata; class Actinopteri; order Beloniformes; family Adrianichthyidae; genus Oryzias; species Oryzias latipes. The sequence goes on from NC_136244.1 coordinate 7,860,370, forward strand.
CTTTTCAACAGCAGATATCCTTTTTCTTTCCCATATTGCTTGGAAATATTTGTCTGCTTAACCTTCCTCTGGTGTTAGCTTTCTGCTGCCATCTGTGGTGTTAGCGGGTCATTTTGGACCCGTGTATTAAATCAGCCATAAAATACCCTAAAAACAATTTTTTATCATCCAAAGTTTTTCTTAACTCTTGTTTAGCTGGTTGGGCTCCCTTATCCATGAAAAGATTGGTTTTAATATTTTTTGTGGCCCCCTGGGCCTTTGTTTTTAACAGCATACCCCTTGTTTTCAATGTCTAAAAAGTGGTCAAATGAACCTTAAGAGAAGAAGGCAACAAAATAATCAGTTGTTCTGTTACCTGAATATAACTGACAGATATTAAAACACATTTCTTAAATATTCAACAAAATTTTTTTTTAATTTTAATATTATCAAATATAGTAACATCTATGGTGTTCGGGTCATTTTTGACCCGTATATATTTACTTCAAGAAAAGGGCAAAAACAAGTCTTTTCTCCACACAATAGAACTCTAATACAATATTTAACAATATGAAAAACAGAACAGTTGTAAAAAATAAAAAATTACAATAAAACAAAGATTTGCAAAGTCAAATAAACAACAACCAATCAAGAAAATCACACCAAAAGAGATCAAGTACTTCTATAAAAACTCTGCAAACAACATGCCTGTGTGTGTGTTTAGATGCACGTGTTGCAAAAAATTACACTTCTAGTGTGTTCTTTGCAGATATATTTGTTGCAGGTGAAGCACACTATGTAGGTTTTTCTGTCCATATTGCTAGGGCAGACCTGACACCTCTTTCTTTCTTAGCGAGGTGGTCTCACTGGCATTGTGGCTGGAGTGCTTGAGGCAGGGCTGGCTTCTGAGGGGGAAGGTGATTCTGATGCTCTTCTTGTTGCTGTGGATGTGGATGGCTTGTTTGGGACCCCTGCAGCTGTCTGACCAAGTCTGCAGCAGCCGGAGCTCGGGGCACCCGTTCCTGTTGCTCAATGTGCGGCTTGACAAGGGCATTCCCGAGCTCCTCAAGACACATTCTCCGCTTGGTGTTTTGGGTTGAATTCCACCCTTGGTAAATATTGGTCCACAACACAAATGCATTGTATGTAGACACATTGAGGATGTTGTAAAACACAACCATTGGCCATCTCCTGGTCATGTGCCGGCAAGTGTAGGTGGCAGTAAGCTTGTCCAGATTGTCCACTCCTCCTTTATTTTTGTTGTAGTTCAGGATGATTATGGGCTTTTTGTCACTTCGTGACCCCAGGGGTCATTTTGATGATGTTTGTAGCAGCTGTCCTTCCATGTACATCAGGAGGAACTGTGCTCCAACGGATGTTGCCACGTTTGGATTGGAATGATTCAGCAGGAGTAGCTTCAGCACCAGTGACCTCCTCTGCAGACTGATCAGTTGTGTCTTTTTCTTCCAATTGGTACTCCACATCATCTTCGTTCTCAGAGGCCCGCTCATCTCCATCGCTAAAATCCTGTGTGTCCTCTGCCTCATTTGCAAGAAATATGTGATCCAAAACTTCATTTACATTGAATTTTCTCCTCATTGTTGCATCCTGTGAATTGGAGATGTTTACTCTGCTTGTGGTGTGCCCCAGGGATCGATCCTGGGACCCCTTCTGTTCAACCTCTACATGCTGCCACTAGGGCAGTTAATACGCAGTAATAACATATCTTATCACAACTATGCAGATGATACTCAGATCTATGTGTCACTGACAACAGGTGAATATGGGCCGGTGGATTCACTCAGCCACTGCCTCCAACAGATCAGTGCGTGGATGCAGAACAACTTTCTCCAGCTAAACTCAAACAAGACCGAAGTTCTTATTTTTGGCCCACAGAAACAAAGAGAAAGTGTCAGCAGCTACCTTCATTCTCTGTCTCTTAAACCCTCAAATCAAGTCAGAAATCTAGGGGTAATCATGGACTCTGACCTGAACTTTAACAGCCATATCAAGTCAGTAAAATCAGCGGCATTTTACCATCTGAAAAACATTGCCAAAATCAAAAACATAATGTAAAAGCCAGACCTGGAGATACTTATTCATGCATTTGTCTCCAGTAGGTTAGACTACTGTAACGGCCTGCTCACCGGCCTCTCCAAACGAGCTGTAAAACAGCTTCAGTACATCCAGAATGCTGCTGCTCGAGTCTTGACCAGAACCAGGAAGTATGATCACATTAGTCCTGTGCTCAGGTCTCTGCACTGGCTCCCTGTACCCGAAAGAATAGACTTCAAAGCAGCTCTGCTTGTGTACAAGTCTCTCCATGGCCGAGCACCAAAGTACATCTCTGACATGTTAGTGCCATATGAACCATCTCGTACTCTGAGGACCTCAGGGGCCGGCCTCCTGTTGATTCCCAGAGTCCGAACTAAACAAGGGAAATCAGCGTTTCAATATTCTGCAGCTAAAATCTGGAACAGCCTCCCTGAAGTCGTAAGACAGGCCTCTTCTGTGTTCATGTTCAAATCTAGACTTAAAACATTTCTGTTTAGCCGTGTATATGACTGAACGGTCCTATCTGCACTTTTCTTTCCTTTCCTTCCTTTATTTTGAAATCAATTTTAAAATTTTTTTTTTTTCTTTTCTTTTCTTTTAAAGTAAATTTTACGTTGATTATTTCTATGATGTATTGTGATTTTAATGCATTTTTCTGTTTTGCGAAGCACCTTGAATTACTTTGTGTACGAATTGTGCTATACAAATAAACTTGCCTTGCCTTGCCAAGTCACCACCTCTACACTCAAATGGCTTGACAAGTCTCTCCCATTGTTTGTTCTCGCAAAAAGGCAAGGAGAAAAGCCCCTAAATGAAGCTCAAGTGGTTGGAGGAAGAGGCTGTTGGTTGATTCTGTGTTTATGATTTCATTTTTGTCATTTTTTATTGTTTTATAATCGAAAATTTTGACTGGGTCAAAAATGACCCGAACACCACAAAAGTCATTTTTTTCATCAGCGCACTTTATAATTTAGTAAAAAAAATAATAAAGCTTTTATTTTGTTTAAATGGAAGTTTCTGACAAAGTCAAAAAGTTTCAACGCAAAAAACAAATATATGAAGTACTTTTATGCATGCTAAAACTCAAAACGGGTCCGTAGGGACCCTAACACCATAGGAAGGGTGGAACATCCTCTTAAGTTGTTTTACCTTTAATTGAACTCACCTGACAAACTAATTATCACAGGTATCTGTAATTGATGTCAGTGATCCAAAGAGCCCCAAGACAAAATATCATCCTTGAGTGTAATTGAAAAACAAAGAATAGTATCTTTTTGACATTTAAATACAATTTGCATAATAATTTGGAACGCACTATATTTATCCCCTGACTACCACCACTTTTAGACTGGGCTAAATAATTCAACACTTCATTCCACTAGCTCCTATCCTTCATCCATATATCCTTCTCTTGTCCTGCACATAAGCTCTCCTGTTAGATTTAAGCCTCCTTTCTCCTTCTCATTTTATCCGGATCCTTGTCCGTTCCCTCTTCTCTGGCGTCATCAGGCACCGTCTGGTATCTGCGGTCAAACTCATCAAGATTTGAGAAATGTTCATGAATATTTTAGGCTAGAATGTTACGACAGAAGTGAGGAAAAATGAAAATCTAAAGCATAAAATCTCACTCCAATTTTCTCATTTTTTGCATCAAACTAGTTGGCTCTTCAGTCATCAGATTGCCTGATGGCACTAGAATTTAAATTATTTTGGTGTATTTAAGTTGGTGATCTTTGAGCCTTTTTGTCATCTCATGATAGCTAGAGCCAGTAAAGTGACCTGCTTTTCTGTTGTACATAAAGCTGAATTTAATCTGAATTCTGCACCCGTTACACCACCCAAACTATACAGTTTGTGTAATGTCAAGTTTATCTAAAACATTTTTCTTGATCTAAGACACAGTGACATCACAGAATGTTCACTGTGTTAACTTTCATCAGAGATTTTAAATAGAAAAAATATTCCTTACAAAAAACAGATCTGCAAACAAAACACGACACCAGCAGATTTATCTGCAAGTTGTTTTGTTTGTTAGGTTGGCCAATTTGACTGTTTCAAAAGACAACTACTGTAATTTCAATAGTGTTTTTGTATTTTTACACACCAGTTTAGATTTGTTTTTTGACTCCAACCTTGTCTGAGCACAGCTCTGGCCTTCTATCACGTAAACCTGAGAGGATTCCGTTCACACACGCATAACGGCGCCAACAACAGGAAAACGTGTGGAGCAGCTCCAGAGAAAAAAAATAAAAGAAATAAATTTAAACTAAAGAGCGAACTAAAGCCTGGGTTTACACCAAATGTGTGGGTTCTAAAACATTGTACAGTCAGTGATCTGATAATGTTTTTCCAATTTGTTACCAGAGAAAATAGTCCAGCACCTCGGTTCTCAGCAAAAACAAAACAAAACAAACATAAAAAGTAAAATAAAAAAAAAATAAAAACTTTAAAAATGCCAACTGAAAAATATGAAGCAGGTGAGGTGCATCATGGGAGTTATCTGTCAAACAATTCTGTTTGAGTGATTGTCCGGTTTCAGGTAATGGTATTTTTAACTACTATTTTAGTCCTGTACCTTTGTTTAATTTGATTAATTTATGAATGCTAGACCTGTTTTATAGCTAATCATACTTATGGAGCAGTTTGTTATGTTTTCATAAGTGACTTGAAGACAAGTTTTTGTTGAAGTAAAGTTGACTTTTAAAAAGTAGCACGTGTGCTAAGATTGATTCACTTCACTGGACAGCAATATAAATGTTCAAAGAAAAATCTGATGTGTGGGTCTGTTACAATGTTTCTGTTACTTATTTCAAAGCTTGGAGATTACGATCACTTTATTTTTGGCCTTTTTAACCGCAAGCTCTGCATATAGTGGGACCTTAAAAATGCTTTCCCAGGGGGACAGAAGAAGTCCTGGTCCAGCCTCTAAACACTGCACAAAAACCAGAGACAGAAAAAGATTGTGGCTCTGCACACAAGTTTATGAGAGCAGGAAACCTTGATCTTTGACATTTTTTTCTAAAAACAAACCAAGAGAATCTGGAATTTTGAAAGGGAACATTAAGTTCTTTGATGTCTGATAGTGTTTATAAAAGCTTAGAAATTAGACACATGCTTTAAATTCTCCATCTGTAAACTGAGAGCTGCAGTTCTGGTCCGACTGCTTTTGGGGCTTTTTTACCTTTCAGGATGGTCATGTTGATGAAAGTGCGGACCTCAGGGATGTGGCTGAACTCTGGCATGGCTCTCTGATCTCCACTGCCCTCTGCTGGGCCCAGGGGATCACAGCAGCGTTTGCAGGCCACAGGAGCACTGAGAGGAGGCACCATGACCACCGGGGAGGAGAAGAATAGCAGGAGGAGAGCTTCTAACATAACTGCAACTGAAGGAAGAGTAGAAAAAAAATGCAAAATTAAATCAATTCTGATGATGGAGGACATATAGTAAGAAAATCAAACTTAAATTCCATTACTGAGTATATCCTTCTGACTAGCAATGCAGATTTGTCCTCTGTAGATAATATTTCTAAACCCAATTATCTCCCAACAACTGCATTCTACTGACTTAATTCCTTTTGGTATCTACTGAGAACATTTGAGGCTTTTCAATGGCACTAATTATAAAGAGGTGGGACTCTGGGAATTTTAGTTTTTTTGGGTTAAAAAGTGTTTTGATTGGACAAAAATGTTTTCTCTGGTATTCAGGACGATACATCTGCTTCCATAAAATTATCCAATTCAGCAAACAAGAATTTGTTACACTTGGATGCTCCCAAAGCTCAAAGCAGTAGAAGCTCTTTTTGTGTTAAGCAGAAAAATATTGGGAGATTTTTGACATGAGAGCAATCCATAAACTTTTTGGGTTTAAAAAAACAAACAAATGTACCGGTAATCCTTCATTTTTTTCAAGCAACGTTTTCTGTAGCTTTTTGAAAAGTGTTTTCTTTGTTACAACAAATTATGTGAACAAAAGAGATGAAAACAAGGACTAGTTTGCATGTTAGCAACAATACAGTCCATGCAAGTGCCTGAAAAGTCGGATTTTTTTGCTAGTGTGGCGTGAATGTCTGGAGGAATTTCCTATCAAGCAATCAACTCATTCAGTGCAAGAAAACAAAAGGTGTTTTTGCATGTTAGCTGCAGCTTCTGCAGCAGAGATGTAATATAAGTAAAGATCCCACATCTGCTCCTGGTGTTTTTCTCTGATCTCAGTGGGAACATGCAGACTGGAGCCAGATGTTAAGGGTCATTTACTGACGGAGCACATTACATAACTACTTTCCTTTTTTTTCTTTCTCAATAAAGAATGCAGTAGACCCTGAAACCTGTTTAGCCTAGTTGCATGGAGTTAAGTTTTCCATTCATCCATCGCTGTGACTGAAGTCATATTCACTTAAAGAATGTTAGTCCTTCACATCAATCTGCCTTATTGTCAGTCATATTTTGTTTATGCTTTCCTTCTCAAATTCTCATGCAGCTACAGCATTAATTCCACGAGGAAGGACTCACCTGGTTCAGGTCTGCTGCAGCTACAATGTGCTTAGCAATGGGAGAAATCTGTCTTCTCTTTTAGGAACTGAGATCCCCATCCGACTAAAGCCGCCTCCTTTTCCTTGAGCCCTCCTTCCTGTGAACTCTGGAAACTGTTTAGCCCAAGAAAAGCTGTCCCTTTGCCCACACAGCCTGCAGCAAACAGCAAAAGCATGCACCTGTGCAGCAGCTACAAACTGTTGAGGAGTATTCTTTTGAACCTTTTCTCCCCTGTTAATAACATTAGGTTATTGTATTCCTTTCTTCCATTCTGGGTCCACCCATTTTCTGAATTGTTGCAGAGCTTCACTGATCCAGCTGCAAGGAAAAAGGCATAAACTTTAGGAAATGAGGGGGGAAAAAAAGGCCACAAAAAAGAAAACAATGAAAATGGGAGCAACATCCATCAAGGGATTATGTGTTTCCAGACTCAGGAATGTGCTGCTTTGATTTGCTGTTAGATTGTTTATGAAGGCAGGGAGGTCATAAAGATGGAGGATCTCTGGCGTCGATTTTATTCCTGCTGTTTCTGCAGAGAAAAAGATGGCAAATCTCCCTTTTTGTCGTTAATTTTAGATAAATAAAATACTCTGCAAATAGATGGACAGAGCATTTACTAACATATTCTAGTTATTGGTTTGTTTAGAATTGTAAACCATTTAAATGATTATATGATAACCGAACACGACCCAGAGAAAGGGGAAAAAAGGTCTCATATTAAAGGAACACTCCCAGAAAAGGGAGGATTTCTTCATGACTTGTCAATCAAAAGAAAATGTGGTAATTTTGTTTTTTTAACAATTATTGGTAAATCTCTGCGACCTGTTCATGGTGACTAAACAAATGAAACTTCAGATAAATACCTTTTTGACTGTTATATCATTCTAAAAAACAAAAATGTGGTCAACACCAAGCAGATCCTAAAGAGTGTACAACAGTTTTTCTCTGTTGGTTTGGCTCATTTCTTGAAACTACAATGACCCTCTCAAACACACTTCTACACAACAGTTCAGCTTCCAAAAAAAAAAAAAAAAATCACATTTCTTTCCGAAACTCTTCAGACACGATTCAGAAGCAGATTCTTTCTCAGATAAAGAGCCAATGCCATCAACATTACATAGACCCTTCTCAGTTATTTTGTCTCATTCTCATCCACTTAGTTCTTTTCTCCAAATAACTGGAATGCTTCAGCACACCATGGATCCCCGGCAGACACTCAGATCTCTTTCAAAACAGTTTACCAGGTTTCTTTCTCAATTAAACAGTCAGTGGCCACAAAAACTCTGTCCCTTTGGTAGTGTTTGAGCTCTGCAGGTCAGAATACTTAGATGTTTTGTCAGCATGGAAGAGGTCGAGCTAACAAAATACATTCACGTATAAAAGTTAAAAAAAAAAAAAAAAAAAAAAGGATTTCACAGTAAGAGCAGAGTCTGACTGAAAATAATAAACGCATTTGTATGCACCAATGGCTTGATGTCCCTCAGATGCCAAGACCCAATGCTGGGTTGTTGTTGGAATGATCGAAAAAATGCAACACATAAATGCAGAATGCCTTTCTGTACCTGATCGAAGTTGCATTTCACTTGTGGTGCACTATGGGGAGACACCAGAACAACAGGTAAAATAAAACATTAACAAGGATTATTGATATAATTTATTCCAGTTTGCTCTGTCAACAGACCGAGCCGTCGTTCGCCCACCCTTGGTTAGTGACATATAGATTTATAGGAAAACAGTGTGAGAAGCAATGTTTATCACGTAAAAAATCGTTTCAATGAGCCTGAATTCATCTGAACTGAAAACTTGCTTCAGATTTTGGGGGAACCTAATGCTGAAAAACACATTTTAGTTGCTAAAGCTGCTAAAATAAAAGCTAGATGCTGAATAAACTGAAGAAAAACATGGATTAAAAAAAGCTTAAAATGTAAAATAGCTTTTAAAAGTTTCAATGTTAATGTCACAGATTCTGGTCTGTCAAGTCAGATGAATTCCTTTTTACCCTTCTGTCTTTCCATGCCTTGCTCCGTACACCCGGCCCCCCCGATTCATCTTCAGTAACATGCCTCTGTTTCTCTTCATTCTGGTGTGAGTTTGTTTTTGCCTTGCCTGCAGTTCCACTTGCTCATGTTTTTAATCATGGTTCTGTTTGGATTTGTGTTTATGAGCCTCTTCTTGACACACTTTGTGAATTATTTTGCCTTTTTTCTGTTGTGATCTGACCTTTTCTTCCTCCAGCAGCTGTTAGCTGACTTCTTCCTACTCAGCCTTTAGTGTTTAAATCCGTTTAAATGTACTTTCTAACTTCCTGTATGTGTCCTAAATTAGCTCCTTTAATTTTTAACATTGATATTTAAAGATAAAAATCGGACTTAATTGCTAAAATTGCAGGAAAACAACTGGAATCTCAAAGGAGAGCATTTCGACAGATTGTTTAAAACCTTAAAGAAGTAAACAAATGAAGGTTCCATTGTCTGCTAAAACTGCTTAAAGTTCAAATGATCTTTCTAACTTTACATTTTATGCAAAAGTCAAGTCCAAAAGAAACAAATGTTTTATTTGTAAAGGAAAAGTGCACTTTGGGTTTCGAAGCTTTTGTGTCTGGAAAATATTTTTCTCAGCCACAGCCCCACCCTTGTGATTTCTTCAAAACATGCCATAATTGCTTTCAGCATGGAGAAGCAGAGGTGTGCTGACCTCTCTGCAATTCTGTGGTTTCACTCAGTGAGCTATCTGCGAAGGATAAGCATTCAGCTTTGTGGAAATGATGAACTTTTGGATCAAAGTTTTTCTGATCGACCATGCTCCATTTTGATGTCAACAAGTCAAAACTCACCTGTGATATCACAAAAACTAAACAGAAAAGCATCTTAGATTGCGAAAGTTAAATCTAAATAAGAGTTACATACTCTGATGTAATTACGGTATGTCATTCTTGCAAGGATGTGTGAAGGAGGGCTTTCAGGGACAGATTTGGATTGGGCATGAATGTGTTTTTGAACCAGCATCCATGACCATTCAAAATGCAGATATTGCATTTGAAACTCTTTGAATTTCACAACTTATGAATGAAAGACTAGGTTAACTAAACCTACCATAAATTGTATGAAAAATTAAAGGTCAAAATTGTAATTTTCCATGTTTTTGAATATGACCCAAAAAGTCCCCCCCCCGCCTCAATTTACAGGATCAACCAGCATGAATTCAGAAGTTTGATGTAATTTACATAACTGGCTTTGATGAGGCTGTACATCACAAAAATCAGTGAAGGATGGGATAGGGGCAAACCTTTATTGATGACGATAAATATGAGTTTTCTGAAACACTGTAAAAATTGGTGCTGCTGTAAACATAATGTAGCAACAAAGTACTGCATGATGTGGCTTCTTAAAGGTTAGGACAGCAGAGATGGTGTCATGGTGCTCGGTTCAGTCTCCTCCCCTCCCCTCCAGCTTCTCCACTCCTAATCACCACCAGCTGTCGTCACTCAACCTCATCAGCTCTGCTCTTCAAAATCAGACTCCTCATCATTCAACGCCAGTTCGTTATCCCTTATGGTGACTAAGCCTGGTGTCACGTCACGTCACGTCACGGCACGGCACGGCACGGCACGGCACGGCACGGCACGGCACGGCACGGCACGGCACGTCACGTCACGTCACGTCACGCTTTAAGTCTCTGCTCTTGTTACAAACTAACGCTGTTTTCCTGCTCCAAGAAACCCTCGCCACAAAAGACGTCAGTGGGACTCTTGATTCGCTTCTCGGAAATTCTCCGGACCTCTCGACCTACGCTGACCGCGTTTGCACCTCCAGCTTCGCCACCAGCCACAGCCGCTTCTGGATCCACGCCAACCAACCTGACCATCTCGGAGAAAATAAAATCATTCTTACATGCCACTTACCTGTCTTGTTCTCTGGGTTCCAGCATCTGGGTCCGCCACGCTAGGAAGATCATGACAGATGGCAAAGGACAGGGTTAAAGTTAGCCTGCCTCTTTTTAGTAACCACACTTGTATGTATCTGATAGAAAACGTTTTTATTACTGTATTAAAACTGCTCTTTCAAGACATAAAATGAAATCTCATTTAAATAAAAATATTAGCTTCCAGGCAAGATGGCGGGAGGTGCTGGTGGTGCCACACCATGCTCTCCAGCTGCTTTAGTGTGTCGACTTAGGCTAAAGCCTGAAATCCATGAGACTGTGGATGGCAAAACAATTATAGAAGATAAACTTACAAATATCTTGCGATGAAGTCTAGAACTTTAAGTCAGGATGAAATTGTATTATAAGCAGCAATAACCGTTGACTCAGACTAGATTGAGCCCTCCAAAAGTATGCTGTTTGAGCTCTGCCTGACAATGCAGCGCAATATAGCGCATAAAGGAGTGCAAAAAGACCTAAACAATCTGAAAAGTTGCCTCAAAGTCCTCAGTAGGTGCGGTTACATGTGCAAATTGGATCAGAATTGTACAGTGTATATAGGCTTCATAACTTAACAATCGGAAAAATGTTTTCCAATTATTACAAACGTTTACACATGCCACACTTTCGGTCGAAATAAATCATTTGAACATGTGCAGAATACCAGAAACCGGTTTAGAAGAAGAAACATTGAGTTCCATTGTAAACAAACAGAGTTGCGACATAGAACGAGATGATTTTCTAAACGTGCTTTTATTATTGTTATGATTATTATGAAGCACCTGTTCGCTCACCATTTTATCTTAATCCGTGTTGTCAGTGTTTTTTTTGGTAGCGTAACGGAGCCGGAAGAAGGGTTAGGAGTAGGCTAACATGTGCTAACAACATTTAGCCTTGTTTGAACATGAAATCAATGGCACAACTTGCATCTTGGCTGCATGTAAATATGTGGGAATAACATCAGCCTTTATTTTGTCTAGACACGACTGGTAATACAAATCCATGTAATTGTTCACACGGTTTCTAAGGACTGCACGGCGTTTCTGCTTTGAAAAGCTGCCTCTATTAGCTCACACACCGCCCCAAAGCCTCTCCTTTGCTAGGGGACCAAGTTCTTCATGGAGACACGGTTCTCCTGAGTTCGGCAGAGCGGCTTAACAGACTGCACACCGGAGCGCACTGGTAACAAAGGACCCTCCCCTGCTGCAAACACAAAGCTACGAGTCCGGCTGCTGTGCTTAGCGACATGCTTTGCTCATACAGAGCAGCCGGCCGGTCCTGTTCACGCTCCAAAGCCTTCTCTGGAGCGCCACACCGTCTATGCATTTACAAACAGGACCCATCCTGTTTATGATCTATTGTACATGCTTCCCTTAGGAAACATAATCAGGAAACACAGCAGTAGTTTTCATTGTTATGCTGACGACACGCAGTTGTATTTATTTATTAAACCTGACCAGAATGACAATATAGCCAACCCAGAAAAAACTGAGGTCATTATACTAGGTCCCAAAAACCGCAGAGATGCTCTGTCTGCTCAGATAGTCTCCCTGGATGGCATAAGTATAGCCTCCAATTCCACAATTAGAAACCTTGGGATTTTATTTGACCAGGATTTATCATTTAAGACTCACATATCTCAGGAATGTAGAACTGCCTTTTTTCACCTGCAGAGTATTGCTAAGATCAGAAATATACTTTCTAAGAGTGATGCTGAAAAACTCATCCATGCATTTGTTACGTCGAGGCTGGATTACTGTAACTCCTTGTGACCAGCATGTCCTAAGAGTTCCTTAAGAAGTTTCCAACTTGTTTAGAACGCAGCAGCTAGATTGTTAGCAGGAACTAACAGAAGAGATCACATCACTCCTGTGTTAGTTTCACTTCAATGGATCTCAGTTGAACCAGAATCAGAATCAAGTTCAAGATCCTCCTGTTAACCTATAAGGCCTTACATCCTATATCAAAGACCTCATAGTCCCTTACCATCCAAATAGAACACTTCTCTCCCAAAATGCAGGGCTGCTTGTGGTTCCTGGAATTAGTAAAAGTACAGTTGGAGGTAGAGCGTTTAGCCACCAAGCTCCTGTTTAATGGAATAAACTCTCAGCTCATGTAAGACAGTCCAACACAGTTTCTACATTCAAAGTTAGATTGAAAACATTCCTCTTTGGACAGGCTTATTGTCTAACTAGCTAGTATTCAGAGATTATTTAACCTAATGTTAATGTGTTTAAATTAAACTTAATAACAAGTAGTTGTCACTAGGCTGCTAGTAATTTTGAAGCTGGGGTAGCTATGGTGCACTGGGGTTCTGTCCTCTTTTCTCATCTCCTTCTACCCTCCTTCTCTCCTCTGTTCTTGATCATTATTCATCATTTAATTCCTTCTGTTTGCTGCAGTGCGATTCATGTACTCTCCCTCTTTCCCTCTCACCTCTGGGGGAGTGGGAGTGCTTCCAGATTCCAGTTGGCTCATCCGTGCTCTCTGGCTCGTCTCTGCTCCTGCTCCCACACCTGGCTGTGGATCCTGTCTCCGGCTCGACTCCCGCACCCGGCCGTCCCCCCAACTCCGTCTGGATGAAGCTCGTCTGCTGGACTTTAGATATGTAGTTTTAGAGTTAGATAAGTTAATTCTGCTCTATGAGTTCTTGTTAATCCCCTGTCCGTCCTGGGGGAGGATCCCTCCTTCATGTGGGCACCCCTGAGTTTTTTTCGTTTTTTCCGGAATCCGTTTTTTTTAGGAGTTTTTCCTTACCGCGAAGGAGGGTCTAAGGCCAGAGGGATGTCCAGTTTAGACTGTTTAATTAGTTCAATTTAGTATGTTCCTATTGAATTCTATGTATTCATGATCCTTTTGATTTTATGTTTAACTTTTTCAATACGATACGAGGCCCATCTAGACGACTGTTGTTGTGAATTTGGGCTATTCAAATAAAATTGAATTGAATTGAATTAAATTTCAGGCAGGTAACTCGAGCAGTGCTTTTACCTGGTTACTCCTCCCCGCGGGCGGTTCTGTCTAATCAACTCACCTGTTCAGCGTCCTACTTAGGTTCCAGGTGTGAGGTCCAATTGCTCTTCTTCCATTTCCGCGAGCTCTGCGTTCTTCACCCCACCCTTCTCCCCGGCTTCCACCTGTGAGCTCCGTTAGGGGTACTTTAATACCCAAAGTTTTCTATGGAGATCTTTGTTTTATGTATTTGAATGGAGCCTTATGCCAAAATAAAAGGAATATGTAAATACATTTTCTTTCCTGCATGGGTTGTCTGACTGAAATGACCTTTAAGATTTGAGAAGGTCATTTCAGTTTGAAGAAATGAGCCAAACCAAAAAAGATAAACAGTGAAAAAATTAATAAGATGATAAATTTTACTATGCCAAAAATTAAATTTGAAAAGAAACAGAAGTCTTTTGTTGGGTTTTATCATACTAAAGCATTAATTATTTTTTATCTTCTATCTGTGGTGCAAATGCTTACAGAGCACATTCCATTAAGTGCAGTTTCACAACCAAATTTGTTTTACTCTTTTTTTTATTTTTTACTTACTGAGTAATAGTTACCCTTTTTAGTGGTTTTAGCTGCTGCATTGTCTCTTTCTTTTCACATAATCTTTGCAAAAAACAGCCAACCACATGTCAGCCTCTCTTTTAAAATATACATTAATTAGAAAACAAAGGCACATTTTTTTAAGCAGGATGCACACGTTTCCAGAGGGAGGAAAAGAAAGGGTCTGCTTTATTTGTTTGAAGCCTTCAATGTCTTTTAGAGGCAAAAAATGTAGTTGCAGCAAATACATTTATGAAAACCATGAAAGCAACCATTTACATGTAAAATATATTTTTGTGTTTATTTAATATAACAACTTTAAGCCAATTAAAATAATTAATTCTCCTATTTGTTATGTAAAATGTTAACTGCAAATGTTGATCATCCCCGTGGCTTCTCAAAAAAATAAAATAAAGAGTAATTATTGAACGGATGTGGGATGTGATGTTTGAGTCTTCATCTAATCTGATGGACAGTAAAGTACCCAGAAGTACAGGTTGACATTGTTTCATGATTGAAATCCCCTCCTCTGTGCAAGCTTTTTATAAGTCCCACGTCAACGAGATCTTATCTTGTAATCTACAACCGCTTGGTATGAGAAGACATCCACTCTCTGCACTATGATTCCCAGCAACACAAATCTTAAGTGGGTGAGTAGTTTTGCAATCGCAAGCAAAGCCACATTTGCATGTTCATGTGCACTTAAAGTTAATGCACCAAAGCAGGAAACAATGCTTTAACTTTTTTTTTCCTTTTCTGCCCAAAGAAAAATAAAAGATGTGTTTTGTACATGTTGAATTATTTCCTTTCCTGTGTTTACATTTCTACCAAAAATTCTGTCGAAATATCAAAAATTCTACTTAAATAATTGAGTTTGCTATCATTTTTCCATGCATTTTCTTTGTATTTACTTTTCATTTGTCCATTTTTGGGGGTCTGTGGCACAGAAAATAAATGGTCCTCGGAGTAAGTTTGCTGGTTGAGTTCCCACTTTGTCTGGGATTGTGCTTCGTGTCCTGGATAACAAAATGGGTCAAACTAGCCCAAAATTATTTCTTAGTAACTTTATCCACTCATCCAAGATTAAAATAATCTTTTTAATAGGTTTTCATTTTTATAAAAGTTTAAAATAACAACAAAAAATCCCCACAACAACAAAAACAAAAGTTTTGGTTTGAGTCAAACAACACAAGAGATAAAGACTTTTTTGGGAGATAACGGTATTTGTTTACATTATGGGATGGGTCAAACTAACTCACTGTGTTGGATTTAGTGACTTCTTTAAACCATTCTAAATAGTTGTATCTATTTTAGACAGAAATTAAAAGGCTTGATTGAACCTGAAAGCCACATGGGGAAGAGTTATGATAGTTTTACCAAAGTAAAACTTCACGTTTCCTTTTCTAAAACCAAAAAAAACACTTTTAAAAGTCTAAAGCACTGTTGGAGAGATTATATTTGCAGAATTAGTGGCTCACTATGATCCATTAAATGTGCTTTTATTTACTCACACTTGGTGAAATGTTTTATTTTAAATCTAAACTTTTTATTTAGATTTTTTTTAATTTAGATTTATTTTATTTAGAGTGTAATGATTATTAGGACAATCTTGTTTAAATGACAGGTTTGACAATTGTTGTGCAACTGACAGATGAGAGGCTGGAAGCGCTGATGTAAATGGTAAGTGCGTTCTGACTTACTCGCCAAAATAACGTAAATCTTCTGAGAGGTGAACGGATGTCGCTGGTTTTGTCAGACTCAAATGTCAAACCACACCCTAATACACGCTCACAACACACCATCAGGACCACCTGACAGGACATGTAAACACTCAAGAGAAGACACGCAGCACATGTTTTGCCTCCCACACTTCACCTCTGCCCACCCCTCAGCCCCCATTCTGCAACGACTCAGGAAGTGAAGGTTGACCCATTTCTGCCAGAGCGTTTAATTTGTTTGGTCTTTACAGAAGTCACTGAGTACAACGGAAAGATAGAGCATCTGCGGAGACGTGACATTTTTCATTGATCTCACACTTTCTCCTCTTCTTTTTGGTATCTGAGTGTTGAAAGGTGACCACGGTGTCATTCTGTCAGACTATAGAGACATCTTGACATGCTGCAGTTGACATTTACCAACATAAAAAGGGCAACTTAGCTGCTTTTCTCCGACAGCGACACCAGGTTAAAAGCTTAAAGATGTTGCATCAGGACTTAAGAAGCTTTCCTGTGCTGCTACATAGCAATTTACACAAAAACCATCAACTCAGGGGGATAGTGCTTAAATAAAGAAGAAATTTGAACAATTGCTGTTGAGCACAACAAAAAAAAAATCACTGCAACTGACTTCAAACAAAAGGGGAAAAACCCTCACTGGACTACTGTTCTTTTATTTAAAGTTTAACTTAAAGTATTGTCATTCAGTATAAAAACAAAACAAAAAAACAAAAACATTTTTCTAAGTTTTTTTTTTTAAACAATTCTTAATTATTATTTTTTTTGTGCATTTTCTTTTGTTTGAAATAAGATGAATTCTGTGAACATGTTTAACATCTGTTAATCTGTGAAGCAGAACTTTTGCGTCTCGTAAACTTATTGATACCCACTCTAGTGGTTAATGCTCATTGGTGGAAAGAGAAGCTCAAGAAGAAAAATATTTTTTTATGAAAACCTCTGAAAGTCTCCTTTTGAGAGCCTCAAATGTTATCAGTCATGGTTTCATTTCAGCAGAGTTTAACTGACCAGAATCTCACCACACGACTTCACGGGATGCAGACAAAAACCCACAATCACTCTTTTAAAAAAAAAAAAGAATTTTCAACTTTCCCACATTTAGAAAGCTCACAGGAATCAGTTTGCTTTAGTTTGATTATAAACATCATTGTACTTTAGTTTGATGTCTGTATTTTCAGATGGACTTGTTGCTGAAAGTTGCCTGCAGCTCCTTCAGTGTCAGATAGCCACTTCTACTGGTCTCCACAGGCATGGAGGAGGATCTGCAGACAGAGCTGCTGGCGAGCAAAGCTGCTGAGCTGCTGCCTGCAGCCGCATCTGCCACTTCCTCTTGCAGGCTCTGAGAGGATGTCTGTGTTGCAGGATCAATGTGAGGAAGAGCTGGAGGCATGGAAGAGGTGAAGATGCAGGAAGAAAGATGCTGGGAAAAGAAGAGAAAGGGAGGACAGTCCTCCTGTCTTTCATCCATGTGCCTTTTATTTGTCTCCTCGTTTTCCTCTATGAAGCCAATGCCAGAGTCGGGACTGCTTGGTTCCTTCTTCAAACTTTCATAAGAAGGGTCTGAGTCTATGAATGGGTGAGGGCCGAAATCGTCTTGGTAGGTGAAATACCCTGGATTGGGGTCAGTAGGAGTTAAGGCCCCAGAGGAGCTTGACATGAAATAACCCATGTTGGAGTAGTTGGACAGAGAGGAGGAGTGGTAGCCAAACCTGCTGGCATTTGAGCCCGAAGAGCGGAAGCTCTGGTTGGAAAGAAGGGCCCTGGTAGAGCCGGTGGCTGTAGAGGGCATTGTGACCCAGTCCTCACACACCTCAACAGGGGAAATCAGGTCACACAGCTGTGCCGTGAAAATGGACTCGGACAAGGAGAGGGGATTAAGCCATTTCTGAGGAAGAAGAAAGGCAGATTGAGATTAGGAGATGAAATCCAACAGGTTTTTTAAACTGTAGAAACATTGCAAAACCTCACCAGCAGTGCAAACCTTCTAAAGGTAAAGCTATGGACACACTGGGTAAATTATGCGCGTTCAAGAACGGGCTAAATATACATTTTTGAATGCAAGTATAGCCCATGGTATTCACTCTGGACAAGCAATGACTAACGCACGTCTACAGGGTCTACAGTTGGAAGAGGCTTGGTGAGAAATATCAAAGCGGCGCAAACCTCGTGAATCTTGCTCCAGCTTTTTTCTTTTACAGTTCTACTCCAATAAATGAACGACTTGCCGACATATATTTCCAGCAGGGCACAAACCGCAATTGTCAAATTTCCCGCCATGATCAATTTTTAAACGATTACATACATCACAACCAAATCCAAGTCTCCGATTGGTCAAAGTTTGACCTGATTTTACTTTTAACGCATGTTCAATGGAGATGTGTTTTGTATTTAGAGCCCATGAACATGTGCAGCTACGCATGAGTTTTGAATGAGGAGACCAGAAATGCGCATTCACATGCATTTACATAGACGTTTCATTGGAAGTGGCCACTTAGACACTTGGCAGAGGGCAGTGTGAACGTTTCTGAGCAGAAGCCCTGCAGAGCAAATACTTAGAGACAGGTGCACTTGCATGTTCATTAATGTT
Source organism: Oryzias latipes (assembly GCF_053564925.1). NCBI lineage: Eukaryota > Metazoa > Chordata > Actinopteri > Beloniformes > Adrianichthyidae > Oryzias > Oryzias latipes. The sequence continues at coordinate 7,878,723 of NC_136244.1, forward strand.
GGAGTAAAACAACTATAAAAGAAATAATTAGCAAATCCCATAACATGTACGAAAATGTGTTTCATTGTTTGCTGATGATGCTCAAATTTACCTTCAGGTCTCCTCTGTGGATGGAGTGGAGAGAGTTGAAATACATGGATGGGTTTGGAACTGGCTTCACTTTGAGGAGACTGCAACAACAACCTGATGTTAGTTCTGTTTTCTGATCCAAAACAATGTGATAATAGGTTTGCAATGCAAACAAACATCACGAAATCATGAAGTTTTTTTTCTTCTTCAAAATTTTGTTTAAAACTTGACATAGAAGTTCGCAGATGACACAGCCATCGTGGGGTGTATCAGTGGCGACGAGAAGGAGGAGTACAGGAGCCTGGTGGATGATTTTGTTGTCTGGAGCCACAAAAACAACTTACAGCTCAACACCTCCAAGACTAAGGAACTGGTCGTCGACTTTGGGAGGGACAGACCCAACCCCAGACCAGTTCTGATAGGAGTGGAGGAGGTGGAGGTCGTGCAGACCTATAAATATCTTGGGCTGTGGCTAGACAACAAGCTGGACTGGACGAGCAACACGGGGCAGCTGTACAAGAAGGCCCAGAGCAGGATGTACTTCTTGAGGAGGTTAAGATCCTTCAACATCTGCAAGAAGCTCCTGGGGATCTTCTATCAGTCTGTGGTCGCCAGTGTACTAACCTACGCTGTGGTGTGCTGGGGGGGGAGCACCTCAAAGACAGACTTCTCCAGGCTGGAGAAGCTGATCAGGCGGGCTGGCTCTGTGGTTGGCACAAGGCTGGACCCTCTGGCTACTGTAGCAGAGAGAAGGACACTAAAAAAACTAACGTGTATCCTGGACAATGCCACCCACCCTCTGCACACGACCATCAGTAGCCAGAGAAGCACCTTCAGCAAGAGGCTGCTCCTCCCAAAGTGCAGGACTAATAGACTGAGGAACTCCTTTGTCCCCCGGGCCATCAAACTCTTTAACCACCACTTAGGAGGGGGGAGGGGGACAGAAAAGGAAAGGGCCTGAATGACCTTTTTTTTGGAATATGCTGTTTTTGCAGATATTTAAATTGTTACTTACTGTTCTAATCTTTCTAATTTCTCTAGTCACTGTGCTGCTTTTTCCTTTTTCCTATATGTATGTCAACCAGTGCTGTATGCGATGGAGATGTCAATTTCCATGCGGGAACCTCCCAAATGGATAAATAAAGTTGTCTATCTATCTATCTATCTATCTATCTATCTATCTATCTATCTATCTATCTATCTATCTATCTATCTATCTATCTATCTATCTATCTATCTATCTATCTATCTATCTATCTATCTATCTATCTATCTATCTATCTATCTATCTATCTATCTATCTATCTATCTATCTATCTATCTATCTATCTATCTATCTATCTATCTATCTATCTATCTATCTATCTATCTATCTATCTATCTATCTATCTATCTATCTATCTATCTATCTATCTATCTATCTATCTATCTATCTATCTATCTATCTATCTATCTATCTATCTATCTATCTATCTATCTATCTATCTATCTATCTATCTATCTATCTATCTATTTACGCAGTGTGCAGATGTATTAAATACAAGCTGGTATATCAAAAACATTTTTCCTTAAACCATTTACAATTATAGCTGATAGATAAGAAAAAAAATCTATATTTCAGTGTCTTTATAAAGCCCACTAGTACTGAATTCCTTTTGGGGTCACAGGGGCGCTAAAGCCAACCCACCTACTGTTGGGGAAAGGTAGGGTACATCCTGGACAGATCACCAATCTGTTGCAGGGGCCACACACTCACATTTTCATGTCCACTTAGGGGCAACGAGTCATCAATTAATCTAAAGATGGTGTTTTTGGATGGAGGAAGGAAGCGGGAATGCCCAAAGAAAATCCACTCATGAAGGGAAGGGTCCCAGATAAGATTTGAATCAGGCTGTGAAGGCGAGAGTGCTAACCACTGCACCACCGCGGTATTGTACCCTTGCAGAAGTATTTGGCAAAGCATGAATTTTATCTACATGTAGCTTTCAAGCCCTGATGGAATTTTTAAATCAGCATTTCCATAAAACTGGTTAGCATAAAGCATAAAAGCCTGTAAAACCTTCCGGCAGACAGCTGCACTGACATTGAAGCTGATAAAACACAGTGAAGCAACACCAGCTCCACAAATGACCACAGACTGGAAAAAACTCTACCCCAGAACCCTTAAAATGTGTATTTTTTTTGTCTGTCCTAATTTCTTACTGACTCAGGCACCTTGACTTCCAAAAGAATTGTTTTTATAACAGATTTAAAGAAAAAAAAAAAAGTAAATCTCTGAGCAATAATTTAGTTCATTTCCTCCCAGATCAATGAGGAGATTATGACAGGGTGACTTTAGGTTTACAAATATTATTATCTCTCGGCTATCTATCGGGTTTAATAACACAGAATGTGTTGTAGATCATTTCATGGCTGCGGATGATTTGTCATGTTCTCCCCCATGATTAAGTCTCGGCTGCTTTAATCAAACTGCTTTAATAATTAATGTACATATAATGTCAAAGATGAGTTATCATCAGAAGAAGATGACAGGAAATTAATATTTTTTACCAGCATAGCAGTGCCATTAATATATGTAAAAAAAATGTTGTGTTTTTTTCTAATCAATGCTTCAAAGGGATTTATCCCTTTGATGTGAATATGCATCAAACCACTTTGGTTACAAACTGAAGGGTTTAACTTTTTGACTTATACTCTTGCTAATTAGGAGTAATTTGTCATTGCATTATTATGTCATTCATTTTTCAATTATTCTACACAAGAAAGCAGACCATTATTATTCGATATTATTCTGGAGTCTGTCTGATTCTCTCATTTTTAAGCAAAAATTCAGATGACTGATTTGAGTTTTTCCCGTCAATTCAAACCATAAGTTATAAAAGTTTTGTTACCTTTTTTTTAATACAAAATAGTGGCTGCTCCTGTAGCTTCCATTCTTAGAGAGGGGAAGATTCTTTTAGGATATATTTTTTTTCTGTCTACAGCTCCAACGCCTACGGAGCCTGTATGCGGATAAATGTGACGATTGGTGCTGTTTGGGTCAGATTAGGTAATCCTGTGAGGATTACAATTTATAAAAGGTGGCAAGCGCCATTAAGATAGTTGCTGATTAGGGGTGTAACAATGAATCAACTTAATTAATGAATCAATTTCTGTTCCTACGATCCAAACAGGTTAATAATCGAATTGACTTATCCACTGCAGGAACACATCTCCCTAAATTGATTATATCTCAAGGGACTTCCTGCTAAAGTAAAGGTTTAATTAATGAGATAAAATAAAAGTATAAAATTATTTTTAAATGAAATAAATAGAGTAAATCAATAATGGAAAATACCAGAGACACGGTACATTTATTTTACTATAACAAATTTTTTTTCCAAGTGCATCACAGCGGACAACACTCGTGATGTCAGCAAAGTCATTCCTGTCCAAAGTGTGGCAACACTTTGAATTTTGCAAAGATTGACCATACAGCGTGGTAGAATGTTCTAATAATGTTCCCCTTGGATTATTTGGATGTGGAAAAAAAACAATGGGCTGAACCTTAGAAAACTAAACTGTGAATGGATTTAACATTAATTCTTGGAAAATTTCAGGCATTCATCTTTGAGTCGCACTGGTTCAATTTGTGGCTAAAGATGTCATGGATCCATTTTAGGTCAGTGAATCAGATCGTTTAAATTCAAACAAAATCATCTATGAATCTTATCAGCCACCACAAATTTTGATAAAATGGAATTGATGGTCAAATGAAAGTTTGCTCCCCTATTCCTCATATAATCAGACTGGATGGTGACGGCTAAATATTGGATGACGGACGAGCAGCGGAAAAAGGCAGAGGCGGCAGAAGTGCTCCTGTGTGAATCGAAGCAAACTCACAAACCAGTAAAGAGGATTTGGAGAAATATCTAGGATATGAGTACAAGAAATGACAAGAGACACCAAAAGTACCACAAAGGACTGTAGCATTTTGGATCTAGGGTTTTTCTTTTGTTTTAAAATTTATTTTATTAATCTTGTTCAAAAACAGTTGCTAAAATAAAACAGGGAAGGACATAATGATGATTAAAAGCTGCTCTGTTTCTTACCTTCTCTTCCTCCTATACAAGGCCAGTAAAAGAGAGATGATGAGGAAGGAGATGAGCGTGACTCCGGTCACTATGAGAAATACTTGATCCCCCCATGGTCCTGAAGCATAAAACTTTGTCTTTAACACTACTGATAATAAGAGACAGAAGAAGTGATGAGGAACATATCTACCTTGATTATTTGAATTTGGAGTGGATTTAGTGACAGCGTCCTCCGTCTGCGTCTCCCCCACCCAAGTTGTAGTTGGACTCCAGTCACTCCACTGACTGTTCTCCCTGACGGGGATAACTCTGACTCTCAGCTGCCACAGGCCGCTCAGGTGCCGGTCAGGGAGTTGCAGCTCCTGCTCTCTTAAACAAATATTCCTGGCCTTCTGTTAAAAGCAAGATCTAAAATGATCATTTCTCCTTCTTTCAACTTTCTACTAAGGGTGAAATGTTGTGCTTAAATCAGCCATGTAAACAGTGTTATTGTACGTGTTTTTTTTGTATGTTTTTGTTGTGATTCACGTGTGCAGACTGCAGCTCACCTCCCAAGATCCATTGCTTTTTTTTAGCTGAAGCTCAAATTTGTATCTGGACTTGAACAGGAATGAAACTGGGCCTTCTAGACGCCACCACACCCGGGTCCCGTTAGCGGAGCTGCTGACGTTGGGAGCGCTTGGACGATGCATTTTGACTGTGAGGACAGAGACGTGTGTGAGGGTTTTTTTTTCCCCACAAGTCTGCAGCATCACACATGTTTAGTTGAACTTATTATAGATCAGCTGCAGCAGTAAAAAACATACTGTGAAGACTTGGCTGGTAATTTGTGAGGCCTTCCACAAACGTGCTGTTACACCTCACGCTGATACTTGGCAACACCTCTGAACCCGAGAACGACTGGAGGACGGAGATCAGTCAACCCACTCAGAAAAATCTCAGCTTCATTTTAGCTGTGGAACAAAACATCAAGGATGCGTCCAATCAACTAACTGACCTTATTCTCAAAGACAAAGCTGCATCCTGGAGGAGAGTTTTCCCAATGTTTTACTTTGCAGCTCCGGCTAAAAATAAAAATAAAAAAAAGACAAAATTCAAAATGCTGCCTCTGTTTTCAAATGTTTTTGCAAGTGATGCTGTTACTTACGTGATGAAATGGCGTTTTTCTTCAGTCCAGATTTTCTTCTCCCCAGAAATCCAGCAGTCCTCACCAGAGCCACTCCAGACACAGCTGACATTGTTGACATAGTCATTGGTGCATTGGAGCCCTTGATGCACGGAGACACAAAAATGGGGAATGAAGTTCAGAAAATAGCTCCACAGCGATTTAGCCACAAATAGCGAGGAACAACCGTACTGTGAGAACGAGCTGCATGGATTGAGAGTAGAACCATCAGATGGTGGAGAGGACACTGCATGACCATGACTGCAACAAGGCTGGGAAGTAGAACAACACAAAAAAACGGCATCTTTAAAAAAAAACGCCGTCACATTCAGAGAAACTGCTGCACCTGCAGGAAAGTAATGATTTGTCAACTTAATCGATGAAGCGATTTATATACGATCGAACCAGATCGATCTGTCAGAGGTAAGTTGTTAATCAAATCGGCCTAAACTGTTATAAAATCATTTTAAAATGAAATAAATCGATTATATTTGATATTGGAAACTGTTGATTGGATTAATATGGTAGATTTATTTAACTATAACATAAAATTGACCAAGTGCATCACGGTGAACAACACACATGTGATGGCAGCAGAAAATGATCAATACATCGTTCCAGTCCAATGTGTGGAAAAACTTTGAATTTAGCAAGACGTGTGACCACACAGTGCTATAATACTCTAATAGTGTTCCCTTTGCTGTGGAAAAACAACAGTGGGCTGAACTTCAGGAAACTAAATTGTGAATGGATTTGAGATTAATTCTTGTTTACTTGTTTGTTTGTACACATATTCAATTTACACTTGATTATTGTGACAGAAATACAATGAATCTGGAAAAACTTCACCTGCACTGTTCAGTATCCAGGTATTTCTCTCTGAGTCACACTGGTTGAATATCTGGCTAAAGATGCCCTGGATCGATTTTAGGTCAAAATGAACTAATGTTGACTATGAATTCGATTTGCAACCATAAATTATGATCTGAAAGGAATCACTGAAACGATTCCTATTCACCTGAGTGTAAACTTTCAACCCCCCTTTCAAATCCTAAACTCGATGCTTCACAGCTGAAGGAGCCTCTCTGTGTCAAACCAAAACTCAGTTCTTATGCTCGCTTCATGTTTTCTGGTTTCTGCTTCTAGAAAGCTGGCGAGCATCTGTAAAAAGTGACCAGTCCTTTCAAAGCAGCTGAGTGTCACACAGAATAAAAAGTAATCTGGATTCATCCAAACTACAGCTACTTCGTAGACATCCAGAACATGCAGCTGATGTGTGTAACAGTTGTACAGTAACATTTCCATTTTCAGCAGAATCAATTTTGAAGAAGTACCTCATGAGTCGTGGCAGCAGGGGGGCTACATTGTCCTCCTCCGGACTGTGGAGATCGTCTGCAGTTTCTAGCCTACTTTCTTTATACTTACACCTTTATCTCTCTCTTGTGCAATCTTTCATCCCTCTGTCATTTTTTTGAGTGCCCGGTGACATTTTCCATTTGAAACCACAGCTTGTGTCTGACAGGAAGCAGCGCAGAGCGATAGTGAGAGGGGACAGGCCGCGGTGGAGGCGAGGAGGTGCTGGTGTCAGGGTGGAGGGAGGAGCGCATCCTCCTCCTGCTCTAACAGCAGCACCACCGTTCTGCTCAAGGGGTTCGAGGTCGCAAATGAATTATACCGAAAACAAGAAATACAAAAAAGCCTTGCCACATCCTGTTTCAATCTGAACATAAAGTGGAGCTGTTAAAAAAGAAACTCATCTGTCTTATGAAGTGGTTTGCATCAGTGAATTTCAGCCTGAAAGGAAAGATTCAAAGGCCTGGAGGGGCTAAATGCTACCAGATTTAGAACGGTGGGTTAAATGAATTGAGCTTTCTGGATGACAGACTCTAAACAGCATCAAAACCGCTGCTGTTTCAGCCACAACCGCTGTAGATGCACGTAACGCAGGCAGGTTGAAAGTCAAAGCGGGTGGTCAACCAGCATCTCTCCTCTGCAGCTGCAGGCCTCCGAGCTGCTCCTCTGGACAGGAAACGTCCCCCACTGACAGTTAGTCGCAGCTGACAGCGTCGGCTAATTTCAGTTCTTAACGTGAATGGTCAAAACAGGTTCTCTGAATTGTTTTCAAAAAAAGCCAGATGGAAGTGATGAAATCAGTGCACATGTGGATGAGGATCTGACCTTTCACCTCACCATGCATTGTGTGCAGAAAGGATTCATCCAAACTGTTGCAACATTATAATGCTTGAACTCCCTGCTGCAGCCTGCCTGCCTGCATGCCTGGCTCGTGTTCACGCCTGCTGCAGGTCAGAAGACAATCCGGCTGCAACCGCCACCAGCCCCTGCCGGTTTCAGAGGTGCTAACATTCGGGGATGGGGGTGGGGTTTGTGCAGAAGAGCTGCCCTGGGTGGGACGCCTATATTTAAAGGTCAAACTCTGAGGCGAGAAAGCCACCGTGGTGATGTTTGCACTGGGGAGGCAGCAAAAAGATAAATCGGGACACAATGGGGGTGCGAAGTGGGTGGGTGGGTGGGGGACGGTTTCAACAAAAACAAGAGGGTGCATGCACGGAACAGATCCCTCGCAAAAACAATGCAAAAACATGATATCACCCATCGACTGGGGTTATGACCGGAGTGTGTGGTCTTAGTGACTCATCAAATGCAGAAGTGGGTTGGAAATTTCAGTGCAATTCCTTTCAGTGCTGCCTCAAGTGGTCGCACTGATATGAGCTAAAGTTTGAGCGGCCAAACTTGTTTCGGTGACATCATCAACCTTCATGCTAGCTGCGGCTAACACCATTTTTGAACACGATCTGGAATGTCCATTTCTTTGACATTTGCAAGCTGAAAACAAAGGCTTTATCTGTCTTTTAGCCTCCTACAGCTACAAAGATGTTTATCTGGAAGAGTAAAACCACAAACACAACAGGCACAGCAGCACAGGGCCCACTTTTTTCTTGAGTAGGTATGCTTCTTCATCTGTGTAGTAAATAGTGGATGAGGGTGTTGCTGATGACAGGAGAGAAAGCTGGTTGTAAAAAAAAAAAAGAGCAAGTTTCAGTGGTTTCTGCTGAAACCAACCTCATTCCTGTGCTTTTACGCTTCTCATGCAGCAAATAACCCCCCCGCCCCCCGGCTGGTACTTTACACTTTTTTCTGCAGATGTTGTGGTGGCCTCCATCATTAATCAATTTGAAAAAACAGGAAGTTGTTAAACTTTCTCATCATCTCCATCCACTTTTATAGAAGCAGTTCTGCTGCAGCAACGGGTTGGTTAGACCTAAACCAGCTATCAGTGGGGATCTTTTTTGTCTGACCGTAGATCTGCTGGTGGGATTTCATCTAACTTTGTGCTCACATCATTGTGGACAGGGGTGCACATTTTTTTGCAGCGCTCACATTTTTCTGTCCGCTATGTGTGTTGTGGTGTTCAGATAGGAAGCAGGACCTCATTACGTGATGTACTTTTTTCTTCTTCTTCCATTTCCGTCGACTTTATGTTCAGTTTCATGTTTTTTTTCCCATCTTTTTCTTTGTCCACTTTTACAAAAATGACATTTTTCAGAAGGAGTAAGAGTGCTGTCCAAAGAAACACCAAATTTCCAAAGAAGTTTTTTAAAACTTCATTTAATCTTTTTCATCATGCAGGAAAAAAAAGACTTTTCTCAAAGCAGCATTGGTTTGAAGTCTGTATTTTTATATATTCTTTGAAAAATGTGCATGGAACTATTAGGTTGCATTAATCGACCTCACATTTGTTTAGAATCCTCCAGCATACAGATGAGTTTTTGTTTTGATCAATTCCTCAACAGCAGTTTGAAGGCTGCTTTCGTAAGATGACCAGAAGTCTCAAACAGCCCCAATGGGCACTTTTGCTTTTAATGCTAAGAATTTGCACAGATAATGGAGCTGTAGTTTTGGTTAATTTGTTTTAGTTTATTTGTATTTTATGTTTAGACTTTTACCATAGCATAAAACGATCAAAATGACGGTTAAAGGTTTGATTTGCTGTCTGAGTGGTTTATTGTTAGAAGAAACTTAAAGCACATACAGTATTTTCTGCTGAACAACAGCTGTTCAGAGGCAAAGTATATAATTGCATTTACATGTATAATTAAAAAAAAAAATAAGAAAAAAAGGATTCTACACCAATATTATTATGTTTATATTTGATAGTAAATGGAGTAAATATGAAGCATCACCAAATTCATTATGAGAGAAAATGTCCTGTTTGACTTGACCTTTTTGCATTTTTCCTGCTGCTGCAAGAGGATCTTATTTACACAGACAGTTTTTATTTTGAAAGGAAGTTGATACGTTGCAAAAGGTAAAATTGTTATACTGCATATGGAAAAACACATGACTTTATTACTATATTTATTTATCACCATAACTCAATTATGGTAAATATTTAAAAGCTACATTTTATAAATGAATGGCTTAATGGCCACAAAAACAAAGTACATATATTTTTAAAAGTGAGATTGCTGGGTTTTGGTCAGTAAGAAGCTGGACCTGTTAGTGCTAAAGGTTGGAGACCCCTGGTTTAAAGATCACAAGCTGGTCAGAAGAACAGATTTGCAGTGCAATAAAAAAGTTATGTGCAATACATTTATGTAAGTTGTAAAAATGCATATATCCATAGTTCCACATATTTTCTTTTATCTATTTTTAATTCTAATATGTATGTCACTTTATTTTATTTATATTGATCAAGCGGCTGGAGAGCATCAGGAATTTTTGTTTTCGTTGATTCTGATTTAAAGATCAGATATTCATTAGATAATTTTTTCAGTTTTGCCCCATAAATATGGGACTTCATACCGTAATTTATGTTTTGCAGCAGACGTCAAGCTGAGAAATCCAAAAATACTAAAGGGAAGACTTTGAAGGTCATGTTTTCTACAGTGAGTCAAGCAAATGCATCTTCATTTGTACAACACCTTTCATATGCAGAAGCAGTTCATGAATCTTTACAGAAAAGCAAACAAAAAACGTTTACATTTGCCCTTAAGAGTGGATAAAGATGGGGTGCATAAATAGTTCCATCTGTGCGCAGCATTGCAGATAAAATAGTTTTAAAATGTTCCTGAGGTTCTACCAGCTGATTGTGTCCTCAAGAACTAAAAGCCTAAATGGGTTTGAGAACCCTAAGATGATTTGAGTATCTACCATAAAGTCCACATCACTGAGTAAATTAATATATGATCATGAGCTCAGCTGATAGCAAATGTAAAGACATGAAACAGCCGAGCCCCCTCAACTGGCTCCTCTGGATGTAGAGAAGCAGCAGCTCTACTTTGAGCTCTCTCCAGGTGACTGAGCTTCCTGAACATGTTCCGTGAAGACATGTTTGTGAATCCCTTATAATGGCAAAAATGGCTTTCTCCACAGAACGTGCAGTTCATCTGCTCTGATGTCGTCTACGAGTACTGGCCATATTTGGAGCAGGTTGTGGGCCAGTGTCCTAAGATGCAGGACCTGTTGAACATGCGTCCTTTTAAGCTCACTAATAATTATCAAAGGCTTATTTCTCATTATTGCTGTTGGAGTTTTTCTAACTCTTTATGATTTAAAAGTTGACAAACATATTTTTTGTTGAAATTAGGAAGATCTGAGGATGTTATCAAGAGGGAAAACATTAGGGAAAGGGACTGAACCAAGTGAACAGCTTCCTCTCTTCAGCGGACACGTGTTCCGAGTATGTCAAAACCTGGTAAATACTTATTCAAGAGGCATCTTTTTTGTGTAGTTTGTTTGCTCAGTTTAATACATTTTGAGTCCTTCATTCCGCACAGACATCCCCACCATTCAGGCCGGTGGCTGGAACAAGCCAAAGTCAGAAAAGCTGGACTAGACATTACCAAAATGAGGCTCCCAGGTATAAAATTTGAGCAGTATTGTAGATAAAGTGTCAGCTTGTTTCTTTCATGCTACTCTGATGTGGTTGATTTTGAAGCCAACAGGACAACATCATCTGCAAAAAGCAGAGAGGAAATCCCGTGGTCCCCAAACCAGATCCCCTCCGGCCCCTGGCTGCGCCTAGAAATTCTGTCCATAAAAACTATGAACAGAACCGGTGATAAAGGGCAGCCCTGCCAGAGTCCAACGTGGACCGGGAACAGGTCTGACTTACTGCCGGCTATGCGAACCAAGCTCCTACTCTGCTCATACAGAGACCGGACAGCCCTTAGTAAGGCTCCCCGGACACCATACTCCCAGAGCACCCTCCACAGGATACCACGGGGGACGCGGTCGAATGCCTTCTCCAAATCCACAAAACACATATGGACTGGATGAGCAAACTCCCACAATCCCTCCAGCACCCTAGGTAGGGTGTAGAGCTGGTCCTCTGTTCCACGACCAGGAGGAAACCGCACTGTTGTTCCTGAATCCGAGGTTCGACTATCGGACGGACTCTCCTCTCCAGTACCCTGGCATAGACTTTCCCAGGGAGGCTGAGGAGTGTAATTCCCCTGTAGTTGGAACACACCCTCTGGTCCCCCTTCTTAAAGAGGGGAACCACCACCCCTGTCTGCCAGTCCAGTGGTACAGTTCCCGACTGCCACGCGATGCTGCAGAGACGTGTCAGCCAAGACACTCCCACAGCATCCAAAGACTTGAGGTACCCAGGGCGGACCTCATCCACTCCTGGGGCCCTGCCACCGAGGAGCTCGTTGACTACCTCGGTGACTTCAGCCCGGGTAATAGACAGGCTCACCCCAAAGTCCTCATTCTCTGCTTCTTCAAAAGAAGGCGTGTCAGTGGGATTGAGGAGATCCTCAAAGTATTCCTTCCACCGCCCGACAATGTCCCCAGTTGAGGTCAACAGCCCCCCACCTGCACTTAAAACTGTGCCTGTGGAGAACTGCTTTCCCCTCCTGAGGCGCCGGACGGTTTTCCAGAATTTCTTCGAGGCCAACCGATAGTCCTTCTCCATGGCCTCACCGAACGCCTCACAGAGCAGAGTTTTCGCCTCCGCAACGGTCCGGGCCGCAGCTCGCTTAGACTGCCAATACCTGTCAGCTGCGTCTGGAGTCCCACAAGCCAGCCAGACCTGGTAAGACTCTTTCTTCAGCTTGACGGCATCCCTTACTCCCGGTGTCCACCACCGGGTTCGGGGGTTACCGCCGCGACAGGCACCAGAGACCTTGCGACCACAGCTCCGGGCAGCAGTAGAGACAATGGAAGTGGAAAACATGGTCCACTCGGACTCAATGTCCCCAACCTCCCTCGGTATCTGTTTGAAGTTCTCCCGGATGTGGGAGTTAAAGACTTCCCTAACGGAGGGCTCAGCCAGACGTTCCCAGCAGACCCTCACAGTACGTGTGGGTCTTCCAAGCCTTTCTGGCCTCCTTCCCCGCCAGCGAATCCAACTCACCACCAGGTAGTGATCGGTGGAGAGCTCCGCCCCTCTCTTCACCCGAGCGTCCAAGACACAAGGCCGAACGTCGCCTGAAACAACTACAAAGTCGATCATCGACCTCCTGCCTAGGGTGTCCTGATGCCAGGTGTATTGATGGACACCCTTGTGCTCGAACATGGTGTTCGTTATAGATAGATAGATAGATAGATAGATAGATAGATAGATAGATAGATAGATAGATAGATAGATAGATAGATAGATAGATAGATAGATAGATAGATAGATAGATAGATAGATAGATAGATAGATAGATAGATAGATAGATAGATAGATAGATAGATAGATAGATAGATAGATGACTTTATTAATCCCACAATGGGGAAATTTCATTTCTGTGGCAGCAACACGACATTCAGAAATAATCTATATAATATAACATCAATAAAGGACATCACAAATGACATTTATATTAGATAATTAAAAATATTACTAAAATTATTATGAAAAATTATTATCAAAAATGAGATTCTTATTAAATAAAGAAATAAATATTAAATAAATACAGCTGCAAAAATGTGTAAAAAACATGCGGTCTGCAAAACATGTAAACTGTAAAAAAACATTACAAATTTTTTCAAAATACAGAAATAACTAATGAAGTTCACACCAAAAACAAAAACAAACAACTGTTCAGGAACAAAAAACTATTTAAAATTGAAAAACAACAACTACAACAAAAGTAAATGAATCAATGACTAAACAGAAAAACACCCCTGGGACCGTGGAGTGTCACTTTGACACGGTGTTGTACAGTCTGATGGCTGTGGGGAGGAATGACCTGCGGTAGCGCTCCTTCTTACACTGAGGGTGCAACAGTCTTGTGCCGAAAGAGCTGGTCTACAGCCTCTACAGTTTGGTGCAGGGGGTGGGAGGGGTTATCCATGATGGATGTCAGCTTAGCTAACATCCTCCTGTCCGCCACCTCCTCGATGGACTCAAGTGTGCAGCCCAGGACAGAGCCGGCCTTCCTAACCAGTTTGTTAAGCCTCTTCAAGTATCTGCCTGCACTGCCCCCCGCCCAGCACACAACTCCATAAAGGACCACTGAGGCCACCACAGTGTCGTAAAAGGTCCTCAGCAGCTGTCTGCACACGCCAAAGGACCTCAGTCTCCTCAGCAGGTGAAGGCGACACTGGCCCCTCCTGTACAGAGCATCCGTGTTGTTGGACCAGTCCAGTCTGTTGTTCAGGTGAACACCCAGATATTTAAATGTGTCCACGACCTCAATGTCTGAACCCTGGATGTTCACCGGTGACTGTGATGGTGAGGACCTCCTGAAGTCCAGGATCAGCTCCTTTGTCTTGCTGGTGTTAAGCAGCAGGTGGTTTACTTCACACCAGCTAACAAAAGCCGCGTTTACATGGGCAAAAGTAATCGGAAAGAACGCCTGATCGGAAAGAAAATGCGTCATGTAAACGCGCCGTTCGGAATACTCTGCCCCGATCAGACTCATTCGGATCAGAATTTCTTTCCGATCGAGATAGGTGGGTTATACCGATCGTTTATCCGATCATGGAGCATGTAAACGGTCATTCCGATCGTGTGTCACTACTGCTCTGGGTTACGTCATGCATAGACGGTGTTTCGCTGAGAGAAAGCTTTGAAGCGCATACGGGACCACCAGCTGCTCTGCGGACGCCCCGTGAAAAGCGCCGCTCCGCTCTCGCCCCTCTGGCTGTCTGCCTCTCCCTCCTTCACGAGGGGTATGCGGGGCAGCAGCGCTTTGTTCCACTGGCACCCGAGTCCCGGTGCCAGTGGACCAAGTGAGCAGAAGAGCCAGATAACTTTGTGTGTGAAGGGAGGGAGGGATGCTTAGTTACATGTGCGCTTTTTTGTTTTGTTATGTGTGGGAGAATTCAGACTGCGAGCCGTCCCGCCGCTCTGGGTTAGGGACTGCAGGACTCAGGAGGAACCGTGTTGTTTGGGGCGGTGTGTGAACGTTTCAGAGCAGAAATAAATGTTGCTCCGCCCTTAGAAGCTGTCCGGGCAAAATAAAGGCCGATGTTATTCCCACATATTTACGTGCAGCCAAGATAGATTGCTGCGTCTCTCGCACGGTCCTGGATTTTGTGTCCACAAGCAAGGCTAATGTTGTTAGCGCGTGTTGTTAGCCTGTCCTAACTCTTCCAGCTCCGTTCTTCAACATAAAAAGCAATGACCACACGGATTAAATAAACGATGAGCGAGCAGGCGCTTCATACTATTCATAACATTAATAAAAGCACGTTTGGAAGATCGCCTCGTGTTACGGAGCTGTTGCATAAAAGTCTGTGGCAGCGGTCTGTTTACAACGAGGCGCACCTCTTCTTCCGGTTTTTTTTTTTTTTTTTACCACTGCTGCGCATGCCCAAACGATTTATTCCGACCAAAGGTGTGAGCCATGGGAACGCTTGTTCTAATCGGAAAAAGGTTTTCTGTGCCCATGTGCACGGGTGAATTTTAACCCGACCATTGATCCGATCAAGATATTCTGCCCATGTAACCGCGGCTAAAGTCGGAGATGCCCCCCCTGTACTCCTGCTCATCCCCCCCTGATACACAGCCCACAATGGCACTGTCGTCTGAGAACTTCTGCAGATGACAGTGGTGGGAGTCGTAGGTAAAGTCTGATGTGTACAGGGTGAACAGGAATGGGGAGAGCACAGTCCCTTGAGGTGCCCCCGTGCTGCAGACCACCACATCAGACACACAGTCACGCAGCCTCACAAACTGTGGCCTGTCTGTGAGGTAGTTGATGGTCCAAGCAACCAGATGTTGGTCCACACCTGCAACCTCCAGCTTCCTCCTCAGCAGTGATGGCTGAATTGTGTTGAAAGCACTGGAGAAATCAAAAAACATGACTCTCACAGTGCTCCCAGGGGCCTCCAGGTGAGACAGGGCCCGATGCTGCAGGTAGATGATGGCGTCATCCACCCCGATGCCTGGTCGATGGCTGAGGATGATCCTCTCCATAGCCTTCATCAGGTGGGAAGTCAAGGCGACAGGTCTGAAGTGGTTCGGTTCCGTAGGACGAGGTACCTTTGGAACCGGAACCAGGCAGGAAGTCCTCCAGAGGACTGGTACCTTCTCCAGTCTGAGGCTCATATTAAATATGAACAGCATCACCACACAGAGCTGGTCTGCACACTCCCTGAGGAGCCTGGAGGTGATGTTGTCAGGGCCTGTTGCCTTCCTGGCCTTTGTTCTCCTTAACTCCATCCTAACCTGATTCAGGGTGAAGCAGAGGGGGGTTGGAGGATGGGTGGGCGGTGGCTGGTCTGGTGCTGTGAGTCGTTGGGGGGGGTCCCTTTGCTTCTGTTGGAAGAAGGGGAGAGTGGACTGTTTGGTGCTGAGGTGATAACAGCTGCAGCTGGGAGGAGACGCCTGAGCTGGAAAGGTGTGAAGAGGGGGCCGTGTGGGTGGAGACTGGGGGCTGGGCAGAATCAAATCTGTTAAAGTACAGGTTCAGTTCATTTGCCCAGGCTTGGTCACCTGTGACCTGGCGACCATTTCCAGCCTCAGCATGGACATGGACAAACTGTGACGAGCACAGAAGTCCAAAAACGAAACACCACTCGGGTTCAGATCAGGGGGGCACTTCTACCAATCACGCCCCTCCAGGTGGCACTGTCATTGCCCACGTGGGCATTGAAATCCCCCAGGAGGACAATGGAGTCCCCCATTGGGGCACTTTCCAGTACCCCTTCGAGAGACACCAAGAAGGCCTGGTACTCCAAGCTGCTGTTCGGCCCGTAAGCCAAAACCACAGTTAGAGACCTGTCCCCCATCCGAAGGCGGAGGGACATGACCCTCTCGTCCACCGGGGTGAACTCCAACACTTGGCGGCTAAGCTGGGGGCTCACGAGTAAGTATTTCGATGGATTGCAATAGTATCTTGTGGGAACGGAATAGTATTTCGTGCAAACAAAATATTAATTTGTGGGAACAAGATATTAATCTGTGGGAACAAGATGTATTTTAATTTTTTAATGTTAGGACACGTGCTCCATAGTAACAGCACTAAATAATGATAAATGCAGCTCCTGTGGGCAGAAGTAGAGATAAGTATGTGTGATGGTGGGTTAGATGGCGTTTTTGTTTCTTTTCGTATTGTTAAAAGTTTGGATAATAACTTTTTTCTTTTGAGTCACTATTTACTTTACAGACTTTTGCTTTTAAAATCACTTTGGCTGAATGACACTTTGGATTTTAGTTGAACATTTGGAGATTTTCACAAAAATCAAGAGATCTATTCTATTCTATCAAACCACTAACTGATATCCAACAAAAATATGATTTAAAATTAAAAATGTTTCTATTTTTACATATAGTTTAATCACTGTAAAATCGTCCTAACACAAAGTTTACATCATACAGCTCAGAGGATGGAGAGAAAGACGAGAAGAGAGAAAAAGAATCAGGACAGATGGAGGAAAGAAACAGGCTGGTCTTATGGTAGATGTACAGGGCAAAGCCAATTGATACCAAATAAATAGTATTCTTCATTAAAAAAAACATGCATTAGCAAAATGTTTAATTTATTTAAAACATTACATAATTTTTGCTTGGCCATAGGATTTAGTGGAGAAGAACACTGGCAAGAGGTGAAGGAGACAGACATGAGGTGAGTGATGCATCTGATATTAAAGAGAGCGGAGATGACTTCAGGTAGGAATCATTAAAGTATTGAAGCCACAAAAATCAAGATGCTCATTCTGGTTAAAACTTCTGCTGAACACCTGTTCACTTACTTTGGAAAAAGAAGTGCAGACATACATGACAAGTCAGTCACAACAGAGAAGAATGAGAAGAGAGGTTCAGATAAAGATGATGATGATGATGATAGAGAGACAGCTGATCAGCTGATGATGAAGAGGGAGAAGAACAGAGAGGTACAGGGGAGAGGGCTGGGGCAAGGCATTACTCAAATCCCTCTGAATGGCCTTCACCACACAAATCTGGGGAATCATTGAGGCAAAAAACTGTTGAAAATAGTTCACAAAAATGTTCTGCTGGGTCATATCCAAGATCAGACAAGAAGTAATGAGATTTACACATTAAACAATAAAAGCGCTGTGCAGGTCTTTAGATAGCTTTACGGTGGGGCGTTTTTATAATGTGCATTTATGTCTGTGTGTGTGGGGGGGTGGGGGGTGTTATAATGTGCCTTTATTTCGGGGGGTTAGAATGTGGCCACATGTGAAACTGGATAGTTGGTGACCTCTTGGTGACAGATTGTCATAAATATCTGCACTCTCATAGCTAAAACAAACATTTATATTTCAGGATTTATAAATAGGTCTGTACATTTGCACGTCTTTAACTAAGTGGAAATGTATTTTTTTTTAAGTTTTATTTGACCTTTAGAGATGTGCGGGGTCCCCTAACTGTGTGGAAGATCTCGAGATCGGATCCTGCTTTTAATAATGTCTGCAGCTGTCCTCTGCAATGAAGACATACTGCACAACTCACACAACAAACAATAGGAGGAGAATTGCAGCACACTGGATGTGCTGCTGCACAAAGCGGCTTTTACACCTCTCTAGTCCGGACACAGTGAACCACAGCAGAGGTGAAAGTAGAGAAAACATTGGGTGTGAAATTTCTTCAGAATGTTACCAAGACAGTTGACCGCATAACATCAGGTGTTACTTTGACAAAAAGCCTGACTTTTTACCATAAAAATCAAAATCAACAGTTTTGTAACCAAAACTCCCCTCCCTGTTTTATTAAATTCCTCAAAAATGAGTCTAGGACAGAGGCCACTTCTGTTTAGGAGTCAGTCTAGGACTGCACAGTGGTTAGAGCTCTCACCTCACAGCCAGTTTAAATCCCAGCAGGGTTCTTTCTGTGTTGACTTTGTATGTTCTCCTTTTGCATGTGAGGGTTTTCTCCAGACACTCCAGCTTCTTCCCACAGACCAAAACAGATGCTTCATAGTTGCATTGATGTCTCTAAATTGCCCCTAGATGTGTGATTGTGTTGCCCTCCAACAGACTGGTGGCCCCAGAGTGTACCCCATCTGGGCAGCTTGGTGGGTGAGGTGAGAGGCTACCACGCAGGAAACCAGGGTTCCGGAGGGGAATGAACAATGGTACTGGAGCAAATACCATATCAATGGCGAGCAATTAACTTCACCCAGTGAGGGCGAGATCCTTAACGAGGATCCCGGGCGCGGTTCGGCTGCAGCTCCCCCAGGGGATGGGTCAAAATGCGGAGAAGAAGTTCCCCATTGTGGGATAAATAAAGTATCAATTATTATTATCTTCCCCCAACAGTGGATGGGTTGGCTGTAGCTGCCCTGGGACCCTAAAAGGGATTCAGTGGGTTCTGAATGCCTGGATCTCAGTCTACAAATGAACATGAGGCCCATTAGGCCACTTCTGTCCAGAACACTGAGGAATAAAAACTTCTTTGTAAAAACATGTGCATCAAGTTTACATTTTCTACATGTCATTTTTATTCATTTAACTTTTTAAATTTATTCTTTTTTCAATATAAAACAAAAAAACTCAATAATTTTTCAATGTTGCTGCATATTTACTGTTTTGTATGTTCATCCATCCATCCATCCATCCATCCATCCATTTTTTAAAACTGCTGAGTCCGGTTCAGGGTCACAGGGGTTGCTGGAGCCTATCCCAGCTCCTGTTGGGTGAAGGTGGGGTACACCATGGACAGCTAACCAATTTGCACCGATGTTGCAGGGCCATACAATCTTATGCACACGTTGGGACCATTTTGATTGCAGTGTTTTTCAACCTTTTTTGAGCCAAGGCACACTTTAACGATGACAAAAATCCCCCTCTCTGTATTGATCTACAGCCCCTCCACAATCTCACATCCTTTTTTGTGATAATTCTGACAGAAAAAGCTGGAAGTAACAGCTGTTTTTTTCTAAAAGATGTAATAAAAGTTAAGTTAGAAGATTTAAAAACTGTTTGATGTGTGTTCGTTGTGATTTCAAGACGTTTAACAACGAAGACTCATTGTCACTTTAGCCCAATGCATCATGGGCGATGTAAGGCAAACAGCCGCCAAATGCAGACAGACTCGCTTCTCTGAGCTTCATTGTTTTGTTCACTTTTTCCACGGACTGATACCGGATTCTGTGGAAAGTTAAACCGCTAAAGACGAGCTTTAGCTGGTATTTTTGTTGGAACTGAGCGACTTTATGAGCAGAATCCGAACAAGGAAGTGAAGACTTTAACCACTTCTGATTGGTCAGACTGATGACATATGATCGTGCCTCCAAGAATGGTTGGTGGAGACAGTTGAAGGGGCGGGACTTTTCCAAAAACAGCTGTAGCTGCAGCAAAATGGCGGTACCGTCATTCTTATCAAAACGTCTTTAATAGAATCAAATAAAGACAAAGAAAAAAGTATTTTATGATCTTTCAAATTACTAACTACTCAGTGTTTTATCAGGGCCTGTTTGGATGAACAAAGGGCTGATATCCTGGAGATGGGAAATGTTTTTAGATCAGTGAATGTGTAATTTCCCACGGCACATCTGACCATCTCCCCACACCGGTTGAAAAACACTGTACTAATGAACCTGTAGGAGGAAGCTGGAAGAAAACCCAGACATGAAAACTCCACACCAAAAGGACCCTGCTGCTGGGATTCAAACCACAGCCTTCTCACTGTCAAACGAGAGTGCTAACCACTACACAATTGTCCAGCCCAAGTTGCTTAGTTTGATATTAGTATTGAGTTTATAATCCAGGTTGATGTTTTTGCACAATTCTGCTGCATGTTTACTCGTCTTTTCTATGATGCTTGTTTTGATGTTAAAAGGTTTCAAACGTAGTGTTTGAAAAGATCGGCAAAAATGTGCTCAAAACCAGTTTAACAAGCAGGTTTGCAGATATGTGCTTTGAATCCAACAATAATAGTGATCATAAAACAACTAACAAAGACTTGGGAGAGGACAGATAGTTTTTTAAAGCTTTTATTGAATTTTATTTCACAATATTAGACCATGTATTGTCTTTTATCATAATGCCACAAATAATGTCAACTGGCTAATACAATATAAAACAACTTCCACAGTTTTCCTATATTTATATTATTTACATGCACTCATGTTTGGAGGCATAGAGATCAGGCCTTTGCTCCCTCGACTGTTCTTTCCTCTGTCCCGTTTGGTTGTTTAGAGGCCGTCGCATTGAGGTTCCTTCAGCTCCATTGAGCTCTTTTGTTCTTTTTTGGGGGGGATTTATACACACCTGTGTTTTTTCGTGGAAGCATTGCGGGATCAAATGAATGAAATGGGCCAAAACGAGCAACAAAGCGGCTGATGACACCATCTCTGGAAGCACACACGAATGATAAATGTGTGTGGAGTTCATCACAGTAACTGACACACGGCTTCACTTGCAGTTGGATTCACACAAAAGACTCGTCACAATATTCAAGGATGTAATGGAGGTTTTTTTTGGAGCAAAGACTCTCCTGCCTCAGCATAAATAGTTCTTATTTTTATTGGCAAACACCCACAGAAACTTCACTTCCTCCCAACTTCAACCGTCCGATTTCATGACGTGCCAAGTTTGTCTTTTTCTTAATGTAAATAATTATCCTTTAATCTCAAACTTCAGATGTAAAGGCTGATGTGATGAAAATATTGTTGTGCTTCTGACTGGTTTGTTTCATTTCACACTCTTAAAAGTAAAAGATGTTTGAGGCTTTTAGAAAAAGACAAAAAAGAATGATGGTGCAGCAGATCAAATCTGCCACAAACAACCTTCCTGGATGGCAAAACGCTGTTTCTTGTGTTAATGAAAGCTCCGTATATGGATGGTAGATGTTTACGAGAGTCATACTGACAGCAGTTCTCAGCTTGATCAGCTACCGGTAATGCCTTCCTTATTTTTTTATTTTATTTTACAGAGAAAAAAAGAATTGTTGAAAAGTTGAGAAGGAGAAAAGGGCTTGCTTGTCATTTGCGCGACAGCAAAATACTACTCAAAGATGGATTCTTATTGGAGTGGTCCTTCAAGCGCTGCCTGCCTCCTGCATGGCGTCAGACTGCTGGGCAGCACAGAGGAGAGCTCTGCCCTCTATGTGGGGGCAAACTTCTTGGCCTGCGCCCTTACCCTCTTCTCATAGTCCATCCTGTTCTGACTGGAATAAAAAGACAGTGAAAACATTATAGGGAGGTTTCTTTGGAAAAGAAAACTATTTTACCAGTCCTTTTTGCAGCATACGCCTACCAGTAGATTGTGTAGGCTTCAGCTTGTGCAGGGTCCTGAATGTTTGGCTCGTTCAGCAGCTCTTGAATACCCAAGAGGATCTTGGGAGAGAGAAAAAAAAAAGCAGAAAAAACAGGTTGCTATAAGCCTCCGTGTCACCGAGTGCTGGTGGAGAGCAGATGAGCTTCAGTTTAACCACCGATTAGTCAGTACAGTCACACTGGCGACGGCGTGGTCCAAAAACCACATCATCGAGACTGGTGGCTATCCCATCGTCTTAAAAGAAGGTCAAGCAGCACTGAACGCAGCTGCTCTGACAAGAGATTTCTCAATCTGCACCACAGCGCTACTCAGGCTTAAAGTCCCCTATGACCATTTTATAAAACAAAAATGTTCCCAGTGGTGTTTTAATTATGATGATTACATTTTTTACCAAAATCCCACAACCTAAAGGTCTTAAAAAAGCCATATTTCATGTTTATCTGAAGCCACTGTTTCCAAAATCTCCTCTGCATGGACATGGCCATTGGTGCTGAGCTAAGTAGCCCCGCCCTTGACCCCCAACCCTTTCTGCAGGCTGCGTTGGTACCCGTCTGAACCTACTGTTACTAATACACCATGGACAGTCTGCCACAGGGCCCATGGAGCTGAACCGATCCAGAACACCGTGACTGCTCCCGTGAAGCGAGCTGGCAGCCGGAGAGAGACCCGCTGCCCAGGCCTCCTGAACTTTTTATTATATTTTTCTTATTTTCATTGAGTTCCCCTGTTTTTATTCTTGTTTTTATTTTTACCCTCTCTGGTTAATGCAGTGCAGCAAAGCTCTGTCAAACTCGGCCAGAGACAGAACACAAATGCAGAGAACACATTTGGAACTTTAAGTTGAATTCTAAATACGTGCGGCCAACAACAAAATCCACCCTCAGACGCACTTAAAAAACGTGCAGGGAATGCAGAAGTGTGCCATCTTCTCTTCTGCCGCACCTGAGCTGCTGTGCACGCTCGACAGGGCAGATCAGGGAGCTTGTGCAATGCGCATGTGAGGTTGTGACATCACAAAAGCCCATTAATTCAAAAATAAAATGATTTTTGTTACATTTGTTCTCGTTCATAAAATAAAAAATGCCACAAGTATATGTCAAAAACAAAAACAGGATTTTTATCGGAGGGGAACTTTAAAGACCTACTCCGATGAAAATTGTGTTTTTGGTGTTCTTATTATAATCTTGTATAATTTTTCTCATGATGGAAGACATCTATAATGAAATTTAAGCTTAAAATGGGATTTCTGGGTATTTCTTTATTCATATTGTTGTGAATTAGGAGCAGACAAGCTTAATTGTGACATAGAAAATATGCTGGGTGGGCTACAAGCTCCCTGCACTGCTCGGCAACAGGGAGGGGAGGGGTCCCACTCACAACTCAGAGGCAAATTTCTAACGAACTCCTGTCCCTCTGCAGAAACTATGACAACTTTTTTTAAACTTTGGCAAACACTGCTCAATCATAAATAAAAGACCACTGGGAATGTTTTTACAATAGATCAAAAGATGATCAGAGTGAGTCTTTGAAAGCAGCAGTGCGTTCTCCATTTGTCAGACCCCCTAAGGGTTTTACACACAAACAAAAATTCACTTGTATCAGAATGAGCGTGTGTAATTAATCAACACCTGTTTGATAGTGATGGCAGGTCTCCAGTCTTTGTCCTCCTCCAGGATCGACAGACACACTGTCCCTGAGGGATACACATTCGGGTGGAAGATGGGCGGCTCAAACTTGCCTGAAAAACATATTGAAAACATCAACGATCAGCAAAATCCTCTCAAATTCACTTAACCCTTTAACACCCGAGGTGTCGCCAAAGAAGCCTAACACGCAATATTTGACATAACTCCCCGACCGTTCACAGGATCAATGTGAATCAGCTGATTATGACGCGGAGAAGAGCGGCTTTACTGCCATTTACTCACATATGGAATGACAGCTTTAGCAGCAAGTGTTTACATTCTGCTAGACGTGTTTGTTCTTTGAACTTTAGTGACAGGAATCACGCACTGGACACACCGACGCGTCGAGCTCATAAAGTGAAACCCTGTGTCGATGTTCGTATCGCTTCAGGAAAAGTCCCATGACCAATACAGCAACTGTGTCAGTGTCACAGAGGAGCCAATTCCATTTCAAACGGATTCTTCTTATTTAAAATGAATCATTTATGTTTTGTGCGGTAGATGAAATGTCGCGTTTGCTCAGCAGAACTGTCAAACTTAAAAGCACCTCCTCAATGTTGGGGCATTAGAGAGCGAGACATGGGAATGAGGAACTAGAATAACAAATGATGTTTGCATTGTTACTGCAATGATGTTTTCGGTCCAGGAGTCAGTACTGAGTGACACAGTATCGACAAAGTATCAATACTGTTTGGGAAATGTGCCGAAACGCTTCAAGAGGCTTCATCTACCCATCACTATTACACAATTGGCTTAAGCATAAATTGAAGGAGAAATTTGGAATTGCATTCATGGTAACAGCCACCTGGACTTTACAAACAAACTAATCATTTACTTTTAAAATGAGAGCAACATTAACAAGAAACTATGCAAGATTCAGCTTCTGAGTTTCATTAAGTCATTAATGGCCAAACCTTACCTAGAGGTCTCAACTATTTTATTCTGACATTTTATAATGTTTGTTGTCAGAATTGTCTGATTTGACACATTTATCCTTTATGGAATTACCTAAAACAACATGTAGTAGTCAACAGGATTCAATACTCACATTTGGGTGGGGAAGACGGGTAATCGTCTTTAAACAGCATCCTCAGTTTGTACAGTCCTCCTTCCCATAAGGTCTAGTGAACAAAGATAAAAACAGCAACTTTCACAAGGTGAATGAAAGAATTCCACACATTCATAAATCGAAAACTGATATGACTGATATGACAGACAGACAGACGGACAACGTCAATCTCTGATAACGTCAATCTCCTCTATCGTCAATCTCCTTTCAACCTGTAACTCAGGGTTTTTCTCTACTTACTCCTTTCTTTCCAGGGATGGCACATTCCCAGTTCATCAGATTCATGGTACCATCTGGATTCTTAGTAGGCACAGCAACAAATCCCTAATTAATACAAAGAGACCATTTGATATCAGAAATTTCCCCTATAATTGCATGTTTTTATAGTATTTTGCCATTGCCTCTGAAATTTTAGTTTTTATTTAACATTTTGCTTACAAAGGGGTGATCTTTCCTCCAGGCTTTGCGCTCCTGAGACAGTCTGCTAAGAGCAATGCCCGACATTGCTGCTCATTCACGCCCCCCTGTGGAAAAACAACTTCAAACTCATCAAGTCTGACAAAAACATACAAATTAAACAAACTTTCACTGTTGTTTTTGCCAAAATGGCATCGACTAGTCAGTGAATTTTCAATCATTACCATGTTTTATACGCGACAGAAGAGGTAAAGTAAAAAGTAACTGATTAGCAGCAGTGCTCAACAGCTCCGGCTACCGCCCAAAATAACATTTTACTGGTCTTTTTGTACAACAATACTTGTTATTTTTGTTTAAAAACCCATTTAGATATACCTACCTTGAATTAAGTATAGTCAAAAAAATCTTAAATTGCTGGCTTTAGCTTGTTTGCTTCGCTAATGCTAATGCTAGGTTTGCTATGACGGCGACTAAAAAAAGGGGGGAAAAACCTATTGGCGTTTAAAAACAAAGCGCTTGGTTCACCTCGGGTATTAATTAAAACGCTTTATTTTTTAATAATTGCACCCAATCACACTTTTAAAAATAATATAACACAATTTGGTCAAATTCACCTGAGTTATGTAAACAATGTGACTAAAATCGGTTCGATGTTAGCGCACAGCAAGAAAGGACCCCAATTTGTTTATTTCGTAAGGACCTTCAGGCACTATGCTGGTCATCTGTGAGAGTGACGTCACAGCAAGACAGATTTCAGTAGTGGTTTATGACATGCGCACTGAGGATACTTTTTTGAGCAACGAATTTAAATGAAAATAAAATTGATTTTACATACATTTTATTACAAATAACGTTCAGGTCGTCTAATTGAAATACATTCTGCGTCACAAATAAATAAATAGTTATAAAAATTATTTTATAAATCTGTTTATCAGTTTTTGAAAATCTGTCAATAAAAGTTCCGAGTACATTTCAATGAGGATAAATACAGTCTGACTTTTTCTCCAGTTTTAAAAAATGAATATATTTTCCAAAAATCAGGAGGGTGTTCACTAATTTTGTTGTTTCTTTTGATAACTTATTGTTGTAAAAACAAAAAATTTCCTTCTGTGAATTGTATGAGGTTAATTTTCTGACTAAGCCAGTTATGAAAATCTTACCAGAAGCTTTGGATCACTGGACATGAAAAAAATAGATGTCTGATTGTTTCTGAGGCTGTATGACAGAAATCACACGGATCAACCTCAAAGCCAAACCTACTCCTCAAGGTCTCTGCCACTGGGTAATAATTGTTTATAATTTTGAATTGTATGTCTTTAATCTTGGGGACTACGGGCCATTTTATGAATTTAACTTTTCCCTTAAAGCTATGGTATAATCGATCATTTTAAGGATTTGTTTAGACATTTATTATCACATTTTTCCCGGTAAGTTTTATTTCACCTATTTGGTAGTTTAACTTGAACATTGGAAGACAATATTGTATTTTTATTAAATGTAATGCATCTGCAGGTTTTCTGAACTTCCTTGGAAATGCTCTTAATCTTGGTATCAGAGATGGGAACTTGAGTAACGTTTAAATGTCACATGCAGAAGTTTGAACCTTGACCTCAGACTCAAGTACTTGAGACCTGACTTGAGATTTCAGGTTTGGGACATAAGGAAAGCATGTGCATTCTTTTTTTCTTTAGCTCCAAGATATGGCTGAAAAGCCAAACAATTAAAAGGTAGCTTTTTATACATTTTTCATAAGAAGGGCAGAAAACTAACAGACAAAAGCAGCTTGAAGTGCTTAGATATGTGACAATGAAAAGATCACTTTAACTCAGGGGTGTCAAACTCATTTTGGTTCGGGGGCCACATTTAACCCGTCTGATCTCAAGTGGGCCGGACCAGTAACATAAAAGTAAAATAACAGCTTTGTTTTAGTTTTTTACTCAGTTGGAAAAAATGCCTCAATCAACATAGTAGCCTAATCACTTGGGGCCAATGGATCTCAAATAAAATTAATTTCAATTAAAGAAAAGTTGGTCTATTCAAATGAATAGACTGGATATTTTACATCTGACACTGAAGCAATCCAGAAACTTTTCTTTATGGTAAGTCTCTTAGTGGTGCTGGATGTCATATTCTTTGAGCACTGCGATGTTGATGACATACAAAGCATTTTGGTTTTTCATTCAGCTTCGTGAAAAAAAGAAAAAACTCTTGTCCATTTTTCCTGGAAGGCTCTCCACTTCACGTTTGACAACATTTTAGTCATTAGGGTGTCGCTAATGATCATCCTTATAGCAAGATAACAGCGGTGAGGCTCACATGGAACCAAGGTGCATCCTACCCAGACGCAGAGCTGTTATTTTTGGCTTTTGGCACGTGCAGATATTTGCTTTTTCAACTGTTTTTGTAATATGTATTACCGTATTGTGTGTTAAACAGAAAAAAGGCAGGACAAAGACAGTAACCCTGAGGAACTCTGCAGGCATTTGATATTTACCAACTGTCAGTATAACACAGTAAATACAGTGTTTGTGAAGCAGCTTTTCATTGATCTAATCAAACCACTCAGCTTCAGTTTTCTCAAGGATACCTCACTAAAAAATGACAAGCCAATTTAATATTTAATACAATCTTTTTACATCATTTTACACTCATTAACATTTTAGTATATAAGAAACTATCACACGACATTAAAAAATGAAAATAACTTTCTAGTTTCTGCAGATTGTGCTACAGATATTTTAAATAAAACTTACTTTTTACCCCACAAACCTTTAAGAGATCCTGAAATTTCAATTGCAGCAGGCATGTCTCATCTGTACCTATCTGTGTCGCATTCATGATAAAAAATAATCTGCAACAGTGAAAAATTAAGGCTTTTATTTTAATTTTAAACGGAAACAATTTCTGTGTTGCTACATTATAGGTTTGATTTATTATTTACAAATCTTCCATTTTCAATAAGAAAATAAAAACCTCAAATATAAGGCGCTAAAGTGTACATTTTTATATTACATTAATTTGATAAACAATTAATAGGAGTGTTTATACCTTTCAGTATGGTACATAAAGAAATCAAGTAAACCCTCTATAACAAAAAAAGTCCAACTAGAAAGGACAAGATGGTTTGACTTTTTGTAAACCATGGAACATATTTTTAAGAATTTTTGCTGTTCAGCTTTGTCAAACAAAATCCAGCCGTGTCTAATGCAGCAGAGATAAACAACAAAATATATTAGCTTTAACAAGTAAATGACAAATACGAAGCAAAACTGTAATAAAGAAGTTCAGAGTTAACATGGAGTTGTCTAGTCCAAAGTAAAATCTGTAAAGAAGCTTCTTTAAGGATAACTTGGACATAAAAAACAGCAAAAAAAAAAACCTAACCCTAACCCAAAAAAAAAGGTTCATTCTCAAATTCACACTTAATGTCTGATGGTTCAGAAGATTCATGGAGGACTTTGTAAAACTGTAATGAGCTGAGCTGCACAAGTTCTTTCATAAAGATGAAAGGAGGAATAACAGACTTTTTTCATGCAAACTCATCCTGATGTGTTATTTTGAGACCAATTATCACTTTATGGAACTATAATCAAAAAAGGCAAAAGTAGGTTTTAAAACCCTCTGAATGAAGGTCAAGGCGTATCAACTTTCTTCTGTCATATCTAGCTGCACTTATTGTTTCTTCACTTTCCCCTCAGAGAGGATGTATTCTGGTGACGCCCTCTGAAACCACTCCACCCAGGAACCATCATAAAGGCAAACCCCGGGATACCCGAGCTGGTGAGCCGCCAGTGCAACGTGGCACGCCGTGACGCCAGAGCCACAGGTGACCCAGAGCGGCTGTTGCAGGTCCACCCCGGCATCTTTGAAAACCTTGGTCAGAGCTTCAGGTCCCAGAAGTTTTCCAGAATCGTCACGTAAAGACATGAAGGGAATGTTGATCGCTCCTGGGAAATGTCCGGGAAGAATGTCTGCAGGAGTATAAATAGGGGATGATGAGGAGACTAAGTTAACATTATCATTATCCTTTCAGTCCCACATCAATAATATTGCTCGGTCAGCCCATTTCCATCTACGTAACATTAATCGTCTACGCCCCTCCCCTCTGCTTCTATCCTGGTTCACAGTCTGGTCACTTCCCGTTTAGATTACTGCAATTCCCTCTTCTTTGGTCTCCCTCAAAAAACCCTCAATACGCTCCAACTGGTCCAGAACTCAGCTGCCCGCATCATCTCCAGAACCCCCTCCTTCAGTCATTTCACCCCGGTTCTCCACCAGCTGCACTGGCTCCCCATAACCTCCAGAATCCATTTCAAACTCCTCCTGTTCACCTTTAAGGCCCTCCATAACCTGGCCCCTCCTTATCTCTCCAACCTCATCCATATCAAAACCCCCTCTCGTTGTCTTCGGTCCTCCTCCTCTGTTCAGCTCTCTGTCCTCCGGCCCGACTCGTCACCATGGGAAGCCGAGTCTTCAGCTGCTCGGCTCCCAAACTCTGGAATTCCCTCCCTCCTGACCTCCGTAACATAGACTCTCTTCCAACTTTCAGATCTAAACTCAAAACTCACCTGTTTATTTCTGCCTTCCCATCTTGATTCCCTTCTGATTTTGTCTTTTATATTTATTGTGCTTTTAATGTCTATTTTTAACCTTTGTTTTGTAAAGTGTCCTTGGGTTTCATAAAAGGCGCTTTAAATAAAATTGATTATTATTATTAACAGGTTAAACCTCAAAGCTCCAATGACAAAAAATGAACGAATATTGAAGATTTTAGAATATCCATTCATTTGTCAGCCTGAAGCGAAAGGATGTCATTATTAAAAAATATATTCTTCACATAATTCAAAAACTTTCCAAAAATGTGTTATAAATTAGAATTTAATTCATTACACAATTCCACTAGAGTCTTAAAGAGTTACCAATTCGTATTTTTGACTTGTTTTTGGTCTCTAAAAACAAAATCAACAATTATTTTTTGGGGCAGTATTTTTATGTTTCTTGCTCGTTTATGAAGTCGGAATCAGAAAATGTTATCTTGAGAAAAGAAAAGACAAAAGTGCATGGGCGGCCATGGTGCAGCGGTAGGGCGGTCGACCCATGATCATGAGATTGCAGGTTCGATTCCCGCCTTGCATGCCCATGTGTCGAAGTGTCTTTGGGCAAGACACTGAAACCCACCTTGCCTCTGGTGGGAGGTTGGCGCCAGTGTTCGGCAGCGGAGCCGCCGCCAGTGTGTGTGTGAATATGTCTGTGAACGTGTGTGTGCATGGGTGAATGGGACTGTGACTGTAAAGCGCTTGGGGCCTTGTAGGTAGAAAAGCGCTATATAAGTATACACCATTTACCATGTTCTCACCGTGCATGTGTGGGTTTTCTTCAGGCACTCTGGCTTCCTCCTACAGTCCAAAAACATTCTTCATAGGTTAAGTAGATGTGAATGTAAGTGTGAATTGGTGTGATGGTGGCCTTGTGACCCGTCTAGTGTAACCTGCCTTTGGCTTTGGCAACCTTGTGACCCCGAAAGGGATAAAACGGGGTAAATAAATGAATAAAAAAAAAAAAATCATAGTTGAATATTTCCTTTTATCTACAGCATTTATAGCCATTGGCTCTAAACATTGACTTTCCTTTAATATTATAATAATAAATACATACCAGAAAATGTTTAATTTAATTGTTTTTTTGAAATATGACTGAATAACTATTGCATTACCAAATAGGGGGGGGGGGGGGGGGGGCTGGACTGGTTAAAGATACTTTGTCATTCTCACCCTCTCTGGGTTCTGGCTCAGTACCCTTGAACCGGCCGGGTGACCTGGCATCCACGACCTGGACCTCCTTGGTTCTGATGTTCTCCATCACGTCTTCAAAACTCTTTACCCATGACACGTTCAGGGTCGCTCGGAAATCTCGGCACTCCGGTTTGTTGTATTCAGATGTCACCGGGTGTCCCTCAGACACCCAGTTCTTCATGCCTCCGTCCAGCACCGACACCAACCCGTGTCCGAACGCCCGGAACATCCACCACACGCGGGGAGCGCTGAACGCCCCAAAGTCGCTGGTGTCATAAACCACAACGTGCGTGTCGTTCCCGATGCCCAAATCTCCGACATACTGGGAGAAGTGGCTGGAAGTTGGCAGCATATGATCATAAGGAGAAGTGGAGTCACTGCACTCGTCGATGTCGAAGAAAGAAGCTCCCGGTATGTGTTTCTGAGCGAACTCATCCCGCGGAACCCGCTTTGCTTTTGGTAAATACCAAGAAGTGTCAAGAATGCGAAGTTTTGGACCGGCAAGTTTGTTTTTGATGGCGTCTGCAAGCCACTGAACAGACACCAGAGCCCGAGTTTGTGCGGCCATCATGGAGGGGAGAGAGTTTTTTTTTTTAAAAAAAACTTTATTGACATCATTTTATATACAATGAGCATTTCCATACTTCCGGTACAAACGACGTATCAAAGTAAAACGGACGTACGTGTGGGGCGGAGAATGTAATACTTTCGTATTATTTATTGATATTCAGAAACTACAAAAGGCTTCTTCACCAGGCAACTCTCCTCATTTATTTACTTCCGTCACACGTCACAAACGTCATAAACTTACGTCGGTGCGTGGAATAACACCGGATGTTACATCCCCCTTGTTTAAAAAAAAACTTCAGTATAGCTGTTAAACTGACGAGAATGTGTAAACTATTCTAAATCAGAATGCAATTAGGCTAAGCAATAAAACTTATATAGAGCAAATTCAAATCCCATTAAAATGAACTGGTAAACCAACGTATTATTTTATTTTTATTTTTTCACAATGTTTAAAATAACATCTGATAACAATGTTTCATCTCGTGGAATACGACTGATCTGATTACAGATCTAGAATAACTCTGGGTCTCACTATGCGACCTGATCTGGTGGACACCAGCTGTGATGTCTTTTCTGGTTTTAATGGGTCTGCGTTAGGATGTTGCAAACACTCTGTTTCTGTTTGCTTAACTGATAGACAACCTTAAGATAAAATGTGGATACTAGAAAACAAAATAAACAAAAAACATGTTGTCATAACTGTCAATCATACCGGACAGAAGGAAGAGTTGGAGGTAATAAAGTTGGAGATAAGGTGTTGAGGTTCTCTTTGGGATTGATGAAGATGGATAGGATCAAGAATGAATCCATCAGAGGAACAGCTTGTGGTAGATGTTTTGGAGATAAATGCAGATAAGCAGATTGAGATGTTCTAGAGGAAGACCAAAGAGGAGGTTCATGGATGGAAGGAGGACATGAAAGAGGATGGATTGAGTGAGGATGATGGAGAGGATGTAGATTAAATTGAGGTGAGACTGCTAGAAAGATCAGGAATTCGTGGATTTCCTGCAGGCGATCCTTGAGTCGGCGACAGTAATCCATTTCTTTTCCACCGGAGATCTCGGGTTCAGGCAGTGCTCCAAACACCAAGTCCACCAGTGTACGGAGCTCCCATCCAAACATAATCCACGGAGTTGTGCACTGCTGCATGTGCTTTTAGAATCTTTTTTAATAAATGCTCCCTTTTATATATGGCTACAGAAGAGACGAAAAGCGCAGACTGAACAAAGCGGCTGATTAACATTGTCTCTTGGAAATAAAGTTTAACTCTACCTGTGATTTATTGATCAATAGTTTATTGTTATATGTAAAATTACATCACAATTTAAAATATATAATTTATCACACCCAGGTTCCACCAAGATATTGTGTGATAACTTGTGTATTTATGCTCAGTCGCACACCTCAAACATGCTTAACCCTTGTGCAATCTTAGATGACCCCACCCTTACATCGACGTGTTCTCCCTACCATGACAAAGGGGGAAAAAGTTGGAAAGATTTCATGTAATCCATGGACACAAATGAAGATCACAAATCATTGAAGAAAAAAGGTTCAGCACACCGTCTAGTGGGTCTAGATGACCCAACTCCCAATGTTAAAGTGCCTAGGATAGCACAAGGGTTATTAGGTAAATTGGTCACTCTAAAGTGCCCACAGGTGGGAATGTTAGAGTGAATGGATGTGTGTTTGTGGTCCTGCAAAATACTGGCAACCTGTCCAGGATGTTCCCTGCCTTCACCAGCAAGTGGCCAAGATAGACTCCAGCAACCCTGTGATCACAAACTGGATAAAACGGAATAGAAGATAAATGAATGTAATGTTTGTTACGCATATACAAATATAGACAAAAAAACCACACAAAAAAACAGCAGACACTGCGATTTACTGTTCCTCAAAACACACAAACACTTTTAATTTTCGATTATCCATAATTTCTGTGCAAAATGCTTAACCGTCACAAAAACTGAAATGTAAAAATGAAAAGCTCCCTCAGTTCCTTCAATCTCTCGTCACTCATGAGGGAGCAGTTTTGGAGTTCTTTCAAAATTTCCTACTGTTGTCCTTCATCCATCTTTACAACATCAGGCAGGGAATATCTTCCTTGAAATGACTGAGTTCTGTTCCATGTGGCTGCCTGAATGGTGTCATGTAGTAAAGCATCTTCTTCCTGCAAAGAGAAAAAGGTCATTAATGAAGTGGGTGCTGGAGATGCACAAACGGTGAGTTCTGAAGGACCCATACATTCCTTCCTGTCCCACTGCTGGTCTTCATGTCACCTTCCACTACAAAGAGAATAGAATGAAAATGAAAAGATAGAAATGACACAAAACATCCTGGACATCCCATCTCCAAAACTTTTATGATAAATACAATATTATATTAACCTGTAGTTTCTGCTCCTCCTTTTTCTGGACTGCATTCTGTCTTCTTTAGACCTTAGTGAATCAATGACAATGAATATTCACTATTAACATGTTCATCAAAGTCAGTTAAACATGTAGTAAAAAAAGGATTTGATATAGGAGGAGACATCAACCTTGTTTTGGACCCTGAACTTGACAGACTCAGCACAACAGCAAACCAGCGCACATGGCGGTCTGCAAGTATACTAAAGCAGTAGATGAATGATCTGGGTCTCTGCGACGCTTGGCGCTCATGTCATCCAAACACTAAGGGGTTCACCTTTTTCTCTCCAGTTCACCACTCGCACTCCCGTTTAGACTATTTATTAATCAGTAGCTCTCTTTAAAAAAATATTCAAAGTTCCAACATCCATCCAATTATTATCAGTGATCATGCACCAGTTTCTATAAAAAAAATTAAGGAAATATCCACGCCCTCTGGTACAACCTGGAGGTTTAATACGTCTCTTTTAAAGGATCAAAAATTTATTAAATTCTTTAAAAAAGAGTGGGCAACCTTCTTAGAATTCAACAATACTCCTGACATCTCGCCACGTCTTCTTTGGGAAACAGCAAAAGCAGTCATGAGAGGGAAAATCATTTCTTATTCAACGCATAAAAAACACAAAGAGAAAGCAGATTTATTAGAACTGGAAAATAAAATCAAAACCCTGGAGACTGCTTATGCTGCTTCTGCACAGGAACACATTCTGGCAGATCTGAAAAAATTAAAGCTTCAGTTAAACAACATCATCAATAAACAAACACAATTCCAAATGGAAAGGCTACGACTTGAAAGATTTGAAAAATCAAACAAATCTGGCAAATTTCTTGCTAATCAGCTTAAAATTAATAAAGAAAAATCAACAATCACTTCCATTACTGACGAAACAGGAGATGTCACTCATGATCCGGTCAAAATCAATACCGCGTTTAAAAACTTTTATCAACACTTATACACATCACAGATTAACCCATCAGAGCAAAGCATCAATTCATTTCTAGATGAAATAAACCTACCCAGATTAAGTGAAGATCAGATGACAAACCTAGACTCACCGCTTTCGTTGTCTCAGCTTCATGAACCTCGTTACTTATGCCTAATGGTAAAGCACCAGGGCCTGACGGCTTTCCTGCTGAGTTTTATAAAGAATTCTGGGAACAGCAGGCACCAATGTTTTTTGAAATGGTAACATTTATCAAGGAAAGCCAATCAATGCCACCTAACATGAACTCTGCCAACATAATTCTCCTCCTAAAACCAGACAAAGATCCCACAAGTCCTTCAAGCTATCGCCCCATTTCTTTAATCAATGCAGATGTAAAAATAATCTGCAAAGCACTAGCACAGAGAATAGAAAAAAATCACTCCTCACATAATTCACCTCGATCAAATGGGATTCATCAAAGGCAGACACTCGGATGACAATGTTCGCAGACTCGTTAATATAAGAGACTTTGCCACCATTGAAAAACAGGAAATGACCGTACTATCGCTGGATGCTGAAAAAGCTTTTGACAGAGTAAATTGGGAGTTCCTCATTGCTGTCCTCCATAGGTTCGGTTTTGGAGAATCATTCATAAATTGGATTAAAATATAATATCATAACCCCACTGCATCAGTTAGAACTAATAAACCGACTTCCAACAGGTTTTTTCTCGGAAGAGGAACCAGACAGGGTTGCCCACTCTTCCCCTCTCTTTTTGCTATATTTATTGAGCCTCTAGCTGCAGCAATAAGACAGCATGAGAGCATTAAAGGAATTAAAACCAAACACAGCCATCATAAAATTAGTCTCTATGCAGATGACATTTTACTGTTTTTAAATAATTCACGTTCTGTAAATGAAACAGTAACAATTATTAATGAATTCTCCTCCATATCAGATTACTCCATTAATTGGAATAAATCTGTTTTATTACCACTGAACAGTAATGCAGAGCAAAGACTCACAATACCAGTCAAATCAGGCATTATCAAATATTTAGGTATTTATTTTTCCCCAAAATTATCAGAACTGGTGCAGCTAAACCACACCCCATTACTGAAAAGCATACAGGACGATCTAACCCGCTGGGTCAACCTGCCTCTGTCCCTTATGGGCAAGGTAGCCACGGTTAAAATGGAAATCCTACCCAAAGTTAATTATCTATTCTCGATGGTCTCCACACAACTGCCACTAAAATGGTTCAAAACATTAGACTCATCCATATCAAGCTTTCTATGGAACAATAAACCTGCAAAAATTAGTCTAAAAGCTTTAAAATCTGCAAAAAGCTATGGAGGCTTAGAATTACCTAACTTCCACAAATACTTTCTTGCAAACAGATTACAATACATCTTAAAATGGTTAAAAAATAATCCAGAAACCAACTCATGGTTAGACTTGGAACAGGCGTTATGTGGAAAGATCAACCTGTCAGATCTACCATTTATTAGCCAAACAGTTAAAAAACAGGACTGTTTCCAAAGTGTTAATATAAAAGCCACTTTAACAGCCTGGTGGGAATTACTAAAAATATCTAACTCGTTAATTCAACCGTGCAGAATAACACCCATCTGGAACAACCCAGACATCTTAATAAACAAAAAAGTGATACACTTCCCAGGTTGGCAAGCAGGGGGTGTAACATTACTGGAGCACTTAATTATTGACAGAAGATTCATAACTCCCCAGGAACTTCAAGACAAACATGGAATAAATAACTTCTTGGAACATCAGCAACTTAAATCTATTATTACTAAGAAGTTTAAATACAGAGACAACGATTTAAAGCTACCAGAAGCAAATTTTCAATGAATAAAACTCTCCAAAATATACAAACTTGTATGTAATCTAGATAATAATATTTCACTTCCAATAACAAAATGGGATGCAGATTTGAGCATCAGCACAGACGAAAGCTTTTGGTCAGAACTTTGTCTAAACACCTTTAAACTGACAAAAAGTCCAAATTTGCAGCTAATCCATTTCAAAACTCTTCTCAGAATTTACTACACTGGAGAGAGGATGTTCAAGATGGGTCTCAGTAACTCAGACATTTGTGAGCACTGTGATAGTAATCTACCTGACTGTTATATGCATGCACTGTGGTTCTGCACACCTGTCCAGGCTCTCTGGCAGCAGGTATGTGCTGATCT
The DNA here is from genome assembly GCF_053564925.1 of Oryzias latipes. Lineage (NCBI taxonomy): Eukaryota > Metazoa > Chordata > Actinopteri > Beloniformes > Adrianichthyidae > Oryzias > Oryzias latipes. The sequence goes on from NC_136244.1 coordinate 7,915,754, forward strand.
ATCAGCACATAAGGTTTCAATTAAGGCTTAAGGTTTCAATCACGGCTTCACCGTCACTTTGCGTGCTTGGTGACATGAGTGCCATCGAGGTAGAAGGAGGATTATTAAATATCATTTCCATAACTCTTTGTATTGCTAAAAAAACATTTTAATAAATTGGAAAAACAAGAAAAATATAAATATAAGTCAATACAGAAATCTGCTGTTTGATCATATCAGCTTGGAAAAAATGTCAGCCCAAAGTTCAAGTAACTTTGAAAGAATTCAGTCTCTCTGGTCTCCCATAGCTGACTCCATGACTTAGAGGGTGGGGGGCCTGGCCGTCACTGCTCCTTGCCTTTCTGCCGTGGTGCGGGGTGGGGGTAGGGGCCTCCGGTGCCTGGTGGGGGCCGGTGGGGACTCCGTTGGTTGGCGGGTCGGGTCCGGTGCCTGGGCGGGGCGGGCTGGGGAGCTGCGCGGTCTTCCGGGCTCGGGTGTGGGGGTGGGGTGGGGGGGGTGGTGGTGGTGGTGGGGGGGGTTGGCAGGGGGTCCTGCCTGGGGGGGGGGGGGGGGTCCAGTGGCGCTGGATGGGCTGCCCATCTACACCTGGGGCTGGAATCAACCCTTCCCTCGCTCTGGGACGGGGCGGGGCAACCCTCTCGGGGCCCCCGGTCGCTCTGCGTGTCATCCAATGGGGCTGCGGGGTCTGGGGGGGGGGGGTTTGTTGGCCCTGTCTTGTGGGGGGGGCTTTCTGGGGGGGGGCCCACTATCGGTATGGGACCTTGGGGGTTTGACGGGTCTTGGTCTCCGCTGGTGTCAATTGGCGGTTGCCCAGGCCGGGGGGTCTGGGGGACGGATGTTTGACCACCGGGGGACAGTCTACCAGCTGTCCCCAATTTACCCCCTTCCTCATATAATCTCATATTAGGGTGAGGGGGTGGGGGGTTTAGCCTGCGATGCGCCTTGGGGGGTCTACTTGGCAGTGGTCTCCCTCCCATGGTTGCCGTATGGAATGGGCCCCCCCTCTCTCAGTTTTATTTGCACCTTAGACATGTAGGGCCCTTGGTAGGGGGGGGGGGGGGGGTGCTTGGACATCACTGCCAGCAAGCAGCAGATGTCCTCTTAGCGCCCTACCAGCCAATTTTAACCGCACCTTAGACATTTAGGGCCCCTTGGTGGGGAGGGTGATGGGACATCACTGTGAGTAATCAGGAGATGTCCCCTCAGTGCCCTACCCGCCAATTTTAACTGCACCCCCTTAGTACACACACCCTTCCCCCCTCAAAATATACATTTCAACATAAACAAACACACATGGACACACACACCCCCACAAACACACATACCCATTCCGCAAGGAAGGTGGGACCTTGGACCATCTGTCCCCTACCCCATGCCTAGTAGGGGGTACTGGGCCCTTGGCAACAGCGGCCCTGTTTCCTGGGTGCTGGCTTCCTGGGCCCGGCGGTCCTCTCTCCGCGCGGGGAGTTCCAGAAGCCAGGGATCACATCACACCTGAGCCGGGGGTGTCTGTGTCCCTGTGGGGTGGGTTCTGGTCTTTGCCCCCGGGTGATGGGCCTCGCCAAATTTCCAACTGTGGCTATGCCTGGTCGGGCCATGTCTACAACACCCTTGTGGGCCCCCTTCTCCCTGGGCGGGGGCGGCTGGCCCCCTACCTTGCTCCTTCCTGGACCAACCGTGGGCCGAGTGGGTGGCTGCCTGGAGCGCGGAGCGGGTCTCCCTTGGGGGGTCCTGGCTCGTACCTGGATGCCCAGAACTCCTGGGTGGTGATGGGGTGCTCGTCTGGGGCTGTAGGTTGGGCCCTCCTGGCGCGGTGGGGGGGCTGCTCTCCTGGTTGGGCTGGGTCAGCACTTTCTTTCCCCCCCATGCTTCCCTGCTCTCTGGCTCTGGGGGCCTCGCGGTGGTCCTGCTAGCCCTGGTATTGGTGGCAGATTTGATCGCCCGGGGGGCGGTTGTTCTCTGCCTGCTGTCGTGTGGCGTTGGAGGGTTCTGGCTGCCGCTGCTGGTGTGGCGGGGGTCTGGGTGTGGGGATGGCTGGGCACTCCCCCTCCTTCTTTTCACATTCCCCCCCTCCTATGATCAGCCTCCTACCCCCCCCCCCTCTCTAACGTCCCTCTCTCTTCTTCCCTCCTTTTATTTTCCGTCCGGTCCAACACCAAAGATTCTCAAATATGATTCAAATGAATAAAGTTTAGCCTCGATTACAAAAGGGGTTTATTCAGATATACCTCTGGTTTGTCAAAAGATTCATAACCCCTGTTGTTAAAATAAAATAGGTCCAACACAAGAGGCCTTTAGCTCTCATCTGTCTGCCCAGCTGTTGGACAAGACAGAAAAAAAAAAAAAAAAAAAGGATTTGAAAGTGTGATCATATAAAGAGCAGTTACGGCATTGGAAAGCTGCTTATCAGAAGAAGACACCATCTTCTTATTTGCTGCATGTTTTCCTTTGGAGAAATAAATACACAGGTCAGTTTGTGCCACAACCCAAAAGTGTCTGGAATTCACTTGACACAAACTGATCACAATATGCACACAAAAACGAAAAAAAGCACAATACATTTGAAAAAACAAAATAACAGCCTCATCTGATGTGTAACGGAAAAATTGTGGTGGAAAAGCAAGCAATAATCACAACAGTTTTCTTTTCATTAACTTACCGTTTTTTCCTGGATGCGTTCCTCCATTTTGAAAAGATCTCTTCGCTGCAAATGAAAACGAAGAAGACCGCAACTAAACTAACGAAGGAGAATCACATACAGGAGCTCAACGTGGGCGGGGTTAGCATTCCACAGCGTTCCAGCATTCCGCGACGTTTCTGCTGTGAAAAGCTCACACGACGCCCCAAAGCCGCCGTGTGAGCTGGCGGCCCGAGCTCTGCCCAGAGACGGGAGACATGGTTCTCCTGAATTCGGCTGCTTGTTCACACAGAGCTGCGGGACGGATGGCAGTTCGAAGCCTCCCACACGTAACAAAGCATCCTCCCCTCCCCTCAAACACAAAACTATTAGTCCGGCTGCTCTGCTCAGAGACATGGTTCGCTCCATCCACCGGCAGCCATGCCCGGACCACGCAAGGGGGAAAAGGCGCTCCTCCCCGGCGCCCCCTCGTGAGGGGTGTCGGAGAAGATAGGAAGGGAGAGCCAAGGAGCCAGCGGTTCGAACTGGGCGTCCGCGGAACAGCCGGTCGATCCTGTTTTTGAGCTCCAAAGCCTTCTCTGGAGCGAAACACCTATGCATGACGTTAAGCAAGAGCAGTAGTGACCCAGGTTCGGAATGAACTGTTTACATGCACAACGATCAGATCAACAATCGGCATAACCCACCTATATCGATCGGAAATAAATTTTGATCCGAACGAATCTGATCAGGGCAGATTATACCGAACGGCGTGTTTACATGACCCATTTTTCTTCCGATCAGGCAGTCTTTCCTTTTTGTACTTTTGTTACTTTACTTTTGTCCATGTAAACGCAGCTAATGTTTAAACTGGCCAGGAGTCAGACCCGGTTCCCACATTCCATCCTTAACTTTTAAGATAACTAGAAGTATCAACTAATGGTCATTTGCAGTTCCTCAAAGGACCACTAGAGGCTGGTTTCATCCATCCATCCATCCATCCTTCCATCGTTCCATTGTTATGGTTTGGCCAACAGAGTTAAACCAGGAGCAGAAAAGACTCAACATAGCGCCTCAAATAAACTTAGGATTTGATGATCCTTAGGTCCAGAATGACAGAACCCATAACTTAAGAAAGCACAAGGACGCTCGCTCAGACACAGAAATCACAATGATCACACCTTATAGAGAAACTTAATGAGATATTGACGTCAGCTTGGAATCTCTCAGGAGACCTCAGAGGAGGGGAGGGCATCTAGAAGAAGTCACAGCTGCCTGACTAACTAATCACAAAACACAAAGGGCATTTTATGACATCCACCCATCCATCCATCCATACACCCATTTCCACTAATAATAATCTTACATTTTATTTATAATGCACTTTTCATTAAATTAAACCTCAAAGTGCTAATCTGTGACTGGGTTGGGGGGGTAGCAGTCTAAGCAATGGTTTCCAGACTCTTCTCGACAGCTGAGTTGGGGCCTCATAAGTAAGCTCACACTGACCCAACTCCAGAGTGGTAGAGAGTCCAACCCGTCTTGAGAGACAGAGTTTCAGGGTCCAGGCTGTGCGTGAAGGTGAGCCCAACTATATTCAGCCGGTACCTCTCCGATACCTCCTGCACAAGCTCAGGCTCCTTCCTTCCCAGAGAGGTGACGTTCCAATTCCCAAATGCCAAGTTCCATGACCCGGGTTTGGGCCATCAAGGGACCTGCGGTCACTGTAGTACTGATACTGTTAGAATTGAATATTGACCAAAAAATACCACATTAATGTTACCTTTGCTTTCTTTTGATAACAGAATCACAACTTTTCATTCCAAACAGGCTGCACAGTGGCGCAGTGGTTAGCGCTCTTGCCTCACCGCAAGAAAGCCCCCGGTTCAAGTCCCGGCTGGGGGACATGAAAAACACAACATCAACCTTTCTGTATGGAGTTTGCCTGTTCTCCCTGTGCATGCGTGGGTTCTCTCCGGGATCTCCAGCCCTTCCACCATCCAAAAATATGCTTAATAGCTTAATTGGCAACTCTAAATTGTCAATAGATGTGAGAGTGAATGGGTGTGTGATTGTGGACATTCTACCCTGCGACAGACTGGCGACCTGTCCAGGGCATCCCCTGCCTTCGCCCACAAGTGGCTGGGATAGGCTCAGGCATCCCTGTGACCCCGAAAGGGACTAAACGGAATAGAAAATGAAAAAATATTCCAAACAACAAACTTCTGTTTTTTATTTGCATGAATTAATGCAGAAAAAATATATTAATTATAATATATGTTATATAAAAATTAAATAAATGTGAAACAAAGAAATAATATAACTAGTCTTTTGATCTTTTGTAAAAGCATTCTCTGTCGTCTTGCAATTATAATTATGCAGTTTTTACCCAAAATACAAAAATCCTGTGTCGTTTTCTAGGACAGTTTCTGCAAAGCGGCAGGAGTTCTTTAGAAATTCACCTCTGAGTTTTGGACGGACCTGTTGGCACGGAGTAAGCCTTCCCTCATTTCCCATCATCCCTTTCAATTACACAGACTCCTGCTAGCTTACAGCCCCTCACATTCCCAACCTCACATTACCGGTGCAACACAAATAGCGAGCAACATTGGAGCTATCCAGCCGGACAGCTTTGAGCTCAGATGAGGAAAATGAAGTCAAACATGGATCTAGTCGTCTACAAGTGGATGCACCACTGGAGCAGAGCAGGGAGACTGTGGCCTACCAACTGTAGCATATATAGAATCTGAGAGACACTCAGAAATGCAATTTTAAGTTGAATTTTCTTTATACATATCCTCCATCATGAGAACAATGCTACAAAAACATGTTAGAGACACCAAAAACACAATTTACATTATAGTGGTTCTTTAATAACTGATGAGAAATAAATTTGTGTCTTTGAAGGAGGCTGAGTGTAAAATTAATATTTTCAAATCTAAGCTTTTATTTAGTAAAAACAGGCAGAAACAAGAAATTCTGTTTTAAACTTTTATTTCCACAGACTCATAGTATTTATGAGTCACTGAAGGTTTTTTTTTTGTGGAAATGTTTTACAGCCAGGCTATTACAATAAAAGTACTAAGTGCTTAAATTAAAAGTAAATTTGTTGTGAATGATGTCTGTAACATTTATAGAAGACACCAGAATTATTGCAGTTATTACAGTTTTGGGAAAGTATATTCCAAAACATTCACGCACCTCCTTAAACTTTTTGTCTCCATCTGAGTTTTTGTTTTCCTGCTTATTGTTTCTTCACTTTCCCCTCAGAGATGATGTACTCTGGTGATGCCCTCTGAAACCACTCCACCCAGGAACCATCATAAAGGCAAACCCCGGGATACCCGAGCTGGTGAGCCGCCAGGACCACGTGGCACGCCGTGACGCCAGAGCCACAGGTGACCCATAGCGGCTGTTGCAGGTCCACCCCGGCATCTTTGAAAACCTTGGTCAGAGCTTCAGGTCCCAGAAGTTTTCCAGAATCGTCACGTAAAGACGTGAAAGGAATGTTGATCGCTCCTGGGAAATGTCCGGGAAGAATGTCTACAAAGAAGACGCGGGGAAGTGAAAGCTGATCTTTGAAAAGAAAAAAAAACTTTCTGCAGGAGTATTTTAGTAAATTAATTATTGTTAAAAAGTGAAACTCTCACATTCAATGTAAACAGGATGGTTTCTTTATTTAAGATTTACTGAATTCTATTGTAGTTTTTATGGATTTTACCAGCATGCAGAATATTTTATCCTGGATGTTGTTCATGAATGAAACAGTTGAAACCAGAAGTTAACATGAACCACTTAAAAACACACATATGCTTTTTCTTCTCACCGTCAGAAATGAAATAAAGGTAAACTGTTCCTGTTTTAGGTAAATTACAATTAACAAAATTGTTTCTATTTGCTAAATGCTAATATAATGAGACTAGAATTATTATTATTACCGGTATAATACGACTATTATTAAGGGCCTGTTTGCTGATAATTTTTTAAAAATATGCAGCCAGTGCTTTATTCTTGGCCGAACAAACCTGGAAGAAGGGTTAAGATTAGGTGAATACGTGCTAACAACATTAACTTCAGATGTAGTTCAAATCCATGCGGTCAATGCCGCAATGTGCCTCTTGGTTGCATGTCGATATGTGGGAATAACATCAGCCTTTCTTTTGTCTGGACACGACTGGAAACACAAATTCACATGATTGTTTTCACGATTTCTCCGGACTGTGCGGAGCATAATTTCTTCATTACATCTGCTAGTTCACACACCAGCTGCACACACAGCCGCGCTTGAGAACCATTTGGTGTATTAACCCTAACTGTAATCCTATCCTTAAATCTTCCTTCAGGTTTAAGTTGAGTGCTGGTGCCTTTTCGAAAAATTATGTGTGAGTAGTCACTTTCTTTATTTTTTTAATCGAAGGTCCTTAAACGCATGTGTCTTAAGAAGAAGTGAGCACAAAAATGTTTGCTTTTGGCAACACTGCCAAAATTCTGATTGATAAATTTAGAATTCGATTCACAATTTGACATGGTTCCATTAAAATACTTATTTTCAAATACTCATTTCTAACCTAATTTTTTGCTCATTATGACAGACAGTTTTCACTCATCTGATTTATTTGTGATTTATTTTCATCACAGTAGGGATTATTAATAATATTTTTAAAATGTTTTAAATAAAATTTCTCAGAAAAAAACAATTAAGTCCTAAAAACAAGAAATATTTTAAAGAAAATTTGAGTTGGTAAATTGATTATTTGAACATTGATTTTGTTAAAATGTTTGATTTTTTTCAAAAATCCAGCTCCATTTAAAATTTTGTGGTTCTTCTCACCCTCTCTAGGTTCTGGCTCAATCCCGTTGAACCTGCCGGGTATCCTGGTATCCACGACCTGGACCTCCTTGGTTCTGATGTTCTCCATCACGTCTTCAAAACTCTTTACCCATGACACGTTCAGGGTCGCTCGGAAATCTTGGCGCTCCGGTTTGTTGTATTCAGATGTCACCGGGTGTCCTTCAGCCACCCAGTTCTTCATGCCTCCGTCCAGCACCGACACCAACCCGTGTCCGAACGCCCGGAACATCCACCACACGCGGGGAGCGCTGTATGCCCCAAAGTCGCTGGTGTCATAAACCACAACGTGCGTGTCGTTCCCGATGCCCAAATCTCCGACATACTTGGAGAAGTGGCTGGAAGTTGGCAGCATATGATCATAAGGAGAAGTGGAGTCACTGCACTCGTCGATGTCGAAGAAAGAAGCTCCTGGTATGTGTTTCTGAGCGAACTCATCCCGCGTAACCCGCTTTGTGTTCGGCAAATACCAAGAAGTGTCAAGAATGCGAAGTTTTGGACCGGCAAGTTTGTTTTTGATGGCGTCTGCAAGCCACTGAACAGACACCAGAGCCCGAGTTTGTGCAGCCATGTTCACCCGAGTGCGAAGTTCCAGTTTGGACCAGCAGAGGCGCCCCAGAGCAAATGGACCCGAACCCACGGAATAAACATTAGATAAGACATTAAATGAACACTTGGAGCCCATAGTGGGAGCCTTTATCACACCACTTTTCAAAAATAAAAAAGTACACATGGTTATGATGAAGTTGTTGTAAAAGTCCCCCTCCCCACAATAATTTATATGTTAATATAAATAAAAACAATGATAAATTGAGAAGTCAGCAAATGTTTTTGCTTCATGAAGCAAACTAGTTTTTTTTTCAAGCAAGGTAAAACATGTATTTATTTAGTAATTGAGTCATGTAACAAGTGTTTAATTATTATACGCCACTATTTACAAAGCATGGTTTGCAATATTAGCATCTTTAAAAAAAAAGAAAATTCTGAAACACTCCCTGATATTAATCTTTAAATAATAATAACATCTTTAATTATCAGAAGTTTTATAAAACACAAACCTTTCTGGCCTTTCATTCAAAGGTATTAGAGCCAGATTGAAGAAATGTAAATTAAACAGTAAAAACAACCTGTACATTTTTAAAAATCTGGCTTTATTGACTATTAAAGTAAACAATTTAACATATAAAAAAGATTATTGTTTTTTTTTAAATAAGGTTTTTGTTAGTCTCCCCTATGCCCTCTTTCCAAAGAGGAGATTGTTTGTTTAATTGTATAACCCTGTTTACTTGAGTGAACCAACTTTCAGCTGAAAGATCAGAGTTGCCCAAACTTAATACTGGATTCAGTCACATGGACTTCTCATGTGCTGCTCAGATGTGTTCTGGCTTATAAAGCTCTGAGAATAAAAAGTGTTTAAAGTTCATCTGATGGTGATTTCTTTTATATCTAGACTTCAGGAAAAAAAACTAAGCTTTATTTTAAAAGCTCCTTTTATTTCACGTTTTAAAATAAAATAAAAAGGTCTAAAGCATCTGAGTTTTGCAGATTGCACAGTTTAATTTGTTGTACTGAAACTTTTGAGTGCATGAAAGTGTTTTATATTGTTCTGGAATCACCTTTAATCACAGAGGAGTTTGTCAGCTCTGATATTTGTGACAAACAGTTAAAGGTCGTTGGCAGAGGAAACAGAAGGGCTACAAACAGACTCCCCTTTTGGACTGACAACAGAGCATTAGGACATGCAGGGGGAAAAAAGATTTTTAAAACAAGCTTGAAGCTGCAAACAGCCTACTGCTGTCAGTCCCCAAAGGCCAAAAGCAGCAGAATGAGCTGCTGTTCAAAACTCTAAACCAGGGGTGAACAAACCTTTTCACTTGTGGACTAAAAAAGGTTCTATAAATTTCACAGCAGATCCGGACCAGGGGCGAATCCGTGGTGTGTTTTGGTAATCCACCTCATCAGAAAAAGAAATAACATGGAGTCTGGACGAAAACACACGACAGCTTTTTTGGCCAGTATACAAAAAAAAATTTGTTTTTCAATTTCAACTTTAAATGTCGTAAATTTACGAGAAAAAAGTCATAAATTAACGAGGAAAAAAACACCAAAGTTATCTGTTTATCGGAGCCTAGCTTGAAGATGAAAGATGTGGAGCAATTTGTGAAACTTTATTTCCGGATTCTGAACCTTTTCAGATTATTGTTAGTGAAGCCGGCTTTCCGGGGTTCAGTGTGGGTAAAGCAGAGTTTCATGTGTAAAATAAGGAGCTCAGAGACACGTTTGGGTGAAGAGGACCGCTACTTTAGTCTGCCAACATCATTCACATACCCAGAAGTCCATTTGTCACCTTATGTCACGTAACTGTCATGCTCACAACACCAAAGTGGAAGAAAAACAGTACGTCACATACATCCCAACATATACGTCCCTTCCTTCGGATGAAACCTCTCGTTTCAACATAAAATAACTAAAATAAATGAAAATAGTCTGTTATATTAGCATTAGAACGTTGAAAATGACAAAAGTTGCGACTCCTAAGGCGAAAGCATCGCACAGCCTTAGAAATCTTGTCTTTGGCGGAGGAAGAATGGATTGAAGTGGACAGCAGCAGGGAAACCGATGGCTTTATCATCAACGGGCTGCAGAGATCCTGCAAATCACCAATCAATAAATTAAGATTAACAATATGTGAGCTTCCAAATGTGTGTTTATCAATTTAGACACAGAGGAAAATTTTCACATCTTAATTACAGTTTCAAGATCATCACAGTCGTTTTGTTCTCTTTTTGGTAAACTGCCAACATTTCAACTGCAAAACTGAAAAATCCTTTGACATCTAAATTCTGACCTATTTTCCTAATTTAGGGATAAAGAAAGAAAAACCAGTCCTCTTGTTCCTGGGTCTTTAGATCCATTGACACTGATTGACACGGACGCTTCAGCGCTTGTTTCACCTTCGTGAAGTAGAGTGGTTCGGCACAGTGTTTTGGGCCGTGTGTCAACTATCGCAGATCAGGTGGTTGAAAACCTTTGAAGCGCCAAATGCATTGTTTGGTGGAACCAGGCTTCAGATCTCACTTGTGTTTGAACAGTTGGGCGCTCTATTCTCTATAAATACAAATGAATCCCAACCCGTTCTGTTGTTTCCCCTGTATCGCAATCAACGTCAGTTTATCGCACTTTACCATGGTTCCTGGTGGCTTGGGATCGTTTCATCTTGGTTTCACCTAATAAAGCAATGCACTATTAACGTTACTTAGTAGCCATTGCTGATTATTTTAGTTGTAGTAGGTATGTCTGTCATTTTAAAAAAGAACTCCTTTAATTATATAATTTCCTTTCTGTTTTAGATGCAGTGTTTGATTTGCACACATTAATTCGTATTTTATAATAATACATCCTCCATGATTTGACACCTCCAGTCCGTCCATCATGTTGAAACACCACAGTCAGCAAACCAAACCTTCAATCCTCCTCACGTCGGTAATTATAAATCTATGATAGCAAAAGAATACAGTCATCTCACAGTTAGGTCAATGGCTAACATAGAGGTGTTTGCACCCAAAGGTCATGAGATTGAAACTAGCATTTTACAATTTTTGCCTTGCGTTTATTTTTTTCATGTGATGTCTTGCAGTGTCAACAAAGCACTTCTCACAGAAATGGTCACACATTGTGTTGTTTTACTTTTTGTAAAAATTATTTCCACATTGAAGTGTTTCAAGGACAAGGAGCTTTAGTTGAAGCAGATGAAATACGTCCAGTCCGCCACCAGATGCTGCTGTTCTGTGTGGTTTCAAAGCCCCAAATGTTTTGTTCATTCTTCCGGCACAATTACATGAACCCTGTGAAAGCTTCATGGTGCTTCTACTCCCATCCCCAACTGCTCAGTAAGGAAGGCAGAGTGGCACAAACAATACTTCTCATTGAGCTTTACTCAGTGCAGTGCTTAAGTATGCTGTGGTTGATGAATGAATGAGAGTCAGGTGTGTGGCACCCAGGAACTGTGCGCTGGGGTTGCTGGGAGCTGCAGTGTGGTTAGAACTCTGGAGACAGTTCCTGCCAGTGACCAGAGAAGGAGACAGAGCTCTTCTTCTGACAGCTGGCCCTTTAGTCAAAAGTGACTTCCCCAGAACAAGCTTTCATTCAGCTTGTTCTGTCAGCCAGATGCACATGAGGCTGTGCAATCACTACCCAGTGTAATGCAATCCTTTTAAACTTAGTTTTGGGACTGGTAGAAATTCCAGTTTTCAATCAGTCTGCCAGCTCATAGTGTGAGTTACCAGTACTTCCTGTGCATGATCTTTCATTTCTTCCCATTTTTCTAGTGAACCTTTTGAACAAGAAATATATGGAACTGATGATCTGCCATTTGTTGCCAACCTGTCACTTCTTCTTTATACATTAACCTTTTTGCTTCTGGTGTAAGTGACACAGTGCAGAAACTGGTTTCAACTTACCAATAAAAAATATTTATTGTACATTTTTGAAGGCCTAGTTTACTCACTACTTTGTCATATCTCCTGTCAGGACCAGGAGAACTTTTGTATCTTAATATGACAAGCAGATTGTCTGGAGACATGAAATCTTCATGGAGTGACACCCTGGTTTTGACTTTTTCCATTAGGTTTTTATCAGTCTGTCCAAGATCAGTGTTGGGCAGATCTAAATATAATGTGGTTTACCTCTGCCTTCTAGCAGATGTCCGTTTCTGGACAATATGGTGCTTGCATTCCCCCTTTTCTGGTGGGGTAAATTCATAATTTCAACCATATCATGACATTTCGTCCTAAAAGATTGAAAGGACAGTTTGGTGCTAGAACCACAGGAATGAATGTTGTTTTTTTAATATCAGGATTTTCAAAACAAACTGGTTTACTCATGTGTTGAGTTTCTATCTGACCATCTGCAGATCTCATTTGTATTGGGTTTTTTTATTTGGGAAAATCACGGCAATGACTTCTTGTCACAGTTCTGAAAGTCCCTGAATCACAAAGAGAAACAAATGGATGGCCCTGAACATAAATAGTTATCTATGGCTTTTCCATAAGACAAACCTCAGTGAGATCTAAAAATTCCTCACTTTCTGGTTGAGTTTCTGGTTCAGATTCATCTTTTAATTTTTTTTTTTTACCAGCTAGTTAATCTGATTTCTTCCTTCCATGAAAATCCCTCGCCCAGTGATCTCTCTGTCCACATACCCAACATCCATCACGATCCTTCTCTGACCGTCTGTTGCCACTTCCTCTAAAATGTTCTCTTCCACGTCCACGACTTCTTCTTCTGTTCCTGTTCCGTTCAAAAAAGACATCACTGCTTTCATCCAGCCAGAATGGATCTGCACTTTGAGTCCTAAATTTCTTTTTATTCACCATCACTTTTTCTGCATGAACATCAAAATTCATAAACTGTTGCAGTCCTCCTGTTGGCAGATCTATGTAATGTTTCTTTACACAGTCTGCGATCTGGTCTCATAGCTTGCAGTAAAGCTTGTTTCAGCTGCTGTCTATAGGGACCATAATCATTATCATCCTCTCTGAGTCCGTTATTAGTTTTGAACGCTTCTTCAAATCTGACTCTAAAACAAGACACTAGCTCTTCATCTTTTTGCTTTGTTAGCCCAATTTTTCCATAATTGGGTCTTACTGGAAAGGCTTCTCTAATTCTTTAATCTTAAAGTGTGAGTCTTTGAATCAACTCAAGACTGTTGTGCAGTAGAGGTCTGGGAGAATCATCATCATCCATAGGGCTCCAGTTTCTCTTTACTTTCGCCCAGTCTACTTTCATAGCAGTCACCATGCTTCTTGACATTCAATGCCATTCAGATGGTAAGCTCTCTTAACTTCCATCATTTGTTGATGAAAGTCCTCTGTATTTTCTCGGTGAGGAATAACTCCCTCCACTGTCTTCCTAACATCCTCTACTGTCCAGGTCCTAAACACAAGAAGTGTAGGTCTCCGCCCATCTTCTCCAACGCTAGGTTTGGGCACTTTGATCATTGGATATGTTTCTGCCATTTCTGATGATCCTCCAGCTTCTTCCAATCCAACCCCGTAGTTCTTCTCCACTCTTGTTTTGTCCCTTTTCCTCTAAATGTCATTTTTCCTTTTTCTGGTTTGTTTAAATCAGTCAGGAGTGGGTAATAACCTGTCAACCGAGGAACAGTCGGCTCCTGATAAGGAGATGGGGAGAAATCCGCTGGATTCTGCTTCCCCCTCTCTTGTCTTTCTTCCTCAACAGGTTGCAGCTGTCCTGCATGTGCTGCAGGGGTCTGCGTTTGGTCACAACTGACTCATCGGCTACGTCCGAATCCCTCATTACTCACTTGAACCTGGATGAGATCTTTCCATATATTTTAGATCTCCTGTTAATTGGAGTTTCCTATTTGAATTCCCCATTTTTTAAATTAATTTATTATTATTATTATTTATTTTTTTATTTATTTATTCATTCTAGTCACATTCTGGTGATCAGAACCAACTGAGAATGCCGGACCCAGTGATCGGACCAGACGATTGGCTTTCTTCCGGGGATCTATTCTCACGGGCTGTGCACAGTCTTCATTATCCGCGGTTCGCTCCCAGGGACGCAGATATGTTATATTCCAAATTTGAAGGACCAAAGAAAGTCAGATAAATTCATCTAGACAGTAAAGAAAAACACAGTAAGAGACCACACCAACAAGCAAAGTCTCTTGTTCACAAGGGAGAAAGACAAGTGTGACGGAGGACTCCCATCACCCCTTTCTCTCTCCAAGGACTGCTGCTCTCTGTGCTCCTTTTATTGAAAATACAAGTAGGAGGTTACAATTTACAAGCAGAGGAACAAAGTTGAAACGTTCATTAAGGGTGTCGTATAATGAACTTATTGGTTATGTTTTCAATTCCAACAGCATCTTACCTTATCTGTTGAGGACAGTGTGTCGTGAAACCCACTCATCCTAGTTTGGGGTAAGAAGCAGGCAATGAAACACAGAAGAACTGTTGCTGTAAAGGTAAAAAGGTCATCTGTGAACTACACTTTGAATTAACATTTAAAAACACTATTAAAAACAATGCTAGAAAAAAAAACAATTTCTTTCACAGCAGGAGAGATTAAATAGTTTAACAGGCCGCGTATGGCACCTGGGTCATAGTTTGTCCACCCCTGCTCTCAACTCTGACTTAAGGTACACAAACAGAATTTGCATTAAAATAACTCAATGAAAGTGATGGCCTTCATAGCATTATCAAATGTTTTTCATATGATCTGTTCCAGCTTTTGTTGCAGCACATGAGACTAAATTGAACTTTTTCTTTGTTTTGTATCCACATAATTAACATGATATCACCTGATTTCTTATATTTATGCTCAGATAAGCTCTGAGTCTTTTTATGTTTGCATTGTTCAAATGAAACATTCATGAGTCTCAAGACTGCCATTATGTAAAGGCCGTGAAGGGAAAAATGTTTTCAGACCAGTTTTCTGAACTTTTCCGGGCTCAGATTAAACACACCAGAGGATAAATAAAGAGCATTAAAAATAAAAACAATCTTTGTTATAATCTCTCTTTCAGCATTCCTAAAGGTCAGAGGTCAAGTCTTAGATGTGACATGATATGATAAACCTGTGTTGCAACTATGACTGTTCATACAGTAAGGGTGGAATTTGAGTCAATAAGGCATTTTTTCACAGGAGAGGCATTCAAAGTCACGCTTATGAATCTTCTTCAGAAGTCTTCATTCTCACGTCTTTTGTTTATTTTGTTTATTTTGTTTATTTATTTGGAGCCCCATTAGCTTCCACAAAGTGGTCGCTAGTCTTCCTGGGGTCCATACACAAAAAAATACATACATTTTACCAATTTCACAAAAACCAAAACTGATTTCAGAAAATACAGTGACTAATTCATCATATTTACCTTAAAAGCTTCACATGTTAAAATAAGTTAAAACAATTTCATTTTTATACCAGCATATCAAAACACATAGCAACATAACCTCAACAATAATACATAGCATATCATTCAAATTGTTAGTTATTGTAAGTGGTCCATGTATCTTAGTTTTAAAATCTTTTTGAAATGATATTTGTTACTAATAAGCCTTGTCCTTACAGACACTTGATTCCATGCAACAGAAGATCTAAACAGCACTGTTCTTCTCATATAGTTAGATCTTGAAAAAGGAACAATCAAATCACCAGAGCTGACCTGACGAGTTTGATATTGGTGACAATACCCACTGTATAAAACTTTGTTTACCAAATATTGTGGACATTTTTTAAAAATGACATTGTGCATCAAGCATTGAAGACTGAGTTGTACTTTGTCTTTTACCATCAACCAACCTAAAATGGTATGCATCTCGTTCACATTGGTCCAAAAAGAGCAACCAAGAGCCACCCTGGCAGCTCGATTTTGGGCAAGTTGTAATTTTTTTAGATGCCCCTGTGTCGCACTAGACCAAATGACTGGGCAATACTCCAGATGTGACAAAACCAAAGACTGTACAACTGTCCTCATGACTGAAGGTGGACAATATTGCGCACACCTCCGAGCCAGGGCGATTCCTCTGCCCATCTTGGATACTATGTGATTAATCTGATCTGTCCAAGAGAGCTGATCATCTAATTTGATGCCCAGAAGCTTGGTTTTAGTCACTTGTTCAACTAAACTATTGTCAATCCTCAAATTCAGGTAACATGGTGCATTCAATAAATATTTTGTACCGAAAACGATGCATTTTGTTTTAGATGTATTAAGAACCAATTTATTCAACTTAACCCAATTGGTGACTAAATTAAGTTGATTCTGTAGGGCTGTATTGAGCTCTGGCCCAGTAGTAGATGCACAGAATAAAGTCGCATCATCTGCATATAACACCACTTCTGCATTTCTAATCTCCTGGGACATATCATTTACAAACACTGAAAATAAAAGTGGACCCAAACAACTACCTTGTGGAACCCCACATGACATAAACTTTGTTTCAGACAAGCTGCCATTGAAGAGGACTTTCTGTGTTCTGCCATTAAGATAATTTCTTATCAGTGAAAGAGCCAATTGTGAAAATCCATAACATTTGAGCTTTGCCAACAGAATATCATGGTCGATTACATCAAAAGCAGCTGTGAAATCTAAAAGTACCGCACCCACATATTTTTTATCATCCAAATGTGTTAACCACTGGTCTACCATATGTACTAATGCCGTATTGGTTGAATGACCTGGTCTGTAGGCATGCTGTGCACTAGTAAACAGATCATTTGAGATAAAGTAATGTAGCATTTGATTAAATATCAACCTTTCAAAAATTTTACTCAAAACAGGGAGAACATGAACTGGTCTGCAGTTTGAAGCAGTAAACTCTGACTTTTCATCCTTAATTAGAGGTATAATTTTTGATTGTTTCCATTGGTCAGGAAACACACCACTGATCAGTGCTCTATTAAAAATATGACATATTGGTTTGTCCAAAACATTTGCAACTATTTTAAGGATTCTACCATCAATGTAATCAATACCTGGTGTTTTATCGTCAGGTAATGAGAGAAGCAAATCTTGAACATTATTCTCACTAACAGTGTCGAACACCAAGGAACAAGCTTTATTTTCCATTGTCAATTGAATATTTTGACAAGGAGAGCTTATATCCTGTGCTACCATAGAGGATCTCAGCTTTTCAACTTTGTTAATAAAAAAGTCATTCAAATGATTGGCAATATCAAATGGTTTACTGACACTAATGCCACCAATTTCCATATTCAAATTAAAAGTCTTTGTTTTTTTGCACATCAGTTCTTGTAACACTTTCCACAATCTTTTACTGTCATTCATGGAACCACAAATTTTTTGTCCAAAATATTCTTTTTTTTTCAAAAAGTTTAATTTTGTAACTTTATTCCTTAATATGCGATAGTTTGTATAATCCTCTACATGTTTAGAGTTGGAAGCCACCTTTTTTGCGTTGTCTCTGTCATGGCCTGGCAGCTACTCCCTCCTCCCCCCTCCTTTCTCTGTTGGACGCGACCAGCTGGATCCACTCACCTCATCTACACCTTCCTTCATAAGCTCCTCCTGGATCATCAGCCGGTGCCAGTTCGTTGTTCCTCCTATGGTGCATAGTCTGGTCAGCTCATGTTTGTTGTCTCAGTTTCTAAGAACCAAGCTCATGTTTTTGTCTTCGCTCTGCTTCAGGACTTTAACCTTCCGGATCCTCACCTGGTCGCAGTCCTTCCACGTTGCAGTCACGCCAACCCTGAAACCTCCAGCCAGCCGCCTCGCCTCGCCTTGCTTCAAGCTTCGCCCACGCCATCTCAAGTAACCTCCAGCCTGCGTCTCGTCTCGTCTGGATTCAAGCCTCGCTCTCGCCGCAGTTCACCCTCGAGGAGATTCCCGCTCAAGATTTCCACCAGCCTGCTCACGCCCTCTCTGCCTGAGGAAGGAAGCCCTGTCAATCTCACGTTCAAATTAAACCACTTAATACTTACCGTTGTGTCAAGTCTCATTCCGGGTTCCAGCATCTGGGTCATTCCTGAACTCTCGTTCGAATCATGACAGAACGAACTGGCCAAACACCTGACCCAGCTGACCCGGAGGGACTTCGTCACGCCATTGCCTTCCAAGGTAACTTGTTGAATCGCCAAGCTGACGCTTTGACGCAAATGTCCTCCGCCCAGCAGGAACTATTTCGCCGTCTCGACGGCATAACGCAATCGCTAATGGAACTGACCGGGCAAACCACTAACCTCGCCTCCGGTGCCGCCTCCACTTCTTCCGGCAACAGTGCCACTTCCGCTTCCCAGTTTTCCCCGGAAAACGTCCGTCTACAGCCGGAACCCTTTTTCGGGGATGTTTCTGCCTGTGGAGGGTTCCTACTACAATGTGACCTGATTTTCCAACAAGCTCCCAGGTATTATCATGCCGATCACGCTCGCATTTCATTAATAGTAAATTCTCTCCGCAGAAAGGCGCTGCAATGGGCTCAAGCCTTCCTGGCCTCTCATCCCATCACGCATCTCCCATTCGAACGCTTCCTGGGAGAATTCCGTCTCGTCTTCGACCGACCCCGAAGGCAGGAAGAAGCCACCCGGCGGTTGCTAAGTCTCAAACAAGGCAACCGCCCGGTAAGCGAACACCTCATAGACTTTCGAATTTTTGCTGTCGAGGCTGGATGGCCGGATCCCGCGCTCAAGGGAATTTTTTACCAGTCCTTGAATGAGCGCATTAAAGACCACCTTTGTACCCAGCCAGAGACGGACACTTTTGAAGAACTCGTCACAGCCGCCTTAAGGTCAGACCTTCGCCTCCGGGAACGCCAGACTGAGCAGAAAAGTAAGCCTCCGTCATCCCTTGTCAATTCCGTTCGTCACTTACCTCTGGTTGCTCCAGCTAAACCAGCTTCACTTCCTGTTAGACTAGAAAAACCCATGCAAATAGGTCACTCCAAGCTCTCCCTAGAGGAGAGAAAGACACGTCGTGATGAGGGATTATGTTTTTACTGCGGGCAGGCGGGTCATCAGGTCCCACAATGCGCTGTTCGTTTAAATTCCCCGAACCCCCCGTTAAGTGACAGGCCACGGGGGGTTAATTCTGAAACTTTTCATGTTCCCAAGTTTCTGTATGTTCCTGTCAAGATCTGTAATCAGAGCAAGATTTTGGAAACCAAAGCACTTATTGACTCTGGGGCCGAACATAGTTTAATGGACCAAAGTCTCGTTCATGAACTCTCCCTCCCTGTCGAAGTCCTCGACAACGCTGTAAATACTGCAGGGCTGGGGGGCAAACAATTGTCACGCATCACCAAACGTACCGGTCCGGTTCTCGTTTTTACCTCCGGTAACCACCGGGAGTACCATCACTTCTTCATCACCCAATGTCCGCAGACACCCTTAATTCTCGGGTTCTCTTGGCTCCAAAAGCACAACCCCTGTTTAGATTGGGGGTCATCCCGCGTTTCCAACTGGAGCACCTACTGTATGGCTAATTGTCTGCAGTCGGCTGTACCCCACACCAAGTTACCTGACCCAGGGTCTAATAAAGAAATCGATCTGACTAACATACCCACCTGTTACCATGACCTACGTTCTGTTTTCTGCAAATCCAGGGCTAGTGCCTTACCTCCACATCGTCCGTACGACTGCGCCATCGAGTTGCTTAATGGAGCACCTCTCCCTAAGAGCAAATTGTACAATCTTTCTGGTCCGGAGAAGAGCTCCATGGAGGCTTATATTCAGGAGGCACTATCCCTGGGTCACATACGTCCTTCTTGTTCTCCAGTCGCTGCTGGTTTCTTTTTTGTGGAGAAGAAGGATAAGACCTTGCGTCCGTGTATTGATTTTAGAGAATTAAACCAGATCACAGTCAAAGATAAGTACTCCCTACCGTTACTCGAGTCTGTTTTCAACTCCGTTCAGCAAGCTATGATTTTCACGAAGCTGGATCTCAGGAACGCTTATCACCTTGTACGCATGCGTGAAGGTGATGAGTGGAAAACGGCGTTCAACACTCCGTTGGGCCACTTTGAATACCTAGTGATGCCGTTTGGTCTCACCAACGCTCCTGCAGTGTTCCAGCGGTTGGTGAATGACGTTCTCAGGGATTTTCTGAACCGGTTTGTCTTCGTGTATCTCGACGATATTCTTGTCTTTTCCGCCAACGAGACACAACACGAACATCACGTCCGTCTCGTCCTAGAACGACTTCTCGCCAATCAGTTATTCGTCAAGGCCGAGAAGTGTGCTTTCCACGTTTCCTCCGTCCCCTTCTTGGGTTATATCATTGAGGCGGGTAATATCCGCCCCGACCCTGCCAAGATCGAGGCCGTCGTTCAGTGGGAGACACCCCAATCCCGCAAGAAACTCCAACAGTTCCTTGGGTTCTCTAATTTCTACCGTCGTTTCATTCGGGATTATAGTACCATTGCTGCTCCCCTCACACGGCTTACTTCCACCAATCGCCCCTTCATCTGGGACCCTGCCGCTGATGCCGCTTTCAAACGGCTCAAAACCCTTTTCGTATCCGCTCCTATCCTCATTCAACCCGATGTGTCCAAGCAATTTATTGTGGAGGTCGATGCCTCAGACTCTGGAGTGGGAGCTGTGTTATTCCAGCGCGAGGACAGTACCGGGAAGCTCAAACCATGCGCCTTCTTTTCGCGCAAGTTAAGCCCAACGGAACAAAATTACGATGTGGGCAATCGTGAATTGTTGGCAATCAAGCTCGCGTTGGAAGAATGGCGCCACTGGCTGGAGGGGGCGGAACAGCAATTCATCATCTGGACCGACCACAAAAACTTGGCTTACCTGCGCAGTGCTAGACGGCTCAACTCACGCCAGGCCAGATGGTGTCTATTTTTCGATCGTTTCAACTTTATCATCTCCTACCGACCGGGCAGTCGTAACGTCAAGCCGGATGCCTTGTCTCGGATTCACTCCATCACTGAAAACCGCACGGACTCTACCATACTGCCTACGTCATGTTTTGTAGGGAACCTCACTTGGGAAATCGAATCCAAGGTGCAGCAGGCCCAGAATGAGATCCCCGCCGGGGTCGTCAGTCCTTCGGGCACTCTCTACGTTCCTGACTCCCTCAGGTCCGACGTCCTCGCCTGGGGTCATACCTCCCGTATTGCCTGCCACGGTGGGGTTTATCGCACCATTCGTCTCCTGAGGCGTCGCTTCTTCTGGCCCACCTTAGAACGCGATGTGAAGGAGTACATTGCTGCCTGCACCACGTGTGCCCGCTCAAAGACCTCCAACAGACCTCCCTCTGGTCTTCTGCAACCCCTGCCTGTCCCGAGCCGCCCCTGGTCCCACATAGCGGTGGACTTTGTTACAGGGCTACCACCTTCTCACGGCCACACAGTTATACTCACCGTCATTGATCGCTTCTCCAAGGCCGCCCAGTTTATCCCTCTCCCTCAGTTGCCCACCGTTTCCGAGACCGCCGACGCCCTCGTCGATAACGTCTTCAGGCATCACGGTATACCTTGTGACATTGTCTCTGATCGTGGTCCCCAGTTCACGTCCCAGGTCTGGAAGGCTTTCTGCTCTGCCCTGGGGGCCACGGTCAGTTTGACCTCCGGTTACCACCCTCAGGCTAACGGCCAAGCGGAGCGGGCCAATCAAGAGCTGGAGGCCGCTCTCAGGTGCCTGGCGTCCCAAAATCAATCTGACTGGTCAAAGTATCTGGTTTGGGCAGAATATGCCCACAACAATCATTCCTCCACCGCCACGGGCTTGTCCCCTTTTGAGGCCTCTCTGGGTTACTCACCCCCACTGTTTCCTTCCCAGGAATTGGATCTGGCGGTGCCCTCGGTCCAGCTCCATCTTCAACGTTGTCGGGACATCTGGCTTCAGACCAGGGCCGCCCTTCTCCGTACCGCCGAGGGTAACCGCCAGATAGCCAACCGCCACAGGGGGGTGAGTCCAGATTACCAACCTGGTCAGAAGGTGTGGTTGTCCTCCCGCAACATTCCCCTCCAGGCTTCGTCCCGTAAATTATCCCCCAGGTTTATTGGTCCCTACACCATTGAGCGGGTCATCAACCCCTCATGTGTTCGACTTCGTCTCCCGGCTGCCCTACAGATCCACCCAACATTTCACGTGTCACAGATCAAACCAGTCTCTGAGAGCCCGTTGTGCCCGCCGTCCACTTCCCCGCCACCCGCCCGTACCATCGATGGGGCTCCCGCCTTCACGGTCTCTGCTGTCTTGGACGTCCGGCGTCGTGGTCGTGGAGTCCAATTTTTGGTGGACTGGGAGGGGTATGGTCCGGAGGAACGTTCGTGGATCTCGCGTTCGCTCATCCTGGACCATACCCTCATCGACGACTTCTACGCTGCCCATCCTGATCGTCGCCCTGGACCGCCTGGTGGCGGTCGTTGAGGGGGGGGTACTGTCATGGCCTGGCAGCTACTCCCTCCTCCCCCCTCCTTTCTCTGTTGGACGCGACCAGCTGGATCCACTCACCTCATCTACACCTTCCTTCATAAGCTCCTCCTGGATCATCAGCCGGTGCCAGTTCGTTGTTCCTCCTATGGTGCATAGTCTGGTCAGCTCATGTTTGTTGTCTCAGTTTCTAAGAACCAAGCTCATGTTTTTGTCTTCGCTCTGCTTCAGGACTTTAACCTTCCGGATCCTCACCTGGTCGCAGTCCTTCCACGTTGCAGTCACGCCAACCCTGAAACCTCCAGCCAGCCGCCTCGCCTCGCCTTGCTTCAAGCTTCGCCCACGCCATCTCAAGTAACCTCCAGCCTGCGTCTCGTCTCGTCTGGATTCAAGCCTCGCTCTCGCCGCAGTTCACCCTCGAGGAGATTCCCGCTCAAGATTTCCACCAGCCTGCTCACGCCCTCTCTGCCTGAGGAAGGAAGCCCTGTCAATCTCACGTTCAAATTAAACCACTTAATACTTACCGTTGTGTCAAGTCTCATTCCGGGTTCCAGCATCTGGGTCATTCCTGAACTCTCGTTCGAATCATGACAGTCTCTCCGCTTCATGAGTGATAATAATTCCTCATCTAACCATGGAGCACTATTACTTTTTACCGTTCTTTTACGAAGTGGAGCATGTTTCTCAACAATCTTTCCAAACGTTGCCATAAAAATGTTCAAAGAAGCATTTACATCAATTTCCTGCACAACTGTAGACCAATTCGAACTTTTGATATCATCAATAAATAGATTGGGATTAAAATGTTTATAGGATCTGCGATACATGATTCTTCCACCGGATTTAGGCATTTTTGTTTGCTTTGTAATGGCTATCAAATTATGATCAGAACACCCTACTCCAATAGAAACTGCCTGGGAGCATAAATCAGGAACGTTAGTGTAAATGTGATCTATGCAGGTTGATTTAGATGAATTATCCATAGCAATTCTAGTTGGTTGTGTCATGACCTGTTTAAGATTACATGTATTAGCCATTGTAATGATCTTTTCAAACAAAAAACTTTTCTTTGAAAACCAGTCTATATTAAAGTCCCCAAGAAGAAACATTTCCCCACATTTATTTGAGACCATTTCCATATTTTCACATATTTTTTGTAAGTATTCTGCATTGGAGCTAGGTGGTCTGTAACAACAACCGACCAGTGTTGGTTTACTAAATGGAAGATTAATTTGCAACCATATTACTTCGATGTCTCTGCTCATTAACTCTGATTTTAGGGTAGCAACAATATTCTCCTTGACATAAAATGCTACTCCTCCACCATTTTGATTCCTATCTCTTCTGTATAATCTGTACCCATCAACATTTAGCATTGAGTTTTCAAAAGTACTATCTAGGTGTGTTTCAGATAAGGCTAAGACATGAATATTTTCAGTCAAACATATTTGTGTGATTTCATTAATCTTGTTTCTCAAGCTACATATATTTAAGTGTGCTAAAACTATACCTGTTTTGTGGCCCATTTGCAACTAAACACAACATATTTGCATTAATACAAAACTTTGAACATACATGACAATAGACAGTTCTCTTGGTCATTTAATCCGATTATTGCCTCTGTTCATTTACAGGCCAGATAACAAGTTTGTCATACCTTAACTCAGCTCTTTCCCCTTTTTCTCTGGCTGCTTTCAGCTGGGGCAGCAATTCCCTTCTCCTCTGCTGCACCACATCTGAAAAGTCTTCATTGACATATATACTTGTTCCCTTTAACTTTTTGGTTGAGGAAAGTATACGCTGGCGGTCCTTGAACCTGAGAAGCTTGACAAAAATCTTTCTAGGCCTTCGTCCGTCTTGAAACTTTCCCAGTCGATGTACTTTCTCAATTTCAATGTTTGAGCCATCTAGACCCAATTTCTCAGACAGCATTTGTTGGATCTTGATTTCTAATCCACCAGTGGTTTCTCCTTTTTCTTCTGCGATCCCATCAATTAGAAGATTAGATCTCCTTGACTGGTTTTCAAGATAGTCCAACTTATGAAACAAGTCCTCCATTTCCTTCTTGAGCTTTGCAATGTCATTTTCAATTGCTTTGATTTTTACATCAGTACCTTTATATGTAGATGTCACCTCTTCCACAATGCCCTGGGTGAATTGTAGGCTTGTTTTCAGTTCATGGACTTCTTTGATAACACCATCCAACCTTTTTGTATTTCCATCCATGATGATCTGAATAAAACTCTTGAAGTTCTCTTGTTGCTGTTGTAGCATTTCTTTGTAGAATTCCTTTTGCTGATCCATTAAATGGCTCAGTGTACTCATGGTCACAATAGCATCCTCATCAAGCAATGTTTTACTTGGTTTGGGAGGCATTATTTCTCACTCACTCTTACCAAGATGTACCAAGGAAATATTAAAGTGAGGAGGTTTTTTAGGCCTCGAGGCCTAGAAGCCTGCAGCCCCAACGTGATCAATTGCAAATGTTAAAGTTCCATACAACCTCAATGTTGTTAGAATCTCCAATACTCAGTCCCACCACTGATGTCAACCGAGTATCAGCTTTATGTAATAATCTCAAAAGGATTACGTTGATTTTGAGTAGATTCTGAGAGGCCAAGGATTCAGACAGAAGCCACGGCAGCCATCTTGTTCACCTCACAGATTTGTCACGCTTATGAATCTTCTTCAGAAGTCTTCATTCTCACGTCTTTTGTAGTGTGGAACAACATTGACCAAAATTCAAACCAGTTAGGTTCAGCACAAAAAAGGTAAATAATCACAACTAACTTTTTAAACACTTTTGTGTTGTCTTTGAGTAAGCTTAGGATGTATTAGAATGAAAATTACATAAATGTAACAAATAGACAAGAAAAAAAGACTTTTTTAACATTGCTCACTATATTGGACCAAAAAGAAGACTGGACGAAAACAAATCTCAAGGTTTTTTTTACTCAAAAGGGAAAAAAGTACACTCCATATTGGAAAGTATTGAACAGTGCAAATTTTCCACCAGTTTGATTTAAAAATGTAAAAGTTTGATAGCTTTTTTTTTTTATTTGAGTCATGCAGGCCAAGCCCGAGGTCACTTTCACACTGAAATGTTTGGTTCAAACCAGCATTTCCTCCAAAGCTCTCAGTCTTTCTGTCTGCTGTGAAGGTGAGCGGACCAAACAAGTGAACTCTGGTTGACCTGAAAACAAGGATCTCGTTTTGCTTGCAAGCAAACCCTGGTGTGACTCAGTTACAGAATGAGTGCACTCAAACTATTCAGTTTGACTAGCTAGTGGCTTTGAAACAAGTGTGTTATTACTTTATTTTACCCGTTCCCTTCAGAATCCCTGTGAGGTGAAAAGAACTGGACAGGTCTCCTGTGCGACAGAAGTAATTTTCAAACTGATCCATTTGATGTTTCAGTTTTGGAATCACGAGTAAAACAAAAACTGCTGAATGGAAGAAAAGCAAAAGACGTCAGGGGATCTTTATATCCAGTAAACATAGAAGGAAACGAAAATAAAGACACGGAGTCAAGATATTCATAGAAAAAAAGAGAACATTGTGAATAATTTCCTTCCCTATAAGTACCTTGAGGTCAAGACCCACAGCTTTCATCTACATATGTATTTTTACAGTAAGAGCTTTTTAACAAAGATCCCCCTTTAAAAGCTGAAAAAAATGCAACCTGCGCATCAAGCTCAGTATTTTTTTATTCTATGTGCTTCTTTTACAGTCATCTTCATTCGTGATTTTAAAATGTCTGCACACATGGGCTGAACTCTGAACAGCTGTTTTGGTGTTTTATCGTCAGGTAATGAGAGAAGCAAATCTTGAACATTATTCTCACTAACAGTGTCGAACACCAAGGAACAAGCTTTATTTTCCATTGTCAATTGAATATTTTGACAAGGAGAGCTTATATCCTGTGCTACCATAGAGGATCTCAGCTTTTCAACTTTGTTAATAAAAAAGTCATTCAAATGATTGGCAATATCAAATGGTTTACTGACACTAATGCCACCAATTTCCATATTCAAATTAAAAGTCTTTGTTTTTTTGCACATCAGTTCTTGTAACACTTTCCACAATCTTTTACTGTCATTCATGGAACCACAAATTTTTTGTCCAAAATATTCTTTTTTTTTCAAAAAGTTTAATTTTGTAACTTTATTCCTTAATATGCGATAGTTTGTATAATCCTCTACATGTTTAGAGTTGGAAGCCACCTTTTTTGCGTTGTCTCTCCGCTTCATGAGTGATAATAATTCCTCATCTAACCATGGAGCACTATTACTTTTTACCGTTCTTTTACGAAGTGGAGCATGTTTCTCAACAATCTTTCCAAACGTTGCCATAAAAATGTTCAAAGAAGCATTTACATCAATTTCCTGCACAACTGTAGACCAATTCGAACTTTTGATATCATCAATAAATAGATTGGGATTAAAATGTTTATAGGATCTGCGATACATGATTCTTCCACCGGATTTAGGCATTTTTGTTTGCTTTGTAATGGCTATCAAATTATGATCAGAACACCCTACTCCAATAGAAACTGCCTGGGAGCATAAATCAGGAACGTTAGTGTAAATGTGATCTATGCAGGTTGATTTAGATGAATTATCCATAGCAATTCTAGTTGGTTGTGTCATGACCTGTTTAAGATTACATGTATTAGCCATTGTAATGATCTTTTCAAACAAAAAACTTTTCTTTGAAAACCAGTCTATATTAAAGTCCCCAAGAAGAAACATTTCCCCACATTTATTTGAGACCATTTCCATATTTTCACATATTTTTTGTAAGTATTCTGCATTGGAGCTAGGTGGTCTGTAACAACAACCGACCAGTGTTGGTTTACTAAATGGAAGATTAATTTGCAACCATATTACTTCGATGTCTCTGCTCATTAACTCTGATTTTAGGGTAGCAACAATATTCTCCTTGACATAAAATGCTACTCCTCCACCATTTTGATTCCTATCTCTTCTGTATAATCTGTACCCATCAACATTTAGCATTGAGTTTTCAAAAGTACTATCTAGGTGTGTTTCAGATAAGGCTAAGACATGAATATTTTCAGTCAAACATATTTGTGTGATTTCATTAATCTTGTTTCTCAAGCTACATATATTTAAGTGTGCTAAAACTATACCTGTTTTGTGGCCCATTTGCAACTAAACACAACATATTTGCATTAATACAAAACTTTGAACATACATGACAATAGACAGTTCTCTTGGTCATTTAATCCGATTATTGCCTCTGTTCATTTACAGGCCAGATAACAAGTTTGTCATACCTTAACTCAGCTCTTTCCCCTTTTTCTCTGGCTGCTTTCAGCTGGGGCAGCAATTCCCTTCTCCTCTGCTGCACCACATCTGAAAAGTCTTCATTGACATATATACTTGTTCCCTTTAACTTTTTGGTTGAGGAAAGTATACGCTGGCGGTCCTTGAACCTGAGAAGCTTGACAAAAATCTTTCTAGGCCTTCGTCCGTCTTGAAACTTTCCCAGTCGATGTACTTTCTCAATTTCAATGTTTGAGCCATCTAGACCCAATTTCTCAGACAGCATTTGTTGGATCTTGATTTCTAATCCACCAGTGGTTTCTCCTTTTTCTTCTGCGATCCCATCAATTAGAAGATTAGATCTCCTTGACTGGTTTTCAAGATAGTCCAACTTATGAAACAAGTCCTCCATTTCCTTCTTGAGCTTTGCAATGTCATTTTCAATTGCTTTGATTTTTACATCAGTACCTTTATATGTAGATGTCACCTCTTCCACAATGCCCTGGGTGAATTGTAGGCTTGTTTTCAGTTCATGGACTTCTTTGATAACACCATCCAACCTTTTTGTATTTCCATCCATGATGATCTGAATAAAACTCTTGAAGTTCTCTTGTTGCTGTTGTAGCATTTCTTTGTAGAATTCCTTTTGCTGATCCATTAAATGGCTCAGTGTACTCATGGTCACAATAGCATCCTCATCAAGCAATGTTTTACTTGGTTTGGGAGGCATTATTTCTCACTCACTCTTACCAAGATGTACCAAGGAAATATTAAAGTGAGGAGGTTTTTTAGGCCTCGAGGCCTAGAAGCCTGCAGCCCCAACGTGATCAATTGCAAATGTTAAAGTTCCATACAACCTCAATGTTGTTAGAATCTCCAATACTCAGTCCCACCACTGATGTCAACCGAGTATCAGCTTTATGTAATAATCTCAAAAGGATTACGTTGATTTTGAGTAGATTCTGAGAGGCCAAGGATTCAGACAGAAGCCACGGCAGCCATCTTGTTCACCTCACAGATTTGTCACGCTTATGAATCTTCTTCAGAAGTCTTCATTCTCACGTCTTTTGTAGTGTGGAACAACATTGACCAAAATTCAAACCAGTTAGGTTCAGCACAAAAAAGGTAAATAATCACAACTAACTTTTTAAACACTTTTGTGTTGTCTTTGAGTAAGCTTAGGATGTATTAGAATGAAAATTACATAAATGTAACAAATAGACAAGAAAAAAAGACTTTTTTAACATTGCTCACTATATTGGACCAAAAAGAAGACTGGACGAAAACAAATCTCAAGGTTTTTTTTACTCAAAAGGGAAAAAAGTACACTCCATATTGGAAAGTATTGAACAGTGCAAATTTTCCACCAGTTTGATTTAAAAATGTAAAAGTTTGATAGCTTTTTTTTTTTATTTGAGTCATGCAGGCCAAGCCCGAGGTCACTTTCACACTGAAATGTTTGGTTCAAACCAGCATTTCCTCCAAAGCTCTCAGTCTTTCTGTCTGCTGTGAAGGTGAGCGGACCAAACAAGTGAACTCTGGTTGACCTGAAAACAAGGATCTCGTTTTGCTTGCAAGCAAACCCTGGTGTGACTCAGTTACAGAATGAGTGCACTCAAACTATTCAGTTTGACTAGCTAGTGGCTTTGAAACAAGTGTGTTATTACTTTATTTTACCCGTTCCCTTCAGAATCCCTGTGAGGTGAAAAGAACTGGACAGGTCTCCTGTGCGACAGAAGTAATTTTCAAACTGATCCATTTGATGTTTCAGTTTTGGAATCACGAGTAAAACAAAAACTGCTGAATGGAAGAAAAGCAAAAGACGTCAGGGGATCTTTATATCCAGTAAACATAGAAGGAAACGAAAATAAAGACACGGAGTCAAGATATTCATAGAAAAAAAGAGAACATTGTGAATAATTTCCTTCCCTATAAGTACCTTGAGGTCAAGACCCACAGCTTTCATCTACATATGTATTTTTACAGTAAGAGCTTTTTAACAAAGATCCCCCTTTAAAAGCTGAAAAAAATGCAACCTGCGCATCAAGCTCAGTATTTTTTTATTCTATGTGCTTCTTTTACAGTCATCTTCATTCGTGATTTTAAAATGTCTGCACACATGGGCTGAACTCTGAACAGCCCCCTCTGAATAACACAAGTCCAAGTGCAAGCAGAGATACAAGTTCTTTTGTTCTCAATTTAGGTACGGGCCTCCAATCTCAAATCCTACGTTATGGTTATACCTAAAAACAGCAGTGAGGATGAGCGGTTAAATCTAGACACAAGAATGGTCAGATCTGGTGGAAAAGATGCATAAATATTTAAGAACAGTATTAGGACATTGTTGTCAGTTTTTAGTCATAAACATTGTATTTTGAAGAAAAAGTAACCCTTTTTGGACCAATTTCCTGTTTCAATTTATAAGAAATATAAAATACATTAAACATGTTTAGTGGTTTCATTGTTACCGTAACATTGTGTAATAACATTTTTGGTCACTTTAAAGTCTATCAAGCCCTTATTAGTTTGAGATATTTTTGAGCGTTTCTACTATTCTACAATTTGCTGTAATAACTTACCTTTCAAAATAGTTTTTTGAGGCTTTTTATTCATTTGTTTTAGTACAACCCTTTTTTGGTACAAATTTTCTTTCATTATAATGGATGCTAATTTCACAATATACTTGAACTGTACAAAAACACAATTCAGAATACTGTATTTTGTCATTTTGTTTACTGAAAAAAATCACACAAATTAAGAACAAACAGTTTTGACATTTTACAACAAAGTTCAAAACTGCACAAACAAAATAAAAATGTAAAAAACAACAAACTATATAAAATGATCCATGAATTTATTAAGTGTGTCTCCTACAACATACAATACCACCTCACAGGCCTCAAGAAGTGTCTCTTCTTTTACCCACTGAAATGTCAAGAATTTGCCTTTAGCCATTGGTCCCATTGGGCCCCTTAATCGACCAGTGAACCATCCAGTGTGTACCATGCTTTTAACCAACAGTAGCTGGGATAGGCTCCAGCAACATATGACCCCCAAAAGGATTGAATGGATTCAGGAAATAGATGGATGGATGGCACTTGCTTGCTTAACGATGTCAGCGCCACCAACGGGACAGTTTGGGGTATTTTGCAACTTGTAAAATGAAATTAAATGCTAACATTTTTGTAAATTTCAAGTACCTTGTCAATTTTGTGTCATAATTCTTGTTATGTCTGCTTCACTTGAGATCAGCTCATCCAGCCCTGCTCTCAGTCTTTTGCCTTTAACTCCAATCTGGGTTATTTTACATTGTTTTTTTCTTTTTCAATAAATTGTGAATCACCTATGGCCTGCTGTCTGCTATTTGATCCACTCAATTTGTCCGCTCAAACAAGTGGATATCCTGAGAAAAGGAACTCTGGTCTAGACCAAGTGGTGCAGTGTGACAGTGCCTTGCTGCTCCTTCTTCAGCACTGTAATGATTACCAAAATGGTTTAGATATGCTCAATGCCAGAATTGCTATAATCCTTAACTGCTTTTTTCACAAATTCTGGTGTTTTGGTTTGATCCTCCTGACAAAAGTATTATTGGAGTATTAAGTATTGTGGGTCAAATGCGTTGATCTCCTTACTCACTCTCTATCAAGATAAGACTTTATGATGTCACATCAAAACGCTGTATTTGGTGAGGAGCCAGTTTAGCTTGTGCTGGTTTGCGGCACCTTCCATCCGTGAAACCAGGGCTCAAATCCAGGCTGCTCCCTATTACCTTCTCTGCCTCTGTGCCAGACCCAAGCCAAGATAAATTGAGAGGGTTGCATCAGGAATGGCATCCAGCATAAAACATTGCCAAGTTAACCATGCAACTCCTCCTCAAAAGAGAGGTTGTTTTGCTGATGGGAAAAAGTGAAAGAAGAAGATCAAAACGCTGTATTTCTGTATGTTGGGAGGATCCTAACCTCAACTTAGCATAACATCCATAGATATTTTCCTTAAGGTATTTTCTCACAAAGTCAACAATTTTGTGAAGTGCACCTCTATAGGAATAAATGAATAAATGAAAAGCCCTCACACTGTCACTTCCAACATACTGCAGGCTTACAAGATTCCTTTTTTTAACTTCTAAATCCAGTTGTGGTCAGAATGGTCAACAATTCCCATTTGGGAAATAATACTTCATATTTCTATGTTGATTTTAAGCAAAACTTTAGCTGATATAAGGTGGAAAATATCCATTTTCCAGCGGTACATCTGTATAATACAAGAGAGCAACCCTAGCACGGGGATAGTAGACATTCATCCTTACTGAGTTACCAAAAATGTCTCAATCAGTCTGGAGGTCATCCTGAATCAACGAGTGTTACAAGAAGAAGAAGAAGAAGAAGCTGACGTGATGCCCTTGTTTAAAAGGAAGTGTCTCTCCCAGAAACTTTCGTTCTGAGGTGAGTGATTGCAAAAGGTCCATCATCTGACAATTACAACTCGTGGCCCTGGAATTCCCAGAATGAAGCAGCAATTTTTAACTCCTTTTTTGGCTAAAACCTAACATCAGGTCATGACCTTTCTGTCCTGAAAAATCAAGGAAAGATTATGTGTCAACAGTGATGAGGCGTGTATGCAAATGATCATGAATCCAGTCAATATAAGGAACACATCTGCTCTTTCTTTTCATCTGTGAAAATTGACGATATTTCTGCTGATTTTTCTCTGAAAGTTTGCATCTCTTTTGTCTGCAGGTCTTACGGTGAGTAAAAAAATATTCAAAGACACATTTAGGAATATCTATTAATATCTATGATGATCATCATAAAGGGAGTTTTTAATCAGCCGAATGTGCAGTAAATTTCTAGATCAAAATGTAATGAATGGGTACCTGACAGGTAATAGGCATTAATGGGTTTTATACAAAATATTTGTCTGATGTCGTGTTTTGTGTGTGTTTATGTAAAGTACTTTTAGTAACAGGAGTTGGAAACGTTTAATTTGATTTCATTTTTTATCTTCTACTTGGGGGTCTGGGTTAAAATTTCACACAAACTTTAGTGCATGTGATTTCCACAGCTATTTTAAATGGAATATTTTTTCCCATACCAAATAATTGATGATCACTTTTGGTGCATTTGAAGAGTACCTGTCAGTGTAACAACCTTCAAATCAGATTCTGAATTTTAGGCCGAAAAACATAAAAGTAGACCTGGCTGAAATGATGAACAGTCTTGATCTTTTTTTGAAGCCTGATAGAATGAAACCTTTCGATATTTTCTTTATGGGTACCATCTCATGACAATACAAGATCTGCACTGCACTGAGTTGAACTCTGGATGTGCACAAGATGCAATGGACAACACTTTAGCCTCACGAGGAGAGGCTATGGTTCAAATCCCAACTCATCTTGTTGAGTTTGTCATTTGCAGGTTCTCCCAGTGCATGCATGTTTCTATTTTGCTGCAGCTCTTCTGGCTTTCTCTCACTGTCCACAGTTTTATAAGTTCATCAGACACTTTGAATTCTGCATTAGGAGTATATGTAGCTGTCTGTCTATGGGCAGGTTACCAGATCCACACTGGTACCCTGCCTTGACCAATGATAGCTTGAGTATGCTGTGAGCTTCATGGCCTTAATCTGCACCAAGCCGGAATAGATAATGGATTAATTCATTCACAGACAGATGGTTTTGAAGTGTTCTTTCCATCCTCCTTGCCAGAGGTTCATAGAAGCTGCTTGTTTGATCTAAAAGAATTTAGATTGAGATCTTCAATTCAATTCATTTTTATTTATATAGCCCAAATTCACAACAACAGTTGTCTCAGTGGGCTTCGTACCGGTAATTGTAAGGTAAACATACAATCAAAAAGGATCATAAGTGCATAGAATTCAATAGGATAATACTAAACTTTCATTAAACAGACTAAACTGAACTGGCATCCCTGCCCTTAGACCCTCCTTCAAACCATCTTCATGGTTAGATTCTGCCATTCATCTCAAGCAGTCGCCTTATTACAGGAATACATTATTTGATTTATGGCTGGGTAGCTCGGTTGGTAAGGTGAAAGGCTACCATGGAGGGATCCAGGGTTCAAATCCCAGAGGGGATTTAGCAATGGCACTGGGGGCAATTACCACATCAATGGCAAGCACTTAACATCACTCAGTGGGGGTCCTTAGGCCTCTGGAGTGCAGTTCAACTACAGCTCACCACTCCCCCAGGGGATGGGTCAAATGCAGAAAAGAATTTCCCCTTTGTGGGATAAATAAAGTAACAATTATATTATTATAAGATGCAGATTTATTTAATAATAATAATTAAAACTTGTTCTAAGACATAAAAAGGAAAATCTGAAGTGGAGAAATTTCCATCTTTAAAGAAGAAAAGACAACATTTTAGTTTTGTGTCGACGTTTAAGACACACAAGCTTTAAAAATATTTCTACAGGATCAATTTAATCATAAACAATGAACCAGTTCTTCATGATGTGATTTTCCGTTATGACTGCAACATCCACAAACTATTAGAATTATTTTGCTGCCGACTACATTTTGCCCTTCCTAAATAAAATATTTCCTGATTTCCTCGAAACACACTGGACTTCCAGTTGATTTTATTTACTTTATTAACCATTTCTTTCAGCTGGCATGTGACGCTAATGCCCAAAGAACCATTCACATGACAGCAGCTTTGTAGAGTTGATCTGTTGAAAAAGATCTCCTCAGTTCAGAATAGAATGAAGCGAAAATAATTAAATTATTCTAAATTTTTTTTATAAATGTTGCTTAAAACAGGATAGACTTGAAATCTTGTGTTGTTTAGGCCTGATTTTGAATTAAAAAAAATAACAATTAAATTTTGACCATTTTGATGATACTGGAAAAAAGGCACGTTTTCCTTGATGAATAGAATTCTTAGAGGATTATTTTCTTTTATTCTGGCCTTTCACTATGAACCACATAAGTGACTTTGGGTGAAGGTGGCAGCATGTTTGCTGTTTATCTGACAACAGCAACAACATCACTTTAAAAAGGGATTCAAATCCCCTTTAAAAAAAAACTTCCATTGATTTGAACTTCAGATAATTTCAAGTATTTCTACATACATGAATGCAGTCAACTATCTCACAGATAGCTAAGTTGCACGAACAAGCATCAGAGACAATGTCAACGAATGAAAGGTCCCCCCCCCATATAGTTCTGTTCAAACATTTTTGGTGAGCTGACAACAAATCTAGAATTAAACTGGAACCAAACAATCCTCATTTCTAAACTGAAAACAAGGAGTAAATTGAGGCCTCTTGATTTCTCTCTTAGAATTGTGTTCCTCCTTTTGTCCTTTTCCGATTTTTTGATGGAACAAATAGATAAGTGCTTGACAGGATTAGAGGGAAAAAGAGGAGACATTGGTTGGCGGACGGGAGGAAGTGGTGACAAAACTGGGCAGCATAATTGGAATCACTGCTTCTTCATTATGGAACAGCTCATGTTTTTTTGCCATCCCCCCTAAGTTTTCCTCCCACTGTGTCTTCATCCACTCCGCCAGCGCTTCAGATCTTGGAGAAATTCTAGAGTTAGGTAAGATGATGTCTTATGATACACTGGAAATTACATGGTTTGGTTGTTGTTGTTAAAGTAATTTGAAAGAAAGGACAGCTGACTAAGTTTGACATCTGGAGATTGTGAAAATTTGCCAAAAGGTTATTTCTTTAAATGTTTAGCGCTCGTGAAAAGCAACAATCTCTGCTGTAAAGTCTTTGTTGATTTTGGTAGGAAACAGAAATCTTAACCAGAAGTCAGCAAACAAGCAATTATCCTACTGGCGGTCATGGGTAAATGTGTTCGCTCATGAATTGAGGTGATCTTGATCTGCTTGCCAAGCAGAAATAAATACAGCTTTGTTTGTTTGTCTATTGCATATTTTAGAGGTATGTTCTTAAATCTGATGTTTTGGTTGGCTGTGATGCAGAAGTAGAGCAATTGACCTCTGATCGCATGTTCGGTTCCTGCTTTGCCTGCTCAAGTTTCAAAGTGTCCTTGAGCAAAACACTGAACTCCATATTGTTCCTGGTGGTTAGCACCTTCCATGACAGTGTGCCTGCCATCTGTGTGTGTGTGGATTTGTGTGTGTTCATGGGTGAATGGGACTTGTGACTGTACAGCACTTTGAGCTTCAATCAATGTAGATATATAAGTATATAAGTAATAGGGAGTTCATGGTGATTAAAAGTGACTACATAATAACTGTTTAATAAGTATTTGTCATTTACCCTTTTACCAAGAACAAACAATAATGTCTTTGAGTAACATGGGTAAGATTGTAGTATTTTTTATCATGACTAAAGCCCATCAGCCAGACCAACATTTCTAACTGTTTGCAGACAGTCAGCATTGTGTTGAATATTTGAACTGATGGCACAGATGAGCAGAAATCTAATTTCCCTGTCATGCATCCCTGACAACCACCAATAGAAAAATAACTTCAGCTCTAAAAAGAGACTAAGTGCTTTCACGTGTGAGCTGCTGGGCCTGATTACCGCTCATTACGCAGGTTGGTGTGGCCACTCTGTGCAGGGGGTATTGTCTCACATGGACGTGAAGTCTGCATACATTCCAATCATGTTCATCACTTTAACGCACAAAGAGATCTGTGTTGGCCTTTTCCAAACCATTAATCAGTTAGATGGAGTAAATTGACTTAGTGGCTCCACTCATGTGAATAAGGTTGGATGTCATGTGAAAGAGACACATGTCACAGAATAAATAATACATTTCAAAAATATGTGTGTGTACCACAAGCAGGTGCTTTTTTTGGGGAAAAGCTGGAAATCAAAGTTTGATAATGGGTCAATTAAAACCATTTACAACTTACTTTGTTCTGCCTGTAGAGTTTGGGGTGTTGAATCTTAAAATTGTAAAACGATTCAGCAGCCTTGGTTGAAACAAGGGCACTTGGGAATTTTTGAGTACTTGGTTAAATTTTAGGTAATTATAATGAAAAATTATTAGACTTAATTGCCTGAACATTAGAGACCAACATGAAAACCATGTTGTGTCATCCAACTGTTAAGGGTCTGTTTAGAATCACTTTGACACATAGTAACTACTCCTAATGCCATTACAAATAAAATTCTTTACATTTTCTATTGAAAAACGACATGTACAGGTGATTGGCCCGTGGCAACCATCATGTTTTTTGTTTGTTTTGGGCTTAAGAAAATGTGTACCAAGTTTGATGGCTTTCCTGCAAAACGTATTTTACAATGTTTCTTAGTAACCAGCCTTTCTGCATGTTTGTACATCAATATTAGATAGTCATATTAGATTTTGTTGCGTTCATTTTGAGAAAGGCTCTTACCCACTCCAGTTCCACTCTGGAGGAAGTAGTAGTGAGTTGTAAGCATGTTGTTCTTGTCCAAGGTAACAGACTTTAACTCTTTAACACCGGAGCTTAAGTTCCAATGTTCACATTCTTTCCACTACCGTAACTCTTCAACCATTTACACAACTAATTCGAGTGGATTCTGAAGCAGAGAAATAGCTTTGCACTTATATGCAACTCTTTACATTAGTAAATTGGTTATGCAATCACCGTAAATCAGCTGATGCGTCAGATTCCGTTGGAATTACACTAATTACGTAAACGGTTGAAGTGTTACTTCAAAGAGTGTGTGTTGTTTAGGTGTTGCTGGTGACTTCTCCAGTGTTAAAGGGCTAATTGACATCAACGTTTTGCTGATCCATCCCTGTGTGAAGTATACTGGAGATGCAATCTCTAATGATTAAAATAAAATTTTTGTGTAACCTAAAAGGTTTTAATCCTGGGGGGCAGAGTTCAAGGCCATAATGGGGTTCTCTATAGGGTTTGATAGTAGCCTGTGTGCCTAGGAAACCTAACGGTGCAGTAAAACTGTGAACTAAGAGTTCGCTACGAAGCCATTGAGACGACTGTTGTTGTGATTTTGGGCTATTCAAATAAAACTGAATTGAATTGAATTGAACTATTACTCTACTCTGTTACATTCATATATTGTTGTGTAATTGACATAAAGATGTTCAAACAGACCTTTTTCATTATGAATGTGTGTTTTTCTCTTTGGTTGCATAAGTCCTGTTGAATCACCCCAAACTCCCCTGATATCATTCCTGCTCTTTTTGCAGCCTTCTCTATTCCACCAGGATGTCACTTCTCAACTTCCCTATTCCGAAGTTGGATGTCACTTTGCAGGAAGTAAGCCGTGTTCTGCAGCTTACTTTCAGTTCTGAACTTTACGGGGAGTTCAAGAGCACCTTGAGGCAACAGAGGGGAGTCCTGGAAGAAGCCCAGAAGAAACTCGCCACGGTTGCTGTGGGCCAAGAGAACTGGGTGACACAACAGTTCAAAAGAGGCTTGCTGTCCTGCGCCGACCCCCTACCCACTTCAACAGCTCTTCCAGTTGT
Source organism: Oryzias latipes (assembly GCF_053564925.1). Lineage (NCBI taxonomy): Eukaryota > Metazoa > Chordata > Actinopteri > Beloniformes > Adrianichthyidae > Oryzias > Oryzias latipes. Next base: position 7,953,804 of record NC_136244.1, read on the forward strand.
TCTGCTTCCATCCAAATTAAAGGGGTGCACACAGCTGGCCAGGTCAGCAGCTCTGCTCTGGGCAGCAGCAAAACTGTACAGTGAGCCTCTCTTACTGGAGGGCGATGCCCCTGTGGAGCACACTCAGCAGTCTGAGGTGTTCGCTGCCAGCCGTATTCCAGGAAGAGAACAGGATGAAATCAAGGTGAGACAACTGGGTTTCGAAGTTTCACCAAAAATGTTTGAACAGAACTACATGGGTGAACCTTTCGTTCAAGCCATCTCCGTGTCCCATTTCACTAAAGAGTTTTCTCAGAGTCTGTGTTCTCTTATTGGCAGGTCTACCCTGACAGCCTTCATGCAGTCATCACCTGTGCTGGGGGAGCGTTTCCTGTTGACATCCTGCGCCGTCCCAGCGCTGGTGGTCCAGTCTCTGCAAAATCATTCACAGAGATCTACACCCAGTTGGCTCAGGTGATGGATCAGCCCAGAGCTGGGGAGCAGAATGATCCCTCTGTGGTTTGCACCCTTTCAGCCCTGGAGCGCAAATCCTGGGCTGCCGTCAGGGAGGAGATGCTAGAGCACGGGGGAGAAGCACTGGCTTCTCTGGAGCTAATGGAGAGTGCAGTGCTCATACTCTGCCTGGAAGACTGTGATACGCCTTCGGAACTGGCTGATGTTCTCAATGCAGTACGACTGGGGGGAGGAGGAGGAAGACCATTCCTGAGATACTATGACAAGGTATTTTAGAAATGAATTCTCTGGTGGTAACTATAAAGAGAGTACAGAAAAAAAAACAAGACAATACTGAAAGTGCCTTGGAAAATACAACTCTACTGAACTTAGAATCCAAGCTTACATTAGATGTTCATTTAGTTTTATCTATAAAAACTAAGCAGTTAAAATGTTTATGGTTATGCAAGCGTGAAATTTTTTACATCAAGTGTTTTTTCAGAGAATTTAAAACATATTCTGCAGACTGTCTAAAGAACCTCAAAAGTATTACTCATAACCATTGACTTTACATGAGAACTGGTATAAGTGACACCCCCAAAATCCCATAAAACTTCTATTGAGAATAGCTATTGAAAAAAGTAGCTAAAAAAAAAGTTATTTTATAAATATATATATATATATATTTTTGTGCAAGTTATTTAAATTATAAACTGACCAATCAGACGCCTCAATAAAAGCATGGCCTCTCATATTGAAGTTCGAAATCTTTGATTGACAGATTATCTAGAGGTCACACCTGGTTGGTGAGAGTGATTATCATAGAAATGTTGACTCAGACCGACTCAAACAATCACTGCTCACTGATGTTATCTAGCTCCAACATTGCGGCATTTGTATTGTGAAAAAGGCAACTGAATTGACATATTTTAATTAAAGTAGGAAGTGAGTCTTTTTTTTTTTATAGGTAATTTTTACACTCACTGGTTCCAGTTTGTATGTACAGTCAATTACCCACTGAAACACTGTAAACACTGTAAACACTGTAAGTGTAAAAAAAAAGTAAAAATAAAGGTAAAACTAAATAGAAACGGCTAAATTTATTGATTTAAAAAGCTTTTGACACAATTAACCACTGCATATTAATAAATAAATTGGAACAAAATGGCATTAGGGTCTGCGACAGACTGGCGACCCTTTCAAGGGTGTCATCTGCCTTCGCCCACAAGTGGCGAAGGCCGTTTAGTCCCGAAAGGGAAGAAGATGAATGAACGAATGGCATTAGGGGGGTAGTGTTGGACTGGTTCAGAAGCAGTTTAAGCAACAGAAAGCAGTTTGTAAATGTGAAGTGGTTGTTCCCAATGTTTGGACATTGTTTGAGGTGTCCCTCCAGGGTCGGTTCTGGGACCACTATTATTTATCTTGTATATAAATGATTTATTTAAAGTTTTCCAAGACATTACAGTTAGTTTTATTCGCTGATAACACAAATTTTTTCTGTGATTGAGAGGATTTGCAGCAACTCATAAAAATTGTGGAAAAGGAGATGGAAAAATGGAAGTTATAGTTTGATGTGCAGTACAGACCAAAAGTTGGACACACCTTCACATTCATTTGAATGAGCAACAATTGACATGCACATAAATCAGGGGTAAACTTGAGAGAATTTATGTAAATACATTTCTTGGGGTTATAATTGATTTAAAAAATTGACCTGGAAAGCACAAATTAGGTATTTACAAACTAAATTGTCCATAAGTATCTCAGCTTTAAATAAAGCAAAACTGATTCTGGACCACAAATCACTATACATTTTTCACTGTTCATTGGTCTTACTGTATTTCTCTTATTGTGTAGAGGTTTGGGGGTACAACTATAAAACAATATTACATTTGCTTTCAATAAAACAAAAGAGAGCAATATTAATGATACTCAAAGTCAGTTACCTCAAGCACACAAACAATAATTCATAAAATCAAAATTACTCAAATTTTATGACCTAGAAAATTCAAATTCAACTTTATTTATATAGTGCTTTTCATGCATCATAGCATCTCAAAGTGCTTACCAAAGGAAAAAAAATAAAAATAAAACAAATAAGATAAAAAAATATATATATTAGTTAAAATAATAAACAAAGTAAAAAGAATGTAATAATAATAAAAATAAAAATAAATGCAAATAATAATAAAATAAATGAATTAATAAAAACACACAAAAACCCAACACATACACATCCCTCCTTTAAAATAACAACAAATAAAATTAGCTGTTAAAATTTTATAAAATCAAATAAAAACATGTGGACAAGTAAAAACTATGTAAAAGCTTTACTAAAAAGATGTGTCTTAAGTTTTTTCTTAAAAACCTCCACAGTGGCTGAAGCCCTCACGTCCTCAGGCAGGCTGTTCCACAGGCGAGGTCCACAGTGTTGAAAAGAGGCCTCGCCGTGGGTTTTAGTTCTGACCTTTGGGACCACTAGCAGACCTGCACCTGTGGACCTGAGGGCTCTGGGAGGGTCATAGACTAAAAGTAAATCTGATAAAAATGAGGGTCCAGTTCCATGTAAACTTTTATAAACTAATAAAAGAACCTTAAAATCGATCCTAAAGCTGACAGGGAGCCAGTGCAAAGACTTCAAAATTGGAGTAATGTGCTCCTTCTTTCTGGTCCTGGTTAAAAGGCGTGCAGCTGAGTTTTGAACAAGCTGCAGCCGGTTTACAGTATTTCTCTTAGCACCAGAAAGAAGAGCATTACAATAGTCTATCCTAGATGTTATAAAAGCATGGATTAATATTTCAGCACTGGCTTGTGAGAGAAAGGGTCTCACTCGGGCAATATTTCTAAGATGATAAAATGCAGTCTTTGTAACTTGGTTTGCGTGTGCTTCAAAGTTAAGATCTGCATCTAAAATCACACCGAGGTTTTTTACTTTATTGCACACATTCAGATTAAAAGTTGATAAATAGGATTGGACCCTTTCTCTCTCAGCTTCAGGACCAACAATTAAAATGTCAGTTTTCTCTTGATTGAGCTTTAAGAAGTTCTCTCCCATCCATGTTTCAATATCTAAAACACAACTTAAAAGGTCATCAATGGGTCCCATGTCATCAGGAGACACAGCCACATATAACTGGGTGTCATCAGCATAACTATGAAAGTTTATGCCATGTCTCCTGATGACATCCCCTAGCGGTAGCATGTAGAGGTTAAAAAGTGTGGGGCCAAGGACCGAACCTTGTGGCACACCACATGTCAGTGGGTAAATGAGTTAAGTATTGTAAAACTCAAATAATATTCAAGGCAGAAAACAATTTATTACTGACAAATATCCAAAGATCATTTATTAAAAGAGAGGAAAAATACAATCTTAGGGAAAGAAATGAGTTTCTCATGATCAAAGCACTTGCAAACAAAAAAAAGTTTTGTGTTTCAATATGTAAAGTAAACCTGTGGAACAGAACCAGTAATGGCTTGAAACAATGTCTAAACATAAAATAGTTTAAGTATAAATACAGATATAGGATTATTGATAAATATGTACATATACAAAAAAAACAGAACATTAGCATTTGTAAATTTGCATGCCCATAAAACGAAATTATGTTATTCATTTGCGTGTTTTTGGAAATGAGAATTACCTGTGTACATGTGCAACTTGAACTGAATCTACTCTAACCTAGGTCACTGAACTTTGATAGTGGGAGTACTGGGTTTAGGAATATAATGACATAAGGTACAGGGATGAGTATTAACAAGATTTTTCTATTTCTCACTCCCTTTTGATTATTGTTGTTTATATCATTTTGTCTTATTTTGCTGTTCTACATACACACATGTCTGAAATACATATTTTTGAACTGAAACTACACTAAAAAACGTTTTGGTTTTTCTGATAATTTTTGCAGATCCTGAACCTTGTGGTGTTCAAAGACTGCACAGCTGGGATGGTGTTCGAGCACAGTGCTGTGGATGGGATGGTGGCTACTCTTGTGACTGAACGTGTGTACCACCTGTCTGAGAGTGTTGATTTAAACCATGTCCAAAATGACATAGAAAACATGACTAGTGGTAATTCTGTTTGCCCGTCTGCCTTAAAATTTCCACTGAAATCAACATGCGCTCTCCTGCAAAACCCCGAATTAACAAAAACCCATCCAGTTCTCACATTTGATTTTTCCTCTTATCCTGATGTCTTTTCAACTCTCAGAGGGCAGAGAGGGCTCTATGATGCTTGGATAAACTTCTCATTGCAGCTCACCCTGCGTCAGATACTTGGTGAGGCTGCTAACTGTCACATATTTGTCACTCCTACCCACATGAGGCACTACAAACACGGTCGATGTGATCCTACCTATTCTGTCACTATGCACTCACGTAAGTTAGCAGGTATCTTAGCATCTCACATCAGTCCAGATGGCACAATCAAGTACACTACTGACCTGTTGGAGTTGTTCCATGCTGCATTTATGGAGCACAAGAACCTCATCAGAAACACCAAGACCGGCCAGGGCGTTGGTCCCCATGTGGCTGCCCTCCGTCGATCTTTACCGCCTGACAATCCAATGAAGAAGTTTCTGGATCCTTTTGGATGTCCATCAGTGTACCTCACGGGTATAGATTTTATGGAGGGCATTGAATGTGGAGTTGGAAATGTTTATTCTCAAGATCAATTGGCTGTGACCTACCTGGGGAAGAGAGACAAGGTGCGCATTATGCTTAATGGAAAAGGGAGCTTTGCTCTAGTTTTAGAAAAACTTCAAGAAAACCTCAAGATAAATCTGAAGTCGGTGATGCTTTTAGCTGTTCGATACGCCATTGCAAGCCAAATGCAAGCCCTGGAGTGTCTTTTCCATCAGGGTCAGAAAGATCAGAAGATCACTTGTTCAGGATCTTCAGACCAAAGTGAAACCATTGCTGAAACTCCCACAGGCATGAGGTCAAACAACACTCTGGTGATTCATGGTGGCGCTGGAGAGGACATGATGCTTAACAATAAAGTGGCGGATATCATTGAGTTCGCTTTACAAACTGCCTTAACCCTTGGGTCTCAAGTGCTTCAACAAGGTGGCAGCAGTTTGAATGCAGTTCAGAGGTCTGTGGAAGCTTTGGAAGACTGCTTCCTGTTCAATGCAGGAAAAGGTTCTGTTTTTAACAAGAATGGTGTGAATGAATTGGAAGCAACCATTGTTGATGGCAGCACAAAGAGGGTGGGATCTGTCGCATGTGTGAAAAGTATAAAGAACCCAATAAAAGCAGCCAGGGCTGTAATGGATAAAAGTCCACATGCACTGATTGTCGGGCAGGGGGCTGAAGATTTTCTCCAAGGTTTGGAAGGAAAAGAGAAGCATGTTGGGCCAGAGTATTTCCACACTGATATACGACAGAAAGAGTTGTTTTTGAAACTCGCTGGTGGAAACAGCTCAAAAGGCAGTCACCCTCAGACTGTAGGAGCTGTGGCCTTGGATTCTCTAAAGCGATTGGCTGCTGCATCCTCAACTGGTGGATTGGTAGGAAAGCTGAAAGGCAGGGTTGGTGACACAGCAGTGGTAGGGGCAGGGATATATGCTGATGAAAAAGTGGCTATTACCTGCTCTGGAGATGGAGATGTTTTCCTCAAGAACACAGTGGCACAAAAGGTAGCCAGTCTGTATCACAACAAAGGCTACAGTCTTAGGCAAGCCTGCAGGGAAGTGATGGCAGAGGACCTGAATGGAACATGTGCAGGATTCATCGCTGTGGACACCAAAGGTGAAGCAGTCATTGAAACAAATGCTGGTGTTATGTTTGTGGCCTCAATGTCTGGTGGTGTCTCACGGGCAGAGATCATTAGGCCTGTAGGGAGTTTCTCCAATGTAATCTGGAAAACAGACAAGCTAGAAGCTTACCTAGATCCTAAACCCTGGACTCCTGGATCAGCAATTCTAACCAGAAAAGCTCATACTGGTGCATCCAGCCTCTTCCAGTTGCCTACACTTGATTTTATTTCTATGTTACATGGAGCGAAAGCTGTGTCAAACTTGTTGTGTGAGCGACTGGGAGTACAGCGTTGTGCCTTGGTTTGCAACCCAATCCCTGACCAACCAGTTCAAATCAGATTACTCCCACTTCATGGTTTGGAGCCAACATGGAAGCCTCGTCTTGGGGCGGAGGAGGAATTCCATCATCACTACACTGGTTACTGTACATCAAAAGATGGGCCGCGGTGGGAGGATGAAGCACTGACCCAGGTTCAATCCCAGATCAGGAGTGCACTGCCAACACCAGAGGTGCCATTTTGCTTTGACTATTTTGGTGATTCTTCAGATGATAACCTGTTCAGCCGTATTATACGGGGAGAAGAGCAGCAGTGGCGTGTGTGGGAAGACAGTGAGCATGTCGCTTTTCTCACACCATACCCAAATAGACCAGGAGTAACTGTTGTGGTGCCACGTAAAGCACTGCCCAGTGATGTCTTCAAGCTGAATGAACCCGACTACACAGCACTGATCCTGGCCACTTATAAAGTTGCAAAACTACTTGAAGAAGGAATGAAAGCCCAGGCTGTTGCAATGATCTTTGAGGGCTTTCAGGTTGACCATGCTCATGTCAAGTTGATCCCTCTGTTGCCCTTACCAGAAGGCTGTAAACCTGTTGAGATACAACCAGAATGCTTTCAAAGCTACCCTGGATTTGTATCATCAATTGATGGTCCACCAGCTGAAGGTAAAACGCTCCAAAACATCTACTCAAAACTTGTGCAGTGCAAGCCACCTCGCTCATGGGAGGACCCTCAATCTCACCCCACATTTGCAATCAGCAGCCAGTGGTATCGCAACCTGTTCCAGATTCAGAACACCCTGTTTCACAGCACCGTGGAATATTTCCACAGTTCCTGCCAGTTTGCTTATGCTCTGACCCCACTTACAACAGACACCATTTCTTCTCCAATGGGCCTTGGATCTGACTCAGAACCAGTGTCTGTTAGCCTGCTGGGACAGGACGTCTACCTGGCTGACTCCATGCAGTTTGTACTTGAATACTTCCTTCGCTTCCAGGAAGACCTCGCAGGCACTTACTACATATCTCCCAGCTTCAGAGGGGAGGATCCAGATGCCACACACCTGAACCAGTTTTACCATGTTGAATGTGAACTGCTGGGTGACATGGACGATGCAATTTCTGTTGCAGAAGGTTACTTGGGCCATTTAACTAGATCAATGTTAAAGAAACACTCAGATCTAATCCTGAGCTCTGCTGGCACCCTCACACATGTCACTGCTCTGCTTAGCAAACTGCAGGGAAACAGTGCCCTCCCAAGGATTCCTCTGGATCAGGCCATTCCCATGATGCCTTCTGCTGACTGCCTAGAGTGGGTACAAGACGGCCAGCCAGAATTTGGTAGAAAGCTGACACGCAAAGGAGAACGGGTTTTGATTGAGAAGTATGGTGGTGCTGTTTGGCTGACTGAGATGGACCACTTAGGAGTTCCCTTCTACCAAGCATATGTGGAGGGAACCAAGAGGCACAAAGCAAAGGCTGCTGACCTTTTGCTGGGACTGGGAGAGACTGTGGGTCTCGGGGAACGCCATTCCACACGAGAGATGGTTCAAGAGGCCCTTGTGCACCACAAAGTGCCAGAAGAGTCTTACAAGTGGTACATTGACATGCGCCAAGTGAAGCCCCTTCTCACCAGTGGATGGGGAATGGGCACAGAGCGCTATTTGTGTTGGCTGCTTCAACACAATGATGTCAGAGATCTGCACATTATACCTAGGTTGAAAGGAAAGAAGTACATGCCGTGATCAAGTCCACGGCAGATTGTTAGGCCTTTAGATGTGAAATATTTGAAAAACCTGGGCCAAAACTGAGTATACAGGGCCATTTATAGCTGACAGATGTACAACTTGAACAAAAATGTGTACTTTGTCCTTTTAATTATATTAATTTCACCCATTTTCCAAACCAGAGGAGACTTGCTGCCAATTGAATGAACAATTGGTTCCACAAAACTTTTTTATACTCAACAAAACTGGTATTGTTTCATTGAAGAACAAAATAATTAAATACATTTTTGTTTTGTTGTTCAGCTACAACATTTGTCCATAGAAATGTGAACATTAAAGAAATATTGTATCCTTATTTTTTACAGTCTTTGGAGAATGCTTGTTTCCACTGTTTCAATTTTTACTTTCTGACTTTTTATGACATTATAAAATGTTTTAAGATAATAAAGAAATTAACTTCCAATCACAGCTATTACCAACAAGGCATCAGTTTTTCTTCTTGTAACAATTTTTACGTTATAGTTTTAGTTTTGCCTCTTTCTCGTGGCGTTTTTTATTTTAAATTCAAACAAATCATCCTGTATTGATTTTATTTTCTTGTTACTGAATTCAATTTGATTAATTTGTTAAGAGCATTGAAAATTTGCTGTTTCAGATGACTTATGAAATGATGAAGTTGTTTGAGAATCATGGATACATTTTTGTTTAAACTGTAAAGATGGTTCATTATCAGCAAACTTTTTGGTTTAATGTAATTTGATTCAATAAAAGAATTTGGGGGAAAACAGATTTTTTGTGTGGTATGATTAGACATGTTTTGTTTACTTTGTGTAAGTTACATAAATAACACTAAATGTCTGGTGGTGTTATGTAATTCTTTGGAGTGTTACGAGTGTAACAAGGATTGGCTATTTGTGGTTGCCGATTCAATTCCCTTTAGAATTTTGTTCATTTTAAATGATTTGATTTGATCTGATTCATTGATCTAAAATCAATCCAGGACATCTTTATCTAAAAATTTAACCAGTGTGGCTCAGAGATAAATACCTGTCTTCTGAAAATTGTAGGTAAAGTTTTACAGATTTCTTGTATTTCTTACAAGATAATCAAGTGTAAATTAAATATGTGCAGAAACAAACAAGTAAACAAGAATGAATGGCAAATCCATTCATATTTTAGTTTCATAAAATTTAGGCCACTGTTTTTTTGTCCATACAGAAATAATCCAAAGTGAACATTATTAGAACGTCCTACCATGCTTTATGGTCACACATCTTTGCAAAATTCTAATGCTGTGTCCGAATTCCCACCCTAACCCCTAACTACTATAAAACTAGATTGTGCTTCAGGTGCCCGGAATTTTAAAAGCAATTCGGACACAATGCTTATTACTTTTTTGAAACGGTGGATATGACGTAATCGATTTCACTAAGTTAAAATCTAATTAATATGAGCGTTTTGCGATGATTATTTATGAGTCCACTTTCTTTTAAAGATAAAAACGTTGATGACTTATTTAAAGAATACGTTTTAATACATTTTTTGGGCAAAATTGTTCAGACGTAATACATTGTGGTCTATATTCGCCGAACTACTGAGCATCGACAAACACTGGTTTTTCACAAAGACTTCTGGGAAATTTCCAGGGCACTCGATTTGGGATTTGTAGATTCAGACAGCACTACAAAATGGCGACCGAACTATGTAGTGCACTATGTATTGAGTAAGGAAGGAATTCGGACACAAGTGTTTTCACGGATTGGACTGTAATGATGGTTTGAAAAATTCTGTCCACTGTGACGCACTATTTTCTTTTTATGTTACAGTAAAATAAACCTACCATGTCTCAATCCATATGGTGTTTTCCAATTTCTATTTAATTATTGATTTACCGGTATCTTATTTTGAAATGATTTTTAAAAACAGTTGTTTTGACTCAATTCTGCCTTAGACAGATCGATCTGAGTTGAGGAATAAAAATCGATTAGTGGATTAATTGTTACGCCCCTGGTAATTTAATTTAAAGTTCACTTTTTTATGCTCTGCCCCCGGATGGTGGTAAAAATGACATGCAAACAGAAATTAAAAAGGAAAATCTAAGTGGTGCACTGCCCATTGCGCAGTTAAATATTGATTTCTATCATTAAAAAAAACAACCTTTGGAAGCACAAAAACATTTTAGGACTCCCCCATTTGTCTGTGGATTTTATCAGTCCTAAAATATGAAACAAAGAAAAAAGAAAAACTCTCGGTTATAATACCGGTACTCTAATAATTGAAATATGACTTTATCTTACCAGCAGAATGACTTACAAATAAAATTAAAGTGATGTTTTTGGAAACTAAAAAGCGAATTGAAATAAATAATGTCTTAATCGAAAGTTTTACAGAAATCAAATTGTTAGGGTTTTTTTTCTATGACAAACTAAGTTGGAAGCCACACATTAGACACATACAAACAAAAGTCTCATAAAGTATTTGTTCTACTGTTGTATTCTAAACATATATTAGAATACAACAGTAGATATTTATTGTACTGTTCTTTAATATTAACATATTTCACCTACTATATAGAAATTTGGGGGAATAATTATAAGAGCTCACTACATCCTCTTTTTTTACTTCAAAAATGAGCCGTCAGAATTGTACATAAAGACGGATATCTTGATCATACAAACAATTTATTTTATCAATCTAGATAAAATAAAAATAATGAGCAAAAGACACACGTAATATAAACGAAGAAATTTTTTTTTGTTATTAAATTACTTTTGCTGTTTGCATAATGTGGAGTTATGGTTCTATAGTTGTTAAGGGAAAATGGGGGGGAAATTTAGCGCAGATTCTTCTCTGCTCTGTTTAATCATTTAACTTGCCAATATTGTCTTTGATTTCCTAACTAAGGTTTAACGTGACGTTCTAATAAATCAAATGAGAAACTTTGTTAAAGTTTAAGCTGTTTTGAACCTATCTAAGAATTTTTTATATAAAAAAAGTAAAACGTATTTATTTTAATTTCTTTAAGTAAAAAAATAATATTTGAGCTTTAATTTGTTGGGAAGTGACTCGGAAGTAGTAAGTATTTACTTCCGTGTTTCTTCAACGTCGCTCATGACCCCCTCCCCGGTTTGAACGGGGACCAGCCGCTTTCCCAGCACAGAATTCAGAGGTTTCAGCTCTGAACAGTAGGTTGCTTTGTGATTCTTATCGTTATCGATTTATGTTTTTACTTTTAGGTCACGTTTAACGAACGCTGCTGGTCTTAAAGGCTTTCTAAATGTAAGGTCAGGGCTCGCGTCACTGTCGGCTAACCGCAGTGTGTGAGCTAACAACTACCCAACCAACTACTAGTTGGAATGAACGACTTTAATTTTGGGACACTTTCTTGTGCACATTAAAGTACATGCATGATAATGTTACACCATAAAATACTCTTAATGCAGTCAAGGACCGATAAGAAACATTTTAACTCGCCACGCTCGTTATCGGTCGCGATACGTTTGCCCTTTCGAGCATGCGCACGAGTAGTCACTACATTTAAAGTTAACATCTGCTTTTAGCTGGAGATATCTGTGATCCAGGTGATGCTATCACGATATATATTTTTTTCAACTTGAGCGTAATCTGGTTAATCAGGAAAACGTTTTGCTCCTCTTTCGACTAGCAAGCCTAAAACGTAAAGTTAAAGAAGTTGCCGATAAGCTACTCGGACAAGCGGCGAAGCGATTTTTCTGATCAACCATTTACTCAAATTACCCTGAAGAACAACATTTCTTTCAAATTTAGTTTGTCTTGTACATTTTAAACTTGGAAATTGTCCCTTAGTCTGTAAATTCTGTAACAACTTGGCAGCTATTTCAACTAATCAACAGTTCTCACGTGCAGAAATGTTGTTTTCATCAAAATAACAACATCAAAAGTAGAATTTTATTTTCCTGGAAAGTTTTTATTTTTGTGGAGCTACAGTGACCCCTTCATAGCAGCTGGAAGCAGCTTCTTCCTGTTTGTTTCTGACTCTGCCGCTGGTTACTTCCTGCAGACCTCAGAGCTCTGCTGGGTTTGTGAAACACTTGGAGCCCTGACAGGTTTTGGGATCCCACACCAATAAGGGTTTCATAAACGTACTTAAACCTTTTTTTTGTGTAACTGGTAGGCAGTGTAAGGACTTGAGAGCTGGAGTGATGAATTTAGTTCTCCTGGTTCTGTTCAAAGCTCTGGCTATAGTTTTCTGAATAATTTACATTTTTCTAAGTCTGTTAGAAGAACAGACAGAAAACGGTTACAGTAATCCAGCTCTGCAAGAGATAAAGGGTTGAACCCTCTTCTCCAAATCTTGTCTGAACATAAGATCTGAGTCTCACCATTTGTTTAAGATGATAAGTTTATTTAATTCTGACCTTAATGTGAGCACAAAAGCACAGATCACAGAATCTCAGGTCTGAGTCTATCATGTCACCAAGTGTCCAGCTCGTCTTTGCTCTATATTCCTCTAAAAATCAGTTCTTCAGTTACCTTCACTCTTCTGGTTTCCAAAAGCAATTACTTCAGTTTTGTTGTTATTAAACTAATGGGAGTTTTGACTGCATTTAGGAGTTTAGATGCTTTAAGCAGCAGCAGAGAGACTCTAACAGGCCATCGTGGTTTATGGGACTCATTAAATTCAGTGTCATCTGCATCACTGTGACAAGGAGCATTTAGAATTGAGCATAATCTAATCTAGAGGATGCAGTACTAATGTCAGAGGTCCAACAATCAAACCCTGAAGCACTCCGCACAACATGGAAGCTCTTATATTAGTTTTCACAGATGGAAACTAGAAAACCAAGAAAAGATCTGACCCAACCAAGGACCCTATGTGATAATTTAGCTCACTCTTCCAGGTTGTCAAGAATGATTTCGTGGCCCAAATGATCAAAGATGACACTCAGAACAAACAGTACTAAAACGGAGGTTTTTCCTGAGTCAGTGTTGACATAAGTGTCATTTAGGGCTGTGTTTAAAAACAGTTGCTCAGCTGGATCAAAACTGCTTTTGGACCTTTTACAAAAAAAGGATGATCATAAAATCAGCATGTGGTTGTTAACCCATTGATTGCTAACTTTATTTCCAATTATATAAAAAAACATTAAAGTATTTTCCATGCCAAGTGATGCTGATGTACGAGGAGTCTTGGATTTAATTTTACTTTGCAAATTAGCGACATGAGGCATGAATGGCTTAAACCTGGAAGCATGGAGGGGGATTTTCTTCAGAAGAAGCTTAACAACCACAGCTTTGCCTGATGGTGGGCAAATTCCTGACAGGAACGAGCTGTTCGCAGTTTTTATAACACAAGTGAAAACGTCCCTGCTGGGGGACCTGAAACACAACACCAATGGGGGACCTTTCTGTGTGGAGTTTGCATGTTCTCCCGGTGCATGCCTGGGTGTCTTCTGTGGACTTTTTTCCATTTTTCTACCAAAGCTCTTTATCTAAAGTTTGTTTTTGATTATAAACTTAATTTTGACATGAAATTGCTCACAATCGAGGTATTTTTTTCATGATGGGGTAAAATCGTGACCTCAGAAGGCAAATGACAGTGCGTCTTCGAAATGATCTTCAATTCGGAAGAGCAACTGCAGGACAAACCCTGAGTATTTCATAATGGAAAAACTGACAAAGATGAACATTGTACTGTTCATGTAGGGTTTGTATGGCTCTGTGTGTGTGTGTGTGTGTGTGGCGGGGGGGTCCTCCCTTTAATACACCGACACTCTTCAAACCGATAAGACTTAAAAGTTGCAGTCATGCCTCTTTGCTTGGTGAAAAACAGACTCACACTGCTGCAAGCAGCTGAAAGGAATCCTCTTCGGATACATTATTTGCTTTCATGATTATCTTCTTATTTTTAGCTCCCCTTTATGAAAGTTTGATTATTTTTGCCCCAAAATGTGGAGTAGCGTCTCATCCAAAGCCTCCTGCTTCTCAGTTTCCAGGTTCCCAGGGTCCCCCTCCCTCTCCATGTGGGATTCCTGATGGGCAGCTGGTCCCGCGTAGCCGTGCTGGAGCTGTACCGCGCGCTGCTGCGTGCAGGGCGCCATCTTCAGTACACTGACAGAAACTACTATCGTCAGGCAGTGGCTCGCGAGTTTCGGCGCTGCCAGGCCCTGACGGTCGCCGAAGACAAGGAGGAAGCTCTGAAGAGGGGCCAGTTCTTCCTGAACAGCAGGCTGGGTGGGCTTATGTAGGAAGGAGAGACCACCCGGGCCATCAGGAGGTTGGTTAGAGAGGAATTCTCTCGGGTAAGACAACAGTTTTATTTTTGTTCTTTTGTAGTTCAGAAAAATACAGTTTTGAACACCCACTCCAAGGAAAATGGGTTTTTGGTGTTTTTGACAAGTTCTTGTGGCATTTTTCTGATGATGTAAGACATTTATAAAGAAAATTAAGCTTTAAATAGCATTTTTTAATAATATCTTGATTGAAATGGTAGTGAATGAGGAAAAGACGAAAACCGTATATGTTAAATAGAAAATACGCAGTTCCCTGTTAAGAGGAAGGGGGGCGGTATTTCTGGATTTGCCGTCACGTGACATACGACATGACACACATGCACTATTACTATGCATTAAGTCTTCCTGAGTGAAGAACTGAAGAGGTCCGAACAAATACGCAAAGAATCACAGAAGGAGACGCAATGTTTTGCAATCAACTACAAAAACCATGACAACAAAATCATCAGACTGAGAGGAACCATCACAGGATAGTAATCGCATTTTACTAGAGAGAAATAATGAACTGTGTGCTAAAGTGGGTGCTAGCAAGTAGCATGCTAGTTCGGTTTATTGATGTTTATCTTTTATTAATGTTTGCTAATGTTTTAAAACCTAGTTGATGTTATTTGCAGAGAATAAATGGCTGAAGTTTAACTTTAAATCTGTGTGGCCAACAGCAACATTTAGCCTTGAAGGCACTTGAAATAAGTGCGGGCAACGCAGAAATGTGCACCTTTGCCGCACGTATTTTGTGTGATCAACGTTAATTTCCATCAGTTTTTGTGCTGGTCGCACAAACCGCACACTGAAGAGAGCTGTTGTTTGGAACTGTGGCCCAAAACTTAAACCTGCCAGAGCGTTTACAGGTAATATCACTGTTTAGAATCTTAACAGTTTGGCCGGTGTGTGAGATGTTATGATACATGTTTCTTATATGAGCCAAAGATGCAAGCTGAAAGCAGGATCCATAATATTCATAAAGGACTACGAAATTGTCTATTAGAATTTAAATTTTGTACACACTTTAGATATATTTGTTTATTTATGCCATCGAAACATTTCCAACCTCATTTACATTGATTCCAGCTTTAATTCATGCTGTTTTGTGAAAATCGGTAAAGAAATGAGGGAGCTAGCCTGATTTTTGTGCCTGTCCTAAACTGGAACTGCAGGGTTCTGTTGACATGACTCAATGCATAGCAGTGGCGCATGCGTGTGCACATCACTGTGTGTAGCAGCGAATGGGCAAAGGCCAATTCAGAAATGTATATGGATGGCACCAACAGTCCCGTACTTAACTCAGAGGCAAATATCTACTGAACTACTGCTGCTCTGCAGGAACTATGTCCCAGAAAGCGACACAAATTGTTTGATTTGGCTTAAAACTGCATAATCATCATTGAAAGACCTCTGGGAACGCTTTGATAATGGATCAAAAGATAATTGGAGTGGGACTTTGGACATAATACATTTAGCTTCATCCTTCTTATTTCTTTTCTTGTTGACAGGATGGCGGGGGTAAACGGGGACGGTAAAGGAAAAAAAGACGACAATGGAATTGGAACAGCAATCGACTTCATGCTCTCTAATGCCAAGCTGGTGCTGGGGGTGGGAGGGGCAGCCATGCTTGGTATCGCCACACTGGCTGTCAAAAGAGTAAGTCTGAAAATTCCCCTTTGCTTTTGTCTGTTTCCACGGCCATGTGTGATTAAGGGGGCGGGGTTAACTGTTACGCAGATGTATGACCGTGCCATAAGCGCCCCCACCAGCCCCACCAAGATGCATCAGGGTGGAAAGAGGAGCTGGGAGGAGCCTGCGTGGATGGGGTCGTCGCCACGGGTTCTGAACCACAGCATGAAGTCCACAGTCAGCAGGTCCCTCCAGACTCTGCCC
Organism: Oryzias latipes; assembly: GCF_053564925.1. NCBI lineage: Eukaryota > Metazoa > Chordata > Actinopteri > Beloniformes > Adrianichthyidae > Oryzias > Oryzias latipes. Next base: position 7,970,149 of record NC_136244.1, read on the forward strand.
ACTTCCTCACAGGCCTGTGAACCAGGTGAGGCTAACCAGGTCAAGCTGAAGATGATGTCACCACTTTGCTTGCGTCAGAAAGTCAGTCAGGCGTCCTTTTGTTTTCTGTCCCACCTGCTGACAGACGGCCTTCTCGGAGGAATCCTGCTCTTTCTTTACAGTGGGTGTTGGTCTTTGTTAGAACAACTAGTTTTCTAGTCGCCTAAGTTAGCTGTGAAAGTTTCTATTTTTAGGAACTGTTTAGTCCAGTCTTAGATGCTGGTTTCTTTAAAATTTTGTATTTTTAGCCACTCTTTGTTATCCTAAAGCTGGAAGTGGAAAGAGCAAAAATTCCCCTTTTGTTAAAAATAGAATGTTGAAAGACACACTTTATTTTAATAGAATTTTAGTAATCTGTTCAAAATAGGAATCAAATGAATTTTTAAGAGCATCAGAATTTTCCTCTGAGACTGCTTGGCTTTTGTTACTTCATATAAACAAAGCAGTGTTTGAGAGAAGATTGCGGGCGGGGATTGGAAAAGGTTGGCGCTGGTCTGGCGCTTTCTTTTGTCATTATTTGTCATATATTCCACCAATAAAAAGGTTTCACAGTGTGACAAAAGTAGTTCCTCCCGAACCGCTCCTTTCCTTTTTTCTATGGACCCACAAACAACGGGGGGCCCAAAATGGTACGATTAGGTACGCTTTGATGAGTCTATATCATAGAAACACATGGAAACACTAAAAATACAGCACCGCATTGGACTGCTCAGTGAAAATGAGGCTTGTGCTGTATAAATGCCTAATTTTTTCTTCTGTAAGAACCACAAAGTTTCTGACCAGAATAGATCCTGCATAACCTTATTTCCCTGTGAACATGTTCATTGCTCTCCATGCTTGTTTCCAATGTTGATGCTCCACCAGAGAGGCGGGGCTTCTTTAGCTGTTTGTGATGGTTTCCTGTGGACGCTGCACCTCTGACCAAAGAAGGTTTAAGAGCACACATCTCAAACTCCAAACCTCAACTGTGTCCTACAAAATTGGAGATTTTATTTTTTTGGCCATATAGCTAAGCTCTACTACAAATATGAATTTCTCCTTCATAATCAATTTATAACCGATTGGCACATCTGTGAATTAAAGGGGACGTCATCTGCATTCATTCATTCATTTTCTTAACCGTTTTTCCCTTTTGGGATCACGGGGCTGCCGGAGCCTATCCCGGCCACTTGTGGGCGAAGGCAGGGGACAACCTGGACAGGTCGCCAGTCTGAATGTCCACAAAAACACACCCATTCACTCTCACACTCACATCTAGGGACAATTTAGATTAATTGGACGGTGGGAGGAAGTCGGAGAAAACCCACACATGCACGGGGAGAACATGCAAACTCCAAACAGAAAGGTCCCCCATTGATGTTCTGTTTGAGGTCCCCCAGCCGGGACTTGGACCGGAGGCATTCTTGCTGTGAGGCAAGAGCGCTAACCACTACGCCACCGTGCAGCCACGTCATCCGCATATCATTACAAAATCCGAGTTCCTGATTGATTCAAGTTCAACACTCATTCAATGCACGCACGTTTTGTACAAAGAGCTCAAAAAAAAAAAAACTGTCTTAGAAACTTGCATAGCTACGTATGAAGGTATAGATTTGTCATTGGAAGTGATGGCTTGAATACGCGTTGCCGAGGGCGATCTGAACATAGCTTCACATAAGACTATGGAGCTTTTTCTCCTGCAAAAATGAGGGCTGCAGCTTATATATTTTTTTCATTGTTGGTTTTCTTTAAATTTTCAGTCAAATCATTAGATTTTAAAATAATAGTTTGTCATAACGACTGTAAATAGTTACACTGATTTTCAAAATGTATTTTTTTTAACGTTTTTTGTTGCATGAAGATAAAAAAAAAAAACCTTTTTAAAAAAAAAAATAAAACCAATTAAAATGCACCGTATTGACAATAGAGCAGATAGTCACAGCTGTTCTAACAGGACTGAGATTTGTATGTTTATTATGTGGTTATAAGAAATTTTTCATCAGTAAAATGAACAGTTGAAGCATCGTATTTTTCCATGAACGTACCTGACAGCCCAAAGGACGCTGCAAAAATGAGGCGTTGGGCTCAGCGGCTTCTTACACTCTTTAAAGTGATCTATAAACAAAGTTTGATCAGCAAAACATCCAATGGTGCAAATATGAAATGTCAAACTTTGACTTGTACTCCATTTTCTGTCAGATGTTAACTTTTTTTTGTTTCAGAGGTCATTATGGTTACTTTTTTAACCATAATGACTGTTTTAATCAGGACATTATATATTAAATAAATTTTAAGTGGAAAAAAAAACAGCTTCTAAAGCTTCAAGGCCAAAACCCCTGAGGAGTCACCTCAGGACGTTGCTGTTTTCCACCAAACTTGTGTTTGTGTCGTCAGACCGTTTGCGCAGAGCTGTGGGTCGCTCTGCAGTTGGAGGAAGTGGCGCCTGTCAGTCGGACCTGCAGCGAGCTCGCATGCGCCTGTCCCTGCAGGAGCGTCTGTGGGAGTTCTACCAAAAGCACGTCAACATCCCGGCAGAGGAGCAGACGGTAGCCAGGAGGGCGGCGCTGGACATCTGTGCGGAGCTGAGAGTGTTCCTTCACGCCAAGCTGCCCGACATGCCGCTCAGAGAGATGTACCTCAGTGGAAGCCTGTACGACGACCTCCAGGTCTGCACTCGCTTCACTTCTCCATCATTTCCCTCATTTGGTTGGGATTGAAACTTTATTGTCCTCTCAGGTGGTGACAGCGGACCACGCCCAGCTGATGGTGCCTCTCGTCTTGGAGAAGAATTTGTGGTCGTCTATCCCAGGAGAGGACACGATCATGAACGTCCCGGGTTTCTGGCTCGTCCGCAGGGAAAACCTGGAATATTTTCCGAGGAATAGCAGCTACTGGGACCGCTGCATGGTCGGAGGTTACCTCTCCCCTAAATCTGTCCTTGAAGTCTTTGATAAGCTCGTGGGCTCCATCAACTGGCCGGCTATAGGGAGTGTCCTGGACTACATCATCCGTCCCGTGGTTCCCTCTGAGACTTTGACCCTGGAGGTCCAGTACGAGACGGACCGGACTCTGTACGTGGACTTCCTGCCTTTGCTGGTGATGGGGGATGGAACCTCGCTAATTGCCAAACCACACCGGCTCGCTGCAGAGCGCCACGAAAACCTGTGGCGGCAGAGCTTCCGCGTGGCTGAGACGGCGCGCCTCCGGGCTCTGGATCAGGAGGACGGAGGCTGCCGCTCCACCTGCCTGAAAGTGGCAAAGGCCGTGTGCAAGCTCCACCCTGCCCTCCACCGGCTCAACTCCAGCCAGCTCACCAACGCCATCCTACTGCTGAGTGAGAAGGAGGGGGACTGGACCCAGGAAGCGCTAGCCGACCGCTTCCTTCAGCTCCTGCGGGCTCTAGTGGGACACCTAGAGGCTGGGAGGCTCCCCTGCGCCCTAAGCCCCAAAGTTAACTTGTTTTGTGAGCTAACTGAGCAGGAAGTAGACGAGCTGGGGTACACGCTGTACTGCGCTCTGTCCGAACCTGAGGGGCTGCTGAAAACGACGCAGTGAGAAAACCCATGCATGGAAACGCCCCCATTCCTTATGGAAAACCGCTGTCCTGATCCTGTGCAGCCACATGTTTAAGACCGTAACAGTGTTTTCACTCTGTGACACAAATGTTTTCATCCTATAGATGTGGGTGGGCATCCTTAAAGCCATTGTATTATCAAGTACAGAGGCGGGGCGCCAACTACTGGAAAAAGGTAGCTAGCAGGGGAAATTGGGTAAGGAGGATTTCTGGGTCAAAGTTCATGAAAAGGTTGAGAACTCCTGAAAGAAAGGAATCATCAGTGATCCACACACTGAAGGATTTCTGAAATCTTACTCGGTAATGCAGCTGCTGAGCTCACATCTGCTGCCTGCATTATTGAAACATAGAAAAAGGACGCACCTACAAATAAAGAGCAGCCCCATGCTGTGAGAGGTGGAGCCAACTGTGGAATGATGGGAAACGGTGCAGCACTTCATTGTGTTTTTTCACAACTGGTGTTGTACTCGTGGCATTTTTCCAGGAATTGACCATAGAAATGTGGAGTCATGCTGCTGGGTTTTTTGCTTTAATTTCCTCCTTGCTCTAAAGTTGTCTTCAGGAGGCGGAGTTTTCTCACTAAATGATTTTGACTCTGAAGTTTGAAGAGGCTTGAGCGCCAAGGAGCTCAGCTGTGATGGGTTTGTGCGTTAGTCTCATTAAGTTAAGCTGGAGTTTGCTCTCAGAATAGTACGGTGCACTCTGCACGTGAAACCCTGATCGGCTCATACCCAGCAGCCAGACGGGAACCAGGTACTGGTTATGTAACTACAGCTACTTCAGCCAAACTTTCTGTTCAGATTTCAACTCAGTCGAAAAGTCGTTTTTGTGAAAACGTCAAGAATGTCCTGGTTTCTTTTCCCATTTAGTGAAAATATTTACAAAAAAACATCCAGAGATAAAAATCCTCTAACTCCCAACTCAGTGGTCTGTATGGTTTCTGTGCAATTAGTCATCAATATGATGGAGAGGTAAATATTTTTCTATTTATTATGCATTTGTAACCAAAAAGATGCTATTTATTTTCACTGTACCTGTCCAGTGTAAGTGCTTTGTTCTGGCTGTACCAATATAACGCGATCATACAGAATATTTTGTCCTGTCAAACATCAGATCCTCCTGAGTGTCGGGGTAGCAGGGGTATCACTGTGCCACACGATGGAAAAGCAGCTGCTGGGACGGCAGACGGCCACACGCTGGGGTGCACGTCAGTCTGCCGTCAGTCCAGTCGCTTCTTTTTTCCTCTACAGGAAATTGCTTGAAAACTGGATCAGAGTTGAATAAACACATCAAATTACAAAGTGAGAAATGTTGACTTTTATTGTATTATGTGACAATTCCACCTGAAAAAAAAACCCCAACCTCAGATTTAAAAAAAATGCTTGAAATAATGAAGTAAGTGGTACAGAGGTTAAAATGCAGCATCAAAGTAAAACACCAAATATCTTAAGTCAGTCCTCAGTGCGTCACTTAAAAATGAAAACATCTGGTGTTTGTGGGAATGATCGGAATTCTGCAAATCAACATGTAATGACACATTCAAGGTCCAAAGTTCTGTTTTTAGTCTACTTGGCCGCAGCGAAGCCCACCCGGTCGGCGTTCCTGTCGAACACGGTGTAGTACTTCCCAATGAACACGTCTCCCAGGATCCAGAGGGGCCCGGCAGGAGGGGGGATGTCCATGGCCATGAAGCCCGATAGACAGATGGACGCGCCCATCTGAGACTCCTGGACAAAAGGAGACGCACATTGAAGGTGGAGATGCGAACACATAGTGGCAGCATTTCGTAATTACCTTCAGAATGTAATCTTCTCCGGTCAAGTTGAACGTCTTTCCTCCGATGTTGAAGGAGATGACGGGAAGAGAGGGAATCTTCTTACAGTCGATGAAATACTGCAGGAAGGATGATGAAACCGTGAGTATCAAACATCAAGTCACATGAACGGAGAAGCGAGTGCTTCTTCTCTAATTGTTCACATTGATCCAAAAAAGATCCTCCCTCCACAAACCCTAACCCATCAGGTACTCACTAATGATGATCACAGACACCAGCGGTGGTTTTACATAATCTGACAGTTGGAAATAATGGGAACTAGGCCTGCACAATAAATTACATATTTATAGTTATGGCGATATCAATCTGTGCAATACGTATTTGCTAAAGTCAGTGAAAAATATGATAAATGGTTACCTTAAATGTGCTAAAAACAATCGGACCAATCGGATTCAACCCTCTTATGTTAGATGCTCGCCTCCGACGTAGACCAGGGTCATTTGGAGAGTAATTTAAAGCATGTTGAATCTTATCTAAGTAAAACCGTTGCAGGGAAATGGAAATAATGTATTTAGTTGTTTTGCTATTTGTTCATGTATCGTAAGTTGTGTCGTCATCGCAATATTGATCACCAATATCATAAATCGCGAGTTTTCCTAATATATCGTGCAGCCCTGATTGGAACACTGCATCCTATTGGTCACTCCTTTACAAATATGAGACCAAAGTATAAAAAGGTAGAATCACAAAGGGCTGTACAGTGCTGTAGTGGTCAGCGCTCTCGCCTCACAGCCAGGAGGCCCTGGTTTATGCATGGATTTTCTCCAGGGACTCCGGTTTTCTCAAACAGTATAGAAACATGCTTCATAGGTTAATTTGTAACTCTGTATTGCACCTAAGTGTGCATGTGGTTATGTGGCCCTGCGACAGACCGGCAACCTGTTTGGGGTGCACTCAACCTTTGACCAACAGTAGCTGGGTTTGCTCCAGCAACCTCCGAAAGGAATTTAGCAGGTTCTGAAGATGGACGGATGGATGGATGGATGGAAAAAGGTGCAGAAAAAGAACTCATCAAGTTTTGCCTTGCAAGAGACAGGCGGACAAATGTAGTTCCTATTCTTTCTGCAAAACTCAAAACTTGAACCAACCACTTCCCTATAGCTTCACATCCAACCATGCTCACACACACAAACAAACACACACACACCCACACATGCATGCACACCATGTCAAAGTAAGAGCAATTTCCCAACATCAAGGCCAAAAGCCTTTACTCTAAAAAGATTTTGCGTCTTTCTCAGCTCATCAGAAGGCCACACCAGTGGATGTGTTCCGTCTGTACCTCCCACCTGCTCTGCACAGAGCAACATTTCAACACTGGAAGCAAAGTGTAGAAATGTAAAAAGGGCTTTTTTTGTGGCGTTGGGCGCACCTCCCCCATCAGCAGAGGCAGAGCTCCGATGGCTTTGTGCAGCGCTCGGATCTCCTCAGCAGGTCCAACCATCAATGACGTCCCGGTATCAACGATAGACTGACAGCCCGCTTTGCAGAGAGTCAGCTGGTTCCCCACGTCCACCCTGCAGGCAGAGGAGAGAGAGGCCTTACCTCCAACACCTGCTCAGGACTTTGTCCTTTAACAAAACGGCAGCCTCTTCGGTCAAAAGTGACATTTCAATGCAGGTTTTAGACTATGAGAAAAAGGAAGCAAAAATAATGGGCCTCTTCTACTCAGTTCCCCATACTCGCCTGTCCATCTGGATCTGCCAGTAGGCCTTTCGCGTCACGTTAACGTAGTGCAGGTCTCCACTGAAGTACTGGGGGTCGATCCCTCCCAGAATCAGCTCTCCTCCGACTTCTGCCGCCGTGTCTCTGAGTGACAAACGGAAACTAGGCTTCACCCCTACAACTTCACAACCGGAACTCTCTGCCGCTGGAGCTCAGACCTGCTGATGTACACGGAGAAGATGTTCTGAGGCAGGAGCTTGGCAGCCATGGCGGTGTCAAACACAGGGGTGACGTTAGCCACGGAGATGGAAGGGTACGCCATGCCCAGGACGCCGTCAAAGCGAGCCACGGCGAACGTGATGCCGGGCTGCTTCACTGCCTCTCCGAACTGCTGGCCGGGCACGGACAGGCCCGCCACCTGGGAGCAGAGGAGTCACAGAGGTATTCACCAAATACAGGAGTGAGGATGGAGACAGAGCTTGGAACTTGGAGCTTCTGCAACCCACAGAGACGGTGTCCTGACTGATGAAGCCAGACAAGCTGCCTCTGCCGTACCGGATGGAGAACTCCGTGCCGTTCTTTACGTAGGAGCTGGACTTCTTTGAGTTGTAGCGACGATGGACCCCTAAAAGCAGAAGATGTTCAGTCGGAAACTCCCGACACTTTCTTCAACTGACAAACGCTTGAAACCAGAAGAGGTTTCCAAAGCTCACAGCACTTCTGGTTTCAGTCGAAGGACAAACACTCCGATTAGGCCGTTCTGCTTTTTTGTTCACTTTTGGGGTTAGAAGTTCAGACTCCATCAGTGGTCCCCCACATCAGTTCCTTTTAGCTTTGGACACATTGCACATGTGATGCATGTTCAAGAACGCTCTAAATGCGCTAAACATTTAGCTCATGGTGTTCACACTGGACTGTCGCTGTTGGCATGTTGGAGGAGGCTTGTTACCGAATGTCAAAGCGCTGCAAATTTGGGGAATCTTGCTCCAGGCTTTTGTTTTCCGATGTATGAAAGACTGCGTCATATCATTCTGGCCAGGCACTAACTTTAATTATTAATTTCTCCTCCGTGATCAATTTTCAAATGGTTGGCACTAGAGCTGAGAGATATGGCCAAAAAATAAAATCTCAGATTTTTTTCATCCCAAATTCGATTTTAACTGATTTTTTTCCTCCCTGCTTTTGCTTTCTTTGACAACAATTACAAATGCTGGAATATGTTTAACTAAAACTATTTGATTTTAACATCTCCTTTGGAGTTCAACTAAATATAAGCTGGGAAAATATTTGTAGAACAATGAAGCAGATGTTTAGTGAGCTAGCGCTAGCTTGAGCATCTCATAAAGAGAAATCAAATCTTGATTTACCCCCAATATTAATTGTCTAAAATTACAAATTCGAGTGAATCGATTAAATCGACTAATTGCCTACCTCTTGTTGGCACTTCCATGAATCAAAAAGAGGCTACCCATTTGTTACTACCAAATCCACGTCCCTGATTGGTCAACGTTTGAACTGTTTGAACTGGCGTTACGCGCTCAATGGCCACATGTTTAGAAACTTAAGTAGCCACTTTTTTGGAAGTGTTTGGTTGAACAAGGGCGGCGTGAACGTAGCTTTTCTCCTCTCTTGTTTGCGTGTCGTCTAAATGAAGGAGGCCAGTGGCGGTTCTACACTGACTTACTCCCTGGGCGAGTAACCCCACAGGCCCCATTGCCTGCTTTTGTCGAAATTGAGTTGAGCACGGGTGTTTGTTCTGCCCAATTCCTTTTCATGTGCCTGTTTTACGTTTTTTCACTCTGAGTTATTTCATCTTTTATTTTATTTTATTTTATTTATTTATTTTTTGCACCATAACTGTGAAGAGCAAAGAGGATGAAGACATTCTTAACAGTCTGATGTGTCAAAGTAAAAGTGTTAAGTGTCGGCAGCTCAAGCAATTTCAAATCAAAAGCTGCCAGCTTCCTCTTTGAATATCGTAGCACAATATGAGTAACGCATATGAGTAACGCAATAACGCATATGAGTAACGCACGCATCGGGCACGGCAAATGCCGCCCCCTATGAAGTGCCGCCCTGGGCGACCGCCCACATCGCCCATATCTAAAACCGCCACTGAAGGAGGCTACACTATTTGATAATCCGCCTTTACACCACTGAGTTTGCGAAGAACTGGGAGGACTTCTTGTAGTCGGGGTTAGAGCAGCGGACCTGACCTTTCAAACAAATCCACGACTGAACACAAGCAACAGTTAAAAAACAAAAAGTTCTTTGTGAAAATGATTACTTTAAACATATTTTGAATTTTATTTCTTATATGAACAAAATGTATTTTTTTGTAAATGCTTCATATTTTATATGTTTTTGTACTGATGCTTCAGGGGAATTCCATGTTTTACTGGTTCTCTTTGGCTGTTTCTGGAACCCAAACGAAGAGATATTTATGAACAGAATTCAGAGGTTTAGTAGAATAAAATACACATTAAACTCACAGCAAGCCACATCCAAAAAGGAGCAGTGAATGGAGGGAACCCAAAGGTTGGAGGAGCCGGTATCAAACAGGACTGAAAAGTTCTGTGGAGGGGTGCCGATGCTGATAAGCCCGTAGTACTGAGCCTGAGGAGACATGGAGTTAGCCTGAAACTAAAGGGGGTCAGGAGTCTGCAGCCGGAATACAAAAAACAAAGATCCAGCAGCACAGACATTTTACATACCATACAGACGCTTAACTGCAGAAATATGTTCCCTTTAAGTCAACTGATGCTAAATACCCACAAATGAAGGTTTCTTCAGCCGAACTGCTTTGACAAACTAGGACACCTTCCCTTACTTCAGTTCTGTCCTGATCCAGCTTGTGACAGGACGTGGAGCAAAGGACTTTAAAACCTCATTTCTACAACAGAAAAATGTGGGGTAATCTAGTTTCCACGCCTCTATTGAGGTAAAGTTTTCACAGATAAATATTTGCTGGAAACATTCCCGCAGAACCACAGGAATGAGATCTAAATGGAAGACCTTCAAATCTTCGGATAAACCCACAGTGTGGAGTCTTTTTGCACCAAAACTCAAATCATTACCTGCTTTTCTGGTGGATGAGGGACACACCCACATGTCCATCTAATAGTTGCAAATTTCCAGCTTTATTTTACTGTTTTGGATATCATCAATCATCTGAAAAATGCCACAAGAACATGTTAAAAACACTAAAAAACACGATTTCATTTAAGTGGGTCTTATGAGAGCCAGGTGTTACTAAACACCACGGTTTTGAGTGCCTGCAAGCACAAAAACTGAAAGAAATCGGAAAAAGGAAACATGCAAACCCTTTTTTGGAAGTGCATGTAAAAGCATCCAATTGAATTATTGCAGTTATCTGATGACTTTTTTGGGGTTTAGGAAACAGGCTCAGGGGTGTACGTACATCCATGAAGTTCGTCAGCCTCTCCACAGGTAACTCGGGGGAGGCGGAGCTGTCCAGGGACCCCACCCTCATTCCCAGAGCCCGGAGGTCATCCAGAGACATCCCATTGTCGCTCATGAGGCGCCGCAGACTCCTGGTTTTATGCAGAGGAACCCTGAATATAACACGGAAAGAAATGATCAGACCAGCATGGTAAATGTTACACTTACAAACATAAAAATTAATTTGGTAACTTTTTGTAAAAAAAAAAAAAAAACTCTCAGCAGAAGTTTTATGCATTTTACTTGTTATAGAATAGATTTATGGGGGAGAGGGGGGGCGACATTTATTCCTCCATGTTGAATTTCAATCTAATATATTTGCTTTTTTGTGTTTGGAAACAGTTTGATCGATTTTTAAATATTTAGAACTGTCTGAGTTTTTTATCCAATAAAAGAAATCTGCCAAACTGGACTTTTATTTTTTATTTATCAATAAATTAACAAAGTCATACATTTTAGTCTCATTTGTATTTTGGGTTCAGCAACGCAAATGACATTTTAGAAATAACCTAAATTGAAATAATAAAATATAGTTGGCTTTTTTTTAATTACTAAGATAATTTTATGTACTTATTTATATTATTTTAGTAGATTTTTTTTAAACTTGGTCGCGCTTTTCTCGGTTATTGCTTCCTGGTTGAGTTGAGTGTCTGTTATAAACCCCACCGCCTTCCTCCTGCGCGCGCGCGCACAAATTTATAGCGTTTAGGTAATATTTGGAAGCACGTTCGTTCTTCGTGATATCTGTCCAATAAAGTGGGATAAAATGAACATATAAACATTTCTTTTTACCTTATGAGGGCGGTGCTTTGACCCATCATAAGCGCCCCGATGATACACAGCATCCCCAGTTGAGTCATGTCCGTCTTTCTCCAGAAAAAGCTCAAACTTAAAGAAATGTCCTGCTAAACTCTGTGCACAAACAAATCAACGATACAAACTGACGCAGTAAGCATGAGGTGGGTAGGACTCGGCAGTATCAGGACTTACTGGGCTCTCCCGCGATACCGCTGTATGATTGGACGAAAATAATTCTTAGGGTGTTCTGATTGGTTGAAAAATGTGACCATCATCCTCCTTGGTAACAGGAGTAGCGAGAGAGTCACAAGGTGCCGTCCATGTGACTATGAACGAAGGATGATGATAAAAGACAGAACAGGACAGTAAATCCATTATTTAAGGATTCAACTGCTTATATGAACTTCTTAAATTCTAAATGCGTGATTACAAGCGGGAAAAATACGTTTGAGTTGTGAAACAGGAAGTGTTTTGGAGAATATAGCTGAGGTATTGATAAGCTTTTATTTGAGGGTAAAGTAGAAAATACATTTCAATGATGAGGATAAATCCAGTGTCTGTGCTGTAAAAAGGCACAAAAAAATCACTAAGCAGAAAGAAACAAACATGATAAAATCTCAAAAACTTTACTAAGGCTGCTTATTGCAGTATTTACTTGATATCCCCTTTTAAATACTTTTTGTCTGAAATTCTTTAAAACAAAAGCTTTTTTTTGGTTACAATAAATTAAACAATGCAAAGGCTGATATATTAAAGAAACATTTAAAAACATATAAGAAAAAAGAGGCCAAATTCTAAAAACATAAAGGTATAAACCTGAGTTATTACAACCAATTTGCACACATGCAGCAGCTGGAAGTTTGTCTTCACAGATTGTTTTTTATGTTCTCTTTTAGGGTCAGTAAGGTTGCATTCATGTTGCAGGAAAAAATGTCTAAAACTTGGCAGTTTTGTCAAGATGAGATCCATTATTAATTTAATGACAGCTCATGCACGGAAATCACTGAGCAAAGAATTGAACAAACACTGGATCATTTCTGATGTCACCCAAAACATTTCAAATACGAAAATGAACCCTACAAAGGAACGGCCATGCTAACTGAATATTATTCTGTCAAAATGAACCAGATTAAGAAATGGTCAATGAGATAAACTCAAGTGAGGTTTTAATCCAAAAATTGAGCCAAAACCAAAAACAGATGTTAAAAAAAAAAACATCCCCACCACATGTCATAAAGAATAAAAATTAAATTGCAAAAAACCAATAATCATAAAAAACTGTTCTTTAAACCAAACTGCACATTTGTTTGAAGGGCACAATTGGACTTTTTAACAAAGAGGTTGTGTCCGAATTACCCCCTAACCCCTAACTACTAAAAAACTATATAGTTTATACTATGTGGTGCCCTGAATTTTAAAAGCAATTCAGACACCATGCTCACTACTTTTTTTCTTACACAACGCATATGAAATCATCGATTTTATAAAGTTAAAATCTAAATATGACCGATTTGAGATGATTATTTATGAGTCAACAGTCTTCTGAAGATAAGAACATTAATAGTTTTTTAAAAAATACATTTAAATACATTTTTGGGGCAAAAATTGTTCAAACGCAATGCATTGGGGTCTACATTCGCCGATCTAGTGAGCAGAGATTTCTGGGCATTTTCTAAGGCACATAATTATTAATAAACCCTCTAGTCCTGAACCCGTTGACCTCCCGTCTCTCCATATGGGTCCTCCTACCTGCTCTCGAGCCACCCGCACATGACACACACAAGATTAATTGCAGTTGCTTTCATAGTATAAAGTAAATGGAAAAAAAATTAGAATTTGGCAATAAAAAAGTTAACTGTAAAGTGAATCTTTGGTTGTGTCCGAATTCCCACCCAAAACTCTAACTACTATAAAACAATATAGTGCAGCACTATGTGGTGCTGTGAATTTTAAAAGCAATTTGGACACCGTGCTCACAACTTTTTTTTTAAACGGCGGATATGATGTCATCGATTTCACGAAGTTAAAATTTAATTAAAATTAACCTTTTTTAGACGATTATTTATGAGGCCACTGTCTTCTGAAGATAAAAACGTTGATGGTTTATCAGAAAAATACATTTAAATATATTTTTTTGGTAAAAATTGTTCCGATGCAATGCATTGAGGTCTGTATTTGCTGATCTGGTGAGTATTGATGCACATTGGTTTTTCGCAGGGTCTTCTGGGAAATATCCAGGACACTCTATTTTGGAATTGTAGATTTGGACAGCACTACAAAATGGCTAATGCACTTTATAGTGCACTCTATAGAGGTTAGGGTGGGAATCCAGACCACCCACTGACTATAAATGGTTGATCCTTGATAGCATCTTAGCAGACCTTCTTATTGGAGAAAAAGACAGTCAAACCTTTCCTCCATAAAATCACAATTTACCTGCTGATTAGGCGATGCTTTGACCCACTAACTAGTGTGACCTCATCACATTTACTCTGAGTTCATACGTTCTGTACCTCAGAGGCGGTTCTGGCTAGTTTGATGCCCTGGCTGAAAAATAATATAATTTATTTTACTTTATTATTAAACATAAGTAAAACATACTTGTATAGTTGAATTCCCAATTAAGATAAAGTGTGTACGTTTGTTCACACTTATCACGCGGCTTGAGTTGGGGTATTTTGTTGTAATAATAAAGTATATTTTTATAATGTAAAATCTTGTGTGGTTCTTGCGGCTTGACTGACAGGTTTTTCACCTGCTCTGGTTGGACCCCTACAAATATTACACTGGTGTCAGAAGTGGGATCATCAGAATGTCAAAGCCAGCAAACATGAGACTGCTAGTAGAAGGGGCCTGCTAAGTACCCCCCAGCCGTTTTTTCTGACATAGACTTTTTCTGGTTCGTAGATTGCAGCTGAGGTGAACAACTGGGAAGATGCTCTCAAGGTAAAGTTTCTGAGTATTCTCTCGTCAGGCCTAGCCCGTGAGGGGTACAGTGGGCTGTCACCTTCTGCCAAGGCAAAATTATCTATTATTAAAAGAGGCAATGAGTCAGTGTTTGGACCCCTGCGACAGTGGGGACTGGAACAGAGCCAGTTTTCTAATCATGCAACCCCAATGAGACTGTCGGGGATTTTGGCGTTGCCCTTTGACAGCTTGCTGCTAAAGCTTTTCCCTCCGTAGATATCACGACCCAAGAGATGTTGGCTAAATATCATTTTATTGCCAATGTGGGGAGGGGAGACCTGTGTGTTACTTTGCAAAGTGTTAAACCCACCACACTTGAGGCTGCCATTAATCTGGCTGAGTTGGAACTCATCAGAGACCTGGAAACAGTTATGTTACAATTGACCCCAAAGTGCATTTTGTGATTGACAAAAGCTCTGAATGTGTGAATGCGTTGGTGGGCGTGGTTGAGACCTTGAAACAGGAGGTCATATCCTTGCAGTCAACGGTTAAAACCTTGGGAGAACCACCTGAACACATAGTATGTCTCTGCCACCACACCATAAACCGGGTACTGCTGGTAATTTAAACCTATTAAACCCAACACAAAAGATGACTTGGAGCAAAGAAGAGCATGTTGGAAGTGTGGCTGTACAAGACATTTATGATACAACTGCCCATATGTGCAGTTAAACTAACAGGGGCGTGCACCAGCAGCCTTTAAAAACTTCATAGGTGGATCGGGCTATCTCAGGGCAAAAATAGGTGGGTTTGACTGTCATGTAGGGTTGTGCTGATGGACGATACCATATCATGTTTTCCATTAGTCAACTCAAACCTGTTGTGGTTCTGTTGAGCATGCCTCCTCCTTGGAGCCCAACACCTGCTGCTCATCTCTACAATCAGCACCTCCACACCTGCAGGCCATCACAGACTCTATTTATTCCTGAGGAGGTTCTTCAGCCAGCGCCAGATTATTGTTCACCCTGTGGTAACAAGTCCTTGGCTTTGAACAATCCTTCACACTCAAGAGCAACTAAAATAACTTTTGCATCTCTTTCCAGTCTGCCTGCCTTCCAGTCTGCCTGCCTTCCAGTCTGCCTGCCTTCCAGTCTGCCTGCCTTCCAGTCTGCCTGCCTTCCAGTCTGCCTGCCTTCCAGTCTGCCTGCCTTCCAGTCTGCCTGCCTTCCAGTCTGCCTGCCTTCCAGTCTGCCTGCCTTCCAGTCTGCCTGCCTTCCAGTCTGCCTGCCTTCCAGTCTGCCTGCCTTCCAGTCTGCCTGCCTTCCAGTCTGCCTGCCTTCCAGTCTGCCTGCCTTCCAGTCTGCCTGCCTTCCAGTCTGCCTGCCTTCCAGTCTGCCTGCCAAGTCAAATTAAATAACCTAACTTCTATCAGTTTGTGTCTGCACTTGGATTCAGTTATCCACTCCCCTCTCCCAACAAAACCTGTCTCTGGCAGCCAAAGTTGTGGTCATTCAGTCAGACGCCACAGTGCCCCCACGTAGTGAGGCTATTGTGTGTGGTCAGGTGCAAAATGAGAAGGCGGATTATGTCTCAGGAATGTTGGAACCCTCAGATTCTCTGGCCAAACATTGTGAGCTGTTTGGTCGAGTTGAACAGGGTACCTTACCTATTCGTGTCATTAATGTGATCAGTGACCCACTTATATCAAAAAGTGAAATGAAAGTTGTCACACTGCACACAGACATTGTAATAGAAGAAGGCGGCAATGAAAAGGAAGTTGGGTATGGCCAGCAGCCTTTGACTGTTTCTACACTCATGAAGCAGTTTGGCCTGGAGGATGGAGGATTTTCGGAAGAACAGCTAAAATCAGTGAGACAGTTGTTATTTCGCAATTGTTCGGTGTTTAGTTGTGGCGAGGATGATTTGGGTAGGACTCATCTGACGATGCATGACATTGACACAGGAGATGCAAAACCTATCAACCGGAGAGTACCCTTACAACTGCAACAAGAGGTCGGAAGATCTGAAGCACATGCTGGCTAATGATATAACCCGGCTGTCTTGCAGTCTGTGGGCAGCGCCTGTATTTCTGGTAAAGAAAAAGGGCGGTGGACTTCGATTTACCTGAAAGGATGCATATCCCTTTCCTAGGATTGAAGATGCCTTGGATAGCCTTATTCAAGAACCAAGATGTTGGTTCTCCACATTGGATTCAGCTAGTGCCTATTGGCAGGTGGAAGTGAAAAACTGTGTCATAAAACTGTGTTTGCTACTCTCCAAGGGTTGTTTGAATTTAACATGCCCAGTTTTGGGTTGTGTAACGCACCTATCACATCTCAAAAATTGATAGATTTAATCCTTCCTGACTTGCAGTGGACAAGATGCTTAAATTTTTTGGATGAAATCATAGTGTTTGGCTGCTCTTTGTTACCGTCTGTCAGTTTCCTTTTGTTTTTGTGTGTGTGGGTTGGCTGTGGCTCCTCCTCCTCTCGTGTCATTCCTGAAGTGTGTACAGCTGCCTGCATTTAGTTAATTTTTCTTGTATTATTTAAGATCACCTGTTTCAGCAATCTGTGTCGCAGTGTAGTTTCTGTTGGTTCACTATGTTCCTGGTCTGCTTGGCTTGATATAAAATTCATTTATTTTCTGTATAAGATGGCTGAAAAAAAGGGAACACAAGAGGGTGTTGGCAGACTGTGTGTGTGGACTCTTCCTGGAAGGGGCTGTTCTCACTTATCTACGTCACAATCTAAAGACCCACTCGTTTTTCATGGATTGGGAGGGGCTAGATCTAATCGCACAGGGTTTTAGAGGAATAGTCAGAGGTGCATGAATATATCAAAATACCGCTTTGTGAGGAATTAGCATTCTAATACACTCAAAAGCCCGAAAGGTTAATTTTGCTTGATATAGGCCTTTTATCAAAAGCATACAATCAATCCTCAAATATGAATTTGCAGATGGATTGATTTGCATTGTAGTCAAGGGCAACTGACTTGTTTTGTAAAAAGCCATCCTGTCTGGCAAAACTTCTATAGCTGTTTACATTTCAAATGGACTTTACCCAGGAAGTCAAAAGGTTTCCTTGTTGCATAAGTTGCATAATTTTGTGGCAAATTCCTAAATTTAGCAAAAAGTTAAACTGCTGTCTGTATATTTCTGTGTAAAATTGCTTCAAATGTGTTTCCCCATGAAAACATGACTCCAACTGTAACTATAAAATCTGTAAAAAAAAAAAAAAGGCTCCCAGCTTCTGTTTGTGTGCTCAGCTGCTACAACTATGACAGTTTCTAAAAATAGAAGTAAAAAGTTCAACAGAATTTCTGCTGTTTGATGGAATTTAGATTCTTTTGCCATGAAGATTTTTTTTCTGAAACTATACATTAATTCTATCTTACTGCAATAACGATTAAACCAGGAATGCTGAAGAAATTTCTGTTCTTTTGCTACTCTGTCTCTCAAGGACATTGTCACATTCTTCAAAAAACAATAGAAAACAAATATCCTGGCAGACCATTGTTTGTCCACCCCTCATGTCTGGTTTCTGTTTTGCAGTCGTTCTACTGGCCTGATTTTCAGAACATTAGAGTAGACCAGGAAGAGACAAGCTACAGGTTGATTCTGGTAACTTCAACACCCAGGAAACTCTGGTCCTGACAGTTCATGATAGCAGTCAATTTCTAAACAGCCAATCACATGACAGCAACTAAATCTATTTCAGCATGTAGAAATAGCCAAGACGATCTGCTGCAGTTCAAACCAGGCATCAGAATGGGGCAGAAAGGGGATTGGAGCGACTTTGAACGTGGCATGATTGTTGTTGCCAGACAGGCTGGTATGAATATTTCAGAAACTGTTGATCTACTGGGATTTTCACCCACACTCGTCTCCAGGGTTTACAGGCATTAGTCAAAAAAAGAGAAAATATCTAGTGAGTGGCAATTTTGTAGTGGTGGTGGTGTAATGGTGTGCGGGATTTTTTCTTGGCACACTTTGAGCCCCTTAGTACCAATTGACCGTGGTTCCAACGCCACAGCCTACCTGAGTATTGTTGCTCACCATGTCCATCCCTTTAACCCTTGTGCTATCTTAGATGACCCCACCCTTACTTTGACGTGTTATTCCTACCATGACAAAGGTGGATAAAGGTGGAAAGATTTCATATAATCCATGGACACCAGTGAGGTTCACAAATCATTGAAGAAAAATGGTTCAGAGCACTGTCTAGTGGGTCTAGATGACCCAACTCCCAATTTTAAAGTGTCTAGGATAGCACAAGGGTTATGACCAAATTGTACCATCTTCTGATGGCTACTTCCAGCAGGATAAGGCGCCATGTCTTAAAGCTGGGATAATCTCAGACTGGTTTCTTGAATAGAATAATGAGTTCACTGGAACCAAATGGCCTCCACAGTTTCCAGATCTCAACACAATAGAGTCCCTTTGGTGGAACAGGAGATTGGCATCATGTGTGATTCTATCATGTTAATGTGGACCAAATTCTGTGAGGAATGATTCTAGTACTTTGTTGAATCTATACCACCATTAAGGATTAAGGTAGTTCTGAAGGCAAAGGGGGGGTCCAACCTGGAACTAGCAAGACGTTACCTAATACAGTGACTGGTGAATATATGTGAACACTTTAAAATTGTGGAAGAAGGATGAACCAATTTATGGTGGTTAAAACAACTGTAGTGGACTTTTGACGACAGTGGGGAGAAATGACTCCCTTTCCCAATAAAATAACTAGATAGAGTTTGGGCAGCTTTCAGGTTCAAGAAAACAAAACAAAGACAAACATACCGAAACTATGCTTTCCGGTTCCGGGTTTTATTGATACTTCGAGATTCTTAATTCTGTCTGATAAAAGTTTGGAACCGGATAATGATAAATCATGTTATAAAATGGTTACGGTAGAACAGGGGTGGGATTATATAAGTTCGCTTCCTTCCACTCCCTTTCAAGCAATATTTATTAATATGTCTAATTATCCAAAGTTTGATTAGTTATTGCACGAATGTATAACTGATGATCGTATTGTTTTTGTGTATTATTCTTATTTGATTGCGTGAAATAAACCAATTCAAATCAAATCAAAAACATACTGAAACATCTGCTACATAAAAGTGAGAGAGACTTTGTATTTAAGGGAAGTCATTATGGTTTACCTTGATTAAAGCAGAAACGGGGGCAGTTTGAAACTCATTGTCTTCCTCCTTTTTTGGGAATTCTTTGGGCAACAAATTCCGCAAAATGCAACAAAGCTTATGATGAAGGAAAAACCTGGAGATGAAACCTGAAGTGGTTCGGCCTGCTGAGTGACTTTCAGATACAATCTGTAGTGACGTGAAGCTGCACAGACTGGCACGCAGCATAGACACACAGATCATCAGTTATTGTATAACCGAAAAATGTGTTAAAGACACAGGGGGAATTCTGACGTGAAAGGACACCATCCCTGATGTGCTTAAACAAACGTCCCACACAGGGTTTAGAACGCTTATAACTCCATTACAATAAAGTCACTGATTCTAATTAGATATTTTCTTGCTAATTATATGATAATAATATTAATTCTGCAGATTAGATTAACTGGGCTCACTAAATCAGACATTGCATGTCATATGAAGTTGGATCAGTTTCATTCACTCTGAAGTGTTTATGGGACAAAATGTGTCAACTCATCTATTGTTTTGGTTAGACTCCACCCTCATACTTTTTGTCTATGAAACTTCTAGCATCAGTTCCTTAATGCTAAGCCAAGAGGAGAAGTGTAAACCTGTAATATGTGTTGTGGGGAACCACTATACTTGAGAAGAACACCTGTGGATGACAGAGAACTCACAGTCAGGGACTCTGAGGACCAAGGGTTTTGAACCTGCAGCATGGCGGTAAGAATCATTCCTGTCTAACAGGGTCCAGACGGTAAATTTGACAAAAAGTACTAAAAAAAAAAGATTACAGATAACTTTTTTGTGCTTAGAAGTTACAGAAGGGGTTTTATTTTAAGAATTTGAGAGATAGCTTCCTTGAAGCTAAATTTGGAAACTATACTGTACATTTCAGAATATGTGGAAGTTTATTATGGTTTGATTTAACATGCTGTTGATTGAAAAACCTGACAGAGACACTTGTGACCCCACTTTAGAACAACAGCACTATTTGATTTTCTGAAATTCAGTTTGCAGCCATGATCCACAAACCTATAATTTAAACATTTCAAAAAGAGAAATTAACTAAGCAAGACTGAAAAAGATCTGGACACAAGTCTGGTGTGTGTAGAGAAATTTAGACGTTTGGAATAACCATTGAATCAGAATTTTCTATTTTGTCATTTTATGCACAATGAAATTATGATACTGTTGGTGTGTTTTGAAGATTTTAAAAGTCAGGATTTAAATTTTAAATACATTTAAATCCATTTTAAATCTAAAATTTAAAACATTAAATAAAAGATAAAATATCGAAAGTCGAAAATATGTATATCCAGTGTTGCTGAAGCGCAATAATATATTGTGCTGGGAATCATAAGGTGATGTGGAATTGCATTTGTAAATAATATCTGCACTTATATAACTATAAAAACAAAACGTTAATTGAATTGTTTTGGGTTAATAATTAAGAACTTAACTGGGTTGGGACTTTTTTCTCTTTAAAGTCTGTAACATTTTTATTTTGTTACATTTTTTAAAATGTATAAAGATGATCTGTTTCCCAGGGACATTTACTGCAGCTTCCTAAGGCTCACAAACATCACAAAAATTACAACTTAAGCATAAAACATAAAACAATATTCCTTAAAACTTTTTGGAAGCCTTCATAATTTCATTTAGAGCATAATACTCCTTCTAATGTGACCAAGATGTCT
Organism: Oryzias latipes; assembly: GCF_053564925.1. Classification (NCBI taxonomy): domain Eukaryota; kingdom Metazoa; phylum Chordata; class Actinopteri; order Beloniformes; family Adrianichthyidae; genus Oryzias; species Oryzias latipes. Next base: position 7,991,275 of record NC_136244.1, read on the forward strand.
TTTTGGATGATTGTGGCACCAAAAGATCTCTACTTCTTTTGTGGAAGCGTTTTCAAAAACTGGAGTTGAAAAGTTTTGAGGCTAAAATTGAGCAGAAGAAGCTAATGAGATAAATATAAGTTGAAGGTATTATTGATCATTGTGGCTGATGTACAAAAATGAAAAGACATTTATGAAAAACCTACTTATCTGCGTTCTGATTTGGACCTGTTGACGTTCTGCAGTCGCGATTGAAACAATAGTAACAAACCGGCCACATTTTTCTCATTGGTCATCTCTGATATTTTGGAGATTAAATGTAAGGCAGAAGTTGTTTGTCCAAAAGGCTAAAACTTCTTTGATTTGCTGATAGCAGTATTTCTGATAGCGGTGTTTCTATGAGTCCAAGAAGGTAACATTTTTATAAAACCAAATAAACAACAGGCATAGGTTGTGTCCTTCACTACCTAGTGCACGACAGCAGTTTTTCAACTACTGTACCACAGCACACTAGTGTTCCGCAAGAGATGGTCAGGTGTGCCGCAGGAAATTATTTTCACTGATCTAAAAACCGGATCTCTCAGCATCTTCCGTGTCTTTCATAAGGAGGGCGAGTAAAACTTTTGACTGTAGCTCCTCCCACACGCGGCGGGAGCGTCAGATTCTTAAACACACTATCACATCTGGTGGGGCAGTCAATATGCCTTAAACAGGCCTGTATCTGGCTATCTTGTCACATATTTCTTTTGTCGATGGTTCTATTTGTAAAAGTATTTTTTTTTCTCCTGGTTTCAACCCTAAAGCTGACAAAACCTCTCAAGACATCCCAAAGTGGCAGGTCATCACCTCCGCACATTTATGAAGATCCAGACACATTATTGGTAAAAACAGATTTGTTGTCATTTCAGAATTATTTTGTTTTTATTTTTTCCTGTAGCTAACAGCTGTTTTTCTTCAGGATTCCGGCACTGATGGAGTCCAAGCAGATGTTAAACCAGCACCTCAATCTCGGAAAAAAAAAGTTCAGTTCAGCGACATCATTGATGCTCACAACCAGGTCAGTGCCACCAACAAAGCCTACGTACACCAAGCAGTTAACTCAATCAAAACAGAGGTATGTTAAGAGGATTTAGATGGTTGTATGTTCTCTGAACCAATTCTGTGACCCAGTGGATAAGTGTCAGCTCTGAGACTGGAAGGTCGTGCGTTCAAATCCACAGTCATACTAGTCGTACTATAGACTCTTAAAAATAGGAGCTAATGCCCACCTGTGTGACAGTCAGCATTTAGGATTTGGAATTGGGGGGGTTAACCACTAAATGCTTCCTGAGTACAACTACTCTTTATCCCCCAGGAGATGGGTCAATTGTTGAGGAAAAAACTACTAATGGGATTGTGACTTTCTGACATTCTTATGCACTCACAATTTTGAGAAAAATAAAAGAAAAGCCTTCATCATTTTTGTTTGTATGTCACCAGTGATCTAATTCTTTTTTAATTTACCAGATGCCTCAGCCACCTCGTCCTGCCCCCAAACCACCAGTAGCTGCCAAAAAAAACCCAACAGACAAATATCAGTCAAGACTAACACCTGGTCCATCTGCTGAGGTCAGTACTGCAGGATTTTTTATTCCTTCATAAAAGACTTCATCTGTGCTTGAGGTAGAGAAACCTCTCAAATGCTTTAGTTACATCACTAACCAAACTGAAAGCATTTGATGGGAAAAGTGCCAACATTTGTTTTCCTTCTTACAGCCCCAACCTCTGCGTTCAGACATAAAACCTCCTGTTCCTCCAAAACGAAAAAATGCTCCTTTTTCCTATGACACTCCAGTTAAGAGTCAACCTTCAGAGGTAAGCTATACTCTTATAACATTAACATCAAGCCACTAAACACACAATTCCTTTATTTTAAAATTGTACAAACACCAACTATGAAAAACAGAGAATCCAATCGCTTGTAAAACTCTAAACCAGTTTATTTTCACCACATAAGATGGAAAAACCTTGACATGTTCAAATTTCAGTTTTTTTTAATGGAAGCATTGTGCATTCAGTTTTTTCTATTACTTTGTGTTTTTCATTCAAATTTTTTAAGAACTGCAAAAGCATAGAACAACAAACTAACTAACCTCATCTGGTCATTAAAACTATAAGATGACCTCCAATTCAAAGTTGAAAAGCCACACTGTGTCTGTATTGTAGATGTGTTCTGTTTCTGTGCTCGTCATGATATCACCAGTCTGTTTTGTTCTTCCTACTTACCTTATCCACAAAGATTGCAGAGGAAAACGTTGAGGAAGTATTAAATATTAACCAGTCTACACTGTTTAATTTTGGGTTTTTTAAACCCACACCCTAGGACTAGAAGCAGCGAAGTCTAACTTTCCCTATAATTTATTTCTGGTCTCTTGATTTCCTTTTTTTCTGTTTTCGTTGTAATATTTTTTTAGGACTACAGCAGTTATAGTCCTAAAGTAAAAAGATAAGGATGCATCTACAGTACATTTTGCATTACTCAAACACACTGGTTCACCTTAAAAGCTAGAGTGTTGCTATTTTCGGAATTTTTGTTGAGTTTGTTTTATCACTGATGAACACCAGGGATGTTGTTGAGATTATTTAGGGTGAGTTAATGAGAAATTGTTTGTCTAGGCTGTTTTCCAGTACTTTACTGACGGTCTCTGCCTGTCTCTGCCACTTCATGAGGATCTACTGTACAGCAAAGCAAAATTTAAATCTCACAACAGGCGGATCCTAAAACGTCATAACTCATTTTCTGCATCACCACCGATAAAAATAAACAGCACATACTAGTAAATATAACTAATACTTCCCCGCTGTTTTGCTCTGATGTTGGTGGATAAAGTAAGTAGAAAGAACAAAACAGTTATGGAAGTTTTTTTGAGTCATAATATAAAGTAATACGGAATTCTCAATTGACAATTGAATTTGTAATTTCATCATGCAATTTCAAAATGCATTTTTCAATTGACATTTCAACATACAATTCAGACTTGGAATATGAAAATACATTTTGCAATATTACAGTTCAATGTGATAAAAACAAATCAATTGCATTTTAAATTGTCAAGGGTTTTTGATGTCATAATTAAAATGATAATGCATTTAACAATTTACAATTTACAAAATTGTAAATTGAATTTTCAATTTAGAATTGAATATAACTTTGAATTATGACTCCCACACAGACTGATGATAAATATCGTGATGAGACCATAAACAAAACGGCTCATATCTGTGACACGGATATTTTGTGGCTTTTCAACTTTAATTGCAGATATTCCTAGCTTTCACGAAAAGATGAGGTTAGAGCTGTGATGAAGCCTGTGAGTAGTTATTCGCTTTTGGAGTTCTTAAAAGAAATTTGCATGAAAAACATGAAAACCACACAAAAAAATAAGCCTGAAAAGGAAAAAAGTATAGAAATATGTATAATCCATTCAAGTTTAGCCTGTAATTCAAGAGCTATAAATAAATATTCTAATTGTTTGCAAAAAGTGTGGTGTAGGTCCCATGACAACAGGAGAATCTGCACAACAAAGAAAGTCTCCAACTCCTCCTTTCTTAGCTTTTTGCAAGTCACTCAAGAGGAACAAAAGAACGTTTTGATTTGAAATGTGCAAGCAAAACAAAAAGCGCTTTCCTTTTTTTCTGATGTAGCCACAAAAGCCTCTGGTTCCTCCAAAACAGCGAAGTCCTTCTTCTTCTGCTCAGGGTAATGAAACACCATCATCTGCAAGGATTCAAGCTTCAGAGGTACAAACATCTTATTGCCTTCCTACATCATTTGTCGAGCCATGGATCACAATTTACGGGCATTTTCAAAATGTTGTAAGTCTCCAAAAACACCAGTTCTGTTAAAAAGGAACAAAATCTGACATCAAATATTAACAGGATATTCCTATGATATTAACGCATGTTCAAGCAACCACTTTCAATGAAAAGTTTATGTAAATGCACATAAACAAGTGATTCAGGCTTGAGCATTCAACGCTCTCACGGTGGCTCTGTCCTGGGGGGGGGTCTGTGGGAGGGGAGGTCCAGTATCGGTAAGGGACCTTGGAGGTTTGGTGGGTTGGGGTCTCCACTGAGGCAATCGGTGGCTGCCCTGACTGGTCGGGCTGCCTTGGTTCCGTCGTTGCCTGACCAGAACTCTCACTAGGGGGACGGGGGCCTGGACTTGCACCTGGGACCAGCTACTGTATTTCTTGGCTGCTCTCTCTTTGTGTAGGGTGGGGGGTGTGGAGCCTAGGGTGGGTCAGCTCTCAAGCGATGGGGCCTCTGGGCTGGGGAGACTGGGGCCCAACGCTGCGGGGGCCTGAGAAACGATTGTTTCAACAATCGAGGTTCAGTCTATCAGCTGTCCCCGACCTTCCCTCCTTCCTCATGTGGCCACCCCTCCTATGGTTGCCGCTTGGATTTTGGCCCCTCCCCTCTTAGTTTTAATTGCGCCTTAGACATGTGGGACCCTTGGTTGTTTGTGTGTCCAACATGCACACACAAACAACCACACACACCACACAAGGAAGGTTGGACTTCTGATCTTCTGTCCCTTACACCATCCCTGGTGGGGGGGAATTAGGCCCTCAGCAACAGTGGCTGTGTCCCTTGGGTGCTTGCTCCATGGGCGCATGGGTGGCCCTCTCTCCACTCAGGGAGACGGATCCCTGAGTTCTTTGGAAAGACCATAAGCCAGGGATCACATCACATCTGAGTCTAGGGGTGACTCTAACGTCCATCTCTTTTCTTCCCTCTTCTTCCGTTCTGTCCAGCCCAACAAAAACGGATACAAATATAATCAATATAAATAAAGTTTACCCTAAATTACCAAATGAGTTTATACAAATATATATGTTGCGTGTCAGAAGATTCATAATCCCCTGTAAAATATGTCCAACACAAAGCTTTCAGCCCTCATCTGTTTGCACAGCTGCTGGATGGGATAAGTAGAAAAAAATAAAAACTCTCCCAAACAAAATGTGTGGCTATTGAAGGCACATAGACGGTTAAACCAGGTCAAACTCTGATTTGGTAGTGACGTATGAATGGCAACCCCTCTAATTCACGGAAATGCCAACTGTTTGAAAATTCATCATGTTGGAGAAATGAATAATCGTGGAACACAGATGTGAAAGAAAAAGCCTGGAACAAGATTCACGTGACTTGCACCACTTCACTATTTCACACCAAGCTTCCTTCAACTGTAGGTACCGGACTTGCAAAAAGTTTCAAAAAAAGAAAAAGAGGAACAAGCAGCCCCTGCCTGCTTGTCCATTGTGAACACCATGGGCTAAATATGCGTTCAAGAATGCACATTTAAGAGTGCACGACTCATGTCCTGTGTGAACATAGCATTTGAAAATGATTTGAAGCATCTCTGTCCTAGGATCTTTAATGGTGCATTGTCTTGGGTCACTCTGATATACCTCAGTAATTTAAGCAGTTATCAGTCAGCTTTCATACAAGATTCAAGATTCAAGATCAACTTTATTAATCCCCCAAGGGAAATTTAGTTGTACTAAACTGGTATGGAAGAGAAACCTGTCAAATCAGAAGGATGTGAACACTCACAGGAGTCCACTGGAGACCTTAATTGCCACAGAGCTGAAGCAAGCTGCTCTAACTCCTAATTTAGCAGCAAATCAGCTTGAAATTTTACAAAACACTCTCAAGAGCTGCAGTCAGGCTGTTGTGAAGTCATTTTTTAAAGATCTTTACTGATATGTAAAAGCATGTGTTTTTTTTTTCAGTCCCAAACTCAGAGATCTGAACAAAAACCTCCTATTCCCCAAAAACGGCAAAATCAGCCTTCTTCTTCATCTTCTTCATCACCAACTTTGGTCACAATTCAAACACCAGAGGTAAGACGTGTTATCAAGTTTTCATCAAGCCAATAATCATGCAGTGTCTCGTGAATTTACCAGACTTTGAATTAAATAAAACTCTGTAAAACTCCAGTTTTCAAAGATCTGGGTGTTACGGTTTACAGCTCAAGAACCCAGATGCAGAGTAATACTGGATACAAAGGCCAAGTTTGAAGACTGTTTAATAACAGTAGACCAAAACCAAGGTGTAGAACACAAACGCTCCAACAAAGAGATACAAAACAAGGTGGCTTAAATAGACAGACAACCCAATGAACTAACAAGGGCCAGCTGTGGACTCCAGCAGGAAGCACAGGAGAGTGGGCGGAGCAAGAGGAAGAAGCCACAGCAGACCTGCACAAGATCACAGAGTGAAAACCAAAAACAAAACAAGCAAACCGTGTCATAACCCCTCCCCCAACGTCCGGCTACCAGACGGACGTCAAGGCTGGGTGGGATTGTCCCGATGAAACCGGGCGATGACGTTCTCGTCCAGTATATGTCTCTCAGGCACCCACTGACGGTGCTCAGGTCCGTAACCCACCCAGTCAACCAGGTATTGAATGCCCCGTCCCCTTCTACGGGAGCCAAGAAGCTGGTTGATCGAATAGACAGGACCACCATCTATGTAACGCGGTGGGGGTGGTTCCAAATCAGTGGTCTGAAGACAGCTCTCCCTCACTGGCTTCAACTTGCTGACATGGAATACCGGATGGACCTTCAAGGTCGACAGAAGGTCCAACCTCACTACTACTGGATTGACGACCTTTGTGATGGTGAAAGGTCCAAGGAACCGTGGATGTAGTTTTCTGGAACCTCCTTTCAGGGGTGTGTCTGAGGAGGAAAGCCACACCTTATCTCCCACCTTGTACTCAGGAGCCGCGGACCGGCGACGGTTGGCCACAGCAGTGAACCGCTCCTGGTTCCATCAGCAAACTGGCTCTAAACCTCCTCCAAGTACGCTGGCAGCGTCTCACAAAGGCAGCCGGACCAGATGTAGATGCCACTTCTTCCTGATGTGGGAAAAGCGGGGGTTGATATCCATAGGCTGCCTGGAACGGGGAGAAGCCAGAGTTGTTGACTAAGGATTTGTGGGCATACTCAGCCCATGGAAGCTGCCTGGTCCATGTGCCAGGGCTCTTGGCACACATGGCACGCAGGGTGGTCTCCAGATCTTGATTATAACGCTCCACCTGGCCATTGGTTTGTGGATGAAATCCAGAACTCAAACTAAGAGTGATCCCCAACAGCTTGCAGAACTCTTTCCAGAATTCTGCCACGAACTGGGGTCCTCTATCTGAAACAATGTTAGCAGGGAGACCATGCAGTCGAAACACGTTTCTGGACATCACTTCTGCCAATTCTTTGGCAGTGGGTAGTTTTTGTAGAGGGACTGCACGGCCCAACTTAGAGAACCTGTCAACTATGGTCAAAATTACAGAAAAACCTCTGGAGTTTGGAAGTCCTGTTATAAAATCAACAGCGATATGGGACCATGGCCTGGAGGGCACTGGGAGAGGCTGTAAAAGGCCAGCAGGAGGTCTTCGGGGTACCTTGGCACTAGCACATGCAGGGCACGAGGAGACAAATGCTCTGATGTCAGAGGTCATCGTGGGCCACCAGAATCGCTGTCCAACTAAGAAAATTGTTCGAGTGACACCAGGATGGCAGGCCAAACGAGAGCAATGTCCCCATTTGATAACTTGTGAACAGAGACTCGAGGGAACAAACAAACAATGGGTTGGGCAACCAGATGGAACTACAGAGTCATCAGACACAGAGGCTTTAACCCTCCGCTCTAGGGCCCACCTTGTTGTAGCCAGCACCATGTTTTGAGGAAGGATGGTACACTCTTTATCTGAAACTATAGAGTCGCTCTCCCTCTTGTGCTGCCGGGACAGAGCATCTGGTTTGGCATTCTTGCTCCCTGGCCGATAGGACAGGGAAAACCTGAAACGGTCAAAAAACAAGGCCCATTGAGCCTGGCGAGAGTTAAGTCTCTTGGCAGTTCTTATATATTCCAGGTTCTTGTGATCTGTCCATACGAGAAATGGGTGTTCAGCTCCCTCCAACCAATGACGCCACTCTGCAAGAGCTAATTTAACAGCGAGGAGCTCCCTGTTCCCTATGTCGTAATTTCTCTCTGCAGGAGTGAGCTTGCAGGAGAAATACGCGCAGGGATGCAACTTACTATCAGATGCCCTCTGGGACAACACCGCACCCACCCCTGTGTCAGACGCATCCACCTCCACAACAAACTGTTTGGAGGTGTCAGGCTGAACCAGAATGGGAGCCACAGAGAAACGTCGTTTGAGCTCTGAAAATGCTTTGCTGGCATCATTATCCCACAGGAAGCGTACCTTTTGTGACGTTAGTTTGTGGAGTGGGGCAGCAATGGCACTAAAGTTCCTGATGAAGCGTCTATAGAAATTTGCAAAACCAAGGAAGCGTTGGAGCTGTCTCCTTCCCGTTGGTTCGGGCCAATCCAAGACAGCTTTGACCTTGGTATTGTCCATATGAACGGAACCCGGAGATATCACATGACCGAGAAATATTGTCTTGGTGGTGTGAAACTCACATTTCTCGGCCTTGCAGTAGAGCTGATTCTCCAGAAGCCGTTGAAGGACTGCTCTCACATGCTGCACATGAGTCTCAGAGTCTGGGGAGAAGATCAGAATGTCGTCGAGGTAAACAAAAACAAACTTATTGATCATGTCCCCGAGAACATCATTTATGAGACACTGAAACACAGCTGGGGCATTAGTTAGCCCAAAAGGCATAACCAAGTATTCAAAATGTCCACTGGGAGTGTTGAAAGCCGTTTTCCACTCATCCCCCTCTCGTATCCGCACCAAGTGGTAGGCACTGCGGAGATCCAGCTTGGTGAAGATGTTAGCCCCCTTCAATAAATCAAAAGCAGTACTTAGCAGGGGTAGAGGGTAAGTATTGCGAACTGTGATGCTGTTAAGTCCTCTGTAGTCGATGCAGGGACGCAAACCACCATCACGTTTGCCAACAAAGAAAAAACCTGCTCCTGCTGGGGAGGAGGGAGGGCGAATTATTCCTGCCTGAAGGCTCTCCTGAAGATATTGGTCCATCGCTTTACGCTCTGGAGGGCTCAAGGGGTACAGATGGCCTTTGGGTGGTTGAGTTCCTGGGAGCAGATCCACGGAGCAATCATAGGGACGGTGTGGGGGAAGGGACTTGGCCCGAGTCTTACAGAACACATCACCTAAGTCATGGTAAACAGAAGGAACCTTGCCAAGGTCAGGAGGTTCTGGAGCAGGTGTGTTCTGGACAGAAGAACGTAATGTAGAAGCATTCAAACAGTTCAACAAACAGAATGGACTCCAAGACAAAATCCTGCCACTAACCCAGTCTATGTGAGGGATATGTCGGCAAAGCCATGGATAGCCCAAAATGACAGGGGGCTTCATTGACTCAACAACAAAAAAAGACATCAGTTCATTATGATTTCCAGAGACTGTCACTTTAACAGGGATGGTGCGAGCGGACACTCTGTGAATGAGTGCTCCATTGATGGCATTGATGAACAGGGCAGCAGGCAGGGGATCTATGGGTATCCTCAGCCTGTCCACCACCTCTTGGGATATCAAGTCTCCATCAGAACCAGAGTCAATAAGAGTCTCGAACTCACCCAACCGCAGATCACAAGCCACCAGAATCGTCGTTGGAGGCCGAGAGGGCGGAGAAAACAGAGAAACGCGGCTCACCAGTTGCCCTCTCACTGATGAGCCCTGGTGTTTTGCCCGACAGCTTCTGACGTAGTGGCCGGGTGTCCCGCAGTAAAGACACAAGCCACCTCTCATGCGTCTCTGTCGTTCTGTTGGAGATAGCTGCCCCAAGACTGCCTGCAGGGGTTCCGGAGGAGTCTCAGAGGACGGAGTCCAGTCATCTGGAATACGATGGGTAGGAACAGGTGGTGTCGGTCGCTGACGTTCGTGATGTGTCGTAGGGCCAGGAACGATCCGTTCCAGAGCTCTCTCTCTCTCATGCGTCGGTTGATCCGGGTGGCGAGATCAATCAGGGCCTCCAAATCTTCAGGAACCTCCCTCGCTGCTAGCTCGTCCTTTAAGGAGCTAGAAAGTCCTTGGTGGAACACATCCACAAGCACCTCGTTAGGCCAACGAGTGCTGGCAGCAAGTGTGCGAAACTCTACTGCATATTCGGAAACAGTGCTGGACCCCTGGGTCAGCCGGAGGAGTTGAGAAGCAGCTGTTCGGTGAGACTTGGAGGGGTCGAAAACCATCAAAAGCTGAGTGGAAAAAGCACTGAAGGAACAGCAATGGGGCGCCGCCCGATCCCACTCAGCCAAACCCCATCGTTTTGCTCTTCCCGTCAAAAAACTTAGGACATAGGCTACTTTGCTCTTTTCGGATGGAAACTCACTGGGGTTGAAATCAAACTGAAGCCGACACGAAACAAGAAAGGGCTGGCAGTCTTCAGCCGTCCCATCAAAAAGTTCAGGAGAACCAAGTCTTATCTGTCGGGGTGAAGGTGAAAGCTGCTCCAGACATGTCGTACGACCATGAAGCTCCAGCAGTTCAGACAGGCAGCCATGCAAGTCCTGGACAAGTGAGGCAATCGGGTGGAATGGCTCCATCTGCTGGAGGCAACGGGACATCACAAGCCTGAGAAAACTGCTGGGTCTGTCATGTTGGTTGGAGTGTAATGTTACGGTTTACAGCTCAAGAACCCAGATGCAGAGTAATACTGGATACAAAGGCCAAGTTTGAAGACTGTTTAATAACAGTAGACCAAAACCAAGGTGTAGAACACAAACGCTCCAACAAAGAGATACAAAACAAGGTGGCTTAAATAGACAGACAACCCAATGAACTAACAAGGGCCAGCTGTGGACTCCAGCAGGAAGCACAGGAGAGTGGGCGGAGCAAGAGGAAGAAGCCACAGCAGACCTGCACAAGATCACAGAGTGAAAACCAAAAACAAAACAAGCAAACCGTGTCACTGGGCTGACTTGAGGGGGATTTTAGGTGGAGGAGATCCTCTCATTTCGGGCTAATTCCCAGATAAATTGAGTTGAGTATTTAGACTTGGGAATCAAGGTTGCCTGGTGTCCAATTATTGACTGAGAACTTATCTATATTTGCCCTGAAATAATGAGAATGATCCAGAAAAGGACTGGGTTAATATGGTGTATTCCAAACTTTGATGCAAACTTTGTATGTTTGCTTTGACTGGTTTAAGAATGAAGGTTTTAGGTTGAAGCTCCTCTGTTCAATGCTCTCATATTCATATATTTTGTTGTCTAGAGATACTCTGAATTACCTCAGCAAAACAAACGGTTGTCAGTCAGCTTCATCGGGGCACAGAAAGAGAGACCTGTCCCACCAGCACTTTCTGGAAACCCCCAGGATTCCAGTGGGGCTGACCAAGCCAAGGTAGGTCTTCTGTCTCTTGGGGGCGATTTTAGGTGGAGGAGGTCATACAATATGGGTCTGATTCACAGATTAACATGGAGTAATTTTTAAACTTGGGAATCATGGTTGCGTGATGTCCAATCATTGACTGTGTATGAGATTTGGATTGAATGACTCCTCCCCCCTGACGTTCTAAATAGGAAGTATGCGCTGACTCCAGCAAGCCAAAATCCCATAGAACTATATAGAGTAATGGCTATTTGTCAGAAATACCATTCTCGCTCTGCTACCTTTTTTTAAACACATTCTTGTTAATCTTTATTTTTTTCACGATGTTTTTTCTGTAGTGCAAGTCATTCAAGTTTAAAAACTGGCCAATCAGATACCTCAATAAAAGTATTTGGTCACACGTTGAACATTCAAAATGTTTGACAGATTTTGTGTAAGCCGCTCTCGGTGGAAGGTGTGTGGGGACTTCCAAAAAGTTCACTCCAGATTGGTGAGAGTGTTTGTCAATAAAATGATGACTAAGCCGAATTTCGACCAATCACTGCTTAGCCTACTGACTAGAGGGCTGCGTTTGGATTGGGTTCCGCCGGACCCAACGCAAATCTCGCGGGAGCGGGCGGTTTGAATTGTGCTGCGGGGGGGAACGGGCGGCAAAAAAAAACAACCCGCGGGATCAGTGTTGCCAGATTGGGCGGTTTTCTCATGAATATATAATAGCGGACTACATTAGGCTGTGCGGCTGTACTGAAGCTCCGTGAACGCACCAGGTAGAGACGCCCAATGGGCTCTGTCATCAAACCTGTTGATGACACTTCAAGATTCTCAGGAGGCCTAGACAGTCTCCAGAACTCAGTCCAACAGAGAATCAGTGAAGGGAGTTTAACATCTGTTGCCCACTTCTTTTGAAAATATCTGTTTGGAAGAATGGACCACAATTGAGGATCTACAGGAAACCTCTTGATCTCTGTCATTGACAACCAAGGTTATACTAAAAAGTATTTAAAGGAAATTTTGTTTTTGACCAAATACTTATTTTCTTCACCACAGTTGAAGTGCATCTATGATGAATATCACAGATCAAACTTTTCTTTCTAAAGTGAAATAACTTTTTTTTAATCCACTGTACATTAATTCTGTAATCCTTCATGTTCTTTTTAATTTGTACCCAAAACAAACCAGTTTAAGTTTAGTCCAGCAGGGGTGCCAAAATTCAGGCCTTGAAAGCTGGTGTCCTAGATGTTTTCCAACCATCCTGCCATTGAAGCTCCTTATTGGCTAAACACACCTAATCCAGGTACTAGTAATCAACGGCAGATAAGGTAGGGTTTCTGGAAAACTAGCTGGCCTTCGAGGCCTGGATTTCAGCACCCCTGGCCTAGAGTATAGATGGAGTTCAGGAATTTTGATGTGGTGTAAAGTAAATATCAAAAAAGTCCTGATTTATTAATAAATATAAAAGCATGTTTTTCTCTGTTTTAGCCACAACTTTCCATTCCTCAAAAACAATGAAATCCTTCATCTTCTTCTTCATTTTAGTAGTAGTAATTTATTTACTCTTATTTTACAAATGTTGCCCACCGGCTGGACAAACTTTTGGTTATGTCATAACATTTTGTCTGCCGTTTGGGGTTTCCCATTGATGTGAAGAACTCTTAACAAAAGAAAAATATTAGTTGAATGGTAAAAGTTCAAACATTAAAACCTGATTTTTTTCTCTTACAGCCACAGCCTCCGATTTCTGACAGACCAACTCCTGTTGCTAGAAATCGACAACTCTCTTCTTCCTCCTCCAGTCTTTGTTATGACATACCACCCACAGCTCAGAATCAAACTTCAGAGGTAAGGCAAACCCTTATCAGTCGCGCTGGGCTGACTGAACCAGCCTTGAGGGGGTTTGTGGTGAATGCTAACGTTGTCAGCATGTAGATGTAAGACAACTAGACTCTAGGAACTGACTGAAATGTCATACTACTCACACACTTAAGCTGTTCTACTGTACTTTGTCTTTTTAACCCCAATGTACCTTCCTTACCCCCCCCCCCCCCCGAAGTTTGTCCTACAATGTGAGAGTGGTAAATAGTGTATACGTATATAGTGCTTTACTACCCAAAGCACCTTATGCTCACTTTAGGCCCATTCATGCCCATTGACACACACATTTACGCGCTGATAGCGGCTCCACTGTCTAACATTGGCACCAACCTATAACCACCAGAATCAATGTGGGGGGTCTTGCCTAAGGACACTTTGATACATGAGCAGACAAGTACCGTGGCCCAGAAGGGTGACAACACAACACAATAACTTAACACACAACACAATAACTTACCTCACAACACATTAACTCACAACATAACATATTAACTCATAACACAACACATTAACTCACCACACAACACATTAACTCACAACACAACACAATAACTCACAACACAACACATTAACCTAACACACAACACATTAACTCACAACACAACACATAAATTCACAACTGAAGTAAAGCTGCAATTGAAGTGCTTTTATTCTGAAATTTGCACTGGGCTGAGTGGCTAACTACGCTAATAAAAAGTAACGTCACTGTGAGCTGTGGAGGGAGCACCTTTTTTCTACAAGACAAGCTAGCAGCAGTGTTGCTAGATTGGGCGGTTTTGGTTCTAAATTTGCGGGTAAAAATGGCTCTGGGTGGGAATGCATAATTTGGGCGGTTTTAGGGTCGGTTCAAAGCTGCAGAAGATGAGCAGGTAGAGAGGCGAGGGAGGGGCTTTGGCTTCAAACTCTGTCAGATGGAAACACGGGCGTCAGATTAAGACACAGCTTTCACTGCGGGAGTAAAAAGCAGAGACTTTCTATGGGATGATTTTATGAACTCAAACAAGGAAAAATGATTAACATGCAGAACTCTTGAAAATAATAAACCTGATCTCTCCACATTCTCTGTGTCTACAATGCATTGATAGACACAGACAAGCTCCACGTAGCGATCAGACCACAACTTTAGCTGGTAGCTCCGCCCACACGCAGCCACGGTATCAAGCTTTAAAGAACAAACTTCTAAGAGGCGGGGCGGGGCGTTGCACACCCCCAGCAACAGGTTAGATGACAGAGCCCGGTCCATTAAGCGTCTCTGCCGTTCACTGAGCTTCAGTACATAGGATTCCAACAGCCACACGGCCTAACGTAGTCCGCTATTATATATTCATGAGGGGAAAAAAACACTGAATCGATCCTAAAACCGCCCAAATTATGCATACCCGCCCAAAGCCATTTTTACCCGCAAATTTAGAACCAAAACCGCCCAATTTGGGAACACTGCTGCTAGCTGCCTTCTTTTGTAGAAAAAAGGTGCTCCCTCCACAGCTCACTGTGACGTTACTTTTTGTTAGGTAGTTAGCCGCTCAGCCCAGTGGAAATTTCAGAATAAAAGCACTTCAATTGCAGCCTTACTTCCGTTGTGAGTTAATCTGTTGTGTGTTAAGGTAATGTGTTGTGTTGTGAGTTAATGTGTTGTGTGGTAAGTTAATGTGTTGTAACCCTTCTGGGCCACTGTAGACAAGGCCGGAACTGGAACCGGACCTGGGATTATCCGATCAGAGGTTGACGGCCCTACCTCTGCACCATGGTTGCCCAGAAGTTAATTTGACAGGAGTTAATATCAAGAGCCTGGTTGAGTGTTCAAGTAGTAATTCATGCACTTTTATTGTTCAAGTATTGCCCACCAGCAAGACAAACTTAAGCAAAAATACAAAAACATTAAAGAAAAAAAGAAAAGTCCAAAGCCAGCTGCTTCAACTCCTAATTTAGGGTCATATCATAGCTTTTTGTCAGACCTTTGGGGTTAGTAATTGTAACAAAAAAATGTCATTACTGGTAAAAGTTCAAACATTAAACCTGATTTTTTTCTGTCACGGCCACAGCCTCTTATTTCTGACAGATCAACGCCTGTTCCTGGAAATTCTTCCTCCTCCAATCTTTATTATGACATGTTACCCACACTTCAGAATCAAATTTCAGAGGTAAGGCAAACCTATAGATGTCCAGTTGCTGACTGAACCAGCATAGGTCATCTGACCTTTTAGGGCATTGGTGGTGAATGCTATAGCCCTACATCTACACAGAATGTAGATGTAGGGCTACTAGACTCTAGGAATTGACTGAAATATCACGCTGTTTATAAGACCCAAAGCACCTTTCGGTCACTTTGGGCCCATTCATACCCAATGACACACACATTTACACAATGATCCGCTGTCTAACATTGGCACCAACCTATAACCACCAGAATTAATGTGGGGTTCAGTGTCTTGCCCAAGGACACTTTGATACATGGGCGGACAAGGCTGGAACTGGAACTTGGATCATCCGCACCAGTTTAACAAACTTAAGCTGGACAAACTTAAGCAACAATACAAAAATATATTTAAAAAAACAAACAAAAAAATAACATTAAAGATAAAGAAAAAACTTTTTTTTAAAGAGCAGTTCCAAACCAACTGCTCCAACTCCTAATTTAGGGTCATATCATAGTTTTGTCAGTCGGTTGGGGTTTCCCAACCCAAATAAATTAACTTAGTGATAAAAGTTCAAAGATTAACCCTGATTTTTTTCTCTTACAGCCACGGCCTCCGATTTCTGACAGACCAACTCCTGTTGCTAGAAATCGACAACTCTCTTCTTCCTCCTCCAGTCTTTGTTATGACATACCACCCACAGCTCAGAATCAAACTTCAGAGGTAAGGCAAACAATATTAAGAGATTGAAACAAATACCTAATTTCTCTTTTAATAATTTTACTTAATCATAGCTTTGGTTAAAAAAAATGAAAAAAGATTTCGAATGCTGTGTAATAATGAAGATAAAACAACAGGAAAAAAAGTTTTTATCTCAAGTGACATTTTACAGTTTCAGAAAATCATTAGCTTGTCTAAAAACGGATAACATTTTTCCAAGACACTTAGATATATTTATTTAACTGGAATAATACAGAGCATAATACAAAAAATACTTTTTAAAATAAGCTTTTTGGCTTTGGGGCAGACATGCAAGATGATCTCATTTCCTGGTTTTTGATTTATTTGAGTTATTGATTTATTTCAAACATTGTGGTCAAAGCAATAAAGAATTTACACATATTTATCAAACTCATTGATTTGATTTGATTTGATTTATTGATTTATTTAAATCATTGTAGTAGTTGTAGTTGTGGTTTTAATCAATGTTTTATTTACTTTATGCAAAGAAGGGGGAAATTGAAAACAAAAACATGTCAAATTTAGAGACTCACGTAGTAACAACAAACATTAAAAAAAAAAGATCCATCAACTTTTAATTATTAAATGAAGACGTTTGTTTTCACTCAGAAAGAACTACAATAACAATGCAATTT
This sequence comes from Oryzias latipes, assembly GCF_053564925.1. NCBI lineage: Eukaryota > Metazoa > Chordata > Actinopteri > Beloniformes > Adrianichthyidae > Oryzias > Oryzias latipes. The sequence goes on from NC_136244.1 coordinate 8,007,936, forward strand.
AGAAATAACTGATTCATAATTTAAGGAAATTTGATACATTTTCTTTAGTGGCACAAAGTGCAGAACAGATGTTTTTTTTTTTTTGTTGGTAAGAAATTTTATTTCCCCCGAACTTTCATGTTAAGTGTTGGACTTGTACACGGGCAATCAGGGTTTGATTCCCAGAGCAATGAGCTTCATCCAGTGTGAGTACTTTGGCAAGACCCTTCACGCCACTGCCTAACTATGTAGCCAAAAGGCGGCCCAAGTCCTCCCTGTGCCGTTCCCCAGCCTGGATGAAATACAGGGTTGTGTCAGGAGGGGCGTAAAAAAAAAAATCTTTGCCAAACCACTTGTCCGAATCAGTTAAATTTGATTCGCTGTGCGTCCCCTGAGGGGATATGCTGAAAGGTGCTCAAAGACTCAATGTGATAGCTGGTCATCGTACTATATATTAAGAGATTTGTGGCTGATTCAGAGCACACAAGGGCTGGTCCAGATAAAGGCAGAATGAGGAAGGTTTCTGCCAGACAAAAACTTTTGATCAAGAGAGCAGCTACTAAAATACCATTACAAAGCAGCAAGCACATATTTGAAGCTGCTGGTGTCTCTGGAGTCTCATCAAGGTGTAGGATCCAGGATCCACATACACCTGCAAGCCAGAGGCTTACAGTTGTACGTAAACCTTGAAGAAATTCAAGCAGAAACTCTCCAAAAACTCACAAGTTTAATAGATGCAAGAAATACGAGGTCCTCTGTTTAAATGTATCTTGACCTACTATGATGTTTCGGATTGAAATATGTTTTGTTTTCACTAAATATGACCTCCTAATGCAGCAAATTCAACAAGTTATCATTTTCAGTTGTTTGGAATCTCTGAAATGTTGTGAAACTGTTGAGTGTAATAATGTGGAACAGTGCATTGGAGGGCTTTTTATATTCTTGAAAAATAGTATTATCTTTAGGAGATTTCTTCAATAACATTCAATATATGCACTAATGTTTAGTGCATATATTGAAAAATACTTCAAAATTATGCTCACTGCCATTCGCATTGAGTATTTAGAAAATAACAGAAAAATATCATTAGCATAATAATTTGGAACACGATGTCATTCACATTCTCACCTGAGCTGAAAAAATAAAGCTTCTCCTTTTTTGTGTAACAGGCAGTCCCCCCACCTTTACCACTGCCTGCTTCAAACTACTACAATGAGAGTCGCCATGCATACCTCAGAGTTATTCCAGATAACGCGAACGATAAGGTGAGAGAGACAAAGTATACATAATAAGGCAAAGCCGAATGTGCACACTCAACATTTTCAAACGCCAAAATGGTCAATGATTGAATTTATTTTTAATCATTATGAAAAAAAAACTCTTCCAGAAATCAAGGAGGCTTGAACCTCATCCACAACTGCAACCAACTTCTGAGCTGAACAACTATGACTCCATATATGCATTAAACACAAATGTAAGCTTCTTTCTTTCACTTTAAATAAAGTATACGAATCTGTTTATAACCAATTCTTACATAAAAACTTCCTTCTACCAGGACATCACTGAGCTGCTGAAATGGCTAAAAACTGTATCCAGTGAGTGCAACATCGAACGCATTAAAATCGAAAGGATAACTTGGGGAAATTGTCAGTATTTACCAGTGAATACCTGTTATTCTTAGTGGTTTCTTTGTGGTAATTCTAGGTCAATCGGCTAATGTCATATCACCAATATATGGCCTCGGACTGGAGGAAGAAATCAGGTAAGAACTGTGACTGGGTTTGTGTGAAAGAATATTTCAAAAAACTCCAATTTCCTTCAGTAAATTGAAATTTCTAAAAGACTGATAAAAGTTGGAAAAGCAGAGATGTTATTAGAGAGGTGCTGCATGGAAGTGGTGGTTTTGGTTCAAACCCACCTCCGCATCTGCAGCTGAAAAGAGAAAACCCAGTTGTAGATTAAATAAAAACCAAAATGTGCCAAAGCAGTTTCTCACCTGACAAGGTTGGTGGACGAGATGGGAGGGTAATGGACAGAGACAGTGGTGGGAGACATATGAGCAACATGTGATGTTCTTCCATATCCCAAGAATCTGAATGGATGGACATGCAGGGATCCCTCATACGTCTGGTGTTCTGCTTCACTTCAGCACATTCTGACACCATGTAAAATCAGCTTGTTAAATGGAGATTTACATAGAATTATAATCAAGAGCAGATATTCTTGCTGTTGGTGAAGGCAAACAGAAATAAATTGATCAAAAAAGCACAGGATGATTTGTTAGAGAAGCGGAGAAGTGCAGCACACGGAATTGTGGGAAAGCTAAATTCGCAGCATGTGTTCATAGAGCTGGGGTGTGGGGTAGTTCCGTGTCAGTGTCGTGGGCCTAACTTAGCCAAATACAGATTGTTGAAACGGTTTTCCCCTGAATACCCCAGCGACTCGCTTGTACAATACACCCACAGCAGTTCTGTGTTATTTCAGAGTGTGGTGCAGAAATACTAGTTAGATTGTATAATAGCAGAACTTATAGCAAGGCTCCCAGATGGATGACAGTGTTATTTGACATCTGTGAGGTCAACTGATGGGTCAGAATGTCACTTCAAATGGTTTGAAAGGAATCTTTTGTCTATTATTTTTATTGACGATATTTATTTTTTTGGCCATTTAGTTATACATCTTACAATGTTACAGTGACTTGTCTTATGAAATTTAAGGATCTGTTTGTGTCTTATCACTCTCTGCCAGATCATTTGAAGAGAAAGCCACGAACTTGAGAAAGGCCCGCCGTCTCTACAACCTCCTCATGATGAAACGTAAGGAAAGCCTTGAGCAAGGCATCAAAAGCTTCCAGGCCATTTGTGCACAACTAGAAAAGATGAAGAAAACGAACAAGGCCATGGGGATCGCTGGAGGCACCACATGTGCTGTGGGAGGCGTGGCTGCGGTGGTAGGCATTGCCTTGGCTCCAGTTACCATGGGCACCTCACTGATTGTTACAGCTGTTGGGGCTGGTGTTGCAGCATCAGCTGGAGGCTTTGGCGCTCATGCGTTTAAAACCAACAAGAAGATGGTAAACCGATCCACTGTGGAGGAACTCGTGAACAACTATAAATCAAATGTTGTTGACATGGAACACTGCCTCGCTTTCATTTTCACATTGATGAAAGAACTCCAAAGATACAAGATTTCCCAGTTTTATGGGGCTCACCCGGACGCTGTGAGGATGGCAGAACTGTCGCAGAATGTTTTTAAAAATAACATGAACACAGATGGAGGAATTTCTCTCTTTCACCTTAGTGGAATGACATCTGAAATCCTGCTGAAGGCCTTTTCTAGTCAGATTGATCTTTATTTCACAGAAAAGAAAGGCCAAAAGCTGAAAAAGTCAGACAAAAGCAAGTTTTTGGGTGCGGTTAACAACCTGACCAAAAACCTGCAAGCTGAACTTGACTACCTAATTAATATGTGGGAAACATTATGTTGAATCAATCAAACAGTTCTGGGTGATTTTGACTTCACATGTAAAGGCAAATGCTTTTACCTAAAGCAATCTTCCAGTTTTCCACAATAAAGGGGTTGGGTCTTGCCAAACGATCCAAGAAAACAGTGAAAAAGCTATTGAGACTAGGATTTGAACCCCCTGACACCCCCACTGCTTCAGTCATAGGTGCTTCCCAGTACAACCACAGGCTTACCTATAACTACTGAAAAGCTTCTCTGGATGAACTTGGAAAAAGGGTGTAGGTGCCATAACCATTCGGCCTGCACCAACCGTTCGGGGACCTTCGACTAGTGCTGACGTCACATTATGTGATTGGCTGTCCGTTTGTCCGTTGACGTGTCAAATAGTGATTGGTCTGGACAAATTACGATACTACCATACAAGAAGATATTCTGCAGTCCGTTGTAAACAAACAGAGCTTCGACAAAGAGCGAGATTATCTTCTAAACGTGCTTTTATTATTGTTATGATTATTATTAGGTGCATTTGCAGCTGAACTGACTGAACGGACTGCGAAGCTACGAGTCCAGCTGCTCTACTCAGAGACACGGTTCGCTCATGTGGAGCAGCACAACCACAGATCTTTTGACAAAGTGGGTTGTGGCAAAATCTCTCTATAAAAACTACAATGAATAATGTCAGACACAAAAAGAACTTTGGGTTACAAAAGGAAACGTGAAATGAAAATATGTAGAGCCCGAGCAGATCTCGACGCTACGTGGTTTGTCCAAGTGGGGCTACCGTATCCTCAGTCAAAAGGACCCCGAACTGTTATTGCAGACCGACTGGTTATGGTACCTACAAGGGCCTTGTTAAGGTGCTACAGTCAGGCAGACATTGCTAGTTCCTTGAACCAGTGTCTCTCCACCCAGACATCTATGTTAGTAACCATTATGGTCATTGGTTTATTCATGAAAATCTCTTTTACATTTTTTTGTAAATCAATCAATTCAAACGGTCAAAAATAATCACTTTTGATATGTTAATGCTGTTTAATTTTATTTATAATAGTGACATTCATAAGCTCTGTGTCAAAGGAAACTGTCTTATCTCCAGGTTTTATTTCAGGGCCCTTAATGTTTCCTATTAACACTGAAGCCCTGCAGTCTGGACACACTTTTCATGTGTTTCAGTGCAGTGAAAAAAAATGCTAATTCTATCTAGCCTGGCAGATGACAGGACTGACGATTCTAACTGCATATGTCACTTCTGAGCTTCCATATCTTAATTGTTGTATTCTTATATGTTTACACTGATTTTGTAGTGTTTAGCTAAACATAATTGTAGTGTTTTTGTGGATCCTGATTGAGTCTCTTTGAATTAAGCAAACAACTACATCTAAGTCACAGTATTGGATGCTATTACTGTTCTACAAACAGATTATTACTCATACAAAAAATAGTTGTCTCTTTACTATTTCTATGGCATTGTGAATGTAATGTATGTAAAATAATTTCAATAAATTTCGTTGTATAATTTTGGAAAATCTAGTGCGAATTCTTTGGCACATCAGAGTGGTGGGCGGAGTGGTACCATGAACAATGCGGAAGGATACCGGCACTCACTGTACGCTACGCTGCAGCTCTTATAACCGCCTCACGAAGCTTAGCGCCATTTTTTTCTCCGGAGGGAACCCAAGCGACAGACTCACCTTGTTAGACACAAAGTGTTTTGCCGAAATGGCAGTGTAGACGTGTGCCGCGACCCAGCAGCAACCAACAAAACAGTGCATCCAGCAAGTGCACTGAGTCACTTCTAATCCAGCAAAAATGTCGTAAGTATTTTTATTTTCAGATTCAGTGACAGATGTTCATGTTTATTCATTGTGATATTATAGATGGCTGTTTAAATAATTACATGAAAGTCACGCGCCATTTATGTACATGTAGCAGCTGTTTGTTGTATGTAAACTACTTTAAGTAACTTGTAATGACGTAAACGATAAGCGGTGATTCATTAAATAGGATGTCTGTTTGACACTGACAAGAACGAATGGCGTCGTCTATTTACGTTTATTATTTAAAAAAAGTATACTTAGCTAAAAATCCACCTTTATTCGGCGGTTGTTAAGTGCAACGTGGCAGAGAATGGCTCAGTTTTGTGCTAAAATGGCGGCTTTCTGTGGGCGGTTTGAGGACAAAGAAGTTGTCAAAGATGGAGACGGAAGCTGGCCTTGAAGCGGATTGACGTCAGAGTCGTTTACGTGACGTCGAGTCACGTGTTCGGCTCTAGCAGCGAGCGGGGCGCTGTTTCCCCCCTCAAGTGTGGAATGGAAACTGAACATGGAGATTTGAATATTTACGGCTGGATTTTCATCAAAACCCACGTTTGTCTTTTCCAGGTCCTTCGTGGAAACCTACAGCACTGCTGCTTCTGACAGCATAAGAGAGTTCATCGCTACCCCAACATCGTCACACACTCCATTTGTGACCAACAACAGCCACTATGACCATGATGATGACAAGCTCACAGTGTGGCCTGGAAGACATGGAGGCCCTTCTTTGGGGTTCTTCCTCTCCCATGGCTGAAGGCATGGACTCCATTTTCGCACCCACCGACAAAATCGGACACCAAGAAGGAGAAGGAGGAGCTTCGCTGGAGGGGGACGCTTTACCCGTGTCACCCCTTGCCTCCTCCTCGCCATCTTCTCCCTACTCCCCCCCTCGATTCTACTCTCCCCCTCCTTCACCTTCATCTCTCCTTCAAAGGGACAAGGGTGGGAATGAGTCGGACCTGCTGTCCCTCCCTTGGTTGGATCCCCTAGATCAGCTGAGAAGCGGCCAAAAGTTCTCAGATGACAGAAAAGGTAGAAAGCAGGACTTAAGTTGGAACTGAATTGGGTTTGTTGATGTGATGAGTTAAACCGTTTGGTTTTGTTTCCTCAGAGGACGTGCTCGGTGATCTGCACTGGATGGCTGAGAGAGTGGACCTGAGCGAGTTTGACCTGGACTCTCTGATTGGCTCCTGCAGTCCTGCGGAAGAGTCCCCAAGCTCTCCAGAAGATCTCCTTGCATCCTTGGATGTTCCCATGGAGCTCGACTCATTCCACCTTTCAGCTCTCTCAGCCCCCGAGCCCTTACCCCCACCTCCTGAACTCCCTCCTAACCTTCCCGCTGATGGTGCTGCGGATGATTCGGAATCTCACATCGACAGTCAGGAGATTCTTTCCTCTCCGTTTTGCGTCCCGGATCCACAAGAAGAGCTGGAGATCAAATCTGAGCCCGCCTCCCCGATCCCCTCTCTCCCAGCAGTTGCCTCTCCCTCCGCTCCAGACTTCACTCTGGACCTGGGAAGTGAGGTGGATGTCCCTGAGAGTGAGGTGAAGCCCATCGTAGCGTCTGTGGTTCCCCAGGTCCCCAAGATTGTGCTCTCCCTCTCCCCAGCTCGCATCATCCTCGTATTGGCCCCCAAAAGCGAAGTGTCCGTCACCACCACACCAGAGGTCATTCAGTGCTCCCCACCAACCTCCCCAACAGAGAGGTCCCACAGAAGCAGGCCCTACCCCAAACCGAGCCCACCCGCTTCTCCCAGCATGGTGGTTGATGAAGGCAGGTCTTCCCGGGCCGCAGGTGGAACTGAGAGGACAACGCTGAAGTCCCCGAAGGACAAGAAGCTGAAGAAGATGGAGCAGAATAAGACTGCTGCTACGCGCTACAGGCAGAAGAAGAGGGTGGAGCAAGATTCACTGCTGGCAGAGCATGCAGTGCTGGAGAGGAAGAACGTGGAGCTGACGGAGAAGGCAGAGTCTCTGACCCGGGAGATCGAGTACCTCAAAGAGCTGATGGAAGAAGTGAGACAGACCAAGCTCAAAAGAGAGCTCAGGGCTGACATCTAGTGGCTGAAACTAGAAACAGCAACTTTGTGTTTTATCAGCATGTCAGTTTAGTACGTTTTGTCCGCATTACGCCTTCAATAAACAAAGTATGTATTTAAATCCTAGTATTATAAAAAACCTTTAACATGTATTAAGAAATTAATGTTTCTAACCTCCAATATTAATGGAACTTCCTGTGTGAGGACCTTATTAACCTGACTGTAGAAAGTCATTTTAACCCTTTCAATGTTACAATTCTGTTGTCTCATAATAAAAACCTCAAACTAAACAGTGTTTTTGGTTTATTTTTAATGTGTGAATACCATGAAAATGAAGGAATTGAATGAGCTCCGAAATCCAGTGTTTAATTATAGGCTGTGTCTGAAATCTCACCCTACACCCTAACTACTAAAAACTTTATAGTCCTTCACCATCTAGTGCCCTGAATTTTAAAAGCAAGTCAGACACTATGCTCACTATTTATTTATTTTCTATTTAAACGGTGAATGACGTCCTTAATTTAACAAAGTTAAAATGTCATTGATATGAGTGTTTTGCAACAATTATTTGAGTCCACTGTCTTCTGAAGATAACGATGGTTTAGTAAGTATATTTTTTTTTTGGCAAATAATGTTCCGACGCAATGCATTGGCAAATATAAACCACAATCTAGTGAGCATCGATGTTTCCAGGGCACTCCTTTTTGGAATTGTAGATTCGGACAGCACTACAAAATGACGAATGCATTATATAGTGAGTAGTGACAGTATCCTCAGTCATAAATATGGTGTAATCCTTTCATTGCACTCATAATCACTACTGTGGACACCTAAGTAGCAAAAATCTTCACCAAACAGAATATATTTTACATCATAGTTTATATATTTTAGCAGTTTTATTTTACAACACTCAAACGTTCTTCTTATTATGACTTCACAGAACTATTAATGTGGGGGGGCCACAGTGGAGATATATAGTGATGGAGAAATCAAAGCTTCCTGAACCACAATGAATCAAACTGTACTGAAATGGTTCAAGGTTGTGAAGCATTTGACAGACTGAAGCTATAGACCAGAATACAAAACTGCCTCAGAACGGAACAAAAAAGACCAGCATGTCATGAAAGAGTCATCACATGTTAAGTCATGTAGCAATAAAACTTATGATTTCCCAAATCTGTTTCTTTTATAGAAAATCATAATGTAGTTGTCACACAATGACATTTCATGTATAAAATATTTTAAAGCAAATACTGTTTGTTTGCAATATCAGTTAAAAAAATAAAATGATCTCTAAAATACCAAATTCATAAAAGAAATAGAACTGTGAAATCCTTCTGCTAAATTAACATTTTGGCCTATTTGTGCTGAATGCGTGGATAAACATATTTATTTGGAGAAATGTAATATTTATAAATCAATGTCTGATTTCTAATTTCAGTAAATAAAATGTTCTACCAAATTAACCTAAATATTCTCCCTTTGTGTACAAAGGAATGAGATCACAGCGACGATGCAGCAAAGACTCTTCTTCACCGCTGTGTAGTGATGATGGAAATTCCAACTCTTCTTATGGAGAACCATTTCTTCTGGCTCGGCTCCCTAAAAAGAGCCCAATCTTTCAGCTCCCAATCAGCTCTGCAGATTGTTTTGTTGCTTTAATTATTTTATTAGTAATAGGAAATTATGCACAAAATGATTTGATAATTCTAAAAAAACGTGTTTTACGTAATATGTGCTTTTTAAAATTTTTATATATATGCATTTATTTGTTCACTGCTGATAAAATGTAAAAAAAAATATATATATATATATATATAAAGTACAAAAAAACTACAATCCTCCTAGCAACTGGATAAATTTTTAAAATATTTTTTTTATTTCTAAACAAATTTATAGTGAAACAACACAAAACATTGCAACCACAACACAAAATATACATTAAAATGGAGCCGCCACCAGTGTGTGAATGTGTGTGTATGGGTGAATGGGTCTGACTGTGAAGCGCTTTGGGCCTTTGAAGAAGGTGGAAAAACGCTTTATAAGTACACGCCATTTACAATATTACCATTTAAAATGTGACACAACAAAACATATAAAATAAAATAAAAAGATTTTAATCAAGGACAGTATAAACTGTCATTTAAAATAACTAAGTGTCTGAGCTTTGAGCAGCTGATCTGTTTTTCAGTCAGTGATGATCTGCTCTGGTTTTCAGATTCTCTCAGTTCTCAGGTGCAGGTTGGATTTGGAGCCGGTTAGATCCTCAAAAGGGAAATGGTTCCAGGATTTGCTTCTTTTCCTGGCGTCACACATGTTCTTTGGTTGATGTTATTTGCAGGTATATTTCTGTATTATTTGGAAATTCATGTTGGGCATACGAGCAGCCAGTGGCGGTTCTACACTAACTTACTCCCCGGGCGAGTGAACCCACCCCCCATTCACACACTTCGACGACATCCTTTTGTGTTCCCATTTTTATTTACCTATTTTACACACAAAAATGCATGAATTTTCTAGACTCGTATTACAGGGGTGTCAGACTCAGTCGCACAGGGGGCCTTTATCCAAAACACGCTTTAGGTTGCGGGCCGAACAAGATAAACATTTATTGTACACACTAAAGCTAAACTTTTAAACCAATTAAACCTTTAAAACTTAACTTTTCGAACATAAATATGAATAAAAAGATGATTATCAATATCAAGAATCTTCTTTCTCTTTCGGCTTTTCCCATCAGGGGTCACCACAGCGAACAAGTCGCATGGTAAACTTGGCAATGTTTTACACCGGATGCCCTTCCTGACGCAACCCTCTCAAAGCAACCGGGCTTGGGACCGGCACAGAGGTAGAGAAGGGAATAGGGAGCAGCCCGGATTCGAACCCTGGTTTCACGGACGGAAGGCGCTGCAAACCAGCACGAGCTAAACCGGCATTATCAATATCAAGAATAAATCAAGTTAAACCTTAAATGTAGTATAATATTTGGCTCTCCATAAAAATATATTCTGTCAAAATTATAAAAATATGAAGATGCTGCAGAGCAAAACAAAGAAAGCTTGGAAATATTAATAAATATGCTTGGTGTGTGACGTCCTGTGTGTGTCTTTGTGAAACGTATCAGATGGATTTGATTTTTGTTAATAACCTGTTATTGTGACTGTCATTTTTAAGTCTTATGAAACATTAAAAACTAAATCATATAACTCATCACCAGGAATACTCCAAAATAATCCTAATAACAATATTATTCATATTTCCTTGTTTTCTAAAATGTTTCATTCGTGTCAATGAATCATTTCTGATTTACATAGCCAAAAAATGTACAAAGGAGAATATATTCAAAGTTTATTAATATGTTATAAAACTAAAAAGAACATTTATCATTTAAACAGAAACTATTTAGGCAGTTTTTCCGAAAAAAGAATAAAAGATGACTTAAAAAAGATTCAATGCATTTGAAATAATCCTGATATAAAAATGCGACAAAGGAAACCCGAGTTGAATGAACCTCTATTTAATGTCATCTGACCTTGAACAAATAATCAGACCAATCTGGAGGAGACGAAGAGGGCCTCCTTGTCCTTCAGGCGACCACACAGAATCAAGCTTTTATTTCTGTGTAGCAGAGGCCGGTTTGCCGCTTCAGACTCTTCATTCCTGTGGAGGCTAAAAAAATAATGTGCACTTCCCTGCAGACAGAAGAAGATGAGAGCAGAGGAGGAAGAGGAGAGGAAACGGGACAGGGATGCTGACCCAGGCACACCTTGAATTGCATCATCCACAAAAATGCACACATTCATTTTATAACTAGCCCTCGGTGGAAATGCTGTAATTGGCCTGGGCTTTGGTCCAGGTGGCTGATGGGTAATCTATAGTGCTGTGGAGGCAAGCCAAAGTGGAAATGGTGCAGAGGTAATATGCATCGAAGTTTATCCACGAGAAAGCAGAGTGGCCTTTGGTGGTGCTGTGTGTGTAAATGCACTGATTTAAACTGTAATGCCTTATTTAGAATGATTCTGACAGAAATAGTCGGTAGTGTATTATTTAATACCATTTCAAATGGAAAAAAAATAACTCATTGTATCTATTCAGCCAGGGCTGTCGTTGCTAAACTGCCCCTTGTGGCGGTAGAATATAATTTCCACTTCCACTCATCTTGTAAAGACCCACTTTGATGACAAAGGTGTTTTTGGTGTTTTTAACATGTTCTTGTGCCATTTTCTGATGATGGAGGACATATAGAAAGAAAATTAGGCTCAAAATTGTATTTCTGAGTATTTCTTTATTCAAATGATTTTGAAACAGGAGCAGACGAAAAACACAGTTGTAAAAAAAGCTTATTCTGGTTGTAGAAAATACGCAGGATGGGCCACAAACTCCCTGCTCTGCTCCATTCTGATACATCTGCTTGTAGACAAATAGATTCATTTACGTCTATGTTTTCCGCTTTTGAGCTAGTATCTGGCTCAAACCTACACAGCTGGATAGCTTCAGTAGTAGTCACCATTTTTGTTAGACTGGTACTGTTAGGTAGGGGGTGTGAGGGTCTATAAGCTAGCTGGATAGCATGTAAACAGACAATGGGGAGGAAAAGGGAGGGTGGGTTCCTTTGCATCAATGATCCGTCCACAACTTAGAAGCAAATTTTTAATGAACTCCTCCTGCTCTGCAGAAACTCTGTCATAGAAAACCAACACAGGTTTTCTAAATTTTGGCTAAAAACAGCACAATTATAATTAAAAGACCACTGGGAACATTTTTAAGCCTATATAACCATTCATTTCATATTTGAAAAAGGCATTTCTGAGACCCCTAACTCATTAGCATGATCCAAACCTTCCTTAAAAACCCATTGTTTATAATTCGGTCCATGTTCTACCCTGTAGTTCAACATAATTCCACTAGGGGCAGTGAGAAAAGAAGTGCTTTTCCTGCTTATTTTAAAATGACTGCTTCCATGAAATCTTAAAATCACTTGGCGGGAAAAGTTTAGCTAATTTTCAAAATTTTATGGCAAGAATAACTCATCTACTGGTATTCATTTTTAAATGACTACTTGCTGTAAAAAAAAAAGAAAGAAAAATTTATTGATATTTAATTCTTTTTATACCATGGTCCAGGTAAATTCTTGATTCTGATTGGCTGCTGGATGTACATTAAAAAGTGATAATGCACAGTTATAATGCACACCTAAAAAAAAAAACTTCCGGTCACATAGCTTAAATTTTCTATATCACTGCACTGGTTTTCTTTAAAATAAACTTTTGCTTCATTATCTGGACAAAAACAAGCAGTAAGGCCTGAACTTTCTCTCTGAACTGATGCCTTATTTATTAATCAATGCGTCAAATGGTTCAGGCTTCCATGGCGTGCGTTAATTTCTGATAATGCACACTTCGTCAGCCTTTAACCCGCTTATACCATCGGCCATTTACCCGCTTTTGTTTTACATAACACAGTTACACAATGTTAAAAACGTATGGATCAAATTTAAGACAGTGGGTAAATAAAAGGCTTTTTTCCTGAACACGCAAGTCAATATGTTTGCATCTTAAACTTACATTGTTATGAGCAAAAAACGTAACAAATCACCCAATGTGAAGTAATTGATACTATCTTTATCTTGTAAAAAATATTGCTAATTGCTTTTTTTTTTGAAGATTTTATTAAACGAATCAAAAATCATCTTAGTAAAAAAATGAAATTTTCTGCCAATTCTTTGGGCTTTACAGGGATAAAATTGTTCAAACGATGATTGAAGTGGGTCCGTAACCCTTGTGCTATCCTAGGCACTTTAAAATTGGGAGTTGGGTCATCTAGACCCACTACACAGTGTGCTGAACTTTTTTTTCCACATGATTTGTGATCCTCACTGGTGTCCATAGATTACATGAAATCTTTCCACCTTTATCCACCTTTGTCATGGTAGGGAGAACACGTCAATTTAAGGGTTGGGTCATCTAAGATAGCACAAGGGTTAATGAGAATTCCTGTCAATAAATAAGGACAAAACAGAAAAAACTTCTTTGTAGCTTTAATTGGAGTCAGTGGGAGGGCAAGGGACTGATGAGGTGATCACTTTACAGCTGGTAACATCACTTTGGCTACTTTAAAACAGAGCTTACACAGTGCTTTGCTAACAGCTTACACTTGCACATAAGTTCACACACTGCAGGTATTTGTGGATTCAACAACATATTCACAGATGGAGCAGGGATGGAGGTCATGCTCAACGGTCTGGGTGGCTTATGTCACTAGAAGCATCTGTGAAACACATCTGTGTAGGAAAAAATGAGTTTTCAACCGCGAGGCAGTGGTTTTTTGTCACTAACTGAACACCCCCCTTTCCCATATTGCATCTCTATTCTTTTAAGGTACGGTGGCGCAATGAGATGCCAGGATAGTTTATTGTTTTTTTATTTTATTTAAAGTTTCAAGCAAAAGCCAGAGGATTGAGAAGTGAGGTTGCCTGCAACTCGACAGGCACTCGGTTTGCTTGCATGCGGTGACGCAATGTTAGCTGAGGTCGCTCTCAAGCCACCTGGTCTCCCGTAAGGAGCTGGTGGATGTAAAAAAGTAGCAGACAGTAAAAGGCTATGTGAGCTCAACTGGTTCTTGAGGTTTTGTTTCTTTTTTGTGTGTTTCTTTATAGCATGCAAAAGCTTGATGTAGCCTCTCCTGGATACAGGACTGCTGCTGCAGGGCTGTGCTCCCTCTCGCAGGCTTTGATGCTGAGGCACGTACCTGGTCGATATTTGCTCTTGGATGCATGACTGCAGCAGAGGCAGCCCGCGCTGCTCCGCCGGGATCTGAGGCTGCACACTTTCAGCAGCAGCCCTTCTTCCTAACTGCTTTCTAGAGCTTTTCTTGAATGCTCAGCAAAGGTATAATCCATGTCTACCTCTTTTCAATTAGTTTAGAAAAAAAGGAAAGCTAACTGCATTTAAAGTGCAACATTTTTTACTTACAATCAGAATCATTTTTTACAGCTTAGGGATTTCTGCAAAAATTCCCCAAAGAAATATGTGGAAAACTGCCCCCTGAGCTGAATCTAATCAAACTTTTAGCGACATTTAACCTGCAATTGTTAAACGAACGTGTTTCCCACCTGGTGAGGTGGAGATGGGAAAGCCATATGCATGCTTCTGCTACATGAAGCAAGTTACAAGATATTTTAAGTTATTTTAATCTTTTAAAACCAGCGGACATTCGTATTGTTCACTTCTGTTAACAGGCAGATGTGATCCGGCCCTTTGAATCCGAGTTCATCAGTGATGCTCAAACACAGACTCTTTAGCAGAAATGTGGTTTAACCTCCACTGACAGTCCGGGCTGAGGCGCGCTCAGCGAACAGTGTATCTGGTCTAGTTTGTCACTTTACAGACTTTCTAAGCCTTCATTTTTTCCCCCTCTTCAGAGAACGTGAGGGATATCTAGATGAGGTTAAAGTTACTTGAGGTGATGCTTGGAGAACAACACAGGTGAGTCGGTGAGCTTCTGCCTCTTTTGCTGCCAGCCCGTCACTGTAGCATGCATCCTCTGCAGTCGTCCTCTGGCTCTGTGTTGTCTGAAGAGTACGAGCTCTCCTCACTCACTGTAGAACAAAGCACACAGTTCAAATATGAACCATTAAAGATATGAAAATATTCAAAAATGCTTATTTTGTGAGCATCCCGATGAAAAATGGGTTCCTACAAAGTGGAGACCAAGGCAACAAAAAGGAGGGAATATGGATGTGAAAAGGTGGAGTGGAGCATCTTTTATACTAAAAGTGAGGAGAATTTTTGTCATAATTTATAATTTATAGAAATTTGTTTGAGCAATTTCTTTCAAGAAATTAACAAAATTTGTGATAAAGTAGAAAAAAACTGCAATATAACCGACTCTAAGTGAAAGGGAGCCTTTAGTTTAACAAAGCAGAGCAGATTCCTTATCTACCATTAGCTAGCAGTGCTTTAGACAGTGGGAGGAGTCAATTACAGCACTGCATGATGGGAAAAGTAATTTCAGAAGTGTAGCTCCTGCTCGTGAGTGCACACATATGCTGTATGCTACACTATTGAATCGAATCGTAGGGAAAGTGAATCGTTTACCTACTGCCTACCATCATATTTATGCTGAAAATGTCTAACAGTTGTGTTAAATTAGAAAGGATTAGTTATTTTGTGTTTATTAGATTACACCGGGCTCAGTAGAAGCCAACTATAAGGTTTTTCTTCATAGTTCTTTGCTTATTAGCAAATTAAAAAAAAAAAAAAATTCTGAATTTTTTGTTTTTTTTTGTAAAACACAAATCATATATAGAACCGAAACAACACCGTGACCCAAAAATTAAGGTTTGAACCAAACTGTGGGGAAAGTGAATTGTTGCATCCCTGGTGTTTACCTGTAACTAGCATGTGGATTCTGCGCGGTTCTGCGTCTGCGTCTGTCATTTCAAATTTCCTAATCCAGATTACAGGGTTAAGATGCAGGAAGATTATGGGTCGCCTCAAAACCATCTTGTTTTGACAAGCAGTCCTGCTCTTGTTTATGTTCAGTTTTAAAGACCCATTCCAATGAAAACTGTATTTTTAGTGTCTGTAACAAGTTCTCTCCCCCGTCAGTTTGAGAGCTCGAGTGATCCCCGGAGCTAAACTCTGGCCTTTTATGAGAAGTTCAATCAAGGACCCAGTTACGTCGCCTGGATTGGCGTCACCGAGGCCCCACCCTGGAGCACCTGGTGACTGGGGCTCTTCCCACGGGCCCCGCTCAGGCTCAGCCTGAAGGAGCAACATGGGCCCACCACCCGTAGGAGACCTCAAAAGGGGCCGGTGCAAATTGGTTTGGGTGACTGTTGAAGGCGGGTGCTTCGGCAGCCCAAACCCCGGTCATGGAACTTGGCTTTTGGGACATGGAACGTCACCTCTCTGGGAGAGAAGGAGGCTGAGCTTGTGCACGAGGTTGTGAAATTCCGGCTATACCATCCACCATTCACCTCCACACATAGCCTGGGCTCTGAAGCTCAGTCCTTAGAGAGGGTTGGACTCTCTAAAACTCTGGATTTGCTCATAGTGAGAGGCAGCGGTCTGGTATAAGCTTACTCATGAACCCCCATCTTAGCCATTATGCGGTCACTGTATCGGTCCGTTGTGGTGAAGAGAGAGGTGAGCCAGAAAGCAAACTTCTAAATTTACCAGTCGATCTTCCTTCCAACACTCACCTAATGTGATGAGCTCTGGGTCATGACCGAAAGAACGAATACAAGCGGCTGAAATGAGCTTCCTCCGTAGGGTGGCTGGGCGCTCCCTTACAGATAGGATGAGAAGCTCGGTCACCCGTGGAGAGCTCAGAGTAGAACTGCTTCTCCTCCACATTGCAAGGAGCCAGTTGAGGTAGTTTGGGCATCTAGTCCGAATGTCTCCTGGACGCCTCCTTGGGGAAGTGTTCCGGGCATGTTCCACTTGGCGGAGGCCCCGGGGAAGACCCAGGACACGCTGGAGAGACTTTGTCTCTCGGCTGGCCTGGGAACACCTCACCTCCCCCCAGAGGAGTTGGAGGAAGTGGTCAGAGCAAGGGAAGTCTAGGCATCTTTGCTTAGACTGCTGCCCCCGCTACCCGGTCCCGGATAAGCGGAGGAAGATGGATGGATAGATGGATGTAACAAGTTCTTGTAGCATTTTTTCATGATAGAGGAAATATGTGATGAAAATTAAGATTAAAATTGCGTTTCTAAGTATTTCTTCATTTAAATCGTTGTGAATCAGGAACAGCTGAAAAAATACGTTTGAATAAGCTAGAAGTTGTAATGAACAATCTGCTACAATCGGCAGGCCCCAAGCTCCATGTTCCGCTCCATTCTGATGCATCCGCTTGTAGGTGACTATCAGGGGTGTCAGAATCCAGGCCTGGAGGGCCTACGTGTCCTACATGTTTTCCAACTATCCTGCCGATGAAGCTCCTAATTGGCTAAACACACCTGATCCAGGTAATCAACAGCAGATAAGATAGGGTTTCTGGAAAACTGGCAGGGGCCCGGCCCTCAAGGCTTGGATTTGGGAACCCCCAGGCCTAGATCCATGAACATCTTAATTTTTCTTGTCTGGCTCCAAACTGTACGGCTGGATAGCTCCAATACTGCTCGTCATTTTTGTTGCACAGCTAATGTTAGCTTGGGGTTGTGAGGGGCTGTATAGTAGAGGTAGAGGGTGTAAACAAAGGGATGATGGAAAATGAGTGTACTCCGCATCAACAGTTCCGCCCACCACTCAGAGGCAATTTTCTGCCACTCTGCATAATTTATGCCCACTAGGAAACCATTTAGAATAGATCAACATATGATTGGGGGTGGACTTCAAAGAATGACATGCACTTCCCATCACTGTGTGTTTTCCCAGCGGCCTTTTGGTAATCACGCCATTTTTAGCCAAAATCAAAAAGCCTGTGCCATTTTCTAGGATATAGTTCCTGCAGTGCGGCAGAAGTTCATTTGAAATTTGCCTTTGAGTTGTAGGCGGGACCTTTGGGCCTGAGCAATGCCGCTCCCCCTTTCCCTCCCAGTAGCTGAGAACTCTCTGTTTACACTCTCTCTTGCTAACTTACAACCCCAACCTGACATTAGCAGTGCAACAAAAACGGTAAGCAATACTAAGCTATCCAGCCGTACAGTTTTGAGCCAGATACCAGCTCAGATGAGGAAAACAACTACGGGGTGCTCCAGATTATTAGTTTTCTTGGAACTTCTTAATTGGAAAACAACTGGAGAGGGTTCACTCAGTCTAGTTTTCTTATACAGTCAATGTTAGTAACGTGAAAAAAACACAGATGGACACTGTGGTATAGTCACGTTGGTATATTCACAATAACACCTAACCTTGCTTGCAACAGAAGGAATCCATATATAAGGCACATTGTTGAAAAAAAAAAAGGTAATGTAAAGGGTAGCTCATAGTGCAGAAGACACAGTAGTCGTCTACAAGATGCTACATCAGAAAGGAGTGGAGTAGGGAAAATGTGGCCTGCCTGGCCTTTTTTTCTACGTCACAAATACAGTCTATTTTAAACGGCATCTTTTCGTCTGCTCATGATTCACATTGATTTGAATAAAGTCAAAAGTCATTTTAATCTTAACTTTCTTTATATATGTAACTTTCTTTATATATGTCCTCCATCAGTAGAAAAATGGCAAAAGAGAAACACCAAAAACGCCTTTTTTATTAGATCGGGTCTAAAACCAATAATGGTCGAAAATCTTCAATATAATGAAGTGACTCTACATAACAATGAAAAACAATGATGTGAGCAACACGCTCACGCACACATTTAGGATGCTGTAGCGACAAATGTTTGATGTGTGTTAAGATATGTGTTAAAATAAACCTTTGTTAACTTGCTGAAATCTGTAACACGCATTGAGGTTGTATGAAGTAAGACTTACACCACTCCGTCTGGATGGGGAGGAAGGCCTTGTCCCCGTTCTCCCGGATCATCTCTTCTATCTTATCCAGCAGGACCGAAACACTCCTGTCTTTGCCTGGTGTCTTGCTGTCCATCACGTGGTAATAGTTCCCACAGTACTCCAGCAGTCTTTGCAGATCCCGCCCGCCTCTGAGGATGTGCTCCTCAATGGGTGTGCGCCCCAACCAGTCCCCACAGCTGAAGAGCACCATGGTGTGGAGGCAGGCATCGTCCCCGAACAGGGTCTCTATGTGAGCCAGCAGCGTTCTGCGTTTCCTGGCTGTGAGGGAGGAGACGACTGGCAGGACCAGCAACAGGGTGTGGGGCCCAGGCCGCAGGAGAGCCGCCCCGCGCTGGGTCTCTTGCCGGATTCGCTTTGGGGTTCGCCTCACTGAGAACCAGTCCCAGCCAGGGGTGTCAACAATGGTGACCCGGCGGCCACAGACCAGCGCTTGCCTCCTCAAACACAGCTCCGTCTCCTGGCCTGATTCAAAGTACCGCCGACCGAGGATGGAGTTCCCCACTGAGCTTTTTCCAACGCCCTTCCAGCCCAACAGCAGTAACCGCAGCTCTGTTGGCAGAATCCAGAGAGAAACTGAATGAGCCAAAGAAAAAAATCATCATAACTGGAATCAGAGGGGGAATTTCCTTCATCCATCATCATCGCAAAACTCATACCTCTGGGGGGTCCTCCAATCATCTGCTCCCGTTGTCTTGCATGCTCCTCCATCCGCATCCTCTCTTCCTCCAGAGCTCTCCTGGCCTGTTCTTCCTCCAAAAGTATCAACTCGTTCACCTCAAAGTACCAGCCTGCATGGCAGTATCAGTGAATCTTTTAGTTTCTGCTCTCCAACTCTAACGGAATATACATCACAACTGCCGAAATCCAACGTTTTTAAAAGCTAACAAGCACAAAAAACAGACAGAACAGCAGGTACAGCTTACCTTGGTTGTCAGTGATCATTTCCTCCACCTTCTCCATCAGTTCAGGTACTTGGGTGTTGTCCTCCGTCTCTTTTCGCGTGTTATCAAATGAGTGGTACCTGCAACACGTTTCAACACAAAAATTCAGCTGTAGACCTTTTATTTTTTAATTTCCCTGTTTGTTTGTTTTTCAACCCTGAAGGGAAATGTATTAAAATCTGGAAAGGAAAACAAAAATGTAACGTTGCAAGGGTTTTGGCAAATCCATTTGCAATTTTTTATGTAAACATACTTTGGAAAAGCATTTTATGGCAGTCTATCAAAAAGAGTGACAACTCAGTCCATTATACCTTGATAATATACATTTGTTAAAGAAGTATATCAAGTCACAAGCCTGTGGTATTTAACCTCTTTATCTCATGGAAATTCATTCTTTATTTCACTAAGTGCTTTGATATTTTAATTTAACCTTTAAGCTTCTGAAATAATTTACAAATAAAGATTTTATGTTACTATTTTTTGGTCTCACACAAAATGATGATTAATTTCAAAACTAAATAGTAAATGACTGTAATATGGATTGTCGTCATCTTGTTTTGGTGTCAATAACTCTGGATTTTTTTGACCCACAGGAAAATGATCCAATCTGAAAAGCCAAAAACCGCCAACCACCTAAAGGAAATGATCATTTTTGTGTCTTCAGTGAACAGAGGAATCGATGGCCTCTGTACTGTACGTAGAGCGGTTTCTACCAACTGCAGAGTACGGTGTCCATGTTAGGACTTTTTCAAAATGTAACATGTCTTGGAAAGTCTTTATCAGAGTTATTGATCTTCACAGTCAAGTCTCAGCTTTACAGACATGAATCATTATTTTTTTGGCTATGTTCTCTGTAATGTGTCTTTAATTTAATTTTATTTTAAAGTGGAGCGTATTATCCTAATGTTGTGGAGTTTTGTGTTCCAAAGTGGTAAGAGATATTTTTGCCAAGAATGTATACTAAAGTTAGACTGATGGGTGGTTCTCCGAGGTCCCCCAAATCATCTGATGATTGGCCGATTTCCACCCAACCCCCCTAACCGCATGTTGCCTTCCTACTGCCACTGTTCGATTGTTAAAAATTGTACAGTAGCAGTGCAGGAATTTGACAACGGCCATTGGCACAGGCCAGGCGCCGAGCGATGACCAGACGTCAATCTTTCTACCCCAGCCACAGTCGATCCTGCATATAAATGAGGAGACAGCATTGATGCTCATTATGGCAAAAGCACCACAGTAACTCTGAGACCTGAGTTTTGGCATATTGTGGTTGATGCTGAGAAGAATACAAAGAAGACAGACCTTTGTGCTTACTGCACTACTAATAAAAAAGAGCAACTCTAACAAGAAGGGTGAAGAAAAGTTGTTGGGTGAGGCTGGGGTTGGAGTACAGAGTGTTCCTTGGACAGTATATACAGTGGACTAGGGGTTCTCATTATGTCGATCGCGATTGACCGAAGGACATGTGGGTAGATTGCAGGCTATCAAAATTGAATAAGCAAAAAAATGAAAATGTATGTGTGTGTGCATATATATATATATATATATATATATATACACACACACACACAAACATACATTTACATTTTTATGCTTATTCAATTTTGATGGCCTGCAATCTACCCACATATATACTCATCCATGCATTTGTTACGTCGAGGCTGGATTACTGTAACTCCTTGTTAGCAGCGTGTCCTAAGAGTTCCTTAAGAAGTCTCCAGCTTGTTCAGAATGCAGCTGCTAGATTGTTAGCTGGAACCAGCAGAAGAGATCACATCACTCCTGTGTTAGTTTCGCTCCATTGGCTCCCAGTTGATTCTAGAATTAAGTTCAAGATCCTCCTGTTAACCTATAAGGCCTTACATGGAATGGCCCCGTCCTATATTAAGGACCTCATAGTCCCTTACCAACCAATCAGAACACTTCGCTCGCAAAATGCAGGACTGCTTGTGGTTCCTAGAATTAGTAAAAGTACGGTTGGAGGTAGAGCGTTTAGCCACCAAGCCCCTGTCTTATGGAATAAACTCCCAGCTCATGTAAGAGAGGCCGACTCAGTTTCTACATTCAAAGCTAGACTGAAAACATTCCTCTTTGGACAGGCTTATTGTCAGACTAGTTAGTATTCAGAGATTATTTAACTTAATGTTAGTTTGTTTAAATTAAACTTAATAATAACTATTTCTTTTAAAAGGCTGCTAGAAGTTGAAGCTGGGGTAACTATGGTACACTGGGGTTCTGTCCTCTTTCCTCTTTCCTTTTTTACTTCTACCCTTCCTCTCCTCTATTCTTGATCATAATTTATCATTTAGTTCTCCATGCCTCTGTTTGGTGCAGTGCGATTCATGTATTGTCCCTCTTTTCCTCTCCCCTCCTGGGGAGTGGGAGTGCTTCCAGACTCCAGTTGGCTCATCCGTGCTCCAGTTCCTGACCGTTTACCTCGCCTTTGCTCCTGCTCCTACACCTGGCTGTGGATCCTGCCTCTGGCTCATCTCTGGCTCGTCTCTGCTCTGTACCTGACCGAGTACCTCGTCTCTGCTCCTGCTCCTACACCTGGCTGTGGTTCCTGTCTCCGGCTCGACTCGTGCCTTTGACTGTCCCGATAACCACGGCTGGATGAAGCTCGTCTGCTGGACTTTTATATATGTAGTTGTAGATTTAGATAAGTTAATTCTTCTCTAAGATTTCTGGTAAATCGCCTGTCCGTCCTGGGGGAGGATCCCTCCTTCATGTGGGCACCCCTGAGGTTTCTTCGTTTTTTCCGGAATCCGTTTTTTTTGGGAGTTTTTCCTTACCGCGAAGGGGGGTCTAAGGGCAGGGATGCCAGTATAGCTTAGTCAGTTTGTTAGTTCATTTTAGTATTTTTCTATTGAACTCTTTGTATTCGTGATCCTTTTGATTTAATGTTTTACTTCGAAGCCCATCGAGACGACTGTTGTTGTGATTTTGGGCTATACAAATAAAATTGAATTGAATTGAATTGAATTAAAAATTGAATTGAATATATCTATCTATCTATCTATCTATCTATCTATCTATCTATCTATCTATCTATCTATCTATCTATCTATCTATCTATCTATCTATCTATCTATCTATCTATCTATCTATCTATCTATCTATCTATCTATCTATCTATCTATCTATCTATCTATCTATCTATTATATATATATATACACAATATATATATATATATATATATATACACAGTATTTTCCCCTTATTTGCGGGGGATAGGGACCAGAGAGACCCGCGAATACGCAAATAACGGAGAACCACACCCCACCCCTCTCCACCAAAGAATGTCCGTCACTGATCCTTTCTTATCAAAAACACTTCTGAAATATTTGTGATGCTTTGTAAAACATTTATTAATGAACATTGCTCAACATGAAGATTTTTTTTTTAATTCAGAGTAATAGAGTGTTTTGTAGTGTACTTTATAAACCACATTAGGAGTGTCACTCTGTCACTCTGTGTCTCTGTGCCTTAAAAACAGAAGCCCGTCCTTCCCCTTCATCAGCTGTGCGAGAGGGCAGCTTCTTTCAGAAGAGGCCAGTTTCATCCATCATTCATTCATCTAGAGGATAATTATTCTCAGTGGTTATCTTCCTTAGTGTTTCAGGATATTTACGGGTCGTTTCTAAGGCAGCTGATGCCATTTCTCTTAACAGGGGAACAAACTTTGGTTGGTAGGTTGGCAGGAACCTGTGGAAATAGCTGTGAAATATTCCTCAGCAGTAGGCAAGGAAGCCGACGGGCTTCATCTCCGCTCCCCTCCTCCTCTGCAGAACCTCCTTCGGACGCAAAAGTCTCAAACAAACTTGAACTGAGTTTTTGTGATGAACCCGCCGTGGCCGTCTGATTTTGTAATGATGTCATCACCATATGACTGCCTTTCACATTCATGACCACGCCATCAATTTTTCTAAAAATTGCATTTTGGCAGCTAATCTTGAAGATTCTGCCAATGCCCCCCATTGAACGGTGGCAGTTGTTTTTGTGACCGTAGTGGACACATGGGGTGGATAAAAATTTTAATTTTATATTTCTATTTTTAAAACGCTGGATGGAATGAATTCGTCACTGTTTAGAATCCTACAAGGGACATCAGAGATGATGGGTTCAGTGATTATATCATTGGTACAGATGATCTTTTTATATTGTAATAGTTCTTGGTTAATGTGGGAATTGAAAAAAACAACAACAGGAAAGGGGGTTTTCCTTCATCAAAGCCATTTTTTTCTGTGATCTGAAACACTACAAACCACAACTGGACAATTTTGGTCAAGGTTTGAATGAGACACACCACTAATCTAAGAATTTCTGTAATAATAAATTATTTATAAGTATACAATAATAAATAAATAAATAAATAAATAACGCCCCTATCACCCTTCCGTGGGTGGTTTCTCCTCCAAGCTCGGGTCCTCTACCAGAGGCCTGGGAGCTTGAGGGTCCTGTGCAGTATCTTAGCTGTTCCTAGCACTGCGCTTTTCTGGACTGAGAGGTTTGAGGTCTTTTCAGGGATCTGTTGTAGCCACTCCTCCAGCTTGGGGGTTACTGCCCCGAGTGCTCCAATTACCACAGGCACCACTGTCACCTTCACTTCCCAGGCTTTCTCCAGTTCTTCTCTGAGTCCCTGGTTCTTCTCCAGTTTCTCAGCATCCATTCATTCCACATTCTCTGCATGTAACACTTCTGAGTGGGATTGCTTGAGTAGTAGCGAATATATATAATATAATGTGCAGAATATGGACTGAAAACCCCAAGTTCAAAATGGGAAATACCTCCGAAGGTGGTAGAGAATGACAGGGCAAAGATCCTGTGGGACTTCCAGATCCAGACTGATAGGATGGTAATGGTGAACCAACTATTGTAGTGGTGTATAAAGAACAGAGGAAAGCTGTTGTGGTGGATGTGGCAGTGCCAAGCGATGGGAACATCAGGACGAAAAGCGCAGTGCTAGGAACAGCTAAGATACTGCGCAGGACCCTCAAGCTCCCAGGCCTCTGGTAGAGGACCCGAGCTTGGGTGAGAAACCACCCGCGGAGGGTAAGAGGGGCGTTTTTTTTATACAAAGTGGCTTCCACAGTGGCAGACAAACTCCAATGATTAAAAAGGCATTTTTTTGGATCTTCACTTAAGCCAAAGCTGCATTTCCTTAAACCTAAAGATTTACAGAAAATCTTTGATCTCTGTATTCCTACACAACTCTCTACAGCTAACCTATAAGTGACCACAAGGATTTAAAGCCTTAATCCCACCTCCATCCTAGGGTATGTTACTAGATACTTACAAAATTAGTACAAAAATTAATCATATGAGGACAGAATGTGTAATCAGTAACTCCAATTTCCATTTTCTGATGAAGGAATTATGGTTATAATCTGCTTTTGTTCTGATATAATGGTGTGTTTTAGTTTTATCTTTATTGTCCACTGTCCACGCAGATAATGCATTAAAGATGAAAGTCCATGTAATAACAGACAAATGTATTAGGGCGCTGGAATTACAAGGATAAGAAGACTATCTCCGGCCAAATACAGCTCAATTGCTGCTTTTGTTCCCCTCCTCCACATCTTTTCCTGTCTTTACTGTCCTTCTTTTAGTTCTCATTTCCAGTTTTTTCATTTCTTATTAGAATTCTAATGGTGGTTTTGGGGCTGAATATCCTGAATGAATGAATGAAAATTTGAATTCTAAAAGTGACACCATTTAATAATCACCACTAAATTCGAGTCCCCGATCGGTCAAAGTTTGTGCGTTTAACTGACAATGCTCATTCAATAGCCACGTAAAGCCCGAAAACGGTTGTGGCAGCTTGAACGCGCGTTCCCAAGGGCTGTCTACACGTAGCTTTAGATTTAAGACGGTCACGAAGCATTTTGCCAGTGAAGGAATACACTGAAGGACTGCAAAGATATTCAAAAAGAATTGTCTTGTCCAACAGTGGATGCGGTTAATTTTTTCAAAACAAAAGCATAGTCACATAGAACATAAAGGTGGATTTAAAAATGCACTTAAGTAAGATCAAATGACTTTAACACAACATAACAGTGTTTGAGTTTATTTAAGAAAACTTCTTGGACACGCTAGAAATGTGGTTACTTTTGGATGGCTAACTGAGCCATGGGGTTTAAGTCAAATTTGTTCGTTCGTTCGTTCGTCTTTTTTTATTTTGGACTAGTGAAACAAGTGTAAAATAACAAAATAAGACAAAAACGAGACTAAACTTGCAAAAAAAAAAAAAAAAAATGGCTCACAAGATGTTTTTTTGGTTGCTCCTCAATCTAATTTGAGAAAATATAGTTAATTTATTAAAAATGGGTCTTTATTTTTTCCTTTTTATTCTCTGAAAGTGCTTTAACCCTTCAACATTCATTATTACAAGCCAAGTCTGCCCCACTAACTGTACAATATAAACCTGGACTAAATGCATGGTACGTCACCCATAGAAAATGCCTTGCTTCTGGTTCAAACCAAGTGAAGTTGCCATTTTGTCTGCGATATTTCTTTTGCCATGTTGGAACCAGATGTCCTCCTTAAGCCTTGATTGGCCCATCTACATTTCTATGGCAACCACTCTCTACAATCAGGGATGAGCACATTAGAAGGCCACACCCCTACCACTGAAAGCGAGCTCTGGAGAAGATGTACTACCCTGGTTGTATCCCAACCCCCCTGACCCATTCCTGCCTGCTGACGATCAGCTGCATCAGGTGATTCCAGGTTAGAATTGAACGAACGCACCTGATCTAGATGCTAAAGCAGGGCAGCCATGAATGGAAAACAACAAACGTGGCAGTATTTGAGAAACAGGGTTGGGCAGCCCTCCTTTAGACAGAAAGTTGACAAAACCACTGGGGTACCTGCTTCCACATCGCTCCACCAGCCACTGCAGGGCCTCTCCGGTGTTCTCTATGTGTTCTTCAATGAAAACACCCTTGGGCAGCTTGTCCACAGATGTGAAGAGGACAATGGAATACCTCCAAGTCCCTCCACCTAAAGCCCCTAGCTGCTCCTCTGCAGCCCTCCTCTCGATTTCAGTAAAGGGTTGGGTGACTGACACCACCAGCAGGATGGCATGGGGTCCAGGAGGACAGAGAATGGCGCCCATGCAGGGCCCCTCACTGTCCAGGCTCTGTGCAGGCCGCGTGGGGCTGTCTGACTCGGCGCCGGCGTTGTCGGTGGTATCGGCGTCTTCGTCGTCCTCTGGGTCAGACGGGATGGCCCACGGTGGGGTGTCCACAACTGTGACACGTCGGCCGTAGATCTCTGTCTGGCCCACGTTGCTATGTGTGGTCTCCGTGTCGCCATCAAAGACATTGTCCCCCAAAATGGTGTTGGCCGAGGAGGTCTTACCTGAACGGGGGCCGCCCAAGATGAGCAACCGGCGCTCAGGGGGATGGCGGCCTCTGCTGTCCCCTGAAACAGAAAGAAGTGATCCTGATTTTCCCCACTATTGTAAATCTATCTATCAATTGCTTCTTTCCTTTTCATCTAAATACTTTTCATTTCTTCCCAGCATGCTCTTCTTCAATTACTGCTGTCCTTTCACGTTTGAAAAAAAAAAA
The DNA here is from genome assembly GCF_053564925.1 of Oryzias latipes. Taxonomy (NCBI): domain Eukaryota; kingdom Metazoa; phylum Chordata; class Actinopteri; order Beloniformes; family Adrianichthyidae; genus Oryzias; species Oryzias latipes. The sequence continues at coordinate 8,035,210 of NC_136244.1, forward strand.
AAAACAGGGTCAGGGAGGACTACTGCTTCCAGACAGAATGGGATGTGAACAGAATAAGAACTGTTTAATGGTACAGCAGCCATGAGGTGTGATGGATCATGTGGGGGACAATGTGATTAGCAGAGGAAAGTTTACAGACTGATCCTCCTGGCAGCTCAGGAAGCAGAGCCGGGCAACAGCCTCCTGTCAGACCGAGGGGTGTCAGCTTACATGGTATGCTGTGATCACGATGAAGGGTGATGATGAGGAGGAGACGGGAGCTGGCTCACCAGTGTCAGAAGCAGAGGACACAGCAGCCATGTTATGCGAGGAACCTCTGGCTTCCTGCTCCTCAGCCGCCCTCCTCCTTCTGCGTCTCGTCTCCACGGTGGACTTCTTTTTTCTTCACTTCTTCAGAAACGCGGAATGGCACTCGAAGAGCTTCCAGCTGCAGCGCTTCTCCTCCGCTTTGACCCTCATTCTACTGCAGTCCTCATCTTCCTGTCCACGTTCACTCCTTATCTTCTAATGTGACTCATTTTCTCTGCTGTGATCTAAAACCCTCTACTCCTCTTGTTTGCTTTCTGTCTGCTTTTAGGAGGAGAAGGGAAAGATGGTGTAATGCAGGAGGCTGGGAGCCAAATCCACCCCTGCTGCTGCAGCAGATCCAGAAGGATGTCTCTTCATTTTATATTTATTTTATTTTCTTAAAGAAGAAACAGGAAATATGTTCCTCCCACTCGCTCCTGTCCACCAGCAGCAGTCAGTGTGGCTCTGAATGCAGACTGCGGTCAGGGGGACAGATGGAAGGATGGATGAACAGAAAAGAGGGAGGGATGGAAGAGGAGGAGGAGAGAAAGAGGGAGCGCTTTGCTCTCTGTTCTGCTTACAGCTGGGTGTATTCCCCAGGTGGTGTATCAAACACAAACACACTTATGTAATCCCGACAGACCTATAAATATTGAAAGGCAGGAACAGAGAGCGGCAAATTTAAATATTAAAGCAAAGTCATTGCTTACATAACACGCAGAAGCCAATCAGAGAAGGGAAATAAAATATTTACTCCTAATTCAAAGAACTGTCGCCTTGCATGCATCAGGTAGAGTCTAAATAAAGTCGACATTCTGCTCGAGGGAGCCGAATCTAAATTTGGTGTGCGCCATTTATCAGGATTTTACGGTAGTCGAATGAAAGGCACTTTCCAATGCTTTCAAAATAAAAGCACCTGTTCAGCTTTTACAAGCATTGACTTTAAGAGAGCAGGGGGATAATCCTAAAGGCACGTTTAAACTATCCTGAGTTTAACCCTGAACGGCAGTGTTTATTCATGTTTAATGTATAATTTTAAGGTTCTGTGATGTTTTTTTTAAATAGTAAGAGACATGTCCATCCATACGTCCGTCCGTCCTTCCATCCATCCATCCATCCATCCATCCATCCATCCATCCATCCATCCATCCATCCATCCATCCATCCTTCCATTCATTCATTCATTCATTCATTCATTCATTCATTCATTCATTCATTCATTCATTCATCCATCCATATATATGTATAAACAAAAAAAGAGAAAGTGATGGACTTTCCTAAATCGGGATTAGTTTGACTGCCTATTGAGGCAGTGGAGCTGCTATCAGTGTGTGTGTGCATATAGGGTGATTGGGACTGTAAAGCGGGTGAGGTAGAAAAGTGCTATATAAGTATGCACCATTTACCATTTATGAATAATTAATATTTTAGAAAATGTTTGAATTTCTATTTTTTTATTCAATCATAATTATTTTTTAACAGATATTGTGGTGTTGCTTGCCTTAAGTAATAACACATTAGGTGAATATTTTATTAAATAAAATCTATTGTATTTTTCTGGTCAAAGTAATATCAATTTGTTTATGATATTTAGGTCATTTTTAGCCCGTCATGAACCTCACTTTGGTCATCAGGTCACATTCTTGTCACTTGAATGCTTTCCATCTATTTAAAAGTCATTTTACTGTAATAAAGCAGAGAATGGTGAAAAAGTTTGGAAGTCAAGTGTTTATCTGTTATTCTTCTTCAAGCAATCCTATGGATTGAGCAACTTTATCACCACAGCCGGGCTGTGCGAAAACAAAAAGTGTGGATTACCATAATTTGCCGATTTATATTTTAACATTGCACCTTATAGTATTTTTATGTGAACTATAGAATAGACACAAGCAGAAATGTCAAATAAGTTGTTTTAGCAGAGGTTCGAGATTTTAGAGTGAAAAAATAAAACTGTCATGGTGAAAATATGTAAAATTGACCGGAAGTCTTTGGGTTTCTATTTATGGTTTTATAAAATAAAACATTTCCGGTACAATGAAGGGATATGAAAAGAGAAGAAAAAGAAAACATCGGCAAATGTTTTTTTCTTTTTCTTTTTTTTACGTTTTTGTAAACACCAGTTCCAGTACAAAAAATAAAAATATACATTGTACATCAAAACAAACGTCTAAATAATATAAAATAAAACCAATGAGTTATATCGCTAGAGGAGACACACCCGCTTTAGAAGCCTGGCCGACGGTGGCGGAGCGCGACGCCATCTAGGTGAGGTTGATGACGCCCACATGACATTGATTTCTATTGATTTTAGTGGTGTCTAAGTAGCTTTTATAAACTGTATATATTTTTAGATTTAAATATATTTATACATATATATATAAATATATTATATTTTATGTATATAATATACATATAGATACATTATTTGTTGTTGTTAAAGAAGAGAAACAGTCAGCCTTAAAAGCTCAAACTTGAATGAAAATGCACTGTTGCAGGACTTCTTACAAATAAAAAAAATATTAGAAAGAATTTTTAAAATTAATTTCTAAACATTTAGAAGTTTTAGACCTCTTTGAAATGTAATCTAAATTATTTAGAAAAACCCAACAATAAGTCAATAATAATAATAATAAATCAATAGTAAGTCAATACAAACAATAAATAACAATAAATAAATAATAAGTCAATAAATAATAATAAAAATATATTATTATTGTTATTATTATTATTATTATTATTATTATTATTATTAATAATAATAATAATAATAATAATAATAATAATAATAATAATAATAATAATAATAATAATAATAATAATAATACTACTAATAATAATAATAATAATAATAATAATAATAATAATAATAATCAAAAGAAGTCCAAAAGTAAACAATAGATTTACCCTAAAAAAACAGTCTGGCTTCTTATCAAAATCTGTTTCCACAAATGTTTTGAACAGCCAGACTGTATTACTAGTTGGTACCACAGGGATCCATCTGGGTTAACTCTTTTGATAGCTAAGGCCCACTTTTTCCCTAAGTCTGAATCCATTGGAAACCAACAAGAAAAGTTAAGTCACTGAGTCAGAAATGTATAAATCTATATTACTATAATAGCCTAGTATGCTGTATACAGGTTTAGTAAAATAAAATGTACATTTATATTGACAGCAAAATAAATGTACATCATACAGCATGTTGATAATAGCCCTGCAGCAACATGCATGTCAACATGTGTTCTATTAATGAAGCCCCTGCAGCCTTAAAAGAAAAAAAAATTAAAAATACTTACCTATCAAATGATACACCTACCTCCTTCATAGACTCATTTATCTGATTTTGGCAGTTGAAACCCCCACAATGAACTGGCATTATGCAAAAAATGTGTTCAAATGCATTCACTGCAGCAGTGACTTGACCTCACCAAGATGGCGGTGCTCGCCTCCCATGAGGAACCACGTGATATCTCCTCTAGTGACATAACTCATTGAATAAAACAGAATAAAATAAGTGAAACTAGGCACCAGAGTAAGGAACAAACAAAAAAAACACATAATGAGTATATAAACGTAGATTTGATAAAACATTCGGGTTTTTAACGTTCGGGTCACTTGCGTCGCCCTGTCACCATGACAGCGTTTGTGTCGTACGCAGATTGCAGTGTCGTAAAATCCCCACCCCTTACCATGTGACGCCCCAGGCTGAAGCCGTATTCCTGTTGAGTGTGTTCATCTGTCCGCGGAGCAGCTCTACAGACTGTGTTTCTGTGTTTCAGTGAAGTGGACCTAAAAGCATGGAGGGAGCCGACGAATTCTCCAAGTACCGCTCACCGCTCGTTTCCAGATATGCTAGCAAGGAAATGGCTTACAACTTTAGCGACAGGAAGAAGTTTAGCACCTGGAGGAAGCTGTGGATCTACCTCGCCAAAGCTGAGAAGGTTTGGTTCATAATTCAGACACATTATTGTATTCATTTATTGTATATTTCCCCTTGCTGTTGCTGCTCCTACCAGCATGTTCACGTCAATCTTTGCATCTTCTTCGCGACCTTTTGGAAACCTTATCAAGTTTCCTCTAAATATAGATTTTTGAAGGCGCTCCAGAGTCCAGTCCAGGCGGACTTCAACATAAGAGGTGCAACATTAGACATTGGAACGTAAAGGATTTTGCTTTTTGATGCACAGAAAAACTACTCGACATACTTTAGTTTTTCACACACTTGAATGCCGTAACATCCAAATAAAAGGTCCACCTTGCCAGAGATTTGTGACTTTAACTTTGAAAGCTGCAAAGAGCCCCATTTTAAACATCAGGTTTTAGTGATAAAATCTCTAAAAGCTCTTTGGTCTGTTCCATTTTTTTTGTCTAAAATAATAATAATAACAAAACACTTAATATTACTAAAGAAATATTCCAAACCTTGAAACTTAATTCTATTCTAAAACTATTCTGTATAGCTGCACAGGCAAATGGTAAAATAAATGTCAGTTCTTGTGTTTTTTTTTTACAATAAGATCAAAGTTCTTTAAAATGGCAAAAAAAGAACAACAAGTGAAACAATCTGCAGTTGTTTCTGTATGAGCAGAGAATCCTGTCTGCAGTCTAATGTCATCAGCTGTTAACTGCTGACAGACCCTCTGTCACATGACGTGTGACCGACATAACGGCCTCCTCCGTTAACTTTAACCATCAATCCTTTATATTTTTCCTCAAAAGTAATTTCATGATTTTTTTTAAAGTGTATTGGCTTAAAATGTTTATGGAGTTTTATTTAGAAAAGATCTACATATAATTGATTGGTTTATTTTATTGATGTTATGCCTGATTTCCTCAAACTCAGTTCTGAGTTATTGAACATTTTCTTCATATTTCTGCTAACATCTGTGTCTTTTTTTGGACTTAACCAAAACCTGTGAATGAGAAACCAGCACCATTTAGCCAGAAAAGATCTGAACTAAAGAAATGGAGGTTAAAATAAGTCTGGCTGGTTTGGGTTTCTGCTCTGAACGCTGGTGTGATTGTGTGGCTTTGGGATCGTGTGCAGACTGGCAGTCCTTTTCTTCAAGTTTTTTTTTTTTGCCTTTTTGGTCAGTGCTCCTATATGTTTTTGTAACTTTGAGACTTTTCTAGTTGATCGTGTCCACTGAAAGTGAAGTTCCACTCACTTCAAAAGTCCAATGGGCTGTCCCAGTGGAAAGTGCAACACTTCAACTTCCTGTTTGAAGACAAAAGTTACTGAGTTAATTCAGCAAGTAGCCACTAGGAGGCTTCCTGCCGTGAGACTAGTCTCTTCATTACTTCAGTGTTTTTCAACCTTTTTTGAGCAACTGCACACTTTAACCTTGACAAAAATCCCGCGGCACACCAGCATCCAAAAATGTATAAAAGGAGAAACTCATAGTCTGTATTGATCTACAGCCCCTCCACAATCTCACATCCATTTTTGTGATAATTGTGGCAGAAAAAGCTGGAAGTTGCAGCTGTTTTTTCTAAAAGATGTACTAAAAGTTAAGTTAAAAGATTCAAAAACTGTTTGATATGTGTTCGTTGGGGATTCAAGACGTTTAACAAGGATGACTCATTGTTTGCTGAGACGCTGTCACTTTAACCCAATGCATCATGGGAGATGTAGTGCAAACAGACGCCAAACACAGAAAGACTAACGTCTCTGCGCTTCATTGGTTTGTACACTTTTTCCATGGACTGATACCGGATTCTGTGGAAAGCTACGACGAGCTTTAGCTGGTATTTTTGTTAGAACTGAGCAACTTTATGAGCAGAATCGGAACAAGGAAGTGAAGAATTTAACCACTTTTGATTGGTCAGACTGATGACGTGTGATTAAGCCTCCAAAAATGATTGGCGGAGACAGTTAAAGGGGCGGGACTTTTCAGAAAACAGTTATAGCTGCGGCTAAATCACGGTACCGTCATTCTTATCAAAGTGTCTTTAATAGAATCAAATAAACACAAAGAAAAAAGTATTTTACGATCTTTCATATTCCTAACTACTCAGTGTTTTATCAGGGCCTGTTTGGATGAACACAGAACTGATATCCTGGAGATGGGAAATGTTTTTAGATCAGTGAATGAGGGCAATTTCCCACGGCACACCTGACCATCTCACTTATTCAATAGTTAATAGAAGTACTTTTAGTCTTTCACTCAGATTTTTCCTCATATTTCTCCAAACATGATTTAAATTCACAAAGTGGAAGTTTCTAAATCATAAGCATGTCAGGTCCATCAGCTAAGAATGAAAAACAATGGATTGTTTCTAATCCAAAGGTTCAACTATAAACATAAAACAACTTTATTTTTTTTTATTTTTTTTACAGTTACCAGTCACACTTACTTTTTTTTTGGGAAACTTTGGTTTTTCTTCAGTTCCCCAGCATGTCGCTGTCATGTCAGTCCAGTTTAAGATAGCTAACAATCTGGCTTTAAAAGGTTTCTCTCTGTTGGGTTTGGGCAAACAGGAGCAGCACAGGAGTTCACGGCTTGATTGTGGAAAGACAAAAATTTGTTCTTTGTCTTCTACTGTGCAAAAAATCCACTTTTTGTTCACTGGTACTCCAAAAAACCCTCTGAACTCCAGATTATTTGCTTATTCTGTTTCGGTTTTGCACACCAGTCTTCTAGAACAGTTACTGAGCACCAAAACCCATCAATTCCAGACTGGAACCCAAACAAAGACTCACTCCGATCATCTTTTAAAATGTTCCTAGTGGTTTTTTAATCACAATTATGCTGTTTTTAGGAAAATTCAAAAAACTTGTGTCATTTTCTAGGACATAGTTTCTGCAGAGCGGCGGTAATGAACTAGAAATTCACCTCTGAGTTGTGGACGGGACAGCTGGCATGGAGCAAGCCCGCCCCCTTTTCCCCTCCCTATTGCAGAAGCTCCCTGTTGAAGTGCTCCCCTGCTAGCTTACAGCCCTTCACAGCCCCAGCGGTGCAACATTGGAGTTTGTCGCCAACCCATCGTATTTTCAACGACACAAATACGATTTTTTTCCAAATGGCATTTTGTCTGCTCCTAGTTTTAAAACCAATTGAATAAGGAAATACTCATAAAACACAGTTTTAATTCTTTTTATACATGCCCATCATGAGAAAAATGCCACAAGAACATGTTAAAAACACCAAAAACAACATTTTCATTGGACCAGATTACTAAACTGATCAATTTGTGTAAAAAAAAAAAGTGAGTTGAAATGTAGTGAACTGAGACTTAAGTGGAAATAAGTTTTTTTGTTACTGTAGTTATTATTTATTTATTACAGTTATTTAATTCCGTTTAACATGTATTTGATCTGCTGTGTTGCTTAGTTATTTTGCTGTGATTTATCCCTTAGTGGATTATTGAAGCGTGACGTCTCTTAGTTTTTTTATTTTTCTCCAAAAAAACCCAAAAGGTTTGAAAATATTGTATCCTAAATATCAGCTGACTCATGTTTGAAGAGATCTGTGCATCCGACAATCAATGTCGAAGACATCGGTACTGTGGGGAATTTTTCGGAACATCTTCGTTTTTCGTCTACTCGAGGTCAAATTTGCTCTAAATGTTAGTTATCTGAATCAAAGCTGCAAAGTGATCCTGTGGATCATGTCCCGCTCCGTCTGTCTCACTGGAACCTCCCTGAGTCTCTCTGCTGCCCCCCCCTTCCAGGTTCTGGGTCTGCCCATCACTGACGCTCAGATCCAGGAGATGGAGGCGCACGCCGACGACATCGACTTCGCCATGGCGGCTGAAGAGGAGCGTAAACTCCGGCACGACGTGATGGCGCACGTCCACACCTTCGCACACTGCTGCCCCAGCGCGGCTCCCATCATTCATCTGGGGGCCACTTCCTGTTATGTTGGAGACAACACTGTAAGGAACGGTTCCATGTATCTGCTCCTGGCATTCGCTGACATTTCTCCTAACGCTTTTCTCTTTTCTTTTCAGGATCTCATCATGCTGCGGGACGGATTCGACATCCTGCTGCCAAAGGTCAGGCTCAGCGTGGAGCTGCACATTTGGGTTTGTTCTGCTGCATTTGGTATAAAGATCTGACTCCCTGCAGCTGGCAAGAGTCATCGACAGGCTGGCAAACTTTGCAGAGAAATACGCCGACCTCCCTACTCTCGGCTTCACACATTACCAGTAAGTCAGGAAGCACATTTGTATGAATTCTTTTCTGAGAAGATCCACCACCTTGCTGGTCTGCACAGGCCTGCGCAGCTCACCACTGTGGGGAAGCGGGCGTGTCTGTGGCTGCAGGACTTGGCCATGGACATGCGCAACCTGCAGCGAGCCCGAGACGACCTGCGTTTCCGGGGAGTGAAGGGGACCACCGGCACTCAGGCCAGCTTCCTGCAGCTCTTTCAGGGGGACCACGACAAAGTACGCAGGCAGACCAGATGTTTGTGTCGGCTTCAATGGCAGTTCGAAGCAAAAGGAAACCGAATTTTAACAATCATTTAGTCAGATGGGTTTGATCCCTCTTTTAAAGAGTGGACAAATGTGCAGCCAAAAGAAAACGACTCAGAACAGTAAAACACTCAAGTAGGAATAGATTTCACATTTATGCCGCTTTGTTCTTTAAAGATGTTAACACTTTGATGCCTTTTCTTTTTTTCTTGTTTCATGATTTGCACTTTAACAAAGAAATCAAAATGACTGTTTATGAGAAACATCTTTGTAATATTCAATGCATTTACAATTTCAAATTATAATTTGGATTTATGAATATAGACTTGTAAAACCTGAAATAAAAATAACAGGAAGTTATCTGGAATAAAAGTCAGAAAAATTAAGCTACTGACACTTACAGAGGATGAAAGAGGCTGTGAAACGAGAAGAAAATGTGAAGACAATAAATTCTTTTTACAGATCTTCACTTAAATGATCAATGTCCTGATAATCGAGGATTAATGAACATTTAGCAGTTAAGTGATCACACTTTTGTAACTTTTAAAGGCATCCATTATCTCAGATGAACACTTTTTCATTTTTATTTTAAAGTTTAAAGGAAAAAAAGATCATTTCTAAATAGAGGCGGTCTCACCTGTTTATTTGAAAATGTGCTGCTAAAGATTATGGCGATTTCTAGAAAACCTGATAAGAGTTTAAAACATGTGAATGAACTTTGTGATAGAGTAAAATCTGCTTCTCCTTACAGGTGGAGGAGCTGGACAGGATGGTGACAGAGATGGCTGGCTTTAAAAAGTGAGGTTCATATTCAATCTTTCACTTAGTTGATGAAATGCATGTCAGTGTTAAAAGAAAACCCTTCCTTCTCATTTAGAGCATACCTGGTGACTGGACAAACCTACAGCCGAAAGGTGGATGTAGACAGTCTGTCCAGTCTGGCCAGTTTGGGAGCTTCTGTGCACAAGGTAAGCATCAGGAAATGTCTCCACCTAGTGGTGTTTGACAGTAGTGCATCCATCTTTGCTCTCCCTCATAGATCTGCACAGATATCCGTCTGCTGGCCAACCTGAAGGAGATAGAAGAGCCTTTTGAAAAAGAGCAGATCGGTGTGTTTGCGCATTTCTGTCATAGTCGGACTCTTAAATTCCGTTTTTCATGAACTCCAAGATCTTTTTTAAATGGCAGGTTCCAGCGCCATGCCCTATAAGAGGAACCCCATGCGGGCGGAGCGCTGCTGCAGTTTGGCCCGACACCTGGTGGCGCTGATGGCCGACCCGCTGCAGACAGCCTCGGTGCAGTGGTTGGAGAGGACGCTGGACGACAGCGCCAACAGGTTTCTGACGCTTCAGCAAAAAATGCTGCTTAGTAGTTACATAGAATTAGATGTTTTTATGTTAACCCACTAGCAACGAAGTGAACAATCACAAATATTTTAGTTTTTCTTTAAAAAGGAGTAGATAAAAATGTGAAAAAAGTAAATGTTTGGAAAACTTGATGATCAAAAGTAGTGTTGACCCCGTATAAAACTCCCAGAGATCAACGCTTTGTAATAGTCGACTGCTTGAACCTTCAGCTCCCTCACAGAGTTTCTGAGGGATTGAGGTCTGCTCAGGATTCTCCAGGATGTCCTCGTCTGTCCCTTGTTTGTGTGTTTCACCAAACATCCGATGGTACAAAGTCCCAAACGTCCCTCCTGTGAAGCTGCACAGTTGTCCTTTCCCTTCCAGCTTCATGCTTCCACCTCCATGTTAAGAATGAGGACCTCTAAATGCAGAGATTTGATTTGATTCGCTCCCATCTGCTCAGAAAATCCTGTTTTGGGGATTTTTTTCCTTTGTGTTCTGCAGAATAAGCATGAAAGTAGATGGTTCGTTTTCCTCTTAGGAGCTGTGTTTTTTTTTAAACCGCTGGGCTTTACCTTTCAGGAGGATTTCTCTGCCTGAGTCCTTCCTGACGGCAGACATCATCCTTAGCACCCTGCAGAACATCACAGAGGGCCTTGTGGTCTATCCAAAGGTCATCGAGAGGCACATCCGCCACGAGCTGCCCTTCATGGCCACAGAGAACATCATCATGGCCATGGTGCAGGCTGGAGGAAACAGACAGGTATGATTTAACCTTCACTGCCATGGATCCAGCTGGCGGGCGCAGCTCATCCTTTTCCTCTGACCTCCTTAGGATTGCCACGAGAAGATCCGCGTTCTCTCCCAGGAGGCGGCGGCGGTGGTCAAACAGGAAGGCAGAGACAACGACCTGCTGGCCAGAGTCCAGCAAGACCCGTACTTCACCCCCATCCTGGGGCAGCTGGACGCCCTGCTGGATCCTAAGACCTTCATTGGGCGCGCTCCTCAGCAGGTGAAGGAGGACAGCAGCTTGTTTGGCTACGGCTTCCTACGTTTATGAAACCTCTGAAGGCTCTTGTTCCTCTGCAGGTTACCCGATTCTTGTCTGAAGAAATCCGCCCCCTGCTGGAGCCTTTCAAGGCCAAGATGGATGTCAAGATTGAACTGGAGCTGTAATGAAAGCAGAACATTGGGATGCTTCCCACTAAATAAAAAAGATTCTGGTGTTGGTACTTCTTAGTTTGTGTTTTCTTTCAGAAATGCTCATTATTTCAGCAAATTCGAGACTCAGAGGCTACATTTTGGTTTAATTTTACAGAAGTACCTTAAAGAAGAATAAAGTTTAGCTAATTTAAGTGTAAAAATCTAGTAGTAGAGCAGGGGGAGGGCAGTTTTTCTCTTAATCTGACTTTCTTAGCCAGTACCTCTGTACAGTAGGTGGCACTATGATTATGATTATCACTGATGATTATCACTGATCAACAAAAAGGGCTTACAAACGATTGCATGAAAGTCTTAATAAAATTTGATTTACATTCTGATTCTACTTTAAATAGTTTAGATTAACAGACAGAGATGAGGTATTTTGTAATTAAAGCCACAGATTTTAGAAGTGGTGGTCTAGCTGTAACGATCAGCAGATCAGTTCAACACTGAAGGCTTCTGAATTTCTCTTCAAGCCGGCCTACAGGCAGTTCATTTAATCCAAGCCGACAAAATGTCAAAAGGAAGGATTCTTGAACAAAAATATAAACTTTCAAAGTCAGTGTTTCAAATTTCTACCCACAACAGAGTTCCACAACATTTCATTGATTCTAAAGAACTGAAATCAATCATTTGTTGAATTTGCTGCATAAGGAGGTCATATTTACTGAAATTAAAAACTATTCCAATCAAAAACACCTCAATAGGTCAAGTTAGATTTTAATATTGTGCCCCTTATTTTGTAGCAGCTTCACAATTCTTGCATCCATTGAACTTGTGAGTTTTTGGAGAGTTTCTGCTTGAATTTCTTTGCAGGATGTCAGAATAGCCTCCCAGAGCTGCTGTTTGGATGCGACTTGCCTCCTACCCTCATAGATCTTTTGCTTGAGGATGCTCCAAAGGTTCTCAATAGGGTTGAGGTCAGGGGAGGATGGGGGCCACACCATCAGTTTCTCTCCTTTTATGCAGCCAATGATGCAGAGGTATTCCTTTCAGCATGAGATGGTGCATTCTCATGATGAAGAGGGGCTGGGTTGCTTTGCGGCAACTGTCATGCCTGTAACTAAGAGGAACATTTCTAATGAACTACTACAGCTCTGCTGAAACTATGTCCTAGAAAAAAGCATTATTCTTTTTAATTTTTTCAAAAATTTAGCTAATCAAAGTTAAAGGACCACTGGGGATGCTTTAAAGTGATCAGAGTGGATCTTTAATAAACCACATTTACAGATGTGTCCTTTTGCAACATGTTTTATTTTTTGTCTTTATTCACATTTGCACTGTAATCTGTTTATTAGGTTCTACTCAAAGTTCCTCTCATTGTCTCACCGAACAGTCTGTCAGCCTTTTTGGGGTCCATGAATCACACCAGGATTCCCTTGCAAGTTAACAGAGACCCTCATTTTTAGGTGGAGCAGACTGTTATGCTTGTTGTGGACTCTCAGAGAAAACAAAAGCTGCTGTGGATCATACTGTCTCACATGATTAATCCTAATCTTTTTCTGTGATTTGACCAACAACAAAGCATGATTCTGTGCTTGATTCACTTTGAAAGATTTCATCATGTTTCTGCTCGTCAGAGGTCCAACCTGACAACTGTAACAAAATGTACTTTATTTTGGCATCATGATCTGAATTAAAACATACAGTTTGTGTGCTGATCTTTAAACATTAAAGCTAATGTGAGTCAGAGCAGACAAAGCAGCTCCTCTCCTCCTTCTGCTGTGCTTGTGCTTAACCGAAAACATTTTTTCTCTAAAGCTGCTGCGTCTGGCGGAGCTTTTATCACCTTTTTGCCTTCGAGTTCTACCATAAATAATATTGAGATAAGAGCTTTAAGACGACCAAGTAAATGCACATCAGTGCAGAGGGGCATTAAGGAAGGTTTTGGTCTGACATCAGCCACCACCTCCTCTGCAGTGCTGACCTGCTGTCTCATCTTCTCTGCAGTAAGTGGTGAAGCTAGGCCAAATGGAATGATCAAAAGTGGCACAGTTTATTATTGATGATGTATTATAATAAGTTATTATTATGAGTTATATTAATACGTTTTCCAAAAATAAGAATTTCCTCTAGCTCAGTTTTTGGCTGGGGCCAGGGGGCTAAAAGGCCCAGATGGACCTGCATACACAATACAGGAAATAATTTGAGGGGCTCAAGATTTCATTAAAAAATATTGCTTTTGTTATTTTTTCAACGCTTAAAGAACCTTGCATTGAGGTTTTTTTAATCTTTGTCAATTATGATACTTAAATTTTCTCAGAAGGAACCAATCTTTTTGCCCCCCGGCTCCATCCGTGTTAGAAGTGCTCCATAGGTGGATTTTTAGGTTTAGGCCCAACGACAAATGAGAAAACTGATCTCTTCGAATTACGATGGTCCTTAAACCAAGTATTTTCTAGTCCGGTTTAGAAATAAAATCCACAAAGTTGGTCATCAGAGGGAAGCATGAAGTTCCATGAAAGCTCCTAGTAGACATACGCACTGATAAGAGAGATGATAAAACACAAACGCAGAAAACGTGGCCCATAAAACCACCACTGACCAGACTTGATTTTTAAATAAAAATCTAAAGAAATCAAACAGGCCCCTCAGAAATAAGTCAAAAGTTCTCATCCCATTGGCAGATTTTCTTTATATAAGCAAAAAATCTGCCAATGGGATTAAATAACTGGTTTTACCTGGAAATCCTATTTTAAGAATAAGAATTCCAGTCACAAAGACATATTTTCTCAAACTAAGATTTATTTTACAACTGTCGTAATAAGATTATTTTTTTAATAATAATAATAATAATTTCTAATAATAATAAGACCATTTTTCATTTCATTTTTCAATTTTTCAGTCGTACATAATTAAGAATCAGTTTTTTTCTGTGCAGATGCACCAATTTTTCAAGATCCTTGTTCAATGTTGTGATTCCTGATAATTTACCATCTTCAGCTCCAGTGCTGAGCTTTACACTTCTCATTCATTCTTGAGGACAACAAGAATGAGATCAGCTATGTATCTAGCTCATGTGTCCTGTACGTTCTCTGATGAGTCCAAAACATCTCAGTTCTTGGTAGATTTGTGACTCCGACAGACTCAAGAACTTAATCAAAGTTTTGTTTTTGATGACTTGAACATTGTTTCAGATTCATTCTGAATAAATGAGCTTGCAAGGTGGTTCCTGACCCAAACAGACTGAACTGTAAACCAGACTGTGTGTTCACTGAAGCGATAACCAACTGATAATCTGATGTGAACCACAGGTTTATGAATGGTTCATCTGCTCCGCCCACTTTAACTGGGCCAGACAAAGTAAAGTGGAAGTTTAGCACAGTTGACCCATGTCCCTATCCATTAGAGGTAAGATCGGGCCTAAAAAATCCAGCCCGACCTGGCTCTATATCGCGAAAAAATGGTGACTAAACTGACTTCATTTACTTCATTTAGCAGGAAGTAAACCATTTTGTATGTGTGACGTCACACTCACTGGGTCCAGTTCTCAAACACATACAGTCGGTGGTAAAACCTCTAGTGGTCATTTGAGGAAATGCATCATGTCAGCATCAAGTCATTTTCAGTGATTTTTCTCTGTATTTTACACATTTCTACAGGAACTTTTATTTAACGCCTAATAGAATTTAACTCCTAGAGTTCTTATTCTTTAACACAAACCAGAGTTGAATTTGGGAACAAACTCCCCAAAAATACTCACCAAATTGTCTCTTCTACTTAATCTGTTACTAAACGTGCTGAGTCAGCTGTGCAGATGTCCAGCTCACTCATCCTACATTTTTTTTAAGTAGTTAAACTTGTGCGTTTTTCCTTTTCCACCATCAAAAGTCACTAACATTTATGTCTTGCTGCTTCTTATCTCATTGTTTTCGTTTTGACTTTTTAACAAACTCTCTAGTTTCTCTGAAAACCCCCCAAAAGTAAAACGTGTATTTATTACTATTATTTTTTATTTGTCCCCCTTATCTGTTTTTACCTCCATTAACATCTATAGCAGTACTGTATGTTCTTGGTCAGTGACAGAGGGTTGACTCACTTCTGCAGAGACAGCAGGACAACAGAGAACTGAATATCATGTATTTTGGTTATGATAGTAGAAAAGGCGGCACTGAAGAAAGGAGATCCACACTTTCCAGAAGGAAGACCGTCTTCTTTCAGTCGGCAGACGCTCAGCATAGAGTGAGTTCAGACCTTTTTTCCCCTTTATATAAATATGTGTTTTAAAATATGAATTTAATTTTTTCAGGAAGGAACAAATAATGCTTTTCTCTCAGTTTCCTTCCACATAAAGCTCAAACTGCCCATCAGGATGTGGCTCTTGGCGCTGGTCCCCATCTGCCTGGCTGTCTTTGGATCCACCGGCATTTGGACTGTGTGAGTATTTCCCTCCATGGTCTTCTGTTTTCATTCTCAAAGTTCCTCTCATATTCTCATAAACTAAAGATCAGATTCATTTTTATAACTGCTGGTGGATCACGATGGAAAAGAAAAGATACAAAAGAAATCTTTAAAATTCTAATGAACTTTGAACCTGGATTTGGAATTTTAAATCCCAAATTTAACTTGAGGCCATATTGACACACTTTCTGTTGTTGAAGAACACGCTTTTCTTTCTGATCAAAATGTTTTGGATAACAATTTAAAGGGCTTATATCATGCATTTGAGTATATATCTTACTTTATTACATTTGGCACACTGAAGAACACTTTTTATTATCAAATATGAGTTATTTTTGCAGTTAATTTTCCAACTTGGATGTAAGACGACTTGATCTCTGTCTGCGTTTTGCTCATAAAAACAAACAACATCCAAACTTTTGCAAAGATGGATGTGCATATTGTGCATAGAAAATGAAAGCATTGTAGCTGATAACCGCTATAGCTCCACAGAGAAAGTGGGTGTGTGCGTTTGTCATGAAAAGCCCTGACGTTGTCTCAGTTGTGATCTCTGTTGGAGGCCCTCCCCTTCCTGAGGCATCCTGCGAGAGTCACAGGCGTTCTGCATTCTGGTTGTTATGTTTGTCACTGCTTAAACTGTGGCTGTTCTATGTTCTGTGTGGGAGCATCTTTGTGTCTAAGCTCCAGTTTCTGCGTTCATGCTTTTGGCATTGAAGCCTTTTTTGTAGTTAGAACTGGATCTGTGTCGTTCCTTCCTGCTCCGGGGTTTTCTTCCCCTGGCCTCACAGCGTTAGCCTTGGGGTGGTACTGGCAGTGCAGACTCTTCTTAGAAGGGGCTGTTTTCACTTTGTGAGAACCCACAATCCGAGGTCACAATGTGAGGAACCACTCGTTTTTGTGGATTGGGATGAGCTGGTGCTCTTAACGCAGGTTTTTGGAGGAAGGCACAGAGAAGTGTGAATGGAACAAAATACACCTTTGAGGTTGTTTTTTGGGAGGAATTAACATCTTAATACACTTGAAAGTTCAAAAATTTGGATTTTGCACGATATAGGCCCTTTAAGAAACTACTTAAGTGGTTTTTGGCTTTCATTCTTACAGATAATACAAGCATCTTCTCCTATGAAAGTACAGTGAAGTTGGATCTTTTACTCTTTTCGAAAAAGTTTCATAACTTGTGTCACAAAATCGCTCCTCTTCCTTCATTCAAGAGCTACCTAAATGCTAAGATGAGACTTTAAGGGATACTTGTTATGTTTTTCTAGAACGTTTTGCCTTTATATGATGCAGGATTCTGAATTTAAAAAAGGAAGCCTGAAGCATCCACAGTGACAGGGGTTTCCTTCACTTAAGTGTTTTTCTTTTCGGAAAATGAGTCATGAGGTTTTTTGAGTCCACTTGTTCGTTCTTTCACTTGTCAATCAAAAATCATTTCCCTGATAATGCACAAGTTTAATTTAAATTTAAAGGACGATAGCTTATTAAAACCTGTTACAAAAAATCTACAAAATATAGAAAAATATTTTATAAACTAGTTGGTTCAACCACAAAGTTTTGGTTTAAAGTTTGTCTTTTTTTTAAGCATGACAGTCAATAGGAAACTGCCATCTTTTGAAACCAGTCTCTAGTGGTCATTTTAGGAACTGCCACATTTGTTATTTTTGAGTCAATTTCGAATAGAGGATAAGTCCCCCCTTACTTTGATATGTCCTCCCTTTCTGGAAGAAATTTTGTATGTCTAATGAGCATGGTGGCACAGAGGTTAGCTGTCTCGCCTTATTGCGAGAAGGGCCTTGTTTGAATCGAGGCGGGAACCTTTCTGTGTGGGGTTTGCATGTTCTCCTCATGCATCTGTAGGTTTTCTCCGGGCAGAGTCCAAAGATATGCTTGGTGTATCTAAATTGGCCCTAGGTGTGCATGTATGAGTGTGTGGCCCTGCAATAGACTGCAATAGAGGTTCAAAGCTTTGTGAATGAAAGACAGTATGTGGGTGTGTGTGTTTGTAGGGGGGGCTTTTCTTTTCTTTTCTTAGTTTAAAATTAGGAATTAAGAATACAATATTAACATAATAGAGATGTGAGATTATTTCACTGAAAACTGCAGAAAATTTCATTTCCCCCAATTCTTTTTAAATCTGCAGTTGTAGCATTAATAATTACAGAAGAGATGCTTTAAAGCGGGGAGAACATCACGCAAACCTAATATTTAAACTGGGTAGCCTGGAATATTTACAAGGAGCTTTTATTTGTCTCGAAGGATTTCCCAGAGGTTCACATAGTAAACTGGTTGTGGTTCCAAGTAGTTTTGAATTATAAAACGTTGGAGTTAAAGGGATGCAATGCTGATAGCGTGCATGATTTAGGTGAAGAACCTGAGGAACCTCTGGAGGTCTGGATTATTCTTTTGATGTCTATAACAACCCTTTTCCATTTTCTTGCTTTCAGGTTTGCAGTTTCTGTGATGAACAATTCAGTAAACCTCACTCACATTTTCCCATACATCAGGTGGGTTAAACTTAAACCACAAAATGTTTCCTTCTTCTGAAAAAGAAATCTGATCATGGGTAAAACTCATTGGTTTTTCTTTAGTGATTGCGCCTGGTACCCCCCCCAAAAATGTCTGTTCACCCAGATCTGTGGCCTCATCATTATTACAGGTAAAACGCGTGTAGAGTATATCATGATCTTCCTTATTTGAACTTCATTTACATTTTAACTGAGGGGTGTTCTGTCTCCTGCAGCTCTTTGGATCGGGATGATTCAGTTCCAGCAGGTCAAACAGCTTGGAAACCATGGAAGGGTCAACAATGCCAGTGCTGTCATGGGGTTCCTTTCCTGTGGAGGACTTTCTGTCTGCAGCAACACCCAAGTAACAATTCAGTGCACTCACTGCAACTTCTATTTCCATACAAAATGTGGCATCATTCTCTTTCTTCTGTCAGACTGGTGTGTTTTGCAGATGATTTGCTGAAGTCACTTTTTGTCCTCTCTTTATCAGCTTGTTTTGGTTTTGTTCTCTGCGATGTGTAAACATTTAGGAATCAGAGGTGAGCGAATTTCATTTGGTGGGAGCGCTGGTGTCCTTCGTGTCCGCCCTGGCCTATTTCTGGATGCAGGTGTATCTAACGTACCAGGGCCAGTCGTTTCCAGAGCGGTCCTGGATGGGGCCTTTACGGGCTTTGTTCTGCACCATCGCCACGCTCCTGGGCATTGCCTGTATCCTTTCCAGCTGCACAACCCTGTAAGACAAACTTTAGGGCTTTTGATAGAGAATAAAAGTAGGGGATGTCATTTGGAAAAGTTAGTACACCCTTTTAAAGTTCTATGCGTTTGTTTAAAAAAGAAAAAGTAGGTTTTTAAATAAAACACAAAAAAACCAACAGGTCACCTAAAGTTAACAAAAACCAACAGAACCCTCCTTTTTGGTGATTGTCTATAGTATACGTATATAGTAGCAGTCGTGCGCATACATTTTTTATCCACTTTTCATGGACAGTTAGCTCAATATTTCAGGCTATCCAGCTTCATCATTAGTTCAATGTTATGCTTTCATACCAGCGTTATTTTTTCTATGATGGCCAAAAAGACAAAAATGTATTATGAACCAATTTTTTTTCACTATTCCACAGCTTTTTCCAATTTTTTTTGGGTATTGGTCAGGGGGCCGGATCAAAATGGCCGGCATGCGGGCCGCAGTTTGGGGACCCCTGCTCTATAGCAATGAAACTAAATCAAATGTGTCAATTTGCATGATTAAATTTTTTCTGTCAATAATCCATGAGACGATAACGTTCAGAGATGTCAAACCATAAAACAGAAAGAGGGTGTACAGTTTTTTTTTTTTACAGGATTTTATTAAGTTTGTGTTGTGTGGTATAATAACAAAATGTTTAAGTATGATTCAAAACAACTGAAACAAATGCTGGGAAGTTGAATTGTACACCTGTGAGACTTTCTCCTTGACTTTCTCTAAAGCTATTGGCTTCTATGCTACCAACTGTGACTCTGGAGTGGCTGTGTGTGAATTCGCTTTGGTCATGGTGATCTTCTTCCTCTTCGCCCTTTTTGCTGTTGAGTTCAGACACATTGAATGTCGCATTCTCATTATGAAAAAACACATTTTAAAGGATGAAAAAAGCCTGGAATCAGTGAAAGTAAACGTATCTGTAGTTGAACTATTCAAGTGAACTCATATAAGGTTTTTAGAGAAAAGAGATACCAACAATCAAAGCTGGTTTAAGCTACTTATCTATACCCTTAAGCTACAGTTATTTTTGTTTTTATTACATTTACACTTTTTGGATGAGTTTCCATATGCATAACAAATTGATTTTTACTAATATAACAACTTTCTTTTTGAAAAGGTTGAAAAGGTTTTTTCTATATTAAAATGCGAGGACACTTTCTCAGCTGGCTCCCACAGCAAACTAAATCATAATGCAGAGTCGAGCATAGTGCACCCCTCAATGATATATATCCCAAAAAGAGACCATTTTTAAAATAAATTACATTTAAATGGAAAAATCACTTTGCAGCAGCAGTTAGATCAAACAACTAAACTTTGTTGTATGTTTGAATTGAACTGAACTTCATTTTTGTCACAGGGAGAAATTCAATCATAATGGCAGCAAAACAAAAACAGACTAAGTGATAAATCAGTTAGTGATCCAACATTTGCATACAGTAGATCCATCGTCTTCTTCCTGGTCTGGCTCTGCACATTCTGGACAAACGTAGAGAGTGTGGCAGAATCATTAAAGAAAGAATCATTAAAACCCACAGACCAGACATGTCTAAAAATTTATATTTTTGATTTTTATTGTTAATTTAAATATGAGTATTTTTATTTAATTTAATTGATGCATTTGTTAAGCCATAGGCTTAGGCCTATATCCAGGTGAGGCACCTCCTCTGACTTCACGTCACTGCTAAAAGTTTCACAAAGGTTTTTAGATAAAGCAAACCATGTGGTGCCAATGTTAGCATTTTTGCAACAGAAAGTGTGCTACAGGCACACTGTGCAGAGCACCATAGAAGAAGAACATTTTAGATCGAATGGCTTAAGAGACATGAAAGAACATCAAAACGAAGACCAACTGTTTAAAGACCAACATGAAAAAAATATTTGCGAGAAATGAGCTGAAAACGTTTAGCATTTTGCAACTTCAGGCTAACAAAGAAAAATAGAAAACCCAGAGGGCATTTGCCTAAATTGTACTTTTTTTTGTCTTTGATGCGATCAATTACAAGTACCAATTGGCATCACCTATGGGTGAATGATTGCGCCCAACTGGAGAAAAGGTACGGAATTGGTATTATTTAAAATGAGTTAAGAAAAGAAGAAAACGCACCTAGCCACACTTTAAAAAACCTTCAAGAGAAAATTCTCCATTTTAGATTTTAAATATTAATTTATTGCTAATGTCTTAAGAAACCTCTTGAGAAAGCTTGAATATTGTTTTTGTTCTTTCTTTCATCTTATTTTTAATCAATTATTCACATTTGAATCAAATCAGAGTAATAGATTTGCCAACAACTGAAATAATGGCTTTAAAATGTAAACTTTGTATATGTTTTGTTTTTATTGCGTTGTGTGCGATTATAAAGAACCCACAGCTGACACACTCGGCAGGTTTTTGTTTTCTTTGGTATTGAAAAGGGCAGCTGTCCACCCGGACTTGTTCCAGTGCCTGTCATAAAAACGTATGTAAATGTTATGTTTTGAAAAATGAACCAAAGCTGAAATAAAGTGTTATATTTCTTCTTACTAAAGACATCATTTCTACCACAGGGGGGTAGCATTTAGCTTTGTTCCTTTTTTAAAAATGGTTGTTATGTCAGAAGTTTCTAACTTTTCAAAATTTCCTTTGTGGTTTGTTTCTTTCCATACAAACTGTTTAAATGCCCTTTTGTTATACATTTCATCAGAAAATATTAACTCCAGGTATAAAAAATAACCTTGATATTTCTTCTGCCCCCTGTCACCTTAGTAACAATATGATTGCAGGAAGATATATGAAGAAATGTTCACATGTTCAGAAAACTGCTTTGATCTCATGTTTATTGGCAAAAAAAACTTCTTAGATTGGCCAGTAGAGGTGCTGTTGAGTAAATCTAGCCGCTGGTGTGTTCATTTATGGGAAAATACATCTCTGGTTCTGTGCCAGCACGTTTTTGGAGGACACCTCAAGTACAGATGGCTTCTGGATTTAGCACAGTTTTTTAGGGCTGTTTGAAATATGCCAAGTGCTGAAACATCCCACTCTTAGCTCATTTTCTCCCCTTTCTCTTCTATCCAAGGCATCTTAGAGTTATCCAGTACTTTGAGTTAAGCCTTTAAGTTTATTTATATAATTAAAAACCACAGAGGGCATGCTCAAGATGGGAATACAGGGCCCTCGGGGACCCGCTCTGTCCTGAGAGCATTCTTTCACATACTTCATGCTGGGTGATATCCAGAGGGGGGTTTGATGCGTGGGCACCCGGAGCAGATGGACAGCTTTGGAATTCTATGGGAATTTTTCAAGTGTTGTTGGTTACTGTTGCAGACACAAAGAAGAACTAACAACACATTCATTTGGTCCTTGTTGAACCCTTTTTCCGCCTGGTAGGAACGTGGAGTATTCCACTTGCCTTTTCTGATTTTTAGAGATTTTAGTGTAAGCAATAAAGCATTTCAGCAGGAATCAAACTACAAAGGAATTCACAGGAAGTTTGGCGCCAAAATATGTTTAGGCCTGCTGTTTTAATTAGTGAGAATAAAGGAGCACCAGTGATACACACAGACCCCAAAGGCCCTTGTTGAATGTCTCAGAAAAAAGGTCTGGATCACCAATCGAGGTGTGGCAGATCGCGGTTCATGCGACAGCCACTTTGTTGCTTTTGACTTGGATTCAAGGTGGCAGCAGGGCGGCACTGTAATCTCTCCTAACACCTGCTCGCGCTTGAGTCTTTCGAGCCCAAACAAAGCAAATGCTTTCCTTTTGCACAGCTGAGGATTGGCCTCAGGGTGGATTATCAGATGCCGGAGCGGCTCGGTTTGTGTCTAACACAGCGACCTGTCGGCTCTTATCATCGGAAGCAAAAAAAACCCTGTGCATTCCTCATCTAAGGGTCACTCCATGAGGACATAATTGCTGGTGTGAATGGTTGGCAAGACATGTGGACTCAGAAGAGTGATGGGATTGTACAGATGTCAGGAGATTCAGAGACTGATAGAATTGAAGAAGCCAGAGCAAAAAAGAAAAGACAGAGGAGTGGGCACCAGCAGCCATGATCTCACCCTCTGCTTCTCTTCTTGGCACTGGCATCCAGAAAACTGCCCTTTTCGCTGAAAAATGCCAAGTGTACTGCATTCCACCGGCCACACAAAGGCCCTCCTTCGTCTCAGCTGCACAAGCACAATCAGACAAGGCATAATTATGTAATTAGGATGGCGGGTGCAGACAGGGACCCTCTGACTGTGTGTTGGTGTTTCAAATTTGTGTTATCAGAGTTTGGCCTTATCAGAGGTGGCAGCAGAATGTGTGTGTGAGGAGGTGAGGGTGGACTCCAGCTGTGGCACTTGAGGGCAGATTTTCATGATAGAGATTACTGGGTTGATAGAATGACATTTAGCCTGCTGTTTAGAAGGGATCAGGCCATTTATTGTGCCTGATAACTTGTTTGTGTGAACATGTGTGTTTGTGTGCAATCTTGTGAGATGTGAGGAGTTGGGGGTTTTAGGGCTTCTTTAGCAGACTAATAGGTTTGAAATGCATTGAAAGAAAATAAAGCTCAATTTATATGCTTTTCTATTAGAAAAAAAAGGAGGAAACAAATTTGACATGTGTTATTATTTATATAATGATTTTTTTTCTTTGGTATATATTACGTTAAATTCTCTCTTGTTTTAATTTAAGTCTGCATTTTATCGCCACTTTACTCACCAGATTTTAACTTGTGATCACAAATTATTCTTTTCAGAATAAAAGTCAAATGTTTAATTAGCTTAATTGCCAAGTTCACTTTTTGCATTTTTTTTTTCATTTCATTGTGTTTCTTTTTAGTTTTAGCTATGTTAAAATAGGTGTCGTTTATTTGCCCATTTGATTTATTTAACAAACGGGTCTATTTTTCTGTCAACCTGAATCCAGTCTGTGCATGAATCTACCTTAGTATATGATTGTTATGATTTGCCAAAAAAAACGTTTAATTTGTGAAACATTAAAAAGAAAAAGCTGACAGTTTTTTGTTTTCAAAATTTCAATATTTGAAAAAAAGACTTTTGAGATTTTTCAGTAGAGCATGCATAATGAGAATGGCAGCATGTTGTATGCTAATAATGCATCCAGCTCGTAAGGCTGAGTAGTAATTTCCTTACAAAATAAAGGAATGGATTCTGCAGTTGGGTCCATTGGCTGTATGTGACAGTATGTGTATAGACATTTTATTTGCCAGAAAAAACATTCTTGCTCTGTGACCATTTTACTTCTGCTATTTCAATTTTTTTCTCCTATTTTTTTTGTATTGCAAGTTATTCAAGTTAACAACTGGCCAATCAGATGTCTCAATAAAAGTATGAGAGCTCACATCGAACAATATGGTAAATGGTAAATGGCGTATACTTATATAGCGCTTTCTACCTTCTTACCAAGGCCCAAAGCGCTTTACAGTCACAGTCCCATTCACCCATGCACACACACATTCACACACACATTCACACACTGGCGGCGGCTCCGCCAGTGTGTGTTTGACAGATGTTTGACAGATTCTCTTGAACCCAGTTTCAAGTGGTAAGCGTGTGGACTTCCAACAAGCTCACTCCTGATTGGCAAGAGTGGTTGCCATTATGGCGCCTGAATTGACCACATCATTTTCCTTGGAGCTGAAAGTAAGACATTGTCTATGGGTGATGTCACACTCATTTAGTCCAGTTCTCTTATACATTCAATGGTTGGGCCTTACCAAATGATATATGGGAAAGGGCAGGTTTTGGCAAGGAGTATCAATTAAGGATTTTTTTGGGGGGCAAGACACTGAAATGCATGAGCACAATTTGCAAATATATAGAGAGGGAGGAAGGGATGGACGGACAGATAGACAGACATCTTTATTAGTCCCCCAAGGGCAATTCAGTTAAATCAGTTCTCCGGCACAGAACTACATAACTGACAAATACTACAAGTAAATATCAACTTTTTAATTAATGAATTATATTTAGAACAAACATTTTAAAGACAGCACAAGCATGGTTTATCTGGAAAATATAAAACAAGGCTTAGCTTGGGTGGTACTGCCCAGGTCATCTGTTTATTTATGTATGTGTATAAGTCTGTGGCACAACAGCTGGAAAAAAAACCTAGAATTATTTGACATATTAGCCTTAGGGACATTTCATATTTTCATCATATTGACCTATCTTTATGCACTGTGGATTAACAAATGGTTGCACATTTCTATGATACTGAGCCCGTGTCCTGACATTAAGATATAAAAATTTATCTTGTTCCCACAGATTAATATCTTGTTCCCACAGGTTATTATGTCGTTCACACTAAATACTATTCCGTTCCCACAAGATACTATTGCGTTCCCTCAAAATACTATTCCGTTCCCTCGAAATGATTAACTCGTGCGAAGGCAATAATTATGTCGTTCAAACGCAATAATTAATCCGTTTGAGCGCAGTAATTATTCACGTCATAAGTCATACACGCAGATATGCTCTCTGTACGCCGGCAAAACTAAGCCGCTTTCAGCGGTAACTTCCATGTCTCTGTGACCCATATTCGTTCAAAAAAGGAACATGAAAAACAAAAATGATCACTTTATTATTGTCTCAATGAATATAAGAAAAATATCAAAAGATTTATGATAACTAGGCTGCTTTGTCATACGATAGCTCCTGCTAGGCTACTACTAGCTCCGCCACAGAGCTCTCTGATCTATGCCGGCATTTGGGCAACTGGCTGGTCTGTTGACAGACAGCTGATATTGTAGTTTAGGGTCGAATAGGAATAATAATATTCGGGACTTGTCTTTTATTAACTTTAGCAGTCAGTTGCTTTACATTCGAAGGAGGATACATGCTAACTGACTAGCCGATCATTGATCCTGTTATTAATTTACGTCATAGATTTACAGCAGATACCTTCACATTTCTGTCTGTGTGTGTCTCATTACATTGCATTGAAGACACGCAGGATGTTTAGAGAACAGATTTATTTATTTTAAAAAGCACAGAAGCATCCATCGTATTCACGTTCACATCATCTGGTACGCCCTCCGGTCATCATCTTGCTGCAAAAGCCGCTTCCTGCCGCTACTTCCGTGTCTCTGTGAGCATTCAATAGGGGTAAAAATAAAAGCAAGAATGGTCGATCTGTTATTGTCTCGATGAAAATCTGAAAAATATCATATTAAGCTGGCTGCTTTGCCTAATGCACTTACCTTTAGCTCGTAGCATAACAACAATAGCAGTACGTCACGTTTCCCAGAATGCTTTGCTGCCAATGATTGGCCAATCACCGTGTCCCTGTGACCAAGGTCTAACAACAAGACCAATTATTGGCCGCTGAGCATGCTGGGAAACGTGACGTACTGCCATTGTTGTTATGCTACGAGCATATCTGCGTGTATGACTTATGACGTGAATAATTACTGCGTTCGAATGGATTAATTATTGCGTTCGAACGACATAATTATTGCGTTCGAGTTAATCATTTCAAGGGAACGGAATAGTATTTTGAGGGAACGCAATAGTATCTTGTGGGAACGGAATAGTATTTCGTGCGAACGACATAATAACCTGTGGGAACAAGATATTAATCTGTGGGAACAAGATATATTTTTATATCTTAATGTCAGGACACGGGCTCCGTACTATGAAGAAGAGGCAGCCTACAAAAATAAAAGGTCAGAATTCCCTTTGTTCTTTAAAGACAAATTAATCAAATGCTAAGCAGATGAGACAATTGCTGCCATCAAGTCAATTCGTGATCCCTCCTCCAGGATGAGAATTGAGCCAGTGTCTCTCTCTGCTGGCCATTGGCCAACAAGTTCCTCTTGCACCGTGGCCTTGGCTTTGGGTGTGTCTCCAGTCGCACGGGACGACACAGAATAGACTATTGTTGCTCACACAAGACAGACAGGCAGGGGAAGAAGGAGTGGTGGTAGTTGTGGTGTTGGGGGTTGCTGTACGGAGAAAAAACGTTTTTAACAAGCTACCAACAAGCTCATGAACAAAGAAGCATGGCTCTTTTCCCTGTTCACATTCATGGTCAGTCAATTGAATCCATTTCTAACCTTTTTATACGGCTCTCCATTTCATTTCAGTGACTTAGAAATGAAGGTCCTGTCATTTGTGCAAGTAGGATGTGCTTAGTAGTATAGCAACAGTTTACAAAAGAGCTGCGTAGTTTGTCACCAGACTCATTATTTTACAGTTTATAGCACCGGTTGGTACAAACATTGGTACTATCTTGGTGGTCAGTGGCACTAAAGACCCTCTGAGTGATACAAGTCAATGAACAACATCGTAAGACATTTTAAGTACTCTAGTTTTTTGTTGTGTACATTCCTTTTTCTGTCTGTTCAAAGTAGACTATGACGGTAAATGATGATCATCATAAATACAAGGTTTAAATAAAAGCTCTAAAAGCTGGTTGACAGTAATGGGATTTTTAGAAATATACTCCTGTAGAAGTACCTCTTAGGATAGCTTTTATTGCTCAGGTGTCTCTTTTGGTAGAGTATGACAGATTAGCTAGTTACTAAACTCCAATAGTGACCGTTGACATCCTAAATTAAGTGACCTCTACAAAGATGGGGCTAGTAGCTATAGCTGCTTGCATAATTCCCTACAGACTTGTAAAGAAAGGATTTCGGAGAAAGGAGTAGCAGTACAGCCTTGTCCTGCTTTTCCATTCCCAAACACAAAAGTAACACTAAAACAAAACAGTCACACTGAATTGGCCACGTCAGCGTATTCACAATAACACTCAACCCAAAAATGTTCACAGAAAATGCTGTATTTCTATATCATTGTAAAGGGTCAATGTCATGCAAAATCAATTCTTTCAGCATTTAAGTGTTTACGCATTTTGGAGTATTCAAGCACCAGCCCCTCCCAACCCACGAAAACGATTGGATTCTCATGGCCTAAAGTACATAAATGAGGAACAGCCTCTTCTAGGAAGAGTCTGCGCTGTCAGCACCGCCCCCAGGCTAACACACACACCCTCTTTCTCTGGCTTGAGAATAGCATGGTATAGGCCCTTAAATGTTGATAGGCAAAAATGTATGATCCAATTTTTTGGTTATAAGATAACTTTTTAAAATCAATTTTATAATGAATATTTTTTTTGTTTTTATATTAATTCAGTTTTGTAACTTTCAGTTGGGATATTTTTGTATTTACAGGATAGAAAAGTAAAAAGGATTGGTTTTTGCAACATTCCAGTAAAAGTGAAAAGCCATGGGTTTAAAGAGCAACTGTGCTGGCAAAACAGGTATGCTAAGCAAGATTTTGTTAGTGCTTAGGATGCCTGTTATTTGGTCTAAGTATGCGCTACGACACAATAATGCATATTGTCTGGCCAACAGGTAGTTTAAATATATGTATCTATTCAGTTTTAAAAAGCCGCCAAAAATCTCAAAGGAATTTTTTTGTCTTCTCTGAATACAGATGAGTGTTTTCCTCCCCATCAGCAAACAGTCATTAGTACTTGCAGGGCTCCAGCTGTCTGTCTCTTTCGGTGAGATGAAATTACAGACTCATCCAGCTCTCTGATTGCACATCTACAGATGGCTTTAACAGGCCTTGAATTGCTGAGCAAGCGTGAGGACTCTCAGTGGTTGCCATCAATTGGTTGCTTTATTTTTTTAAGAAAACACTGAACTGATTTTAGAAGTTGGCAACAGCTTTGTTTATGCCCCAGGAGGTTTGTGTCTGTGCAGCTTTGGAAAACATTTTCCAAAAAATAGAAATTAGGAACAGGGCAAAGGTTAGATCTACTGGCACCAAAAGCCAACTAAAGCATTAAAATCTGAGAAAATGTAAAATAAAACAACTTTTTCACAAAAATGTTTTCAAATATCAAAGAAAGAGGCCAACAGTTGAAGTCATGTGACTTCGCTCCTAAATGACCACTGTGTGGGTCATCATGCATACCAGTTCAACAAAGCAGCCTCAAAACACAAAGGTCATCTTTTAAAAATGACTTAATCCATGACTCAGCGGCTGAAGGGAAGTGGACAAAGTTCCCTTAATTTTCACACTATCTGCATTCCAACCCTCTTATCATAACCTTTTGCTGTTTTCTACTTTCTAATGTCTTGACCTTTTTGTTTTGTTGAAAGACTTTTCTTTAGAAAGAGGGCATAGAGGGTGTTCCATGATAGAAAGAATATTGTGTGAGGTCTGTGACATTTGGCAGTGGGCTGTGACCCGCTTTGGTGTTTTTTCGTCATTGAAGAATCCCTCAGACAATTGTGCAGACAGACCTTCAAGGTTGGCGGCCTTTTTTACCTGAACAGTACAACAAAATTAGGATATGAAAAGTACAGCATCTTCTTCTTCCTTATTCTCCACTCACCATACCGTCAATGAATGGTCTATTTGGAACTTATGTCATATATCAGGTGCAGGACAAAAGAGTCAGGGATAAGTCTGTCAGTTGGTCAGACTTTATAAATTGGGTTCACAGTAACTCCAGAACTTGTTTGCAACATGCTACATGTCAGCCATGTTAGAAGCATTAGCCCTATCTTAAGTTTCAGCAACGTTAGCGTCATCACAATACAGTGATCCCTTGCTATAACGCGGTTTACTTTTCACGGTTTCGCTACTTCACGGATTTGCATCTTGCATTGTGTTCTGCATTCTGATTGGCTAAAAAGTCACTCCGCTTCTTCTCTGCTTGTGCGTCAATAACGTTGCGGTTTAATATGTACACGTACGCAAAACAGCTCGCCAAATTTACATTACGTTCGTGCAAATTCTCTTGATGGTGGCATGTCGGTGTATAAGGATCTTTTTGCAAAGCAGAAAAAAAGCGACAACTGCCTATCACTATGCTCTTCTCCCGAACACACACACCTGCACAGCGGCCTTCAACAGAAGGAAACACTGCAGAGGGGAGTCAGCATGCAGCGGCTCAGTCTGTAGAGCAGTGAAATACACCTGAGTCACATTTGTCCGACTGTACTTTGTATTTTTGTCATAATCATCTTAAATTTTCTCCCGTTTAATCCTGTTACTCGGGTCGGGGTGGGTGGGGCTAATCTCCGCGATTTGAAGCCTTCTGTTCACATTTATGATTAAAATTATTATTTGACAGTACAGTACAGAAGTTATTTGTTGAAAAAAACGTTTCCAAAGTATGTTTATTTGTGAAACAAATATAGAGCCTGTAAAATGGTTTGTTCTTTCTTTTTAATGTATAATAGATGATTTAATTGTATTTTAATTGTAAAAAAAAATAGAAGATTCTACTTCACGGATTTTGCCTATCACGGGTTCTTTTTGGAACGTAACCCCCGCGAAAAACAAGGGTTTACTGTACCTGAAAATCCCAGCCTTGTTTGCAACTCGTAAAAAAATCAGACTAATAATACAGCTAAAACAAACTTTACTGTGACCACACTAACTCCCATCTTTGAAACACGTAAAAAAACACAGTCAGACGTTTTTTGTTGAAGAAATTAGTTTTTACTTAATAAACAAACACTTAGGTACATAATTTGGTTTTGAAATGTATTTACTAATGGAAGAGGGAAGGATTTCCTTCCTGTTATCAGGTTGCACAAATTACAGATTTGTGAATTTTTGTTAAATAATTTGTTTACGACATTTAAATTGAGTGCATTAAGTCCCCAAGAGCTCTCATAATCAAGTTTATTCCATGTTATCAATCAAATTGTTAAAAACTCTGTCGTTTTTTTTATATTTTTTTATACAAATATCATATTCAGTTTTTAATAACTTTTTTCGGCTACTAAAAAAAACCTTTTTTGCACCATGTGTTTAATTTCTTCCCAATTAGAAAAAAGTAAAGCTTTAAATGTATAATTCCTTCACGTATATATAGGACTTTATTTCCTTTTAAGTAAATAAAAAATAAAAAAAATAAAAAATTGGGCTTTAATTTGCAAATATCTGGAGTGTTTACAATCTACAGTTTACAGTTTCCTTTAGATTTTTAAAAAATAAATCTCACATTACATAGTTTCAACTATGACATGTTGCTTTGAGACGTTCCCATACACCACCACTATGAATGACAATTTAAGTTTGAAATTATGTGATATCTGTCTGTCTGTCTGTCTGTCTGTCCGTCCGTCCGTCCGTCCGTCCGTCCGTCCGTCCGTCCATTTATCCGTCTGTCCACTTTCTCTGTGCTTTTTTTTTAAATGCACAAATGCACATCCATCTTTGCAAGAGTTTGAATTTTGTTTGTTTTCGTGGGCGAGACGTGGACGCGCTGCAGAGGCCGGCTCTAAGCTGATGTCATCAAATGAGCGGCACCCACCAGAAGCATAAGGCGGTGCCTCAGAGATCGAGTCATTTTATTTCTTGGTAGGAAAATAAGCTGCGAAGATTACTCATATTTCATTTAAAAATTGTTCTTTAGTGTGCCCAAGGTCAGTGTTCCCCAACCTTAGGTGGCTTTGGCAACCCCTGGGGATTTTACTACGGCCCGGCGGAAAGGGGTGGGGGTTGCTGGGGAGGCTTAATTTTGGTTCGATTTTAAAAAGAAAAAAAACTTTTGATCATCACAAAAAAACAAATCTTTTAATAATAATAATAACAACAGATAACACCAGTGGAACAACAATCTCTAGTAACAAATTCTGCCTATGAATGTTGTGAGTACTGGGTAAACAGGCTCCATGTTTGTGAAATCACCTGTAGCAATAAATCCATATTTTAAGCAGGACTCCTAGTAATCTACTGTTGTTGTTTTTTTTTGTCGTGAAGTCGTAGCACGTTCTTCCATCTGTTCATCTGTCCCTGCACTAATCCCTTATCTATTTGCAAGGAAATGTTCCACATATACACTTTTCTCGTCTAGCATGCCACCAAACTACTTTTAGCACTCAAGAGACTGAAACGTAACCAATGTCGATTTTCAAAACTAACTCTTTTCAGAATGAAAGATCGTTCAAATGTAGTCATTTTTCCTCTCCTGACCAAACTTTACAGCTCAAGTGATCAAAGGTGTAGCTGAGAGAATCCATCCGTCCATCCATCCATCCATCCATCCATCCATCCATCCATCCATCCATCCATCCATCCATCCATCCATCCATCCATCTTCGTCCACTCATCCGGGAGCGGGACGTGGGGGCAGCTGTCTAAAAAAAGAAGTCCAGACTTTCATCTCCACAGAGGAGCTGGGGATCCCCCAGACATTCCTGGGCCAGCAGAGAGACGTAGTCTCCAGTGTGTCCTGGGTCTTCCCCAGGGCCTCCGCCCAGAATCCGGTTATTTTTCAGAATAAAAGATCTTTTAAAATAAAAGATTGTCGAAACCTAGAGAAAAAAAAGAGTCAGGCATAAATAGTGATTTCTTCTATATCCACGGACCAGTACAGGTCCGTGACCCGGTGGTTTGAGACTACTGCCTGAGGTAATATATTACGGTACAATACATGTGGATATAGTTTACTCTGATAGGCTTAAGAAAAGCATAGTTTAGGCCCTTCAATGATAAACATAATTTTTATTGTTAAGCATATGATTTATGCTTCTAATATACATTTAATATTCAAAATTTAAATAAATAATCAAATTTCGAGTTTTGTTTGAGTAGAAATGTGCGAATTTCAAATGGCTCCTTAACCAGACCTAAACACACGCTTTTTAAGCAACACATTTGCTTTCACATTGGAAGTTGTTTTGTCTCCTGTGTGAGCACGAGAACATGTCCTTGAAATTGGCACCTGACCAGAATCCGCTGATGAGCCTCCAGCCCCGTCTGCAGCTGCATCATTCCATGGGAAACCTGACGTCAAAGATGTTCACCTTCCAAAATAAGTAACCTTTTCCCATCTGTCCACTCAGGTCTGCAATTTCATATTTCATTGGTATTTCCGGATGGCTCCCGCATTTGCAAAATAAAGGCCATCGGAGTAATCATTATAATGTTGAACAATAATAACTGGAGGAACTGAATGAAAGCCTGGAGAGGCTTGTTGACCTTTCAGAGCTAAACTGGTCCTGGCTTCTGTCTGTGCACTGCTGAGCCCATTGTGTTGTTAGACCTTATCATTGTGTTGCAGCTTCCTTTCCCCGCCACATGTGTGTAAATGTGTGATGAGGAGCGCATGACACAGTGTCTATGTCTGAGTCTGTAGCTGTGTATCCAGAATGTGTGTCTGTTTGAGCGGCCTGGGCCAATAAACTGTCGAGTTGCAAGGCCTGGGAGGTACATATCCCCTTTTACACTTTCACAGGTTTGCACACTTCACCTGCACTCTTGGGCTTTTAATTCATTATAGTTTTTGTTTTAAGGCAAAAGAGGATGAAATTTTTTTATTACTGGGGTTTATGCAAGAGTTAGCAAAGAAGAAGAGATAAACTCTGCAGCTGTTTGAACTCTTGTTGGTTTATTGGAAAACAATGTAAGAAGCTAAACAAGAGCTTTCTCCAAACTCAGCTCCCTCCACCTGTTGCCTCCGCCTGCAGAGTTCCTGCGGAGGGGAGAAACATCGGAAAATGAAGGCCTGTGATGTCAGGTCGCAGACAATACACCCACAGCCCGGGATTTCCCCTACCCCGGCAACAGGGGGAGCTGTTGTGTCCTGGTGGTATGTGCGCTATGACTCATCTCCTCCTTTCTCCCACGCAGTGAACCACAGTGACACAAACATACACAGTACATGACTGAACAATATTGTGCATGGACAAATGTGTGTGTGCCATAGCAACTGCCCACCCGAACAGAGCGGATCCCCATGTCAGCTGAGTTATCCAGGCAGTGGGGTTCTTGACACATGTAGAGAGATGGACCCAACACAAAAGACAAACACTTACTTGGGATCTGTTTTTGAAAATTCTATCTTTGTAAAGCTTCATCAAAATGATGTTTTTGGTATTTTTTTAACATGTTCTTGTGGCATTTTTCTGATGATGGAGGACTTATAGACAGACCATGAAGCTTAAAGTGCATTTCTGATTATTTCTTTATTAAAATCATTGCAAATCAGGAGCAGATGAAAAATGCTGTTAGAAAAAGCTTGCATTTGTTACGAAAATATGCTGGGTGGCCACAAGCTCACTGGTCCAAGCTTTCAGCAACTGTGAGGGGAAGGGGGGCGGGATTGCTTCATGCCAACAGTCCTGCTTACACCTCAAAGGAGAATTTCTAACAAACACAGTTTTTTTGATTCCAGCTAAATACGGCATAATGATAATTAAAAGACTATTGAGAACACTTTTAAAATAGATCAAAAGAGGATTGGAGTGGGTCTTTAACTTGTTTTCTCCCCTGTTTATCATCACTAATCAGCCTGGATCTAATTTTTTCCAGTTTACAGCTTTATCAGCCTTTACACCTTGTTCCTTTTATTTCTTCAGTTTTTTTTTCTGGCGTACATGCATCTTCCACTCCCTGAAGGCCTCAGATGGTTCATCTTCAGTGCTCTTTATTACCAAATATTAGATTTCATTATGTCACCAGAAACATTTCTTTGGGAGAGTGTGAGACGTAAAATCATTTCCACAGCAGATTTCTTCTAATCTGCTGTTTGCTCCTGGTTAATACAATTCAATTCAATTATTCTTTCTTGATCCCACAGGGGGAAAATTAAATGTACGTTAAAATAGGTTTTCTTAAGAAGTTACTTTTATAAGTATTTATTGTGGGTGGGGTCATGGGTCGTTAAATATTAACGGAGGGGGATGGGAAGTGTGAAGGCTGGGTTGGGTTTTTATTGTAATGCTGTGTATATTTTTTGTTATGAAATGTAAAGTGCTTCGAGTTGTGCAAAGCTTAAGACGCTTTTTTTTTCTAAATTAAGTTTGATTTGTTTTGGATAATAAATATTTGTGGGACCATTGTCTTGTGTGGTTTGAGCATTTCCTGAAATCTATTCCTGCATGACTTTTTTCACAGGAGGATTATGAAGAGCTTCTAGTCGTGACCTTGTTTAAACAGATAACATCTGTTCTGGAGGTTAAATCCTTTATTTTAACAGGATATCAAGAAAACATACAAATGCAAAAGCAATCCACATCATCTGAAAGCATAAGACCACACACTTAGAGTATGTGTTTGAAAGGACTCCTGGTTTGTGTTTTGTTTGTTTACCGTAATTGTGCATCTAGGGTTAACTTAGATTTCTACCATATTCAAAATCCTTTACAATGATGATGCTGTCCTAAATTAGGCAAGGCAAGGCAATGCAAGTTTATTTGTATAGCACAATTCGTACACAAAGTAATTCAAGGTGCTTCACAAAACAGAAAAATGCATTAAAATCACAATACATCGTAGAAATAATCAACGTAAAATTTACTTTAAAAGAAAAGAAAAATTTTGAAAATGTATTTAAAAAAAAGGAAGGAAAGGAAAGAAAAGTGCAGATAGGACCTTTCAGTAATATACACGGCTAAACAAAAATGTTTTAAGTCTAGATTTGAATATGAACACAGAAGAAGCCTGTCTTACAACTTCAGGGAGGCTGTTCCAGATTTTAGCTGCAGAATATTGAAACGCTGACTCCCCTTGTTTAGTTCTGGCTCTGGGAATCAACAGGAGGCCGGCCCCTGAGGTCCTCAGAGTACGAGATGGTTCTTGATATGGCCGTTCAAGTTTAGGTCAGAGTCCATGATTACCCCTAAGTTTTCTGACTTGATTTGAGGGTTTAAGAGACAGAGAATGAAGGTAGCTGCTGACACTTTCTCTTTGTTTCTGAGGGCCAAAAATAATAACTTCGGTCTTGTTTGAGTTTAGCTGGAGAAAGTTGTTCTGCATCCACGCACTGATCTGTTGGAGGCAGTGGCTGAGTGAATCCACCGGTCCATATTCACCTGTTGTCAGTGACACATAGATCTGAGTATCATCTGCATAGTTGTGATAAAATATGTTATTACTGCGTATTAACTGCCCTAGTGGCAGCATGTGGAGGTTGAACAGAAGGGGTCCCAGGATCGATCCCTGGGGCACACCACAAGTCAAGGCCATGTAGTCTGAGACACAACTCCCAATTTCAACAAAATATTTCCTGTCTTCTAGATAAGACTTGAGCCAACTTAGGGCAGATCCAGAGATGCCAACCCAGTCTTGGAGTCTGTGCAAAAGGATCCCATGATCAACAGTATCAAAGGCAGCATTTAGGTCTAGCAGGATTAAGACAGAGACTTTGCCATTCTCAGTGTTCAGGCGGATGTCGTTGGTTACCTTGATAAGAGCAGTTTCTGTGCTATGATGGGGTCTAAAACCTGACTGGAAAACATCAAATGAATTGTTTAATGAGAGAAAGTCAGTGAGCTGTTGGTGACCACCTTTTTCAAGGCCTTTTCCTAAAAATGGCAAATTAGCTGCACGTGTTACAGGTTATGTTTGACTGAATACACCTGTTCCAAGTAATCAACGGAAGACTAGAAAACGCAGGAAATGGGAATGTTTTCTGGCATTAGTGATGTGTTAATGTGTTGACTGGATAAAATAATTTAAATCTATGAAATATATTTTACAGAAAACTTCTTTGAAAGACTTGATTGCAATGGTAATAATTATAATATAACGTGTTTTGGCGACTAGGGGGAAGTGGAATAACTCAAACGTTAAACTGACATTTATCAAAGCTAAAAATTCAATTATTTAAAATTTAAAGTAGCAATCCGTAGGATGTTTATCACATGAGAAGAGAAAACGTTTATTATAAAAACTCACAACATTTGAATTGTATTTTTTCTTTTGACTTACTGCATTTGCTGTGATTGCATCGTAGATGTACATGCCTGTAAGAGAAGCTGATGTGTTTTAGAGAATGTTTCAATGCAAATCTGATAAAGAAAAGCTGTCTGCAGTTGCAAACATGACCCATAAAGTCTGATCTTTCACAAGGTGTTGTAGTTTTGTTCCATTCACCCGTATAGTTACCTATACTGTACATCTTTTGCTCACTCAGACATATTTCTAACATGCAGAACATGCTGCGTTCTCATATTGGTTGTTCGGTTTGTATAAAGTATAAAGCATAAAGTATAAAGCCGTTGATAAAGTACTGTCACAGTGGGACTGGTTAGCAATGAAACAACAATGGGATCCAGCCAGGATCTGTGTCTGATGTGAACCGATAAGAGAATACCTACAACAAACTACCTCTGGCCATCAAAGCTATCCTTCCATTGTTCCCCCACACACAGGAAGCTAGGTTTGTTGTGTTATTGTTGGATGACAGAAAAAGAGTGAGGTGGATGGAATCGGTTAGTGTGTGCAACACACATGGTTGTGCACAAGTGTGTGACGTATCATGAAACCAGGAGCGTTTTGTGTTTGTGCACAGATTTGCAGAACTTCAGTGTGTGTATATGTGTTTAATTGGGGAATCGGCGCTTTGTGCTGCAGCCAGGGGAAGCCATAGGCATGAGTGTACCTGAGTCAGAGCGGAAGAGGAGCTTAAGCGGAACATGAAGCTGTGCAGGAAAACACCTGGGAGCACTGGGAGAACAAACAAAGCCAGAGGAGGGAAGAGGAAGAAGAGGCAAAGGAGAGGCAGGATGAGGAGGGGAATTAAGCATAAGGAGAGAGCCAGAGCAGCTACCGTTAAAGCCATGTGAAGTCCAGGAAGAAGGATGGATCCGGTTCAGACGTCAGTGCAGCATAATTAAGACTGAGGAAAATCTGAGTAATAACAAAAACATATGACAAGCTGTTTGCTCTCTTCACAGTTATCATTAGAATTAAAGGGGAATAATTCATCCGATGAGGTATGAAGTCACTAAATAAAATTCCAACTTAATGTGGAGGATTTTCCAAACTTAATGGGACAAATGTTCAGTACAGACTAGGTGAAGAAGAGTTTTTGCTCGCATCGTGTCAGTTGACATGTGACTTACTCTATTTATGTCAAAACTCTACTTTCTCCACCACTCAAGTCCATTTGAGCGGAGAAAACTCAAACATGTTCTTCTAATCCAGCGATTCATGAAAACTAGAGATAAAACAAGTTCTAAGGCTTAGATCTTTTAGGTAATTGGAGTCTGAGCTTAACCACATCCACAATGTGAGCGTCCTGGTCACCCATGGACTTTGCTGCTTTGTGCCCAATGTTGCTGTTTGGTTTGAGTCACAAACAAAACTAAACAGTTCATACTGGTCAATATTTAGTACTTCCCCAACATTTTGCTCTGTAATGTTTCTGGATAAAGTAAAAAGGAAGAACAAAACCGGCTGGTATTATCGTGATGAGCACATAAACAAAATGGACACAGATCATGTCTGTGACACGGACAGTTTAGGCTTTTTAACCTTTAATTGCAGGCCATCTTATAGTTTTCATGAGCAGATGAAGTTAAACCCCAGCATGTTTGTAGTTCTTGGCTTATGTGTTCATTTCGGCATATTCCGTCATATAAAAAATGAAAAAAATCATTTTGGTAATTAACATGAGAGTCTGTTTTGGTGCTAGTCTTAGCCTGCTTGATAAAGGTAAATAACATTATGGATGGGAGAGGTAGCATAAAAGATAAAAAAGAACAGAAGTGACAGCTTTGAATAAAAGATCATTTTTAAATCGAAGGAGGTATTTTTTTTAATTATAACGTCTTGGAGTAGAACCGCTTCTCCTCCACATTGAGAGGAACCAGTTGAGGTGGCTCGGGCATCTAGTCCGGATGCCTCCTGGACGCCTCGCTGGGGAGGTGTTCAGGGCATGTCCCACTGGGCGGAGGCTTTGAAGACTTTGAAGACCCAGGACACGCTGGAGAGACTATGTCTCTCGGCTGGCCTGGGAACGTCTTGGGGTCTCCTCAGAGGAGCTGGAGGAAGTGGCTGGGGCGAGGGAAGTCTGGGCATCTTTGCTTAGACTGCTGCCCCCGCGACCCGGTCCCAGATGAGCAGAATAGGATGGATGGGATGTGCGTCATAAACACGACATAAAAGTTATACATCGATGGTACATGCGTGAATAGTCCGTCAGAATTACGTGGACATACTTGTATTGGTCGTGGAAAGAACACAAATTTGCATGTGCGTAATTCTCAAAAACCAGTTGTGTAAGATTTATGTAATAATTGCGTAAAAACTACATTAAATAAACTGATTCTCAACCAATTCTTGAACAAAAATTTTGAACAGCTCTAAACCAAAATCACGTAAAGACCAGTTAGCCAAAACCCTCGGATATTGACAAATGACAAATGCAATAAACACTTATTAATTACGTATATCAAGCTTGTTATGGAAGTTTTTCTGTGGCATAATTAAAAATAAAAGTCAATACCAGAAATGCTTTTTCATTTTCAAAATGAAGCTGCTATTGTTAACCTTAAAATGTAAAAGAAGAAGCAAACCACTTTTTCTTTTTCTTCTTCTTCAACACTGCTTATTCTGTCACTTAATTAAAATGATAAAGAAAATGGTATTTGACATTTCCTTTTCAAAAAGTTCTCTAGTAAATGTGTAGCAAACTTCAATTAGAAATATCTAAATTGACAATTAAAATGGATTATTAGAAATGTTTTTTCATTTTCAAAATGAAGCTAGTATTGACTTTTATTCTTAATTATGCCACAGAAATGCTTCCATAAGATGTATCATGAAAAACCGAAATGTCATAGGTGAAAAATGCACAAAATATACGGCCTCCATGTGGCTACATAGGTAGTACCACAAAAGATGTAGTAAAAATATTAAGAAAAAAATAATCAAAAATAACCTCGAGGTGCAGCTGTAGACAACATTCCATAAACATTTTTCTCTACTTTTCATTATTTGAATTTAAGAACAGATGATTAGTTTAGAGTTTTTAAGAAGAAATCTCAAAACTTCTCATTTTAGCTTACGTAGAAATTTTAATTTAATATTATGGACTATGTTTCTCTTGTGTGTGTGTGTTTACAAACACATATTCTCAGTTTTTATGATTGCTATTTTTACTAATTGTTTTGTAATTTTTTTATTTCATTTTACGCTCTTTGAGGTGTTCAGTGGCAATAAAAGTTAATTAAGTTGAATTTGAAGGAGTGACCGAGCAGCTGTATGATCAGTGTGAAGTAACTCAACAGGCAGGGAGGAAGAGGATCACAGCTATGAGAATGTCTCAAAGTAAAATGACCTAATAATGAGGTGAACCCCTCGGAAAAGGTTCATTATATCAGGACCGTTGACACAAGTCAAAGTGAATGGTCCTTACACACAAAGCAGTGCACACAGAAGCTCCATCACCTCCTTACCACAGTGCCCTGGCTGCCACACAGCTGAACTGGGCAACTCCAAAGTTTCTTCCCACTCTGTCTCTGCAGATGGCATTGTTTCCAGACACAATTTTCATTGTATGTGAAGTAGGAGGGGATGGAAATCACTGCTTCACCAGACGCCAGTCACTTTTTTTTGTCCTTGGCGACCCTTGTCCCCACTCTCAGTCAGCTGCAGGTCTTTGTGCGGGTTTCTGCCCCCAGCCCCTCCCACTGCCGTCTGTCTTCTGGGAGGTAAAGCCTGGATTTCCCCGTTTCCACTCTCTCCAGCTTTTTAACAACTAACGCCTCGCACACACCCTCTCATTTTACGCCTCTCCTCTCATTTCCTCTCCTCCCCTGTGAAACGACTGGGGCCTTTTTAACTACCTTTGTCTCCTCTTTTCCACCTGATCTCTGCGGCAAACACTTTGGAGAGTTCACCCACTTTTCACAACCACTGTACACATTATATCTAAGAATAACAATAAAAATCTTTTTCGTCTTCTAACATCTATAAGCAATCACCTGGACAATATAATAAGCAGGTTCTTTTTTGAGCTGCCTGGACCTGTTCGAGTGTTCACTTTGATTATAAGGTTCTTGACCCATACTTCCTATTACATGGCACGAGGACAAAGCGCTTTGTGTGTGTGCTGTCGAAGTCTTGATGCAGTATGTGTGCATGTTCACTGTATAGACACTCATGAACATGTATGCAGATGACTGTGCAGTGTGCTCCAGAGGACATTCCTGTTAAGTCTGTGCAGAAGACTGCACATTCCTGGGATTTATGGCACTTTATGGTGGATTTGCAACTTTCATTGAGCAGCAAGAAGCAGCGCTGCCAATTACACACTGTTGCTTTCAGCTGCTGTGGGAGGCTTTACTCTAATTACCCTGTAACTCACGATTAAGCATTTAAGGTATTTTCCTATGGAGTCTTTTTCGCCGCAGCACTGTGATGCATCCAACTGAGGTGCTGATTCATATGTGCACACCGTGTCACTGCGTTGGTGGACCACTAAAATATAGACAGCAGTAATTTCTTTATCAGGGAAATAAATCCAATGAACACAAACTGTTCCATAGAAAATCTATCAGATCTGTTTATGAATACACAAAAGATTAAAAAGGAAGTAAAATGTAACATCCACTACCACCTCCCAGAGGCATTTCAGGGGAAACCTAACACAGACAGTACATCAGCTGACCCCATGTTAGGCCTGGCATAGCTCCTGCATCCCCAGGTGAGAGGCTGCCAGCAGAAGGCAAAGGCCCCTGAAAAGGAAATAATAATGGAAGCCAGGGCAATGGTGGCCCTGCAGTGGCTCCGAGGTGGGGATCTAAAACCAGCTCCATGGTCAGATGTGATATAATCTTCAGTAAGTGATCATACCCTGATTAACTTGAAATGTGGTAAAGGTTTGTATCCAGCCTCTGTTTGGGGACAGTGGTTCCCAATCGCCCCTCCACTAAAGGGTCCTATGTCTCTAATGTGCATTTCAAGAAACTGAGGAGAGGCTACAGATCGGTGCCTTGAGGGATGGTGCTACTGTTAAGTAGCCAAGCCCTCATGATGTACCCTAGTTCAAACCCCTACCAATAAACTTTGACTGTCTCATAAGAAAAGAGGGCAGTTGAAAAAAAACTTGGAGACTGTTCCCCATCTCAAAGCCCCCATTTCCTCCCCAAGAAAAAAGCACCAGGCCTCTCAACTGGGCACACCAACTTCCCACACCTGACTGCAGAGAAAAATCAGATGGATATACCCACCGCCAAGTACCAAGCCCCCAGGAGCTCAGGTGGTCTGAGGTTCAGATCTGCCCCCACCTCCACCACCACCAACCTTCAAATAATAACCATGACAACTGCATTGGGGGGCATGGACATTTATCACTATTATTTATTGATCCTTCTTTATTTATAATTAAATAGAAATATGTCAGATCTAGTGTGTCAGGAACCTTCTCTGATCTGCCCTCAAATTTTTAGTCTTTTTCTAATTCTTTCCTGTGAGATTTACCACAAAAAGTTCCTAAAATGGATCTGATGTTCTCTAAAGCTCCTTAAATCCAAATGCTCCAGATGACAATCACACATCACCTGTTTTTTCTTCATTCCTGTGCCTTTCTAAGCTTACTAACATGTGCGTGTCCTTTGTTTTTAGTGGGACATTTATATGAAGTATTTCATTATTTCATGGCAGAAACAATGTTGTGTCCTCAGGATCAGGATGCGAACATGCATGGGCGCACAATGGACAGCTGTAGAGTGAAGTCATTCTACTCCAAGGCAGAAAACTCAATCAAAGATGATTTGAGGGGGAATTTTATGAAAACTTATTCTTTCAATTTAAACCAATTTCCCAGTAAATCAAACAAATTCCAGTTCCATCCTCAGCCAAACCAGAACCTCAAGTTAAACTTACTCTTATGAGTTTGTACCAAAGGATCTGCTGAAAAACTTCTTTATTTTTAAAAAATGTCATGAACCTCATGTTCCGCCCCCATATGGTGAGAAATACAAGTGTGGTTTTTCGGTTGTGGTTTCTGAGAGAAATAGTAGATGGCGGATCGTGTCATAGGAAGCAGCCTAGTAAACAGGAACAGCTGGGAGGAGGCTTGGCACTCTGAGATCCAAAACCAGAACGGAGAGATTCCATTTTAGATCGTCCGTTGCAAATACACCTGTATTCAACGCCTCTTTTTTCCCCTTTCTATTTCTGTAGCAACCTCTGTTTGTCTGTCGGAAGTCCCACCATTTCCTTTAGTTCATGTCTGATTCAAGTCTCACCTTCATCCTTCAGTTTGTTCCTCGGATCGGCTGAGGGTCAGGGTTTTATTTTTTATTTTTGTGTTGTTTTTTTGCCTTGGTTTACTTTGTAAAGTGTGATTGTTTGATTAAAAAAATTCTGTCTGATGTTTAGCTTGACTGAGTGACCCTTCCACCTCACATTCCCAACAGGAAGTACCTGATGACTCCAAGGAGCCAAAATCCCAAAGACTACTCTTGAGAAATACACAGCTATTACTCAGTCATTCTATTTGTCAGAATAACCATTTTTGCTATGAGAAATTTTTAAACATGTTTTCTTGCTAATCCTGATTTTTTAATTGAAGCTATAAACTGGGCAATCAGATGCCTCATAGTATGTGGTCTCACGTCGATCATTCATCCAGAGCCTGCTTTCAAGTGAAAGGGGTGGGGACAAGCCCACTCCTGATTGGCGAGAGTGGTTGACTAAGACCGACTCAGTTCTATCACTGCTAACTGTCGTCTGGCTCCAACATGGCGGCGTCTGAACCACGAAAAAATGGCGACTGGATTGACTTCATTTGGTTGGAGCCAGTGGTGAACCATTTTCAATGGGTGACGTCACACCGGCCCGGTCCAGTTCTCTTAAACAGTCAATGGTACAACACAGCAAAAAACAAAACCCACTTCCTGTCTCCAAAAAAGAAGTTAGAGAATTGTAAATTAGAAAGCACAGATCCTTCTTTAAGTTTGACATATAACTTTGCTAGCATAAACATGTCACATAAATGGCGCTTACACTTCGCTTTGATGGGTTTTGTGTTGTTTCATGCCCAAGTGTGTTATTTTACTCTGCTTTTGCTCTGACTCATTTTTCCTAACTTTTTTTTGGTGACAAATAATGGATTCTATGGAAAATCCTAGTTCATTTAGTAAACATTTGGCATCATGAAAGCACCTCTGGGAGGAATTGGGTTCATTAAGAGAGGAACCGCTGTTCATTTATTGGTTCAGCAACTGTCCTAAACTGACTTGATGTGCCACAGTGATCAGAAAAGCTCTGTAAATTTCAAAATAAGTGAAGA
Source organism: Oryzias latipes (assembly GCF_053564925.1). NCBI lineage: Eukaryota > Metazoa > Chordata > Actinopteri > Beloniformes > Adrianichthyidae > Oryzias > Oryzias latipes. The sequence goes on from NC_136244.1 coordinate 8,079,091, forward strand.
TAAAAAAACAACAAAGCACAGCTCAATGTTTGTCACATAAAGCATACGTTTTGCTGTTGAAATAGAAAATATATATTATCATTATTATTATATATTTATTCCTATTCCCATCACAAAAAAAGGTCTGCATGACCTCCCTGCAGTTACACCAGCAGTGCATGTTCAGAGACTCTCCCAGTCCAATTAAACTGTGTTATTTCCCATCCTGGGGAGCTTTGATCATCTCTGATTCAAGTGCAAACATGCTGCTGCACATTTTACACCACCAGTCACAGATCTGCAGGTGCAGAGTTTATAACTGTGTTAACAGTTGCACATTTTTTAAATGTTGACAGTAAATATCCTGCAGCTTTACAATGTATACACACATATGAGAAGATACTGGCAGGTATGAAAAATGGGACTTAAATTACTTACATGATAAAGGTGCAAATGGAAAACAAAATTAAATAAAACCCTGCAATTTAATTAGTTCAACCAGTTGAATTTCTGACTGCTGAATCGCAAAAACGCTGATCAAACAGGGACTCGGATTTGGTAGTGACGTGTGGGTAATGTCCTTTTCAAAACACATGTAAACATGATCGCAAAGGACAAACTAATAATTGTGGTTTATCTGACACCAAGTCTTTCTTATATTGGAATAGAGCTGTGAGAGAAAAAGCCTGGAGCAAGGTTTGCGGGATTTGCACCAGTTCAACATTTCACAAAAAGCCTCATCCCGCTGTAGGTGGCGGACAGGTGCTAGCAAACAGTAAAAAAACAAGGGAAGAAGAAGCCGCTCCCTGCTTGACTGGCTGAAACCGAATGTAGCGTGTTCTTAAAAGTGCCACATGCTGCCGGTGTGAAGGTACCTTCGATCTGCGTTCAGATCGGCTTTTGCAGCGCTTGTTAAAGTGACCACTACCAAACAAAAGTCTATGTAAATGCATCTTTTGGGCTTCCACTTTTAAAAGTCTTGCCTTCATGTTTAATTTTGCAAGATTCTGCGACCACTTTTGGGCTCTACGTACAAAGCACGCAGCCACTGAACGCATGTTCGAAGTTAAACCTGGTCAAACTTGGACCGATCAGGGACTCAGATTTGGCAGAGACGTATGAATTATTTGATTCACAGATGTACCAACTGTTTGGAAAAATTGATCATGGAGGAAAAAGTAATTGTGGTTTGTGTCTGGCCAGAATCAGGGTGTTTAAGCCCAAACTTTCTGTAGCTTCTTTTGTAGCGTTCTGTCTTCTTTTAGTTCATTTTTTTAGATTCCCAACATTTACTATACCACTAATGATCATTTTTCATGAACACTGTCAAAACCTGGATTTATAAAGTTGAAACCTGACTTTATTGGAAAAGGAGAAAAAAAATCACAACTCCTGATCTTCTTATGTAACATATTTGTTTTATCTCAGATTTCTCTACTTATTTAAGTTTTGACTCTAGACACAAGTGATAAAGTCTGAATTTTTACAATTTTTTTTTACAACATATTACTCTGGTTTTAGATTGAAAAGTGAAAAAACTTTTACATGTTTAAATTCATTACTTTTTTTCCTTTTTTTATGTTGGAGAATAAAAACATTAGATTCACTCTAATTTTTCATTATGACATTAAAGGGCAACGGTATTGAATGTGAAACACTTAAGTTGTTTTCTGTTAGAACCATTTCTATAAAGAAGTACGGAGAGACTAGTCAGAATTCGAAATGTGTTCATAGCAATAAATTAAATAGATAATATGAAAATGTGCAAGTTTTGTGGAAAAGTTTGTACATAAAATCTTATATACATTGAAGGCTCAAGTGGGTCGAACAGCTTTTTTCCTTCAGTTGGTTAAAAGGAAAAAAAGTATTGCAAAAAGTGCTTAACAGTGTTGGAAGAAATGTTGAAGGAGCCAATTATTCTGGCCAAATAAAGCCTCTATCGTCAGGCTCTCCTCTTGAGAGGAGTCTTCAGTGGCACCCACTAAAAAAATTATCAACTCAAAGATGTGCAAGACACAAAATCTGTGAGTTTGGTAGCAGACTTCTGCGCACAGCCAACGGTTTTCATTATAGTACAGTTCTGAGCGGAGCAGGATAGGGAGGGGAGGCTGGCAGAGGAATGCTACTGTACACAGCCTCTTGGAGCAGAACAAAACCAGACATTCCTCACGGAGGTGTTTATGTTCTGCAGCTTGGTGTGGTCCATCCTAACTCAATCTTGTTGGTGTCTTCACAATGTCGTTGTCAGCAGAACGGTCATCCAACAGAAATAAAACAAATTCATAGAAGGCATGTTGACAGATTGTGAATAGCTTTGTTTGCGTTTGGAGGGGAAAACAAGAAATATGGAGCCATTTAGGTTCAAAATTGGTAAAGAATAGACTTTCTATTTTCATTTTATAGGACATGGAATGAATTCCAAAGTCAATTCAAAAGGTTTTCATTGAGAATTTTTTAATAAAATGGCTCAAAGTTACCCATATCTGCAGCATCTTAGATTTAAACATCAGATAATCTAAACCAGGGGACTTTGATCTGAGGCTCTGAAGCCTCCATTGTGGCTCTCTGATTAAAGAAAAATAAAGTTTTTAATCTACAAGTAACTGTGAAGTGCTCTCCTGTGGTGGGGCCCCGCATTCGGCCCTTCCACCGCGGCGGGGGGGCTGCTCCTCTAGTTGGGCTTGAACTTGCGCTCTCTGTCCCCCCATCCCTCCCTGCTCTCTGGCTTTGGGGGCCCCTGTGGCAATCCTGCTGGCCCTGGCCTGGGTCGTGGATGTGATTGCTCTGCGGGCGGTTGTTCTCTATACTTGCTACCATGCGGGCATTGGGGGGGTTCCTGGCTGCCAGGGGGCCTTAGTTTGGGGATGACTGGGCAGTCTCCTATGGAGTCCTATACTGTTCATAATTATTTTTTTTTTGACTTGTCCTGTCCAACAGCTGGGCAGGCAGATGAGAGCTGAGGGCCTCTTGTGTTGGACATATTTTACTTTAACAATAGGGGTATTAATCTTCACACAAACCAGAGGTATGTCTGAATAAACCCCTTTTGTAATTGAGGCCAAACTTTATTAATTTCAACCATGTTTGAAAATCTTGGGTGTTGGACCGGACGGAAAAGGAAAGAAGGGAAGAAGAGAGAGCGACGTTAGAGAAAGGGGGGGGGTAGGAGGGTGCAGGAAGGAGCAGGAGCAGGCAGGGAACAACCGCCCCCCGGGCGACCAAGCCCGCCACCCAAGCCAGGGCCAGCAGGACCGCCGCGAGGCCCCCAAAGCCAGAGAGCAGGGAGGCACGGAGGGAAAGAGAGCGCCGCCCCAGCCCAACCAGGAGAGCAGCCCCCCTGCCGCACCGGGAGAGCCCAACGCAGGGCCCCACCGGAGAAGGACGCCCACAGCCCCAGACAAACACCCCATCACCACCCAGGAGTTCCGGGCATCCCCCCGCCCCAACCCCAGGTACGAGCCAGGACCCCCCAAGGGAGACCTGCTCCGCACTCCAGGCAGCCACCCACCCGGCCCATGGTTGGTCCAGGGAGGAGGAAGGCAGGGGCACGCCGCCCCCGCCCAGGAGGGGGGAACCCCGGGGAAAAAAGAGTGCCCACAAGGGGTGATGTAAATATGGCCCGACCAGGCTCGGCCACAGTTGGAAAGGGCCCCTTGGTGGGGAGGGTGAGGGGACGTCACTGTGAGTAATCAGGAGACGTCCCCTTAGTGCCCTACCCGCCAATTTTAACCGCACCCCCCTTAGTACACACACCCCTCCCCCCTCAATATATACATCCCAACATAAACACACACACATGCACACACACACTCTCTCAAACACACATACACGCACACACATTTTGCAAGGAAGGTGGGACCTAGGACCATCTGTCCCCTGCCTCTTCCCTGGTGGGGGGTACGGGCCCCTTTGCAACGGCGGCTGTGTCCCCGGGGTGCTGGCTTCCTGGGCCCGGCGGTGCTCTCTCCGCGCGGTGGGGGGGTTCACATTACATCTGAGCCGGGGGTGTTCGTGTCCCTGGGGGGTGGGTTCTGGTCCTTGCTCCTGAGTGCTGGGCCCCGCCAAATTTCCAACTGTGGCCGAGCCTGGTCGGGCCATATTTACAACACCCCTTGTGGGCCCTCTTTTTTCCCCGGGGTTCCCCCCTCCTGGGCGGGGGCGGCGGGCCCCTGCCTCGCTCCTCCCTGGACCAACCGTTGGCCGGGCGGATGGCTGCCTGGAGTGCGGAGTGGGTCTCCCTTGGGGGGTCCTGGCCCGTACCTGGGGTTGGGGCGGGGGGATGCCCGGAACTCCTGGGTGGTGGTGGGGTGCTCGTCTGGGGCTGTGGGCGTCCTTCTCCGGTGGGGCCCTGCGTTGGGTTCTCCCGGCGCGGCGGGGGGGCTGCTCTCCTGGTTGGGCTGGGGCGGCGCCCTCTTTCCCTCCGTGCCTCCCTGCTCTCTGGCTCTGGGGGCCTTGCGGCGGCCCTGCTGGCCCTGGCCTGGGTGGCGGGCTTGGTCGCCCGGGCGGCGGTTGTTCCCTGCCGGTTCCCGTGTGGTGTTGGGGGGAATCCGGCTGCCGCTTCTGGTGCGGTGGGGGTCTTGGGGTGGGGATGGCTGGGCACTCTCCCTCCTTCTTTTCACGTTCCACCATCCATTTTAGAAGAACATAAACACTCACCTGAGCACAGGTGTCAGCTCAACAGACTGAATGACTGAAATATTTCACACTAGTTGGTTTTAAGGCATAAGTATGCGTGTGAACACTATCTGTTTTGTGTACATGTCGACAGGTGGACATTTTTGCAACTAACAGGTGTGTTTATAACATTTGAGTGTGCGTGTGGACAGGCTCCGCCCTTTTTTTTTTTGTTTGTTTTTTTTTTACATTTGAACCTTACCATAATGATTAACAACCAGTAAACTTGTTGCTTTATGCTGCTTCATGGTCTTATCCCCCTTCCCTTCCTATTATCACCCCCTACCCCCCCTCTCTCTAACGTCCCTCTTTCTTCTTCCCCTCTTTCCTTTTCCGTCCGGTCCAACACCAAAGATTTTCAGACATGTTTGAAATTAATAAAGTTTGGCCTCAATTACAAAAGGGGTTTATTCAGACATACCTTTGGTTTGTCTGAAGATTAATAACCCCTCTTGTTAAAGTAAAATATGTCCAACCCAAGAGGCCCTCAGCTCTCATCTGTCTGCCTAGCTGTTGGACAGGACAAGTTAAAAGAAAAAAAAAAAAAAAGGAAATTTGGCGGGGCCCAGCGCTCAGGGGCAAGGACCCGAACCCACCCCCCAGGGACACGAACACCCCCGGCTCAGGTGTAATGTGAACACCCCCCCCCCCCCCCCGCGCACGGAGAGAGCACGGCACCCAGGGGACACGGCCGCCAAGGGGCCCGTACCCCCCACCAGGGAAGGGGTCGGGGACAGATGGTCCTAGGTCCCACCTTCCTTACAAAATGTGTGTGCGTGTATGTATGTTTGAGAGGGTGTGTGTGTGTGTGTTTATGTTGGAATGTATATATTGAGGGGGGAGGGGTGTGTGTACTAAGGGGGGTGCAGTTAAAATTGGCGGGTGGGGCAATAAGGGGACATCTCCTGATTACTCACAGTGATGTCCCCTCACCCTCCCCACCAAGGGGCCCTAAATGTCTAAGGTGCGGTTAAAATTGGCGGGTAGGGTGCTAGGAGGACATCTGCTGCTTGCTGGCAGTGATGTCCAAGCACCCCCCCCTACCAAGGGCCCTACATGTCTAAGGTGCAAATAACACCGAAAGAGGGGGGGCCCACTCCACACGGCAACCACAGCCAAGTAACCCCCCCCCCCCAAGGCGCATCGCAGGCTAGACCCCCCACCCCCTCACCCTAATATGAGGTTATATGAGGAAGGGGGCAAGTTGAGGACAGCTGGTAAACTGTCCCCCGGTGGTCAAACAGCCGTCCCCCAGCCCCCCCCCCCTAGCAAAGGGGCCAGGCCCACCAGCCCAGGGCCGCACCCCCAGAGGCGCCGACACCCCAGGCCCAGCACCACCCACCCCACACATAGAGAGAGGAGCCAGAAAGTGTCGCCCCCCCCGGAGCAAGCCGGCCGGGGCAACCTGCCGATTGCCTAAGCGGACACCCCGACCCGTCAACCCCCCCCGTCCCGTACCAATAGTGGGCCCCCCCCCCCCAGAACTCCCCCCCCCCACAGGACAGGGCCGACAAGCCCCCCACCCCACCCCAGACCCCGCAGCCGAAGCGGATGACACCCAGAGCGACCGGGGGCCCCAAGAGGGTTGTCCCTTCCCGTCCCAGAGCCAGGGAAGGGCCGATCCCAGCCCCAGGTGTAGATGGGCATCCCATCCAGCGCCGCTGCCCCCCCCCCCCCCCCCCCCCGAGCAGAGCCCCTCGCCAACCCCCCCAGCACAGGCAAAGAGACCGCCCCCCCAAGCCAAGCCAGACCACCCCCCCAACCACGCAGCCCCACACCCAAGCCCAGAGGACCACGCAGCGCCCCAGCCCGCCCCACCCAGGCACCGGACCCGACCCCCCGACCAACGGAGCCCCCACCACCCCCCGCCAGGCACCGGAGGCCCCGACCCCCACCCCCACCCGAACCACGGCAGAAGGGCAAGGAGCAGCGAAGACTAGGCCCCCCCACCCCCTAAGTCATGGAGTTAGCCATGGGAGACCAGAGAGACTGAATTCTTTCAAAGGTACTTGAAGTTTGGGCTATTCATAATTAAATAAATAAATATTTAACTAAATAAATAAATATGACCTCATGCATATACACAATCAACCAATAAATCTCTCATAAATATATGAAAAGATCACGAAATGGTGAAAAACCTGCACACAGATTTTAAATCAGCCATTATATTATTCAATATATTTCATTTTGCTTTAAAAACCTCTTCATTATTTTAAAACAGCATTTTAAAATGTTCATTTTAATCATGTAGAATATTATGATAATTCTACGTCTTTTTTCAGAACCTTGGATTTCAAAAACAATGCTTTCCGAAGTAGCTTTGTTTTTATTTCATGTTGCTGTTTTTCACAATGGCGTATTTATTTCTTGAAGAGCTTCTTCAGGAGACTGTGTCTGTCTGTCAATCAAACTAGACAAGGCGGAGACACTTTTGTGATTGGCTACTCCTTTACTCAGACTTGAGCAGCAGCACCCTGACTACATCGATCGAAGGTGCTTCACCAAACGTGACGGCGCAATGCACTCTCCTCAACACTAGGGGGAGTATGCACCTAAACACATCCACAGTGTTACACGAAATTGGGCAGTTTTTGTTCTAAATTTGCGGATAAAAGCGGCTTTGGGCGAGTGTGAATAATTCTGTTGGTTTTGTGGTTGGTTCGGCAATTTTCATCTTCTCATGAACATCTAGTAGTGGCCTAAGTTAGGCTGGGTGGTTGTGGGAGTTCCACAAAACTTCTATGAACTGGAGTTCCATGAACGCAACATGCCACGTGTGGGAGGGGCTACCAGTTCATGTTTTTAGCCTGATGGCCACATGGAGCGGTTGCCTGGGCTTATCTCAGTAACAATGCATGGATGCACAATGCACATGGAGTGTTAAGAGATCAGGGGCCTGTTTCAGAAAGGAGGTTCAACCAACTCTGAGGTTGAACTTGAACTCTGAGTTGGTCAATCGGGAGATTAACAACTCTGAGTTTTCTGTTTCAGAGAAGCTGATCGGAGTTAGGTCAATCAACTCTGAGTGGACTGATTCGGAGGTGAGCGTGAGCACCGCGACTATAAGAAGCCATTATCAATGGAGCGCAGATATCACGAGTCACCATGGCAACCGTGAAAAAAAGAGGTCTGCGTATTTTTCGCCAGCTGAACTTGACGTGCTGCTGCAGAGTTACAGTCAATATGAGCACATATTCCAGAAGAAAAGCAACACCGCTGCATCTGCAAAACAGAGACAGTTAGCGTGGGAAACATAGCTGCTCAAGTTAATGCCTAAGTTTGCATTTAAATCATTGTTATAAAATATTGACTGTAATAACTTTTTAAATAGCGTACGGTGTGAAATAAAAAATGGTGATATTAAGGTGTACTTTTGAAGTGTCATTCCTGGTGTAAATGCATGAAATGCTGCATAGTGTACAGAACCAATCTGGGGGGTGGGGGGGGATGCATTTAACGTCGGTAATGTTTAGAGGACTTTCTTGTTAACCTTCCCCTCCTGCAAACGTTGGTCAGTTTAATATTAATACATGCAATTGTGTTTTTAAAAGTGAACTTTTGTCTACTGTTGAACCTTTCGCTGCGCGAAGACTTCTCCTTTCTTCTCTCTTCTTTCCTTCAGGGCTGAAGGGAATTCTCCTTCGGGGTTCACTTCCCGTTGGAAACCCTCAACCTCCAGAGCGGATTAAGAATGACTCCAAAACAGTTATTCTGGGAATGACACCTTCTCTTTATTTAACTAAGTGCTCCGTCCTCCGAACACACAATATATTCCACGCACACACCTCCGCCCCCCCTCCCCCCATCTGCACCTGCACTCGCCCCTCCCCTTCTCTCTCGTGGATCGCACCCCGCTCAGCACACACACACTGCAACACTACCCTTGTATTGATCAAGTGGTATAGGCGTATGTGGGATTAAGAAAGTAAGCAGTGCTAGAAAATTGTGTTTCCAAAAAGTAATTGTTACATTAATATAATTCAATGTCCCTGATTTCATTTTCACGTAGATGCAATCCTGCAGGAATTAAAAGAACATGGCAGCAGCTAAAAGTGAAAAAAAAAATCGAGTCTTCTCAAAATCCTCGTAAATATAATTCTCTATGAATTAATGCAGCCTCCTCGTCTATTGGGTCCTCCAAAAAGAACAAGCCATTCTTGTCACTTAGACCGTCTCTGTGTGACGGACATGTGGGCAATGAAGGTTAAAGCGAAAAATACCGCTTCGTCTTTAAAAAGGGGAGGGGACCGGCAGAAACTTTGAGTTTGGAGAATAAAACCTGCTCCCGACCAGGTTAGGTTCACAGCATAAGTAACCATGGATACGGACTCCGAGTAGAAGTTACCTCTCTTTCAGAAACGGGTTTGACTTACTCTGCTTTCTCTGGTTTAACAAACCTCCCATTCTGAAACAGAAAACCCAGGGTTTCCCTGATTTCAGGGTTAATGAACTCAGAGTTTACACTTAACCTCCTTTCTGAAACAGGCCCCAGGTTTATTTATTTTGAATAGTTTTTCAATAGTTGAATAGTTTGAATAGAGAGTCTCTGCTTCAGGTCCTGCAGTCAAACTACGTCTTGAATTACGTGTAAATCAGAGCGCCCAGGCAGCACGAGAGTGTATGTGTGAGCGCAAGTTAAGGGTCTGTTGCCCTGTCCCCCGGAAAAGTAATAGTAAAAAAAGGTTTCCTCCAAAGTACAGAGCCTGATTCTTGGAGTAAGCCCTGCCTGGAGAATTGCTCAATCAATCCCGGATTTCCGCTGCGTTTTCCGACCACGGTCAGAAACGTCATCGCAGGAAAGGTTCAACATATTCCCGGGAGTGAAAAATAAAATCAGAGGGCCTGATTATAATCATTGTCTGAATGAAAATAGAAAAATATAAGGTTCAGGAGGCCCGAGCAGGCTTGTTCCGCTTTGTGCAGCTGCCTGGTCTGACTGTCGGTCCGCCAGCTCACCTCCTGCGAGCCGACACAGTGTAAAGCACGATGTGAGCTCTGAGTGAATGGCGTAAGAATGAGGAGTGTTTCAACGGGGGACTTATAGACGTGGACGACCGGAGCTCCTTTGTGGTTTGGTCCACACAAACCCTCAAACTACAAAAACAGAGTCGTCCATGTTTTCATCTTCTGCAGCAGACAGATTGTTTGTCTCTATTTGAACTTTAATGTCAGCAAAGCCTCGTGGATATCGCTGAAATATGTCATCTCTCTGACTGGCACACCGCTGAGCGGGTATTGAGGAATAAGAGTCAATTTCCATGGATGAGCCAATGAGCGTTTAGATCCCGCCCACTTTCACTGATTGACAGATAGACTCATTCTCTTGAAAAAGCTCTTCATGAAGTAAATTAGCCATTGTGAAATAAAGCAACATGAAATAAAAACAAAGCTACTTCGGAAAATATTGATTTTGAAATACGAGCCTCTGAAAAAAGACAGAATTGTAATAATACTCCACATGATTCTTCTTCCTCTTTCGGCTTCTCCCATCAGGGGTCGCCACAGCGTACAAGTCGCATGTTAAACTTGGCAATGTTTTATGCCGGATGCCCTTCCTGACGCAACCTTCTCAAACCGGGCTTGGAACCGGCACGGAGGTGGAGAAGGGAACAGGGAGCAGCCCGGAGTCGAGCCCTGGTTGCACGGACGGAAGGCGCCGCAAACCAGCACGAGCTAAACCGGCTCCCAATACTCCACATGATTAAAAATGAATATTTTAAAATGCTGTTTTAAAATAATGAACAGGTTTTTAAAGCAAAATTAAATATATTGAATAATTTATTTTTTATTTTATTTTATTTTTTTGTATTATTTTATTATTATTATATTGAATAATATAATGGCTAATTTAAAATCAGTGTGCAGGTTTTTTATATATTTATGAGAGATTTATTGGTTGATTGTGTATTTGCATGAGGCCATTTTTATTTATTTATTTAAATATTTATTTATTTAATTATGAACGGTATAGGACTCCATAGTCTCCCTCCTTCCTTTTACATTTTATCATCTACCTCAGACGAACATGAACACTCACTCGAGCACAGGTGCTAGCTCACCTTTGCACAAATAGTTTGCATGACTGAATGAAATGTTTCACATGTGTTGGTTTGGAAAGCATAAGTGCGTGAACATTAGTTGTCTTGTGTACATATTGACATGTTTGAGTGTGAACATTTTTGGAGCCAACAGGTGTTTATAACATTTGAGTGTGTGTGTGGACAGGCCTCGCCCCTTCTGGATTTGTATTACTTCTGAATAAAACCGTAATGATTCTAAACATCCAGCAACTTGTTGCTTTATGCTGCTTCGTGGTTTTATCCTCCCCCCCTTCTATGATCACCCTCCTATCCCCCCCCCCCTCTCTTCTTCCCTCAATTCCTTTTCCGTCCGGTCTAACACAAAAAATGTAACAAATATGATTAAGATGAATAAAGTTTAGCCTAGACTACAAAAGGGGTTTATTCAGACATAACTCTGGTTTGTCAGAAGATTCATAACCCCTGTTGTTACAGTAAAATATGTCCAACACTAGAAGCCTTCAGCTCTCATCTGTTTCCTCAGCTGTTGGACAGGACATGTAAAAATAAAGAAAAAAAAGTGACTGTAAAGTCATAAGTAAGTTTAAAAGAAAAAAAGTAAAGTCATGTATCTCTCTGTGGAGGTCCTGACCAACAATCCATCAAGCAATTTGACTTTGTACTTTAATTAAGTTGGACTAAAAATAATTTAAAAAGATTTTTGAGCGTCCTTTGCCACAGAAAATCAATCAGAGATCAATAAGCACATCTAGAGTTTATATTTAAGGCACACTGCATTGTAAGGCGAATTTTCTACTTTTTAAGACATTTGTGGATTTTAAGTACATCTTAAGGTTCTAAAATTACAGCAAAGGTCACCTAATCAGCTCTGATTTAATTTTAGTTAGTTAAATTTGTGAATCTCTGGCTGAGATTCAACACAAACGACGAAATAAACGGAAGTTTAAATTATTTTTTTAAATTACTGCTGACATCCCACTACCAACTACATTTGCTGCCTTGTGATGATCCAATGTGGTACAGGCTGCCTTTTTCTTTTTGAAAGGAAGTCATGTGAACCTCTGTAAGACGTTAGAAACTATTTCATATTTTGAAAAAAATGCATCTTTTTAGCTTATGTTTTATTTTTGAAAAAAGAAAAAAGAAGGGATCATTTATCCATCCATCCATTTTCCGATCTTTTTGGGGGTTGCCGAGGCCTGTCCTGGCCACATTTGTGTGAAGGTGGGGTACACCCTGGGCAGGTCGCCGGCACAAATACAAATCAGATTTTTTTATTTTTCTAAAGGGTAAAGTAAGACTCTGTGGCTCCTATTGGGTTGTGGTCAGTCAGAACCAAAGGGTTCTTTAAGTGTTAGAGGTTGCAGACCCCTGATCTAAGACTTTCACCTCAGTCTGATCCAATTCAGTTTTGTGAGAAACTTCATTTGGTGTCTGTTCCTGTTCTTTCTCCTCTTTGTTTCAGAGGAGTACATTCTTCTCTGCTGCCAGTCACTCCAGGCTCGTTCGTTCTGCTGACAGATCTCCTCTGGAGCACGAAAGCTTCAAAGCCGCTGCAGCTTCTCAGACTCTGCTTCCTCCCACTTAGGTGTACTGGTGCAAAAAATGAGGAGCTGACAAAGCAATGCTGTGCTTCATGGAGTAAATGTTTCTGAACTGAAATCTTTTTTTTTTAGTTTAATAATCAGATTGAGCCACATTCCTGCTCTTTGGTATTGGGAAACCTGAGAGCAGAGCCGACGGCTCAAGGGGCCAACCACTGACTCCTCATCCTCCATGATCCCAGGGACACACACTGATGGTAGGCTATCCCTGCGACTAATGAAGGCTCATCCTGACTGTTATCCATGTCCTCTATTGAAAAAAACCCGCCTTATTCATCCATAAGATGACCGTTGAGAGGAGAAATGGCGGAGGCGGTGTCCAGTTATGTGGTGACAACGTCAAATTAACCACTTAAGCTTTTTATCCAACAGCAGAAGAAAAAAACCCTGCTTGAAATCAAATGCCATCATTGTTCAATAAGAGATTAGTTCAGGGTACCGTGACCCTCAACGGATATGCTGAAAAACTCTTAAATATTTGAGGGAGTTCTGTCCTTTCTCACTGGACTGTTAAACATAGAGGGCCCTCTGTACTCTGCTCGCAGTCCAAATGGTGGTGGGCTTGGACAGCAAGTGTGTGAGGGGCGGTAGGCCTTTTCCATGCTCTGCATTATGGGAATGCTTCTTTAAGAGGTGCACTTGCCGCACACGTGCACACACACAAGGCTGAAGCGTGTGTTTCTGCACATGCGGGGGCCCCTGTGACATTTCAGGCTGTTTCTCGTTAAGTTGACAGGAAAAACTGATGGATCGCTTTCTCTCTGTTGGAAGGCAGCAGCATGTTTCTGTGACAGGTGTGAGCCGGGGAAGAAGTATGGAAAAACTTCTAGGCTTTTAATTGACATTAACCAATCCAGTCTTTATAGAGGAGTTCACAACCCAAAGAACCAAAGGGACCTAAACAGTCAACAGATAACAGCAAGATGGAACACACACACAAATATGTATGTATACATATACATATATATATATACATAGTAAAGTGAAAAGAAATGGAATTTTAATAAAGTCTAAAATACAAAGAAAACATTTAAAATGATACAAAACAAACACCATGAAATGTAGATACAATTGAATAATGTAAAAATGGAAAGTCAATTTCTTATAAATGGTAAATGGTGTATGGTTACATGACACTTTTATACTTTGTGTGTGCTTTACAGTCACCGGGCATTTAAAGTGTGTTTGAAGATGCACTCAACACAGGTTTTCAAGTCCATGGTGTCACACTGGACAAGCAGGGATGGGCTTCTTCTTCTTCTTCTAATGTTGAATATTGCATACCTGTTGTTGGTATAGACTTGGTGTGAAATGTCAAAGCAGTGCAAATCACATGAATCTTGCTCGAGGTTTCTTTCTTTCATAGCTCTATTCTGATTTATGAACGACTTGGTGCCATATAATTCTTGTCAGGCAAAAAACACAATTATTAATTTCTCCTTCATGATCAATATTCAAACGGTTGGTACTTCCATAAATTAAAGGGCCTATATCATGCAAAATCAACTTTTTAGGCATTTGAGTGTATTATAATGTTAATTTCTTACAAAAAATTACCCCAAAGCAAGGAAGAGGTGGGTTCATTTGATGCTTTAGTCAGAACTGCCCTGTGCTAATCCAGTGAAAGGGTGGGGGCATACGGGGTCCATAGGTGGTCCACACAAAATCTTTAGATCGTAGACCACTTGGTGAGCTTGTGGAGTAAAAATGGTAATGCCCATTTTTTCTACACAAATGCTGTAGAGGACAGGTCGTAGCGACCACTTAAACAACATGTATTCACGGCAAACGGGGCCCGTTAGTGCTGCTTGATTGATAAACATGTCCTCCTGGTGCACCCATTTGCATCTCTTCTGCGCTCCTTGCTTAAACCCAACTGTTAGAAACAAAATAAGAGTGTAGTTTGTTTGGGCATCTTACGGGCACTTACGTATATTGTGCACACCTTGTGCGTGAAGCATTTGCGTGCAGTCAGTAAGGGGACAGCGACTAACGACTAGAGTGCGGCATGAGGACAAAGAGTCTCCTGTATGTCATAAGTGTGTGCAACTGACATTATCCTTGGAAAAACGTTATGATACACTAACCACACACATGTACGTTCCATTTTAATGACATCCCTTATGCTTTAGTCACATGCACCCATATGGGTTAACCCCTGTTAGGTTGTCCGGGCACTTTGATGGTTGTGGAGAGGTGTGTGGCTTGTACGGCCACCTCATAAAAATGGAACATACCATTGTCGTGGTGTATGTGTATTGTCAAACATTTGTAAACATAATGTAATTTACATGCACTCATGACGTACGGGGGACCCTGTCACATGCCGCCTTTTACGCAGGACTCTAGTCAATAGTAAGGTGCGCACGCTGGCTCCTCACTGACCGCGTGCTATGCTGCACCACATGGTGTACACGTGATACGTAAGTGCCTGTAAGGGTCCCATAGACTGCCTACACAAACTACACTAATGGCCTAATTTCTTAATTTTTAACAGCCAAGTTGTGCAGAAGGGACGCATGAGGAGTGCACATTTCACAGAAGAAACACCAACGGACATCCTAGGCAGAGTTCAGGGGGGCTGAAAAATATTAACAAATCTATATGACAGGTCTGTGTCTCGCCTACTTCCCCCTTATCTAGTCCTTATGAGTTCCTCAAGTGTTCTTTACTACCTGTTGCCTTCAGCATTCCTGTAAAAAATGTTGTTAATGTGCATTAACAACTTTTGGCTAACAAGCTTACTGGGTCGTCTGGGATTTAAAAACTTCCTGTGGGTCAGCTGCGTGCCCCATACAGATCTGTAATTTTTCACCCATGGACAGCCCATGTCCACCTGTAAGGACAGTTGGGACTAAGGCTTTAAAAGATGCAGACCAAAATTTGTTACTCAAATCATGATTGATGGGAACGTGACCACAGGATAAAGAGACAGGAAATGGACCAGAACTTTGTTTTTCTAGGAGTCACTCTGCTAAAGGAGGCTTTAGATTTACACTTTTGGACACACTTAAAGCCTTAGTCCCAGCTCCCCTTACCGGTGGATGGGGGCTGTGAAGTAGGCGGGTGAAAAATGGGCAATTCTGTGTATGGCACGTGGTGGTCCTTAAGATAGAGGTTTTTTTTTCGTAGATGTACTTACCTTTTGTTAAATTCTTTGTCTCTGCTTTCGGCTGATCCCTTTATCATTGATCCCATTTCAAAATTGTAATATTTAACTTGGCTTTGGTAAAAACCAAATGTCTTTCCTGTAAAAAAAAAAAGCTTTCTGCATTAATCCGGACTTGGGACCGGCACATGAAATCACAGAATTGTGCTTCCCGGTGGTTGCATTATTTTATTTTATTTATTAACTAAACTATGAGAAAAAACATCAATGGGGGACCTTTCTGTGTGGAGTTTGCATGTTCTCCCCGTGCATGCGTGGGTTTTCTCCGGGATCTCCTGCTTCCTCCCACCGTCCAAAAACATGCTTCATAGGTTGATTGGCAACTCTAAATTGTCCATAGGTGTGAGTATGAGAGCAAATGGATATGTGATTGAGGATATTCTACCCTGCGACAGACTGGCGACCAGTCCAGGGCATCCCTTGCCTACGCCCAAGTGGCCGGGATAGGTTCCGGCAACCCCATGACCCCGAAGGGGAATAAACGGTAAAGAAGATGAATGAATGAATGAATGAATGAATGAGATAAAAGTGAAGTGTCTAAAGAAAACCCCACAAATTTTCATAAATATCATGTCTGGAGTCTTTGATCTTTATTGATGTGAAACCAGTGCTGCTTGTTCTTTAGTCTTTTTGGTCAATTAGGATGGAGATAAACAATAATGTATCTTGTTTGTACAGAGATTGCTAATTTTTGAAAAACAATTCTTTGCTGAGCCTCATGTTCCAAAATGCTGAGGAGGTGTGTGCTTTTGGCTCTAATGTAACTTGTTTGGACGGGTCTTTCTGTGACCCTTAGCCTGCAGGTTCTTTTTTTTTCTAAAGTCCATGGTTCAGACCAGGGCTTGTGTCTTGACCAGAATCCTTCTCTTTAGCTGGAATCTGTTTTTAGACAGTCTCTTGATCATAACCGGTTTCTATAATGGTGCTTTGGTTTGGGCTTCAATTTAATCCTGGGTTTACTTTTTGACTTCATGACCGGTTTCTTGTGTTTGGGTGGAGGCTTGAATAAAACGTTCGGATGTTGCTGTTTTCGTGGGTGAGACGCAGACACGCTGCCCAGGCTGGCTCTAAGCTGACCTCATGAAATGGGCGGCACCCACATGGAGCGAAAGCCGGTGCCTCAGAAATCGAGTCGTCTTACTTCCGGGTAGGCAAAGAGCTCAGGAAAATAACTAATATTTAATAAAAAAAATTGTTCTTTTGTGTGCCAAAGATAATATACTATCATTTGCATGGATATAGTTTACTCTGAAAGCAAGATATAGGCCCTTTAAAGTATATCTGAAGAGTGTTGACTCTGAATTGTCAACACACAACCCCAACACTGATATTCTAACACTTTTGAATTTGTGTGCAGGGTGTGCAGGTGAGATGCAAATGCTCATAAGACGCCCACACAAAGTACAATCTGATTGGATAGTTTCCTAATTGTAAACAGCCATGCTGCACACCAGGGGCACGTCAGGAGTGGACACCTTTCACTGGATTAGCTCTAACGTTACGTTATGATGTGCATGCATGTCACCTTCTTCCCAACCTTGCGTGTTCAGTGTTCATCACAACCCGCTCTTGCAGCATGCTTATAGGAAAAATGTGCATGAACATTTTCTCTCTACGCCTTCACCGAGCATTCTGTGACTAATATTGTGTTGGGCCCACCTGCGTGCCCCATACAGATTTGGCATTTTTCGCCAACAGACAGCCTGTATCCACCAGTAAGCGTAGTTGGGACACAAGCAAATCCTGTATTATTGTGTTCATAAATACTAATATAAAGAAGACATGTTTTCAATCTACAATGCGTTTAAAGAAAGTAATAAGGACTTTGATTTAAGAATTTAAAAGTCAGCAGTTGATGAGTCGGTTCATTTATATCCTGCTGATAATATTAACAGAAAAAACATGTTTTCTAGTAACCATGCCAGTGGATCACTGATATTTCTTATTACCTGGTGTGACATCACTGATGCTCAAAGGGCTTTTCCATATAAAAGTGAGATTTTAATTCAGTTCTTGGTGGGAAAATCCCAGCCTCCAGTTGAGAACCTGTACCTCCTATCTCAGCCTCCTCCCCCTTCTCCTTTCCTCCTTCCTTAAACCACCAGACTCACAAGCTGTGAAAGAAAAGAACAACATCCATGGTTTCAGAATGCTGACATAAATCACAACAGTTTATGAAGAGGATTAAGGTGTCAGACATGAAGGCCTTCATTTTGCTTGAATGCAAGCATTTGATCCCTAAACTTTTGTCACCAGTGTTTCCTTTGCATTGCTCTGGCATCCCAAGTCACAAACACTGGCCTTGGTCAAACGTGTGAATATGAAACGGAGTGTAAATATAGCTGTGGAGCTCACACTGCTTCCTCCACCGACTTGTTAGAGAAACAATGGCATCCTACAATTCAGCAGGCCAACACTGACCCGGAGGAAGAGAGCGCAGGAGTATGGCTGTGGTGATGCCTTTTATCTGCCACTGTAAAATATACAAAACACCTTCTTTCTCTGTTGCTTCCCAGAAAAATGCCTCAACAGTTTGAAGGGGATTGCAGGAAAACCTTTTGGCAGAAATGTTCATGACTAAAAAATAAAGAAAAGGTTTGAAAAGAGGAGTCAGTTGGCATGGCAACTAACCCAACAACCCCTACAGAAAAGGATTCAAGGACCCACTGATGAAAAATCAAGTTTGTTTTGTTTTTATAATGTTCTTTTGACTTTTATTTCATGATGGAGGACATATGTTAAGTAAATTAAGCTTAAAATTGCATACGTATTTCTTTATTGAAATACTTATGAATCAGGAACAGTTACTTCGCACCAACAGTAAAATTTAGAGGTGGATTTCTAATGAGCTACTGCTGCTCTGCAGAAACTATGACAATGAGAATGACAGTTTAAAAAAAACAGTTTGCTAAAAATTGTATAGTCATAATAAAAAGACCACTGAGGACACTTTCACAATTGAGTGGGACTCTTCTCTTCTTTCTTTTCTTACTCTTGTGCAACACAGAGACTAACAAAACTACAGAAGAAGTCGTTCCAACCTGAACAGCTGCAAATGACTCCGCTCGTTGCGCGTAAAGGTGCATTTTCCCCCATTCTTCGGACAGGGGGCGGGAGAGAGACGCAGTGTACTCTATAGAAACTCTGCTCCTCAGCCTCACCTCCTCCTTCTCCTCCTCCCCTGCGTAATCAGGCTGCTCCAGCGCTGCGGCGCACCAAGCCTCATAGCACTTTGCTGTTTGATAAGGCTACTTGGAAGAAGAGCGCAAACTACCGTTCTGACCTGCTAGAGGATCTCAGCTTACTGAGGCTGGACTTTGGGACGGTTCATGGAGAAAAGACTCTCGCTGTCTTTTTTGGATTTGTATTATTTTTTTGTGATATTATATTTTTAAACACGCTTGGAATACTTTGATCTTCATTGGATACTTCTGGTTTTGTAAAGTCTTCTGTCTTATTTATTTGTTTATCTTTCACGCTATAAAAACACAAGATCATTTATGTTTTTTTAGATTAAAACCGTTTATGATCAGGATGTCTGAAGTGGATCTTAGACTCTAGAAGTGCGCGACTTTATCTCGTTGTTGGGAGTTTTTAGCGCTTAGGGAGGTGGGAGGCCACCACCAACGTGGACAGAGAGCTCGCACGCGCGCAGTCCCGCAGCCTGAGCCGCCGCTGTCCTCCTCGCGCGCAGTGCTGAGCGGAGAACCTCACGCGCGCCTCCATAAATGCCCGGTCCGTCGAAGAGGCTCGAGGCTGGGCAGCAAGATGAGCTCGTGGGTGCATCTGCTGCTGCTCGCGCTGCTGGCCGCGTGGCTGCGTTCTGGTGTCGCCAGGGTGAGTATAGCATTCGTATGAGGTGGTGGCAAAACTTTTTAAAGTTATTATTCATGTATATATTTCTTTTGTTGGCAGGTTGGACTTAAAAGTCTAACTGACTATTAGTAAAACTTTACAACTTTTTTCTAATGACTTTTCTATAGAATCATAAATTGCACTTTTGTCTTTTTGATTTAAATGCAATTAATTGTACGGGCTTTAATTTAATTGGATAACTGCTTCTGCTTTAGGGTGAGTCATTGCAGATATAAAACACATTTTGAATGGATGGCTGGGGGTGACACATGTGCAGAGGTTGTGGACTCTGCCCTGATTGGCTCCCTCCACAGCCGGATGCTCCACGTGCTTTAAGTAATGCGTTCAGGGATGCAAGATGCAGGTCCAGGTTTTCGGCTTGGAGCATCTCCATCCCCCAGGGACCACAACTGCTGTCTCTGCTTTTAATTGGCAACAATCAGCAAATCAGATGGTCTGTATAGCGTGTGTGAATGAACACGAGGCGATGAAAGAATGATGGAGGATTGAGGTCAAACAGGAAGTGGAAAAGCTTTGGAAAAGGTCTCCAAGCTTTCTTTTAAAACAATGTTCGTTTCTGAATAAGTCTGTAGCTGATAGCTCTGTTTTGTTGTGTTTTTTTAATCGGTTTTTACTCTTTCAGAGATATCATCTGACCCTCCTTTCCTCCACAATTTACCAAGTCAGTGACTCACAGGAATAAAAGACAAGTACATTTTGGGAAGTGAAGGGTTTGAGTATGTTAAAAACAGAAGAAGGGGCTTTCTTTTATTCCTCTGAGGGAGTGTTTTCCTCCCAGTGTGCATTGTTTTCTCCCAGAGCTGACTGAAAAAACTCACAGGAACTTTCTGCGAGTGAACTCATCAGAAAAGAAAGAAAGATTTTAAATCTTAGTGAAACACCAATTAAGTTTAGCCACGATTGATTTTTTTTAGCTTTCAGTCATTCTGCTGCCTTCTTATTTGAAGAAGACATCATTTTTATGAGACCGACTTTATAAGGTGAAAGGCTTTGAGGTGCGAAAGCAAGAATTCCCCGTGTCTTCTCTTCAAACTTTGAGTTGTCGCAGCTGCATATATGCTGCATTTTTGATGTTCAGGTTTTTTTTCTATGGAGTCTGGTTCTGGTTATACTGTGAATATTTGATAATTGCGCCATAAATTGTAAATCCTGCTCAACAGCCTCCTCTCCAGATACAGGAGTGAAGAATGACAGACAACCTCCCGATGACTGACACATTGCTGTGATAGGCACGTGCTGGCACACTTTCAGGGCTGACATGTGAAACCTCCCACATGTGTGGTGGCTGCCGCTGTGCTGTCAGCGAACCAAACCCCCTTATTAAGTGCGATTAGATGCTCCTTCATGTCCCCTGGCCTCTGCAGTGCTTGTCTGTAGCTGGTTTTCTTTAGCATGTGCTGTTGTTTTTCGTGGTATGACGCCTCAGGGGCAGAGAGCTCATTTTCAGAGCAATTGAAATGTAACTGCAGCGCAGCTGGGCTCTGTGGGAGAGGTTTTTATGCAGCAATAGAAGAGTTGTTGAGTTGATTTATGTAGTTTGTTTGGTCAAACAGTTGCAGGTTCACAGTATCCATATACCGGTACTCCTTTTGTATTTTTTAAAATCCAGATTGCACCTGACAAGAGGCAGATCCTGCATCAGCAGAAAGTCATCATTGAAACAGGCTAATTTCTACGGAACAACTTATGTGCCAAAAGAGTAAAAAAGAAAAAAC
Organism: Oryzias latipes; assembly: GCF_053564925.1. Lineage (NCBI taxonomy): Eukaryota > Metazoa > Chordata > Actinopteri > Beloniformes > Adrianichthyidae > Oryzias > Oryzias latipes. The sequence goes on from NC_136244.1 coordinate 8,100,152, forward strand.
AACATTTAGAAACATTAAAAAACATTGTTCAATCTATTTATAAACAACAAGTTTTTTTAATATTTAATATTTTTCTTAAAAAATGTTTCTCCTCCTTTATTTTATTTTAATAAGAGGCTAAAAACTTATTCTATCTTCCCATTGAAGGACTACATTTACTGTATTTTAGTATTTAATCGCTGCACTTTTTTCATATTTCTATCTTCATTTCCAAAAAGAAAAATGTGTTTAAATCTGTCTTACTGTAGCTAAAATCATCTAAAGAAGTTCCTGCCAACATGTGTCACACGCAGCTGAGCTTCTTCTTCTGCTAACAGCCACAATGTATGCATGATGCATAAAATTATAAATACGTATTTCTATTTTTATTTTATTTTAAAAAGACATTTAAATCTGTAAAATTTAATTGTGAGAAAAATAAGGGACTTTTTACCTTATGGGTTTAATTTGTGGTCCAAAAATAGGAACTCTTAAAGCTTAAAAATAAAAGAAAAAGGACAACATAAAAAAGGACATGACAGGGAAATAATACGAAACTGTTAGAAATAACCATTAAATAAAAAAAAAAGATCTACATAAAGTTTAAAATGTTTAACAAAATCTTTAAAAAAATATTTTATTATGCCAATTCAAAATGTTTATTAGAAACTTTTGTTGAGTAAACACTGAAAGATTTCCAGAGACAACCAAAAAAAAAAAAAAAAAAAAATCTAGGAAAAGTTACATTTAAATACATTTTTATTAAAATATGCAAAAATAAATAAGGACATTTAATGGATATGTTTTTTTATAGTGTTTATATTTTTTAACAGTTATTTATTTGTGTTTTAATTTATTTATTGACACATCAGTGATTCTTTAGGTTTCATGCATTTGGAAATGAAATAACTTAAATACTCTTTTTAAATCTCAATGGCGAGATCAGAGAAGTTTTGACCATTTTCACATTTATCAAATCAAATCAAATCAAACTTTTTTCATGTAGCACTGAAGGCAATGAAGACATAACACAAAGTGTTCTGCATTAAAACAAAATAAATAATGAAAACAAGCACGAAAATTAAAAGAACAAGCTCGAAAATTGTGTCAGCATTGCAATGTACTTAGATCTGTTTGTTTGTTGACTTTTCATCTGTTTGTTTATCAGAACCAATGTGTTTAATTAATGTTTCCTGATTTGATGCAAATTGCCACAGCAGCAGGCACGAACAAAAATGCTCACCCTGTAATTAACATCGGACACAATTATCCGAGCTTGCTCCGCTGGCAGAGAGGAAATAATCATGATGGGTCCTGAGGGGCTCCAGCAGGACCGCAGAGGACATGTGTGCCTAATGCAGCAGGTATTTCCCTGCTGTGTTATTGGACTCGGAGAAAATCGGACCAACAATGAGGGAAACGGTGGAAAACAGGATGAGAGAACATGCAGGAGAACTGCTTTCTTTTGGCAGAAACCTGTTGCTGCTTCTTCTACATATAAGCCATCTATTTAAAATCCATTTAACCACTGTTAAAGGATGGATCTCTATAATATCATGCCAGTATTTGTTCATTATTTTCATTATTTACATTTGATCAATCCTTCCATGAGATGGCAATATGGGAAAACCCAATCCACGTTAAGAAGTTTCTCAACCCACGTCCGATCCTCCTCTATTCTATTATTCATCCATTATTCCTCTGTTTTCTTCCCCCTTCTGTCATCCTCTTTCGGATCACTCCTTCCCCCACTTCCTGACTCTTTCCTTGGTCATTTGACCCCTAAATGTTAGCAGATGAGAGGACACAACGCCAATAGTCATTCACCGCGCTCTGAGTGACTTTTTTGTGTCTGCCGTGGTTAATACCCCCCCCCCCCCCCCCCCCCTCTTTGGCCGTCTCCATCCCATCAATGACCTGTGAGGGGAGGGGGGTTAAACCCACAATCGGATCCCTGAAATCTCTGCAGAGCTGCTGCTTCGGTTTTTTGGTTTTAAGCCGGGAAAATATGTTAGCTCCATGACCGGGTTTAACTGAGCAGATTATAGACTATCATAGTTTTTAAAAGCTTATTTATTTATTTTGTTTAAAGACCCACTTCAATGAAAATTGTGTTTTTGGTGTTTTGAACATATTCTTGTGGCGTTTATCTCATGATGGAGAACATATATAAAAGAATGTAGGATTAAAACTGCATTTCAGTGTATTTCGTAATTCAAATTGGGATGAATCAGGAGCAGATAAAAATAATATCATTTGAGAAATCATTTTTTGTGGCACAGCAGATTAAATGGGCGGACCAAAGTCTCCCTGTTCTGCTTCATTCTGATGCATCCACTTGCAGACAAAGAGATCCATGTACGTCTTTGTTTTCCTCATCTGAGCTGGTATCTGGTTCAAAACTGTACGGCTGGATAGCTCCGAAATCGCCCTTTTTGTTGCACTACTAATGTTAGGTTGGGGTTGTAAGGAGCTGTAAGCTTGTGGGAGAGAGTATAAAAAAAACAAAAAACTGAATCCCTTTATTAAAAAACAGCCAACATGAACAAGTCTTACACTTCATTTTCTGATCCTTGTGAAGGAAACTAAATGATGATGACTTAAACATCTAAAAACAATCACACAGTTTTGAGCTTTAATAATGAATTTTAACATTTTCATTACAAAATTATAAAGCTAAATAAGTTCAGAAGTGGACTACAGCAACTATACAGTGCAGATGTAAGATGAATTCTTCATCTAACTGGTTGGTTTTCATCAGATAAAAATAAAAGTGCATGTTTCCTGTTTAAATCTGACTGTTAGAACATGCAGAGCGGTTCTGTCTTGCTGATTCGTTTTGGATTTAATTGCTTTGATGAAGGATCTAATGGATAAGGCTGAAAAAGTTCAGCTCCTCTGAGGTTAGGTGGCTTCGTGCTCGTGTGCAATCTGATATTTGGATTTCTAACATAAGGGATGCCTTTGTGTTGGTGCAGAAATGACAATTTCGCTGCAGAAGTGCTGCGGCATGACTCCATCTTTTGTTTGGGTTGTGTGTCTCACTTGGCCTCTGGTTTCTGTTGTCGTCTGTGTGGGTTTCAGGGGGACGCTTTGCCTGCAGCTCTGGTGGAGCTGGTTAGAAACAGCCCCATCTCCTCCATAGAAGACCTTCAGCTGCTGCTTCTCACTGACACCGTAGGTAAAGAAACAGAACCTTCTTGGATTCCTTCAAACTTTTTTCTACAGAATCAACACAATTTACTTCTAATGTTTTTATAAAGGATTAATATAAATGTATTTTTGTGTAGAATTTATAAAAATGATTAATCTGCTGTCTTGGTTTTGTAACTTTATTTGGGTCCGTTTTCCTTTACACTTAGGATGCTTTCACACTGAGCTGTTTGGTCCAGACCATTTTTCTCTCAAAATCCGTTCATTATCGGGTGTGAGAACTTATCTGACTTCTTAAGTAAACAGTGTGACTCTCCTGAAAACAATTCTCTTGCAAGTGAATCCTGGTGCGGTTTAGCAACATTATAAAGGCAGAAGGAAGTGAGGAAGCCCTGCCTTTTATGAATTTAAAATAACAGCCAGTTCAAGACAACAAAGAGCAAATCATAAAATTGTTGGAAAATGTTGTGTGGGTAAATTTTACCAGAGGAAATATCAATAAGATAGTCTTAGGGTTAGTGGTCAGAGCTTGTTTATGCCTTTAATACCAGAGATGTTATTGGCGATGCAAATAAAACACAATCTTGGAACCAATGTAGATCTTTGACTCGTTGATGCAATTTCTGAAATTTCTGAATCAGAATCCATTAACATTAAATTAATTGTGTAAACGGTCAAAGATTTACAGAAAGTCAAAGAACGTCAACAGCGGAGCCAAAGCTCTGAGCTTAAAGGGTTAAGGCAAAAAAGGCAGAATATTTGAATAGACTTTTATATTAGCCCTTTAACACCGGACTTGTCACCGGCCACACCTAAATACCAGATGCTTTTTGGCATACCTTAAGTTTTTGACCGTTTATGAAATCAACATGAGTCAGCTGATTTTGAAGCAAAGAAAATCAGAATCTGCCGATTACATTGATTATGTAACCACCTTACAGTTTTTCTCAATCGCTTTAGTACAATTCTCAGATCAGAATGAAATTCCCAAAGCTATTTGTTCAATCTTCACATCATGATGTCACTTGTGCACATCATATAAGCAGTTTCTCACTTCTTTGAACAAGTTGCAATTGCTTTGGTACATCCATGCAAATGATTATGTACAATTCTCTGCTCTTTGCTACATTATCAATTGTTTAGGTCATGTTGATCAAAATGTATTATATAGTTCACTGTGCAATAGGCTTACTCCTCAAAACACCTAGTCATTAGTTCATCGTATAAGTCATTAACTGCAAAATGGTTGACCAAGTTGTCATAATGTGACAAACATATTTCGCTGCATTGCAAGAGAGGATATTCGCTGTGATGTGGATGAGAATTTGTGACCTAACATACAGGAACGACAAGAGGTGTAGGAAGACCACACCAATTCCTACTGCACTGCCTGTACTGTTGTACAGAATATTGTCCTATCTTTTTTCCCTTTGTGTTACTATTTGCAGTGGGTTTTTTCTATGTTGGTATGACATGGTCTGTCAACAAATTACAATCTGAACAATAAAAGTGTAAATGTGAATCTTGTCCAGTCTCTTGCAATCAAACAAAAAAGGTGTAACTTACATTTTACAATAATTGTCATCAAAAGTTTAGCCATAGTTTACATCAGAACCTCCCTCTAAAGTACACAGTTATATTGACAACATGACTAATTAATTTGACTGTCTCGTTCGTAGACAATGACACAAGGACTTGACATTCTGATGGCACTGACATGTTCAATGACATAAAGACTTAGTTTTCAGAGATGAACTAAAGATTTTGAGCAAGTTACAGGCTTTTGCAAGAAATCCATAGTGTTTTGCTGTTTGTACAAATTGTTTTGAGAAATGCACACACATATTTGCAAACTTCAATTCTGATCTGAGAATTGTACTAAAGCGACTGAGAAAAACTGTAAATACTGTAAAATGTTGCGTAGCAGTGCAAGGTTGTTTTTTCTCTAGTTACGTTAATTGCGTAAACGGTTGAAGAGTTGGAGTAGTTCAGAGAATGTAAACAGTATAGCTAAAGCTCCAGTGTTTATGGGTTAACAAAAAAAAAAAAACATTGTGGGAACTCTGCCCAATCAAACTGAAACCAATATGTATGAAAGTGCTTTCACTCTCTTTGGTTCACTTTATTCTGCAGGATGGTTTGTCAATGTTTACACTGCAGTGAGCAGTACCAGAGTTCACTTCAGAGCACATTTACTCGTAGATCAACACCTGTTTTGATGAACTTTCACGCCTCCTGCAAAAAAACAAATTGTGGTGCAGACAAAACTGTCCAGTGTTCTCCTACAGACTGAATGAGAGGAACCTTTGCAGATTCTGTGAAACACAATTGTGCTTACAGAAAGACAAATCCTGTTTTACAATATATACAAAGTTTGTCTTTACATACAGAGAGTGACAGAACACCAAATGAAATTTCCTTCGGGATAACTAAAGTCTATCTATCTATCTATCTATCTATCTATCTATCTATCTATCTATCTATCTATCTATCTATCTATCTATCTATCTATCTATCTATCTATCTATCTATCTATCTATCTATCTATCTATCTATCTATCTATCTATCTATCTATCTATCTATCTATCTATCTATCTATCTATCTATCTATCTATCTATCTATCTATCTATCTATCTATCTATCTATCTATCAATCTATCTAACAGCAGCTGTTGGCCTAATTTTCAATGAAGTACTGTTTTTTTCTGTTGTTTTGTCTCAGATGAGCAGGATGAGTCTGCTGCAGCCAATGGAGGTCACAGACTGCCACGGAGCCTGGGTAAGCTGAGCCTGCTTGGTTTTTGGTTCTTGTATCTGACTCTCCGTGCCACCCTTTGAAAAATGTAGTCTTTTAAAGTGTACTACAAGCAGGGTTGAAAGTAAGCTGGTAACAGCTGTTTGGCTGGTTTTTGCTGCTTTAACACACATACAAAAGCAGCATTACTAAAGCGGTGAATCAGGCAGCACTTTATCTCATCATTTTAGTGTCTGTGTGGTTTTTAGCATCTTATCATCTCTATGTAATGCGATTCACGTCCCTCTCTCCCCTTCACATAATCTGCCCACTCTCCTACTTCCCTAAACAAACGCATTGAGCACGCACATCTTACAGGGTACGTTTGATTTCTTGTCTGGGGATGCTCAATTCATTCACAGTCAAAAAGGCATTCTATGCAAGTTGGAGGTTGGTCAGAAAAACCATAAATGATTCCTACAGTTTTCTGAACACTATTGTGATTGATTGTTAAGGATAAAACCTAATTCAATGGTAGAAGTGAATAGTGAAATGCCTATTCGCATTTCACTATTCCTGGTTTTATGTATTCACAGATTTTTTTTCAGTCACGTGACTCCTCTGGTTCATCACAAAAACTCTGTTCAAGACGCTTGAATGAGACTTTTGCGTCCAAAGGAGGTGCTGTGTGGAGGAGCAGAGATGAGGAGCACGCTGGCCCGTCGGCTTCCTTGATGGCTGCTAAGGAATATTTCACAGCTATTTCTACCGGTTCCTGAATTGTTACCAATCAAAGTTTGTGCCCCTGCATGGAGAAATAGCATCAGCTGACTCCAGAAAATCCTGAAATGCTGAGGAAGATAATTGCAGAGATTAATAAGGAATGATGAATAAATGATGGATGAAAAGGTTGTTATGCCAAGATATGTTTCCCCTGTCAGAATTTGTTTCCCCTCTGGACTGACGCGCCGTGGCCAATGTTCAAATCGCACTGCAGAACTTTTTGCACTTAAGTGATGAAGGAGAAAGCACGGGCTCTAAGAGACAGACTGACACTCCTAATCTGCGTTATAAATTATACGACGGTACAGTCTATTGCTCTGAATTAAAGAAAAAAACTCTTTATGTCTGCAAAGAGTTTCCAGTTATCTTAATTTAGTTTTGTCTTAATCCAGCTTTGGTGGTGTAAATAAAAGCTCTTTTTGAGCAATATTCCAATGCTCTTTAGTAAAATTTTTAACAAAGCATCAGAAATGTTTCAGAAGGGTTTTTGATGAGTAAGGATTAGTGACGGACAGTCTTGGGGTTGGCTTCTCTGTATTCGTGTATCCGGCGTATTTGTGGGTGTCTGGTCCCTAAACCCAGCAAATACGAAGGAATACGTTATTCTCAATTGAATTAATAAGCATAAGGGATGTAATGATTCATTTTAACAACATTCAATTCACATCATAATCTGTGATTGCTGATATGATTCATATTCAATATTGGTCCATTTAAAAAAAAAAAAAAACTTGTTCTGTTCATTTTGGTTCATTTTGAACGATCTGATTGGATCCATTTCACTAACCTTAAAATCGATCCAGGACATATTTAGCCAAAAATTTAACCAGTTTGACTCAGACATTTTCCAGATTTCTTACAAGTGAATCTAGTGTAAATTAAATATGTGTACAAACAAACAAGTAAACAAGAATTTATTGCAACATTTTAGTTTTATTAAGTTCAGCCCACTGTTGCTTTTCCATATATTTGGAACGGAACAAACGGAACATCATTAGAACGTTGCACTACATTTCCAGTGTACAAGATTTTGCTATGGCTACTTTACAAGAGAAGAGAAAAACTGAGAGAAAACAAATAATCAATTTAAATTTGACTCTTGACTATTTTTGTTTTTGATAACTTGTAGTTAGCTAAAGCACTTGCTTGCCTTGTACGAACAGAATAACTTATTGTGCTTCACCAGTCTACAGTAGATATTACAGTTTTTCTCAGTCGCTTTAGAACAATTCTCAGATCAGAATGAAATTCCCAAAGCTATTTGTTCAATCTTCACATCATGATGTCACTTGTGCACATCATATAAGCAGTTTCTCACTTCTTTGAACAAGTTGCAATTGCTTTTGTACATCCATGCAAATGATTATGTACAATTCTCTGCTCTTTGCTACATTATCAATTGTTTAGGTCATGTTGATCAAAATGTATCATATAGTTCACTGTGCAATAGGCTTACTCCTCAAAACACCTAGTCATTAGTTCATCGTATAAGTCATTAACTGCAAAATGGTTGACCAAGTTGTCATAATGTGACAAACATATTTCGCTGCATTGCAAGAGAGGATATTCGCTGTGATGTGGATGAGAATTTGTGACCTAACATACAGGAACGACAAGAGGTGTAGGAAGACCACACCAATTCTTACTGCACTGCCTGTACTGTTGTACAGAATATTGTCCTATCTTTTTTTTCCTTTGTGTCACTGTTTGCAGTGGTTTTTTTCTATGTTGGTATGACATGGTCTGTCAACAAAATACAATATCTACAGTTTTTCTCAGTCGCTTTAGTACAATTCTCAGATCAGAATGAAATTCCCAAAATTATTTGTTCAATCTTCACATCATGATGTCACCTCACCTCCAGGTCTTGAAGATTGAGTACATCAACAAAAGGCCCACCTACGCCAAATTTTGGTATGACATGGTCTGTCAACAAATTACAATCTGAACAATAAAAGTGTAAATGTGAATCTTGTCCAGTCTCTTGCAATCAAACAAAAAAGGTGTAACTTACATTTTACAATAATTGTCATCAAAAGTTTAGCCATAATTTACATCAGAACCTCCCTCTAAAGTACACAGTTATATTGACAACATGACTAAGTAATTTGACTGTCTTGTTCGTAGACAATGACACAAGGACTTGACATTCTGATGGCACTGACATGTTCAATGACATAAAGACTTAGTTTTCAGAGATGAACTAAAGATTTTGAGCAAGTTACAGGCTTTTGCAAGAAATCCATAGTGGTTTGCTGTTTGTACAAATTGTTTTGAGAAATGCACACACATATTTGCAAACTTCAATTCTGATCTGAGAATTGTACTAAAGCGACTGAGAAAAACTGTAAATACTCTGTAATGAAAAATCTCCTAAATTTCTCAAATCATTTTAGATTGTTATCAGTTTCCTTCACACAGATGCTTCTGATTTTTAAGACAATTTTCTAACTGTATGTGGTGGAGATGTGATAGTAAATAGTAAAAAAACAAAAGAAGAAGAAGACCCTGCCTGCTTTTACAGTCTGAACACCACAGACTCAAAGAACATTTATGTAACCGCACAATGGAGTCTATGGAGACTCGAATGTTATCTTCTAATGTGGTTTTCATTCCTTTCTGGTCAGAGTTCAATCTAAGCCATACCATCCCAAAATAAGCTTCTGTGATAAATTGTGGTATTATTTGAGAGAAAACAAACCAAGAAAGAAGGGACTTTAGAGCCACATCTAAATGAAAGTGTGAAAGCGGTTTAAAACTGCTTGCTATTCATGTCCCTGGATTTTTTGCTAGATCTGTTCAGCTACTTGTAAGAATCCCAACAACAGTTACAAAGGCAGCAGATTGGAGCTATTAAAAAGTGCCAAATTGGCTTTTACAAATAACAGTTAGCTAAGTCTAACATGGATGGTGTTTTGTTTGGTCCCTCAGACGCTCAGCCAGCTCAGCAGGCCCTGTGCAAAGTTCGCACTGAGGTGGTGGAGGTCACCCGGGCGATGCTGGACCGCAGCAACGCTAATTTCCTTCTATGGCCGCCATGTGTGGAGGTGCAGCGCTGCTCTGGATGCTGCAACACCAAGAGCTTGCAGTGTGTCCCTGTCGTCACACACACTAGATACCTCCAGGTAAATATTAACTCACCAAGTGTTTTTTTTTTAATTTCTCTGCTTTTTTGCTCTTTCTTCTTGCGTTTTGGATCCTGATAGATGTTTGATATGATGGTCATGGGCAAGATCAGAGGCAGAACACGTGCTTAAGTTGTGCAAGAAATCAATAAAAACAAAACTGTGGTACAACAAACAAAAGAAAATATACAAGTTTAAATTATTGCACGGTTAGCGCTCTTGCAGCAAAAAGGCCCCCGGTTCAAGTCCCGGCTGGGGACCTTTCTATGTGAAGTTAGCATGTTCTTCCCGTGCATGTGTGGGTTTTCTCCGGGGACTCTGGCTTCCTCCCACTGTCCAAAAACATGCTTCATAGGTCAATTCGTTACTCTAAATCAGGGGTGTCAAACTCATTTCCACCGAGGGCCACATCAGTATAGCGGCTGTCCTCAAAGGGCCGGATATAACTTATACATGTAACTAAATGTAATGAAACATACATATAACTACTCCTCAATGTTAAACAACTAATTTATTTATTTATTATAACTTTCGAAAGTGACAATTACAGTTGCATAGAAAACATATGTTTGCTTGTTATTCTAGCAGAAAATCCTTTCAATTAGATTCTGCCAGGTTAGGTTGTATGGACAGTGTTTGTGTCATAATGTATAGTTGCCCAATCCGATATTTCAAGGCAGATTCTCCCTAGATATGAATAAATACACACCAATTTTTAATATTCATTTTAAGAAATCAAAAACTTTTATGCTCTCGGGGGCCACATAAAATGACATGGAGGGCCACATTTGGCCCCCGGGCCTTGAGTTTGACATATGTGCTTTAAATTGTCCCTAGATGAGAATGTGAGAGTGGATGGGTGAGTGATTTGTTGCCCTGTGACAGACTGGCGACCTGTCCAGGATGTCCGCCTGCCTTCGCCCACGAGTGACGATAGATTTGTGGAGATAAATGAACGATTGAATTTATTCTTTGACTATGTCAAAAAAACACTATCCCCAAAAAAAATATTTCCTTCTGACTTCTCAAAGCTCTGCCTGTGTCTGACATTTTGCGCCAGTTTGTGTCCGATCATAGAATTATACGTACAAATGAAATACAGCCTTTTGACTTCCCTCCTCATCTCCAGGTCTTGAAGATTGAGTACATCAACAAAAGGCCCACCTACGCCAAAGCGGTGGTGTCAGTCGTGGACCATGTGGAATGCAGATGTCAGCTAGCTCCACGCCTCCCAGCATCCAAGAAAAAATCCTCTCGCAGGCAGCACAGCCACCTCCATCGAAACCAGACATTCAGCCAATCACCTGTGCAGGAACAGGTACAAGTGCTGTCAGGCACCCTGAAGTATTCATGGCCGGGAGGTCCCTTTTGGCTTGAATCTGATGCAAAATTTGTTTTTTTAGGTCAAACAGGTTAAAGCTTGCATCAGTCCTGGGCTGCAAGGATCATATTTTTTTTATTGTCATGTTGTCTTACTGCATGTTTGAGTAAAAACGTTGCCCCTGCCACATAGTCAAAAACTCACCACAATTTGCATGGTAGCGATGCGTTGATCACAAACGAATTGTCACTTGCCATTTACTCTTTACTGGGAGCCTTTTTTTTTCTGTCTTTCACCCTTTTTTCCTTTTTCTTTCTTCAAGTGGCTTGGGATTAGACAATATGCGTTTGTGCGGAGCCATTGTCACTAAAATAAAATTTGGACTGAACAACCCTTCCCTTAGTGCCAACCTTTACCATCATTAAAAATATTGTTTTTATTGATTTGCCCTTTTAGATGTGTGTTTTGTGTTCTGGTTGCAGTTTTTTGTTGTTTTTCTTTCAACTTGTTCAAAAGGAGAAAAGCTTAAAAAGTATGTAGTTAAAAGTTGAATTGTAAATATTTGCTTTTTGTTTTTATCATTTATTTTGTTGGAATACATAAAACCATATACACATTATACACTGAATAAAAATATTTTTTTTACATTAGTTATTAATTTTGTGCTTAGTTTTATATCGTTGTCGATAAAACATCGAATAACGCAACAAATCAACTTAAGGAGCTGTTTGGGAGTCGAAAGAGCCTCTAAGAGGAGCCGGAATTCCAATCTCTATGGCACGAACCTAGAACTCGGTGAAAATGAACTTTTGGGGTAGTGAAAGACCCCTTCACCCCTTTATTGAAACTTATTTTGGATTATTGTAAAGTTATAGCCAAAAATGTAGCCAATCTTTTTAATATTTATTGTAAAGTATAGGTATGCATCAGAATATTAGTTTAAAAAAACACAACATTCTCAGTGAACATAAAAATAAGTGAAAGAGAATACATTTTTTTTTACTAAAAGTGCTTTTGTTTGCCACAAAGGTGAAGCTGCACCCAAAAGATGAGCTGCATCAGTTGGAGGAGCTGAAGCAGAACCAGAGGGGCCATCTGGAGGACCTGTTGGAGCAGCACTGGAGCTCCAGAGGAGACACCTTCAGGCAGCCGGGGGAAGGCTACAGCCTTGCCAAGGAGGACACATCCCGTTCTGGGGATGCTGTGTTCTTTGCTCCACACTGGGTTCATAACTCCACCAGGCTTCTTGGAGCTGAAGAGCAAACAGAGAAACAGGAGGATGCCGAGAGGAAGGATGAGAAAGTCTCAGAGGACAATAAAACTTTCTCCACAGGAGACAATGTTGGTCTGGAGGCTACAAGAGAGCTGGAAGACTATGTGAATGGGCTGGAAAAGACGAAAGGGAAAGACAATACAGAAAGCACACACATACAAACACACATCCAGCAAACAAAAGATGACAAATCCATGTTTTTGAAGAGTCACACAAGAGGACTTTATCAGCAGGTTACTGAAAACCCTCGAGAGGATGCCCTGATTGAGAGACTCGGAAGCAGATTCCAACCCACTAAAGAACCAAATCCAGAACCTAGAAGGAGAGAAAACGAGACTCCCGAGGTGGAGAGGATTTTACAGATGGAGGAGGAAAAATTAGAGGCTGAGAGAAAGGAGCTTCTTCTTCTTCACAAGAGGTTGGACCAAGAGAAGGAGGTTCTGCGACAGCAGCAAAACAGAAGAGAGGAGGAGGAGCGGCTGAGAGAGGAAGAGGCAGAAGACGGCCAACACCATTCTGTGCAAACAGTTACACAGAAACCAGGTAGGGATTTTTTTGGTATAGTCGATTCATACATTGGTTATTTTCTTCAGCATTTATGATCTATTTACTACAGTAAAGTGTCTCATGACATGTTCAATAACGGTCCAGAATGTGACAGTTTAAACCAGTGAAACCATGTAGAGACTAACAGATGTAAAAACTCTTTCCTCTTGCTTGTTGTCAAATTAAGCCTTTTTAAGTCATCTTAAAATACTGAGATACATTCCCTGTTAGTCTTTTTGAGGTTCTTATAAATGAGTTTAGTCTTGTTTTTTTTCTTTGTTTTTTTACATAACCAAGATGTGTCTAATTTTATTAGGATTTTATCAGGCACCATTTATTTTAGTCTTTCTGAGACATATGCAACTCAGGTTCTCTATTTGGTCTCTGATATATTATTTTATATTATTATCATGGATTTTGTATTTATTTTTTTCAAAGTAAATAGCTAATACTTCTCTTTTTTTGGCCTTAATTGACTTGAGTTGTGTGTTGGTTCTTCAGTAGTTCTTCCTGTGCTATATTAAAAAATATATTAGATTACTGTATCATAGTAGTCATTAATACACAGTTTTACCTTTTTACACTAAATACTATAATTACTGCAGTAAATTTATCGCTACAGAGTTTATGTTCTTTTTCTGCAGATTTAGTGGTGAAAATTTATTAGGCTTTTACTACTTCTCACTGCCTTTCAGATATTTCTTTTTTCTTCTTATATATTTTTTTCTTGCATTACTCTTTGCATTACAATTCTGAGAGACTAACATTGTCAAATAATGGATTACTTTAAAAGTAATCTGTCATTTTTAAAATTTGAAAGTAACCTATTTTTGAAACCTACAGCTATAAAAAAGAACCCAAAGGAACTCTTTGTCCTTTCAATTCAGGACAAGTTAGTTTATTTTTAAAATAATTCACAATCAAGGTTGACTCAAGGTGCCACACAAAAAGAGGCAATAAATCAAGTGACGTACACTAAACTAATTCCAAACGGTTGGTTTCATTTTAATTCAGTCTTAGTCCAAATCATTTTGGTAAAGCCAGATTGTTTTAATTCGGTTTTAACGCGGTTTGACAAACTTTTTGACTCGTGGGCCACAAAGGGTTTTAAAATGTGACAGAAGGGCCAGACAAGGAGCAGATGGGTGGAATGTTTTGGCAATCCAAGAGAGAAAGAAAAAGCATGGAATCTGGACAAAACATGCTTTAACTTGGATGGAAATTGATGTATATATTTTGAAACAAAACATTTTGGAAGTTTAAGTTTTAAAATTGAGGCTTTTCTTCTAATTTTACTGCCAATCGCACCAATTGGTTGATGTCCCTCAGGGTATAATTCAAACTTAGAGTAGTGCTGCATTCAAGTGGTGTTGGAATGATCGGAAAAATGACTGTCCAACTCTGAAAACACACATGAACTTCAGAAAAACAACAAATCTTCCATTAAATACATTATATATGTGACTATATATTTATATTTGTAGTGCACTATGTGGAGACACCAGACCTACAGAGAAAATAAATCATTAATAAGAATTATTAATATAATTTATTCCAGTTTGGCGGGGATTCATTAGTTAGTCCAAGCCAGTGTTAGAAGAATGGTCTGGATAAAAGACACACAAAAGATTTGGGTTGTGCTCCTAGAGCAAGCAGTTCTTCCATAAGAACCAGACTCCAGATCGATCGAGCATCTGTTTGGAGACAAAAAAAAAAAAAAAAAAAAACACGGCAATGTGTGGTGCAATAAAAAAGGCAGCAGGGAGAAGCCAGGAATAGGAGAACAGATAATCACCAGAACACATGATGTAGGACAAAATAGGTACTTCTGTGATTGGAACAGTGACATATGACACTGAAATTTGTGTATGAGTGTTTGTCTGAAAACAACCCCTCCAGCACTAGCAGAACTAAAGATGTGACTATATGTCAGTAGGATACTTCTTGGGGCACATATGTGTGCAATGGTACCAACTAGATTGCTAGAAATTAGGCAAACATTGAGTTGCTGTAGCTCTAACATCAGGAAATCAGAGGAAAATGTATCCAACTGTCCTGGTAATATATGTGTATACTTATGTAGCACTTATGATGAAATTAAACTGAAAATACATTCAAATTCAACTTTATTGGTGGCAAATTTATTTGGTGGCAAATTGTGTATACCTATATAGTGCTTTACAACCTTCTTAGAAGGCCCAGGGTGCTTTTCACCGAGTCCCATTCCCTGATGCGCACACACACACACACAGACTGATGATGGATCTGCTGCCAAACACTGGCACCAACCTATAACCACCAGGAGCAATGTGGGGTTCCCACTTTGCTGTCTTGCCCAGGGATGTTTAAACACATGAGTGTCAAAGGCAGGAATCAAACCTGTGATCTCCTGATCAGAAGTCAATAACTCTCCCTCTGCACCACAGCGGTCCCTGCAGACTTCAGTGTTACATTCTGCTCTGTTGTTACAGAGATATTAACCACCACCACTCGGAAACCATCGGCTCCAACAGTGCCCAGACTTCTGCTTCGCCCAAACCACATAAAGAAAAGGATGAAGAAGAACCGCAAACGGATCAGCAAGGCAGCTATGAGAGCGATGCTCATGTAGAACTGAAAGGATCTGGGTGAGCTGATCTCAAAACTTTGAAATGAAAAGAAAAATGTTCACGATTAAAAGGAAAATGATAAAAACCGAGTGGCTAAGATGTTTTTCCTTTTTTCTTCAGGGAGAAACAGCAATCAAGGGGATTTTGAGGATGGTCCCTTTTGTTCACATATTTATTCATTCGTCGTTTAACCAGCTCTTCCTGTGAGATCTCCCCAGTAACACTACTAATGACTGATGCCGAACCTGTAACTATTCCTGGATGGAGTTCAGAAGAGTGAGTGAAAAAAAAGGATAGAAACAAGGGATTTTCTCAGGACAATACTTGCCATGACGACAGATGGAAGGATAAAGCACCAAAGGAGACTAAAAGACTGAATAATTGCATGAGAAGAAGCCCAGCTGTACAACTGTGGAAAATAGTGCAATTTCAGAACCCTTGTTTAGATATCAGCAGAAAGAAGCTGCACTTAAATGTTAATGTGTTCATGTCGAGTCGGAAATTGAAAGTTTATCATCTTAAACTGAAATAAAACTAAATTTGGAAGGGAAAAAGGATCAAACTGAGACATAGATGTTGGTTTGTAATTGGATAACCATCAAGATAACCAAAAAACTAACAACAGAAATGCTATGTGTGATATCAGTCATTAGCATATTAATGAGATGGTCTGTCTTTAACCAAATGCTTTGTTGTATGTAACACTGGAACAAAAAATGTGGTGAGGGGAGTCAAAAACATCATTTTGCATCAAAATCAGTCAGACTGTGTGCTTCTATCCTTATTTATTTATCTTTACTGTCAAAGTGGGAATAATGTTCCAAACAAATACTGCAGGAGCAGTGTTGCTCTGATAAAAGCTACAACTCTGCTCTGTCCTGGTTGTTTTTACAGAAATAAATATGCAAAATTCTTCATGTCCCTTCAACTTAGATGAACATTTGTGGCAAAAAAAAGACATGTGCCGTTTTTGGCTTCTACACCTCTGATATACACTATATTACCAAAAATATTTGATCACCTGCCTTAGCTCACCCTGCCATCACATTCCTAAACCATTGATTTAAATATGATGTTGATCCACCTTTTGCAGTTATTACAGCTTTAACTCTTTAGGGAAGGCTGTCCACAAGGTTGAGGAGTGTGTTTATAGGAATTTTTGACCAAAAGCCCATTGGTGAGGTCACACATTGATGTTAGTCACGAAGGCCTGGCTCTCAGTCTCTGCTTGAATTCATTCCAAAGGTGTTCTATCAGGTTCAGGTCAGGAGTCTGTGCTGACCTGTCAAGTTTATCCACACCAGACTCTGTCATCCACGTCTTTATAGACCTTGCTTTGTGCACTAATGCACAGTCATGTTGTAAGAGGAAGGGGCCCGCGCCAAACTGTTCCCACAAGGTTGGGAACATGGAATTGTTTTAAATGTTTTGTTATCCTGACGGATTCAGAGTTCCTTTCACTTGGAGTCCGAGTCCTGATAAACAACCCCCATACCATAATTCCGCTTCCACCAAATTTCATACTCGGCACAATGCAGTCCAAAATGTACTGTTCTCCTGGCAACCTTCAAACCCAGACTCATCCATCAGACTGCCGGATGGAAAAGCAGGATTCATCATTCCAAAGAGGGCGTCTCCGCTCCTCTAGAGTCCAGTGGCGGCGTGCTCTACACCACTGCATCCAACGCTTTTTGTTGCAGTTAGTAAGGTGTGGCTTGGATGCAGCTGCTTAGACATAGAAACCCATTCCCTGAAGCTCTCTGCTTACTGTACTTATGCTAATCTGAAGGTCACATGAAGTTTGGAGCTCTGTAGGAATTCACTGTGCAGAAAGTCATCGATCTCTTTGCACCATGCGCTTCCCTCTCCATCAGTTTACATGGCCTACCTCTTTGTGGCCGAGTTGCTGTTGTTTCCAAACTCTTCCATTTTGTTATGATAGAGCTAACAGTTGACTGTGGAATATTTAGGAGTGAGGAAATTTCACTACTGGATTTGTTGCACAGGTGGCATCCTAGGCAGTTCCACGCTGGAATTTACTGAGCTCCTGAGAGCGGCCCATTCTTTCACAAATGTTCGTGAAAACAGTCTGCATGCCTGATTGTTTTATTTTATACACCTGTGGCCAGGCCAAGTGATTAGAACACCTGATTCTGATTATTTTGATGAGTGAGCGAATACATTTGGTAATAGAGTGTATATCCCAATAGGAAATGCCTTTTTTTCTAATTGTTGTCTCTTTGTTTTCTGTTTTTCTTTCAGTGCAAACTGTCCTTAATCTAATTTGTTCACTCTCTACAAAAACGTTAACTCTGGTAATTTACAGCAGGGCTGCCCAGTCCGGGTCCTTGTCATTATCCATCCACTCTTGCTTCACTTGTTATTAACATAGATCAGTTTTGTTGGGTCACTCGGGACCTGGAATCATTTATTGTTGGGTGAAATGGCCAGAAATTAAGTTATCCAACTTTTTTCACACCCAATTCGATTCTCAATTCTACTAGATTTTTCTCTCTCCCTCCCTTTAGTTTCTGTTACGGCAATTACAGATGATGTAACATATTTAACAAAAACATACAATTTTTTACATCTCAGTGGGAAGTTGGCCTGAACACAAAGGGCAACTACATAAGCTTTGTAAAACTGTGCGGCAGGTGTTTTGTGAACTGCTGCTAGCTTCATACAGAAAAAAACACTTCTGCTTCTCAACAAAAGTGCCTCTAAAACAACTTCATTGTACTCCCATTTTTGGTAGCAACTGCCCTCAAATAGATTTTTTGGGCCGCTACAAGTCTAAAGTCACAAAACTGAAGCAGTTCCATTGAACTGAAAACGTTTTTAAGTCTGCACGTAGCAAGAAATGGGCGAGCCGAGCTTACTCCGAACAACAAAAGCCTTAGAAAGCAGAGTCCTGGGCTGGGATTATAAAAAATCCTGTTTTTTTTTAAATAAAGCAACAAATTTCAGTTTATAGATACAATCAGTTTATCACATAGCCCTGAAATCATTCGATTCCAGGGAATCAGCAGTCAGTTGAGCAGGAAAGGCTGGAGAACAAGAAGGGTGGTCTGGCTCCACGACCCGGTTCTGGCAGCTCTGGTTTAAGCCCTGGTCCCACCAAATGCTGAATCAGAATAGACGCAAATTTATGCTTCTCTTACCTTAGAACAAGAAAAAAAAAATCTAGTCACAATTTCTAATTCAAAAATCTTTTTATTCTCTTCACTGAGTCCCAAAGGTTTAGTAGCTTCCATGAAGACAAAAAAGTCCTTGGTGGAGCACTGTGTCCACTCTGCATTCTCATTTAGTGGAGTCCTAACCCAATAAAACAAAAATCAACAACACACATCATGTATTTCTGTCCTGTGTGTTTTCAAATGAAAAAGACAATCTACTGCTTTGAGTACAGAAATCTATGAACCCTTTAAGTTATTTAAAAACAAGGCTTGTATGTTAAGGCTTGTATGTTACAAAGTTTACTCCGTTTTTTTCTAGTTTGGTTAAAAGGGAACGTCTGTCATAACTTTGCAACATGATGCTATTTCCATATAAGAAGCTAATGTGCCCAATTGTTATTTTTGTGTATTTTTATTGTTTTATTGAACTAAATGGTCCAACACTTGCACAAGATTTAACCAGGCACTAGTTTGCTTTTTTAATTTGAGTTCAGGCTGCTGGTTAAATAAGTGTCGCAAAGCTTTGGCTTAAGTTAAAGGTAATGCAAAATTATTAAGTTAAGTAAAAATGGAAGTACATTGAAAAACGGAATCACAGAAGACAAATTTTCAAATGGGTATAACCAAAATGCTATATTATCTGTAATGTAAAAAAAAAAAATCTGAAAATTAAAATCTGCCCTCAACCCTTGACACCTATTGATGCAAATATGCACTACAGCTCCCAATAAAAGAAAGTGTTTTTTTTTATTAATTCCCTTGTTAGTTATTAAATTGAAGATCCAGGCCATAATTCATAAAACAGGATAAAGGTGAACCCATAAGGCCACGCTCTGTTGTTTATGATTCATTTTTAGGTTTTAATGGGACAAAAAATGACTACAGGAATCTACTCTTACAGGAAATTTACTGACTCATATGGATAAGAAGATTATGTTAGGGTTAATGGCCGACGAAGTGTGCGTTTATTACTTTTTAACGCACGCCGCGGAAGCCTGAACCGTCCAACGCGAACTTTATACCATGGTCACTTACAAAAGCAATACATATTAACCAGGTTTTAGTCCTTTGATTTGAATATTTCATACACAGGTCAATTAGATAATAAAAAAAATGATTCTGCGATAATAATAAAAAAGCACAAAAACACAAATAACAAATAAAACTGAGTTTTTTTAACCCCAAAACAAGCCATGGTGATATCAGTGTAACAGATCGGAAATGTGCTTTGTCTTTGATATACCCCACATAATTTTCATTTTAAGGTAAAATGTGTCTGGGTTAAAGCAAGAATAACAAAGATGAGTGTGTTCCAAGCCCCTTCCTTTAGTTACAGCAGTGGATGTAAACCCCAAAATACTACATGTTATGATTACTCAAAGAACCTTGTTGGGGTCACAGGGTTGTTGGAGCCAACCCAGCTACTGTTGGGTGAAAGCAGGGCACACCCAGTACAGGTCACCAGTCTGTTATAGTCAAAAGGTTAATTGAAAATTTTAAATGGCCTCAAAGTGTGAATGTGTACAGTGTGGCAAAAAGGTATTTAGTCAGCCACCAATCGTCCAAGTTCTCCCACTTAAAAAGATGAGAGATGCCTGTAATTTTTATCATAGATATACATCAACTATGAGAGACAAAATGAGAAAAAAAAAACCCAGAAAGTCCTGTTGTCTGATTTTAAATGATTTCTTTGCAAATTATGGTGGAAAATAAGTATTTGGTCAATAATAAAAGTTCAACTCAATACTTTGTTACATATCCTTTGTTGGCAACTTTCTGTACTTTCTGTAACTCTGCTCAAGGTGATCACAAACTGTTCCTGGTATTTTGGCCCATTCCCCCATGCAGATCTTCTCTAGAGCATAGATATTTTGAGGCTGTCACTGGAGGCTGTCACTGGACATTCAACTCGCTTCAAAGGTTTTCTATAAGGTTGCGATCTAAAGATTGGCTGGGCCACTCCAGGACCTTGAAATGCTTTTTATGAAGCCACTTCTTCGTTACCCAGTCAGTGTGTTTGGGATCGTTGTCATGCTGAAACACCCAGCCACGTTTCATCGTCAATGTCTTTACTGATGTAAGGAGGTTTTTTTCTTAAAATCTGATGTTACATAGCTCCATTCATTCTTTCATTTACATGGATCAGTCTTCCTGGTCCCTTTTTTGAAAAAAAAAGCCCCAAAGCATGATGTTTCTACCCCCATGATTTAAAGAAGGTGTGGTGTTCTTTGGACACAACTCAGCATGTTTTCTCCTTTAAACACCAGGAGTAGAGTTCTTATTGAAAAGTTCCATTTTGGTTTCAACTGACCATATAACATTCTCTCAATCCTCTTCTGGATCATCCAAATGCTCTCTAGCAAACTTTAGAAGGACCTACGAATGTAATGCTTCAGTGGGGGGACAGTGCCCGATTTGAGTCCTTGGTGTGTTACTGATGGTAGCCTTTGTAACTAATGGTCGCAGCTCTCTGCAGGTCATTCACTAGGTCCCCCCGTTTGGTTCTGTGATTTTTTCTTACCAATTTTTGTGATCATTTTGACCCCAGGGGGCGAGATCTTGTGGGGAGCCCCAAATGGAGGGAGATTATCAGTGGTCTTGTATGTCTCCCGTTTCCTAATAATTGTTCCCACAGTTGATTTCTTATCACCAAGCTGGTTACCATTTGCAGATTCAGTCTTCCCAGCCTGGTGCAGGTCAACAATGTGGTTTCTGGTGTCCTTAGACATCTCTTTGGTCTTGGTAATAGTTAAGTTTGGAGTGTGGCTGTTTGAGGTTGTGGACAGGTGTCTTTTATATAGATAAAAGGTTCAAATAGGTGACATTAATATAGGTAACAAGTGGAGGACAGGGGAGAGGGGAAGAAGTTACAGGTCTATAAAATCTTAGTTGTTTGTAGGTGAACAAATACTTATTTTCCACCATCATTTACTGAATAAATTATTTAAAAATCAGACAATGGGATTTATGGATTTCTCTCCTATTGTCTCTAATAGTTGTGGTAAACATATGATGAAAATTACAGGTTTCTCTCATCTTTTTAAGTGGGAGAACACAGTTGGTGGCTGACTAAATACTTTTTTTGCCCCACTGTATGTTTGTGTGGCCCTGTGACAGACTGGTGACCTGTTCAGGGTGTGCTTCACCTTCACCCAACAGTAGTTGGATTGGCTCCAGCAACCCCATGAAAGATGAATGGATGGATTGTGTGAACTCATATCGTATATGCAAAATCCAGACGTCATCTCTTTTTAACTGAAACAACTGCACTAAAACATACAGTATATAAAAAAGAAGTGGTTAGATTGGACCAAATTATTTTTCATATAAAGACTAAAAAAAAGAAAAAAAAAATTAACAGTGACGTTAGTTTGTGCTTGGTTGCTGAAGTGTTTGACA
This sequence comes from Oryzias latipes, assembly GCF_053564925.1. Taxonomy (NCBI): domain Eukaryota; kingdom Metazoa; phylum Chordata; class Actinopteri; order Beloniformes; family Adrianichthyidae; genus Oryzias; species Oryzias latipes. Next base: position 8,122,251 of record NC_136244.1, read on the forward strand.
AAAGACAGAGGGGTTGCACAAAAGCAGGTGAACTTTGGCACACACTTAAATTTTAGTTTGCTTTTCATGGTTACACACTTGACTCTTGGCTCCAAAAACTCCAACTCAGCATTCAGCTGCACATCTCTGCATGTGAGCCAAACTGTCATATGCTCTCCTGTCTCAAACTGGGGAAACCCAATAAATCTTGAATGGTTTGTGGTCTTAGGAGGGTTATTTACAGAACTGTGACCTGCACGTAACACCTTCAAGTTAGTGTGTGGTCAGGTACTACTGCAGCTTTTCCACAGCCAGTCTCACACATGGACTCTAACTCCAAACTGCAAATTGTCTCTAAATTCAGCATCAAGGTGGGATGTATGTTTTGCCATTTGTGTTTCTGCAGCATCCCACCTCCTGCAGACATAAAAAAGCAGGGAGATTATCTAATTTTTCTGTGGTAAACACACATACACAGGACGTGCAATCATTCAAACACAAATAACGGCCGCCATAGCATTTTCTGGGGGTGTTTGAGGGAGCAGAGGCCTTTCCAAAGAGGTACGGGAGGTTTCATGGCTGACTGACTGACTGACTGACTGACTGCAAAAGAGGACATGGCTTGTTGACTGTCGGCTCACCAACGACAGCTCTGAGGACAATATTATGAACCATTGTGAACTGACCCCAGCCATTGTTACTGGTTCTATTGTTTTACTACATATCTTCCATTAAACTTTTTCCTCTGTCAGTCTCTCAGATCCAGTGGTTTTAAATGTTTCAAGATCTAAATCTGCACGTTTGAACCAGGTTTCTGTTAAATGTTTTCATGTCTCTGGCTTTCCAAATGTAATTTTAGCTTGTTCCATTGACTGCAAAAGAGAACTTGATCGAGTGAGTGGGACGTCACCCTTGGAAAAGGGTTTACTCCAACGAAATGTAGTCAATTCGGTTGCCATTTTGTTCGTGATTAGGACGGCGCCATGTTGGAGAATGTCAGATGAAGTCAGATGTCCAACCCTACGCAGTAATTGGTCCAAGTCAGTCGGAGTCAACGTTTGTATGGCAACCATTCTCGCCAATCAGGAGTGAGCGTGTTTAAAGTCCACTTGAAAGTGTCATGTTTGAACGTTCAATAAGAAACCACATTTTCATTAAGGGAATCTAATTGGTCAGTTTATAACTTGAATAACTTGCACTACAGAAGGATTTTTATGAAAACATTTTGGATTAGCAAAAACTTGTTTTGAAAAAAGGTAGCGGAGCAATAATGGTTATTCTGACAAATAGAAAGACTGAGTAATAGTTGTTTATTTCTCAATAAAAGTCTATGCGATTTAGTGTGTACATCATTTTTTGATTTCCTGATAGGGGAGGGGTCATTCAGTTCATGGTTTGTTTGTTTCTTTTCTACAGAGTGGTTCTGTTTATAATTACATATTTCAAAATGAAAAAACATCAATTTCATTTTGAAAGTACGAACTATTTACACTAAAACTTTGTTTGCTCAGTACAACAGGTTGTGTCAAATACTCATCAAAGTAATCCGTTAGTTCCTTATGAACACTTTCATTAGAATAGAATTTAACACTATCTGGACTTAAAGGGATTACACAAATCTGTATTTGGGTGAAATTATTTGTTTTGTAAGTCATGTAATTTATTAGGTTGGATAGATTCTTACTTTGTGTTTATTGCTTTGAGGCAGCTTCAGTTGTGACTTCACACTTCATGAAATGAATGGAAGAAAATTCTTGCAAAAAGGACACACACAATTCTGAAGTATTGGATAGTTTTGTTGCCTTTTTCCTAGGCCGGACTGTGGTTGAAGAAAGACTAAACTGAGAGGTGACTTTGTTTTTCACACAATCTTTTTCTACTTCCAGTTAAACATCACAGGATGGTGGGTTCTTACTAATTGAGAGAACTATTTAGAGATGTTACAGTTCATGATCAGTGTGTGATACCTGCTGTCTAGATGCTCAATAGAAGATGCAAAGGATGCCACAGACTTTGGGAATGTGTTGGACAAGATTTAAAATCTAATCAAAATGCATGATCTGAATGTTTAAGTATTTAGAATATCCGTATAAGCAATTCCCACAAGGAAAAGTATAAAAAAGCCACAAAAAAAAAAAAAAAACACACCATAAAAAAAATGATTTAGAAATGGAATTATGGACTTGTAATATTTTCAAGTTGCGGCTGCAAGAATGCCAAAAGGTCTCTGGAAGGGAGAAGCGGGCATCTCCCCATTGTGTAGGTGAACCACTTACCCAGTCACCACTTTATGTCAAATTATTTCATGTTTTGTTTGTCTCTAACCATGGATCCTGTTGTGTTTTGGATGCGTGTTGTTGTTGTGTTGTTTTTGTTTGGTGCGTTTCTAACTCTTCTCTCCTTTTGAGGTGATTCTTCCTGTGTGGTCGTGGAGGCGCGCCCATGGTTATAGCAGATGGAGGCCTCGTGTCTGCAATCAACCCATGGCTTGTACCAAGTCAAGGGAAAGGGGAAGAATTTTCTACTTGGTTTATTTTGTTTTGATTTATTCGTTTACCATTTAATACGATGGAGGTGGTTTTTTGTTATTTAGCAATTCCTTATGTAATAATGACAGATTATTTTCCACTGATTTTAAACGTTAATGCACTCCATTTATATTAATAGTTTCCTGTGATATTATACAGTTTAACTGATCTAAAGAGAGATTAGAGTGATTTCTTTCTGCTTGTACTCTCTGTATGCTGCAAACAAACAAACAAACATCAATTATAAGAGCTTGAAAGACAATTGTTGGCTGGTCTGAGTCTTTTGTACTGCAGGTTAAGCACCGATCTGAACCCTAAAGTCTCTTTTGAAAAAAAAAGTTTTTCTTTTTTTATACCAAATCATAACCCTCTGCTTTGGTCCTTTGAATTTCTTATTCTTCGTTTTATTTAAATAGAGCTTGTAATGTCTAACTTTACTCATCTCATTCTTATTTCCAAGAAGGAATCTCACACTTGACCTAGTTTAAAAAGGAATCAGGAAGTTGTTAAAGTTATTGTTGTAAGTTCCAAAAAGTGTCATGGTATTAATCAAACCTTTAGACAGCAGTTTGTATCCATGTAAAAAGCAGAATCTTAAGTGTTGCTGTTTCATCACTGCTGTTTTTCTGAAATATAATAAAGAATAACCGGTTTATTCACGGAATAAAGAAGCACCATGTAGATTTTGAGTAGCCTTGCTGGACGTGTCTTTGCTCTATTTCGTCATGCGACAGCGAAGCACAACAAGAGGAAACAGGACGTCTTCGGACAGGAGGTTACACAAGCTTTTGTGTGGCGCCGCGCACTGCCTACACCTTCCACTGCTTTGATTTTCCTGTTTTTTGTTTCACAAAGGACTGGGACACATTGTACACAGGTGACGACCCAACAACCCTGTCATCCAACATAGAGATACCAGAAGCCTTTTTGTGCTGCTTCAATGAACGCTGACGTTTCAGGTCATCCAGAAATTCATTTAGTCTAATGTGAATTTTCCTCATTTTTAAGATGCTTCCACTTTGTTTTAACTCTTCGAAAGGATGACTCAATTTCAAATAAGTGAGAACAAAAAAGGAGAAAGCTTGCATGGTAGATACTGTACCTTTTTCTGTTTCTGAGGAAAAACGTTTCAATTTGAGGAAACCCCCAGTGCTCTTGCATGTGAGTAAGTGAAGGGTCCAATGCTACGTTTACAATCGGCATTCTTCAACACGGGTTTAGCATGTAGTCACTGGACACTGTCTGTCGCTTTTACTGTTTACATGCAGATGTCTGCCCCCTACAGTTGGAAGAGACTTGCTGCGAAATGTCAAAGAAGTGCAAACCTCATGAATGTCGCTCCAGGCTTTTTCTTTCACAGCTCTATTCCGATGCAAGAAAGACTTGGTGTTTTTCCAGCCAGGCAAAAAATGCAATGATTAATTTCTCCTCCATTATCAATTTTCTAATGGTTGGCACTTCTGTGAATTAGAAGGGACGCCATCCATAAGTCACTAACAAACCAGAGTACCTCATTAGTCAAAGCTCAACTGGTTTTACCTTATAACCTGGATTCACCGGCCGCACATTTCGTACATTGAAACTTGCATAGCTACGCGTAAACGCAAACGTTTTGAATGTGAAAGCCTGGAATGCACATGAATGCATATTTACATAGACGTTTCATTGGAAGTGGTCGCTTGAACATGTGTTGCAGAGGACAGTAAAAGTTTCCAAAACATTTTAGAGGATTTAAAATTTATACTTGTCAGTTTGTTTAATGAATGATTTAGAAGCAGAAACTCATATTCTCGTAAGGCTGATCTTAGGAGAACTGTAAAAAGTAGAAACAAGGCCTCTTCACAGTTATTTTTTTTTAAACTTGTGAAAAGTAAAAAGACCAGCGCCTGTGGTCTGTAAGGTGTGATGTATTCTGAAAAAGAAATACCGTAAGTGCAAACTGTCAGGATGTGAGAAACGGGTCCCAGAATTTACACAGCTCAGAATTCACAAACAGTTTATTCACTTATCTAAGACAAATAAATCCAATCCACTGTGTTTTGAAAATGATATTTCACTAAATTGTGGTCTCACCAATCTAGTGATTTCTAATTGCTTGGGCACTCGATATTGGAGTTGTAGAGTCGGACAGCTCAACAAAATGGAAACGCACCATATAGTGCAGTCAGTAGTATGTAGTGAAGGAATTCAGAAAACGGGAGTCACAGTAAGTACATCCAAGAAGGTAATGCAGAACAGTCAAAACTGTGGGAACGGGAGACTCCCAATCCAGGATGGAGAGTGTCTGGCAGCAGATGACTTTTTGGCAGTGTTCCTCTGGGCAGAGCCTGCTTTAAAGGCAATGGCACAGGTCAGTGTGATCATGGTGGTTAAAATAAAATAAAAAAAGGAATCTTAAAAGCAACTCTAAAACAGATTGTGCAAAGATTTCAGGTCTAAGTCAGGTTTAACCTGTACTGGACCTTTACTTTCAAAACTGGACACAGACAAAAAAATTTTTTTTGGTAATGTTTTAGTTAATGTTTTGGTTAAAAACTATTGAGAAAAATCAGAAATAATGGTGACAAGTTCATTTTTTTGAAAACAGCAACCAAGATTTGAGCTCTAACATTAATTTCATTCTAAGAGGAGGGGTGATCATTACTCTAGTTAGAGAGTACAAAGAATATAAAAACCTGGTGAACAGTTGACCCAGCTCAGCCAGTGTCACAGTACCCTTCAGTCTCATCACACAGGGAAATGGTCTCAAAGTGAGGAAGTTAGTTTCAACATGCCAGGAATTCCAACAATGCATTCTGTCTGCAGAAAGGCTAAACACAACTATATGTAAACCTGGTTATTAATGCACAAAGTCTTATAATAGGAGGCTTTTGGGATGTATGGTAGGCAGGGGTCACTCTGTGGGTTAGGGTCAGGGTTTTGAATGGGATGTTGGCAACCACAGGGAGCAGAAATCTGAACTACAGAGACATCCGCCTTTTTGAGATGAATAAAATTAATAATACCTGCAGCAGGATTTTGAATAATCGGTAAGAGCTTCATTCTGCAGCTTGGCAGCCCTGTTAATAAAAAGTAACCAAGGCCAATGAGGAGTTGGGCAATGTGATAGGGTTCAACCTTCCTCATGTTGTAGTGGACAATTCTGGTTGTTAGAATGACCATCAAAGGTTTCAAAAAATCCCAGGAGACAATTGCTGAAGATCCTAAGTAAACAAAGAAAGTGGGTTGTATGACAGAGTTTGCTGGGAAAGTTTAAAGACTAAGGGGAGGGTAATTTTTATCTTTATTTAACCAGATCGAATTTTTTAGGGGAAATCGGGCCAAGAAGTTCACAACACACGAAATAAAAACAGATCAAGTAAAATAAAATAAAATGAAATAAAAATATGAGCACAAAGTGAATAGCAGATAAAAAGAAATGTAAGAGTAAAAGACTATGTTTACACGTTGCTCGGAAATGCACGTTTGAGCTACCACTTTTAGTGAAGAGTCTATTTAAATCCCCCCACCCCTTATTTCGCTTCCGTGTTTTAAACTTTCATGTTCACGGGTCGATACGCAAGGTTTTACGACTGTTAAGCAAATGAGGACAAGTCAAAAGTTTAATCACTTGAAATTTGACCAATCAGGGACTCGAATTTAGCAGTGACCTGTTGTGTTTTCATAATATAGAATTGCCAACCAGTTGAAAGTCAATCATGGAGAAATTAAAAAACCGCAGTTTCTGCCATCTTTACATGAAACCAAGACCTGTGACGGAAAAAGCCTAGAGCAAGATTCCAAAGATGATTTCCACCAATTCGACATTTCACGGCAAACCTCAGAAGACGGGTTGGATGGAGGAAGCTGATTTGCTGTGGTGACTCCTGAAGGGAAAAGTCAAAAGGAAAAGAAGAAGAGAGTAAAAGGTGGTTTTATTCTCAGACCCAGAGAAAAGCTCTTGCCTGATCTTTAAATTACTTTAAAAACTAGTCTTTTCTTCTCTTTCGTCTTTTTGGGTCATATGCAGGTCAGGAGTGATTGAACCTTTTCTTTCTTTACTTTTGACAGCTTTAAACAGCTTTGTCTTTTGTTCAATGTGCTCATGTTTAGCACATAATGCTGATGTGTCAGAAAGTAATGTGCAATAGCATAAAAGCAAAAACACAGTCGACAATTCTTCTCACTTTTAGAGTAGAATCAGAGGGAGAGTCTGATCTGTGCGACCCATTAAAGAAATTATCAGACAAAAAACATGTTTTTACCATCACTGATAAAGAATCAATTGTCAGCCAAAACAGGGCATCTAATTTTGTCACTTTTAGTTTATTTGTTAGTTTATGTACTTTAAATTTGCAGAATTTATTTTAAAATTACTTTTTTGAGTTTTTTTAAGCAACTTGTCAAAAAATCTGTTGTTTGTGTTTTTTCTTCCTTTTCCTGTTCAGTTTATTCCAGGCAATTAGGGACCCAAACAAGTACCATGTGTAATTTTCAGGTGGTTTGGTTTCATCAACTTTAAAAACAAGCTAAACCAAATAGAGAAGAAATCAAGGACTATCCTAGAACTCATATTTAAAGACATACAAACCTGCTTTCATGCACAGTGGCAGGAGTATTATGATCAGGGCTTGGAAATCTTCCAATTCTGGAGTGAAGCATGTGGTGTGATTTAAACAGAGCTATCCACCAAAGGATGATCACAAACTGATGACTGAGGAATACTTTTCAGTGGTGGTGAGCAAAAAGTTCTCTCAAATGAAAAAGGTGATGATTTAAATCCTCTCTGGATGATGAAGCATTGAATATAAACTGCAAGAAATAATTTAGTTTAACTTTGATCAAAGTTTCTTCTTTTCTTTTAAAAGCAACTTGAAGGAAAAAGTCAGAATAATTAGGAAGCTTGGTTACACATCTGATCTCTTGGGGCAGTCCGTCTTTTTTTGCAATATACTGCCACCTTGTGGGGAGATCATTTTCCAGAGAGGTTGTGAAGTGTAATTAGAAACAAACAAATACATAAAATGTTTTCTCTTTCTATTCACATCTGAAACAATAGTTGAAATATATATTTTTTAAACCTTGGAATGTTTCCAGTGAGAAATCATAAGATGGCAGGTGTTTTTGATGGTACTGGTTGGCCGTGGTGCAGAGGTGTAGCGGTAAACCTCTGATTGGAAGATCACAGGTTAAGTTTCCGTCTTGTCCAACTGCGTTGAAGTGTGCCGGAGCTCGACAGTTAACCCCTTACTACTCCTGATGGTTATAGGTTGGTGCAGCACAGCCGTCATCAGTGATTGAATGTGTGTGTGAATAGGTGAATTGTGCTGAAAAAACAGAAAAAATGCATTTGTTGTCACACGGCTGCTTTTACACTATGTAAACATATCTATTATATGTCCTTACTTTCCATAGAATAGGTAATGTACAGTGGAGTAAAAAAGAACCTTTTCTTCCATCACCTGTGCAAAGTGTTCCACTTAAAAAGATGAGCCGTGACAAACTTTTTTCATCCAGGTGTACAGTGTTCCCTCGTTTATCGTCACCCGAAGTAGGATTACTGATGTCTTCAACTTTAAAACTCACTACACACTTCATACACTTTTTTCAGAAAGACATGAACGTTTTCCACACTTTTTCTTTTTGGTTAAACTCTCAAAATTCAACTCTTTATAGCAAAATGTGTCCAGTTTTATAGAAGGGAAACAAAGAAACAAAACACACTGTTCAAGTAACATAATCTAGTGCCTAATGATTGATGATCTTCAGAAAACATTCATTCATGCTTTCAGTGAACAGCAACAGTAACTGATATTTATTAATCATTGATAATCATTAGAACACATGATCACATTAAACCAGTAATTATTGCAACACATCGCAGATCAAATAAAGAAAATCAATAGCTTATTAATTGTAATTCAAACATTTCAGTAATCATTATTGCACATGACACAATATAACGTTTATTGGTTGTGATTAAAAGAGGTTTGATGATTTCACCACAATCGAGTTCACACATGTATTTGGAATTATTCAAACAGCTGTTTATCCTTAACTCCGTTTTCAGTGCACCCTCATCAGGTTGTCTGCTCTGTCACCTGTTTGTTCGTCCCTGACCTCAATTTGGGTTTGGTAGGAAAGAAAAGTATAGAAATGTGCTATTCTTTTCTGTAAACATACACATTATATATTTTGATTTTTTTTTTTTAAATCGAATGTTTTATTACTCTGACTTGAATATTCTTCACTTGAACAGTTCATGTTTGGGGCACAGTTTGACTTTTTGCAGTTGCTGCTTTGCTCGGTGAACTTGAATGAGGAATTCTTATAATAAGAAACTACAAGCAGAAGAATTTTTTTTATTTAATTGTAAAAACTCCAAGTTCTACTTACTAACAACAAAAGATCAAAGGGTCTTTTCTTCAGACGCTCCTTTCCATACTTTTTCAACTAACTAAAAAATTGATTTATTAGATTTCCTGTAAATGTTGGTGAAAAAAAGACTTTACTCATGGCAAAGACTTGTGACACTCTTTATTTGAGATCCTGATCCAAAGAGCCAAACTATATAAACAAAACAACTTATACATCTCACCAAAGCAGTTCCAACAGCAATGTAAAGCTTACAAGCTAAACGTATGTACACATTTATATATTTGTATTGTATTTATATATATATATATATATATATATATATATATATATATATATATATATTAGGATAATAAGCTTACATAAAGTGTGCAACTTTTAAATGAATGTTAGTATATATGTTTAGAATTGGTGGTTCCCCGTGTGTTATTTATCTACCTCGGTCTGTTCTTTATGTTTAACGATGCAATGACAAAGACCTTGAATTTTGCTGTTTCTTATTTTGCTGCTGTCATAAACGCTGCAGGGAGGTGGCAGTATCCTGATTGTGTAATGGTTCCCTCTTCAGGCCAGGGAGAGAAGGGACTTGAGGTGTATTCAGGAGGCTGACTGCTGATGAGCTGCTCATTTGACAGAACATGCCACAGTGTAGTATCTGAGCATTGTTGGGGCTGCTCAGCATGTCTGTGCCATTCTGAGTTCGGATTGCTGTGAAATGTGAGATCTTCTGTGGACCTTGAGATGCCCTTGTTGGGTAGAGACACATATTCGTCACCTTTTACAGGAAAATGCACCCTTGGAGGAAATGAAGAGAACTCTAACAAAGTCTCTTGGTCTCCATGGTCCGTCTTCATCTTCGCTGAACTGGACGTTGATGCAGATCCCTGTGAGAAGACAATGGGGTTCAGTAAACTGTTACAGCATTCACCAAACGCGGTAACCCTTGTGCTTTCCTAGGCACTTTAACATTGGGAGTTGGGTCATCTAGACCCACTAGACAGTGCGCTAAACCTTTTTTCTTCAATGATTTGTGATCTTCACTGGTGTCCATGGATTACAAGAAATCCTCTTCACCTTTATCCAAATTTGTCATGGTAGGGAGAACACGTCAATGTAAGGGTGGGGTCATAGGATTGCACAAGAGCTAAACACGCCAAACGCGCTAAATACGCCAAACGCGGGTTCTTGAATGTGCGGCAAATCCCCTAGACACACTGGTTTTTCTTCACAATGAAAAATAAAGACACTTGAAAATAAGATCACCATTCCAGGAATTTTGAAGAAATAAAGGGATTTTATTGTTCCCAAACAAAACAAAGAAAGAACACAATTCCGGGGAGAGCTTGTTTCCACCCCTGCAACCAAGGCTGTTCCCTCTCTAACTGGTAAAATGTCCCCCCTTATGAGGGCTTGGCCTCTCCCTCAGGCCAAGTAATCAACATTTCTTCAAAACAAATTTTACTTATAAACTCCAATAAATTGTTAAACATAAACCAAAAATTAGAAATATTCTAAACAGGATTTGGAATGATAAAATACAGAAATAAGTTAGAAACACAAATCATTTAGACAGGAAGATAATATGAAGTCACTTCCTGTTTCCTGTTGCAAACGGATATGTATGTTTATGTGTACAATGCTCTGATCTGAAAGTGTGTGGTGTAAAGTCTGGAGTACAATTCTATGTAAGAAAAAGTGTGCACCCTTAGAATTAAACAAAATTGACTAATATGGTGTGGTGAAATGTGAGTGATTTATTTGGCTGTTTGCATGTGAGAGGTGGGTGCAAGCTACAGAGACTGATGGACTGTGAGATGACAGTAAAAAACAACAGTAAAAAAAAAAAAACAAACAGTTCAGGCTGGTGTTCAGGTGTTGGCCTGAAATCTGTGATGCTGCTTCATCATCACAGTAGGGATACAAAACATTTCAGAAAATTTTGGTGTTTGCCTACCTGACAGAGGATGTAAGGCCCAATGAAGCTCATAGATGACGTTTCATAGCTGTTCATTTTGTCAGCACAGCAGATCAGATCATCTCCACGCCAGCTTTCTCTGTTCTGATCCACACCTTTCTCTATAGTCTTTGAGGGCCACAGATGAGTTTCTGAAGAACTACACAGTGGATATATTGGGTTGATCCTTCATTCACCATTCTCCAAAGAAATTACAGATACACTTGTAGAAGGTGTCAATTTGAAAAATATTACCAAGTCGAAACGGAGTCAAGGTGTTCCACTTTGCAGATGCAAGTCTTCTCATTTTGCATGATGAGCTGACAGGTAGGTGACTGGATCACAACAGGGTGCAACAATAAATACATGTTTGCAAGGAGCTTCGATTGGATAGTAACAAGAGTATTGTCTCACCATAATCTTACACAGAGTTTTGCTCTTGCCTGGAGACGGAAGCGATTCCTTCCACACCATTATTTTCCTATAGGATTAAAAATTATACAAAGACATAGATTTTAAAATAAAATCCACAACTATATAATAGTTCAATCTCACATGTCCCCTAACAGGGGGTTGACCTGTACAAGTGCTGCAGGTTTTTGGGTTTGAGGAGGGTCGTAGAACGGAGCAGCTGCATTGTAAAGGGAGAACAGGTGCGTCTTGCAGTTCCCTTGAGGCTTGTCTGACCACCTCAAGGGACGTCATGAAAATGGATTGCACCATTGTTGTGTGTGTGATACCCCTTAATGTATTGTGAAGTGTTTGTAATGATATTGTAAGTTGCATGCACTTATGTATGGGTGATACTGTTGCACTGTGCCCTAATGACACACTCAAGTGGTTAGTAATGTGCGCGTACTGGATCCTTACTTACCGGGTGCAAAAGCTGCACACACAGGGTGAACAGATGATACGCAAGTGTCCAGTTGCCCACACAAATTACAGTCTGTCTAATTTCCTAAATTCTAACGGTCAAGATGCACACATCTATCACTTGAACAGCCCTAACAGGCCCCTTTTGCAGTGCGCATGATTTGGGGATGGTCGAATAAATTAAAAAATCTGGACGACACTGACCTGCATGTCACCTTTGCTACAACCTGTGCCCCTTGGAAGAAAAGTACATTTTATGCTCTACGGGCTTAACAAGTGGTCTATGACCTAATCATCTTGTGTCTTCTTCTTTCTCTTTCGGCTTTTCCCATCAGGGGTCGCCACAGCGAATCATCCTTTTCCACCTCACTCTATCATGGACATCTTCTACCCTAACATTAGCCAACTTCATGTCCTCTGTTAAGACATCCATGTATCTCCTCTTTGGCCGTCCTCTTGCCCTCCTGCCAGGCAGCTCCATCTCCAACATCCTTCTACCAATATATCCACTATCCCTCCTCTGAACATGTCCAAACCATCTCAGTCTGGCTTCTCTGACTTTGTCGCTAACACAGGCAACATGAGCCGTCCCTCTGATGTACTCGTTCCTTATCCTGTCTAACCTGGTCACTCCTAAGGAGAACCTCAACATCTTCATCTCCGCTACCTCCATCTCAGCCTCTTGTCTCTGTCTCACTGCTACCGTCTCTAACCCATAGAGCAGAGCTGGTCTCACCACTGTCTTGTACACCTTTCCTTTGAGTCTTGCTGGCACTCTTCTGTCACACAACACTCCTGACACTTTCCTCCAACCGCTCCAACCTGCCTGCACTCGCCTCTTCACCTCTTTTCCACACTCCCCATCACACTGAACTGTTGACCCCAAGTACTTAAACTCCTGCACCTTCTTCACCTCAGCCCCCTGTAACCTAACGCTTCTACCTTGATCCCTCTCGTTCAGACACATGTATTCTGTCTTACTACGACTGACCTTCATGCCTCTTCTTTCCAGAGCAAACCTCCACCTCTCTAGCTGTTCCTCCACCTGCTCTCTACTCTCACTGCAAATTACAATGTCATCCGCAAACATCATTGTCCAGGGAGATTCCTGTCTTACCTCATCTGTCAGCCTGTCCATCAGCATAGCAAACAAAAAAGGACTCAAAGCTGATCCTTGGTGTAGTCCCACCTCCACCTTGAACTCCTCTGTCTGACCTACAGCACATCTCACCACCGTCATACTTCTCTCATACATGTCCTGAACTACTCTGACATACTTCTCTGCCACTCCAGACGACCTCATACAGTACCACAGCTCCTCCCTCGGCACCCTGTCATACGCCTTCTCTAAATCTACGAACACACAATGCAGCTCCTTCTGACCTTCTCTGTACTTTTCCATCAACATTCTCAAAGCAAAAATGGCATCAGTGGTGCTCTTACGGGGCATGAAACCATACTGCTGCTCACAAATCTCCACCTTCTTCCTAAGCCTGGCTTCCACTACTCTTTCCCACAGCTTCATTGTGTGGCTCATCAACTTTATTCCTCTATAGTTGCTGCAGTTCTGCGTGTCACCCTTGTTCTTAAAGATCGGAACCAGAACGCTTCTCCTCCATTCCTCAGGCATCTTCTCACTCTCTAAAATCCTATTGAACAACCTTGTTAGAAATTCCACTGCTGTCTCTCCTAAGCACTTCCATACCTCCACAGGTACGTCATCAGGACCAACGGCCTTTCCGCTCTTCATCCTTTTCAGAGCCTTCCTAACCTCATCCTTTCCAATCTCTGCTACTTCCTGCTCCACAACAACCACATCTTCCTCCCTTCTTTCCCTGTCATTTTCCACGTTCATCAGCTCCTCAAAATACTCCTTCCATCTTTTCTGTACACTCTCCTGGGTTGTTAGCACCTTTCCATCTCTGTCCTTAATCACCCTTATCTGTTGCACGTCCTTCCCATCTCTGTCTCTCTGTCTGGCTAGCCTGTACAAGTCCTTCTCTCCTTCCTTTGTGTCTAACCTGTCATATAGCTCATCGTAAGCCTTCTGTTTGGCCTTTGCCACCTCTCTTTTCACTCTACGCTGCGCTTCCTTGTACTCCTGTCTACCTTCCTCAGTCCTTTCTACATCCCACTTCTTTTTAGCCAACCTCTTCCTCTGGACGCATTCCTGTACTTCCTCATTCCACCACCAAGTCTCTTTACCGTCTTTCCTCTTTCCAGATGACACACCTAGCACCTTCCTACCTGTTTCCCTGATAATTTCTGCTGTAGTTTCCCAGTCATCTGGAAGCTCATCCTGACCACCCAGGACCTGTCTCAACTTCTGCCTAAATTCCTCACAAGTTTCTTCATTCTGTAGCTTCCACCACTTGGTCTTCTTTTCTGTTTTCCCTCTCTTCTTCTTCCTGACCTCCAGAGTCATCTTACACACCACCATGCGGTGCTGTCTGGCTACACTCTCTCCTACCACCACTTTGCAGTCAATAACCTCTCTCAAATGACCTCGTCTACATAGGATGTAGTCCACCTGGGTACTCCTACCTCCACTTCTGTATGTCACTCTATGTTCCTCTCTCTTCTGGAAGTAAGTGTTGACTACAGCCATTTCCATCCTCTTCGCAAAGTCCACCACCATCTGTCCCTCCAGATTCCTTTCCTTCACACCAAACCTGCCCATCACCTCCTCATCACCTCTGTTGCCCTCACCAACATGCCCATTAAAGTCTGCTCCAATAACAACTCTCTCTCCTCTGGGGAAACTCTGTATGACCTCATCCAACTCACTCCAGAATCTCTCCTTCACTTCTAACTCACAGCCAACCTGTGGCGCATACCCACTGACTACATTCACCATCACCCCTTCGATTTCTAACTTTAAGCTCATCATCCTGTCTGAGACTCTTTTCACCTCTAGAACCCTGTTTACAAACTCCCCCTTCAGAATCACTCCTACCCCGTTTCTCTTCCTATCAACACCATGATAGAACAGTTTGTATCCTCCTCCAATACTACGTGCCTTGCTGCCCTTCCACCTTGTCTCCTGCACACACAGTACATCTACCTTCCTTTTCTCCATCATGTCTGCCAGCTCTCTGCCTTTCCCTGTCATTGTGCCAACGTTAAGAGTCCCTATTCTCAAACCTATGTTCCTGCCTTTTCCCTTCTCTCTTCCCTTCTCCCTTTTCCCTTATCATCTTGTGTAGGTTTGCCTAATTTATGCCCGCAGACAGCCTGTATCCACCCATAAGGGCAGTTAAGACTAAGACCTTGATTTGAGTGTGCAAACATAAGTACCTTTGACAAGCTGGAAGAGTGCAGTAGAGAATTAGGAAGACCATGGCAACAATAGCACCAATGAGGATGTAGATCAGGGTGGAGAATGACCAAGAGGCTGTCAGGAGGCAAAAACAGAATCAACAAGGACAGTAAAGGGATGCAGAAGATTTTCATACGTTTTACTTGTAACACCAAACACTAGAAAGTCGATCATGTTTAGTGTTTGGATGCAACACCTTGTTTTGAGGTCCATGTCACAGGAATTGTCCATTCGGAGGGGATTCCTTTGTAGTGAGAGCCCTCCCCAGGGACGACCAGTGACCTGACCTGAACCTGGTAATCCTGAAGTGGAGAAAGAGAGTCTCCCAGGATGGACATGGATGTGGACCCCTCTGAAATGTTGTGCAGCACAGAAGACCCCTGGTATTCAAGCACAAATAGTGTCAAAGAAGGTGACTGAAGAAGAAATGCAGTTTGGAAGTCTTTAACTCTCATTATAAAGCATCTTTTATTGCACAAACTGTGACCTTTAAAATAAAACTTCAGCGTACAACCATTTGACATTAAAAGGTTAAAATACACAAAAGGTGCACAAAAGGGGCAACAAAGATTTTTAGTCTGTTGTAAAAATGATTGATGGTACAAAAGTTTATATATGATAGAAGGAAACAATCAGTTTAATTTGATAGAATATTTTTCTAATATGAAATATTGTCATGAAACATGTTTTATGACAACTTATTACATGTTTAATGTCTGTTTTGGGACATTTGGTTCATGTTGCTGTATTCATGATAATGTTATTTATCACTTTCAGCTACTTGCACTGATATTTATTTGTTTAAATGTTTATCATCTGGTAAAAAAAGGTCAGTGAATGGATTTAAAGCCATCTTCAAGGTCTGATTTCTGAGTGACATCCAGTCTTTAATTTCCTGTCCTGTTGCAAATGTTGGGAGACGGAACAGATGACATCACTAGATACAGTTTATTGGAGCTATCCAGCTTTACAGTTTTGACTCAGGTGCCATGCTGAGATGTGGAAAAGAGAATTACATTGTTTTATTTGTCTGCTAGTGGATGGATCAGAATGGAGCAGAGCAGGGAGCTGTGGGTTTCTGTTGTAGCTTCTGCATTACAGCTTCTTCAAACGACATTTTTTTCATTTACTACTGATTCAAAACAATTTGAATGAAGAAAAAGTCAGAAATGCAGTTTTAAGCTAGCTTTCTTTATATATGTCGTCCATCATCAAAAAATTCCACAAGAACATGTTAAAAATACCCAAAACACCATTTTATCCGACTGTTTAACCTAAAAATGAGTCATCCTATAATTAACTTGACTACAAAGTAATGCATTCCATTTAAGATTGGAACTTGAATTTCTGACAATTTGTATTGTAATTTTAAAATTACATGTTTAAAAACAACAAAACAAATTCTTAGTTTTGTAGTTTAATGCAACCACATGCATATAATCTGGGGCAATCCTAAATCATCATTTGCCAATCCTAAATCCTACATAAATGCAGGGAATTGTATAAG
The DNA here is from genome assembly GCF_053564925.1 of Oryzias latipes. Taxonomy (NCBI): domain Eukaryota; kingdom Metazoa; phylum Chordata; class Actinopteri; order Beloniformes; family Adrianichthyidae; genus Oryzias; species Oryzias latipes. The sequence continues at coordinate 8,138,765 of NC_136244.1, forward strand.
GAGAAGAGCATCTAATGTAAAACCAGAAACAAATCAATTATGCCAACCTCTAATAGAACTTCCATGCTGGATTTGTCGTGACCTGGGTTAACAATGACAGCCTCTGGTGCTGTTGACCTACAGTCAGACCTCCCAACCCCGGTCCTCCTGTTTTACATTTCCCTCTGCACCGTTTTCCGCTGATTAGCTACTTGCGACCTTGTAAGTTTAACTCGACTTTTGCACCTCCTTATTATTGATGGCATGGCGTCCAATTTTGCTCACCTCATCCTGTGTCTTGTAATAACGGATTTGGTAGGACAGTCTGACATCAGCTGCTGAGGCGGACTCGGTCCATTCAACGATCCAGTTTTTGTCCTTTTCCTTCACTTTCACCTGCTGTGGAGGGCTGGGTTGAACTGCACAACAAGAAACCAAGAAAGAAAAAACAGTGAATTGGATATTATGGAACTACTGTTGTCCCTTCTTTTGGTGTTGGCCTTCAGTGGATTTACAACACATCAGGAAAAATACTCTTTTGGGGTTTTATTTGAAACCAAGAAAAAAGCAGTTATGACAACAACCCCACTTCCTGTGGAAATGTTTTCTGCTTCAAAAGCATAAACTGTCAAACCTTTAAATTGTAGACACCTTTTACACTTGGACACTGTATAATTTCCACATTATGAATTAATTGTTTATGAAAAATTCATAACAGGTCGTGAGACCTTGGCATTTGTAAGTTGCTATACTTTTACTCTTCTGTCCTATTCATCCCAAACCAACTGTATGGGGTTTGATCCTGGAGAATGTGCTGACGCTGTGTTTGAAGTTGTTGTCTTGTGAACTGCCTGTGCTGCAGGACTTTAACCCTCAAACTAATTTCAAACCACCCTCTGCAATGCATGTTGAAGCAACCACTTTCAATTAAAAGTTTATGTAAACCCGCATACCTGCACATTCTGGGCTTCCATGTTCCAAACTCTCGCATTTATGTGCAGTTACACATACTTTAAGACCGTTTTTGGGCTCTATTTACATAACGCACGTCCAATAAATGCACTTTAAGTGTAAAACCAGATAAAACTTCGACCAATCACAGAGTTGGATTTGGTGGTGACATATGGACATTTTGTTACTCAAGGAAACGGCAACCGGTTGAAAATTGATTACCAAGGAGAATTGAATAATAATTTGTGCCTGGCGGTTAATATAAGACGCCAAGTCTTTCATAAATTGAAACAGATCTGTGAAAGAAAAAAATGGAGGAAGATTTGCCAGATTTGCACCAATTCGAGATTTCACACCAAGCCTCTTCTGTAAGTGGCGGACATGCGCAAGTAAACAGTAAATTGATAGAAGAAAAATCGCCGCTTGTCCAGCATAAACACCTTGGGTTAAATGCCTGTTCGAGAACCTGCATCAAATGCCTGGTGTGTACGTAACCTAATGTTTTTTTATTCTTATGATAGGAGTTTCCAAAAATTTCAGAGCTTAAAAGAAATGCTTGAAAGCCCTAAATGCAGCACAAAATGTAGGTTCTTGAACAGGCATCAAATGCCTGGTGTCAACGTAGCCTAGCAAACTTGTCCTCTTCTTCAGTCTGATTCAGACCTTTTCCTATCAGTTTGTTCTAGTTCAGACCTTTGATGCAAAAACGATACAGTACTCACCGACACTTTCTATATTGATCAGTATTATGATGGTCTGTCTCTCTTCTGGTGTTTCCTGTCATTGTTTTCTTGGAATTTTTTAGAAATAAATAATTTTAAATAATTGAGCAAACCTGTATGGGGCATGCAGGTGGCCTGCATGAAATATCAAGGTCGTAGACAGCTTGATTAGCCCGTAGTGCAAAAATTGTACAACACACAATGGTAAGCAAGGTTGAAGTGGGTGAAAAGCAGACTTTTTATACAGATTTTCCATTTTTCCCATCCTCTTCAACTCTGCACACTGCGCAAGAGGCCCATTAGTGCTGTGAAAGTGATATGTGCTCTTTGCGTGTAGCCTGACTGTTAAAAATGAGGAAATAAGACAATCAGAGGGTAGTTTGTGTGGGTGTCTTACAGGCACTTGCATATCCTTGCACACCCCGTGCAAGCAGCATTTGCGTGCAGCATTTGCGTGTCAGTAAGGATCCAGAACTTGCACCTTATCAACAACTAGACTGTGGCATGTATGGGCCAACGCCCATACATGTGAATGAGCCTTTAATATTATAAAATCATTACAATATTGGCATACTTTGATCAGCATAGTGCGCTGAACTAAAGCTAATATAAAATTTTTGTCTTGTGAAGAAGTAACATCAGTTTATGAACAGGAGGAGCTGCTATCACAACAAGCTGGGCTTCAATAGCACAGAGCCACTAACTGATCACATTCATGCCAAGAGGATCCCTACTAGTACTCAATAGTAAATATCTTCATACTTTATACAAGTCATGCAACGTTATGTAAAACGTATTTTTAGGATTTTAATAATACACATATTTTCTAGGATGTGAAATATCCCGATTTCATTCACTACAAGCAATGATCATTGCAGTTTAAAGAACAATTGAACTGTTTTAGGTTCGGGCAGCATGCTGTTATTCAGCCACTAGGTGGAGCTGTTTGGTCACAGCTGTTTTCTTCTCAGCTGGGTTTCACTCACTGTGTTGGTGGACTTTAAAGGTTTTGACTCTGTGTACTGGCAGAAGGTCCAGCCGCAGATGTTCAGGCTCTGACACGGACAGCAAGCAGCTGTACTGTTCCTTCCCGCTGAGGTCAGAGGTCACCCTTGGGTTCGGGCAGCATCCTTTAAAACTGAAAGGTTCAATGTTGAAAACAGGGTGACTGACGGCTGTCTTCTTTTTCTCCGGCACCAATCATGAGGTATAACTTCTGTCACAGTCAGCGTACCAATCGGTCTGCTTTTGTCGACAACAAAGCTTGTAGGTGATGATGGGCGCCAGATCTGCGCTCACCTCCCAGCTGCACAACACTTCTTTTTCTCCCTCCAGAACACAATGCAACCTGGGAAACTGCCTGGAGTCTGCAACCAAGAAAGGAGAAAAAAGCAGCTCAATAAATTTGATGTAGACATGAGGATTTTAAATAACTCTTAAAATTCTTTTTTGTACTACTGTCTTGAGTCGTCCAAGTCACTACAGGACTCCAGTTGCTCCACTGGCCCACACCAGCATGAGCCTGGACCCTGGCTTCATATCTGCGTCCTTCAAGCAAAGACGAACGCTCAAGTGTCGCACTTGTCTCAGTGAGATTCACAACCTCCTGGAAGCCCAAAAGAGGCAATGCATTCTGAGCGATTTTCACACCTTCCAAAACATTTGTGTGTGGTCTAGATCTTAACCCTACCGTCCAGTGATCTTCAGTCTCCACCCTGTAGCTGAGCCGATATTTGAGTTTCAGGGAGGAGGAGGAAGGGTATGGACTCAGCCATTGCAGACGTCGGTCTCCGTCACCTACCTCATGTGAGGATAAGTTCAAAGGCGAGAGCGCTCTCACTGTGCAAAAAAAACAGTTTTAAGCACCCAAAGGAGCCCTGCAGAGGTTAGAGATGAGGTTGTGGGTGAGACTTACATTCCTGCAGGTGAGCCACAGACTTGAGACCAGCTGGGAGGACGCTCGACGTCTGGTTTTTGGTGAAGAAGACGGTGTGTTTGATGGCAATAGAAAACAATGACGTCTTATATGTGCAGTGGACAAATCTGGGATCATGTGGAGCATCAGACGGCACGCATGGCTCACTGTTGGGATACAAAACCTGAGCATTCAAGGCAGAAAACACGTGCACTTTCGAAGCACCCTCACCTGTCCTCTCTTTACCTGTTGGTGTCTGTTTTAAACCACAGCTGCAGGTCGGATTTCTCTTGTCTCCTCCACTTACAGTGAACGTGGGATTTGTAGTTGTTGTGACACTCTAAGGACTTCAGCAGTGCTGGATCTGAGAGGACAGGCATTTACATTTTTACAATGACCCATAGCATCAAAACTATGAAAACAGAGTTAAAGATGGATGTTTTTATTACAGGATTTTGAACTTTGTGTCCTGAAAAATGTGTAAATAGAATGTAGTTACTAAAAACTACAATATGTAACTGCTTTTTTGTGCAGTAAAAATTAGAAATTGTATATCTAAATTGTAGATTTAGTAACGTCAGAGCTTCCTTAAACCAACCCCAGAAACCGAATCCGAGAGAACACCAAAGGAGCTCCCACCAGCGGAGATAAAGAGAGCACAGGATCACAGAGCAGAAGGACCAGAGAATGGGCCCCCAGATACCCAGGGTCTAGACCAAGACCCCCCCATTTCCTGAAGGCCCCATCAGTAGCAGATGACAAAACTTGTGGGATAAACCTCCAGGCTCGACTTTGCTTTTTTATTTTTTATTTATTTTTTTTTACATTTGTGTGCAGGCAAAAAAATCAGGGGGGGGCAAGTCTGTGTGTGCTGAGAGTTTGGGGTGTCAAATCCCTCTGAGCCCCTAAAATCCGTAAAAAATGATGCCATCATCATATCAGTTAATCTATCAATATTTGAGGATGCTCCAAAGGTTCTCATTTGGGCTGAGGTCAGTGGAGGATGGAGGCCTCACCGTCAGATTATCTCCTTTTCTGCCCATAGCAGCCAATGATGCAGAGTTATTCCTTGCAGCATGAGATAGTACGTTCTCATGCATGAAGTTGATTTAGTTACGGAAAGCACGATTTTTCTTCTTGTACCATGGAAGAAAGTGGTCAGTCAGAAACTCCACGGACTTATCAGAGGTCATTTTTACCCCTTCAGGGACTCTGCCACCTCTTTGCTGACATTACAGTCTTGTTAGGACAAGGTGGCCATTCCACAACCATCTACTCCACTGCAGCCGTTTCTGCTTGTGAGTGTTGTTTTGGGGTGGCTGAATAAAAGATGTACCAGCAGCTGTACATGCTTGCTGCTTTGTAATGGTATTTTACCAGCAGCTCTCTTAATGGTTTTCTTAGAACTGCGAGTCTCTGAAGGATCCCACACCTTGATGTTGGTGAGACTCTAGAGACACCAACAGCTTTAAACATGTGCTTGCTGCTTTGAAATGAAATGGTATTTTAGCAGCTGCTCCCTTATTCCAATGTAATTGTCTGGCAGAAACCTTCCTCATTCTGCCTTTATCTGCATGAACCCTGTGTGCTCTGAATCAGCCACAAATCTCTTAATACCATGATGATCACACTTACGTTTTCATGTAGTATCCAAGGTTTTCAGATATTGTCGAAGGCAATTAACTATTTGCTGCATTTCAGCAGCAGAGATCCTTTTTCTTTCCCATATTGCTTAAAAATGTTTTTCTGCTTAATAATGTGGAACGTCCGTCTTTATCAGTTTTTCCTCTAATTATCACAGGTGTCTGAGATTGATGTCATTGATCCAAAGAGCCCAGAGGCAAAAAATTATTTATGAGTTTAATTGAAAAACAAAGAATGTAATCTTTTTGACACTCAAATACAGTTTGCACAATAATTTGGAACACACTTTTTTAAAACTTTTTTTTTCTTCAACTGTAAATTTTAGATCAGAGTGGGGGGTTTTCTGCACAAGATTTCCTTTTATTTTAAAGCTGAAGTCAAGTTTTTAATTCATTCAATCATTTTTATAAAAACTAAATAAAATCAATCTTCAGGGAAAGAAAAATACATTTCGTTACAGAATATTTCCTGACATCCAGAAGAGATTTTGTTTCAAGACCTTTTTAGTCAAAATGTACACAACTAAATATTTGGCCTAACATAAAAAATATGAACTTACCGCTTGGTGAGCTGCTGCTTTCCTGGACAGCAGTCAGGAGAGCCAGACAGGTGATAACTGACCAGAGGAGGATCCAGACTACCGCCATCACTCAGCTTCAATGTTTTTATTCAACCGCGTATCTTCACATCATCAAAAACATTGTGGAGCTGACAAGAGTCTTGCATGAAGTGTTGAAGTGAGTCTAAGACAGACAGGCTGAAAGGGAAGTACTTCATTTACTAGAAATAATGAAGAAATGACTCATAACAGCACCATCGGTTTTCTTCCGCTCTGCGTTTTTACATGCTGTGGGTTGTCACCACACATCCTCTTTGCCCTTATCTCTGCCTCTCACATGTGATAGATCTAAAAAAAGAAAAGGCAGACACAAACATGTTAATATGAACCATGAATGCTGCTCATCGTACGTCTTTACGGTGAGACTCACAGCCAGAAAGACCTGACACAACCCTGCACGATAAGAAACCTCAGGCTGCCTTGTTGTCATTGCAGACGTGTTGAACAAAGAGACCTGTGCTTCATACTATTTTTTTACCCTTCGTTCATTAAAAACTTATACCAAAATCCACTGTTCCACAGTTTATTTAGAAAAATATATGATCACTTTACCTACTGAACCAAAGTAAAAATTAGAAAAAGTTAAATTCAAATCCTTAACAACACATAAGGAACTCAGATACAATTATAGGCACTTGAACGTTAGGAGTTGGGTCATCTAGACTAGACCCACTAGACAGTGTGCTGAACCTTTCTTCTTCAACGATTTGTGAACCTCAATGGTGTTCATGGATTACATGAAATCTTTCCACCTTTATCCACCTTTGTCATGGTAGGGAGAACACGTCAATGCATCTAAGATAGCACAAGGGTTAAACAAATTGGACTCATTCAGGCATTACTTCTTCTTTTTATCTTTCATACACAGTAGATGAGGTAAAACACCTTCAGAATATTTGGGGAAATTAACACAAATTCTGAAACTAAAACGCAAAGTTGAGTTGCAATTGTTCTCTCTGAGGTGCTCTACATACGTATCTGGATGCTGACAAAATAAATACACTTTTCAGGTAGATGGAAAGTGCGAATTGGGTTGTCTACAACAGGAAAATAGATGTACAAAAGAAAAATATACCACCCTGTGGTAAGAATGTGTGTAAAAAAATAAATCAATTTTTGCTGTTTTCTAAAGGTTTCAATACTCTTTAGCTATTTTATCATCTAGTCAACTCTTTACAGCCCTTTTATTTTGAGATTGCGGAAATACTGACACTAAGTCGGTCGTTTGATGTCAGTTTATGACCAAAGTAGTGCTTTCAAGACACACTCCAATGAAAATGGTGTTGTTGGTGTTTTTAATATGTTCTTGTGGCATTTTAATGATGATGGAGGACATTTATAAAGAAAATTAAGATTGAAATTGCATTTCTGAGTTTTTTTCTTTTCCTTGGTAAAGCCTGTAGCAGTGAATCGGTGGGCCGCTCCCTGCTCCACTCCATTCTAAAGAATCCACTTGTACATGACTAAATTCATATACGTCTTAGTTTTCCTCGTCCGATCTAGCATCTGGCTCAAGACTGTACAGCTGGATGGCTGCAATATTGCTCTGCATTTTTGTTGCGCCGGTAAAGTTAGTTTGCGGTTGTGAGGGGCTGTAAGATAACGGGACGGCATGTTAACAGATCAATGTTGGGAAATGAGGGCAGGCTTAGTCCACGCCAACAGTCCCGCCCAGAAATTTTGGTTCTAGGTTAAAAATTGTATAATCAAAATTAAAAGACCACTGGTAAAATTGTTTCAATAGATCAAACTTGATTATTGAAGTGGGACTTGAACTAGTAATTGTTGGGCTTAATACTTGATTTGAATTGAAATGCAAACATTTTCAGATACGACTTAAACTCAAGAGAAAAACTTTACACCCAACTTGAACTGAAGTGCAAAGCCTTTAGATTTGACATGAACTTAATTACAATTTTTGGACTTGATTGGAACTTTTTTTGATAGATAAAAATCATAAAGTCCTTGTTCATGTTCAAGTGCAAAAGATATAAGAAATAAAACATTACTGAGATACTATAAAAATTCAAGATAAAAATAAAATAGGTAGTTGCAAAATTAACTGACAGCTTATACGAATAGAAAATATCTTTGAAAGCTTCTTAAAAAAATCAGCAGAATCAGCCACACAGAGGGTCAAAAGCAGAGCATTCCAGAGTCAATGGGGGCTACTGCTTGGAAGGGCATCTGTCTACAAGATTTAAAAAGATCAAATTACAATGCAAATGGTATAAGTGTCAAAAAGATTCTTTGTTTTCAATTAAACTCATGGATGATATTGTATCTCTGTGCTCTTTGGATCACTGACATCAATCTCAGATACCTGTGATAATTAGGATATGATAAGATAGAGATACTTTATTAAACCCAGCACGGTAAATTGGCTTGTTGCAGCGTCAGCGTTAGGCTCAAGATACAAACACACAAACAGTGGGTGACAACAAAGAACAGATCAATCAATCAGAAATAGAAACATCAGTAAAAAAACTGACTTTTTTTTCATATAATTAGTTTAATTATAAGAAAAACTACATAAGAAGGACGTTCCACATTATTAAGCAGATCAACATTTTCAAAAACCTATTCGGCCTAAACAACACTCACAAGCAGAAACGGCCACTTGAGGTCGAAGTCAGGGGACACCCTCGACTGGTCGCCAGTCTGTCGCAGGGCCACAATCACACACTCATTCACTCTCACGCTCGCACCTAGGGACAATTTAGAGTTGCCAACTGACCTATGAAGCATGTGCTTTGGTATTTTACAGTATAGAAATAAAAGGATCATTTTCAAAGCCTTAAATACTACATACTAAATCTCACATTTTAAAGGAAGCAAAAGTATTGCTGTTTTGTATTTTAAGTCTACATGTTTGTGTTTAGGCGGCTGTGGTGCAGCGGTAGAGTGGTCAACCTCTGGTCAGAAGGCCACAGGTGCAGTTCCCGCCCTGCCTTGCCATGTGTCACAGTGTCATTGGGCAAGACACTGAACCCTACGTTGCTCCTGGTGGTTATAGGTTGGCACCAGTATTGGGCAGGAGAGCCACAATCAGTGTGTGAATGTGTGCGTGCGTGGGTCTGCAAAAAACTTTGGCCTATCTAAGAAGGTATTGAAGTGCTACATAAGTATACGCCTTTTCCCCATTTGACTGCTTTTGTGCCTTAGCAGCCTGATTAAATGTGAGCCTGTCACTCAGAATATACATGCTGGAATTGCTGTCTTACATTATCTGACCTACCAAAAAAATCAAGGAAGATGGGTAGATGAGGGTGAGAGACACCTGTAACAACTGCATTGTGTTACATTTTCTGTAAAATAACACAACACAAACAGGATAGATTAATCATTTCAAACTTTTTAAGATATTTTGAAAACTCCTTTTTAGAATGTGGTTCCAAATGTGATGCTGATGCCTCCATCCCACCTACGACAGTTACCATGCACCAAGGCAGCGGTCTAGTTACACAGCGGCTCAGTTTCACTGCTGCAGTATACGCCTCATGGAGTGTGCTGCGGTGTGTTCATTGGAGCCACCTTGATTTTTTTGTTTTTTAGTAATTTTTTTAAATTTTAATTGTCATTTTCTTGGACACATTTTCTGCAGTAATTCATCAGAAATTAGCTTCTGAGTTGTGGGTGGAACTGTTGGGGTGACATAATGCCAGCTCAGACGAGTAATGCCAACATGTAGATGAATGTATTTGTCTGCAAGTGGATGCGTCCCAATGGAGCAGAGCAGGGCACTTGTCGTCTGCCAGATGTAGCTTTTACATCCCACCTTCAAGCTGTTTCCAACTGCATTTAGTCGTCTGCCCAGATTTACAAAAATTTGAATAATGAAATACTCAGACTTACAATTTCAGGCTTAATTTTCTTTAACTAAGTCTTCCATCAGAAAAATGCTACAAGAACATGTTAAAAACACAATTTTCATCAGGGTGGCCCTTGAAAGCTGCTGCAGCTTAATTAAACTCAACCCGGAAAAAATAATGGGGTCACTGAAGTCTGTTTAAGCAGAGGTGTTGTTTTTAACAGTACTCTCTAAAATTGGGGTAAAGATGATGGGTCGTCCGCTCTTTGTTATAATTTGGTACCAATCTTTAACAAAAGCAACTTTACTAAATGAATTTTTTAATAAGACTCATAAATCTGACACCAAATTTTACATTCCTGTGAAGGTAATCAGATTACAGATACCTAGATTCTTTAAAAATATGATGTAATGCTCCTGTTGTGTAAACTTGTAGACTCATAGTGTAAATGTTTTCCCACGAACAATGACAAAACTCTTGGTGACATTACTAACTTTCTTCGTATCAGTTTAAGCTGAACTTCTACATGGTTTCGGATCATCTGGGATCTAAAACCTGGAGCAAGGCTCACCCAGCACTACTTGTTGAAGGCTGCTTTTTTGTTCAACAGTCTGTTGCCATTCGTCCTCGTCACTCAGCTCCCACCTAAAGATGACTCAAACACTGTGGGAGTTTCCTTTGCGACGGATGACTTCCCTCTTTCTGTCCACTGTGACACTTTGCAACCTATCTCTGAAATACACAATCAGCTGTGTTAGATCCTGTTTGCTGAATGCTCAGATAAAATGATGGATGTTGAAGGAATCTACAGCCAAGGAGACAGAACCTACAAGCTTTTATACACCCAAGAGTAAATATCCTTCTGAGCTGCAAACCCCTGCAGACAGGAATGAACAGAGAAAACCAATGAAAGCAGAGCTGTGTGCCAAAGTTCAGAATTCTCAGAAAAAATGAAAGTGAAATCAACAAACCTCCAACTTCCAACCACACTCTTTGAGATAACAGCAGTTACACTGTTCTTGTATGTGGCTCTACTGAAACTGGCATTGTTAGAATCTCATTCAGGATACATGTTGTTACAAAGTAACATTTCAAAAACATGGCTTCCTGATGGATGCGTTTTGTGGACCGAGTTCATGTTTGTCTTGCCGATGCTTCTACGTGACTCCAAATACCTGGTCAGAGGCGGGGACAAGGAAGGACAAAGAATTTTAGAACTGATTCTTGAAAATGAAGAATTCTGATCAAAGGAACTGCGTAGTGGCGTAGTTGTTAGAGCTCTTGTCTCACTGCGAAAAGGCCCTAGTTCGAATTCCGGCTGGGTCCTTTCTGTGTGGAGTTTGCATGTTCTCTTCGTGCATGCGTGGGTTTTCTCTAGGCACTCTTGTTTCCTCCCACAGTTCAAAAACATGCTTCATATGTTAACCGGTGGCTCCAAATTGTTCCTAAATTGTCTCAGTGTGTGTGTGGTTGTGTGGCCCTGTGATGGATTGGTGACATGCTCAAGGTGTACCCTGCCTTCATCCAACAGCTGCCGGTTTGGCTCCAGCAACCCCATTACTCAAAAAGGATAAAGAACATGAATGGATGGATAGATTTGATACAGATGACAAACACATACCTGATTACTGCACTCCATTTTTGTGGAGCCCTTAACTCCAGCAAGGTAATATTATATTCATTTATTTGCCTTTGGTACAGAGGAAAGCCTAATTTAGAAACAATATTTTTGTTACGGTGTTAAAGTTGTGACTTACTAAAATGAAGGACCTTTTGTTAAAAAATTTTACTAAATTAAACTTAAACTTTTGCCTAAAAAAACAAAGAACTGAAATGAAACACGATTCGGTGAGAATTGCCTAACACAAGCTTTTATTTTTTTGTGCAATTTAATGTGATCAACATATGTATTGACACCTTCTGTGCTCAACTCTTTATCTTTACTGAGCGATTTATTTTCACAGCCATATGTGCACAAGTGCTTGGAGAACTATGTAGTGTTTAACGACCACATTATTTCACAGTTTTTTTCCTATTTTACATGCACAAGTGTGATTCCCAAACACACATTATCATAGTTCTCTTCTGCACACGCGGCTTTTAAACTAGAATTTGTACAAAACTGGATTGTGTTCACTATAATTGCATGCAAAACAACTGCACAATTTATTATCTTATGTGCCCCGTGACTTCGAAAGGGATATAACGAATTAGAAGATGAATGAATGAATGATCTTATGAGCACTATTTACAATCTATTTACAATGTGCACAAGTTACAATGGTGCTGTATGTGCATTTTTATGTTTTAATGTTCAAAAGTGCTGATTGTTTCTGCACAAAAGCTGATCTTACAAGTTATTTGTTTCCTGTTGAGTGTAAAAAAAAAACTTTTGCTGACATATATTATGCCATGTACACACGATTTGTATTGCACGCAAGTAAGTACAAGCTAGAATTTTGTGCACAATAATTATTATCATGCATATATATATTTTCAACTTATTTTGTCTAATAATAACATGAGTCTCAAAAGTTGAATTTTATGTTCTTATGTAAGAATCTTTTTTTTTTTCTGTTAATCATTCTAAATGTAAAAACAAGAAAAGGTTAGTTTCATTTTCCTAAATAACAGTCTGTAAAAGCAGACACTACAGCTTAAAAGGGGAATTTACTTTCTGGTGCAAGATGTTTTCAACAAACTTTTCAGGAAATCTGCATATTTCACTGGAATTATTGTCTCTAAAAGGTTTTTGGTTGAATTTTTTTTTGTCAAACCTGAACATTTTTAAATTTTGATGCATGCAAAGAAAAATGAAAGTTCTTTGTCAGTCAGTTTTGTTGTGAACAAAAAGCTGGCTGACCCTTTCCTTACTTTGCTTTTAACCCGTCCACTTCCTGCTAGCAGATATCTTTGACACGTCAGTTCAAGCAAAGCTGACGATAAAGGAAAAAGCCCCATGACTTCTTCCTCATTTTAGCTGCTTTAATTTAAACTCTCTTTGTTCGAAAACGGGTGAACGAACTTTTTTCCTGCAGCAGATCCCACACACATAAAGTCCGCCAAACTGTCAACTGTCTGCTGTTTGAATGGTTTTCTTTACTTTGTCAGCTATATCTCATGGCAAAACAAACCCAGCAATCAGCCTCCGGTGACTGCCAAGGCAGAAATGTTTTTAAGGTTTTTTTTTTTTTTTACTCTGCAGTGACTTTGGCAGGAGTCCAAACAAATCATTTAAATAAACTGTGGTGTCAGGAGACTTTGTGAAAAAGAAAAAAACTGTTCTTAGTACCTAGAAATACGAAGAAACTCTTTTTAATTCCTGCCAGACACAGTATATTGAAATCCATAGAATACATGGCAGCTCAAAAAATCAATTATAGTCATTAATTTTCATTATCGGTTCTTTTTAGTTATTAATAAGTTACTTTCATTTGTTATTATAGTTGTTATTATTATCACATCTAGAGATATTCTGTTTATGGTTAAGTTTTGTGCATGAACCCATGTTAATCCAGTGTCATGGGTTCACATGCTTTTTGCTGTGCTTTCATCTCCTTTAAACAAAATCAATATTTCTTAATATGCTACAGTACAACAGTAAACGTTTGTTTATTTTGGTTGGTTTTCTAGGACTAGGATAGAAAAAGGAACCCTGCCCCCTACTGGCCACATACGTTAAAAGTTGGACAGCTACCCCAACATTTGAACAAAATACACAATTTTCAAAGAATAAAATATAATGTATTTTACCAACAAAGTCATTCAAAGGTTTTATAAAATGTCCTATTAGATGACGGTCACTTGATCACTGATTAACATTTACACAACCTGGTCAACACTATCAGGACTAAAGAAAATGTAAGAAAACGTCTATGATTACAATTTTGTGTTATTTTTTTCTTTTTAAGGTTGCTTGAGACAAACACCTAAAATAATAATAATATTAATAATAATAATTGATACTTGATTTATCCCACAATGGGGAAATTCTTCTCCGCATTTGACCCATCCTCTGGAGGAGCGGTGAACTGCAGCCAAACCGCGCTCGGGATAAACCAAACTTGCAAAAGAATCTGCATGATGAAAATGAGAGAACTGAGCCAGGCCTGCAGGAGACCTTCACTTCCCTTTTGCTTTGCGCCCTGTTCTGCCTCAAAACATGACAAAAAAAAGAAATTTATCTGTCAGTGATCATTTTAAAGGCATCACTCTATGCGCATTCTTAAAGAACTTGCTAAAATAAAAATGACCTGCCTTTTTAATGTGAAGATTGATGCCCTATTGCAGGATTTTTAATAAGGAATGTATTTTTTAAAGAACTGCAACACAACCATGATTGTGCCATAAGATTGTGAGTGTGTGTGTGGGAGTGCATGGGTGAAGGGGGGGGCCCCCTCTGCGTCTGGCTGGATGGGTGGGCGGTTCCCCCCCTCCCAGGCTGCTTGGGTCCCGTTGCCAGGGGTGCTCCTGGCTTGGGGGTCTCTCCCCCCCTTTCCTGTTCTGGCTGGTCGGCCTGGGTAGGATCTGGTTCACCTTATGATCACACGGTTCACTTCGGCAGCATGCATGTATCTCCACCCTCCTGTATATCCCTATGTATATCCCTCCTCCTAACCCAAAGTGTATCGATGGACAGATGTCTTCCGCTCATCTTCATGTCAGAATATCAGCAATTTGATGTAATATTTGTCGTCTCAGCAGATCTGGTATAATTGTTACACAGCTTAAAATAATAACTTATTCAAATCAGCGCTTGTATCAAATCAGCGCTTGTAACCCCCACTTTCTCCACCTCTCTTCCTTTTTATTCCCCACCCCTCTCACATCTCACATTTTTCCCCTCTCCCTCCCCACACACACTAAATGTAACAAATAAATAAAATAAATAATAATACAAACAAAAAGAGGTTTATACAAATTTACACTCTGGTTTTTCGAAGACATATAACCTCTTTTTGTAATAATAAAACCTGTCCAACACAAAAGGCCTTCAGCTCGAATCCGTTTGCTCAGTTGTTGGACAGAACAAGTTAAAAAAAAAAGTATCACAATGTGTTTTAAGAAAACAGTCTGCAGCAGTAAAACGAAATGCTATTAAAGGCTAATTAGACAACAATCTGAATCAACTGGATGAATGATGGGTTTTCCCATTTCTCTCTATTTGTAAGTACGCCCACTAAGTGGAGCTGACTTAACCCTGGTGTACATTATGTATCTAGAGGTATGTAGCGAATCGTGCTGGACAAAACGATTGTCTCCAATGAAGTCATTAAAATTTAGTTGCAGTTTGAACAGGTGGAAAGAATCACGTTCTTCATTTCTGTACACAGTTTTCCATGTTGGCTTCAAATTAAGTCAAAAACACAGAGAATGTGACGCGAGTTCAATAATGCATGTTAAGCTTATGGTGTTCACACTGGACATGCAGGGAAGGGTTTCTTCTTTTTTTACTGTTTATTAGCCAACGTCCACAACCTACAGTTGGAAGAGGCTTGGGGCAAAATGTCAAAGCAGTGCAAATTTTGTGAATCTCACTCAAGGTTTTTTTTTTCACGGCTCTATTTCGATATATGAAAGACTTGGTGTCATATAATTCCAGCTGGGAAAAACCGCAATGACTAATTTGTCTTCCGTGATCAATTTTCAAACAGTTGGCACTCCCGTGAAATAAAAGGGACACCATTTACAGGTCACTACCAAATCCGAGTCCATGACTGGCGACGTGTGTTTACTGGCGACTCGTGTACGCCAAAAACGGTTGTAGAAACTTGTGTGTAAGCGCAAGAGTTCTAATTGCGGAGGATCGTTACACACGTTTACGTAATCTTTTCATTGGAAGTGGTCGCTTGAACGTGTGTAGCTGAGGGCGGTGGGAACGTAGCTTTACACTTGAAATCACATCTTTGATGACAGTTAAAAAGGCTATGTCAGGCTCTTCAATCAATTCATTTTAATCATACACAAGAAAAAATCACTCCTCACATAATTCACTTCGACCAGACTGGATTCATCAAAGGCAGACACTCGGATGATAATGTCCGTAGACTAGTTAATATAATAGACTTTGCCACCATTAAAAACCAGGAAATGACGGTACTATCGCTGGATGCTGAAAAAGCCTTTGACAGAGTTAATTGGAAGTTCCTTATTGCTGCCCTCCAGAAGTTTGGTTTTGGAGAAGCATTCATCAATTGGATCAAAATATTATATCACAACCCCAATGCATTAGTTAGAACTAATAATCAGACTTCAAACAGGTTTTTTCTTGGAAGAGGAACCAGACAGGGCTGCCCACTCTCTCCTTCTCTTTTTGCTATATTCATTGAGCCTTTAGCTGCAGCAATAAGACAGAATGAGAGCATTATAGGAATAAAAACCAAACACAGCCATCATAAAATTAGTCTTTATGCGGATGACATATTACTGTTTTTAAGGAATTTACATTCTGTAAATGAAACAGCAATGATCATAAATGAATTCTCCTCCATATCAGACTATTCCATTAATTGGAATAAGTCTGTTTTATTACCACTCAACAGGAATATGGAACAAAGACTCACAATTCCAGTTAAAACAGGAAATATCAAATATCTGGGTATCTACTTTTCCCCCAAACTATCAGAACTGGTGCAGCTAAACCACACCCCATTACTGAAAAGCACACAGGACGATCTAACACGCTGGACCAACCTGCCTTTGTCCCTTATGGGCAAGGTAGCCACGGTTAAAATGAAAATCTTACCCAAGGTTAATTATCTCTTCTCAATGATTCCCACACAACCGCCATTAAAATGGTTCAAAACATTAGACTCATCCATATCAAGCTTTCTATGGAACAACAAACCTGCAAGAATTAGTCTAAAAACTTTAAAATCTGCAAAAAACTGTGGAGGATTAGAATTACCTAACTTCCACAAATACTTTCTTGCAAATAGATTACAATACATCCTAAAATGGTTAAAAAATAATCCAGAAACCAACTCATGGTTAGACTTGGAACAGGCGTTATGTGGAAAGATCAACCTGTCACAGCTACCATTTATTAGCCAAACAGTTAAAAAACAGGATTGTTTCAAAAGCATTAATATAAATGCCACCTTAACAGCCTGGTGGGAATTTCTCAAAATATCAAAATCATCAATTCAACCGTGCAAAATGACACCCATCTGGAACAACCCGGACATCCTTATTAACAAAAAAATGATTCACTTCCCAGCTTGGCAAGCAGGGGGCATAAAACAACTAGAGCACGTAATTATTGATAGAAGATTCATAACCCCCCAGGAACTTCAAGACAAACATGGAATAAATAACTTCTTGGAATATCAGCAACTTAAATCAAGTATTACTAAAAAGTATAAAATTAAAGACGACGATTTAAAGCTACCAGATGTAGTTACCACTCTGATTAATTTTTCAATGAATAGAACTCTCTCCAAAATATACAAACTTTTATGTAATTTAGATAACAATATTGCCCTTCCAACAAAAAAATGGGATGCAGATTTGAGCATCAGCACAGATGAAAGCTTCTGGTCAGAACTTTGTCTAAACACCTTTAAACTGACAAAAAGTCCAAATCTGCAGCTAATCCATCTCAAAACTCTTCACAGAATTTACTACACTGGACAGAGGATGTTCAAGATGGGTCTCAGTAACTCAGACATTTGCGAGCACTGTGATAATAATCTACCCGACAGCTACATGCACGCACTGTGGTTCTGCACTCCTGTCCAGGCTCTCTGGCAGCAGGTATGTGCCGATTTATCAGTCTGGCTTAAGGTTTCAATCACTGCCTCACCGTCACTTTGTGTGCTTGGTGACATGAGTGCCATCGATATAGAAGAAGGATTAGCTTCTATCATTTTCATAACTCTTTGTATTGCCAAAAAAACTATTTTAATAAATTGGAAAAACAAGAAAAATATAAACATAAGTCAACACAGAAATCTGCTGTTTGATCATATCAGCTTGGAAAAAATGTCAGCCCAAAGCTCAAGTAACTTTGAAAGAATTCAATCTCTCTGGTCTCCTGTGGTTGACTCCATGACTTAGGGGGTGGGGGGCTTGGTCGTCGCTGCTCCTTGCCCTTCTGCCGTGGTTTGGGGTGGGGGTCGGGGCTTCCGGTGCCTGGCGGGGGCGGTGGGGGGCTCCGTTGGTCGGGGGGGTCGGGTCCGGTGCCTGGGTGGGGCGGGCTGGGGCGCTGCGTGGTCCTCTGGGCTTGGGTGTGGGGGTGCGTGGTGGGGGGGTGGGGTGGTGGTCTGGCTTGGCTTGGGGGGGTGGTCCCTTTGCCTGTGCTGGGGGGGGGTTGGCGGGGGGCCCTGCTCGGGTGGGGGGGGCCCAGCGGCGCCGGATGGGCTGCCCATCTGCACCTGGGGGCTGGGATCGGCCCTTCCCTGGCTCTGGGGCGGGACGGGACAACCCTCTCGGGGCCCCCGGTCGCTCTGGGTGTCACCCGCTTCGGCTGCGGGGTCTGGGGTGGGGTGGGGTGGGGGGCTTGTCGGCCCTGTCCTGTGGGGGGGCGTTCTGGGGGGGAGGGGGGGCCCATTATTAGTACGGGTCGGGGGGGCTAGCGGGTCGGGGTCTCCGCTGAGGCAATCAGTGGTTGCCTCGGCCGGTTGGCCTCCTCGGTCCCGTAGAGGCCTGACCAGAGCTCTTCTAGGGCCGGCGTCTGGGGGTGGGGGCCTGGGCTTGCTCCGGGGGGGGGCGACGCTTTCTGGCTCCTCTCTCTCTGTGTGGGGTGGGTGGTGCCGGGCCTGGGGTGTCGGCGCCTCCGGGGGTGGGCCCCTGGGCTGGGTGGCCCTGGCCCCTTTGCTGGGGGTGGGCTGGGGGACGGCTGTTTGACCACCGGGGGACAGTCTACCAGCTGTCCCCAACTTACCCCCTTCCTTATATAACCTCATATTAGGGTGAGGGGGTGGGGGGTCTAGCCTGCGATGCGCCTTGGGGGGGGGGCTACTTGGGAGTGGCCCCCCTCCTATGGTTGCCGTATGGAGTGGGCCCCCCCTCTTTCGGTTTTATTTGCACCTTAGACATGTAGGGTCCTTGGTAGGGGGGGTGCTTGGACATCACTGCAAGCAAGCAGCAGATGTCCTCCTGGCACCCTACCCGCCAATTTTAACCGCACCTTAGACATTTAGGGCCCCTTGGTGTGGAGGGTGAGGGGACATCACTGTGAGTAATCAGGAGATGTCCCCTTAGTGCCCTACTCGCCAATTTTAACTGCACCCCCCTTAGTACACACACCCCTCCCCCTTCAATATATACATTCAAACATAAACACACACACATGCACACAAACACCCTCTCAAACACCCATACACGCACACACATTTTACAAGGAAGGTGGGACCTGGGTCCATCTGTCCCCTACCCCTTCCCTGGTGGGGGGTGCGGGCCCCTTGGCGATGGCGGCCGTGTCCCTTGGGTGCCGGCTCCCTGGGCCCGGCGGTGCTCTCTCCGCACGGTGGGGGGGTTCATATTACACCTGAGCCGGGGGTGTTCGTGTCCCTGGGGGGTGGGTCCTGGTCCTTGCCCCTGGGCGCTGGGCCCCGCCAAACTTCCAACATGGCCGAGCCTGGTCGGGCCATATTTATAACATCCCTTGTGGGCCGCCCTTTTTTCCCCGGGGTTCCCCCCTCCTGGGCGGGGGCGGCGGGCCCCTGCCTTGCTCCTACCTGGACCAACCGTGGGCCGGGTGGGTGGCTGCCTGGAGTGCGGAGCGGGTCTCCCTTGGGGGGTCCTGGCTCGTACCTGGGGTCGGGGCGGGGGGATGCCCGGAGCTCCTGGGTGGTGGTGGGGTGCTCGTCTGGGGCTGTGGGCGTCCCTCTCCGGTGGGGCCCTGCGTTGGGCTCTTCCGGTGCGGCGGGGGGCTGCTTTCCTGGCTGGGCTGGGGCGGCGCTCTCTTTCCCTCTGCGCCTCCCTGCTCTCTGGCTCTGGGGGCCTCGCGGCGGTCCGGCTGGCCCTGGCCTGGGTGGCGGTCTTGGTCGCCCGGGGGGCGGTTGTTCCCTGCCTGTTCCCGTGTGGCGTTGGGGGAATTCCGGCTGCCGCTGCTGCTGCGGCGGGGGTATGGGTGTGGGGGTGGCTGGGCGCTCCTCCTCCTTCTTTTCACATTCCACCATCCATTTTAGAAGAACATAAACACTCACCTGAGCACAGGTGTTAGCTCACCTTTGCACTAATAGTTTGCATGATTGAATGAATGAAAGATTTCACACTAGTTGGTTTAAAGGCATAGGTATGCGTTCGTGAACACTATCTGTTTTGTGTGCATGTTGACATGTGGACATTTTTGCGGCTAGCAGGTGTGTTGATAATATTTGAGTGTGTGTGAACAGGCCCCGCCCTTTTTGTACTACATTTGAACCGTACCGTAACGATAAACAACCAGTAAACCTGTCTGCTCTATGCTGCTTCATGGTCTTACCCCCCTTCCCCTCCTATTATCACCCTCCTACCCCCCCCCTCTCTCTAACGTCCCTCTCTCTTCTTCCCCTCTTTCCTTTTCCGTCCGGTCCAACACCAAAGATTTTCAAACATGATTGAAATTAATAAATTTTGGCCTCAATTACAAAAGGGGTTTATTCAGACATACCTTGGGTTTGTCTGAAGATGAATAACCCCTCTTGTTAAAATAAAATATGTCCAACACAAGAGGCCCTCAGCTCTCATCTGTTTGCCTAGCTGATGGACAGGACAAGTAGAAAAAAAAAAAAAAAAAAAAAAAGAAAAAAAAAATGAAATCACATCTTTGATGACAGTTAAAAAGGCTATGTCAGGCTCTTCAATCAATTCATTTTAATCATACACAAAAAACTTCATATCAGCATTTATTTTCTTCCATTTTTTATGTCTTGTTAACTGATTTCATTTGTTTCTCTCACATCTTTTGTCAAACACGAGCAGTTTTGGTCTCTTTTGATTGAATGTGACCACGACCCGTTTTCATGATTCGTGTTGGCTTAGGGGCTGCTCATATCACATCAACTGGGCCGTGCCATGTTGACAGCACCACAGGTAACACAGTTTGCCTGCTTTGTTGTGTGTTCTCATCCCCTCTGTTTTTTGTTCATGCTGCCTGTGGTTTCTCCTGGAGGGTACCGCCCCCTCACCTGTGGTTGTTTGTGGTGTGCCACACAGCTGCCTACACTTACAGTAGATTGATTTGGTTGGACAGTGTGTTGGTGTCCCTGCTCAGGTTCTCAGTTTCAGTATGTTTAGTTACCTCGAAGCTATTGCTTACACCACATAGAGGATTATATGATAATTTGAAGTTGTTTTTTTTTTTTATTCCCAAATCTTTAGCAGTGCTTTTTTTATTCAGTTATTGGTTCCTCATGAGCTTTTGCCTCAAGATCAAGATATTTGGGTCCCGCTGCAATACTGTGACAAAAGGCGTCAATTACTTTCTCTCACTGTCCCGCTCATTAACTCTTTTTACTGTTTGCACACAAGCATGACTAGCATGTATGTGAAGGGCAGCATGAACTCCTTCATGACCATTACATGTCTCAGCTCACAGCATGTTTGCATTAACTGATGCCCTCCATATATATGACATGGGTATTATAAAAAGAAATGCTAGAGCAACCAAATCCTAAAAAACAGCAACTCCTCTTACAGATGACATTAAGGTCATCTGTGTGGATCTGTGTTTCAAATCAAATATTGTACTGGAATAAAGCAGACTTATTCCACACATTGTTCCTTCTTAAACACACAACTACATAAGGAAATCTCAAATCTTTCCTTATTTCAGCAGACTCCTGGCCAGTTAAGAAAATTGCTTTATAAAAAGCAGCTTTGTTAGACTTTTGATAGCAATTTATTTTTCATTTACTGTAACTAGCGTGAACCATCAGAGGTTTACAGCCATGTTCCTGCCTATAAAAAATAACCTGCATCCACTGTTGCCTGGAATAAACATCCCTTTAAAAAATGATCCATCACAGACAAAAGCATTTTATGATCTCAATTAGAGAATCCAAGAAACTGTTTCTCCTTTTAATCTATGTGCAACAGACAAATTGAAACATTTTGCCTGCTCAGTGTTGAGACTGTCAAGCCTGCAGCGTGATGCAGGTTATTGCGCCCCCTGTGGTTTCCTGAGTTTATCACTGGTTCCTCCGAAAGACAGCTGTTAATTAGACGGAAAGTATTTTAATAGGCGGGGCACAAGTACTATAAAGCCAAATGATAACAGTAAATATTTGGATTAAAAATAAACATACATTCACTATACACGTGTATTAATGTTATTTTTTAAGGTACTGTAATTTCCTGTCACTTAAATGCTCTATTGGATTTGTTTGACTTGAATGACAAACACCTGTTTTTCTTTGCATGATGAATTGTGCATGTAGGATCAAATTTAGCAGTTTGAAGTCAAAATCGTTTCAAGTTAACCCTTATTGTAAAAGTAAAATATGTCCAACACAAGAAGCTTTCAGCTCTCATCTGTTTGCTTAGCTGTTGGACAAGACAAGTTAAAAAAATAAAAATAAAAACATTTAGAGTGGTATCTAAGTCTCCAAGTAATGGTTCCTCCTTTTAACGAACCTGCATATACACACGTTGAACGTCTTTGTAAAATAGATTATTTAATGGAAATAGTCACAGAGGATTGTTGTTTTGATGCTCTGCATGGCTCTAAAAACAGACCTCAATTATTGGAAAAGCTAACTGCTGAGCAAGGCCCTTTTTTTGAGAGAGACCATTCAGGATTAAGTCCTGCACTGGCAAGATTCCATCTGGCTGAAGTGTCCTTGAGCAATTAAACATTTACTTTGACAGAAATGAGGCTGAACACGAATTTAACTGACCCGACTGACTCCGACTCGGAACACAAAAACAGAGGGGCGTCTGTTTTATCAGAGTTTTCATGTCCTGTCAAGATGACAAAGACTTTGAAATCCGAACCTTTATAATAACCTACACGATGCTGAATTTAATGGTAGTGAAGGAGATTAATCTACCTGCAAAGGGTCAAGAGTCACTAACAGATGGTTTTCATGGATGGAATACTGAACGGGGGCATGTGTGTGTTTGAGCTTGAAAAGATTTCAGGCTAATCAAACATTCTCAAAGAGTAACTAGATGACAGGAGAGGCAAAAATAACACATTGAACTACATAAATAATAAATAACACTACTAAATATTACAAATAAAATCCTTCAGAAAAATAAATGTTTCGTTTTAATGTTATTATTTTCTTCAAAGGCACTTTAAAGATAGTCAGATCACAGATGAGATAAGAAAACGTTTTCTTTTAGTCATCCTGGTTTCATTTCTTTGGATATTTTTCATCCTGGTTTAATCAATGACCAAATATAGAAAAATAGACATGAACTCAGGTTTACGTTTCAGGGACCTCAAACCTTTCTGACCTTAGTGCAACGACAGAAATCCCACTAAAATAAACATGTTACCTACAGTGACGCATGAAGGTGGAAGTGTAGTGGAAGTGGAGTCTGGTTTGCTCATATGAGGTTTGGATGAACTGACATAGAGAGAACTAACTCACAGATTGATTAATATGAGTTCTTCAGTTCTCAATAAACTAAAAACTTGTAGGTCTGCAGGCTATTTGACATGTCATCTGCAGCATCCAGGTTCATCTAATGCCAAGGGAAGGACAACAATCAAAGTCCCTGTTGCTGCACATCTGTTATAAGTCCCTTTTCAGACTAAAATACTTGTGAAAGATTATGCTGTGTATTTAAGTGACTGAATGCCACCCCATATAGAACCCTAGTCTCCCTATTAAACCCACCCCTTGTCCAACGTTGGCATGGTCAATTGACCGTATCAGGACTGGACCGAGTCGGTGAGTGTGATGTCACCCATAGAAAACAGCTTATATCTGGCTCCACAAAAAAAAGTCAATTCAGTCGCTATTTTTCCATGATACATATTCAAACATTTGACGTGGGGCCAGCCGAAGAAATTCAGGAACTCCATGTAATCTTGTCATCTCTGTTTGAGGCTGTGTGTTTAAGACAACTGACTTCTTGAAGATATTGAATCAGTCTGCATCTAAAATAGAAGGAATTAAATTAAAGCTACATAAACGAACGAGACATAATTTCTCCCCTACACGTGACAGGTTGGATGAGAGTATTGCCAAAGTATTGGGAGGTTCAATGCTAAAGACGATTTGGGAAACACCTTCTGAACAGTTTTTTTTTCTATTTAATTGGATAAACTAAGTCTTACAAGGAAATAGAATGGCATAAATAAATAAATAAATGTTAAAAGTAGCATCATTGTGAATGAAAGAAACTTGCTATTCAAAAACTAAGTATTACTTACTAAATTAAACCGATGCGTTAACAACAATACAAACAAATTACCCCATGAATTTATAACAGTTATTTATAAAAAAAAATGAATTAGTAAATTTTAAAAATGACAAAAAAGCTAAGTTGTGACAAGAAAATGTGTTAAAGGATGCAATCGCAAAAGATTTGGAGCAGGTTGACAGAGTTGTAAACTTGCAAAGAGAAAGAAAAAGAAGGAGGCAAACAGAACTGAACACTGAGGCTGTGTCGGAATTCTCTCAGTCCTTACTAAGCCCTAAAAAACATACTGGGGGACTGTCTGGTCCCAGGATTGAAACGTAAATTGGACACATGTTCACTTCTTTGTAGGGTTTCACTCAACAAATATGAAGTCACTCAATTGCTGAAATATAAACCCAATAAATATGAACATTTTACAAAGACTGTTTTTGAATCTGGGCTCTGGTGATGATGATTTATAATAAATCAATTTAAATAACAATTTAAAAATAAAAAATCATTCAATTGCAATGCATTTTGGTCTACATTCGCCAATCCAGTAGCATCAACGCACGCTGGTTTTTTGCAGAGACTTCTGGCTAATTTCCAGGACCTTGGAATTGTAGATTTTGACACACTGAAAAAATGGCAAACGCCCTATATAGTGCACCTAATAGTGAGTGGTGACGGAATTCTGACAACCCCTGACCCAAAAAAAACCACCAACTTCAATGCTGAAGGAAGGATTATTAGCTAACAGAAAGCAGCTGTTGGCATTACAACATAAACTGTCTTTTCAAATGGGAAAAAATAACAAATCTATGGCAGCAAAAGCTTTATCTTTATTTTAGGGGATAAACCAAAAGCTTTATCCCCTAAAATACTATTTTACAAGAGAATTACATTAAAGAAAACAAAACATAAGGAAAGCAAATAGAAAAACTGACCAGATGGTTATAATTGTGCAAAAGAAAATAAATAAAGCTGACACTAAATTACCACAATTTGAGCCACAACAGAACACAATCAAACACAAAGACACGCAATCGATGCAGCCACATGTTGGGGGCTTGTGCTTTTGGCACGCAGCACTTTTGTGCTGAGAGCCTGGTGGTAATCCATAATCCACAGCTGCAGTGTGCTCTTAAGTCTCTGCTGCGTGACTCTGCAGAATGCCGCCGTTCACGCCTGACCCGCCGTACTTTAACTTTCTGAGAGGCGTGGGACAGATCAGTGAATATCGCCATCCTCCATTCAACCTTGTTGCACCCCCACCCCTCCATCACACACAGCCTGAGGCGGGTTGTCTTCTTCTTCCCTCTAACATGTCAAACATATCGAATCTCTCCAAAGAAACCAGCCCCGTAAGATTCCATTTCTCCCATCCCTCCATCAGTTGACTCCCTTAAGTTACTGCTCCTCGGTTAACTGCAGTATCTGTGCTGCATCCCTGCTCTGGATTATGATTGACTGTACGGAAGGACTTTCCCTGCATCAGGACCAGACATGAAATGTTCTGCAATCATGAACTTTTATCCGTCCTCTGCGCGTCCTCTGCCAGGCTCTTTGTCTTTTTTTCATGCTCCCCTCTTTTTTATTCTGGCTTTTTCCTCCTGCCTATTCAGAGGGTGTCCCCTTATCCGTCCTCCCGTTCATCACCACCGTCTCCATTCTTCCTCTCAACTTCTCGATCCATTTCTTGCCATCCTTCCTCCCCCTCTCCATCTCTGGCTCCCCCTTTATCTCTCTTTACCACTCTCTTTCTCCCCTTCATCTCACCTCCAGCTAGCTGGTGCTCCCTCCTCCTCCTCTTTGATTGTTCACCCCCCCCACTCTTGAGTCCACTTTTTCTCCCTCTCTTTCTCTCTATCTTTAAACCTCTCACACTCGCTCTGTCGTCTCTTATCTCTCTTTCTCTTCCCTTCCATCTCTTTCTCTCTCTGTCCTCCACTTCTCTCCAGCCTCCAGAAGCTCGCCAGCTTGCCGCACTTCACCCAAGAGAGGACGTAGACCTTGTCACAGAAGGTAAGGGTCCCCGTCTGTAAGTGGGTGTCCTGCTTTGACGTGTGGCTGCAGGTGTGACGCTGGGAAGGACCAGCAAGCGAGGGAAAGACGTAAAAGCGGGCAGAGAGGAAGCAGTGGTGTGACAGGACGCTCGAGGGAAAGACAGGGAAAGCTGAAGCGAACGGGGATGGAAAGTGAGAGGAAAGCGGGGGGAAGATGGATGTTTAATGCAGCACTAAACTGCAGCATCAAAGGAGAAAGACGACTCAGAGTTCAAAGCTGATGGGACGGGGGGTGGGGGGGTGGAAAGTGTGATGAAAATGAAAACTCGGAGGGAAAATGGAATAAAAAAACATTATTTGTAGCTGGTATCCCCCCACTGTGGTATCGGCATGCCTACAAATGCAGCGCTCTTCTCTTCCTCCTCCTCCTCCTTCTCTCTCGTAAAAGTCCCATTCACAAACAGGACCAGAAAACAGCAGACTGTGATTGGCTCCCAGATAGTGTGCAGAAAAAGACAAGAAATGAAGAGAAGCAGAGCAGAGCAAGTGGAGCTGATTGCCGTGTGCTCTAATACATGATCCGTAATCCGAAAAAAAAAATCAGAAAATCCACAGCACTGCAGAAGAGAAACGTGACTGTCCATTTTTTAGAGGCAATGTAGAGAATAAACTCCAAAGACAAGTAGCAGGTTTTTCTCATTCTAGAACCTTTCTAATTGGGTTGCGTTCATTTATTCAATTATACAGGTTGTCATAGACCAGATCTTGTCAATAAGGTCAAAAAATGCCACTGCAACTATATATAATGATGTAGTGACTTATATGAGCTAACAACTGTATTTTGGGTGCAATGCCCCCCTTCTGTTGATGCAACTGTGAAAAAGCAAGTTTCCTGGTAATCAATGAATGAACAAAGGACCATCAACTGTCAACCAAAAACACGAGAGACCCAAAGCAACATTGTTATGGGATTTCCACCACAGAAACAAGAGCTGTTCTGCTGGAAAACTAAAAGGCAGAACTCAACCGTAATTCTTCAAACTGTTGAGCTCAGAAGTCCAGTTTAAATCGATGAAATCAAACCATGAATCAACTAAAAACATCTTGGATCAAAGTTGTTTGTAGGTTTGTGGCAGAAATAGCAAAAATATGCTGAAATCAGGTCAACAAGCATCCAAGGTGAAAGCCAAGCAGCTTCACCCGAGGGCATCTGGATGACTCAGTATTAAAGGTCCGAATGCAAAGAACATCCACAATCCAGATGAATGACGACCATGGATTCATCAGTGATCACAGAAAGGATTTGTTGATGTGCAAACTCATTATTAGATCTAAATGACCTCTTGTTTGGTTTCTGCTGCACTGGGCTTTGTTTTCATTTATTGGATAATTAGTGAAGCAGGCAGCAGAATTTGACATAAATCAATGATGTCAGAAACAAAGAATCGTTTTAAGTTGAAAAGTGAGACAAAGTGTACCTTAAGGGGGATTTTGCTGCTCATACGTCAGCACTTTGACTTCCCTCTGCACCCCAAATACCCCACCAGATAATAAGGCAAGGCTTTTACGGCACAGGGTTTCATGGAACTTGCATGATTTAACATGATTGCTACTTCCTGGAGAGTGAAATACCCAGGTGAAAACAATGTTACAGAGGAGGACACCACAAATCTTGCTGTTGGATGGAAACAGGTTAAAAAGGAGAGACAAAGGTTGCATACAGCAAGTCATCTGAAAAACTCTGGCATCAGAGGATTGTTTCTAAGATGTTCTCTTTGGCGCAGCTGACCTGCTGTTATACTGTAAGTCCTGTGGCATAATCTGTAAAACGAGACTTTAATAGGACTTCACTTAAATGTCAAAGATCCGTCAAAAACCCATATAAGCAGTTTTGCTGTTGATAGTATGATAAACGACGTCGGTATATCACATTTCACTATTACAGTGGTTAAAGGTTGTAGCCAAAGGAATTGCAAAATTTCTGAAATTGCTTTAAAAACATTGAAAAAAGTCCTAATTCTGTTCATAAATGAAAATTTTAGCTGTTAACTCTGAAATGAAAAAAGAAAAACATGGTTGACGATGTTTTTTTTTTGGTCTGCAATAATTTAATAAATAGCTCTAAGTGCTAATTGCTCAGATGGTCGGATAGTTGAAGCTAACTTTATGCCTTAGTCACAACTGCCTTTACAAGTGGATACTGGCTGTCTGCGGGGGGAAAATGAGCAAACCTGTACGGGACACAAAGGTGGCTTGCACGAAATTTTAAGTTCTTACAACGTGTGTTGATCTTGTGGAGAAAATCGCGCATGTACATTTTTTCTACAGGCATGCTGCTGACAGGTCATTGCAAACACTCAACACAAGGGTGAGTAAGGGTTAAGTAGGTGAGACTCAGGCACGTCGTGCGGATTTTTCATTTTTTAATGCTCCTTAAACATGCCCACTGCGAAAGAGGCCTGTTAGTTTTGTTCAAGTGATGTGTATATCCTTTTGCGCCCAAAGCACGCCTTGTGCGCGCACCTGACTGTTAGAAATAAGGAAATTAGACAACCTGATTGTAACTTGTGGGGGCATCCTACAGGTGTCCCAAGGGCACTTGCATATCACCTACATACCCCAAGCGCTCAGCATTTGCAAATAGCCAGTGCACGTACCTTGCTAATGGTTGGAATGTGGTCTAAGGGCACTGTGTGACAGAATCACCCAAACAAGCCAAACCCTAATCTGATGGAAAAAGACCCCTATTTAACACATTTAAAAGTGAACCCTGGTGCCGTTCTCTATAATACTAATGCAGATAGACTGTCTAGACCAAAAAAAGTGTGAGTATTTCTTTTTTTAATTAAGGAGAATAAAGTAAAACCAGAAGCGTAAAAGCAAAGTTAATCAATGGTGTGACATTTACATTTGCAGCCAGCGAAACAAAGGTCACTGAACTATTCTACTTTCAAAGCACTACACAGCAAAATCTTCAAAATGAACAAAATTGCACCTTCAAACATCTTTTAGATGTTTTTCTTTTATTTAATGGAAAAGGTGAGCAAAGTCAGATGCCATGATGGCAGATGTATGAAGACAGAAGTAAACAGTGCAGAGCAATGTTTAGCCTGGCACTTTGGAAGGTAAAGTAAGACTTAAGAAAAGTACAGGAACTCTACAGGAACTCTAAAAACTTTTTATGAACCTAATGAGTCTACTGTTTTGAACAGTTTCCGCTAAGATTTATTAGTCTATAGTGCTTATTGATAAGTGTGAAGATGAATTTTAATCCCAAAAATTGTCTTCTTGATTTATGGAGAAACATTTTTTTATGTACACGCCTGCTTGATCCCATTATTACTATTGTGACAAGCTCTTTGGTTTTATGTCATTTTATTGTCTCAATCTTGACACAAATATTGTTGACCCGTTGCAGTCATGAAATATGGTACACTCTCATTGGGTTGAGTCTTTTTGAGTGTGGTTGACCGGGCTCAGGGGTAAGTATGTTCCACAAGATCAGATCAAGAACTTTTTCAACGGTTTGCCCACAAGATCAATCAATGAGATTGTCCTTGAAAGTCTTCCCATTCAGGATGGTACCCTTTCTTTAAAATCATCACATCTATATCACCTGAATTATCTGCTATTTCTGGATTAATCCATTAAAGAAGATCAAGAAGAGCAGTGGAGAACTACCATTGGCCTTACACAGGGTTGTATAACATGCTGTTTTTAAGTTCTTCTTGAGAATAGTGCTCCTTTGTTTTCTCACGCACAGTATTAACTTGAACAAGATGTTGTATCGCAGTGTGATTTAAAGTTTTTCAAAAGTATCGTATATTCCAGGGGTGGGCAATTCCAGGCCTCGAGGGCCGGTGTGTCTGCATGATTTCCAGATAGTCTTGCCCTACTGATGGCTGATTACCTGGTTCAGGTGTGTCCAGCCAATAATCTTGCCCTACTGATGGCTGATTACCTGGTTCAGGTGTGTCCAGCCAATAATCTTGCCCTACTGATGGCTGATTACCTGGTTCAGGTGTGTCCAGCCAATCAGAACATGCCAGAGCAGGGTATGCTGGAAAACATGCAGGACTGCGGCCCTCAGTGCCCACCTCTGGTATATTCCATATTATACTACACCGGATTAGAAGGCATAATATCGATGATTTGCCTAATTTTAAACTTCTGTCATATATAAGGCGCACCAAACTAAAGTGCATTAAGTGAGACAAAAAAGTCAGAGAGACGTCCATTAGTCAGATTTTATTAACAGTGTTCAGAGTTATTCTAGAACGTGTTTCCTACATGTTAGTTATGTTGGCATAGGTTGTACCTTTTGACCTTGTTAGCAACACATACATAAACAGACTGATACAGCTAAAACAAACGTTACTGCGGCTACGCTAACTTCCAACCTTGTTAGTAACATGTAAAAAACAATAGAATTCAACATACCATAGCCATGTTAGCATTATATGACTTATAGTGCAGAATACATGGTAGATCAAAAAATTGTTGGTACTGAAGAAAAGCTTGTGGACATTACTGTCAGTAAGATGCCCTTTTAAATAGGTTGTTTTTGTAAATAAGACTTGCATCTCAACAGACTTACCTAGTTCAATAAGGGTTACATACTCATAGAAGTTTCACCCTTTTGTGGGAATACTTAAACATGGTAATTCATCCCCCAGTGCAAAACTGAGCAGCATAGAGTAGCTGTTGCTCTTGTTAAAAAGGCTACAGACATAACCACTTTCATCATGATCCGCGCATAAATTTGTTTAATTAGAAACCCGGAGGGGAGTCACTGTACGTTACTGACTCTCTGACCTGTCTCCACTTACAAAGTGGTGTTGCATAAGAGCTAGCAGATTAGCGTGATTACAAACCAAGATATGCCACTTAAAGCAACTGTGCATCTATAACGCAACGCTAATGCCTCTGTGATTGTGGCTAGCAGGGAAGAACACACATGTGCCATCAAACATTGCATTCCTGTTTCAGGCTTTAGTAAAGAAACGGTGGCGATGGTTGGCATTCATGCGTTCATACTTCACTTTGATTAAGTTGTTGGATGAAGCCGTCCTTTGTCCTACATTGCCATTTGCCCCTTGGCTCCCCCCCCCTCCCACTGCTTGGTGGTGTGGAGGGCCAATGAATGAGTGCAGGTTGGTGGAAAAGCGGCTGCATGCAGGGATCTATATGGGTAGATGTTCGCGTGAGCTGGTGACTGTTAGTGATAGATGTCATGGAAGGGACATTCATGTGAATGGGAAAAAAAAAACTTCACTCTTCAAGATAAAAAAAAAGTTTTAAATCTATAATTAATCTGGATTGACCTTTGTTTCTTTGGATCATGCTTCTTTTGCATCTTTTCTTCAGATCCCTCCTTTATTATCTTGTTTTACTGATGCTGAACTGGCTGTTTAAATTTTTCTGACTCTTGAGCTCATAACTCAATTCAGGATAAACTGTGGTCACCGTGCCACCGCAGTGGCACTGCAACTCAAGAGGGAGGGTAGGTGATTAACCACCAGCATTCGTAGCTGAAGAGCAGGATAAATGACATTTGCATTTGGCTGGAGGAAATGCACATTGATGCCTCTTTTTCAAAGCCTTTCTTTAATTTAAACACACTGAGAAAAGGTAATAAAGGGGAGGGATGGTTTAGCAGAAGTGGTGCATTGATTTTTTTCTTACAAACAAAGCTCAATGCTGACCCAAACCTGCAGCTAGTGTGCATGCACAGCTGCACAGCTGATGCAGCTGATGCAGCACAGGTCACATGGCATTCTCTTGTCCTTTTCCTAACTGTTTGATCACAATTAAAGCACACAGACACATTAATGAGTGCCTCTGTTACCATAATGGGCCCTGACAGGGGGCCGTGATCGGCATACTGGCTTTTTGGAGCCGTCACAAGTTAGTCATTGTTGCCAAGGTCAAGGACAAATATGTCAGTGTCTGCAGAGAGCTTGATGGTCCCAATGCACAGGTGGTAAAACTAGACAAAATCAGCTCTCAATTGTGTGATCTTGGAGTAAATGGGATCAGCTGCAGTATCATATGTTTTGGCTTTGGAAGACATTGCAGCATTGCAAGAAGTCAGGCTCGACAGAGCTCAGCTTGACTCAGTCGGGTCATGTAAAGACGCAAAAACAAACGAAGGAGTCTGAAGTGTTTGCAGTGTTTGGTCAAAAATGTCACACTTTTCTGTGCTTATAATTATACGAAATGTTCTGACAAGAACTTTCTGAACTCAGGTCAGGTCCAAAGCATTCTGGAAAGACCACAAGGGTCGGTGGGTTTGTGAGCACAGCGGGTGGCAAAAGTTTGAGTATTTTTAGTGAGGACAAAAAGTCAATTCTAACTTTAGACTGTCACTAGGGTCAGTCCAGAGCGGCATTTGCAATTAGAAAACCCATGACCCCTTAAATGAGATCATTAACAAACCCCCAGTCAGGTGGGACAGAGAGCGAGAAAAATGGATAGAGAGGTCTCTTGTCATTTTAGCCTCAACTAATTTTTTTTAAGAAGTGGGAAATTAATAGGATAATGTGACCTATTTTTATGAAGGCACTTAAAGCCTCCACCTTCTGGGATGACAATCTTGGTGTAAATTTAGATTTCCTCTGTTTCTTAAAGAGTGGATGTGCATCATCCACTCTTGTTGCATACAGGATCAGATTTTACTCCATTTATAACTTCATCAGAAAATGGAGGACACAACAATCAAAACCACAACAGATTTATTGTAAATGGTAAAGTTCACTGACACATATGTTAGCTTCTAAGCAGAAAATTCTCAAATTATTCCTTTTTGTTTGTTTTAAAAAACAAAGATTTTCAAACATCCAGATTTCTTTCGTTGCTCATATTTTCCTCTTCAAGAGTGAATTTCTGTTTTGTGACTGAAGGTCATTGTGGATCAGGGGGACCTGTGAGAGAAAATAAAGAATGGGTTTCTTTATCTACATCTGAAACAAATGTGCAGCAATGCCTCAGTTTGAACTTTGTTATCAATCTTTGATGTGATAAGATCATAACTGCAGCCTTCTGAGGCAAGATCACAGTAAAAAAAAAAAAATCACCAATTGTGATTTAAAGCTACCGGCTGCCTCTTGTCTAGAGAAAATGCTAGGATGTGAATGTAGTTTTTTCTTCCTGTCATCACTTTATGGTCCAAACTTTTTCCTGATTTGTCAGGCCTTCCTTCGAAAGTTA
Source organism: Oryzias latipes (assembly GCF_053564925.1). Lineage (NCBI taxonomy): Eukaryota > Metazoa > Chordata > Actinopteri > Beloniformes > Adrianichthyidae > Oryzias > Oryzias latipes. The sequence goes on from NC_136244.1 coordinate 8,171,905, forward strand.
ATCCTTTAACATCGGAGATGTAGTCGGTGACACCTAGATAACACACGCTCTTGGACAAATCGTAACTCCTCAACCGTTTACGCAATCAACGTTAATCAGCTGGTTCTGACATGGAGAAAGCAGATGTTTCTATCGGCTTTGCACCAATATGCAAAACTTTACTACTGTAAAAGGTTGCATATTGGCACAAGGCTGCTTTTACCCGCTTCAGAATCCGCTGGAAAAAAACACCTTATCTACGTAAACGGTTGAAAAGTTACGGTGGTCAAAAGAATGGTAACACCGGCGCTGCTAAAAGGTTAAGCAGAGGTCAGGAGGTTTAGTGATTTTGTAAAATTTCTAAGCAGACTAATAATTAAAACCAAGTTTGCTTTGGGATTCAGATTTGAATTAGGATTTCCTTTTAACTGTACTTTTATGTGGATTTTAGCTTCATTAACATTAACTGAGGGTAGAGAAGTTAACATAACAAAAAAATTATAAAGGGAAAAAAATGAACACAATATAATTATTCCTTAGATCAGTGTTTTTCAACAGGTGTGCCGTGCCGCGGCTGAGATGGTCAGGTGTGCCGTGGGAAATGTCCTCATTAACTGATCTAAAAACATTTACCATCTCCAGGATATCAGTTCTGTGTTCATCCAAACAGTGATAAAACACTGAGTAGTTAGGAATATGAAAGATCATAAAATACTTTTTCTTTGTGTTTATTTGATTCTATTAAAGACATTTTGATAAGAATGAAGGTACGGCGATTTAGCCACAGCTTCAGCTGTTTTCGGGAAAGTCCCACCCCTTTAAATGTCTCCACCAACATCATTCTTGGAGGCTTTATCACACGTCATCAGTCTGACCAATCAGAAGTGGTTAAAGTCTTCACTTCCTTGTTCCGATTCTGCTCATAAAGTCGCTCAGTTCTAACAAAAATACCAGCTAAAGCTCGTCTTTAGCGGTGTAGCTTTCCGCGGGATCCAGTATCAGACCGTGGAAAAAGTGAACAAAACAATGAAGCTCAGGGACGCGAGTCTGTCTGCGTTTGGCGGCTGTTTGCCCTACATCTCCCATGATGCATTCGGTTAAAGTGACAGCGTCTCAGCGCACGAGTCTTCCTTGTAAACGTCTTGAAACCACAACGAACACACATCAAACAGTTTTCTTCTAACTTAACTTTTATTACATCTTTTAGAAAAACAGCTGCATTTTCCAGCTTTTTCTGCCACAATTATCACAAAAATGGATGTGAGGTTGAAACCATAAACCATAAAAGGTTGAAAAACAGTGCCTTAGAGGGTATACACATAAAGTTTTCTATTCTTTGCATATCCTGGCTGTCTGATGACTTGGGCGTTTTGGCACACCCGATACAGTAGGTAGCGGTGTGTACTGTTTGTGCAGCTTTACCATCCAGGAAAAAGTGGAAATTAAAAAGTGATCACAGTTTTGGAGAATCGGTCTTTGCATCAAACCTGCAGCCTGACATTTCAAAGAACGGCCATCTTGCCTTCTGCTTTAGCTCAGCTGTGGTGCGATTTACGTAGAAGTCCTATTGCTCATCTTCAAGAGTCAAACCAATGGGAACCTCAGCTTTACTTCAAAATGGCTGCTGGATTTAAAAGTTCAACGGTTGTTTCCAGCTGACTACAGACTTAAAAATTAGATTTTTTTAAATTCCCACATTAGCAGGTTACAGTAACTTTTTGGGCCTTGAGAGCCAATGAAAAACTTTGAACTGCATTTGTAAGGTAGTCTTTACTGTCGACGGAATGTTTATGAGGATCGACTCATCTCCACATTAAGTTTTTGACCTGATAATTTAGTAAAAATGAAATATTTTGTTTTTTTCTTTCCTTCTACAACTTACTAACATCAGAAATAATAAAAGGAAGAGTCTCAACAGTGGCTCTCTGGTGACAGGAGTGTTTTACCTCTTTTGTGGATTTAACCCTTGTGCTATCTTAGATGACCCCACCCTTACATTGACGTGTTCTCCCTCCCATGTCAAAAGTGGATAAAGGTGGAAAGATTTCATGTAATCCATGGACACAAGTGAGGTTAAAAAATCATTGAAGAAAAAAGGTTCGGCGCACTGTCTAGTGGGTCTAGATGACCCAACTCCCAATGGTAAAGTGCCTAGGATAGCACAAGGGTTACAGGTTCAAATTTATGCTGATTTACAATTTATAATCTTTGTGTCTCCGCTGAGTGAAACACTAGTCTAAATTACTTTTCTACACCTTATTAACTAAAAGAAACCTGTCTGCATCACACCTGCTGAATGCATGACAGGACTGATTTGAGGAACAAGCCTTTTCTTGTTGCCTTTTTGTTAATCACTGTATATCAATCATTTACTGTCAGTGGCGCTAAACTAGTACAATAAGAAAAATCCTAATGGATCAAACCATTTAATAATAACTTTGTTTTCAAACACAGTGAACCATTAAATGTGACAGTCCAGTTCTCATTTCCATAAGCTCTTTTTCATGTTGATGCTGTAACAAGATGCCGCCTTTGCAGTAACGGTATCTTGACATTTCATACCTGCTGAATATGAACCCTGTACTTGAAAGCATTTCGAAACAATTAACTGGACTAATGTTTTCTGATGAGGATGGGTCAGCAATGCTCCAACATGTGAGGTGACGAGGAATGCAAACTTTATTGTAAATGCATAGGTAAGAGGCAACTGATACTGCTCATTATTGAACAAGAAGCCTACTTTACGAGACATTTTGGGCTGACTGTTCTTGAGCAAGTTTTTGTTATATGATTAAAGAGTCAAATGAAAATAATTGTAGCCTCACAACATCACAGATGATTGTTTTGGTTAATTTCTAGAATAATATGAGATTAGTTAGACATTTCAGGACCTTTAATTCTCCTTTTAAAAGGTTTTTAAAGGTGTGGTTGAAGTAGACTGATCTATACAGAGGACTTTGACACAAAGAAACCAGATCAGAAGTTGTGAACTTGGAATACCGTTTTAGCACCAGCTTTTGTATGACCCTATAAATGTAGAAAGACGGAAATCTCTTCAGATAAACCTGAGGGGATCGAAGGCTGCAAAAACAAAGATGGTGTCTATGTTGAGGGGTTGCCACAATATTTAAAGCTATGTTGGTGTACTCGTCAGATGTCCTTGTTCCATGCAGCGGACGAACACACAGACAACTATCAGACAGACTCAGATGGTTAATATCATTTTCTGATGCTCTGACCAATTGTAAGTTAATAAGTAACATCAAGATTATAACACTGGTGTCTGTACTCGTACCTCAGAGAAACAGCATGGTTTGGAACACGTTAATCACTGTCATTCTGGAATTTGAGATGCTTGATGGCTGATTATAATCAAGTCTGTCAGCAGGTTGATCGCAGCTGCAGCTCAGATCTGTTGGCGCTATTCAATGTTTCCCACAAAAAGTACAGATTTTCAAAGAAAGATCCAAGGCCAGTTGTACGGTTTGAGACCAAATACTAAAAACAGAAAGCATTTTTAATTCTCTGATTTTAGGAACATTTTATTTTTAACAAAAATTGTTTGGTACTTTACGAGGGGCTAGTAGTTATCTATGGTGGCCCTGAAGTGCAAATCAAATCAGCGTATCACTCAACACAAAAACATTTTGAACATCACGACAATTAAAAAAGTAAAAGAAACACTAAAATAGAAACAATTCATTTTAGGAATCACAGCAAAATTCCAGGAACCAAAATGTAATTCCACAGAAACTCAAAACACAATAAAAAAATCAACAAAATGAAAAAGATTTAAAAAAATAAAATAAAAGTGATCAACTGAAACCAAAATGAAATGTTAAAAAGATGAACAACAGAAAAGTTAAGTATCATAGACGTTAACAGACATCACTGATGGAAAGATGACTTTTGTTCACCTTTTCAACCGTGAGTCATTTAGCATGGTGATGTCTTCTGACAGACGATATTTCTTTAGGTTTCTGAGCACCACTACTGCAAAAGTTTGGTGATTCCACAGCCCTTTTTCCCTCTTCATCAAAACTCAAACATCATCCAATGAGAGATTTGCCAAAATGTTTAATTTTGATTTGTGAAATTTACTTTTGCTTTCCAAAATGTCTTTTTTCACATTTTGTTTTTTGGAAATTTGTCTTGATTTCTAATTTTTTTTGTTGCTTTTTTAATCTTTGTTGGGATCTTTCAAGTCTTTTTGTGTTGATGATTTGTTAATGACCATATTTGTATCATATTTGTAACAGAGCGTTTCGCACAACAGATTTACTGCATTATCCACCACAGTGCAATGCAATCACTCGACTGAACACAGGTATCAGCCCACCTTTGCACAAATAGTATGCATGATAGAATGATATGCTTGACATGTGTCTGTTTGTATGCACAGTTATGTGCATGTGAACTGTAGTTGTATGTGTTGGCATGTTGGTGTGGTGTGTGAAGGAGCCAAAAAGGTATGTTTATAGTATTCAAGTGTGTCTGTGGACCATAATCTCAACTGACAGTGATATTGATAAATCTCAAGCAAGTCATTGCTTTATGTTTCTGCCCCGCCTTCTTCTTTAGTTATCATCCAACTTCTTTAACCCTCCTTTTTATTTTCTATTCTGTCTTCTGTAACATTGTCGCTTATCTCTAAGATCCCACTCTCTCACTCTCTTCTTTTGTTTCCATCCAGTCCAACAAAAAATGTGTACAAACATAATTAATATAAATAAAGTTTACTCTCAAATACAAAGGAATATATACGAATAAACACCTTGAGTGTCAGAAGATTCAAAACCCCCTATTATAACAGTAAATCTGTTCATCACAAGAGGCCTTCAGCTCTGACCTGTTTGCTCAGCTCCTGGACAGGACTAGTTAAAGAAAAACAAAACAAAAAAATACCTACATGGAAGTGCGCATGTGTTTGTTGAGTCAAAGTCATTAAAGAGTTTAACCCCACTTTTGCCAGTTTACATCCTGTGAAGGCATCACTGCACATCGTTTGTCTTTACCGAAAAGACCTTCTGTCGCTCTCAATCCTGTTCTTCTCTTTAGTCAAAGGAAGGCTGACCTGCAATCTGGCCTGAAGCGGAGTTCTGTGCAAGAGGGCCAAATCCCAGTTTTACCCATTAGCCATAACCCAGTCTTTAAACCATAACATAAGGCCTAAAGGGTGGGGCTAGAACTGAATGCTCGAATAAAATGACCTTTGCCTTTTGAGACTTATTCGTACATTCAGACTAACAGGAGCGGCTTTCCATTTTTGGCTATACAGTAAATGATTCAACCTTTAAGGTTACAACAAGAATCTGTGATTTATAGATAACATGACAGATGAGTGACTATAAGTGAATAATATATAATAATAAAGAAAATATATGTTCTTGTTTATTGTTTTTACTTACAGATACAAGTCATACAATTCTAAGAATTTATCAAATGAGAGATTCACTCATTTCAATGTTTTGATATTCTATCTTTCTGGATTGTGATCCACAGGCAGTCTTGTACTCCAGCATGTCCAAACAAAAAGAAATGTATTGTAAAGAACAGATTGCACATCTCTCACCCCCTTTCTTTGACTTCTTATCTTAAAAAGACCTGAGACACCCCTACCCCTCAGGGCATTGGGGTAGAACAGGGATTCATCGTCCGCTTCAGCATGAAAAGCTTCATGGAGCACGTTTGTTTGAGTTCATGCGAGCATGAGGAGCTGCCTTATCGCTGCCAGAGTTTCACCTCTTTTTCTTTTTAAATTCACTTTGGGGTCAGTGGCGCTCTAACTTATCTCTTTTCCTGGCACACCCTTGCAAGAGCTGCTGGGAGTGAGAAGGGGGTGCTATCTGCTGACCGGGCATGGCCGCCAGTGGTGGGGATGCAAGATCCACTTCCATGTGCGCACCCATGGGTGCGGATGAGCATTGCCCACTCATGCAAATGCAAACGGATCCTCACACGCCATTCCACCAGCCCTATGATTTAAACAAAAAAAAGGCTATTGATAAAATGGAACACTCTTTTTAAAACCTTTTTTTTTAACAAGAAATGTATCCCAAAACTACAAACCACATGAGACTTTTGTCCAAAAACCTCATGATATGCAAAATGCCTATACAGAGTTAAAGCTAAAAGTCACATTAACAGCTCCAGAGAAATCCACAGACAATGAATAGACACTCGTTTAACTCACAAATGTTACCATTCTTCAAACTCTGTCTTTAACAACTGCTGCAGGCGCACTGTCCACTCCCCCCTTCCCCCACGTTCCCCTCCCATCACAGAAATGGTTTAGAATACAAATCATGTTTTTGCTGGTTTTATTTGGGTTGCTTTTATTGCTGTGGGCCAGAAATGTGTGTGTGTGTGTGTGTGTTTGTGTCCTGCTGAGAAACAGAAAAAAAGGACCAGATATAGAAGAAGAGACTGAAGAGGCAAAACAAATGATACAATGCAGCAAAGACAAGGACAAGATGGACTTCAGATATGAAAAATGCAACATGGAAAAACAAGGCACTACCAGGAGATAAAAACGGAAGACCACATGTCACAGGAAGCGGTCTGGACTTGCATCCTCCCATAAGCACATATTCAGTTCTGCCAGTCAAATATGATCTGAACCACTGCAGCACATCTGCTGACAGTCCTACAGAGTTTTTGAGGCGATGCAGAAGGACGGTGTGGTCCACTGTATCGAAATCTGCTGTTAAGTCCAGAAGAACAAGCAGAGAAGATCCTGAATCAGCTGCCATCAGCAGATCGTTCGTCACCCTGAGCAGAGCAGTTTCCGTGCTATGGGGTGATCAAAAACCTGGCGTGAATTTTTGAAAATGGTTGTTTTGTTTTAGATGGTCTGGTTCCCCTTTTTAAGAAGGAACTTTGGCAAGGTTACCACGTCGCTTCAACCAATCAGGGACTCAGCTTTGGGTGACGTTGAGTTCAGTTGAGGTGGCTCGGACATCTTGTCTGCATGTAAAGTGTTGGGCACACTATTTCTAAGCAGGATCCCATCAGGCACAGATACAGTTCAAATGTTTTGTAAAAATATACCATTTATTAAAGTAAAATGCAAATAGTCATAAAATACTAAAAACAATGTTGCCTTTTTGCACCTACCAGACCAGGTCAACATGTGGGGAGGGAATCCTAAAACCCCTAAACACACCACACCAGTGCACCATGCCACACAAAAATGATGAAGGAAATGGGAATTCCAACAGCACACCAGTAGGACCACACCACCTGTGACCCGGTTCTTGTGAAGGGCTGGTTCTGAAGACAGATAAAATAATACGATATTATAAAATACAAATACACACACTCACACGTTACCCTAAAAAAGATGTTAAAATCAGATTGTTCCCACCATAAGAGTCCTGTGCCCAACTGGAAAGGCAGAAACATTTCCAACCAGAAGCGCCCGGTGGACTCCACTGACAGCCCTGGTAGCTCCAGTCACCCGCTGGCTGGGACAAATCGATCAGAGCAGAACACTTAACTTTGAGGAAAAGGCCAGGGTAAAGAGAGCCAAACGCCCTTCAGTAGCCACTGCACAGGAGCACCTTGTGCTGCAGATCTGTAAGCAAGGATCCCAGGCGACCAAATGAATGGAGCATCCTGATTAGCACACACTTGGGAAAGACCCAGGACACACTGGAGAGACTATGTCTCTGGGCTGGCTTTGAATCGCCTCGGGGTCCCCCCAGAGGAGCTGGAGGAAGTGGCCGAGTTGAGGGAAGTCTGGGTATCTTTGCTTAGACTGCTGCCCCAGCGACATGGTTACTAGAAGATGGATGGATGGTATGTTCCTACTACGTTATTTTCCCCATCACCGGTTGTTTTTATGTTGTTGCGCTTGTTTGTTTTCTTACACTGCATGGGAGTAAAAAATCTGGCAGAAAATCAGACATTGATGCAGTTGTGCTCTCTGGGCTTAAGATCATGATGGTGATGAAATAAGCTGGTTACCATTAACCAGGCATGTTTACACTCTGAAGCTCAAAGGCAGAATGGAGTGAGTCAGAACTCAAAAAAGCATCATCCCTCATTATAATCACTAAGAAGAGCTCCAGGTTGTCTCATTTCCTCTCATGAAATGAAAAGTAAACGTTGTCCTGCAAGTCCTCGTGTTTAATCAGCCAATAACCTTCTCAATCTCAACAAAGATTTTTTCTTCTTCAATGTTTTACAATTTATTATCCATTTAAGACCAAGTAGCCCAAGGTGCCAAGTGATCTCTACCACTTTGCGGTGACACCGTTTACTTAGGGCTTAAACCGTCTTTGTGCTGCCTGGCCCCAAGTGGCACAGCAGCAAAAAGCAAACTGACACAGTCAGTCCCTTAAAGGAGGGGGAAAAAAAGAAGGCCATTACATCACACTGCTGTGAGGCAGCCAGGCGTGACGAAGGCTGCAGTATGCAGCTGGGGGAGACCCAAACTCACACAGATACATTCAGCCTACAGTCAACTATACAGCAAATGCACTAATCAGTCACTGATGCGGAATTTTACGGATCGAAATCAAAATTCTTGCTGCAGAACTCTGTGGATGAAGGTTAAAATCTCATTTGTTCTGCTACAAGGTTATTTTTTTGTTTTCTTTGTGAAAATCAATCTGTTCGGAAAACTCAGACACAATTACTGAGAAAAACTTCCATCACAAATTATTTATCTGTATGTTTTTGTATCGCCCTATCTCGAGCTGATTCTCTGCACAATCGCTCGATTGCACAATCGCTCGATTGTGTGAATGGATGGATTTTTACGCAAGTGAGGACGTGCTTGCTAGCAAACTGGCCTGCAGCCTCTCTATCTCTGGATGCAGGAGGATGAGGAAAAAAGTGTAGCATAAGACACCAATCTTAGGGATTTCTCTGGGAAAAGGTAGTTTTTGACTAACATTCCTTTTAAACCTTTAAGACAAATAAAATTCTATGAGAAAAAATGGTATTAATCACATAAAAAACGAATTTACCTTAGATCTGAATAAAAACCCATTTAGTTGCTAAATGAACTGGTATTAAAACTTTTTTTTCATGGTCTATTTTCACCCAGCTATTTAAAATAAAAAGAAATATGTTTATTTATTTTTAATAAAATTCGGTCTTCTGATAATGACATTTTTTTATCTAACAAAATACAAGAAATACAATTGAAATCAATCAATCATGGATTTGGAGAATAGATATTTCACATTTTCAACAAGAAAATGAATTCAATTTATTCTGAACCACAGCCCTGCTGGTTTTTTTGTTTTAAAGTATACAAAAAAAACCTTCCAAACCTGAATGGTTCCTCCACCCCTTTACTAATGCATGAATGAGCTGGGATTTAACCTTCTTTGGAAAGTTACATTTACCTATTAACACCAGAGCTGTTGCTGGTGACAGTACTTTAATAAGTCTTAAGCAGTTAACATAATTCCAATGGATTTTTTACCGGTGCAAGGCTGCTTTCTCGCTTCACAATCTATTGGAATTACATTAGTTGCAAAATGGTCAAAGAGTTTTTGTAGTTCGAAGAGCCCGTGTTATTTTGCTGAAACGGCTATCTCTGATATTAAAGGGTTAAAGACAAAGACAATGCTAAGCAATTGAACACAAAAACTCATTTCCATTGGACAAAAAGTATCTTGACTCCCTTTCGAGACTTTCTGACAAACATTTTCTGGGCTAAAAGGAGTGTTGGGGGGGGCAACAGGTCTTGGCCAACACCTACACAACATGTACTGTAAGTCGGGAGAAATAAGGTGAGATGTAGTCACGTCAAACGGATTTTTCGTTTTTTCAACCCCCCCAAACCCTTCGGTCTGCAATGCTGTTGAAAGCGTGCGCTCCTTGTGTAAAGCTTGACTGTCAGAATTTAGGAAATTAGAAAATCAGAGTGTCGTTTGTGTGGGCATCCTACTGCGTACTAACTTATTACCTGCACACCCAGTGCGTGCAGCATTTGCGTGTGGTTAGTAGGAGTCAGTAAGCATGCCTTACTAATGACTAGAGTCCTTCATAAAAGCATCATTCGCATGATGAGTGTATGCTTTGCAAATACTTCATGATACACTTACCACACCTATGACAATGGTACATTCCAATTATTTTGACCTCTCTTTTGGTGGTCGTACGGGCCTCAAGGGTACTACAAGACACACCTGTGCTCCCTTTAACATGCAGCTGCTCATTTCAATGACCTTCTATGGGACAACCCAAAAACCCGCAGCACCCATTTGGGTCAACGCCCCCGTACGGGTGCATGTGAATAAAGCTTTAAGGGCGTGACGGAACACCATGCAGGAAAAGACTCCAATGTTGATCAGTTCAAACTATATATAGTTTGAACTGACATGTATATATAACTATATAAACTACAGTACACGTGTATTTAAACAAAGCTTTAATCAAATCAATCCTTATTTAAATATTTGAGATAAAAATTGGGCAACAGGTTGAGCACAGAAAAAGCTCGTAGTTGGAAATGCTAAGTAGGGTCCTCTACCCCTGGTGATGATTGCATCATCCCAGTGGGGAACCCAGCCTAACCACATCAAGGCGGTCCCGCATGTCCCCATCTAGACCTGCAGTGGCTAGACAACAGCCGACCCACAGGGAGAGGATCCAACTGAGAAAGCGTAACTTTCACAAACTTAATTTGTCTGTGGTGGATGCCACTTAGGAGACCTAAAACTCCATCTCTGCTGTTTGCAGATGATGTCTAGCTTTGCTTCCTCGCCATGATCTCCAGCTCCAGAAGTTAGCAACATAGTCTGATGGATCCAGAATGAGAGGGTTGAAAAGCCTTAATAGAGCTAATCAATAACAAATTAAGTTTACTCCTGTTGTAATAAAAGTTTTTTCATTATTTTTAATTTTATGAATGAAAGCTGCTTTTTTTCCTTGCACTTGAGTATGAAACAAGTTTAATAATCTCCTTTCCACCTTTGGAAAAAAATAAATTGCTGGGAAAATTTCCATTGAAGTCACTCAGTTTGTCTGGGTTTTATTAGTTTTCAACACAAAAGTTGTTTAGTTTGTCCCAACAAAATTCCTATTCACTGACCTCCAGCTTCATGTGGATGGCCTCATTGTCAATAGTGATACATTTTTCATGGCAGAGTGAGCGCTCCCTCCAATCTCAAATCAGCAGATTTTTCTGAAAAACTCCATAAGTCAGAGACTGAATCCATGGACGAGACTAACAGCTTTTTCTCCTGGTTGTGCTGATGTTTGTGGTTGTAAAGCAAATGAAAGCAGACTTGATCGCCAACCTACGTCTGGCTGTGTCAGTGTGACAAATTTGAAAAAGTCTGAGTCCGTGTTGTCTGATTGACTTTTCACCAAAGGTCTATAATGCAAACAACTTTCTGTTCATTTGGTATTGACACTTGGAGAGGTAAATTAACAAAATCAATATTTGAACGCTTTTTTCCCAGTCTTGTGTATAGACACATTTAATCATGTAAAGACATCTCAGTGACAACTTTTCAGATTTCTTCTTCTTTGGGGTTTTGTTTCTGCTGGAGTCCTTGTTTTCTGACATCTGTGGAAAATGAATTGATCATTCATCAGTGCATGAAAGACAGACGTTTCAGTTGCTACATGCCAGATCCTCTGCCTCATCTTGTCAAGTCTTGTCATGATTTTCCTTTCTCTTTTTTAGTTGAGATCTTCTGTATTCGAGTCCTCCTTAAACTACATTTTATAACAGGTTGATAAAAAATCCCAAATCCATAACAATTTTTTTGTTTTACATAGATTTAAAAAGAGTAAATTCTTTTTTGTTTCCCCAGTATAGAGTTTGATCATAAGAGAAAAAACTATGTTCTTTTCAATCTTAAAAACAAACTTTTCTGTCAGTTTTATTTTTTACTTTTAGTAAATTTTCATCTGACTTTTAAGGTTTCTTTTGTTCACCTTTCTGTGTCTGATGAGTCGCCACAGCGGTTTGGCAGAAAGTTTTTCTTGCCTAAGGACCCACACTGGAATTAGTTCATTGCACGCTTTGGGAACTGTGTGACAGTCCTAGACCCAGCCAACTGAGCCATCCAGCCACCTATCTGACTTTTAAGGAATGGAGAAATACAACAAAAAAGGGTCATTAGACTTGATATTTCCTAAATATAATGATAAATATTAATCCACCATTTGAGTAATTTTGTAAAATTCGGAATAAATCGATATTTGGAGTAAAGACTCCTGTTTTTTCTCTGTTCCCTCATTGGCTCTTTCCTGCCAAAAGAAACCTTCCAAATGTGTTTTTTCTTTTAACTGGCTAGCTTGAGGGTTTCAATTTAGTGGTTGGTGCAGCCACTTTAAGAACGTAGGAGTTGGATTTTCAACACGTGACTCAGCGGCTTGTCATGTGTCAGGAATGAGTCAGATGTGGTGGAGAATCCAGTAGTAGTACTTTATAGATTATAAATAAAACTGAAAAAATGTATTTTTTTTTTTCTCTGCGGCCTGACCAACTATTCCACGGACTGGTATGGGTTCAAAGCCAGAGGGTTGGGGACCAATGGTCTACCGGACCAAGCGTTAAAGATCTTTTCTAAAATGTAGCTACTCTCCTGAGCAGCTTCAGATGTGGACTGTGGTGAAGTCCCTGGAAGTTCGACACATGAACCTCTACATGGCTGTTCGCTATTTTAAGTCCTGGCACCAGACAGAATTAAACTAAGGACAGCCCTAGAGCAAAGCCCTCTCAACAGACGTCCTCGATATAATTAAAAGATTAAAAAGAAAAATACTTTTGATAGTATTTTTTCTTTCTGAAACTTCATGTCAGACGGTGATTTTTCTGTTTTTCCCAACAAGCCATTTGTGGACGTTTTTGCAGCTCATTAAGCAAAGAGTCGAAACCGAGATAACACACTATTGATGACGTTGTCCATTCAATCAGCTGTAGTAATTAATCCATTCCAGATGGATTAATTACTACAGAGAAAAGAAAGACGAGACAGTGAGGCGGAGCAGTCGGGCAGCTTGGAAGGGGGCCGAGCAGATAGAGAGATGGCGTGAAAAATGCATTTGCTTAGACAAACTTTGTCTTTCTAGGGATGGCACGTGTGTTTGAATCTGCTTATATGGAAAAACAATGGAACATTATTGCTGCCAGTACACATAACTGTTTATGGGCCTAAACTTCCATTAAAATGATTTTTTTAAGGCGCAGAGTAACTTTGTTGTCTAAAAACAAGCCTAAAAAAACAGGAAAAACAGGTTTGGAAGGACAAAAAATGAAGGCGGAAACACAGGATGTAGAAACGTTCCTGCAATGATGGGGCCATTTGCTGCTCACTCAGTTTGTGTGTGTGTATGTGTGTGTGTGTGTATACGTGAGAATGTGAGTGTGGTTGGGTAGGAGTGTGTGTGATGCTGGTCCTCCCGCAGTCATCATTCAGTGCAGCACATCTTGAGTTTAGCTGGCTGTGTTGGCCAAATGATCTAGCACGGGAAGGCGAGGACATGCAAGTACAGGAGGGAGGGGAAAAAATGGGAAGGAATCAAGGATTTCGAGGTGAAAGAGTGAGGGGGAGGGGCTGATGTGCGCCTAGACTAGTGTAGCCGAGATAAAACGGGAAATTAATGGTAGGAAATAGAAAGCTAAGGGAGCGGTTGAAGGAGACTGAGAAGGGCGGGTAAATAAGAGGGAGTAGAGAAAGACAGACAAAAGCGATCATTCAGGAAACAAGGACATCCGGTGTCTTCAACTTTAAAATGTGAGACATGTAAGCAAATGATTGAAAAGAATCAATATAAAGAAATTAAATTTGGCTAAACAGTGTTTGTAACAGTCAAAGGCCATGCTGTTTTAATAAAATCCATATTTCTTGTATTTTAAGCATCACTATAAATTTTTTTGCAGTAAAGGGTTTATTATGTTGTAACCTGGTCACTTTTGTTCTTGGAATATCTGTGTATATTGGCTTTGCACCAATATGCAACAGTTGGCATTATTATTATTGTAATTATTATTGTTACCGTTTATTCACAAATAAATCAGCATATTGTTTTAGTATCAATATGCTTGGTCAGATATGTTCTTTTGTTTATTGTAACACGTTTTCTTAAAACGAAGGGATTCTTCAGTTAATGACTTTTGAAAATGAACTACATTATATATTTGCTTGCTGTTGGTAGCCCTGAAGCTTCTTGAAATTCAAGGAGTCACCTACCCAATGAGGCGTAGGATCTGATTTCATCTCATCTCCCCTGAAAAGAGGATGGCACAATGATGAAATGAGAAAAATCCATTTAGAGCCTGGCATGACTGACAGCTGCCAGCATCTATCTGAGAGACAGAAAAAGATGCCTGCGCGAATGAAAGAAGAGAGGAACAAAGAAACGACTTTGTTCATCTGAAATTAGAACCAGATTTCACCAGAGGGTTGTAGAGAACAGGTGACATCATGAGTGAGGCCATGAGGATGGTGATGAAGGATTGAAAGACAAACCAGACACTCAGCATCAGAAATACTGTGTATTCTAAATCAAATTTCCGAGACTCTTCAGTTGGTGTGATTTTATAGTGGAGTCAAAGAAATCTTAGAGGCCTTTAAACTGTTGGTAATATACTTTTTCCAATATACAAAATAAAACCTTAGAAGCAGTTGCAATTTAGAATCTTCCTGGATTCATTTAACATGTCTGTTTTCGACTATGGGGAGTATTTCGGCCAAAATTGCACTTTGTTTGGTACAAGTCCACCTTAGTGTCTGTTTAAAGACTGGTTCTTTTTTTTAAAGTTGGCGATACCAAAGTCTCCAAAATGGGATCAAGTTCTTGCCTTCGCTCGCTTCTCCAAATCAAAAGACTTGGACATCTTCCTTTTGCTGGTTAAAAATTAAAGCAATTGGAGTTCATTCCGTTTTTTCACCTCTAGGTGACTTGTGAGCTATGTTCACACCACAGTCAGCAATGTATGTTCAAGTGACCACTTCCAATAAAATGTTTATGTAAATGTTGGGAGGGGACAGAAAAGGGTTAAATGGCACATTTTTATCAATATCTTACCAATAAAAAAAAAGAATAATATCTATTAAAGGTGGAAAAACAAATGAGGAAAGACATTTCAACAGACGCTTGAGGGTGTATTTAGACTTGACAGGTGTGGTCTGCTTAAAGTGAAGCAGAGTTCGTTTCCCCCAATAATCCGTAACAAATTTTTAGTCTGAATAGGAACCTTGGTTCAGAAACAGGAACTGCTCTCAGACCTATCTTTAAAGTGGTCTCAGTTCATTTCCAATTGGACTAAGCTCCAGTTGTCTCTGAGATTCTGAGCATCTGAATACAATCAGTTCATAGAGCAGAACAACTGAACCAAAACGTCCACCGTAGCTGATGTAAACATAGTAGGAATGTAGCAACACATGGGCCGTGGACAGATGTTGAGCAACGATTGTCGTGCAATCAAAAAGAAAAAAGGGTCCAACTGTTTATTTGTTCAAACGTTTATTTGAACACAGCTGAAAACGCTTCTTACATGCTTTTCTGTGTCTCGTTATGCTCAGTGCTGCTGTGACATCCTCCTAAAAGCTACCTTGTAGTTCCTTAATAGAATTCTCTTAAAAACAATGCCATAACACCACAACCATGAGACACAGCAACTCATTGAAATGTGATTGGATGAATTCAGACTCATCAAAACAATTTTCAATGTGACACACATTGTTTTCCCAAAAAGCTATGTGTCCTAAACACTTATTAGTGTACCTCCTTAGTCGTCTTCTGGCCAGTAACCGCCCTGCAGTATGCCTCCACCGGACCAAAACACCAAGTTGAGCCTGATGGTGATACAGAGGTTCAAGATTTATGAGCAAAACATAAAGTTGGGATGAACTAAAAGCGCAGGGCCCTGTTCTGGAAAGCAGGTTATGTGAGTTAGCTCAACAAGTTTGAGGATGAGGAAGCAGATAACTTCAGTTTTCTGTTCTAAAAACTGAGGTATGTTTCAGGGTATGTTAAATTGCCATAGCAACTTGTGCTCTGAACCTAACCTGGTCTGGAGGAGGTTTAGTTGAAGGTAAGTTTGGTTTCATGTGAAGGAGCATGGCGTGCCCATTTGAAGATGATTTAGTGGATGAAGAATCTTAAATAATACTTTTTCCGTCTTGAGAGGGTTATAAGACCACGAATGGATGTTGTAGAGAGAAACCCTTTTATGTTAATGTAACTTAATTATTTGCTTCAGTTAAGATAAATCCTTTTTTTGTGTTCAGTCAACGTAGTTATCAGACAGTTATTTTACTTTCATTAAAGTAGATTAAGTAGGTGTAACTTGGTGCTGCTGTTAGAGCCGGCAGCGCAAAGAATTGTGGGATACCATTGGCTTGGCCTGGCTGGACAGCTTGGGGTTTGAGTGTGGGTTTTTGTCTAAATGTGTTCTGTTTTCCAGCTGTTTTACTGTGTTTTGCCTATTAATTTTATCCTGTTATGTTTGTTTCTTTCTGCAACATGAGTAAGAGGGAGGAAGAGGACGATGACCAAACCCTTGTGCAGACAAGAGTTGAAAGATCTAAACTTGAAGTTAGAGTTTATGATAACTGAACTCAGGCTCCATTTTACAAATTCACACTTGGTTATTAATTTTCATATTGTAAAAATGATATTATCCACGTTTCCAAACTTAAACATATGAGAGTTCAAGAAATCCATTTAATTAAGGTGAAAAAACATTAAATTGAGTTGGAGTAGTATGGCATTTAGTTGGAAAGACATGAGCAATTAGGTAGAGGCAATTTAACACAATTACTTGTTACCAGTTAAAGTAATTAATTTAAGATTTATATATATATATATATATATATATATATATATATATATATATATATATATATATATATATATATATATATATATATATATATATATATATATATTTATATATTTTTGTGTGGAGTTTGCATGTTCTCCCCGTGCATGCGTGGGTTCTCTCCGGGGTCTCCGGCTTCCTCCCACCGTCCAAAAACATGCTTCATAGGTTAATTGGCAACTCTAATTTGTCCCTATGTGTGAGTGTGAGAGTGAATGGGTGTGTGTTTGTGGACATTCTACCCTGTGAAAGACTGGCGACCTGTCCAGGGTGTCTCCTGCCTTCGCCCACAAGTGACCGGCAGCCCCGTGACCCCGAAAGGGGAAAACGGTTAAGAAAATGAACGATGAATGAATGAATATATATATTTATATATATATGTATATATATTAGCATCTTGCAAAACAATAAAACTGGAAATATACTCTTCATCAACCGTCAATAAACCCTCCTACTCCATCTCACTGAAGAAAAGTGCTCTCTTTTTTCCGCCACGTGTTTCCATGGTGACTCCAGAAATTGGCAATCCACTGAAAATGCCTTGTTGTACTTGCCGTGCGCACGCATTAACCCTGGATTACCGAGAGTTAATAGAGCAAACTCATAACCGGTGTTTTGGAACAGACATACACAGAGTAAGCAAGTTTAGGCTGATTTACGCTGGAGTTTAGGGTTAGAGGCAGGGTCGTAATTCTTGACCAATGAGATCGTTACTTACATGGTTTTGTTTACAAGCTTTAGTCCAGACAGGAAAGTCCCCATTTACTTCAGTCTGAAGACATACCAAATGCAAGATTTAGGACTCGATAAAATTGAGCGGACTGGGAACAGACTACCGGTAAACGGATTTCCCAGTCTGAATACACCCTGAGTGATTTTTTTAAACTGCCACACTTTTCATGCATTAACCTTTCAGACTGATCTTACTTATAATGTTTTTATTCAAATACCTCCTTCCAGGACCCAACAATTACACAAATAGATGCCTGTTCTGATTACCCCCCCTGTCCATCTACCTGCCTCCCATCTTTTCATCAGCCCCTCTTTATTCCCTGTTAGAAATTCCTGTTTCCATTGCTGGCTGGTCATGTGTTTCTGAAAGTGTGGGATCTCAGGGATGCACTATATTGTGTGTGACCTGAGTCCCAGCAGCTTCTGTCAAAGCCCTGGGTGAATGATTAAAGGAAAAGTTGCAAAGGAACAAAGAGGATCATTGCTGTTCCAGCACGCCCCTAACTAAAACGCTACTGCATGACTTTATTTTTATCTTTTCTGCTCTGACAGAAGGGAGAAATCAAGAATCTCAGTTTTTCTCACAGTGAAAAATACTGTATGTAAAAAGGCACAAAGTGGTGCATTGTAAAGGGCATACAACAGTGTTGCCATTGTCCTGTTTTTCCAGCACAAAACTAATATAAAAACTGCCTGACTCCACAAAAATAGCTTAAAATGTTTAGCAATAATTAATTAGTTAAAAATTATTACTTTATTATTACTTCCTGTTTTGAATGAAAGTCCAAATTTGATACATCTTGCCACATTTGGGATGTTTGCAGTCAGTCAGACCAGAACATGAAACTACTAACTCTTGTTAGACTTTATAAGCAACAACTGAAGAACAAGCCCACACACACACGCACCCTTTTTTTCAAGCTTATAGAACATAAAAAACAAGAAAAGGAAAAAGCAAAAACAAGAAAATACTGGGTGTGCTGGTAAACTTTTCATGAACAAAAGTGGAAAGTGTTTTCCTTTACGGGAAATTACAAGATGTAAAATAAAAACCTTGTGAAATGTAAAGAGTGGTTTGATTTTTAAAAACCTGTTTTTATGAATTCAAAATGTTCCAAGTAATAATAAAACATCACAGTTTAATTTAAAGGAATTATCACCTCAGAGACCTGAGATGCTTTTCAAATTGTTTTCCTAATTTGTCTAATTGTGCATAAATAAGAAATATAAGCTACACCAACAGCAAAAATTCTCCCAAACACTTGTATGTATTCATGAAACAAATGATGTATTGTGTCTTTATTATTAGGCTATCTAAAAAAGCACAGTTGTTTCCCACCTGCACCACTTTGAGTCCTTTAAATGAGACTTTATGTCAGATTTCAACACAAAATAAACAATGGACATAGATAAAAACATTACCTATTAAATTGGACATGAAATAAATTCAGGTTAAAAAATGTCAAGAATGTATAAAAAATAAATATAAAGTGTTACATTATTAACATAAGCTGAGTAAACTAAAGGAATCAACCCAGTCTAAATGGGATTGCATTTGTCATGACACAGAGCTTGGCGCTGTAATTTAAAAGGAAACACGCAAAATTACAGATTTTTAGAGGCTCAAATCATTATGATCTAACATATAAATTGTATTTTAGCACAGATTAGGAGACACTTTTTTTATTATTAGTAGGCTATACACCCCATGATGGCAGGTAAGGAGGATAAGAAGTGAGGTATTACCTCCCCTGATATGTATTTCAATAGGAACTAAAAACCACTGAAACCAACCCCCAAACCACTGTCCACCCACCCATAGCAATTTTAGCCACAAATTTTGAATCTAAACCGCCCACTTAACCCTTGTGCTATCTTAGATGACCCCCCCTCTGACATTGACGTGTTCTCCCTACCATGACAAAGGTGGATAAAGGTGGAAAGATTTCATGTAATCCATGGACACCAGTGAAGATCACAAATCATTGAAGAAAAAAGATTCAGCGCACAGGGTTAAGCATCCACTGGCAACACTGAGTCAGACTCTTGTGGCTGGAAGTTAAAGGGACAAAAAAAGAGCAATTATTAAACTGTCATCTGTGTTCTTTGAGTTATTTAACACTTTCATCTTTCTCATGGCATGAACCTAACGTCCACATTTTGACAAGAAGTGTTAAGGCAAATTTACTGTACTTTTTAAGTACATCTAATAATATTGCACAAACCCAACCATAGTTTCTTGAACAGCATGGTAATAAGAATAAAACAACTTTCTATTTGTAGGAAAACTAGAAAAATCGAAAACTCAAAAGGCCTAAATTCTCAGCAAGGTCAATCAAGGTTGCTCCCCTTGTTTAAAATATTTACATTACTGGTAGTTACTTGATTTACATTAAACAGCATGAAAGCAGCAGTGCTTTAAAGCTGTGACCATTAGAATCTCAGAACATTGAGAAATTTCCCTAAGATTCCAAAATCTTAGAGTAATTCTGTAAAAAAAAACTTTCTTTTTATTCATATACTGTAGAAAAAAAGTGATGGAAAAGTCAAAAACACCTAAAGGAAACCGTTTTGTTTGAATGGTTTGAGTGGTTTCAGTTTTCTTTTGAATAAGAGTTATAGGAAAAGAGAAGTGCCACATTATTGTTGAAGTAGATGTTTTAAAATAAATGCCCCCCCCCCCCCCCCCCCCCCCGCCCTTTGGGCTTTGGACCTTTTTTTCTATTAAAAAAAACATTTTAGTGGGACTTGAGTTTACCAAACATCTTCATTGCAGCAGTTATATACTAGTCTGGATTACATTTGAGACCTAAACAGAAATGTAGATCTTTCTCCTTGTTTTTCAGGGATTGAGTATTCTATTGTAAAAATTCTGTTAATGATATTTTGACAATAAGAGAGTCAATGTTTTGTTTAATAGATTTTAGTTGATAATAAAATCATCTTATATCTTATGCACCAACCAGGGACATTAGAGGGAATATGTAAATAAGGAAATTACCAACAATCATAATTGTCTCAATTCTTGCACACCAATTTCTAATTTTACGCTTTCATTTAAGAGGTGAGGTTAAGAATATCAGTCTGGCATTCATCATTACAGGCTGTAACTACAGCTGATTTTGATGTTTTTTTTACAGCATTTATTAAGAAATGAAGCTAAATCCCCTTAGTTAAGGTCTAAAGGTTAAACTGGTGAAAGGAGTCACAGGCTACAGCTTTATCATTGTTGAACTCAGATTCCTGAGAATTCTCTAAAAATATAGAATTTTAGGTTATATCTCCCACCAGAATATCTAAATTCTGGCTATTTCTATTTTTACAGCTATAGATAAAAGTTATGTATCTGATAGACATCGACTGATGGAGGTCTATTGAACATCACTGTTTAGATCTCTAATAGATGACTTTTCCACAGCTAATCGTATTACAGTCCCATCATGCCTTGCGTGTTGTCAAGACATCTATTAGAAATCTAATAAACATCTTTTTTTGATGTACACTGGAAATCTCAGACAGCTCCATTACATAACTCTACTAGATGTCTACCAATATTGTTCTGCATATAGAGGTCACCTACACATCTACCTGTGGACATCTAATCTTTATTTTTAGATGTCTATTGGAGTACATTTACTAGATATAAATTAAACACTGCAATTTTACGTCCATCCATTCATCTTCAGAACACACTGAATCCCTTTTAGGGTCACAGGGTTGCTGGTTCCAACCTATTGTTGGGCAAAGGCGGGGCACACCCTGAGAAAGTCACCAGTTTGTTGAACCCTTTTCCTTTCGCTACATGAAAGAGCCACTTGGGGTTAGTTTCTAACTGACCAAAACCCAATGACAGCCACAGTGGTCAACCTCCCTGTTTAGAAAAAAACATTTAATTTTTTCAGTGGCCATTAACCCATTACCCAAATCTATCTTTACTATAATTAAGGTATAAAGTTTTATATTTTTTATATAGTTTTATATTTTATATACAAGTTCCTGTCAAAATAAAAGACACCCAAATAAGTATGTCAAATAAGATCCTCCTTTGCTGCAGCAGATTTACTTAATATAAAACTGAAGGAAAAGCCAACAAATTTCCCTCCGAACAGCAACCAGACATAACTGCAGTATTTATTATTTAATTACTGGTAAATGTTTAAACAAGTTATCTAATAAAAATCCAAAAGTATCCCAAGATTATAAGTGGATGTATATCTAAGATATATTTCAGAACACTAATTGTAGCCATCTAATAGAGTAACAAAATAGAGTTGTACACATCTACAGTAAATGTCCATTAGGTATCTAATTAACCTCCTGGGCCTAGTGGAATACAGGTGGTTAGCTTCTTTAAAAAAAAATATTAATAATAAAGTCCCAAGAGGTGATCTGAAAGCATCTCAAACACAGAAAAAAAAACCCTCATTGTTTGCAGGATGGAAAACAGATTAGTTTTGGCCATAATGATTAAAATGAATTCTTATCTTCATGACTTATTTTTGTTTTAAAGCACCACAAGTTGTAGAGAGATTTTGCCACAACCCACTTTGTAAAAAGATCTGTGGCTGTTAGAATGGCTGCTCCATGCGAGAGAACCATGTCTGTAATCAGTGCAGCCGGACTCGTAGCTTTGTGTTTGCATGCAGGGGAGGTGCTTTGTTACGATCTTCGCTCCGGAGGAGGCTTCGGACGACAGTTAATCCAGCTGCTCTCCATGAGCGAGCTGCCTGACTGAAGAGACCCGTGTCTCCCGGGAGATTTGTATCTCCAAGCAGAGAAGCGGCTATGGGACGGTGTGTGCGCTAGCAGAGGCAGCTTTAGAATGAACAGTCCGGAGAAATCGTGCAAACAAACATGTAATTTTGTGTTTCCAGTCGGGTCCAGACAAAATAAGGGCTGATGTTATTCCAGTTAAAGTTCATCCAAGGCTAAATGTTGTTAGCACATGTTAGCTTAATCCTAACCCTTCTTGCGGCTCCTTTCCACCAAGAAATAAGCACTGGGCGCACGGATTTAAAAAACTATAAGCGAACAGGCACTTAATAATAATCATAACAGCAAAAGTCTGTTTAAAAGATGATCTTGCTGCACTGAAACATAAAAACCCTGCGTTTCAGGATATCATTACCTACAGTAATAAACCCAAATGTTGTTCCATGGGTGGGGCATGTCATAAAGAGGTGCTTGAACCAATAATTTTTAAAAAGTGTCCCCTTTTCTGATACTTTTTTCCAAAAAGTAAACGATGCTTAAGATTGTTTTTATCTTAGTTTACTTTGACCTACAACATCTCCCACTGAAAAACAGAAAGGGGTCAAAACAGATGCATGTGAAAGGAGAAATAATAGATTTTTATATACATATTACACATTTATATATACAGATTTTAAAATTTTGACCAATATATATGAACTTAACCCTTTTTTTTAGTAGTATTGGTTCTCTTCTGCACCAGGACTGAAATGATAAACTTAGAAAAGCATAACATAATGCTGATGTATGCATACATAGATCCAGAAGACTGATGAGAGAATACCTTTTATCTGAAACTATATAACTGATTTGCTTCTGCTTTCTATTTTTATAATTCTCCAAGATCTGTGTTCATTCTTTCATGCTGATTACCGTTTCTATCCATAATGTAGAAAATAAACTCATTAAAGCTTCTCACCGATGGGCCAATAAAGCTTCCCAAACATCAATGTTGGTTTACTACAGAAGAGAATACAGGATACATTTGTTGGCTTTTTAAGATTATATCTAAATATACCTTTGCAAAAATGTAAATGTATTGTAAGTTGTTTACAACGGAACACGCCATTCCTTCTTCCACTGCTGTACCGCAATTTATCCAGACCAATCATTATCTGACACGTCATTGGACCAACATACAGCCAGTCAAATAGAGTGATGTCATCATTAGTCTCAGGCCCCCAAACACTTATTGCACGCCGAACAGTTTTGGTACCTACATTGGGACTACTCTCAGTCACAGAGCCACAGACTCGGCTGCACAAGTCAGTCTAATCACATCAAACTGTGGCTGCAGGTGCACACTTAATAAGTCTAACAAGTCATGGCAGTGTGGAACATTAGCAGGCATTGGATCGATACACATGAGCCTCCAGTGCATTAACCTGACTTAATTACAGGCTCTCTGTGTGCCAGACCCCTCCTTCCCTAAAAACCCTGCAACACATGAAAAACTACAAAGGCTGCGATTTATGAGGGGCTGTACAAGACATATTTCATTCTGAACCACTCACAGACCTATATACTCGCTCGATACATACATTCACTCGCACATACATATATTTCTTTCACACACATATATACCTTTTTCACACATATATACTTTTTTCAAACACATATATTTCTTTCAAATACATATATATGTATGTATATATAAATTATGAGTGTGAGACTATGTCAATGTAAGACAGAAAATGCATGTAAATGAGTGAGTATATATGTGTGTGAGTGAGAATGTATGTATGTGTAAGGGAATAGATGTGAGTGTGAGAATGCATGAATGCGAGTGGTTAAGAATAAAATATATCTTGTATGGCCCCTTACAGTATTTTATTACCAGTCCATTAGGTCCAAAAAGGTAAAAATACCCCATTATTTTTTGAAGATGTCTCAAAAAGGTGCTGTTTCAACTTATAACTGCATCTATGCACTGCTGAAGGACTTAAACTGTACAAGCTGCTGTACAAAATTTAGTTTAATTTTATTACCAAAGTTGAATTCTATCCTCTCTCTATCCATGAAATTGTTAAAATGTGTGAACATAATACTTTAATTTTGGCCACGAAATAATTCAAATGTGCAAACTAACAAGGCTAAAAATTAATCATACCCAGCCAGCAATGACAAGTGGGCCCCAAATGATTTAAACATGGGCAGAAAATGTGGGCTTTTGTCCGCAGTTTCTGTGGTGGCCCCACCTGTGTTTCTGAAAGAGATTTAAACAACATTGTAATGTATTAGGTGTGTCATCCTGGTGAAAGTTGACAGTTAGGATGCGTTTACACCAGACGCCATTTGCACATCAGGGGCATCACGATTCAATGTTAAGGCAATGTACAGATGGGGTCGGAGGTCCTGTTGTGGGATTTAGCGTCAAGCACGGAGTGTCACTCCAGCAGCAGCGCAATTTGAGCATTGAGGCACATTGTGGCATAGATGCGGCAAAAGTTGAAAAATCTGAACTTTCGTGAGGTTGATGTGGCACGTCAACCAATCAGGGAATCAGCTTTAGGAACGTGATGTTTTCAATGTCTTTATCAGTGGGTAGAAAACAAATACAATATGGCTGATCGACGCAAGGATTCTAGTCCTAAACATCTATCCATTTCCTTAACCCATTGGGGCCGTGGGGTTGCCGTAATCAGTCCCGGCTACCGTTGGGCGAAGGCAGGGTACACCCCGGACAGGGTGCTAGCCTGTCGCAGAGCCCATGGTGCTGGAGCGACTACGCTGGCACCTGCAGTGGCTTTTTGTCTGCCAGCCAGCCAGCCAGCCGCTCTGGGGCTCACTAGCTCTGCCAGAGCTTGGGGTCCAGAAAAACTTGGTGTCACATATTTCCAGCCGGGCACAAACTGCAAGTGATTATTTCTCCTTCTTGATCAATTTTTAAACAGTTGGTACTTCCATGTGTTGAAAGACAGAGAGTTCCACTTTGGGGTCAATGAGAGAGAATGCGTCATGGCTGTGCTCTGGCAATGAACACTGCCCCAAAGGGTCTTAAAACAGCAAAAAAAGTATAATTCTGCCAGAAAAACGGAGATGACCATGGCTCCCAAATCGAAAAACCATCAAGACCTGCCACCTGCTTCCCAAGAGAAAGGAGACAGATAAACCAGCGAACCAAATCAGTTTTGTGATTCACAGCAAATAAAATATCTGAAATGATCTGCTGTTTATCCGAATGACCATCTGACCGGAAGGAATGCTGAAATTGATCAACATGCCAGGATTCTTGGGTGAAAAACTGCAGGATCTTGAGACTGCTGAGTGTTCAAAGTTCAACTGGTTGTACTTTCAGCATGCGTTCAATTGCATCACGTTTGTACATTTTGTACTGACTTAAAAACTTGCACAGCAATGCGTAAAAGCAAGAGTTTTGAACATGAAAGCCCAAAACGCTCATATGTGCGTTTACACACATATGAGCTTTTCTGTCATGGTTTGAGTTTGTTTTGTCTTGGGTTTTGCTTTAAGTTCTTGTTCTGTCTTGTTTGGTTCTGTTTCCTGTTTTATTTTGAAAGGGTTCCTGTCTTGTCTTGTCTTGAGTTGTACTTCCTTGGTCCCCATCTGCCCTGATCGTGTTCACCTGTGTCTTGTCTGCCCTGTTTGTATATAAGTCTTGTCTCTGCCTTCCTCTTGTGCTGGTCCATTAACTTCTGGTCATGGTGTTAACGTCCTCTTGTCTTAGTGTCCTCGTTCCATGTTCCTCGCCACGCCACAGTAAGTTTTTGTTTTAGTTTTGTCATCCTGCTCTGCAGCGCTTTTTGTTAATAAACCCACTAGTCTTGAACCTTTTTGCCTCCTGTCTCTGCGTCTGAGTCCTACCGGCTCTCGAGCCTCCCCTCACATTGACATTTTCTTACTTTTCTTAGCAGATGGTTGCACGATTGCAAGCCCAGTGTGATTGTAGCATTAGTCTGTTCATGTCTATCCTACTTGTTGCTTCTCACTGTACATTGGAGTGAATGAAGACTGACAATATGTTTGTGCTAAGACACCCTGTGATTATCTTTTGAACTGATAAGTCTTTATTATCCAACCAGCTCCACCTGTGGCAGTATATTTCATATCTGCTTTGAACTCAAAGATATTCTTACCAAGTGGTTCTCGAGTGCAGCTCACCGCCTTCCTTAAGGGACCTTTAAAACTTTGGAGGTGTGTGATAGCTGCTGGCACTTTTATCCCATGTGTTCAGTTTGTAGTTCAACTCAACACCCAGATTGAACCAAATACACAACCGTCTACAAATGAACCCTAAAGAAAATATTATTATTTAGCAATCATTTATTTATTTGTTGTTTTTAATATCTCTAACATCGGATTAGCAATCAGCAAAGTATCTTGTCTGCTTTAAAAATATGAAGCTCAACAGCAGTGACTGGAGAAAGCGTCTGCTGAGCGAACTGTTCGTGTAGAAATGACTCGTAAAGTTTTATTGCCCATAGAGAACAGATAAAAGCAATCGCGCAGGATGAGGGTATGAGGCAGATGGTGTTGTTATAACCATAATGATTTTATAATGTGCGGCATTTAGCAGAATGGTGATCAAAAGTTTCATGTTGATTAGAAAGAACTGATGTTAACACTGGGATGGTGAAAAAATAACGTTCAGGTCTGTCTGCGTTCATCTTATGAATGCTGCCCTTCGGACATTGAATTCACGCAGTGTCAGTCATTTGTTAACAAGATCTTCTAAATGTTTCTGCAGCTGGACTTACAAATACTTTCAGGTTCTTGAAATGTTTGCCTATATGCTCCTACCAATGCGCTTCTCAGCTGTAATTTCTTAAAGTCTTTGATTCCACTCTTGTATCCATGTTTGTCTTTTGAAGAACTTTAAAAAAAAAATTCTGCTTTTAATTTGACAATTTTAAACCACAGTTTTTTTCTTTCCCTAGTCATGATGGTTTCTTTGAGCATTCATTGCCTCAGAGCCCAATAGGTCAAGTGCGATTGTCCGGTCGATTGTGTTCAATAAATTAGGCAGGTTGTCTTGAGGTGTAATTAATTATTATAACAACAATTTAATTCATGTCACGAAATGAGGTTACTGATATGATTCATACTCGATATTGGTTCATTTTAAATAATCTGATTCGATCTGATTCACTGTCCTAAAATCGATCTAGGACATAGCAAAAAAATTAAACCAATGTGACTCAGAGATAAATGTCTGGTACTGAACAGAGCCGGTCTGTCTGGAGTGCCCTAGTATGCAGGCTATGTCCCAACTGGGGGTAACAGGCGAAAGAGGAAGAAGACTGAACAGAGCAAGTGAAGTTTTCCAGATTCCTCATATTTCTCTCAAGATAATCAAGGGTACAAACAAGTAAAAAATAATTAATGGCATATCCATTCACATTTTAGTTTCATAAAGTTCAGCCCCTGTGTTTTTCCACATCAAAATAAACCAAAGGGAACATTATTAGAACATTCTACCACACCGTATGGTCACATGTCTTTGGAAAATTCAAAGTGTTCCCACACATTGGACTGGAATGATAGCTTGATCATACTTTGCTGCCATCACGTGTGTTGTCCACTGTGATAGCACTTAGTCGTTTGTACGTTAGAGTAAAATAAACCTACAGTGCCTCAATCCAAATGGTATTTTTCAATGTTGATCATAATCAATTTCTTGAGTACGTTTTTTTGCTCAAATCCTCTGGAATAAAGTTTAATTCTTTAGTACGATTTCCACCTAGTGGCCAAACTGAAACGCATACCGAGGAGAGGAAGAATAAAATGATCTGCACATATTTGTTGGAGTGTCTCCATTTTACAATTTTACGTTGTGTGAACTGTATCAGATTAATATGAATATCTTCAAACCATATATAGATTATTGTTGTATTTCTATGCAAATAAGTATAAATGTGTAAACGTGTAAATTCAAAATCGAATCGAATCAAATTGAGTATACCAACAGAACTGAAATAAGAAAAAAATGACAAAATACAAATCGTGAATCGAATCGATCCAGGCTCTGGTGAATCAAATTGAATTGATTCTGGAAATTATTGGTGAGACCCAGCCCTAATGGGCACACTGTGGAGTGTGGCGCCGTTGATACGACTACTTAGAAAAAACAAGTCCAGTTCAAGAAGCTGATGAAGCAAAAATGACAGAGCTACTTCTTATCATGATGTGACCTGATATTCACTTTAAAATCAAATTTTCATATACAGTTGGTGTGTCTAAGTACGTAAATATGAAAAAAAAAAATTATAAAATATTTTATTCGATAAACCAAAAAATGTGTCTGTATATATTAAACTCTCCATTCTTCATAGGGACTTGTCTTTTGGTTTCCCACCAATGCTTCAGGCGTCTAGGAACAGATAGCATGTGAATCACACGATTCCCCTTCTCTTATTATTTTCACACTACAGCTCTCCTCTGTTGACCTGCAGGGTGTCAAACCCCAGCCTTCAGTCTGCCTCGTGTGTCCATGTTTGCTGCTATTTTGGTCATCATCAGATATGTTTATTTAAACAAGGGGAGAAAGAAGACACTTAAGTAGAGCAGAGAGCTTAAGCTCTCTAATTTATGACAGAACTAGACAAATGTGCAGCTTTGACATGGATGCTTGTTCAAATTAAAAGCATAGAAAATATTGTACATTTGACTGCAACATTAAAAACTTGACCTGTGACTGTGTTCTTGAGACTGCTGACAGTCAGATGCGAAAATATATAATAACAAACAGAAAATTATCTTTCTATCTGTCCATCAACTGTCTGTGTTATCTTTGCTGCATCAATCTTAACAGAGAATATACCGTACATTTCTGTCCTTTTTTTTAGTTCTCTGGTTACTTAGCACTGTATGATCGGTTTGTTTATCTCCAATGTTTGCAGACAGATGCAGTGAAAAATTACTCAAAAAAAGACACAAGAAGTTTCTGACCCCCCCAGGATTGACGTTTAAACCCACCAAGCGCTTGTTGATTGTACAGCGGAAATCAGGACACTGGTTCCTGTTGAAATTGAAGTCACCTTTCTATCCATGTTTTTTATTGCTATAGGTTTGCCATAAACCGCCATGCACTCATGGCACATAGTTTCTTTTTTTCTTTTTTCAATTAGGCTTCCATGTTTTGTCGATCAGTCTTTGTCGGCTCACTTTTTCAATCAGCATCTTGTCAATGTGAAAAAGTAAGACCGCAGAAACAAGGAAAAGGAGCTGGCGGATCCAAAGACAATGACCTAAAGCTCTTTTCTTCTTCTTTAAGTATTTTTGCAAATGTGTCCCGACTGCAAACATTTGAATCGGTCAGTTCAAAAGGGCCCCAAGTCCAAGAGGTTTGTTTTTCCAGGAAATGATTTTAATTGCATAGCTGAAAGGGAGGCTACACCAAATGATTAATACTTTACCCAGATTTAGCACCATTTCATAGCTTACAAATGCTATAATATGAAGAACCTCACTTTTATCATTTCAGAGGACTAACAAACTAAAGTCTCTGGACTTGGGCCCAGTCTGCTGGACTTTAAATATGTAGTTGTAGAGTTAAGGCCTGTTCACACAGGGACGAATTTTGTCGGCGAAAAACGCCTCATGACTAAACAAAGGGCACCAATGAGAGTGTGCACACCGACGCGAAAAAACGCCACGCGCCAAAGCGTCAAAAAAAAAAAAAACGCCTCGGGTTCGTTTTTTTTTTTTTCGACGCGTCGCATCGAAATCTATTCGACCAATTAGAATGCCGCTTTTGCACACGTGTCTGGAGCTTCTGAAGTTACAGTAAAACACAACTTGGGGGCGCTCAAACACAAAACTGCCTTGCTGAGCACACATACCAGCGAGGAAGATAGACGCCAAGTAGCGTCTACACTGCTGCAAAGAAATAATGACGGACATTCTAAAATATCCCCTTACCAAGTACCAGTTGGAGCTACTGATGCTTATTCGTCCGGGTGTGTACGGGCCTTTAGATAAGTTAATTCTTCTCTAAGAGTTCTGGTAAATCGCCTGTCCGTCCTGGGGAGGATCCCTCCTTTATATGGGCACCCCTGAGGTTTCTTCGTTTTTTCCGGAATCCGTTTTTTTTAGGAGTTTTTTCTTACCGCGAAGGGGGGTCTAAGGGCAGTGATGCCAGTATAGCTTAGTCAGTTCGTTAGTTCAATTTAGTATTTTCCTATTGAATTCTATGTATTCATGATCCTTTTGATTTTTTTGCTTAACTTTTTCAATTACCGAGACGAAGCCCATCGAGACGACTGTTGTTGTGAATTTGGGCCATACAAATAAAATTGAATCGTATTGAATTGAATCTTGAATTAAACAGGGGCGCTGCCAAATTAAATAACTAGTGCTGCCATCTATGGGATAAAGTAAAACCCATTCAAGAGAGGCCCAAGTCCAGGAATTTTGCACTTAATGCATTTTAAATGTCAAGCATAGTCAATACAGACATGGGACGTTTTTTGCACATTATAAGATAGCTTTTGCTTTGAAGACCATAGAACATGTAATATCTCCATTTTGAAAAAAAAGTGAACTTGGGCCCCTTTTGAACTAACCAATTCATTTATTACTGGAACTTTTTTTTCAATTATCTCAACATTTTAAAATTTTTTCCCTTGACTGGGTGGATACGGGTAGCCCTGCTGTGCTATGATGAAATCTTTACCGTAACGTGCAGAACTTTGGTTATGTGTCTGAGACTTCTTCAGAGTTTCAGAGCTGAATCAGAGGCCCCTGTTGGTTCTCAAAGTGAGTTCTAATGCCACACTGGCGGAGTGACACTGCAGTAACAAAGTACGCTGGTATAAATCATTTAATGCTTAGAGTCACTCACAATAACGAGGATTTTTACGTCAGGTTTAAATCAAAAAGTAAGGACTTTATTTATTAATATATTTTGTTAAAAAGGCAGAATTGTCTTCAGGCAAATGTGTCCATGCTTTTTACTTAGAATCTGATTCACTACAACCGACTGTCGCAACCATTCTTGCTCTGCCAGTTTTTCTAACAGCAAACAGTGGTAAAAGTATGTTGGTGAGAATTTAACATGTGCTATGGTGTATGCATGCTAAATCAATGCAAATGAGAACACAAAGTGCCTAAAGACGTCTTACATCTCCTCCCCACATGCTGAGTCCTGTTCTGTATAAGCAAAGCTTTGAAGTGAGATTCTCTGATCATTGCAGCTCATAGGCCTGTGTCTGCACCATTGACTGTATCTAAGAACTGGACTGAGTGATCCTTCCCCCTCGCATTCCAAACAGGAAGTACCTGTTGGCTCTAAGAAGCCAAAATCCTATAGACTTCTATAGAGACATGAACAGCTATTACTCAATCATTATATTTGTCAGAATTACCATTCTTGCTCTTATACCGTTTCCTAACAAAATTGTTTTCATATTTCTCATTTAGTGCAAAGTTTGTGATCTTACAGCTAATTTTTAAAACGTATCACTGATAGATTCTCCCGAGCCCACTTTCAAGAGGTAGGAGTGTGGCCTTCTAATAAGCCCACTCCCGATTGGTGAGAGTGGTTGCCACAGAAACAAGGTCTCAATCCAAATCGCTTCCTTATCTGTACACCTTCTCCAAGCAGAGATATATGGAAAAGATTGTGTCTTCAAATCTGGACAATACTCCCGCTTGATGACATCATTAATAGCCTGAGGTCCTCTACGTTAGAGCATAGCTGCCAGCGTTCGCAAAATACATTAAAAATTGTTTTATAAGTTTAAAAAGTCATACAATAACTCAATACGTACATTTAAGTGTAAACTTCTGTGCTTCAGAGCACGCCGGCGTAAAGAAATGCGTTTCTCCTTCACACCACAGTAAGACATGGATCATCTTACCAGCGGAGGGATAGCCTGCCCTATCTCTACCGCTCCTCCTTAAAATAACCCTTATGGACACCAATACACCTTCAAATGCCCCTTTGGAGCAACAGAAAGGAGCGAGAGGGGTAGGAAGGCAATTTGGATTCAACCAATGACTCAGACCGACTCGGACCACTAACTGCTTAAAGTAAACTATTTTCTGTGGGTGACGTCACGCTCCCTCGTTCCATTAATCAATGATAATGGGCAAAAGATTTTGCCCATTATCACATGCACTCTGATTAATTAATCAAGTGCACATTTTTTGCATCCACTGCCAAGTTGGAACACATTTTTATTTGTGCACAGCTTGAAGAAATCAGGCCTCATGGAAGAGTTTTTGATTAAATAAAACAGGACTTGAGCAACAAAGATTACTTGATTTTACATGCAAACCGATTTGAACCAGATGACACACAATTAAATATAATTATTTTGATAAATGAACACAACATCACATATGTCCATGCATCCCGGTGTTTTTGCCTGCACCACCACATTATCATACCCAAGTTATCAAACAGACTGAGATAGATGAGAACTTAAAGAAGGTTTTACACGGTGCAGCACACAGCCGTGATGTTAATCCTTTTATCGGGGACTCAGATTTGTGGTGATGAATGGATGGTGTCCTTTTTGATTCACGGAAGTAAGCAAAATTATTAATGAAAGAGAAATGTACAATTGCGTTTTGTTCACACAAAGTCTTTCATATATGAGACTACAGTTGGGAAAGAAAAAGCCTGGAGCAAGAGTGACACTGCTTTGACATTTTGCATCTTTTTCCAGATACATGCGGCAGTATCATATAGCCAGAGTGCAGTGTGAACACCGTAGGCTAATACTGGATTCAAGAACTTAAGTTCTTGAACATGCATCACAAACCCAGTGTGTATGTAGCATAATATCGGGGATGTCGCCGGCAACACCTAAATAACACGTGCTCTTTGACCTTCCGTAAATCCCCCTACCGTTTCTGTGATCGATGTAAATGAGCTCTTTCTGACGTGGAGAAAAGCAGCTTTGCACCGAAATGCTACCCATTCCTAACATAAAATGTTCAATAGAATTGAAAGTCGCTTTTTTCCACATCAGAAATAGCTGATCTGCATTGATCGCATAAGCACTTCACTACTGTAAAGTTTTGCACATCAACACAAAGCTGTTGAAGAATGCACTGAAATTATTATGTAAAGGTCGAAGAGTTACGGTAGTCACTTTTGGAGCTTTTGGTAAAGAACCTCCTCTTTGCCTTGTCTTATCAAAACAAGGCTCACCCCTGCTATAAAATGCCATTTTGACAAACAACAAAAAAATAATAAGAGTTTGCTAATAAAGAAAGTTGTTACACGTGTGTTTCTAACGCAGCTCAGTCTGGTGAATGTGACAATAAAACTGCCATTAACAGCACAGATGGCTGCCCTTTAAGTGTTCTGTTGGCAAGAATTCCCAAAGGTGACACATTAATGAGTATTAGAATCATCAGATGTGCGCAACAACCAATAACATGTCTGGGGTCATCCTTAGAACCTCATTCACCAGAGGAAGAGCAGCTTCTTTCTCTTCCTTCTCAGTAAGATTAAATCAGTGCACCTTTGTGTATTTTACCAAGCTTCAAATTAACCGGGTGTGTAGTGCCTTAATTTATTTTTAACCAGTAAAAAGTAAGAGAACATTTTTTAAAGTGTTTGATGTAAAAACGACTTTTTGTTCCGAATGTAAAGTCACATTCCCGAGTCCATAGTGAGGCTGGATGCAGTCAGGAATCTTTAACCTTTAGCATTCTCTGATAAAACCAACAGTGATACTTAAAAGAGGTCCCAAATCATAGCATTTATTTCCATCTCTGCTCCAGTTAAAATGATGGAAAAATTGGAATAGATCCAGTAATTAGTCACTGACGATGCATATTGCCCCAGAGCAGACAGAGAAAGAGATGTGAAAGTGGAAATTAAAAGATTAAGAGAACAGAGTTAGATGGAGGCACAAATATGCCTTGGAGCAAAAAGGAGAGATTAAATCAGTGGAGGACTGGAGGACAGAGTAAGGACCTGGAAATTAGGTGGCGTGAAGAGAAGAAGCAGGTTGACGAAGGGCAGAGAAAGACAAGTGGCAACCAAACAACACAGCCCAAACACAGCTTAGAGACGTGGGCGGAGCTATGGGCAAAATCTCTGCCCCACACTTGCCCCCCTCCCGGTTTTTGAGGAAATATTAGTATCATTATTGACAAAGGTAAACAAAGTGACAAAGGCACTCATCAAGACAAGATTCTTCAGACATTGCAAAAATAAAAGAAGAAATGATATAAAAGGAAATAAAAAACAACAATAATAATAAAATTGTGGCTTTCAACTCTGGTGTTTTGCCGCCGTTTTACAGTCTTCTGCGCCTACCGCCCATGAAATGTTTTAGCTCCGCCCCTGCCAGTGGGAAGCAACTTTCAATCCAATATTAACATAAACGGAGAAAAGTCTCTGCTTTCACCAAATGTTCTTTTCCTTCTCTATCAGAACAATGAATGACAAACATTAAAGAGTAATTCAAGCTTTTTACCAAAAAGATAAACCAGGTTTGCATTTTTCACACAAAGACGTGTGAAGGATAGGTTCCTCTTAAGAGCCCGATCAGATTAAGATACAGCCTGTACAACAACAGTGTAATTACTTTATGATAACGTCCATTTATTGCAAGATAACAGGCCCAGTTTAGATTTGAGCTCACCTGATGGTGATATTTTCAAGGACACGTTTTAATCACAACTAATTAAACTAAACGTGGCCTCACCTCTTCACTCTGGGGAAATGTAAATTTGCCAAACTGCTGATGTAGTGAAAGACAGACACAAAGTTCTTTTTCAGAATAAATTTATTGCTGGTTGTTTTGGTGGCTTTCATCATGAGGAGGGAAAACTGTTGCGAGCGATTTACGCACAGAGCAGCACTTAATGGTCTCAGCTAATTAATCACTTTCCATAATGTTTGGTTTGAGAGATGGAATCAACTTTTAGCGGCTGTAAATATTGCTGCTAATGCTTTCAGTGGTGGATTAAAAGGAATTTACATCTTTAATTTGTTCTGTAATATTCATGCAAATGCACAGTTTTATGTGACTGTTATTACAGTTTGTTATGAAGTCGTGCCAACTCTGCTTGACAATGTAACTTTTTAGCTCTCATTGTGCTGTTAGAAAATCATATAGATGCCATTTTTTAATCCTTTCAGGACCAAAACCTCAAATTAGTTAAAGAGCCACTCTGATGAAAAATATGTTTTTATATTTTGTACATGTTCTTGTGGTAGCTTTCTGATGATGGAGGACATAAATGAAGAAAATTAAGCTTAAAATAGCATTTTCGAGTTTTTTTGCTCTCAAATCGTTGTGAAAAAGAACATATTTTGTGACGGGATGGGCCACAAAATTCCTGCTCCGCTCCATTCTGATGCATCCACTTGCAGACAACTAGATCAATGTATGTCTTTGTTTATTTTTGTCCAAGCTGGATAACTCCAACATTTCTCACCATTTTTGCTGCACCGCTATTGTTAGGTTGGAAGTGTAAGCTAGCAGGGGAACGTGTAAGCAGACAGCTCTGAGCAGGGGAAAGGGGGGCGGTGTTGCTCTGCACCAATGGACCTGCTCAATGAGTTATATCGCTAGAGGAGACACGCCAGCTTGGAAAGCCTAACCGATGGTGGCGGAGCGCAACGCCATCTTGGTGAGGTCATCGGTGCCCACATGACAAGGCTTTCTATAGCCTTTGGTGGCATCTAAGTAGCCTTTATATACTTTATATATATTCATATTTCTATATATTTATACATATATATATATATATAAATACATTATATATGTATATAATTTATATATATACATCCTTTGTTGTTGTTAAATAAGAGAAACAGGGATCCTCAAAAGCTCAAACTTTTAATGAAAAATGCTAGTTGCAGGACTTCTTACAAATAAAAAAATATATAACAAAGAATTTAAAAAAAAAAACAATTTTTAAAAATGTAGAAGTTTTAGACCTCTTTGACAAGTAATTTAAATTATTTAGAAAAGCCCAACATTAAGTCAATAGGACGTCAATAATAATAAATAATAACAATATATAAATAATAAGTCAATTACAATAATAAATAATAATAATAAATCAATAATAAGTCAACAATAAGTCCCAAAGTTAACAACAGATTTACCCTTTAAAAAAAAATAGATTTACCCAAATGTCAGTGATTAATTTGTGTAACACAGTTGGTATGGTGCCGGGTTTCAAGCGAACAGTCTGGCCTCTTTTCAAAATGTGTTTCAACAAAATGTTTTGAACATATCCAGACTGTATTACTAGTTGGTAACCACAGTGACCCATCTGGGTTAGCTCTTTTAATTGCTAAGGCCCACTTTTTCCTTGAGTCTGAATACATTGGAAACCTGCAAGAAAAGTTCAGTCTCTGTGTCATAAATGTATAAAT
Organism: Oryzias latipes; assembly: GCF_053564925.1. NCBI lineage: Eukaryota > Metazoa > Chordata > Actinopteri > Beloniformes > Adrianichthyidae > Oryzias > Oryzias latipes. Next base: position 8,208,489 of record NC_136244.1, read on the forward strand.
TTTACAATGATAGCCTAGTCCTAGTATGCTGTATATAGGTTTAACAAAATAAAATTTACATTTATGTCGACATCAAATCATACGTACAACATGCAAAATGTTGATAATAACCCTGCAGCATCATGCATGTCAACATGTGTACTATTAAAAAAAAACATGTGTACTATTAATGAAGCCCCGGCAGCTATAAAAGAAAAAAAAAATATCGTACTTACCTGTCAAATGTTATGCCTTCGTCCTTCGTGGACTCATTTCTCCGATTTTGGCAGTTGAACCCGCACAATGAACTGGCATTTTGCAAAAAATGTGTTTAATTGCATGCACTGCAGCAGCGACTTGACCTCACCAAGATGGCAGTGCTCTCCTCCCATGAGGAACCACGTGATGTCTCCTCTAGCGATATAAATCAATGGTCCCGCTCACAACTCAGAGCTACATTTCTAATAAACTAACACTGCTCTGCAGAAACTATGTTCTACAAAACAGCATTATTATTTTGTTTAATTGCTAAAAGCTAAAACAGCATAAATATAGTCAAAAGACCACTGGGAACAAAAGGTGTTCGGAGTGGGTCTTTAACGACACGCAATATAAACAGGTTGAAGCTTACTCAAGATAAAATGTAATAAATTAAAAAAAAAGACTTTTTCAATGGATGCACTTGCATCACAAAAAAGAACGCTCAGATGAAGCAATGTCATATTGTGGGTTAGACCTTCCACTTATGAAATGTTGGGATTCAGCTTTTGTGCTTTCTGTCTCTTATCTTGCGATTTCTCCCCATTAACGTGACTGTCATGGTGATAGTAACTTTACCAGCTGAACAACTATGTTGCTGCATTGAACAAGTTAAAACAGTTTCAAATAGTTGGCCTTTCCATCCACTGGCCACAAAAACAAAAGATGTGAATAACACGCAAACTTCTCATAGAACAGCTGCAGTCGGGATTTAAATCAGAATCAGTAACAGTGTTGACCAAAACTTCAATAAGGAGAGATAAGAGGAACACAGATCTTTGGTGGTAAAGTTCTTGCATGACTTGCATAAGATAAGTTTGGTCTATAGATAACTGAACTCTAGTGCCAAGACACAGCTGCTGGTTAAGGGCCAGACCGGTGGAATTTGGGATGAGAAGGGTGGGAAAAACCATCTGGAATGTGAAGAGGGAAATATCTACAAATTTAAAGGGAAAAACCTGATCATTATTACTTGGAAGAAGGTGGGAAAGTTGGCTTTTGGTTCAGAGTGAAGATGACATGATGAGTGGTGTGTGGAGAGAATATCTTGGAATGGAAGTGGATCTTCCTGTTGGAAATCATGCTAAAGCTCACTCACTACTGTGCAGCCCCCATCCTTCGCTTTGGACAATTGTAAAGGTGACAATTTAAAACAGACATTTTTTTTTTTCTGTTTCAAAAAGCAGCAGGTGCTGCATTCGCACATCCTAAAAAGACCATTTTGGCAGACAAAAACATTCCTGGAGCTGTGTCAAGGACATATTTACCCTGAAAATGTGCAAAATTACTGTAAAGCAATCTTACAGACTATTTTTGAGACAAAATATCCTAAGATTTGGAACTTCACCTGTCCAAATGGTCAACACTGACAAGGACCAATGTATTCTGTTCCAAATCCATAAATGTGGTCCTTTTTTAGAACTTAATTGAGTACAGAACAAGTTCTTTTTAATTTAGGAGAAAAAAGTAAAGGCATTAGAGATGGAACACACTGGTTATTTGTATTTCTGCATGGCTGTGGTGCAGTGGAAGGGCAGTCAACCGCTGATCGAAAGGTTGCAGGTTCAATTCCCACCTGTGTGTCAAAGTGTCCTTAGGCAAGACACTGAACCCCACCTTGCTTCTGGCAGAAGGTTGGCCCCAGTTTTCGGCAGCGAAGCCACCATCAGTGTGTGAATGGGAGTGTGACTGTAAAGCGCTTTGGGCCTTTGCAGAAAGTAGAAAAGCGCCACATAGGCATACGCCATTTACCCTTCACGTAAAATAACAGTGAATCATCAACCATATTAAGAGCATTCTACTGTTTCCTTATTCCTTATAGTGTCATACTGTAAAACTGCAATGCAACCTGGAAGAAAATCTTACAGTATTCTGCTGTTTTCATGTTGAACAGTATGATACAATTAACCACAGTGCAAACTGGGAGAAAATAAATTAAGCTGTTTTTATGTTGTATAGTGCTATACTGTAAATTGTGCCCCAATGGTAAAAGCAAAAAGGAAAAAGGATGAGATTTACATTAACTTACTGTAAGCAACTTAGCATTATGGGAAAATAAAAAAGTCTGTGACTTTATTTAAAAATCAACTGCTCAAGAACAATCTAGAAATGTTTAATTGGTCTCTCAGCCATTTTGCCTCAGTTTGGCAGCTACAAACTAGAAATAGGAGAATGCATTATGGGAGTTAAAGTTTGAATTGAATGTGTGTTCAAATATGATCAGAAAAGCTATTTTTAACTTTAAACTGCAAAAACCTGATTATAAAAAGCATAGGCCTACACCTCTATCCTAATTTCAATTGTTTATTTACTTATCAATATAGCATGAAACTAAACTCAGTACTTCACAAAGATTATTCCAGTCTGATTACTATTATTGTTTTAAAAAAATGTTCAAACCAAGAATGTTACCACCAATGTCATCAGATTTACAAATGTATGCAGGTAAAATGTTGACTTTTTAATAATTGCATGACTGTATTGATGTTTACTTCATGGCAGCCCTAATACTCCACAATGGGACAGAACCTGTACAGAGGAATGACTGTTTCAGGTGTTTGCAGTTCTTTCTGCATTCCAGTTTCAGTCTTAAGATAATGGTAAATACTGTTTCCAGACTTGTGAATGTACTATTTAAAATCCCTGTTGGTGTTATTTTTGTGCAGTTGGGATGTCAGTAATGCATCATTCAGGATGTCATGCATATTTCATTTCATTCTGAGAATCAAATAGAGGAGCTTTATTCATCTGCATAACATCTGAATGTTTTCCACAGCTAACATGTTGATCCCTCTGGGTGGAGGTGATGTTTTTTTGCATGCAGGATGATGCAGTCTAATATCACGAGTTGGGATGGTGAGTTAGGAAAGAAAAAAGGGACAAAGATTTGGATCAGATTGCTGGGATTGTCCTAAAAATTGCTAAGTACTGATTTTGCCTTGGTGAACGCCGCCTTCGCTAAGGATTCTGTGTTTTTACTACATGTCACAAGTTTGACTCAATGCCCTTCAATAGCAGCTTAACTTTAAATCCTATGAAGTGTTGGACTTGATTGATGAGGAAAATCTTTTGTAAAACAGCTGCAAACATATTCAACAGTTTGAGATTTTGGTGTTTTTCTGTTGGTGATTTTCAAAGCAAATCACACCCCTCTTGATGGCATTTTAAATTGCAGAGGAAAGAAGAGGATTCAGTAAATGTATGTATGACATGCACAAGAGCTGCTGTGAGAAAATGAGAAACCACTGATGCGCAAAAAAGCCACAAAGAAAACAAAGAGCTTCTCCGATTTAACTGCACTATAACATGCTTTTCTCATAAACTGGAATGCATAATAAATCTTTCTTTTTGAATAACCTTCATTTTGAGTTTTTTCTAAAAACTACTTGTTTGATTTATTTAACAAATCTGAGCGGAGATTAGTTAAATTTATGATAAAAAAGAAATAAATAAAAACTGTAACCTCCAAGTCAACACTTCTGCAAAAACATTTCACTTACAGGTTGAATAAGGTGGCATGCTTCACAATAACCAGTGTAGAAACAGCAAATGCATGTCTGTATTTGCTGCGAACACTTACTGAGTCAAAACTACAAAACTGTGGCCAACAACCAGAAGTCAGGATTTCCTATGGAAGATGCTCTGCAGCAAGAGTGCACACAAACACCAAAAAAAAAAAAAAAAATCAAAATAAAACAAAAGGAAAGGAATGTCAGTACCTGTTTGGAAAGAAAAGAACATCAGAACCATTGTTTTTGCTGTAACTCAGGGCCAGATTTTAAAGGAAAGATGGAAAAATGTTTGATTTTCATGGGAGAATGTGGAGATGATAACTTCACACATCCACCTGTGAGGATGTGGTCCGGAAACAGTTTCCCTAGAAACCGGGTTACTTCAGTGGAGGTTAGTGTACAGACTGTTATAGGCACCTGATATGAATTTGGGAGCAGCCCAAATGTTTTGGTACAATGCAAGATTAAAGGCTGCAGTGGAAAATTTTCCTAAATATAATTCAATCAAAACCTGATTCGAACTGTTCTGAATTTAGTTTCTTTAAATCAGGAATTAAAAGAAATATTTTGAGAAGCAGGCATCTTTAATTAACACTACTATAAAGGTAGGCCAGCTTTGTTTTGTTTTTTCAGAAAAACAGCAGTGTGTCTAATAATCAGGAGCCCCTTTTATTTGGAACAATTCTGATTGTGTTCACTGATATTGAATTGATTTTAAAATGTTTGCTTGGGTGTTATTTTAAATAACACGGCTAACATGTAGCAGTGTCAGACTGTTGTTTTTTGTGAGTTATTAACAAAGTTGGGAGTTAGAATAGTCACAGTAACGTTTGTTTTTAGAGGAAACAATCTATTTTTTGTTGGGAGTTACAGGTATTGTGAATGCACAAACATGACTAACACTTGTAACGTGGCTAACATGTGGCGTGTTACAAACAAAATCTAGAGTTAGTTTAAATGCAGTTTATAGAACCTGACTGACATGCGGACTTATCTTATAGTTCAATGCACCTTGAAAAGTTTGAAAATAAACTGTTCATAGATGGTGCGCCCTATATTCCAATCGGTCCTGCAGTGCGGAAAGTATGGTAAGATTATTTGTATTGTTTGTGTGTATGCCATCAAGATTTGGGTTGAAATATGTTTTTTTAAACAATTGTAAAACAAAAATTCAGCATAATTTCAAGAAAAAAAATTGAAATGACAGAATCTGTTTTGATGAAACCTCCATGAACTACCTTAATGTGGAGGGGTTTGAGAGCTCGAGTGATCCCAGGACCAAGCTGTCTGGGGGTTCTGCCCCTGGTAGGGTCTCCCATAGCAGACAGGTCCTGGGTGACAGGCCAGACAAAGAGCGGTTCAGAACCCCCTTTATGAGAAGAAAAAACAAAGATTCTATCATGTCGTCCGGAATGGTGTCACTGGGCCCCACTCTGGAGCCAGGTCTGGAGCCGGTGCAATGTGGTTTAGGTGCCTCGACAGCCAAAACTCCAGTCATGAAACTTGGCTTTTGGTACATGGAACGGCACCTCTCTGGAAGGGAAGGAGCCTTAGCTTGTGCGGGAGGTTGAGAGGTATCAGCTAGATTTAATTGGGCTCACCTCCATGCACAGCCTGGGCTCTGAAATTCAATCTCTTGGGAGGGGTTGGACTCTTTACCATTCTGGAGTTGCACATAGGTGGCATGCTGGGGTGGGCTTACTCGTGAGCCCCCAGCTCAGCCACCAAATCTTAGATCTCACCCAGAGAATGAGAGGGTCATTCCCCTTCCCCTTCTGGTGGGGGACAGGTGGTTGCGGCCTATGGGCTGAACATCACTTTGGAATACCCAGCCTTCTTGGTGTCTCTCAAAGAGGTACTGGAAAGTGCCCCAACGGGGGACTCCATTTTCCTCCTGGGTGATTTCCATGCCCACATGGGCAATGCCAGTGGCACCAGGAGGGATGTGATTGGTAGGAATTGCCTCCCTGATTGGAACCAGAGTGGTGTCTTGCTGTTGGACTTCTGTGCTTACCATAGTTTGTCCATGACAAACCCCATGTTTGAGCACAAGGGTGTCCATCAATACTACAGGTACCCTCGGCCTATTGAGGGTCGTTTCAGTCGACCCTCAGGCGTGTAAAAAGAAGGGCAGAGCTGTCCACTGATCATCACCTGGTGGTGAGTTAGATTCGCTGGTGGGGAAAGGATGCATAGAAAAACTTGGGAGACCCAAACATACTGTCAAAGTCTGCTGGGTACGACTGGCTGAGCCCTCCATCAGGAAAGTCTTTAAATCCCACATCCGGGGGTGCTACTGACTGAGGTCGGTGACAACGAGTCAGAGTGGACCATGTTTTCCACCTCTGTTGTCTCTGCTGCTGTTTAGAGCTTTGTTGTAAGATCTGTGGTGCCTGTCACTGTGATAAGGTCACTACCAAATCTGAGTGCCTGATTGGTCAAAGTTTAACCTGGTTTAACCGTCAACGTGCATTCAGTGGATGCAGATTTTCTTAAAAAATGTGTGTAGCTATAAGTGTGAATGCAAAAGTTTTAAATATGCAACAGCAAGAGGGAGGAGCCTCAGGGGTAGCGAAGCAATTCGAATTTGTTATGGCTCTGCTTCAATACTCATAGGTGTTTCTGCATCTTGCACACCTCTCTCTGCATGTTGTAAGACAGAAGCTGTGAGAAACAACGTAAAAGATTCTACTTTCCATGCATCCATTGACCCATTTTGAGGGTCAGATGAAAAGCTTTAACAGACTGATAAAGTCACCCGGTTGTCCTCTTGATTCGGGAAACGGCCACTGTGTTAATAATCCAGTTAAATGCTGAGCTCTCTGAGAAAATTGGATTACAGTCATGAACAGACGGACAATGTCTGACTGTGACTTCTTAGCTTTTGTGGAATTTATACGGCTCATGCAGAACCCACAGAACAATGGCCTGTAACCCAAAGGGAGCCTTTTTAACGTAAAAAAAAGAAATGTTGGTCATGGCAGCTTCAAACAGCAGGAGACTCATACATAATTCTATAAAAGTGGGTGTTTTGTGGTCCAATTGTGTGAAGTGACGAGCAACACAATGTGAAATAATGCCACTAAACCCATCAAAGCTCATAATCGAGATATTTCCAGTTCACACATCTGTTACAGTGAATATTCTCTGCTTTTGTCTTTTTTCCCATTAACCTTGCTCTGTGTTTTTCTTGACTCGATGCGGCGAGCGTACAGGGCTCAGGTTTCTTCAAGCGTAGAACTCTAATCTCTTTCTTCTAGGCATCTAAGATGCTCTTAAAAATACATACACGTTCTCACCAGAGTGCAGCTGTTGCAGGAGCGCAGAGAGCTGGCAGCTGTGCAGTACGATCTGGTTTCACACACCTTACAATGAAATGTTCCTTTTTTTTCCACTCCTCGGGAATCTCAACTCAAATAATGCTCTTTAGAACGACTGAGATTGCATTTAATCTATCAAAAGTGTTATATTTTGATGGATTTCTCCTGGTGAGGTGTGATTACCCAGTAAACATACAAATGAAATATTTAATGTAAGATCTCATTTAAAATGCACATTTTCTGTTTTGCATGCAACGATAATAATGCTTTGTGGTGTATTCTTACAGTTTTTTGTGATGAGATGCAAAAAACACAGGAAGTTAAATAAGCAGAGGGAATGCAGCGCTGCTGGAAATGGCAAAAGGGATTGTGAGAAGACCCTCTGACTTGGCTCTGAAAATCTTAAGAAAAAAAGCAAAAATTAATAACAATAAAGTGGGTAAGCAATTAATGATCTTAAAAAAAAAACTGGACATTGCTTTAAAAACAATAAATGAACTAAGGAGGCACAGAAGATGGAGGTGCAACTGAACAAGGAGGAGCACAGGTGTGCTGTGGGTCAGGAGGACAGACGATGACCAAAAAACTAAAAGTCAGGGCAGAGGTCAGCATAACAGCAGCTGCAGGGAAAACAGTTGTTGAGGAGTTGTTGAACAATAAAAGAGCAGCAAACCAATTAAAGCAGGTCTCCCTGACAGGAAAAGGTGAAGCATGACTCCAAAACTATAATAAACTGTATTCTTAAAAAATCTGAACATGTTCCTTCCGTTCAGATTCGAGCTTTATTTTTAACTAACTCTGCAAAAATAAGTTTTTCAATTCTATTGTTAATCAATAAAAACTAATGAACAAATCGTTCAAAGTGGGAACCTTTTTAGGATTTAATTAGGCAATAGTTCATACTGCCGCTTTAATTTAGAATAAGTCAATATAAATTGAATCCATAAATTATGCTAATAAATTATTTGTTTTTTAACTCGGTCCTCATCCTTCACTTCTTTTCAGTAAGTCCAATTTTAGTTTATTTTATGCCTACTAACCCTGGAGGACTCAAAAACAATGAGCTTTTAAAAGTCTCCTCCTCCTTTATATCTTCTGGGAAAAGCTTGGTTTTCTCTCAAAAGTGGTGGCCAAAGTCTGGAGGGGTGGCTGCCTCTTTGATCCAGACCAGCATAATTAAACTTTGATAAGTTCAACGTACTCCTGGCATTAGATTTGTAGTTTTGGATGTCGATTCATATTTTCATGCTTTATTTTTGAGGCATTGAAGTAGAAACTTAAAAGTCCCTAAAAGTCCTATAACGGGATTAAATCAACTTTATGACATTATCCGTGCAACGCCTCTGAACTTTTCCCTGTAACTGATGATTAACCGCACACTCCCAATCATCACGGCAGCGCTCTCCTTTAAATTGAATCCGTCTTTCTTCGCACAGCTTCACTCTTACTGAGATATCTCAGTGAATCAATCTGGTCGGCCGCGTTTCACATTGAATCGTTTGTTTTCCCTGCGGACGCCTTTGTGCTAAAGGTCAGAGATGGAGGTTGTTCCTCTGCAATGATAAAAGATTGGATGTGAGGCCACACATGGAAAAGCACAGCTCGCCATCGATCCCCAACACAGTGATGCTTGAGTAGATAACACCGTGCCGCTCCACGGGCTCCACAAAGCATAGCACCAACCAAAGACATGGAAGTGAATATTGCTGCTTGTTATTGAGCTCATCAAAGGTTCAGTTGATTTCTGAAACGTGAAAAATCTAGTGTTTCTTCACAGGAAAACTGATCATTTATGTTTGTCAAGGGAGATGTAACCAGTCATCAATCTTACATATCATCTAGGCTATATTAAATACATCTCATAATCAGAGAAGTCATCAAAAATCGTGATGCATATTTTTTTATAGAATAAATGGTAGGCTAACCACTGTGGGCTAATAACCCTTTGCAAAACGGAGTCAGTTGAGGTGTACTACAAGTATACTGAGTCTGTGTGCTGTCAGGTTTGATGAAGACCACTGGAGGCCAGTTCACTGCTCAACAGACAACAGGGGATGATGCCTACAGATGGCAGTGAAGGCAGAAGAGAGGGGAAGATTCTTACAATGAAACATGTTGGTGCTTCAACATGTTTCATTTATTATTTAAATGTTTGTTGTTTTTCAAATATTCACCAAATAACAAATCATGTGGTGCAGAGGTGGAGTAGTCGACCTCTGATAGAAAGATTGCAGTTTTGGGTTCTGCGCTGCCCGCCCATATGTCGAGGCGTCCTTTGGCAAAACACTAAACCCCACATTGCTTCTGGTGGTTATAGGTTAAAGCCAGTGTTTGGCAGCAGAGCCACCATCAGTGTGTGAATGTGTTCGTGTATGGGCGAATGGGACTGTGACTGTAAAGCATTTGGGGCTTCGAGGGAGGTAGTTTACTATTTTCTAAATCGTTTTGCTTCATTTTTTTTGCCCTGGTGTTGTACTTTGTATTGTATCAATATAGCATGACTTTTATTTCAGCTTTAAATAAACAAAACAAAAAAAGTGTCATGGTCAGCTATGACAAAACAGACACAGATGCTGGAACCGGGAAAGATCACGCAAGACTGTAGTGGAGTATAAAAGATTTATTGTCCAGAGAAGTCGAAGGAGCTTGGGCTGCGACAGCTGAGACGAAGACGATGGGATGAGGACCAGTAGGTGAGTTCGGACTTTTCCTGATGAAAGGAGGCGAGGACGTGGGGACTGAACGTGGTGATCTGACTGCGTGGCCAAGGTACGTGGCATGGAGTGGAGTTGTGGTGTGGCATGCAGTCATGGTGTGGCTAGAGGTTTTGGATCTCATGCGGAATTCCAGTATATCGAGTGGTGAGAAGACCCAGGTTGACACTTGTGGGAGATGTCCTTTAGGCGATGAGGAATATGTGGTTAGCAGAGCAGGCGTGGAGCAAAAACAAACTTGGCAGACTATAGGAAACATGAGACCAGGTACTGCACCATAAAGGGGCAACGAACTGCCGAAGAATGCTTGGGAACGGCCATCTTAAATAGGAGCAGGCAGGCTGATGCAGAGTCACGATTAAAAGTCTTCGATCAATGACAGGTCCAGGATAAGGGAACAGGACCGTTCAAAGACCATTCCACAGGGCAATAACCCTCCCAGTCAACCAGGAACTGCAGGCCCCGACCCCGAACGTCCAAAACCCAGCTAACGGTAAAGGCCGGGGCGCCATCAATGATACAGGTGGGAGGTGGACAGGCTTGATATGAGAGACGTGGAACGAAGGGTGGATCTTGAGAGCAGCTGGTAAACGGAGACGGACACAGGAGGGGTTGATGACCTTGTCGATGACTTAAGGTCCAATGAAACGGGGAGCGAGTTTCCGAGAGGTGGACTGGATGGGAATATTCCTGGAAGAGAGCTAAACCTTGACCTGGTTCGTAGGAGGGGCCCTCCATCCTGTGTCGATTGGCGATACGGTAATTGCTCTCCTTGGTACGTAGGACAGCATCCCTGGTCTGGCGCCAGATGCGTCTGCACCGTTGGTGGTGGTGTAGGACCGAGGGCACCGCCAAATTGACTTCCTGAGATGGAAACAGAGGAGGTTAGGTACCCAAGGGAGGCTTCGAACAGAGAAACACCGGTGGCAGACGAAGGGTGAGTGTTGTGGGGGTATTCAATCCACACAAGAAAAGTAGGCCAGTGCGTGGCATTTTGTACTACCAGATACCGGAGGACCGCCTCCAACTCTTCATTGGCCCTTTCCGCTTGACCATTGGACTGGGGAGGATAACCTGAAGTAAGACTATGTTGACCCCTTGGGTGAGCAAAAAGCTTTCCATACCTGGGATATGAATTGTGGACCTCGGTCTGACCCAATGTCCGCAGGTATTTCATGGTAGCAGAAAACGTGATTCACCAGAACGTTGGCAGTTTTCATAACTGTGGGTAGCTGGGGCAGAGAAATAAAGTGAGCGGATTTTGAGAAATGATCGATAACAGTGAGAATGACTGTGTTGCCATGGGAAGGAGGCAGTCCAGAGATGAAATCCAGTGCGATGTGAGACCAGGATTGACTGGGAGTGGGAAAGGATGGAGCAAACCAGAGGATGGAGAGTTGGAGGACTTAGACCGAGCACAAGTGGAGCAAGTGGCGATGTATTTCTGCACATCTTTCTTCATGGAGGGCCAGAAGAAACGCCTGCGGGGTAGGTTAAGAGTCCTGTGGACACCGCATGGCAGGAGACACGTGATGTTTGTCCCCAGGTGAGGACATTAGATCAGACCTAAGGGAAGTCGGCACAAATAGAATTCCGTTGGGGCAAGGTGCGTGATTGGGTTCCTCACCTTGAGCATGAAGGACCCTGCTCTCAATTTCCCAGATGAGGTTGCCCACAATGCAAGAAGGGGGTAGGATGGTGGAACTATCAGACATGTTGAATTGGCGAGAAAGTGCGTCCGGTTAGATATTATGACTGCCAGGTCTGTAGGTAATGGTAAAGTTGAAGTGATTAAAAAAGTGACACCAACAGGCTTGGCGTGAGTTGAATCTTTTAGCTCAACGTAGGTATGCCAAGTTCTTGTGATCTGTCCAGACGATGAAAGATTGAGCCACCCCCTCCAGCAAGGAGAGTTTTATAGCCAGCAGTTCTCGGTTCCGTATGTCATAGTTCTGTTTGTGGGTGAGAGTTTCCTGGAGAAACAGGCACATGGTTTTGGTTTGCCTGAAGACTCCTCTCTTTGGGAAAGAACCGCTGCATCGCCAGAAACGGAGGCGTCGACTTCCACAATAAATTGACGAGAATTATCAGGCTGAATGAGTATGGAGCAGTGATAAACAGATTCCTGAGGGTGTCAAAGGCAGTTTGGGCCTCTCTAAGACTGATGGGTCTTAGAGAAGAGGTGAGTTTGATTAACGGGGAGGCAATATTGTTGTAATTTTGTATAAAGCAATGGTAGAAGTTGGCAAATCCCAAAAATTGTTGTAATTTGATTCTGTTATCAGGTGGTTCCCATTTGGTGACGGCTTCGATTTTGGCTGTGTCTGTTTGGATGCAACCAGCTTCAAAAATGTATCCTAGGAAGGGGATCATGGTGACATGGAACACGTATGTCTCCGCTTTAACGTAGAGTTCATTCTCCATGAGTCTTAGTACACAACGTACGTGAGTTTCTTGTTGAGCAGAATCTCGGGAATAGAAGAGAATGTCATGAAGGTCAAAAACAGACAAAAACAAAACAATTGAGAAAATCCCTGATAATATTGTTGAATAGTCTTTGGAATGTAGGAGGAGTGTTATTAAGTCTGAAAGGCAAGACTAAATATTCGAAGAGACCTAATGGAGTATTGAAAGCGGTTTTCCACTCGTCACCTTCCTTCATGCGGAAGAGATGATAGGCGCTGCAGAGATCTAATTTAGAGAAGATGCAAGCCTCTTGAACTGAATCGAATAATGAGCTTAGGAGAGATGGCAAATACTTGTCTTTGACTGTAATTTGGTTAGGTGCTCTGTAATCAATACATAGACATAAGGTTTTGTCTCTCTTCTCAACTAAAAAGAAACCCGCTCCAACTGATGAGGAGGAAGGACGAATGAGATCCGGTAGCAGGTAGGAACCTTGGTAAGATCCACCTCCCCCGAACAGTTAGAAGCATGAGATGGGACTGATAAAACAGCAGACTGGAGACAACTAGCTATACAAAAAAACTCCAATTAGTTATCTGTTGTTGTCCCCAGTAAAATTGAGGATTATGCAATTTAAGGCAGGGGAAACCCAAAATTATGGGAGTCTGCAACGTTTGGAGGATGAAAAGCTGTTTGTGTTCTCTGTGGTTGCCAGAAGTTAAGAGAAGAATAGGTCTGGTGCGATGAGTGATGCGGGAGAGATGTTGTCCTCCCAGTCTCGCAGCTTTAACTGAAGGATCCAAAGGTTCAGTCGGTAGAGAAAGCTGGGTGGCCAGATGAAGGTCAATGAAACTCTGTTCAGCGCCAGAATCTACCAGGGCTTGAAATGCAAGAACTGCAAACCATGCTTGACGGGTAAAAACAAAATGTTTCTTCCAGATGAAACTTTAGCATCAACCTTCCAAAGGTAATAAATTATCATTTAAATAAATACTGCTTGCTATAAAGGCTTAGGAATAGCATGATATAGGCCCTTTAAAATAGCTGCTTCTAAAAAATCTCAAAAACAATTTTTGGTGGAAAAAGTTTAGCTAATTTTCAAACCTTTATGGTGAGAATAACTCATCTATTGTTATTCATATTTTACATGACTACTTGCTAAATTGAAGAATGCAAAATTTATAGATACTTATTTCATTATGATACAGTTACATCATGTTAAAAATTATATTAGGGGTGCTTTTTCCTGAACAATCATGTCAATATTTTTACATCTAGAGTTAATATTGTTGTGAGTAAAAACGTAACAAATGATCCAACATATCATAATTGATACAATCTATATTTAATTTTAAAAAGTATTTTGAAAAAAAAAAATCTTTATTAGCAAAAAACTGAAATTTTTGTCACTTGTCCTGGGCTTTCAAGGGTTAACACTATCATACAATATCCAAAAACCATTCTTAGAAAAATGAAGGAAGCTGCTAACTGAGGGGATGTAGGAACCTCAAGATCAAACTGATAAGAAGAACAAAGAAAAGTTTCTGTCTGTACTAAACTTTGGAACAGGTCAAGTAATGAACTCAAACAATGTTCAAATAACCCTAAATTTAATTAAAAAAAATTATATATATATATATATATATATATATATATATATATATATATATATATATATATATATATATATATATATATACTAGATACATGATATGAAGATAAGACTAGTTCAATGTCAACAGGTGTTTGAATAATACCAAATACATGTGGGAACTTGATTGTGGTGAAATAATCAAAGCTCTTTTAATTACAATAAATGAGTATTGTGCAATGTGCAATAATGATTACTGTTAAATTACAATCAATAAGATATCCATGTACTTTACTTGATCTGCAATGTAAAATAATAATTACTGGTTTCATGTGATAATGTCCTCTAATGATAATCAATGATTATAACATATCAGTTGTCTAAAGTGTGAATCATTAATGTTGACTGAAAAGACGTAAGAATTTTTTTTGTGGATAATCAGTAAGCTCTCCATTTTATTACTTTAAAACTCGATGTGTGATGATTTCTGGATAGAAATAAAATGGTCTTCTGATAATCAATATGCATTACATATCTGTTACATGAGGTGGGATTATTGTTACTGTTTATTGAAATCATGTAAGAATGTTTACTGAGGAAAATGAACAATCAACAAGCACTTGATTTTGTCACTTGAAAAAAAATCTATAAATAAAATAACTGTATGACATAAAATAACTCAGTCGAGATGGGATTATATAAACTTGCTTCTTCCCACTCCTTTTTCAGCAATAAATCATGCGCTACTTGACTTTAGTTTATGATGACTGTATTTAATGAATCAAATTTGACTTGAGTGTGTCTTTGTTCTTGTTTCTTTTTTTTCTGATTAATCTATACAGTTCACCATTTCTGTGATGAGTTTGATATATCTGTGTTATTTTTTTATGGTATTGTCTACAATTAATTCTTGAAATAAACGAAACCAATCAATCAATCAATATTGGTAATACCTTTAAAGACGGATAATCCCTGCTTTCATAAGGTCCCTGTCTTTGTCTGTCCAGCTTGAGTACACTCATGCAGCACGAGCAAAGTAGTCTCCGCCAAAGTCAGGGGAAAGGGTACCAACCTCTCAAGCAGCGATCAGGTTCATTCACACGTCGTAAAAAACCACAGGGCTGTTAAGTGCCGGGCTTACCTTTCATACTGAAGAAGAAGAGCATTCTGTATGTAGACCAGACCACAAACTGAATTCTGTTGTGGTTTTTCTGGGACTCACACGGATTTGATATTACTGCTTGTCTTAACGAAAATCATGAAAGATATTTTAGACTGTATCTTTGTTTCGTTCCACGAGGCTCCTTTCTCAGCTCATGCTTAGTTGTCACTTCTCCAGGTTGTCACTCATCACCTTATCCTCACATGTCCTGGTTTCCTGCTCCATTTCCAGGGTGTCACCAGTGTAATATGAGAATGTCTTCCACTTGTCTCACTGCTCTTCCGCAGACTTATTTTTAACCTTGTCCCCTCTGAATCTTTCTTTTCTCCTCCTCTCTCCATTTTTTCTTTTGTGCGTCTGTCTTCTCCAGTCAAGATGGCAATGAGCAGCATCCTCAACGCTGATGACATCAAGAAAGCTCTTGATGCCTTCGCAGGTAAACGACCTTCACTCCCAGTGGTTTGGAAAACTCCTTTGGTGACTCTTTTTATCTGCTCCCATCTCTGTGTGAACAGTTGCTGACTCTTTTGATCATAAGAAGTTCTTTGAGATCCTGGGTCTGAGGGCCAAGTCTGCCGATGATGTGAAGAAGGTTTTCACGGTGCTGGATGCCGACAACAGCGGCTACATAGAGGAAGAAGAGCTCAAGTAAGAAAAAAATAATAAAACTCACAAAAAAGAGACATAAATAAAGTAAAAACAGATTTTGAGTAGTCTCTGACCATCTCTGTTTTACCCAACTAGATTCGTCCTGAAAGGTTTTGCCAAGGACGGCCGGGACCTGACGGACAAAGAAACCAAAGCCTTTTTAAAAGCAGCTGACAAGGATGGCGACGGAAAGATTGGAGTTGATGGTAAACAAAAACATCCAATTGTCTTACCAGACAAATGTCAAAGAAGACAGAAATGTGTAGAAATGACCCACAGTTATCCGTGTTGGTAAAACTCAAGTATGTGAAGTAATTTCAAAACATGGTGGCTTCAAATGTGGTCATTTTTTTGGGGGGAGGGGGGGGGGGGGGGCATCTCTGTTTGGACTCCTGATTTCTTAAGAGCACTTCTTGAACATTGGGTTCTACGTTGCCGTCACTTTCCAAAGCTCCACACTGCTGAGTTATTCTCTGGGGATAGCTGCTATGCTGCCAGCAGAAAATTCTCCGAAGGATGCATCATTCTGCAGGGTTCTTATCATCAACGAACACAGACCGGCCTAAGAAAGCTGAAAAGAGACGAGGAGGCTGTTCACAGGGCTCTGAAGCATGTGGCTTGTGTTCGTGGCCGACTTTGAAATGCTGTTATACTGCCCATGCTTTTCATTCTACCGAAGGTCCTGAAAGCAACACGCTGAGGAGCAAAGCATCTTTAAGACCAGAACTTGGTGTCTTTGTGAGGAGAAGAGCTGACTTTAAAGCTGTGAGCATGAATTCGTATTTATTTGGCAGACGATTTACAGCCAAAAGTCAGAAAGTTAGCAAGCAGTTGAAGTGGGAAACTTTGAAATGGGACTCTGAGTTTAATCTAATAAATAAATTGAAGAAGAGGATCTAAGACAACAGCAAGCCACATGTGATATAGACTAAATGTTCACAAAAGCTAAACCACTTCTTGTTCCTTAAATGGCCCAAATCATGGTTTTCTTAAGCCTTTCAGAGTAAACTATATCCGTTTATATGATAATGTATTACCTTTGGCACACTACTGAAGGATATTGTTGAAATTTTAGTTATTTTCGCAGCTCATTTTCTTACCCGGAGGTAAGAGACTCCATCTCTGAGGCACCGCCATTCTCTCTGTGTAGGTTTCATGACTGGGAGGGTTTCATGACGGCAACCTAGAGCCAGCCTCTGCAGCGTGTCTGCATTTCACCCACAAAAACAAACAACATCTGAACTTTTGCAAAGATGGATGTGAATATTGCGCACATAAAAAGAAAGTGTTTAGCCGATCACCGCTAGCTCAGCGAGAAAAGTGTGTGTATGTGTGTGTGTGTGTGTTAGACTAGGGGTAGTGCTGACAGCTCAGACTCTTCCTGGAAGGGGAAGAAAGAAAACTGTGCGACTGGTCAGCTCCATATTACTCACTATTTTTGTTGAAGAAGAAAAAGAAAAAGCCGTTTGGCTTATTGATTTTTCATTTTATTTTCAATTCAACAAACGCAGCTTCATTTTGAAAATGAAAAAGCATTTCTATTATTGACTTTTGTTTTTAATTACTAGACAGAAATGCTTCCATACTCGTGTAGCCACCTAAAGGGACATCGTAAATATAGAACGTACAATAGTCACATTGGAAAGTCATTACTAGAGGTGTGGACTCGAGTCACATGACTTGGAGTTGAGTCAGGTCACATGACGTGGACTTAAGTCAGACTGGAGTCATGTGACCAATTTGACAACTTTAGACTTGACTTGGACTTTAACATTTATAACTTGTGACTTGATTTAGACCTTGGTCTTCTGACTGAGAAAGACTTTCTACTTTTCCTGGCATCCAAAGATGAGATAATGACTCATTAATAAGGTGCGTGCACTAGCTCCTTACCGATGCTCAGAAATGCTCCACGCACAGGATGTGCATGTGCTACGTAAGAGCCTGCAAGATGCCCGTAGGATGTTCACACAAACAACACAGTGTCTCTGCACAAAAACAGAACTCCAAACAAACAAAAAAGTTGCAGGAATTCTGAGCATACAAATTACTTAATGATCTTATTTTTTTTTGTCATCTGGGGGTTCTCGAACTCTTAGGTACCTCAGTTCATGTCAACAAATATCACAATTGATTCCATTTTATTTTATTTTATTTATTTCAAGCATTAAAAATGATTGATTAAGATGTTTAAAAACATAAAACTTAATTACTCATAATCATAAAAAAATAATGTGACATGTGAGTGTATGCATACAGTTCACTCATATGTCACATTTGAGTCAGGTAGGCTTTAATTTTTTTGTTTGAAAGGGAGTGAGAAGAGGCCAATTTGTATAATCCCACCTCCATTGTGTGTTTTAAAAAAATACATATTTTTACATAGTTGCTATAATCTGGTCATTATCAGATAAAGTCCAGATTATTTATCAAGTAACAAAATGATTATTGATTATCCTCAGAAAACATTTCTACGTCATTTGTAAACATAAATATGAATCACACTTCATGCAAAAGATATGTAATATTATTCATATTTTCATCAGATTCCTTTATAAGTAATCAGTAATCATCGCTACACATTGCTGATCAAGTAAAGAAAAAATGATAGTTTATTGATTATCATCAGAGTGAACAACTAGGCAATGTATGCACAGGGTTGCAAAAAGGACGCTATTAATAATCTGTCTGCACAGAATTCCATTAAATAATAATCTATTTATTTATCTATCCTCCGATAGCTGCCAGGCTCCATTTTAAAAAGAGTATTAAGTTTGTTTGTTGTTGTTTTTTTTTATGAAAAATAATTTTTGGAGGTTATTTCAACATGTTGACCCAAAGATTTCACTGACTGCCATTTTAAATGGACTTTTAGGGGAAATTTGAGGCAGATTCAGGGATGAAGTGCCTGAGTACAGTGAGTTTAGAGCTTCAAAAGGTGTGAACTGTAAGAATTCAAGATTAAATCATGAATTCAAGAGTAAATTATGAACTGTCCCTTCACGTGTTGTCGTCCTTGATTGCTTCCAAACCCCTGAACTTTCTCCTGTTTTCTCTTTCAGAATTCACTGCCCTGGTGAAAGAATAAACGGTCACCTGTAAATGGCCTCCCACCTATTAGCACACCTCAACACCCCCAACCCCCAGCCCCTCCCCTGCGCCTGCACCTCCGCGCCTCGGCCCAGCTGCCCTCCCGCCTCCCTGAAGACAGTTTCTTCTGACATCTCTTTGGACCTTGGCCTCTGCCGTGCTGCCGTCTTCATGAAGTTCGATCCTGCGGTGTTACGCAGACCCCACCCCCATTAGCAGACCCCCCCCATTTAATTAATCTCTTTTATACTATCCTTTCTTTTTATTCCATTGATGCACAAACTTCAAACATTTGAAACCTTAAAGTGGTGTTTTAATAAAATATTTCTCTACCTTTCTAATCATACACCCCTCCTTAACTCTTTCTCTGTCTGTGACTCCTCTTCTTTTTTCCTCCTTTTCCTCCCCTTTTCTCCAACTAAGCCACTTCTTGCTCACCTTAGTGCTCTCTTTCCATTCTCTCTGCCCTATCACCAACTATCATCCTTTTCTCCTCTGGAAACCTGCTGGGGTAAAAAGAAAAGCAAAAAGATGAAAGAGGTGAAGCTGTGAAAGAATTAAATAAACAAGTGAAAACATACCCTCAAAAGGCTCTTTCATTTTTTTTTAATGAGGCATTCACTGAGTTCACGTAAAGAAGGAAACTCTTTGCATTTACGGAATTAGGTCCTGCTACCTCTTGAATGTTTGCAGCAGTTTGTGACATGAGCCGGCATCCTCTAAGGGGCCAAAGCAGAAAAGGGTTGCATCATTCCAAATGCATGAGAGTCATTACTTATAAGTGCAGAGTTGCTGTCAAGCCATTACTAGAATTGGATTCATACAAAGGTTCAATTTAGGTTAAGCATCCCAGTGGAGGAGCAGAGCTGGCAAAGGCACGAATCTTACGTTTTTTCAGCTGGATATCTGTTTGCCTGCCTTCAGGCGGATTTTCAGCTGGCAGGTGAGTTACTTTTACCCGACAAATGACAACAAAGAAACAAACACGTGAACTGTAAAGTCAACGTTTCAATTACAAGAAAAAGGGGTTAAAAAAAAATTTGGAATTGACAAATTTGACATTTTATGCAAAAAGTGATTTCCTTTCAAACTTGCTCAGTTCCAAAGCCAGCGTCCTCTCCACGCTCCTCTCCAAAATAGTCTGGAGAGAAGCGTGTTACCATGGTGTCTGCTCCTCTTGTTGAAATTAATTGAAAAAACTGAGGTTAGGATGATTTGATCTCATTCATGCTTAATGTCTGTAGTTTAAAGATCAGTGATATGGCAAAGCAAAACTCTGAAAAAAGCTGCACGTGGGTTAGCATTGTCCCACCAAAATACATAAAGCCCTCCTTGAAATCAATGTTGCATGGTGGAAAGTGCATGTTAAAACGTTTAGGTACCATTCATTGACTGTCTTTGAGAAGTGAACTGAGTGACTCCTCTCCCTTAGCATTATAAAACATTAAGTACCCACTAACTCAGAGAAGCCTAAATCCCACAGACTTGTATTAAGAAGTAAACAGCTATTACTCATTGGTCAGATTTCATGCTGAACTTTCTTAACTCCTGCCGCTCTGCAAAAACTATGACACAGAAAATGATATAGCCTAAAAACGACATAATCATAATTAAAAGGCCTTTGGGAATGCTTTTACAGTAGATCAAAAGGTGATCGTAGTTGAATTTTAGCATGTTCTTTAATCCTGATTTTTTTTTCTTGACATATCTTTAGTAGTGCAATTTATTCAAGTTATAAACTGACCATCAGATGCCTTAATTAAAGTATTTGGCCTCACATCGAATGTTTGAAACATTTGATTGACAGGTTCTCCCGAGGCCGCTTTCAAATGGAAGGGGTGTGGACTTCCAACAAGTTCACTCCTGATTGATGAGGTTGCCATAGAAACGGTGACTCAGACTGATTCAGACCAATCACTGCTGACTGACATTCTCTTGTTCCAACATGGCAGATGGAGCTAGAATTAGACAATTTTCTATGGGTGATGTCACACTCAGTCTAGTTCTTATACATTCAATGGTAACACTTGCACGGTTCCCACGGGGTCTTAAAACGTTCTAAAAGCCTTGAATTTGAAAATTTGGAAAGAAGGCCTGAAAAAGCATTAAAAGTTCTTAAAAAGTCTAAATTTAGCTTGAAGAAACATGTAGGAACCCTGCATTTAGCATCAGACACCATTTGTGGTTCCATCAAAAAGATGTAAGATGTCTATCAGGACTTTGACGCCATCTGAGATGCTGGCTTTTGAACTGAACACTGATTACAACTCAGAAGGTGTGATTCACTTGAGCTCCAGATGGCACAGTGCCTAAATTTGGACTCAACTGACCAAAGTAAACTTTGAAAAAGGTTATTTGAAATCAGGCTCGGCTCCAAAGACACCACAAGACTTCTGGGCCGAGATAAGATATACATGTATATATTGATGGCAGTGGCTTCTGATGAACTTCATGGCTGTTTAGACGATGACCATTCTGGAACAGATTTACATTAAAAGAAAGAATATCTGCTATGGCAAAAATAGAGAAATCATAATAGCATTATTTAAATTTTGTTTTTTGTTCTAGTTTTTATTTGGGTATTTGCTCCATTTTAAGTCAACTGATTCCTTCAGAAAACAAGAAAAAAAATGAAGAATTTGCTTAAGGTAAAACATGTATGGAAGCATTTGTGTAGCATAATTCAAAATAAAAGTCAAAACCAGAAATGCTTTTCCTTTTTTCAAAATGGAGCTGCATTTTTTGACTCAAAATTAAAATGAAAAAGCAATCCACCAAAATGCTTTTTCATGTTCTTCCTCAACACCGCCTATTCTGTCACTTAATTAAAATGATAAGGAAAATGGTAATTGACATTTCATTTTCAAAATGTTCTCTGGTATATGTGTAGCAAAATTCATTTAGAAATTTTTAATTTGACTATAAAATTTAATTCACAGAAATGCTTTTCAATTTTCAAAATGTAACTGCATCAAATGACTCAAAATGAAAAAGCATTTCTTCAAAATGCTTTTTCATTTTATACTTAAAACCGCTCATTCTGTGACATAATTAAAGTGAAAATGCAAAGAGGGGATTGCATTTGCGTTTTCACATCCATCCCGCAAAATCTGTAGCAATATTAAATCCCAGTCAGCATTTCGAGTGGGGAGGCTGGGCGATGACGTACTGTCAGCCTCCCTCTATGAATCCTCCATCAATGAAAGTAATTCTGTCCATTCAATGATAACAACTTTTAACTGTTAGGATCCTGGTCTTCCCCACATCTACCAGGGAATCCTCATCACACCTGCCACCCATCTTCTCATCAGCCTGCAGCCTTCATATGGACTCCTCACCCATCAGCCGATGTCATTCCGTCTGCTTCATGCGGTAGAGTTCAGACCCATGTGACGCTCTATTTCTACCTTTAGTTCTATGCCAAGTGCCTCGTGCTGCAAGCTTATCCACTCTATGTCTGCCTCTCCAGGAATCACCACCAGCCACGCCTCCACCTTTGGTCACCGTTTGTCACTCTTCAGGACTCCAAGCAAGGTTCCATTCCGTCACCTGTCAAAGCCACAAATCATCCAAGCCTGAACCATCCACCACCACTGGGACTCAATAAAGATCACTTATTCAGCCACCTTCTTTTTCTGCTTCTTTTTTGCTTCTGAGAGACTCTAATGCATTTCTTTTTTATTGCCATGTTGATGTTTTCATGGTTAAATTCTTTTTTTCTTTAAATTTTCTACAATTAGTAGCCATTTGTCGACTCTGTACAAACTATTTTTGTAATTTTATGTAAGTATTTGCATAAAGATGCATAGTTTTACAGGTTAAACAACATCATCGGCTCAAACGACTTAAAAGTCTATTAGTTTTCACTTGATTTAATGGGCCTGCCTTATACCATGCAAAACCCTACTTGCTGAGCTTTCTTATATGTATTACTGCATAATGCTCATTCCTCGCAAAAACAAAGCAGTGTTTTGATTCATTCACGCATTTCTGAGTATTCCTGTAATAACCTGCGTTCTGAGCCCCTCCCAATCCACGAAAACGAGAGGGTTCTCACATTGGGATGTAGATAAGTAACAACAACCCCACAGCTCCCCGGCTAACACACACACTTTCTCCGCCAAGCTAGCATTGATGGGCAAAACTTTATTTTTAATGCACAATATGCATCCATCATTGCAAAAGTTTGGATGTTGTTTTGTTTTCGTGAACAAAACACAGACACGCTTCCGAGGCCGGCTCTAGGTTGACGTCATGAAATAGGCGGTACACGGAGCGAAAGGCGGTGCCTCAGAGATTAAGTCAAGTTAAATGAGCTGCGAATATAGTAATATTTCATTTAAAAAATCATTGTGCCAAAGGTAATACATTAACATATTTGGATATAAGCTTAAGAAAAGCATGATATAACCTAGAAATTCAGAAAAAAATTAGAAAGTAGTTGTATTTAGTTTCTAGAAGAGCTACAGAAGCTGTTTCAGGTTAAAACAAATAGTAAGAAGACGACATCTCATTTTGTTTTAATACATTTCATTATTAATGTCCCACCTGTCTAAAAAATAATGTCCTTACAAAGTCTTCAAAGAATGTGTTCAGCCTCAGGCAAAAACAATCCTTTTTTACATTTACAAGTAATGTTTCTGCTAATAGCTAACTTCAGGAAGTGAAAGAAAAAAATTACAGAGAGGCTCATTAAAGAGGATGCTTGGCTTCCAGCATTGACCTCACTCTGGTGCTTCAACATGTTCTCAGATCCGCTGTTTGGCCTGCATACAGTGCACAGGTTATCACGTTTCCTCATACACATGTTATATAATCACATTGTTTAAATCAAGAGACTAAAGCAGAAAATAACTGTTTAAAGACCCATCATCAGAAAAATGCCACAAGAACATGCCAAAATGATCAAAAACAAAATTTTCATCAGAGTGGATCTTTAAAATCAAACAAACAGATTTCTTGGTAACTGTAATCACTAAGACAGCTTGGATTTTGCTAAAACTATTGTTCTAAAGTTCTTAATGTGGCCATCTTATGTAGGATAGTTAAAAAAACTCTGTAAAGTCCTCATCCTTTGTGTTTTTTACTGTAATTGAAAGATCCCCATGAAAAAGTGAAGGCCAAGCGTTTGCTGCAGCTTTGACTTGTTATCGGCGAAAGAGACGTGGAGCTGATCTGTCATTGGTGGATGTGGGCTTCAGCTTCACTGTTGCAAATGGGTTGGTACCCCTACAAAACGGGGAACAGAAGAAGAAAATGAGTTTAAAAAAACACTTATAAAGCGTTGTCATAACTGCAGCATTGAACCTCGACTGTGCTTTCATTGCGAATCTGAAGTGAGCCTGATCGTCACAATGCAAAGCCTCCTGACAACCCTTTAACAGTTTAAACTGCAATTCTGTGCTGATTAGCCCTTGTGCTATCTTAGATGACCCCACCCTTACATTGACGTGTTCTCCCTACCATGACAAAGGTGGATAAAGGTGGAAAGATTTCATGTAATCCATGGACACCAGTGACGTTCACAAATCATTAAAGAAAAAAGGTTCAGTGCACTGTCTAGTGGGTCTAGATGACCCAACTCCCAATGTTAAAGTGCCTAGGATAGCACAAGCGTTAAACCAACATTATCAGTGTTTATTGTGACCTTTGGTGTGCTGTGTGTCTTCAGTGAATAACAGGGAACTGTAAAAGCGAAGCCTGGAAGAGGCACCATTCTTACCTTGGGAAGAGCTCGGGTCGGGAATCTTGAGCTTGTGGTCTCTGCTGAGAGAAAAGCTGGGTGTTACAGAGACCCAACATGAATGAAGCTAAAAGAAAGAGCTGCCTTTCACTTCAAAAAATTGCATTCGATAGATTGACAAACCAACGCAGAGGCTGCATCGCTTCTGTCAACTTATGACAGAAGCAGGGATGTTTTCAAAGCACTCAGCAAGGTATTTAACCTCTCACTTCTACTGTCATGCGGCAGCACACAGGGAGTTATATGAGAGGCTCATAGAGTTAAGATGTTCATGTGTTGACAGTTAGGGCGCTTTCACACTGAGATAACCTTTGATTCATTCAGCCTTTATGTTAGTTAGAGCAAAGCAATAGCAGTCGCACGGTTGCAAAAGCTGATCCTTTGGGGGCAGAAAACAGAATAAGTAAACAAAGAAAACCTTAAAGTCTCAGTTCTGTTTTAACTTTAGCTTGTCAGTAAAAACGTTTTATTTAACAAAAAAAAAAACTACTTTTACAAACTGAAATGCTCCGTTTGTACATCACTGATCATCTTTGGCTGTTTCTTCAGATATTTGCTTGAATTTATATGGTTGCCGAACCACACCAGGATTCACTTGCAACTAGACCCTCATTTTCAGGCGCACCAGAATACATTCGTTTCAGTTGCTCAAAAGTGAAATTTCTTCTAAACTCGAATTACTTTTTTCTTTTCAATTTATTGTTTAAAACAAAATTCAGCTTCAAGAATTTTACTTTTTCAAGTTTCCTTATGGCTCTTCGGTCTGTTTGTAATCCCGCTGTAGTAAACTGAACCAGGATTCAAATTCAGCTAAATCAACACAACAACTCAGTGTGAAATCCCCCTAAATTGTCAGAGGAGAGTCTCAACTGACACACATCTGTACACAATCCTCATACTTGTCAGCAACTGGAGCATCCGCCTTGCATCCACCAGAACAAAGGTTGTGGTGTCATTGTAAACAGCACCTTGCCATAGTGGTCCTGCTGGACAAATGTGCAATATACATATAATGTATGCAATTTATAAGATTTTTCAATTCTTTGCAACTGTCTGAAAATCAATAAATACCAGAAGAAAGAAAAGGAAATGTGTGCATATTTTTTCTATGATGTTATAATTTTCTAGTATTTTATTCAGAAAATCTAGAACACCCCTTTGGCTTGTTTTTTGAAACTTTCTATGTTGGAAAAGAAACACATAATGTTTCATTTTGTTGTGTTTGTTTTAAATTGTCGTATAAGCAGGTGGTCGGATCAGTGATTTGTTGTTTACGGTTGATGAAAATGACGCAATTGGCACGTCTACAAGCCAACTCAACACAAAAGTCAGTGTCAAATAAAAGTCACTACAACATGTCTCTATCAACTCATAAGTCTGAAGGTTTTTGTGTTCTTTAAGTCTGTCATACCTTGTTTTCTGGTTGAGACTCGGGCGCTTTCTTGATTGTGCTTGGCCGACTCAGTGACGGTGAACTTGCAGGTAAAGACTGAGGTGGTGGCGGTGGTGGTGGAGGGGGTGGGGCTGCTCCACCCTGGTTGCTGACTGGTGGCAAACTCTTTAAGCTGATGTTGCTTCCCCTTATGGTGGAATTACTAGAAATTATGCTGGTAAAAAAAAGTTTGTTTTGTTTAATAAAAAAAGGAAGATTTATTACACAAGTTAATGTCCTACAGCATTTTTTCTGATTAAATCTTTCATGTGAGACCCACAGTCATTTATGTGTAAGGATATCTTGCGTTCGTAAAATATCAGACAGGAAATCCAGCTGCTGGTCTCTCAGGCTACTTGTCTCTGCATCAGAATCAGCTGATTCAGATTTAGATTTACTGTGTAGATGTGTTAAACTGTGTTTAAATGTCGGTGGCAACATTTCCAGTTTTAATGGATTAACCCTTGTGCTGTCTTAGATGACCCCACCCTTACATTGACGTGTTCTCCCTACCATGACAAAGGTGGATAAAGGTGGAAAGATTTCCTGTAATCCAAGGACACCAGTGACGATCACAAATCATTGAAGAAAAAAGGTTCAGCGCACTGTCTAGTGGGTCTAGATGACCCAACTCCCAATGTTAAAGTTAAGGTGATTCGGATTGTGACTTGTCATCCATCCATTTTCAGAGGGCACTGGGGGGCACAGGTTTGCTGAAGCCAATCCCAGGTACTGTTGGGTAAAACGGGGTACACCCTGGACAGGTCGCCCGTCCGTTGCAGGGCCAAACAATTACACACTAACATGTATTTAGAATCACCAATTAACCAATGAGGCATGTCTTTGGATTGTGGTAGAAAACCGGAGAAAACCCACGAGGAGAACATCAAAACTCCAAACAGAAAAGGTTATCGGGATTCGAACACTGGTGTGAGACAAGAGTGGTAACCACAACACAATTGTAATTTTGTAAATAAATTCAGCAGATTTTGTCATCGGTTTATAAGTAAGTGGTCCAAGGAATAAGATCTCCCTCTTCATTTGTTCAATCTTTATACATTCAGTCATTCGGTGAGCTAATGTGGACAGCAAAAGTGACAATATTATAAATTTCCTCACAGCTACGGGTCACCTAAATACTGTAAGTAGTTCATTTTTACTATTTCCTGCCTGAGTTTCATGCTGACCCCCTTTTTTTTAACTAAACCCAAAAACAACAGAGACAGCCTTGGGGCAACTGCACAAAACTCTCCTAATCATGCAAGTGAGATGTTAAGTAGTATATTTAACTCAGCCTTTTTTAACTCAAGAGTTCAAACCAACAGGTTTATGGCATTTTTTTTTTAACCACTGAGGACTTTAGTTAGGATTGGATGTTTACCGAGAGCTGATGGGACTTGGAGGATTGATTGCGGGTTCCACAAAGGCAGCTGGAAACCACCCCTTACTGAAAATAAAGATAAATTCATCTGTTAATTATACAAAAACATTGTAATGGATGCATCCAATTTTTTGGTTTAAAAGAGTTTTGTTCAGATGCCAGATACAGACAGCTTCGTGTTTCTCACCGTGACCCATTTTCGACCCGTCCGTACAGCCAGCCGTTTTTGGGTTGCTGGCTCATCACCACGATTGTCTCTCCTTTTCTGAAGGTCAGCAGACTTGGGTTGTTATCAGTTGGGTGATACGCCACCTTGGCCCTCATGGTTCTTTCACCAGCGAGGCCTCCTGTAGAGTCCGTTCGGAGGCGAGAAACGCTTCCCTGTGGAGACGGAGCTGAAGAAGCCACAAATTAAACCCACAGGTGAGAAGTCTGAAAACCTGCATGACGATGCTCATCAAAACCTGCCAGCAACAAGAAACTGTTTCTAATTGTGCTGTGATTAAAGTGATTACATTATAATTCATTAATATTCATTTTTGTAATTATTGAGGCATTTACAATGAAAGGGAGACTTGAAAATATTCTATTTGTGTGGCTTTTTTCTGCCTCAGCAGCAGGGGAGGCCATTCATTTGGTTGTTTTCTCGCCGGAGAAGCTCAGTTTGGCAGCGCCGCTCAACCATCCTGCTGCTTGGTATGTTTCAGAGGGAAAAAAGTGGAATTTAATTGAAAAGATGTTATTTTTATTGTCAGCTGTGAATATGCTGATGGAGGGACTATTTTTACTCCTGTTAAAAACAAGGCAAATGGTTAGAAAGAGGCTGTATAAATATGATTGTATGTAGAGTAGAGCAGAATGAGCTCTGATAAAGTCCTGATGAAGTGTAAATAATTTACAAAGAGAAAAGGATGAGGAAAAGAGCACATTCATTTCCAAAAAGAACCAAGAGAACTTTGTTAAAAGGTCTTATCAGAGCTTCATATATCATTTGGTGCTTGTTTTAAAGATCCACTCTGATGAAAATTGGGCTTTTGGTGTTTTTAACATGTCCTTGTTGCCTTTTTCTCATGTTGGCAGAAGAAAATTAAGATTAAAATTGAATTTCTGAATGTTCTTTTATTCAAACTGCTGTGAATTTGGCTAAAAACGTCCTAATCATAATTGAAAGACCACTAAAAATGCTTTTAAAATAGATCAAAAGTTGATCGGAGAAGGAATTTAAGAGAAAGGAAGTGATGTCTGTGTGCAGTAAAAACACACCTCTTGATGGGATGTTGCCAAGCGGCTCTTCATCTCGGCCCCTTCTATGGTCGTCCTCCTTCATTTTCATTCCCTCCTGTCAACATTTAACACACACTTAGCTTAAAGTGGTTTTTCATACTGAATGTAGTTATATGAAAAAAAGATTTTCTCCAAAAAACGTTCATGTTACCTTTCTGATTAGGATAATTCTTTAGTGTAATAATGAGACCACATGTCACTAACTCTGATCCAGTTTCACTTTGATTGATTGACACTTGTCAGTTTCAGACATTTGAGTTTCCTTGGGCAAGACACTGAACCCCACCTTGCCTCTGGTGGAAGTCACCATCGGTGTGTGAATGGGTGTGTGAATGGGTGAATTGGACTGTGACTGTAAAGCTCTTTGGGCCTTCGAGAAAGGTAGAAAAGTGAACGCCATTTACCATTTACAGTAAATGGAAACATTTTTATCAAGTGCCACAATTACATCGAATTTTCCACTTCAAAAACACACCTAAATGAAGGTTTTGCCAATCAAAAAAGAAAAGAAAAAATGTCATTGAATTGATTTCTTTTGATATGTTTGTTTGCGTCACTGGATGGGAGTCGGAAGTTAAATCTGAGGAATGACCTCAGAAAAACTTCCAAAATCAAGAGAAAAAAGTCTTTACAGGTGTTCAATAGTACTGCTTTATCAGTTAGCTTTTCATTTTACACCATAGTGGTATACACAAATATACATGGACATCATGGCTCACAGTAGCACATGTGAAGCTTTGGGCAAAAAAGCATGAACCAAAAACTGAGTCCATGTTAATGGAGAAGTAAGGCTTCATAGAAGTTAGGCTTTATAGATGAAATCCGCTGCTTTTAGATTTTCAAACTTCTTCTCAGCCCTTCTGTAAAGGATTACTGTAATGTTGTTGTACCTTAAAGCAAAGAGAAAACTAGTTCTGCTTCAAATTGACTAAGTTGCTAGCCACTAGAGGGCAGTGATTTACTGCCTCCATTCTGAATTCTGGTCTTCTCAACGTCTTACTGCAGTGCCTCCACTTGTATCATCTAATTATTTTAAATAAATAAAATTTTATTCTGGAACTTTTAAACAAGATTAAAAAACTGGTATAAAAGATTTTGATTTTTTTCCCCAAAATCAGATCAAAATTTCCTACCTATAATATATTTGCAGCGTCAAAGAGATTTGTGGCAAAGTGGTTCCAGATCAGCACAGATATTACATTAAGTGTTTTCTGTTTGGGCATTGAACACACCGTATTCCCCGCAGAGGCGGGTCTTATGACCTCCGGCTGTCTGCTGGCACTGATGTTCTCTGTCCACGTGTCAGCTCGGTGTTGGAGGTTTCCTCCGGTCTGCAAAACAAACACTGCCCATTTTCACCCACAATTTACAACAAAGAAACGTGCTTTTGAAAATCTATTCTACCAAAAAAAAAGCTCAAATATGAAAAGTCAATTGTCCTTCAAAGATATATGACATAATAGTTAATACATTTTCCTAATTCCTTTTTAGCAGTTACAGGGCATTTTTATCCACTACTTAATGTATAACTGTAAGTTTGAAAAGAATGGCTGATTTGAGGCAAAACAGCGGATGTTTGCATTGTTTCACTGCCATCACTTGAGGGCAGCATCAGCCCACAGGTGCTCTTTTTTACAGGAATTAGCTGTGACATTTTCACACAGCAGGAACTACAGATATTTTCAGAGCCTTGGACATTAAAATAAAATGTTCTCTCAAAATAATAATTTGTGGCAATGAATTAGTATTATGCGAACAATTTAGTATTTTGTGTCCACAGTTTAGTTTTCTGTGCACACAAATTATTATTTCGTGGCCACAAATTAACATTTTATTAACGCTTTGTGCAAAAATATTGGGGTACAAATTAGCAGCTTGTATGCACAAATAAGCATTTTTCTAACATATTGTGAGCACAAATGATCATTTTATTTGTAAAAATTTGTATTTTTCAGGCACAAATTTGTATTTTGCGTGCTCAAATAAGTAATTTGGGGGTACAATTTAGTATTTGGGTGTACAAATTGCTATTTTGTGGCTACAAAATAGCAATTTATTAAGATTTTGTAGAAACAAAATTGAATAAATGAGTCATCTGGGGAGACAGTTAAGTATTTTGTATGTAAAAAGTAATATTTTTTAGCCACAAGTTTGCAATTGGGTAAGATTTTGTAGAAACGAATTTGCAGTTTGTGTGCATTAATGAGTAATTTGAGGACACAGTTTTGGGTGCACAAATTTGCATTTTATTAGCATTTTGTAGACACAGATTTGCATTTTGTGCACACAAATAAGTCATTTGTTGGCATAAATTAGCATTTTAAAAACATTTTATAGAGACAAGTTAGCTCTTTGTGTGCGTAAATTACAATTTTTCTAGCATTTTGACCACACAGATTTACATTTTGTGCACACAAATGATTCATTTGTGGCCACATACTAACATTTTGTGGTCACAAGATAGTATATTATGGGCACAAATTTGTCATTTGTGGATTGCGGCCACGAATTACCATTTTTTGCACAAAATGTGATCAATTGTGGCCATAAAAAAAACCAAATGTGTGCCTATAAAGTACTTGTTTGTTACCACAAAATGCTAGTTTTTGGCCACAAACTTTTAGTCCAAATTTGAATCTGGTTCCTCCCTATTGCTCCAATTTAGGAGCATTTAGGGCTTTAGTGGTGTCCAAACTTGTTTTTGTGGGACATGAATTAACCGTAGTGATTTAGGTCTGGTCCTCCATCTGCCGGTACGGGGGCCCCCTCCACCCTTGTGATGCTGAGTAGAAATGTATTTCTTCGCTTGGGTTTACATTTAAATGTAAGTAGGCCTAATGACTGTTTGTTTTAGCATGACTTTTTAAAGTTAAAAAGAAGATAATGTTGTGAATTTCACAAAAACTAACCATAACCCATTGTATATTCAATGTTCGAAGCTAAAGAAATACATTGGAAAAATAAAAGCTGTGTGGGGCTTTAGAGACTGCAGGTATAAGGGAATGCATATTCCACGTATTGTATATGTCAGTAAATATATTAGAATGTCTTATGAATACAAATGGTTATGAAAGTGTATGTGTAAACTATAAAATACATCGGGAGACATTGTACAATGTGCTCCTTCAATCCACGATCTATGGTATGTAATAAGTATAGAATAAAATAAAATACATTTTTTATAGAATTGTTTTTACGCAAACATAATAACTGTAACTTCATATTTAAAGTTAAGGATCCAAATATGTTACATAGAAGCGATATGGACAAACCAAACAATAATATATTTACAACTTTACTTAGTTGGTAACGTATTTCTTTTTCTGAAGACAGTATTGACATATAAAATAGAATAGTATTTTAACTTTATTGGAAAATTAGAAAAAAGGTGTAATAAAAAGTTGTTTTTGTATATATACAATTGATAAATCCTATGTATTTCTGTTTACTAGTCTGTCATTGGGCCTTCATATTTAATTATACATATGAAGCTTTGGATCTAGGAAGATGTGATGATCAACTCTAAGTTTAACTCAGTATATTGCTTTGTTTTAAAGGAATTTGGGGGATTTAGCTTTTTCTTTTCATTTACACAAAAAAAATCACAAAAAGAATTTTAATTAAAGCTACAAGTAGCATTTAGCGGGCCCGAGCACGTGCGACCGCATGGCACGAGCGACCGCCCCGTGAGCAACGCCCTGCTCGAGCCATTCTCGTCGTTTTTTCTTGTCCATTCTGGAGCTCCAAGCTATTGTTAATACGACAGCAGCCTGGGGGGGGGGGGGGGGGGGGGGGGCTGTAATCTGTTGCCTTAAGGGACAAAGACTTTTGCATATAGCATGAAAAAAATTCAAGCAATGATGATAATTGCTATCACTGTCCCTAAGGATGAGAACAATAGAACTCATTCAATTTCCACTACAATGTCTAGATGAGTGTCAGCTATGTCTGATAACTTGGCCAATTAGCTGGACCGGGATCTTGCAAAGTGCAGGTGGTTAACGTCCAGTGTGATGAGTCTGTGGACGGCAACAGTACAGCATAGCTTTTGGTTTCCACAAGAGAAGAACTCCTGACACATCTGCCCTAACAGACAACTACAAGAGGAGTTGAAATGTATAACACGGTGAAGGAGTTTTTGTGCAGAAAAAAGGTACAATTAGAAAAGCTGGTAGCAGTGACTGCAGATGGGACTCCTGCTATGATCAATAGACAAACAGGTTTCATCACTCACTGTAAAGCTGACCCAGACTTTCCAAAATGTCTGCATTACTGCTGCGTCATTCACCAGCAGGCCTTATGTGCAGAAGTGATTGGCTCTGGACATATAATGACTCTTATTCTGAAAATCGTAAACAACCTCAGCTGCAAGGCAAAACAGCACAGGATTTTTAAGGTGCTATTGGAGGAGATGTCTGTTGAATATGGTGAATATGAACATTGTGAATCTGAACTTGCATTCTTGACTGACATTACTAGAAAACTAAACCACTTGATCTGCGAGCTGCAAGACAATGGCAAAACTATTTTTTTTTGACCAGCCTGCCTGAGCCAGTGTTTTTCTTGTGGGGATCTTTTCTGCCAGGGCTTGTCAGCTTGGTCAGTGGATGTTGCTGCAGTTGTCTCCCTTGCTGGGACAGCTGGAGTTAAACACAGCAGCTCACGGCTCTGAAGTGGACCCCGTTGCTGTCCCAGTCTGGATGGGCACTGTGGCGATGTTCCAATGGCCAGGCTGGCTCCTGGTATAAAGAGATTCCCAAATACCATTTCCTAACCGCAGAGCCAAGGATGTGTTTGCATGTTTAGGTCAAAAATGTGATGGACAGCTTCATGTTGTCTAAACATGCCACCCTGTTATTAATCCAGTTGATATGGTTCTCCATCTGTGTCTAGGTGATAGAAAAGCATTTTTTTTATATTTAGAGCTCTAAGCAAACAAACAGTTGTCTATATAAAAGAGCTTTTACAATTGTGCACTTTTAGCAGGTCTCTGAGTTCATGTGACCAATGTATGGTGGATTTTCACAGACCTTGTTTAAAACTGAAGGTGAGAGAGACTTAGAGAAATGGCTTCATTGTTCTGGAGTACTTTGTTTCATCCACAGAAGAGTAGAATTGGTGATTGATTTTGAAAAGCTGCTGAAAAAAGTATCTTTTTCAAATTGCAATTTCTAACTTGGGTTTTACATTTTGTGTTCCATTTTTTGTGCTTTAATTGGGAAGCATTTGTTATTTGTTTGGTGTTTTTAAGGTTCTGCAAATATACACATCATTTTTTAGAGACATTTGTTATCAGTTGTGTTTGTTGATTTGTAGTTTAATTTCATTGGATGTATAGATGTCGTGTGGGGGGGAGGCTCGAGAGCAGGTAGGACCCAGGCGCAGAGACGGGAGGCAAACGGGTTCAGGGCAAGTGGATTTATTTAACTAACAAAAAGCGCTGCAGAGCAGGATGACAAAACTAAAAACAAAAACTTACTGTGGCATGGCAAGGGACATGGACGCTAGACAAGAAGACGTGATCAACATGAGCAGAAGTTAATGGACCAGCACAGGAGGAAGGCAGAGACAAGACTTATATACAGACAGGGCAGACAAGACACAGGTGAACACGATTAGGGCAGATGGGGACCAAAGGAAGTAAAACTCAAGAAACATGACAAGACAGGAAACCTTTCAAAATAAAACAGGAAACAGAACCAAACAAGGCAGAACAAGAACTAAAGCGAAAAACAAGACAACAAACTGAAACCATGACAATAGAAAGGAAAAGAAGTTCAAACATTGATTATAAAAAAG
This sequence comes from Oryzias latipes, assembly GCF_053564925.1. Lineage (NCBI taxonomy): Eukaryota > Metazoa > Chordata > Actinopteri > Beloniformes > Adrianichthyidae > Oryzias > Oryzias latipes. Next base: position 8,242,808 of record NC_136244.1, read on the forward strand.
GATATAAGAGATAAAAAAAAAGAAAAAGGAAAAGAAAAAAGATAAAATATTGATTTAATTGCATTTTGAATGAATAAAAAACAATGATTAATAGAATCAGAATCAGAATCAGAAATCAGAAAAAGTTTTATTGCCAGGTTCAGTAGAGCGCACTTTACAAAACGAGGAATTTGACTTGGTGTATAGTGCAATTAAGAATAAGTTAAAAATTAAGTTAACAACAACAACACACTATATACAGTAGAGTAAGGTGAATTAAAGTGGGAGCACAGATGGGCTGGGATGGTGGGGCCTGTAAGTGGCACCGACAGTCCTTTGGTGGGCGGGGGGGGAGGGGGGGTCACCTGGGGGAGTTGGGGTTCTGTTCAGCAGGCTGGCTGCAGTGGGGAAGAAGCTGTTCTTGTGGCGCGAGGTCCTGGTCCTGATGGACCGGAGCCTCTTGCCAGAAGGGAGGGGCCGAAAGAGATTATGGATGAGAGGGGTTGGCTACAATCCTGGCTGCCTGCCTCCAGGTCCTGGAGATGTGCAGCTCCTGGAGAGACGGGAGGTGGCAGCCGATCACCTTCTCTGCTGAGTGGATGACGCGTTGCAGCTTGGCCTTGTCTCTGGCCGTGGCCGCAGCGAACCAGACTGTGATGGAGGACGTGAGGGTGGATTCGATGATGGCGGTGTAAAAGTCTACCAGCATCTTTTCAGGGAGGTGAAACTTCTTCAGCTGCCTCAGGAAGTACATCCTCTGCTGGACCTTCTTAGTGATGGAGCTGATGTTCTGCTCCCACTTGAGGTCCTGGCTGATGATGGTTCCCAGGAAGCAGAAGGACTCCACAGAGGTCACCGGGGAGTCACAGAGGATGACAGGGGGGAGGGGGGCTGGGGCCTTCCTGAAGTCCACTGTCATCTCCACTGTCTTCAGAGCATTAAGCTCCAGGTTGTTAGCGCTGCACTATGACACCAGCCTGGCTATTTCACTCCTGTAGGCCGACTCATCTCCGTCAGAGATGAGGCCGATGAGTGTGGTGTCGTCAGCAAACTTCAGGAGTTTGACAGACAGGTGACCAGCTGTGCAGCTGTTTGTGTACAGGGAGAGTAACAGGGGTGAAAGGACACAGCCCTGGGGGGATCGGGTGCTTGTGGTCCGAGTATCTGAGACGAGCTTCCCCAGCCTCACATACTGCTGTCTGTCCGTCAGGAAGTCTGTGATCCACCTGCAGGTGTGTACAGTGTGTACAGCAGAGGACTCAGCACACATCCCTGTGTGGAGCCTGTGCTCAGCGTCGGTGGAGGAGAGGTGGGGGTCAAGTTTGACTGTCTGTGGTCTGTTTGTCAGGAAGTCCTTGATCCACGAGCAGGTGAGTGGGTGGAGTCCTAGTTCAGACAGTTTGTTGACCAGAATGTCAGGAATGATTGTGTTAAAGGCTGAGCTATAGTCCACAAAGAGCATCCTGGCGTAGGTGTCTCTGTGTTCCAGGTGGCTCAGCGCAGTGTGGAGGGTGATGGAAATGGCATCATCCGTTGATCTGTTTGCTTTGTAAGCAAACTGGTGGGGGACGAAGATTGGAGGGAAGGAGTCTTTGATGTGTCCCAGGAGCAGCCGCTCCAGACACTTTGTGATGACAGCAGTGAGTGCAACTGGGCGGAAGTCCGTGAGGAAGGCTGTGGATGAGGACTTTTTGGGTATCGGGATGATAGTGGATGACTTCAGGCAAGCAGGGATGAAAGCCTGAGCTAGCGACAGGTTGAAGATTTTTGTGAAGACCTGGGAGAGTTGATCGGCGCAGGCCCGCAGAACCTTTCCGGGAACTCCATCAGGTCCCGCCGCTTTCCTGGGGTTTACCCTGCTGAACATCCGTGCCATCCGTGCCACGTCCATAAAGGCATTGTTTTTATATTTAGAGCTCTAAGCAACCAAACAGTTGTCTATATAAAAGAGCTTTTACAATTGTGCACTTTTAGCAGGCTGAAAAAATTATCTTTTTAAAATTGCCATTTCAAATTTGGGTTTTAAATTTTGTGTTCCATTTTTCTGTGCTTGTATTGGAAGGATTTGTTATTATTTTGTTTAAAAGTGCTACATATTGTATATACACATAATTTATTTAGAGAAATTTGCTATACGTTGTGTTTTTTGGTTTTGTAGTTTAATTTCATTGGATTTATATTAAGGAAAAGAAGTTGCAGCATTGATTAAAAAAGGATAAAAGAGACATTTACTGTCTAAGTCTTATGTTACATCTGTAGAACTGTACTGAGAGTTGGGTTTTGTTTTGGAGCACATTCATATGTTTTGTTTGTAAAAAAAAAAGATAAAATATTAAGTTAATTGCATTTTACATGACTAGAAAACCAATGATTATTCATAAAAATCTATGAAAGACATACAAAACAAATGAAAAAGCAGTCTGCCCTCCCTCTTGTGTCTAAACTCTTGTCACCTCACCTCTGGGTTAGTTAGCATACGAACAGGCAGCTGGTGTGTGTGTGTGTGTGGGGGGGGGTGTGAAATTTGACTCCAGCAACAGGTCAGATTGAGGAGCAGGCTGCAGCATAAGGAAAAAACTGAAGCATGTAAGAGGAAATGACATCCTACAGTTGACCAGTTCATTTTATATCTGTAAAGAATATTCAATAAGCATTTAGACATGTTCAGCTATATGCGTGTGAAACTTGGTGTGGATATTTGAAGCATAAGTAATTTTAAAACACACTTGTTTGGAGTCCAGACGGAAAAAGCACAGGTTTTGGGATGAATCAGGATTTTTTTAAAATCATCTGTTTCACCTGGACTTCTGAAAAAAATATGGAAGGCAGCAAACACAGATCCCTACATTTAAAAAAATAAATGGTGTTGATATATGATGATTAAGTTATGAAAAAAAATAGGTGTTTGTAGTTTTGCCTAAAAAGACGTTTTCGGACCTTTTTGGATGAAATGTTGAATAAAAGTTCACCTGTAACTTCAATAATTCTGAATTTTTTTAGGAAGCAGTAGCACATAAATGCCTATGAAAGTTGAATTCTTGGTGCTGATAACCTAAACAGAATTTATGCTAAAAATCTTTGTTCAGTCCAAAATTTCATTAAAAAAATCAAGTGATGAAGTTTCTCGTAGACCCTATAGTGTTACATATCAAAGCTGGAGGTTATTAAAGGCATCTAATTCTGAAATCTCAGCTTCCTGAGACAAACGGCTGATTTATAATAAATTTCTATTATTTGGGTGCACATAATCGACCACTTCCTGTTACGCAGGCACCGTCAGGTGTACACCCATGAAACTTTACATGATGAGAGAGGACCCTTCTGAGTATCTCCAGTTTTAATTTCATGCACATCGGACAAAGCAAAGAGAAAATACAGGGCAGAATGTGCCCAATGCAATAACTAGGTGGCGCTATAGAGCTCGTCCAAGATTGTCATATCCATGGGTTCAGAATAGAAGCTTCATCATATCCATTGAATTTCAGTGAGATTGGACAAGGAATGTGCACGTGAGAGCAACTTTTGTGTGCATGGCGAGACGCCCAACTTTGCCGCTCTGTCACGACCACACCCCCGCATTGAAAGTTATGGTTTTTTGTCAGAGTAAACTTCAATGGCTTTTCAACAGGTGGACGTCATTTTCAGGTGTGTCAGCTCATCCTACTCGGAGCAGTGATGCTCCAAGTAAAACATGTCATTTCCTCTTGCCAGCAGGTGGCGCTACACTTTTTCCAGATTCTTTCACTGCAGATGTGTTCAGAGTCAGACTACAATCATGCATATCAATTTTTGATCAGATTGGATTATGCATGGCTGAGTAATGGCCATTTTTCTTTTCATGGCGTGTTTTCGAAACAAGGTCGAATTTCTACGCGCCGCCACGGTCACAAACTTCTGTAAAAACTTAAAAGCTTTGCAATTTAACATCGGACATGTGTCTAGTTTACAAAACCAAAGTTTGGAGTCATTATTCACAAATCTCTAGGAGGAGTTCGTTCTAGAAGGAGGCCTGCAAATGTCCAAAATAGAGCAAAAATGACATATTGACATCAATATAGCAGACTTCCTGTGCGACTGACAGCTTGGTACCTACAGACTTTTTTGTAGGTTTCCATCTGATGAACATGCCCTGAAAAAATCAAGCTTGTATGTCAAAGCATATGCGGGGGCTCGGGACAAATGTCACTGTAGGTGGCGCTGTCGAGCCGTTTTTGTGCGCCCATGCCAATCTCCTGTAAAATACGAAATTTTTCGCGACTCCTGATGTGTGTGCCAAATTTGGTGAGTTTTGGGGTATGTTAAAGGCCTCAAAAAGGCGACTCTTCCGTCGGAAGAAAAAGAATAATAATAATTAAAGCTACAAGTAGCATTTAGCGGGCCCGAGCACGTGCGACCGCATGGCACGAGCGACCGCCCCGTGAGCAACACCCTGCTCGAGCCATTCTCGTCGTTTTTTCTTGTCCATTCTGGAGCTCCAAGCTATTTTTAATACGACAGCAGCCTGGGGGGGGGGGGGGGGGGGGGCTGTAATCTGTTGCCTTAAGGGACAAAGACTTTTGCATATAGCATGAAAAAAATTCAAGCAATGATGATAATTGCTATCACTGTCCCTAAGGATGAGAACAATAGAACTCATTCAATTTCCACTACAATGTCTAGATGAGTGTCAGCTATGTCTGATAACTTGGCCAATTAGCTGGACCGGGATCTTGCAAAGTGCAGGTGGTTAACGTCCAGTGTGATGAGTCTGTGGACGGCAACAGTACAGCATAGCTTTTGGTTTCCACAAGAGAAGAACTCCTGACACATCTGCCCTAACAGACAATTACAAGAGGAGTTGAAATGTATAACACGGTGAAGGAGTTTTTGTGCAGAAAAAGGTACAATTAGAAAAGCTGGTAGCAGTGACTGCAGATGGGACTCCTGCTATGATCAATAGACAAACAGGTTTCATCACTCACTGTAAAGCTGACCCAGACTTTCCAAAATGTCTGCATTACTGCTGCGTCATTCACCAGCAGGCCTTATGTGCAGAAGTGATTGGCTCTGGACATATAATGACTCTTATTCTGAAAATCGTAAACAACCTCAGCTGCAAAGCTAAACAGCACAGGATTTTTAAGGTGCTATTGGAGGAGATGTCTGTTGAATATGGTGAATATGAACATTGTGAATCTGAACTTGCATTCTTGACTGACATTACTGGAAAACTAAACCACTTGATCTGCGAGCTGCAAGACAATGGCAAAACTATTTTTTTTTGACCAGCCTGCCTGAGCCAGTGTTTTTCTTGTGGGGATCTTTTCTGCCAGGGCTTGTCAGCTTGGTCAGTGGATGTTGCTGCAGTTGTCTACCTTGCTGGGACAGCTGGAGTTAAACACAGCAGCTCACGGCTCTGAAGTGGACCCCGTTGCTGTCCCAGTCTGGATGGGCACTGTGGCGATGTTCCAATGGCCAGGCTGGCTCCTGGTATAAAGAGATTCCCAAATACCATTTCCTAACCGCAGAGCCAAGGATGTGTTTACATGTTTAGGTCAAAAATGTGATGGACAGCTTCATGTTGTCTAAACATGCCACCCTGTTATTAATCCAGTTGATATGGTTCTCCATCTGTGTCTAGGTGATAGAAAAGCATTTTTTTTTATATTTAGAGCTCTAAGCAAACAAACAGTTGTCTATATAAAAGAGCTTTTACAATTGTGCACTTTTAGCAGGTCTCTGAGTTCATGTGACCAATGTATGGTGGATTTTCACAGACCTTGTTTAAAACTGAAGGTGAGAGAGACTTAGAGAAATGGCTTCATTGTTCTGGAGTTCTTTGTTTCATCCACAGAAGTGTAGAATTGGTGATTGATTTTGAAAAGCTGCTAAAAAAAGTATCTTTTTCAAATTGCAATTTCTAACTTGGGTTTTACATTTTGTGTTCCATTTTTTGTGCTTTAATTGGGAAGCATTTGTTATTTGTTTGGTGTTTTTAAGGTTCTGCAAATATACACATCATTTTTTAGAGACATTTGTTATCAGTTGTGTTTGTTGATTTGTAGTTTAATTTCATTGGATGTATAGATGTCGTGTGGGGGGGAGGCTCGAGAGCAGGTAGGACCCAGGCGCAGAGACGGGAGGCAAACGGGTTCAGGGCAAGTGGGTTTATTTAACTAACAAAAAGCGCTGCAGAGCAGGATGACAAAACTAAAAACAAAAACTTACTGTGGCATGGCAAGGGACATGGACGCCAGACAAGAAGACGTGATCAACATGAGCAGAAGTTAATGGACCAGCACAGGAGGAAGGCAGAGACAAGACTTATATACAGACAGGGCAGACAAGACACAGGTGAACACGATTAGGGCAGATGGGGACCAAAGGAAGTAAAACTCAAGAAACATGACAAGACAGGAAACCTTTCAAAATAAAACAGGAAACAGAACCAAACAAGACAGAACAAGAACTAAAGCGAAAAAAAAGACAACAAACTGAAACCATGACAATAGAAAGGAAAAGAAGTTCAAACATTGATTATAAAAAAGGATATAAGAGATAAAAAAAAAAGAAAAAGGAAAAGAAAAAAGATAAAATATTGATTTAATTGCATTTTGAATGAATAAAAAACAATGATTAATAGAATCAGAATCAGAATCAGAAATCAGAAAAAGTTTTATTGCCAGGTTCAGTAGAGCGCACTTTACAAAACGAGGAATTTGACTTGGTGTATAGTGCAATTAAGAATAAGTTAAAAATTAAGTTAACAACAACAACACACTATATACAGTAGAGTAAGGTGAATTAAAGTGGGAGCACAGATGGGCTGGGATGGTGGGGCCTGTAAGTGGCACCGACAGTCCTTTGGTGGGCGGGGGGGGGGGGGGGAGGGGGGGTCACCTGGGGGAGTTGGGGTACTGTTCAGCAGGCTGACTGCAGTGGGGAAGAAGCTGTTCTTGTGGCGCGAGGTCCTGATGGACCGGAGCCTCTTGCCAGAAGGGAGGGGCCGAAAGAGATTATGTCCTGGATGAGAGGGGTTGGCTACAATCCTGGCTGCCCGCCTCCAGGTCCTGGAGATGTGCAGCTCCTGGAGAGACGGGAGGTGGCAGCCGATCACCTTCTCTGCTGAGTGGATGACGCGTTGCAGCTTGGCCTTGTCTCTGGCCGTGGCCGCAGCGAACCAGACTGTGATGGAGGACGTGAGGGTGGATTCGATGATGGCGGTGTAAAAGTCTACCAGCATCTTTTCAGGGAGGTGAAACTTCTTCAGCTGCCTCAGGAAGTACATCCTCTGCTGGACCTTCTTAGTGATGGAGCTGATGTTCTGCTCCCACTTGAAGTCCTGGCTGATGATGGTTCCCAGGAAGCAGAAGGACTCCACAGAGGTCACCGGGGAGTCACAGAGGATGACAGGGGGGAGGGGGGCTGGGGCCTTCCTGAAGTCCACTGTCATCTCCACTGTCTTCAGAGCATTAAGCTCCAGGTTGTTAGCGCTGCACTATGACACCAGCCTGGCTATTTCACTCCTGTAGGCCGACTCATCTCCGTCAGAGATGAGGCCGATGAGTGTGGTGTCGTCAGCAAACTTCAGGAGTTTGACAGACAGGTGACCAGCTGTGCAGCTGTTTGTGTACAGGGAGAGTAACAGGGGTGAAAGGACACAGCCCTGGGGGGATCCGGTGCTTGTGGTCCGAGTATCTGAGACGAGCTTCCCCAGCCTCACATACTGCTGTCTGTCCGTCAGGAAGTCTGTGATCCACCTGCAGGTGGAGTCAGGCACATTCATCTTGGAGAGTTTTTAATACTAAAGATGTATGAAAGACATACCGAAAAAATGTCTTTCAGTGTTTAACTGGCTGTCTTTGGATTATGCATGCCTGAGTAATGACCATTCTTACTCCTCATCTCTCTGTTCACTGCTTGCTAATTTACATAGCAGGGGTCCCAGCAGGAGGGGGCGGGGTTGTAACACGACTCCTTCAGCAGAGCCAGGCTGAGAGAGGCTTTGACATGTAAGATGTTAGATGTTAGAATGCCAGATGTTAGAATGACCAGTTCATTTTATATCTATATAAATATTCAGGTAGCTATGGGACATGTTCAGCTTTAGGTCTGTGAAAATTGGTGTCGATTGTTGAAACATAAGTTACCATAAAAAAATGTTTGTTTGGAGTCTAGACAGATTTAACACAGGTTTTTGGATGAAAAGGATTTTTTATAAATCATCTGTTACACTTTTAAGTCTGAAAAAAATATGGAAGGCAGCAAACACAGATCCCTACCGTTTTTAATTTTTTTGTGCTGATATTTGAAAGATAAGTTATGCAAAAAAATAGGTGTTTGCAGTTTTGCCTAAAAAGACGTTTTCGGACCTTTTTGGATGTAATGCTCTCTAAGATGTCACCTGTAACTTCAATCATTCTGAATTTTTTTAGGAAGCAGTAGCACATAAATGCCTATGAAAGTTGAATTCTTGGTGCTGATAACCTAAACAGAATTTATGCTAAAAATCTTTGTTCAGTCCAAAATTTCATTAAAAAAATCAAGTGATGAAGTTTCTCGTAGACCCTATAGTGTTACATATCAAAGCTGGAGGTTATTAAAGGCATCTAATTCTGAAATCTCAGCTTCCTGAGACAAACGGCTGATTTATAATAAATTTCTATTATTTGGGTGCACATAATCGACCACTTCCTGTTACGCAGGCACCGTCAGGTGTACACCCATGAAACTTTACATGATGAGAGAGGACCCTTCTGAGTATCTCCAGTTTTAATTTCATGCACATCGGACAAAGCAAAGAGAAAATACAGGGCAGAATGTGCCCAATGCAATAACTAGGTGGCGCTATAGAGCTCGTCCAAGATTGTCATATCCATGGGTTCAGAATAGAAGCTTCATCATATCCATTGAATTTCAGTGAGATTGGACAAGGAATGTGCACGTGAGAGCAATTTTTGTGTGCATAGCGAGATGCCCAACTTTGCCGCTCTGTCACGACCACACCCCCGCATTGAAAGTTATGGTTTTTTGTCAGAGTAAACTTCAATGGCTTTTCAACAGGTGGACGTCATTTTCAGGTGTGTCGGCTCATCCTACTCGGAGCAGTGATGCTCCAAGTCAAACATGTCATTTCCTCTTGCCAGCAGGTGGCGCTACACTTTTTCCAGATTCTTTCACTGCAGATGTGTTCAGAGTCAGACTACAATCATGCATATCAATTTTTGATCAGATTGGATTATGCATGGCTGAGTAATGGCCATTTTTCTTTTCATGGCGTGTTTTCGAAACAACGTCGAATTTCTACGCGCCGCCACGGTCACAAACTTCTGTAAAAACTTAAAAGCTTTGCAATTTAACATCGGACATGTGTCTAGTTTACAAAACCAAAGTTTGGAGTCATTATTCACAAATCTCTAGGAGGAGTTCGTTCTAGAAGGAGGCCTGCAAATGTCCAAAATAGAGCAAAAATGACATATTGACATCAATATAGCAGACTTCCTGTGCGACTGACAGCTTGGTACCTACAGACTTTTTTGTAGGTTTCCATCTGATGAACATGCCCTGAAAAAATCAAGCTTGTACGTTAAAGCGTATGCGGGGCGTCGGGACAAAAGTCAGTGTAGGTGGCGCTGTCGAGCCATTTTTGCGCACCCATGCCAATTTCTCATAAAATACGAAATTTTTCGCGACCCCTGATGTGTGTGCCAAATTTGGTGAGTTTTGGGGTATGTTAAAGGCCTCAAAAATGCGATTCTTCCGGCAGAAGAAAAATAATAATAATAATAATAAACCTAACAGATACAATAGGGTCCTTGCACTCCGTGCTCGGGCCCTAATAATAACTCTTACAGATACAATAGGGTCCTTGCACTCCGTGCTCGGGCCCTAATAATTGTATTCCTTACTAAATAATTGAAACATAAATCATTACCGTGTTACAATAAGAAATATAATTGGGTTACAGTTAGACGGCATTATGCAAACATGTTGTCATGGTAATGTCATGATAATGTTTATGATGTTATAGTAGAATGGTGTCGTAAATAGTGAATCAATAGTTCAGATATATTATTAGTGAATTAAGGTTATAAAAATGACCTGGAGCAACGACAGCCTGTTATGTTTCCACGTCACTGGAAACTCCCTTCCCTGATATTTCCCAGAATGGCAAACCAAAGTGATTTTTTAGGCAATGAGCCCAAGTCAAATATTGACGATTCACCAGGAATGAATGGTAACATGTTTACCCTGTTCATAAGCTGGGCCACGGACTGCATCAGGCTGTTGTGCTTCTCTGCCAGGAAGCGGAATCGCCTCTCCTCTTCCTTCAGAGCCTCGCCGTTGCTCTCCCTGAGGAAGCGCTCGAACTCACGAAAGTCCTGAGGGCACACATCGTTGACAGAGCAGGCAGTAGATGTAATGCAGAGAGGCATATAGTCAATATTCAGCCGTGCAGAAACAAGGAAGAGCAAATGAACCTGGCTGGCTCCTCTCCTCAGATGCATCTCCTGGTTATGGACCACTTTCTCATATTTCACCCGGCTGTCCTGTGGGACGATTCAAGTTAAACCTTCAACAAACCGCCCTGCGTTAAAGACGTCCAACTCCAAGTGATGATTGTAACAAACCAAACATGATCGATTTCTTATTAAAGTAATTAAAAGTCCATCTTCTTAGTCTCTTGTGTGATTCTCACTCACTGATAGGTAATTTCTATCCAGCCGAACATTCGTTTCCATCTTTTGAAGAACTTCTGAACTGAACCAGGAGAACTGGAAGAAAACACACACACATTTCACTGCAAAATTCTCTGAGTGTAAAGCAAACAAATTCTGTAAAGAGGCAGCGAACCATTCCTTCCAGCTCCATGTTCAGCCTCCGCTGGTTCTCTGAGATCTGAATAAGAACGTCTCCTAAACGAGAAATAGATAATACGACATACTAAAACTGTGATGTAAATAATATGCAATTCTTTTATAATGTGGTAAAAGTTCTAAGGTAAAGCTCCTACAGCTAACTACAGAGGCCCTGAAGTGCAAATCACATTAACAAATCACGTATTGCAAAATCTTTCCAAAAAAAGCAAAAGAAAGGCAAGGCAAGGCAAGTTTATTTGTATAGCACAATTCATACACAAAGTAATTCAAGGTGCTTCACAAAACAGAAAAATGCATTAAAATCACAATACATCATAGAAATAATCAACGTAAAATTTACTTTAAAAGAAAAAAAAAAAAAAATTGAAAATTGATTTAAAAATAAAGGAAGGAAAGGAAAGAAAAGTGCAGATAGGACCTTTCAGTCATATACACGGCTAAACAGAAATGTTTTAAGTCTAGATTTGAACATGAACACAGAAGAGGCCTGTCTCATGACTTCAGGGAGGCTGTTCCAGATTTTAGCTGCAGAATATTGAAACGCTGATTCCCCTTGTTTAGTTCTGACTCTGGGAATCAACAGGAGGCCGGCCCCTGAGGTCCTCAGAGTACGAGATGGTTCATATGGCACTAACATGTCAGAGATGTACTTTGGTGCTCGGCCATGGAGAGACTTGTACACAAGCAGAGCTGCTTTGAAGTCTATTCTTTGAGGTACAGGGAGCCAGTGCAAAGACCTGAGCACAGGACTAATGTGATCATACTTCCTGGTTCTGGTCAGGACTCGAGCAGCAGCATTCTGGATGTACTGAAGCTGTTTTACAGCTCGTTCGGAGAGGCCGGTGAGCAGGCCGTTACAGTAGTCTAACCTACTGGAGACAAATGCATGAATAAGTATCTCCAGGTCTGGCTTTGACACTATGTTTTTGATTTTGGCAATGTTTTTCAGATGGTAAAATGCCGCTGATGTTACTGACTTGATATGGCTTTTAAAGTTCAGGTCAGAGTCCATGATTACCCCTAGATTTCTGACTTGATTTGAGGGTTTTAGAGACAGAGAATGAAGGTAGCTGCTGACAATTTCTCTTTGTTTCTGTGGGCCAAAAATAATAACTTCGGTCTTGTTTGAGTTTAGCTGGAGAAAGTTGTTCTGCATCCACGCACTGATCTGTTGGAGGCAGTGGCTGAGTGAATCCACCGGTCCATATTCACCTGTTGTCAGTGACACATAGATCTGAGTATCATCTGCATAGTTGTGATAAGATATGTTATTACTGCGTATTAACTGCCCTAGTGGCAGCATGTAGAGGTTGAACAGACAGGGTCCCAGGATCGATCCCTGGGGCACACCACAAGTCAAGGCCATGTAGTCTGAGACACAACTCCCAATTTCAACAAAATATTTCCTGTCTTCTAGATAAGACTTGAGCCAACTTAGGGCAGATCCAGAGATGCCAACCCAGTCTTGGAGTCTGTGCATAAGGATCCCATGATCAACAGTATCAAAGGCAGCATTTAGGTCTAGCAGGATTAAGACAGAGACTTTGCCATTCTCAGTGTTCAGGCGGATGTCGTTGGTTACCTTGATAAGAGCACTTTCTGTGCTATGATGGGGTCTAAAACCTGACTGGAAAACATCAAATGAATTGTTTAATAAGAGAAAATCAGTGAGCTGTTGGTAGACAACTTTTTGTTGTTTTGATGGTCTCTTGGACAGTTTGGTCAGTGACAGGTATAAAGTGAGTCAGCTTAGAGTGAGTAGGTGGCCGTTGGATAGTTATATGTGTTGTGGAGTTGATAGCTTTTTTAATGCCCTGAACCTTGTCATTAAAAAATACAGCAAACTCATTACATTTAGGTGTGCAAACCAGTTCTATTGGTAGAAGTGATAATGATAACAATAACAATAAATTGGAAAAATCAAAACAAAAGTAATGTTTCAGAAAACAAAAGCAATTTCTGGGAATCCAAATGAAATGTTAAAAAACGAAATGCAACAAGAAACTGAAGAAGTAGAGACTTTTGGGCATCACTAATTCGATGATGACGTTTGAGTTTTTTCAAATAACTCTTCAATTTCCAAATACTAGTAATAGTTTTATGATTAACATTGGGCATTTCCAGTGTCTGCTCATGCCAAATAACTTTCAGTTAAAATGATGGACAAAAATCATCATCTAGTTGGCGATGTTCCATAGCACTGACTTTTTCCGGTGTGTTTCATTTTTAATATTTTGTTTTGATTTCAAGAAATTAGTTTTGTTTTCCGAGATATTTCCTTTTTTATGTGTTTAATTGTTTTGTAAATGTCTTTTGGTTTTTGTTTGGATTTCTAAAATGTGATGCTATTTTGATTTTATTTTCTGTTTTGATTTTTTATTTGTCGTTGTGATTTTTAATATGTTTTTGATTTAAGTGATTTCATCATTCATCTTCTAATCCCTTTTATCCCTTTCGGGGTAAAAGAGCTGCTGGAGCCTATCCCAGCCACACACATTTTACACACTGGACAGGTCGCCAGTCTGTCGCAGGATTTAAGTGATTTGTTGGTGTGATTTGTACTACATGGCCACTGTAGCTCACAGACTAGGATAATGATGAAGGGGAAAGTGTATTTCTATTGATACTTTTGAGCTGTGTTGTCATGTTTGTTGCATTTTTAATTTTCTATCACAGATCACACATTCTAGATCATGTTTAGCTTAGAAAATGTGGAAACAATTGCCCTGACAAATCTTCTTTAAAGAGTCACAGAGTTGTTGCAGGAGTGTCAGTAAGTCTCCAAAGATTCTCAATTTTTTTCCCATTTTTGTTTGAGCCAGAAAGTCTTAAAGAGACAAAACTGAGAAAACACATAAAATGCATTAGTATCGCTGAACTGGTATTCATATATTTGCATTGCTTGGTTAACATTAATAATATTAGATTTTATTTTTCTCTTTTACAGATTCGTTTTCATCAGTTGCCAAACAGCCACACACTGTTTAGACAAACAGTGTCTAAACTGTTTCAAGAATTTGACAAGCTTTTCTGACATGTGTTAGTTTGAAAAGTCGTCTTTTCCAAAACGTTACTGCATATAAGAGCATATAAATGTAAAAAAAATTACTTACGGTTGGCACATTCAAAGACAAATTTGTGGAAAAAGGCTGTGGCCTTTTAATTAAAATGACTATAACATTTTTAGTTAAAAAGAGCACAAAAAAATGTTCAAGACCTCCTGTCAATTAGTTCATTATTCCAAAATTATTTCATTTTGCAATTAAAAAAAAGCATTTTCCTATTCTGTGCTTATACTTTTTGCGCAATATTAACACAATGGGAATTATTCATTGTCAAAAATTACTTACTTCATGCAAAAACTTCAGTTTGGTACATTTTTAGAAGCTAAAATGTGTAACTTGCTCATCGATTATTCTGATTTCTTGGTGATAGTGTTCATTTTCTCTTTCATAATTAACCTAAAGCTTTTCATTCCTGTTATAACAGATTGTTTTCGTGATTGAAACGTTTGCTTTCTCTGATTCATTCAAGGTTTCCAACATTTTTTATTGACCAATGTGGGTCAAACGGCGCACATCTGATAAGAGCTGTAAACCAGTGATGTTATTTCTTATAGTAAAATAAATAAATAAACTTAAATTTAATTTAATCTGCTGGATTTTTTCTAATATTATCTTTTTGCTTTCACATCTTGTTAGATACATAGGTCAGTTTGATAGATATGTAAGTTTGACAAAAGAGAACTCAGAATGACGTGTCATCCAAAAATGTATGCTAACATGTCTATTCTTCCCACATCCACAGATCTAACAGGAACAATAAAAATTAAAGCTACAAGTAGCATTTAGCGGGCCCGAGCACGTGCGACCGCATGGCACGAGCGACCGCCCCGTGAGCAACGCCCTGCTCGAGCCATTCTCGTCGTTTTTTCTTGTCCATTCTGGAGCTCCAAGCTATTGTTAATACGACAGCAGCCTGGGGGGGGGGGGGGGGGGGGGGCTGTAATCTGTTGCCTTAAGGGACAAAGACTTTTGCATATAGCATGAAAAAAATTCAAGCAATGATGATAATTGCTATCACTGTCCCTAAGGATGAGAACAATAGAACTCATTCAATTTCCACTACAATGTCTAGATGAGTGTCAGCTATGTCTGATAACTTGGCCAATTAGCTGGACCGGGATCTTGCAAAGTGCAGGTGGTTAACGTCCAGTGTGATGAGTCTGTGGACGGCAACAGTACAGCATAGCTTTTGGTTTCCACAAGAGAAGAACTCCTGACACATCTGCCCTAACAGACAACTACAAGAGGAGTTGAAATGTATAACACGGTGAAGGAGTTTTTGTGCAGAAAAAAGGTACAATTAGAAAAGCTGGTAGCAGTGACTGCAGATGGGACTCCTGCTATGATCAATAGACAAACAGGTTTCATCACTCACTGTAAAGCTGACCCAGACTTTCCAAAATGTCTGCATTACTGCTGCGTCATTCACCAGCAGGCCTTATGTGCAGAAGTGATTGGCTCTGGACATATAATGACTCTTATTCTGAAAATCGTAAACAACCTCAGCTGCAAGGCAAAACAGCACAGGATTTTTAAGGTGCTATTGGAGGAGATGTCTGTTGAATATGGTGAATATGAACATTGTGAATCTGAACTTGCATTCTTGACTGACATTACTAGAAAACTAAACCACTTGATCTGCGAGCTGCAAGACAATGGCAAAACTATTTTTTTTTGACCAGCCTGCCTGAGCCAGTGTTTTTCTTGTGGGGATCTTTTCTGCCAGGGCTTGTCAGCTTGGTCAGTGGATGTTGCTGCAGTTGTCTCCCTTGCTGGGACAGCTGGAGTTAAACACAGCAGCTCACGGCTCTGAAGTGGACCCCGTTGCTGTCCCAGTCTGGATGGGCACTGTGGCGATGTTCCAATGGCCAGGCTGGCTCCTGGTATAAAGAGATTCCCAAATACCATTTCCTAACCGCAGAGCCAAGGATGTGTTTGCATGTTTAGGTCAAAAATGTGATGGACAGCTTCATGTTGTCTAAACATGCCACCCTGTTATTAATCCAGTTGATATGGTTCTCCATCTGTGTCTAGGTGATAGAAAAGCATTTTTTTTATATTTAGAGCTCTAAGCAAACAAACAGTTGTCTATATAAAAGAGCTTTTACAATTGTGCACTTTTAGCAGGTCTCTGAGTTCATGTGACCAATGTATGGTGGATTTTCACAGACCTTGTTTAAAACTGAAGGTGAGAGAGACTTAGAGAAATGGCTTCATTGTTCTGGAGTACTTTGTTTCATCCACAGAAGAGTAGAATTGGTGATTGATTTTGAAAAGCTGCTGAAAAAAGTATCTTTTTCAAATTGCAATTTCTAACTTGGGTTTTACATTTTGTGTTCCATTTTTTGTGCTTTAATTGGGAAGCATTTGTTATTTGTTTGGTGTTTTTAAGGTTCTGCAAATATACACATCATTTTTTAGAGACATTTGTTATCAGTTGTGTTTGTTGATTTGTAGTTTAATTTCATTGGATGTATAGATGTCGTGTGGGGGGGAGGCTCGAGAGCAGGTAGGACCCAGGCGCAGAGACGGGAGGCAAACGGGTTCAGGGCAAGTGGATTTATTTAACTAACAAAAAGCGCTGCAGAGCAGGATGACAAAACTAAAAACAAAAACTTACTGTGGCATGGCAAGGGACATGGACGCTAGACAAGAAGACGTGATCAACATGAGCAGAAGTTAATGGACCAGCACAGGAGGAAGGCAGAGACAAGACTTATATACAGACAGGGCAGACAAGACACAGGTGAACACGATTAGGGCAGATGGGGACCAAAGGAAGTAAAACTCAAGAAACATGACAAGACAGGAAACCTTTCAAAATAAAACAGGAAACAGAACCAAACAAGGCAGAACAAGAACTAAAGCGAAAAACAAGACAACAAACTGAAACCATGACAATAGAAAGGAAAAGAAGTTCAAACATTGATTATAAAAAAGGATATAAGAGATAAAAAAAAAGAAAAAGGAAAAGAAAAAAGATAAAATATTGATTTAATTGCATTTTGAATGAATAAAAAACAATGATTAATAGAATCAGAATCAGAATCAGAAATCAGAAAAAGTTTTATTGCCAGGTTCAGTAGAGCGCACTTTACAAAACGAGGAATTTGACTTGGTGTATAGTGCAATTAAGAATAAGTTAAAAATTAAGTTAACAACAACAACACACTATATACAGTAGAGTAAGGTGAATTAAAGTGGGAGCACAGATGGGCTGGGATGGTGGGGCCTGTAAGTGGCACCGACAGTCCTTTGGTGGGCGGGGGGGGAGGGGGGGTCACCTGGGGGAGTTGGGGTTCTGTTCAGCAGGCTGGCTGCAGTGGGGAAGAAGCTGTTCTTGTGGCGCGAGGTCCTGGTCCTGATGGACCGGAGCCTCTTGCCAGAAGGGAGGGGCCGAAAGAGATTATGGATGAGAGGGGTTGGCTACAATCCTGGCTGCCTGCCTCCAGGTCCTGGAGATGTGCAGCTCCTGGAGAGACGGGAGGTGGCAGCCGATCACCTTCTCTGCTGAGTGGATGACGCGTTGCAGCTTGGCCTTGTCTCTGGCCGTGGCCGCAGCGAACCAGACTGTGATGGAGGACGTGAGGGTGGATTCGATGATGGCGGTGTAAAAGTCTACCAGCATCTTTTCAGGGAGGTGAAACTTCTTCAGCTGCCTCAGGAAGTACATCCTCTGCTGGACCTTCTTAGTGATGGAGCTGATGTTCTGCTCCCACTTGAGGTCCTGGCTGATGATGGTTCCCAGGAAGCAGAAGGACTCCACAGAGGTCACCGGGGAGTCACAGAGGATGACAGGGGGGAGGGGGGCTGGGGCCTTCCTGAAGTCCACTGTCATCTCCACTGTCTTCAGAGCATTAAGCTCCAGGTTGTTAGCGCTGCACTATGACACCAGCCTGGCTATTTCACTCCTGTAGGCCGACTCATCTCCGTCAGAGATGAGGCCGATGAGTGTGGTGTCGTCAGCAAACTTCAGGAGTTTGACAGACAGGTGACCAGCTGTGCAGCTGTTTGTGTACAGGGAGAGTAACAGGGGTGAAAGGACACAGCCCTGGGGGGATCGGGTGCTTGTGGTCCGAGTATCTGAGACGAGCTTCCCCAGCCTCACATACTGCTGTCTGTCCGTCAGGAAGTCTGTGATCCACCTGCAGGTGTGTACAGTGTGTACAGCAGAGGACTCAGCACACATCCCTGTGTGGAGCCTGTGCTCAGCGTCGGTGGAGGAGAGGTGGGGGTCAAGTTTGACTGTCTGTGGTCTGTTTGTCAGGAAGTCCTTGATCCACGAGCAGGTGAGTGGGTGGAGTCCTAGTTCAGACAGTTTGTTGACCAGAATGTCAGGAATGATTGTGTTAAAGGCTGAGCTATAGTCCACAAAGAGCATCCTGGCGTAGGTGTCTCTGTGTTCCAGGTGGCTCAGCGCAGTGTGGAGGGTGATGGAAATGGCATCATCCGTTGATCTGTTTGCTTTGTAAGCAAACTGGTGGGGGACGAAGATTGGAGGGAAGGAGTCTTTGATGTGTCCCAGGAGCAGCCGCTCCAGACACTTTGTGATGACAGCAGTGAGTGCAACTGGGCGGAAGTCCGTGAGGAAGGCTGTGGATGAGGACTTTTTGGGTATCGGGATGATAGTGGATGACTTCAGGCAAGCAGGGATGAAAGCCTGAGCTAGCGACAGGTTGAAGATTTTTGTGAAGACCTGGGAGAGTTGATCGGCGCAGGCCCGCAGAACCTTTCCGGGAACTCCATCAGGTCCCGCCGCTTTCCTGGGGTTTACCCTGCTGAACATCCGTGCCATCCGTGCCACGTCCATAAAGGCATTGTTTTTATATTTAGAGCTCTAAGCAACCAAACAGTTGTCTATATAAAAGAGCTTTTACAATTGTGCACTTTTAGCAGGCTGAAAAAATTATCTTTTTAAAATTGCCATTTCAAATTTGGGTTTTAAATTTTGTGTTCCATTTTTCTGTGCTTGTATTGGAAGGATTTGTTATTATTTTGTTTAAAAGTGCTACATATTGTATATACACATAATTTATTTAGAGAAATTTGCTATACGTTGTGTTTTTTGGTTTTGTAGTTTAATTTCATTGGATTTATATTAAGGAAAAGAAGTTGCAGCATTGATTAAAAAAGGATAAAAGAGACATTTACTGTCTAAGTCTTATGTTACATCTGTAGAACTGTACTGAGAGTTGGGTTTTGTTTTGGAGCACATTCATATGTTTTGTTTGTAAAAAAAAAAGATAAAATATTAAGTTAATTGCATTTTACATGACTAGAAAACCAATGATTATTCATAAAAATCTATGAAAGACATACAAAACAAATGAAAAAGCAGTCTGCCCTCCCTCTTGTGTCTAAACTCTTGTCACCTCACCTCTGGGTTAGTTAGCATACGAACAGGCAGCTGGTGTGTGTGTGTGTGTGGGGGGGGGTGTGAAATTTGACTCCAGCAACAGGTCAGATTGAGGAGCAGGCTGCAGCATAAGGAAAAAACTGAAGCATGTAAGAGGAAATGACATCCTACAGTTGACCAGTTCATTTTATATCTGTAAAGAATATTCAATAAGCATTTAGACATGTTCAGCTATATGCGTGTGAAACTTGGTGTGGATATTTGAAGCATAAGTAATTTTAAAACACACTTGTTTGGAGTCCAGACGGAAAAAGCACAGGTTTTGGGATGAATCAGGATTTTTTTAAAATCATCTGTTTCACCTGGACTTCTGAAAAAAATATGGAAGGCAGCAAACACAGATCCCTACATTTAAAAAAATAAATGGTGTTGATATATGATGATTAAGTTATGAAAAAAAATAGGTGTTTGTAGTTTTGCCTAAAAAGACGTTTTCGGACCTTTTTGGATGAAATGTTGAATAAAAGTTCACCTGTAACTTCAATAATTCTGAATTTTTTTAGGAAGCAGTAGCACATAAATGCCTATGAAAGTTGAATTCTTGGTGCTGATAACCTAAACAGAATTTATGCTAAAAATCTTTGTTCAGTCCAAAATTTCATTAAAAAAATCAAGTGATGAAGTTTCTCGTAGACCCTATAGTGTTACATATCAAAGCTGGAGGTTATTAAAGGCATCTAATTCTGAAATCTCAGCTTCCTGAGACAAACGGCTGATTTATAATAAATTTCTATTATTTGGGTGCACATAATCGACCACTTCCTGTTACGCAGGCACCGTCAGGTGTACACCCATGAAACTTTACATGATGAGAGAGGACCCTTCTGAGTATCTCCAGTTTTAATTTCATGCACATCGGACAAAGCAAAGAGAAAATACAGGGCAGAATGTGCCCAATGCAATAACTAGGTGGCGCTATAGAGCTCGTCCAAGATTGTCATATCCATGGGTTCAGAATAGAAGCTTCATCATATCCATTGAATTTCAGTGAGATTGGACAAGGAATGTGCACGTGAGAGCAACTTTTGTGTGCATGGCGAGACGCCCAACTTTGCCGCTCTGTCACGACCACACCCCCGCATTGAAAGTTATGGTTTTTTGTCAGAGTAAACTTCAATGGCTTTTCAACAGGTGGACGTCATTTTCAGGTGTGTCAGCTCATCCTACTCGGAGCAGTGATGCTCCAAGTAAAACATGTCATTTCCTCTTGCCAGCAGGTGGCGCTACACTTTTTCCAGATTCTTTCACTGCAGATGTGTTCAGAGTCAGACTACAATCATGCATATCAATTTTTGATCAGATTGGATTATGCATGGCTGAGTAATGGCCATTTTTCTTTTCATGGCGTGTTTTCGAAACAAGGTCGAATTTCTACGCGCCGCCACGGTCACAAACTTCTGTAAAAACTTAAAAGCTTTGCAATTTAACATCGGACATGTGTCTAGTTTACAAAACCAAAGTTTGGAGTCATTATTCACAAATCTCTAGGAGGAGTTCGTTCTAGAAGGAGGCCTGCAAATGTCCAAAATAGAGCAAAAATGACATATTGACATCAATATAGCAGACTTCCTGTGCGACTGACAGCTTGGTACCTACAGACTTTTTTGTAGGTTTCCATCTGATGAACATGCCCTGAAAAAATCAAGCTTGTATGTCAAAGCATATGCGGGGGCTCGGGACAAATGTCACTGTAGGTGGCGCTGTCGAGCCGTTTTTGTGCGCCCATGCCAATCTCCTGTAAAATACGAAATTTTTCGCGACTCCTGATGTGTGTGCCAAATTTGGTGAGTTTTGGGGTATGTTAAAGGCCTCAAAAAGGCGACTCTTCCGTCGGAAGAAAAAGAATAATAATAATTAAAGCTACAAGTAGCATTTAGCGGGCCCGAGCACGTGCGACCGCATGGCACGAGCGACCGCCCCGTGAGCAACGCCCTGCTCGAGCCATTCTCGTCGTTTTTTCTTGTCCATTCTGGAGCTCCAAGCTATTGTTAATACGACAGCAGCCTGGGGGGGGGGGGGGGGGGGGGGGGGCTGTAATCTGTTGCCTTAAGGGACAAAGACTTTTGCATATAGCATGAAAAAAATTCAAGCAATGATGATAATTGCTATCACTGTCCCTAAGGATGAGAACAATAGAACTCATTCAATTTCCACTACAATGTCTAGATGAGTGTCAGCTATGTCTGATAACTTGGCCAATTAGCTGGACCGGGATCTTGCAAAGTGCAGGTGGTTAACGTCCAGTGTGATGAGTCTGTGGACGGCAACAGTACAGCATAGCTTTTGGTTTCCACAAGAGAAGAACTCCTGACACATCTGCCCTAACAGACAACTACAAGAGGAGTTGAAATGTATAACACGGTGAAGGAGTTTTTGTGCAGAAAAAAGGTACAATTAGAAAAGCTGGTAGCAGTGACTGCAGATGGGACTCCTGCTATGATCAATAGACAAACAGGTTTCATCACTCACTGTAAAGCTGACCCAGACTTTCCAAAATGTCTGCATTACTGCTGCGTCATTCACCAGCAGGCCTTATGTGCAGAAGTGATTGGCTCTGGACATATAATGACTCTTATTCTGAAAATCGTAAACAACCTCAGCTGCAAGGCAAAACAGCACAGGATTTTTAAGGTGCTATTGGAGGAGATGTCTGTTGAATATGGTGAATATGAACATTGTGAATCTGAACTTGCATTCTTGACTGACATTACTAGAAAACTAAACCACTTGATCTGCGAGCTGCAAGACAATGGCAAAACTATTTTTTTTTGACCAGCCTGCCTGAGCCAGTGTTTTTCTTGTGGGGATCTTTTCTGCCAGGGCTTGTCAGCTTGGTCAGTGGATGTTGCTGCAGTTGTCTCCCTTGCTGGGACAGCTGGAGTTAAACACAGCAGCTCACGGCTCTGAAGTGGACCCCGTTGCTGTCCCAGTCTGGATGGGCACTGTGGCGATGTTCCAATGGCCAGGCTGGCTCCTGGTATAAAGAGATTCCCAAATACCATTTCCTAACCGCAGAGCCAAGGATGTGTTTGCATGTTTAGGTCAAAAATGTGATGGACAGCTTCATGTTGTCTAAACATGCCACCCTGTTATTAATCCAGTTGATATGGTTCTCCATCTGTGTCTAGGTGATAGAAAAGCATTTTTTTTATATTTAGAGCTCTAAGCAAACAAACAGTTGTCTATATAAAAGAGCTTTTACAATTGTGCACTTTTAGCAGGTCTCTGAGTTCATGTGACCAATGTATGGTGGATTTTCACAGACCTTGTTTAAAACTGAAGGTGAGAGAGACTTAGAGAAATGGCTTCATTGTTCTGGAGTACTTTGTTTCATCCACAGAAGAGTAGAATTGGTGATTGATTTTGAAAAGCTGCTGAAAAAAGTATCTTTTTCAAATTGCAATTTCTAACTTGGGTTTTACATTTTGTGTTCCATTTTTTGTGCTTTAATTGGGAAGCATTTGTTATTTGTTTGGTGTTTTTAAGGTTCTGCAAATATACACATCATTTTTTAGAGACATTTGTTATCAGTTGTGTTTGTTGATTTGTAGTTTAATTTCATTGGATGTATAGATGTCGTGTGGGGGGGAGGCTCGAGAGCAGGTAGGACCCAGGCGCAGAGACGGGAGGCAAACGGGTTCAGGGCAAGTGGATTTATTTAACTAACAAAAAGCGCTGCAGAGCAGGATGACAAAACTAAAAACAAAAACTTACTGTGGCATGGCAAGGGACATGGACGCTAGACAAGAAGACGTGATCAACATGAGCAGAAGTTAATGGACCAGCACAGGAGGAAGGCAGAGACAAGACTTATATACAGACAGGGCAGACAAGACACAGGTGAACACGATTAGGGCAGATGGGGACCAAAGGAAGTAAAACTCAAGAAACATGACAAGACAGGAAACCTTTCAAAATAAAACAGGAAACAGAACCAAACAAGGCAGAACAAGAACTAAAGCGAAAAACAAGACAACAAACTGAAACCATGACAATAGAAAGGAAAAGAAGTTCAAACATTGATTATAAAAAAGGATATAAGAGATAAAAAAAAAGAAAAAGGAAAAGAAAAAAGATAAAATATTGATTTAATTGCATTTTGAATGAATAAAAAACAATGATTAATAGAATCAGAATCAGAATCAGAAATCAGAAAAAGTTTTATTGCCAGGTTCAGTAGAGCGCACTTTACAAAACGAGGAATTTGACTTGGTGTATAGTGCAATTAAGAATAAGTTAAAAATTAAGTTAACAACAACAACACACTATATACAGTAGAGTAAGGTGAATTAAAGTGGGAGCACAGATGGGCTGGGATGGTGGGGCCTGTAAGTGGCACCGACAGTCCTTTGGTGGGCGGGGGGGGAGGGGGGGTCACCTGGGGGAGTTGGGGTTCTGTTCAGCAGGCTGGCTGCAGTGGGGAAGAAGCTGTTCTTGTGGCGCGAGGTCCTGGTCCTGATGGACCGGAGCCTCTTGCCAGAAGGGAGGGGCCGAAAGAGATTATGGATGAGAGGGGTTGGCTACAATCCTGGCTGCCTGCCTCCAGGTCCTGGAGATGTGCAGCTCCTGGAGAGACGGGAGGTGGCAGCCGATCACCTTCTCTGCTGAGTGGATGACGCGTTGCAGCTTGGCCTTGTCTCTGGCCGTGGCCGCAGCGAACCAGACTGTGATGGAGGACGTGAGGGTGGATTCGATGATGGCGGTGTAAAAGTCTACCAGCATCTTTTCAGGGAGGTGAAACTTCTTCAGCTGCCTCAGGAAGTACATCCTCTGCTGGACCTTCTTAGTGATGGAGCTGATGTTCTGCTCCCACTTGAGGTCCTGGCTGATGATGGTTCCCAGGAAGCAGAAGGACTCCACAGAGGTCACCGGGGAGTCACAGAGGATGACAGGGGGGAGGGGGGCTGGGGCCTTCCTGAAGTCCACTGTCATCTCCACTGTCTTCAGAGCATTAAGCTCCAGGTTGTTAGCGCTGCACTATGACACCAGCCTGGCTATTTCACTCCTGTAGGCCGACTCATCTCCGTCAGAGATGAGGCCGATGAGTGTGGTGTCGTCAGCAAACTTCAGGAGTTTGACAGACAGGTGACCAGCTGTGCAGCTGTTTGTGTACAGGGAGAGTAACAGGGGTGAAAGGACACAGCCCTGGGGGGATCGGGTGCTTGTGGTCCGAGTATCTGAGACGAGCTTCCCCAGCCTCACATACTGCTGTCTGTCCGTCAGGAAGTCTGTGATCCACCTGCAGGTGTGTACAGTGTGTACAGCAGAGGACTCAGCACACATCCCTGTGTGGAGCCTGTGCTCAGCGTCGGTGGAGGAGAGGTGGGGGTCAAGTTTGACTGTCTGTGGTCTGTTTGTCAGGAAGTCCTTGATCCACGAGCAGGTGAGTGGGTGGAGTCCTAGTTCAGACAGTTTGTTGACCAGAATGTCAGGAATGATTGTGTTAAAGGCTGAGCTATAGTCCACAAAGAGCATCCTGGCGTAGGTGTCTCTGTGTTCCAGGTGGCTCAGCGCAGTGTGGAGGGTGATGGAAATGGCATCATCCGTTGATCTGTTTGCTTTGTAAGCAAACTGGTGGGGGACGAAGATTGGAGGGAAGGAGTCTTTGATGTGTCCCAGGAGCAGCCGCTCCAGACACTTTGTGATGACAGCAGTGAGTGCAACTGGGCGGAAGTCCGTGAGGAAGGCTGTGGATGAGGACTTTTTGGGTATCGGGATGATAGTGGATGACTTCAGGCAAGCAGGGATGAAAGCCTGAGCTAGCGACAGGTTGAAGATTTTTGTGAAGACCTGGGAGAGTTGATCGGCGCAGGCCCGCAGAACCTTTCCGGGAACTCCATCAGGTCCCGCCGCTTTCCTGGGGTTTACCCTGCTGAACATCCGTGCCATCCGTGCCACGTCCATAAAGGCATTGTTTTTATATTTAGAGCTCTAAGCAACCAAACAGTTGTCTATATAAAAGAGCTTTTACAATTGTGCACTTTTAGCAGGCTGAAAAAATTATCTTTTTAAAATTGCCATTTCAAATTTGGGTTTTAAATTTTGTGTTCCATTTTTCTGTGCTTGTATTGGAAGGATTTGTTATTATTTTGTTTAAAAGTGCTACATATTGTATATACACATAATTTATTTAGAGAAATTTGCTATACGTTGTGTTTTTTGGTTTTGTAGTTTAATTTCATTGGATTTATATTAAGGAAAAGAAGTTGCAGCATTGATTAAAAAAGGATAAAAGAGACATTTACTGTCTAAGTCTTATGTTACATCTGTAGAACTGTACTGAGAGTTGGGTTTTGTTTTGGAGCACATTCATATGTTTTGTTTGTAAAAAAAAAAGATAAAATATTAAGTTAATTGCATTTTACATGACTAGAAAACCAATGATTATTCATAAAAATCTATGAAAGACATACAAAACAAATGAAAAAGCAGTCTGCCCTCCCTCTTGTGTCTAAACTCTTGTCACCTCACCTCTGGGTTAGTTAGCATACGAACAGGCAGCTGGTGTGTGTGTGTGTGTGGGGGGGGGTGTGAAATTTGACTCCAGCAACAGGTCAGATTGAGGAGCAGGCTGCAGCATAAGGAAAAAACTGAAGCATGTAAGAGGAAATGACATCCTACAGTTGACCAGTTCATTTTATATCTGTAAAGAATATTCAATAAGCATTTAGACATGTTCAGCTATATGCGTGTGAAACTTGGTGTGGATATTTGAAGCATAAGTAATTTTAAAACACACTTGTTTGGAGTCCAGACGGAAAAAGCACAGGTTTTGGGATGAATCAGGATTTTTTTAAAATCATCTGTTTCACCTGGACTTCTGAAAAAAATATGGAAGGCAGCAAACACAGATCCCTACATTTAAAAAAATAAATGGTGTTGATATATGATGATTAAGTTATGAAAAAAAATAGGTGTTTGTAGTTTTGCCTAAAAAGACGTTTTCGGACCTTTTTGGATGAAATGTTGAATAAAAGTTCACCTGTAACTTCAATAATTCTGAATTTTTTTAGGAAGCAGTAGCACATAAATGCCTATGAAAGTTGAATTCTTGGTGCTGATAACCTAAACAGAATTTATGCTAAAAATCTTTGTTCAGTCCAAAATTTCATTAAAAAAATCAAGTGATGAAGTTTCTCGTAGACCCTATAGTGTTACATATCAAAGCTGGAGGTTATTAAAGGCATCTAATTCTGAAATCTCAGCTTCCTGAGACAAACGGCTGATTTATAATAAATTTCTATTATTTGGGTGCACATAATCGACCACTTCCTGTTACGCAGGCACCGTCAGGTGTACACCCATGAAACTTTACATGATGAGAGAGGACCCTTCTGAGTATCTCCAGTTTTAATTTCATGCACATCGGACAAAGCAAAGAGAAAATACAGGGCAGAATGTGCCCAATGCAATAACTAGGTGGCGCTATAGAGCTCGTCCAAGATTGTCATATCCATGGGTTCAGAATAGAAGCTTCATCATATCCATTGAATTTCAGTGAGATTGGACAAGGAATGTGCACGTGAGAGCAACTTTTGTGTGCATGGCGAGACGCCCAACTTTGCCGCTCTGTCACGACCACACCCCCGCATTGAAAGTTATGGTTTTTTGTCAGAGTAAACTTCAATGGCTTTTCAACAGGTGGACGTCATTTTCAGGTGTGTCAGCTCATCCTACTCGGAGCAGTGATGCTCCAAGTAAAACATGTCATTTCCTCTTGCCAGCAGGTGGCGCTACACTTTTTCCAGATTCTTTCACTGCAGATGTGTTCAGAGTCAGACTACAATCATGCATATCAATTTTTGATCAGATTGGATTATGCATGGCTGAGTAATGGCCATTTTTCTTTTCATGGCGTGTTTTCGAAACAAGGTCGAATTTCTACGCGCCGCCACGGTCACAAACTTCTGTAAAAACTTAAAAGCTTTGCAATTTAACATCGGACATGTGTCTAGTTTACAAAACCAAAGTTTGGAGTCATTATTCACAAATCTCTAGGAGGAGTTCGTTCTAGAAGGAGGCCTGCAAATGTCCAAAATAGAGCAAAAATGACATATTGACATCAATATAGCAGACTTCCTGTGCGACTGACAGCTTGGTACCTACAGACTTTTTTGTAGGTTTCCATCTGATGAACATGCCCTGAAAAAATCAAGCTTGTATGTCAAAGCATATGCGGGGGCTCGGGACAAATGTCACTGTAGGTGGCGCTGTCGAGCCGTTTTTGTGCGCCCATGCCAATCTCCTGTAAAATACGAAATTTTTCGCGACTCCTGATGTGTGTGCCAAATTTGGTGAGTTTTGGGGTATGTTAAAGGCCTCAAAAAGGCGACTCTTCCGTCGGAAGAAAAAGAATAATAATTAAAGCTACAAGTAGCATTTAGCGGGCCCGAGCACGTGCGACCGCATGGCACGAGCGACCGCCCCGTGAGCAACGCCCTGCTCGAGCCATTCTCGTCGTTTTTTCTTGTCCATTCTGGAGCTCCAAGCTATTGTTAACACGACAGGTGCCTGGGGGGGGGGGGGGGGGTAATCTGTTGCCTTAAGGGACAAAGACTTTTGCATATAGCATGAAAAAAATTCAAGCAATGATGATAATTGCTATCACTGTCCCTAAGGATGAGAACAATAGAACTCATTCAATTTCCACTACAATGTCTAGATGAGTGTCAGCTATGTCTGATAACTTGGCCAATTAGCTGGACCGGGATCTTGCAAAGTGCAGGTGGTTAACGTCCAGTGTGATGAGTCTGTGGACGGCAACAGTACAGCATAGCTTTTGGTTTCCACAAGAGAAGAACTCCTGACACATCTGCCCTAACAGACAACTACAAGAGGAGTTGAAATGTATAACACGGTGAAGGAGTTTTTGTGCAGAAAAAGGTACAATTAGAAAAGCTGGTAGCAGTGACTGCAGATGGGACTCCTGCTATGATCAATAGACAAACAGGTTTCATCACTCACTGTAAAGCTGACCCAGACTTTCCAAAATGTCTGCATTACTGCTGCGTCATTCACCAGCAGGCCTTATGTGCAGAAGTGATTGGCTCTGGACATATAATGACTCTTATTCTGAAAATCGTAAACAACCTCAGCTGCAAAGCAAAACAGCACAGGATTTTTAAGGTGCTATTGGAGGAGATGTCTGTTGAATATGGTGAATATGAACATTGTGAATCTGAACTTGTATTCTTGACTGACATTACTGGAAAACTAAACCACTTGATCTGCGAGCTGCAAGACAATGGCAAAACTATTTTTTTTTGACCAGCCTGCCTGAGCCAGTGTTTTTCTTGTGGGGATCTTTTCTGCCAGGGCTTGTCAGCTTGGTCAGTGGATGTTGCTGCAGTTGTCTACCTTGCTGGGACAGCTGGAGTTAAACACAGCAGCTCACGGCTCTGAAGTGGACCCCGTTGCTGTCCTAGTCTGGATGGGCACTGTGGCGATGTTCCAACGGCCAGGCTGGCTCCTGGTATAAAGAGATTCCCAAATACCATTTCCTAACCGCAGAGCCAAGGATGTGTTTACATGTTTAGGTCAAAAATGTGATGGACAGCTTCATGTTGTCTATTGATGTAAGTTTAAACCTAAACATGCCACCCTGTTATTAATCCAGTTGATATGGTTCTCCATCTGTGTCTAGGTGATAGAAAAGCATTTTTTTTATATTTAGAGCTCCAAGCAAACAAACAGTTGTCTATATAAAAGAGCTTTTACAATTGTGCACTTTTAGCAGGTCTCTGAGTTCATGTGACCAATGTATGGTGGATTTTCACAGACCTTGTTTAAAACTGAAGGTGAGAGAGACTTAGAGAAATGGCTTCATTGTTCTGGAGTTCTTTGTTTCATCCACAGAAGAGTAGAATTGGTGATTGATTTTGAAAAGCTGCTGAAAAAAGTATCTTTTTCAAATTGCAATTTCTAACTTGGGTTTTACATTTTGTGTTCCATTTTTTGTGCTTTAATTGGGAAGCATTTGTTATTTGTTTGGTGTTTTTAAGGTTCTGCAAATATACACATCATTTTTTAGAGACATTTGTTATCAGTTGTGTTTGTTGATTTGTAGTTTAATTTCATTGGATGTATAGATGTCGTGTGGGGGGGAGGCTCGAGAGCAGGTAGGACCCAGGCGCAGAGACGGGAGGCAAACGGGTTCAGGGCAAGTGGGTTTATTTAACTAACAAAAAGCGCTGCAGAGCAGGATGACAAAACTAAAAACAAAAACTTACTGTGGCATGGCAAGGGACATGGACGCCAGACAAGAAGACGTGATCAACATGAGCAGAAGTTAATGGACCAGCACAGGAGGAAGGCAGAGACAAGACTTATATACAGACAGGGCAGACAAGACACAGGTGAACACGATTAGGGCAGATGGGGACCAAAGGAAGTAAAACTCAAGAAACATGACAAGACAGGAAACCTTTCAAAATAAAACAGGAAACAGAACCAAACAAGACAGAACAAGAACTAAAGCGAAAAAAAAGACAACAAACTGAAACCATGACAATAGAAAGGAAAAGAAGTTCAAACATTGATTATAAAAAAGGATATAAGAGATAAAAAAAAAAGAAAAAGGAAAAGAAAAAAGATAAAATATTGATTTAATTGCATTTTGAATGAATAAAAAACAATGATTAATAGAATCAGAATCAGAAATCAGAAAAAGTTTTATTGCCAGGTTCAGTAGAGCGCACTTTACAAAACGAGGAATTTGACTTGGTGTATAGTGCAATTAAGAATAAGTTAAAAATTAAGTTAACAACAACAACACACTATATACAGTAGAGTAAGGTGAATTAAAGTGGGAGCACAGATGGGCTGGGATGGTGGGGCCTGTAAGTGGCACCGACAGTCCTTTGGTGGGCGGGGGGGGGGGTCACCTGGGGGAGTTGGGGTTCTGTTCAGCAGGCTGGCTGCAGTGGGGAAGAAGCTGTTCTTGTGGCGCGAGGTCCTGGTCCTGATGGACCGGAGCCTCTTGCCAGAAGGGAGGGGCCGAAAGAGATTATGTCCTGGATGAGAGGGGTTGGCTACAATCTTGGCTGCCCGCCTCCAGGTCCTGGAGATGTGCAGCTCCTGGAGAGACGGGAGGTGGCAGCCGATCACCTTCTCTGCTGAGTGGATGACGCGTTGCAGCTTGGCCTTGTCTCTGGCCGTGGCCGCAGCGAACCAGACTGTGATGGAGGACGTGAGGGTGGATTCGATGATGGCGGTGTAAAAGTCTACCAGCATCTTTTCAGGGAGGTGAAACTTCTTCAGCTGCCTCAGGAAGTACATCCTCTGCTGGACCTTCTTAGTGATGGAGCTGATGTTCTGCTCCCACTTGAGGTCCTGGCTGATGATGGTTCCCAGGAAGCAGAAGGACTCCACAGAGGTCACCGGGGAGTCACAGAGGATGACAGGGGGGAGGGGGGCTGGGGCCTTCCTGAAGTCCACTGTCATCTCCACTGTCTTCAGAGCATTAAGCTCCAGGTTGTTAGCGCTGCACTATGACACCAGCCTGGCTATTTCACTCCTGTAGGCCGACTCATCTCCGTCAGAGATGAGGCCGATGAGTGTGGTGTCGTCAGCAAACTTCAGGAGTTTGACAGACAGGTGACCAGCTGTGCAGCTGTTTGTGTACAGGGAGAGTAACAGGGGTGAAAGGACACAGCCCTGGGGGGATCCGGTGCTTGTGGTCCGAGTATCTGAGACGAGCTTCCCCAGCCTCACATACTGCTGTCTTTCCGTCAGGAAGTCTGTGATCCACCTGCAGGTGGAGTCAGGCACATTCATCTTGGAGAGTTTTTAATACTAAAGATGTATGAAAGACATACCGAAAAAATATGTCTTTCAGTGTTTAACTGGCTGTCTTTGGATTATGCATGCCTGAATAATGGCCATTCTTACTCCTCATCTCTCTGTTCACTGCTTGCTAATTTACATAGCAGGGGTCCCAGCAGGAGGGGGCGGGGTTGTAACACGACTCCTTCAGCAGAGCCAGGCTGAGAGAGGCTTTGACATGTAAGATGTTAGATGTTAGAATGCCAGATGTTAGAATGACCAGTTCATTTTATATCTATGAAAATATTCAGGTAGCTATGGGACATGTTCAGCTATAGGTGTGTGAAAATTGGTGTCGATTGTTGAAACATAAGTTACCATAAAAAAATGTTTGTTTGGAGTCTAGACAGATTTAACACAGGTTTTTGGATGAAAAAGGATTTTTTATAAATCATCTGTTACACTTTTAAGTCTGAAAAAAATATGGAAGGCAGCAAACACAGATCCCTACCGTATTTAATTTTTTTGTGCTGATATTTGAAAGATAAGTTATGCAAAAAAATAGGTGTTTGCAGTTTTGCCTAAAAAGACGTTTTCGGACCTTTTTGGATCAAATGTTGTCTAAAAGTTCACCTGTAACTTCAATCATTCTGAATTTTTTTAGGAAAACTAAACCACTTCAACTGTGATCTGCAAGGCAATGGTAAAACTATATTTTTTATGGAACAGCCTGCAGGGTTTCTTGTGGGGATCTTTTCTGCCAGGGCTTGCCGGCTTGGTCGGTGGTTGTTGCTGTTACCAATCCAGTTGATATGGTTCTCCATCTGTGTCTAAGTGATAAAATCAGAATCAGAATCGTTTATTGTCATTGTACATGGGGATACAATGAAATTGCAGCAGCCTTGGAGTGAAGGAGTTACATAAAATAAAAATAAAAATAGAATAGAAAAAGAAATACTGTATTTACAACTCAAAAAAATGAACAATATGGACAGAAACTGTTAAATATTAAATATTTGTGAATAAAATAGAAAGGAATTACATGAGTTGCTGTGAGCACAGCTTAATAAATATCAAGTTATTGCACAGTGACCCGGTTAGACAGTCAGGATATTGCACGCATTGTAGTAAAATTAGAGTGAGGTGTGGTTGGTGGACGTATGTGCATTCCGTATGATAATTGCCTATGGAAAAAAGCTGTTTCTTAGTCTGTTTGTCCTGGTTCTGATGGACCTGTACCTCCTTCCAGAGGGCAGCAGTTCAAACAGAGGGAAAGCAGAATGGGTGGAGTTAGTGGTGATGCTAGTCACTCTGCTGAGGCAGCGAGACTGGTAAATGTCCTTCAGTGAGGGGAGGGGGCAGCCGATGATCCTCTGCGCTGTCTTTACCACTCTCTGGAGACTCTGCCGTTCTGCTTCAGTGCAGTGGGAAAACCACACTGTGATGCCATAGGACAGAATGCTCTCAATGGTTGAGCGGTAGAACGTTACCAGCAGCTCCTGGCTGACGTCGTTCCTCCTAAGTTTTCTCAGGAAGTGCAGGCGTTGCTGGGCCTTCCTGATGACAGTCATGGTGTTGTTAGACCATGTGAGGTCAGCAGAGATGGTGGTGCCCAGGAGGGTGAAGCTGTGGACCCTCTCCACACAGTTTCCATCGATGTAGAGTGGGGGTGGATCTGTTCTGTTTTTTCTGAAGTCCAGGATGATCTCCTTGGTCTTGGTGGTGTTCAGGATGAGGTTATTAGCCTGACACCACCTTGAGAGTTTCAGGACTTCGTCTCTGTAGGCCGTCTCGTCGTCCCCAGAGATCAGCCCCACCACAGTAGTGTCGTCTGCAAACTTCACCACGGTGTTGCTGGTGTGGGCTGGTCTGCAGTCTGCTGTGTACAGTGTGTACAGCAGAGGACTCAGCACACATCCCTGTGTGGAGCCTGTGCTCAGCGTCCGGGTGGAGAAGAGGTGGGGGTCAAGTTTGACTGTCTGTGGTCTGTTTGTCAGGAAGTCCTTGATCCACGTGCAGGTGAGTGGGTGGAGTCCTAGTTCAGACAGTTTGTTGACCAGAATGTCAGGAATGATTGTGTTAAAGGCTGAGCTATAGTCCACAAAGAGCATCCTGGCGTAGGTGTCTCTGTGTTCCAGGTGGCTCAGCGCAGTGTGGAGGGTGATGGAAATGGCATCATCCGTTGATCTGTTTGCTTTGTAAGCAAACTGGTGGGGGACGAAGATTGGAGGGAGGGAGTCTTTGATGTGTCCCAGGAGCAGCCGCTCCAGACACTTTGTGATGACAGCAGTGAGTGCAACTGGGCGGAAGTCCGTGAGGAAGGCTGTGGATGAGGACTTTTTGGGTATCGGGATGATAGTGGATGACTTCAGGCAAGCAGGGATGAAAGCCTGAGCTAGCGACAGGTTGAAGATTTTTGTGAAGACCTGGGAGAGTTGATCGGCGCAGGCCCGCAGAACCTTTCCGGGAACTCCATCAGGTCCCGCCGCTTTCCTGGGGTTTACCCTGCTGAACATCCGTGTCATCCGTGCCACGTCCATAAAGGCATTGTTTTTATATTTAGAGCTCTAAGCAACCAAACAGTTGTCTATATAAAAGAGCTTTTACAATTGTGCACTTTTAGCAGGCTGAAAAAATTATCTTTTTAAAATTGCCATTTCAAATTTGGGTTTTAAATTTTGTGTTCCATTTTTCTGTGCTTGTATTGGAAGGATTTGTTATTATTTTGTTTAAAAGTGCTACATATTGTATATACACATAATTTATTTAGAGAAATTTGCTATACGTTGTGTTTTTTGGTTTTGTAGTTTAATTTCATTGGATTTATATTAAGGAAAAGAAGTTGCAGCATTGATTAAAAAAGGATAAAAGAGACATTTACTGTCTAAGTCTTATGTTACATCTGTAGAACTGTACTGAGAGTTGGGTTTTGTTTTGGAGCACATTCATATGTTTTGTTTGTAAAAAAAAAGATAAAATATTAAGTTAATTGCATTTTACATGACTAGAAAAGCAATGATTATTCATAAAAATCTATGAAAGACATACAAAACAAATGAAAAAGCATTCTGCCCTCCCTCTTGTGTCTAAACTATTGTCACCTCACTTCTGGGTTAGTTAGCATATAAACAGGCAGCTGGTGTGTGTGTGTGTGGGGGGGGGGGGGGGGGTGAAATTTGACTCCAGCAACAGGGCGGATTGAGGAGCAGGCTGCAGCATGAGGAAAAGACTAAAGCATGTAAGAGGAAATGACATCCTACAGTTGACCAGTTCATTTTATATCTGTAAAGAATATTCAAGAAGCATTTAGACATGTTCAGCTATATGCGTGTGAAACTTGGTGTGGATATTTGAAGCATAAGTAATTTTAAAACACACTTGTTTGGAGTCCAGACGGAAAAAGCACAGGTTTTGGGATGAATCAGGATTTTTTTAAAATCATCTGTTTCACCTGGACTTCTGAAAAAAATATGGAAGGCAGCAAACACAGATCCCTACATTTAAAAAAATAAATGGTGTTGATATATGATGATTAAGTTATGAAAAAAAATAGGTGTTTGTAGTTTTGCCTAAAAAGACGTTTTCGGACCTTTTTGGATGTAATGCTCTCTAAGATGTCACCTGTAACTTCAATCATTCTGAATTTTTTTAGGAAGCAGTAGCACATAAATGCCTATGAAAGTTGAATTCTTGGTGCTGATAACCTAAACAGAATTTATGCTAAAAATCTTTGTTCAGTCCAAAATTTCATTAAAAAAATCAAGTGATGAAGTTTCTCGTAGACCCTATAGTGTTACATATCAAAGCTGGAGGTTATTAAAGGCATCTAATTCTGAAATCTCAGCTTCCTGAGACAAACGGCTGATTTATAATAAATTTCTATTATTTGGGTGCACATAATCGACCACTTCCTGTTACGCAGGCACCGTCAGGTGTACACCCAAGAAACTTTACATGATGAGAGAGGACCCTTCTGAGTATCTCCAGTTTTAATTTCATGCACATCGGACAAAGCAAAGAGAAAATACAGGGCAGAATGTGCCCAATGCAATAACTAGGTGGCGCTATAGAGCTCGTCCAAGATTGTCATATCCATGGGTTCAGAATAGAAGCTTCATCATATCCATTGAATTTCAGTGAGATTGGACAAGGAATGTGCACGTGAGAGCAACTTTTGTGTGCATAGCGAGATGCCCAACTTTGCCGCTCTGTCACGACCACACCCCCGCATTGAAAGTTATGGTTTTTTGTCAGAGTAAACTTCAATGGCTTTTCAACAGGTGGACGTCATTTTCAGGTGTGTCGGCTCATCCTACTCAGAGCAGTGATGCTCCAAGTAAAACATGTCATTTCATCTTGCCAGCAGGTGGCGCTACACTTTTTCCAGATTTTTTCACTGCAGATGTGTTCAGAGTCAGACTACAATCATGCACAACAATTTTGGATCAGATTGGATTATGCATGGCTGAGTAATGGCCATTTTTCTTTTCATGGCGTGTTTTCGAAACGACCTCCAATTTTGACGCGCCGCCATGGTCACAAACATCCATAAAAACTTAAAAGCTTTGCAATTTAACATCGGACATGTGTCTAGTTTACAAAACCAAAGTTTGGAGTCATTACTCTCAAATCTCTAGGAGGAGTTCGTTCTAGAGCGAGGCCTGCAAATGACCAAAATACAGCAAAAATGACATATTGTCATCAAAATATCAGACTTCCTGTGCGACTGACATCTTGGTCCCAAGAGACTTTTTTGTAGGTTTCTATCCGATGAACATGTCCTGAAAAAATCAAGCTTGTATGTCAAAGCATATGCGGGGGCTCGGGACAAATATCACTGTAGGTGGCGCTGTCGAGCCGTTTTTGTGCGCCCATGCCAATCTCCTGTAAAATACGAAATTTTTCGCGACTCCTGATGTGTGTGCCAAATTTGGTGAGTTTTGGGGTATGTTAAAGGCCTCAAAAAGGCGACTCTTCCGTCGGAAGAAAAAGAATAATAATTAAAGCTACAAGTAGCATTTAGCGGGCCCGAGCACGTGCGACCGCATGGCACGAGCGACCGCCCCTTGAGCAACGCCCTGCTCGAGCCATTCTCGTCGTTTTTTCTTGTCCATTCTGGAGCTCCAAGCTATTGTTAATACGACAGCAGCCTGGGGGGGGGGGGGGGGGGGGCTGTAATCTGTTGCCTTAAGGGACAAAGACTTTTGCATATAGCATGAAAAAAATTCAAGCAATGATGATAATTGCTATCACTGTCCCTAAGGATGAGAACAATAGAACTCATTCAATTTCCACTACAATGTCTAGATGAGTGTCAGCTATGTCTGATAACTTGGCCAATTAGCTGGACCGGGATCTTGCAAAGTGCAGGTGGTTAACGTCCAGTGTGATGAGTCTGTGGACGGCAACAGTACAGCATAGCTTTTGGTTTCCACAAGAGAAGAACTCCTGACACATCTGCCCTAACAGACAACTACAAGAGGAGTTGAAATGTATAACACGGTGAAGGAGTTTTTGTGCAGAAAAAGGTACAATTAGAAAAGCTGGTAGCAGTGACTGCAGATGGGACTCCTGCTATGATCAATAGACAAACAGGTTTCATCACTCACTGTAAAGCTGACCCAGACTTTCCAAAATGTCTGCATTACTGCTGCGTCATTCACCAGCAGGCCTTATGTGCAGAAGTGATTGGCTCTGGACATATAATGACTCTTATTCTGAAAATCGTAAACAACCTCAGCTGCAAAGCTAAACAGCACAGGATTTTTAAGGTGCTATTGGAGGAGATGTCTGTTGAATATGGTGAATATGAACATTGTGAATCTGAACTTGCATTCTTGACTGACATTACTGGAAAACTAAACCACTTGATCTGCGAGCTGCAAGACAATGGCAAAACTATTTTTTTTTGACCAGCCTGCCTGAGCCAGTGTTTTTCTTGTGGGGATCTTTTCTGCCAGGGCTTGTCAGCTTGGTCAGTGGATGTTGCTGCAGTTGTCTCCCTTGCTGGGACAGCTGGAGTTAAACACAGCAGCTCACGGCTCTGAAGTGGACCCCGTTGCTGTCCCAGTCTGGATGGGCACTGTGGCGATGTTCCAATGGCCAGGCTGGCTCCTGGTATAAAGAGATTCCCAAATACCATTTCCTAACCGCAGAGCCAAGGATGTGTTTACATGTTTAGGTCAAAAATGTGATGGACAGCTTCATGTTGTCTAAACATGCCACCCTGATATTAATCCAGTTGATATGGTTCTCCATCTGTGTCTAGGTGATAGAAAAGCATTTTTTTTATATTTAGAGCTCTAAGCAAACAAACAGTTGTCTATATAAAAGAGCTTTTACAATTGTGCACTTTTAGCAGGTCTCTGAGTTCATGTGACCAATGTATGGTGGATTTTCACAGACCTTGTTTAAAACTGAAGGTGAGAGAGACTTAGAGAAATGGCTTCATTGTTCTGGAGTTCTTTGTTTCATCCACAGAAGAGTAGAATTGGTGATTGATTTTGAAAAGCTGCTGAAAAAAGTATCTTTTTCAAATTGCAATTTCTAACTTGGGTTTTACATTTTGTGTTCCATTTTTTGTGCTTTAATTGGGAA
Source organism: Oryzias latipes (assembly GCF_053564925.1). Taxonomy (NCBI): domain Eukaryota; kingdom Metazoa; phylum Chordata; class Actinopteri; order Beloniformes; family Adrianichthyidae; genus Oryzias; species Oryzias latipes. The sequence goes on from NC_136244.1 coordinate 8,280,487, forward strand.
GCATTTGTTATTTGTTTGGTGTTTTTAAGGTTCTGCAAATATACACATCATTTTTTAGAGACATTTGTTATCAGTTGTGTTTGTTGATTTGTAGTTTAATTTCATTGGATGTATAGATGTCGTGTGGGGGGGAGGCTCGAGAGCAGGTAGGACCCAGGCGCAGAGACGGGAGGCAAACGGGTTCAGGGCAAGTGGGTTTATTTAACTAACAAAAAGCGCTGCAGAGCAGGATGACAAAACTAAAAACAAAAACTTACTGTGGCATGGCAAGGGACATGGACGCCAGACAAGAAGACGTGATCAACATGAGCAGAAGTTAATGGACCAGCACAGGAGGAAGGCAGAGACAAGACTTATATACAGACAGGGCAGACAAGACACAGGTGAACACGATTAGGGCAGATGGGGACCAAAGGAAGTAAAACTCAAGAAACATGACAAGACAGGAAACCTTTCAAAATAAAACAGGAAACAGAACCAAACAAGACAGAACAAGAACTAAAGCGAAAAAAAAGACAACAAACTGAAACCATGACAATAGAAAGGAAAAGAAGTTCAAACATTGATTATAAAAAAGGATATAAGAGATAAAAAAAAAAGAAAAAGGAAAAGAAAAAAGATAAAATATTGATTTAATTGCATTTTGAATGAATAAAAAACAATGATTAATAGAATCAAAATCAGAATCAGGAATCAGAAAAAGTTTTATTGCCAGGTTCAGTAGAGCGCACTTTACAAAACGAGGAATTTGACTTGGTGTATAGTGCAATTAAGAATAAGTTAAAAATTAAGTTAACAACAACAACACACTATATACAGTAGAGTAAGGTGAATTAAAGTGGGAGCACAGATGGGCTGGGATGGTGGGGCCTGTAAGTGGCACCGACAGTCCTTTCGTGGGCGGGGGGGGGAGGGGGGGTCACCTGGGGGAGTTGGGGTTCTGTTCAGCAGGCTGGCTGCAGTGGGGAAGAAGCTGTTCTTGTGGCGCGAGGTCCTGGTCCTGATGGACCGGAGCCTCTTGCCAGAAGGGAGGGGCCGAAAGAGATTATGTCCTGGATGAGAGGGGTTGGCTACAATCCTGGCTGCCCGCCTCCAGGTCCTGGAGAGACGGGAGGTGGCAGCCGATCACCTTCTCTGCTGAGTGGATGACGCGTTGCAGCTTGGCCTTGTCTCTGGCCGTGGCCGCAGCGAACCAGACTGTGATGGAGGACGTGAGGGTGGATTCGATGATGGCGGTGTAAAAGTCTACCAGCATCTTTTCAGGGAGGTGAAACTTCTTCAGCTGCCTCAGGAAGTACATCCTCTGCTGGACCTTCTTAGTGATGGAGCTGATGTTCTGCTCCCACTTGAGGTCCTGGCTGATGATGGTTCCCAGGAAGCAGAAGGACTCCACAGAGGTCACCGGGGAGTCACAGAGGATGACAGGGGGGAGGGGGGCTGGGGCCTTCCTGAAGTCCACTGTCATCTCCACTGTCTTCAGAGCATTAAGCTCCAGGTTGTTAGCGCTGCACTATGACACCAGCCTGGCTATTTCACTCCTGTAGGCCGACTCATCTCCGTCAGAGATGAGGCCGATGAGTGTGGTGTCGTCAGCAAACTTCAGGAGTTTGACAGACAGGTGACCAGCTGTGCGGCTGTTTGTGTACAGGGAGAGTAACAGGGGTGAAAGGACACAGCCCTGGGGGGATCCGGTGCTTGTGGTCCGAGTATCTGAGACGAGCTTCCCCAGCCTCACATACTGCTGTCTGTCCGTCAGGAAGTCTGTGATCCACCTGCAGGTGGAGTCAGGCACATTCATCTTGGAGAGTTTTTAATACTAAAGATGTATGAAAGACATACCGAAAAAATATGTCTTTCAGTGTTTAACTGGCTGTCTTTGGATTATGCATGCCTGAGTAATGACCATTCTTACTCCTCATCTCTCTGTTCACTGCTTGCTAATTTACATAGCAGGGGTCCCAGCAGGAGGGGGCGGGGTTGTAACACGACTCCTTCAGCAGAGCCAGGCTGAGAGAGGCTTTGACTTGTAAGATGTTAGATGTTAGAATGCCAGATGTTAGTATGACCAGTTCATTTTATATCTATGAAAATATTCAGGGAGCTATGGGACATGTTTAGCTATAGGTCTGTGAAAATTGGTGTCGATTGTTGAAACATAAGTTACCATAAAAAAATGTTTGTTTGGAGTCTAGACAGATTTAACACAGGTTTTTGGATGAAAAGGATTTTTTATAAATCATCTGTTACACTTTTAAGTCTGAAAAAAATATGGAAGGCAGCAAACACAGATCCCTACCGTTTTTAATTTTTTTGTGCTGATATTTGAAAGATAAGTTATGCAAAAAAATAGGTGTTTGCAGTTTTGCCTAAAAAGACGTTTTCGGACCTTTTTGGATGTAATGCTCTCTAAGATGTCACCTGTAACTTCAATCATTCTGAATTTTTTTAGGAAGCAGTAGCACATAAATGCCTATGAAAGTTGAATTCTTGGTGCTGATAACCTAAACAGAATTTATGCTAAAAATCTTTGTTCAGTCCAAAATTTCATTAAAAAAATCAAGTGATGAAGTTTCTCGTAGACCTTATAGTGTTACATATCAAAGCTGGAGGTTATTAAAGGCATCTAATTCTGAAATCTCAGCTTCCTGAGACAAACGGCTGATTTATAATAAATTTCTATTATTTGGGTGCACATAATCGACCACTTCCTGTTACGCAGGCACCGTCAGGTGTACACCCATGAAACTTTACATGATGAGAGAGGACCCTTCTGAGTATCTCCAGTTTTAATTTCATGCACATCGGACAAAGCAAAGAGAAAATACAGGGCAGAATGTGCCCAATGCAATAACTAGGTGGCGCTATAGAGCTCGTCCAAGATTGTCATATCCATGGGTTCAGAATAGAAGCTTCATCATATCCATTGAATTTCAGTGAGATTGGACAAGGAATGTGCACGTGAGAGCAACTTTTGTGTGCATAGCGAGATGCCCAACTTTGCCGCTCTGTCACGACCACACCCCCGCATTGAAAGTTATGGTTTTTTGTCAGAGTAAACTTCAATGGCTTTTCAACAGGTGGACGTCATTTTCAGGTGTGTCGGCTCATCCTACTCGGAGTAGTGATGCTCCAAGTAAAACATGTCATTTCCTCTTGCCAGCAGGTGGCGCTACACTTTTTCCAGATTTTTTCACTGCAGATGTGTTCAGAGTCAGACTACAATCATGCACATCAATTTTGGATCAGATTGGATTTTGCATGCCTGAGTAATGGCCATTTTTCTTTTCATGGCGTGTTTTCAAAATGACCTCCAAGTTCGACGCGCCGCCACGGTCACAAACATCCGTAATACCTTTAAAGCTTCGCAATTTAACATCGGACATGTGTTTAGTTTACAAAACCAAAGTTTGGAGTCATTATTCATAAATCTCTAGGAGGAGTTCGTTCTAGAAGGAGGCCTACAAATGTCCAAAATAGAGCAAAAATGACATATTGACACCAATATAGCAGACTTCCTGTGCGACTGACAGCTTGGTACCAAGAGACTTTTTTGTAGGTTTCCATCTGATGAACATGTCCTGAAAAAAACAAGCTTGTATGTCAAAGCATATGCGGGGGCTCGGGACAAATGTCACTGTAGGTGGCGCTGTCGAGCCGTTTTTGTGCGCCCATGCCAATCTCCTGTAAAATACGAAATTTTTCGCGACTCCTGATGTGTGTGCCAAATTTGGTGAGTTTTGGGGTATGTTAAAGGCCTCAAAAAGGCGAGTCTTCCGTCGGAAGAAAAAGAATAATAATAATAATAACTCTTACAGATACAATAGGGTCCTTGCACTCCGTGCTCGGGCCCTAATAATAACTCTTACAGATACAATAGGGTCCTTGCACTCCGTGCTCGGGCCCTAATAATAATAACTCTTACAGATACAATAGGGTCCTTGCACTCCGTGCTCGGGCCCTAATAATAACTCTTACAGATACAATAGGGTCCTTGCACTCCGTGCTCGGGCCCTAATAAAAGGAGCAATAAAGCCTAACTTGAGCGTAAACTTTGATCAGTGTGGCACAAAAGAGCTTTGTTTGATGTGTTAACATGTTTGAAGAATGATGTCTCAGAAAACTGCTTACATCTCATAGACCTGTGTAAAAAAGCACTCTTAACGTTTGTTTCCACGTACCCAGTGATCGGGATGACATGGTGTTGAGAGCATTTTGGCCAATCTTTGAAAGTGCGCTGAAGTAGGCTTCACTCGTGGCAGCAAGAACTGAAATAGACAAACAGGAAACTTTATTTACTTTGCTCTTTCAGTTTGTTGGTTTGAGAGCAGCACGGCGTCCCCAAGAGAAGCTTTTCAAGTCATTTGGACTTAAGATGAGCTTTGGTGGGCCGGGCCTTGTGTTGGAGCTGATAAGGTTGCTTCAAAAAAAAAAAAAAAAACCTCTGTGGGACGGGACTTTTCAATGGACTCTTGAAAAGCCTCTGGGGTAATGTTTCACCAGCTCCTTTCATTTACAAGCAAATCTCCAGTTGCATTAACCCATTAACCTGACAACTTATGACCCAACACTGCACACACATACAGGGAAACCAAAGCTCCACTGCAGGGGGTAAACAGTGGGTCCAGCTTTTCTGCCAGCAGGACTATCAGTTGGTGCTGACCCAGCATTTTCTGGATTAACTTGGCTTTACTTCCATTATATTTTATTTTAAGGTGGATTTCTTTATGAATGCAAGAGCCAAAATGGTTTATTTCAACGTACTAATAAAGCAAATGTAAACCCCTGGATATGGAGGGTGATGAGAGGCCCCTCCCCTCCCTGCAATTAAAGCTTTACTGGTGGGAGGGTAACCAAGGAGAACCATGTGAACTTTGGAATCTGTGAAGGACAACTTGTGAGACTGAAACAGTTGTAAGTGCTCAAGTTCTGACATACCCTTAAAAGCTTGAACGTAGCTGTTTCCCAGTGAAACCAGCTTCAGAAGACTCGGGTTGAACTCCTCAATCAAGCTCTGGTTGGGGGGGGAAACAAAAAAAAAGAAGTGCAGAGTTTTCTGCTAAAATTTTTGCTCCAACCTCAAAGAAAACAACTAAAATGTGAACAAAGCTGCCAGAAATGATGATTAAAAGTTCAACTGAGATTCCCGGAACGTCCCGTCAAGAAACTGGATCCAGAATCAGTTACTCACCGAGTAAATCCCCAAGGTGGAGCGATGCAGGTGATCACTGTTAACTCCTGACATGTTGACATGAACAGAAAGCCAATGAGAGGACCAGCATCCAGCAAAAGCACCTCAGCCTCCAGCAGATATGAGGGTGAGTGTGGAGAGGCCGCTGTAATCCACACCGGCGTTGTCAGAGAAAGACAGGAGTAAATAATTAAGCAGACTGAATCATAAAATGCTCGGTGTGTACATACTGCACTCTGCGCTTTGGTCCCTGAACCACTGCGTTTATATATGTGCACTAAATTTAGCTTCCTATTTCACATCCTTGTTCCGGATTTTGGTGAATATTTCAAGTAGAATATTAATTTTTAACCACAATTATTTTGAATGTGAAACTGTGAAACAAAATTTGTTTTTATCACGTTTGTAGCAGCTTTATGTAACATATATAAATAAATTCCTAAACTGTTTTTCATTAATTTATGGAAGATTTTATTAAAATCTGGCTGAGATTTAATGCATTTATTAGTTGCTTTTGTTTAACCGTCACTTCAAATCCAATAACAAAAAAAACAAAGCATTTTCACATGAATAAAGTATTAATATACAAACATGAATATTTAAAAAATGACAGAATTTATTTAACTGTGCTATGTTTAAACAGGTAAAAACAACTCCTGGGGGGTTTCTGTCACATAAAAATAGTTTTTTTTCTAATAAACTGATGTAAATAATGATAAATTTACATTGATTTTTTTCTTTTTTTAAACAATCCATTATTATAATAAAACTTTCAAGAATACACATGATGTTTAATAAATCCTCTTAATTTCCTGTTTTTGTTTTTAATTATAAAAACAAACAAATGAAATGTATAATAAAATACAGTAATTGAGACACAACTGTTTGTCCATCAGTTTAAAAGCATTTTTAATTTATTTTTGTTTTATTCTTTATTATAAGTTAGCTTTGTTGGCTGCATGTAGGACGGGCTCATGGGAAATCAGAATCCGTTTCCAAGGAGACGCAATGAGCTTCATCCAGTGCGGTTTCTTGGCCAAAAGCATTTGCGCTGCTTCCTTGTTACTACTGTAGTCACAAGGGGGCCCAAGTCTGAGTCCCCCTGTGGCGTTCCCCAGCCCCGATAAAATACAGGGATGTGCCAGGAAGGGCATCCGGCATAAAAAGCCAAACCACCTTTGCAATTGCTGTGGCAACCCCTGAAGGGATATACCAAAAGGTGAACAACAGTGTAAAAAAACACAAACAAAAAAATCTTGTTGCTTTGGTGATTCCTACTTATATATTTCAATTTGCAAAAATGGCACAAAAAAGAATAAACAAGGTGTCAGAGTCAACTTTTTATAGAGGCCGCAATGATGAACAGATGATTGTGGATTTGTTTCCATGGATGGTTTCTACAAACAAACCCAAAAGATGAAAGCAAACGTGATTCACACAGAAACTGGAGCAGCCCTGCCTTTCTTTATGATCTGAACTTGAGCAGAAAAGGTATGGCCTCCCTGAAAGCTCACAGCTCCACCCTCCTGCTGCCGAGCAGTAATCCGCACTGCTGCGGGTTTCTCTGCTCATCCTGATCTGTAATATGATCGGTAGATTTTTTTGCACTGACGCAACAAGATAAACTCTGTGTGAACCTTCTGGAAAGGTGGGGCAGCTGCCAGGCCCAGGAACTGATATCATTTATGAGAGTGCAGACAGGAAGTGAAGGACAAAACTTGAAACAAGAAGAGAACTGTTTGCGCAGCAGATGGCACCGTAAACCAATATGACAATGGAACATAGCTTTCATTCTCTGACTGCCTTTTTATTTTGAGTGGTGATTCAGGTGGATGGCATCTCTCCGTGCTCATCGATGTCTAGGTTTTCAGAGTATTAAATAACAGATTTTTTGAAGAAATCTTAACAAAAAACAAATACATTTTGAGACTAAACAGCCAGAAATCCCAAACAAATGTCTTCACTTTTTCATTGGTTGGACCTCTGATTGTAGAAAATAAATAGACTTTTTTTCTTGCAGATTAGATAATTATGATTAGATAATAAACCTTTCTGGGGTGTCCAACTCTAGGCCTCAAGGGACGTCCTCCTGCTGGATTTCCTGAAACCCCGCCTTATTTGCTGCTGATTACCTGGATCAGGTGTATTTAGCCAATAGGGAGCTTCAAAGGCAGGTTGGTTGGAAAACATGTTGGACCCCGGCCCTATGGGCCTAGATTCTGACACCCCTGCATAGAGTTTGTTTGTTTTCTTCTTATTCCCAGAATTAAAAAAAAGTGATTCACTGCAAACCATAAAAAGAACAATGAGCACAGTGAAAAAAGGACATTTGTTATTTTGAAGCTACGTTCACACCGGTCATGTGACGTGTTCAAGACAGCATTGTGGGTGGGTTCATGAACACCAATGTGGTGTTCACACTGGTCAAACAGGGAGGGGCTTCTTCTTCCTTTTCTGTACTAGAGCATGTCCGCAACCTACGTTGACATTTGGTGTGAAATGTTGAAGTAATGCAAATCTTGTGAATCTCACTCCAGGCTTTTTCTTTTACACCTCTTTTCAGATATATGAAAGGCTTGGTGTCATAGAATGCCGCCCAGGCCCAAACTCAGATTATAAATTTTGCCAATATCATTTATTTTCAAACGGTTGTCGCTTCCATGAATGAAAAGGGCGCCATCTATTGTTCACTGTCAAATCCTATTCCTTGATGGGTCTAAGTTTGACCTGCTTTAACTTTCAACATGCTTTCAATATTGTTCAGAGAGTCCGAAAATGGCCATACAATGTGCATTTATTTGTGTTTACAGAGACTTTGCATCAGAAACATTCAACATCATTTTAGACCTTAATCAATTCTGTTTGATCCTACTTTTTCACACACATTGTTTTGAATAATTTCATTACCTTTAGTTTGTTTTCCATCATATCTCGCCATTCTCTTAATTTTTTAAAGTCTACACTTTATTTAATATGGATCCATTTCACTTTGCTGATGACAGTGTCTGAATGTATAGGAACAATTAAAAATGAAAGTTGACCATTTTATATGTTTATTTCTCACAAGGGAAAATTAAAAGTACTATTTGAAATTTGAAATGAAGTAGATTTTATTGTACTGGCCTGTACTTGTACTGAGGCATTTTTATGTCTATACTTTTTATGGTTTAACATGTTTGTCCCTCATACCCTCCATTAAATTTAGGCTGATACAAGCACTTCTGCATGAAGGTGAAAAACGTTTCATCAATTAGTCATTTATGTCTCTAATCAAAAACTGTATTTTTTTACAAATGGTTGAGTTGTACTGCAGGTGGGCAAGCCTAATGCTCCATGCTCGTTAGGGCTGGGGGACAGGGGCTCAAAAATCATCACAATTTGGAAGCTGTTGCCCCACTGCCCTCCTTCCCCATATATTTCAATAGGGTGTTTGGTGAGGGTGTCACTCTGTGACATAGCTTAGGAGTCTGGCTACTTGGCAACGAGGCCTCCCCCCTTGGCGGCTGTTTGGCTTGGGGAGTTGAATCTCTCTGCTTGCGATCAATAAAATTGAATTCTACTCGAGACGGTTTATTTCAACATAAAATATTGCTCAAAGAGGTTGGTTGAACTGAACTTCTGTGCCCAACCCTATCCCTTGGGGGGAAGTCATGAACGATGATGATGGTAGTTGGGTTGTTTGGTCCGGCTGGTGTCGGCTCCCTGGTTTTCCTTTCTTCTGACACTGTGGTCTCCAGTAACCAGAGAGCATATTTCGTATGGACTGGGTTGTGGTGTCTTTCTTTCCTCTCTACACCTTCACACGCAGGGCCACTCTACATTTTCTCTCTTCACCTTTGCAATAAAAGCCCAGTCGGTCCTGGCTCACCATTCTTTGTGCCCTCTTACCAAGTGGTGATGGGGGGAGTATTTGCTGTTTGTGGCTTGTGGCTTGCATGGAGGTGGCAAGCCCCTCATCTGAGGTTGGTGGAACAGCAAACAAGGCTGGTCCAGTAGCCCCTGTAAATGGGGAGGAGGGCTATTGCTGCTTTGCTTTCTGCAGACGGCTCTGTTTGGGGGTCAGTCCACCTTTCTTTCCACATTTGGTTACATCTTCATATACGTTTAATATGTTTAACATATTTGTATGTGTATGATAGTTGGGGGAGCCAGTTTAGCCCGTGCTGGTTTACGGCACCTTCCATCCGTGAAACCAGGGCTCAAATCCGGGCTGCTACCTATTCCCTTCTCTGCTTCTGTGCCAGTCCCAAGCCCAGATAAATTGAGAGGGTTGCGTCAGGAAGGGCATCCGGCGTAAAACATTGCCAAGTTAACCTTGCGACTCATCCTCAAAAGAGAGGTTGTTTCGCTGTGGCAACCCCTGATGGGAAAAGCCGAAAGAGAAAGAAAAAATATGTGTATGATAGTTAGTCTGGACATTTTTGTATGAGTAGGTCTGCATAAGACTGTATAAGAGAACTGGACAGAGGGACTTCTTCCCCCTCGCATTCCACACAGGAAGAACCAGTTGGCTCCCAGAAGCCAAAATCCCATAGACTTCTATAGAAAATAAACAGCTATTACACAGTCATTCTATTGGTCAGAATAAGCATTCTTGCTCTGATATCTTTTTTCTTTGCTAATCCCAATTTTTTTTCATGATTTTGTTTGCTTAATGCAATTTATAAACGGACCAATCAGATACCTCAATAAAAGCATGTGGTGCCCCCACCTCAAACATTTGAGAAATGTTTGATTCTCCTGAGTGGCTTTCAGTGGAAGGGGTGTGGACTTCCAACAAGCTTACTCATGATTACGGTAGAAACGTTGACTCAGACCAACTTGGACCAATCACTGTTGTCTGACTCCAAATGGCAGGGTCCGTATCACGGAAAAATGGCAACTGAATTGGCTTCATTTGGTTGGAGCTATTGGTGACATCAAGCTCTGGAGCTATTGGTAACGTCAAGCTCCCTCAGTCCAGTTCTCTTATACAGTTATTGGCATGTGTATATTTGTTAGTCACATGAGTCTGTTTGTCTTCATACGAATATTTGAATCTTTACATGTTAGCAATATTGACAAAGCTTATGTTTTTTCTCCTGTTTTTTTCATCTCCAGTCCTTTTTATCGTTTATGTCTTTCTGTGGTTTTCATCACTTTTAAATCTAGTTTCCATAGGTTAACTACATTTGTTGCTGTTAGATAGGCAGCACCATGGGTGAGATTCTGTCCACCACATTTTCATGTTCGTCTTCACTAAGTGATGTCGGAGGAATGTCAGTAACCCCTTAAAAAATAAACAGTTTAGGAGAGTTTTTATGAGGAACCAGAGCAGATATCTGTCACCACGTTCAATATTTTTAATGAAACAGCCTGCAGTAAATGTGCTTATAATTGCCCTCTGCAGGATAAAGAAATCTTTCTTGACTTGATGGATCAGCAAAATGTTGAAGTCACTAAAGAATCACTGATGAAAATCATGTTTTTGGTATTTTGGACATGTTTTTGTGGTATTGTTCGACGATGGAGGACATGTATATAAAGAAAATAAAGCTTAAAATTGCATGTCTGAGTATTTCTTTATTTAAATTATTGTGAATCAGGACCAGATGCAAAACACAGTTTAAAAAAAATGTTTATTTGTTATGTACAGCCAACAATGGCAAGTGTCACAGAGTGAATGTGTTGAATCCAAATACCTGCATTTGATAGCCTCTTATTAGACTGTTTCCCACCTCTTTGTTCTTGTTCAGGAGTATAGTGCTTTATGTTATAGTGAAGCTTTGTGGTGGTTGAACCTCAAAGCATAACATAGATGTTAGTTTTTTTTTCTTTAAATTAAAACATTAACTTTTACTTTGTTTACTTAAAATAAATTAACAATGGGTGCACACATTTGATTAATTTGTTTTATGGGAAAAGATAGTTTATTCACTTTTGTGTGTTTCTGAGTTTCCATCTCAGGTGAGCCCATCCATAGTAATCAGAAGAGGAGATTGGGACGTTCCACTGGGGAAACTGCAGGGATTGCCAACTCTTCTCATGGACTTTATTTTTGCATCTTTAACCCTTGTGCTATCTTAGATGACCCCACTCTTACATTGACGTGTTCTCCCTACCATGACAAAGGTGGATAAAGGTGGAAAGATTTCATGTAATCCATGGACACCAGTGAAGATCACAAACCATTGAAGAAAAAAGGTTCAGAGCACTGTCTAGTGGGTCTAGATGACCCAACTCCCAATGTTAAAGTGCCTAGGATAGCACAAGGGTTAAAGGAAATTATTGAGTTCATTGAAGACTACTTTTACATTATTTAAATGCTGTTTCTTTGCTGTTTTCCTGTTTTGCAGTCATAAATTAATTAGTTACAATGTTTGATCCATTTGTTTCCCCTCCCTCATGTGTCCAGTATGGTTTTGCCCCGTCTATAAAACTTCCCCAGTGTGCCAGTGAGGGGGACTTAGTCTGCTCAGTTCAGTTTAGTCCCACTTGTTTGTTTTGTTTGGTTGTTTTTTTCAGTTAGGCCCAAATATACTTAGTCTTTGGAAATACTCTGTTTTGTACTTTTTATTCTTCCTTACAAAAAAAAACAACAAAAAATATTAAAATATCTTGTAAGAAAACTCACCTTTGTCCATTGATTAATTGTGAAGCTTCACAAGCTTGTTTAAGCTGTAGCCATGATGGATCTATTCTCCAACAAACATCTAACAGGACTGCTGATGCGAAACCACAATTTGATGCCAAAAAGCGACACATTCACTCAACACACAGCTGGATCTCCTCTCATCACCTTCATAATATAATGTGTGTCCCCAGCTTCTCTTTATTTCCATTGTCCCTGGTGTCCTCCTTTATGCAGTGACGTACAGAGACTGAGACTATCTATCTATCTATCTATCTATCTATCTATCTATCTATCTATCTATCTATCTATCTATCTATCTATCTATCTATCTATCTATCTATCTATCTATCTATCTATCTATCTATCTATCTATCTATCTATCTATCTATCTATCTATCTATCTATCTATCTATCTATCTATCTATCCATCCATCCATCCATCCATCCATCCATCCATCCATCCATCCATCCATCCATCCATCCATCCATCCATCCATCCATCCATCCATCCATCAATGCATGCATGCATGCTCAAACGATGTTTATTCTTCTGCCGTTAAATTCTCATCAGCATCAGGTGTGTCGAGCTCGGACATGCGCACTATAACTGCTGTGAAGCGTTTTTTTCCCGCGGGGAGCTCTGAGGCTGATTTATGGGCTGTCTGCACCCCATAATTACTGCGCGCGTGCTGTGCAATTGAGCTGGAAAACAGTTTACCTAGAGGGAGTAAAAACACCTTATTATGGTTTAGACGGCAAAGAAATGTCAATACTGCGTTAGAAAAAAAGAAAAAGTCTCCATGAAACAAAGGGTTTTAATAACCTGCTGCAACAGGAGAATGCATGGTTGTTGGATCATTAATAGAAGAAGAGTGTGATTGTGAGTAGATATATTCTTTCATCCATCCATCATCCATCCATCCCTCTCTTGCCAACCCCCTTGCTCTGTCTCTGTATCAATAGGCTGGCTTTCTCCCACACAGGAGCACATGCGCGCTGAGGAGAGAGGAGCAGCATCATCTCCTCTCTTCTGATGCTTCATTTGGACTCACTTGTGGTGCAGAACATGCATGAAGTGATCCTTCCTTCGTCTTCTGTCTTCACATGCTGATTGACGCTGTGCACATTTTTCAGACGAACTGATTTTGATTTCTGATAAGGACCCCTCCGCCGCCAAACTGAAGTTTATCGTTGTTATCCTGGCCGCCGGGATGGTGGCCTTCATCGGAGCGGTTATCTGCATCATCGCGGCTGTCCACACCGGATCCTCCAAGGCTGCTGCGGCGCAGCGGCAGCCAGCGGCCGATAACCGCTCTCTGTTCCCGAACGCGGCACCGCAGAATCCCCCCGCCCGCGTGGGATCCATGGGCGCTCTCCATGGTTCTGAAAGTCCCGATTCAGAAGCGCCCACCTTCAACGTCGGCTTAGATGGGTTCACTGGACTCACCGGGCACGACCCGACAGTCAGCCGGCTCATCTGCACCCCCATCCCTGCTGGGGAGTGCAACCCCAGAAACTTTCAGCAACAAGCGGATGACCCGTCGCTGTACGCGGGGGAGGACTGGGGGTACCTTCGCACCACTGCCGAGGAGCTCCGGCAGACGGTTCTGCAGCAGAAGGACCAAATACTGACGGACCAGCGGACGATCAGGGAGCTGACGGGGAAACTGTCCGAGTGCGAGAAGGGGGAGGGCAGGGGCCGGAGGAGCGGGGGCGCAGCGGCTCTCCGAGCCCTGGAAGAGGCGCCCCTAGAGCGCATCATGTTGCGGGACAGCCCCGCACAGGACGCCGCACACCACCTGCTCACCGCAAGAGCCGTGGACGAGCTGGAGCAGGCCATCACACAACTCAAAGACCGCATTGAGAAGCTGGAGGTGAGACAAATCCAAATACAATTTATCCAGTTACACCAAACTAAATGACCATTTTGGAAGGAGACACAGAAATAAAGGTCAAAGTTGAGATCTCTCACTGCGTGGTTTTGATTAAATATTTCAGTATAAAAGCATTTTACCATGAAACATCTTAACACAAAGAGGTGTGAGTTGGAGGGAGGAAAACAATAACCTGAAGCATTTTCCTGTTTGACCAGAATCAGATGATGTACAACCTCATTTTGGACGACAAAGAAAGGCCATGCATAATTCACGAGGTGCCAGCATTTGCTGTGGAGAGCACAGACAGAATGTGTTCCACCGCAGAGCTCCTGTGTTTTATTTAGGATGTGCCGGTGTGGGTCCTTTCCCTCTCCTCAGATCCCACTGCAGCAGAAGTGTGCACCATGACACCTTTCCATGGGAAAAGGTTCATCCATACAAAGAATTTATGCCAGAAAGACTTGAACACATTTCTGAGTTTTTTTCCCCTCTGCAGCCACATTAGAAGACAGAAAAATGTCTGCACCAGACATTCCTTTCTACTCTACAGCAATTTGATGCTTGTTTATCGTCAAACATTCCCAGAAATAGGTTCTTAGAAACGAGGACATAAATGGAAAACTTAAAAGGCACTGTTATTTATAATTTGAAAACAAATTGTTCCCCCTCCGTCTTAAAATGGAGGTCACAGCAAAACTGTGTAACTCTGTTTTTGAGCATCTTAGAAAAGAGGACTTAATCACCAGTGTTTTCCCTTGAGGTTTCCATCCACTTCAGCTGCATATTATAAACATGCAGATCATAAAAGCACTGAGCCCAGTAAAATGTGGAAGGTTGGCAAATAGTGTGTTTTTTTTCTTTTGTTTCGTAACCTCTCTTAGTTGTGTAAATGAAGATTTTGTTTTTATTAAAAACATCTTAATGTTGAAAAGAAATGGATTAATACAGCGCTTAAAATTTAAAAACCCACTCTGATGAAAATGGTGTTTTTGGTGTTTGCATGTTCTTGTGCCATTTGTCTGATGATGGGGGACATATATTAAGAAAATAAAGCTTAAGTTTCGGGGTGTAATCTGAAAGATTTCGAGTAGGTATCATTAGTGAGTACCATGGCAGAAGGAGAAACATATTAAAGCTTAATCCAAGAAAAGAAAAAAAAAAAGTGCAATGTTTTGAAAAGATATTAGCTCTCAACCCTGTCAAATCCCTTTTCGATAGTAAGGAGCCATTTGAATTTACTGAGTGTACTGGTCAAATATTACCTACTGTACTCTTAAAACATATTAGATATTATATCTAAATATTTGTATTTTATTTTTTTTTGGGTTACAGTTTGGAGACTTATAGTGGTGTCATTTTTACCCTATTTATGTTTATTTCGGGGCTGCACTGTGGGGCAGTGGTTAGCGCTCTTGCCTCATAGCAAGAAGGCCCCGGGTTCAAGTCCAGGCTGGGGGACATGAAAAACAACACCAATGGGGGACCTTTCTGTGTGGAGTTTGTCTCTGGGATCTCCGGCTTCCTTCCACCATCCAAAAACATGTTTCATAGGTTAATAATAATTATAATAATGGATTGGATTTATCTGCGCTTTTCAAGACACTCAAAGTGCTTACAGTGTGTCCATTATTCATTCACTCCTCATTCATACTTGGTGACGGTAAGCTACGGTTGTAGCCACAGCTGCCCTGGGGCAGACTGACAGAGGCGTGGCTGCCATTTCGCGCCTACGGCCCCTCTGACCATCACCGGGAGCATTCATGCTCATTCACACACTAGTGGAGCCACACTGGAGGCAAGGAGGGTGAAGTGTCTTGCCCAAGGACACAACAACACTTGGCTGGTGGGAGCGGGGATCGAACCGCCAACCCTTCGGTCATTGGACGACCTGCTCAACCACCTGAGCCACTGTTCTTAGCTGATCATTGTTAATTGGCAACTCTAAATGGTCCATAGGGTGTGAATGGGTGTGTGATTGAGGAGATTCGACCCTGCGACAGACTGGCGACCTGTCCAGGGCATCTCCTGCCTTCACCCACAAGTGGCCAAGATAGGCTCCAGCAGCCCCGTGACCCCGAAAGGGAATAAACAGAATAGAAAATGAATGAATGTTTATTTCCTGAGTCAAAATACCCCCCCCCCCCTCACACACACACAAAAAGTGAGTCCCTTTTTAAACTCAGAGCTGTGTTAAAAACAACTCAACCTGGTTTATTTTTAATTATGGAAGTTTTAGTGTACTGTGTAAACTTTTATGAAAAAAATTATCATTTCATGATAATAAAACCTCAAAATTTGTGCTAGTACATAAATCAACAATCTCAAAGGTGCTAATCTGTGATTCATCAAAAATCCATGTAAAGAGAGTGTTGGATTGTTTAATCTAGTTTTTATTTATTATTTTATTTATTATTGTGCACAGTCAGACATCGGCCCATTTCCACACAACCGGACGGACAGCGACGCCTCCAACGAGCCAGAGGAAGACAGCATTACCAGTGACCCAGAAAGGCCCGGGAGTCCTGGGCACAGATCTGATGTTGGCAGGCCCTGGACAATGGAGGCTTTGGAAGGAGAGCTGGAGAGAAAGGTGGAACTGCTGGAGAAAGAGAGAAAAGCCCTGAGGCTGGAAACAGAAAAACACAGACAAGAAATTGAGCGAAGCATCAATAAAATACACCACCGGATCTCAGGCCTGGAGGAAGGTAAGCTGATAAAAGGGAAGCAAAAGCTGAGAATGTGGTACTGTCCTCAATGAAGGGAAGCCCTGCATGATTAATCACACACACAGATTTAAAGCACACAAAAAACTGGCTTTCAAATGACCTCGGAGCCTTCAGCATCATTTACTTTTCATCAAATGAATTCATGAGTTTTCTTTATGATGAATAAATCATGATAAAAAGGAGAAGGAAAAAAAACAGATCATAAAGACTGTAGAAATCGTAGCTCTGCCTAACAGGAAAAAAACACTCAATCTTCTTGTGCTAAAAATGCAAAAGTCCAACCAGGAAAGATGTTTGATGATTCCTGTACAGCTTTCTTTTCATCCCATTTACGCTTTTTTCCAAGTTACTGCAGGAAATTCGTTCCCGGAGGGCTTCAGATTGTCCTTTCCTACACGGACCAACTACATGTTTGCTCTGATGAAGCACCCGATTCCAAAGCTGAGGGCCTTCACCGCCTGCCTGTGGCTGCGTCCGGCGGGGGGAGGCATCGGGACCCCCGTGTCCTACGCTGTCCCTGAAGAACCCAACGAAATGGTGCTCCTGCAAGGCCTGCACGCTCCCTCTGAGTTGCTCATCAATGGAAAGGTACTTCGAGAGTCAGCAGCCTGTGGGGAAGCTGTCCAGAGGCTGCACCCACATCTAAACTGATCCCAGCTTGAGGTCAAATTGATTTTCTGAGAAAGCTGTCAGATGAGGGTGTGAACATATCTCTTAAAAATATTGGATTAGTAGTAATGACCATGCAATAAACACTGATAAAAGTTTGAACATTTGATGCTGACTTTTTGCTGAATTGAACGACCAGGCTGTCTCGGAATCTGGCAACTATTGGGAATGTTGGAGACTCAGGGTGTGAGTTCTAGGTTTGCTCTGACCGCTATGCTGCAAAGCAGTAGTGGAGAAACAAAATTAAAAAAGGAGACTATCAAATGAATCAGATGAGTGTACTCAGTGGCGGTTCTACACTGACTTACTCCCTGGGCGAGTAACCCCACAGGCGCCCCCCCCCCCCCCCCGCACACCTACAAAATTTGACAACATCCTGTTGTGTTCCCTATCTTCTATTTAGCTATTTTTGACAAAAAAATGCATGAATGTTCTGGACTCATATTACAGGGGGGTCAAACTAAGTCACACAGGGGGCCTAAGTTAAAAACACGCTTAAGGTTTTGGGCCGAAGAAGATAAACATTTACTGAACACACTAAAGCTAAACTTTTAAACCTTTTAAACTGAACTTTTTGAACATAAATATGAATAAAAACAGGAACACAAGTTAAACCTTAAATAATATGTTGCTCCCCATAGAAATATATTCTGTCAAAATTATACAAATATGAACATGCTGCAGAACAAAACAAAGAAAGCCTGGAAATATTAATAAGAAATTACAAATCAAATAATTCCATTTTTTTTGCTCTTTTATCATTTTTTAGAGCATTTTTTTTAGAGCCGGACTCCTGCTTCATTTTTAACAATAATTTCTTAATGTGTGACGCCCTGTGTGTGTCTTTGTGAAACATATCAGAGGGATTAGATCTAAAAAAAAAACTTATTGTGATTAATATGTTTAGGTCTTATAAAACATTAAAGACTAAATCATAGAACTCGTCAGTGGGATTACTCCAAAAATATTTGGCATTTCCCTAAATTTGTGCAACACCAACAGCAGAAATCCTCCAAAAAACCTCCATATAAAATGGTCTGCGCTCATCCCCCTCCCCCTCCCCTTCCCTCTGACACACGCAGCTCCGTCTCTATGACGGGAGGCGCAGCTGCGGCCCAGAGTTGATTGTCAGATAGAAAAAGACTCCCCTCACGCCTGTTAGTGTGATTCAGCCAGCCACCGGCGAGTTGCGCCCCCCTCTCGAGTTTTTTGACTAATGTTCCAAAGACTACAGCAAAGAGGTGTGGCCACAAGCGTCTTGCAGCAGAGGGCGGTGGTCACGTGCGTGTCGGGTCTGCCGTGTCAGAGCAAAGTATTGTGGGAAATAATCCCCATTGCCTGCTTTTGTCGAAATTGAGTTGAGCACGGGTGTTTGTTCTGCCCAATTCCTTTTCATGTGCCTGTTTTACGTTTTTTCACTCTGAGTTATTTCATCTTTTATTTTTTTATTTTTTTATTTTTATTTTTTTGCACCATAACTGTGAAGAGCAAAGAGGATGAAGACATTCTTAACAGTCTGATGTGTCAAAGTAAAAGTGTTAAGTGTCGGCAGCTGAAGCAATTTCAAATTAAAAGCTACAAGCTTCCTCTTTGAATATTGTAGCACAATATGAGTAACGCATATGAGTAACGCACGCATCGGGCACGGCAAATGCCGCCCCCTATGAAGTGCCGCCCTGGGCGACCGCCCACATCGCCCATATCTAAAACCGCCACTGAGTGTACTGACTAAAGGATAAATGATGAAGACATGGGGTGAGGAGGAATAGATAAGGGCAGAACATGATAGAGAGATGAGATGGGTGTGAGACATTTGCTCTCTGCATTTGGCCCATCCTCTGGAGGATCGGTGAGCTGCAGACACAGCCATCCCTGGGAACCATTTGCTGATTTTACCACCCTTAACCAAGGCACTCTAACATTGGGAGTGGGGTCATCTAGACCCCACAAGACAGTGCGCTGAACCCTTTTTCTTCAGTTTATTGTGATCTTAACTGGTGTCCATGGATTACATGAAATCCTATTCACCTTTATACACCTTTGTCATGGTAGGGAGAACACATCAATGTAAAGGATGGGGTCATCTGTAAAAAGGGTTACTGCCTGAACTTATTTTCAGCAATAAAAAAGAAAAGAAGGTATTATGTTTTTGCTTACATGAAGATGCTTAATTGAGGTAAGTCTTTGCCAAGTGGTGGTTTTAGACGCAAATAAACGTAAGAAATATTGACTGTGAACCACCAGCATGATTAAATAAATGTGTGTAAAGGAAATTGTTTTGTTATTATCATTGTTTAAATGTTATCTCAGATTGACCTTTTTACCTTTTTAGAAACATCTTTGTGTGTTTGTTCATCTGTTTCTCATCCCCAGCCAGGATGAGGGGGTTTTACGACACACTGTTCTTAGCTGAGAAGGAATACTGTTTGAACTTAGAATCCTCCCAAATGGGTCATTATACGACACCCCCTAATGAACCTTTCTCTTTGTTTGGAAATTGTAACCTCCTACTTGAATTCTAAATAAAAGAAGCACTGGGAGAAGCAGACTTTCGAGAAGAGAAGCGTGGTGGACATCTTCTGTCACACTTGCTTTTCTCCCTTGTGGATAAGAAACTTAAATCTTGTTGGTTTGTTGTTTTTAATTGTGTTTTTCTTTAATGTCTAGATGCATTTATCTGACAATGTATCATTTTATTTTTTGTTTTAGGCAGCAGAGTTGCCTCTTAACCTTAGCCGAGGCAACTGGCAACACATCTGTGTAAGTTGGACCCAGAAAGGAGGGGCATGGCAGGCGTACCAAGGGGGCAAACACAGAGGCTCGGGCACTGGACTGGCATCCGGACATCACATTAGACCTGGAGGAATGCTTGTTCTGGGGCAAGAGCAGGTGAGGGCAAAGGCACACACAACTGCATGATTCTTTCATCTGTAAAAACAAATAAAAGAGAGAACAGAACAGAAAGACTCATAAACAGCGCAGAGAATCTTGCTTGACAAATATACAAATCCAATTTCCTTGCAAAGCACTGAGCTGGGAAGCTGTGCTGTGATGTTGTGAATGAGGTTGGTCAGGAGCTACACATGGTAGCCTTAGGGATAATAATCCAGCGTCAAAAGAATTTTCCCATAAGGCTGCTTTCAAATGTAATCACTCCAAAGCTGCAAAGTGTAGCCAAAGGCAGCAAAACAGCAGAAGCTGATTCTGACTTCTCCCAACATCTAACATCCACCGAACTCCATCCACAGGATTCGCTCGGTGGAGGTTTTGACTCGTCGCAAGCCTTTGTTGGAGAAATGTCTCAGGTGGGGATTTGGGACCAGGTTCTGTCATCCACTCAGGTGGCCAGCTTGGCACGATGTGGCACGGTGACGCCGGGCATCATTGCCCGATGGAGCGAGGATGGGGTGGAACCATATGGCGGAGCAACGAAAGATCCTGGTGAACCGTGCAGTAAACACAACCAGCGCTCGCAGTGACTGAAACAGAAGTAAACAAAAAAATTCTGACATTTTACAAATGAAATCATGAAAATTTAATTAGGGCCACTAAATGTAATTTGTGGTTTTGTTTTGTTTTTTCATTAGACTTTAGCAGTCAAGCTGGTGCTAACTTTAGCTCAAGACTCCTACAATTAGGCTAACAATTCTATACTATTATTACAGTACATATTTACTAAAGTAAAGTAAAAAAGTGATCAAGTTTGTTTGCTGAACATTTTCTAATTTTACTGGTTACAGATGGCATTAGTTAGCTAGCTTGCCATCATGGACTGGTAGCATCTTGCCAACAGTCCATCACTCAGTTGTTTAAGATATTTCTGACTTTTTTAACACTTTTTTTGTTGAATGTAAGTGCAATAGAAATGAAAATGTCTTTGTCAAATAAAGATTGTCATTTGATAAAAAAAAAAGGTTTATTTTGACATGGACAATACATTAGAATTGTTGTTTGGGAGTGGAACACAGCTAAAATGATCCATGCCATAAATCAGGCCTGATCATCACAAGCTCAGCAAAATTCAGTATGAGTTCAAGGAAGCATTATTATATTATTTGTTTTTTGTAAATAAAAGCACCATTTATCATTCTCAAAAAAATATTTAAAATGTCTCTACAAATAGCAACTTTTCCTTTAACCTCTTCAGATCTAAAAGGGATACTTTCACCCAGTCTTTAAAACCATGTGTGAACACAATAACAATGTTTGCCTACTTTCTGGAGACAACCGAGCTGCTCTTAAATCAGTCTGAGATTCGGAGCTGTTTTCAGCGTTAGATGTGAGAGCTGCATTACCATCTAGCAGAACTGGAGCGGCTTCATGAGAGCAGCGAGGATGGAGTGGAATAAATTAAAGGGCTGTGACAGCTTTAGAGTTTAAAGTCAAGGTAAGGAGATGAAAAATGTAGGGGAAAGTGGTGGGAATATTAAACAGTGTAATGGCAGCCGGGAGTAGATGATGAAAGACAAAGAAAAGAGGCCAGGACAGAGAAAGATTGATGGATCAGACACTTGTTGTGAGGGATTTTACAGTCTTTTCACCTCTGCATGATGTGATTTTACACAGAACGTCTTGTCATTGCAAAATGTCTCTTACAAGTGCCACAACAGACGACACCTACTTCTACATATGTGCCAATGTCATGGCGCATGTCTCGTAAGAGGAACTCGTACTTTCTTTAGAATATTCCATAAAATGTTCACGTTGTTCACCTTTTGGCATATTCCCTCAGGAGCCACAACAGCGAATCAGCTTTCACTGTTTTGCAAAGATGGTTTGGCAAATAGTTTTTATGTTGGATGCCCTTTATAACACAATCCTGTATTTTCAAAGCACAGGGAGATCCAGACAGGCAGCAGTGTGAAGGGTCTTGCCCAAAGACCCACTCCGGATGTTTAGCTCGCCGAGAAGCACATCCAGGTTTCCTGTGTGGCAGTCCTACACCCATCCAACTGAGCCATCCAGCAGACCATTATTGAATAAAGTGTTTACAATGACTGGAAAAGTCCTGGGAAAAGTGCTGCTGGGGGGTTCAATACGTTGTGCAAAGAACATTCTAAGAATGTCCTCAAATGTAAGAGAAACTAACGGAAACATTGAGCAAGTTCAAAAAGGTTTTTCTCTATCAAGCTAGCTCTATAAAAATGATATTTTGCCACAATGTGAGACAACTTTGGTAGATATTGGAGACATACTAAAAAAACAAAATAGCAAGTAATATGGCGTATCAAAAGTTTTTTCCCCTTTAATCAATTTTTAAGGTTTTTCTTTTTTAAAGAACAAATACTGCAGTCTACTGATATACTTACATCTTTGGAAGGTTGATGTCCAATTAAAAAGATTTGGACTTGGAGACCAAAGTTAAAGATTAACATCAAACATTTTGGGCACACAAATATTATGAACACAAACATGTTTAAACTGCAGGAAAATAAGCCCACTGTGTTATTTGGAGTTTGTAAAATATCCAAATAATTTGCACAATTTTGTTTGGTTTTCATGTGAAATTGTGTTTTCTCAGTGTTGTCTTCAACACTTTGTGAGCTCTGGCCGGTCACCTAATAAGATTCATCCATTGACTGTATTCAAGAACTGGACTTAGTGACCCCCAACCACATCACATTCCAAATCTGTGGTGTAAGTTATTCAAGTCCAAAACTGGCCCATCAGATGCCTTTATAAAAAGATGTGGCCTTGCATCAAACATTCCAAATGTTTAATTGACAGATTCTCCTGACCCCCCCCCCCCCTTTGAAGTGGTAGGGGTGTGGCCTTCCAATAAACTCACTCCTGATTGGCAAAAGTGATTGCCATAGAAATGTTGATTCAGACCGACTATGATCGAGCACTACTTACTGGCATTGTCTAGCTCCAACATGGCAGCATCAGTAAGGCCAAAAAATGTTAACTGGATTGACTTAATTTGTTTGGAGGCGGAAGTAAGCCATTTGCTATGGGTGACATCACACTCACTCTGTCCAGTTCCCATAAACAGTCAATGGTTTCATCCAACTATCCTGATTAAGATAATAAATATTCAACAAATACACCCAATGTGAAAAATGTAAAAGAATGAAAAAATTGTGCATGTTAAAACTCTTTCAACATACATTCCATGCAGGAGTTTTCTTGTATCATGCCTTGGTGGATTTTTAACAACAATAAAAACTCTAAACTATTTCATTGTAGGTAAACGCTAAGGCAGAATCTGAATTCTTCCCCTACCCCTAAGGCCTCTCCTTACCTCTATATTTAGTACATACTAGCGAGGAGCTGCCAGCGCTCAGAAATACATTGCAACATTGGTTTTATGACTTTAAAAAGGTCAGAAGCCATAGGGGTAGGGGAAGAATTCAGATTAAGCCTAATACT
Source organism: Oryzias latipes (assembly GCF_053564925.1). NCBI lineage: Eukaryota > Metazoa > Chordata > Actinopteri > Beloniformes > Adrianichthyidae > Oryzias > Oryzias latipes. The sequence continues at coordinate 8,303,932 of NC_136244.1, forward strand.
TCACTTTTGAATGTCTGTCTCTGTTGCATTAAAATATCTTTGTTGGAAAGTGCCTGTTGGGGTGTTTGTACCCATGCAGACTGACCATCTGCTTTATTATCTTGTTGGGAATGTTCTGCTACCAGATATTTTGATCTAATTAAGCATCTGTAAATTCCCGGGTGACATTTTTCAGATCACAGAGCTTCTAAAAAACCGTTGAGTTAGTCGACACTTTACTTGAAACCTCTGAAACCTGCCGCGAACAGATGTTAAATCGGGTCGAAACCATGTTCTTGTGCTTAATAGTGTTTTTATTTTGGCTGCTCGGTCTGCAGTGCCGATATTTGATTGTTGTCTGCTCGGCTCATGGAAATGTACTGGAGCTTTATGACTGTAATGTGTTGACATGATGCTGCATCAAAAACCTCTAGAACCCTTTTTTATTACAAGCTTTGATGTTTGTTCATTTTCATATTGTTGATTATATAACAGCTGTAAGTCTGTGTCTCATGTGGTGATGTCTTGTTCTGAATTGTGACATGTACAAACTTAAAGTCTTTATTAAACGTATGATTTTGAGACAAAAACAACATTTTATGTTATTTGATTTTCTTTTTTTTTTTTTGGTATGAAATCTCTTTTTGTGAATTAAAGTCTTGATATAAAAAAAAAAAACTGTGTTTTTTTTCTTCCAAAAATTGTCTCCCCTGTTGAGTGAAATAAATCTGTATATCAGTCGCTCATTCAATTTTCTAATTAAAATCAACAATGAAAAAGCAAAAAAATTGAACGCATTATTCAATTATCAATTTCTGAACAACTGGGGACAAACAAATAAGGGATATTTTTTTTATATTCGCTTTTAAGTAATAATTTCCAAAAGAAGCAAACATATATCAATTTTTTAAATTAATTTATTGCAACTTTGACTGAGACAGAAGGGTTCCCTGGATGTTGTGAAATGTCTAAAATATAGTTGTCTATCTAGCATACAGACATCTGTTAGATAGACAGTTGATTATCTTTGGCACCTGCACGAGTTTAAATAAGCAACAACACATCATGTCAGGCTTGTGATTGAAATAATAAAAAGATGATTGAATATAATTCATTCATGGAAAATGAAAGAAATCTTTTCCGTTGTTTTTTCAAATTATGAAACCACACAAAAGTGCCCGTTTTTTTAATGACCGATAACGGCATGAGCACAGTAACGATTTTGACGCTGTGTCAAAATATCTGCCTGGTTTTTTTTAGGTGTTGCAAACAAGTCTGGGTGTTATTGAGTTGACACGACTAACGTGGCGGTATCGGACTGTGTTTTTATGTGTTACTAACAAGGTTGGGAGTTAGCGTAGTCACAGAAGACTAACTTTTCTTTTAGTTGTATCTGTCTGTTTATTTATGTGTTACAAACAAGGTTGGAAGGTACAGGTATTGTGTATATTTAAAAGCAGCTACCACTTCTAACGTGTAGTGTAAAGTCTGACTGTCAGACTTTTGGTGTGCCTTATTTATGGCATAAGTTTAAAAATAGACCGTTCATTGACGCTGCGCTTTATGATCCAACGTGCTCTATAATTATCCCTTGTGCTATCCCATGACCCCACCTTTACATTGACGTGTTCTCCCTACCATGACAAAGGTGGATAAAGGTGTAGAGGATTTCATGGAATCCACGGACACCAGTGAAGATCACAAATCATTGAAGAAAAAAGGTTCAGAGCACTGTCTAGTGGGGTCTAGATGACCCAACTCCCAATGTTAAAGTGTCTAGGATAGCACAAGAGTTACAGAAAATACGGTACACAAAGTAACTCCTCACTAAACAACTTCCAGATGACCCCATGTGTCTTTGACAAAACCACAATAAATAAGTTTAAACGTTCACTATATGTTTGCTCCATTTTCAATTTATTACATAAAAGGGAAAGGCAAAAAAAACATTATGGATTTTTTTTATAGTAGTTTAGAAAAAGATTACTAAATGAAGCGGTCATTATTTGTTTTTCATTGTTGATTTTAATTTGAAAAATCAATGAACGATTGATGCTCGGATAGGATTGGAGCATTGATTCCATGGCTGCTTGCACCAAAGACTAAATATTTAGACATCTTTAGTTGCAGAAACTGCCCAGACTTTATTGGTTGCATAGTAAATGAAAACGTTTCTTTTTTTTAGATGTGGAGTAAAATCTGGTCAGAGTGATATACCAGAGCTGGTTAGGTTGATATTTCAGGAAAATCATGCATTTTGTAGTACAAGGATCAAGTTTGGCATGGATGTACCTTAGTATCCCCTATTTCAGAAAAGCACATCAGCCACTGGAACAATTTAAAATAATTGTGAACCTTCACAGATACCCAAAGAATACATTTAAATGTATATTATATATATTGTAGCGACCCGGGGGTTAGGGCTGCCTTCAGCCCCAAAGGCTCATGGGAAGTGGGGAGCTTATGGTGAAACCTTAAGTCAGAGGGCTGGGAGCTGGAGTGACCGTCCAATGCTGTTTGGGCTGTATGGTGTGCTGGAATAAACAGGCTTGTTGCTTAAAAGCTAATATTGCCTCTCTCTACGTTTCTTCCAACCTGAGACTGTCCGGGGTCGTGCGGTGTATGGGGCACGGACAGCTCTCCATTAGAACCTCTTCATGAGCAGTTGGCTTTCGCTACCCCACTAAAGTGACGGTCCGGCCGTATCGTTACAATATATTAAGATTTTGTATTTTTCTCATGGCTAACTTGGTTATCTGATTAAGGAGATCCTAAGGTACATCCATGCCAAATTGCTTGTACCATGCTTGTACCACAAAATAACCAGCTCCACTGATAGAATTATAGATGGACCAGATGGGGCGACAATTAATGCCCCCAAGAAAATGGGTTTGGAGTGCTATGCCTGTGTCTGCCCAAATTTGAAAAATGTGACTCTGGAACAAGCTTCAAAATATGAGATCCTTTAGTTAATATCAGGCCCATTTAAGGGCAGCTTTGCAGCCTTTACCATTGATATTATGAATTATTTTCCAATAAAAGAATTGATGCTTTAATTAATATTTGTTAAGTAAGAGAATAAAAAAAAACGTGTTTTTTACTGGTTAAAATAGTGGAGGAAAAATTACATTTTGTAATACATACAGGCGGCTGAAATTAGGATAAGAATTGTTTGGCTGCAATTAAAGTCTGAGAGGATTCGTAACCTGATGATGTGAGCTGCAATAAATATCAGAAAATGTAACCGAGTTATCACAAAAAGCAGTAAATAACACTGGTAGGCATTGACTTACCCAGGGAAGAAAAGGCTTCATAACCCCTGCACCAATGCTGTCACTCAACGCATACACAAATGCTGATGCAGGTCAAGCTCACCCCCTCATGTTTCCAATTCCTTCCTTTAGCAGATCGGCTCACCCTGCCAAAATAGAAGAGCCTTTGTTCCTCAAAAAGCTCTTTATTTCCCAGCTCTCAGCTGCATCAAGCATATGAGGGATGTGCTGTAATAAACACATGTTACACAACCACCCCCCCCTCCATTATCAGTGTTTGATACAGTAAACTACAGGTTTTATTTTTTTAAGATAAGGTTTTTATGAGAAATAATGATTTTAGACAGAAATATTCCAGATTGCTACTTAATACATCTTTTTTTTTAAATAAAAAGAGATCTGTCAGATGTAGAAAACAAATTTAACACATTTAAGTATGTTTAATTTTACAGCAATAATGATTTCAATATAAATTTTATATGATAAATAATGGATTGTAACATCATGTTTAAGTTTACGTCAAAGTTACTGAATGTTTTGCTTTCATGTAGTGAAAACTCCCACTCCATTCCCACTGGTCTTTTAATTGTGATAATGCTGTTTTTTTAGCCAAAATTAAAAAAAAAATCTGTTTTCTAGGACATAGTTTCCACAGAGCAGCAGTAGTTTATCAGAAATACGACTCTGAATTGTAGGCGGGACTGTTGGAGTGGAGCAAGCCCGTCCCTAATTACAAAAGTGGCAATCAACTCTGGCCGAACAGTTTTGAACCAGATGCCACCTCAGACGAGGAAAACAAAGATGTACATGGATCTAGTCTTCTACATGTCGATGCATCGGAATGGAGCGCCCAAGTGGCCTGCCCAGTGTATTTTTTATATCCCAGAAATGCCACAAGAACATGTTAAAAACACCAAAAACACAATCTTCATCCGAGTTGGTTTTTCAAGATTTAATTGTAGGAAACATTGAATTGTAAAGTAATATCTTTGGAAAAAACGTTTAAGTTTGTATCAAATTTTCTTAAATGTTTTTCTTCCATGTTGCACAAAAAAGTGTGGAGCCATCCATCCATCTCCCTCTGCTTATCTGTTTTTCATTTCTTTTGGCCAAATTTGCCAACATTTGGTTGGATTTTAAATTAGATTTTTACCCTAAGTGTTAAGATAAAGAGTTTTTTTTTACACTAAAAGCATAAAAGTCAGGGAGAAAAAACAACTTTAAACTTTATTTAAAGTACTCTAAAGCAGTGGTCCCCAACCTTTTCAACACCACGGTCCGGTATGACGTCATGGAAAACTTTCACTGACCAGTCTTTCAAATGTAGGTGGATGATTATTGTATCAAAATTATGATAAAGGAAGTACAGAGACGTGACAAGACGAACCCCATGCTTTTATTTTGACACGCAAGACATTGTACGTCACACAGGTCTCATCATCCCCTCCCCTTCCCACACTCATGGTGCAAAAAAGAAGTACTGTCTACTAAATGTAGCTTTCTTTTTTTTTGGGAGTCAAAAGCTCCTCTTCTGTCTCCTGGCTGGGCCTTTTCCCCTTGGCAAAGAAACTTCCCAAAGACGTTTGATTTTTTTACTCATTTTGCTAGCTCCTGGGTTTTATTTTAGCGGTAACCTATCACGTGACAGAGAAATGCGCCTTGGCCTGCGTCAAGAGTGACATAGACGGATGGAACAGAGAATCAATTGTTCAAAATAAAAAATCTTTCAGATTCCCAAATAGATAAAATGGAAGTAATGTAAGTTATTTATTCTTTCTGTGCGGCCTGGTACCAAATGACCCACCGGTACCGGTCCGAGGCCCGGGGGTTGGGGACCGCTGCTCTAAAAGTCTAAACAATTGATAGAAAACAAACTGACCTGGTAGAGTAGTGAGGTAGAAAGATATTATCGTGTCAGCAGTCAGCGCTCACCGAGGGCTCAAAACCGAATTCAGGTACAGACCTGTCGGTCAAAATCGTCGACGGACGAAACACTAATGAATTACATATATCACGCATGTATCACAAAAGACCAACATTTCATCTGTGGACAACGCGCAGATTGTACATAGCAACATGACCTTAAGGGTACAAAAAATAAGGGGGATAAAAGTTTAGAAAATATGGGAGCTTAAGGAAGTTGCACAATACTGTTGCCAATTTCCCTACTGAAAGCAGAGTTTTCAGGAAACCTCCCTTAGACACTGTGATCAATGTGATTTTTGGAATAACACCACCTGTGATCCATGCATCCCCTACATTCAGGTAAGCACGAGTCCTGCTGGTGCTAAGAACCAAAACATTCCTGGTGGGATTTGAACTTACAATCCTAAACTCCCTTCATCCGCCGTTGGAGTCAGATTGTCACTTTTGCAGAAATGCCTGATGGGAATGAAGTTGTGAAAGACACTTACCCCTGACCGTTATGTATCTGTCTTTTTTGCTTTTTTCGTTGTTTGTCTCCCTTTTGTCTTTTACGTGTCATTAAATGTTTAAAGCTCATGTTGTGCTCCTGTCTCACAGCATTTTATCAAACACTCTTCTGCTCTAAATCTCTTTCCTGACAGAAAAAGGAGAAAAGCCGCACAGTTTCCACTTTTCAGGCTGCTGTCACCCATCTGTCATTTGAGAGATTTGCAGAGGATTTGTTGACAAACACAGCAGGAAGTAAGGCTTAAGTGGTTTGCCCCGAGAGGAGATTCCTATACTTTTTTGTATTATTTTTGTTAAGTAAGATTGCAGTAAGAATGCTGAAGTCTTTATATAGAAGCAAAGTAAATGGTAATATGTCTGTTGTAGCACTGTCTGTGTCCTGTTCTTTAAAGGGTTTCCAATGGTAGACAATGTGTTATTTGAGAATTCAGTTTAACCAATTATGATTTTAATATTTGAAATGTTTTGCATGTATGTTGTTCACCATTCGGCATATCCTGTCAGCGGTTACTACAGAAAATCTGCACTTGGTTTGTCAAAGGTTTTTATGCCGGATTCCTCCCTGACACAACCCAGTGTTTTAGTCGGACTGGGAACCGGCTACATAGGCTACATAGGCAGTCACATGAAAGGTCTTGCCTAAAGACCCACACAGGATTTAGGTCATTGCACCCCCTTGGAAGATAACTGCAGTTTCCTGCACACCTACTGAGCCAACTGAGCCATCTAGCTGCCAAGTGTCTTGCATGTACAATATACTAAATTGAAACATGGGGCCAGTGCAGCAAGAAGCAGCAGGGTTGGTGTTACGACCCCTGGTAGTGTCTGCTTGTTTTGTGGTGTGTGTTTGTGTATGTGTTAGAGTTTCAGCACCTTCGGCAGAAGTCAGCTTCAGCACAGCTGCTGACTCCGCTCCCTCTGCAGAGCTGATAGAGGCCGCTTCCAATCGCCTGGCTGGGAGGGAAGCTTTAAAAGCTCCCAGGATCCTCTGCTCCAATGGCGGATCCATTCCCAAGTGGTAATTTGTTTTCCAGCTTGTTTTCTTGCTTGAGAAAGCCCCTGGCTTCCCCCTTAGTTTGATTCTGGTTTTGTCCTTTTGTTACATTTACTCCTGTGGTCTTTTGTTTGCATTTGGAGTAATTTTGAGTTCTGCCTTCCTGTCATAATTGTATAGCTACAAAGCCTGAGAATTTAAGTTAAACCATCATCGATCACACCATTAGTGTTTTGTTGGTTATTTTCCTTTAGTTCCCTTTGATTTCTTTTTGTGTCACCGAATAAACGGTTGTGTGGCCAACTTAACCCCGCCCGGTTATCTTAATTTTCTTTATGTTACACATTTTCTCCCTTCTCCCTGAAGAGAGAAGTAACAGTTGGTTGTCCTAACGTTCACCTAGTTCAGGGGCCGGCAACCCAAAATGTTGAAAGACCCAAATTGGACAAAAAAAATAAAAACAAACATGTCTGGAGCCGCAAAATATTAAAAGCCCTATTTAAGCCTTATAATGAAGGCAACACTTGCAATATGTTTCTATATTAGCTATATTAGCCTACTATCAAAATGACTAAGTTGCTACAAATACATAATGAGCATTAACGATTAAATGTTTATTTGGCTGCAGTGCATTCCGCGGAGAACAACGCGTCACCTGACTGCTCTGTTGTGCAAGTTTGACTTCATTACAATATCAATGAATTATGTTTCATTGCTTTGATAAAATTAAAGAAATGTAATAAAGAAATCAGATTTTTGATGTTATTTTTATTTTGAGGATTCGAACACAAAATAATAAAATGAAACGTGCGTGCCCCATGACAGTCAGCTTGCGTTCGAATGACAAAACAGCTTCAAGCATTCAAGCGCCGCCTGGAGACTTTCATTCAGCTCGTTCAGGTGGCTTGTCACAGTCATATCCACCAAAAAGTTCAGCTTTTCGAGCCACAGTATCTTCCAGTTGCGGGTAGTTCAGGTCTTTGCTTTTCAGGAATGCTTTCACGTGTTCTAAACATACGACAAATTGACGCAAAACCTCATCCCCGGACAGCCATCGGACTTTGTTGTGTAGCAGGAGATCAGAATATTTGCTTTCAACTTCATCAAGCAATGCACGGAACTGAAGGTGGTTCGATTTACATCAGCCACCTGCCTAGCGGTCCGCTGCCCTGCTGGTAGAAACGTATGTCGCAGGCAATGACGCAAATCTTCATTGACAGAAATTTTGAAATTTAATATTGTAGTGGGGGTCATGCGCATTTTAGGTCTGTTAGCAGCGGGGGACCGTTATGACCCCTGTGCAATGTTCAATATGGTGTGTGTTCAACGTAAGTGGGCTTGTTATGCCAGGAAGGGGACTGCGTTCTCAGCTTCTCTTTCTGCCTCCTTCTCTCTTAGACTGTTCGAAGGCGTGCGGTGTATGGGACAGGGACAGGGACAGTTCTCCACCGCAGCCAGTTGATTGACAGCTCAACTTGTTGACAGCTTGGCTCCAGTAGTTCCCGCTGCAAGTGACGTACCTGCTGGGCGTTACAATATTTATTCTACACATTCTTGCAGCATTGGAAAACGTTAAGAATTATTGTGTCTTGTTTTTCCTCCTACAGAAACCATATTAAAACAAAAAATATATTTATCTCCCCCATCTTTTTACATTTTCAAACATTTTTGAAAATGCTCCAGGGAGCCACTACGGCAGCGCTAAAGAGCCGCATGCGGCTCCTGAGCCGCGGGTTGCTGACCCCCGACCTAGTTAAACATGTCACTACTTTGCTGCTTAAGGTATAGTCACATGCACTCGTGTGGGTCCTGTGGGTTTTGAGTTGTCCCTGTTTGTGGAGTGTCATAGAGAAAAGCGGCACCATTATGAGTGGAGCGCAGGTGTGTCTTAAGCTGAATTCACACTTTGCACAATTAGTGCGTCAGGGACGTCCAGTTTAAATGTTAAGTCAAAATACAGATGCCATCAGAGGCCCTGGGGTGTGCTTTGACAGTTGGGCGCAGAAGTCTGGCACCGCGGCACGTTTTACCCATCGTGGTGCATCCCATGTTCAAAAATCTGAACTTTGGCAAAGAAGAAGTATTGTGTCAACCAATCAGAGAATCAGCTTTGGCCCATCGAATCTGAACGTTTTCCTCCTAGGCTTATTGATTTTTTTCTTTTTTGCATCGAGACAATAATAAAAAGGTCCTGTTTTTTTTTTTCCCTCATCAGACAAATGCGGGACAGCAAGTCATCAGACGTCTCCATGTCTGCGTTCACAAAATTATCCAGAGAATCTCCCAGTATGGTGAGCTTCAACATCTACGTCAGCAGCTGCGTCTCAATGACAACCGTTTTCAGGGCTACTTCCATGTCTTTGTGAACCAGTCTGATGCGTGATTATCAATGCTTTTGTAGAGCTCTTCAAAACATCTTAAGAGACGCGGCAGACAGGAATTTGATGCACTAATTGTGATTGGTGTAAACAAAATATTACATTTACCTTGAGTCTCAAACGACCACCTCCAGGGAAGTCGTTGAAAATGGAATATACAATTTTCATGCGTATGGTAAAAGTCTTAAGAAGTATACATGAGGAGCTGCACGGTGGCGCAGTGGTTAGCACTCTTGCCTTACAGCAAGAAGGCCCCTGGTTGAAGTCCCAGCTGGGGGACCTGAAACAGAACAACAAGGGGGGACTTTTCTGTGTGGAGTTTGCATGTTCTCCCCGTGCATGTGTCGGTTTTATCCAGGGACTCCAGCTTCCTCCCACCATCCAAAAACATGGTTAATTGGTCACCCCAAACTGTCCATATGTGTGAAGGCAGGGGATACTTTGGTGGCCAGAATAGGCTCCAGCAGCCCCGTGACCCCAAAAGGGATAAAACAGAAGAAGAAGAAGATGAATGAATAAAGTATTCATGAGGCTAATATAAGTTGTAGGTGACTTTCAGGTGCCCTTACATCGCATCTGCCCTTACGTCTAGTGTCTGAAGGCAAAAAAGGATCCAACTTATACATGGCAGGCAAAGAGCATGGACTTTTACATGAACAGCATTTTGCACAGTCCACAGAATTTGGGGAGAGCTGAAAAATGAAAAGTCTGTACGACATGTCTGTGTCTTACCTACTTCATCTTACTTACCCATTGCATGTTACATGACTGTTCACTGTGACCTGTCCCCTGCAGCATGCCTATGGAAAACAATATGCATTTTCACTCTACGGTCTCACCCTAAATAGCAAGGTCTACAACCCAGCTATGTAGTGGAGACCACCTGTGTCTGCCCTTTTGTTTTGCCCGGAGGCAAACCCTATCTAGCCGTAAAGGCAGTTGAGAATAAGCCATTAGATATAGTACCAAAATTACTTTTCAGGCTAGTTGAGATGCTTAAAAAATGTGTATTTGGATGTAAATGAGAACAGTTGCTACTCCTCTCCAAACGCTATCAGTCAGTGGATGCAGTTTATTTTTCCCCCTAAAGTTTAACACAAGTTTTTATCAGGGCTTTCTAAAACACAGTCAATAGTGATTAAGATTTGCTACTAGAAACACCTTTCCTAGATATATTGTTTGGAATAGAAATTTTCTTTTACTCCTGAAGTCGATGGTAAATCTAAGAAAACAATACTGATACATTTGTATACATAGAGTTTTTTCTGCCTGTTTCTATCTTCTGTATTAAAAAAAGTTAAATTGCAACACTTTCCAAGGTGCTTCAGAATTCGTTGGAATTGCCTCAGTTAACTTAACGGTCAAAAAGTTATCGGGGTTCAAAGAGCATGTTTTATTTCCTATCCACCAGCGACAGCTCCATTATCAGGGGTTAAACTTTTTTTGGCAAGATACTAGAAGATGCAAGAGTATGCAAAGCAGCACACTGAGAGGAGTCATAAAGGAACACACTTTTATTTTTGGTTTACTCACTTTTCTTTATTAATTTTACTTCAAACAAATCTGTCAAACAAATAAAACAGATTTTTCTTTTTTTTTTTTTTACTTCAACCAAGATCAATTTTGTATCTTTCCGCACTCTATGACACTCAGACCATGTTCAGTTTTTAAAACCTATTATCCTCGTTTCGTGTGGATTACTAACCCCTGTTTAATCCATAATGCTCGGAAGGATGGGATGGATAGCAATCAAATGTAATCCATCTAGAAGCTGGCCTCAGAAGAACAACAGATGGGACATCTTGGTCACTGATCTTGCTTTTGAAGTGCATTAAGGGTTTGCTGTAACTAAGTGAACGTCGTCTTTTTTTACCCACAGCTGTAGGAAATCATTTCCTGAGGGTTTTGAAATATTGAGCAGAAACTCGAGCGGCTCTGCTCAGTCTTGACTGCTGATCTTGATGGTTGGAACTACAGAGACTGACTGAGCTCTGAAATAGAACTGACTGAGATATTTCACAGAAAAAAATTTTGAAATCAAATAATTTTTCATTCAAAATAAATACCTATGTAAGGGATAATGGCCTTTGAAGTGTGCATTGTCAAAAATTATTGCACTTCGCGTAAGCAACTGTCCGCTTCGCGTTGAAAGTTCAGGCTTCCACGGCGTGCGTTAATTTCCGATAATGCACACCTCGAAGGCCATTGTCCTGCTTATAACATTACAAAATAAATTAGTATTCAATCAGTCTTTAGTACTTTATTCTTGTTATTTTTTCAGTTTCAATAGCTTTTTTCACAAAAAGCAGACTATTCGTTATGTATTGCGGTGCATCGTCACGGTAACATGGTAACGTGCCGCCAAGCCGAGTTCAACTGTCTCAGCAAAGGAAAGCGATATATATCCTGGTCGTCACGATGGGTTCAATAAACCATCAGTTCAGAGAGAAAGTTACTCCTTTAACCGCTTGTTTTTGTCCAGATGATGAAGCAATAGTTTGTCTTAAAGAAGCCTGCACAGTGATATAAAACATCCAAGCTATGTGACAGAAACTTCTTTTTTAGGTGTGCATCATTACTGTGGATTATCACTTTTTAATGCACACCCAGCAGCCAATCAGAATGGAGCATTCTCCTGTACCATGGTTTAAATTCTTATTGTTGCAACAACTGTACATTTGTTATTGAATTTACTGCCTTTTTAGGTAATGTCTTGTCTTGGAAGACAAATAAATTGCACCACTATCAGATTTCTTTCATGTTATATCACAGAGTTTGTAACAGCCTGAAACCTGCAAATTGGCGCCCCCGCAGCTGCACACGCTACCATCTTAGAAAAGAAGCCGCAAATGTCTGTGAAGAAGAATGGGAGGGGTAGTGGGTGCAGGTGGCGAGGTGAGCACGGAGCGCAGCGTCGATTATGCAACACCTGGATCATCGCGTGCTGTTGGATATCTCAACTGATGCTAACAATGTCATTCTCTAACTATTGTAGACATTTTTATTATAAGTCTTTATTTTTACATTTTATTTTACGTCTGCCTGTTTAGTTGATGTGAGTAACCTATTTGACATAAACAGCTCCACTTTTTGAGATCCGAAAAAAAAAAAAAATAGATCATTTGTTAATGAATGAATTTAGCTTTTTTGGAGGATTTTTACTGTTGGTGTTGCACAAAATTATGAAAATGCCAAATGTTTTTGAGTAATCTCACTGATGAAGTTGTATGATTTAGTTTTTAATGTTTTTAAGACATAAAAATTATATTTACAACAACAGGTTATTAAAAAAATCAAATCCCTAAATATAATAATGAACGTGAATCCACCATTTCAGCAACTTTATGAGCAGCATCCTTATAACATTAAACAGCTGAATATTCTGCATTATTATTATGGTGTGTGGTAACAATTGTCCAAATGAATCCATATTTGGAGTTAAGATGCCTGATTTTTGTCTGTTAAATGCAGATTTTTTTTTAAATTTTGAAGTTGATGCTTCTTCTGTTGTTTCCTCTCTGGCTTTTTTTCTGCAAAAAGAAAACTTTCCAAACGTTTTTGTTTTTTGTTAACTAGTTAGCTTGAGGGTTTCAATCTAGCAGCTGTCACAGCCGCTTTAACAATGTAGTGGATGTATTTTCAACACGTGACCGAGCGACTTGACATGCAGCAGGAAGGAGTCGGATGTGAAGGAGAGAATCCAGTAGATTTACAAAATAAATCTTCCTTCAGAATCATGTTATGAATAAAATGGAAAAAATGTAGGTCAGTTTTGTTCTCTCTCTTTCCCACCAGTTCACGGCTTGGTGTTGGGACCACTGGTTTAGAGGATCCTTGTCATATTGCTGTCCATTTTTATTTTGTAGTTCAGCTTTTGTCAATGCTGTATGGAAGAAAATGTATTTGTTTCCGGAATGTTGTTGGACTCAAGTGAACCAGATGAGCTTGGAAAATGCAGTCATGTTTTCAGCTGCGATAACATTTGGTTAGTCTCTGGCAGCCCTGCAATGGATTGGCTGAATGTACCCTGCCTTCACCCTGTAATAACTGTTATAGGCTCCAGCAACTGTGTTACTCCAAAAGGAATTAAGCTGGTTTAGAAAATGGATGGATGAATGAAGGGATGAGACTGTCTGTCTAAAGTATCAGGTACTCCCAATCCTAAAGAAGTCTATTAATTGAATACTTGCTATCACTTTTAGTACTTTGCTATTTTCTGACCAATCAGGAAGAAAAATGACACGGAGCTACTAGCGTTAGGATGAAAAAGAAATGTCTAAAAATGTGCATTATGTAAGTTTCAGCTACATCTGTCCTTAGTCCTTCAATGAATATTTATGGCAGTTCTTCCTGTGTCCTGTGAGCCTTCTCTTCTCAGCCTGAGAAAATGTGTTGTGTTTTCTTCTCAAGTCTTTGCAGCTTTTGTTTGATTTTGCTCCATTCCTATTTTCATGTTGCTCCACATGCCGCCTCACGAGTTCCTCTGAGTTGTGTGTTCACAGTCACGTTCCCGACCTTTCGCAAACCAGCTCATTAGTCGTGAAATGTTTCACATCCTTATGCCATTAAATGATTTTTTAAATCATTTGCTTTTTCTACATTTCAATGACTTGTTGCCAGCACTCTTTCAAAATAATTGTTTATTTTGTCATCTCTGTGCTGATTTTGGAAGTGTATATATTTATTATTGAGGAGAAGCATCCACCCGTTAGGCATCAGAGTCTTTCAAATCCACAGATTTACCTTTTTTTCCTGCACGTAACTAAAAGGGAAGCAAACACACAGGATCCAGATTCCCATGGAGCCTCCATCTGGACCGGAACTGCCTCTTCCTCTTTTCTTTATTACTTCACTTCTCTTGTCGTCTACATGTTTATTCTTTCTTTCCTTATTAATCATAAGTTGCTTGAGTCTTTCAAGGTCTTATTACATGCTACAACTTAAATTAACAACTTTCTGTGCAATTTTGAGCAAGAAATAGATCAAATGACAGGTGCCTCTCACAGAACCTGCTCATAAATGTTTTTTAAAATAAGAAATCATTTTACTGCCTTTCCTCCTATTTTTAAATTGTAAACAGGAGAATGAAATGTAAACCTTTAGGATGTTTTCGTTTTGATTAAAATGTATTATTTTTAGCTGATATTTCTTTGTGTTTGTGCGTCTAATACAATTTTCTTGACACCCAAATGGATTTATTTCCTTCTGGCTTGCCCTGTTCTTGTGCTTCCCTTATTGAATTTACATTCAGACTCATTGGATTCTTGCCTTTCTGCAGTGTTTCATTTTTAATCTGTTTATTAAAGTCATTTGTTCTGTAGCCACTTCAGTGTTTTGCCTCTTTGCAGATCAGAGTTTAAGCTCAGTAAGTCAGGAGGCACAGAGGGGTTATCAGCCGGGTGGAGGGTTCCTGCTTTAAGGACTCTGGGTAAGACAATTTATATTGCCCTCAATCTTTATTCTGAAAATGCAGTTTGGATGACAGGAACTCCACTTTAAAGGTGAAAGTGACCACATTTGAAAACATAGAATAAATGCAGATTCCCCTCCAAGACGAAGCAAATCTTATCTTATGGCTAATATTCAGGGCGGACTTACCTCTGAGTAAAGGTAGGTGATTGCCCCAAGCTGACCACTCCACAAAAATGTGTAAAATAATTTCCTTTATTATTTAACTCTGTCATAAGAAAAACCCAATCCACTGAAATGGCATTAAACAGTTCGTGTTAAGTGTTTGGTCCTCCCCCGCCCCTCTGCAACAATGGACTATTCTGCCAACAGCAAGTTAGCCAGCTCTTTGACTAGATTACAAAAATAGTGGATGAAGCATAGTTACCAAGTGGCTGTAAAAAAAAAAAAACAATAAACATAAAAAATGTGTTGCCACATGTTTTAGCAGCCAACATCAGACGCTCTGTCTGGACCAACTGCCACATCTGTCCAAACCACATCCACTCCTGTGCAGACATCTGCGTGTGGAAGTGGTTGACTGGATTCTGCATCTTCCTCCCACATTCCCCAACAAACAACTGCTTCAACCATCAACACTGCTTCTAATTCATGTCGCCCCCTCCAACTATTCCTTCAAGACCATTATCACAGGCAGGTCTTCCACGACGGGACATGGTGGGGGAAACCAAAAATTCCACTGCCTTCACTCACTAAAGGAAGGACTAAAGCCTCTGTAAGTTTAAGTTTCAACAACCAGCAAGATCCCGCCCTCTTTTAACATTCATGATCCACAGCTGTCTTCAGTTCAGTTAACCTGATGTCTAAGCGGAGTGCCGCGGAGACTAGTTCTTCGAAAGTGCGCACTTCGGGTTGAGAACATAGATGATCCTTGATTTGTTCATTCATTTCAGGGCTAAATCGGGCCAGCCAGCCTCGACCGCCAGAATCCGAAAATCAATAACGTGGTCGCTAACCGGTCGGTTACGTTGTTTGAGAGCGAATAACCGCCGGGCAGCTTCTTCCTGCTTGCGGGGTTGGTCGAAAATTGAACGGAACTCGCTGAGAAGACGTTCATGCGTGAGATGACTGATGGGGTTGGCGGAGAGAAAAGCTTGGGCCCACTGAAGAGCTTTATTTCTTAGCGAATTTATGATCAGTGTGATCTTACTGTGATCCGACTGGTAATAGCGGGGGGCTTGTTGACAAATCAGCTGGCACTGTTGTAAAAACCCTCCGCAGGCTTCAAGAATGGAGAATGGTTCCAGTTGCAGCCAGATGTTTTCATGAGCAGGAGATGGCCGGAAGCGGAAGGAGTCGGGTTGACTGTAGTATGAGCAGAAACATGGGAAAATTGTCCAGTTAGTTAATGTAAAGTCTGAGTCATACCATCCAGGCGGTGAAAAAGATCCTGTTGGGCAGCTGCCATCTGTGAAAGGGCGTCTGCCTGGCGTCCGAGCATTATGCCTTGTTGGGAAATGGCTTATCTGAGTCCTTCCGGACAGCTGGGTCGGGATTATGGCCAGTCCGTTCTGTCATGGCTACAGAACAACTGAGACCCAGATGCTGGAACCCGGAATAAGACACAGAAGAGAGCTGGCGTGGAGAGTAAGTGGATTTAATAATCAGGTAAGTTAGCGAGCAGGCCGGCTCCGTGGGGTCCACAATGCGGGGTCCTGTGGCGTCACTGGTGGTTTTGTCAGCAGAGTCTGGAGACGGCAGCATTGGTGGAAGTCCGTGAGGTAGGTGTAGTACAAAGTATTAGGCGCAGGCTTGAAACAAGAACACAACTTAGAACGAGACTTTGAGACCAAATATGCACCATCAGGGGCAACGGACAGGCGAATAATACTGATCCTGGAGCTCCTTATGAAGGCAGGCGGTGAGATGAGGTAAGTGGTCGCAGCAGGGCTAAATCAGGAACCAAGCGGAGAGGAGGGGGAGGAGTCTGACAGAGGCACCATGACAGCAGGGTTGATTTTAACATACTTTTAATGGTTTATTAATGTATTAATGGTCTTACGTCTTATCTCTCAGACCTTTTAGTAAAACATGAACCCTCGCGGACACTATGGCCTTATTTATGAAGCAGTCTGCCAGAGAACCTAAGAGCTCCAGAGAGCATAGATGTTTAAAAATAAAAAATAAAAAGGCTTAAGGCCCATCTTCATTATCTGGCTTTTAGCTAATTTTATTACTATTATTATTTTATTTATTTTATATTTTATTAAGTGTTACCATTTTTACACTGAATTACTGTTAAGCCACTGCAACTGTGGGTGGGAACCTGCATCCCTGCTTTGCTGCCTGGTGAGGCAGGTCCCCATCTGTGATGCTGTACTTGGCTGATGAGGCAGCTGTCCATAGTGGAGGAGATCCCAACTACCAGCGTTTCCAACAGTCAACTTTTCCATGCATAGCTGTGCACTGTTTCCCCAGTGGGTATCCACATAGGTTAAGGGGGTTGGAGGCCTGTCCATATGTGTATATGGGTGGGGTTTCATTTTTATATTTTATTTTTTATATACTATTTATTTTGGTGTACAGCCCTCTGTGTTAATATTTTTTAAGAACAGTGCTATATAAATAAAGAGTGATTTGATCATTGAAGTATTTTCGTTTGTTTTGCTGTTGTTTGAAAAACTTGACAAATTAAAAAAAAAGAGAGTGAGTGGGTAGCAAATTTCTGTAACACTTTCTTTTACAGTACAGTACTAACAGTGTATTTAAGTGGAATTTACACGGTACCTTGTTCTTACATGTGGTAAGTACCACAAAACCCACCTTTGCACAACATGTAAATACCCAGTAAGTATATTATAAATACCCAATATGTACCACATAAGTATGAACTAAATAGTACAGCATAAATACACAGCAAGTACCATGTAAGTCCCATAAAAAGTACCATGTAAACACCCTGTGAGTACCCAGTAAATTCCATAAAAAGTACCATGTAAATACCCTGTAAGTACCCAGTAGATACACAATAAGTACCATGTATCTACCACTTAAATACACTGTTAGTACTGTACTGTAAAAGAAAGTGTTACCCAAATTTCAATAAATTCACTGTTTTTTTAGTAAAATAAAAGTCTATAAAATACATTACTTTAACATTTAAATGTGATTTGGGTTTTAAATGCTAATCAAATCATTTGGATTCTCTACATCGGTTTGGTCTGAAAGTGGACCAGTGAAGAAGTAATTTGATCTACAATTTACTCTAGATTAAAAAAAAGAAAAAGAAAAAGCTATCATAGCAGGGGCCCAATTTTATTGTTTACCACGGGACCCCAAACTGCTGAGTCTGCCACTGCTGATAGTTGAAATAAACTGAATTACATACAGTAATTTAGTGATACATTCAACAAAAACGAAACCTAAAAGCTGCAAATATACATCTAAAAGGACAGGGTTCACTTCTGTATCAGTGTTAGGGGGTGCTAGCTGAACTACGGTGTGGCAAAAAAGTATTTAGTCAGCCACCAATCGCGCAAGTTCTCCCACTTAAAAAGATAACAGAGGTATACCTCAACTATGAGAGACAGAATTAGAAAAGAAAATCCAGAAAATGACATTGCTCAATTTTGTAGAGAATTTATTTGCAAATTATGGTGGAAAATAAGTATTTGGTCACCTACAAACAGGCACAATTTCTGGCTCTCACAGACCTGTATCTTCTTCTGTAAGGGGATCCTCTGTCTTCCACTTGTTACCTGTATTAATGGCTCCTGTTTGAACTGGTCATCTATATAAACAACACCTGTCCACAACCTCAAACAGTCACACTCCAAACTCCACTATGGCCAAGACCAAAGAGCTGTCTAAGGCACCAGAAACCAAATAGTTGACCTGCACCAGGCTGGGAAGAGCTTGCTGTGAAGAAATCGACTATGGGGGAAATTATGGGAAAATGGAGGACAACAGGACCACTGATAATCTCTTTCCATCTGGGGCTCCCCGCAGGATCTCACCCCGTGGGGTGAAAATGAAAACAAGAACGGTGAGCAAAAATTCAAGAACCACACGGGGGACCTAGTGAATGACACGGATAGAGCTGGACCCACAGTAACAAAGGCTACCATCAGTAACACCCTACAACGCCAGGGACTCAAATCCTGCAGTGCCAGACGTGTCTCCCTGCTAAACCTACATCAGGCCCGTCTAAAGTTTGCTAGATAGCAATTAGATGATCCAGAAGAGGATTGGGAGAATGTGATATGGTCAAATAAAATGGAACTTTTTGGTAAGAACTCTACTTGTCATGTTTTGAGGTGAAAAAATGCTGAATTGCATCCAAAGAACACCATACTAGTGTAAACCATGTACTGTCTATAGGCAGATATGTCCCGCACTTTGTCTCTTCTGTCAGCCATAGGTTTGCCTTTGTCTCAAGATCACACTGCATCTGAATTCAAGTACTTTGTCTAAAAGCAACATTTTTGCCTTGATCTTCTAGCAGAAAAAAACAAAATCTTTTTTTTTAATTCACCAAAAACTATAATTCCCGGAGTCCCACCCCTTCATAAATGGTATCATCGAAAAGCCCCAAATGCCTCCTATAGAGATCACACGAGGTTGATTCAATCACATGCAGAGGTTGGAAGGTATTCAGGTTTAGAAATATCATCTATAGGACACATTTGCATTGCTGGTTTTCAGGAGGATACCTCCCATTCTTGTTCATACTTTTGTTCGTTTTGTAAATCCATCCAGCTTCCGCTATACTTGTCTCTGTTTTGCACAGGCAGATGCACTCTCAGGGAAATGTAAAAATAAGCAGCTGATAAAAGTTTCATGCCAGGATGAATGGGCGTCAGATGATGGGGGTGGGAGAACAAGCTGAGTAGGCGGCTGTGAAAGAAAGAGGACTGGATGACAGGCCAAAAACACACAAGCCTGAGTGGGCACTCACACTCTGAGCTGTACTCCAACCTTCCATTGCCTCCCCCACCCACCACCTCCGCCAGCAGATTCCAGAAACCTTCATGGGTTTGTGTCTGAATGCATTCCTCTCTGTGTTTTCAGTTTTGTCCTCAAAATGTACACGAGCACGTTCAGTCCCTGTGAGGGCTCCTTGCTCCATCTGCTCTGAATTTATACAGTCGACAAACAAACACACAGACTCACACACTTAGATGCACAGTCAGATAAACTCTAGACTTTATCTTCACAGATCAAGGGAGAACAGTTTGTTTGTGGATTTTTTTTCCTCGGTACAAAAGCAAAGTCTTCATCGGTGATGGATGGATCGTTTTGAACCCTCCCGCTCTTGCTCTGTCCCGAGCCAATGGTGTAAACAAAACGCCGGGCCTAGAACTTTATCAAATGACAAATCCATGAACAAAGGGAGCTACAAAAACAGATGCCCTGACAAATCTGGTTGTGCTAAATGATCTTAAAGCAATTTTTAAAGGTTCAAGGCGCTCTGTCAAAAGGTTTAGTTGGGTGTTATTGTGAATTTGCTAATGCAGCTAATGTGTAGCAGCGTCTGTCTGTTTTTTTCTACGTGTTACCAACAAGTCTGGGTGTTAGCATAGTCACTGTAATGTTTGTTTTTGCAGTGTCAGATTTTTTACATGTTGCAAACAAAGTTACAGGTATTGGTAATATGCTAATATGCTTCTAACTTGGCTAATGTATAACACGTTACCAACAGAGTTCTAGTTACTTTGAACGCAGTTAATAAAGTCAGACAGACTGACGGACTTATATCTGACTCTTCTGTCTCACTCAATGTGCCTAATAGCTCGATGTATCATACTATGTGGTGGACCGTGTGTTTTCCATTGCATTCTGAAAATTCCTGTAGCCACAATACATGCCTCTAAATAATCTGAATAAACAATACAGTAAACAAATCTCATAATGCAACTACAGCCAGCACAAAACATTGAAAGAAATCCAGCTCAAACTCAAGAAGTCCTTCTCTATTGCCAACAAGGCCAATGCTGTGATCCAAGTCTGTCCAGTTGTGTTCCAGCGTGGGTTTTAATTAGCTTTTGAGCCGAAAATGTCTGCTCGACAGACGCAGTGGACACGGGGATGGTCAGCGCCAAACACACAAGTCTGTACAGCTGCTTCATGCTCTCACTCTGATTTTTTTGATGAAGGAAGTCAATATCAGCGGTAGATGTACCTGCGAAATCATCCATGGCGTACATTACAGGCAGCTCTATTATTAACCGAGACAGATAAAAAAGTTCTCATTGGCTCTGTGTCAAACTGGGCAAGGCTGCATGTGGGAAAATTTTCCTGTATTCCTGAAACTTCTGTCCAATCAGAAGGTCTGAATACTGTGACGTTGCCTAAGCCTGCTAGAATGCCCTGGCGACATTAACTCAAAATCTGATTGGTTGAAGGAAATTAATGTCCGACATTGAATTTTCACATTAAAAGGCCAGCAGAACAGATAGTGAAGGCCTCTTTAGCTCTGGCCCTGCCCGGCAACAAAGGACAGCTGAAATGTGATTGGTTAAATGTGAGAACACATTATTCAGATATAATTTAGGCCCAAGAGAAGACCGAGAAGGCCCTGACGGTCCACCGCTGCTCATGTATGACATAAGTTTAAAAAAAGACTATTCATTGACTGTGCGCCTTGTACTCCAGTGTACCCTGTAGTGTGGCAAAAACGGCACACAAAAAATTCCTCACTAAACCCAAAATTTACATAAAAGTGCAAGTGGAACAAGCATCAACGTATGAAATCCATTACTAGTACAGCTATTGACATAATTTCAAAAATAGACCATTCATTGACGGTGTGCCTTTTAATTTGGTGCACTATAGTGCAGAAAATTTGCTAACCCTACCAAAAAGACAAAATATTGCTCAAACCAGCTGAACCAAAGGGCGCAATTCTCACACACTCAATCAAATTCATCAATCAAAAATCCTGAACACGATTTCATAAGACAACAGCAGTGCAGCGCTCTGAGTCATCAACTGCCTGTTACTCCACGGTCTTTGAATGCCTCACGAATCTGTGAAATGTGCAGACTGCTCATTCTTTTTAAAACCTGAGTTGTAAAGATGAGTTAGTTTTCCCACTCTGTGCCTATGACATGCAACAAGAAAGTTTCAGTGCAAATCTTTCTGTTTCTCCGTGTCTGTCAGTATTTCACAGCTTGAAGAATCTCAGGGGATGAAACCCTCTGAAATATTTTCACTAAAGGCCAAATTTAATATCACTGTTTGGTCATGCTGACTATTGATTTAAAAAAGGGGACGTTAGAAGTTTGACTGTAAAGCATGGATAGAAGGATCATGGTGTGTAACTACTTTGCTGCCAGTTGTACAGGTTTACAAAATACTCATCATCAGAAAGATAGTAATTACCCAAAAGAACATACTGAATATGCAATATGTTTCCTGAAGTTTTAGCTGGATCAACTTGTACATTCCTAGGCATTTAAAGTTCAACAGATTCTCCTTAAAGCTGTCAGAGATTTGACCTGGGCCAAATTAAATCAATTCAAAGATGCCCTATCAATCCATGAGAGAAAATCAGAAGTTGTTGTTTACTCATATTCTACAGTTTGTCGTAATTAAAGGTTGTTTTAGGTGTGAAGCTGTTGAAAAACTTAAACTTTCTTAAGAAATATAATTTGTTTCTTCTAGTCTTGAAAACTGTATCATCGTTTCGTCTCTGGTCCAGTATAACACCAAAACCACCTCCACATCCACTATAAGGAGAACTTGGATTGACTTGTTACTGCACCTCTTAGGAACCACAAATACCTCTTTTGTCTTATCTGTCCATCTTCTGAACCCACTGAATCACTTTCAGGGCATATGGGTTGCTGGAGCCTATCCTTGTTGGGGGGGGGGGGCATGGTACACCCTGGACAGGTCCAAGGTCTGTTGCAGGGCTTCACACATGCCTGAGGAAAACATACAAACTCCAAATGTCCCAGCTGGTATTTGAACCTCAGCTTCCTGGTAAGAGGTGAAAGTGCTGACCACTACACCACAGTGCAGCCCCATTTTGTCTCATTCGCTTTTAAAATCAGGTGATGTTTTTTTTCCAAAGAGGGGTTTCAGGCAGAAAGAGAGAGATTGAGGAAGTCCTGAAAGCTTCACTGGTTTCAATAAAGTTCACTTTGAAGACATTTTTCCTGTTCTTGCTTCCACCTGCTGCCCTAACAGAGGGGAAGGATGTTAAACACTATGTCATTAACATTATCTCAGTAATACTTCAACATTTTTCATGCCTGGAATTTGTCCCATTTTGAAACAAGTGTTGGCAGATTGAATAAATGCTTAAGAATTCCAGCAGAAAAACCAAAGGTTTGAAAAGGGTTTTATAAGCAGCCAGCAGTTTTCTTTCATTCACGCCTGACATTTAGGTTTCAGATCAAGCCTGTCGGTGGGGCAGCTTCTCTTGTTTTCTCTTCTCACCACAGAACTACAATTATTACTCACTGATAATGTATGTGTGGCTTCCTCCAGACTTAGATGCAGGAATGTTGTTTTAAGCAGAAACTTCAAAGCTGGAAGGAGATTGTTTGATCTCAAAACTTTATTATCTTTAGGTCTTGACCGCAATATAATTACTCTTCTTAGCTAAACAATAAGAAGAGTAGTCGCCCAGCGTATCTCCTCCTGCTATCAGCTCTGCAGTTCTCGCCTGATAAATACGAGCTCACAAGGACCTGTTATGTCCGAGGCACGCGCTTCGTACGGAGCCAGCAGCGCCTTTGAAACGCCATGATGCTCCCCCCATTGCACGGTTTAGAGCAGAGCATGACATACGATGGTTGCTGCTTTCTGTCTTTGTAATAAAACGCCTCATCTGTTAATACTAAAGTATCTTTGTGCAATCTCACTGTGTAGTTTTTAATCATAAGTACATAAATAATAATGTTACTAATAAACATAACTAACAAACATTTACTAATAGTACTTTATATATATATATATATATATACATAGACATATATATTTATAGCAGTGACGTGCGGTGAGGTTAATGGCTGGTGAGGCACTGATGTCATCAGTCAGATTTAGAAACATAGGAACCATACTGAGTAACTTATTCACCATTTAATTGACAACAGTTAACGTGTTTTGTTTAAAATATCATTTCAACGTGTTTTTTTTTTCATATTCAAACTGCAGCATAGAAAAAAGCACAAACGTTATTATCATCTTACCTTTACTTGTACATACATCTTACCTTTACTTACTAGCACAAGGGTTACAGGGATTTATGGGTTTGAAAGACGGATGGATAATCTAATCTTGCTTCAATGAGAGTGGGGTGTCACTGACACTGCTGATTTTAGAAAGCCGTGACGGATGAGGATAGAAAATAATTATTTTGACATTCAGATATTCGGTTTTTAGCAGCAGCCATTAAACTAAAAGGGACATTTAACAGAAATGCACAAAAAAGCATAATTCAATTATAGAACTGTGTATAATTCTGTACTGACAGTATGAATCGTAAAAAAATGGTATAGAAATAAATTTTGAAGATGTCAAAATCATTGCTGCTTGAAAACTTGATATATTTAGGATTTGTACATAAACTACGGTATATGTTTTTTTTCCTGTATTAGATAAAAAAGTCAGAACATAAGATAAACTGCCCAAATAAAAGTATTTATACAAAATGTTTTGGTTTTTTTAAATCCAGTGACCAATATTAAATCCAGGTCTGGAAGAGATGATTTAAAATATTCACAAAACAAGGCGTATAGTGATCATTAAAGCTACTCCTAGAACCAAATAGTAAAATGTATTTGATTAAATTTGATCAAATATTTAGCATGGAACAAATATTAAAAGACAGATTATTTAAAAGGATGAATTCATTATTATAAAGTTGCTTGATTGGGTTTCCTGTTACAACGGTACTAAACTCTATATCTGCTGCAACAGATTGGATCATTCTTCTGATTTTTGGTTCCCTGTCAAGTTCTTTAATAGCAACCAAATCAGTAATGCATCACTGAGCAATTAAACTCAGTTAAATGGTTTATCCCCACCATGCAATAACAGTTCAGGTCTTGCTACACATCAGAATGCCAGTAACTCAATGTATAGAAATGCTGCTTCCAGACCTGGTCCTTACACATTTTAGTTGTTGTTTTATATTACAAGAATGATGCACATGTGGGAAAGAACTGGTGTTTCTTCATCATATTAAAAACAGTTTCTGTCACGTGCAGATGATAGTTTCAGTGTTAAGATCCACATGCAGGACATGAGAATCAGTCAGACATAAAGATAGTATTTCAAAGGCTAAAAAAGAGGCAGATATGAATCATAATCATAAATGAAAATTAATTAAAAAGTCAAAGAGAGTTCTGGAGCACTATTCTTAGCAGGATTGTTTTTAATTCGGTCACATTGATGCCATGTGTACTTCTTTTGTTTTCGTTATTTTCCAATCAACTTACACCCTTAAAATATAAAAATCCAAGGCATTGTTACAATTCATTGAGGCCAGCCTCAGACCGGTACTCTACCACCATCATGTTTGACTGTTGCTATAACAATGTTTCAGTAAATCCTAATAAGACACATAGCTTACAAAAACAATTTTATGTTTTGTAGTCTTAGGGACATTTTAGAAGTTATTGAGTTCTCCTGATCCTGTCCAGTCTCAGTCTCCTGCTATTTTTTAACTTTATTTTTCTGTGGATCAGTTTTTCGATTACTCTCTGCACTGATTTTTGTATTTCTCAAGGCATTTTGGCTGGTTGGTCAAATTTATTATCAAAACATTGTTTGACTTTCCCACACTGGGCTGTTTCTTTTGCCCACTAAATATTTTATATCAATATCATTTTCTCTTTGGTTGATCTCCACTCTTTTGTGCGCCCTAACAGTCCATCTGCATTCACACATAGCTTCACCACTACAGGATTTCACATGCATACAAATCAACTTGCTTTGCCTGCACCACAGTTCCCATAATACTTCACCTGACAAGTAAAGTAAAAAAATCCAAGGAACTGAGCCCTATAGTGTGATCAAGATAGTTTCAAGGCATCTTTTTCATGAAGTAGGCACAGAGAAAGGATGTGAGATGTTTTCCTCTACCTCCTGCTTTTCTCATGTTGTCATGCCCATTTTCATTGTTTGGGGAGTCATGGGTTGTATGTGTCCATCAAGGGGAGGGGGAAGGGCATAAAGGGCAGGTTAGCTTTAGCTTAAATTTGCCTACAACCATCCATCCATCTTTAGAACCCGCTGTATCCCTTTTGGGGTTGCTTGAGCCTATCCCAACTACTGTTAAGTGAATTTAGGGTACACCCTGGACAGGTCGCCAGTGTGTTGCTGGGTCACACAATCAAACACACGCCTGAGGACAGTTTGGAGAGCTAAATCAAACTATGAAGTATATTTTTGGACTCTGGGAGAAAGTTGAGTCCGAGAAAAAAAACCAAACATGAACGAGGAGAACATGCAAACTCCACACATAAAAGGTCCCAAGCAGAGATTTAAATGGGGACCTTCTTGCTGTTTTTAATTGTAATACTACGTTCAAACTAGGCATGTGACATTCAAGCATTCTGAATGTGTGTTTAGCAAATTGTGTTCACACCGGACTGTCGCGACCCGATGCTAGTGCACATCCGCCACCTAGAGGCTTAGTGTGAAATGTTGAAGCGGTGCAAATTTCCGTGAATCTTGCTCCAGACTTTTTCTTTCAAAGCTCTTTTCTGACTCAGCGTCATAAAATTTAGTACGGGGACAAAGCGCAATCAAGAAATACTTCTTCGTGATCAAACGGTTGGCACTTTTGTGGATTAATTGAGGACAGCATCCATTCGTCCATTTGAAGTTTGACCTGGCTTAACTTTCATTTTAAATGGCTGCGTGTTTTTTCCAAAGAGTCCGAAAACTTTCGTAGAAACTACTCAAAGCATGAAAAATGATTTTCCTAAATAAAGTTTGGTTTGAGTTAATTAATCTTTCACTAACTTACGTAGACAAATACAAATACAGTTTGCATGGTTAGATTTTGTTAATCCTTTTTTATTATTTGATAATTTTGAATGATTTATGATACACTGGATTATAAAAGCATTAACTTTTTTAATTTTTGCCTCCTCTACTCCTCAATCTTAGGAAACAATTTTAAAAGTGAATTAGATAAAACAAATCTAAACCTGGATCGTTTTGTTTTTTCATGGAGAACAGACTTTTGCAGAGAGTTACATAAGCAGTATTGTTCCATTAGAAGAAAACTGCCTGCTTGTCACAAGGTGTTCTTGCCACCAAATTAAAAATTCCCTCATTCAAAACACAATGGAAACACGCCAGTGGTCCTGCGAATGTTCCCTGCCATTTGCCAAAATTTAAATGAGGACCGAGGGGATATTTTGTTTTCCCATCGTGGAATAGAAATGTTCACATGGCTTTTGTAGCATCTGATTTAAGAGCAGTTAGGAGAATTTCTACAGGCAGACAGGCACTGAATCCCAGCTGATGACAGATTCTCCCTGGAGGGGAGAGGCAAGATTAGATTATCTCACAAGCTGTCACCTTGAAATGGACAAAAATGAGAAAAACAGACAGGAAAAGAGACAGACTGATCTGAACACAGATGACATTTTCAAACAAGAAAAAAGCAACAAGCCGAGGGGCGTTGTGTCTTTTTTAATGTGTGAATGTATTCTTTTTCTTAATATATGTGCATTTCAAACAAATTGATGTCTCAACTTCTGTTCAACATTTCATCACTCCCCCAGTTTTCTGTCTTGCTTCTATTTTTTTCCCATCTGGTGCATTTCTGCCTCTTTGACTCTATTTTCTGCACTCACCTGTTTCCCTCCATGTCTTTTCTCTTCTACTGTAAATTTTGCTACATCTCCCCCTCCTGTTGTCTGCCCACGCGTCCTCCTCACTCTCTCCTCAACTCTCGAGTTAAAATATTCATGCCCATCCACACAGAGAGAGCAGAAGCAGCAGCAGCCGGAGCCGCAGGAGTCAATGCTTTCAAAGTTGCGGGGCCTCTGAGTGTACAGTGAGAGGAGAAGGAGGAGGAGGAGGACGGGCAAAGATGTTGGGAGGTCAGTGAGAGCAGGTGAAAGAGAGACATGCATTGTGACATGAGAAAGAAGGGCGCCGTGAGGAGGTGAGCCCCTCCCTCATATCAAACACACGTGATTCTCTCTGCAGCTGAAACACATCAATGACAGTTTATTTTAAATAATTCGGTTACAGTTGTGGTCTGGGATGGGATCTTCATCCGAACTGTACTTAGACCCACTCCAATTAAAACTGTGTTGTTGGTGTCTATGTTCTTGTGCCATTTTGTCTGATAAAAGGAGACATATGTAGAGAAAATTAAATTTAAAATTGCATTTCTGAATATTTCTTTTTTCAAAGTGTTGTGAATCAGGAACAGATGAAAAAATACTGTTTGAATAAAATTTGTATGACAGAAAATACGCTGGGCGGACCTCAAACTCCCTACTCTGAGCGTTCAGCAATGTGGAGGGGAAGGGGGGGTGGGCTTGCTCTGTACCAATGGTCCTGCCCACAACTCAGAGAAATTTCCAATGAACTACTGATGCTCTGCAGAAACCTTCCTAGAAAATGACACTGAATTTTTGATTCTGGCTAAAAGCGGCATATTCATAATTTAAAGCACTGGGAACACTTTTACAATAAATAAAGATGATCAGAAGGAGACATTAATGAACTATTTGTGTTTGGAGTGAATTAGGCCCCTTTTTGGTAGACTGACACAAAAATACAGCTTTTATATGTTTATGGCACCCCTTAAAAAAAAACATCAATCTGATTTTATACTACAGATCATTCAAACAACGTAGTTGTGAATTTTTGCTCTTTTCAAGTAAAGGTTTACAAAGCCCTTTACATGTGTCTAAAAGCCAAAAAAAAATAGCATAAATGTTTTACAGCTTAAAATCATAACCAATTCAAATTAGTAACTCTGCACTTGTACTTGTACTTTCTCCCCTCTCTCTCTTTTTTTTATTTTTATTTTTCTTCTAACACCCCACTTACATGCACACTTTTCCCCTCTCCCTCCCCTTTAATAAAAAGTATATATATATATATATATATATATATATATATATATATATATATATATATATATATACTCTGTAATGTAACAAATAAAAAATAAAAAATAAAAAAAAGGGGTTTATACAAATTTACACCCTGGTTACCCGAAGATACATAACCTCTTCTTGTAATAGTAAAACTTGTCCAACACAAAAGGCCTCCAGCTCTCATCTGTTCGCTCAGTTCTTGGATAGAACAAGCTGAAAAGAAGAATAAAATTAAATGTAAAAATTAAAAAAAAGAAAAACACAGCAAAGGATTTCAAAACGCAAGAAATAGACAGAGCCATCCATCTATCGACTACAATTTGGCCACACAACCACACACTCTCACATTCACATCTAGAGCACTCAAGTAACCAATCAACGTGTGACAAATTTTTGGATTGTGAAGGAAACTGAAGAAAACTCACCCATGCTCGAGGAGAACAGTGGTCAGAGTGCTGACCACTACACTAGACAGAGCATGTGAGCTAATTAAAAAGTTAAAATAAAGTAAATAAATGAATTTTAAAGAAATTGCTGTCATTCACTCTTCACTGAAGTCACCATGGATTTGTTAACACAAAAAGTAGCAACAACAACTAACTTTCCCCACAATTTTAGTTGGCTCAAGCTAAGCCGGATGTAATAATAATACAGTAAAGAAGACAACTTTTTTTAAATTTAAAACAATTGTTTGACACTTTCAATATAAACATGCAGTAGGGATACAATAATTCACTTTTCTCATTATTCAAGTCAATGGTTTAAAACATGGTTCTATGCTCCACATCCTCTGCTTGCCCATTTGGCACAATCTTTGTCCAGTTTCTCACTCGTGATCTTTAGTAGTCTAATAATTACTCAGAGTTTTGAAGCAGTCTGCATCCAGGTCTTGCTGACAGGATTGTGCACGCTCCCATTAAGAGTCAAATCCTGGGTTGTTTCCAAGCAACCTACATAAAGCTGCAGCTGCTGTAAGGGAAAATGAGCTTCAAAGCTTTCCAAAATGCTTTATATGCCTCAATAGTAGCATTTGGGTGACGTTTCTTTGTGATGAGCAAAATAAAACAGAAAAGACATTAAAATGAAAAGGAGAGATATTTAAGACTGGAGTTGCTGACAACACATAACAAGATTAGCTGAAAGTGATGAGATACCCACTCTTTGCTTGCTTTTGTGTGATACAAACAGCTTTGAAAATGAATAATAGCCAGGACTTAATTTGTAGGACGCTCTTCAACTCTAAACCCAAGCATGGCTCATGATTGTTCCTTGGATTCAACACATATCAAATCTGCATTTTTGTTTTATAGTCACGTTTCTAAAATCAACAGGCAAACTCAAAAAGATTTTTCGCTTCAAAATGGATTCATCTTATAAAATATATTAATTAACAATAATTAATAGTCATGGCTGGAACCCTGATTATTTCTATTGATTTTATTTAAACAATAAATATTTATTGAATGTTGGCGTACAAGTGTGTAGACTTTCTAGAAGGCCCATCATAAGCCCTAGGAATCATGGGAAATTGGAAGTATTAGCGGTGTTAGATTTAATACCTTCTCAGGATGGTTAAATGTGTCAAATTCCTCAAGATCAGTTATGATTTCTAATTTCATAATTGTTTTCTGTAATCTTCTATGTTTACAATAAACTTGATCTAAACTCAAAATCAAAGTTGACCAAGTTTCAAGTACAGCATGACTCAACACATTTTTTCTAGGAAAAAATACTAAAGCACAGGACTGACAGGTTTAGTTACAGTACAGAACCAGTACAGTGTTCCCTTGCTATATCATCGTTCAGTTTTCACAGTCTCTCTATTTTACTGATATTTTTTACAGTGAAGCTTTTTTTTTTTTGCAGCACACTGTTTTGGGTCCTGATTGGCTGTTGACCTTGTCGATCAATCTCTTTGTCCTGTGACTCCTGACCTGACTTAATTTTTTAATGAAAGTTTGAACATCTATTGTGGGTTATTTTTAGAACACAACCCCTGTGATAAATGAGAGAAAATTGTATTCCTCCAGTGAAATTTGTACATGTCTGCCTTGCTGCTTAGAAGCATTGACATTAGACACAAAATCGTGAAGAAGAACAGAGTTGCAACAAAAGGATTTTTTTTCAGTCACGCGACTCCTCCAGTTTATCGCAAACGTCTGAGACTTTTGAGTCTGAAGGAGGTGCTGTAAGGGTGGAGGGGATGAAGAATACACCGGTCCTTCGACTTCAATGCCAGCTGCTAAGGAATATTTTACAGCTATTTCCTGAATTGCTACCAACCGAAGTTTGTTCCCCTGAACAAAGAAAAGACATCAGTTGATTCAGAAACGGCTGGAAAAATCCTGAAATGCTCAGGAAGATAATGCGGTGAATAATTATCATCTGGATGAATGAATGTTGGATGAAACCGGCATCTTCTGAAGGAAAATGGCCTCTCGCACTTAACTGATAAAAAAGGATCTTAGGCCGGGTGTATCTCCGTATTCGCAGATTGTGCGTATTCCCACAGCGGAGACCACAACGGGCAAACAGTGACAAAAGATTTGTTTTGAAGTGGAGAAAAGCAGCTTTGCGTTGAAATGCAACACTTTACAGTAGGGAAAAGATGCAATCAATGTAAATCAACTGATTCTAAAGCGGAGAAAAGTGGCTTTGCGCTGTTATACAAAACTTTACAGAAGTCACGTGTTACAATAAAAGTCGAGGAGTTACAGTATGTCAAAGAGGTTGTGTTATTTGGATGTCACTGGTGACATTTCTGGTGTTAAAGGGCTAGAAAAGCTGGTGGAAACACTATATGGTTAAGCAACAAGGCGAATGCAGGCAAACTATTATAGAAGGTCAAGGGGGGGTTATAAAGAAGAAGGAACTCAAGGAATGATATAGATACGGTGCAAAGAGTTAAAAATGCAAATATTGAGTGCAAACCCAAGAAACATGTTTACCGTGTGTTATGAATTATCATGCAAATAAGGGTCAAAAAGATGAAATTCTTTCTTTTTCAATTAAACTCATGGATGAAATTGTGTCTTAGAGCTCTTTGGATCACTGACACCTGTGGTAAGTGCTTTGCCTGGTGAGTTTAATTAAAGGAGAAACTAATAAAGACGGGCATTCCACATTATTAAAGCAGACAAACATTTTCAAGCAATATGAGAAAGAAAACGAATCTCTGCTGCTGAAAAGTAGGAAATAGGTAAATGCCTTGAACAAGATATAAAAACCTTGGATATTTCATGTAAACGTAACTGTGATCATCGTAGTATTAAG
Source organism: Oryzias latipes (assembly GCF_053564925.1). Lineage (NCBI taxonomy): Eukaryota > Metazoa > Chordata > Actinopteri > Beloniformes > Adrianichthyidae > Oryzias > Oryzias latipes. The sequence continues at coordinate 8,335,757 of NC_136244.1, forward strand.
AGATTTGTAGCTGATTCAGAGCATACAGGGTTTGTGCAGATAAAGGCAGAATCGGAAAGGTTTCTGCCAGACAAATGCGTCAAATTAAGAGAGCAGCTTCTAAAATACCATTATAAAGCAGCAAGCACATATTTGAAGCTGCTGGTGTCCCTGAATTCCACCAACATCAAGGTGTAGGATCCTCCAGAGGCTTGCAGTTTTACATAAACCTTCTATTCCGCCTAAACAACACTCACAAGCAGGAACAGCTGCTGTGGGCCCAGACATGCATGCAGATTAATTTTCAGTCTTGTTCACTAGTGAGTGCTGTGCAACCCAGCAGTTCACATCCAAACAGCAGCTCTATGAGGCTATTCTGACATCCTGCAAAGAAATTCTAGCAGAAACTCTCCAAAAACTCACAAGTTCAATGGATGCAGGAATTGTGAAGCTGCTACAAAATAAGGGGTCCTATGTTCAAAGGAACTTGAAGATGTTTTTCATTGGAATAGCTTTTGAATTCATTTAATATGACTTCCTAATGCAGAAAATTTGACCAATGACCATTTTCAGTTCTTTAGAATCCATAAAATGTTGCGGAACTCTTGTGTGTGTAATAATGTGGAACAGTGACTTTGAAGGTTTTTATTTTTAAAGAAACATCTTTAGGAAGTTTGTTCAATAACATTTTAATATACGTTTATACGTTCTATTGGTTTGTCACTTGATAATTTCTCTTACTTGCAATGAGTATTTAGAAAATCATATTAGCAGCTTTTGTAAGTGCCTGACACTTCCAGGTGGTTTGGAGCTAAATGAAGGTGAGAAAGGTTTCTAGGGTAGAAGCGCCCTAAATCCACTGTAATATTGTACTGTATCTTCCTTTTTAAAATGTATATTCATATACAATGGAATCTTTTCATAAAAAACGCAGATTCATTGATTCCTGCAGCCTGAAAGTTCACACGAGGCTCCCTTTTGTGGGTCATCCTGACCCAGGTCATCCCAGCATGGCCACTGTTTGCACTGCTGTGACCGCATGATAACACACACTAACCACAGTGGTCGAACAGAGCTAAAAGATTTGCTCTGACTTTCTGTCCCACTGGCAGCGGAAGACAAGTGGAACAGACTGAGGGGAGAGAAAAAAGGCTCTTGAAGATGTGAGTAATGCCTCAAATCTGCAGCTCCTCAGAGGGAATCTGAGAGCAGCAAATTATTCAATAATGTATTGATTTTCTTGCAGAGCTTTTTTATTTTGACGATTATACCAAAAAAAAAGATTACCTAAAACTTTTTGACTTAGTTACTCAATATAAATGTCTCTGCCAGAAACCTGAATGAAAAAATATCAACTTTCCATCTCCAAAAAACCTGTTTTGAATGAAGATTCAATCTCTGAGCGCCTTTTGTGCTCCAGTTTTCTCATCAAAAGCGCCTTGCCCTGAACACTGAACCCTTCATACGCTGATTAAAATGCAGTGTAGCATCGTTCAAAGACGGAGAGGGGGCTGGTTTTGCATTTTAAGCAGCACATCCAGCATTTAGATGGGATATTACAGTAAAACAAGGGCTTAAAATTCAATGGGAGATTATGCACCACCTGAACTTGCTGTGGTAAACTGACATTCTTTTGATGACTGGTGGGTGGGGAAATCATCAAAAAGACATAAAGAAGTGCTCATCATTTAAGCCCATTTAAGTCACATGCACCTGTATGGGGGGTTACGGGTGCTGCCGGGTTGTAAAGAGGAGCGACTGCATCTTCAGCCTTAGTCACAATGTCCTTATAGATGGATACGGGATGTCTGAGAGGGAAAAATGGACAAATCTGTGAGGGGCACGCAGGCGGCCCACACAAAATTTTAGGAACATAGACCGCTCAGTGAGCGAAAATATTCACGCACATTTTTTCTATAGCTGTGCTCTGGGTGACAGGTGATATAATGAACTCTTAAACAACATATGAAAGTAAGTAAGGAGGAAGTAGCGACGATTTTTCAACTCCCTGGAAACCTGCACATTGTACGAGACGCCTCCAACGCAGTTCTTGGGCACCTGTTGAATGCTCTATGCATGCAGCCTGACTGTTAGAAATTAGGAAATTAGACAACCAGAGTGTAGTTTGTGTGGGCATCCTACCGGCATCCTATGGGAAACTATGTATCACCTGCACACCCTGTGGGTGCAGCATTGGTGCGCGGTCAGTAAAGGATTAGTGCGTGCACCTTACTAATGACTAGACTGTAGGCAAAGGGCACTATACGACAGCATCACCCATACGGCATAAGTGCGTGTTATTTACATCATCTGTACAAATACTTTACGAAGCACTTACAACACCCACGACAATCGTACTTTCTATTTTCATGATTAAGGTGGCCCCCAGGGGGTGTGATGAGCTTCATCCAGTGTGGGTCCTTGGGCAAGACCCTTTCACGCTACCACCTAACTATGTAGCCACAAGGGGGCCCAAGTCTGGGTCGTCCTGTGCCGGTCCCCGGCCCAAATGGAACATAACATTACCGTATTCGTAAGGCAAATGTAAATTATACATACCTATGACTTATGGGTGATGCTGTTGTACTCTTTGTACAGTGCGCAGGATTTAAGGAGAGATTGAAACAATAAAAATCTGTATGAGATGCCTGCGTCTCAACAACTACACATTTACCGTCACCTGCAGCACGCCTGTAGGTAAAAGGGCCAGAAAATGTTTGCTCTACGGGCTCAACACGCTGTCTGTGGCCTTACTATTTCCAGCAGGCCATCTGCATGGCCCACACACGTACAGGTTTGCCCATTTTTCACCTGCAAACAGCTTGTATCCCCCCGTCAGAACAGTTGGGACTAAGACTTTAGCATGAGTCTATGACAGAAATGTATGAAACAGAGCTGTATTCTAAAAACCACTGAAAATGTTGTTAAACTGATGAATTTTCACCACATGTCTGGGTTTCCATGTAAATCTGACTCGATTTTTTTTTCATCTGGGACTTCCAGCATGGTCAAACGGAACCTGGTTCAATCCACCCGCTCCATCTATCTGGGCCTGGCATGTCTATCTCTCACTCTTCATCTCCTTCTGGCCTGTTTCTGCCTCTCAGTCCTCCAGACCGCCTGCACCCCGCCCGCCTCCTCCACCTCCTCTTCTATTCCAAGAACAGATCCTCAATCGCGTCAGTCCTTCTCGTCGCCTGCTGCCTCTTCCTCAGACAAACTGCCAAGTGGCCTTCAGAAAGCGAACGCGTTTGACCCCGACAGGGAAAAAGCACTCAGAACTGAGACAGATGAAGAAAAAACACAACCGAGGCCCGAAAACCTAAAGCAGAGGGTGAAGGGTCACTCCAAGCTGGAGGAGCTGTTCAGCCACCCACTCTACAACCTGCCACGCCCACCAATGCAGCAAGATGATTGGCTGCTTAGGGTAAAAGCAGATGAGGACGGAGGGGATGAAGGAAGTGAGGAAGAGGAGAAGGAGGACTTTCTTCCTCATGACAGTGAGTGGTGAGTAAAATGAGACATCATGAACTTAAGATCTGTAAAGGCTGAACGGACTTTGAAAATGTCCTTCACCGAACATCTGTGAGTTTAGCAGAAGGTTTATACAGTTTGTCATATGAGCAACCTGCTGCTGACATGCATTCTAATAGTTAAACACTGATGAGTTGGCTTTATTTTGTTAATGAATCACTGAAAGTAACTGGTGAGAGTCATGGTTTCATCATCTGCAGGATAACAGGAAGAGGTTTGGCTGCCTGCGCGACACAACTCTGTGTTTTTCATCTTTGCCAGCCCTCACAGCTCATCGGATCATCAAGCCACATTCCTCTTGATGATCAAGCGGGAAGAAGCTGTTTAATCTTGATCCGCCTTTTCATCCTTTTAGCTTTTGGCACTCAATCCTGCACATTTCCTCCTCAGCTCGTTAGGATTTAAGGTATTATCTGGAGCTTTACGTGTGAGAATGAGAGTTGCAGCTGCATAAATATCTTTTTTTGTTGTCTGGTTTCCCAATGTAAGTCATTAAAAAAAATCCAGGAGAAATTTCTGGATTTACACAGAATTAAACTACAAAAAAACTGTTTAAATTGTACTTTGAAAACAAAACGTTTCCATGCTGCAAGAACCCCAAAAATCGAGGTTTTATTAAAAGAAATGTTGTTGTTTTTTTAGTTTAAGCTTCATAATTAGTCCTTTTTTTGCAATATTTTATGACTTTTTTATTGTTTAAATTTTTTAAAACTATTGCTGGCACAGCTGTATAGCAAAGACTAACGACAACAGACATTAAAGGGCTATTTTAATATTTTGTTCTGTTAGTGCATGAGTTTTGCAGCTTTTGACGAAGGTTTTTTTTTTTTTTTGGAAGCCAGAAATACAAAAAGAATTTCGAATATGCACTTTGTCCAGTCTTTTATTGGATGGTACATTTCCACTCACTACAAAAATTTAACCTGTGATAAAAAGTAAAGAATAAAAGTTTAAAAATGTTTCTTTGTATCTCAAAGTAAGGCTGTAGATGCCTTCTGCTCTCTGTTTGAATTTTGTTTATTTGAATTTTATTAGCTATTAGACAGCTTATAGCATTATTGAATTCTAACTATTGGGGCTTTTTGGTTACTTCTTTTAGGGGTCACCAAAGCCAATCGCACTGTGTTATCCTCTTCATGACCCAATCCTCTGTGTTTACACACAGCTGATGTATTCTTAAATTACATTTGTACATGATTTAATCAACTTGTTTGCTCCTCCTGAACTCAAATCTCATTCTGTGCCCTTTCCTTTTTAGAAAAATGTTTTCCACCACTGACATTTCACCAAAAACCAAACTTCCTCATCACCTGTTTCCTTCACCTACATGACCATTAAAGTCTACTCCAAACATTCTCTTCTTCCCTTTAGGGACACCCAGGGTCACCTCATCCATCTCCCTCCAGAATTTCTCCTCCAGCTCACATCCTGTTGAGCAAAATCAGTGACGACATTCAATGTCACACCTTCAACTCCAGCTTCAGACTCATCACTCTATCTTACAGTCCCTTCACCTCCTGAACATTTACATCAAGCAACTCCTTCAGGATTACTCCTGTTCCATTCCTCTTTCCATTCACGCCATGATCTATAAGCTTTGCTTCCTTCAACCTGGTCTCTTGAACACATCCACCGTTCTTCTTTCTGTAATTTGAGGTAACTACATTTAAAGTATCTCCCCTAAGTCCCCTACACTTGTCTTTCCTTTATTCTCAGGTCAACAGCACCGGTGGCAGTTGTTAATCTGGGCTATGACTGGTCCAAGATGAAATGTCTGTTTGGTTTTTGGTTTGGTTTTTCATTTTATGCCCCTCCTGACACTCTGCATTTACCTGGACTTGGGACCAGCACACAAAAGCATTGTGCCTCCTTGTGTTTATATTAACTATATACTAATAGACCTAAAAAGTGTTTGTGTTTGTTGGTGCGTGTGTGTAGGTGTCTATATATTCCCTCAAAGTTCTACTTAATTATAGTTCTAACTATAGTTTTACGTGGTTTTATTTACTGACACAACACAAATGGTCACATTTTTCAAATTTTACCAGAATAAGTCATTTTGTTTTGTAATTAATAAATTTAAAACATTTGTAGAAGGATCTGATTAAAAATATTTATGCTAAAAAACATACTCTGCTCCCAGTAATGAGCTTTGTGGAACCCCACAGTTTCCAGTTGTCGCACTGGCAGTTATTTTACTAAAACTGTAGAGTTTAAGGTATGTGTGTGTTGTTATTGACAAAGGAAACCCTTTGTGTATTTTTCCATGAGTTTTCACCAAAACCTGCATGTTTATGGTTCTGTTTTTTTCTGTTTTTTTAGCCATACCTGCAGGCAAAGCACCAGTCAGGAGGAAGGCTATGATGAAACCACTTGGACAAGTGATAAAGAGACTCACCCTCCCTGGCTGCGGTTCCACTTGGGCATCTCTCGCTGGGAGCTGTACGACAGGAAAGACTCCAACCTGGCCCAGTTGACTCACTATCTGGCAACACAACCCATCCTCAGAGCTGGTGAGCCAAAAGACAGAGAAAACATGGAAGCAGGTGGAATTCATAGACTGAAATGAACAAAGGCTCTCTTCAAAAGAACGTTGATTTATATTTAAGCTCCTGAAAGCATCCTCTCTCTGAAGGACATCTGTACTTCACCAAAAATTGTACTAAAAAAAATATATAAAAATGTTTTAGTTCTTATATTTTTATTGTTTGATTCCATAAACTAATTAAATTGTTTTGGCCCAACCGGAATTTTAAACAAACTCATTTTTTTCAGTGAAACTAAAATATTTTGGGGGTTTTTCAGAGTTTAAATGATAGAGATGAGACAGGATCTATGTTAAAAACCAGGAAACAAAGGATTTGACTAAAGAAAAGCTGAATTTTCATCACACTCTTTATATATCTTGACAACCTATCCATCGTGCTTTCAAACTTTAGCTTCAGGTGACCTTGTTCCTCTGCAACAATTTTCACAGCTCAGCTTTGATTGATTGCTGAGGTGACTGTCCACCTCTTTGATTGAGTTTCAGAGGTTTCAATCGAGTTCAGGTTTGGAAACTGGGCTGCTGTTCCTTTCTCCACTCTTGGATTGACTTATTTGTCATAGTGCATCACGATCCTCAGGGTTTGGAAACTATAGGTTAGAGCCGAAGGAGGCCAGGAAAACCTTGCATGTGGACTAAATCATGCCCATTTTCAGTCTCGCTTAAACCCCCACCCAATCACTTTTCAGAATCTCTAGTTGTGTCCAAATTCCCTCGCTAATCCCTAACCCCTAGAACACTAGTGTAAAACTATCCAGTGCCTTGGAATTTTCACCCAGTTCAGTCTTAGGCCCACTACTTTTCATTTTTTATTTAAACGGCAAAAATGATGTCACTGATGTTTCAAAGTAAAAACCTAATAAATCTTAACATTTTTTCAACATTATTCAGGAGTCTACTGTGTTCTAATGATGAAAACTTAGATGAGTTTAAAAAATGAATGTAGGTAGATATATAGCATTACCTATGATAACGCTAGTATGAATGCTGTAAGCTGAATCTGGCTGCTGAAGATGCTAGTGCTGATACCTGTATGGAAGAAAAATAATAAAGAAATAAGGAGAAACAGGACCACTAAACAGCTTTCACACAAACACATTTTTTTTTTCAAATGACAAATTGTTCAAAAGCAATGCATTGTGGTCTATGTTTGCCAATCTAGTGAGCATTGATTGATGAGCACTTGCTTTTAACTTTTGGGAAATTTCCCGGGCACCAGATTATGGAATTGTAGATTTTGAACACTTTAAAGGAACGACCCTATAGTGCACTATGTTGTGAGTAGTGAAGGAATGTGGCCCCGTTTTCTGAGGTCCGAAGTGGACCACAGGTAATGGTAAAAGCAGAAAATTACACTCATGAGAGAAGATATTTGTTTAGATCCTTAGATTTTATTGCTCTATAACCATTTTAAATGATTCATTTAATCAAAACTACTTTTATAATTATTTTCCTGATGAACCTAAACCATCTCTTTCCTAATAATTCAATTGTTTTTACTGCTTTGCTATAAACTTTTCACTAGAACAGACTGTCAAAAAAAGATGCATTTGCTTCTAGGCCCTTGCAGAGAAACATGAGTGTAATGCTCCAAATCAAAGGACATCGAAGGCCTGAGCACAGAAAGAGAAGCCAAGGGAATTCAGAATCCTCAAATTCTGTTATAGATTTAAAAAGAAATTACCTGTATGTGCAGCCTAACTGATCTTTGTTGGCCAGAGAACAAGGCAAAAATTCTCCAAACAGCAACTGAGAGCTCCAAGAAAATATTTTCGGATGATAAAACACTGGGTTTTGGCAGGCGACACGCTCCGCTGTTGTAAGGTCATGAATTTAATCCACCCACAAACTTGTGCTACCCCAACACCAGCAAGTGCTGAGCCATCTGCACATGAGCACAAAGATTCGCACGACGGCATTAAGACGCGCAGATGCTCGATTTGTGTTTGCTCCTCTGAAGCAGCAAGCCTGTCTTCTCTCTTCTGCAGCTGCTGCATGAATAATGGATGACAACGTGTCAGACACTGCAAATTAGGCACTAATCTCAACTAAAGGTGTGTTTTTCTCTCACTAGGTCATCTTTTCCTTGAAGTCTAACAAGTAAGCCACCACAGGAATCCCTAAATTTTACTTTTTTTAGGACATCAGCATTTTATCTGAACTAGTATTTTGAAAAGACAAATATTTTGTTGTTTGATCCAAAAACTACTTTTCTGATCATTAGTCTAAAAAGCAACAAAAAAAACAACCTTTTGTTTATCTGTTAAAATAATTTGTTGGTTATAAAATATCACCCAAGTCTACTTTTTTGTGATTTACAAATGAAAAGGAACAATATTAGAGTGGAGCAAAATATTTAGCATATACTTATGTCAAATCAAACATTTTCTTGCATAAATTAACAAAATAGTCCTGCAGCAAAAAAGTAAATAAAACAGCGAGCAGCATTGTAGGTGCTACCCGCCCCAGCCTTCGCCGTCCCCTTTTGACCCGCCCTCACTGGCTGAATGGTTGCTAAATGCTCCTCACTCCCCCCTCTGCCACGTTGGCCAGAACTGCATCCCAAATTTATGAAGAAAATTTAAAAAAAACGTGTTTCAAAATGTCGACTTTTGTTTTGGTTTTATCTCCATTTTCTTTCTTGGTCTCCTGGGGATGATATACAGATGGATGTGATGTTTAGAAATATCAGCAGAAGTACATTTTGGGATTTCCTTGACAACAGTGGTTTTGGTTAACCATGCCTACATTACTAAAATGTTCATATTGCATGTTATTTTGTTTCATTCAGCTCTAGCCAGAGATTCAAGTATAAACCTTTCACAATATTATGGTAAACAAATATGCCAGCAACACCGTTCAAAATCAACAAACTGAAAAACCAACATGTTTTTCAAGTAGTTTCCTAATATTCCTTGAGGATTTTTGGGGATAATTGAGGATGGCCACCTCTTACTGAGGTCAAAGGTAAACAAAAGTTCGGTTGTGATTGTAGACTTACATTTTTTTTTTAATGTAACAATAGGCCACCAAGTGGAGAATAGGATATATTACACCATATTTAAAGTCAAGCCCTGAAAATATATAAAGATTATGCAATTTAATAAAATTCAAAACTTTATAAAGCTTTGGACAATGAATGAATGAAACCTTGTATTTTCCGTCTTATCAGTTCAGAAGACAGGAGGTACGCAGCTGAAACTGCTCATAACCTTCCCAAATTATGGACAAGCTCTGCTCAAGCCCCTGAGGTAAAGACCTCGTCATCCAGACCCATCTGAGGAGAAGGCCTGTCATAAAACCATATGCGTCTGTGTCCGCTCAGGCAATCCAGAGAGGCCGAAACAGACACCAACCTCTTCTACTTCTCTGACTTTGAAAGGCACAACGCAGAGATCGCCGCCTTCCATCTTGACAGGTACAAACGCTGAGTACAGCGAATCCCTGAGCAGAGAAGCAAGAAATGGAGGTGTAACTTTGTCTTTCTCAGAGTTCTGGGCTTCAACAGGATTCCCCCGGTGGTCGGTCGACTTATTAATGTCACCTCAGAGGTCAGAGAGATCACCACTGACCGCCGCCTCGCCAAGACCTTCTTTACCTCTCCTGGTTTGTGTGTAAACGATGATTCGGCTGTGTTTCAACATTTCAGAATTCTGCTCAAGTTGTATTCTCTTTGTCTCCATCAGCCGGGAATGTCTGTTTCTACGGCCAGTGTGAATACTACTGCTCCACAGAGAACCCGGTGTGTGGACGGCCGCACATGTTAGAGGTTTCCGTGGCTACCATGCTGCCCGACCTCTCCCTCGCTCCTCGCAGATCATGGAGGTCCCCGTGGCGACGCGCCTACAGCCGCACCAAGCTGGCACAGTGTGTACTTTTAGTTTTCTACCATAGGCCCGCCTAAATTTCCCTTTTAAATCTCAAAAGAAACAGCTAATTCAAGCATGACCATTTTGGACCATTCTCTCACTTTTGACACAAAAACGGCTGTTTGCTGCCCTCTAGTGGTTGCAAAGAACTACAACCCCAAAGTGTTGCTCAGAACTTTACCACAAATTAAATGATACATGAAAATAGTCTGGAAGGATGAACCAGAAGTGGAAAAAACTATGATCAGACCAGACTTTCAGATAACAAAACCTGTGATTTATTTTCTTACTCTTTGTCCTCCCTTGCACTCCTTCAGGTGGGAAACAAACCCCGCTTACTGTGACAAAGTGAAGCAAACGCCGCCCTACAACCACGGCACCAGACTGGTGGATCTCATTGACATGGCCGTGCTGGACTTTCTCATGAGTCAGTTCCTTCAGCTGTTTCTTTACGTGAAACTTGAACTCCTGAAAAACAAAATTTTTTTCATAAATAAGTAGGGTTTCAAAGATATGTGACATCATGCAAATTTTAAATTTTTTTGTTTGTCTGCAGAAGATAAAGGATATTTGTGTAGCAAATCAACATTATTTTCCTCATATTTTTTCTTCTATGACCTACCGGAAAGCAGGGCTTTAAATTCAGAAATGTTTATTTGCTGATTATTGTTTTGTGATTTGTAAAACTTGGCTTTAGACTTGATTAAAGTGCTGGAATGTGGGGAAATGTTCTGACAAATTATGCTAAATGTTAGTTACACTTGTTCATTTAGATTAGAAAAAATATAAATATTTCATCAATATGTTTTTGATATTTTTGATCCATTAAAACATTGTCTTCCTCAAAGGCAACATGGACAGACATCACTATGAAACCTTTGAAAGCTTTGGGAATCAGACTTTTTTGCTGCACTTAGACAACGGACGGGCGTGAGTACCAGCTTTCAAACTTTATTTTATTTTATTTTATTCTTTTTCTTTTATTATGTCAGTTTGAAAAGCTGCTGCTAATATCTTCAGATTTGGACGACATTCTCAGGATGAGCCTTCGATTTTAGCACCACTAAGACAGTGCTGCAGGTAATTCTAGGTGTTCTCCTCGGAAGTCTCAATTATGAAGACTCCAGAACGACACTCCTTCTGCTCCATCTGCAGGATCCGTCGCTCCACCCTCCTGCGCTTGCGCCTCCTGTCCCTCTCTGATTTCGGTTTGAGTGAGGTGATGCGTGAATCTCTGGCTCAGGATCCTCTGGCGGCCGTGGCACCACTCCTTTCTGAACCACACCTGTCAGCGTTGGACCGACGCCTTGCAAAGGTCCTGGCAGCCGTGGAGATTTGCCAGGAGAAGCACACAGATGTCATCTACGACGACCTGGAGGAATTTGATCAAAACTTTGAGCCTCAGGCTGTCTGACGAAGATAATAAACAATAAATGTTTCATTTTCTGCAAAAAAAAAAATGTATCTCCCTCATGCTTTTTTAAAAATAAATTGATAGTTTTGTTACAAATATCTTAGATTTATTCAGTTTTGAAATACGGATGATATAAATTAAATATCATGGAGGTAAAGCCTGTAGAACCTGTAAAACCTTACGGTTTTGCCTCCCAATTTTTGTTGTAACTTTCCCAATTTTTAATGAATATTAGGGTATAAAAGATTCATTTTTACAATTATTTGATTCATATCATGTTTTACTGTATGGTTGCAGATCCGATTCATTGTTAATTTTGGTTCATTGCCAAAAATCCAACCAGTGTGACTCAGATAAATACCTGGGTACTGTACAGTGCAGGTGAAGTTTTCCAGATTCCTTGTTCTTCTCAGTAATCAAGTTTAAATTAAAGGAGACATCTGTCAAGGTTGTCTTTCAAAGAGGCACAAGAAAGCACTGCCCCCCTCTCTCTTTGTCTTATTCATTAAACCTATAGCTATAGATATATGAGGGAATTAAAACAAAAAAAAAACATCTGTCACAAAATAAGTCTTTATGCAGATGATGGAGTATTAATCTTTCCCCACAACTCAGACTTCTTAGTCCCTAGAGCAGTGGCAGTAATTGACACCTTTTCATCCATCTCTGAGTACCAATATACCATTAAAGACAGGGAATATTAAATATTTAGGTGTCACTTACTTATCCCATTTATTCTACACTGGGTAAACTGACTCCCATTTGGAACAATCCTGACATTCTAATGAAAGAAAATGGTTAACTTCTCCACCTGGCAGGCTACGGGTATTACACATATTGAGCATATATGCTCAATAATTCAAGAAAAGTTATTGAAGATAAGAATTCAAGAAAAAACTTTTCTCTTTGAAAATGTGAAGGAATTATATGGAATAAGTAATAACAACCACTTTAAATACCAGCAGTCGAAGTCAGTAATAACGAGTACATCAGAGGGAACGAGTACATCAGAGGAACGAGTACATCAGAGGGACGGCTCATGTTGCCTGTGTTAGCGACAAAGTCAGAGAAGCCAGACTGAGATGGTTTGGACATGTTCAGAGGAGGGATAGTGGATATATTGGTAGAAGGATGTTGGAGATGGAGCTGCCTGGCCGGAGGGCAAGAGGACGGCCAAAGAGGAGATATATGGATGTCTTAACAGAGGACATGAAGTTGGCTAACGTTAGGGTAGAAGATGTTCATGATAGAGTGAGGTGGAAAAGGATGATTCGCTGTGGCGACCCCTGATGGGAAAAGCCGAAAGAGAAAGAAGAGTCGAAGTCAGTAATAAGCACAAGGTTTAAATGGAATCAGATGAATTTGACCCCACCGGAATCAGTATGTTTTTCAATTTACCATATAAATTCTGACATTTAAGTCAGATTTCTGACGTTGAGGTCAGAATCATGAGAAGTAAGTCAGAATTCTTAAAAAAGTCTGAATTCTGAGATTAGACTCAAAATTCTGGGATTAAATTCAGAATTCTAATATTAAAGTCAGAATTCTGAGAAAAAAGTCAGAATTCTGTGATTAAAGTCAGAATTCTGATATTAAACTCAAAATTCTGCCCTTTTTCTTTCTTTTCCGTGCCTCTAATCCTTTTGTTTTTTTCACTGTGCACATCTAGATTATTTTTTCTTGTGTTTGTGTGTGTGTGTGTGTGGGGGGGGGGGGCTGTTTTTAACAAAAAAATTAGGAAATAAAGTATGAAGCAGGACAATGTGAAGTGGGGGGCATTTGATGGCTATGCGGGCTCTGTGGAACCTGCTCATATTCTGCTGACTTATTTGAGGCACATCTTTTATTTAATGTTAAACTCTACAAAAGGGTTAATATGCATTTTTAATAAAGATTTTTCAACATGTATATTCAACTGTGCTTTATTTCTAATTCGTATTATCAGTAAATTAATCACATTCACTGGTAGCTCTATTATTATTACTATTATTATTGGTTTTTGTTGTTGTAGCTGTTTAATGCAACACTGTTATTTATATCCCACGTCACGAACATCGCACTTAAAATGAAGTGACTAAATAAGGCTAAAGGCGGCTCACTTAAAACATTTTTTTTATTATTTTTTTTTTATAGAACTTTTCAAAGACAAAAATACAAACTCCAGCAGAGGATGAACACACCACAAAATATATACTCACTAGGCTACGGGGGACTTAAAACTATTTTCTGTCCGTGAAACAAGTAAACAGCATGAGACTGGTCAGTGGATGGGTAGCTAGGAGGGCCAAAAAGGGTGAAGAGCCGAAATCTTTTACCCCGGAGAAGTTGAAATCCTTCCCTCTTTTTTACTTTCGCTTTCCAAACATCAGAGGAAGGAGGGCCGTGGTTTATCCAGGCAAGGGGCTCCGCCTGGAAGACGCTTTCTTTCGTGCATCTTCGCCTTTTCTTCACGGTAGAAAAACTGCTGGAACGTTCTCGTAATCTTTCACGGGGTGGTCTTCAGGTTGCATTTAGTGCGTTTGCGACATTATTTTTTTCCAAACGTGATTCCAGGAAAAATGGACCCGCTGGACTTTCTGGAATCTGCGCAACTCCAACAGTTTTTCCACTCTCGTAAAACTGAACTGTCCTGCCTGGAAAACCCGCAGACTTTCCTCAGCCAGCTCAGGGATTACAACCTCATCCCGGAAGACAGGTACAAGGTGAGACTCCCGCCATTTTTCGTTTTTAATGTATTCATCTGTTTTACAACGGGCGCTGGGAGAAAGGCGGGAAAAGGACGTCTTCATTTCAAATAGTTCTGTTTACGGAAGAAATGTTGTGGCAGAAATCTGGGCGGTAGAACATCATTCCCCGGAAACGGAAATCTTTTTTTTCCCTCGTTTTCTCAGAACATCAGAAGATTACACAGATCTCCTCATGGACAGAACGGAAAGAAAGAGAGGAAAAAAATAAATCAAAATCAGGATTGCAGTCTAATACAAATGTCATAATATAAAACTAGTGATTGACATACAGAATGCTATCTGCAATGAAAGTGCAAGTTTTCTTGCATTTTTGTTTTGCATAAACCTTAGTGATTTAAAATACAAACAGATGTATTTATGGAATGTATTGATGAATAATCGTCTGATTTAGAGAATTTGCTCTCGTAAATGAAACATTTGCCAGATATTCATTGCTTTGAGCAATAACAAACAAAAAACTTGTCCCAAAACTAATTACATATTTACATTCAATAAACAAATTATCAAGTATTTCTGTATTGATCTCACAAAGAACTGTTATTTTCTCAAAAACCAAAATCTATGCATAAGATTTCCGTGCATTGATCACAAGTATTAATGATTTTAAAATGGATTTCTTTGTATTTTGGAAGAATTGGATATTTTACAAACTGACATCTTAACTTGCATACTTCCTCCTTTGTGTAATACTATGAAATATAACTACTATTGGAAGATGTTGGAAACAATTCTCTAACAAACAAAGATGGTATAAATGAGTTGGAAAGTTTTGAATTAACTGATTGATCATCAAACTACAGAGATGGAAGTTGAACATTATGAACCAGACTGGAGGACATTTGGATTAAAGTCTGAGTGATCACTTCTATCACATTTTTATTTTGTTTTCTATCATTTAATACAAACTTCAAATGAGATCATGTTTCCACTGTCATTCATGATGTGTAATAATGACCAAATACCGTTATCAAGCCAATGTTTGTAAAATAATGATGTGTTCCTCCATAAAATATACCGACAGTTCCATATGGGAGTGTTGTGTGGACTAAAGTTTTGATTGAATATGAGTTTCTGGTACAGCAGGGGTGTCAAACTCATTTTCACATCAGCATAGCGGCTGTCCTTAAAGGGACAGATAAAACTTATACATGTAACAAAATGTAATGAAAAATAAACAGAACTACTCCTTAATGTTAAAAAACTCATTATTTATTATAACTTTTTAAAGTGACAATTACAGTTGCATAGTTGCATGTTTGCTTGTCACTCTAGCAAGTCAATCAAAATCAATCAAAACTTTATTTATAAAGCACTTTGCACATAAAAATATAACACAAAGTGCTTTACATTAAAACACAACAAAATATAAAAACAAGCATGACGATTAAAATAAACAAGCAAAAAAATAAATAAAAAATTAAAATAGGGCCCCTCTCCCCGTACCTAGCCCCCTACTCCTTTCACCCCCCCCCAACTGATGGGGAAAGGCAATGAGAAATAGGTTGAGCACGAAAACAAGATGTTGGAAACGCTAATAATTGGAATCTCCCTCTCTGTGAACAGCCGCATAGACAGCCAAATGCAGCATCACAGGCGGGGACCGCTCCACCACAGCAAGGTGGTGATGCAGTCTCCTATCCAGAGCCGCAGTGGCTGAACAGCAGCCGACCCAGAGGGAGAGGTTCCAGCTGAGGAAGCACCGGAAATAAAAATGAGAATCAAAGAGTAAACATATTGATAAAAACAATAAAATATAATAAAGTAAATTTAAAAAAGCAATAAAAAGCAAAAAAATAAGGTTAATTAAAATAACTCGTTAAAAAGCTAGTTCAAGTTCATAAAACAAGATAAAGTGGATAAATAAATCCATATAAAAGTAGTAAAAAATTAGCTAAAAGACAGGTTAAACAGATGGGTCTTGAGCCTTTTCTTAAAAGCATTTATGCTCTCTGCAGCTCCCAGGTCCTCTGGCAGACTGTTCCACAAACGGGGGCCATAGTGCTGAAACGCAGCCTCTCCATAAGTTTTAGTTTTTACAATCGGAATGGTTAACAGACCAGTGCCAGAGGATCTCAGGGTCCGTCAGGGTTCATACTTTACTAAAAGATCTGATAGATAAGAAGGCACAAGACCGTCAAGACATTTAAAAACTGTTAAAAGTATCTTAAAATCCATCCGGAAGCATATGGGGAGCCAATGCAGGGATTTTAAAATTGGGGTGATGTGAGCCCCCCTCCTGGTCTTGGTAACAACTCGTGCAGCAGAATTTTGGAGAAGCTGAAGGTTAAGCATAAATCCTTTTAAATTTTGTCCGCTTATTAAAACCCAAATAATCCACTAATAAGGATCAAGCTGTCCATGTGCATAAAGGAAAACAACTTGAAAGATGTAACATTTTACAAAAAAAGGCTGCATAGAGCCTTGCATCCAACTGATGGTTTGATGACAATTTTTCTGCATTCACACACAAGACCTGCAAACATTGAATAATTACAACAGCAGCTACACATAAATAATATGTAATCGACAAAAAAAATTGTATTTTAAGAAATTAAAAACTTTTCTGCTCTCGCGGGCCACATAAAATGACATGGTGGGCCACATTCGGCCCCGTGCCTTGAGTTTGACACATGTGCTGTACAGATAAACCTGCTGATACACCAGGAAGTTTTCTTCAGTTAAAATCACATTTTAGCATGAAAATACCCCCTAAATGAGAGAACATTTTTGATGGTATATGAAAAGATCCAAGCCAATTTGTTTTAATCATAGCATCCAAACTTTCAAATCTATGGCTTTTAAGTCCACCTTCACTGTAATCCTGAATTTTTCTTTTTTATGCAATAAGTTTTGTTTTTCCATATGAGTTGAATTCGGCCTGGTTTATTGTTTTCTTTGTAGATTTAGGAATTGAGAGTGAATATGCTGGATGAATTGATAAACATTCCAGTTTAGTGAGAAACGCTCTGTCCAGAATAGAAATGTCACGCTGTGAACACACGTTCAAATTGACTTTACACTTTTCTAAAGTTTCCATAAATTCATTTTCTCCATTGTTTTGCTATCTTTGGTAATGTAAAAACCAAGATATTTCACAACAGTCCTTATTGGTATGTTCTGAATATTGTATTGGCAATAATTCACACTTGCTGAGATTTAGTTTTAAGCCAGATGCTGAAGACGAAAAAAATCTACATTCTGAATGATCTCAGGTATTTGATGATTGTCCTTCATGAATATGACCGTGTCATCTGCCAGCTGAGTGATTTACTTCTGTTAATATCCCACTCAACGAAGGACCTAGCCGTTGTCGACCGAGAAGGCCGGGGCCATTGAAGGATGCAACCCTCGACTTTGGACACATCCTCTAATTTTGTACTAGACTAGAGAATACAATTCACTTCTATTTTTCTGCCTCTGTATTCCCTACTTCTGCTCAGTGGATGAACACACCACCCTCCTCTTTCTCACCGCGTTCGCAATAAGTCAATCAGCAGGATGTCGTACATGTTAAAAATAAACGCTGGAGACGATTGCGTTGTTTAAAAAGTATAAACGCCGCTCAAAAGTTCATTGCAGTTCAGTTCATTGCACACTCTTTAAAGTGAACGACAATAGCCGGCTTCTTCCTTGGAACTGTTTTTTTAACTGTGCTTCATTCTTTCTTATTTCTTTTTCTCTTCAAGCCGCTCACAATTGTTCAATACGTGTTTGTTCTGAGCAGGAGAAGGGTAGTGAAAGCTCGTTACACGCACAGCAGCGCGTGAATGGTTAAAGAGCGCCAGGTTCAACAAGAAGGCTAAAATAGACAACATCAACACAAATTCAATTCAATTCAGTTTTATTTATATAGCCCAAAATCACAACAACAGTCATCTCAGTGGGCTTTGTTCATTTCTGTACGTTTCACAAACACGTACAGAAATGAGTTTTAATTTTATTTTCTACATTTTGTCCTGCTGTTTTATGCTTTATAGAAGGAAAAAATTAAATATTTTAAATGTGTCAAACAATGCATGTTTAAAGATATCTGCTTTGTGGCAAAACATGTATTGATAAAGCCTTGTAACACACAAACATCCAGAAGTGAAGGCATTTTTATGGGTTTGCTGGTGCTTCATGGACAAACTGAAACTTGCTGAGTGCAGCTCTGTAGTCTTCATCATTCTAGTTGATAATGTGAATTATCACTCTTTTCATGCAGAAAGTGATCAAAATGAAAAGCAAAGATAGGAGGCGAATGGCCATCTATGAATTCTTAGACTGGATGGAGAGGGAGAGGTCAGAGCACATCCCTTTGTTCTGGAGGTGTGTCTTCAAGGAGATCATCTTAAGCCAGTACCCCATCTTTCGACTGATGCGCAACAGCCTCATGGATGGTAAGATGCTTTGAAAACACAACTATTGATGTTTTCTGTGCTTTGACAGTGGTTGTTAGAAACAAAAGGCAGAAATGAACCCATTGTTGAAGGGGATCAACATCGCTGTTTTTCTTCGCAGGATCTTTTCAATTCGACGAACGATTGCCTCCAACTGTGGAAAAAGAGGAAAAAGGGATAAAGGAAGATAAGGAGGCCAGATCAGCCAACATCAAAAGGAGAAGAAGCAAGAGCACACGTGATGATGAAGAGCAGCTTGCTACATCATCCCAGATGACTCCACATCAGAAGAAATCCAAGAAAATAGCTTTCGGTTAGTCATTTCTTTGCGTTAAGAACATTGAAATTCACTAAACAAAGTTTAGCATAAAGTGTTAATACTTACAAAGAAGGCTAAAGAACCCTCTTCTTCACAAAAAAGAGGCAGAAATGTTGATTCAAGATCTGTGGAAGTCTCCTGACAACAGTATTTCTTGTCAAAGCCCAGTTCTTTAGTAATTCAACAAGCTACATATTGTCCTATTTTAAATGTGTATCAGCAGATTTTCCAGCCTACGGTAATTACAATCTAGATCCAATTTTTCTCTCTCCAGCTTCCCCAAAGAAAGGAGAGGAGATCTGGACCTGGCCTTTCTTTAAGAACCAACTGCCTGTGACCTGCGGAAGCATAAAGGGAATACTCAACCATGACAAACTAGCTAAAGGTTAAACATCAAAACCACATGCATTATGGGAATGGTTTAGTTCATACTAATGTTGTTTGGTTTTGCTTGAAAATGTCCGTGAGAACTGCAATGAACCTTTGAGCGGCGTTTATACTTTTCAAACAACGCAATCGACTCCAGGGTTTATTTACACAAGTAAACACAAAATGTTGTGTTTTAAATTAGCATGTTTGTAATTCAGCAGAAAAATATTAAACCTAATTTAGTTTTAGAAAAGTGATTGGTTGCTCATAAAGCTGACTTCAGTTGCACTGGAAACACACCTGAACCACACCTGAACCAGGTCTTGGGGTAAATTAGGGGTGTGACAATAACCGCATCACCGCGGTGATGACTTCATCACCGCATCACTCCACTTTTTTCTGTGAAAGTTTTATTTATTTTAGTTAGTTATTTTAGTTAGTTTAGTTAGTTAGTTCTGCAAATGGTGCGTGATGGAACTATAATAAACACAATAAACACATTCATCTTTGCTGATAATTTACTTTTTCTGCTAGCCCTGTGTTCAGACTTCAAGGGTTTCTGGGGGAAACCTTTTATTAGTGTTCTCCTTCACTCCCTTCCCCGCAGCTCTCACTCCCTCTACGCTGCACGCTGCGCCCTCCCTCTACTTACACACACACGCGCGTGGCTTCAGAAACACACTACAAACTTACTGTGTTCTAGTTATTCATTTCCATTGTATTCATTTCCATTACAAGCTGCGTGCGTCCTTAAGTGCGCGACTCGGCCGCCTGCCGGAGTATTTTGTGTTGGGGGGGGGGGGGGGGGGGGGTGTTATTACTGTTGTCATTCACTCCGTAACACCAGACATGAACGCGCACTGTTAGATTTCCATGAATATCACTACATGTTTTGTTGTGGAACTTATTTGTGCAGCGCAACGTTACGTGTCTGTATAAACAAAGGCGGAGCCTCCTGCCCCGCGTTCTTCATGGGTGTCAGGCTTCACGGCTACCGGAAAGGTGTCAAAGTGTCTGCAGTCTCGTTTACTGTATTACGTGGCAATATATAATATTCTGAGAAGATGTCTGTACCAGGGAGCACAGGTGAAACTCGCATGCAGCTCCAGAGCGGTGCGCTGCAGAAGAATCAACACGCACCCCCAACACACTTGTGTGCGCTACGTCCTTCTACACACGCAGTGTAGAAATAAATAGTTAGTTCATTAGTTAGATCGGTAGTAGTTAGTTGTTACTGTTATTTGTTAATAATGAATACTGCGTTGTCATTGCATTCATTTGCGACGCGGCCGCTGGGGGATTTTGTGTTTGGCGGGGGGGCTGCAGTTAACCGCACCCCCTGCTGGTTCATCACCGCGGTGATCAAAAATCCCACACCGTCACAGCTCTAGGGTAAATGTCCATTAATGTCTTCACATTGCTGTAAAGATTTGTTGCAGTTTTCCCAAATACTTGTTGGCAATTGATGTTAACAATGGCTTAAGAAGTAGGTTGATTTAAGGGCTATTCCTTTTTCAGACAAGACGGTGTCCACCACAATAAGAAAAAAATGCCTGTTTTTAAAACCAGAATGGTCTGTTTATTGAAATCTGATTTTGATGATAGGAAAAAGGGCGAACCCTTTTTCTATATACCTGTAAAGTCGAGTTCTATCGTACATCTGTAATTTTCCCTGCAATTTCCGATTTATGTTTCAGGCGAAAAATGCATCAAAGTAAAGGATCAATGGTTTACTCCTGCTGAGTTTGAAAAGTTTGCAGGAAAAGAGAAGTCCAGGAACTGGAAATCGAGCATTAGGTGTGAGAACATCACCCTTGGAAAGCTGATTCAGGTGCATCTTTTTGGAATTCTCTTTCTTTCCCAACATTTACTTGAAAGTTGCTTTTCATTCAAACTTGATTTCTTGCATTTCCTTACAGGAGGGTCACTTGAAATGTGGCACATTCAAGAGAAGTAAAATGGTAAATAAAACAGAAAAAGATGAATAACCACAACGATAAAAACGTATTTAGTGTTCAGCCAACGTACAGCGACTAATTATCTGTATGTCTAACAGGTCAGGAAGTCGCTGTTTTCAAAAAGGAATACCACCCAAGGTTTGTTGCTTTAAAGATGTGTGCTGCTTCCAGAACTACTACTTTCTAAAATTAGCTGATTCAGATCATCCTGTGCCGTGCTTTTTCTGATTGGTTCATTTCTGAGGTAATGGCTTTTAGTTGGCTGCTTTCTCAAAAGTGTGACCCACGATCTTATACACTAGTTTACAGTTTAAGTCAAGTTATTTGAGATGCAAGCCTGTTTACATAAAATCATTTGAATGTTGACCACATACAGCAGTGGATGCAGTTTATTAGTTACAGTCAGAAACAGTTTGCATTCCTTTTTGTTGATTATCTTTCAAAGTTACTGCTGATTAAGGTGCAGATCCACACTTTTAGGGACGTAGTTAATAGTTACTGTTTTTGTTGTTGCTGTTTTCTTTTTTGGCCTGCTATGATCTGCAGAGATGGTGCGTCTTCTGTGAAATCTTTTTTTTTAATTCACAAACTGTACGCTAACATCCAGAAGCTTAACAGGACTAAATCAAGGGCAAGGTTGATCTTTCAATTTCTGATATTTGTCTAAACATCCTTTAGAGTCTGATGAAGATGAAGATGAAGACGATGACCCGGAGTTGCAGGTTTTATCCAGTAATGAAGAAAATTCCACTACTGACTCAGGTGACTAAAAACTGTCTTGGTAAAGTTGTGAACTTATGCCTTACTTTTAAGAAGTTTGAAATATTCAATACATTTCGTTCCACTTGTTGTTGATTCTTCACAAAACATTACAGTTTTATATCTTCATGTTTGCTGCCTGAAATGAGGCAAAAGGTTGATAAGTTCAAGGGGGCCGAATACTCTCGCAAGGCAATGTGTGTGTGTGAATATATATATATATATATATATATATATATATATATATATATATATATATATATATATATATATATATATATATATATATATATATATACACATACATATAATTTTTTTTTTGTAAAAATAAATAAAGGCGTATAAAGAACCCCAGTTCTTCAATTTTCAGGTTTTCAGTATTTTTTGGCCCGTTAAAACATTGGACTGGAGCTGGTCCGTGCCAAGTAGCCCCAGATCATGAACCTACCACCACTTTGATTGTTGGTTACTGCCCACTTTTCCTGTTTAGCTTTTTCCTTTTGAAATACTTTTACTTACCTGAGAGGCAATTCCAAATGTTCTAAACGTGCAGCAGATAAAGCAGTATTTTGTAATCTCAAAAAGTTATCTTTTTTCAATCCTACAACTTTAAAGGAAAAAAATCCTGTTAATAAAAGAAATGTTTCCATAGGGTTTTTTGGCTAAAAAGGGAAATGTTGTTATGAACACCTTTCTAAAAGTTTGCCTTTATTCACAGAAACAGAGGAATCAAACAAGCAACCAGAGATTCAATCTGACAAAGAAAATGCTACGTTTGAGGTCTCATGTGGACAGTTTTTGGGTATTTTACACAGCTACAGATTTTTATCAGGTAATCCTTCCAGCAGCGAGGGAAAAACCTGCTTGTGTTTTGTTGTCAGAAACATTCAGCTCAGTTGTTCTTCTTCAGGGACACGTGGGTTGAGTATTCGCACCGAGGATAAATGGATGAGTCCTGTGGAGTTTGTCATGGAGGCAACATCTCAGACCGACGCCACCTGGAGGAAAGACATTATTTACAACGAAGAACCCCTCAACGCTCTCATTGAGGTACCTGTAGAGGCCCTGTCAGCCAGTCCTTTTGCACACGGTGCAGCAAGCATTTTGTCCTCTAATTTTGACTTTACTTGCTTTCGTTTATTTTAACGCACACGAGAGGAATGCTAGGCTAGGTTAGTACAGGCAGCATTTTGGGATCATCTTCCTGGTGCTACAGTCTTGGCCAGCTAGTCCCACCACCAACAAAAAAACCAAATTGTTTTTACTACTTTACTAACACTGGTTATGTCACTAACAGCACAAATATGGTAACAATGGCAACTGTTAGGTTCACACCATTGACTGTAAAGGAATTGAGTGACCCCCCCCCCCCCCCCCCCCCCCCCCCCGCGTTCTAAACAATTGTTTGACTGTAATTATTGTTTGAAATTCACCAACTTGTTTTTAGAAGATAAATGTGATTTGATTGGACATATTACAAGGTGCTTGAATTAAAAAAAAATTAAAGAAGGAATATAACAAGCACATTGAGTTTTAAACGTTTTAAACTAGACAAGAAGACTAGACTTGAGATTCTTTCTGCTGCAACATTCAACTTTATTTTTAACTTGAGGAATTCGTTTTTTGCTCCACTATAGTCGTTTTCTTTTGACTTTGCAGGCAAAAGTTTTGTCTCTCCACTCACTGCTATGCAAATGCCGCAAATGCAAGGCGGAGCTTAAAGACAAGGTGAGTGTTTTTTCCATTGTGTTCTGTTTTACATCCTATAGAAGTAGAATGTAGACTTATAGAAATAAATGTATTCATATTGTAGACCTGTCATGTAGTTATTTATCTTTTTTTTCATTTTTTATCTTGGCAGGATAATCAGAAAAATGATGACGAGTGTTACATCTGTGAAGATGTGGGAGATCTGGTCGTGTGTGATCACTGTCCAAAATCTTTTCACCCGAATTGTCACCTTCCCCATATAGAAGAAGCAATGATGAGGTGAGCTTGGCTGAAACAGAACCTCATCAAAGATTTATTTTAATGTACAAATTAGAAATCTCAATACAGACAAGACCACCTTAACGCCCCATTTATATTTGGAAATCTGGAGGAATTTAACGTACAATTAAAAAATCATGTTCACCACCAAACTGATTTTCAAAATCTCACAAAGATAGGGCATAGAATGGAAGCAAAATGCCCACAGCCTTCTTCCCAATGAGTGGATGCTTCCTCTCCACACTCAGCCAGAATTCAGGGAGTGTCTGTGCTGTAAACTTCATCCTCAGGGTGGAGTCTGACGTGATTTCAATGAACTGATCCTCCTCAGAAGAGCTAAAAATCAGCAGCTGCTGCTGCATTAAATGGATCTCTCAGCCAGTCGTATTCAGCACTGTTGTCTGGGAAATATTTGAGAAAGAATCTTTGCGGGGAAGACACGTACAAAGTGAATGAGCCTTTATACAAAGTATAAATAAAGTAAATAAAGGACCATTCACTTGTATGTTCTCAAGCTGTCCGGCGCGCCTCCCTTGGTGGGGGGTTAGGTTCTCTGACTGTGGTCAGAGATCTTCTCCCGGGCCGAACGCTGATCTTCCTTCAGTGCTCACTTCCCTCAGAGCCTCCAGATCAGGTTAAACTAAAAAAAACAGTTTCAGTTCTTTGAGATTATCTTTTTCTTTATTACTTTTTTACTTAATTCCAAAAACGCAGACTGTGCATGTATGCGCTTTACACGGCACACCCCCCCTCCGTTTCTGCAGCATGCAAGATCAGACAGCCTGGTTTCTGCACACATACACACACACTCATCCCACAACACGTCCATTTCTCCATTTTTCAACAGGTCTGATCATAGTTGCAGAGAAAGGCAGGTGTAGGTATCCAATCCGTACCGGTCGCGTGTGCGAAATCCGGGCAGCATTACCGTCTGAAGACATAATTATTATCGTTAACGGCAGCTTTACCGTTCTTTTAAGACTTTGAAACCACTGTTAACAACAATTATTACGTCTTCCAATGTCACAATTAGAATTTGGTTAATGTAACTGATGTAAAACCCGTGTTTTTTATGTTCCGCCGCGGAAAAAATTCTGACGTCCAAACATTAGTCCCCCTTCCTCCTCTCCCAGCCTTCTCCCACCGGGTGACTGCCCCCCCCCCCCCCCGAGATGCCTCTGCGTCCCACAGTTTGAGAACCACTGCTTTAGATGGACAAAAGGATAGGTATGATGTTCACATCTGCCGGGTATCGGTCCATTTTTGGGGAGGTTTGTGACAAGTTTGCAGTTTGTTCTCTTTCCAAATAAAATAATGTTTTTTAATTATTGCTTCGGCTCCTGTTCATCTGCAAAGAGTAGGAAGACTTGGTTGTGTCTCCTGGATAAATTGCCTTTGGTGTGGTGTAGTCCCACTCCAGTCATCTTTTGATCTATTTGGAAAGTGTCCCCACTTATATTTTAATTACATTTATGCCGTTTTAAGCCAAAATTAAAAAAAGAAACTGTCTCTTCAAAGCGGCAGGAGTTCATTTAAAATTCTTCTTGAGTTGTGGGTGGGACCTTTGACAACCCCACCCCCTCTTCCAAACACCCATCTGTTTACGCGGCCTCCCTCTAGCTTACGGCCCCACACTCCCCCAACCGACAGATTACCGGCGCAGCAAAAAAGACGAGCCATATTTGAGCTTTCCAGCTGTACAGTTTTGAGCCAGATGTCAGCTCAGACGAGGAAAACAAAGACGTGCATGGATCTACTTGTCTACAAGTGCATCAGAATGGAGTGAAGCAGGGAGCTTGTGGCCCACCAGAGTGTTTTAACGTCATAAATACAATCTTTTTCCAACAACGTTTTTTGTCTGCTCCTGATTCATAACTTCTATAAAAAAATACTCAGAAATGCAATTTTAAGGTAAATTTTCTTTATATTTGTTCTTTATTATGAGGAAAACGCCATAAGAACATGTTAAAAACACAATTTGATGTCTTTTTTTTGTCTGTTTGTGTGTTTGGGCAGTGACAACAACCCGTGGATGTGCACCTTCTGCATTTTCAAAACCGTACAAAACAGCCGCTACAATGACAAGCAGAAGAGAGAAGTTGTCTTGTCCCGTCAGGTATCTCAACACATTGTGGTTAGTACCAGTGTTTTTTTTTGTTTTTTTTTTTTGCTGGTTTTCTTTATGGATCTCTGCTCTCATTCATCTCTCATCTTGTTCCCAGGAATGCCAGTATCTGCTCCTGTTCCTCAGAAACACAGACAAGGAGCAAATATTCAACACAAACCCAGAGCTTAACGTATGTCTTATATTTTGTAGCTTTGCTGAAAAATTGTAGTTACCTGGTGTTAAAAATCAGAAGCATAAATCTAACTTGCATTTGACTATATGTTTGCAGTTGGAAAACTACAGATGTTTTGTTGAGACTCCAATGTGGCTCGGCAAAATTACTGACAAACTTCAGGAGAATCAATACAAGACTGTCGGCCAGTTTGAATCAGACATCCAGCTCATCTTTTCCAACTGTGGTTGTTACAACCGGGTATGTGGACATAAATATTATTTTTATTTAAGATATGGATGTAGAAAAGAGTGCTTTAAAAATGTAGTAACTGGTAAAATAACAGGCGTCTCTTCTGTTGCAGGATAATGCAGAATTCCTGGAAATTGGCAAGAGATTGAAAGAGACATTTGACAAAGAATTCAAGAAGGCCTTCAACATCCATGACTAAACCGTTGTGTACTCTGCATGTTTAAGATTGCCACTACATTTGCACAAATTCTCGATCGTCAGCAGATTTTTGTTTTCATTCTATAATATTGGACTTAGTTTTCTATGAAGATTTGCACTTTGAGGGTTTAAACAAGAGAGAAAAGTGTGAAAAAAGTAATGTTTGTCTGAGAAAGGAGTATAAAGTGTGTGATTTTACTGCCTTAAAACATCTGTAATCCTACTTGTTGGATTTCCCCTATGGTGGGTTTTTAATGGAACGTAAACCTTGTTATAAATGAGGGAACTCTGTAGTCGATGCTCAAAATTCTGTCAAAATATTTAGTGCAACTTTGGTTACCTACAAAGCTGCAACGCTTGAAGGCTAGTCTGAGCATTATGGGTATCGTAGTCAGTAGACTAGACAGTTTTGTTTTACTTAATGTGCCTTCAAAGTGTGGTCTGCTTTATAATCCAAAATATGGTGTGCTGTAAAATACTTTTTTAATTTTTTATTTGACGCTTACGTTTTATTCATTTTTAATTCTTTTATTTTGGCTTTTTAGTCATCAAGACTTAATTTTTATGCGAACTGATCTGTAACTTCACTTCCCTTCCAACTGTCACATGGAAGGGAAGTTCAGATATTTAGATAGATTTTTACATCTGCCAAAAGAAGTTGACTATTTAGGGAACCAAACTAGTGTGGATCAGGCATCCCAAAGTAAAAGCACTCAAACTTTTGTTTTTGTTTGTTTCTAGGTAAACAAATTCTAGAATTGACTTAAGAGTCAGATAAAGCTAGAACATGTACTGGTACTAGCTATTTAGGACCCTGTAATATAATTTAAATATATTAGTTGTAGTAGTTTTTCATTTTCTCCCCTAATACTCCATCTTTCTCCTAAAAAGTCAGTAGTGAGGAAGCAGACTCTTTTCAGACCAGTAAAGCATGCAGGAACTTTACAAAAAAGAGAATCACATTTAACGCATCTCACCTCAATCAGATGTTAGAGCTAAGCTTTAAGAAATTACATTTCTAATATACTTGTGCTTGGATTCCTAAAACAAAAAACTGTTAGAAAGGCTCAAATCCATTCTACCAGGATTAACTGAAAATCCTTTATTTTTAAGTTCTGATAGCTGAAGCAATATTTACCCAGTTACTCTGAATAATACTTTAAGTGTCCGTTTTAAATTCCAAATACGCTAAAAATAACGCACTTGTAAATGCAGTATTTGTTATGTCATTTAAATAATCTTTAAAATGCATGTCAGCACTTTGCTTTCAGTATTTTTTTAGGATGAGGAAATGTTTTCAATCTTTAACTTATATGCCTTTGAAATTTGTGAGTATGTTTACATATTTGAAGTATATATTTTTTGATATTTCAAGTCTTTTATTTTGAAATCTCATGTCTGTATTAACCACTGTAAAGTTTATCTGTTGCCAAAATAGTTTTTTTTTTTGTTTTTTAAATATATCTCTCCCAGAATCATGTCATAGTTTTAGTTGTATTTTTGTTTTTTTCCTGAAACACGTTTAAAATTTGGATTTTTTCACTATGAAGCCAAATCGTGTATCCTTTTTGTCAGGTGACGTTCCTGTAATGGTTCCCAGCAGCAAATCTGAGCTGACTGATGCGCAGTGCGGCTGCGCACTAAAACTGGACAACTGTGGATAATCAGGTGAATCTGAACTGCCATCTTTCTTGGTCACAACCACCACTGGTGAAGCATATGGACTCTTACTACGCCTGATGACTCCTGCTGCCTCCATGTCAACCAACAACTGTCTTACATCTTGCCACTGGGATGGAGGAATTTAATGTTAGGGAAGTTGAAAAGGCTTAGGATCAACCAGAGGGATGTCGTGTTGCACAGTTTTTGTGTGGCCGTAGTCAATAGGATGCTGGTAGAACACACCAACATTCCTCTCCACCAGCTCTGAGAAAGGCATGCTGGTTTTAACTGCTGCTTAGCTTAGGTCTACTGCACAGCTTTACCTGATCCAGGCATGGTTCTTTGCATCCATCCTTGCGATTTTTTTCTGAACAGTCTATAACACTGGCCACCAAGGAAACATCGGCCAGATGTGTGTGGGATTTGATGGTGATGGGATATGAGGATGGGTTCATCACTCTGACAGGGACACATTCTCTCTTTGCGTCTGCAAGAACTTTGACAACTAAGAGGTCTTGGGGAAGCTGTATAGATGAGTGGCAGTCAATCAGGGCGGTGTAGGTTTTTCTTTGTGGGCCTCTTTTGATCCTGCATATAAGATCCATTTCTTTACCCCCAGGAATGTGTATTTTACGGCCAGTGTATATAGCAGGCCCCACCATGTTGTCAATATCAGTCCTCAGTGTTTCCAATCTCCAACAGGAGGTGTACCACTCTGGGTGGCTCTCTTTCACCTGGTAAACGAACTGCTGGCCATAAGTTGTTTGGAGTTGACTTCTGGAGGCACGGAGAACATTGGTTCCCACAAGCAGAGGAACAGAGCTGGCACTTTCTCAAATTATTTTCCCAACACCTTAAAGTTAAGGTCAAGGACACCGTGGTAGGTTACATTCTGACCAACTGCGCCTTCTATGAGTATCTTAGAACACTGCAGCTTCTGTTTCTGAAGGATGGGGTGGTTGTACCAGTAGTTGTGGGTTATACTAGTTATCTGGGAGCCAGAATCAATGAGCGCCCTGCACTTCATTCCATTGACTTCTGCCTCCCCCTCATTTCTGGGGCCAACTAGAAGGCTGGTCTCTCCTGTAGCACCAACCATATTTATCATCTCTGTTTTCTCTGACGTTGGATTAGTTTTTCCTTTCATCAGTTTTGAACTACAGTCGGGTGTCACATGGACCTGACTGTATGTCCTCTTTGACTTTTGTAGTTACTGGAACGTTTTTGTTTCTTTTGTCAGATTTCTGAGCTCCGCTTGCAGCTCCCAGAAGCTCAGAAGCCTGGGTTTCATTGGAGCAATCCTTATGTATACATCCTCATCGTTCAGTCCTCTTAGGATCTGCCTAGAAAGTTTACAATCCCAATCTGGGAATGGCTAACCGCCTCTTTGACTTTCGTCCAACGCAGCAAAGTTGTTTCCAAAGATATAGCATAGGAGCAAGCAGAATCCAGTCTTCTACAAGCATTCTGCTATCAACATTATCATTGAACACTTGGACATTCTTTACTTGATGAGTTTGCAAGAAAGCACCATAAGCGGCTAGAGGGAGACTTGATAGCTCTGTGGCTCTTACTGGGTCATATAGCGGTGTACGCATATTAGCGGAGGGTGTGGGCACGAGGATGGGCTGAGAGGCAGCATCAGGAGATACACTGGCCTGGGGGGCATGAGACAGGTGCAGATGGACTGGAGTTTAGATGTGGGGAGAGACTGCGTGGGGAGAGCCAAATCCATGAGTCACATTCAGAGAATTGGTTATAGCTGTAGTGGGGCCCTGTGCACTGTTGGCAGGTGAATACGGGGGAACTTGCGGGTTGTAGCCTGCTGCTTGTGCTGTGAAACTGGGGGGTTTGTCCCAGCTCTGCACCTTTGTATGTCGGCTCAGCTCGAAGGACATCATCAGTTGCACTCTTTAATTTTGGCATTGGAAAACTTGACATGGGGGCTTGAGGCCCCGAAGAGAAGTCACCATAGCTAGTGGGTACCTGGGATCTGGGCTGAAAAACTTGTGTTGGGAAAGGATAGATGGCTGAATGGTTCCTTGCAAGCTGCTGCCTAATCTGTGAGTCTGGGAAGTTAAGACACTGGGAACCCGGAGGTGGAAAGAAAGCTGTGCTCCCAAGCAAGCTGGTCTGGGGCACTGGGTTTGTTGCATTTGAGGTTACAGGGGGTGTTATGGTGGACACTTGAGCTGAAGCTGCACCCAGATGAGTATAGGGTTAAAAAATTGGGGTTGCTGAGGTGAACTGTGTACAAAGTCTGGATTCTGTGGGCTGCCGAACTGGAGTTTGGAACTCCAACAGCTGGGTGGGGGGGAAGTGGGAGGTTAGCTTTGACCTAACCGTTGGCTGTTGGTTGCTGGTGCCCGTCATTGCTCCTTCAGGGAGGGGAGGGGTGTGTGTCGGTGCTGACGACACCACTCTTTTTTTTAAAAATTCAGATCAGATTCCCATTGCATCAAAAATTTTCTGAATCTTCCGACCTTAAACCTAATATAGATAAATATGAACTTTTACCTATTTCAGCTCCCTCAGTCTTGCATGACATACCTGTAAAATCACAAGTAACCCACCTTGGAATTATTATTTCTAAAAACACAGAGGATAGATACAATTTAAACATTAAGCCCATCATTGAAAAGACCAAAAGGAAAGGGACATCGTCATCATCATCAACTTTATTTATAAAGCACTTTAAAACTGAGACCAAAGGGATGTACACCCTAAAAACAAACAGGCACATGGATAGTTTAAAATCACAAAGAATTAAGAAAGTAACTAAGTCTTGCTGGGGTTAAAAGCCAGGGAAAATGGTCAGTGAGGGGGCAACTCTAACATTCAGAGGGAGGTTGTTCCACAGTTGGGGAGCAGGCACAGAGAAAGCCCTGTCCCCTCTTAGCCGCCTGCTGGACCTTGGTACCTGCAAGAGCAGCAGGTCGGCTGACCTGAGGGGTCAAGAGGGGGAATAAAGATGAACAAGTTCAGAGAGGTGCGAAGCGGCAAGACCAAGTAGACACTTAAAAACATACAAAAGAATTTTAAAATGAACTCTATACTATAACTCTATACTAGAACTATAAAACACAGGCAGCCAATGGAGTGATCCAAGGACCGGAGTGATGTGTTCTATTTTACGAGTCCCAGTTAAAAATCGAGCAGCAGTGTTCTGCAGACGAGAGAGCAAGAATTGACTCATTCCAAAGTAAAGTCCATTGCAATAGTCCAGACGGAACGCAATGAACGCATGTATCAAGGTTTCTAAGTGCTGCCTAAAAAAGAAACGATTTCACCTTTGCTAATCGTTTTTAGTGGTAGAAACAGGACCTCACCACTAATCTAATCTGGCCTTCCAATTTATTGTCAATCTTAAAACCAAAGTTGGTAGTTATGGGTTTAAGATTTGGTCCCAGTGGACCCAGGTCAGCAAAAGTGGACTCACAAGGGCCACTAGGTCCAAACATTATGACCTCTGTTTTGTTTTCATTTAGATTTAAGAAATTCAGGGCCAACCAAATTTTTATCTCTTCAAGGCAATCCAGGAGTGCTTTGGAAGCCATCTTTCTTTTTTAAAAGTAAGTAGATCTGGCAATCATCAGCATAGCAGTGGAAGGCAATGTTGAGTCTCCAAAGGATAGAGCCTAAAGGCAACAAGTTGAGAGAGAACAGCAGTGATCCTAGAACTGAACCCTGAGGAACCCCACATGACAGGGGGGCGCAAAACGACTTAGCATCCAAAATGCTCACACAAAAAGATTTATCAGCCAGATAATACCTGAACCAGCCAAGTGCTATTCCACAAATGCCCACTAGGTGGTTTAAATGAGATATTCAAATCTTGTGGTCCACTGTATCAAAAGCAGCAGTTAAGTCCAGCAGAACCAGAACAACATGGTCACCAGCATTGCATGCCATCAGGACATCATTAAGGATCCTTAGTGCTGATTCTGTGCTGTGGTGGGCCTTAAAACCAGACTGGAAGATCTCCAGAGTGTCATTTTCTTCAAGAAACGACTGTAGCTGACAAAAAACAATCCTCTAAAATTTTGGAAAGAAGTGGTAGTTTAGATATGGGCATATAGTTAGCTAATACAGAGTGGTCCAGACCAGTCTTCTGAAGACGAGGTTGAACTACTGCATGTTTAAGTTTAACAGGACCCACACCAGAGGACAGACTGCCATTTATGATATTAAGAACACTCAGAGCTATACTTGGAAATATTCGTCAAAAAAATCGTGCAGGAATAGGATCACGTGAGGAGCCAGAGGGCTTCAGATGACCCACCACATCCTCTAAAAAGGAAAGAGTTACATGCTCAAACTGGTTGAAGACAGCAGAGCAAGGGGATGAAACAGCAGGGTCAAGTTCAGGTGGTGCGATCAGAGCTCTGCTAGCAGCAACCTTATCAATAAAAAACATTAAGAACTCATTGCACTTTTCAGATGAGACATCCAGGAAAACATCTTGAACGGGATCAAGAACCCAGTTAACTGTATTAAAAAGCACACAGGGATTCTGACTGTCTGAGGAAATGATGTTTGCAACGTATTTGCTCTTTCCTTCTTTGACCAAAGTCTGATACTAGTGTCAAAAATGTTTCATCATCTGATGTGAGACCTCCAGGTTGACCTTCTTCCATTTTCGCTCTGCTCTGAGACAGTCTGTCCTGACGGCATGAGTCCTGTCGTTGAACCAGGGCTTTGGTTTAGCCTTAGGTCGCCTGGTCTTTATTGGAGTCACAGAATCTAGGATCATTTGGCAGGTGGAATCAAGCCAAGAGCAGAGCTCCTCAATGTTGAAGGAGGGGTCAGAAGCAGGGATAGAGAGTTGGCTAAAAGAGAACAGAGAACTGATCAGCAGAGGAAGGGGTTCAAAATCTTACAGCAGTGAGCAGGAGGGCAATGGCTTACTAGGCTAGGTTTAAAAGGAACATCAAATAACAGACATATTGGTCAGAGAACACAGAGTCACAAATTTCCATATTTGATAAAAGCAACCCATAAGATTAAACCAAGTCCAGGGTGTGTCCGAGCCGATGTGTTGGGCCAGGTACAGATTGTGCCAGGTCCTGCCCCATCGGTTTATCAGGACAGCACCGGTGAATATTACAATCTCCAACAACAAGAACACGATCAAATGTAGGAATAATTTACCGTATGTTAAAAGGGCTGTAAACTCAATAAAATTCTTGTTGTACTTGGGGCACGCTAGACAACAGCACAGAAAACAGAACCAGATCCGCCCACCTCAAATGAGGTTAGTTCAAAGCTAGCAAATAAAAGCTGAGGAGAGAGCTGCTTGCATTTGTAGTCTTTTTTATGAACAAGAGGGGTTCCTCCTCTGCCTGAAGCCCGGGGTGAGTTAAAATAATGGCAATTGGTCGGTAGAAGTTCGGCTAGAGCGGGGGACTCACCGGCACTTAACCACGTTTCAGTCACACACAGAAAATCCAGATTGCGAGATTGAAAAAGTCACGCAGGACTAAAGTCTTGTTTGCCAGGGATCTGGTGTTCACAAAGCCAACCCTGGCTGGAGCTGGAGCTGCTACATGGACCTTATCCTGTTGAGAGACCCGACACAGCGGTCTCAAATTCTGCCGATTTCCCTGGCGGAGGTTAAGGCGACGGGTCCATTCCGGTTCTTCAAAGCTGACTAAAGGCAACAGGCAGGCATCCACTGGATGTCTCAGCTGCAGAGCCCGTGACCTGACATGGATAAAAAAAAAAATCTGGTCCCACTCTAATGAGGGCAGTTGTGTAGGAACTGATGTGATGGTGGTGGACATCCAGGGGGACGATATAGAATGACGGACTGAGAGTGAGCTGCATTTAATGAGCTAAGAGAGTGTTATTAAAGCTTAAGTTGAACAGCTACAACAACCTCCTGACTCCTTGGTTACGCCGTGCATGCCCGGACATAATGGCAAATAATAATTCGTTCCTACGAAATACTGATTTTTTTCCCCAAAAAATACTATTTCGTTCCTACGAAATAATAATTCATGAGATAAGTCATTCATAAACATGGATGGCTTGCTGCTTCCCCTTGTAATATTTTGATATCCATTGTCCTGTTGTATTTGAATGCCCCTTAGTTACAGTGACATGTTGATTGGTCGAGATGAATTATGGGATGTGTGATGCATGATGGGATATGTGCAAATCATGTAGCCTTCGGATGTAAAGTGACTGCTAACAAGTATGTTAATAAAAGACAAGTTACCTCAACAGGTCTTTTTTCCTGTTCAACCCTAAAGTATAACACCCCATGCCACAGCGTAGAGGGCTGCCTTGGGATTGGGTCCCACCGGGTCCCGCGGGACCCAAACCAAATCTCGCGGGATTGGGCGGTTTGAATTGTGCTGCGGGCGGTAGCGGGCAGAACCCCCCCCCCCCGCGGGATCAGTGTTGCCATGAATATCTCATGAATATATATTAGCGGACTACGTTAGGCTGTGCGGCTTTTGGATTCTTCTGTACGCTCCGTGAACGCACCTGGTAGAGACGCCTAATGGCCACTGTTATCTAACCTGTTGTTGGGAATGTGCAACGCCCCTCCTCTTAGAAATTGTGTTCTTTAAAGCCTGATACCGTGGTCGCGTGTGGGCGGAGCTACCAACTAAAGTTATGGTCTGATCGCTACACGGAGCGATGTGTTCATCAATGCATGCTAGACAAGAATGTGGACAGATCAGGTTTATTATTTTGAAGAGTTCTACTTGGTAATCATGTTTCCATGTTTGAGTTCATAAAATCATCCCAGCCAAAGCCAAAGCCAAAGCCCCTCCCCCGCCTCTCTACCTGGTTTTCCTCTCTACCTGTTCACCTGTTCACATCCTCTGCAGCTGAGAGTAGTTTTCCCCCGCGCTCCACAGAGAGCGCAAAATACGGTCATAGCAGGTTGACATGATAGTCGGGGAGCTCTAGCGCAGCACACGGATGAAAGAGCTGTCAATCTATCCGGCAACACTGCGCAGGATAAGGACGGAGCATGTTGCCTGCCAAGGACATGATGTCAATTGATGAAGCAGAAAAGAACCTCAAACGAGGTTCATCGTGAGACACGCGTTGTGTTCAGATCTGCGTGCTGATGCCCCACTGAGGCGCAAAACAGCAAAAAGTGGAAAAGGCTGAAGCTAAAAAAAAAAGGTATTTTTCCGTCAGGAAAAAATTAATTCATAGATTTTCAGCTCTGTTGAACCATTAATGTTTTTTTCCTCCATAAATTCAAATGACTTTGACCTGCATCTTTACCAGCTGGTTCACCGCGCTTCAGGCCGTCTGTCTGCGCGCGGACACACGCACACTTTTAACCGAACAGGATTAGTGAAAATATATTTAATAATTAAGTTGCACATTACACAAAAGAGGAATGCATGAAAAGATGAGGCTGGTGGAGGGACATGAATCTCTTTAGTAATATCAATACAAATACGTGTTTTTTTCCTGCAGGACATGAGACAATACAAAATCAATGCATCTCTATTACTGTGCGGGAATAAATTCTCAGAGTTTTGCGGGTGCGGGCGGGAGTGTAACGCATACGTTGCGGGAGTGGACGTGATTGGTCAGAAATTCGGCTGGCGCGGGGGGGAACGGGATGAAGAAAATAGTACCGTGCAGGGCTCTACCACAGCGGCCCTCCGTCTGCCGGCCAGCAAGCTAACCAGAGTATTATTTTTATTTTTTTGTGTGTATTAAATATGAGGGGTTTATTTTGTTATTTTATTGCATGTGTGGGGATTGGTGTTTTTGTGTTCTTGTTTTTTTTTATGTACAGCACCCTGAGCTGTATTTTTAAATGAAAGGTGCTATAGAAATAACATTTGTTTGAATTTGAATGTATGCAAACACATAGAGACTAATTACGCTTGCTTGCATTTTTTATTTTATTTTATTTTTTTTATTGCTTTTTTAACAAAGTTTTAAAAACACACAACACAAACACTGCCAGTGTACAAATGAGAAACACAGCATAAATACCCACATACAGCAACAACACAGAAGGATTCATCCTAAGAATGCAGAGAAAGGTAAACAATCATCATCAGATGAGAGGCTGGGTTTTCGCCTGGTTAATATGATCCATTAAAGGTCCCCAAGTCTTTGTGAATTTATTCTGCCGACCAGTCAATTTGTATCGGATTTCCTCAAGGTACAAACAGCTCGCCATGTCATCTAGCCACTTACAGAAACTAGGGGAGGTAGAAGCCTTCCACTCCTTCAGAATAATCCTTTTGGCTATAACCCTTCCAAACATGACTGCTTGTTGAATTGAGTGTGACAGCTTCTGAATTTGCTCTGAACAACCAAATATTGCAATCATTACATTGGGAGTTATTTGGACATTGTAAACTGAACTAAACAACCTTAATATATTAAACCAAAAATGTGTTAGCTTAGGGCATGAGTAAAATAAATGAGATAGAGAACCTATACTAGTTTGACAACGATTACAGTTTAGTGAAACAGGAGAAAAGATTTTATGCAATCTTGTTTTGGAGTAATGCAAACAGTGGATTACTTTAAACTGTACGAGTTGAAGATGTGCCCTTATGCAACAAGACTTGATCCCTTTCAAAGAGCGTATCCACAAACTAGTTGGGATATCCGTCCCAATGTCATCTGCCCATGCAACCTTAATATGAATAGTTGTTGGTGACCTATAAAAAAATCTGACAAAATCTGAAATCAAATTCTTAGATGTCGACGCTTTAATCAAGACTTTGAAAAATTCAGGTTGTGTTGGCAGTTGTTGAAACTGAGTTATAGATTGTTTAACAAAGTTTCTGATTTGCAAATACCCAAAAAAATGACCCGGTGGGAGAGTAAACTTTTTTTGCAGTTGGGTAAAAGATGCAAAATGATTGTTGATGTAGAGATCCTTAATGGATGAGAGGCCCTTTTTATCCCAGAGAGTAAATGCGTGATCCGACAGACCTGGTTAAAAAGCAGGGTTCAGACAAATGGGTGCGTGTATTGATAAGACTGGCAGACTAAGTACCTTCCTAATTTGCTTTATAATTCTATTCGAATTGTACAAAACAAAGTCATTTTTTTTGCTGAACAGCAAAGCAGATAAAGAACCCCTAGTCAGAGATTTAACTCTGTGCTTTTCCATCACAGGCCAGCATGGTGATTGATTGCATATGTCACTACCTTCCTTCCAAAAAAGCCAAGCTCTAGCATTGCAAGCCCAGTAATAATGTCTCAGCACAGGCAGGCCCCAGGCAAAGCCACCTTCTGAAGTTGTTTTTTGTAAATGAGCTTTCTTGCATGCCAAAATAAAGGAAGTAAGAACAGAATCAGTTAATTTAAAGAACGAATTATTGAGAAAGATAGGCAGACACTGGAACAAATATAGAAATTAACTTTCTTTCACCTGAAACACAACTCTCTTCTACAGCTACGTTATTAGCTCAACCACACATCACAATTGTTTGTTGCAAAATCCTCAACCGAGCAACATTGCTGCCACTCCCAAAAGATGGAACACCACACAATTGTCTGGAAGCAACTGCTAAGTTACAACTACCACGCCCAGACTTAACCGACAACGGTTCTTGCTCAAAAATGGAAACAGGAAACCAAACCGGTTAAGCCGTTGTGAGATTACATAAAAGAAATCACTGAAATAGCCAGCTTCCTCCCAACATGTCAGCACAGGAAACTGAAATCATAGCGTTAACCAGAGCATCTGAATTAGCCAAAGAAAAAGTCCTTACAGTCCACACTGACAGCCTGCTTTCACCATACTTTTCTATTTTGCCTAACAACAGGAACGCAGAACAATGAAAACCTCCACAGGCAAGCTGTCACACACACAAAACTATTACTTGACCTATTACAAGCCATAAGAGCCACATCAAAGCTACCTGTAAGTGTGCTGCACACACTGCAAACACAGACACAATCTTCATTGGGAGCAACCCTAACCTTAATTCTCAATTATGGAATACTAGAAATCCTATTGTGATAATGGGGCCCATTTTCATAACACCATCATCCAAAACATATTTCACTTCGGAGCCCATCGTGACGGCTGTTGTCGTGATTTTGGGCTATACAAATAAAATTGAAAATTGAATTGAAGACATGGCTGCCAGCCTAAAAATGACAAATAAAAAATCACTGTTCATTCCACCCCCAAAGTGCAGAAATAGTGAAACCCACAAATGGAACAGTAAAAAGCAGACTCAAAGAACGCATGGAAACAACAGGAAGGCAATGGCCAGACTGCCTAGATCTAGTAAAACTCTAAATGAGAATCACACCCACATCAGATGGCCTATCACCCTTTGAAATAGTTCACGGAAGGCCCTATGGGTTACCTATTGTAGCCACAGACTTACAAAAGCTGATGAAGAACAAACATCAGCAGACTTTATCTTAAGAATGATAAATCAGAAAGAGGTGTCCAATGCAAATTTACAGCCATCTGACTCTTGACTGTAGCATGTCTTCTCCTTGCCCTAACTTTCCTAGCGATGGAAAAACCAGGTGAAGCCAGTACCAACCTAGCCTGCCGGTCATGGGACCTGAATGAACAACTCACCTCAACGTTTTCGCCAACGATCATTCCTACAGTACCAAATTTCTGGTGGCAGCTGATGAATAGAACTGCACACGACAAGAATGTCACTGACTGTTATGTGTGCACCTTCATGCCGTATGCCTTAAAATACTACAGGCGTCTGCCCAGGCAACATCAACAGGAGATGACACGATTGCCTGGATGGACTTAGCACACATCCTGGCTACAACCGATATATCAGAGACGCATCCAACTTCTGGTTCCACCTGTGTTCATCATGAACAAAACTGTCTTTACACTTCATCCCGCATGATGAAAATGCGCCATGCCCAAGTTCCACATGAACGCCTGACAAATGACCACTGATACTGGAATCCAATGGGACTTCTCTATCTGGGGTGGAGGAGCAAAATTTGGACAATCACTCTTTCCATGGATAAGAGTAGGAGAAGTAAGGGAGCACATGGAGATCAACAGGTTCGCATTGGTGAGACTCCTTAAAACCACCTACAAATTTGCCAACGCATGGGCAGCTGAAATGTTAGCCATAAGAACTATGGTTCTGCAAAATCGACTCGTGTTCAACCTCCCAATCGCATCATCGAGAGACGCGTTTGTAAAATGTTT
Organism: Oryzias latipes; assembly: GCF_053564925.1. NCBI lineage: Eukaryota > Metazoa > Chordata > Actinopteri > Beloniformes > Adrianichthyidae > Oryzias > Oryzias latipes. The sequence goes on from NC_136244.1 coordinate 8,375,167, forward strand.
GGAGACACCTGCTGCACTTTCATCCCGGATGGCACCAAATGATGGACAGGACATTGCTACTGGACTGCATGACTTAATGGAGCTGCTAACCTACGTGAAGTCTGCAACTGCTGGTGCTAGTCCCCCTAGTGACATCTGGTCCCGGCTTCATTCTGGCCCATGGTGGTATCTTCTGTTAAAATTATTGACACCTATACTTAATGTTTTGTGCCTTTTTTTGTCTATTTACAACATGTTTTCTACCTTGGGTAACAGAAACCACCACACAGGCATTGATCCGTTACTAGATGCTCAAAATTCTGAGAAAAAAGTAAGAATTCTGAGAGGGAATAATCAAAATTCTGAACTTAAAGTGAGATTCCTGAGAGAGAAAAAATCAAAATTCTGGGATTAAAGTCAGAAATCGCAGATTAAAGTCAGAATTCCGAGGAAAAAAGTCAGAATTCTGAGATAAAATCAGAATTTTAAAGGGGCATAATCAGAATTCTGAGACATAAATCAGGATTCTGAGACATAAATCAGAATTTTAAGAAAAAAGTCAGAACTCCGAGATTAAAGTCAGAATTTTCTATGCCACATTTTTATCTCCCTGTCTTCGTGGCCCTAATCCTCTTCCGTACCTCAATTTATTTGGATTATTTGGGGGGGGGGGGGGGGGGGGGGGTTGTCAGGGGGAGGGGGGGCTGCTTTTAACAACAACCAAAATAGGAAATAAAATATGAAGCAAAACAATGTGAAGTGATGGGCATTTTTGGAATCTGCCCCCAGCCAAAATCTCTGACCCCGGAGAAGTTGAAATCCATCCAGTTACATATGAGCCGCAACAAAACTTTCTAAGTAGCAAATGAAAATATTAAATATTTGCTTATAAAATACGTTTTATTTTATTTTTTTGCTTTCAAAAAATATTTGTGCATTTGCAAAACACATGGTTTCACATACGTTGTGACTCATCTCGCTTTCTCCCTATCTTTTATTTTGCATTCATAAGTTTCATTTTAGCGGGACATATCTGCCATCAAACAGTCTAGATTTTAACCAATCAAATCGTCATATTTATCTAACATGGTGTCTGCCAGCTCTTTTTACCCTGGATTCTGTCTCTTAAACTGAAGAACTATTCATTTTTAATCATTTTAAAAACAACTAATACTTTATTTTTCCTTGTTTTTTTGGCATTGATTAATTTTTTTAAACCAGATTTGTGAAATAATGGCTGAGGATCTTCAGAAACTGTAAAATAACTTGTATAGTTTAGCTGCTGACATTACACTAAATCAATAGGCCTGTGTTTAATCTGAATCCTCCAGAGCAAAATATTGGTAAAAAGTCTGATTTTCTCTAAGATCTGTTTATTATAACAAAACAAAACCAAAACTATTTAAAGCACATATTATTTTGTGCTGCACATGTGTTTTGGAAGAGATTAACAGGAATAATAAACATTAATGGATCACCAAAGTAGACTTAATGCATTTAGCAGAAGTATTTTTAACGATTATGTTTATTTTCACAAGGAGTCCATGTCTACCTTAAAGCACCGTCAATACGAGACAGAGTCTCCTGATTGGTTAGAATCTAGACCAATTAGGAGGCTGTTTGATGGCAGATGCGTTACACTAAAATGAAATTTAGAAGGGCAAAATCAAAGATAGTGAGAAAGCGAGATGAGATACAACGCATGTGAAAACATTTCTGTTGCAAACGCAAAAATATTTATTAAAAGTTAAAAAAAGAAGGCAACAAAAAGGTTTTAATAGAAAACTTTTAATATTTTCATTTGCTACTTAGACAGTTATGTTTGCAATGTCTTGGCATATGTATATATCTTCATACATTTTTACTTTCGCTTTCCCAGCATCACAGCTAAGGTGGGGCCGTGGTTTATCCGGGAAGACCCTCCGCCTGCAAGACGCTTTCTTTCAGTGCATCTTCGCCTTGTTTTCGCTATCTTTCACTGGGTATTTTTAAAGTTGCATTTAGTGCGTTTGCGACATTTAAAAAAAAAAAATTCATTCAAGGTCGGAAAAATGGACCCGCTGGACTTTCTGGAATCCGCGCAACTCCAACGCTTTTTCCAGTCGCGTAAAACCGAATTATCCTGCCTGGAAAACCCGCAGACTTTCCTCAGCCAGCTAAGGGACTACAACATCATCCCGGAAGACAGATACAAGGTAAGACATCCCGAGTTCGGTAAAGTTAGAAGGTCTTCACAGATTTGGACTCCAGCCTCATAACTCTTCTCATAAACGTTCAGATGTCTCAGCAAGTATCTCAATCCTTCTGTGTCTGAATTACAAATGCATTTCAAAAGAAAAAAACAGTATTTTCATTCTTATTTTGTTGCCTTGATCAAACTTGTTCTTTTCGAAGTGTGAACGGAGACATGCAGCGAGCCTGCTACCAACTAAGGGACCGTCAGCAAAGTGCAAACTCTGTGAAACACCATTCTGTAAAAATCAATAAATGTCTATATTTATGAACTGGTAATGAAGACCTGTCAGCATATTTACGCTTCAATAAGTATTTTATGAGAAAGTACATCTTTAGTTTATTTTATTGCATACACTTCTTCACATTTTAATAGAGGTATGAATCATAATTTAAAGTGATCAATAAAGGATATTGTCACCAAACTTTTTGTCCTGACTAATCATGACCTTATGTTCAATAAATTTAAGAAAGCTATCCTTAGTTATTCTAGTACTCAAACAAAACATTTTCAGTGAACTAAAACAATCATGTGTTGTGTATTAGAATACTAATATTTACAAAATGACATTGCTCAAAAAAGGTTAAATATTTTATATTTCTAATGAAAAAATGAGATAACGGTGCTATTACTTTTTACACAGTGGACAATACCAGGATTCTGTCTTGGCAGGGATGTCACATGTTAGTCAAATGTAGCCTGACAAATTGAAATAGGTGAGTGAAATGGCAATAAAGTACATAATGAAAAGCCTATTATCTCTTTAAATAAAATAATTAAAAAAAAACAATCTTTAAAAGAAGAAATGTTTTTTTTGTCACATATTTTAGCCCTTTTCTGGCCACCTCCTCTCTTGTCCCATGTAAAATCACTCCAACTGTGTAGTGATTCATTTGATACATTTTTTCATTTGGATCTTGCTTGTTAAATGTTGCCCCAATTTAGCATTCCATGACCTTCAATGGAAACAGAACAGACACTTTTAAAATACATGGCTGAAATAGCATTCGATAAATTATTTAATTGAACTGTAACAAGACTAAATAATTATTAAAGATACTAATAAAAGTCATGCCAAATGATGTGCCATCTACAAATAAGTGTGGAAAAGGAGGTTGTTTTTTTTTAAAAAAAACACTTGCCTCTCCAATAAAAAGTTCTCCGAGTCTCAAAGTCAATAATTCCCTGTGTCTCAAGGTGAAACTCTGTATTGCATTGTGTTTCTGATTAGGGGTGTAAGAAAAAATCGATTCGGCAATATATCGCAATACGTCATTTGGCAATACTTGTATCGATTCAAAATGCTGCCAGATCGATATTTATTTAATTATTTCTGAATGTCCTTCAGTGTCTGACTCTTGTTGTCCACTTCACCCTCCGACCGCTAGTTGGCAGCAGAGCACACGGAGCCTCTTTGAGCAGCTCTACTCTGCACAAGACAACAGGAAGACTGCCCCCAGAGGCAGCTTGTTCTGTTATAATGAGACATGAAATACTTTGTTTTTACTTGAAATGGATACCAAACAGAAACTCTGAGCCATGTTGCTGCCAGTAAGATATGAAAACGTGGATTGCTGTGCTTTTTAGCGGCTCAGATAAATAAGATAGACAATGAAGCACGGCAGCAGCTAATATTGCGCTAAGCATCTGCTAACACATGCTAGCAAAGCGGGCTAAAATTCTGCAGAACCTCAAAGCAATGGATTCTAGTTTAGGGACCTGATGGATCATAGGGGTGTGTACAACGCTATGGAAAAGGCTGACACTGTGGTGATCAGCATTACCAGTTTACTTCCGTGTGTGAGAAGCGTGGCTGCAAAGGTGCAACAGAGCAGAAATGTAAACAAAGCCCCTTTTTTTTGTCACATTTAAGCAACTTTCCTTAGTTCTGTCATGCTGCCTCATCAACACACTTTACTGTTTCTGGAAAGAATCAGTGTGTGTCCCCCACCCTTTATTTTTAAAGCACCATTCAGGCTCCTGAACTGTTTAAAAGCACTAGAGAAGCTACATTAATGCTGAAAATAAACAGCATTTTATTTCCCCAATAGAAACTTATTGGTTAAGGCTCATTCATTCTTTGTTTTTTCTTACACTTAAAAAAAAAAAATATATATTTTTTAAATCAGACAATGTTGACTGTTCCCTTTCTATATTTTACCTTACCAAAATAAAAGCACTATGAATTTGCTTTGGTAAACGCAACTTGTATATGAGATACAATTGCAGTGCTTAACATTGTGATCATTAAATAAACTCAATTTGACCATTTTATTACAGTGGAAGACATTAAAATTCAGGTTGAGTTTTTTCAAAGTCATATTTAAAAAAACAGAAAGAAAACGTTTCGGTAAAATATCGGGATACGTATCGTATCGCCAGACTCTTGCCAATATACACCCTTATTTCTGATGACTGCAACAACAACCTCTGTTTCTTCACACTGCCAAAGTTGTTTTACCTGTAACATGTAAACGTCAAAATAATCAAACCAAATCAAAATGTTTGCTTTAAAAATTAGGATTTACTTTTATCAAAGCACTTAATAACTTTGACTAATGTAACTTTGTCATGCTTTTCATGCTTTGAGACATTAAAAGAAAGCGATGGGATGAAGTGCTACTTTTCAGGTAATTTAACATCTCAATCTGTTGTTTTATAATATTTACATAACACTTTTCAGACTTTAATGCACTCACCTCAGGATTTACTCATGGTTTTTCCTCATGGATACTGGCATGATCCCGTTGTTGTACCCTGGTTTGAACCACATCATGGGCTGGTGTTTTACATGTTTCTTTTGGTTGTGGGATTATCTTTGGAAAGATGTTTTTTTCAATTAATAAAAGATCTGAATTGTTTAAAAAAACAAAACAAAAAAAACAATTACATAAAATTTTCTGACTGTAATTTACTCACTTGAAGGTTTTCTCTTAATTCTTCGACAGGAGTACTGGCAGGATCTAGTTGTTGTAGGTGTACTGGTTTCAACCAATTCAGGAGTTGTCCTTGTCCTTTTCCTTTTCGTTGTGGCGTTATCTTTGGGAGATAGAAGTACTTTGATTTTTTTATTTTAACACTTTGCCTATCTTCACTTTTTGCCCACCCTTCCTGTGACTGCATGATCTTTCTTGAAATTTGGTTGGCCGTCAGAAGTTTTTCGGAGAAGCTGTTGTTGATGATGTATGTGTTCCTTTTACCTTCCTTGAAGGTTCACATGCATTTTTCTGATAAATGCAGCTGGTCTGAATTTTAATTTCCTCTGTAGAATCACATTTTTAGTAATGCCAAACCATTATTCAACCTGGCAGTTTGTGTCTCTTGTTCTTGTCGGTTTCACATCCTCTTCTTCTTTGGAATGATGAACAGACCTCTGTAAATTCTCCAGCATCAAACCACTCCAGAATGGGAAAAGCCCTAAGTAGTTCACATTCACAATGTCAGGACAGAAATAAAGGGTTTTGACTACTCCTTGTCCAACATCCTCTTGAATTTGTTCTGTTTGCGCTTTGTCGAAGACGTTTTTGAACGAAATTGTGAAAGGAGATCCAAGAATGAGGTTTTTAACATGTTTGGAGAGCATTAGATGTCAGAGAAAGCATCCATGTTCGTTTCAGGTTTCTCCTGTATGATGTCCTGCAGTATTTTCGGATGACTTTTTACTACAGGTGTGTACTGTGGTCCAGTCAGGATTTCGTAGATCGAATAGAACACCTTTAGTCCTTCTGAAAGTGATGTGCAGTTTTGCAAGCATGCAAATGCAAAAGTTGCTAACTCTTTCAAACCTTTGTCTGAAGTTTGCCTTCCAAATATTTGCATCACAGACTTTAAAACATGTGTCGTACAAATGTGGACAACTGTTAATGCTTTATTTTGGGCTAAGTTTTTTTTTTCCTAAACAAATATCAAAAGTTCTGTTAAGATACATTGCAGCATCTTCTCTGTTGAAGGTCAACAGAACGCTTTGTATGATTGCCCAGCTGTGGTCTGTTTCTATTTGCCGAATTGTTCAATTTGTAAATTGCGACAGTCTCTTCAAAAAATGCATGAGTCAACAAGTTATGAATAGAATTGCATTTCATAGACTGGCAGTGGGGGTGTACCTGCACTATCTCCAGGAAGAGTTAGAGAGTAGTAGAGAATCCGTTTTTTTTTAGCAGGGACCTTGGAAGTGACATTGCCTGTTGGATCAAGATATAATGCCAGAGGAGTCTTTCTGTGCAAATGTTGTACACAGTGTTCAAACTTGTTTTTCTGTGTACATGTGAATGCCAAATGGGTCAATTTGAAAATGTTGCATGTATCCCGGGAAGTTTTTGTACTTTGTGTCACATTCTTTAGTGAGGTACAGTTCTAGAAATATGTCCTCATGCATTTGTTCTTTTTTTGCAAACTTCGAACCAATAACTAGAACATTTTTGTTGAGACTTCGTGTCACATTACCTGAAATGAGTTTGGCCATAGGGGTTTTGTTCATTTTATGTAGTTGCTCACACTAATTTATCCTCTTTTGGTTTTAGTAGCTGGCCTGAATTTGTTTTCTGTTGTCTTGTGTGAAATTTGGCCGTTTTGATTAACTGATATTTTAACTGAAGTGAGGTTCCTTCTTTCTGTTGAAAAGACAATAAGGTCATGATTAGTCGGTACAGGAAGTTTGGTGACAGAAGCTTCTGTATTTTCAGAGCTATTAAACATTTTTGACCAAATATGATACATATTTTTTTATGAAAAATTCCTAAAAATAATCAAAGTCAATTTCTGACCAAATGTTTGTTGTAGTTGGACAATGAGATCATGATTACTCGGTACACAAAGTTTGGTGACAATAGTTTCAGTATCTACAGAGCTATTGATCACTTTAATTATGATTTATATCTCAATTAAAATGTAAAAAAATATATGCAATAATATAAAGGTGGACTTTCTCATAAAATATTTATTGTAGCATGAACTTGAACATGACTTCTGGTGATGCATGTTTTTGCTGATGGTCTTGTCTGGTTAGGTGGTGAGCTTAAGCTTCATTCAGGCGTTGAGACTTCCATCCGTTAAACGTAATCGTAAGTTGGTCTGAATGTTTTTTAGATGAGAGAAAGACTGCTCGCATGCATATGTGGAGCCAAATATTGTCAGTACAGCAATACTCACACGCTGTAGTGAGGCGTATGTGACGGGCAGCGTGTTGTAATCAGTGCACGTTTCACCTTGCTGCCTGCGCCCATTACCCCTCCCCTTTTAAAAGACGGGGGCGCGCATCTGCCGGGACGGCAGGTCACAGGTTTCAGGCTGTTTGGATGCGCAGTTTTACTGTTTTGATGCGCAATACATTAGGCGCTGAATTGACACCATACATTGCAAACTGCCATCGCATCGCGCCCGAGAAATACTGGTCTAATGAAACTTTCTTTTTTTAATAATTAAAGATTTGTCTGCGAGCCAGATGTGGCCATCACAAGAGCCAGATATGGCTCACAAGCCATGGGTAACCGACCCCTGATTTAGGAGTTTTCAGCCGCTGTGATCTCTGGAAAAGCTTTCCAAAATTCCACCAATTTATCAACGAATTCCAATCAGGAGATGGCACAGAGTATAAACATGCTCGCTATGACCTCCAGAAATCCATCAAGGCTGCCAAGAGAAGCTACACCCAAAAACTTGTGAGCTGCTACAGGGAAGCCAACACAAGAGGCCTGTGGCAGGGGATCAAAACAATTATCAACTACAGGACAAACACAAGCAGACCAAAGTTCCAGAACAACATCCTGTCACAGAGCCTAAACAACTGTTACCCAAGATTCAACTAGAACAACAAAGAGGTTCCCTTTAAGACCTCCTGGGCCACGGTAGAGGCAGCACTGTAGGTGTCTCACACACAGGTCCTCAGCGCCCTGAAGCAGGTGAACCCGCACAAGGCAACGGGACCGGACCACGTGCCACCAAGAGTTCTGAATGCCCGCGGGGAGCAGCTAGCAGAGGTGTACACAGACATCTTCAACCTCTCCCTTTCGCAGGAAACGGTGCCCCGAATCTTCAACTCCTCTTTGATCGTGCCAGTCCCAAAGAAAACAAACACCCAACGATGAATGACCTTAGACCTGTGGCTCTCACTCCTGCAGCAATGAAATGCTTGGGAAAGCTGGTACTGACACACATAAACTCCTTAGTTGACAAATCAGTAGACCCCTATCCGTTTGCCTACTGCACCAACAGATCAGCAGAAGACGCAGTGGCCCATGGCACTTCACTCCACCCTGCAACGTCCACACACTAATAGCATTTATACCCAGTTACTGTTCCTGGACTACAGCTCTGCCTTTAATACCATTAGGCCCCGGACGCTGACTGCAAAACACTCTGAACTAGCTATACCCGAAACTGGATACTGGACTTTCTCACAGGCAAACCACGGGTGTTGAGAATGGAAAAGAGGGTCCCTGCAGTAACCTTTGTTTTTGGGATTATTGAGAGTTTAAATAATGGGCTTAATCATACCGTGATCTGTTAATGATGCAGCTGTTAGCTATTGGTGTTAAATTCTGTTGATTTTCATATGTCAACCAAAAATCCAACTTAGATTTAGCAGATCCATCTGGTTTAAACCAAGTAAATGCTTAACATCAGGATTATCACGGTGCCAAACATCACAAACATTTAAATCTCTACACAAATTAAGAGGAACTGGAATATAATGATGGTTTTGAAATGCTGAAAGAAATCTGTCAATGTATTCATCTTCCACCATAAAATCCCCTCCAATTATAAGATCACTGTTTGGTTTGGTTCTGGAGTTTGTGAAGCCTAAAAACATGACTTTGATTTCTGCTGCAGAGTTGTATCCATATACTTTCCCCAGAATAACAAACTTATCATTTTTAATAAAAACACAGAATATCAAGTCACCGGAAGCATCTCTCTTTGTAACTTCAAACTTGCCAGAAAAAAAAATGTAGTAATATAGCGACCCCTGCTGATCAGTTGGTGCCATGAGAAAAGTAGATTTTGTCTGATTAGTCCAAAATTTTTCATTTTTGTTATTGGAGTGAGTTTTTTGAAGACAACAACATTGAACTTTTACTGGGATTTACTGGGATTTGCTTTTAACAGAGTCCCTAATACCCCTATTATTTAATGAAATAAAAGACCACACAGAACTTAAAGACATAGAAAGAAAAGAGAAAATTCAAAATTAAAGAAGCCAGTTTTTCAAATTAAAGATTAGCCACGCACCTAACTATTTTCTAAAAATTGTCTAAAAATTTTAGCATTAACTGGGGAATTTCACTAAAAGGTTACCTAGAAAACAAAATACAATGATATGAGATAAATTATACAAACATAGTATTTAAGGCATCTCACATCTCGGAAAAACGATCTTTTTTGTGAATAAAGGTAAATTCTGAACTTAGATTTGCTCTAATATGTAAACAAAGTGACTTAAATGTAAATAAACCAGCAAACCTTAGAATAACTATAATAAAATGATCTATTTCAACAGAACACTATTAACTCTTAATAACATCAAATAAGTAATTCAGCTCCTTGTAAAAATATCTGTTCATGGTGACGCTGGTATCATTGATGTGACCCACATGTGCCCTGTAGTAGACATTCTTTCTTTCTGCCCGGACCCACTCCATCTTCGGCCAGACGGCCACTAGAGCTTCTCGGTGTGAGTGTGTGAGTGTGTGTGTGAGTGTGAGAGAGAGTGTGAGAGAGAGTGTGAGAGAGAGTGTGAGAGAGAGTGTGAGAGAGAGAGAGTGAGTGAGAGAGTGAGAGTGAGAGCGAGAGAGAGAGAGAGAGAGAGAGAGAGAGAGACCTAAAATTAAAGGAGTTTCACTTGTTGTTTCTCTTTCGGCTTTTCCCATCTGGGGTCGCCACAGCGAACGAGTCGCATGGGAAACTTGGCAAAGGAGTTTCACTTAATGGTGTTGAACGTAAAATAGGATTGTTTGCCGATGACTTAATAGCATACCTTGAACGACCAGAAAAATCAATTCCACATTCCAACAAAATATTAGAAACATTTGAACATTTATCTGTATATGAAATATATTCTCAAAACTCAAATTTTAAAATTCAGCTATGTGTCCTCTGAATGTATTAGAAAAAACTTTAAATTTAACTGGAATATGAAAAGTATTAAATATTTCTGTGTGGAAATAACATTAGATTTTCAAAATATAAACGTTAAACATTATTCTATAGTACAAGAAAAGATACAAAGAAATATTGAAAAATGGTCAACACTGCCACTAGATTTTAGCTCTAGAATAAAAATAGTAAAAATGAACATTTTGACCCGGTTTTATTTCTATTTCAAGCTCTTCCAACACAGATCTTTAACACGCAATTTACACTGGGGCAAAACAATAACTAGATTCATATGGGACGATAAAATATCTAGAGTAAATTACGGCACCCTCCAGCCTTCAAAGAATAAAGGAGGTATGGCATTACCAAAGCTGAGAGAATACTCGTCGTCGTTCGTCCATCGTAATCGATGAGGACCATCTAAAATCATCTGGGCAAGGAAGCGTGGGTGCGCAGATGGCTAGTCAGTCCAATCTGCGCATGAAAGGTTCTGGGACAGTGAGGGCAGGGAATGGAGGCTGCTGTTTGGGGATTAGCCGCACGGGCCTTCCTGGCTTGGCGCTGCAGTTGAGCAGCAGCTGTCCTGTTTGCTTCGCACCATTCTGCACCTCTTTGGACTTGGGAGCTAGATATGGAAATACTTGGGAGAATACTATATTGCTTCATAACTACGATACTTATACTGTTGGTGTAATCCCCAGTATACTGGAGAATGGAAAAATATAGATTGTGAAACTTTACAAGGACCCATTCAAAACACTGTTGGTGATAAAGAATCATATGAAACTAAGAAAACGAATCCAGATCCCTTAACAAAGCATACACTAACAAGGGCTGGGCGATATGGCCTAATAATAAAATCTCCGATTTTTTTTTTTATTTTTTTATTCGATTTCCGATACCCCCCCACCCCCACACACACACACACACACACACTTTGGGAAAGCAATAAGTACGAATGGCAGACAACTTAAAGCAAATTTCCCTTTATTTAATCAAACGAAAGACAAATGTAACCCCCATTTCTCCTTTCTGGGATGAATAATACCTACATGCACACACTCTTGGAATCAAAGTTAAGTACAAGATTTTTCTCCTTATCACTCCCTTTTGGACTTGTTTATATAATTTTGTTTTGTCTTGTTTTATATAATTTTCTTGTTTTATATAATTTTTGTCTTGTTTTTGTCTTATTTTGTTACTTTACACTTGTTTTCACTTGTTCAAAATAAAAGGTTGCTTACTTACTTACTTAAAGTCCCAGCTGTGTTTTAAGTCACACTTTGACACTTTGTAGTCTAGACTAAAAGGAGACAAACATTCACCTTGAGAGTAGCACCATTTTCTAAAGGATTGGGTCAATATCACCATAAGGTGCCTTTGAGACTTCCCAATATCCCACCAAAAAATATGGGATTTCCCATTTAACTTCACATTTATTGTGTTAGGTGGATACCGTGCTGTCAGAAATGCATGTTGGTCAAGCTCCCACACTTTTTATAAATTAACTGCAAGCAGACAATGCACGCACAAACAGTAAAAAATGTCAACCCTGTCATGGACGATTTCAGAGTAGATTAAATACATTGTGATTAGATCATGGATATAAAATTTATATTTTCAGAAAGGTACTTAGTCCCTTTGTCAAAACTGTGTATTAGCTGATAAGAAAAGTATTTAAATAGTAATGAAATTAGGGCAAACAATGTTGCTACCATACAAAATCAACAAGAATTGCACTTTTTTTTCTAAATAAAATCTAAGAACAAAGATATGTGGTGAAAATTTCAACCAAAACCACTTGGTCCATATGTATTAATAAAGGAATCACACAGATAGTTTGGCTAACTTATAGAAATAAATTGTTTATTTTCTTTGAACAGGAAAATGACAGGGTGGACAGTAGCACGGCAGGGTGGACCCTGTGCATTACAGTGTGGACACGTTTTTAAAAGGTCGTTAAATTACCTCATTTTGCAATTAATGAAAGAAAATTACTACCAGAAGTCCCTTTCCCATGTAGGGTGAAATTATCAGGTGAACAGACTAGTTTTGATCCACTCTGACTTTATGTCGAAAAACAACAAAAATTAGCCATTCATGTGGCATTATTGAGATAACCTCTGAACATCAATGTGCACAGTGAAAGTCAAACATTCAACTGTAAAATTAGAAGAAAAATGTTGTTTTAAGGGGAGATGATTGGTTTGAAAAAAACAACAAGAACAATATCACTGAGACACATCTCCAAGCAGTCTTTTATGGCAGCTATTGCAGGTACCTCAGTCTTGGATTCAATATCACTCTCTGGGACATAGAGCAGCTCAACAGATGTCTCCAGCCATTTCAGCTTTTCATACAAGCTCTGGGCATCAGGAATGTCTCCTCCATGGGCTACAATCCGGTCTGCTGACCTCTTGAGGGCTCCATCCATACTATCTGGTGTACCCTTGCCATGACTAGCCTCAGAGAAATTCCATGTTATGTGTTTGAACCCATACTTGTAGGGTTCTATTGAGAGGTAGAAGAAATTTCCCTTTTGTCGATGCTGTGTTGCAGGCCTATCGCTGAAAAAATGAAGTATGCTAGCTAGTGGGTGAAGTTCTCTCAGTATTTTCAGAACTGAATCAAGGTGGGCCCAGATGGCGACAGGGTCATGTCTTCTGGAGGTTGATATGAAGCAGAAGATATGTGGTGCTTGTTCACCAGGGATATAGAGCACTCCAGTGTGCAGACTGGCCTGCTTATGTGAACCTCCACAATGCACAGATTGTATTTCTTCACTGTACTTGCACGAGTAATTTTTTCTAAAATCTATATACAAGAGGGAGTTATTGTGCTTCAAGCTGCTCCTGAGCTTCCTGTAGGCATCACACTGCCATTTAATGTTGAAAACATGGCGCCTAAAATGGAGTAGCCTCTCCTGGAAATCTGTGGTGAACTCATACTCTTGTAGTTGTTGTCTCCCTTTTCACTGTGATACTACCCAAAAGGGTCTGAGACGGCTAAAGGAGGTGTCTGAAATGTGGCCAATATGCTGAGAGAAAATATCTATGCAATTTCTTCAATGTATCGGTTAGCAACCTTTACTGTTATAAACTGTTATTTATTGTTATTCAATTCAATTTAATTGTGCTTTATTAATTCCACAAGGGGAAATTTAAGTAATAAAATGTCAGTAGGAGCTGTTGTAATATGTAACATTATTAGTTTGTTGCCATAAACTATCAAAATGTCTTTCCTGTCATGAACCATGTCCACCCTGTCAAAGAAGGTTTTCTGACAGGATGGACATTTTTGGTTAATTTTAGCATTTATTGAGCACATCGTGGATCTTCACTTAGCAACATGATTCAGTTAGCAAGTAGACTGTGTACTGTTTAAACATATATATTTTAAATTTAGGAAAGGCTTTTATATTAAATGATATTTCACCATGACAGGGTGGACATGTTAAGCTTGACAACATCTGACTACAAACCTAATATGATTAAAATTACTAAACAAAAGTGTAAATATTTACTCTGCAACTAGCCACTGTTTCAGTCTCCAGTGAAGAAACACAAAATGCTGGTTGTGGTGTCACCTAAAACATTTGCAGGTTTTTTAAAGAGACAGTTATCCCAAAATGATAGGGTGGACAGCAATGTCAAGGACGTGCGCAAAATCTTCAATAGCATTATGAAAATAAAATTTGCCTGATCAAAATTACTTAATTTATCAAGTAATGTGCTGTTACATGAAATGTGTACCAATTTTATTTTAATTAAGCATAATTTAACCATTTATTACACACCCTGAAGTTAGCAAAACAGCGTGTGGGACATACCAAAATCGCATACATCCAAAGAAAAAAAATTGCATAAACTGAAGAAATCACAATTTAAGAACCAAATTATTTGACTGATTTGTGTGCAAGTCTTGGGTCACTTATGATAACAAGTCAGAGTTTAGTTATTCTGCTCCATTTAGTTTATGAAAGAGTAATAGTCATGGGGACATCAAAGGCACTTTATAGTGATAATGACCCAATTAACAATGCAGCTCATATCTGGCGTCTAAGGTTTTACATAAATTAAGAATCCCCGTCTTTTCCACGGAGAAGATGATGAAGCAGCAGGAGTCGCGGTCAAACACCACCACCACCCCCCCGCCGCCTCCGATCACAAAATCCTAAATACCGATGAATACCGATACAAGTAATAATTACAACGCAGTATTCTTTATTAACAAATAACAGTAACAACTAACTACTAGCTAACTAACTAATGAACTAACTATGTAGGCGTTGTAGAATGAGTATATGTATGAGTAATGTGTGTTGGGGCGCTGCGTGTATAAGAGGACTGAGCACGTGCCACGCTACAGCGAGTGAGAGCCTTTGACTTTGATGGGCTTTAGGCAAATGTTGCAGCGTGGGGTCTATTCCTCCACGTCTGTGGCAGTAAACCCATACCAGTTCCAAAAAACAGATGAATTCATTCCTTTCTGGGAACAAACTTCCCACTCTCACCGGTAGCGATGTTGTCGCTTGCTGTTTCGTGTGTGCTATGATGTTGCTGTTTGTCGCTTGCCTTACCGGCATGTGAAACCAACACTACGGAAGCTCTAGGGAGCCAAAAATACACCATTACACAAAAACTCGATTTATTTATTTTTGCAATCGCCCAGAACAAAAAATTGGAATTCATTCATTCAATCGATTTTTCACCCAGGCCTAACACTAACTATATGGTTCAAACTACTTAAAAAATACAAAATCTAGAAGAAACTTATAAGATTTTTCGTACCACCTAAACTGAAAAACAAACAGTTAAAAACAAATCAGAGCTGTTGGCGTGAATGTGGAAAGTAAATGTAGACCATTGTCATGTATTTTGGAATCGTCCGAATGTAACAGGATTTTTGAAGATGGTGGGTGATATTACATGCAAAGTGCTGGGATGTACAATTGCTTTGGAACCAGAACTGTTTTATTTGTACATGTTCTCAGGAAACTCAATCCACCAAAGTGACAAATACATATTTAAAGTTATGTCACTAACCGCAAAAAAAACATTAACCAGGACCTGGGGCACTACGTCGATCCCATCAAAGGAGCAATGGACATCAACAATCAACGACATCTATTAAACGGAAACAAGGCTGAGCCTGCAAGAGGCACAATTACACCGAAAGTGGAAAAAATGGACACTTTACAACACACGTGTCAAACTCAAGGCCCTGGGGCCAAATGTGGCCCTCAATGACATTTTATGTGGCCCGCGAAAGCATAAAAGTTTTTAATTTCTTAAAATAAAAATTGTTGTGTATTTATTCATATCTAGGGGGAATCTGACTTGAAATATTGGATTGGGCAACTATACATCAGAACTTAAACACTGTCCATATAACCTAACCTGTCAGAATCAAATGTCAAAGGATTTATGCCAAAGTAACTGTCACGGTGAAGGGGCTCGAGAGCAGGTAGGACCCAGATGCAGAGACGGGAGGCAAACGGTTCCAAGGCTAGAGGGTTTATTAAACAAACAAAAGGCGCTGCAGAGCAGGAATCAAAACAAAACAAAGCTTACTGTGGCGTGGCAAGGAACATGGAACATGGCATGAAGGGACGAAGACACATGAAGACGTTAATGGACCAGCCCAAGAGGAAGGCAGAGACAAGACTTATATACAAACAGGGCAGACAAGACGCAGGTGAACATGATCAGGACAGATTGGGACAAAGGAAGTAAAACTCAGGAACATGACAACACAGAACACCTTTCAAAATAAAACAGGAAACAGAACCAAATATGACAGAACAAGAAATAAAACAAAAACCAAGACAAAACAAACTCAAACCATGACAGTAACAAGCAAACATTTTTTTTTACGCAACTGTAATTGTCACTTTAAAAGGTTATAATGAATAAATAATGAGTTAATTAACATTAAGGACTAGGTACATTTACTTTTCATTACAGATACATGTATAACTTGTATCTGGCCCTTTGAGGACAGCCACTATGCTGATGTGGCCCTCAGTGAAAATGAGTTTGACACCCCTGCTTTACATTAATAGACACAATAAGCACCTAAAATTGACCTCTGTTTTGATTGTTGTTTAGAATGTAGTTTGTGGTTTTTCTTTCATGTAACAAAAAAACCAATAAAAATTAAGTAAAAAAAAATAGAAAACATTCAATCTTACTTTTAAAATATTGTCATTTGCTGTGAAACACGGGGTAAAAGGGGAGAGGTTAGGGATAGGCGTCCACTCAGTCCGCCATCCCAGCCAGGCCTCCAGGTCCTATTGATATGGACTGCAACCATAGACATGTGCAACATGTAGTTCTAACATACAACAGCAGCGCCTCTGACTGGTGTTTTTTCAAAGGCTGATGTTATTTGCTCTTATTTACCTGCGACCAGCACAAAAAGTGATAGAAATTCATGTTGGTACATTCAACCAAGATACGCATTGGTAAAAGTTAAAGCCCCATTATCTGTCACTTAGGTGTGTGAAAATGTGTTCTCTGCATTTGATCTATCCCCTGAAGGAGCAGTGAACAGCGGAAACAGCCGGGCTCAGAAATCATTTGGTGGTTTAACCCTAACCTGTAATCCTAACCTTAACCCTTCCTCTAGGTCTGAGTGGCCAAGAAAGAAAATCAGCATTGCTGGTGCTTCATGGACAAACTGAAACTTGCTGAGTGCAGCTCTGTTGTCTTCATCATTCTAGTTGATAATGTGAATTATTGTTCTTTTCATGCAGAAAGTGATCAATATGAAAAGCAAAGATAAAACTCGAATGGCCATCCGTAAAATCTTAGAGTGGCTTGAAAGGGAGAGGTCAGAGCACATCCGTTTGTTCTGGAGGTGTGTCTTCAAGGAGATCATCTTAAGCCAGTACCCCATCCTTCGACAGATGCGCAACAGCCTCATGGATGGTAAGATGCTTTGAAAACACAACTTTTGATATTTTTTGTGCTTTGACAGTGGTTGTTAGAAACAAAAGGCAGAAAGGCAGAAACCTATTGTTGAATGGGATCAACATTGCTGCCTTTCTTCGCAGGATCTTTTCTTTTCGACGGACAATTGCCTCCAACTGTTGAAAAAGAGGAAAAAGGGAAAAAGAAAAATACGGAGACCAGCTCAGTGAAAAACAAGAAAATAAGCAAGAACACATGTGGTGATGAAGAGCAGCCTGGTACATCATCCCATATGACTCCATGTCAGAAGAAATCCAAGAAAGTAGCTGTTGGTTGGTCATTTCTGTGCATTAAGAACATTGTAATTACCTTACAAATTGTAGCTTAAAGTGTTAATATTTATGAAGAAGGCTAAAGAACCCTCTTCATCACAAACAAAGAGCCAGAAGTGTTGATTCAATATCTGTGGGAGTTTCCAGTATTTATTGTCAGTTCTTGAGTAATTCAACAATCTATATATTGTCATATTTTAAATGTGTATCAGCAGAATTTCCAAAATAAAATCTGAATCATATTTTCTTTCTACAGTTTCCCCAAAGAAGGGAGAGAAGATCTGGACCTCACCCAACGAACTGCCTGTGACCTGCGGAAACATGGAGGGAACACTCTTCCAAGAGATACTACCTCAAGGTTAAACATCATATCTTTTGTCTGAAGCATCAAAACCACATGTATTTGATCAGTGTTTTTCAACCGGTGTGCCGCATCACACTAGTGTGCTGTTAGAGATGGTCAGGTGTGCCGTGGGAAATTACTCATTAACTGATCTAAAAACATTTTCCATCGCCAGGATATTAGCTCTGTGTTCATCCAAACAGGCCCTGATAAAACACTGAGTACTAAGTACTTAAATTATTTTTTATCAGACACTGGTTTGTTTTCTGTCAAACGTACCGACATGTTTCGGCGGAATACCTTCCGCCTTCGTCAGGGTCGTCATCAGGTGGTAGTGTGTGACGTCTTTATAAACAGATGATTGGGACTGAGGCGGAGTCGCCTGTCAAACTTTGACAAGTGACTCCGCCCCTTGATTTTTTCTTTTTTTTCTTTTTAACTTGTCCTGTCCAACAGCTGGGCAGACAGATGAGAGCTGAGGGCCTCTTGTGTTGGACATATTTTACTCTAACAAGAGGGGTTATTAATCTTCAGACAAACCAAAGGTATGTCTGAATAAACCCCTTTTGTAATTGAGGCCAAACTTTATTAATTTCAATCATGTCTGAAAGTCTTTGGTGTTGGACCGTACGGAAAAGGAAAGAGGGGAAGAAGAGAGAGGGACGTTAGAGAGAGGGGGGGTAGGGGTGATAATAGGAGGGGAAGGGGGATAAGACCATGAAGCAGCATAAAGCAACAAGTTTACTGGTTGTTAATCATTATGGTAAGGTTCAAATGTAGAAAAAAAAAAAAGGGGGCGGAGCCTGTCCACACACACACTCAAATGTTATAAACACACCTGCTAGCTGCAAAAATGTCCACCTGTCGACATGTACACAAAACAGATAGTGTTCACACGCATACTTATGCCTTAAAACCAACTAGTGTGAAATATTTCAGTCATTCAGTCATGCAAACTGTTAGAAGGAGGGAGAGTGCCCAGCCATCCCCACCCCAAGACCCCCACCGCAGCAGCAGCGGCAGCCGGAATCCCCCCAACGCCACACGGGAACCGGCAGGGAACAACTGCCGCCCGGGCGACCAAGCCCACCACCCAGGCCAGGGCCAGCAGGGCCGCCGCAAGGCCCCCAGAGCCAGAGGCCAGGGACGCACGGAGGGAAAGAGAGCGCCGCCCCAGCCCAACCAGGAGAGCAGCCCCCCCGCCGCGCCGGGAGAGCCCAACGCAGGGCCCCACCGGAGAAGGATGCCCACAGCCCCAAACGAGCACCCCACCACCACCCAGGAGTTCCGGGCATCCCCTCGCCCCAACCCCCCAGGTACGAGCCAGGACCCCCCAAGGGAGACCCGCTCCGCACTCCAGTCAGCCATCCGCCCGGCCCACGGTTGGTCCAGGGAGGAGCGAGGCAGGGGCCCGCCGCCCCCGCCCAGGAGGGGGGAACCCCGGGGAAAAAAGAGGGCCCACAAGGGGTGTTGTAAATATGGCCCTACCAGGCTCGGCCACAGTTGGAAATTTGGCGGGGCCCAGCACTCAGGAGCAAGGACCAGAACCCACCCCCCAGGGACCAGACACCCCCGGCTCAAATGTAATGTGAACCCCCCCACCGCGCGGAGAGAGCACCGCCGGGCCCAGGAAGCCGGCACCCCGGGGACACGGCCGCCGCTGCAAAGGGGCCCGTACCCCCCACCAGGGAAGAGGCAGGGGACAGACGGACCCAGGTCCCACCTTCCTTGCAAAATGTGTGTGCGTGTATGTGTGTTTGAGAGGGTGTGTGTGTGCATGTGTGTGTGTTTATGTTGGGATGTATATATTGAGGGGGGAGGGGTGTGTGTACTAAGGGGGGTGCAGTTAAAATTGGCGGGTAGGGCACTAAGGGGACATCTCCTGATTACTCACAGTGACGTCCCCTCACCCTCCCCACCAAGGGGCCCTAAATGTCTAAGGTGCGGTTAAAATTGGCGGGTAGGGTGCTAGGAGGACATCCGCTGCTTGCTGGCAGTGATGTCCAAGCACCCCCCCTACCAAGGGCCCTACATGTCTAAGGTGCAAATAAAACCGAAAGAGGGGGGGCCCACTCCATACGGCAACCATAGGAGGGGGGCCACTGCCTAGTAAACCCCCCCCCAAGGCTCATCGCAGGCTAAGCCCCCCACCCCCTCACCCTATTATGAGGTTATATGAGGAAGGGGGTAAGTTGGGGACAGCTGATAGACTGTCCCCCGGTGGTCAAACAGCTGTCCCCCGCCCCCCCCCCCCCAGCAAGGGGGCCAGGCCCACCCAGCCCCGGGGCCCCACCCCCGGAGGCGCCGAAACCCCAGGCCCAGCACCACCACCCCCACACAGAGAGAGAGGAGTCAGAAAGCGCCGGCCCCCCCCGGAGCAAGCCCAGGCCCCCACCCCCAAACGCCGGCCCTAGAAGAGCTCTGGTCAGGCCTCGACGGGACCGAGGCAGCCAACCGGCCGGGGAAACCGCCGATGGCCTCAGCGGAGACCCCGACCCGTCAACCCCCCCTGCCCCGTACCAATAGTGCCCCCCCCCCTCCCCCAGAATGCCCCCCCACAGGACAGGGCCGACAAGACCCCCCACCCCACCCCCACCCCAGACCCCGCAGCCGAAGCGGATGACACCCAGAGCGACCGGGGGCCCCAAGAGGGTTGTCCCGTCCCGCCCCAGAGCCAGGGAAGGGCCGATCCCAGCCCCAGGTGTAGATGGGAAGCCCATCCAGCGCCGCTGGGCCCCCCCCCCCCCGAGCAGCGCCCCCCGCCAACCCCCCACAGCACAGGCAAAGGGACCACCCCCCCAAGCCAAGCCAGACCACCACCCCACCCCCCCACCACGCACCCCCACACCCAAGCCCAGAGGACCACGCAGCGCCCCAGCCCGCCCCACCCAGGCGCCGGACCCGACCCCCCGACCAACGGAGCCCCCACCACCCCCGGCCAGGCACCGGAGGCCCCGACCCCCACCCCGGCCCACGGCAGAAGGGCAAGGAGCAGCAGCCGTATTTTGCTGGAGGCTGTTGCTCCAGGGATAAGAGAGCAGGAAGGCCCCTCATCCCTGTTCATGGAAGTGTGGGCTCGCTTACGAAAGCTTACAATGTTAATAAACTGGAGGAAAAAACAACTACCAGGGTAAAATTTCAAATAATTTAGTTGAAAATTATTACTGAAAACTAACTTAACTTTTATTACATCTTTTAGAAAAAACAGCTGCAACCTCCAGTTTTTTCTGCCACACTTATCACAAAAATTCACTTGATATTGCAGAGGTACTGCGCATCAATACAGACTATAGAGTTTCTCCTTTTTTTATTTTTGGATGCTGGTTTGCCTTGGGATTTTTGTCAAGGATAAAGTGTGCCTTGGCTCAAAAAAGGTTGAAAACACTGCATCATGGGAATGGTTTGCTGGTGTTTTACAGCGATGAGGAAGGTGTTTGAACATCTGGATTTCTTACTTGTTTGTGTGCTTCTTAATCACACTTGTACATCTCAGATCATCAAAAAAATCCTAAAATAGAAAAAACACATGGAAACACAAAATGTTCTTGTTGCATTTCTGCGATGATGGCCGACATAAATAAAGAAAATTGGAAATTATTTGAGATGTAGAAATATGTTGGGCGGGACCACAAGCTGCCTGCTGTCCTCCATTCTGATGCATTGACTTGTAGATAAAATAGATTTATGTACATCAGGGGTCCTCAACTCAAATTTAAAGAGGACCAGTTAGGACCATTTGGAAAATATTTCCCCTGGCGCAGAACGTAGCCCAATATTAATCCTGCCAAATGGTCAAGTCTCCCCGACAGCTTCCAGCTGGTCTCCTATCCACTGCCCATACCTCGACATCCCTGGTCGCACGTCGCAGTGGATTTTATTACTGATCCGACTCGTAAAAGAGGTAACACCACCATCCTCTCATTAATTGATCGTTTTTCTAAGGCATGCCAGTTGATACCTATGCCTAAGCTGGCTACAGCTCTGGAAACGGCAGAACGACTCATAGTCCATGTGTTCTGGCATTATGGTCTCCCGGAGGACATTAGGGTCTCCCATGGTCTTCAGTTTACTTCACGAATGTGGCGTAAAATGTGCAAGGGTCTGGGCATCACTGTGAGTCTCACCTCTGGGTACAACCATCAGTCCAATGGACCAGTGGAGCGCCTGAAGTTGACATCAACTACAGTAGGTAGTTGATGTCAACAAAAGGCAGAAATGAACCCATTGTTGAAGGGGATCAACATTTCTGCTTTTCTTCACAGGATCTTTTCAATTCAACAAACTATTTCCTACAACTGTTGAAAAGGAGGAAAAAGGAAAAAAGATGAATAATGAGGCCAGCTCAGCGAAAAACAAGAAAAGAAGCAAGAACACATGTGGTGATAAAGAGCAGCCTGGTACATCATCCCAGATGACTCCATGTCAGAAGAAATTCAAGAAAACAGCTTTTGGTTAGTCATTTCTGTGTATTTTGAACATTGTAATTACCTTACAAATTGTAGCTTAAAGTGTTAATAATTACAAAGAAGGCTAAAGAATCCTTTTCATCACAAACAAAGAGCCAGATATGTTTATTCAAGATCTGTGGGTATTTCTTGTCAAAGCCCATCTCTTGAGTAATTCAGCAAGCTACATATTGTCATATTTTAAATGTGTATCAGCAGAATTTCCAACTTTAATAACAATCTGAATCATATTTTTTTCTCCAGCTTCCCCAAATAAAGGAGAGGAGATCTGGACCTTGCCCACCTTTAAGAACCAACTGCCTGTGCCCTGCAGAAATATGGAGGGAATACTCAACCAAGACATACTAGCTCAAGGTGAAACGTCATATCTTTTGTTTTAAGCATCAAAACTACATGCATCATGGGAATAGTTTGCTGGTGTTTTACAGTGATGAGGAAGGTGTTTGAACATCTGGATTTCTTACTTGTTTGTGTGCTACACAATCACACTTTTACGGAACCCGTGACCTGACCTGGGTAAAAAAAAATACTAACGAAATAGTAATTAATTCTCATGAAGTAGTTTTGACCTTTACACAACCCTTTTTTTCAACCGGAAATGAAATGAAATGAAATGCTGCCAGTTACATCTTAATTGTAAGTATGATAAATGGTCTAAAGTGATAATAAAATATATTTTGCCATTGAATTATTGTAGTTTCCATTGACTATAGCGAGGTGATCGCTACTCCAGGTTAGAGGTAAGATCGGGCCTAAAAAATCCAGCCCGACCCGACACAGGCCCGTGGGCATTAAAGCCGAACCCGGTCCGAACCCGACCAATTAACTTGATTTGCAGGCCCGAGCCCGAAGCAAACCCGAAATTTCAATTCATCCCATAGTATTTTTGCCAGAAAGAAATGCCAGATTTCTTAAGGTGAAAATAATCTACATATTTTTATGATCATGATAAATG
The DNA here is from genome assembly GCF_053564925.1 of Oryzias latipes. Taxonomy (NCBI): domain Eukaryota; kingdom Metazoa; phylum Chordata; class Actinopteri; order Beloniformes; family Adrianichthyidae; genus Oryzias; species Oryzias latipes. The sequence continues at coordinate 8,398,480 of NC_136244.1, forward strand.
CATTTGCACAACAAAATAACGCTGGAACACAGAATAAGAAGCCAGACAAAGACAGTGAAAGAGAGAGCTTGATGCGCACTCGCTTAATTACGCAGAGAAATTCTGCAGCCGCGGCGGTGAGTGTTTGCCTATTCAGTTCCCCTGTCTTAAGTTTATCCTTGACTTCTTGCTGCTCCATATCGGGGATACCTAAACAAAATAGATGCGGACTTGCGGAGGGAAGATTACATACACAACACGTGTGCAGAGCTGCGGGTGGCAGGCTCGCGTCCATGTTTATGAATGACTTATTACGTAAATTATTATTTCGTGGGAACGACAGACTGAACAAAACTGTGTTGTGTCGTCACGGTGTGTGAATGGAATAGAGCGCCAGGTGCAACAAGTAGACTAGAAGAGACACCATCAACACAAAATGTCTGATGTTTTCTGTGCTTTGAGAGTGGTTGTTAGAAACTAAAGGCAGAAATGAACCCATTGTTGAAGGGGATCAACATTTCTGCTTTTCTTCACAGGATCTTTTCAATTCAACAAATTATTTCCTACAACTGTTAAAAAGGAGGAAAAAGGGAAAAAGAAAAAAAAGGAGGCCAGCTCGGTGAAAAACAAGAAAATAAGCAAGAACACATGTGGTGATAAAGAGCAGCCTGGTACATCATCCCAGATGACTCCATGTCAGAAGAAATCCAAGAAAACAGCTTCTGGTTAGTAATTTCTATGCATTAAGAACATCAAAATTACCTTGCAAAGTGTGGGATAAAGTTTTAATAATTACAAAGAAAGTTTAAAGAACCCCCTTCAACACAAACAAAGAGCCAGAAGTGTTAATTCAAGATCTGTGGGAGTTTCCTGGTATTTATTGTCGGTTTATTTAGTAGTTCAACAAGCTACATATTGTCATATTTTAAATAATAAAAAATATTTTAAATGTGTATCAGCAGAATTTCCATCTTAATAAAAATCTGAATCATATTTTTTCTCCAGCTGTCCCAAAGAAAGAAGTTGAGATCTGGACCTTACCCACCTTTGAGAACCAAAAGCCTGTGACCTGTGGAAACATGGAGGGAACACTCAACCAACACATACCAGCTCAAGGTGAAACGTCATACCTCTTGTCTGAAACATCAAAACTCCATGCATCTTGGGAATGGTTCGCTGGTGTTTTATAGTGATAACTTATAATTGTTTTTAACCCAGAGCTGAAGCACAGGTAGGTTCTGCCCCAAAACAATAATCCTAAAAGCACCAAAAAGTCAATTTGTGAAAGGTTAACAGCAAAATGAAGGGACTGGAGTCGACGTAGTTCTAACATAAATGTGATACACATTTTGTGGCGTGACTTAAAATCTACTATGATTTTTAATTTTTTTAGATGTGTTTTTGGCGTTTTAAACATGTTCTTGTGGCATTTTTCTAATGATGGCCAACATACTGTATATAAAGAAAATTAGAAATAATTTGTGATGTAGAAAATACGTTGGGCAGTACCACAAGTTGCCTGCGGTTTTCTATTCTGATGCATCCACTTGTAGACAATAAGATTTGTGTACACTTCCCGGGAAGAATGTGCATTTAACCCTTGTGCTATCCTAGGCACTTTAACTTGGGAGTGGGGTCATCTGGACCCCACAAGACAGTGCACTGAACCTTTTTTCTTCAATGATTTGTGATATTCACTGGTTTCCATGGATTACATGAAATCCTCTTCCCCTTTATCCCCCTTTGTCATGGTAGGGATAACACGTTAATGTAAGGATCGGGTCATCTGGACCCCATAGAATAGCACAAGGGTTATACAAACGTTTGATGTTTTTCAGTCTATCAGGGTGGCATTTTAAAAGTAGAAAATCACTGCTTAAGATGTGGTACGGGTCTTCTTTATTCCCATTCAATTCAATTCAATTTTATTTGTAGCCCAAATTCACAACAACAGTCGTCTCGATGGGCTTTGTATAGGTAATTGAAAAAGTAAAACATAAAATCAAAAGGATCATGAATACAGAGAATTCAATAGGAAAATACTAAATTGAACTAACTAAACAAACTAAACTAAACTAAACTAAACAAAAGTTGACCACCATTATTGAGCATGCATTTGGGCCTGGCAGGCATACGCCACCACACGTTCCAGACCTTCCACCACCTGAGCTAACATAGCCCCAACTGAATAGTTAGACCCAGCAGTATTTTTTTTGAAGGGCAAAGAAAAATAAGGTAAGGTCACTCGCTACCTGTTCAGAGTCAAGTGCCTACTTCAGGTAGGTGAAGGATGCTTCACATTCGGCCGTCCACAAAGGGTATATTTTTACCCGACAGGTGATTCAATGGGATGGCATGATCTGAAAAGTTCTTCACAAATCGCCTGTAATTTGAGCATAAGCCCACAAAAGCTCTCGCCTCAGACGGTGTGCGGGGAATTGGCCAACTTTTCACTTTGTCGGTGTTTCGCGGGTCTGGCTGAAGCCCTTCTCTGGAAACAACATGACCTAAGAAAACCACATGATCTCTGGCAAAATGACTCTTTCTAGACTTCAGCTTCAACCCTGCATACCTAATTCTTGTTAAAGCCACTTCCTAGTGGCTGCTCTTTGTATTAATGGCAACAGGAACAAGAAAGGCAGACTGAACAAAACTGTGACGGGGTTGTTGCGTCGTTTGAATGGAATAGAGCGGCAGGTGCAACAAGTAGACTAGAAGAGACACCATCAACACACAACTTTTGATGTGTTCTGTGTTTTGACAGTTGTTAGAAACAAAAGGCACAAATGAACCCATTGTTGAAGGGGATCAGCATTTCTGCTTTTCTTCACAGGATCTTTTCAATTCAACAAACTATTTCCTACAACTGTTGAAAAGGAGGAAAAAGGGAAAAAGAAGAATAAGGAGGCCAGCTCAGTGAAAAACAAGAAAAGAAGCAAGAACACATGTGGTGATGAGGAGCAGCCTGGTACATCATCCCAGATGACTCCATGTCAGAAGAAATCCAAGACAATAGCTTTTGGTTAGTCATTTCTGTGCATTAAGAACATTGTAATTACCTTAAAAATTGTAGCATAAAGTGTTAATAATTACAAAGAAGGCTAAAGAATCCTCTTCATCACAAACAAAGAGCCAGATATGTTTATTCAAGATCTGTGGGTATTTCTTGCCAAAGTCCATTTCTTGAGTAATTCAGCAAGCTACATATTGTTGTCATATTTTAAATGTGTATCAGCAGAATTTCCAACTTTAATAACAATCCGAATCATATTTTTTTCTCCAGCTTCCCCAAATAAAGGAGAGGAGATCTGGACCTTGCCCACCTTTAAGAACCAACTGCCTGTGCCCTGCAGAAATATGGAGGGAATACTCAATCAAGACATACTAGCTCAAGGTGAAACGTCATATCTTTTGTCTTACCCATCAAAACTACATGCTAATATGTCATGGGAATAGTTTGCTGGTGTTTTACAGTGATGAGGAAGGTGTTTGAACATCTGGATTTCTTACTTGTTTGTGTGCTACACAATCACACTTTTACGGAACCCGTGACCTGACATGGGTAGAAAAAAATACTAATTCATTCTCATAAAGTAGTTCTGAACCTTACACAACCCTTTTTTCAACCGGAAATGAAAGGCATGCTAGTTACATCTTAATTGTAAGTATGATAAATGGTTTAAAGTAATAATGAAACATATTTTGCCATTAAACTCCAGGTGGCTGGCTGGACAACTGACAAACAGCCGCTATCTGCCGCTGGAGTGGCATAGCGAGCTCCAGCAGTAGAGCTCGTTTTCTTGTAATGTCGGCATCCGGGCAGCTGGCTGTCCGTCAGACAGGGAGCTGCTGTAGTATGGGGAAGCAGCCACCTCAGGCCTTCTAAGTCTTTTGATAGTTATCTTATTTTCATCGAGACGATAATAAAAGATCCCCTAGTTTGATTCTTGTTTCAATTTTTTCCCGCTCTTAAATTAATGTGGGTCTCAGAGACACGGAAGTAGAAACAGAAAGCGTTTTTTGGGGCAGGATGAAGTGCCTACCGGAATGTCAATGAACCTTGACATGGAGATGTGATTACTGATGCTTTTGTAGAGCTTTTTAAAATAAATTAATCCAATTTCTTTTTTTTTTACTTTTTATTTTAAGTTTTACACTTTTAAAATACGAACAAATAGAGATAAGTAACCACAATCAAGTAAAGAAATAAAATTAAATACTCAAAAAAATAAACAAAAACAAAAAAACGAAGTTGAACAAGCGGGGTACAACAAAAATTCCTTTTGAGCTTTAAGTTCTGAGCAGGAATCTATGTTGCTTCCATTTCCTTCATTGGAGTTCAAACATTTCATCTTTCAACCGTAAGTGAAATGCCATTTTTTTCCATAGAACAGATGTCCTCCATAATGTCTGTCCATTGATCCAGTCTCAGTGGTTCACTTTTAAGCACATTTCTTGTGATTGTTTTTTTGCAGGCCATAATCAAGACTTTAAACAGGTACTTGTCCTCTGTTTGTATCACTCCTGTTGGTAACAGACCTAGATGTAGTATCCGTGGGTCAGCGGGTATTTCATACCCTTGTATGTCCTTCATGGTTTTGATGAGGCTTTGCCAGAAGGGATCAATTTTACTGCATGTCCAAAAGATGTGTGAATGATTGGCGTTCGCCCTTCCACAGAGCCTTCAGCATTGTTGTGGAGTCCTCAGCTGTTTGCTCTTTAAGTGAGGACTGATAAAGAACCTCGTTATATTTTTCCTCCCGACTGAATACCAGTCATTCTCTGACAAGTTAACCTGCAATTCTGATTCCCACTTCTGTTTTAAATACAACCAGTCAAAACCATAACTTTTCAACAGCCATTTATACAGTTTGGAAACCATCTTTGTAGGCAGTTTCTTATAAGCCCCTGTCACCATTTCTATCACATCACTGCCTTCCTGTGAAATCGAGCTTTTTATTCTTCATTGTAAAATTGAAGTGGTCAGTGTTTTCCAGTTCAAACTCTTCTTTGAGCTTTTTGAACATTTTGAAAATGTTCCCATCTGTTAATGTACATATTGCAGTCAATCCTCTAACTCTCCATTTCTTAAATGTATTGTCTAGATGTCTGACTTTGAATCCAGGAGTGTGAAGGCCATATAAGTAATTTGTGGTTGTTACCTATTTTGTATTTATTGACCACCTCCCACCAAGTTTTAATTGCAAACTCCACTGTTGGGTTCTGTTCTGTATTTACTACATGCATTTTCTCCCCCAATCTTGCTTGTGGAGGGCAAGAGCCATAGTCATGCTCAATTTGTTTCCATTCAGAATAGAATGTTGAGCACCAATATATTATGCTTCTTAACTGGGCTGCCAGATAGTATTCTTGGAGACTTGGTAAAGCTAATCCCCCACTTTGCTTTTTCCAACTGAAGTTATTTCATTCTTACTCTAGGTTTTTTCCTATTCCAAATAAATCTAATTAATTGTTTGTTCTATTTAACAAATTGTTCATCCGGAATATGTACCGGTAATGCTAGAAATAAATACAACAGTCTGGGCAGCACATTCATTTTTACAACCTCTATTCTTGAGCTGAGATCCATTGTTTGGGTATTCCATTTTGTTAAGTCCCTTCTTATTGTATTGCTGATTCGTCTGTAATTAATCAATGTGTTTAGTTTTGTTGTCAAGTAAACTCCTAAGTATTTTATATTTTCTAAATACCATTACAGTTTAAATTTGTGTCTAAGTGGTTCACGTGGTTTGTAGTTTATGGCTAATGTTTAAGTCTTGGAGATATTTCATTTATATCCTGATTTCCCTCCATAATCTTTTAGGATGTCCAAAAGTTTCTACGTGCAATATTGCCACCTACTGGTCAGAGGAAATCTAAGAAAATAGCTTTTGGTTAGTCATTTCTGTGCATTAAGAACATTGAAATCACTTTGCAAAGTGTAGCATAAAGGGTTAATAATTACAAAGAAGGCTAAAGAACCCTCTTCATCACAAACAAAGAGCCAGAAATGTTTATTAAAGATCTGTGGGAGTTTCCTGACAACAGTATTTCTTGTCAAAGCCCATTTCTTTAGTAGTTTAACAAGCTACATATTGTCATATTTTAAATGTGTATCAGAAGAATTTTCAACCTAATAAAAATCTGAATCATAATTTTTTCTCCAGCTGTCCCAAAGAAAGAAGACAAGATCTGGACCTCACCCACCTTTAAGAACCAACTGCCTGTGACCTGCGGAAACATGGCGGGAATACTCTTTCCAAAAAAACTAGCTCAAGGTGAAACGTCAGATCTTTTTTCTAAAGCATCAAAACTACATGAATCATGGGAATAGTTTGCTGGTGTTTTACAGTGATGAGGGAGGTGTTTGAACATTTGGATTTCTTATTTGTATGTTTGCTTCTCAATCACACTTGTACGTTTCAGATCTTAAAGAAATTGCTAACATTAGAAAAAACACAAGTAAACATGTTGTCTTTTAAATTATCTTTTTTATAAAAAATATATTTTTATTTATTTTATATAAAATATTGAACCTTATTTAGCCCTTTTAGAAAATTGATTGGTTCCTCAATGGTAAGTAGAGAAGGGGGGGTGGTTAGCGCCTGCAGACCATACCTTGCTGCTTGCGGCTTTTATTTTAACTAGTTCTTGCTAATCTTACTCCAGTCAGCGGGTTCTCTTAGCAGCCGCTTTATGTCATGTGACGCGGCAAGATGGGCGAATGTTGTTAACAGAATCCAGTAGTTTTCCTAAATAAAACTCTTCTGAATCAGCTAATATAAAAGTTGAAAGAATCAAAGTTAGCATAGGGACTTTTTTCCCTGTCTGTGGCCCAGGGGCTGCTTGGTAAACAACAAGAGCATAATATATATATTAAAAAAAAAACGCTCCTCTCACCCTCTGCGGGTGGTTTCTCCTCCAAGCTCGGGTCCTCTACCAGAGGCCTGGGAGCTTGAGGGTCCTGCGCAGTTTCTTAGCTGTTCCTAGCACTGCGCTTTTCTGGACTGAGAGGTCTGAGGTCTTTCCAGATATCTGTTGTAGCCACTCCTCCAGCTTGGGGGTTACTGCCCCGAGTGCTCCAATTATCACAGGCACCACTGTAACCTTCCCTTCCCAGGCTTGCTCCAGTTCTTCTGAGTCCCTGGTATTTCTCCAGTTTCTCATGTTCCTTCTTCCTGATGTTCCCATCGCTTGGCACTGCCACATCCACCACAACGGCTTTCCTCTGTTCTTTATCCACCACTACAATGTCTGGTTGGTTCGCCATTACCATCCTATCAGTCTGGATCTGGAAGTCCCACAGGATCTTTGCCCTCTCATTCTCTACCACCTTCGGAGGTGTTTCCCATTTTGACCTTGGGGTTTCCAGTCCATATTCTGCACACATGTTCCTGCATATTATTCCAGCCACTTGATTGTGGCGCTCCATGAATGCTTTACCTGCCAGCATCTTACATCCTGCAGTTATGTGCTGGATTGCTTGAGGCGCCTCTTTACACAGCCTATACCTTGGGTCTTGTCTGGTGTGGTAGATCTGAGCCTCTATTGCTCTGGTGCTCAGGGCTTGTTCCTGAGCTGCCAGGATGAGTGCTTCAGTGCTGTCCTGTAGGCCTGCCCTTTTTAGCCATTGATAGGACTTCTTGATATCAGCCACTTCAGTCATGGTCCAATGGTACATCCCATGCAGGGGTTTGTCCTCCCATGAGGATCTGTCCTCCAGCACTGTATCCTCTGCTCTCCATTGCTTGAGACATTCCCTGAGCACACTGTCAGTTGGGGCCTTGAGCTTGATGTATTCAACCATCTTGTATGTTTCATCCTGGATAGTGGCTTCCACGCTCACTAGTCCTCAGCCTCCTTCCTTGTGGCTAGCATACAGTCTCAGGGTGCTGGATTTGGGATGGATCCCTCCATGCATGGTGAGGAGCTTTCATGTTTTAACATCCGTGGTCTGTATCGCCTCCTTTGGCCATCTTATTATTCCTGCAGGGTATCTCATAACTGGCAATGCGTAGCTGTTTATTGCCCGGGTCTTATTTTTGCCATTGAGCTGGCTTCTCAGGACTTGCCTGTTGCAGCTTTCCTTGTTGCCTGCTCCAGGTTGCCATTTATCTGTGGAATTCCAAGGTACTTGTAACTGTCCTCAATGTCTGCTATTGTTCCTTTTGGGAGTGAGATCCCTCCTGTGTGGACTACCTTACCTCTCTTTGTCACCATTTCTCGAGCCTGAATGACATCCCAATGTCAGTACTGTAGATTCTGGTGGTGTGGATCAGGGAGTCAATGTCACGCTCGCTCTTTGCATATAGCTTGATGTCATCCATGTAGAGGAGGTGACTGATGTTGGCCCCATTTCTGAGTCGGTATCCATAGCCAGTCTTGTTGATTATTTGGCTGAGGTGGTTCAGACCTATGCAGAACAGCAGTGAGGGCAGAGCATCACCTTCGTGTATCCCACATTTGATGGACACTTGTGCAAGTGGCTTCCCCTTTGGGTTCAAGGGTGGTTTTCTACAGCTTCATTGAGTTTCCTATGAAGGCTATGGAGTCCTGTTGATGTTGTACAGCTCCAAGCATTCAGTGATCCTCGTGTGTGGCATTGAGTCATAGGCTTTCTTGTAATCAATCCAGGCTGTGCACTGTGACTAGATGTGTGTATGAAGACAGAAAGAGAGAGATAGAGAGAGAGAGAGAGAGAGAGAGAGAGTTATGACATGACTGTCGAATGTGAACGGGAATATTGAGGAGGAATGAATCTGCAGGGGGGCTTGGGCAACAAGAAGTGCCTCCGTTTTGCTGCTGTATAGCTTTAGGAAATTGCTGTACATCAATGTAATTATCTCCTCAAGGCATGCGGCGAGATGGGATGGAGCTGCAGTGAGTTTGGAGCGGTTTTATGTAGATCTGTGTGTCATCCGCATTACAATGGAAGGACAACCCATGTTTATTGATGACACATCCAAGGGGAAGCATATAAATAGTGAAGAGAATAGGGCCGAGGACTGACCCCCATGGAACACCACATGTCACAGGAAGCTGTCTGGACCTGCATCTTGCCATAGGCACCTATTTTCTGAACCACTGCAGCACATCTGCTGACAGTCCTACAGAGTTTTTTAAGGCGATGCCGAAGGACGGTGTTGTCCACAGTATCAAAAGCTGCTGTTAGGTCCAGAAGAACAAGGATAGATGGTAAACCTGAATCAGCTGCCATCAGATCATTCGTCACCCTAAGCAGAGCAGTTTCCGTGCTATGAGCTGATCAAAAACCTGACTGGAACTTTTCAAAATGTTTTTTTTGCTTTAGATGGTTTTGCAGCTGTGAAGTGACTATCTTCTCCAGTACCTTTAATAGAAAAGGGAGGTTGGAAATAGGCCTGTAATTGGCGAGCACATCTGCGTCCAGCGAGGGCTTCTTAAGAGTGGACGGATGACAGCAGTTTTTAAGGAGGGTGGGATGTAGCCAGTTTGTAGTGAGATATTTACAAGCTCGGTGATAATTAGGCTCACAGTACGCAAAACAGACTTGGCAAGAGCTGTCTGGAGGGGATCCAAAGTTCAAGTGGATGAATACGTTCCTCACAGAGTTTTTTCAATCTGGGTTTTTGAAACCACTGTGAAAGATAGTAAGGGTGGCGAGCTTTCAGACAATGAGTCTGGGACAGAGAAAAACAGGGAGACAGGGTCCAGCATGGAGGAGCGGATGTTAATAACCTTGGATCTAAAAAAGGTGTGTGTGGGAGCCTCCACATACTGCTGGAGATCAAGACAGTCTAGCGGGCTCAGAAATTTTGTTGCATAACGACTGGAGGGGTTATCAACATGAATATTTACATCACCACCAATAACAATGCTTGTTGACATGGAGCAGAATGATGTAAGTAGATCATGTATGTCAGGCAGAAATAATGAATTTGGTTTGGGGAGCCGATATGTAAGAAGCAGTATAATGGAATATGGAGGTTTGCATTTAAAGGCTATACATTCCATGGAAGAAAAGTCAGGCAGTGGTAGTGGAGAAAATTTTAGATCAGCCTGATGAATGGCGGCTAAGCCACCCCCATGTCCAGAACTGCGGGCTTTCTCCATGTAGCTGTAACCTTGGGGGCAGGCTTCATTTAGCACTGAGAGGTCCCATGTTCTGTGCCAAGTTTCAACTAGGCACATAAGGTCCAGTTTCTTATCCAAAATAGGATCATGGATGAGGAGGGTTTTATTTGAAAGGGATTGTGCATAAAAAATTCCATTTTGGCAAGAGACAGATCTGATGGGTGATGCCGCTGTAGACTCCTTAGCACAGTGTGGTCTATTCCATGTTTTCTTTTTACGCCCAGAGCTTCTCGTAGAGGGAGGGGACGGATGGCTGCTACATAGTGCAGGTGCACCAGTGTTCTGATGAAGTGAGGCCAGGGACCAAATTGAGGGTATTTTGCGGCATCATGCTGGAGATAAACAAACTTTTTCCGGGAGCTTCTATGGACATATGTATGGCTGTCCTTCGTGTGTCGAAGTTGACTGTTTGACAAGTTTGAGGATTAAAAATGACAGGCTCTCATGTGGGCTGCTAGTCCAGCACGGGATCTGCAGAAGCGATCACATGTCAAGCATTTGAAATCGGTTGAAGTTGCTACGGAGTGACGCCGGTAATGTGCCTGTTGGTATTCACGTTGGCGTTGGTCCTCAATGGTTATAATGGCTTCCTTTAAAGTTGCACGCCATTTGGATTTTTGTATGGCTTCTTCTTCCCAGTTGTAGTGTGGGATGCCTGCTCTCTTCATGTGTCGCTTTAGCACATCTTTATAGCGTAGTTTCTGTCCACCGCGGCTCCTTTTTCCTTGAGAAAGTTCTGAGTATAATACTGCTTTGGGTAATCTATTGTTGGGCATCCGACACACGTGCCCTGCCCATCGAAGTTGTGCAGATGTTATTAGGGCATCAACGCTAACTGTGTTGGCACGTCTCAAAACCTCAACATCTGGGATACGATCTTGCCACTTGATGTTGAGAATGAAGCGAAGGTGGCGAAGCTGAAGTCGTGTTAGAGCCTTGATATGTCTGCGGTAGAGTGTGGTGCACTCAATGGAGTATAGCAAACAGGGGATGACTGCGGCTGCATATACCTTCACTTTGGTACTAGTACTGATGTCATGGCAACTCCACAGTCTCTTTTGTAGTGCACCATAGGCCTTAGTGGCAGAAAGTATTCTCCGTTCCACTTCCAGATCAGCTGAGTTTGAGTTAGTTAAGGTACTGCCCAGGTAAGAAAAACTCTCTGTTGACTTCAGTGGTTCATCATGGATCATAATCCATGATATATCGACATATCGAGGTTGTCGCAGAAGTCCAAGCTGTCTCACATTGGAAATGGCAGGTGTAGGTAACCGCCAGTTTAGAGACAATAGCTGGGAAACAGAATAGAAGCGCCCATTGTATTAATTTTACGTCAATTTGGATCTGACTCCGGGTCCACATGACCCAGCGTCTGTGTTGGGATCCGGACCGCGGCCTGTTTCCTGCTGATGAACGTCTTCATTTTCTTTGTCACAGCTGGTATCTGGCTCCAAACTGTACAACCGAAGAGCTCCAATATTTTATTACCACATATGTTGGGGGTGTGACGGGCTGTTAGCTAGCAGGAGAGCGTGTAAACGGAGAGCTCAGCAACAAGGAAGGAAGGGGGGGGGGGTTCTTCATACTAACAGTTCTACCCACAACTCGGAGGCAAATTTCTAATGAACTACTGTTGCTCTACAGAAACTATGTCCTAGAAAATGGCAACATCATGATTAAAAGGCCACTGGGAACACTTTTAAAATACATCAAAAAGAAGATTGATTGGAGTGGGACCTACAAAGCTTTTCTGAGGATAAATGTACATTAATGTCTTCACATTGCTGTAAAGATTTGTTGCAATTGATGTTAACAATTGATTAACAAGTAGGTTGATTTAAGGACTATTCCTTTTTCAGAAAAGGTGATGTAAACCACAATAATAAATATACCTGTTTTTAAAACCTAAATTTCCTGTTTCTTGAAATCTGCTTTGAGTATTTAAAAGATTTTGTCAAGCCGAGTTCTATCGTACATCTGTAATTTTCCCTGCAATTTACGTTTTATTCAAATGTTTCAGGTGAAAAATGCATCCAAGTAATGGATCAATGGTTTACTCCCCTTGAGTTTCAAGAGTTTGCAGGAAAGGAGAAGTCCAAGAACTGGAAATTAAGCATTAAGTATGAGGACATCACCCTTGGAAAGCTGATTCAGGTACATCTTTTCTACACTCCCCCCCCAACATTTACTTGAAAGTTGCTTTTCATTCAAACTTGATTTCTTGCAATTCTTTACAGGAGGGGCACTTGAAATCTGGCACATTCAAGAAAAGAAGTAAAAGGGTAAATAAAACAGAATAGAAGAAAGATGAATTACCACAACGATAAAAAACGTATTTAGTTCTCAGCCAATCATTATCTTTCTGTCTAGCAGTTTAAGAAGTAGCTCTTTATTTTAAAAGCAATTTTTATGTCAAGATACAAATCAGAAACTGCTTTAAATGTCCAAAGTGCAATAAAACATAAATTAACAATATTATTGACAATACTATGGATTCTTTTTTAACATTCTGCCTCTCACAGTTGAAGTTTATCTTTAATGATTATTACGGATCACTGCCATCTTTTCAAGTGGATTAACTTAAGGAATTAGTTTTTTGCTTCACTGTAGTAGTTTTTTTTTACTTTGCAGGCAAAAGTTTTGTCTCCCCACTCGTTGCTGTGCAAATGCAGCAAATGCAAGGTGGAGCTTAAAAACAAAGTGAGTGGCTCACAATGAGTGTTTTTTTCATTGTGTTCTGTTTTACATTCCAGAGAAGTAGCTTGTATATAGAAATAAATGTATTCATATTGTTGACCTGTCATGTGGTTATTTATTTATTTCTTTTTTAAATCTTGGCAGGATACCGGTAATCAGAAAAATTATGACGAGTGTTACATCTGTAAAGATGTGGGAGATCTGGTCAAGTGTGATGACTGTCCCAAATATTTCCACCAGAATTGTCACCTTCCTCATATAGAAGAAGCAATGATGAGGTGAGCTTGGCTGAAACAGAACCTGATCAAAGATTTATTTTAATATACAAACAATAGAAATCTCAATACAGACAAGACCACCTTAACGCCCCATTTATATTTAGAAATCTGGAGGAATTTAACGAATTTAACAATTATGTAAATCATGTTCACCACCAAATTGATTTTCAAATTAATACATTTAAAGTGTATATTTGTGTAGTATTTTATGCAAAAGTCTATTTTTCCTAGAGTATATAGTTTGTGAATTATAAACAAATGTGTAAAACTAGCATCACAGAGAGACCTTCACTTTCTTTAAAAGTTTTCCAGTTCTCTGCAACTGTTCCCCTAATTGTATTTATAATTCTATTCTTTCCCATAAGTTTGAAATGATAACCTTTGAATTGAGAAAGGTTTAATCTAGGACACGACCATCGCACAATGAGATGGGATTAGGATCACAGATTTTCAGTTGTCCTCCTGCTGATGAATCTTTACTGTGTAAATGAAAATGTTGTTCTTGATTTTTAAATCCAAACACAAGATAGGTTTAAGTCCTGCAATCAAAGGTTTCCAGTTGGTCCTGCAGAACTTTTGAGGGACATTAGACTTTTAGATCTGGTTGATAATAGTGTTTCACAAGGTGAAAAATAAAGTGTCTAGTTTATACAAAAAGTGTCTGTACAGTCCATCTAAGGGCTTTCGTCTTTATTGAATTGTTTGTTTTATGAACATCCATTTGGCATCATTCTAGAATGATAAATCTTTGTCCAGAAAACTCTCCAAAAAACCCGTTTTTTCATGTTGACATGACATATAGGAACCTTTAGGTTTCTGCCTGAGAGCCACAGCTTTGAGCTTTTATAGTCACACTACTTTAAGGAGGCCTAGCACAAGTGGTCCATGATCAAGTTGACTTCTCTGACAGTCGGGAGTTAGGGTTATCTCATTCAGCAATTTTCTGTTTTCTGAAAAAAAAAACTGTCTCTTCAAAGCGGCAGGAATTCATTTAAAATTGTTCTTTGGTTGTGGGTGGGACCATTGACAAGCCCACCCCCTCTTCCAAACACCCATCTGTTTACGCGGCCTCCCTCTAGCTTATGGCCCCACACTCCCCCAACCAACACATTACCGGCTCAGCAAAAATAAGCGACGCGTTGCAATTTCTGGAAGGCACACTCGGCAGTGTTTTACAGGTAACTCATAGGGCGGTTCAGTTAATTAACTCACCTGCTCAGCGTCCTATTTAAGCCAGGTGCGCAGTTGTTTATTCTCTTTCTTACCTTCAGCGCTCATTCGTCGCCCCTCCCTCCTCCCCGGCTTCCACCTGTGGGCTCCGTCAAGGGGGTTTTTGTTGCCTGAAAGTTTTATGGAAAATTATACTATGGAATTGAACGGAGCCTTATGCCAAAACGAAAGATGTGAATGCCAACTTAAAGAATGTGAATATTAAGTATTCGGAAATAAATATTTCTTACTGCAAGAGTAGTCTGACAGAAATGACAAGCAATATTTGAGCTGTCCAGCTGTACAGTTTTGAGCCAGATGTCAGCTCAGACGAGGAAAACAAAGACGTGCATGGATCTATTTGTCTGCAAGTGGATGCCTCAGAATAGAGTGGAGCAGGGAGCCTATGGCCCACCAGAGTATTTTTAACGTCATAAATACAATCTTTTTCCAACAACGTTTTTTGTCTGTTCCTGATTCAAAACTTCAATAAAGAAATACTCAGAAATGCAATTTTAGAGTACATTTTTTATATTTGTTGAGGAAAATGTCACAAAAACATGTTAAAAACACAATTTGATGTCTTTGTGTGTGGGCAGTGACAACACACCGTGGATGTGCACCTTCTGCATTTTCGAAATCATACAAAACAGCCGCTACAATCACAAGCAGAAGAGAGAAGTTGTCTTGTCCCGTCAGGTGTCTCAACACATGGTGGTTAGTACCAGGTTGTTTTTTTTGTGCTGGTTTTCTTTATGGATCTCTGCTCTCATTTATCTCTCATCTTGTTCCCAGGAATGCCAGTATCTGCTCTTGTTCCTCAGAAACACAGACCCAGAGCTTAACGTATGTGTTACATTTTGTAGCTTTGCTGAAAAATTGTAGTTAACTGTTATTAAAAATCAGAAGCATAAATCTAACATGCATTTGACTGTATGTTTGCAGTTGGAAAACTACAGATGTTTTGTTGAGACTCTAACGTGGGTCGACAAAATTGCTGACAAACTTCAGGAGAATCAATACAAGACTGTCGGCCAGTTTGAATCAGACGTCCAGCTCATCTTGGCCAACTGTGTTTTTTACAACCGGGTATGTGGACATAAATATGAGAGTTTTTTTAAGATATGCATTTAGAAAAGAGCGCTTTAAAAACTGTACTAACTGGTAAAATAACAGGCTTCTCTTCTGTTACAGGATAATGCAGAATTCCTGGAAATTGGCAAGAGATTGAAAGAGACATTTGACAAAGAATTCAAGAAAGCCTTTAACATTGTTGACTAGATTGTTGTGTGCTCTGCATTTTTAACCCTTGTGCTATCTGAGATGACCCCACCCCTTACATTGACGTGTTCTTCCTACCATGACAAAGGTGGATAAAGGTGGAGAGATTTTGAGTAATCCATGGACACCAGTGAAGATCACAAATCATTGAAGAAAAAAGGTTCAGCGCACTGTCTAGTGGGTCTAGGTGACCCAACTCCCAATGTTAAAGTGCCTAGGATAGCACAAGGGTTACGGTCGCCATTACTGATTGGTCAGGACCAAAATCCACAATTATGGTCATACTAAGAATGCCCCAAAAAAGTGGCGTTTTTATTTGATTTGCTTTCTCACTTAAGCAGATTAAACAACCTCTCACAGTTAGAACATCTGCTTGCTTGGAGGCACTATTGACTTGAAAGTTGACCATGTTCTCTGACTATTGACAATAAGTTTATCTTGTGCCCTTAAAATCCTTTATTTTTCTCAAAATTAATCCGATGCATTTTATGGATGAACTCCAGTAGAGTTTACTGACCTCAAGCCAAATTTTAGTGGTACAATTTTACCTCGCTATGTTGTGTTTTACCTTTGCAGACTTACTGTTAAGCAGATTCTTTTCTGTGCATTTTTGCATGCTTTTTTTCTTTTTTTAACAGTGCATTGTGTTCTGTGTCCTTATTGGCTGTTGACCTTGTCAATTAATCTCCTCCATGCCCTGATTCCTGTACAGAATAGGTTCAGATTCCACATTTGCACAAATCCTCGATCGTCAGCAGATTTTTGTTTTCATTCTATGATATTGGACTAAGTTTTCTATGTAGATTTGAATTTTGAGGTTTTAAACAAGAGAGCAAAGTGTAAAAAAGGCATGTGTGTGTCTGAGAAAGGTGTATAAAGTTTGTGATTTTACTGCCTTAAAACATCTGTAATCGTACTTGGTGGATTTCTCCTGTGGTGGGTTTTTAATTAAACATAAACCTTGTTATAAATGAGGGAACTCTGTACTCTATTAGTAAAATTTAGTAAAACTTTGGTTACCTACAAAGCTGCACCGCTTGATGGCTAGTCTGAGCATTATGGGTATCGTAGTCAATTGACTAGACAGTTTTGTTTTACTTAATGTCCCTCTTGAAGTGTGGCCTGCTTTATTATCCAAAATATGGCATGCTCTAAACTACTTTTTTAATTTTTATTTTGAATGATGCTTGTATTTTATTCATTTTTATTGTTTTAATTTTCTTTTTGGCCATCAATTCCTATTTTTTTATGCAAACTGATCGGTAACAGGTTCACTCTGAAGGGAAATTCAAATAGATATTTACACACATGCCAAAAGAAGCGGACATCTAGGAAACCAAACAAAAAAACAAAAGTTTTAGTACTTTTACTTTGGGATAAAAACATTGAAGAATTGACTTAAAATGTAGGACCCCAAAGCAAAATTCCTTCCTCCACAACCCCCACTACTGGCTTGTAGACTAATGCTATCAAAATACATAAAAACATTGCATTACAAATACTTTGTTTGAACTGGTAGGACAATTGAAAAAATGAACTTTTAATTATTAAACTTGATAAATATCAAGTGTAAACTAACAATCAAAACATCAGTTGATCTATAATGAGATTACAATCCAGCACTTGCTGCTTTACACATCTCAGATTTTGTGGTGACTGGAACAGTGCTGGCTTGAACCAAGACCTGTTGGAAAATCTGTGTTATAACTTCAACTGATTATCTAGGACAATGAATTAAAAATAAATTGTTAAAGGACTTGTTGATTTACTGTCTGTAAAAATGCCATATTTTCCTTTTACTTGTTTCTTTGCTGCTTCTAAACAAATAGCAGATGTAACTGTGTGACACCCTGGTGGTTTGTTATGCTGTCCCAAAACTGTATCTGTGCGATATTGCCTTTGCCTGTCATTTTTGTCTCTGTTGTTGGTAACATGGCAACTGTATAAACTTTTTTACAAAGCAATCTGCAGTGAGGTATGCTTTATACCTACAGTACAGTGCCTTGCAAAAGTATTCACGCCCTTGGATGTTTGTCCCTTTTGTTGCTTTCATAAATCACTCATGGTCAATAGAATTTGTCTTCCTTCACAAAAATGTACTATAAAATACCTTCAATGTCAATGTGAAAACAGATTTCTACAAAGTAATGTCAATCAAACAATATTAAATGAAATATGTTTGCATAATTATTAACCCTCTTTTAAATTTAATGATCTAATTCAATAGAAGTCCATCCAATTAGTGCCAATAGGACCGGTTAGTAAAATGAAGATCACCTGAGTGGTGTGGGTGTGTCCCAAGTAACTGTTATAAAACAGCAGTCAATGAAGGGTTCAGATACTGTTGGAGTGTTATTCCTAGTTACCATTTCACCATGAAGACAGAGGAGCACTAAGCAATTGAGAGAAAGGGTTGTTGAAAGGTACAAGTCAGCGAATGGATCCAAAAAAACCTTCCAAGGCATTAAACATCCCCCAGAGTTCAGTGAAATCAATCATCAAGAAATGGAAGGAATATGGAACATGTGTGAATCTGCCTAGATCAGGCCGCCCTCAAAAACTGAGTGACAGTGGAAGTAGACTTGTGAGAGAAGCCACCAAGACCCCTTTGGCTACTTTAAAGGAGTTTTAAGCTTCAGCTGCTGAGACTGTGCATGTAGCAACTGTTGTGCGGGTTATTCACCTGTCAAAACTTTATGGGAGCGTGGCAATGAGAAAGCCACTGTTGAAGAAAATACATATTAGAGCTCGACTAGAGTTTGCCAAAAGGCATGTGGAAGACTCCATGATCGTGTGGAAGAAGATTCTTTGGTCTAATTAGACCAAATTTGAGCTTTTAGGCCATCAGACAAGACGATGTTTGGCGGAAACCAACCACTATACATCATCAAAAATACACCATCCCAACTGTGAAGCATGGTGGTGGCAGCATCATGCTGTGGGGATGTTTCTCAGCAGCAGGCCCCAGAAGGCTGGTAAAGATAAAGGGCAGAATGAATTCTGCAAAATACACTGAAATCTTGGAGGACAATCTTTTTCGGTCTGTATTACGTCCACAAACATACAGGTCTAGTGCTGGAGGGAACTTAAAATAAAACACACTGAATGAATTTTAAGGTTTTTATTGAATAAAAGGAGGATGAGAGGTAAGGACCAAGGTTAGGCCAAAGGGATGAAATAAATAGGACAAAACACAGCCTAGCGATCATGTTCTAAAACAAAGAAGATAACAAAAGTCTCACTGACTTAATTACAAAAAGGGAATGAAAACATACAAGAGGTGGCACCAATCAACTTAACTATCTGCATATCGAAAGAGAAGCTACATGGGTACCCTGTCTTACCTGTCCACAAACCTCCCACACTCTCCAGCATAAAGAGATATAAGCCTTTACATGAGTTGTGATCAAGAAAGAGCTCGCTTTCCAAATGATCGACAAGAGCTTATATGCAGGTCTGGTGGCTGACTCTGGGGCCTGATTGCACAGCTCGTCCGGCTTTCAAGGTGTCTTTACTCAGCGCAGGAAGCACATAAAGAGAAGGAAAGACAGTGAATGATCCCTGCATGAAACAGTCTGCAAGAGAACTACGACTTAGGAGATTTATTTTCCAGCAAGACAATGATCCAAAGCATACGACAAAAGCTACACAGGAATGGTTTACAAAAGACCAGGTAAATGTTCTGGAGTGGCTGAGTCAAAGCCCAGATCTAAATCCCATAGAGAATTTGTGACCGGGCTTGAAAAGGGCTGTTCATGCCCGGTATCCATGCCACCTGACAGAACTTAAGCAGTTTTGCAAAGACGACAGGAGATAATTCAGTGTTTAAATGTAGACTGATTGACATTGAATGTTTTTTATAGTAAATTTTTGGATGAGGAAAGAAAAATTTTATTGACCATGACTGATTTATGACAGCAAAAAAAAGGACAAGCATCCAAGGGGATGAATACTTTTGCAAGGCACTTCAATTCTGCTCCTTTCCAATCATGAAAATCTTCAATATTCTAAAACAAACATGTAAACATATTGGATAATCAATAATTTTCATGAAAGGAACACATTTTTGAAATGAATGAACTGTGTGACACCCTGGTGGTTTTCTAATTTGTCCCAAAACTGTATTTGTGCAATACTGCATTTGCCTGTTAATTTTGTCTCTGTTGTTGGTAACATGGCACCTGAATAACCTTTTTACGAGGCAATCTGCAGTGCGGTATACTTTATACCTAGGTTCTGAAGACTAATCCACTAATGTATATAGTTGGAACATTATTTACCCAGTTACTCTGAACAATACTTTAAGTATCTGTTTTGAATTCCAATTTTTTTTATTGGTGTCTACTCATGAAGTCTTTGTAAAAAATATGAAATCATGCTAGAAATAAGGCACTAATAAGGCACTAATAGGCACTAATAGCGCCTGGAACAGAACAACATCCGTGATGTGTGGAGAGGTCTAAAACACATCTCGGGCCACGGTGAGGCTGGAAATGGTCGCCAGGTCACAGGTGACCAAGCCTGGGCAAATGAACTGAATCTGTTCTTTAACAGATTTGATTCTGCCCAGCCCCCAGTCTCCATCCACACGGCCCCCTCTTCACACCTTTCCAGCTCAGGCATCTCCTCCCAGCTGCAGCTGTTATCATCTCAGCACCAAGCAGTCCACTCTGCCCTTCCAACTGAAGTAAAGGGACCCCCCCAACGACTCACAGCACCAGACCAGCCACCGCCCACCCACCCTCCAACCCCCCCTCTCCCTCACCCTGAATCAGGTTAGGAAGGAGTTAAGGAGAACAAAGGCCAGGAAGGGAACAGGTCCTGACAACATCACCTCCAGGCTCCTCAGGGAGTGTGCAGACCAGCTCTGTGTGGTGATGCTGTTCATATTTAATATGAGCCTCAGACTGGAGAAGGTACCAGTCCTCTGGAGGACTTCCTGCCTGGTTCCGGTTCCAAAGGTACCTCATCCTAAAGAACCGAACCACTTCAGACCTGTCGCCTTAACCTCCCACCTGATGAAGACTATGGAGAGGATCATCCTCAGCCATCTCCGCACCCAGGTGAGCTCAGCACTGGACCCGCTGCAGTTTTCATATCGACCAGGCATCGGGGTGGATGACGCCATCATCTACCTGCAGCATCGGGCCCTGTCTCACCTGGAGGCCCCTGGGAGCACTGTGAGAGTCATGTTTTTTGATTTCTCCAGTGCTTTCAACACAATTCAGCCATCACTGCTGAGGAGGAAGCTGGAGGTTGCAGGTGTGGACCAACATCTGGCTGCTTGGACCATCAACTACCTCACAGACAGACCACAGTTTGTGAGGCTGCGTGACTGTGTGTCTGATGTGGTGGTCTGCAGCTCGGGGGCACCTCAAGGGACTGTGCTCTCCCCATTCCTGTTTACCCTGTACACATCAGAATTCATCTACGACTCCCACCACTGTCATCTGCAGAAGTTCTCAGATGACAGTGCCATTGTGGGCTGTGTATCAGGGGGGGATGAGCAGGAGTACAGGGGTGTCATCTCTGACTTTGTTGGCTGGTGTAAAATTAACCACCTGGTGCTAAACACCAGCAAGAAGGAGCTGGTCCTGACTTCAGGAGGTCCCCTACACCACACTCACCGGTGAACATCCAGGGTTCAGACATTGTATAACGGTTTACAGTATCTTTGCCTCTGTTTGTTTCCTTGTTTTTCTGTTTAGGTTTGAGTTACTTCCTGTTTTATTTTGTAGTATTTCCTGTTTTGTTGTTGTTTCGAGTTTTACCTTTCCCCGTCAGTCCTGAGTGTTTCCACCAGTGTCTTGTTTCCATGTATGTATTTAAGTCTTGTCATTCCCTTCCTCCTGTGCTGGTCCATATTGTGCTGTTCCTTGGTTTCAAGCGTTGTGTATTTTCAAGTTTCGAGTTTCTAGCCTGCTTAGCAGTGAATTTTGGTTTGTAGTCATTTGTTATTATTAAAGCCCCGTTCCCCTGCAATTTCCTGCCTCCTCTCCTCTCTGCGCCTGGGTACTTCCCTTCTCCCCCGTAACACATTGAGGTTGTGGACACTTTTAAATACCTTGGTGTTCACCTGAACAGCAGACTGGACTGGTCCGACAATACGGATGCTCTGTACAGTAGGGGCCAGAGTCGCATTCACCAGCTGAGGAGACTTAGGTCTTTTGGTGTGTGCAGACAGCTGCTGAGGACCTTTTACGACACTGTGGTGGCCTCAGTGGTCCTTTATGGAGTTGTGTGCTGGGAGGGGAGCAGTGCAGGCAGAGACTTGAAGAGGCTTAACAAACTGGTTAAGAACGCCGGCTCTGTCTTGGGCTGCACACTTGAGTCCATCGAGGAGGTGGCGGACAGGAGGATGTTAGCTAACATCCATCATGGATAACTCCTCCCACCCCCTGCACCAAACTATAGAGGCGCTGACCAGCTCCTTCAGCACCAGACTGTTGCACCCACAGTGTAAGAAGGAGCGCTACCGCAGGTCATTCCTCCCCACAGCCATCAGACTGTACAACACCGTGTTAAAGGGACACTGTTAAAAATATCAATGTGAACGCACTTTCCTCACTCATACGTGATACTTCGATCCCTAACACATCAAACCCTGATCAACTCGTCTCCTCCTACAACAACCTTCTTTTGGACTCTCTCAACCATCTCGCTCTGTCAAAACTCGCCCTGTCTCCTTTTCCAAATCTGCTCCCTGGTTCACCCCAGAGCTCCGTTACATGAAAGCCAAAGGTCGCCAGCTTGAGCGACTCTATAAAAGAACTGGCTTAACAGTTCACAAAGAAATCTATACATCACATATCACTCAGTATAAGGACCTGGTTTCTACCACAAAAACAAACTATTTTTCTGAACTCATCTCCACAAACAAACGCAACTCAAAAACTCTCTTCTCTCTGATGAACACTATTTTCAACCCCCCTGACTCTCTCCCTCCCCATTTCTTTTCCATTGAAACCTGTAACTCCCTCATGTCGTTCTTTAACAAGAAAATTCAAGTCATCCATCAACAGCTTAGCTCTTCTCTCCTCCCTCCCATCCCTGACTCTTTCTCTCTCAATCACATGTTTTCCTCCTTTCAACTGCCTGACCACGAGGAAATTTCCTCTCTCATCCTTAAATCCAAACCGACCACCTGTTCTCTTGATCCCCTCCCAACATCTTTAGTTATAGCCTGCCTCCCATCTCTCCTTCCGCTCATTACTGCCATTATTCATTCCTCACTCTCATCTGGTACTGTCCCATCACTTTTTAAAACGGCAGCTGTTAAACCCATCCTGAAAAAACCCGGTTCAGATCCCAACGTATTCAATAATCTCCGTCCAATTTCCAACCTTCCCTTCATTTCCAAAATTCTAGAGAAAATAGTCGCCTCTCAACTCTATGATCATCTGAAACACAATAATCTTCTGGAACCTTTTCAGTCTGGCTTCCGCCCCTCCCACAGCACTGAGACTGCTCTGCTCAAGATCACCAATGATCTTCTCATTGCAGCTGATTCTGGCCTCCTCACCATCCTCATCCTCCTTGACCTGAGTGCAGCCTTTGATACCATTTCTCATTCCATCCTCCTCCAAAGGCTCTCCTCCCTTGGTATCACGTCCATCCCCCTCCGTTGGTTTCAATCCTACCTCTCTGACCGCACCCAATTCATTCATCTTAAATCATTTAAATCTCAGCCTTCCTCTGTCTCTTCTGGTGTCCCCCAAGGTTCTGTCCTTGGTCCTCTTCTTTTCATTACTTATCTTCTTCCCCTTGGCAATATCTTCCGTAAATTTAATGTTAATTTTCACTGTTTAGCGGATGACACCCAGCTCTATGTATCCAGTAAACCTGACTCCTCTCTTCCACCCTCCTCTCTCCACTCCTGTCTATCTGAAATAAAAAACTGGTTCACCTTAAACCTTCTCAAACTCAATAGCGATAAAACTGAGCTACTTCTAGTATGTTCCAAATCCACCCTCTCCAAAGCCACAAGTCTAACTCTTTCCATTGATTCATCCTCTGTCTCCCCCTCCCCTCAGGTAAAGAGTCTGGGTGTCATCCTAGATAGCACCTTATCTTTTCAGTCCCACATCAATAACATTACTCGGTCAGCACATTTCCATCTACGCAACATTAATCGTCTACGCCCCTCCCTCACTGTCCCCTCTGCTTCTATCCTGGTTCACAGTCTGGTCACTTCCCGTTTAGATTATTGTAATTCTCTCCTCTTTGGTCTCCCACAAAAAACCCTCAATAAGCTTCAACTGGTCCAGAACTCAGCTGCCCGCATCATCTCCAGAACCCCCTCCTTCAGTCACATCACTCCAATTCTCCACCAGCTGCACTGGCTCCCCATAACCTCCAGGATCCAATTCAAACTCCTCCTGTTCACCTTTAAGGCCCTCCATAACCTGGCTCCTCCTTATCTCTCCGACCTCCTTCATCTCAAAACCCCCTCTCGTTATCTTCGATCCTCCTCCTCTGTTCAGCTCTATGTCCCTCCCGCCCGACTCGTCACAATGGGAAGCAGAGCCTTCAGCTGCTCTGCTCCCAAACTCTGGAATTCCCTCCCTCCTGACCTCCGTAACATAGACTCTCTGCCTACTTTCAGATCTAAACTCAAAACCTATCTGTTCATTTCTGCCTTCCCATCCTGATTCACTTTTTATTTTTTCTACTATTTTTATTGTGCTTTTAATGTCTATTTTTAACCTTTGTTTTGTAAAGTGTCCTTGGGTTTCTTGAAAGGCGCTTTAAATAAAATGGATTATTATTATTATTATTATTACTCCACGGTCCCAGGGGTGTCTTTCTTTCTTTCACTCATTGATTCATTTACTTTTATTGCAGTTGCTGTTTTTACAATTTGTACAATTTACAATTTGAAAACAAAAACATTTGACCACTGCAGGTTGTGATTATTATTGTTATTATTATTATTAGTAGTATTTAATGTTTATTTAATATGAATCTCATTTTCGATAATTTCAATAATAATTGTAATTATAATTTTTAATAATTTAATATTCATAATAATTTAATATGAATGTCATTTTTATGTCCTTTTTTTGATGTTATATTATATCGAATTTTTCTGAATGTCGTTTTTGCTGCCACAGATATATGAAATTTCCCCATTGTGGGATTAATAAAGTCATCTATCTATCTATCTATCTATCTATCTATCTATCTATCTATCTATCTATCTATCTATCTATCTATCTATCTATCTATCTATCTATCTATCTATCTATCTATCTATCTATCTATCTATCTATCTATCTATCTATCTATCTAACACTGGTTTAGTTATGTCATTTAACTCATCTTTATAATGTATGTTATCAATTTGCTTTCAGTATTTTTTTAGGATGAGGACATCTTTTCCATCTCTATTGCCTTTGAAATATGTGAGTATGTTTACATATTTGAAGTAGATATTTCAAGTCTTTTATTTTGAAATTTCATGTCTGTTTATTAAGCACTGTGAAGTTTATTGGTTGGCAAAATAATTTATTATCATTTATTTTGTCTTTTAAATACATCTGTCTTAGAATCATGTAATAGTTTTTGTTTTTTCCTGAAACAAAAAAATCGGTTTTATTATGAAGCCGAATCGTGTATCCTTTTCTTCGGGTGACGTCACTGTAACGGTTCCCAGCAGCAAATCTGAGCTGAGAGCTGCGCAGCCGCTCTGCGCATCCGTCAGCTTGGCCGTTGCGGTCCCACGCAGCCATTTGTCTCAGCGACAATTTAAAAAAAATAATCTCCCGAGCGGCTTCTGTCTGAGTTCAACATGCAGCCGCGCGGGGGTCGTCGCATCCGCACCTTAACTTCCGGCTGAAATCAGCGTTAATGAAGTGCGAGCTCTAAACTTTCCCCCAATTCGACGCCTGCGCAGACAAAAGAACCCGTCGCCTGTATTTCGCCGCGTGCTGCTTTCGTCTATTCGTCTTCCCTGTCAGCCATGGAGGGAAATTTGCGGGGAGGCGACGTCGCAGCCATGCACGTGAAGACGGAAGACATGGATGAAAACCCATCTGCGCCGGTTGTGGGCAGCCAGGAGCCGCCTGCGTCCTGTGGAGATGCCGCATGCAGAGGAGGAGGGGTGGAACAGACTGCAGAGGAGCTGGCTGAGGCGGAGCTGCAGGCCGCCGCTACACCAACCCCCCTGCTGCTGTGTAAGCGCAGCTCCCCTGATCCCGCAGTCACATCTGCTCCAGCTGTGCTGTGATACAGCGCTGATGATTTTCTGTGTCAATCTGCTGTTTTTCTGCACAGATCCAGCGAACACGGATCGCTTCTTCACCACATCTGCCGATGGAAAAACATACCTGAAGATCTCTCCAAGTAAGTCCACAACCACGCGTGGAACTTAACAAACATAAAGCAAATTTCTGATGCCGTACAATGGAAAGTGGGAATTTTTAAACCTGACGGCATGAATTTTATTTTGGGCTTTTACATCTATTTTTTCTTTAAAAAAAAGATAAAGAAATAAATTAAATAATGATAAAATAATAAACACCTGCCAAATTTAACCCGTGGTTTGTCTAAGATTAAAATGGTTCATAATTCTACTGAACCCAAAATAAAGTTTTGTGAAGGTTTTTAACCCCTTTTTCTGAATTTTTGTGTGGTTATGACTCTATCATATAAGGTCCAACATGCTTTACAGTCCCTGATGGCAGCTGGATGGCTGCGATATGCATTTTTGTTGCACCAGTAATGTTAGATGGGATTGTGTGGGGCTGTATAGCAAGAGATTTAGGCTAAAAACGCCATAATCATGGTTAAAAGGCCACAGGGAACACTTTTACTAGGGTTGGGTTGATAAAATCGATTAATCGATCTCAATTAATCCAAGCTTAATACATCAATAATTGATCCATAAAAGTAGAGTTGATCTTTTATGCTTTTTCTTTTCCGGTAACAGCAGTAAAGTGAAAGTCTGCTAGCTTGATGATAACGTATAATGGAATTTCCCATAGGACGGCTAATACTAACGCTTGGTTGAGCTAACCATACATTGCAAACTAAATGAACAGCTTTATATACTCGCAGGCATGAATTTTCCAAAATCTTTTAAGGAACGATTTCTTTAAGTAAACATTTGTGGTCTTAAGCAGTGGTCCCCATACCCCGGGCTGCGGACCGGTACTGACGCGTGGGTCATTTGGTACGGGGCCGCTGAAAGAACAAAATACAAACATTACCTTTGATCATTCCCGTTTTGTTTATTTTCTGATACTGAAGTTTTATTTGGGAAAACTACCGGTGTTCACCACACCCGTCTGTCTTGATGCGTCATGTGACTTTAAATAGCTGTTCGTATTCCTAAGTATATGAACTTAGGAATCCAAAGCCCAAAGTTAATGAAAAACGAACAAAAAAACATATTTGGAAAGTTTCTCTGATGAGAAAAAAGCCAGTAAGGAACCTTAACAAGGGTCTCCGACCAATATTCCAACCATAACACCAACTGTTTTAAGCATAAAACTTTGTTTGCTTAACCCTTGTGCTATCCAAGGCACGTCAATTTAGGAGTGGGGTCTTCTGGACCCTACAAGACAGTGCGCTAGACCTTTTTTTAGTGATTCTTGATTCACTGGTGTCCTTGGATTACATGAAATCCTCTCCACCTTTATCCACCTTTGTCATGGTAGGGATAACATGTCAATGTAAGAGTGGGGTCATCTGGACACCCTAAGATAGCACAAGAGTTAAAACATTATTTTGTACTTGAAACTCAAAAACAGGTGCAAACAAACCAATTTTATCTACAGAAACTGAAATATATATGCAATTAAAACAATATCCTGATAGTTTTTTTTAATCTGTGCGGCCAGTGCTTTATTCTAGGCAGAACCGACCCGGAAGATGGGTTAGGATTAGGTTAATACTTGCTAACAACATTTAGCCACGGATGAACTTAAACTGGCATAACATCAGGATTAGGTTAATACTTGGGAGTCTCCTGGGAGACACGGGTCTCATTAGTCAGGAAGTTTGCTCACGCAGAGCAGCCGAACGGACTGCAGTCCGAACCCTTCTATGGACCGCACACCATAACAAAGCACCCTCCCCTCCCTGCGTTCATGAAGCTACGAGACTCCAGCTGCTCTGCTCAGAGACACGGTTAGCTCGTGTGGAGCAGTAGATTCATTCTAACAGCCACAGATCTTTTTACAAAGTGGTTGTGGCAAAATCTCTCTATAACACTACAAAGAATAATGTCAGACACAAAGTATGAAGGAAAAGAACTTTAGGTTACAAAAGAAAACATGAAATTTGTCCAAGTACCGTAGTGTGACAGTTTTTGTACCTTCACCGGCTGGCTTTTGTGGCACATTTTTAATGCGGTACCCTGCTCTGTTTGGAGCGCAGGAGAGAGAGAATTAATTTTGAGGGAAAATTGTTTTGATTTAATGTATGTTTGAGTTTCAAGTGCAAAAAAATGTTTTGAGCACACAACATTTTTAAAGTTTTACACTTAAAACAGTAAGTGTTGCGCTTGGAATAATGGCACAAAAATCACTCCACAGATATACCCTATTTTTCTGACTATAAGTTACTCCAGAGTTTATTTCGCAGACGCCAAAAAAAAACATAATAAAGAAGAAAAAAATCATATATAAGTTGCCCTCAGATGAAATTTATTTAACCAATAGTGGAGCAAGAAAGAACGTTTTATTTTGAAAGGCAAATCATATTATGGAAATAGATATTAATAGATTGAATATTTAGGTAATGAAACACAGAATAAGTGTCTAAAATGTTAGCACATCAGGTGAACAGTTTAGATAACCACAGCATAAAGAGTCAACTAAACTCCTTATCACTTTAAACCATTGCATTCTTTATTCTTTGTGTCGCTTTGGAACAACTCCACCGTGGTCAGTAGCAAATAATGAGACACAGACCCACAGCGCCTTCTAGTGATTGTTAGTGGGAAAATAAAGAACACATGAGGATTTTTATTTGTAAAAGAAATCACATGTTTGTTGTACCCTGGGCAACACTATTGAAAGACAAAAAAAGACATACTCTGAAAAATACGGTACCTGTAACAATTTCAAGTTTTTTTTTAATGCACCTTTAATGTTATTAACCATTAACAGTTTTATAAAAACAGTTCAAATCAATAATGCCATTTCTGCTTCCAGCTGCCATGATGCCCTCTGCTTCTGAAAAGACGCTTTCCTCCGGCTCAGACTTTTCCTCCAAAGCTGTCTTGTGCCTCATAGAGGCTGTTGGCCGCCGCTGGGGCCTCTACGAGACCCGTGAACGCTCGCAGCTCTTTCAGAGCGTCCAGGAGGAGATGGCCTCTAAGGGACACATTCTCCCCGTTGAAAAAATCCGCCGCAAGTGGAACAACCTCATCGTCACTTACAAGAGGGTTAAAGACCGCAGCCGTGAGAC
The DNA here is from genome assembly GCF_053564925.1 of Oryzias latipes. Classification (NCBI taxonomy): domain Eukaryota; kingdom Metazoa; phylum Chordata; class Actinopteri; order Beloniformes; family Adrianichthyidae; genus Oryzias; species Oryzias latipes. The sequence continues at coordinate 8,427,453 of NC_136244.1, forward strand.
AGGACATGCTAAGACGTCGTGGGAGTTCTTTGATGTGAGTAGGGACCATGTTTGGTTGACTTGGTGTAAAAACCACATGGGGATTATTTGTCCGGGTGGATTAAAACTTCATAGAGTCGTGTACTTTTTAAATCATTTTAGCGTCTGTTTACTTAAAAAAAATCCTACTGAAAACAAATGTTAGTGCCGATCCCTGGACCTGAATTTAGAGGTCCTTTGACATCTTTCCAGGTTAGCAGATTGCCTTTCTAGCATGTTCATTTATAAAAGCTCAAATTTCTAACCATTTAGCTGTTTTGATTGGTTTGTGTATATATAAACTTTTCGTCTCTACTGTATATATTTCCCCAAAATTCCCTTTTACTGGAGACAGACGAAGCAGCGTCTTTCTCGTGACAGCTCAGGGCATTGGCCCTTGTATTGGCCCTTGTATAGAATGAGGTCTGGTCAAGAAATATTTTTTTATGGTAGCTCCTCCCACACGCAGCAGGAGCGTCCGATCTATGAACGCACTTTTGGACAAACTTCCAGCAGTCAATTTGACGTGACAGAACAAATCTGGTGGCTGCAAATGTGACACCTGAATCAAGTTTAACGTGAACACAGCAAACCATTGTCAGTAGAATTGAATAGTAAGGCAAAGTACTCCCACACGAATGATTTAAATGATGGGGGGGGGGGGGGGGGGGTCCAGTGGCACGCATGTGTTCTGACCTGATCTGTACAGATCACGGATCAGCTATGATCCATTGCACCCCTAGTTCCTGCTAAGATTATTAACTCAGTGTTTACATCCTTTTGACTGCCGTAACTTGTCAACCACGTGCGCAACTCCAGCAGATTCTGTTGCAGAGAAAAGCAATTTTGCACGTTAGTAATGCAGCGCACATGAGTGCACAGCCGAAATGAAAATCTGCTTTTTCTCTGCGTCAGAATTAGCGAATTCACATTGATTGCGTGAAGGGTGGAAGATTTTCGTCATGTGTGCAAACAAAAAGAATGTGTGGGCTATTCGGGTGTCATCAATCAGTTGACATGGCGTCCAGATTTATGACTTTACCAAAACATTTGATGCCAGCTTTGTGATAATCTGCGTTATTGTCATACAAACACTTTAAACCCTTGTGCTATTCTAGGCACTTTAACATTGGGAGTTGGGTCATCTAGACCCACTAGACAGTGCGCTAAACCTTTTTTCTTCAATGATTTGTGAAACTCACTGGTGTCTATGGATTACATGAAATCTTTCCACCTTTATCCACATTTGTCATGGTAGTTAGAACACGTCAATGTAAGGGTGGGGTCATCTAAGATAGCACAAGGGTTACGATTAAATTTGTTTGACAATGTGAATAATAAGGAAAACTTCATCAACGGCATAAGGATTGGTGCTGGGTGAAGGCATACCAACCAAACGGTTAGAAGATTTTCTGGTACTTACCTGTGACTTTCTTTTTCCTCACAGCTGATGGATGCCACGCTCTCCGACACTATTGGCACACAGATTGTCACCAACAAAAGACACAAAGGTGGGAACCACGTTTCAAGTCTGCCCACTCCCATAACAAAGCTCGCCTCAAAGCCCGGACAGCTTCCTCAGGCAGGGACCATCATCCACTCCAACAGTGACTTTGCCACAACTGCTGGCGTGGAGTCTGTTGCTATGGGACCCATCACAAGCCAGATCATCTCCAGCACTGCTGCTAGCTCCTCTATGTGTGCAGCGACGGTCAGCCAGATCAATTCTCCAGATCTTAAGCCACTTATTGTCCTCAATGGTGACATAGTTACCAGCAGTGTTCAGCCAGCGGCCATCGTACCAGCTCCACCTTTTCTTCCCCCGCCTTGTTTCACAGAAGCGACCTCTACTGCCCCTTCGCTTGGCTCAGCTAGCAGCATAGAACTCACCGCATCTGGTTGTACAAGTCGCAAATCCTCAACATACCCATCCGGCGTCATTCCTTTTCGCTTGAATACGACGCCGCTCCCCCACAGTCAGAGCATGCTTGGGCTCCCGTCCCTCCCACTCACATCTACGTCGTCCGTTCCCACCTCGTCTGCATCGGCCAATCCGGGAGGTGAAGGGAAGAACCAGAAAGGGAACAAAGATTCAAGCAATATCACCTTGTTCCAAGAGGTCATGCAGCAACAGGAGGAGCAGGCCTACCTGGACCGGGTGGCCCGGCGCAGGAATGAAGCCAGAGAGAAGCGGCGCGAGAGGCGGGAGGTGCGGATGTCGGAGTCCCTGAGCAGAATAGCCACAGCTTTGGAACTGCTTTCCTCCAAGCAAGACACAGTCATTGCTCTTCTCCAAAGGCTGGCTGATCGGAAGTAAAACTAATAAGACTTTTTGTTTCTATTCTGATAAAAACACACCTCAAGTTCTGCTTCTTTTTTATCAAGAGTTGTCCTTGTGGAATTGAAAATTGAATTAAAAAATGAACAAATGATAGTGTGTCTTATTATAGCAGTTTAATTTTATATTATTTTATATTTATTGCTATCATGAATCCTATAAGAAAAGTTACAGGGTAATGAAAGCAAAACAGATAATTAGACAAATTGTTATCATGAGTCGGCTTACCTCCTTATCCTCTTATGATAGAGTATTAGGGCCACTATAAAAATAAATAAATATAACTAATAAAATTGTAAAATAATGAGAAAAAAAAGTTATTATTGTACGAGAATAAACTTGTAGAATTGTGAGTAAAAGAATAATTTTTACGGTTATAAAATTATAATTTCATAAATAATAGGTTGATAATTTACAATATTAAGCATTTTTACATTTATGGGGTAAGAGGTTGTTCACAAAGGAAAATATGAACAACCAAAAAAAAATATATATATATATATATATATATATATATATATATATATATATTATATTATGTTTCCGTGTGAGAAACGTGATGAGTATTATAATCAGTTTCTTCCGCATTAGTTTCACAAATATGGAAATACGAATTGTTTTAATAAATAAAAATTGATTTATCACAAGTATTTGGAAAGACAGAGAACACAATTTTGCCCCTTCATAAGAAGATTCTTTACCTACATGGAGTGGATTTCCGGTGGGCGAGCCATTTACGTCATCGGCAGTAGAGCTGTAAATGATGTAAAGAACTCAGCCTAAATGCATTATGGGTCATGGATTCCTATGACAAAAGAAAGCCTCATGGCGTCACCATAAGTGGCTGCATTGATGGATTTAGTCCGCATGTGGATGGAGGCTTACACCATAACCTGACTATACTTTTAACCCTTGTGCTATCCTAGGCACTTTAACATTGGGAGTTGGGTCATCTAGACCCACTAGACAGTGCGCTGAACCTTTTTTCTTCAATGATTTGTGATCTTCACTGGTGTCCATGGATTACATGAAATCTTTCCACCTTTATCCACCTTTGTCATGGTAGTTAGAATGTCATGGTGCATCTGTCAGACTCTTCCCCCTCTCCTCTCCGCTTGGTTCCCTGATTCAGCCCAGCTGCCACCACTCAACTCATCATCACCGCCTACCTACTTAAGGAACTCCTGGACCAGTATTCATCGCCAGTCCATTGCCCCTGATGGTGCTCATTTTGGTCTTGCGTCTAGTTCATGTCAAGCTACCTTGTTCCTAGCCTGCACCTATTTTATCTTCTTACCTTTTCTCCAGGAAATCACAAACCACGAGTGGTCGCCTGAATCAGCCGTTGTCTGGAAACCTCACTCAGTCTGCTTCACCAGTCTCACCACGAGCCTCAGCCGATCATCCAACTCCATAGATCTCCACCGACGCTGCCCTACGGAGGGATCCACCAGTGACGCCACAAAATCCAGTCTATCGTATTGTGGACCACACGGAAACTGCTCACTCCCTAACTTTGCTGGCAATTAAATCTTCTTACACACCAGACCAGCTTGCTCCTGTGTTTTCTTCCGGGTTCCAGCATCTGGGTCTCTAATGTTCTGTAATCATGACATAGAACACGTCAATGTAAGGGTGGGTTCATCTAAGATAGCACAAGGGTTACAAAGCATAACTTTTTCATTGTTAAAATATAACTTTCTTTCTCATGATTTTATGAGTTTTTTCTTGTAAAATTGTTACTTTTTCTCCTGAGCTTACAACTTTTTTCTCGTAAAATTAGGACTTTACTCTCAAATGTATGACTTCATTCTTGTAAAGGTGCACCTTTTTCCTCATAATTTTATGACTTTATTTTCCTAAATTTGTTTTTTCTTTCATGGTGGTCCTAACATTCCGGATATTGGCCAGTTTGTCACCAGATGTAAATTGAAAAACAAACAAAATCTGTGTTCATCAATTTTTATTAATGTGCATGTAGTTTTAGCACTTTGACTTTTTGCATTGACTTTGTGACTTTGACCCTAGATGATTTTTTTATGATGACACCAAAGTGAAAATGGTGCCATCATAAAAAAGTCCCAAAGTCTTTCAGCCCGGGGGACCTGATCACCTAAAAGGGAAGATTCTTCGTGGTTATGAGAGAGTTAAATCAACCTCCATCCATCCACCCATCTTCAGATCCAGGTGAATCCCATTTGGAGTCATGGGGTTGCTGGAGCCAACCCAAATACTGATGGATGAAAGCTGGGTTCACCATGAACGGGTTGCCAGTCTGTTGCAAAGCCACGATCATAAACAGCCATTCATGTTTCTAGTTTCTCCATCAATCTATTTTAATATTTGGTTGTGCCTTCCAAATCCCTTCTCTACCATTTAGTGCAAAGGCAGATAAACAAACATAAAAATGTGCCTCAAGACAAAAGATTTGTTCAGGTGCCGGACAAAGAGTATGGCATACTTCAGTCACTAGATAGCAGCCTTTGCCTGCTTCATGCAGCAGCTGGAACATCTATGGCCCTTTAAATCTACATAAAACTGTTGTAAAATGAAGTCAGGCTGCTCTTTTGAACCAAGCAGAAAGTTAGTCTGCACAATTTCCACTTAATAGCACCACCCTCTTTCAACTGGTTTCACTTTAACTTTGAACCTTTAAAGAAAAGCAACTGAGAGAGACCTGATGAGCTTTTTGCAGACAATATAGTATCTACAATGAAGCGGGACGTTTCTGATGTACCACAACAAGATACGTATCAAGGTAGGTGTTAAGGGGGTACATTTGTGAGATTCTTAGTTTCTATTGAAGCAGTGACATAAAATATTCTTTGCTTCATGTGCTTTTTTGCTAAAAAGAAACCAAAGCTAACATGGTTTTGTCTTTTTATTATGGGGGATAACCACTCTCAAGATGATAGTCTGGGTTTACACATTGTCAAGACCAGTCAAAGGTCAACCAAGACAAATAAAACTGTTGAAAAAACATTCAAAACATGAAATACACAACTCACAATAAGTTATTGTAAACAACTCAGTGGACGTTGTATATCCTAGACAATTTTGTGTGTTCGCAGATCCCCTGAGGATCATGCTCCTTGGAAAGAGCGGTGCAGGCAAGAGCTCGAGTGGAAACACCATCCTTAAGAGGACGGCTTTCACATCTGACATGAGGCTGAAGAGAGTCACAGCCCACTGTGAGAAGGAGGTTGGGCTGGTTGAAGACAGGCAGGTCGCCATTATCGACACACCAGGGCTTTTTGAGAAAGATGGAAACAAAGACGAAATCATGCGGGAGATTCTCATGCGGATAAAGCTCCAAGAACCAGGCCCCCACATATTTGTGTTAGTGGTCCCCCTGGGAAGAATGACACAGGAGGACCATGACACCAACACTCTGATCGAAGCAATGTTTGGCCCCAGAGTATGGGACTACACTATCGTGTTGTTCACTCATGGGGATCGCCTGGATAAAAAAACGATCAATGACGTCATCAGCGAAAGCGATGATAACCTCTGCAACTTCATACGCAAGTGCAGCGGAGGCTTTCATGTCTTTAACAACAAAACCCCAGAAGATCAGACCCAGGTGACACCACTCATGAAGAAGATTCAGACCCTGATAGCCCTAAACGGAGGCGGCTACTACAAAACAGAGCTTTATCCCAGGAAGGAGAGAAAAATCAGGGAAAGACAGGAGAGCATCCTGGCTGAGGAAGCTGCCAGCATTCTCAAAAAGGAGGAGAACCTCAAAACCAAATTTGAGGGGGAGGAGCTAAACATGAAGATGAAGGTGCTGTGGATGAAAGAGGAGGAGCGTGCAAGAAAAAAAGCTGAGAATCAGATTAGAAACAGGAAGGTTCTAAACTGCTTCTTGTTGGTAACGTTAATAAGTCTGCTTCTAGGCTTGACTTTCAGTGGTCTGAAAATATACCTGTTGACAGGGGCCGTCATCTGGATTGGGCTCTTCATGTTGCCATATTTAATTTCTTCTGTAGGAAAGCCATTCTTTTTAAAGAACAAGTGAAACTAAAATGTACGGCTAAAGAGTTTGGCAAAGTTTTATTTTTTCTTTTTTTTTGTATGTGTTTCAAATTTCAACAAAATTGTAATTTACAAAATATCAGTTGAGAAAATTAATTTGACTTTTTTCCTTGTAAATCCATTATCCTTGCAACAAAAAGACCATTTTACCGTTATTTAAAGCATAAGTAAGATATAAATCATTGTAAATTTATTTTCTTAGTTCCTTAGTAATGTATGAGACAAGAAGATTGTGATGCAAAATCTTATATAAAAATTCTTCATTTTTTATGTTAAACATACAAATTTTTTAACCATACATTTTTTGTCAAACATACACATACTTGAAATTAATTAATCAAACATTAAACAATTGAACAAATTTGCTGTATTTAAAAGTTCCATCACATAAATCTGCAAGGCTGCTAAGCTAAACAGCAATATGAAACACTAGCTAGCTTAAGCGCAATATTCTGCAGAAATAAAACCATTTCTTCTTTATTTTCTAAGCATTGGTTATTTCTCCTGTGTTTTTTAATCAATTATTCAAGTGCACAGCCATCAGCCTTTTATCACAAAAATGGACGCAAACCCTGCTCCAAACATAAAATATATAAACAACTAAAGGTGCAAAACTAATTTAGTTTCAAATGTGACACATACTTTTTTTTCATTGACACATGGTATGTCAAAATCTTTAAAAAAAAATTATATTTGTAACAGTTCAAATAAAGCCAAATAAGAATTTGGTGGATTTTTTAACATCAATAAAAGCGGAATGTGGGGTACAGTACTAGTCTGTGTATTGTTTCACACCAACACCCTTCATATCCCAAACTTCCATTTCAACACATGGCAGAAATTCAGAAGTATTAAATACCGTTCCACAATTTTTTTCTTTTTACCAAAATATAATCCAACGCATAGTCTGGTGTGAAAGTCCCACAGGATCTTTGCCCTCTCCTTCTCTACCACCTTTGGAGGTGTTTCCCATTTTGACCTTGGGGTTTCCAGTCCATATTCTGCACACATGTTCCTGTATATTATTCCAGCTACTTGATTGTGGCGCTCCATGTATGCTTTACCTGCAAGCATCTTACACCCTGCAGTTATGTGCTGGATTGTTTCAGGCGCCTCTTTACACAGCCTACACCTTGGGTCTTGTCTGGTGTGGTAGATCTGAGCCTCTGCTCTCCAATGCCTGAGACAGTCACTGAGCACACTGTCAGTTGGGGCCTTGAGCTTGATTTATTCATCCATCTTGGATGTTTCATCCTGGATTGTGGCTTCTACGCTCACTAGTCCTCGGCCTCCTTCCTTGCGGCTAGCATACAGTCTCAGTGTGCTGGATTTGGGATGGAACACTCAATGCATGATGAGGAGCTTTCGTGTCTTAACATCCATGGTCTGTATCTCTTCCTTTGGCCATCTTATTATTCCTGCAGGGTATCTGATAACTGGCAGTGCATAGCTGTTTATTGTCCGGGTCTTGTTCTTTCCATTGAGCTGGCTTCTCAGGACTTGCCTCTGCTGGACCCCTAATAATAAGCAGCTGCTTCGGGGATGTCCATTTTTTCCATATTCTGTATTATGAGGGGATTTGTTGTTTTTGACACATTGTGGAAAAATAAACTAAACTAAACTAAAAAAAAAAACTAAATTGGTGGTATTCAGCTGTAGCTGTCTATCTATCTGTATATATGTATGTGTGTGTAGGTGTGTGTGTGTATGTATTATAACATGGGATAATTAGTCATGAATTGATTGTAAAATAAATATAGGCCAACATATGCATTAGTCCAAATTCAGATGGTTTAATTATAATTACCCTTAATCATAAATGCTTATTAGCTCTACATTGCATTGCATCATACTTGCGGTGTGGGAATTGCTCTAGTCTTGATGTTTCCTCATAACAGTGACTTGAAATTTGTTAGTTCTATTTGTTTACAAACTCGTAAGATAACAGTTTTCCATCAGTATGCAACAAGTCACATTCATATGCTTGGTCATCTGTGGCATCATTTGATACCATGGACATATATGTCACTGTTATTATATTTCTTTACAGTCTATTATTGATATTGCGGGTTTATTGTCATGTGACATCAGGAGCCCTGCCCCTGTGTTCTTTGTTTGTTTCTCAATAAAGCCAAGGAGTCCTGTGGATCGAGCATTTTGGCGACAATCCTAACTAGATTTGTATGGAGTGATATTTCTATTAAATTTTTACTTTAATATATATTTTTTTGCGCTTTCAAAAAAAATTGTTTTGTTTGCAAAACAAATGTTTTCGCGTGCACTGTGTCATCTTGGTTTTTTCTTATCTTTGATTTTGCTGACATAAGTTTCAGTTTAGCGTGACAAAGCTGCCATCAAACAGCCTGCTGATTGGACTAGATTTTAACCAATCAAAATGCCGTATTTATCTAACGTGCTATCTGCTACCGGGGCTCAGAAGCTGAACCAGCTATTTTTACCCTTGATTTGGAGTTGCTGGAGCCAACCCATCTACTGATGGATGAAAGCTGGGTTCACCCTGAACGGGTTGCCAGTCTGTTGCAAAGCCACACAATCATGCACAGCCATTTCATGTTTGTTGTTTCTCCATCAATCTATTTTAATATTTGGTTGTGCCTTCCAAATCCCTTCTCTACCATTTAGTGCAAAGGCAGATAAACAAACATAAAAATGTGCCTCAAGACAAAAGATTTGTTCAGGTGCCGGACAAAGAGTATGGGATACTTCAGTCACTAGATAGCAGCCTTTGCCTGCTTCATGCAGCAGCTGGAACATCTATGGCCCTTTAAATCTACATAAAACTGTTGTAAAATGAATTCAGGCTGCTCTTTTGAACCAAGCAGAAAGTTAGTCTGCAACAATTTCCACTTAATAGCACCACCCTCTTTCAACTGGTTTCACTTTAACTTAGCAGAAGAAGCATTTTTAACTTTGTTAATTTTCACAGTGCTCCCCCTAGTGGTGGAACTGCACATTTCGGCTATTTAAAAAAAAATAACTCGCCACAGAAATGGATTTAAACTTCCTAAGAATTTTTACTTTTCATGAGTGGGCCGGATTAAACCATCTGGGCCAAATGATTGACACCCCTGCGCTAAACTTAAACTCATGGCAGGAAAATCAAAGATAGGAAAAAAGCGAGATGACACACAACACATTTGTTTTGCAAATGCAAAAATACATTTGATAGCAAAAATAAACATTTTGAAAGCAAAAAAAAAAAAAATGAAAGCATAAAAAAATTGAAAGCAAAAAACGTTTTTTTGAAAGCAGATATTTGATGTTTTCTTTTGTAACTTAGAAAGTTTTGTGTGCAAAGTGGTTGCATATCCATAGAACTGGGGCTTCTTGTCTGTTGTCGTAACTTTCGGTTTCATTTCCCCGGAAATAATCAGCCGCTAAGGTAAGACTCCTGCGTTCGGTTTTAGGATTTTCTAGCTGTTATAAAAACTGCATATAAGCAGCTTTTAAAACTGACAGAAATGCTTGTGAAAAACCAACCAGCCTGTTCATAATGTTTAAATGAAGTCGGTCTCAGTTAAGGTGTTACTTAACTTAACTTTAGTCTCAACGGAACGGAAGTCAAATGAAAATCAGACGCCGGCTTCAATGTCCTGCATATCCGGCCGGACAAAAATGTCCTCGTGCTTTTATACAAACCTGTCTCCCGCGTGCGCAGATCATTCAGCACGTCATTCATAAACATCGATGTTCCATCACTGCTCCCCCTCCTTCCCTGCTTCCTCCATCATATTTCACATCATGGACACTTTTTATTGAGTCTTTTGGAAAATTAGGAGCAGTGGTGGATTTAGCAAACAGTGTGTCCTAGCTAGAAGTTATGTAATATATGAAAGTTTAATTTTTCAATGGAATTATGCAAATGAATATGCTGTATCCATGAGATGGCTAATGGGACAACAGATTTAAGCTCCAATTTAATAGTGGTAGTAACCAGTCAGTTTTAACTGTGAAAAGAGGCCTTTTGGTTGACAGGATGAGTCTTTTAAAAACGTCAGAGGATGGCGTCATGGTGTGTGACATCAACTGTCAAACATGGAGAAGGAAGTGTGATGGTATGGGTGTTGTTCAGAGAGAGAAGCACCTTGAACAAACACAGCTACAATACTCTGCAGCAACATTATTAGTTGGATCTGGTTCAAAATGAGAAGCCATCCATGCAATGCCAAAACTACCTATGGTAAACTTCAAACCCCTGATTAGTCAGAACTCTTTAGGCTTGCACCACATAGAGAGAGTCTTTTGAAGAACTTTAACCTTTTTTTTTCTCATTTGCATCCACATGTTTATATTTGCATCCACATGTTTATGCTCACATTTGTTGTTCACAGGACCAAACCCGGCGCTTTCCCTGTGCCTTGTGTGTGTAACAGACAGGCAAAAGTTCCAAAACACCAACACTCTATGACCTTTTCCTTTCTTTTTGGAAATTTTGAGAAACCTTTTGATTTTAGGTTTTAAAAGTCTTGGAAATGGTTGGGGTACGGTCTCTGAAACAGCAAAGAAGTTGGCCCAGAGGTCTCAGACCGAAAAGAAAGCAAGCTAGATATAATATATACTATAATTACGAAGAAGAAAAGCATAAGGAAAATGCTCATAATGGTGATAATAGTGACGATGAAGAGGAGGCAGAGGGGAAAAGGCAGAGGACTCCAAAAAAAGGTAAGTAGACACATGAATGTATCTAAACCCGACAACATTTTTTAAGAGCTTACTAAATCTAAATTGGGGTTTTTGAATTTGCTCAAAGTTGGCAAAAAAGTTAAACATTTGATTCTAACCTCTGTCTGAAAAATGCAGTTCTGTGGCGTGTGACTTGTGGAACCAAAGCGGGCATTCTGCACATAACAAGGCTGCAGAGAGGTAAGCAGTAAAGATGAAGGTTTCAACCTGAAAACAGTCACAAAACTAAGAAAAAAGGCAACCATACAACTCTCACTTTTGGCAAATTTCAGTCACGTTTCTGCAAAATCCACCCCATAGTTATTTCTCAAGTTTGAGCAAATATGGGTCATATATGCATGAGTTTTAATCGACTCTTAAATGATCAGAGTTCACACGGTCACGAAAAACTTTGAAAAGTTTAGGGAATTGAAAATGCAGTTTCTAGGTCCTTGAAAAGTTTGTGAAAAATGAAATCTTCTGTAATGATTTGGAAATGTCATGACATTTTAATCAAACTACCGTACATGATAACTATATGATGATTTGCAAATCAAAGTTGAAAGGCCGCAACGTGTCATAAACATGATCTGTTTTGTTCATGTGATCGTCATGATCTCACCAATCTGTCAGTCAAGTCAGAACTACATCCAATGTTTTTCACAGTAATCTTTGTGGATAAATCAGTAGGAAGAACATACGGGCACAAAAACAAAACACATCATGTTTATGACACTTTGTGGCTTTTCAGCTTTGATTTGCAGATCATCTTAAAGTTTTTCGTAGCAGAAAAGTGCCCAGCATGTTTGGAGGCTTTTGTAATTCACTGATTTTTGACAGTCGGGACGAAACTTGTCCCACATAAGAAAGTTTTTTTAATATATAAAAATCATTCATTTCAAATGGACTGACTCATTATGTTAGATCTACAGGCATTGTGAATACTGGTGTTACATTTTAGCCTAGATCATTTCTTTTTAAAAAATATATACTTGCTGAAATGTATGACTAGTGATTAGGCCCCCTTTGTTATTTCTCTTGTCCTCAGCAATTCCTAAAAGTCAGGAAGCTACACGCGTGATTCATCATATGAACAGCATTTGACTGGCCCTTGGCGCAGTCCACACAATTTGAGAGGGTTGAAAAAATGAATAATTTGTACGACACGCCTGCACCTCACCTACTTCTGCCTTACCTATTGCATGCTATATAAATGTCTGCTATGACCTGTTACTCCTAGTATGTCTATAGAAACCATGTACATGAACGTTTCTACACGCTCACTGAGGGGTCTTTGACCTTGATATTCCGTGCAGGTCACCTGCCTGCCCTGTAGAGGTTTCTCAATGTATTCCCCACAGACATCCTGTATCCACCCATAAGCATAGATGTTTTTAAGGTTTTAGATAACTCTTAGCTTTGAAGTTGTAAATGAATTCAATCAGTGAAACACCTGATCTGCAGTGAGATGAATCAAAAAAGTCAAAAAACAAGCCAATGTAAATTTTGAGTACCAAGGCAGGGCAGCCCTGTCTGAGGCCTCATGCCTACTGAACACAGTTTCAGTGCAGTGGCAGGTTGTGTGCAGCAATGGGTTGGACTCATTCTAACTAATAAACCCATTGACCTGAAACAGACATGACCTATTTTGTGAAACCCAGTCCTACCTGCTGCTGACTAGCCTGATCAGGTGTGTTTGTTTTGACAATTAGAAGCTACAACGGCAGCTTATTTGGAAGACACTGGCCCCTCGAGTCCTGGAGTTTGACATTTGTGACGTTGGTGCTACTGTATTCATTTACAGTGTGCTCCAAATTATTATGCAAATAGCATTTAAGTGTCAAAAATATCAAATTCTTTGTTTTTCTATTAAACCCGATGATGATTTTGTTTCCCTGGGCTCTTTGGATCACTGACATCAATCTCAGACACCTGTGATGATTAGTTTGTCAGGTGAGTTCAAGTAAAGGAAAAAATAACATAACATGGTTGTTCCACATTATTAAGCCGACAAACATTTTCAAGCAATATGTGAAAGAAAAAGGATCTCTGCTGCAGAAAAGCAGGAAATAGTAAATGCCTTGGAAAAGGTATGAAAACCTTGGATATTTCATTAGAAACCTAAGTGTGAGCATCGTAGTGTTAAAAGATTTGTAGCTGATTCGGAGCACACACGGGTTTGTGCAGATAAAGGCAGAATGAGGAAGGGTTCTGCCAGACAAGTACATCAGATTAAGAGAGCAGCTGGTCCAGATGGATGGAGTATGGGTGGTTGGTGGATTGTCGTTGAACCGAGGCTGCAAAATCAGCAAGGAGGTAGCGGAGTTATGTTTTGGGCAGGAATCATGGGGAGAGAGCTGGTCGGCCCCTTTAGAGTAACTGAAGGTGTGAAAATGACCTTTGACGAGTATGTGGAGTTTCTGAGAGACCTCTTTCTTTCTGTGGTACCAAAATAACTATGCTTTCTGTAACTAAATCATCTTCATGCATAAGAATGATGCAATGAATACCTCTGCATCATTGGCTGCTGTGGGCAGAAAAAGAGAGAAACTGATGGTGTGGCCCCCATCCTCCCCTATTGAGAGCCTTTGGAGCATCCTCAGGCAAAAAATCTATAAGAGTGGGAGGCAGATCACATCCAAACAGCAGCTCTGGGAGTCTATAGAAATCAAGTAGAAACTATGTGGATCAGTGAATATGAAGATTTTTATATTGATATTGCATGCACTTATGACACACGCATGTGATACGGTGTCCTTACACTGCACTTTAGCTGTTAGTGAGGTGCGGGCATACTGGCTCCTTACTGACCGTGCTCAAAGGCTGCTCGGGATGTACACGTGATACACAAGTACCTGTAAATACACGTGATACACAAGTACCTGTGAGTACATGTGATACACAAGTACACGTGATACTCAAGTACCCATGAGTACACGTGATACAAGTACCCGTGAATACACGCGATACACAAGTACCTGTGAGTACTTCACTGTTGACCTACAGTCTTAAAATGATATGAGGGCCACCTATGCGCCCTGCACAGATCTGCCCATTTCCCCCCGCAGACAGCCCGTTTAGGGCAGCTGTGACTAAGGCTTTATGTTATTACTGAAATGGAAACCTTTTTAATTTTTTTGTCTTTACGGTCTTCATCTTATGGATGTGTTGCAGGTGAGTTGTGCATCAGGTACAATGGCGTCTGGATTTCTCCGGCTGACTTTGAAACACGTGGAGGAAGAGGTTCTGCCAAAAAATGGAAAACCAGTATCTACCACAACAACAAGCCACTGGAGTTTTTCTTTAAGGCGATTTTACCTTCAAATATTTTCAATTTTATTCAAGAAAATGTCAGTACAGTTAATAAATGTTCAATGTTACTTCTTACAGAGAGGGGACCTATCTACTAGAGGTTTTAAGTTTAAAAAAACGCCACTGGCAAAGGTAACTTAACAGCAGAATCCAGCAAGATCCAGCAGAACTGTTTTTTTCTCTTCTTGAATTGATTCTGCTTCTCTCTCCCATCAGGATAAAGTCTTGGCGCTGTCTGTAGGTTTGTCTGCACCTCCTGCAAATTCTGAAGCTGGATTCAGGTATTCAATGAATTGGAATCATCTCCTAACCTTTTGCTTTTTTGGTTTTGACCGCACAGGAGACTCTGAAGCTCACTCTTCAGCTGAAACCGAGGAAGACGATGCAGAAGAAAACCGATGCGAGCTAGATCCTATTGTGATAACGGATGGCGAAGACGTGATGGAGGATGAAAGAGAAGGAGAGAAGACCGTTGAAGTAAAAGAAAGTGAAGGAAATAAAATAGATGATGAGGATTTAACAGCTGCAGTTGAACACGCTGAAGACCAACCGGCTTTAAAAGGTTGACTTCATGAGTTATCTTGAAGATCACAGTTATGAATATAACCTATATCAATACAGATATTTCTCTTTTTTTCATTTTTCAGAAATGCATCCAAACATTTCAGCAAAATTCCCACAAATTTCGGCTTATCCAGTGGTGGCCATTGAAAGACTTCCTTTAGTAAGAAAAGATATTTTTGTTTTAATAAAAAAAAAAGAAGTGTTTTGTATTTCTGCTTATTAACCCGTTTTTAACTATATATATTGTGATGGACGAGCCAATCACGGCTAAGAGCATAGGTATTTAGTCCAAAACTAAATCATTTTTAATGTCAATTAAAGTTCACAAGATCCAAATGAACAAACATGGTTTAAAGAGGTCAACTTAACAAACTCCAAATAACTTGTAACTTAGGAAAGAACTCAAATAACTGACCTACCATTACCACACACCTAAGGACTAATAAATGAATGGGTTAAATTACTAATGATACAAGGGGGGGGGGGGGGGGGGGGGTGAGACAAAAAAACAATCAACAAAAGCAGAACAGAGAAAGCCATTCCATTCCCCACAGTCTTCTAAAAGAGAAGCCCTCTTTGAGAGCTTCTCAGTTTGGCACCACCTTCAGGCCACCTCAAGCAAGTACAGCTCCACGTGAAAACTCAAGACAACAAACAAGGAATGTACACAAATAACCAAAAGTACATAGAAAATCAAGTGGAACTGTACACTATACCATAATGTTAACCCTGTGTGACCGCAGTCATCACATTATATGGGTGTCTTTTCTTATAATAAACAATAAAATCTTTACAAAAAACACGCTAAGGTGACAAATCTAAATTTGTTTTGTCTTACTGCATTATGTAATATCTTGTGTTTACATTTTCCTTTTCTTCTATGTAGCGTAAAGAGGTGGAGTCACTGTAACTGTAAAGCGCTCACCCCCCCCCCCCCCCATTTTAAATCACAAATTCATGTCAAAACTGGGTTCTTTTCATTTTTGAAGTACTCCAAACTGTGTAAACATAACTCCAAATGTGACACCTTTTCTTATGTCCTTCAGGCCGGTTGGGATGTCTGTGAGCCTCAAGGTTTGTAAACTAACTCCATCAGGATTTTCTCAGTGTGAACAAGTATAGTAGAAATTGGTTTGTGGGAACCTTCCAGTGATTGTTGTTTTGTACGATTTCTTACCAGTTCTGTCAGACGAGGAAGCAGACAGTGATGAGGAATCGGAGGTCACGGATGACAGCAGCTCTGAAGAAAATGCTGTGAACGTCACAACGGTTCCAATGCCTTCGCTGAGCTTAGAACATGTTGCTGTTCAAGAAAACAAAGAGAAGCTCGCCCAGAGTGGTGAAATCCATGATAAGCAGACAAACGCCAAAAGTACTGTAGATGAAAGCAACAGCAAAGACTGGATGGACTGTTCCACCTTATCCAATCACATTGTCATTAAAGGTTAGCACAGCAGACTTCCTGCAGGTTGGTTTTTCTTTATTTAGATTTAACTTATTATCTTTTTCACTTTGCCATGGTGAAGAAAACGTGGTGCAGACGGAGAAGAGTCCTAATGGAAAGATAAATGGTGAAATCAAAAAGGATCTAGAAAGATTTAGAGTGCACGAAAAAACCAATACGACCTCCAATGTTCCACGGAAACAGCGACTTAACGAAGAAAACCTAGAACAGATCAGTAAGTACAGTTTTGTAATTTAAAAAAAGTCATCTTTTTAATGTAAGTTAAAAAAAAAGTCATATTTTTAATGTTTTTTTTTATACTTTATAACTCTTCAGTTGAACCTCTTAGTGAACACAGTACCGCCAAGTTACAGGATGGAATGCCGAGCTCCGTGTAAGAAACAGCAGCTTTGAAACCAACAATGTTACCTCATCCACTCACAAACCTTCATTTGTTCCTGCAGCCGGGCCTCCCACCGCACCCACCCCGCATCGCCACACGCCTCAACTCACGCCAGTGTGGACCAAATGGACCTGGATCAACTGAGGAGAGAAAAACTCAAGAAGCAGCTAAAAGTTTTACAATTACAGGAGGAATATTACACATTAAAACTAAACAAGTTGAAAGAAAAAAAATGAAAATATGCTGGGAACAAAAAACTGCACAAAGCATAAATCAAACTGCTTCCATTTGATTTTCATTAAGTCTGTTATATGGAAAAAAAGTTACCAAAGGACTCGTAAAAGCTGCGTAAGAGAGCGTAAATCCTTAATAAACATTGCATTACAGTATACAAATAAAACCTTAGAGCGCATTAAATACTTAAACTACGGTATTTGAAATGGAATTGGTATGTTCCAAAACAACTCTAGTTCTTGATGTTCTCTGTTCTGATTTATTTCCGTCTTGTATTTTAGGTGAAAGGCACCTGATAATGAATGCTAGCAGGAATCCATAATGATATGAACTCTTACTGCAAACTAGGGCTGGGCGATAAAACGATATATAAATATAACATGATAGAACTTTTCTCGATAGAAGAATGAGTCTATTGCAATAGACTTTCGTTTTGAAGGCTCTGAAATGAACACTTGTGAGTCATTTTCTCCTCTGTGGCGAGTAAAAGTTTTAGGGTTAGTCGCCACATGGTGAGTAAATGTTCCAATTAGTCATGTTTATCAGCCCTCCTTTTGTCTTTTGTCCTCTCCTTCCTTACCGTCTGGCCCCGCGGTCACTTCACCTCTATGTAGCATTTAGTTTTAGCTGATGAAGCAGCGATTTTTAATACATGCAAAAAAAAAAAAAATAAAACTTAAAAATATGTGCAAGCAAAACTATTTTTACTTGAGGGAAATTTTTCTCTTTTCTGCACTCGGGACAAAGCAGAGCACCACGTCCCAAAAGCCAGCCAAACGAAGCAATACTGCTAAATGTGTATTTGAAGACGTTAACCCTTGTGCTATCTTGTGGGGTCAAAATGACCCCACCCTTACATTGACGTGTTCTCCCTACCAGGATAAAGGTGAAGAGGATTTCATGTAATCTATGGACTCCAGTGAAGATCACAAATCATTGAAGAAAAAAGGTTCAGAGCACTGTCTCGTGGGTCTAGATCAGTGTTTTTCAACCTTTTTTGAGCCACGGCACACTTTAACCTTGACAAAAATCCCGCGGCACACCAGCATCCAAAAAAAAAAAAAGCAGAAATTCATGGTCTGTATTGATCGACAGCCCCCCCCGCCCGCAATCTCACGTGCATTTTTGTGATAATTGTGGCCGGAAAAGCAGGAAGTTGCGGCTGTGTTTTTTATGAGATGAAATGAAAGTTCAATTAGAAAATTTAGAAACTGTTCGTTTGTGGTGGTTTCAAGACGTTTCGCAAGGACAACTCATTGTGCGCTGAAACACTGGCCCTTTAAGCCAATGCATCATGGGAGATGTAGTGTGAAAACTGCCGAAAAATTGCAGAAAGACTTGCGTCTCTGAGCTTCATTGTTTTGTTCACTTGTTCCACGGTCTGACACCGGATTCTGTGGAAAGCTACACCACTAAAGACGAGCTTTAGCTGGTACTTTTGTTAGAACTGAGCGACTTTATCAGCAGAATTAAGAACAAGGAAGTGAAGACTTTAAGCACTTCTGATTGGTCAGACTGATGACATGTGATTAAGCGTTCAAGAATGATTGGCGGAGACAATTAAAGGGGCGGGACTTTTCCGCAAACTGTCATAGCTGCAGGTAAATCGCTGTACAGTCATACTTATCAAAATGTCTTTAATAGAATTAAATAAACACAAAGAAAAAGTAATTTTAAGATCTTTTATATTCCTAACTCCTCAGTTTTTTATCAGGGCCTGTTTGGATGAACACAGAGCTGATTTCCTGGAGATGGAAAATGTTTTTAGATCAGTTAATGAGGGCAATTTCCCACGGCACACTTGACCATTTCCCACGGCACACTTGACCATCTCCCACGGCACACTGGTTGAAAAACACTGGTCTAGATGACCCAACTCCCAATGTTAAACTGTCTTGGATAGTACAAGGGTTAAAAACATAAATTATGTAAGAAACTGTTCCGGTTAAGGTTAGAATTAAGGTCATTCAAACATTTTCATGTTGCTAAATTCATAAACATTGTTCAACCCTTGTGCTATCTTAGATGACCCCACCCTCACATTGACGTGTTCTCCCTACCATGACAAAGCTGGATAAAGGTGGAAAGATTTCATGTAATCCATGGACACCAGTGAAGATCATAAATCATTGAAGAAAAAAGATTCAGAACACTGTCTAGTGGGTCTAGATGACCCAACTCCCAATGTTAAAGTGCCAAGGATAGCACAAGGGTTAGGTCGACGCCTCATGGAATGTCACTGCCTACTGAAGGTGATGCATTGGCGTGCCGTCGCCTTGGATGTGTCTAAGTGCGCCCGCAGTGTTATTTCTAGTGAGGAAGGCGTATTTAAACTAAAAAAAAAAACAATTTTATTATGCTTTTTAAAATAATCTGACATATGTTATTACATGATAAACAAAGAAGAATTCGTGTAATAAGCAAAACAAGTTTGGCTGTTCATTTTATTTATTTTCATTTTCTTTTTTTTCTGTGGTGTTGGGGAAAATCACATTGTCTGATTTTTAATATGCAACATATGGATCAGCCAAAATCTGATTTTTTTTTTTTTGTCAAAGAATTAGGTATTTATTTTTACAATATTCTTTTTTTTTATATAGTAGTAAATCGTTTTTTAACTCCCAAGTTTTTAATGTTCAATAAAAAAAAAAAGTTTATTTTAACATTTTTGGAATGAATTACTAGTGCAACATTTTTCTAAAGAAGCAATTGTTTTCCTAGGGTCCTGGGAATACTTTTCACCCCAGGGTGGTGGTAGTATTATGGTATATTTTTTCTTAACTAAGGCATTCTTTGCAAAATAAATTTTGGATTTTAGGAGTTTGATTAGCTTGAAACCCATCAACTCTTATGTTTTTAACAGATTAAAGTGTTGGTAGTGGCAGTATAGTAATGTGGGAGCTTCATTTTGGGCTCAATGACAATTGAGGATTATTACATTAGTTTTTGCAGCTTTATCAGGTGAGTTTGGTCTAAATACTGCGATTCTAAATGACTCACAAATATATTAGAACAAATCTTCAATACTGCCAACAGTAAAATATTGTGATCAGGACAGAACATGTTTAGTGTGAGTCATAATCTGTTACCAAGTTTGTCTTTTCAAAATAAAAGCCTATGTATTTTTTCCTATTTGGATTTGTTTTGACAAGAAAAACACATCTACCTTAAAACAACATTTGTTTACTGTCAGCTTTATTGCAGAAATTACACATTTGGGGGTGATAAACTTGTATTTACAGAGATATTTGAGCAGCAAAGTGTGGAGAACAATAAGAAAGCTACTCTGTCATATTATCATCCTCTATTTCTTCTTGTAGGTAATCTTCATCGTCATCTTCATCAAAGTATTTCTCCTCTGCATCTCTGTTGACAATATCCAAGTTGTCGTACTCGGGGTTCTCGTCCACCTCACTGTAACAGACACGCAAAGACGTGTTAGTAGGTGCAGCATTCATGCTGCGTGTTATAAGAGAAAAAGAATCGAAAAACATTCCTGTTCGTTTAGGTCTAATCTTTCTGTGGCAGAAAGAGGCTCTCCGGTCTGCAGATGCATCCTCACCTGTAGTTGAAGTCCTTATCTTTGCCATCCAAAAAGCGTTGGTGCATCTGACTGACAAACTCCTCCCTGAGCAGAGCCTTCTCCTCATCCGTGGGCTCCCATTCCTTCTGCTGGGTGTCTGAGGGGTGATAACAGAACCTTACGAGACTGGTGTGGAGGAAATAAATGCTTTTCTTTGCTAAAAAGCTCACCATCGTCCTCTTCATCCTCCTCCTCCTCCTGTGCACCGTCCTCCCTCTCCTGCTCTTCCTGCAGTCGGCTCTGAATGAGCCGCTCCTGGTAGGAGTTCAGGAGGAGGTTGGCAAGTCCTCCTGTGCCGCTGCCAGGCGCTCCCTGACCCTCGTCCGCACCGTCCGACATGGCCTCATGGGAGCGCTCTATCACCTGAACATAGAAACGTCTTCTATGTCGGAAACACTGAGACAGAAGGAGTGCGTTGGACAATAGAACTCGCCTCGTCATCGGTCAGGTACTGGCCAATGTACTGCTCGTACAGCAGAGGCTCTCTCCTGCGCATCTCTTCCTCACTGAAATACTTTCCCTCTGCGAGAAGACGGGCCGTGATATCATCAGCACAAACAAACAGACGTCCATCATGGAGAGGAAAGCCCGTGTCGTACCTTTCTGCAGAGCTCGGAGAGCGGCGTAGCGGTGGTTTCTGACTCTGGTTCTGCTGGTGCAGCAGGCCGCTCGCGTCCGCACCACATTGCTGTAGTGCTGGGCTCTGGGGTCGGAGCTGACGTGGGAAAACACAGGGAGGTGTTCGGGCTTCAGATAGGCCTGGAAACGGGGGAACACAGTTTTAAAGACTGTATAAAACTGCCTTTAGAACTATAACACTCAAAAGTTTCCTTGTGTAAAAATGTTACACCAAGTCAGATCTGTATTTTTAGAAAAAACTAAGTGTACCCACACCTTGGAATGAACCCCATCTTCAGATCAGACCTACTTTATCTATTTTAAAATTCTTAAGTTCAGTTTTTTTCATTCCTATGACTTTTATTTAATCTTGGTTTTGTTGAAATTGGCAATTTATTGTTTTCTGATCCATTTGTTTATGGTCACTTTGATTCTGCTTTTTGTAACTGAAGGGGCCAGTCCTTTGGGAAACATCCCCTGCTGTATTTAAAGGTTAAATGAGTAAAATTAAAATTTGGGGGAAATAAAACATAAAAAAAAAAAAAAAAGAATTGATCTAAAGGATCCTGTAAACTCTAAACCTTTAATGATTTAACTGCAAACTCCTAAACATAAATACAACCATGGTTCGTGCTTGTGGAGGATTAATGCAAACATGGGCTTATTCATGCTTTTCCCGCTGCACACACAGGCAGGGGCTTTTGACTTACTGTTAGCCAAAAGTAGGCAACTGATTGAACAATTATTGAAAATATTTAAAAAAAACGTATCGCCCATTATTCTTTATTTCTATCATAAAAACCCAAATGACTGAAATGGCCTAAGACTGCTCATGTCAATGTGTTTCGACCACCCCTGTAACTGTGAAGCAATGGACTATTCCATCAACAGCAATTTGGTGACTGATGAGCAAGTTTGCTGCTTATGTAAAGAGAGACCCTAAGAGGAAGCCCTGTTATCTGAGCAGCGGTGAAAGCAGTGTTGCCAGATTGGGTGATTTCCCACCAAGTTTGGCGGTTTACATTCTGGCAAAAATTCCTTTGGTTAGAATTTACAATTTGGGCAAGTTTGTGGTCAGTTCAGAGGTTTTTAGTTCCTTACTGCAGTACCTCACCTGTCATCATCCTCAACTGTCATCATGAAATGTATGCTAATAACAAAATAAATATGTCATCTAATCTGTTCTAATAATGCATTTTATCCTTAAAATCTCTGTATTTTGCACACTTTCTGTTCAATGACACTGTGTTGATGCAGTGAGCCCTGCCACACTGTGGGCTCTGCTTCTCGTCAGATTGCTCTCTCCGGGTGCCTTTTCACTTACTATGAAATTGTGTAAATTCGATTTGTGATCGTAAATACGCCTAATGTAAACATGTCAATTTAGAAAAAACACACATTTATCCATAAAACATTTTTCGATTGGAGGAGGTGGTTTTTGAGGCTTAGCAAAATTGACATGTTTCGCAAAACTGCAATGGAACCACTTTTTTTTTTTAAATCAAATGATTCAGATAGATGGTGATGGCGATGCGCTCCTTGGTAGGAACAGGCTGCACAGCAGGCGCCACAGGAGGCCCCACAGCATCACGAAGCTCACCAAAAGTTTAGCGTGTCATGCGGAATTGTTGGATCCACAGCTCCTCAGTAAAATCCCAAAATCGCTTTATCCGTAGCCCCTCCCACATGTAAGGAGCTTGTAAATCAGAGTATTGTTTACATCTGTTGCCATATTTTTGAATGACTTATCGCGGGAGATGGTTAATGTTTATTCGCATAATTATCATTTAATGGAAACAGTCTAATTCTGAAATTGTGTGTGTTTTTTACACTTCTAGAATTCATTTTTTATGACATTTCCTACATTTATTTGATGTTTTACCCTAGGTAAGGATTAAAAATAATGATCCATCTACTCCTGCAGACATCAGTGTTTCCTTGCTTGCCCCTTGGAGCCCCCAAACTGCCAGGTCCGCCGCTGTGTGCCGGACCGACCGAGGCTCCGCCAGAAACTCACGTGGTACCTCTCCAGGAACACCAGCGGCCTGCTGCGGAACTGCTGCAGCAGCTCCTGTCTGCGCTCCCCGAGGCTCAGCTCAGCCTCCCCGATCTGCTGGCTCCTCACCTGGCTGCCGCTCATGGCCACGTCTGTCAGCATGGCGTTCACGCAGCTGGACTCGCTCTGTGAGCAACAGCAGCGTTAGCGCAGCTTCAAACCAGGAAATGTCTGAAGATGTTGTACATGAATGCAGAACGTCTTACCTGAAAGTCTCGTGGGAGCTGCCGGGTTTCCGTCTGTCTGTTCTGGTCGCATCTCCGTGGAAAGTCCACAGGTTTCGCCGGTTCTTTACTCTCCGGTTCGCTCTCATGTGAACTTGGATGGGTTTTTACCGGAGGCTCGATGATTTCACCCCACATGATTATTCACAGTCAGTCAAAACAGCTTAAAACCGATGTAAACAAACCCGAGCGAGCTGTGACTTTGGGTGTTAAATTCCAGCGTTAAGCGTTTTAGAAAAATTATATCCCTAGAAATTAAAAAACCTGTAAACCCATATTCAATTAATTGTGTACATTTTCATACTTAAATTCCAGCATGGAAATATTTCCTTTGCAATTTCCCTTCACAACAGTCCGTCAGTAACACATTCCCCGTTTCTCTTTCACAACAGTCCGTCAGTAACACATTCCCCGTTTCTCTGTAGCCGAAAGAAAGGTTCCTACCCTAAACGTTATGCCTGGTGTTGCTTGGTACGCTCTCTACTGGTTGATTTAAGAGATACAACCAAACAAAAGATCCACTGTATTTAAACCATATACTTTATTATATGTATATGATTTAAATGAGAAAAAACCAAAACAAACAAAATGTTATTAGTACTTAGATCTGACATAATGCAGCACATTTAATTCAGGAAAGATGAAAGAGAAAATAAAACAGAATATCAATGTATAAAACGTTCAAGAACTTGCAAGCAGCCTCACAGTTAATTACTTTTTAACTAAAAAAATTAACTGGTGGGGAGGATCTGGTTCCCCTAATGATCACATGGTTCACTTTGGCAGCGTGCATGTATCTCCACCCCCACATGAACGTGCACACTGGCACACTGCTCCCTGTCTGCTTCCTCCTAACACAGTGTATTGATGGATAGATATCTTCTCCTTGTCTTAGTGTCAGAATTTCACTTTTGGATGTAATATTTGTCTCTCCAGCAGATCTAACATGAATGTTTCACAGCTTAAAATAATAACCTATTCAAATTAGCAACTCGGCACTTGTATCCCCTCACTCTCTCCCCTCTCTCTCCTTTTATCTTTCTTCTAAATCCCCCCCATACACACACACTTTCCCCCTTTCCCTCCCATTTAATAAAAAGAATATGTAAATATACTATCATCCAAAGATACATAAGCTCTTTTTGTAATACTAAACCTGTCCAACACAAAAGGCCTTCAGCTCTCATCCGTTTGCTCAGTTCTTGGACAGAACAAGCTGAAAAAAATAAAATAACTGATGATATATTTATGAATCATTGAACTAAATTGTAGAGAAAAGTACTTGTAACTTTACTAAAGATGGCAAAAATCCACTTTTCCATCAAATCAATTAGTAAAGACATAAATAAAATGATCAAAGAAAATTAACAGTGAATGAAAAAAGGCTTTGAAATGCATCATGTATGTGTGATTTTTCGACTATATAAAAAAGTATAAAATGAAAGGTATGATGTTTGGGAACCTTTCGTTTTCACTTTTCTTTTTTGGTAAACATTTTTTACGCATTTTGTTTCTTTCATACAGCATCTTCCCAGCCCCCTTAAACTAAGGTCATGTTTATACTGGTAACAGAAATAATAGTCACATGTAATAATAATCAAAAATAACAATAGTTATAAACTAAGGTAAAAAAAGGCAGTAGTAGATCAAATTTACTAAAATCCTTAATTCTGCATTTAGGAGATGTCAAATTAACGCACTATTCTTAATCACAGACAAACTGGCATGTTTTTGTTGTTTTTTTTAATGGCGTAATCTTAATTTTAATCTATAAGTATTATCTATTACATAAAAGATAATTCCCAACGATGTGTCCGGAAGACTGGAAGCCTGATCACATTGGACTGTTGCTTCTACAAAGTCCGTTCATTTTTGATAATGGACACCTCAAAGGGCATTAATCCACTTTTACCAAGGTCACTTACGGAAGCAATACATTTTACATTTATTATTAGTATTTTAATTTTTTTATAGGCTTGTGTTGTTTTTACAAAAAGCAGACTATGTTTTGGTGTGTTGTCATGGTAACGACTAGAGAGCCTGCACCGACCTCGCACTGCAGTAGTGCAGGAAAGTTGTATACATCCTGGATGTCATGATAAGTTAAACAAAGCATCATTTCAGAGGGACAGTTTCTGTTGTTTTTTTGATGTGTTAAATCCCAACACTGTGGACCTAATGGGGTTTTTTCTTACTGTTTGAGGTGGGAAAAATCCCTCTTGGTGGTGTGAAAGTAAAGCTCGGAAATCTGTTTTAATATAAAAATAAAGCAATTTTTTGAAATTGTATTTTGATCTTTTTCCAAGCCACAATACATTGAAATGAGGCTTTCCACAGCAATTATCAGGTTAGAATAAAAATAAGTTAATTAGATCAACTAATTACTGGTCGTGTTTAATCAATCGCACAAAAAATTAACTGCATGATTGCACTACACATATATGTGCTCAAATTAGATCTGTTTTGACAAGAACACACTGCACCTGCTTTTAAATTTACATCTTCATTTTCTGACCAATCAAAGTGTTCCAACTAGAATAAATGTGAATATGCTGTTTTTTTAAAATAAACTGAATATAGTCAGTTAGATCCACTTTTCTTGAGACACCTGCCTTCTGGTATGTGTCCGTCTGTCCCTTTGTGTGTGTGTGTGTGCGTGTGTGTGTGTGTGTGTAATCTTAGCCTGTAGAAGAAGAGGCTCTGGTTATAGCAACCAGTTGGCTTTGCTATTTAAACCTGACGCAGAGAGAACTGAAGTTAGGAAGAAACGGAGACGAAATGTAAGAGGAGACCAGCTGAGGCAGCATGTAATAGACTTAGGAACTGAAGGGGGAGTTGATATTATTAGAGCTGAATAAGATCAAAATTAGGTCAAGAAAGGTTTTAGATAGCCTTGCATGGGGTTAGCATGTTTTACTAAGAAGAAGATGAGAGATTATTGTATCAGTGAGCGGGAATCTCAGCAGAAGACTCTTGCAGCTTATTTGACACTTGATTACATCTTTGCTTTGTTGCTGGAAAATGAAACCAAAGGCAGAGGTGAGGGTTAAATTCAGATTTTACCGTACAACCTGATTTATAAATTGAGCCCTCAATGTCATGGCAGAATGACTGCAGCTGTTTATAGCAATATCAGCTGACCCTCCCCAGGCTTTTCATTCCCTCTCTGTGACACGTCAAAAAGATTTGTTCTTAAACACTCCCTATGATAACACACACTTTGGGAGCAAATCCTTATTTTGGTCACAAAAAGGCTTCTTTCTCTGTCGACTTGATCACAGAATCAACACTTTAGTCACATTCAAGCAAATCCTTGAATATGTGCTGTCAGTCTCTTAAGCCTTTCAGTTTGGTTTTGGATGAACTGGAGAGACAAGTGAGAGCAGATCATGGGATCCTTTTGCACAGACTCCAAGACTGGGTTGGCATCTCTGGATCTGCCCTAAGTTGGCTCAAGTCTTATCTGGAAGACAGGAAATATTTTGTTGAAATTGGGAGTTGTGTCTCAGACTACATGGGCTTGAATTGTGGTGTGCCCCAGGGATCGATCCTGGGACCCTGTCTGTTCAACCTCTACATGCTGCCACTAGGGCAGTTAATACGCAGTAATAACATATCTTATCACAACTATGCAGATGATACTCAGATCTATGTGTCACTGACAACAGGTGAATATGGGCCAGTGGATTCTCTCAACCACTGCCTCCAACAGATCAGCGCGTGGATGCAGAACAACTTTCTCCAGCTAAACTCAGACAAGACCGAAGTTATTGTTTTTGGCCCACAGAAACAAAGAGAAATTGTCAACAGCTACCTTCATTCTCTGTCTCTCAAACCCTCAAATCAAGTCAGAAATCTAGGGGTAATCATGGACTCTGACCTGAACTTTAACAGCCATATCAAGTCAGTAACATCAGCGGCATTTTACCACCTGAAAAACATTGCCAAAATCAAAAACATAATCTCAAAGCGAGACCTGGAGATACTTATCCATGCATTTGTCTCCAGTAGGTTAGACTACTGTAACGGCCTGCTCACCGGCCTCTCCGAACGAGCTGTAAAACAGCTTCAGTACATCCAGAATGCTGCTGCTCGAGTCTTGACCAGAACCAGGAAGTATGTTCACATTAGTCCTGTGCTCAGGTCTTTGCACTGGCTCCCTGTACCTCAAAGAATAGACTTCAAAGCAGCTCTGCTTGTGTACAAGTCTCTCCATGGCCACGCACCAAAGTACATCTCTGACATGTTAGTGCCATATGAACCATCTCGTACTCTGAGGACCTCAGGGACCGGCCTCCTGTTGATTCCCAGAGTCAGAACTAAACAAGGGGAATCAGCGTTTCAATATTCTGCAGCTAAAATCTGGAACAGCCTCCCTGAAGGCGTAAGACAGGCCTCTTCTGTGTTCATGTTCAAATCTAGACTTAAAACATTTCTGTTTAGCCGTGTATATGACTGAAAGGTCCTATCTGCACCTTTCTTTCCTTCCTTTCTTTTTAAATCTTTTTTTTTTCTTCCTTTTCTTTTAAAGTAAATTTTATGTTGATTATTTCTATGATGTATTGTGATTTTAATGCACTTTTCTGTTTTGTGAAGCACCTTGAATTACTTTGTGTACGAATTGTGCTATACAAATAAACTTGCCTTGCCTTGCCTTGCCAGATGACCTTACAAAGGCCTCATATCTTACAGTTCAAAGTCCAAATAACACCAAAGTGTTTTCAGTAAAACCCTGAAAAAAACGTGGTGTCATTGTTACAGATTCACTTCTGTGTTTTTGTTTTGGAAAATGAGGAGCCTTATGACATAGCAAAACTCTAGGCGACCACCTCCATTTGTTCCGGGTCTGGCAATCTTTTAAAGAGAAAAACACAAGATAAAAGTGTTAGGTGCCCATTTTAGCTCTTCCCTCACTGGAAAATGAAACAAGAAGGGCTGAGGGGGAAAGTGAAAACCAAGCATAGTAAGAGGAAACCTTTGAAGAAGGGGATTTTAAAGTCCCACTCTGATCATCTTTACATCTATTCTTAAAGCATTCCTAGTGGTCTTTTAAATATTATGCTATTTTACGCTAAATACAAAAGTCTGTGTTGTTTTTTAGGACATAGTTTCTGCAGAGGAGCAGGAGTTCATTAGAAACTCACCTTTGAGTTGTGGTAGGTGCAGAGCAACCCCACTCCCTCTTCTCTGTTGGTGAGAGCTCTCTGTTTACATGCACTACCACTAGCTTACAACCCTAACATAACATTAGCTGTGCAACAAAAATGGTGAGCAATATTGGAGCTATTCAGCTGTACAGTTTGGAGCCAGATTCTAGCTCAGATGAGGAAAACATATCTTATGTAGATCTAGTCGTCTACGGATGGAGGCATCAGAATGGAGCGGAGCAGGGAACTTGCAGCTTCTGCGTCACACCTTTAAACTTTTTCCAACTGCATTTACTTCATCTGCTCCTAATTTAAAACAATTTGAATAAAGAAATACTCAGAAATGCAATTTTAAGCCTTCTTTAGTCTATAAATATCCTCCATCATCCGGAAATGCCACAAGAACATGTTAAAAACACCAAAAACACATTTTTTTCATCTGAGTGGATCTTTAAAATATATCAGTTAACATAAACTATCTTTTCCTTTGTGCTAAATGCTACAGTGTCTAGCTTCTTCCATTGGGATCTGCACGTTTTAGTGAAACATTCGGAAGGGTCGTACCACTTTTTCTTCAAGTTCCTTTATTCTGTGCTGACTGTTAGATCAAATTCTAACAGCCAGTCAGATCACAATTCCATCTTTAGTTCAATATTCCAAAAACCCCTCTGCGAGTCAAACGTAAATGCCAGTTTTCTTTGCTAAATGTTTGACTCGTGATTGATTATGTGCTGACGTTAGCATTTTTCTCTAATAGCACTGTCAATCATAGTGTAGATGGTGGCATGGTTACTTTTTCTGGAGTATATGTAGCTTGCAAAATGCTTTGCCAATGGTTAATATCCCACTATTTCCAATGGATAGTCCAAGTCTAACCGTTCATTCCCACCTCCTCGACCTCTAACACCAGATCCTTAGCCCCAAGGTGAGATCAGGAATGTCCGGTGCTTGGTTGGGCAGCGAGTGCTTGTTAAGACCCCTGGTTTTGTTTGTGTATTTTTGTTTTATGTGTGTATTTGTGTGTCAGAGTTTTCAGCACCTGCAGAAGTCCAGCTTCGCCTTTACTGCCGACTCCACGTTTTGAGGAGCTGATTAAGGTTTCCTTCTCCACCAATCACCATGGGAGAGAGGTTTAAAAACTCATAGAAACCCCTGCTCCAGTGGAATCTGTTCCTTAGCCCGCTGTTGTTGAAGCCTGTTTTTTTTCTGATCTTGTGGATTTTCATTCCGTTTGTTTTACCTTTGTTTCATTTGATCTTGTGGTTTAGTTCCTGTTTGGTTTTCTTCGTTAGCTTTTACCGTATTTTCCGGACTATAAGTCGCACCGGAGTATAAGTCGCACCAGCCCAAAAATGCATTATAAAGTAGAAAAAAACACAGATAAGTCGCACTGGACCATAAGTCGCATTTTAACTTTCACAACCTTATATGACACAATCATAGCAGACTGTTTATCTAATAATTTCACAGTAATTTTTTCTCAAACTTATTTATTTATTCCTTTCATGAAGCATCATTGGCCAACTAATACTCTGTTTTCATCCTGTTTTTGTGGAAACAGTTGTCATTTTTATTGCATTTCTGAATCTATGAAATCATTGGAAAATAGAATATTATGTTATTAGCCTTCAAGATCTTACTGTAAAAAAAAGTTTGCTGATTCTCTGAGTCACTTAACATACTCTTAACACTTAACATACCTCATACATCAAATTGACCCAGGAACATCATCTCTGTTCCTCACAAATGAACATAACAGGAGGGTTAACAATGTATTTATTTCAATTTATTTCTAATAATAATTAGAAATAAATTCTATTATTATTCTAATAATAATTCTAAGTCGCTGCGGAGTATAAGTCGCACCCCTTGCCAAACTATGAAAAAAAGGGCGACTTATAGTCCGGAAAATACGGTATTTGATTTTTATTTTATTTGAATTAGTTTTATTTTTGGGTTATATTTGTCTTAGTATTTTACTGCTGAAAAGCCTGAGATCAAGAAATTCCGACATTGCCACGCTTTGTTTTGTGCCCAGTCAATTGAGGCTTCCTTCTCCACCAATCATTATAGGTGAAAGGTTTAAAAACTCTCAGAAACCCCTCCACCAGTCACCGTAATAAAAGGCTGTACTGCTATATTTGACTCTCTTGATTTTTGAATTCTTTATTTTATGACTTAGTCACAAAGGCCTTTATGGCTGGATATAGGCTGCCTGCGTGCAAAAAATTGGCCAAACCTGTAAAGGGTGCGCAGATGGCTTGCACGAAATTTAAATTTAAGATCGTAGACCACTCAGTGAGCCCATAGAGCAAAAATGTTCATTCACAACTTCTATGGGCATGCTGCAGGTCACAAGTCATAGCGAACAATTGTATAACTCACATGGGTAAGTTAAGGGTGAATTGGATGAGACACAGCCGTGTCTTCCAGATTTGTCATTCTTTCCACGTCCACCGGACCCTGTGAACTGTGCAAAGGACCTTTTAGAACAGTTCAAGTGATAAGTCTGCAGTACTTGCCCACCCTTGAGCACACGTTGCACGGTCTATGTAGTTTATGTGGTCCTATGAGCACTTAAGTATCACCTGCATACCCCATGCAACATTTGTGCGTGGTCAGTAATGAGCCAGTACCCGCACCTCACTAATGACTAGAGTGTGGCGTAAGGGCACCGTACAACAGCATCCCCGTATGCCATGAGTGCAAGCAACCTACATTATCCTTACAAATACTTCACAATACGCTTACTACACAACAACGGTATGTTCAATTTTCATGATGTCACTCAAGGTGCCTGCATTTGCCTCAAGGGGAAATGCAAGATACACCAACATTCTCTCTAAGATGGGGCCACATCAGTCTTTGACCAAGCCAAGAACCCTAGGTATCCGTGCAGGTCAACCTCTGTACAGGTATATGAGGCAACAGCATTTTCTTTTTTCTTCCTTTTTCCTGGATTCGAGACGTATTTGCTAAAAATCTTTCACCTCTTGTTGGTTTGGGTTGACACTGTTTAGACCTAGTCTTGCCTTTAAGTGACTGTTGCTGAATTTCTGGTCATAAATGACACTAGTTGAGCCAGTTGATCTGGATTGAAGTGCATGCCAATTTAAAGATGCATCCTTTAATTTCAATCAAATTAACATTGGTGGATTTTTTCCATTATGGAAGAAGCTAAATTTAATCTTAACCCTTGTGCTATCCTAGGCACTTTGACATTGGGAGTGGGGTGTCATGATTTAAAAGGCGAGCGAACCCAGATGCTGGAACCCAGAAAGAGGACCGGGACGTGGCAGGTAAGAAGGATTTATTAATTTCTTCGAGGCTGGCGAAGAGAGTTGGCGAGTTGTGATCCAGATAGTGATAGGCTGTGGCACGGCTGGAGGTACAGACGCGGCGGTCCTCGGGTTCTTCCGGACAGCAGGCTTGGGTGTCTGCGCTGACGTCACTCTTGAGCTGGATTCCTGGGACAAGGAGACAAGATTTAGAGCCAGAACTATAAACTAGGCAAGAAGTGCTAGGACTAAGACAAGACCAGGCTAGTCACCATAATGGGCAACGATCTGGCGTTGATTTCTGGCGTTGGGTCTCCTTTTAAGCAGCAGAGGTTGATGAGTGGAGTGACGGCAGCTGGGGAGTAATCAGGAGCAGAGAGGAGCCAAGCTGGAGGGGGAGGAGTCTGACAGAGGCACCATGACATGGGGTCATCTAGACCCCACAAGACAGTGTGCTAAACCTTTTTTCTTCAATGATTTGTGAACCTCACTGGTGTCCATGGATTACATGAAATCCTCTTCACCTTTATCCACCTTTGTCATGGCAGGGATAACACGTCAATGTAAGGATCGGGTCATCTGGACCCAATAGGATACCACAAGGGTTAAAAAAGTTTAGAAGGTGTTGGAAAATAGTAGATTAAAACAAATATCCAGGCAAGATGGCAGCAAACAAGGGTGAAGCAACTTACAGCTCCTCTTTTTATGGACTTTTGAGTATTTTTTGAATAACGTTTTGCTTGTGGCACCCTTTCATGGACTAGAATTGAATCTAAAGTCATATGGACCTCCTGGACTTCAGTTTCTAGAGGAGGAGGTGGTTTTTGCGGTGTATTGAAATAAACAGATTTTGCAAAACTGCAATGGCAACACTTTAGAATTTAATAAGTCATGTGACCAGTAACCAACCAAACATCAAATTCCCAGATGACACAAAAGTAGTGGGACTGATAACCAAGGAAAACAATACAGCCAACAGGGAGGAAGTCCAGAAACCTGGAGATTGGAGTGCATCAAATAACCTGGCACTAAACATCTCCAAAACTAAGGAATCCTACAACCGAGCCACCCATGCTCCACTGCAGATCAACGACGAACAAGTAGATCAGGTGGAGTCCTTCAAATTGCTTGGTGTCTCAACTCCACCAGTACCTGCTGGTGACATTCTGTGCTGATCGACCATGTGTCAGTTTGGCATTCCAGCTGCACAGAGGCAGACAGAAAGAGACTGCAGAAGGTGACCAACACTGCACAAAAAAACATTGGCTGCCCTCTCCCTAAAGCAAACTCCATCTATACCTCCTGCTGCCTCAACAGAGCCAAAAACATTCTGAAGGATCACACTCACCCCGGCTTTTACTTCTTCTAAATGCTGCATTCTGGCAGATGCTTCAGGGACAGTTTCTTTCCAAACCTTAACTGCAACTCCTTAACTCCAACTTCCTTAACTGCACTGAAAGCCAATTTTAAACCAAAGGCCACCTGATTCACATTCCTTCTGTGATTCTTGCACATTTATCTGATCTTGCACATTTTTGTCTTATTTGTTGCACATTTGTCTGATTTTTGCACATTTCTTGTAGGGGGATTAAAGCAGCTGCGCTGACTGCTAAATTGAAATCCCAATGTAAGGTGTTCTTTTCTTATGTATTCCCATGTATTGACCATCCCCATTGGAAATAATTGTACCTGAATTTTATTATACTGACAATAAAGGCTTTCTATTCTGTTCTATTCTATTCTATTCTATTCATATGAAACAATCCATTTGACTAAGCAATAATCTTCACAACTATAATACATCGGCAATGTATACATTTTTTTTCTTTCCCCAACAGTTACACTGACATCTATCTGGCATTTTCAAACTTCTCTTTGGTGATTTTTCTTTTTCCTTTCTACTTAAAATACTTTATGCTTCTGTTATTTTTTCTCGAGTTTCCTTGTCTCTGCATAGTTCCTTTACATTTATATTGTTGCTAAAGCAAACCAAAACCCCAGTTTTCAGACAAACTACTGTTTGCTAGTTTGGTTTGCTCCACATTCAGTTGAGCTTTTGCAAATAGACAGAGGGGAAATGAACCTCCTTCATTGGTAAGTCTGATTGTTTTCATGACTGACAGGAGACAGTTCTGCATGTGGGCAGACGTGCTGCAGAAGGTGGTTTTGAGCCTTAAGGAAGCTATGGCTCAGAGGTGCTTACACAGATGTGGAACACTCACCACACGCTAAGTGGAGACCAGGAGAGGAACTTAGTGAGTAGGACATAAGTGTGTGTGTTTGTGTGTGTGCGTGCGCCTGTCCAAGTCTATCAACTGTTAAAGGACGTCAGCAACAGCTGTGACAGGCGGCACGACCACACACTCACCAAGGTCTGACACACATGGAGGCTCACAGCTCCTCTGAAAATTTGGATTCATCAAAGGATTTTTTTCAAAGAAGTGGCTGCCGTGAGAAAAAACCTCTTTTGATCATCGTGGTCCAGATTTCCTCTGGACACCCTGGCATTTGACTCATGACTCATGGCTGCTTAGCTCTAAAAGAGGATTTTACTGCTCGGTCTGGTGGATGGACCGGCTCATGGCACCTGCACAAATCCAGCACTTACACTTCACTCTGGTTTTTGATCTGATTTTACTTTTTTCCAATTTCACTGAGTATTTCTTTCCAGTTTGTGATGCTGAAGAATCTGCAGTGCGTTTGCATCAACCCTGCCCCTTTTAGGCCTCAGCCAATCAGCCGCAACATGGAGGAAGGATCCATCCGGTTTGAGTTGGAACGCCAGGCCTGCCAGAGTCTCAGGAAAGGTGGGATGCCAGCATTGTCTTGTCTTTTCCAACATCACATATTTCATAAATGTGTAGTGGTACTGGACTGAGGGGTCCTTTTGAGTGTGCGGTCACTCTTGGATTAATATTACAAACTGTGGTGAGGAGGTTTTCCTCCAGGTGCCATCCAAGTTTATTTTCAATACTGTTCTGGATCGGATGGTCTCCATGTGGCTGGGTTACAGCTGGGGCTCAGCCAGCTGGTTTGCAGCTCCCTTTGCCCTTTGAGTGTGTGAACTCAGGAACCTGCAGTGCAGCTGAAGTGATACAAGGTTTCAACCAAAGTTGTGGTATGGACAGAACTGAGAGAAAAGAAAAGAAAAAAACAAAAGATATTCTCAGAGGATTTAAATGTGCTCAGACAAACCACTGCCGGTTGCTGCCATGTGATTGGCTGATCAGAAATTTGTGTTAATGAGCAGTTGGACAGGTGTGCCTAATAAAGTGGCCAGTGCCTTTACATCAGCAGTATTCTTCACCTTAATTGTTCCATCTGTTCAGAAGAATTGAGTGGTTTCAGCACAGACACAACACTAGTGAGGAGATAGGAGATGAAGACAGGCGAAGCCCAGGGTGCAGCAGCTTCTTTACAGAAGAGATCAAAAAACAGTTGTGCAGAAGATTACTGCGAAAGAACCGATGCTAACTTGACTTTGGATTCACAAATGTGTGAAACAGAGGTGTTCCAAACATCTCAGTGATGTACAATTTTAGAACTGGCTGTTTTTCAGAAGTTGATTACAGCCGGTGCACAGGTTCAACCCACTAACATGCCCACAAAACAGAGTATCTGGAAGTAACCAGATATATGCAAACTGACTTTAGACTTGGACTACATGGAGGTTCACTGTCTGATTTGTTTTAAAGAAAAATGTCTGTACATAAAGCCTAACTTTCTGATTTCCTCTTACTTTTAAAACTCCTACACAACTGGCAAGGCTAGGTGGTAGCATAGCTTTACTGATGTGGGAGCTAACAAGTCTGCGAAGTAAACAACTTTTTGTATGCTGCCTGGTAGAAATAATGGTTGCCTTGGATACACACAGCTTCTTTGGGGTGTCATGTGACTTCCATCACCTGTGTTAACTTACACATGCACAGATTTATAATTACAAAATGTCTGTTCAAACTGAATACAAGCTGGGAAGTATTGGCTTTTAGTAACACAATCTACATCTGATCATCTGATAATTTCTTTTAGCCAATATGGAAATCTGCATTTAACAGACAAAAATCATGAGTCTTTATTTACCGTTAATTTCCGGATTAGAAGCTGCTACTTTGTCACACGCTTTTAACCCTGTGGCTTATTCAATGATGTGGCTAATTTATGCTTTTTTTCTTTTTTTGAATGCATTTTTTCTAACGGCTGCTAGGGGCGCTCCAGCAAAAAGGGTTAAAGTGAGACAGGGGAAATACGTTATATGTTTCGAGGAAGACGCAAGTTTAATGTAAATTCCTCTTTTGTGAATGAATAGCATAAACAGACCCTCATCATGGAAAATGCAACAAGAAATGCATATGACACAGCTTTCAAGTTAAAAGGAATCGTTAAAAGCAGTGTGAAAAAAACCACCATCACCAACGGGTTTGGAAAAGCTGGTCTGCTGCGTGACGGAGAGGACAGCGCAAGCTCAGGAGTGAATTTGCCTCAGGATAAGAGTGACACTGACAACGACAACGAAGGAGAGACAGAGAGTGTGGCGAAGACTGACTCTATTCTAATCCCACGCTGAGGAGGAAGACTTCCATGGTTTCAGTGCACAGAGGCGCCGAAAAGTTACTGCTGCTCTCAGTGACTTTGACTGGTATGTTTTTTTTAACCAGCCCTGTTAGTGCTGTTGCTACCATATTGCTGCCGTGTTGCTGCCGCGTCACAGGCACAGTTTGGAATAGAGCTGTGACGGTGTGGGATTTTTGATCACCGCTGTGATGTAGCAGCAGGAGTTGCGGTGAACCCCCCCGCCGCCGCCGCCAAACACAAAGTCTCCCGGCGGCCGGGTCGCAAATGAATACCGGTACAAGTAATAATTCCAACGCACTATTCTTTATTAGCAAATAACAGTAACAACGAACTACTAACTATCTAACTAATGAACCAAATATATAGGTGTTGTAGAATGTGTGCGTGTGTAAGAGGAAGGAGCGCGAGCAGCGCAAGAGTGAGTGAGAGTGCACACAAGTGTTGGGGGGTGCGCGCTCATGTTTGGTGTTACAGAGTGAAGGAGACCAGTGACAAAAGGTTTCCCCCGGAAGAACAGTGTTTGATTGTTTATTACACCGCTCTGGATTACAGCAGTGACAGGATTTTTGATCACCGCAGTGATGAAGCAGCAAGAGTAGCGGTGTCGGGACTTTTGCCCCCCCCCAAACACAAAAATCCTCCGGCGGGCAGCCGCGTCGCGCATTCAAGAAGGCACGCAGCTTGTAATAGAAACGAATACAATGTAAATTACACCAGAAATCCTTGAAGTTTTAACACAGGAATCACAGAAAAAGTACCGGTAAATTATTAGCAAAGGTGAATGTGTTTATTATAGTTCAAATCCCGCACCATATGCAGAACTTTATAAAAAAGGTGATGAGTCATCACTACAGTGATGCGGTTATTGCCACACCCCTACTTTGGAAAGAAAAACTCAGGTATATTATCAAAACTTTGAAAACTCTTTCTGTGTACCGTCTATTTTGTAAATATATCTAAGGGTTAATGGGCGACGAAGTGTGCATTATCACTTTTTAACGCACGCTGTGGAAGCCTGAACCATCCGACGCAAAATGCGTTAAAAAAGGATAATGCACACTTCGAAGGCCATTAACCCGCTCATACCATGGTCACTTACAAAAGCAATAAATATGAACCAGTTTTTAGTCCTTAATTCTTGTTTTTTTTCCGATTTGGATCGCTTTTCTCACAAAAAGCGGACTATTTGTTACGTGGTGTCATGGTAGCAATTACACGTCAAAGTAAGGGTGAGGTCATCTAAGATAGCACAAGGGATAATGGGTGAATG
The DNA here is from genome assembly GCF_053564925.1 of Oryzias latipes. Classification (NCBI taxonomy): domain Eukaryota; kingdom Metazoa; phylum Chordata; class Actinopteri; order Beloniformes; family Adrianichthyidae; genus Oryzias; species Oryzias latipes. The sequence continues at coordinate 8,465,235 of NC_136244.1, forward strand.
AAAAATCCACATAGCATTTTAATGCTTCATACACGAAATCTAGTGTACCAATAAAGTTCAAACCAGCTACAGATATTTCACAGAGAATGAAGATAAACTTTACTCTCAAAAGTAATGGGAAACTGGAAGCTAAAAAACAGAAGAAATCAGACGCCAGCTTCTGCCTTGTACAGGTCTGTCAGTGAAAATATTGTCTGACATTAAACCACTCAGTGGCCTGGAAAAGGTTGGGGCCCACCCCACCATGACATTTCAACATACCTGGAAGCTGTAGATGTTGCATTCTTTTAGTGGTATTTCACCTTGAATAAAGAAGCATAATAGTGCCACTGTTATTGTGAGGATTTTGAGGGTTTTTGGTTCATGGCCTAATGTTTTATTTGGATAAAATAAATGTTTAATTTCCTTTACATCTAAGCACAGTACCCCTTTTCCAATGTTTTAGTGTTTTAGTATGTGTTTTTTGTTGTTGTCAAACTCTAGATTATTTTATTGGCATTTTTGCATTTCTAAATTTATTTATTAGACAGTCACTAGAATTTTTTAAACATGTTTTTTTCATATTACATGCCTTACCTTTAACGTATCTAAAGAAATATACTTGCAAATGTATGTACAGTGAAGTGTTTACTGTAACAGCTTGGACAGTTTCCAGCCCTCTGTGACCCCGAACATGATGAAGTGGAAGGAGGGGGCAGGGGTCATTAAAATTGCTCTTAGTCTGCATGATCTGTTGATGTGTAAATGTAAACTCTCTGCTATGTAGTGGTATTTCAGCAATGAGCACACGGTCCCAGAATAGATTCTGTATCAGCCCATTGCATCACTTTCCTGCCGCCCTCAGGGCACAAATCATTGGCCTTAAACACAAGTGTCCCGGTGGAGGTTTGGACACGCTGTGCACACGGTCATGTTCTATGATTATGCGTAGATGTTCACGCCACGCCGCTGCAGGCAACAACTGGAAAAAAGTTCACAATATTTTGACTGCCTTATTCTGAATTTCTAAATAATAAATAAAATATTCAAACAGAAAAAAAACCTTCTGCTTCCAGCTATGTTCGGTAGTTTTTGCTTCCAGTCGATGATGTCTGGCGACATCTTGTTTTCTGGAGACAGGTTCCTCTCATTTATGCTGCCGAAACTTTTATTGTTTCCTTAGTAAACTGTCGGCAAACCACTTTGCAAATGGTTTCAAAAATCAAAGAGGAAAACAAAAAAGCCTACAAACTGAAATGTTTTTCAGTTCAGTTTTTCAATCATTGCTGAGTGGAACAAAGCTGTGGAAGATCTCAGGGATCATCGATCCGTTGCCTGTAGTCCACTGCACAGTGTACTTTCTTAAGTTGTGTGGCATATGGGAGATCTTATCTGAACTTAAGTGTGGACCAAACAAGCAAATTCCAGTTTGCATGAAAACAAGAGTTTTAAACCTATTGCAAGTGTGCTTAAAGAAACCCAAAGCCGTTCTCCTGGCAACCTCCAAACCCAGACTTGTCTATCAGATTGCCAAATGGAAAGGTGTGATTCATCACTCCAGAGAACACATCTCCACTGCTCTAGAGTCCAGAGGTGGTGTGCTTTACACCACTGCATTTGACGCTTTGCGTTGCATGGTGACATGTGACTTGGATGCAGCCACTCAGCCTTGGAAACCCATTCCATGAAGCTCTCTGCTTACTGTACCTATGCTAATCTGAAGGTCACATGAAGTTTGAAGCTCTGTAGCAATTCACTGTGCAGAAAGTCGTCGACCTCTTTGCACTATGCGCTTCCCTCTCCATCAGTTTACATGGCCTACCTCTTCATGGCTTAGTTTCTGTTGTTCCCAAACTCTTGGGAGCTGACAGTTGACTGTGGAATTTTTAGGAGTGAGGAAATTTCACGACTGGATTTGTTGCACAGGTGGCATCCTAGGCAGTTCCACGCTGGAATTCACTGAGCTCCTGAGAGCGGCCCATTCTTTCACAAATGTTCGTGAAAACAGTCTGCATGCCTGATTGTTTTATTTTATACACCTGTGGCCAGGCCAAGTGATTAGGACAGCTGATTCTGATCATTTTGATGAGTTAGCGAATACTTTTTGCAATATAGTGTATTTCCAACAGCATTTATTTGTCTGCTCCTGATTCACAATGATTTGAATAAAGAACAGTCAGAAATGCAACTTTAAATGTATATTTCAACCTTAATTTATTTATATAGCACTTTCCAACACATGTCACTCAAAATGCTTGTCATAGAATATATCAAATTTAAAAGCAAAATGACAAGACAAACAATGCCGACAAACCCCCCCCGCACACACACACATACACACACCATGATATAAAGAGTCATAAAATGATGGAATGTTGAGACCTGGCTTTGTCCTGAAGTGGGGAAACAATATTTTGGGGACATGTCCACATCAGTGACCCCCCCACCCAAGTTCACGGAGTACACTACCACAGGACCGCCCCAGATCCGATTAAAAGAGTCAGACCTGGGAGATCCCATTGCAGTGACCCCGTTCACTGAGAAGGGTCAGTCACCGATGTGGAGGATCCTTCTGAGGAAAACACTGGAGTCACAAATAAAATGTAAAAGTAATAAAATTGAAATTGAAATATATTTTAAACATGAACAAGAAACAAATAATTACATAAACCTTAATAGACATACAAAATGGTAAGTGTGACTAAAAAATAAATAAATAAATACAAATAAATAAATGTATGTACATACACATATAAAACTAGTAAAAAGAGAACATAAATAATTAAATTATCAAATAAATTCCTAAAATTCAACTGAAAGCTAAATTAAAAAGGTAGGTCTTAAGCCCTCTTTTAAAAACATGAACAGTCTCGGCGGCCATGACGCTCTCTGGAAAGGCTGTTCCACATGCAAGGTCTGTAATAACTGAATGAGGCCTCGCCACATGTTTCAGTTCTAACTTTTGGGATAACCAAAAGGCCAGCACCAGAGGACCTCAGGGTCCGAGAGGGCTCATACTTTAAAATCAAATCAGAAAAATATGAAGGCCCGAGACCATAAAAACATTTATAAACCAATAAAAATATGCACCAGCTATTCTCACTGAGGCTTCTCCGCCTAATTTGAACTTTTTATTTTCAATCAGGCGAGGAAAGAAAGGTGGAGGTACAGCATCGATTGCTCTTAAAACAATATCATCTGAAAATATTTTACTCAGTAAATATTGTTCATTTGAGCATCATGCTTTTCTCTTTGGAGACCCACCTGTTTTAACTGTCAGTATACAGACCACCAACCCCTTATTCCTGTTTTATTGAAGAATTTTCTGAATTTTTATCATCTCTTCATATTAGGTACAATAGGATTTTAATTACTGGTGATTTTAAATTGCACATTGACAATTATGATGATATCTATGCCTGTGAGTTTTTAAATCCTCTGAACAGCATGGATTTTCAGCAGCATGTCACACAGCCAACTCAAAACAGAGGACACACCCTGGACCTTGTCATTACCTACGGTCTGTCCACCGGGGTGTCCTCTGTTGTTGACTTGGTCTTATCAGACCATTACTGTGTGTTTTTTAATGTCACCAGTCAAATCCAGCAGGAAGCCTCAGTGAGAACTGTGAGGAAACAGCATTTAACTCCTGAAGTGGCTGCAAGTTTTATTGATGTTTTTAAGCAAACCCCTGCTCAGATTTATCCTGCACCCTGTGATTTTATTGTTGATCGTTTTAATAACAGACTTCAGTCTTCCATAGATGCAGTGGCTCCATTCAAAACAAAAACATTAAGAACCACTTCTAAAATGCCATGGAAGACTGATGACATTAAGGGTCTGAAGCAGAATTGCAGGAGAGCAGAGAGAAGATATAGGAAGACGAAATTATTAATTCATAAAGACATTTTAAAAGAACAACTCAAAATCTACAATAACTCAGTTAAACGTGCCAGAACCTCTTATTTTTCAAAAATCATTTCAGAAAATAAAAACAACCCCAAATTTCTTTTTAAAACCATTGATTTTTTAATAAATAAAGACTTCAAGTCCTCCATGCCATCATCTAATGCTGCATGTGAGGACTTCGCAGATCACTTCATGGGTAAAATCAATGCTATAAGATCAAACATTTCCTCCATGCAATACACTGATCTTAACAGACCTCCAGCATTGTTTTTACCAGAAAAAACACTGGGGAGTTTTGTCCTGGTTGATGCGGAGATGCTTTGTCGAGTTTTATCCCAAGTAAACACTACAACCTGCCTTTTAGATCCCATTCCCACTTTACTTTTTCAAACATTTTATGGATTCTTTGAGTCAGAGTTTTTGAATGCATTGGTGAGGCCCCTTCTGAAGAAGAGTCAATTAGATCCAAAAAATCTGGATAACTACAGACCCGTATCCAACTTACCGTTTTTAAGTAAAATTATAGAAAAAAGTGTCGCTACTCAACTGCATGACTTTTCAAAAAGCCCAAAACATTTTAGAAAAATACCAGTCTGGTTTTAGGAAAAGCCATAGTAGACGGCTCTTTTAAAGATCATTAATGATTTTAGAATAAACTACGAATCACAGAAACTTTCTGTTGTGGTGCTACTGGATCTTAGTGCCGCTTTTGATACGGTAGATTTTATTAAACAGACTTGGGAGTCTGGTGGGCCTCTCTGGAAATGTTCTTAAGTATTTTTACTCTTACCTTACATTGTGACACTTTTATTTAAGTATGGATACGTGCTCTTCAAGAATCCATGAAATAAGTTGTGGGGTTCCCCAGGGGTCGATTTTAAGGCCAATACTTTTTAATCTATATATGTTGCCTCTTGGGGAGGTCATCAGGAGACATGGCGTTGACTTTCACAGCTATGCTGATGATACACAGCTAATTAATACTATTAGTTTTAGTATAGGCTATTTTATTTATTTAATTTCATTTTATGCATCTTATTCTCAGTTTTATGTTTTTATATACATCTTATGTCTTTAATTTTAGTATCTTATCATGATTTCAGCCCCAGTGTTTCTTGTGGGGATCTTTTCTGCCAGGGCTTGCCGGCTTGGCCGGTGGTTGTTGCTGCAGTTGTCTCCCTTGCTGGGGCAGCTGGAGTCTAACTTTGCAGCTTCATGGCTGTAAAGTGGACCCCAGTCTTGTCCCAGTCTGGTTGGGCGCTGTGGCGATGCTCCCATGGCCGAGCTGGCTCCTGGTATGAAGAGATTCCCAAATACCGTTTCCTCACAGCAGAGCCAGGCCTTACTTGTTTGTTTGTTTGCTTATTTATTTATTCAAACTTGCATAGTCAACATTCATTGTCATGGGTCATATGTTTTAATGGAGGGGAGTGGGAAGGGTGAAGGGTGGGTTGGGTTTTTACTGTAATGTTGTGTGTTTTCTGTTTTTAATGTTAAAGCGCTTTGAGCTGCGCAACATGCATGAGAAGCGCTATTTTATAAATAAAGTTTGATTTGATTTGAAAAGAACTTTAAAATTATCTCCATATATGTCCTACGTCATGAGAAAAATGCGACAAGAACATGCTAAAAAAAACAAAAGCACTATTTTCATTTGAGTGGATCCTTAATTCCTTTTGGGGAGACTATCCCAGCCTCTGTCGGGTGAAGGTGGCATACAACCTGAACAGGTTCCTTGTCTGTTGCCAGGCCACACAATCACACCTAGGGACAATTCAGAATCATCGATTAGCCTATGAAGCATGTTTTTGGACTGTGGGAGGAAGCTGAAGCTCGGAGAAAACCCACCAATGCGCGAAGAGGACAAGTAAACTCCACACAGAAATGTTCCCAGCTGGGATTTGAACTAGGGCTTTCTTGATGTGACAGTTCTAACCACTATACCACCACAGCCGGTTTCTCCATTGTGTTTTTTTTTTACTAACTAGACTGAGCTTTTTTCAGGCAGTAAACTCCCAACAAGCAGCTTACGTGACGCTATCAAGTGCAACAATGGAAGTCAGGCCTTATTGAACCACTTTCGTACCAATGTATAGGTGCCCTTTGTCTGAAGGCAGATTAAATTGGATCAATCCTACTTTCTTCCTTTAAAAAAAATGTCAAGAAGAAAGACATTCTGAAAAAGTTCAATTTTAACTTGAAGGAGCTTCCGTTGAGGATCAGTGTAGATTTATTTCAATACTAGCTTTTGATCTTCAGGCAGGTTGCATGAAAATGTCAAAAAGTGTATTCAGTGTGTGGCTTAAAATGCTTACAGATGTCATGTATGTATTGTTTGTGATTTTCTATCTCCCAGGAAGTTGTGTGGAAAACAGCCCTCTAAAAAAAAATAAGTTCCCATTTGTCTTATTTATCATGTCACAGTTCATGAAGTTCCCTTCCTGCTGGTTATGACTTTATGCTTTTTTTTAAAGTAGCCATAAAAACAGTGCAGGTCTGCATTTTTCTGAAGAAAATATATGTATTATAAAAATGTTCAGTTTTAGTTTCGAAAATTTGTATTATAGTTGCTTTTTGATGACAGTTTTGATCTGAAGCTTGAAACAGGAAACTGCAGAGTGTTCGTATCTGTTCTCATGTGTGCGTGGGACTTCCTTTTGTAGTCTGAGCAGAGTTGATGTTTCAGATCTAGACTGTCACACGTATCCACTACAGCTTGCAGAGAGGACAAAAATTCAGCAGAGCTGCTTATTGTTCTTTTTCTGCACAAAGTCATGCTGCTCCTTCGCTGTGAACTGAGGTAAAGGTGATGCGGGCTCTGTGAGGCTTCCCATTCATTTGATTGTCACTGACTCCTGTGCTCTTCTCTTTTTTTTTCTTTTGTCTTCAGTTTTGCAGCTTAAACTGCAACAAAGAAGAACCAGAGAAGAACTGGCAACCCAGGGGATGATGCCACGTGAGTACAGGTTCTGACAACAAATGCTAACCTTCACAAGTTATTAGAAAAAGGGTTTCAGACCGGGTTCTACCAGGTTATGACAGTGGATCTTTTTGAAATACACACAAATAAAGTATAACAACTGATCAGTTAGCATAGAACGAATCCGAATCAGTTAAGCAGAAAGAAGCTCTGTCTTTTGTCATTTTTGTGAGTCTGACCTCACATTGCGGTCTCTCCTTCCGTCAGCTCTGTGAGAATCTGTCGTGCTGGTTCAGCATTAGCTTCACAAGCTCCATCTCAACTGTTGTGTAGTGATTTGGATTGTGGTTAGGACGATGCTCTCGCCTCCTGACAGACAGTTTCACTCTCCAGAGTGATGTACATCAAAGTCACACCGCAACGGTTTTCATGACCTTTCATTCATTTTTAAGGACACTCAGAACCTTTTCTTTCCTGACCATTATTTAAAAAAATTAACTGCCACGCCACTTGAGAACCTCATGACAGTTCCCTGGCTAATATCGTGCTGTAATCTTTGGACACGTTCATTTCTGTATAATGAGTTGTTCCACAGGAAGTGCTTTGTGCATAGTGTTATCTGCCTGGAGGTCTCACTGCTCTTTCAAGAAGTTAGCTTTTGAATGAGCAATTTAGAAACTTAAAAGCACTCGTTTTGTCATGCACTGCAAGAGTACTTTCTGCCTCACAAAAACACAGATGCCAGTTCTTATCTCAACATGCAGACAGTTGGAATGACAGAATCTTGTTTGGCTAAAGAGCTGCTCCAAAATGGAAAGCACAAAACCCAATTTGCTACGACAAGCGAATAAATGCTTCTGTTGGGGGTTTTCATCGACCTGCCTGCGAATGTGCAGCGTATTTTTGAGTGTCATTGTGTTTTGATCAGGTTAGCTACTTTTAAGGAAAAACTGGCAAAAACAAAAATTCATTGTTTTTCATATGAACTAACCTGGCTGCTAACATCCTGGGCCTGTGTTGATGAAGGTTTGTGTGGTAAAATGCTTTTTAACATGCACAAAAATACATTGCACTAGATTTATCTCCAGGCAGATAACACTATGCACAAAGCACTTCCTGTGGAACAACTCATTATACAGAAATGAACGTGTCCAAAGATTACAGCACGATATTAGCCAGGGAACTGTCATGAGGTTCTCACTAGTTAGAGTCTCTAATGACTTGTTATTGGCCTCAGAAAAGGGACTACTTTCTATTCTGGTCCTGTTGGACCTCAGTGCTGCCTTTGACACTATCGACCACGGTATTTTACTCCATAGATTAGAGCAGGACATAGGGATCAGAGGATCTGCTCTCCAGTGGTTTAAATCCTATCTGTCTGATAGGTATCAGTTCGTTAATGTAAATGGCCATTCCTCTCAGTGCACTCGAGTCAACTATGGAGTCCCACAGGGCTCAGTCTTGGGACCGATCCTGTTTACGCTTTATATGTTACCCCTAGGAAACATAATCAGGAAACACAGCATTAATTTTCATTGTTATGCCGACGATACGCAGTTGTATTTATCCATGAAGCCTGACCAGAATGACCAGATAGAGAAACTGAACGCCTGCATCAGTGACATCAAGACCTGGATGACAATTAATTACCTCCTCTTGAACCCAGAAAAAACTGAGGTCATTATACTTGGTCCTAAAAACCTCAGAGATGCTCTGTCTGCTCAGATAGTCTCCCTGGATGGCATAAGTATAGCCCCTAATTCCACAGTTAGAAACCTTGGGGTTTTACTTGACCAGGATTTATCATTTAAGGCTCACATATCTCAGGCATGTAGAACTGCCTTTTTTCACCTGCGAAATATTGCTAAGATCAGAAATATACTTTCTAAGAGTGATGCTGAAAAACTCATCCATGCATTTGTTACGTCGAGGCTGGATTACTGTAACTCCTTGTTAGCAGCGTGTCCTAAGAGTTCCTTAAGAAGTCTCCAGCTTGTTCAGAACGCAGCTGCTAGATTGTTAGCTGGAACCAGCAGAAGAGATCACATCACTCCTGTGTTAGTTTCGCTCCATTGGCTCCCAGTTGATTCTAGAATTAAGTTCAAGATCCTCCTGTTAACCTATAAGGCCTTACATGGAATGGCCCCGTCCTATATTAAGGACCTCATAGTCCCTTACCAACCAATCAGAACACTTCGCTCGCAAAATGCAGGACTGCTTGTGGTTCCTAGAATTAGTAAAAGTACGGTTGGAGGTAGAGCGTTTAGCCACCAAGCCCCTGTCTTATGGAATAAACTCCCAGCTCATGTAAGAGAGGCCGACTCAGTTTCTACATTCAAAGCTAGACTGAAAACATTCCTCTTTGGACAGGCTTATTGTCAGACTAGCTAGTATTCAGAGATTATTTAACTTAATGTTAGTTTGTTTAAATTAAACTTAATAATAACTATTTCTTTTAAAAGGCTGCTAGAAGTTGAAGCTGGGGTAACTATGGTGCACTGGGGTTCTGTCCTCTTTCCTTTTTTACTTCTACCCTTCCTCTCCTCTATTCTTGATCATAATTTATCATTTAGTTCTCCATGCCTCTGTTTGGTGCAGTGCGATTCATGTATTGTCCCTCTTTTCCTCTCCCCTCCTGGGGAGTGGGAGTGCTTCCAGACTCCAGTTGGCTCATCCGTGCTCCAGTTCCTGACCGTTTACCTCGCCTTTGCTCCTGCTCCTACACCTGGCTGTGGATCCTGCCTCTGGCTCATCTCTGGCTCGTCTCTGCTCTGTACCTGACCGAGTACCTCGTCTCTGCTCCTGCTCCTACACCTGGCTGTGGTTCCTGTCTCCGGCTCGACTCGCGCCTTTGACTGTCCCCACAACCACGGCTGGATGAAGCTCGTCTGCTGGACTTTTATATATGTAGTTGTAGATTTAGATAAGTTAATTCTTCTCTAAGATTTCTGGTAAATCGCCTGTCCGTCCTGGGGGAGGATCCCTCCTTCATGTGGGCACCCCTGAGGTTTCTTCGTTTTTTCCGGAATCCGGTTTTTTTGGGAGTTTTTCCTTACCGCGAAGGGGGGTCTAAGGGCAGGGATGCCAGTATAGCTTAGTCAGTTTGTTAGTTCATTTTAGTATTTTTCTATTGAACTCTTTGTATTCGTGATCCTTTTGATTTCATGTTTTACTTCGAAGCCCATCGAGACGACTGTTGTCGTGATTTTGGGCTATACAAATAAAATTGAATTGAATTGAATTGAATTACACTGGTCGCTTAAACAGGCAAAATGATATGCGCTAAATAGTACCTTAGTATTTTTTCGTTTACCTTTAATGAACATGCTGCATGAGTGTTTTGGTGAATGGTCCTAATTTTAAAAAATTCTATTAGAGTAGAAGCAAACAGATTATTGTAGCACACTAAATTGGTGTTTTCAAGGATTTCAAGGATGAATTTCAATGGAGGAAATCCTGGAATATCTTGAAAAGTTCAAGGATTGGAAGGACCAAAAGTAATAACTGTAAAAAGCTGAAAGAGCTGAACATTTTAATAGTTGAATGGTTAAAATAGCGGAAAAATTGTAGGAGTTAAGCACCAAAAAATGGCAGAAGAAATTTCAGGATTGAATGCTATATTGCTGAATGAAAATGAAACTTAAAGTGTAATAATTGGCACAAAAAAAAACCCAATTTGTTTAATAAAGAAATGTTAAAAGTTGACCATAAGTGAAGTGAAAACAGTACAATGACAAAAGATATTTTTGTGAAAAATGCAAGCGCCGGGTAACGAACCAGCGAGCTTCTGCACCACAGAAAGAGGCAAAGGTTTTTAAAGATTCCTCATGTATTTCAACGGAGGCAAAAATCCTGGAATATCCTGAAAAGATTAAGAATTTGAAGGACCAAAAGTCATAGCTGGAAAAAGCTAAACATTTTATTATTTGAATGGGTAAAATAGCTGAAAAATCGGAAAAGGAGTTAAGCGCCAAAAAAATGGCAGAAGATACTTGATAGCATTTAACAAATAAATAAAAGTTACACAAAGTATGTGATAAATAAAAAAATATGTTAAAAAATAAAACACAAAGAAGAGATGGATAAACAAACAGGCAGCCTAAAAAATAAAGAAAAATTGACCAAAAATGTACAAAGAGAATTAAAAAACAAATACTAAAAGTGATCACATTGCAAAGGGTATTGTCAGAAATGTCATCCTACATAAAATCTTGAAGACTAGTCAAGTGGATCACTGGTGGCAATAGAACAGTTAGCATAGTTTTTTTTTAGAAGTTTGGGAGGATTTGACACCCAACTTCACAGTATACCCAGACTTGCCCCCCTGATATTCAGCAACCGGGGCTGGCCTGGCATACAGCAGATTTTTTGCCTTTTCTTATACTTGTTCTCACATCTTGAAATTTTTAATGCATGCATCATTTAAACAGCTACACATACATGAGGAGAAGTGGATGTTTTATTGTGTTTTTAAAACAAATATAGGACAGTTGACCTTATACAGCTTTTTCATTTCACACATGAGGCCAAAAAAGCCCATCTGAACATAAAAAGGGCATCAATGCCAGAGGAAGTGTTTGCTGCTCGATTTTCTCAAAGTTTAAAGACCAGTGATGCTGTGAGCCACTCATGCACATAATAGGGTCCTTTCTCTTTGACCTCACCCCAGCGCTCTCCGTTTCCTCCTCTTCATTTGCCCCTCGGTCTGTTGTTCCATTTTTTTTCCAGCTGCCTCTCCTCATTTATCGTCCCCTCGTCCGTATTTTTACCATTCTCCGTCTTCTTTAGATCTATTCATGTGTTTTTCACTTTCTAAAGCACTGTGCTCATCCATCCGTCCCCTTCCTTGATCCCACCACTCATTTTCGATTTCACTGACTGACAGACAGGTTCATGTGCCCACGAGGGGGCCGCCCTGGTGGATGGGCAGGGGTTCTTGAGGGGGGGGGGGGGGGGTGTCTGATGTCTCCAGGGTGTGTGAGTGCACGCCTACAGCGCAGCAGTGCTCAGTGACGTGAACTGAAGCTTGAGCAGGTACCAGCAGCCTTGCTCAGGGTTGTTAATCGAGTGGCAGCAACCTGTGTGTGTGCGGCGCAGTGAGACGGCGGTAGGACAACAACAGGTTTCTGTTGTGTGAGCTCCAGTCAAAGAACATTGTTAAACAAGTTAAAAACATTGCAAGACTGGGAATCTACAGCACCCGTTTATCATTTCCTGCAGTCATCCAAGCTGTTAAGAATGCCCACACTTTTCTCCACCAGAAACAAAAAGAAACTTCAATCAAACACACAACTTGACTACTTGAACTGTATGGGATAAACAAAAAAGGTTCTTTGATCCTCAGGACCTTTTAGATCATATTTCATAAACCCATTTCTAAAACCCCCATCTGGTTAGTATGATCCAAATGCTTTCTTAAAAAACCATTGTATATAAATTGGTCCATGTTTTCTGCCCTGTTTTGTTCCCCCTGCTCCTCGACAGAGGGGGCTGTCGGGTACAGCCCCAATGGGTCCTTCTCTGTGCCGGGTATAGCCCGCAACGACTCTGTCTCTGTGGTAAGGGTCTGGTGCCTGCGTTGGTTCCATGGTCTTTGTCTGTTGGGGGAGGGGGGGTCCTGGGTGCCAGGCTGCTTTGCTGTCCAGGGGCTCTTGGGTGTGGCCTCCTGCCTTTGCTGGAGCATTCAGTGTGATCAAGGTACACTCTAAGAAGCACACAGTCATTCAACCCACCTGCTTGTTCACTTTGGCACAAATATGGGCACTGGTAATGTTTTTACACCCCTCTTCAAGAATGCGGGATTGTAAATCTGTGTGCATAAGTTAATTGCAGTAGGTGCACCCTGTGAGATATGTTTTCTGTAATTAATGTACAAAAAAACCTCTAAGTAGTTACGTGTATACGATTTGTTAGTGTGTGTTAGAACTAACTCATGCAATTTACTTATGACACTCTGATGTTATAACTGTGTATCTATATCTACAAGAACCTGACCCACAAGGTGTTGAACTCTGAAGAGCCAGACATCTGCATTGCCAGTTACTTTTTGTAAAGGCATTTGGATTCTTATGACAAACCGAAGCCATTTGGTATTTGTATTAATGGCTGCATTGATGGATATTCATGAAAAATAAGATAGATGAACGCATTTGAGACCAGTTAGTAACTGGTGTGCACCAGTTATTTTTGTGAAAAATTTTTAACTTCCATTTTTTTCTTCTTTTATGTCCCTTTAGGGCAGGGATGTCAAAGTCAAATGCACAGAGGGCCAAAAAAACAAATTGGCTATAAGCCGAGGGCCGGACTGGTTCAATGTTTATTAAAACATATTGAAATGGTTGCATGTAGCCTATTGAACCAAGACCTAATACAGTGTATTATTTAACGATTAAATGAATAATCGGGAAAACATTTTTCAGCATGCACACAGACAAGAACAAACTGCCTTCAAAGAAAAATCACGTGTCCTGTACATTAAATGAATGAAGTTATATTTTCTTATGGCTCTGTCAGTAAGTTAAAGAGAAAACATTTTCAATGGGCAAACAGCAAAAAAACAATTTTCCTTCAAAAACAAAATATGTTCCTTATATTAAGAAAAATGCATAAATGAAACTGCATGTATTATAAACTGAAAATGCAATATTATGCTGCTCTATTATCCTACCAATTACTGATTCAAATAGTAAAATGAGAAAATATAGAATAAATCAAATCAGTTGTATTCCTCCTCATGGCTCTTATCTGCAATTTTCCCTGAGTCCATTAAATGAAAAATAAATATACATAAATAAATAAAAAAGATAAAATAAAATGCAAAAATCTATGGCACACAGACTCTGCACTGCTACACTGCTCTGTGATGCTCACTTGTCTGAGGATGAGCCTGATACTTGGTGGTGTCTCATCTTTTGTACAAGTTCATCAATGTTCGGGGTAAGGCTCTGAGCTGAGGAAATCCTCAGGATTGAGTGGAGGTGCTGATCAGTAAGACGGTTCCTGTGTGATGTTTTGTTTAGCTTCTTCAAAGAGAACAGTCGCTCACACAGATGTGCTGCCAAACATAGACAGCGTCTGAGCAGCTGGGATGCGCAGCTCGGCCATTTTGTCGGGGATGAAACGTGCAAACTCAGCAGCACCCACTCTGTCATACTTTTCCTTCAGTGTGTCATTGCACTGAAGCTTAATCAACTCCATTTGTAGGTTTGGTGGTGCGCTTTCCACGTCAACTGCAAAAGGATTGCCGAGCAGTTGAGACCTGCATTTTTGGGCTTCAAAGTCGGCAAATCAGCGTCGGAAGTCGGCAGCAAGTATGTTGAGTTTGTCAGCAAACTGTGCAGTCGGGAACACAGCGGTAGAGAGCTTCTCTTTCATGGTCTGGCAACTGGGAAAGTGGCTCAAGTTTTCTTTCCGCATGTGCGTCTCCCACAGACTCAGCTTGGTTTTAAACACCTGCACTGTACTGTACATATCAGAGATGACACGCCCCCGTCCCTGCAGCTGCAGGTTCATCACATTCAGATGGCTCGTGATGTCGCACAGAAATGCCATTTCACACAGAAAAGTTTCATCTCGGAGCTCTGTTGTGTCTTTTCCTTTGTTTACAATGAACAAACAGATTCCCTCACGTAGCTCGAAACATCTTTGCAGCACCTTTCCCTGGCTTAGCCATCGCACCTCTGTGTGATAGGGCAATTCACCATACTCTGTGTCTAACTCGCCCAGAAATGCCTTGAACTGGCGGTGATTTAAACCTCTTGCTCTGATTAAGTTAACTGCCCGCGTTATGGTGCTCATTACATGTTCCATTTTCAAGGCTTTGCCACACAACGACTCCTGGTGTATTATGCAGTGATAAGCTGTCAGCTCACCTGTGACGTTTTCCTCCCGCATCCTCTCACGCATCCTTGCGACCAATCCACTCCTGTGCCCACACATCGCGGGTGCTCCGTCTGTTGTCAATCCCACGAGTTTTTCCCAAGGCAGGCCCATCTCACATCTCACACATCTGGATACCTCTTCATACAGATCTTGTCCTGTAGTTGTGCCATGCAAAGGACGCAATGCCAAAAGCTCTTCTGTTATGCTCAGGCTGGAGTCCACTCCTCGAATGAAAATTGACAGCTGGGCAATGTCAGATGTGTCGGTGCTCTCATCCACAGCAAGGGAATATGCGATGAAATCTTTTCCCTTTCCCACAAGCTGTTCTTTTAGATTGGTGGAAAGCTGGTCTATACGTTCAGCAACAGTGTTTCTGCTCAGGCTCACGTTTGAAAATAGTTGCCTTTTGTCTGGGCACACTGCGTCACAAACTTTAAGCATACAGTTTTTGATAAACTCTCCCTCTGTAAATGGTCGGGCGGATTTTTCGACCTCTTCCGCCACAATAAAACTTGCCTTGACGGCAGCTCCGCTTTGTGATTTTGCAATTGTGAACAGTGCCTGCTGGGACTTAAGACCTCGTTTTAATTCTTCCACCTTCTGTAGCCTTTGTTCCGTGTCCATATTCTTGTCTTTGTCTGTGTGTTTCTTAGACGTTTCATGGTGCCTTCTTAGATTGTATTCTTTCATTACAGACAAACGTTCTCCACACAGAAGACACACAGGTTTCCCATGTACCTCAGTGAACATGTACTCTGCCTCCCACCTAGCTTGAAACCCCCTGTTCTCAGCATCCACCTTCCGTTTAGCCATTTTTCGGGGAGGAGGTAGCTAGCAGAAAGTTGACATCTGCTCTGGCTGCTAATGAATGATGAAGCCGAGGTCTGCTTGCTGCGCTGCAGTGAGTTCGCGGGTTACCGTTGCATTGTGGGAAATGTAGTATTGGTGCGTGCAAAACACCAGCGGGCGGCTACAGACTGCGGGCCGGTTCTAATAGTAATCAAATATCATCCCGGGGGCCATAGATAATTCATTCGCGGGCCGGATTCTGCCCGCGGGCCTTGACTTTGACATATGTGCTTTAGGGGCTCTGTAGCTTCATGTACAAAAGGGAGTTTATTTTTAGAAAATTGTTAAAGAATTCCTCCACCCACATAATGACATCTGCAGTCAGTCGAGAACTTCCTGTCTGGAATGGAGACAGCAAAGGTGGAGCATTACTCTGCAGCCTGAGGTGTCTGACAGAATGTGTGCTGAGTGATCAAAATTTATGTTATACTTGGCCTTGGAGGGGAAAGTCTAGACATCCTTGCCAACCCTTACTGCCCTAATGACCTAAACCCCGAGGAGCACCATATAAAGTATGGATTTATAAGTTTTGTTAGTAGTTACTTTCTGCAGAAAGTTTCTTGCCCATGTTTAATGATTCCTCATATCTCCTTATTTTTGTAGTTTTTCATCCTAATGCTGAAATCCCCATAGAAAATGACTTCTTTCCAGCTCCATTGAAATGAAATTAATTTAGTTGCCATTTCTTTGTAAAATGGATGCCGCCATGTCTGAGTCGGTCTAAGTCATTTGTTACGCCCCCTTGTGTGTCTAGGGGTGCTAGGGGGGGCATAACATAAAAAAGTAAAGGTTTGGCTACCAAGTTGACTGCAACACACAACACCAAACGAATGTCTCCATAAAATAACCAAATTTATTTACAAATAAACAACCAACAAGAACTAAAAGTGAAGCTAAAAGGCTTCAGGGTGAACCCAGGCCAAAATAACAAACAAAACCCCAACTAACTGAAAACATGTAATCTTACCTGTACAAAGGAAAAGGAAAAATAAAGACAAAAACTAACCTCCTTAACCTAACAAAAACAGGAGAAAACATGTACTAAAGAAAATGGTGGTTCACCCCTACAGCTTCACTTAAACAAAATCATAAACCAAAAGACTAATCAGAGTGGGCACAGACAAAACTACGAAGGACTACGAATACAAAATACAAAAGTGCAACACACAACTAAACAGGTGGTGAAATACAAAACAAAATGGAGAAGAGGGCCAAGCTGCAGTGGAGACTGTTGCAGCAAGGCTCCCTTCCCCCAGTGTGGAAGTCCATGGGGTGATTTAAGGCTGCCTCCTCCAGCTTTGGTCCAAATTGAGGCCACACCTTCATGCACCACACCTGTAAATAATCACAGACATACAAACAAAGATCCACAAAACACTGAAGTCCCACTCTAATAAAGAAATAATACACAAAACACAGAACAAACAGAACAAACCAAAACCAAATACGGCCACAGCCGTAACACATTATTTCTATAGAAACCAGTCTCATAAATCCGGAGTGAGCTTGATGGAAGGCTGCACTTGAAAGTGGACAACATGAAATTCCTGCTTCTTCCATTAGTTGTTCTGTTTCTTGGAGTCTCTGTTACATCCTTTAGTTTTTCTCAACTCTTGTTTCCCTTAGGAATCCTTGGATTCCAAATTTTCTGTTTCTGCATATCAAGCTAACAGTCCTTCTTGCTTCCTGTTCATGTTAACTCCATTTCACTCAGACTTTACAATAGCACATGAGCTCTTGAAACCCTTTTGCCCTTAAAACTAGATTGTACAATTTTTACAACAGTAAAAGGGTAACTCAACATTTATCTCACTCTGAACATCTCTTAAACTATTGTAAAAGGGTTTCCTAGTTGTCATTAAATTGTGATTATGCTGTTTTTAAGCAATAAAAAATAAAAACTGTGGCTAACACATATAACTTGAAGAGCGTGATTGTCTTGGACATTTCATCGTTTTCTAAAACTTTTTAGGTTTTGACAGTCCAGTGTTGGTTTTTAGAAAAGTTTTGAAGAAAAAAAATCATCTCGTTTCCTGGGGTTAGGGCATAGTGGCAGTAATAGAATTCGAAATTCACATCTAAGTTATGGGCTGGACTGTTGACGTGGAGTAAGCCTATCCCCATTTCCCATCATCCGTTTCCTTACACACTCTCCCACTAGCTTACAGACCCTCACACCCCCACATTAACATTACTGGTGCAACAAAAATGGCGAGCAATATCTAAGCAATCCAGCTGTAAAGTTTTGAGCCAAAAGCCATCTCAGGCGAGGAAAACAAAGACGTACATGGATCTAGTCTTCTACAAGTGGATGCATCTGAATGGAGCAGAGCAGGAAACCTGTGCATTGCCAATTGTAAAATTTATGTAACAACTACAAGGTTTTTCCTACTGCATTATTTTCAACAGCCAAATCCTCAAGTCTGGAACATTTCTGACTTTGTTCCAGCAAATGTCAGTTTAAAAAAAAATCTGGATATGGTTACTTCATGGAGACAATGAACATGGACTGGATAGAAAAATTGATTGACTTCATGAACAATCGATCCAGATTGCTTTATGTTAGAGGCCATAGACATTGTGTATGGGACTTATTTATATATGTACTGGTAGGTTTAGGAATATATATATATATATATATATATATATATATATATATATATATATATATATATATATATATTCCTTATTGATGTGAGTAACAAGCTCTTACATGTGTGCATTTATCTCACTTCAGAGTTTATAAGGATCTAGCAGCATGAACACATTCATAATTAAGAGACTCACAGAAAGTCATGCAGAGCAGTTTGCAGGAATTCATCTCCTTCCGGTTTGCCTGCTGGCCTGAAATCTTCAAAATTCATCCTGATCCTTCTTTGCATGCACTCTGATTTTTTGCCCTTTTTCAGCAGCTTCTGCTGGAACAAGACTATTACAAATGATGCGTCACTATGGCGAACAACCACACAAGTCTTTACACTTAGAGCAAGTGTTTAGTGTTCTTTAACTGTAATCAGGAAAAGCCTGAGCTATAAGAGCGACAATCATCCCCATCACTAAACCTAATCAAACTAAAAACGAGGAAGCGCTATTTAAAGCTGTTTTGCTGAGTCGTGTGAGCACACTCACTGCACTGTTAATACCTCCTCCCCATTTGCTTTGCTTTCTGTTCTTCCAGCGCTTAAAAGTTCAGCTGCCTTCCACAAGCAGACGGGGAGCTTGGAGCGCGCATGGGTGAGTGCGTCACAGTTGAAGCGGTCACCGGAGTCAAAGCTAGTTCAAGCACATTTTTTATTTATTTATTTAGTTTACGCTGCCTTTTGAGAAGCTTGGTGGCATATGACATCATCAAAGCAGCTCTTACATAATCCTGTAGTAAAAAAAGAGAAAATAGGATTTAGGATGAAAAATGAAGCTGGCCTTTGGGGTGTGAGGAGCAGAGGCAGCAGATGCTGAAGCGGTGGCTGGCCCCGAGGCTACAGGTGCTTCATCTGTATTTATGAGACGCTACGTGGAAGGACTGCAGAGTAATCCAGCTGGATAATTAAGAGCTGCACTTTGGATGGAAATATATGTGAGCATATTAGAAATATGCAAATTAATAGATGAATGGCGAAGAGCTATAAGCAGTTTTATGCTAGCAGAAAGGTTAGATGAGTTGAGAAGCTGAAGTAAAAGTTAGCTAAACTTTTTAGTAGAAGGGGTTTGAAACATTTGCACCAATCAGCTCATTGAAATGTTTGGATATCCTCATAAATTCAGCAGTTTCTGTTTTCTCCAGAGCGAAGAAGATCTCAAACGGAAAATTAAGAGCAAGCCTGAACAATCAGGTCTCAATCGGAGGCAAATCTTGGAGGGTAGGTGCCACACAGGACCCCCTGCCTTTTTGAAGACCACAAACTTGGTTGTTCCTCTTTTAACCCTGAAAAACGTCTTCTCTGGGTCTAATAGGGATGTCAGCTGAGACATTGTTTCTGAAGCGAGCTCGTCTCACCAAAGATCTAAATGAGAAGGTGGCTCACCGGCCGAGGCCAATCGATCTGATCCACAAAAACAGACCTGTTCAGCCCAACATCAAACAGGCCTCCACAGGTAAGCCAATAGAGGTTTTAGGAGGTTATATAGGCTAAATTGAGTTTATTCACGAAGCAGTGCTTCACAACCAAGGGCATCTCAAATCTCGAAATAGGGAGTAAAAAAATAAAAGTGACGTGGAGGGAATAAGGATTGAGCCTTTGCTTATTTTGTAGGTTTGTCCATTTAAAAACAAACAGTCTGTCATCCTAATGGTAGGTACATTTGAACAGTGAGAGATAGAAAAATCAAGAAATGAACTTTAAAGAATTTGTATAAATTTATTTAGATTTCATTGAGGGAAATAAGTATTTGAACCCCCCTGCTGGAAGAGCTTGGAACTAGGGATGGGTGTCGTTAAGATTTTATCGACACTACTCTTACTGATACTGCTTGTCGATCCGGCATCTTGCCGGTATTCTTATCGATACTTTTCTGTGAAAACAAGGAAAAAAACAGGATATCAAATGGCCTCCATTTCAAAGAACCATAACAGTGGAAATAAAAATGCACAACATTGGACCAAAATTCGAATTAATTTAAATTAATTTTACAATGCATATTATCTGACATACAATGTAAAATTTATTCAAATTAATTCAAATTTTGGTCCACTTTTCTTTATAAATGACATATAAGTCATTTAGATTTGGTGGCTGCCGCTTGGGAACTCTGAGGTTCAACTCTCTCCATAGGTTTTCTATAGGATTGAGGTCTGGAGACTGGCTGGGCCACTCCATGACCTTGATCTTCTTCTTCAGCTATTTTTCTTGGTTGCCTTGCTGCTGATTGCCTTGGCTGTATGTTTTGGGTCATTATCTTGTTGGAAGATCCATCCACAACCCCTTTTAAAAGAGGAGGTTCTCACCCAGAGTTTTACAGCACATAGCTCTGCCTATCCTCCCATACATATGGTAAATTAGCCCTGCGCAGAGAAACACCCCCAAAGCATAATTTTTTCAGCTCGATGTTTGACAGTGGGGATGGTTGTCTTGGGGTCACAGGCAGCACTTCTCTTCCTCCAAAAACAACAATTACTGCTGCGACAGGCACCAGAGACCTTGCGACCACAGCTATGAAGAGCAGCAGGGACAACAAAGGTGGAAAACATGGTCTACTTGGATCCAGAGTCTCAACCTCCCTAGGTACCTGTTTGAAGCTCTCCTGGATGTGGGAGTCAAAGACTTTCCCGACGAAGGGCTCAGCCAGAAGTTCCCAGCAGACCCTCACAGTACATTTAGGTCTGCCAAGTCTTTCTGGCCCCCTTCCCTGCCAGAAAATCACCACCAGGTAGTGATTGGTACAAGGCTCTGCCCTTCTCTTTACACGAGTGTCCAAGACGTACGGCAGAAGGTCGCCTGAAACAACTACAATAATCGACCTCCTGCCGAGGATGTCCTGATGCCACGTGTATTGATATTGATGACACCTTTGTGTTTGAACATGGTGTTCATTATGGATAAACTTTGACGAGCACAGAAGTCCAACAACTGAACACTACTTGGGTTCAGATCAGGGAGGCTATTCTTACACTGTAAATTGTAATAGCTTTCCTGACTCACATATACTTAGTTAACTTTACTCAGTAATATAAAATACATACTTCTTACTAGGTTTTGTTGAGTTACAGTCAAATGCAGGTTGAAAATAACAATTTACTTAATTGTTTGAGTGACACTTACTTGAAACAAGCAAGTAGCAACAAAGGATGCAATGACGTTATTACACCAGTGAGAGGCAGCAGTGCAATAAAGCGTACCTAATGTGCAGAAAAAAACGAAGAAAAAGAAGCGGCACTGCAAGAGCATGCGTAATTTGTACGTATCTTGGCGCCAATTCTCCAGATGTGGAAAGACGTTGAGAGGCCACCTACGTTTTTATCCGGAGCTTCGTTACTTTTTTGAAAGAAAAAGAATAATAATAAGGTAAGTAATCAAGCATGCAACATTTGAGTGAATGGTTTTTTTAACTGTCTGTTGCTAATTGTTGCTGAGCTCCTTAATGTGTAACAGTTAGCATATAATTTTGATTTATTCAGATCTTGAAGAAGATGATTTGGCCTGTTTTTTTTTTTTTTTACATATAAAACTATCAGGTACCACAACGGTTCCTGGATTGACTAAAATTTTGTTTTAATCGTTCCAAATACAATTATGGTTTTCTATTTTACCATTTTCCCTGATGCATTCCCATCTGTTGGCTTTGGTTTATAAATGATTAACGTTACAAAGCTGTTGAAATGGCGATATTTACTGTTATATGTAACAGTTTATGCAGAGATGACGTTTGTGGTTATTTTTGATATGTTTTGTGATTTCACATTAACATTATACTATTATTTTTAAATTCAGTAAATTAAGAATATAATACAAGCACTGTAAAATGTTTCTTTACTCAAACTCAACTGTTTTATATCACTGCTGATATACTGAGCCATAAATACGAAACACATACATAGTAATGTTAAAAGTGACGTTAAACTAAGAAATCTTAATATCACATGAAAATTTTCTTTTCCAACATTTTTTTTGTACTGGCACAGCATTACTGAAAGTTATCAGAGGAAACGCTGTTTTAAAATGGTCTGTACTGAAGTCACACATGCATATTTATAGAACAGCGTATTTAAAGGTATATTTTCTGTAATGCTTGTAGAATATGCACATATCAAGGAATGTGTCTTTAATTTTGCAAAGCAGAACCTGTTAATTAAATTTTGTTATTTTTTTAGAGGAAGTCCTTCTGGCAGCTGCCTCCTGATTGGTCTTCCACAAACAGGTCTTGATACACTGGTGAGGACTTTATATTTTGTTAATATTTTGTTGACTAAACCAACTTAAAATATATGTCCACTTCAAATAATCTCTAGCAGATGCAGTGGAACTGTAAGCACTGTGTTTTTTCTGAAAACAAAAGAGGACTTTTGTTAAAACATTATCGTTTAAAACATGGAGGCTTCACTCGGCAACGGCCAATACCAGAGACAAGTAAGTACTTATTCATATTCCTCTTTCGACCATGAGAAACTGAATTCTGTTTAGGTTTGTCTTTAGAATTGGACCAAACATTAACAAATGTCCACACTGTCCCAACACTCAGTTTTTTTCTTTTTTTTGTTGCATGTGTATGTGTTTGCAGAGTTTAACAGGTTATTCACCACAGATCTGCAGAGTAACGTTTATGGTGCTGTGGATCGCTACACGCCACGCTTTGTCACAATCTTCAAGTCCAAGAAAGGGACCGTTGGAGAGACATTGGATGAGCTTATGCAGCAAATGAATACAGGGGTGAGTTTACTGCAGCCTTAATTTTGTTTATTATTCTGTGACATAATTAATATAATTAATGACAGAATTTAAATCTTTGGGTGAAGTAAGCTAATTTATTTTTACTGTAGCTTTAAAGTTTCATGATCTTGAACTTGATCTCTTTTTTTTTATCTACTTCTAGAAAGAAGCAGACGTGACAGCAATGCGCACTCTTGTGCTCCGGGGCTTACCTATCCTGCTTGGTGTTGATGCCATTAACTTCTACAACACCTGCAATGTAAGTTCTCATTGTAAAATTTTTTTAAAAGGGTTACTTCTTCCAAAAAATAAGAATTGTCATCAATTGCACTTCTGTGCTCCGAAAGTTGTTTGACCAAAAACTCTACTAGTTACCAAAAAACTTTTTCATAATTTTTTTAAAGTATTAAAATAATACAACATTTGTTTAAAAATTGAAAAAACTACCTTTTTCCTAACTTTTGACCGGTAGTGTTTGCTGCCCTTTTATTGAGACATCACTTAAGATTAATCTTGATTACATCCTATGAGTGCAGTAAAAAGACGAAGGCTCCAAAATGTGGCAATTCAGTGTAAGCTAGAATGGTGATCAGAGAAAATAAATCAGGAAAAGTTTACCTTTATTTTCATTGCATTTATACAATACAAAAGTAAGTTCATTAACTGCATTAACTAATGTTAACAAGATTTTAATAAAGTATTTGTAAATGTTGAAATTATCATTTAACATACAAGATAAAGTGCAGCTTTATAAGTGCAATTCATTTTTAGTTCATGTTAACTAATGCAGTTAATGAATGTTAACTAATGAACCTGTAAGTGTTACTAAATGTGTATTGTATTTGTAAGGATATTAAACAATCAACGTCAATTAAGAAAAAATAATAAAATATTGAAAAGTCCATGAAACAATTGATCTTTTGTCTGGTAACAATTGTGACCAGTAGTAGAACACAGTGGGTCTTGGTCTATGGTGTTAAAGCATTTACAAATTGACAAACCTCCAGCAATTAGTTTAAAGACTGTTAAATAGAAGGACAAAATAGCATTCATGCAGCATTGCAGCACAAATGATCAAATAAAATGATGACAAAAGGACAAATTATAGGAAATTGCAAAGTAATTATCATCAACTTTATAATAAACTTAAATAAATAACAATATAGACAGACAGCGATGGATGGATGGATAGATAGATAGATAGATAGATAGATAGATAGATAGATAGATAGATAGATAGATAGATAGATAGATAGATAGATAGATAGATAGATAGATAGATAGATAGATAGATAGATAGATAGATAGATAGATAGATATGATGTAAAACTGTGGATTTTCACGTTTCCCTGTTGTAATATTTGTATTGTTTGGTCTTATTCAGGCATGTGATGTTGATGGCTGGCCACAAGTGTCCGTTGGGGTGCTGGCTGTTATTGATGAAGAAGATCCTCTCATTCCGAATAAACTGTACCTTGACCGAGTGTCTACTGCAGTCATTGTGGAGGGAGGTATAGTACTGGATAATCTGCATAATATGCCTCAGGCAATTTGCATCTTGTTTGGTCTGTCTTATGCTTTAAATTTGAAGTATCCAAAAGGCATGATCAACACTTTCAGACACCAGTTTGTTCTGTTTGGGACAGAACAAACTGCCACCAAAACTACAATCTCTGAAAAATCTCCTGTTGAGCTGAGATGTAATCACATGTGCAAGAGTGATGATATTTGACATTTGATTAAAAAAAAAATGTTCTGACTGGGGAATAAGAGTAGTTGATAGAGAAAAAAAAGAAAACTAAGGCACTTGTTTAAAATTGTCAGCCCATTGGTTCTTGAGCAAGTTAAGAGGCTGCCAGTGTAATCGACATTTGTCAGAGACATTGCTTTTGGCACTCGTCAACTCGTTGGTTCCATCAAGTTTGGTCTCTGAAATGTTGTTGATTTAAAGTTGTTAATTCAAGGTATGGCCCATTTACTTATATAGAAAACCTGACTATTTGCATTCTTTTTACCCCAGTGCAAACTTGTGTGTACCATCCTTGTGTCAGTTGTTATGAAAAATAAATATATTTACCTTTGAATTGTATCATTGCCTTTAATTTATTTGTCCAGTTGCAAAATTTACATTCGAAAAATTGTGAACCTATTCTCTGTGATTTATAGTAGATTGTTAACACTTAAGTTATTTGAGTAATGCTTGCTTGTTTTTTTTAAGGCAATCGGTTTGCATGGTTTTAACAAGTAAACTGGATTGCCTTTGAAGTAAAGTAAACTCGGTAATTCCAAGTTGTCTGCAGAATACATCACCTTGGCACAACTTATATAAATAAGTTAGGAATACTCACAAAGTGAAGTTTACTTGAAATTATTTAGTTGTTTAAAATAGTAATTCTGAGTAGTCTATACTAAGACAAGTACATCTAAAGTAAATGATTAAGTATACCATACAAATTTGTTTTAAGTTACTGGAACTCTCTTGTAAGTGTACTATACTAGACAGGCAATTGTTAGTTCTACATACTTTTCCTATTTCACCTTACTTGTTTTTTTCAAGGCAATCGGTTTGCATGCTTTTTTTAAGTAAGGTTTACTTATTGGATTTTACAGTGTACCAATCACACCCCCCCAGGTGCCACCGTCTTTGCCCACATGGGCTTTGAAGTACCCCAGGAGGATAATGAAGTCCCTCGTTGGTGCACTTTCCAGTACCTCTTTGAGAGAGACCCTCTTGTCCACCAGGGTTAACTCCAACCATTGGCAGCTGAGCTGTGGGCTCATGAGTAAACCCACATCCACCTATCAAGGAACTGAGTGTGCGTGGATGTTTGCCCAACTATATCTAGTCAGTACCTCTCAACCTCCTGCACAAGCTCAGCCTCCTTCTCTCCCAGAGAAGTGAGGTTCCATGTCCCAAAGGCCAAGTTCCATGACCGGGGTTTGGGCCGCCGTGGCATCCGCCTTTGACTGCCACCCAGACCACATTGCATCGGCCCCTTCTGGGCTCTCCTACAGGTTGTGGGCCAATAGGAGAGTGATCCCACGTCATTTCCTCGGGCTGGACCTGACCCATGGGAAGAGTCCTGGTCCCCAGGGGCCAATCCCAGGTCTGGCTCCAGAGTGGGGCCCCAGTGATGCTAATCCGGGCGACTTTGTGGAATCTTTAGATGTCATTCTCATAAAAGGGGGTTCTGAACTGCTCTTTGTCTGGATTGTCGCCTATGACCGGTCTGCTATGGGAGACCCTAGGGGCAAAAGCCCAAGAAATCTTTTATCCTGGGATCACTCCAGCTCTCCCCCCCCCCCCCCCCCCCCACACACACACACACAAACACACTAAGGTGGTGGGTCACAGTGGGGTATCTACTGGTTAAAATAATCTATAAATGGCATATCTCACGGTACATGGACTTGGCTTCTTTCACAAAACAAACTACTTCTCTGCACTCATCTCTACAAACAAAGGCAACTCTAAAGGCCCGTACACACCGGGACGAATTTCTTAACGCCTCGTGACTATACAAAGGGCACCAATGAGAGTGTGCACAACGACGCGAAAAAACGTCACGCGTCAAAGCGTCAAAAAAAGAAAAACGTCTCGGGTACGTTTTTTTTTTTTTTGACGCGTCACGTCGAAATCTATTCGACCAATGAGATCGGCGCTTTTGCACACGTGTCTGGAGCCTCTGAAGTTACAGTAAAACACAACTTGGGGGCGCTCAAACACAAAACTGCCTTGCTGAGCACACATACCAGCGAAGAAGATAGACGCCGAGTTGCATCTACACAGCCGCGAAGAAATAATGACGGACATTCTAAAATATCCCCGAACCAAGCACCAGTTGGAGCAACTGGTACTTGAAATATTCATGTTTTTTTTGTTTGATTCTGACAAGCGCGTAAATACTTGCTCTCTTCTTCTGAGTGAAAAGCGAATTTAAGAAGCGTAAAGTTGCGCAGCGCCACCTTGTGTACAGGAGTATTTCTGTTTTACATTAAGCGCCATCTAATGTCAGGGAATGAAATTGCATGTTCGCTCGGCTCATCGTCAGCGAAAATCGCCTGGGTGTGAACACAAAAGACGTGGCGAAAAACGCTGGCGAATATTCGTCCCGGTGTGTACGGGCCTTAAAACTCTCTTTTCTCTAATGAATAACATTTTCCACTCCCCTGACAGTCTCCCCCCCACATTTCTTTACCAATGATACTTGTAACTCACTCCTGTTATTTTTTAAATCAGAAAACTCTCAACTCCTCTCCCCTCCCTCCTGACTCTCTTTCAATCATATGTTCTGCTCTTTTCAGCTCCCTGATCCCAGTGAAATCTCCTCCCTTATCCTAAAATCCAAACCTTCAACCTGTTATCTAGACCCCCTCCCAACATCCCTAGTTGTTGCCTGTTTCCCCTCTCTTCTTCCGCTCATCCCTGCCATCATTAATTCCTCATTATGTGGTATTGTCCCATCACTATTCAAAACTGCAGCTGTTAAACCAATCCTGAAACTTGGTTCAGATCCCAAATGTCTTCAGTAATCTCCTTCCAAATGCAACTACGTTTATACAAGTTCTTTAAAGTGGATTTGAGTTTCTATGAGCCAGTTTATTTTTAGATGAGCAAACCTACAAAATCAGAAAGAGATCAAATACTTATTTCCTCTTCTGTGCGTGTGTGTGAGTGCAGTGGTGGGTGGCTGGTACAGCTACAATTATCGTCATTCTAAGGAATGTGTCCCATACAAAAGGTAACAGTCTAAGCTGAAGTGACTCCCCTTAATGTGGGTGTTAGCGCCTCCCCACAAAACTCTCACTTTACTTTGTTCCACCCAATCAGACATATTTGTTGAAGTGGACAGAGCAAACTCCCTGATACAGCCCCGACAGCCAAACCTGTCTAAAAGTGTGGGTGTGTTGTGATTTATTTTTCACCTCTAAACTCATCCTGCACCTTCCTACTGCTGGAACACACACAATGTACTGCAGTCACACTCACTGAAAAGTCACAAAGGGGCCATAACACATGAAAACTGGACACCAGGAAGTTGGGAACACAGTTTGAGGAAAAAGAAAGAGAACCTGTGCTCTGTAAAGCAAAAATAAATAATTACTGTGCTGGTTTAATCAAAGACAAAACAGAAGGATCGGAACCTTGGCCAAACATAAAATAAGTCAGGGAGGCAACTCAGCCAAATTGACTGTCAGAGTTAGCAGCTCCCTGCTAAGGTTGCCTAAGAAGGTCTAACTGTTCAAAATAAACAAACAAGGCCCGCAAATAAAGACTACCAAGGTCCAACCCCAAACTAAAATAGCAAAACGCAACAGTACAAGACTGCTGAGGACCAAGAGGAGAAAAAAAAACAACCAGCACAGCTTCAACTTCAACTCAAACCCAACTGCTGTGATCGATCGATCGACCGACCGACCTGGTTGAGGCCTCCTCTGACTCAAATACCTGACAGGTGCTGATCAACATCATTGGCCACACCTGCCAGGTGAGCAGAATGACAGGAGATGCAGCACAGACATAACACTCCCATCAGTATGCCCCTCCCACTCAAAGCTACCTTTTTGATGACAAAAATCCTAACGGTCATAGGTGAAAGTCATTTTACTAACGACTTAAAAAAATAATATATATATATATATATATATATGTGTATTTTTTAAATTTACATTTCTTGATACAACACATTTTTTTGTTTTTGCAATTTGACACTAAGGCAAAGTGTGCTTCCAATAATTGGATTTTATCCTATTGGGTTGAACATCTTGTTTTTTCAAGCATGCATACAAAAACAAACAATCACAAATAAACATGCAAAGATGCATTTTTCTGTATATGTACGGCATATCTATCTCACGAGGTTCTTTGAAAAACAATTCATAGACATGTCCTTCAAAGTCAAGAAACTTTGAAGACTTTTCAATGAGTATGACTGCAGTACATTATGTGTATTCCAGCAGTAGGAAGGTGCAGGATGAGTTTAGAGGTGTAATATAAATCACAACACACCCACACTTTTAGGCTCCTGACAGAATGTCCCTGCAGGCCCTCCATTCTCCAGCCATCATCCAGCTATGGATGCTGCCCGCTCAGATGCCTCAGCTGTGCCTCTTAAGCACACACATGCACACATTTTTCCTGCAAAACAAAGCACATATACCCAGTGCGAATGCACTCACACTGTCCCCACCTCTTTGCTTCAAACGGCAGCCTCTGAGGGCTTATGAAGTGGAATACAGTGAATCTTTAATATCCTCTCATCTTTACTTGGACAGGAAGTGAATACATCAGATCCATTTTGTCTGTCCACTTTAAAGAGTCACATTGTGAAGAAAATAAGGCCTCTTTGAATGGAAACCTTCTAAATGAGTCTTTTGGTTTGAAGAATTCGAGCTTCTTTCCAACTTAAAAAACATGAATTTGATTGGGACTAACAAATGAATCTAAATAAAGAACTTGACATGTATTTTCTGTGCTCAGTCTTGAAATGAAAGGTTTGGTGATGCTCCGAGTAGGAGATTCAATAACACCAAAAAGCTCCTGGATTATCCATCTCTGTCACTGCAGCACAATAAACATAATTGTATTACTGACACTTTGAGCTGAAGCTTTAGGATTTACAAAGTTGACATGCAGACATGGCCCACAGAAAACACGGTTGGGGTTAACTCAATGCATAATTGGACCAGAGGATATTAAATGAGCCTCATGTTGTGTTTTCATCATTGCCTGCTGATGTTGAGTTAATAGCCAACGGTGTGCTTTCAATAGCCTAACAGAAAATTCTGTAAGGCTGTCTTTTGAAGAAAAAAAAGAAGCAAAACATGTCATCATAGGAAGGATTGTGTTTTCTGAAATATGGCAAACTTTCTTGTTTTAATACCCCAGATGCATAAAGACAGTATATGCAGGTAGGGTTATGAGGGCTAAAATATCAGTTTTTCAGAATATTTCCTCAGTTTAAAGTTTAAACCCTTGAGCATCCTCTTTATTTGTAGACTTGGAGTTGGTTGCATAGATTTTTGGATTTTTTAAAATCAACTTTAGAAAGCTACCATCTATCAAATGCAGACACATATTGAGACACAAGTCCAGGGAATGAAGTTACTGCAGCTCTTCAGGGAGACTTGTAGAAGCTTGACAGACCTTGAGTTATAACTGCATAAAAGGCAGTAGTGTTCTAGTTTTCTCACATCAACAGAAAACTTTGGCTCCAATTGACAGGGAACACTTCGATTTCCTAATAGAGGATGGTTAGAAACCTTAAGTGGAACCAATACACTTTGCTGTTTTAGCACTAGGGGGTTTGAATCAAGCTCTCAATTTGCTTCAACATAAAGTAACAATTTCACACATGAAATACACTGAAAGGGGAATTTTTGACTTCAACAATCACACTCTGAATGGTAAAAAGCCCTGAAGCAAATTGATTGGAGTTTACCCAAAAATGGGCAACAGACAAAAGAAATTGAGAGTTTTGTTGAATTTATAGATTTACCCACCTTCCAATCAGAAATAACAGAATCTGAAAAATGCACAGATTTATAGCTACAGTAAAGTAATACATTTCCAAAAAGTCTTTGAAACTAGTCTGGAAACGAACCTATTTAGTGTAAAGAGTCACTGATATTAGCTCCTTGTAGTAACCATTTAACCAGCCACCTGTGGTTATTTGAGGAACTTTAGTTTTAATAATTTCAGCTTTATTTTCAAATGCAGTAATGGAGGGTTCAAAGACATCCCCAGCATAAATAAATGTATTCATGCTATGGCTTCACACCTGTTCTTTCCATTTGGATGAGTACATTTAATATCCAAGATAATAGTTTTTAAAACATAGCTTCATTTTATACATATGATTGATGTAGCCTTAAAACAGGATACTACTTGATTTGTGACTGTTGAGTATTGAGCTCTTATGTGGTCTCAATGGAGATTTTCCACTGACTGATAGATCTATTCATCCACAGCTTTGTCCATGTTTGAAAAAACAGCTTCTTTAAAAATTAAATCAAATGTATCCAAAACCAACGAATAGGTAACATCACAAAATATATGTCCATCTGTATTGTATGTACTCCTTGAATATCGTTTAAAAAATGCCTTTAAATGACAGGCAATAGGATGGCAGTGTTCACATTTAAGGGTAGTTACTATAACATGAAGGTCAGTAAAGGACAAAGCTGTAAATGTCGTTGTTGGTGAAAAGCAATATTTTTGTTCCATTAAGGATTATATGGGGGGATCATACAGAAAACAGTTGTAGTAGTCAAGCTGAGAGATTTTTCTTTCTCCCACACCTCCTCATAATCCTTCATCTTTCTCACAGATTTTCTGAAGACCTCCAGGGAGAGCTCTTCATGCGATGAGCACAGCAATGACAGTCTGTCTCCAGGACAGGCAGTAAGCCATGAGTGTCCTCTGGGCTCAGGGCTTGTCCATTCTCCATCAGAGAACCTGTCACGCAGCAGCATCCCATCTCCAACTCAGGTACAATTACCCTGCAAGAAATGGTTTATTGGTGTTGCAACAGTGTAGTAAGCAAAGATCAGAAGGCATTTTTAGAATCAAAGCGAGACTTTAGTTCAGTTATGACACAAAGCTGTTGTGTTTTTAATCAGATGCCTCCAGCAGGTCATCATTATCCACCAATTTGTGGATCATTCAACTCTCTGAAACTGGACAGTAGGACGTTGGACTCATCAACCCTCATGGGAGGTACTAACGCCCACATTACGGTGAGTCATTTCAGCTTAGACTTTTACCTTTTGTATGGGACAACCTTTGTGTTTCCTATTTGGTTTCAGTTGTGTTTAGAGAACCCGTTTAGTCTTGGCTGGTATTTTTTCTTTTCTATAATTTGTCAACATTTAAGGATTTGACTGAGAAGTAGGTATATTTTCCACATACCCAATTGGAGTTTATGAAAGCATAGGGTTCATGTCTTTCCTTTAAAAACTTTTATAAATTGGTTCAAAGTTGTATCTACATTGTCCTTAATACATGCACTTTAAACTATCCAGGACTAAATTATTTTATAACCTCATCTAGCCTTTGTAATACTTACCACAGGCACATCGTCATAGGGTAAAAATGGGCTTAAATTGGGTCTAAATTTAGTACTACAAGGAGAAAAAGTCATTAACTTGTTCACATTTGAACATGTATTTTGACATAAATTTCTATATGTTATAATGCATTGTTTATGTTTAACAGCATACTTTTTTATTTTTGCCTCAGCCTAAACAGAACTCAGACCGCACCTGTCAGAAAAACAAGAAAACCAAAGACAACAAGCCAAAGGTACACTGTTTTCCTCTGTTTTTAAGCATGTTTTAAGTTTTGGCCCCATGGAGGGTCGTAGGGAGGTGCGGCTGCATCTCAAGTGGAGCACAGGTATGTTTTGTGCACCTCGTCACCTTAAGGGACCATAAAGCATTGCATGACAATGGAATGTACGATTGTTGTGTATGTGGTTTGATACCGAGTGGTGGAGTAAGTATTTGTAAGGCTAATGTAAGTTGCACACACTTGTCATATGAGTGACGCTGTCGTAGGGTGTCCTTAAGCCACACTCTAGTGTCAGCGGTAGTAAGGTGTGTGTACTGGATCTTTACTGACCGCATGCACATAAAGGAGTGCAGGTGATGCGCAAGTGCCCATAGACCCTAAGACACCCACACAAACTACGCTCTGATTGTCTTATTTCCTAATTTTTCTAACAGACAAGCTGCACATAAGGGGTGCTCAAGGAACGTGCACTTATCGCTCTAACAGCACCAACAGGCAACGGGTTTGTGCAGTGCACAGGAATTGGGGGCATTCAAAAATAAAAAGTCTACGATACGCCTGCATCTTACCTAACTTATCCTCTCGTGTTAAGTGTTCACCACAACCTGTCGCCGCAGCATGCCAATAGAAAAAATGTGCCTGAACGAGCGGTCTACGTCTTTGATATTCCGTGTGGGCCACCAGTGTACATGGACAAGTTTGACCATTTTTCACCGGCAGACAGCCTATTTCCACCTGTAAGAGCAGTTATGACTGAGGCTTTTGTGATGTCAATAATGTAAAAAGTTGGTGATATGTGGCCCTCTAGATCAAGAAATTGAAGTACCATCAGTACATTCCTCCCGACCAGAAGGGAGATAAAGAGTCTCCTCCTCATCTGGACTCGTCATACGGCAAGATCCTCCAGCAGCAGCAGCTCTACCTGCAGCTACAAATCCTCAGTCAGCAGAAAAACCACAACTACCACACCATCTTGCCTGCACCACCCAAGTGAGTAACTCTACATGCATGTCGCCCAAGTCAGGTCTTACCTCAAGGAGCCCAGTGTCTTGTGGAAACGTGGAGGCAAATATTGCTCTACCTTATCTCAGCAGAGATCAAAAGCAGTCTTCCTCTTCAAGTACAACATCAACCTCTTCACCGCAATCTTCTGCTCCCCCCTCTACCGACCTCCCTAACCAGCAGAGCCTAATCTGTCTGAGTTCATCAGCTGAGATCAAATCAGGGTCTGCAAATCCAAATCTGGATAATATGAGGGTGAGCAGAATTCATCACCTCAAGGAAAGCAAAAGTTGTTAAGGCAAATGTGAGTGCTTCAGTTTAAAAATGCAATTTTTGTAGGTGACAGAGCTGAGGTCTGAGTTGAAACTACGCAGCTTGCCCATCTCAGGCACTAAGACCAACCTCATCCAGAGGCTGAGGAGTTACCAAGAAAAGAACCAAGGCTGTGACTTTACCTCTTCTCCAACAGCAGAGGGTACCAAAGGGCTGGAGCTCAAAGAAGGTCCAGAATCCAGCAAAACTGGTGACCATTTGTTGCAGGAACAGCAGTGTCTAAAGTTTGAAACATCCTTTTTCAACGGTTGGTGTGCTGATCAAAAGTTGCACAATATTCTCATGCTTTTAAAGCTGATTGTAAGGAGCATGCTCAGTACAGCTTCTTGTGGAGGAATTGTGTTATTTTCTGCGCTCCTTCGATCCCACTTTTTCTTCCCATTCTTGCACAGCTGATCCAAGAAACGGAGTCAGTCCTGCTTTAAGCCCAGAGCAGCCTATGAGATGTGAAGATACCAACCCCGTCCCTCCTCCTCTTACCTCGTCTTTGTCAAAGAGTCCCAAATATATCAGCTTGAACGGCGACCCACTGGGAGAACTGGTCAGGCCCTTTTCTTGAAATACATTCATAAAATGCACAGATGACCTGCTTCATCCCTATCTTACCCATGGGACCAGAATATCTCCAAACTGTTGCATCGTATCATAAGCTAATTTTACGCACTTTTGATCAAATACCAGTAACATTCTGTCAGAACAATAACTTTCTGTGGATTTTAAAGTTGGGTACCAACTAGGGATGCAACAATTCACTTTCCACATGATTCTGTATAAACCTTGACTTTTGGGTCACGCTTTTGTTTCGGTTTGAGATATATATATATATATATATATATATATATATATATATATATATATATATATGTACACACACACATACACACACATACATATATATATACACAGTCATAAATATTTGGACAGAGACACGTTCTTTCTAATTTTATTTTTGTACATTACCACAGTGAATTTAAACAAAAAGAACTCAGATGCCATTGAAGTGCAGACTTTTAGCTTTTATTCCATTGGTTAAACTAAAATATTGCATAAAAATGTGAAAAACGAAAGCATTTTTTAAACACAATCCCTTCATTTCATGGGCTCGCTAAGTAATTGGACAAATGAAACAACTGAAAACAAAATGGTCATTACTAATATTTGGTTGAAAACCCTTGGTTGGCAATGACACCCTGAAGTCTTGAACTCATGGACATCAACAGATGCTGGATTTTCTCCTTCTGAAAGGCCTTTACTGCAGCAGCTTTTAGTTGCTGTTTGTTTGTGGGCCTTTTTGTCTGAAGTTTCGTCTTCAACAAGTGAAATTCATGCTCAATTGGGTTAAGACCCGGTGACTGACTTGGCCAGTCATGAATATTCCACTTCTTTGCTTTATTAAACTCCTGAGTTGCTTTGGCTGTATGTTTTGGGTCGTTGTCCATCTGTATTATGAAACGCCGCCCAATCAGTTTGGCTGCATTCACCTGGATCTGCGCAGACAGTATTTCTCTGAACACCTCAGATTTCATTGGGCTGCTTCTGTCCTGTGTCACATCATCAATCAAAAACACTAGAATCCCAGTGCCACTGGGAGCCATGCACGCCCAGACCATCACACTGCCTCCACAGTGTTTTACTGATGATGTAGTGTGCTTTGGATCATGAGCTTCTCCACGCCTTCTCCATACTTTTCTCTTGCCATCATTCTGGTAGAGGTTGATTTTGGTTTCATCTGTCCAAAGAATGTCTTTCCAGAACTGTGCTGGCTTTTTTTAGATGCTTTTTAGCAAAGTCCAATCTAGCCTTCCTATTCTTGAGGCTTATGAGTGGCTTGCATCTTGCAGTGTACCCTCTGTATCTACTTTCATGCAGTCTTCTTTTTATGGTAGACTTGATATTGATACGCCTACCTCCTGGAGAGTATTGTTCACTTGGTTGGCTGTTGTGAACGGGTTCCTCTTCACCATGGAAATGATTCTGCGATCATCCACCACTGTTGTCGTCCGTGGACGTCTAGGTCTTTTTGCGTTGCTGAGTTCATCAGTGCTTTCTTTCTGTTCAAAGCAAAATCTTCAAATGCAAGCACGAGTCCTCTAATCAACTCCTAGAAATACTTTCGTTTTTCACATTTTAATGCAATCTTTTTGTCCAACCCATGGAATGAAAGCTGAAATACTGCACTTCAATGGCATCTGAGTTGTTGTATTTAAAATTCACTGTGGTAATGTACAGAAACAAAATTAGAAAGAATGTGTCTCTGTCGAAATATTTATGGTCATGACTGTGTGTGTGTGTGTGTGTGTGTGTGTGTGTGTGTGTGTGTGTGTGTGTGTGTCTATATATATATATATATATATATGAGCAAGTAATGAATACAAACTTTTCAGTTGGCTTTTACTATGCCAGGACTTTGACATGCCAGATTTAGGGATATCTAGTGGTAATGCTGTAGAATGCAAATAACTGATATCTTAAGAAAACATTACATTTATTTATGTTGGAGGTAAATACATGCATAATTTCCTTTTCCCACAATTTAGTTAAAACCTTGATTGGGTATTTTTGTGTAAAAAACAAAAACAAAAAATTCGGAAAAATCCTTTTTTCCAATTTGCTAATAAGCAAGTAACAATGAAGAAAACCCTGTCAAGTATCTTATAGTGAACCTGGTTTCATGTAATAAAACAAAATTAAATTTTTTAAATTTAGCCCAACACATGTGTTTGACATTTATGCACACTAATGCAGTAGGGATGCAACGATTTACTTTGCCCACAATTCGGATCAATGGTGTAAAGCACATGGTTTGGTTTGAAACTGAGAATTGTGGCATTCCTAGTAAATACCGATTTACTTTTCAAATGTAGGTTATGTATGTTCTTGACTTTTTTCTGTTTCACAATACTTGCATAGTTTCACCCTAAGTTCCCATTTGTTTTCTAACTTTATTTGTTATTTCGATGTTTAATTTTTAACCTATTCTGGTAGTATTATTGTCTTTCTATTCCTGAATACATTTTTTGTCTAATAAATCCTCATCTGCTTTCAACCACAATATATTTTTAAAGAAAACTGAATTTTGATGAGGTTTGCATTTTTAAGTTCTTGAGGCTGAGAGCATAACTGAATTACAAAAGCCCAGTTAGTTTAATATAAATGCAACTATTTAGCAATATTAATTATTAAAATGCTGTGAAAATCTAAGACAATGTGACTCAGAGTTGTAAAGTAGAGAAAAATATTTGATCTTGGTATAAGAAAAAAACAAGAAGAGGAGAAAATGAATTATTAGCCATTAAAAATGTCGTATTAAAAATGTTTTTTTTTTCTGTCTCCTCAGAGTTGCTCTCCCACTGAGTTCAACCTTCAGCCCTCTTTGGTGGCTCGACATCCTGCCAACATTAAAAAAGATCCCCCTTGTTGCACCAGAACACCTACTCACCTTTCCTTAAAGTCTGTGTCTCTGCAGAAACACTGCTTGGCTTCGTCCCCTGCGAATACGGCCGCAGCTCCTTTGGTGACAGCAGACAAAGACAGAATGCTGCGGGAGAAAGACAAGCAGATTGCAGAGCTCACCAGGATGCTGAAGCAGAAGCAGAGGCTGGTGGAGGTGCTGAGGAGGCAGCTGGAGCATGAAAGCAGAGGAGCCCCAGAGCAGAGGGTTTTCCTAAAAGTTAAAGAAGAACCTCCTGATATCTCTTGTGGCTCTCTTCAAATTTCATCTGTTTCACCTGAACTGGATTCCACCAGGATAACCATCAAGCAGGAAGCTGTTGAGGTGGATATAGGTGGAGCATCTGTGGGACCTCCCTGCCATCTTTCATCTCTGCCTCCTACAACTGAAAAGATAAAAGACTGGGTGCATCTGTCACTACAGCCTGGCCAGAAAATTCTGCAGAAAAAGCAAGATCATGTTTGTCTTCAGCAGCCTCCTCTACGGTTAGCTCAGCAGCAGGCAATTCAAAGGTGCATTCAAGGGACCCAACAGAAGCAGAAAAATCCTCAAAAACAGCAAAAAAGACAAAGAGACCAGCAGAAGCAGCATTGCCAACACTCAGAACATCCGGAGCCCAGGCAGCCGAAGCAACAAGACAAGCCAAAGCAGCAGAGGTCTCTGTTTCAGAGACAGTCTAAGGAGAAACAAACCAGACAACTGCAGCAAATTCAAATGCATCTGAAGCAGGTATTACAGTACACAGGAAACTGCAACCTGCACATCATCAATGACTCATTATTTAAAAGCATTTTTGTCATCTTTTTGTTGTTTTTGATCAGAAGTGTCCAAAAAACGTGGGCCTGCAGAGCAACTCCACCCCTGATGTGGTTATTGACGACACCGGGAAACATTTTCTAATTTCACCAAACATAAACACAGACCAAAGCAGAAACAATGCTGCTGACAGGAGAACATCCAATAACATCACATTGCAGGTATGTGAATGTTTTTTTTCATTTTAGGGTTCCTTTCAAAATGATGTCAGGCTTGACAGACACAAAACTAATTTAAATGGAATAAATGTAAAAATGAATTGCACATAGTCCCAAACAACGACCAGAGATTATAAATTGTTATCTACTGATGAAGCCAGAGAAAACTCCAGCTCACCTCACTAAAGGGGATACACCACTCAGGCAAAGTCAGGCTTGAGTGGCATGAGGATAGTTTTCAGTAAAGTCAGAAAAACTTTTAAAAAGATGGATGTCAATGTAAAAGGAAACTTTTTTTGCCGATCACCATTGCCAAGATAATGACTCAAATTCACTTGGCTTTTTCATTTTATCTACTCAATATTTTTTTTTACTTTTGACTTAAGAAGGCACTTCATTTTACAAAAAAAGACATTTGCATGCACCCACATTTTAGCACTAATATACTAAGTTTATTCGAATGATCGTCATATTTTTACTTGATTTTACTCATTTATAAAAAAAAAATACTTCACTAATTATTTCAGTAAAAACTAATTATTTTGAGTGTAAAAATGTTGCATCCATTTTTTTAAGTAGGTTTTACTTAAGCAAGAATTACTGGCAAATCCATTCACACACTTATTTGTTTGTGCTCATATATAATTAACTCTGGATTATCTTGCAAGAAACACAAGGAATTAAAAAAAACCTCCAGATTCACTGTTTATCTCTAAGTCACTCTGGTTGAATTTTTGCCTAAAGATGAACTGGATTGATTCTAGGTCAATGATTTGGATAGTTCAAAATGAACCCAAATTGAAAGTGAATCGTATCAGCAAACACAAATTATGACATAAATTCAATCTTTGTAAAATTAATCCCAACACCCTAAATAAATATCCTTTCATTTTTTTTATTAAAAATACATAAATAAATAAATATCTTTTCAATTCAATGAAAATTGGCTTTTATATACTGGGATGCTAATTGTCCCAGTATTGACCATCTGTATCTATAGTATCATTGCAACTAATGCAAGCTACCCTTTTGCCACACATGGGAAAATACATCAGCAAGAATGAAAGTAAAACATTCAAATGCTGACATGACAATCACACACATCACACTCAGTTAATGAGGCCGACCTGTCTGAATGCTCAATAACACAAATTTCAATCACATGGCAGCAACTGAATGCATTTAGGCATGTAGACATGGTGACATGTAGACATATAGACCAGGGGTCCCCAAATCCAGGCCTCGAGGGCCTACATGTTTTCCAACCAACCTGCCATTGAATCTCCTTATTGGCTAGACACACATGATCAAGGTAATCTGCAGCAAATAAGGCAGGTTTTCTGGAAAACCAGCAGGACACCAGCCCCGAAGGCCTGGATTAGGGGACCTCTGGTGAAGACAATGTGCTGCAGTTGAAACCAAGCATCAGAATGGGGAAGAAAGGTGATTGAAGTGAGTTTGAACATGGCAAGGTTGTTGGTCCCAGACTGGCTGGTCTGAATATTTCAGAAACTGCTGATTTACTGGAATTTTCACCCACAACCACCTCTAGGGTTAACAGAGAATGGTCCAAAAAAGAGAAAATATCCAGTGAGTGGCAGTTCTATGGGTTTTGTAGGCATGCCTCGTTGGTACAATGCACACAGACTCACCAAAATTGGAAGAGCATTGCCAGGTCTGATGAGTCTCCATTTCTGCTGCAACATTCGGATAGGGTTAGAATTTGGTGTCAACAACATGAAAGTATGGGTCCATCCTGACTTGTATCAATGGTTTAGGCTGGTGGTAGTGGTGGTGGTGTAATGGTGTGGGCAATATTTCCTTGGCACTCTGTCAAGTGAATTTCAGTGAGACAACTCTTGCAGAAGAATATTTATTTCACAACATCTTTAGGTTGGCATTCACAATTTGATTCACAACTTCGTTTTGGCATAAGGCTCCGTTCAATTCCTTGAGAATTCTTTTTTCCTTACACTTTCGGGTAACAAAACCCCGTAACGGAGCCCACAGGTGGAAGCCGGGGAGGAGGGAGGGGCAAAAAATGAACGCTGAAGGTAAGAGAGAATGAACAATTGTACAACTGACGCTGAGCAGGTGAGTTAATTGACTGACCCGCCCTAGGGGAGTAACCTGTAATTCTGCAGAGTGTCTGCCCGATAATGCGACGAGTCGCTATTTGTGAACTGCGTGCTCCCACGCTAGCAAAGGGACAGGACTGGACCCAGGATTTCACTCTTTCCAAGTTTTTTATTGACCAGTTTATTGCTGATGCAAATTATAGTAGTTGGTAGCAGATAGTAGTATATAGTAGGTGAAAAACCTTTAAAACAATCAGAAACAAGGTAATAAATAAAACATGCAAGTATATTTATCAAACATAAGGTAAACCAGGTGAGTAAATTAAGGTGAAAATTAAACCAACGATTTGTTAACCAAAAAACTCAGGGTTACATTTTGGGAAACTTAAAAACAAATCACCTTAACTTTTAAGTAGATTTTTACCAATAATTATCCTTATTTCAGGCTAATGAGTATCATTTTTAATACACACATTTTAAGGAGATTGTACGACATGGATTTCTTTGCCTTTTTTTTCTGAACCCAATACAACAATGTGACAAGTATGCCGTCATCACAGATAAACCTCAGGGTTTGTTAAAACACATGAGGACTGTTGACCTTCAAAAACAGACTGATTTAAAGAGCAGCTTGGTGAAAAATTTGGCTACATATTTAGTTCTTTCACCCTAACAACTTCATGATTTCAACAATGACATACATTTATGGGTATGAATAAAATAATACCTAACAAATTCTGAAATGATCCGTGGTCTTATCAAAAAGAATCTTGTGACTCATGTATTGCTCTTATTTTGAGAAGGTCTGGCGAGAAGAAGTAAGTAGAAGAAGTGGGATTTGTATACAAATCTTGTTGGAACAGGCAGGCCCACTCCTCCATTCCTCAGTAATTTTAATGATTTAAAATTTGTATTAAAATCTGAATTAAAAGTATCGCTTAAACATGCATTTGGCCTACGGTACTCACACTGGACTGTTGCTAGCCAATACGGGCACATGTACTCACAGTCAAAGTGGTGCAAAACTCACGAATATTTCTCCAGGCTTTTTTTTTTTCACTGCTCTTCTGCGATATAAGAAAGACTTGGTGTCATATAATTTTAGCCGGGGATGAACAGCAATTGTTAATTTGTAAGGGTGTAACTATCAATCGATATATCCATTAATCGATTTCTATTCCTGGGACTGAATTAGATCGATCTGTCTGAGGCAGAATTGAATCGAATCGACCAGTACCATTAAAAATTTGTTTCAAAATGAATTGATAATTGATTCAAAATTGGACAATACCATTTGGATTGAGGCCTGGTAGGCTTATTTTACTGTAACGTGAAAACAACCAAGTGCATCACAGCGGACAACACAGTTGTGATGGCAGCAAAAAAGGATCAAGCTATCATCACAGATCAACGTGTTGAAACACATGTGGTGGAATGTTTTAATACTGTTCCCGTCGTATTGTCTTGATGTGGCAAAACAACAGTGGGCTGAACTTTAGGAAACTAAAATGTGAATGGATTTGCCATTAAGTCTTGTTTAGTTGTTTGTTTGTACACATATTTAATTAACATTTGATTATCTTGCAAGAAATACAAGGAATCTGGAAAATTTCACCCGAACTACTATATTAAAAATTATAGAAAAAGTAGTTTAGTCTGTTCACAAACCTGGACAAGTTAAATTTCAAGGTAACTAATATTTTATTTCGGACATATACTGTAAAACAAATATACTTTAGCTAAAAACAAATCCCATTGGATCTAAATTATGTTAGTTCTGAGAGGATAAACAATTCTGGATCAAAATAAAGGGGTTGCAAGGTGGGGTAGTAGTTAGCACACTCACGCCCCACAGCAAGAAGGTTCAGGTTCATATCCTGGCAGGGTCCTTTCAGTTTGGAGTTTGCGTGTTCTTTCTGTGCACGTGTGGGTTTTCTCTGGACATTCCAGTTTCCTCCCACAGTTCAAAAACTTGCTTCATGAGTTGATTTTTGTCTCTAAGTTGCCCCAAGGTGTCCATGTAATTGCGTGGCCCTGCTTCAGACTGGCGACCTGTTCCTAGTGTTTTTCAACTTTGCCCAACAGTAGCTGGGATAGGCTCCAGCAACCCTGCGACCCTGAAAGGGATTCAGCAGCTTCTGAAGATGGTTGGAACAATGGATGGATAAATATACATTTGATATTTGTTTGAATGCTAACTTATGGATAGATTAGTAACACCAAAGGAAAAAAGATTAACCCATTAAATAACAGTGATTTATTTTTATTTTTTTATTGGCAGCTCCCAGTGTTACAGGCTATTTTAAAGCATGGAGCCTGGAGTCTTTTATTTTCCAGCCTCTGGTGCAG
The DNA here is from genome assembly GCF_053564925.1 of Oryzias latipes. Lineage (NCBI taxonomy): Eukaryota > Metazoa > Chordata > Actinopteri > Beloniformes > Adrianichthyidae > Oryzias > Oryzias latipes. Next base: position 8,507,613 of record NC_136244.1, read on the forward strand.
AACTGAACATCCTGTTAATACATAGAATGGGAGATCTGCTGCAGCGCATCCAACGGCTGTGAAAGTTAATTAAATGTCCTGCTTGAGACAGTGACAGCTGTTCATGATAAGGAACTGACACCAACCCCAGGGCTGGTTATTATTACTTTGCTAATTACACCGACAGCATTCTCTATTACTATGATTTATGGAGCAAAGTGGTGAGGAACCAAAACTCCAACGCAGAGGTTTACAGTGTTTCCTCCTGATGCAGGTCCATGGGAGAACTCATTCTTTGGGACAAAACCTGGTTTGGAAACATCAGAAATTATTGGAACACTGTGAGCTGCAAACATTCTTCCTTTAGACTTATTTTTTTCAAAAATTTATTTTTCAGAGGTGCTACAGAAATGGAATTTACAGATAAAATTATTTATGAAAGTATATGAAATATAAAATCTCACAGCAATGTGCTTAAAATTCTATCTAAACACTTTATTGTTTTAAGAAAAAGTTACGATCCTCCCTCATCACACATGTAAAAAGATTCATTTAGCCATGTGCTAATGAATGATCCTCATTCATCCAGGTATCATCTTGATGTTGAGTTGTGTTATCTGGACTCACAGTCTCTTCTAAGCTACTCGGATGAGAAACGTTTCAGGAAGAAAATATTATAAGCTATAAATTAACGTTAAGAAACTTTTGTACAATCAATCCCCACTTTTCCTGAGGATCCTTTTATTGACTCTCCCCTTCACTTTCATTTACAATAGAAATTAGTAACTTTTAAATTAATTTTGCTACAGATTGATACAACTAAAAAAGGAACCAGTTCTACAAACACTGGTGCTTTTTTGAGAAAACACTATTATCCCAAAGGTCGTAGTGTTCCCCTTTTTAACCCTATATAGTCTGTTGTATCATATTTGATAGACACATTTCTGAAGCTCCTATCTGTTTAGCATGATCCAAGAGTTCCTTAAAAACCTAGTGTACATAACTTAGTACAGGTTTTTTTGCCCTGTACTTCATCAGCATTCCCCTAGGGGCAGCAGAGGGTCTTTTTCTGCTTATTTCAAAATGGTTGCTTCCATGAAATCTCAAAAGCACTCAAAGGTTTTATTGCTTTTCTAAATTTTATGGTGAGAATAACTCATCTATTGTTATTGATTTTATTAAATGATTATTTGTTGTATTGAAAGAATATATTTTTTTAAATAGTTCTTTATAATACAGCCATGCCATGTTAAAAAAATAAATAGATTGAGATAAATTGGGTAAATACGTTTTTTTTTCTGAACATCAATGTCAACATTTTTGGATCGTAAACCAACAATGTTGTAAACAAAAACTTATGAAATCCCCTAATTTATATCAATGGATACTGTATCTCATAAAAAATTATATCATTTTATGTATAAAAAAGATCTTAATTCCAAAAAAGTTAAAATTTTCCTGACAATTCTTTGACATGCTGGGCTTTGCAGGGTGAAAGTATTGTAAATCTCTGACCAAAATCTGCACTTTAGATTTTTCTCAAAAATCAACATATAATAAACATTTTTCTGAGTGGATGGCAGTCCTTCCAGCTCACAGGTTGTTGCTGTGTACCGTGACACAGCATTTTTCAGTGATTTGACATTTTTTTAAGCATTTGTTGTTTTCTTCCAAAGTTGTCATGAAGATCATACAGAACTGCCATAACAAAGGCAGTTTTGAATCTTGTTAGAGAAAATAATTTATTTAATGTCATGCATTTTCCCTTTTTTATCATTAGTTGCCTCAAACTCTAACATTTCTTTAGAAAACACCATTATTTACTGTTACTGGAGAAATTGTAGAGTTTCACGGTAAAAAATACTGGTATTTTATATTACCAATATCAGGCAGGAGGTTCCAGGAAAAGGGATAATAACTAACACAAAACTAAACAAACTACCACTTCAGCATGCAGGCAAACTCGAAACTAGAAAACTAGGGATGGCCCGTTTGACACGGACGCTCCGGCGCTAGTTTCACCTTCATGAAACAGAGTGGTTCGGCACAATGTTTCAGGGAGTGTGTCAACTAACGCAGACCACGTGGTTGATGACGTATGAAGCGCATTGTTGGGTCGAACCAGGGTTCAGATGTGACTTGTGTTTGAACAGTTGGGCGCACAATTCTCTATTAGTGGGAAATGAATCCCGAACGTTTCCCGACCAGTTCTATTGTTTCCCCTGTATTGGAATCAGCGTCAGGTCATTGCACTTTACCATGGCTCCTGGTAAAAAACCTACTGTGGCTTGGGATCGTTTCAGCTCGGTTTCTCCTAAAAAGATAATACACTACAAACATTATTTAAAAACAGAATAGTTATATGAATTTATAATGGCGAGTAATATTTGTTATGATAGAAATATCTACGTGGGAAAGTCAATGGTGTCTGCATCCAGAGGCTCTGGGTTCACATCCTGCATTTTACAATGTTTTCTTTTTTGCCTTGCGTTTCTTTTCTTCATGTGATGTGTGTTTTGTTGTGTCAAGCACTTCTCAGAGAAAACGTCACACGTTGTGTTTAACTTTTTTTTAAATTATCATTAACAACGTCGTTTTGTTTTACGTGTTTTCATTATCATTTCCACATTGAAGTGCTACAAGGAGCTAAGTTGAAGCAGATAATATTTGTCCAGTCCGCCACCAGATGCCGCTATTCTGTGTGGTTTCAAAGCCCTGAATGGTTGGTTCATCACAATTACATAAACTCTGTGAAAGCTTCATGGGGCTTCTTTTCCCATCCCTTTTGACAACTTACAATGACACAAGAACTAAGGGACAGCAAACTACATCAAACTATGGAGCAGCACAGGAGGAAGGGAATGACAGGACTTAAATACATACAGGACTGACAAGACACAGGTGGAAACAATGAGGGCAGATGGGGACCAAAAGTTAAACTCGAAAACACGACACAATACAGGAAACCCTACAAAATAAAACAGGAAGTGAACTCAAGACATGAAAAAAACAAAATGCAACTAGAAAACAAAAGTAAAGAAACTAAAACCATGACATTTATTGCTCTTTTTCTCTTTTGTATCAACACAAAATATTATTATGCTTTCACAAGTGTGAGTTTACACAAAATGCCAATGTATGTGCTTCATGTTTGAAGCCCTTTTTAGCAGTCAAATTCAATCAATCAATATATATTGATGAAGGGTAAAGTGTACAGTAATTACATTAACATCTGAGTGTGTAAACAAGAACAAGTTGTGAAATTAAAGCTCAAACATATTTAAACTTGACAAACAACAGCAGAACTTTCTTCTGTTGTTTCTAATCCAGCATATATTTTGTCTTTATCTTATTAAAGGGGCAGAAGGGATCAGCCCAGGCCTTCATCTGTCAACCACAACAGGAAGGATCTGACTGTTTGGGACCTCCTTCCAGTCTGCAGCCCTTTTTTATGGATCAGGACCCCGCTTTGAGGGGCAGAGACAACACCACACCACCCTTTCAAAATGTAAGCAGTGACCCTCAAAAGAAAATATTTATTCATGGTGTTTTAGTGAAAGGAAAGGTAAAACTTTTGTTTTTCCTTAGGAATTGTGCAGTGATTTGGATGTCTTGTTGAGTCCGCTGTCTCCTGCTTCTGTTAAGACAGCTTCTTCTCTGCTTGATGACCATGTAAGGACAGCCTCATTCTCCTCCTTCATTTTGCCTGTTTGAAGCCATGAAAATCCAAGAGCTGATGAGCAATCATCAGAAAATCCTTGTCCACGTTTTAGTCCTTTATCTGATTCAATTCATTGGAAATTACATTATCTTCAATGCAACTTAAAACTTATTCAACAGTTGTAGCATTAGTGCACTAGCCAGGATCACACACTTTTTTTCTGCGATTCTTTGACAAAACAGGACGGATAATCTCTGATGTCACACAATGAATTCTGGAGGGTGCCACAAGTGGGACGGCCTCAATGTTTGGTCCACCAAAATCGACAACATTCCAGAAACTATACCTGGCTGAGACAAAGTCAAGTTTAAAACTCTGGGAACACCCAGCTGACATTCAAAAATGAAAATACACCTCTAAATACAGAGGGACCATGCATAACGAATGCCTGAGAGAACAAACCATAACAACCTGTGCAGAAGAAGCTTGCATACATAAAGAACCATATACTGTATTTAATACAAATATTGATTTGATTACCTTGAATGTAGAACAGATTACACGATTTCGTAGAAGTCACTGCGAATTTGTGTTTTGGGAAAACAAACACCTCACTAAATGAAAGCACTACTGACACAAATTGTGTTTGTTATGCAAGATCTCATTATAAGTGCAGGACTGGCACAAGGGGACCACGGTTCGATTCCCAGGTGGTACGATGAGCTTCACCTAGTGTGGGTTCTTTAACAATCCCCTTCATGCTACTGCCTATCTATGTAGCCACAAGGGGACCCAAGTCTGGGTCTCCCTGTGCCGGTACCCAGCCTGGATAAAATACAAGGTTTATGACAAGACGGGCATCCAGCGTAAAAATCTTTGCCGAACCACCTGTGCAAAATAGTAAAAGCCTTTCCTTGTGTCAAATATCATTCAAAAAGGAAAAACTTCAAAATAAAGTTGAATAAATGTGTTTAGTTGCAAGGATAAAAATCAGTCTTTCAGGGAGAAATCTGCTAGTGTTTACCAAATTCACATTATAAGATAAAAGACATTCAGTTGTTCTTTGGACATGGTCACTTGAAAAGTCTGATAACATGATTTAAACAAACAAATCTTTGATTTCAATAAATTCTGTCATTATTTTACTATCATGTAAATTTTTGTCAGCAGGAACAAGAGAATGAAGACAATATCATTGACATCATTTTGCAGGCAGGAGGTATGGTCAATCATTTTTCTGAAGAAAATAATCTCTTTGTACTGCAATTGTTGTTTTGCTGTAAAATCTGTTTTTTCCTCCAGAAATGTCCTTCAGGCCTTCCACTGACCCTTCTCTGGACTCTCTAGATTCAGCTTCCTTCTCCTGCCTCTCTCCTACCCCCCTACCTCACCTATTGATTTCCCAACCCATCCCTTCCAGCCCTGATCCCTCCAAGCCTGCTGCCTCTCTTCAGCCTGAGCTGCAGGAGGAGAAACATCACCTCTCAACAAATGGACGGCTGGAGGACTTCCTGGAAAGCACAACTGGAAAGCCTCTGCTGGGGGTGGAGCCAGGGGGGTTGATCACATTGATCGATGACCTACACAGCCAGCTGTTGTGCACCCCCAGCATTCTGGACCATCCTCCTTCTCCCATGGATGCCCTTGATGATGTAGGAAGATGGGGGTTTGACAACAAAGGCTGGCTGGATCTCAGTACAAGGGGAGACTTGGATGAAGACACGCCCACCTTGGCCCCACTGGGTCCGCCAACACCCGTCAGTGTCTTTTCTATGGACTTCCTGGATAGCGCCGACTTGCACTTAAACTGGGACTCCTGCTTATAGCAGGACTGTGATGACGGAGCACCAACCAACAACTGCGACTCGCAGGACAACCCCAGCAATTTGATGTCTCTGTGTTTCATAGATGCTGCTGCACTCATGGTTTCTTAATTTATTATCAGGCAGTTCCAATCCCAATTGTTGCGTCTTGAACAAAGGTCGTGTTTACACACATGCTGGACCTTTGTGATTTTAACCCTTTAACAACAGAGTTTTAGCTTCAGTGTTGACATTCTTTGAATTATGGTAACTCTTCAACTATTTACGTAATTAATGTAATTCAACTGATTCTGATGTGGATGAAAGTAGCTTTCTGCTACACTTTACAGGAATAACATGTTTATGCAATTGGTGTTAACCAAACCCCAAAAGCACGTATCAGAGTCGCCCGTAGAATCTGTTAAGTTAATTTAGAACAGTCAAAGAATAACAGTAGTTCAAAGAGCGTGTGTTATTTTGTGTTGCTGGAGACAATTTCGTCAATGAAGGGTTAACCTGAACTACAGTCCTTATTTACTATTGTATATCCCATAGGTCAGAGTCATGCCTATGTCAAAAAGGTGGATTGACAGGACTTTTCCTCATCATAATGATACTTTGGGACAAAAACCTTTGTCTAGCAACTGAAACCCTACAGAAATTTTTTTTAGATACAACACAGTCTTGCCTTGTCTTGACCTAATTGAGCTTTTTCTGAGCCTTTATAGGGATGTCACTAAAATAGTCACGGGATTTGTTTTATTCTACGGAATAAATGCAGGTTCGTGAACACGCTTTTAATCAATCAAACTTTATTTATAAAGCACTTTTCATATAAAAATATAACACAAAGTGCTTTACATTAAAACACAACAAATATAAAAACAAGTATTGACGAATTAAAAATAAAATAAAAATTAATAAATAAATAAATAGGGCCCCCCTCCCCGTACCTAGCCCCCCACTCCTTTCACACCTCCCACCCCTTAAGTGATGGCAAGGACAATGAGAAATAGGCTGAGCACAAAAACAGGATGCTGGAAACGCTAATAATTGGAACCTCCCCCTCCGTGAACAGCCGCATAGACAGCCAAATGCAGCATCACAGGTGGAGACCGCTCCACCACAGCTAAGTGGTGATGCAGGTCCCCATCCAGAGCTGCAGTGGCTGAACAGCAGCTGTCCCAGAGGGAGAGGTTCCAGCTGAGGAAGCACCGGAAATAAAAATGAATAAAAATGAGAATAAACAAGTAAACATATTGATAAAAACAATAAAACATTAAAATAAGGTTAATTAAAATAATGCGTTAAAAATCAGGTTCAAGTTCATAAAACAAGATAAAATGGATGAATAAATAAATAAAATAAAAATAAAAAGTACATATAAATAAATATCTGAATAAATAAATAAATAAAAGTAGTAAAAAATTAGCTAAAAGCCAGGTTAAAAAGATAGGTCTTAAGCCTTTTCTTTAAAGCATTAATGCTCTCTGCGGCTCTCAGGTCCTCCGGCAGACTGTTCCACAAACGGGGGCCATAGTGCTGAAATGCAGCCTCTCCATAGGTTTTAGTTTTTGCAGTTGGAATGGTCAACAGACCAGTGCCAGAGGATCTCAGGCTCCGCGAGGGTTCATATTTAGCTTTCAATGTTCACACTTTCAATGTTCACACTAGATTGTTGCAACAAATACTCGGCATGTCTTCACAGTTGGAAGAGTGTCAGTGGGAAATGTCGAAAATGTAAATCTTGTTAATCTTGATCCAGGCTTTTCTTTCCCAGCTCTTTTCTGATATATAAAAGACTTGGTGTGATATAATTACGGCCAGGCACAAACAGCAACTGGTAATTTCTCCTCCATGGTTCATTTTCAAAGGGTTGGGACTTTCATGGTTCAAACTAAATGCCATCCATACTTCACTACCAAATCTGACTCCCTGGTTGATCAAAGTTTAACCTGGTTTCACTTTTTAACACACATTCAGTGGCCACAGGTTTTGTACATAGAGCCCAAAAACGGACTCAACCCTTGTGCTATCCTAGGCACTTTAACATTGGGAGTTGGGTCATCTAAACCCCACTAGACAATGCGCTGGACCTTTTTTCTTCAATGATTTGTGATCTTCACTGGTTTCCATGGATTACATGAAATTGCTCCACCTTTATCCACCCGTGTCATGTTAAGAATAACACGTCAATGGTCATCTTGACCCCATAGGATAGCACAAGGGTTTAAAAGCATTCTCAGCGACCCATAAACTTCATAGTTTTGAATGGGATTGCCCAAAATGTGCATTTATGTGCGTTTACATAGACCTTTCATTTAAAGTAGTCTTTTGAATGTGTGTTACTGAGCCCGGTGTGAACGCAGCATTAGACATGACTGCTTTCTTTTGCTTGAAGAGACTTAATTAAAGATTTTCAGAATGATGACAGAAATGTTTTTTCTCATCTGATCTTGGAACTTAAGCAGAGTAGAGCCTGGTTGGCTGAGTGGGGCTACCAGATGCTGTCATTTACTGCAACCACACAAGGCACATTCCAGTATTTCCATGTGCCTGTCCGAAGTCCGGGTAAATGCATAGGATTTGGTCAGGAAGGTCATTTGATGTCAAACTGAAGCCAAATCATGTGCTTGAATATTTGCTTTTGCCCCTGAAGGGCACAGCTGGTAAGAAAAAACAGAGGAGGAATTTTTTAAGAGGTGAGAAGAGCAGGGGCATCGTAGATATTTCCCTAGGACATGAGGACTTTTTGTCTTGTTGCTGGGGCCTAGTGCTTTTTACTAGCCTTTATAGATCTTATTTAAAACCAATGAACACATTTTCCTGAGATGTGAAGGTTATTTTGTGACACATGAGACCTAAAACTGCATTCTTAACATGAGGCAGAGATTTTTTCTTAAATGTGACCTGCTTTTGCCAGATGATTTTTCTGACATAAATCTTCCAGGTACATGACACCTTTTCATAAGTTACCGGAAATGTTACTTTTGAAGACATTGTAAAATTGTTGTTTGTAACACTTGATAAAAGTACAACAGAATTCAGACTTAAAGCTGAAATAGAAAACTGTTCTTTAAGCCCACAGCAGATTTCTGTGAAGGTTTTGAAAAGTATTTTAACTTTATGCACCTAGTTTGCTTGTGAAAAAACGAGTGTAAATTTGACAACAGGCAAAGGCAAGTTACACGTGATTTAAAAACTGGGGTTCATCAAATGGAAAAAATAACAAGTGCAACAGATTTTGCTTATTTGCCTTTAATGCCTCTACAATACAGGTGTTTTTGACGCAATGTGCAAATATGTGACGTGAGTTTGTGATGTTTTGTCTCTGAACTTTCTAGGTTGGAAGGCAGGTAGAAACTAGCATAATTTTAAAATATGAACAAACAGAAATGGTTGCAGTGGCTGTTTGAAGGAGGAGACATTTGTACAAAGAACCAAGAGAGCCCATCTTTTCTGCTTCCAGGGTTAGGGGTAAGCATCCAGTTTTACAATGTTTGAGCTTCTGAAAGAGCTACAAAACTTCTCATTGTAATTACAGCTGACCTCCTCTATGTCTATTTTCCCCTTTCTCGCCAATGTCAGAGTCTGTCCCAGCTACTGTTAGGCAAAGATGAGGTACAACCCGGATAGGTAGCCTGTCTGTCACAGGGAACAAAATCAGTCCCGCACACACTCACAAATGCACACCTAGGGACACAGAGTAACCAATTAACCTATATAACCTGGACCGTGGGAAGAAGCCGGAGTGCATGTAGAAAACCCAGGAATGCACAGGGACTACATGCAAACTCCACATAAAAAGATCCCAGCTGGGTTTTGCACACTATGTTTTCTTTTACATACTGCATATCTTTCATTACTAACCCTGGTGTTTATTCAAAGAACTATTTGGAAAGCGAAATACCTGTGGTTGTTGGAATCTGCCCATTATTTGTCTTGCAGACAGAAGGCTGATGGGAAAATATGGTTTCATTTTGTGGTAAGGTGTGGTACTGTATTTTTTGCAACAACTCTGGATAAATATTTTAGGATTTGATGAAACTACCAGTACAGCTGTATATGGTATGACCAATTAACGCATTTGTCATTGGTAAACTGGGGTCACTACAGACCGGTGCTTAAAGGAGGCAGCTCCTATTGGAAACAATTTGGTGCTAAAAACAAAAATGGCAAGCAATATTGGCGATATCCAGCTGTACAGTTTTGAGCCAGATGCTAGCTCAGACGAGGAAAATGAAGACGTACATGGATCTAGTTGTCTGCAAGTGGATGCTTCAAAATCATTGACAGTAAAATAAGAACTGGACTAAAAAAACCTCCCCCTCGCGTTCCAAATTGGAAGGACCAGCTGCTCCTAAAAAGCCAAAATCACATAGACTTCTAATAAGAAATAAAGAGCTATTATTATTACTTAGTCATTATGTTAGTCAGAATCAGAATAACCATTTTTTTTCTACTACCTTTTATTACTTCTTACTAATCCAGATTTTATTCATAATATTTTTGTTGTAACACAACTTATTCAAATTATAAACTGACCAATCAGTTACCTCAAGAAAAGTAGGTGGCCTTGTGTTGAACGTCGAAGCGTTTGACAGATTCTCCCGAGCCTGCTTTCAGTGGTAGGGGTGTGGCCTTCTAACATGCTTACTCTTGATTGAAGCGAGTGGTTGCCATAGAAATGTAGACAGGCCAATCACAGCTTACTAAAGACATCTGCTTCCAACATAGCAAGGGACATATCATGAAAAAAAAGCAACTAAATTGACTTCATTTGTTTAGAACCTGAACCAAGGCATTTTCCATCAGTGACACACGATTACTCCAGTTATATATTATACAGTACAGTCAATGATCGGACTAGAGCAGGAGCAGGAAGCTTGTAGCCCACTCAGTGTATTTTCCATAGGCATTTTTTCATCTGCTCCTGATTCACCAATCATTTAAATAAAGAAATACTCAGAAATGCAATTTTTACCTCAATTTTCTTGATGTGTTTCCTTCATCATCAAAAAAATGCCACAAGAACAAGTTAAAAACAGCCTTTTAATTGGAGGAGGTGTTTAAGTTATGGAAAATGGGCATCAAGACGGACCACCATGGTACTTCTTGTTGTAGCAAAACCTCACTGAATAGCACTTGCAGTCACCTTGTGTGATCACATAACTGTGCAATCTTTATTTGGGATCTTAGTAAATAAGGTCATATGTTTTAAGATCTGTACGGCGTAAGACTGCCTTGTTGTGCTTTCATTATTGAGCAAACTAAGTATAAGTTGAGAAACAAAAAATAAATAAAAATGCATTGTGCTCATGCTAACTGAATGATTGAGTTAAAAGTGTGTGGTGTTTCTTTTTTGAAAAATGTAACATAAAAGTGAAGACAAAGTGTAAAAAATGGAAATTGTGTATGTTTATGTTTGTTTATATGTTGTGTGAATGCATTGCAAGGCTATCTAAATTGTCTAACCTGATCTGATGCTAATAGTCCTCTATGTTTGGACTGGATCTTGTCTACACTCTCAAAATGAAACTCCTGCAGTATGAAAAAAAAAGGAGCCGGGATGCGATTTGGTTTGATAAAACAGACCAAATTTTTGAAAACTTGACGTTTTTGTGAGTGTCTCGTACTGTATCAGTACCAATGAAAACAAAAAAATGTGCTTTATTAAAATGTCTCACCTGTTTGAGTTTGCATTGCTGTGTCCACCCGGAGACTGGGGGATTTGGGGTTCAGACTAATTTAAAAAAAAAATACATAAAAAGGAGAAATAAAATCATTTGCAAGTCCCACCCCGGCCAAACTATGCAAAAACACTTGACTTCCACTCTGAAAAACACAGAACTAGAAAACTGTTCTGTGCTGTGGTCCTTTAGCTGTGGCTGCTAAAGTCAGTTCCCTTTTTGGTAAAAGCAAAATCTGGCCCAAATTTGCGTGTCAACTACGTAATATGTGTGCCGCATACACGATGAAAAGTTATACATCGATGGTACATGCGTAAAAAGTCGTAGGCGAAATGGTCGTGGAAAGCCAAAATTTATGCAATCTATCTCGCAACAATCCCACACAACTGCGTACCATTTACGTAATAATTGTAATAATTAACTAAATTAATAAACTATGAACAATACGCGTAAACTACATAAATATCAACCGACCAAAAATTTTGAAAAGTTTAAAAACGAATTCCCGTAAAGACCCGTCGGCCAAAATATTACACGGAAACCTGCGCACAGCGCCGAATGAGGAATGCAAAAACACTTCTGAATTGCGCATGTATGATGAAAGAACAAAACGGTCTCAAAGGTCTAATTGTCCTCTTTATTTTCTATTTCTTGCACATCCATCTAAATCTTTTGCACAGATATTTGGACATATGTTCTTTAAATTGAGTTGTTTATATGAAGACTTAAGTCGAATCCCTGGACCACAACACATAGACCACAATCCCTGGAATGAATAGATTTGTTCCTGGATTATTGTTCAAAAAGTGCTGACCACTATTAAAATCGTTGAATCAAAAATGCTCATCGTTTATATAAAAAAGTCAAAATATTCAGCAGGACACCACAGGGAATCACTTTAGCACCCATTTAACACTTCCAAGCCTGATTTCTTTCTATTAAAATGTAATTACTAACCTGCACAAGCTGATTCCTCTTCATCGTAAAATTTTACTGTCATCATTTTTGCAATCTACCCTCATGTCCTTGAAGATCGACCGGTCGATCACGATCAATGTAATGAGCATCCCTGATTTAGAGTTTTAAATGTGTAATCTTTTATTGAGGTTAGAAATGACACTCCCCTTTCTAAAGTTTTGTGTAATCAGTATACATCCCCCTATAAATAAAGCACATGAGTCATGGCTCGGGCTCAAAGTCAAAAAAGGAGTTTGTCAGTCATGCAAAGTTTTTTTTTTTCCATTGGTTTTTGAAGCAGTTTTGTTTTACATCAGCTTTTCTTTTGCTTTCAGTGGGACCAGCAGATTAAGCACCAGCATTTTGTCACACTACAATAACTGTAAAGAATATACTGTCTCTAGTGGGAACAGCAGTTTTGAAGGAAAAAATAAGTTTTACCGTGAAGCGAGTTTACAGCTGCTCTGCTTCAGGACTATTCAGCTCTGCCAAATAAGCAGAATGATGGGGGTGTAAAGGAAGGGATTGATTTGTTAATAACAGCTGCCTTGAAAAGAAAAAACATTTCAGTCCTAGTGGAGATCAAGCTAAAGCCAGATTGAGCTAAAACCCAAACAGTAGTTAATGGACTAAGTGAAAGGAACAGTGGATGGCTTAACGAGGAGTTTACATGTAAATGCATGCGCAAAAAGTCAAAAGTCAAAGTCAACTTTATTGTCAATTCTTCACATGTGCATCACATACAATGAATCGAAAATCCGTTTCTTACTCTCTCGTGTCTGTTCAGGGGAAGAAAAATAAAAACAAAGTATACGTTTAAAATAAAATAAATAAGTAAAAAGAAAGAAAAACAATTTACAATTTACAATATACAACATATATATTGTAAAAAAAGCTAATATTTTGGTTCAAGTTTTCAAATTCCATGCAGCCTGACATTTCTAAAAATGTTCATAAAAGCCAATCCAGATAACCGCTACACAAGTGTGGAGGCACACGGTCGTGTTTATTGGCAAGAAAATGCACACACTCTTAAATCCAGCGTTGTAATATTGGACGCCGCTCAGAGGCATTTTTCTCCATCAGACAGCCTCAAGTGATTCTGCAGATGCTTTGATGCTTCTCAGCTCTACTGCAGGGTGTGTGTTTCTGATGTTGAAGCATGCAAACACAGTGACAAACACATCTCTGCACATATATGCACTAAACACAAACAAGGGAGTTAGTATTAAGCACAGAAACGGACACGTGTATTTTTAAAACTGGAACAGGACAAAAACAGAAATGAAAAAAAAAATTCTGCTAATAGAAAAGCAGAATAAAAGATGTATACCATTTTCATTGTCATTCTGACCTAGGTTACCGGTATGTCTTTTATAATGCAGATAAGATAAATCTGAGACAACTATAAGTAATAAAAAAGAAACTAACTACAGTACTTTATATATTTTTTTTAAATTGCAGGATGTTGTGAATGTGTTGTAATTTGTGCAAATTGCTAAAAAAATCTAACTAGTTTACTAAAAACCTGACTAGTTAAGCTCAGATGGTTTCCTGCTTCCTATTTCTTAATTGCACTTCTTTATGTTGTTAGATTAGGAAACTGTAAGGCCCCAAAACAGAGCTTCGGGAGCCAAAATGGGCTAAAACTATTCCAATCAATTAAAAATAACCAAATGAAAAAAATGTACCGAAGGTTTTTCCAACCACTACATCGAACATTACGAGATCCAATGCTGACCCCGACATTTTTACAGGGGTTTAATTATGCAATAAGTAAGAAGACTTTCTACCTCGAAGAGTCGGCGGTTCGGTCCCAACTATCCCCAGTCAACTGTCGTTGTGTCCTTAGGTAAGACATATCACCCTCCTTGCCTTCAGTGTGGCTCCACTGGGGTGTGAACGTGCATGAATGTCCCGGTGATGGTCAGACTAGGCGCCAACTGGTAGCCACGCCTCTGTCAGTCTGCCCCAGGGCAGCTGTGGCTACATCAGTAGATACTGTCAGAATAACAAACTACTGTCCACACAAAAAGTCAAGGTGCTCTCAATCTTTATGTCGTTTTTGTCATGATTTTCCTAGCGTGGCGGACCCAGGTGCTGGAACCCAGAAACAAGACAGGTGAGTAGCAAGTAAGGATAGATTTATTTCTTCCAGGATAGTGGGGTTTGGAGTTAGCGATGGTCCAGATAAGACTCTGGCTTGTGGCGTGGCTGGAGGTGCTAGCGCGGTCAGCGTAGGCCGAGAGGTCCGCCGGTTTTCCGAGGGAATGATAGGGAGTCCAACTAACGTCACTTGTGAAGTGGTTTTACTGAAGAAAGAGAACAGCGTTAAGAACCAGAACGAGAGCAATGACTACAACAGATAATAACATGACGAGACCAGGCTCAGTCACAATAAAGGGCAACAAACTGACGTTGAATGATGGGGTTGAGTCTGCTTTTGAGCTGCAGGGTTGATGAGGTTGAGTGGTGACAGCTGGTGGTGGTTAGGAGTGGAGCAGAGCTGGAGGGGGAGGAGACTGACTGAGGACCATAACAGTTTTAAGGCAAAATGTGGGGATAAATGCACCCATTGAAAATGCTGTGGCAGGGATGCAGCCTACAGTGCAGCAGCATGGAAGCCAGACATCACCAGAAAGAGCCTTCATCTTGAAAAGAGGTGCTCTTTTATAGGTGGTTGGCTCCACCCCTTACCAAACAAACACAATTAACAATCAAAATCAAACATTTCCTAAAAAACAAAAGAACAATTACATGCATTTTCCTAATTACAAATGCAATAATTAGAAAAGATGTCCAAACTTTTGTCATGTTTGAGTTCTGTTTCCTATTTTATTTTGAAAGTTTTCCTGTTTTGTCATGTTCTTGAGTTTTACTTCCTCTGTCCCAATCTGCCCTGATCATGTTCACCTGTGTCTTGTCATTCCTGTTTGTATTTTTATTCTTGTCTCTGCCTTCCTCTTGTGCTGGTCTTTTAACGTCCTTAATGTCTTTAACGTCTCTTCCATGTCCGTCTTTTCACAGTAAGCCCACAGTTGGTTTTGGTTTTGTAACCCTGCTTGGCAGCGCTTTTTGTTATTCTATTAAACCCCTTGCCCTGGAAACTTGTGCTCCCGTCTCTGCATTCTGGGTCCTTCATGCTACCACAGCCCCCCCAACCTGACAGAATGGACCAAGTAACCTGACAACTTTAACAACGTTCTTTTTCCTGGACCCAACAGGGCGGGACATTAGGTTACTGGATGCCTACTGCCTGGAAGCAGAGAGGACCAGGTCTTACTGGGACTTTGACCAGGTCAAGTTCTTCGCTCCTGCCATGGTGGGGACTCGTCTTGCCATGAGGGGGGGTCGTCGTCGTCGCTGCCGCCGTCCCTTTCAACGTCCCGTTCTTGTTCCGGTGGTGGTCCTGGATGCACCACACCCTGTTCCAGTGGTGGTCCCAGATGCACCCCAGCCCCTTCCTGTTCCGGTGGTGGTCCCGGATGCACCACACCCTGTTCCAGTGGTGGTCCCGGATGCACCCCAGCCCCTTCATATTCCGGTGGTGGTCCCGGATGCACCACAACCAGTTCCAGTGGTGGTCCTGGATGCATCCCAACCCCTTCCTGTTCCGGTGGTGGTCCCAGATGCACCACATCCTTTTCCAGTGGTGGTCCTGGATGCACCCTGACCTGTCCCTGCTCCGAGGAGGGTGCCGGACGCACCCAGACTCGCCTCTGCTTCTATGGGGGTGCCGGACGCACCCAGACTCGCCTCTGCTTCCATGGGGGTGCCGGACGCACCCCGACTCACCCCTGTTTCCAAGGGGGTGCCGGACCCACTCTGGCCCGACCCGCCGGAGCTGGACGACCCGCCGGAGCTGGACGACTGGCCCGACCCGCCCGAGCTCGACGTCTGGCCCGACCCGCCCGAGCTCGACCACTGGCCCGACCCGCCCGAGCTCGTCGACTGGCCTGACCCGCCCGAGCTCGACTACTGTCCCGACCCCTCAGCCGACTCCATGCCTGACCCGCCGGCCGACTCCATGCCTGACCCGCCGGCCGACTCCATGCCTGACCCGCCGGCAGACTTTATACCTGACCGGCCTCGTGCGCGGCCTCCCGGCCGTCCTCCGGACCTGTCTCGCCGGACTGCGCGGCCTCCCGGCCGTCCTCCGGACCTGCCTCGCCGGACTGCTCGGCCTCCCGGCCGTCCTCCGGACCTGCCTCGCCGGACTGCTCGGCCTCCCGGCCGTCCTCCGGACCTGCCTCGCCGGACTGCTCGGCCTCCCGGCCGTCCTCCGGACCTGCCTCGCCGGACTGCTCGGTCTCCCGGCCGTCCTCCGGACCTGCATCGCCGGACAGCGCGGTCTCCCGGCCGTCCTCTGGACTCTTCTCGACCTCGCCGATTTGCCAAGCCCGGCCTCCCTGAACTCTGTTGCCTATCTAAGTTCATCTCACATGCCCCCTCCTCCTTGGTTGACTTTTGGAACCTCGGAGCGGTTCCTTGAGGGGGGGGTACTGTCATGTTTGAGTTCTGTTTCCTTTTTTATTTTGAAAGTTTTCTGTTTTGTCATGTTCTTGAGTTTTACTTCCTCTGTCCCAATCTGCCCTGATCATGTTCACCTGTGTCTTGTCATTCCTGTTTGTATTTAAGTCTTGTCTCTGCCTTCCTCTTGTGCTGGTCTTTTAACGTCCTTAATGTCTTTAACGTCTCTTCCATGTCCGTCTTCTCGCAGTAAGCCCAGAGTTGGTTTTGGTTTTGTAACCCTGCTTGGCAGCGCTTTTTGTTATTCTATTAAACCCCTTGCCCTGGAACCTTGTGCTCCCGTCTCTGCATTCTGGGTCCTTCACGCTACCACAGCCCCCCCAACCTGACAACTTTAACAACATTCTTTAAACAAAAATGCAAAATAAAAAGAAATCATTTTGAATTTAAAACAGGCCTGTCAAAGGAAACCAAAACAATAGGTGGGTCCACTGGACATTCTGGATACAGGAAGTACTCTTATGAAATCAGGAAGTAAACAAACAAGACATGGAAAACAACCAAAAACAGAAAATAAACAAAGTGAATTGCAAGAACTGTTGGAGGTTTACAGCTATACAGTGTGTGCACCCACTGATGCTGTTAAAAGCAAATACACTTTATTTAACTCTCAAATCGTGACAGACTTGTGCTCTGTCACATTACTTTCCCCCTCTCTGAGTGCTGCCATTGTGGGAAATCTAGATAAGTAGTCTGCCAAGGTGTTGTTTCTTCCAGGCTTATGGCGTATGCTGAAACTGAAAGGTTGTAAGGCAAGGTACCATCTCATAATCCTGGAGTTATGATCCTTCATAGTATGGATCCATTGCAGCGCTCTATGATCTGACTCCAGATCAAAGCCTCGCCCCAAGAGATAATATCTCAAACTGTCCAAGGCCCATTTGATTGCCAGGGCTTCTTTTTCAACAGTCGAGTACCTGGTTTCTCTTGGCAGCAGCTCACGACTGAGATACAGTACAGGTCTTTCTTGACCTTCAGTTTTCTGGGTCAGAACTGCTCCAAGTCCAACATCTGAAGCATCCACCTGCACCAAAAAACGTTTCTGGAAGTCTGGACTACACAAAACTGGAGAAAAGGCACATGGGATTCTTTAAGGCATCAAAAGACCTTTCACAATCAACTCACCATCGTATAGGATTCGGTGACGATTTGCGGGTGAGATTCGTAAGAGGTGTTGCCATGGTTCCAAAATGTGGGATGAATCTGCTGTACCAACCAATAAGTCCGGGAAAAGATCTCAGCTGTTTCTTGGTGCGGGGTCGTTCAGTCTTCTGTATTGCCTCCACCTTATCAACCATGGGACGAATGTTGCCACCGCCCAGTTGAAATCCAAGGTATTGGGTTTCTGTCCTCGCCCACTCGCATTTCTGTGGATTGAGTGTTAGTCCTGCCTTCTCAATGTTTGTGAGAACATTTTTAAAATGTCTCTTGTGATCTTCCCGTGAATGGCTAAAAACCACCACATCATCTAGATAGGCAGAACAGTAACTTTCACAACCCCTCAGAAGTGTATCCATTAGTCTCTGAAAAGTGGCAGGTGCTCCATGGAACCCAAATGCCATCACTGTGAATTGATACAAACCCGCTGGTGTTCGAAAAGCTGTGTATTTCCTGGAGGCCCCTTCCAATGAAATCTGCCAATAGCCCTTACATAGGTCTAATGTGGTCAGACAGTGGGCTTTTCCGATACGCTCCACCAGGTCATCAACACGAGGCATGGGGTATGCATCAAAGCGGGACACAGCATTCACTTTTCTAAAATCAATGCAAAGACGCTGGGACCCATCCTTCTTCGGAACCATCACCACTGGACTAGACCATTCACTTTCAGATGGCTCAATGACCCCCAAGTTTGTCATTTTCCTTCATTTCCTCCTTAAGAGAGTGTGTCAGACACTCAGGGATCCTGTAAGGCCTCTGTCGAATAGGTGCAGAATCTTTTAGATGGATGGTGTGTTGGACTAGCGAAGTCCTTCCTGGTCCATCCTTAAACAGGCCAGGTACTTGTGCCAGTAGATCCAACATCTCCTGTTTCTGCTGAAGTGAAAGATGATCCAATCAAGGCTGCATAGAAGAAGAAACATCTGGCATACAGGTAATAGGGTCATCACCATAGTCGTGTATTTGGCACACCATTAATGTCTGTTGAGATGGTAGTTGCTCACGGTCTTTCCACTCTTTCAGCAAATTGAAGTGATATATTTAACTGTGCTTTCCTTTGTCTGGGTGTGCTATTTCATATGTTACTGGACCAACCCGTCTAATCACTTCATATGGACCCTGCCATTTAGCCAAAAGTTTGTTTGCTGTCAGCGGTAAAAGTATCAAAACTTTTCCTGGTTCCAACTCACTCTGAAGAGTTTTCTTGTCATACCAGGATTTTTGGTCTCTTTGGGCTCTGGTGAGGTTCTCTTGTGCCAGTTCCCTGTACTTTTCTAAACGATTCCTCATCTGAAGTACATAGGACAGGATTCCCTCAGCTACTGGTTTCTTACTTGCTTCCCATTCTTTTCTAAGCAAATCCAAGGGTCCCTGGACTGGCCACCCGTACAGGAGCTCAAATGGGGAGAAACCTGTGGAAGCCTGGGGAACTTCTCTGTATGCAAACAGGAGAAAAGGCAACCATTTATCCCAGTCACATCCAGTTTCAGCCACAAACTTGCGCAACATCTGCTTGAGACTCTGATTAAATCTCTCCACCAGGCCATCAGTTTGTGGATGATATGGCGTTGTCCGGATTCCTTTGATGCCCAGTTCTTTATGCAGTAGTAACATCAGGTTGGAGGTGAAATTGGTACCTTGATCAGTCAGGATTTCGCTCGGCACTCCTACACGAGAAAAAAGCTGAACAAGAGCATTTATTATTGCCTTCGTTCTGATGGTACGTAAAGGGAAAGCTTCCGGAAAGCGGGTTGCATAATCACAGATGACCAGAATATATTTGTTTCCAGAACTCCTTTTTCTCCAGTGGTCCTACAATATCCATGGCAATGCGCTGAAAGGGGTACTAATAACTGGCAGAGGATGTAGCGGTGCTTGTTTAACCTTATTTAAACTGGTCAGCTGGCACTGAGGGCATGAAGCACAAAACGCTCTTACATCTTTAAACATACCTGGCCAGTAAAAGCGCTTTGCTAATCTTGCATATGTTTTTAAATGGCCCAGGTGTCCTGCCCATGGAACTGTATGAGCTAGGTGCAAAACTATAGATCTGCATCCAGTAGGCACTACCAACCGCTTACCCGTTTCTCCCTGATTATACAAAATATCGTTATCTAACCCACATTTTGTATCTGTCAAGTTTGTATCTGTCAAGTTTGTATCTGACAAGTCTGTATGCCCATTCAGTGTACGCCCAACCCCAAGTCTTTGCAATCCTCTCAAAACGGAGTAAAAAATTTTCAATATCTTCCTCAGGCTGATGTGGTAGCATCTTGGGGTCCTTCCGACGGAAGGGTGGTGGTTGCATCATGGAGGGTACAGCTGTCATGTCCATGTCAACTTCATCGCAATCTTCTCGACGATGTGGGGGCGCTGGTGTTGGGAGTGGCAAAAAGGAGGCCTCACTCCTAACTGAGCGTGGAGAGTCACTCACATCTGATGCAGGTTGTCTTTGGGATTGGAGAACCACCCTCAGGTTCTTCAGTTCAGCCAACAAACCCTCTTCTCTGGTCCTCTGAGCGCCAAGGAACTGCTGGAGCATTTCCACCATCTTAGGCTGCTCCACATCTCCACTCGGGCCGGGACACTCCGCTGATCTGCTCATCATCATCGGTTTCCCAGTCTGGTTCCTCTTCTTCATCCTTCACCGCTTGACTTCTGGTTCGTATTGTGGGACGTGTGTAGCTCCTCTTTGGGTCTTTGCGGCTTGCCATATTTGGCCTCCTTCTAAGACACTGATCCCACTTCTGACACCATATGTCACCTTCACACAAAAAGTGAAGGTGCTCTCAATCTTTGTCGTTTTAAGGCAAAATGTGGGGAAAAATGCACCCATTGAAAATGCTTTGGCAGGGGACAGCCTACAGTGCAGCAGCATGGAAGCCAGACATCACCAGAGGGAGCCTCCATCTTGAAAAGAGGTCCTCTTTTATAGGTGGTTGGCTCCACCCCTTACCAAACTACACAATTAACAATCAAAATCAAACATTTCCTAAAAAACAGAAGAACAATTACATGCATTTTCCTAATTACAAATGCAATAATTAGAAAAGATGTCCAAACTTTAACAACATTCTTTAAACAAAAATGCAAAATAAAAAGAAATCATTTTGAATTTAAAACAGGCCTGTCAAAGGAAACCAAAACAATAGGTGGGTCCACTGGACATTCTGGATACAGGAAGTACTCTTATGAAATCAGGAAGTAAACAAACAAGACATAGAAAACAACCACAAACAGAAAATAAACAAAGTGAATTGCAAGAACTGTTGGAGGTTTACAACTATACAGTATGTGCACCCACTGATGCTGTCAGAAGCAAATACACTTTATTTAACTCTCAAATCATGACAGACTTGTGCTCTGTCACAGATACCATCCCCACATATGAATGAGGAGTAAATGAAAAATGGACACAATGTAAACGCTTTGAGCGTCTGGAAAAGCGCAGATAAATCCAATCCATTATCATTATTATTATTTTAGTCCCGGGCCGTAGTTTGCCCACCCCGGCTCAAGCCTGTTTGTCTGTGACTCCCTGTTTTCAATATTTCTGTTCAGTGCTGATTCCTGGACGTGAAGCAAGACAGACAGATGAAGGAAGTGAAACACTCACACTCAATGTATGGCAGAGCCAACTAATGTTATCCAGGAAAGAAGAGGAATGCTTTTTTGTAATTAAGTCACTCATTGTAAGGCAAGTTGGCAAGGTGCATTGCATTTTTCCATTTTGTCAAGGTTTCTGTTTTTGTTCAGTTTTTAACATTGTCTGACTTTACACATTGCATATCAAAGACTGTGTGCTGTATAGAGAAATTACTTGAGCTTATTAGACAACAATGATGTGTTTTGACAATGGGAATGGGATGGATTCTTTCAGCCTTGGTTCAGTGTTGATGAGTTTATGAGGCATTTGGATGAAGAAAGATTTCACTGAAGGCCTGGGCAAAAAATGCTAGACCGCCACTGGCACATTGTGACTAATTGGAGTGTAAAACAAACCTGACTCTGAGGGTGCAGAAATGTCCCGCAACAGTTTAGCAAAATCAACACCAGGAAAATAGGCTGTTATTTTGCTAGCCTCTGTTGTGCAATAGAAGTTCAGTTTGAATTAATAAAGTGGCTGATTTGAAATGTAGCTAGTATGTCTCATAGTTTCATAGTCAGATATAAACTGATGATAGATTTCTCCAGTGGCAGAGCTAAAACATTTTACATGGGGGTGGGAGAGGGGCAGAAGTCTTTGGAAAGGGGCAAATGAGAACAGAAGAGTAGAAGGCCTTCACAAATGAAAAGATCAAAAATACATATTTCAAACAGTTATTATTGTTAGTAAAAACTACAGTTCTTTTAGCTATGACAGAGATTTTTTCTTTTAAATACAAAAGATACAAACAGACGACAGATCAAGTGCCTTTTGTTGTCACACCCTTGTGTGCCACTGTCTTTCCCTCTATATGCCAACTGGAGCATGCATGCCCCAGGTTGCCGACTCCTGGACTAGAGTATGGCGAAGGGGTACTGTACGACCGCATCACCTGTACCTCATGCATGCATGCAACTGACATTGTCCTTACAAATACTTCACAATGCACTTACCACACACATGACAACGGTACATTCCCTTTTTTATGATGCCCCTTGAGGAGGTCTCCCAACCAGAGGAGCACTCTGGTTGGGCAGGAAAGGAGCTTCCACTCTCTTTCCACCAATGCCTCCCGGCTCTCCCGCCTGGGGGGGCCCTGTGGTGGTCCCGCTGGCCCTGGCTTGGGCAGCGGGTGTGATTGCCCGGCGGGCTGGTGTTGGGGGGTTCCTGGCTGCCACTACTGCGGCGGGGGCCTTGGTTTTGGGATGACTGGGCACTCTCCCTCCTTCTTTTTACATTTCATCATCCACCTCAGAAGAACAGAAACACTCACTCGAGCACAGGTGCTAGCTCACCTTGGCACAAAAAGTTTGCATGACTGAATGAAATGTTTCACATGTGTTGGTCGGAAAGCATACGTGTGTGAACATTAGTAGTCTTGTGTACATGTTGACATGTTTGAATGTGAACATTTTCGGAACCAACAGGTATGTATGTAACATTTGAGTGTGTGTGTGGACAGGCCCCACCCTTATAGACTTGTATTACATCTGAACCTAACCATAATGATTATAAACATCCATCAACTTGTTGCTTTATGCTGCTTCATGGTTTTAACCCCCCCCCTCCCTCTATATTAACCCTTCTATCCCCACCGCTCTAACATCCCTCTCTGTTCTTCCCTCCTTTTCTTTTCAGTCCTGTCCAACAAAAAACAGTTACAAATATAAGTAAGATGAATAAAGTTTAGCCTAAATTACAAAACATTTTAATTCAAATATACATCTGGTATGTCAAAAGATTCATAACCCTGTTGTAACAGTAAAATATATCTAACACAAGAGGCTTTCAGCTCTCACCTGTTTGCTCAGCTTTTGGACAGGACAAGTTAAAGAAAATAATAAATAAATAAATAAATGTGACAGCCATTTGAAAGTTTAGGTCATTCTGGACTGCACACAGCAAGTATTCATGATGGATGAAAACGGTCAAATTAATTCATGGTTAACATTTGGGGAAAGAATAACTGTCTAATAAAGAGACATTCTTTTCAGGTGCAGAAAGAGATACACAAAGAGGAGATCTGTTCTTTGTTAGAACTTCAAAGTCAATAAGATGAATAATGTGGAATGTCCTAAAAAAAACTGCATATGGTCAGGACCATAAATATTTGGAACGACACGTTTTTCCTAATTTAGTTTTGGGGACTGTATAAAGACCCTCCTTTTAGTCAATTATTGCGCTGCTGCCTTCCTGCCACCCAACTGTCACTGAACTGCCCACTGCACGGCCTTAAATTGTGCCCGGGCGGCCACTGACCGATGTCAAAAAAATTGTCCGGTTGCTGTAAAATTTTAATTCAATTTAATTCAATTCAATTTTTTTTTCAATTATATTCATTCCTCACAAAAAGAAAACCTCAAAGCTGTATTTTGATCCATTCACACATTTCTGAGCATTCCTCTAAAAACCCGCGCTCTTCGCATCAGCCCCTCCCAACCCCTTAATAACGAGTGTGTTCTCAAGCCGATGTAGACAAGTAAGAACAGCCCCTTCCAGAGAGAGTCTGCACTGCCAGCATTACCCCCAGGCTAACACACAGACCCAGTATTTCAGCGGAGCTAGCGATGATTGACAAAAATGCTTTCTTTTATATGCATATGTACATTCAACTCTAGGTTGATGTCATGAAATGGACGGCACCCACACGGAGCAAAAGCTGGTGCCTCAGAGATTGAGTCGTCTCATCTATGGGTAGGAAAATAGCTTGTGAAATTACTGATATTTAATAAATGTTTAATTTATTATTATTTTTTAATTTTTATTTATTTATTATCATACACAAGAATATTGTTAGATGTGTTAGTGTCAGGTGTGAATGTGAGAGTGCATGGGTGTGTGATTGTGGCCCTGCGACAGACTGGCAACCTGTCCAGGGTGTCCCCTGCCTTCACCCGCAAGTGGCCGGGATAGGCTTCGGCAGCCCTGTGACCCAGAAAGAGACAAATGGCGTAAATGGCGTATATTTATATAGCGCTTTTCTACCTACAAGGACAAAGCGCTTTACAGTCACAGACTCATTCACCCAGTCACACACACATTCACAAAGCGGATTGGAAGAGGAAGGAAAAAAAAAAAGAATATTGATTACTATTAACAGCCTAAGAGTGGCATGGCATAGGCCAATTAACCTTTTCATAAAGCCTCCATAGCCACTGCACAGCGTGTGAAATGTTGCCTAGTGGCCACCTGCCAAATTTTCTGAAAAACGTTGCATTTCATTTCCATGCATGAAATAGGATATGTGACTGTAGTCATATACTGTTGGCGTGTCATAAAATGTGTTCACTGACAATGTTTTCTAGTAAACTAACATTTCAATTAGCGCTACTGCTAGCACAAAGCGACCAACTGCATATTTTGTACAGTAGCAGAGAAAAAGAAAAAACACTTTTGTGATGACATAAGATTTCTATAAAGTTGCTTGAACAGAGTAATAAAAAAGAATAACTGAAAAAAGATGTGTTTAATAGAACTTCCTTTGTTTACTTTGCACAAAGGATACAATTGCTAAAGCTAAAAATATTTTAGCCGGTGGTACAAAACAGGCCAGTCTCAAGCTAAGTTCACACTGAGCGTGATCTTTAGGGACATCCAGTTTCAAAGTGAAGACAATGCACAGATGCGATTAGAGGTCATGCAGTGCAATTTAAACATCGGACGTGGCTCATCGGCCTGGCAGTAGCATGTTTTGGACATTGCGATAAGTTTTCAGAGTTTAACTGTATATACTTTGGCAAAGAAACTAAGTCAATCAATCAGGGACTTACCTTTGGCCTGTGACTTGATCAGTGGGTGGAGTACAAAACTATCATGGAGGAGAATCGTAATATATTTTTTTCTTTTTTTGTATTAGGACAATAATAAAAAGTTCCTCCAATTTTATTCTTTTTTTAAATTTGTTCCTTCTTGGACCAAAGTGGGACAACATGTGGTCAAGCTGGGTCACAGAGGAATGGAATTACTGTTGACTGCCGTCATTCACACGCACCTCCTACTGTAGATGACAATCCTTAATGTACTGGGAGTCTATGAATAATCTCATGAACTCAGACATGCAGACATGATTACTGAAGTGTTTATAGAACTCTTCAAAAAATACTTGATCTCTTAACATCATGCATGTCATTTATGCATTGTAAATTAGATTTACAGATAGTCAATGCCCTGATGTTCCGATAAGGCTAAAAACTATTTTAAAAAAGCAAAAAAACATTGTATGTTATTCTACATGTTCTCTGACAATTTCAAAGAAATTCAAATTTCAAATTCTTCTCTAAAATACAATCATTTCTCTTTTGCATGGGTGGATATGTTTCCAAACACTTTTAAAGAAAATTGAAACACATGAAACCTGTCAAATAAGAAAAGGAAACAAAAAAAAAAAAAAAAAAAAACACAACAGAGTTTAGTATGGCTTTAGTATTTGTTTATCCTTTTGACACTGAAGAAATTTTTATTTGTCATATATTGCAAATGTTTCTACAAAACCTATTCTATTGCACTCAACCTGGTGTGAAATTAGTTGTTGGTCCAACGTCAGTTTAATAATTGCTAACACGTGGTTAGCTATATATGTGTATGTGCTTTAATAAGTTGGCTTTCTTGTTTCATTTTATGATATGTCAGAGCTTTGAGTCTTCCATGTGCTCCTTCGCCAATCTGAGAAAGTGTTTGTAAATGTAATCATGTTCAGGAAAAAGCTGACACTTCAGTTTAACACACAAAAAGGAAACAAAGGAAAAACTGTTTAAAAAAATGATACAGGTTCTTTATATATCATGGGGGGACACGAGGATTGGTGTGGAAAAAAGTGAACTTTTCAGCTCAGAGTGAGGTTTTGACAGCTGAGATGATATGTGAGCTAGAGAGACAGAGAGAATGACATGGAGGGAAAAAGGAAGAGAGCGGATAACAGAAATAGCTGAAGCTCTTTATTATCACCTCCACCTGTCTGCCTTTCGCACTTCTAATTACTTCTGCAAATAGCACAAAATGAGGAGAGTATGTAAGTGTGCGGGGGTTCATTCTCGTGTGTTTGTGTACTGAATGTTTCTAATTCTTTCACCAGTTCTTGCCTGGCTTTACACGTTTTAAACATGATTTACATATTTAAAAGTGTCTTGTAAAGGCTGCGTGTCGAGTCCTTGCGCGCCAGAACTTTTGCTTCGTTATTGTGTGTATGTGTGCACAGATTATATGTCTGCTGTTACCCACCTGGAAAGAGGCGGCCTGGTGAGAGGAGCTTAAGGAGAATCTAATCCTTGCCTTAATGTGACAGCAGCATTTCTGTGAAAACACCATCATTATTAAACTGTTGAGCATTTTGGTGCGAGTTAGAGCAGGCCTCAGACGCACACCCTCACATCCTCTTGACAGCAAGCGTTGTGCGGGAGGACACAGCAAGGCTGGCTCCGAGTGTCGGCTTAAGCGCGCTGAGCATCCGATGTAGGTCAGGAGTATTGCAAAGTGCGCCTCAGACTCTTCTCTGACTTTTGCTTGAAACCAAATTCTACCAGAGGGATTATGCAGAGACAGCTTCAAACCACCCCTTGCTCATACACACACACACACACACACACACAAACACAAATGTCCAACAGCACACTAACTTGTTAAGAGCTTTTTTGAATCTAGGTCAGCCAAGAGGTGGAGATATTGTTGACCTTTACTACCTACAGCATACTCAACCTATGTAGGCAAAGAAAAACACAAAAAGGCCCTGCCTGCATCTAATATGCAAGTATTTTTATTATATAGTCCCAAATAGTAAAACTTGATCATGTGAATAACAGGAATTTCGACCATCGGCTACAATGCCAGCTTGACGGCGACATATTAAGCTATGTTTATAGACGATGTGTTTATACTGCCTTTGAGAAATTAATAGTTGCAGTTTGTGCCCGGCTGGAATTATATGCCACCATGTCTTTTATATATCAGAACAGAGCTGTGAAACAAAAAGCCTGGAGCGAGATTCACGAGATTTGCAACACTTGGACACAGGCCACGACAGGCACCACAGCTCCGAACAGCAGCATAGACAATAGAGGTGGAAAACTTCGTCCACACGTGCTCAGTGTCACAACTTCCCTCGGTACCTGTTTAAAGCACTCCCGGAATTGGGAGTTAAAGACCTCCCTGATGGAGGGCTCAGCCAGACGTTTCCAGTACCCCTCCAGAGAGACACCAAGAAGCCAGGCTACTTCAAACTGCTGGTTGGCGCATAGATTGAAACCACAGTCCACCTGTCCCCCACCCAAAGGCAAAGGGACATGACCCTCTCATCCACCAGTGTGAACTCCTACACTTGGCGGCTGAGCTGGGGGCTCATGAGTAAGCCCACACCAGCCCGCCACCTTTCACTATGCACAGTTCCAGAATGTTAGACATTCAAACCCTTCTCAAAGGATTGAGTTTCAGAGCCCAGGCTGTGCGTGGAGGTGAGCCCAACTGTGTCTAGGCAGTACCTCTCAACCTACCGCACAAGCTCAGGCTCCTTCCCTCCCAGAGAGGTGACATCAATGTCCCAAAAGCCAAGTTCCATGACCAGGGTTTTTGGCCGCTGAGGCACCCGCCTTCGACTACCACCCAAACCACATTGCACTGGCACCTTTTGAGCTACTGGAGAGTGTTCCTACGTCGTTCTTTTGGGCTGGACCTGCTCTACATTATTACTCATAACAAAGTTCCACAAAATTTGATAAATTCCAAAGAACTGAACTTTGTTTAATTTGCTGCATTATGAGGTCATTTTTAAAGGCTAAAACTCAGAGGCAGAAAAGCCAGATCAAGAAACACCAGGGGGACAGACCAACTCTTAACCAGGGACAGAAAAAGGAACTGTGAAATGCTGGATTGTAAGCTAAGGTACAACAAACTGGCAAAGACTGTGAGGAACTGTCAGTTCTAAATACCGTGGCTCACAGGTAATGTTCTCCCCTTTATTATGTCCCGAGTAATAATTTGAATAAGTTGAAGACGCTGTTAAGACAAGATGTTGTTACAGGAAGTCGCCCATCTTGTATTTTCCTCTCAGCAAGCACACAGACTTAAGTTCATCCTCTGACATCTACTTCTGTGTTCAGGCTTTTGACATCATCGTCTGCAAGTTGCTTTATTTTTACTAGATGTACAATATTGAGTGTTTATTTTTGTAAAAACGTTGGTGGCAAATATATATTTGTTGACTACTAGATGTTTGAACGATGGTGGATTAAGCTAATTTTATTCATATTGGACTTTTCTAAGGACAGGTTTATTTTCTGTTTTACAGTTTTTTCTCTTTTTTGGAGACATTGTTGGAGCAACAAATTTGGATCTATGGACATCCTGACTTTGCTCATGTTTCTGAAAGGAGTTATTCTTACTGCTGAATTGCGTTACTCGCAGGCAGAGCAGGACAGTGATTAGGCTCACCAGAAGGGGACTGGGAGACTGGAGAAAAACTCACCACAGATCATGACACACACCCTCATAGATATTTTGTTTGAGGATGCTCCAAAGGTTCTCAATAGGGTTGAGGTCAAGAGAGGATGGGGGGCATACCATCAGTTTATCTACTTTAATGCCCATAGCAGACAATGATGCAGAGGTATTCCTGACATGAGATGTTACATTGTTATGCATGAAGATGATTTAGTTACGGAAAGCACAGTTCTTTTTCAGTCAGAAACTCCACATACTTTCTGTAGTAAATTCTTACACCTTCAGGGACCCCGAAGGGGTCGACCAGCTATCTCTTCATGATTCCGGCCCAAAAACATGAGTCTGACACCTGCTTGCTGATGTTGCAGCCTTGTTGGGACATGGTGGCTGTTGCACGCAAAGATTTTTCGCTGTTTTCTTTCTTTTTCCCTATGCATATGATCCTTGAGCTGAGTGGGCGGAGTGTACTTACCTGGTGGAGACCTGACGAACTGTCCAACCACACACCAGAGCCTGGCACCAGGATTGCAAATAAGCTCCTTAAGATGGATGGGAATGGGGGGCTCATTCTTGCTTCACTACTCTCCTGTGAATGCTTGTGTGCAGCTCAGTCCCCCTTTGTGCTGGAGTGTGTTGAAGGTTTGTGGACAGGTAAGACACCTCACGTAGCCTCTCGTAGCCTATCTTCTGTTATCCACAGTAGGCAAGTTGGTTGGCGCCACCTCTTGTATAATTTGATTCCATTTTTGTAGAAGTCAGAATTGTATCTTTTTGACACCTAAATGCAATTTGTTTAAAACATTTGAATTTATTATGCAATGTATATCCTCCTTAATGAGAAAAATGCTACAAAAACATGTTAAAAAACAAACACAATTTTCATGGGAGTTGGTCTTTCTTTAGGTATTTCGATTCATTCAGTAACCAAGTATTAAATAGTTTGGCTTGGTGACACATGAAGAAGCAAACCACAGTGTTTAACCACATGATAAATATCTTAGTAAAACTGGTATTTAAGTAAGAAAGTTTTTTTATTAGGTAATGTTTAAAAACAAACTGAACTGAACTGAACTGAACTTGTGCCTGAAGCCTATCGCCAAATGTTCAGACAGCGGATAAAAAGTCCGTCACAAACTCATGAGGAGTTTTTTCGTGAAAAGAGCATTCTCTTTGATAAATGGTGCACAGCATCAAAAGCTGATGATTTTGTTTCTCTTCGGGAACTTATGTTATTGGAAGAGTTCAAAAAAAGTTTGCCGGAGAGTCTTGTTGTCTGAATGAGCAGAAAGTTAACTCTGTGACAACGGCAGTGGTGCTCGCTGATGAGTATGTGTTAACTCACAAAACATCCTTCCCTGTGCCAAACAACCACCTGCTGTACCTCAGCCAACTCACAATAAACCATGTGCATCCAGAGAAACAAGCAAGTGTTTTTATTGTCAGAAAACTGGACATTTCATTGCTGACTGCGTTCTCCACCAAACTAAATCTGAAAACGCCCAACAGAGTCCTTCTAGTCCAAAAGGGATGGGAGTCATCTTAAATTCAGGTAAAGGTAAGAAACATCCAGCCTCCTGCTTTAAACCTTTTATATTTGAAGGTCTTATCTCGCTCAGCGGCAAGTGCTCAGTGCGCATTTTGAGGGACACAGGTGGTTCCCAGACCGTTATTTTGGCAAATGCACTGCCGTTTCCAGTTTCATCCTCCTGTGGATATACCTGAATACTTTGTGGTATTGGCATGGAGTATTCTCCACGCCCTGTTCATCTCGTATACCTAAAATCTGAGTTAATTACAGGTATTTTTCCCATGGCAGTTTGTCCGGAACTGCCCATAAAAGGTGTTACAGTTTTGCTGGGAAATGATGTGGTTGGTGAAAAGATTGTGCCACATCTCGCGGTACTGCAGAAAATCACCTTAGTGCCGCTGAAACGTCAGCGCAGAACCCCAGTGCGCCATTACTCGCGCGCAGCCGCGAGATGACTTGTCTGATGGTTTGTCTATGCCTCTTCTTTCAGGAACTAACCGTGTCACGACGTCGTGTGAACATGACAGGTTTTCTTTCAGACAGGTGACAATAGGAAAGGATCAAAGGGAGCCGTCTGATTTGGGGCACTCTAAGTCTGCGTATGCACACAGCGACGTGCCGCACGGAGAGCTGATCCACTTGTACGCACAGGTTATTTCGGTAGATGTTCAGGCCTGAAGCATGAGTTCCGGCTCGGAACTCCCAACCTGCTCCTCCGGCACACGGTTTTGTTGGAGAGGAGAGCCAGTTAGGTGATGACCTGTCTAGATTGGATTCAAGTTCTTCCTTTAAAGTAAGTTGTGCATCACACACTTCATTTGTTTTGGTTGGTTTGCTTGCAAACCTTTATATTTAAAGGTTTGTTAGCTTAAGGGGAGGGGTATTTCAACCCCTGGTATTGACTGCTTGTTTTGGGTGTGTGTATGTGTTTGTGTTTCTAGCTCCTGCAGAAGTCCAGCTCCTGCACAGACGCTGACTCCGCCCCCTCTGCAGTGCTGATTGAGGCTGCTACCAATCGCCTGGTTTTGAAGGAAGCTTTTAAAGCTCCCAGGATCCTCTGCTCCAGTGGCAGATGCATTCCGGTGTGGGAATTTGTATCTTCAGCCTGCCCCTGCTGTCTGCCTGGCCTTAGCTCGAGAAAGCCTCTGGTTTCCCCCTTAGTTTGATTTTGGTTTTGTCCTTTTGTTACATTTACTCTTGTGGTCTTTTGTTTTCATTTTGAGTTATTTGGTGTCTTGCTGTAAAGCATGAGCATTTAAGTATGCCATTAATTATTCCCCCTTTGATGCTTTGTTGGTTATTTTTCTTTAGATACCTTTCATTTTTATGTGTCACCAAATAAACGGCTGTGTGGCCAACCTTAACCCCGCCCGTTAATCATTATTTTCTTTATGTTGCACATTTCTCCCTCCTCCCTAAAGTAGGAGGTAACAGTCACAATCGTACACCCATGCACACTCACGCCTATGGACATTTTAGTGTAACCTATGAAGCATGTATTTGGACGGTGGGAGGAAGAAGGCCGGAGTCCCCAGAGAAAACCCACACATGCACAGGGAGAACATGCTCCACTCATTGATGTGCACGTCCCCCAGCCGGGACTTGAACCGGGGGCCTTCTTGCTGTGAGCTAGAACGGTAACCACCACACCACCGCGCAGCCAATCCAATTGTCACTTGGATATTTAACAATAATAATGTCACTTATCAAAACAAATCCAACCTAAATTCCCCTCACAAGTGGAGTATCATCTCATAGAAGACACGTTACACTGTCCAGTATGCATGTTTTCTCTGCAGGCCTCTTTTCAGTACATATTTTGTGGTGTCAGAAAGACATATAACTTTGATGCAGGTGTTTCCTGACCTCTTTTTCTTAGCAGAGCAACTGCTTTCTACAGTCTTTAGAGCAGGAAAGTGCAAACGCTTACAAATTTACAAATTTATCAAAATAGAAGGATATATTATAAGAAAATCCCAAAATATGTTTTCAACTATTTTTGTTGTAAACTATTGATACGTTTTTTAATGGCATTTGATCTGAACTGTAGGGTTCGTTTTTCTTGCTAGGGGGTGAGGCAGCTTTATATTTAACATCATTTAATAAAGTTCCACTTCCTCTATGAAGACATGCATTTTAAATCAATAAAACAGTCATTGCAAAACAAAAAATGGTTCAAATGTTTAGTTTAACAAAAATCATTAGGAGTTCCATGTAATAATATGTGATATGTAAGGACATCAGCACATTTGAAGTCTGAGAAAATTCATGTTTGCTTCAATGGGGACTTGGAAAGTGGTTGCTTAGTTTTCCATAAGAAAAATAATTAATAGCTGAATCTCAAAGTCAACAAAAGTGCATTACAAAGGTGTCTTTTATCAAGTTATTTAGACCAGTGGTCTACAACCCAAAGGCTTTGGACCTGTTTCTTTTTGCAGAAAAAATCCAATGAGACCATAATAGACCACAAAAATGCATGATATTCAGCAACCGACTGTCCAATGTTTTGAGGATGCTGCTCAAACAGTGAATGCAGGTTTTTATTATATTAAGAAAATACCATTTTTAGTGACCGTTTTTTTGGTCGTGACATTATGAGCTGACCATGTCTTACCCAGCAGGAGAATCTCAGACCAGAGGCTTACAAATGCCATCAGCTGAGCTGTTGTCGGTCATGGTTCTAGATGTGCTTAGGTGAGGACTGCCGGGCATTTCTCTCTTCATGCCGGCTCCATTTTGAGTTCCAAGAGAGTTCCAAGTTCAGCATTGGGGTTCATTTGAAGCTTTTTCCACGCATCTGCTCACTGAGCTGCTGTTGCGGATCTCCTCAGACTGTGGCAAGAAGCCTGTAGTGTTGCAGATTACGCTTTGGAGTTCGTGACTTTGGCTGCCATTGCTCACTGGCTGGACGAGACGCTGGTGGATATTTTTCTTCAGGGTCCCTCCGGCACACTCAAAGATGAGCTGGCAGCGAGAGAAGTTCCAGAGGAGCTGGAGAGGCTGATCGATCTGGCTCTCCACATCAATAGGAGAATGAGGGAACGAGGACGAGAAGAATGCCGCTCTAAAGATTTTTTCCACTGTGGCCCGTGTGTTCTACTCCGATTTAATCTGTTTCTTGTGTGAATTCTACTTCCTCTTCGGACTGGGTGTAACTGTGATCAGGATGTCTTTTTCCTGCTGAACGAAAGAGGCACATGGGAGCGAGGCTGTGTTTGTACTGTGGACACCCCAGTCATTATCTTCGCAACTGTCCTAATACCTTCATTTTTTTTTCTTTTTTTTTTTTTTCCGGTTCCGGGTTACACAGCAGGACGCGTGGCGTGCCTCTCTGCGAATATTACTATCTTCAAATTACTTAAAAGGTTGATTTTCCCCAAAAAAGAGAGCTGACCATGCCCCAGAAGAAACCCCAGGAATACGAAGACCTCAAAAAGACTCTTGACATTATTCAAGAAACGCTGAAAGGTTTTATGGAACAAGTGTCGGCTAAGCTAACGCCACTTTGGGAAATGATGGAAGAGTTCCGAAGATTTAGGGCTCAAAACGAGCAGCGAGAAAACCGGGTCGAGATTCTGGAGAAAAGACTGGACGATGTGGAACAGCAAGTAAGGATGAATAATGTCATTCTCACTGGAGTACCAATCAAGTCTCGAGCGAAGCTGAATGCAGCAGGAGCCAGCACTGCTAATGCTAGCGCTAGCATAGCTAGCAGTGCTAATACGGAGATCGGTGCAGAGTCTTTGGAGCAGGAAATACATTCATTTCTCACATCTAAAGGGATTTCCCTGGATCTCAATACCATCGAGACCTGCCACCTGCTCCCCAGGAGAAAGGAGACGGATAAACCAGCGATCCTCATCAGGTTTGTGAATCACAAACACAAGCTAGCTTTGATGACCCAAAGGAAACACCTGAAAGGTTCGGCTGCTTATCTGAACGACCATCTGACCAGAAGGAATGCTGAAATCTCAAAACATGCACGGCTTCTCAGGAAGCTTAAGCAGATTGAGAACACTTGGGTTAAAGGCTGCAGGATTTATGTCAAACCGCTCGGTCCAGAGGACCGGTCCAAGGTTCTGGTTGTGAACACCATGAAAGATTTGGAAAGTGTTTAATCACGGTCGTCTGAAACAACATGGAGTAATAAACCAAAGAGCCAAATAATTTCAAGAAATATGACATGTGGATTCATCACTTTCTCTGTATGTCTGACGTAACCTGAATAACAGCAGAGTTCTGACCTGCAGACAACTTGACCTCAACTTTCACCGTCGCTGATATCAGCTGAAGAAGGATATGGACCTGAATCTAATGTCTGCAGACATAACATCGAAGAGAACTATTAACTCTGTTTTGAACCCAGAAGACCGGCTGTTATCAGTAAAAGAAGAAATACCAACCTTGGACAATCGACAGTTATGGACCCTTTTTACTTTTCCCCTACAGCATTACTTTATTATAAAAAAAATAGAAATACAAAAAAAATATTTAAAAAAAGTAAAACAAATGATTAATCACTTATTGAAAATGGTTAAATTGATTGACTTTTAATGATATTACTTCACTTTCTCCTAAAATTGATAAATTGATTCAAAAATCTTTCCTAATGTAGCATAATTTTGCACATGTTTTTAACTTTTGATAATTGATGAAATTTTGCTATGAAAATTCCTGAAACAGTGTTGTGTCTACTTTACTGATATAGTATTATGTTTTATTCATATGAATGGCTTTTATAAGTAACATAATCTGCATATATTTCAGATGACTGATCTGCATTTGCCATGTTGATTTCTAAAATAGTTATTTTTGACGTAATACTTAAGTAATTCATCTTTGTCATGTGCTTTATCGATATCTTATGATTTTTAATTCTGTCTGATAAAAACTGGGAACCGGATATTGATAAATCAAGTAATAAAATGGTTATAGTATAACAGGGTTGGATTATATAAGTTCGCTTCCTTCCACTCCCTTTCAAGCAATATTTATTAATATGTCTAATTATCCTAAGTTTGATTAGTTACTGTATGAATGTATAACTGATGATTATATTGCTATTGTGTATTATTTCTACTTAATTGCTTGAAATAAACCATTTCAAATAAAAAAAAAATAAAAAATGTCCAGGAGAAACCTGGTAAGTCGTGTTACTTCTTTTTCCCATCCCTCAAGGCCACAGAAAAGGATCCTGGTGTCGCATGGACAGCTCCATGAGGAATTTTAGACTTTGATAGGATCAGGCTCTGATGGAGATTTCATTTCTCAAGTAGTGGTGAGCAAATTAAACAGTCCTGTTGAACCTTTGAAATCACCCTTATAGCAATGAGAGCTATGCTAGCGTTAGCATCGTCTGGTGTGTAAATAGCTGTAATTAGCATGGCTCTTAGCTCTTAGGTTGAGTGGACGGCATTTAACGGAAAAGGATTCTAAGTCCGGTGGACAATGTTTGTGGAAAATTAGGCAATCTTTTGACCAGTTATTATGTATATACACGCACCGGCCTCCCCCTCTGTTCATACCCGAGCCTTCTTTGTTCTGGTCGCTACGGTGAACAACGCAGCTTCAGGAAAACTAAAAAAGAAATGTTGTGCGCCCAGTTCAGTCACATACAGTCAGTACGAGATCTGTGAAAAAATTGTCTATTATTGTCAAATATTTAAATATTGCCTGACATTAAACCAATATGTGGCCTGAAAAGGAGAAAACTGTTTTAGACGTTTAATCCACAAAAACCTATTACTGTTACTTACCAGAACTTTTTCTTGAATCTTGAAATATTTTTGGACTTTTTGTCCTCATGTGGGATCCAAATCGATGTCCCAGATTTGATTTTGTTTAAGGAGGCTCAGGTTTTTGTAGCCTTCCGCTCAGGCGGAGACAGGGGGTAAATTTGGCCTTTAGGCGGTTGAGTTCCTGGCAAGAGGTCAATAGCACAATCAAAAGGGCGGTGGGGGGGGGGGGGATTTAGCTCGAACCTTACAGAAAACACTGCATAGATCATGGTAAACAAAGCGAACATTACTGAGACCAGACGGGTCTGGAGACTGCTGTGCTGTAACAGGATTACAAAATGCAGCAGAAGAGAGACAGTTAGGTACACAAAAGGGACTCTATGACAAAACCTGTCCAGTAGACCAGTCAATATGAGGTGTGTTTGCATAACCACTCATCCGTTTTATGTGGTTTCCGGTCACAGACACAGACATGTGAATAGTACGACATGACACTTTATGGATAACAGACCCATTTATGGCGTGAATGACTAATGTTAGGTTAAGAAATTAACCCCGGTTCTCTGAAACATGAGTGAGATATCTCACTATGGGACACGCCCCCTGCGCTGTCCCCCAGAAGCTCTTTCACATTACGCCAGTCCTGACTGGCAGACAGAAGGTGACGTCTGCTCTCAGGAGGCGGGACTTCCTCCTGCTATAAGAGCCTGACGCCATCTTCTCTCCTCAGTCTAAGTAAGCACACCTCTTCTCGCTCCAGGCAAGGAGGGTGATCTGGTGAGATACCTCACTCATGTTTCAGAGAACCGGGGTTAATTTCTTAACCTAACTTTCTCTTTCAACACTTGTTTCGGTATCTCACTATGGGATGTAGAGACTCCCGTTTTGCCAGATAAGCTTACCCCGAAGACCAACAGAGAGCAGCCAGCCTGATTATACAGGTGTAGGTGTGGACCCCACACCTAGCACTGCATGAGGCAGCCCTGGTCTAGTGACATCCAATCTATAAAATCTGATGAACGTGTGATGTGTTGCCCAACTGGCAGCCGTGCACACGTCATCCAGAGAAATTCCCTGAAAAACTACCCATGATGATGCCATGCCACGAGTGGAATGAGCGCGCAGGCTCGCCAGGGGTGATAATCACTTGCTGTTATAAGCCATGGTTATAGCACCCACAACCCAGTGTTACAGGGGTTGTTTGGTTATGGGCTTACCTGTGTGAGGAGAGGCCCACGACACAAACAGCTGCTCAAATTTTCTGAAGCCAGCCATCCTCTCCACACACACGCGCAGGGCCCGCACAGTACACAATGTGTGAAGCCTCTCCTGCTTCGTAGAGGAAAAACGAGGAGGGTTGAATGCAAAAAACTAAATGGGGTGGTAAGGTATGGCAGGGTTGAAAACCTTGGGCGTAAATGCCGGATTCGGTTTAAACAAAACCTTAGAATCCCCCCTAGAGAACTGCAAACAGGACAGGTGAACTGACAATGCATGGATGTCGCTCACTCGTTTAGCAGAAGCCAGTGCAATAAGCAGAGCTGTTTTAAAAGAAAGCGCTTTGAGGTTCACTTGTCTCAGTGGCTCAAACGGTGCGCACGACAATGCGTCTAGCACCACTGGTAAATCCCAAGGAGCAACAAGGCTTTTCGACACCGGTCGGAGCCGACGTGTGGCCCTCATAAACTGACAAATAAGCGGATGCTGGCCAACTGTTTTGTCATTAAGACCTATGTGACAGGCAGAAATATCCGCCAGATACACTTTAATGGTGGAAAAGGACAAACCTTTTTCAATCAGTTACTGAAGGAACAATAGATTGACTGGGACGGGGCTGTGGAACGGCACTACGGCCATTTTAACGCACCAGTCCTCAAAAATGCGCCATTTGGTGCCGTAGGCGGAGCGAGTAGACCACGCCCTGGCACTCTGGATCGTGTCCACGACGTTCTGTGGGAGTCCAGCTGCCATGAGATTTAGCCTCTCACGGGCCAGGCCCACAGAGCCAGGCGTTATGGATGGGGGTGAAAAATTTCCCCGCGGGCCTGCGACAGGAGGTCCCTGCGTAAAGGCAGAGGCCATAGTTGGCTGTGCAGCATCTGAACGATATCCGCTAGCCAGTGTTTCCCGGGCCACCGAGGGGCTACGAGGATGAGAGAGTGTTTCCCCTCTCGAACCCTGGTGAGGATAGGGGCAATCAACTCCAACTCCTCACAGAGCCTTTGCATAGTGGCCACCGCTGGTCCCAATAGGCTCTTTGGCACATCGAGGAGTTGAGTCTTCTCCTTCTGAGAGAGACTAGGTAGGTTCAACCACCGGGCTCTTTCTTGGACTACCATGAGGGCCATGGCTCGCCCAGAGGCTTGGACTGCGGACCTGTGGAGACGCAGACAAAGGTCTGTGA
Organism: Oryzias latipes; assembly: GCF_053564925.1. Taxonomy (NCBI): domain Eukaryota; kingdom Metazoa; phylum Chordata; class Actinopteri; order Beloniformes; family Adrianichthyidae; genus Oryzias; species Oryzias latipes. Next base: position 8,546,137 of record NC_136244.1, read on the forward strand.
CCATGCATAGCTCGTCCCACAGGTCTGGGGTTGGTGTGGTTGACATCTGTTCCTGCAGCTCTGCCTGGTAGGCTAGGAGCAGAGAAGATTCATTACGGCCTTTCACCGATGTGGCAACGGCCTTGTAGCCCTTTTCGGTGAGAGTTGACTGGAAGCAGTCAGCTTTCGAGGGCAGTGCGGGGCCTGCGGAAGTCATGGTGGACTTCTGCGTCGGGTGCAGGTGGGATGCCAGCAGCGGTTCGACTGGAGGGATATGTGAAAACCCGTTCCCCTCCATGTCGGCCCAGTCCAGAGCCGAGCCTCCCAGGACGGGGCTTTTGGCTGAAAAGGGGGTGCTCCAGGACCTGGTCGCTTCCTCCAAGCACTCAGGGAAAACTGGCAGCAGCTGTCTGCTGGAAGACTTGGCTTTAGGCAGTCTTTTTCCCTTATAGCGAGACGTGGTGGTCTCAGTGACGGCTTCATGCCACTTAATGCGGAGCTTTTCAGCTGCTCTTCTGCAGACATCATGCAGGTCCATCGCAGTGGTCGGGTTTGGGAAGCCGTCGCACGCAGCCAGCGGCTTTGCAGCCGGTGGCAGAAGAAAAGGCTCGCTGTCCTCCTCGTCCTCCTTAGAGCCAAGGCTGATGGACTCGTCTCCGGAGTCGGACACAGTGTCCACCATGTCCTGGAACTCCGGGGCGCGGCCTCCTGCTCCTCCAGGTCCTCGAGTGGCGCGACCGCATCTAGCTGGTCGCCCCAGCTCGTGCCTGCCACCTCCCCCCGAGTAGACTCAGCTAGCTCTGGTAGTGGGGGGCTGGTTACCCCAAGATTGGATCCGCCTTGGACAGACCAGCAAGGCGCGCTAGTCTGCGTCTCAGGGTCTTGAGGGAGAGGCGCGCACAATGCTCGCAATTAGCCGGAGACGCTAACGCATCCTGGGCATGTTGCAGCCCCAGACACACAGCACAGGCAGAATGGGTGTCTGCCCCTGCAATTTTGCTGCTGCATGTGCAGGCTCTAGGCAGAGGTTTCACCATGTCCATGGCGAGGAAAGGTTCAGGCTCCATGACTTTGTCGACTCAGCGTAACCCAGACAAGCTTGAGTAACACGGACTAGCGTTCAGCGACCGAGTGGTTAGCTCGCTCTAGGAACAATTAAGCTAGCTTCGGATACTACACCCGCCGTCTGAGGATGCTTCTGGGAGCGAGAAGAGGTGTTAGACTGAGGAGAGAAGATGGCGTCAGGCTCTTATAGGAGGAAGTCCCGCCTCCTGAGAGCAGATGTCACCTTCTGTCTGCCAGTCAGGACTGGCGTAATGTAAAAGAGCTTCTGGGGGACAGCGCAGGGGGCGTGTCCCATAGTGAGATACCGAAACGAATGTTGAAAGAGAACACGGGTGATAAAGGTTCAACAGGGATTTTAAGTTTGTTCACCACCTCCTGAGAGATTATATCATCATCGGAAACAGAGTCAATTAGAGTCTCAAACTCCTCTTGAGCTCCTGCATGAGTCACCAAGACCTTGGTAGAGGGCCGTGAGGGAGAAGAGAAAGAAGATTTGCGGCTCACCAGTTCCCTCACTGCTGATGAACCCTGGAGTTTACCAGGCAGTCGCGCACAGAGTGTCGAGACTGTCCACAGTATAAGCAAAGACCCTCCCTGGGAGCTGCGGCTCCCAGCTGCATGGGCTCCAGGGGAGGAAGGAAACCCTGTCGTGGAGTGTTGGAATGGAGTGGTGGAACCTCCTCAGACAGCGGTGGGCGGAAGCCTGTGTTGCCACGACGTTCAAAAGCCCGTTCCCTCATCCGGCGGTCAATAGGTACTGAGAGGTCGATCAGTTCCTCCAGATCCTCTGGAATATCCCTAGCCGCTAGCTTGTCTTTGAGTCCGTCAGAGAGACCTCGGAGAAAAACGTCCACCAATGCGTCGTCCGGCCAGCGAGTGCTGGCAGCCAGAGTCCAGAACTCCACTGCATAATCCGAGACGCTGCAAGCCCCTTGCTGGAGGTGGGGGAGTTCTGAGGCCACAGCTTGATGAGGTGTAGAGGGATCAAAGACGGTGAGGAGATGAGTGGAAAAAAACACGGAAAGAGCGGCACATCTCAGCTCCGCGCTCCCACTCCGCTAACCCCCACCGTTTGGCTCGACCCTTGAAGAAGCTTAAAGCAAAATCCACCTTGCTCTGTTCAGACGGGAACTCGCTCGGGTTGAAATCGAAGTGAAGGCGACAGGAGGTGATGAACGCCCGGCAGTCCTCAGGCGTGCCATCAAACGGCTCCGGATGACCCAGTCGGGTTTGGCGAGGCGGGGACGAGGGAACATGCTCCAGCCTGGAGAGACGCTCATGGAGCTGTTGCATGCCGGACATGTATCCACGCATCTCATCGCCAGTTGCAGAATTTCCCTCGGTGGAAGAACCTGGTAAGTCCCTCAAGTCAGACCTTCCTGCTGGGTTGGACATGGTCGGAGAGTAATGTCACGGTCAGGTAGAGGAGAAAACCCAGACGCAGGCAGGAACAACTCAAAACAGAAAAGAATCCTGAAGAAGGGCTTTAATGCCAGAGGAAAAACAAGCTTGAAGGCTCATAGAACAGAATACGCTCCGACACTGAGCACAGAACAAACACACCTTAAATAGGCAGACAATCAATCAATCAGAAATGCAGAACAGCTGAGCAGAAGTCAGGCTTTCACAGGCTGAATGTAAATCCTACCTTTCTGCAAATCCCTCATAAGGAATAACTGGCTTGAACAAAACATTTTTTAAACTCAGGTAGATAAAATCATCTACCTGAGATAATATTTGGCTGTTCTTCTTTGCCTCCCGGCTGCTTCGTTTAGAAGTCAACACAGTTAATCTTTGTCCTCAATCTTATCCAATCCTCTGCATCCTCCTCGCTCACATCCAACTCCCTCGTGAGATAATATCAGATAATTATCCAATATTTATACAGTTTCTAAAGTTTGAACTGTTACTGGTACTTCATCAGCAACAATCTTCAAATATAAATATTTGTATAGCAAATTTTATTTTTATTTGTTTGCAAAAAAGTCGATGCGATCCAAATTATACCTCTAAAGTTGACTATCAAATATCTGCTTGCATTGTTCAGACAAATATGGCCTAATAATGCATAAGAATCAGGACTGAACAATCAACTTTTGCCAATTGTTCTTGTAAACAATCTTAGCTGAATCATTAGGAACAAAATAATTTGGCCAATGTTTGGGGGGGGGGGGGGGGGGACTAATAATTACCTCAAATTAATTAACCCTGGGAACATTGTCTTTTGTGTCAGATTGGCGCTATAACAGTGATAGATAAGCTACTCTGTTGACTCGAGCAAATTCAAGACACTTGAGGCCTTTCTACTAATTATACTAAATGAGTTCTAAATCTGACAAGCAGCAAGTCTTGTCCTTACAAGCTTTTCCGTCCTGGGCTTTCTGCACAAATGTGCAGATTTGAAATAGTCATAAAGTGCTTCATCCTAATGTTTTGGAGGAAAACACTATTAAAAAGACATTTTCTGAAGATGAATCACATGGTAGACATAAAGCCATAGAGAAACCTGAGAAAGTGTATTCATGCAGCATCCTCTTGCACACACATGATATATGTGTCAGCTTTTCATTAATTTGTAGCACATCTCTGCTCACCGTTTAGCTACTGCTGTCATTAGGAGACGAACGTATGAAGAAGCTGGAAGTGAAGTGTTTTAATTAACAGCTATATATTAGCATATCCAGAAAACAGTGAGTACAATGTTGCTAAAGCTAAAAAGAATAATAAGAAGGTTTTTCCACCATGACCATGGCTTCTGTAAGACCTGTCTCCCGCAGCATGCCCGTATGTTCATGAATATTTTTACTCAACAGGCTCACTGATTGGTCTAAAACGTATATATCTTGTGTGGGCCATTTGCATGCCCCGTGCAGGTTGCCAAACTTTTCTACTTACAAGGGCAGTTGTGACTAAGGCAGTACTCTGTATTACACAATGTTTGCCCTTGAAGCCTACTGTAAACTGGAATGTTTATGTAAAAAAAAAAGGAAGAAAACGCTATTTAACCTATTTCAGCTTCTTTGGAGCAACACATAAAAAGAATGAAACATTTTCAAAAGCATATTACAAAAATGTGGAAATAAGTCGGATTTAGAGATGTGAAGACTATCAATAAACTCATTATTGACATTCAACTTCTATACCTGTTTTGTCCCTTTTGGGGTCACAGGGCTGCCAGAGCCTATCTCAGGCATTCAGGGGCAAAGGCAGGGGACATCCTGGACAGGTCACCAGTCTGTCACAGGGCCACAATCACACACCCACACACACTCACATTCACACCTAAGGACAATTTAGAGTTGCCAATTGACCTATGAAGAATGTTTTTGGACGGTGGGAGGAAGCTGGAGTCCCCAGAGAAAACCCATGCCTACATGGGGAGAACATGCAAACTCCACACAGAAAGGTCCCCCAATGGTGATCTGTTTCAGGTCCCCCAGCCGGCACTTGAACCGGGGGCCTTCATGCTTAGAGGCAAGAGCGCTAACCACTCTCCTGAGGTCAGACCTGCATGTGCTGTGTGTAACCCTAATTAATTTTGACCTTACACCAAATCCACGATTGAATTTCATTCTCAGTCTGTGTTGATGTTGACAGTGTTTTCTTCTTGAACAGATGTGTACTGAATGACAAGGTATCTAAGGTTTTTGATTTGGCTCCCCCAAGTGGGGAAGAGGCACGGTCTTGTAGGCTTGCTTCAGGTTGGAGTGAAGCTTGTCAAGATTGTTCTCACCTCTGGTCGGGCAATGTACAAATTGTACAAATCTTGGGAGAACAGACTTAAGGCAGGCTTTGTCAAAGTCCTCAGCCAACAAAGGCTTCTACTGGTATTCCAGTTGCTTGGAAATGGGATGGAGAAAGGAGAGAGCAGCGCTGACGTCAGTGTCAGGTGGGATATAAACAGCTCTATTGACTACAACAGAAAGCTCACTGGGCAGAAAGAAGGGTTTACACACCACAGAGTTAGCCTCAAGAATTTTCTCAATGTGCTGATGTCCGCACATATCACATAGTATTACCAGAGCCTCAGTGGGTGAAAATGATTCTGCTTATACCAAGGGTACATCTAAATTTGGTGCAAGCCCCAAATTGGACATGCCAGTAGAGCAACTGGTAACTTTTCACAGGCAAATAATACTTATTTTAAGAGATTGTTATGTTTTTTTCCTGCAAAATAAACGAAAAACAAAGATCAGAGTTGATCATGCAATGTACTATTCACAATAAAAAAAAAAAAAATCAAAGCAATCAAAGCCAGTGTAGTGACTACATGGCCCATCCATGGTTGCTGATTTTCTTCTGATAAATTCTGATTATATATGTATGTGCTTTGTAGAGCTGTTTTCTTTTTATAAATAGTTTGGTTTGTCAAAGCACCGCACCCTAAATTATCTTTTATTTTCTGGAGATGACAGAGGAAAGTCTTCAGCTCCATCTATTACAGTTTTAAGTGATGAGTCTGACAGACCATCTTTATTGGACTTTATTATTGGAGCTCGTCAGCACATAAAGCAAATGGGGACATTGGAAAGCCCCTCCACAGTGCTGTCTATATAGTTTGCCAGCATGGACAAAATTGATTTCCAATACATGTGTCGGCACTGAGGGAGATTTGTGCCACGCAGATACTATTAACTTAGGAGCACAGTATCAGGCGTATTCTGCCAATCTCATGTGAGAATGCAGCAGGGAGGGAAGCTGCCAAACACCACACAGCTGTGTTTGGCTTTATGGAATTTGAAGTAATCTACCATTCCATTGTCAGTTCTGCTTTCTTTTTCCAACACCCCTCCCCTCTCCTTCTGCCCTGTCATCATCTTATCTTAAACCAGGGGTGTCAAACTCATTTTCACCGAGGGCCACATCAGCATAGTGGCTCTCTTCAAAGGGCCAGATAAAACGTATACATGTAACTAAATGTAATGAAAAATAAATGCAAGTACTCCTTAAGGTTAAAAAACTTATTATTTATTCATTACAACTTTTTAAAGTAACAATTACAGTTGCATAGAAAACAGATGTTTGCTTGTTACTCTAGCATAAATCCTTTTAAATTTTGTCCATTTATTAAAACCCACATAACTCCATTAATGAAGGTTCAAACTGTCCAAATGAATAAAGAAAAATAACATAAAACTGAGCTAGAAAGAACGTGTTTTACACGTGTTACATTTTACAAAAAAAAAGCTGCACACAGCCTTGCATCCAACTGGTGGTTTGATGAAAACAATTTGTCTGCATACACATAAGACCTGCAAACATTGAATAATGACAACAGCTACACATAAATAATATGTAATCAACTAAAGAAACATTTTATTTTGAGAAATTAAAAACATTTATGCTGACGCGGGCCACATAAAATAACATGGCGGGCCCCCGGGCCTTGAGTTTGACACATGTTAAACCCTGCAAATGGAGAATCAGGAAGTGTTGATTTCACGCTGGCAGTAAGGAACTGGGTCTGGCCCGACCCCAGGGGATGACTGTCTAGGGCAGAGACTGCTACCCGTGACTTGCAGGCAAAACAGGGTGACTTGGTGAGCACGAGCAAAAGCCAAGTCGATGAAATTGCCCATTGCCCCAGAATCTATCATGGCCCGTGTCCCTAATGACCGGTCATCCATTATCAGGAGGTCTTGAACTTCTAAGGTAAGGGCGGAATCACTCACTGACTTCCTGAAGTAGTGAGGTGGACGTTCGGGGCACGCTGCACAGAGGTGGCCAGACTGGCTGCAATTGAGGCAGAGGTTCTCCCGTTTACGTCTCTCTCTTTCCTCCAGTGTCAGGTGGAAGGAACCCAGCTGCATAGGTTTGTGGTCCACTGATTATTTGCTCCGCAGTGGAACCAAGGCCATCACTAATGGTTCTGGGATCGTGACACGGGATCTCCGGGTTCTCAGGATATTGTCCAGACAAATGGCCGTGGCGATCAGCAGCTCAAGGTCCTTATTCTTGTCTTCACAGGCCAGGTCTCGCTGAAGCTCCATAGTAGGATGTCGATGGAATTCTGTTTTGACGCTGCTTGCAGACCAGTTTGTCTGTGCCGGCAGAGTCCCTAATCTCAGTAAATTGGCAGTGGCCGACTCCCTGCCCTGTTTGATGTCTAAACCCCAGGGTCATTGCCATCAACAGAGTGATGGAACGCGTCATGAAGCAGTCGAGTGAAGGCCTTATAGGAATGAAACGGCAGGGAACCACTGGACCAAACCTTCCACTAACCATTCCAGCGCTTCTCCAGACAACAGAGAGCACAGAAAGGATACTTTAGCTTTTTCAGTGAGAGAAAGGTGCGACTGCTGACTTGTCTGGGAGCAAGGGCTGCTGTCCCCTGCCTTGCTCCTCCCTGGACCTACCGTGGGCCGGGTGGGTGGCTGCTCGGAGTGCGGAGCGGGTCTCCCTTGGGGGGGGGTCCTGGCTCGTACCTGGGGTTGGGGCGGGGGGATGCCCAGAACTCCTATGTGGTGATGGGGTGCTCGTCTGGGGCTGTGGGTGCCCTTCTTGGGTGCGGCCCTGCGTTGGGCTCTTCCGGCGCGGCGGGGCGGCTGCTCTCCTGGTTGGGCTGGGGCGGCACTCTCTCTCCCCCCATGCCTCCCTGCTCTCTGGCTCTGGGGGCCTCGCGGCGGTCCTGCTGGCCCTGGCCTGGGTGGCAGATTTGGTCGCCCGGGGGGTGGTTGTTCCCTGCCTGCTGCCGTGTTGCGTTGGGGGGCTCAAGCTGCCGCTGCTGTTGCAGCGGGGTTGTTGGTGTGGGGGTTGCTGGGCACTCCCCCTCCTTCTTTACACATTCAACCATCCATTTTAGAAGAACATGAACACTCACCTGAGCACAGGTGTTAGCTCACCTTTGCACTAATAGTTTGCATGATTGAATGAATGAAATATTTCACACTAGTTGGTTTAAAGGCATAAGTATGCGTGTGTGAACACTATCTGTTTTGTGTACATGTTGACATGTGGACATTTTTTGCAGCTAGCAGGTGTGTTGATAACATTGGAGTGTGTGTGTGGACAGGCTCCGCCCGTTTTGTACTACATTTGAACCTTACCGTAATGATAAACAACCAGTGAACTTCCTGCCGTAGGCTGCTTCATGGTCCCCCCCCCCCTCCTACTATCACCCTCCCACCCCCCCCTCTCTCTAACATCCCTCCTTTCCTTTTCCGTCCGGTCTAACACCAAAGATTTTCAAACTACCGCTACTTCGGTGTCTCTGTGAGCATTCAATAGGGGTAAAAATAAAAGCAAGAATGGTCGATCTGTTATTGTCTCGATGAAAATCTGAAAAATATCATATCAAGCTGGCTGCTTCGCCTAATGCACTTACCTTTAGCTCGTAGCATAACAACAATTGTAGTACGTCACGTTTCCGACCATGCTTTGCGGCCAATCACCGTGTCTCGTACGAACGAGATATTAATCTGAGGGAACAAGATATTAATCTGTGGGAACAAAATATCTTAATGTCAGGACAAGGGCTCTGTATGGAACAACTACTGTGCCGTAAAACAGAATTTAAAAAAAAGTCTGGTCTGGTATATTTGAAGCCCCGCTCCGATGGAAATTGTGTTTATGGTGTTTTTAACATGTTCTTGTAGGATTTTTCTGATAATGGAAGGCATATATTAAGGAAATTAAATGTCCCATTGCATTTCTTAGTCTTTCTTTATTCATATTGTTGTGAATGACGAGCAGACGAAAAAATGCCTTTTGAAAGATACACTGGATTAAGATCCCTGCTCTGCCCCCATTCTGATGCATCCACTTGTCGATGACTAGACCACAAATGTTTTTATTTTCCTGGCATCTGACTAAAACTGTACAGCTGGATAGCTCCAATATTGTGTCTGGATTTGTGTGGGGGTGTAAGCTAACAGTACCTTTGCTTCCATTACAGTTATGTGCAAAGCTATTGAAATTTTAGAAATGTAGAAAATACACATGTTTGCAATTAATTGCTGTAAACACTCTTATAACTCTTTTGAGAACCTCATATTGTCTATAAATCACCCAAACAGGAAGACTCAAAAAGCAGTTTTATTCATAATTATTTATCGCCCTCCCGACCCATATTCAGAATTTTTGATTGAGTTTTCCGACTGTGTTTTAGATTCTGATCAAAGTATATTAATAGGGGATTTTAATATTATTATTGATGACCTTAGTGACTGTCTAGGAATTGCATTTGCAGCTTTATTAGTTCATGTTGGTTTCACACAAAACATAAATGAGCCCACTCACATTCACAAGCACACCCTGGGCCTTGTTTTAACTCCTGGTATAGAGATAAGCTAGCTTAGTGTGCAGACACGACTGGTAACGCAGAGAATGGCTGATGTTATTTCCACATATTTACGTGCAGTCAAGATGCACATTGCGGAATTGCCCGCATTGATTTTAAGTTCATCCAAAGCTAAATGTTGTTGGTACATATTAGTCTAATTTTAACCCTTCTTCCGGGTCAGTGCAGCCAAGAATAAAAGACTGGCCCCACGAATAAGAAAAATTATTAGCGAACAGGCAGTTAATAATAATCATAACAATAATAAAAGCAAATTTAGAAGATCGTCTCCTGGGGGGTATTCCAGGAAGCATGTTTAAACTAGCCTGACTTTAAGCCTGAACTCTGGCTGAAATCCGCCTGAACTTGCTTACTCTGGGTATGTCAGTTCCAAAAGACTGGATATGAGTTGGCAAAATTACGCTCGACTTGGTAACCCTGGGTTAACGCACGGTACATAAAGACATTCTCAATAGATCGCCGATTTCTGGAGTCACCATGGAAACGCGTGGAGAAAAAAAAAAAAGCGCGACACTTGAGACGGAAGTGAGACGGAGTCAGAGATTTTAATGACGGCGGATAGAAATTATAAGTCCATCAAAAAAGTAACACGGCTGAAAGATAATTTAGTTAAATTTATTCAAACTCAATAATTGTTTATACAACTCAAATTTACGTATTTATCTAACTAAATGTCACATTACTTCATTAATCTTTTTTCCATCTTAATTACTTATATTTCTTGAACTTTCATATGTCTAAGTTTGAGCCGGCAGATATGCTCATTTTTATAACAATAAAAAGAACGGAAAAAAATGCACGGAGTGCAAAAATTCATCACAGAATATTCCATCACTGTCGTAACAGGTTAGGGTGGTAGAGGTGCTATATAAACTCATCATCCTCTACTTTACTCTCACTCATGGTGCAGAGACTTAAGCATAGTAGGACAAAATAGCTCGGCAAAACACGGTGAAACATGGTAAAACAGCTATACAACTAAACACATTTTGTAAAAAACCAACACTTAAACCCAAATCCGTCCAGACAGGCAAAGGGAATGATATCCCAGAATCCCTTGCGGTGCCGATCTAACAGCAGCATCAAAGTTACACCTACTTAATTGAATTAATTTGAACGAAAGGAAAATAATTGTCTGAAAATTATGTGTTATTTTTAAGGTGACCTAACAACAAAATGATTTATCTTAACTGAAGCAAATAATTAAGTTAGATCAAAGTAAAAAAGTTTATCTTTCCAACATCCATATGTGGTCTTATCACCCTCTCATGGTGGAAAAAGTATTATCTGAGCTTTTTCATCCACTAAATCATCTTCAAATGGACACGCCATGCTGTTTCACCTCTCTGTAAACAAACTAATCTTCAACTAAACCTGCTCCGGACCAGGTTATGTTCAGAGCATGAGTTGCCATGGTAACTTGACCTACCCTGAAACATACCTCCATTCCTGGAACCGAAAGCTGAGGTTATCAACTTCCTTAGCCTCAAACTTACCGTGGGAGCTAGTATAACCTGCTTACTGGAATACCCCCCTGCTGTTTCCTGCTGGTTTTGCTGTTCGAGGACGGTTGCAGCCTCCCTCAACAGTCCTCTGTGTTAAAATAAACGTAACAAGTAAGGAGTTGGACTCTTTTTTCCTCATTGATAACCCAACAATTGTTGCTTTATATTCGTCTGCCGCTCATCTGTTGTAACATTCTGACTGTGTTTACATCACGTGACCACCGTTTTGGTCCAGTCGAAAACGAACTCTGGCTCACTTTAAGCGAATCAAATGTGTCCAGTCTGAATACACCCTTAGTTTCTGTAGATTTGGTGTCATCCATCCACTTTTGTAACCTGCTACATCTCTTATGGTAACAATGGTTGCATGAATGTTGATATAAAACAAATGTTCCCATAGTTAGGGGCTTCAAAAAAACAATTATTACAAAAACAATAATAATGATAATACTAAATTTTATTTCAAGTGCCTTTCAGGTCACCCGAGGTCGCTGTACAAGGTTAAAATAAGAAAAAAAGAATAAAACATCAATAAGAAATTATCAGAGTAAAACATGAGTAGACATAAAGGCATAAAAAAATAATAATAAATAGTTTCAAGTTTAGCTTTAACTGTTCTTTTTGAGATTTAATTTGGACATGGGGGGAGGAAATATAATTTCATGCATCCTTTTCTCATAGTTTCTGTAGATTTAGCCTCAAGACATATACATCTAGTCAGAAACTATACGTTTTTGGGCGGAACGTGAAATGTTCGCCAATTCTTGAAGAACCCGTATGGCCCCTCATTTGTTTGCATATCTGGCTTCGAAAGAGTCAATTCATCACCAGCCAAAACCTTCTCCGCACATTACTGCTTGGAACCATTTTACAAAAGTTTAAAAAATGATCAGAAGAAAGACTTTAAAGAGCTGATGAACTATGAGTCTTCACCACCACTACCACTCTGGCAACTTTAGTCAGGAGGGGAAGGATCTGTTTTATTCCAGTCAGCTGTAACAAATGATGCAACCAAGTCCAGTAGGTTGTTTAGTTTGTTGAATGTAATTCTGTATTTATGCAGCTACATGTGGCCTTCTTTGTATAGTGTGAAAACTCTCACACCTTTACATGTGTACAGAGGGCACAAATGTAAGTTCTAATCAGGAACAGGGGGCTTTGAATTCAATAAGACTTTTATTTTTCTGTTCGAGTTTTATCATTGTTTTGATCTTTTTCTCATTACCTACACTGAAAAATATTTGGAGTGGTATTTACTTAAAAAAGTTTTTCCACACAGAGAATGCTTGTAAATTGTACTTAGGCAATTTTTAAGTAAAGTTTACTCACTAAAACCATTTATTGTTTATGGAAAATACACAAGTAAATTCTGATTATTACTGTTGCTTCTAATTACAAAACCTAAGTAAACTTTGCTGATGTTTCTTTGTGGATCTTCCTCATTTTTACTTTGTCATATTCTATGTAATTATTAAGTAATATTTTAAATGATATATTAGTTAATAATAATTGAATTAAGTTCATATTTTTACTATTATTTTAAATATAATTCTATATTTTCCCAAAACACATACTTGCAGCTTAAGGAATACTTGACATTTTTATTTAACATTAGAAGTTGCGTAGATAAAACATCTACATAACATTGCACACAGACACGGCTATAGAATGTCTTGTTAGCAAATTTCAAAACAGTGCAAATATACATAAGGCTAGTACATGCAAGAAGGAAGTACAGAGATCAATACCAACCTCAAAAGTAAAGGAGTGTAGAATTAAAAATTAATTCAAATGCATGATGGGCAGCACGATTTTTATTTTTTTTTCTAAAACGTGTATCATGAAATTCACTCCTTCCAGCATGAACTTCACCACAGGTTGCTTTGGTAAAAACACGCCTTCAAGTATAATGGGGCATTTCCAGCCAAAACAGACATACAGTGATAAACTTAGCTAGCTAGCTAAGCTGGCAAGAAAATACACCATTTGCTAGTGCAGCTGCTTGAAGTGAGTAATTAGTTAAGTAGGTGAGCCAACAGGAACGTACAAAGTTTGTTTCACTTCAAACTTACCTTTGTGATCCACGTCGCACTCAACGAAGTCCGCCTACATTTGAAATGTGGAGCATGCTCACCTGTCTGTCTGACGAAGGACCGCTCAAATGAGGGTCGGGGCTTTGAAGTTGTGCTCCCAGTACAAAGTGGTGTGTTAGAATTACTGATGTTACTCAAATACATTTACTTGGAAATATCAATTAATTAAGCAAACGAACTGGTTTAGTAAATATCACTATATTACATATAGTACATACAAAACACTTATAATTACAAAAAATCACCTAGTAATGCACTGCATGAAATTTTATTTATATTTTAAGTAAAAGCAGAGAATTGGTATTATTTTGTAGGAATTACATAGATAACTGAAATAATATTCACAGGGCCAAAAAAAATAATCATTTTTTTCAGTGTAATATATTTAGTTATTTTTACATATTTAATTTAACAAAACATGTGGATAAGCCTTTTTTTTAAATCATATTAAAATTGACTTTTGTATTTTGGATTCTAAAAGTAATACCGAATAAAAAAGGCCTGACTGAAAAAAGGTTGCATTCAAAGAGACTTATTCTTTTTTCCCAGGCTTTGGAAAACTGGTGGAGATTATACGAGTCAAGGATTCAATAGCAGTAAAGTTGAGATTTATCACAGCGTCACATCAACATGATCTACCTCCTACCAAAGAATAGACCAACTTCCCATCTTACTTCTCTCCATGAAAGGGTTTGCAGTCCACACAAAGGCTGACATTCAAACTCAACACTCAGGAGATTGCACAGGTGCAAACCAAAATGCAAGTTGCATGTGCACTAATCAATATACTACACGAAAAAAAATATGTGCAAGGATTCACTGACTCATGCAATTTTCCTGCATGTGCTAATGCAGTATGTGAAGCCAGGGAAATGCTGACATGGTGTGTTTGTGGTGGTGGTGGGTGGGGGGAGATGGTAATGAGGCAGTGCAACAAGAGCAATCATAAAACATGCATTAAAGCTATTAGTGTCACTGTGACCTCGATTGACCGCTATGACAAGCAGACACCAGAGTGATCACTGCTTCCCAACGGAAAAAACGGCAAATCCGGAAAATCTGAAGAGACAGCTGATTCTTTCCCTGTGGAGCAGTTTGGTCTGAAACATGTCTTTGCTCAAATTTAGCTTTTATTTGTACGATTATTTGAAGACATCTGTTTAGATCGATAAAGACGTTTGTCAATGTGTGAAGTGTTAAAATTATTTATTAAAATGCAAATAGCATTGTGTCATTCTTTAACTCTTTTCTGCTACTTTGAATGCACCATGTTGGAATAACATTTGTTTTGGCTAATGCTGCGTTCACACCAAACGTGATTTGCAACTCAGATTCGTGTCCACCGCCCCTCGATGGATGTGCATCAATTTTACTTCTTAATGCTTTTCCAAAAAATGTGTTTGCAAACCTGATGCTCCCACTGCATGTGGGAAGAGCTACTGTTCAAAGTTGTTGGGCTCTTGGTTAAATAGAAGCATTTACTCAATATCTGTACATCTCATAAACTGTCAATACATGGACGCGGATGACGTTGAGAGATTAGGTTTATGTTTTTTAAATAGCTCTACAAAAGCATCTGTAATCATTTCTCCATGGCTGCATTTACACTGCAGGTCTTGATGCCCAAATCCGATTTTCTGACTATATCCGATATTTTTTGACGACCCGCTTACATCATCTTTTAAAAGTGACCCGTATCCGATTTTTGCATTTACACTATATTGCTGAAACTACCCAACGTAGAAGTTCTGACCCGGAAACGGAAGTAAAACAACACACTTCCTTTTCCGGGTCAGTACGTCTCCAATGGATACCGACAATAATATGATGGATGCCGATACAAATAAAATTATAAAGTGTTTTGCTTTCCACACTATTTTGAAAAGTCAGCAAAAATATCAGCAAAACACTGATCTCATGCGGCGGCGGAAAAAAAAGAGGAGAGCCCTTGTTGCAGCCTGGGCCAATTTAGCGATAATCGCTGCAACATCGGTTCAATGGGAGGTTTGAATGCATAAACGGACTCAAGACTGGTGGGATCGCATTGTTGGAACCTGGGGTCAAGAACTGTGGGTCAGCAACTTTCATATGCGACAAGAAGCCTTTGAAATGTTGTGTGTGCGGTTGTCACCAATGCTCTCTCACGAGGATATGACATATCGCCAGGAAATCTCAGTGCAGAAGCACATTGGAGTTGGACTATGGTGGCACGCGACAGGAGCTGGTTATTGAACACTGGCACATCTGTTTGACATAATAATGATAATAATAATGGATTGGATTTTTCTGCGCTTTTCCAGATGCTCAAAGCGCTCACATTGTGTCCATTATTCATTCACTCCTCATTCATACTTGGTGATGGTAAGCTACTGATGTAGCCACAGCTGCCCTGGGGCAGACTGACAGAGGCGTGGCTGCCAGTTCGCGCCCACGGCCCCACTGACCATCACCGGGATCATTCATGCACATTCACACACCAGTGGAGCCACACTGGAGGCAAGGAGGGTGAAGTGTCTTGCCCAAGGACACAACGACATTTGGCTGGTGGGAGCGGGGATCGAACCGCTGACCATTCGATCATTGGACGACCCGCTCAACCGCCTGAGCCACTGTCGCCCTATGTAACGCATAAGTGTGCCTAATAGTCCAGGAGTTTTGCCATGCCGTACGAAATGAGATGATACGCGTGTACATCAAGCTGCCAGAAGTTGAGGAGCTCCAAATCGTACTTCTAGGATTTAAAAATCGATTGGGTTTCCCTCAGTGTGCCGGGGCTATAGACTGGAGTCATATCCCAGTCATCGCTCCACTTGAGAAGCATGCGGATTACTTTAATTGCAAGGGATGGCATTCTGTGATCTTGCAAGCAGTTGTGGACAACAAATACTGGTAAGGACATACATAATTCATGTTTGTGATTTGTCTCCCGTGTTGTTGCTATGCCTTTTGCCATGTTATTGCGTTATTACGTGTTGTTTTCCGTTTGTATCTTTCAATGTCTTTACTCACACATCATGTTTTTCTCTTTATTAATGTACAATTAATACCTCCACCCCAATAGTTTCACAAACATCAACATCGGATGGCCAGGAAGTGTTCACGACTCCAGGGTTCTTCGTAATTCTGTTATCTATGAGAAGGCAGAAAGAGGAGTCCTCTTTCAAAAGGTGAGTTATTTTTTCATATATACTCAAATTCAGCCTTCATTGTGTGCAAAGCATACATAATATAGAAAGGTATGTCCATAAACTTTACTGAACTATCCCAGCTTTATCTACTCACTTATTTATTAATGATGCTAAAAGTTATTGTCATGAAGTATGGATTATCACAGTATTGTTGTAATTTGTTTTTTTCTTGACCAAAGACTACTGAGGAGATCCAGGGCACACAAGTGCCTATCATGCTGTTGGGGGATCCAGCCTACCCTCTTCGGTCCTGGCTAATGAAGGGGTACCCGGAAACTGGGAATCTGACTGAACACCAGTGTCATCTTAACAGGAGACTAAGCGGGGCTAGAATGATGGTGGAGTGTGCATTCGGCAGATTAAGAGGTTGTTGGAGGTGCCTGTCAAAACGTCTTGATGTGGACATATCACTGGTCCCCACAGTTACAGTGGTGGACAAAATTGTTGGTACCCCTCAGTTAAAGAAAGAAAGTCCACAACGCTCACTGAAATGACTTGAAACGTTAAAAAGTAACAATAAATTAAAATTTAATGAAAATTAAATAGTCAAAATCAGTCATTACTTTTGAGTTGTTGATTAACAGAATTATTAAAAAAAAAAACTAATGAAATAGGGCTTGACAAAAATGATGGTACCTCCATAAAAGACTGAGAACTAATTGCCCAGGGGGTCATGATGAACTCAGGTATGTCCTTTAATTGACATTACAGCTATCTTCAAATCCACAATCAGTCAGTCTGCCTATTAAAGGGAGACAAAGTCACGTTGCTGTTTGGTGAAAAGGTGTGTACCACACTGAAAATGGAAGACAGAAAGCGAAAGAGAGAATTGTCCCAGGACATTAGAAACAAAATTATAGACCAACATCGGAAAGGTAAATAATATAAAACCATCTCTAAGCAGCTTGAGGTTCCTGTGACGACAGTGGCACATATTATTCAGACGTTAAAGACCCACAGAACAGTAGCCAACCTCCCTGGACGTGGCCGGAAGAGGAAAATTGATGACAAATTGAGGAGACGGATAGTTCGCACTGTCTCCAAAGAGCCCAGATCAACCTCCAAAGACATTAAAGGTGAACGCCTAGATCAAGGTACAGCAGTGTCAGATCGCACCATTCGTCGTTATTTGAGCCAGAGTGGACTTCATGGGAGACGACCAAGGAGGACACCACTGTTGAAAGGAAATCATAAAAAAGAGAGACTGGAATTTACAAAAATGCATGTTGACAAGCCACAAAGCTTCTGGGAAAATGTCCTTTGGTCAGATGAGACAAAACTGGAGCTTCTTTGGTAAGGCACATGAGCTCTATGTTCATAGACTCAAAAATGAAGCATACAGCGAAAAGATCACTGTCCCTACTGTGAAACATGGAGGAGGCTCAGTTCTGTTTTGGGGCTGCTTTGCTGCATCTGGCACAGGGTGTCTTGAAGTTGTGCAAGGTAAAATGAAATCTCAAGATTATCAAGGCATTATGCATAGAAATGTGCTGCATAGTGTCAGAAAGCTTGGTCTCAGTTGCAGGTCATGGGTCTTCCAACAGGACAACGATCCAAACACACAGCCAAAAACACCCAAGAATGGCTAAGAGAAAAGCGTTGGACTATTCTGAAGTGGCCTTTCTATGAGCCCAGATCTGAATCCCATTGAACATCTGTGGAAGGAGCTGAAACATGCCATTTGGAGAAGACACCCGTCAAACCTGAGACAAATGGAGCAGTTTGCTTATGAGGAGTGGGCCAAAATACCTGTCGACAGGTGCAGAAGGCTCATTGACAAATACAGAAACCTTTTAATTGCAGTGATTGCCTCAAAGGTTTGTGCAACAAAATATGAAGTTATGGGTACCATCATTTTTGTCCAGCCCTATTTCATTTGTTTATTTTTTTAAATTATTCTGTTAATCAACAACTCAAAAGTAATGGCTGATTTTGATTATTTAATTTTCAATAAATTTATTGTTACTTTTGAACGTTTCAAGTCATTTCAGTGAGCATTGTGGACTTTCTTTCTTTAACTGAGGGGTACCAACGATTTTGTCCACCACTGTATCTCCACATGCTGCACTCTAGACAACATCTGTGAAAAACACAATGAGGCCTACAGTGAAGATCCTAGTGCAGCTGGACCTCCTGATGTACCGCCAGGTGATGTTGACCCGTTGGGCACTGCAGACATCCTGCCACTAAGAATCAGGGTGGCACTGACCCAATAATTTGCTCAAGAATAAATGTAAACAATGTAATAAAAGATAAGACAACATTCCTAATGCTGTACTTGTATTTATTTTTACTGTTATTCAAACAATCAACATTTTCCACATTACAATAAGAAACAAATACTCTTCCAAAAAAGAAATAAACAAGAACTATAGTTTAGTCTGAACTTGACATTCTGTAAACAACGTATAAAGTCATCCTGACAAGTCAAAAACTAGAAAAAAAATTACGGTTAAAAAAATGATTATTTTTTCTACCTGGGGTCCTACGGTCTGGTTGATTTGAGCACGGTGTTGGTGTTGAGGCTCTTGTAGGTCCTTCTGTGGTGCACATACTGGTTGAGGCTCTGTCATTGAATGAAGCACTGGTCTCACTTGAGGTGGTCTGTGGCGTGTAAGGGGGCTCATCTGTTTGAACAATGTTGACATGTAAAATTCCAAAAAGTGGCTGATATGAACTAAATATATCAGAGATTTCTCTTCTTAAGTATCACTAACTGTGATCACGTTTGTCTAGAGTCTATGATAACAAAAAACAAATTTAATATAAAAAACTGAAGTATTTGCCTATTGCATATTATATAATATTGAATCAAATTATAAAGTCATGTGAGCTATCATACTATGTATTGAATGATGGTTGCTGTAATATCGTAATTACTAACATTTTTCCTAATCTATCGATTACTGAAACAACTTTAAAATGTTAGGCTATTATAAAAAATAAAATAACTTTAAAAAAAAAGAAAATAATTTTTTTTTAGTTTGCCCTTACCTGTAAGGTTACTGTTCTCACACTCCGGCTCTTCACAGTCCACTGATGAAGCGACATCATCTTCTCTGAGGCTATCCAGTAATTTGGGTGGCCGGCAGCTTGACCTGTCACCCAAAATGCCTTCCATTTGATCGCAGAATGGGAATGTTGCACTGCTATTTCCCCTCTTATTGTTGTGGTCTTTTATCGCTTTGTATTCGCTTTTTAAGCTTTTTATCTTACGTTGGTACTGTAGCCACGAGCGCTTAAAACCGTGCCTCCCCATATCTCGTGAAATGTCTTCAAACACAGATTTATTTCGATGACAACCCTGCATTTTGCCTGCTTTATGTCTCTCCGCCCCAAAGACTTAAAAAGCATTAAACCTCCGCATTGCTCCACTGTGTGTAGCCTTTGTCCACCATCGCGCTTGTTATAACTCATGTGGTCTCAGGTGGTGGTGTCCACCTGAGATGACGTCACTGACGTACGACTCGCATTTACTGGGGAAAATACGATTTTTCTGCTTACATGGCACACGCAAATGCACGTATCCGATTCGTATCCGATTTAATTCCACATATGAATGAGGCCTGATTCCGATCTGAGAAAATCCATGCGCTTTTTTCCTGCTTACACATTCACCGGTCATATCCGATCTGTGCCACATGAGAGGAAAAATTGGAATTGGGTCACTTGAACCATGTAGTGTAAATGCGGCTCATGTCTAGGTTCATGAGATCATTCACAGACTCTCCCATTAAGGTGAGTTTCACTTACTAATGCAGGAGTTGTGCTTGAATTATC
This sequence comes from Oryzias latipes, assembly GCF_053564925.1. Classification (NCBI taxonomy): domain Eukaryota; kingdom Metazoa; phylum Chordata; class Actinopteri; order Beloniformes; family Adrianichthyidae; genus Oryzias; species Oryzias latipes. The sequence continues at coordinate 8,566,046 of NC_136244.1, forward strand.
ATTTCAGTGCTACTTCTGTCTCTCTGTGAACAATAACTTTCTGTCCCGCAATATTCTGAGTAGGAAAAGAAAAAAACATAAAATAATAAAAAATAAAGGAAATTTATATTAATGTCTTGATGCAAAAAAAAAAATATCCATAAAGTTCAGCAGGAGAACAATCAGAAATTTGATATAAATTCTTCGCCAAAGTTCAGATATTTGAACTCGCTGAGATGCTTTCGTTTCACCGCCGTGCTCAATGCCCGAACCATGCCACAGGACCTTTGATTGTGTCTGTACATTGACTTTACATTGAAACTGGTCACCCTGCCACACAAATCGTGTTTGGTCTTTACGTAGATTAAGACATGCATCTGTCAAAATATTTACAGCTCAAAAAACATAAAGGCTCTGCACAAGTCTTTCTACATTTTCGACAAGACACATTTCCAAAGGAATCAAAGACCTGTAAGGGATGAAAGACTCAAAAGAGCTACAGAAACTCTTTTTACAGACATGAAAACATTTACTTTTTAGACTCCCGCCAAATGGCTTGTTGGTTTATGCCAAGACATCAATTGGAGCAAGGTCACTTCACCAAATCACCTCTAGGGGGATTGTAACGTAAGTAAGTAAAAATATTCAACACATCTCTATATTTTTGTACACTTTTGTTTTGTCCTGCGAGGGTCAGTGTTGTTAAATCTTCAGCTCAACACAACCATCAGGTCATGTGACTGTGCCTTCCAGACAGACATTGGTTTATTTTTCTATGGCCTCCAGCTGTTTTAGTAGAGCAAGATGAAAAAAACTAAATAAATAAGGGAATGATTTTAAAGCTGTTCCTCATTAGTGTGTAATTGAGTTGATGAGTCAGTGATTAATCCCCGTGTGATCTAAGAAGCTGGCCCAAATTTCCCAGCAATCAAGGGGGATCAAAGTGTTGGATCCAGACCAACTCGCCCCACAGTGCTGCCTCCAGCGCAGCTCAAAAGTTAGGCAGTGTTGCCTGATGTGCTAGAGAGATGAAGGCGGAAGAGAAAGGCTGAAAGAGAAGTGGGAAAGAGGGTTTGAGGTAAAATGCAGACTTTCTATATTTAGCAGCTTCTGGATGGGGGTTGGAGAAAAACTGAGATGTCTCAGAAAATATTCATTAATCCAGCCTTCACACAGTTTATGCTAATAATCTGAAATTCAGACACACGGTTCCTTCTACCTGCCAACTGTGTATCATGGAGGGACTTATCCCATTATTATGGTCATTATTCAGGCACTGACCTTATTAGTCTGAGAGGTACCTCTTTATCATCCCTCCCCATCTCGCTCATTTGGGGACCTGATATCTCAGTATTTCATCAGTCATTTCATCAGCATTCCGAGTCCATAGAAACTAAATTAAAGAAAATAATATCCGCCGTGATGTACAAACATTCATGAAAAACTTTTGTTTTACATTTGCACGAGGACCTGGCTGCAGACATCAAAATCCAAAACCAGAGATCCAACCTGTGTCCGTAACAGTTACGGTTTTTCTAGCAATTCTGAACACTTTGGGGTTAGGGTTGTGGTCAGGGTAACTTGCATAGTTTCAGCTTCCAACCAATGATATCAAGTGCCATCTTTTCTGCAGCAAGATCCCTCTTAAAATTTCACTTGTGTTTACATGACAACAATTGTGTGGGCATCCTACGGGGTCTTACATTTCACCTTCACACCCTGTGCAGGCAGCATTTTCGCGCGGTCAGTAAGGCCCAATTCCACGAACGTCTCTATTGGCTGGAGTGCGGCGTAAGGGCTCCATACAACAGTACAATTTCTATGTCATAGGTGCGAGCAACTTACGTTTGTCTTACGAAAACGTCACTATATATTTACTACATGCATGACAGTCATACATACATATATTTTGACATTACATGTTTAACAACGTCCCTTGAGGTGGCCATATGACACTTTTATATTTATTAGATTCTCACAAGTCAAAGTACAACATTCTTTAATTTTTAACAGTTCCTTCACATCCTTTCCCCAGCTACAAAATAAATAAATTAAAACCTTCCCAAAAAAAACCAAACAAGACGAGGTGGCCATATGAGCCCCAAAGGAACTCCAAGACACACATGTCTTTTACCCCTTCACCAGCCCAGAAAACCCAAAAAGTACAGGTCAATGCCCCATATCGGTGCATATGACTAAGACTTTACCATCTTGAGTCATCACAAGTATATTTTTATCTAGCTAAATTACCCTGCAGTGCTTGTCTTTAACCCCCAAAACACAGGTGCGCCTACACTCTTCACATCCTCCCATTCTTATTACCTATGCTTTTCCCCATCATTATTTCCCTTTCTTCTACTGTCCCTTATCCTCATCTATTTCTGTCGCTGATATCCCCTCTTGTTTTTGAATTTTTATTGAACTCTTCTACTTGTTATTTCTTCTCTTCATGTTTTAAAAAAAGTACTGCAGAAGGGTTTGTGTTAACCACTGGACGACAGCTCTTCTCAAAGGATGGGTCAAATGCAAATGTTTGCTCACACATGTCTGTTGTTTAACTCATAGTGATACAAGATGGAACTCCCACCCAGTGTCTTCAATTATGCGTAACAAGATTTTTAAAAGACCTGCTTGATCTCCCATAATTCACGTCAGCACATTTTCTAATCACAGTATAGTGTGCACAAGCTGCTGTGTTTTTGTTTTGTTTAAACTTTGTTTTTTTGACTTTGAGGGTATAGTTTCTACCAGCAGCATGCTTTAGCTTGCTGACGCCAGCATCTTTTCATGTCGGTCCCCTCAGTTTCATCAAAGAAAATACTTTGGAGGGCACAGAGGCCATTGACCTCTCTCAGTAAGACGAGGATCGCTCTTTCCAGGTTGGGCATGAGATGCTGATTCAGAAGTTGAAAGATACGTGTAAAAAAGGAAAGAAAAAAAAAGAAAAACAATGCAGTTTCCCCAGGCACATCAGGTCGTGGCAAAGAGTGATCTGATTAAAAATATAAATAAAAATCTTAACCAAGTGATAGTTCATCAAGTTAGTTTTCGTACAACATTGCTCTGAAATGTGATGAGGCATTCCCAGAAGTACAGAAAATTGTCTCTGTTACAGCCGACTTGGATAAAACGTTTTTGCCCAAAAACATTTGTTCCTTAGCAAAGTTATAAAGAATGTTTTGTACATATAAATCTTAACATGAAGATTTGGGAATATTTTAATATCGACCTCATTTCCAGTTATGATGGATTTGCTGATCTGTCACTTTTACATCACTCAGTTGGTCTTCAATAGCTAAAGTGCTCACTTTCCTCACAGCGAATCACAATCAAAATTCTGCCTTTAAATTAAATTCATTGAAGTGTGTTTATCTGCATTTCAGGCATTTTGTCAGCCCACCTCCCCCCGTTCTCCTGGTTCTTGGATTGGCACGGTCTGGCCTTAACCACCATCAGCGTATTATATTTGAAGAAACCAGTCTGACATGATTCCAGCTATATGACATGGCCTGTTATCTTGCTGGAAGTAGCCATGAGAAGATGGTACACTGTGGTCATAAAGGGATGGAGATTGTTGGCAACAATACTTAGGTAGGCTGTGGTGTTGGAACCATGTTCAATTGTTACTAGGGGACCCAAAGTGTGCCAAGAAAATATTGCCCAACCATTACACCACCACCAGCCTGAACCGTTTATACAAGGTAGGATGGATCCATGTATTCATGCTGTTGATTTTTCTGGAACTTTAGGTTTTCTGGAATAAATAGTAAAAATTGTGTCATGATTCGGAGGCGAGACAGACCCAGATGCTGAAACCCAGAAGAAGGACACCGGTAAGGAGTAGGTAAGTAATAAGGTTTATTCTTTGGTCCGACGTTGTTTGGGGTCTTAGTGTGGCTGGAGGTCCTGGCGAAGTTAGTAATCATGGCCAGACTTGAGGTTCTGATGTAGTTGAGATTCGTGGCGTGGCTAGAGATCTTGGCGAGCTCGGGATCCGTGGCGTGTCGGAAGGCTATGACGAAGGATGGTTCTCTCAGGAGATTTCAGGAATGTAGTGGCTCCTCGTGGAAGCATCCGACTCAGGTGACTCTCGTGTCATGAAGTCCTGAGGCAGAAAAAACATGATTTAGCTATAAAACAAGACAAGGGAGCCAGACTTATGGAGTCTTATACTGTTCATAATTAAATAAATAAATATGACCTCATGCAAATACACAATCAACCAATAAATCTCTCATAAATATATAAAAAGATCATGAAATGGTGAAAAACCTACACACAAATTTAAATTAGCCATTATATTATTCTATATCTTTCATTTTGCTTTAAAAACCTGTTCATTATTTTGAAACAGAATTTTAAGATATTCATTTTATTCATGTGGAATATTATTATAATTGTACATCTTTTTTCAGAACTTCGGATTTCAAAATCAATATTTTCCAAAGTAGCTTTGTTTTTATTTCATGTTGCTATTTTTCACAATGGCTTATTTATTTCATGAAGAGCTTTTTCAGGAGAATGTCTCTGTCTGTCAAACCAGACAAGGCGGAGACACTTTTGTGATTGGCTATTCCTTTACTCAGACATAAGCAGCAGCACCCTAACTACATCGATCGAAGATGCTTCAGCGAACGTGATGGCGCTATTCCCACTCCTGAACATTAGGGGGAGTACGCACCTCAACACATCCACAGTGTCACCAGAAATTGGGCAGTTTTGGTTCTAAATTTGCGGATAAAAGTGGCTTTGGGCGAGTGTGCATAATTCGGGTGATGTTGTGATCGGATCTGCGGTTTTCATCTTCTCATGAACATCTAGTAGTGGCCAAAGTTAGGCTGAGTGACTGTTGGAGTCCCACAAAACTTCCATGAACTGGAGTTCCATGAAACGCACCACGCTGCATGTGGGAGGAGCTACCAGCTAATGTTTTTAGCCCGATAGCCACATGGAGCTTTGGCTGTGTTTATCTCAGTAACAATGCATGGACCCACATGGAGAATGTTAAGAGACCAGGTTTATTTATTTTGAATAGTTCCACATGACAACAATGTTTCCATGTTTGAGTTCATGAGATCATCCCAGAGAGTCTTTGCTTCAGGTCCTGCAGTCAAACTACGTCTTAAATTACGTGTAAATCAGAGCGCCCAGCGCAAAAGTGTGTGTGTGAGCGCAAGTGAAGGGTCTGTTGTTCAGTTCGCCGGAAAAGTAATAATAAAAAAAGGTTTCCTCCAAAATATAGAGACTGAATCTTTTAATAACCCGCTCTGAGGCGTCTGAACGGGGAAGTGATCCTCAAATCAAACCCTGGATCTCCGCCGCGTTTTACAACCAGAAAGAGAAACGTCATCGCAGGAAAGGTTCAACATTTTCCCAGAGAAGGAAAAATAAAACCAGAGGACCTGATTTATAATCATTGTCTCAATGAAAATAGAAAAATATCATAAGGTTCAGGAGGCCCGAGCAGGCTTGTTCCGCTATCCGCTGCTGCCTGCTCTGACTCTCTGTCGGTCCGCCAGCTCGCATCCTCCTGCGAGCCGACAGTGTAAGGCACGATGACGTCAGAGTGGATCTATGAGCACAGACAGCAGAGCTGTTAGCTGCAGAGCAAAGGAGAGCTCTGAGTGAATGGCGTGAGAGTCAGGAGTGTTTCGCGGGGGACTTCAAGACGTGGACGACTGGAGCTCCTTTGGTCCACACAAACCCTCAAACTACAAAAACAGAGTCGTCCATGTTTGCATATTTTGCTGCAGACAGATAGTTTGTATCAAATGTCAGCAAAGCCTCGCGGATATCGCTGAAATATGTCATCTGTCTGACTGGAACACCGCAGAGCGGGTATCGAGGAATATGAGTCGATTTGCAGGGATCAGCAAATGAGCGTTTAGATCCCACCCACTTTCACTGATTGACAGACAGAGACATTCTCCTGAAAAAGCTCTTCATGAAATAAATACGCCATTGTGAAAAACAGCAACATGAATTAAAAACAAAGCTACTTTGGAAAATATTGATTTTGAAATCCGAGGTTCTGAAAAAGACGTAGAATTATAATAATATTCCACATGATTAAAAATGAATATTTTAAAATGCGGTTTAAAATAATGAACAGGTTTTTAAAGCAAAATGAAATATATAGAATAATATAATGGCTAATTTAAAATCTGTGTGCAGGTTTTTCACCATTTCATGATCTTTTTATATATTTATGAGAGATTTATTGGTTGATTGTGTATTTGCATGACGTCATATTTATTTATTGAATTAAATATTTATTTATTTAATTATGAACAGTATAGGACTCCATACAGACTTGAGTCTAAGGTTAGACTGAGCACCATCAGGGGCAACGAACTGGCGATGAATGCTGGAGCTGGGTCTCCTTAAGTAGAGCAGAGTCTTGATGAGGTGAGTAGTCACAGCTGGTGGAGTCAGGAGCAGAGCAGAGAAGGGAGGGGGAGGGGAACTGACAGAGGCACCATGACAAATTGCATTTTAAGACTTCTCACTGTTAGGTTTTGAAAAAGCTTTCATTTTATTTTTAGCAGAGAATACTTCTGCTTTTGTTAGCAGGTTTGCTGAGTCAGCGGTTAAAACAACAAATAAAGAAAAAGGGCTGCCAAAAAATCTGTTTTGTCAAAGATCAAAAACAATTAATGTCCTGTCATTTTCAGAACGCTGTCTGAAAAAAAGAGTCACCAGATTAAGAATTAAAAGCTAAAACCACAGAAATTTTAGCCTGCAGGCTACAGCGCATCAGTAACCCTAGTTCTCTCCTCAGTTTGTTCACAAACTAACATGCATCCCTCATCTTGATAAGCTGTCTACATCGAGACTAAAAGCAGCCTGAGGCTGCAGCAAAAAACACAGGCCAGCATGTTGCTGTCCTTTGATGTGGAGATTACACCAAACACTGCCATCAGCCTGCATTTTTATTGGCTTTATCTTTGTATTGACTTATAGTGAATGCTGCTAACACAGTTCTGAAAACACAGTGTGATCGGCCCCATTTATTGCAGTTCTAACAAAGGAAAGTTAAACTTGAGAAATTCAGAAAGTAATATGACAAAAATGATAACAGGTTATGCCTAATTTTTTATCGGTTTTTTGGGCCATTTCATTATGTTTCTAATTAGTTTTCAATAAAATACATAAATACTAAAAGGTATATGCACAAATATTTCAAATATGTTTTTATGTTTTAGAAATGTTTTAGTTCTGCCTTGTGTTGATTCTTTGTTTGGATTTTTGTCATTAATTTTAGTTTATACTATGCATTATTACAAATGTATTAGTTTTTTTGCCAACCTGTTTTATTATCCTGCACAACCCCTGAGCTTGGGTACACAGCCCCAACAATAACAGATATGCTGAGCGAGACAGCAACTGACCTGAAAGACAAGATCATGTCTAGAATGAACACAAGGCAACCCTGACACAGCTACAATTTACTGGGTACTTACATGGTACTTTTTATGGAATTTACTGGGTACTTACATGGTGCTTTTTTGTGACTAGTCTGTACTTACATGGTATTAATTGTGTATTTATGTGTTACTATTTTGTTCATACCTATGTGGTACATACTGGGTATTTATAATATTCTTACTGGGTGTTAACATGTTGTGCAAAGGTGTCTTTTGTGGTACTTACCACATGTAAGAACAAGGTAAGTACAAATAAAGTACCTTGCATTTAAATCTGCACTTGCATGTTTCATAGTATTTACCATAAATTTACCACAGAAACAACCCCTTAAGTACATTGAAACTGGACTGTAAAAGAAAGTCAGCCCTGTTTCCACTCTATTACATGGTACTTTCAGTAGTAAATGCTGGATATGTTCACGTATTACCTTCCTATACAGTGTACATACACACTTCTGACCTCTTCTGACCTCACCAAATGAGACAATGCTAACTTGTTGGTAAGGGTGAAATAACTGCATTGTAAAAACATATTCTGGCCTGATTACTTCTTGTAACATGAGGCAAAAATAAAGAGAAACAAGACAGCAGTGAAAACAACAATCTTTAATATGAAACACTTCTGCAGCATACAAAGCGTCATCACAATCAAATTTGTTTTAAGTTCTCAACAAAACAGTAAAAAGGAGCATACCAACTCCTGGTTGACAGAACAGTCGCTCAAGACTGCAGGTCACGACACACCAAGGAGTGCCTACAACAGTTCCTTGGAAAGACTTTAGACCTCTCAGTTCAGAAAAGGGCAGTGCTAGGAACAGTTAAGAAGGACCCTCAAGCTCCCAGGCCTCTGGTAGAGGGCCCGAGCTTGGGTGAAAAACCACCTGCGGAAGGGTGAGAGGGGCGTTTTGTTTTTATATATATATATATATATATATATATATATATATATATATATATATATATATATATATATATATATATATGTTTATATAAAAAAAAAACGCCAAACGCTATTATCAGTCAGGATAATAGAGTAACAGATAATAGAGTAACAGTTAGCTGTGGTTTTAAAGGCTTTAAAGATTACTTTTGCCTCAAAATTTGAAAATGTTTAAGTTATTTTGTAAAAATAAATTCAGATATTCAAATGCACAATATTTCCTCATTTTGCACTCAAGTTAGAGTATGAAAAAAATATATAAACATTTTTGTGTTTGACATTCAGTAAAAGGAAAAAGGAGTGAGTAAGAGGACAAGTTGGGACTAAGGGTCAAAAGGGTTAAAGAAATGACAAAGAAGAGGTATTTAATTTTAAATTAATATGATCCTTCTTGGGCTGAGCTGCAACAAACGGCAGATTCTTCTGGGACCTCTGTGGTGGCTCCATGTGGTATTGTCCTTAACCTCTTTTTAAACTCTAATTAATACACATTCTGAAGCTAATTAATTTTCCACTACTAATTAAACTCAAAGGCACCTTCATCTCATCCAGCATTTTCCCTCACTTAGCTCATCTCATCTTTACACTTTCACCATCTTTGGTTTTAACGCTCGTCTAACAAACTAGGGGTGCTGATGCTGATCTGCTACTATTCTAGTAAAAGAATCCTCACAAGAATTTAGACTCATGTTTATGCAACCATGAAAAATATTTTTTTTAAATATATATATTTTATTTTTAAGTTTAAGTGAGCATATGGTAGAAAACACAATGACGAACAAAGACAAGGGGGGGAAAGAACAACAAGACAACCCCCTAAAAACACAACTGACAAAGGCAAGAAGCAAAAAAAGAGCTTACCAGATTACCATACTGATCCACAAACACATACACAAATAAATGTTGCAGTCAGATATAACTAGTACGAGAGAGAGATGCAAATTACATTTGTGACCCAGATCCAGCACCTCTCCAATTGGAGTCCTGTTGTTCAGTGTTGTAGTTCAATTTATATTGTAGTGAACCAGAAGGGGTTTCTAAACAGTGTTGAAACTATACTGTGAGCCAAATCTGCAGAGCCTCAACCTGTCTAGCCCGATGACATATATGATCTCAGCCAGCCAATGTTCAAAGGCGGAAGGGGTTGTTGATTTCCAGTTTAGAAGAATAAGCTTTTTGGCCACCACCATTCCCAACTGTAGTGCAGTCTGTATACGTTGTGGCAATTGGGAAGTTTGTGAAAAACATCCAAAAATGGCCAGGTGGCTATTGGGCTGAATATCTTTATCATATGCATCAGAAAAGCATTTAAAGATTTACTCCAGAAACTGTGCAACAATAGGCAGAAACAGAATTAATGACCCAGCGTACCTTCTGATGTTTTGCACCTGTCACAAGTAGCAGAGACAGCTGGAAAGATTTTGTTCAACTTTGTTTTGGAAAAATGCACTCTATGCACTATGCACTATGCAGAACCTTAAACTGGATCAACCTAAGTCGATAACTGGTGGAGCAGCGGTAAATTTTGAACAGTGCCTCATTCCAGAGACATACAGGTATCTCACAGTTCAAATCTCTAGCACAAGGATCTCTAATCGAGTCAGAGGGAGATAAAAAAAAAACATTTAGATATGATTCGCTTGGAGTCAGGGGGAAGCGAGAGGAGCTTAAAGAGGGGGTGTTTAACAGGGAGATCAAGACTTGGACACCACTCCCTAACAAAGTGTGTGACCTGAAGGTAACGAAAGAAATGGGACTTAGGAATGCTGTACCTGGAACTAAGCAGTGTAAATGAAGCAAAATGGCCATCAATAAACAAATATGAAAAAGATCGAATACCCTTCTCTTTCCAAACAGTGAATTCTCTTTCTTGTTGTGAATACATGATTTCGGCAAATGGGAGCCTGCATTCAGGCACTAGGAGCCTAAGTGAGCTGACCATTTTAATACCATCTACCTTGTCGATCATAGGAAAGGGTAGTAGTTTCCAGATCTCAATACCAACCTTAAGTTTTTCTAGGGCCTCTGTAAAATTTAAATTGAAGAACTCTTCTGGGTTTCTGGTCAGCTTGAGTACAAAGTAAGTGAAGCAGTCATTTTTTATCCTAAAGGGTGGGTTGTTCAGAAAATTATTTGTAAACTGGCCAGCTAATGTTATAAACTCATTCTTTTCCCAATTTAAGTAATACCCGGAGATCTTCCCAAAAGAGTTCATATATTGTAATAGAATGGGGATTGATGTTGCTGGGTCTGAAAGACACACCAGGAGGTCATCTGCATAGAGAGCAGTTCGGGTCTCAGTTCCGTTTAGCTTTATTCCTGTGATACGTTGATGTTCCTTAACCCTGTAGATACTTATTCATGCATTTGTCTCCAGTAGGTTAGACTACTGTAACGGCCTGCTCACCGGCTCTCCAAACGAGCTGTAAAACAGCTTCAGTACATCCAGAATGCTGCTGCTCGAGTCCTGACCAGAACCAGGAAGTATGATCACATTAGTCCTGTGCTCAGGTCTCTGCACTGGCTCCCTGTACCTCAAAGAATAGACTTCAAAGCAGCTCTGCTTGTGTACAAGTCTCTCCATGGCCGAGCACCAAAGTACATCTCTGACATGTTAGTGCCATATGAACCATCTCGTACTCTGAGGACCTCAGGGGCCGGCCTCCTGTTGATTCCCAGAGTCAGAACTAAACAAGGGGAATCAGCGTTTCAATATTCTGCAGCTAAAATCTGGAACAGCCTCCCTGAAGTCGTAAGACAGGCCTCTTCTGTGTTCATGTTCAAATCTAGACTTAAAACATTTCTGTTTAGCCGTGTATATGACTGAAAGGTCCTATCTGCACTTTTCTTTCCTTTCCTTCCTTTATTTTTAAATCAATTTTAAATTTTTTTTCCTTTTCTTTTAAAGTAAATTTTACGTTGATTATTTCTATGATGTATTGTGATTTTAATGCATTTTTCTGTTTTGTGAAGCACCTTGAATTACTTTGTGTACGAATTGTGCTATACAAATAAACTTGCCTTGCCTTGCCTTGCCTTGCCTTAATTCCGATAGCGGGGGGTTCGAGGGGCAATGTTAAACAGTAAAGATGACAGATGGGCTAGATCTATCACCATTGGTAAGCATCCAGGATCTACAGGCCAGCGTATAATATTTTGATCAAGTTTGTAAAAACCTCCGTAAAACGGAATTTTTTGAGTGTTGCTATGAGACATGGCAATTCTATCATATCGAAAGCTTTTTTTAACATCCAGAGTCAGTATGGCTGCCTTTTTGTACTCGCCATATTTAGCATATATTATGTTTAAGATTTTACCGATGTTGCAAAATGAAAATCTATCTGGAACAAAACCAGTTTGGTCTGGGTGTATGATGCTTCCTACAAATTTTGCAAGTCGATTAGCTAAAACCTTTGTTATGATTTTCAGGTCAGAGTTGAGCAGCGCAATGGACCTGTAGCTGCCTGATCAGTCTTATCTTTGTTTCTTGTTAACAAGAACACAAAGGTTACCATCATTAAGAGAGGGTGGAAGTCTTCTGTTCTTAAACCTATGAAAAGATTATTTTTGAACCCTGATTTTGTCAGGAGCCGGGGGCAGGGCGGTTCACTTCCGGGTTCGGGCTTTTATTTTGTTTACTCATGTTCTGTCTTCCGTTGGTTCTTTAGGTGACTTACCCCGGTCTTCACCAGCACCTGTCTACCCACCTGTTTACAATTTATGATGTGTATATAAGCTCTTGTTTGTGTTTCACTTGTCACCGGATCATTAGGGCCCGAGCACGGAGTGCAAGGACCCTATTGTATCTGTAAGAGTTATTATTAGGGCCCGAGCACGGAGTGCAAGGACCCTATTGTATCTGTTAGGTTTATTATTATTATTATTATTATTATTATTATTCTTCCGACTTTTCCGTCGCCTTTTTGAGGCCTTTAACATACCCCAAAACTCACCAAATTTTGTATACACATCAGGAGTCGCGAAAAATTTCATATTTTATAGGAGAACGGCATAGGTAAACAAAAATGGCTCGATAGCGCCACCTGCAAAATTTGTTTTCGCGAGCACCTCCATATGCTTTATAGTACAAACCTGATTTTAACAGGGCATGTTCATCGGATAGAAACCTACAAAAAAGTCTCTTGGGACCAAGCTGTCAGTCGCACAGGAAGTCTGATATTTTGATGACAATATGTCATTTTTGCTGTATTTTGGTCATTTGCAGGCCTCGCTCTAGAACGAACTCCTCCTAGAGATTTGAGAGTAATGACTCCAAACTTTGGTTTTGTAAACTAGACACATGTCCGATGTTAAATTGCAAAGCTTTTAAGTTTTTATGGATGTTTGTGACCATGGCGGCGCGTCAAAATTGGAGGTCGTTTCGAAAACACGCCATGAAAAGAAAAATGGCCATTACTCAGCCATGCATAATCCAATCTGATCCAAAATTGATGTGCATGATTGTAGTCTGACTCTGAACACATCTGCAGTGAAAAAATCTGGAAAAAGTGTAGCGCCACCTGCTGGCAAGAGGAAATGACATGTTTTACTTGGAGCATCACTACTCCGAGTAGGATGAGCCGACACACCTGAAAATGACGTCCACCTGTTGAAAAGCCATTGAAGTTTACTCTGACAAAAAACCATAACTTTCAATGCGGGGGTGTGGTCGTGACAGAGCGGCAAAGTTGGGCATCTCGCTATGCACACAAAAGTTGCTCTCACGTGCACATTCCTTGTCCAATCTCACTGAAATTCAATGGATATGATGAAGCTTCTATTCTGAACCCATGGATATGACAATCTTGGACGAGCTCTATAGCGCCACCTAGTTATTGCATTGGGCACATTCTGCCCTGTATTTTCTCTTTGCTTTGTCCGATGTGCATGAAATTAAAACTGGAGATACTCAGAAGGGTCCTCTCTCATCATGTAAAGTTTCATGGGTGTACACCTGACGGTGCCTGCGTAACAGGAAGTGGTCGATTATGTGCACCCAAATAATAGAAATTTATTATAAATCAGCCGTTTGTCTCAGGAAGCTGAGATTTCAGAATTAGATGCCTTTAATAACCTCCAGCTTTGATATGTAACACTATAGGGTCTACGAGAAACTTCATCACTTGATTTTTTTAATGAAATTTTGGACTGAACAAAGATTTTTAGCATAAATTCTGTTTAGGTTATCAGCACCAAGAATTCAACTTTCATAGGCATTTATGTGCTACTGCTTCCTAAAAAAATTCAGAATGATTGAAGTTACAGGTGACATCTTAGAGAGCATTACATCCAAAAAGGTCCGAAAACGTCTTTTTAGGCAAAACTACAAACACCTATTTTTTTTCATAACTTAATCATCATATATCAACACCATTTATTTTTTTAAATGTAGGGATCTGTGTTTGCTGCCTTCCATATTTTTTTCAGAAGTCCAGGTGAAACAGATGATTTTAAAAAAATCCTGATTCATCCCAAAACCTGTGCTTTTTCCGTCTGGACTCCAAACAAGTGTGTTTTAAAATTACTTATGCTTCAAATATCCACACCAAGTTTCACACGCATATAGCTGAACATGTCTAAATGCTTCTTGAATATTCTTTACAGATATAAAATGAACTGGTCAACTGTAGGATGTCATTTCCTCTTACATGCTTAAGTCTTTTCCTCATGCTGCAGCCTGCTCCTCAATCATCCCTGTTGCTGGAGTCAAATTTCACCCCCCCCCCCCCCCCCCCCACACACACACACACCAGCTGCCAGTTCATATGCTAACTAACCCAGAAGTGAGGTGACAAGAGTTTAGACACAAGAGGGAGGGCAGACTGCTTTTTCATTTGTTTTGTATGTCTTTCATAGATTTTTATGAATAATCATTGCTTTTCTAGTCATGTAAAATGCAATTAACCTAATATTTTATCTTTTTTTTTTACAAACAAAACATATGAATGTGCTCCAAAACAAAACCCAACTCTCAGTACAGTTCTACAGATGTAACATAAGACTTAGACAGTAAATGTCTCTTTTATCCTTTTTTAATCAATGCTGCAACTTCTTTTCCTTAATATAAATCCAATGAAATTAAACTACAAAACCAAAAAACACAACGTATAGCAAATTTCTCTAAATAAATTATGTGTATATACAATATGTAGCACTTTTAAACAAAATAATAACAAATCCTTCCAATACAAGCACAGAAAAATGGAACACAAAATTTAAAACCCAAATTTGAAATGGCAATTTTAAAAAGATAATTTTTTCAGCCTGCTAAAAGTGCACAATTGTAAAAGCTCTTTTATATAGACAACTGTTTGGTTGCTTAGAGCTCTAAATATAAAAACAATGCCTTTATGGACGTGGCACGGATGGCACGGATGTTCAGCAGGGTAAACCCCAGGAAAGCGGCGGGACCTGATGGAGTTCCCGGAAAGGTTCTGCGGGCCTGCGCCGATCAACTCTCCCAGGTCTTCACAAAAATCTTCAACCTGTCGCTAGCTCAGGCTTTCATCCCTGCTTGCCTGAAGTCATCCACTATCATCCCGATACCCAAAAAGTCCTCATCCACAGCCTTCCTCACGGACTTCCGCCCAGTTGCACTCACTGCTGTCATCACAAAGTGTCTGGAGCGGCTGCTCCTGGGACACATCAAAGACTCCCTCCCTCCAATCTTCGTCCCCCACCAGTTTGCTTACAAAGCAAACAGATCAACGGATGATGCCATTTCCATCACCCTCCACACTGCGCTGAGCCACCTGGAACACAGAGACACCTACGCCAGGATGCTCTTTGTGGACTATAGCTCAGCCTTTAACACAATCATTCCTGACATTCTGGTCAACAAACTGTCTGAACTAGGACTCCACCCACTCACCTGCTCGTGGATCAAGGACTTCCTGACAAACAGACCACAGACAGTCAAACTTGACCCCCACCTCTCCTCCACCCGGACGCTGAGCACAGGCTCCACACAGGGATGTGTGCTGAGTCCTCTGCTGTATACACTGTACACAGCAGACTGCAGACCAGCCCACACCAGCAACACCGTGGTGAAGTTTGCAGACGACACTACTGTGGTGGGGCTGATCTCTGGGGACGACGAGACGGCCTACAGAGACGAAGTCCTGAAACTCTCAAGGTGGTGTCAGGCTAATAACCTCATCCTGAACACCACCAAGACCAAGGAGATCATCCTGGACTTCAGAAAAAACAGAACAGATCCACCCCCACTCTACATCGATGGAAACTGTGTGGAGAGGGTCCACAGCTTCACCCTCCTGGGCACCACCATCTCTGCTGACCTCACATGGTCTAACAACACCATGACTGTCATCAGGAAGGCCCAGCAACGCCTGCACTTCCTGAGAAAACTTAGGAGGAACGACGTCAGCCAGGAGCTGCTGGTAACGTTCTACCGCTCAACCATTGAGAGCATTCTGTCCTATGGCATCACAGTGTGGTTTTCCCACTGCACTGAAGCAGAACGGCAGAGTCTCCAGAGAGTGGTAAAGACAGCGC
The DNA here is from genome assembly GCF_053564925.1 of Oryzias latipes. Taxonomy (NCBI): domain Eukaryota; kingdom Metazoa; phylum Chordata; class Actinopteri; order Beloniformes; family Adrianichthyidae; genus Oryzias; species Oryzias latipes. The sequence continues at coordinate 8,581,907 of NC_136244.1, forward strand.
AGAGGATCATCGGCTGCCCCCTCCCCTCACTGAAGGACATTTACCAGTCTCGCTGCCTCAGCAGAGTGACTAGCATCACCACTAACTCCACCCATTCTGCTTTCCCTCTGTTTGAACTGCTGCCCTCTGGAAGGAGGTACAGGTCCATCAGAACCAGGACAAACAGACTAAGAAACAGCTTTTTTCCACAGGCAATTATCATACGGAATGCACATACGTCCACCAACCACACCTCACTCTAATTTTACTACAATGCGTGCAATATCCTGACTGTCTAACCGGGTCACTGTGCAATAACTTGATATTTATTAAGCTGTGCTCACAGCAACTCATGTAATTCCATTCTATTTTATTCACAAATATTTAATATTTAACAGTTCCTGTCCATATTGTTCATTTTTTGTTAAGAGTTGTAAATACAGTATTTCTTTTTCTATTCTATTTTTATTTTTATTTTATGTAACTCCTTCACTCCAAGGCTGCTGCAATTTCATTGTATCCCCATGTACAATGACAATAAACGATTCTGATTCTGATTATATCACTTAGACACAGATGGAGAACCATATCAACTGGATTGGTAACAGCAACAACCACCGACCAAGCCGGCAAGCCCTGGCAGAAAAGATCCCCACAAGAAACACTGCAGGCTGTTCCATAAAAAATATAGTTTTACCATTGCCTTGCAGATCACAGTTGAAGTGGTTTAGTTTTCCTAAAAAAATTCAGAATGATTGAAGTTACAGGTGAACTTTTAGACAACATTTGATCCAAAAAGGTCCGAAAACGTCTTTTTAGGCAAAACTGCAAACACCTATTTTTTTGCATAACTTATCTTTCAAATATCAGCACAAAAAAATTAAAAACGGTAGGGATCTGTGTTTGCTGCCTTCCATATTTTTTTCAGACTTAAAAGTGTAACAGATGATTTATAAAAAATCCTTTTTCATCCAAAAACCTGTGTTAAATCTGTCTAGACTTAGTATTAAAAACTCTCCAAGATGAATGTGCCTGACTCCACCTGCAGGTGGATCACAGACTTCCTGACGGACAGACAGCAGTATGTGAGGCTGGGGAAGCTCGTCTCAGATACTCGGACCACAAGCACCGGATCCCCCCAGGGCTGTGTCCTTTCACCCCTGTTACTCTCCCTGTACACAAACAGCTGCACAGCTGGTCACCTGTCTGTCAAACTCCTGAAGTTTGCTGACGACACCACACTCATCGGCCTCATCTCTGACGGAGATGAGTCGGCCTACAGGAGTGAAATAGCCAGGCTGGTGTCATAGTGCAGCGCTAACAACCTGGAGCTTAATGCTCTGAAGACAGTGGAGATGACAGTGGACTTCAGGAAGGCCCCAGCCCCCCTCCCCCCTGTCATCCTCTGTGACTCCCCGGTGACCTCTGTGGAGTCCTTCTGCTTCCTGGGAACCATCATCAGCCAGGACCTCAAGTGGGAGCAGAACATCAGCTCCATCACTAAGAAGGTCCAGCAGAGGATGTACTTCCTGAGGCAGCTGAAGAAGTTTCACCTCCCTGAAAAGATGCTGGTAGACTTTTACACCGCCATCATTGAATCCACCCTCACGTCCTCCATCACAGTCTGGTTCGCTGCGGCCACGGCCAGAGACAAGGCCAAGCTGCAACGCGTCATCCACTCAGCAGAGAAGGTGATCGGCTGCCACCTCCCGTCTCTCCAGGAGCTGCACATCTCCAGGACCTGGAGGCGGGCAGCCAGGATTGTAGCCAACCCCTCTCATCCAGGACATAATCTCTTTCGGCCCCTCCCTTCTGGCAAGAGGCTCCGGTCCATCAGGACCAGGACCTCGCGCCACAAGAACAGCTTCTTCCCCACTGCAGTCAGCCTGCTGAACAGTACCCCAACTCCCCCAGGTGACCCCCCCTCCCCCCCCCGCCCACCAAAGGACTGTCGGTGCCACTTACAGGCCCCACCATCCCAGCCCATCTGTGCTCCCACTTTAATTCACCTTACTCTACTGTATATAGTGTGTTGTTGTTGTTAACTTAATTTTTAACTTATTCTTAATTGCACTATACACCAAGTCAAATTCCTCGTTTTGTAAAGTGCGCTCTACTGAACCTGGCAATAAAACTTTTTCTGATTTCTGATTCTATTAATCATTGTTTTTTATTCATTCAAAATGCAATTAAATCAATATTTTATCTTTTTTCTTTTCCTTTTTCTTTTTTTTTATCTCTTATATCCTTTTTTATAATCAATGTTTGAACTTCTTTTCCTTTCTATTGTCATGGTTTCAGTTTGTTGTCTTTTTTTTCGCTTTAGTTCTTGTTCTGTCTTGTTTGGTTCTGTTTCCTGTTTTATTTTGAAAGGTTTCCTGTCTTGTCATGTTTCTTGAGTTTTACTTCCTTTGGTCCCCATCTGCCCTAATCGTGTTCACCTGTGTCTTGTCTGCCCTGTCTGTATATAAGTCTTGTCTCTGCCTTCCTCCTGTGCTGGTCCATTAACTTCTGCTCATGTTGATCACGTCTTCTTGTCTGGCGTCCATGTCCCTTGCCATGCCACAGTAAGTTTTTGTTTTTAGTTTTGTCATCCTGCTCTGCAGCGCTTTTTGTTAGTTAAATAAACCCACTTGCCCTGAACCCGTTTGCCTCCCGTCTCTGCGCCTGGGTCCTACCTGCTGTCGAGCCCCCCCCCCACACGACATCTATACATCCAATGAAATTAAACTACAAATCAACAAACACAACTGATAACAAATGTCTCTAAAAAATGATGTGTATATTTGCAGAACCTTAAAAACACCAAACAAATAACAAATGCTTCCCAAATAAAGCACAAAAAATGGAACACAAAATGTAAAACCCAAGTTAGAAATTGCAATTTGAAAAGATACTTTTTTCATCAGCTTTTCAAAATCAATCACCAATTCTACTCTTCTGTGGATGAAACAAAGAACTCCAGAACAATGAAGCCATTTCTCTAAGTCTCTCTCACCTTCAGTTTTAAACAAGGTCTGTGAAAATCCACCATACATTGGTCACATGAACTCAGAGACCTGCTAAAAGTGCACAATTGTAAAAGCTCTTTTATATAGACAACTGTTTGTTTGCTTAGAGCTGTAAATATAAAAAAAAATGCTTTTCTATCACCTAGACACAGATGGAGAACCATATCAACTGGATTAATAACAGGGTGGCATGTTTAGACAAAATGAAGCTGTCCATCACATTTTTGACCTAAACATGTAAACACATCCTTGGCTCTGCGGTTAGGAAATGGTATTTGGGAATCTCTTTATACCAGGAGCCAGCCTGGCCATTGGAACATCGCCACAGTGCCCATCCAGACTGGGACAGCAACGGGGTCCACTTCAGAGCCGTGAGCTGCTGTGTTTAACTCCAGCTGTCCCAGCAAGGGAGACAACTGCAGCAACATCCACTGACCAAGCTGACAAGCCCTGGCAGAAAAGATCCCCACAAGAAAAACACTGGCTCAGGCAGGCTGGTCAAAAAAAAATAGTTTTGCCATTGTCTTGCAGCTCGCAGATCAAGTGGTTTAGTTTTCCAGTAATGTCAGTCAAGAATGCAAGTTCAGATTCACAATGTTCATATTCACCATATTCAACAGACATCTCCTCCAATAGCACCTTAAAAATCCTGTGCTGTTTTGCTTTGCAGCTGAGGTTGTTTACGATTTTCAGAATAAGAGTCATTATATGTCCAGAGCCAATCACTTCTGCACATAAGGCCTGCTGGTGAATGACGCAGCAGTAATGCAGACATTTTGGAAAGTCTGGGTCAGCTTTACAGTGAGTGATGAAACCTGTTTGTCTATTGATCATAGCAGGAGTCCCATCTGCAGTCACTGCTACCAGCTTTTCTAATTGTACCTTTTTCTGCACAAAAACTCCTTCACCGTGTTATACATTTCAACTCCTCTTGTAGTTGTCTGTTAGGGCAGATGTGTCAGGAGTTCTTCTCTTGTGGAAACCAAAAGCTATGCTGTACTGTTGCCGTCCACAGACTCATTACACTGGACGTTAACCACCTGCACTTTGCAAGATCCCGGTCCAGCTAATTGGCCAAGTTATCAGACATAGCTGACACTCATCTAGACATTGTAGTGGAAATTGAATGAGTTCTATTGTTCTCATCCTTAGGGACAGTGATAGCAATTATCATCATTGCTTGAATTTTTTTCATGCTATATGCAAAAGTCTTTGTCCCTTAAGGCAACAGATTACAGCCCCCCCCCCCCCCCCCCCCCCCCAGGCAGCTGTCGTATTAACAATAGCTTGGAGCTCCAGAATGGACAAGAAAAAACGACGAGAATGGCTCGAGCAGGGCGTTGCTCACGGGGCGGTCGCTCGTGCCATGCGGTCGCACGTGCTCGGGCCCGCTAAATGCTACTTGTAGCTTTAATTATTATTATTCTTTTTCTTCCGACGGAAGACTCGCCTTTTTGAGGCCTTTAACATACCCCAAAACTCACCAAATTTGGCACACACATCAGGAGTCGCGAAAAATTTCGTATTTTACAGGAGATTGGCATGGGCGCACAAAAACGGCTCGACAGCGCCACCTACAGTGACATTTGTCCCGAGCCCCCGCATATGCTTTGACATACAAGCTTGTTTTTTTCAGGACATGTTCATCAGATGGAAACCTACAAAAAAGTCTCTTGGTACCAAGCTGTCAGTCGCACAGGAAGTCTGCTATATTGGTGTCAATATGTCATTTTTGCTCTATTTTGGACATTTGTAGGCCTCCTTCTAGAACGAACTCCTCCTAGAGATTTATGAATAATGACTCCAAACTTTGGTTTTGTAAACTAAACACATGTCCGATGTTAAATTGCGAAGCTTTAAAGGTATTACGGATGTTTGTGACCGTGGCGGCGCGTCGAACTTGGAGGTCATTTTGAAAACACGCCATGAAAAGAAAAATGGCCATTACTCAGGCATGCAAAATCCAATCTGATCCAAAATTGATGTGCATGATTGTAGTCTGACTCTGAACACATCTGCAGTGAAAAAATCTGGAAAAAGTGTAGCGCCACCTGCTGGCAAGAGGAAATGACATGTTTTACTTGGAGCATCACTACTCCGAGTAGGATGAGCCGACACACCTGAAAATGACGTCCACCTGTTGAAAAGCCATTGAAGTTTACTCTGACAAAAAACCATAACTTTCAATGCGGGGGTGTGGTCGTGACAGAGCGGCAAAGTTGGGCATCTCGCTATGCACACAAAAGTTGCTCTCACGTGCACATTCCTTGTCCAATCTCACTGAAATTCAATGGATATGATGAAGCTTCTATTCTGAACCCATGGATATGACAATCTTGGACGAGCTCTATAGCGCCACCTAGTTATTGCATTGGGCACATTCTGCCCTGTATTTTCTCTTTGCTTTGTCCGATGTGCATGAAATTAAAACTGGAGATACTCAGAAGGGTCCTCTCTCATCATGTAAAGTTTCATGGGTGTACACCTGACGGTGCCTGCGTAACAGGAAGTGGTCGATTATGTGCACCCAAATAATAGAAATTTATTATAAATCAGCCGTTTGTCTCAGGAAGCTGAGATTTCAGAATTAGATGCCTTTAATAACCTCCAGCTTTGATATGTAACACTATAAGGTCTACGAGAAACTTCATCACTTGATTTTTTTAATGAAATTTTGGACTGAACAAAGATTTTTAGCATAAATTCTGTTTAGGTTATCAGCACCAAGAATTCAACTTTCATAGGCATTTATGTGCTACTGCTTCCTAAAAAAATTCAGAATGATTGAAGTTACAGGTGACATCTTAGAGAGCATTACATCCAAAAAGGTCCGAAAACGTCTTTTTAGGCAAAACTGCAAACACCTATTTTTTTGCATAACTTATCTTTCAAATATCAGCACAAAAAAATTAAAAACGGTAGGGATCTGTGTTTGCTGCCTTCCATATTTTTTTCAGACTTAAAAGTGTAACAGATGATTTATAAAAAATCCTTTTCATCCAAAAACCTGTGTTAAATCTGTCTAGACTCCAAACAAACATTTTTTTATGGTAACTTATGTTTCAACAATCGACACCAATTTTCACAGACCTATAGCTAAACATGTCCCATAGCTCCCTGAATATTTTCATAGATATAAAATGAACTGGTCATACTAACATCTGGCATTCTAACATCTAACATCTTACAAGTCAAAGCCTCTCTCAGCCTGGCTCTGCTGAAGGAGTCGTGTTACAACCCCGCCCCCTCCTGCTGGGACCCCTGCTATGTAAATTAGCAAGCAGTGAACAGAGAGATGAGGAGTAAGAATGGTCATTACTCAGGCATGCATAATCCAAAGACAGCCAGTTAAACACTGAAAGACATATTTTTTCGGTATGTCTTTCATACATCTTTAGTATTAAAAACTCTCCAAGATGAATGTGCCTGACTCCACCTGCAGGTGGATCACAGACTTCCTGACGGACAGACAGCAGTATGTGAGGCTGGGGAAGCTCGTCTCAGATACTCGGACCACAAGCACCGGATCCCCCCAGGGCTGTGTCCTTTCACCCCTGTTACTCTCCCTGTACACAAACAGCCGCACAGCTGGTCACCTGTCTGTCAAACTCCTGAAGTTTGCTGACGACACCACACTCATCGGCCTCATCTCTGACGGAGATGAGTCGGCCTACAGGAGTGAAATAGCCAGGCTGGTGTCATAGTGCAGCGCTAACAACCTGGAGCTTAATGCTCTGAAGACAGTGGAGATGACAGTGGACTTCAGGAAGGCCCCAGCCCCCCTCCCCCCTGTCATCCTCTGTGACTCCCCGGTGACCTCTGTGGAGTCCTTCTGCTTCCTGGGAACCATCATCAGCCAGGACCTCAAGTGGGAGCAGAACATCAGCTCCATCACTAAGAAGGTCCAGCAGAGGATGTACTTCCTGAGGCAGCTGAAGAAGTTTCACCTCCCTGAAAAGATGCTGGTAGACTTTTACACCGCCATCATCGAATCCACCCTCACGTCCTCCATCACAGTCTGGTTCGCTGCGGCCACGGCCAGAGACAAGGCCAAGCTGCAACGCGTCATCCACTCAGCAGAGAAGGTGATCGGCTGCCACCTCCCGTCTCTCCAGGACCTGGAGGCGGGCAGCCAGGATTGTAGCCAACCCCTCTCATCCAGGACATAATCTCTTTCGGCCCCTCCCTTCTGGCAAGAGGCTCCGGTCCATCAGGACCAGGACCTCGCGCCACAAGAACAGCTTCTTCCCCACTGCAGCCAGCCTGCTGAACAGAACCCCAACTCCCCCAGGTGACCCCCCCTCCCCCCCCCGCCCACGAAAGGACTGTCGGTGCCACTTACAGGCCCCACCATCCCAGCCCATCTGTGCTCCCACTTTAATTCACCTTACTCTACTGTATATAGTGTGTTGTTGTTGTTAACTTAATTTTTAACTTATTCTTAATTGCACTATACACCAAGTCAAATTCCTCGTTTTGTAAAGTGCGCTCTACTGAACCTGGCAATAAAACTTTTTCTGATTCCTGATTCTGATTTTGATTCTATTAATCATTGTTTTTTATTCATTCAAAATGCAATTAAATCAATATTTTATCTTTTTTCTTTTCCTTTTTCTTTTTTTTTTATCTCTTATATCCTTTTTTATAATCAATGTTTGAACTTCTTTTCCTTTCTATTGTCATGGTTTCAGTTTGTTGTCTTTTTTTTCGCTTTAGTTCTTGTTCTGTCTTGTTTGGTTCTGTTTCCTGTTTTATTTTGAAAGGTTTCCTGTCTTGTCATGTTTCTTGAGTTTTACTTCCTTTGGTCCCCATCTGCCCTAATCGTGTTCACCTGTGTCTTGTCTGCCCTGTCTGTATATAAGTCTTGTCTCTGCCTTCCTCCTGTGCTGGTCCATTAACTTCTGCTCATGTTGATCACGTCTTCTTGTCTGGCGTCCATGTCCCTTGCCATGCCACAGTAAGTTTTTGTTTTTAGTTTTGTCATCCTGCTCTGCAGCGCTTTTTGTTAGTTAAATAAACCCACTTGCCCTGAACCCGTTTGCCTCCCGTCTCTGCGCCTGGGTCCTACCTGCTCTCGAGCCTCCCCCCCACACGACATCTATACATCCAATGAAATTAAACTACAAATCAACAAACACAACTGATAACAAATGTCTCTAAAAAATGATGTGTATATTTGCAGAACCTTAAAAACACCAAACAAATAACAAATGCTTCCCAATTAAAGCACAAAAAATGGAACACAAAATGTAAAACCCAAGTTAGAAATTGCAATTTGAAAAAGATACTTTTTTCAGCAGCTTTTCAAAATCAATCACCAATTCTACTCTTCTGTGGATGAAACAAAGAACTCCAGAACAATGAAGCCATTTCTCTAAGTCTCTCTCACCTTCAGTTTTAAACAAGGTCTGTGAAAATCCACCATACATTGGTCACATGAACTCAGAGACCTGCTAAAAGTGCACAATTGTAAAAGCTCTTTTATATAGACAACTGTTTGTTTGCTTAGAGCTCTAAATATAAAAAAAATGCTTTTCTATCACCTAGACACAGATGGAGAACCATATCAACTGGATTAATATCAGGGTGGCATGTTTAGACAACATGAAGCTGTCCATCACATTTTTGACCTAAACATGTAAACACATCCTTGGCTCTGCGGTTAGGAAATGGTATTTGGGAATCTCTTTATACCAGGAGCCAGCCTGGCCATTGGAACATCGCCACAGTGCCCATCCAGACTGGGACAGCAACGGGGTCCACTTCAGAGCCGTGAGCTGCTGTGTTTAACTCCAGCTGTCCCAGCAAGGGAGACAACTGCAGCAACATCCACTGACCAAGCTGACAAGCCCTGGCAGAAAAGATCCCCACAAGAAAAACACTGGCTCAGGCAGGCTGGTCAAAAAAAAATAGTTTTGCCATTGTCTTGCAGCTCGCAGATCAAGTGGTTTAGTTTTCCAGTAATGTCAGTCAAGAATGCAAGTTCAGATTCACAATGTTCATATTCACCATATTCAACAGACATCTCCTCCAATAGCACCTTAAAAATCCTGTGCTGTTTAGCTTTGCAGCTGAGGTTGTTTACGATTTTCAGAATAAGAGTCATTATATGTCCAGAGCCAATCACTTCTGCACATAAGGCCTGCTGGTGAATGACGCAGCAGTAATGCAGACATTTTGGAAAGTCTGGGTCAGCTTTACAGTGAGTGATGAAACCTGTTTGTCTATTGATCATAGCAGGAGTCCCATCTGCAGTCACTGCTACCAGCTTTTCTAATTGTACCTTTTTCTGCACAAAAACTCCTTCACCGTGTTATACATTTCAACTCCTCTTGTAGTTGTCTGTTAGGGCAGATGTGTCAGGAGTTCTTCTCTTGTGGAAACCAAAAGCTATGCTGTACTGTTGCCGTCCACAGACTCATCACACTGGACGTTAACCACCTGCACTTTGCAAGATCCCGGTCCAGCTAATTGGCCAAGTTATCAGACATAGCTGACACTCATCTAGACATTGTAGTGGAAATTGAATGAGTTCTATTGTTCTCATCCTTAGGGACAGTGATAGCAATTATCATCATTGCTTGAATTTTTTTCATGCTATATGCAAAAGTCTTTGTCCCTTAAGGCAACAGATTACAGCCCCCCCCCCCCCCCCCCCAGGCTGCTGTCGTATTAACAATAGCTTGGAGCTCCAGAATGGACAAGAAAAAACGACGAGAATGGCTCGAGCAGGGCGTTGCTCAAGGGGCGGTCGCTCGTGCCATGCGGTCGCACGTGCTCGGGCCCGCTAAATGCTACTTGTAGCTTTAATTCTACTTGTTTCACCTCGGTCTTCACGAGTCTAAGAGCCTTCTTTGGATTAAAGGATCCTTATTTTGATTCTAAATTCTGCCGTCCTGCTTTTGTGTCCGAATTCAAATCCTTGACAGATTTAGGAATGAGCTGCTGTTATAACTGGAGGAGTTTTGCCTGAGGTGATAACTGGTCCTTTATTGTACAGAAGCAGAAAGGAAGTCTTTATTTTAACAATACTATGCCTATACAGGGAGTCAACTTAATGCGTTACCTTAGACAGGGTTGTCCAACTAAAAAATGCACATATTCAGTTTCAAAATGGTTTAATGTTGATGGAGAATTTGCAAATAACTCTGTTGCATAAATTCAGTCTGAATTTAACAAAGCTTGCAAAGTGCATAATAACATTAATCACAATATTGATCATAAAATAATGTGTTTTCCCTTTTTTTTATCTAGAATCTTCCATATAGATTTCTAATGAAAACCTTTTCCATAGCCAACAACAGGCACAAAAAAATAATAATTACAATTACAAAAAAAAAGTTTCTGCATGTAGGAGTTCAAAAAAAGTGCAAACCATGAAGTACAAAAGCTCACTTTGCCACTTTGTGATGTACAACAGTTTATATTTGAAGCTTGAACAGAGGGAGCTTATAAAACAGTGTTCTTCTAAAGATAACACTAGTATTAAACATTAGTCCAAGAAAAATCATTTACATTTATTATCTAAGCTCTTTCTAAAACCTTTTTCGATTCGTTTTTAACTGACTACATTTTTTACAGGCCAAGAACAGACTAAATCTAATTTCTAGTAAGAAATATAACACTTTCTTGTGGCAGCAATAAAAAAGAAACCTGCATTAAAGTTCTATTTACTGCTCTGCTACATGCTCTCTTTTTAAAGTTACTGTAAAGTATTTGGAGCCTTCGAGGAAGTTAGTAAAACACTGTTTAAGTATACGCAATTTTATTTTGGATACAAGTTTATCAACCTAAGGCTTTGGGCTACATAAATAATCAGTTAAGGTGTTAATCACTAAGATGACTTCTGTGAGATGATTTATCTATCTTCATAAAAGAGACAAGGACTCCCACTCACAGGGTTTGGTGGGTTTTCAACTAGGGTGACAGTCCATTGCTCCACATTCAACACCCTGGTGTTCATGCATGTGCGAGACTTTAAGTCCGTTTTCATTAAGGATGTACCTTTGTAACACATTCAAAAATGAAAAAATCTAATAAATTTGTATCCCCCTGTTTTCCTTTTTTTTTGTCTTTTTTAACCTGTCACGACCTACAGCTGAGCAAATAGATTAGAGCTGAAGAGTTCTTGTGTTGGACATATTTTACTTATACAACAGGGGGTTATGAGTCTTCTGATACACCAGGTGTACAGTTGAATAAACCCCTTTTGTAATTTATACTAAACTTTATTCATATTAATTATATTTGTAACAGTTTTTTGTTGGACGGATGGAAGAGAAAAGGAAGGAAGAAGAGAGAGGGATTTTAGAGAAGGGGGAGATAGGGGGGATATTATAGAAGGAGGGGTAAAATCATGAAGGCAACAAGTTGCTGGAAGTTTATAATCACTACTGTCAGGTTTAGATGTATAACATATCTTGAAGGGCCGGGCCCTGTCCACACACACACTCAAATGTTACAAACATACCTTTTGGTTGTTCATTTACACACAGGTAAACATGGACATAAAACAACTAACGTTCATATGCACATACTTATGCATTCAGACTAACACATGTAAAACATTTTAATCAGTCACGCAAACTGTGCTAATGTGAGATAGCACCTGTGCTCGAGGGAGAGTTCTGAGGTGGATGATGAAATGTAAAAGGAAGGAGAGAGAGTGCCCAGTCATCCCCAGACCAAGACCCCCGCCGCAGTGGAGCGACATTGTTACGGCCCTGGGCCGCATGGGTGTGTTTCTGGGTTCTGCCCTTTTTCTCCTCTCCCTCCAGCACAGGTGAAGGCACTTGGAAAGCAACAGAGAAGAGAAACAAATGATCCGCCTCAAGAGTTCTTGGAGAGAGACTCTCCCTCTGGGGGTTCCTGCCAGGTCCAGAGCCGTTGTTGGAGTGCTGTGTTCTTTGTGCTCCCCTGCATTTGGTCAAGTTTTAATCTTCATTTAGTTTACAAACATACATATACTTTTCCAGACACTCATACAACAGCACACCTTCATGCTTTCAGCTATTTTGGTTGATGGCTTTCCCTTTATATTTTAAAACTACTTGAGTGCTAAAAACTGCTTCATCTCCCCCCTCTACATTTATTAATTAAACTTATTTAGACTACATCATGTAAAAAACAAACAAACTATGGAATATAACTAATGTGCATAAAAAAACGAATACTTTGCTACAATGGTTATAGCAAGTTTAAAATTTTAAACTGCTACAATTAAAAAAGAAAAAATCTTTAATTAGATCGGAATTTACTGTCCTTTAAGTAAATCAAGTCAGATTTACGGGACGGTTGCTGTAATAATTTGTTAAAGTGCTGGTATTTTGCAAATACTGAAATCTCAAATGAGATTTACTGAAAATGTTAAAGCTAAAAAGTTATGAAGGATCTTCCACAACACGAAGTCTCTGCTCTTTAAGCCAGACCACTAATATTGAATGATACTGATGGTAGAGGTCTGTTACTGTTTTAACATTCAAAGGAATTACTTTTAGTTGAGATAAATTATTATAGCAACCTGAAATATTTCTGGTTGTTAGTAGCTAAACAGGCGTTCATGTTTGTGTTTATTGCCATGACCTCCATCAGCAAGAAGCATTAATGATGTAATGGCTTAAGGGTCCACAAGAGGAAGAGACAAACCCGTGTTTATATGAGAGACTGACGCTGCAGTCACACACACTTGGACAGAAACCCGTCGTTTCAGCTAGAAGAGTTACAAAATACACAGATTGGATATTTGGGTATCAGTCCGGTACTGTTGCTCATCGAAGTGGTACTCAGAGTTCTGCGGTATGGGATAGAGACACAGCATGTGTTTAGCTGCTTGTAGCATCAAAACGAGAGGATTCATTCTTCCATTGTCACAATATCAACATATCCAATATTCACATAACCATAACATAACCTAAAATATTCCTTAAACAAATTACCAGTCATATTTCTAAATGATAATCAGTCCTTCCTATATTGTCTCTCTGATTCTGTATACAATGTACAGTCATATTTATTGCACTTCATTGTCAATGTACACTGAACTAAACAAACAAACGTAAAATTAGTGTAACTCTGTATTTAACCAAAAATGTTAATGTTGGCAACTTTTTTTTTCTATGTTTAAATTGTAAAAATAATTACAATTTCTTTAACAATAACATGAAACAAAAATAAAATGTTTTCAATATTGTTTCTTGTACCTGGTATTGAACCAAAAATATATGTACTGACACACTGACACATAATCCCAGTAAATACAGAGCCCATGTCCTGACAGAGAAAAAATAACATATCTCGTTCCCACAAGTTAATTTCTTGTTCCCACAAAATAATATGTCGGTCCCACAAAATAATGAAGTTGTGGGAACAAAATACCATCTTGTTCCCACAAAATAATGTTCCGTTCCCACGAATTCATTAATTTGTGCGAACGAAATAATTATTTACGTCATAAGTCATTCATAAACACGGATTGCTGCTTCGCCTTCCAGACTTAGTTCCTAGCTTCATAAACATGGTTGGATTCAGAGCAGACACTTTCACATTTCTGTCTGTGTGTGTCTCATTAAAGTATATTGAAGACACGGAGGATGTTTAGAGAACAGATTTATTTATTTTAAAAAGCTCTACAAAAGTATCATACTTGTTAGCAGTTGCTTCACATTCGAAGGCTAGTAGGCTACATACTACTTAGCCTGTCATTTGTCCTATTTTCTATGAACGCATCATGGTTACAAGGCCACGGTGATTGGTCGAGATGCATTATAGGATGTGTATGATGCATGATGGGATACATAGCATGTAGCCTTCGGATATTAATAAATAGACAATAATAAATAGATCTTTCTTGTTTTTTATTTTTCCTCTCTTGAACGAATGTGGGTCACAGAGACACGGAAGCAGAAAGCGGCCTTTGCAGCAGGACGGAGACCGTACTGGGATGTGAATGAACGCAGACATGGAGACATGATTATAAATGCTTTTCTTAAAATAAATACATTTGATCTATAAACATCATCCGTGTCTTCCGTGCAATGTAATGAGACACACAGAGACAGAAACGTGAATGTATCTGCTCTAAATCTAAATATTGCTCACATCCGTGTTTATGAATGACTTATGACGTGAATAACAGGTTAATAATGGGCTAGGTAGCATGTAGCCTACCAGAATTCAGATGTAAAGCGACTGCTAACGAGTATGTTACTAAAAAACAAGTCCTGAATATTATTGAATATTGAATATTATTATTCTTATTCAACCCTAAGTACAATATCCCATACCGCAGTTGTGTAGACGGCCAGCCCGACTGCCGGCATGTCAAGCAAAAGAGTTCTGCGGCGGAGCTAGGAGCTATGTCCGGTGCTTCGCTGCGGTATGGCGAAGCACAAAGCTTGGGTATCCTAAATTTTATGATATTTTTCTCATATTTATTGAGACAATAATAAATTTATCATTCTTGTTTTTTCTTTTTCCTTTCTTGAACAAATGTGGGTCACACAGACAGGGAAGTTATGGCTGAAAGCGGCTTTTGCGGCCGGACGGAGAGCATATCCGTGTTTATGAATGACTTATGACGTTAATAATTATTTTGTTTGCACGAATTATTTATTTTTTTTGCACGAATTAATTATTTCAAGGGAATTAAATAGTATTTTTTGTCATGGTGCCCGGATCAGTTCCCCTCCCCTCCTCCAGCTGCTCCTCTCCTAACCACCACCAGCTGTCGTCACTCAACCTCATCAAACCCTGCTGTTAAAAGGAGACCTCATCCACCAGTTCATCGCCAGATCGTTACCCCTTATGGTGACTAAGCCTGCTCTCAAGTCAGATTTTGTTTTGCTCTCTGTCTTGTGTCTCGCCCTTGACTTACCTTGCTCTCCTGCCTCAGGAAACCATTGCCACGAGTGACTTCAGTGGAACTCAGGACCCGCTTCACGGAGCACGGCTGGAAAACCTCAACCAACGCCGACTGCGTTCGTACCTCCAGCCACGCCACCAGCCACAGCCGGTGGATCACCCTCGGACCACCGGACCTCCTTGGAGAAAATAATAAATAACTTTCTTACCTGCCACTTACCCGTCTCGTTCTCTGGGTTCCAGCACTTGGGTCCGCCACGCTAAGGAAATCATGACAATTTTGTGGGAACAGAATATTATTTTGTGGGAACGGAATATTAATTTCTGGGAACAAGATATATTGTATTTTTTCCATGTCAAGGTTCCGTAAGTAAATGTTTTTGTGAATAAAAGATGTTTCATTCAACGTTTAATTTCAACATATAAAGGTTCCTTGCACCATTATCTGGTTTAAACTAGTTTCTAATATCTTCTACTCCAAAAAAAATATACTTGACTGCTAGCATTAGTGCGCTAGCTTTAAAAATACTTTGCTCCTTTTTACATTTCTTTGCAACACACGTTTTAACTCTCACCACATAAACCACGCTGTCTGTGAGATCTTCAAGGTTAAAGTTTGCACATTACGTTTAACAAAAAGTGTTTACTAAGGTATAGAATAAAGACACAGCAGGTGTTCAGCTGCTGGTTGCATCACAACTAGAGGATTCATTCTTCCTCTGATGCACATCTACTCCTTACTGTTGCGTGCTACGCTGCTTTCCAGTGGGCACTTTGGGAATAGCATTAACTCAAATGAGCTGTAATGACACCATAAAAATAAAAATATAAATAAATAAAATTAAATTAAAAAAAATGTAAGTGGTGCCAGTGCCAGATTTTAGTTAAAACTAGTTCCCCAAGCCTCTACAATAGCAAGTAATTACTAGTAGATAATCGATACCAAATCTTTTTTCCTTAATATTTATTTTTGTTATAGATTAAGTTTTTTTTTATTTTTTTGTTCATGAAAAGTAAAATAAAAGTAAAGTAAAAGTAAAAACAGATGTTCAGCAAATAAAAATATTAAATGCTTGCTTTCAAAACTTATATTTTTACTTTCAAAAACTTTTTTCTGCTTTTAAAAATTTATTATTGAACTTAAAACTTTATTTTGCGTCTGCAGCAGAAATGTTTTCACATTCATTGAGTCTCATCTCGCTTTCTCTCAATCTTACATTTTGCGTTCATTTTAGCGTGACATATTTGTCATAAATTGGGCAGTTTTTTGCCCAGTCTAGCAACACTTCAGACAAAAACAGACACCCTGCTTGCATGAACTCTGTAAGAAAATTCAAACCCTTTACTGTACATATAAAAGAAAAACTGCAACAAAAGTACAAAAACTATCAATCTCATCACGCTAGTATCAATACTTTCCTTGGTATCAATACAATCAATAGTCAGATTGTTATGCCAACCCCTAGTGGATCCATCCAAATTCTCGATTTTTTCCTAATGTTTCGGGCACACTTTTTTTCAGCATGTGACTATCTCCAAAAAATACCAGTGTTTAAATCTATTTATAGTAACAGCAGCAGTGGAAATCATGCTGCTCTGTTCTAAATGAGATAGATCTACAATTGACTGCTGTGACACCAGCTCTGGTTTGTGCACAGGAATTAGTTGTCAAACTGCAAAGTTCTGTGCCTCAGCCTGCTGGGCTGTTATCTGTGAAACACCATGGAAAGTTCTTCCTATTAAGGAAAAGTTAACTAAATAATGTAAACCTTTTGTTTCCACAGAGATCATGAACACAAACCCTGCATTTTCTGTCGTAGTCCTCACTGACACTGTATGAATGCAAAAGTATCATCAAATAGCTTACAAATGGTGACAAAGCCAGGACTGCTCCAATCAATCATGAAAGTTGGACCTCTCTGGATGAATATTTGAATGGAAGCAATTTTTAATATTTCAGCGTTGACATCAACCAATAAATATTTCCCAAATTTTTCTCCTTTGAGAGTATGTAAGAAAGCCAGGCATTTCCTCAGGCTCAACCTTGCATTTCTCTTTGAAGAAAGAGAAGCTGCACCGACTGTGAAACTGCCCTCTCAGCAGGAGTATTAGAGATTGAATCAGGATGAGAATTTTTTTTTTCTTGGATTGCTGTCCTTCACAAAGCCTTTAAGGTGCTTCTCAGATCTGATCAAAAATAAATTGGGGGAAATGAGAAAATAAAAATAGAGTGGGATAACCAGCTTCACGGGTATGCTTGGTGGTGTTGTCGACTGCACTGAGTCAAATATGAGTCATCTGCGAGTTTATGGTGTTGAAAACATGAGCTCTAACTAGGTTAATCCACTCAAACCTGGTGATATAAAGTGAATGCACACAAACACAGACAGGGCATTATTTATAAGAACGTGCACATGTGCTAAGACGTGAGATAAAGACCTGACCTTACATGAGTAGCTTAATTAAACATGCTATACTGAAGGCTTAACACATCAACCAGTGTGGGTGTGTTTGTCTGTGTGTAGCCATTCTTGAGCTGCTGTGAAAGATCCACTGGATTTTACAAATCCGATTTGTGCCAAAACAGTTTAGAAGAGGAGAGAGTGATGAAGCCTCAGAGAGCAAGTTATTTATAATGTTAGCATTACATTTTTTTACTTTGTTTTTTTCCATTTCTATCTGTCAAAACCACACCAGCTCACACCAGCTCTTAATTGACAGAACTGTCACTCAAGACTACAGGTCACGACACACCAACCTGTGCACAGCCTGGA
This sequence comes from Oryzias latipes, assembly GCF_053564925.1. Lineage (NCBI taxonomy): Eukaryota > Metazoa > Chordata > Actinopteri > Beloniformes > Adrianichthyidae > Oryzias > Oryzias latipes. Next base: position 8,599,530 of record NC_136244.1, read on the forward strand.
TTGATTACAAAAAAGCCTATGACTCAATGCCACACACGTGGATTAATGAATGGTTGAAGCTGTACAACATCAACTTGACTCTAAGAGCCTTCATAAGAAACAGGATGAAGTTGTGTAAAAACTCCCTTGAAGCCAATGACAAGCTACTTGCACAAGTGTCCATCAAATGTGGGATTTACCAAGGTGGCGCTCTGTCCCCACTGCTGTTCTGAATTTGGCCCTCAGCCAAATAAACAACAAGACTGGCTATAGATACCGACTCAGAAATGGGGCCACCATCAGTCACCTCCTCTACATGGATGACATCAAGCTATATGCTAAGAGCAAGTGCAATATTTACTCCCTGATCCACACCACCAGGATCTATAGTAGTGACACTAGGACGTCATTCCTTCTCAAGAAATGCAGTCAGATGGTGACAAAGAGAGGCAAGGTAGTCCACACAGGAGGGATCTCTCTCCCAGAAGGAACAATAGCAGACATTGAGGACAGTTAGAAGTACCTTGGAATTCCACAAGCAAATGGCAATCTGGAACAGGGACCAAGGAAAGCTGCAACATCCAAATAACTCCAACGAGTAAGGCTAGTCCTGAGAAGCCAGCTCAATGGCCAGAACAAGACCCAGGCAATAAACAGTTATGCTCTGCCAGTTTTCAGATACCCTGCAGGAATAATAAGATGGCCAAAGGATGAGATACAGACTCACCATACATGGATGGTTCCATCCCAAATCCAGCACCCTGAGACTGTATGCTAGATGGAAGGAAGGAAACCAAAAACTAGTAAGAGTGGAAGCCACTATCCAGGATGAAACATCCAAAATGCATGAATAGCTCAAGGTCAAGGCCCTAACTGACAGTGTGCTCAGTGAATGTCTCAGGCAATGGAGAGTAGAGGATGCGGTGCTGGAGGACAGATCTTCAGGGAAGGACAAGCCCCTGCATGTGATGTACCACACAACTATTACTGAAGTGGTTTAAATCAAGAAGTCCTGCCAATGGCTAGAAAGGTTTGGACTACAGGACAGCACTGAAGCACTCATTCTGGCAGCTCAGGAACAAGCCCTGAGCACCAGAGCGATAGAGGCTCAGATACCACACCAGACAAGACTCAAGGTGTACACTGTGCAAAGAGACACCTGTCTTGAATGACATCTACTTTTTGAGCTTTTAAGTGTATATAATGTTAATTCCTTACCAAAAACAACCCCAAAGCGGTAATTTGATCCATTCATATATTCCTCTAAAAACCTGCACTCTGAGCTCCAGCCCCTCCCAATCCATGAAAATGCACGGGTCCTCACGAGCTGAAGTAGACCAGTGAGAATAGGCCCTCCAGGAAGAGTCTGTGCTGCAAGCACTGCCCCCACGCTAACATACACACCCACTTTCTCTTTGGAGCTAGTGGTGATTGGCAAAAACCCCTTTATCTTATATGTACAATATGCACATCCATCTTTGCAAAACTTCAAGGGCAAAATGCAGACTGGCTCTAGGTTGACGCCATGAAATTGGCAGTGCCCACAAGGAGCGAAAGGTGGTGCCTCAGAGAGCAAGCTGTCATTCCTCCAGAATGTGGGCGTTATTGTGCCAAAGGTAATATACTATCATGTATAAGGATATAGTTTAATCTGAAAGGCTTAAGAATAGCATGATATGGGCTTTTTTTAAAATAAACCTTTAAAAAGTCAAAAACTTCAAACTATGTTGCTTCATTTTAGAAAACGACTGACATTTCCTCTAAATTTTTGACAGTCATGGGTCTGGTAGAAGATGACATTTAACTTGAGATACATTTTCTCCCTCATTTCTCCATCTGTTTAAATTTAAATTAAATAAAAATACACACACTGACATGACAGCATTTTGGATGACTGGAAAGAAGTGAGACAAGTCGGGAGGAAATGGTCGTGCTCCAGAGAGTGAGTAACAAGCCTGGCTGCAGTGAGGAACATTTACTGGAACCTGTGAGACATAGAAAACACTTTAATGAGAATGGAAGGAGAGGCTAAAAAAGTAGTCAAAAAGTGACACAGAAAGAAAAGATGAAGAAGGAAATTAGATTAACTTTGCAAGTATACATTAAACCGCTTCAATGTCAGCGCCTAAACTCAGCATGTAGACATATTATGTTGAGTTAAATATATAAATATTCAAATACACACATAGAATAGATGTCAAAAAGACTCCTGTATTGAAAAAAAGTTCTGAAAAATTGGTTATGAATGATTTGTTAAGTTTTTGTTTATTACATTAGTTTAAGATGCAAAAATATTGACATCAGTGTTCAAAAATCCCTTTATTTACCTACTGTCTCAAATTTGATCCACACATTTTTAACATGGAAAAACTCTATTATAAAGTAGTTAACAACAATTTTTCATTCTTTCAGAACAGTAAGTAGTCACTTTAATGAATAAAAATAGATGAGTTATTCTCGCCATAAAGGTTTGAAAATTAGCTATACTTTTCCCACCAGGGGTAGTTTTGAGATTTCATGGAAGCAGCCATTTTAAAAAGCCTATACCATAAAAATAAACTATTTTGAGATTTTAAGTGTATTATAATGTTCATTCCTCACTATGAACAACCCCAAAGCGGTATTTTGATCCATTCGCTCATCTCTGAGTAATCCTCTAAAAATCTGCGCTTTGAGCACCAGCCCCTCCCAATCCACGAAAACCAGTGGGTGTTCACATTGTGACATAGATAAGTGATGAACAGCCCCTTTCACGAAGAGTCTGCACTGCCACCACAGCCTCCAAGCTAACACATGCATTTCTCTACTGAGCTAGCAGTAATCGGCATAACACTGTTGTTGTGTGTTGTAATGATAATTATCATTTTATTTAAAGCACCTTTCTTTAAAATCTGCAAAAAGCTGTGGAGGATTAGAATTACCTAACTTCCACAAATACTTTCTTGCAAATAGATTGCAATACATCTTAAAATGGTTAAAAAATAATCCAGAAACCAACTCATGGTTAGACTTGGAACAGGCGTTATGTGGAAAGATCAACCTGTCACAGCTACCATTTATTAGCCAAACAGTTAAAAAACAGGATTGTTTCAAAACTATTAATATAAACGCCACTTTAACAGCCTGGTGGGAATTTCTCAAAATATCAAAATCATCAATTCAACTGTGCAAAATGACACCCATCTGGAACAACCCGGACATCCTTATTAACAAAAAAATGATTCACTTCCCAGCTTGGCAAGCAGGGGGCATAAAACAACTAGAGCATGTAATTATTGATAGAAGATTCATAACTCCCCAGGAACTTCAAGACAAACATGGAATAAATAACTTCTTGGGATATCAGCAACTTAAATCAAGTATTACTAAAAAGTATAAATTTAAAGACGACGATTTAAAGCTACCAGATGTAGTTACCACTCTGATTAATTTTTCAATGAATAGAACTCTCTCCAAAATATACAAACTTTTATGTAATTTAGATAACAATATTGCCCTTCCAACAAAAAAATGGGATGCAGATTTGAGCATCAGCACAGATGAAAGCTTCTGGTCAGAACTCTGTCTAAACACCTTTAAACTGACAAAAAGTCCAAATTTGCAGCTAATCCATCTCAAAACTCTTCACAGAATTTACTACACTGGACAGAGGATGTTCAAGATGGGTCTCAGTAACTCAGATATTTGCGAGCACTGTGATAATAATCTAACCGACAGCTACATGCAGGCACTGTGGTTCTGCACTCCTGTCCAGGCTCTCTGGCGGCAGGTATGTGCCGATTTATCAGTCTGGCTTAAGGTTTCAATCACGGCTTCACCGTCACTTTGTGTGCTTGGTGACATGAGTGCCATCGATATAGAAGAAGGATTAGCATCTATCATTTTCACAACTCTTTGTATTGCCAAAAAAACTATTTTAATAAATTGGAAAAACAAGAAAAATATAAACATAAGTCAACATAGAAATCTGCTGTTTGATCATATCAGCTTGGAAAAAATGTCAGCCCAAAGCTCAAGTAACTTTGAAAGATGCCGGTGGGGCGGTGCTTGGGTGGGGCGGGCTGGGGCGCTGCGTGGTCCTCTGGGCTTGGGTGTGTAGGTGCGTGGTGGGGGGGTGGGGTGGTGGTCTGGCTTGGCTTGGGGGGGTGGTCCCTTTGCCTGCGCTGGGGGGGGTTGGCGGGGGGGGCAGCGGCACCGGATGGGCTGGGGCTGGGATCGGCCCTTCCCTGGCTCTGGGACGGGACGGGACAACCCTCTCGGGGCCCCCGGTCGCTCAGGGTGTCATCCGCTTCGGCTGCGGGGTCTGGGGTGGGGTAGGGTGGGGGGCTTGTCGGCCCTGTCCTGTGGGGGGTCGTTCTGGGGGGGAGGGGGGGCCCATTATTGGTACGGGTCGGGGGGGGGGTAACGGGTCCGGGTCTCTGCTGAGGCAATCAGTGGTTGCCTCGGCCGGTTGGCCTCCTCGGTCCTGTCAAGGCCTGACCAGAGCTCCTCTAGGGCCGGCGTCTGGGGGTGGGGGCCTGGGCTTGCTCCGGGGGGGGGGGGGGGGGGGGGGGGGGGGGCGGCGCTTTCTGGCTCCTCTCCCTCTGTGTGGGGTGGGTGGTGCCGGGCCTGGGGTGTCGGCGCCTCCGGGGGTGGGGCCCCTGGGCTGGGTGGCCCTGACCTCTTTGCTGGGGAGGGGGCTGGGGGTCAGCTGTTTGACCACCGGGGGACAGTCTACCAGCTGTCCCCAACTTACCCCCTTCCTCATATAACCTCATATTAGGGTGAGGGGGTGGGGGGTCTAGCCTGCGATGCGCCTTGGGGGGGGGTCTACTTGGCAGTGGCCCCCCTCCTATGGTTGCCGTATGGAGTGGGCCCCCCCTCTTTCGGTTTTATTTGCACCTTAGACATGAAGGGTCCTTGGTAGGGGGGGTGCTTGGACATCACTGCAAGCAAGCAGCAGATGTCCTCCTGGCACCCTACCCGCCAATTTTAACCGCACCTTAGACATTTAGGGTCCCTTGGTGGGGAGGGTGAGGGGACATCACTGTGAGTAATCAGGAGATGTCCCCCTAGTGCCCTACTCGCCAATTTTAACTGCACCCTCCTTAGTACACACACCCCTCCCCCTTCAATATATACATTCCAACATAAACACACACACATGCACACACACACCCTCTCAAACACACATACACGCACACACATTTTGCAAGGAAGGTTGGACCTGGGTCCATCTGTCCCCTACCCCTTCCCTGGTGGGGGGTGCGGGCCCCTTGGCGATGGTGGCCGTGTCCCTTGGGTGCCGGCTCCCTGGGCCCCGCGGTGCTCTCTCCGCACGGTGGGGGGGTTCATATTACACCTGAGCCGGGGGTGTTCGTGTCCCTGGGGGGTGGGTCCTGGTCCTTGCCCCTGAGCGCTGGGCCCCGCCAAACTTCCAACATGGCCGAGCCTGGTCAGGCCATATTTATAACACCCCTTGTGGGCCACCCTTTTTTCCCCGGGGTTCCCCCCTCCTAAAATAAACAAATACAACTAAATGACAGCTAAACACAAAAAAACCCATTCAGGATAACCTTCCCCCTCACTTCAGTCTATCACAGAGTATGGCCTAACAAGCTGGCTTCAGGATTAAAGGTAACTTCACCAAATGACTTGGCATGTGACAGTGGCAGCAAGTCTGGGTAGCTCTTGTGTTTATTTAGGGATGCATGCTTAATATGTGCCTTTGAAATTTTTTTTTAACTGTCAGAAATGTTTTAACATATTCACAAAAGGAACATTATCTATAACGAGGCGGCCGTGGTGCAGCGGTAGGGCGGTCGACCCATTATCGTTATATTGCAGGTTCGATTCCCGCCTTGCACGCCCATGAGTCGAAGTGTCCTTGGGCAAGACACTGAACCCCACCTTGCCTCTGGTGGTAGGCGGGCGCCTGTGTTTGGCAGCGGAACCGCCACCAGTGTGTGAATGTGTGAGTGAATGTGTGTGTGACTGGGTGAATGGGTCTGTGACTGTAAAGCGCTTTGTCCTTGTAGGAAGAAAGGCGCTATATAAGTATACGCCATTTACCATTTACCATAACGGAAACCAACCAGGATTAAAAACCTGATTCCTCTGAAGTTCAAGAAGTGCTTCCATGGTCGCTGCGCCAGACTGATGGTAAAGGCAAGGAGATGTAGGTACAAGCCATTTTTACGATAGATCATCTTGGGACTGTGAACTCTCTTTCTAACAAAAGTGAGGAACTAGAGGCCCTGGTAAAAAACGACAGAATACAGTATATCGGGAATGCAGCCTGGACTGTTTTACAGAGATGTGGCTGACGGAAAGTATGACTGACTGTTGCGTCAATTCACCCGGCTTTAGTACGCGCAGACTGAAATGAGGAAATGAGTGGCAAAACTAAAGGAGGAGGACTTGGGCTGTTTTTTAATGATAAATGGTGCCATTCTGGTTATATCACTGTGAAATATGTTGACTGATTCTGGGATGTGGAGCTTTTAGCGGTCACTTTATGTCTTTACAACGTGCCACGGCCATTTTCGCACATAGCTGCTGTAGTTGTTTACATTCCACGGGGAGCAGAACCCACAGTCGCATGTGATGTCATTCAGGATGCAGTCGCAGAAATCACTTTGCAACATCCAGATGCATTAGTTGTTATATTTGGGGACTTAAATCACGTGGATTATAGCTCTCATTCAACAGGCTTTGACACAATATTCAAACGGCCCCACGAGACTTAACAATACACTGGACTTTTACTTTGTGAATGTCAAACAGGCGTAAAATGCCCAAGCCATACCTTTTCTGGCAATGTCCAACTTAATTTTTCTCAGAACACTGTACAGACCAGCTTAGATGAGACTGCCAATAACCAGCAAACCATTCAGAAAGTGGGGGCCACAAGCCACTGAAGCTCTGAAAGAATGTTTTATTTTTACCAACTGGAATGAGCTTCTTGATGCTTCAGACAGTGACCAAGATGGTGGATGGGATTACTGACACTAGCTGCGGTTACATGGCCAAAAGTAATCGGAATGAATGCCTGATCAGAATAAAAATGTGTCATGTAAACACGCCGTTCAGAATACTCTGCCCTGATCAGACTCATTCGGATTTCAAAATTTCTTTCTGATTGAGATAGGTGGGTTATGTCGATTGATGATCCGATCGTGGTGCATATAAACAGTTTATTCTGATCGTTGGTCACTACTGCACTGGCTTTACGTTATCATGCACAGACGGTGTGGTGCTCTAGAGAAAACGTGAACAGTACCGGTCGCTTCTTCCACTCATTTGGAGCATGTCTCTGAGCAGAGCAGCCGGACTCATAGCTTCGTGTTTGCGGGCAGGGAAGGGTGCTTTGTTACGGTGCGAGCTCCGAAGGAGGCTTCGGACTGGTCTGTCCGGCTGCTCTGCGTGAGCGAGCTGCTGAACTCAGGAGAACTGTGTCTCAGAGGAAAAAGCGTTCATCCACTGTCAAATATTGTTGTTGGCACATATTAATCTAACCCAAACCCTTCTTCCGGAAAGAAAAAAAGCATGGGTTAAAAAAATTATGAGCGAACAAGCAATTAACAATAATTATCACAATAGTAAAAGCATGTTTAGAAGATCATCTCGCTCTATGCTGCAAGTTTCTTTGTTTACAATGGAACTCAATGTATCTTCTTCTACAGTCGCTTCCAGTATTTTAGATACCAACTTAGAAGACTTTGTTCAATCACATCACAGTCTTCTAACTGTCTTCTAACTTCCTGTCCAATGGAAAACTTCATGCCTTGTGCCAGTTCCTAAAGTGGACAAGCTGACTGGGGCCATGGACCCCAACATGTGGCTCTCACTTCTGTGGTTAAGAAAACTTTTGAAGGACTTGTTCCTGTTTGATAACACAAGAACACATTATACATTCAGATTTCTGCCACGGCATTAGCATCTATCATCATCTATCAAAGGAGACGTAAGCATCTTTTTCAGGCCATGGAGTGGCAAGTTTCTTACACGTGGGAGTGGATACGAATGAAGCGATTTTGTTAAATCTCGTAAAAGAGGAGCTGTGGATCCAACAATTCCAGATGACACACAGCTTTTTAAAGAATTGTGTGACGCTGTGGGACCTCTTGTGGCGCCCGCTATGCAGGGATCAGGGCTGTCAGTTCTTACCAAGATACTCATTTAATTAAAAAGAAAAGTGTAATGCAGTTTTGTGAAATACGCCCATTTCAATATGCTCCAAAAACCACCTTCTCCGAGTGCAAAAACTTTTTTTGGATAAATGCAAGCTTTTTCAAGATTGTGGTGTTTCCATTAGGTGGATTTATTGACGCAAATCCAATTTCTTAGGTAATGGAAATGTGTTCACCGTTATCTCCTTTTCTATTCACTGTATATACTGCTGATTTCTCATACAGGTCTCCATCATGCTATGTACAAAAGAATTCTGATGCCACTCTTGTAGAGCCTTGAGTAAAGGAGGAGGACTACAGAAAGATCATCTCTGAATTTTACTGACTGGTATAACTGCAATGACCTCATTTAAACACACCAAAAACTAAAGAGATGATTATGGACTAGCAAGAAGAAGAAATGTTCCCATCTGCCTGTTAAGTAGAGGGAAACAGCAGTGACATTGTGCAGTCCTTCAAATATATAAATACTGATTCTCAGTGTTCACCTTGACCACAAACTGGACTGCTCTGTGCAGACAATGGTCCACCGAGTGAGTGTGATGTCACCCAAAGTAAATGGTGCCAACCAAATGAAGTCAATTCAGCTGCCATTTATTTACAATACGGACACTGCCATATTGGCGCTTAAAAGGCAAGGGGTGCTTTATGTTTTGAATGTGAAGGGGAGGGATAACTCCGTTCAGTTCTCTTATACCAGGGGTGCTCACTACATCGATCGCGATCGACCGGTCGATTGTCAAGGACATGAGGGTAGATCGCGGGACAGAGAAGATAAAAAAAAACAAAAAAGTACTTCCTAAAAATCCACCAGCCAATCAAAATCCTCACCGAGAAGTACGGGACTTTATTGACATGCAGAACGGCCAATCGGACATCCTCTGATGCATACGTTGCTGCAGACGTGTGTTTCAAAAACACTGAGCGCGAACTCTCTGTCATAAGAGAGTTGCTCTCTGCCCCGCGTCACGTCAAGTTCCCGGCAGAAGACCGCTCCGCGCAAGCGGAGTGTTTATTGAAGCCGCTCCGCTTGTCTCCTCCTGCTAATAGCTATTCAGTTCTCGCCTGATAAATACGAGCTCATAAGGAAGCTGTTATGTCCGAGGCACGCGCTTCGTACGGAGCCAGCAGCGCCTTTGAAACGCCATGATGCTCCCCTATTGCACGGTTTAGAGCAGAGCATGACAAACGATGGTTGCTGCTTTCTGTCTTTGTAATAAAACGCCTCATCTGTTAATACTAAAGTATCTTTGTGTAATCTCACTGTGTAGTTTTTAATCATCAGTACATAAACAATAATGTTACTAATAAACATAACTAACAAACATTTACTAATAGTACTTTATATATATATATATATATATATATATATATATATATATATATATATATATATATATATATATATATATATATATATATATATATATAAAAAACGCCCCTCTCACCCTCCGCGGGTGGTTTCTCCTCCAAGCTCGGGTCCTCTACCAGAGGCCTGGGAGCTTGAGGGTCCTGCGCAGTATCTTAGCTGTTCCTAGCACTGCGCTTTTCTGGACTGAGAGGTCTGAGGTCTTTCCAGGTATCTGTTGTAGCCACTCCTCCAGCTTGGGGGTTACTGCCCCGAGTGCTCCAATTACCACAGGCACCACTGTCACCTTCACTTTCCAGGCTTTCTCCAGTTCTTCTCTGAGTCCCTGGTATTTCTCCAGTTTCTCATGTTCCTTCTTCCTGATGTTTCCATCGCTTGGCACTGCCATATCCACCACAACGGCTTTCCTCTGTTCTTTATCCACCACTACAATGTCTGGTTGGTTTGCCATTACCATCCTATCAGTCTGGATCTGGAAGTCCCACAGGATCTTTGCCCTCTCATTCTCTACCACCTTCGGAGGTGTTTCCCATTTTGACCTTGGGGTTTCCAGTTCATATTCTGCACACATGTTCCTGTATATTATTCCAGCCACTTGATTGTGGCGCTCCATGTATGCTTTACCTGCCAGCATCTTACATCCTGCAGTTATGTTCTGGATTGTTTCAGGGGCCTCTTTGCACAGCCTACACCTTGGGTCTTGTCTGGTGTGGTAGATCTGAGCCTCTATCGCTCTGGTGCACAGGGCTTGTTCCTGAGCTGCCAGAATGAGTGCTTCAGTGCTGTCCTGTAGGCCAGCCCTTTCTAGCCATTGGTAGGACTTCTTGATATCAGCCACTTCAGTTATGGTCCGGTGGTACATCCCATGCAGGGGTTTGTCCTCCCATGAGGATCTGTCCTCCAGCACTGTGTCCTCTGCTCTCCATTGCCTGAGACATTCACTGAGCACACTGTCATTTGGGGCCTTGAGCTTGATGTACTCATGCATCTTGGATGTTTCATCCTGGATAGTGGCTTCTACACTCACTAGTCCTCGGCCTCCTTCCTTGCGGCTAGCATACAGTCTCAGTGTGCTGGATTTGGGATGGAACCCTCCATGCATGGTGAGGAGCTTTCGTGTTTTAACATCCGTGGTCTGTATCTCTTCCTTTGGCCATCTTATTATTCCTGCAGGGTATCTGATAACTGGCAGTGCGTAGCTGTTTATTGCCCGGGTCTTATTTTTGCCATTGAGCTGGCTTCTCAGGACTTGCCTTACTCGTTGGAGGTATTTAGCTGTTGCAGCTTTCCTTGTTGCCTGCTCCAGGTTGCCATTTGCCTGGGGAATTCCGAGGTACTTGTAACTGTCCTTGATGTCTGTTATTGTTCCTTCTGGGAGTGAGACCCCTCCTGTGTGGACTACCTTGCCTCTCTTTGTTACCATCGGCTGCATTTCTCGAGCCCGAATGACATCCCAATGTCATATATATATATATATATATATATATATATATATATATATATATATATATTGTGATTTCTTTACAGAGTTAAAGCAATTAATTGCCTTTTTTTTAAACATTTCTTCAAATGAGAAAGCAATAATGGAGACATTCAAACTCAGACATGAAGCAAGGTATTTTGGCGCTTTCTTGTGTGTCAGACTGAGTACAAACAGTAAATACAGAGGAGCTTGTAACATCAGGAACAAGAAGAGGAGATGATGCCTCTGAAACGTATGTGGGGGGGGGGTTAACATGGATAAAAACATGAAAACTTAAAAGAATCTTTTTCAAACTGAAATGTAAAAATAATGAGTATTTTCCAGACATACTGCTTGTTTTTCTGTCTCTTTCAAATATAAATTCTATTTAACATTTTTAGCATTATGTGGGCTTCATTATAACTTGTTTCACCATATTTTCCAGCTTTCATCTGCCTGGAGTATTTTTCCTCTGTTTCATCTATTTCAATTTTACTTTCCTTTCTGCCACTTTTCGGCTCTTTTACCTGTTTGCACCACTGTCCAATCTTTTCCTCTCCTCTTACTGGTTTCCCTTTGTCAACTCATATTCCAGTCTCTCCATGTTTCTTAATCCTTCCTCCTTTCCCTGCGATAATTCCCTCCTACAGTCTCTTTTCTGCCAATCCCCTTCTCTTTCCAGCAGACAGTTTTCCAATTCTCCCTCATTTCCCGCTCCTTTTTGTTTATCTCCCTCCTGCTTTTCTCCCTCCAATCATTCCCTCACTCTGTTTCCCTAAATCAGCTATAATAGACTGCAGTGCCACACATGCTCCAGACGTGCTCAAAGATGCGCCCGGATGTTAGGCTTGTAATGATACTGAGCCACACTCACACGGCCACTGAAGCGCTCTTGCACATTACAACCTGCTGCTCAGTCAGCACCAAAGCTTGTTTGTGTCAAATAATACAAGGAGGAGGTCATAGAAAAGAGTCAACATAAAAAAGATGGCCACAGTTTTTAGGGAAAACAACAAAAAATGCTCCACATTAGCGTAGGTGACATAAAATGAGGGAGAGATGTGGGAAGAGTCAGCTCATTTATGCACAAAAGATATCAGCGCTCGCGTGTGTGTGTGTGTGTGAAAAAGATGCCAAGAGGGAGGGGAGGAGTGAGTGAAAGGGAGAGGGGAGGAGTGAACCCAGAGAGGGAGGAGGGAAGGAAAAAGGAGTGAGATATTGTCAGGCAGTCCTGCCAGAGAGGAGCAACAGCAGCAGAGCGAGCATCTCAACCGGATAGGATACAGACGCTGAATGGAAATACGGGAATACATGCTGACAACAGCGCGAGGACAGGACGAGGAGGGCTTTTTACTGATTCTGTTTGGAGCTCCCAACAAGCAGAGCACCAGTGAAAACACATACATATGATATATATATAAAACTCCTATACATATATATCAAATTATGCCTGTTTTCAAAGAAGCTGCAGCCGGAGAAGGACTGAATTGACAGGAAAATTGGAAGACTAATTTGCAGCGTTTGCTTGAAAGCTGTTGCATTTTAAGATTTTTCCTCACTTTTTTTCCCAGAGAGAGTAAACAAGGAAAAAATGTGGAAAAAGAAAGGGGACATTTAAAACTGGCATCTGACTTTAAGGTTATCTGCAAAGAGCTTCTCCTGCACGCAGTCCTTTTGTTTCCACAGAGGCTTCCTTTGAAAACAGGATATTTTTTTGCCCCCAGTGCCACACTGCTGTTCGCCTGTCGCATCTCCACTAGTCTCTGTCGTCCGTGAGGGGTTGGGCTGGTGCTCCTCCAGCCAGGCTTGAGCCGTAGTGCTCTGCCGAAAGTGCAGAGGGCAATCCACAGGCTCCCTGAACCCCCACTGATATTTCCTCAGCAACTCCATCTTGGTCTAAGAGGAAAATGTGAGGTAAGTTAAGGAAGAGGCAGAAAAAAAGGGAAAGAGATCAATGTTAAAAATATATTTGAAGCATAAACAAATCAAGGAATGAGAAAATAATTCCCTGAAAGAACAAGCTGTATGACAATAATTCCACCACATTAAACTGTTTTGCAGCTTTCTCGAGTATAAAATGGAGCAGATTTAAAAGACTCACTTCCACAACAAAAGCCCTTCCCTCTCTCCTCTCCCTCCTTCCTTCTTCTCCCCTCCATCTGAACACTTGCAGGGAGCAGGCTGAGAGACAGAAAACCCAAGGGGCGTCCTGAGTTTTTCGAGAGACCCTTCAAAAAAACGGAGAGGCGGGGTTTCACTGGAGTGCAAACGGGAGCAACAGGAGGGGTAGCCCCGAACCCTGATGAGCACAAAAAGCCACTGGACTCTAGTGTGTCGCTTAAAAGCTACAGACTGATACTGACAGTGTGTTTTCACCAGGGAACTGGAGCTCTATTTGAATGTGAGTGTATGTGTGTGAATAAGTGTGTACATGTGTGAGAGCAAACAAGCCTCAGGTGCAGGAGGGACGCTTTTGGACTGTAATCACCACAGGATCTCAGCTTGAGGAGAGCCAGGAGGAATGTTTTAAAGACATTTACATTTCTTTTACCTGTTGGGTATTGGAGGAAAATTTTGCAGGAAGCCATTGTTTTTCATTTTGATAACTTGCAAAGACATCACAACTTCTCAGCAAGGACACACACCTTAGTGAACCACATTGGCATGGAAAAGATGCCTACTGCAAGAATAAAAAGGTTTTTTTTGAAGAGAAATACAAAGAGCAACAGGATGATACAAGATACAAGTTAAAGTCTGACTAGTGGAGGACAAAATCTAATTTTTGGATTCTTTAAAAAAAAAATCTGGACAGACTTCACTCCAGTTTTGAGTTTGGAATATGAATCCTCTGGAATGAAACGTCTTCCACGTGGGAACCTACTTTGTCCACTCATCTTCTTTGCCTTTTACATTCCTCTCTGACACCACTTGGAAACTACAGTCATTCCTATTGCAGTTCAGCCACTCAGTGGAGGAGCTCATTGCTGGAAATGCCAGAGGCAAGTTCATTCATAGATAGCACACCATCTTAAATTGGATCACCTCTAGGAATTGACTGATGACATTTGTCAGGGTTGACATTTCCTGGATTTGGGGAAATTATTTGCTTGGCAAGCAGTAAAGTTTATGAATAATCTGTCACTGCATGCATGTGAATTTATTCTTTCTTTTACTTTTCTTCAGACACTTCACCACTGTATTTGTGCATTAAAACTTTACAGAAATAGATTTCTCCTAATCCTTTAGAGATTCATTCATTGACAAACATCATACCTTAAGGAAGAATTTATGTTTACCTGTCTTTTCTTTTCCCTCTAAACTGCAGGAGCATTTGGTCCCTTAGTTAACTTACACATCTGCACTGAAACACTGCGATACGCAGGAGTGAGTTCAAGATGGCAACTGTCCCGCTTCCACGTCTGATAAACTTCTCATTGGCATTATTTCTGGGTGTGACCACTTTAAGCGGACTGAACTTAAGGCTTTCAGCAATGGCGCAGGTAGCGTCCAATAACCAGACAACACAACCCTCCACTGTACCTGTGGCAGCAGTGCCAACGCCCACGCCTGAGGCGGAGGACCGAATGGATCCAATGGGCAGGAACCGCTGCTGGGGGTACTATGACGTCATGGGCCAGTGGGACCCTCCCTTCAACTGTAATGCAGGTGTCTACATGTTTTGTTGTGGCTCCTGCTTCTATCGTTTTTGCTGCCAGTACAAAGTCCAGAGTTTGGACCAGACTTCCTGTTCTAATTATGACACACCTGTGTGGGCTAACACCGGACGACCGGCCGCAGCCGTTACAGAGGTCCACCAGGAACCAGACCGGGATCGGACCCACATGATTGTGTACATAATCTGTGGAGTAGTGGCCATCATGGTGCTGGTTGGGATTTTCACAAAACTTGGACTAGAGAAGAGTCAAGGAGGACAAACGGACATGACTAACTCCAGGTAAGAACTGGGATTAATGAATGGATGGATGGATGGATGGATTGAAATATTCTAGGTGTATTTACTGTAAGTCATTCCACTCTCATACTAAAATATCATCAACAACTTTTAATTGTTTTCCTAAAATTTGAAATCCAGTCATTGATGAGAAACTAGTTAATGCTCATTAAGGCCCAACTGTTGACTGAGCTATAATGAGAGTGGTTTATTGTGTGGTGTATTTTTGTTTGGAAAGCCAATTCACAAACAGAAAGTTTCACATTTTTATTTGTCACCGTTAATGCTGGACACCTTTGAGGCCATGAAGGGTGTGAAATATGTTAGGAGCCACAGTGGCTGATGGAAGGAGACAGAAGAAGAAGAAAGACAAAAGTGCGATGAACAGAGTTCAGACAGCATGATGGAGATTTCAAAGAAAGAGGTGTCAACTGATACCGTGGAAGAAATTTGAGGGAAATTACAGTGCAAGGTTGCAGTTTCATACCGATGGCTGATTGATTGGTGTGACACAACAATGACTGTGGCAATGTGTGGCCTGCGGAGAACAATGACAAGAGTAAGGGTGTTTTTTTGGAGGGGTGGAATATTGAGCGGATCTGACTGGAGAGCTGCCAGCAGCTAGTACAAAGAGCAAAAGCGTGTGTTTGCCTGGGTGTGTTTAAAAGAGAAGAGGTGGAACAGGGTTGGAGGAGGCAACGTGTGTTGCTATTAGGTGTTAAGAGTTGACACATTGGGAGTTGTTTTAAAGCATCTTCTCACGTCATTCCCACAGATTCAAAAGGAACAATTAAAAGAATGACGTCCTTAAACTTTGTGGTTTATTTGGTCCATGAAGCTATTCAAGGGTGCTGATACAGTCTAAAAAGAGTATTTAGGCTGTGGTTGTAAAGATAAACTTTTTTTTTTTACATTCATCTAACTTAATTATTTGCTTTGGTGAAAATAAATATATTTTAAGTTCAATCAACTTAAAAATAACAGATAGTTATCAGACATATTTATTTCACCTTTAGTCAAATTAATTCAGTTAAGTTGGTGTAACTTCGGTGTGAAGCCGTCAATGGATCATGACATACTTGGAAAGGTCGCCCTGCGCAGTAGCAACTGCAAACTCTAAAGACTTCTGTTAGAGTATCAATTAGGAACATTTGCATCATCTGTGAGTCATAATCATAGTAGTTCTGATAAAAAAAAGTGTTTTCTAAAATGTGAATTCCTTTGAGGTTATTTAATTTGCCTGAATTTTGCTCTTAGAATATATGAAAAGTATTGAAATATATGCTTGGGCCTGCTGTCAGATCCGGCAGCATTTATTATAGGAATTATGGGATACCATTCCCTTTGCCTATCTGGACGGACTAGGGTTTAAGTGTGGGTTGTTGTAAATGTGCTTAGTTGTCTAGCTGTTTTACTCTGTTTTGCCTAGTTATTTTATCCTGTTATGTTTATTTCTTTCTGCATCATGAGTTAGACAGAGTGAGAGGATGATAACCAAACCCTGTGTGCAGACGTTACATGATGTACTATAAAGTCAAACGTCATGATATGTAAACTCCGGCCTCATAAACGGAAACTTTGCTGAGTCTAAATTTCAACACGTGAATTCAATAAAACATATAATTCAATTGGAAAAATACAAGAATCAAAGTAAAAAAACCAACATGAAATTGAGTTGGATAAAAATATGATACTCATTTAGAAAAATGTGTTTGCATGAGTTGTATAAACAAAGTAATTTATGTTAGATCAACATAGAGTTGAATAAATGTAAAAAATTAGGTTGAATGAACTTAACTCAATTACGTGTTACCAATTCAAGTGATTCCTGTAACCCTTGTGCTATCCTAGGCACTTTAACATTGGGGGTTGGGTCATCTAGACCCACTAGACAGTGCACTGAAGCTTTTTTCTTCAATGATTTGTGATCTTCACTGGTGTCCATGGATTACATGACATCTTTCCTCCTTTATCCACCTTTGTCATGCTAGGGAGAACACGTCAATGCTAGAGTGCGGTCATCTAAGATAGCACAAGGGTTAAGTTGGATACACTATTTTTGTAGTATTTTTCTGATGATGGAGGACATATACAAAGGAGTTTATGTCCAAATTAAATTTTCTGAGTACTTCTTTATTCAAATTGTTATGAATCAGGAGGAAACAAAAATAACGTATTTTGAAAAAGCTTATATATATAGTACAGACCAAAAGTTTGGACATTCAAATGAATGAGAAGGTCTGTACTGTTTTTGTGTTTAGAAAATACACTGTCTGGGCCAACCAGCCTGCTTCGCTCCATTCTGATGCATCCACTTGTAGAAGACGAGATACATTTGTGTCTTTGTTTTCCTCGTCCGAGATGGTATCTGGTTCAAAACTGTACGCTGGACAGATCCAATATTGCTCGTAATTTTTATTGCAACGGAAATGTTAGGTTGGGGGTGCTAGAGAGAAATTGTTTAAACAGAGAGCTGTCAGTAACAGGGACGAGATAAAGGTAGGGTATACTCCATGGCAATTAACTTACTCCAACCAACAACTCAGAGGCAAATCTTTAATGAACCACTGCCACTCTGCAGGAACTACATCCTAGAAAAACAACACCAATTATGATTCCTAAGCATTCCTAATTATTAATAATTAGGAACGCTTTTGATATATAGGTCAAAAGATGATCTAAGTGGGTTTTCAATCTCTCAAATAAAGAAGACATCTAAGTGTAATAAATACATACATGCATAGACATCCACAACTAAGAAAATTTCTTCTGCAGAGACACAGTTGGTAAACTGCAGGCTCCAGATAACAAAACTTAATTTTTGCTTTCCGCTGTCAATGTAAAACAGTCTCTTCATCTTTCTCTAACCAAAATGTGACAAAATTGCTGTTCGAAATCCCTTTATGATCCACTAAATTTACATGTCTTTCATTACAACCATCTCTCTGTCCCCCTGGTTATCCTCCTTTCTTCAGCATATTCTTCTTTATTCCTTTCTCCGTCTGGCAGCTGCAGTGCAAATAGTGAGAAATTGACCAGAATTTATGACCTATTTACTTTCTGAGTGTTTTAAACTCCCTTCTTATGTCAGCATATTGTTGCGTAGACACACATCTGTTTTATGAAGCTTGTGTATGTTCTGTTACCCATTTAAGACATACAACAATGTTATGCAAAACAAACCATGACATTTTATGGAAGAAAAATTATCATAACATGATTATAAAAAAAAAGTCCTTTTTAATAAAGACTGAAAACAAAGATCTGCTCACAATTGAAGATTACTGTAAATCGGGCAAGATTAACAGATTCTGTAAATAAGGACATTGATTGATAAGGGCAACAGACAATCAGGATGAAGAGCATTATACAAAATAAAACACAAAAAATTGTACTTAAAAAATCTGCGAGACAGCAAAAAAAGGTGAACCGCGATACAGAGAGGGATCACTGTACTTGCAAATTACTGTGCCCTGCCTTGTACTAGTGCTAGCAAATCTATCTAGTGCAGGTATGCTCAATGTAGTTAAACACGCAAGAGTGACCTATGTCTCAGAGGATTTTCGATTGGCCGTTCTGCATGTAAGTCAAGTGATGTACCTCACGGTGGGGATGATTATTTGCTGACAGACTTTTTAAGAAAAATATTTGCATTTTTTTCATCTTTGATGGCCTGAGATCTACGTCCTTTACAATCAACGTAATGAGCATCCCTGGTCTAGCGTGACCACTAGAAACTGACACCTAAATCATCCCATTTCTTTCATTTACACATTCAGAATCTTTCCTCAGTTAGTTTTTTTCTTTACAGCTTTATTGGTGCTTCTACTGATCTGTTTTGTTGTTGTTTTTTTGGGTGCTGCATCAGACTCCTGCCTGTTGTCACATTGTAAAAACGCACAGCCAATTGCACCTGGTGCACAAACGTGAACAAGCTTCAAATCAAAGGTATGGGATTGAGATTGTTGCTGAAAGAGCTTCCAGCAATGCCAGACTGTTAAAAACTTGTGTGTAAGATTACAGAACTGCTGCGCTCGTCTACACAGTGAAAACAGAAGATACAAATTGAAGAATTTTTACCCTTTTGTCAAAGTAATAGTGGAGAAATAATTTGAAGACTTGCTGTTTTCACCTATAGCATTAGCCATGAAGACACACCTTTTTCTTAACTATTTTATGGCTCCCTGGACACGAAATCAACAGTTCTAAGTTATAATTTTTTTTAATCTTGCAAATCCTTTTATGTTATTTGATTTGTTATTTTTAAGTACAATAAGATTAGTTTAGTTTTTTTTTTTTTGTCTTGACTTCATGGTATATATAGTATGAGGGGCCGTGCATATTTTTATGATGAACCACTCACATAGATATTTTCTCACTCACATGTGCAGTACAGGTGGCCGGGATAGCCTCCGGCAGCCCCATGACCCCGAAAGGGAAAAAACGGTTAAGAAAATGAATGAATGAATGAATGAATGAATGAATGAATGAATGAATGAATGAATGAATGAATGAATGAATATGCAGTACAGTTAAAAGTTTGGATACACCTTCCCATTTGAATGAGAAGGTGTGTCCAAACTTTTGGTCTGTACTGTACATACATACTCTCACTTGCTAATACTCCCTCTCATATATTTATCAACTCGCTCTCCCATGTAAATAAAAGAAGTATATATGTATGTAAAATGTATGTGTGCAGAAAAGGATAGTTGAAACGGAAGGCAGTTTAGTTGAAAGGCAGATAATTTGTTGTGTTGGCTGAGAGGCAGAATAACCTTAATATGAATGGCTTAAATCAAATGATGAGAGGAGTAAAAAAAATACAAATTAAAAGAGAGAAAAATGTTTTTAACTTCTTAAACAGTTTCAATTATTCTAAATATATCTTGAATTCAATAATAACTATTCTAAACGTGAGGGGGGGATGTTCCAAAAATTTTGCAAAAAAATATTTTTGCATATTGAATTTGGCATGGAAAAGATTTGTTATTGTGTCATATTTTGTTTTTCATTATGAAGCCAAAGATGATGTTGTCAAAGGGAAATTATGGTATTATGGAGCATATTTTTCAGCTAATTTTTTGTCGTATTTGGATTGGCAGCAGAATAGATTACATAGACATCACTCTGACCAAAGATTAAAAAATCTCCCTGCCACCAAAACTAATGTGTAGAAATGACATTTGTTGAGCTGTGATTAAAAATTTATATTTAACTAGGCAAAGTAATTTAATTAATTTTGATTTTATTCTTTGAATCATTTGACTCCATAACATTTTATTTCTGATTTTAAAAGTCAGTTAATGCATTATCATGTAAAAAACGGTAATTACTTAAATGTAACCTTATACTCGGCGCATTAGAGATTGAGAGGTAGAATGCATTTATGCATGTGAGCGGGAGTATGTGTGTGGTTCATAATGAAATATGTCATGTACGGCCCTTCATAATATAGGACCCCATTGGACACTGTAGTTTATGCTGAATGTGATTTGCACATCAAATTCTCCTTGACTGCCTCTCTTTCGCCACGTGGCAAATTTGCTGCTCCAAAAAAGTGTTCATAAGTTTGACGCCCAAGACGCGTGTGGGAGGAGCTACAAGCTAAGGTTTTTAGCCTAATCGCGAGCGGTGTCTGTGTTTATCTTATTCACAGCACGTAAGACAGCAGTGATGTTAGGTCAGATGAGGCAAGTGAGGCTTGGCCTCACCTGTCATTGTGATAAAATAGAAAAACGTACATTAAGTAAATATTATTTTCCACTGATCCGTGTTAAACATACATTTTCAGTTGAATCAACACGTTTTCCACAGTTTCTGAGGTTTAAATCGTCCCTTTCTGTTGTGTCTAAGGTTTTGTTGTTGTGTTTCTGGATTTGGTCATTTGTAACTGGGTTCTATTTGTGATTCGGTATTTGGTCATTTGTACCCGGATTTCCTCTTGTGTTTCAGGACTCGGTTATTTGTTCCGTGGGTTGCTGTTGTGTTTCTGTATTTTTTCAGTTGTACTAGGATTTGTTTTCATATCTTGTAATGTAAACATGTCTTGCACCTCTTGGCCACCGTAGTAACCTGCTGCTGGATGGATGGAGAAATATTTAGTACTTGCAATTGTGAATCTGACTCAGAGTCGGTGCCTCACCAGCTGTCAACCTCACTGCACGACACTGTGAGACAGGGAGGGTGTTGAGACATTAGGTTTATTTATTTTGAAAAGCTCGCCAAAAAGTATCCCCAACCACGTCTCCATGTCTGGGTTCCTGAGCTCATTCAGAGATTCTCTCGGAATGGTGAGCTTCACTCCTGCAGCGGGAGCAGTTTCTTAATGACGGCCGCTTCCGCTGTGTTTCTCTGTCTCTGTGACCCAGTTTGAAGGCCTGTTTAACCGAAGGGAAAAAAATATAAACAAAAATACAATTTGGGAACCTTTTTTATTATTGTCTCAAGAAAATAAGAACAAATCATAAAGTTTTGCCCTGTGACAGACAGGCAACCTGTTCAGGATGTTCCCTCCCTTCGCCCACAAGTAGTTAGGACAGGCTCCGGCTGCCCCGTGACCCCAAAAGGGACAAAACGGGTTTAGAAGATGAATGAAGCGTGCACCTCCTGCATGTTCCAGCTCGCCTCCCGGTGCCTGGCATGGCAGGCGCGCTAGCTCCAGATCCATGGGCCCTGTGAGAGACTGGTGACCTGTGTACATGCCTTCGCCCAACATAACCGGGAAGGGCGTCGGCAACAAACAATGTATGGATGGAAGTTCAGGACAACATCTGTTGGATTGATTGTCCATATTGGATATGCAGGATCTCAGATCACATCTGTACCATTGACTTAACATTGAAACTGGCCACCCCTGACACGCAAATCACGTTCTGTAAAACAAACGTTGCTGTGACTACGCTAACTCCCAACCTTGTTAGTAACATGTAAAAAAAAAATACAACAGTCAGACATCGCTACGTGTTAGCCGTTTTAGCATATTTACAACACTCCAACAAGCGCCGTATACCTCTCCAAATCACATCGACATCAGTAAACACACCTATTAATCTGCATATATGGTGCTCCAAATTATAAGGTGCATTGTTTTCTGAAAAATAAATTACGGCTTTATAGTGGACAAAATACAGTATGTGGAATGAACTATCCTGCGTTTGGTAAACAGACTCAGAGTCAAAACTTTTAGGAGTAGAAGGCAAGCACAAAACTGATTTTTTGACACAGAGGGAAAAAAGAGAACAGTAGGATGAAATTAGTTGACACTGGGGACCGACTCATTTTACAACCCAGTTGCCAACCACAGCTGTTTAGTTCACATCCACCAAAGCATGTGTGTGTGTTTGTGTGGAAGACACAGAGAGATAAAGGTGGTAGAGACAAAAGAGCTAACCCATGTACCGACGCGAGCAGTCTGTTGAAGCATGAAGCAATGAGGGGAAGAAGGACAAAGGAAGAACGTCATTCAGGACAGTAGGCTCCATTCAGTGTGGCAGGGGATCATATATTTATATTCCATCATGTGTTTTTACTCTGGTTCAATTGTCTGCTCTTTATTTTAACCAAAATACTCAGGGACAAACTACAACATTACAAATGTAGCCAGCTGTTTCAACAACAAAAAAATTAAAAGAAATTAATCCAGCAGGTCAGCAGCTCCGTTTAGCCATGGTTACAAAAAGTCACAGTAAGACAGAGTACGTTTCTTGTCTTTGAAAGAACCTCTTTATTTCTGTGTAGAAAAAAAAAGTCACATTTGACAATTCAGCCTTGACCTCCATTAATCTGTCAGAGGCACCTTCACCCAGCTGTGAGCAACCGCTGTGTGTGTGCATGAGTTAAGGTGTAAATGGGTGTGCGCTTCAAATAAAGAAAGAAATCCAGTCTCACAGATGTTAGAGTGGTAATATGCAAAAAGAACCTTGGGTCAGGCAATCACAACAGGCAGTAGTGCAGTGATGTATAGACAAGTCCACACACATATGCAAACACACACACACGGACTCCAATTTCTTCACTCCAAAGCCACCATCACGACTTTTGTTTTGATCGCTCTGAAGGCTTTTGTGTCAAAACTGCTGCAAAGTCAAATGTTAAAGGAGTTTAATCCTTTGATAGGAGTTTTACCCGCAGGAAACCATGAGACAAATCAAGTTTTTATGAAATTGACGACTGCTCTGCTCATCATTTCACGAAGAGCAGAAACCTTGAAGGTGCAGGGGAGTAAAAGAAGCTGGAGACACTCAGGCAGCAACAGCTAGACACATAAATGTCATGCAAATTAGACAAAGATCTTCAGTGGACAAACAGGTACCAGAGGAAGTACTTTCATAAAGCACTCAAATGAATTGAAAGCACATTGTACTATACGAAGTCTGTGCAGCATTATCTGTTTGAAATACAAACGCAGATGATTATCCCACTGGTGCAAAGGAATAAAAGTCGAGACAAAAATAGTTGTGAAATGGAGCACATCGGGTTTGTCATTAATAGGCTTAAAGAAGACATTTTCGTTCCACAGAATGATGCACCCTGGGAGAGGGGCTGTAGCGAAAAGGAGCAAAAATTTAAATGTAAAAAAACAAGAAAATGGTATCATTATTCAATCTCTTTGGGTCATGATTTTTTTTTTCATGCTTAGTGGATAAAGAACAGATTGAAACAAAGAAAGAGAAAATGTTTTAGGATTGGTCATTTAGTGGTTTGATCCCTTTATCAGAGCAAAAATCACATCACAATGGGAGGAAAATTCAGGACAATAGCTGGCAAGTATTTACTTTGGCCTTCAGAGGAAGAAATGTTTTTAAATGTTAGGGTAGCTCCTATTGACTGTATAGTATAACTGTGACCCCTCCTCTCTCGTGTTCCAAAACAGAAAGAACCCGTTGGCTCCAAGTAGCCAAAATCTCATAGACTTCTATTGAGAAATCATTAGCTATTACTAATAATAAACTGATGGCAAACTATTTTTGTCTTTGTTGCACATTATTCATGTTATAAACTGACAAATCAGATGTCTAAATGAAAGTTTGTGGTCTCACATTTAAAACATTTGATTGAGAGATTTTGTGTGGCCCACTTTCCAGAGGTAGGGGTGTAGACTTTCATCAAACTCACTCCTGATTAGTGAGAGTGGTTGCCTTAGAAGCGTTGACTCAGACCAACTCTGACCAATCACTGCTAACTTGACTACATCTGGCTCCAAAGTGACAGCATGTATAGTACAAAAAAATGGTAATTGAATTGATTTAATTTGGTTGGAGTCGGAATTAAGATATTTTCTATAGGTGACATCACACTCACTCTGTCCAGTGCTGACCCGCTTGTTAGGTCATACCATATGTCAGTACAAAGTGGGGGGAGAGGTTTCCTGATATAGTCAATGCCTCCTCCATCCTCATGTTCCCAAATGTTCTGTCTAAATCTTCCAAATACCTTTTTTAAAGATGCTCAAGGCTTTTCCTATGAAACAAATACTTGGTCAACACAAGAGAAAAAGCATTATAACATAAATCAAGTATTAAACTGCTTTTTAAGATGCTAGCTACCTAGTAAAAGATGTACAGCATTCAAAGACATCAAACATAAAAAACATTTTTAAAATGCATTTTGCCTAAAAAGAAATATTTAAAAAAATATAAAAATCGGTAAAGGAACCTGTTCTTGATTTAACACTGGCACATTTTACCATTAAAAGGTAGAATTAAATGGTACATTAAAAATGTACAATTTCAAGCATCATAGACAACTCAGGTAACTTTTACAAACCGGAGAACACGTAAAACAGCAGTCCCCAACCCTCGGGCCGCGGACCGGTACCGGTCTGTGGATCATTTGGTTCCGGGCCGCACAGAAAGAATAAATAACTTGCATTACTTCTGTTTTATTTATTTCGGAATCTGAAAGATGTTTTATTTTGAAAAATTGCCCGATTCTCTGTTACATCAGTCTGTCATTTTTGACGTAGGCCAAGGCGCTCTTGATAAGTTACAGCTAAAATAAAACCCAGGAGCTAGCAAAATGAGTAAAAATCAAAACGTCTTTTGAAAGTTTCTTTGCTGAGGGGAAAACGCCCAGCCAGGAGACAGAAGAGGAGCTTTCGACTTCCAAAAAAAGAAAGCTACATTTAGTAGACAGTACTTTTTTTTTTTGCACCATGAGTGCAGGGAAGGGAGAGGATGATGACACCTGTGCGATGTCAACTGTTAAGCGTGTCAAAATAAAAGCACAGGGTTCGTCTTCTCACATCTTTGATATTCCCTCGCCTAGTATTGCAATAATCATCCGCCTCTATTTGATAGACTGGTCTGTGAAAGTTCGGTGACGTCATACCGGTCCGTGGCGTGAAAAAGGTTGGGGACCACTGACGTAAAACACTGAATGAAGTAGATACTGCTGCACAAGAAAGCTCACATGCAAACCATATCTTTTGTAATTGTCATTTCCTTTATCAGTACTGGACCATTCATCATGAATCATTTCACTAAAGAGCTGCATTCAAGGGCACAGACGATTGAATGACCCACTCGGGACGTAAACAACCGCTTCCGACAGCCCTTCTGTGCCTTTATTGTATTGTGTTTTCATCAGCAGTGCTTTATGTTCTCTTCATTATTCAACTGCAATGAGGCTTCTTGTTATAACCCGCAAA
The DNA here is from genome assembly GCF_053564925.1 of Oryzias latipes. Classification (NCBI taxonomy): domain Eukaryota; kingdom Metazoa; phylum Chordata; class Actinopteri; order Beloniformes; family Adrianichthyidae; genus Oryzias; species Oryzias latipes. The sequence continues at coordinate 8,625,114 of NC_136244.1, forward strand.
GTAACAGGAGATCATCTGCTCTGGAGAAAAGTCAAATGCTAAAAAGATCTTTGAAACATTTGAAGGAGAAACCTCCATCACCCAAACACTTATGGATTCACTCAACAAGCTGGAAGTTGTGCATTTTTTTTTGTGCTACCTCAGATCAGACCAAAGGGTATGGGGTGCCGTTTGTAAAGTGAAACAGTCAAATATTAACAGCAATACATTTGGTTATTTAGCCTCTTTTAGGAGAAAAAAAAAACAGCTTTCATTTTTCAAATGCACATTTTCCCCTTGTAATTCATGTACTGTTAAATGTTTCATTTACTAACTAAATATTTAGTTAGCTAATTATTTAATTTAAAATTAATTATTTTTTATAGTTTACAAACTAAATGTTTAATTTGTAAACTGAATATTTAATTTTTTTAAATAAAACAGTTTGCAGATTTCTCTTGGTGGTTTGCAAATTTCTGGTGTTTCTGTTGGAGCTCACAATTCTAAATGTTTATCCTATTTATACTTTAGTTGTAAGAGGGGTAATACACACTGATGTTTAAGCTGCTGTGACATAAGTTTAATAAAGGTTTACTTCAAGTGAGAAGAAAAAAACGATCATTTTGAAATCTAATGAAGACATCTGCCATACATCAATGGTATAAAAAAACACCTGTTATAATTCCACTTCCTTGTCCTTCTCTCAGCTTTCACTTTTCAAATCTATTATTGCTCTTCTTTCTTTCTGTCTTCATCTCGTCTTCCTGCCGTCTCCCCTATTCTCTCACGGGGTCTCATGAATAAAACATATGCTCAAAATCAGGCTGAACAATGTGCGTGACAGATGGTCAGGTTTAAGAAATAAATTGCATGAGCTTTGACGGTATTTTGGACAATCCCAGTGGGCACATTATGCACATTATGAAGGAGCGGAATTTGATGAAAAGGAAGGCAAGAAAATTTTCGGATTCATACATTTTATGGAGTACTTTCTGAGAAAGGGCAATAAAGCTAGGAGCACCAATTCAAATGTGCTTTGCACATACCAGAGGACACACATCAACAATTTAATAAGGGCTTATAATTCTGTCTTGCATATTTGTGAATCTGCCTACCAGTGTGCAAGTGTGTCACTGTGCCATTTTCACTTTTTACGTTCAATATAATTTCCTTTTTAAATATGTTATCTTCCACTAGTTCTATAAATGTTCTCTTTTTAAACTTCCTGTTTTTTGTTTATCTTCTTTCTTCTCCCATGTAAAGTTTTTTTTTATTTTTTATAAAAAAGGTATTGATCTTTAGACAAAGTTCAAGACAAGTTATCATGACACAACACTTTACTTTCTACTTTTCAGCAAAGACATAACACATCTACGGTAAATGGAGTGCGATCACTTCATAATGAGAGGTTTATTTTAGAATTTGGCTGTGGGCCTTTAACGGCAGTCAGTGTCATTTTTGACTTTGTAATTTGGAGGCTCTGTTGGAGTGCCTCAGTGGGAGGCAACTGTTGTTAAAGGAAGTAAACACAAGCCATAAACCTACTGCGTTACTCTATGTGAAGTGAGAAAAGAAAAAAAAGGGAACAAAGGAAATGAGAGTATAACAATTAGATATAATCTTAAATCCTGCTGATCTCCACAGGGTACTAAACTAACTGAAAAGCTCAGTGGACCAAGAAAACAAACATCTTGCACTTTTACTTTTATATCTTCCTCTTCTGTGTGTCAGACAAAACTCAAAAGTAAAAAGTAAAGAACAGAAAAGTTTTTAAATGTAGAAAAATTCGTAGCAGCAGGTTCCATTTATATTCAATAAAATTGTCAGCAATTAACAGTCTATAAAAATAAAAAAGAATTATGTATCTTTAGAGTTAAGGTTATAGAAACTTGTTGCTTTATGCTGCTTCATGGTCTTATCCCCCTTCCCCTCCTATTATCACCCCCTACCCCCCCTCTCTCTAACGTCCCTCTTTCTTCTTCCCCTCTTTCCTTTTCCGTCCGGTCCAACACCAAAGATTTTCAGACATGTTTGAAATTAATAAAGTTTGGCCTCAATTACAAAAGGGGTTTATTCAGACATACCTTTGGTTTGTCTGAAGATTAATAACCCCTCTTGTTAAAGTAAAATATGTCCAACCCAAGAGGCCCTCAGCTCTCATCTGTCTGCCTAGCTGTTGGACAGGACAAGTTAAAAAAAAAAAAAAAGAGTTAAGGTTATAGTATAGCCATGCTACATGGATGCAAATGACCTACCTAAAAATCTTTAAAGTTCCAAAAGTCTGAGCTAACGTTCAAACTGCCCTCAGTAAACCGTGGTCAAGTGGCCACCTCCAATGAAAGGTATATGTGAACGCACATTTTGGCCTTTCGCGTTTAAACCTCTTGTGTTTACACGCAGCTAGACAAACCGTTTTGTGGTTCCACATAAAAAACGTGTAGCCATTGAAACACTTTCCAACTGGTCAAACTTTCAAATGGACTTATGATGGTCGATGACATCATGAAACAATAGATAGAAATTCTCCAAGTACTTTTGGCCAGAAAAACAAACTCTGTTAAGGTGATTTAATCGACACTGGATACCTCTTATTAGTTTCCAAGTTATACAAATAAGTTTGGAACCATACTAAGTTTAGAGTTGAAATTTTGAATAAAAGTTAGCTAGAGTTCTTATCATTTTGACTAAATCCGAATTCCTTCCCTACCTTCTTCCCTACAACTATTCATTTAGTTCCCCATTCGGAGAGTTATGGAAAAAATAGTGTCTTCTTATTTTAATGACACAACACCTCGATGACATCATGAATAGTGGCCGGTGAGCTACGTCAACATAACATCAGTTTTATCATTTAAAAAAAGGCTAAAACAAAAAGCCATTACTTACATTTAAATATTGACTTCTCTGCTTCAGAGCACACTCACATGAAGAAATGCATTTCTTTCTGCGGCACAGAGCAATGCAGAATACCAGCCCGTCAGAGGGATACACAGTAACAAGTTACTGCGCTTTATCCTTAAAAACATTTTTTAACTCCCCCCGCCCCTAATCGGAGGGTTGGAGAAAGAATTTATTTTTAGCAAACCGGAAACTAATGCTAAATGTCTTTAAACTGTATGAAAATGTGCTAAAGACCTTTTTCAACATTAATTGTTAAAGCAAATAAGTTGTTTAAATGCAAAAATATTCAGATTAAAATTGAAGTTTGCCACCTTTTATGACCGTGTTCTGGAGGAGAGGATGGAGTGATTGCTCTTAAGTTGCTGTAATCATTTCAGACGAGCCTATTCAGGATGAGATCAGAAAATTGATGGTCATGAATGATAATTGAAATAGAACTTTGGCTTGTTTAAAAAAATCTAATTTCTTTTTAAACATGCAAAATCTAGTTGCCTTTATACATTTGCTTGGAGAATGAAGTGGATAATAATGAGGGGGTGAAGACTCATGGTGTCAGCTCTGTATGTTTGTAGAAATATAATCAACAGTCATAATACTGTTGTGTAACATGACCTAAAAGACTTGTGCTCAGGCAAAATAGTAGTAGACCTACAACTGAACCCTGAGGGACTCCACATGTCATGGTAATCCTGTTGGATTTGTGATCACCACTGGAAGCATCATAACCCCTGCATTTGAGATGCAATCTGACTTGACTGTGGACTGTGCATCCTAATCCCACCCATTTTTCCGGCCTGTCAAAAAGGATTTTATGGTCCAGAGTGTTGGAGCTGCACAAAATCCAGCAACACAGAAACCCCTTTTTGCCACTGCATCTATCAGCACAGTTAATTAAACATCAGCTCTTATGCATTTTAGATGAATTTTCTGTGTTGTCACATTGGTCAGCCAGTCAGCAGTCACATGAACTGGTTGTGATGCTTCGTGCAGTCTTTTATTTCTATTCAGGAGTGTCACGTCTCGATCCATGATATGTATTTTGGAGTTTCTTCTAAGCTTGTGACGGTCTACAGACTCAGAGAGGCTTCCCAACACAGAGCCTGTTTTCACTTGAATGATTCTGCTAATGATCTGTTCCCATGTAGACTAATGCAGTTTTCAAGTATCCATGACATTAAATGAACAGCTCACATGTAGCTCTGTCTGTCTATCTTTTTATCGAGTCTTCCATTTTTATTCATGACCATCTCACCATTTTAAGCCGAGATGCGTCTCCTCATTTCCTTTCAATTTGCCCTTCAACCCCTTTTTTCCCCTCTTATATCCTTCTGTCAAAAAGAGGAAGAACCAAGATGATCCTTTTTTCCATCTTATCTCCCCTCAAACACAAAAATTGAATGTTCATTATGTTTTTGGGTACGTTTTTCTTTACTTCTAACATTTTATTGGCATACAGATAAGAGGACAAATCCTCTTCTCATTACCGAGTTAAAAGATATTTTTTATTAAAATCACAGTTTAAAACTTCAAGTGAAATAAACAGACTTTTCATCTAAAACTGGTTTGCATAAAATATATGCTGAGTGTATTGAGCTTCATGCACAGAATTTCAAGGCTCATGATTTATCCACAATTTGCAAAAGCTGCTCTTTTTGTTGTATTTTCTTTTTTTTTGCACGTCAATTGCTGACATGCAAAAGAGCATCAAAAAGAACTTTAATATTTTTTCAGATAAAATTTTAATGAAGTTTATTCAGTCCAAAGGAAAAGCCAGCAGTGCCTCCAGCTGATGCTGTCAAAGACATGAAGAAAGGAAAAAAAGAAGTGGCTACAGCCACTTCTTTTTCCGGTTCATAACTTTAATTATCTACCTTCTATATGACTTAAGAAAATAACTTTTTTTTAGGCGGAGCCTTACTTCCGTGCCAACAGTCCCGCCCACAACTCAGTGAAGAATTTCTGATGGACTCCTGCTGCTCTGCAAAAACTATGTTACAAAAAACCAGCAAATTCATAACTAAAAGACGCTTTTACAATATATCAAGAGATCATTGGGGTGGGACTTTAAGAAGAGTAAAGAATGACATTTGTTTCTATTAGTTTCAAACTTCCTGGTTCTACTTTGAAGAAATATAGGCTTACAGCATAGCTTGGATAACAATTTACATCCATGACAGATGTTGCTGTTTCATTATTCTTTTTCATAAATAATATGTGTATTTTTAATTTTTAGCTCAAAATCGGTGCAAAAACAATCTTTCTTTCAGAAATTTGCAACTACCAAAAAAAAAAGAAATCTATATTTTACAACAAATGTAGCATGAAAAAATTCACGGTGGCTAGATACTGGCTGTCTGCAGGCGAAAAATAGGGAAAACCTATAAGGGGCACTTTTTTTGTGAATACTTTCACAACACATACAGGTTAGTAAGGGTAAAGCAGGTGGGACACAGGTACATCATATATGTTTTTTTCACTTTTTTCAACCCCCTAAACCCAGTGTATTGTTAGTGGTGCTCAAAAAAAGCTGCACACGCCTTGGGTCCCTGTTGGACACCCTATGGCCTTATTACATGCACACCCAGTGCAAGCAGCATTTGTGGGCAGTCAGTAAAGGGCCAGTACTCACCTTACTAATGAATAATATGTGCCATAAGGGCAATGTACGACAGCGGCTGTTGCGGCAAACTGAAGGACCTGTTTTGCTTTGCTGATTTGCTCCACTGGCACTCACCACAGCAGGTGGGAGCAATTGAAATACCTAAGTAAAGCAGCTGATGCTAGTCAATAGGAGCAGTCAGTCGGTGGCCATGGTGCAGCGGTAGCTTGGCGACCTCTGATATGAAGTTTGCAGGCTCGATCCCCGCCTTGGCATGTGTCAAAGTGTCCTTGGGCAAGACACTGAACCCCATCTTGCCTCAAGTGGAAGGTATACGTCCATTTACTATTTTAGTCAAAGATCTACTTTTGCTTGTAGTAGAGTTGAACTGTTTTGTTTGACTCATTAGATGAATCTTTCCCTCCATATTTATTCTTTGACAACGGTTTAAATGATGGAACTGTGATAATTGTGGTAATTGTTATGGTAATCAAAAGATTTTCACTTGTTTTTGAAAAATTTACACCTGATTGTTCACAGGAATCTTGAAAATAAAAAAAGACTATCTGAGTGGAATCCTGCTTAATCCTTACAACAGCAAGGTAGAACCCCTTTCAATTGTGGGAGAAGCAAAGCAAACCCGGAGCACTTGATAGTGACACCCGTATGTCATAAGCAAACGTTACACATCCTCACAAGCAATTCGGAATTCACTTACCACAAACACGTTGGTACGTTCCATTTTCATGACATCCCTTAAGGTGGCCACATGAGCCTCAAGGTAATTCCAAAGCACACCCCTTAATATGGGGCTGCACCTCTGTCAACAAGCCCGGACAACCCAAAACCCAACCATACTGGTCAACCCGCCAGTGTCATTAAGTAACTCTTTGCAAAAAATTAACACCAAAGAAGGTTGACCTCTGATTTTTTTTTGCCAATCAGAATCTGCAATTACCCAATCCATGGAATAAGCAGTGGGTAGGGTATCAATAGCTAGAGGTCAAGGGTGAAAGCTAGAAATAACCAGATGAAAAATTCAAGTTTGACACAAATATTTTGGAAACGTATCATTTAAAAACAGGAACAAAAATATAGAACCCAGTTTGCACGTTCAACTCTGCTGAAACCAGCTCTGTGCCTCGGGCTGTGGTCCATTGCAACTATTACACATTCTGTCATGCACTTGGATTCTTTCCGTTGTTTTTTTTGTCATTCTTTGTACAGATCATGATAGCAGTATTGTTAAAAGTGAAAACAGGCTTAGAAAATCAGGTCTCACAGCATAAAATCTTGGACTACTTGTCATTCATGCATCGTTTCAGCTTCTTTTGCTATTCATTTTATTGTTTTATGATGCATGTCAGAGATAACCTGCTCCCCTCCCATCTTTTTTGCCTACTCCTCCTTGTTGCGGCCCATTAAATATCTCATTGCGCTCATTTCCATCCAGGAAAAAGATACCTGTTGGTCTATGTCTTCCAGATTTTACCCTCTGTTCCTTCCCCAATAAAAAAAAAAAAACTAATTATTGCTAAGGAGTTGTTGTGACGCTTCTGTGTTGTGCAGAAACAAAAAGAATGCATGCAGATGAGAATCAGGATGATGCAGAGAGGAGGAATTCACATTCTGACTTTGCTCTCATCTTTCATGCCATGCAGTCAGTCTTCTGTTTGCTCCCATGCCATGCCGTCTTCTGTTCTGTTTGCTTTTCATATTCCTGCTCTCATGCTTGTTGCATTCCCTGCTCGAAGTTTCTGTCTCGTTTTTGTTCCCCATTGAGCCTTGCGTCTGTGTTGTTGCTTGTTCTCCTACACGGTTTGATTTCTCTCCCCCGACTGCGGTTACTTTTGAATTTTACAGGCACAAATCTGGCACAATGAAGAAAAAAGTTTACCAAGAAAGAGGTTTCTGAATTATTTATAATGAGCAATTATTTATAACGATTCCCTTTACCAAGAATTCAATTTATATCATAATTTGCGGTTGACGATACGAGTCATAGTTGATTTTGGTTCATTTTGAACAATCCGATCAACTGACCTAAAATTGATCCAGGCCATCTTTAGCCAAAATTCAAATTGCTTCATCCCTAATTATGAGTTTTGTTTTTGTTCAGGGTGGAAATACAGTTTTGGAATTTACATTTTTTGTTTATGAAGATTAAATTAATTTTTTCCACTAATATTTCTTAAATTAGGGACACATTTGTATCAGCATTTTAAAGTTCTTATTCAACATTTTATCGATTTCAATTAAATTTGTTCCCAGTGGTCTTTTAACTATGATTATGGTATGTCAATTTTAACCAAAATCAAAAAAAAAACGATGTCATTTTCTTGGACATAATTTCTGCAGAGCAGCAGTAGGTCATTAAAAATTTGCATCTGGGTGGGACTGTTGGCATAGAGCCCGCCTTGCCTTCCCATCATCCCTTTGTTTGCACTGTGCCACTAGCTTACATGTGGATGCATTGGAATGGAGTGGAGCAGGGAGCTTGGCCCACTAACTGGAGCACCTACGTCACTGCTACAGGCTTTTTCCAATGGCATTGGAGTGGGTCTTTATGAAGTTTACCCCCCCCCCTGAAAATCATGTGATTTTTTATGTTCAGGAGTTTATAAAAAAAAGTTCTTATGACATTTTTCTGATCAACCCTTGTGCTATCTTAGATGACCCCACCTTTGCACTGTTATGTTCTCCCTATCATGACAAAGGTGGATGGAGGTGGAAAGATTTCATGTAATCCAAGGACACCAGTGAGGTTCACAAATCATTGAAGAAAAAAGCTTCAGTGCACTGTCTAGTGGGTCTAGATGACCCAACTCCCAATGGTAAAGTGCTTAGAATAGCACAAGGGTTAAGGACATTTATGAAGAAGACTTTTGACTCAAAATTGCATTTCTCAGTATTTCTTAACTCAAAATGTGGTGAATCAGGAGCAGACAAAAAAAGGCAGTTTGAAAAAGATTGTATTTGTGACGTACAAAATACATTGGGTGGGTCACGAGCTCCCTGCTCAGAACTGCTCCACAACTGAAAGGGAAAGGGGGGCCGGGGTTGCGCCACACAGGCAGTTGTGCCCACAACTCAGAATTAAGAGGCGAAAATCTATTTAACTTTTTCTATTGAGCAGGTTATCTCTACCACGGCAACGCCCCCCACAACACAGTAGCAAATTTATAATAAAATCCTGGCGACCTGCAGTAACTATGTCCAAGAAAACAACATAGGTTATTTGGTTTTGTCAACAACAACAAAAAATAGATAAAAAACCTGATCCCAGTGGGACCTTAAACGTGTTTTAATTATGGTTTTGTTTTTTTACAAAGTTTAATCCATGTGGCATAGAACATTGGGGCCAACACACATAAAATGTACTTGTAGTTTTAATTAGCAGGTATTAAAGCAGATGCACAGATTGCAAACATGTTTAAAGAAATTCAAAAAGTTATTCAAAAAACAGTGTTGTACTAATATATTTAATATTAATATCTTAATCTAACTGCTGTACTACCAAAACATTGATGACTTACAGAACCAGATCAGCCAAACTGTGGTTGTAGATGTTTTCAGCTATTGTTAAACTCAGAACAATCTATTGAACTTTTGAGCAGTTGTTGATTTACATTTAACCCTTCAGGCACAAAGGCTAGTGAATCCAGAATGTGACACACCGAGTTTCTCAAGTGAGGGGTTTATTGTTTTTAGACTTTTCTAAAAAACTGTCATTCAATCGCTGTCAATGAGTTAGCTCTTTCAAATTAAATCTGCTGTCAACTCAAAAGCTGTTGTAGACATTAAAACAAAGTCCAGACACATCTGACACTGGTCACACAATCAATATTGTTCTAATTATACTGCATCAACATTTTGATGTCAGCAGGACACTGAGACTTTCAGGGCTGTGGAAGTGCAGCGAAATTTGACAAAATATTCATTGACTTTTACCTGTCAATCAAATATAGGCAAATATTATCAATGCTACAATATATTATAATTAATTAGATCAATTTGGGATTTCATTATACTTTTTCTTTTATTAGCATTTGCTTTATGAGATGAGACACGATGACGTGTGTCAAAACATCTACTAGAGTTCAAGTTAACCCTTTAACCACCCAAACGAGACAAAATCAATAAAAACAGTTTTTTTTCTGCTGCTTATTGCCTTGGGGGAGTGATACACACAATCAATGTTTTTAATAATATGTTTTCTAAATGTGCTCTACTGTTTGGTTGAGCAGACAGTTAAAGGATGAATAAGAAAATTTGTATCTCAAATAACATAAAATCCCCCATATAGTATAAGTTAAGTACATTTACAGTCTCTCCAATCCACACGTAAAAACATATTGTTCAAAAAAGTTAAGGATTTATCATTCAATTTGTTCATAAATTGTGTATGTATTTATTTTTGGAAACTATCAATATACAGTAGATTTGTATTATTCTTTACAATACTTAAAATTCCTTAAACTATTACAAGATAATTTAGTAAGCTGCCGCCTGAGAAAAACATTTTTTAATATCTTTAACTGTAGCCTGACTCATTTGTATTTCTTTAAACTATGAAATATTCCCATGATTCATAGGAGGCAAAGTGACCTGACTGCTTGAGCTTTCATATTTGATATGAAGGATGGAGTTAAAGATTATAAGAGAAACTGGGCAAATGAGTGAGATAAATATGACTGTAAAAACATACCTTGATGTTGTGACCTTGAATTGAGTGACAACTGTGTCATCAAATGGGAAAAATAGTCAATTTTAAACGACAGAAAAAGTGGTGCTTCCTCTGTCAATCATTCCTAAATGCAGCTTTTACTTCGCTCTCTTCTAAGATTTTTTCATTTCTCCACCATTTATGCATCCTTCCTGCCATCTTTCAGCAGTTTTTCTGCAACTGGAAAAAAAATTACCCACCATAGTATTTCCCTTTAGGTCCCTGTTCAAAATGAAAAAAAAAACTTAATTTTTTATCAAAACAGCTGGATTTCCCCCTTCTTATTTTTTTTTTACTGTGCTGTATATGGGAAGGAAGCGCTCTTCCTGTACTGACATGTCTTTCACTCCTCCACCATCTCTGGCTTAGAAAAGGCTCTTAGAAAAACAGCACTTCCCCCTTGTTGAGAGCCTTCCAAAACATCTAAGAGCTCCCTTGGCAAATGAGCAGAACAGCCAGTAGGTTGCACCACACTCACAACTGTCAGCAGGAGGAAATGAAGAAATGATGTGGCAACGAGTGACTGTTGACACCATTTTAAGTTATTTTTTAAATTGTGCCTTAATTTCATTTGTAGTTCAGGGGATAGGGAATTTGTTTCATTTCTGATTTAATTAAACAGCACTTATTCATTAGGTGAGAACACATATAGAAGGTCAACTTAAGACCATCGCAGTCGAAGCAGAGAAGTATGTGGGATTATCTTGACGTTTTTTTTTTTCTCTATTGCAACCTTTTAGGGACTTTTGGGCAACAGAAACCAAAAATTATTCTTTATTTGCTGTGTTTTTGTTTATTTCATTCAAGTATTTTTTTTACTGACCTTTTTCTGAACCAAAAATGGTTAAAAAAATATTTGCAATTTCTCTAATTCTGATTTTGCAGAGGTGGGTTGTCTCAGTATTCACTCATGGAAATGTATAAGTTTGTCTGCCATGCAACACATAAATAGACTTGGGTGAGCTCTAAAGGTACGTACATACCAGGCATTTGACACGCGCTCAAGATTGTGCTAGATGTGGGTTCCTGAACACCAGTATAGTCCATGGTCTTCACACTGGACAAACAGGGAGGGGCTTCTGTTTTTTCCATTGTTTATTAGTGCATGTCTGCCACCTACAGATGGCGGAGGCTTGTTTTGTATTGTCACAGTAGTGTACATCTCGCAATTTAGCTAGGAAATGGAAACCCTTCAGTTTTACTGCAAGTGTCCTTGCAATGGCTCACATGGATCACCGTCACTTCAGGAGAGTGGTCTTGGTTTATCTTCATTTGAGAAACAAATGCAAACATTGTCAGGTTTGTCGCTGTGTTTACCAGACAACTGAAATTGTCACTACCAAATCCAATTTGACCAAATTGGTCAAACTTCAACCTGGTTTAAGTGGCCTGCCAACATGCTTCACGTTTTGTGTGTCGTAACAACTTGCGTAGCTATGCATAGACGCAAGTTGGAAGTAGCCACTTGAACTTGTGTTGAACGTAGCTTGACATGGAGATTGCTGAGAGTTTACTCTCAATGGAGCTCAGAAAAGTAAGGTTTAAAAAGCAAAAAGATTAAAATCTAAGATATAGGCTTTTTATTTTTTTATTTTAAGAAAGCTTTTTGGCTGTAGGGTTGCTAGTTTGATTTCCACAGATTGATTGATACAATGTTGGACAGGGACCTGCCCTTGCCAAAGATGTGGTCTTACCAGAAAAATGTGAACAATACAATTTCAATTAAGGCAAGGTAGAAAGACCAACTTTGATGGAAATTGTGTTTAAAGTGTTCTTTTGGCCTTTTTCTGATGATGGAGGGCATATACGAAGAAAATTAAAATTGCATTTCTGACTTTTTCTTTTATTTAAATTGTTGTGAATTTGGAGCAGACAAAAAATGTCTATTTATTAAAGACCTTTTTTTAGTTGGTTGAACTGGCTCCAAACTGAACGGCTGGACAGCTCCAATATTGTTGCCATTTTTGTTGACCTGGTAAGTTAGACTGGGGTTGTGTGGGGCTGTAAGCTAGCAGGAGATGTCTAAACAGAAGGCTCTCAGTTTTGGTTGGTAGTGGTGGTGGTGGTGGTGGGGGGGTTGCTCTGCGCTAACGGTCCTGCCCACAAATTGGGGGTGAATTTCTTATGAACTACAGCCACTCTACAGAAAATATGTCCCAGAAAACAACACAGGTTTTTCAAAATTGGCATAATCATGATAAAAAGAGCACATGGAACGTTGATCAGCATTTTTTAGTAGATCACTGTGTACCATTATGACGACTTACCACTCAACTCCTTCCTATCGATCTCTGCCATACTATGAAGGATGTCCACCCCACCTGTTTAGCTCATGTTAATTTCTTCAACCATTAAGTGAATTTATTGCCCTGCTTTGCTCTGAAAGCTACAGAAGCTTAATGACCACCAATCAATGGTCTGTCTTCCTGCAAATACACTGCAGCATGTTCACTGAAGAAATTGTTGAGGCAAAGCACATTTAAGGAGCTACTTCCTTGTTTTACGTAAAATGTGCTTTTATTTTTAAATTGTACCAATGTAACTAACCTTTCAGAGGAAAGGATGTATTTTTGTACTTAGTTTGCAAGCAAGTCAGCCTTCAGTGATTTGCAAAATATTAAGATACTTTAAGTTCTAATAATTCCCAATATTGCGTTTTGAAAAATGAATCAATGAACCGTCCCAAAGAAAGACAGGGTTTTAGGGTAAATATAAAGACTTGCAGCGATAATCAGCAGCCTATTATGGTGCACCAAGAAGATGCAATAAAAGAAACCAAAAAAAACTAAAGGCAAATAGAAAAAGAGAAGGGGTGGTCAAAAAGAAGGTGCACATGTGTGTTTGTGTGTTGAGGGTTTTAGTAGGCGCTACAAGTGTGTGCGCTTATATGTGTGCGACTGTGTAAGTGAATCAGAGGGCAGTTTGTCATGTTGCTGCTCCACAGCCCTGATCCAAGCTGACAGGTGAAGCTAAGCGCAGCTAAACAGCACACATAACAGAGAGGATGAGAGTGATGTTGGGGGAGTGCAGGGGAGGGGAGTGCCAGGAGGGGAGGCAAACCGATAAAAAAAAGAATAATACTAAAGAAGAAAGGATAGGAAAGAGTCTGAGAGATGAGAAGCAAGAAATAGAGAAGAGGAGACAGTCATAGTTGGAGAACCATTACGAGAATAGGGAAAACAAGGCATGATAGAAGGAGAGAGACAAGGTGAATTTGAGCAAAGAAAAGAGCCTGGGAAGCAGGAAGTGAGATTAACTGGTGAAAGAGATTGGTTAATTGGCCTTTTATCAAAAGAAAGAAAAGAACATGTTCATTTTTCTCACCATTGCTTCATTAATCTTTGGCTTCCTCGTCTGTCTCCTTCATGAGTCTCTCGTTTCATCTGACCTGAAAGACTCCATTTAAAGTGAAATTATTTTTACCCATTTTTATAAGAAAAGGGGATCTAATTAATGTACAAAACGCCGTTACATATAATGTTTGAATTTCACGAGAAGTTCCATTAAAGACCCACTCTGATAAAAACTGTGCTTTTGCTGTTTTTCACATGTTCTAGTGGCATTTTTCTCATAATGAAGAACATGGAAAACTCAAACTAAGTTTAAAATTGCATTTTTGAGTATTTCTCAATTCAAACCATTGTAATTCTGGAGGAGACAAAAAATGCAGTTTGTGAAAAAACATATTTGTTATATAGAAAATACATTGGTGGGCGACATCTCCCTGCTCTGCTCTATTCTGATGCATCGACTTGCAGACAAGTAGATCCATGTAGAACTTTGTTTTCCTCGTCTGAGCTGTCATCTGGCTCAAAACTGTACGGCTGGATAGCTTCAATATTGATGGCCATTGTTGTTGCACCACTAATGTTATGGTTGGGGGGGTGAAGATCCGTGACCTGGGGGGCGAGACTGTAAAACAAAGTGATTATAAGAAATGAGCGCAGGCTTACTCCACCCCAATCGTTCCTCCCACAACTCAGAGATGAATTTCTAATAAACTACTACCACTCTGCAGAAAATCTTCTAAAAACGACACCGCTTTTTTAATTTTGGCTAAAAACGGCATAATCCTAAATCAAAGACCACTGGGAATGCTTTTAGAATAGATCAAAAAATGATCAGAGTGGGTCTTTAAATCTGAAGAAACCTGTCTAATGTGTGTTTTTCATTTTTCGTGCATACACCAGAAAAGTATTCAATTTATTGTAAGAAAAATAAAAAGGAAAAAGGATTCTCCTACACTTTATCTATTTTGGTTTTCATAGTAAAAATTCTGACACAACTATATTTATTGGTTTTGATCATGTTTTGTTTTTAAATGGTGTCCGGCTGTAAGCCACTACAGGTTTATGTTGATGATCATCCACAGCATACTTTGTTTCTGTCTATTACCCTCATTGTATTTGAGAGTCTGGTTTTCAGTTCTTCATTGTCAGATCCTTTGGTGCTTTGTCACCAGTTTTTTTTTTTGCTCTCTTGGGTTTGTCACGTCACTTTGGGTCCTACACCACTGGTTCCTGACAACATGACATTCATTCAAAAAAAATTTGATAGGATTGAACATTGGTGTGTTTTATGCTCTACTCTTGCTCTGTTTTGAATTGTCCTACAATCACACCAGTTTCAGGTTTGTCATGATTCACTGCTGTCTTGATTTCAGTTAATTACTCTCAGCCAGGAAAGCATAAAAAGTTTTGGTCCTTTATTTTCAAAATCCTTTGCAGATTTTGTACACAGGACAATATCTTCAAAGATTTTTTTTTTAAAAAGGAGAAATCCTGTGTGCAGGTAAATGAGCAAGAGACCTGTACTAGATGTTCATGATCCGGTGACAGCACATTACCTACCTGCATAAATGTGTCGGTAACATTACAGAGCCCAAGAACACTTAAAACCACTAAGA
Source organism: Oryzias latipes (assembly GCF_053564925.1). Classification (NCBI taxonomy): domain Eukaryota; kingdom Metazoa; phylum Chordata; class Actinopteri; order Beloniformes; family Adrianichthyidae; genus Oryzias; species Oryzias latipes. The sequence continues at coordinate 8,640,225 of NC_136244.1, forward strand.
ATAAACTCTGTGGCGCTATCACCACATGCTGCCTGCCTTAAGGCCCGTACACACCGGGACGAATATTCGCCAGGCGTTATTCGCCAGCGTTTTTCGCCAAGTCTTTTGTGTTCACACCCAGGCGATTTTCGCTGACGATGAGCCGAGCGAACATGCAATTTCATTCCCTGACATTAGATGGCGCTTAATGTAAACAGAAATACTCCTGTACACAAGGTGGCGCTGCGCAACTTTACGCTTCTTAAAGTCGCTTTTCGCTCAGAAGAAGAGAGTAAGTATTTACGCGCTTGTCAGAATAATACAAAGGAAACATGAATATTTCAAGCACCAGTAGCTCCAACTGGTGCTTGGTTCGGGGATATTTTAGAATGTCCGTCATTATTTCTTCGCGGCAGTGTAGACGCTACTTGGCGTCTATCTTCTTCGCTGGTATGTGTGCTCAGCAAGGAAGTTTTGTGTTTGAGCGACCCCAAGTTGTGTTTTACTGTAACTCCAGAAGCTCCAGACACGTGTGCAAAAGCACCATTCTCATTGGTCGAATAGATTTCGACGCGAGGCGTCGAAAAAAAAAATGAACCCGAGGCGTTTTTTTTTTTTTTGACGCTTTGACGCGTGGCGTTTTTTCGCGTCGGTGTGCACACTCTCATTGGTGCCCTTTGATTAGTCACGAGACGTTAAACGTCGGCGAAAATCGCCGGCGAAACTCGTCCCGGTGTGAACGGGCATTTACTCCTGTAAAACAGTGGCCATATTATTATATAATCCAGACTAGGTATTGCCCTGTTTAACACAACTTCAGACAATCTTGTCGGTAATCATTTATTCTCTGGGACAAAGGAAAGTGCTGACAGTGTTTTATTCATTAGTCATCATCTTTAAAAGAATGGGGCTGCATACATTAAGAGCATTTGGTATGAGCAGCTAGACATTTTCAAGTTTACCCATATAAAAGTAGAAAGTTTAAAAATATGATCTTTGTCTGCCATGAATTCAATTTCTGAGTTTTTAATTTTTGTCTTTTAGATTTCAGAAATTTAAAAAAAGGATTAGACTTTATCAGATTTTGTGGATTTAGACAACATTTAATCCAAGCTGTCATTAACAGACCACCTTTTATTAAATCTGTTCTCTCAAATCAGACTAAAAATTTTTGAAAAAGCAGTAAAGGTCCCCAAAATGAGCCCTGGGCTTCTGCCATTGTTTACTTCCGCTCATTTATGAAGACTCAACCATTGAGCTATTCTGGAATTCAACTCGCGCTGCCATATTTTTGAACTGCTTCATAGATTCTTTAAAATGATAAGCCTAAATTTTATGTTGATTACATTTTTTAAGGGACTTAATCCATTAGCCCATTTTGTCTCATGCCGGGCTTTCAAACGTGCAATTCAAATGACCACTTCCAATGAAAAGTCTATTTAAATGTGCAGTAGTACATTTTGGGTTTCCGCATTAAAAACTCAAGTGTTCCTGCATTGCTACACAAGTTTTGCAGGTTTTTGCAGGTTTTACAGGCTACGCAACCACTTGCAGGATATTCGTACAAAACGATTAGCCATTGAACGCACGCAGAAAGTTACACCAGTTGACCTTTTGCCATTCATGGACTAAGATTTGGTAAAGAATAGTGTTCTTTTCAAAACACAGAAGTGCCAACCGTTTGAAAATCTTTTAATAATCTGAATTCTATGACATCCAGTTTTTCATGTATCAGAATAGAGCTGTAAAAGGAAATGGCTTGGAGCAAGATTCACGAGATTTGCACCACTTTGACATTTTGCACCAAGCCTCTAATTTTTCATGTTAATTTTCATACTGTATATAATTTACAATCTTAGCCTCTAATAGTAAAACTCAAAAAATGTAGCTAAAGCACAACAGGAAAAACATTTTTGTCATTAGTTTTAGAGGGCAAGTGGTATCTGAACCAACAGTGTCATTACTATACACATATGTAGGTATGCATCTAAGAGTGTGTCTAATATCATGACAAATGAAGAACAAAAATTGGCACTGACAGTGGTTTCTCCATTAGTATATTGTGCTGCATAGCCAGAATGTCCTTGCTCCCTCTGCTTTGTGTGTGTGTGTTTATATAAAAGCCTCCTGATAAACTACATGTTGCACAAAGCTGTGAGTGTGTATGTGTGCCACTAAACTGAACAGCAGAGTGAAACAATGCTCTGCATGTGGAGTTATGAGGGTGACTAATGGCTACCACTCTTGCAAAGCCTTTTGTTGACTTGCTGTCTGCTGTGTTGCAGCACGCTGAACTGCGACACATTCACATCTGTCTTTTGGCTTTAAGAGCAGGAGCTCCGCTGCTACAATTAGCAGTCAAGGTTCCTTCAGTCTTTATGGATATTATGGAGAAATATAGTGCACGCTCAGGGAAAACAGTTTAAGATTTTCATTTTCATCTGCTGCTTTGCTTTAAAGGAAGAAAAGCACTTTTTTTCCATAGGGTAATTTAACCTGGCAGCAGTGGATGCAATTTATTTTTAATGTATAAAATTTTTTCTTTATGATTCAGGCTACTTCCATTAGCACAGATTTCCAAGAGGACTTGGCTGACATTAACATCCATACCCGAAATTCCTCCACCGGAAATCTCTCATATCACTCAAGTTCTGTTTTATTACAACTGTTGCCTTTTAGAATTACTTTAATGGCATTAGTTATTTTAATACTTGCACAGGTAAGACCAAAACAATATATATACATATTAAATATGGTTATGGAAATGGTTTTTGGAATTTATAGGTAGAAGATCACACATTTGGGCATCTATAACTGTTATTGTCTGTCAGTAGCTAAAGTATAAAACATCACAAAAAAAGTAAAATAAATGATAATGAAATCAAGCATCTGACAACTGCACTGGAAAACTAAACTGTTCAATGTGTGCACAGTTTAGTTTTGATTTTTGACCTAAAAAATAAGTTCAATTAAGAAATGCTTTATCAGTTTGACCTCAGCCAAGCAAACTGGGAGAAACCAGAATGAACGATCCTGGCAACAGCCAAGATGTGCTGTTGGGATTAATGTCAACAGTTCCAAACATTTTTGAGTTGAATTTGTAGTTTTTCTCCATGAATTACGGCGGCTGTGGTACAAAGGTAAGGCAGTCAGTTTCCGATTGGAGAATTGCAGATTAGGCTCCTGATTTGCTTGGCCATGAAGCTAAGTGTCCTTGAGAAAACACTGAACTCTACATTGCTCTTGGTGGTTACATGGTTGCGCAATGTATGGCAGCAGTGTGTGAATGTGTGTTTGCATGGGTGAATGGAACTGTGACTGTAAAGCACTTGAGCCCGAAAGTAGAAAACAGTAGAAAATATACATATATATATACACATATAACATTTTTGTCAATAAGTTGTGATGCCTGGTTTTTGTGCTACTGGAATAAAAAAAAAATGCAAAACAACCTTTTTATTTATGTTTCCTTTTTTTAAAACTGATATGTGATGAGGCTAACAACTCTTTTACCAACCAAAATAAAAAATGATTACTTAGACACAACAAAAAGACTTTGACATTTATGGTATGCACCATTTAGTTGTTTTGTACATGTGTTAAGCAATATCTATGGCCATTTAAGTGAATTGGAGTCCAAAATTTTCCAGAGAGTTTACCATGTGTCTAAAACCAAGTAGTGTTTTTCTATCTGACAACAGTGCTATTTCAGGGGTTTTCTGTTACTTTTTCATCTTCAACTCATGTGGCACTCATGCAAAGTCAATGCATGCATTCATCCATCCATCCATGAGATCCTGTGTTTATCCCACCTTAATGTTCAGAGCATGAAGCACCCTGGGCAAACTCGCCAATCCAGCACCATGTGTCAGGGCTTGAGGTTGCAATCCAAGGTCACTTGCTCCACAGTGCACTCACCGCTACGCAACATCTGCTAGAGCGTGCCATTGTGGTCATGCTGGAGAGTAATGGGATGCTATCCAGATGGTATATGTTGGGATACTATATGCTGCATTCCAGATCATGACACATGGGAACATTTCTGTAAAAAAGTCACAAAAGACAAAAAACTAAAATCACACAAATGTATATGTGTATGTGGGCCTTTGGGTATTAAGAAACTTTTACAACAAGAAACGCAGTACATTCAAGCTACTCTATTGACAATATTCAAGACAAAACTCCACAATGGGAAAGCTAGTGCATCTGTTTTCAGTTCTGTAAAAGATCTATGTGTCACATAGTGGAAGAACAGATCAATATTTTTCCTTTCGGTGTGGTCACGGTTGATGCTGAGATTGCAGAATGCTGAGTACCTGTGCATCGTCAGTAACGTCACCATCTTCACAGGACTGTAAATATTCTGCTGACAAATGCGTGCAAGCATATGTGTCTGTGTGTGTAGGTGTATTCATGCGTGGGATATTTGTGCGTCACGGTATTGGATGTTTCAGAACAAATCCCTTGAGGAGTGTGAATTTGTTCCCCATGCATATGTGTGTGTGTATCGTTGTTTCTAAAATAACGACGGCCCAAAATAATGAGAGCAAGGAGTGACTCAGACGGTGACATATGGTATTTTCTGTGACATCATCTCTAGTGAAATTACAGCCTCGCCACTGAGATCCTGCCAGCAACTGGTTCATGCGGTTTCCAGTATGTTGGCTGTGACTTTTTATCTTTTTTTCTGCCTCTTTCTTCACGTTATCTAAGTGAATGCACAGTGAAAGTCTGGAAATTAATCTATCAGTCTTCTATCTGTTTGTCAGACAGGAAACTGACATAGTTACCATAAAGTTGACGTAGGTAAGCATTTTATTTTGAAAATTTCCATTGGTATTAAACAAATAGATCCACCCAGATGTGTGTTGCTGCCAGCACCTTGTTTAGATCGTCAATGTTTAATTTATAGTGAGTCACTCCTTCTGAAAAACGGCACACCATGTTAATTTTGGTTGATCTTAAATCTGGGGTGGTAGCCATTGTTTAAGGCCCCTTAAAGCAAAAAATATATTTTTTGGCCAAAATCTGCAGAAAAAAGAGATAGTACATGTGGGGTAACCAAGGGGTCACACTTTGTCTTATCTTTTGAGACCGCTTCTAATAAATGAAACTAAATGGAGCCAGATCAGTTCTTGAAGGACTGTCTTAAGTACATTACTGTACTATATAACACTTCAACTTCATGACTAGTAGTAGTACTTGCGGCTATGTAGCTCGGTTGATAAGGTGAGAGGCTACCATGCAGGAATCCAGAGTTTGATTCCTAGAGGGGAATGAGCAGACCATATTAATGGCGAGCAATTAACATCACTCAGTGAGGGTCCTTAGGCAAGACCCTTAACACTACTGCCTCCCGAGCGCAGTTCAGCTGCAGCTCACCGCTCCCCCAGGGGATGGGTCAAATGTGGAGAATAATTTCCACATTGTGGGATCAATAAAGTATCAATTATTATTATTAATTAAATAACTATAAACTAACACTAACTGTGTTTTTTCCATCTTTGTTTTGATCTAATGTCAATAAAAAATGCAACCTTATTGTTTTGTCTTCTGTGTCAAATGAAAATATTTTCAAAGGTGGGGGACAGTCTTTTGATTGAAAGGTGGGAGATATCAAATGCTCAAAATCAGAACTGACTTAGTGCTTGTGTTCCAATACTTTTTAGTTTTGCTTGTCCTGCCTGTTTACCCACATTTGAAAAGATTGTGATTTTGGTGACCATAGAGCTTAAAAAATATGGCTTTAAATACAAACCACTGGGTGATGTCACCAAATGAACCAACCAGTGGTGGTAACCTGACAGTCCAATGCCATCCATCTTCTGTTTGTTTGTGGGCCTTTCTGTCTGAAGTTTAGTCTTCAACAAGTGAAATCCTGCTCAACTGGGTAAAGATCAGGTGACTGACTTGGCCAGTCAAGAATATTCCACTTCTTTGCTTTAATTAACTTCTGAGTTTCTTTGGTTGTATGTCTTGGGTCGTTGTCCATCTGTATTATGAAACGCCACCCTATCAGCTTGGCTGCATTCACCTGGATCTGTGCATACAGTATGTCTCTGAACACCTCCGAATTCATTCGGCTGCTTCTGTCCTGTGTCACGTCATCAATAAACACTAGTGTCCCAGTGCCATTAGCAGCCATGCACGCCCAGACCATCACACTGCCTCCACAGTGTTTTACTGATGATGTAGTGTGCTTTGGATCATGAGCTTCTCCACGCCTTCTCCATACTTTTCTCTTGCCATCATTCTGGTAGAGGTTGATTTTGGTTTCATCTGTCCAAAGAATGTCTTTCCAGAACTGTGCTGGCTATTTTTAGATGTTTTTTAGCAAAGTCCAATCTAGCCTTCCTATTCTTGAGGTTTATGAGTGGTTGCATCTTGCAGTGTACCCTCTCTATTTACCTTCACGCAGTCTTCTTTTTATGGTAGACTTGGATATTGATACGCCTACCTCCTGGAGAGTGTTGTTCACTTGGTTGGCTGTTGTGAACAGGTTCCTCTTCACCATGGAAATGATTCTGCGATCATCTACCACTGTTGTCTTCCGTGGACGTCCAGGTCTTTTTGTGTTGCTGAGTTCACCAGTGCTTTCTTTCTTTCTCAGTATGTACAACACTGTTGATTTTGTCACTCCTAATACTGTAGCAATTTCTCGCATGTTTTTTTTCTGTTTTCTCAGCTTAATGATGGCTCCTTTCACCTGCATTGAGAGCTCCTTTGACCGCATGTTGTCTGTCCACAGCAAAATCTTCAAAATGCAAGCACGAGTCCTCTAATCAGCTCCAGGCCTTTATCTGCTTCACTCATAATGACATAACAAGGGAATTGCCCACACCTGCCCATGAAATAGCATGGAAATTATTTGTCAAATTACTTACCAGCCCATGAAATGAAGGGATTGTGTTTAAAAAATGCTTACGTTTTTCACATTTTTATGCAATTTTTTTGTTCAACCCATGGAATAAAAACTGAAAGTCTGCACTTCAATGGCATCTCAGTTGTGTTATTTAAAATTTACTGTGGTAATGTACAGACACTAAATTCGAAAAAATGTGTCTCTGTCCAAATGTTTATGGTCCTGACTGTATAAGGTGTTCCGGATTTTAAGGAGCACTGTCGTATTGTAGAGAAAAAAAAGGCTTTTAGTTTTACAGTGCGGAAAATATTCTATATGTACTCTTTTTTTTAAGTAAAACTGAAATTTTATCATCTAGCATTAACCTATAGACATTTAAAATCTGCAATCAAAAGGGAAATTCCTAATTATTCCTAATTTACACATATTCATACTCTGTGTTTTGGAACGAAAATGCTCCAAATGCCAGGTTATGCACATGTGCACAAAAGCCAGCATGAGTGGTCGAGAAACTATGCCTGAGCACAAACAGGCCCTGGCATGGCAAATACTCCGCCGTGCCAAGGGACATTATTTGGCAGCTGTCAATTCTAATAGGAGAATAGCAGGTTGGGAGACAGTTCCAGGCTCTGCGGCAAGCCTGCATGGGTGCACTATCTGGCAGTTAGAGCATATCAGTGTGTCTGCAGTGGGGGTGTGGACATGCACACACAAGAGCAAAGGCAAGGATGTTTCTGAGTCATGGCGCCTGCGGTATTAGACCCCTTCAGGGATGCTAGGTGGCACCACTCGTGTGCCGTCATGGCATCCTGTTAGCTTTCTCTTTGTGAGGAACGTGGGCCTTTGCCTGTGTGCTTGATGACTCCCCAGCTTACCTTTGGTGGCAGCGGCTGAATAAAGTGTGGGAAATTACTGATCAAAAGAGACGTCAATGGTTTATTTTATATTTTAATAACAGCTCAAGACAAAGGAGAGGACAGAGAGATGGAACTACAAACTTGAACAGTACCCACGCACAGTACCCTCCTTACACTGAGTATCTGAATTTTTCCTATACTTCAAAGGCTTCATTTGGTATTCCAGTTCGAAAGCGCCTTTTCAAAGGCAGCACATTTGGAACAACTCCGAACTTCAACCTCATTTGCATAACAATCAGCTTTTTAAAAAGTGCTCTCTGTATCCAACATAGCAATACTGTTTCCCCTAATCATATTGCAAGTATTTCTCTAAGCACAGAAACAAAACGCACATTATGAAATGAAGCAATTTGGTCAAACAACCCATAATGAAGGAATTGTGAACAGTTTGACTGTGCGTACACTGATGGAAAGATCAAAGACTTGAATTGAAGATGTGACCAACAACTTACTTAGCCCTCCTATTATTTTTGGGGTCAATTTGACCCCAATTCAATGTTTGTCATACAAAAAAATAATAATTGACTTTTTTGTTCTTCACATTTCTTGACTTTTCCTAATTAGATGGGGACAACTGATTAAACATACAATAACCAAGATGATGTTTTTTCCAATGTGCTAAACACATATTGCATACATTGGTGTTCCTTTGGGGTAAATTTGACCCCAGGGGTTAATTTGAATAAACATAATTCAATTAAGTGTTACAAATTGAAGTGATTCATTTAAATTGGATCAACATATTAAATTGAGTTGGATAGACACAAAAAATAAAGTTGAATAACCTTAATTCAATTACGTGTTACCAATTGAAGTGATTCATTTAAGTTGGATCAACGTTTTTCTTTTTAGAGTGCAGTGTTTACATTCCTTTTCAGCCCTCAATGTGAATAAACCTATTCTGTTGCGGAGAAAAGGGGCTTCGCGCCGGTATTAAATACTTCATTTGCAAATCGGTGAAAAGACGCTTTAAATGCCTCCTATGGTTGCCGTATGGAGTGGGCCCCCCCTCTTTCGGTTTTATTTGCACCTTAGACATGTAGGGTCCTTGGTAGGGGGGGTGCTTGGACATCACTGCCAGCAAGCAGCAGATGTCCTCCTGGCACCCTACCCGCCAATTTTAACCGCACCTTAGACATTTAGGGCCCCTTGGTGGGGAGGGTGAGGGGACATCACTGTGAGTAATCAGGAGATGTCCCCTTAGTGCCCTACTCGCCAATTTTAACTGCACCCCCCTTAGTACACACACCCCTCCCCCTTCAATATATACATTCCAACATAAACACACACACATACACACACACACCCTTTCAAACACACATACACGCACACACATTTTGCAAGGAAGGTGGGACCTGGGTCCATCTGTCCCCTACCCCTTCCCTGGTGGGGGGTGCGGGCCCCTTGGCGATGGCGGCCGTGTCCCTTGGGTGCTGGCTCCCTGGGCCCGGCGGTGCTCTCTCCGCATGGTGGGGGGGTTCATATTACACCTGAGCCGGGGGTGTTCGTGTCCCTGGGGGGTGGGTCCTGGTCCTTGCCCCTGAGCGCTGGGCCACGCCAAACTTCCAACATGGCCGAGCCTGGTCGGGCCATATTTATAACACCCCTTGTGGGCCCTCTTTTTTCCCTGGGGTTCCCCCCTCCTGGGCGGGGGCGGCGGGCCCCTGCCTTGCTCCTCCCTGGACCAACCGTGGGCCGGGCGGATGGCTGCCTGGAGTGCGGAGCGGGTCTCCCTTGGGGGGTCCTGGCTCGTACCTGGGGTAGGGGCGGGGGGATGCCCGGAACTCCTGGGTGGTGGTGGGGTGCTCGTCTGGGGCTGTGGGCGTCCTTCTCCGGTGGGGCCCTGCGTTGGGCGCTCCCGGCGCGGCGGGGGGGCTGCTCTCCTGGTTGGGCTGGGGCAGCGCTCTCTTTCCCTCCGTGCCACCCTGCTCTCTGGCTCTGGGGGCCTTGCGGCGGTCCTGCTGGCCCTGGCCTGGGTGGCGGGCTTGGTCGCCCGGACGGCGGTTGTTCCCTGCCGGGGGGGGGGGGATGCTGCGTTGAGGGGGATTTCGGCTGCCGCTGCTGCTGCGGTGGGGGTCTTGGGGTGGGGATGGCTGGGCACTCTCCCTCCTTCTTGTCACGTTCCACCATCCATTTTAGAAGAACATAAACACTCACCTGAGCACAGGTGTTAGCTCACCTTTGCACTAACAGTTTGCATGATTGAATGACTGAAATATTTCACACTAGTTGGTTTTAAGGCATAAGTATGCGTGTGAACACTATCTGTTTTGTGTACATGTCGACAGGTGGACATTTTTGCAGCTAGCAGGTGTGTTTATAACATTTGAGTGTGTGTGTAGATAGGCCCCGCCCTTTTTGAACTACATTTGAACCTTACCATAATGATTAACAACCAGTAAACTTGTTGCTTTATGCTGCTTCATGGTCTTAACCCCCTTCCCCTCCTATTATCACCCTCCTACCCCCCCTCTCTCTAACGTCCCTCTCTCTTCTTCCTCTCTTTCCTTTTCCGTCCGGTCCAACACCAAAGATTTTCAAACATGATTGAAATTAATAAAGTTTGGCCTCAATTACAAAAGGGGTTTATTCAGACATACCTTTGGTTTGTCTGAAGATTAATAACCCCTCTTGTTAAAGTAAAATATGTCCAACACAAGAGGCCCTCAGCTCTCATCTGTCTGCCTAGCTGTTGGACAGGACAAGTTAAAAAAAAATAAAATAAAAAAAAGAAAAGACGCTTTAAAGTAGCTGCGCTTCCATCGACTATGAAATTGCGCAAATTGCATTTGCGATAAGAGATTTGCCTAATGGAAACAACAATTTTGAAAAAACTCACATTATCAAAAAAAGGTTTTTGCGCTTGGAGGAGGGAGGTTTTTGAGGTGCTTCTAAATGGACGTATTTTGCAAAACTGCAATGGAAACAGTTTTTTTTTTAAGAAATTAGTCAAACAGCAATGGCAATGTGCTTCTTGGTAGGAGTAGCTGCCTTGAGCACTGCACAGGAGCATGCAATGGGCTAGAGCGTGTCATCACACTGCTCATCAGCAGTTGAGCGTGTCATGGAGAATTATTGGATCCAGGGGTCCTCTGTAAAACCACCAACCATGATTTCCCAAAATCACTTCATCCGTAGCTGCTCCCACATTAAAGCAGGTTCATACCTTAGAGCAATTTGTCATCGCACCAGTCGCAACTACAATTGTGCGGTCTAGTTCATACTAAAGTTGCTTGAATGGGCTTGGCACTGTCCGCAAGAACTACGATGAACCTTTGAGTGGTGTTTTACTTTTCAAGCGATGCGATTGTCTCCAGGGTTTATTTTTAACATCAATGACCTCCTGCATCTGCGAATGTGATAAGGCAGAGGAGGGTGATGTGTTTGTCTACTAAGCAGAAACACGCAATACAGAGGGAAAAAAAAGAGGCAAATTGCATTACTTAGTCTAGTGCAATTTGGGTTATAAGATCTTTCCAGTCTTGCTTTATTTTTTATCTTGTCCAATACTCTCTGTCTATGTGTGAAGTTGGGTATTTCCTATAACTTCTTCAGTTACGTTTTTATCATCTTTAGTGTTAAAAAGACATTTTTATGGACGGAGTTGTTCTGTATTTACATTCTCTAGTCGCTCAAAATAAATTCAGGTTAAATGACGTGGCTGCAGTTCAGGTGTAAAATTCCTTTCGCGGGTGACGACCCCAGTAGGTGTCCACTTCTGCAGCAACGGGGGGCGATGATGAGCGATGATGAGCGCTAATGGTGTGGCAGAAATTTGAATTTATCCGTTGTAAATCAAAGTATTGTTCACATCCATTGCCATGTTTTTGAGTAGCTTCTCCCATGAGTTGGTTTGTATTTATTCACACTTATGATTTAATGCAAACAGTGTAATTGTGAATTTGTGTTTTTTCAACATTTCTAGAACATTGAGTTTTGCACGTATGTGTAATGGAAACTCAGCTAGTGCTGCTTAGCGGTGCATAGCCGCATTTCACTGCCGATCACCTGATTCACGTTAATCGCTTAAGGAGTTACACTCAGAGCGAAGCAGGCTTTGACATAGACCTCTCTGGTATTAACGTTTTAATGCTAAAAATTGGAGAGAGAAAAAACATAACTTTGAGAGTCACCAGTGAAATTAGTGTTTATGGACAAAAAAAAAAGAATATTTTTCGACAGGCCATGTTGTCAGCAACCAAGTCCTCTAGCATTTATACACTTGTAAGGGTAGTTGTGACTAAGGAAGATATGGTTAACTTTTTCAGGGTTCCCACCTGAATGCTTTTCTCTGCTGCCTAACCCACAGATGGCTATTCCTTACAAGTGTGACTCACTTTGAAAGTAAATAAACAAACTTTTGTCTGTTGACAAAAAGTTCAAGCCAAAAAAAAAAGATTAATCTAAACAAAAATGTCGAACATTTTGTACCAATTTGACTACTCAGCACCTGTTCTTTCAACCAGGTGAAGCCCATTCATTTGTTGTTCGCATGATGAGCCTTGCTGCAAAAGGCATTGCAATTTTTCTTTGCAAATCTGCTTCCAGCTCAGCCCCTCAGCTTCTGATGACAGAACATGGAAAATGCATAAAAAAACAGAGTGAAGACTTTGTACCTGTTTTTCACTCTTTAAGCACAAATAAACTCAATATGATTCCTGTCAGATTGTCACAGTTTGTGAAACACTTCACAATTTACCCTTAAAGGACATCAGTTGAGTCTTCTGAAGCTAACTCCTTTTTCTTGTAAACGTCTGAATGCTCACTAATTGCGTTTGATTTCTCAACGGTAAATGGCTGACTCCATTTAAATCAATTACCACACTGTTTGAATAAACTCCTTCACTGAAAAACACATTAGCGTTCATTTGGTAGGCTCAAATAGATTTTAAATTTGTCACTTTTATCAGCTGAACGACAGCTCAGTTTGCTCGGTCTGCTATAATTTCAAGGTGGTGGTCCGTGTCTTTTCCAGCTGTGTTTATTGCCTCAAATTCACAGAAAACATAGGTAATTGCTGCTTTTATAAGGATATTACATCTAAAATTTGCTGCACACTACTACAAACCTTCTAGGTTTATTCATTTATTAATACAGTCGCAATATATCAGCATTTCTGAGTTTTGCCTGAGTAACCGTTGTGCTAACCTAGGCACAAAGGTTACTCGGAGTTGGGTCATCTAGACCCACTAGACAGTGCTCTGAACCTTTTTTCTTCAATGATTTGTGATCTTCACTGGTGTCCATGGATTACATGAACTCTTTCCACCTTTATCCACCTTTGTCATGGTAGGAAAAACACATCAATGCAAGGGTGGGGTCATCTAAAATACCACAAGGGTTAAATGAGCGTCACTGGCCCTCAGAATGCAAACAATGAATTATTTCATTAGATTTTTTTGTTTTGTTTAGTGTTTTCCATCTTTTCAGCTGGTTCAAGTTTGTGACCATCGTGGCTTCTCCTAGTTGCATGTGCTTTGTTTCTTCAACCTCTTAGTACCTGGTGTCCAAATGCTTGGATATGACATTTTCGCCTTAATTTAACACAGTAGTTAATTCTGCTTAACTGGGGTCCTGTGTCTACACGTGTACAGAGTTAGCTCAATTATTAGGTTGGGTCTTAATTGTTACATTTACAGCCCATTTTAGATCAAACTTATTTCTTTCCCTTTTGTCTTTATCATAGTTTTTCTAGTTAAGAATCTAAGTTTTGATTGCAGTTGCTTTGATATATTTCCCCGTATCCACAAAATTTGCCTTTGATCTTCTTGTTCTTGGGTTCTCCTCAAAGCACATTTGATGGTGGAACTCTCTGATCACCTTTAACTAAGCCAGAGATTTGAATGTGGGGACTGTAAAATCTGCTTTTTCTCTCGGGTTTCTTGGCCCCTCTGCAGACTCCTTCCTCCCAGAGTTTAATGCACATTAGGTTTGTATCAGTCACTTTCAGAGTTGTGGTGTCAGAATCTACACCTTTTTAGAGTTTTGTGATTTTGGTGCAGTTATCTTGTTTTTGCTCTTGTGGTTCCTCTGTCTCATAATCCCATCTGGTTTAAATTTCCTAAAATCGTAGAATCACCATTTTGTTTCTTCTGATTATGGTTAAGCCTTAAGTTTTTTCAGCTTTAGTTTTCTAAAGTTTGGAGTTATGTCTCCATTTTTTAAACATTTTGATCCTCCCAAACAAATAAAAGTTATATGTATTATCCTGTGGAGTGTTTGAATTTGTTTCTATTTCCATTCAGCACTCATATTACATCATTCATATGCAATATGAGTGTTATGAAAAAAGATTCAACAAACACATATTCTCTTAAAAATGACTGTTTGGTGCACCCATGTGGCTCTGCAGTTCAAATAGCCTTCACACCTGTGGTGCTTGAGGGGGTGCATGTCAACACAGTTTGCTTCCTTATCATAAAGGAGCCAGATTCCTCTTAGCATATAGACAGATGCTATTCTTGTCTTGAGTTAGCACACTATTTGACATTCTTTTTCAGTTATTACTCTGAGATAATTTGCATGATTTTCTTTTGCAGGGTGAGACACCCGGCTGTGCTTCACCTCACGCAACTCAGTAATGAGTGAAGTCAGACATGTCAGAGAATGAGTGAAAAACTGTTTAAAATTTTAAAAAGCTTTTTTTTAAGTTAATTATAAATTTAAAGATGTTTTTTGGCCTTCATTGTAATAGTAAACATTGATTTTTTTAGGGTCAGAAAGAAAGTTACTGAGTTTTCTAAAAGTGAAAAAAAAAGGACAAGGTGGATGAGATCATTGTTTAAGAGGAAGAGATTGCAAGAGAAAAAAAGCAAAGAAATTTACGCTACAAACAAGCAGAGATTAGAGCCTCATAGAAGTTACATTGAAAACAGATGAGGGAAACGTTAACAGGACATCGGATGTGGGAAAATTCAAAGATTAAAAAGAAGCTGAAGATGTTTTCGGGCAGATGGAGGAAGACGAGGACAGCAAGTGTGGAATAACACAGAGGATAAAAGGCAGAACAGGTGGGAGAAGAGAGTGGCTGTGGCTGGATTTATTACCATTAGGAATGTAAGAGGAGGGGAAGAGTGGCAGACAAATGAAATAATGGACTGGAAGTGGATAAATATTAATGAGATCAAAAGAAGGAAATGGAAACCAAAATGAAAATTCAAGGAGCAAATGAGACGCTCCATGGAGCTTTTTCCTCCTTTTTTTTTTTCGATGCACACATATCCAGAGGGTATTTTGTGGATTCCACAGGTTTTAGCTTGGTTTAGATATTTTCCCCAGTTATAGTGTCAGCAGGCGGGATTGGGTTTGGGGGTAAATCAGTCTTTTTTGCAAGGCTTTGATTTCAGATAAATGTTTTCCTCATCCAGATCAACAGGTGAATTGGAGCGATGTTATAGGGGGAAGAGAGAGTCAGAAAGCAAAGTCCCAATTTACTGGTCAATCATTCTAATACTCCCCTCTGGTCATGAGCTCTGGGTCATGACTGAAAGAACCAGGTCCAGAGTTCAAGCGTCCAAAATGAGCTTCTGCAGGGTGGCTGGGCGCTCCCTGGAGCTTGGTTCACAAGGCCCTCGGCAATACATGTTCAAGCAGCCGCTTACAATAAAAAGTAAATGTGTTTCAGCGTTTCCACATTTCCACGTTTCCATGTTCAAAACTCTCGCATTGAGATGTAGCTATGCAAGTTTTTATGACTATTTTTGGGCTCTATGGACAAAACTCATGGCCATCA
Source organism: Oryzias latipes (assembly GCF_053564925.1). NCBI lineage: Eukaryota > Metazoa > Chordata > Actinopteri > Beloniformes > Adrianichthyidae > Oryzias > Oryzias latipes. The sequence continues at coordinate 8,655,715 of NC_136244.1, forward strand.
AATGCCCATTGCTAGCTAAACCAGGTCAAACTTTGACCACTCAGGGACTCCTATTTGGTAGTAATGCAATGAAACTCAACAAACTTAGAGCATAGCTGGTTTATCTGATGAACCCCAGGGACAACAACAAAATGGATGGATACATAGAGGTCATGAAAAAATGAACAAGACATTTGTTCTTTCTCCTAAATCCTGCAGACCTTTATTTTTAGAGTTGTGCTGTTGGTCAACAGTTTGAAGTGTGTTTAATGATTATAGTATTGTTACAGTACAGAGAATTAATATTCACTTATTTCCTCACTTGTTTGTTGGTATGAGCGGACTGCCTACTAAATGTTTCATAACCCCGCTGACAGTTGTTAAAAAACATAGTAAACTATGGAGGACAATTCGAGCAGTAAGCTGACACAAGTACAGGAATATGCTGCAAGATGAACAAAAACAGCTAAATAAACTTTCAACAATAAATAAATGTCAAATTAAGTAAAAAGAAAGTTAGTCCTTATCCATTGGATTTAATTTGTCTTGTGTCTGGCAAATAAATACTTCTTGGTCTTAAAGTCCTACTCTGATCATCTTCTGATAAATAATAAAAGCGTTCCCAGTGGTGTTTTAATTATGATTATGCCGTTTTCAGCCAAAATAATATTAATAAAAAAACTATCATTTTCTTCGGCATAGTTTCTTCAGAGCAGCAGGAGTTTATTAGAAATTGACCTATGAGTTGTTGGCTGGGCTGTCGGCAGGGAGTAAGCCCAACCCCATTTTCCATCATCAATCTGTTCACACGCTCTCCCACTAGCTTACAGCCCCTAACATCCCCAACCTAACAAAAATTGTGAGCGATGTTGGAGCCAGAAGCCACCTCTGATTTTCATTGGATTGGGTCTTTAAACCCATCACTTCCATGAAAGCAAAACAACATTAAAGTTAGTAAACACTACAATTTCCAATACTACAAATACATTTTTTACTGTTTTCTTTTTGTTTCCTGTTTCATTTTGTTTTCTTGACAAACAGCTGCACCAATGTTTTCTGTTAAAGACAAAAACTTAGTACTGTAAATGAATTGCATTGAAGCGTGTGATGTCATCTTTAATGGATTCTTACTTTATTGGCTATTTAATTATACATTTAAAGATAAACTGATGCTTTCAGCAATTATAGTGCATAAACAACCAGGATTATTGCAGCACCATAAAACAAATATGCAAAAACTAGAGCCTATCTTCTGTCTTAAATTATAAAGAAACTGCTTTATCTCATCTCCAAATTCAGGTGCTATTGAATTTAAATGCAAATGAGCAGATTCAATAAAAACTTGTTGCATTCAAAATCATGAGAGAATGAAAGATGGGCCATGTTCTTCTCAGTTTATTTGCCCAGGTTGGCCTCCAATTTTTTTCTAAAACAGACACAGAGATGCTCAGATGTAGTCAGATGAGCATCAGTTGCTATTTGAAAGCCTTAAATCTTTTTTTTTTTCTTACATGCAGAACTCTGACGGAGCTGCTGAAGCAGCCGGGGGAGGCAGGTGTTGTAGATGGAGCTGGAGTTCATCATCCTATTGGAACCAATGGCATCACTGGCAGGACTCTACGCTCCAACAATGGTAAGTCCTCTGTGTGCGTTTGTCTGTCTGAAGAGCGGCCTTATGTCGCTGGGGCTGAGAGATGGGAGTTGGGTCATCTAGACCTACTAAACAGTGCGCTGAATCTTTTTTCTTCAATGATCTTCCCTGGTGTCCATGGATTACATGAAATCTTTCCACCTTTAGCCACCTTTGTCATGGGAGGAATAACACGTCAAAGTAAGGGTGGGGTCATCTAAGATAGCACAAGGGTTATAAGTCAATTTCTATTTGAAAATTCACTTTTTTACAACATGATTCACAAAGACCTCTTTCCTCTACTTTAACTCAAAGAAGTGCCAGATTTCATTTGGTGTTTAAATACTTCTCAATAAATCTGTTTGATTCATCATTTCCATGTTTAGATGATCCGCTTGGACGATAAGCTGCATTCACCCCGAACCTGATTCGCGTGACAAATATTGGTTCAAAGCTTGACGCTCCGGCCGCGTGTAGGAGGAGTTACCAGCTAATGTTTTTTAGCCTGATCACTACATGGAGCGGTGGGTCTGTTTATCTTATTAACAATGCATGGAAGACATAGGGGATGATGAGAGATCAGGTTTACTAATTTTTGTAGAGCTCTACAAAACATCGGTAATCACCTTTTCATGTCTGGGTTCATGAGATCATTCAGGCATTTTCCCTGTACCAGTAGCTTCACTCCCACTGTTGTGTCTGAAAGACGGCCGCTTCCATGGTCTTTCCATCTCTCTGTGACCAAGTTTGCAGGCTTACTGTCCCGCATTAACTCGAGAGGGAAAAAAATAAATGCCAGAATAAAATTTATTTTTTCATTATTGTCTCGATGAAATTAAGAAAAATATCATTAAAGTTCAGGAGGCCCAAGCAGGCTGCTTCCCTATCCCGCAGTAGCTCTCTGTGTGGCCGCCAGCTTGCCTCCCAGGAGACAGCACAGTGATTGCGATCGCTCCAGCCCCATGGGCCCTGTAACACACTGTCTAGGGTGTACCCGCCTTCGCCCAACAATAGCCAGGACGGGTTCCAGAAACCCCGCTGTCCTTAAAAAAATTACACTGAGTTAAGAAAATGAATGGAATTTCAGGAGGATAACTATTGGATCGATCCACCATATTGGATGTGATTTCTACCGGCTGTCACTAACATCATCATGTGCCCAAAGTTGAGTCCCTGATTGGTTGACACATCAAAGACAACAAAAAACAGACTTTTTTAGCTTTTGCACGCCGCCCAAATCGAATTGTGCCGCTCGAATTGCACTGGTGCCAGATCTCCACGATGACCCTGTCACTAAAATTGCGCAGCTGGACCTGAGATTTTTTGGGGGGGGCTGCCTAGGAGAGGGGGAGGGTCCACTATCAGTATGGGTTCTCAGAGGCGAGTTGTGGTTTCCACTGAGGCAATCGGTGGTTGCCCTGGCAGGTCGACTGCCTTGGTCCTGTCGAGGCCTGACCAGGGGCGGCACTTGGGGGCGGGGCTTGAGCTTGCTCCGGGGGTGGGGAGTGCTTTCTTGGCTCCTCTCTCTTTGTGTGGGCTGGGGGATGTGGGGCCTGTGGGGTCGGCGCTCCGGAAGGTGGGGCCCCTGGGCTGAGGAGACCTGGGCCCAATGTTGGGAGGGGGGCTGGGGGATGGTGGTTTCATCATCGGGGGACGGTCTACCAGTGGCCCTCTTTGTAAAAGGTATGGACTCCCTTGGTGTAAGCTCTTCACTACTGTAAAGTGTTGCATATCAGCGCAAATCTGCTCTTCTCCACTTCAGAATTCACTGGAATTAAGTTAATTGTGCAAATAGTTGAAGAGTTACAGTAGTTGAAAGAATGTAAACACTGGAGTAAAGCTCTGTTGTAGAAGGGTAAACATCACCTCAGAATAAGGCAATTTTTTTACTTACTTTGTTTTTTCTCTCCATCTTCTAAGACAGCAGCTCTTATTGCCATCAGTCTGGAATCTGATATTAAAGTTTTAAATTAGGAAATACTGTCAGAGGTTAAATGATGAATCATGCATTAAGCTTCATAGATAGCAGCGACTGAATGAATTTGAGAATTGTTTTTCTTCAAATATTATCTCAACATAAAGAGAAAAGTTGTCAATCTGATGTTTCGTTCACGCAATAAGCAACACAGACTGTGATGTTTATGATTCTAAACCTGTAGTGGTTTGATGCTCATGTAGGAAAGCCAGTTTTCTTCTGGCAGGTCAACAAACAAAATGCTTTTCAGGTCAGAACTTCAGTTTCAGCTGTTTTTAAGCACACAAACACCCCCCACACAGAAAATCAGCTTTAAAAGTTTAAAAACACACATAAACACACTAGCATGTGTCATCCATGGGAGAGCAGGAGCCGGGACAGACAGGTCATATTTAATTAAGACACAATTAGCTGGTGCAGCTCCAGACTCACAGAGGGAGATCTCTGTGACCCATCTGTCTTTCTCTAGATGCTTAGAGCACACCCACACCCACGCACACATCGACTAATCATGGAGACCAAAAATACTGAACTGTAAAAGTTTTACCAATCCAAAAATATAAATTCTTCAACTTTTCTGTTTTTCACAGCTTCTCCTAATTATGAGCCTTCTGCTTTCTTTGGAGCTTTTCTTTTGTGTTCTGTTCTTTCTGGATTTTCTTCTTGCTTTGTCTTGTTATCGTTCTTTTATCTTTATTGTTAGCACGCTGCAGACACAGAAAAGCTTGCAGACAAAGCACAATGAGCTGAAAGTGTGCTGTAAATAAAGATGGCTCTGTTGCCTCACTGCCACTTCATTTTGACTTGTGGGCTGAGGGTTTGTCATGGCGTTTTTCTTTGGGTGCTTTGTGCTTTCTCTCACAGTCAAGAGAACTCCCTTTTTAGGCTTTTATTTGATTCTAAACCAATTGCTGTGGCAACAAACACATACTTGCAATTATTTTTTGCTTTTATTGTTGTTGTTATAGCATACATATTGATGTTTTCTCACTTCAGGACATGTATCACTACAGATTTTGCTCTGCAAACAGATGGGCAGCTCTCAAACAAAGCTGATTTCCTTTTGATTTATCTCTTAGTGAAATGTCATGCGAGTGTCCAAAAGGTCAAAAAGACATCATCTTCAGAAAGACATTGTGTTTAGTTCAACCTTTTAACTTTCAGTTCTTGTATTTCCTGCCTTCATCATTTTTTTGTCAGGATCAATACAGTTTTTATTTCTGTAAGTATCAAGATGGAAGAATCAGCTGCCGGAGTGGAGGGAGACATAGAGAGACTTATGGAAGAGATGTGGATCCGGAAACGTGGATGCAGAGAGTGTTCAGAGCCACAGCAGCAGGATGAAGTCATGGCGGTCTTGCTGTGTCATCCGTCACATATAATCACCTCTTAATTAAACACATTAAATCCTCCAGGCAACTAAGAAGGTGAGAGAAAGGGAAAACAAAATCTGAATATTTGATGGACAGCTTAACACAATAGGATTCTAACTATCTTTATTCCTAGAGTATTTTTCAGAATGAGGTGAAAAAAAGAGGAATATCGTAACAGAACTAGTGGCTCCTTTTTATGCATCTTAACTCATGTGTATGAATATTGACTTAATTATTTTTAGAGTGAAAAAAGCCTTATTTATAATTTTCAGGACAGCTGTAATAATAATCTGCTGTTCATGGGTGTGGCTTTAACCTTACATTATCAACTTTTATTATTGGTTTAGGATATAGAACTACATAACATGTATTTAGTCATTGCAATAACCTTAATAAATATATTATTTCAAATGTGCTTTACTCTATTTTACTTTGCTTGGATCCAATTTAATGAAATCTAATGACAATGTGTTATTTTTAGGGTGGATATCATTAAGATTTTATCGATACTCCTCCTCTTTTCGATGCTGCTTACCAATCGGTTATTCTTATCAATACTTTTCTGCATGAAAACAAGGAGGAAGAAGACAAATAGCAAACTATGTACATGAAAACGTTTTATTTTAGAACAATTGAAAACAAACTATATCAATTTTAACATCATTTGCCACACTAAAATAATAAATAAAATAATGAATCAGTATTTACTTATGTGTCTTGGTAATGAAACATACACTGTAAGGTAACGACCTTAATAAACAGTGCAATTAAGAAACCCAAAAATACAGAGTACAGTAAACCCTTGTTTTTCGCGGGGGTTACGTTCCAAAAAGAACTCGTGATAGGCGGAGTAGAAACCTTTTTTTTTTGTTCGCAATTATTATACAATTAAATACTCTATTATACATTGAAAGGAAATAAAGCATTCCACAGGCTCAATAACGTTTAAAATGATTGTAAAAAAAAGACAAAGTACAATTAGACAAATAGTGACTCAGGTGTATTTCACTGCTCCTCAGACTGAGCTGCTGCATCCTGACTCCGCTCTGCAGTGTTTTCTCCTTTTGGAGCCCGCAGTGCAGGTGTGTTTGTCCGGGAGAAGAACATAGTGATAGGGAGTTATCGCTCTTTTTTCTATGGGTTTTAGAGAAACTCGAAATTGCAATAGAATTTGCACGTACATAATGTAAATTTGGCAGGCTGTTTTACGTACGTGTACATATTAAACTGCAACGTTATTGACGCACAGGTAGAGAAGAAGCGGAGTGACTTTTTAGCCAATCAGAATGCAGAACACAATGCACGATGCAAATCCGTGAAGCAGCGAAACCCTGAAAAGTAAACCGCGATCACTGTAATGAGTTATTTAACATTAAGAAGTAGTCATGTTTATTTTTTATTACATTTAGTTACATGCATAAGTTATATCTGGCCCTTTGAGGACAGCCACTATACTGATGTGGCCCTCGTTGAAAATGAGTTTGACACCCCTGCTATAGACCTTTTGTCTTTTTGATAAAACATCTGTTTAAATTATTTTAAATTTTACTTTTTCTCAGATGTAGGCAGAGTACAGAGAATCAAATGCTGATGGTCTGAATGTGCACATATAATTGGAAAAGAACTTTAGTCTACATTGGTGGGCACTGACTCTCAGTCTTTTTCAGCAGGTAGTTCTTCTCTAAGTGCAGTCAGCTCAAAGTATGACTGTGGGTGTTCAGATAAAGCAGTAACAAGTAGGGAGCTTTTTTGCAGCCAAATGTTCATGTTTTTTTTTTTCCTAAGGGGAAAAAAAATCTAATCTAAATTTTCTTTTTTTTTATCTTGTGCCCATTTTTAGGGTACATACATTTTTAATAGCAAGCATGAGATGAATGTGAGAAATAGATGTATGCTCTGGAGCTTGCAGAGAAGTAAGAGTAGTCAAACTCTGTTTTTATGTTTAAACTAAAAAAAACCAGTCTATAAATTAGATTTAGCAAAAGATGCATTAAAGGTGTTCAGATAGGAAACTAAGTAAAGCGGAAAGAGAAGGTATGTCACATATTTTCATTTAAATGCTGGAGGACATTGGATTTCATGTCTTGATGACACTAAATAAAAGCCAAAACCTTGCACAAAAATGCCCAATTTTTATCCCAAAAACATCTTATAGTCTGGATTGTTTTTTTAATTATATGGATTCATTCTGGTTAATGTTGAAGCAATTTGGAAAGGTACACGGTGCTCTGTCAAAATATCAGTGTGTTTTACAAGTTCTAATAAAGTTTGGGTGTTATTGTGAATACGCTAACATCGCTGTCGTATAACGATGTTGGACTGTGTTTTTTTTTTACGTGTTATTTACAAGTTTGGGAGTATGCATAATTCCAGCAACATTTTTCTTTGCCATATCAGTCTGTTCTTTTTATCTGCTGGAAACGAGGTTGGGAGCTACTTGTGAAAATGTGACTAACACTTCTAACATGGCTAACATGTAGCTTGTAACAAACAAGTTATTGAGTTACTGTAACTTATCTCTGTCTCTTTTGTCTTGCTCAATGCACCTTATAGTTCGGGCCACCTTATATATTATATAAGTTCAAAAATAGACCAGTCACTGACAGTGCGCCTTATAAAATAATGTTGTGAGAAAATACGGAAAATTAACTCAGATAAACTTTTGATTTGAAAGCAGTTAAAGCTTATTATATCTCTGACACTTAATATTTGTTCAAACTAGATACACAAGAAGCAGAAAACCTTTCATTTAGGTAAAGTTTACCTTTTGTTGGAACAGCCTTTAAGATTAAAGTGCTAGAAGGACAATTGTAGGATAAAAAGTAATATATATATATATAGATATATATATATAGATATATATATATATATCTATATATATATATATATATATATATAGATATATATATATCTATATATATATATATATATATATATAGATATAGATATATATACAATGAAAAACACATTTCACTTGAAAACTGGAAGAATTTTAAAATACATGCAAATTATATACATTAAATTAGTCAGTTATAAATATACAACACTTGGCAGTGGCCCCCCTCCTATGGTTGCCGTATGGATTGGGCCCCCCCTCTTTCGGTTTTATTTGCACCTTAGACATGTAGGGTCCTTGGTAGGGGGGGTGCTTGGACATCACTGCCAGCAAGCAGCAGATGTCCTCCTGGCACCCTACCCCCCAATTTTAACCGCACCTTAGACATTTAGGGCCCCTTGGTGGGGAGGGTGAGGGGACATCACTGTGAGTAATCAGGAGATGTCCCCTTAGTGCCCTACTCGCCAATTTTAACTGCACCCCCCTTAGTACACACACCCCTCCCCCTTCAACATATACATTCCAACATAAACACACACACATGCACACACACACCCTTTCAAACACACATACACGCACACACATTTTGCAAGGAAGGTGGGACCTGGGTCCATCTGTCCCCTACCCCTTCCCTGGTGGGGGGTGCGGGCCCCTTGGCGATGGCGGCCGTGTCCCTTGGGTGCTGGCTCCCTGGGCCCGGCGGTGCTCTCTCTGCACGGTGGGGGGGGTTCATATTACACCTGAGCCGGGGGTGTTCGTGTCCCTGGGGGGTGGGTCCTGGTCCTTGCCCCTGAGCGCTGGGCCCCGCCAAACTTCCAACATGGCCGAGCCTGGTCGGGCCATATTTATAACACCCCTTGTGGGCCCTCTTTTTTCCCCAGGGTTCCCCCCTCCTGGGCGGGGGCGGCGGGCCCCTGCCTTGCTCCTCCCTGGACCAACCGTGGGCCGGGCGGATGGCTGCCTGGAGTGCGAAGCGGGTCTCCCTTGGGGGGTCCTGGCTCGTACCTGGGGTGGGGGCGGGGGGATGCCCGGAACTCCTGGGTGGTGGTGGGGTGCTCGTCTGGGGCTGTGGGCGTCCTTCTCCGGTGGGGCCCTGCGTTGGGCGCTCCCGGCGCGGCGGGGGGGCTGCTCTCCTGGTTGGGCTGGGGCGGCGTTCTCTTTCCCTCCGTGCCTCCCTGCTCTCTGGCTCTGGGGGCCTTGCGGCGGTCCTGCTGGCCCTGGCCTGGGTGGCGGGCTTGGTCTCCCGGGCGGCGGTTGTTCCCTACCGGTTCCCGTGTGGCGTTGGGGGTGGGGATGGCTGGGCACTCTCCCTCCTTCTTGTCACGTTCCACCATCCATTTTAGAAGAACATAAACACTCACCTGAGCACAGGTGTTAGCTCACCTTTGCACTAACAGTTTGCATGATTGAATGTCTGAAATATTTCACACTAGTTGGTTTTAAGGCATAAGTATGCGTGTGAACACTATCTGTTTTGTGTACATGTCGACAGGTGGACATTTTTGCAGCTAGCAGGTGTGTTTATAACATTTGAGTGTGTGTGTGGATAGGCCCCACCCTTTTTGTACTACATTTGAACCTTACCATAATGATTAACAACCAGTAAACTTGTTGCTTTATGCTGCTTCATGGTCTTACCCCCCTTCCCCTCCTATTATCACCCTCCTACCCCCCCCCCTCTCTCTCTAATGTCCCTCTCTCTTCTTCCCCTCTTTCCTTTTCCGTCCGGTCCAACACCAAAGATTTTCAAACATGATTGAAATTAATAATGTTTGGCCTCAATTACAAAAGGGGTTTATTCAGACATACCTTTGGTTTGTCTGAAGATTAATAACCCCTCTTGTTAAAGTAAAATATGTCCAACACAAGAGGCCCTCAGCTCTCATCTGTCTGCCTAGCTGTTGGACAGGACAAGTTAAAAAAAAAAAAAAAATAAATAAATAAATAAATAAATATACAACACACATGCGTTGCATAAATGCTGCATGTGCTAAATGTACCTGCAGACTGACACCTAAAAATAATGGCTAAGATAACACTGAAAAGTGTGATTTTGTGGCTATTAGGTCCTAGAAAGCAAATACAAAACAAGAAGTTGCATGTGAGTTGGGGGAGGAGTGAGACAACAGCAGATGGTGGAGGCGAAAAATGGGAAGGAAATGGAATAGATGGAGAGCAAATTCAGATCATTTAGATTTTTTCAGCCAAGTGATACCAGCTAGTTGTAAAGCTAAACTGCTTTCAGCACCAAGGACAGCACCAACAGCTGAGGGAGGAGGACGCAGAAACAAATTTCTCTCAAGGTTTTAAAAAATGCTTTTGTCAAAATATGTAGATGATTTGGAAGAAGAAACAAGAAATGCTTATAAACCAGCACAGATCTTGCAGAAGAGAATTCAAATGAAACGAAATTCACATTTTTCGAAATTATTTCAGCTTTGTGATCAAAATTTTGGGATTGAAGTGAACTTAAATTAAGGGCAGATCCTAATGATATTTTTCTTATATGAAGAGACTTGAATGCAGGAGACCCAGACCCAACATCAATGTACTTTTTTGGTTTTACAAATATAAAAATAAAACAGTAGCCTAATAAAACTCAGAAAACAGCTCAACATCCATTCATCCATCCATCTTCTAAACCAGCTACTGTTGTGTGAAGACCTTGAACAGGTCACCAGTCTGTTGGGACCACACAACTACACACACTCACAAACTGGTCCCCATCCTGTGACTGTGTGAGCAGATTGTTGCCCCCACAACAGCATAAATACTAGCTCTCTCCCACACACACACACTTACATTCACACATAGGGACAATTTAGAGTCACCAATTACCTATAAAGCATGTTTTTGGACTGTGGGAGGAAGCTGGAGTGCCAGGACAAAACCCACACATGCACGAGGAGAACATGCAAACTTCACAATGAAAAGACCTGGCCAGGATTCAAACCAGGGCCTACTCACTGTGAGGCAAGATGCTAACCTCTACACCACTCTGCAGTCCAACATGACAAACTAAATTATGAATGTAGAACAAAAAACAGGGATGAGGATATTTTAACAAGTAACTGCGACCTTAAATCCAAAAAACGGAAGGAGTGTTCACAGAAAAACTCTATGATTGCTAAGTTATCTCAGAAATGGTTTTTTAATGAAAGAGAACAGCACAGAAACTACATGCTGGCTCCACATATAAAGAAAAGAAAATCAAAATGAATGAACAAAAAGGGGACAAAAAGATAGAGGAAACTGATTCTTGCAGTACCCCAACCTTAAAGACATGGCCCCCAAATGCCCCTTTATCATGCATCTGTCATAGAAAGATGAATGTAGTAGAAGCTGTGTTAAAAGGATGAGAAAACAGTATGTTTACATATTGTGAATACATTTACCATACACCTGTATAATGTTTAATTTAAACTAAAGCTGATTAATTGAAATTAAAAGCAAATATAACAAAAATGACTTGCCATCAGATTTAGGACAAAACACTGATTTTGAATAATACACTAAATTAAGGCACAGAAGACAGATTCTCAATTATTTTCTTACAAATTGTTTTCTTTCATTTTCTTTGAAGTTTTGCTTCATTTCAGTCAGTATCTAATAGTCTCAGCCAGACAAATCTGAATTTTTCATTCTCCCTGCTGTCTTGCATAGCAGGATGACCCAAATCAGGGCTACTTTTCATGTTTTACATTAAAATAACACTTTCTTGTGTAGTCCATTTATATCCTGGTGTTATTTTATTTTTAATTAAAGAAACTTTAAACGAAGATGACTTGGATTTCTTGAACTCATAGGAATGCTTGGCAGTTCTCAAAAATAACCTTAAATAAGGGAAAGGAGGAGACAAAGGAAGCGGGGAATATCCAAGCTCCGGGGACTTCTGCTTTACTGGAGGTCTCTTCGGAGATAGGGGAAGGATTTGCTTTTGTGGGTCATGATTTGCATGTTGCTAGCCTGCCAGAGAGAAGAAAAGACAAACAGTAGAGGGAGAGGAAGGGGGGCTGAGGTGGCGAGAGGAAAATGCGGATAGAGGTAAAGACTGAGAGACACAAAAATAGTCAAAGGACTGTTTGATGCAGAGGGAGGTGTGGGGGGATGCATGACAGAGTGGAGGTGGGACCAGTGTGACATTGAAATCAAAACAAGAAAATGAGTATCATGGGAGCCTGCAGGATGGGTGTTAAGTGAAAAGGCAAACTGGAGGTACTGCATTTTTATGTCTGTGTGCGTGTCTGCGCGAGTGTGTGTGCGTGTGTCTGAATGTGTGTTGAGGAGCAAGTATTTGTTTACATCAATGCACCCTTCATTTCTGTGGATTGTTGTTACGGTGCCACATGAGGCCAATGCCAATTATACCCTCCATGTGCTTGTCAGCGACACACTGACAGAGACAGAGCACACACACAGGCTAAAGATCACACTAACGTGCGTGGGGCTACAGTCACGCAAGCGTAAAACCAGTTACTCATGCATGTGCGTTCTGTACAGCCGGGACATCAGGTGGTCAACTTGTCTCGCAATTCAGTTTCATTCTTGCTGAAATATGTCAATCTTTCTTAGCAAGGTCATTCTACCCTGAAATTTCCTTGTGGTCAAAGCCTTACCTTAGTTTGACTCCTGGTTACCTGGACCTGGTCAATGTAATCGGTACACTGGATCGATCTTTAATTGTTGACTTTGTCCACCCCCGACATTGTGCTGAAGAATGAAACAGCTTACAGCATCACAGGACTGTGACTTGGCAGCAGTGTTTTACCATCACTATTTAAAATGATCATATTAGGTAGAAGCTGTTACATCTTCAGTAATGGAGTAATCTAACCAATCACAGTGCTGTTACCATTACTTTAAACGCAGTGTGTTACTATGAATTAACTTAATAATCTGTGCAAACCAACCACAACACTGAGTGATGCTATTCCATTCAGGTTGTGTCCAAATTCCCTCATTACTTCCTAACCCCTAAAAGACTTTATAGTGCGGGACTATCCAGTGCCTAAGATTTTAATGCACTTTGGACTCATTTTGTTAAAATCCAAAGCTCAAACTTTAATGAAAAATGGATGGTTGCAGGACTTCTTACAAATAAAAATTGTATTACAAAGAATTTTTAAAAATATTTTCTAAACATTTAGAAGTTTTAGATCTTTTTGACATGTAATTATTTAGAAAAACCCAACAATAATAATGATAATAATAATAATAATAAATCAATAGTAAGTCAATAAAAACAATAAATAATAACAAAAATTAAATAATAAGTCAATAAACAACAAAAAATAGGTATAATAATAATAATAATAATAATAATAAAACAAATAGTCAACAAAAAGTCCAAAAGTGAACAATAGATTTACCCTACCCTTTCAGGCATGATCCAGAGCTCATGACCATAGGTGAGTATTGGAACAAAGATCGACCGATAAATTGAGAGCTTTGCTTTCTGTCTGTATTGTAAGACAGATTTAATGCCAAACTCTGCAACATTTAAAAACATGTAGCGACAGAAAAGCACAGTCAGAATGCTAACCCTTATAGTTCTAGTTAAATTGCAGTCGCTGAAGCTACATTAGTAATGTGTATTACTGAGCATTGCTTTTTAATTAAGAACAAATTAAATAATTTTATTTAAGTAAAGGGTTAAATTCACTTATTGTTTTTTAACGTAAATGTTATTTTGTTGCGAATTACCTGGAAATACAGTTGGTTAATTTTCCAAGTTGTTAGAGTTTGATTTATTTTATAATAAAGTTAAACTCACTTTATAACCTTTAACTGTTTCCGTTTGTTCCAAAGATAACACTTAAAGAGGAGGAAGTACCTTTTTCTGTCTGTTGTTTTTGCAATAAATATGCAATTTTGTTTACAAGTACATCTTTAATTTACTCATTTCAATACAAGTGTCAAAACAGATCAAAGAAAAACAAGTTTTGGCAAACCGCAACTTTTTCTACCCATTTGCCGTCATCCATTATTCCATATTTTACCCTCAAAACATTTTTTATCGAGAGTACTCCCTCTTTTCACATTCATTTGTCTCTTTTTCCTTCCCACACATTCTCTCATCCATCCATCTTTTACCACCTCCCCATTCACTCTTTTGATCTCTTCATTTTCCTCCCACCCAGGAGGTACGTTCATCTAATCATCCATTCATTTTGTCCTCTTTTTTTTTATCATAAGGAACTGTCAGTCTGCACCCTCCACTCAACAGTACATTAAATCTTAAAGTCAAATATTTACCTTATTTATTGCTTTTTATAGGAATTCTCTTGATTTTTCATAACTTTTTTCATAAGCCATGAGGAGATTAAAAAACTAAAAAGTTCCACTTTTTAGCCTGAGAATTATCCAGGGTGGTAAAGATGTGTAAAATCCAGAGTCAACCAAAGATACAGCTGGATTAAGATACCCCTGACTGATTGCCGGAGTTAGTTAAAATCCACTGTAAATCAGGCTAAGAATTCAATAGTGCATCAGTTCATTTGCTCTCCTGCTGCAGTATCTGTAATCCTCATCTGACTTCCCATTTTTTTCACACTCTCTCATTAGCTGACACTTTTCTCTGATCTTCTGCTGTTTTCCCCTTAAGGACTCTTTTTTTTCTGTCCTGCAGTTTTTGTCATTTTTTCTGTAATCTCTGCCTGGATCTTTCTCCCTTAGACTTCTTGCGCTCACGTTGTGCGTGAACTCTCACCCAGAATGAATGAGCACAGAGCTTCAATAAATGGACCCAGTCTTTTAGAAAACGAGAGATGCTATGAGCTAGAAGCAAACTTTAGAGAGTGACAAAATCAGAGCTGAATGGCAAAAACTTAATATATTTACATGAAATATGTTACACATCACTGAAAGACAGGAAACATAAATGCCAGTGTAAACATTTTTTTTCTTATAAAACACCTTTTTTAACCTCTTGGCATCTAATGAAAATAAGCATCAAACCACTTCTGTTACATTCTTATTTCACTGAATGTTGTGCACTATAGGATGCACTGGACAAAAACCCCACCATCAGTGAATGCGTGTGTTTCAAACTTGTATGAGATGATATGAGATGCACCAAACTATAAGTTGCTGTAAATGAGACAAAAGAGTCAGAGATATGTTCATCAATCAGATATTAGTACCTACATTCACAGTAACTAGAACTTGTTTGTGACGCTCTACACATTAGCCACAATAGACACAGCTACATGTTAGCCATGTTAGTGGCTAATGTGAAAGCCATGTAGGCTCTCTCAAAATTGCTTCAACATCAGTAAACACCAGAATTAATCCACATGTCTGCTTCGGATTAACAAGCGCACTGCCATTGTTTTATTTATTTTTTATTTAAGCTTTTAAGCGGGCCTACTATTTTGGAAAATATGATAATTTAGCATCTACTTGAAAACAAAAACATACCAAAGTTTTTTTTTTTTTTTTTTAATTATTGCTGGAAATAATGTAGGGGTCAAAAGGTTAATATAAAATAAAATTCTCTAAAAGATGGTCTTTTCTGTTTCAGTGATGATAAGTCTGCTGCTGATGATAAGTCAGCCAACTCTCAAGGGAAAACATGTAGCCCAATAATGAGCCTAAGCAGGGATAGACTACAATCACAACAAACAGCACAAACAAATACACAAAACGCACAATTAAAGGGCGTCTGTTGGAAGAAAACACTGTACTTTGCTTTTATACCTTTTTTATGCGAAGTTGTGTTTGCACAATGACAGAAAAGCAAGAATTTTCTTTTAATGTATGCCTTTTTGTTTGGTCCTTACTGCTGAGTATGAAACAGGTGTCAAGTTGTCCATAAATGCTGGGAGGAGATAAGCTTTTTTTAAATTTAGCAAAGTAAAAAAAGACTTGTTTGAAAAAAATGTCCTTTTTTTGTCTCTGTGCATATCTCCAACCCTACAGCAAATTTGGAATGACAATCACTAACCCAAAATTTGCTTTGAAAATGAAGTAATGTTTTCAGAAACTTTACAGGAAAGCGAAAGAATGTGAGTAAATTTAGAAAAGCTTTCTAGAAATTCGTCTTGAGCCCCAGTTGAACAACATTCAACAATTGATTTAGTTTAAATAGAGGTAGGTCACACCGTTTTTCTTTATAAGAAAAAAAACTTATAACTATATTAAAAATGTTATTTGAGAAAACTGTTTTTAATTTTTTGACTTGAAAAAGTATGATTGTACAAAAAAATAGATAATATTTATTTGGATTCAAACAAGAACTGAATGAACAATTTTTGATAAGAACTTTAGATTTTCACCTGCAACTGTTTAGTTTACAGTAAAAATACTAAACTGAACTCCACCTTGCCTACGGAGCCGCCACCAGTGTGTGAATGGGTCAATGGGTCTGTGACTGTAAAGTGCGTTCAACCTTTGAAGAAGGTAGAAAAGCGGTTTGGTATTAAACCGAGAATTGTAGCTTACGTATAGTGTGCACACACATCCATGCACTTATATTATGTATCCTCTTTTCAAAATGGAATGGTTTAAATGTTTGCCCTTAATCTGACTGTGGTAAGGAAAAGGCTCCTGTTAAACCGAGTTCTGTGTGTGATGAAGCTGTCTGCCCGCCTTTTCCTCAAGTTGTACACACAACGTTTGTGCTTGAAGAAAAAGGGGTGATGAATTTCTCCAATAGAACGATGCGCGGAACTATTCCAAAAACAATTTGCAAGTCAACGGATTTTACCTGTTGACCTTTGAGCAAGCAAAGAGAGGCTAAAATCAGAGTATCTAATGTTCTACAAATTTTCTTCAAACCTGTGGTTACACTAATGTTAAAGATTTTAACACAGACCCATCAAATACTGGTGAAAAAAACACCTGGACCATCAATATTTGAACCAAATTTGATGCTAGGGTGAAGAACGTATGTTCTCTTCTTTGAACAAACTGAAACTGATACGCTTGGACCCATCTTGTGCTCGCAAAACATCTTGGAGCACAGCCATATTTACACAAGAGCGGGAAGGCAATCGGGGGTGCATGTGGGTGCTAGCATCGATCCAGCACTGTAAATTTTTCGCTTTGTCATTTCAAGGGCGCCCTCCCTGCCATTTCACACACCGCAGCGTCACTTAGAATCTGCACTCGCAGCTGTGGTGAGCAACGTGTGTGAACAGACGATTCATAAGGCGCAGCTCGACGGAGCAAGACCGGAATGTTTTCAAGACCACATTAATCTGTGTTTTCAGTCATGCACAGAAAAGCTTTAGCAGGCTTCGCCACGTCTGACACTTCCTGCCTCCCGAGGTCAGTCGTTATGAATTCAAGCATTTTTAAAAAACTAACTCTAAAATTAAGTAGTTCGAGTGAATAAAAGTGTTAAATAAAATAAACCAAAATGTTACTAAAAAGACATTTCTACTGAACACCTATCCCAAAGAAAAGATATGTTCATCATGTGCATGTATTAAAAGTTTTTTTTAACCTCACAGGTTTTTAACAGAGAAGCTGTTTAAGTTTTCAGAGAGGTTTCCCCGACTTCAGCTACACGGAAAGGCACTTAGCGCTTCATCTCAAGCCGGACCGCGGTGCCGGTTTCGAGAGTGCGATGAGCAGCAATCCAGATCAAAGGGAGGATTTCTGTGCTTAAGAAGAGGCCAGGAATATGTGTGCGTCAGAGCAAACGCCTTGTGTGCCTGTTGGAAAGCGATATAGGCCGCTGCAGGGCCTCTCACCGAGGTGCAATTTGTGACTATACGTTAAATGGCAAAGATTAGCCATGACAGCTGCAGGCTCACTGACAGGATTAGTGAGGGATCTGGATTCATTTTAGCCTTTTTATCCTGCAATATTGAGGAATAACCTTCTGCAAAGAGGAGTCCTGATGAATGCATTGGGCCGAAGAAGACACAGCTGAGGGAAAGCAGGAGGGGAAAGATCATGTCGATGAAATGCGTGTTGAAGACAAAAACCAAAACAATCAAAGAAATCTTACATAAATCTCTTCTTTGACCTTAAAGATACAAAACTGGGAATGTGGAAGATTTTACAACAGAATGATTTATTGATTTGATTCTATTGTAAGCCACAAAAATGCCAGATAAGCATAGGCGATTTCATTTACTTAGAAATACTGAAAAAACAGCTCTTTATGGATGAGAAATACATTCTGAGAAAGGTGTATTTTTTCCATCAACAACATATTAACACATAAAGTGGCTCATTATTCTAATTAAATTTTAATTTGATTTAACCAATGGTATTCTGAAAAGTAAAAAAAAATATTTGCATTTATTTGACAATCTAAGTTTTGTGGCTAATTCGAAGTTTAGCTCCTTGTCCCTAGACTTCGTTTTTTTTTTTTTGGGTTGTAGTATTATTATCTCAATAAAAAAAAAGGAATTTTACCAATATATTGTGAGATGTGATTTTGTATGACTTTCACACTTGTGTCCCCTGTTTCCTTTCGATTAAAAAAAAAAATATATATATATGTCAAAACCAAGGCTTGATATAGGCATGGGCAAGGTGGGGCAACACTCTCTAAATGCGCTTCCCCAAATGTGATAACCCACAAGAACCCACAATTAACTTAAAAGATAAAAACTACAACAACAAAAAAACACCTACACAGAATAAAAGGCACAAAAAAAACATAAAATACAAAAAAATAAGGCAAAAGAACGTGATGACGGATGGAGAGACAGTTGGACAAATAGACATACACTTTGTTTTCCTCTTCTGAGCTGGCCCAAAACTGTATAGCTGGATAACTTCGGTATTTTGTTACACAGTAATGTTAGGTTGGAGGTGTAAAGGGCTGTAAGCTAGCGGGAGAGAGTGTAAAGAGATGGATGATGGGAAGTGGGGTTGGGCTCACTTCACACCAACAGTCCACTACTGCTGATTTGCAGAAACTATATGTAGAAAATGACACAGTTTTTTTTTTTTTTTGACTAAAAACCACAAAATAATTATTAAAAGAAAACTGGGAACACTTTTTTTATCAGATCAAAACTGGATTGAGTGGGACCTTAAAGAGGTACCCTGACCATACTCATGAATCACACAGGAAAATACGCTTTACACCAGATTCAAGTCTTGGAGCTCTAATAAAACAGTTTATTAAACATTAACTTAAAATCCTTTTACAAGACAATGATGTATTTAAAGAGCTTGCTTTTAACATGTGTATTACTATGTGGTACCCTTTGGGACCATTTTCTGCAGATGAGGGAGCAGCAGCACTGCGGTGTGATTCAGGCAATCAGAGGACACACAGGGTAACCCACCGCTCAGTGATACGTTGAAAAGTGGAGCTGTAGTGAGAGCTAAGCATGCACGAGGGACAACCTGAGGACTCTAGAGCTAACGCTGGAAGAGGTCCTTGTTAAACAAAGCCAGTGTTTAATAATGAGGAACAGCTAGCTTTAAAAAATTCTCATTCAATTTATTATAGACTAAATCTCCAGAACTTCAGCCTTGATCAGTGCCAAACTGGAAGTCAGCTTTGAAAGCATCAGTGATGCATTTACAGTTTCTCTCTCCAGGGACACTTTTCAGTTCAGTTTCCTTAAAGAGCAGGCTTATTTTGAGAAGTGAAAAGGTCATTCAACAAGGGTTTCGGTTCACTTGAAAGGGACAGTCGATGTGGCCAATGTGTCACATTGTGTCAGAATTAACCACAAATAAAGCATTATCTGTTACTTCAAGGTATGTACTTTTATGTGCTAAATATAAATTTAAAATATGAACACCTTAAAAGACACCTTGCTATTATCAATTTTGCCTTCAGAACTGCCTTAATCCTGGCCATCAGAAGATGGTACACTGTGGTAATAAAGGGATGGACAGGTCAGCTACAATACAAGGCTGTGGCATTTCAACCATGCTCAGCAGCGGCCTGAGCCCTGTATACTATACAAGGCAGGATGGATCCATGCATTCATGTTGTAGATGCCAAATTCTTACCCTACCATCTGAATTTGGCGGCAGAAATAGAGACTCAGCAGACCAGTGAACGTTTTTCCAAACTATTGTCCAATTTTGGTGAGTCTGTCTGAACTGTAGCCTTGGTTTCCTGTACTTACCTGTGGTCTTCTGCTGCTGTAGCCCATCTTCCTCAAGGTTGGATGTGTTGTGCATCCAGAAATACTCTTCTGCAGTAACTCAAATAACCAGTGGTTAAAGTGGTTGCCTTTCTATCAGCTGGAACCAGTCTGGCCATTCTCCTCTGACCTTTAGCATCAACAAGGCATGTCCAGGCAAAAAACTGCTGCTCACTGGATATTTTCCCTTTTTCATACCATTCTCTGTAAACCTTAGAGATGGTTGTGGGTGAAAATTCCAGTGGATCGGCAGTTTTTGAAATATTTAGATCAGCCTGTCTGGCACCAACAACTACATCATGTTTAAAGTCCCTTAAACCAGTGTTTTTCAACCAGTGTGCCGTGGCACACTAGTGTGCTGTGGGAGACGGTCAGGTGGGCCCTAAAGAATTGCCCTCATTGACTGATCTAAAAAGATTTCCCATCTCCAGGATATCAGCTCTTAGTTCATCAAACAGGCCCTGATAAAACACTGAGTAGTAAGGAATATGAAAGATCGTAAAATACTTTTTTCTTTCTGTTTATTTGATTCTATTGAAGACATTTTGTTAACAATGACGGTAACGCGATTTAGCCGTAGCGTCATCTGTTTTCGGAGAAGTCCCGCCCCTTTAACTGTCTCCACCAATTATTCTTGGAGGCTTAATCACACGTCATCAGTTTGACCAATCAGAGGTGGTTAAAGTCTTCACAGTCTTGTTCCGATTCTGCAGATTCTCTCTCAGTTCTAACAAAATACCAGCTAAAGCTCGTCTTTAGCGGTGTAGCTGTCCACAGAATCCGGTGTCAGACTGTAGAACAAGTGAACAAAACCATGAAGCTCAGAGTCTGTCTGCTGTTCAGCGGCTGTTTGCACTACATCTCCCATGATGCATTGGGTTAAAGTGACAAGCGTCTCAGCGCACAATGAGTCTTACTTGTTAAACGTCTTGAAACCACAACGAACATACGTCAAACAGTTTTTAAATGTTCTAACTTAACTTTTATTACATCTTTTAGAAAAAACAACTTCCAGCTTTTTCAGCCACAATTACCACCAAAATGCATGTGAGATTGTGGAGGGACTGTAGATCAATACAAACTATGAGTTTTTCCTTTTTTTAAGGTTTGGATGCTGGTGTGCCGTGGGATTTTTGTCAAGGTTAAAGTGTGCTGTGGCTCAAAAAAGGTTGAAAAACACTGCCTTAAACCACCTTTTTTCCCCATTCTGGTGCTCTGTTTGAACTGCAGCAGATTGTTTTGACCATGTCTACATGCCTAAATGCATTCACTTGCTGCCATGTGATTGGCTGATTAGAAATTTGTGTTGATGAGCAGATGGACAGGTGTGCCTTATAAGTTAAGTGCATGTGTCCGGTGTTGTTCAAAGGGTCTTTAAAATGAACAGTTACATAAAGATACGATTTTTCATAAAATCTTTTTCGTTATCAGTCCCAATAAAGTGGCCAGAGGCCAGTGAGTGTGAATGTAAATGTTAAATTTAATTTTATCTAAATGTAAATCTATATTTTAATCTAAATATTGAAAACATTGTGTTGTAAATATGTTACACACTCAAATGTGCAATAAAACTTTGAGCTTGGGAAGCTTCTGGGTTTATTTTGCCCGTTTATTACTGTTTATTTCCTTTTGACTGATATTTCTAAGCCAAAGTGGCATTATATATGTAACCTAATTAGTCATTTTAGCAAAACAATAGACCTAAAAGGAGTGTTTATGGCTAATTTTAACATTAAATTTGGTCTTAAAAGGGCACAACATAATAGCTTATATTAAGAAATCTTCAACTAAAGACTCTGGCAAATGTTTTCACTTATAACAAGGGAAGAACATCTTATATTCTTTTTTTTATTATTATTTGTTTTAAGAATACTTTTAAGCATAGATGGAGTGAAAAAACACATCGGGTGGTTAGTGTGGGTGAGGGCAATGCAGAGGAGAGGATTAGACAGATTTGCTGCCCCAAAGGGAGCAGTCGCAAGACAAAGAATTACACTTTTTTATTTTAATGGGTTCAAACCCTTTTTTAAATTTTACTCTGCAATGGAGCTTTATTTAACAGCTCTGTTTCTTCTAACTCTGAATGTCGGTCGATGTGCTTATACAGAGTAATGTCATTTAATTCCTATCCTCTAAATAGAGTCTGTACACATGTTCTGTCATGTCCCTGTCAGGAAGTGAAATCAAACCCTTAAAGCCGACCATCTTGAACAAGCCATGCGATTGCCGGCTCTAAGATGATATCAGCTGAGCTGTAACCTTGAGTGTCAGCAGCAGTGTCAATTCTGGTGGTTTGAATCAGAATTGCAGCTGTGAAGCTTTTTGACCCACCAGACCAGGAAAAAAAAAGCAATTTGATTTTCAAGAAATATGACTGATCCACACAAGCAGAACTATGAAAATGGAGGCAATAAGGAGTAATAGAGGAAGGTGCCTTTGATGAAAATAGTCTGTGAAGGTTGCTCCCACTGTGAGTTTAAATTGAGGTGGTTATCAGTAAAGAAGCAGCGGCAAAGCTAAGCTCTGTAGGAATGCTGTGTGTGGTTCTGCCAGAGTGTGCAATGTATCTGATTGAAACCGGCTCGCATTGAACAGCCAGGGCGATTGCAAAGCAGCATGGGAGGTTTTGGCATCCATGACAAGCAGTTTTCAATACACTCTTTGCCATCGCGCGCACACACACACACACACACACAAAAACACGCCACACGGCGAACACACACTACCATGTCAAGTCTTATTTAGAGAGTGTGTTTAACCTAATCACACTCAGCCATGCATGATCCTCAGAGGGGGAGTCAGGTCAGTTGTGACAGTTGATGTGCTGTGTGACGGCCATGGGCTTTGGAGCACACCCTGCTTTTAGTGCACGCACAGGAACACTGTCGCTTCACATACGCATGACAAAGACCTGCTCTGGGTAATGGTAGACAAAGACGGCAGCCAGACAGAGAAGTGCAGAGCGATACGTGCAATGACTAAGTGGATCATTTGTTTTAATGCTTCTAACCTATGAGAAGATGCTGTGGCGCCTTTGTCTGATCACATTCACTACATAAAACCCCCTCAGAAGCATCTATAAAAGGGTGTTTCAATAAGAATGCAAAAACATACACTGTGCGAAACGCACAAATTCTAAATTCAGACATCAGTACTTTTCCTTTTTTTTATTATTTCAAGTTGCTGTGTCATGTTCGTTTTTTTAAAAACTGTTGAGTTTTACAATAATGTGAAGGTTAAATACCCCTTAATGCTTGTTGTTGCAAATATGCAACAAACCGCTTTGGCTCCAAAAATAATTAAATGTAGCATCTACTTAAAAGCAAAAACATATGTGATTTTCTTTTTTCATAGCTGTATATAAAGGTGTCAGGGGTTTCAATAAAATATGTATAAAAGGACATTAGAAATCCTCACTTGGAAGATTTCTGGGAAATTTTCCAAGACTCATATACACATAACAAAACCTTTTCTTGAAGTTTCACCTCTGTGAGCAGCCTCTCAATCTAAAAGTCTGCAAACTGGGCTTTTTTTCTTGCTGATGTCTCCATTATTGATGTCATGATTGGCTGAACAAAGCTGCTGATGAATGTTTGCATAGTCATTTCTCAATAGCAAGGCCCTGGAATCTGCAAGACTGTGTGTGGATTTGCATCCTTAGTTGGGACACACCACAGATTCCAGAACTGTGATCCAACATCACCCAATGTTCAGCATTGACGTTTGGAGAGTCAAACCAGTATCCCAAACACACTTGTGGCTGCACCTCACTGCCCCCTCAGGGTGCAGGTCAAATAGAAGACATTTCATATAGGTTTCTGGCAACCCATGAGACTTCAACTGTATTACCCCATAGAAACAGTTGCCTCAATGCAGAACCATTGACTGTAAATGAGAACTGGTCCAAGTGAGTGGGACGCCAAACATAAAGAATGGTTTACTTCCAGCTCCAACCAAATGAAGTCAATTCAGCCCCCATTTTTTCACAACACAAATGGTAAATGGTGTATACTTATAAAGCGCTTTTCAACCTACAAGGCCCAAAGCGCTTTACAGTCACAGACCCATTCACCCAGTCACACACACATTCACACACTGGTGGCGGCTCCGCTGCCGAACACTAGCGCCAACCTACCACCAGAGGCAAGGTGGGGTTCAGTGTCTTGCCCAAGGACACTTCGACACATGGGTGTGCAAGGCGGGAATGGAACCTGCAATCTTACGATCATGGGTTGACCGCCCTACCGCTGCACCACGGCCGCCCAAATGCAGCCATGTTGAAACCAGAAATAGTCAGTAAGCAGTGACTGGTCGAGTCAGACTGAGTCAATGTTTCTGTGGCAACCACTCTCACCAATCAGGCATGAAGTTGTTTGAAGGCCACACTCCTACCAATCAAAGCGGGGTCTGGAGAATCTGTCAATCAAACTTTTTGAATGTTCATCTGATTGGCCATTTAATAAGCCGTGTTACAGCAGTTGGGCAATTGCAGGTTTGATTCCCGCCTTGCCAGCCCATTGTCATAGTGTCCTTGGGCAAGACACTGAATTCCACGTTGCCTCTGGTGGATGTTTGGTGCCAGTGTTCAGCAGTGGAGCCCCATCAGTGTGGGAATGGGACTGTAAAGCACTTTGGACCTTCAAGGAAGGTAAAAAAGCGCCATACAACTATACGCAATTTATCATTCATCATTCAGTGCCTTTACACAGGTGGTTTGGCAGAGACCCAGTTGTGTCGGGGCAGCTACTTGGCTACTTCAATTTCTCCTGTATGAAGTCTAGCTTTCATATGAAACTATATTTTTATCCAAGAAAAATAAACTGCATCCACTGATACCTGTACTGCAATTGTCGTTGACACATATACCACTATAGCAAGTATTTACTTAACAACAATTACCAGTTTCTACACTGCTTTTTCTTACATTGTTCTTTCACCAGTGACTTCTCCCCGTCTCAATGAATCAGCATTGACTTGTTCCACTGTGTCACATATACTACTCGGGTTACATCAATCACTGAAAACTACAGAAACACACCGTATATCCGTGTATGTCAGGCAAGGTGAGACTGTCACAGAACAAAGTGAAGCCATAAAGCACTGCTAGCATACTCCTGTGTGTGGCAGATACTATTTATCTAACAGGGGGAGAGATGTGCAATCTCTCACACTCTTTGTCACTGCCACAGATACACACAAGTGTTTTTAAACATTTATGTGCAGAGGAAACTATTCTCTATTCCTTAAGCCCTGAGGTTTCATGTATCAGGATTTTAAATTAAATAAAAGTAATCTTTGCATTAAATAACCTCAGATACAAAGTATACTTGTTTAAAATATAAAATGTACTCACAGATTGAAAAGAAAATTCAAACGGAGTGTGAAGGAAAAGCAAAGTACAATTTCAGCTCATTAATTTTGTGTAAGATATTTTTCCTATTGTTGTGATGGAATTGACAATGTCCGTCCCTGTTGACTCAGGTTTTCTAAGTAGTAGCTACAGGTGTTTACCATCTTGAGACTTTTTCTAACCAATGGTTGTAAATTTCATGGTAGAGTTCAGATCATTGAGCAGTAGAATTACCTAGTTTTAATTACCTTTTAATTTTGTTTCAGATGGTTTTAAAATGTATTAGTTCTCTGGAAAACTTAGGGGTTCTTTGTCCAAGTGCTGGCTCCAAAAACTGCACATCAAGCCCACATGATAACACCTCTGCCACCATGTTTAAGGGCTGTTTGTGTCAAAGACCCACTCCAGTCATCATTTGATCTATTTAAATGTGTTCTCAGTGGTCTTTTAATTGTGATCATGCTGTTTTTTTTTAATCAAAAATCATAAAAACCTGTCATTTTCTAGGACAAAGTTTCTGCAGAGCGGCAGGAGTTCATTAGAAATTCACCTCTGAGTTGGGGCCATAGATCATAAATAGAGATTGACAAAGCCAGCTATGAAGTCACCCAGAGAAAATGCCTTACCTCTGGCTCCACCGTTATATGTATTTAATCAAACATACATGACTAAAAGCAGAAAATGGACAAATATTTCCTTAAAGTATTCAACGTATATTTAGAGTTAAACATGTTTCCTATATTTAATAAGACCAATCCCCACACAAATCTGTATTTACATACACTGAAACAGAAATCTACTTATCAAAAGAGAGCCAACTGTTTGGTTATGGTAAAAGATGTGAAAATTCAAAGAACACATCCGTAGCGGGAAAAGGAGGAAAGAAGTGCAGAAATCGGCTCCCTCCCTCGCAGCCTCCTTTTGACCCACCGTTACTGGCTGAGCGGCTGCTACACGCCCCTACCTCTCCCCCTTCTGCCCCTGCCACCCTGCAAATAAAATATTATTCTTAAATGCTGTTTTTGTGTTGCTTTAATCTCCATAGCAACCATTTAATTATTTGATCGGCTGGGGGTGACAAACAGGTCTATGTAACTTCGAAACATAGGCAAAAGTAAATTTTTGGACTTCTTTGGCAACTGAGGTTTTTCTTCCTAATATGTTCATATTGTATTTCATTTTGATTCCTTCAGCTTTAGCCAGGGATTCATGTATTTCACAATACTACGTTTAAAAAAATGTGGGAGCAACAGGTGTATGCTACGTTTTTTAAGCTTGCAAGGCTAAGGTTGTTTAAAATCTACAAACTTTAAAATCAATATTTTCCCAAGCAGCTTCCCAGCGAGGATCAAAGAGTTCCGATACAATAGATCAAAATCCCTGGAAGGAGTTTAAATTTGTAGAACAAGGTACAAAAGATTGTTGTTTTTTTTTCAAAAAGTTCAATATATATTTTTAGGTCAACGGTCAACGAAACTTCAGTTGTGGTTGTGGACTTAACCTGGTGGCACCTGTGTGACATTTCTTGAAGATTGCTTGAACAAGTTATTTTTTCACATATTGTGCAGAAATGTGAAAATTGCCAACTTTCATACATTGCTACAAAAGGGGGGGGGGGGCATTATTTGGGGATTCAGTATGCTCAAAATTTTTTTCCACCAGATACTAGATAGTTTTTGGTGACTCTTTAAGTATGTGGGGGGGGGGGAACAAACTCACAGAATTGCGAAAAGTAGGACTGGTCCAAACGGCACAAAAGAAGAAGGTAAAAACAATTATTACACAAAGGTGATTAGTATTGTTATGTTACATAAACATTATTAAAACATAAACAAGTTGAAACTAAATTAACACGTTACTAAAAGCAACAAATTCAGTTGAGCTAAATTTAAAAAATTAAAAAGAATAAAACTCAAACATTACCATTAAAAAAGATTCAGATTGAAAAAATATACGACAGCAGGAAAACAATGAAAGCAAAAAACATTTGGGGGTAAAAAGGATCCTTGCAGGAAAGAGGAAAAGAGGATGCCAAAAATACCTAAGTTTGTGTTTGTACAGAGAGAAGTGGGTGTATGAGGTTGTGTGTGTGTGCGTAGGCATGTGTGACAGATGGAGACAACAAGGTGACGATGAGGTGAGAAACATGGTGGGACTAGGGGAGTAAGACTTCATGGAGAAAGGAAAAAGAATGGAGGAAGGGGAAGGAAAATGAGACAGCTCTGAAAGCAAAAAAAACAAAAAAAACAAAGTGGCTTCTCAGCAGGGTTATAAATCCCGTTTACACCTCTCCGTTTGCAGTTTTTCATTTGATGCATTTTTGTTTTGCTCTGACTCTACCTTCATTCCACCAGACGGTGTGTCAAATGTCACTGGACAACTTGCATGTGCTGGCTGCAGACTGAGAGAAATGTCAAGCATGCTAAAAGCGCTGACGTATTTGACTATGCGTGTGTGCTATATTAAGCAGCTTGTGTGTAGAGCAGAAAGACTGAAAGCAGAGGCTGAACACAGACAGTGTTTTTACGCACAGCTGTAAAATCCATTCAATGCTCGCAAAACTGTTGACTGACTGTCTCATAGAAGAGGTTATTAGCACTTTAAGGATTAGAAAGAGGTAAAGACTAGTTTCTGGTAAAAAAAGAGATCTAAAGATGTACCTTTACTGTGCAGTACAAAGAGTTCAAATACTATATGTTTTTGCTTAATATAACATGTTCCCTAAAATAGCAGAAATACATGCTTAACAACCATGTATGACTAACATAACACAGCTATGCGGCTGGGAGTCTTGTTTGATAACACACCCTGAGGTAGTACACTTCACCCCGTCTGTCTCCATCAATAACACAGTGAATCACGTGGTGCAAATGTCAGGGACCTGACCTTGGCATGGGAAGTCGTGACTTTACCCTGTGGATTATAAAGGATGGAACGGTGGGTTTGCAACATATAGTCTCAGTGGAAATCGAATGGAAATCTGTGGGGAAAAGTAATTAAATAAAGGTGGTGAACACCTTTTGCGTGGTGGTTAGCACTGTTGCCTCGCAGCAAGGAGGCCCTTGTTCAAATTCCAGCTGGGACTTTTCTTAATGTACGTTCTGTGTGGGTTTTGTTCGGTAATGGGGCTTCCTTCCACAGTCATTAGTGACTCTTAATTTGTCCCTTAAAAGTTTGAGTGTGTCTGTTTGTGTGTGACCCTTTGATGGTCTTACAAACTGTCCACCTTAAAGTAGCTAGGACAGGACCAGGAATAAGATAGATGGAGGTTAACAATCCTTCCATGAAAACAAATCGTGTGCTTCTGGAAAAGTTAGAAATCGAAATTGCAAAAACAAGCTTAGATCTTTTTCCTTTGGTCACATGCACTCATACAGGGTGATTTACCCGAACAGGTCCTGCAGGTTTTTGGGTTGTCCGGCCCCTCAGATGGTCATAGTGAGAAGCGGCTGCCCATTAGGGGGAGCATTAAATTCATGAGAGTATGATGTGTTTACTGTAGCTTGTAGAGGCTGAGATGTCGCGTCTAGTTTTTTTGTAGTTTTGCAAGCGTTGCATGGTGAACTTGAAGGGCCCCCGAAAATAAAAACAACTTTCCTAAATGTTTTTTGCAGTTCATAACGTTCTTTGATTGTACTCCTAATTGTTTTTAAATAGCCTTTTAACAATTTTCCAGAATCATGAGTGATAAGAATTCCACTGGTCTGGTGGATGGTGTGTCTGCCTTCCCTCTGAGAAATGCAAACAACTATCCTTCTGGGTGGTCCACCGATTTCTTGCCTGGGGCGCACAGCAGTTCAGATTCTTTCACTTGCTAAATGGAGCAAAGCAGGAAGTCTAAGTCTTGTGGGCGGTAAACTCTCCATTATATCAGTCACTCTGTTGTTGCCAAAAGGTGTATGAACACTGGCGATCTGACGATGCAACTGCATCAGGAAGTTAAGTGGAAAATTTGCCTGTATACCTGGTGTTTGGAAAAGGGTGAACAATCACAGAGAGTGGACACTCTTTACAGGGAAAAAAAGAGCATTTTAGGTTGGGATTAGCATGATGGGAGTAGTACAAGAGCTGTTCCTCTGGAGTATCTACAGTACAATTTGATTGTTTTAAAAAGTGCCTTACTTGATTGGAACATCACAAGTTGATCGACAAAGTAAAGTGGGAAAATGAGCCATGAGCAAAATGTTAAGTATAATAAAAAATAGTCACTGATTCTTATTAACATTAATATAAATTAAATTTCCTATTGCTTCCCAAAACAGAAAGAGGCTGAACATATTTTAGGTCTGTGGATTTAGGTGTAGATTCAGTTAAGGTGCTTTAATTAACATTGAAAAGTGTGGTTAAAGTTGTCAGATCCACTTATTATCTGTCAGATTCAAATATGTGATTCAAATAAGCAGCTTGATGCTTTTGAATGTATGAGAATTCAGACACATTCAAGTAAACCATCTGCAACATTTTTAGATTGGCGGCCTACATTTCATACAACCTGAAGAATGACAGCGCACAGACGGAGGGGATGAGTAATTATTCAGAGCCAGAACCTTTATGTCCTTTCATCCACGCTCTTATTTTTCCCCATCTCTGTCTCCTGCTCTCCTCTCTAAGGGAGATAGACGGGGGATTCAGCTGCCAGAGTATGACAGATCCACAAATCACTGCCTTGGGGGAGGAACGAAGGCAATAGAGATACTGCGGGGGGAGGAGAATGATATGGGAAGAAAAACTGATGGGCAACATGAGAAGATTAGCAAATAACGGGATAGATGACTGTATTATAAATAAATTGAAGAATGTTGAATCTGTCAATGGAAAAAGGACAGATACCTTCTTTGCGAGACATGGTGACCGCAGGATGGAGAGAGGAAGTCTTCTTTTTCTTTGTCATGCCATTTTTTCTTGTTTAGAGGTATTACTGTTTCTCCTCAAAAGATGTTCCTTGCCTTCTTCGTGATTTTATCCCCTTATTTACAGTGGCAGAACTCTTTTCCAGGGTTACTTGTGGTCCTTTTCTTTCTTTCCCAATTTGTGATGATTCCTTCCACCTGCACATACCTCCATCTTTTGTCTTATAGTTTATACCCTCTGCAAGATACATTGCAGCCAATTAACAGTTTGTGCAAGACATGCTGTCTCCTCTCAGCCACCTCCCAGCACTGCAACTTCGTTCGCTTAGGTTAGATTAGGTTTGCAGAGACGATGAATGGGAATCACAGTCAGGTCAAAAAAGACTGAGACTCATGCCAGAATGGAGGTGATGGTGCTTCGGAGAGTGATCTGAAGGTCGGACACGGGCGCACGCACGCATCCACCCACGCTCACAGACAAGTGCACACTCTCTCTGAGAGCACATCCACTAAGCATCAATCACTGTTAGACATGGTGAGTGGGCTGCTAGCAAGAGATTCATGCAAAGACGAGTCTGCGCCTGATCCGAGAAGACATAGAAAGATAGGGAAGAGGAGTCTCACCAGCGAGGAAGAACCAGGAGTGTGAACACACGCATTGCACACAGGTCGTGAACGTTTTTGTGCAAACCTTATATCCACAGACCAGGGACTGACAGTATGAGTTGCCTTTAAAATGGGCAGTAGACGAGTTGTAAGATGAAAAAATAAATTGAAGTATTTCATTTTTTCTGCAACAATATTAACTTACATGACATAAAAATCTGTATTGCAAAAAGCTAAAGTCTTGATATCATGCACCAATGGGGGTGGATCCGTATGGGAACTGCGGGTTTTTGGATTGTGTGGAGGGTTGTAGAGAGAAAGTATGTCTCGTAGCTCCTTTGAGATGCATCCTGCCATCTCAATGGACATCATAAAAATGAAATGTACGTGCAGGTATTGCTGTCATCTGATGCTCTTACATCACACTCTACTCATTAGTAAGGTGCTAGTAAGGTGTCGCAAATGTGGCATAGTGTGTGTATGAGAAACTTAAGTGCCCATATGACACCCGTTGGATTCACACACAAACTATGCTCTGATTGTTTTAACATACTAAATTCTAAGGCCTAAGTACATCCATGACTTTAATAATAACAGTAAATAGTAAACTCTGCTTCTGGAGAAACTCCTAGAAGCACAAAAAGTAAGATGTCAACTGCACCAAACCACCATTAAAGTCTTAGTTACAACTGCCCTTAGGAATAAAAAGGGCTGTAAACCTGTCTAGGACACGCAGATGCCATGCACAAAATATCAAGGTTGCAGACATATCAATTAACCCAAAGAGCAAAAATCTTCTTGGCATATTTTTTTTACAAGCATGCTGCAGGCCACAGGTCGTAGAGAAAACTTATACAACATGTAAGGGTGAAAGGTGAAAAAGATGAGACGCAGGCACGTTGTACATAATTTTCATTTTTCAACCCCTCGTTCCAAAGCATTACAAGCCTGTTAGTGCTATTCCTGCGATGAGAACATGCTCCTTTTGTCCTCCTTGCGCATTTCTTGCGTGCAAGGGCACTGTTAGAATTTAAGAAATTAAACAGTCAGAACGGAGTTTGGGTGTTACCAGCACACCCTGGTCATGCGACGTTTACAGTACATGTGATCAGCAAGGAGCCAGTACATGAACCTTATTAATGACTAGAGTGTGGCATAAAAATACTGTACAACAGCATAACCCATAAGTGCGTGTAATTTACATTATCCTTACAACTCCTTCATGATACATTATCCACATGCACAACAATGCTATGTGCCATGTTAATGACATCCCTTGAGGTGGCCATATGAGCCTCAAAAGGTACTGCAAAACACACCAGTGGTCCTCTTTAGACGCAACCGCTCCTCTTTACGACCCTCCATGGGTCTGCATAACCCAAAAATATCCTATAAAATTAAAAAAAAAAAAAAAAACAGTATAAATACTTAAAACATTATTTAAAAAGGAATGTTAATGTAGTTTTTTAATTATTTGTTGAGCTCTTGAAATTATACACTATTTGACAACACTGCAAGCTTTTCTAATACCAAATACCAATTTACCCTAATAAAATTAAATTAAAGTAAGCAATAGAGTGGAGTCATCCCATGATATCTCAACAAGTGCAGGTTCCTTAAAAATGGAGAAGAGCCGCCGAGGACAGGTTAACACAAAGCGATCCTCATAGTATAGAAAACATTGAACTTCTTTAATTCTGGGTAACCAGTATGATAGCTCTGTTTCAAGTGACTAGCTTGAACCGATGGCATAGAGCCTGATTTGGTAGACTTCAGCACAGTACATGGCTGCTAATTGTGCTTGGGCACAGTGCTTCACAGCTGTAATTGGAATCATGCAATTATGCATGTGTAATTCGTCAAAACAAAACCAAATATTTTTACTTTGAAACGGACTAATTTGTTTTCTACTCAGGAAGGGATGAACTAAGTCTGTGTGTTCCTTTGGGTGTTGGACCAAACCAAAAATAGATTTTTACATTTTTGGTTGTTCACCTGGACAGGATTGTCAAAACGCCTGGACTTTTTTCAAAAATGGGTAAATACTTGTGAAAAACAAGCTTTGCGAACAAGCACGGCAATGGGTCATAAAAATATTCACCAGTCATTCAAAAAGACCAGAACCCATCGGCGGTCAAATGAATTTGAGTAAAAGTTTAAAAAGAATGAGTACAGTGGTCACAAATAGATATTTGTGATAAAACTTTAACAAGTGGCTTTGCTACGGTGCCTGTGACCTGACATGGGTAAAAAAATTACTAATTAATTCCCACAAAATACTAATTCACTCCCTCAAATAATTGTGACTTTTTACACACCCTGTATTTTCAACCGTAAATAAAATTAAATATTTACATATTTACTGTGTATAAGATAACTTGTTTAAAGCAATAATATAAATATTTTGTTTTCATTTTTTGCAAAACAGCATTAAGTGAGTCACGTAACCAAAAACTCATAGATAGATAGATAGATCTTTACAGTCATTGTCATACGTACAATGAAATTAAAAGTGCCTTCTGGTCAGTGCAGCATCCATCCATTTAAAAAATGTAAACAACTTACTACTAAAATAATAAATAATACATAAACTACATAAAAAGTGTTTCAATATGTGTTAAAATAGTTAAAAACCAGAGAAATAATAATAATAATAAAAAGTTAAAATAAGGAAAGCTCCCAAACTAATATGATTTATAAGACAAGATCCAGGTTTAACATGTTTATGGCAGTTGGATACAAACTGTTCTGAAATATTTTTCTCCTTGCTCTGCTTGACCTGTAGCGTTTGCCTGAAGGCGACAGGTCAAACAGGGAGTGTCCGGGTGTGAAGAGTCTCTGATGATGTTTTTTGCTCTGATGAGGCAGCGGGAGCTGTGGAGGGTTTCCAGAGTGGGGAGAGGGCAGCCAACAATCTTTTGGGTGGTGTTGATGACACGCTGGAGAGCCTTCCTTTGAGCCTTTGTACAGCTGCTGAACCACGTGCTTATACAGTATGTTAATACACTTTCTACAGTGGTATGGTAAAAGGCCACCAGCAGTCTTTGGGTGATGTTATTTCTCCTGAGGATCCACCGGAAATACTGTCTCTACTGGGCCTTTTTCAGCATCTCACTGGTCCTGGTACTCCAGCTCAGGCTCTCCTCCATTTGGACTCCCAGGAAGTGAAAGTCTGCCACCCTCTCCACACATTCCCCACTGATGAATAGTGGCAGTATGTTTGTCTTCTTCCTGTAGTCTATGATCATTTCTTTGGTCTTTGATGTGTTGAGGAGGAGGTTGTTGGTTGAACACCATATTGACAGCCGCTCCACCTCATCTCTGTTGGCAGATTAATCCCTGTCAGAGATGAACCGCACCACCGCGATGTCATCGACGAACTTTACGATGGTGTTGCTGTGATGGGCAGGTGTGCAGTTGTAAATGTACAGGGATTAGAGCAGTGGACTCAGTACATAACCCTGGGGCGAGCTGGTACTGAGGCTTAGTGCAGTGGATGTATGATGTCCTACTCTGACTCTCTGTGACCGGAGAGGAAACTGCTGATCCACAGGCAGGTTAAATGGGGCAGTCCCTGGTCTTCCAACTTGGCCACCAGCTTGTGTGGGAGGATGGTGTTGAAGGCCGAGCTGTAATCCACAAAGACCATCCTCACATAGCTTTTCTGCTGCTCCAGATGGGAGAGAGCAGCTTGCAGAGCACAACTCCTTGCCACACCTGTAGGCTGTCACCGTTGTCAAGGTGGTTCTTCAATCTTTTTTCTCTGCTTTGGCTTTTCTGATACCTATCTTCAGGTTGGTTCGGGCTGTGCTATAGAGGTCTTTGTTTCCAGACTTGTTGGCGGCGTTTCTCCTCCTCTTAAGCTGTTTGTCCTTCCGAGTCATCCAGGGCTTCTGGTTGGGGTAGACCCGGATCTGTTTGTCCACCGTGACAGTGTCTATGCAGTTCTAAATGTAGCGTAGCACGCTGTCCGCACACTGCATTGGTAGTCAGATTGGATCCATTTTCTTAACCAGCTAGGCTGCAGGGTTGCCGAAGCCTTTCCCAGTTACTTTTAGGGGAAGGTGGGATACACCCTGAAAAGGTCACCAACCTCACACTCCCCATGGGGCTGGAGTGATGGCTATGCTGGGTGGCCCCTGGGGGGCTGGTTGACTGGCAGCCAGAGCGCCATTGCCGGATGGGGAGGCAGTCAGCTTGGGCCTCTTAAATCTAATGATATTTTTCTAATCAAAAGATCCTCTAGTTTGATTCTTTTTTTTTATTTTTCCCCTCTCAAACTAATGTGGGTCACAGAGACACGGACGTAGCGACGGAAAGTGACTTTTGCAGCGGGAGTGAGGCAGGAGAGTCTCTTAATGATCGTGTAAACCCAGACATAGAGACGTGATTACCAATGCTTTTGTGGAGCTTTTTAAAATAAATAATTCCGATCTGTAAACATCTTCCTTGTCTTCCATGCATTGTAATGTGATATACACAGACAGTCATTTGAATGTATCTGCTGTATATGAAAGTATTGTTCACATCTGTGTTTTTGAAGGACTTATTGTGTGAGTTGGTTTGTCTTTATTCACATAAATGATTTCAAGAAAACAGTGTAATTACACATTTTGCTAAGTGAAAATTCCCCATGTTCTTAATAAGTTTGGGAGTCAGCGTAGTTACATTAATGTTGGCTTTAGCGTATGAGTTTGTTTTTACTGCAGATAAGGTTGGGTTGTTACAGGTATTGTAAATATGCTCAAGTGACTAATAATTAGCTAACTGACTCTTTTCTCTCACAAAATGTGGCTTATAGTTCAGTGCATCTTTTATATGACAAAAGTTTAAAAATAAACGATTTATTGATGGTGCGCCTTATAATCTGGTGCACCCTGCAGTGCAGAATTCACTAATTCACTAAAATATATGTGTGTTTATAAAATATGTTTGTAACTTCTTCATGAATAAATCGCAGTACTACATTCATGACATTTTAATTTCTCTTTGGGGATTAAAAGAGTTCCTTTAAACTCCATTCTGCGCCCACTTTGCACTTGTGAGTGAAATCATGCTGAAAAGAAATGCCTTGTGTGTTGGTCTCTTTTAAAGGTTGCAGCTGTGGCGGATTTAAGAGGCTCTTCTTATGATTTAACACCAAAGAATAAGAGTCGGACTTCACACACCCTTCTTGTAATGCTGATGTGGCTGAAATCTTAAGTAGCGGTTGGGGTTTTTCTACCTAAAGAACACAGTCAGTTGTCTTGATCAGTCGCCCCTGCCTGGGTGTTGTAATGGGGGCTGTTTAGTGAAGGACAAAGCTTGCTGCTGAGCTTTTATGATGCTGAGTGAAGTCAGTGAGCTAAGTGATTCTAGGGCTTTTGCCTGGAGAATAAGGATAAGGTCATTTCTGCAACAGCTCACACATGCAGTGCACGCAATTCAGCTAACTCCAACAGCCTCAGATGCACCTGCACAGAAAAAAGGAAGCTGCTGATACAGTAGAATACTGTTTGAGCACATTTTGAAATTCAGTATCAATGACTGAATAATTAATAAAGATTAGTTTAGAGTGTTCATAGAGTTAGAGTGTTAGTTAGAGTGTTCATACCAAGCTTAACTGTGTTGTGCACATGTTTGTGCACCTTTAAGTTTTTTTAATGATGAGTGTTACAAACAAGGGATACCTCAGCTAAAAAAACAACAATGCGGTGAAAAGTATTTGCCACCATGCACTTTAAAAAAAAATCCTTTTGGGCATACCTTACAATAAAAAAACATTTTTTAAACTAAACTAAATGTTTCAAACACACAGAAAAGAATGTCCTCTAAGTTGTTAAAAGCCATCCCATCACACTACAACCACCATCTTGGAAAGTTTTGATGGTATATTGTTTATTGGCTGATAGGCGGCTGGATATTTCAGTTGGCTTTGTGTAGGACTGGCGCATGGGATACCAGGGTTTGATTACCAGGGGTGCCATGAGATAAATGGAGAAGTCTGGGTCCAACTGAGCCATGTCCCCAGCCCAGATAGAAAATACAGGGTTGTGTCAGGAAGGGCATCCGGCATAAAATTCTCCGCTAAACCACCTGTGGGAATTAGTGAAAGCTGAGTGAAGGGATATACTTAAAGGTGAAAAACATTGATTATTGGCTGATGAAACAGAATGCACAACATTCAAAGTTCTGCTTTCGTCTCAACACTCCAAAAGATTCTTGTGGACTTACTTTGTCTTCTCCCTAGAACTCTGCCTTAAAGCTTTCTTACTAACAGGTCAGTCACGAACACTGGCCTCAAAGAGACTATACTTTAAGCAAAATCAACTTTTGAGCTTTTAATTGTATTATAATACTAATTCATCCCAAATAATCAACACCAATGCAGTATTTTGACCAATTAACACATTTCTGAGTCTTCTTTTTTTTAGGCTTTTCCCTTCAGGATCACCACGGCGAAACAGCTTCCTCCATAATCCTGTCTTCTGCATCCTCTACTCCAACACCAGCTACCTTCATGCCTTCTTCAACTGCATACATAAAGTCCTGTAGACCTCTTGCCCGGCAGCTCTTGACTTAGTATCCATCTACCACTATATTCAATGTCTCTCCTCTGGATTTGTCTGAACCATTTCCGTCTGGCCTGATTATTCTTTTAAAAACCTGCACTCTAAACACCAGCCCCTCCCAAACCACGAAAATGACTGGGATTTTCACATTGTAAAGTACATATGTGAGGAACAGACCCCTCCAGAAAGAGTATGCACTGCCAACACCAACCCATGGCTAGCATTCGCACCCACTTTCTCCTCGTAGCTAGCAGTGATCTGCAAAAAGGTTTTCCTTTTATATGCACAGTATGCACATCCATCTATTTATCTGACTTTTTTAAACTTACACTGGCATGCATGCTTTACTGGTATGTGTTAACGTGCCATAAAACCCGGTGCTCCTTTAGTGCATGTCAAATACCGAAAAATCACCCATAACTGAAACTGCCCTATGGTCATGAAAATACGGTCAAATTTCATTTAAAACAATCTTTCTTTAGTGTGCTAAAGGTACTATATTAACAAATGCATGGATATTGTTCAATCTGAAAGGCTTAAGAAAAATGATTATAGAGGCCCTTTGACAAAAAAGTAAGGTGTGCACATTTTTTGATTTAGTTCTGGGCTCCTTAGCCTTTGTTTGGGCGTCTTCGTGGTCAACTAGTGACAGGGACATTCTTCGCTAATCCAAATTATTTTATTTGCTGGTTCTTTTGGGTTCTAAACTTTGGAAATGTTGTAAAAGTTTTCCAAAGCAAAAAATTAATTTTCTCCGATTTCTTTTTGTGTTCTTTTAGCAAATACAATATTTTGGTGAGGATTGTCATTCATCATTCTTTCTTGAAATCTTTCGCCACTCATCCAAGTGGCTTCATCAGTCAGACTGACATACTGCTACACATTTTAGGGGACAAACGCTGAAATATGTGAAATTCTAGCAAAATTTTCAGGCTTTGAATGGTTACAAAGTTTCTAGTTTCTAAGTATCTTTTTATAAAAAAAAACACAGTTTGAATCATTTTTTTCCTCTGAATTGCTCATTTACCTCTCACTCTTTTTGCCTTTATCGCTCTGCTTGGGCTGCATCAAAGGTCTTTTCGGTTATATTTCATAGAGGAACCAATACCTGTGTCCCCTGGCCTTTCTCTTAGTGTGCATGTGTGCATAAATAATTCATTAAAGGCTTTGTCACACAACCTGGCGAACCGTATGGGTGTGTGTTCTTTCTTTTCTTGACCATATGCGTATCCTTTTTAACCTTGGTCTACAAGTAATACTTTGTGGCTGATAAGCTTCATGAGCAGTTCCCAGACTCCAAAGTGTCAAGCTAAGATTGACTTGACACTTTGATCCTTCAGGCATTTTACACAATAAATCATAAGAAATTAATGCTTTTCTTTTGTCAACATAAATAAACCGTTTTTTATTTTTATTTTTTTACTATTTAGCATGCAGGTGTTTGGTGTCATGCTAAAATTGGCAGCTTCTTTGATTCCTTTACGCCATATTTCTACTCCTCAATTCCCTTTTATTGGTACGTTAGCCCTTGAACACATCTTGACCGGGCCTGAGGCCGAGGACAAACAGGCTTTAAATCTAAACCAGTATTACTTGTGATTTATATGCTTGGACAGAAGATCAAGCAACAAAGAATGCAACGCTTTATGATTTATGGTCACTTTGAAGCAGCTATGAAAAGTACATTACATCTGAGTTGTAGTGTTGATAGATCACTCGTCAGTTTAAGCTAAGTGAAGGGGTTTTAGTTTTTTCTTGATAGTGAGCATGTTGGGCTACTGAATTAGTTTTCACTTTGATGTTCAAAGTTCATTTGCAAACTTCTAGGAGTTTTTTAAATGTAGATCTACAAGAGAATACAAGAAGGAAGGAAATATCTTAAATGAAACCAGTGGCCCATTGTTAAATGTTGAATAGAAGTCAGGTTATTTTCAATGACTTGGCGTTTTGATGGTGTGACCTTCTCTGTCTTTGAATCATAAACATTCTCAAAACCTTCATGCTTTCACAATGGTGTTTGATGGTGGAGGATGGTGGTCTTAGCTTTATTGGGAGAATTCTGACTGCCAATAAACAAGTTGAATTGAATTTTGGTGTCTTCCGACTGTAACACATTTACCCGGTTCTTTTCAAAATTATTTAAAAGCTTTGCATTTGGACTGCGCACATTGTTACTGGAGATGTCAGTTCCTAATGTTATGTCTATGAAGACCCTCATTCATCCAGGTTGATTCCATCATAGTGGTAGGTTTAGGGGCTGTCATCTGTACTAAGTTTTTAAAGTTAGAAGATGTTTCACCTCTTATCCAAGAGGCTTTGTCAATTCTGAATTAGCTGGTAAAAGAGCTGGTATATATGCGCTCATTGGGGAGGAGTCAGACCTGAAACTGGATGGTATTGTCAAGTTAGCCTACATGGTTTCGGGTCATTAAGAGTCCTTTGTCCTCAGCTGGGGATTGGGGAGCCAGTGACTCCCTCCCCAAACTGGTCATCTCTTTCAGCTGTTAATGACCCAGGTGGAACTGATTCAGTTTGTTTGGATTTCAGAACACTGCCGTAGATGGATGGAAGAATAAACCTGAGACCACCATTCTTATTAAGAGAAGGTTTATCCCTCTTGACAAAGATGGCTTCTTTCACTCCTCACTCAAACCATCCTTTCCCTCTGGCTAGAATTCAGACTTCACTGTCCTCAAACGAGTGGTTTGTGGCCTTCGGGTGGAGGTGCACTGCAGACTCAGGTCCACTTGGGTTGGCTCTGTGATGATGGTAAAGCCGTTTGTGTAGAGGTTGTTTGGTCTCTCCGATATATTGTTCATTGCAGTTCTCTTTGCAGTGGATAGAGTAAACAAAATTACTCTGTTTGTAGCCAGGAATTTTGTCCTTTGGATGAACCAGTTTTTGTCTGAAAGTATTAACTGGTTTGAGATTAACTGGGATGTTATGTTGTCTGAAAATCCTTTTTAGTTTTTCAGACAGGCCTTTGTGTCTTCCCTGGTGAACATGATGTTCTTGTTGACAGCGTTGATATGATCCGTGAAAGCCTCCATTTTCTGGATTTTGATCTTGACCCAAGTGTCGTACACAAATCTGAAGCAGTGGCTTTGTAGTAGTACCTGGGAACGAGTCCAGGGCTTTTCTCTCGACATCTTCCATGTACAAGTTGGCCACAATGGGCGAGATTGGAGACCCCATAGCACAGCCGTGCTTCTGCCTGTAGAAGTTTCCCCTGAATTGGAAGTATGTGGAATTGAGAAAGCCTCTTGGATAAGAGGTGAAACGTCTTCTAACTTTAAAAACTAAGTCCAGATGGCAGCCCCTAAACCTACTACTATGATTCCTAATGTTATCAATTCTTGGTGATTAGCTGTCTTTAGATCATTAACTGTATTTTCTTTGGTAGTTCTAAGATTGGAATGCTGTTTTCTTTGTTCGCCAAGCATACCGCCCCTTGTTATGTCCAAATAATAAATATGTCCAAATGTGCTTTAGCATACCTCAAGCGACTCTGTTTGTGGCATGTGTGTAGAGAAGACTTCTTCCGCATTACTCTTCCATACAGCATCTACTTGTGCAAAGTGCGCTGAATGGTTGAACGATGCACAGCGACACCATCTGCAGCCAGATCACATTGTAGGTCTTTGGAGCTGGACTGTGGGTTGAGTTTGATTGTTCTCACCATCCTTCGCCTCTACCTATCTGAGGTTTTTCTGGGCCGGCCACTCCGGGCCTTTGCTTGAACTGTGCCTGTGGTCTTCTATTTTCTCCCTATATTCCTCACAGTGGAAATTGTCAGCTGAAATCTCTTAGCAATCTGTTTGTATCCTTCACCTAAACTATGATGTTGAACAATCTTTGTTTTCAGGTCATCTGACAGCTGTTTTGAGGTTCCCATATTGACATTCTTCAGAGAAGATGCAAAGAGGAGAAAACTTGATCTTGGCCACCTTAAATACCTCTTCTCGTGATTGGCTTCACATTTGTATGTAGGTCAGGGTCAATGAGGTTATAATACAAATTTTGTGTTCCAATAATTATTGCCAAAGGTAGTCAAATCAATAAAACACCAGGGGGGCCCACATTTACGCACCAGCCTATTTTTGTTTAAGTAATTATTGCACAGTTTCTTTAAATCCAAGAAACTTCATTTCACTTCTCAAATATCACTGTGTTCATCTGCTAAATGATATATTTAACAGAAATTGATAATCCAAACAACAAATTATTTACGAAGAAATTATCAAGGGTGCCCAAACTTTCTCATACCACTCCATATAAATATCACAGACAACTATTTACACCTAGTGGGTATATACATACATAAATACATCCATACAGTATATAGCATTAGTTCATAAATAGACCATTTATTGACAACATGCCTGATGGTGCGGAAAATAGGGTATAATATTGAGTAATTCGTTCATTCATCTTCTTCCATTTTGTCCCTTTCGGGGTCATGGGGCTGCTGGAGTCTATCCCGGCCACTGGTGGGCAAAGGCAGGGTAAACTCTGGACAGGTCGCCAGTCTGTCACAGGGCCACAATCACACATCCATTCACTCTCACATTCAAACCTATGGACAATTTAGAGTTGCCAATTGACCTATGAAGCATGTTTTTGGACGGTGGTAGGAAGCCGGAGACCCCGGAGAAAACCCACGCACGCATGGGGAGAACATGCAAATTTCACACAAAAAGGTCCCCCGTTGATGCACTGTTTCAGGTCCGCAGCCAGGACTTGAACCGGGGGCCTTTTTGCTGTGAAGCAAGAGCGCTAACCACTGTGCCACCATGCAGCCATATTGAGTAATGTCAATTTAATTTTCATTTAGCTTTATTTTTTAAAAGTTTCCCTATGTCACCAGTATATATTTCACCTCATCAGAAAGTCTTATACATTTTCATTTTCCTCTGTATTTTATTCTTGCTCTACGTCTATCATTGATGGGAAGTTTAAGTCTGATAAGTGGTTGCCTCTGTGAACAGGTGTCTCCTATAAAGCTAATGAGCAGGGATTAAAAGCTCTCCAATTAAACTTGGATTGTCATATTAAAAACACCTGGGGGTCAGAAATCTTCTTGCGTAGCTCATCAAAATATAAAATGTATTCACAATTTTTAACCTAGCTTTTTCCTTTTTATGTGTGGTCTGTCTGTGACACTGTTGAAATATTTCCACCAATAAAACTATGGGGTGATCCATTCACCATCAGGGGCTAAACATACAAAGACTTTGGAGGTGATTTTGTGTAATTTTTTTTAAACGATCGCCCCAGCCTAATGAATTGTCATTATGTTGTCATCTGCCTTTTTAGTGCTTAATTCTCAAATTTCATGGAAAAGCGTCAGTGGGCAGATCAGTGTTAAGGGCCTCCTTTTCACAAAAGCACCACCTAAACTGTCATTTCTGAAAGGAATTGCCATTTAAATAAAATAAAAAATGAATAATAATAACATTCTTATGTATGTTATAC
The DNA here is from genome assembly GCF_053564925.1 of Oryzias latipes. Lineage (NCBI taxonomy): Eukaryota > Metazoa > Chordata > Actinopteri > Beloniformes > Adrianichthyidae > Oryzias > Oryzias latipes. Next base: position 8,698,411 of record NC_136244.1, read on the forward strand.
ACTAACTTACAACATGTTTTGAAAAGTAGTCTCAAGACTTTTGAATCTTGCTTTTAGAAAATATCTTTGTTTGGGCATGTCATGATTAATTGACTTAATTTATATTCCTATAATCCAACCAGATTGATCTGTCTAAGGCAGTGGTTCTAAAACTTTTTGTCTTGTTCCCCCCTTTGAAAGAGGAAAAATGTTTCCCACCCCCCGCATCGCAAAAAAACGGTGACTAAATATGTTAAACATTAATAACAAATAAAAATCTTAAACATTCCTGCTGCTAGAGACTAGAAAAATTAAATAAAGGATCATTCACTTTGTAAGAACAATAACATTGAACCTGTGTGCAAAAAGAAATAAAAAGTTGTGTTATTGGCTGCAATGTGCCTGCTTTGTGCTGCACATCATTTCAAAAAAGGGTTGCAGGTTTGTTACTGCAACTCTCAAGTCATGCTCAATATTGAGCCTAACTCTAGTCTCTGTTTTCAAAGTTTTCAGTCGAAAATCCAATCTCACAAAATTAGGACATAGAATGGAAGCTGAATGCCCACAGCCATCTGCCCCATAAGTGGATGCTTCCTCTCCACACCCAGCAGAATTCAGGGAGTGTCTGTACGGTAAACTTCATCCCCAGGTTGAAGTCTGACGTGATTTCAAAGAACTGATCCTCCTCAGCAGAGCTTAAACCAGCAGCTGCTGCTCCGTTAAATGGATCTCTCAACCATTCGTATTGAGTACTGTTGTCTGGGAAATATTTGAGAAAGAATCCTTGCCAGGGAAGACACGTACAAAGTTAGAATTAGGTTAATATAAGTGACGTGAGTCCTGCGGATTTGCAGTGCTGAAGCGCGGTTTGTTCATGTTCTGCCACGAAAAAAATTCTGATGTCCAAACATTAGTCCCCCCTCCTCCCCTCCCAGCCTTCTCCCACGGGGAGACTCGCACCCCCCCGAGATGCCTCCACGCGCCTCTCTCCCCCCGAGAGAGGCGTGCCCCACATTTTGAGAACCACTGGTCTAAGGTGAGTTGTTAACTAAATTGACCAATACAATTATAAAATTGTTTTAAAAGTACATAAATATTATTATTATAATCAATATTGGAAAATACCATTTGGATTGAGGCGAAGTAGTTTTTTTTTACTATAACGTAAAATGAAAAAATGCGCTCACAATGGAAAACACACGAAATGACATTAACACATGATCAAACCATCATTACAGTCCAATGTGTGGAAACACTGCATTTTGCAAAGACGTGACTATAAAGTGTGGTAGAATGTTCTAATAATGTTCCGTTTGTATTATTTTGATGTGAAATAACAACAGTGCTGATGAACCTGATGAGACTAAAATGTTAATGGCTTTGACATTAATTTTTGTTTACTCTTTTGTTTGTAGACATATTTCATTTACACTTAATTATATTGCACGAAATACAAGGCATCTGGAAAACCTCACCTCAACTCACTACTCGGGTATTTATCTCTGAGTCAAACTGGTTGAATTTTTGGCTAAAAATGTCCTGGATCGGCTTTAGGTCAGTGAATTGGATCGTACAAAATGTATCAATTTCAACAATGAATCGGATTGGAGGCCACAAATTATGATATGGCCACTGCCCTAATATTTACACTTTGTTTTGCTGCGATGGACTGGCAAATGTCCAGGGTGTGACTGGGAAATTAGAAGACCACACACTTTGTTTGCATGATGTTTTATGCAGGATAATGGATTTAGGAGATCATTTATATCAGCTTTTAGGTGTTCTACAGGTTCTTGTTGCTTTTAACTTTCGTTTGATCATTATTTGTACTTTCATGTATTCTCTTACTTTTAGATTTCGTTTTAACTTCATTGTTTCTTTTAGGGAATCCTCCACACCAGTGACTAAGTCTTTTTGGTGGTCAGGGTCATTGCAGGATCTGGCTGTTTGCTTGTATTATGCTTGTGGTTATGCTTGTGGTGACGTCTTTTGTGATCATAAGTTGGGGTCTCATTGATAAGGACAGATCTCTGTATCATTTCCTTACTTCAGCATCAAGCCAGATTTCTACTCTAATACATTAATACATATATTTAGTATTATGGGATTTTGTCAAGGACTTTGGGTTACTAACCTTTGAAAAGGGGTTTACAAAGCTTGCTTAGATTTTGATTTGAACAAATCTGAGGTAAAAATGAAGGGGGGAAAAAAACTCCTTACTTTTTTTTAAAGGCAAACACAATAAAATAAAAGCTTAGGAAAAACCTACAGAAAAACGATTTACTCATCAAAGACATACAAAACAGACGGATGTGATCTCTGTGTAGCAAGCTTTGACATGAGTATTGGACATCTGTTAGTTTAAAGTTGAGAACCAGCAGCTGCTCGGCCTCGGTGACGAGAGGCCATGTTTGGCTCAGGATCTAGCTCAATAATTCACCAGTTTTGGAGTCTGACAGAGAGTAGCTGCACTGCAGAGACTAATGTGCTCACACACACAAGCACATCCAACAGATTGGTTGTTATTAATTCATTAAAGTGAATAAGTAGCTTACATGACCGCAAAAACCTTCTTCCACACAGATTCAGAGAAGTGATAGTACAAAATGCATACCAAGCTTTACATGACATGTTGAGTGTGAGTGTGTTTCTGAAAAATTTAGCGGCAAACAGCTCATTTCTACTGCTGTCCAGATATTTTTGCAGTCATGCAGCTACAGCTAAATCCTTTACTTTACTGGTACATTCACTCCAGGCATGTGATGCATGCTCAAGAATGCGGTAAATGGGCATTCTTTTATTTATTTATTTTTAATTATTTATTTATTTATTTGTTCCTTTCATGAAAATTAATGTTTAAATGTTTACATGTTTGTCTGACATATTGAACATTTTCATGATTGGAAGGGAGCAGAATTGAAGAACACAATTCTTATAATTATCTGCTCCCTTTTAAACATTACATTTACATTTCTCACACCATCACCTGTGCTCAGATTTCACAATGTACAGTTCCACTACACAGTAAATACATTCCATTCATTTAATACATACATTCCAAAAATTGCATTCAACAGTCAAGTTTGTACAAACTAATTTGTTTAGCTTTATACATGCGTTTAAATTTAATAATATTTTGACAACTTTTTAACTGATTCTCCTGGGAATTCCACATTTTTACCCCTGCTATAGACAAACACTTTTGCTTTAATGTTGTTCGAGCAATCTGTTGTTTGAAATCATATTTTCTCCTATGATTTTCATCTCCTGTGGTAAAAATAAAAAGCTTTTGTAGGTCTTCTGGTAAATCTCTGTTTCTGGCTTTAAACATAACTAATAAGGTCTGCAATTCTTAAATGTACTTTTAGCATATGGTGTTCATACTGGACTGTTGTTACTCAATATTGGCGCATTTGCTTGCAGTTTGAAAAGGCTTGGAGACGCCTTGATTGAGACGGTCTGATTGCTCTGGGTGTGGGGTCAAGCTCTGAGCCTGGGGAGGGTGTCTAGCCTAGCTCCTCCCTGCCTCTGTGGACTGAGATACAGGGTTAGGGGTACAGGGTTTGGGAATGGGGTTCTGACGGGCCATCTTCCTTCTCTAGACCTAAATCAAATTAAACTTTATTTATAAAACTCGCTTCTCATGCATTTTGCGCAGCACGAAACGCTTTAAGCCAAGGGGGTGGCGACTATTTTCCCGTGCGGTTGGGGGAGTCCATAATATCTGAGGGTGCACCATGTCCCCCTTGGTGTGGAGGGGTTTGCCAAATCTTTCCATCGTTGCACATTGCAACTGGAGCCCCATGAAGGAGAATTAAACAACCCTGATTATAAAAGCAAACTATGTTCATCACAAGAGGCAATCTGTGTGTTCATTTGGTGGACGGGACAAAAAAAAGGCTTGGTGCAAAATGTCGAAGCGAAGCAAATCTTGTGAATCTTGTAAATTTTGCTCCAGACTTTTTCTAAGGGTTAACTAAACTGTATTATTAACTGTTTTCTGTAGATAATTACTAATAAAACTCTCAAACAATCAACAAATACATAAACAAATTAATTTTCATTGTTGAATTGAAACTGTGGTTCGTAAAAGAACAGGGGCTGTTCATTGGATTACAGTAAATGTTTACTTATGCCGGAACTATAACAAGTATAACAAATTAATCAGTATTGGAAAATATCCTTTTAATAGAGAAACGGTAGGTTTATTTAACTATAACATAAAAATGACCAAATGTCATCACAGCAGACAACACACATGTGATGGCAGCAAAAAATGATGAAGCCATCATTACAGAACAGTGTGTGGACGCGACAGAATTTGCTGATAACATGAGGGGAGATAGGGAGTTCAATCACATTATGTAGCGATGATAAGACACTAAAAACCACAGAGACGCTAAAATGATGAGATAAAGTGCTGCCTGGTTCACAGTTTTAGTGGCATCAGCAGCATTTGGCAGCAGTTTTTACCCGCAGCTAATATATGTATGGTAAAGCAGCAAAGACCGGCCACACAGCTGGTCTCCTTCGAGATGGTACTGCATACCGCCCCCGGATCCTATACCAGTACACAATACCAGACCAGAGACGTACCAGCTCACTTTCAGCCCTGCACATACCTGGGAAAAAATAAAAGTAACTCATTAATGTGGTCTCCAGTCTAAATCAGATCAGATCTATGTAAGAGTAGGCTACAATCAGAATGCATTGTGCATCGTAACCTCCATCCACTCCCATGTAAAATAGAGGAGGGAGGGGGTGTCAAGTTTCTTGCCCTAAATGTTTACCTGCTTGCATCCATAAAGCCCGGTCAATGTCAAGCCCCCAACAGCCATGTACCCCATACCATTGGTCAGTTTGTTAGCTCCGCACACAACACTGTAAGAGAGCACTAACATTAAACTTTCATATTGAGGTGGAGGCTGCAAAATATCCTCTTAGGGGCTGCAAATGGCCCCCAGTCTGCCCAGTTTGAAACCCCTGGTCTAAACCTACATTCACCCCGCCCTTGGCAACGCGCATTCAAGCGGCCGTTTCCAATGAAAAGTTATTGTAAATGCACGTCACATGACAGACATGTGCTAGTAACATGACATTGATGAAAAAGCTTAGCTCATCCTGATGTGGTTTATCTGAATAAATTGACTATTTGTTAGACTGTTGGTTTTTGAACTGTATAAAAACAATATGTGGCTTGAAGTAGTTACCCTCATTGAAAAAGGGTAACACATTTTCAAAAGTCTGCATCATGCGTTTTTGGGTCACAGCCTACCGCCACAAATCGGACTTAACCCAAATTTCAACCAGACAAAAGGAAAAACTGGAGAAAATTTCCGTCTGACTTTTTCACCATAACTTCAATGTGCCAGGTTCTGCTACCCCTCACATTCCAATTTAAAGGGTTGATCCTTTTGTTTAGATTCTTTCCCCATTAAAGATTCATTCATGCAAATAAGCTGAATGTTTGAGATCCTGAGTTGTTGCATAACTGCAGCTTCTTAGCTCCCCTAATTCCTGCTGGTGGAGGAAGCTCATGATGATTACGCAACATACCGCACAAGGCAGAGGTTTAAAACAAAAACAGAAAACATCAGTATGATGAGTTAGTGAGTTTTTACATTTGCAGTGCAGTGCAGTAGCCGCTAAGAGTAAGCCAATGATCTGAAGCTAAGAAGGGATAGCCGGAGGTTTGCTTTCTGTCTTCCTGAAAGAGGAGTCACAGGCAGAAAGAAAAAGGAAGCAGAGAATGAGTCATGGCGACTAGCGAGACTCCAGCAAAGCATCAGAGCCAAAGCGGTTCTTTGTAGATAAGGGAAAATAAATAAAGGCGTAAAGAGATTCCTTAACACTGTTTGATACACTGTTACATAACCTACATGACTCACTATTGGAATAAAAATCCCTCAACGCAGGAAATTGGCATATAAAGTGTCTCCAAAAGCGTGTTTATATTTAGCAGATCCCTATTTTTATTTTCATTTTATCATTTTTAATTGTTTTTTTGAACTAACCAACTTTGGAGGAAGGAAGATGATTAACCAAGAATTAAAAAATCAAAAATACTCAACTCTGTGGGAACAACATGCATCCAATCAGAATGTTCTGGATTCAAAAATAGATTATTTCTTCCTTTATTTTTCTCCAGACAAGGATAATTCAAAGTGAAGGTCTCTTTAAATAACACATTTTATTCCTGTAAAGCAGAACCCTTTATTTATTGTACCTTTTTGGTTTTGAGGGGAACTACTTTACGGATGAAAGTAAACCAACCTCTCATTTGCTTTTTTAACAGATTTTATAGCTATTTTTCTTTTGCTAAATATGGGGTTAAAAAAAAAAGTCCCACTATCTGTCACACACCTAGGTGTGTGCAAAATTTGTTCTCCACATTTAATCCATCCCCTTGGGCAGCAGCGAGCTGCAGACACAGCCACACTTAGTGGATTATCCCCCTAAATGGTGTCAAACAGCAAGGCGTTAGGTCCCATTTTTAAAGTCTTTTGTATGATTCGGCCTGGATTTGAACTGACAACCTTCCAGTCACAAGGTGGACACTCTACTACAAGGTCACTGAGCTGGTTAGGAATGGATGGCCCTTTAGTTCATATGTGAGTTAAGGCAGGTGAGTGAATCAGTTTGGTAATATAGCCTATTGTATTTTGTTCAAGTCTGACAAATGTCCTACATTCTTTTTTGCAGCAACTTTTTTGCAAGTTTGGTTTACAACAGATTTGAGACGGGTTAGAGACAAACTTGAGACTTCATAGATACTAAGGGATACTAAAGAATTTTTTTAGCTGGTGTTTAAATGTTTGTGATATGAAAGCAAGATGTTGCTAATCACGCAGCAAATGCTTAAGGGCTTTTGGAAGCTCAAACAAACTCTGCAATTTGTTGTTGCAGCTCAGGTTGGAATCATCTTTAAAGCACAGATTTCTAGCTTTTTACATTCTTTCTTTACTACTACCTCCATTGATTTTTCTGTTATAATCATTCATTCTCATGACAACACACTGTCCTCACCTCTCACAACAACGAGCCTTGCAAATCACTCACTGTCCAGTGTGTAGATGTATAGTACTGGACTGCATTATGTAGAGTGCCAGGCAGTAAAGCTCAGTGCTTTCAGTGTGTAAGCAAAAGGCAGAAAATAACTGCTTTATCCCGTGCTGAGCTCTTGTTTACTCTGCAAATACAGTGTGGGAGAAGGGAAGAAAAAGGAGGGAGTGATGACAGAGAGGATTTCCTGCTCAAATCAATGTTTCTAAATTACACTATTTAGCTAACACAACCAAAACGGACATGTGAGAGTGTAAACAAAAGCACTGAATAATTTGAAAATCGAAGATAAAAGTGATTTTATTTTTGTAATTAAACATGCTTGTCCAACTTCTTATTGCCAAAAAGTCACAAAACACAGATGCAAAACAGCAGCCATAATCCTGCTTTCCATTTGATTAATTGTCATTGTGTGCACTGAATGTATCTATTGGTATTTAATTCTACTTCATTTTAATCTAGTAAAACCTGCATTACTTATTCATCAAAGTCAAATGTGCAAAATTGATTGAACGAACTTTTTTGCCCCTTTAACACAGGCAAACTGATGATTATTGAATTAAACACATATTGCTTTAGCACAAGCTTTTAAGTTAGCAGATGACTTTATGCATGCATTTTTGAGAATCTTAAAATCTGTTAAAGTAAAGTTTAACGTGATAAAATCTTTGGATGTTTCATGAAATCGAACAACCAAGTGTGATAATATTTAGAAAAACAACAGAGAATTTTAAAAAATGTATTCAAGCAAAAATACTTTTGAATCATCTTCAAACCAAACAACTTCTGCACAAAAAGAAAGAAATTGAAACCATTGTCAGCATGTTTTTACAGGCCAAATGAACAAAAATACCACATGCTAAAGTGGTTTTCTATTGTATGTGTCATCAAAAAATTGTGGAGTATCCCGTTTAAGCTCAGTTTTTCCTGCACTGCAGATGTTGCCTCTGAGGTTCAATCAACTAAGATGCATTTTACTTTTAAATATGAAATCAAAGACCAGACATTAGCTGCTGGCAATTGTGCAGTCCCAATGGAACACTTCTACATTACTATTTCTGGGTTCCCAAACTGTCTGATTTTAGAAACTAAAAAAATGTGGAAAAAACATTCAAAAAATATGAACTGCTTACAGAAGATATAAATTTTGTTTTAAAACGTAAACATTTAAATGCAGATAATCATTAACAATCCATATACTCTAAAAGAATACTGACAAAATGCAATGATGTTATAAAACAAAAAATAGGGCAATGTTGACAGAAAGCCTTGCCATAAACAAAATCTGTTATTTCGGTAGCCCTCTTTGCAAAAAAAAAAAAAAAAAAAAAAAAAACAACCTTATCTATCAATTTCTTTTTTCTTTTTTTTTTAACTTGTCCTGTCTAACAGCTGGGCAAACAGATGAGAGCTGAAGGCATCTTGTGTTGGAAATATTTTACTTTAACAACGTAAAATATCAATTTCTAAAACCTGCTAGATCCCTTTCAAGCTCAAGGGGCTGCTGAACTGCTTTGCCAGTCCATTGCAGAGACACAACCAAACACATTCACAACTCGGGACAATTCCAAATCCTCAATTATCCTGTGAAGCATGTTTTTATAGTGTGGGGGAAACTGGAGTGTCTGGAGAATATTCATACATGTATGAGGAGTACATGCAAGCTCCCCACAGAATTCTACCCAGAAAAGACCCAGCTGGAATTTGAACCAAGGACTTTCTTGCTGTGAGGAAAGTGTGTTAACCACTACCCCATGCAGCCCAGCAAAACTATCTGAAATACTAAATGTATTCAAAGGATACAGAAGCAAGAATATCTATAAAAAGGAAAGGAAAGTTAACTGAAGGATTTTTACATTTTATATTTTATATTTAGTGATTAAAAATGTGTTTGATTTACATGGTAAATGATTTGTACAATCCACAAAGGGCTGATTAACTAAGAAGCCAAGCACAAAGTGCTATGCGTGGAATGTACACCGGTAGGTTATATTAAAAGGATTTCAAGATGATCGACCCGGAATAATATCCAAACAGCATTCCATTAGAATTTACCATGATATAATTTACACACACACAACTGTCTTGGTTTTACAAGAGTAAGTCCACTAAATGTTTTTAAATGTAAAAAACAAGTTTTTCAAGTTATTTAACAGATTTCTTTGGACAAACAGAGAACAAAAAAAGGGTAGAAAATGCAACTACCTTCACAGGTGGAGTCAAATAAGCAAATTATTACCTCATTGCCAAACTATGAAAAAAAGGGCAACTTATAGTCCGGAAAATACGGTATATATGACATTCGCCACTTTGGGGGGTGTCTGACTCCACAAATACCAAAATCCAGTGCCCTGGAAATGTCCCAAAAGTCTCTGTAAAAAACTAGTTTGAATTGATGCTCACTAGATGTACAGTATAGAGCACAATGCATTGCATTTGAAAAAAAATGTGTTTAAGAAAAATGTTTTTACAGTCAGTTTTTAAACATTTTGGCTCACTGTTCAAAGTTCCCTTTGCACTACAGCTGTTCTTTCTTCTCATTCTTTTTTTGGCTGCAGTTAGACAAAATAGTCAGAATTTGTATAGCAAATAGTACTACTCCTCAGCAACATTCTTTAATCGAGATGGTGATAAAGACACACTCAAATGAAAATGATCTTTTTGGTATCTTTAACATGTTCTTGAAGCATTTTTTTTTTTCAAAAGATGGAGGAACTTTTTAAGGAAAATTAAGCTTAAAACTGCATTTCAGAGTATTTCTTTGTTCAAACTGTGGGTTAACAGCAGCAGATGAAAAAAGATTGTATTTATGGGATAGAAAATAAACTCGGGGCTCCTTGGTTCACTCCATTCCGATGCATCCACTTGTAGACAACTAGATCAATGCACGTCTTTGTTTTCCTTGTCTGAGCTAGCATCTGGCTCAAAACTGTACAGTTAATTAGCTCCACTGTTGCTCTCCATTTATGTTGCACCGATAATGTTAGGTTGAGTGGGAGAGGCTGTTAGCTAGGGGGAGAACGTGCACAGAGAGCTCTCAGCAACAGGGAAGGGAAAGGGGAGGCAGGGTTGCTCCATGCCAATTATCCCGCCCACAACTCAGAGGAAAAAGTTTATACACCCCTGAGTTAAAACAACAGGTTGCATTTTTCAGTGCGCTTAATGCATAAAACAACACAGTGCTGTCCTCCCTTCATCTCTGCCACTCCCACCTCAGTGCATCTTTTTTTCCTCGTCTTCCTTTTTCCTCGTCTTCCTCCTTGCAGCTCTGAGTCTGTGCCTGTGTGACAGCAGTCATGTCAGAGGAAGGCTGGCTGAAGCCCTTGCAGCAGTCAGCCTCTTTGATGCTGAGCCCTGCCGAATTAGGCCATCACCCAGCGGTGCTCTGCTGTCTGCCTGCCTGCCTGCCTGCACCCACTCGCAGTAGTCTCTGACACACAAACAAGGTGCACACATGCAAGGCAAACAAATGCAAGCTGTCAAGAAGGCACAGACATGGAAAACAAACTTTGCATATTGCCGTCCGAGCAGGAGTTTTAGATACTGAGCCGCTGACGAAGCTTCAGATAGTGTGCACTCAAAACACGTCTGCAAACGCCTTAGTGCTGTTACAGCTTCAGCTCACCACAACATGGACTAATGCACTGTTTTTTTCTCTTGTCTCCTAAATAAACATAAATGTAAATTTTTACGAGTGTTTCTCCTCCGAGGCGTCTATACAATGGTACATCAAAAACATCCGCACACTGATGAACAAACATGCCGGGAAAATGTAGGCCATTCGCAGGAAATTTATTCAAGAATGCAGAACACGGACAGGAATTTATTGCTTTTTAATCTTCCTACCACACACTCACAACAACACAGAAAACATGAAAACCAGACTGGTGAACGGGCCTTATGTAGCGAGGAAGATTTCTCAAAACAGAAATGTTTGTGTGCTCAGAAAGGGGAGTTTTCACAAAATAGTTGAGGGTTTAATTTCATTCTCTGTCATGGGAGTCGCAATAGACAAATTTCCATTGCCTATGAAATTGCGAAAATTGGATTTGTGATAGTACATTTGCTTAATAAAAACATGCAAATTTTGAAAAAAACTTGCATTTATCCAAATAAAGGTGGTTTTTCAGGTGTATTGAAATTAACATATTTAGAAAAACTGCAATGGAAAAACTTCTTCAAATTAAATCAGTTACGTGACTAACAACTGTTCACAAGTAGCCAGTTTGCATCCATTTTCTTAACCTACTGGGGCCGCTGGGTTGCTGTAGACTGTGCGGGCTACTTTTGGCCGAAGGAGGGATACACCCTGGACAGGTCGCCAGCCTGTCGCAGGGCCCATGGCGCTGGAGCGATCACACACACTGTCAGAAAAAATGTGCAAAATTTGTACCTTTAGAGGTACAATGGCTTGTCACTGGGGCAGTACCCTCAAGGGTACAAATGTTGTACCCTTTTATATAGGTGCGCATCTGTACCCTTTCAGTATGTACCTTTCAAAGGCAAATATGTACCTCTGTGGACTAAATTGTACCTTATAGTGCTATGGTACCATAATGTACCTTTAAAAAAGGTACAAATTTGTTCTTTTAAGGGTACTGCCCCAGTGACAAGCCTTTTGTACCCTTTGATGGCAAATTTGTACCAGATACAGCACATTAAAAGACCAGTATACTGTTTATCACATTTATTAAACATTCAAAACAATTACAATTCTGACATTTCACAGTGTGTACAGTGTCACAACAGGATGCATATATTTACAATTATTAGCAATTTTACAATAATGAAAAATCTATATTTTTCCTTCAGTTCACATTGCATTCATTGTAACTATAACCTTAACGTTTGATCAATTGTAAACAGCACATAGCACTTCAGTTACCATTTTTAAACCATGAAATAAATCTTGTGACATCAACAAAAGAAGCACTAGACCTCATTTTAAGTACATCTTTCTACTGCATTCTACATTTTCTAAAAATAGATAGTAAAAAAGAAAACTTATAACCAAGTTTAAATGCATAATTTAAATAGTAAAATGCATAAATGTGATAAGATAATATTGATACGAATTCTAAAAAGAAGAACTATAAAACAAAGATTACCAAGGATTACGTTTTATGTCAATACCTAGTAGATCCTCTGCAAGCATCTCTTCTCTTGCTTCTTTGGAGACTTTGGCTAATGGAGCTTTTCTTTGAACAAGCTCAAGCACCTTTGGCACAATACTGGTAAACGCCGTCCTTGAAGCGCTGGCTTAACCTGACAGGTGATGGATGCATTCGGTCAACTTCATCATAAAACTGAAAATTAAAAAAAATTAGAAAATTAATAATTCACTTTAACTAAAACAAACAAAAGACATAAAACATTCTAATATTCTTTGTTGCCATTTCCCTTTAGTGATCTCATTGTATAAATATTACTTGGCTTGAATGACTATATATCTATATATGGGTTTAGAAAATTACAATGTTTTTACAATTGAGTTAAAGCTGTTAATGATCATTTTAGCAGATGTCTCAGCTTATATTGACATTCAAAATGTATTTTAAGCTGAGAACTGATTTAAAATGTCACTGACCCCTGAGGTTGTCTTCAAGAAAGGGTACTTCTTTAGTATATCCTCTCGCACTTTGCTGTACAGGATATGCAGGACATTCACATGACCTTCAACGGATGATGCATCCTCACCAATGACAGCAACCACCTATTGGATCAAATTTAAAAGTCCATATTAATAATTAAAAATACAACTGCAAGCACTGATACTGGGGTTAAAGCACTTTGAGATGATGTTTAAAGACAGTTTGTGCAGAGTGGTTTGGAGTTGATCAGAAATTAACTTCTGAGTTGTAGGCGGGGCTATTGACACAGTAGTTACCCTCTGCTGATGTCCGATCATCCCTTTGTTTACGCCCTTTCCTGCTAGCTTACAGTCCTTCCAACCTAAAACTAACAGTGGTGAAACCAAAATGGTGAGCAATACTGAAGCTTTCTGGCCATAGTTTAGATCAAGCTCAGACAAGTATGATGAAGATGTTAATGGATCTGTTTGTCTGCAAGTGGACGCATCAGAATAGAACAGAGCAGAGGGACTCGGACCCACTTCATTTCATGTGGTGCGTCACAATAGAGACCTTCCTCAAACTGCATTTATTTTGTCTGTTCCTGATTCATCCCATTTTGAGTAAATACTCAGATGTGCAGTTTCAAACGTGTTCTTTTAAACGTGCCCATCATGAGAAAAATACTGCGACATGTTAAAAATGGGGGACCCACTCCAATGAAAGTTATTTTTTAAAATGTAGCATTTTTATGATGACATATTGTTATAAGATTTAAGAATAAAACTGTGTTTCTGAATATTTATTTTCTCAAATTGGGATGAATCAGGAGCAGATGAAAAGATGCAATTTGAGAAAGCTTGTAGTTGTTACGTACAAACTACATTTGGCAGGCCACAAGCTCCCTGCTCCGCTTGTCTTCATTCTCCTCGTCTGAGTTGGCATCTGGCTCACATCTATGAGGCTGGATAGCTCCAATATTGCACGCCAATTCTGTTGCTTGGGGGTTGTGAGGGACTGTAAGGTAACGGGAGCGTAAACAATGGCATGATGGGAAATTAAGGCCGGTTAACTTTGCAAAACAGTCCTGTCAAGAACTTGAAGGTGAATTCCAATTGAACTGCAGAAACCATGTCCCAGAAAACATTTTTTCCCCCTCAAAAATTGCATAATCAATGTCTGTCTTTGTATAATAATAATAATGGATTGGATTTATCTGCGCTTTTCAAGACACTCAAAGCGCGTACACTGTGTCCATTATTCATTCACTCCTCATTCATACTTGGTGATGGTAGCTACTGATGTAGCCACAGCTGCCCTGGGGCAGACTGACAGAGGCGTGGCTGCCATTTCGCGCCTACGGCCCCTCTGACCATCACCGGGATCATTCATGCACATTCACACACCAGTGGAGCCACACTGGAGGCAAGGAGGGTGAAGTGCCTTGCCCAAGGACACAACGACATTTTTTTGGCGGGGATCGAACCGCCAACCCTTCGGTCATTGGACGACCCGCTCAACCACCTGAGCCACTGTCGCCCGTTTAGTCAATATCTTGTTAATTATGCAGAGCTTTGTTGAGGGAAATACAGAAGAATTATATGTTTGTATGATGAGGACAGTATTCCAGAAGGTATTCAATGTGTTGTGACTTACTCGGTGCAATCTGCCGTTTCCCTAGAAAACTTTAAACTAGTTTGGATGATCTTCCTTACTGCACTGTTTGACAACTAAACTGAATTGGAAAGACAGCCTGACTTTGAATGCTTGAAATGACTTTGTGAAAAGATTATTTACTTACTTTGGCAAGAGAGGTGGTTCAACTCTTCGTCTTGTTGTATGACTGTGTTGTAATATTATGGTGTCATCTGAGTCCACTTCAGTATCTCCACTTGAACTGGTATTGCAGCTCTTTGCAGGACAACTCGGCTGATCTGTCAAAGTATTAAAGCTTTCAGTTACTGTAATATTTAAATTAGTATGATAGCAAAAACAAAAAAAAGTAAAAACAAAGATTTTTAAATACTGACCAACTTAACAGTTTAGCAGATTTATTATCTTGTCTAAGACAGCAATAGGATAAAAAACTCATACTTATTTGCCCGTGTTTTGTTCCCCACACTATCCTGTCAAATAAATCATTAACCCTCAGACTCCTATTGATGCCCTGCCGGTTTAGCTCGTGCGCCCTGCCGGTTTAGCTCGTGCTGGTCTGCGGCGCCTTCCGTCCGTGAAACCCGGGTTCGACTCCAGGCTGTTCCCTGTTCCCTTCTCTACCTCTGTGCCGGTCCCAAGCCCGGTTTGAGAAGGTTGCGTCAGGAAGGGCATCCGGCGTAAAACATTGCCAAGTTTCCCATGCGACTTGTTCGCTGTGGCGACCCCTGATGGGAAAAGCCGAAAGAGAAACAACTCCTATTGATGCAAATATACAATCAAAACTCTTCAGCTCAAAAATGTTCTTAATTTAGCATGTACTTGAAAGCAAAAACACAGATTATTTCCCTTGGAAATAAATTCAGGCATCAAAGGGGAATTTACCCAAAACCATTCAAAACAAAATAGATAAATTACAATTTAAAAGAAAAACCTCACCTTCTGGATTTGTATCTTCGGCCAGACAAATTTCCAACACACCAAGGTTTGGGTTTTTCAACAGGAGATCAAAAATCTGCTCATCAACTTCTGTCTTTGAGTCATCAAACACTTTCAAGTCCAAGGTTGGGATGTTGAACTTTTTGGCAGCTGTGAACACAGCAAAATTATGTTTAGAATACAGCACAGAAATTATCTTTAAATTAAAAAGCAATTAAAAAAATCTGTTTGCATCACAGCTGACAGTTTATCCACAAAGTTGACTGATTCCTGTAAAGAAAAATGCTGGAAAATGTGATGTTTCCACTCACCGCATTCCCAAAAAGATTTGAAGGTCAGCTGATCTTCAAAACATTTTTTTTTTTTTTTGGCGTTCGACATTTTCACGCACAGCTTGCATCTTTCCTGGTGGGAAAAAAATAATATATTACAAAAAAGAAAAAACATTACAACACCAAAAGGTACCAACACAGCATTTATTCAGATCTAAGCGCTGTTCCAAATAAATTAATACATTTTAAAATAGTAATGGCAAATATACAGTTCACACTAGCTGCCACAGCAATGTTGCAGAATTTGCAGACCTGCTAAAAAAAAACTGACGACAATGCACTGGCTTCTAAGGGCCTACAGATTTATTTCTTGGAAGTTCATTTAAAAAAATATTTTTTTCCTGGTTTATAGATGAGTTTTTGGTATGGGAAATCGTGACGAGTATCTGGAATCACGGACCTCCATTTAAAAAAAATAAGCTCTGCAGGAGAATGATCAAAATCAACAACACAGTGTAAACTTCGCTTGACCAACAATGCGCGATCATGACAACCTAAACAGTCTCTGTCACTGTCTTGCATTCGAGAAATGGTGGCTGCGCGCGCACAGCAGCTAAGGCAGGCTGACATATAATGGGAAGGACCGCCATACTGCGGTGTAAAAAAAATAAAAATAAAACGCTATTGGACTCCTACACATTACAAATTAAAATGATTAACGCATTGAATTCGACGGACCTGATAAATATCAGTAGGAATTATGGAGCTGGTCGTTTCAAAAGAAGCTGGCTTCCTTACTAAGAAAGACAGAAAGAAAAAAAAAAGGGGGGGGGGGGGGTAGGCAACAACAACCGGTGCATCAACGCCAGCGTACATCGGTAAACCGGCGACAGAATTATCTAGTGAAAAAATGTATATATTTACATGTATTTAACGGAACGCGGTACAACACCAATAAAAACAACAGCTTAATTTATTTAATGGCTGCATTTAGCTGAACTTCAAACGGCTGAGGCTAACCGTTAGCAAACTCCCGCGTAGTTTTCAATCTCCTCACAGGCACATACACGGTGGAATAGCAGCATTCCACTACACAAAAGTTATTCTTTACAGATAAAATAACCGAACCCGCTTAAAACAAGTTTCCAACTTATTTTTGAGCAATTAGCAGACTTACCTCAGTCACAGCCACTATTTTCCTCCGGCCGCTGCGGGATAACAAAATGGCGGAAGAAACGAAACTTAAGAAAGTAGAGTGGGCGTGGTCTCGCTGGATTACTCCAACATATTTCCTCTACGTTTTTACACCTACTTAAATAAAAATTACTGATGGTAACTACGAAAAAAGTACTCTCTCATTTTTCCTGTGTAGGTACAAAAGCTAAAAGGTACTAATATGTACACTTAATGTAACGTAGTAACAGAGAAATTTACTTTTTTATGAGAATGTATGATTAGAAAAAAAATAACTTAAATTAACAGCTCAAAGACTAGAAATTTAAATTGAACTTAGGCCAAGTTAAAGTACACCATATAAGGTTAAAAACATCAAATAATTTTGTCTACATTGTGCTTTTGCTCTAAATTAAATATAAGTATATTTTTACTTATATATAAGTAAAAAAAAAACAGGCTCACACTAATACATGTTTAAAATGTATTATCTTGATGCCCTGCACAATCAATAAAATATAATGTGCTTGTGTACTGTTCAGAACTAGTCATAAAAGATGTGTGGTCTCTTAAATATATTTGGTTATTTTGTGCATCTTTTCCAAATAACCAACAACGTATTAAAGGATTTTGGGTGACGTTTCATACACTTTGAATTATTACTTTTGTCACACAAGTGATTGTACCTTTGTTTGTGGAATAAAGGGTCCAAATATGGGCCCTCTGATGGTTGGAAACATATTTGTACCTTTTTTATCCTTAAATGGTACATATGAGTACCCTAAGGTGTAATTATGACTCACTTAGGGAACAAATTCACCATTTGTACCCTAAGTGTTCACAAACGTACCCCAACCGTACCCTTTTTTCTGACAGTGCAGACAGAAGATTGAATTAATCTGCTGTAAATTAAAGTATTGTTCATATATGTGTTTTTGAATGATTTATTGGGTGAGTTGGTTTGTGTTCATTCGCATAATTATGATTTCATGGAAACAGTGTGATTGCGACTTTGTGTTTTTTCAACATTTTCTAGAATTTCAATAAAGTTTTTCGCATACAGCATGTGAAATAGAAACACAGCTTATGTGATAAAGTAAATCTCTGAAGCTACGTTGAAGTGACATACCTTTAGGAATGCACTCAACAGAGGTTCTTGATTTGAACGCCCTGTCAGCCTAAGGTGTTCACAAATGAGTTATATAGGCTAGAGGTGCTTTACTAGCTTATTGCATATGCAAATTTGGATGTCATAGTGGATATGTCAAGATGCCTGTTTACTGCTGTGCTACAATTGCACAAACAGAGCTGGAAAAACAAGAATGACTTTTCACAAGTAAATTATAACCGTCAGTTAATAAAGCAGAACTGATAGAAAACAATTTAGGAAGATCTTAGTGAGTTTAATAGTGAACATTTAGGCTGATTTTCTATTATCTATTTCCATGTTTTCTGGCAAAATCCCCTATCTTTTATGTTTTATGTAGGATGACATTTGTATGTGTTTTTGACCTCAGATTAGACCAGACGACCCGTTGGTAAACTAACCAGGATTTCCTCAGTAGCGGTGGGTGAAGAAGGAGGAACCCAGTGCCAAATCCAAGCAAGCGGTTAGGGACATGTGGCATATGGAAAACTGCCTAGCCGTTTTTGCAGAAGTCCTTCTGATAGAGGCTGGGTGGGATCCATTTGTGGGATCCACTTGTGGATCTACTCAGGGATTTTCCCATAAACGATGCGTGGCGACTGGCTCCGGACCGAGGAGTCTAATAGTTTGTGTAAATCTTAGTCTGTGTGTAGAATTGAATAAAATCACTCCCATGCATCAGGTATGCATTCCGTCTCCTATACAAAAACCTATTTATTTATAGAAAAGTTTTGAATGTTGTTCATCTGTTGCATTTTGTGCAAAAAATCAATACCACGGCCTGCCCGGGTCTTGTTTTTATGTTGGTTTTTTTTCTTTTTAAAATCCGACCAAAATTAACAATTTTATTGTCATTTTACTGTATCTGCTAAGCCCTGTCTCATTGTTTACTGAGATGTCTAATATGGCATTGCTCTTTACGTGTCTCGGAAATTGGTAACAGGCGTAGTATCTCTAGCAATATAAATCATTAGTGTTCACGACAACAGGAAGGAGCTTCTTCTCCCTCCTCTCTTTTACTGTCTACTAGCACATATCCGCCACCTTGGCAAGGCTTGATGCTAAATGTTAAAGCAGTGTAAATCTGGTGAATATTGCTCCAGGCTTTTTCTTTAACAGCCCTATTCTGATAAAAGACTTGGTGTCATATAAGTATGGAGGGCACAAACCATACAGTTAACTATCAATTCTCCTCCATAATAAATTTTCAAATGATTGGCACTTCTGTGAATTAAAGGGGATGCCATCCGTACGTCCTAACCAAATCCGAGTCCCAAATTGGTTAAAGTTTAACTGGTTTAACTTTTTTTTTTTTTTTTTTTTTTTACTTGTCCTGTCCAACAGCTGGACAGACAGATGAGAGATGAAGGCCTCTTGTGTTGGACATATTTTACTTTAACAACAGGGGTTATTAATCTTCAAACAAACCAGAGGTATGTCTGAATAAACCCCTTTTGTAATCGAGGCCAAACTTTATTCATTTTAATCATATTTGAAAATCATTTGTTTTGGACCGGGCGGAAAAGGATTAGAAGGGAAGAAGATATAGGGATGTTAGAGAGAGGGGGGGATAGGAGGGTGATCATAGGAGGGGGGGGGGGGGGGGGGTAAAACCATGAAGCAGCATAAAGCAACAAGCATCACGGTAAGGTTCAGATGTAATACAAATCTCAAAGGGCAGGGCCTGTCCCCACACACACACTCAAATGTTATAAACACACCTGCTAGCTACAAAAATGTCCACATGTCAAAATGTACACAAAACAGATAGTGTTCACACACGCATACTAACGCCTTCAAACCAACTAGAGTGAAATATTTCATCCATTCAATCACGCAAACTATTAGTGCAAAGGTGAGCTAACACCTGTGCACAATTGAGTGTTTATGTTTTTCTAAAATGGATGGTGGAATGTGAAAAGAAGGAGGGAGAGTGCCCAGCCATCCCCACACCAAGACCCCGGCGGCAGCAGCCGCGGCAGCCAGAACCCCCCAACGCCACACGGCAGCAGGCAGAGAACCGCCCCCCGGGCGATCACATCCGCCACCCAGGCCAGGGCCAGCAGGACCACCGCGGGGTCCCCAGAGCCAGAGAGCAGGGAGGCATGGGGGGAAAGAGAGTGCTGCTCCAGCCCAATCAGGAGAGCAGCCCCCCCGCTGCACCAGGAGGGTCCAACGCCGGACCCCACCCGAGCAGGGTGCCCACAGCCCCAGACGAGCACCTCATCACCACCCAGGAGTTCTGGGCATCCCCTGCCCCAACCCCAGGTACGAGCCAGGACCCCCCAAGGGAGACCCGCTCCGCACTCCAGGCAGCCACCCACCAGGCCCTCTGTTGGTCCAGAAAGGAGCAAGGCAGGAGCCAGCCGCCCCCCCCCCTGGAGGGGGGCACCCGGGGGAAAAGGGGGGCCCATGAGGGGTGTTGTAAACATGGCTCGGCTACAGTTGGAAATTTGGCGAGGCCCAGCACCTGGGGGCAAGGACCAGAACCCACCCCACAGGGACACGGACACCCCCGGCTGGAGGGGGTCTGGTTTGGGGACCAAAGGATTTCCTTTCTGCTCTTTGCAGTTTATGTTGTTCTGTTGGCTTCATCGAGCCGGGACCTCTAGCGTGCATTGGGGCGGTTTGCAGCCAAGTGTGAAGCGGCTGGGATGAGAGTCAGCACTGCTAAATCTGAGGGCATGGTTCTGGAGCGGAGAAAGGTAGCTTGCCATCTCTTGGTGGGTGGAGTGTCCCTGTCCCAAGTGGAGGAGTTTAAGTATCTTGGAGTCTTGTTGATGAGTGAGGGAAGACTGGAGCGTGAGATTAAACTCTCAATATACCGTTCGATCTTCATTCCAATACTCACCTTTTGTCATGAGCTCTGGGTCATGACCGAAAGAACGAGGTCCCGAATACAAGCGGCTGAAATTAGCTTCCCCGTAGGGTGGCTGGGTGCTCACATAGAGATAGGGTGAGAAGCTTGATCACCCGCGGAGAGCTCAGAGTAGAACCGCTTCTCCTCCACATCGAGGAGCCAGTTGAGGTGGCTCAGGCATCTAGTTCGGATGCCTCCTGGACGCCTGCCCGGTGTTCATTCTCAGTCATGGGAGTCGCAATAGACAAATTTCCATTGCCTGTGAAATTGCGCATATTCCGAGCATATCCCACTGGGCGGTGGCCCCGGGGAAGACTCAGGACACACTGGAGAGACTACGTAACTCTGCTGGCGTGGGAATGCCTTGGGGTCTCCCCAGAGGAGCTGTAGGAATTGGCCGGGGCAAGGGAAGTCTGGGCATCTCTGCTTAGACTGCTGCCCCAGTGACCTGGTCCCGGATAAGCAGAGGAAGATGGACGGATACTTTGAATTTAAGTACAAAAAAAAATCTTATTAAAAAAGAATCACGGAAGAATTTCATCTAAGCCAAAAAAAGTTACTTTAACTTTATCTTGCAAATTTGTAAAAAAATGTAACTTTTTTCTTTTTTACAAAAGTCTTGCCTATTTAATGAGACTTAAAAAAATTAATGACCATACTTGGGTACCACAAGACGCACTTTTAAAGCCTCAATTTTTCCAAAATGACTGTCCGCATTACAATCTGGAGTGCGTTATATATGGATTAATTAATTCTGGTTGTGTTTAATAAAGTCGAAGTGATTTTGAGAGCTACACAGCACAAATGTTTGGTTGAGTGTTGTTGTGACATGTAAGGGTGTCTGGCAGGACAAGTTCTGTACAAGTTTTGGAGTTAGCATAGTCACAGTATTGTTTAAGTATTGAATAATCTAAAGCAGCTACCGTGTTCTGTGTCAGACGCTGGTTGAGAGTTAGCATAGTCACAGTTTGTTTTAGCTATCTGTCTTTCTTTTAAATGTGTTGCAAACAATGTTGTAAATTATAGGTATCGTAATATCCTAACACGGATAACACTTCTAACGTGTAGCGTGTTACAAGCAAGTTGTGAATGCAGTTAATAAAGTCTGACTGACAGACTTATCTCTGACTCTTTTGTCTCGCTTAGTGTGCGTTATGCATCGGTGAATCATATGTGACATTATTTCAAAAATAGACCATTATTTGACTGTGTGCCTTATAACCCAGTGCGCACTATAATTCCATTTGTTTTTTTTATTTACTTTGAGATGCAACATTTTCTTATTTAAAGTTGTACGCAAGTTCTACGCATTTTCTTTAACAGTTGATCTTTAATTTAAATATTTCTGCTGCCACTCCATGAATGCTTTCTCTAAAGCCATGTTAGTTAGATCAAACTGGTTTGCCCTTGCCACATCTATGCTGTAATACCACAACAAACTCTGTCTCCATCTCACCCTCACTCTCTCTGTGGTGGGAACAGCCCTGTGGTCAAACTGGAGACCGGCCAGGGATCTTTCCATCTATTAGCTGGTATTTTTTTCCCTGTCCATCTCTGCAGTCATCTCTTCCTGCCTCTCAACTCCTCCTGTCATTCCCCTTTCTCCCTGTCCCTCTCATTGTTTCCAGTGTTGTGTTTGGAACACTTGAATGCATCAGAATGTAGGACACCTACTGCTTCAAGTGTTGCATAATCACTAAAAGCCCACAGATAAGAAAACCTTCGGCAGGCACCTTTTGTTGATCAGATGGTTCCACAAAACAATAACAGTTTACCTCATGGGATTACGTCCTACGGCGAGGCCACCCTTACATTGTGTCATAGCTGCATATAAATTACACGGGGATGTGGAGAACTTATCTAATTCAATCAGTCAGTGGCAGTGTCACGCTCCCTGCTTCGTGGCTCTCGCCCTGACTTTGCACCCAGTGATGCGCTGGACAGCAAGGATGCCACTTTCCTCTTTTTGTTTACTAGTGGATAAGAAACCCTCCCCTACTGCAAAAAGTTTTAGTTTAGTACTTTGGGGGAGAGGAGAGCACTTTGCGATGAGTTAATCCTCTTTTGACCTTGTTCACTCAGAAAGCCAAAGGGAATTAAGGTTAAAGATACTCAGTGGTTAGTTTTACACCCTTCTGACAAAACGATGCTGTTGCTGTAATATTAACTTGTACCACTACATTTTTTTACTAAAAGCAAAATTGAAGCTCTATTCACATTAACAAACTCCAATTCAGAGTGCAGCGCATCAAATTTGCAGAAGTCTGAGTACCGGTAATTATGATATACAAAACATGCTCATTTATTTTCAAGCTATTCAGATTTCAATGTTGACTTGCACAAACAGCCGAGCATTTGTCAAATTCTGTGGCTCGGCTGTGCTCTTCTGAATGAAGCAGGGATTGAGAGACGTGAATAAAACAGAGATAAATAAATTATAAATGTGCTGCAGCGATACGATTCCATCAGCAGTTTGTCCGTAGATGTATAAATAAATCTGTTATCTTTTCTGCAAGGTGAGGACATCAGTTTATTTTCCATTTTTACCCATGAATGGAAGCAAGCACACTCCTATAAATGATAGATGCATAAAAATTGTGTACACACCACATACAAGTATGACAATACGGTAAAAAAAAAAAGGAGAGCTTTGCCAAATGCAAAACTTTAATTTCTATTTGTGCAATAAGGGAAGGCTGTTATTTTGTCCTTGGTTATTAATTGACTTTGTTAGTGATTGATAAAGATGCATTCAGAGATAAAGCTTCCTGTGGCTTCTTAATAAGGAAAAACATCAGTTTGTTCACAAATTATTGGATTCTTTAACAGTTCTACGTTGGTGTATAACAACAATACAATTTATATCATGTTTAGGGCTGAATAACCCTTGAACTTCAGAGCTGTAGCGAAAGTGTAGAGATTGTTTTGACAACCAAAACTCCTCAACCGTTGATGCAATTAATGTAATTCAAGCTGATTCTGAAATGGAAAAAAGCAGCAATGCGCCAATATGAAACACTACATTAGTCATGTGTTGCATGTTTGTGCAATGCCAATTTTGTTTGCTGGTTTTCTCCACATCAGGATCAGCTAATTCACGTTGATTTCATAAATGGTATGTCAAAGAGCGCACGTTATTAAGTTGTCACTGATGATAAAGAGTTAATGTCCTTACTTATTTTTGTGTTCTTGTATCAATCCATTTTCAAAAACACTTGAATCCCTTTTAAGGTAAGGGTGTAACAATCAATGAATTAATGAAGTGTTTTTTTACATGGTTTTCAAGATGTCTTAAATTCTTTAAATTGATATATGTAAAACACAGAGAATGGGGTTGCAGGGCCTTTCCCAGCAACTGTTAGACAAAAGTGGGGTAAACTCTGGAATGCTCCCCAGTCTATTTCAACATTTGTGTGTGTCAAGATAAAAAAAAAGGTATATAGGTACCTTTTTAGCTTCCATTAGAATTTTTTTTTTTTTCTCACCAAAGTCCAACGTGCCTTTGGATTTAATTTATTTATTTGGTCAATTTTTGTCATTATTTGATATGACAAAAAAACGTGTTTTCCAAAGTTTTGTAACTTTTGCAGAAGCAAAGCATTTCCATTGTTAACGATACCAACTTTGCACTATTATCATGGGTAAAAAGGGCAGGGTTGTTTATGTAATTCTAATAGCTTCATAAAACCTCTTTGCAATTTTTTAAAATCAGTTGTAGCTTGTTTTCAATTTTTGAACATATTGTTTGTAGAAACAGTAACAGTAAATGTTGTATGTACTAATATATTTCATAAATGTTCAAATGTATGTAATGTTATTATTGTGGTTGACAAATGAGCCAGAAATATCAAAAAATATCAAAACTTCAATCCAATTATGGTGTAAAAACCTAAATGAAAAACAATCAAAAATAATATTGAAAACATCATGGACAGAAATACAAAAGGGTTTTATGATGGACTCACTAGTGCTTTTCTTCTGTGTATTACAATAGCCGCGGTTACATGTGCAAAATATCTTGATCGGATCAAAGATCTGGTTAGAATTCAACCGTGCTTCATGGGCCCAGAAAAGCACCTGTTCGCTCATCATTTTATTTTTAATCCGTGTGTCAGCGCTTTTTTTGTGGTGGAACAGAGCCGGAAGAAAGGTTAGGAGAAGGCTAACACGCGCTAACAACATTTAGCCTTGGATGAACATAAAATCCATGCGGAAAACGCCGCAATCTGCATCTTGGCTGCACGTAAATATGTGGGAATAACGTCAGCCTTTATTTTTGCGGGACCCGACTGGAAACACAAATCCACCTTGATTGTTTGAACGGTTTCTAAGGACTGAGCGACATTTCTGCATTAAAAAGCAGACACAGTTCTACCGGGAGACATGATTCTCCTAAGTCGGACAGCTCACCCAGAGACAACGCAACCCCCCCCGCCCGCAAACACAAAGCTAGAATCCCGGCTGCTGTGCTCACAGACACGGTTCACTCGTGCGGAGCACCGCACCGTCTATGCGTGACGTAAAACCAGAGCAGTAGTGACACAAAATCGGAATAAACTGTTTACATGCACCACGGTCGGATCAACAATCGGCATAACCCACCTATCTCGATCAGAAAAAAAATTTTGATCCCTGCTCTCTGGCTCTGGGGGCTTCGCGGTGGTCCTGCTGGCCCTGGCATGGGTGGCGGGGGGCGGTTGTTCCCTGCCTGCTCCCGTGTGGCCTTGGGGGGATTCCGGCTGCCGTTGCTGCTGCGGCGGGGGTCTTGGTGTGGGGATGGCTGGGCACTCTCCTTCCTTCTTTGCACATTCCACCATTCATTTTAGAAGAACATAAACACTCACCTGAGCACAGGTGTTAGCTCACCTTTGCACTAATAGTTTGCGTGATAGAATAAAATATTTCACACTAGTTGGTTTGAAGGCATAAGTATGCGTGTGTGAACACTATCTGTTTTGTGTACATGTTGACATGTGGACATTTTTGCAGCTAGCAGGTGTGTTGATAACATTTGAGTGTGTGTGTGGACAGGCCCCGCCCTTTTTGTACTACATTTGAACCTTACCGGAATGATAAACAATCAGTAAACTTGTTGCTTTATGCTGCTTCATTGTCTTATCCCCCCTCCCCTCCTATTATCACCCTCTTAACCCCCCCCCCCCTCTCTCTCTCTAACATCCCTCTCTCTTCTTCCCTTCTTTCCTTTTCCGTCCGGTCCAACACCAAAGATTTTCAAACATGGTTGAAATTAATAAAGTTTGGCCTCACTTACAAAAGGGGTTTATTCAGACATACCTTTGGTTTGTCTGAAGATTAATAACCCCTCTTGTTAAAGTAAAATATGTCCAACACAAGAGGCCCTCAGCTCTCATCTGCCTGCCCAGCTGTTGGACAGGACAAGTTAAAAAAAAAAAAGACATTTTGATCCGAACTAGTCTGATCCGGCCAGACTATTCTAAACGGCGTGTTTACATGACGCAATTTTCTTTCGATCAGGCGTTCATTCCAATTACTTTTGTCCATGTAAACGCAGCTATTGACTCTTACGAAGAATGTTGTCATTACTTCATTTTACTGATGTTGATTTAACATTTGCCTATTTTTTCTTTCTCTGCCAGCATTAGATCACAACCATCTGAACAATGCAGCTTTACCTCCCCTGGGTCCAGCCATGGCTTTGTCTCACCCCCATAATAACTTGGGAATTGGCTTCAACAAGTACGCCTCGCTCAAGACTCTTGGTAAGTGGGACTGCATGGATCCACGTCTACTGCAACCTCATGGGAACTTGCATCTCAGCAAGTGTGTGAAGAAATGTTTGAAAACTTGCTTGAAGATTGAGCTGCTGATGTGAACATAATGAGACGAGTATGAAGCTAAGGCTTGATATATTCAGGTCAGAGAGAAGGAGAATTACCATAATTAATATCATCCTAGCCATCATTCACTTTTGAAAGCTCTCTCTTTGATTCCTGACTTTTATGTTAAACTAGATCTGGAAGCCCTGATGTGAATATTAGCTTGCTCATGATTTCAAAAACTCCTCTGTTTAAATTATTGTTGGGTTCTAGCTTCTCACGTTCATGAATTTAATTAAAAATAGCTCTTTTATTCACACTTGAACAGTTCCTCAACCCAATGCGTCCACAACAAAGGCTGTTGTTCACAACTTTCAAATCCAACAGTTATTGCAAACTTTTTTTTTTTTTTTTTTGTTCTTCATAGCCATCATCACACTTGTGTTTGTATAGCCAGTCTAAAGCATTGTTTTCAACTTCAACATCTTTTTGGTATCAAACTTAATATGATGTTTTTTTCAGGTTCTTGGTTCACTACCAAGACAAAGCGAGAAAGCCTGTAATTATAAAGGACACTATTGTGTCAAGCTTAATTCAGAAATTTCAACAAAGACGATAGAACACCAAAAGAAATATATTATATATTTAATAATAATAATGGATTTTATTTTTCTGCACTTTTCCAGATGATCAATGCCTACAGTGTGTTTCTATTATTCATTCATACTTGGTGATGGTAAGCTACTGATGTAGCCACAGCTGTCCTGGGGCAGACTGACAGGGGTGTGGCTGCCAGTAAGTGCCTACGGCCCCTCTGACCATAATACATTCATACGCATTCACACACCAGTAGAGCCACACTGGAGGCAAGGAGGGTGAGGTCTGTTGCCCAAGGACACAACACCAGTTGACTAGGGGGAGGGGGGTTCAAACTGCCGACCCTTCGATCATTGGCCCACCTACCGAAGCCGCTGCCGCCCAAGAAGAATATGTTATTCTGACTTTCTGTAAAGAAATTCAATGTGTAGTTCTTTTTTTCTCAGACCAAAGCCAAAAAAACTTTAGATTTGCTGCTACGTTATTTCCTTTCTATGATTTGCAAAGTTTTACAGCAGCTGGTAATGGGTAAATTTCTTAATTGTTTTTTCTTGTTAATACGTATTTAATTGAATGAATTAATAAGTTGCTTGCTATTACCAACTTATTAATGTTTATTACTCAGCACTACCTAATTGATTTCTATGTATTAAAAAACAGTTGCATTTTTTTATTATTTATCATTAAGTTTGTAGTACTGTGCATCAATTATCACCATCCATCCATTTTCTTGACCCACTGTGTTCCTTTCTGTGTCATGAGGGTGACAGAGCCTAACCCCCCCACACTGTCGGGCAAAGGCGGGGTACACTCTGGACAAGTCGCCAGTGTGTTGCAGGGTACTCGGTCACTCACGCACAAACTCACACGCAAACACTAGGGTTAGTTTAGAGTAGCCAATCAACCTTTTATTTGGAGGTAATAATCGTATTATTTCTGTTGCATGTTAGCTAAATGGGAGTTGACAAATAATGTTTTGTGCTGTCATTTTCTTATTCATTGCTGTGTATGTCATCAAGTAGCTCTTATCTGACTGTAAGACATTCATTAAGATAAGATGCCTGATTTAACTCTTAGTAAATACAATTAATTATTTTGAATTCTTTTTGGATTCTTATACATAAATTATTATATGTAATAATAAAACATTTCATTTAAAAAGTGCCTGGTGCTGAGGTGGGGTAAGGACACAGTCAAGGCAAGGGGTGATGAAGACCTCAGGGTAGGTGTGATGACTCTGATGAGAGCAGACAGATAGGGAGGGGAGAGATTGTGGATGGCCTTAAAGGTGTACATTAGGATTTTGTATTCAATTCTTGATTGGACTGGAAGTCAGTGGAGCTGGTGTAGGATTGGGGTGCTACCCAGATCATCACCAGAACTCCCCTTCACCGACACATCAGAGTTCTGGACCAGGTGGAGTTTGTGAATGGACTTGTTAAGGAGACCGAGAGAAGAGAATTGCAGTAGCCTATGCGGCTGGTGACAAGGCAGTGGACCAGATGTAATAATAATTACTCATTATTGATGGCTTAATTTAAAGTGCAAACTGTCTGTCATGGTTTGAATGACGTAGCAGACCCAGATGCTGGAACCCGGAAGAAAACTCAAATGTAGAGTGATGAATAAGTCTTTTATTTTTCTGGCTGGAAAAATCAATAGTCTTGGAAGATCAGGTTCTGTTGGCTGGGACTCCGATCTGGTTGCAGTCTCGCCATAGATGGAAGACCTCTCGGAGGCTGGGACGAGAGACGTGGCGTGGCTGGAGCGGAGCACAGCAGGAGGCGAGGAAGGCAGAAGCGGATCTTGAAGATGGTAATTCCAGGTGGACACTCTTAGTGGAGGAACCTGAGAGCGGATCATAAGACAAGGTAAGTAGCGAGTCAACATGGTGAGCATGAATCAACTAGGTGACCAGACAAGCACCGAGGTTGGCAACGAACTGGCGATGAATGCTGGGCTGGATCTCTTTATGAAAGCTGTGAGTTGATGAAGTGAGTGCCCACAGCTGGTTCCAATCTTCAGAGGTGATGAGAGAGGGGAGGGGGAGGAGAACTGACAGAGGCACCATGACAGTACCCCCTCCTCAACGACCGCCACCAGGACGACGATCCAGGTGAGCAAAGAAGAAGTCCTCAATGAGGGAACGGTCCAAGATGAGGGACCGGGAGATCCAGTCCACTAAGTATTGAAAACCCCGACCCCGACGCCGGACATCCAACACTTGGCTAACGGTGTAAGCCGGGGCGCCGTCGATGATACGGGCGGGTGGAGGGGAAGTGGACGGCGGGCAAAGAGGAATCTCCTGAAACGGTTTAATCTGGGAAACGTGAAATGATGGCTGTACTTTGAGGGCTGCCGGAAACCGTAAACGGACACAGGAAGAGTTGATGATACGTTCAATGGTGTAAGGTCCGATGAAGCGAGGTGCCAGTTTGCGGGAGGAAGCCTGGATGGGTATGTTACGGGAGGAGAGCCAAACCCTCTGACCTGGCTGGTACGTGGGTCCCACCACCCTGTGGCGATTTGCAATGTGGCAGTTGCTCTCCCTGGTGCGCAGTTGAGCTGCCCTGGTTTGGTGCCAGATGTGTTGGCACCGCTGCCAAATCGAGCTCCTGTGAAGGGAAAAGAGGTGGTGAGTACCCGGGGGAGGCTTCGAAAAGAGATACCCCTGTGGCTGATGACGGATGATTGTTGTGGGCATATTCCATCCAGACAAGGAACTTGGACCGATCAGGGAGATTCTGGGCTGCTAGGCAACGAAGCGCGGCCTCCAGCTCCTGGTTGGCCCTCTCCACCTGGGCATTAGATTGGGGATGATAGCCGGATGTCAGGCTGACCGTGGCCCCTGACGCCGAGCAGAAAGCCTTCCAAACTTGTGAGACGAATTGGGGTCCACGGTCAAAGGCAATGTCTTTAGGGATGCCATGATGTCGAAAAACATTCTGGACCAGGATCTCTGCCATTTCCGTGGCTGTGGGTAACTGGGGGAGAGGGATGAAATGGGCTGCTTTGGAGAAACGGTCAATAACGGTGAGTATGACAGTGTTAACCTGAGAGGGGGTAGTCCGGTGATGAAATCCATGGCGATGTGAGACCAAGGACGACTGGGTATCGGTAGAGGCTGTAGGAACCCGGCAGGGGTGAGTTGGAGGATTTCGAACGGGAGCAGGTAGTACAGGCTGCGACGTACACCCTGATATCTTTCTTCATGGATGGCCAGAAGAACCGTCGCCGAAGAAGATTCAAGGTTCTATGGTTGCCAGCGTGACAGGCTATACGAGAGGTGTGACGCCAGGAGAGTACATCGGGACGAAGAGACGTGGGCACATACAAAGTGTTATGGGGTGCAGGAGGATGATCTGGCTCCTCACCTTGTGCCTGCAACACACGACACTCGACGTCCCATGTGAGATTTCCCACGATGCAGGTAGGTGGAATGATGGTGGAGGTGACTGAGTCATCACTGGAACTGTACTTCCGAGAAAGGGCGTCTGGCTTCACCAGACACCAGCGAGCTTGCCGGGAATTGAGTCTCTTCGCTGAACGTAAATATGCCAAGTTTTTGTGGTCAGTCCACACTATGAATGGGTGCTGAGCCCCCTCCAGCCAGTGACGCCACTCTTCCAACGCTAATTCGATGGCCAACAGCTCTTGATTCCCCTCGTCGTAGTTACGTTCAGCCGACGACGACTTACGGGAAAAGAAGGCGCAAGGTTTTAACTTGCCAGAAGATCTTTCACGTTGGGACAGTACAGCTCCTACGCGTATCAGAGGCATCAACTTCCACAACGAACTGACTGGTGGGGTCTGGTTGTATGAGGATGGGAGCAGTAACAAAAAGTTCCTTGAGTTTATCAAACGCAGACTGAGCCTCGGGCCCCCAGGTGTAGGGTCTATTGATGGAAGTAAGTTGCGTGAGAGGGGATGCTATGGTGCTGTGGTTTCTAATGAAACATCGATAAAGTTGGCGAACCCTAAGAACTGTTGGAGTTTCTTCCTGTTCTCAGGGGGTTCCCAGTTAGAGACTGCCTTGATTTTAGCAGGATCAGGTCTTATGTTTCCTGCTTCAAAAATGTAACCCAGGAACGAAATGGTGGGCGAGTGAAACTCGCATTTCTCAGCATTAACATAAAGTTGGTTTTCTAGCAGACGTTCCAGAATGAGACGTACATGAATGTACCTCTCCATTGCTAGCTTTTCAGGACCGGACATATTAAATAATCTGCTCTTAGGTAGCGGTGCGCCGTTAAGTAACTTCATGGCGCAATCATAAGGTCTGTGAGGGGGAAGTGAACTTAATGATAAGTAATATTTATAAGCAGCATGTTAGCATAACAGCCTGGACATAGGTTATGGAAACATTTCTCCTTCAGGTAGTTCACATTTTATCAAAAGGACTTAAATAAAATTCCAAAATAACATATCCCCTTTAATTACAGTGTATTTGTGGACATAGATGACAACTCTTTTCCTTTAGAGTTTCAGGTATTCAGCTATTTCATCACACCTGATTTAATGGATTATTACATCTTGGAGAGAATCATTTTAACTGTAGTCAGAAACTGGTCTGTTGAAGTAGGAAACATCAAAACCCTGAAAGACGGGAGCCTGTAGGGACTAGATACCAAAATGTCTAAGTCAGTCAGTGTAAATGTAAATAGTTTGGAGTATGCCAAATAATACAAATATTGTTAAATAAATTCTGTTGAATGTGAATCACAAGCTACTTTAGAACTAAACTTTTTTGTTCAATGCCAATGGAGAATCTTAAAACTCTACCCTCTCATGTTGGAGTCCACATCAGTGAGGGCAAAAGTCCTTTTAAAAACAGTGTACTTTTTATATAAATCAAAAGGTATGAAGAGGGTTTGTTGTCGCTTGTTTTGATTTTCCTTTTGGTGTTGAAACCACTTAAGAGCTGAGAACCACTAACATTTATGATTTGAATACGTTTTTGGTAGTTTACATGTGCCCCCCTTTCCCCAACCAGTGCCCCCCCCACCCCACCCCACCCCAAAAAATGTATTTCTAAAAAAGCCACTGCCTGAGAGGAGCCAAACTGTTGCACAGATGTCAAAGATGACTGAGGAGAAGAAGACGAACATCACAATCTGCTCTCATTATTCTGCTCAGTGACTGAGAAAACAAAAGCTGATAGTTGCAGCAGCAAAACACCCGAGCGCTCAACATTGAACACCAGACACATTTCAGGGGGAAAAAAACACACAGCTCAAACACTGAGCTTTAATATATTTTCTTTTTCTCAAGGTGTTGAGCTCAGTCTATGTATAGTGACACACAGGTGCATTTTTGTCTTACTCACAGAAACATTTTTAGCTTTCTGCCATCAGGGCGGCTGATCCAAAGACAGTGTGGGCCAGTAATGATGTTGCTACAGTGACAGCAACACCTGAATCTCAGCCAGTAAATTTTACAGCTCGTCATCTATTGTCCCTGATACTTTTGTCAAAAAACACTTCATAGAAACAGTAAATCCACTGTTAAACATCCAAACAATCACGTGTTTCAATTTCACAACCAGGTACAGACCAGGACTCCAGATTACCTTTGAGATTGGTAGATTTGGACAAATGCCATCCGCTCTCTAGTCATCGTTCCACACTTTTCACACCTCTGTTGTTTAGTAATAAACAAGCTGCATGTTCCAGAGCTCCTTCCTGTGCTGACAAAGTCAGGACGAGGACGTGTAGCAGTTTGAATGGGACAGCTAACTGTTTGCCAAGTAAAACAGCAGGTTTCACAAGGATCATGTTGCTTTGAAGTCTTTATTAACTTGCTGGGCATAGCATCTACAAAGATCTGAGGATCTAAAATTATGCAATTTGGATTTTTAATTTATGGGCATTCAATTTAGAGACCCACTTTGATTAAATTAGTGTTTTTGAACATCTTTGTGTCATTTTGTCATTTTTCTTGTGATGGGGGACAAATATAAAGAAAATTACCCTTCTGAGTATTTTTTTATTCAAATAGTCAGAAGCAGATGAAAAAAATGCCGTTTGAAAAAGCTTGTAGTTGTGATGTAGAAAATACGCTGGACAGGCCCCAAGCTTCCTGCTCCGCTCAGATGCATCTTTTTGTAGACAACTAGATCCATGTGTGTCTTTGTTTTCCTTGCGTGAGCTGACATTTAAGGGGCTGTATGCTAGTGGGAGAGTGTGTCAACAGATCGATGATGGGAAGTGCGGCAGGGCTTGCTCCATGCCAAGGGCGCACCCGCAACTCATAGGCAAATTTCTAATGAACCCCTGTCACTCTGCAGAAAACATGTCCTAGAAAACGACACAGGTTTTTCTAGTTTGACTTAAAACGGCAATATAAAAGACCACTGGGAATGCTTTAATAATAGATAAAAAGCAGATCGGAGGGGGACTTTAAAGAAAATGTCATATGTTGGAATAAAAACACATTTTTAAGCAGGCAGGGGTGAGAAAGCAATAAACATTTTTAAACTTCTGACTGCTTGGCAAACTTTGAAGCTGTGTAGGAGGACAAGTCCCCATTCACTCTGCAAACATCCAACGTCATAAAAAGTCTTGGGACCGTCAGGGGTGCGATCCTTACCTTCCGCCTCATAACTGAGCCGAAATCCTTCGAGAATTTTAGTTGCATCATAAAAATCTTCCTCTCTTTGAAGATTTTGACACATATAAGGCACACGTAAGAGTTAGGCCGTACAAGGGAGAAGTGATGCTGGGCTGGGTTTTAAATAGGTGTGACTTTGTATGACTTGAAAAAGTCATACAAAAAATTTTCAATTCACCAGAAATTTCCACCAAACCATTGCCAAGATTGGCAGCAGGACTTTGGCTGAAACAGCTCTAATATATCAACCTTAATTAAAGCACCAAAAGGAAGACAGGTGGCCACAGTAAAATGTGGGATTAAGACTCAAAAAGTTGAGATGGGGCCATCTGGCTCACCTCTGCATCTTTTCTTAGAAATTATGATTCCAGCTCCACCCTCTATTATTTCCCTGTTCGTTTTCAGCCATTCCTGCACAATTTGCTGCTCATTTCCTAAAGTTTGTTCAGTCAATAAAAAATTGGATCCAGCTAATATTAATAAGCAGGGGATTAGGAAAACAAGCAGAGAAGTGGATCTTGACTACAGTCAGCAGACTTTAACTGCAGTGTTGTATATGGTCTTAGATTACTGTCAAAATGAAACAAATGCTCATAGAGAAAATGGTGCAAAAAAATATAAATGCGATGTTTGGTGTTATGTTTGAATATGTCTGTTTTGGATATGAATTTTCTCTGTTTTGATAACGACATTTCTCTGTTACAAATGTGGCTTTTCTTTGTCTTGAATACAAAATGTACCCTATTAAAGTTACTGTCAAAAATAGGTCACGGGGTCACAGACATGTATCCTAAGTCACCAAACGTCAATTCAACAAAGGTCGCGTGCGTTCTGACTGCTACTAGAGAGAAAGTCAGGACTACTGTGAAAAAGAGCTGCGATGGAGACCAATCAGGCACTGATGAATGACTTTAGTATTTTTATTATCTAGCATTACTTAATTGATTTTTTTGTATAGATCATTGGTCACAACAAATCGTTGCCAACCTTTATGTCGCAGTAGTGGCGTCATAAAGGTAATACAATTACTCTACATTAAGAGCTGTGTAGATAAAACTACAAACAATACAATCTTGCATATGTTAGCAAGAAATTTCAGACAAAAAACAAAGTTGGGTATATTGATCCTAGCAGCGTCAGTTTTTTTGTTTTTTTTAACCAGCGCCGTTGTAGGCTGCCAGTTACTTTAGCCCTGAGTTAGCATACCTGTTTTTATTTCATTTTCTTCTTATGATCACTTTTTTTTTTACAGACATGTAGCTATGTTTAAACATGTAACAGGTGTACAGTGTTCACCCGCTTATTCACAGTTTCGCATCGCAGGTTCTTTTCAGTCACTGACTGCACTGGTTCATCACAGAAACTCAGCTCACGCTTTTATGAGACTTTTGCGTCCAAAGGAGGTACTGCAGAGGACGAAGGGAGCTGAGATGAAGAGCTGCTAATTCCGTCGACTTTCTCTCTGGCTGCAAAATAATATGCCACAGCTATTTCCCTCGGTTTCTGAATTGCTACCAACCGAAGTTTTTTGCCCCTGCACGGAGAAATGGCATCAGCTGACTCAGAAGCTGCCGGAAAAAATCCTGAAACACTGAGGAAGACAAGCCTAATCGCAGAGAATAATTATCATCAGATCAGGTGTTTAATATGTATGAAACCGGCATGGGCTCCTGGTTTTAAGGCACAGAGTGACAGAGGGCCACTCCTAATGTGCGTTATAGAGTACACAACAGTACAGTCAGTTGCTCTGGATCAAAAAAATCCTTTTCATGTTGAGCAATATTCCAATTCTTTAATAAATGTTTTACAAGGCATTAGAAATGTTCCAGAAGGGTTTTTGATGAGCAAGGATCCTTAAGCTGCGGGGGGGGGGGGGGGGGGGGGGGAAATAATGTAGTGGCATGCTTGGGCTGCTGGAAAAGCTGAGTAGAACGCTGTTTTGATTATCTGTTATTGATTTCAAGAGTTGTGGCATCAATAAAGTTCAATTCTATAAAAAAAAAAAAACATTTGAAAAATGCTTTAAATGGGAGTCTTAAAGTGGAATTTAACCGAAACTGTCTAATGTAAAATGACACTGTCACCGAATTTTCCTACAGTTAAAAAGTCATTGATGATCATAGACATATACAGGCGTTAGAGCAACACTGACGGCGTATAAAAATAGTTTACCTTTAGGTAAGGTCTTATGTTTTCCGAAGAGTATGTTGATAACACCATGGGGATTTTTTTTACCTTAGTTTATGAGCCAAAGTGAAATGTTTTTGAACTTCAGTTTAAGAGTTCAGAAATATTTTTACATGACTCAATCATTTCAAGACAAACTATCTGAAGATTTTTGCAAAATTAAAATAAAAAACAGAAATATTAAGAGCATTTCACAGATCCACCCGTTGACTAGCTTTTCACACAATAAAATGGCATTTAAGGTGAACCAAATGGAATGAAGCATGTTGTCAGACAAAGGGGAAAATTGGGCCCAGGAGCTTTGCAGAAACTGCTGAAACTGGCAGAGAATAGCAAAAAAGCTGATGTTGTGAAGAAGAAGGATCTAAATGAAATAAAGAGCCGAAAGCAGAATGGAGACTAGAGGAAGAACAGAGGCTTTAAAATGGAGGAGGTGTCGAATGGAGCTGTCACAGAGGATGGGGCTGTCAGGTGCTCCTGCTGGCAACATCTGTGAAAACACTTCTTTGGACGGCAACAGCAGTTGTTGCTACAACGAACGCTGTGTTTAATTCATTGCTCTTCTGCTGTCCCAGGTTTTCCAACAAGGCCAAAGGTTTTATTACAATTTTTCAGTCAGCAGCATTATAATAGGCACAGGAAAAATTTACCATGTTTAAGAATATAATTAGAGCCTTTTAATATGACACAGGTAGATTCTAGTAGATCATATTCTGTGTAAGGAGCAGAATAATCAGATACAAGTGTTTCTTCTCTTGAAAGTTTATTGTCTATAGAATTAGTATTTGAAAGTGTCAAGACTCCGGCAGTCGAAACACTCTAGGATGATTTGGGGAGCATGCAGTCCAAAACCAATCTAATGAATAGAAGATTTTAAAAACACAAAACCAAATAAAACTCAGTATAAAGCCATAAAATAGTACAAACACGTCCAATAAAATCAGTTTAAAAACGGGTGCAGAAAACGCCTCGTTGTCTTGTGCTAATTCTGATTCATACTGATGGTAAGCTACTTATCTAAAAGAGCGGCGGGTCGTGACCACACCCTTGTGCTGTTGTCCGTCGCATCTCCACCTTGCGGTGCCATCGTTCACTGGGTCCAACTTTGCTCTCCCAGCCACGTGGCTGAGCCCAGACTCCACAGCGTTCAAGTCCTGTGGCTGGCATGCTCCCAACACCACCGCTACTGCTACAAAACACACAGCTTCCGTTGCTGGCACTCCAAAACACCCCTCATGCAGTTCCTGTGGTGAGGCTTTCTTCTTTTTCAAATCCTGCTGTTCATCCTTTTTAAAGGGTTAAAACTCCAACCCAACCTAATCAACACCTGCGACTCATTAGCAGATTTGAAATGAGCCATTCAAAGGCCCATGGAGTTTTAGGTTGCACAACCAGGATCGATGACAGAAAACAAGAATAAAACTAGATCTGCAAGCAGACATGGCGAGGTCCAGCTATGAGCACCGCCTCCCTGGGCGACCGCCACATAGTTCTTGTTCCAACGGCCAGCAGTTGCCTGCTTTAAGCGCAGTTGTCGGCCCACATCTCGGCAGGAGGATGAAATTGACTGTATATGAGAACTATGTACCGACTGACCCCTACCTCCTTGAGGGATTTGGTCTCTCATAGAATTTTAAGCGTTTGATTGACAGGTTCTCTTGAGCTCGCTTTCTAGAGGTAGGAGTGTGGACTTTCAAAAGGCTCATTTCAAATTGGCAAGAGTGGTTGCCGAATTGTTGACTCAGACCAACTCAAACCAGTCACTGCTTACCGACGTAATCGGGCTCCAACATGGCACTGAACATGTAAAAAAATTTGAGAACTTAATTAACTTAAATTCATTGGCGCCCGAAATAAGTCATTTTTCATGGGTGACATCAGAGTGACGACTGATGGATGGATGGATGGATGGATGGATGGATGGATGGATGGATGGATGGATGGATGGATGGATGGATGGATGGATGGATGGATGGATTCTCATGTTCATGCAAGGAACCATCCATTGAAGTTGTTGAGCAAAAACCATCAAAAAATGAAAGCCACCTTTATCACTAAAGCTGTGTTGACTCATTGTCACTACTTGTGTGCTGGAATATCACTTAGGGCAAATATATGCAATCTAATGCTGAGTAGTTAAAAACAATATATCTATAGACCATGTTTACCATTTAAGGTAGTTTGCTGGGATTTCAAGTTATAATCTGTATAAATGCAAACTCTTTTTTTATCTGATATAATGAAGGTGTGCTGGAAGACACGGACAAATTTCAAATGCCTGGAAACTGCAGGACATAAAAGATGGGTTTATGGCATTTTTAACACGTTGATGTGTGATGTAACTAATTTCTCCCTTTTCATCATCCAGACACAGGTGCAAGGGACTATTACAAGAGTTACCCAATGGTAAATTACACCCATCGCCAGTCTCCGCCCACCTTCCAACCCGTCAACTTCCATCCAAAGGACAAGCCCTTCCTCCCACCGCCCGATGTCCATGCACCTCTGGCCATCACCATCAACGCCTCCCAGGTCCCCAAACCTAAGATCTCCAAGACCAACACCCATCCACTCACGTCGAGCTCGGCCTTTAAAGTCTGGGATCCCAGTAAAAGCCACATTCAGCACCCGACGGCGGTGCACATCGGCATTGGGGGGCAACAGCATCACCCTATCCAGCAGCACCAGCCATTGCATCAGCAAAACAGCCGGCGTCAGGCCTACTCCAACAAGAGGCAGTTCAGCATCGAGACACTGCCTGAGCTCTTTTCGCAGCCTCTGGGCTACGGCCACTCTCCTCACATGCACCCCAAGCACAAGGGACTGCCCACCAACAGTAAGACAGAGGTGACGGTGTGAACATAGAGGCAAAAACACACAGGTGAAGGTGTGGATAAAAAAGAGCAGAGTGGAAGGGAAACTCTTTGATATCGTTTATATCCAAAGCTAAAACTAGTCTGTGGATGCAAAGAAATATCATAGCTGAAGTTTTGTAACTCTGCATTTTATTCATCATTGTGGAATTCGGGAGTAATGATTGTGTAATCCGTGAAACGGAATCCAGGCAGAAAAACTGCGAAGGACTGGATAGGCCAGTTGTTATGACTTCTTGAACCTGCAGCTTTTCTTAAAAAAGCTGCGTTGGTCCACCTCTCCAGTTCATCTCTTCTCAGCCCCCTTGCAACTTAACAATATTCTGCACTGCTGCACCACTCCAACAAACACTAGAACTTTTTTATCCTGCAACCTCTAACTCTGAGGCTGGTTGCAAAATCACTTCCCCCTAAGACGTTAGCTTCCCATCAGCAGACAGTAGGATTGTTCTGTCAGCCCTCATTGCCCTCAAGCCCTTAGAAAAGAGAGATATCAGCCCAACAATTCATACCAGAGAAGAAAAAAGGCAGTGTGGGAAGGATTCATTTTATTCCAGAGGCAAATGTGATAAGACAGATGTGAAAAAAACACACACATAATCACATCTGCACACACAACTGCACGCTTGTCAAAAACTTCAGAGGGTCTCAGGCACTGTCAAAGGCCACCGGCAACCCCAAGCGTCTCCCATCTTGTCAGAGATAGATAAACACGCATGCTTGTTCCAGCAAACTAATTCTTTAAGACTAGAAAAATGAACATGCAAGCCGTCTTGGTGTTAGTTGGACATGTTGATCTGTCTCTTCCACTGCTCTACAAAGTTTTGAAGCACCAAGAATTTTTATGCCAAAAAAAGGGCCAGAGCAGCCCTAATATCCCAAAAGATCATTACAAAGTTCTTTTGCAGTTGCACAAAAACATCAAGCAACTGTCAGCTGTATATCTGATGTATGAATAAGGATCGTGCATGTCCTCTGAGATTGTTATTTTCAGCTCCATGCATTTACCAAGCTCATCAACTCATCCGTGGAGTCTTTCCTGTTGTAGGGAAGCATTGATGCACGCAGGACCAGTTTCTCCCAGCATGGCTGTTCCCAAATACAACCGTTTGATTCATGCGTCTGGAGCTGCTGCCTTGCAGCTTCCTTTACTTACTCTTAATTTAACGCTTCGCCATAACAAGAGAAGGACTGCCAGCACTTAAAAACAGCATTGATGTAATCCTTAATTTTGATGCACACAGCTAACAAAAGGAAACGTGGCATAACATACCAGAAATACACCAATCATAATAAACATCTACACAATATGTTTTCCTTTTTTTATACAGAAGGTTAAGAGTCATTAAATTCAATAAAGAAAAAACCACCATATTCAATATTTGTTTCAAAATGTTCAACAAATGGATTAATCTCTTAAAACAAACAATACATCGAAAATACCCCAACTTTGAAAACATATATTTTTAAATGCATGGAGAAACATTGTTTTCTTATATAAATGTTTATTTTGTTTAAAACCTTCAAATCTTTCACTTCACATTTCTTTTTTTCTGGGGTCAACACAGTAGTTTAAATGGCTATTCTCACTTCATAGTGAGTGGGCAGGGCCAACTGCAAGTAACCTTGCCTATTTTTGGTTAGAAGTTGATTCATTTGGAACTGTGTGGTGTCTGATACAACTTTTTCTTATTTAATGATGTAAAAGAATAACCCAATAGTATTGCCGGTTGTAGCAGCAGCAATTAAAAAGAACTAACACCAAAATCTTTTTGCAAAAACAAGAAAAACCGTGTTGTGCATTATTCATAGACCAAACATGCAGGCCGCAAAATGCCACGTTTCCTCCTCATTTCAACATTCCAGGTATAACTAAAAACTTACATTTGAATTTTTTAGATTCAATTCATAATTGAAATATACATTAATAGGGTAAGTCACTCTTAAGACATGTGTAACCCTTTTTTTTTAACTTTCTAATTTTGATTAACAGTAGAGTCTAACTTGAATATTTGCTGTCGTAAAAACTCTTGATTTTTAATTAATATAATGAATAACATTCGTCATGTTTTCCTGGATGTGCTGTAGATCCATATTCTACAGGACATAATGACCATCCCTGGGGCTCATTCCTTCTTTTAGGACTATTATGTGAATTATTTATCAAGATCCCATGACACGTTGTGCTTTAGGAGGAGATGTGTGTGTGCACCACATTAACTGTAGTTAGAATGTGATACCCCTCATCATAAACATCACTATAAGGCAGCAGTGCAACAGGCTGGACATTACGTTAGCTCAACTGACAGCTAAACCTGGAAATGAAACAAGGTTTGTCAAAATATGCATTGTTTTGATCAAAACTTGAGTTTTAGACATGCTTCCATATTTCCTTTTTGTAAAAAGAAAAAAAATGTATAAGAAAAGTGAGATACTTTTGGGTTGCACAGAGGTATAGTGGTTAGCACCCTCACTTCCTGGTTAGAATCCTGGCTGGGTCCTTTTTCTGTAGAGTTTGCATGTTCTCCTCGCACATACGTGGGTTTTCTCCAGGCTCTCCAGTTTCCTCCTACAGTCTAAAAACATTTTTCATGGTTTAATTGGTGACTAAATTGTCCCTAGGTGTGACTGTGATTGTGTGGTCCTGCGAAAGACTGGATAACAGTTCAGGGTTGGGTTGGCTCAAGCTGCCCATGACCAGAAAAGTGATTCAACGGGTTACAAAGATGGGTGACAGGCATCTTTGCCCTGATATGCATATAGCTGAAGTAAAGTGTTATTATTGTACAGTAAGAAAGTGCCGGAGCAAAAAACACAAACAAACTGACTCGACACAGAACCAGTTGGAATTATTATTATTATTTGCACAGTGTAAAAGTTGCTGTGGTTACAGTAAACGGCCTTAATGGTCAAAGAAGTATGGTATGGTCTCTTCTGTGCTTAAAACAGAGCAGGGCACCCTTACAAATGTGCCACTCTTACGTCCACACACATGCAGGTCTAGTACTGGATGGTGCCTAGACCTGCATGTGCCTAGAAGTATGAAAGACTGTGAAAAATCCCTGCATGTAGCAGTCACAAAAGACAGCCAATCACAGACATGAACATGAAAGTTGATATCTGTGACTGACTGGCTTCAAAAGTAAATTAGTTTTGTTTGCAGGTAATTTTTGAGTTTCAAGTGCAAAATAATTTTTTGAGCAGACAAAATTTTGAAAGTTTTACGTTGAGTTTGGAATAATGGCAGAGAAAACAGTCCATAGTTCATTAGATGCTGGATTTTAGGCTGGTTCAATCTCCATTAGTAGCAAAGCCTTTTCCTTACCCAAATTACCTGAGTCTTGTTTCCAGTTTATCCCCCTGGTCAAACTTTTTACCCATCACCTGTGCAAAAACATGGGTGAATGGTGGTTGTGCCTACACAAGGAGATGAACAGTGTGATCCTACCCGGATCCAACCACAGCTTCACTTTTTCCTACTATCTCAGCAATCAGTTTTCAGAACACGCTTTCTCCTTCAAATATTTTCAATCAAAAAAGAAGCCCCATGACTCCAAAAGAGATTCAACAGGTTAAGAAGATGGATGGTTGAAAAAAAAAGTAAGCAAAGGGGATAAAAACCTCTCCAAGAACCTCTGGAGTTAGATTTATCATGGATTATAAAATAATCTGATCACAAAAGAGATTGTTCTTATTCTACTAACAGTGCAAAATAAAAAACCTTGCTTCTGTATTTACAAGCCTCTAATCTGTATTTGTGGACATTAAAAGAAACTTAGACTGCAACTTTAGGTAGCATTAAAGAGTCAATCCACTATTGTTAGTGCTTTTTTACCTTTCTTGCCTTGAGACAAGATTTTTTGTTTTTCTCCCAAGCAAATAGATTTTTTTCTGACAAATTCTTGAGGTCCTCTTGACATTTCTCAGAGCAGAGGGAGTCATTCAATACTTTAAATCTGGATTTAGAAAAAATGTAAAGAGTTGTTGCCATGATCAAATTCCCAAAAAATATCCCTTTATATTAATGTCTCTCTTTTGACATGTGATCGGTTTATTGTTTAATCTGGATTAAAGGTTTGTGAAAACCTTAAAAAATGTATTAACTTTTATTAGAAATCCAAATAGATTTTTAATCTGATCGTACCTGAATTCTGGTCTTTAAGGAAAAATGCTTTGTAGCATTTAATATGTTTCTGATTGAATTCCCCTTCATTTGCTATCATGGGGTCAGCAGATTTGCCGCAGTGCTTTAGCCCAACACATCAGTGAGGGGAGCCGCGTCTAGCTTCCCCACTTTACCAAAGTCATGAGTGATTTAGCCCCATTTTTCCATCTCCATTCTCCCTCTGTCAATCCTTCTGTCCCTCAAGCTCGTTTATTTTTAATATTTTTTGTAGACTTTCTTTCACCAGCTGATCCCTCAGCCTCACATTTATGAAAGGGTGAGCTGTGGCCTCCAAGCATTTACATTTGTGACCCAAGACTCTAAGCTGTTATAAACCATGAAAGCCTCTGCATGTCCTCCTAGTGTGCAAGTAAGAGCGTCTTAGGAGGGAGCTATAATTAATGACAGAGTCAGGGAAAGCAAGGCAGTGGATGGATTTACTCTCTACTGCATTCTTTACACACAAGCATTTTTACATTCCTGCATGCGGACAGACACACAGACAGCCGCATGTTTTTTTCCTGCACATTTTTCATATCTGATAGGGATGAATGAAAATATCGGCGTTAGCTTTAACATGACTCTTTTTTTCTTCATGCAAGTGGAAGATGATTTTCCAGGGAAAAGTCTGCATCTTACTTTAATGAAGATGCGACAGAACCGAATGGAGTAAAACTTTAACAAGTGTGAATAAATTAGGGAATATAATGCTTGATTGTCATGCTGCACTGGCTTTTCCCCTCTCCAGAATGTGGATAAACCTGTCAGGTGGGGGTTTGGAGTGGGACTGGAGAGCTGGGACATGCCCGGTATGAATATGCATCAGGCGCATTTGTGCTTGTTGTTCCACTGCATAGTTTTTAAAGCTGCAGCAGGGTTCTCCTCTTGTCGCAGTTGTTTTTTCTCACGCCTCCACTTTGGTAGGTCATTTTGTATTTTTTTGGGCCTCTAAAATCCCCATCAAGCATTTTACATGCTTTAAACATGTTCTTGGGGAAATTTTCTGATGCTGGAGGACATCATCAAAGAACATTTACAATAATTCTTTATACAAATCAATGTGAATCAGGAACAGAGGAAAAAATGTCATTGGAAAAAGAGCATATTTGTGACATAGAAAACTATCCTGCTGGGTAGCTCCGTTATTATTCCCATTTTTGTTGCACCGGTAATATCAGGTTGGGGATGTGAGGGGCTGTTAATGGGCTGATTATGGGAAGTGTGTGTGTGTGTGTGGGAGGGGGGGGGGGATTATTTCGCTCCAATAGTCCCGCCCACAACTCAGAGGTGAATTTCTAATGAACTCCTGCTGCTCTGCAGAAACTATATTCTAGAAAACGGCACAGGTCTTTTGACTCTGGCTAAAAACGGCATAATCATAATTAAAAGACCACTGAACGCAT
Organism: Oryzias latipes; assembly: GCF_053564925.1. Classification (NCBI taxonomy): domain Eukaryota; kingdom Metazoa; phylum Chordata; class Actinopteri; order Beloniformes; family Adrianichthyidae; genus Oryzias; species Oryzias latipes. Next base: position 8,742,698 of record NC_136244.1, read on the forward strand.
TGAAATAGATTAAAAGATGATTGGAGTGGGAATTTAAACCCTATTAACAAAGTACAAGTAAGTAAACCAGCAATATGCTTCAGAAAAGCAATAAACTTCATTGGTTTCCCAGAGTTCAAGGGGGCTGAAACTGATAAGAGAGGTTCTAAAGAGAGGGAAGACGAAGAAAAAAAAGACTGGGGTTTGCATGGACACACTTGATATCACAATGGCTGTTTTTCATTCTGATTTGTTCGTGTTAACCGAATGCATCCATTCAGGGTTTTATCTCTTTGATATATTTGAACGTCCAGCTTTCAGGAGAGTGATGCTGGAGAAAGGAGTCCCTCTGATGGGAGCAGTTTCTCGCTGAAAGCTGGACTCTACTGTTCTCTTTTTCACAACTGCAGACCTCACAGGTTCTGATGCAAGAACTAGCATCAGAAACTGGGATGACATGGACCGAATCAGCATTGGGATTTACAGTTAAGGAGAAAAAATCATCCGGATAAACAAAGCTGAAGGGCCCTCTGGATTTCTGAAGATTTGAAGTGAGCACTCCAACAGAGAGACTTTTTTTCTGAGTTTGGGAGCCACGTTTAAAAGAAACACATTGAGAGTTTTTATTATTTTCCCATGTTTGAGAAGAACCAAGGGACTTGTTTTTCGAAGACTGAAGGAAACTGCAGGTGGAGTTGATTTTATTGGACTGAAAAACCTTTGCCGTCGTTTTGGACACTGAAAACGCTTGAACACATGCACGAATTTAGGACGTAAGAGTACCCAGAGGCAAAAGTTGTAGCCTGCAAAACCCCTGCTGTGTGGCCTCAAACAGGACCAAAAGCCTTGAATCAGGAGAAAATGAGTCCATTCAACCGATGCGTCAAATCGCCACTTTAGAATGGCTTTACTCAATCTCTTATGATAACCAACAGACTATGGCTCCGCCCATTTTTTCTCAGAGTGAATTGACTGTTTGAAAAAAAAAAATCCACAATGCAAGTATTCTACCGAAGGTTATCTGTATGCAACCGGGTAGATATACTTGAGCTTTCACGATCCTTAGCAATATATAGATCATGGTAAATGTATTCTTTGTCTTCTGTCAGTTTTTGTACGGTGTTTTTCAATGCTTGTCAAAAACATTTACGAAAAAACAAAAAAAATGCAGACTGAAAATAAAAAAGTGCTTCCAGATTTTTGACTCATGGCTGCACATCCTTCAACTCCAAAGATCATCGACGGTCTTTTAAATTTCATCATATATATGAGGCTTGTGATCTTCCCACTTAACATTTGTATGCACTCACGTATTTATTGGTGAAATTTATTGCATTGTATTCCAGTATTTGCCGACACGTTACCTGAAGACTGAGGAGGGACTGGATGGTTTCCTGTACAGCTTTTGCACTTGCAAAATATTGAAAAAAAAAATTCATGTATTGTTTCATGATATTTTACAACAGGCGGCAATAGGCTGCTTTGAATTGCTATGTCCTACTATATGTATGCTATACCATTTGTCTGCTGTGAAATTTGTTGACTCAGCTTATATAAGGGCTTTTTATAGATTAAAAAAAGCAGACTGGGGGATCTGACTGCACTCAAATTTCGCAACAGGTTTTCTTTTGTTTTGTAGGGTTGAAGGGTTCAGACTTAACTGCTGTGTAATAAAGTTTTGACTGACTTGCTGAAATGTCTATAGGCACTCACATCGCATTGGCCCATGTGTCCTGTTGGAATAAATCTTTCGAGAAAATACACCAGATTCCTTCTACTTTCTTTTTTCCTTTGTCTGCTTCCTTCAGGGGTCACCACAGCAAATCATCTCGATCTATATTTAACCTGCATTTTATTCCTCATGCCCTCTTTAGCTTGATCCATAAATCTACTCCATGGTCTTTCTTGACCTCCTGGCTGTGTGGTTTGTTTAGGCCCCTGTTTTTCTTTAGGCAGCTTTAAAAACAAACATACATTCAGGCAGGCTTTCAATTACTTTTTTTAATGCCACCATTGCATTCTAGTTTCATAACATCTGCACATGTGGTTCCTTTTTTTAGAAGTTAATAGTCAAAATATATTTTTAACAACTGAACTACTCTTCATCAAATGTGACACCCTTAATATAAAGTAAAAGTGGATGTGTCTGCATTAAAGTGGCCTTTTTTGGGCCACACAGGCTTGCTTATCCTATGTGTTTAGAGATTTTGTAAATCAGATGAGCATTTTAAGACAAGTTGACATTTGGATATAAGTACAGTCCATACATTCCTCCATCTGCTGCCTATCTGGGTTTGCATAATGAGTATAATAGTCTAAAGGCTGATTTACACGGGTCCCATCTAGGTGCATCTCTGTTGCGTTGACACAACAAAATTAAATGTTTATTAATCAGTTGCAATGTTCACATCACCTCTGTCATGTCTAAGTCTGACATTCATCCCTCCACAACGCAGGCTTTACGCAGGAGTTCTATTTCGATTCAATTTTGTCTGAGAAACAAGATACAGGTTCGTGTTTCAAAATAACAACTTCTTTTGTACTTTCAAAATAAAAATGTATAAAATGTTATTTTATATTTAAGGTGACCTGCCCACGTGATAACACACATTAGCACCTCAGAAAAAGCCACTTTCATCAAGGACAACAAAAGTTTAATTTTGGAAGTACAAAAACATAGCATAATTTATGAGAAATACAGTCAAAACCATAAATATTTGGACAGAGACACATTCTTTCCAATTTTCTTTCTGTACATTACCACAGTGAATTTTAAATAAAACAACTCAAATGCCATTGAAGTGCAGACTTTCAGCTTTTATTCCATGGATTGAGCAAAAAGATTACATAAAAGTGTGAAAAACTAAAGCATTTTTTAAACACAATCCCTTCGTTTTATGGGCTCGTAAGTAATTTGACAATTGACTTCCATGCTATTTCATGGGCAGGTGTGGGCAATTCCCTTGTTATGTCATTCTGATTGAAGCAGATAAAGGCCTGGAGCTGATTAGAGGACTCGTGCTTATATTTTAAAGATTTTGCTGTGAACAGACAACATGCGGTCAAAGGAGCTCTCAATGCAGGTGAAAGGAGCCACAGAAACAGAAAAAAACATGTGAGAAATTGCTACAGTATTAGGAGTGACAAAATCAACAGTGTGGTACATCCTGAGAAAGAAAGAAAGCACTGGTGAACTCAGCAATGCAAAAAGACCTGGACGTCCACGGAAGACAACAGTGGCCAACCAAGTGAACAACACTCTCCAGGAGGTAGGCATATCAATAAAAATAAAAAAGCTAGCACAGTTTGGAAAGACATTCTTTGGACGGATGAAACCAAAATCAACCTCTACCAGAATGATGGCAAGAGAAAAGTATGGAGAAGGCGTGGAGAAGCTCATGTGAAGCACACTACATCATCAGTAAAACACTGTGGAGGCGGTTTGATGGCCTGGGCGTACATGGCTGCTAGTGGCACTGGGATTCTAGTGTTTATTGATGACCTGACACAGGACAAAGGCAGCCCAATGAATTCTGAGGTGTTGAGAGACCTACTGTCTGTACAGATCCAGGTGAATGCAGCCAAACTGATTGGGCGGCGTTTCATAATACAGATGAACAACGACCCAAAACACATAGCCAAAGCAAAAAAATGGAATATTGTTGAATGGCCAAGTCAGTCACCTGATCTTAACCCAATTGAGCATGCATTTCACTTGTTGAAGACTAAACTTCAGACAGAAAGGCCCACAAACAAACAGCAACTGAAAGCCGCTGCAGTAAAGGCCTGGCAGAGCATTCAGAAGAAGAAAACCCAGCATCTGGTGATGTCCATGAGTTCAAGACTTCAGGCTGTCAAGGGTTTTCAACCAAATATTAGTAATGACCATTTTATTTTCAGTTGTTTCATTTGGCCAATTACTTAACAAGCAAATGAAATGAAGGGATTGTGTTTAAAAAATGCTTAATGCAATCTTTGTGTTCAACCTATGGAAAAAATGCTGAAAGTCTGCACTTCAATGGCATCTGAGTTGTTTTATTTAAATTCACTTTAGTAACGTACAGACACTAAATTAGAAAAATGTGTCTCAGTCCAAATATTTATGGTCCTGACTGTAAATGCATTTTACAAGGACTCACTGAGGAAGGGGAGGGCATGGGGCCTGACTGCCAAAGTTTTGGATGTTGATGGTAAGTAAAATCTTTTTTTTCAATTTCTTCATTTGTAACTACTCCTCCGGAGGCCACGGGGGAGGGGGACAGACTGGAGACGCAACAAGACAATGGTTGTGTCTGAAATCCTCCACTACTCACTATATAGTGCACTATATACCAGTGTAAACCCGGCAAAGGCAATGTAGCAGGATGATGCTGCACAACTGCAGGCGATTCTCTGACTACTGGGAGCAGTATAAAATGGTTTGGCCGAACATTTGAGCACTTGGTGTGCGGTGTTCATGCCCTGCCCATTTCCTGGTGTCTAACCACCAGTGGTAAGTGTGTATGTGTCTCTGTGAGTCTGTTTTGGATTTTTAAATAGGTTGTGTTCATAGCTGACAAATAACTCTGGCTCTCCACTCTACGCCCCAAGCGGGTTTTAGGTCTGGATGATTTTTCTCCTCACTGCTCAGGTGACCAGAGTTTATTTTGTCTGTGCCTCTACCTGTTTTAGTCTTAAAAGTTCTTTGGTTTTTAACTGATTTTATTGTAGTCAGGGGCATCGGAGGCAACATTGCTAATTTGTTTGGTTTCCTTGATTTTATTGCTTAACAGTTGCGGCTTGCTGTCGCCAGCTTCAGCCAGTGGGCTACCAGTTCTACCTGTCTGCCTCCTCGAACACACAGGGTGTCTGAAGATCCTGGGTATGGTTGGTTACAAGTGCAGCTCATCGCTGCCAATTCTCAGCCACGATGCTCCAACTCCTGCCGGTGGGCCTCAGGCTGCAGTTGGTAAACTTGCACATTCTTCCTCTTGGCCTCTGTTGGGGCCGACAGAGAGCAGTCAACACCACTCTACTCGAGTTTCATTGGACTTAGGACCTGTCAAAAGGTGTCACGCCCTCCCAAGGACCCGTAACAGGCGTGCCGGTTTTTAATTCTGGTTTGAGACTTTATGGTGTGTGTGAGTAAGGGTGGGCACTGAGTGGTGTTTTTAGCTGCCCTAACATCACATTGCCCACTCTCGTTTTATATTAGAGAGTATTAATATTAGGGCTGGGTGCTTAGACGGAGCGTTTCGGGCAACAGCACTGAAGGCTCAATTGGGGCGTGTGTGTATTCGAGTTTGGTCCTTAACGTGTGTACATGCCACAGAGTGGGTTGTTTTCCTTTGTTTTTAATCTTTGTTTACAGATCTCCTCCACTTGGGCCAGCCCAGCGCTCCATTGGTAAGACTCGGCCTGGAAGGGTCTCCTCCCCAATCTTCCCTTGCCAGATATACTACAAGGCTTTGTCAGCTGGTTCCTGTCAATGTGGAGGAGCAGCCTCTCCCAAAAGGATGAGCTTGGCACATTATGTCTAAAGTAGACTGCACCAACACTTTGTAAGAGCTGGTGACTTTGTTTGCTTCCATTTGTTGATAACCCAAGGCTTGTCACCAGAGATGAGAATGGAAACATTAAATTAACCAAACAAATTCAGAGCAGGGGTCTGCAACCACTAATGCTAAAAGTGCCATTCGGAACAGTTTCTTACAGAGAGCTGCAAATTCTCAATTTACTTATCAAAATAAACTTTGTTTTTGTGTCCACGAGTCATTTATCATTAAATGTAGCTTTAAAGTATTTCCAACAATTGAACTATTTCTGAACAATATTTTTCTGTACGAAACAAATTTAACTTTTTTTTACTTTTAGATGGCAGTACAAATGGGTTCTTTTCAAAATAAAACACATCCAGTCTCATAACATCCTCCTGTTGCAGAAGATTTACCTTAATAAAAATGCTAGAAAGCTTTTCCTTTCATCAGCATGCAGATATTGCTTCAATCCATTGGTCAATCACTCTGTATATTTTCGTTATTGTGCCTAGTAAATAACAAGAAGGACAAACTGATTTAAATTGTGGCCTAATTGCTAAAGCTGCATTCCCACCTAACACGATTTGCGCACCATTTCAATGTTAAGTTATTGGTACAGACGTAATCTGAGATCCTGCACCGCAATTTGAGCGACCGATGTGACGCGAATGTCTGGCAGCAATGTGATTTGAGCGGCACCTGCTGGGTGCGATTCGGGCAGCGTGCCGCAGTGGGCCAGAGTTAAAAAAATCTGAACTCTCTCGAGGTCCCAGAGAAGCAGCATCGCATCAACCAATCAGGGAAGCAACTTTATTATTTTTCGTATTTTCATCGAGACAAAAAAAAAATTTTATATCTGATTTTACTCTTGTTTATCAGGATAAAAACATTAGCTGGTGGTAGTTCCTCCCACATATGGCCAAGCTAGAGCAACCCACACGAATTTTGTTGCGAGAATCGCGTTCTGTGGGAATGCTACTACGTTCATACTAAATTGATCATTTGTAAAGTTTCATCAGTAACATCTTTTATGTTTTTTTGAATACATGTAAACTTTTGTTTTGTTTTGTTTTGTTTTAAAGCTTCATCTACCCCATTCCATAAATCCACAGCATAAATTGCTAAGGATATTTTTGATGTGGTGCCTCTGTCAGACTCCTCCCCCTCTCCTCTCCGCTTGGCTGCTCATTCATCCCAGCGACCACTTACCTCATCACCTCATCCGCCTTCATAAGAAGCCACAGGATCATCAGTCTTCGCCCGTCCGTTGCCCCTGATGGTGCATAGTTGGTCTTCATGTCAAGCTCTAGTTTGTCTCGCTACGTCAAGCCTGCGACTAAACTCTTACCATTACCACGAGTTGTCGCCCGAATCAGCTTCAGCCCGGATCCCCCATTCTGTCCTCTCCTGCGGTCCCACCTCGAGCCTCTGCCGTTACCTTGATTCTTCGGATTTCCACTTCCGACGCCAGCATCTTCCTACGGAGGAAACCACCAGTGACGACACCAACATCTGCCCCACGTCTGGGACCTCCCTCAAGTCCTGCTCACGCTCTGCCTACTGATCCTCTGATTAAATCTCTTACCTGCCATGCTCGTCTCCCGCTGTGTTTCTTCTGGGTTTGAAAGTGTTCTGTAGCCATGACAGAACGGACTGGCCATAATCCCGACCCAGCTGACCCGGAAGGACTCAGACTAGCCGTTTCCCAACAAGGCATTATGCTGGGACGTCAAGCGGACGCCCTAAATGGCTGCAGCCCAGCAGGACCTCTTTCATCACCTGGATAGTATGACTCAGACCTTACATGAATTAACCAGTCAGTTTTCCCATGTTTCGCCTGCCACAGTCCATGCTCCCGTCAACCCAGCTTCTTCCGCTTCCGGATCACCGTCTGCCCCCGAAAATATCCGACTCCAACCGGAACCCTTCTTCGGGAATGTGGAAGCCTGCGGAGGATTTTTGCTGCAGTGCCAGTTGATATGTCAATAAGCCCCCAGATTCTATCAAACCAACCACAGTAAGATCACACTCATTATCGATTCTCTGCGAAGTAAAGCTCTCCAGTGGGCCCAAGCCTTTCTCTCTGCCAATCCCATCTCTCACCTGTCTTATGAACGTTTCCTCTGCGAATTCCGCCTTATATTTGACCAACCTCGTAAGCAGGAAGAGGCGACCCAGCGGCTACTCGCACTCAAACAGCGAAGCCGACCCGTTAGCGATCACGTCATCGATTTCCGCATCTAAGCGGTTGAAGCTGGCTGGCCCGATCTGGCCCTCAAAGGTATTTTCTACCAATCCCTGAATTAGCAAATCAAAGACCACCTCTGTTCTCAACCAGATGCACGCTCCTTTGAGTAGTTGGTCTCTGCAGCTCTTAGGTCGGACAGTAGGAAACGCGAACATCAAAGAGAACGAAGTCACCCACCTCCTCGTCCCCCAACTAAGTCCGCCCACGCTCCACCGTTCGAACAGAGCCTGATCTCCGAGTTTTCCGTTCCCTCCAAGCCTCCGGACGAACCCATGCAGATCGGCCACTCAAGGCTGTCAGAAGAGGAGCGTCGCAAGAGACGCAAAGCTGGGGCTTGCTTCTACTGTGGGACTAAAGGCCATTTAGTTTCTGTTTGCCCACTCTGTTTAAACTCCCAAGCCCCTCGCTAGACGACAGGCCGCGAGGGGAGTTAACAGCCGAAGATTCTGGTAAAGAATTTCTGTTTTTACCTGTCAAGTTATGCCACGACCTACAAGTTCATGATTTAAGGGCCCTCATAGACTCTGGGGCTGAGCAGAGCCTAATTGATTCCCATGTAGTTAACTGCCTGTCAATCCCCACAGAACCTCTGGACACCCCCATTGAAGCCTCCGGTCTTGGGGGACAACACTTATCCCGCATCACCCACCGCACCAAGCCCATCTTGCTCGTCACGTCAGGTAACCATAGAGAATCTATCCAATTTTTCATCACTCAGTCTGCCCACACTCCCATTGTGCTGGGGTTCTCCTGGCTAAAATTACATAACCCTCAGTTCAACTGGTCCCAGGGATCCATCACCCAATGGAGCTCTTACTGCCTCGCTAACTGTCCATTATTCGCAGTACCATGTGTGTCCACCCCTAACGCCGAGATTCCTGTTTCTATAAATCTAGCTGCGGTCCCGCATTGTTACCACGACTTAAAAGCTGACTTTAGCAAAGCTAGGGCTAGCGTTCTTCCTCCGCACAGACCCTATGATTGTGCTATCAATCTCTTGCCAGGTGCTCCCCTGCCTAAAGTTTAACCTGTCTGGTCCTGAAAGAACCGCTATGGAGCAGTATGTTCAGGAATTCTCACTCTCCATACTAAAATAAGTACAGGGAACTGTGTCTGAATATATTTTTTACATAACCTACGACTACGAAAATGATGACAAGATCGCGAACAGAACAACAAAAAAAGGATACCATCAACGATCCTGTCGTGGCAATGCTAAAAGCTATGCTAAAAGATCACAGAGCATCTTTTTCAGCGGAGTTCAATGCCTCCATCGCACAGCTGGAATCAAAGTTTGATAACATCCAGTCTGCTATTGAAGACCACCTTCAAAGATTCTCCTCGCTTGAATACGCGGCCACCGATTCATGCAAGGATATAGATGACATGGAAGTAAAGCTAGCGGCAGTGATGGAGGATAATGCTAAGCTAAAGGCGAAGCTTGTTGACTTTAAGAGCAGGAGCCGCCGCAAGAACGTTCGAATAATCGGGATCCCTGAAAAAGCAGAATAACCTTGCCCCACTACATTCTTCTCAGAAATACTGCTAGAGGTATTTGGGAAAGAAGTCCTGAAAACTGCTCTGGAGTTGGACAGAGCTCAACGTGTGCTGCTGCCCAAGCCGGGGCCTACCGCTATGCCTCGGGCCGTGGTAGCATGCTTTCATAATTTCCAGACCTGCGAGCTTGTGTACCACAAGCTCGCATGGCTTGAGAGCTGAGAGGGAAACTCCGGTCCAAGGATTCGCCTCTTCACATTGTGGAAGACTACTGCTCAGAGGTCCTTAAGCAACGTTCTGCCTATTGTGGAGTAATCAAAGAGCTGTACAACTTGGGCCTCAGGCCCAGTCTCCGCTACCCGGCCAGGCTTTTCATCATGACCAAAGATGGGGACTGGAAGCGGCTAGCTTCACCCGAAGACGCCAAGAACCACATTTAACTGCACCAGCCAGCTAGCTAAGAAGCTCTGACTGTTTTTTCAGGTGATTTTCGGTCCCTACTTTACATATGGTGTATTCTCCCACAGGTTCTGCATTTTGCAATTTGTTCATTTAACAATAAAGTTTCTTGCCGTGACATATACTTAATTTACATTCCAGAGGGTGTTTATTTTATTTTTTTATTTGTTTCTCTCTCTCTTTGACTTCTCTTCTTATTGGATTGCATCTGCATACAGTAATATATCCTTTATCACTTTAGTGAGTCTTTATTGACAGGAAACCTTTTTTTATTTTGTCTCTGCCCTTTACTATTATGCTATGTTTATAAGGCTGGGTGATGGCCCCGCCCCGCAGTGCAATGGACACTCAAGATGTAATTTTTTTTTTCTAAGGGGATCCAGGTCCAGCGTCAGTGTCAGTATGTGTGGGTTTGTGTGTGTATGTTGCGGGGTTTTTCTCTTATTTTATTTTTATTTTTCTTTCTTTCTTTCTTTCATTTTACAGGCAAGTCAACACATCAAAAGGTACGGCTAACACTCTGAAATTTATATCTTGGAATGTGAAGGTTGTCGGAACTTCAATTAAAGCCTATAAGGTCTTAACTCATTTACAACTGAAAGGTGACATTATTTTTCTCCAGGAGACCCATCTGCGCATAAAAGAAGTAATGTGTTTAAAAAGAAACTGGATTACCCAAAAATATCACTCAAAATTCAATGCTAAGGCCAGGGGATCTGCTATACTTATCCGTAGTAACGTTTTATTTGAGCAACGCATAAAAATAGCAGATACAGACGGCCGCTTTGTTATTGTATCAGAGAATTTACAGGGCTCTATGGTTGTGCTGGCGAATTTCTATGGACCAAACTTTGATGATGACTGCTTTCTGGAATTCAAACCTGTAATTACAATACAATAGCCATATCAGATCACGCACCGGTTCTATTAGAGCTGGGACTCGGCCCACAACCTCGGCCTCCTAAACATTAGAGATTCAACTCTAACTTACTGATGAGAAATGACTTTAAGCAATTTTAAAGAAGTCATATTACACTTTTCTTTGAATTAAATGATGCTGCGGAAATATCTGGAGGCCTTCTCTGGGAGGCACACAAGGCCTACATGAGGGGTCAGCTTATAAGCTTTGTTTCCAAATTGACAAAAGAGAAGTCATCTCAAAAGACCAACTTACTAAATAATATTAAAGATCTTGACAGTAAACATTCATCTAAACCATATCCCAATTTCTATACTGAACGAGTGAAACTTCAGACCAATCTTAATTTGATCACCACCACAGCGCCTATGACTCAGCTAGTGAATACCAGACAGAATTTTGAATCTGACGATAAAGTGGGGAAATTTCTGGCCCATCAAGCTCCATTGGTCAGAATCATGCTTGACCTTTGACATCTCACTCAAAGGATGTCCAAGTAAGTTTAAAGAGACATGGCATCCATTTTTATCACTGACATTACTCCCAGAGGCAGAAACTGACGGACCCCCCCCCCTTACAATTTTTATTATTGCCCTTTTTTTTCTCTCTGTGTCTATTCATCTTATCTTATCATCATTATCTTACCTTATCAACATTTTGTTTTGTTTTCCCTTCAGATGTAAGCATTTCAATTCAATAATCATACAAATATCCCCCTCCTTTTTTTATTTTTTATTTTTACTTTTTGTGTGTGTGTGTGTGTGTGTGTGTGTGTGTGTGTGTGTGTGTGTGTGTGTGTGTGCTTGTATATGTTCACATAAGTAGAGACTGGATCTCTATTATGTCCTGTGTGTATGCGTGCGTGTGTGTAAAAGAGTGTGTATACGCATGGCCTGGATATGGGAATGTTCTGTGTTCGGGTTGGGAGGGATATGGGGAAACACAGAGCTGTATTTTCGTTTGAATATGCATACCTTTTGAAAATATTCACTGTATGTTAATGTGTTTTAAAAACTCAGTAAAAAAAGTTGGAATAAAAAATGATTAAAGTCCCACTCCGATCACTGTGCTGAGTTTTTGTAAAAGTGTTCCCAGTGGTCTTTTAATTATGATTGTCGTTTTTAGCCAAAATATGAACCCTGGATCATTTTCTACAACATAGTATCTGCAGCACAGAAGTTATAGGAGGGACTGTTGGCAACCTCCCCCTCTCGCCATTGTCACAAAACAGGTAGATGGCTGGTTCCTAATGCAGCAGATTTATCAGGTTTATTAGCTCAGCTAAAATTCCGCAAAACTAAATCAAGGTCAGGCAGGCAGAGATCAATAACGAGCATGGGAGCATCACAAAAATAATGAGAATAGTGAGGATCCAGACGAGAGTCGGGGCAGGCGTCAGGCAAAACAGAGTCAGAGACAAAACAGGGTCAGAAAATCAGAAGATCATGTCTGGATGCAGCGCTTGGTAATGCAGGCAGAGTGGCAAAAACGATACTTCCCACTGAGTGAGGCTAAGTGCAGTGCTTAAGTGTCATGTGATTGATTGACAAATGAGAGTCAGGTGTGCAATATACAGAAACTACACCCTGGGGTTGCTGGGAGATGTTGTGTGTTTATAACTCTGGAGGCGGCTCCCGCCGGTGACCAGTGGGGGAGACAGAGTTCTGACTTCTGACACCCTTTGCTGAGAGCTTGGAGCAGGGAGATTTTGAGCCTACCTGCGTATTGTCTACATCAAAACAAAGATCTTTTTCAAACCGTATTTTTTTGTCTACTCCTGATTCATAATGATTTGGAAAAAAAGAAATACTGAGAAATGCAGTTTTAAGCTTAATTTTCTTTATATATGTCCTCCATCATCAGAAAAATGCCACAAGATCATGTTAAAAGCACAAAAACAACAACTTCATTGAAGTGGGTCTTTAAATAACAAAATTGTCATTTTGTAATTGTGTACTATGTCCTATAGAGGGCAGAGGCTTTGGCATTTTTGAATTAAAACGTAGAAACTGTAAACAGCTGTCCTCAGATTAAACATGTTGCCTTTCCGGGTTGAAGTGTGCATGTGCTGGGAGTGGAAATCATCTCCAGCTGTCATGGATGTCACAGTACATTTGAGTGTCTCAAGGCTTTGGACCAAATCCATCACAGAGAGCAAAAGGCCAGATGTCATAAACTATGTCAAAAATAATTCTCTCTCAGTCTCCATCCCTGTTGCCCTCAGCAGCTCCCCCCAGGCTCAGTACCAGAATATAAATGTTTTTATTCAGGTCAGAGGACACTTAAACATCGCTTCAGCATTATACTATATGTTAACCCACCCTGCTAGTACATGTGCAGGGATTTGACAGTTTACCAACAAAAAGAAGAGAGCTTTCAGCATCCCTGCTTTACAGCAGACATTCACACAATGTGTGAACAGCTCTAGCTCTCCAGTGAGCCATAACATTGTGAAAATTAGCATCTGCTCCACAGAGCGTTTATAATGTTCGTCAACTTTTTGTCTTTACTGTCTTGCTCAATGGTACAATTCATTTTTATTCCCTTAATTGCCCAAATTTGCAGACACAGGAGGCAAAGCAAATGGTGAAACCTTTCTGTTTGCGCAAAGTCTTCACAGAAAACATACAATTTAGGAAGAAGCAGGAGAAGAACTTGAAGCATTACACATCAAATGAGTGAAATATTTGCCTCCAGAGTCAATAAAAACAAAGGATGTAAGCAATAATGATAAGATGATAAAAAAATAAAATATGAGGGTTAAAAACTGAAAAGCCAAAACTGTACTCCAAATGTTGTTTACACCAATGCAAAGCACAAAAATGTACCATATATGTATTGCAAACATCAAACACAGGTTGATTTATACATTGTAACACATTTCATGTGTAAGTCTTCTTTTTAACCCTTGTGCTATCTTAGATGACCCCACCCTTACATTGACGTGTTCTCCCTACCATGACAAAGGTGGATAAAGGTGAAGAGGATTTCATGTAATCCATGGACACCAGTGAAGATCACAAATCATTGAAGAAAAAAGGTTCAGGGCACTGTCTAGTGGGTCTAGATCACCCAACTCCCAATGTTAAAGTGCTCAGGATAGCACAAGGGTTACGAAGTTCCTGCGGCAATATTCATATAATGGAAGACATATATTAAGAAAATCATTGTTAGGGCCCGAGCACGGAGTGCAAGGACCCTATTGTAATTCGAATGTTTATTATTATTATTAGGGCCCGAGCACGGAGTGCAAGGACCCTATTGTATCTGTTAGAGTTATTATTAGGGCCCGAGCACGGAGTGCAAGGACCCTATTGTAATTCGAATGTTTATTATTATTAGGGCCCGAGCACGGAGTGCAAGGACCCTATTGTATCTGTTAGGTTTATTATTAGGGCCCGAGCACGGAGTGCAAGGACCCTATTGTATCTGTTAGGTTTATTAGGGCCCGAGCACGGAGTGCAAGGACCCTATTGTATCTGTTAGGTTTATTATTAGGGCCCGAGCACGGAGTGCAAGGACCCTATTGTATCTGTTAGAGTTATTATTATTAGGGCCCGAGCACGGAGTGCAAGGACCCTATTGTATCTGTTAGGTTTATTATTAGGGCCCGAGCACGGAGTGCAAGGACCCTATTGTATCTGTTAGGTTTATTATTAGGGCCCGAGCACGGAGTGCAAGGACCCTATTGTATCTGTTAGGTTTATTATTATTATTATTAGGGCCCGAGCACGGAGTGCAAGGACCCTATTGTATCTGTTAGGTTTATTATTATTATTATTATTTTTCTTCTGCCGGAAGAATCGCATTTTTGAGGCCTTTAACATACCCCAAAACTCACCAAATTTGGCACACACATCAGGGGTCGCGAAAAATTTCGTATTTTATGAGAAATTGGCATGGGTGCGCAAAAATGGCTCGACAGCGCCACCTACACTGACTTTTGTCCCGACGCCCCGCATACGCTTTAACGTACAAGCTTGATTTTTTCAGGGCATGTTCATCAGATGGAAACCTACAAAAAAGTCTGTAGGTACCAAGCTGTCAGTCGCACAGGAAGTCTGCTATATTGATGTCAATATGTCATTTTTGCTCTATTTTGGACATTTGCAGGCCTCCTTCTAGAACGAACTCCTCCTAGAGATTTGTGAATAATGACTCCAAACTTTGGTTTTGTAAACTAGACACATGTCCGATGTTAAATTGCAAAGCTTTTAAGTTTTTACAGAAGTTTGTGACCGTGGCGGCGCGTAGAAATTCGACGTTGTTTCGAAAACACGCCATGAAAAGAAAAATGGCCATAACTCAGCCATGCATAATCCAATCTGATCAAAAATTGATATGCATGATTGTAGTCTGACTCTGAACACATCTGCAGTGAAAGAATCTGGAAAAAGTGTAGCGCCACCTGCTGGCAAGAGGAAATGACATGTTTGACTTGGAGCATCACTACTCCGAGTAGGATGAGCCGACACACCTGAAAATGACGTCCACCTGTTGAAAAGCCATTGAAGTTTACTCTGACAAAAAACCATAACTTTCAATGCGGGGGTGTGGTCGTGACAGAGCGGCAAAGTTGGGCATCTCGCTATGCACACAAAAGTTGCTCTCACGTGCACATTCCTTGTCCAATCTCACTGAAATTCAATGGATATGATGAAGCTTCTATTCTGAACCCATGGATATGACAATCTTGGACGAGCTCTATAGCGCCACCTAGTTATTGCATTGGGCACATTCTGCCCTGTATTTTCTCTTTGCTTTGTCCGATGTGCATGAAATTAAAACTGGAGATACTCAGAAGGGTCCTCTCTCATCATGTAAAGTTTCATGGGTGTACACCTGACGGTGCCTGCGTAACAGGAAGTGGTCGATTATGTGCACCCAAATAATAGAAATTTATTATAAATCAGCCGTTTGTCTCAGGAAGCTGAGATTTCAGAATTAGATGCCTTTAATAACCTCCAGCTTTGATATGTAACACAATAGGGTCTACGAGAAACTTCATCACTTGATTTTTTTAATGAAATTTTGGACTGAACAAAGATTTTTAGCATAAATTCTGTTTAGGTTATCAGCACCAAGAATTCAACTTTCATAGGCATTTATGTGCTACTGCTTCCTAAAAAAATTCAGAATGATTGAAGTTACAGGTGACATCTTAGAGAGCATTACATCCAAAAAGGTCCGAAAACGTCTTTTTAGGCAAAACTACAAACACCTATTTTTTTTCATAACTTAATCATCATATATCAACACCATTTATTTTTTCAAATGTAGGGATCTGTGTTTGCTGCCTTCCATATTTTTTTCAGAAGTCCAGGTGAAACAGATGATTTTAAAAAAATCCTGATTCATCCCAAAACCTGTGCTTTTTCCGTCTGGACTCCAAACAAGTGTGTTTTAAAATTACTTATGCTTCAAATATCCACACCAAGTTTCACACGCATATAGCTGAACATGTCTAAATGCTTCTTGAATATTCTTTACAGATATAAAATGAACTGGTCAACTGTAGGATGTCATTTCCTCTTACATGCTTAAGTCTTTTCCTCATGCTGCAGCCTGCTCCTCAATCATCCCTGTTGCTGGAGTCAAATTTCACCCCCCCCCCCCCCCCCCCACACACACCAGCTGCCAGTTCATATGCTAACTAACCCAGAAGTGAGGTGACAAGAGTTTAGACACAAGAGGGAGGGCAGACTGCTTTTTCATTTGTTTTGTATGTCTTTCATAGATTTTTATGAATAATCATTGCTTTTCTAGTCATGTAAAATGCAATTAACCTAATATTTTATCTTTTTTTTTTACAAACAAAACATATGAATGTGCTCCAAAACAAAACCCAACTCTCAGTACAGTTCTACAGATGTAACATAAGACTTAGACAGTAAATGTCTCTTTTATCCTTTTTTAATCAATGCTGCAACTTCTTTTCCTTAATATAAATCCAATGAAATTAAACTACAAAACCAAAAAACACAACGTATAGCAAATTTCTCTAAATAAATTATGTGTATATACAATATGTAGCACTTTTAAACAAAATAATAACAAATCCTTCCAATACAAGCACAGAAAAATGGAACACAAAATTTAAAACCCAAATTTGAAATGGCAATTTTAAAAAGATAATTTTTCAGCCTGCTAAAAGTGCACAATTGTAAAAGCTCTTTTATATAGACAACTGTTTGGTTGCTTAGAGCTCTAAATATAAAAACAATGCCTTTATGGACGTGGCACGGATGGCACGGATGTTCAGCAGGGTAAACCCCAGGAAAGCAGTTGGACCTGATGGAGTTCCCGGAAAGGTTCTGCGGGCCTGCGCCGATCAACTCTCCCAGGTCTTCACAAAAATCTTCAACCCGTCGCTAGCTCAGGCTTTCATCCCTGCTTGCCTGAAGCAATGACGTCACAACCCCTGATTGGGAAAAGTTTCTTGTGAGAATTATCTAACAGAATCACCCACAAAACATTTTTTTAACACAGACATAACACAAAGAAGACAACACACCACCACTTTGGGATTGGAATGTAATTTTATTAGATTTTAACCCTTTGGAATCAAACTAAAAACGGAGCTGTCTGATTGGTCCATGGGAGAACTCATGCCAATGGGGCAGAAACCCAACAGCCAGAATGTTCCCTAACGGACTAATGATCAATACAATAATTACTATAAAATGTTCTACACATACATACGGAACTAAACGAAGTAGAACATCTATTATTTCATGAAAACAATAACATGTAATCAACCTACTTCATCAAATACGAACGATAAAAGGCATGCTGGGAAACCATGAGTGAAGCAGCTGGTCAAGACATTGATCTCAGGGTGTATTCATCTCAGCCGTCCCTCTGCTCGACCCCTGCTGGACGACTGGAGAATCACACCCCACAGAGTATTTTGCTAAAGCCTGCCGAATTTGAGCAAATCAGTTCTTTTTAGAACTTCCTCATTTCCTCTACACTTCGATCTTCGACGCCCCTGACCAGCAAGGAAGACTACCGGACCCCCAGTGAGAAGAACTCGACCCGGTTAGACGCGCCGCACCAGGACGCCTTCAGTTTGACTGTAGGTTTGTCACCACCATTTTGAATTTCCCCGCGACTTGTAAACGAACCGTTACTTTAAATCGACCATCGAACCTTTTTTACATGGCCACAATGACTACTCACCTTCTGATAATCAATTTTATTGAATAAAAAACCGTAAAAGTTGTTTA
Source organism: Oryzias latipes (assembly GCF_053564925.1). Taxonomy (NCBI): domain Eukaryota; kingdom Metazoa; phylum Chordata; class Actinopteri; order Beloniformes; family Adrianichthyidae; genus Oryzias; species Oryzias latipes. The sequence goes on from NC_136244.1 coordinate 8,760,545, forward strand.
AAATCGATAAGACGAACGTAAATAATTTGACCTTTTACTTCGTTGAACCGGGAGTGATCGCTTCCATTATGATGCGAACGTAAGTTTTAAAGACTTTTTAAAGCAAACCAACCGACGAATTTTCTTTTTAAACGGACACAAACGTACAAAATGACATGTAGAATCGATTCTGATCGACAAACAACAAGTTTCTATCCGTTTCAGAGATCGTTTTTTTGTAGTCTATCCAATCGCGGTCAAGTGAGCCGACATCTGTGGAAGTGCGGTCACGCCAGCCGTCACTGACTCTTTGCATGCGCGTTTACATCACAGTTTACGGTACACACGTCCAGCGAGCTGGAAAGACGGCATAAGCGCTGATATCACCCATATCAGTTACCCATTATAGAAATGACATGTACTGTACTCTGAAATAAATGAGAGTTATTGCATGCCCTGTATGGTTATTTAATGTAAAAATGTTTTCATTTGGATTGCATGTCTGTTCATTCCATAATAAACCACCAGAAATAACGTGTTTTGTCTGAAATATAATCAATCAGACACATTCTAAAAGTGAGATTTAACACTGACAAGAGTGTTTTGTGGGTTGTTTTTGTGGGTTGTTTTGGAGTGTTTTGTGGGTTGAACAAAAATAAGTTGTTTGTTCAGTATTTGCAGGAACACAAGTTTGTTGTTTGTTCCTGCAAATACTGAACAAACAACTTATTTGTTACCACGCATGTCTATTGAGGGTTCTCTTGTGCCTGTGAAATTAAAACGGAAGCTTACTTATAAAGGACATTATGAATATCAGTATGTTGATTCGGAACGTGTTAAGCAGGCTTTACAGTTTTTACAAAGCCATAATTCTTATTATAACAACGTGAAATTTAATAATGATTGGATTAATGGTTTTTGTAAAGAAACATCTGATGTGGTAGAAAAAGATGTTGAATGCACTGCAAATGTTGACGATTCAAATGTTTTAGGAGATGAACTTCTGCATGATAGACAGCAGCATTGCATGTTCCAGGACACTTGTCTAATGCCAGTAGACATTGGTCAAGAGGCTTTGGATCAATATTTTGATCACATTTTGAATGTAGCTCCCGCTGAAGGCAATAGTCCGGTGAAGTTGTTGTCCGATATTACAAATGAGGCTAAATGTTTTCCTGTGTTGTTTCCTAAGGGTGGACCAACATTTCATGATGGAAGACAACATCCTTTAACTCTATCACGATATTTTAACAACAGGATTCTTAATGCTGATTGTCGTTTTGCACAAAATGTGGAATATATTTTTTTTGCCCAATATATGACAGAATTAGAAAAGGTCGTTTCAAATGTTTCGATTGCAGTAAGAAAAGGTAAGTATGATTTTAAAAATAAACGAGTAGTTACTGGAGAGTTGTTGAATAGTGATGATTCTATTAAAAGGATGTTGGAATTTGATGATGGGTACAGATTTTTAAAACCAATCAGAGGTACGCCAGCATTTTGGCAGGCGGCCCAGAAAGACCTCATGGCTTGTGTGAGGCAGCTTGGAATCCCCACATGGTTCTGTTCATTTTCTTCAGCTGATATGCGGTGGAAGAATTTACTTTCCTGCATTCTGAAGCACGAAGGTAGAACTGAAACTGTGGAGCAGTTGGAATGGGCAGACAGATGTGAGCTTTTGCGTCGTAATCCTGTCACTGCTGCTCGGATGTTTGATTTTCGTTGGCATTGTTTTCTGAAAGAGGTTCTTATGTCGCCTGCATGTCCTATAGGAAAAATTAAGGATTTTTTTTATAGGGTGGAGTTTCAGCAACGAGGCTCACCACATCTTCATTGCCTGTTTTGGATAGAGGATGCACCTGTAATTGACAGAAATACAGATGCTGAAGTGATTGCATTTATTGATCGTTATGTGACTTGTGAGTTACCATCAAATATTGACTTACTGGAAATTGTTACATCTGTGCAAAAACACTCTGAAACACATGCGAAAACATGTAAAAAAAAAGGAACTGTGTGTCGTTTTAATTTTCCTAGACCACCTTCTGCACGTACGTTCATATCACGTAGCACAAGTGCTGAAGAGACACAGTCTTGTCAATGTGTGTTATCAGAGAAAGAGTCTTGCAACTGTAAAGAAAATGCACAGACACAGCAATTGAAGAAAAAAGAGGCTTCTGCATTGATTGCACACATTAAAGCTGCTCTCTCAGCTGATGGGCCAACTTATGACAATGTTGAAGATTTGTTTGGATCTGTTGGGTTAAACCAAAGCACATTTGAAACTGCATATAACTGTTGTGCTCGGAAAACCCATGTTGTGCTGAAACGTCAGATCAATGAAGTTTGGATTAATCAATATAGCAAGCCACTGTTAAAATGCTGGAATGCTAATATGGATATACAGTTTGTTGTCGACGCATATGCATGTGTTGTGTACATCATTTCTTACATCTCTAAATCAGAGAAGGAAATGGGTTTATTATTGCAGTGTGCACAAAAGGAAGCAAGCAGGGATGGAAATGCTTCTGCCAAAGAGAGTCTAAAAACATTAGGCAGTACATATTTGCACAACAGAGATGTATCTGCTCAAGAAAGTGTTTATAGACTGACAAATGCACATTTGAAAGAGTGCTCTCGGAAAGTTGTGTTTCTTCCTGTTGGTGAAAATACTGTTAAAATGAGTTTACCGTTAAAAGTACTAAAAGAAAAAGCATCAAAGCATTCTGTTAGTACAGATGATATGTGGATGACAAGCATTGTGGATAGATATAAGAACAGACCTAAGAGTGATGATTTTCCTTCAATGTGTTTAGCAGTATTTGCTTCCGAATTTCGTGTGTTGTCAAAAAATGAAAGTGCTGCTAAGCGAATAAAGTTGAACAACAACACTGGATATGTTGTGAAAAGAACCCGCACACAACCTGCTGTTGTACGTTACGTTAAGTTCTCTGAAACAAAACAGCCTGAACTGTTTTATCAAAGCAATCTGCAGTTGTTTTTGCCATACTACAGCGATAGCCAGCTGAAACCTCAAGGTTTTGAAACGTATCAAGACTTTTTTCATAAGGGCACGATAAGACTTGGTAATTCAGGTCTGCAGTTGGTAAAGTCCGTGGTAACATTAAACAGAAGTAAATTTGAAATTGATGGTGATAAATTGGTTAATGCTCAGCAAGGGATAGATAATGCTGGTGTAGTTGAAGATGGCTGGTGTGAATTATGCCCTGAGCAAGAATTGGAAAGACTTGAGTGTCAAGAGTTGTTGCAGAACCAAAAAAGTGTAGATGATGAACAGGAATTTGATATTCCTGATTTAAGAGTTTCAGCTCAACATAGCCATTTCTTTCAACTGAATAAAACAAAAATGCCTCGTAGTGATGGCTTGGCTTTAATTCGCTCTTTAAATGAAATTCAGATGGATATTTTTTACCAAGTGAGAAAATGGTGTGTGGAAAAGGTTTTGGGAAAAAAGCCAGAACCATTCCACCTGTTCATAACAGGAGGTGCAGGGACTGGTAAAACTCACCTAATTAAAGCAATACAATATGAATCAAATAGACTATTGTCTCCTCTTTGTCGTCATGTAGATGACATCTGTGTTTTGTTGACAGCTCCCACAGGAATTGCTGCGTTTAATGTACAAGCAAGTACTATACACAACACTTTCTGTATTGGTAAAGATGTCCGCTTACCTTACACACCACTGGGTGAGGAAAAATTAAATTCTTTACGTGCCATTTACAGCAGTTTACAGATTTTGATAATTGATGAAATATCCATGGTAGATCATAATTTATTAGCATATATTCATGGGCGTCTGAGGCAAATAAAGCAAACTGGTAACTCTGCATTGTTTGGAAATGTTTGTATTATTGCAGTTGGGGATTTCTTTCAATTACCTCCAGTGAGAGGAAAACCATTGTATGTAGAAAATGTGGGTATGGATCTTTGGTGTGGTGTGTTTAAAATTGTTTGCCTGGAAACCATTGTACGCCAAAAAGATCAGGAATTTGCCAAATTACTCGGCAGAGTTAGGACACGATGCAAAGGTACTGAAATGTTAAAAAGTGATATCCAACAATTGAAGTCACGTGAAACGGGAGAAGGCAGCGCTGCTTTACATATTTTCCCAACTAATGGTCAAGTAAATCAACATAATTTAACCCATCTACATTCATCCTGTCCAGATTATGTAACTATTAAAGCTCAAGATTATGTAAATTGTAAGGAAACAGGTAGACAAGTGTTACTAAGTGGTAATCATTCAAACGCTAACAATACTTGTTTAGCAGGAAGACTTCTTTTGGGGAAAAATGCACGTGTCATGCTTTGTAAAAATGTTGATGTGGCAGATGGTCTTGTCAATGGTGCATGTGGAATTGTGACTGATATTGTCTATAGAAACTCTGACTTTCCACAAATTGTTTTTGTGAATTTTGATAATAAAGACATTGGAAGACAACGGAAGAAACAGTATGAAAATCATCCAGGGCTTGTCTCAGGTTCTGTAGCCATTGTTCCAGAAGAGGAACGACTCACAGGAAGAGGTGGTCTGAGACGTCAGTTTCCTCTAAAACTTGCTTGGGCTTGTACTGTTCATAAAGTTCAGGGTCTTACCATTGATAATGTTGTTGTGTCTTTGAAAAAAACCTTTGCTCCTGGGCAGGCTTATGTTGCATTAAGCCGCGTAACAAGTTTGTCTGGTTTAATTATTCAAGATTTTAAGGAACAGGCCATTTATTGTAACAAAACAGTTTCTGAATATGTGGCAAACATGCCTCAATATCTAATAAATAAAGAAAATCTCACTTCTAGTTCATGTGACTTTAGCATTTTCCTTATGAATGTGCAAAATTTAGAGTGGCATGTAAAGGACTTAGCTTTGTGCACAAAACAGTTACATGCTAACTGCATAGCTGTAACTGAAACATGGCTTCCAAATGCCCCTTTTACTGATGCATTGAACATCAGTGGCTACAATTTTTATAGTATGCCACGCTCACTGTCTTATAGTGGAGTAGATCCTAGACTGAATGTCATTAAAGGCTTAAAACATGGTGGTGTTGGAATGTACACCGTTGAAAATATCCTGTTTGAACATGTAGAGGTACAAAGTGTAGATATTGAATGTTTAGTGCACAGATTTATTAAATCGAACATAGTCGTGGCAGTTCTGTATCGTCCACCATCATATGCCATTTCATTATTTAGAGAGAACCTTAAGAAATTAGTCGATCTGTTGGAGCCCCTGGGTGATACCATTGCTATAATGGGTGATTTCAATGACAATCTAGTAAACTCGAAGACAATAACTGATTTCATGGCACATAAAGGTTTTATTCAACTGGTTTCTGAAAACACAACGTTAAAAAATACGATAATCGATCATGTGTACTTAAAAACAACAAAATATAAAGTCGAATGTACAGTTGTACAAACATACTTTAGTGATCATGATGGGATTCTTTGTCGTTTTAAACATGTAAGTGACTGTTGATGATTGTGGCGAAGGAGAAAGGGACATCTTTATCTCTTTTAAGTCACAAACGTCTGACTTAATATAAAACGTCAAATGTTGAACTAAATACATGCTGGTGTCAGTTATTGTGGCGAAGGAGGCGGGGAGAAATGACGCATCTGCGACATTTTTATCTCTGTTAAGTCACAAACATCTGACTTAATGTAAAACGTCAAATGTTGAACTAAATACATGCTGGTGTCAGTTATTGTGGCGAAGGAGGCGGGGAGAAATGACGCATCTGCGACATTTTTATCTCTGTTAAGTCACAAACATCTGACTAAATGTAAAACGTCAAATGTTGAACTAAATACATGCTGGTGTCAGTTATTGTGGCGAAGGAGGCGGGGAGAAATGACGCATCTGCGACATTTTTATCTCTGTTAAGTCACAAACATCTGACTTAATGTAAAACGTCAAATGTTGAACTAAATACATGCTGGTGTCAGTTATTGTGGCGAAGGAGGCGGGGAGAAATGACGCATCTGCGACATTTTTATCTCTGTTAAGTCACAAACATCTGACTTAATGTAAAACGTCAAATGTTGAACTAAATACATGCTGGTGTCAGTTATTGTGGCGAAGGAGGCGGGGAGAAATGACGCATCTGCGACATTTTTATCTCTGTTAAGTCACAAACATCTGACTTAATGTAAAACGTCAAATGTTGAACTAAATACATGCTGGTGTCAGTTATTGTGGCGAAGGAGGCGGGGAGAAATGACGCATCTGCGACATTTTTATCTCTGTTAAGTCACAAACATCTGACTTAATGTAAAACGTCAAATGTTGAACTAAATACATGCTGGTGTCAGTTATTGTGGCGAAGGAGGCGGAGAGAAATGACGCATCTGCGACATTTTTATCTCTGTTAAGTCACAAACATCTGACTTAATGTAAAACGTCAAATGTTGAACTAAATACATGCTGGTGTCAGTTATTGTGGCGAAGGAGGCGGGGAGAAATGACGCATCTGCGACATTTTTATCTCTGTTAAGTCACAAAAATCTGACTTAATGTAAAACGTCAAATGTTGAACTAAATACATGCTGGTGTCAGTTATTGTGGCGAAGGAGGCGGAGAGAAATGACGCATCTGCGACATTTTTATCTCTGTTAAGTCACAAACATCTGACTTAATGTAAAACGTCAAATGTTGAACTAAATACATGCTGGTGTCAGTTATTGTGGCGAAGGAGGCGGGGAGAAATGACGCATCTGCGACATTTTTATCTCTGTTAAGTCACAATCCTCTGACTTTATGGAAATGTGGTTTCTTTTCCTGCATCTTGAATACATATTAGGCATTACAAATTTACATTTTTTTTCTGTAGTTAGCAATTGAGTAAAGAATCAAAATGCTTTTTTTTTGCATATTTCTAAATTTCAAACCATCTGATGTACAAACATATTCGAAGTACTTAAAAAGTACTTTAGAAAGTAATTGAAATTTATGTATCTATTGCATTCCTATGGCCTAGTTATTCATGATGCAGGTTTTGCTTTCCTTGCCATGTGACCTCAAAAAAAGCAAAAGACATTGGTAATGGTACTCCCAGTTACTGGGATGGGGTTCGATTCCCTACAATGTCCATGTTCTGAGGTCACATAAACACTTTTTTAATGTTAGTGCATATATGTGTCTTCATGAAATAACTCTCGTCTATTTTTAATCATAGAGAAATTTCTATAAATCTCGTCATAGGAACATCCCCACAGTAACCACCCTGACTGGAACATCAACGTGGTCCACTTCACAGCCGTGAGGCTGCAAAGTTAAACTCCAGCTGCCCCAGCAAGTGTGACAACTGCAGCAACAACCACCGACCAAGCCCTGACAGAAAACATCCCCACAAGGAACACTGCAGGCTGTTCCATGAAAAATATAGTTTTGCCATTGCCTTGCAGATCACAGTTCAAGTGATTTAGTTTTCCAGTAATATCAGTCAAACTGCGAGTTCAGATTTACCATATTCATATTAACCATATTCAGCAGACTGCTCCTCCAATAGCACCTTGAAAATCCTGTGCCGTTTTGCTTTGCAGCAGAAGTTGATTTCACAATAGGAGTCATCATGTGTCTAGAGCCAATCACTTCTGCACATAGGGCCTACTGGTGAATGACGCAGCAGTAATGAAGACATTTTGGGAAGTCTGGGTCAGCTTTACAGTGAGTGATGAAACCCGTTTTTCTATTGATCATAGCAGGAGCCCTGTCTGCAGTCACTGCTACCAGCTTTTCTAAAGGTACCTTTTTCTGCACAAAAATTCCTTCACCATGTTATACATTTCAACTCCTCTTGTAGTTGTCTGTTAGGGCAGTTGTGTCAAGAGTTCTTCTCTTGTGGACTCCAAAAGTTTGTACTGCTGCTGTCCACAGACTCATCACATTGGACATCAAACCACCTGCACTTTGTAAGATCCCAGTCCAGCTAATTAACCAAGTTATCAGACATAGCTGACACTTGTCTAAATATTGTAGTAAAAATTAGAAGAGTTCAATTGTTCTCATCCTTAGGGACAGTGATGGCAATTATCATCATTGATTGTTTCTCAAACTGAAAACAACAAGCAACAGAATACAGTTCTCCCCCCACCCCCCCCCCCCACCCCCACCCCCCACAGGCTGCTGTCATGTTAACATTAGCTTGGAGCTCCAGAAAAGAACAAGAAAGAACAAAGAGAATGGCTCGAACAAGGCGTTGCTCACGGGGCGGTCGCTCGTGCCAGGCGGTCGCACGTGCTCGGGCCCGCTAAATGCTACTTGTAGCTTTAATTATTATTATTATTATTATTATTCTACCGGAAGAGTCGCCTTTTTGAGGCCTTTAACATACCCCAAAACTCACCAAATTTGGCACACACATCAGGAGTCGCGAAAAATTTCGTATTTTATAGGAGATTGGCATGGGCGCACAAAAACGGCTCGATAGCGCCACCTACAGTGACTTTTGTCCCGACGCCCCGCATACGCTTTAACGTACAAGCTTGATTTTTACAGGGCATGTTCTTCAGATGGAGACTTACAAAAAAGTCTGAAAGGACCCACCTGTCACTCGCACAGGAAGTCTGATATATTGAGGTCAATATGTCATTTTTGCTTCATTTTGGACATTTGCAGGCCTCGCTCTAGAACGAACTCCTCCTAGAGATTTTGGAGTAATGACTTCAAACTTTGGTTGTGTAAACTAGACACATGTCCGATGTTAAATTGCGAAGCTTTTAAGTTTTTATGGATGTTTGTGACCATGGCGGCGCGTCAAAATTGGAGGTCGTTTCGAAAACACGCCATGAAAAGAAAAATGGCCATTACTCAGCCATGCAAAATCCAATCTGATCCAAAATTGATATGCATGATTGTAGTCTGACTCTGAACACATCTGCAGTGAAAAAATCTGGAAAAAGTGTAGCGCCACCTGCTGGCAAGAGGAAATGACATGTTTTACTTGGAGCATCACTACTCCGAGTAGGATGAGCCGACACACCTGAAAATGACGTCCACCTGTTGAAAAGCCATTGAAGTTTACTCTGACAAAAAACCATAACTTTCAATGCGGGGGTGTGGTCGTGACAGAGCGGCAAAGTTGGGCATCTCGCTATGCACACAAAAGTTGCTCTCACGTGCACATTCCTTGTCCAATCTCACTGAAATTCAATGGATATGATGAAGCTTCTATTCTGAACCCATGGATATGAAAATCTTGGACGAGCTCTATAGCGCCACCTAGTTATTGCATGGGGCACATTCTGCCCTGTATTTTCTCTTTGCTTTGTCCGATGTGCATGAAATTAAAACTGGAGATACTCAGAAGGGTCTTCTCTCATCATGTAAAGTTTCATGGGTGTACACCTGACGGTGCCTGCGTAACAGGAAGTGGTCGATTATGTGCACCCAAATAATAGAAATTTATTATAAATCAGCCGTTTGTCTCAGGAAGCTGAGATTTCAGAATTAGATGCCTTTAATAACCTCCAGCTTTGATATGTAACACTATAGGGTCTACGAGAAACTTCATCACTTGATTTTTTTAATGAAATTTTGGACTGAACAAAGATTTTTAGCATAAATTATGTTTAGGTTATCAGCACCAAGAATTCAACTTTCATAGGCATTTATGTGCTACTGCTTCCTAAAAAAATTCAGAATTATTGAAGTTACAGGTGAACTTTTATTCAACATTTCATCCAAAAAGGTCCGAAAACGTCTTTTTAGGCAAAACTGCAAACACCTATTTTTTTGCAAAACTTATCTTTCAAATATCAGCACAAAAAAATTAAAAACGGTAGGGATCTGTGTTTGCTGCCTTCCATATTTTTTTCAGACTTAAAAGTGTAACAGATGATTTATAAAAAATCCTTTTTCATCCAAAAACCTGTGTTAAATCTGTCTAGACTCCAAACAAACATTTTTTTATGGTAACTTATGTTTCAACAATCGACACCAATTTTCACAGACCTATAGCTAAACATGTCCCATAGCTACCTGAATATTTTCATAGATATAAAATGAACTTGTCATTCTAACATCTGGCATTCTAACATCTAACATCTTACATGTCAAAGCCTCTCTCAGCCTGGCTCTGCTGAAGGAGTCGTGTTACAACCCCGCCCCCTCCTGCTGGGACCCCTGCTATGTAAATTAGCAAGCAGTGAACAGAGAGATGAGAAGTAAGAATGGCCATTACTCAGGCATGCATAATCCAAAGACAGCCAGTTAAACACTGAAAGACATATTTTTTCGGTATGTCTTTCATAAATCTTTAGTATTAAAAACTCTCCAAGATGAATGTGCCTGACTCCACCTGCAGGTGGATCACAGACTTCCTGACGGACAGACAGCAGTATGTGAGGCTGGGGAAGCTCGTCTCAGATACTCGGACCACAAGCACCGGATCCCCCCAGGGCTGTGTCCTTTCACCCCTGTTACTCTCCCTGTACACAAACAGCTGCACAGCTGGTCACCTGTCTGTCAAACTCCTGAAGTTTGCTGACGACACCACACTCATCGGCCTCATCTCTGACGGAGATGAGTCGGCCTACAGGAGTTAAATAGCCAGGCTGGTGTCATAGTGCAGCGCTAACAACCTGGAGCTTAATGCTCTGAAGACAGTGGAGATGACAGTGGACTTGAGGAAGGCCCCAGCCCCCCTCCCCCCTGTCATCCTCTGTGACTCCCCGGTGACCTCTGTGGAGTCCTTCTGCTTCCTGGGAACCATCATCAGCCAGGACCTCAAGTGGGAGCAGAACATCAGCTCCATCACTAAGAAGGTCCAGCAGAGGATGTACTTCCTGAGGCAGCTGAAGAAGTTTCACCTCCCTGAAAAGATGCTGGTAGACTTTTACACCGCCATCATCGAATCCACCCTCACGTCCTCCATCACAGTCTGGTTCGCTGCGGCCACGGCCAGAGACAAGGCCAAGCTGCAACGCGTCATCCACTCAGCAGAGAAGGTGATCGGCTGCCACCTCCCGTCTCTCCAGGAGCTGCACATCTCCAGGACCTGGAGGCGGGCAGCCAGGATTGTAGCCAACCCCTCTCATCCAGGACATAATCTCTTTCGGCCCCTCCCTTCTGGCAAGAGGCTCCGGTCCATCAGGACCAGGACCTCGCGCCACAAGAACAGCTTCTTCCCCACTGCAGCCAGCCTGCTGAACAGAACCCCAACTCCCCCAGGTGACCCCCCCTCCACCCCCCGCCCACCAAAGGACTGTCGGTGCCACTTACAGGCCCCACCATCCCAGCCCATCTGTGCTCCCACTTTAATTCACCTTACTCTACTGTATATAGTGTGTTGTTGTTGTTAACTTAATTTTTAACTTATTCTTAATTGCACTATACACCAAGTCAAATTCCTCGTTTTGTAAAGTGCGCTCTACTGAACCTGGCAATAAAACTTTTTCTGATTCCTGATTCTGATTCTGATTCTATTAATCATTGTTTTTTATTCATTCAAAATGCAATTAAATCAATATTTTATCTTTTTTCTTTTCCTTTTTCTTTTTTTTTTTATCTCTTATATCCTTTTTTATAATCAATGTTTGAACTTCTTTTCCTTTCTATTGTCATGGTTTCAGTTTGTTGTCTTTTTTTTCGCTTTAGTTCTTGTTCTGTCTTGTTTGGTTCTGTTTCCTGTTTTATTTTGAAAGGTTTCCTGTCTTGTCATGTTTCTTGAGTTTTACTTCCTTTGGTCCCCATCTGCCCTAATCGTGTTCACCTGTGTCTTGTCTGCCCTGTCTGTATATAAGTCTTGTCTCTGCCTTCCTCCTGTGCTGGTCCATTAACTTCTGCTCATGTTGATCACGTCTTCTTGTCTGGCGTCCATGTCCCTTGCCATGCCACAGTAAGTTTTTGTTTTTAGTTTTGTCATCCTGCTCTGCAGCGCTTTTTGTTAGTTAAATAAACCCACTTGCCCTGAACCCGTTTGCCTCCCGTCTCTGCGCCTGGGTCCTACCTGCTCTCGAGCCTCCCCCCCACACGACATCTATACATCCAATGAAATTAAACTACAAATCAACAAACACAACTGATAACAAATGTCTCTAAAAAATGATGTGTATATTTGCAGAACCTTAAAAACACCAAACAAATAACAAATGCTTCCCAATTAAAGCACAAAAAATGGAACACAAAATGTAAAACCCAAGTTAGAAATTGCAATTTGAAAAAGATACTTTTTTCAGCAGCTTTTCAAAATCAATCACCAATTCTACACTTCTGTGGATGAAACAAAGAACTCCAGAACAATGAAGCCATTTCTCTAAGTCTCTCTCACCTTCAGTTTTAAACAAGGTCTGTGAAAATCCACCATACATTGGTCACATGAACTCAGAGACCTGCTAAAAGTGCACAATTGTAAAAGCTCTTTTATATAGACAACTGTTTGTTTGCTTAGAGCTCTAAATATAAAAAAAAATGCTTTTCTATCACCTAGACACAGATGGAGAACCATATCAACTGGATTAATAACAGGGTGGCATGTTTAGACAACATGAAGCTGTCCATCACATTTTTGACCTAAACATGTAAACACATCCTTGGCTCTGCGGTTAGGAAATGGTATTTGGGAATCTCTTTATACCAGGAGCCAGCCTGGCCATTGGAACATCGCCACAGTGCCCATCCAGACTGGGACAGCAACGGGGTCCACTTCAGAGCCGTGAGCTGCTGTGTTTAACTCCAGCTGTCCCAGCAAGGTAGACAACTGCAGCAACATCCACTGACCAAGCTGACAAGCCCTGGCAGAAAAGATCCCCACAAGAAAAACACTGGCTCAGGCAGGCTGGTCAAAAAAAAATAGTTTTGCCATTGTCTTGCAGCTCGCAGATCAAGTGGTTTAGTTTTCCAGTAATGTCAGTCAAGAATGCAAGTTCAGATTCACAATGTTCATATTCACCATATTCAACAGACATCTCCTCCAATAGCACCTTAAAAATCCTGTGCTGTTTTGCTTTGCAGCTGAGGTTGTTTACGATTTTCAGAATAAGAGTCATTATATGTCCAGAGCCAATCACTTCTGCACATAAGGCCTGCTGGTGAATGACGCAGCAGTAATGCAGACATTTTGGAAAGTCTGGGTCAGCTTTACAGTGAGTGATGAAACCTGTTTGTCTATTGATCATAGCAGGAGTCCCATCTGCAGTCACTGCTACCAGCTTTTCTAATTGTACCTTTTTCTGCACAAAAACTCCTTCACCGTGTTATACATTTCAACTCCTCTTGTAGTTGTCTGTTAGGGCAGATGTGTCAGGAGTTCTTCTCTTGTGGAAACCAAAAGCTATGCTGTACTGTTGCCGTCCACAGACTCATCACACTGGACGTTAACCACCTGCACTTTGCAAGATCCCGGTCCAGCTAATTGGCCAAGTTATCAGACATAGCTGACACTTGTCTAAATATTGTAGTAAAAATTAGAAGAGTTCAATTGTTCTCATCCTTAGGGACAGTGATGGCAATTATCATCATTGATTGTTTCTCAAACTGAAAACAACAAGCAACAGAATACAGTTCTCCCCCCACCCCCCCCCCCCCACCCCCCCCCCCCCCCAGGCTGCTGTCGTATTAACAATAGCTTGGAGCTCCAGAATGGACAAGAAAAAACGACGAGAATGGCTCGAGCAGGGCGTTGCTCACGGGGCGGTCGCTCGTGCCAGGCGGTCGCACGTGCTCGGGCCCGCTAAATGCTACTTGTAGCTTTAATTATTATTATTATTATTCTTCCGACTTTTCCGTCGCCTTTTTGAGGCCTTTAACATACCCCAAAACTCACCAAATTTTGTATACACATCAGGAGTCGCGAAAAATTTCATATTTTATAGGAGAACGGCATAGGTAAACAAAAATGGCTCGATAGCGCCACCTGCAAAATTTGTTTTCGCGAGCACCTCCATATGCTTTATAGTACAAACCTGATTTTAACAGGGCATGTTCATCGGATAGAAACCTACAAAAAAGTCTCTTGGGACCAAGCTGTCAGTCGCACAGGAAGTCTGATATTTTGATGACAATATGTCATTTTTGCTTCATTTTGGACATTTGCAGGCCTCGCTCTAGAACGAACTCCTCCTAGAGATTTGAGAGTAATGACTCCAAACTTTGGTTTTGTAAACTAAACACATGTCCGATGTTAAATTGCAAAGCTTTTAAGTTTTTATGGATGTTTGTGACCATGGCGGCGCGTCAAAATTGGAGGTCGTTTCGAAAACACGCCATGAAAAGAAAAATGGCCATTACTCAGCCATGCATAATCCAATCTGATCCAAAATTGATGTGCATGATTGTAGTCTGACCCTGAACACATCAGCAGTGAAAAAATCTGGAAAAAGTGTAGCGCCACCTGCTGGCAAGAGGAAATGACATGTTTTACTTGGAGCATCACTGCTCCCAGTAGGATGAGCCGACACACCTGAAAATGACGTCCACCTGTTGAAAAGCCATTGAAGTTTACTCTGACAAAAAACCATAACTTTCAATGCGGGGGTGTGGTCGTGACAGAGCGGCAAAGTTGGGCATCTCGCCATGCACACAAAAGTTGCTCTCACGTGCACATTCCTTGTCCAATCTCACTGAAATTCAATGGATATGATGAAGCTTCTATTCTGAACCCATGGATATGACAATCTTGGACGAGCTCTATAGCGCCACCTAGTTATTGCATTGGGCACATTCTGCCCTGTATTTTCTCTTTGCTTTGTCCGATGTGCATGAAATTAAAACTGGAGATACTCTGAAGGGTCCTCTCTCATAATCTGAAGTTTCATGGGTGTACACCTGACGGTGCCTGCGTAACAGGAAGTGGTCGATTATGTGCACCCAAATAATAGAAATTTATTATAAATCAGCCGTTTGTCTCAGGAAGCTGAGATTTCAGAATTAGATGCCTTTAATAACCTCCAGCTTTGATATGTAACACAAAAGGGTCTATGAGAAACTTCATACCTCTTTTTTTCCTATGCAATTTGGGACTGAACAAAGATTTTTAGCATAAATTCTGTTTAGGTTATCAGCACCAAAGACTACACTTTAATAGGCATTTATGTGCTACTGCTTCCTAAAAAAATTCAGAATGATTGAAGTTACAGGTGACATCTTAGAGAGCATTACATCCAAAAAGGTCCGAAAACGTCTTTTTAGGCAAAACTACAAACACCTATTTTTTTTCATAACTTAATCATCATATATCAACACCATTTATTTTTTTAAATGTAGGGATCTGTGTTTGCTGCCTTCCATATTTTTTTCAGAAGTCCAGGTGAAACAGATGATTTAAAAAAAATCCTGATTCATCCCAAAACCTGTGCTTTTTCCGTCTGGACTCCAAACAAGTGTGTTTTAAAATTACTTATGCTTCAAATATCCACACCAAGTTTCACACGCATATAGCTGAACATGTCTAAATGCTTCTTGAATATTCTTTACAGATATAAAATGAACTGGTCAACTGTAGGATGTCATTTCCTCTTACATGCTTCAGTTTTTTCCTCATGCTGCAGCCTGCTCCTCAATCCGCCCTGTTGCTGGAGTCAAATTTCACCCCCCCCCCCCCCCACACACACACACACACCAGCTGCCTATTCATATGCTAACTAACCCAGAGGTGAGGTGACAAGAGTTTAGACACAAGAGGGAGGGCAGACTGCTTTTTCATTTGTTTTGTATGTCTTTCATAGATTTTTATGAATAATCATTGCTTTTCTAGTCATGTAAAATGCAATTAACTTAATATTTTATCTTTTTTTTTTTACAAACAAAACATATGAATGTGCTCCAAAACAAAACCCAACTCTCAGTACAGTTCTACAGATGTAACATAAGACTTAGACAGTAAATGTCTCTTTTATCCTTTTTTAATCAATGCTGCAACTTCTTTTCCTTAATATAAATCCAATGAAATTGAACTACAAAACCAAAAAACACAACGTATAGCAAATTTCTCTAAATAAATTATGTGTATATACAATATGTAGCACTTTTAAACAAAATAATAACAAATCCTTCCAATACAAGCACAGAAAAATGGAACACAAAATTTAAAACCCAAATTTGAAATGGCAATTTTAAAAAGATAATTTTTTCAGCCTGCTAAAAGTGCACAATTGGAAAAGCTCTTTTATATAGACAACTGTTTGGTTGCTTAGAGCTCTAAATATAAAAACAATGCCTTTATGGACGTGGCACGGATGGCACGGATGTTCAGCAGGGTAAACCCCAGGAAAGCGGCGGGACCTGATGGAGTTCCCGGAAAGGTTCTGCGGGCCTGCGCCGATCAACTCTCCCAGGTCTTCACAAAAATCTTCAACCTGTCGCTAGCTCAGGCTTTCATCCCTGCTTGCCTGAAGTCATCCACTATCATCCCGATACCCAAAAAGTCCTCATCCACAGCCTTCCTCACGGACTTCCGCCCAGTTGCACTCACTGCTGTCATCACAAAGTGTCTGGAGCGGCTGCTCCTGGGACACATCAAAGACTCCCTCCCTCCAATCTTCGTCCCCCACCAGTTTGCTTACAAAGCAAACAGATCAACGGATGATGCCATTTCCATCACCCTCCACACTGCGCTGAGCCACCTGGAACACAGAGACACCTACGCCAGGATGCTCTTTGTGGACTATAGCTCAGCCTTTAACACAATCATTCCTGACATTCTGGTCAACAAACTGTCTGAACTAGGACTCCACCCACTCACCTGCTCGTGGATCAAGGACTTCCTGACAAACAGACCACAGACAGTCAAACTTGACCCCCACCTCTCCTCCACCCGGACGCTGAGCACAGGCTCCACACAGGGATGTGTGCTGAGTCCTCTGCTGTACACACTGTACACAGCAGACTGCAGACCAGCCCACACCAGCAACACCGTGGTGAAGTTTGCAGACGACACTACTGTGGTGGGGCTGATCTCTGGGGACGACGAGACGGCCTACAGAGACGAAGTCCTGAAACTCTCAAGGTGGTGTCAGGCTAATAACCTCATCCTGAACACCACCAAGACCAAGGAGATCATCCTGGACTTCAGAAAAAACAGAACAGATCCACCCCCACTCTACATCGATGGAAACTGTGTGGAGAGGGTCCACAGCTTCACCCTCCTGGGCACCACCATCTCTGCTGACCTCACATGGTCTAACAACACCATGACTGTCATCAGGAAGGCCCAGCAACGCCTGCACTTCCTGAGAAAACTTAGGAGGAACGACGTCAGCCAGGAGCTGCTGGTAACGTTCTACCGCTCAACCATTGAGAGCATTCTGTCCTATGGCATCACAGTGTGGTTTTCCCACTGCACTGAAGCAGAACGGCAGAGTCTCCAGAGAATGGTAAAGACAGCGCAGAGGATCATCGGCTGCCCCCTCCCCTCACTGAAGGACATTTACCAGTCTCGCTGCCTCAGCAGAGTGACTAGCATCACCACTAACTCCACCCATTCTGCTTTCCCTCTGTTTGAACTGCTGCCCTCTGGAAGGAGGTACAGGTCCATCAGAACCAGGACAAACAGACTAAGAAACAGCTTTTTTCCACAGGCAATTATCATACGGAATGCACATACGTCCACCAACCACACCTCACTCTAATTTTACTACAATGCGTGCAATATCCTGACTGTCTAACCGGGTCACTGTGCAATAACTTGATATTTATTAAGCTGTGCTCACAGCAACTCATGTAATTCCTTTCTATTTTATTCACAAATATTTAATATTTAACAGTTTCTGTCCATATTGTTCATTTTTGTTAAGAGTTGTAAATACAGTATTTCTTTTTCTATTCTATTTTTATTTTTATTTTATGTAACTCCTTCACTCCAAGGCTGCTGCAATTTCATTGTATCCCCATGTACAATGACAATAAACGATTCTGATTCTGATTTTATCACTTAGACACAGATGGAGAACCATATCAACTGGATTGGTAACAGCAACAACCACCGACCAAGCCGGCAAGCCCTGGCAGAAAAGATCCCCACAAGAAACACTGCAGGCTGTTCCATAAAAAATATAGTTTTACCATTGCCTTGCAGATCACAGTTGAAGTGGTTTAGTTTTCCTAAAAAAATTCAGAATGATTGAAGTTACAGGTGAACTTTTAGACAACATTTGATCCAAAAAGGTCCGAAAACGTCTTTTTAGGCAAAACTGCAAACACCTATTTTTTTGCATAACTTATCTTTCAAATATCAGCACAAAAAAATTAAAAACGGTAGGGATCTGTGTTTGCTGCCTTCCATATTTTTTTCAGACTTAAAAGTGTAACAGATGATTTATAAAAAATCCTTTTTCATCCAAAAACCTGTGTTAAATCTGTCTAGACTCCAAACAAACATTTTTTTATGGTAACTTATGTTTCAACAATCGACACCAATTTTCACAGACCTATAGCTGAACATGTCCCATAGCTCCCTGAATATTTTCATAGATATAAAATGAACTGGTCATTCTAACATCTGGCATTCTAACATCTAACATCTTACATGTCAAAGCCTCTCTCAGCCTGGCTCTGCTGAAGGAGTCGTGTTACAACCCCGCCCCCTCCTGCTGGGACCCCTGCTATGTAAATTAGCAAGCAGTGAACAGAGAGATGAGGAGTAAGAATGGCCATTACTCAGGCATGCATAATCCAAAGACAGCCAGTTAAACACTGAAAGACATATTTTTTCGGTATGTCTTTCATACATCTTTAGTATTAAAAACTCTCCAAGATGAATGTGCCTGACTCCACCTGCAGGTGGATCACAGACTTCCTGACGGACAGACAGCAGTAAGTGAGGCTGGGGAAGCTCGTCTCAGATACTCGGACCACAAGCACCCGATCCCCCCAGGGCTGTGTCCTTTCACCCCTGTTACTCTCCCTGTACACAAACAGCTGCACAGCTGGTCACCTGTCTGTCAAACTCCTGAAGTTTGCTGACGACACCACACTCATCGGCCTCATCTCTGACGGAGATGAGTCGGCCTACAGGAGTGAAATAGCCAGGCTGGTGTCATAGTGCAGCGCTAACAACCTGGAGCTTAATGCTCTGAAGACAGTGGAGATGACAGTGGACTTCAGGAAGGCCCCAGCCCCCCTCCCCCCTGTCATCCTCTGTGACTCCCCGGTGACCTCTGTGGAGTCCTTCTGCTTCCTGGGAACCATCATCAGCCAGGACCTCAAGTGGGAGCAGAACATCAGCTCCATCACTAAGAAGGTCCAGCAGAGGATGTACTTCCTGAGGCAGCTGAAAGAGTTTCACCTCCCTGAAAAGATGCTGGTAGACTTTTACACCGCCATCATCGAATCCACCCTCACGTCCTCCATCACAGTCTGGTTCGCTGCGGCCACGGCCAGAGACAAGGCCAAGCTGCAACGCGTCATCCACTCAGCAGAGAAGGTGATCGGCTGCCACCTCCCGTCTCTCCAGGAGCTGCACATCTCCAGGACCTGGAGGCGGGCAGCCAGGATTGTAGCCAACCCCTCTCATCCAGGACATAATCTCTTTCGGCCCCTCCCTTCTGGCAAGAGGCTCCGGTCCATCAGGACCAGGACCTCGCGCCACAAGAACAGCTTCTTCCCCACTGCAGTCAGCCTGCTGAACAGTACCCCAACTCCCCCAGGTGACCCCCCCTCCCCCCCCCCCGCCCACCAAAGGACTGTCGGTGCCACTTACAGGCCCCACCATCCCAGCCCATCTGTGCTCCCACTTTAATTCACCTTACTCTACTGTATATAGTGTGTTGTTGTTGTTAACTTAATTTTTAACTTATTCTTAATTGCACTATACACCAAGTCAAATTCCTCGTTTTGTAAAGTGCGCTCTACTGAACCTGCCAATAAAACTTTTTCTGATTTCTGATTCTGATTCTGATTCTATTAATCATTGTTTTTTATTCATTCAAAATGCAATTAAATCAATATTTTATCTTTTTTCTTTTCCTTTTTCTTTTTTTTTTATCTCTTATATCCTTTTTTATAATCAATGTTTGAACTTCTTTTCCTTTCTATTGTCATGGTTTCAGTTTGTTGTCTTTTTTTTCGCTTTAGTTCTTGTTCTGTCTTGTTTGGTTCTGTTTCCTGTTTTATTTTGAAAGGTTTCCTGTATTGTCATGTTTCTTGAGTTTTACTTCCTTTGGTCCCCATCTGCCCTAATCGTGTTCACCTGTGTCTTGTCTGCCCTGTCTGTATATAAGTCTTGTCTCTGCCTTCCTCCTGTGCTGGTCCATTAACTTCTGCTCATGTTGTTCACGTCTTCTTGTCTGGCGTCCATGTCCCTTGCCATGCCACAGTAAGTTTTTGTTTTTAGTTTTGTCATCCTGCTCTGCAGCGCTTTTTGTTAGTTAAATAAACCCACTTGCCCTGAACCCGTTTGCCTCCCGTCTCTGCGCCTGGGTCCTACCTGCTCTCGAGCCTCCCCCCCACACGACATCTATACATCCAATGAAATTAAACTACAAATCAACAAACACAACTGATAACAAATGTCTCTAAAAAATGATGTGTATATTTGCAGAACCTTAAAAACACCAAACAAATAACAAATGCTTCCCAATTAAAGCACAAAAAATGGAACACAAAATGTAAAACCTAAGTTAGAAATTGCAATTTGAAAAAGATACTTTTTTCAGCAGCTTTTCAAAATCAATCACCAATTCTACTCTTCTGTGGATGAAACAAAGAACTCCAGAACAATGAAGCCATTTCTCTTAGTCTCTCTCACCTTCAGTTTTAAACAAGGTCTGTGAAAATCCACCATACATTGGTCACATGAACTCAGAGACCTGCTAAAAGTGCACAATTGTAAAAGCTCTTTTATATAGACAACTGTTTGTTTGCTTAGAGCTCTAAATATAAAAAAAATGCTTTTCTATCACCTAGACACAGATGGAGAACCATATCAACTGGATTAATAACAGGGTGGCATGTTTAGACAACATGAAGCTGTCCATCACATTTTTGACCTAAACATGTAAACACATCCTTGGCTCTGCGGTTAGGAAATGGTATTTGGGAATCTCTTTATACCAGGAGCCAGCCTGGCCATTGGAACATCGCCACAGTGCCCATCCAGACTGGGACAGCAACGGGGTCCACTTCAGAGCCGTGAGCTGCTGTGTTTAACTCCAGCTGTCCCAGCAAGGGAGACAACTGCAGCAACATCCACTGACCAAGCTGACAAGCCCTGGCAGAAAAGATCCCCACAAGAAAAACACTGGCTCAGGCAGGCTGGTCAAAAAAAAATAGTTTTGCCATTGTCTTGCAGCTCGCAGATCAAGTGGTTTAGTTTTCCAGTAATGTCAGTCAAGAATGCAAGTTCAGATTCACCATATTCATATTCACCATATTCAACAGACATCTCCTCCAATAGCACCTTAAAAATCCTGTGCTGTTTTGCTTTGCAGCTGAGGTTGTTTACGATTTTCAGAATAAGAGTCATTATATGTCCAGAGCCAATCACTTCTGCACATAAGGCCTGCTGGTGAATGACGCAGCAGTAATGCAGACATTTTGGAAAGTCTGGGTCAGCTTTACAGTGAGTGATGAAACCTGTTTGTCTATTGATCATAGCAGGAGTCCCATCTGCAGTCACTGCTACCAGCTTTTCTAATTGTACCTTTTTCTGCACAAAAACTCCTTCACCGTGTTATACATTTCAACTCCTCTTGTAGTTGTCTGTTAGGGCAGATGTGTCAGGAGTTCTTCTCTTGTGGAAACCAAAAGCTATGCTGTACTGTTGCCGTCCACAGACTCATCACACTGGACGTTAACCACCTGCACTTTGCAAGATCCCGGTCCAGCTAATTGGCCAAGTTATCAGACATAGCTGACACTCATCTAGACATTGTAGTGGAAATTGAATGAGTTCTATTGTTCTCATCCTTAGGGACAGTGATAGCAATTATCATCATTGCATGAATTTTTTTCATGCTATATGCAAAAGTCTTTGTCCCTTAAGGCAACAGATTACAGCCCCCCCCCCCCCCCCCCCCAGGCTGCTGTCGTATTAACAATAGCTTGGAGCTCCAGAATGGACAAGAAAAAACGACGAGAATGGCTCGAGCAGGGCGTTGCTCACGGGGCGGTCGCTCGTGCCATGCGGTCGCACGTGCTCGGGCCCGCTAAATGCTACTTGTAGCTTTAATTATTATTATTATTATTATTATTATTCTTCCGACTTTTCCGTCGCCTTTTTGAGGCCTTTAACATACCCCAAAACTCACCAAATTTTGTATACACATCAGGAGTCGCGAAAAATTTCATATTTTATAGGAGAACGGCATAGGTAAACAAAAATGGCTCGATAGCGCCACCTGCAAAATTTGTTTTCGCGAGCACCTCCATATGCTTTATAGTACAAACCTGATTTTAACAGGGCATGTTCATCGGATAGAAACCTACAAAAAAGTCTCTTGGGACCAAGCTGTCAGTCGCACAGGAAGTCTGATATTTTGATGACAATATGTCATTTTTGCTGTATTTTGGTCATTTGCAGGCCTCGCTCTAGAACGAACTCCTCCTAGAGATTTGAGAGTAATGACTCCAAACTTTGGTTTTGTAAACTAGACACATGTCCGATGTTAAATTGCAAAGCTTTTAAGTTTTTATGGATGTTTGTGACCATGGCGGCGCGTCAAAATTGGAGGTCGTTTCGAAAACACGCCATGAAAAGAAAAATGGCCATTACTCAGCCATGCATAATCCAATCTGATCCAAAATTGATGTGCATGATTGTAGTCTGACTCTGAACACATCTGCAGTGAAAAAATCTGGAAAAAGTGTAGCGCCACCTGCTGGCAAGAGGAAATGACATGTTTTACTTGGAGCATCACTACTCCGAGTAGGATGAGCCGACACACCTGAAAATGACGTCCACCTGTTGAAAAGCCATTGAAGTTTACTCTGACAAAAAACCATAACTTTCAATGCGGGGGTGTGGTCGTGACAGAGCTGCAAAGTTGGGCATCTCGCTATGCACACAAAAGTTGCTCTCACGTGCACATTCCTTGTCCAATCTCACTGAAATTCAATGGATATGATGAAGCTTCTATTCTGAACCCATGGATATGACAATCTTGGACGAGCTCTATAGCGCCACCTAGTTATTGCATTGGGCACATTCTGCCCTGTATTTTCTCTTTGCTTTGTCCGATGTGCATGAAATTAAAACTGGAGATACTCAGAAGGGTCCTCTCTCATCATGTAAAGTTTCATGGGTGTACACCTGACGGTGCCTGCGTAACAGGAAGTGGTCGATTATGTGCACCCAAATAATAGAAATTTATTATAAATCAGCCGTTTGTCTCAGGAAGCTGAGATTTCAGAATTAGATGCCTTTAATAACCTCCAGCTTTGATATGTAACACTATAGGGTCTACGAGAAACTTCATCACTTGATTTTTTTAATGAAATTTTGGACTGAACAAAGATTTTTAGCATAAATTCTGTTTAGGTTATCAGCACCAGGAATTCAACTTTCATAGGCATTTATGTGCTACTGCTTCCTAAAAAAATTCAGAATGATTGAAGTTACAGGTGACATCTT
Organism: Oryzias latipes; assembly: GCF_053564925.1. Classification (NCBI taxonomy): domain Eukaryota; kingdom Metazoa; phylum Chordata; class Actinopteri; order Beloniformes; family Adrianichthyidae; genus Oryzias; species Oryzias latipes. The sequence continues at coordinate 8,784,052 of NC_136244.1, forward strand.
AGAGAGCATTACATCCAAAAAGGTCCGAAAACGTCTTTTTAGGCAAAACTACAAACACCTATTTTTTTTCATAACTTAATCATCATATATCAACACCATTTATTTTTTTAAATGTAGGGATCTGTGTTTGCTGCCTTCCATATTTTTTTCAGAAGTCCAGGTGAAACAGATGATTTTAAAAAAATCCTGATTCATCCCAAAACCTGTGCTTTTTCCGTCTGGACTCCAAACAAGTGTGTTTTAAAATTACTTATGCTTCAAATATCCACACCAAGTTTCACACGCATATAGCTGAACATGTCTAAATGCTTCTTGAATATTCTTTACAGATATAAAATGAACTGGTCAACTGTAGGATGTCATTTCCTCTTACATGCTTAAGTCTTTTCCTCATGCTGCAGCCTGCTCCTCAATCATCCCTGTTGCTGGAGTCAAATTTCACCCCCCCCCCCCCCCCCCCCCCCCCCCCCACACACACACACACACCAGCTGCCAGTTCATATGCTAACTAACCCAGCAGTGAGGTGACAAGAGTTTAGACACAAGAGGGAGGGCAGACTGCTTTTTCATTTGTTTTGTATGTCTTTCATAGATTTTTATGAATAATCATTGCTTTTCTAGTCATGTAAAATGCAATTAACCTAATATTTTATCTTTTTTTTTTACAAACAAAACATATGAATGTGCTCCAAAACAAAACCCAACTCTCAGTACAGTTCTACAGATGTAACATAAGACTTAGACAGTAAATGTCTCTTTTATCCTTTTTTAATCAATGCTGCAACTTCTTTTCCTTAATATAAATCCAATGAAATTAAACTACAAAACCAAAAAACACAACGTATAGCAAATTTCTCTAAATAAATTATGTGTATATACAATATGTAGCACTTTTAAACAAAATAATAACAAATCCTTCCAATACAAGCACAGAAAAATGGAACACAAAATTTAAAACCCAAATTTGAAATGGCAATTTTAAAAAGATAATTTTTTCAGCCTGCTAAAAGTGCACAATTGTAAAAGCTCTTTTATATAGACAACTGTTTGGTTGCTTAGAGCTCTAAATATAAAAACAATGCCTTTATGGACGTGGCACGGATGGCACGGATGTTCAGCAGGGTAAACCCCAGGAAAGCGGCGGGACCTGATGGAGTTCCCGGAAAGGTTCTGCGGGCCTGCGCCGATCAACTCTCCCAGGTCTTCACAAAAATCTTCAACCTGTCGCTAGCTCAGGCTTTCATCCCTGCTTGCCTGAAGTCATCCACTATCATCCCGATACCCAAAAAGTCCTCATCCACAGCCTTCCTCACGGACTTCCGCCCAGTTGCACTCACTGCTGTCATCACAAAGTGTCTGGAGCGGCTGCTCCTGGGACACATCAAAGACTCCCTCCCTCCAATCTTCGTCCCCCACCAGTTTGCTTACAAAGCAAACAGATCAACGGATGATGCCATTTCCATCACCCTCCACACTGCGCTGAGCCACCTGGAACACAGAGACACCTACGCCAGGATGCTCTTTGTGGACTATAGCTCAGCCTTTAACACAATCATTCCTGACATTCTGGTCAACAAACTGTCTGAACTAGGACTCCACCCACTCACCTGCTCGTGGATCAAGGACTTCCTGACAAACAGACCACAGACAGTCAAACTTGACCCCCACCTCTCCTCCACCCGGACGCTGAGCACAGGCTCCACACAGGGATGTGTGCTGAGTCCTCTGCTGTATACACTGTACACAGCAGACTGCAGACCAGCCCACACCAGCAACACCGTGGTGAAGTTTGCAGACGACACTACTGTGGTGGGGCTGATCTCTGGGGACGACGAGACGGCCTACAGAGACGAAGTCCTGAAACTCTCAAGGTGGTGTCAGGCTAATAACCTCATCCTGAACACCACCAAGACCAAGGAGATCATCCTGGACTTCAGAAAAAACAGAACAGATCCACCCCCACTCTACATCGATGGAAACTGTGTGGAGAGGGTCCACAGCTTCACCCTCCTGGGCACCACCATCTCTGCTGACCTCACATGGTCTAACAACACCATGACTGTCATCAGGAAGGCCCAGCAACGCCTGCACTTCCTGAGAAAACTTAGGAGGAACGACGTCAGCCAGGAGCTGCTGGTAACGTTCTACCGCTCAACCATTGAGAGCATTCTGTCCTATGGCATCACAGTGTGGTTTTCCCACTGCACTGAAGCAGAACGGCAGAGTCTCCAGAGAATGGTAAAGACAGCGCAGAGGATCATCGGCTGCCCCCTCCCCTCACTGAAGGACATTTACCAGTCTCGCTGCCTCAGCAGAGTGACTAGCATCACCACTAACTCCACCCATTCTGCTTTCCCTCTGTTTGAACTGCTGCCCTCTGGAAGGAGGTACAGGTCCATCTGAACCAGGACAAACAGACTAAGAAACAGCTTTTTTCCACAGGCAATTATCATACGGAATGCACATACGTCCACCAACCACACCTCACTCTAATTTTACTACAATGCGTGCAATATCCTGACTGTCTAACCAGGTCACTGTGCAATAACTTGATATTTATTAAGCTGTGCTCACAGCAACTCATGTAATTCCATTCTATTTTATTCACAAATATTTAATATTTAACAGTTTCTGTCCATATTGTTCATTTTTTGTTAAGAGTTGTAAATACAGTATTTCTTTTTCTATTCTATTTTTATTTTTATTTTATGTAACTCCTTCACTCCAAGGCTGCTGCAATTTCATTGTATCCCCATGTACAATGACAATAAACGATTCTGATTCTGATTATATCACTTAGACACAGATGGAGAACCATATCAACTGGATTGGTAACAGCAACAACCACCGACCAAGCCGGCAAGCCCTGGCAGAAAAGATCCCCACAAGAAACACTGCAGGCTGTTCCATAAAAAATATAGTTTTACCATTGCCTTGCAGATCACAGTTGAATTGGTTTAGTTTTCCTAAAAAAATTCAGAATGATTGAAGTTACAGGTGAACTTTTAGACAACATTTGATCCAAAAAGGTCCGAAAACGTCTTTTTAGGCAAAACTGCAAACACCTATTTTTTTGCATAACTTATCTTTCAAATATCAGCACAAAAAAATTAAAAACGGTAGGGATCTGTGTTTGCTGCCTTCCATATTTTTTTCAGACTTAAAAGTGTAACAGATGATTTATAAAAAATCCTTTTTCATCCAAAAACCTGTGTTAAATCTGTCTAGACTTAGTATTAAAAACTCTCCAAGATGAATGTGCCTGACTCCACCTGCAGGTGGATCACAGACTTCCTGACGGACAGACAGCAGTATGTGAGGCTGGGGAAGCTCGTCTCAGATACTCGGACCACAAGCACCGGATTCCCCCCAGGGCTGTGTCCTTTCACCCCTGTTACTCTCCCTGTACACAAACAGCTGCACAGCTGGTCACCTGTCTGTCAAACTCCTGAAGTTTGCTGACGACACCACACTCATCGGCCTCATCTCTGACGGAGATGAGTCGGCCTACAGGAGTGAAATAGCCAGGCTGGTGTCATAGTGCAGCGCTAACAACCTGGAGCTTAATGCTCTGAAGACAGTGGAGATGACAGTGGACTTGAGGAAGGCCCCAGCCCCCCTCCCCCCTGTCATCCTCTGTGACTCCCCGGTGACCTCTGTGGAGTCCTTCTGCTTCCTGGGAACCATCATCAGCCAGGACCTCAAGTGGGAGCAGAACATCAGCTCCATCACTAAGAAGGTCCAGCAGAGGATGTACTTCCTGAGGCAGCTGAAGAAGTTTCACCTCCCTGAAAAGATGCTGGTAGACTTTTACACCGCCATCATCGAATCCACCCTCACGTCCTCCATCACAGTCTGGTTCGCTGCGGCCACGGCCAGAGACAAGGCCAAGCTGCAACGCGTCATCCACTCAGCAGAGAAGGTGATCGGTTGCCACCTCCCGTCTCTCCAGGAGCTGCACAACTCCAGGACCTGGAGGCGGGCAGCCAGGATTGTAGCCAACCCCTCTCATCCAGGACATAATCTCTTTCGGCCCCTCCCTTCTGGCAAGAGGCTCCGGTCCATCAGGACCAGGACCTCGCGCCACAAGAACAGCTTCTTCCCCACTGCAGTCAGCCTGCTGAACAGTACCCCAACTCCCCCAGGTGACCCCCCCTCCCCCCCCCCCGCCCACCAAAGGACTGTCGGTGCCACTTACAGGCCCCACCATCCCAGCCCATCTGTGCTCCCACTTTAATTCACCTTACTCTACTGTATATAGTGTGTTGTTGTTGTTAACTTAATTTTTAACTTATTCTTAATTGCACTATACACCAAGTCAAATTCCTCGTTTTGTAAAGTGCGCTCTACTGAACCTGGCAATAAAACTTTTTCTGATTTCTGATTCTATTAATCATTGTTTTTTATTCATTCAAAATGCAATTAAATCAATATTTTATCTTTTTTCTTTTCCTTTTTCTTTTTTTTTATCTCTTATATCCTTTTTTATAATCAATGTTTGAACTTCTTTTCCTTTCTATTGTCATGGTTTCAGTTTGTTGTCTTTTTTTTCGCTTTAGTTCTTGTTCTGTCTTGTTTGGTTCTGTTTCCTGTTTTATTTTGAAAGGTTTCCTGTCTTGTCATGTTTCTTGAGTTTTACTTCCTTTGGTCCCCATCTACCCTAATCGTGTTCACCTGTGTCTTGTCTGCCCTGTCTGTATATAAGTCTTGTCTCTGCCTTCCTCCTGTGCTGGTCCATTAACTTCTGCTCATGTTGATCACGTCTTCTTGTCTGGCGTCCATGTCCCTTGCCATGCCACAGTAAGTTTTTGTTTTTAGTTTTGTCATCCTGCTCTGCAGCGCTTTTTGTTAGTTAAATAAACCCACTTGCCCTGAACCCGTTTGCCTCCCGTCTTTGCGCCTGGGTCCTACCTGCTGTCGAGCCCCCCCCCCCACACGACATCTATACATCCAATGAAATTAAACTACAAATCAACAAACACAACTGATAACAAATGTCTCTAAAAAATGATGTGTATATTTGCAGAACCTTAAAAACACCAAACAAATAACAAATGCTTCCCAAATAAAGCACAAAAAATGGAACACAAAATGTAAAACCCAAGTTAGAAATTGCAATTTGAAAAGATACTTTTTTCATCAGCTTTTCAAAATCAATCACCAATTCTACTCTTCTGTGGATGAAACAAAGAACTCCAGAACAATGAAGCCATTTCTCTAAGTCTCTCTCACCTTCAGTTTTAAACAAGGTCTGTGAAAATCCACCATACATTGGTCACATGAACTCAGAGACCTGCTAAAAGTGCACAATTGTAAAAGCTCTTTTATATAGACAACTGTTTGTTTGCTTAGAGCTGTAAATATAAAAAAAAATGCTTTTCTATCACCTAGACACAGATGGAGAACCATATCAACTGGATTAATAACAGGGTGGCATGTTTAGACAAAATGAAGCTGTCCATCACATTTTTGACCTAAACATGTAAACACATCCTTGGCTCTGCGGTTAGGAAATGGTATTTGGGAATCTCTTTATACCAGGAGCCAGCCTGGCCATTGGAACATCGCCACAGTGCCCATTCAGACTGGGACAGCAACGGGGTCCACTTCAGAGCCGTGAGCTGCTGTGTTTAACTCCAGCTGTCCCAGCAAGGGAGACAACTGCAGCAACATCCACTGACCAAGCTGACAAGCCCTGGCAGAAAAGATCCCCACAAGAAAAACACTGGCTCAGGCAGGCTGGTCAAAAAAAAATAGTTTTGCCATTGTCTTGCAGCTCGCAGATCAAGTGGTTTAGTTTTCCAGTAATGTCAGTCAAGAATGCAAGTTCAGATTCACAATGTTCATATTCACCATATTCAACAGACATCTCCTCCAATAGCACCTTAAAAATCCTGTGCTGTTTTGCTTTGCAGCTGAGGTTGTTTACGATTTTCAGAATAAGAGTCATTATATGTCCAGAGCCAATCACTTCTGCACATAAGGCCTGCTGGTGAATGACGCAGCAGTAATGCAGACATTTTGGAAAGTCTGGGTCAGCTTTACAGTGAGTGATGAAACCTGTTTGTCTATTGATCATAGCAGGAGTCCCATCTGCAGTCACTGCTACCAGCTTTTCTAATTGTACCTTTTTCTGCACAAAAACTCCTTCACCGTGTTATACATTTCAACTCCTCTTGTAGTTGTCTGTTAGGGCAGATGTGTCAGGAGTTCTTCTCTTGTGGAAACCAAAAGCTATGCTGTACTGTTGCCGTCCACAGACTCATTACACTGGACGTTAACCACCTGCACTTTGCAAGATCCCGGTCCAGCTAATTGGCCAAGTTATCAGACATAGCTGACACTCATCTAGACATTGTAGTGGAAATTGAATGAGTTCTATTGTTCTCATCCTTAGGGACAGTGATAGCAATTATCATCATTGCTTGAATTTTTTTCATGCTATATGCAAAAGTCTTTGTCCCTTAAGGCAACAGATTACAGCCCCCCCCCCCCCCCCCCCCAGGCTGCTGTCGTATTAACAATAGCTTGGAGCTCCAGAATGGACAAGAAAAAACGACGAGAATGGCTCGAGCAGGGCGTTGCTCACGGGGCGGTCGCTCGTGCCATGCGGTCGCACGTGCTCGGGCCCGCTAAATGCTACTTGTAGCTTTAATTATTATTATTTTTCTTCTGCCGGAAGAATCGCATTTTTGAGGCCTTTAACATACCCCAAAACTCACCAAATTTGGCACACACATCAGGAGTCGTGAAAAATTTCGTATTTTATGGGAAATTGGCATGGGTGCGCAAAAATGGCTCGACAGCGCCACCTACAGTGACTTTTGTCCCGACGCCCCGCATACGCTTTAACGTACAAGCTTGATTTTTACAGGGCATGTTCTTCAGATGGAGACCTACAAAAAAGTCTGAAAGGACCCACCTGTCACTCGCACAGGAAGTCTGATATATTGAGGTCAATATGTCATTTTTGCTCTATTTTGGACATTTGCAGGCCTCCTTCTAGAACGAACTCCTCCTAGAGATTTGTGAATAATGACTCCAAACTTTGGTTTTGTAAACTATACACATGTCCGATGTTAAATTGCAAAGCTTTTAAGTTTTTACAGAAGTTTGTGGCCGTGGCGGCGCGTAGAAATTTGACGTTGTTTCGAAAACACGCCATGAAAAGAAAAATGGCCATAACTCAGCCATGCATATTCCAATCTGATCCAAAATTGATATGCATGATTGTAGTCTGACTCTGAACACATCTGCAGTGAAAGAATCTGGAAAAAGTGTAGCGCCACCTGCTGGCAAGAGGAAATGACATGTTTTACTTGGAGCATCACTGCTCTAAGTAGGATGAGCCGACACACCTGAAAATGACATCCACCTGTTGAAAAGCCATTGAAGTTTACTCTGACAAAAAACCATAACTTTCAATGCGGGGGTGTGGTCGTGACAGAGCGGCAAAGTTGGGCATCTCGCCATGCACACAAAAGTTGCTCTCACGTGCACATTCCTTGTCCAATCTCACTGAAATTCAATGGATATGATGAAGCTTCTATTCTGAACCCATGGATATGACAATCTTGGACGAGCTCTATAGCGCCACCTAGTTATTGCATTGGGCACATTCTGCCCATTTTTATCTAATTGCTTTGTCCGATGTGCATGAAATTAAAACTGGAGATACTCAGAAGGGTCCTCTCTCATAATCTGAAGTTTCATGGGTGTACACCTGACGGTGCCTGCGTAACAGGAAGTGGTCGATTATGTGCACCCAAATAATAGAAATTTATTATAAATCAGCCGTTTGTCTCAGGAAGCTGAGATTTCAGAATTAGATGCCTTTAATAACCTCCAGCTTTGATATGTAACACAATAGGGTCTATGAGAAACTTCATACCTCTTTTTTTCCTATGCAATTTTGGACTGAACAAAGATTTTTAGCATAAATTCTGTTTAGGTTATCAGCACCAAAGACTAGACTTTAATAGGCATTTATGTGCTACTGCTTCCTAAAAAAATTCAGAATGATTGAAGTTACAGGTGACATCTTAGAGAGCATTACATCCAAAAAGGTCCGAAAACGTCTTTTTAGGCAAAACTACAAACACCTATTTTTTTTCATAACTTAATCATCATATATCAACACCATTTATTTTTTTAAATGTAGGGATCTGTGTTTGCTGCCTTCCATATTTTTTTCAGAAGTCCAGGTGAAACAGATGATTTTAAAAAAATCCTGATTCATCCCAAAACCTGTGCTTTTTCCGTCTGGACTCCAAACAAGTGTGTTTTAAAATTACTTATGCTTCAAATATCCACACCAAGTTTCACACGCATATAGCTGAACTTGTCTAAATGCTTCTTGAATATTCTTTACAGATATAAAATGAACTGGTCAACTGTAGGATGTCATTTCCTCTTACATGCTTAAGTCTTTTCCTCATGCTGCAGCCTGCTCCTCAATCATCCCTGTTGCTGGAGTCAAATTTCACCCCCCCCCCCCACACACACACACACACCAGCTGCCTGTTCATATGCTAACTAACCCAGAAGTGAGGTGACAAGAGTTTAGACACAAGAGGGAGGGCAGACTGCTTTTTCATTTGTTTTGTATGTCTTTCATAGATTTTTATGAATAATCATTGCTTTTCTAGTCATGTAAAATGCAATTAACCTAATATTTTATCTTTTTTTTTTACAAACAAAACATATGAATGTGCTCCAAAACAAAACCCAACTCTCAGTACAGTTCTACAGATGTAACATAAGACTTAGACAGTAAATGTCTCTTTTATCCTTTTTTAATCAATGCTGCAACTTCTTTTCCTTAATATAAATCCAATGAAATTAAACTACAAAAACAAAAAACACAACCTATAGCAAATTTCTCTAAATAAATTATGTGTATATACAATATGTAGCACTTTTAAACAAAATAATAACAAATCCTTCCAATACAAGCACAGAAAAATGGAACACAAAATTTAAAACCCAAATTTGAAATGGCAATTTTAAAAAGATAATTTTTTCAGCCTGCTAAAAGTGCACATTTGTAAAAGCTCTTTTATATAGACAACTGTTTGGTTGCTTAGAGCTCTAAATATAAAAACAATGCCTTTATGGACGTGGCACGGATGGCACGGATGTTCAGCAAGGTAAACCCCAGGAAAGCGGCGGGACCTGATGGAGTTCCCGGAAAGGTTCTGCGGGCCTGCGCCGATCAACTCTCCCAGGTCTTCACAAAAATCTTCAACCTGTCGCTAGCTCAGGCTTTCATCCCTGCTTGCCTGAAGTCATCCACTGTCATCCCGATACCCAAAAAGTCCTCATCCACAGCCTTCCTCACGGACTTCCGCCCAGTTGCACTCACTGCTGTCATCACAAAGTGTCTGGAGCGGCTGCTCCTGGGACACATCAAAGACTCCCTCCCTCCAATCTTCGTCCCCCACCAGTTTGCTTACAAAGCAAACAGATCAACGGATGATGCCATTTCCATCACCCTCCACACTGCGCTGAGCCACCTGGAACACAGAGACACCTACGCCAGGATGCTCTTTGTGGACTATAGCTCAGCCTTTAACACAATCATTCCTGACATTCTGGTCAACAAACTGTCTGAACTAGGACTCCACCCACTCACCTGCTCGTGGATCAAGGACTTCCTGACAAACAGACCACAGACAGTCAAACTTGACCCCCACCTCTCCTCCACCCGGACGCTGAGCACAGGCTCCACACAGGGATGTGTGCTGAGTCCTCTGCTGTATACACTGTACACAGCAGACTGCAGACCAGCCCACACCAGCAACACCGTGGTGAAGTTTGCAGACGACACTACTGTGGTGGGGCTGATCTCTGGGGACGACGAGACGGCCTACAGAGACGAAGTCCTGAAACTCTCAAGGTGGTGTCAGGCTAATAACCTCATCCTGAACACCACCAAGACCAAGGAGATCATCCTGGACTTCAGAAAAAACAGAACAGATCCACCCCCACTCTACATCGATGGAAACTGTGTGGAGAGGGTCCACAGCTTCACCCTCCTGGGCACCACCATCTCTGCTGACCTCACATGGTCTAACAACACCATGACTGTCATCAGGAAGGCCCAGCAACGCCTGCACTTCCTGAGAAAACTTAGGAGGAACGACGTCAGCCAGGAGCTGCTGGTAACGTTCTACCGCTCAACCATTGAGAGCATTCTGTCCTATGGCATCACAGTGTGGTTTTCCCACTGCACTGAAGCAGAACGGCAGAGTCTCCAGAGAGTGGTAAAGACAGCGCAGAGGATCATCGGCTGCCCCCTCCCCTCACTGAAGGACATTTACCAGTCTCGCTGCCTCAGCAGAGTGACTAGCATCACCACTAACTCCACCCATTCTGCTTTCCCTCTGTTTGAACTGCTGCCCTCTGGAAGGAGGTACAGGTCCATCAGAACCAGGACAAACAGACTAAGAAACAGCTTTTTTCCACAGGCAATTATCATACGGAATGCACATACGTCCACCAACCACACCTCACTCTAATTTTACTACAATGCGTGCAATATCCTGACTGTCTAACCGGGTCACTGTGCAATAACTTGATATTTATTAAGCTGTGCTCACAGCAACTCATGTAATTCCATTCTATTTTATTCACAAATATTTAATATTTAACAGTTTCTGAGACAAGGCCAAGCTGCAACGCGTCATCCACTCAGCAGAGAAGGTGATCGGCTGCCACCTCCCGTCTCTCCAGGAGCTGCACATCTCCAGGACCTGGAGGCGGGCAGCCAGGATTGTAGCCAACCCCTCTCATCCAGGACATAATCTCTTTCGGCCCCTCCCTTCTGGCAAGAGGCTCCGGTCCATCAGGACCTCGCGCCACAAGAACAGCTTCTTCCCCACTGCAGTCAGCCTGCTGAACAGTACCCCAACTCCCCCAGGTGACCCCCCCCCCCCGCCCACCAAAGGACTGTCGGTGCCACTTACAGGCCCCACCATCCCAGCCCATCTGTGCTCCCACTTTAATTCACCTTACTCTACTGTATATAGTGTGTTGTTGTTGTTAACTTAATTTTTAACTTATTCTTAATTGCACTATACACCAAGTCAAATTCCTCGTTTTGTAAAGTGCGCTCTACTGAACCTGGCAATAAAACTTTTTCTGATTTCTGATTCTGATTCTGATTCTATTAATCATTGTTTTTTATTCATTCAAAATGCAATTAAATCAATATTTTATATTTTTTCTTTTCCTTTTTCTTTTTTTTTTATCTCTTATATCCTTTTTTATAATCAATGTTTGAACTTCTTTTCCTTTCTATTGTCATGGTTTCAGTTTGCTGTCTTGTTTTTCGCTTTAGTTCTTGTTCTGTCTTGTTTGGTTCTGTTTCCTGTTTTATTTTGAAAGGTTTCCTGTCTTGTCATGTTTCTTGAGTTTTACTTCCTTTGGTCCCCATCTGCCCTAATCGTGTTCACCTGTGTCTTGTCTGCCCTGTCTGTATATAAGTCTTGTCTCTGCCTTCCTCCTGTGCTGGTCCATTAACTTCTGCTCATGTTGATCACGTCTTCTTGTCTGGCGTCCATGTCCCTTGCCATGCCACAGTAAGTTTTTGTTTTTAGTTTTGTCATCCTGCTCTGCAGCGCTTTTTGTTAGTTAAATAAACCCACTTGCCCTGAACCCGTTTGCCTCCCGTCTCTGCGCCTGGGTCCTACCTGCTCTCGAGCCTCCCCCCCACACGACATCTATACATCCAATGAAATTAAACTACAAATCAACAAACACAACTGATAACAAATGTCTCTAAAAAATGATGTGTATATTTGCAGAACCTTAAAAACACCAAACAAATAACAAATGCTTCCCAATTAAAGCACAAAAAATGGAACACAAAATGTAAAACCCAAGTTAGAAATTGCAATTTGAAAAAGATACTTTTTCAGCAGCTTTTCAAAATCAATCACCAATTCTACTCTTCTGTGGATGAAACAAAGAACTCCAGAACAATGAAGCCATTTCTCTAAGTCTCTCTCACCTTCAGTTTTAAACAAGGTCTGTGAAAATCCACCATACATTGGTCACATGAACTCAGAGACCTGCTAAAAGTGCACAATTGTAAAAGCTCTTTTATATAGACAACTGTTTGTTTGCTTAGAGCTCTAAATATAAAAAAAAATGCTTTTCTATCACCTAGACACAGATGGAGAACCATATCAACTGGATTAATAACAGGGTGGCATGTTTAGGTTTAAACTTACATCAATAGACAACATAAAGATGTCCATCACATTTTTGACCTAAACATGTAAACACATCCTTGGCTCTGCGGTTAGGAAATGGTATTTGGGAATCTCTTTATACCAGGAGCTAGCCTGGCCATTGGAACATCGCCACAGTGCCCATCCAGACTGGGACAGCAACGGGGTCCACTTCAGAGCCGTGAGCTGCTGTGTTTAACTCCAGCTGTCCCAGCAAGGGAGACAACTGCAGCAACATCCACTGACCAAGCTGACAAGCCCTGGCAGAAAAGATCCCCACAAGAAAAACACTGGCTAAGGCAGGCTGTTCAAAAAAAAATAGTTTTGCCATTGTCTTGCAGCTCGCAGATCAAGTGGTTTAGTTTTCCAGTAATGTCAGTCAAGAATGCAAGTTCAGATTCACAATGTTCATATTCACCATATTCAACAGACATCTCCTCCAATAGCACCTTAAAAATCCTGTGCTGTTTTGCTTTGCAGCTGAGGTTGTTTACGATTTTCAGAATAAGAGTCATTATATGTCCAGAGCCAATCACTTCTGCACATAAGGCCTGCTGGTGAATGACGCAGCAGTAATGCAGACATTTTGGAAAGTCTGGGTCAGCTTTACAGTGAGTGATGAAACCTGTTTGTCTATTGATCATAGCAGGAGTCCCATCTGCAGTCACTGCTACCAGCTTTTCTAATTGTACCTTTTTCTGCACAAAAACTCCTTCACCGTGTTATACATTTCAACTCCTCTTGTAGTTGTCTGTTAGGGCAGATGTGTCAGGAGTTCTTCTCTTGTGGAAACCAAAAGCTATGCTGTACTGTTGCCGTCCACAGACTCATCACACTGGACGTTAACCACCTGCACTTTGCAAGATCCCGGTCCAGCTAATTGGCCAAGTTATCAGACATAGCTGACACTCATCTAGACATTGTAGTGGAAATTGAATGAGTTCTATTGTTCTCATCCTTAGGGACAGTGATAGCAATTATCATCATTGCTTGAATTTTTTTCATGCTATATGCAAAAGTCTTTGTCCCTTAAGGCAACAGATTACAGCCCCCCCCCCCCCCCCCCCCCCCCAGGCTGCTGTCGTATTAACATTAGCTTGGAGCTCCAGAATGGACAAGAAAAGACGACGAGAATGGCTCGAGCAGGGCGTTGCTCACGGGGGGGGTCGCTCGTGCCATGCGGTCGCACGTGCTCGGGCCCGCTAAATGCTACTTGTAGCTTTAATTATTATTATTATTCTTTTTCTTCCGACGGAAGAGTCGCCTTTTTGAGGCCTTTAACATACCCCAAAACTCACCAAATTTTGTATACACATCAGGAGTCGCGAAAAATTTCATATTTTATAGGAGAACGGCATAGGTAAACAAAAATGGCTCGATAGCGCCACCTGCAAAATTTGTTTTCGCGAGCACCTCCATATGCTTTATAGTACAAACCTGATTTTAACAGGGCATGTTCATCGGATAGAAACCTACAAAAAAGTCTCTTGGGACCAAGCTGTCAGTCGCACAGGAAGTCTGATATTTTGATGACAATATGTCATTTTTGCTGTATTTTGGTCATTCGCAGGCCTCGCTCTAGAACGAACTCCTCCTAGAGATTTGAGAGTAATGACTCCAAACTTTGGTTTTGTAAACTAGACACATGTCCGATGTTAAATTGCAAAGCTTTTAAGTTTTTATGGATGTTTGTGACCATGGCGGCGCGTCAAAATTGGAGGTCGTTTCGAAAACACGCCATGAAAAGAAAAATGGCCATTACTCAGCCATGCATAATCCAATCTGATCCAAAATTGATGTGCATGATTGTAGTCTGACTCTGAACACATCTGCAGTGAAAAAATCTGGAAAAAGTGTAGCGCCACCTGCTGGCAAGAGGAAATGACATGTTTTACTTGGAGCATCACTACTCCGAGTAGGATGAGCCGACACACCTGAAAATGACGTCCACCTGTTGAAAAGCCATTGAAGTTTACTCTGACAAAAAACCATAACTTTCAATGCGGGGGTGTGGTCGTGACAGAGCGGCAAAGTTGGGCATCTCGCTATGCACACAAAAGTTGCTCTCACGTGCACATTCCTTGTCCAATCTCACTGAAATTCAATGGATATGATGAATCTTCTATTCTGAACCCATGGATATGACAATCTTGGACGAGCTCTATAGCGCCACCTAGTTATTGCATTGGGCACATTCTGCCCTGTATTTTCTCTTTGCTTTGTCCGATGTGCATGAAATTAAAACTGGAGATACTCAGAAGGGTCCTCTCTCATCATGTAAAGTTTCATGGGTGTACACCTGACGGTGCCTGCGTAACAGGAAGTGGTCGATTATGTGCACCCAAATAATAGAAATTTATTATAAATCAGCCGTTTGTCTCAGGAAGCTGAGATTTCAGAATTAGATGCCTTTAATAACCTCCAGCTTTGATATGTAACACTATAGGGTCTACGAGAAACTTCATCACTTGATTTTTTTAATGAAATTTTGGACTGAACAAAGATTTTTAGCATAAATTCTGTTTAGGTTATCAGCACCAAGAATTCAACTTTCATAGGCATTTATGTGCTACTGCTTCCTAAAAAAATTCAGAATGATTGAAGTTACAGGTGACATCTTAGAGAGCATTACATCCAAAAAGGTCCGAAAACGTCTTTTTAGGCAAAACTACAAACACCTATTTTTTTTCATAACTTAATCATCATATATCAACACCATTTATTTTTTTAAATGTAGGGATCTGTGTTTGCTGCCTTCCATATTTTTTTCAGAAGTCCAGGTGAAACAGATGATTTTAAAAAAATCCTGATTCATCCCAAAACCTGTGCTTTTTCCGTCTGGACTCCAAACAAGTGTGTTTTAAAATTACTTATGCTTCAAATATCCACACCAAGTTTCACACGCATATAGCTGAACATGTCTAAATGCTTCTTGAATATTCTTTACAGATATAAAATGAACTGGTCAACTGTAGGATGTCATTTCCTCTTACATGCTTAAGTCTTTTCCTCATGCTGCAGCCTGCTCCTCAATCATCCCTGTTGCTGGAGTCAAATTTCACCCCCCCCCCCCCCCACACACACACACCAGCTGCCAGTTCATATGCTAACTAACCCAGAAGTGAGGTGACAAGAGTTTAGACACAAGAGGGAGGGCAGACTGCTTTTTCATTTGTTTTGTATGTCTTTCATAGATTTTTATGAATAATCATTGCTTTTCTAGTCATGTAAAATGCAATTAACCTAATATTTTATCTTTTTTTTTTAAAAACAAAACATATGAATGTGCTCCAAAACAAAACCCAACTCTCAGTACAGTTCTACAGATGTAACATAAGACTTAGACAGTAAATGTCTCTTTTATCCTTTTTTAATCAATGCTGCAACTTCTTTTCCTTAATATAAATCCAATGAAATTAAACTACAAAACCAAAAAACACAACGTATAGCAAATTTCTCTAAATAAATTATGTGTATATACAATATGTAGCACTTTTAAACAAAATAATAACAAATCCTTCCAATACAAGCACAGAAAAATGGAACACAAAATTTAAAACCCAAATTTGAAATGGCAATTTTAAAAAGATAATTTTTTCAGCCTGCTAAAAGTGCACAATTGTAAAAGCTCTTTTATATAGACAACTGTTTGGTTGCTTAGAGCTCTAAATATAAAAACAATGCCTTTATGGACGTGGCACGGATGGCACGGATGTTCAGCAGGGTAAACCCCAGGAAAGCGGCGGGACCTGATGGAGTTCCCGGAAAGGTTCTGCGGGCCTGCGCCGATCAACTCTCCCAGGTCTTCACAAAAATCTTCAACCTGTCGCTAGCTCAGGCTTTCATCCCTGCTTGCCTGAAGTCATCCACTATCATCCCGATACCCAAAAAGTCCTCATCCACAGCCTTCCTCACGGACTTCCGCCCAGTTGCACTCACTGCTGTCATCACAAAGTGTCTGGAGCGGCTGCTCCTGGGACACATCAAAGACTCCCTCCCTCCAATCTTCGTCCCCCACCAGTTTGCTTACAAAGCAAACAGATCAACGGATGATGCCATTTCCATCACCCTCCACACTGCGCTGAGCCACCTGGAACACAGAGACACCTACGCCAGGATGCTCTTTGTGGACTATAGCTCAGCCTTTAACACAATCATTCCTGACATTCTGGTCAACAAACTGTCTGAACTAGGACTCCACCCACTCACCTGCTCGTGGATCAAGGACTTCCTGACAAACAGACCACAGACAGTCAAACTTGACCCCCACCTCTCCTCCACCCGGACGCTGAGCACAGGCTCCACACAGGGATGTGTGCTGAGTCCTCTGCTGTATACACTGTACACAGCAGACTGCAGACCAGCCCACACCAGCAACACCGTGGTGAAGTTTGCAGACGACACTACTGTGGTGGGGCTGATCTCTGGGGACGACGAGACGGCCTACAGAGACGAAGTCCTGAAACTCTCAAGGTGGTGTCAGGCTAATAACCTCATCCTGAACACCACCAAGACCAAGGAGATCATCCTGGACTTCAGAAAAAACAGAACAGATCCACCCCCACTCTACATCGATGGAAACTGTGTGGAGAGGGTCCACAGCTTCACCCTCCTGGGCACCACCATCTCTGCTGACCTCACATGGTCTAACAACACCATGACTGTCATCAGGAAGGCCCAGCAACGCCTGCACTTCCTGAGAAAACTTAGGAGGAACGACGTCAGCCAGGAGCTGCTGGTAACGTTCTACCGCTCAACCATTGAGAGCATTCTGTCCTATGGCATCACAGTGTGGTTTTCCCACTGCACTGAAGCAGAACGGCAGAGTCTCCAGAGAGTGGTAAAGACAGCGCAGAGGATCATCGGCTGCCCCCTCCCCTCACTGAAGGACATTTACCAGTCTCGCTGCCTCAGCAGAGTGACTAGCATCACCACTAACTCCACCCATTCTGCTTTCCCTCTGTTTGAACTGCTGCCCTCTGGAAGGAGGTACAGGTCCATCAGAACCAGGACAAACAGACTAAGAAACAGCTTTTTTCCACAGGCAATTATCATACGGAATGCACATACGTCCACCAACCACACCTCACTCTAATTTTACTACAATGCGTGCAATATCCTGACTGTCTAACCGGGTCACTGTGCAATAATTTGATATTTATTAAGCTGTGCTCACAGCAACTCATGTAATTCCATTCTATTTTATTCACAAATATTTAATATTTAACAGTTTCTGTCCATATTGTTCATTTTTTGTTAAGAGTTGTAAATACAGTATTTCTTTTTCTATTCTATTTTTATTTTTATTTTATGTAACTCCTTCACTCCAAGGCTGCTGCAATTTCATTGTATCCCCATGTACAATGACAATAAACGATTCTGATTCTGATTATATCACTTAGACACAGATGGAGAACCATATCAACTGGATTGGTAACAGCAACAACCACCGACCAAGCCGGCAAGCCCTGGCAGAAAAGATCCCCACAAGAAACACTGCAGGCTGTTCCATAAAAAATATAGTTTTACCATTGCCTTGCAGATCACAGTTGAAGTGGTTTAGTTTTCCTAAAAAAATTCAGAATGATTGAAGTTACAGGTGAACTTTTAGACAACATTTGATCCAAAAAGGTCCAAAAACGTCTTTTTAGGCAAAACTGCAAACACCTATTTTTTTGCATAACTTATCTTTCAAATATCAGCACAAAAAAATTAAAAACGGTAGGGATCTGTGTTTGCTGCCTTCCATATTTTTTTCAGACTTAAAAGTGTAACAGATGATTTATAAAAAATCCTTTTTCATCCAAAAACCTGTGTTAAATCTGTCTAGACTTAGTATTAAAAACTCTCCCAGATGAATGTGCCTGACTCCACCTGCAGGTGGATCACAGACTTCCTGACGGACAGACAGCAGTATGTGAGGCTGGGGAAGCTCGTCTCAGATACTCGGACCACAAGCACCGGATCCCCCCAGGGCTGTGTCCTTTCACCCCTGTTACTCTCCCTGTACACAAACAGCTGCACAGCTGGTCACCTGTCTGTCAAACTCCTGAAGTTTGCTGACGACACCACACTCATCGGCCTCATCTCTGACGGAGATGAGTCGGCCTACAGGAGTGAAATAGCCAGGCTGGTGTCATAGTGCAGCGCTAACAACCTGGAGCTTAATGCTCTGAAGACAGTGGAGATGACAGTGGACTTCAGGAAGGCCCCAGCCCCCCTCCCCCCTGTCATCCTCTGTGACTCCCCGGTGACCTCTGTGGAGTCCTTCTGCTTCCTGGGAACCATCATCAGCCAGGACCTCAAGTGGGAGCAGAACATCAGCTCCATCACTAAGAAGGTCCAGCAGAGGATGTACTTCCTGAGGCAGCTGAAGAAGTTTCACCTCCCTGAAAAGATGCTGGTAGACTTTTACACCGCCATCATCGAATCCACCCTCACGTCCTCCATCACAGTCTGGTTCGCTGCGGCCACGGCCAGAGACAAGGCCAAGCTGCAACGCGTCATCCACTCAGCAGAGAAGGTGATCGGCTGCCACCTCCCGTCTCTCCAGGAGCTGCACATCTCCAGGACCTGGAGGCGGGCAGCCAGGATTGTAGCCAACCCCTCTCATCCAGGACATAATCTCTTTTGGCCCCTCCCTCCTGGCAAGAGGCTCCGGTCCATCAGGACCAGGACCTCGCGCCACAAGAACAGCTTATTCCACACTGCAGTCAGCCTGCTGAACAGTACCCCAACTCCCCCAGGTGACCCCCCCCCCCCCCGCCCACCAAAGGACTGTCGGTGCCACTTACAGGCCCCACCATCCCAGCCCATCTGTGCTCCCACTTTAATTCACCTTACTCTACTGTATATAGTGTGTTGTTGTTGTTAACTTAATTTTTAACTTATTCTTAATTGCACTATACACCAAGTCAAATTCCTCGTTTTGTAAAGTGCGCTCTACTGAACCTGGCAATAAAACTTTTTCTGATTTCTGATTCTATTAATCATTGTTTTTTATTCATTCAAAATGCAATTAAATCAATATTTTATCTTTTTTCTTTTCCTTTTTCTTTTTTTTTATCTCTTATATCCTTTTTTATAATCAATGTTTGAACTTCTTTTCCTTTCTATTGTCATGGTTTCAGTTTGTTGTCTTTTTTTTTCGCTTTAGTTCTTGTTCTGTCTTGTTTGGTTCTGTTTCCTGTTTTATTTTGAAAGGTTTCCTGTCTTGTCATGTTTCTTGAGTTTTACTTCCTTTGGTCCCCATCTGCCCTAATCGTGTTCACCTGTGTCTTGTCTGCCCTGTCTGTATATAAGTCTTGTCTCTGCCTTCCTCCTGTGCTGGTCCATTAACTTCTGCTCATGTTGATCACGTCTTCTTGTCTAGCGTCCATGTCCCTTGCCATGCCACAGTAAGTTTTTGTTTTTAGTTTTGTCATCCTGCTCTGCAGCACTTTTTGTTAGTTAAATAAACCCACTTGCCCTGAACCCGTTTGCCTCCCGTCTTTGCGCCTGGGTCCTACCTGCTCTCGAGCCTCCCCCCCACACGACATCTATACATCCAATGAAATTAAACTACAAATCAACAAACACAACTGATAACAAATGTCTCTAAAAAATGATGTGTATATTTGCAGAACCTTAAAAACACCAAACAAATAACAAATGCTTCCCAATTAAAGCACAAAAAATGGAACACAAAATGTAAAACCCAAGTTAGAAATTGCAATTTGAAAAAGATACTTTTTTCATCAGCTTTTCAAAATCAATCACCAATTCTACTCTTCTGTGGATGAAACAAAGTACTCCAGAACAATGAAGCCATTTCTCTAAGTCTCTCTCACCTTCAGTTTTAAACAAGGTCTGTGAAAATCCACCATACATTGGTCACATGAACTCAGAGACCTGCTAAAAGTGCACAATTGTAAAAGCTCTTTTATATAGACAACTGTTTGTTTGCTTAGAGCTCTAAATATAAAAAAAATGTTTTTCTATCACCTAGACACAGATGGAGAACCATATCAACTGGATTAATAACAGGGTGGCATGTTTAGACAACATGAAGCTGTCCATCACATTTTTGACCTAAACATGTAAACACATCCTTGGCTCTGCGGTTAGGAAATGGTATTTGGGAATCTCTTTATACCAGGAGCCAGCCTGGCCATTGGAACATCGCCACAGTGCCCATCCAGACTGGGACAGCAACGGGGTCCACTTCAGAGCCGTGAGCTGCTGTGTTTAACTCCAGCTGTCCCAGCAAGGGAGACAACTGCAGCAACATCCACTGACCAAGCTGACAAGCCCTGGCAGAAAAGATCCCCACAAGAAAAACACTGGCTAAGGCAGGCTGGTCAAAAAAAAAATAGTTTTGCCATTGTCTTGCAGCTCGCAGATCAAGTGGTTTAGTTTTCCAGTAATGTCAGTCAAGAATGCAAGTTCAGATTCACAATGTTCATATTCACCATATTCAACAGACATCTCCTCCAATAGCACCTTAAAAATCCTGTGCTGTTTTGCTTTGCAGCTGAGGTTGTTTACGATTTTCAGAATAAGAGTCATTATATGTCCAGAGCCAATCACTTCTGCACATAAGGCCTGCTGGTGAATGACGCAACAGTAATGCAGACATTTTGGAAAGTCTGGGTCAGCTTTACAGTGAGTGATGAAACCTGTTTGTCTATTGATCATAGCAGGAGTCCCATCTGCAGTCACTGCTACCAGCTTTTCTAATTGTACCTTTTTCTGCACAAAAACTCCTTCACCGTGTTATACATTTCAACTCCTCTTGTAGTTGTCTGTTAGGGCAGATGTGTCAGGAGTTCTTCTCTTGTGGAAACCAAAAGCTATGCTGTACTGTTGCCGTCCACAGACTCATCACACTGGACGTTAACCACCTGCACTTTGCAAGATCCCGGTCCAGCTAATTGGCCAAGTTATCAGACATAGCTGACACTCATCTAGACATTGTAGTGGAAATTGAATGAGTTCTATTGTTCTCATCCTTAGGGACAGTGATAGCAATTATCATCATTGCTTGAATTTTTTTCATGCTATATGCAAAAGTCTTTGTCCCTTAAGGCAACAGATTACAGCCCCCCCCCCCCCCCCCAGGCTGCTGTCGTATTAACAATAGCTTGGAGCTCCAGAATGGACAAGAAAAAACGACGAGAATGGCTCGAGCAGGGCATTGCTCACGGGGCGGTCGCTCGTGCCGTGCGGTCGCACGTGCTCGGGCCCGCTAAATGCTACTTGTAGCTTTAATTATTATTATTATTTTTCTTCTGCCGGAAGAATCGCATTTTTGAGGCCTTTAACATACCCCAAAACTCACCAAATTTGGCACACACATCAGGGGTCGCGAAAAATTTCGTATTTTATGAGAAATTGGCATGGGTGCGCAAAAATGGCTCGACAGCGCCACCTACACTGACTTTTGTCCCGACGCCCCGCATACGCTTTAACGTACAAGCTTGATTTTTTCAGGGCATGTTCATCAGATGGAAACCTACAAAAAAGTCTGTAGGTACCAAGCTGTCAGTCGCACAGGAAGTCTGCTATATTGGTGTCAATATGTCATTTTTGCTCTATTTTGGACATTTGCAGGCCTCCTTCTAGAACGAACTCCTCCTAGAGATTTGTGAGTAATGACTCCAAACTTTGGTTTTGTAAACTAGACACATGTCCGATGTTAAATTGCAAAGCTTTTAAGTTTTTACAGAAGTTTGTGACCGTGGCGGCGCGTAGAAATTCGACGTTGTTTCGAAAACACGCCATGAAAAGAAAAATGGCCATAACTCAGCCATGCATAATCCAATCTGATCAAAAATTGATATGCATGATTGTAGTCTGACTCTGAACACATCTGCAGTGAAAGAATCTGGAAAAAGTGTAGCGCCACCTGCTGGCAAGAGGAAATGACATGTTTGACTTGGAGCATCACTGCTCCGAGTAGGATGAGCCGACACACCTGAAAATGACGTCCACCTGTTGAAAAGCCATTGAAGTTTACTCTGACAAAAAACCATAACTTTCAATGCGGGGGTGTGGTCGTGACAGAGCGGCAAAGTTGGGCATCTCGCTATGCACACAAAAGTTGCTCTCACGTGCACATTCCTTGTCCAATCTCACTGAAATTCAATGGATATGATGAAGCTTCTATTCTGAACCCATGGATATGACAATCTTGGACGAGCTCTATAGCGCCACCTAGTTATTGCATTGGGCACATTCTGCCCTGTATTTTCTCTTTGCTTTGTCCGATGTGCATGAAATTAAAACTGGAGATACTCAGAAGGGTCCTCTCTCATCATGTAAAGTTTCATGGGTGTACACCTGACGGTGCCTGCGTAACAGGAAGTGGTCGATTATGTGCACCCAAATAATAGAAATTTATTATAAATCAGCCGTTTGTCTCAGGAAGCTGAGATTTCAGAATTAGATGCCTTTAATAACCTCCAGCTTTGATATGTAACACTATAGGGTCTACGAGAAACTTCATCACTTGATTTTTTTAATGAAATTTTGGACTGAACAAAGATTTTTAGCATAAATTCTGTTTAGGTTATCAGCACCAAGAATTCAACTTTCATAGGCATTTATGTGCTACTGCTTCCTAAAAAAATTCAGAATGATTGAAGTTACAGGTGACATCTTAGAGAGCATTACATCCAAAAAGGTCCGAAAACGTCTTTTTAGGCAAAACTACAAACACCTATTTTTTTTCATAACTTAATCATCATATATCAACACCATTTATTTTTTCAAATGTAGGGATCTGTGTTTGCTGCCTTCCATATTTTTTTCAGAAGTCCAGGTGAAACAGATGATTTTAAAAAAATCCTGATTCATCCCAAAACCTGTGCTTTTTCCGTCTGGACTCCAAACAAGTGTGTTTTAAAATTACTTATGCTTCAAATATCCACACCAAGTTTCACACGCATATAGCTGAACATGTCTAAATGCTTCTTGAATATTCTTTACAGATATAAAATGAACTGGTCAACTGTAGGATGTCATTTCCTCTTACATGCTTAAGTCTTTTCCTCATGCTGCAGCCTGCTCCTCAATCATCCCTGTTGCTGGAGTCAAATTTCATCCCCCCCCCCCCCCCCCCCCCACACACACACACCAGCTGCCTATTCATATGCTAACTAACCCAGAAGTGAGGTGACAAGAGTTTAGACACAAGAGGGAGGGCAGACTGCTTTTTCATTTGTTTTGTATGTCTTTCATAGATTTTTATGAATAATCATTGCTTTTCTAGTCATGTAAAATGCAATTAACCTAATATTTTATCTTTTTTTTTTACAAACAAAACATATGAATGTGCTCCAAAACAAAACCCAACTCTCAGTACAGTTCTACAGATGTAACATAAGACTTAGACAGTAAATGTCTCTTTTATCCTTTTTTAATCAATGCTGCAACTTCTTTTCCTTAATATAAATCCAATGAAATTAAACTACAAAACCAAAAAACACAACGTATAGCAAATTTCTCTAAATAAATTATGTGTATATACAATATGTAGCACTTTTAAACAAAATAATAACAAATCCTTCCAATACAAGCACAGAAAAATGGAACACAAAATTTAAAACCCAAATTTGAAATGGCAATTTTAAAAAGATAATTTTTTCAGCCTGCTAAAAGTGCACAATTGTAAAAGCTCTTTTATATAGACAACTGTTTGGTTGCTTAGAGCTCTAAATATAAAAACAATGCCTTTATGGACGTGGCACGGATGGCACGGATGTTCAGCAGGGTAAACCCCAGGAAAGCGGCGGGACCTGATGGAGTTCCCGGAAAGGTTCTGCGGGCCTGCGCCGATCAACTCTCCCAGGTCTTCACAAAAATCTTCAACCTGTCGCTAGCTCAGGCTTTCATCCCTGCTTGCCTGAAGTCATCCACTATCATCCCGATACCCAAAAAGTCCTCATCCACAGCCTTCCTCACGGACTTCCGCCCAGTTGCACTCACTGCTGTCATCACAAAGTGTCTGGAGCGGCTGCTCCTGGGACACATCAAAGACTCCCTCCCTCCAATCTTCGTCCCCCACCAGTTTGCTTACAAAGCAAACAGATCAACGGATGATGCCATTTCCATCACCCTCCACACTGCGCTGAGCCACCTGGAACACAGAGACACCTACGCCAGGATGCTCTTTGTGGACTATAGCTCAGCCTTTAACACAATCATTCCTGACATTCTGGTCAACAAACTGTCTGAACTAGGACTCCACCCACTCACCTGCTCGTGGATCAAGGACTTCCTGACAAACAGACCACAGACAGTCAAACTTGACCCCCACCTCTCCTCCACCCGGACGCTGAGCACAGGCTCCACACAGGGATGTGTGCTGAGTCCTCTGCTGTATACACTGTACACAGCAGACTGCAGACCAGCCCACACCAGCAACACCGTGGTGAAGTTTGCAGACGACACTACTGTGGTGGGGCTGATCTCTGGGGACGACGAGACGGCCTACAGAGACGAAGTCCTGAAACTCTCAAGGTGGTGTCAGGCTAATAACCTCATCCTGAACACCACCAAGACCAAGGAGATCATCCTGGACTTCAGAAAAAACAGAACAGATCCACCCCCACTCTACATCGATGGAAACTGTGTGGAGAGGGTCCACAGCTTCACCCTCCTGGGCACCACCATCTCTGCTGACCTCACATGGTCTAACAACACCATGACTGTCATCAGGAAGGCCCAGCAACGCCTGCACTTCCTGAGAAAACTTAGGAGGAACGACGTCAGCCAGGAGCTGCTGGTAACGTTCTGCCGCTCAACCATTGAGAGCATTCTGTCCTATGGCATCAAAGTGTGGTTTTCCCACTGCACTGAAGCAGAACGGCAGAGCCTCCAGGGAGTGGTAAAGACAGCGCAGAGGATCATCGGCTGCCCCCTCCCCTCACTGAAGGACATTTACCAGTCTCGCTGCATCAGCAGAGTGACTAGCATCACCACTAACTCCACCCATTCTGCTTTCCCTCTGTTTGAACTGCTGCCCTCTGGAAGGAGGTACAGGTCCATCAGAACCAGGACAAACAGACTAAGAAACAGCTTTTTTCCACAGGCAATTATCATACGGAATGCACATACGTCCACCAACCACACCTCACTCTAATTTTACTACAATGCGTGCAATATCCTGACTGTCTAACCGGGTCACTGTGCAATAATTTGATATTTATTAAGCTGTGCTCACAGCAACTCATGTAATTCCATTCTATTTTATTCACAAATATTTAATATTTAACAGTTTCTGTCCATATTGTTCATTTTTTGTTAAGAGTTGTAAATACAGTATTTCTTTTTCTATTCTATTTTTATTTTTATTTTATGTAACTCCTTCACTCCAAGGCTGCTGCAATTTCATTGTATCCCCATGTACAATGACAATAAACGATTCTGATTCTGATTATATCACTTAGACACAGATGGAGAACCATATCAACTGGATTGGTAACAGCAACAACCACCGACCAAGCCGGCAAGCCCTGGCAGAAAAGATCCCCACAAGAAACACTGCAGGCTGTTCCATAAAAAATATAGTTTTACCATTGCCTTGCAGATCACAGTTGAAGTGGTTTAGTTTTCCTAAAAAAATTCAGAATGATTGAAGTTACAGGTGAACTTTTAGACAACATTTCATCCAAAAAGGTCCGAAAACGTCTTTTTAGGCAAAACTGCAAACACCTATTTTTTTGCATAACTTATCTTTCAAATATCAGCACAAAAAAATTAAAAACGGTAGGGATCTGTGTTTGCTGCCTTCCATATTTTTTTCAGACTTAAAAGTGTAACAGATGATTTATAAAAAATCCTTTTTCATCCAAAAACCTGTGTTAAATCTGTCTAGACTTAGTATTAAAAACTCTCCAAGATGAATGTGCCTGACTCCACCTGCAGGTGGATCACAGACTTCCTGACGGACAGACAGCAGTATGTGAGGCTGGGGAAGCTCGTCTCAGATACTCGGACCACAAGCACCGGATCCCCCCAGGGCTGTGTCCTTTCACCCCTGTTACTCTCCCTGTACACAAACAGCTGCACAGCTGGTCACCTGTCTGTCAAACTCCTGAAGTTTGCTGACGACACCACACTCATCGGCCTCATCTCTGACGGAGATGAGTCGGCCTACAGGAGTGAAATAGCCAGGCTGGTGTCATAGTGCAGCGCTAACAACCTGGAGCTTAATGCTCTGAAGACAGTGGAGATGACAGTGGACTTCAGGAAGGCCCCAGCCCCCCTCCCCCCTGTCATCCTCTGTGACTCCCCGGTGACCTCTGTGGAGTCCTTCTGCTTCCTGGGAACCATCATCAGCCAGGACCTCAAGTGGGAGCAGAACATCAGCTCCATCACTAAGAAGGTCCAGCAGAGGATGTACTTCCTGAGGCAGCTGAAGAAGTTTCACCTCCCTGAAAAGATGCTGGTAGACTTTTACACCGCCATCATCGAATCCACCCTCACGTCCTCCATCACAGTCTGGTTCGCTGCGGCCACGGCCAGAGACAAGGCCAAGCTGCAACGCGTCATCCACTCAGCAGAGAAGGTGATCGGCTGCCACCTCCCGTCTCTCCAGGAGCTGCACATCTCCAGGACCTGGAGGCGGGCAGCCAGGATTGTAGCCAACCCCTCTCATCCAGGACATAATCTCTTTCGGCCCCTCCCTTCTGGCAAGAGGCTCCGGTCCATCAGGACCAGGACCTCGCGCCACAAGAACAGCTTCTTCCCCACTGCAGCCAGCCTGCTGAACAGAACCCCAACTCCCCCAGGTGACCCCCCCTCCCCCACCCACCCCCGCCCACCAAAGGACTGTCGGTGCCACTTACAGGCCCCACCATCCCAGCCCATCTGTGCTCCCACTTTAATTCACCTTACTCTACTGTATATAGTGTGTTGTTGTTGTTAACTTAATTTTTAACTTATTCTTAATTGCACTATACACCAAGTCAAATTCCTCGTTTTGTAAAGTGCGCTCTACTGAACCTGGCAATAAAACTTTTTCTGATTTCTGATTCTATTAATCATTGTTTTTTATTCATTCAAAATGCAATTAAATCAATATTTTATCTTTTTTCTTTTCCTTTTTCTTTTTTTTATCTCTTATATCCTTTTTTATAATCAATGTTTGAACTTCTTTTCCTTTCTATTGTCATGGTTTCAGTTTGTTGTCTTTTTTTTCGCTTTAGTTCTTGTTCTGTCTTGTTTGGTTCTGTTTCCTGTTTTATTTTGAAAGGTTTCCTGTCTTGTCATGTTTCTTGAGTTTTACTTCCTTTGGTCCCCATCTGCCCTAATCGTGTTCACCTGTGTCTTGTCTGCCCTGTCTGTATATAAGTCTTGTCTCTGCCTTCCTCCTGTGCTGGTCCATTAACTTCTGCTCATGTTGATCACGTCTTCTTGTCTGGCGTCCATGTCCCTTGCCATGCCACAGTAAGTTTTTGTTTTTAGTTTTGTCATCCTGCTCTGCAGCGCTTTTTGTTAGTTAAATAAACCCACTTGCCCTGAACCCGTTTGCCTCCCGTCTCTGCGCCTGGGTCCTACCTGCTCTCGAGCCTCCCCCCCACACGACATCTATACATCCAATGAAATTAAACTACAAATCAACAAACACAACTGATAACAAATGTCTCTAAAAAATGATGTGTATATTTGCAGAACCTTAAAAACACCAAACAAATAACAAATGCTTCCCAAATAAAGCACAAAAAATGGAACACAAAATGTAAAACCCAAGTTAGAAATTGCAATTTGAAAAAGATACTTTTTTCAGCAGCTTTTCAAAATCAATCACCAATTCTACTCTTCTGTGGATGAAACAAAGAACTCCAGAACAATGAAGCCATTTCTCTAAGTCTCTCTCACCTTCAGTTTTAAACAAGGTCTGTGAAAATCCACCATACATTGGTCACATGAACTCAGAGACCTGCTAAAAGTGCACAATTGTAAAAGCTCTTTTATATAGACAACTGTTTGTTTGCTTAGAGCTGTAAATATAAAAAAAATGCTTTTCTATCACCTAGACACAGATGGAGAACCATATCAACTGGATTAATAACAGGGTGGCATGTTTAGACAACATGAAGCTGTCCATCACATTTTTGACCTAAACATGTAAACACATCCTTGGCTCTGTGGTTAGGAAATGGTATTTGGGAATCTCTTTATACCAGGAGCCAGCCTGGCCATTGGAACATCGCCACAGTGCCCATCCAGACTGGGACAGCAACGGGGTCCACTTCAGAGCCGTGAGCTGCTGTGTTTAACTCCAGCTGTCCCAGCAAGGGAGACAACTGCAGCAACATCCACTGACCAAGCTGACAAGCCCTGGCAGAAAAGATCCCCACAAGAAAAACACTGGCTAAGGCAGGCTGGTCAAAAAAAAATAGTTTTGCCATTGTCTTGAGGCTCGCAGATCAAGTGGTTTAGTTTTCCAGTAATGTCAGTCAAGAATGCCAGTTTAGCTCGTGCTGGTTTGCGGCGCCTTCCATCCGTGAAACCTGGGTTCGACTCCGGGCTGCTCCCTGTTCCCTTCTCTACCTCTGCCGGTTCCAAGCCCGGTTTGAGAAGGTTGCGTCAGGAAGGGCATCCGGCGTAAAACATTGCCAAATTTACCATGCGACTTGTTCGCTGTGGCGACCCCTGATGGGAGAAGCCGAAAGTGGAAGAAGTCAGTCAAGAATGCAAGTTCAGATTCACAATGTTCATATTCACCATATTCAACAGACATCTCCTCCAATAGCACCTTAAAAATCCTGTGCTGTTTTGCTTTGCAGCTGAGGTTGTTTACGATTTTCAGAATAAGAGTCATTATATGTCCAGAGCCAATCACTTCTGCACATAAGGCCTGCTGGTGAATGACGCAGCAGTAATGCAGACATTTTGGAAAGTCTGGGTCAGCTTTACAGTGAGTGATGAAACCTGTTTGTCTATTGATCATAGCAGGAGTCCCATCTGCAGTCACTGCTACCAGCTTTTCTAATTGTACCTTTTTCTGCACAAAAACTCCTTCACCGTGTTATACATTTCAACTCCTCTTGTAGTTGTCTGTTAGGGCAGATGTGTCAGGAGTTCTTCTCTTGTGGAAACCAAAAGCTATGCTGTACTGTTGCCGTCCACAGACTCATTACACTGGACGTTAACCACCTGCACTTTGCAAGATCCCGGTCCAGCTAATTGGCCAAGTTATCAGACATAGCTGACACTCATCTAGACATTGTAGTGGAAATTGAATGAGTTCTATTGTTCTCATCCTTAGGGACAGTGATAGCAATTATCATCATTGCTTGAATTTTTTTCATGCTATATGCAAAAGTCTTTGTCCCTTAAGGCAACAGATTACAGCCCCCCCCCCCCCCCCCCCCAGGCTGCTGTCGTATTAACAATAGCTTGGAGCTCCAGAATGGACAAGAAAAAACGACGAGAATGGCTCGAGCAGGGCGTTGCTCACGGGGCGGTCGCTCGTGCCATGCGGTCGCACGTGCTCGGGCCCGCTAAATGCTACTTGTAGCTTTAATTATTATTATTATTATTATTCTTCCGACTTTTCCGTCGCCTTTTTGAGGCCTTTAACATACCCCAAAACTCACCAAATTTTGTATACACATCAGGAGTCGCGAAAAATTTCATATTTTATAGGAGAACGGCATAGGTAAACAAAAATGGCTCGATAGCGCCACCTGCAAAATTTGTTTTCGCGAGCACCTCCATATGCTTTATAGTACAAACCTGATTTTAACAGGGCATGTTCATCGGATAGAAACCTACAAGAAAGTCTCTTGGGACCAAGCTGTCAGTCGCACAGGAAGTCTGATATTTTGATGACAATATGTCATTTTTGCTGTATTTTGGTCATTTGCAGGCCTCGCTCTAGAACGAACTCCTCCTAGAGATTTGAGAGTAATGACTCCAAACTTTGGTTTTGTAAACTAGACACATGTCCGATGTTAAATTGCAAAGCTTTTAAGTTTTTATGGATGTTTGTGACCATGGCGGCGCGTCAAAATTTGAGGTCGTTTCGAAAACACGCCATGAAAAGAAAAATGGCCATTACTCAGCCATGCATAATCCAATCTGATCCAAAATTGATGTGCATGATTGTAGTCTGACTCTGAACACATCTGCAGTGAAAAAATCTGGAAAAAGTGTAGCGCCACCTGCTGGCAAGAGGAAATGACATGTTTTACTTGGAGCATCACTACTCCGAGTAGGATGAGCCGACACACCTGAAAATGACGTCCACCTGTTGAAAAGCCATTGAAGTTTACTCTGACAAAAAACCATAACTTTCAATGCGGGGGTGTGGTCGTGACAGAGCGGCAAAGTTGGGCATCTCGCTATGCACACAAAAGTTGCTCTCACGTGCACATTCCTTGTCCAATCTCACTGAAATTCAATGGATATGATGAAGCTTCTATTCTGAACCCATGGATATGACAATCTTGGACGAGCTCTATAGCGCCACCTAGTTATTGCATTGGGCACATTCTGCCCTGTATTTTCTCTTTGCTTTGTCCGATGTGCATGAAATTAAAACTGGAGATACTCAGAAGGGTCCTCTCTCATCATGTAAAGTTTCATGGGTGTACACCTGACGGTGCCTGCGTAACAGGAAGTGGTCGATTATGTGCACCCAAATAATAGAAATTTATTATAAATCAGCCGTTTGTCTCAGGAAGCTGAGATTTCAGAATTAGATGCCTTTAATAACCTCCAGCTTTGATATGTAACACTATAGGGTCTACGAGAAACTTCATCACTTGATTTTTTTAATGAAATTTTGGACTGAACAAAGATTTTTAGCATAAATTCTGTTTAGGTTATCAGCACCAAGAATTCAACTTTCATAGGCATTTATGTGCTACTGCTTCCTAAAAAAATTCAGAATGATTGAAGTTACAGGTGACATCTTAGAGAGCATTACATCCAAAAAGGTCCGAAAACGTCTTTTTAGGCAAAACTACAAACACCTATTTTTTTTCATAACTTAATCATCATATATCAACACCATTTATTTTTTCAAATGTAGGGATCTGTGTTTGCTGCCTTCCATATTTTTTTCAGAAGTCCAGGTGAAACAGATGATTTTAAAAAAATCCTGATTCATCCCAAAACCTGTGCTTTTTCCGTCTGGACTCCAAACAAGTGTGTTTTAAAATTACTTATGCTTCAAATATCCACACCAAGTTTCACACGCATATAGCTGAACATGTATAAATGCTTCTTGAATATTCTTTACAGATATAAAATGAACTGGTCAACTGTAGGATGTCATTTCCTCTTACATGCTTAAGTCTTTTCCTCATGCTGCAGCCTGCTCCTCAATCATCCCTGTTGCTGGAGTCAAATTTCACCCCCCCCCCCCCCCCCCCACACACACACACACACCAGCTGCCAGTTCATATGCTAACTAACCCAGAAGTGAGGTGACAAGAGTTTAGACACAAGAGGGAGGGCAGACTGCTTTTTCATTTGTTTTGTATGTCTTTCATAGATTTTTATGAATAATCATTGCTTTTCTAGTCATGTAAAATGCAATTAACCTAATATTTTATCTTTTTTTTTTACAAACAAAACATATGAATGTGCTCCAAAACAAAACCCAACTCTCAGTACAGTTCTACAGATGTAACATAAGACTTAAGGCCCGTACACACCGGGACGAATATTCGCCAGGCGTTATTCGCCAGCGTTTTTCGCTACGTTTTTTGTGTTCACACCCAGGCGATTTTCGCTGACGATGAGCCGAGCGAACATGCAATTTCATTCCCTGACATTAGATGGCGCTTAATGTAAACAGAAATACTCCTGTACACAAGGTGGCGCTGCGCAACTTTACGCTTCTTAAAGTCGCTTTTCACTCAGAAGAAGAGAGCAAGTATTTACACGCTTGTCAGAATCAAACAAAGAAAACATGAATATTTCAAGCACCAGTAGGTCCAACTGGTGTTTGGTTCGGGGATGTTTTAGAATGTCCGTCATTATTGCTTCGCGGCTGTGTAGACGCTACTTGGCGTCTATCTTCTTCGCTGGTATGTGTGCTCAGCAAGGCAGTTTTGTGTTTGAGCGCCCCCAAGTTGTGTTTTACTGTAACTTCAGAAGCTCCAGACACGTGAGCAAAAGCGCCGTTCTCATTGGTCGAAAAAAAAAAACGAACCCGAGGCGTTTTTTTTTTTTTGACGCTTTAACGCCCGGCGTTTTTTCGCGTCGGTGTGCACACTCTCATTGGGGCCCTTTGTTTAGTCACGAGGCGTTAAACGTCGGCGAAAATCGCCGGCGAAATTCGTCCCGGTGTGAACAGGCCTTTAGACAGTAAATGTCTCTTTTATCCTTTTTTAATCAATGCTGCAACTTCTTTTCCTTAATATAAATCCAATGAAATTAAACTACAAAACCAAAAAACACAACGTATAGCAAATTTCTCTAAATAAATTATGTGTATATACAATATGTAGCACTTTTAAACAAAATAATAACAAATCCTTCCAATACAAGCACAGAAAAATGGAACACAAAATTTAAAACCCAAATTTGAAATGGCAATTTTAAAAAGATAATTTTTTCAGCCTGCTAAAAGTGCACAATTGTAAAAGCTCTTTTATATAGACAACTGTTTGGTTGCTTAGAGCTCTAAATATAAAAACAATGCCTTTATGGACGTGGCACGGATGGCACGGATGTTCAGCAGGGTAAACCCCAGGAAAGCGGCGGGACCTGATGGAGTTCCCGGAAAGGTTCTGCGGGCCTGCGCCGATCAACTCTCCCAGGTCTTCACAAAAATCTTCAACCTGTCGCTAGCTCAGGCTTTCATCCCTGCTTGCCTGAAGTCATCCACTATCATCCCGATACCCAAAAAGTCCTCATCCACAGCCTTCCTCACGGACTTCCGCCCAGTTGCACTCACTGCTGTCATCACAAAGTGTCTGGAGCGGCTGCTCCTGGGACACATCAAAGACTCCCTCCCTCCAATCTTCGTCCCCCACCAGTTTGCTTACAAAGCAAACAGATCAACGGATGATGCCATTTCCATCACCCTCCACACTGCGCTGAGCCACCTGGAACACAGAGACACCTATGCCAGGATGCTCTTTGTGGACTATAGCTCAGCCTTTAACACAATCATTCCTGACATTCTGGTCAACAAACTGTCTGAACTAGGACTCCACCCACTCACCTGCTCGTGGATCAAGGACTTCCTGACAAACAGACCACAGACAGTCAAACTTGACCCCCACCTCTCCTCCACCCGGACGCTGAGCACAGGCTCCACACAGGGATGTGTGCTGAGTCCTCTGCTGTATACACTGTACACAGCAGACTGCAGACCAGCCCACACCAGCAACACCGTGGTGAAGTTTGCAGACGACACTACTGTGGTGGGGCTGATCTCTGGGGACGACGAGACGGCCTACAGAGACGAAGTCCTGAAACTCTCAAGGTGGTGTCAGGCTAATAACCTCATCCTGAACACCACCAAGACCAAGGAGATCATCCTGGACTTCAGAAAAAACAGAACAGATCCACCCCCACTCTACATCGATGGAAACTGTGTGGAGAGGGTCCACAGCTTCACCCTCCTGGGCACCACCATCTCTGCTGACCTCACATGGTCTAACAACACCATGACTGTCATCAGGAAGGCCCAGCAACGCCTGCACTTCCTGAGAAAACTTAGGAGGAACGACGTCAGCCAGGAGCTGCTGGTAACGTTCTACCGCTCAACCATTGAGAGCATTCTGTCCTATGGCATCAAAGTGTGGTTTTCCCACTGCACTGAAGCAGAACGGCAGAGCCTCCAGAGAGTGGTAAAGACAGCGCAGAGGATCATCGGCTGCCCCCTCCCCTCACTGAAGGACATTTACCAGTCTCGCTGCCTCAGCAGAGTGACTAGCATCACCACTAACTCCACCCATTCTGCTTTCCCTCTGTTTGAACTGCTGCCCTCTGGAAGGAGGTACAGGTCCATCAGAACCAGGACAAACAGACTAAGAAACAGCTTTTTTCCACAGGCAATTATCATACGGAATGCACATACGTCCATCAACCACACCTCACTCTAATTTTACTACAATGCGTGCAATATCCTGACTGTCTAACCGGGTCACTGTGCAATAACTTGATATTTATTAAGCTGTGCTCACAGCAACTCATGTAATTCCATTCTATTTTATTCACAAATATTTAATATTTAACAGTTTCTGTCCATATTGTTCATTTTTTGTTAAGAGTTGTAAATACAGTATTTCTTTTTCTATTCTATTTTTATTTTTATTTTATGTAACTCCTTCACTCCAAGGCTGCTGCAATTTCATTGTATCCCCATGTACAATGACAATAAACGATTCTGATTCTGATTATATCACTTGGACACAGATGGAGAACCATATCAACTGGATTGGTAACAGCAACAACCACCGACCAAGCCGGCAAGCCCTGGCAGAAAAGATCCCCACAAGAAACACTGCAGGCTGTTCCATAAAAAATATAGTTTTACCATTGCCTTGCAGATCACAGTTGAAGTGGTTTAGTTTTCCTAAAAAAATTCAGAATGATTGAAGTTACAGGTGAACTTTTAGACAACATTTGATCCAAAAAGGTCCGAAAACGTCTTTTTAGGCAAAACTGCAAACACCTATTTTTTTGCATAACTTATCTTTCAAATATCAGCACAAAAAAATTAAAAACGGTAGGGATCTGTGTTTGCTGCCTTCCATATTTTTTTCAGACTTAAAAGTGTAACAGATGATTTATAAAAAATCCTTTTTCATCCAAAAACCTGTGTTAAATCTGTCTAGACTT
Organism: Oryzias latipes; assembly: GCF_053564925.1. Taxonomy (NCBI): domain Eukaryota; kingdom Metazoa; phylum Chordata; class Actinopteri; order Beloniformes; family Adrianichthyidae; genus Oryzias; species Oryzias latipes. The sequence goes on from NC_136244.1 coordinate 8,819,085, forward strand.
AGTATTAAAAACTCTCCAAGATGAATGTGCCTGACTCCACCTGCAGGTGGATCACAGACTTCCTGACGGACAGACAGCAGTATGTGAGGCTGGGGAAGCTCGTCTCAGATACTCGGACCACAAGCACCGGATCCCCCCAGGGCTGTGTCCTTTCACCCCTGTTACTCTCCCTGTACACAAACAGCTGCACAGCTGGTCACCTGTCTGTCAAACTCCTGAAGTTTGCTGACGACACCACACTCATCGGCCTCATCTCTGACGGAGATGAGTCGGCCTACAGGAGTGAAATAGCCAGGCTGGTGTCATAGTGCAGCGCTAACAACCTGGAGCTTAATGCTCTGAAGACAGTGGAGATGACAGTGGACTTCAGGAAGGCCCCAGCCCCCCTCCCCCCTGTCATCCTCTGTGACTCCCCGGTGACCTCTGTGGAGTCCTTCTGCTTCCTGGGAACCATCATCAGCCAGGACCTCAAGTGGGAGCAGAACATCAGCTCCATCACTAAGAAGGTCCAGCAGAGGATGTACTTCCTGAGGCAGCTGAAGAAGTTTCACCTCCCTGAAAAGATGCTGGTAGACTTTTACACCGCCATCATCGAATCCACCCTCACGTCCTCCATCACAGTCTGGTTCGCTGCGGCCACGGCCAGAGACAAGGCCAAGCTGCAACGCGTCATCCACTCAGCAGAGAAGGTGATCGGCTGCCACCTCCCGTCTCTCCAGGAGCTGCACATCTCCAGGACCTGGAGGCGGGCAGCCAGGATTGTAGCCAACCCCTCTCATCCAGGACATAATCTCTTTCGGCCCCTCCCTTCTGGCAAGAGGCTCCGGTCCATCAGGACCAGGACCTCGCGCCACAAGAACAGCTTCTTCCCCACTGCAGCCAGCCTGCTGAACAGAACCCCAACTCCCCCAGGTGACCCCCCTCCCCCCCCCCCGCCCACCAAAGGACTGTCGGTGCCACTTACAGGCCCCACCATCCCAGCCCATCTGTGCTCCCACTTTAATTCACCTTACTCTACTGTATATAGTGTGTTGTTGTTGTTAACTTAATTTTTAACTTATTCTTAATTGCACTATACACCAAGTCAAATTCCTCGTTTTGTAAAGTGCGCTCTACTGAACCTGGCAATAAAACTTTTTCTAATTTCTGATTCTATTAATCATTGTTTTTTATTCATTCAAAATGCAATTAAATCAATATTTTATCTTTTTTCTTTTCCTTTTTCTTTTTTTTATCTCTTATATCCTTTTTTATAATCAATGTTTGAATTTCTTTTCCTTTCTATTGTCATGGTTTCAGTTTGTTGTCTTTTTTTTCGCTTTAGTTCTTGTTCTGTCTTGTTTGGTTCTGTTTCCTGTTTTATTTTGAAAGGTTTCCTGTCTTGTCATGTTTTTGAGTTTTACTTCCTTTGGTCCCCATCTGCCCTAATCGTGTTCACCTGTGTCTTGTCTGCCCTGTCTGTATATAAGTCTTGTCTCTGCCTTCCTCCTGTGCTGGTCCATTAACTTCTGCTCATGTTGATCACGTCTTCTTGTCTGGCGTCCATGTCCCTTGCCATGCCACAGTAAGTTTTTGTTTTTAGTTTTGTCATCCTGCTCTGCAGCGCTTTTTGTTAGTTAAATAAACCCACTTGCCCTGAACCCGTTTGCCTCCCGTCTCTGCGCCTGGGTCCTACCTGCTGTCGAGCCTCCCCCCCACACGACATCTATACATCCAATGAAATTAAACTACAAATCAACAAACACAACTGATAACAAATTTCTCTAAAAAATGATGTGTATATTTGCAGAACCTTAAAAACACCAAACAAATAACAAATGCTTCCCAAATAAAGCACAAAAAATGGAACACAAAATGTAAAACCCAAGTTAGAAATTGCAATTTGAAAAGATACTTTTTTCAGCAGCTTTTCAAAATCAATCACCAATTCTACTCTTCTGTGGATGAAACAAAGAACTCCAGAACAATGAAGCCATTTCTCTAAGTCTCTCTCACCTTCAGTTTTAAACAAGGTCTGTGAAAATCCACCATACATTGGTCACATGAACTCAGAGACCTGCTAAAAGTGCACAATTGTAAAAGCTCTTTTATATAGACAACTGTTTGTTTGCTTAGAGCTGTAAATATAAAAAAAAATGCTTTTCTATCACCTAGACACAGATGGAGAACCATATCAACTGGATTAATAACAGGGTGGCATGTTTAGACAACATGAAGCTGTCCATCACATTTTTGACCTAAACATGTAAACACATCCTTGGCTCTGCGGTTAGGAAATGGTATTTGGGAATCTCTTTATACCAGGAGCCAGCCTGGCCATTGGAACATCGCCACAGTGCCCATCCAGACTGGGACAGCAACGGGGTCCACTTCAGAGCCGTGAGCTGCTGTGTTTAACTCCAGCTGTCCCAGCAAGGGAGACAACTGCAGCAACATCCACTGACCAAGCTGGCAAGCCCTGGCAGAAAAGATCCCCACAAGAAAAACACTGGCTCAGGCAGGCTGGTCAAAAAAAAATAGTTTTGCCATTGTCTTGCAGCTCGCAGATCAAGTGGTTTAGTTTTCCAGTAATGTCAGTCAAGAATGCAAGTTCAGATTCACAATGTTCATATTCACCATATTCAACAGACATCTCCTCCAATAGCACCTTAAAAATCCTGTGCTGTTTTGCTTTGCAGCTGAGGTTGTTTACGATTTTCAGAATAAGAGTCATTATATGTCCAGAGCCAATCACTTCTGCACATAAGGCCTGCTGGTGAATGACGCAGCAGTAATGCAGACATTTTGGAAAGTCTGGGTCAGCTTTACAGTGAGTGATGAAACCTGTTTGTCTATTGATCATAGCAGGAGTCCCATCTGCAGTCACTGCTACCAGCTTTTCTAATTGTACCTTTTTCTGCACAAAAACTCCTTCACCGTGTTATACATTTCAACTCCTCTTGTAGTTGTCTGTTAGGGCAGATGTGTCAGGAGTTCTTCTCTTGTGGAAACCAAAAGCTATGCTGTACTGTTGCCGTCCACAGACTCATTACACTGGACGTTAACCACCTGCACTTTGCAAGATCCCGGTCCAGCTAATTGGCCAAGTTATCAGACATAGCTGACACTCATCTAGACATTGTAGTGGAAATTGAATGAGTTCTATTGTTCTCATCCTTAGGGACAGTGATAGCAATTATCATCATTGCTTGAATTTTTTTCATGCTATATGCAAAAGTCTTTGTCCCTTAAGGCAACAGATTACAGCCCCCCCCCCCCCAGGCTGCTGTCGTATTAACATTAGCTTGGAGCTCCAGAATGGACAAGAAAAAACGACGAGAATGGCTCGAGCAGGGCGTTGCTCACGGGGGGGTCGCTCGTGCCATGCGGTCGCACGTGCTCGGGCCCGCTAAATGCTACTTGTAGCTTTAATTATTATTATTATTTTTCTTCTGCCGGAAGAATCGCATTTTTGAGGCCTTTAACATACCCCAAAACTCACCAAATTTGGCACACACATCAGGGGTCGCGAAAAATTTCGTATTTTATGAGAAATTGGCATGGGTGCGCAAAAATGGCTCGACAGCGCCACCTACACTGACTTTTGTCCCGACGCCCCGCATACGCTTTAACGTACAAGCTTGATTTTTTCAGGGCATGTTCATCAGATGGAAACCTACAAAAAAGTCTGTAGGTACCAAGCTGTCAGTCGCACAGGAAGTCTGCTATATTGATGTCAATATGTCATTTTTGCTCTATTTTGGACATTTGCAGGCCTCCTTCTAGAACGAACTCCTCCTAGAGATTTGTGAATAATGACTCCAAACTTTGGTTTTGTAAACTAGACACATGTCCGATGTTAAATTGCAAAGCTTTTAAGTTTTTACAGAAGTTTGTGACCGTGGCGGCGCGTAGAAATTCGACGTTGTTTCGAAAACACGCCATGAAAAGAAAAATGGCCATAACTCAGCCATGCATAATCCAATCTGATCAAAAATTGATATGCATGATTGTAGTCTGACTCTGAACACATCTGCAGTGAAAGAATCTGGAAAAAGTGTAGCGCCACCTGCTGGCAAGAGGAAATGACATGTTTGACTTGGAGCATCACTGCTCCGAGTAGGATGAGCCGACACACCTGAAAATGACGTCCACCTGTTGAAAAGCCATTGATGTTTACTCTGATAAAAAGCCATAACTTTCAATGCGGGGGTGTGGTCGTGACAGAGCGGCAAAGTTGGGCATCTCGCTATGCACACAAAAGTTGCTCTCACGTGCACATTCCTTGTCCAATCTCACTGAAATTCAATGGATATGATGAAGCTTCTATTCTGAACCCATGGATATGACAATCTTGGACGAGCTCTATAGCGCCACCTAGTTATTGCATTGGGCACATTCTGCCCTGTATTTTCTCTTTGCTTTGTCCGATGTGCATGAAATTAAAACTGGAGATACTCAGAAGGGTCCTCTCTCATCATGTAAAGTTTCATGGGTGTACACCTGACGGTGCCTGCGTAACAGGAAGTGGTCGATTATGTGCACCCAAATAATAGAAATTTATTATAAATCAGCCGTTTGTCTCAGGAAGCTGAGATTTCAGAATTAGATGCCTTTAATAACCTCCAGCTTTGATATGTAACACTATAGGGTCTACGAGAAACTTCATCACTTGATTTTTTTAATGAAATTTTGGACTGAACAAAGATTTTTAGCATAAATTCTGTTTAGGTTATCAGCACCAAGAATTCAACTTTCATAGGCATTTATGTGCTACTGCTTCCTAAAAAAATTCAGAATGATTGAAGTTACAGGTGACATCTTAGAGAGCATTACATCCAAAAAGGTCCGAAAACGTCTTTTTAGGCAAAACTACAAACACCTATTTTTTTTCATAACTTAATCATCATATATCAACACCATTTATTTTTTCAAATGTAGGGATCTGTGTTTGCTGCCTTCCATATTTTTTTCAGAAGTCCAGGTGAAACAGATGATTTTAAAAAAATCCTGATTCATCCCAAAACCTGTGCTTTTTCCGTCTGGACTCCAAACAAGTGTGTTTTAAAATTACTTATGCTTCAAATATCCACACCAAGTTTCACACGCATATAGCTGAACATGTCTAAATGCTTCTTGAATATTCTTTACAGATATAAAATGAACTGGTCAACTGTAGGATGTCATTTCCTCTTACATGCTTAAGTCTTTTCCTCATGCTGCAGCCTGCTCCTCAATCATCCCTGTTGCTGGAGTCAAATTTCACCCCCCCCCCCCCACACACACACACACACCAGCTGCCAGTTCATATGCTAACTAACCCAGAAGTGAGGTGACAAGAGTTTAGACACAAGAGGGAGGGCAGACTGCTTTTTCATTTGTTTTGTATGTCTTTCATAGATTTTTATGAATAATCATTGCTTTTCTAGTCATGTAAAATGCAATTAACCTAATATTTTATCTTTTTTTTTTACAAACAAAACATATGAATGTGCTCCAAAACAAAACCCAACTCTCAGTACAGTTCTACAGATGTAACATAAGACTTAGACAGTAAATGTCTCTTTTATCCTTTTTTAATCAATGCTGCAACTTCTTTTCCTTAATATAAATCCAATGAAATTAAACTACAAAACCAAAAAACACAACGTATAGCAAATTTCTCTAAATAAATTATGTGTATATACAATATGTAGCACTTTTAAACAAAATAATAACAAATCCTTCCAATACAAGCACAGAAAAATGGAACACAAAATTTAAAACCCAAATTTGAAATGGCAATTTTAAAAAGATAATTTTTTCAGCCTGCTAAAAGTGCACAATTGTAAAAGCTCTTTTATATAGACAACTGTTTGGTTGCTTAGAGCTCTAAATATAAAAACAATGCCTTTATGGACGTGGCACGGATGGCACGGATGTTCAGCAGGGTAAACCCCAGGAAAGCGGCGGGACCTGATGGAGTTCCCGGAAAGGTTCTGCGGGCCTGCGCCGATCAACTCTCCCAGGTCTTCACAAAAATCTTCAACCTGTCGCTAGCTCAGGCTTTCATCCCTGCTTGCCTGAAGTCATCCACTATCATCCCGATACCCAAAAAGTCCTCATCCACAGCCTTCCTCACGGACTTCCGCCCAGTTGCACTCACTGCTGTCATCACAAAGTGTCTGGAGCGGCTGCTCCTGGGACACATCAAAGACTCCCTCCCTCCAATCTTCGTCCCCCACCAGTTTGCTTACAAAGCAAACAGATCAACGGATGATGCCATTTCCATCACCCTCCACACTGCGCTGAGCCACCTGGAACACAGAGACACCTACGCCAGGATGCTCTTTGTGGACTATAGCTCAGCCTTTAACACAATCATTCCTGACATTCTGGTCAACAAACTGTCTGAACTAGGACTCCACCCACTCACCTGCTCGTGGATCAAGGACTTCCTGACAAACAGACCACAGACAGTCAAACTTGACCCCCACCTCTCCTCCACCCGGACGCTGAGCACAGGCTCCACACAGGGATGTGTGCTGAGTCCTCTGCTGTATACACTGTACACAGCAGACTGCAGACCAGCCCACACCAGCAACACCGTGGTGAAGTTTGCAGACGACACTACTGTGGTGGGGCTGATCTCTGGGGACGACGAGACGGCCTACAGAGACGAAGTCCTGAAACTCTCAAGGTGGTGTCAGGCTAATAACCTCATCCTGAACACCACCAAGACCAAGGAGATCATCCTGGACTTCAGAAAAAACAGAACAGATCCACCCCCACTCTACATCGATGGAAACTGTGTGGAGAGGGTCCACAGCTTCACCCTCCTGGGCACCACCATCTCTGCTGACCTCACATGGTCTAACAACACCATGACTGTCATCAGGAAGGCCCAGCAACGCCTGCACTTCCTGAGAAAACTTAGGACGAACGACGTCAGCCAGGAGCTGCTGGTAACGTTCTACCGCTCAACCATTGAGAGCATTCTGTCCTATGGCATCAAAGTGTGGTTTTCCCACTGCACTGAAGCAGAACGGCAGAGCCTCCAGAGAGTGGTAAAGACAGCGCAGAGGATCATCGGCTGCCCCCTCCCCTCACTGAAGGACATTTACCAGTCTCGCTGCCTCAGCAGAGTGACTAGCATCACCACTAACTCCACCCATTCTGCTTTCCCTCTGTTTGAACTGCTGCCCTCTGGAAGGAGGTACAGGTCCATCAGAACCAGGACAAACAGACTAAGAAACAGCTTTTTTCCACAGGCAATTATCATACGGAATGCACATACGTCCACCAACCACACCTCACTCTAATTTTACTACAATGCGTGCAATATCCTGACTGTCTAACCGGGTCACTGTTCAATAACTTGATATTTATTAAGCTGTGCTCACAGCAACTCATGTAATTCCATTCTATTTTATTCACAAATATTTAATATTTAACAGTTTCTGTCCATATTGTTCATTTTTTGTTAAGAGTTGTAAATACAGTATTTCTTTTTCTATTCTATTTTTATTTTTATTTTATGTAACTCCTTCACTCCAAGGCTGCTGCAATTTCATTGTATCCCCATGTACAATGACAATAAACGATTCTGATTCTGATTATATCACTTAGACACAGATGGAGAACCATATCAACTGGATTGGTAACAGCAACAACCACCGACCAAGCCGGCAAGCCCTGGCAGAAAAGATCCCCACAAGAAACACTGCAGGCTGTTCCATAAAAAATATAGTTTTACCATTGCCTTGCAGATCACAGTTGAAGTGGTTTAGTTTTCCTAAAAAAATTCAGAATGATTGAAGTTACAGGTGAACTTTTAGACAACATTTGATCCAAAAAGGTCCGAAAACGTCTTTTTAGGCAAAACTGCAAACACCTATTTTTTTGCATAACTTATCTTTCAAATATCAGCACAAAAAAATTAAAAACGGTAGGGATCTGTGTTTGCTGCCTTCCATATTTTTTTCAGACTTAAAAGTGTAACAGATGATTTATAAAAAATCCTTTTTCATCCAAAAACCTGTGTTAAATCTGTCTAGACTTAGTATTAAAAACTCTCCAAGATGAATGTGCCTGACTCCACCTGCAGGTGGATCACAGACTTCCTGACGGACAGACAGCAGTATGTGAGGCTGGGGAAGCTCGTCTCAGATACTCGGACCACAAGCACCGGATCCCCCCAGGGCTGTGTCCTTTCACCCCTGTTACTCTCCCTGTACACAAACAGCTGCACAGCTGGTCACCTGTCTGTCAAACTCCTGAAGTTTGCTGACGACACCACACTCATCGGCCTCATCTCTGACGGAGATGAGTCGGCCTACAGGAGTGAAATAGCCAGGCTGGTGTCATAGTGCAGCGCTAACAACCTGGAGCTTAATGCTCTGAAGACAGTGGAGATGACAGTGGACTTCAGGAAGGCCCCAGCCCCCCTCCCCCCTGTCATCCTCTGTGACTCCCCGGTGACCTCTGTGGAGTCCTTCTGCTTCCTGGGAACCATCATCAGCCAGGACCTCAAGTGGGAGCAGAACATCAGCTCCATCACTAAGAAGGTCCAGCAGAGGATGTACTTCCTGAGGCAGCTGAAGAAGTTTCACCTCCCTGAAAAGATGCTGGTAGACTTTTACACCGCCATCATCGAATCCACCCTCACGTCCTCCATCACAGTCTGGTTCGCTGCGGCCACGGCCAGAGACAAGGCCAAGCTGCAACGCGTCATCCACTCAGCAGAGAAGGTGATCGGCTGCCACCTCCCGTCTCTCCAGGAGCTGCACATCTCCAGGACCTGGAGGCGGGCAGCCAGGATTGTAGCCAACCCCTCTCATCCAGGACATAATCTCTTTCGGCCCCTCCCTTCTGGCAAGAGGCTCCGGTCCATCAGGACCAGGACCTCGCGCCACAAGAACAGCTTCTTCCCCACTGCAGCCAGCCTGCTGAACAGAACCCCAACTCCCCCAGGTGACCCCCCCCCCCCCCCGCCCACCAAAGGACTGTCGGTGCCACTTACAGGCCCCACCATCCCAGCCCATCTGTGCTCCCACTTTAATTCACCTTACTCTACTGTATATAGTGTGTTGTTGTTGTTAACTTAATTTTTAACTTATTCTTAATTGCACTATACACCAAGTCAAATTCCTCGTTTTGTAAAGTGCGCTCTACTGAACCTGGCAATAAAACTTTTTCTGATTTCTGATTCTATTAATCATTGTTTTTTATTCATTCAAAATGCAATTAAATCAATATTTTATCTTTTTTCTTTTCCTTTTTCTTTTTTTTATCTCTTATATCCTTTTTTATAATCAATGTTTGAACTTCTTTTCCTTTCTATTGTCATGGTTTCAGTTTGTTGTCTTTTTTTTCGCTTTAGTTCTTGTTCTGTCTTGTTTGGTTCTGTTTCCTGTTTTATTTTGAAAGGTTTCCTGTCTTGTCATGTTTTTGAGTTTTACTTCCTTTGGTCCCCATCTGCCCTAATCGTGTTCACCTGTGTCTTGTCTGCCCTGTCTGTATATAAGTCTTGTCTCTGCCTTCCTCCTGTGCTGGTCCATTAACTTCTGCTCATGTTGATCACGTCTTCTTGTCTGGCGTCCATGTCCCTTGCCATGCCACAGTAAGTTTTTGTTTTTAGTTTTGTCATCCTGCTCTGCAGCGCTTTTTGTTAGTTAAATAAACCCACTTGCCCTGAACCCGTTTGCCTCCCGTCTCTGCGCCTGGGTCCTACCTGCTGTCGAGCCTCCCCCCCACACGACATCTATACATCCAATGAAATTAAACTACAAATCAACAAATACAACTGATAACAAATGTCTCTAAAAAATGATGTGTATATTTGCAGAACCTTAAAAACACCAAACAAATAACAAATGCTTCCCAATTAAAGCACAAAAAATGGAACACAAAATGTAAAACCCAAGTTAGAAATTGCAATTTGAAAAAGATACTTTTTTCAGCAGCTTTTCAAAATCAATCACCAATTCTACTCTTCTGTGGATGAAACAAAGAACTCCAGAACAATGAAGCCATTTCTCTAAGTCTCTCTCACCTTCAGTTTTAAACAAGGTCTGTGAAAATCCACCATACATTGGTCACATGAACTCAGAGACCTGCTAAAAGTGCACAATTGTAAAAGCTCTTTTATATAGACAACTGTTTGTTTGCTTAGAGCTGTAAATATAAAAAAAAATGCTTTTCTATCACCTAGACACAGATGGAGAACCATATCAACTGGATTAATAACAGGGTGGCATGTTTAGACAACATGAAGCTGTCCATCACATTTTTGACCTAAACATGTAAAAACATCCTTGGCTCTGCGGTTAGGAAATGGTATTTGGGAATCTCTTTATACCAGGAGCCAGCCTGGCCATTGGAACATCGCCACAGTGCCCATCCAGACTGGGACAGCAAGGGGGTCCACTTCAGAGCCGTGAGCTGCTGTGTTTAACTCCAGCTGTCCCAGCAAGGGAGACAACTGCAGCAACATCCACTGACCAAGCTGACAAGCCCTAGCAGAAAAGATCCCCACAAGAAAAACACTGGCTCAGGCAGGCTGGTCGAAAAAAAATAGTTTTGCCATTGTCTTGAGGCTCGCAGATCAAGTGGTTTAGTTTTCCAGTAATGTCAGTCAAGAATGCAAGTTCAGATTCACAATGTTCATATTCACCATATTCAACAGACATCTCCTCCAATAGCACCTTAAAAATCCTGTGCTGTTTTGCTTTGCAGCTGAGGTTGTTTACGATTTTCAGAATAAGAGTCATTATATGTCCAGAGCCAATCACTTCTGCACATAAGGCCTGCTGGTGAATGACGCAGCAGTAATGCAGACATTTTGGAAAGTCTGGGTCAGCTTTACAGTGAGTGATGAAACCTGTTTGTCTATTGATCATAGCAGGAGTCCCATCTGCAGTCACTGCTACCAGCTTTTCTAATTGTACCTTTTTCTGCACAAAAACTCCTTCACCGTGTTATACATTTCAACTCCTCTTGTAGTTGTCTGTTAGGGCAGATGTGTCAGGAGTTCTTCTCTTGTGGAAACCAAAAGCTATGCTGTACTGTTGCCGTCCACAGACTCATCACACTGGACGTTAACCACCTGCACTTTGCAAGATCCCGGTCCAGCTAATTGGCCAAGTTATCAGACATAGCTGACACTCATCTAGACATTGTAGTGGAAATTGAATGAGTTCTATTGTTCTCATCCTTAGGGACAGTGATAGCAATTATCATCATTGCTTGAATTTTTTTCATACTATATGCAAAAGTCTTTGTCCCTTAAGGCAACAGATTACAGCCCCCCCCCCCCCCCCCCCGGCTGCTGTCGTATTAACAATAGCTTGGAGCTCCAGACGAGAATGGCTCGAGCAGGGCGTTGCTCACGGGGCGGTCGCTCGTGCCATGCGGTCGCACGTGCTCGGGCCCGCTAAATGCTACTTGTAGCTTTAATTATTATTATTATTATTATTCTACCGGAAGAGTCGCCTTTTTGAGGCCTTTAACATACCCCAAAACTCACCAAATTTGGCACACACATCAGGAGTCGCGAAAAATTTCGTATTTTATAGGAGATTGGCATGGGCGCAGAAAAACGGCTTGATAGCGCCACCTACAGTGACTTTTGTCCCGACGCCCCGCATACGCTTTAACGTACAAGCTTGATTTTTACAGGGCATGTTCTTCAGATGGAGACCTACAAAAAAGTCTGAAAGGACCAACCTGTCACTCGCACAGGAAGTCTGATATATTGAGGTCAATATGTCATTTTTGCTTCATTTTGGACATTTGCAGGCCTCACTCTAGAGCGAACTCCTCCTAGAGATTTGTGAATAATGACTCCAAACTTTGGTTTTGTAAACTAAACACATGTCCGATGTTAAATTGCGAAGCTTTTACGTTTTTACGGTTGTTTGTGACCGTGGCGGCGCGTCGAAAATGGAGGTCATTTTGAAAACACGCCATGAAAAGAAAAATGGCCATTACTCAGCCATGCAAAATCCAATATTATCCAAAGTTGATATGCATGATTGTAGTCTGACTTTGAACACATCTGCAGTGGAAGAATCTGGAATAGGTGTAGCGCCACCTGCTGGTAAAAGGAAATGACATGTTTTACTTGGAGCATCACTGCTCCAAGTAGGATGAGCCGACACACCTCAAAATGATGTCCACCTGTTGAAAAGCCATTGATGTTTACTCTGATAAAAAGCCATAACTTTCAATGCGGGGGTGTGGTCGTGACAGAGCGGCGAAGTTGGGCGTCTCGCCATGCACACAAAAGTTGCTCTCACGCGCACATTCCTTGTCCAATCTCACTGAAATTCAATAGAGGTGATGAGGCTTCCATTCTGAAACCATGGATATGACAATCTTGGACGAGCTCCATAGCGCCACCTAGATATTGACAAATACATTTTATGTCACATTCTGACTTATCTTTTCTCTGTGCTTTGTCCGACATTCATAAAATTACAACAGGAGATACTCATAAGGGTCTTCTCTCATCGTCTAAAGTTTCATGGGTGTACACCTGATGGTGCCTGCGCAAACCACCACCAAACAGGAAGTGGTTGATTGCGTTGCAGTCAGATAATTAAAAATTCATAAAAAATCAGCCGTTTGTATCACGAGGCTGAGATTTCAGAATGAGAGGCCTCTTACATATCTCCAACTTAGATACACAGCACTTGCATGGGTGAACAAAAAACGGCTCAATAGCGCCACCTACCATGTTTGTTTTTGAGAGCCCCGCCATGTTCTTTAACATACAAGCTTGATATTTACAGGACATGTTCATCAGATGGAAACCTACAAAAAAGTCTCTTGGGACCAAGCTGTCAGTCGCACAGGAAGTCTGCTATATTGGTGTCAATATGTCATTTTTGCTGTATTTTGGTCCTTTGCAGGCCTCGTTCTAGAACAAACTCCTCCTAGAGATTTTTGAACAATGACTCCAAACTTTGGTTTTGTAAACTAAACAGATGTCCGATCTTAAATTGCGAAGCTTTTAAGTTTTTACGGTTGTTTGTGACCGTGGCGGCGCGTCAAAATTTGAGGTCGTTTCGAAATCACGCCATGAAAAGAAAAATGGCCATTACTCAGCCATAAATAATCTAATCTGATCCAAATTTGTTGTGCATGATTGTAGTCTGACTTTGAACACATCTGCAGTGGAAAAATCCGAAACAGGTGTAGCGCCACCTGTTGGCAACAGGAAATGACATGTTTTACTTGGAGCATCACTGCTCCAAGTAGGATGAGCAAACACACCTCAAAATGACGTCCACCTGTTGAAAAACCATTGAAGTTTACTCTGATGAAAAACAAATCTTTCAACGCGGGGGTGTGGTCGTGACAGAGCGGCGAAGTTGGGTATCTCGCCATGCACAAATGTTGCTCTCACGTTCACATTCCTTGTCTGATCTCACTGAAATTAAATAGATTTGATGAAACTTCCATTCTGAACCCATGGATATGACAATTTTGGACGAGCTATATATGTTCATAAATGATCATGAAGCATGATCATATAATCAAGCTTCATAGGAAATCAGCCGTTTGTCTCAGGAAGCTGAGATTTCAGAATTAGATGCGTCCTACAAAGCTCCATGTTTGAAAAGCAGCACTATACGTACGAGAAACATTTAACCACCTTAATCACCCTATTGTGCTGAAAGCAAATTTTTGGACATTTTGACTCTAGGATTTTATTTATTCAATCTTACATCCTCAAGCTTTTCATCAGTCTCCCCTGCTGCAGGAGTGGAGTTAGCCCCCCCCCCCCGGCTGTGTGCTCACATGTAAATTAGCCACGAGTGGCAGACAGAAAGTAGAACAGTTAGAAAGCCTAGTTCAACACTAAAATACAGCAATTTCCTTTGTTTTGTTTGTCTTTTATACATCCTTAGCACTAATCATTGCTTTTTTATTCATCCAAAATACAATTAACTTTATATTTTATCTTTTTTTTTTTTTTTACAAACAAAATATATGAATGTGCTCCAAAACAAAACCCAGTCTCAGTACACTCCTACAGATGTAACATCAGACAGTAAATGTCTCTTTTATGCTTTTTTAATCAATGCTGCAACTTCTTTTCATTTCCTTTCAATACATCCAAAGAAATTAAACTACGACAACAAACACAACATATAGCAAATGTCTCTAAGAAGATTGTGTATATACATTATGTACCACCTTTAAACACCAAATAAATAACAAATCTTTCTAATACAATCACAAAAAATGGAACACAAAATGTAAAACCCAAATTAGAAATTGCAATTTTAAAAAGATACATTTTTCAGCAGCTTTTCAAAATCAATCACATATTTTACTCTTCTGTGGATGAAACAAAGAAGTCCAGAGCAATGTAGCCACTTCTCCAAAGTCTCTGTCACCTTCAGTTTTACACAAAGTCTGTGAAAATCCACCATACATTGGTCACATGTATTCAGAGACCTGCTAAAAGTCCACAATTGTAAAAGCTCTTATATAGACAACTGTTTGTTTGCTTGGAGCTCTAAATATAAAAAAATGCGTTTCTATCACCTAGACACAGATGGAGAACCATATCAACTGGATTAGTAACAGGGAAACATGTTTAGGTTTAAACTTACATCAATAGACAACATGAAGCTGTTCATCACATTTTTGACCTAAACATGTAAACACATCCTTGGCTCTGCGGTTAGGAAATGGTACTTGGGAATCTCTTCATACCAGGAGCCAGCCTGAACATTGGAACATCACCACAGTGCCCATCCAGACTGGGACAGCAACGGGGTCCACTTCACAGCCGTGAGGCTGCTGTGTTTAACTCCAGCTGTCCCAGCAAGGGAGACAACTGCAGCAACATCCACTGACCAAGCCGGCAAGCCCTGGCAGAAAAGATCCCCACAAGAAAAACACTGGCTCAGGCAGGCTGGTCAATAAAAAAATATAGTTTTACCAATGTCTTGCAGCTCGCAGATCAAGTGGTTTAGTTTTCCAGTAATGTCAGTCAAGAATACAAGTTCAGATTCACCATATTCAGCAGATATCTCCACCAATAGCTCCTTAAAAATCCTGTTCTGTTTTGCTTTGCAGCTGAGGTTTTTTATGATTTTCACAATAGAAGTCATTATATGTCCAGAGCCAATCACTTCTGCACATAAGGCCTACTGGTGAAAGAAGCAGCAGTAATGCAGACATTTTGGAAAGTCTTGGTCAGCTTTACAGTGAGTGATGAAACCTGTTTGTCGGTCAATCATAGCAGGAGCCCCGTCTGCAGGTATGGCTACCAGCTTTTCTAATGGTACCTTTTTCTGCACAAAAACTCCTTCACCGTGTTATACATTTCAACTCCTCTTGTAGTTGTCTGTTAGGGCAGATGTGTCAGGAATTCTTCTCTTGTGGAAACCAAAAGCTATGCTGAACTGTTGCCGTCCACAGACTCATCACACTGGACGTTAACCACCTGCACTTTGTAAGATCCCGGTCCAGCTAATTGGCCAAGTTATCAGACATAGCTGACACTCATCTAGACATTGTAGTGAAAATTGAATGAGTTCTATTGTTCTCACCCTTAGGGACAGTGATAGCAATTATCATCATTGCTTGTTTCTTAATCTGATAAAAACCTTCTTCTACTTGATGAGAAAATGAGCAGGTCTAAACGAAGCTTAGATTTAAGAATTTTTTTCATGCTATATGCAAAAGTCTTTGTCCTTTAAGGCAACAGATTATAGTCCCCCCCCCCCCCCCCCCCCACAGGCTGCTGTCATATTAACATTAGCTTGGAGCTCCAGAATGGACAAGAAAAAACGACGAGAATGGCTCGAGCAGGGCGTTGCTCACGGGGCGGTCGCTCGTGCCAGGCAGTGGCACGTGCTCGGGCCCGCTAAATGCTACTTGTAGCTTTAATTAGGGCCCGAGCACGGAGTGCAAGGACCCTATTGTATCTGTTAGGTTTATTAGGGCCCGAGCACGGAGTGCAAGGACCCTATTGTATCTGTAAGAGTTATTAGGGCCCGAGCACGGAGTGCAAGGACCCTATTGTATCTGTTAGGTTTATTATTATTAGGGCCCGAGCACGGAGTGCAAGGACCCTATTGTATCTGTTAGGTTTATTATTATTAGGGCCCGAGCACGGAGTGCAAGGACCCTATTGTATCTGTTAGGTTTATTAGGGCCCGAGCACGGAGTGCAAGGACCCTATTGTATCTGTTAGGTTTATTATTATTATTATTATTATTATTATTATTCTTCCGACTTTTCCGTCGCCTTTTTGAGGCCTTTAACATACCCCAAAACTCACCAAATTTTGTATACACATCAGGAGTCGCGAAAAATTTCATATTTTATAGGAGAACGGCATAGGTAAACAAAAATGGCTCGATAGCGCCACCTGCAAAATTTGTTTTCGCGAGCACCTCCATATGCTTTATAGTACAAACCTGATTTTAACAGGGCATGTTCATCGGATAGAAACCTACAAAAAAGTCTCTTGGGACCAAGCTGTCAGTCGCACAGGAAGTCTGATATTTTGATGACAATATGTCATTTTTGCTGTATTTTGGTCATTCGCAGGCCTCGCTCTAGAACGAACTCCTCCTAGAGATTTGAGAGTAATGACTCCAAACTTTGGTTTTGTAAACTATACACATGTCCGATGTTAAATTGCAAAGCTTTTAAGTTTTTATGGATGTTTGTGACCATGGCGGCGCGTCAAAATTGGAGGTCGTTTCGAAAACACGCCATGAAAAGAAAAATGGCCATTACTCAGCCATGCATAATCCAATCTGATCCAAAATTGATGTGCATGATTGTAGTCTGACTCTGAACACATCTGCAGTGAAAAAACCTGGAAAAAGTGTAGCGCCACCTGCTGGCAAGAGGAAATGACATGTTTTACTTGGAGCATCACTACTCCGAGTAGGATGAGCCGACACACCTGAAAATGACGTCCACCTGTTGAAAAGCCATTGAAGTTTACTCTGACAAAAAACCATAACTTTCAATGCGGGGGTGTGGTCGTGACAGAGCGGCAAAGTTGGGCATCTCGCTATGCACACAAAAGTTGCTCTCACGTGCACATTCCTTGTCCAATCTCACTGAAATTCAATGGATATGATGAAGCTTCTATTCTGAACCCATGGATATGACAATCTTGGACGAGCTCTATAGCGCCACCTAGTTATTGCATTGGGCACATTCTGCCCTGTATTTTCTCTTTGCTTTGTCCGATGTGCATGAAATTAAAACTGGAGATACTCAGAAGGGTCCTCTCTCATCATGTAAAGTTTCATGGGTGTACACCTGACGGTGCCTGCGTAACAGGAAGTGGTCGATTATGTGCACCCAAATAATAGAAATTTATTATAAATCAGCCGTTTGTCTCAGGAAGCTGAGATTTCAGAATTAGATGCCTTTAATAACCTCCAGCTTTGATATGTAACACTATAGGGTCTACGAGAAACTTCATCACTTGATTTTTTTAATGAAATTTTGGACTGAACAAAGATTTTTAGCATAAATTCTGTTTAGGTTATCAGCACCAAGAATTCAACTTTCATAGGCATTTATGTGCTACTGCTTCCTAAAAAAATTCAGAATGATTGAAGTTACAGGTGAACTTTTAGAGAACATTTCATCCAAAAAGGTCCGAAAACGTCTTTTTAGGCAAAACTACAAACACCTATTTTTTTTCATAACTTAATCATCATATATCAACACCATTTATTTTTTTAAATGTAGGGATCTGTGTTTGCTGCCTTCCATATTTTTTTCAGAAGTCCAGGTGAAACAGATGATTTTAAAAAAATCCTGATTCATCCCAAAACCTGTGCTTTTTCCGTCTGGACTCCAAACAAGTGTGTTTTAAAATTACTTATGCTTCAAATATCCACACCAAGTTTAACACGCATATAGTTGAACATGTCTAAATGCTTCTTGAATATTCTTTACAGATATAAAATGAACTGGTCAACTGTAGGATGTCATTTCCTCTTACATGGTTCAGTCTTTTTCTCATGCTGCAGCCTGCTCCTCAATCTTTCCTGTTGCTGGAGTCAAATTTCACCCCCCCCCCCCCCCCCCACACACACACACACCAGCTGCCTGTTTATATGCTAACTAACCCAGAAGTGAGGTGACAATAGTTTAGACACAAGAGGGAGGGCAGACTGCTTTTTCATTTGTTTTGTATGTCTTTCATAGATTTTTATGAATAATCATTGCTTTTCTAGTCATGTAAAATGCAATTAACTTAATATTTTATCTTTTTTTTTTTTACAAACAAAACATATGAATGTGCTCCAAAACAAAACCCAACTCTCAGTACAGTTCTACAGATGTAACATAAGACTTAGACAGTAAATGTCTCTTTTATCCTTTTTTAATCAATGCTGCAACTTCTTTTCCTTAATATAAATCCAATGAAATTAAACTACAAAACCAAAAAACACAACCTATAGCAAATTTCTCTAAATAAATTATGTGTATATACAATATGTAGCACTTTTAAACAAAATAATAACAAATCCTTCCAATACAAGCACAGAAAAATGGAACACAAAATTTAAAACCCAAATTTGAAATGGCAATTTTAAAAAGATAATTTTTTCAGCCTGCTAAAAGTGCACAATTGTAAAAGCTCTTTTATATAGACAACTGTTTGGTTGCTTAGAGCTCTAAATATAAAAACAATGCCTTTATGGACGTGGCACGGATGGCACGGATGTTCAGCAGGGTAAACCCCAGGAAAGCGGCGGGACCTGATGGAGTTCCCGGAAAGGTTCTGCGGGCCTGCGCCGATCAACTCTCCCAGGTCTTCACAAAAATCTTCAACCTGTCGCTAGCTCAGGCTTTCATCCCTGCTTGCCTGAAGTCATCCACTATCATCCCGATACCCAAAAAGTCCTCATCCACAGCCTTCCTCACGGACTTCCGCCCAGTTGCACTCACTGCTGTAATCACAAAGTGTCTGGAGCGGCTGCTCCTGGGACACATCAAAGACTCCCTCCCTCCAATCTTCGTCCCCCACCAGTTTGCAGAACAGAACAGATCCACCCCCACTCTACATCGATGGAAACTGTGTGGAGAGGGTCCACAGCTTCACCCTCCTGGGCACCACCATCTCTGCTGACCTCACATGGTCTAACAACACCATGACTGTCATCAGGAAGGCCCAGCAACGCCTGCACTTCCTGAGAAAACTTAGGAGGAACGACGTCAGCCAGGAGCTGCTGGTAACGTTCTACCGCTCAACCATTGAGAGCATTCTGTCCTATGGCATCACAGTGTGGTTTTCCCACTGCACTGAAGCAGAACGGCAGAGTCTCCAGAGAGTGGTAAAGACAGCGCAGAGGATCATCGGCTGCCCCCTCCCCTCACTGAAGGACATTTACCAGTCTCGCTGCATCAGCAGAGTGACTAGCATCACCACTAACTCCACCCATTCTGCTTTCCCTCTGTTTGAACTGCTGCCCTCTGGAAGGAGGTACAGGTCCATCAGAACCAGGACAAACAGACTAAGAAACAGCTTTTTTCCATAGGCAATTATCATACGGAATGCACATACGTCCACCAACCACACCTCACTCTAATTTTACTACAATGCGTGCAATATCCTGACTGTCTAACCGGGTCACTGTGCAATAACTTGATATTTATTAAGCTGTGCTCACAGCAACTCATGTAATTCCTTTCTATTTTATTCACAAATATTTAATATTTAACAGTTTCTGTCCATATTGTTCATTTTTTGTTAAGAGTTGTAAATACAGTATTTCTTTTTCTATTCTATTTTTATTTTTATTTTATGTAACTCCTTCACTCCAAGGCTGCTGCAATTTCATTGTATCCCCATGTACAATGACAATAAACGATTCTGATTCTGATTATATCACTTAGACACAGATGGAGAACCATATCAACTGGATTGGTAACAGCAACAACCACCGACCAAGCCGGCAAGCCCTGGCAGAAAAGATCCCCACAAGAAACACTGCAGGCTGTTCCATAAAAAATATAGTTTTACCATTGCCTTGCAGATCACAGTTGAAGTGGTTTAGTTTTCCTAAAAAAATTCAGAATGATTGAAGTTACAGGTGAACTTTTAGACAACATTTGATCCAAAAAGGTCCGAAAACGTCTTTTTAGGCAAAACTGCAAACACCTATTTTTTTGCATAACTTATCTTTCAAATATCAGCACAAACAAATTAAAAACGGTAGAGATCTGTGTTTGCTGCCTTCCATATTTTTTTCAGACTTAAAAGTGTAACAGATGATTTATAAAAAATCCTTTTTCATCCAAAAACCTGTGTTAAATCTGTCTAGACTCCAAACAAACATTTTTTTATGGTAACTTATGTTTCAACAATCGACACCAATTTTCACACACCTATAGCTGAACATGTCCCATAGCTCCCTGAATATTTTCATAGATATACAATGAACTGGTCATTCTAACATCTAGCATTCTAACATCTAACATCTTACATGTCAAAGCCTCTCTCAGCCTGGCTCTGCTGAAGGAGTCGTGTTACAACCCCGCCCCCTCCTGCTGGGACCCCTGCTATGTAAATTAGCAAGCAGTGAACAGAGAGATGAGGAGTAAGAATGGCCATTACTCAGGCATGCATAATCCAAAGACAGCCAGTTAAACACTGAAAGACATATTTTTCGGTATGTCTTTCATACATCTTTAGTATTAAAAACTCTCCAAGATGAATGTGCCTGACTCCACCTGCAGGTGGATCACAGACTTCCTGACGGACAGACAGCAGTATGTGAGGCTGGGGAAGCTCGTCTCAGATACTCGGACCACAAGCACCGGATCCCCCCAGGGCTGTGTCCTTTCACCCCTGTTACTCTCCCTGTACACAAACAGCTGCACAGCTGGTCACCTGTCTGTCAAACTCCTGAAGTTTGCTGACGACACCACACTCATCGGCCTCATCTCTGACGGAGATGAGTTGGCCTACAGGAGTGAAATAGCCAGGCTGGTGTCATAGTGCAGCGCTAACAACCTGGAGCTTAATGCTCTGAAGACAGTGGAGATGACAGTGGACTTCAGGAAGGCCCCAGCCCCCCTCCCCCCTGTCATCCTCTGTGACTCCCCGGTGACCTCTGTGGAGTCCTTCTGCTTCCTGGGAACCATCATCAGCCAGGACCTCAAGTGGGAGCAGAACATCAGCTCCATCACTAAGAAGGTCCAGCAGAGGATGTACTTCCTGAGGCAGCTGAAGAAGTTTCACCTCCCTGAAAAGATGCTGGTAGACTTCTACGATGCCATCATCGAATCCACCCTCACGTCCTCCATCACAGTCTGGTTCGCTGCGGCCACGGCCAGAGACAAGGCCAAGCTGCAACGCGTCATCCACTCAGCAGAGAAGGTGATCGGCTGCCACCTCCCGTCTCTCCAGGAGCTGCACATCTCCAGGACCTGGAGGCGGGCAGCCAGGATTGTAGCCAACCCCTCTCATCCAGGACATAATCTCTTTCGGCCCCTCCCTTCTGGCAAGAGGCTCCGGTCCATCAGGACCAGGACCTCGCGCCACAAGAACAGCTTCTTCCCCACTGCAGTCAGCCTGCTGAACAGTACCCCAACTCCCCCAGGTGACCCCCCCCTCCCCCCCCCGCCCACCAAAGGACTGTCGGTGCCACTTACAGGCCCCACCATCCCAGCCCATCTGTGCTCCCACTTTAATTCACCTTACTCTACTGTATATAGTGTGTTGTTGTTGTTAACTTAATTTTTAACTTATTCTTAATTGCACTATACACCAAGTCAAATTCCTCGTTTTGTAAAGTGCGCTCTACTGAACCTGGCAATAAAACTTTTTCTGATTTCTGATTCTGATTCTGATTCTATTAATCATTGTTTTTTATTCATTCAAAATGCAATTAAATCAATATTTTATCTTTTTTCTTTTCCTTTTTCTTTTTTTTAATCTCTTATATCCTTTTTTATAATCAATGTTTGAACTTCTTTTCCTTTCTATTGTCATGGTTTCAGTTTGTTGTCTTGTTTTTCGCTTTAGTTCTTGTTCTGTCTTGTTTGGTTCTGTTTCCTGTTTTATTTTGAAAGGTTTCCTGTCTTGTCATGTTTCTTGAGTTTTACTTCCTTTGGTCCCCATCTGCCCTAATCGTGTTCACCTGTGTCTTGTCTGCCCTGTCTGTATATAAGTCTTGTCTCTGCCTTCCTCCTGTGCTGGTCCATTAACTTCTGCTCATGTTGATCACGTCTTCTTGTCTGGCGTCCATGTCCCTTGCCATGCCACAGTAAGTTTTTGTTTTTAGTTTTGTCATCCTGCTCTGCAGCGCTTTTTGTTAGTTAAATAAACCCACTTGCCCTGAACCCGTTTGCCTCCCGTCTCTGCGCCTGGGTCCTACCTGCTCTCGAGCCTCCCCCCCACACGACATCTATACATCCAATGAAATTAAACTACAAATCAACAAACACAACTGATAACAAATGTCTCTAAAAAATGATGTGTATATTTGCAGAACCTTAAAAACACCAAACAAATAACAAATGCTTCCCAATTAAAGCACAAAAAATGGAACACAAAATGTAAAACCCAAGTTAGAAATTGCAATTTGAAAAAGATACTTTTTTCAGCAGCTTTTCAAAATCAATCACCAATTCTACTCTTCTGTGGATGAAACAAAGAACTCCAGAACAATGAAGCCATTTCTCTAAGTCTCTCTCACCTTCAGTTTTAAACAAGGTCTGTGAAAATCCACCATACATTGGTCACATGAACTCAGAGACCTGCTAAAAGTGCACAATTGTAAAAGCTCTTTTATATAGACAACTGTTTGTTTGCTTAGAGCTCTAAATATAAAAAAAAATGCTTTTCTATCACCTAGACACAGATGGAGAACCATATCAACTGGATTAATAACAGGGTGGCATGTTTAGGTTTAAACTTACATCAAAAGACAACATGAAGCTGTCCATCACATTTTTGACCTAAACATGTAAACACATCCTTGGCTCTGCGGTTAGGAAATGGTATTTGGGAATCTCTTTATACCAGGAGCCAGCCTGGCCATTGGAACATCGCCACAGTGCCCATCCAGACTGGGACAGCAACGGGGTCCACTTCAGAGCCGTGAGCTGCTGTGTTTAACTCCAGCTGTCCCAGCAAGGGAAACAACTGCAGCAACATCCACTGACCAAGCTGACAAGCCCTGGCAGAAAAGATCCCCACAAGAAAAACACTGGCTCAGGCAGGCTGGTCAAAAAAAAATAGTTTTGCCATTGTCTTGCAGCTCGCAGATCAAGTGGTTTAGTTTTCCAGTAATGTCAGTCAAGAATGCAAGTTCAGATTCACAATGTTCATATTCACCATATTCAACAGACATCTCCTCCAATAGCACCTTAAAAATCCTGTGCTGTTTTGCTTTGCAGCTGAGGTTGTTTACGATTTTCAGATTAAGAGTCATTATATGTCCAGAGCCAATCACTTCTGCACATAAGGCCTGCTGGTGAATGACGCAGCAGTAATGCAGACATTTTGGAAAGTCTGGGTCAGCTTTACAGTGAGTGATGAAACCTGTTTGTCTATTGATCATAGCAGGAGTCCCATCTGCAGTCACTGCTACCAGCTTTTCTAATTGTACCTTTTTCTGCACAAAAACTCCTTCACCGTGTTATACATTTCAACTCCTCTTGTAGTTGTCTGTTAGGGCAGATGTGTCAGGAGTTCTTCTCTTGTGGAAACCAAAAGCTATGCTGTACTGTTGCCGTCCACAGACTCATCACACTGGACGTTAACCACCTGCACTTTGCAAGATCCCGGTCCAGCTAATTGGCCAAGTTATCAGACATAGCTGACACTCATCTAGACATTGTAGTGGAAATTGAATGAGTTCTATTGTTCTCATCCTTAGGGACAGTGATAGCAATTATCATCATTGCTTGAATTTTTTTCATGCTATATGCAAAAGTCTTTGTCCCTTAAGGCAACAGATTACAGCCCCCCCCCCCCCCCCCCCCAGGCTGCTGTCGTATTAACATTAGCTTGGAGCTCCAGAATGGACAAGAAAAAACGACGAGAATGGCTCGAGCAGGGCGTTGCTCACGGGGCGGTCGCTCGTGCCATGCGGTCGCACGTGCTCGGGCCCGCTAAATGCTACTTGTAGCTTTAATTATTATTATTATTTTTCTTCTGCCGGAAGAATCGCATTTTTGAGGCCTTTAACATACCCCAAAACTCACCAAATTTGGCACACACATCAGGAGTCGTGAAAAATTTCGTATTTTATGGGAAATTGGCATGGGTGCGCAAAAATGGCTCGACAGCGCCACCTACAGTGACTTTTGTCCCGACGCCCCGCATACGCTTTAACGTACAAGCTTGATTTTTACAGGGCATGTTCTTCAGATGGAGACCTACAAAAAAGTCTGAAAGGACCCACCTGTCACTCGCACAGGAAGTCTGATATATTGAGGTCAATATGTCATTTTTGCTCTATTTTGGACATTTGCAGGCCTCCTTCTAGAACGAACTCCTCCTAGAGATTTGTGAATAATGACTCCAAACTTTGGTTTTGTAAACTATACACATGTCCGATGTTAAATTGCAAAGCTTTTAAGTTTTTACAGAAGTTTGTGGCCGTGGCGGCGCGTAGAAATTTGACGTTGTTTCGAAAACACGCCATGAAAAGAAAAATGGCCATAACTCAGCCATGCATATTCCAATCTGATCCAAAATTGATATGCATGATTGTAGTCTGACTCTGAACACATCTGCAGTGAAAGAATCTGGAAAAAGTGTAGCGCCACCTGCTGGCAAGAGGAAATGACATGTTTTACTTGGAGCATCACTGCTCTAAGTAGGATGAGCCGACACACCTGAAAATGACATCCACCTGTTGAAAAGCCATTGAAGTTTACTCTGACAAAAAACCATAACTTTCAATGCGGGGGTGTGGTCGTGACAGAGCGGCAAAGTTGGGCATCTCGCCATGCACACAAAAGTTGCTCTCACGTGCACATTCCTTGTCCAATCTCACTGAAATTCAATGGATATGATGAAGCTTCTATTCTGAACCCATGGATATGACAATCTTGGACGAGCTCTATAGCGCCACCTAGTTATTGCATTGGGCACATTCTGCCCATTTTTATCTAATTGCTTTGTCCGATGTGCATGAAATTAAAACTGGAGATACTCAGAAGGGTCCTCTCTCATAATCTGAAGTTTCATGGGTGTACACCTGACGGTGCCTGCGTAACAGGAAGTGGTCGATTATGTGCACCCAAATAATAGAAATTTATTATAAATCAGCCGTTTGTCTCAGGAAGCTGAGATTTCAGAATTAGATGCCTTTAATAACCTCCAGCTTTGATATGTAACACAATAGGGTCTATGAGAAACTTCATACCTCTTTTTTTCCTATGCAATTTTGGACTGAACAAAGATTTTTAGCATAAATTCTGTTTAGGTTATCAGCACCAAAGACTAGACTTTAATAGGCATTTATGTGCTACTGCTTCCTAAAAAAATTCAGAATGATTGAAGTTACAGGTGACATCTTAGAGAGCATTACATCCAAAAAGGTCCGAAAACGTCTTTTTAGGCAAAACTACAAACACCTATTTTTTTTCATAACTTAATCATCATATATCAACACCATTTATTTTTTTAAATGTAGGGATCTGTGTTTGCTGCCTTCCATATTTTTTTCAGAAGTCCAGGTGAAACAGATGATTTTAAAAAAATCCTGATTCATCCCAAAACCTGTGCTTTTTCCGTCTGGACTCCAAACAAGTGTGTTTTAAAATTACTTATGCTTCAAATATCCACACCAAGTTTCACACGCATATAGCTGAACTTGTCTAAATGCTTCTTGAATATTCTTTACAGATATAAAATGAACTGGTCAACTGTAGGATGTCATTTCCTCTTACATGCTTAAGTCTTTTCCTCATGCTGCAGCCTGCTCCTCAATCATCCCTGTTGCTGGAGTCAAATTTCACCCCCCCCCCCCCCCCCCCCCCCACACACACACACACCAGCTGCCAGTTCATATGCTAACTAACCCAGAAGTGAGGTGACAAGAGTTTAGACACAAGAGGGAGGGCAGACTGCTTTTTCATTTGTTTTGTATGTCTTTCATAGATTTTTATGAATAATCATTGCTTTTCTAGTCATGTAAAATGCAATTAACCTAATATTTTATCTTTTTTTTTTACAAACAAAACATATGAATGTGCTCCAAAACAAAACCCAACTCTCAGTACAGTTCTACAGATGTAACATAAGACTTAGACAGTAAATGTCTCTTTTATCCTTTTTTAATCAATGCTGCAACTTCTTTTCCTTAATATAAATCCAATGAAATTAAACTACAAAAACAAAAAACACAACCTATAGCAAATTTCTCTAAATAAATTATGTGTATATACAATATGTAGCACTTTTAAACAAAATAATAACAAATCCTTCCAATACAAGCACAGAAAAATGGAACACAAAATTTAAAACCCAAATTTGAAATGGCAATTTTAAAATTAAAGCTACAAGTAGCATTTAGCGGGCCCGAGCACGTGCCACCGCCTGGCACGAGCGACCGCCCCGTGAGCAACGCCCTGCTTGAGCCATTCTCGTTGTTTTTTCTTGTCCATTCTGGAGCTCCAAGATAATGTTAATATGACAGCAGCCTGTGGGGGGGGGGGGGGGGGGGGGGACTGTAATCTGTTTCCTTAAAGGACAAAGACTTATGCATATAGCATGAAAAAAATTCTTAAATCTAAGCCTCGTTTAGACCTGCTCAATTTCTCATCAAGTAGAAGAAGGTTTTTATCAGATTAAGAAACAAGCAATGATGATAATTGCTATCACTGTTCCTAAGAATGAGAACAATAGAACTCATTCAATTTCCACTACAATGTCTAGATGAGTGTCAGCTATGTCTGATAACTTGGCCAATTAGCTGGACCGGGATCTTGCAAAGTGCAGAGGGTTTACGTCCAGTGTGATGAGTCTGTGGACGGCAACAGTACAGCATAGCCTTTGGTTTCCACAAGAGAAGAACTCCTGACACATCTGCCCTAACAGACATCTACAAGAGGAGTTGAAATGTATAACACGGTGAAGGAGTTTTTGTGCAGAAAAAGGTACCATTAGAAAAGCCAGTAGCAGTGACTGCAGACAGGTTTCATCACTCACTGTAAGCTGTAAAGCTGACGCAGACTTTCCAAAATGTCTGCATTACTGCTGCGTCATTCACCAGTAGGCCTTATGTGCAGAAGTGATTGGCTCTGGACACATAATGACTCCTATTGTGAAAATCATAAAAAAAACCTCAGCTGCAAAGCAAAACAGAACAGGATTTTTAAGGTGCTATTGGTGGAGATATCTGCTGAATATGGTGAATATGAATATGGTGAATCTGAACTTGTATTCTTGACTGACATTACTGGAAAACTAAACCACTTGATCTGCGAGCTGCAAGACATTGGCAAAACTATATTTTTTTATTGACCAGCCTGCCTGAGCCAGTGTTTTTCTTGTGGGGATCTTTTCTGCCAGGGCTTTCCAGCTTGGTCAGTGGATGTTGCTGCAGTTGTCTCCCTTGCTGGGACAGCTGGAGTTAAACATAGCAGCCTCACGGCTGTGAAGTGGACCCCGTTGCTGTCCCAGTCTGGGTGGGCACTGTGGTGATGTTCCAATGTTCAGGCTGGCTCCTGGTATGAAGAGATTCCCAATTACAATTTCCTAACCGCAGAGCCAAGGATGTGTTTACATGTTTAGGTCAAAAATGTGATGAACAGCTTCATGTTGTCTATTGATGTAAGTTTAAACCTAAACATGTTTCCCTGTTACTAATCCAGTTGATGTGGTTCTCCACCTGTGTCTAGGTGATAGAAAAGCATTTTTTTATATTTAGAGCTCTAAGCAAACAAACAGTTGTCTATATAAAAGAGCTTTTACAATTGTGCACTTTTAGCAGGTCTCTGAATACATGTGACCAATGTATAATGGATTTTCACAGACTTTGTTTAAAACTGAAGGTGACAGAGACTTTGGAGAAGTGGCTACATTATTCTGGACTTCTTTGTTTCATCCACAGAAGAGTAAAATATGTGATTGATTTTGAAAAGCTGCTGAAAAATGTATCTTTTTAAAATTGCAATTTCTAATTTGGGTTTTACATTTTGTGTTCCATTTTTTGTGATTTTATTAGAAAGATTTGTTATTTATTTGGTGTTTAAAGGTGGTACATATTGTATATACACAATCTTCTTAGAGACATTTGCTATATGTTGTGTTTGTTGTCATTGTAGTTTAATTTTATTGGATGTATTGAAAGGAAATGAAAAGAAGTTGCAGCATTGATTAAAAAAGCATAAAAGAGACATTTACTGTCTGATATTACATCTGTAGGAGTGTACTGAGGCTGGGTTTTGTTTTGGAGCACATTCATATGTTTTGTTTGTAAAAAAAAAAAAAAAAGATAAAATATAAAGTTAATTGTATTTTGGATGAATAAAAAAGCAATGATTAGTGCTAAGGATGTATAAAAGACAAACAAAACAAAGGAAAATGCTGTATTTTAGGGTTGAACTAGGCTTTCTAACTGTTCTACTTTCTGTCTGCCACTCCTGGCTAATTTACATGTGAGCACACAGCCGGGGGTTGGGGGGGGGCTAACTCCACTCCTGCAGCAGGGGAGACTGATGAAAAGCTTGAGGATGTAAGATTGAATAAATAAAATCCTAGAGTTGACCAGTTCATTTTATAAATGTAAATATTTTTTATTTTGGTGCTGATAAACTAAACAGAAGTTATGATAAAAATATTTGCTTGAGTCAAAATGTCCAAAAATTTGCTTTTAGCACAATAGGGTGATTAAGGTGGTTAAATGTTTCTCGTACGTATAGTGCTGCTTTTCAAACGTGGAGCTTTGTAGGACGCATCTAATTCTGAAATCTCAGCTTCCTGAGACAAACGGCTGATTTCCTATAAAGCTTGATTATATGACTGCAACGGAATCGACCACTTCCTGTTTGGCAGTGCCTTACGCAGGCACCGTCAGATGTGCAGCCATGAAACTTGAGATGATGAGAGAGGACCCTTCTGAGTATCTCCAGTTTTAATTTCATGCACATCGGACAAAGCACAGAGAAAATACAGGGCACAATGTGCCCCATGCAATAACTAGGTGGCGCTATAGAGCTCGTCCAAAGTTGTCATATCCATGGGTTCAGAATGGAAGCTTCATCATATCCATTGAAATTCAGTGAGATTGGACAAGGAATGTGCACATGAGAGCAACATTTGTCTGCATGGCGAGACGCCCAACTTTGCCGCTCTGTCAAGACCACACCCCGCATTGAAAGTTATGGCTTTTTATCAGAGTAAACTTCAATGGTTTTTCAACAGGTGGACGTCATTTTGAGGTGTGTCGGCTCATCCTACTTGGAGCAGTGATGCTCCAAGTAAAACATGTCATTTCCTGTTGCCAACAGGTGGCGCTACACCTGTTTCGGATTTTTCGACTGCAGATGTGTTCAAAGTCAGACTACAATCATGCACAACAAATTTGGATCAGATTAGATTATTTATGGCTGAGTAATGGCCATTTTTCTTT
This sequence comes from Oryzias latipes, assembly GCF_053564925.1. NCBI lineage: Eukaryota > Metazoa > Chordata > Actinopteri > Beloniformes > Adrianichthyidae > Oryzias > Oryzias latipes. The sequence goes on from NC_136244.1 coordinate 8,848,646, forward strand.
TCATGGCGTGATTTCGAAACGACCTCAAATTTTGACGCGCCGCCACGGTCACAAACAACCGTAAAAACTTAAAAGCTTCGCAATTTAATATTGGACATGTGTTTAGTTTACAAAACCAAAGTTTGGAGTCATTGTTCAAAAATCTCTAGGAGGAGTTCGTTCTAGAACGAGGCTTGCAAATGACCAAAATACACCAAAAATGACATATTGACACCAATATAGCAGACTTCCTGTGCAACTGACAGCTTGGTACCAAGAGACTTTTTTGTAGGTTTTCATCTGATGAACATGTCCTGTAAAAATCAAGCTTGTATGTTAAAGAACATGGCGGGGCTCTCAAAAACAAACATGGTAGGTGGCGCTATTGAGCCGTTTTTGTTCACCCATGCAAGTGCTGTATATCTAAGTTGGAGATATTTATGAGGCATCTCATTCTGAAATCTCAGCCTCGTGATACAAACGGCTGATTTTTTATGAATTTTTAATTATCTGACTGCAACGCAATCAACCACTTCCTGTTTGGTGGTGGCTTGCGCAGGCACCGTCAGGTGTACACCCATGAAACTTTAGACGATGAGAGAAGACCCTTATGAGTATCTCCTGTTGTAATTTTATGAATGTCGGACAAAGCAAAGAGAAAATACAGGTCAGAATGTGACATAAAATGTATTTGTCAATATCTAGGTGGCGCTATGGAGTTCGTCCAAGATTGTCATATCCATTGGTTCAGAATGAAAGCCTCATCACCTCTATTGAATTTCAGTGAGATTGGACAAGGAATGTGCACGTGAGAGCAACTTTTGTGTGCATGGCGAGACGCCCAACTTCACAGCTCTGTCACGACCACACCCCCGCATTGAAAGTTATGGCTTTTTATCAGAGTAAACTTCAATGGCTTTTCAACAGGTGGACATCATTTTGAGGTGTGTCGGCTCATCCTACTTTGAGCAGTGATGCTCCAAGTAAAACATGTCATTTCCTTTTGCCAGCAGGTGGCGCTACACCTGTTCTGGATTTTTCCACTTTTGATGTGGTCAGGGTCAGACTACAATCATGCATATCAATTTTGGATCAGATTGGATTTTGCATGGCTGAGTAATGGCCATTTTTCTTTTCATGGCGTGTTTTCAATATGACCTCCATTTTCGACGCACCGCCACGGTCACAAACATCCGTAAAAACTTAAAAGCTTCGCAATTTAACATCGGACATGTGTCTAGTTTACAAAACCAAAGTTTGGAGTCATTACTCCAAAATCTCTAGGAGGAGTTCGTTCTAGAGCGAGGCCTGCAAATGTCCAAAATGAAGCAAAAATGACATATTGACCTCAATATATCAGAATTCCTGTGCGAGTGACAGGTGGGTCCTTTCAGACTTTTTTGTAGGTCTCCATCTGAAGAACATGCCCTGTAAAATTCAAGCTTGTACGTTAAAGCGTATGCGGGGCGTCGGGACAAAAGTCACTGTAGGTGGCGCTATCGAGCCGTTTTTGTGCGCCCATGCCAATCTCCTATAAAATACGAAATTTTTCGCGACTCCTGATGTGTGTGCCAAATTTGGTGAGTTTTGGGGTATGTTAAAGGCCTCAAAAAGGCGACTCTTCCGGTAGAATAATAATAATAATAATAATAATAATAATAAACATTCGAATTACAATAGGGTCCTTGCACTCCGTGCTCGGGCCCTAAAGATAATTTTTTCAGCCTGCTAAAAGTGCACATTTGTAAAAGCTCTTTTATATAGACAACTGTTTGGTTGCTTAGAGCTCTAAATATAAAAACAATGCCTTTATGGACGTGGCACGGATGGCACGGATGTTCAGCAAGGTAAACCCCAGGAAAGCGGCGGGACCTGATGGAGTTCCCGGAAAGGTTCTGCGGGCCTGCGCCGATCAACTCTCCCAGGTCTTCACAAAAATCTTCAACCTGTCGCTAGCTCAGGCTTTCATCCCTGCTTGCCTGAAGTCATCCACTGTCATCCCGATACCCAAAAAGTCCTCATCCACAGCCTTCCTCACGGACTTCCGCCCAGTTGCACTCACTGCTGTCATCACAAAGTGTCTGGAGCGGCTGCTCCTGGGACACATCAAAGACTCCCTCCCTCCAATCTTCGTCCCCCACCAGTTTGCTTACAAAGCAAACAGATCAACGGATGATGCCATTTCCATCACCCTCCACACTGCGCTGAGCCACCTGGAACACAGAGACACCTACGCCAGGATGCTCTTTGTGGACTATAGCTCAGCCTTTAACACAATCATTCCTGACATTCTGGTCAACAAACTGTCTGAACTAGGACTCCACCCACTCACCTGCTCGTGGATCAAGGACTTCCTGACAAACAGACCACAGACAGTCAAACTTGACCCCCACCTCTCCTCCACCCGGACGCTGAGCACAGGCTCCACACAGGGATGTGTGCTGAGTCCTCTGCTGTATACACTGTACACAGCAGACTGCAGACCAGCCCACACCAGCAACACCGTGGTGAAGTTTGCAGACGACACTACTGTGGTGGGGCTGATCTCTGGGGACGACGAGACGGCCTACAGAGACGAAGTCCTGAAACTCTCAAGGTGGTGTCAGGCTAATAACCTCATCCTGAACACCACCAAGACCAAGGAGATCATCCTGGACTTCAGAAAAAACAGAACAGATCCACCCCCACTCTACATCGATGGAAACTGTGTGGAGAGGGTCCACAGCTTCACCCTCCTGGGCACCACCATCTCTGCTGACCTCACATGGTCTAACAACACCATGACTGTCATCAGGAAGGCCCAGCAACGCCTGCACTTCCTGAGAAAACTTAGGAGGAACGACGTCAGCCAGGAGCTGCTGGTAACGTTCTACCGCTCAACCATTGAGAGCATTCTGTCCTATGGCATCACAGTGTGGTTTTCCCACTGCACTGAAGCAGAACGGCAGAGTCTCCAGAGAGTGGTAAAGACAGCGCAGAGGATCATCGGCTGCCCCCTCCCCTCACTGAAGGACATTTACCAGTCTCGCTGCCTCAGCAGAGTGACTAGCATCACCACTAACTCCACCCATTCTGCTTTCCCTCTGTTTGAACTGCTGCCCTCTGGAAGGAGGTACAGGTCCATCAGAACCAGGACAAACAGACTAAGAAACAGCTTTTTTCCACAGGCAATTATCATACGGAATGCACATACGTCCACCAACCACACCTCACTCTAATTTTACTACAATGCGTGCAATATCCTGACTGTCTAACCGGGTCACTGTGCAATAACTTGATATTTATTAAGCTGTGCTCACAGCAACTCATGTAATTCCATTCTATTTTATTCACAAATATTTAATATTTAACAGTTTCTGAGACAAGGCCAAGCTGCAACGCGTCATCCACTCAGCAGAGAAGGTGATCGGCTGCCACCTCCCGTCTCTCCAGGAGCTGCACATCTCCAGGACCTGGAGGCGGGCAGCCAGGATTGTAGCCAACCCCTCTCATCCAGGACATAATCTCTTTCGGCCCCTCCCTTCTGGCAAGAGGCTCCGGTCCATCAGGACCTCGCGCCACAAGAACAGCTTCTTCCCCACTGCAGTCAGCCTGCTGAACAGTACCCCAACTCCCCCAGGTGACCCCCCCCCCCGCCCACCAAAGGACTGTCGGTGCCACTTACAGGCCCCACCATCCCAGCCCATCTGTGCTCCCACTTTAATTCACCTTACTCTACTGTATATAGTGTGTTGTTGTTGTTAACTTAATTTTTAACTTATTCTTAATTGCACTATACACCAAGTCAAATTCCTCGTTTTGTAAAGTGCGCTCTACTGAACCTGGCAATAAAACTTTTTCTGATTTCTGATTCTGATTCTGATTCTATTAATCATTGTTTTTTATTCATTCAAAATGCAATTAAATCAATATTTTATATTTTTTCTTTTCCTTTTTCTTTTTTTTTTATCTCTTATATCCTTTTTTATAATCAATGTTTGAACTTCTTTTCCTTTCTATTGTCATGGTTTCAGTTTGCTGTCTTGTTTTTCGCTTTAGTTCTTGTTCTGTCTTGTTTGGTTCTGTTTCCTGTTTTATTTTGAAAGGTTTCCTGTCTTGTCATGTTTCTTGAGTTTTACTTCCTTTGGTCCCCATCTGCCCTAATCGTGTTCACCTGTGTCTTGTCTGCCCTGTCTGTATATAAGTCTTGTCTCTGCCTTCCTCCTGTGCTGGTCCATTAACTTCTGCTCATGTTGATCACGTCTTCTTGTCTGGCGTCCATGTCCCTTGCCATGCCACAGTAAGTTTTTGTTTTTAGTTTTGTCATCCTGCTCTGCAGCGCTTTTTGTTAGTTAAATAAACCCACTTGCCCTGAACCCGTTTGCCTCCCGTCTCTGCGCCTGGGTCCTACCTGCTCTCGAGCCTCCCCCCCACACGACATCTATACATCCAATGAAATTAAACTACAAATCAACAAACACAACTGATAACAAATGTCTCTAAAAAATGATGTGTATATTTGCAGAACCTTAAAAACACCAAACAAATAACAAATGCTTCCCAATTAAAGCACAAAAAATGGAACACAAAATGTAAAACCCAAGTTAGAAATTGCAATTTGAAAAAGATACTTTTTCAGCAGCTTTTCAAAATCAATCACCAATTCTACTCTTCTGTGGATGAAACAAAGAACTCCAGAACAATGAAGCCATTTCTCTAAGTCTCTCTCACCTTCAGTTTTAAACAAGGTCTGTGAAAATCCACCATACATTGGTCACATGAACTCAGAGACCTGCTAAAAGTGCACAATTGTAAAAGCTCTTTTATATAGACAACTGTTTGTTTGCTTAGAGCTCTAAATATAAAAAAAAATGCTTTTCTATCACCTAGACACAGATGGAGAACCATATCAACTGGATTAATAACAGGGTGGCATGTTTAGGTTTAAACTTACATCAATAGACAACATAAAGATGTCCATCACATTTTTGACCTAAACATGTAAACACATCCTTGGCTCTGCGGTTAGGAAATGGTATTTGGGAATCTCTTTATACCAGGAGCTAGCCTGGCCATTGGAACATCGCCACAGTGCCCATCCAGACTGGGACAGCAACGGGGTCCACTTCAGAGCCGTGAGCTGCTGTGTTTAACTCCAGCTGTCCCAGCAAGGGAGACAACTGCAGCAACATCCACTGACCAAGCTGACAAGCCCTGGCAGAAAAGATCCCCACAAGAAAAACACTGGCTAAGGCAGGCTGGTCAAAAAAAAATAGTTTTGCCATTGTCTTGCAGCTCGCAGATCAAGTGGTTTAGTTTTCCAGTAATGTCAGTCAAGAATGCAAGTTCAGATTCACAATGTTCATATTCACCATATTCAACAGACATCTCCTCCAATAGCACCTTAAAAATCCTGTGCTGTTTTGCTTTGCAGCTGAGGTTGTTTACGATTTTCAGAATAAGAGTCATTATATGTCCAGAGCCAATCACTTCTGCACATAAGGCCTGCTGGTGAATGACGCAGCAGTAATGCAGACATTTTGGAAAGTCTGGGTCAGCTTTACAGTGAGTGATGAAACCTGTTTGTCTATTGATCATAGCAGGAGTCCCATCTGCAGTCACTGCTACCAGCTTTTCTAATTGTACCTTTTTCTGCACAAAAACTCCTTCACCGTGTTATACATTTCAACTCCTCTTGTAGTTGTCTGTTAGGGCAGATGTGTCAGGAGTTCTTCTCTTGTGGAAACCAAAAGCTATGCTGTACTGTTGCCGTCCACAGACTCATCACACTGGACGTTAACCACCTGCACTTTGCAAGATCCCGGTCCAGCTAATTGGCCAAGTTATCAGACATAGCTGACACTCATCTAGACATTGTAGTGGAAATTGAATGAGTTCTATTGTTCTCATCCTTAGGGACAGTGATAGCAATTATCATCATTGCTTGAATTTTTTTCATGCTATATGCAAAAGTCTTTGTCCCTTAAGGCAACAGATTACAGCCCCCCCCCCCCCCCCCCCCCAGGCTGCTGTCGTATTAACATTAGCTTGGAGCTCCAGAATGGACAAGAAAAGACGACGAGAATGGCTCGAGCAGGGCGTTGCTCACGGGGGGGGTCGCTCGTGCCATGCGGTCGCACGTGCTCGGGCCCGCTAAATGCTACTTGTAGCTTTAATTATTATTATTATTATTATTATTCTTCCGACTTTTCCGTCGCCTTTTTGAGGCCTTTAACATACCCCAAAACTCACCAAATTTTGTATACACATCAGGAGTCGCGAAAAATTTCATATTTTATAGGAGAACGGCATAGGTAAACAAAAATGGCTCGATAGCGCCACCTGCAAAATTTGTTTTCGCGAGCACCTCCATATGCTTTATAGTACAAACCTGATTTTAACAGGGCATGTTCATCGGATAGAAACCTACAAAAAAGTCTCTTGGGACCAAGCTGTCAGTCGCACAGGAAGTCTGATATTTTGATGACAATATGTCATTTTTGCTTCATTTTGGACATTTGCAGGCCTCGCTCTAGAACGAACTCCTCCTAGAGATTTGAGAGTAATGACTCCAAACTTTGGTTTTGTAAACTAAACACATGTCCGATGTTAAATTGCAAAGCTTTTAAGTTTTTATGGATGTTTGTGACCATGGCGGCGCGTCAAAATTGGAGGTCGTTTCGAAAACACGCCATGAAAAGAAAAATGGCCATTACTCAGCCATGCATAATCCAATCTGATCCAAAATTGATGTGCATGATTGTAGTCTGACCCTGAACACATCAGCAGTGAAAAAATCTGGAAAAAGTGTAGCGCCACCTGCTGGCAAGAGGAAATGACATGTTTTACTTGGAGCATCACTGCTCCCAGTAGGATGAGCCGACACACCTGAAAATGACGTCCACCTGTTGAAAAGCCATTGAAGTTTACTCTGACAAAAAACCATAACTTTCAATGCGGGGGTGTGGTCGTGACAGAGCGGCAAAGTTGGGCATCTCGCCATGCACACAAAAGTTGCTCTCACGTGCACATTCCTTGTCCAATCTCACTGAAATTCAATGGATATGATGAAGCTTCTATTCTGAACCCATGGATATGACAATCTTGGACGAGCTCTATAGCGCCACCTAGTTATTGCATTGGGCACATTCTGCCCTGTATTTTCTCTTTGCTTTGTCCGATGTGCATGAAATTAAAACTGGAGATACTCTGAAGGGTCCTCTCTCATAATCTGAAGTTTCATGGGTGTACACCTGACGGTGCCTGCGTAACAGGAAGTGGTCGATTATGTGCACCCAAATAATAGAAATTTATTATAAATCAGCCGTTTGTCTCAGGAAGCTGAGATTTCAGAATTAGATGCCTTTAATAACCTCCAGCTTTGATATGTAACACAAAAGGGTCTATGAGAAACTTCATACCTCTTTTTTTCCTATGCAATTTGGGACTGAACAAAGATTTTTAGCATAAATTCTGTTTAGGTTATCAGCACCAAAGACTACACTTTAATAGGCATTTATGTGCTACTGCTTCCTAAAAAAATTCAGAATGATTGAAGTTACAGGTGACATCTTAGAGAGCATTACATCCAAAAAGGTCCGAAAACGTCTTTTTAGGCAAAACTACAAACACCTATTTTTTTTCATAACTTAATCATCATATATCAACACCATTTATTTTTTTAAATGTAGGGATCTGTGTTTGCTGCCTTCCATATTTTTTTCAGAAGTCCAGGTGAAACAGATGATTTAAAAAAAATCCTGATTCATCCCAAAACCTGTGCTTTTTCCGTCTGGACTCCAAACAAGTGTGTTTTAAAATTACTTATGCTTCAAATATCCACACCAAGTTTCACACGCATATAGCTGAACATGTCTAAATGCTTCTTGAATATTCTTTACAGATATAAAATGAACTGGTCAACTGTAGGATGTCATTTCCTCTTACATGCTTCAGTTTTTTCCTCATGCTGCAGCCTGCTCCTCAATCCGCCCTGTTGCTGGAGTCAAATTTCACCCCCCCCCCCCCCCCACACACACACACACCAGCTGCCTATTCATATGCTAACTAACCCAGAGGTGAGGTGACAAGAGTTTAGACACAAGAGGGAGGGCAGACTGCTTTTTCATTTGTTTTGTATGTCTTTCATAGATTTTTATGAATAATCATTGCTTTTCTAGTCATGTAAAATGCAATTAACTTAATATTTTATCTTTTTTTTTTTACAAACAAAACATATGAATGTGCTCCAAAACAAAACCCAACTCTCAGTACAGTTCTACAGATGTAACATAAGACTTAGACAGTAAATGTCTCTTTTATCCTTTTTTAATCAATGCTGCAACTTCTTTTCCTTAATATAAATCCAATGAAATTGAACTACAAAACCAAAAAACACAACGTATAGCAAATTTCTCTAAATAAATTATGTGTATATACAATATGTAGCACTTTTAAACAAAATAATAACAAATCCTTCCAATACAAGCACAGAAAAATGGAACACAAAATTTAAAACCCAAATTTGAAATGGCAATTTTAAAAAGATAATTTTTTCAGCCTGCTAAAAGTGCACAATTGGAAAAGCTCTTTTATATAGACAACTGTTTGGTTGCTTAGAGCTCTAAATATAAAAACAATGCCTTTATGGACGTGGCACGGATGGCACGGATGTTCAGCAGGGTAAACCCCAGGAAAGCGGCGGGACCTGATGGAGTTCCCGGAAAGGTTCTGCGGGCCTGCGCCGATCAACTCTCCCAGGTCTTCACAAAAATCTTCAACCTGTCGCTAGCTCAGGCTTTCATCCCTGCTTGCCTGAAGTCATCCACTATCATCCCGATACCCAAAAAGTCCTCATCCACAGCCTTCCTCACGGACTTCCGCCCAGTTGCACTCACTGCTGTCATCACAAAGTGTCTGGAGCGGCTGCTCCTGGGACACATCAAAGACTCCCTCCCTCCAATCTTCGTCCCCCACCAGTTTGCTTACAAAGCAAACAGATCAACGGATGATGCCATTTCCATCACCCTCCACACTGCGCTGAGCCACCTGGAACACAGAGACACCTACGCCAGGATGCTCTTTGTGGACTATAGCTCAGCCTTTAACACAATCATTCCTGACATTCTGGTCAACAAACTGTCTGAACTAGGACTCCACCCACTCACCTGCTCGTGGATCAAGGACTTCCTGACAAACAGACCACAGACAGTCAAACTTGACCCCCACCTCTCCTCCACCCGGACGCTGAGCACAGGCTCCACACAGGGATGTGTGCTGAGTCCTCTGCTGTACACACTGTACACAGCAGACTGCAGACCAGCCCACACCAGCAACACCGTGGTGAAGTTTGCAGACGACACTACTGTGGTGGGGCTGATCTCTGGGGACGACGAGACGGCCTACAGAGACGAAGTCCTGAAACTCTCAAGGTGGTGTCAGGCTAATAACCTCATCCTGAACACCACCAAGACCAAGGAGATCATCCTGGACTTCAGAAAAAACAGAACAGATCCACCCCCACTCTACATCGATGGAAACTGTGTGGAGAGGGTCCACAGCTTCACCCTCCTGGGCACCACCATCTCTGCTGACCTCACATGGTCTAACAACACCATGACTGTCATCAGGAAGGCCCAGCAACGCCTGCACTTCCTGAGAAAACTTAGGAGGAACGACGTCAGCCAGGAGCTGCTGGTAACGTTCTACCGCTCAACCATTGAGAGCATTCTGTCCTATGGCATCACAGTGTGGTTTTCCCACTGCACTGAAGCAGAACGGCAGAGTCTCCAGAGAATGGTAAAGACAGCGCAGAGGATCATCGGCTGCCCCCTCCCCTCACTGAAGGACATTTACCAGTCTCGCTGCCTCAGCAGAGTGACTAGCATCACCACTAACTCCACCCATTCTGCTTTCCCTCTGTTTGAACTGCTGCCCTCTGGAAGGAGGTACAGGTCCATCAGAACCAGGACAAACAGACTAAGAAACAGCTTTTTTCCACAGGCAATTATCATACGGAATGCACATACGTCCACCAACCACACCTCACTCTAATTTTACTACAATGCGTGCAATATCCTGACTGTCTAACCGGGTCACTGTGCAATAACTTGATATTTATTAAGCTGTGCTCACAGCAACTCATGTAATTCCTTTCTATTTTATTCACAAATATTTAATATTTAACAGTTTCTGTCCATATTGTTCATTTTTGTTAAGAGTTGTAAATACAGTATTTCTTTTTCTATTCTATTTTTATTTTTATTTTATGTAACTCCTTCACTCCAAGGCTGCTGCAATTTCATTGTATCCCCATGTACAATGACAATAAACGATTCTGATTCTGATTTTATCACTTAGACACAGATGGAGAACCATATCAACTGGATTGGTAACAGCAACAACCACCGACCAAGCCGGCAAGCCCTGGCAGAAAAGATCCCCACAAGAAACACTGCAGGCTGTTCCATAAAAAATATAGTTTTACCATTGCCTTGCAGATCACAGTTGAAGTGGTTTAGTTTTCCTAAAAAAATTCAGAATGATTGAAGTTACAGGTGAACTTTTAGACAACATTTGATCCAAAAAGGTCCGAAAACGTCTTTTTAGGCAAAACTGCAAACACCTATTTTTTTGCATAACTTATCTTTCAAATATCAGCACAAAAAAATTAAAAACGGTAGGGATCTGTGTTTGCTGCCTTCCATATTTTTTTCAGACTTAAAAGTGTAACAGATGATTTATAAAAAATCCTTTTTCATCCAAAAACCTGTGTTAAATCTGTCTAGACTCCAAACAAACATTTTTTTATGGTAACTTATGTTTCAACAATCGACACCAATTTTCACAGACCTATAGCTGAACATGTCCCATAGCTCCCTGAATATTTTCATAGATATAAAATGAACTGGTCATTCTAACATCTGGCATTCTAACATCTAACATCTTACATGTCAAAGCCTCTCTCAGCCTGGCTCTGCTGAAGGAGTCGTGTTACAACCCCGCCCCCTCCTGCTGGGACCCCTGCTATGTAAATTAGCAAGCAGTGAACAGAGAGATGAGGAGTAAGAATGGCCATTACTCAGGCATGCATAATCCAAAGACAGCCAGTTAAACACTGAAAGACATATTTTTTCGGTATGTCTTTCATACATCTTTAGTATTAAAAACTCTCCAAGATGAATGTGCCTGACTCCACCTGCAGGTGGATCACAGACTTCCTGACGGACAGACAGCAGTAAGTGAGGCTGGGGAAGCTCGTCTCAGATACTCGGACCACAAGCACCCGATCCCCCCAGGGCTGTGTCCTTTCACCCCTGTTACTCTCCCTGTACACAAACAGCTGCACAGCTGGTCACCTGTCTGTCAAACTCCTGAAGTTTGCTGACGACACCACACTCATCGGCCTCATCTCTGACGGAGATGAGTCGGCCTACAGGAGTGAAATAGCCAGGCTGGTGTCATAGTGCAGCGCTAACAACCTGGAGCTTAATGCTCTGAAGACAGTGGAGATGACAGTGGACTTCAGGAAGGCCCCAGCCCCCCTCCCCCCTGTCATCCTCTGTGACTCCCCGGTGACCTCTGTGGAGTCCTTCTGCTTCCTGGGAACCATCATCAGCCAGGACCTCAAGTGGGAGCAGAACATCAGCTCCATCACTAAGAAGGTCCAGCAGAGGATGTACTTCCTGAGGCAGCTGAAGAAGTTTCACCTCCCTGAAAAGATGCTGGTAGACTTTTACACCGCCATCATCGAATCCACCCTCACGTCCTCCATCACAGTCTGGTTCGCTGCGGCCACGGCCAGAGACAAGGCCAAGCTGCAACGCGTCATCCACTCAGCAGAGAAGGTGATCGGCTGCCACCTCCCGTCTCTCCAGGAGCTGCACATCTCCAGGACCTGGAGGCGGGCAGCCAGGATTGTAGCCAACCCCTCTCATCCAGGACATAATCTCTTTCGGCCCCTCCCTTCTGGCAAGAGGCTCCGGTCCATCAGGACCAGGACCTCGCGCCACAAGAACAGCTTCTTCCCCACTGCAGTCAGCCTGCTGAACAGTACCCCAACTCCCCCAGGTGACCCCCCCTCCCCCCCCCCCCGCCCACCAAAGGACTGTCGGTGCCACTTACAGGCCCCACCATCCCAGCCCATCTGTGCTCCCACTTTAATTCACCTTACTCTACTGTATATAGTGTGTTGTTGTTGTTAACTTAATTTTTAACTTATTCTTAATTGCACTATACACCAAGTCAAATTCCTCGTTTTGTAAAGTGCGCTCTACTGAACCTGCCAATAAAACTTTTTCTGATTTCTGATTCTGATTCTGATTCTATTAATCATTGTTTTTTATTCATTCAAAATGCAATTAAATCAATATTTTATCTTTTTTCTTTTCCTTTTTCTTTTTTTTTTTATCTCTTATATCCTTTTTTATAATCAATGTTTGAACTTCTTTTCCTTTCTATTGTCATGGTTTCAGTTTGTTGTCTTTTTTTTCGCTTTAGTTCTTGTTCTGTCTTGTTTGGTTCTGTTTCCTGTTTTATTTTGAAAGGTTTCCTGTATTGTCATGTTTCTTGAGTTTTACTTCCTTTGGTCCCCATCTGCCCTAATCGTGTTCACCTGTGTCTTGTCTGCCCTGTCTGTATATAAGTCTTGTCTCTGCCTTCCTCCTGTGCTGGTCCATTAACTTCTGCTCATGTTGTTCACGTCTTCTTGTCTGGCGTCCATGTCCCTTGCCATGCCACAGTAAGTTTTTGTTTTTAGTTTTGTCATCCTGCTCTGCAGCGCTTTTTGTTAGTTAAATAAACCCACTTGCCCTGAACCCGTTTGCCTCCCGTCTCTGCGCCTGGGTCCTACCTGCTCTCGAGCCTCCCCCCCACACGACATCTATACATCCAATGAAATTAAACTACAAATCAACAAACACAACTGATAACAAATGTCTCTAAAAAATGATGTGTATATTTGCAGAACCTTAAAAACACCAAACAAATAACAAATGCTTCCCAATTAAAGCACAAAAAATGGAACACAAAATGTAAAACCTAAGTTAGAAATTGCAATTTGAAAAAGATACTTTTTTCAGCAGCTTTTCAAAATCAATCACCAATTCTACTCTTCTGTGGATGAAACAAAGAACTCCAGAACAATGAAGCCATTTCTCTAAGTCTCTCTCACCTTCAGTTTTAAACAAGGTCTGTGAAAATCCACCATACATTGGTCACATGAACTCAGAGACCTGCTAAAAGTGCACAATTGTAAAAGCTCTTTTATATAGACAACTGTTTGTTTGCTTAGAGCTCTAAATATAAAAAAAATGCTTTTCTATCACCTAGACACAGATGGAGAACCATATCAACTGGATTAATAACAGGGTGGCATGTTTAGACAACATGAAGCTGTCCATCACATTTTTGACCTAAACATGTAAACACATCCTTGGCTCTGCGGTTAGGAAATGGTATTTGGGAATCTCTTTATACCAGGAGCCAGCCTGGCCATTGGAACATCGCCACAGTGCCCATCCAGACTGGGACAGCAACGGGGTCCACTTCAGAGCCGTGAGCTGCTGTGTTTAACTCCAGCTGTCCCAGCAAGGGAGACAACTGCAGCAACATCCACTGACCAAGCTGACAAGCCCTGGCAGAAAAGATCCCCACAAGAAAAACACTGGCTCAGGCAGGCTGGTCAAAAAAAAATAGTTTTGCCATTGTCTTGCAGCTCGCAGATCAAGTGGTTTAGTTTTCCAGTAATGTCAGTCAAGAATGCAAGTTCAGATTCACCATATTCATATTCACCATATTCAACAGACATCTCCTCCAATAGCACCTTAAAAATCCTGTGCTGTTTTGCTTTGCAGCTGAGGTTGTTTACGATTTTCAGAATAAGAGTCATTATATGTCCAGAGCCAATCACTTCTGCACATAAGGCCTGCTGGTGAATGACGCAGCAGTAATGCAGACATTTTGGAAAGTCTGGGTCAGCTTTACAGTGAGTGATGAAACCTGTTTGTCTATTGATCATAGCAGGAGTCCCATCTGCAGTCACTGCTACCAGCTTTTCTAATTGTACCTTTTTCTGCACAAAAACTCCTTCACCGTGTTATACATTTCAACTCCTCTTGTAGTTGTCTGTTAGGGCAGATGTGTCAGGAGTTCTTCTCTTGTGGAAACCAAAAGCTATGCTGTACTGTTGCCGTCCACAGACTCATTACACTGGACGTTAACCACCTGCACTTTGCAAGATCCCGGTCCAGCTAATTGGCCAAGTTATCAGACATAGCTGACACTCATCTAGACATTGTAGTGGAAATTGAATGAGTTCTATTGTTCTCATCCTTAGGGACAGTGATAGCAATTATCATCATTGCTTGAATTTTTTTCATGCTATATGCAAAAGTCTTTGTCCCTTAAGGCAACAGATTACAGCCCCCCCCCCCCCCCCCCCCCCCCCCAGGCTGCTGTCGTATTAACAATAGCTTGGAGCTCCAGAATGGACAAGAAAAAACGACGAGAATGGCTCGAGCAGGGCGTTGCTCACGGGGCGGTCGCTCGTGCCATGCGGTCGCACGTGCTCGGGCCCGCTAAATGCTACTTGTAGCTTTAATTATTATTATTATTATTCTTCCGACTTTTCCGTCGCCTTTTTGAGGCCTTTAACATACCCCAAAACTCACCAAATTTTGTATACACATCAGGAGTCGCGAAAAATTTCATATTTTATAGGAGAACGGCATAGGTAAACAAAAATGGCTCGATAGCGCCACCTGCAAAATTTGTTTTCGCGAGCACCTCCATATGCTTTATAGTACAAACCTGATTTTAACAGGGCATGTTCATCGGATAGAAACCTACAAAAAAGTCTCTTGGGACCAAGCTGTCAGTCGCACAGGAAGTCTGATATTTTGATGACAATATGTCATTTTTGCTGTATTTTGGTCATTCGCAGGCCTCGCTCTAGAACGAACTCCTCCTAGAGATTTGAGAGTAATGACTCCAAACTTTGGTTTTGTAAACTATACACATGTCCGATGTTAAATTGCAAAGCTTTTAAGTTTTTATGGATGTTTGTGACCATGGCGGCGCGTCAAAATTGGAGGTCGTTTCGAAAACACGCCATGAAAAGAAAAATGGCCATTACTCAGCCATGCATAATCCAATCTGATCCAAAATTGATGTGCATGATTGTAGTCTGACTCTGAACACATCTGCAGTGAAAAAACCTGGAAAAAGTGTAGCGCCACCTGCTGGCAAGAGGAAATGACATGTTTTACTTGGAGCATCACTACTCCGAGTAGGATGAGCCGACACACCTTAAAATGACGTCCACCTGTTGAAAAGCCATTGAAGTTTACTCTGACAAAAAACCATAACTTTCAATGCGGGGGTGTGGTCGTGACAGAGCGGCAAAGTTGGGCATCTCGCTATGCACACAAAAGTTGCTCTCACGTGCACATTCCTTGTCCAATCTCACTGAAATTCAATGGATATGATGAAGCTTCTATTCTGAACCCATGGATATGACAATCTTGGACGAGCTCTATAGCGCCACCTAGTTATTGCATTGGGCACATTCTGCCCTGTATTTTCTCTTTGCTTTGTCCGATGTGCATGAAATTAAAACTGGAGATACTCAGAAGGGTCCTCTCTCATCATGTAAAGTTTCATGGGTGTACACCTGACGGTGCCTGCGTAACAGGAAGTGGTCGATTATGTGCACCCAAATAATAGAAATTTATTATAAATCAGCCGTTTGTCTCAGGAAGCTGAGATTTCAGAATTAGATGCCTTTAATAACCTCCAGCTTTGATATGTAACACTATAGGGTCTACGAGAAACTTCATCACTTGATTTTTTTAATGAAATTTTGGACTGAACAAAGATTTTTAGCATAAATTCTGTTTAGGTTATCAGCACCAAGAATTCAACTTTCATAGGCATTTATGTGCTACTGCTTCCTAAAAAAATTCAGAATGATTGAAGTTACAGGTGAACTTTTAGAGAACATTTCATCCAAAAAGGTCCGAAAACGTCTTTTTAGGCAAAACTACAAACACCTATTTTTTTTCATAACTTAATCATCATATATCAACACCATTTATTTTTTTAAATGTAGGGATCTGTGTTTGCTGCCTTCCATATTTTTTTCAGAAGTCCAGGTGAAACAGATGATTTTAAAAAAATCCTGATTCATCCCAAAACCTGTGCTTTTTCCGTCTGGACTCCAAACAAGTGTGTTTTAAAATTACTTATGCTTCAAATATCCACACCAAGTTTAACACGCATATAGCTGAACATGTTTAAATGCTTCTTGAATATTCTTTACAGATATAAAATGAACTGGTCAACTGTAGGATGTCATTTCCTCTTACATGGTTCAGTCTTTTCCTCATGCTGCAGCCTGCTCCTCAATCTTTCCTGTTGCTGGAGTCAAATTTCACCCCCCCCCCCCCACACACACACATACACACACCAGCTGCCTGTTTATATGCTAACTAACCCAGAAGTGAGGTGACAATAGTTTAGACACAAGAGGGAGGGCAGACTGCTTTTTCATTTGTTTTGTATGTCTTTCATAGATTTTTATGAATAATCATTGCTTTTCTAGTCATGTAAAATGCAATTAACTTAATATTTTATCTTTTTTTTTTTACAAACAAAACATATGAATGTGCTCCAAAACAAAACCCAACTCTCAGTACAGTTCTACAGATGTAACATAAGACTTAGACAGTAAATGTCTCTTTTATCCTTTTTTAATCAATGCTGCAACTTCTTTTCCTTAATATAAATCCAATGAAATTAAACTACAAAACCAAAAAACACAACGTATAGCAAATTTCTCTAAATAAATTATGTGTATATACAATATGTAGCACTTTTAAACAAAATAATAACAAATCCTTCCAATACAAGCACAGAAAAATGGAACACAAAATTTAAAACCCAAATTTGAAATGGCAATTTTAAAAAGATAATTTTTTCAGCCTGCTAAAAGTGCACAATTGTAAAAGCTCTTTTATATAGACAACTGTTTGGTTGCTTAGAGCTCTAAATATAAAAACAATGCCTTTATGGACGTGGCACGGATGGCACGGATGTTCAGCAGGGTAAACCCCAGGAAAGCGGCGGGACCTGATGGAGTTCCCGGAAAGGTTCTGCGGGCCTGCGCCGATCAACTCTCCCAGGTCTTCACAAAAATCTTCAACCTGTCGCTAGCTCAGGCTTTCATCCCTGCTTGCCTGAAGTCATCCACTATCATCCCGATACCCAAAAAGTCCTCATCCACAGCCTTCCTCACGGACTTCCGCCCAGTTGCACTCACTGCTGTCATCACAAAGTGTCTGGAGCGGCTGCTCCTGGGACACATCAAAGACTCCCTCCCTCCAATCTTCGTCCCCCACCAGTTTGCTTACAAAGCAAACAGATCAACGGATGATGCCATTTCCATCACCCTCCACACTGCGCTGAGCCACCTGGAACACAGAGACACCTATGCCAGGATGCTCTTTGTGGACTATAGCTCAGCCTTTAACACAATCATTCCTGACATTCTGGTCAACAAACTGTCTGAACTAGGACTCCACCCACTCACCTGCTCGTGGATCAAGGACTTCCTGACAAACAGACCACAGACAGTCAAACTTGACCCCCACCTCTCCTCCACCCGGACGCTGAGCACAGGCTCCACACAGGGATGTGTGCTGAGTCCTCTGCTGTATACACTGTACACAGCAGACTGCAGACCAGCCCACACCAGCAACACCGTGGTGAAGTTTGCAGACGACACTACTGTGGTGGGGCTGATCTCTGGGGACGACGAGACGGCCTACAGAGACGAAGTCCTGAAACTCTCAAGGTGGTGTCAGGCTAATAACCTCATCCTGAACACCACCAAGACCAAGGAGATCATCCTGGACTTCAGAAAAAACAGAACAGATCCACCCCCACTCTACATCGATGGAAACTGTGTGGAGAGGGTCCACAGCTTCACCCTCCTGGGCACCACCATCTCTGCTGACCTCACATGGTCTAACAACACCATGACTGTCATCAGGAAGGCCCAGCAACGCCTGCACTTCCTGAGAAAACTTAGGAGGAACGACGTCAGCCAGGAGCTGCTGGTAACGTTCTACCGCTCAACCATTGAGAGCATTCTGTCCTATGGCATCAAAGTGTGGTTTTCCCACTGCACTGAAGCAGAACGGCAGAGCCTCCAGAGAGTGGTAAAGACAGCGCAGAGGATCATCGGCTGCCCCCTCCCCTCACTGAAGGACATTTACCAGTCTCGCTGCCTCAGCAGAGTGACTAGCATCACCACTAACTCCACCCATTCTGCTTTCCCTCTGTTTGAACTGCTGCCCTCTGGAAGGAGGTACAGGTCCATCAGAACCAGGACAAACAGACTAAGAAACAGCTTTTTTCCACAGGCAATTATCATACGGAATGCACATACGTCCATCAACCACACCTCACTCTAATTTTACTACAATGCGTGCAATATCCTGACTGTCTAACCGGGTCACTGTGCAATAACTTGATATTTATTAAGCTGTGCTCACAGCAACTCATGTAATTCCATTCTATTTTATTCACAAATATTTAATATTTAACAGTTTCTGTCCATATTGTTCATTTTTTGTTAAGAGTTGTAAATACAGTATTTCTTTTTCTATTCTATTTTTATTTTTATTTTATGTAACTCCTTCACTCCAAGGCTGCTGCAATTTCATTGTATCCCCATGTACAATGACAATAAACGGGGGGACCCCTGCTATGTAAATTAGCAAGCAGTGAACAGAGAGATGAGGAGTAAGAATGGCCATTACTCAGGCATGCATAATCCAAAGACAGCCAGTTAAACACTGAAAGACATATTTTTCGGTATGTCTTTCATACATCTTTAGTATTAAAAACTCTCCAAGATGAATGTGCCTGACTCCACCTGCAGGTGGATCACAGACTTCCTGACGGACAGACAGCAGTATGTGAGGCTGGGGAAGCTCGTCTCAGATACTCGGACCACAAGCACCGGATCCCCCCAGGGCTGTGTCCTTTCCCCCCTGTTACTCTCCCTGTACACAAACAGCTGCACAGCTGGTCACCTGTCTGTCAAACTCCTGAAGTTTGCTGACGACACCACACTCATCGGCCTCATCTCTGACGGAGATGAGTCGGCCTACAGGAGTGAAATAGCCAGGCTGGTGTCATAGTGCAGCGCTAACAACCTGGAGCTTAATGCTCTGAAGACAGTGGAGATGACAGTGGACTTCAGGAAGGCCCCAGCCCCCCTCCCCCCTGTCATCCTCTGTGACTCCCCGGTGACCTCTGTGGAGTCCTTCTGCTTCCTGGGAACCATCATCAGCCAGGACCTCAAGTGGGAGCAGAACATCAGCTCCATCACTAAGAAGGTCCAGCAGAGGATGTACTTCCTGAGGCAGCTGAAGAAGTTTCACCTCCCTGAAAAGATGCTGGTAGACTTTTACACCGCCATCATCGAATCCACCCTCACGTCCTCCATCACAGTCTGGTTCGCTGCGGCCACGGCCAGAGACAAGGCCAAGCTGCAACGCGTCATCCACTCAGCAGAGAAGGTGATCGGCTGCCACCTCCCGTCTCTCCAGGAGCTGCACATCTCCAGGACCTGGAGGCGGGCAGCCAGGATTGTAGCCAACCCCTCTCATCCAGGACATAATCTCTTTCGGCCCCTCCCTTCTGGCAAGAGGCTCCGGTCCATCAGGACCAGGACCTCGCGCCACAAGAACAGCTTCTTCCCCACTGCAGTCAGCCTGCTGAACAGTACCCCAACTCCCCTTGGTGACCCCCCCTCCCCCCCCCGCCCACCAAAGGACTGTCGGTGCCACTTACAGGCCCCACCATCCCAGCCCATCTGTGCTCCCACTTTAAGTCACCTTACTCTACTGTATATAGTGTGTTGTTGTTGTTAACTTAATTTTTAACTTATTCTTAATTGCACTATACACCAAGTCAAATTCCTCGTTTTGTAAAGTGCGCTCTACTGAACCTGGCAATAAAACTTTTTCTGATTTCTGATTCTATTAATCATTGTTTTTTATTCATTCAAAATGCAATTAAATCAATATTTTATCTTTTTTCTTTTCCTTTTTCTTTTTTTTTATCTCTTATATCCTTTTTTATAATCAATGTTTGAACTTCTTTTCCTTTCTATTGTCATGGTTTCAGTTTGTTGTCTTTTTTTTCGCTTTAGTTCTTGTTCTGTCTTGTTTGGTTCTGTTTCCTGTTTTATTTTGAAAGGTTTCCTGTCTTGTCATGTTTTTGAGTTTTACTTCCTTTGGTCCCCATCTGCCCTAATCGTGTTCACCTGTGTCTTGTCTGCCCTGTCTGTATATAAGTCTTGTCTCTGCCTTCCTCCTGTGCTGGTCCATTAACTTCTGCTCATGTTGATCACGTCTTCTTGTCTGGCGTCCATGTCCCTTGCCATGCCACAGTAAGTTTTTGTTTTTAGTTTTGTCATCCTGCTCTGCAGCGCTTTTTGTTAGTTAAATAAACCCACTTGCCCTGAACCCGTTTGCCTCCCGTCTCTGCGCCTGGGTCCTACCTGCTGTCGAGCCTCCCCCCCACACGACATCTATACATCCAATGAAATTAAACTACAAATCAACAAACACAACTGATAACAAATGTCTCTAAAAAATGATGTGTATATTTGCAGAACCTTAAAAACACCAAACAAATAACAAATGCTTCCCAAATAAAGCACAAAAAATGGAAAACAAAATGTAAAACCCAAGTTAGAAATTGCAATTTGAAAAGATACTTTTTTCAGCAGCTTTTCAAAATCAATCACCAATTCTACTCTTCTATGGATGAAACAAAGAACTCCAGAACAATGAAGCCATTTCTCTAAGTCTCTCTCACCTTCAGTTTTAAACAAGGTCTGTGAAAATCCACCATACATTGGTCACATGAACTCAGAGACCTGCTAAAAGTGCACAATTGTAAAAGCTCTTTTATATAGACAACTGTTTGTTTGCTTAGAGCTGTAAATATAAAAAAAAATGCTTTTCTATCACCTAGACACAGATGGAGAACCATATCAACTGGATTAATAACAGGGTGGCATGTTTAGACAACATGAAGCTGTCCATCACATTTTTGACCTAAACATGTAAACACATCCTTGGCTCTGCGGTTAGGAAATGGTATTTGGGAATCTCTTTATACCAGGAGCCAGCCTGGCCATTGGAACATCGCCACAGTGCCCATCCAGACTGGGACAGCAACGGGGTCCACTTCAGAGCCGTGAGCTGCTGTGTTTAACTCCAGCTGTCCCAGCAAGGGAGACAACTGCAGCAACATCCACTGACCAAGCTGACAAGCCCTGGCAGAAAAGATCCCCACAAGAAAAACACTGGCTCAGGCAGGCTGGTCAAAAAAAAATAGTTTTGCCATTGTCTTGCAGCTCGCAGATCAAGTGGTTTAGTTTTCCAGTAATGTCAGTCAAGAATGCAAGTTCAGATTCACAATGTTCATATTCACCATATTCAACAGACATCTCCTCCAATAGCACCTTAAAAATCCTGTGCTGTTTTGCTTTGCAGCTGAGGTTGTTTACGATTTTCAGAATAAGAGTCATTATATGTCCAGAGCCAATCACTTCTGCACATAAGGCCTGCTGGTGAATGACGCAGCAGTAATGCAGACATTTTGGAAAGTCTGGGTCAGCTTTACAGTGAGTGATGAAACCTGTTTGTCTATTGATCATAGCAGGAGTCCCATCTGCAGTCACTGCTACCAGCTTTTCTAATTGTACCTTTTTCTGCACAAAAACTCCTTCACCGTGTTATACATTTCAACTCCTCTTGTAGTTGTCTGTTAGGGCAGATGTGTCAGGAGTTCTTCTCTTGTGGAAACCAAAAGCTATGCTGTACTGTTGCCGTCCACAGACTCATTACACTGGACGTTAACCACCTGCACTTTGCAAGATCCCGGTCCAGCTAATTGGCCAAGTTATCAGACATAGCTGACACTCATCTAGACATTGTAGTGGAAATTGAATGAGTTCTATTGTTCTCATCCTTAGGGACAGTGATAGCAATTATCATCATTGCTTGAATTTTTTTCATGCTATATGCAAAAGTCTTTGTCCCTTAAGGCAACAGATTACAGCCCCCCCCCCCCCCCCCCAGGCTGCTGTCGTATTAACAATAGCTTGGAGCTCCAGAATGGACAAGAAAAAACGACGAGAATGGCTCGAGCAGGGCGTTGCTCACGGGGCGGTCGCTCGTGCCATGCGGTCGCACGTGCTCGGGCCCGCTAAATGCTACTTGTAGCTTTAATTATTATTATTATTCTTTTTCTTCCGACGGAAGAGTCGCCTTTTTGAGGCCTTTAACATACCCCAAAACTCACCAAATTTGGCACACACATCAGGAGTCGCGAAAAATTTCGTATTTTACAGAAGATTGGCATGGGCGCACAAAAACGGCTCGACAGCGCCACCTACAGTGACATTTGTCCCGAGCCCCCGCATATGCTTTGACATACAAGCTTGATTTTTTCAGGACATGTTCATCAGATGGAAACCTACAAAAAAGTCTCTTGGTACCAAGCTGTCAGTCGCACAGGAAGTCTGCTATATTGGTGTCAATATGTCATTTTTGCTCTATTTTGGACATTTGTAGGCCTCCTTCTAGAACGAACTCCTCCTAGAGATTTATGAATAATGACTCCAAACTTTGGTTTTGTAAACTAAACACATGTCCGATGTTAAATTGCAAAGCTTTTAAGTTTTTATGGATGTTTGTGACCATGGCGGCGCGTCAAAATTGGAGGTCGTTTCGAAAACACGGCATGAAAAGAAAAATGGCCATTACTCAGCCATGCATAATCCAATCTGATCCAAAATTGATGTGCATGATTGTAGTCTGACTCTGAACACATCTGCAGTGAAAAAATCTGGAAAA
Source organism: Oryzias latipes (assembly GCF_053564925.1). Lineage (NCBI taxonomy): Eukaryota > Metazoa > Chordata > Actinopteri > Beloniformes > Adrianichthyidae > Oryzias > Oryzias latipes. Next base: position 8,871,544 of record NC_136244.1, read on the forward strand.
AGTGTAGCGCCACCTGCTGGCAAGAGGAAATGACATGTTTTACTTGGAGCATCACTGCTCCGAGTAGGATGAGCCGACACACCTGAAAATGACGTCCACCTGTTGAAAAGCCATTGAAGTTTACTCTGACAAAAAACCATAACTTTCAATGCGGGGGTGTGGTCGTGACAGAACGGCAAAGTTGGGCATCTCGCCATGCACACAAAAGTTGCTCTCACGTGCACATTCCTTGTCCAATCTCACTGAAATTCAATGGATATGATGAAGCTTCTATTCTGAACCCATGGATATGACAATCTTGGACGAGCTCTGTAGCGCCACCTAGTTATTGCATGGGGCACATTCTGCCCTGTATTTTCTCTTTGCTTTGTCCGATGTGCATGAAATTAAAACTGGAGATACTCAGAAGGGTCTTCTCTCATCATGTAAAGTTTCATGGGTGTACACCTGACGGTGCCTGCGTAACAGGAAGTGGTCGATTATGTGCACCCAAATAATAGAAATTTATTATAAATCAGCCGTTTGTCTCAGGAAGCTGAGATTTCAGAATTAGATGCCTTTAATAACCTCCAGCTTTGATATGTAACACAATAGGGTCTACGAGAAACTTCATCACTTGATTTTTTTAATGAAATTTTGGACTGAACAAAGATTTTTAGCATAAATTCTGTTTAGGTTATCAGCACCAAGAATTCAACTTTCATAGGCATTTATGTGCTACTGCTTCCTAAAAAAATTCAGAATGATTGAAGTTACAGGTGACATCTTAGAGAGCGTTACATCCAAAAAGGTCCGAAAACGTCTTTTTAGGCAAAACTGCAAACACCTATTTTTTTGCATAACTTATCTTTCAAATATCAGCACAAAAAAATTAAAAACGGTAGGGATCTGTGTTTGCTGCCTTCCATATTTTTTTCAGACTTAAAAGTGTAACAGATGATTTATAAAAAATCCTTTTCATCCAAAAACCTGTGTTAAATCTGTCTAGACTCCAAACAAACATTTTTTTATGGTAACTTATGTTTCAACAATCGACACCAATTTTCACAGACCTAAAGCTGAACATGTCCCATAGCTCCCTGAATATTTTCATAGATATAAAATGAACTGGTCATTCTAACATCTGGCATTCTAACATCTAACATCTTACATGTCAAAGCCTCTCTCAGCCTGGCTCTGCTCAAGGAGTCGTGTTACAACCCCGCCCCCTCCTGCTGGGACCCCTGCTATGTAAATTAGCAAGCAGTGAACAGAGAGATGAGGAGTAAGAATGGTCATTACTCAGGCATGCATAATCCAAAGACAGCCAGTTAAACACTGAAAGACATATTTTTTCGGTATGTCTTTCATACATCTTTAGTATTAAAAACTCTCCAAGATGAATGTGCCTGACTCCACCTGCAGGTGGATCACAGACTTCCTGACGGACAGACAGCAGTATGTGAGGCTGGGGAAGCTCGTCTCAGATACTCGGACCACAAGCACCGGATCCCCCCAGGGCTGTGTCCTTTCACCCCTGTTACTCTCCCTGTACACAAACAGCTGCACAGCTGGTCACCTGTCTGTCAAACTCCTGAAGTTTGCTGACGACACCACACTCATCGGCCTCATCTCTGACGGAGATGAGTCGGCCTACAGGAGTGAAATAGCCAGGCTGGTGTCATAGTGCAGCGCTAACAACCTGGAGCTTAATGCTCTGAAGACAGTGGAGATGACAGTGGACTTCAGGAAGGCCCCAGCCCCCCTCCCCCCTGTCATCCTCTGTGACTCCCCGGTGACCTCTGTGGAGTCCTTCTGCTTCCTGGGAACCATCATCAGCCAGGACCTCAAGTGGGAGCAGAACATCAGCTCCATCACTAAGAAGGTCCAGCAGAGGATGTACTTCCTGAGGCAGCTGAAGAAGTTTCACCTCCCTGAAAAGATGCTGGTAGACTTTTACACCGCCATCATCGAATCCACCCTCACGTCCTCCATCACAGTCTGGTTCGCTGCGGCCACGGCCAGAGACAAGGCCAAGCTGCAACGCGTCATCCACTCAGCAGAGAAGGTGATCGGCTGCCACCTCCCGTCTCTCCAGGAGCTGCACATCTCCAGGACCTGGAGGCGGGCAGCCAGGATTGTAGCCAACCCCTCTCATCCAGGACATAATCTCTTTCGGCCCCTCCCTTTTGGCAAGAGGCTCCGGTCCATCAGGACCAGGACCTCGCGCCACAAGAACAGCTTCTTCCCCACTGCAGCCAGCCTGCTGAACAGAACCCCAACTCCCCCAGGTGACCCCCCTCCCCCCCCCGCCCACCAAAGGACTGTCGGTGCCACTTACAGGCCCCACCATCCCAGCCCATCTGTGCTCCCACTTTAATTCACCTTACTCTACTGTATATAGTGTGTTGTTGTTGTTAACTTAATTTTTAACTTATTCTTAATTGCACTATACACCAAGTCAAATTCCTCGTTTTGTAAAGTGCGCTCTACTGAACCTGGCAATAAAACTTTTTCTGATTTCTGATTCTGATTCTGATTCTATTAATCATTGTTTTTTATTCATTCAAAATGCAATTAAATCAATATTTTATCTTTATTCTTTTCCTTTTTCTTTTTTTTTATCTCTTATATCCTTTTTTATAATCAATGTTTGAACTTCTTTTCCTTTCTATTGTCATGGTTTCAGTTTGTTGTCTTGTTTTTCGCTTTAGTTCTTGTTCTGTCTTGTTTGGTTCTGTTTCCTGTTTTATTTTGAAAGGTTTCCTGTCTTGTCATGTTTCTTGAGTTTTACTTCCTTTGGTCCCCATCTGCCCTAATCGTGTTCACCTGTGTCTTGTCTGCCCTGTCTGTATATAAGTCTTGTCTCTGCCTTCCTCCTGTGCTGGTCCATTAACTTCTGCTCATGTTGATCACGTCTTCTTGTCTGGCGTCCATGTCCCTTGCCATGCCACAGTAAGTTTTTGTTTTTAGTTTTGTCATCCTGCTCTGCAGCGCTTTTTGTTAGTTAAATAAACCCACTTGCCCTGAACCCGTTTGCCTCCCGTCTCTGCGCCTGGGTCCTACCTGCTCTCGAGCCTCCCCCCCACACGACATCTATACATCCAATGAAATTAAACTACAAATCAACAAACACAACTGATAACAAATGTCTCTAAAAAATGATGTGTATATTTGCAGAACCTTAAAAACACCAAACAAATAACAAATGCTTCCCAATTAAAGCACAAAAAATGGAACACAAAATGTAAAACCCAAGTTAGAAATTGCAATTTGAAAAAGATACTTTTTTCAGCAGCTTTTCAAAATCAATCACCAATTCTACTCTTCTGTGGATGAAACAAAGAACTCCAGAACAATGAAGCCATTTCTCTAAGTCTCTCTCACCTTCAGTTTTAAACAAGGTCTGTGAAAAGCCACCATACATTGGTCACATGAACTCAGAGACCTGCTAAAAGTGCACAATTGTAAAAGCTCTTTTATATAGACAACTGTTTGTTTGCTTAGAGCTCTAAATATAAAAAAAAATGCTTTTCTATCACCTAGACACAGATGGAGAACCATATCAACTGGATTAATAACAGGGTGGCATGTTTAGACAACATGAAGCTGTCCATCACATTTTTGACCTAAACATGTAAACACATCCTTGGCTCTGCGGTTAGGAAATGGTATTTGGGAATCTCTTTATACCAGGAGCCAGCCTGGCCATTGGAACATCGCCACAGTGCCCATCCAGACTGGGACAGCAACGGGGTCCACTTCAGAGCCGTGAGCTGCTGTGTTTAACTCCAGCTGTCCCAGCAAGGGAGACAACTGCAGCAACATCCACTGACCAAGCTGACAAGCCCTGGCAGAAAAGATCCCCACAAGAAAAACACTGGCTCAGGCAGGCTGGTCAAAAAAAAATAGTTTTGCCATTGTCTTGCAGCTCGCAGATCAAGTGGTTTAGTTTTCCAGTAATGTCAGTCAAGAATGCAAGTTCATATTCACCATATTCAACAGACATCTCCTCCAATAGCACCTTAAAAATCCTGTGCTGTTTAGCTTTGCAGCTGAGGTTGTTTACGATTTTCAGAATAAGAGTCATTATATGTCCAGAGCCAATCACTTCTGCACATAAGGCCTGCTGGTGAATGACGCAGCAGTAATGCAGACATTTTGGAAAGTCTGGGTCAGCTTTACAGTGAGTGATGAAACCTGTTTGTCTATTGATCATAGCAGGAGTCCCATCTGCAGTCACTGCTACCAGCTTTTCTAATTGTACCTTTTTCTGCACAAAAACTCCTTCACCGTGTTATACATTTCAACTCCTCTTGTAGTTGTCTGTTAGGGCAGATGTGTCAGGAGTTCTCCTCTTGTGGAAACCAAAAGCTATGCTGTACTGTTGCCGTCCACAGACTCATCACACTGGACGTTAACCACCTGCACTTTGCAAGATCCCGGTCCAGCTAATTGGCCAAGTTATCAGACATAGCTGACACTCATCTAGACATTGTAGTGGAAATTGAATGAGTTCTATTGTTCTCATCCTTAGGGACAGTGATAGCAATTATCATCATTGCTTGAATTTTTTTCATGCTATATGCAAAAGTCTTTGTCCCTTAAGGCAACAGATTACAGCCCCCCCCCCCCCCCCCCCCCAGGCTGCTGTCGTATTAACAATAGCTTGGAGCTCCAGAATGGACAAGAAAAAACGACGAGAATGGCTCGAGCAGGGCGTTGCTCACGGGGCGGTCGCTCGTGCCATGCGGTCGCACGTGCTCGGGCCCGCTAAATGCTACTTGTAGCTTTAATTATTATTATTATTCTTCCGACTTTTCCGTCGCCTTTTTGAGGCCTTTAACATACCCCAAAACTCACCAAATTTTGTATACACATCAGGAGTCGCGAAAAATTTCATATTTTATAGGAGAACGGCATAGGTAAACAAAAATGGCTCGATAGCGCCACCTGCAAAATTTGTTTTCGCGAGCACCTCCATATGCTTTATAGTACAAACCTGATTTTAACAGGGCATGTTCATCGGATAGAAACCTACAAAAAAGTCTCTTGGGACCAAGCTGTCAGTCGCACAGGAAGTCTGATATTTTGATGACAATATGTCATTTTTGCTGTATTTTGGTCATTTGCAGGCCTCGCTCTAGAACGAACTCCTCCTAGAGATTTGAGAGTAATGACTCCAAACTTTGGTTTTGTAAACTAGACACATGTCCGATGTTAAATTGCAAAGCTTTTAAGTTTTTATGGATGTTTGTGACCATGGCGGCGCGTCAAAATTGGAGGTCGTTTCGAAAACACGCCATGAAAAGAAAAATGGCCATTACTCAGCCATGCATAATCCAATCTGATCCAAAATTGATGTGCATGATTGTAGTCTGACTCTGAACACATCTGCAGTGAAAAAATCTGGAAAAAGTGTAGCGCCACCTGCTGGCAAGAGGAAATGACATGTTTTACTTGGAGCATCACTACTCCGAGTAGGATGAGCCGACACACCTGAAAATGACGTCCACCTGTTGAAAAGCCATTGAAGTTTACTCTGACAAAAAACCATAACTTTCAATGCGGGGGTGTGGTCGTGACAGAGCGGCAAAGTTGGGCATCTCGCTATGCACACAAAAGTTGCTCTCACGTGCACATTCCTTGTCCAATCTCACTGAAATTCAATGGATATGATGAAGCTTCTATTCTGAACCCATGGATATGACAATCTTGGACGAGCTCTATAGCGCCACCTAGTTATTGCATTGGGCACATTCTGCCCTGTATTTTCTCTTTGCTTTGTCCGATGTGCATGAAATTAAAACTGGAGATACTCAGAAGGGTCCTCTCTCATCATGTAAAGTTTCATGGGTGTACACCTGACGGTGCCTGCGTAACAGGAAGTGGTCGATTATGTGCACCCAAATAATAGAAATTTATTATAAATCAGCCGTTTGTCTCAGGAAGCTGAGATTTCAGAATTAGATGCCTTTAATAACCTCCAGCTTTGATATGTAACACTATAGGGTCTACGAGAAACTTCATCACTTGATTTTTTTAATGAAATTTTGGACTGAACAAAGATTTTTAGCATAAATTCTGTTTAGGTTATCAGCACCAAGAATTCAACTTTCATAGGCATTTATGTGCTACTGCTTCCTAAAAAAATTCAGAATGATTGAAGTTACAGGTGACATCTTAGAGAGCATTACATCCAAAAAGGTCCGAAAACGTCTTTTTAGGCAAAACTACAAACACCTATTTTTTTTCATAACTTAATCATCATATATCAACACCATTTATTTTTTTAAATGTAGGGATCTGTGTTTGCTGCCTTCCATATTTTTTTCAGAAGTCCAGGTGAAACAGATGATTTTAAAAAAATCCTGATTCATCCCAAAACCTGTGCTTTTTCCGTCTGGACTCCAAACAAGTGTGTTTTAAAATTACTTATGCTTCAAATATCCACACCAAGTTTCACACGCATATAACTGAACATGTCTAAATGCTTCTTGAATATTCTTTACAGATATAAAATGAACTGGTCAACTGTAGGATGTCATTTCCTCTTACATGCTTAAGTCTTTTCCTCATGCTGCAGCCTGCTCCTCAATCATCCCTGTTGCTGGAGTCAAATTTCACCCCCCCCCCCCCCCACACACACACACACACACACCAGCTGCCTGTTTATATGCTAACTAACCCAGAAGTGAGGTGACAAGAGTTTAGACACAAGAGGGAGGGCAGACTGCTTTTTCATTTGTTTTGTATGTCTTTCATAGATTTTTATGAATAATCATTGCTTTTCTAGTCATGTAAAATGCAATTAACCTAATATTTTATCTTTTTTTTTTACAAACAAAACATATGAATGTGCTCCAAAACAAAACCCAACTCTCAGTACAGTTCTACAGATGTAACATAAGACTTAGACAGTAAATGTCTCTTTTATCCTTTTTTAATCAATGCTGCAACTTCTTTTCCTTAATATAAATCCAATGAAATTAAACTACAAAACCAAAAAACACAACGTATAGCAAATTTCTCTAAATAAATTATGTGTATATACAATATGTAGCACTTTTAAACAAAATAATAACAAATCCTTCCAATACAAGCACAGAAAAATGGAACACAAAATTTAAAACCCAAATTTGAAATGGCAATTTTAAAAAGATAATTTTTTCAGCCTGCTAAAAGTGCACATTTGTAAAAGCTCTTTTATATAGACAACTGTTTGGTTGCTTAGAGCTCTAAATATAAAAACAATGCCTTTATGGACGTGGCACGGATGGCACGGATGTTCAGCAGGGTAAACCCCAGGAAAGCGGCGGGACCTGATGGAGTTCCCGGAAAGGTTCTGCGGGCCTGCGCCGATCAACTCTCCCAGGTCTTCACAAAAATCTTCAACCTGTCGCTAGCTCAGGCTTTCATCCCTGCTTGCCTGAAGTCATCCACTGTCATCCCGATACCCAAAAAGTCCTCATCCACAGCCTTCCTCACGAACTTCCGCCCAGTTGCACTCACTGCTGTCATCACAAAGTGTCTGGAGCGGCTGCTCCTGGGACACATCAAAGACTCCCTCCCTCCAATCTTCGTCCCCCACCAGTTTGCTTACAAAGCAAACAGATCAACGGATGATGCCATTTCCATCACCCTCCACACTGCGCTGAGCCACCTGGAACACAGAGACACCTACGCCAGGATGCTCTTTGTGGACTATAGCTCAGCCTTTAACACAATCATTCCTGACATTCTGGTCAACAAACTGTCTGAACTAGGACTCCACCCACTCACCTGCTCGTGGATCAAGGACTTCCTGACAAACAGACCACAGACAGTCAAACTTGACCCCCACCTCTCCTCCACCCGGACGCTGAGCACAGGCTCCACACAGGGATGTGTGCTGAGTCCTCTGCTGTATACACTGTACACAGCAGACTGCAGACCAGCCCACACCAGCAACACCGTGGTGAAGTTTGCAGACGACACTACTGTGGTGGGGCTGATCTCTGGGGACGACGAGACGGCCTACAGAGACGAAGTCCTGAAACTCTCAAGGTGGTGTCAGGCTAATAACCTCATCCTGAACACCACCAAGACCAAGGAGATCATCCTGGACTTCAGAAAAAACAGAACAGATCCACCCCCACTCTACATCGATGGAAACTGTGTGGAGAGGGTCCACAGCTTCACCCTCCTGGGCACCACCATCTCTGCTGACCTCACATGGTCTAACAACACCATGACTGTCATCAGGAAGGCCCAGCAACGCCTGCACTTCCTGAGAAAACTTAGGAGGAACGACGTCAGCCAGGAGCTGCTGGTAACGTTCTACCGCTCAACCATTGAGAGCATTCTGTCCTATGGCATCACAGTGTGGTTTTCCCACTGCACTGAAGCAGAACGGCAGAGTCTCCAGAGAGTGGTAAAGACAGTGCAGAGGATCATCGGCTGCCCCCTCCCCTCACTGAAGGACATTTACCAGTCTCGCTGCCTCAGCAGAGTGACTAGCATCACCACTAACTCCACCCATTCTGCTTTCCCTCTGTTTGAACTGCTGCCCTCTGGAAGGAGGTACAGGTCCATCAGAACCAGGACAAACAGACTAAGAAACAGCTTTTTTCCACAGGCAATTATCATACGGAATGCACATACGTCCACCAACCACACCTCACTCTAATTTTACTACAATGCGTGCAATATCCTGACTGTCTAACCGGGTCACTGTGCAATAACTTGATATTTATTAAGCTGTGCTCACAGCAACTCATGTAATTCCATTCTATTTTATTCACAAATATTTAATATTTAACAGTTTCTGAGACAAGGCCAAGCTGCAACGCGTCATCCACTCAGCAGAGAAGGTGATCGGCTGCCACCTCCCGTCTCTCCAGGAGCTGCACATCTCCAGGACCTGGAGGCGGGCAGCCAGGATTGTAGCCAACCCCTCTCATCCAGGACATAATCTCTTTCGGCCCCTCCCTTCTGGCAAGAGGCTCCGGTCCATCAGGACCTCGCGCCACAAGAACAGCTTCTTCCCCACTGCAGTCAGCCTGCTGAACAGTACCCCAACTCCCCCAGGTGACCCCCCCCCCCCGCCCACCAAAGGACTGTCGGTGCCACTTACAGGCCCCACCATCCCAGCCCATCTGTGCTCCCACTTTAATTCACCTTACTCTACTGTATATAGTGTGTTGTTGTTGTTAACTTAATTTTTAACTTATTCTTAATTGCACTATACACCAAGTCAAATTCCTCGTTTTGTAAAGTGCGCTCTACTGAACCTGGCAATAAAACTTTTTCTGATTTCTGATTCTGATTCTGATTCTATTAATCATTGTGTTACAGCTGGGGCTGTATTTGATTTTGTTTTGTTTGTTTGTTCTGTGTTTTGTGTGTTATATTTGTATCAGAGTGGGACTTCTGTGTTTTTTGTGGATCTTTGTTTGTATGTCTGTGATTATTTTCAGGTGTGCTGGCAAGGGTGTGGCCTCCATTTGGACAAGCTGGTGGAGGCAGCCTTTAAAAGCCACCACTTGGACCTCCAGCCGGTGAGAAGGGTGCCTTGCAGCAAAAGCCTCCACTGCAGCTTGGCCCTCTTCTCCATTTTGTTTTGTTCTCCATTTTGTTTATGTCTTCTCCACTTGTTTTAGTTTGTGTTGCACTTTGTAGTTTGTAGTTTTGTCTGTGCCCACTCTGTTTAGTCCTTTGGTTTATGATTTTGTTTAAGTGAAGCTGTAGGGGTGAACCGCCATTTTGTTTAGTACATGTTTTCTCCTGGTTTTGTTAGGTTAGGGAGGTTAGCGTTCTGTCTTTTATTTCCCTTTTCTTTTGTTGCAGGTAAGATTACATGTTGCAGGTAGTTGGGGTTTTGTTTGTTGTTTTGGCCTGGGTTCACCCTGAAGCCTTTTAGTTTCACTTTTAGTTATTGTTGGATTGTTTGTTTATATGTAAATAAATTTGGTTATTTTATGGAGACATTCGTTTGGTGTTTTGTGTTGCAGTCAACTTGGTAGCAAAACCATTACTTTTTATGTTATGCCCCCCCTGGCACCCCTAGACCCACAAGGGGGCGTAACAATAAAAAGTTTGGGTGACTAGAGTTGACGGGTGCGTGTCCTGCGGGGCGCGCACCCCGAGTTGACGGGTGCGTGTCTTGCGGGGCGTGCACCCCGAGTTGACGGGTGCGTGTCTTGCGGGGCGCGCACCCCGAGTTGACGGGTGCGTGTCTTGCGGGGCGCGCACCCCGAGTTGACGGGTGCGTGTCTTGCGGGGCGCGCACCCCGAGTTGACGGGTGTGTGTCTTGTGGGGCGCGCACCCCGAGTTGACGGGTGTGTGTCTTGTGGGGCGCGCACCCCGAGTTGACGGGTGCGTGTCTTGTGGGGCGCGCACCCCGAGTTGACGGGTGCGTGTCTTGCGGGGCGCGCACCCCGAGTTGACGGGTGCGTGTCTTGCGGGGCGCGCACCCCGAGTTTGACGGTCGCGTGCCCAGAGGGGTACGCGTCCCGAGTTTGACGGTCGCGTGCCCAGAGGGGTACGCGTCCCGAGTTTGACGGTCGCGTGCCCAGAGGGGTACGCGTCCCGAGTTGACGGGTGCGTGTCTTGTGGGGCGCGCACCCCGAGTTGACGGGTGCGTGTCTTGCGGGGCGCGCACCCCGAGTTGACGGGTGCGTGTCTTGCGGGGCGCGCACCCCGAGTTGACGGGTGCGTGTCTTGCGGGGCGCGCACCCCGAGTTGACGGTCGCGTGCCCAGAGGGGTACGCGTCCCGAGTTTCTGTGGTGTGTCTTGTGTAGTGCCTTAAGTTTGTGTGGTGCATCTTGTACGCGTCCTGAGTTTCTGTAATGCGTTTTGTGTGGCCTGGGTTCACCCTGAAGCCTTTTAGTTTCACTTTTAGTTATTGTTGGATTGTTTGTTTATTTGTAAATAAATGTGGGTATATTTTTATGGAGACATTTGTTTGGTGTTTTGTGTTGCAGTCAATTTTTTTTAGCCAAAACATTACTTTTTTTTATGTTATGCCACCAGTCAACCCTAGACACAGAAGGGGGCGTAACATAATTCTTATATTTTTATGGAGACATTCGTTTGGTGTATTTGTTACAGTTAATTTATTAGTCAAACCTTTACTTTTTTATGTTATGCCCCCCCTAGCACCCCTAGACACACAAGGGGGCGTAACAAACGAATGTCTCCATAAAAATATACCCAAATTGCGGGGCGCGCACCCCGAGTAGACGGGTGCGTGTCTTGCGAGGCACGCACCCCGAGTAGACGGGTGCGTGTTCTGCAGGGCGCGCACCCCGAGTTGACGGGTGCGTGTCTTGCGGGGCGCGCACCCCGGGTTGACGGGTGCGTGTCTTGCGGGGCGCGCACCCCGAGTTGACGGGTGCGTGTCTTGCGGGGCGCGCACCCCGAGTTGACGGGTGCGTGTCTTGTGGGGCGCGCACCCCGAGTTGACGGGTGCGTGTCTTGCGGGGCGCGCACCCCGAGTTGACGGGTGCGTGTCTTGCGGGGCGCGCACCCCGAGTTGACGGGTGCGTGTCTTGCGGGGCGCGCACCCCGAGTTTGACGGTCGCGTGCCCAGAGGGGTACGCGTCCCGAGTTGACGGGTGCGTGTCTTGTGGGGCGCGCACCCCGAGTTTGACGGTCGCGTGCCCAGAGGGGTACGCGTCCCGAGTTTCTGTGGTGTGTCTTGTGTAGTGCCTTAAGTTTGTGTGGTGCATCTTGTACGCGTCCTGAGTTTCTGTAATGCGTTTTGTGTGGCCTGTTAGCTTTGTGTGGTGTCCTGTGTTTGTGTGCTTCGTCTTCTGAGGCCATCTGAGTTTGTGTGGTGTGCTGTGAGAGCCACCCTTTTTTTTTTTTTTTTTTTTTTTTTTTTTTTTTTTTTTTTTTTTTTGTGTGTGCTCCACTTAGGGTAAAAACTTCTTTTTGAAGAAGTTTTATCTTGGGTAGGGGGGTGTTACAGCTGGGGCTGTATTTGATTTTGTTTTGTTTGTTTGTTCTGTGTTTTGTGTGTTATATTTGTATCAGAGTGGGACTTCTGTGTTTTTTGTGGATCTTTGTTTGTATGTCTGTGATTATTTTCAGGTGTGCTGGCAAGGGTGTGGCCTCCATTTGGACAAGCTGGTGGAGGCAGCCTTTAAAAGCCACCACTTGGACCTCCAGCCGGTGAGAAGGGTGCCTTGCAGCAAAAGCCTCCACTGCAGCTTGGCCCTCTTCTCCATTTTGTTTTGTTCTCCATTTTGTTTATGTCTTCTCCACTTGTTTTAGTTTGTGTTGCACTTTGTAGTTTGTAGTTTTGTCTGTGCCCACTCTGTTTAGTCCTTTGGTTTATGATTTTGTTTAAGTGAAGCTGTAGGGGTGAACCGCCATTTTGTTTAGTACATGTTTTCTCCTGGTTTTGTTAGGTTAGGGAGGTTAGCGTTCTGTCTTTTATTTCCCTTTTCTTTTGTTGCAGGTAAGATTACATGTTGCAGGTAGTTGGGGTTTTGTTTGTTGTTTTGGCCTGGGTTCACCCTGAAGCCTTTTAGTTTCACTTTTAGTTATTGTTGGATTGTTTGTTTATATGTAAATAAATTTGGTTATTTTATGGAGACATTCGTTTGGTGTTTTGTGTTGCAGTCAACTTGGTAGCAAAACCATTACTTTTTATGTTATGCCCCCCCTGGCACCCCTAGACCCACAAGGGGGCGTAACAATTGTTTTTTATTCATTCAAAATGCAATTAAATCAATATTTTATATTTTTTCTTTTCCTTTTTCTTTTTTTTTTATCTCTTATATCCTTTTTTATAATCAATGTTTGAACTTCTTTTCCTTTCTATTGTCATGGTTTCAGTTTGTTGTCTTGTTTTTCGCTTTAGTTCTTGTTCTGTCTTGTTTGGTTCTGTTTCCTGTTTTATTTTGAAAGGTTTCCTGTCTTGTCATGTTTCTTGAGTTTTACTTCCTTTGGTCCCCATCTGCCCTAATCGTGTTCACCTGTGTCTTGTCTGCCCTGTCTGTATATAAGTCTTGTCTCTGCCTTCCTCCTGTGCTGGTCCATTAACTTCTGCTCATGTTGATCACGTCTTCTTGTCTGGCGTCCATGTCCCTTGCCATGCCACAGTAAGTTTTTGTTTTTAGTTTTGTCATCCTGCTCTGCAGCGCTTTTTGTTAGTTAAATAAACCCACTTGCCCTGAACCCGTTTGCCTCCCGTCTCTGCGCCTGGGTCCTACCTGCTCTCGAGCCTCCCCCCCACACGACATCTATACATCCAATGAAATTAAACTACAAATCAACAAACACAACTGATAACAAATGTCTCTAAAAAATGATGTGTATATTTGCAGAACCTTAAAAACACCAAACAAATAACAAATGCTTCCCAAATAAAGCACAAAAAATGGAACACAAAATGTAAAACCCAAGTTAGAAATTGCAATTTGATAAAGATACTTTTTCAGCAGCTTTTCAAAATCAATCACCAATTCTACTCTTCTGTGGATGAAACAAAGAACTCCAGAACAATGAAGCCATTTCTCTAAGTCTCTCTCACCTTCAGTTTTAAACAAGGTCTGTGAAAATCCACCATACATTGGTCACATGAACTCAGAGACCTGCTAAAAGTGCACAATTGTAAAAGCTCTTTTATATAGACAACTGTTTGTTTGCTTAGAGCTCTAAATATAAAAAAAAAATGCTTTTCTATCACCTAGACACAGATGGAGAACCATATCAACTGGATTAATAACAGGGTGGCATGTTTAGACAACATGAAGCTGTCCATCACATTTTTGACCTAAACATGTAAACACATCCTTGGCTCTGCGGTTAGGAAATGGTATTTGGGAATCTCTTTATACCAGGAGTCAGCCTGGCCATTGGAACATCGCCACAGTGCCCATCCAGACTGGGACAGCAACGGGGTCCACTTCAGAGCCGTGAGCTGCTGTGTTTAACTCCAGCTGTCCCAGCAAGGTAGACAACTGCAGCAACATCCACTGACCAAGCTGACAAGCCCTGGCAGAAAAGATCCCCACAAGAAAAACACTGGCTCAGGCAGGCTGGTCAAAAAAAAATAGTTTTGCCATTGTCTTGCAGCTCGCAGATCAAGTGGTTTAGTTTTCCAGTAATGTCAGTCAAGAATGCAAGTTCAGATTCACAATGTTCATATTCACCATATTCAACAGACATCTCCTCCAATAGCACCTTAAAAATCCTGTGCTGTTTTGCTTTGCAGCTGAGGTTGTTTACGATTTTCAGAATAAGAGTCATTATATGTCCAGAGCCAATCACTTCTGCACATAAGGCCTGCTGGTGAATGACGCAGCAGTAATGCAGACATTTTGGAAAGTCTGGGTCAGCTTTACAGTGAGTGATGAAACCTGTTTGTCTATTGATCATAGCAGGAGTCCCATCTGCAGTCACTGCTACCAGCTTTTCTAATTGTACCTTTTTCTGCACAAAAACTCCTTCACCGTGTTATACATTTCAACTCCTCTTGTAGTTGTCTGTTAGGGCAGATGTGTCAGGAGTTCTTCTCTTGTGGAAACCAAAAGCTATGCTGTACTGTTGCCGTCCACAGACTCATCACACTGGACGTTAACCACCTGCACTTTGCAAGATCCCGGTCCAGCTAATTGGCCAAGTTATCAGACATAGCTGACACTCATCTAGACATTGTAGTGGAAATTGAATGAGTTCTATTGTTCTCATCCTTAGGGACAGTGATAGCAATTATCATCATTGCTTGAATTTTTTTCATGCTATATGCAAAAGTCTTTGTCCCTTAAGGCAACAGATTACAGCCCCCCCCCCCCCCCCCCCCCCAGGCTGCTGTCGTATTAACAATAGCTTGGAGCTCCAGAATGGACAAGAAAAAACGACGAGAATGGCTCGAGCAGGGCGTTGCTCACGGGGCGGTCGCTCGTGCCAGGCGGTCGCACGTGCTCGGGCCCGCTAAATGCTACTTGTAGCTTTAATTATTATTATTATTCTTTTTCTTCCGACGGAAGAGTCGCCTTTTTGAGGCCTTTAACATACCCCAAAACTCACCAAATTTTGTATACACATCAGGAGTCGCGAAAAATTTCATATTTTATAGGAGAACGGCATAGGTAAACAAAAATGGCTCGATAGCGCCACCTGCAAAATTTGTTTTCGCGAGCACCTCCATATGCTTTATAGTACAAACCTGATTTTAACAGGGCATGTTCATCGGATAGAAACCTACAAAAAAGTCTCTTGGGACCAAGCTGTCAGTCGCACAGGAAGTCTGATATTTTGATGACAATATGTCATTTTTGCTGTATTTTGGTCATTCGCAGGCCTCGCTCTAGAACGAACTCCTCCTAGAGATTTGAGAGTAATGACTCCAAACTTTGGTTTTGTAAACTAGACACATGTCCGATGTTAAATTGCAAAGCTTTTAAGTTTTTATGGATGTTTGTGACCATGGCGGCGCGTCAAAATTGGAGGTCGTTTCGAAAACACGCCATGAAAAGAAAAATGGCCATTACTCAGCCATGCATAATCCAATCTGATCCAAAATTGATGTGCATGATTGTAGTCTGACTCTGAACACATCTGCAGTGAAAAAATCTGGAAAAAGTGTAGCGCCACCTGCTGGCAAGAGGAAATGACATGTTTTACTTGGAGCATCACTACTCCGAGTAGGATGAGCCGACACACCTGAAAATGACGTCCACCTGTTGAAAAGCCATTGAAGTTTACTCTGACAAAAAACCATAACTTTCAATGCGGGGGTGTGGTCGTGACAGAGCGGCAAAGTTGGGCATCTCGCTATGCACACAAAAGTTGCTCTCACGTGCACATTCCTTGTCCAATCTCACTGAAATTCAATGGATATGATGAAGCTTCTATTCTGAACCCATGGATATGACAATCTTGGACGAGCTCTATAGCGCCACCTAGTTATTGCATTGGGCACATTCTGCCCTGTATTTTCTCTTTGCTTTGTCCGATGTGCATGAAATTAAAACTGGAGATACTCAGAAGGGTCCTCTCTCATCATGTAAAGTTTCATGGGTGTACACCTGACGGTGCCTGCGTAACAGGAAGTGGTCGATTATGTGCACCCAAATAATAGAAATTTATTATAAATCAGCCGTTTGTCTCAGGAAGCTGAGATTTCAGAATTAGATGCCTTTAATAACCTCCAGCTTTGATATGTAACACTATAGGGTCTACGAGAAACTTCATCACTTGATTTTTTTAATGAAATTTTGGACTGAACAAAGATTTTTAGCATAAATTCTGTTTAGGTTATCAGCACCAAGAATTCAACTTTCATAGGCATTTATGTGCTACTGCTTCCTAAAAAAATTCAGAATGATTGAAGTTACAGGTGACATCTTAGAGAGCATTACATCCAAAAAGGTCCGAAAACGTCTTTTTAGGCAAAACTACAAACACCTATTTTTTTTCATAACTTAATCATCATATATCAACACCATTTATTTTTTTAAATGTAGGGATCTGTGTTTGCTGCCTTCCATATTTTTTTCAGAAGTCCAGGTGAAACAGATGATTTTAAAAAAATCCTGATTCATCCCAAAACCTGTGCTTTTTCCGTCTGGACTCCAAACAAGTGTGTTTTAAAATTACTTATGCTTCAAATATCCACACCAAGTTTCACACGCATATAACTGAACATGTCTAAATGCTTCTTGAATATTCTTTACAGATATAAAATGAACTGGTCAACTGTAGGATGTCATTTCCTCTTACATGCTTAAGTCTTTTCCTCATGCTGCAGCCTGCTCCTCAATCATCCCTGTTGCTGGAGTCAAATTTCACCCCCCCCCCCCCCCCCCCACACACACACACACACACCAGCTGCCTGTTTATATGCTAACTAACCCAGAAGTGAGGTGACAAGAGTTTAGACACAAGAGGGAGGGCAGACTGCTTTTTCATTTGTTTTGTATGTCTTTCATAGATTTTTATGAATAATCATTGCTTTTCTAGTCATGTAAAATGCAATTAACCTAATATTTTATCTTTTTTTTTTACAAACAAAACATATGAATGTGCTCCAAAACAAAACCCAACTCTCAGTACAGTTCTACAGATGTAACATAAGACTTAGACAGTAAATGTCTCTTTTATCCTTTTTTAATCAATGCTGCAACTTCTTTTCCTTAATATAAATCCAATGAAATTAAACTACAAAACCAAAAAACACAACGTATAGCAAATTTCTCTAAATAAATTATGTGTATATACAATATGTAGCACTTTTAAACAAAATAATAACAAATCCTTCCAATACAAGCACAGAAAAATGGAACACAAAATTTAAAACCCAAATTTGAAATGGCAATTTTAAAAAGATAATTTTTTCAGCCTGCTAAAAGTGCACAATTGTAAAAGCTCTTTTATATAGACAACTGTTTGGTTGCTTAGAGCTCTAAATATAAAAACAATGCCTTTATGGACGTGGCACGGATGGCACGGATGTTCAGCAGGGTAAACCCCAGGAAAGCGGCGGGACCTGATGGAGTTCCCGGAAAGGTTCTGCGGGCCTGCGCCGATCAACTCTCCCAGGTCTTCACAAAAATCTTCAACCTGTCGCTAGCTCAGGCTTTCATCCCTGCTTGCCTGAAGTCATCCACTATCATCCCGATACCCAAAAAGTCCTCATCCACAGCCTTCCTCACGGACTTCCGCCCAGTTGCACTCACTGCTGTCATCACAAAGTGTCTGGAGCGGCTGCTCCTGGGACACATCAAAGACTCCCTCCCTCCAATCTTCGTCCCCCACCAGTTTGCTTACAAAGCAAACAGATCAACGGATGATGCCATTTCCATCACCCTCCACACTGCGCTGAGCCACCTGGAACACAGAGACACCTACGCCAGGATGCTCTTTGTGGACTATAGCTCAGCCTTTAACACAATCATTCCTGACATTCTGGTCAACAAACTGTCTGAACTAGGACTCCACCCACTCACCTGCTCGTGGATCAAGGACTTCCTGACAAACAGACCACAGACAGTCAAACTTGACCCCCACCTCTCCTCCACCCGGACGCTGAGCACAGGCTCCACACAGGGATGTGTGCTGAGTCCTCTGCTGTATACACTGTACACAGCAGACTGCAGACCAGCCCACACCAGCAACACCGTGGTGAAGTTTGCAGACGACACTACTGTGGTGGGGCTGATCTCTGGGGACGACGAGACGGCCTACAGAGACGAAGTCCTGAAACTCTCAAGGTGGTGTCAGGCTAATAACCTCATCCTGAACACCACCAAGACCAAGGAGATCATCCTGGACTTCAGAAAAAACAGAACAGATCCACCCCCACTCTACATCGATGGAAACTGTGTGGAGAGGGTCCACAGCTTCACCCTCCTGGGCACCACCATCTCTGCTGACCTCACATGGTCTAACAACACCATGACTGTCATCAGGAAGGCCTCACAGTGTGGTTTTCCCACTGCACTGAAGCAGAACGGCAGAGTCTCCAGAGAGTGGTAAAGACAGCGCAGAGGATCATCGGCTGCCCCCTCCCCTCACTGAAGGACATTTACCAGTCTCGCTGCCTCAGCAGAGTGACTAGCATCACCACTAACTCCACCCATTCTGTTTTCCCTCTGTTTGAACTGCTGCCCTCTGGAAGGAGGTACAGGTCCATCAGAACCAGGACAAACAGACTAAGAAACAGCTTTTTTCCACAGGCAATTATCATACGGAATGCACATACGTCCACCAACCACACCTCACTCTAATTTTACTACAATGCGTGCAATATCCTGACTGTCTAACCGGGTCACTGTGCAATAACTTGATATTTATTAAGCTGTGCTCACAGCAACTCATGTAATTCCATTCTATTTTATTCACAAATATTTAATATTTAACAGTTTCTGTCCATATTGTTCATTTTTTGTTAAGAGTTGTAAATACAGTATTTCTTTTTCTATTCTATTTTTATTTTTATTTTATGTAACTCCTTCACTCCAAGGCTGCTGCAATTTCATTGTATCCCCATGTACAATGACAATAAACGATTCTGATTCTGATTATATCACTTAGACACAGATGGAGAACCATATCAACTGGATTGGTAACAGCAACAACCACCGACCAAGCCGGCAAGCCCTGGCAGAAAAGATCCCCACAAGAAACACTGCAGGCTGTTCCATAAAAAATATAGTTTTACCATTGCCTTGCAGATCACAGTTGAAGTGGTTTAGTTTTCCTAAAAAAATTCAGAATGATTGAAGTTACAGGTGAACTTTTAGACAACATTTGATCCAAAAAGGTCCGAAAACGTCTTTTTAGGCAAAACTGCAAACACCTATTTTTTGCATAACTTATCTTTCAAATATCAGCACAAAAAAATTAAAAACGGTAGGGATCTGTGTTTGCTGCCTTCCATATTTTTTTCAGACTTAAAAGTGTAACAGATGATTTATAAAAAATCCTTTTTCATCCAAAAACCTGTGTTAAATCTGTCTAGACTTAGTATTAAAAACTCTCCAAGATGAATGTGCCTGACTCCACCTGCAGGTGGATCACAGACTTCCTGACGGACAGACAGCAGTATGTGAGGCTGGGGAAGCTCGTCTCAGATACTCGGACCACAAGCACCGGATCCCCCCAGGGCTGTGTCCTTTCACCCCTGTTACTCTCCCTGTACACAAACAGCTGCACAGCTGGTCACCTGTCTGTCAAACTCCTGAAGTTTGCTGACGACACCACACTCATCGGCCTCATCTCTGACGGAGATGAGTCGGCCTACAGGAGTGAAATAGCCAGGCTGGTGTCATAGTGCAGCGCTAACAACCTGGAGCTTAATGCTCTGAAGACAGTGGAGATGACAGTGGACTTCAGGAAGGCCCCAGCCCCCCTCCCCCCTGTCATCCTCTGTGACTCCCCGGTGACCTCTGTGGAGTCCTTCTGCTTCCTGGGAACCATCATCAGCCAGGACCTCAAGTGGGAGCAGAACATCAGCTCCATCACTAAGAAGGTCCAGCAGAGGATGTACTTCCTGAGGCAGCTGAAGAAGTTTCACCTCCCTGAAAAGATGCTGGTAGACTTTTATACCGCCATCATCGAATCCACCCTCACGTCCTCCATCACAGTCTGGTTCGCTGCAGCCACGGCCAGAGACAAGGCCAAGCTGCAACGCGTCATCCACTCAGCAGAGAAGGTGATCGGCTGCCACCTCCCGTCTCTCCAGGAGCTGCACATCTCCAGGACCTGGAGGCGGGCAGCCAGGATTGTAGCCGACCCACCTCATCCAGGACATAATCTCTTTCGGCCCCTCCCTTCTGGCAAGAGGCTCCGGTCCATCAGGACCAGGACCTCGCGCCACAAGAACAGCTTCTTCCCCACTGCAGTCAGCCTGCTGAACAGTACCCCAACTCCCCCAGGTGACCCCCCCTCCCCCCCCCCCCCCCCCCGCCCACCAAAGGACTGTCGGTGCCACTTACAGGCCCCACCATCCCAGCCCATCTGTGCTCCCACTTTAATTCACCTTACTCTACTGTATATAGTGTGTTGTTGTTGTTAACTTAATTTTTAACTTATTCTTAATTGCACTATACACCAAGTCAAATTCCTCGTTTTGTAAAGTGCGCTCTACTGAACCTGGCAATAAAACTTTTTCTGATTTCTGATTCTATTAATCATTGTTTTTTATTCATTCAAAATGCAATTAAATCAATATTTTATCTTTTTTCTTTTCCTTTTTCTTTTTTTTTATCTCTTATATCCTTTTTTATAATCAATGTTTGAACTTCTTTTCCTTTCTATTGTCATGGTTTCAGTTTGTTGTCTTTTTTTCGCTTTAGTTCTTGTTCTGTCTTGTTTGGTTCTGTTTCCTGTTTTATTTTGAAAGGTTTCCTGTCTTGTCATGTTTCTTGAGTTTTACTTCCTTTGGTCCCCATCTGCCCTAATCGTGTTCACCTGTGTCTTGTCTGCCCTGTCTGTATATAAGTCTTGTCTCTGCCTTCCTCCTGTGCTGGTCCATTAACTTCTGCTCATGTTGATCACGTCTTCTTGTCTGGCGTCCATGTCCCTTGCCATGCCACAGTAAGTTTTTGTTTTTAGTTTTGTCATCCTGCTCTGCAGCACTTTTTGTTAGTTAAATAAACCCACTTGCCCTGAACCCGTTTGCCACCCGTCTCTGCGCCTGGGTCCTACCTGCTCTCGAGCCTCCCCCCCACACGACATCTATACATCCAATGAAATTAAACTACAAATCAACAAACACAACTGATAACAAATGTCTCTAAAAAATGATGTGTATATTTGCAGAACCTTAAAAACACCAAACAAATAACAAATGCTTCCCAATTAAAGCACAAAAAATGGAACACAAAATGTAAAACCCAAGTTAGAAATTGCAATTTGAAAAAGATACTTTTTTCAGCAGCTTTTCAAAATCAATCACCAATTCTACTCTTCTGTGGATGAAACAAAGTACTCCAGAACAATGAAGCCATTTCTCTAAGTCTCTCTCACCTTCAGTTTTAAACAAGGTCTGTGAAAATCCACCATACATTGGTCACATGAACTCAGAGACCTGCTAAAAGTGCACAATTGTAAAAGCTCTTTTATATAGACAACTGTTTGTTTGCTTAGAGCTCTAAATATAAAAAAAATGCTTTTCTATCACCTAGACACAGATGGAGAACCATATCAACTGGATTAATAACAGGGTGGCATGTTTAGACAACATGAAGCTGTCCATCACATTTTTGACCTAAACATGTAAACACATCCTTGGCTCTGCGGTTAGGAAATGGTATTTGGGAATCTCTTTATACCAGGAGCCAGCCTGGCCATTGGAACATCGCCACAGTGCCCATCCAGACTGGGACAGCAACGGGGTCCACTTCAGAGCCGTGAGCTGCTGTGTTTAACTCCAGCTGTCCCAGCAAGGGAGACAACTGCAGCAACATCCACTGACCAAGCTGACAAGCCCTGGCAGAAAAGATCCCCACAAGAAAAACACTGGCTAAGGCAGGCTGGTCAAAAAAAAAATAGTTTTGCCATTGTCTTGCAGCTCGCAGATCAAGTGGTTTAGTTTTCCAGTAATGTCAGTCAAGAATGCAAGTTCAGATTCACAATGTTCATATTCACCATATTCAACAGACATCTCCTCCAATAGCACCTTAAAAATCCTGTGCTGTTTTGCTTTGCAGCTGAGGTTGTTTACGATTTTCAGAATAAGAGTCATTATATGTCCAGAGCCAATCACTTCTGCACATAAGGCCTGCTGGTGAATGACGCAACAGTAATGCAGACATTTTGGAAAGTCTGGGTCAGCTTTACAGTGAGTGATGAAACCTGTTTGTCTATTGATCATAGCAGGAGTCCCATCTGCAGTCACTGCTACCAGCTTTTCTAATTGTACCTTTTTCTGCACAAAAACTCCTTCACCGTGTTATACATTTCAACTCCTCTTGTAGTTGTCTGTTAGGGCAGATGTGTCAGGAGTTCTTCTCTTGTGGAAACCAAAAGCTATGCTGTACTGTTGCCGTCCACAGACTCATCACACTGGACGTTAACCACCTGCACTTTGCAAGATCCCGGTCCAGCTAATTGGCCAAGTTATCAGACATAGCTGACACTCATCTAGACATTGTAGTGGAAATTGAATGAGTTCTATTGTTCTCATCCTTAGGGACAGTGATAGCAATTATCATCATTGCTTGAATTTTTTTCATGCTATATGCAAAAGTCTTTGTCCCTTAAGGCAACAGATTACAGCCCCCCCCCCCCCCCCCCCCCCCCCCCCCCCCAGGCTGCTGTCGTATTAACAATAGCTTGGAGCTCCAGAATGGACAAGAAAAAACGACGAGAATGGCTCGAGCAGGGCGTTGCTCACGGGGCGGTCGCTCGTGCCGTGCGGTCGCACGTGCTCGGGCCCGCTAAATGCTACTTGTAGCTTTAATTATTATTATTATTATTATTCTACCGGAAGAGTCGCCTTTTTGAGGCCTTTAACATACCCCAAAACTCACCAAATTTGGCACACACATCAGGAGTCGCGAAAAATTTCGTATTTTATAGGAGATTGGCATGGGCGCACAAAAACGGCTCGATAGCGCCACCTACAGTGACTTTTGTCCCGACGCCCCGCATACGCTTTAACGTACAAGCTTGATTTTTACAGGGCATGTTCTTCAGATGGAGACCTACAAAAAAGTCTGTAAGGACCCACCTGTCACTCGCACAGGAAGTCTGATATATTGAGGTCAATATGTCATTTTTGCTTCATTTTGGACATTTGCAGGCCTCACTCTAGAGCGAACTCCTCCTAGAGATTTGTGAATAATGACTCCAAACTTTGGTTTTGTAAATTTAACACATGTCCGATGTTAAATTGCGAAGCTTTTACGTTTTTAAGGTTGTTTGTGACCGTGGCGGCGCGTCGAAAATGGAGGTCATTTTGAAAACACGCCATGAAAAGAAAAATGGCCATTACTCAGCCATGCAAAATCCAATATTATCCAAAGTTGATATGCATGATTGTAGTCTGACTTTGAACACATCTGCAGTGGAAGAATCTGGAATAGGTGTAGCGCCACCTGCTGGTAAAAGGAAATGACATGTTTTACTTGGAGCATCACTGCTCCAAGTAGGATGAGCCGACACACCTCAAAATGATGTCCACCTGTTGAAAAGCCATTGATGTTTACTCTGATAAAAAGCCATAACTTTCAATGCGGGGGTGTGGTCGTGACAGAGCGGCGAAGTTGGGCGTCTCGCCATGCACACAAAAGTTGCTCTCACGTGCACATTCCTTGTCCAATCTCACTGAAATTCAATAGAGGTGATGAGGCTTCCATTCTGAACCCATGGATATGACAATCTTGGACGAGCTCCATAGCGCCACCTAGATATTGACAAATACATTTTATGTCACATTCTGACCTATCTTTTCTCTGTGCTTTGTCCGACATTCATAAAATTACAACAGGAGATACTCATAAGGGTCTTCTCTCATCGTCTAAAGTTTCATGGGTGTACACCTGACGGTGCCTGCGCAAGCCACCACCAAACAGGAAGTGGTTGATTGCGTTGCAGTCAGATAATTAAAAATTCATAAAAAATCAGCCGTTTTTCTGACGAGGCTGAGATTTCAGAATGAGAGGCCTCTTACATATCTCCAACTTAGATACACAGCACTTGCATGGGTGAACAAAAAACGGCTCAATAGCGCCACCTACCATGTTTGTTTTTGAGAGCCCCGCCATGTTCTTTAACATACAAGCTTGATATTTACAGGACATGTTCATCAGATGGAAACCTACAAAAAAGTCTCTTGGGACCAAGCTGTCAGTCGCACAGGAAGTCTGCTATATTGATGTCAATATGTCAGTTTTGCTCTATTTTGGTCCTTTGCAGGCCTCGTTCTAGAACGAACTCCTCCTAGAGATTTTTGAACAATGACTCCAAACTTTGGTTTTGTAAACTAAACACATGTCCGATCTTAAATTGCGAAGCTTTTAAGTTTTTACGGTTGTTTGTGACCGTGGCGGCGCGTCAAAATTTGAGGTCGTTTCGAAATCACGCCATGAAAAGAAAAATGGCCATTACTCAGCCATAAATAATCTAATCTGATCCAAATTTGTTGTGCATGATTGTAGTCTGACTTTGAACACATCTGCAGTGGAAAAATCCGAAACAGGTGTAGCGCCACCTGTTGGCAACAGGAAATGACATGTTTTACTTGGAGCATCACTGCTCCAAGTAGGATGAGCAAACACACCTCAAAATGACGTCCACCTGTTGAAAAACCATTGAAGTTTACTCTGATGAAAAACAAATCTTTCAACGCGGGGGTGTGGTCGTGACAGAGCGGCGAAGTTGGGTATCTCGCCGTGCACAAATGTTGCTCTCACGTTCACATTCTTTGTCTGATCTCACTGAAATTAAATAGATTTGATGAAACTTCCATTCTGAACCCATGGATATGACAATTTTGGACGAGCTATATATGTTCATAAATGATCATGAAGCATGATCATATAATCAAGCTTCATAGGAAATCAGCCGTTTGTCTCAGGAAGCTGAGATTTCAGAATTAGATGCGTCTTACAAAGCTCCACGTTTGAAAAGCAGCACTATACGTACGAGAAACATTTAACCACCTTAATCACCCTATTGTGCTGAAAGCAAATTTTTGGACATTTTGACTCAAGCAAATATTTTTATCATAACATCTGTTTAGTTTATCAGCACCAAAATAAAAAATATTTACATTTATAAAATGAACTGGTCAACTCTAGGATTTTATTTATTCAATCTTACATCCTCAAGCTTTTCATCAGTCTCCCCTGCTGCAGGAGTGGAGTTAGCCCCCCCCCCCCCCCCCCCCCCCCCCGGCTGTGTGCTCACATGTAAATTAGCCAGGAGTGGCAGACAGAAAGTAGAACAGTTAGAAAGCCTAGTTCAACACTAAAATACAGCAATTTCCTTTGTTTTGTTTGTCTTTTATACATCCTTAGCACTAATCATTGCTTTTTTATTCATCCAAAATACAATTAACTTTATATTTTATCTTTTTTTTTTTTTTACAAACAAAATATATGAATGTGCTCCAAAACAAAACCCAGTCTCAGTACACTCCTACAGATGTAACATCAGACAGTAAATGTCTCTTTTATGCTTTTTTAATCAATGCTGCAACTTCTTTTCATTTCCTTTCAATACATCCAAAGAAATTAAACTACAACGACAACAAACACAACATATAGCAAATGTCTCTAAGAAGATTGTGTATATACATTATGTACCACCTTTAAACACCAAATAAATAACAAATCTTTCTAATACAATCACAAAAAATGGAACACAAAATGTAAAACCCAAATTAGAAATTGCAATTTTAAAAAGATACATTTTTCAGCAGCTTTTCAAAATCAATCACATATTTTACTCTTCTGTGGATGAAACAAAGAAGTCCAGAGCAATGTAGCCACTTCTCCAAAGTCTCTGTCACCTTCAGTTTTACACAAAGTCTGTGAAAATCCACCATACATTGGTCACATGTATTCAGAGACCTGCTAAAAGTCCACAATTGTAAAAGCTCTTATATAGACAACTGTTTGTTTGCTTGGAGCTCTAAATATAAAAAAATGCTTTTCTATCACCTAGACACAGATGGAGAACCATATCAACTGGATTAGTAACAGGGAAACATGTTTAGGTTTAAACTTACATCAATAGACAACATGAAGCTGTTCATCACATTTTTGACCTAAACATGTAAACACATCCTTGGCTCTGCGGTTAGGAAATGGTACTTGGGAATCTCTTCATACCAGGAGCCAGCCTGAACATTGGAACATCACCACAGTGCCCATCCAGACTGGGACAGCAACGGGGTCCACTTCACAGCCGTGAGGCTGCTGTGTTTAACTCCAGCTGTCCCAGCAAGGGAGACAACTGCAGCAACATCCACTGACCAAGCTGGCAAGCCCTGGCAGAAAAGATCCCCACAAGAAAAACACTGGCTCAGGCAGGCTGGTCAATAAAAAAATATAGTTTTACCAATGTCTTGCAGCTCGCAGATCAAGTGGTTTAGTTTTCCAGTAATGTCAGTCAAGAATACAAGTTCAGATTCACCATATTCAGCAGATATCTCCACCAATAGCACCTTAAAAATCCTGTTCTGTTTTGCTTTGCAGCTGAGGTTTTTTATGATTTTCACAATAGGAGTCAATATATGTCCAGAGCCAATCACTTCTGCACATAAGGCCTACTGGTGAAAGAAGCAGCAGTAATGCAGACATTTTGGAAAGTCTTGGTCAGCTTTACAGTGAGTGATGAAACATGTTTGTCGGTCAATCATAGCAGGAGCCCCGTCTGCAGGTATGGCTACCAGCTTTTCTAATGGTACCTTTTTCTGCACAAAAACTCCTTCACCGTGTTATACATTTCAACTCCTCTTGTAGTTGTCTGTTAGGGCAGATGTGTCAGGAATTCTTCTCTTGTGGAAACCAAAAGCTATGCTGAACTGTTGCCGTCCACAGACTCATCACACTGGACGTTAAACCACCTGCACTTTGTAAGATCCCGGTCCAGCTAATTGGCCAAGTTATCAGACATAGCTGACACTCATCTAGACATTGTAGTGGAAATTGAATGAGTTCTATTGTTCTCATTCTTAGGAACAGTGATAGCAATTATCATCATTGCTTGTTTCTTAATCTGATAAAAACCTTCTTCTACTTGATGAGAAAATGAGCAGGTCTAAACGAGGCTTAGATTTAAGAATTTTTTTCATGCTATATGCAAAAGTCTTTGTCCTTTAAGGCAACAGATTATAGTCCCCCCCCCCCCCCCACAAGCTGCTGTCATATTAACATTAGCTTGGAGCTCCAGAATGGACAAGAAAAAACGACGAGAATGGCTCGAGCAGGGCGTTGCTCACGGGGCGGTCGCTCGTGCCAGGCGGTGGCACGTGCTCGGGCCCGCTAAATGCTACTTGTAGCTTTAATTATCATTATTATTATTATTATTATTATTATTATTATTATTATTTTTAATTATTATTAAAAATGTAATAGTTCATAATACTATGTTTATTAAACAGTATTTTAGTCTCAAAAATCTATCTATCTATCTATCTATCTATCTATCTATCTATCTATCTATCTATCTATCTATCTATCTATCTATCTATCTATCTATCTATCTATCTATCTATCTATCTATCTATCTATCTATCTATCTATCTATCTATCTATCTATCTATCTATCTATCTATCTATATCTGTGGGCAACCCTGAATTAGACCCATGATTCCACAAAATCGCTAGTCAAGTGCCTGTTTCTTCTAAATGGTAGTGATTCCAAGTAGTAGTGATGGGATGATGATGCCTCAAGCCATTACCCAAACTGTATTGACACAGTGTTGCTCCATCTTTAGTGACCCCTGCAGTAATTCTGCAATCATTGCAGATAAGTAAAATTGGCAAAAAAAATACAAATAAAAAAGCTGTTAAAGCCCCACTTTGATGATAATTAGGATGTAGGGATTTTAATGTGTTGTTGTAACATTTTTCTCATGATGAATGACATGTATAAAGACAAAAAAGGCATATAGAGCTAGCCTAAAATTAGGAATGATTTATAGTTTTCCAGTTATAAACACTGCTGCATGTTTTTAATGCAACTAATTTAATGCCCGTCTTCATATTCTATATCTTTCCAATGTATTTACTAAGATGTATTGATTAATAGTGTCAAAAGGCTTTTTCAGATCAATGAACACTCCTACTGTGAACTCCTTATTATCAGCGGCATTTATAATTTCTTCAGTTAATTGCGTAATCGCCTCAGATGCTGATCTATTTTTCCTGAAACCAAATTGATCATTGTAGTTTAGTTTTTCCAGCCTTGAGAGTAATACTTTTTTGAGTATTTTTGAAAATTGGCAGAGTAAACACTTCTCTGTAATTTGTTAGTTGATGTTTGTCCCCTGATTTGTTTAATAGAATTACTTTTTCATTTTCTGTGGAAATGTTCCTGTTTGAAATGATAAATTGCCAATATAGACTAGAAGGGTCAACGATGAAATCAATTACCTTTTTCACCACCATAATATTATTCTGTTACAGTCACTTGTGACTGTTGTGTCACATGAACAGGCAGACGGCTGGATCCAAATGCAGCAATCGGCGGGCAGACGGCAGGCAAACAGAGTCAGATGCAGGGTAAGGAAACAGAAGATCAGGTCCCAATACAACACTCGGCAAAGAAGGCAGAGTGGCACAAACAATACCTCGCACTGAGCTTGACTCAGTGCAGTGCTTAAGTACCCTGTGGTTAATTGAATGAATGAAAGTCAGGTGTGCGGTATCCGGGAAATGTGCGCTGGGGGGTTGCTGGGAGTTGTATTGTGGCTAGAACTCTGGGGACTTCCCGCTTCCGCTAGTGATTTCACCACTCGAAACATCCTAGAGTTACACCAGCTACCAGTTTGTGGCCACCAATGCTTTTGGTGAGGTCTGAACAGGAGAGGAAAAAAGGATACAAAAAATAAAACTAACCAGTCCTGCTAGCTGGTATCCTTCCCTTTTGCTGTCTGTTTTTTTTTACATTTTGCAAACAAGGTTGGAAGTTACAGGTATTGGGAAAACGCAAGTGCTTCTAATGTGGCTAACACTTCTAACGTGGCTAACGTGTAGCGTGTTACAAACAAGTTCTAGAGTTACTGTGAAAGCAGTTAACAAAGTTTGACTGACGGATTTATCTCTGATTCTTCTGTCTTGCTTAATGTGCCTTATTGTTCAGTACTTGAATGTTGCTATTTCTGCTTGATCCATGGCAGTGAAGCAGCCTAATGTTACAGAGATTTACCATTGAAATAACTTGATTCAACGTATGTCTAATATTTGAGATTTTTCTATCAAAGAATTTATTGCGTGCTCTGACTGCTGGTTAGTCTAGCTATTGCTCTAAAAATAAATCTTGGATTATTTCCACACTCGGATATGGTTGAATAGCACTGGGTTCTGGCTCTATGCAAAGCCTTTTTATAATTTAAGAGGCTATATTTTCAGGTACCCAGAGACTGCTCTGAGCAGTTACAGGTTACTTGTGTATGACAACGTGTTAAACCACGGTGCTACTCGGTTTCGTCTAACAAGCTTAGGTTTCAGGGGGGCAACAACATCGAGTGTACTCCTGAGGGCATCATTAACAAACTGGTCGTTTTTACTAGGACTGAAGCTATGGGAGCTGGTCCTAGAGTATTTGCTTTGCAAGTTACTAAGTATTGGTTGAACTACGAGTTTAAACTCAGACACAGAACGGTCAGACAAGGTTCTTTAAGCTTTTTTTATTCACTGGGGCAGTAGCATGTTCTAATGTAAACTGGAAGGTAATTAGAAATCCTTTTCTGATAGTTGTCATAAGTTTGCGTGTGGGGTTTGCTTCATTCAGTCTAACATAGTCATCCTGTTGGAGCCAAGTTTCTGTTAAGACTAGTAGACTAAGTTTGTTATCATTAATGAAATCATTGACAAAAAGAGACTTTGAGGAAATTGATCTTGTGTTTAACCCTTGTGCTATCTTAGATAACTCCACCCTTATATTGACATGTTCTCCCTACCAGGACAAAGGTGGATAAAGGTGGAAAGATTTTGAGTAATCCATGGACACCAGTGAAGATCACAAATCATTGAAGAAAAAAGGTTCAGCCCACTGTCTAGTGGGTCTAGATGACCCAACTCCCATTGTTAAAGTGCCTAGGATAGCACAAGGGTTAATAAACCACATGTTATTAAATCATAATTGTGCTTGTTGTTGTTAAGAGTAAAAGTATCAATTACTTTTAGGTTTCTGTAACTCACTCCCTTTACTTGCCTTTCAGCACATAAAAAAGCTATAAACTGCTCAACTATCCCTTCATGGGGAGGCTCAGAGGAGAGTTTTAAGCTGTTGCTCTGTGCCTGGGTTCCATCTTTGGGCTGTCAGGTTGCCCGACTAAGGCCAGCAGAAATGTTGCTAGAAAGAAGAGCACCTGACCAATGTGGGTTGGATACCTTCTCTCCGCATGCGAACGGGCTACCCCCAAAACGCATCCCAATTGTCTACAAGCCAACGCAGGTTTCTGGGCACCATATTCCTAACCAATGGTTAAGTGATGTAAAGAGTCTATATATTTCATCACTGACTAGGTGATGAAATAAGTAGAGATGTCTGAAAGTTTTATTCAATCATATGCAAATTCGCAAACCTATTTTTGCTACTGTCCTTTTTAAACTGCAATGTTCCAACAAACAATACCTCAGAGTTGAGAGGTTGCTTTCTTTTTGACGTGAATGAGGATAGTTGGGCTCATAAATATCCATAAAGAGAGAGGGGGACAAATTTGTTCTAATGTAGTGCATCCACTGAAACATTCTCCATCTATCCATCACTCCTCCCATATCATTGTGAAGGGCAAGGCTGGCATTCTACCAGCCCACCTTTGTGCATCCCACCAACAACTGGACCTCAACCAACCGCTGACAAAACCTGATAAGACAAGAGCTGCCACTCACAGCAGAGGATAATGATAGAACAGAGAAAACCAAATGAATGAAGAAAGAAACACCAAAAAATGGCCAAAGCAGGAGAGGAAAGTGACAGAAAATATTCCCACTAGAAATGCTGTCAAGAAAAGAATGATCACCTGAGTAACGTTGTGCCAGAAAATGCTTACTGGAAAAAAAAAATCAGAAGGAAAAGAAGGCGGAAAGAGTTGACATTTTCCAGCCACATGGGAAGAAAAAAACACAAAATGGATGCTTTTATGCACAACTAACAAAATATAGTATTTGCTGCAGGAGGAAAAAGGAACAGGGGGTACAATGGCAAAAGAAGAAAAAGGTAGGACAGATTTAAGTCTGGGTGTTGCAGGAGACAGACAAGCGACCAAAGTAAGCAGCAGGAGTGTGAGGTTCATCCAACTGATGCTGTGGCTCTCTCAGGAGTTCACAGTTGGAGTCCTAACAGAAAACGTAATGTTGAGTTCAGTAGGCAAATTTAAAGACCCGCTCAGATGAAAATTGTATTTTAGTTGTTTTTAAGAAGTTCCTGCGGCAATATTCATATAATGGAAGACATGTATGAGGAAAATTAATCCCAAAATTGCATTTCTAAGAATTTCTTTATATAAACCATGTGAATCAAGAGCAGACGAAATAATGCTATTTGAAAAAGATCGTATTTGTGACGTAGAAAAAACGATAGGTGGACCACAAGCTCCCTGCTTTACATCATTAAACACGACTAAATCCCAGTCTTTGTTTTCCTTGTCTGAGCTGACATCTGGCTCAAAAGTGAACGTCTCATGGGATAACTCCAATATTGTTCTTCATTTTTGTTACGCCAGTAATTTTAGGTTGGAGGTGTGAAGAGCTGTAAGGTAGCGGGAGAGTGTATGAACACAGAGTTCTCAGTTATGGGTGATGAGAAGTGAGGGCGGGGTTGCTCCACCTCAGTGGTCCCGCCTGCAACTCAGAAGTGAATTTCTAATAACTGCTGCCACTTACCTTTGTGTTTAGAACATACTCTAAATACCATTAGGTAAAATTTGGAATATTCCGTTGCACTGATCTGCAAAAAGAAAGATAAAAAGGCTTAACAGGATGAAACAGCTGAAGAATTGAACATAAGCATAAATGAGACAAGAACGTGTTACAGTGAGTTAAGAAAATGGATGGAAGTCCAGGAGAACTATCTGATCAATCCACCACTTATGATGTGTATTCTACCCACTGAAAATGTACATACCCAAAGTTGAGTCCATGATTGGTTGACGTCACTCAAATCACGCTGCTGCTGAACTTCGCACAGCGCCCGTCGCTCGAATCGCGCCATCTGACTTAATATTAATATTGAAAATCGCCTTTGGTGTGAACGCAGTTTTAACTCCAAACCATGTTAGTGTCACAAGAACAGGCAGACGGATGGATCCAAATGCAGAAGGTTTAGTAGCTCAGCTAAAAGTCCACAAAGCTAAATCAGGGCCAGGCAGGCAGGGGTTGATAACAGGCATAAGATAATCAGAAGAGAGACAGGGTAATAAGGATCCAGGTGGCAGGCAAACAGAGTCAGGGTCAGAAGACAGAAGATCTGGACCAAATACAACGCTCGGTAAAGAAAGCAGAGTGGGACAAACAATACTTTGCACTGAGCTCAACTCAACTCAGCGATTCTCCCGGAAATGCCTAGCTTTCTCCCCTGGAGAGAGCTTGGTGATGCCGAGTTGAATGGGCAAGTGATCGGCCCCAGCGGCCCCTGTGAGAAACGGTGAGCCAGGCATGACGTTCGCTAAGGTTTGGTTGCATGGCTGCCGGGTTCTCAGCAGGTTATCCAGTTTGATGGTGAGGGTTATGAGTTAATCCAAGGATAACCCCTCGTCATGGCACGCTACTTCTCGCTGCAGTCCCTCACGGTAAGCCGTCACCAGCGAGCTGCCATTCCAGTCTCTGCGTGCCGCCAGAGTCCAGAATCTAAGCGAATAGGTGCATTCGGTCTGTCGCCCCTGCTTAATCCAGTATAGGTGCTCCCCAGGGTCTGCCGTCAGCTGGATGATTAAACACCTCCCGAAGCTGCTGTGTGAGTGCAGCATAGGAGTGAAAAGGTATCACTCCTCCAGTCCAGAGCCCAGCTACCCACTCTGACTCTGACACATTCACACAGTGACTCTCTGGTCAGGAGAGCCCACCAGTGACACTTTGACGTCTTCTGAGGGATAGAGGCTAGATTGTGGGTGCAGAAACAGATCATGCTGTATAAGAAACGCCACATATTCCTCGGGGTCCCTGTTGAATTTGTCCTGAAGCGCCATCTCTGTCCCGGTTGCATGAGTGAGCGTTGCTCCAGGTTCGCCGCTTCCAGCAGTTGCTGATGACTGAGCAACCAGAGGAGTCTCAGCGTATGTGTCGCTGACAGGCGGGTTGATTCGCAGCCATAACATGATGGCTTCAGTCAGACATTGGAGCTGGCGACCGTGCTCCAGCAACAAGGTAGCAAACCCCATCAGGTTTGTTGGGCTAGAATCTCCTGGTGCTAGATCCATGTTTAGTGAAGTATTCTGTCATAAGAACAGGCAGATGGCTGGATCCAAATGCAGCAGGTTTATTAGCTCAGTTTAAAAGTGCAAAAAGCTACATCAGGCTCAGGCAGGCAGAGGTCTATAATAGCCATAAGATCATTAG
This sequence comes from Oryzias latipes, assembly GCF_053564925.1. Classification (NCBI taxonomy): domain Eukaryota; kingdom Metazoa; phylum Chordata; class Actinopteri; order Beloniformes; family Adrianichthyidae; genus Oryzias; species Oryzias latipes. The sequence continues at coordinate 8,905,196 of NC_136244.1, forward strand.
AGGAGAGACAGGGTAGTCCAGGATCCAGGCGAACGGCAGGCAAACAGAGTCAGATACAGGGTCAGGAGACAGAAGATCAGGTCCAAATACAACGCTCAGTAAAGAAGGCAGAGTGGGACAAACAATACTTCGCACTGAACTCAACTCAGGTCAGTGCTTAAGTTTGCTGTGGTTGATAAGTGAATGAGAGTCGGGTGTGTCAAGGAAGTGTGTGCCGTGGTTTCTGAGAGCTGTAGTGTGGATAGAACTCTTAGAACTTAGATAGTGCATGTCTACCATGTATAAATATGCATATTGAATCATGTGAAAGGGAAAGAAACACAGCCCTAGTAATCAACTTTGTTAGTGTGCTGTTTTTTCCCCCTCTTTTTTTCATTTTCTCCATCTGGTCTGTATTTATTCTGTCTATATTTTCTCTTTGGTAAAATAGGGTCTGACTTGTAACATCCCACTAAGTGGCTAACTGGTGATTTTATCTGGTTTTAACTACTTTCCTTGTTTAAAATGCTTTAATCTCGATGTCCAGGTGCTGCACTCCAGTCTTGCGCAGTGAAGTGTTTTAACATAAACCATAATTGTCAAAAGTAAACCTGGAAAGTGTTGATTTTTTTATAGTCTTAATTCTTTCAGTAACAAGATTTTTAAACAAGCAAACAATAAAACAATAGTAAGAAAAAGAAAAGGCGTGGGATACAGATTAGCCTGAGAATAGAAGCATCAGGTGAAAGATGCACAAGGATAAGAAAGACAGTGTCCCACAGAGATCACTGCGCTATTAGATGAATGTCATCAATCAATCTGCTGCTATAGCTGATTCATAAACACAATTAAACTGCAAGCCTCCTGAGGAGAAACACTATTTTTCTCTATCTATCTCAGCCTCCATCCTTGCCTCTGTAATCTGGCTGGAAATGTACTTGTTCATGACACAAATTTTTAGAGATTTTCCTTTTCAGCTGTTCACCTTACCTTGACATACAAGGGTGATAAATAAATGAAAATTAGAGACATTACTGCTGTTTATTGATCATGTTCTCTACTCACCTCATCATGACTTCACGTCAAGACAGATTTCGTTTAAACCTCCAAGTTTTTCCTTATTTCCTTTGATGATTTAATCAGCAGCAACAACAGGGACCTAAAAGACACAAAATAGGAACAAACACTCAAGTTGACCGCGTCTGATCAATAAATTCTTTTTAAAAAGAAAGTGAAGGGAGATGGAGAGGTGGGCGGCACACATGAAACCTGATAGATGGAGTTGAAGGAGACTGCAAACAGTTAATTATACTTAAAGGAATTAGGAAGCGGATGTGTTTTGCCTGGAATTTATTGTGGAGGGACTTAGGGTTCTGCACTTTTATAAATTAACTCTTTTGGTTTAAAGCACTTCAGTAAATCATCAACAAGCAGCTGAGAAAAACCAATGATACATTTTAAAATGGTTTTCATCCTATTGAGCCCTTTGACTGAATGACAACAAACCCCTAAACCACCTTGTTTTCCTGACCTCATTCTGTCAGAATCATCAAGGAGGTTTCTTCTTATTTATTCAACATTTCCATTGTTGATAAGTTATTCTGTTGTTTTAGGTTTTTTTTTTCTTCGTAGAAACACATCTGATTCATAGTAGTTTGCACAAACCACACTGGTACTGTGTATTTGTCCAGTGATGTGCAGTCAGGGGAGGCAAAAAATAGCTTTAAAAATACATAAATTAAATTAAACAAATACACTTTTCTATTTAAAATAAAAATCAAATAATAATTTTTAGACTTTTTTTCTGTCTGTTTTTTAATGTTTCTTTTGTAAAAAAAATTAAAAAAAAAATGTGCGAATTTACTGTTCAAATACATAAGAAGGCGGCAGGTGAGGCCCAGCAGCCCATGCCCCCGTAGCGCCCGACATGTGCCCAGCACACACTGACTGAGCTGCAGCTGACATGTGCTTTACTGTTTCTGTCTTTCTATCGCCATTAAAGGATCATTTATCATCATAAAGAACATTCATTTCTTCTGCTTATTTCTCGCCAACTGTCTGATTACATTGGTGCCAGTTTCTGACCTATGTCTTTTATATCCACTAAAAATAGAAATTCACTTGGTGAGGCATGCAGTACACATGCCACAAGGCAAAGGGCGCTGGTAATCCCAAAGAATGTGACACCGCAGCTAAAATAAATAGAATAAGTGGTAGGAATTGTAGTGGTCTGCTTATTCTTTATTATTCTTTAGCATAACATTCTAAATTGAACATTACTATGGAAGAATTTCTGTCTCATAATTGAAAATTGCATTCAATACCCGAAATGTTTTTTATTGTCACAATAATGCTGTGTCCGTTGACTCACAAATAAAAAGAAAAATCAATCCACAAAACGGCTTTTTCTTTTTCTTCTTCAACACCGCTCATTCTGTCACTTAATTAAAATGATAAAGAAAATGGTATTTGACATTTCATTTTTAAACAGTTTTCTAATAAATATGTATCAAAATTCAATTAGAAATATCTAATTTGACAATTAAAATAGATTAACAGAGATGCTTTTTTCATTTTCACATTGTAACTGCATCGATTGACTCGAAAATAAAATAAATATCTATCCTCCAAAATGCTATTTTAATTTCTGCTTCAACACAGCTTATTCTGTGACATAATTACAGCCATAATGCAAATATGGGATTGCATTTTCATTTTTTTACATCCACCGCTCAAAATCTGTCGCAAAATCAATTTCCAGTCAGCAGTTCCAGGGGGGAGGCAGGGGGATGACGTCAGTGCTCACGCTTCTTCAGTCAGTACTGCAAGTACTTGGCGCTGGAAAAAGAGGGATAAAGCAAGAATAGAAGCGTGTGCACCAAGAGGTTGAAAATTTTGTGAGAAGCAGGAAAGTTCAGCATGGCAAAATCTGTGCTAGAGCTGTTGAGGGAGGCTGCAGCTGTCCTCGAACAGCAAAACCAGCGGGAAACACCAGGGGACGATCTTCTAAACGCGCTTTTATTATTGTTATGATTATTATTAAGGGCCTGTTCGGTCATAATTTTTTTTAACTGTGCGGCCCATGCTTTAGTCTTGGACGTACGGCCCTGGAAGGAGGGTTAGGATTAGGCTAACAACAACATTTAGCCTTGGATGTAGTTAAAATCCGTTCGGCCAATGCTGCAATCTGCATCTTGGCTGTATGTAAATACTGTGTGTGGGAATAACATCAGCCTTTATTTTCTCTGTACACGACTACAAACTGGTCAGACACCGACGAGTACGAGGCAGTTTGACCATTTAGGGTAAACTGTTCAAACCCAGTTAGGCTTAAACTGGTCAAACTGCCTCAGAGTCACAATGCAGAAGGTTAGAGAAAACACATCTGAGAATAATCACCACTTTTAGAAAACATTGTTGCTTTTGAGGGCCTATACCATTCTAAATCAATTTTTTTGAGCTTTTACGGTAGGTGTATTAGAATGTTCATTCCTCACAAAAAGAAACCCCAAAGAAGTATTGTGATTCGTTCACACATTTCTGAGTATTCCTCCAAAGAACCTGCGGTCTGAACACCCAACCCATGAAAACAAATGGCCCTTCCAGGAAGTGTCTGCACTGCCTGGACCACCCCCAGGCTAACATAAACACCCATTTTTACTCCACGGAGCTAGTGGTGATCAGCAATAACACTCTCCCTCTATATGCACAATGTGCACATCTATCTTTGCAAAAGTTTGGATTTTGTTTTCGTGTGCGAGACACAGTTTAGGCCAGCTGGCTTAGGCCAGCTCTCGGTTGACGTCATGATGTCGTGGTGGCACCTACACAGACCAAAAAATGGTGCCTCAGAAATTGTGTAGTCTTACTTCCGGGTTTGAAAAAACCTCAGGTAAATAACTAATATTTAATTTAAAAAGTGTTTTTTGTGTGAAAAATGTAATATATTATTATATACATGGATATTGTTTAATATTAATAATAAACGTTATTTATATTGCACATTTCTAGATAAAATTCACAATTGCTTTACAATAAAACACAAAGTAAAACATTCATTCATTTTCTGATACACTTATCCCTTTCAGAGTCACGGGGCTGCCGGAGCCCATCCTGGCCACTGTCGGGCGAAGGCAGGGGACACCCTGGACAGGTCACCAGTCTGTCGCAGGGCCACCATCACACACCCATACACACTCACATTTACACCTATGGACAGTTGAGAGTGATCAATTAACCTATGAAGCATGTTTTTGGACGGTGGGAGGAAGCCAGAGTCCCAAAAAAAAAAAAAACGCATCCACGGGGAGGAGCATCTCCATCTCAAAACGGGACACCATTGGACTCAGTTTGGCAATGTTTTTTAGTGATAAAACAACAATTAACAATTGACAATTCCAAGAACAGAATATTTCACCATTCATCCAACAGGAGCTACAGTGTTATCAAATGTAGTCTGTGAAAATGATCACAGAAAATCATGTTTGGCCTTACTTTTTGAGTCCATTCGCTGATCCTTCTCTGCAAAAATCTCAATGATCTGTTGGAAAAGTCTTCCTTCTTTTCCTTTAGTTTAATAAGTTTCTTCCAATGAGTTATATCGCTAGAGGAGACGTCACGTGATTCCTCATGGGAAGAGAGCACCGCCATCTTGGTGATGTCAAGTCACTGCTGTAGTGCATGCATGTGAACACACTTTTGCAAAATTCCAGTACATTATGCGGGTTTCAACTGCCAAAACCAATAAGAGAAATGAGTCCTCGAAGGAGGAAGGTGTAACATTTAATGGGTAGGTACTATAATCTTTTTTTCTTTTAATGCTGCAGGGGCATCATCAATAGTACACATGTTGACATGCATGATGCTGCAGGGCTATTATCAACATGCTGCATGATGTACGTATGATTTGCTGTCGACATAAATGTAAACTTTATTTTTTAAACCTATATACAATATAGTAAGACTAAGCTATTATAGTAATATAGATTTATAAATTTCTGACTTAGTGACTGAACTTTTCTTGTAGATATCCATTGGATTCAGACTTAAGGTAAAAGTGGGCCTTAGCTCTCAAAGAAGCTAACCCAGATGGATTAACTTTTGGACTTTTTGTTGACTAATTATTTATTTATTATTATTATTATTTATTGACTTATTATTGATTTGTTATTGTAATGTATGAACATTGACTGATTATTTATGTATTGTTAATATTTACTATTAGTATTGACTTACAATTGATTTATTATTTATTTATTATTATTCATATTATTATAATAATTATTGACTCATTATTAACTTATTGTTGGGCTTTTCTAAATAATTTAAATTACATGTCAAAGTGGTCTTCTTTCTCTTTCGGCTTTTCCCATCAGGGGTCGCCACAGCGAATCATCGTTTTCCACCTCACTCTATCATGAACATCTTCTACCCTAACATTAGCCAACTTCATGTCCTCTGTTAAGACATCCATATATCTCCTCTTTGGCCGTCCTCTTGCCCTCGGGCCAGGCAGTTCCATCTCCAACATCCTTCTACCAATAAATCCTCTGTCCCTCCTCTGAACATGTCCAAACCATCTCAGTCTGGCTTCTCTGACTTTGTCGCTAACACAGGCAACATGAGCCGTCCCTCTGATGTACTCGTTCCTTATCCTGTCTAACCTGGTCACTCCTAAGGAGAACCTCAACATCTTCATCTCCGCTACCTCCATATCAGCCTCTTGTCTCTGTCTCACTGCTACCGTCTCTAACCCATAGAGCAGAGCTGGTCTCACCACTGTCTTGTACACCTTTCCTTTGAGTCTTGCTGACACTCTTCTGTCACACAACACTCCTGACACTTTCCTCCACCCGCTCCAACCTGCCTGCACTCGCCTCTTCACCTCTTTTCCACACCTAAAACTTCTAAATGTTTCTTAATTTGTAAGAAGTCCTGCAACAATGCATTTTTCATTCAAGTTTGAGCTTTTAAGGTTGACTGTTTCTCTTATTTAACAACAACAAATGATGTATATATATATATATATATATATATATATATATATATATATATATATATATATATATATATATATATATATATATATATAAAAATAAAAACAAATGCCCCTCTAACCCTTCCGCAGGTGGTTTCTCCTCCAAGCTCGGGTCCTCTACCAGAGGCCTGGGAGCTTGAGGGTCCTGCGCAGTATCTTAGCTGTTCCTAGCACTGCGCTTTTCTGGACTGAGAGGTCTGAGGTCTTTCCAGGTATCTGTTGTAGCCACTCCTCCAGCTTGGGGGTTACTGCCCTGAGTGTTCCAATTACCACAGGCACCACTGTCACCTTCACTTTCCATGCTTTCTCCAGTTATTTTGAGTCCCTGGTATTTCTCCAGGTGTTCCTTCTGTTCCTTCTTCCTGATGTTCCCATCACTTGGTACTGCCACATCCACCACAACGGCTTTCTTCTGTTCTGTATCCACCACTAAAATGTCTGGTTGGTTCGCCATTACCATCCTCATCAGTCTGGATCTGGAAGTCCCACAGGATCTTTGCCCTCTCATTCTCTACCACCTTCGGAGGTGTTTCCCATTTTGACCTTGGGGTTTCCAGTCCATATTCTGCACACATGTTCCTGTATATTATTCCAGCCACTTGATTGTGGCGCTCCATGTATGCTTTCCCTGCCAGCATCTTACACCCTGCAGTTATGTTCTGGATTGTTTCAGGTGCCTCTTTGCACAGCCTACACCTTGGGTCTTGTCTGGTGTGGTAGATCTGAGCCTCTATCGCTCTGGTGCTCAGGGCTTGTTCCTGGGCTGCCAGGATGAGCGCTTCAGTGCTGTCCTGTAGGCCAGCCCTTTCTAGCCATTGGTAGGACTTCTTGATATCAGCCACTTCAGTTAAGGTCCGGGGGTACATCCCATGCAGGGGTTTGTCCTCCCATGAGGATCTGTCCTCCAGCATTGTATCCTCTGCTCTCCATTGCCTGAGACATTCACGGAGCACACTGTCAGTTGGGGCCTTGAGCTTGATGTATTCATGCATCTTGGATGTGCTATAGTCCGCTGCATGGTCCAGGTCAAGTCAAGTTCTCAAGTTAAGTCAGTTTAGTTTAACTTGATTCTTTACTCAACAAATCCTTTGTTTCAGGCCATTAGTGCCATTGAATGTACGTCAACAGAAATTCCCATAAAGAATATAAAAACAAAGGCCTAGTCAACCATCATCTATAGAGTTTTACATTCAGAGCCATGTCTTATTAGATGCCATGTCAGTTCAGATTTGCATATAGATTTAAAAAAAAAAAAACGTTGTTCCTATTTTCCATGCAGCTCCTGCCTTTTAATCAGTCACACTTGGCTATATATTGGCACCTGTGAGCTGCTGAATGAATCTATTACACTGCGCTTTGTAGTCATTGGACCCTTCTCCCTGTGTGCAACAATGAGCAGTCCAATTCAATTCATTTCAGTTTAAATCAATTCAGTGTGCACTGTCTCAGTGGTGTGTTACGCTTAACAATAATACTAATAAGCATTGCTTTTAAAACTAACTGAATCTATTGGTGTGAAGGGAATTAAAGACTAAAGCTGTAGTCGCAGTGAAAGTCCTTGTTTAGGAAGACAAACTTTTAAAAGAATTATGAAAAAAAAAGTTTATTTTGTGAATAAAGTCCCACTCCATTCATCTCTTGATCTATTTTAAAAGCATTCCCAGTGATCTTATAATTATGATTATTCCGTTTTTAGCCAAAATTAAATAAAAAACTGTCATTTTTTAGGACATAGTTTCTGCAGAGCAGCAGGTGTTCCTCAGAAATGCACCTCTGACTTGTTGGTGTGACTGTTGGGATGGAGCAACCCCACCCCGCTTCCCGTCACCCATAATTGAGCGCTCTGTATGTTCATGCTCTCCTGCTAGTTTACAGCCCCTCACTGCCCCAACCTAACATTACCAGTCTAACAAAAATGGGGAGCGACTAGCAGTTGCAACAGTTTTGAGCCAGACAGCAGCTCAGACGAGGAAATGAAGACTTACGTGAATCTTGGCATCAACAAATACATGTTTTTTCAAATGGCATTTTTGTCTGCTCCTAATTCATAACAAATTGAAAAAAGAAACACTAAGAAATTCAATTTTTTTCTTAATTTTCTTTATATATGACAGTGGTTCTCAAACTGTGGGGCGCGCCTGCCTGTGGGGGGCGCTAAGGCGGTGGGACAAGGCTCGGAGGGCAGGGGGGGAGGGGGTGTTGACGTCAGAAAATGTTTTCGGCGGCGGGACATAAACAACCACATTTCGGGACCGTATATCCACGGGTCTTACGTTATTTACCTTAACCTATTCCTAATCTTGACATTTGAAGACGTAATTATTGTTGTTAACGGCGGTTTCAACGTCTTAAAAGAACAGTAATACCGCCAGGACATTGACCCATTTCGCATGTGCGACCGGTACGGATTCACGACGCTGAGGTTGGCTTCCTATTCACAGCTTCCGATTCATGAGGAACTAAAGGAACATTCCACTGCATCTTTCACACTAAGACCACCTACGTCCTGTTCAAAAACCACAGGAGCTGGACTGCTCAAACCTGGATTAAACTATGAATTAGATAACAAAGAATACCTTAAACACAGTTTCTGATTTGTATAACCTTCATCTAATTTGTGAAAATGTGAAATAGGAGGATTTTATGTAGTTGATCAACTTAAAATGATATGTTTTTTGCATCAGTCTGCCCATTGTTGTGTGGTGAGCTGTATTGTAGACAGATGACACAAATTCAGAAGACTGGAGGCAACAGAAGTCCCAAACAGCAAATATTTATTTTTAAACACAAAGCGCTGCAAGCAAGAAAGCCACAAAAACATAAACCTATCAAAGTAAATGTGACCAAACCAACTCATTGACCAAACCGTCAGTGCGTAAAATGCAATAAAATGATTCTATTTCACATTTTTACAAATGCAAATGCAACTGTGATCAGATTTGTTAAAGAATGGAGAAATTCATGTATAATGGATGTAATGCCCCCCCCCCCCCCCCCCCACACACACACACACATACACACCACACCACACCAAACCACACACACCTCAGGCGTGCCCCACAGTTTGAGAACATACTTTGTTTAAAGGATCATTCACTTTGTACATGTCTTCTCTGCAAGGATTCTTTCTCAAATATTTCACAGACAACAGTGCTCAACACGACTGGCTGAGCAACCAAATCAGCAACTGCTGATTTGAGCTTTGCTGAGGAGGATCAGTTCATTGAAATCCCGCCAGACTCCACCCTGAGAATGAGGTTTACTGTACAGACACTCCCTGACAGAAACAACTTTTTGTTTCTTTTTGCACATAGGTTCACTGTTATTGTTCTTAAAAAAGTGAATGATCCTTTATCTAATTGTTGCTAGTCTCTAGCAGCAAGAATGTTTAATATATTGATATGGTATTAAAGGTTGACATATTTTGCTTTGCTTATTTTGTCACAGTTTTTTCACGATGTGGGGGGTGAACATTTTTCCTCCTCCAAAGGGGGGGGGACAAGAGAAAAAGTTAGAGAAATACTGTTATATGTCTTCCAACATCAGAAAAATGCCACAAGAACAAAAACACCATTTTCTTTAAGTGGGTCTTTAAAAAAATAGTTTCCCCCGTGATAATTGTTGAGCTCCAAAATGAAATCCATCTCAGGGAATTATTCAGAAAAGCTATGAAGACATATTCACATTCTTCTCTTTGACTCAACTCCAAACCAGAGCTAAATTAGCTGACATTACCATCGCTGCAACGATTTGATGAAAAAGATATTGTAAAAGGGCATTAATTTTGCTACCAAACTTTGGCACATAGAAAATACCACAATTCTTTTGCATATTTTTTCCCACTGCATTTCCATTTCTCCAAACTTCTCTTAAAATCAGTGCATTCCACCGTCTGACTGTGTGAATGTGTGGGCTGGAGGGGATAAGCAGAGTATGAGTGGCTGATGTTCTGAAAGGATCTGGCTGCTGTGATGAGCTGAGTTTGGCTCCAATTAAAACAACAGCGCATGACAGACGCAGAATACAAAGTGAGGAACTTTGCATTTCAGGGCTTTACCCCATCCAGATTTCCTTGGTTTCTCTAAGACATCTTCAGGATCAAGCATGAAATCGTGCCAATGGCTACTCAGAGGTGTGACAAACAACAACAAAAGATTCCAACAAAGTAAGAAATGAGTGTGAAACACAACAAAGAAAACAAGCTTCATGTGTGAAAAAACAGTGCATGAGATAGTTCAGCTCAGCATAAAGATACGAATCTGTGAAGAACCAGTTGTTCTTTATAAATGTATGTATTTGTCCCCTCCAGTCTGTTCTTCTGTGGATCTCCATTCTGCCTGTTTCCCTGTCTTCCCCTCTTCTCCTGTGTGTCGTCTGCTCATATGTTGTCACTGTGTTGCTAAAGACTTTTCAGGTCTTATGAGAAAATCAGGAGGAGAGACAAGGCTAGATAGTCTGCAGTTTCACAACCATTTCAATAACCACAGCAGCATTCGAAATAAGCGGTTATCCTGTTGTCCGAGACAACCAGATTTCACGGAGGACAACCAAAAATGAACCTGATGGTTGTCTATGTGACAACCTGGTCTTTTATTCAACATTTTGGTATTTTTCGACTATTTTTTAAAGTTTTTGGGAAACCGATGTCCGACTTTTTAAGATAAAACCGAGTGTACATGAACGATGTCACATGAGTACCCCGAAGATGTGAGCGGCATCAGCCTCAGCAGACTGAGTCGGACGTTCAGTGCTTCTCAAATAGTGGGGCGCCCCCCGCGATTTTATAAGATTAAAGATTTAGTTTGCTAATCTAATGGTTAGATCTAACCTAAATATTTATTTTCCAACATAAACATTTAAAATTTGTCACAATTTCTTACAATTTTTTTGAAATTTGTAACATTTAAAATGTATTTAACAAATAAATATTTAGTGAAGTCGAAATTAAATATTTTATTTTTTAATTAAATATTTAGTTTGGAGCTAAACATGTAGCTGTTGTGCAAATGAATTTGCTGATAAACAGAAATCGACAACCAAAAGAAGAGCTGGATCTCTGGACTGATTCTCGCCAGAATTGTCACCTATGTATGTACTTGTGCTGTACAGATTTAACCCTTGTGCTATCTTAGAATTTGCAGACACAGGAGGCAAAGCAAATGGTGAAACCTTTCTGTTTGTGTAAAGTCTTCACAGAAAACACACAATTTAGGAAGAAGCAGGAAAAGAACTTGAAGCATTACACATCCAATGAGTGAAATATTTGCCTCCAGAGTCAATAAAAACAAAGGATGGAAGCAATAATGATAAGATGATAAAAAAATAAAATATGAGGGTTGAAAACAGAAAAACCAAAATTGTACTCCACATGTTGTTTACACCAATACAAAGCACACAAATGTACCATATATTTATTGCAAACATCAAACACAGGTTGATTTATACATTGTAACACATTTCATGTGTAAGTCTTCTTTTTAACCCTTGTGCTATCTTAGATGACCCCACCCTTACATTGACGTGTTCTCCCTACCATGACAAAGGTGGATAAAGGTGGAAAGATTTCATGTAATCCATGGACACCAATGAAGATCACAAATCATTGAAGAAGAAAGGTTCAGCACACTGTCTAGTAGGTCTAGATGTTAAAGTTCCTAGGATAGCACAAGGGTTATGACCTGTCCAACCTGTTGACCGAGAATATTGGACGAGTCATTCTATTCTTTTGTAAATAGGCTTCTTCTCAAGGCATTGCTGCACTTAAGACCTGTCGGTACAGCCATGTAAAACAGAACAATTTTTCTTACCCCACTGGCATGTTTTATTTTTGCCTTTTAAAGAAATGTTTCAAAATTTCTAAATTTTTGAATTATTTTGTGGCTGAATGTTTGAAAAAGAGTATGTGAACTGGTCTACTTTTACACAGGATCCTGGCCTTTTAGAATTGTTTACATAAAAAGGAATGCCCCCCCTTTAATTTGCCCCAACTTCACAAAAAATTGCCCTGGCTCGCTCTGGTGCCCCTCAAAAATTTGAAGCAGACAAAACAAATTTGGAGCGTCAGGAGGCCGTGTGAGTGCTTCTCGCACTTTTTAAGTTACGTAAAGACTCCGGCGACTGCACCGGTGCTGTGATGAATGCAGTGTGAGCCCAGGGTTAGTGTTACAGAAGACATATGAGTCATGACATGTGCCAAGGGTTACCACTAATGTTACATACAGTTGTCAATGCAAGTAAGGTATGGTGAAAGTTTTACAAGAAATTAAAACCTTAACGAATAAACAATGACGTCAGTTTCAACATTTAGGCCTACTTCAGCTTTGGTCATTGATATCATTGTGCCAGGTACCACCAGAAAAAGTGCAAGCTTGAGGACATACCCTTTTTCTCTATCTCGTTTCTCCTCTTTATTTTCTAAATTTAGCACCAGCTGTCCATCTCTGGCGTTATGGTACTTGGCAATAAACTTCTCCACCAAAGGCGTCGACCAATTCTCACCTTGGTGATAACGTCGTTTCGTGTTCCCTATTTTTAATTGGCTTTTTCACACGAAAATTAACAAAAAATGCATGAATTTTATTTTATTTTGACTTTTATTTCTTGCTCCAAGTGCTGAGCCAGCGCCCCCTTTTGAATCCGGAGTGGCGATTCAAGTGGCGAATGCGTGTTCAGCGCATTCAAGAGAAGGAGAGAAACTTAGATGTTTCCTAATCTCTGTTGCATTTTTGAGCATGAAAAAAGATGTCTCACAAGTACAGCTCTGTCTGCACAATCAACTGTGCTTTTAGCCTTTCATCCTGTTCTTAAGTAACCATTTGAAATGTTATCATGCAAATTGTTAACCTTTTCAGTTTGACGTCTTGGCTAACTAGGATAATCTTTTTCAAAGGTCAAAACACCTATCTTGCCTAAGTTGTCACTTTTAAACTCTTGAGACCCGAGCTCTTGTTTGACATGCTTTTATTTTATTTTATTTCATAGTCACGGGACCCCAGGTGATCAGAATTAACTATAGTGAAAATAAAACCCACAATATGATGTCCTTGTATGTACTGTAGGTCTCAAGAGGTTAATCATTATTGTACTCAATGTGTAATTGACGTCCACCGGCGTATCAGCATGTCACCATGGCTTGGTATACAGTCTCAGGCCTCCACTGTGATGTTGGTATATTCCCTTTTGTTTTTACCTGCAATTTAAGCAAAGGATAGAGCCAACTGTGACCCAACAAGTTTTGTTGAAATCTAAAAGCATTTTAATTTTACAGCAGGCTTGTTGTCTGTGCATGAGTGTGAGGGTGACAGTGTAAATGCATTGGAACTGGTAAACTATTTCCTAGTCAACATTGGTTTCTTTTTGCACCAATTGCCAGATCCTCGTCTTTATCTTCATGCCAAAGTTAATTATTCTCTCATGTTTTAGTGTTGCATATTTATTAGGATTCTATTAGGAAACAGTCTTCATGTATGTTTATTCATTCATCATGCTCTGGGGTTCTATCCCCTTCATCTCAAAGGCTGAGGAAAAACTGAATCCCAAAAGGCCAATTACCCCAAATGGCACTGAAATACAATGGTTTATTAAAGACCCACTCAGTTAAAAAAAAACAATGTATTTGGTGTTTTCAACATGTTCTTGTGGCATTTTTCTGATGCCACAAAATAAAAAAAATTAAGCTCAAAATTGCATTTCCAAGGATTGTTTTTAGTCAAATTGCTGTCAGGAGCAGACAAAAAAATTAAGTTTGAAAAATACCTTATTTGTGATGTAGAAAAGCCATACACAGGCTCCTCTCCGCTCCCTTACGTAACAGGGAGGGGAAAGGGGGTCGGGTTGCTTCGCGCCAACAGTCCTGCCCACAATGCAAAGGCGGGACTGTTTCTAATAAACTGCTGCCACTGTGCAGAAACTATATCGTAGAAAATGCAGATTTTTTTATTTTGGCTAAAAGCAGCAAGGAATGGCAGCAGATTCTCCTCACACAAATGGGGGGGCAGCACCGAGCAGATTCTCAGCAGCTCCAAACCCAAGGCACAGCTGTGCAACTGGCTGAGGCAGCAAAGTCTTTTAAGGATGGCTGGTTCCAGGATGAGTAGAAGGTCACACGGTCCACAAATTCAATCCAAAACCTGGGTGTTTTTCATCAGACAGGTAGAAATGCCGACAGGGGAAAGTCCAGGGAATGGTAGGGTCAAAACAGGATCAGGTAAATGGAGCAGAATTTAAAACAACAACCTAGAAGGCTGCAGAGAGATGACAACTTTTCTAGAAGAGAACTAGTTATGAACAGAGCAATAAATAGGCAGGTGAAAAAGTATATAATTGCAGAGCAGACATGGAGAGGGGCAGAATTCTGCCCCTTCCCGTGCATAGCAATACTAAGAAACGTCTTTTCCCGGATAATGACCATTTTTTCCACTATTACAAAGAAAAGTCTGCCCTGGTGGGGGGTACGGGGCCCTTGGCAACGACGGCCGTGTCCCCTGGGTGCCGGTTTCCTGGGCGCGGCGGTGCTCTCTCCGCACGGGGGGGGGGGTTCACATTACACCTGAGCCGGGGGTGTCCGTGTCCCTGGGGGGTGGGTTCTGGTCCTTGCCCCTGGGTAAGGTCCAACTGTGGCCGAGCGTGGTCGGGGCAAGTTTACAACACCCCTAGTGGGCCCCCTTTCTCCCCGGGGCGCTCCCCTCCTGGGCGGGGGCGGCTGGTCCCTGCCTTGCTCCTCCCTGGACTAACCGTGGGCCGGGTGGGTGGCTGCCTGGAGTGCGGAGCGGGTCTCCCTTGGGGGGTCCTGGCTCGTACCTGGGGTGGGGGGGGGGGTGGGGGGGGTGGGGGGGGGGGGGGAGGGGAGATGCCCGGAACTCCTGGGGGGTGATGGGCTGCTCGTCTGGGGCTCTGGGCGCCATTCTCCATTCCCTTCTCTTTCCCTCCGTGCCTCCCTGCTCTCTGGCTCTGGGGACTTCGCGGCGATCCTGCTGGCCCTGGCCTGGGTGGCGGACTGGGTCGCCCGGGGGGCGGTTGTTCCCTGCCTGCTGCCGTTTGGCGTTGGGGGTTCCGGCTGCCGCTGCTGCTGCGGCGGGGGTCTTGGTGTGGGGATGGCTGGGCACTCTCCTTCCTTCTTTTCACATTCCACCGTCCATTTTAGAAAAACATAAACACTCACCTGGGCACAGGTGTTAGCTCACCTTTGCACTAATAGTTTGTGTGATTGAATGAATGAAATATTTCACACTAGTTGGTTTAAAGGCATAAGTATGCGTGTGTGAACACTATCTGTTTTGTGTACATGTTGACATGTGGACATTTTTTTCAGCCAGCAGGTGAGTTGATAACATTTGAGTGTGTGTGTGGACAGGCCCCGCCCTTTTTGTACTACATTTGAACCTTACCGGAATGATAAACAACCAGTAAACTTGTTGCTTTATGCTGCTTCATGGTCTTATCCCCTCCCCTCTCCTATTATCACCCTCTTACCCCCCCCCCTCTCTCTAACATCCCTCTCTCTTCTTCCCTTCTTTCCTTTTCCGTCCGGCCCAACACCAAAGATTTTCAAACATGATTGAAATTAATAAAGTTTGGCCTCACTTACAAAAGGGGTTTATTCAGACATACCTTTGGTTTGTCTGAAGATTAATAACCCCACTTGTTAAAGTAAAATATGTCCAACACAAGAGGCCGTCAGCTCTCATCTGCCTGCCCAGCTGTTGGACAGGACAAGTTAAAAAAAAAAAAAAAAAGAAAAGTCTGCAAACATCTATTCATTATCTTTGTAGTATTTTACCAGTTTACTAACACCATTTGCACCAATTGCTAAAACAAGCTGTTGCTTACTGTAACCAGCTGTGAACATCGATAGTTATAAATTATAAAACAAATCTAATGACCATAGTGGAGTCTATCAAGTTTCCTTTCAGTGGGTCACCCTGGATTTTAATAAACTGCTTCAGCTGCCAGAGTCTTTGTCTCCTCGCTCCTCACTACAAAATTCCCGGGAGTGTTCTCCTCTTGCATTCTCCTCTTTTTTTTCTAGGTCTGAAATTGCCAGTGACAAATATAGTTACAGTTTTGATCACCGCACAAAGATCCTTCCAAATTCATCTCACATTATTCTTTATAAACATAACAGACGAAAAAAAATCTGCAGCACATCGGTCATTCATATGTTCCAGGAATGAGAAAAAATGATACATGAGTAGGGGTGGAACGATTAATTTTGACAATGATTTGATTTTATTGTAATTTGTGTTTGCCGAGCCGATTCATATTTGATATTGGTCCATTATTATGAGCACATGGTACCACACTTTATGCTCAAGTGTTTCCACACACTGGACTCCAATGATGGCTTGATCATTTGATCATGTGAGGCTTTTACAGGAGGTTGTCATGAAAACAATTCTTTACTGAATGAATGAAAATAATCAATTATCGTGAGTAGTTTTGGTTTTAGGTGGTATTTAAAAATGGTGTCTATATTAAAGCAGAAACCCCATTTATGGCTTGTACATGCAAAGATAATATAAACATATTTAATTCAAATTAACTCTGTGTAACTTCAACATGCAAAAATGCTCTTCAAAACCTGAAGCTTAAGAAAGGAAAAAGACCCTTGTTTCAAAAATTTGCTTGACTTTGTTACTTTTATTTTGTTAATATTAGTGTTTTATTTCTTTTGTTGTTTAACTGCTTTTAGTGTTTTTTTTTTGTCATTGTTTATTTCACAGTATTAATTTTTTAGTAATTTTATATATATTTGATTTTATGCTAAGCCCTTTGGTTGCGTCTGTTTTTATAAGTGCTATACAAATAATAAATTGATTTATTGACTTTCTGTCTTGCAAGAAAAATCATCTTTTCATGAAAGTTTCTAAGTAGCAAAAAAATCCTAAAAACATGTCTGGTTAAAATAAGAATTCTTGGTAAGACCAATTTACCAGGATACAAACCGAGGATAAAACTGCGCGGCCCCAGAACACTTTTACTCTCTGACGCTTTCTACATAAGTTTCAGAATTTTATTTTACTTTTAATTAGCATAAAAAAATCTGCCCATTGGCAGATTTTTTTATGCTAATTAAACGAAAATGTGTTAAATTGATAAAATGCTTCTAATGCTACGTTTATACCCCTATGGCAACGAGCATCCAAGTGGCCACTTTGAATAAAAAGTCTATGTAAACACGCCTAAATGTTTTCTACTTTTTGGTGCTTCCGTTTTCAAAACCTTTGAGTTAACACGCCGCAAGACAATTTATAATCAAGCTCTATGTACAAAACACGGGGCCATTGAATAATTAATTAAATGCGCGTTTGAAGTTATACCAGGTCAGATGTTATTCAAGTAGGGACTTGGATCTGGTTGTAACGTATTGATGGTGTCCCTTTTAATTCATGGAAGGGCCAACCATTAGAAAATTGATCATAGAGAAATTAATAATTGCAGTTTGTGCCCAGCAAGAAATATATATGACACCAAGTCTTTACTATATCAGAACAGAGCTGTGAGAGAAAAAGCCTGGAACAAGATTCACAAGATCTGCACCGGTTCAACACTTGACTCTAAGCTTCTGTAGGTGGCAGACATACGCCAGTATCGGGTAGCGACTGTCCAGTGTGAACACCATTGGCTAAATAGGGGTTCATGAATGCGTGTTCAGCGCATTCAAGAATGCGCGTCACATACCTAATGTGAACATAGCAGTGTGCACACACAGGTAAGCAACTGCTTTAATGTCCCAAATCATGATATCTAAGGTTGTGCAAACCACTGATAGGAAATCTTTCAATCAAGAATCTCTGATTAGAAAATTTCAACAAAGCCAGTCAACCAAAACACTTTCTTGATTTTTTTTCTTGTTGCCACTGTTTTGCTTGACTGTGTCTCTTGCAGAGGTGTGTAGGATAATTGGCACAAAAGTGGCTCTTTGTACCAAACTTAGTAAATCAGACTATTTCTCAGTCTGTGTCTGAAAATGACATCTACAACCATTTCTTAAGCTGATCTCACAGTGACTAAAAGTTGAGTTTGAGCTGTGGCACAGCAAAGGCAAGCACACAGATGTTGGCACGTGCAGGCAATGTGCAGGAACTGTCTTTCCAAATGGGACAACCCAAGGGCATCCAGGGAAGTACAAATGCCGAGTGATGTGGCAGAAGGTCTCGGGGACAATTCACATGTGTCTGTTTATTTATGAGCCTGTGTGTTTATGCAAGGACGTGGCACTTATTCTGACACAGACAAGCAGCACTGACATACTGTTGACCCACGTGAGTCCAACAGAGTGACCTGGCCAGCTGCTGTGCTGTCTAACCAGCGGAGGAAGACGACAAGCTGGATGTGGAATTATGCAAGAGAAGGTGATCTGAAAGCTTGTGATCAGCTACAAACCTGCATTTGCTAAACTGAACTGAAATTCTTTCATTGCCTGAATCCATGTATTATTTAGTAATATTTTTTGCCAATAAAAACTAGACAAAAAAGTGAAAAATAAAATCTAAAACCCAACTAAAAATGTTTTACACAAATGGGCTTTTCAAAGTTCTTTAGACACACTCAGCACGATGGTTGCAAATGTTTGTGGACTAGAAAACAAAGTAGACGATAGAAAATAATCGAGGTTGAAGAACAAGGTCAAGAGAGTCAGAGGAGGAGGAGAAAGAAACGAGAGGAGGCTCGGCAAGCGGGGAAGACGCAGCGAAGCAAAAACGTTCTAGGTAATCAGGAATGCTGACAAAGAGTGAATGAGGATGAAAGGATGTAAAGGAAGGAAATACGGCGAGAGGAGAGAAAATGATCTTAAGGAGAAACAGGTGAAACACTAAAGAAATAGAAGAGCGGAGATGTTGGAAATGACGGATGAGATAAGCTGGAGCAGGCAGAAAGTGAAGAGGGAAGCGGGGAAATTTAGGTGGAAATGTGTTTGGGGGGGAAAAAAGAGGAGAAAAGAAAGACTGATGGAACTAATTGACAATCATTCAAACTGACACTTACAGCAGAGATGAATCCATGTTTCAGCAGGCATGACTGGACAAGAATAATCATCCCACTTATTGATGTGGCTTCACAACATTTAGTCAAACTCCTCTGAGACCAAACCCCATTAAGCGTGAAGACAAGTGTCATGGCAGCACAAGAAAGTGTCCGTGAATGGCAGCAGTGCTTGTTTTACCAGATTACTACAAAACCAGCCAAATATATTCCTCTGCCTCAGCTAAAAGTGTATACAGAATCTCCTTCAGTATTGCATATTCTATAAGGATTATGCCACTTGAGAGCCTTTGACTAGTTTGTTTGAATTTGTGTGCATCCAAAGAGATTAAAGAGATCAAAGTTGTGTGATGTATGAGCGCTAAGGACGTGAAATCACTTTCATCCCAAACACCATATTCAATAAATATGATGGACATAAAAGCTACTTCAACTTTAGGAACTTGACTCTGCCATTGTACACTGGTTCAAAGCCACCTCCTATAATAATGATGCAGAAACCCTTAATTATTGGTTGGGGCATTAACCGTAGAGATAAAGCTTTAACAAATTATTCCTGCAGCCATTAAAAATTTTTTAGAGTTGCTTGCATTCCTATAATTGCTTTTCCTATAATTTTCTAATTCTGCATGGTAAACAAACCCAAAAATCATATTTATACACTAAAGGTTTTAATTCATGTGTGCTGCCTTTGCACTGAATGGGATTCGTGCCCAAATTCGCGGTTGCCGCTTTTCTTTCGCCACGCATCAAATTCTCCGCTCACCACCTGTCAATAAATGTGTTCCATAAGCTTGAAAACCCAGCAGCATGTGGGAAGAGCTACTAGCTAAAGTTTTCAGCCTGATCGCTACATGGAGCGGTGTTTGCATTTATCTAATTTAAAATGCATTGAAAATGCATGGAAAACTCAGATGATGTTGAGACATCAGGTTTATTTGTTTTAAAGAGCTCTACAATTATCTTCGCTAGCTGTGTTTGAAAGACTGCCGCTTCCGCGGTCTTTACGTCTCTCCCTGACCCCCCTTTGAGAGCTTGCTGTTCTGCATTACCCAGAGAGGGTACAAATAACAAGAATAAAATTAGGGGACCATTTTTATTATTTTCTCGATGAAAATAAGAAAAATATCATTTCAGTCAGACAACTCATGCAGTAAAAAATATTTATTTTCACATTCTTTTAGTTTTGGTTTTCACATTTTTTAAGTTTGGCATTCACTTTCATGATTCGGAACACCAAGACAGACCCAGACCCTGGAACCCAGAAGGAGATTGAGCAGGGAAGTTCAAAGAGATTTATTTTCCTGGACGTAGATCCGATGATGACTGTGGAGGCAGAGTCCCGTGGAGGCTTAGTATGACGAGAATCGGAATGCTCGGCTGGGGCGTGACTGGAGGGTTTAAGGAGAGGGCTTGTGTGGTGGACTTGGCGTGGTGAACGGTCACTGCGGAGCCGTGGCGAAGGAGTAGCTCTGGAGGTGGAAACCAGGTGGACACTCCTGGAGGACAATTCCTGCAGGCGAGGCGTAAACATAACATTAGCGTGAGGCAAACTTTCATGAGCAAGGTACTTGAGCGACCAGCCTAAGCACTGTAGAAGAGCAACGAACTGGCGATGAATGCTGGCACTGGATCTCCTTAAGAAGGGCTGGAGGTTGATGGGCTGAGGATCCACAGCTGGTGATGATCAGGATCAGAGCAGAGAGGGGAGGGAGAGGAGAGCTGCCAGAGGCACCATGACATTCACATTCTTTTCATTTGGCATCCACATTTTTGTTTGGCATTCATATTCTTTTCGTTTGGCATAAGGCTCCGTACAATTCCATGAGATGAGATTTCCATAAAACTTTTGGATAATAACTACCCCTAACTGTCCTCACAGGTGGAATCCGGGGAGGAGGGTGGGGCGACGAACGCAGCGCTTGCGGTAAAGGAAGTGAATGAAAAACTGCACACCTGGATTTAAATAGGATGCTGAACAGGTGAGTTGATTAATTGAACTGGCCAAGGGAAGTAACCGAGTAAAACACTGCTAGAGTAGTCTGCCTGAAAGGCGCCCGAGGTCGCTCATTAGTTTAAGGAAGCTCGACCAAGCTACCTCCTTAATGCCGCAGTGACTTTCTGTGTGGCCGCCAGATCGCCTCCTGGGAACCCACATAATGATCGTGATCGCTCCAGTTCCATGGGCCCTGCACCAGATTGTCTAGGTCAGGGGTCGGGAACCTATGGCTCGCGAGCCATGTATGGCTCTTTTGATGGTCACATGTGGCTCGCAGACAAATCTTTAATTATACTTTTTTTTTTTTATTAGACCAGTCCTTCTCGGGCGCGATGCGATGCCAGAGGCGCGCAGTAGTAGCGGTGCTTAGAGAGAGAAATCTGCGCCAGCACTAGTATAAGTTAACAATTGTCTATTATTTCACAGAGTTTGTACCACCCGGAAACCTGTGAATTGCCGTGCCTAAAACTGCGCGCTCCCGTCTCTGAGAAAGAGCGCACAGTTGCGGGGACGGGAGGTGTGAAGAAGAAAGCAGAGGGTGGGGGTGAGGGGTTGTGGGGACCGGCAGCAAGTGAATCGCGCAGGGATTGTAAAAACGTAAAACCCACTGCCCGTCACTCACTGCAGCTCGTGAGTGTGTGTTTGGCTCCAGGTCTGCATGTGAGCAGTCTTTCTCACATCTACAAAACATTCATACCAACCTAAGATCACGTTTAAAGTCTCAACGCCAGCATGAAGCAGAAACTCACCACGTATCAATCAACCAGACTAGACAATCAGCAAAACCTCCACGAAAAAATACTCATCATTTATTAGCAACAGCATAACAATGTTATTAAAAAGAATCCACAGACTTATTGTACAGTAAACCCTTGTTTTTCGCGGGGGTTACGTTCCAGAAAGAACCCGTGATAGGCAAAATCCGTGAAGTAGAAACCTCTATTTTTTTTTAAACAATTATTATACAATTAAATACTCTGTTATACATAGAAAAGAAAGAACAAACCATTTTACAGGCTCAAGCATTTGTTTCACAAATCAAAGTACTTTAAAAACGTTTTTTTTTCAACAAATAACTTCTGTACTATCAAATAATAATTTGAATCATCGATGTAAACAGAAGGCTTCAAATCGCGGAGATTAGCCCCGCCCACCGCGACCCGAGAGTAATTGAATTAAACGGGAGAAAATTTAAAATGATCATGAAAAAATACAAAGTACAAACGGACAAATAGTGGCTCAGGTGTATTTTAATGCTCTTCAGTCTGAGAAGCTGCAGTGTTTTCTCCTTCTCAAGCCCGCGGTGCAGCTGTGTTTGTTCGGGAGAAGAACATAGTGATTGACAGTTGGTGTTGCTCTTTTTCTATGGGTTT
Organism: Oryzias latipes; assembly: GCF_053564925.1. Lineage (NCBI taxonomy): Eukaryota > Metazoa > Chordata > Actinopteri > Beloniformes > Adrianichthyidae > Oryzias > Oryzias latipes. Next base: position 8,927,568 of record NC_136244.1, read on the forward strand.
TAGAGAAACTTGAAATTGCAAGATGATTTGCATGTACGTAATTTGGAAAGCTGATTTACATACTTGTACATATTAAACTGCAACATTATTGACGCACAGATAGAGAAGAAGCGGAGTGACTTTTTTAGCCAATCAGAATGCAGAACACAATGCACGATGCAAATCCGTGAAGTAGCGAAACCGTGAAAAGTAAACCGCGTTATAGCAAGGGATCACTGTACTTTAAAAATGTTGAAATTACATCAAATACACATATTCATTTGTATATTTAGTTTTAAAAATATTGTCGCAGTTGGATGGCTGTTGGGCCGCGTTATAAGTTCTGGAGTTCATTGAACGCATCAAGCAGAGATCTGATTGCCCTTCAGTTCTGTCGCTCAGCCTGTTGTTAGGTAATTTGGAACAATGGGGTTCAGCTATGGGCCGAATAAAGGAAATGGGAGGGCTGGAGCGGGAGCAGGGGAATATAAAATTGGTAGAAGCGCTCTCGTCTCGTCTCGGCGGGAGAGATTCAGGAGTTGCTGAATTAATTGTACGGCGTCTGTTGCGGTCTACAGTAACCAGAATAAAGAACTTTAAAAGAGGTTAAGTCTCCGTGCCTCAGTGTGGGAAAGGGACGCTACATTATTGTATGTCTCTTTCGAAATTACATTTCAAAATATGTGGCGTTTATGGCTCTCTTGGCCAAAAAGGTTCCCGACCCCTGGTCTAGGGTGTACCCGCCTACGCCCAAAAGTAGGCAGGACAGGCTCCGGAAACCCCGCTGCACCCCTTTCAGGGCGGCGGGTTAAGAAAATGGATGGAAGTTCAGGAGAACTATTGGATTGATCTACCATATTAGATGTATTTTATACCCACTGTCACTGAAAACGTCACATAGAGTGCCTGATTGGTTGATGCGATGCGGCTATTTCTCCAGAATTGAAATTGTTTAACTCTGGCCCGCTGCGGCACTTCGCCCAAATTGCGCTGCTGCCAGACCTTCGTGCTCCGCCCTTCGATTGACTTAACATTGAAAGTGGCCGCCTCTGCTGCTCGAATCATGTTCAGTGTTAACACAGCTTTAAACCTTAAATCACAACAGATACATGCATATTTTAATTTCTACATTTTCACAAAAGGATATAAAAAAGAAGTGCTGTGCTTTTATTATCAAATTACCAAAAGCTGTGTTCACACCAAACGCAATTCCATGGAAGAGGAGCCCAGTTTTTTTTAATTTTTTGTTTGTTCTGTGCACCAAATGATTGCACATATTGCAGCTAGTTTCTTTTGGGATGGACATGTTTTGTTTTTAAAATCTGGGATGTTTGTTACTCTTTGATTGTGTTGATATAAACCCTTTTTGTAATTGTAGCTGAACTTTATTGAACTTGAGCCGCTCCGACAGGACGAGAGTAGGGGAGACAGAAAGAGAGAGGCAGATAATACAAGGTCATGGAATAAGATCCCTGTCATGTGTAAATTATACGCATTGTTGCTTGTATACACATGTACACACACACACCATCACATGGCATCCATAGCTGTTTATAAGTCTTGAGCACATCTATACAAATTTACAGTATTCATAGAAGATCCACTTCGACTGGTATTTTTTTGTGCACACAGACATGAATACATGAGATTGCATATCCAATAAATAAACAAATAAAACATCAACCATGCTTGTGTTCAAATAGAGGGAATGAGGAAGTGAACTGAAAAACTGGGTATTTCCTGATGTGTACTTCATCACATTGAACACTCCAGTGAGTGCAAGTAGCCCAGTGTCAATGTTAAGTTAATGTACAGATGTGATCAGAGGTCCTGCTGTGCACATTTTGGGAGCAAGAAAAAAATTTGGACTCGTGGGGAATATTTGGCGGCGCAAGTTCAAATACCTGAACTTTGGCAAATAATTTACATTGCATCTACCAATCAGAAACTCAGCTTTGGGCTGTGACGTGTTGATGAAGTGATCAGCAAGTGGAGTCCAAAATCTACATGGAGGAGAATATAAAGCCTATTTTCCACTGAGCGGTACAGTAGAGTACATTCCAGTTTAGAAGGGTCCAGGCAATTCCGGCAAACGTTTCCACTCAAAGTTGGATGGCTCATGTGGGGGGTAAAGACCAATTGCGTGGCTTTGCGTCATGGTAGTGTGACTACAGCAAACGCAAAGCTACTCAACAACAATGGAGGTCATAATTGTCGAACTCTTTTAACACCACTTTTTCTCAGTTTGGTTGTCACACTGACATGAGTCCACCAGATAACACAGCTTTGCTCTGTTGAAAGTTCATTTCTTCACATGAGGAATGCTTTCAGGTTTTCCTCCACTGCGAAGTGCCATATTTCCTTGACAAAACTACGAACTTTTGAAAGTTTATGGTCAGTTCTTGTAGTTCTGACTGTTTGTTTAGCATTTAGATTAAAAGCTTTTGTTGCTCCTTTCCCATAAACCATGTAACATCATCCCTTAGCAATTTCTACAGTGGTGCCAATACAGTGGTCTGGCCTGGTAGAAAGCATCCGTAGTAGTTTGCCAGCCTAATGAAAGATTGTAACTTCTTCACATTGGATGGTGTTGCGGTCTCTAGGATGGCTTTCACCAATGCTGGGTGTACTTCACTTTGATCGAGCAAATGACCCAAGTATTCATTATGTGGTTTTTTGAACTCACTTTATTTTTTCTATCAAGCTGAAGTCAATTTTCTTTCAACTGCTGAAGGAGTTTGTCAAGGTTGCACAGATGTTCCAGTTTTACTGGTCACCAATAAGTCGGCCAAGTACGCAAACACATCCAAAATGGAAGGGGATGAACTTATTCCAAAAGGAAGACAATTAACACAAAAAAAAATCCTCAGTGTGTGTTGATTGTTGTGTACTTTTTTAAAGCATCCCCCAATTGGACTTCTTGATATGCTGATGCAAGGTTGATCTTGGAAAACACTTCTCCTCTACTTGATGAAGAGTTCTTCAATTCCTGGAAGGGGATAGATAGATCTGACACTGCATTCATGGTTACTTTGTAATCCCTGCATAATGTCAGTGTTTTGTCTCACTAATGGGACCACTGTTGCTGTCCTCCTACTAAATTTCACCCGCGTTAATATTCCTGCCCTCCTTTTTCAACTTGGTTTTTCACAGCAAAAAGTTAATGGGCGTTTTTTTTACAAATCTGGGGCGTGCATTCTGCTTCACTATGATGGTTGCTTTGACATCTTTGAGTGTCCCTAATTCATCTTTAAACAGTTTTGAATGTTTGCCCAACATGTCCTCAAGTGTTTTAAATTTTTGGTTTTCTATATGACAAGACCAGATATAAACAAATGGCAGACTGCGGTCCACATCCGAACCAACATACTGTTCTCTCCGGACTAAAAGATAAAAAATGAAAAATTAGCGCCTAGCGGGGAAAAGATCAACACATGATAGGATGACACGCTAATATCAAACGTCACTACAAAAGCAAACACCAACATTTTGAACAAACGTCTGAGGTGAGAGTGCAGAAAATAAATGAGCCAAGAGTTCAATTTGAGAGATCAACCCAACTCATCACACACTTTACTGTGCAACAATGTGCGGATGAGTGTGCACTCTGGTGGATTTTGGGTGCAACATAAAAAATCCTTCAATGATGTGACCTTTGTTGCTTGAGTAGCGCTGCAGAGATGCCCCTGGGAGGCGGACCAATAGACAAACTCGCTGACAAAATTAAACAAATCCCAATGTCACCCACCTCCACAATCAGAAGATCTGAAATGAGCAGGTGATCTGCGGTCACAGCTTAAGGAAACTTTGCAGGGTGCAGAATGCATTTCATTAGCCATTGACGAGTCCACACATGGGCGCAGTGGTTAGCGCACTTGCCTCACAGCAAGAAGGGCCCCGGTTTACGTCCCAGCTGGGGCACCTGAAACAGAACACTAATGGGGGTCCTTTCTGTCTTGGGACGCACACAAGAGTAGTAGACATATATGAGGCTATTAAGGAGATGCTGATGCAGAGGGGTGTTGATCCAAAAAAGGGGATCTCAGTCACTACAGATGGTGCTCCAGCCATGGTAGGAAAAGAAGCAGGGACTGTAACGCGGATTAAAGAAGATAACTCAGATGTCATTGCATACCACAGTATTATCCACCTGAGTGTTCTGTGTGCCTCTCTGAACAAAGAGTGTAGCAGTGTAATGGGCACCATGATAAAACTAATCAGCTTTCTGCGAGTCTCTTCCTCCCAGCAACACAGTCTCTTGAAAGATTATTTAGAGAAGTTGAGGCAAATGCAAATGACTTCCTGTTGAACAACAATGTTAGATAGCTGTGAAAAAGGAAATATTTCAGCTCGCTTCTGGTCCTTTCAAGCAGAAATAAAAAGGTTTTCTCAACAGCTGAGGAGGGGTCACAGAGTTTGTTTGTTGTTTAACCTTTCATGCCCAACAGCTGAGTAAGCAGATTTGAGCTAAGGACCTCTTGTATTGGAAAGATTTTATTGGTACAATGGAGGTTTGTGGATGAAGTGTATATTTGTAAAAAATGAAAAAATTGAAAAGATAAAAATAACCTTTTGTATTGATGGCTAAGCTTTATTTATAATGTTTATATCCATTCCTTGTTGGACCGGATGGAAAAATAAAAGAGAGAGGGAGAGAGTGTGATGTTTGAGATAGGGGAAAGGGGTTATCATGGGGGAGCTAGAGGGGGTGGGGGAACAGTCATTAATACAGAGTCATAACATAATGAGTTAGTTCTCACATATACACATCAAAACACACCAACTAATAGTCTGCACACAAGTTTTTACAGGTTCTTCTGAAATGAACTTATGCACACAGACATGTGCACACAAGATTTTCACAATCAATTTTCTTGGAGAGGGGTGTAAAAACAATACCCATGCCCCTATTTGTGTAAAAGTGAGTAGACAGGTGGGTTGAATGAATGTGTGCTTCTTAGAGTGTACCTTGATCACATTGAATGGTCCAGCAAAGGCAGGAGGCCCGGCACCCGACACCCCAGAACCAGCAGCAGACAGTTCAGCAGCCCGGCTGATCCCCCAACAGAGAAAAACCTATCAACAATTTATTCCAATTGAGATCTCCCATATAATGTATGTGTTACAGAGACTATGGAGCACATCATAGAGAAAGGAAAGTGCTTCTGGTTTGGATGAAGCTGGTCCATAACAACCCACTATGGGTTGTAAGAACCCATAGCCTAATTAAATCCAATTTTGGCAACAAACTTCTGACATTGAAGTGAAGAAATCCAAGTCCAGATCTGCATTTAAAATCATCAGATGTCATTTCTTGGAGGGGGCCCGGATTAAGTGACAATATCGTTTAATGTGTGTGCATGCGTTTTTTATACTGTTGTTAATGTTTTTAATCTATCTTCAGAACTAGCCCCTCATGAGAACCGGGTCACAGGTGGTGTGGTCCTGCTGGTGTGCTATGCTTCCTGGGTTTGACTTCCCTCTACCTTCAACGTTTGTGTGTGGCATGGTGCATGTGAGTGGGGTGTTTAGTTGTTTTAGGTTTCTTTCCCCACCTTCTGACCCAGTCTGCTGGTAGGAAAGCTGAGCACAAGATTGTTCTTAGTATTTCATGACTGTCTGCTTTTTTTTAATTATAATAAATTATATAATTTAAGAGACCCTTGAACTGCGTCTGTGCCTGGTGTGATCCTGCATAAAAACAAGTAGTTTGTGCCCAAAAACCTACATCACTGTTGTTGCCACACTAACATCTCTAGTAGCTCCTCCCACATGAGGAGGGTGGTCGGGTTTTTAATTTTTCATGTGTCTTAGCAATAGCTTTACCCCAAAAACATCACAAAATTACCTTAATTTGATTTGGTACAATCCTTCGGGAGGATCTTTGGAACCCAAAATGTCATAAATTAGATATTCGTTACTTCCTCAATATTTCTGTCCTGTTCTTCTTTAAAGGTGAAACATCATAACTTTGTGGAATGTTAAGATGCTGAAGAATTTTGTTCATGGCTGTGGAAGATGACCATATCCCTATAGCAATGCACAGTAGTGGATGCAGCTTATTTTTAACTCTATTTGTGACAGTTAGTGTTTTGATTGCTCACACAGGACAACTTTGTACAAAACAAAAACAGTATTGAGCTGAATATTTAATAAAGACGCTTCAGATATAAGGTAGCGTTTAAACTGCTCAGGATTCTGCTAAAAGGATAATTATTTTATGTTTGTAAGCATAGTTTATACACTAAGAGTGTGTTACACTCTGGGAGATAAGAGTGTTTTAGTTTTCTTTAGCCAAATGTTTTAGGACAAACATATGTAACTAAGGGACAATATTAAAAGACATTGGCTTCTGCACATCACCTGAAAAATCAAAACCTTAAAATCAACAGAGATGAGCTCCAATAAAATCAATACAGTTGATTAAGGGCTTAAACTAAACTTAAAACCAAATGTTCCATAAATGTCTCAAAAACGTAGTTTCCATCTACAGTTGTTCAGACTGCTTGATCTATAAAACGAAGCAGTGTGTCTGTTTTTTACAGTGGTAAAGTGAGCTGCCTCTATTCATCACAGCAAAGAATGCATTGATTTTTTTTCTTTATTCATCTAAAATCTATCTAATATGCGTCAAAATAAGCCCAAGGTACAGAATAAATCAGATTATTCTCTTCCTCATGCTGATGATCAATCGCCAGATTTCTGAAGTTATTAAAACACAAAAAACTGGAAAATAATGTTTTTTTCTTCTCTTAAGTGCATTTAGTCTGCATTCAAGTCATCACTACAACATGTTAGGGACAATAGTTCTGTGTAGGTCTATTTACTGAATCCCTTTGCCCTTTCCCAATGGATTTCTGACTATTTCCACATTCATAGCAGGTAGGAGAGCGAAGCTTTTGCTCTGCTCTTGCTCTGATTGAAAGCAATTTTTGGGTTAGACCTTCTTTAACCCTGATGAGTCCTCTTCTGAACTCAAATCAGTGTTTGTCTGGTTCTATGAATTCCCTTGTGTCAGAAAAGGTTGTGTGAAGTATATTAATTCACGAGCAACCCGTATTTCTTTCTGGTAAACCTTTACTCAACAGTTTGTCGTGTATGTGGTGCACCCAAATATGTGCATCCACATTTGGTTTTTATTTTTATATTAAAAGCAATAATTTTATTGTAATTAAAATGGTCATTTTTAGGTATTTATTAATTTTAGCTTGTGAAATAAAAAAGAGAAAAAGGGAACAGCATTGTAAATCTGGTAGGTGAAACCTTTGGCACTCCAACAAGTCTCCAGGTGGATGAAGACAGATCAAGTCCTGTTTCCGTTTAGATGTGTTTTGGAGAAGGAAGTGAGTGCCCCTGTCGTTTCTGCTTTGAGGCTCGTTTTTATTTTACAGACACTGTTCTTTCTGTTATTGTTGTTATCGTTGGGGTGTATACCGTAAATTTCTGCCATGCATCAGGACTTCCCTTTGATCAGAAAGTCATATGGTAACTGGCTCAACTGAACCGTAAGACGTCGTTGTCCATCTGAAACCGGACGGAGCGTTAGGAACCAGCTATCTTGGAGACTTCTTTGTTCTAAGATATGAAAGACCCCAAAGAAACTCTAAAGCACTGAGTGTAAATAGACTGGATGTATTTGGGTGATGGTTTGAACTAAGGGAGATATTTGTGTATATATCTGTGTTTATTTCAACAATAACAAAGTGACTGAAAAAACATCATTGAGTCATGTTGGGGTTGTTTTGTGTAAATAGATTAAAAAAAAAAAAAAAAGAAACAAGCCCATACTGTAAAGAAAGAAGGAGATTCCTGTTTATTTATTATTATTTTTTTGTAATTACCATACTTTCATTTAATGCTAAGTGTTACAGTCTTTTAGTGAACATGTCCAGGTGCTTCATGAAGCGAAGCTAAAAAAGCCAGAAAAGTGCGAGCTGTTCTGTAAAGAGGTTAGATATGTTGGCTGTTTAGTGTCTGCAGAAGGAGTAAGAGTGGACCTCAAAGACATCAAGGCTGTGCAGGCACTCAAACAGAAAAGACAGCAAATTGTCTGAGATGTCAGACAAGTCCTGAGATTGCTGAGATATTATCGACATACCTGCAGGACTTCTTTCAGATCGCCATGCCTCTATACAACTTGCTCCATATAAAAACTGACACGCACAACTGAAACCAACCAGAGGCCAAGCTAAACATCCACAACTATTCTTCCGTGCTCCACTACAGTAGGATATGAAACAGCATGAGATCCTGGAATGCCTGATTGACATGTGTTGAAATAGTTGTAATAGCAGCAAAAGGTAGAACAACATCATATTAAACTCTAGGGGTTCGGAATGGGATTGCTCTTCAGTTCATGTGAGTCAATCCAGTTGAGCAAATTTTTTTGTTAATGTAGTGTATATGTATTAGGTTTCTACTTTGAGAAATTGGTGATGTCATATTTACTAAGTAGTGAGCATGGTGTTCAAATTGCTTTTAAAATCCAGGGTACCAGATAGTCCCACACTACGGTAACATCAGCTAAATTAGGCCACTTTTTTGGTTAATCACTTGGGAAACTGAGAAAAGACTATGCATGACATTTGATTGTATTCTTAATATTTATAATAATTGCTCAGTTTTTCAGTGGTGTTTTTGGTCATGCTCAGTCCCGTCAGTCTCGTTTTATTTCTCCACAGATTTTGTCCTGTTTATGTTCATTTATCAAATGTTTATGTTTCTGCCTCCAAGCCCAGTTTCCTGCATTTTTGCTCCAACACCTCCAGTTCTGGACAGTTGTATTCAATGTGACTCTTGTTCTATGTTGGGATTCACAGCTAAATTCTCTCTTGCATCGTATCCACTAAACACAGGCCTTTGTTGTAACCGGAAAGATTTTAATACAAAAAGATGGTAAAACTGAATAATACCGTGTTCAAAGTCGGCAAGTCTAATCAGAAAATATTACTTTAAACAGATACATTTACTGTCAGACCCGTAAAGAGAAAGATACTGGCTATAAAACTGTTCCTTTATTTTCATTTACTCTATTTTGTACCCAACTTCTTGTCCCTGCGTGGTCTGCTCTGTGTTGAATTGATGCGCCACTCAGATATCTGGCTAAAGTAAAAAGTGACTCCTTGGCTAATATAGTTTTCTGAAATATGAACCATCTGGCGGCTCCGAGTGGAATAGCAAAGACAGAAGCGGCAGCTCAGAACAAGAAAATGGTTACAAGAAAATTGTTTGGATAGAATACTTGGGGTTTTTGTAGCCACATTATTTCTTGTATCTGTCATGGCGAGAATAACGTGGCAGACTGGTTTTCAAGTAAGCGTTCCAAAACCTGACGGACATGGTGGGTGTGCTGATTAAGGTCCCGAGAGTAAATGAGTATGTCGTCTAAGTAGACGAAGACAAAACAATTTAAAAAAATCCCAGAGAACATTGTTAACGAGGTGCTGGAAGATGGCGGGGGCATTGGTTAAACCAAAAGGCATCATCAGATTTTCAAAATGTCCCAACGGGGTATTGAACGCGGTTTTCCATTCCTTCCCCCTGTTTCATGTGGACCAAATGAAAGGCATTGCGGATGTCTAATTTAAAAAAAAAACCCTGGCTTCTTGAACGGAGTCTAAAGCGGAGCTGATGAGGGAAAGTGAATATTTGTTTTTTACCGTTATTTGATTCAGTTCACGGTAATCAATGCAGGGTCGCAGCCCAACTGCGCCCACCGGGGAAGAGGAAGGACGGATATGACCGGATGCTAAAGCTTCCTGAATATATGTTTCCATGGCTAACTTCTCTGGGCCTGATGAATTAAACAGACTGCCTTTAGGTAAGGTGGCGCCATTTAGTAACTCTATGGAGCAGTCATAGGGTCTGTGAGGGGGAAAGGCCCCCGCCTTAGTTTACCCGAAAGTAAACTTGAACCAGGAAGTCTTGGAAGAGATTTATTTTTAGTCCAAGAATGTAATAATGTAAAGTTTTAAGGTAATGGTAAGTAGATTATTGTACTTCGCCGTTGGAATTTGGTGGTGATGTCGTGGAGGCCCGTGTCCGAGGCGGAGGTCTTGGGGAAGGCCGCTGAGAGCGAGACCGGAGCGTGATGAGGCAGGAAACGTCTTGGCCGGAGCAGGATTGACTGTGGAGCTCTCGACGAGATGGAACCAGGGATACTCGTGGACTTCAACCTGGGAGCGAGCAACAAAGCGTGGTGAGTACAAGTCAAGACTATGGAAACGTAGCTTAACTTGGAGGCCAGACATAAGCACTGGAGCGAGTAACAAACTGGCGATGAATGCTGGGGTTGGATCTCCTTATGAAGGCAGACAGGTGATGAGGTGAGTATCGGCAGCTGGTTCCAATCAGCAGAGGAGAGAGGTGAGGGGGAAGGTAGACTGCCTGAGGCACCATGACAGTATCTTCATAAAGAAATGTATTTTTAATTGGGCCTTTTTATTTAAATTACCGTAATTTCCGGACTATAAGCCGCTACTTTTTTCCTGTGCTTACAGCCCAGCGGCTTATTCGGTGACGCGGCTAATTTATGGATTTAATTGGCGGCCGCCATGTATGTACATTTGGACTCAGTGTATGGTTTGAATTCTCTATCCAACTCCAAGCAACAAGTCATTTATTTTTCAACACACCTCTTAGCAGCCAAATAGCTTGGACCTCACTTCAGGTCTTAGACACTTCAGTCATGGTTCAACAAAACGAAACACGCATGCCCGGCCGCATCCCAGAATCCTTTGGTGCCATTAGACCCAACCTGCACTTGATCGCCACTACAATATGATGCAGCTTTCAAGTTAAAAGCAATCGTTAAAAGCAGCTTGAAAAAATCCACCATCACCAACGGGTTTGGAAAAGCCGGTCAGCTGCTGACAGAAAAGCTGCAATCTGCAGCTGGGCTGCACGTCAATATGTGGGAATAACATCAGCCTTTATTTTGTCGGGACACGACTGGAAACACAAATTGACGTGGTCGTTTTAACTGTTTCTAAGGACTGAGCGGAATTTTGCTTTGAAAAGCTCACAGCCTCCGTGTGAGCTGGAGACATGTTCTCCCTGCTGCTCGTTCACATAGAGCTGCGGGGCTGATGGCAGTCTGATGGCTCCCCCATGTAACAACGCATCCGCCCCTCATCCACAAAACGTACAGTATCAAGTCCGATTGCTCTGCACGGACACGATTCGCTCGGTCCACCGGCGCAATGGGGACGAAGCGCTCCTCCTTGGAGCTGCCCTGGCCAGGGGTGTCGGAGAGGATAGGAAGGGGAGACAAGGAGCGCGCGGGGCGAGCGCGGGGCGAGCGCGGAGCGCAGAGGCGCCCGCGGAGCAACAGTGTTTGTTGTGGAAGGAAACTTCTGACGCACGCGCCGCGCTGAGGCGCGCGCTTTTCAGTCGCCGCTTCTTTATTGTACTGGTGTATTTTTTTAACCAGCCCTGTTACTCCCATAATACTGCCGCGACACAAGCGGAAGGAGAGATGCTCTCCCGTTTGCCCCTCCATGCACTGCTGCTCCTTGCTCATTCTTAAACACGTACAACAGTGTGGCGAGCCGGGTTAGACCCGCCTTTAGCCCCTAAGACTCATGGGAAATGGGGGATCGCGGATGTAAATTTCCTCATCATAACTGAGGGATGTAATGTTGATTATATGGTTACTGTTTGTAATTTTATGTATGATACCTAGATTGTCAATAAGTAAAAAAACTAAAAAAAAAATAAAATAAATAACCATAACTGAGGAACTTGTGAACAGAATAGAGGTGCATGCTGTTTGGCAGATGTTGGTGTATACAAATACATGAGCCTGAGGCAAAGCTGTCTCCTCCCACAGTGTGCTAATGAATTGCGCCTAGTCTGGGAGTCAGGATGTGATTTGTCAGGCTGACCATATCGTGTAATGCATGCGGCTTGTACTCTGATGTGGCTTGTGTATGAACAAAAGAAGTTAAACACGTGAAAATGAATGGGTGCTGCTTGTAATCAGGTGCGCTCTATAGTCCGGGAATTACGGTATATTCTTTTAAAATATGAGCCCTCGTGGACCCTGAGGTCCTCTGGCACTGGCCTCTTAGTTGTTCCTAAGGTGAGGACCAAAACTTATGGTGAGGCGTCGTTCTGCCATTACGGCCCTCGCCTGTGGAACAGCCTGCCGGAGAACCTTAGGGCCGCAGAGACTGTAGAGGTTTTTAAGAAGAGGCTCAAGACCCACCTTTTAAATTTAGCTTTTAGTTGATTTTAACTGCTAATTTATTCTATTAGTTTTAGTATAGGCTATTTTATGTATTTAATTTCATTTTATGCATCTTATTCTCAGTTTTATGTTTTTATATATACATCTTATGTCTTTAATTTTAGTATCTTATCATGACCTTCTAGCCCCAGTGTTTCTTGTGGGGATCTTTTCTGCCAGGGCTTGCCGGCTTGGCCGGCAGTTGTTGCTGCAGTTGTCTCCCTTGCTGGGGCAGCTGGAGTCTAACTTTGCAGCTTCATGGCTGTAAAGTGGACCCCAGTGTTGTCCCAGTCTGGGTGGGCGCTGTGGCGATGCTCCCATGGTCGACCTGGCTCCTGGTATGAAGAGATTCCCAAATACCGTTTCCTCACAACAGAGCCAAGCCCTACTTGTTGGTTTGTTTGCTTATTTATTTATCTATTTATTCAAACTTGCATAGTCAATATTCATTGTCATGGGTCATGGGTCATATGTTTTAATGGAGGGGAGTGGGAAGGGTGAAGGGTGGGTTGGGTTTTTACTGTAATGTTGTGTGTTTTCTGTTTTTAATGTTAAAGCGCTTCGAGCTGTGCAACATGCATGAGAAGCGCTATATCATAAATAAAGTTTGATTTGATTTGATCTAAGATAGCACAAGGGTTAAAGAGGTTACGACCTAGCTTGACGTTGGCCTTCAAGGTGAGAAAGAAGGTTAAAGTTGGTCTTTAGAGTCTTTGACAGGCTAATTCAGCCTTTCAACCAAAGAAGTGCTTGGGTTGTGTTTACTTCCTCTTGGGAGCAGTGAGTGGCATACAATAAAGTTAGCCTTCTCTACAGCTTTTGTTCGCAAAAATGTTTTTTTTTGTTTTGTTTTTTTGCTTCATCCCTGGTATTTAACATGGTGAGTCACACAAACATTCACCAAAATACAGAATTTGTATGGCACTTCAATGTTTTTGAAATGATATGTTGAGTATATCCTGGTTCTCAGTTAATGTTGGTTACTTTTCTAGAAATAACAAACATTAATTTGGTCTACTGTGTGAAATTGGGGTTTTCTAACATGATTTTGAGCTTTTAACATTCATTGCATCCTTCAATCTCTTGTTGAGATTGTCTGTTTTTGATCTTCTCTTTTAGCATATAGAAGTGTCCTAAAAATGGTTGTCCATTTCTGGTACAGAAAAGCCCCTTCAAGCAGGTTTTGTTTTACAAAATATTTTAATGTACTTTTTTATTCAGATAATTTTTGTACTTTAATCTAATTCATATTGTTTTAATATTTTTTTGGCTGTTCAAACTGTTTTTCAGTTGATATATTTATATCTATCTTTCCAAATGTTTGAGGTGCTTCACTAAGTAAACGGAACTCAGTCTGGACTTCATGTAACATTTTCAAATTTTCAGGTAGTCTGCATTGTTGCTTATTTCATGTAAGGGTTAATGGCCGACGAAGTGTGCATTATTACTTTTTAACGCACGCCGTGGAAGCCTGAACCCTCCAACGCGAAGCGAAGGATGATTGCTTCGATAAAAAGTAATAATGCACACTTTGAAGGTCATTAACCCGCTTATACCATGGTCACTTACAAAAGCGACAAATATTAACCAGTTTTTAGTCCTTAATTCTTCTTTTTTTTCCCGATTTGGATCGCTTTTCTCACAAAAAGCTGCACCGCACCACGTAACAAATAGTCCGCGTCGTGCCGCACCACCGCTGCAGTCAAGATTCGGCGATATATGCTTATCTTTCCGATGGGTTGAATAAAGCATCAGTTCAGAGAGAAAGTTGCCATCTTACCGCTTGTTTTTGTCCAAATGATGAAGCAAAAGGTTGTTTTAAAGAAGCCGGCACAATGATACAAAACATTTAAGCTAGGTGACCAGAACTTCTTTTTTCACCGTGCGGTTATCAGGTTTATGAATATCGTTGGGTCATTTTGCTCCATAGAATATTTTCTGAAGTGTGTTCTAAACAAAAAAATCTCCAAATTGGAATATTGTTATTGTTTGTAAGTTATTATGAATTTAGGATATTTTCTATACAAAGATGACTAATAACAAGCACTAGAATCCACAAACCTGCACAAGTTATTATTGGCTATAAGATGTCTGAGGTGCTCCATATCATGTTTTTTTCCACTTCAGGCATCAATATTAAAAACTAACTTTGGTGCAAAAACACACACAAAACAAACCATTGTGCAGACTCTGACTGCTTGTAGCTAAGAATGGCAGTATATGCTTCTGGTCACTTGAGTTCTTAAGGGAACCATTAAAATCTCCTTGTTTTATCTTTTCAGACTTTTTTTAATCTCTTCGTAACTCTTGTCCCTGCTGGACAAAACACATCACTTTCAGCCTGTCAACAATCCCAGCAAAGAATGTGGGAAGTGCACCTACCTTCAGGCAGCTCCTTTTTTGTGTTATCAACATTACCGCGCAGTGAACCAGCCTTTGCCTAACAGAGACAGGTTAGACTCGGAGAGGACGTGATTTTATGGATCATAGGACAAAACTTCGGGTCAGAAGGTCAGCTGATTAATGCCTAACAGAAGACACCAAAATAGAAAAATAATTGCTGATGGACTGAATTTGTATGTCGCAAAGAGTGGGGGACATTCATCTATGATTAAAGCTGACTGCTTATATATTGGTTTGTCACACCATCGCCTTGGGGATTAATAACATATAATTCAATTGCATGGACTTGCCTTGGATATGTCCACTGACAATTTACTGCCTTAAACATAATAATTTAGACTTTTCATTATTAAACTGCTGCATATTATTCATCATGCACCCTCCAGATGTGCTCTTGTTTAATCATAAAAATAACTTTGTTTTACTATTTTATGAAAGGTGGAATCCTGACACCAAGTGGACGGACAACATCATTACATCTCAGCAACCAAGGCCAAGTGGGCCCCCATATGGTTTAAAAGTAGGCAGAAAATGTGGGCACCAGATGGGTTTGTCCTTAGTTTCTGTGGTGGCCCCACCTATTGCCCACGTTGGCTTGAGTGGACACTCAGTGCTGTCCACCGGCCTTGCTGGCTGGGATTTTGTTTTCACTTTGTATTATCTGGCCTGTGTGGCAGGGAGTTGTTTTTGGACCCTAGGGAATTCACAAGTAATTACACTGTGTAGCATTGATTTGATGTTCAATGTTACTGTGGGAAAGCCTGGAGTTCTTTTCGACCAGAATGTCTTTCACCTTACCATTTGAATTAATTGTAGATAAGAAGAGAGATGCAGAAAAGGTTGTTCAAATATCTCTTCCTCTAATATTTTACTGCTGTCCTTTGTGAATTATGAGCTTGACATGGATACTTCTGCAGTAGAGCACCATGCAGTAGTGCAACATTGTTAGCCAAATATTTAAAAACAAACGTGGATTGCCAATCTCCATCATTTCTTAAATATGTTAAGACCACTATGTCATAGTGGTCAGCAGATAGAAGTATGAAGGTCCCTAAAATCTCCTGCATTGACCTAACTAAAGTGCAGTGGACCAACATCGGCAGATGACATGGCTTCACAAACCACAACTGACTGAAAAAAATTACACTTTAAAAAAACCTGGATTTTTTGTCTCATCTGAACTCCTTCAAACTAAATTCACGAAGAAATCCAAACTGAAGGAGGAGTTTGAAACACAGGGCAACAGTAGACCTTCATGTACCTGAGGGGTGTCCACACCTATTTGGCATGTGAGCTACTTTGAGACAACAATGTCCAAAAGATCTACCCCTCTCTCTCTCTTTCAGTCATTTTAACGATCCATCCAACACCACATGAAGGCACCATTTCTCTAAATTTGTTTTTTTTTCCCTGAGGGTCATCAACCAATTGGTGCAATTGGCACAAAAAATTAGAAAAAAGTGACAATTATGAAACAAAAATTCCAAAATTTTCTGCATTAAAATCTACATATTCATTTTCAATCAAAATTGATGTTTTTGTCCAGCTTACGAGTTATTTCTTTCTCTCATGGGGTAGATTAAAACACTCCAAGTTGCTCCTGGTTTGGCCCTTCTGTCAAGTTTTAAAACCCTTTCTGGCCAATGTTTCACTAAGTTTGCCCAGCCCTGGATTAGATCATTCAAACATCTTAATTTGGGAGGAAAACATGTAAATTAATAATCTTTTCTGGCTATTTAGCAGCACTGTGACAAGCAGATGCGCAGAATTGTTCCATCTGTCCTGAAGTCATACAGTACCTCAGGTAGAACAGATCAGGTAAATCATCTGCTCCACGAAGACGTGAATTTGCATTAATCAGTTCTCAAACGAACTTGTACCCCAAAAATTTGAGGGACTTTGTTTTTCAGAGTGACACAGTTTTTTACTTTATTATTTTCTCCTTCATTTCAGTATTTATGTCCCACAGAAGATACATTTTTTGCTCAACATAACTATTGCTACATATATTATTAGTGTAGAATGACATCAGATCAGTTTTATTTATTTTAAAAAATCAAATTAAGTCTTTTAATGCTTCAAAATGACAAAATCTGGTTTGTAAACTATTAAATAATGCTCATTTTGGGAGTTTAGAGGGAAAAAAACATCAAAGGTTCTCATATTTGCAGTCAATGGCTTTAATGTAGATTTACAAAAACAAATGTGCAAGCAAAACAATGTGCATAAATATACTTATGGACAGTTTTACCAACTAAATCGGGGAATTAGTATCCACAAACTGTCTTAAAATTTGCAAGTTTACATTACAGCAAGCAACAAAAACAAGTAGAAGCAACAGCGGACGAGTTTAGAACTACATTTCAGTGGTCAGGTTTGCATTTCGTAGGAAAATCGAACGCAAATTTTCAAAACCCAGAGTTCAGTCTCCTCAAAGGGGGAAGAAAACTAAATTAGTTTTTAGTTTGAAGTCAAAATAAAGTTTTAACGCCTTAACTAGAGATGCAGACTGTCTTCTTTATTGCACAAAAATGAACACTGGATAAACCTTATCCTTATTTCAAGTTCAGTGGGGTCCATATGGGATTTCTTTACATAAGAAAAAAGTGATTAACTGCTTTAAAGTAGTAGAACTCTTGCAGAGCTTACAGGCTATAGAGCTATACCGGAATGTTTCTGCACCTTTATGAAGCCTCAGCTCAGAGGTGTGACCCTCTGAGTGCACCGTGAGTTACTTTTTGACCCATTTTGGTCTTGCACTACGCCATTGCAATGTATGACAGCTGTAATTATGCTTTGGCGAAGCAGACGGGGGGCAAAGGCACAGAGGTGTGCGTTTTCCAGACACACTCTGGTGATGGTTAGAGGACTACAGCAGGGGGTCAACAATAATTTCATGGAAACCTACAACAGTAAATGTTTGGAGTCAATGAAATCTCAGCCTTTAGGCTTGATTTTTCTTTTTTATCTCACTAAATAACCAATTCTTGCAGTAATTGTGGATTTTCTAGATTTGCTCCCTCAGTGTTTAGGGTCAATCATGCTAAAAATGGGGAATTACAACATATGGAGTCAACACAATAGTCACAAATTGAAAAAAATAATAATAATTAAAGGTGCAAGGGAACTAATAGAAAACAAAGTGAAAGCTATAATTATTACATACTCAAAGAGGCAAAATGGAGACATGTTCAACATTAAAAAGACCAACCCCTCATCCCACTGATTATTAACATTTCCCCACCAAGGTCGGATAAATCCACTGCAGTCAGTTAGAAGTGTGGTCGGGAAAATGCGACAAAGCAATGATATTTCAGAAAATAATATGGATCAAAAATATTAATGTATACTATGATTTTTATCCTGTTCCTACCCTTAAAGAGATTTAAATAGCTTTCAAATAAATTCTAAATATTAAAACTTAAGAAACAAGCTGTTGTTCACAACAGAATTTTCAATGGCTGGACGCACTCATGTGCAGGAGGTATGCTGGTTTTAGAACTTATGTTTAAACTTGTTTTGTGCTCTAAATTAAGTCAAGAGCTTAATTTTTTAGAACTTAACTTAAAAGGATCAGTTTGGAACTGAATCTAGAACCCCATAATGCTGCTTTAGTACAAACAATCAATTAATAAATACACTTTTTAATATCAATTTTAAAGACAAGATCAGGTGCTGCAGTTTATTGCCGTGAGGGGCAGCCTTTCTTGACGGAGGTCAGGATCCGTCCGGTTGGTACTGTTGGCTCACATGAAGAGTAAATGTTAAGTCTTTTTTTCAGACTGACTACAATGAAAGTGACCTGGGGGGCGCACTGCTTTGTCAGGTTACATGTTTCTTCCCCCGTTGATGACATGACCTCCCGGGGGGGCAATGTGGATGGAGTCGAGGATGGGCCGCAGCATCTGCCCGAACGGCCTGGAGAGGAAACAAGAGTCAGTTTGATGTTCAGAGCTGAGGTAAAACAAAATGCGTTGAGTTAAAAAAAAAAAAAAAAAAACGTGCATGTAATTTTTTTACATCGTCTCACTTGCCAGAGGGCAGTACAGCACATCGCAGGTTGTCTCAACATTCATCCAGTGGCAATTTGAAATGCCGACTGAAAAAGTGACACATTATATTGGTTTTAAAGTATGTCTTTCGCTAGCTCTGTCCCAAAGAGCTAGCGAATAAGCAGTGGATGCAGTTTATTTTGCCAGAGTAGCTGACAGTACGTAGCAGTGAGGAGTTCTGTCACAACTACCCTTACGAGTGGATACAGACTCTCTGCAGGAGAAACATGGCTCCTTGGGGGCTCCTCGCTCGCAGTCTGACTGTTCGAAATTAGGAAATTACACAACCAGGGTGTAGTTTGTGGAGGCGTCTTATGGGCACTTATGCATCACCGGCACACCTTTTGCGTGCGGCATTTATGCGCAGTCAGTAAAGAGCCAGTGCGCGCACCTTACTAATGACTTGCAGGGCTCCAGACTGCGACTAAATGGTCGCATTTTGCGACCAAAATCTGAGTGTGCGACTGAATTTTACATCCAGTCACACATGTGCGAACAGTAAATTTGCCTCCCCCACCCTCCGTATTTTTTATACATTAAACATGGAAGGGGCACATCAATGATCAATGAAATAATCAATGAGAAGCGAGCGCACACGCACGCAAACACACGCACACAAACTCGCACACATACTCATGAGACGCGAGCGCACACACACGCAAACACACACACACACACAAACTCGCACACATACTCATGAGACGCGAGCGCACACACACGCAAACACTGGAGACAATCGAGAGCATGTAAACATCTGTGGGAAGCAAACGGAGACAAATATCATCACAGCCTGATATGTGCGTCTGAGCTATGAGTAAGTGAACTATTGATTCATTCTTCAGACCTGCGGTTAGTGTACCAGTGCCAGAGTGTACAGCAGGGGTCTCAACCTCGCGAAGCAAACCAAGGTTCGACTCATGTACGAACGGCAGCACACCGCTTCCGCGCGAGATGGTCAGCTGAGGAAAATAAATGTCCCACACCTACATGCGTGACAGCTAACGGGGCTCTGACATTAAACACGTGTGAGCGACAACACGATTCAGTCTTAGACTCACTTAAAACACGTGGGGAAAATGCAACGATAGACGTGTCTAAGATGAACCAGCGCCGTGCCTGGATGGTTGGGGTGACCGGGGGTGGGGGGGGGGTGAAGGCGAAGCTGCAGCGAGACTTAAGGAGGACAGGAAGTTGTAGTCCTTAACATTGAATTTACTTTTAATATTCCTCTTCCCCTTAGTATGATCTGTGATTTGTGATATTATATCTTTTATAATTATTTTAATGTTTTGTAATGTATGTAGCCTTTTTTTAATCAGTTGGCATATTAAATTATTTTAATTGATCACTGAACTACCAAAACCCATCAGGACACATGTCCCATAATGCATTATTTTTTAGTCTGTAGGGCAGCTTTCAGTCAGTGCAGTACTAAATTTCCAGCTGTGTTGTGTAGGTTGGCGCCTTGCTCCGCCCCTTTCTCGTGATATTTTTGTGATGATTGACAGGTGATGTTGGAGCAAAAACAAAAATATATGTCACACACCAGATATGTCACACACCAGATGATCATTATCAACACTGTACACCACTGAACAGAGAAACAACTCCACATCAAACAGATGCTCTCTTTTATAACACTGAGAATCTGTAGTCGGACGATGAGTGTGTAAAACAAATCTGCAGGGTTCACAAATGCTGATGCTGCAGGCCAACGCTCTAGTCTTTCAGCCTGTTTCCCCCTAAAATCTGGAGTTTTTGCAATACGCCTGGTTGTGATCGTATGAGATAAGTCAACTGAGAAGAAGAAGCCTAACCTTAAACTGGGAGGAGAATCAAATCTCGTTGTGGTAGACATGAGAGGAACAAAATAGACACTACATAGCAATGTGTGGCCTTCTTTAAGGGAAGGTTTTAAATAACTACATACTTTATTTTCTTTGACAAAATGGTGTTTGATTGTTCTAGTGGCACAGCAATCAAAGTGCACTCATCAATCACAGGCCACAAGACAAAGGTCATCTTTATCACCCCCCCCCCCAAAAAAAAAAAACATAAGACATTGCTTTTTAAATTCTTTCTTCTTTTAACATCTTCATGCACATTTTTTGAATTACAGTTTGTTCCACTAAAACTTTGCTTTGTGAGAGCATCACAGAGGTGCTTTTTCCATTTTATTTAGTTCACTTTAGTCTTCTTATATTCAAAAAGGGATTTCATGCAGGATAAATGTGTCTGTCAGTGAACTGTCCTCTTTTTAAACGAATCTTTTCTTTTTTAATCAACTTCTAAAAGTAAATTATGTCATTTTGATCTGAATCCACTTATGTTTTTTCTGCACCAAGAAGGCCGAGACAAATAAATAAGACAAAAACATTTGTTCACTTATGTCCCAACTGATCACAGAGCAGAAGATAAACAAGAAGAAATGGCTGCAGTATATTTTTGAAAATTGTTGGAAAAGCTTAAGCCTCATCTTTGCTTGAGCTCGAGGCAGTAATGCTAAAAGAATTTTTAAAAAACAGATAAAAGTCACGCTCAGTTAGTGGCAAACTTGCGTCTCAGCTGTGACAGGCCTTGTGACTTCAGCACAGTTCAACTGTAGTGTAGCTGGAGCTCAGAAAAATATATTTTTGATGAGAAGCTTTACCACAACTCACTGCTGCTTATGTGTCCTATTTAAGGAGACAAAGGCCTCAATTGTTTGATGAGCACTGTTGAAAAGTGACAAATTTGCCCCAAAGACAGAGAGTTTGAGACTCACGTGGAGAGGACTTCGGACGGAAGGTCGGTGATGTAGGACGGGATGGGCCTGCCAGTCAGAAACTGAGCCACTTCGTTGGAAAAAGTGTTGCAGTTGTGCTCGAACAGCCGATACCGGTCCCCTCTGAACACAGAAACCAGAGGGATAAGATAGCAGAATAACCATTCTTGCTCTGATACCCATTTTTAACATGTTCATGCTACTTCCAATTCAAGCTTTTCATTATATTTTTTTCTGTCGTGCAAGTTATTCAAGTATTAAGCTGACCAATCAGATATGTCAATGAAAGTACATGATTCCTGCTGGCCCCCGTGTTTAACGTTCAAAACATTTGACAGATTTTGTGTATCAAGTGGTAGGGGTGGGGAATTTGAATAAGTGCACTCCTGATTAATGAGAGTGGTTGTCTTAGCAACAGCGACTCAGACTGAATCGGAGCAATCATTGGTTACCGACATCTTCTCACTTCACGTCTTTGTCGATGTCCTTGTTGTGAAAAAATGCCGACTGAATTGACTTCATTTGGTTGGAGCAGGAAGTAAACTATTTTCTATGGGTGATGTCACACTGCCTCCGTCCAGTTCTCTCATACAGTCAATGCTACATTGTAATGCGCAACTACATTATTAATAGATTTTCTCACTCGGTTCTTTTTTTAATCTAGAAACAAGCCAACTGGGTTGAAGTCTTGACTGAAGGAACTCTGTTGCACTTGTTTGCTTTTCAGTATACTGTATGAGCCCTACTTACAGTTAATTTGGTGGATTTGTGTCAAGTCATTCAGAAGATACCAAGCCAAAGAATGTTGGAAAAAGAGCTGGACAATGTCCTTGCAAGTCACTACTGGTCAACAAGGATCAAAGACCTGCATTCCAAAACAGTCTTTGTCTGTTCAGCCATTCTGATGTGGGTTTAGATATTTGTTTTCTTAAAATAAACGTTTTTAGCCAAACGCCTTTTCTAATAAAGTGGTCCCTTGTTATATTTACCAGTTTTTTTAAACATCACACTGTGTCCTGATTGGCTGTTAACCTTGTCAATCAATCTCCTCTTTGTCTCATGTACAGAAGTTGAGCAGTTTGCTGAATTTACAGAAATCTTTATCGTGATCTTTGTTTTCATTCTGTAATACAAAACGTATTTTTCTACAAAAGGTTTGAACTTTGTACAAGAGAGAAAAGTGTGAAAATGTTCATGTTTGTCTGAGAAAAGTGTACGAAAGACGAAAGAACACTGTAGATGTTTTATAAAGGACTCAGGAGGTACTCAAGCTTGTTTACATGCACACCAAAGTTCCAATCATTATCCGACTTCTTAAACTATTGTGATTTTTTTCAATGCCCTTATATACAATAATGATATGTCAGATTGACACAAAAAGTTTTCTTTCCTAAAAGCCCAAACGTTCTGGCATATATTGCCCACCTTTATTAAACTGTACTAACGTAGTTTCCAAAATTATGAAATACAGTACAACATAGACCAGGATTTACTGATGATTGCATTTTATAGTCAGTACATGTTTCTCATGATTCCCAGCTATCAGATATGTCTGGTCACTTAAATGAGCTCAGTGTTGACTGTAAGGTGTCTTTGTCCAGATGTAATAAGACAACTAAAATTATTACTCTATTGCCTGCCTTACCATAAAAATGATGTTGTTCTGGTCAAATCTTATCTGATGATCCATGGCCTTGATGAGTAATTTAACTCATGGCCTTTATTTTAAAACCAGTGTGATTCAATCTACCGAAGTTTACCAGATATTCACCTTCATGGAAGATTGAAAACTGCAGTAAATGCTTCAAGTTTCAGAGTAATCTTTCTTACTGCCTTAGAAAAGTACTCACTTATAAATGATGAATCATCAGATATGAATTGTTACAAAGAACTTAACAACTGACAGAGGCAAAATATAAGGAAGACTGAATATTTATTTATATTAACAGCAAAGGCTGCTTTGTGTGTCTCTGTTAACTCACAAAACCCAAAGTAAGTAGGTCTGAAAAGCTGTTAATGTTAGGAAAACATTTCACAAAGGACTGATGATAAGCCGCACATGGCTGTGGCTTAGCATTTAAATCCCTCAGAGCAAGTTAAAGGCTACTTAGAATTTATTTGTTTTTCATTTTTTTCTTTTAAAAATGTAACTATACAAGAAAAGTTACATTTAGTTTAAACAAGGTTTTATTTAATTTTTTCATGATGGAACATCAATTTTAACTTAATAAGAGGATTGCATAAATGGAGGGAGTTTCTTCTCCTTTTCCACATGGTTGCATGATTTTTTTTCACCTCTTGATGCCTGAATTTATTTGAAATTATGAAAAGAAAAAAAAAAGTGTCCCCTATGTTTTTGTTTACGAGTAGATGCTAAATTAAGATATGCTTGAAGTGGAAGCGGTTTGATGGGTATTTGCTTTAAATGGCTTCAAGGGGATTTGATCAAATGTGCTCATTTTTTCTGTCGCTCATCTAATTTTTAACCATCTGCACAATATTTCTAATCAATCAATTTCAAGCTCCAAAAGAGCATATGGCTCACCCAAGACCATGTTGAATAACCAATATATTTAGGGTTATTTTTAGAGCAATGAGCCATAAAAACCTACTAAAAATAAGGTGAAAAATATTTAAAAACTGTACTGGTTGAATTAGACCTTCAAACTAATATTTTTAATCAAGACAGTGTATGCTCTATAGTGACCACAAGCACATAATTTATTTTTGTAAAAAAATAACAGTACTCCTTCATCATGCATAACTTTACACACGTCTCCTAAACAGCTGTTCTGTAAAAAGAAACTAAACTCGTAAGGTAAATGAATCTTTAGTGACCTGTATGTGCTTTCTCCTAGAGAAGAAAGGTATTCCATGAAGATGTCCTCTGTCACTTCAGTCTCTCCCAGGTCCACCACCGTGTCAGGAGGTCCCAGCATGGTGCCACCCTAACAAAAACCCCCAAAAATAAATGCTTTTTAAAAACCACAATTAATAGGCGCTTTACACTTTACAGCTCAGAGGATTGCTTTTGTTGGGACTGTTTTTCCTACCGGTGGACAGCTGGAAATCCCTTCCCCACCAAAGAAAAACTCCTCTCCATAAGCCACAATAGCTGTGTGCCTGCAAGACCAGGGTAAGAACAATTAAAACATTGTCTCTAACATGACTTTTTTTGTTTGTTTGTTTATTTTGAGAGAGATTAGCCCCAAAGACAGAGATTAAACTTCTAATCAGAACATACTGTAGGTGGTTCATTATCCCAGTTCCAACACTGTCTCGATCATTAAAGGACGGTAGCTGCTATTTACTGTATATTATTCAAACGTATAGTCCATAGGAAATCTCTTTACGGTAAAGTTTACGTGTTAGCATGTCAGCAAGACAGACACTAGACTCACCATATACCGTCCAGCTGTTTGCCTGTAAAAACAAGAAAATAATTGTAAAGCATGATAGAGATACCGACTAAAGGAATTTAGAATATTTTATAACGAAAAATAAAATAAAAACCGGGGTTAAATATTGTTTAATACATAGGCCATTTTACTATTAAAGCGGTCCTTTAAAATCAGTAAGGCTTTAATTAATATTTTTCGCTAAGGCCAAGTAACTAAGTAGCATCTAAATCTTCATCAAAAGACAACTTACCCAACATAATAGGGCTCAAATTGCGAGCCATTCCTCTCGAGAGATCATAAATGTAGAGCTGAATGTTGTGTCGCGTTGTGAAATCCATTATTTAAGGTCACTGCTAAGTTTTTTGCTTTCTTTTCTTTTCTAAATTCTAGCTAGCCGGTAAAATCGTTGACAGGACAGCACTACCACAGCAGAAACGCACAGCGGGATGATGTCATCACGCCTACATACGTAGGACGTTTCCGTTTTTACTTTTTCAAAATAAAATACATTTCAGCTGTGATTTCTCTGAGACACTAAACAAACCCATAGACCTGTGGGTTTCTCACTTTAATTTGAAGTTAACTCACGTCTTCCGCGACTTTGCTTGAACCATCATTAAATGACTTGACAATTTTTACTGTCATTTCTTTTAAATAATGGTAGGTTGCCATTATAAAAACATTTTAACCCTTGTGCTATCTTAGATGACCCCACCCTTAAATTGACGTGTTATTCCTACCATGACAAAGGTGGATAAAGGTGGAAAGATTTCATGTAATCCATGAACACCAGTGAAGATCACAAATCATTGAAGAAAATAGGTTCAGCGCCCTGTCTAGTGGGTCTAGATGACCCAACTCCAAAGGTTAAAGTGACTAGGATAGCACAAGGGTTAATACCTCAAGCTTTCATACATTCATGATGTCTCAATTTTTTAAAAAGATTTCCTCAAGATATTTGTGACTAAATGAAGCTCCTAGAAATAAGGCAAAAATGTTGAAATAAAAATAAATATAATCGATACAAAGTTTAGAAATGACTTAATGATAAAAAAAACATGAGAACAAAGGTAACCACAGAGGACAAAACATGGCACTGTATTAATATTTCTCAGACTAAAAAACGAGAATTTTATAATATTACAATATTTAACTCATACTTAGTTTTACTGTGGGAATAATCATGTACTTATTTTTCATTTATCTGCTTTACTTTGCTAGTTTAGTAGCTTCAGTATATATATGTAGCCATTTATGACTTTGGTGGCTACCTGCAACACTGGATAAAACCAAAAATTCTGTTCCTGGATTCTATTTCCAGAGATTATGTGACATTTGGAATCCTTCTGCCAAATACATAAGATCTCTGTTGTGATTTAGTCCTCTGCTTAACAATTTTTTACTATGGAAAAGAAGAGTGCTGAAAAGAAACTTCATTTTCAAATGTTTTTTTTGTTAAACTGGAAATGTGTATAAAATCATTAAAATATATCAAAATACAAATGTGTGAAAACGTATGGGAAATGTCAACAGAATTTCCAAATTCTGTGAATTTAGATATGTGGGGAATGTATACGTGTAGTGATATTTTCTTGTTAGTATGACACTAATGATTACCATAACAATATGTTCTTTAGCTTTTCTCGACTATTTGCTTGATTTAATTTTATTTTCCTTTTAAATTGGAACAGTTTTTAAAATGTTATTAAAGATTAAATTTTACAAGATGTAACCTTAAAAAAGCTCTGCAGTACTAAATTTGGGTTTACTTTGTGTTACCACTATTTGTTGCATTTGTTCTTTCTAGCTGCATTCACTTTATTTATTTGTTTGTTTGTTTTACCATATGTTAAGCTATTATTGTCATGTTTAAGGAAGATGATTTGGAGAATCAGGAATAAAGGGCCGAAACAAATCGGACTTTAATCTTAGAATTTTGAATTTAATCACAGAATTCTGATGGTCTGGTGGTCAGAATTCTGACTTTGATCTAGGAATTCTGAGAAAAAAGTCAGAATTCTAAAAGATTTAAGTCAGATTTATGCTCCTTGGCCCTTTATTTTATTATTATTATTATGACCCGCGGCAGCAGTAATTATTATTTATTTATGACTTATTTTCTATGGCTGTGATCTTTCTGCGTACAACTTTGTGGCTGCAATCAAGTGTGACCTTATAACGACAACGGGGAAAGGGGAGCTCTCCAAATAAACAAAATGCATTTCCTCTCGAGCCAGAAGGGGGCGGTAACAAATCTACAGTCTCTCCCTCCCGACCCAAAATAGTAGAGGTTTGAGCAGTTGACATCAGCGAGTCAGAAATGGCTGCCACCGGAGTTCTTCCCTTCATAAGGGGAGTAGACCTCAGTGGAAATGACTTCAAAGTAAGATTCTTTAAAACTACACTCGCATTATTTATAACTCTAATTTTAGTCATATTAAATGAATCCTAGGCTAAGCTAGTTCCTGTATGAGAATTGTTCACCTATACTATAGCAGGGAAAGTAGCTAAGACACTAGCATAGCTTAACATGATTGCGAACATTGGTTGGGCGTTAGCCTCTTGTTAGAAAAAACACTCCCGTGTGTGTCAGACACCACCCTTTGAGCAGTATGCGGAATTGTATTTAAGGCAGGTATGTTTGTTTAAACAATAAAATAAGAGCCGTAACTCTACAGGAAAACAGTTTTGAGTTGCTAGGGTAGGGCTACAGCACTTGCCACTCATCATCATACATATCACTACTACTCTGCTTGTTTAGTTAGCGTACTTTTGGCTAAGTGTATTATTGCTTAAGACATTCACTTTTGATCTAAATTGTTCAAATGTTTGGGATTAATTTAGAATCTTTTGTTAAAGGTGAATGTTGGCGCTTGTTGGGTTGTTTTGTTAACCCGGTGTTGACATGGCTTTAGTTAGTAAGTTCTGGTTTTCATCGAGTTAGTTTAAGTTAATTTAAACACAGGGGAATTGATCACCTCACCGAACTTTAGACCCGTCACACTCACAGCAGGTTAAGTTTGTATCCAAGCCCCGTTTAGGTTGATTATTATGGGATTGCAACACTGTTGTCAACAGTGTAAACTCAAGTTGTTGCTGTCAATCAGTGATCCTGGACTTAAAAAGAAATACTGAAATGGCAGGCGTTTACTGTTGTCACAAGGAAGACTTAATATTTCCATTTTTATTTAACTCAGTTGGATAATAATAAAAGTTTGACATCATGCTAACTTTTTTTTGAGCCTGACTCACCAGATTCTAAAGGAGTATTGGAACACGTCCGAATTTGCTGGCGAATAATCTTTTTGATGTGTTGTTTTTATTTACCTTTCGGCATATCCCTGCAGGACTCGCCAAAGAAATTCCGCTTTCATTTATTCCCTTCCTGACAGAACCCTCTATTTTAACCGGGCTATGGACTGGCACAGGGAGACCCAGACTTGGGCCCCTTTGTGGCTGCATAGTTAAGGAGCCGCGTTAAGGGTCTTGTCCAAGGACCCACACTGGATGAAACTCATCGCGATCCCTGGTTTCCCATGCGCCAGTCCTACGCGCAGCCAACCGAACCATCCAACCGCTAACTTTTTATTGTGTTAATTTGTTAAATTCAAGGCATTTGTCTGTCTGTAATGTTAGGAAATCCAGATGTCAGCATGTGTCATGCAGCTTCTGTGAAAACACTGCCAATTTTTATCTATCCATCTGTCCGTCCGTCCGTCTCAATGGAGTTATCAGATGTGTGTAAATCTGGAATGATTTTGTTGTGTTGGCAAACAAGTTTCTTTGCCTATCTCCACAGGGGGGTTATTTTCCTGAGCATGTAAAGTGTATGAGCAGCTTACGATGGCTGAAACTGAACCGGACAGGACTTTGTTATCTTCCAGAGGAGCTGGCTTCTCTCCAAAAGTTGGTAAGAAGATTCAAAAGGCTTTTGATGCTCCTCTGAAGTTTTTTTTCTGACCTGTTCAAGCCTCTCACATGTGTGCAGCTGGCAGTGGACTTTCTGTCAATATAAAAAAAGTGTTTTCTTTACACGGTTCGCTGCATATAGCTGATGATCATAGAAATGAAATTTACATTGTGTGAAATCTGAGCTTTAATTTGTCATCTAATGACTCTAATCTGCATTTTAAGAGTAAATTTACACCATATATTTATTAATTTACTTCTGAGGGATTCACATTTCGATAAAGTGCTTTTATTGAGAATGTTTAGAACTATATGTTGTTGATGTAAATTCACTGGATGCTTCATCCACATAGCAGTGAGTCTGGACACGGTGGGACAGTTGTCACACCCCAACAACACCCCAGCGTACAATCTTAAAGACTTAAAGACTGACTCCAATGAAAATTGTGTTTTTAACATGTTCCTGTGGCCATTTTTCATAAAGGATGAGGACATATTAAGAAAATTAGTATCAAAACTGCATTTCTGAGTATTTCTTTATTCACATCGTCATGAATTAGGAGCAGACGAAAAAATGGCATTTGAAGATTGTATTTGTGACGTACAAAAAATATGCAGGGTGGGCCACAAGCTCCCTGCTCTGCTCCATTCTGTTGTATCCACTTGTAGACAAAGAGATCCATCTTTTCCTTGTCCGTGATTATCATAATTGTAAGACGACTGGGAAAAATAGATCACAAGAAGATTGGAGTGGGACTTGAGGCAACTGACTGCAACTAAATGCCGTAATTATTAAGAAATGGCCCGCAACTAGCTCCCTAGCAGAGCGTCAAAGCCCACAGACACAGACGATCTCTGTTGTAATAAATAAGCAACTGTTGTGTTGAAGGGCTTCAAGGCTTTAAAATACATAAACATGACAAAGAAGCCCTTCTAGCTGCCCCAACAGGTACTTAATGTCAACCCATATTAGAAGTTCCCATTAGAATTGCTACTGATAACAACTTCTTTCTAAAATCATTGTAGTTTAGTGTATGACAGCTGTATAACCGGCACATTATATATTTGTCTCAAAGTGGTTTTAAATTGTAATTTGTGATTTTACTCTTAGTGATTACGTTTTGTTGTTGTTTTAATTTGTATTTTTCAGTAAAGATATTTGAATTACTTTGTCTATGAATTGTGTCACAAAAATATGAACTTGTTAAGTTGTACCTTGACTATGTTCATTTCTATTGACTAATAAATGAAATAAGAATTTTAACAGAATCTTCTCTTATGTACTGCATTTATGCATCAGAGTTCAGGTCATTTCCGGTAGTGCTTTAATGTGAAAAGTGAAATATTGTGTTTATGCTCAAACAAACTCGTTTTTAGCCTCAGACTCAATATGGACCAGAAAAGAGGATCAATTCAAGCAGCTGTGATCTTGCTGGATGTGCTAGAGATCAGTGAAAGCTCAGCTTTGTGATTTCTTTTTTAGGAGCATCTTTCAGTGAGTCACAACAGCCTGACTACATTACATGGAGAACTTTCCAGTTTACCGAATCTGCGGGTAAGTGACGCTCAAGCGATGCGGCAGAACGTTTGTGCTTTGACACGATCCTATTAAATCGTTTCATTGTTTGTGCAGGCGGTGGTGGCCAGAGCCAACAACTTGAAGAACTCTGGTGTCCCAGATGACATCTTTCAGCTGGATGACCTTTCTGTACTGGTAAATAATCATCGCACATCCTTGATTTGGGTTTTTTTTGTCTCTCGGTTCTTTTGACCCACCTCTCCTTCAGGATCTGAGCTACAATCAGCTGACGGAGATCCCCAGGGACCTGGAGAACAGCAGGAACATGTTGGTGCTGAATTTGAGTCACAACAGCATCGACGCCATCCCCAATCAGCTGTTCATCAACCTTACCGACCTGCTGTATCTGGACTTGAGCAACAATAAGCTGGACAGCCTGCCCCCACAGATGCGGCGCTTGGTGCACCTGCAGACGCTCATCCTCAATAACAACCCGCTGATGCACGCACAGCTGCGGTAAGCAGACACCAGGGGGCGCTTTTGAACTTTTGCACTGTCATCCAAACATCAACAGAGGATTGGATCATAACTTCTTCCATTGTTTTTGAGCAGTCAACTTCCAGCCATGGTGGCATTACAGACTCTTCATCTGAGGAACACTCAGAGGGTCCAGAGCAACATGCCCACCAGCCTGGAGGGACTGACACAGCTGGCAGGTAAAAACGCACATTTACAAGAGTTTGCAAACATGTTTTTCTTCCTTCTAACTCTGTTTTTGTCTGGACTACAGATGTGGATTTGTCATGTAATGACCTGACCCGGATACCAGAGTGTCTTTATTCTCTGAGCAGTCTGAAGAGACTCAACCTGAGCAGCAACCAGATTTCTGAGCTCTCCCTCTGTATCGACCAGTGGAACCAGCTGGAGACACTCAACCTCAGCCGCAACCAGCTCACCTCGCTGCCCGTAAGCCTGGCAGCCACAGTCCAGCTCCCGACTGTTCCCTCTCTACCTGAAATCTCTGAGGAGTTACGTTGTAGCCTCTGACATCTGTGTTTGTGTCTCCGAACAGTCGGCCATCTGTAAGCTCTCTAAACTGAAGAAGCTGTATATCAATTCCAACAAACTGGACTTTGACGGCGTTCCTCCTGGTGTTGGAAAACTCTCCAGTCTCGTTGAGTTCATGGCTGCTAACAACAACCTGGAGCTCATTCCAGAGGGACTCTGCAGGTGAGGACGAAAGCAGTCAAAGCAGGAGGAAGGCCACAACCTGGAGAAACGTTTCATCTGTTAAGATTGTTGCATTGTCTTATTCTAGGTGTGGTAAGTTAAAGAAGTTGGTGCTGAATAAAAACCGCCTTGTGACATTGCCTGAGACCATCCACTACCTGACCGACTTGGAGGTATAAATGAAAGCTTACAGGTTCCTGCAACAAGCAGAGTGTGTGCAGGCAGGAAGCTCACAATGGAAACATCCATATGGTTTCTTTTCTGTAGGTTCTGGATGTGCGCGAGAACCCCAACCTGGTGATGCCTCCTAAGCCCACGGACAGAGCAGCGGAGTGGTACAACATAGACTTCTCCCTGCAGAACCAGCTCCGCCTGGCCGGGGCTTCGCCCGCCACCGTGGCTGCTGCAGGAGGAGGTGTGTGTAGCTGAAGAACAGCTTTTTTCTTTTCATTTATCTTGAAAATGAGCTTAAAGCTTACAGTCCCTCTCTGATCATCTTTTGTTCTATTTTAAAAGCATTCTCCGTGATCTTTAAATTACAATTGTCATTTTTAGCCCAAATAAAAAAAACTTGTAATTTCTAGGACATAGTTTCTCTCAGAGCGACGGTAGATCATCAGAAATTCATCTGAGTTGAGGTCAGGACTGTCTGTGCGGAACAATCCAGCCTCCCTCACCGTGATCCAAAACTGAGAATGCTGTTTCCGCGCTGTCCCGCTAGCTTAGCAGGGATCTCGTGCTCCGCCCAGCGTATTTTCTACTTAACAAATAACCTTTTATTCAAACAAAATCTTTTCTTCTGCTCCTAATTAATGTTTTAAAAAAAGTAATACTCAGAAATGCTACTTTAATCTTCATCTTCTTTATATGTCAGAAAAATGCCTCAAGAACATGTTAAAAACACCAAAAACACCATTTTCCTCAAAGTGGGTCTTTAGAATCTGAACTTCTAGGTTGTTGTAACCAGTGACTTGAAGCCTAAAGTGTTTTGGAGAAAACAAACCGCAACACTTGGAATGTCAGTTGTCTTCTTGACGAACTGTCAGCTTGAAACGAACACATTTGTGCCCAGGAGCTAACTCCAGAGATCACTTGGCAAGAAAGATGAGGCTGAGGAGGAGGAAGGACTGCTCTCAGGATGATCAGGCAAAGCAGGTTCTGAAAGGCATGAGCGACGTCGCGCAGGAGAAGAAAACCATGGAGGTAAAGAGATTTGAAACACTCCTTCCTTCAGATGGAGCCCTGATGAGAGCATTTCTTACATTTTTTCAGTGACAGTGATGGAATGATGACAAACTGAGCTCAGAATCTCAGTTTTAATTACTCTGAATGTTTAGGAAGCTGCTGATGTCTCTGGGACTCGGCTCTCTTTTATCCATTCTGGGAATTTGATCCTGGATATTTGAGGCTTTTAATTCTTCTTCTAAGCTGCACACCCAGATCAACCTATTTTCCATTTTTTTACAACTTAGAAAACTAAAAATCCAACCCAGCTTTTCAGCTTTAAAAATGAAAGGTGTTTTGTTTTTCTTTTAGCAATTTCCTGTCAAATGTAGATCAGTCCCAATCCGAGTTGATCTGTTATTATTCATAGACGGCCATGAATTTAGAAAAACCCAAATGTGATGCGTCTGCAGGAGAACGGCGATCCGAAGTACGGTGACCTGAAAACTCGGCGTTGGGACAAAAGTCTGGAAAAGCCCCAGCTGGATTATTCCGAGTTCTTTTTGGAGGACGTGGGGCAGGTGAGTTATCAGTGACCTCGGCTCAGGACGCAAATCTGGAAGAGCGGTTTACCTAAAACAACCTGCGTCCCCTACCGCAGGTTCCCGGTGTGTCCGTGTGGCAGATAGAAAACTTTATTCCGGTACAAGTGGATGAAGCTTTTCATGGCAAATTCTACGAGGCGGACTGCTACATCATCCTGAAGGTGAAGCTTCAGATTACAGCGATTGAGTCGGGACAAAGAGGTTCTCACAGTCCTCTGTTCTCCTCCTGTACCTTTCAGACATTCCTGGACGACAACGGAGCTTTGAACTGGCACATCTTCTACTGGATCGGGCAGGAGGCCACGCTAGACAAGAAAGCCGGCTCCGCCATTCACGCCGTCAACCTCAGGAACTTCTTGGGGGCGGAGTGCAGAACGATCCGGGAGGAGATGGGAGAGGAGAGCGAGGAGTTCAGCGCTGTATGTAGAAGCAGACACGAGCAGAAAAGTCCTCCAGACGCCCGTCTGAGCCGCTGTTTCTCTCTGCAGGTTTTCAACCAAGACATCTCTTACATCGAGGGAGGAACTTCAAGTGGATTTTACACTGTTGAGGACACAAATTATCCTCTGAGGTGAAGCTCCAGCAGAATTACATCTGCTTTCGGATTTTTATCCTCTAACCTTTCAAAGGTTTATTATTTTTGTCTGTTGTTTCTCAGATTATACAGAGTCTATGGCAAGAAAAACATCCGTCTGGAGTCTGTGCCGGTGAAGGGCTCCTCCCTGGACCCTCGGTGAATCATTTACCCCTTTGGTTTTTGTCGTTTTTATGGATTACCAGCATCTAATCCTTGTCGTTTGTTTCTGTTTTTGGTAGTTTTGTGTTCCTGTTGGATTCTGAGCTGGAAATCTTCATCTGGAGAGGAGCTAATGCTACGCTCAGCAGCACCACCAAAGCCAGGTGCAGAACCTGTTGGATCAGCTTCACCTGCAGTTCCTGACAAAAGACTTTTTAATATTTTATATTCAAAGAAGAATCCATTTAAATACCCACTCTGATCATCTTTTGAACTATTATAAAAAGCCTCCTCAGTGGACTTTTAAATAACCTGTGTTTTTTTCTAGGGTATGGTTGCTGCAGTAGTTGGTTATAAATTCACCTCTGAGTTATGGGAGGGACTGTTGGAGCTGAGTTAGCCCACCCCCACTTCCTGTCACCGATTTGTAACATTAGCGCTGCAACAAAAATGTTGAGAAATTTTGGAGCGATCCAGCTTTGCTCAGACAAGGAAACAGATGATGTTAAATCGTCTGCAAGTGAATGCATCAGTTGCAGCTGAGCAGGGAGCTTGTCGTCTTCCCAAAACATGCGTCACAAATAAGCTCTTTCAAACGGCATCTTTTCATCTGCTCTCGATTCACAATGATTTAAATACAGAAATACTCAGAAATTCAGTTTTAATCGTAATTTGTCCTCCATCAAAAAAATGCTACGAGAAACATGTTAAAATCACCATTTCTATCTGCATTGCTCTTTAAATTGTGAATTTCTAGTCTAAAACTAGTTTTTGGGTTTTGAAAAACGATAGAAAGAACTTAAATAAATCAATTTATGAATGTTTTAATTCAAAACTAACAGTTAAATGTCCATCAAATCAGGGTTACAGAGTATATTGATCGAATCCTCTTTGTTCTGTCATCATCTGCAGATTATTTGCTGAGAAGATCAACAAGAACGAGCGCAAAGGAAAGGCTGAGATCCTAACCGTCACGCAGAGCCAGGAGCCTCCCGAATTCTGGGAGCTTCTTGGAGGACAACCAGAGGAGATCAAGAAACACGTCCCAGACAACTTCTCTCCTGTTCGGCCCAAACTATACAAAGTAAATCTATTGGAATGTTCTGCTGTAGCCTTTGGGCTTCTTTTCGGTTCATGGTTTACCTCTCTCGTAGGTGGGTTTAGGGCTCGGTTACCTGGAGCTTCCCCAGATTAACTACAAACTGTCTGTGGAACACAAAGATCACAAGGTCAAACTGGACACGCTGCCAGAGCTCCGGCTGGTATGTTTAAGGACTCACAAACAGCGTGGTAAAGTATGGCATGGCCTCTGACGTGTCGTTTCTTGCTGGTCGTTTTAGCTTCAGTCTCTGCTGGACACCAAATGCGTTTACATCCTGGACTGCTGGTCGGACGTCTTCATCTGGATCGGGAGGAAGTCCCCACGTCTAGTCAGAGCTGCAGCTCTGAAACTGGGTCAGGAGATCTGCTCCATGCTGCACCGGCCCAAACACGCCAGTGTGACGCGCAACCTGGAGGGCACAGAAAGCCAGGTGATGCGGCCGCAAAAGCCCAGCATTTCCGACCCACGCCGCCCGCGTCTGTGTGTTAACATGCTGTGGCGTCTGCTCCCCCTCAGGTCTTCAAATCCAAGTTTAAGAACTGGGACGACGTCCTGAAGGTGGACTACACCCGAGCTGCAGAGACTGTGCAGCAGAACGACAACCTGCAGGGAAAAGTGGGTGGATGCACACACATGGCAGCGTTTGCAGGGCTGCACAAGTCTGACTGTTCGGTTCTGTGACTCAAACAGGTGAAGAAAGACGCTGAGCAGAAAGACCAGATGAAAGCAGACCTGACTGCGCTCTTCCTCCCCAGACAGCCCCCCATGGCGCTGTCAGAGGTAACGTTGCCATGCCGACGCTGATCCTCACACACGTCTAGGTGGAGCTAACAGTTGCGCTCTCATTCCAGGCCGAGCAGCTGATGGAGGAGTGGAACGAGGATCTGGACGGGATGGAGGGATTTGTGTTGGAGGGAAAGAAATTTGCTCGCCTGCCTGAGGAAGAGTTTGGACACTTCTTCACTCAGGACTGCTACGTCTTCCTCTGCAGGTACTCCTGAAGGTGACGGCATCTCTGAGCAAGTACAGCAGCAGAGATGACAGCAGCGTGTTGTTTCAGGTACTGGGTTCCAGTGGAGTATGAGGAAGAGGAGAAGGACAAGAAGGAGGGTGGAGGAGGAGGCGCAGATGAAGAGGAGGAGGAGAAGCAGCCTGAGGAGGACTTTCAGTGTGTAGTGTATTTCTGGCAGGGCAGGCAGGCGTCCAACATGGGCTGGCTCACCTTCACCTTCTCCCTGCAGAAGAAGTTTGAGAGTCTCTTCCCTGGAAAACTGAAGGTGCGTGTTCTCACTGGGGTTCAAACTGCTGACCTTCGTCCCGCTTCAGATTTGAACTGACGTGTGACTTTTTGCTATTCAGGTGGTGCGGATGACCCAGCAGCAGGAGAACCTCAAGTTCTTGTCCCACTTCAAGAGGAAGTTCATCATCCA
Source organism: Oryzias latipes (assembly GCF_053564925.1). Classification (NCBI taxonomy): domain Eukaryota; kingdom Metazoa; phylum Chordata; class Actinopteri; order Beloniformes; family Adrianichthyidae; genus Oryzias; species Oryzias latipes. The sequence goes on from NC_136244.1 coordinate 8,964,091, forward strand.
CAAAGGGAAGAGGAAGCAGGACAATGACAGCGTCCAGCCTTCCCTCTACCACATCCGCACCAACGGCAGCGCGCTCTGCACCAGGTTTGCTGCTCTCTCCTGAAGAAAACAGGAAGTTCAGGGGGAACTCTGAGGGCAAACGCTTCAGACACCTTCAGAATAAAATTTAAAAGAATTGATCTAAAACCCTAAACATTTTAAAACTAATTCAGTAAATATGATTTTTTTCTTTTAAGTATAACTTTGATAGTTTTTGGTCAGTGATAGACTGTTATTGTTCCATGCACTGCAGGTGACAAACTTCCTCCTTTCAAAATAAAAGCTAAACTCTTTCTTCTTGCCTTCTGCCACCAGGACCATCCAGATCGGGACGGATTCTGGCAACCTCAACTCAGAGTTCTGCTTCATCCTGAAGGTGCAGACGTTCGTTTTGTGGTGATGCTGATGAGCGTTGAGCAGCAGGTCACCAGAAAAGACTAACCCCTCCTCCCCCCACACGTTCTTTGCAGGTCCCGTTCGAGAGCACGGACAACCAGGGCATCGTCTACACGTGGGTGGGCAGAGCTGCCGACCCGGACGAGGCCAAACTGGCCGAGGACATCATGAACAGCATGTTTGACGAGACCTACAGCAAACAGGTTCTCACCACATTCTAACCATTGACTGTATATAAAAACTGGACCGGCTGAGTGGGATGTCATCCATAAAAAAAGGCTTACCCCAGCCAATTGAAATCAATTCGGTTGCCATTTTTTCACGATACGGACACTTCCATGCAGTGATTGGTCTGAGACTGTCCTAGTCAACATTTCTATGACAACCACTCTTGCTAATCAGGACTGAGCTTGTTGGAAGGCTACACCTCTACCACTTGAAAGCGGGCTATACAAAAACATTACACGTCAAACGTTTCGAATGTTTCGAATGTTACTGCAAGTAATGTGGTTTTATGTCTTTTGCAAGTTTCTGAAGTCACTCTGGATATGAAAGTCACAGCAGCCAAAAAATGCTCAATGAGGAAGAAAAATCATAAGTCACACTTCCAGCAAAACTATCCCAAACTGAGATTTATACTCTGAAAAATATGGTAATGGCTGTTTATTTTTAAATAAAAGTCTATGGGATTTTGGCTTCTTGGAACCAGCGTGTACCTCCTGTTTTAAAACGCATGGGGGGGGGGGTCACTCAGTCCACCTCTCATATGCAGTCAATGGTCTGATGCTGATGTCACAACTTATTCTAGTCTTTAAGCTTTTCTGTGAATTTTAAGTTTAATGTTTTACTAAATGTGTTGGAATTTACAAATATTTCTCAACAGTTTTAGTTTTTTAATAACAAAGAGATGAGACTTTATTCATCTAAACCTTTAGTTATCTGAAAAAATTCATCTTTATTTTAACCCTTTTTAACAAAGTGGTCATTTTAGTTACCTGTCATCTTGTTCTCCAGGTGATTAACGAGGGGGAGGAGCCAGAAAACTTTTTCTGGGTCGGGATTGGTTCTCAGAAGCCGTACGACGAAGACGCAGAGTACATGAAGCACGCCAGACTCTTCAGGTCTGACGACCATCTCTTTATGTCCTCTCCTGAAATGACGGCAGAAGCTCTGATGTTGCTCCTCTGCTCCCTCAGGTGCTCCAATGAGAAGGGTTACTTCTCTGTGTCGGAGAAATGCTCCGACTTCTGTCAGGACGACCTGGCCGACGATGACATCATGCTGCTGGATAACGGCAAAGAGGTAAAGAGGCGTTGATCACGTTTGGTTGCTCAGCAACATCGTTTCTCATTTCTTTGTATCTGTCAGGTGTACATGTGGGTGGGCACGCAGACCAGCCAGGTGGAGATCAAACTCAGCCTCAAAGCCTGTCAGGTGAGTGGGAAGCCGTGGCCGCGTCCTCCAGAAATGAAGCTCTCGGTAACAGATGGCCTCCTCTTCCTCGCCAGGTTTACATCCAGCACATGCGCTCCAAAGAAGCCGAGCAGCCGAGGAAGCTGCGCCTGGTGAGGAAGGGAAACGAGCCGCACTGCTTCACCCGCTGCTTTCATGCCTGGGGACCCTTCAAAACTCCGCTTTCTTAGACCCCACGCTCTCAACCCCCACAGCCTGCCGTGGTGCACCTGAGAATGCCCCGCCCCCTTTGCTCACCTGCTTGACAGTTTAAGACGGAATCCGAATGTTCCTTTATATTTTTCTAAACAAGCCAAATCCCAGGGGAGTAAACAAGGGAACCTTCAGACATATCCTCCCCCCGTTCTGCTGCTTTATCTGGCCTCCTGCTGCTAATCTACACATTCTATCGTGGAAGAGTCCAAGTGTTTTCTGAAGAATGTCAATTTTTCTTTTTTGAGGAATGTGTAAAATGCTTCAACCATAAAAACACACAAAATGTCATCACCGTCACCCAACAAAGTAACGCTGATTTGGCCAAAGAAGCTGTGCAATCATCGTGGGAGACGCTTTTTCTTCTCAGTTACAGAGGAGCTAAATGTTGCTATAGTAACTTTCACTTTAAAAATGGGAGATTGTTTAATCATGTGACCTTTGGGGGGGTCAGATCCAAGCAAAATATCAGTTTTCCTTTTTTTTGTGGGCAGAGTTCGCATCCAGCACGGGATTGTGCCACTGAATATGCTTCTGATGCCACCTGCAGATGCTTTATTTATGTATTTTATATAAGAATAAAGGTTTTCACAAAGTTTCTCATCTGTTTTTTTGAGTCACAAAAGATTAAGTCTGATTATCAGAGTAAATAAACTTTATTGATGGTTAATGACACTAATCTGATCAAACATGTCTCAGTTAATCGTGTTAAAAATAAATCAATATGATTCCTATCTGCTGAGCTAACATTAGCCACATTGTTCAAACTTTTTCCTGAGTCTCCTCTGAAGATTGGAGGAGACATCTGCAGTTTAATCCTATTTCTTTTAACCAACTTTGCAGAAGATGATTTAAAAACAAACTTTATTATCAGTCCATCAGCAGAAACTAGTTCTGTACCGGTTCATCCCCATTTTCCCAGCAGTAGGCAATTGATGCCTTTTTGTTTACATGAGATGAGCTGGTGTGTAAAGGAATTATTAAAAAAAAAAAAACCTTTCCTTCTTATTCTCAATAAAATATTTCTCTCTGAAAATGACCATACAAAACAAACAGACTTTTACAAAATACTTGCATTTCTCATTTTGAAGGCAGGAGTCCAGATGCTCCAACATCCCGTGCTCGCACTTTCAAAACACTTCATATAGCTTTCTTCAATGTAACAGTGCTCCCTTTCTGTCCCATTTCAAGAAAAAAAGTTATTCACGGGATTATGTGGTGAAGAAGAGCTGGTCGCATCCTCTAGTGTGCAACAAAAAAAAAAAAACGATGAAGCCCAACAGCGCATCAGTCCCAGTGCTGCAGAAACCTGTTGCTCTGTGCTGGAGGAGCTTCCAGGGAAGTTCTTCACACAGCTGAAGAATTCACACCAGCGTTCCAGGCTGAGTGACGACTGTGGGCTTCCTGGTGGACTGATGGGAGATGTTTGTGGTCCAGCACTCAGATCCAGTCCATCAAAACCACGAGAGCCAAACCCTGAAGGACAAGAAACAAGAAAGACAGTCAAGAAATAAACTAACCAGTAAAAACACATTCAAGTCATCTGAGAGCTAAACCTATGCATAAACTGAACACAAAACCACTAATAATGATGTATTACATATTATATTTATATTAAATTACATGAAATATGTTTTAAATCAAAGAAAGTAAAACCATACCAGAGATCGTAATACTAATCACCTTAAATTACATCTGTTCTAATGCTGCTTTTATTCTGAAATTCAAATTCAATTTTTTTAATTTGAATCTAGAAAAATAAAAAAAGGTTGACCAAAGTGTTGTCTGCACAAATCAGAATAAGAGAAAACTAATAATGATCAACGTTTAGTAGCTAAAAATTGCTATACATAAAAATCATTATTTTTTGTTATCGTTTCTGTTGATTAAGCTGTGTTGTTAAGAAATGTTTCCTTTATTTTCACTTTTGTAATTTGCATGTTGGATATTAATTCATTAAAAAATTTTTAAACCGGATTACAATAAAATAAACATAATGAATGAAAATTAACAAAATTTAAATCGACACTAAAACGAACACAAAGACGTTTTTAAACTCACACTAAATAAAATAACCATTCTGCTGACCTTTGACTTCAAAAGCAAGACAGCATAATAAAGCGAATTAAGGTCATAATATTAAGACAAAACAACAAAGACCCTTAAAATCTTCACACTGAGTAATTTAAAAAAACACCTAACAGGTTAGTAAAGTTGAGTTGATCGAACCTAAAGATGAATTACTGTAATTTTCGGATTATATACCGCTACTTTTGTCACACGCTTTCAACCCTGCGGCTTATTCAACGAAGCGGCTAATTTTATGCAATTTTTCTAACGGCCGCTAGGGGCGCTCGATGAGAAAAGGTAAGCGTGGGACTGGGGGAATGCATTTTTAATGCAGTGTTTTTCAACCAGTGTGCCGCGGCACACTAGTGTGCCGTGGGAGATGGTCAAGTGTGCCGTGGGAAATTGTCCTCATCTAAACTGATCTAAAAACATTTCCCATATCCAGGATTTCAGCTCTCTGTTCATCCAAACAGGCCCTGATAAAACACTGAGGAGTTAGGAATATAAAAGATCGTAAAATACTTTTTCTTTGCGTTTATTTTATTTTATTAAAGACATTTTGATAAGAATGACAGTACCGCGATTCAGCTGCAGCTTTGGCTGTATTTTGGAAAAGTCCCGCCCCTTTAACTGTCTCCACCAATCATTCTTGGGGGGCTTAATCACGTCATCAGTCTGACCAATCAGAAGTGGTTAAAGTCTTCACTTCCTTGTCCCGATTTAGCTCGTAAAGTCGCTCAGTTCTAACAAAAATACCAGCTAAAGCTCGTCTTTAGCGGTGTAACTATCCACAGAATCCCGTATCAGACCGTGGAACAAGTGAACAAAACAATGAAGCTCAGAGACGCGATCTCCGGCCGTTTTATGCACTACATCTCCCATGTTGCATTGGGTTGTGAGAGTGACAGCGCACAAGGAGATCTGTTGTTAAACGTTTTGAAACCAATGAACACACTTCAAACTGTTTTTAAATCTTCTAACTTAACTTTTATTGCATCTTTTAGAAAAAAAACAGCTGCAGTTTCCAGCTTTTTCTACCACAATTATCTCAAAAATGCATGTGAGATTGTGGAGGGGCTGTAGATCATTACAGACCATGAGTTCCATCTTGTTTTTTTTTAATTTTTGGATGCTGGTGTGCCGCGGGATTTTTTTTAAGGTTAAAGTGTGCCGTGGCTCAGAAAAGGTTGAAAAACACTGTTTAATGTAAACTCCCGCTTTGAGAATGAATAGCACGAAGGAAATCCCAAGTGAACAGCAGATGGTTCTAGCTGTCTGTCATCTGAGCTGTCACTCTGACTGTAACGGAAAGGTAGCCATGAACCATACAACTCTTGATTCCAATCAGTCTCAGGAGGAGGATATGAGCGATGCTGAATGTGTACTCCCATTTCCAGCAACAAGTCCATTTATTTTAACACACCCACAAGCAGCCAAACAGCATGGATGTCACTTCTGCTCTTAGACCCCTCAGTCATGGTGCAATAAAAAGAAACAGCCATGCTCAGCCTTACTTTGGCCGCATCCCACGATCCCTTGCTGCTATTAGACCCAACGTGCACCTGACCGCCACTACAATATGATGCAGCTTTCAAGTTAAAAGCAATCGTTAAAAGCAGTGTGAAAAAATCCACCATCACCAACGGGTTTGGAAAAGCTGGTCTGCTGCGCGACGGAGAGAACAGCACCAGCTCAGGAGTGAATTTGCCTCAGGGTGAGCATGACAACTACAACGGAGAGACTGGGAGAGTGTGTGGCCAGGAATGTTTGACACAATTCCAATCCCACACTGAGGAGGAAGACTTCCATGGTTTCAGTGCACAGGAGGAAGATGAAGAAAGCTCTCAGTGACTTTTACGTTCATGTTGTTTTACCACCCCTGTTACTACCATATTGCTGCAGTGTTACTGCCATGTCACAGGTACTGTTTGGAAAGAAAAGCTCTGGTATCATATGGTCTCATAAAAAATTTGAAAACTCTTTCTGTGTACTGTCTTTCTTAGTAAATATATCAAGTGTTGAACCTTTCCTGCGATTAATTTTTTTCCTTTCTTTCCTTGATCTTCCTTTGGGGTTCACTTCCCCGTTTGGACCCTCAGAGCCTCCAAAGTGGGTTAATAAAGAATCATTAATCTTCTTCTGGGGGAAACCTTCATTTATTACAGCTCTCTTTCCCTCTGTATAACAAACATAAACACACACCCCAACACACTTTCGCTGCTCTTTTTCTAACCCCCTCTTCCACTGCACACATGCTCTCCCCTCCTTCCGCTGCAGCTCCCTCCTCCTTCTTACATACATGCACGGTTTCAGCACATTCACATCCTCAATCTACAACAGTGTGGGGTTTAGCCCCGCCTTTAGCCCCTAAGACTCATGGGAAGTGGGGAATCGTGGGTGTAAAGTTCCTCGCCATGACTGAGGTAGCTGTGAGCTGAAGTGACCTCCATGCTGTTTGGCTTTTTGTGTGTTTATATAAATAGGCTATAATGCCGGAAAGAAGAATATTCAATCTGTGTTTGCGTCTCTCTCTCTGAGTGAGTGTGTATAAAATAGTTTACCATCTTAAAATGCAAAGGCTTGTAATCAGGTGGGCTCTATAACCCGTAATTTAAGGTAGTTGAAAGAAGGAATTAACATTCATAAATGAAATTCAAGTAAGATGGATTTATTGTTAGTTTTCTGTTTATTATTTTATACTTGACTTTTATATGACTGCCCGATCTATTACACAGACTCTTTAAAAAAAATTGAATATCATGAAAAAGAACCATACCAACTTCCATAACTCCATTCAAAAAAGGAGAAAAAAAGATTTTTCCAAAATTAGAACCCCAGTTTAAATTAAATTAAACAAATACTTAAAGTGAATGAATCCATAGAATCAATGTTCTATAAAAGTTTTGTTTATTAAATAAAATTATGAAATTGAATACACTTTACCATGTTTTTTTTTTTAAAGGATGTGCATTAGGAAAAAAATGTTTGCGGAATCCCACCTCCCTTTAACATTTTCAGTAAATTTTTGTCTTGTGACACTAAACACTTTTCTTTTTTAAAATTAAATTAAATTACCTTTTTTCCGACAACTGTGTTCAAGCTGTTTTCTGACTGCACTTTACATCCTCACCACTAGAGGGCAGCACATGTTCAGAAGAAGTGATTACTCATCAACTTCAGATTTTCCTGCTTCAGAGAATATGACACCTTAAGCGTTTTAGAGCCAAAGGACTTTTACATCATAGGACTGACCCAAATGTGTGTAGCTACAGTTTGTACTGCAAGTTCAGAGGTTAGTTTAGAGAACTAGTTATGTTTGCAACAGCTAAACAAACAATTTGTGGTGTTTTGTTCAGATCTGTCTGTCAGTCTGGAAGAGAGGGAGTTGTGGATTGAGATGAGGCTCTGTTATTGGAATGCAGATCTCAGACTGAACAGCTCTTTGAAGTTTACTCACTCTGGAGGAGCTCTATTGAAAACAGGTGTGTCTGTGTGTGTGTCTGTAAAATCCCGGCTCGTTTCTGTTGGCCTCTCTCACCCGCTCAGTTGATGAGGATGTCGGGTGAGCGTCCCTCTTCGTCTTTCATGTTCCTCAGGTTGTTTTCCTCCTCCTCCACCGTGCTGGGGGGGGGGCGACACACAAAAGTGACTTCTCGTGGTGGATGGCTGCGATGGCTTCCAAACGGTGAGTGCTTACGTGAGGAAGTCCCTGACGTCCTCCACCGTCAGCTCTCCAGTCGAGTCTAAGGTGAGGTCAGCACAGCTGAGGGGGGAGTCCAGTGGGGTGTCCAGGAGGGGGGAGGACAGCGTGCTCCGAGGGACGTCCGCTTTCCCCATCAGAGAAGAAAAATATAAAAAATACATTTTTACACAATTCCTCCCATGCTAGATACATAAATGTATGGCACCACTCCTCCACTAAACCAGATTAAGATCATTCCTTATCCTGGTTTTCCTGGACACCAAAGCTCCACCTTCTGACTTATTTTCAGGAAAACAACAAAAACACTCCCAGCTCTGCATGGAAGGTCCTGCTAAACCAAGTGCCACAAGAAAGCATGGCTGGTTTCCATGACAACCACAGCTCCCTGCAAGCTAAAAATGGGGAGCTGGACTGGAGAAGCAATGGGGGCATGCTGAATGGTTACCATGGAGACCAGTGCAGGGGTCGGTTAGGGGGTTTGGAGAGCAATGAAGAGACAAAACAGATGAAGAGGAGAAGAAGTGAAGGAGCTCCCAAACGCACCTTCAGCCTGACCCATCAGGCTTTTGTGGGTTCCATTGGCCTGCGTCTGCGGCGGCGTTCCGTCACTGTGAAGACACACAAACGCTTTACTAATGGTGTTCCAAAGTGGCTGCTACACCACGAGGATCCACAAACGCAGAGTTCGAGCGTAATGGGACAGAAAAACCGCTCAATAACAAAATGTTCCAAATTCAAAGCAGAAAGAAGGATGCATTCCCAAAAGAGATCCTTTCATAGGAAAAAATAAACAGCTTTTTTCTGATAATGGAGGACAAATATGAAAAAAAAAAAGCTAAAATTGAGTTTGAGTATTTCTTTATTCAAATTGTTGGAGCAGACGAAAAAACAGTGTGTAAAAGAATTTCTCCTCTGATGCATGCGAGTCCTTTTTAAGATCCTTATTCTTTTTCCACTGCTTCCATCACCCATTCACATCCATTTCATATCAACTCCTGAACAAATTCTAGAAAACAGAACTATCTAATTTTGATAGGCTATGATGAACCTAATCCCAGTGAAATCTTCCACAGAACGTGACTAGTATCACTAAAGCTGGATTGGAATTCCTTCCTTCCACTACTTCTTAATTCCTAAAAGACTATATAGTGTGGGCAGTGGTGGGCCGTCAGGGTCTTCTGAGGCCTAAAAAAATATCTGAATCATGTGTTAATTAGATTTGTCCATGCATACTCATTAAATCCTTAAAAAAATGGTCTGTCTGATCTCTTTTATTGTGTTTATGATGGTTATGCTGCTTCCAAACAGATGTATTTTCATATTGGAGCATTTAACCAATCACATTTCAGCTGTCCTTTGTTGCCAAGCAGGGTCACTTTCTGCTGGCCTAATGCAAAATCAATGTAGGACATTAATTTCCTTCAACCAATCAGATTTTGAGTTCATGTTCAGCAGGGCCTTCTAGCAGCCTTAGGCAACGTCATACAGCCTTGCCCAGTTTGACACAGAGTCACGGAGAACTTTTTGATCCGTCTCAGTTAAAAACAGAGCTGACTGTAATGTACGCCATGGATGATTTTGCAGGAACATCTCCCACTGATCTCCTTGACTTCCTACATCAGAAAAATCGGAGTGAGATCATGAAGCAGCTGTAAAGATTTGTGCGTCTGTCGAGCTGACATTTTCAGCTCTAAAGCGAATTAAAACCTAAGCAGAAACACAACTGGACAGACGCAGCTCTCAGCACTGGCCTTGATGGCGATAGAGAAGGAGTTCTTGACGGAACTGATGCGCGATAATCTAAATGCAGGGTGATCGAACTGTTTTTGAGGAGAGGAGGATGGATTTTTCGATGAGTTAAATGATAAATATCCAAATATATAATATTCCAAATTTATGTCATTGTTTTCAATGTTTTTTGCTGGCTGTAGTTGAATAACGAGATTTGTTTACTGTTTTGTTTATTCAGTTTATTTAGAGGCATTTATTGTGGCAACAGGAATTTTCAATATGCAATGCAAAGCTCGTTTCTGCATCATAAAATGGTTAATGAGAGGTTGAGTGATTCAGACGTATCAGTACTGAAGGACCAGGTGTGTAATGCTGAGTGTAGGACCATCCAGCACCCTAGATTTTAACATCATTCGGGTACATCCTCACTACGTAGTTTTTTTCCTATCAGTTGTCAAAGTAAAAAACAAATAAATATGAATCTTTTTAATATTTATAAATATATTTTTGAATCCACTGTCTTCCGATACTAACTTGGATGATTTATAAAAATAAAAATAATTTTTTTTAATGAGATATTGTTAAAATGCAATGCATTGAGGTCTATACTCGCCTAGTGAGCATCTATGCACACTAATTTTTGCAGAGACGTTTCAGAGCACTTTTGGACTATTATAGTAGTAGTGAAGGAATTTAGACAAAACCTAAATGTTTTCAAATGTATATAAGCAGTGTGACTAAATGTATGGTACAACAGAAGGATAAAAAGTCTGTCTTCAGTGGAAACTAACAGCATTCTAGCTGCAAAAGTGTCACAAAAATGAATAAGAACAGCATAAAAAAATACCACCTCTATCCAATTCATTTGGTTGAAATTTTAAAAGGAAAATTTTCTACAAAGTTCCATCAAAAAACAGTTTTGTGGGGGGTTTCTAACAAAGTGTTTTTAAAGGGTTAAACTGCTTAGTGAAATAATAAAAATGTGAATGTATTATATTACTTTAGAGTGATTTTGAAGCTACGTTCACATCCAAGACAACGCGTTTAAGCTTTCAATGAAGAGTCAATCTATGTTTCTGGCTTCTGCAGTCTGTTTTCAGGCTCAATGTACAAAGAGCGAAGCCATTGAACCAGCAATGACAAATAAACCAGGACGAACTTTGACCAATCAGGGACTCCTATTTCCCAGACAGGGCGACAAGCCTGAAGACTTCTGAGTTTGTTTTTCAAAGATAGACCAAAGCCGCTTGTCTGACGCGATCGTAATCCATTTTCACCATTTGCACCTATTCGCCATTTTGCACCAAGCCTCGTCCAGTTGTATGTGGTGACATGCGCTAGTTAACAGCAGGAAAAGAAAAGAAGAAGCCCCTTTCTGCTTGTCCAGTGTAAACACCATGGGCTAAACATGTTCTTGAATGCAGGTCAAATGTCTGGTGTGTATTTAGTTTTAGAGTTGATTCTTTGTAGAAAAATCTTTGACATACATGAAATGTCCCCCAAAAGTCCAGCTGTTCATTTGGCCCATTTCTGGTATAAACAATTAACCTTTAGTGCTTCTGTAATAACATAGAATATTCAAATATTGTGGCATTGAATTGGTTAAACACAGAAACAATCATATTCATGTTTTAAGTTGTTTGGGAGATTTGTTACCAGGTGAACATGTGCCCCAGGTGTCTGTGCAGCGGAACAGAACACTGCGGTTTGATGAGAACCTTTGCAGACAAGGAGAACCTTTCATACTCTGAAGGAGAGATCAGGTAGAACCCTAAAAAGAGAGATAATCGAGTGTTAAAAGGCTTAGTTGATCCATGAAGCCTTCAGTGAGAACATTTGAAGGCAGAGTCAGCCTCACCCTGTCCGTTCTTGGTGAAGACACACGACGCAATGCCACTGATGTCTTCTTTACGAATACAGTCAAAACGCACCTGAAGACCAATTCCTCCATCAAAAATCGTAAAGGTTCTGGTTTTGGTTGAGAGTGGAGCGGAACCCACCTGAGGTCGGAGGCCAGGCATGTTGAAGAGGTGCATGTCTCCCATGTTGGTGAGGCAGACCAGCGTGTGTTCGCTGTATTCCTCCTGAACGGCAGAGCTGAAGAGCACCAGAGCCACCTTCCTCACTCGACAGCCTTCATGAGCCGTCAGCTTAAACTTGGTCTTCGCACTCACTTTAGGAAGAGAAAACACCTGGACAAAGAGCGGATGAGGTCAAAACTACACCTCCATCAGCTATCTGACAGCATTTTCTCTTCTCAGTTCTTCACCTTGAGCTGCTCCTCTGAGGCGATGAGAACTGAGTGAGCGTTGGTCATGTCAGGTGCGATGGACAAGTCCTGGGACGCTTCGTACGGGTCGGGCAGCGGTTTTCCTCGCCCATCCAGCACACAAATGGACACCACAGGAGCCCTGTGCATCAGCTGGATCTCTTTACCCAGCACCGCCTCCACGCACATGCTGCTCTCGCTGGCTCCGCCCCGCTCACACGTGCGGCCCGAATCCACGCCGGGCACCTCCAGGGCATAAGCGTACACGCTGCCCGAGTTGGTCCCCGCCCAAAGTGTGGGGCCGTGGTGTGTGCCTAAAGGACAAAGGGGATCTTTTCATGGAATATTTCTCCAAAGTTTAAAAAAAAGGTTTTACCAAGTTCCTTTTTCAACACACCGTCACGCAGAAATGTGTCTGCAAAGCAAAAACATCTGACCACGCCGGACAGAGAGTCGTCTGCCGACCGCGGCTCAATCCTTCGTTGCACCGGAGCGACCTCCTCCTGCTCAGCCAAAGCGGCGTTGGCCTCTTGGACCTGCATTTCTCAGGAACATTTGTAGAACTCAGCTCAGCTTCAGTGTTCTGGATGATCTTCAGAGCAGGAAGTTGCTTACCTTGCTGGTGGTTGTGATCACGGCGCGTTTCTTCCCCGACACCCGGCTTTTGCGGATGCGCCTGAAGCTCTGCCGCAGAGACTTTTTTAATGACTTGACCCTGGACAGGGGGCCTTCCATCGCCAACGAGTCGTTTGGGTGCAAGGTGCACCTGCAAGAAAAAAAAACAGCAGGAAAGAGATGTTATGAAAAACAGAGAAAAACAAAAGTTTGTGTTTTATCCCTTTAAGAAAATAACCCCCCTATTTATACAGTCTCAAACCTGGCCAGAACCGCATTTCGTCTGTGGTAGTCGAAAAGCCCGAACCCATGGCTGGTCCCAAAGGCGACCAGATTCCACTCGGTGTGCAGCGCCACCGCTGTAACAGAGGCAGGGGGCAGGCACTGCAGCAGCACCAGTGGCTGAAAGCCTGGCAGGAAGGGGGCGGGTTTAAGGCGGGGTTCCAGTCTGTCGTGACCCTTCCAGGTGAAGCCCTCCCGGTCCTGCAGCAGGTCCATCACCGACACGTCCACCAAGTGGTCCGAACGCTCGTCATTCAGACCCAGAACAATGACCTGCAGGGATTCAAAACACCAAATAAGCAACATCTCTCAGGTGAATCTGTATTCCACCGAAGCACAAACAGTTTAGATCCATCCAGATTCAGAAAATCCTTCCATGTAAAATAAAGAAATAGTTTATAAGTGTTTATAAGAAGCAACAGTGAATTTCTTTCCCTTCTCTCATACGGCATAAGCCCACATACTTCTATACACACCAATTTCATAACTGTACATGCAGATGTTTACCTGTCCAGCTGTTCCAGCCACCACCAATTTGTTGCTGTATTTGCACAGACTAATCTTCTGAATGCCGAGGCGGGGGTCGTCACTGTAGGGGTCAAAACAGCCCACCTGGAACAAACGAGCACAAATGTGTTATTTTAAAGACAATTTCATTAATTATACATATTCAATCACCAGGATTCATTTGTGTACTAAAGAGCTTCATCTTCTGTAAACATATGAAAGACCTTTCAAATAAGCCCCGCCCACTTTGAGGCCAGAATATTCGGATTTTTGAGAAAACCCATAAAACCTGTCGGGGGTATCAGAATTAAACTATGTAAACTATTATAATTTTCATTTTTTTCAGCAGACGTCTGGCCACTCAACACGTTCTTGATTTTTTAATACGTTTTGAAGAAATTTAATGTCATGAAAAGTTCCTGGAGCCAGTCTCTGCGAAGCAGCTTTAAAAATAAAAGTTGTCACTCCTACTTTGGTACTTAGGGGAAAAAATAAAACAACATCCACTGCTGCCTTCTTGAAGAAGCGCAAAAATTCCCCAAAGTTACAACTTTTTCCCTTTTTCTGCACCATAACACACGTTTTTATTAAATCAAGTGCATGTTATGACAAACCTGCTACTGGTTACACCGCCCTCACTGTGAGCTGGGTGTTTCACAGGACTGGGGGGGAAACACTTTGGCAAAGTCAAATAAATAATGTGAACTCATTTTTTATTTTCAAGTCTCGACACTCAGCATTAAGGGGTTGGAGTGGGGATTAAACCAAATGGTTCCCGAGCACGGCTGTGTCAGCAGCTCACTGCTGCCCCAAGGGATGGGTCAAAACAACTTTCATACACCCAGGTGTGTTTACAACTAATGGGACTCTGACTAAATATTGTGAGATTTTCCTGTCCACAAGCAAAACTTTTTTTAAACTATTTTAGAGATCTTTGAGATCATACCAATCATGATTTTGCTCCATTACCTAAAAGTTTGGAGTTCTCTAAATGGTTGCAAAAATTACCGTATTTGGATGATTTGATTTTATTTGAGTCCCTTTGGATGAAAAAACAAAAACAGTTGGTTTAAAGACCCTCGCTGTTGATCCCAGAGAGTCACACACTCAAGCTTTCTAATGAAAAAAAGTAAAACTGCTGGTTACACTTTATTTCACATAAAACTGTCATCTTGCTGTAGGAACAGCAGCTTTTCTCTTATATTGACCAAAAACCAGGACAATGTCCATATTTCCTCAATCCTTAGCAAACACTCTTGTCCTACACTCACATGGAAACAGCAGGAATTCCAGCAGAGTCCACCGCGACTTTGCAAAATGAAAAGAAGAAGTGCTTGGTGACCACTACACAAAAAGAAAGGCTGACAAATCTGGTTTTCATTACAGCTGAGAAAAAAGGGAAAGGCTCTTCATCCCACATTCCTGAACACGCAGCTCTGTTACCACAGGATACACAACATGTATATGTGCGAGTTAGGAGGGTAAGGCGGAGCGTCGAGTGTGAAGAGGAGGATGAAGGAAATATGAAAACAAGCCATAAAAATCTGCTGGACATCATTCATTTGGTTCCGTTTCTTTGTCTTTGCTGAAACCAGTTTGCTCGGTCTGACTTTATCGGCTTGCTTTAAAATAAAAACTCTCCATGTAAAAAAAAAAAATGAAAGGAGAATTACAAGGCAGTTTATTCAGTTTCAAGTTTAAATAATGAGAACAATAAAGTGGGCTTGTTTGAGATTCAAACACATGAAAACCGTCTGAGGCGTTTCAGGATTCATCCCAGCAGGGAGTCAAACACGCCTGAACTGCGGAAGGAGAACTCGACTGTTTACCTTCCTAAAGGGAGGCCACTCCTCCTCCTCCTCCTCCTCCTGCTGCTGCTGCATTTCTGGGTCATCGCAGGGGTCGTGGGGATCATCGATCGGGTCGCCGTCTGTGTGGAAGACGTTGGCCGTGCTGAGTTTGTACAGTGGAGTCAGAGCAACACCTGAGGCGTCCCAGAAACGAACAGTGCCGTCCTCGTGCCTGCAAGAAGCAGATTTTAGCCCCGGACTGTCCAGTCATGACTCAGCAGATCTGCCTCAATATCTGATTTTGGTAAAGGTCTCATGTTTGAGGTTTCTCATCTAATAGATCAGTGCTACTTTCAATTTAAAAAAATAAATAAGATTTTTTCAAAATAGCAGAGGTTAAACTATTTGACAAAATGATCTCAAACGTCTGCACTTAATTGTAATCTAGTCCATCACCACATCAAATGACGAATATGTTTGTGTGAAAAAAGTCTTTTTTACTTTTGGAGCTTCAAATTTCTTCAAAAAAATTTGATTTCGAACAGAAACGTAGGGTCTAAGCGGCTAAGATGAGTGAGCGTGTGTGCGGACCAACCCTGTCAGCAGCAGCTCCTGTTGTCTGGGTGGGGGTGCCAGGTTCTTCCCTCCACATATTGGCCATTTCTAGACAAACAGAAATTAGGGATTTTATAAGCAGCAGGAGAAATTTACGTGCGACTAAACCAATTTTCGGCTAATATTTACTACGGATGCCGCAATTCTTGAAGCCTACTTTTTACGCCATTGAACCAAATTGTAGGAAAAGTGAATTGTTGCCTCTCTACTGCATTCGTTTGCACAAGTTTATAATGAAAGTGTCAAACACGTGTTGTGCTAAAGTTAATACATTTAATGTTGTTTCATAACAATTGAAACGTTTCTCTTCATTGTCACTTGCTTATTAGGCAATGTGAAAAATAATTTTACTGACTTTTTTAATGTTTTGTCTTACAGAACTCGTAT
The DNA here is from genome assembly GCF_053564925.1 of Oryzias latipes. Lineage (NCBI taxonomy): Eukaryota > Metazoa > Chordata > Actinopteri > Beloniformes > Adrianichthyidae > Oryzias > Oryzias latipes. Next base: position 8,980,160 of record NC_136244.1, read on the forward strand.
ATCGAACGGAAACAAAACTGTGACCCAAAAATCGAGATTTTAACGGAATCATGGGAAAAGTGAATCATAGAATCCCCAGGATTTATTATTCGGCTAACATACTAACTCGCCAATTTTGAAAAACTTCTCAAAACCAATATGGCACTTACCGATATTCTTTTCCCCCTTTCAATTGTATTAACCTTTTACTTTTAAACGTTTAAGAATGGCGCCTTATTTGACTGCTGTAATTTTAAAGTACCATATAAATTAATTTGAGCCAAACAGAGTTGAATATACAGAGAGAAAAAAACAAAAAGAAAAAAAAATTACCATCATCTCTAATCAACCTACGTCACAGAGGTCATCCTCTTTACTAAACACCACTTAGGCACTCTGGGCTCCTTGTGCAAGCCTACCTTGTGTAGATATCAAAAACCGTGGTCTAATATTTGACCAATTAATGTCTTTCAAAAATCATTTTTATCACCTAATTAACAGGTCTAAACTAAGTAAATTGGGAACTAAAGATGACTTGCATTATTGTAATTCATGCTTGTATCTAATATTGTTTAGATTACTGTTATTTCTCTTTTTGCTTGTTTTGATTAATTCAACTGTTGGTACTAAATGCTGCTTGAAAGCTTTTAACAGGAACCAGTAAAAAGGGCTCATTTCATCAGTTTTAAATGCTTTTCATTCTATCCATTTTAGGATTGATTTTACAATTTTAGTTTTGATTCGTAGAGCTCTTAATGAGCAGGCCCCTAATTATGTTTCCTAACTCTTGGTACCACATCTCCAGTCGTCCTCTTTGGTCCTCTGGTCCTACGTAAGGTCCCCAAGACTCTGTAAAAAACTTGAGGTGGCCTCGCGTTTCAAGCAGTAGGATGCCTTGCCCTGATTGTGACCGACAATCAGGGCAAGGCGTATTGGAGTGTAATTTAATGGCCTGAGGGCTTCAGAAAAGGCTTCCTGGGAAACGTCTTGGGACATGGCTTTGTTTTTTAAGAAGTTTTTGTTATTGGTCGGGATCATCAAGGAATATTACTAGAGCACAGAGAGATGCAATTTGGAGAGTAGGTCAACATTTCAGACGCACTCCACGCTGGGAGAAGAATAACACGTTTTAGTTAGTTTAGTTTAGCAATTAGCTAATGTTCATATTTTATGACTGATTTTATGTTTTTGAACAATTATTGGTGTCAACCCCGTCAAAACAACTGTGATTTTGGGCTATATAAATAAAATTGAATGGAACTTATGAATGTAGCAGCGGTTTGTGTGTAATCTGTGTCTAATCAAACAGTTGACGTAAGCTTAAAGACTTGGTAGTATTCAGACAACTTACATCTGCGCTATAAATTCAAACCCTCAGGTCACGTTAATGTGGCTTCATTTTAAGAAGCTGAGAAACTCAGATCAACCAGTTCATGGATTGAAAGCAGTTCTTTTGGATTCTAGTTCTATCTAAAAATAAATGATTTGTTAGTTGACTTACATAAGAAGAATGTATAGAAGCAGAAAGGTCACAAACCATACTGTGTTTAAAAATGTTAAGCCTCTTGCATTGTAAAGAGGAAACTGAATACCTGTTTAAACCGATTTACAAACTAATCCTGACTTTGGCTGATAGACGTTCCTTTGGCTGTTCTCACTCTGTGTGTGTGGCGCCGGCTCTGTTGTGCTTTGCCGGCGTTGATCAGCCGCTCCCACAGCTTGGTGGAGACGTTTGTGACGTGACAGGAGCACGTGATAGCTGACGAGTGAAGGGGAGCGAGGTAAGGAGTGGGCAGCGAGGGCCAACCGGGGGTCAGCAGGTCAATCACAACCAGCTCCTCCTCCAGAAGCACAACGAGAGCCGATGGGTCGTCAAACTCTGAGGGCGGGAAGACAGAAGGCAGGACATTTAAGATCCAAAACAGAATAAAAGTGAAAGGATTTATATCTGCTTGGATTCTTACCTTTGTCGTTGTCCATGTTGTGGACAGTAAAGAAATCGATCACTCGAGATGTGAAGTCCAGAGTGACATGCTCTTTGTCCTGCTGGATGGTTAGACAGTGACGGTCTCCATAGCTGGCTCGTGGCATTCCTCCACTATATAAGATCACCGGGGAACTAGAGAGAAGCAGAGGACCCTATTTGCAGAGGTATTCAGTCTTTTCTATTCAAACTGATCCAATTGTATTCCAGATATTTGTAAACTTAAGCAAATCTGTTTCTCAGAGCAGAGGATAATGGGTACAATCTCAGACAAAGTTTATTTAAAGACCCACTTTGGTGAAAATGGTGTTATTAACATTCTTCTGGCCTTTTCCTGACGATGGAAGACATATATACAGGAAATTAAGCTCAAAATGTTATTTTTTTTATTCAAATTGTAGTGAATAAAAAAAAAATGCTGTTAGAAAAAGATTGTATATGTGATGCAGAACATTGCTCTACATCACATATACAATCTTGTTATGTTGGAATTGTGAAGAAGCTGGCAAGAGAGCGTGTAAACAGAGAGCTCAGTTTTGATTGACAAGAGAGGGGGTGGGTTTTCTCCGCCCCCAAAGTTCCATCCACAACTCAGAGGTGAATTTCTAATGAACTACTGCCGCTCTGCAGAAACTATGTCCTAGAAAACAAAACAGGTTTCTTGATTTTGGCTAAAAACAGCATAATCATAAAAGATCACTGGAACGCTTTTAAATTCAATCAAAAGATCATCCGAGTGGAACTTCAACCACTCATTTTGATTAAAGAACCAAATCAGATGACAAACCTCAACTGTGTCGTCCTCCACAGGATCTTTGTGATGGCTTTGCAGGGAAAAGGACCTGAAACAGAAAAGTACTTTGAATTCACAACAATGTGCCAGTCCCAATAATTCAATCCTCACAAATGACTTAAGAAAAAGAAGAGTACAAAAATGAAGATTAAGCTCAGTTTAAAGACAAATATTTCTTATTGATGCTCCATTGTTCAGATCATTAACTACAGTTTGTGTCATAGCAGGTCTAGAGTCACAATTCACTTAAAAAAGTCACTTCCCTTAAATCTAAACAGCAAGCAGAATATAATAAAAGCAATAAATAAAGCCAGAAGTTATTTTTTAAAGATAATCCCCACAATCAACAGTGAAAGGACAGCTCAGGTCTAGTTTGAATAATGTTTTTGGTGATAAAAACATTTTTTATCAACAGTCTTGAGTCAAAATCCCAAAAATAAGGGCGGGTTGTACACAACCCTGAGGTTTATGAGGGCCAACGGTACAGAAGAGTAATAGTCTGCAATATTGAGAGCTTCAGCTTTTGCATTCAGATGAATTTCTCAAACAAAAAAGCCGCAGCAGGATAGAAACGTGATTATTTATGCTCATCTTTGAGCGGCTCGATGGGTTTCTCACCGTAGGGAATAGTAGAGGACACCGGCTGGTGGTTGTAAATGTTTCCGTTTGTAACGGCCCACACCGAATAGCCCCCATCGTTGTGGGAACTGACAAATAAGTTTCCAGAACGCTCCCAGACCAGGCTCTCCAGCTGCTGCAGAGCGGGTTCACATGCACAGCCATCAGAAGAAGGTCAAAGTGAAATCAAGTCAGTGGTTAAACACTTTTTTTTCTCTTCTAAAGGGAGTACCTGCTTTCCGAGGAACAGCTGGTCGGCGTGACGGGAACTCAGGTCCCAGAGGACCACCAAGCCGCGGCTGTAGCCGATCAGAATCTTGCCTGCCTGCTGAGGGTGTTCCTGAAGAGACTCGACTGGCCCTAAGGATTTCCCACATCTGTAATCATCTGGCAGGCTAAGGGAATGAAAAAAAATAATAAAAAATCTGTGTTTTTTTCTTTAGCTTCACATATAGTAACGCATGGATCTAATCCAGGAAAAATTGAATTATTTTTTAGGCCAGGACAAGGTGAGATAACGGTCTACACACACAGCTGTTAAGGAATTAAGAAGACGATATCTAACACAACATCTGTGAGAAGACAGGGAGGTTGACATTGCTCCCAAATCTAATCTTTACCAGATCTTATTTTGACAAAAGCAAAAATAAACTGTCTGAAAGGCAGACAGAGATGCACATATTTTTCTTCCACATGCAACAGCAGTAAGTTTAACATCAAATTGGTGAAGAGTTCCTGGAATCAAGAAGCAAGACATTCCTCTGAGACAAGAGAGGAATGTGGAGCGGAACACACCCTCAAGATGTCAGAGGATTCCCTCAGCTAAGCAGGAGAGGAGCAGCAAGACTGCAGAGTGGAGGTTTTTCAGAACACTACTGCAGATCAAGCAGAAACATCTCTGACACACACAAACACACACACACACACACACATATGCTGATGCCGTGATGGATGAAGATCCTCTCCGGAAGCACAGAGACAGAAAAAAAATCCCAACAAAGCATTCCATTGTCTCTGCCTCGGTGCTTGAAAGTATTTTTAGGGAATCCAGCATCCTGCTGCAGAGTCCCGGAGATGAACCTGGAAGTGTCTCTGTGGATGCGTGTCCCTCTGAAAGGGCACACTAGACGGTCAGCTGAAACACTTCCCGCATTTTAGCAGGAGACACAAAGCTCCACTATGCAGAAGCTCTGCTCTGTGGCAGAAACGCAGAATCAAACGAGTCTCATCAGAGCCATCAATAAGACATCAGTGAACCCCAACCTTCCTAAACAAGGAGAAGCAAACATGCCAAAAACATTTGTCCTGCAGCTTAAATTCCCATAAGGCAACATTACAAATGTGTGCATCATTATGACAGAATCCCATCCAGTTTCCAAACATGGAGAAAATGCAGCACTTTATCTTTATCAGGATTATATGACATTGATTCAAATTGATTGATGGTTACCAAGCAACAACTTATATGGTCGCAAAAAAACAATAGTTTTGGTTATGCATTTTATTTTACAACTATTTTAGCACTTCTATGTGAGCTCCTAGTTGTTTAGGGCTATTAAACCACCATCTGTCAGTGTTCAAACGAAGAGTTTTAAATAAAGTTTTGAAAATGAGCTGAAATAAAAAGCAATGCAGCTTTCTGTGGATACAACTTTATCTGCCGTAGAAAGACCCTAAAACTGCGTATTTAGTCTTCTTAACAAATGTTTAAAACCAAAGTGTCCTTCATTGACAATTATTAAAACAAATTTGAAATAACGAATAAAAACTAGGCAGATTATTTCGATAAAGTTGTCTTTCCTCAACTGTTTAGGCTGAAATTGTATTGAAAATCATACTTAAGTTTGTGTCTTTAAAGGCGACCACGCATCTCCATTCTTTGTTCTTTTACTGAAGTAAAAGCTTTAGAGATCAATAAGACTTGATTCATTCATCACCAAATTGGAGACCTTTAAGAATCATTACAAAAAAATAGACTTTTTGCTCAGCTCTGAAATGCCACGTCATCTTCTTCGTTTTCTACTTCTACTTCAATTGCTCAGATCCTTGTTGTGCTTTAAATCCAGCTAAAACTCTCTGCAAAGGAAATTCTTTAAGATTATAGTGATGTAAATAATGTCATTTGTTAATGTAATTAAAACAATAAAAATGCATAGTGTAGGCAATTCACCAGAAGTACCAGTCCAACAACAACAAAAAACACCTTCATCTTCATGACAGTCCCAGTCTGGGAAGCTGCAAAGCTCAGCCATAAAGTGACTACAGAGAATAAAACCTTTAAGTTTGTAGACCTTAATGTCACGTGGGTTAAAAAAGAAACACAAGGAAAAAGAAATGTATATGGTTGCTACTGATAACAACAACCAGGATGTTTATAAGAATAAAGTAGCAGTAACAGAGAACACAATAAAAACATGATATACAGCACTGGAACTTCATGAGGACCTTCTGGTTTGCTGACAGTGAGAAAACACTGTTCCAATAAAACAAACCACTTTCATAAAAATTGTGTTTTGGGTATTTTAATCATGTTCTTGTATCATTTTTCTGACAATGAAAGACATATATAAAGGAAATGTAACTTACAATTTTAATTTTTGAGTACCGGGTACTTCTTTATTTAAATTGTTGTGAATCAGGAGTAAATGAAAAAATGTGGTTTGAAAAAGAGGTCAAACTATGTTTTAGAAAAGCACACAGGTTTTTGGATTTTGGCTAAAAACAACATAATTATAGTTTTAAGACCACTTTGAAAATAAATCAAAAATGGTAAGATCAGGCCAGTTTGAGCTCACCTTTGAGTGACATGATCCTGCAGCAGCGTCTGGTTCTCCTTTAACGAGAGGCGGGGCAACTCCAGGACGTAAACGCCGCCACCTTCTGTTCCCATGCAAAGCAGGTCACATGACTTTAGCAAGAGGAGGACAGTCACCCGGGTGGCGCTGCATCACAGAAGGGTGGGTGAGTACAATTGGTAGTGATGGACAGACGTTATGCTGGTGAGTTACTTCACATTTCTGGTACCTGCTGCTCTCAATGCCAGGTCTTCCTGGGAGAGAGTAGCTGTCCACTTCACGGAGGGAAACCACGCCCTCCTTCTTAACCCCTCCCACCTCTCTGGTGGACTCAGCAACGAGTTCCCACCGGTGAATCGTGTTGTCATCCAGCACTGACAGGAGACAGCCCTAATAACAGAGCAATAATGACGAGCAACCTTTAAAGAAAAAAAAGAACAGGAAATCTCCCTCCATTATTATAAATTTAATAAAGTGTTCTCACCCGACCAGGCAAGAAGAGGATCTGTGTGACTGCGGTGGTGTCTTTGTGCAGTCCTGTGAACTCCACCCCAGGTGCTCCATAGCTTTAAAGATCCCATTAAAGAAATTCAGAACTCAGAAAACACGTTTTAACACTTCACAGTTCCTCCTTCCTTCCCTCAAACTCTGGGTTTTTGAAAAGGGAAACACAAATAACTTTTGGTTTCTTCTTATACTCCTGAACTATAAACCTAAGGTCTGAAAACAGGGAGGGAAAACGCAGAATTGTGACAAAACTCTCAGCAATTACCAACAGCAGATGACGCATGTGCTCCTAACCACCGCTGGAGGCCTCCTCACAGGCTAATAAACATAGACGACCAAATAAAAAATAAAAAATAAAACATGCATTTATTAAGTCTGATGCTTTTATACTATGAAATAACACAACATTAACAACTCACTCACTCAAAGTGTAAGCAGCTCTGTGAGTCTCACTGCTTACATAAGGCAGCAGGAATGTGGAATTTAAAAAAAAAGCTTTTTTTTAATGATCTCCCTAATTTTAACAAAGCATAAAATCCTAAATACCACATTTACTTGTTCTGTAAGTGGCCAATATTATTTTTACTTACCTGAACAAATCTGTTTCCTAATTTATTCAAATAAAATAGGATTTTACGGGGGTGGGTGTGTGAGCTTATTTTTATCCACTTAACCCTCCCTTTTTTGTACACAAAAGTGTTTGGTAAGAAATTTCTAAAGTAAGTCACTCATCTTTTCTCACTTAAAGAAAGAATGTCAAAAATATGGTGTTAATTAATCAAACTCCAGCACCTCCGCTACTCCACTCTGATAGTGTCTACTCCAAATTCCAAATCTCTCCTCATTCGCTGCTTTTTACGCCCGGATCCGTTAGAGGCCAACGTCAGGTTTATTAGGTTGGCATTCCTGGCTGTTGTTACTCTCTCTGCCTTCATTTTAGCCTCCATAACAGCACATACCACAATCAGATGGAGGTGGACGAGTTTGGGGAGCATCTGTTTGCCATCAACCTACTACAAACCAGGAGAAAGTGCAAAAAAGCAGAGTGTAAAGCAAAGCAAATATTTAGTCCTTAAAGATTTAAAGGACAGATATCCACATTTTTTTAAATGCTTCTTTAAAGTAATTGAATTATTTGGCAAAAAAGAAAAAAAACTATTTTTTTGTTCAGGTTCGTTTAAGGGTGGGTGTCCCTCAGCTGTGGCCATCAGCAAAAGATAAATCTAAATGAGACAGCAAAAGAAGGAAAACACAAACCATAAGAACTAACTCTAATCTTGACTCAACGCCTCCAGTATCTGCAGCTCCTGAGCATATCTATGCGCTTTTGCAACAACAATGTGCAACACTCCTGTTAACCAATGTGACAACGAGAGAACTTGACTCTCAGACTTTACGGATCTGAAGGCTTCATTCATGGTTTTGGAGAGTCGGATGACAGCTGGTAGAGGGATTCCCAGTAGTGATGTCACCCCCCCAAAAGGACAGCTGGAAATAAGCTCCCTGTTGATCTAGCACCTCCTTAGAAGTTTGTGTAGCCCTGAATTAAGCTCCCTACCCCCCCATGGGTCAGCTTAATGGTTAGCTTCACAAGTCTTCAAGTGTTGAAGATGCACCCCGATGAAACCTGTGTTTTAAGTGTTTTTTTACATAATCTTGTGGCATTTTTCTGATGGAAGACATACAGTATAAAATGAAAATTAAGCTCAAAATTAAATTTCTGAGTATTTTTTAGTCAAAGGTTAATTCTGATCCATCCACTTGCAGACGACTAGATCCATGTACGTCTTTGTCGTCTGAGCTGGCATCTGGCTTAAAACTATATGGCTGGATATCTCCAATATTACTCGCCATTTTTATTGCACCAGTAATGTTAGGTTGGGGCTGTGAGGGGCTGTAAGCTAGGGGGAGAGCATGTAAACAGAGTGCTCTCAGTTATTTGGTGATGAGAAGGGGGGCGGGGTTGTTCTGCTCTAATGGTCCCACCCACAACTCAGAGGCCAATTTTTATTGAACTACTGTCGCTCTGCAGAAACTCTCCTAGAAAACGACAGGTTTTTTGATTTGAGCTTAAAATGACAATTATAAATAAAAACCACTGGAAACGCATTTAAAACACTTTAAGGGTTGATTTGAGTTAGACTTCAAATAATAGACAACGCTTAATTAGCCTCCTTAGCATTGAGCATTAATGAGGAAATGTGTTCTAAAGCACGCCTTTTTTTTTTTGGGGGGGGGGGGGGGGGGGGGGGCTCAACTATTTGGCTGGAATATTCAACTTCTTCACTGTACAAGTAACCTAAAAAAACCAGGCGCCTCCAATCAACAGATTTCTCAGAGATTTGAAAGCGTTAACATAAGCATGATGCAAGCAACGTGAGCCACTAACAAGAACCTTAAAACGTAAACAATGAGGCCAACAGTTACACATATCTAATGATATTTCTCTGTCATTTCAGCACACACACAAACACACACACACACACACACAAGTGCAATTGCCCAGTGAAGCAGAGAGAGCGTTAGCAGGGATAAAGGGATTTCACGGTCTGAATACAGACAAACAGAAGGCATTGTCCTGTATTCAGACACACTGACAACACCCTCTAACACACACATTAATGCTGCAGAAGATTGGGATGGTCAGTAAGGACACACAAATGCCGATGAAATGATGAAACTAGGATTAAAAAGTAAACTTTTTCAGCCTTGCTTCTGTGGGTTCTGCTCATAAAGACTTTACACACATTTCTCTTTTTCTTCCCCAATTTCTCTGCCTGTAAACACATGGCTTCACATGCACAACAAATGTCTGGCAAAAGGCAAACAACTAGACAAGCCAAACAACTCCACCCTGACAGTTTAAGAACAATCCCACCTTTCTCACACTGTTCTGGTTCTCTCAGCAGAAGAGCTCATGAAGCAGCACACAAAAAATGAACTCCTTAAAATAAATGTGTGTTTCTCCAAAAACATAAATGAATAAATAGAAAAAAATTAGCAGTTTTGAATCTTAAGAAAAAAAGGACAACAAATGTTATACATTCAGAAATGAAAGCTTTTTCTAAGTCAGATTTAAAAAAAAAAAGAAAATGTGTTCTGGTACAATATCAGGATACGTATCGTATCGCCAGACTCTTGCCAATAAACACCGCTATTAATTTGGTCTGGATAGACCATGGGTTTGGTCTGTTTTCAGACTGCCGTCAAGCAGACTTTGCTGTTCCAGGACTAAAGCTTGTAAACAAAACCTCATGACTAAAGATCTCTTCACTCATTGGTCAGGAATTACGAGGGCGGGGCAAACCAACTACAGGCAGAAATTATGGAAGTCTTGCGCTTTGCAATCCTTGTCGGGATAGTTAACTTATTCAAACTTTATATTTCACTCACCTCATAAGCAGTGTTGAGAATGTATAGCAAGGTATTCTCTTAATCATATTTAAAGAACATTATTTGTGGACAATGTTCATGTTAAAAGCATTTTTTTTCCAAGTCAAAATCTTCAAAAGACATTGTGATATATTGTTTCTGTTACAGTCTTGTGATATATATTATATTGTGAGATGTGTATTGTATTGCCAGACTCTTGCCATTAAACAGCCCCAGTTGACACCTGTTCTAAAACATAAGCTTCAGAGAAGACCAGTCAATCTTGACTGTACATCAGTGTTGTTTTCAGGTACCAGGGGTGAAATAAGTGTGGGATGTCCCTGATAAGCCTCTGAGCTGCCAGTGGAAGTAATGCGAGAGTAAAATTGCCTCTACCATCACTGCGGCCGTCACAGCTGATCTCAGAACACCACCTCATATTCTCCACATGTTCTGCATTCCCCAGCTCCTTTGAATCTGCATGAATAGGAGAAGCAGTGGCAGCTTAATGAGAGTCTTTTTATGCTGATATGGAGCTATTGCTTTGTGGGGTAGGTTAGACGGGAGGGAAAGCTGCGGCTTTGAAAAGCCACTGCAGTCTTCAGGAGTATCAGTGACTAATGTTTATAGGGAAGCAAACATCCGAAAGAAGAAAAGAAAAGAAAAACTGAGGCATTAAAGTAATGCAAGAGTAAAGCAAAAAAGCCAAGGAAGACAAACAAAAAAACAAAAGTGGGGATTTTAAATAACAGAATTTTTTTTTTAATGTGGATGTAATTAGAATTGATCTGGTAGAAAAGAAACACACCAGAGACAGTGTTTTGAGGAAAATGGTGCAAAATTCTGCCTCGCTCTGCTGTGCGTTACTTCCCAAACCAGTTCAATCATACTTAAACATTTAATATAGCTGTAGTTTGACATTTTCTTAGGATTTACAGATAACAATATGGTGAAACATAGAGATTTATTTTTGTAGATATGTATAGTTTTTCTATATTCATTAATTTAAATGAAACCTGCAGCTTTTTTTGGTATTTCTTTTATTTAACCTTTATTTATCCAGGAAATGTCCCGTTGAGATTAAGAATCTATTTTTCATTGGATTTAGCTAAATCTGGACTCATAGCACCAGGAAAAATATATAGATTATAATTAGGATCAAATTTAAAGATAACTGATATAAACCAAAGTGGTTTATATCAACAATCTAAGGAACTCACAACAAATTTACATTAATTTAAGCTTAAATCACTGAACTTGTGTCATTTTTCTTTGTTGTCAAAGGGTTTTAGCTTCTTTCCATGTATCATTAGTCAACTGCAAAGTGCATGAATCATGGTCTAAAAGTGTGAACTTCCCTGTAATTTCCAAAAAACCCTCTCAAGTCCTGTGACAGTAAATGGTGCTGACCAGGGTGACTGGAAAACTAGTAATACCATTAAAATAGCCTGAAAAGATTTTTTTTTTTTAAAAAGGAAAAAAAGAAAAAATTCAAAGCTAATAGCTTTGACCATTTGCTGTAAATCAGGGGGCAGCAACATTTAAGCCATGAAGTGCCAATATGACATTTTCTGCTTAGCAACTATGCCAACACCAACTATAATGCAAACTCTAACACAAAGATACAGAAATATTGGTTGGTGCAGGAGTCTTCAACAGTCTTCATGCCCTTTTAAGGCCCCTAATTTATGGTTTCATTCAATGCTTCTAAAAATAGAATGATTTTAGCGCTCACCAAAATCAGACAGCACTTGTGGATACCAGTCCCCAATTTGGAAATACTGGTATAGACACCTTATTTAAATGTCCTCTTCTGTACTTTGTATCTTTGATCATTTTTATTGTTTTTAGTCTTTCCTTACTTTTACTGGTGATTTTTATTATATGTAACTGTCTTTACTGTTTCACAAATAAATTCAAATAAATGATGACAACAACAATCATCTTTTATGAAGGCATGTCATACCTACAGCAATTCAATTGGATACGTCAGAACAAAATACCATCAATATTTCTAAGAAGTTTACAACCATCAACATGGAAAAAATAAGCGTCTGCTTTTGGCTTATTCATCTTTTTTTACATTATGAGTAACTTCATGCAAGTTGATTATGTGATGATGCTTTTATTGCATGTAAAATTACATGTTTTTACTTTTTGTTAGATTGCTTATTGTAGTTATATACCTTTTCCGTAATTAGACAGCACCATTATTGTGTTTAAAAAATGCTTTAGTTTTTCAAATTTTTATGCAATCTTTTTTTTCAACCCATGGAATAAGAGTTGAAAGTCTGCACTTCAATGTCATCTGAGTAGTTTTATTTAAAATTCACTGTGGTGATGTACAGAAACTAAATTAGAAAGAATGTGCCTCTGTCCAAACATTTATGGTCCCGACTGTAGTTTCTCAGACTACCACTAGAGGCTGGTTTCAAAAGGAAGCACTTTCTAATTCACTCGCATGAAAAAAGGTATGTAAAGTCTGGTGTCAAATAATTTATGTTTATTGCTCAGTGTTTTGATTTTAATAGAGCCAAAATTTGTGTATAACTAGGGGGCGGGTTTTCAGATTGGCAGATGGGAAGTAAACAAACTATTTAGTCTGACCCAACCCATTTTCCAGGCATTTTTGGGACAAGCGAAAGTCAACTCAAGTCAACATCCCTGTCCAGCTTCAGGCATTATCTTCAGTGTGACGTCAAATATTATCTGCCTAGTGGTTAATGCCCTAATAAATTGACATCAGTATTTAAAATTCCAACACCAGCTCTGTGCATCCGCTTTGTTCAAAGTCCCCCAGTCTGCAGCCACTTCTTATCCAAGGCAACTGCACTGGTTGTCTTGGAAACCATTTCAAAAGCTCCCTTTATTAAGAGTAGACTCAGCAACAAAGCTCTTACTTAGCCAATCTACACAGACGTGCATGCCCAAACACACACACACAAAAACACACTCACAGAGGGAGGTTAACCAAGGGCAGCGCAACACACATTCCAGAGCAGGAGACAGGCTCCTCAAGATCCCCCCTCACCCCAACACACAACCCAACACCATATTGTCCACTTCCTTCATTTTAGCTCCAGTCTATGGTCAAAGCAGAAACTGTCACGTTGAAATATGACTCCATAAGCACAGAGAGGAGGAAGGAGTGACAGAGACGCTTAAGCAGAAGACTGGAGAATGAACAAGAGGATGGGAGCAGAAGGAGATCAGCCCAACAGAATCAGCAGATCAGCATGGCCCCGGTATCCAGGTGATACAAACTCTCTTGTATTATTACTCCATAAACCCACAAGCTTTAAGGGGAGAAGGTCCACCCACAGTTCTGCTGCCAATCCCCTTTCACGTCAAACTGTAGTCTGGGAGTGTGTCAGATTATCAGGGAACGAGAGAAGATGCAACCCCCCCCCAACAAACACACATACATACATAGAACCGCCCCCACATGCCGACAGCTTTCAGATGAAATTACAGTGTTACCCCGCTTGTTAGCGTTTCAATATTCGCATTTTCACATATTCGCAGATTTCATTTCAGTTACGCAACTCCTCCAGTTTAACACAGAAGCTCAGACAACTCAAGACGCTTGTATGAGACTTTTGCATCCGCAGAAGATGCTGTGGGAATTTCTGAGGAAGAGGGACGAAGATGAAGAGCACGGCGGCCCATCAGCCTCCAACAGCTGGTTGTACTGGTTCCTGAATGGTTACCAACCAAAGTTTGTGCCCCTGCATGAAGAAAATAGCATCAGCCGACTCAGAAGCGACTGGATAATATCCAGCAAAGCTGAAGAAGATCATCGCGGATGAAACCGGCTCCCTTATCTAGAAGAAGCAACGCTCAAAACCCTCTGCTGCCGGACTGACGCGCTGTGAGAGCTCCTGCAGCGCTCAAATCACGCTGCAGGACCTCTCACACTAAACTGATATAGGAGGAAGCACTGGCTCCAGGTTTTAAGGCACAGACTTAGAGAGTGACATTCCTAATGTGCGTTATAAAGTATTTTACAGTATAATCATTTGCTTTGAACTAAAAAAAACGTTATATTTGCAATATTCCTATGTCATTTAATACATTTTTTTATGAGAAGGCATCGGTGGTGGACATTCTTTGGCTGGGGGGTTGGGTGAGGTGATTCTGTATAATCGCGGGTGACTCTGGTCCCTAACCCCAAAGAATGGGGGGGGGGGGGGGGGGTACTGTAGACCCTTTTTCTACCTCATCATCATCAAACCCAAACAAATAAGAGTATTGATCTAAACACAAAACTTGTTTTGAATGAAAAATATAATCACCCTCTGTTGTTCACTATTAATCATGATAACTAATTAATAAAATAATTTATCTCACTTTGAGAACAAAAATGATGGGAAAAAATAACTATGTTTCTTTAGTTGACACAGATGAAGAAGAAATAATGCCTTAGATTTGTTCATTAGGTCCATGAAACTTTATTTAGGGTGCATTCAGACTAGAAAAGTCCGTTGGTCTGGACCAAGTCGGCTTAATTTGGTCTGGATCGAGTCCTGAACCTTGAGTTTGGTCTGTATTCAGACTGCCGTCAAGCAGATTTTTCTGTTTCAAACCAAAGCTTTTAAAAAAAAGCACGTGACTAAAGAGCTCTTCCGTCATTGGCCAGGAATTACGAGGGCGGTGCAAAGGCGACGAGAGAAAGAAAAATGAAAGTCCTGCACTTTGCAATCCTTGTTGGGATAGTTGACATATTTAAACTTTATAGCTCTATAGTTCAATTTTGAACGTATGTATCAACGTTCCTGTAAAGCCAGGCTGCGGTGGCCTTTTGTTGGTCCAGACTGAAGAAAAGTCAGAGCGAACGAAAGTCCAATTCGATTGGAAACAAACAACCTCAAAAGATGGGTCCAAGAGTGGTTCCTGATCCCGGATCCCAGGGTCCGCTTGTGGTCATTCAAACTGAAGGTTTGTTCTATATTATCAAGACTAACTAACAAACTAACTCTGGTTCACTTTAGGTGAACCAAATGTTTACGGTCTGAATACACCTTAAGCTTCTTTGTTCTAAATAAAAAAGATATTTAAAAAAAAAAAAAAGATTATAAAATTCTAAAGTTTATGGTTAAAAGTAGAAAGCTCTTACATTCCAATTTTTATCTAGATATAAAATGCCAAACATTAGCTTGTTAATCAGCCAAGCTACATCCAGAAAATTCAGGAGTGTTTAGTTAAATGTTTAAAAGGCTCAAAAGTACAAACATGTTGACTAAAACAAGCTCCACCAATCTATTAATTCCTACAAACATCAGAAAATATGGAAGTGTCCCCCATAGATTATCTGCACCTTTTTATGTAAATACAGGAAATCAGATTTTTACACATCAGAATTAATCTAATAAAATCATCCTGCACATCTAATCCTGAAGATCTCTTTTAAGGGTGAGCCACAGACAGGTTTACGGCCTTTTCAGGTGAGGCGAATTTCCGGTTTACAGTACATTCAAATTATGGAAGTTTAATTGGTGCCAACAATGAAAAGATATTTGAATAGATTAGATCTGTCTAATCCCAGTTCCTTTGAAGCAGGTCACATACAAAAATACTCAGAGACAGTAACTTTCCCCATGCTGTCAGACTACCATCACTACTGTAACTCTTGATAGTACCTTCAATGATCCCAGGACTTCATAACATTTGTACATACCTACTAAAAGGTACTAAGTATGTCACTACTTCTTTTTCAAAAACCCTGGGTTTGGTGATGACTATGTAAAGGGGTTTGTTTACCATAATGGTTTTTAGACAGAACTACTTCATTGGATTTCAGTTTTTATCATTATTTGAACTTTTTAAAAAATCTAATGTGGGAATTTTCTTAACAAAAATAAGAGAACATAAACCTAAATTAGCTTGATATTTGTAATTAGATGTGTAATCTAGGTCAAATTTAGCTTCATTTAAAGTTTTCTTTTCAAAAGCAGTTGGAATCATTTTGAAAGTCTGGGACTAAATCTGGGTTTCTTGACATACAGTAACTATTTACACTACATGCAGCTGTCAAACAAAACTATTTGCCTCCCACTCAATCACACTCCCTTGTCTTCACTGACTGTTTATCTCCATCTCTCCCCAGTGTGCAAGCGCCTGGTACCGCCAGCCTCCCTCTCCTGAAGTCACGTCTCAAAGAGCCGATTCTCCAGCCTCATTTGTCTGCATGCGGTGAGGAAACACTGCACCCTCTACAGAAACCAGCACAGCGGCTGGGAGCTCAAATTTAGATCTGAACGCCGGCATGCTTGGCACGATAAATCACGTTACCTGCTCTTTGCTGCAGGTCACGCACTCACAAAAGGAAACACGCAAGACAAACGTAAAGCATGTGGAGGCAGCCATTACCCATCAGACACCTTTAACATCTGCCTGCAAATCCCACAGCGGGCCTCTGTCTTCTGCTCGACGCTGAAACCCACCTGTTGGGAGAGTGTTTAAAATCGGAGAAATCCTGTCGGAAAATAACGGTGTGCTAGCTGACCCTGAGATAACGCACATCGACAAGTCTCAAACGCTGCTAAGAATTTCAGACACAAAAGGACATCCTGAGCCAAATTATAGTTTTGATGGAGCACCTCTCCCAGACCAAAGCAACACTTACTCTTTCTTAGCTTCACTAAACATTTCAGCTGAATCCAGTGCTGCCACTGCCAGGTTTAGAGGATTCCCAGAGGCTGCATACCAAGAAATGCATTTATGGTATTTGGACTCTGGGAGAAATTTGTTTCCACTCAACAGTATTTTGATCCTGCTGTAATGATGTTTTGTTTTTCAGGCTCGCTGCAAAACCAACGTGATACTGTCAGAGATGGCTAAAAACACAAATCCTAGCCCTCTTTTGATCCCTTTTCTAGAAAAAAAAGTGGGAAACAATGACCAGACATTTGAGTTTAAAACACGAAATAAATGTGTTTTTAGTACGAATACCAGTTATCCTGCAGGACTAAAGTTACCAATTTAAAGACCCACTTCTGCCATCTCTGTAAAAGCATTCCAAGTGATCTTTCAATTATGATTGTCATTTTTAGTCAAAATCAAACACTGCGTCGTCTTATATAGAACATAGTTTCTGCAGAGCAGCAGGAGTTCATTAGAAATTCACCTCTGAGTTGTAGGCTGAACAGATGGTGCATGGCAACCCCTCCCCCATTCCCATCATCGATAGCCGAGATATCTCTGTTTACATGCTTTCCTGCTGGCTTTCAGCCCCTTTCAACGACAACCTAACATTACTGGTGCAGCCAAAATGGCGAGCACAGTTTGGATTATCCAGCCATACAGTTTTGAACCAGATACCAGCTCGGACGAGGAAAACAAAGACCTATATGGATCTAGTCGTCTGCAACAGAGCTTGTGGTCTGCCCAGTGTATTTTCTACATCACAATGTTTTGTTTTTTTGTTTTTTCAGATAATGTTTTTGTTTGTCTGCAATTTGGAGCTTAATTTCCTTATATATGTCCTCCACCATGATTAAAAAAATGCCACAAGAACAAGTTAAAAACACAATTTTCATTGGAATGCTTTTTCAAAAGTAAGACTTAAAAAAAGACAAACTCTTGCCCTTCGATGCTAACCATCTCTTCTAGCAACACAACTAATCAGGCGGTCCTCCATGTTTATAATACATAATGGCGAAACCCCAGATTCAACCATGGCTGCTAGAACTCACAGCTCTTTCAGATTACGAATAAAGAAATGATTCTAAATGTGCAAAATAAGGCCATCCTCCAAAAAATGAAATCAAGAGAATAAAAGTGAAGTGTGAAGCGCTTCCTACAACCCTGCAGCGAAATGCAGCACTGCAGCTGCACTGCAGAGCTGATGCCAAGATAACAGAGGCACTTCAAAACATCTAAACTGACACCACAGGAAAGAAAACGGTTTCTAGACTCTGAAGGTTTCCTTAGGTACTTTCATTCCAGCACGTTTCAAATAAACTTAAATAAGAATCAAAAAAATAAAAAATATTTTTTCTATGCAGCTGCATGTTCATTTTTATTTTAATCGTCACGGTTGAAGTTTTAAATCACACAGAATCAAAGAGGCATTGAAGGATACATTTTGATGGCTCCTGACTTTGTGCCGATGGCCATCAGCTGCAGCTTGGGGTCAAAGGCCAGGGCACTGGGCTGATGGGGGAAACCATGCTCCACCGTCTGGGAAAAGAAAAGACAGACAGCATGAGTGGGAAAAACAAACAGCCGACAGATTGATGGAGGAAAATGAAAGATAACATTAACATTTCAGAAAAGACCAAAGCATCCCTGCTTATTTCCCTAAAATCCATCCGATAAAGTCGATTTATTGTTCAAAATGTTATTTTCAAACTAGTTTTGCCTGGTTACAAAGGAGTATCCCACAGAACTAACTTTAAGAAAACCCAAATAGAAATGTTCTTTTTAAAATCATTTTTGTTTACATTTTTTTTGTAAAAATACAAAAAATTAAATAAAATTATTTTTTGCTACTAAGCATCAACCTACACCAATTTATCAACATCTGTTCCTAAAACAAGCCCCACTCTTATGCCCATCAGACTGCATAAACTACTGGGGCGTCTAAAAGGGAGGATCCTCCTTAAGTTAGATTTTTTTTTTCCTTTTTAAAGCAGTAAATGGCAGACGCTCTGCTTTATTGCAGTGCTCTGTAAGCCATGGTAAAAGGGATAAACATAAATTCACAGCTCTTTTTAACTGCCTGTGTCAGGCGATGGCAGACTCTGGGGAAGACTTTAAAGCTACAGGGGAAAAAAACATCAACAACCACGTGCCTGAAGACACAAAACTTCCTTTAAAAGGTTTGAAACTGGACTCTTGGATTGCTTATCTAGGGATGGTGAACCCGGTTTAAATTATCAAGCCAGTTGTACACAGTCGCATCAAAGCTAGCTTCCTGTGAAAGGACCACCTCGGTGACAGTTGTAGCAACTGGTGGCAAACAACGCAAGATTTCCATAAAACAAACAGTCCATGAACTTTCAAACGCCGCAAAGCCTTTGACCGTTTCAGGGAATTTCAGCCACAGCAGCCTGTTCCATCACAGCTATTTATTAAGTGAACATCTCCATCTACACCGTGTCCTATTTAACCAACGTCAATTGACATTTAAAAATCTAGATAACAGCAAGCAAGCGTGTGACAATACACCAAAAAAAGCTTAACCTTTTGGCTTTTTTTTTTTTTTTTTTTTTACAAATTAAAAGCAGCACCTGAATATTTGATTTGAAATCTCAAAAATAGTGATTGCTAGTAAATTACAGGTTTACCAGTTCCAACTAGTTTGCTGTCTTTTTGGCAATTTGGAAAAAAATTAATAAAAACTGTCTAACATTGAACTGACATGTTTTTTTAAAAGTCCCACTCGGATCAACTTTTTATCTATTTTAAAATATTCCCAGTGCTCTTTTATTTATAGCCAAAGTAAAAAAAACTGTGTAGTTTTCTAGGACATAGTTTTTGCAGAGCGGCAGAAGTTTATCAGAAAATTGCCTCCGAATCCCCCCCCCCCCTCCCCCAATTGCCCTCCCCGTTTGTGTGAGGTGAGCTCGGCGCCCGCCCAGAGTATTTTCTATGCAACAAATCCATTCTTTTTCTAACAGCATTTTTTAATCTGCTCCTGATTCACAATGATTTAAATAAAAACAAGATACAATTGCAAGTTTAAGCTTAATTGTTTACTATTATACATCTTCAATCCTACCAAAAAGCCCACAATAGCATATTTTCAGGATTTTTATTAGAAATGAGTATGAAATCCACCAAGATTTTCATCAGAATGGGTCTTTAATGCTTTTATTGATAACAGTCCTAACTTTTAAAAGGACTTTTACCATCCAAAAATGCATGGATTTCTTAATTACAGCCTGCAAAAGAAAAAAATTACTTGCTAAATAAACTACTAGTGTGATAAAAAGAAAATAGAAATACAGTTAACTGCTCTTTAGATGAAAACAAGTCATAAAGCTCAGCCAAGAAAGCTTTATTGCAATTCTTCTTAAATCTGTTTTTGTAAGGCATAATGAAAATAAACCTTCTTGATCTGCGGCTATAAATTGTTTTACATCAAAAGGATAGGGACTCTTTCACATCAGAAAAGCTAAGCGGGTGGAGATCAGCAGAAACCTTTTGCATTCGCTTTTACATTTTGCAGTCACAGTTCCAACAGCAGTTTGAATGAACCCTGAGTTTGATCACAAGAAAAGCACAAAGAAGAATTCCAAAAAGCCTGGCTACTCTTCTGACAATCACAACAATAAGCCACTACAGTTTATCACTACACCAAGTTTACCGACAACATTTTTTACAATTTGTGATGATTTCCTTTCTGATAGATAATCAGTCTGTAATCACTGTAGTGAACCTGAAGCCTTGTGTTCATGTAAAGAACAGCTTGTTTATTTGGTATTCACCAGAGTTCAAATAAGCTTGAAACACCTGCCAAAGAGGACTGTGAACCAAAAGGTTCAGTGTGAACGTGCCCTGAATCACTGCAAAGATCTGTAGATCATTGGCAGGTGGGGGAAGATCTGTGAAAGCAGAGATCTTCAGCGTTCTGTTCATTCTGTATGGATGATTGTTTTGATAATAACATTTAAACAATTTAAACAGATGGAAACAAGTCACTTTGAAATAAGTTATAAAAATTATCTAAAACTTTTAAGACTTGGAAATTTCATACTCATTGCTTATAAATAAAATCCTGAAAATTTCACAATTTGAAAGCAATTCTTTCAAGAAAAAAAATGAACACATTTAGCTTTATATCAGAGAAGAAAATTGTAAAAAGTAGTGTTAAGCAAGGCAGCAAATTTAAAGACCGACTGAAGACATTTGGTATGTGGGCAACAATTTCCAAGAGAATTCCTCTGAATCAATGACTAAGGACATTTCAAAGGAGTTTTGCAAATGCTAGCGCTTGTAAAACATCATGTGATTTCTTTTGGTCAGGGATGAATAAAGTGGAATTGTGTTGCTTAAAAGTTTAGCCTTGTTGTCTACAGGTTTTGGCAGGAAAATCCCATTCCCACTGTCAAGCAAAGTGGTGATAATGTGGGCTTCTCCTCTGCTACCAACAATTCATTTTTCTCAGCTGAAGTTAGCAGGAAATTAGTTCATCCAGCAGGACGATACCCCAC
This sequence comes from Oryzias latipes, assembly GCF_053564925.1. Lineage (NCBI taxonomy): Eukaryota > Metazoa > Chordata > Actinopteri > Beloniformes > Adrianichthyidae > Oryzias > Oryzias latipes. The sequence continues at coordinate 9,001,367 of NC_136244.1, forward strand.
AGACAAAATCCAAGATTTGCTCTGGAATAGTCCACGGCCAGATTTCTGTCAGCTGGGGTGCTGTGGTGGGGCATTAGCAACGATCAGTGTCACGTTTTCCTGTGCAATTGCCTTTCGAAACCAAATGTTTGAACAGGCCCCCTCTGCACAAGATAGTGGCCTCATCTCACAGCAACACAGGGCTAGAACTCTGCAAAATGGGGTCTGTTATAGTGAGCTTTAACAGACCACTGGGCAGAATTCCTGATTGCAAAACAGCAAGCTGGTTAAGAAATATAATAAAAACCAATTTACAGAAGACAAGAGACTTTTTAAGCCTAATTCAAGGTTGCAGATATGGCCAAAATAGACAATGTAGCTCCAAGTTAGATTGGATTTAAATAAAATGAAATAAAAAGAGATTTAAAGATAAGTCTAACATCAGCAGACATCCAACTGACTCTGAGCACCGATTCATATTCATGTGAGAGTGGTACATAATTTTCTTTTGCATGAAACCTGAACCTGAACAAGCTGCAACTATGAGAAAAGTCGTCACTACATTGATCAGTTCAAAAATATGGGTCAGAATAATTAGGGTTCAAATTCAAACTTTATTTATAAAGTCCTTTTCATACAGAAGCAACGCAAAGTTATTTACAGTTTTAAGATGCATCTCCCTTCAGAGTTATCGTGTTGTTTATACTGGTTAGTTACATGAAAGTGGTTTCTATTGTTTTGTTTTCTGTCCTCATCTGAATGCAGAGCCACGCCGTGAAATCATCTCAACAAAAAGCGCATCTGAGTCTGACTCCAGTCTCCAGCTTTTCCCCCAGCGACCCGAAGTCCTTCCCGGCTAATTGAGTCTCTCCGTGGACAGAAAGGCGAACGAAGACAAGCGGATAAGCCGCTTTACTTCCCAGTTTCGTTGAGGTTCGCTTATTTTGATTATTCTAGCCGTGTTTTAGTTGCGGGGCACAACGAAAGATTTCGCGTGCACCTCACCCTCCAGTCCCGTTACTTTACCTTTTTGAAGGCGAAAAGCTCCTGTTTTATTTTCTCCCTCTGCGGGTCGGTGCTCTGCCGACGAAACCTGAACTTCATCATCTTTAAGCGGATACGGAGGATCCAACTCCAGTCGGGACGCAGATGGCGCTGGGTGGGATAAGAACCCCGGAGTTCTCGGCGGCGGGAAGGCGGAGGCAGGCGATGCTATGCTAGCTAATGGACAAGCCCAACAGACCAAACGTGGGGCTACAGCTGTAGCTGCCGCGGAGACGGCGACGAGTCTTTTCTCTCCTCCTCTCCCCCTTGTGCTGCTTTGGTCGCGGTGGGGTTTGACCACAACCCCCTCCTCTTCCCGGTTCTCACGAACCCCTTTTTGTTAACCAATGAAGGGAACGATAAGCGCTGGAAACCGCAAGGAAACGCCTCCTACAACCGAGCACTTGTTTTGTCACACAGAATGCACCGATTGAGCGGGACAGCCACACAACCTCACCTGGTGATGGGAAGCGGTCTGTCTTTATGAATAAATCAAACTACTTCAAAACAAAAAAATGAAAACTTTCAAAGACCGATTCTGATGAAAATTGTATTTTTTACATGTCCATAAGACATATTTTCTGACGATGGAAGACATATATCAAGAAAATAAAGCTTAATAATGTGATTCTAAGTTTTTCTCGGTCTTCTACTGATTCAAATCTAGTCAGAAGACTTTAAATTATTGGGGCAAGCCACAGGCTCCTTTGCTCAGCTCCATTCTGATGCATCCACTTGTAGACAAAGACATCCATGTACGTCTTAGTGTTCTTTGTCTGAGCTGGCATCAAGCTCAAAACTGTATGTCTGGATAGCTATGACAATGCTCGCCCTTTTTGTTGCACTGATAATGTTAGATTGGGTTTGTGAGGTGCTGTAAACTTGCAGGACATTGTAAACCGATGGATGATGGGAGATGGAGGTGGATTCACTCAGTGCCACAACTGAAAGGTGAATTTCTAATGAATTCCAGCCATTCTGCAGAAACTATGTCCTAGAAAACAACACAGGATTTTTTATTTGCCTAAAGACAGCATACCTCTAATTAAAAGACCACTGGGAATGCTTTTACAATAGATCAAAAGATTATCAGAGTGGGACTATATAATAACATAGTGGGTTAAATATGTGGACTAAAAAAATAAAACAAATCTTTATTTATGCTATTTTTTTAATTATACATCCAGTTGTTTAAATTTAACTGAATACGCACATCATATGGTGTTGTAAAAAAGGCGTGGGATCAGACAAGATTTCTCTTCAACCCACTCTTCACTCACTTTTCAAGCACACTGTTTAGCTTTATTTGTCTATTTTAAACTACTGTGTTTATTTTTCATTTGTGTTTGAAATAAAGAAACTGACACTGAAAACAGAATTTTTGTTCAAAATACACATATGTGTGTGCACAAAATAAAATTAAGGCACATTGTAAGTTTGTAATAATCACCTTTAATGTTCAGCATTATGTCTACAAATTAATTTATAAACAATAGTTTTTAATCAAGATGCATAGCTAAAAGTGTAGTTTGAGCAAACCATTTAGTATTCTGGCCAAAGTCCTCTTTAAGATTATTTTTTATGAGCACTTTGTCCTTAATTTAACAGAAAAGAGCATAAGAATATCATTAAAAGTTGCTTAAATTGTGTGCAGTTTGTGAATGTGGTTGTGGTCAAACCTTTGGGGTAAGACATGTAGTTTCTGAGTCATTTCCCCCCCTCAGTCATTTTACAGTACTTGCAACAAAGGCTGCTATGTGAGAATAACTACATCAACACATGAATAATAGAATAGAGTAGAACTAGGCATGACTTGCATATAAAATTCTACTAAAAAAAAAGGTAGAGGTAGATTTCGAGGTATTTTTTAAAATGTTTATTTACATCCTGTCTGTGCTATAGTAAGGTAATTTCACTTGGTGGCAAGGTGAGTCTTTTTTCTCGAAGAGACAGCATGTTCTCCATGTGCATGGCAATGACTCGGCACAACTCCAGGCCCTGGAAAACACACAGAAACTTTATGACGCATATATTTTGCACACTCCAAAATCACATAGAATTTTCCCGTTTGCAGTGTGTTATTTTCCTTTCCATAAACAAAGTGTGTGAGCACACACCTGCTCGAGCTGCAACTGGGTAATGCGCTGGTTGAGCAGATCCCCTATCATGATATCCACATAGGGATAACTGGAGCCTGAAGTTGGTCTCTGGGTGCGGGTCGACTGGACCTCCTTTAGGGGGAAACGTTCCATGGCCTCCTAGCCAGACACACAAACACATGAGCAACAAACACATAAACAGCACATGTTCAATTAACTCTGGTCTGGATTTGGAAGTGCATTCTCACGGCTTTAACAAAAACTAAAAATTCTCTCCAGCACATCACAAAAGAAATAAATGGAAGTAGGCAAACAGAACATCAGTTTAACCAGCTGAAGTAACCAAAATCATCATCAAAAGGTGTATTTTAATCTTAAAAACATCCAATCCGAGTTTTAAAAAAAGCAAATATTTGACACTGCCATGCATTACCAGCTGCTGCTAACATGTTTTGCCAGCTGGTGTGGGAATGCAAAGCCTGTGGAGTGAGGATTCGTACATCTGCACTTGCATGCAACATACGTGAGTGTCTTTGTTGAGGAAGTGCAGTCCGTTCAGATTTACAGCCAGGATGCAGGGAGCTTGGATGGTTGAAGAGTTTGAGTTTTGAATGTAGAAAAAGGAGGAGCCAAACATGGGGAAGGCACTGACCAAGCCTGGAAAGAAGAAGACCAAATAACAAATGTATTTTACAACTACAGCAAAGCATTCCAAAACAGCTGTCAAAAAAGCCAATTATTTCTCTGTTTAGAAAGAAAATGTTTAAAAAATTACATTTACATACTTTTTTTTTTATGTATTATCATTTTAATCAGGTTTAAATTGCCTTTTTTTTAGCAGAAAAAATGAAAATGTTTTTAGAACACCAAGGAAGATATCTTTTTTTCCCCTCAAAGTCCAATTTTTTAAAATATTTTAATACATGGTTTATTGCCTGAAATATAATGAAAATTTTGGCAAAATACACAATAATAATAAAAACTCTTGTTGTTATGCCACAATATTTATCTGTAGAAAATGCAGATAATTTGAAACAAAAATCTAAATCTGCTGACTTACCAAGGAACTGTGCACGGGCCTGGTGAGCGTTCAAAGCCTGGACCTGCTGTGTGTGCTGCATTGTCATGTTCAGCCACTGCTGTGAGCCCTGTTTGCTGTAGAACTGCGGGGGGACGCACTCCTGCACCTCTCGACTAAGAACAGGAAAACAGAGCCAAGTGTAACCCAGAGCCAGCGAAAAGATCTTTCAGCTAAATGTTTAAAACAAAATATATACATGGTGGGTAAGTAGATGCTGTCCTTGGCACGGTGCTGCAGGGCTGCCAGTCTGGCAATCTGCTGCAGATGCTGGTCGCTGGCCTTCCCCAAAGGAACCACACTCAGCAAGGCTTTCAGGTAATCTGGTAAGATCTAGAAAAAAGGCGTCACAGGGTGACAGATGGAAATTTGGCATCAGGGATGAGAAATGTGAGATATTCTATTCAACCAAAAGGAACTAGTCAGTTTGTCAAGAAACCGCTAGAGGGCTTGCTACACAAGCAAGGCAAGTCCCATTCACTTTAACTTATAGGACTTCACTTTACAAGGTAGAAGGAAACATAACAATAAGGTGTTTCTAAAGTACAATTTTCAGCTCTATAAAAGTATTTAGCATCTAGGGCAACTTTACTGTAGAGACATGCGGTCAGGTGAGGCAGTCATTCTCACCTGCCATCATAAATTGTATACAAATAATACAATAAAGATGTATCCACTAATCTCTGCTACAATTTATATGTATGATTTTAATCATTTTTCTACCCAAAAACACTATGTTGAGACAGCGCTGAGTCCTGCCTCACAGTGTGCAATTTTGTGAAAACTGGGTTGATTGTGGGCCTTTAGCTTACTCAGCGTATGTTAATACTGTAATTTTTAATAGAAATTTTTATTACATGTCCTCACTATTCATTTAATAAGTAATGTGTAGTGTTCACATTCTACATAAAGCCGCACTGAAGAGACATGAGGTGAGGCACGCAGTAGCTCTGCTTCACTATAGAGGGCGCCTATGAGCTCACATTTCTTCATCAGTGGCTGCGAATAAAGTTCTACAGGAGTCCGTTATTTGATGTTTTTTTTCTGACTGACTGCAATAATTGCAGATGTAATATCAAATTGTCTATATCAATTGTCTCAAAGTTGGACTTCAAAACAATGGATGACCAATGTCGTGTCAAAGCATCTTCATAGAGACTGAGAAACCTTTAAAACTAAAAGAAGAAGAAAAAATGTTACTACCCAGAAGGAGAAGGGTATGGACTTCATTAACAAGGAAAGGTTAGGCCAGTGTGCAAATTTTGTGTGCTTGTCTGTGAGAGAGTGTTCATCCTTTGTGGTACTGTGTCTATATCATGGTCTGTAGCATTCACCTTGGTCTTTTATGGAGTCATACTGAACAATTTACATTTTTTATTGGCCTGATATGAACCTGGTTTGTCTAAAAAAAATGCTGATATGAAACCCAGTCAGTAGTTGGCAAATATATTGAGTTCATATGTTGGTGAATCTGCCTTTGAAATAGTCAGTGATTCATCAGCAACAAACCTCACCGAACCACGCTGCTGTACTGGATGTTAATATTTATGAATCTCTTTATATTGTTTTTTAAATTGTAGATCAAAATTGTACCCAAAAAAGGTGTGATCTCTCCATTGACAGTGTGAAATACTTAGCCTTGAAACTCCCCTACTCTCTTTCTTCTTTGTCCTTTGTCTTGGTCCATTTTGAGAAAAAGTTTTCGTATCATCATGTCTGGCTAAATGGCAAAAATTACAACTGTATAGTAGCCTAAACAGAAGGTAACATTCCTTTAGGGCCATTTGTTTTGTTTTTTTCACTACCTGATTATAGAGCATGGTAACGTAGAGTTCGTTGTCGAGTTTAAGAGCCAGACTCCATATGACTCGTCTGAACCAAAGGCTGTAGTTGGCGTCCACCTTCTCTGCTTCTGTAGCAATGTCCAAGATGTACTCACGCTTGTTCAAAGGACGTACATTCTGACCTAGAGAGGAAAATATGTCAGAGTTTAGCACATTTTCTACAGCGTTTGTCTGATTTTCAGCACATAAATGGTAAATTGCATATACTTTATAGCTCTTTACTACTTTCTCAAAAGGCCGAAAGTGCCTCACAGCGACAGTCCATTCACCTTTTTCCAATTTCCTGTTATGGTTTTTTTTGCAACCAATAGTAAAATGTATCTGATCAGAACCAAAGTCCCAATACACCAAACAAACACAACATGGCAGTATTGATTTTTTTAAAGGCTTATTTAAAATTAGTTGCCGTTACCTTTGTGGGTGACCAGGAAGACGGCATATTCATCCAGCGCCTCCAACCTTTGCAGCCCCATTTCAAAACAGAGCTCCTCAATCACATCCAAAGCAACCTAATGTTAAAAATAAAATGGGTTGGGTTTTTTTGCACGGCAACAAATGTAGCCTTTTAAAGCTAGTTCTCTGACATGTTCATAGAAAACAAAGCTTTATCCACATCTGTAGTGAGGGAGTTTTATTCTGTACTTACAGAGCATGTCTTGATTTTTAAGTGCCTTTCGATTCCACCTGGGAGCAGAAACAGTTGTCTCTTGGAACTCCGCCCAGCCTGCACAGAAAAACCAATCAAAGTGACACGTCACATCAGTTTGTATTCTGCAGCTGTTACGAACAACCACTGTTGACACAAAGTGGTGTTTAAATGTGCCGAATGCCAAAGGCAGTAAATGAATTTACAATAACAATATAAAATAAATCCTGTTATAATGTGCATACCAAACACTGAAATACAGAAGGTCTTCTGCAGTAACTTAATTTTAAATTTAAAAAACACTATTTAATTAACAGAATTTTGCTTTTATGATAATACTACCATTGTAATATGCAAAATCAATGCTAAAATAAAATTGAGATAAAGCTGAATTGACATGAGTTAGGATCTAAATATAGTCAAAATGACTCAAATTGAGTTGAGAATATGTTACTCAGTTTTTCAATATTAAGTTGACATTGTTTCAAGAAATTCAAGATAATTGAACTAAAGTTAAAATTTCTCATTGAAGGTTTTGTACAAAAAGTGCATGGGTTCATTACCAAATGTTTAGTTTATACATGTAAGTAAAAACAGTGATTCAAAAGTTTTATAAAAAATAATTCACAGCAGTCTACTGGTAATTTTCATTCACTCACATGGCAGTAAATTCTTTATTTTAGTCTCTTTTTTTTTTTTTTTTACACTTTTTTCAGTCGAAAATAAGTCGAGTATCTGAACTGACCAGCATGGCTTTGAGCTCCATGGTGTTGGGATACTGAGCACGCCCACCATATTGGAAAGTCCTCTTCAGATTCTGCTCACTCGCTTTGGCGATACCTTGTTTGTGATGAGCAGCGGTCAGTCATTTCAACATCAGGACCGATCGGGAGGAATTAACAAACGCGGCTGAAGCTTTTACCTTGGTATGCCATCCCAGGGTTCTCACTGGCATCCTGCAGAAACTTCAGCAGAAACGGCTTCATGACTTCAGAGCAGCGATGGAAAGCTGTAAGGATGTACATCAGCCTCCAGCCTCTCTGACAACTGTCTCTGCATGAAACACACAGACACAGCTTAAAAGGTATCCCATCATTAGTGTTGGTAAACCTCTGCTTTGGGAGTCTCACGGTTTGGAGCTGGTGTTGGTGGTGACTTGCTTCATCACTTGGCAGTAGGCTTCGTCCTTCATCAGACCATGATCCCCACTTAACTAGATTAGAAACCAATGCATGACTCAAGACCTGCAGATGATGCTTACAAATGCATATAAATAAAGTTTTTAACCACAAGAAATCCTGCTCATGTTCGTTTACCCTTAATATAGTGGCGACTAGATCTTGCTCAGTCTGGCCCTTCTGCGGAAAGTCTCCCATGAACTTCATTATTGCTGTAAAATATAATTCAGCTCTTTAATTTTAAATAGAACATAACATACAGATATATATTATATAGAATGTAGAAATTCTCGCTCTGCTTTGTAACATTTGTCACAAAATTTTTTCTGTTTCGCACCTAAGAAAATGTCTGTCGCCACTCTGTTCATGCCACTGTCCGAGAAGTCAATCAGAGATTCCTGGATTGGAGACTGTCATAAAAAGATATGTCTTCTTTAGAAGATCTTGAACTTTAGCACCACCGTATAAAATCTAAAAATGTGAACATAAAATACTGGGGGAAAAAAGGAATGTTCTTGCATTGAAGTAGACCAACCTTGGAGAATTTGACCATATCTGTAGGATCCCTGGCGTCTTTGCCCTTTTTGGCTTTCTGATCCCTACAGGTAAGTAGAACATGACTGTAAATACATTTGTTGTTGTTCCCCTTTCGGCATATCCCTTCATGGGTCACCACAGCAAATCAGATTTCACTGATTCGCACTGGTGGTTTGGTAGAGATTTTTATGACCTTCCTGACACAATCCTGTATTTTATCCGGGACTGGGAGACCCATACTTGGGTTTTGGCTATGACCCTATGACTGTCAATGCATTGAATTGCAATCTAATTGGATTAAATTTAGAGGGCCTATACTGTGCTATTGTTAACCCTTTTATGGTCAACAATATCCATCTATATGATAGTATATTACCTTTGGTACACAAAAGAACAATTTTTTAAAATTGAATATTAGTTATTTTTCTTAGTTATTTTCCAACTCGGAAGTAAGACGACCCGATCTCTGAGGCAACGCCTTTCGTGGGTGCCACCCATTTCATGGCATCAACCTAAAGCTGGCCTCGGCACCCTGTCTCACCCACGAAAATAAACAAAAAATGGATGTGCATATTGTCCATTTAAATTGAAAGCGTTTAGCCAATCACCGCTAGCTCCATGGAGAAAATGGGTGTGTGAGTTTGCCTTGGGGCGGTGCTGGCAGTGCAGACTCTTCCTGGAAGGGGCTGTTCTCACTAGTGTACGTCAGCTTGTGAGAACCCGCTCGTTTTCGTGGGTTGGAAGGGGCTGGTGCTCAGAGCACAGGTTTTTAGAGGAATACTCAGAAATGTGTTAATGGATGAAAATACCGCTTTTGGGTTTCTTTTTGTGAGGAATGGACATAATAATACACTTAAAAGCTCAAGAAATTTATTTTGCGTGGCATAGGCCCTATACATGGTACTAACTTCTTGGTCCTCTGCGCCTCTCTGAAGTATTTCTTGGCAAACTCGGTCATCTGATACTGGTTGCTGTGCAGCGGTAAGTCATCCAGTTCTTCACTGAGACCTTCCCCATACATCTCATTTACCACCTGACACACAAAACCCACATCACCAAGAGATTAACGTTAGGAAAAGATTTTGTATCTACACACAAAATAGGAATTAAATGTATCCCCCTGTCTGCACCTCAGTTGAAATGTCCAGCTCATGAGCAGCCACAGCTGAACCCATCGCTACGGCAATGGCGGCAGATGCAGCGACTCGTCCATGTCTGTCCCTAGGCTCCACCCGTTCAGGAGGCAGAACCAGGAAGTCAGGGGCAGCGACAGGGCGGACGTGTTCGCTCGGAAACACTCCGGACTTACCATACACAGCCCCAAACCTCCATCCTATTTATGAACACAAACATAAAAACATCACTAAAAAATGTACTTTAGTAAGAGAATGGAGAAGATAACTGAAAAATCACCTGTCTCTGTTTTTTATCTTTGCGAAAATAAGTCACATCATGCAAGAAGAAAAAAAAAGGTATAGAGCCCCAAAAATCTCAGAAAATTCACTTTTTGTGTGCATAAAAAACAATTCACTTTCTGGCATTACAAGGTAAAAAAAGCAATTCACTGCATAAACTGAAAATATTGCGACATCTACATGTCTAAAGTTTTATCAAATGTAAGCTGTTTTTTCCCCCTAAAGATTTAGCCTATAAATCTGCCAAAAGCATTCAAATGAAACATTCTGTACCTTTTTACCCTCAAAGGATAAATGCAAAAGTCATTTTGAAAAATGGTAAATTGGATATACCAGTACTTATGTATAGCGCTTTACTGTCTTCTCCCAAAGTACTTTACAGTCACAGTCCCAGTCCCACACACACACACATTCATACCTATAGCAATTTGGGGTTCAGTGTTGATCTAGGACACTTTGACATATGGGCGGGGAGAGTGGGAAACTGAACCTGCCATGCTCCAATCAGAGGTTGACCGCTCTACCTCTGCACCATGGCCGACCAATTATCAAAAACGAGATCTACATTTTTCTTGTATCGTAAAATATAGCTGTCAGGTCTTTAAATCAAATTAAATTGGTTAATTTGTAATACAAACATGTTAGGATGGAGTGGATGGAAACACCTGTTTAAAACAGAATCAATGTGAAATTGTGTCACATTCCTCAAATTTGTGTTTTTACAGATTTAATTTGAAAGAATAGCTTTACAGTTTTTCCTTCTTTCAGATTTTCTCTGAATGACAGAAACAAACTTCTCACCCTTATCTGAAATGTAGCAGCTGCTCTGCAACGCAACACTGAAGCCTTTTTTTGTAGTTGCTTTGCAATTTAATTATAGTTTGTTTAATGAAAATAATAATTGGTATTAAAAATTAAAACCCAACAAAATCAAAGAAACTTACACAAACTAATGAAAAAACTTTCACACCTACCAAACTCAGGAGTGTCTCTCTTGAGCTCTTCGAGAAGCATTACCTTCTTTCTGACAATGCAGCCATACTGTTTTCCTGAAAGCACACAAAAGCAAATATGGTAACAGACCTGACAAGAACCAAAAATGATCATGGAGGCCTAAAAGACCCACTTTAATGAAAGTGGCCTTTTTAGTGTTTTAACATGTTCTTGTGGCCATTTTCTGATGATGGAGACATAGAAAGAAAATGAAGCTTAAAATTGCATTTCTAAATATGTATTTATTCAAATCGCTGTGAATTAGGAGCAGACAAAAATTCCATTTGAAAAAGATTGTATTTGTGACATTGAATATAATGTTTGACGGGGCAAAAATTTTTGCTCTGCTCCATTCTGATACATAAAAACTGTGTGACTGGATAGCTCCAGAATTGCTCAACATTTTTGTTGGACCGGTAATAATAGGTTGGGGCTATTAGGGGCTGTAAATTAGTGGGAGTGTGTAAACAGTTGGGTGACAAGAAGGGGAGTGGGTTTACTCCACTCCATGCCCACAACTCAGAGGAAATTTTCTAATGAACTCTTGCAAAAACAATGTTCTAAAATAAACGACATTTTCCAAAACATTTTTGGCTAAAAACAGCATACCGTAATCATATTTAAAACCCACTGGGAAAATAGATCAAAAGATCATCAGAGTGTGACTTTATTTTAAAAAAAACAATGTGAACTATGTTTTAGTTGTGTGTCAGAGTCTCACCGGCTTCCAGCCCTTTCATGTACTGCAGGCGGATGATGTCGCCTTTGTGGAAGCTGAGGTGAGCCCTGTTCTCAGTGATGTAGTTCCTCACCGCCACCACATACTCAGAGTCCTTACAAACACCAATGCTTACATGTAGAGTTCTTACGCAAATTTTACATGTGAAAACAATCAGTTTAACAATAAAAACTTCAGATGTCCCAAACTCTCACACCTTCTTGAGCTCAGTGAGGAAGTGGTCGATCATGTGCTTGACCTGAGGGGCTTTGGCGGAGAACAGGATAAGCTTCTCGTTGGTCAGGTTAAACTCCAGCATGTCGTTAGATGGTATGGACACAAACAGGATGTCCGAGTAACTGCACAGGAAGTCACATACCAACTTTAAGCCAATGTTTAAAGCAATTAGATATACATATGTTTGTCATAAACACACCAAATGAAAACTACAAATTAATACTGCAACATATATAATATTTCTATTTAAAAATTTCCATAAAACCACTTTCATTGTATGAATGTAATGTTTGAGGATAACCTGTAAGGTCTCAACACTCTGAAGTAATCGGAGGCCGAAGAGCCGCTCTTCACTAACTTCAGCAGCTTGATCCCTTTGTGAGACACAGACAACACCTGCACTCCTGTCCCCACACTACCCTACAAATACAAAACACCATGACAACAAGCTGAAGACAAGAAGCACACAATTCACAAATATGAGAAACAGTGAATCAATTTTCCAGTTTTCCATAATATTACTGACAGAAGCTGGGAATAGTCGGGAGAAGTAGATCCCCCATGAGTCTTTGGCCATGGCGACAACTTTCTTCTTCATGTTCTCGTCATGAGAGCCCAAAGCTTGATCAACGTTATTCTCCGCTATCAAAGAAGTAGAATAGTCAGATCCTGACTGTAAATGAGCAAATCTGAGTTTTGTGTTCTTTTCTGTACGACAGAGTCGGAATGTGGTTTTTCCGTACCAAACAAAGCTTTCATCTTCTGTCTCTCCTCATGAGTAATGCGTATGCAAGCCTCAGAGAAGGTGTCATGTACAATCTGTGAAAAAAAGTAGTTCAGTTATTAGAATTAAACATGAACGCTCCAACAAGATAAGTGTCAAACCATCCATCCATCCATCCATCCATCCAGCCATCCATCTTCTTCTGCTCATCCGGTTCAGGGGGCAGCAGTCTCAGCAAAGATGACGGCCACTTCCTCCAGCTCCAGCTGGGGGGGCCCTGAGACTTTCCCAGGCCAGCTGAGAGACATAGTCTCTCCAGCTTGTCTTCCCCAAGCCTCCGCCCAGTGGGACATGCCCAAAACACCTCCCCAGGGAGGTGTTCAGGGGCCATACGAACCAGATGCCCGCGCCACTTCAACTGGCTCCTCACTCGTCAACAAGACAGGTGTCAGTTTGGTACAATTTATAGGCAATCAGAAGAAAGCTACAGTCAAAAATGTAAATTACCATTTCAAATTTTTGATCTATACAGTGCCTCATCAAAAATAGTTTAAAAATGTAGGACAATTTCAGACAAGAAAGTCACTGCACATGCTCTGTAACACACCCAAAATCAGCAGGTTTATTGTTATGAGGATAAAAACTAAGAATATATGTTTCAAAAATGTATAAGATGATAGGAATTACATTAGTTATGTAAAAACACACAATTCAATAAAAAAACACAAGGAAATATTGTCCAGAAATGATCAAAACTGCAACCAGCGGATGATTTTGGACATTTTAGGGTACTGTTAAAAAAAATGTTGCACAATTTCCAACGATTAATATGTTTAACTTAATTTTATGTACCTTTTTTAAAGTAATTTGAAAAACAGATTTGGAGGTTTTCGGTCAGGGGAGGAGGACGGGGGAAAGAAAGCTACCACCCCAGCAAAAAGATCTGCCTCCCCATTTGCACCCCAACTTTGACTAATATTAGTATCATTATTAACAGATAGACAAAGAAGTCAATAATGCAAGCTTCCTCAAGCATAGCAAAAAATACCAAAAGCAATATTTTTAAATGAAATCATGAGCTCCTCAAATGATTTGCTATGACCCTGTATTGTGTATGCCAATTAATCTGGGTCATCAGCCCCCTAGCCTTAGCCAGAATCCAGGCTGTTTTCTTGCTTTGGCGAGAGGAAATTCTTATTTTTGGAAAACTTGTCAAATAATAACTCATCATAAATAAACTGTTTGATATACGTCTTTTAGATCCTATCATTCCAGCATTACCAGGCTTGGTTGATTCGAATTGTTGCAAGCTGATTATTTTTGTATATAATTTACAGGCAGTTAGGTTTGGTATCAAATAGAAATAGAGCAAAATAAATTTGTCTTTAACAAACCTGTCTGAAGATCAGGTCCAACACCAGAGGATTGTTCAAAGTCTCTTTAGGATAGAAAACCTGCAAAGAGTAAAATATAACGAGTTCTCTTTAAGTTTTTAAATTTGACACAAGGTCAAAAAAAAGATGAGCTGAAATAAAAGTTGAGATAAAACCTGCCTCTTTTCTCATATAGAGCTTCCATGGAACGTTGGAGTAGGTGTAGTAGTCTTCACTGTTTTTTCTGTGGAGTTGAGTCTGAATGATCTCCCCCTCTGTGGGCAAATCTCTAGAGACTAAAAAACAAATAAAAGTAATGCCTCACGAAAGTTTCAAATGTCTGTTTTATATATTTTTTTCTGTACATATACGTGATTTAATTTACATTTTTTTATTTTGTTGTGATTATATCAAAATTATTGAAACTTTGTTGAGATTTTAGATTTTCTTTTTTTTTTTTTTTAGATTTTCTGCGATGTTTTGAGCTTTGTGAATGTGGAATTTTTTTATAAATACCTAGAGGAGGGGTGGGGCTTATGCTGGAGCTGGCTGTCCCTGGAAGGTGAGATTTAGTTGGTTTAGCTGCCTTGATGTTGTCCTCTTCTTTGGGCTGAGGCTTTTTCTGAGACTTAGAAAATAAAATGAAAATGAAAATGTTACTTTCCTGTGGGCTTTTGTGTGAGGGTGCTGCAGTGCTGGGACGTACTGGCCTTGGTGGGTTTGCCATTTGATCTTTAAGGATCTCCATAGCTTCATCATGAGGGTCAGGCTTCTTCATAAATGTTTTTCCATCACTTCTCCTGCACACAGATCATCACATTAGCGCACATTAAAACAGATCATCTGTATTATTTGTGTGACTTACTTTTGCGTAGGCGACCCAGAAGAAGACTTAGTGCCTGTAGGTTGATGCTGTTTGATGATGTCTTTAATGTCATGGCTGGGATCCATGCGCTCTGTGTTACTCGAACTAGAGTGGACCACGTCCTCAGCAGGGGGGGTACGTGTCGGAGCTAAAATCAAAATCAAATCAAACACACATAAATGAACAAATAGTAAAATTACAGACTAAACCTTCGTAATCTTATAAAAGATTTCTAATTAGCTAAAGAGCAAATTTGAAGCTTAAATAATGATGGATTAAAACTCAGAACACCAAACTTCAGTGAGATCTGCTGGGATTTTTTTTCTTGATTTCAAATTAAACTTTGTGTTTTAAAGTTATATATTTACAATATCCAGGGTCCAATAATGAACGTGTAAGTTGACTTTCAACTTAAAGGCTTCTGAGAAGAGAAAATCTAGCACTGTGACAACCAAGTAGGCTGAAATGGCTAGTATAGCAGCTGGAAGGTTTTGTTTAGCCCCACATCTATTTGCTGAAATTATAAAGTATGTTTTTTGCATTGCCTTGGAGGACTAACAACATGACTTCAATGTTTTTTGAAGAGTGTTTTTTAAGGCAGCAGTGGATGCAGATTATCTTTCATGTTCCTCAAGTACCCTCTGGTTTTATCAATATATTTTTCTCTGTTCAGCTTGTCAACTCAGACATAACCTCAAGAAATCCTGTAATTTGCCTGTTATTTGGCATCAGTTTTACTGCGGATAGCCTTCTTTGATCCAACTCTCTGCATTTCACCAATGTTAGATGCAATGTCAAATGCAATGTTTTAGGAGTAGCACAAGGAAGAAAGCACTTATTGAAGTTGCAATAACTCACTGCAATTTCAGCTCCAGCACCTACTGCTGTAGGTCTCATGATAAAATTTTAGACTTTTTGCAGACCTCTTAGCATTTTGGAATTTACTCTCAGGTTGCTACAACAACCATACATGAACGCCTTAGCAGCCTTAGCAAGAGGTAAGTAGTTTTTTTGTAGTAACAAACAGTGTCTCAGGTATAGAACGGTAAATCCGCAGTCCCAATGCTTAGTAACAATCGACTAATAAGTGTACTCATCTTGATATTTATGGAAGGATATATCGATGTTTTTTGGTATTTCATTTTAACTTCGATCACTTTTTCCTCAGATAACATTTCTTTTTGTGAAATAACATTTACAGAAGATTTTAAACTTTTTTTTTTATTTTTTTAGGATAATAAGCAACAATTTTCTTAATTTGACAAGTATTATAATTAAAAATAATCATTTATCTATTCATAACTTTACCAAAATTTCAAAAGATGTAATGGCTGCCCTAATTTTTTCAATGATCTCACTATATATCTGAGCAGTTTAACTTCAAATAACCTCGTATTTATTTGTTTGTTTATTTGTTTGGTTGTTTGTTCAGTAACACTGAGATGGGCAGAAGTGTTGAACACACAGCTTTTCCTGTCAATCTGCGTTTAAGTGAAGATGACACAGATCTTCTAAACGGTAAGCCAATTAGAAAAGAGTCACTGTGTGGTATTCTGAGAAGTTTAGGAATAAGAAAGACCTGGTGTGAGGGAGGATTTGGAATCAACCAGATTATTATGAAACTTACAGTAGACAGAACCAGGAGGATCTGTTTGTAATTAATAATATTCAGTTGACTGACGATTAATGTTGTTAAAGTTTAGTAAGTCAATAGCAGTGTAACAGCATCATTTTTTCTCATCAAAACTTACTTGTTTTCCTCTGAACCGCAGAGGGCTTGTAGGACTCATCACTCGCTTTGGTCTGCAGAAAAACAAGGAGTAAAAGAAAAAATAATTGCACCTTTCACATGTAAAACAGCAGAAAATCAAGAAAGTAATGCAGGAACCCAAAATTCTTTTAGTTTTATTATTGAGTTTTCTTCATTAAAGTTCCACTCCGTTCATATTTTTATGTAAATTAAAAGCGTTCCCAGTGGTCATTTAATTATGATCATGCTGCTTTCAGCCGAAATCAAAAACCGGTGTCATTTTCCAGGATATAGTTTGTGCAGAGCGGTAAGAGTTCATTTAAAATTCACCTCTGAGTTGAAGCAAGACTGTTGGTGCAAAGTATGCCTGTCCCCTTCCCATCATCAGTTTTCGCTCTCTCCCGCTAGCTTACAGCCCCTCCAACCTAACATTATCAGTGCAACAAAAATTGCGAGCAATATTGGAGCTATCCAGCCGTCCAGTTTTGAGCCAGATGCCAGGATGGACGAGGAGAACAAGGACGTACATGGAACTAGTTGTCTACTAGTGGATGCTTCTTCCGATTTACAGCAAATTTGAATAAAGAAATACTCAGAAACGCAATTTTAAGCTTTTCTGTCTTTATATATGTCCTCCATCATGAGAATAAAATGCCACAAGAACGTGTTAAGAACAAGATTTTCATCGGAGTGGATCTTTAAAGGGTCGTAGATGGGAACTGTCAGAACACTGTATGGCATAGCTGACTACCGGGTGTTGTTATGCATTAAGAGGAGTCAGCACAACACACTCACAGGGCTGTGTGTGAGTGAGCTTTGCTTCAGTTGGGTGGGATGTTGTGTAGGAGGTGACTGGGGAGCTGGAGCAACAGGGGGAAAGGAGGACAGCATCTGTTGCTGGATTGCAATGGCTTGCATGGTCATCTGCTGGGCCTGCACCAAAGAAACCCACACATGGAGCACAGTATGTAAAACCCTTTACTGCAGAGAATTCTTTTCAGCATAAATAAGGGCTAAACTGCTTGTGTGTGAAGCTAGAAAACTTCAAGAAAATTTCATTTTACTTTTTTTTAAACAGAAAACAGAGTTGTTCAAGAAAAAGACAGTTTCACACCAGAATGATTGCTTGCTGATTGATGATGGCCTGTTGCTGCTCAGTTAGTATTGTCTGCTCCAATCCTGAAGGAGAACAAACAAACATCTTGAGAAAAGATTACACAGGGGAGCAAAAGTAAAGTTTCCACTACTGGATGCAAAAAATGAAGTTCTTCACACACTTACATCTCTTACCAAAGTTGAACGCACATTGAAATAACCATTAAAAAAACACAATTTATTTTAACAAAATTAGCTAAAACTTGTCTGAAAATCCATCATGCCCACACATTTCTGGCCAACCCATGCTAGAAATTCCAACCTGCACTCTTGCTTTGTACCTGGGACACCTGTCATCACAGGTAAGCCTGCCACAACAGGTGAGGTTGGGAGTGAGGGAACCCCTGGCAGTCTGTGGACACCACTAACAGGGGATGCTACATCAGTAGCTCTGTCTGAGAAAAGGGTGGAGGTGGGAACGGCAGCAGGTTTGGCAGGAGGCAAGGGGGTGGGAGTCATTCGAGGGGCAGGAGTGCTTGGAGAAGAGGTAGGGGGTTGGTATGGGGGTAGGGGTCGGTTATAGTAGTGGTACTGTTGTTGTGGCTGCTCTTGCTGTTGCTCTTGCTGTTGTTGTTGTTGGAGGTGGTGGTGGTGGGAGAGTATCGGCATGGTGGGAATGGGGGGCATCATTCCCCCTGCCACTGGCAGCACTGGAACAGCTTGAGGATCAGCAGGCAAGTAAGAGCGTTACAGTCAGGGACAGCCATGGATGTAAGGGTACTGCTGTTGTAACTTAGACGGTTTTTTATCAGAATAAACACAAGTACACGCTTAAAAACGTCTCTAAATATCCTTAAAATTGATTCAAGAAGAAGAAAATACTGGTTCTATGGAAAGGGACCCTTTCTGAATTGGAGCTGTTATAAGATTTCACCAACAAAAAGCATACATGTACATATCGGATAAATATGATTTTACCACATAATTAACCTAAAAAAGTTTGAATGTTGAAAAAAATGAAGCAAATAGGATGTCAGACACCCAAAAAGTAAATGTATGAATTGCTCATTTATAAAAGAAAGTTTAATAGCAAGATTAGGGATGTAATAGATACATTTATTCATCTTCTAAACATATTTTGTCCCTTCTGGGGTCACGGGGCTGCCGGAGCCTCTCCCGGCCACTTGTGGGCGAAGGCAGGGGACATCCTGGACAGGTCACTAGTCTGTTGCAGGGCCACAAATCACATACCCATGTACACTCACACCTATGGACACTTTAGAGCATGGGTGCCCAAAGAAGGGCCTACGGGCCAAATTTGACCCCCCAAAGGTTGTCTTTTGGCCCGCCAAGTCGTGCCTGTAGAAGCCGGGGAGTGTTTAGTTAAAACTCCTTAACCTTTCCCAATTATTCATGGAGCAACAACGGCAGTAGCAAACGGATAAGAGGCATATTACACAAATATGGGAGGAGGATTCTTTTTTTTCTTGAGATCTCTTCTCAGGCTGTTTTTTTTCAGCAGTCCGTGGCTGTACTTAAAGAGTACAACATACGCCGCCACTACGAGACTAAAGACGCAGTTTTATCCAAGCACAAAGGTGAGGCGCAAAAGACAAATTCTAGGGAGTTCCAATCTAGACTTCTTTCACATAAAGCCACCCTCATGATGCCGGCAGCACAGGACAGCGCCACATCTACGAAAGTTCTGCGTTAATTGCCAAGAGTGGGAGATTGAGAGAGAATCAAAGAAAAATGTTACTTTTTATTCTCACTTTTGTGTTTTACCTTGAAAAGTACCAAATACAAATTAATAATCTAAACAATATTCTTTATTCTCTCCTTTTATTTCATGACATGCAAAAAGTATTGTATTTGGCCCACTTAGTCAGTTTCTCTTCCTATTGTGTCTCTAGTATTTTTGCCTTTTTATGTAATTGTAACGCAAACAAGAAGATGTCCAATCAGAAGTTCGCTTCTACCAAGTTGGATCAATTCCAACTGTCTGAGGGTGAACCACATCAAGGGATGGTGGTTGTGTGCACTAAACATATGATAACACTTTTTTTTCATAGCACTGCACAAAAAAAACAGAATAAATGAAAATGGCAGTCTGAAATACCCAAAATTCATCCCAGCTAAACCAAACAGTCTATTCAAGAAAAGGATCAAATCTCTCCAAGTTTCACTGCAAATGTTGCATCTTTGCAGTGTTTTGAAATAGGCTGGAATTTTTCAGGCTTTGGATGAGCAAGGACAGTCAATGTATGAGGTCAAAATCAATAATTAAAACATATAATGTGTTTCTAATTGTGTCCAAAAAATAATCAAGTACTACAGGTTACCTCAAGGTAGACTGTTTTTGGGAGATGGATGGTAAAACAAAATAAGTCTGTGATGTCAAATTCGTGATGATCAAAAACAGGCAAAATAAAAACAGTACAGAGCACAACAGTACACAGCCTCACAACAAAGAAAAAACAACAAAAAACACAAAGAACACAGATCTTTTACCTCCTGGATGTATTCCTGGTGGATAAGGCCGGCCAGAAGGTGCAGAGCTCTCCTCATCTCCTCCTTTTCCTGTGATCCCAACACCTCCTCTTCCTTTCATCCTCGCTGTTAAGCCTTCTGGTCTGTCCATATCCTGTTTGGTAGACCGGATCAACAGAGATGATCAGAATGGACTGCACTATGTGAGGAATTGGATGTAAAAGCAAAAGCAGAAAGTGTGAGCCCACTACAAAAAAAGAAACAAGTAAAGCATCAAAAATGGGAACGTGCTGTGCTGGTTAATTCCGAACCTCATAGGGAGTCAATTAAGAGCTGCAGGAACCGAATACTCTCCAGGAAGTACCGTACATAATGTATTAGGAGCTCACAAAAACAAAGGTCTGTGACAAGCTGACATGTAATAAAAATAAAATACACTTCTTTTTTTAAATAAATTACATTTTTTATGGTGAAACTCCATTTAAATAGATTCTTTGGGTTTGAAGTATTACTGTTATTTTATGTTAATAAATAAAGATGCACGTATTTTGACCTTTTTAGTCATTAGTTTATGCTTCAACATTATAAAAAGCATTAAAATACTGTATCCAGGTCTTAGAAACGCGACAAAATAGCATGTCAAGATGTTTATTTTCTATGTATAAAGAAAAACAAACATTAAGTATTTAACAATTACTCTTTAGTTAACTTTACAAGCTTTTTACATATATTTTTTTTACATGTGCTTAAGTGCAAAGCCTTTAAAGCCATAGACATCTGCATCGGGACGCTGCGCACTGTTACTGTCAGCTACGGTAGTTTATTCAGTAACCTAATCTTTCTTGCTTTTCAGCTTCACAAAGAGAGTGGACGGATCACATGTTTCAGTCATCCATCAACATTATGGTCGATTCACCCTCAGATGTCAGGCGGGGGAAGAGCCACATTACACTTTAATACTGTTCTAAGTTCCAGCTTTAAGGATTTTTAAACCTTTACCTCTCATTTTTTAAAATTATTTGGTTTGATCTTCTTTATTTTTCAACATGTACTAACAGGGGAGGTGCAAAATATAGCTTAAAATATACATACATTTTATAAAATGAAAATACTTTTTAAAATTGAAAAATAAAAATCAAAAATCTTTTTAGGCATGTCTATACGAGGATTACTTTTTTCTGTGTGGGTTTTCAACGTTTCTTGGTAAAAAAAAAAAAAAAGTAGCGAAGTTACGAATTTCTTGTCTAAGTGAACGAAATCAGCGGTGAGGCCCTGGCAACCCCTGAACCTTCCATGCACCCAGACTGCTCTGCACACACTGACTGAGCTTCTTTTTCTAATCGTCATAAACAATGATTTCTTTTTAATAATTTGTTTGCATATTTCTCGTCAACTGGTTCAAGTTTGTGACTCATTTAGCCTTTTTTATCCACTAAAAATGCATAGATCAATATCAAGTTTTATTTGGGCAAGTTTCGTCTTTGACCAATGCAAGCACTGGACAGTTTTTATAGTTTTAACAGATTAAAGATGAGTAGATTTTGTCAAGAGCAGATTGCCAGTTCATCTGAAATATTGACACTGAATTCCTCCTCCCATTTATTTTTAACATTATCAAGGGGTCTCTTTAATCATTAAATAATATACGTTACCAGTGGTCTATTTAAGCCAAGTATTTTATTTTTTATATATATTTTGTCCAGAAGAGTTTCTGATGACAATGTTGGGAGACCTTTAAAACAGGACGAGACAAAGCTGTGTATTTATAAAAATCTAAGGAAATGTGATCTGGGGATCCTAAAGTGTGTTATCAGATACTCAAA
This sequence comes from Oryzias latipes, assembly GCF_053564925.1. Taxonomy (NCBI): domain Eukaryota; kingdom Metazoa; phylum Chordata; class Actinopteri; order Beloniformes; family Adrianichthyidae; genus Oryzias; species Oryzias latipes. Next base: position 9,023,255 of record NC_136244.1, read on the forward strand.
AGATGTGAAAATTCCTCTTACATACAGTACATGTCTTTGAGAAAATGCTCGCAACTGGCGAGTGTTAATTTAGGACCCTTCAAAAAAAGGCTATTGCAATAGACATTCCTCTATCCCAGAAAAAGTTATATCGCGATATATTTAATTATCGTTTTATTGCCCAGCCCTATGGTCACATTGAGGCAGGTGTATCCAACACATCAAATGTTTAATGTTAGAGGACCAATAATAATATTGAAAATTGGTCAGAGTCAGACTTCCATGCAAGTCTTCTTATTCTGAGAGTTTTTATTTTTTTGATTCATATGAAAATAGAAATTGTTTTATTCCATTAAAGATTGGGAGTGATTGAAAAAAGAAACAAAAGCTGTGGCATGATATTAATTTTAATAATATTTATTCTCCCTCCCAGTGACAATGGTAGGAAATTCCATTGGTCTAGATCTTTTTTCAAATTGTTTAACAGTGGTGAAAGTTTGCCTCATAAAGATCTTTAAATTGCTGAGGTACCCAGATGTCAAAGTTTTACATTTTATGAGTACACGTTTTGATAGACAGAGACAAAGAGTGAAGTGAAGTGGGTTGGTAAGAGGTGTAAACAGGGATAAGTTCACTTTTCTTGGGGGCGGCTGGTGCAGCGGTAGGGTGGTCGACCCATGATCATAATATCGCAGGTTCGATTCCCAAGTGTCAAAGTTTCCTTGGGCAAGACACTGAACCCCACCTTGCCTCTGGTGGTAGGTTGGCGCCAGTATTCGGCAGCGGAGCCGCCACCAGTGGGTGAATGGGACTGTAAAGCGCTTTGGACCTTTGAGTATAGTAGAAAAGCGCTATATAAGTATACGCCATTTACCATTTCTGCATATTGACTTTAAATCCAGAAAAATTTTCATAGATATTGAGCAAATTGACAAACTCGTAGATTAGATATTAGAAAGTTAGATGTAGAAACATGTCATTAGCAAACAGAGATACTTTGTTTCACACCATTTCTTGTTATTATTTTTACTGCATAGCTATTGCCAGTGGCTCATTTGCCAGCGCAAACAGAAGGGTAGTCTTGTCTAATGCCACGTTGTAAATCACTTCTCACCCGGTCCTCAGGGAACACTGTCCTACATGTTTTCCATGTTGCCCTGCGTATGCACATATGATTTGGCTCATCATAAGGCTCTGCAGAAGCCTGACAATGACAGTCATCAGAGGCAGGTGTGTTTGAGCAGGGTTGGATTTAAAAAATGGAGGACAATTTTCCCCAAGGACCAGGGTTGGGAAACACTGTTGTAAATGAAATAAGTTTGATAAATTATTATTTGTCCGGATAGAAGCCACAGGTAATGTATAGCGTTTTGATCCAGCGTATGAATTTCTGTCCAAAGCTGATGAGATCTAGAGTGTAAAAAATATAATCCCATTCCACCCAATCAAAGGCTTTTTCAGTGTCAAAAGCTATTACTACTTCTGTAGCCTGGGATGGATTGGGGTTGTAGAGAACATTAACAGAAGAAGCCTATGAATATTAGAGGATAACCGTTTATTCTTAATGAATCCCAGTTGGTCCTAAGTGCAGGTAGTACGGTTTCAAGCTGTTGGGCTAACATTTTAGCTCAATTTTTGGTTTTTAGTGGTAAGAGCTGCTTTCTAAAGGATTTTTCTCAATTTGAAGAATAAGGAAAAGATTCTCAGTATACTGAGGTTAGTGGAGGAATGAACTTGTTAGTAAACTTTTATTTTTATTTATTTATTTTTTTTAAGGGCTGCAGGGTGGCGCAGTGGTTAGCGCTCTTGCCTCACAGCAAGAAGGCTTCCGGTTCAAATCCTGGCTGTGGGACATGTAAAACACAACATCAATGGGGGGCCTTTCTGTGTGGAGTTTGCATGTGTTCCCCGTGCATGCGTGGGTTTTCTCCAGGATCTCCAGCTTCCTCCCACCGTCCAAAAACATGCTTCATAGGTTGATTGGCAACTATAAATTGTCCATAGGTGTGAGAGTGAATGGATGTGTGATTGAGGATATTCCACCCTCGACAGACTGGCGACCAGTCCAGGGCATCCCTTGCCTACGCCCAAGAGGCCGGGATAGGCTCCGGCAACCCCGTGACCCCGAAAGGGAATAAAACAGAATAAAACGGTTAAGAAGATGAATGAATGAAAGTAAACTTTTTAAAACGTTTGCTTGGGAATCCTTCAGAGCCAGGGCTTTTAATGTTTTGCATTGAATTCATAGCTTGAGGTTCTGATTCTGTGGTTGTTCTAGGTCAGCTGCTATATGTTTAGTAACAGAGGAAATGTTTAATTTATCAAAAAAACAGAGATAGCGTAGGGTAAAATGTGTAAAAAGTTTGGGTTGAGAATGAGATGTATATTTATTTTGATAATCGTCTGTTATTCAGATATGCACTGAGCTGTGTTTTTCTGGCATATCTGCTGTGAAAGGATCCTACCTATTTTTTGCCATGTTTATAGTTTTTTTGTCCGGATTTATTGATTTGAGTAACAGTATGTTTGGTTGAAAGAAGATTAAATTCAGTTTGAAGCAACATTCGTTGGTTACATAAAGATGAAGGGGTTGTAGCTAGTTCTTTATCTTAGTTAGTATGTCATCTGTTAATTTCTTGATGCGTTCAAGATTAATTTTGTTTTTATGGGTGCAGTATGAGATAATTTGCCCTCTTAAATATGCTTTCATTGATTCCCATTTTGTTAAGAAAGGTATCTCTGGTTTTTGATTATGTTCTTAAAAAATTATTTTTCAGATAAGATGAATTCCACAAACCTTTCATCTGAGAGCCATTGTTTATTCAAAGCCAGGGATGGTAAAGCAGGTTGTGAAGCAGCTAACTGCAGCTTCAAGAGCAGTGGGCTGTGGTCAAAAATGATTATTGCATTATAGTCACACTGGGTAACAAGTGGTATAAGAGTTTTTTCAAAATAATAATCTATTTGTGAACATGTTTGTAAACTGGAGAGAAAAAGGAGTATGACCTAGAATTGGGATTCAGGAAATGCCAAACATCAGATATCTTTTATGTGTGGAGAAACAAATCAACTATCTGAGCAACTTTAGAACGGTGTATAGGGTTGGATGAACTACAGTCCAGCATGGAGAAGCAACAGTTAAAATCACCTGCTAATATAAGCGAGTGTGTGTCCATATCTGGAAAATGAAAGAAAAAAGTTTTAAAGCAAAAAAAAAAGAATGGTCGTCCCGATTAGGAGTGTATATGTCGGTCAAAATTAATGGAGTTTTGGATCATCTACCTGTAAAAATAATGAACCTGCCTGAAGAATCTGCCACCATTCTTGACATTGTAAATTAAATATTTTTATTGATTAAAATGGCTGTTCCCCTTAAATTACTGCCAAAATTGGAGTGAAATATTTGGCCTATCCATTGTCCTCTTAGTCTGAAATGATCCACTCTACGCAGATGCGTTACTTGAAGAAATGCAATACCTACATTAAGTTGTTTAAGGTGTGTGAGCACCTTTTCCCTCTTTGCAAGGTGGTTTCCAACTTATTAAATTTACCTGACAGCTCACAGCTCTGTTCAGATTATTAGCCATATCAGCCATTATGTAGTTTGGGTGAGAATATACTGAAGTGTGGAAAACCTCCTTCAGCAGGTTTACAACCGAAGCTCAGGTCAACGGCCTCCGGGACATTCGCGATTCGAATATTGGATCGCCTCAGTCTTCCTTCCATGTCCATACACTTTCTTGCAGACTTTCTCCTCCACCCAAAGTTTACTGACTGTAGTTTAGAGACTCAATACATCGTCGGAGCATTTGATCAGACTGTCCTCCATGTCCGTGACTTTTTTTTCACAGAGTCAAGGTTAGAGTGGAGCAGTGAAATGTTGCAAACCACTTCATTTCTCAGTGAGTATATCTTTCAGCTCTGACCTGAGCAGCGTAGAGATGTCCTCTTTTATTGTAGCGAGGATTTCAGCTTTGGTGTCTGTCATGGCGTTGGTTAGCTTGTTAGTCTGTTATTTCTTTTGATCGGCGCTAGCCTTGTTAGCTGTTGGTCAGATTCTTCCCATGTAGGTACATTTTGCAAGTTGGTTGCCATAAAAAGTAAAAGCTGGATAGAAAAAGCTTGAGGATTATATTACTTGCCGGTTTGGGGTGTATCAAGTGGCAAAAATTTAATTTCATAATAACATTCAGTTGAGCTTCCCAAAACATGTCCTACTCGTTCAATTTTAACCACAGAGCTTAAACTTCATGCTAAAATGCACTAATAGTTCTATTCATACTGCCCCGAAACAACTGCCCCGAAACATTTAGTGTTAACACTTGCAGAACATTTAGTAACTGCTGTGCTAATATTTAGATTTTTAATAGTTATTTGGCCTTTGAGACAATACAAAACGAATAATTTCCATAATAAACATATAAAGATCAGTGTGGGCACTTACAGTACCATCTGAGAGAACAGGGTCAAACAGGCTATCGAGGTAGCGGTCCATTCCTCTTTGAGTCTGACCGTCACTGTAGGCATCCGACTCTGCTGGAAAACAACGAAGAAACTTGTAACACCATCTCTACATCCATTTAAACGCTTAAAAGAGGATTGGCGAGTCTGCAACCTGGTTCTAATGCTGCCTTCTATTGCTGCCACTGAATATATACATGTAGTTTATTTTAATCTTCTCACTTAAGGTGTTTCAGTCAGTTTTCTTTATGGAAAAACCTTGCAGCAAACTTTTCTGGGAGGAAATTATTTCTTTTCCAATAATAAAGTGAAACTAAAAGCATATTTCATTTTACAATATTAGTATACTATGTCATTTACTTCAAGTGACAAAATTAGTTCATTTTGTTTGTGATCGACATGGTCAGCTCTCCTAAACCGATTTTGTGGAAGAATTGAGATGAGTATTTGACCACCTGTTGAGAGGAAGTGACGCCGTCAGGCAAATAATGACCATCAGACAAGGAGCCAGGTGCGTAGTTGATTACTCTGTGAACTTCCAGACTGTGGTTGCAGAACTAAGCTGGAATTGAGAGGCGCCACAGGCAATGTTCATCAACGACCTTAATGGGCATTTAAAGGATGAGCTAGCCACTAGGGATCCACCTACAACTCTGAAAAAGTGAATCTCACTGGCCATAAGGATGGACAACCGGCTGCGAAACCGAGCAAGAGAACGAGGATCCAGTCCCCAGCCTCTGCCCTCTTTGAATCCTCCTTCTCGTCTCCCATTTACTCAAAGTGCTAGCCCTCAGTCTGAGGAGCCTATGCAACTGGGCCGAGCTTGCCTCTCTGCAGAGGAACGTCAGCGATGGATATCCACCTCTAGACATGTCATTGCCTCCTGGCCTCCTGTCCTATCCTTCCAAAAGACGGAGGTCATCAGTAGCGGTGGGAGTATTGACGGACACAACACCCACTGCTAACATTCCCCACCTTAGGACCCTTCTCTCAGCTGCGTTGTGTGTTGGCCGGTCCTCTTATCCAGTCCAGGTATTGATGGACTCGGGAGCAAAGGCAAATTTCCTCGACCACACATTGGCTTCCCAGGTTGGTCTTTTACTAGAAATCCTCCCTTCTTCCATTGTAGCATGGGCTTTGGATGGACAGGTTCTATATCGGATTACTGAACGCTCTGCCCCAGTCAAGCTCTGCATCTCCGGTATCAACCATGAACAGCTACAGTTTCTAATTGTCACCGCTTCTGATTCTCCAGTCATCCTTGGGCATCCGTGGTTGTCTCTGCATAACCCCCACATTGACAAGACGTCTGGAAGCATTTTGAAATGGAGTCATTCCTCCCATACCTCCTGCCTCCGCTCTGCTGTTCCCTCAGGACCTTCAGCTTCTCCCCCTCCTACTCCACCTGACCTGTCAGCTATTCCAGAGGTGTACCATGACCTCAGTAACTGCGTTTACATGGACAAAAGTAATCGGAATGAACGCCTGATGGAAAAAGAATCCTCCCTTCGTCTTGTGTTCTGGCTGCAGTCTCGTGGGAGGTGGGGTCTACAGTGCTGAAAGCCCAACAGCATCACCCAGATCCAGGTACAGGCCCTCCTAATCGCCTTTTTGTAGCTGATGCTGTCCGTTCACAGGTCATCCAGTGGGGGCATTGTTCTTGAGGGACCTGCCATCCTGGTGGAGCTTGTACAGTTTCCCTGTTAAGACGCAGGTTCTGGTGGCCAACCATGGTGAAAGATGTCCGGGAGTATGTTGCCAATGTCCGACATACGCACGCAAAAAGGCCTCACACCAAACCCTGCAGGTTTTCTCTGACCCCTGCCTGTGCCATCCCGGCCCTGGTCCTATGTGGCTCTGGACTTTGTCATTGGACTGCCCTCTTCTCGAGGTATCACCACAATCCTCACAGTAGTGGACCGTTTTTCCAAAGCAGTCTACATAGCTCTTCCTTAGCTCCCTTCTGCTGCTGAGACTGCCAACCTCCTCGTCCACCATGTTTTTCGCCTACATGGGCTTCCCACAGACATAGTGTCTGACAGAGGGCCACAGTTTACTTCTCGTGCCTGAAAGGCTTTCTGCCGCTCCATTGGTGCCACTGTGGATTTTTCTTTAGGTTTTCATCCTCAAACCAACGGCCAGGCTGAGAGGGCAAACTAAGATCTGAAGACGGCTCTGCGGTGAGTGGCGGAAGCAAACCCCTCGTCATGGAGTGACCATCTGGACTGAGTGGACTATACCCACAATTCACTGGCGAGTTCTGCAACCGGTCTGTTCCCTTTTGAATGCTCCCCAGCCACCACTGTTCCCTGTCCAAGAGGAGTAAGTTGCATTCCCTACTGTTCAGGCTCACATTGTGAGATGTCGTTGGGTCTCAAGGATGGCCTGTCGTGCCCTGCTTTGTGCTCAGGAGCGCAGCCATCACAAGGCTGATGTTGAAAGGTTGTTATCTCCGCACTACTGTTCTGGTCAGAGAGTTTGGCTCTCTTCTAGCAACATCCCACTGCGCACGGAGTCCAGGAAGTTATCTCCTCACTTTCTTGGCCCATTTGAGGTGCTGGCGGTGATAAATCCATCTGCCCATCTCAAACCGGTCTGTTCCAGAGATCTGGCCCCTCCTGCCGGGCCCCCTCCTCCCGCCCAGTTGGTGGCAGGTCGTCCTGCCTACTCCTGCCTTATGAAATTCTGCCAGCCCGTTAGTTTACCTTCCTGCCTGTCAGAAAACTTTGCTAGTCTGTTCATCTACCCACCTGCCTGTTTGCCCTTCTGTCTGTCTGCAAGCTCCGCCAGTCTGCTCACCTGCCAGCTTGCTCTCCTTTCCTCCCTTCATCCCCTCTGCCTCTTAATAATAAATCAAATCGCCACTTTATTTTTTGTGTCAACGCTTGGATTCTTCCAAACCCCACCATTTCCCAACAGTGGAGGGTGCACCGTAGCCACCCCTCTTCATATATCTGTTCCATAGGAGGGTCGCTGGGGCCGCAATTCATGCTCCCTGTACCACTTCCTGTGGAGGGTTATCGGAGCCACTCTTCATGTTCCCTGTCCCTAAGATTGGTCACCACTCATCCCCCTTTGCTGTATTTCTTGTTCAGAGGAGGGTTGGCTGGGCTGCTCCCCTTAATGTTTCCTGTCCCAGGGGAGAGTCACCGGGACTTCTCTTTGTGACTGTTCCAGGAGGGGTTCTGATGCCACTCACATCAGTCTGGCTGCAAGAACCCTAAATGTTTTCTGGATTTGTTTTTGTTTTGGGTTCCTCCATGCTCCTTCCTCTTGGGTTTTTGGGAATCCCGGATCTGCCCTTTTGGGGTGGGGTACAGTAAGAGCTTTTTAGTTTTGGTTTTGTTGTTTTTGGTCATGCTCTTGTCATTTCAGCTATGTCAGCTTTGTCATTTCAGCCCCTCCTTTGGACACAAAAGTCTAATTCAAGCATCTTGAGCTGTCTGAGTTTTTGTGATGAACTGGAGGAATCACATGACTGAAAAAAATCTGCAAACATGTGAATAAGCAAATATTGAAACACGAATAAGCAGTTTCAATATTACAGGGATAACACTGTACTGTATTACTACAGGGATAACACTGTAGTTGATTTTTTAAACTCATTCTAATATTGGCCAGAAATTGTTCAAAGGTTTAAATAAAAAAAATTTCAACATGTTTATTTACCAGGCGAATGAACTACATGTACAGTAGATTACATTGGTGAGCTATCTCTATGGTGAGTACCTTACTACAAGTAAAGATGCAGATACCCACTATTTGGGGTTGGTGTAAGAGAGTGTCAAAGGGTGCTTTATTGCGGACTGTGACCAGTTAGCATCTTTATTAAAACACTCCTGCACAGTGGTATCCTGCTTACCACCAGGTGACGTTCGCTGGATTTGAAGTAAACGAAGTAAACAGAGCAAAAGAAGAGAGTCAGAGAGAGATGGTGTCCGCTTTCCTTCCTTACTCTCTATATAGTGCTCTATATTGTGCATTCGCCATTTTGTAGTGCTGTCCAAATCTACAAAATTCACAGTTTTAGTTTCTTTGCTTTTGTGTTCTCCAACCAGCCTGTTCCAGGTTCCGAGCCTGACCCGCCTGCCGATTGCTGATCCAACCTGCCTATTCCAGGCTCCGAGCCTGACCCTCCAGCTGATTGCTGGCCAGACATGTGTCATGTTTTGTGTTTGTTGTGTCTTGTTTTTCGTCTTGGTTCTTGTCCTGTCTTGTTTGGTTCTGTTTCCTGTTTTATTTTGAAAGGTTTTCTGACTTGTCTTGTTTCTTGAGTTTTACTTCCTTTGGTCCCCATCTGCCCCGATCGTGTTCACCTGTGTCTTGTCTACCCTGTCTGTATATAAGTCTTGTCTCTGCCTTCCTCCTGTGCTGGTCCATTAGCTCTGTCTTGGTGTTCTTGTCATCCTGTTCCTCGCCACGCTCTTGTTCCATGTTCCTCGCCATGCCAATGTAAGTTTTTTTGTTTTGTATTTCCTGCTCTGCAGCGTTTTTTGTTTAATTAAACCCTCCAGTCCCTGAACTCCGTGCCTCCGCCTCTGCATCTGGGTCCTACCGGCTCTCGAGCCAACCCCTCACCGTGACAGAATGGACCAGCCATTTCTTCTGGACCCAGCGGAGTGGGACATGATGCTGCTTGAGGCCTACTGCCAGGAAGCAGAAAGGACTCTGCCTTATTGGGTTTTTGATCAGGCCCAGTTTGCATCATCTCCCTGGAGTGGGAGCCGCCCGGACTATTCTGGGAGCCGTCTCGCCATTAGGGGGGGTCGTCCCCGCCGTCGTCCCCGCCGTCCCCTACAGCCACGCCCAGTGGTGGTCCCGGACGCACCACAGCCACGCCCAGGGGTGGTCCCGGACGCACCACAGCCACGCCCAGGGGTGGTCCCGGACGCACCACAGTGGTGGTCCCGGACACACCCCAACCCTTCCCGGCTCCCAGGAGGGTGCCGCCTGCGCCCCGACCCGTCCCGGCTCCCAGGGGGGTGCCGCCTGCGCCCCGACCCGTCCCGGTTCCCAGGGGGGTGCCGCCTGCGCCCCGACCCGTCCCGGCTCCCAGGGGGGTGCCGCCTGCACCCTGACCCGTTCCGGTTCCCAGGGGGGTGCCGCCTGAACCCCGACCGGTCCCCGCTTCCAAGGGCATGCCTGACCCTCCAATCGGCTCCACGCCCGACCCGCCAGAGCTCGACTGCTGGCCCGACCCGCCAGAGCTCGACTGCTGGCCCGACCCACCAGAGCTCGACTGCTGGCCCGACTGCTGGCCCGACTGCTGGCCCGACTGCTGGCCCGACTGCTGGCCCGACTGCTGGCCCGACTGCTGGCCCGACGACTCCACGCCAGACGACTCCACGCCAGACGACTCCACGCCAGACGACTCCACGCCAGACGACTCCACGCCAGACGACTCCACGCCAGACGACTCCACGCCAGACGACTCCACGCCAATCGACTCCACGCCAATCGACTCCACGCCAGACCGGCCCCCCGACTCCACGCCGGACTCCACGCCTGGCTCCTCGCCGGATCTGCCTCGCCGGACCGCTCGGCCCCCCGGCTGTCCTCCGGACTCTTTGGACTCCTATGCCCGTCAAGTTTTGTCCGCCGCCACCCCCCCCCCCCCCCCCCTTAGTTGACTTTTGGAACCTCAGAGCGGTTCCTTGAGGGGGGGTACTGTCATGTTTTGAGTTTGTTGTGTTTTGTTTTTCGTCTTGGTTCTTGTTCTGTCTTGTTTGGTTCTGTTTCCTGTTTTATTTTGAAAGGTTTTCTGACCTGTCTTGTTTCTTGAGTTTTACTTCCTTTGGTCCCCATCTGCCCTGATCGTGTTTACCTGTGTCTTGTCTGACCATGGTGTCTGATTGGTTTTAAAATCCAGGGCACTACATAGTCATGCACTGTCGTTTTTTAGTTGTTAGGGTGGGAATTCGGACATAGCCAGAGCGATCAGCATGTTAGCTGAGGTAGTGCCTCGACGCTGAAAAAGGAAATGCAGTAGCAGTTTCATGTCAGTAGACAACAAAAGAACTGAAATCTACCAAGTAGCCTCCTAATCTTTTTCAAGAACACAACTGAATTCTGAATGATTGGGGACTCTGATTTGGTAGTGACATGTGGATGGCGTCCTCTTTGAGTCATGGATGTGCCAACCATTTCTGAGCCATTTCTAAACACCTTCATGTAGGTGAAATTAATTATTGCCATTTTTGCTCAGCTGGAAGAATATGACACAATTTTTTTAATTCATTGAAATAGAGCTGTGAAAGAAAGATTTACGAGATTTGCACCGCTTCAACATTTCACACCAAACCTCTTTAAACTATAGGTGGCGGACATGCGCCAGTGTCGGGTAGCAACAAACAGTCCAGTGTGAAAACCATGGGCTAAATGCATGTTCAAGAATTCGTGTATAGAATTAGCAATACATGCCTGGGTATCAGAATACAGGCCTCAAGGGCCGGTGTCCTACATGTTTTTCAACCAATCTGACATTGAAGTTTCTTATTGGTTAAACACGTGATCCAGGTAATCAGCGCCAGATAAGGCAGCATTTCTGAAAAAAACAGCTGGAGGCTAGCCCTCGAGGCCTTAAGTTTGAAACCCCTGTACTAAACCCTTTTGTTGAATAAATACATAAACAATCTGTTTTGGTTTTTTTTTGCCAAACCACGAGCTTTCACTTTGGTCAATTTAGAATGTAATGATTGTTTAGGCTGCAACTGATTTGAAATACTGTACAGAAATAAATCAGAATGCACATCTAGTTGTGCAAATAAAGAACATTCCTTTGTGTGAGGATTCTGTGGTTAAGTATTTGTGGTGTTATTGTCATGTTCTGTTTTCCTTTGTCAGGGTTACCAGGTTCAGGTTGATTATCCAGCTGTCTTCATTTAGTTAATCACCCTCAGTCTATTTAAGTGTCTAGTTTTCAATTCCTCGATGTCAGGTCATCTGCTCTGCTCTGTTTTGCATTGCTACCCTCTTAGTTTCTCCATGGTTTTTCTCGTGTTCTGGTTATTTTATTAAATGTTTAGGTTTCTGTCACCAAGCCTGGTCTCCTGCATTTTGAGTCTTACATCACCAGTTCCTGACACTCTGAGTTCTGTGTAGGTGGTGGCAAATTGTGTTTGTTGTGTGGTTTTGTGCACCATGGCTGTAGTATCCGTCAGAGTCAGGCAGACTGTAGGTGGGTCTGCTGTAGCTGTTGAGAGGAATAGAGGAGGGAAACTCCTCGTCAAAGCCGCTGCCGAACAAAGCACTGAGGAAAAAGAGGGGACAAAAGCACTTTTTAAATGGCTGCCTTTAAAATATTGAGGCATAATGATGGAGTTTGCTTCACACACTGACAGGCTGGTATTAGCTCTGACTCTGGCCGGATTGTCAGTGCTGATGATGAAATAGCTCTTCTGCTTTGGGAAGTCCACAGGAAGCTCCAGGTCTGCAATCAGATCTAGGACATAGTCGTGACCGGCTAACTCCACCCACTGGCCATGTTCCTTCATCAGTACTGAATTCCCTCTCCACCAGTCAGTCACTCCACTGCAGATGATCACAGGTTATACAAGACAAAGTCAAGAGGCATTGAAAGGAAATCACTCCTAGCATTGTGATTTAAACCAAGTGAACACAGAGTGTGCGTTCATGGCACCTGTGGCGCAGGATATGTCCAGCTAAATCCTCTCCGCTGGTCCAGGAATGGACTGGACACAGGAAGGACCCTCCTGCAGAGCGAGAGATGGCTGAATAAACAAGAAGTGCTACGTGTTTTTGTTAGTGGCTTTGAAATCGCACAATTGTTTAAAAATTAAATTCAAACTGGAGCCTCAGGTCCCTTCATGTGATACTGAGTGGCGATGAATAATTTAATGACCAGGGGATGTAATTTGTCCCAGCAATTAAGAGCTTTCTTTACTTTTGAGGCATGTCAAGAGCAAATGATAGTGGGAGTATCTGATAAATATAAAAATATATTTTGTTACAAATATAAAACATTTGATATTTTTTGCTTTTTAATTGGACTGTTTTGGTTAATCTTCCCTACAGAGTGATGCAAGCTTTTAAAATGGAACTAAAAAGTCTGAAAATGTTACCATCAAAACTGTGCACATGCAGCACCATGTTTGCTCTCTTCCTATTGGCTGTCCACTCCAGGAGTGACAGCGGATATGTCCGTGCAGTCTCAGGGGGGGAGCCTGAACATAGCTGCATCTTCTGACCTGCTTGGATGACTCTGTGTTGCAGCAAGGCCTGATAACCTGCCGGGGCGTGGTCTGACACAAATCTAGAGAATACATGACAGTCATTTGAACTTTGAATTGCCTTTGTGAATAAATACAGTTTTCTGGCCTTAACTTGATAATTCTTCACATGATTAATTGCTTTAAAACCACCTTCATTCATGTCTGGGAATTTAATTATGTTCACATTAAATGGAAAAAAGTCTTACTTTAGCAGATATTTCTCCATCTTGGCTGATGGGGCAAAGCAGCAAACGCATGCCAACAGCAACAGCCAGCCTCTGTCTGCATTATCAGAGTTGGCATTCCTCCACACCTGATTGACAACCTGAGAGAAGATCTCGTCTCGCAACCCCGGGGACAACAAACCCCTCTGGACGATATAATTCCCAAACAGGTTTTCTTGCGCCCCGTTCAGGTGAGGGTCCCCCATGAACCGTAACACCTGGACACAGAAGAATAAAAAAAACTCTAATAAATAAAAACGTCACTGTCATTATTTATCCAACATTATTAACCTCACATTTTTTCGGTTTGATTATTAAAAAGGATGTCTACCATGTTAAAGAGCTCCAGAGCTGCACTTCTTAGATTATCCTCCACCTGGGTGAGAGGTGACTTCAGTGGGGCCATCAGCATCCCAAACTTTGGCTCCTGCATAAACACAAGATCAAAAGATATAACCTTTCAACCCTCTCCAGTGGTATTTTGTAGCTTATAGTGTATATGATCTCCAAGTGGAGCAATGACAACCCATGACAACGAGCATGACACTGGAAGCAGCGGTGGAGAGGTCACTGAACAAGCTTTTATCCATCATGGACAACCCAGAGCATACTCTCCACCCTATTCTAGACAAACAGTGGAGCTCCTTCTCTAGGAGGCTCAGACAGCTCCACTCCAAAACTGCCCGATAATGGAAATCGTTCTTACCCGATACAATAACACTGTACAATAATTCACAGTTTAACAGATGACTTTTGCACATTTTTGCACATTGTTTCCTGTTTGTAAATAGTCTTTAAATTATACCACCTTATTTGTTTACATCTATGCTAAATTTTTGTTTTTTATATTACTGTTTTTATAGTATTGTATTTTCTCTTATGTTTACTTGCTATGGTAACGCACAAATTTCCCACGTGTGGGATCAACAAAGTACTTCTGATTCTGATTCTGAATCCTGAAGATGTAACTATATAAATGTATTTTCTAATATCAGAACTGTTTGAACAGGGGTAAGTTTTTTTTCAAAGATTGGTGTACGAAGTTGTGAGTAGTTTGATCAAAATTCCTGTGTGAAAAAAGTTTTAAAAAAAATTCAATTTACTTGATTTTTTTTTCTACATGGGCTGCTCGGTGGCGCATCTTGCCTCACAGCAAGAAGGCCCCTGGTTCAAGTCCCAGCTGGGGGACCTGAAACAGAACATCAATGGGGGACCTTTCTGTGTAGAGTTTGCATGTTCTCCCCGTGCATGTCGGGGTTTTCTCCGGGGATTTCCTCCCACCGTCCAAAAACATGCTTTATAGGTTAATTGGTTTCTCTAAATTGTACATAGGTGTGAATGTGAGTGTGTATGGGTGTTTTTATTTGTGGCCCTGTGACAGACTGGTGACCTGTCCAGGGTGTCCCCTGCCTACCCACACAAGTGGCCGGGATAGGCCCCGGCAGCCCCGTGACCCCGAAAGGGACAAAACAGATTAGAAGATTTTACAGAAACTTAGAGTGCAATATTTTTTCTCTTATTCCTTGAGTCTTTAAATTGCCCTCAATACTTGGAGTTCCAGATCCACCCTTTGTGTCACGGTGCCTGTCAGACTCCTCCCCCCTCCAGCTCTGCCAGCTCTGCTCCTCCTGATTACCACCAGCTGTCGTCACTCAGCTCATCTTCTGCTGCTGCTCAAAAGGAGACCCAACGCCACAATTCATCGCCACTTCGTTGCCCCTTATGGATTACCTACCTCTCACAAGTGACGTCAGCGTGGACCTTCAATTCAACTGCTCAGGAAACCTGAAGACCTCACGGCTCCCGCTAACCGCATTAAGCCCTCCAGCCACGTTAAGGGCAGACCCCTTCCAGCTTCAACCATCTTCACCTCAGGAGAAATAATAAATCCTTTCTCGCCAAAACACTCACCTGTCTTCCTTCTGGGTTACAGCATCTGGGTTCCTCCCCCTTGAGTATCATGACACTTTGTCCTCTTTAGTATTTAGCTTTTTGTTTTCTTAATTGGTAAAACGACTAAGACGGTATTACTAGCCACTCGTAGGATACATAAAAGCTCCTATATACCTGAAATAGAAACCCTGGCACAATATATTAAGCCTGCTACTTTAAGCTTTGGTGTCAAAATTGACTGAGCTTACAAAAGTTCAATAAGATTCTTTTTATTTATGCCAGTCAGCAAAATAAAATCAATTTCGATGGTTGGTTTGTATAAAGAAAACTAACTTGGTCATTCCGGTGCCTTTATTGGTGTTTACTGACAGCATTACACAAACTACATTAGGCTAATAAAAACAATGGCACCAAAATTTTATTCCAACTTATTTAAGTTTTTTGTGTCTTCATCACATCAGTCTTAGGTGGCTGCGGGGCAGAGGTAGCCTACAGCATTCAACCTCTCAGAGGATTGCAGGTTTGCCCATCCATGTATTGAAGTGTCCCTTGACACTGGACTAAAAAAAAGATAGGTTGAGATAGGCACAAGGCAAGGAAAACCAGCATGTGTGTGTGTGTGTGAATGGGATTGTGAATTCATAGTTAAATTGTTATCAGTACTTTATTTTTTTCATTCATTCATCTTCCAAACCCGCATTGTCCCTTTCGGGGCTGTCAAAGGCAAGGGACATCCTGTACAGGTCGCCAGCCTGTTGCAGTACTTGTATGTTACCACACAAATATGTAAAACGAAAGAACTTTATGGGGAGAAAATGAAGCTCGTTCAATGATTAAAAATGACCTTTCTGGTAGGTGCAGTTAGCTACAACATGGCCTGCAGCAATATTGTGAAAAAGGAATTTAGACGTCTCACCCTAAAGTGTTGCTGCACGTAGCAAAAAAAGGGATAGTTGTTGATGTCCAGAGGCAGCGTGAGTTGGGTGTCTTCCTGGATGTGTGGAGCCTGAAGCAGAGCCAAACAGTCTGAGTGCAACTCATTCCTGACTGAAGACACACAAAGATGGCGCAAAAATGAGCCCGGAGGAGCACAAAAGCAGAACACTGACCACACATCCTATTTCTGGCCTGTTTAGATATGCCATTAACGGTGACATTTTTAAACTTATGGTTTATTCATCAGTTAATGTCACTTCTGTACTGCACCATCAGGATTTTTAAAGTCATTTTATGAGCTGATGCTGATGATAACAGACACTTTGAAAGAGCTGAACAGCTTTTCAAGGTACAACTTCAAAAAATAAATCAGTTTAAATCCACTCCTAAGGGCTAAAAACCTATTAAAATTGATCTGATTTTTTTAAAGATTGCAATAAAAAATAATTACAAAGAAGACATCAGAATAAAACACTAATGACACAGCAAATTGGGTAGAAATCATGAGCACAGAGTTGCATGTATAACAGCTGATCCACACACCTCCTGCTGTCTGCAGTAAAGCACCCAGCTCTGCAGGGATCACCAGATGTGTGACATTGACCACCTCCCTCTTCATCAGCTCCTGCAAGAAGCACTGGTTTTATTTAAAATGCAAATGAGCTACATGTAGCCTATACTCTGTAGATATCACGCAAAAAACAAAAACAAATGAATTTTCATGAAAAAAAGGTCTTCTTGTCTCAGATTTACCATTTCTCTTTGTCTCCTCTGCTCTTCCACTTTTCTCTTTGCTTCAAACTTCATCTGTGCAAAGAAACACCACCAAATGCAAAGTCAAAGCCATGTAAGGGGACTGTTTTCATAATTTTTTGCAAAGATCTGGAAATTGCTGGATGAAAAATGAAAAAGGGACAGATGTACCTTGATATACTGTTTGCGGTTGACATACATGTGAACAAGAGACCGGAACCGAATCAAACTCTCCCTCATTTTCACATAACGCTTCCTGGAGGATAAAAAGACTTAATTTTAAGGTAACAATTATGGAGAGAAAATGGTCCTCAAAACATTTGTATCCGCCTAATACAGATTTGTAACTTGTGTCTGCCTGTTAGTGTGTAACTTTGGATTTGTGTGAACATAATTCTTGATTTGTACCATGTATAATACATTTTGTGCGTACTTGTGTGTACTTGCAATTGTGTATTCACATGTACACTCAAATATCAAAAACTTACAGATACAAAACACAATCAACCAGCTTAAAACTATCTACAAAATTCAAAACAACTCCTGTGCATACAAATCTTTAAATATTTCGTAACAATTGCCTAATACACACAAAACCACATATATGCACAGATCAGCATTACAACTGCACGAGGGGTTTTGAGACTCCTTTCATGTCTCCAGATTTGTGCATAGATGATGTTTTTAAAGGCTGCCAGAATGCCGGGTCACCAGAGTTTTCTTATCAGTCGCTTTGAACTTAGATTGTGAATAATATCTGGTAAAATCTTTCACTTTCTTAAACAGGTAAGCCCCAATAATTAGATTTTAAAAAGTCTAAATATGCGCATTGAGAACACTCATCACTTAAAAAAAAAATTTCAAAACTCATCGCTCCCTCTTAGCAGTGCTGCTCGACAGCGCCACCAGCACGAAGCTCTTCCCCGAGCTCTGGTCCCCAATCACAGCAGATCGGGTTGATGCAGGTACTCACTGTGGAGAGATCCGATCGACTCTCTCCGGTCTCTGGGTGTCAAGAAGGACCTGGCGCTTTCTGTTATCCTCGTGATTGGAGACCAGAGCTATTTGTAAGTTACTGAAATTTGAGTGTACATGTGAATATTGCAACACACAGTTACACACAAAATGTATTGTATGAGTTACAAATCAAGAATTACGTCTACACAAATCTGGTTAAGCTATTTTCTCTCCATTAATAACATTCAACCTTAGATTTAAAAACTTATAGTTTATCTTCAAATAAAAAACAAAACAAGATATTTTAGGTTTTCCAGTAGTATTTTGTTGAAAATTCCCTTTTTTGACCTACTGACCTCTGTGGAGCAGTAAAAAGTAAGCATTCAAAGTATTAGCTGTGGTTCAAACCATTTGAAGGTCTTTACCGTCTCTGTCTCACCTGAGCAGGAAGCCGCGGCACTGAGCTTGAAACCTGATGATCTTCTTGCGGAAGTCGATGAAGCGCTTCCTGACAAAAAACATGCGGACGTAGCGCTGCAACGTGAGAGCGGCCAGTTCACGTGATCGATCCCTTTTACACTCCAACAACTGGTAGACGTCCTCCTTCAGGAACAACTGAGCTCAAAGACAATTTATGTAAACAATTTGTGCAACTTGCAATTTGTCCATCTTCAGAAGCAGATTTCTTTTTACCTCACCTTTGTCACCCCGACATGATAGACTCCTGGCCGGAGAGGACACAGTTTGCTGAGCAAAATGACACAGTTCTCCCCATTTGCTGCTGGAAGCTCTTTAAGTCCAACCAAGGACTTATACCTGAGGAGGATCCATGTAAAGACACACGAGTATTATAAACTGAAAATTTTAACATGTAATATATCCTTAAATACTTTCATGATTTTCCTATTTAAGAAATAAGCAGTTTTTTAAGAAATAAGCAGTCCTATGGAAGGCCTGCAGCATCTCGCAACAGAAAACAATACGTTCATGCTTAACACTTAAAGCAACAATTTTATACAAAACATTTGTTAGGTTACCGGTAGTTAGAAAACAGTTCAAAAGATGAACTGAGTTTTTGTTTTAAAGCAAAACAAAAGCTTGACTGAGTGTTTGAATGTTTTTACGATATATTACCTAAACAGGAAGACATAGAATGGCATCCTAACTGGATATCCCTCTTTACGGATCCTGATTGTTTCCAGGACCCCAGAGTGGCGCAGCTGGCTGCTGACCAGGTCGTCCTCAAACATGCCTGGTTGCTAAGCAGAAATAGACAGCAGCTCGGATCAACTATCCAAAATACCAGTTCAGTCAGAGACCAAAACCAATGTTTGCAGATTTACCTTCATGCTATTTGGCTTAATGCAGCGAACGAAAAAGGGGTTGCACCTAGAACAAAAGGGGGAAAGTGAATATTTGAGTTGTAGACATAACAAGGTCAGTACACTTACGGCACCTTTCCATCTTCTCAACTAGCTCCAGCAGCGACAGCTGGAACTTGCTGCTGACGGTGGGAGCTTGGTACTTTCTGGTGACCGAGCTGCTCTTCCTCTTGTGGCCTCCTCTTGAATGGCTGATGGCTTCTCCATGTGCCAAGAAAAGGTTTGAAACCATCTGGACACAGAGATTTTACTTTATTTTTAGGAGGGAAAGTGCAATCTTTTATGTCCATGTGGGGATTTCTTTTCTGCTTACTTTGTTTCTGCTCTGAATGAACAACTCCAGAACATCCTGTCGGACCTGATCGTGGTTTTTATCCAGAAACTTGTAAACCTGGATAATGCAATTTAAAAACGTAGAAGAACATTTAAAAATAAGAAGATATTCAATTTAGCAAAGATTCCATGTGCTGATCTCTACCTGATAAGTGACTTGACCAGCAAAGTGCTTGATGGTGAACTCTGGAATGGGCATCTTTGGCTTCATATAGAGAGGGTTGTTGCCATGGTGATAGTGACACTTCTGGAGAAAAGTGTGGTCTGTTGCCTAGTAACAAATTAGCATGTTTTAATTGTCTGTCATACACACAGTATCTGCATCTGTTTATGACAGATGTTGCAGTACAGCTCAGATCCTCATCACCTGAGGGAAGTAGCTCTGATCATCCAGAATCCTCAATATCCCATGAGGCTTAGAGGCTATGAGGTCGATGCAGGGTTGGTTGTCACTAAAAGTGATGTTCTGCCATGGGATTTGTTCCCTGTTGTACTCCTCCTGCACGGAGATCATATCTGATTTATCAAGTACTTTTCTGTGAACTCTTTATTGGATGAATTCATATCAATATTTGCGGCTTTAGAATATTCTCCAATACTAATTGGATTTTTTAAATAACAGCTGCACTGATGAAGAGTTTCCTCGGGTGACTCACCTGTTCCTCTTTGAAGACGATCCTGTTGAAGAAGAACTGCAGGTACTCATTTGCATAATTAATGCAAAGCTGCTCAAAACTATTGAAGGCCAGGTCCTGTTGCCAACCGCACACACACACACACACACACACACACACACAGACTCTTAGAATTTTTGTATTAAAGTACCTATCCAGATTATGTCAAGAATGGACAAATAGTGAGATGGATGATGTGGTCAGTAAATACATACTCCCCCCTGCTGGTAATGAGCTGCACCTTCAGTTTCTCTCTACACCAGGAGCAGTTTTAGTGTGATTTCTAACTAGGATGAACATTTAAACTAATTTTGGAAAGGTAGGTAATAACAAAATGTATTCCTTTATCTGGGTTTTTTTATTTTTTATTTTGCTCCAAAACAAAAGCGTAAAGTTGTTTCAACAGCTTTTCATCTCAGGGCTATTTGTCCAAAAAAAAAAAAAAAGATCTGACCAGAAATAAAGGAAAGAGGAAAAAAGCGAACCAATCTCTCTAATCAATGTCACTATACAGTGTTACATGGAGGGCGTCTGAGAAAAAAACAGTGCTCTATACCACAAAAAGTTACTTTTTTAAAAAAAATTTACTTTCAAGTGTTTGGAAAATTTGTAGTATGTTCATAGTATATATATATAAAGATGTTCATTTAGTCAGCAATGTATGTTTAGGTTAAACGAGTGTTAGCATTAGCCGTCCAATGAGAAATTTCATTATATGTTACCATCAAGCTACTAGACTTTGCTATTTACTGCTGTTATATAAGGCATAAAAGTTCAATCTCTACTTTTATCGATTTATTATTGATTTATTAAGCTCAGAACGTTCAACTAGTTTCAACCCTGCTCTATTACATACGCATTTTTGGACAGGGAGCAAGCGTAAGAGAGACAGCCGATGCCAATTTGGTGTGCAAATCGCATTCTGTGTGAACGCAGCTTAAGGGTCCTTAGGCAAGACCCTTTACCCTTTCCTAACTATGTAGCCACTAGGGGCCCAAAGTCTGGGTCCCCCTGTCCTAGTCCCCGGCTCAGAAAAAAAATGGTGTTTGTGTCACGGGATCTGCCATTAAAATCTCTGCCAAAAACAACCTGTACGTATCAGTGAAAGCAGATTTGCTGTCGTAACCCAAATGGTGTTCAACAAGATTTCTTTAAGAACTAAAAGTGTATATTAATTCACTGCTTGGAATCCTATTCTTAGTGGCTAACATGAAAGTTTCTAATTGATATGAACAAACATTTTGATTTTTCTATTTGGCTTGATAATTTACTTACTCGTCTCTTAGGAACAGCGAGTCTGTAATTTAAGGTTTTTCCAAATGAAAATATATTTCAAACAAGCTGGAAAATTAACAATATTTTAACTAACTAAGCGTAGAAATGATTGCATTTGCTACAAAGAGTATTACTGTTTTTACTGGATGAAACTGTGAGTTGTTTCCAACAAAAGTCTTCTTTTACTTAGAACAATTTTTGGTATGACACATGGCTTTTTTTTTTTTTTTTGCTGACACAACAAACCTCAAATCCATAAATGTCCAGGATGGAGATAGAGAGTGTGTGCTGCATGGGATACACCCGAGCGTTGATTCTCTCTGTTAACCAGTGGAAGAGAAGCGAGTACAGGATCTTGGCAACAGCATCTCTAAGAAAAAAATGTTTGCATGTCAACGTATGGAAAATGTAGTATTTGCAGTAAAATAAGTCAAAGAATTAAAATTTGTTGAAGTTTATTTGAAGCAAAAATGAATAATAAAATAAAACTAAAGGAATGCATGGAAATAAATTGCTTTTAAATTGTTTGAACCAAATGATTAATTAAAGAAATCTTGAAAATGCAAAGCATGAACGTACTGAAAGCTATATCTAATATCTTACCTAGCATCAACGGCACTTTCTACAGTCAGAGGTGTGTAGATTTTGTCCCTCATAGTTTCCTGTAGAAAAAACAGGACCAATAAAGATGTTAAGATTTCATGAATTCATAACAAATCTTTCATTATATTTGTTTTTATTCGTTAAGTAATATCTGCATTTTTTTAAGTTTTTGTTGCTTTGAATTTATACATTTTGCCAGTTTTCCCACAGGCACACAAGTCTTTAAGCAAATCGTTAAGTTTAAATATGCTACAGGACAACACACAATGATTACAATTAACATATTTCTGTATGAATTTCTCAGATGCTCTGCTGAAACATTTTAGCATGTATGTATAAAAAAATAAAAACAAAATAAACGCCCTCTCACACCCTGGATTCCGTGGATGGTTTTTCACTTATATATACAGAACAGACCAAAAGTTTGGACACACCTTCTCATTCAAATGAATGAATGGTCTGTACTGTACATACATACTGTATATATATTAAAAAAAATGCCCTTTCACCCTCCGCGAGTGTTTTCTCACCCAAGCTCGGGTCCTCTACCAGAGGCCTGGGAGCTTAGGGGTCCTGCGCAGTATCTTAACTGTTCCTATCACTGCGCTTTTCTGGACTGAGAGGTCTGGGGTCTTTCCAGGGATCTGTTGTAGCTACTCCTCCAGCTTGGGAGCTACTGCCCAGAGTGCTCCAATTACCACGGGTACCACTGTCACCTTCACCTACAATGCTTTCTCCAGTTCTTCTGAGTCCCTGGTATTTCTCCATTTACTCATGTTCCTTCCTTCTTCCTGATATTCCTATCACTTGGCACTGCCACATCCACCACAACGGCTTTCCTCTGTTCTTTATCCACCACTACAATGTCTGGTTGGTTCGCCATTACCATCCAATCAGTCTGGAAGTCCCACAGGATCTATGGTCTCTCATTCTCTACCACTATCGTAGGTGTTTCCGAATTTGACCTAAGGGATCCCACTCCATATTCTCCACACTATTATATTATTATTCCAGCCACTTGATTGTGGCGCTCCATGTATGCTTTCCCTGCCAGCATCTTACACCCTGCAGTTACTCATAGCCTACACCTTGGGTCTTGTCTGGTGTGGTTGATCTGAGCCTCTATCGCTCTGTTGCTCAGGGCTTGTTCCTGAGCTGCCAGGATGAGTGCTTCAGTGCTGTCCTGTAGGCCAGCCCTTTCTAGCCATTGATATCAGCCACTTCAGTTATGATCCAGTTGTACATCCCATGCAGGGGTTTGTCCTCCCATGAGGATCTGTCATCCATTGCCTGAGACATTCACTGAGCACACTGTCAGTTGGTGCCTTAAGCTTGATGTATTCATGCATCTTGGATGTTTCATCCAGGATAATGGCTTCCATGTTCACTAGTTCTCTGCCTCCTTCCTTGTGGCTAGCATACAGTCTCAGGGTGCTGAATTCGGGATGGAACCCACCATGTATGGTGAGAAGCTTTTGTGTCTTAACATCCGTGGTCTGTATCTCTTCCTTTTGCCATCTTAGTATTCCTGTAAGTTATCTGATTACTGGCAGTGCGTAGCTGTTCACTGCCCGGGTCTTGTTCTTGCCATTCAGCTGGCTTCTCAGGACTTGCCTTACTCATTGGAGGTATTTAGCTGTTGCAGCTTTCCTTGTTGGCTGCTCCAGGTTGCCATTTGGCTGCGGAATTCCAAGGTACTATGTCTGCTATTGTTCCTTCTGGGAGTGAGACACTTGCTGTGTGGACTACCTGGACTCTCTTTGTCACCGTCCAGCTACATTTCTCGAGCCCGAATGACATCCCAATGTCAGTACTGTAGATCCTGGTGGTTTGGATCAGGGAGTCAATGTCACGCTCGCTCTCAGCATATAGCTGATGTCATCCATGTAGAGGAGGTGACTGATGTTGGTCCAATTTTGAGTCGGTATCCATACCCCGTCTTGTTGATTATTTGGCTGAGGGGGTTCAGACCTATGCAGAACAGTAGTGGTGACAGAGCATCACCTTGGTATATCCCACATTTGATGGACACTTGTGCAAGTGGCTTGTCATTGGCTTCAAGGGTGGTTTTCTACAGCTTTATCGAGTTTCATATGAAGGGCTCTTACAGTCCTGTGTTGTACAGCTCCAAGGATTCAGTGATCCACGTGTGCAGGGCTGAGTCATAGGCTTTCTTGTAATAAATCCAGGCTGTGTTCAGGTTGGTGTGTCGTGACCTGCAGTCTTGAGTGACTGTTCTGTCAACCAGGATTTGATGTTTGGCTCCTCTGGAGTCTCTACCAATGCCCTTCTGTGTGTTTATCATGTATTGATCAATGCACAGGTTTATTTTGGTTGCAATGATGCCTGAGATGAGCTTCCATGTTGTGGTGAGACAGGTTATTGGCCGGTAGTTGGATGGTACTGCACCCTTTGAGAGATCGTTCTGGATCAGGATCATTTACCTTCTGTTAACCATTTGGGGTGAGTCCCATCTCTTAGCAGCTGGTTCATTTGGGCTGCCAAGAGTGAGTGTCTTTAGTCAGTTGGCATGTTCATTTCAGGGCCCAGTACTGTCCAGTTCTTCATACCTGAGACTCTTTCTTGGATGTCTGCCACTGTGATGGTTACTCGACTCTTTCAGGGAGGCTGCTATGTTCTTTTCTCAGAGAGAATAGCTATTAAGCATAGCTGTTATGAGCTGCCACTTTCTCTAATATAGCCTACTTGTCCAGTACTCTTCAGTTTCCAGTTTTGGTGGGTCTGGTTTGATGTTTTGACACTGCCAATGAGCTTACTATTTCACAGGTTAAGTTGCGAACAGCCTGTTAGGGATTCCCCTTAATGCTTCATTAACAATTTCCAGGAAGTTTTCAGGTGTAACATCACTTAACCGTTGTACTTGGTGTCGGGGTTGCCTGGTGTTCATTCTAGACAAGATCTTTTCTTTTAGGTCAGATGCTGCCTCACTCAGCGTAACAGTAGTTATTTGGGACTGTGTCCCCAAGTTCAGGTTGGGAGTGTGGTATAGCGTCCTCTCTGACCTGATTGTAACCTCTCTGGGTAGGATTACTTGAGTAGGAGCATTCCGACAGAACCTTATTCTCACATCTACTCCATTTCCGTCTTGTTCCAGTAGCCCACTATCCATCAGGGTCCTCTGGTTCCCCAGCACTCTTCTGGTTGGGCTGGAGCTTGCACTCTCTGTCCCCCTGCCTCCCTGCTCTCTGCCATTGGGGGGCCCTGTGACAGTACTGCTGGCCCTGGTCTGGGTGGCTGATGTGATTTCTCTGCGGGCAGTTGTTATCTATCTGCTACCATGCAGGTGTTGGGGGGTCCTCGCTGCCGCTGCTGCTGCGGCGGGGTTCTTGGTGTGGGGAATACTGGGCCTCTTTCTTTTTACATTCCATTCTCCACCTTAAAAGAACATAAACACTCACTTAAGCACAGGTGTGAGGTCACCTTTGCACAAATAGTTTTATAGTTCGCGTGACTGAAGGAAATGTTTCACGCTAGTTAGTCTGAATGCATAAGTATGCGTGTGTGAACGTTTGTTGTATTGTGTACATGTTGACGTGTGAACATTTTTGGAGCCAACAGGTATGTTTATAACATTTGAGTGTGAGTGTGGACAGGCACCGCCCCTTCTAGATTTGTATTACATCGGAACATAACCGTAATGATTATAAACATCTAGTAACTTGTTGCTTTATGCAGCTTCATGGTTTTATCCCCCTCCCCCCTCACCCTCCTATCCCTCTCTCTCTTCTTCCTTTCTTTCCTTTTCTGTCCAGTCCAACACAAAAATGTCACAAATATGATTAAGATTAATAAAGTTTGGTCTAGATCACAAAAGGGGTTTATTCAGACATACCTCTGGTGTGTCAGAAGTTTCGTAACCTCTATATTAAAAATAAAATATTTCCAAGACAAAAGGCCTTCAGCTCTCAGCTGTTGGACAGGACAACTTAAAAGAAAACAGAAAAAAAAGAAAGAAAAAAAGAAACTGGAGAAATACCAGGGACTCAGAGAAAACTGGAGAAAGCATAGAAGGTAAAGGTAACAGTGGTCCCCGGGGTAATGGAGCTCTCGGGGCAGTAACCCCAAACTGGAGGAGTGGCTACATCAGATTCCTGGAAAGACCTCAGACATCTCGAACTTATCATTATGTCCAGCCAGATGTTACAATATGTATAAAATTAGCCTCTAAATTATTTATTAATACAGAAAAGCTAATACAGAAAGCACGAAAAAGAGGTTTAGTTCTTCTATATTCAGATCAGAGGAGAGCTTGCATCAATGCCCACCCAAAACAGTTTTATCAGAATGCTGAAAAGGAGCAAAATATGTGATTATTATAAAAACATAAATTAGTTTTTTGAAATACTGAAAAAATAACAGTGTAAAATGTTTAAAAATAAAAGTTAGATTACAGTTTCATGGCCTAATTTGATTGCATTTTGCTGAATCACTTCTCAAATAGGAGACAGAGGTTAGACTGGGCCTTTAAAAGAACCAGCACCAAAATCTAGAAGGCCCTGGACCATGTGTAAGCAGATCTGTTGCAGCAGTTTGTTTATTTCTTGTTCATCTTTCTTCCACTCTGTGTGTGGCAGCAACACATGTGGCCCCCATTGTGTCTGCGTAAGCGACACTGGGGGCCACACAATGGCCTTTAAAGTAAGCACATGTGAGTGAGCGGGGCTGGCGTTCTGCCACATTAGCAGTCAGCATTTGAAAAAAAGAAAAGTTCTGACCTGAAGTGAAATGAAAAAGGACAGGAATGAAAGAAAGTCTTTAAAATACTTTTTTTTCTCCTTTTAGACAAAAAAAGCACTTGAGGACTGTTTAGATACTGACTGTCACTTTGTAGGTGATGGCTTTCTGGAGTCCTTCTGGTGAGATCTGCAGCAGCTCAGCCACGACCCGAATCTCCTGAGTGCTGACCACTGAGGCCACCTCCTGGCCATCATTCTGTAGTGCAACAGACATGTCTGATCAGTTCATCAAAAATCATCTGAAATTAAGGGTGTCACATTATCATGTTACTCATGATTACAGACAACAGACAAATTAAGACGTTATTTTCTTTTAATTGCATTAATTTCATTTTTAATCTATGACTATTCTCATGTTCTAAAACATAAAAAAGCAGAGGTCCAAATGTTTAATTATTAACGTTTTATTAAAACACAACTCAAAATGCCTCCTAAATTGCTCCCAGTGCATGTCTTGCTGGCTGTGTACCTGTGTACGCTGTACACGCAGTGTTGCTGCTTTGATGTCATCAATGTGCAACTTTGTAGTTATTTACATAACTAACGCAAACAAGCCCACAACGCCACAGCTATAAGAGAGAAAGCCCAATGAGGTGTTGTTATCATAAATTATTGGGGTACGCGGAGGGTACTTCAACACATATTCACATTCATTCATTCATTCATTCATTCATTCATTCATTCATTCATTCATTCATCTTCTGCCGTTTTACCCCTCACAGGGCTGCCGGAGCCTATCCCGGCCACTACTGGGCGAAGGCAGGGGACAAACTAGACAGTTCGCCAGTCTGTCGCAGGGCCAGTGTAAGCAGATCTGTTGCAGATCTGTTACAGCAGTTTGTTTATTAAATCCATATACTATGGATTTAATTTTTTAGCTGGTGGTCAATATCTTTTGGATTGCTCAAAAAAGTCTTACCGTTTTTATGTGTTAAATTTAAGCACTCTGGACCTGATGTTTCGTTCTTGTGTTTTTTTTTTTAAAGTAAAGATTGGAAGCCTGTTATATTAAGAAATTTCATAAAGCCATTCTTTTAGTAGTAATTTGATCTTTTACTGCACCACAATGTTACAATTTAAATGAAAATATTTAAAAACGAGTCTTTTTACAGCAATTATTAGGTTCAAAATAATTGTTATTAAAATAGATTAATTCGATTAGTTATTTACACAATTAACTAATCGCACAAAAAATTCATCACATCACAGTTAGTAAAGTTAGTAAGTTACTAAAAAGAGTGGGAAATTAAATTCAAAGGGAATGCATGTTAATGTTACCTCATATCTTTGAAAGTAGACATTGCCAAAGTGCAATATGGAGGACAGAACTCTAAAGATGGCAGACTGCTCCTCTGGGCTGAAGTGAAGGATTTCCATGGCTGACAGCAGACGCCTGAAATCATCTCCATCGTTTTTTCCCATAATTCTGCAATTTCCTCCCTAAGAGAAAAAACAGGCAAAGAGCAAGCTGACAAATCTCAGTCTAAATGGTCATGACCCCTGCTTCCTTCTGTACCTGATTGAGATAGTAGTAGGTTTCAGCTTCTTGCAGATAGAAAGCTTGCTTCTGCTGAGAAGGAAGACCTGCCAGCATCTCATAAAAAATGTGATAGTTCCTCTCATCTTTGGCCTAAAGCAGACACATATTTATCCCAGTCAGTTAATATTTAGACCCATTTTATAAACCTCTTGCATTTGTCTCACCTGGAACACAATTCGGGACTTTTCCAGTAGATACTGAGAGGTTATGGCACCACAGATTATACCACTGCATCAATGAAGAGACAAAAAGGGGGAAGAAAATATATTTAAATAAAAATGAAAACATTGATTGTATAAACTTATTAATAATAGTTTTTTTTAAACTTACTTTTCTAAAAAGACCTCTATGTATTTCCCAAAGCGACTGGAGTTATCATTTCGCACAGTTTTGGCATTTCCAAAGGATTCCAGTAGAGGAGTTGCCTCAAGTATCTGTCAGGTTATCAAACACGCAGTTCAGAACATTGATGATAATGATGATAATAATATTTTCTTTCTGACATATACTTTAAAAGGACAAGACAAAAAATAAATAATTACAAGAATATCAATATCAATCTTATGAACTGCTCCTGCATTCATTTTTGCACAGAAATATTTAAAAAGTGTCCACTGACAGAAGCGACGGATGAAACTACATAAGTACTATATAAAGGGTCTATACCATGCAATTTTTAAGCCTTTTATAGTAAACAATGTCCATATACAGTACAGACCAAACGTTTGGACACACCTTCCCATTCATTTGAATGAGAAGGTGTATCTAAACTTTTGGTCTATACTGTATATGATAATATATTACATTTGGCACACAAAAGATATAATTTTTAAATAAATATTAGTTATTTTCCTGAGTTCTTTTCCAACTCGAAAGTAAGATGACTCGATCTCTGAGGCACCAGCTTTCGCTCCTGCCACCCATTTCATGACATCAACCTAGAGTCAGTCTCGGCAGCGTGTCTGCGTATTGCCCATGAAAACAAACAACATATAAGCTTTTGAAAAGATGGATGTGTTTATTGTGAACATAAAAGGAAAGAGTTTTTGACAATCAGCGCTGGCTCAGGGGAGAAAGTGTGTGTTAGCCTGGGGGAGGTGCTGGCAGTGCAGACTCTTCCTGGAAGGGGCTCTTTTTACTTATCCACGTCGGGTCAGGAGAACCCGCTGGTTTTCGTGGGTTAAGAGGAGCTGGATGCTTGGAGCACAGGTTTTTAGAGGCTTATACAGAAATGCGTGAATGGATCAAAATACCGCTCTGGGGTTTCTTTTAGAGAAGAATAAACATAATAATACACTTAAAAGCTAAAAAAAAAATCGATTTGGCATGGTATAGGCCCTTCAATTTGACTTTTTTAAGTGTAAAAAACAAATCTGTCTCCTTTCAACAATTGTTTTCCCCTTTCATTGACTGTTGTCTCATCTCTTGTTCTCTCTAGAAGATTTTCTTTGATGTCCTTTAAAGTCTATTCTTGGTTTCTTCCTCCTGTTGTGCTTGAGGTACTTTCAATCTGAACATCAAACTCAGCCGCTTTGTCACCTAAAACTATGAGAACTTAATTTTTTACACACAAATAAAATGATTGTTTTAAATTGTTTTAAATCTTATATTAAAAAAAAATTTTTAAATCTTGTATCTCCAGTGAAACCTTAATGAATGAAAATTGATCGTCCTCAGTCATTTTCAATTGTTGTTGTTGTTGTTTCTCTTTCGGCTTTTCCCATCAGGGGTCGCCACAGCGAACGAGTCGCATGGTAAACTTGGCAATGTTTTACGCCGGATGCCCTTCCTGACGCAACCCTCTCAAAGCAACCGTGCTTGGGACCGGCACAGAAGTAAAGAAGGGAACAGGGAGCAGCCCGGAGTCGAACCCTGGTTTCACGGACGGAAGGTGCCGCAAACCAGCACGAGCTAAACCGGCTCATTTTCAATAGTAATCCAATAAAATGTTTGACAAATACTTGCCAAAAACCAAATCAGTTTTTTCCTGAGTCAAAGATTCTAATAGAGGTTGAGTGACCCGACAATTACCTCTTTATCTGTGCATTTTGAAGAAAAACTGCTGTTGAATTTCTGTGTGTTTCCAACACAAACAGGCAGAAACCATGAGCAGTCCTTAAGGTCCCACTCCAATTATCTTTTGATTTATTTTCATAGTGTTCCTTATTGTCTTTTAAATATGATTATGCCATTTTTAGAGAAAAATCAAAAAACTTGTCTCATATTTTAATACATAGTTTCTGCAGAGCGGCAGGAGTTCATCAGAAATTCCCCACTGAGGTGTGGGCAGGACAGTTGGCACGGAGCCACCCCCTCCCCCCCTTCTATCACCTATGATTGAGAGCTCTCTGTTTACATCCTCTTCTGCTAGCTTAGACATCCCCAACTTAACATCACTGGTCCGAGCAGTCCAGCTGTACAGTTTTGAGCCAGATGTCAGCTCAGCCGTGAAAACGAAGACGAACATGGATCTATTCGTCTACAAGTCGATGCATCAGAATGGAGTGGAGCAGGGAGCTTGTGGCCCACCCAGTGTATTTTTTTATGTCACAAACGTGGTTATTTTCAAATGTAAGTTATCGTTTTTTTGCCTGCTTCTGATTCACAATGATTTGAATAAAGAAATACTCAGAAAAGCAATTTTGAACTTATTATTTGTATATATGTCCTCTATCATCAGAAAAATGCCCCAAGAACATGTTAAAAACGCCTAAAATGGTAGCTAAAAAAAACCTCATTGTAGCAGGTTTTTTTAGACAGAATAATGCAGTTTATTTTGGAAATAAATTAATTAAAATAACATACAAACAAACCATGAAACCTTTTTTTAGCGAGCTGCAGAGAAAATCTATTAAAAGAACATCTCTACAACTCTAGCTGTTGTAAATGCAAAAAGTTACAAAATGTAAAGGGAATGCAGTTACCTCAATCTGCATCCAAAAAAAGCATTGGAGAAAAAAGAAAGAAAAAAGGAGCATTATGGACATTGGCATTACCTAATGCGAATCTTTGTCTTTTTTTTTTATGGACGTCTAATCTTTTTGTTTTACATTGGACGTGCTTACCTGTTGTGCAAGGTTGTTCAAGTGATGAACAGATGCAAGGAAACGGAGAACAAGTTTGGTGGCCTCGGTTTTTCCTGACCCACTTTCCCCACTAAAACACAGGCAGGGGTCAACAAATATGACAAACAAATGCACAGCAGTTTTCTCCCAGTTTCAAGTGAAAAATGTGAATATTAGTCATTAAAAACTATTGTTTTGCAGCATCAACAAGTGCAGAATGTTGGTTTTTGACATCCACAGAAAAAGGTGATTCTGATCCAATTTTAATTGTAAGTCTATTTTAGTTCTCTAAGCAAACCCATTATCTGCACTTTTAGCGCAGACGTTTATTATTCACACAGTGTTCATCTGATCCTCATTACCTCTCCACTGGTGCAGAAGGTAGTGACTGCTCTAACTGTTTTGGACAAGTGCGACTGCTTTAATCTCACATTTGAAAAGACTCTAATTCAACTTTTGCTTAAGCTGAATTCACAGGCATACAGTACTTCATCTCTGCCAAAAAAAAAAGCAGGACCTTTTACAAAAGGCTTAGCACTGAATACTTGAGTAATGTAAGCTTTTCTAAATGAGGACAGAGTTGTGTGTGGGCACATCTTTGACGTCTTTACCACTTTCCAGCATAAGGTTACAGCTCTCAGGCCGCTGAGCGAAAAAACTGGGCCAACAATGGACACTAAACACCAGACCTCAGTTAGCTCTTTGCACACACTCACTGATAAGCACAAACAAAAGTTCAGACTCGTACACTTACATTTATACACCTCTTAAACATCTGGCTCTGGCCCAGACCTGGCTGGACTTTCCTCACAGATGTCCCTTTTAAATGGGTGTTTTCAGTCTGTTCATCTATAGAAATATCTTTTTATTTCAGAGTGGTTTTATTTATTTAATTATACTTTAACTGTCCTTACATGCCAACAGTATAAATACATTTTTCAGCAGTGGTTGATCCTGTTTCAGCACTAAAGCATGTAGAATGCAGAAAAAACACCTTATAGTGCACATGTGTAAGTTTTACAATGGAAGCAAAATGATCTTTTACCTGATTAATATGACTTGATTTTGTTTGGCATCCATTATTTTAGAATAGGCAGCGTTTGCTATAGCAAACAAATGCCTAAAAGACAAGAAACATATTTGAATTTAATTGTAAAACAATCTAACCAATCCAATTCACTCACTGAACACTTTATTAGGCACACGTCCAACTGCTTACTAACACAAATTTCTAATAAGCCAATCGAATGGCAGCTACTCAAGGCAATTAGGCATATAGACATGATCAAGATGATCTGCTGCAGTCCAAACTGAGCATCAAAATGGGGAGGAAAAGGGATTTAAGTAACGTTGAACGTGGCGTGGTATAGTTGGTGCCAGACGGACTGGTCTGAGTATTTTAGAAACTACTGATCTACTGAGATTTTTTCCCACAACCATCTCTAGGGTTTACAAAGAATGGTCCAAAAAACAGAAAATATCCAGTGAGTGGCAGTTCTATGGGTGGAAATTCCTTGTGGATGCCAGACAGGTTGCAGCTCATAGAAAGGCAAATAACTGGTTACAACCGAATGCACAACACATCCAACCTTGAGGCAGATTGGCTAAAGCAGCAGATTACCACACCGGGGGCCACTCCTGTCACCTCAGAACATGAAACTGAGGCTACAATTCGCACAGGCTCACTAAACGGGACAATAGAACACTGGAAAAAGGATGCCTGGTCAGCTATGACATTTGGTAGCGTCCAAATTTGGCGTCAGCATCATAAAAGCATGGATCCATCCTGCCTTGTATCAACGGTTCAGGGTGGTGGTGTGAGGATTCAGTGGGGCAAAAAAGTATTTAGTCAGCCTCCAATTGTGCAAGTTCTCCCACGTGAAAAGAGGACAGGGGCGTTTAATTTTCATTCTAATTACACCATAATTATGAGAGACAAAATGAAAAAAGAAATACAGAAAATCACATTGTCTGATTTGAAAATAATTGATTTGCAAATTGTGGTGAAAAATAAGTATATGGTCACCTGCAAACAAGCTAGATTTATGGCTCTCACAGACCTACAACTTCTGTTAGAGGATCCTCTGTCCTCCACTCGTTCCCTCTATTAATTGTACCTGTTTGAAATCATTTTCTCTATAAAAGTCACCTGTCCACAACCTCAAACAGTCACACTCCAAACTCCACTATGGCCAAGACCAAAGAGATGTCATCAGAAACAAAATTGTTGACCTGCACCAGGCTGGGAAGACTGAATCTGCACAGCTTGGTGTGAAGAAATCAACTGTGGGAGAAATTATTAGGAAATTGGAGACGTACAAGACCACTGATAATCTACCTCCATCTGAGGCTTCCTGCAGGATCTCACCCCGTGGGGTCAAAATAATCACAAGAACGGTGAGTAAAAATCCCAGAACCACTCGGGGGGACCTAGTGAATGACCTACAGAGAGCTGGGACCAAAGTAACAAAGGCTACCATTAGTAACACACTACGCCAGGGACTCAAATCCTGCATTGACAGACATGTCCCTGGGCGGCCGTGGTGCAGTGGTAGGGCGGTCGACTCATGATCGTAAGATTGCAGGTTCGATTCCCGCCTTGCACGCCCATGTGCTGAAGTGTCCTTGGGCAAGACACTGAACCCCACCTTGCCTCTGGTGGGAGGTTGGCGCCAGTGTTTGGCAGCGGAGCCGCCATCAGTGTGTGAATGTGTGTGTGCATGGGTGAATGGGACTGTGACTGTAAAGCGCTTTGGGCCTTCGTAAGAAGGTAGAAAGCGCTATATAAGTATATGCCATTTACCATTACCATTTACCATTTGCTAAAGCCAGACATGTACAGGCCTATATAAAATTTGCTAGAGAGCATTTGGATAATCCAGAAGAGGATTGGGAGAATGTGCTATGGTCAGATGAAACCAAAATAGAACTTTTTGGTAAGAACTCTACTCGTGGTGTTTGGAGGAGAAAGAATGTTGAGTTGCATCTAAAGAACAACACACATACTGTAAAGCATGGGGGTAGAAACACAGACAGACAGACAGACAGACAGACAGACAGACAGACAGACAGACAGACAGACAGACAGACAGACAGACAGACAGAAAAAACTTTATTTATCTACCAAGGGAGAAATATCCAGGTGTCCGGCACCAAAACACACACATTAAACAGCCTGGTAGCTGAAGGGACAAATGAGTTCCTAAAGCGCTCTGTCCTGCAGCGCAGTGAAAGGAGCCTTTAACTCCGCAGACATCGTGTTGTGCAAAGGATGTCTGGAAACATCATGCTTTGGGGCTGTTTTTCACCAAAGGGACCAGGACGATTGATCCGTGTAAAGGAAAGAACGAATGGGGCCATGTAACATCAGATCTTGAGTGAAAACCTCCTTCCATCAGCAAGATGAAATGTGGCTGGATCTTTCAGCATGACAACAATCCCAAACACACTGCCTGGGTAACAAAGGAGTGGCTTTGTAAGAAGCATTTTCCTGGAGTGGCCTAGCCAGTTTAAGAAATTATTTTGGGTGGGTTGACATAATTTGGGCGGGTTGGGGGTCAATTCAGCAGTTTTATTCCTCATCAAAATACTTTTCAACCAGGGACATGCTGTTAAAGGAAGCACGTGAAACAGTAGCAAACACGTCTCGTCCTCACAATCATGAGCAACTAATAATAAAATAAATGTGTTCACTAATCTGTTCTATAAATGCAATTTACATGTATCATTATAATCTTTATTGTCCCTCAAATCTGTGTATTTTGCGTATTTCTTGTTCAGTTACAGCGCAGACTGCGAGGTGAAGCAGCACATGGAACACAGCCTCATGGCAGATCTTGCAATCGTATGTACACTGGGTTGAATTTGTGCCTTTAGTTTACTCAGCGTATGCTAAAAATGTAATGCTTAATTATTTTTTAATGCATTGTTGACATTTTTTTACATCTCCTCACTTGACATTAAATAGTTAATATATTCCACATTTATCAAATGTTAATTTAGTGTTTAAATCTGACATACAGCTGCACTGAAAAGACATGAAGTGAGAAAAAAAGCTGTTTAGAGGACTTTTGGGCCTCTATCTGGCAACGCCGACCCCATAGAAAATCTTTGGAGGGAGCTGAAAGTCTGTGTTGCCCAGTGACAACCCCAAAAAATCACTGCTCAAGAGGATATCTCCATGAAAGTGTGGGCCAAACAAAGTATTGAGTTGAACTTTTGTTATTGACCAAATACTTATTTTCCACCATAATTTACAATTATTTTTTTTTAATCAGACAATGTGATTTTCTGGATTTGTTTTGCTCATTTTGTCTCTCATAGTTGAGGTATACCTTTGATGAAAATTACAGGCTTTTCTCATCTTTTTAAGTGGGACTACTTGCACAATTGGTGGCTGACCAAATACCTTTTTTGCCCCACTGATATTTCTTGGTACACTGTCGGCCCCTTGGTACAAACTGGAAATGGTTACAGTACCACAGCCTACCTGAGTATTGTTGCTGACCATGTCCATCCTTTTATGACCACAGTGAACTCATCTTCTGATGGCTATTTCCAGCAGGATAACACGCCATGTCATAAACAACACAATGAGTTTACTGTACTCACATGGCCTCCAAAGTCACCAGATCTCAACCTAATAGAGCAACTTTGAGATGTGGTGGAATGGGATATTGGCATCATGGAAATCAGCAGCAACTGCGTGATGCCATCATATCAATATGGACCAAACTCTATAAGGAATGTTTTGTTGAATTAATGCCACCAAGGATTAAGGCAGTTCCAAAGGCAAAAGGGCATCCAACCCTGTACTAGCAAGGTGTTTCTAACAAAGTGGCCAGTGAGTGTACATTGTCCTTGTATTTGTATTACCAAAAAAGACATTTTTTTTAAAATTTGCTTTGATAAGCTTATTGGTTACAGAGGACTTACGGAGGGTTCTCTCCTAGAGTGTGACCTTTGTACAACAGTACCATATCTGTCCCATAGATGTTGTACATCTTGTAAGGGTTCACCGAAAGCAGAATGCTGCCTATGTAGGTCTGAAGTATGAAACAAAGATGGAATTATGACACCATACATAAATTGATTATGTCTTTATCTCCATTTGAGAATGTTCTTTATGCACTTACATAAATTAGCTCTCTTTCAAACCTTTTGCGTACATTCAGCAGTACAGCCACTTCATGCATCTCACTGGAAGAAAGAAGACAGAGAAGTGTTAAAAATTTTGCTTGTCTGACAAGCACTGAAATAAAAAGCACCATTCTTCATTAGTCTCATATGAGAATCTTTTCCTTTATCCATCCATCCATCCATCCATCCATCCATCCATCCATCCATCCATCCATCCATCCATCTTCAGAACCTGCTATATCCCTTTCAGGGTTATGGGGTAGCTGTAACCAACCCAGCTACTGTTGGGAAAAGGCGGGGTACACCCTGAACAGGTTGCATTGCCACACACTCACATGCACACCTAGGGACACTTTAAAGCAGGGGTGCTCATTACATCGATCGCTATCGACCGGTCAATCATGAAGGACGTGGGTAGATCGTCCCCTCTCTGCTCTGCTACTGAGGATTCCCAGCTGTATTCACTCAACTCATCACCCTCCAGCAGTCTTAAGGAGATCCAGCCCCAGCATTCATCGCCAGTTCGTTGCTCCTCCATGGTGCATATTCAGGTCACTTATGTTCTCGCTCTTGAAGATTTACCTCTTGTTAATATTTTCCTATGCCTTGTTTTCAGGAAATACACACCACGAGTGTTTACCTGGGATTCACTCCAGAGTTATCAGTCCTCCTCGATCACGCCAGGATTCCTGTTTATGCCATCCCTCCAGCTCAGCCATTACAGAAACCCTCCAGCCAAGCCACGACTCAAAGTCAAGATTCCCCGGTTCTCACCTTGTTACTCATCTGCAATCCTCAGGCGTCATCCTCGCCATTGGATCTGCATCCCACAGCAATAAATCATCTAACTTACCTTACACTCTCTTGTTTTCCTTCGGGGTTCCAGCATCAAGCCTTTCTGGCCGCTAATCACATCTCCCACTTACCCATTGACCGGTTCACAAGAGAATTCTGCCTAGTTTTTGACCAGCCCCGCAAGCAGGAAGAAGCTATCCGACGATTGTTGAGCCTCAAGCAACGCGATCGTTCGATCAGTGACCATGTTATTGATTTTCGGATCCTGGCGGTATGAGCAGGCTGGCCCGATACCGCACTCAAAGGAATTTTTTACCAGTCACCTAATGATAACATTAAGGACCATTTATGCTCTCAGCCAGAAGCTAACCATTTTGAAGATCTTGTCACTTCAGCACTCTGATCGGATGTCCGGGTTCGTGAACGCCAGGCCGAACGAAGTCACCTAAACAGTAAGCGGTCAGCTAACGCTTCTTTCCGCACCCCAACGACCAACGTTCCTCCTCCATCAGGACTCGAGTCCCCTCGTAAGATCACAGGGAAACCCACACAGGTCAGACACTCAAAATTAACTGCGGAAGAAAGACAAAAACGCAAAGAAGAAGGTTTGTGTTCCTACTGCGGTAACCACAGCCACTTAGTGACTCAATGTGCACTTCCTTCAAGTTCCAGAAACCCCCCGTTAGTGGACAGGGGGGGAAATTTGTTAACATTGACGAAAATTTTTTTCTCTTTGTCCCTGTTAAAATCTGTCACAACTCTGAGGTTCTTGATTTCAAGGCTCTTATTGATTCTGGCGCAGAACAGCCTCACAGATCAACACTTAGGCTACGTTCACACTGCAGGCTGAAACGACCCAATTCCAATTTTTTTGCCCCTATGTGACCCAATTCCGATCTTTTCATGACAGTCTGAACGACACAGATCCAATCTTTTCAAATGCGACCCAGGCCACTTGGGTATGCCGTCCTGATTCCGATCTTTTCAATTGCGACCGTCGTCTGACCGGTGGACGATGCTGCTGAGACCAGTCAGTGGAAGAGAAGCAGGTCACCGATTGGATTCATATTTGGGGTGACAGCTCTATTCAGGCCAAACTCCAGGGCTCTTATTGTAAATGACAGAAAATATTCTTTTCTATATGTGCATTATAGTTAATCTGCTTCCTTTTGTGGCACCACAGCGCCTCTCTGTGGTCGCTTTTCTTTTGTGACATGCACACTTCCTTGTTCAGTGAAGCACGTAATTTTCCTTCCTTTCTCTTGTTCGCTACACACGCACATGGACGGTACGCTGGCATGGAGTCAACATTTTGAGTTAGCACCCCCTTTGGAAGTGGAATGAGGTACAAATATTGATGCTGTATTTCGGTTTTTGTATTTCTTTAAGTAAATGTGAAATTGCTTATTTTAATTTATGGAAATATGTTTCGAAGGTCCTTAATTGGTGGTGCACAACATGTTGGCGCCTGTTATGCTAATTTTGTGAAGCTAATTTTGTGAAATTTGTTATAAGTGAAACTTTAATTTCTTTATTGTATTTTTCTTTAGTTTTCACGGTGCATAAGTACACGTGGTGCTTTGGATGGCTGTGACAAGGACCAATAAAGTACGCACCTGTTGAAGCTCGAAGCGACTCGTCGTTTATGACCAAAGAGGGGCCGCTACACTTATCGCAACTGGACGGTTTTTGAAAAGATTTCCAGCGAAATGGCCGAGCGTGGTGTTGAACCTTCCCGCGATTACTTTGTTCCTCTTTCCGACCGTGGTCAGAAGCGCGGGGGAGACCGGCTTCTCCAGGGCCGAAGGCGGATCCTCCTCCGGGGTTCACTTCCCCGTTCAGACACTCATATTCTCCAAAGCGGGCTAATAAAGAGTCAAAAGCATTTATTCATGGGGAAACCTTCTTTTATTACCGTTCTCCTTCCTCCATGACACACAACATGAATGCACCCCCACTGCCCCCCTCATTCCCACCTCGCTGCACGTGCTCTTCTTCTCTTCTCTCTTGTCTTAACACATACACAGACACACGCGCGCACGGCCCCAGCACATACACATCCCCATTCCAGTGGGTACAGACGATCCCGGCTCCAATGCCTTTTTAAAATAAGAAGATTGTAATTGTGCTGCTCCTTTGTGAAAATAAATGTAATAATGCAAAAAGAGCTCCACTGTTGACAACACTGCTGTTGACATCCATTGTTTACGTTAGCTACTTCCACAAACAACGAGTGACGTCGTTCGCAGTTGAGTACTCTTCTGCGCATGCGGGTCTCGTTTGGGTCGTGTCACGGATTTACTAGGAAATGTGAACGGTCTTGCAAAAAAATCAGATTTTCAAAAAAAATCAGAATTGAGCATTAAGCCCTCAGTGTGAACGTAGCCTTAGTAACCTGACTTTCTTTACCTACCAAATCCCTTAGTTCTCCCATCAAAGCTGCTTGTTTAGGTGGTCAACACCTTTCCGGGATTACTTACCGTACCAAACCAGTTCTGCTTCTTACTTCCGGCAGTCACCGACAATACCTCCAGTTTTTTGTCACGCAATCCCCTCAGACCCCCGTAGTTCTAGGGTTTTCTTGGCTTAAACGTCATAACCCTCACATTAATTGGTCCACTCATCGCATCACTAGCTGGAGTAAGTTTTGTTTGGCTATCTGCCTCCACTCCGCTATTCCGTCCACTACCACCGCAGTTACCAACGTAGTGGATAACGTGGACCTCTCCAGAGTACCTTCTTGTTACCATGACTCAAAAACTGTATTTTGTCAAGCCAAAGCCAAAGCTTTACCACCTCACAGGCCCTATGATTATGCCATCAACCTCCTTAATGACGCTGCCTTGCCTAAGGGGAAATAATTTAATCTATCCGACCCTGAAAAGTCAGCCATGGAAAATTACATACAGGAGGCTCTCTCCTCAGGGCACATCCGTCTCTCTTCCTCCCCGGTCGGTGCAGGGTTTTTCTTCGTTGAGAACAAAGAAAAGTCTTTA
This sequence comes from Oryzias latipes, assembly GCF_053564925.1. NCBI lineage: Eukaryota > Metazoa > Chordata > Actinopteri > Beloniformes > Adrianichthyidae > Oryzias > Oryzias latipes. The sequence goes on from NC_136244.1 coordinate 9,063,248, forward strand.
CGACCCTGCATTGATTACCGTGAACTCAACCAAATCACCGTTAAAGACAAATACTCACTCCCTCTCATCAGATCTGTTTTTGACTCCGTTCAGGAGGCTAGCATTTTTTCTAAGTTGGATCTATATAACGCTTATCACCTGGTCCAAATTTGTGAAGGTGACAAGTGGAAAACAGCCTTTAACACCCCTTTGGGTAATTATGAATACCTGGTGATGCCCTTTGGTCTTACTAATGCCCCTGCTGTTTTTCAAAGGCTCGTTAATGAAGTCCTTCGCGACTTCCTCAATTGTTTTGTTTTTGTATACCTCGACAACATATTCATCTATTCTAAAGACCTTTCTCAGCATAAACACTACGTCGGTCTCGTCCTCTAAAGACTCCTCGAAAACCAGCTGTTTGTTAAGTCTGACAAATGTGAGTTTCACGTATCCATGGTCCCCTTTCTGGGGTATATTATTGTCCCATAGATGGGACAATAATATACGACAAAAGCTTCAACAATTCCTGGTTTTCGCCAACTTCTACTGTTGATTCATTTGCAACTACAGTAGTATTGACACCCCTCTCACTCAACTCACCTTGAGCATCAAGCCATACATTTGGAATCCAGAAGCCAATGCAGCCTTCGAAAAAAAGACTTTTTGTTTCTGCTCCTATCTTCATCCAACCCGATATCTGGAGACAACTTATCGTGGAAGTATACGCTTCTGACTCAGGTGTTGGTGCCGTTCTCTCCCAAAGAGAAGAGTCCTCAGGAAAGCTTAAACCTTGTGCCTTCTTCTCCCGTAAACTCTCACCAGCTGAACAAAATTATGACATTGGTAATTGGGAACTCCAAGCGATCTAGCTCACTTTGGAAGAATAGCGTTATTGGCTGGAGGGGGCTGAACAACCATTTATTGTTTGGACTGATCATAAAAACCTGGGATACCTACGATCAGCTAAACGTCTCAACTCACATCAGGCTTGCTGGTGTCTGTTTTTTGTTTTCAACTCTCTTCCTGCTGGTCATCTGCTCGCTCTGTCCACTCCTGGTCGTCCCTGGTCCCACATTGCCATGGACTTCGTGACTGGACTGCCTCCCTCTCTTGGCAATACTGTTATTTTCACCATTATTGACCGTTTCTCCAAATCTGCTAAATTCATTCCCCTTCCCCAGCTTCCTACTGCTACTGAGACCGCCAACATTCTGGTCAACCATGTTTTCCGCCATCATGGCATCCCCTCTGACATTGTTTCTGACTGCGGTCCTTGTTCATCTCTCAGGTCTGGAAGGTATTCTGCTCCGCACTGGGAGCCAAAGCTAGTCTAACATCAGGATACCATCCTCAGTCCAACGGCCAGGTGGAGAGAGCCAACCAGGAGCTGGAAACGGTACTCAGACGTCTGGCAACTCAGAACAATGCGGACTGGTCCAGGTTCCTGGTATGGGTAGAGTTTGCCCATAATACTCACCCATCTTCTGCCACGGGGATGTCTCCTTTGAAGCCTCCCTTGGGTACTCACCACCTCTGTTTCCGTCACAGGAGCTCGATCTGGCAGTGCCCTCGGTCCAGACACTCCATCTGACCCAGCCTGCTGCCATCATGACGCCTCCTGCCGGCTCCACGGTCCCTGCACGATGGATCCGAGCCCACTAAGGCAGCAGTGTCTTTCTGAAGCACAAGCATCTCAAGACATGCCCACGGAGCAGGAACCCCCGTTCGCTCAGCCGTGGTTTAGCCAGCCGCGCTTTAGAATCGTCATGCTCCCCCCCATTACACGGTTTACAGCAGAGCATGAAACGCAATTGTCGCTACTTTTTGTTTTCATAATAGAATGCCTTATCTACCCTAATCATATATTACTACAGAAATATTATTAATATACACAAAAAACTCTATCTCCTCGCAAAGATTTATTAACTCTTAGTAGTTTTTGAATTCTTAGTTAATAATTAGTCATTTAAACTGTCTCAAAAGTAGCTTGCATGCCAAAAAAATGTGGGCACCCCTGCTTTAGCGTAACCAATTAACCTATGAAGTATATTTTTGGACTTTTGGAGGAAGCCAGCGCCTATGTACAAAGTGCACACATGCAAATTCCACACTCAAAGGTTCAGGCTGGAATTCAAGCCAGGGCCTTCTCTCTGTGAGTTGAGAACACTAACCACTACACCACCATGTAGCCCCACTTTCATTCACTTTAGAGTTGAATCAATGTTCGTTGAAGCTTTACCAGCTTTGTTCATTCCAACAGGTCAAGGTTTCACACTGATTATATTAAAGATCACAAAAGACTATTCTCCTTTTTTCTTTGTGTGTATTCTTTTACATTTTCAGTCAGTGATATTTTTTGGCTTGTGTTTTTTATTCAGAATAAACATTTACCTTGGCTCTAAAAAGGTTGAAAAACACTTTTGGAACAAAATCAACTAACCCTGACTTGCTTGGTTTACTAAGAAGAGTTAGGCTGAAAGAGATATTTTACTTACTCCAACTGTGTCATGTCTTCCACACCATCTTCCTCCCTCTGCTCCCGGTGAGTTATGGTGGGCATGCTTCTAATTGAGTACATCTAAAAACAAGTACATAAACCCACAAGTAAGGGCATAGTGCAAATACACAAAAATAGAAAGCAAAAACAAAAATGTGTTTAGTTTGAAGGATTTTTTGTGTGGAAGAAATAAAACATGATTTATTCAAAGTCCTCATTCTGAGTCCAAAACCATCTTTCTAGTTTATTTGTTGGTCTGTAGAAAAAGATATCACATTCAAAAATCATTTTTTTTTTTTTTTTTTTTACATAATTCAATTTGGATATTACCTTATCAAACCAGTTTCCCTTTGGTTCCCCCTCCCTGTTGAGATTCCACTCTTCTGGTTGTGCCCCCTCATGTGTCTGTCCAATCAGAATTTGGGGCTCCAGAAGCTCTCCATCTCTGTACATGGACCACTTATTAAGGTTCTGGACTGTCCCATGAGGGAGAATTCTCTCTGTCCCCCACACATCCACATCTTGTTGCATCCCTAATTCAGCACCGGAGCCCTGTGCCCAGTGCTGCTCAGGCCCAGCTTCTTGGACCTGGGGTGATACTACAGCATATGAGGACGACAGGCGGAAGGATGCTCCCTGTAGGTGAGTGCTCTTCAAAGCACCAGAGAGGTTAAGAGAACGGGGCTGTGGAGTGCTAGGGGCACCAAGTCTTGTCATGATGTTACCATCAGGGAGACGGTATTTTGCTCCACGGAGGTTTTGGTTCTTTGATAGAGCATTGGACAGTTCAAGGGACTGAGGTCCTGTATTAGCCTGGGAACGGGTCATTAAAGTTCCATCCGGCAAACGATAAGTGGCAGACTTCAGGTTTTGATTCCGGAGAGCATTTGAAAGATCAAGCGATTGTTGTTGAGAAGTCTCAGCAGTTCCAGGCTTCTTGAATAAAGAGGTGTTTGAGATGTTGTAAGAAGCTCCACGAATATTGGTGTTCAACAAGGCACCAGAAAGAAAAGGACTGGATGGGGCTTGAGGTTTGTTTTTTGAAAATAGAGATGATCCCTCTGGGAGCTGAAACTTTGCCTTATGAAGGTTAGCATTTGTCAGAGCATTTGACAAACCAGGCGATGACAGGACACTCTCAGCATTTTCTGCCTTATTTCTTGGATGCATCAGAAGGGAAGCATCTGGTAATCGATAAGAAGCCGATCGAACATTTGCATTTAGAAGAGCAGAGGACAGAGCAGAAGAAGATGGCTGGCTTGCCGTATTGTTTCTGACCAAAGGGCTATTGGGAAGTTTATAGTTTGCCTGACGTAGACTTGGGTTTTGCAGGGCACCTGAAAGTGCTGAATATGAGAGATGAACACCACCACCTGTACTTTCATTCCTGTTTGGAGACTCAACGGAAGCTTGAGACATTCCCAAAGTGCCACTTGGGAGCCTGAACGTGGATCCCTGGATGGCAGATGTCTGCAGTCTACCAGAAAGAAGTGGGGAGCTACCTCTAAAACCTCCCTGCTGAGATGTGGTAGGAAGGTGAGCGGGGGAGAGGTGTCGCTGTAAAGAAGATGCTAAAGAAGTATTATGTGACTGTGGCCTAAGCATTGCTGAGGACAAGTGTGGCGCTGAAAGAACAAAATGGGCTGCAGAGGCTCCATGTTGAGGGGGGGCCCGGACATTTGTAAAAGTGTTAACATTTCGTTGCAAAGGAGATGAATATGGGGCACTTGGTAATTGCGAGTCTTGCATTAAAGCAGTAGATAGACCTACATTGCCTAGAGAGTTTTCCATTTGAGTTTGCTGGGTACCTTCCCCTTGCCCATCAGGTATTGGTGAAGGGATTAATTGTAATGGTGAAATGTTTCCAATGTTTTGGAGATAAGGATTTTGGAGTCTGCGTCCCATATTTGGGGATAATGGTAGTTGCTGAGGAAGATTTTGGGAGAAGACTTTTTGTTGTAGCTGTGGGGACATTGGTCTTTGTACAGGTGAGTTGTAAGCATTGGTGGAGTAAGACCCCTGTAAAGCATTTGTAAGCATCGGTGATGCTCCTGGCTCCATCAATGTATAATCAACCTGTGCGATACTTTGTGATGAGAGGAGAACATCATGGGGTAGACTGGAGTGAGGTGAGGCCAGGTGGAACTTGGTTGGGCCCAGGTTATGGGGACTCCTTGATCTTTGAGGCAATGGAGATGGTGGGTGAGATAAATGCATTGGAGAGCCAGAGCGAGAAGGCTGTGGCGTTCTACGATGTAGCATTTGTGGTGATGGAGGTCTGCTTTGCATTCTTCGCATTGATGACTGAGGAACTAAAGGTCTACTTTGTTTCAAAGATGACTGTGGAGGTACTGAAGCCAGTGTAGAAGGACCTCTAATGGACTCTCTTGACTGAAAAGAAGTCTGGTTTCTTGGCATCCGGACAAGAGGCTGCCCCCGACCTACAGGTCTGTGGAAACCTCGTTGAGTAGAGCTCGTTCGTTTTGCTTCTCTGATGCCAACTGGACGGGAATCTACTCTGTTTAACATGGATGTGGGAGCTGAAGCCCCGACCTGTCCTAAAGGAGAAGCAGCACCACTATGTTTGGAGGTTCTAAAAGGAGCTACCTGCTGAGTAACAGGAGGCCCTTGTCTACTGCGTCTTCTTACATAGGGGTTAGCAGGGGAGGGTTTTACAGCCCTCATGGGCACTTGGTTTCTGGCCACAGGGCCACTTATCATCCTACGAGTAGAAGACCGGGTGACACGGGATGGTGAAGGAGATGGTGATTGACGGGGAGAGGTGGGACGGAAGGATTGTGGTGGTGATTGAGGTCTTTCTATTTGAATGGGGCTATGTCTTTGTGGTGACGGTGGAGGAGAAGATGGAGGGTGCCTCATAACAGAGATTCTTTTCTCTCTCTTGAATAAATTTGGTCTGGTAGGTGGCAAAGGCACTGCATCTGGAGGAGGTTGCTGTCGGAAAGAAAGTCTTGGGGAAGATGGAGGACTGTGTCTGTGCCTTGATGATTCCTGAGGAGAAGCCAGTTGTCTAGAAAGTGGTGATTGTGGTCGGACTGTTGTTGTAGCCCTGTTAAACCCCATCCCTGCTCTCCCTAGTCTCAGAGAGGGTTCTGCTCTAATAGACATGCCTCTTCTGTGGTGTGGTGGAGACAAAGGAGGACTTGGTTGTCTCTGTGTTTCAAATAGTGAATTAGGCCTCTGGTCTTGCAATGATGAGCGGTTATTAAGAATGTGTCCTTGTTGAAAGTCCATGACATGTGGTGAGAACTGGTTTGAAGGAGAAGCCATCGACCTAGTTGATACTGGTCTCAGTGATAGCTGTGGGGATGGGAGGGGACTCCTCCTTCGTGGGGGCAATGGTGAAGCCATTGGTGAAGCTAATGGTGAATACATCATTTGCTGTATTGAAGGGGCCACTGGTGGCATTTGTCGCACCTGAAACATTTGTGGGTCTTGGAAGAGGGGAGCTTGGTAGACCTGGGAAGAAAACTGAGGTGTTGGCATTTGTGAAGCAGGGAACAAGTTAGTTGGAGGAATAGAAAAAGGAGGCTGGATTGGATAAGGTGGTTGAAAATATTCCTGATCAATGTTCACAGTTGGTGTCATTGGGGCATGGTCAGAAAGAAAAGACATTTGTTGTTGGTTCATACCTGTTGGATCAACAGGTTGAGCAAGTAAGAATGTGGGAATAAGTTGCTCATTCTGCATATCTGACATAATCTCCTGGTTGTTGAGAGCAAGAACTGGAGAGTAAGGAGGATGTATTGCTGAGGAAAGATGAGAATTAGGATGGGGTGGTGGCAAGGTTTCAACTTCAAGTCTGTCTTTTCCAAACAGCAGAACTTGGGGCCTTGGAACCCTGAATTGTTCTGATGTCTGAGGCTCAGGAAGAGTTGAAATTTGTTCTTGTCCATATAGTTGTCCTGTCTCAGCTGGATCCAGCTGGACATTCGTGTTAAAATGCTGCTGATGAGGGAAGTATGTAGGAGCAGGCTGTATGTATGCCTCCACTGGATCAGTCAGCATTCCTTGGACAGGAAAAGTGTAACTCATCATGTGATATGGGTCTGCCATACTGTAGCTTGCAGTCATGTTGGGGTGAAAAAAATCTTCATACAGCTCAGGGGTAATTTGTTCATAGACACCATACATAGCATCTCCATAGTAACCATATAGTTCTGGCTCCACTGCATATAGCATCCCATCTTCACCATAGTAGTACTCCATCTCTTCCTCTTCATAATGATATGGATATTCATCTTCATGATAGCCATAAGGGTAGTCATAATAATAATTATCCTCATCATTGTAGTAAAGCTCATCATCGTAGTAGAAGTTACCTTCTTCATCATAGTAACCATACTGATCTTCCCACTCTTCATCATCATAGTCCATTTCCTCTCCATACATGTCATACGGGTCATTGGAAATTGGTTGTCTTGAATAGCCTCTTAGTCCCTCTCTGTTGTGATAATCCTTCTCATACATATAATGGTCATCATACTCGTAGGGTTTATCATAATAGTGCCCGTGTCTCCCTGTTGATCCTTTGTTGGCAAAACTTGTATGACTCCTTCTCCCTGCCAATGCCCCATAGCGCCCTTGACCTTTAGAGGACAGGAATCTTCCAGTCAACCAGTTGGTAGCTGCTGCCATTCTTCCTATCATCCAACTCTTATTCTTGAACCCTTGGCCTGTTTTCTTCTTCCCAAACATGCCCTTAAACCTTCCTCCCAGTCCCTTTGCCTCCGTTGCCATTTTGCCCTTACCCTCTAAGCTTGATAAATTATTTTTTTTAGTTGGTGCAGATTCTTTTGACGTGTCTTTTTTGTTAAACATGCTAAAGCCTGACAGACCTGGCTTCTTTTCAGCAGCTGATTTTCCTCCAAAACCTGAAAAGAGTTTACTTGTGCCCAAAAGTGGTTTACTGCCTGCCGGCGGTTTCTTTTTTTTGGAAAGACGCAAGAAAAGACGGGAGGTGCTTTTAAGGTTTCTCTTTGGTTTGGCTTTATCTTGCTGCTTGGAGGGTAAACCAAAAGGAGAGGACTTTCCAGCGAAGCCTGTGAGGGCTTTAGAGGCTCCTTTGAGGTGAGATTTTGCATCAGTTGCCTTTTGTGCTTTCGCTTCTTTCTTTTTCTGTCCCTCTGCAGCAAAGCCCATCATGGCCTTGGATGCACCCTTGATGTGGACATCACTCATCTTTTTTAAATTCATCGCCCCCACACCTTTCTTCATTTGTGTCTTTCCATCATTTTCATTTTCTTTATCATCATCCGGAGAACGTTTCGAGGGCTTTACACCTTTCATAGCCACAGCTTTTGACGCACCTTTAAGAGCTGCTTTGCCCCTTCCCTTATCTGTCTTTGCCTCCTTCTTTGTTACCACTTCTTCCTCACTTACACTTTCTTCTTCCTCACTCTGCACCTCCTCCTCTTCATCTTCTGACCCCTCCTCCGATTCACTGACAGGTTTCTTTCCCTTCCCTTTCTTATCCTTCCCCTTTGCTGGTGTCTCATCTGCCTTCTTTGCCCCTTTTTTATCATCTTTCCCTCCTTTCTTATCATCTTTTCCTCCTTTCTTCGATTCCTCTAATTTGCTTTTTTTGCCAGCAGATTTTGGGTCACCTTTTTTGGGCGGCATGATAATGATCCTAATTCAAACCATGGCAGAGTTTAGGTAAAGCTTGGTGATTGAAAATTCAAGTGGCTGCAGCATCTTCTTATATTTCCGCCCTCATGCTGTCTCTCGTCTGATCCACTTCTGTCACAAAAAACAAACCCACTTGTACTCTGTCTTAGGTCAATTCTTTGATAATGTACAATAAAGAAATAACAGTCTTTCAAAATAAGTTAAAGAAGTTTCATTTAAATCTCAGCCATCCAGGACTGCTTGCCTAGTGTCTTTTAGCCTTGAAAAAATAATTGTCTCAGTTCCTATGAAGAAAGACATTTTTCCATCTGTGTTTAATTAAGAAAAGAGTTTCGCTTATGAAAAGCCAATCTTACTGGTTACTGCATCCATCAGTATTACCGCCCTTAAAGTGCTGGATTTTTCATAATGATCTTTCACATGAATCCAAAGTAAGTTCCTTGTCTTGCTGAGTAGCGAGATGAGGTCCTGACATCACATATTGTGTGAAAGTTGATAATCCGTTGAAAGAGTTGCAGTTTGTCCTGTGAGTCCTGCAGGGAATCCCTTCATTCTCCAACTTTGGCAGCAAGGTTTCCCACCACGGAGAGCCATGTGAGTGCGATGGTGTGCGTTTTCCCTGTCCTCTTTGTAGGTGAGCGAGTGTGCATGTGTGTTGCATTTGTGGTCGTATCCTCCTACGTCCACGTCAGCCTGCCTTTGTGACCTCCTGCAACCTTTAGCACCCATCCCTCTGGTCACTGAAACTTTTTTAGTCACGTTTACCAAACGGTAACCCCCTTATCATAACATATACATTTCAGGACATGTATGAGAAGATGCATTTGCACCTGTATGTGTACTTACAATCAGAGTAAGTATTAACTTTTATAGCCTCAAAGGGCACCTTGATGCACGGGCTACACTACCTCTGGGTAATACTATCCTGGTTCACTCTGTATGAATAATGCAAGTTGGCTGAGCTGTTGCTAAACTGTGTCTGAGAGGCCGAGCCAAATTGTGCCAAACCTGCACATCGGTAGCAGAGCAGCTGAGAGTTGTGCATTTAAATCATTTCAAATACAAGCCCACAAAGACATATTGGTGTTACCATTACAACATACTGATTGGACTTGTGTTAAAAAAAAATTACCAAACTTGTTTGAAAAAAATAAAAGAGTGTAATTTTGAGCTTTTACAAGACTATTAAATCTTGAGTCATTATTCACAATCAAATAAAAAAGAACTATAAACATTGACAATACAAAGACAGTTGTTTTTTATTATCATAAGATGTCTATTTAATAATTTAAGTGTGGGAAAGAAGAAAAAAGAAGAAACAACAAAGTACAGCAGTTACAAATTTCCGTTGTCACTATAGCAAATGTATGCCAAATGTATGAACATTTGCAGACATACTTGCTCCTTTGCCATTTTTTGAGTAGCAAATCTGAATTATGATAGAATGAAATTGTTGATTAAAAACATAAGAAAGTAAAAGTCCTGCAACATTTACTTCATTTCTAGTCAAAATATTATTTTACACCTAATAAGATTGTAATTTTAATATTTTTAGATAAAAATTAAATTAAATACAGTACAATTTCAATAGCAGTGTGCAAAAAACTTTTATTGAAAATGATAAAATCGCATGTGATTGGCAAAAATAATAATAATTTGTCTATGAAACAAGTGAAAAATTGAAAGTATTTTCTTTCCGAAAAAGTCATTCTGATTCACAAAAACATTAGCCAAGTAATTTTGCTTTATTTAAAGTCTGAAAGTAGTTTTTTGTCAAGAAGTTTAGAAATTAGGCAAAAAACTTATTCTGATTTGGAGTTTTGCTGTGAAGGTCTGACATCAGCTCAATAATGATGGACTGATGCTAATTCATTGATGATGGGATGATATTCCAGGAGGTCATCTCAGTGGCACATATGAATGTTTAATGACTGCCCTGTGTTCTTTCTACACATCATAGATAAAACATTCATTGAATGCTCCTCTAAATATACCACAAGAGGTAAACCCCACCCCGGCCTGCTCCCTAACCAATAAACAGTGCTGGACGCAGGTTCATGTCAGGAGTTAACAGTCAGACAGTCACAGACAGGGGAAAAAAGACAGCAGGAAAAGGTGGAAACTGCAAAATTATAATACAAAACAGAACAATTTGGATTTTTTGTTTCTATCAGGTGTAAAAACCAGTAATAATAAATCTTTACAAAATATGAAAAACATTCTAAAAATCATGATATTGTGACATGCATCTGTTTTCTGGAGTATGATTGCATAAATAGTGGAAAAAAGCCTGACAAAAGAGTAGACAAGTGTAAGCATACAATTACATAAGCTACAAAAGAGAAGAAAATGTCACATTTACATAAAAAATATATGGTAGGAAAGGAGTGCAATTCACAAAGTGAGACTTCAAATTACTGATAGTAAACTTTTCATAAACAGGCAGACACCTGGATAGATAAGTCTCATATCCAATAGCGTTGGGATAATGAATGTAGGATGTCAATCATTAGGGGAAGCCGTATGAAGATTGACAGCTGCTGCATACATATTAATCAGAGAACTGAAAGCTTGTTGTAAACCTAGCCAAATGGTAAACAAACTTAATTACCAGTGGCTCAGTTCCTATGATGGAGACGATGACAATGGAGCACTGTGTACAAAAGCAGTGAAAAGCCTGTGATTTTCCATATAAAATCATAATTTGGAAATAAAAAACAAAAGTAAAGAAGAATAAAATATACAGATATACATACATAGACAGACAGACAGACAGACAGACAGACAGACAGACAGATAGATAGATAGATAGATAGATAGATAGATAGATAGATAGATAGATAGATAGATAGATAGATAGATAGATAGATAGATAGATAGATAGATAGATAGATAGATAGATAGATAGATAGATAGATAGATAGATAGATAGATAGATAGATAGATAGATAGATAGATAGATAGATAGATAGATAGATAGATAGATAGATAGATAGATAAACTTAGGATAGTTAGTCATAACACTGATTGGAAATTGGAAAATACATAAACATACTATACACACACGTACCCTTTTAAAAAATTCAGTTGTTACTTTTAAAGACCCCCTCTGATGAAAAACATTATCAATTGTATTATTTTATGATCATTTTCACAGACAGCATTTGATAAAACTGATATATGAATAATTTTTACACAAAAAGAGTGTTCCATCCGTGTACATAAAAGAAATATTCTCTGTAGGAAAAATATGTTCTTGTGTGTATTTTAGATGCTGTTAACTGCTGTTAGATGAATGGTGAAATATTCAGTTCTTGCAATTGTAAATCTGACTCCAGAGGACTTTTGAGAATAGAGACTGTAAGTCGTTGTGCCCCCCCCCCCCCTTGTCTTAAGCTCTTCACTCATGCAAGACACAGCTAACATCATCAGAAATGCCCCTTATGACTTACACCTACACTTGACAGTAATGCTGATGAACTTAAAAAAAACTTGCAGCATCTTGTTGCTTTATGGTCTCCCCTGGTCCCCCCCCACCCCACCCCCACACGCAAACTTCCCTAATCATCCTCTAATCTCCTGGACCCCCCCTTTTATTTCCTCTTAACTATCCCCTTTCTTTCGTACCCTTATCTGTTGGTCCGGACCCAATCAGCTTAATTAGGTTCAGATCAAGTCCCAACCTTGCGTTTTGTCTGTTCAGACAGCAGTCAAGCTGACTTTCCTGTTCTGTACTAAAGCTTGTAGACAAAACCACATGACTAAAGATCTCTTCACTCATTGGTCAGGATTTACGAGGGCCGGGCAAAGCAACTAGAGGCAGAAAGTATGGAAGTCCTGCGCTTTGCTGACCTTGTCGGGATAGTTCATTCAAACTTTATATTTTGCTAACTAATTTTTAACGTATGAATCAATATTTCATTTAAAAAAATTATTTAGTGTTTAGTAATCTTTAATGTGACAAAAGTACTGTATTATCATATATATGGAATTAGTTGTTCTTTGAAAGGCCTAAAAATAGCTGATATATAAACTGGTGTGAAGCTATGAACACACCAAGCATGTGTTTTCAAGAATGTGCTAATGTAAGTCTGGTTCATACTGTATTCTAGCGCATGTCTTCCACCGATAGTTGGAAGCTTTTGTTGTAAAAAGTCTAAGTGGTGCAAATATCAGAAGTCTTGCTCCAGGCTTTTTTCGTCTACAGTTCTATTCTGATATATAAAAGACCTGGTGTCATAAATTCTGACCGGGCATAAAACACAATTATTAATTAATAATAAAATAATTGATACTTTATTTATCCCACAATGGGGAAATTCTTCTCCGCATTTTGACCCATCCCCTGGGGGGAGCGGTGACCTGCAGACTAGCTCAGGGGGCGACAGCTGGCTGGGGAGAGCGGGGATCGATCAACATCATGATTTCTCCTCCATGGTCAATTTTCAAACGGATGGCACTTTGGTGAATTACAAGGGACGCCATTCATACGTCACTCTGATTAGTCAGAGTTTGACCTAGTCTTCAATAGCCGCATGTTTTTGTACTTAGAGCCCAAAAACGGATGTGGAAACTTGCGTAACTACTAATGAACGTGAGAGTTTTGAACGTGGATACCAAAACACGCATTTTCTTAGACTTTTCATTGGAAGTTGTTACTTTAGTGGTTGCAGAGGGCGGTGGGTACATAGCTTAAGAGTTTAGTGACAGAAGCTTTGCTTTTAGATTAGCATAACTCTATGTTTTAAAAGTGAAAGACGTTAGAGAATGAGAACATGAGAAAGAAGGAAGAGAATGCTGAACTCAGGTTTCCTTGAAGGTTTTTGGATCCATTAAGATCTTCACCTTTCCTGTCAGATTATATAGCCATCTGACACTGGAGATGCACCAGAGTGCAAAGACACAAAGGGAACTATCTTTAGGGATCAAACACTTGTAACCCTTGTGCTATCCTAGGCACTTTAACATTGGGAGTTGGGTCATCTAGACCCACTAGACAGTGCGCTGAACCTTTTTCTTCAATGATTTGGGATCTTCACTGGTGTCCATGGATTACATAAAATCCACTTCACCTTTATCCCCCTTTGTCATGGTAGGGAGAACACGTCAATGTAAGGGTGGGGTCATAGGATAGCACAAGGATTAAATTAGTTTGACTCTCAGATCTGAAAGGAAAATGCAAACTTTAAACTACAGGCAAAAGTGAATTACATTGTAGTTTAAAAATAGAGACAGTATCATCTTTCACAGAATTTGTGCATTTTGATCAAAAAGGCTTTCAGACCTCCAAATACATCCAGGTTTATTTAGTATGTAAATGCTTGCACAAGCTAAACTAAATATTTGCAGTTTAAGGTGGGTGAGTCTGAAATTTACCAAAATAGCGTGGATGACAAGGGAATAATTAGCAAAAAACAAAAAAATATAAAACTAGGAAACAGTAGGCCAATCTATAAAACAAAGTTATCAGAAAACCCTTTTGAATTATGTTTTTTTTTACCTTAGAGCTTTTTGGGGGGGAAAAAACTCAAGCTATTCAATCACAGAAAAGAGAAGCTTACAAATTCAGAAATTTATAAAGCTTTGTCATAAGGAGGAAAAAGCATTTTTGCAAAGAAAAGTGAGAATAAACTAAATGGACTACTTAAAAATGTAATATTGACGCAATATAATTTAGGATTTTTGCGCTTTTCTCAAGTCCCAATTAAATCTACCGACCCTTTGTAGTTAATAAATACACATTAATCAGTGTAATTATCATGCCAATGACAGAACAATTCTGATGAAAAAACATCAAATTGATTAATCCAAACTGCTTTTTATGCATAATGATTTTTGTAAATATGTAATAAATGAGCATTTGGATTGCTTACCTTTATCGTTTATGAAAAAAATGCATATTTTTAGGGTTTTCCGTCCATATATATTCATCCAAACATCACTCGCCTGTGCTAATTTCTGCATCTCCTTTCTCATCGAGACCACCGTTTTTAAGTGCTCATGCTCTCACGCACAAGCCAACCCCCTTTAGTTTACCCAAATGGTACATCATCAGCTCACAATAGGCCTCTGATGGCAAAGATAGGCTCTGTTTGCTTCAACTAGGCCTTAGCAATTACTCAAACAACAAATGTATAATAGTTACCTGAGGGAGAGCAGTGGTGGGTCAAGCTCTTTACACATCAACCCAAGCATCAAAAGTGTAGTGATTAGGTTTCTTGGTCAACATGGCACACTCGTGTAACTCTTTGTGTTGTGCTGCTGTGCTTGCTTTCTGCTTGACTGCTTAAGTAGACAATTACACATTCCCATTGTGCATTAATTGCTGTGGCCCATATGTGGACACACACATTATCATCATCCAACACTTGGAAGCAGACGTCAGAAACGAAGGATTGGTTTGTTTTTAATGGCTTGCTGGGACAATGTCTCGGGTGGCTGCTAATGTGTGATGAGCTGTCTTATCAATGCTCACACACGCACATCTCAATGGGAGGCTTTGATATTTGGTATTCAAAAGATCAACAGTTTTTCTCCATGTGAGTCAAGCTTTGAATAAAAAGATAACTTAGTATGGTTGCCCAAGTAAGCAATTTAAAAAAGTTTCAATGGCCTTGTGTATGTACGCTATTCACAAAAAATATTGGAAACATCTAGATTGAAATGGATTGTAAGAAAAAAATAGGGACCTAATTACTTAATAAAAGTTATAAATATTTCACATTTTTCTTGATATGTCATTTAGTAAAACAGTCATTTGGATTATCTAAATCACTTTTGTTTGTTTCTTTTTGGAGACTTTTCCTTTGCTGAATAAGAATATTTTATGTGTTTTTGCTGGTATTAAAGCATTAATGCACCATTTAAAACAATTTTTGTGTTCTTTTTATTTGTTTTTTCACAGTTTATAGTTTGAACATTATGACTAATTGGTAAACTAAAGATGGGTTTCATGTTTTGACATTATATAAGCCTGTCAAAGTAATTTGCAGACATTTTCCATGTGCAAAACATATTTATATAAATTTGTACTTTTATGCATATTTATGCATATGTATGACATGAGAGCGTCTTATTCGTCATTGAGCAAAATCGAATTAAAAAAAAAAGGATTTTGATGCATCAAAGTTCCATCATACCCTATGACAGACAAGCTACCTGTCCAGGGTGTACCCCACCTTCGCCCAACAGCAGCCGGGACAGGCCTGTGACCACAAAATGGATGTGGTGGGTCATGAAGTGGATGGATGAAAGTTCCCTCATGGAAGAATGAGTAAAATAAGGATTTATTAAAGAGGTTTGACTTAAAAATAAAAAAGTTTTATGAATTTTGAGCTTTCTTGCTAACTCTTTCTAGAATCTAAATCACTGATGAGCTTTAACACCAAAGCTTGTGGAGTTCTTTATCTTTCTTTCTTTTTTGTGTCAGTAGAATAGATAATTGTGCTACTATTTTGTAAAAAAAAATGATGGTAAAATTAAAAAGCTTAAGATATATTTCTGAATATGTAAAGGTGAAAAGTAGAGTTTTAAAAATTCTTATCAGTAACTGTGCCAGTGCTGTACCCTGATTTTCCAACTCAACAGTTTCATGTGATGAGCAGAAGGAAACAGAAGAGGGCAGAAGAGACAAAGACTGCATGTCAAAAATCTCTGTTTGTATCTTTGTCTATTTATTTCACAAAAAGACAACAAAAATTGTTGTTTTTTTGTGTTACTTTTGGTGTGTTTTAATACATTTCTATCATACTACAATTGGAGAATGACTTTTTTCTTTTTTTAAAGTGTGACTCATCAAAGTAAATTTGTTGGCAGCAGCTTGTATCTCAGAGTTTGTAGAATAAATGTATTGCCTTTAATCAAACTCTACATTTGCTAAATTCAACATTCTTTGATAAAACGTCTAACAATATTTTGTTTTTTACTTTCTATTCTGCAGTAGTTTGTTATGAATTATAGAATTTTGCTTCACTATTAGAGGTAATGATAATTCATAGATGTTTTGCTATACATTTTGTAAAGTTTTTGCAGAGGAGGCCAAGTGGAACTCAATACACTGAAAAAGTTTTTATCCTATGACTGTAACAGCCCTAAATAAGGATAAAAGCTGCTTCTATTTGAAGAAGTAGGCAGAAGTATGTGTGATGGTGGGTTAGATGGTGTTGTTGTTTCTTTTTATATTGTTAAAAGATTGGATAGTTATTGTTTTTTGAGTGACTATTTAGTTTACAGCCTATTCTATCTGTCTGTCTGTCTAAAACTAAATTGCACTTTGGCTGAATAACATTTTGGATTTGAGAAAATTACAAAATTAACATTCATTCATTTTCTATTACGTTGTATCTCTTTCGGGGTCACGGGGCTGCCGGAGCCTATCCCGGCTAGTTGCGGGCAAAGTAGGGGACATCCTGGACAGGTCGCCAGTCTGTCGCATGCAGGGCCACAATCACACATCCATTCACACCGATGGACAATTTAGAGAAACCAATTAACCTACAAAGCATGTTTTTGGACGGTGGGAAGAAGCCGGAGTCCCCAGAGAGAACCCACGCGTGCACGGGGAGAACATGCCAACTACACACAGAAAGGTCCCCCATTGATGTTCTGTTTCAGGTCCCCCAGCTGGGATTTGAACCAGGGATCTTCTTGCTGTGAGGCAAGAGCGCTAACCACTGCACCACCATGTAGCTTATTTTTTTTTTTTTAATTATTATTATTATTGGAATCTGCTATGAGTACCATAGTGCATGTAACTTACTATTAACATATTTGGATTTGTTTGAATAACAATAACATTTAGTTGTTAGTAGGCTGCTAGAAGTTAAAAGCTGGGGAAAGTATGGTGCACTGCATTTCTGTCCTCGGTTCTCATCTATTTCTCCTCACCTCCTCTCCTCTATTCTTTATCATTTAGTTCATGCCTGTTTTATGCAGTGCGACTCACGTGTTGTCCCTTTTTCTCATTCCCCTCCGGTGGAGTGGGAGTGATTCTAGATTCCAGTTGGCTGTTGTCTGTGCTCCTGTATTGGCGTGGACCTCGCCTCTGGCTCATCCCCCAATTCCATCTGGATGAAGCCCATCTGCTACACTATTCAAACATGTAGTTGTAGGGTTAGATAAGCTAACTCTTCTCTAACAGACCTGGTACAATGTACATTGAAGCCCACCAATCAAGACAACTATTGTTGCAATATTGGGCTATTTAGAACAAATTGAATTGAATGGATTAATAGACTTGATTTGGTTAGTAATAAAATGGCAATACAGTGCCTATTACAAAGCTGAAAACTTTCAGGAGTTTTTTGCAAAAAACACAAGACTAGTAAGAATTACCGAATTACTCAGAAAATATCCACTTTTTTTTGTTCCAATACATTTTTGTTAATTGTTTCAGTTTCCCATTTTTATCATGCTGCTCCATGCTACTTTAAAGTTAAAGACAGACACTTCTAGATTAAAATTATTTTTGTTTTACTTCCCCTAACCAAATTCTCAGAGTTTATTGACTCTCTTTAAACTCAAACCGTATATAAAAAATTATAAAAAGCAATAAACGTATTTTTGGGTCTTAAAAACAAAATTTTGTTTAGAGGTGCTCGGCTCAAATCTGTCCAAGTCAGCATATCAAAGTCATAAAGACATTTATTATTATTAAAATGGAATTCTGGAAGTGTGTCTTTTGACCTGATAAGACTAAATTGGTTTCTCACGGTTCTTTCCTTCACTTTACACAGTAAAGCGCGGCGGTGGAAGTTTTATGGTATGGGACATTTTGCTAAATTAAATACAACTGACAATATGTGTGCAAAAGATCATTAATAAAATGCATATGTTCCTATTGTATGATGTAACTAAACCACCTACCTCAATCTTTTTGAAGTATCCCTAACTAGAAATTAAGAATCTTTTTGGATTAAGCATCCAAAAAGAAAGTAAAACCGAGCTGTTTAAATGAGGTGGAATTTCAAAAATATTTATATTGGGAAAGATTAAAGTTAGAATTTTTTTATTATACTTCTTACTTTCCTATTTTATAAAAAACAAAGTTGTATCTCGACTGTTGACTTTTCCAAATTATAAAAAATAATATTTTTCATTTAGATCTAGGTGAAAAAATGTGGTTTGAAACTTTACCCCTTAATTTGTGAACAAAACAACCATGTGAAATTTCAAAATAAAAGAGGAGTCGGCTTGAATCTATCTAGAATTTAGCCTTTAAAAACATTGCATAGGAGAAGATCGTTTTAACCCAAAACCCAAAGCTTTTGTTTCCAGGCCACACACAGTCCCTCATTCATTCTCTCGCTTGGCCATGCCATATGGAGCCAAACAGCATCAAGTGTCATGCCCGCTTTGTGCAATAAACACCCAACCATCAGTACCTTTGTTGTTGGGCTCCAGAAAACTATCCATCGATTCGTTCCTCCACTCCTCTTTAGGTTGTTCCAAAGCAGAATATCTCCATCCATAACTTGCTCTGATGAAACACCTCAAAGACATCTTGAAACTGGACAGTGTCAACTCACGGCCCTCTCATCTCGCATGAAACCTCCCACTCTGTGCCACTCTCCTCGACCGAAGAGATGCTGGTTAATATTTAATGGCGCTATTGTGTTTGTGTGTGGATGTGGCTCAATGTGGTGCATTGACTCAGAGCTCATGCTTTCTGAAAAACATGGCTGGACTGCCTCGAAGCATTGGAGGAGGTGACTCTAAACAGCTGGGCATTAGGGATGGAGGCAGAGGAGGAGGACAGGGAGCAGCATGGGTCTACAGCAGGGGTGTCCAAACTTTTTACAAAGAGTACCAGATCTGGTGTGGAAACTGTGTGAGGGTTGCATTATTGTACAACTTTAATAAGATTAAATGCAAATGACTAGTTTAATGAACATTTTTATTGCAGTTTTTTTTTTTCATTTCTTCACAAATACATTTGAAGACAAGAAATAAAAGTCTGTCTAAAAATAAAAATTTCTGGGTCTGGGGCAAGCTTACCATTAGGCTAAAGCAGGCAATTGCCTGGGGCCCCTAAAAGTCTGGGGTCCTGACCTGAACACATTTGTACATTCTATGCCCATCATTAATAATCCCTGTCAGCAAGTGGGGAGACGCGCAATTTAGCGAATAGTCAGTCCTGCCAGATTTGGTGGTTTTTATCCTTGTTTTAGGCAGAAGGACATTACTTGGGAGGTTTTGGGGTCGGTTAAGTGGTTTTTAGTTGTTTATTTAAATTTGTGTTAGCCGGGAACGTGAATGCAGGGGCAGCAGATGAAGCAGTACCTCACCTGCCGTCATGAGATGTATAGCCTACTAATAATAAAATAAACGTTAATCCACTAATCTGTTTCATAAATGCAATTTACATGTTTAATTTGAATGATTAAAATCATTTTCAAAAAATTATTTGTATATTACCAGTTCAATTTTAGCGCAGGCTGTGTTGCATGATAGATTAGGCAGTCTCATGGGAAGTTGGGTTGATTATTTCTTTAGTTTACTCAGCGTACGACAGTAATGTAATGCTTTATTATTATTTTTTTATACATTCTAAATAATTTTGTTCCATGTTCTCCCTGTCTATTTGATAATTCATGTGTGGTCTTTGGTTTATTTAGTCTTCAGATCTGATCTAAAGCTGCGCCGAAAAGACAGAATGAGCCAGGCAGGAAAAAAACTGTGCTTTTTGTGATATTAATATAAAGAAAATAGATCAATCTCTTTTATGAATGCATCCATGAGTTTTTAGGAGGATTTTTATTGTTACAAAATTTCCTTTGAATTCATAATTAGAATTTAAAAAATAGTTTTGGAGGTATCTCAGGTGGTATTTGATTTAGCTCTTAATGCTTTATTAGTACT
The DNA here is from genome assembly GCF_053564925.1 of Oryzias latipes. Classification (NCBI taxonomy): domain Eukaryota; kingdom Metazoa; phylum Chordata; class Actinopteri; order Beloniformes; family Adrianichthyidae; genus Oryzias; species Oryzias latipes. Next base: position 9,083,235 of record NC_136244.1, read on the forward strand.
TGGAAAATGTAATATCCTCAATTACAGGTTTTTGAAAATCAAACTCCTCTTTATTACGTTTCATAAGGAAATTAGCTTATATTTTACATCGTCTAAACTGACGAAAAGAAAACACTCAAGATTATTGTCCACTTTTGTTCATGATAGGCTAATAAGTTATAATAGAACTCCTAGTGTTTGATTATTACCACTTTTATTTATTTATTTTTGTCCTTAATATTTAAGGGAAAACATTGTTAGTTAAAACAGATCAGTAATGACTGATTAATTACTGCTAATTATTCACTGATTAATATTTTGGGTGGTTTTTTGTTAGGTCTAGTGGTTTTTTGGTGACTCCCGAATCTACTGAGATGATCAAATTGAAGGCCCGTGCACACCGGGACGAATATTCGCCAGCATTTTTCGCCACGTTTTTTGTGTTCACACCCAGGCGATTTTCGCTGACGATGAGCCGAGCGAACATGCAATTTCATTCCCTGGCGTTAGATGGCGCTTAATGTAAAACAAAAATACCCCCTGTACACAAGGTGGCGCTGCGCAACTTTACGCTTCTTAAAGTCGCTTTTCACTCAGAGAGCAAGTATTTACGCGCTTGTCAGAATCAAACAAAGAAAACGTGAATATATCCAGCACCAGTAGCTCTAGCTCCAGTTCCAGCGATGAAGAAATCATTGTTCTGTTGAATGATGAAAGACGCCGGGAAAGACACCGATTTTGGGTACATCCCATATTTAAGAGAAGAAAAGAACATGGGGAGTTTTATCGACTGGTACAAGAGCTGAAAATGTATCATGAGCGTTTTCTGGGATATTTTAGAATGTCCGTCAGTGAGTGCATCTTCTTCGTCTTATTTCTTCGCGGCAGTGTAGACGCTACTTGGCTTATATCTTGTTCGCCGTGACGTATGTGTGCTCAGCAAGACATTTTTGTGTTTGAGCACCCCCGAGTTGTGTTTTACTGTAACTTCAGAAGCTCCAGACACGTGTGCAATAGTGCCATTCTCATTGGTCGTATAGTTTTTTGACACGGCGCGTCAAAAAAAAAAAAAAACGAAACCCAAGGCGTTTTTTAAAAAATGACGCTTTTACGCGTGGCGTTTTTCGCGTCGGTGTGCACACTCACATTGGTGCCCTTTGTTTAGTCACGAGGCATTAAACGTCGGCAAATATCGTGCGCGAAATTCGTCCCGGTGTGTACGGGCCTTAAGGCTCGCCATGCCATCGTCTGACTTAAAGACTGTGGTTTTGGTCCGCAATGTCAGTGTGAATCGCTTAGACTTAATTGTACTCAGTACTGCAGTACCTATTACAATGACAGAGAATGTCTTCTTGCACAAGTATGCGGAGCAAAAAAGCTCAGCATTTTCATAACGAAAATGTGTTTCATCTGTTGAAAGCTGCCTTTCAACAGGGTAAAAGTTGACAAGAGAGAACTGTTCGTGTCGACTGCGTCATTCAACGTCACAGTGCAGCTCGATGAGCTCCGTCTGCTGCGGGTCTGGTCGTCATCTCACTGAGAAAATGTCAACTCTTCTTAAAAACATGAGTGTCGAAAATGTCCGAGCTTTCATCGCAGGCTAATGGGGGAAAAAAAAACTCAAACTCCACTCCTTTTGCCTCCTACTGTCTCTTAATATCAGATGAAATGGTTTTAATTCTCCAGACCAGTTTTCCAAGCCATGCAAATGTGGCAGGATTAATTGGCTCAGGTGCTGTAGGGCAGAGGATTACTAGCAGTGGCCTCATGGGGCGCTATAAAGGGCAAAGAAGCCTTCACTCGGCCAGGGGCAGCATTTGGCCATTGGAACCGCCCACTTCCTGTTTTCACACCTCCGGCTAGCCTCACAGCTCCGGATGAGACCTGCAGGCACAGATTGAGCAAAATACAGCCTCTGCAATCGAGCGCGCCTCCCAGGTGACGAACAGTCTGTCTGCGCCGGGGACTTTCTGACGCTCCCACCTGCTGAACAGCTGCTGCTTTTTATATATTGAATTTTAGAATTATTTTAAGGAACTGTCACCGCTCGTGATCAGAATCCCTGTAGACTCCTGACCAGGGTTCTGCCGGGCCCGGGTGCTCCTCAGCTGCCTTTGAGCCTGAGCAACGGAGGACTAACGGGGCGTCACGCCTGAATCCTCCACCAACGAGAATAAAAGCTCGGCCGCGCTCCGTTCATTGAGCAGCACCCTACGGGCGGACTTACTCTCACGAGAGTTTCTTTTATTTTGTTTTTAGCATTTTTACACAATTCTTTTAGACCTGTGTTTTAACTGGATTTTATTGTGTGATCCACCTTCGTTTCCCCCCTCCCTCAGTGCTGAGGACTCAGGTGCCAGCCCAGAATTCTAGGTGGAGGCTATCCCCCCAGTTTGGAGTGACGTGTCCTTGGGTGAAGGGTTCACAGTGTGTGTGGTCTGCATCACGTGAGTGGGGTGAAATTTTATCTTTGTTCTCTGGGAGCCTCCACCTCCCTTAAGTCTTCTGGTCCTCAGCATACTGAATTTGTTGTGTATGTCTTTTAACGGGTCCATTTTTAATTGGTTTTAATGTTTCGTAATAAAATCATTTTAATTTTTGTACCTCCGTCTCCTGCCTTCTTTTGTGTGCATCTGCCAATAGAAAAATAAACTCCCTCGGGACCACAATTGGCGTTGTCGGCAGGATCGCACACTTGGCAGAGACGTGTGGTTTTTACATTATTCTGTGGTTGTTTGGTCACACGCAGACCGTTTTTTTTGTTCTGTTTTTAATTATTTATTAATTTTAAAGAAGCAGCAGCTGGTTCCGCTTGGAAGTGAGGAAGGTGATTTGTGCAAGGTAACTTGGCATCCTAATAACCTTGGAAAGTGGACTTTGTTTTTTTTGGGACCTCCAGGTTTAAGTAATGGAAGGACAGGTCCAGGATTTGACAGACCTGGTTTCACGGCTGCAAGCTGAAAATGAGAGGCTGCGGCAGCAACAAGCAGCAGCTTCTGGCCCTGGTGCAGCACCTGCCACTTTGGCTGGGCCTTCGACCAATCCTCCCGTGGTTGAGAGACTGTTGTATGTCCCTAGAGACAGAAAATGTCCCATGTTTAGGGGACGGACTGGTATTGGGCTTACGGAGTGGCTTGAGGAGGTGCAGGCTTGCATGAGGACCCGCCATTTAGGTGTAGCCGATCAGGCGTTCTTTTTGTTCGATCACCTGGAGGGAGAGGCCCGCGACGAAATTAAATATCGCCCTGGTTCCGACAGGGAGGACCCGGCTAGGGTCATTGCAGTGCTGCAGGAATTATACGGATGCACTGATTCTTATGTTGCCTTGCAGGAGGCATTTTTTTCTCGTCGGCAGCAGGAAGGTGAGACACTGCATGAATACTCCCTGGCTTTAATGAGCCTAATGGCCTCCGTTAAGGGAGCTGCACCTAGTGGTGTTCCAAATGCAGAGATTTTATTGCGGGATCAATTTGTGGAACAAGTTTTTGACTGTGCCCTACGCCGTGAATTAAAACAGTTTGTGCGCCGACAGCCCACCGCTACGTTGCTGGAGGTTAGGGGTGAGGCAATGCAGTGGGAGCGGGAGGGTCTCCCTGGAGGCGTACGGAGTCGTAGTTACTCCGTCCCCTCTGTCCCTGGGTTCCAGTGTGGCGTTGGGGGTAGTTCCCAATCAGTCCCTCCGGTGTCCGAACTATCGGAGATAAAGGAGATGTTAAGGCTCCAACAAGAGCAGATCCTCCAGATGTCTCAGGACCTGCTGCGCCTGCAGAATCCTAGCCAGGCCAGTCGTCCCCCTCGTCGTGGTCCCATTATTTGCAGAAGGTGTCAGCAGCCTGGGCATTTTGCCCAGGATTGTGATGGCGTTCGGGTGGCTCCTTCGGCCCGCCCAGTCTCGCCTACCCAAAGGTCCCGCCAGAGAAATAATAACACCCCATCACCATCGGAAAACTAATGCCCACCGAGTTGTTGAGCCACAGCTCGGAGGGGGCAGCCGCTGGCTCCAAGGGGGAGTTTGATGGACTTCTGGCATCTTGTCCTCATTTACAGGTGTGCATGGGGGGTCGTTCCATTTCGTGTTTAGTGGATACTGGGTCCATGGTATCCACCATCACGGAAAGTTTCTTCAAGCAGCATTTTGAGCCATGGGGACCAGAGCGACTTCGCTCCTGCCAGTGGCTACAATTGAGGGCAGCTAACGGGCTGGCTATACCATATCTTGGCTACTTGGAGTTGGAAGTGGGACTTTGTGGCAAGTTATTGCCACAATGTGGTGTACTAGTAGTTAAAGATATTCCCGGTGGAGGACCTTTACAGGCGCCGGGCGTTTTGGGGATGAACATCATCCAGCGCTGTTACCAAGAGCTCTTTGCCCAGTATGGCAGTGCCCTGTTTGGACAATCTGAGGTGTCCACAGCCCCAGATGTAATTTTTGGGGCCCTGAAACAGTGCCAGCAATCTCAAGCTACGGTAACCCCCAGCGTGTTTAATGTAAGGACACGTGGTCGAAAGGCTCGTTGGATTTCTGGTGGTGTCCTGGCTATCGTTGCTGCCACTTGTTCCGAGCAGTGTGCTGGTTCAGCAGTGTTGTTTGAGCCATGTAGCTCAGGCCTCCCTGCCGGCCTTTTAGCAACTCCATCACTCGTAAAGGTGGAAAGGGGGACAGCCTACATCCCAATCATCAATGTGGGGTCCACCGCTGTGAGACTCCACCCACGTACCCTGGTGGGTACGGTGGCTCCAGCTGGAGTGGTAAGTTTACCCAAGGAAGTGACTGAGGTACAATCGGAAGCCGCTGTGGTGGCTGCTCATGCAGCATCCACCCTGCCTTTGGCTCAGCTGGAGTCAGTAGACCTCTCTGCACTTTCGGCGGGAGAGCAGGAGAAAGTCCGGGCCCTCCTAGGGAAGTATTTAACTGTCTTCTCACTGCATGAGGGGGACCTGGGTTGCACAAGCCTAATCACTCATGAGATTCCCTTGGTGGATGATGCTCCAGTCCGGCAGCGCTATAGGCGCATTCCCCCATCGGATTATGTGGCGGCTAAGGAGCATATTAACAATTTACTCCAGTCTCGGGTGATTCGTGAGAGCAGCAGCCCCTTTGCATCCCCAATCGTATTGATCCGCAAAAAAGATGGTGGTCTCCGGCTTTGCGTGGATTACAGGCAGTTGAATAGCAGGACTAGGAAAGATGCCTTTCCACTTCCTCGAATAGAGGAATCCTTGGATGCCTTGTCCGGAGCTCGTTGGTTCTCCACTCTGGACTTGGCCAGCGGTTACCATCAGGTGGCGGTGGCAGAGGCAGATCGTCCTAAGACCGCGTTCTGCACACCATTTGGCCTTTTTGAGTGGAACCGCATGCCCTTTGGCCTTTGCAACGCCCCCAGCACCTTTCAAAGGCTGATGCAGCGAATGTTTGGCGAGCAACAAGGTCAGTCCTTGCTTTTGTACCTGGATGACATCATTGTCTTTTCTTCGACAATCGAGCAGCATCTGGAGCGATTAGAGCTGGTACTTGAGAGACTGCAGCTCGAAGGGCTTAAGGTTAAGCTCGCCAAATGTGCCTTTTTTCAGCACCAGGTGCATTATCTGGGTCATGTGATTTCGGACCAGGGAGTCTCTACAGACCCTGGCAAGGTGGAAGCGGTGGCTAATTGGGAGCCCCCTACTACAGTGTTCCAGCTGCGATCGTTTATTGGCTTTGCCAGCTATTATAGACGTTTTGTGGAGGGATTTGCCAAGTTGGCTGCACCGCTGCACCGGTTAGTGGCAGAGCTGGAGGGAAACAAGGTCAGAAAAAAGTCTGCACGTGGTTTAAGTAACCACTGGACGGAGGAATGCCAGCGCAGCTTTGAGGCTTTAAAGGCTAAGCTGACTACAACACCAGTCCTGGCGTATGCAGACTTCTCCCGCCCTTTCATCTTAGAGGTCGATGCTAGCAACGGAGGCCTTGGAGCTGTTCTTTCCCAAGAACAAGAGGGTAAGGTGCGGCCAATAGCCTACGCTAGTCGAGGCTTGCGGCCTACCGAGAGGAACCCAGTCAATTATAGCTCCATGAGATTGGAATTTTTGGCACTAAAATGGGCAGTAGCTGAGAAATTCAGGGAGTACCTTTTGGGACAGAAGTGTATTGTGTACACTGACAACAACCCCCTCAGCTATCTGTCCACCGCCAAGCTTGGTGCCATGGAGCAACGGTGGGCAGCGCAGCTGGCAGCGTTTGACCTGGAGATAAGGTACCGCTCGGGCCGCAGCAACAGAAATGCAGATGCTCTGTCAAGGCAGCACTTTCCAGACATGCAGGCCTGGAGAGATGTTCTTCCGGGTAGCTGCTTGCCCATGTCGTTGCAGCAGGTGCAACAGACGGAGACTGTCGGTACAACCCAAGCCACCATGGTTGCCCTGCCCCATCACAGCCCCTCTGACATGGCTTCACTTCAAGGGGCTGATCCTGTTCTAAAGGAGTTTCTGCCTTTCTGGGAACGTCAGACTCGCCCAAGTCCAGAGGAGCGTAGGCAGTTGTCCTCACCCACGCTGGCATTGCTTCGACAGTGGAACCGGCTGGTTGAGCAAGGTGGGGTTCTGTACAGAAGGGTCTTTCGAGATGATGGTGGGGAGGCAGTGTTGCAAATCCTGCTTCCTGGCTCGATCAGGGAGGAAGTGTTGACGGCAGTCCATCAGCAGCATGGTCATCAGGGTGTAGACAGGACCCTTGACCTGCTACGGCAGCGCTGTTATTGGCCTGGTATGTCAGCTGAGGTGGCAGAGTGGTGCAGTCAGTGTGAGCGCTGCCAAGTAGCTAAAGTCACTCGTCCCGCAGCCCGCGCCCCCATGGGTCATTTGCTGGCCTCCAAGCCCAATGAGATTTTGGCTATGGATTTTTCGGTGCTGGAGCCAACTACCAGTGGCATAGAGAATGTTCTTGTCATTACTGATATCTTCAGTAAATACACCATGGCGGTTGCGACTCGGGATCAGCGTGCTGCAACAGTGGCCCAGGTCTTGGTCACAGAATGGTTTTCAAAATTTGGCGTTCCAGCTCGGATACATTCCGATCAAGGTCGGAGCTTTGAGAGCGCCCTCATTCAACAACTCTGTGACCTCTATGCAGTAGAGAAGTCTCGCACCACACCTTACCACCCAGAGGGTAATGGTCAGTGTGAACGCTTCAACAGAACCCTCCACGACCTTCTCAGAACTCTACCAGTGTCCCGGAAGCGGGACTGGAACGTGTGCCTGCCGCAGCTCTTGTATTCTTATAACACGACTCCCCATCATTCAACGGGTGAGTCACCATTTTTTCTGATGTTTGGACAGGAGCCAAGGCTTCCAGTTGACTTCCTGTTAGGAAGAGTGCAAGAGCCAGTGGAGGGCACTGTGCAGGAGTGGGTCCAGGAACACAAAGCTCGGCTAAAACTGGCTTTTGAGGGTACCAGAGAGAAGCTGCTTGCAGCTGCTGATCGCAGGAAGAGAGGTCATGATGAGGGGGTAAGGGACCCTCCTTTGAGTGAGGGGCAGTTGGTCTTAGTGCGTGACCTGGGGTTTAGAGGACGACAGAAAATCAGGGATTTGTGGGATCACAGGGTGCACAGAGTATTAAAGGCACCCAGAGAGGGGGGCTCAGTGTACACCATTTCCCCCAGGGATGAACCCTGTACACCCCGACAAGTCCATCGGTCCTTACTGAAGGCCGTGGTCAGGCGAGGACCAGACAAAGAGTTGGCTGGTTGCCCTCCGAGCCAACCCCCACAAAGTTCTTTCTCCCAAGAGGACCCAATAGAGAACGGGGACTGGTTTGTTCTAAGGGAGGACCGCACTAGTGAGGCGGTAGAGGACAACCAACCTGAACTGCATCTTGGACAGGTGGCACCAGTCTTCTCTGAGGCTGATTCCGCGGCAGCTGCTGTACCCTCTGCTTCCGGAGTCACTTTACAAGCTGACCGGGATAGGAGTAGCGTGCCAGTGCGCCGGACGTCACGGCCCACTGCTGGACAGCACTCCAACCCTCACCGGCTTCCTCGGGCCGTAGGGGAGGAGCAAAGCTCCTCCTCAGTAAGCATATCATCTGCTGTTGCTTTTAGACCATGGCTGTAGTTTACTTTGAATCATCGTCGGGTCGACGATGCATTTTGTGGGGGAGGATTGTGGCAGGATTAATTGGCTCAGGTGCTGTAGGGCAGAGGATTACTAGCAGTGGCCTCATGGGGCGCTATAAAGGGCAAAGAAGCCTTCACTCGGCCAGGGGCAGCATTTGGCCATTGGAACCGCCCACTTCCTGTTTTCACACCTCCGGCTAGCCTCACAGCTCCGGATGAGACCTGCAGGCACAGATTGAGCAAAATACAGCCTCTGCAATCGAGCGCGCCTCCCAGGTGACGAACAGTCTGTCTGCGCCGGGGACTTTCTGACGCTCCCACCTGCTGAACAGCTGCTGCTTTTTATATATTGAATTTTAGAATTATTTTAAGGAACTGTCACCGCTCGTGATCAGAATCCCTGTAGACTCCTGACCAGGGTTCTGCCGGGCCCGGGTGCTCCTCAGCTGCCTTTGAGCCTGAGCAACGGAGGACTAACGGGGCGTCACGCCTGAATCCTCCACCAACGAGAATAAAAGCTCGGCCGCGCTCCGTTCATTGAGCAGCACCCTACGGGCGGACTTACTCTCACGAGAGTTTCTTTTATTTTGTTTTTAGCATTTTTACACAATTCTTTTAGACCTGTGTTTTAACTGGATTTTATTGTGTGATCCACCTTCGTTTCCCCCCTCCCTCAGTGCTGAGGACTCAGGTGCCAGCCCAGAATTCTAGGTGGAGGCTATCCCCCCAGTTTGGAGTGACGTGTCCTTGGGTGAAGGGTTCACAGTGTGTGTGGTCTGCATCACGTGAGTGGGGTGAAATTTTATCTTTGTTCTCTGGGAGCCTCCACCTCCCTTAAGTCTTCTGGTCCTCAGCATACTGAATTTGTTGTGTATGTCTTTTAACGGGTCCATTTTTAATTGGTTTTAATGTTTCGTAATAAAATCATTTTAATTTTTGTACCTCCGTCTCCTGCCTTCTTTTGTGTGCATCTGCCAATAGAAAAATAAACTCCCTCGGGACCACACAAACATTAGCAAACTCCTGCTTCTTCTCAGGCAAATGTTCTCTACGGAGCCCGTGTCCTGACATGGAAAAAATAAAATATATCTTGTTCCCACAAATCAAGATCTAGTTCCCACAAATTAATTTGTGCGAATGAAATAGTTATTTACGTCATAAGTCATTCATAAACACGGATTGCTGCTTCGCCTACGGGACTTAGATCTTAGCTTCATAAACACAGATGTGAACCATCGTTGGATTCACAGCAGATAGCTTCACATTTCTGTCTGTGTGTGTCTCATTACAGTGCATTGAAGACACGGGGGATATTTAGAGATCAGATTTATTTATTTTAAAAAGCACAAAAGCATCAAGTAATCACATTTTCATGTCTGGGTTCATTCACATCCTGGTACACTCTCCGTCCATCCTGCTGCAAAAGCCGCTTTCTGCCGCTACTTTTTTGTCTCTGTAACCCACATTCGTTCAAAAGGGGGGAAATAAAAACAAGAATGATTGATCTATTACTATTGTTTCGATGAAAATTAGAAAAATATAATATTTAGGATGCCTAAGCTTCCTGCTTCGCATACCGGACTTAGTTCCAAGATAATATCTTTTTAATATCTTTTTGGCAACAAGATATTAACTTGTGGGAACGAGATTTATTTTATTTTTTCGATGTCAGGACACGGGCTCTGTAGTTCTCCATCATTTTCATCAGTTTCTGATAAATTCCTGATCGGTGAAAGGTTTGCAGTGTTTAGCCATAAGTGTTGCTGCCTTAAAGCTCACTCTTATTTTCAGTTGACTCACAGGTTCTTGGTGTTCTTTAAACACTTTCCAGTAGTTTTTCAGTTGCTGTAATTTTTTGCAACTTTGACCAAAATTTTGTCAAAATTAGCATATTTTGTCTGGCAATGCTTCTTGATATTAATCTTCTTAAAAACAGCCATGGTCTTTTGGCGTAAGCAGAGACAGTTCTTTCATGTTTCAATTTAAAAAAAAGTCCCAATTTCCACTTGTTCCTCGTATTCAGCCAATCACAATCAAGCATTTGTACACAATTCTTAGAAAGTCCTGGGGGCCGCAGATTATTAGTTTATGACATGAGCTCATGGTCCAGTGAAAATTATTACTCGGGCCAAATGCAGCCTGCAGCCCAGACTTTGGACATTACTGGTCTACAGTCTGCAGAAGGCTTCAATTTCTGCATATTTCCTTTTCAGTGTCTTTTAAATAAAATAAAAAACATCATGCGTACACATGTATTTCACATTAGACTACAAAAAAACACATAAAATCAACAACTTTTATGTTTTATGATTTTTATTTTCTCATTTCCTCAGCCTTCGGTATCTTTAAACATAAAATGCATCTGTAGTTCACCGTTTCTGTTAAGACTTTATAAACAAAATAAGGATGTCGACTATTTTCCTTTCATGCATTTCTACTGTACAGATCATTTTTCTCCCCTCCTCCGTGGATTTTTCAGTCCTGTCTTGCTTTTTCTTTTACTTCTTGACGATCTGGATGACGTCCTCATGCTCCATGATGTGTGTTAGCCCCACCCTCTGTGGACTGTACTTAGTACTGGTTCCCTGAAAATGCAGTTTCAAAGAGTTGAAGAGCTTTGTTGGTAACCAGACAGATGTGACCAACCAAATACCTACTGAGTAACAGTAATTTCAGCTTCACAAATTGAATAAACCACCCTGATGTAGCTAAGATTTGAGGACAAATATTTTTAGAAATAGATGTAGTAGGTAATCACTTTGGCAGTACAATTGAAAAAGATTAAGAACACACTGAAAGAAGCACTCTAATGAAAATGGTTTTTGGTGTTTATTTTTACTTGTTCTTTTGATATTTTTTGATGATTTGAGGACATGTATAAAGAAAATTGAGCTTAGAATTGCATTTCTAATTATTTTTTCAAATTGTTGTGAATCGGGAGCAGATAAAAAAATTGTGTTGAAATAGATTGTTTTGGCTACATAGCGAATACACTGGGCGGCCTCAAGCTGCTGTTCTGCTCCATTCTGATGCATCCATAGTAGACAACTGGATCCATGTATGTCTTTGTTTTCCTCATCTGAACTGGATCGCTCCAATATTGCTCGCCATTTTTGTTTCACCACTAAAGATAAGTTGGGGATGTGAGGGTCTCTAAAGTAGTGGGAGAGAATGTAGAAAACTCTAAGTCATAGTTGATGGGAAGGGGGGTGGGGTCCGTGCCAACAGTGTCGTCCACAACTTAGAGGTGACTTTTAATGAACTCCTGCCACTCTGCAATTTCAAAATCTGCTATTTCCACTGGTCCCTGAATCGCTATAACAAAAGTTTGTGCCCCTGCATGGAGAAACGGCATCAGCTGACTCAGAAGTGGCCGGACTGATACGCTGAGGAAGATCATCGCAGAGAATAATTATCATCCAGATAAATGAATGATGAAACCGGCCTCTTCTGGAAGAAGCAACACTCAAAACACGCTGCTGCCGGACTGACGTGTCGTGCCCGACGCTCAAATCGTGCAGCAGGACCTCTCGCACCTAACTGATGAAGCACGGGCTCCTGGTTCTAAGGCACAGAGTGACAGAGTGACTCTCCAAACGTGCATTATAAAGCACGCTACAGAACAGTCAAATGCTCTGAATAAAAAAAAAAACTTTATGTTGAGCAATATTTCAACGTTCTTCAATCAATATTTACAAAGTATCAGAAATGTTTCAAAAGGATCGGTGATGGACATTCTTCGGCTGCGGGAGTTAGTCGGGTGGTTCTCCATACTAGCAGATTCTGCGGTTGTTAGGGACCAGAGACACTCACGAATACAGGGAGGATACTATAAAGTCTTTTGCCTCATTGCTAATTCTGCAGTGTAACGCAGCTCAAAACAAGAACTTTAGGCTAAAGTTGCAGTGTTGAAAAAAAATGTGCAGGAATTTCTTAAATTTGAGTTAACTTGATAAAATCGCAACATCACAAAATTCTGGAGTGACTGACTATAATAAGTTTACAATAATATTGGCTTACTTACCCACACAAGGGCGTATTTGAACTGGCTTGCTAAGGTTCTGTGGATACTGTGGCACTATAGTTGGAGAAAACATACAAACATGTTTCTGTACAGCACCGTTGGAAAGATTCTGGAGGTTTTTTTTCAATTTTTAACTTACTACATGTTCAACTGTTGCTCCTCTTCTCATGATGATGGCATCATTGAAGTCTGGACGCTCTGAAGTACAAGGGAATGTAGTTAAATGCACACATCCCATTCAACATGACAGCAAACTAAACAAATTGGAAAAAAATAAATAAAATACCTCCTCTTTTCTTTGTATAAATGCAAATAAGTGCCAGGTATTCCCACAACATCTCCAAGAGGTAGTCCAGATTTAACTTCATGCCACAGCTGGATAATAAAAGTGGAAAAAGACATTTATTTTAAACAAAAAAGGAGGATGGTGACTGCTTCCATCCAGGACTGCTGACCTGATGACAACACTGTTAGGCTGGCGTGCCAGGCGGTCCACCTCCTCAATGGAGATTTGGTCCACCTTATTGTACACCTGAAGGCAAAACAGGTATAAGGGCCATCTGTCAAACATTTTCTGTTATTAGGTTTTTATTCAACTATATTTTAAATCTGATTTTTTTTTTGTTTTGATTATGTTTAGCTTTTCCTGTACAGCGATTTGTTCAACTTTTAATTATGTTAAAGCACTTTATAAATAAATATGATGATGATTAACATGAAGAGACTTGAAAAAAGCTCATTTTTAATGTTTAGGTTGCAGGTTATGGAGAATAAAGAAAATAATATTCTAATGATATTGTCATAACATCATAGGTTCTAATCTTGACTCTGACTCATCTTCTGGGAAAAACAATCCTGCCTTTTAGCCATACTGGGTATCAATTACTTACACTGAATAAAATCACAAAGATTTTTGGATATCACCTAAGTTTTCTACAAATGTTTTAGTTTATCAATTCCTTCGGTGTCTTTAATGACCTGACATGTAAAAATTTGATTAAAAAATACTTTTTTAATATAACTGTTAACATACATAGAGACAAGGCATATAAACTCTGTTCCCCACGATGACGTCGATGAAATCGTCGGGCGAGCAGTCCTCCCTGAACAGCACCTCTGCGTTAAAGATTTCTGGGTGGCATGTTAAAGATTAATCTTAAAAGAGTTGGACTGTTGTGAAGACATTGAGTCCACAACCCTGAGAAGTGAGGCGTGCATCGTGGTGAAACGGGGCTTTACAGCCAAAAAGAAGGATACTGTATTCATGAAGAATGAGCTGAACAAGCTTCTCTGAGCATTGAGTCAGAGGGACTGTGGAGTTGTAGGACAGACCACCACCTTTCTTGGGCTGCAAGGAGAGAAAAACATCACTTCAACAAATAATGATGAAAAATACTTCTATTTAAAGACCCACTCTGATTAAAATGGTATGGAATTTAATACTTGGAAATATGGTCTAAAATGTAAAAAAGAATTCAAGTATTGTATATAAATGAGCAATGACTTTCATTTGATCTGCAACGGAAACAAACCTTGAAATAAATGTTTGGTTTCCTTCTGTTGAGTCGGATCCCCACAGACTCCAGCTCTTTTTCTAAAAGTTCTCTTAAATAAAATAGAAAAAGAATAAAATGTTTATTTTAGTTCTACTGCCCCCACCCACCTACAGAAAGCATGTCCAACTTCTACACTCCCACCAACCTTTGAACATCTCCTTTGGTGGCGTCCAGCATCATGATGACAACATCCGCTGTTCTGGCAACAGCGATGACCTGCCGACCTCTACCCTTTCCTAAAAAAATATATGACACAGCTCACCAAACCAACAAGCAACGGGCTGTAAAATAAAAGACTGTGACAAGAGAAAGGGATTCTCTACATCATGAAGGGCCAAACACTTTAGCGGTGATCATCAGCAAAGATTACTTCCAACCAGAGAGCACAGAGGTCCAAGGTTTATGCAAAGGGGGCCAGATTTAGTGAGGTAAAACTGTCTTGAACTATTTTTATAAGATTGAATGCAAATGAACAGTTAAAGAAATTTTTTATTGCAGTGCATTTCCATTTTTTCCCATGGAACACAAACACATTTAAATACATTTGAACCAAAAGGCCGGAATTTCATATTTCAAGACTAGAAATAAAATTACAAAAAAGTCTGTCTGGAAAAAAATAATCGATCAACAACAAATCTGAGTTCATATGAAATGTTTTGCTCACTATTAAATGCCCACTGTAAATTTGTGGCTTCTCTTCCGTGAAAGGTGCTATATAAATCAAATTCACTTACAAACAGCCATGTTCTTTTGGCAGATTAGGCAGACACAGTTGTTTCGTGTTTCAATCAAAAAATGCCAATTTCCACAAGTCCTGGAAGCAGCAGCCCTCGTTTTCATAATCAAGCAATCGTACAAGCAGTTCTTAGAAAGTATGGGGGGGCTGCAGAAACTTGAGTTCATGACATGAGCTCGCGGGCCGGACTTTGGACATGCCTAACTTAGAGCGAGTTTTCAGCAGCTGAAAGACAGGCAGACCCAAGCGTCTGACCTCTACTTTTTAGGAGCAAGAAAAACCTGGAGCGGAACTCTGAAAGACGGATCAGATTGACTCCCTGGCATAGACCATATTTAGAGGACTGCTGCCGGGTGTAGCAGCAAAATGAAGAATGGTTTTTCTGACAAATAGAATGACAGTTATAACTGTTTATTTCTCAATAGATAGGATTTTGGCTTCCTCGATCCAGTGGGGTACTTCCTATTTGAAACGCGAGGGAGGAGGTGGTCAGTCTGTCCATCGTATTTACAGTCAATACTTCAGAACCAATTGGTTACAAAAGCTATGAAAAGTTTAATAAACTACAGAACAATGATATTTTTCGGTCAATTTCTTTCTTTTAAATCCAACAAAAACTACAATTCCCACAACCCCACCGCTTCACATTGTCACTTAAATTTCTGCGTGTACTCTAAAAATGTTTGTAGTTTGTTCTTAACTGAAAACAAAATTCCACTTTAAACATATTTAGTAAATTCCTAAAATCCTCACAAGTGGGGTTTTTGTTCATACGAAATTAGAACTATTTCATCAAATCCTACCTTGAGCAGCTCCTTCAATGATTCCGGGGAGATCCAACAGTTGGATGTTGGCCCCTTTGTACTGAAAAGTGAGAAAAGTTTAGTGTAAAAGACAAATGAGTCCAGAAAAATCTAAATGAAAGGGCTGGGAAGCGACGTGCCTCTATGACCCCGGGGATGCAGGTGAGGGTGGTGAACTCGTAGGATGCCGCTTCACTGGCTGTTGAAGTCATCAGACTGAGGAAGGTGGACTGCAGGGCCACAACACAGAACTCAATCAAAGCAGGTGTTTCATAAGGACGAGGCCTCATCAGAAAAGCAACAAGTTCAATAAAACAAAGAGTTTCCAAAACTCAGAACATCTCCCTGTCCGAGCAACATTAGAACAGAACAATTTATGTAAGATCTTTTGTTTCTCTATTCTGCACGATCATGTTTGGAGTAGTGGTTTACAACTGCGGTGAGATTAAAAATGTACATTCAATCTGGGATTGTTCCCATGATGTATGGAAGCAAAAACGACTTTACAGCAACCTACAGGTTGTTCATGCAAGACTTTTTTAGGATATAATGTGGATGATGAAAATTAAAAGCTTGTTTTCCCAAACAGGTGGTCTGTGACAAAAGTGGAAAGACTAGTGAGGAAAATTTGAAACGTACAGAGTTGGATTTGCGATAATAAATTCGCCTAAGGGAAACACGACAATTTCAAAAAAACTTGCACTTATCAAAAAAAGTTTTTTGGGCTTGTAGAAGGTGGTTTTTGAGAAGTATCAAAAATGACTCCTTTTGCAAAACTGCAATGGAAACACTTTCAAATTAAATGAGTCACATGACCAACAACTGGGAGGCAATGCACTTCTTGGTAGGAACTGGCTGCCTTGGGCACTGCACAGCGGCCAGAGGTCCCACAGCACCACGTCATCAAAAGTTGAGCGTTTCATGCGGAATTGTTAGATCTACAGCTCCTCTGTAAAATCCCCAACCATGATTTTCCAACATCGCTTCATACATATCCGCTCCCACGTGTAAGGAGCTCCATGGCCTGAATATGACGCACGCTAGTCAGAAATTTGAATGTATCTGCTGTAAATCAAAGTATTGTTCACATCTGTCGCAGTGTTTTTTAATGACTTATTGTGAGTTGGTTTGTGTTAATCTGCATAATTATGATTTAATGGAAACGGTGTAATTGCAAAATTGTGTTATTTCAATAATTCTAAAATTTAAATAAGGTTTTGCACATATGTGTAATGGAAACACAGCTATTGTTTTAATTTCTATTAGGGGGAAAAAAGCAAACAACACGTTTGAAATCCTGCTGCTTTTAAAAAGAAAAAAAACTCACCTTCTTTGGAGTTTGCAAATGGAACATTGACTCACCTTACCGACAGAAGGGAAACCGATAAGAGCAACTCGGGCATCTCCTGATTTCATCACATCAAAGCCCTCGCCTTTGACCCCCGCTGACTTGGAGGGTTCCAGAAGCTGAGCTCTGTATTTAGCTAGTTTGGCCTTCAGCAAACCTAGATGGTACTCGGTCGCTAGAGGGGGGAGAAATGAATTCAGTTTGTGGAAAACTGTTAGTGTAATTTTGAGATTTGTGATTGAACATTTTCACACCATGGACGACCAATTCTGATGGATTCGAAAAGTAATGAAAATGAGTCTTGTTTATTATAATCAGGGGTGATCTAAAACCCTGGCTGCTGTTTCACTGACAAGCATCAACTACATTTACTTCAAAAGGTCAAAAAACAGATTATTTGTGAGGTCATGCTATACTGTATGGCGAGGACAGCTCCTATTTGTCAACTGAGTCGTGTCCATAATGTGAAAAATTGTTTTTCCAAAAGAACATCTCTGCTTTAAAAAGAAGGTTCTTTAGTTATTGAAACTGGAACACATGTTTCCACACTCCCAAAACACATGTGCTCTATCAATGTGAACTATCCCCACCTTTTAAGCTTTTTATTGGCAAAATATACCTGCTTCAGGTCATTAGCACCAGATAGGTCAGAGATTTCTGAAAAACCAGCAAGAGTTTGACCCTCTAGATCGCAACAATTCGAACATAAGAAAGTTGAAACTTACTTCAAAAACACCAAATACTAAATAAAATTCAATTTTTTCATCATAATGCCAGATACATTCATACTAGGTAAATATTTTACAATGTTTTTTTACATTTCACTTTGCATTAAATATCAAATGTACATAAACCATAATTAAGCAGGTTGATTGAACACATACCAGGATTTTAAAAAGTTGTGTTTTTTTTGTAAATTTTTCAGAATTATACTAAAACAAATGCTTGATAACGTAAAGTGGGGTAAAAAAAAGTATTCACTCAGCCACCAATTGTGCAACTTCTCACTAAAAGAGATGACAGTGGCCTGTAATTTTCATCATAGGTTTACCTTAACAATGAGAGACAAAATGAGGAAAGGCCTCTCATCTTTTTAAGTGGGAGAACCTGCACAATTATTGACTGATTGAATACTTTTTTTGCCCCACTGTAACTTGTAAATATTTGCCTGAAATAAAATGTCATAGGCCTGAAGTTAGAATAGTAGATTATGATATAATTTAAGTAAATCTCTCATTTGATCTGTTGGGACAGGGCTCTGCAATCACATTTTTCCCCTCCATACTGGCTCTTTGGCTGAAGGAAAATAAAATAATATTAATTTGTAAAAGTAAGTGTTACTAAATTAAAACAGATTTAATTTATATCAGTTCAATTTGTGAATTAATGGCTGAGGTGACTACACGGTGGTGCAGTGGTTGGCACTCTCGAATCAGTGAAAGGCCCGCGTTTGAATCCCAGCTCGTACCTTTCTGTACGGAGTTTGCATAATCTCCCCGTGTATGAGTGGGTTTTCTCTTTGAGCAGCTCTTCTACACCGCACGAAAACAACAAGAAGCAGCTTGTGTTAAATGCTGAATTCTCAGTCAGCCTTGCAGTTTTTGTTGTTATGAGACATGTACTACTTAGTCTTTGCTTGGGATGGGTACCGAGTCGAAACTCTGTGACACATTGCTGCCAGTACCGTATAAAAACGCGGATTGTGGTGCCTTGTAAGTGGGCTCCAGACGAGAACAAGGGAGACGTAAATTATATTGTGATGTATTTTGTATTGGGAGAGGTGTATTGTGCATCGTAACGCCAGACTCTTGCTAATATAATATACACCCCTACTAGACATATGTATACACGTCAATGGCAAACTGAGTAACTTTAGTAAATACATACCCATTTTATCATATTTATAACTTACATGAGACTAAAAAGGTGAGTAATAATGTAACAATCCCTTTTCTAGTCATTAATAGCACTTGGAATTTTTTTTTCTTTAAAGGCAGTTTGTTTACTCATTTTATATGAAGATTATTCCTTTATTGTGTGACATTGATATTTAAATGTAACACATATAGTGTAAGATTATAACTACAAGTATTTTTTGCTTCTAAAACCAAACTTATTTCTCTCTAGTTTTCAAGACTGAGCATTGAAGTTCCTCAAAAGCAGCAGATTGTTGTAGCAACTTGCCAGTACACCCCAGAAAGAGCCTCAAAAATGCGCAGCTGGCTCAGTTTTCTAATGTAGCTACGTGACAACTCTTTTTTTACCTTTGTTTTTCTGTGTCCGAGAAATTTCTTTCTCGATTTCTGCAATTTTTTCCAGAATACCCATGTTGTTGTTCAGGTCGGCTGCGGTTTCTCTGTCAAAACAGAAGAAATAAATGACAACAAAAACGTGTCGCCACTTCTGGTTAGCTGTGTTAGCAAACCAAACTAAAATAAACAGAAGTTGAAAAAAATTATATGACAAAATCTACAGACATTTGAAGGCTTGTATGAGCATTTTTAAAAGGCACAAACAGTGGTAAATATTAACCTATAAACGATAAGGGGAAAAAAGGTACTAACAGAGGAGAGACTGCTGCACGCAAGTAAAACCGGCCGACCGGAAAACGGTCCTGCGCTCTAAAAAGTCCGGAAGAAACAAAAGATCTTGCGAAACTTTCACACCTACGTAGCTACCTTAGTCGACACCGTCTGTTCAATGACAGAAATGTCACCAAATTACAATTAGTCTTTGTGTTGACCTAATTCAAAATTCTGGCAACTATATATTCCAGATAAGTATAAAAACAGCGGTCCGGTGAGGATTGGAAGTTAGGTAATTATTCACGGAGCGAAGATGGCTGCGCCACCTGACAGCCGTCAACCTTCAGTTCCCAACCTTAAAGAGCAGGAGCAGAGCCGGGATGGGAAAAAGAAGCCATGTAGAACCTGTACGGACTTTAAATCGTGGATGAAGCAGCAGAAACAGCAGTCCGTGGCTTTACATCATGTGAGTCAAAATTGCTAAAACTTTATTGATAAAACAAATAGTCCATTGGGCTGACCCAGTTGTTCGTTGTTTTCAAAATGGTGTTACTGTGTAATACTTTAGGCGAATCCTGTATGTATCTGTGTCCTGCAGGAAAGCCAGGCTGCAGAAGTGGAGCACCAAGACCCACAGTGTCCCCTGGACAGGGAAGAGTTGGGGCGAAACTCTTGGTCCTTGTTGCACACGATGGCGGCATATTACCCTGATCAACCATCATCGACTCAACAGCAGGAAATGAAACAGTTCATCAACCTCTTCTCCCATTTTTATCCCTGTGAAGATTGTGCAGAAGACCTCAGAAATAGGTAGATACCTTAAATGTTTATCCCAATTATTTTTAGTTGAATACTCAATAAATTTACAATATCTTCTCTGCAGATTGAAAACCAATCAGCCGGAGACCAGCAACCGCAGCACACTCTCCCAGTGGCTCTGTCATCTTCACAACGACGTGAACGCACGTCTGGGAAAGCCAGAGTTTGACTGCTCGCGCGTGGATGAGCGATGGAAGGATGGCTGGAAAGATGGCTCCTGCGACTGAATGAGCTGAAGGATTCAGGGATGCAGCTGCTATGAAGGAAAAAAAACAACTCCGGACCGCAAACCTCCTCAGTAGCTTTTGTGTTTGTGAATCATGTGACTATTTGCTTTGTGTTTAGATGGCATAATTATTGTTGCTTTCAAATAAAAGCCTGGACAAAAAGAATGGAGTCCTTTTTTGATTAAAAACCCATCCATCTGATGTAGCCAGAATTATCTTTTAAGGAAATCCAGTTTGTAGATTGACTTAATTTGTGATCAGTGGTAAAAAAGAGGTTGGGCCAAAATAACACAGTATTCTAAATGTAACATTTACTTCTTATGAAAATTATTTTGTTTGTTCTCCTAAACATGTACTTATCTAAATGAAATCAGGCTGCCATTGAAGTGCAGACTTAACATAAAAATGTGAAAAACTAAAGCATTTTTAAAACAATACCTTCATTTCATGGGCTCGTAAGTAATTGACTTCCATGCTATTGCATGGGCAGGTGTGGGCAATTCCCTTGTCATGTCATTATGAGTGAAGCAGATAAAAGGCCTGGAGTTGATTGGAGGACTCGTGCTTGCATTTTAGATTATGCTGTGAACAGACAACATGTGGTCAAAGGAGCTCTCAATGCAGGTGAAATGAGCCATCATTAAGCTGAGAAAACAGAAAAAAAACCATGTCATAAATTGCTACAGTATCAGGAGTGGCAAAATCAACAGTGTGGTACATCCTGAGAAAGAAAGAAAGCACTGGTGAACTCAGCAACGGAGCTGCGCGGGCTGAAAAGCTTGGAATAAACTTGTGATAAAATGCAGCTAATCCAAGAAAGGACCTTAGCTGCTTTCTTGTCTGTGGTAAAGGACAGGATTCAATCGCCTGGACTTTGTTGGCTTGCGGTTTGGTCAACCCACCTCCAATAGTGTAACCAAGGTACTCTGTTTCATTCCGGGCAAAAGCACACTTTGTTGGATTGATAGTTAACCCCGCAGCATGCAGGCACTCCAGAACATTCTTCAGATGTCTCAGATCTTGCTCCCAGGTGGCACTGTAAACAACAATATCATCAAGATATGCACAAGCACAGTCCTTTAAGCCACCAAGTACCTGATCCATGAGTCACTGAAAAGTTGCAGGGGCACCGTGCAACCCAAACAGAAGAACTGTAAATTGAAAGAAGCCCCAGGGTGTCCGAAAAGCAGTCAGTTCCTAGGACCGCTCTGTAAGGGGAACCTGCCAATAACCTTTACAAAGGTCAAAATTTGTTAAAAAAAATGTGCCTTTCCTAGACACTCAATGAGTGTCAATTCTGGGGGTAGGATAGGAACCAAATTTTGACACAGAATTTAGAAATCGAAAATCTATGCAAAATCTGATGGTCCCATCCCTCCTAGGTACCAACACAACCAGGTGACACCACTCGCTTTTCGAAGGCTTGACAATCCCGAGAGACTGCATGTGATCCACCTCTTCCTTTAGCGCAGTGTTTTTCAACCTTTTTTGAGCCACGGCACACTTAAACCTTGACAAAAATCCCGCGGCATACCAGCATCCACAGCCCCCCCCCCGCAATCTCACGTGGATTTTTGTGATAATTGTGGCAGAAAAAGCAGGAAGTTGCGCTGTTTTTTCTAAGAGATGAAATAAAAGTTCAATTAGAAAATTTAGAAACTGTTTGTTGTGGTTTCAAGGCGTTTCACAAGGACGACTCATTGTGCGCTGTCCCAATGCATCATTGACATCAAAGACTCGCGTCTCTGAGCTTCATTGTTTTGTTCATTTGTTCCACGGTCTGACACCAGACTCTGTGGAAAGCTACACCGCCAAAGACGAGCTTTAGCTGGTACTTTTGTTAGAACTGAGCGACTTTATCAGCAAAATTAAGAACAAGGAAGTGAAGACTTTAACCACTTCTGATTGGTCAGACTGATGACATGTGATTAAGCCTTCAAGAATGATTGGCGGAGACAGTTAAAGGGGCGGGACTTTTCCGTAAACTGCTATAGCTGCAGGTAAATCGCGGTACAGTCATTCTTATCAAAATGTTTCTAATAGAATTAAATAAACACAAAGAAAAAGTAATTTTAAGATCTTTTATGTTCCTAACTACTCAGTGTTTTATCAGGGGCTGTTTGGATGAACAAAGAGCTGAGATCCTGGAGACGAAAAATGTTGTTAGATCAGTTAATGAGGGTAATTTCCCACTGGTTGAAAAACACTGCTTTAGCGGACCCAGGAGATGCTCTGGTACTCTGACTCATTTGTCTTACTGTAGCGTACTCCTTCAGCACAATGTCATGGTGCACCTAACTGAAATCTTTGTTTTCCCTTTTCCTTTGTACAGGAAAACAAGATTTCAGTTAGGTGGGGTTTTGTTTGTTATTTTGGCCTTGGTTCACCCTGAAACCTTTTTGTTTCACTTTTAGTTATTGGTGGTTGTTTATTTATTTGTAAATAAATTTGTTATACTTTTGCATGGATTTGTTTGGTCTTTGTGTTCCATTCAATTTGGTAGCCAAAACCCTTACCTTTTATGATATGTCGCCTCTGTGCCCCTAGACTCGGAAGGGGGCGTAACACCCACTTCTGGAGTTGCTTCAACGGACGGATCAAGCACAGTGCGTTAAATTTCTTTTGCCTTTTCTGACTACATGTTTTGCGAGACTTCCCGGGTTTTGTCTCAACCTCGGCATCATTGAAAGGTAAAGCACAGAGAAGTAGCAGATTCTTGTTTGGATTTTTAGCTTCGGCTCTTGTAACCGCAACAGCACTTTCTCTAGCGTCCATCAGGTCATAAAGAACTGGCCGGTCATGACCCAAAACAACTGGAAAGGGAAGTTCATCAACAACTCCAACTTTCAGCAGATATATCTGTCCTTGGATTTCCAAATAGAGGTAAGCAGTAGGATAACATTTTTATCACCATGTACACAGCAGATGGAAACTGTCTCTTGAGTGGAAATAAGGTTGATTGGTTCATGTTGTCGATGAATTAAAGTCTGTGTACTGCCAGTGTCAATCAGTGCGTTCAAACATTTCCCATTGACTTTAACAGTGGTCATTTTAATAGACTGGTTAGCTTGACTTTCCAAAGCATGGCTCTGATACGGAACAAAACACATGAGTGAGCTTAGCTGAACTTTTTCGGCAAAGGGGTTTAATACATCCTTCCTGCCCACACAAATAGCAGATTGGTTGTTTATTGGATGATTTTCCTGGTTTACTCATCTGACCGTCACACACAGGCACTCTAGGTGCTCCTGGAGCCATTCTGTGGTGGTGTTGTGGGGCTGTTGGCCTGCGTGAGTCTTTTATACCCTTCCATTGTAGTTTGCTCCACGGTACATTTTTCTTGCGAGCAGCCACAAACACCTCTGCCAGAGTTGCGGCTTCAGCTGCTGATTTAGGCCCATGCTCTTTTATCCAGACCTGAAGCTCAGGAGACATCATTCTTAAGTATTGTTCCATGATAATTATCTGGCCAATCTCTTTTGCTGTTTTACCTCTGGGTTGAATCCATTTATCATAGAGTTCCTTGAGACGGGCATAGAGCTCCTTGGGACTTTCGTCAGGGCCCACTTCCAGGGAACAAAATCTCTGTCGGTAAGACTCTGGACTGATGTCATATTTGTGCAAGATTGCAGTTTTTACCTTTTCATAGTTCATAGAATCATCAACATCCATGTTAACATGGGCAGTTCTAGCCTTACCGGTGAGCAGTGGGATGAGGCGGAAAACCCAGTCTGACTCCACCTACTTGCATGCTGTTGCTATGCGTACAAAAGTTATTAGGAAATGTTCAATGTCATAATTTTCTGTCAGTTTTTCCAACCTGGGATCCATAGAGAAGCAAGGGTGAGTAGTTACTTGCTGTGCCCCTGCTGGCTGACGTATGACCTGTGGCAGCTGATCATCTGAGCCACACTCCTCTGTTGGATCAGAAGCTGATGACGTGTAATCAGGAACAGGTGACGTCCGGGCCTGCACCTCCATCTGCAAAAGCTGGAACTGATGCTGCAGGCCTTTAAGCCTGTGTTCCTGCTGCTTTGCTTCCTCCTGGAGTCTCATTTCTCTGGCTTCCTGTTCTCCCATGAAGGCCTGGAGAATACTAGTGAGATGTTGCAATGTTGGCTCTTCACCCTCAGAACCTGTACACTAGGGGAAACTTAAAAAGACTACAATAAAATACAGCAAACAAACTAAACTGAAGTCCATCCTGTGGTAAATTAACATGAATATAAGGCCTCTGCTGACTGGCATGCATTCTTGTGTGAGGCCTGACTTGATGGTTCCAGCAGCAGATGGCAGTAGCAGCAACAATGGTTCTCTCAGCACTGGTAACTCAAAGCATAACAGCAAATTCATGAAAAAAATTATAGTAAAGTAAAATGAAACATGTTTTTATATTTTATGTCAAACCTGTGTTTGTGTTATGTTTGAAAAAATAAATCTAAAAGTATATGCAAAAACATAAAGTGAACAGATATATGTAGGGTGTGATGCAGGAGGTTACTGCTCTGATGGGGTGGCAGCGTAGGCAGCCATCACAGGATACACTGCAAGTTGCAAGCCAACCATGAGCCTCAAGAATAAGAAGCCTAGATTGGACTTTGCTAAAAAAAAAAGAAGCATCTAAAAAAGCCAACACAGTTCTGGAAAAACATTCTTTGGACAGATGAAACCAAAATCAACCTCTACCAGAATGATGGCAAGAGAAAAGTATGGAGAAGGCGTGGAGAAGCTCATGATCCAAAGCACACTACATCATCAGTAAAACACGGTGGACGCAGTGTGATGGCCTGGGCGTGCATGGCTGCTAATGGCACTGGGACACTAGTGTTTATTAATGACTTGACACAGGACAGAAGCAGCCGAATGAATTCGGAGGTGTTCAGAGACATACTGTATGCATAGATCCAGGTGAATGCAGCCAAACTGATTTGGCAGCGTTTCATAATACAGATGGACAACGACCCAAAACATACAGCCAAAGAAACTCAGAAGTTTATTTATTCCACAGAAGTGAAATATTCTTGAATGGCCAAGTCTGTTACCTGATCTTAACCCAATTGAGCATTCATTTCACTTGTTGAAGACTAAACTTCAGACAGAAAGGCCCACAAACAAACAGCAACTGAAAGCTGCTGCAGTAAAGGCCTGGCAGAGCATTCAGAAGGACAAAACCCAGCATCTAGTGATGTCCATGAGTTCAAGACTTCAGGCTGTCATTGCCAACCAAGGGTTTCAACCAAATATTAGTGATGACCATTTTGTTTTCAGTTACTTCTTTTGTCCAATTACTCATGAGCCCATGAAATGAAGGGATGTGTTTAAAAAGTGCTTTAGTTTTTCACATTTTTATGCAATCTTTTTGTTCAACCCATAAAATAAAAGCTTAAAGTCTGCACTTCAATGGCATCTGAGTTGTTTTATTTAAAATTCACTGTGGTAATGTACAGAAACAAAATTAGAAAGAATGTGTCTCTGTCCAAATATTTATGGACTGTATATTTTTTTCAAGCTTATGAAAAATATGTGTACAATTGTATGTTTTTCACGCAACTTTGTCCTATTTTAGATTTGATAAATCTTCAACTTAGTTTTGACGATAATATTGAAACAGCAGACCTTTAGTATTGAGAATAACACTGTTTTTGGTGATTGTCTGTTTTGTTAAGTATTTTTTTAGTCTGCATTTAAAGTTTACATTTGTTCTGACTTTAAAAAAAGAAAAGAAAAAATGTATGTATAAGAAACACTGTTATAACTGTAAAATGTAACTAATTTATGTTCAATATTTTGTAAAATAATTAAATGCTATAACACTAAATGAACACAAAATACGAACAATGCTATTTTTCTAAGCCTGTCTGTCTTTTTATGGCACTTTGATAAAATTGTATCCAATGAACTCAATATAACTTGTTGTTAGACTGTTATTAAGTGATTATCTGAGGGACTGTCATTTTGCCCACCCAAAATAAATAAAGAAAAGAAAAATTAAATGAAATTAAATTGAGTTCCATCTTTAACCACAACACTCCCCAGCTGGCAGGTCAGATAGTGTGTAGATCTCTTCATCTCTCCTCCAGGCTCCCAGTTTATTCTTCCCCCTCCAGAGCCAAAAAATAATTTTTTTGATGCTTCAACTAAACTGTGAACTTTTGTTCTTCTTGGATCCGCTGCTCAGTCACACTTTTGTCTGGAGAGACCTCAAAAAGGATGAGGGTAACTGCCATCCAATTCCATTTGTAAAAAAAAAACACATTTTTTCTGATCAAGTACACCAGATTTTTTTCTACTTCTTTTGGGCATGATCTGTTTTTTTTCAACCAGAGAACTGTAAGTCAGGATGCTTCTTTATCTCTCAGCAGATGAGGGACAACCTGATTTTTGGAATGAAAACAGCAGCTGTTTCAGGAAAGTTAAATGATCAAAATTCCCCACTGAAGTAGGTATTGTGTGATGTCACCCCAGAGTGCTTCACTTTGCCCTTCTTTATCCAACAATGCTTACAGAATGTCGTCTGGTTGTATTTACCGTGGATCAATGTTTGACCACTGTCAGAATCTATTCCAGTGTGCAGATTTTCTTCCAACTTGTGCAAAGAGTGTTGAGGGATTTTTGCACAGCTTTAGCAGAAACGAAATATGAAAATTAAACTACTAATAGTGGGAGTTTCAACCTGATTCATACATCTGACACAGCGATTAAATGTTTTTGTTTTGTTTGTTTTTTAAATTTTTTGTGAATGAGTACTGTTGCACTGGTAGAAAAGCATGATAACAAGTTTTTTTTTTTTTAAATTAAATCCAGTAGGATAAACCAAAAGGAAACTTTAGAATAAAATGCAACAACTTGTTTTTTCATTTTGATTTATTTTGAATTAATAATGTAAAAAATGAACATTAAACACGGGAGTACAAAAATGAATGACAATGTGCAAATTTCAAAAATGCTTTGGATGAAAATCAACTACTTATTATCAGCTGATCTTCCTCAAAGTCAGCAAAGTCCCGCCTTGCCTGCCCATGTGTAGAAGTGTTTTGGGCAAGACACTGAACCCTACATTGCCTGTGGTGGATGAAGGATGGCGCCAGTGTTTGTTTTTTATTTGATTAAGATCAGGTGACTGTGGAGGCCATTTGAGTACATGACTCATTGTCATGTTCAAGAAACCTGTCTGAGATGATTCCAGCTACATGACATGGCATGTTATCCTGCTGGAAGTAGCCATGAGAAGATGGTACACTTTGGTCGTAAAGGGATGGACATGGTCAGCAACAGTACTAGGTAGGCTGTGCTGTTGTACTCATGCTCAATTGGTAGTAAGGGGCCCAAAGTTTCCCAAGAAAATATTCCTCACACCATTACATCATCACCACTAGCCTGAACTGTTGATACAGGATGGATTCATTCATTCATTTTCTTCTGTTTGTTCCCTTTCGGGGTCATGGGGCTGTCGGACCCTATCCCGGCAACTTATGGGCGAAGGCAGGGGACACCCTGAACAGGTCGCCAGTCTGTCGCAGGGTGATACAGGATGGATTCATGCTTTAATGTTGTTGATGCCAAATTTTGACTCTACCATCCAAATGTTGCAGCAGAAACGCGGGCTCATCGGACCAGGCAATTGTTTTTAATATCTTCTATTGTTCAAATTTGGTAAATCGGTGAGAATTGTAGCCTCAGTCTCCTGTTCTTAACAGACAGGAATGGCACCCGGTGTGGTCTTCTGCTGCTGTAGCGCATCTGCCTCAATGTTGGTTGTGTTGTGCGTTCAGAGACGCTCTTCTGGATACCTTGGTTGTAACCATTAGTTCAGGGCTGGGTTGATAACATCGATTAATTGGTCTGAATCAATCCGTGCTAAATAAATCAATAATCGATCAATAAAAGTAGAGATTAATATTTTATGCCTTTCTTTTTCCGGTGACCTATAATGTAAAACAGCAGGAAGGCCTACGTCCGCTAGCTTGATGCTAACATATAATGGAAGTTCCCATAGGACGGTAATTGCTAACGCTCGTTCGACCTAAACATACATTGCTGACTAAATGAACAGCTTCATACCCTCTCAGGCATGAATTTTTTAAACTCTTTAAGGAAACTTTTTATTAAAATAAACATTTCTGGTCTAAAGCAAAGTTTTTTGCTCAAATCTTCTTAAATAAAGTGTAATGCTGTATGGAGCATAACACCAAGCTACCAAACTGAAACGCCGTCCAGGGAGAGGCCGAGCATTTATTTTGTAATATGAGCCAGTTTAGAGCCTTTACAATGTTGGTGAGAAAGCACATTTTTGTTGGAGCTTCTCTTTTTGAGAAATCATGTAACACTGTTTGGTTTTAATAATCCTCAATGGTTTAAGATTTCACAAATAAATTTTACGAAAAATCGAACTGAATCGAGTAGATTGAAAGAATTATGAATGGAATCGAATCGACTCTGGAAATTATTGGTGATACCTTGCCCTAGAGTATTTATTTGAATTACTGTTGTCTGTCTTTCAACTGGACCTGTCAGGCTATTCTCCTTATACTTCTGGGATCAACAAGGCATATCAACCCACAGAGAACTGTGGGTTCTGCATATTTTCTCTTTTTCTGACCCTTTGCTGGAAACCCTGTTTGTGGGTGAAATTTTCAGTAGATCAGCAGTTTCTGAAAGACTCAGGCTAACCCACCTGCCACCAATAACCATGCCACGTTCAAAGTCACTTCAATCCCCTTTCTTCCCTAATCTGATGCTCAGTTTGGACTACAGCAGATGGTCTTGACCATGTCTAGATGCCTGATTGTATTGAGTTGCTGCCACGTGATTGGCTGGTAAGAAATCTGTGTTAAAGAGCAGTTGGACAGGTGTGCTTAAGTGGCCATAAGATCATAATTATATTATATCGTTTTTTTCCCTGATCAAATATAAGGCAATGAAACTCAAGATCAAAGTGAACACGTGAATTGCAATAATGATAGACCAAGTAAACACAATCAGACTTCACCTGGCTTCATTCCCTTCAAATGCGTGAATGCATTATTATTCTGTCAATAATAATGAGAATGATGATAATAATAATGATGAGGATGCTGATGATAATAATATACCCTCCACAAAATCTATTTGGATCACACATTCATTCTATTTGTTTTTTCCCTCCCGCAACTTCTATGCAGCAATCATCTTCCGCGGGCTTATCCCAGCAGCGTGAAGCACGTCCGCCCGTGAGCGCGCACCGCTGGGAGCGCGCAGGACCCGTCCCTTCAGCAGCAGTAACAGCATCATCCTGTCGCGGAGGAGCCGGGATCGTGGAGCGTTGAGGAGCGGAGCGTACCCCGACAGAGACGGACGATGGACGGAGTGGGTTCGTTCGGAGCGGGCCGGGCCGGGTCCACCATCGACCCCATCACATTCGCCAAACAGCCACAGACCATCCTGAGAGTGCTGTCGTGGGTGAGGAAGACATTCTACGCGCGCGCGCGCGTTTGTGTGTGTGTGTCTGTGTTGTGGTAGGGGTCCTCTGTGTTTTGTAACGCGTGAAATGTTCACCCCCGCAAAGATGTAGAAATCAGAGCAGCTCGATGTCAAAATACTGCCAATGGATTCGGTCTGAGAAAGGCGCTGGGTGTTCCTGACCTAAGGCCTGGCTGGTGGTTACCTGACACCATGGATACTGACTACCTACTTTGACGTGAAATAAATCGACTCATTCTCATTATGCGTGGGGTTTTATTCCCAAACTGTCTCCTAAATACACCAGATAATCAGCAGACAGAGGGGAAAAAACACAAGGATGGAATCATCTTCCTCAGAAGAATCCAGCGCCTCCTTAAGGCTGCAGTCCTCATTTATCATCAAACATCTTTTTTATTTCAAATGCAGATTTAGTTTTGCAATCACTGTGATATTCAGGATGATTTTACTGATTTACCCTACACGGTTGTAGCTCGTCATCTCACCTTTGATTGGTCTGCCAGCATCATTACGCACGCGGGGAGCACGGAGACGCGTCGTGCTCTGACGTTTGATGTAACGCACCACCTTTCCGTACAGAGGATGTCTTCTGGTATAATTGGCTTCTTCCTTACATATTTGAAAAACAAATACAACCAAGTCACAACTATAAATAAGTAAAAACGCATTTACAGTTAAATGTATAAAAAGATAAAATAAAAAATCATATCCAAATAAAAGATAATGGAAAAATACCTTTTTTTTGGTGACTTATTATCATGTCCACAAATCCAAATGTTTAAAGCAATACATTTTGTAGAATCTTTATCACTTCTGTAAAGGTTATTTGTTTGTTAAAAATTGATGAAAACCTCAAAATTAAAGTCTGCAAATGATCAACATTTTCTCCAACAAGCTTAAAATGTTACTCCTGGACTATTTTCCTGTTTTTCCAACATCAAAATTGAAAAATATAATAAATAGTTAATTATTGTATTTTGGTGTTATTATTATTGCTTTTGTTAATTATTGCATTTTACTCCTATTTATTGCTATCCGTTATTATCTCTTCTTTTTTAAGTTATGGTAACAGTCAGTAAATCAATAAAAGTTCTATTTTTTTCTAAAATCTGATTAAATTAATTTAATATTCTTTTTTTTTTATTAAAGTAGAAATAAAAAGAAATCTTATTTTAAAAATAATTTCAATCTAATTTTAGAAGGTCAAAATGTAAAATAATTTCAAAACAAAAGCATGGGAGAAATTGGTAATTAAAAATAAAATAAAATGAAATTGTCTAGCAGAAAATGCAAGAAACTATAAAATGAGAAAAACAAATAAAACGTTTGGGCTTCAGATCTTAGCTTTTGGATTCCTTTTGGAGACCATAGAGTTAAAAATTTCTCTGTCTGTACTGCAAACAGACAAAAATCAGGGTGGATTTATCCCTCCATCCAAAATCAAATTAATTTGTTATTTAAAAAAATATGTGAAACATGTTTGGTCCAGAAGTGTATCAAACAACTAACTGTTATGAGCACATATTGAATTGGGAGCTTTTACAACTGTTGCAGTAAGGAATTTTGACCAAAGCTTTTAATCTAAACTCAATCTTTACTTTTAATTTAGTTCTTTGTACAGATTTGGGCTTTGACCTTTTTAGCCCGCAGGTCACAGGTGAGCCTTGCACCTCCCTCCTCTGGTCCCAGAAGTATAGAGAAACTTTACTGTGGGAGCAAAGGAGTCTTGTCAATGCAGGTGTCCTCAAGGCTAACTCTGAAACTATGCAAAGAATTTAGTCAAAGTTCCTCTTCTTTATCTGGCTAATTCCCTGAAAGCATTTGTGCTGTGCATATGCTGAGAATTCATCCACTCGTGATCGGTTTAAAATTCGGCCTTGACTTCATCCCATTGTGTGCCTCCGACATCATATGACCCAGACCCCCATGTCGGAGTGCGCCTCCATGTGTGTTTGGGTGTCACATGGACGTATTCCTCCTGTTAATGTTAGTCAGCTGACCTGCATCACTGTGCAAAACAAAGGGAAGAGGAGGAATGCTAAATGTGAACAAGGGATTAAATGTGAAAAAATGAACCTTGAGTTGTGAGCTTTTTCAAAATGATTTAAGTGAGGAAAATTAATCAAAGTTTTGCAGGGGTACAACAGAAATATGCCGGAATTAGCACAAGAGTTAACTAACATCTATAGCCCTAAGGCAGAAAAATGAGATACATCCAAACATTGAACCCCCAAAAAAGTAAACATTACAGACATGATAAGGACAGGAAATATACAAGACCACAAAGTAGACAAACCCACACAAACAGACTTTTACAGTAAAAACATATAAAACAAACAAAACTCAAGCACTCTCTGAAGTTTGATGCACCCATAAAATTATTTTAAGTATAAGTACATGATTAATTTATTTTTAACCAATAGTAAGAACTGTTTTAAGTCTTGCATAGTTTTCACAGTTTCTGATGTGAACTGGCAGTGTATTCAAGAATGTTGTCCCTCCGATGGAGAAAACCATTTCACTGAATTTGGTCGTGCATCTTTGTACCTCACAGTCTCCTCTAAATAAAGCTCTGATATGAATGCCTACATCTGTTTTTCTGTATCTAAAATTTGTTAAAGGTGGAGGACAAAGCCCATTTAAAACTTGACCAAACAAGACAGGCACGTAAAACAACTGATAATTTTCCAAAATCCAGTATGTTACACTTATAGAGAATGATACAATAGTGATGTTGCAAAGGTTTCTTAAAAAGGATTTTCAATGTTTTTTTTAACAAGGACTTAAGCGGCTTTAAAAATGGTTTCACTTGTTTGGGACCTTGTAGTAAGGCACTATGTTAAATGACAAAAACCATTGAGTGAATACAAACTTCAAACTAACATTTATTTGTATGGCATCTTTCATTCAGGTTGAAAACCCAAGGTGCTTTACATAGAAGCAAATAGATAGCCATAAAAGAGAAAAAATTATTTAAAAGAAAACACAGGACAATCATAAACAGTTGGCACCACTCCCTCACCAGATTCCTCCCTCCACCCACCCAGTTCCCCCAATATAACCCTGAACAAAAACGTAAGAACTGCCTCTTAAATAAAGTCTGGCTCGGTACTGCTGTGCAGAACGGTGTAATGGAGATCCATTTATTCCAATGTCCGATATATAGCTGTGTATGATCAGCATAGCTGTGAAAGTAAATGTTGTGTCTCCTGCTGACATCTACAAGAGGCAACATGTAAAAATTAAAAAGAATTGGACCCAGAATTTACCCTTGGGGAACCCCACAACTTGTTTCATGGATTCTTAAGGACCGTGTATCTACACTACAAAAAAGTGTTGATCTGTGAGATAGAAAGGAAACCAGTTAAGAGCAGATCCTGAGATGCATCCCAGGCTCCTAAATCTGTCTAATAAAATCTGGTGATCTACTGTATCAAAGACAGTACTAAGATCCAGCATCACCAGAACAGAAAGTTTCTGTTCTGTATACACTTTTGTTGCCTCAGTGATAAGATCTTATGTATCTACAATTTAAAAAGTTACGTTTTTTACGTGCTCTTTAAAAGGTGAATTGGAATCAAAGTGAATCAAAGTGTTCTACCACTTGTAGTTGCTCTCCATTGACCAAAGCAGCTGGCTGGTGACTGCCTGTTGCCAGAAAATATGATTTTTGTTTTGTTTGGGGTTTTTTGGTGTTAAGATGATGGCATGCCTTTTTAAGCCAGTCAGAGACTGGTACCATGATTCTAGTTAGGATTGCAGCAGCTTCCTCTTTTTTTTTTTTTTTTTGCGTAAAAATAAATTATTGTGTCATCTGCACAACACTGCATTTTAACATTTGTTCACATAAAGGTTAAAAAAGGAGAGGCCCCAAGATTGAACCTTGGGGAACTTCTGCTTAACAGGATATTAAAGATAATCGAGCTTTACTTATTTGTACCGCCTGTGTACTGTCCGCAAAATATGATCTGATCCAATGAAGAGAAATTTCTGAAAAATTAAATTGAGTGTTTTTGACATGAAGGATGTCATGGTTAATTGCAACAATTACCAAATTTTTTAGCACATTAGGTACTGATATTTCTGGTATGGTAAATATTGGTTTGATATTATCTATGCGACAGTTTGAGATTATTGGGGTTTTTAATTGTACTGTTGATTCTTCAATAGATTGAATAAAGAAATTATTAACCCTTATGCTATCTTAGATGACCCCACCCTTGCATTGACGTGTTCTCCCTACCATGACAAAGGTGGATAAAGGTGGAAAGATTTCATGTTATCCATGGACACCAGTGAGGTTCACAAATAATTGAAAAAAAAAGGTTCAGCGCACTGTCTAGTGGGTCTAGATGACCCAACTCCCAATGGTAAAGTGCCTAGGATAGCGCAAGGGTTACAGCCATTTACAATTATTTCTAGGTTGTCAGTTATTGAATCGTTGATCCAAAATTGAGTATTTCTGGTGTTGCTTTCTTTTTTGCAACCCAGAAATCTGGTTACATACAAGTTTTCCATTTCGATTAGCCTTATTAATTAAACCTATGAAAAAATCTGTGCCGCTGCTTGACGAACTTGTTTCACAACTTTATTTCTAAGTGTCGTAAAAATTCGGTGGTCACTAAAAGTTTTTGTCTGTCTTTCATCAGTTTCAAAATGTCATTGTAAATCCATGGCAGGGTATCTCTATGTTGTCTGGAAACACCTTTCTCTTTAAACTTTTCCAAAAGTCATGTAATTTTTTAGTGAAATTCTTTGAACTGTCCTCAATGTCACCATTTAAAGTATATTAGCCCAATTTAATTCTTCAATTTCAGTTTTCATTTCAGGTGTGTGTGGGTCCTTAGGCAAGACCCTTCACGATACTACCTACCTATGTAGTCACAAGGAGACCCGGGTCTGAATCTTCCTGTGCAAGTCCCCAGCCAAGATAAAATAAAGGGTTGTGTAAGGAAGGGCATCCGGTCTAAAAATCTATGCCAAGCCAAATGTTTTGTATTAGCGAAAGCTGATTTTCTTTGGCGACCCGTGAAGGGATGTGCTGATAGGTGAACAACAATTTGTCAGCAGCCATCCTAACTGGGTTTAGTATCAAGGTGCTGCAGCAACAATGTTCTTGCTATAGAGATGACTATCACTTTTTATTTCATAAATATTGTTTTTTCTGGTCGACAGATATTCTCCCTGGTGGTCTTTGCCTCCATCGTAAACGAAGGCTATTATAACATGGGCAGCGAGCGCCTCCACTGTGTTTTCAACAAGAATGCTGATGCCTGTAACTACGGAGTGTTTGTGGGGCTGGTGGGCCTGCTGGCCTGCTCCTTCTTCTTCATGCTCGACTACAAGTTCTCCTCCATCAGCTCTATTAAAGACAGGAAGAAGGCGGTGATGCTGGAGATCGGCTTCTCAGGTGAGCAGACACAAGCTTGCTTTTGTAAATTTAGGCAAGAGATGAATACTGTAGCCGCCATTGTTGTCACTATGTCACATAATCAGGGGGGGAGTTTGAATTTAGTGCACCTGTCCACTTGCAGGTTGGTTCTTTTGTGGTGGTTTCTGTAAGGAGAGGGTGTGTAGGTCCTAATATTATTTTTGTTGACCACTTCATTTAAAACATTCGCCTGGAAAGATTTTGAAAACCCTAAAAATTAGCTTTTTTGATACATATTTTTTATGCTCAAGAATAAACACAAGAACTTTGTTGGACATGGAGTATTTTGTTTACTTTTGTGCATTACAATTAATGGACCTGCCTCTGCATCTCCGGCATCTGGTCAAGTATTAAAATTGATACAAATACTGACAAATGGTAAAAGTCGATCTTCAAAGCCAAAATAAGCTTAAAGGAATGGACAATTATTAGCAGCATTCAAAGAAACATCAACATTCTGCAGCTCCTCCTGCATCGTGATTTCCCTCTAATTTGTAGAATTGAAACTATAAAATGGTTTTAAGTTTTACAGAATTGAGAGTGTTTTAGACATCCAAAACCATTTTGGGGTTTTCTATCAAAAATTGGTGTAACTTGGAAAAACCCTGTCATTGTTTTGTTGGTTCCTGATAGGTTTCTGGACCTTTCTATACTTTGTAAGTTTCTGTTTCCTGGCCAATCAATGGTCTCGGACCAAGAAAGAGGATCTACCACTCAACCAAGGGGCAGACGCAGCTCGGGCAGCAATCGCTTTCTCTTTCTTTTCCATAATCACTTGGGTAAGGATGTAAAATTTGGACACTTACAAACTTATGTTTCACAATTAAATGTAGTTTCTTAATACAGAGTAAAAACTATTGGCGTGGGATTCAGTATTTCTGCATAAACAGGTTGCATGAATTTGCTTGGTCAGTTTTAGTTCCCTTTTCCCCATAATCCAGACTGACTGGGTCCAAGTCCAAACAGATTAGAAAACTAAAGTGAATATATGTGTTGTTAAAGGCAAAAATACATATTTCAGGGATCAGTATCATTTCTTTAATGACATTTTTTCCATTCACTTGTGCTTACGTGGGGCTGCAAGTGTTAAACGGAACTTAGATCCTTGTTCTTTAGATAAAACCAAGACATCTTATTTTTGTTACGGAAAACACCTAATTTCAAATCAATCTCCTAATATCAACAGGGTTGGGAGTGTATAAATTTGCTTCCTTCCAATCCCTTTCAAGCAATATTTCATTTTATGTCTAATTATCCTAAGTTTGATATGTCATTGTATGGATGTATAAATTTGTGTATTATTCTTATTTGATTGCTTGAAATAAACCATTTCAAATCAAATCAAAAATCAAATCAAATAAGCTCTGAAACTGCCAATTCTTGACATTTGCATCACAAATGTGATTTCTTTTCTGGACCCTTTTACTTAAATGACTAAGAGGTGTATAAATTGTGTTTTTCTAAATCCACTTCATCAATTTATCATCTGATGATGCTTTAGTACTTCTTTTTTGTAAAAAAATATGCTGAAACTTTACTACTCACTGTCTCCACGTTGTCACAACTGGATTAGTTGATGACTCGGAGATGCTAACTCCTGATCATTCTTTCTCATTTTCATTATTTTCATTTACTTCAAACAGGCCAACTATAAGCACTGGAAGGGCTAGTGCGAGTCAGGCCAATGTGATAATCTATCACAGGCTTCAGCAATGAGCACTGATGCATTTTGGACAACATTTAAAAGAACAAAATAAGCTTTTTCTTAAATAGAAATGTTGCTGCTGAATTATTTTTGTGGACTTCTTTAGGCTTGTTAGAAACCTTTGTTAGTTTGGTATATTGTAACTGTTTGCATTTTCACTTCCTGTCTGTCAGAATTTAGGCTTTTAGGATTTAATATTTATTTTAATTTTCTTTTATTTACTTATTTTTCAATTAGTTTCATTTAAAAGGTTCAGTTTGATTAAAAATAGGTCCTGATTAAAATGTATTACAAGTCTTTTAAAAAAAGGTTTTTGCCCCAGAACAGAAAAAGGTTAAAAAATAAAATTGTTCTTCCAATGTTAGCTGATGAGCATGAACTGCGATAACATAATCCAAAAGCATTTTGCCAAATTATATTATGCCTTTTCTTCAGTATGCAATACTCAAAAGATTTTTATTTGATTTGTTATGGTTTAGGCTCATGTTATTTGCACACACACTAACCAAAAATATAAACGCAACACTTTTTTTTATTGCTCCCATTTTTTATGGTATGACCTCAAAGCTGTGAAACATTTTCCACATACACAAAATAACCAGTTCTCTGAAATATTGTTCACAAATCTAACTAAATCTGTGATAGTGAGCACTTCTCCTTTGCCAAGACAATCCATCCCACCTCGCAGGTGTGCCATATCAAGATGCTGATTAGACAGTATGATTATTGCACAGGTGTGCCTTAAGGCCTGTTCACACCGGGACGAATTTCGCCGGCGATTTTCGCCGACGTTTAACGCCTCGTGACTAAACAAAGGGCACCAACGAGAGTGTGCACACCGACGCGAAAAAACGCCACGCGTTAAAGCGTCAAAAAAAAAAAACGCCTCGGGTTCGTTTTTTTTTTTCGACGCGTCGCGTCGAAATCTACTCGACCAATGAGAATGGCGCTTTTGCTCACGTGTCTGGAGCTTCTGAAGTTACAGTACAACACAACTTGGGGGCGCTCAAACACAAAACTGCCTTGCTGAGCACACATACCAGCGAAGAAGATAGACGCCAAGTAGCGTCTACACTGCCGCGAAGAAATAATGACGGACATTCTTAAATATCCCCTTACCAAGTACCAGTTGGAGCTACTGATGCTTGAAATATTCATGTTTTCTTTGTATGATTCTGACAAGCGCGTAAATACTTGCTCTCTTCTTCTGAGTGAAAAGCGACTTTAAGAATCGTAAAGTTGCGCAGCGCCACCTTGTGTACAGGAGTATTTCTGTTTACATTAAGCGCCATCTAATGTCAGGGAAAGAAATTGCAAGTTCGCTCGGCTCATCGTCAGCGAAAATCGCCTGGGTGTGAACACAAAAGACGTGGCGAAAAACGCTGGCGAATAACGCCTGGCGAATATTCGTCCCGGTGTGTACGGGCCTTTAGACTGGCCACAAAAAAAAAGGCTACTCTGAAATCTTCAGTTTTGTTTTATTGAGGGGGTCAGGGGACTCAGACAACCAGTCAGTATCTAGTGTGACCACCATTTGCCTCATGAAGTGCGACACATCTCCTTCGCATAGAGTTGATCAGGTTGTCTATTGTGGCCTGTGGAATGTTGGTCCACTCTTCTTCAATGGCTGTGCGAAGTTGCTGGATATTGGCAGGAACTGGAACACGCTGTCGTATACGCCGATCCAGAGCATCCCAAACATGCTCAATGGGTGACATGTCCTGTGAGTATGTTGGCCATGCAAGAACTGAGATGTTTTCAGCTTCCAAGAATTGTGTATGGATCCTTGCAACATGGGGCCGTGCATTATCATGCTGCAACATGAGGTGATGTTGTTGGATTTACGGCACAACAATGGGCCCCAGGATCTTGTCACAGTATCTCTGTGCATTCAAAATGCCATCAATGAAATGCACCTGTGTTCGTCGCCCATAACATATGCCTGCCCATACCATAACCCCACCACCACCATGGGCTAATCAATCCACAACATTGACATCAGAAAACCGCTCACCCACATGACGCCACACACGCTGTCTGCCATCTGCCCTGAATAGTGTAATCTGGGATTCAACTGTGAAGAGAACACCCTCCAACTTGCTAGACGCCATCGCATGTGAGCATTTGCCTGCTCAAGTCGGTTACCACGACGAACTGGAGTGAGGTCGAGACCTGGATGAGGACGACGAGCATGCAGATGAGCTTCCCTGAGACGGTTTCTGACAGTTTGTGCAGAAATTCTGTGGTTATGCAAACCGATTGTTTCAGCAGCTGTTCGAGTGGCTGGTCTCAGACGATCTTGGAGGTGGACAAGCTGGATGTGGAGGTCTTGGGCTGGTTTGGTTACACGTGGTCTGCGGTTGTGAGGCCGGTTGGATGTGCTGCCAAATTCTCGGAAACGCCTTTGGAGATGGCTTATGGTGGAGAAATGGACATTAAATTCCCTAGCAACAGCTCTGGTGGACATTCCTGCTATCAACATGCCAATTGCACGCTCCCTCACAACTTGCGACATCTGTGGCCTTGTGCTGTGTGATACAACTGAAGATTTCAGAGTGGCCTTTTCTCGTGGCCAGTCTAAGGCACACCTGTGCAATAATCATGCTGTCTAATCAGCATCTTGATATGGCACACCTGCGAGGTGGGATGGATTGTCTTGGCAAAGGAGAAGTGCTCACCATCACAGATTTAGACAGATTTGTGAACAATATGTCAGAGAACTGGTTATTTTGTGTATGTGGAAAATGTTTCACATCTTTGAGTTCATACCATAAAAATGGGAGCAATAACAAAAGTGTTGCGTTTATATTTTTGGTCAGTGTATTTATGTGTGACAAGCACAAAATGTGAAGGAAATTCATGTTGTCCTCACGTAATACGTGCAGCCAAGATGCGCACTGCTCACATGTATTTTAAGGCTGAATTTTGTTGTTGGTCGCATGTATTCAAAAAAGCTGCATAAACAGCCGCAGTCAACAAACATTTGGTGGTTTAACCCTACCCCCATCGTAATCCTAACCTTAACCCTTCCTCTAGGTCCATGCAGCCAAGAAAAAGGTTCAGGGCTGGCCGCACATATTTAGAAAATGTGTTTTAATTGACACTTTCTTTGCTTTAACCTAAATAAATCAAAGAAAAATGTTGGTTTTGTGGTTCAGCAGAAATTAGCTTTAGCTAGCAGCTGTCTTCTAACTCCTCTTATCTTGTGGTGAATTTTTTTGGGTCTCTGCAGGCTGGTCTAACAGCGCGTGCGGTCCAGAAGTATCTGCTCGGTACAGACATGAGCCTGTTCACTACCGAACACATGGATGGGGGTGCACCAACTCAGCCATACCCCTCCAACTCTCCAGGAGGAGGCACCACTGAAACCACAGAGGCCTACCAGAGCCCGCCCTTTACTGAAAACAATGCAGCACCCACATACCAGGTTCCCATTTACTAGAAAAGAAACAACAACAAAGACCTAAGGGTAAAACATGGAGATAAGAAGAAAAATATGAATGAGGGGTAACCTGTGTTTTCTGATGCATTTCTGTGTAAATTAACCTGTGCTTAGTAGAAACAAACAAAAAAGGCCTCTTCTTCTTTTTGTCCTCCTCATTTTCCCTGTCCTTTCAGAACATTCCAGATAAATCTGCACTTTTCTAAACCTTTCAGCAGTAAATCTTTACTTTAGAGCAGATAAACAAAAAACAGATGAGGGAGAGCAGAAGAGGCCACTTTGAAGCATTCAAACACTGTATTGTTAGAAAATGAGGATCAACAGTGAATTCTGTCTCAAAAGAAGGCTGTGTTCTTTAACTGAAAGCAATGCGGTAGGTCCTTTCCCTAACAGGAGGCACGCCTCATATCTTAATGAGATTTATTTATAAGCCAAAATCTTCCTTTCCTGCCACACACTTCTGGGAATTTTCAGTTTTTTAGCTCCGACAGTAGTTTCATGCTGCAGTTTAGGGGGATCCTCTGCATGTCTTCACTACCACTGGCTGCACTGTGTAGACCGAGGCATTACTCACCATGGGCGACCACTGCATGTGATTACTCTACGTCACCGCAATTGCCATATTTTTCTTCACATTTTATGTTTTGACGTGCAATATTGCCACCTACCGGAAGCGGGAGTGTATCCTGAGATGATTGAATTAAGCTTCGCCATTTTCAAATTCAGAAAAAGATTAGTTATTTTAATTTTAGGATATGTACACTCCTACTGGAAGAGTTTTTTTTTCAAACAGCCTTTTTTATTCATAGCTACAGGAACAAGAAAGGCAAACTAAACAAAACTGTGATGTGTTGGACACAAACGAAACGGCTCTTATCTCACATAAATATATCTCATGTCACTAGACAAGAGAATGCAATTCGCATGTTTTTTCCGCCTCTGTATTCCCTGCTTCTGCTCAGTGGACAAACACACCACCCTCCTCTGCCTCAGCACGTTCGCAGACGCAGCAAGTGAATGAGCAGGATGTTGTTCATGTTCAGTCGTGTTGATTGAAAAGTATAGACGCCGTTCAAAAGTTCATTATAGTTCTTCCAGACAGTCGCTGGCAAATTCAAACAACATTAGTATTAACTTAACGCGCGATTGTTGATTCGACTGGTGTGATTACCGATCACTTGGCTCTTTAAAGTGAACAAGAGCCGGCTTCTTCCTGGAAACTGTTTTTTTAAACTGTCCTTCAGTCTTTCTTATTTCTTTTTCTCTTCAAGCCGCTCATTGGTCAATACGTGTTTGTGTTGAGCAGCGAACCAGTAGCCAGTAACCAGTAGCGAAAGCTCGTTACACGCACAGCAGCGCAGCACGTGAATGGAGTAGAGCGCCAGGTGCAACAAGAAGGCTAGAAGAAACAACGTTAAAAAAAAAACATACAGAAATCAGTGACACTAGAAAAAGAAGCAAAATTCGGGGTCACTTTAATTGATAATGCAAAATAAGAAGAGTTTGCAAAAACAGTTCCATCTAGAACTAGCTCCACAACCTACCTGCACCTGAAAACAGAGAGAATTTTCTCCTAAAACAGAGCATATCATTACAGATTGAAGAAACCAGATCAGCTTCATAAAGCTGAGACACTTAGTATTTTTGAATGCCAACCTTTACTGTGACGAAAAATCACATACACTGGGCGTGCCTCAACGGTTTAACTCCGCCAACTTTGAGGCATGCCTCGGTCTGCACTGTATTTTAAGTGCCATTCTGTACTGTGTGTTTCAGACAGTGACCTTATTTAGTAAGTTGTCATGATAATTGATTTTGATTTAACATGATGTTAAAAAAAAAACAATTTCTTGTGATCTAGTGCAATATCTCAAGCTCTTATAGTAGGCAGACATACACTGTTAGCATCAGTTAAG
Source organism: Oryzias latipes (assembly GCF_053564925.1). Classification (NCBI taxonomy): domain Eukaryota; kingdom Metazoa; phylum Chordata; class Actinopteri; order Beloniformes; family Adrianichthyidae; genus Oryzias; species Oryzias latipes. The sequence continues at coordinate 9,125,298 of NC_136244.1, forward strand.
ATGAATTTAGGGAAATATTTCAAATTGCATTTAATAGTCTTTTGAAAATTCCCGTGTGAGCTTCAGATTATGTATAACTTGTGCTATCTTAGGCACTTTAACATTGGGAGTTGGGTCATTAAGACCCCACAAGACAGTGCGCTGAATCTTTTTTTTCCAATGATTTGTGATCTTCATTGGTGTCCATGGATTACATGAAATCCTCTTCACCTTTATCCACCTTTGTCAAGGTAGGGAAAACAAGTCAATGTAAGGGTGGGGTCATAGGATAGCACAAGGGTTAAATACTTTTGTTCAAAAAGCATTTTAAATATTTCTTAAGAATGTAGGTCTTCCTATCATTCAATTACGTTGTTAAAAAATGCCTATGGCAATATTTCTAAGAAAGAGTTGTACTTGTTTATAGATTGGATAGATTTATTTCTGATCCATTTTCCTCCTTAATCCATTTTTATGGAAAGAAAATAGTCTCAAATAATTTGTGTGTGCGTAATACTGGTTTGTAACTTGTGTCTCTGTCTATTTATCTGTAACTTTGGATTTGTGTGTGTGTATGTGTGTGTGTGTAATACAGTGTTCCCCCGCTTATTCGCATTTCCCACATTTGCAGATTTTTTTTAGTCACGTGACTCCTCCGGTTCATCACATAAGCTCAGACAACTCAAAATACTTGTATGAGACTTTTGGGTCTGAGCAAAGTCTGAGGATGAATTTCGAGAAATTCAGAGAAATTTTTGAGGATGGGAGCAGAGATTAAGAGCATGCTGGCCCATTGGCTTCCTTGCCGGCTGTTAAAATATACTTAACACCAAGCAACAACTATTTCCACTGGTTCTTGAATCGCTATAACCGAAGTTTGTGCCAGTGCATGGAGAAAAGGTATTAGCGCATTCAGAAGGGTTTTTAATGAGTAAGGATCGATGGTGGGCATTCTTCGGTCACGGGGGTGGGTGGGGTGGTTCTCTGTATTTGCGCTTTCTGCATATTTGTGGGTTTCTCTGGTCCCTAACTCCTGTGAATACGGGGGGAATACTGTACTTGATTTGTGTGTGCGTAGCACTTGATTAGTAACTCATACAATGTAATTGTAACTGTGTGTACTTGCAATTGTGAATTCACATGTACACTCAAATATCACAAACTTACCAATACAAAATACTATTTACACACGCACAACTTGAAATTACAGCAGCTTAAAACTACGAATTCAAAACCGCTCCAAAGCATTCAAATCCTTAAATAGTACACACCAATCGGCAGATACACACAGATACACTTTTCTCCATAGAGTTACAAAAGCACCAAAGGTTTTGAGACTCTTTCTTTTCTTCTCCAAATGTGTGCATACATGATGCATTTAAATGCTAGTAGAATGCAGTGTCAGAGTTTTCTTATCACCCTTCCCCCTAAATTATTTCCTTTTACAGGTGCTGCTGAACTGACAAATACTTTAAAAACAAGTAAAAAAGAATTATCATCGTTCAAAGTTTATTCTTAAAAGCTAAAAAAATTCCTAAGATTTTGATATTCAAGTGTACATTTGAATATACAGTTGTAAGTTCACACAGTTAAGCACAAAATGTTTTGTAAGAGTTACAAATCAAGTATTACGAACTCACAAAACTAAAGTTGCACACAAACAGGCAGAGACAAAAGTTACAAATTAGTATTACGCACACACAAATGTTTTGAGACTATTTTCTTTTTTATACATTCTTGATTGATGAAACAGTCAAAAGACCCAAAAGAAGCTGAATCTCACTCTTAAAATTTTTAATTTATGATTCATCCACAGTGTGTGTAATAGATGATGGGTTTTTTTGGGAATTACTTTCGGTGAAGTGGAGAGAGTGAGACCCCATAACCACCACCACCCCATCCCAGGATATTTAGGTCCCTTTATGCTTCCGCTTACTTAAAAAAAAAACAAGCTGCCAAACTGCCCTACCCTCTTCTTGCCGTCATAATAAAACTTTCAGGGTGAAAACACACAAGCTTTTACAAAAGAGCAGGTTGCTGTCAAATGTAGTTAAGTCTCAGGCAAAAGAAAACCAAGTGGAGGGTTGCTAGCTGGCTAACTCCTGAATCCTGCCGTCGCAAAGGAGGGGCTGGGTCCTAATCAGTTGCCAAGGTGACAAGGGGTGGGGCTGGACCGAAGCGGGTCAAAGATGACTCAAATGTAGATAGCAACAATGCCAACTATGTCATTTTGCAGCAGTGTCTGTGTGTTGTGGTACACCGTCAGTGAACATGTCATTCTGGTACAGGGGTATATGTGCACCTTCAGTGATGCAAAGGGATGTGTGTGCGTGTGGATAACCTCAGTTTATTATTTAAGTTGGATGTGTAAAGTACGTCAATCACAATTCTGTTCCAGCATTTATTAATGTCCTCCAAAATTTAACTAAATATGTATTGATGCTACATGTATAATCAGTTTTAAATAGCTGTAATGTGATGTTTGAAGATGAGTGTTTTTAGGATGAAGGAGCCAAATGTTGAGGTTCATGAAAAAGGGAGATATCGCTTTTGCTACTGCAAGGGATCCGGTGGGAACTGTTACATGGCGCTTGAGTTTTGTAACAACGCATGAATATATTGTGTTTTTTGTTTTTTAAAGTACAAATATATTAAACACAATGCCATTTGCAGCTCCAGGATTTGTTGCAGAAAGTAAAAATGTTGGTTTGACTCCCAAACTGTTATTGCCTCATGCCTGTGATCACACGAATCCATGCACGCCCGGATGAAACTCCACATCATTGACGTATTATGCACCAAAACAAACTAGAAATGGTTTTATATGAACCTGCAAGAGTAAATGTTGATTTATTGACAGGTTTTAATATTTAAATGATAAAAAATTAATTAGAATTATAGCTAATTTTCTTTATTTATTAATTATATATTAGAATATTTTATTTCAATACAAAGGAAGTACATTTAAAGATGATTTATTTTAATTTACTGACACCTTATGTCCATTTATTGTCAATTTATTGTGTTTTCGCAGCAACTTATCTCATGAAACAAGGATATTTACTCATTGTGGGTTTTTTTTGGTGCCTTCAGCCACTGAATACAATTTTTGTGCTCAGTAAAGGTCTTTGCTTAAAATTGACCAATTCATGCAAAGTTCATAAAACAATTTTTTTACCCACAATTCATAAAGGACAGTTCCATTCATGGCATGCTTTAGAGAATAGAAGTGAAGAACCGCTATTGTTCATAAAGTTTTGTTGTCTCTGGGTCGAGTTGGGCTTTTGCTGGTTGTATTTAATACTCTCAAAGTATTACTAAGTAGCTTGGGGTGCTTGAGTATCATAGTTTTGTGTTTTTGTCTATCGTGTGGTAGATGAAATTAAATATTCTGGCATCTTCTGGCCTGTGTACACTGCCGTGGTTTTGGTCAACTGTAAGTCGGTATGTTTATTTGGTAAACAGAGTGTGTGTGTGTGTGTGTGTGTGTGTGGGTGTGTGTGTGTGTGATTCTGTCCAGGGTTTGTCAAAAACATGAAAATATCATTTTTGGGTCACCCTTTTCAGAACAATTCTAACAGAAATCAGTGCTCATTCTGTCAGACTAAGGTAAATACATCAGGGTTGTATTGAGCCATGCAGGTGCCATCAGTAATGTGCTTTTTTTTTTTAAATTGCATGGATGTTACAGTACATATGCGACTTTTCGACCTACCCAATTTGATACTGAAATTTAAAATTAACATCCCCCATTAACTAATGAATAAATGAAGATAGGTTTTTGTAGTGTTTCCCTATTAACACTGTTTTTTTTATTTATTATTATTTGGAAGGTGTTTGGGCTCTTCATTGTAAACTTTCTATGTACAGAGATGTGTGTAACTGTCTATTACCTGAATGTTTCTGAAGTGCAGTCTGACTGTCACACCAATAAAGACAAAAACATGTTTTAGACTGCCCGTTTCTCTGATTTGTAGGTTTTTTAAAAGGAAAAATAAATACATGCACACAAAAAATTTAGTTAGAGGTTAGATCAGCGGTTCAGCTCAGGTAGCGCGGCTAGTCTGCAGCCCCCCCCCCCCCCCCCTTTGACTTTAATCATACACATTTATCTTTAAACTAATATAAACATATGCATTTTTTTTAATTTATTCATCTTTAAATCTACTGGTACTGTTCTCGCGATGCATCAATTCACCTTCCTGATTTTGTATAAACCTTAATTTTTGGGTTACTGTGCAACAACAAAAAAATAATAATTAAGAACAATACTTTTTTAATTTGCCAATAAGCATGTAACGGAAGAAAAACCTTTCAGTTGGCTTTTACTAAGCCTGGTGTAATGTAATAAAACAAAAAACCCTTAAATTTAGCACAATATTTGGCACTTTCATATAAACATACTATGCAGTAGGAAAGCTACAATGCAACAATTTACATGAATGAAATACACCCTTGCCCCTTTTAATATTTACATTTTAATAAATTATTCCTCTAAAATAAGTTCTGCCATCTCTAATAATGTAAATCTTACATAATTGTGCATTATTTTTGTGCGATGCATGCGCAAATTTTGTGGCTTTCCACAACCACTCCACATATGTCTAACAGACTTATCACAGATGTACCACCGATGCATAACTTTTATATCGCATACATATCACGTTCAAGTTGCGTAATTGAGGCACGAATCACTCATGAATTGCATATAAACACCGCAATTAGCATGCACTGTTCATGTTATACATTAATTTACATGTTCTTTGCATGGTTCATTCGTGCTTCTTCCACAGTTTTAATGTGGTTCATTCGAGATTCATCTGTGAAAATTTCACGTAAAGACAACAACATTTTACATTTTTCTACGGATTTTCATGTATGATCAATTTTCATCTGGGAAATACACACGTAGTGGCTGTGTGACATTGCCTTCAGATATAATCTCTTAAACTATCATGTTTCATTACAGAAAAGCTTTATAATGTACTTTTATCTTCATTTTATTGTTTTTTGTTTTAAAGGTGCCACAATGATACTAGTGGTAAATTATAATTTTTTCATAATTGCTTTTTTTTCACAAGTTACTTTTAGCATCAGAGTCTGTATGTTTTCTAATTTTGGGTTGTTGTTGACTTCTTCGGATCTGGGCGCCATTCAAAGTGGCTTGCTCCTGCCAGCATTAGTGTGAGAAGCTCAGACTCCTAGTCAGAGTCTTTAAAGCTTACCTGATATGTAAAAAATAAAAATTAAAAATTTTTAAGCTCAGGCTCAACCAAGTCAAAGTTCATCAGTAAACTCAGGCCAAGTTAAACCTCCCTCTTGGTAACCACAGAGTGTACAAACAAGCCCCATAATTCCAATGAAATACTCAGCATTTACAATAATAAAAGGCACGTTAACATCGTTTTAAATTCAGTCTGACTGACGCCGTTGAACGTGTAATCACTGACCTGCTGTAACCAAACTGGTAGAAACAGTCATTCTCTTGAAATCTGTCTTTACTAATCACCTCAAATGAAATCAGACTGAGTGGATTTAACATATTCAAAGTCAATTTCTTTAGTATGGACAACTGCAAGAAATGTTGTACTGTATTAGCCATCAAGAGGACTCTTATCAAATGTCTTTGAAAAGAAAGAAAAAACAAAAGTCTGAATTTCATTGATTTTTTTTTATTTTACTTTTCATTTGAAATGTGCAGTGCAAGAGCCCTGATGAGCCTATCAATCAAAGAAAAACATTTCTGATGTTTAATTTGAAGACGAGAAGATTACAGGTAAATTTCAAGTATGAAACTGAAGTTTGTTCTGATTTCCAAACAGCTTCGTCCCCATCTGACGAGCTAACAATCTGTCCACTCAGAGAACGCAGGCCCGACAAGAAAAGTCGTGAAGATTTACACAGAGCATTTGAAAGGCTGATGGTTTTCTACTAAAGCAGCACCACTAGGACACATGCACTTTGTTCAAATGCTGATGTGTTGACTAATGAAAAAGCAAAATAAGACAGTTTCAGTTAAGGAGCAAAGTGCTGTAGGAGGAGACACCATTTGTAAGTGTCAAGTTGAAGCATCTGCAGGAGATGAGAAAAGATGGAGCCAACACCACCCACCTGTAAACCACACACACAAACCAATCCCTATGGTCCTTAGAGCACTAATGCCCCAAACCAGCGTCTTTCATCTTGAGAGACAGACCTTTAACCTCTTTGGGATTTGCCTGGAAACGGGCTGTTGCCCCCCATGTGCTTCATCTGATGATGCGACTAATTGACTGCAAGGAGGGGAATTCTTCATTTTCTGTGATGTGCAGGGTCTTATGGGAGTTAAAGTCCTTGGGGGCAAGTACCTGTCTGCAAGTGGGGCAAACCTGGCAGTCCAGTTCGGCTGCGGTGTTAGCCGCCGAATGGGGTGTGTGCCAGGCATTGTTCCTGTTCCTGTTTTTCCTTCCTCTGCCCGCCTGCCTCTCCACAGCCTTGCAGTCTGCGTGGGCTGTCAGCAGCTCCTGCTGCTTGGTGGTGTCGGGCAGTAGTACCAGCAGCTCGTTGAAGATCCTGTTGAAGTTGTCTCCGAGTAGGTCCTCGCAGCAGCAGTGGTACTGTGCCGCTGAGATCACACTCTAGACGCAGAATAAACGCAGAGATTAGGGGAGTGATCAAAGTGCACGGAGGCTTTTATCTGGGCTGGTACCTGTCTGAATTGAGCAGAGTAGTTTTTGAACTGGTTGAACTTGGACTCGTCGTTGTTGAGGTACTTTTTAATGGACTGGATGAGCTCCAGGTTCCTCTGCTGGAAGTCATCTGGGACCAGGTAACCACTGCTTAACGCCTTGGGAGCGCTGGAGATTGAACAGACATCATAACAGGGGTCTACAACTGTGACAACAATAAACACTTGATCTGTCTGTTTGTATTTTTTAGATTTGAGAGGGAACAATGGGTTTGACTGACAATCTCCTTTTGCCTTTGTTTCTGTGTTAAGGCCATACACAAAGGTCATATTGAGTTCATCATTCACTCTGCGTACACACTGATGTATGCAGATGTCTGTCGAGGGTTTCGGCAGACATCTTTATGTGAATTCTGTTTTGAATTGTTGAAAAAGGGTCCATTCAGGCAGCACTGTTACTGTGACCCCGCCCACCTGTGATAAATAATGCCACTTTTCCATGTCAGCCTTTAATGAACAGGCAATTCAAATCAATGCGCACCATAAAATGGTAAATGGCATGTACTTGTATTGCGCCATTTACCTTCCTCTAAGGCCCAAAGCGCTTTACAGACACACACACACATTCACACACACACACACACACACACACTGGTGACGGCTCTGCTGCCGAACACTGGCGCCTTTTTTAGTGACCTTCCACCAGAGGCAAGGAGGAGTTCCGTGCCTTGCCCAAGGACACTTTTACACATGTGCGGGTGTGGCAGGAACCGAACTTCCCTTCTGATCAGAGGTCGACCGCCTTATCGCTGCCCCACGTACCACAGAAGTTCTTGTTTCAAACAAACATAGTTGCAAAACTACTTTAACTTGATGTGACAGTGTGGCAGCGTCAGCTGGTGGTGGCATCCACACTGTTATTTATTTTATGTATAAGACTGTTTCCTGTGACCTTACCTGTGGACTAATGGAGATCAACGCCCAGTAGGAGGGGCTTATGGGTTAAAAGGAAGTATCACAGGAAGTGAAAATGGAGAGAGAGACAGGTGTCACGACCTGATGTGCCCTGCGTGGAGCAGTTGTAGTGCTCGGGTTCTTGAATAAATGAAAGAACGTTCCCACCTTGACTCCTCTGCATTATTTCCCGGCGGGACCCACGACACTTTGGCCTATTTTCCTTATGCATTATTGTTATGAAAGCTAAATGTGTTTATGAAAGCTATCTGACCTGCCCTTTGTGAATTAAATAAATTTCAGATATATTGAACATGTTTTTGTATTTTTTTTGTATTAGTTCACATCATAGTTGGTGATGTCACAGTTGTTAAGGAGAAAATTTTAACTTGGTACTTCATGTCATACACATTGCTGACCCCTGCAATGAGTTATATAGGCTAGAGCAATGAGTTATATCACTAGAGGAGACGTCACGTGGTTCCTCATGGGAGGAGAGCACCGCCATCGTGGTGATGTCAAGTCACTGCTGCAGTGCATGCATGTGAACACATTTTTGCAAAATACCAGTTCATTGTGCAGGTTTCAACTGCCAAAATCTGAGAAATGAGTCCACGAAGGAGGAAGGCATAACATTTCACAGGTATGTTCTATAATTTTTTTTCTTTTAATGCTGCAGGGCCTTCATTAATAGTACACATGTTGACATGCATGATGCTGCAGGGCTATTAGCAACATGTACGTATAATCTGCTGTCGACATAAATGTAAACTTTATTGTGTTAAACCTATATACAGTATACTAGGACTACGCTATTATAGTTATATAAATTTTTGTACATTTCTGATATTTCTGATAGCTAAGTGGGCCTTAGCTATCACAAGAGCTAACCCATATGGATCACTGTGGTACCAACTAGTAATACAGTCTGGATATGTTCAAAACATTTCGTGGAACCAGATTTTGATAAGACCGGCCAGACTGTTCGCTTGAAACTCGGCACCATACTATCTGTGTTACACCAAATTGATCATTCACATGAATCAGTAAATCTATTGTTTTTCTTTGTTTTTTGTTTTTTTCTTTATTAGGGTAAATCTGTTGATGACTTTTGGATTCATTGTTGACATTGATTCATTATTATTATTGATTTATTGTTATCATTTATTATTAACAATTGATTTATTATTATTGACTTATTGTTGGGCTTTTCTAAATAATTTAAATTCCATGTCAGAGGTCTAAAACTTCTACATTTTTAAAAAATATTTTTAAAAATTCTTTGTGATCATTTTTTTTATTTGTTAGAAGTCCTGCAACTATGCATTTTTCATTAAAGTTTGAGCTTTTAAGGCTAACTGTTTCTCTTATTTAGCAAGAACAAATGATGTATAAATATCAATTATATACATATATATTATATATTTATCTATATGTATAAATATATAGAAATAATAATATATATAAATTATATAAAAGCTACTTAGATGCCACTAAAGGCTATAGAAAGCATTATCATGTGGGCGCCGATGACCTCACCAAGATGGCGTCGCACTCTGCCACTGTCGGCCAGGGGTCCCAAGCGGGCGTGTCTCCTCTAGCGATATAACTCATTGGGCTAGAGTAGTTACACTAGCTTGTTGCGTAAGCAAAGGTTGGACACCATATTGGATAGGTGGAGATACCGGCTCACAGGTGTGCTACAACTGCATAGACAGCAGGGAAAACAAGATAGTGACTTTCCTTTACTGTCACAACAGTGAATTTTTAGGCTGATCTTGTAGTCTATTCAAAGTCAGTGGTAGCATTATACTTCAAAATATTTCCACGTTCTCTAGCAGGACCAATCTTTTTTGGTTTTTTGGAGGATTGCCTGCTGAATTGAAGCATATTACTAAGCAGAGAAAATGAAACTAACCAGGATTCCCTCAGTAGCGGCGAGCGAAGACCGCCAGGTGCACACCCTTCACAGCGGTGCGTCGCAACCAGCCTGACAAGCCCTGGCCGCCCCGTGTTTTACAGGGAAGGCCCCCAGAACCTCACTGCACCGGGACCGTGGACAGAAGTGCTCACTGCGACCTCTTTCCCGTCCACGGGGCCCCCCAGACTGGCACAACTGTTACCATATACATTGGGCACAAAGCTGTCTGCTGCGACGTTGGCTACCTACCGACCTGTTTTGAAACACAGACTGAGGAGTCTAACAGTGTGTGTAAATCTTAGTATGTCTGTAGATTTAAATAAAATCGCAACCATTTATTAGGTATGCATTGCATTATATATATATATGTCCTATATTATGCAGTAATTTTTCATAGAAAAGTTTCAAATGTCCATCTGTTGCACATTACTACCATGACATGAGTCTTATTTTTATGATAAGAGTTTTTTTCTTTTTAAAATCAGACCAAAATTAAGCATTTTATGGTCATTTTACTGTAACTGCTAAGCCTCGTCTTATTGTTTACAGACCTTTCCAATATGGCGTCGCTCTTTACGCATCTTGGGCTAGCATCTCTAGCCATATAACTCATTGGACCCCTGCATTAAAGCATTAGCTTAAACGACACATCAAGAGAAGTTTCAGATCTGCTGACCTGTTAACTGCAGAGGGTGCAACCTCCACCACATTGCTGTTGAGGGGGATTCCTGTGAAGCCTGGAGGCGGCTTTGGGGCAGCGATTCCCAAACCAGGTGGAGGTGGGGGCATTGGTAAGGCTGAGGGGGGCACGGAGGCTGTTAATGGGAAGGAGGCCCTGAAACCTGACAGAAGAAAACAAAACAAAACAGTTTGAGCTTCCACTTCTACTGAAAACCTGTGTAAGAATCAATAAAGCATCTTAAATATTTCTATTTACAGGGAAAACAGACAAGAGCTCCAAAAAGAGACTTAAAGCACTTTGCATCATGTAATAGGTTGGAAGTCCGCCAACGTCCACTATCTACTTTATCGAATCTGTTTTTTAAGCGATCAGCCTAAGGTTATGTTAAACATAACCCAGAAAAAAATAAATGCTACGACAATGGGCAACCTCTGGTCCCCAAATATGAGGGATGCTGTCCATTTCTGTGTTTGTTCTTTCAAAGAATAACGTTTCGCATGTTGTCGTTTACAAATTGAGAATTCATTAGCAATAAAAACCTGATGTCAGGTGAGTTTTATTGTGATGCGTTCACATCTAACGAGTCTGAAAACTTTATTTGGACAAACCAGATAGCAGAACTAGCAGAACATTAGAAGCAGCTAAAATCCGTGGTCTCCAACCTTTTACAGGTCACGTACTGGTTTAATGTCCATGTTGTCACGGTCCGGTCTGTACAGGGCTGAAGGTGGTGTCTTATTTATTTTTTCTGTCATCCAGTTTTCCTTAATTTGAGGATAAAGTTTATCTTCATCCTAAAATATCGGAAGCTGATTTAAATTTTATTAATACACTAGATTTCGCATTTAGATAAAATGTGATATTTTTCCTTAACCCGTAGCTCCTAAAGTAGAAGCTAAAATATCAGTCTCATCCGACAACTAGTATTTTCTAAATAGAATATGAAACTTAAATCCACTGTTTAAACAGCTTTATTACTCTGACAGTTGATTGCTCAATATTATGCATTAATATTATGGTGTGTGGTAACAACTGTTGTATTAAAATCCATTTTTGAAGTACAGACTCCTGTTTTGTCTGTTAAATGAAGATTTCTTTTATTTTGAAGTCAAAGCCTCTTCTGTTTCCTCACTGGCTCACTTTTCTGCAAAAAAGAAACTTTCCAAATAAATTAGTTTATTGTCAAACTTTGCTAGCTTGGGCTTTTTTAATTTAGCTGTCTGTGAAGCCGTTTTAAGAAAGAAGCAGATGAATTTTCAACACGTGACTGAGTGAGTGACCTGACATGCATCAAGAAAAAGTTTAAAAGAGAGTCAAGTAATTTTCCAAAATCTCCTTCAGACTCAATTATACATAAAATAAAAAGTTCTTATTTTTTCTCTGCGCCCAGGTACCAACTGACCGGTGCTGGTCCGGTTCCCACTGTCTTAAAGTGTTGATCACATTAGAGTTTATCAAATTATTTAGTATCAACAAATAAACAGATGGAAAAGAAAGATATTTATGAAATTATTTAAAGTTGTGAAGCTAACCTGGAGGTGGTTTCTTAGTCGCGAGGGCCGGGAATTCCTCCTCCTGGTCTGGGGGGGGTTCGGTGCTTGAGACTGGGATTAGTAGCGGGTTTTCTTTGCCAACACTCTGAGGCGGATCGGGATATCCATTTGCCAACCTGCTCATCTCTGCCGGGGCTGTAACGCTGGAGTTCGGTTTGTTCCGCGTTTTCTCTGGGAGGTTTTCCTTCTGGGCAGCTGTCTCCACAGAGATTGGATTCACATCAGCAGTCATGCCAGGAGCTGTGAACGCAGACGTAGAAGCAGCACCTGCATTCTTCTGCTTTTTCTTCTTGCTGTTTTTGGGTGCAGGGGAGTCTGCACTGGCAGTGGAGTTTGAAGGGGGGGCGTGGACAGTCGAGGATTTGCTGTTGTCGGTTTTGACAGTAAGAAGCGAGGAGATATCCAACATGGTGGGGACTGAGCGAAACTCCCGCTGTGTCATCCCACTGCTCTCATCATCAGAGAGAGAAGGAGAGTGGCGAGAAGCCGCTTTTATGTTCTCGCCGACTTTCTTTTTCTTGCGCGATGATACAGAGTTTGATGAAGAGAGGAGCTCAGGCCCAGAAGTTGATAATGAGACAGGAGGGGTGGGTCTGGAGAATGGCGGAGGATGAGTGATGGGTGCAGCTACAGCTGTATGGTTGGACCATGCAGAACTGGTGCTTGCCGCAGGTTTGCGGGGGCGGACTTTGGGAACAAGAGCGGGAAAATCCTCCTCTTGAAAAGATGAAGTCTTCCTGGGCTGGGCGGAGTAGGCGGGGGTCATCGGGGCTGAAACGGCAGCAGCGGAGAGACTGGGGTACTCCTCCTCCTTTAGGGTTGCAGCACCTCCCACAGAAGCAGGCTTCACACTAGGAGGGAAAAAAGCCAAATGTCATACTTTTTGCACAAAAATAAATAAGCCTCTGAGAGGTGGGCAGGGCCGATGGCATGGGGCAACCCTGCCCCCCTTTCAGTTATGAGAGCTTGCCATTTCCTCGTTCTCCCTCTAGCTTACAGCCCCTCACAATCCCAATTTAACATTTGGGGGTGCAACAAAAATGGCAAGCAATATTGGAGCCATCCAGTCGTACAGTTTTGATCCAGATGCCAGAGCCAGACTTCTCCCTCAATTCAGTAACTTAGCAACCACTGTTAGTTAAAACACCACACAGTTTTCCACACAAGAGTCTTCTACAAGTGGATGATGCAGCAGAGCAGGGAGCTTGTGGCCTGACCAATGTATTTTCTCCGTCACAAATACAATCTTTTTCCAACTGCATTTTTTTTGTCTGCTCCTGATTCACCACAATTTGAATAAAGAAATACTCAGAAATGCAACTTTAAAGTTTTCGTTTCCTTATATATGTCCCCAGTGATCAGAAAAATGCAACAACAACACCATGTTCAAAACACAATTTTCATCAGAGTGGGTCTTTAAGGCTGCAGTTTACCTGGGGATTAAAGCTGTGGCTCCTAAAACTGGAAACTCATCATCACCTGGATTGGAGCTTTTCAAAGTTTTCACTATCAAAAAAAAAATAAATTCAAATTTTAGAACAGCAGCTTCAGCACTATAATTTTAAGATGGCAATAACAAAGAAAGTTGTGTATTTCAATTAAATATTGGTAAAGTTGAATTAAAACTTAAAACAAAGCAGGCATTTTATCCTCGTTTATTTATTTATTTTGTTTTACCTGGAGGTCTGTTAACTGTCTTGTGTCCAGTGTTGGCTTTGGGCTCCTCTGGTTCTGTTCTGTCGACCCGGTCCTCCCTGCAGTGTTTGGGAGTGCTCCTCTCTTGCACTGCAGCTCTCTCCGCCTGCCTTCGCATTGCCATGGAGGCTCTCAGAGCAGCCTCCACCTGCCTGTCCTCCTCTTCTCTTTCTCTGCTCGGACAAAACGAGCAAAAATCGAATACAGAAACCAAAATGATCTTGAGATTTTGACTGACTAAATGAGATGACATTTAAACAATGGTTGAGTGGAACAGAATGACTGAAATGGTCATTTGAACTCACCTGGAGTACCTCCAGCTCTTCTGACCTCCTGGCGGCCTTCCTCTTCCTCCACGATTCTGCCTCATTTCCTCATAGTCCTCGCCTGTCAGCATACCTACATGGATGAACACGTTACCTTTATTGAGTCATTTTAGAAAGTTACACATGATGACAGCGTGGCAACCAACCTTCGTTCCTCCTTTGTTGTCTCGTGGCGTAGTTAAACTGCAGCTCGATCTGGCGGTTCTGCCGCGCCTCAGCTCTATTCTTGCTATGCGCTGCGGCCTTGTGGGCTTTGTAGTCGATCTCAGAGCGGAAGGCGTGAGTAAACTGTTCGGTGGCACACCGACCTTCCTCGCACAGATAGTGACTCTCCCTGAAGTGTTCGCTCAGATACTGGTAGTCACTGTGGACAAAAAAAAAGTTGTAATTTTGCATAAATAAAATCAGAAAGAGCAGAACGCGCAGCCTTTTCTTTAAATAAAAACCTGTAATATTCCTGAGAGCCATCGGCATCACAGAAATGGCAGAAATAGTGATCCCTGCGCAGGTGCTTCAGCAGCTCATCATTATCGAGGTAACGGTCATCACAGAATTTGCAGAGTGGGTGTCCTCGGTGGCTGGTGTCATCCGTGTCGCCATGAGCTCTGTGACGAGCGAGCTCCTTACGATTGTACCATTTCCGTTCGTGAGAAAAGATCTGGTGAGAAATCAGAATTTTTGGCTGAAGAGTTGAATAGGAAAAACTAAGAACTGATTTTTAAAGATGAGTAAAAGAAATGGACTTTTGAGAATGATCTAAATATAAAATATTTTATATTTTCCTGCAAATCTAAAGTCATGTTTGGTGCATCCAATAGAAAATGTTTTGTGATTCTTAGAATGTTGAAAATACCATGTAGTCAAATTTTGATGCTTTAAGATTTTCCAAAAACAAAAAGTTTTACCTAACATGTCAAAACTAACATAACCTCATCTTTAAGGTAGATATTTGACCCGGTAGAATTTTACCTTAAGATGTTTTGTGCAGAGTTTGCAGCAAAACAGCTCATGCTGCTTTCTCATGTGCTTCTCCAGCTCTTCAAACGTGCAGAAAATCTTGGGCTCGGGGCAGCGGGGGCATTCTGAGAACAACAGACGCCTGATTTTGGGGGAGCAGATAACAAAAGAAAAACTTCTGTTAAAATATAAAGATGTAAAAAGCTAAATGTATATTAAAGCAGCTGAGTAATAGTACAGAAGCTGTGATATATTGATTAGCAAAAACTGGAAAACATCAACAGGAACATTAAAATATGAATATTTAACAGGAACAACAAACAAACGTCTCTGAACTGACACTCTTGAGAGAATCATCTCTGTATGTGTCAAACACAAGGATGATTTCATCAAAGTCTTGTGTAAGGAACATTTGCCTGTCATTGAATCGTTCACTAAGATGTTTGACTGTCACCATGGTTGCTGGTTTCTTGGCCATCTACCATTCCATCTACCAAGGCTATCTTGTGACTTGGAGTACCTGGAATGATGCACATTCAATCTCTTGGCTGCTGCTCTTCCTGTAACACTTCTAGGCGACCTCGTAGGCGACTTGATAAGGAGGTGCATCAACTTTGATTTTTCCAGGCATGGCAGGATTGTACCATCTGCAGCAAAATGGGCTCTTGGTGTCAGAGTAAACTCATAGTTTCCAATGGCTTCTTTCTGGTTGATGTCTCTGCTGGACCTGGCGAGGACCATCAGTCTGCCATTCATGTCCTTGGTCTCTTTTAGATCCAGATTATAGTCTAGCAGTTTCACTGTAGTTTTATGTTTTGCAGACAGGAACATCTAGTTGTTCTCCTTCTTTACAGGTGCCCATATGCTGACATCTTCATTGATTTGCTCTGTAACATAGTCTTCATACAGTTTTTGACCAGTCACATCTGGATTCAAGATACTTGGTACATACTCATAAGGGATGTAAGCATGAATCCAATGTTGATTAACTTTTTTTTTTTAAGCAAGTGTCTATTCGCACGTAATTTTTGAAATACGTGCGGCCAGCCCTGAACTTTTTTCTTGACCTAGAACAGTGCTTCTCAATTAGTGGGGCGTGCCCCCATGCGTTGCCAGGGGGGACGCGTACTAGTAGCGGTTTTAGGCACAGAAAATACGGTCAATTGCCCGGGGCGCAAATTTAACGGGGGGCGGTGGCGGCAGCAACTCAGTGCTTGGAAAAAAGTTCTGCGCCACTATTGGTTTCCTATATCTGTTATATCTGAGTGTTTGTAACAGCCTAAAACCTGTGAAATGCCGTCCCAGCAGCTGCGCGCTCCTGTCTTTGAGAAGTGAGCGAGAAGGAAAAAGGGAGGGATAGTGCGGTCAGGCTGCGAGGTGGAACAGCGCACGGAGCACAGCCTCGATTGCACAACACCAGGATCATCTCCTGGTGTTGAGATTTTTTTCCCAGTCACTTTAAGCTTCTTTTCTGTTTTAGACTATAACAGGGTTTCTTTGCGGCAAAATAAAGTTAATATTTCTTGAAAGTGGATTTATATTGCTTTTTTCATTTGTTGATGTAAAAAGATACAATTTTAGGTATACCTACAGAATTTTTATAGATACTGATCTTATCTATAGTCAATGCGGCGAGTGGGGGCGCGAAACATTTTCGTTTTCCTTGCAAAAAATAATTGAGAAGCACTGAGCTAGAGGAAGGATTAAGGTTAGGATTAGAGTTGTGGTTAGGGTTAAACCACCAAATAGTACCAGAGCGCGCCTGTTTCTGCAGCTCACCGCTCCTCCAGAGGATGGATCAAATGGAGAGAACACATTTCACACACCTAGGTGTGTGACACATAATAGGACTTTAACTTTAAGATTAATTTTATATACATGCAACAACAACATGCAACCTTGGATGCTAACACATAATACTGAGAAAATTAACATCACTGTGTCAAGAAATCAACAAAAAGCAAAACAAGAGTCATCTCATACCTGTACTGTGAATAGATCATCTCGTCCCCAAAATAAATATCATATGTTTTTTCACAGGGGAAATTCTGATACGATAGAGACTGAAAAGCCTCCAGTTTTTTCACAAACACCACCTATAACAGAAAGAGACAAAGAAGATGGGAAAGGTCACTAGCAAACATACAAAGAATCCTACATCAGAAGCAAAATATCGTTCTTCAGATGTGCAATTTCTGTTAAAGGGCAGAATATAACTTGCTGGGTTTCTTGATTCAAATTTGCAATGGAATCGAGATCTGGATTTTGGATTATTATCATTCTACATACGCTTATAATGGATTTATAAATGTTCCAAGTATAAGTTATTTAAGGGTCTTTCTTTTAACATATCTGGGTTTTATGACTTTCCTATAGACCACGTGTAGCTCAAACTAATGTCAAACAGCTGACCGTTGGAGCACAGAAAAGCTCTCCTAGCAGCAAACAATCATAACCACTAACCGGAAGTTAGAATCCCTAGCAAATTAAAAGCCTTTCTATATAGATAGATGTGTGGGACATAATGTAAGACCTAGCGTTCATTTAACCTAAACGACAATATGGGTTTCTTATCAAAAATGTACATCCGATATGTGGCAAAATGGAATGATGTTTTCAATCCTGGTGGTTGAAAACATACCTTTACTTAGTACCTAGCCACGGGTTGACAAATTAAACAAACAAAATTATAAATTAGTTAGAAAGTTAAACAATAGTGTCCTTATAGAGAAAATACAGCAAATTACGCCGATTATTGTAGACTACTTTATGTTAAACACTGGACTGACACTGACAGTGGGATGGGATGTTAGCATTAGCTTGATTGGCTAAAGACTACGAAGATAAACTGTTACTTTGGTTTAACGAATGTATGGACCAACATTTCTCGTTGAATGAAAAGCTTTTGTTTTTAAACAGATGCTAACACCGAACTAACATTAGAGCTGTGATTCCCCCTTAAAAAAAGCACTACTCAGCTGTATGGCCTGTCTAGCTTAGTCGGACCTCGAGTTAAAGTAGAAGGGACCACGAACCTTGTCGAGCTCCTCCCGGCAGACAGCGCAGTATTTCTGCTCGCACAGCACCCTCATCTTCGTCGAGCAACGATAGCAAACTGGGTGATCACATTTTCCCAAAGCAAATATTTCAACGTCTTGACAACACAAGACACATGTCTTTTCTGGGTCTTTTGCTGGATCCATGTTGGTGATAAAGGCACAACTCAACGACTAAGGAAGTCCACAGCCGATGAAATGCTTACGTAATTACGACAGCGCGAACTATTGCCGGCTGACGCCGGCCGGGGCACGGACGACCTATAAACGATATGGACGTCACAAACTTACGGACACCGGATGTTGCTTTACCCCACCCTGTCATTATAGATCTACATAAAATATCTTGACTGATCCACGTGTGGAGTGAAGTGTGCCGTCCTGTGTTTGCTGACGGTGTAGTTTAAAAACGCTCACGTGTTTCTTTTTTACATCTAGGATTATAGAGAAAAATTATGCTCTGTTAGGTTCTTTATATGTGAATTTTTTTTTTACAAATCTTAAGAGTTTGCTGCAAAGACAATGTTATATGTTTTTATTCTAAATGCATTTTTTATGGGCAAGAACTTCATATTTAAAGACCCACTCCGATAAACAAAAATGGTGTTCAAACATGTTATTGTGGCATTTTTTCATTATGGAGGACATGCACCAAGAAAATTAAGCCTAAAATATAATTTGGGACTATTTCTTTATTTCTAAGAAATGTAAATGTGAGTCAGGAGCAAGTAAAAAAAAGTTGCTTGAAAAATATTGCATTTGAAGCTATTACGGCAATTAGAAGCTATTCGCACCATTCTGAGGCATCTGCTTCTTGCAAACCAACAGATCCATGTACATCTTTGTTGTCCTCGTGTGAGCTGGGATCTGGTTAAAAACTTTACGTCTGGATAGCTCCAATATTGCTCATTTTTGTTGCAATGTTCGATCAAGGTTGTGAGGGGCTGTAAGCTAGCAGAAGAACATGTAAACAGATGGATGATGGGAAATGAGCCCAGGCTTTCTCAGTGCCAACATTCCCACCCACAACTCCAAGGTCAAATAAACTCTTGCCTCTCTGCAGAAAGTATGTCCTAGAAAATGACACAGTTTTTTTTCCCATTTTGCCTGAAAACGGCATAATCACAATTAAAAGACACTGGTAAAACGTTTACAATAGATCAAAAGATGATTGGAGTGGTTCTTTGAGTAGATATTATTTGAGCTTGTGCTGGACAAGTGTACTCAGCCAACCTAACTACACACGGTATTCTTCTGTCTCATTGTTGTGTGCTGGTTTTGTCGAAAGGGGTAGAAGTAACCAGATTACAATTTGTATTCAGTAGTAATTTGGTATCTTCAAAGTCATGCCAATAACAAAATGAGTTTATGCTTTAAAAATCTTGTTAACCTTAATAAATGATGGGAATCTGCTTTGTTTAAGCATACAAATGATAATTAGTAAAAGCTGTTTAAAGACCCACTCTGATGAAAATTGTCTATCTAGCTAGGGTCCGTTTTTGTTTTTTTTTAACATTTTTTTAACAACTTTAGGCATTTTTCCTATGATGGTGGTCATATATTAAGAAAATTACGTTTAAAATGGCATGTTTAATGTATTAATTGTTGTGAATCAGGAGCAGACAAAAAAAATCTTTCAGAAAAATACAAACTCTCTTAAATGTGGTGTGCCTCAAGGTTCCTTGGCCCCTTGCTTTTTAAAACCCTTGTGCTATCCTAGGCACTTTAACATTGGGAGTTGGATCATCTAGACCAACTAGACAGTGCTCTGAACCTTTTTTCTTCAATGATTTGTGAACCTCACTGGTGTTCATGGATTACATGAAATTTTTCCACCTTTATTATCCACCTTTGTCATGGTAGGAATAACACGTCAATGTAAGGGTGGGGTCATCTAAGATAGCACAAGGGTTACCATGCTTCCTCTGGGGAATGTCATCAGAAGCCAAAACATCAGTTATCATAGCTATGCTGATGATACCCAGCTGTACATAGCTATCTAGCTAGGGTCCGCCCACCACTCTCTCTTGCTAATATGGAGATGCCAATGCATGCTTTTATCATCAGTAGAATTGATTATTGTAACACCCTGCTTGCTGGTTTTCAAAAACATTAAGAACCTTCAGCTCATCTCTGCTGCACGAGTTCTTACCAAGACCAGGAGGCGGCCTCACATCACCCCAATTTTAAAAAACCCTTTTGGCTCCCCATAGGCTTCAGGATCGATTTTAAGATACTTTAAACAATTTTTAAATGTCTTAACGGTCTCGTGCCTTCTTATTTATCAGATCTTGTAGTAAAATATTAACCCTCGCGGAACCTGAGATCCTCGGGCGCTGGTCTATTAACCATTCAACCTGTAAAAACCAAAACCAATGGAGAGGCCGCTTTTCAGCACTATGACCCCTGTTTGTGGAACAGTCTGCCAGAGGACCTGAGAGCCGCAGAGAGCATTAATGCTTTTAAGAAAAGGCTCAAGACCTATCTGTTTAACCGGGCTTTTAGCTAATTTTACTACTTTTATTATTTCTTTTTCTCATTTTATTTAAAATTTGTATTTATTTATCCATTTTATCCTGTTTTATGAATTTTAGGTTATCAATGATTTATTTTTATTTACTTGTTTTCAATGTTTTATTGTTTATTTGTTTATTGCTTTTATCAGTATGTTTTACTCTTTAATTCTCATTTTTATTTTTGCTTCATCAGTTGGATCTTCTCGCTCTGGGTCGGCTGCTGTTCAGCCGCTGCAGCTCTAGATGGGGGGCCTGCATTGCCGCCCTGCTGTGGTGGGGCTGGTCCCCGCCTGTGATGCTGCATTTTATGCAGCTTTTCACAGAGAGGGAGGTTCCAATTATTATTAGCGTTTCCAATGACAAACATTTGGTTCTCGTGCTCAGCCTATTTCCTATTTCTCATTGTCTTTCCCCATCAGTTAGGGGGTGGGAGGTGTGAAAGGGTTGGGGGGTTGTGTGTAGGTACGGGAGGGGGCTCTTTTAATTTTCGTGCTTGTTTTTATATATTTATTTTCTTTTGTTTTAAGGTAAAGCACTTTGTGTTATGCTTTCATAGGAAAAGTGCTATATAAATAAAGTTTTATTTAAATTGGTTTGCTGCGCACCAATAGTCCTGCCCACGATTCAAAAGCCAATTTCTAATAAACTATTGCCACTTTGCCGAAACTATGTCCTAGACAATGACAGGTTTTTTGTTTTGGGCTAAAAATGGCATAATCACAATTAAAAGACCACTGAGAATGCTTTTAATATAGATCAGAAGATGATGGTCTGATCTTGAAAGACAAGAGCAGCTGGATGAAGTGGTAAAATGTCCTTAAGAGGTTGTGGAAGCTGGAAAATCAGATTACTGTGTACATGTAAACCTGTAAAATGCTCCACTGGTAACCAGGTTTTCTCTAGGAACCAGCAGACAGAGACTGTGTGCAGTTGTAGATTCAGAGCATGTCCCATAGGTGGCAGCCTAAGATTATTGTAAAATGTTATGCTTGGAAGTCAGAGAATTTGAGACAAATAATGAAGAGCCTTGAGTGGGATGTCTTGCCCAGTGACACAGCGACGGTTGGCTGGGGATTGAGCCACTGCCCCTTCAGTCATGGCCGACTTGCTCAACCACCTGAGCCACTGCCGCTGTAATACTCATGTTTGATTCTATAATGAAAATTCTTTAGTTTCATTGCTTTTAATCTTTATTGGAACACTTTTAATATTCAATATTTGAACATTTGTGACTAAATAATTTATTTTACTTATGCTTTATTGTAACAAAACACCATCTCATCCCCCATGTTGGTAAATTTTATGCTCAAATCAATGTTTGCTGGGTTAGTCAGTAGCTAACACAGCAATTTCCTTTAAATTTAAGATAAACTAAGACAGGAAAGTGTTTTTATAAGTTTTAAGCAACTAATGATAGCACGTGTACGATAAAGGCCTGTAAGAAGATCACTGATGCTGCAACAGGTATAAAAAGAAGAAAGTATTCAACATTTTTTGTGTAATCATGTTTTTTTCACCTTTTTGTTAAAAAATTACAAATCAACTCAAGCATTAAAGAACAAACTCACTTAAAAAAAACAACAGTTTTTTTTACTATTAGGACCACAGGATTTGAATTTCGATCACAGGAATTTTAAGTAGATTTAAAACATTCATCACAGTTTTCCTTAAGTGGTCGAGTGTCCAGGATTACTGGGTGTCCCGACGACTAGCGTTTCTTGAGATGGCTGTTGCCGAGTCCCATGACTCTGAAGGTGAAGCTGACGATTTTCTCGTAGAGAAGAAACATGAGAGCAGCAGTCAACACGGTCTGCAGAAGTTTGGCTTCCAAGCCTTTAAATATGCCCAGAATGCCATGCTTCCTGCACAAGAAAGAAAAGGTTAAAACAGCAAATCCATATTAAACTGAAGCAATTTAAACTGCATGACAACAAGAAGCGAACAGTTA
This sequence comes from Oryzias latipes, assembly GCF_053564925.1. Lineage (NCBI taxonomy): Eukaryota > Metazoa > Chordata > Actinopteri > Beloniformes > Adrianichthyidae > Oryzias > Oryzias latipes. The sequence goes on from NC_136244.1 coordinate 9,147,552, forward strand.
AGCAGAGCAGCCTTCTTTGAGCATCTGAAGGTATTCGCACTGGATGACTCTGATCTACAAAACTCTTTTTGATCTTGTCCCAACTTATAGCTTTTAATTCTGCTGCATCTTCTGCCTAGAACACCTTACAGACTGAAATGAAGGTGTCTAATTTTATTCCTCTCAATCTTAAAAAAAAAAAAGTCTTTGGAACAGCGCCTATGTTTCTGATATCACTATCTCTCTATATCTATTTATATATATATATATATATATATATATATATATATATATATATATATATTTATATATAATATGTCTTGTTAATAAATGTCAAATAAAAGACAATGTCTGCGGAAAAAAAGATGGGATTTGGGCAACACGTCAAAAACCATTAGCTCCACCTTCATTTGAATTTCCTGGGAAGTTCCTTACAGATGCAACTTCCCACAAGTGTTACACAACTTTCATCTTTGCTTTTTTCACTTTCCTTTTAAACCTCTGAAAAACAACTGAAAAAAAGGATGTCAACTGTATATCAGTCTAATTTGACGAAACCCACCTTGCTTTATTGACCAAAAGAGTCTTGATGGTCCTCAAACTGGACAATAGTTTGGATTTTTCTGTGGGTGTTCTGCACTGACCAAACTGTGTAAAAGCAACAAGAAAAACACACATTTGAGGGGAAAATAAACTTTTTGGTGAAATCTCTTTTTTTTTTCTTTTGACATAAAGACATTCACAGACACTTACCCTCAGAATGGACTGTACAGTTTGAAGTGGATATGTTACAGTAGTGGAAACAGCTTTGGCAATAGCCCCGATTACAAAAACCTCCAGGGATAAAAGCTTTGGGCAAAAGAAACAGACTTTATGACAAAAAAGATGTGGAGGATTCAAACACCCCTGCTAAAAAAGTAAGCAACATTCTTTCCCTCTTAACTGTAAGCACATGACAGTCTAGGACTATTACCGGTATTATGTTTCACCTGTGGTGCTCTAGTGTACCACAAAAATTGCTCCATACTTTCAAAAAGTAACAATAAATCTATGATCCACTCAAGGGATGAAGACTGAATATCATGTGTCTTCTTATCTACAAAACCTCAGAATGTTCAAATCCGTTTAAGCCACACACCTCCCTGGAAACCTCTCTTCTGAGCCACCTCTTCAGAGTTTCATAAATCATGAATTGGATGGCGGGGTTCAACACAAGCAGCAAAGAAGGGAAGGTGCCATTCCACAGTGCTCCAACGCCTTCCTCTTGGATGATTTGTGCAAATGCATCTGGACAAAGCCAAAAGTGCAATTTGAGAAATGGGTGAAAAAAAACACAAAAAAAACCTTCATGCCTATTGATGCAAGAATGTATCAAACACCTTTAGCTCCAAATTTACAGGTACTTTAATTTAGCCTCAACATGAAACCAAAAACATAAGTGAAATTTTACTTTTACATAACTGGTAATAAATTCAGGTGTCAAGGGATTAACAAATGTAAAGGAACTAATCTAGCAAACAACTTCTTACCCAGAATCCCAGAGTAGTTGGTGGGTCTTATGTCTGTGTTGCGAAACTTGGAACCCTGAAGCTTGAGCCTGGTATTCACCACCCACAGTGGGGTAGTGACCAGTACATTTACTACGCCTGGAGAGATAACATCAGTCAGGGCAAAGATTCACTGTGCTGCTGTAGATTTTCCAGTTTAACTCACAGCAACTTGTGGGTGAACATGTTCTCTGAAAACCTGACAATGACTCTTAAAAATGCAAATAATCAACTTTGAAAGGGCCTAAATCATTTTCTTAACCGGAAGTAAAATGACTCGATCTCTGAGGCACTGGTTGATCACCGCTAGCTCTGTGGAAAAGGTGTGTGTGTTAGTGGTGGGGGCGGTGCTGGGAGCGCAGACTTTTTCTGGAATGGGATGTTCCTCACTTTCATAAGTATAAATGTGAGAATCCACTTCCATGGATTGTGAGGGGCTGGTCCTCACAGTGCAGGTTTTTACTCTGAATATTTTTAAGGCAAACCTGCCACTCATTCTTCGAGAATTCCAACCCAAAGTAGCTTTTTGGAGCTCTTGTCATATTCAAAATCTGGCTCCAAGTTTTCAATAAATGGAGTTTTGTTGCCGAGAGCAAAGGTTGCTAAAAGAAAACTCAGAAATGGGCGAATGGTTTAAAATACCACTTTGGGGTTATTTTTGTGAGGAATTAACATTATAATACACTTAAAAGCTCAAAAAGTTGATTTAGCATCATATAAGCTCTTCATATGTTATGCATTGATGAAGTCAGGAAGGCATAAAAACTAGAGACACAGATATCAGTCTAGTCAGAGGCTACATTCAAATTCCCTCACTACTCCCCAATTTCGAAAAGACTTTATAGTGCAAGACTATCTAGTGTGCTGAATTTAACATATTTCAAACACATGCTTACTATTTACTTTTTTTAAAACAGCAAATGTGACATCACTGATTTGCCAAAGGAAGAACCTAATAAATTGTGGTGCATTGTGTTCTATATTGAAGTAGTGAGCATCGACACACAGTAGGTTTTTGCAGAGACTTCTGGGAAATTTCTAGGCAACTGGATTTTGGAATTGTGGATAGGGACACCCCAAAAAAATGTTGACCGCAATATATATTGCATTGGATTGTCAGGAAGTTCGGACACAACCTGAGACTCCAAGATTAAATGGAGTGGCGTTTCACCAAAGCTAGGTTTTTTAGGTTTTGTTCAGTGGCCATCTCACCTGCAGCGATGCCTGTGATCAGGTCAGTGCTGGACGTTGAAGGCCTTCCCTTCAGCAGGCTTGCTTTGAGGCAGTGATAGCAGTAGAAGTAGACAAAGTTGGAGCAACACAGGCTGCAGATGACAGGGAACCAGCCTCTATAGGGGGCTAGCCTGCAGACAAAACACAGACTTTTATTCACTTTTTAAATAATCTGTATTAGCCTATTACAGACACAAAACTTGTCTTAAGTTATCAGAATGACACACAGAGGACATTATTTCACTCACAAGCCTTCTTCTCTGACTATGTCTTTCAGAATAGCTAGAGTTGATTTGGCTTTCCTGTTTTCATCCACTAAAAACAAGCAAAGGACAAGCTGTTTTCATGAAAATGTTAGGTCTCAACTAACACAAATGCATCTACAGTCTTTGTAACGTAACATTTCTGCTGTTCCTTACCCTGAAGTCGCAGCCTGGTAGTATCAAGGGGGAAAAATAGTGTCATTGAAGCCACACTTCCCTAAAGCAAGGACAAAATTTAGTTAACTTCTTGAAATTCAGAAGAAATAAAGTTTGTGGACAAAATCAACATATAGTGCTTAAATAGCACAGGGAAATCAACTATAAAGAACTTTTATTAAAGAGAATTGAATTAATTGCCCAAATCAGACATTTACCATTCCAGTACTGACAAAAAAGTCATCTGTCAGCTTAATAGATTAACATAAAGTTACTTTCTCTTTTGTTACTTTTGTAACCCCACCCGCCTTTTGCAAAAATGTACAATTCATAGTTCTATGCTCCTTTCTGTGTTTGTCATGACATGCTCTGAATAAAGTATTTTAATAGGTCTGTACTCTGTTACAATACTGCAGTTAGTTGCATTGTGAAATCCAAGTCAAGCAGGTGACGCAAACTTACCACGGCTCCCGCTACAGCATGAACGAGGCTCTCGTACGAGAAAACTTCGGAAGCCATCGTCTCGGTGGTTTGTTTTAATACTAGGTCCTGCCCGGAGGAGCACAAATATAAATCGTCTTATTATGAGCGCATTTCTGGTGTTACTATGGCCGTTTCCGCTGTTAGCTTTATTGTTCGTACGTCATTTCCTTTTCTTTGGATTTGCATAACGGGTAATGTAGTTTGATGAAGAGTGCACGCGCAAACAAAACATTACATTTTTGGGGATGATAGCTCATAGCCAGTATTTTATGCACATGACGTGAATCCTTACTTGTTTTCTATTTATTGAGGTGTTTGTAAAATAGAATGAAAATGCAGGAAAAGTGTTCTAAATTAGCTTAGTTAGATGAAGCGTTAATAATTTTGCTACAACTTTATATAATTTTAGGTGGTAAAAGTAAAATTGCTCTTAACACAGTTTTGAAATATATATTATGGATACAGACAGGATTTTATAAGTATTTAAACAACTCTAAATTAAAATGGTTACGAAAACAATTAAAAATAACAATTGTATTTAACCCATTTTTGGTTCATATTTAATGCAACAATTACACTTACTGCAGGTTTTCAGTTTAAATGTGTAATAGCAATTTTTACTAATACTTAGTAAGCCGGGAACGTTTTGGGCCGGTTTTACAATGTACTGTACTTATTTATCTTCAAAACAGTTTTTTGTGGCATTACTTGATATACATCTTTTTAGTACAACCTCAGCTTCTATTTTACAGATTTTTTTATTATATTACACAATGTTTCCCAATGAACCTTAAAGTGTCTAAAAAAACATTTTATGCTGCAAAAATCACAGGTGAGATCAAGCAGTTTTTGTTTTATAACAAAAAGATCAAACATGTAGAGTCAAAACAAATATCAACAAAAAAGCAAGGACGAGGTCAACACAAAGAAACAAAAAAAACAGGCAAAGCTCCACTCAAACGTTCCATGGATTTCTAATGACAATAAGGTATCATAACTCTTGTTTTGTTTGTTTTAAACCAAATATTTTAAAGCTAAAAATGTTTTGAAATATTCACGATAAATTTTGAATAGAAACAAAACTATTCATACTGTTCTTTTTTTTTTGCAATCGATTGGACAAACTGATAGAGGTGTGCATCTGTGATCGGGAGGAGAACTGTGTTGCAGAAGAGGATGAGGGCCTTAACTCAAAGCATACTGGACAATCCCAGACATCCCCTTCGCAACACGATGTCTGAACAGAGGAGCACATGGAGTAAAAGGCTCCTTTCACTGCGCTGCAGGACAGAACGCTTTAGAAACTCATTTGTCCCTTCAGCTATCAGGCTGTTTAATGAACATGCCTTATATAAACTGAAATTTTATTAACTGTCATTTTATTGTTATTTATTGTGTGTGTTTTGCTGCTGGACACCTGAATTTCTCCCTTGGGAGATTAATAAAGTTTCTATCTATCTATCTATTATTTTTGCTTCAATACTTTACAGTGAGGCTTGGTAGATGCTAAACCAAGCAGGGCACATGGTAATAAAAAGTGCATAAATTATTGTCACACATGCTTTTTCTTCTTTTAAAAGTTTAATAAGCTTGTGAGAGAAAATTAGACACCTATAAGGTAGTTGGAATTTTTGTAAACATGATGGAGTTGGTCCCCCACACAGTATGTGAGCATATATGAACATGGCATATATGTTCCTTCACTTTATGCAAGGACAGATAAAATAAAAAAGAAAATAAATAAAAGACCTTGCCGTCCCATCAGTCCACAGCCCATTCACTCAACCACTGCTGACATATCCTCCTTTGCTCTTCACTCTCTTCAATGCTCTCATCCTTCTTCAGTTTTATTTCTCCCTTCTCTATTTCTACCAAACCTTTATCCTCTTTTTTAGTCTTTCTGTTTTCCAACAAAGCCTCCACTGTGGGTGTCAGTGTCCGTAATGAGCGCTGCGGGAGCCATTTTGGGTCAACTGTTGGGACAAAAGGGTCTCCGGCAGTAACCAGCAGAGGATCTGGTTCCAGGGGAATGTGAAGGAGGTGAGCATGCAACATCATTCTGTACGGCGAGTTATCAGTCCCCAAGCTGTAGGTAAAGTCCCCAACAATGGAGTGGCCAATAGCGCTGCAGTGAACCCTCAGCTGGTGGGTTCGACCTGAGACAGGCAGAAGACAAAAAATATATTTTCCAATTTTGTAAAAACATTTCTGTGGATTCAACAAAGCACATCTAGTTTCTGTGAAATCATTAAAAAAGATTGAATAAAATATCAACTTATTATGATTTTACATTAAAGGTAGTTTAATTACCAGTGAGTGGCTGCAGCAACACCTTAGTGACAGGATCTCCATCATACAACCCATACTCCAAGACTGTAAGCTTTGTTTCCGATGGTTTAGGATTCTCACAGCCTGCCATGGTGCGACAGGGTAACTTAAAGCAAATGTGCTGCACAGCATTATAAACTTTAAAAATGTCAGTCACACCGGAAACATTTACCTTCAGATCCCTCAATAAGCATCATATGCTTTTTTCCTTCTGTGCTATTTTTGCCAATTGAGAAGCGTATAGTTTGTGTGGTTTCTTCTACCGTCCCACGGACCTGAGCACCAGAAAAATGTCAAGATAAGTAATAACAATTCTTAAATAAAAACTCATAATGCAGTCTGAAAATGAAATATATAACTATATATTAAATTGATGTTAAATTGTAATATTATTGCATGCAGGCAACCACTGCACTCAGTACCAGAGCGAGGTAGGCTTTGGTGACAGTCCGATCTTTAAAACAGCGATAAGCTCGACCAGCAGCAGCCTTGTTAAGTGCAACACAAAGAGCCCCACTGGTGGAGAAATCCAACTGATGACAGAACCTGTCGTAAAAACATCAAAAATAATGAAAATGTAGCTTGTGATGCTAAACACATTGAAAAAAATGCATTTACCTGAATCCATAGTAAGTGCTGGGGTCGGCCAGATCAGGAAAGTGGTGCTGAAGTTGTGCCTGCACTGTCAGTTTCTCATACCACATCTTACTGTCTATGCGAATGTCCCAGTGTTTGTCTAATACAAGAAAATCTTTACTGTGGTGCAGAACATGCAGGTTCTCGATGCTTGCAGGTTCTGTGGTCATCATGTCTCAACAGCTCTGTTGGGAGAGAAAACAACGCTCATTTTAGAAAATATACTAAATACAACATTGTTCAAAAAGATATAAAGCACAATCCAAAAGGTTTTCATCGTTAAAAAAAACTCCATAATTTTGAAAACATTAGTATTAGTATATTAATTCTACACACACAACATTGTTAACATTTAAACACAAATTATTTTTTAACTATATGTTTGAACCCCAGAAAATCCAGCTGTCACGCTTCCTTTGTGCTCCTAAGATGATTTTTGTAACAAGAAAGAATTAGCAAGATATAAGTAAAGCATGACAACACAACGCACGGGCTAAAATACGTAGCTTATCAGTCCGTTTCTATCTGTTACTATAAGGCAACACGATACATTCCTATTTGAAATTTATTTGACTATTTCATAGTTTTATTATTATTATTTTTTAAATAGGGCATAACTTACCTGCAAAATTTTAAGACGCAAGCTCAGAAATTGTAGACAAACCTGAAGGCTTCAAAATGCGCAGGCGCAGAGCGTTCACAAAGTTTTTTTTTTTTGAAGCAGGGTGACGGTGAGAACACTGCCACTAACTGGTGTGGAGGTCAAAATACATCAGCATTTGATCTCAAATCTTTTAAGCACAAATACTACATATTTTTTAAATAAATGAAAACATCTTACTGGTAACTGTATAACATTTTTACTTATGTTCTCAGTTTTTTTGACATCTTTTTAAAATCGTTTTAAAGAAAGGGGTTTTTGCTACCCATTCACTCTTTTATGTTGTGTTGTGCAAGGGTTGGGCATATTTGTCATTACAGACACGACATTTTGCCTGTTATGTTTCATATTTGCATATACACAACCCATTGTTCCGCAGTTTCTCATATAAAATAAAAAAAACAATGATTAAACATTACAAAAGGAGTGTAGGCTACTCAAAAAACAATAGGAAAGATCATCTGAGGTGTATCAGAATTAAATAAACATCGGGCCCTTACCAAAAAGTAGTCTTTGCAAGTATACTACAAGTTTGCTTAAAAGCAAGACAGTATACTTGATTGTATTTTGTCAACTTAAAATTTCCCAATGTAGTTTAAAAAAGTGTTCCGTTAGTTTGTTTCCCAAGCTACACATTCATGGTCTATAGTATACTTGTCATACCTATACTCAAGTATACTTAATAAAATAAACTTCAGGTGCTTTTTGCTAAGGGGTGTGGAGATCAGAGCACTAACAGTCAGACAATTTGTGCCCAGTTATCAAATCAGGAATAGTTCTCAAATCCGTTTTTTTTTCAGTTTCTGTTTCCATAAATTTCCCAGACAGTTCAAAGCTGACACAAGGAGTGATTACTGGAAACACAATGTGCTGAACATAGGTGAATAATATCCCAGCTTTTCCATGGAATAATCCTTGACTGCAGCCAGGTGTGACTTAGAGGTAAGATGATTAGGAATGGTTACATAAGTCATATTTCATAACTCAGCCACTGTTGAATTTCCCAGAACACAGTATGTCAGAGGAAAACCTAGATGTGCTGTTGTGTCTCCGCAGTTGATTTTCTGGTTATTGTTGCGCAACATGTCATAGAACTGAGTGACGGATTGCCAATCCACTGCTTTGCGTGCAAACTCACAGACAAAGATGGGATGGGAATCAAAAATGATACCATCAGATGGTTGAGGGTGCAGATGAAGAGAGGACCAGTAGATACAGCACAAAGATGCAGGTATTCCTGAAGTTGTTTTCCTAATAGGAAGAATTTGCTTTTTGAGCAAATTTGGATTTCAAGTTTTTTGGACCCTCAAGTGCAACAATTTTGGAGAACCTGGTCAAGTGATATTTGTTGTTTTATGTTTTTCTTCTCAGTGAAGAAAGAGCCATCTCTACTTTTGACCTTTTTGTTTTTTGTTGCATTGAAGAAACTTTCCTCAAATCAAGTGCAAAGTATTTTTCCCAGGATGCACAGCACCACGTTCATGCAGGCTCGATGTGATGAGCCTTTAACAGCGTCGGACTGCTGCCTCCCTCTACTGCTGGCCTTGCTGACGCTGGCCCTCTTGTACTCCTTCCTGTATCTGCCGGCCACAGCCCAGAGAGCCCTGCTGGAGCAGGCACTCAACTCCAACAACACCACGGCTTTGCTTCACAAATGACTGGAGTGGACAGACAAATGCAGACAAACATCATATACCATCTCACATTGTGTTTACATCCCCTCTTTGTTCTGCTCCTGTTCAGTTTTCTTCATGTTGTGGTGAACATTGGCTTGCTTGGAGAAGTTTCTTGTATTTTTAAAGTGGCAGCTGGTAAGAAAATCATTGACTTTGCTGGTTTAGACACAGCACTTCACCGCAGAGAAGAAGCATTCTGCATTTCTGTCATTGCTTCAAAATCCACTTAACTTACTGTTCAAACATGCATTTGAAACACCCTCTTTTTCACCTGATAATCATAAACGTGGATATGTTTTTTTCCCCTTTTGACTATTATTCAATCAAAACCAACAAAAATATAATTTGTGTTTTGTCCTTTTTGTGCTTCCTGTGCATTTTTAAGCCCGTTTTTGATTTTATTTTGAAATGCTTCTCTGGTTAGAACATAGAAAAGCTTCTTCATTTTTCCCTTGTGCTATCCTAGGCACTTTAACATTGGGAGTGAGGTCATCGAGACCCCACAAGACAGTGCGCTGAACTTTTTTCTTCACTGATTTGTGGTCTTCACTGGTTTCCAATGAAATCCTCTCCACCTTTGTCATGGTAGGGGGAACACATGGTCATCTTGACCCCATAGGATAACACAAGGGTTAACCCCACATCTTAAAAAAATAAAACCATGCTGTTGTCAAAACCAATAAACAACCAATATGTCAAAGTGGGGCTGAGGGATTCAAGCATCAGCCACATGCCTTTAATCCCCTGGCACCGCTTCACAAATTATGCAATTCAAATCCCATTAAATACAGCTCATCTTCTCATATTTAAGGTTGCTTGGACAGTATTAGCACTGAGTTATGTGAGCATATGGTGGACTTATCTGACCCCCATTCTCATGGGAAACATTTAATGTTTTGACAAAAACGTGTTGCTATTTCATCCTTCCTGTGCTATTAAATGATTTAAAACATTGAATAAAATTGTGTCTTGTTGCATTTTGCTGTTGACTGTCATTTAACTGCAGCTGAGTGTAATTTTAGGATGTTTTGTACAATTTTGCCTCCTTTGGTGATGTAAGACAGACTTTTTTAGTTAGCGGGCTAATTACTTTGAGATATAATGGCTTTAGTTGTTGAATTTTTTTTAATTAATTTTATTAATTATTGTATTATGATACAAGAGATTCAACAGCAATAGTAGAAGATGCGACACTTGTTACAGACAACTCATTGCAGCCTTCAGAAATAATCCCTGTAAATACTTTATGTGAAGGAACTGCAACCACCTGGGCACATGGATCTTTTTGCTTCTTCTTATTTTTCAAAATTCATTATATTTAGAATTTATTCCTAAAAAAAAGAATTCAACCATGCAGCACACAATAAACCAATGTTTACAGTTTGTCTTAGACCACAACAACTCAATAAAACAGTGTTATGTTTGGATACATGAACCAATTCCAAAGTCTTCTTTTTTGTTCATTTTCATTAGCTGGAAAGCTTCAAACACATCTTTAGTTACGTCTAGTCCGTTTACTATCAGTGAAAACTTACTTTTTTGGAAAACATTTCACATACAGCAAACATTGTGAAATCCTACGGAACTTACATGCATCTCCATCTACAATATATACAGTCAAGTTTTAGTTGTGCTGTTTCTACAAACTTTGAGCTTTTAGGAAGAAAAATTAAAACTCATATGATCAAGTATAACTTAAAATACTTTTTGAAACAAAATTGTGTCAGCGTTTCTTTTTTTATAATTTACAATAAAGAAAAGGAGAAACTGTAAAGCTCAGATTAAAAAAAGATTGTATATTTGTTATTAAAGACAAGTAGAAAAATTAGCACTTAAAAAAACATCTCTTGATTTTCATTTTCTTTTGTGAAAAAGAAGTTGTTGTTTTTTTGTTCTAAAGTGTATAGCGATGCTTTTAATTTGGTGATTTATGACTAACTTTTTACAGGCTACTATTGATATCCAACTACGTTAATGTGCATTCCTTTCATTAAGCATTAAAGAATGAAGGCAAAAGTCACCTCAAGCTAGAAGATAGGCATCTCATAACCCTGAATTTAGATTTAGATTAAACAAAACTGCTTGGTTTGCTTTGGGAGCTGTTGTTCATGAGCACCACACTATATCTTCGGCTAAATCTACCCTTTCATAACGGACTCCCTTTCTAGGACAGGCTGGAGAAGAGAAAAGGAAACGGAGGAATCTAGGATCTGAAGGACCCAGAGGAAGAAGAGGAAGAGGGCAATATTAAGGGATGAGATGAAGAACAGGAGAAAAAGAGGAGCCAAAATGTGCTCCCTTAGTTCCAGTCCTTGCTGATGTTGATGTTCCACTCCCAGGTTAGGTGGATATTCTTGTCATCATCAGTGAAGCAGGACTTGACTAGGTATTGGCCACGGGACAAGACGCCTTTTGGCGTTTTGTCAGGGGGGCACAAAAACTCCTGCTCCTCCTCCCGGGGGCCGTAACTTCCCACCATGAACACCATCTTGTTGACTGGAAGATAGATGATAGAGAGTACATCATGCAGAAATAAAAGCTGCCAAAATCAAAGATCTGTGATAAACCTCATACTTTTCACTCCTTTTCTGTAGGTCACATGCCGGTACTTCAGGCCAGAAACTATTTCTCTGTTCACCTGTAAACACATAGATTTACATTTTAATATGACATGAGACTAAATTTGATTTTTCATCAACTCTTACCTGACATGTCAAGAGTTTTTAAAGTAAAAGCTTCTCAAGCTGTAAAAATCATGTCATTTGAGAAAAAAAAATCAAAATCTGACCGGGTTCATTTTAGGTTAGAATTTTGAAGCAAAAAATGTTTTTTTTTAATTATTTAGACTGAAGCTTCATTTTAAACATGCACTATGCATTTATGAATGTGGAAACAACTTTTACAAACTTTTTGCTCGTCTTTATCTTTCTGAACAAGCTGCATGTCTGGTTTTCTTTGATAAAAGCACTGGCTTCAAAACATTCTTTTTAAGTTTTACGATGCTTGCCTCCTCTGCATCTCATCCTCTGGCTATAAAGACATTTACATCTCATTCTCTAAGTACAATGAGTCTTGTATTACTGTCTGCAAATGGAAGCAGATGAAATGGGAAAAGGCTTTTCAGTTTTGCTCCAACTTCATGTGAAATAATTTTATATCTTTTTATGTATATGTATGTATATACACATACATATATATATACATATATATACTGTGTATATACATACATACACATCAATAACAATAATGACTTGTAAGGAAAATGCTTCTGATAACGTTTAAAATTAATTTCAACATTTAGCCTTTATTCTGAAAGGCCAAACTTGACCTTTATTTTTCTTTCATGTTGTTGACAATGCTTCATGTTAATGATTACAGTAAATGCAAGATCAACATCTACGTTGACATTTTTGGATCTTTCTTTGTTTTTCATCACATTTTTTGTTTAAATTAGAGTTTAGTCCTGTTTATGCTAATTTATTGATTTAAAAAAGCAATGTGATGACATGATGAATTTAGGATGTCATAATTAATTCTCGGTGCATTACAGATGCAACACAACTCAATCCTGTGAAGCTTTGCACATAGAAAAACCTGAAAAGACAGAAAAATCTGTCTTAAATAAAGTGGTTTTGTTTGATGCTATACGGGGTCTGATTTTAAAGTGCACATTGAGTCTTATTTAGCACTGTGTTATCAGGCATATTACCTTGAAGTGTATCTTTAGCCTGTATTTCACTCCTTCCTGCAAGGTGAAGCTCTTCTCCTTCAGAGCGTTCAGGTCACCTGCCAAAAGACAAACAGTGATATTATTAAAGGTGATGTCCCATGAAACAGTTGGAAAGGAGGCAGCATCGTGTTCAAGAGATTTATCTGCAAATGTGCTCTTATTTTTTCGATTTTGACTCCCAGCTGAACCGGGAAGAAGATTTAGAACATGCATCATCATTTGTGGTTCAATGAGGTCTTGCTTAGAAGGAGGATGAGGAGGAAAGCATCTCGAAATGTGGAAGCAGAGGGAGAGATGCAGCCACTTTCTAATCATTTTATATGTCAATTTCACTGAGCAGCAGTGCTGAGTGTTTTCTAATGGAGGGAAGGAAAGTAGGAGAAAAAGGAGAGATAAAGGGAGAGGGGGAATAAACAGCAGACAGCAGAGTTATGAGGAGGTGAAGAGCACGGCTTAGATTACTGTTCACATATTTAAAAATTTTTGTTTTTAAGACTTTATGACACATTTTAAAAGTTTTTAAGTATATATCTAATATCTCCAAGGGTTTCCTAATCGAGGCTAAGATCTGTTTTGAATCAAATCCTACGTCCTCTTCTTCCTCCTCCATTGCCTCGTTTCACCCTCTCTTCCTAATTCATCCCTAATTCATCTCCTCCTCTGTTTTGTGTCGCCTCATGACACCAAGACAACGGGGGGGGGGGGGGGGGGGGGGGACTTGCATTTTGTGGGAACGTTTGAAAAAGACAGTAGGTCAGTGTGGAATGCTCTCAACCTGTCCAACACACTCACAGGTCTGTCTTTGACTGTCACAGCAGATGAGCCAATCCTGAATGTGAATTACATTCATACCGCTAAAACATGTACGTGATACCTTGTAGGAATTTATGCAAAATGTACAACCATGTCCCATTAAAAGCAAAACTGTTTTTGCAACTTTTAAAGAAAATGCACAACTTTTTTTATATTCTAACATATAGAAAAAAGTTTATTTACTGTAAAAAAAAAAAAAAATTTACTGTAATCTTATTGTGGTCCTCTGGTTACTGTTGAGAATGAGGGTTTTAAAGTTCCACTCTGATCATCTTTTGATCTATTTCAAAGGGTTCCCAGTGGTCTTTAACCATAACTGTGTGGGTTTTTGCCAAAATAGAAGAACACTGATTTTTTTTCTTGAACAGCAGTAGTTCATTAGAAATTTGCCTCTGAATTATGGGCGGGACCATTTGCCCAGAGCAAGCTCCCCCTCCCCATTGCTGAGACCTTTTTTACGATCATTTTCAAACAGCATTTTTTCATTTTTTCATGTGCTCCTGATTCACAATGATTTGAATTTTAAAAAACTCTTTAATCTTTAGCTGTTATTGGAGCTGTGTATCTTCCCTTCAGAGGGAAACAGAAACTGACATATTTATAAAGCTGCAAAACACTAAAACCCTTTTCTGTTTTTGAGGCTTTGGAATAGGCTTGAAACAGAGTTTGAGCAATTTTCAAGCTGGAGTCAGTTGAAAAAGCTGTTCAGAATCATACTTTTTATAAAACACAACAAGCGTGTCATCTTGACTTAGAGTTTATAAGCAATGTGGATCTATCTGGTCTAGTTTAAGAATGCAGCTAGAACCTCATGTTAATGTGGACTATTTGTACAAACAATCAAAAATATGGCAAACGAGGTAAACACAACTCAAATACTTTGTCAGTCAGGAATACAGAGAGTCAGTAGATATCAAATGTAATGATGATTTTGACTGAATCTTCCATGTCAAGTTTTTAAATAAAGTTGGCTGTATTTTGGACGGCTCTGACAAACAGTATGACACAAACATCTGTATAACAAATCAAACATGTTTAGAGATGAAAACTCTGCAATCTTTTTAAATTCTGCTTTTTGTGTGTTCTTGTAACAGAATTTGGATATGATTTAAGACAGCCACACATCTACTTTCCAATTTGACGATTTTTGCTCAGGCGCTTGAACAGGTTGCCCATTGATCGACCCCTGTAGGTACCAAAAGTATTCAGCTTGCAATAACTGTTCAGGGTCCTGCGACTATGATGACATCACACCGCTTGGACAAACTACAAAGCTACGTAATGTCGAGCTGTTCTTTTCCCTCATAACTAATAATGCCTTCCTGCAGTAAATACAAAAAAGCAATTCAAACATGTTATTTTGCTCAGCTTTATAATTTAATATAAGTGTAACGGTTTTAGTTTCTTTACTTTTGTTTTCCAGTTGTCTTTTGTTTTTTCATCTTTGGAGTTAACTTCCTGTTTTGTTTTATAGGTTTCCTGTTTTGTTGTTGTTTCGAGTTTTACTTTTGGACCCCATCTGCCCTCATTGTTTCCATCTGTTCCTCGTCAGTCCTGTATGTATTTAAGTCCTCTCTTTCCCTTCCTCCTGTGCTGGTCCATAGTCTGTTACTATGCTGTCCCCCCTGTTTCGTGTATATCAGATGTTTCTAGTGTTTCGGGTTTGCCTGCCTACAGCAATGGTTTTTGGTTTGTAGTTTTGTTAGGTTATTTTTTGAGTATTTAAGATCCTGGGGGGGGTATTCCAGAAAGCAGGTTATACTAGCTCCCACGGTAAGTTTGAGGCTAAGGAAGTTGATAACCTCAGCTTTCGGTGCCAGAAATGGAGGTATGTTTCAGGGTAGGTCAAGTTGCCATAGTAACTCATGCTCTGAACATAACCTGGTCTGGAGCAGGTTTAGTTGAAGGTTAGTTTGTTTACAGAGAGGTGAAGCAGCATGCCGTGTCCATTTGAAGATGATTTAGTGAATGAAGAAGCTCAGATAATACTTTTTCCACCGTGAGAGGGTGATTAGACCACGTATGGATGTTGGAAAAATAAACTTTTTTACTTTGATCTAACTTAAATATTTGCTTCAGTTAAGATAATTAAAAATCTTTTTTTGTTAAGTCAGTTTAAAAATAACACATAGTTTTCAGACAGTTATTTTGCTTACATTGAAATTAATTCAATTAAGCAGGTGTATCTTTGGTGCTGCTGTTAGATTGGCACCGCAAAGGATTGTGGGATACCATCCCCTTTGCCTGTCTGGACGGATTTGGGTTTAAGTGTGGTTTTTTGACTAAATGTGTTTAGTTGTTTAGCTGTTTTACTGTGTTTAACCGTGTTTTGCCGGGTTATTTTGTCCTACTTTGCTCAAGTCTCTGCACCATGAGTGAGAGGGAGGGAGAGGATGATGAGTTTATATAGCATCCCTACGGACAATTAAAATATTGACAATGTTGGAAAATTCCAAAATGAAAGAACCCTCTACGCATAAACTGTTTTGTTCTTTTTATTGTTATAAAAATGAGGATCTGCCGGCTCAAACTTAGACATATGAGAGTTCAAGAATTATAATTCATTACGATGGAAAAAAGATTACTTGAATTGGAGTAATATGACATTTAGTTAAATAAATATGTAAATTTGAGTTGTATTAACAATTATTGAGTATTATAGACATAAAAAAATTCGGTTGAATACATTTAACTCAATTAAGTGTTACCAATAGGAGTAATTCATTTAAGCTGGCAACATTGGATAAGGTGTGTGTGTGTGTCTGTGGGTGTGTGTGTGTGTGTGGGTGGGTGGGTGGGTAACTAACTTATCCAATGTTGCCAACTTAAATGAATTACTTCTATTCTGAATTACTTCTGAAGTATAGCGCTTTCTTTTTTTCTCCACGCGTTTCCATGGTGACTCCGGAAATCAGCGATCTAATGAGAATGTCTTTATGTACCTGCTGTGCACGTGCATTAACCCAGTGTTACCAAGTCGAGCGTAATTGCGCCAACTCATTACCGGTCTTTTGGAACCGACATACCCCGAGTAAGCAAGTTCAGGTGGATTTCAGCCAGAGTTCAGGATTAAAGTCAGGCTAGTTTAAACATGCTTCCTGATCTCCTGGAACCTTCTGCCTCTTTCTCCTCTCTGCATCTGGGTACTCTCCCAATCCCCCGCCGTAACAATAAGTTTATTGTCTTTATATCCAACCTGGCGTTTACTTTGAACAATTGATGTACATTTTATTGTTTTTTTGTTTTTTTGCTGTATGTCACCTGTGTTCTAAAACGAATAAAATAATAAAAAACTGCGAGGTTGTTTGATTTCTCCTAAGGAGTAGCGGCTTTACCAACATTGCAACCCAACCCAAAATGGACCTGAGACCTGAGTCTGCAGTGCACCTCCACCTGGAGGCCACAAACCACTCGTTAGAGGAAGGTAAATGGCATATGCTTATATAGCGCTTTCTACCTTCTTTCGAAGGCCCAAAGGTGAAGGTGAAGTCCGAATTCTAGCCAGAAAAGATGGTTTGACCGAGGAGTCAGAGAAGCCATCTTTGTCAAGAAGGATAAACCTTCTCTTAATAAGAATGGTTTCAGGTTTATTCTTCCATCCATCTACGGCAGTGTTCTTCTACACCCAAACAAACCGAACCAGTTCCACCTGGGTCGTTGACAGCTGAAAGAGATGACCAGTTTGGGGAGGGAGTCACTGTCTCCCCAACCCCCAGCTGAGGACGAAGGACTCTTAACGACCTGAAACCATGTAGTCTCAGGCAACATTTACACTACATGGTTCAAGTGACCCAATTCCAATTTTTCCTCTCATGTGGCACAGATCGGATATGACCGGTGAACGTGTAAGCAGGACAAAAGCGCATGGATTCCGATTTTCTCAGATCGGATACAGGCCTCATTCATATGTGGAAATAAATCGGATACGTGCATTTGCGTGTGCCATGTAAGCAGACAAATCGGAATTTCCCCCGTAAATGTGAGTCGTACGTCAGTGACGTCAACTCAGGACACCACCAACTGAGATCACATGACTTATTAAGGTGCTTTTGTGCGCTGATGTAGCTGTGTTACCTTTCAGCCTCAGGCTTCAGATCGTAATTGGAAACCGCTGTTATTTCCGGTCCGGTCCCGGTAGGAACGCAAACGGTAACTAATCAAGCTGGACACCGTTGCTATGGAACAGGCTATAAGCCGGTTATATCTTTACTTGTGTTGTTGCGGAGTGGGGACGTGTATGTGTGTAAGGAGAGGAGAGGGGGTGTGAGCGCGGAGCGGGAGAGTGTCGGAGAACCGTAATAAAAGGTGTCTCCCCCAAAAGAACTGTTTTGGAGGCTTTCTTAACCCACTTTGGAGGCTGAGGATTCCGAACGGGAAAGTGAACCCCGAAGTAGAATCCGCCTTCGGCCCTGGAGAAAATCTCCTGTGCGTTTCTGACCACGATCGGAAAAAGAGAGGTCATCGCGCAGGAAAGGTTCAGCGCTTGAATCAAACTGTTAGTACAGCACGTCTGCAAACCCTTCCTCATTCAAAACTCAGAGAGAGCACATAAGCCGGCCGAGCAGCCCCCCTTTTTCCTTTCGTATCCCCTCTCATTCGCCTGCTCCATCCTGGAGCGCCCAAGGCAACGCCTCCTTCCTTTGCTGCGTTGCCTCCATAACAACCACAGTCACACAAAAGTCCGAAGTAGGTCTGCGCAAGGCTGCTACGTAGTCCTCAGAACGTCTACGTTTGATAGGTTCAACATTGTATAGTGTAAATGCAAAAATCAGATACGGTGATGTCAGCGGGTCGTCAAAAAAATCGGACATAGTCAGAAAATCGGAAATGGGCATCAAGACCTGCAGTGTAAATGTGGCCTATGATATTAGTTATCCAGTTTCAGGTTTGTCTCCTCCCCCATGAGTCTTAATAGATAAGAATTAATATACTTATTATGTCTATGAAGACTCTCATTCATTCAGGTTGATTCCATCATAGTAGTAGGTTTAAAGGTTGTCATCTGGACATGGTTTTTAAAGTTGAAGATGTGACAGACAGGGTTGTGGGTGGTAGTCCCTCATGGTGTACCATAGGCTAACATTCAAGGCCACCACCTGTCTGTTGAGCTGTGATTGGCCCATGAGGTTGATAAGTAGCAGCTGTGGGACTTCCAGCTAGATGCTGGTTTCCTGGTTTGGCCTTGGTGAGTGATCTTGACATGTGGACCTTTTTACTAAAGTTTTTAATAATTTGAGTCCTTTTACTGAAGGTTTTAAGCATTTGAGTTTGCAACATTTTAAATTGTATTTATATTAACAGGTGGTGGAATGAGTTCTGACCCTGGGACATGAGAGGTAACATAAGGCTTTGTAAACATGTTTGTCCCAGGGATAACTAATTTGTTTTGTTTTGTTTTTTTTTCCAGCAGAGTTGCCACTGCCGTTTTGCATTTACTTTTTTTAGCGACTGTTTTTAATGGTTTAATCAAGCTTGACACCCTTGTTTTTATCCATTTTAAACTGTGTTTTGTGCCCCTTTTTAGTCTTTTGGTGGTTGGACCTGGCTGGAGGTGGCTGCCTCCTCCCTTCATCCTTATGGTAGCTGGTGGGTGCCATATAGTCGCATCGCGTAAGGGGGTCCCCTGTTTCGGCTTACAAGTAGTGGTGTACTGCTCAGGTCCTCTGTTTTGTGTTTTCTATTAATCACTGTTGGGGTTGTGGTGCGTTTGTGTATTGGGGCCCTGAACAGGTACTCCCGGTGAGGGTTTTGATTGGAGATCTCCCTTGGCGTTGTTAGTGGTAACCCACCGGTACGGTGGGGCTAAGGATTCCCTGGAGGCAGCTGCCCTCATGCAGTGTTGGAGCGTGGTCCAACTGTCTGAGTACATTGTAACCTTATCTTTTATGGAACTTGTGTCAAGTTTAATTGTATATTAACCACTACCAAATCCAGGCTCCATTTGGGGTGCAAATGTAAGCGGGCATTCGGTCACAAAGATGATTCACCTCTTATCCAAAAGGCTTTGTCAACACAGGGGTGAATGAATAATGGACACATAAGCACTTTGAGCATCTGGAAAATGGCAGATGAATCCAATCCATTATAATTATTTAAAAAAACTCATATGGAGTTCTGATCGAAATTTTGAGAACAATCTAATGGGTCATGGTTTGCATTGAAAAGCCTTTAGTGTATTTTGTTAAACTCTGCATTAAAACTGAGAAATGCTGAACAAGTAACTGTAGCTTTACCTTTTACAGATTTAACTGGTAAACACAATTGCTCCATTCTTTTATGATATAATAAATGCTATCTGGTAAGTTTATAACAAATTTTCCTTTAGAAGTTCCAATAAATGTTGTAGGTTCTGTTGCTTTAACTCTTTGCTGAACACTCCATGCTTTTAAGTTCACCATCTTGTTTTTTTTTTTTTTCCCCTTACTGGCATCCAGCTGCCAGTAAGTTCCTGAAATCTACAGCAACTTGTTTAGTGTAGCTTGGAGTTATGCTTTGGGTCTTTAATGTAAGCATTTTGGGGGTTTGACAGATTAACTACTGTTGGCACATTTACAAACGCTGCAAAAAAATGTGGCTACCAAAGCATGAATTAAAAATTGCCAAATGAGTTTCAGGTATTCTAGTAATACAATATTGATTTCCACACAGCAGTCTTGTTTCAGACTGTGGAAGAAAACGAAAATACTTTTTGTTTCTACTATGCCAGCTGTGAAATGCTGGAGTTTACTCTAGGCTCTTTACTGTAGTATGAACCTGACTCTTGCTCTTCTCCCTTTCATGGTAATATCGTTGTAAGTCACTGCTGCAGTCTGGAGAGTATAATGGGGTCTCTAATGCATTTAGCCTACAATGAAAATTCCATTTTATGTCAAGAGCCACACGCTTGCATTTCTAATTGCAACATGAAACCAGTGTGTCTCATTACAGCACTGCAGCTCCAGATTTACAACGGTTGGTTTTGTTTTTTTTACACATTTAGTTTAAGTTTTCTGCCAAAAAAATTCCCTTCCTTTAAAAAAAAATGATTTCACCAAACATTTTTGTTGGATTAAGAAAAAGGGAGATTTTGTTTAAAACAATATTTAAAATAAATACACTGTTTTTTTTTAAATATTTAATAGAGGTAACGATAATCAGAGAGTAAAATCAAATTAGCAACTGACAATCTACTTCACCTGCCCAATAATTACTCTAAAGTAAATCAATTTTAAACTAAAATAACCCTTAGGTGTTAAACCACCAAGCAGTTCCCTAATTCTGCCTAATACTCTTCTAACATTCTAGATAAATTTTAACTAATCAATAAATGGCTTCATTAACCCTGTAAACCACACTATACTAAATAATCGACAGAAAATTCATTTCTTTGGAAATAAAATGCTTTTCAAACCCTTAATTGAAATCTATAAAAACATTTTGCAATTTTTTTTTTATTTATTTAATGAGCTATAGATAGTATCAAGTATGATACTTTGAGTGATTTGGTAACTTTTCGCTCACAACAACCTTAGTTGAAGTTGCAAAATTGTTGAGTTTTTAGAAAAAAGCACCTAACCCACTGTCTCAAATTTGATCCAAAAATTTTTAAGATTTTTTAACTTACAAAATAGTTATCAGCACATTTTCCATTTTTTTCTAACAGGTAGTAATTTGAAAAATGTATAACTATGGCGTTTCATGCCTGCCATTATTTAAACGAGCGCAAAGACAACTGAGCAAGTGTTTTCTGGAACTGAGTGAGCAAACCTTACAACTGCGCAAGCCCAATTCTAACGGAGCGACCCCGCATTTTACAGCTGCACGGTTGCAATCGTAAAATTAAAATGTTTTTATAATGGCAACCATTATTTTACAAAAATGACAGTAAAAATTGTCAAGTCATTTAATGACGGATCAAGCAAAGTCGCGGAAGACGTGAGTTAACTTCAAATTAAAGTGAGAAACCCACAGGTCTATGGTTGTTGAGCGGCGATCCTGTGAGCTCGTTGGGTTTGCGCGCAGTGTTGAGGGGGTGTTTTTGTCACTTGGGGACGGTGTTCAGGGGGTGTGTTTGTCACTTGGGGACGGTAACCTTTCTGGTTGATCTGATTGGCTGAAATTTGCATGTCAAATCCGCTGAGGCAGCTTTCATTTTTTTTAGAGGTTTTAATAGAAAAAAAACTGTGGATATAACGTGGATTAAAACGTTAATGAATACTGTGATTTTCACATTAGAAGAACTTGCAGCACAAAAAAAAAACACTGCACTTTCTTACCTTGGTCTTGGGTCGTTGGTTAACATTTTAATCCACATTACATCCGCTGTTTTTTATGCTATTAAAGCCTCTTAAATAGCGGTGGTGAACAAGTTTAACACAAAGAGCTGAAATTTTTAATTGTGATTGTCAAAGAGCCACACCACGCACTGAACTGCAAACGCAGGAGCGAAGTGAGCACGCAGGACCACCGCACCGTTAGGATTGCAACCGTGCAATCCAGTTGTAAAATGCAGGGTCGCTCAGTTAGAATTGCGCCTAAGCGGTTGTAAGGTTCGCTCACTCAGTTCCTGAACACACCCGCTCAGTTGTCTTTGCGATCGTTCAATTCATGGCAGTGATGAAACCCCACAGGTAATGCTGTCTTTTTTGAAACAATTTAAAGCTCAATGTAACATTTTACTTTCGAAAAAGTATGACTTTTTCTTGTAAATTACGACTTTTTTAGGCATGATTGTATAACTTTATTCTTAAAAATTGCTGAATTTGATTTCGTAATAGTACAACTTCATACACAAGATTTTTTTACTTTTTTACTCACAATTTTACAAATTTAATCTCACATATTTGTTAATTTTCTTTTTTTATATGGTGGCACTAACACTCCGTCCCACCTTTTAAATACCCAAATTAAGATTTTAAAAAGTGAAATAAACGATGGATTCTTCTCACTGGTTGAAATTAAGTGAAATTAATAGCCTGATCTCTGCCTTTAGGAGCAGGTGATTGCTTTTTATTTTGTATTTTTTGAAAGTAAACAAAAATATTGTGGTAATGAGGAAATTTCTCATTGAAAAAAGACAGAAAAATATTTTATTAGGAAAGAGCATCTATTCTAAAGCTTGTACCTGTCAGATCCATGGTGATTGGTTGAGGAGCCTCGTCACACACCAGGGTCAGTCTGGTCACCTTCACTTCTGGCCCAGAGGGGTCTTGGGGGTGGAAACAAAGTGTTTTTATTAAAGAGGAAGGAAACAGATTCATTTAATCAACTGTTTACTGTTTGATGTTTGAAATAAAAAAGACAAAATTATGTACAAGCTTGGCAAAAGAGTAATTGGAGACAATTTAAAAAAATTATCAGATAAATTACAAATTATAAAGCTGAAATAAATGCATCTATAATTGCTTTGTAACTAAAGTCAATGTCCTCATGTATTGATCACTATTTAAGCTATTATTTAATTTATTTGATCTATTTTATGTGAAGCAAAAATGAAGATTCAAAACAATAAACAAATGTGAACATTTCTATATTAAAATTAATCAAGAATTTAATTTTTTTTTTATGTATAAATGTTTTTTACTTTTTACACATTTTGATTTTTTTACATACGGAAAAATAATAGTTAAAAATAATCCAAGTTGTTTGTTGGGTTGTTTTAACTCAACTCTGAGGTTAAAAAGGATTAACTTTTTAATGTTGATTTGATTCTGGAAAGAAAAAAACGTACATTGGGTCAAAATGAAACCACTATAACCTAAAAAATTAGTATTGCTCCAAAGATAACCCAACATGAATAAACAAATTGGTTAAAGAAATAATCCAACTGTTTGAAGACTGTAGTCTAATATATTATTTTTTTGTAAATATCTATTCAAAAACATATCTAAAATTAAAATGTGAAGTGTTTTTGGGTAAGGTAAGAAAAAAAAATCTGCTGTTCATCATTATTGTCAAATGAAAAATGTGGCTTTTTACTCCATCTTTTTGTCTCCCATGGCTGCACTTTCATGTGTTGTTTGGGATTTGTGTATAGACTTTTTGTCTATAGAATCCTTTAGTGGATGTATGGATTTAACATCTCAATTTGGTGAAATACACAGGTTAAAATGGACAGTAACTTCCTCTGGTCTTTCTTCTCTCTTGTAACAGCCTTTGATGTAAAAGCTGCTGAGCTGTGCTTAGTTGCAGCAGAGGGAGCTGTCAGGGCTATTTCACTGAAATCAAGACTCTACGTCTGGACTGAAGATGCTGATGTAGCAGATCTGCAGTATATGTGTGAGTAAAGCTCAAAGACGTTTGGAGTGAAAATTGGTATCAGATCCACTGTCATGCTCACTGACATCGAGTCCTCTGTCACCTTTGGCCCGGCAAACCAAAACGCCCACCTGCTGTCACAGCTTCCGGCCCCAGCAGAGTCTGCTTGTACTTCACCAGGCTCTCGTCGTCTTTGTCCATCTGCTGGATCTCCTGCAGCGACTTCTGAGTTGGAGGATTGTAGTTCAGGTTCCCTTCATCCTCCTCTTCCTCAACTGGCAAGTTGTTCTTGTCAGCCAACAGCCCTTCAGAATATAGCAGGCAGAGAAGCCATTTTGTTCAACTTTGTATTCTGCATCGTTCAGGCTGAAAGTCACTTCATATTTGTACGGGAATACAATTGCATTTTGCTTGTAATTTCTTTAATAGAAATTCATTCATTCATTTTCTTAACAGTTTTTCCCTTTCGGGGTCACGGGGCTGCCGGAGCCTATCCCGGCCACTTGTGGGTGAAGGCAGGGGACGACCTGGACACCTACGGACAATTTTAGAGTTGCCAATTAACCAATGAAGCATGTTTTTGGATGGTGGGAGGAAGCCAGAGACCCCGGAGAGAACCCACGCATACACAGGGAGAACATGCAAACTCCACACAGAAAGGTCCCCCGTTGATGTAGTTTTTCACGTCCCCCAGCCGGGACTTGAACCGGAGGCCTTCTTGCTGTGAGGCAAGAGCGCTAACCACTGATCTCCTGCAGGAAATATAGCTCACCTAAAACTTGGTCACACGAAGGCATTACTGTGTGCAGGACAATCAGGGCCATAATTCTTCAAAGAATTTAAGGTGATATTACATCACAGGTGAAGTATAATACCCTCTGCAAGCTTAGATTTCATTGTAATACATGGATACATTCCCTTTCACCCCCACAAAGGTTAGAAAACTTAAGTAAAAGGGGTAATTTGACCAAATGAAACCATGTTTGGTAGTCACAACATTTTTATGCAAATTGGAAGACGAGCAATTTGGAGAGTTGACAGATGAGTCACAATTACTACAAAAAAAAGATGCACAATCATTTTGCTCCAGTCACAAATTCCCCCACACAACTCTGAATTTAATTATAAAGAAAAACACGAACATACCCATGGAACACAATAATCCTCTGTTTCAGTAATACTAAAACAATAGAGTGGAGATCAGCCTGCAGAGGTGTGAAAGGTGGCAGTTAGATGCAGAGACTACAAAAAACACACAATTCTACATGCCTGCACAAATGCCAACGGTGCAGAACTGTTGCAATGAACTCTGCTATCCGTGTGGGTTTGCCACAGTCAGGACCAAGCCCATCGCCATGGCAACCTCTCTTCACTCTCCTTGCGGTGACATCACCTTTTGCAATGGATGTGTTTTGGAAACTGTTATACAACCCTGTGCTAGTGCACACAGATTCGCATTAAAGACTCATTACGATAAAAACTGTTATTTTTTTTAATGTTCTTGTGTTTTTTAATGCTGATTATGGAGGACATATATAAAAAAAATTAAACTTAAAATTGTATTTCCAAGTATTTCTTTATTCAAGTTGTTGTGAATAAAGAGCAGACAAAAAATGCTTTTTAAGAAATGGTGTATCTGTGATGTAGAAAATACGCTGGGCAGGTCACAAGCTCCCTTCTCCGCCCCAATCTAATGCATCCACTTGTGGACGACAAAATCCATGTAGTTGTTTCAGGTGGGGGTGTGAGGAGCTGTAATCTAGCTGGAGAGTGTGTAAAGAGAGCTCTCAGTTATAGGTGGTAGGAAAGAGGGGCGGGGTTGGACTGCATCAATGACCCCCCCCCTACAGCTGAGAGGGAATTTGTTTGAACTGCTGCCGCGCTGCAGAAAACACAGGATTTTTGATTTGGGCTAAAACTGCATAAGCGTAATTAAAAGATCACTGGGGACATTATGAAAATAAATCAAAAGATGATCTTTGTTTGGTTTTTTGGTATAGAACACACATGTGCAAATTAATAACAATCTTATTTTTTGATTTCATGTACTATTTCAGATAATTTACACTGTATCTGTGTTCAGATCTTCTACAAGTTCACCTCTTTTCCCATTTTCCCATTTCAGTTGCTTAGTTTCAAACCCTTGTTTGAAATCTACAAAAATATTTTCAAATTTATTTTTTTTAATGCGAAGGTATCAATTATGACACATCGAGTGATTTGGTAAGTTTTTGATCACAACAACGTTAGTTTAAGATGCAAAAATGTAGACACGAGTGTTCAGGGGACAAAGCACCATTCTCTCAAATTCTCACATTTTTAACATGATGTAACCGTGTTAAAAAAAATTATCAATGAAATTTCATTTTTTCAATATAGAAAGTAGTGCATAACAATACCATAACAATAGCTGAGTTATTCTCACCATAAGGTTTTGAAAATTAGAATAAAAATCCTGCCAAGGGTTTTTTAAGATTTAATGGCAGCAGTTATTTTGAAATGAGCAGGAAACGTGCTTCTACTGCCCCTAGTGGAATGATGATGAACTACAAGGTGAAAACATGGACAAAGTATCACAAAATGGGTTTTTAACAAAAAGTTTTAATCGCGCCAATGAGATAGAGGTTTCAAAAGTGTATGCATCAAATATATGAATGATTATATGGGATTAAAATATAAACAGTTAACTAAGTCAAGCTTTCACAAAATTGAGGTAAATTTAGGATTGTAATGTAATTTTTTTTTATTGAAATCATGAAAAAAAAATTTTTAACAGCGACAATGGTGGGCTTTAATGAACAAAAGGTGTGTAACCTTCATCCATGAGCACATTTGCATATGTTATACATAATATTATATAGGATCTTAAAAAATATTTTTAAGAAACACTTGTATTCTTTTGAAATTGCAATTACTTTTGGTCACTATAAAAAAGTAAAAACCAGTTGTTTTAAAGTAATGCAGAAATTCCTGAATTCCATAAGAATTGCCAAAAATTCCAAAACCTGTCTGTAATCCGATGTGGATACTACAGTCTTTCAAATATGAATCACATTTCTGCATTTACATATCAAACTGTGCAGTCCTCCCACGCGTGATGGCGTAAGTGCACACATTTGCACACACTGTGTTCTTCAAACCAGTATGAAGGCTTTTATTAAAAAAATACAGCTTCCTTTCTGACATCTGGGAGCTTATCTTTGATCTCCAGACTGCTGACCTGTCACACCAACTCAGTCAATTACCATTCGTTTTTTGAGAGGCGAATTTTTGCACCGCAGAGAAGCGATTCCCTGAAACTCAGAGAGCTTTAATATTGACGCCTTGTTAAGCTAGAGCACATGAGAAGAAATACAATCTTTGAAGAATGTCTACTTTGTTTAAAGGAACGTCAAAGAGTGTGCTGTCTTTAAAGAAAAACTAAAAATTTGACTTTTTCTTAAACTCAGTATTAGAAAAAAAACATAAAAAAGTACACATTTCCAGTAATTGACAAGTTTAACACATGCATCCCTAATGGAGAACATCGACCATTTTGTTCTGTTAGTGAAAAAAACAACTTCACAAACCTGAACCTAGAGTTTTTTGCAACATTAAGAGTGATGCAGTTACAAACTGCAACATGTTTTTGTTTGCTGGTAATTACCAATAAAACCAACAAGCTTTGAGAAAATAGACAGAGAAATCTGTTTGGCAGCTCTCACAGAGCTTCAGGGAAGGCTGCCTGCAGAGGACTGCTCACATGAGAGATGACAAATACACACACTGTGGTGCACACATGGATACACAAAAAGGTAAGTTTTGGCTCAAAGGAACGAGGAGCACTCTCATTTATTTATGGCAGATATGGAGTAAAAGCCTACAGTCTGGCTCTGTCCTGTGATACAAAACATCCACTTAGTGTGTAATGAGATGAAGCGTTCAAGCCCCAGATTCCCACAATCTGTCAAAACAAGCAGGAACACTGGTTTAGGGTGAATACGTGTGCCGAGTTGAGTTTTCCCAGTGGTTTCATCCACTGCAGATTAAGACAAAGTCTACCAGTATATGTTTGCAAAACAGCTGTCCTTACTGAATTCTGTACAGCGAATACACAGGGCAGAATGTTTTTTTTATTTTATTTTTTATTTATAGTCATGATGCTAACCATTAAATAAACCAAAACAATTGTGTCAGGATCACTAATAAGTGTCTCGATTTCCCATCTGAAGCTAAGAAGAGATTTCCAATGAAAAGTCTATGTAAACGTTTGTATACAGATGTTTGGCCTTCCGCATTCAAAAGTCTTGCGTTCACGCTTTTCCATTTTCCGGCTCTACTTACAAAACGTGCGGCCATTAAACACAAGCTGTAAGTCAAATCAACTTTGACCAATCAAGGACTCGGGTTTGATAGTGACTCATGGTTGACATCCCTTTTAATTCACGGAAATGCCAGCCGTTTGAATATTGATCATGGAGGGGAAATTAATCATTGTGGTTTGTGCCCAGCTGGAATAACATAACATGTCTTTCATATATTGGAACAGAGCTCTGAAAGAAAAAGGCTGGAGCACGATTTGTGAGATTTGCACTGCTTTGACAATTCACATTGAAGTCTCTCCCAACTGCAGGTGGTGGACATGTGTTAGGAGTAAAAGAAAAAGAAGCCGCTCCCTGTTTGTCCAGTGTAAACACCATGGGCCAACCGTGCTTTTAAGAACCCGCGTTAAGTACATTTTTGAATCTGTGTCAAATCCCCAGAATCTCTGTGGCTTCAGTATATTTCTCCCTAAGAGAAGAGATCACATCTCCCGTATTGTCAAAGCTCTTTATTGGCTCCTGGTTGCTTACCCCTTTAAATATAAAATATCAGTGCTGAATTGTAGGGCGCTCCATGGTCAAGCTCCTTTATATGTCTGTTATCTGATCCCCCCCAAAAGACAATCTCATGCATTGAAGTTGGTGGATCAGAACCTTTTAACCCTTGTGCTATCCTAGGCACTTTAACATTGGGAGCTGGGTCATCTAGACCCACTAGACAGTGCGCTGCACTTTTTTCTTCAATGATTTGTGATCTTCACTGGTGTCCATGGATTACATTAAATCCATTTCTCCTTTATCCACCTTTGTCATGGAAGGGGGAACACGTCAATGTAAGGGTGGGGTCATAGGATTGCACAAGGGTTAATGGTTTCTCACACACCCTTTCGGACCAGAGTTGACAGATTCTTCCAGTCTGCTGCTCCTAACCTCTGGAATGATCCATTGTCCCTGCATTCCTTTTATAAGTCTCTATGGTCACAGTTCATCCAAACACGCAAGACATCACCGACCCAGAGCCAAACCACCAAAGATGAAATGACTGCAGCTAAAAAACTTCTGTCCACTTGGGCCAATACGAACCAGCAATGACGTTTTTTGTTCTTTATACTAGTTAAGCACCTTGTGACTTCTGTCTGTGAAGTCACAAGGTGCTATATAAATAAAACTTACTTACAGATACTAATGTACAGGATAACATTTTTTGTAAAAAGTGTTAAATGTGAGTGTTTTTGAAAATGCAAAATTTGTTCTTTACAAATAGGACGTTCTTGAAAGGAATGTGTTTAAAGTTTTGTGCCAATTTGTTTAAAGAAAAGAGTTTGGTATTCATTTATGAAAAATTACGTTAATGAAATATCCTTTTTTAATGTTTTCTTTACTTATTAAAAAATTAATCATGTACACAGCCCTGCTTTTGTGAATGTAACAGTCTGTTCTATTCTGTTCTCACATCGTAAAAATTTGAAATAAATTGGAATTAGCTAAAAAAATGCTGCAAACACAACAGCTCATGGGTAGGAGGGAGGAAGTTACTTGAAGTTTTGACACTTTGATTTTGCGTATTTTAATTCACTCTTTATATTTCGGATACAAACATTTTTGTTATCGTGCAGCAGTTTGTTGTTCCACTTTCTTTTTGGTTGCTTGGAAACAGCTCATAGCCAGAATGAGGTGCATGTGCTTTATTTTTACACCCAACTGATAAAATGAATACATTTTTATTTTAACCTCAAGATTTGATTTAAAAAAAAGAAAAATCTGCAGGAGGATAACCATATAAATCAAAAAGGGAAAATATGACTCCTATGAAAAAAAATAAGGCAGAAACCCTGCAGTCATAAGGCTTTTATAATAACTTTGCCTCTTTTTCTCTTCACCCAGAAAACCTAAAACTGTGTCAAAAAAACGTTTTTCTGCTGTACACTTGTGTTTGCAGCATAAAGTTTATTTGCTGTTTTTTATGGTCCTAAAGCATTAATATTTGGAATTAAGAACCGGATACTGATAATTTTAAATAAAAAATAAAAAGTTAAGTAAAGCAGGGGTGGGATTATATAAGTTTGCTTCCTCGAACTCCCTTTGAAGCATTCTTTTGAACTTCTTGTGGCAATTGTGGTAGTTAATAGTTTAATTATGTTATGTTTTATATACAAAAAGCAAATGTGTTTATTTATTTTTAAGAGTAATAATTGAATAAGTTGACTTGAAACGTTCAAAAGTAACAATAAATTAAAATTTATTGAAAATTAAATAATCAAAATCAGCCATTACTTTTGAGTTGTTGATTAACAGAATTATTTAAAAAAACAAACTAACCACTGTAAATCTAGTCATCCACAAGTAGAAGAAATCAGGATGGAGCAAGGCAGAGAGAATCACAGATATGATCTTTTTCAAATGGCCTCTGCTCCTGACTTACAACAATTACAGAAATACCCAGAAATACCCAGAAAGTCCGATTTTCTTCATATATGTCCTTCATCGTGAGAAAATGCCACACAAATGTGTTAAAAACACAACTTTCAACGTGAATCTTTAATAAAATTTATTTGTTTTTGGGTTAAGGTTAAAGTACACCCTCCTGCTGATTTATCTTGAAGTAAACAATTGTAAAGTTGTGTAAAAGGAGCTCTGTGCTCCAATGGCTGCAGGTTTTTAGAGAACTGTGAAGACAACTGTGTTCATCCATTCAATCAGCACCATTTCTGATTCCCACAGAAACACCCATCTTCAGTGGCTCGATGGTGAAACAGCAGCCTATGTAATGGACCCACTTGGCGGGCCTCACACTCACCTCTGCATACTCCTCCTCTTTTTGTGTCAAGGACCAATAAAAGGTAGGATGTGAGACGCAGATTCAGCACAGCTGCTGATAGACTCTTAAACTGACGGCAGGAGTTTGTCGAGGTGGAAGTGACAAGAAACAAGTGCAAAGCAGTGAGGATGAAGCAGCGAGCTGACAATCTGGTGTTCTGGCTCAGAGAGGTAGAGCAAGGATGAGACTACCAGAGAGGAGTGACAGGAAAGAGAGAACTGAGGAAGATGAGAAGCAGCAGATAACAAACTCTTCAGGAAATGAGCAGACAAGACGAAGAAGGACAGAGGGATGGGAATTATGTGGATGATAGACAATAGTAGTAATAGACGTGTCTGAATTCCCTCTGGTGTCTGATGACTGACAACTGAAAAGACTGCATCAATTTAAACGACACCCACTCTTTTATTTTAAAAGATGCCTCCTTTATCATTCCATATTTTTGCTTTTTTGATCACATTTCCTTCCACATTCAACATTAAAAAAGAACATGATTTTAAGATTAAAACATTAAAGCAGCTAGAATGACTTAATATTGAAAAAAATACAGTGCCTTGCGAAAGTACTCGGCCCCCCTGAACTTTTCAACCTTTTGCCACATTTCAGGCTTTAAACATAAATATATAAAACTGTAATTTTTTGTGAAGAATCAACAAGTGGGACACAATCATGAAGTGAAACAAAATGTATTGGATATTTCAAATTTGTTTAACAAAAAAAATGGAACTATTGGGCATGCAATTTGCCATGATACAAATTCTAACAGTCCATTCAGTAGGACTATCAGCTGTGTTTCTACCTGACTTCTGCACAACACAACTGATGGTCCCAACCCCATTCATAAGGCAAGAAATCACACTTATTAAACCTGACAGGGCACACCTGTGAAGTGAAAAACATCTCAGGTGACTACCTCTTGAAGCTCATCAAGAGAATGTCAAGAGTATGCAAAGCAGTAATCAAAGCAAAAGATGGCTACTATGAAGAGCCTACAATATGACATATTTTCAGTTGTTGCACACTTTTTTGTCAGCCTGAAATGTGGCAAAAGGTTGAAAAGTTTTATGGGGCCGAAAACTTTTGCAAGGCACTGTATAATCCACATAGATTTGTTTTCTTGTGACTAACATCAAGTACTGTCATGTGTGCCTGGTAAAATGCATTAGATTTAATCTTCTTGCATATCAAGGAAAACATATTAGGATTCTTTTAAAATATATAATTTTAAATCGGTAAAGTTAATGTTTTTAGTTTTTTTTTTTTTGTGGGATTACAGTGCAAAATATGAAAATCTGTTAAATTTGTTTTCAATAAATAAAAGTTTATAAAAAATCCATACAATCAAAAGATTAATTTCACATTAACAAAAAAAGGGGTTATTTAAAAATGTCAATTCGTACAGTTAAAAAGTTCAAAGACAACTAGAAATTTAATTGAACAATACAACAAAAAGTCTTAAATGTGTTTTGTTTTGTTGTAAGTAAACTCCTAAAAACCTGTATGGATAAAACACAGTTATCCACTGCAAAGTTTGCATTTTTATTGCACTTAACTATTTGTGCAAAGTTTTAGTGTGTTTTAAAGGGACCCGAATCATTAACTATGAAATTTCAGATGTGGTTAATTAAATAAAAACTATTGAAAATACATTAAATAATTAATAGTAAAAACAATCATTTACCAATCTTTGAAAACATAAAAATCATGTAACAATAGTAGAAAAACAGTATCAAATCTTTTAAAATGAACCATAAAAATAAATAAAAGAAATGGTTTGGTTTCTTCTTTTACTTTACCTCACTTTATCTTTTTTGTATTTAGGCAGTGATATTTTTCAACTAAATTCTTTAAGCTTTTAGTGTCATAATCATAAATTATTTTTTGAAGCTGTTATTTAGATTATCCAAATCTTCTTTAAGCACACTTTAGATGAGAAAGCTCCTTAATTTTTTTTTCTAGCTTTTAAAAGCTGGAAGTGGAGCCAGGAAATTTTGTTCTGCTTAAAATTCACAAAACCACATTGTCCTTCTTGCTTTGAGATCTGCTATTGTATATCCTTTTTTCTTTCCCGTTGGTTTGCTTTATACCTTTTTCATTTGCATAAACTTTCCTGTTTTTTTTTCTCTGATAAAATTCTTTTGCACACATCTGTATGAACAGAGACCCCGGTTCAGTTACACCATCTGTTACTCCTTAGCAGCTCTGGAGTCAAACACATCATGCTGCTGCAAAAACAGAAAAGGCACAGTTTGACTTCCGTATCATCTTGTTGAAACACACCTTTACCCTCCTGCCAGCAATTCCAGTGCTGTATTTTGACTGTAATTACCAACCATGAGCAAATCCACACATGCAGCAGGGGGAAATCAATAGTTTTTTTATCCCCTTTGACAAGCATTTTCTACACCACACATAAAACTGTCCACACCCACCAGGATAGAGACCCACACAAACACACACACTTAGTTAAATCATCGATAGTGCAACACGCTTTTCAGCAAAGTGGGGTTTCAGCTTTAGAAGACCAACTTCCATGGGTGAACTCTCACCTCTGTAGCACATGGTGAGCCAGAGCAGCTCCAGCGCCTGACCCCCAAACTCACAGACGTCCAAGCCCAGCATGCTTCCTCTTTGTCAGGCGTTCTGAAGGGAACTGGAGGACCTCCACAGGTAGCAGGGAACAGAGGAGCATCCACAGAAGTCTTTCGGAGAGAATTCTTTTGGGGGGGTTTCAGTAAGGAGATGCAGTTGGAGATTTTGAAGAGGAGCAGGGGGGAAATGGGGTGGTGTGGAGATGCAGTGAAGCAAGCAGGGTATCCTTGGGTGTGGGTGTGGATGTGTGAGCTAGAGAGAAGGAGGATGGAGGGAGGGAGAGGCAGACGTGGGAATCAGTTGGATTTCTGCATGACCCCTCTTCCTATAAAGTGGCTGCAAAAAACAAGTAAGTTTCAGAGCGGAAACGCTAACAAATGTCCTTTTTTCTATGTTTTCTTTTTTAAATTATAAATTATTGGTGGAAGGCAGAGATGCCGAGAGCTTGCTACTGGAGACAGATGCTGCTACAACCGGCAGAGCTGTGTTCAGCTGGGCGTGCGCCGCACTCAGACACTGGCTATCGATTTGCAGACAAGCAGCCAACCCCTCCCCCCCTGCACTTCTCCTCGTGTCATCAGACTGCAATGAGCTCATCTTTTACTCCTTCCTACCTTCCTCTTACTCTCCTTTCCCAGGCTCCTTTCTTTCTGGATCTCCTTTCCTTCTCCATCCCCTGTTTTACGCCCTTTCAACTCCTAATTTTTGTCGTCACTCTATCTATGGTGTCCACACTCCCCCTAGTCAATGTGTTTAGTTACTCTCTTTTTATATCATTTATTTCTTGTGGAATCCTTTTGTCCTCATTTTTTTATCTGTGACCACGCCCTGTCAGCAGCACACATCAACCCTATAGATTTTTTCTGTGTTTTTCTGTCTCTGAAGTTTTGACTCTGCTTTCATCTCTTCTCCTAATATCCCTGGAGCTGTGAGTGGTAATCTGGAGTACAAAGCAGGGTTTGATTCTCCCACTGGACCAGCAGACACCTCCCTTTTTCACGTACAAGCCTCACTCTGTCAGTCATTGTCTGACACAATTTTTGTGTTAAATATGTCATCCTTCCTTCTATTTTTACTTAAATTTATTAATTAAATTGAACATTTACAAAATTGCATGTTTAAAAACATGTTTTGCTCTTTCTTCAATCAATACTGACGATAGATTATAACACTTTGGCAGAGCTGAGATCAATTTCCTGAACAAGAAAATACCTGGTAGATCACAAAAATCCATAATAAAGTAATCAAAGTGAACACAATAAATTATTTTAAAAAGAATTACAACACAAATTTTGTGAAAAGGTGTAACAAAAGATGAGAAACAAACTCATCCTTCAGTTTTCAGACATGGTGAGAGCCAAAATTCAGAACAATCTGACCTAAATGAGGCTGCATCTACAGAAATTAATTCAGGAGCACATAGATCGCATTCAGGTTACTGATTTGGAAAAACTCTGTTTTTTGTTTTTTACCCAAAATGCATCAGGTGGAGGAAAGTAATTTGATTAGAAAAACAGCCACACCTCAGTCGCAGAACACAACCTTAAAGATGGTTGTCACTTTATTCAAATTCAATCTATACTGTATAAAATGTTTTGCTACTTTAACGATTTTAACGTCTTTGGTTCAAGAATGTGTCTTTCTTACTGTAAATTTGTCAATTACAATTTATTTATAATCTCATGTCATACAACAGTCCCTAAAAGTCCTTTAAGACACATCAAATAAATATATAAATACAATCAAAAGTAAAAACTGCTTTATAAAATGGAGGTCCCAAAACTTCCACTTATTGAGAGAAAAGTATGTGATTCAAAGAAACATTTCAAGCTAAAAACATTTTCTTTTCCATGTTTTTTAATAGTTTTTCAACCGTTTTCAGAACACCCTGAACAAGTTGCCAGTCTGTTGCAGGACTAAATACTTTTTAAAAGAAAATTGTATTTACCAGTATTGGTACTTATATCTCTGCTGCGATTAACGCAGTTTCTAGTCATATCAATCAATAATTTTTAGTGCATAGCAAAATCAGGTTGAGTTGCATTTTGTCTGTTTTATTTATTTATTCATTTTTGTTTTTGAAACAATAACATACAGTGTGTTCCAAATTATTATGCAAAATGTATTTAAGTTTCAAAAAGATAAAATTCTTTGTTTTCAATTAAACCTATTGATGATATTCTGTCTCAGGGCTCTTTGGATCACTGACATGAATATCAGATACCTGTGATGATTAGTTTGCCAGGTGAGTTCAATTACAGGAAAAACTACTCAAGAGGGACGTTCCACATTATTAAGCAGACAAACATTTACAAGAAATTTGGGAAAGGGAAAAAAAAAAAGGATCTCTCTGCTGCTGAAAAAGCATGAAATAGTTAAATGCCTTGGAAAAGGTATGAGAACCTTGGATATTTCATGAAAACTTGTAAAATTAAGAGATTTGTGGCTGATTAAGAGCACACACAGGTTTGTGCTATGATGGGATAATGATGCCTCAATGAGTGAAGAGTATTGACACATTACCCAAACTGTGTTGTTATATTGACATTGTTGCTCCCTCTCCTGTGAACTCTTCAATAATTGTAAAATCATTGCAAGTAAATGAAAAAAATAATAAGAATTGGAAAAATGAAAAAAGCTGTTAAAGTCCCACTTGAATGAAAATGGTGTTTTTAACATGTTCTAGGAGTATTTTGGAGGATGGAGGACATGAATAAAGAAAATTAACATTAAAACTGCCTTTTTGAGTATTTCTTTATTCAAAATGTAGTGAGTCAGCTCCCTGCTCCTCTCAATTCCGATCCATCACTTGTGGACAAATAAATCCATGTTCATCTTCATTTTCCTGGTCTGAGCTGACATCTGGATCAAAACTGTACTGTACAAAACAGCATGGACATAGTTGCAAGCATATTTGAAGCTCCAAGTGTCTCTGGAGTCCCACGAACATCAAGGTGTAGGATCCTCCAGTAGGGGTCACCAACCCTGTTCCTTGTGGGCTACCACCTTGCTTGTTTTGCAGCTGCTTCAGTAGATGCTGATTAGCTGGACTGAATCAGCCCAGTTTCTGATCGACTAAATACACCTGATCCAGATGAGCTGATGAGCATTTTTAGTTTATTAGCTTTTAATTTTTTGCATAATCTTATCTTGTTGCATAATCTTATATTGTTGATAAATGAAGCATCAAAAAGCCTAAAGAGCCGTTTGGGAGCTGAAAGAGGCCCTTTATAGAGAGCCAAACTAAAACAGCTGAATCTCTAGGAAAATCCAGAATTTCCATCACAACAATGAACCCACACTGGCAACAATGTTTCGGTCCGTTATAAAGTCTGGGTAAAGTGCAGCACCTATTCTGTTCAAATCGCATGTCAAACAACTTGGCCATTGACAGACTGTAAATGTGCTCAACAAATGAATTGACGTGATGAGGCCTCGTTTCCATCGGTAACGTGATTTATCGTCTACTCGAATCACTACTGAGCAACACTTCCAGTTAAACAAAAACGGATGCTGTGTCGACGAGGTGTTAAGCTGGACATGTCTAATGGTCAGCCACCCCTAAACAACACTCACAAACAGAAATGGCTGCAGTGGCGCCCACTGCAGCATTATGTCTGCGCCAGACATAATGAAGACTAACTTTCAGTCTTGTTGACTGATGACTAGCATGCAACCCTGGATGGTTCAGATGGATGAAGAAGTGGGTGGTTGGTGGATGGCCGCCCTGTC
Organism: Oryzias latipes; assembly: GCF_053564925.1. Classification (NCBI taxonomy): domain Eukaryota; kingdom Metazoa; phylum Chordata; class Actinopteri; order Beloniformes; family Adrianichthyidae; genus Oryzias; species Oryzias latipes. The sequence continues at coordinate 9,184,736 of NC_136244.1, forward strand.
CCAACAAGGCTCAGCAAGGAGGTGGCAGAGTGATCTTTTGAGCCAGAATCATGAGAGAGATGGTTGGCCTCTTATTGGTCCCTGAAGGTGTGAAAGTGACTTCTTAAAAGTATGTGGAGTTTCTGACTGAGCACGTTCTTTCGTGGTACAAAGAGAAGAACCGTGCTTTCCATAAGAAAATGATCTTCATGCATGACAATGCACCATCTCATGATGAAAGGAATACCTCTGCATCTTTGGCTACTACGGGTATAAAAGGAGATAAACGGATGGTGTTGCCCCCATCCTCCCCTGACCACAGCCATATTGAGAACCTTTGGAGCATCCTCAAATACCTCAAATTATATGAGGGTGGGAGGCAGTTCACATCCAAACAGCAGCTATGGGAGGCTATTCTGACGTCTTGCAAAGAAATTCAAGCAGAAACTCTTTAAAAACTCACAAGTTTAGTGAATGCAAGAATGTTGAAGCTGCTATAAGGGACCCTATGTTCAAATGTAACTGGACCAATTGAGATGATACTTCTACCTTCCGTCTCTTCTCTATTCTTGATCATTATTCATCATTTAGTTCTCCTGCTCCTACACCTGGCTGTGGATTCTGCCTCTGGCTCGTCTCTGCTCTGTACCTGGCCGTGTACCTCGTCTCTGCTCCTGCTCCTACACCTGGCTGTGGATCCTGTCTCCGGCTCGACTCACGCCCCTGACTGTCCCCCCAACTTCGGCTGAATGAAGCTCGTCTGCTGGACTATTTAAATGTATAGTTGTAGAGTTAGATAATCTAATTCTTCTCTAAGAGTTCTGGAAAATCGCCTGTCCGTCCTGGGGGAGGATCCCTCCTTCATGTGGGCACCCCTGAGGTTTTTTGGTTTTTCCGGAATCTGTTTTTTTTAGGAGTTTTTCCTTACCGAGAAAGGGGGTCTAAGGGCAGGGATGCCAGTTTAGCATAGTCAGTTTGTTAGTTCAATTTAGTATTTTCCTATTGAACTCTTTGTATTCATGATCCTTTTGAGTTCATGTTTCACTTTTTCAATTACCGATACGAAGCCCATTGAGACTACTGTTGTTGTGAATTTGGGCTATACCAATAAAATTGAATTGAATCTAATTGAATTTTGATCGGAATAGCGTTTCCTTCCAATATGACCTCCTAATCCAGCAAATTAAATAAATGACCATTCACAGTTCTTTAGAATCTATTAAATGTTTACCAGTGCATTCGAATGTTTTTATTTTTGAAGAAAAATACTATTATATTTGGGAGTTATTTTCAATAATATTTAATATTTACTCTAATGGTTAGTGACTAGCAAATTATGCTGTCATTTGGATTAAGTCAATATCCTTAACTTTTTTATCTCTGTCACAAAGCCTGTAGTGGGACTAAGTATTTCTAGTACTAATTTTTCTTTTATATTTTTACTTCTTTTAATATTTTTTACTCCTGTGTCCCTTTAGTGCCTCCGTACTTAGTCGTCATCAACAATGTAAATATTATTTTTGTATAAAATTAAAGTTTTACCAATGTTGTACAGTGTTTAATCCATAGTTTTAGCATTACTGTTAAAGGATTTCACACTCATACAACAGATTAGATATAAAAACTTCATTAGAAAGCTCTTATTGAACAGTTTGTAACATTACCAGAAACTTTTTTTCAGTAGAAAAGCAACCAAAAACTGTTGCAACACTGCCATCTGTCTACTAATAACAGAAAGCAGCCTCTGATTAAGAGATTTTAAGGTACTCTTTGAATTCTTCACCATGCTGTTAAAAAAAACATTTATTCTTTTTTTGTTTTGCAAGATTAAATAATTTAAATATCCTTTAATTAAAAAATCAAACTGGCTAATTTGAACATATGATCAAAAATCTGTTTAAGACCTGAGTAACAGAATAATCCCCTAAACTCAGGAAAAGCTTCACATGTGGATTATCACAGTTTATAAGAGGTTTATGATTTTAAAACATTTAATAACCTGCACTTTGATTAGCTGCAAGTCAAGTTCAGAAAATCAAATTACTGAGTCTCCAAATGTTTTACTGATCTGACAAAATGCTTGCAAAAAATGATTTTTAGTGTACTCTAAAAGTCTTCAACAAGTACAAATATATTTAATATATCTGTAACATTAAAAAAAGATAAGCTAAAACACCTTTTGAGCAATTTTACTCCAACAACTACAGAATGTCTTTATTAATTCACAAAACTTTCTAGTGGGTAAAAAACAGGCAAAGAGGCCATTTCTCCATTTAGTATAATACAACTAAGATAAGACAGAAGACATAAATCATAAACAGTGACAAAAAATAACACTGATAGCTTCAGAAATGTTAGATTCAAGCAGCAAAATGAAAAACAAACAAATACACATTTGGTCAAATACCTCTGTGTTGGCATTTTGGGGGCTTTAAACCGCTGACTCCTGTTCAGTAGGAGAACAAAGTGCAAAACCTTCAAAAGTTATGAAGGAAACAGTTTCCTACATTTAAGTACCAATACGATTTTTGCCTGCAGTCGTCCCGCACACAAAAGGTACTGAGGTCAATGATAAAGAGGTACACAGAGGAGGTATTTGCCCCTTTGAGCAAACAAAACATGAGCAATAAATATGATTTACTCAGTGCAAACCTTCACAAACACAGACAGCTTGAAAACTCACCAAGTGATGGGAAGCCAACCGTTGCGCACAATGGATGCATTTTTGGAATAAACTTCAACTTTTCACAATTTGATGGATCTTAACATGACTTTGGACTTATGTTATGGTCATATAGACAGAGATTTTGTGTATTCAATCTGAAGATAATTTCACATGAGAATATTTTCGAAATTAAAGTTTTTCAACATTTAATTTGCAATTTGAAAAATTAACATTCTGTTATTGTAGTTTATCTGGGTTATCTGAAACCAAATAAAGCTTTCGGCCTTATTTATGCTAAATACAGCAGCTGAAACATTAGAAGTTTCACTATAATCTATGCTAGAAAAAGCATCAAAGTGAAGCTACATTAAAAAGAAGGGATCCAGAAAGAGTGTCAGTGAAGCTTAAAGTGTCACCAGTTATTCTGACTTGAGTTGAAAGGCATTCAATTAAATAAAAACAAGAAGTGATGCAGATAGCATGATGAGGAAGTACAAAAACAGCCAGTAATCAGAAAACTTTGGAACAAAGTCCAACTTTCAAAACCATGAGGAACTTTGTGGATTTTGTTTTCTTTTTGAGAAACAGCAGATCTCTTGGGAACTTCAGGCGTGTTGTTAAAGCTGCACAGCAGGCAGTCTCTGAGGCATCAGGCGGTCACAGTTTGTGTTTGTATTATGTCTGAGCCAGGTGGAGCTCCTCCAGCCCATGTTTGCCCAGGTGATATCTGGCCAAGTCTTTTCTGGTCACCAATCCGACCACCTGAAAAGAACCATGGTGACAATCTTCAGTTTCCAGGAGAAAACCATTGACATGTACAAATTCAGAACCCTTACCCGGTTTGTATCGTCTATGACAACCAGGTGTCTAAGCCCGAGAGCTCTGAACAGCTTAAACACTCGAGGCAATGAAGTTTCCTGCAGGTGAAAATTGTTTAGCATGAGCGTTCGTATAACATCCGTCAGCGTGGTTTCAGTAGAATCCGTTACCTGTGTGACGGTGTAGGGGGTTGGGTTCATGAACTCAGTGAGATCCATCAAACACTCCCTCTCATCCTGGGAGACGTGGATGCTCTGGATCGGGGGGAAACGGGGGTATGCATCCCTGAAATCTTTTAACTGAAGCTTCCTGCGGGTCAGCCGGGACCCGGCTAACTCAACAAACACCTGTTGGGAGAAAGCGGGAAGGGTCGTCACATAAAAGCTGCTTTTTTTGTTGATGCACACAGAGCTGCAGGCGTTGCTGTAGTTACCTTGTGCTTGAGGAGAACGATGAGCTGCGAGCGGAGGATGAGGCCACAGAGCTTAGCTGGCTGAGGGGGGGGGGGGGGGTCATTTTTATATAAGAGCATGACATTATTGCAGAAAATATGAAAATAAAAATGCAATAAAAATACCTCATCGTTTTCAGAAACCTGCACGACAACAGGGAAGCCGTTATGATTGGTGGAGGTGTTGCTGAGGACATCTACGATGGTTCCCACTTTCTCTATCCTGTTCAGACATGTGACTGGAGAGCTCATCACCTCTCTGGGTTATGAAAGGGGGGGTGGGGGTGGGAAAGAGTTTTAAAAGCGAAGGAAAAGAAAATAATTAGAGCATTTCTAATGAATCAGGAAGGATTGTACCTGGTGGTCAGCCAGTGCGAGGTGGCAGGAGCCTCCCAGTGCAGGAAGGGAACGCTCTGCAGCTTGATGTGAATGTCGTACAAACCCTGAAACCGGAAGATCGGTTCAGACACAATGTTTACAGGAAAATAATTACAAACAACAAATAAAAAGGATCCCATGTACATTCAGTCAGCAGATGTTCTGTTTGGTTTGTTCTAACAATATTATTCTGGAGATTTATTAATAAAAATCTGCTCATAATACCCGTAAAACTATGAAATTTGCAAACATCATTGTATAAAATTGCATTTTCATTTAGTTTTTTCACATTTTAAATTATTTTTGAGAATACTTGCAAATTTTGCTTTTTTTAGGAGCTAAACCATTGTGGAAAGAAGTTCTAAGAGCATTTTTAAGTTAATTGTTTGGGCTGTGGATGACTTTTTACAGATGACATATGCACTCTTGTTAGTAAGCTTTTAAGAAAGAGTTACAAACACTGATTTCTTGCTTAAGTTAGTTATTTTTTCTATTAAAATTATCAAAAAGTAAGAGGAAAATGACAACAAAACCAAACTGTCATGACATGTTGGTTTTAATTTAAATCAGGCATGTACAATGTCTGGCCCACGGGCCTAATAAGCCCGCATTCAAATTTTTTACCGGCGCTCAAGCACATGTCATAAATTCATTAATCAGAATCAGAATCTTTTATTGTCGTTATGCAGTGAACAAAGAAATTATTTTTGAGCAGCTTTTTTCAATAAATACTTACACAAGTATGAAAGACTGTACAGTAAAATAGAAATGATCATTGCACATAAATTTAAAGTGCAGCCAGAGCATGTGACAGTGTATTTAGTGACGAGTGACTAGTGGGTTATGTTAAGTCTGTGTGTGGGTGGGAGGGAAACATGTGTGTAATTGGTGGAGGAGGGGGGGTGGATGGACTTCACAGCTCTGGGGAAGAAGCTGTTTCTCAGTCTTTTGGTGTGAGGTCTGATGCTCCTGTATCTCTTTCCAGAGGGAAGAGGTACAAACAGTTGGTGTCCCAGGTGGGTGGGGTCAGCAGCTATCCCACCAGCCTTCCGTCGGACCCAGCTGTCGTACACTGAGTCGAGTTGTGGGAGAGGTCCTCCCACAATCTCCTACCGCTACCAGGAAAGTGGAAATTGACTTTTTTTGGTGCAAAGACAAAACAACTGTGTCTGCCTAATATGCCAAAAGACCGTAGCTGTTTTTAAGGAATTTAATATCAAGAGGAGACATTCAAACTTTGACAAACTAACTGGAACAAAACGGTGAGAAAACTTAAAGCAACTGGAAATTCTTAATGGCACAGCTGCGTTTTTCGAAAGAACCCTCGAGTCAAATGAAAATGCCACAAAAGCGAGCTACGAGGTAGCGACACTCATTACAAAACACTGCAAACCTTTTACCAATGGCCGATTTATTGAAGGTTGTGTGATGAAAATGGTGGAGAACATTTGCCTGAGATGAAGCAGGAGTTTGCTCATGTTTGCCTGAATTGGAACACTGTGGTCCGGAGAAATTAAGACATTTCATCCAATATTATCTGTTCATCCGACAGTAGAAGGCCAAAGGAGTGGAATTTGAGGGAGGGGTTTTTCATTTGCCTGAGATGAAAGCATGGCCGTGTTGAACACTGCTCATGTTTTTGAGATGTTTTTCTCCATGCATCCAAATGATGCTCCAGACCACCTGCAGACAGTGCTGATTGAGCAGCACGCGACGTTGAGGGAAGCAGTCCACAACAACAGCTCCCTCTTCTCACTTTTTACCGCCAGCTGGATAAAGGCAGCTTTCAACAGATGCAAAACATCTGCTATGAAAATGTTGAGCTGTGAAAAGACATTCTCCATCACGAACTTTAACAAAAAATGTGTGGGACTAAGGGACTGTCACTTAATTAACATATTGCACATCAAAACTTTGAGAGTCTTTGAGACAGATTTGGCCTTTTTTGATGCAGTCGAGATCTCAGTTATTTGATTGTCTTCTGTGGTGATTAAATAATAAAATTCCAGTATTGTGTGCGATTAAAACTGTATTTAGACGCGTTTGTGTACTATGTGTAGAAATGAAAATACCACTGCAATAAAAATGTTCACTAAACTTGTCATTTGTATTTAAATCTTATATAAACAGTTCAAGAATGCAGGCCAAATGGTTGGCCTAAATTCTTTGGACACCCTTGATTTAAATGATTTTAGTGGCATTTTTCTTTCTTTTCTTTTGGTTGTTTTTAACTGTAAATTGCTTTGAGTATTTCAAAGCATGAGACACACTTTATAAACATAAATTTTGATTTAATTGAAGTAAAAATACACCAAAAAAAATCAAGGGCAGAAATATTTTATATAGTTTCTAGAAATCCCACCAAAGAGTTGCTTTGGACCACTTTGGGTAGAAATGGGGGTTGATTTCTTGCCCTGTGGCTCATAACTGACCTCCTGAAAGTAATCCCCAACGATTTTAGCAGTCAAAAGGACAAGCATTATGGGAAGGCCGTATGTTACGTTTCCCGTCGCCTCCACCAGTATGACAGTCAAGCTGAGCGTCATTCTGACTATCCCACCTGTCCAGAGAAAATGGTGTTAAGGCAAACCTTCAGAATGAACAGATTTATTATTCATCAACAGCAAAAGCTAAAAGCTGAGGGATGTACTCACCTAACTGAGCTGCAGCTCCGATTAAGGCGTATTTACCAGGATCGGCCCAGATCTATCAGAAGAAAAAAAATACTTTCAATATATCTTCTAGACCAGTGGTCCCCAACCTTTTTAGCGCCACGTCACACAAAGTTCTCACGGACCGGCCTTTTTTCTTTTTTTCTCCAATAAACTTTATTGCACATTTCTCAACTTGACGGACCGGTCTTAAGATGTTGGCGGAGAATTACTGTAGCAACGCCACGCAGAAGGAGGAACAGATATGTGACAACACAAATCCCGAGCTTTAATTTTGACACGCATGGATAGAACATCGCGCAGGAGTCATCATCCTCTCCCCTTCCCACACTCATGGTGCAAAAAAGAAGTACTGTCTATTAAATGTAGCGTTCTTTTTTGGAAGTTGAAGGCTCCTCTTCTGTCTCCTGGCTGGGCGTTTTCCCCTTGGCAAAGAAACTTTCCAAAGATGTTCGTTATTTACTCATTTTGCTAGCTTCTTGGTTTTGTTTGTCCGGTAACCTATCACGTGACCGAGAAGAGCGCCTTGGCCTGCTTCAAGAGTGACATAGTAACAGAGAATCAGGAAATTTTTCAAAATAAAAAATCTTTCAGATTCCGATAGAAATAAACCGGAAGTCATGTAAGTTATTCTATTTTTTCTGTGCTGCCCAGTACCAAATGACCCACAGTCCGGTAACGGCCCGCGGCCCGGGGGTTGGGGACCACTGTTCTAGACACTATCTGCTCTCAAGCCACTTTCCTAGTTTTATTCAGAACCAGAACCAGGAGGAAGTAAAAAGGACTGACCGAGCCAGCAGAAGCCAGAGAAGCCAGCCAGATACCACACAACCTCCCCCAGGCGGCGCCTATCAGAAGAGAAGGAATGAAAACCCCCGCGGACACCGCCAGTCCGTAGGTCCAACACGCCAAAAAGAAATATGTTATGGTGAATAAACCCAGCGTCAGGGGGTTGTAGGTTCCTTCAAAGGAAAGAAAAGATTAAAAAGCAATCAGAAAATGACCTTTTTTAGACCAAAGAACTCTCTTTGTCTTTCATAGACAAGCTAGACTTTAATCTGATTGTTGTAATTAGTCTTTATCTAGGAATTTCAATAACATTTGCAGCTTTAATATTCAGACATTGCTGCAGCGTCATCTTGAAAACTGTTACCAGGCTGGTTGTGGAAGAGGCTGCGCACACTTCTCTCAGGAGTGTTGAAGAAGGCTGTGGCCATGGAGTTATACTCTCCATCTGCGCAGAACAACTGGATGAAGGACAAAAAACAAAGTTTTTCTTGTTTAACTCGTGATAAAGACAACATTTTATTTGATCTTAGCTTAATTTCAATCTAAGGTTGAGAAAAAACTGGGGGTTTTTGTGAAGAACAGCATCTGCTTTGGCATAAACAAGAGTATTCTAGACTGAGAAGTCTGAAGCGGCTGATGATGAAGTGGTGGGAGCACCTGCAGTGGGTACTCTTCTGCATGCTCCGAATCCAGAGGCTGACAGTCATTGGAGAAATAGATCATGGTGAACGACACAGTCGCCGTCACCGCTGCAACCAACATGGCCTCCATCACCTGCAGACACGGCCGGTGAACGTATCTGGAAACACAGAAGCTTCTATTAAAACCTGCTGCGTTCCCAGGAGGCGCTCCCCTATAAGATAGAAATGTCCTACAGACACAAGCATCACACTGGAAACATTTAGAGTTTGGCTTTAAAAAATAAAAGCTTAATTTTACACTCATTAAATGTTACAGTAACAAACTTGGATCTTTTTGTGAACATTTGCAGTGACGTTTTTTTTTTTAACTGTACACCCCAAAGTGTTTATTTCTGCTTCAAAACTGGATCAAGTAAATTCAATTTCTGAATATGAATAAATATGAAATCTATTAAACTTTTCTGATAATTCCTGAAACAAGAACCACATTAGTCAGGTAATGGAAACTCTAAAAATATCTTAAAATAAAAAAATTAAGCAAAAAATGTTTTTTGGGAAAATAGATACATTTTCTTACAAAAAATTTATAACAGAAAACTTTAATTTTGATGAGATCATGGATTATTATTGATCTACTGGCAGCTTTGAAATCTGAAGAATGACCATTTCTAAAAGATCACAAGAGCTGAAGTGCTCAGGTCTTCTCTAAAAACACAATGTTTTCATGAGCCAAAGGAGTTTTCAGAACTACACCTGATCCTGAAGATTGTCAGCCAGTAGTTGAGAAAATTAAACAGAGCTCCCAAAGCTCCACCTAAACAGCAGAGGAATGAGACAAATTACCAACAAATTACCAGATGGCAAAAAAGGAAACAAAAGATTGTTTAAAATTATTGAAAACTTAACAAGAAATAGAGCCAAAACTTGGTAAAAGTGTGTTCAGATTCCTAAATTTATGAGGAGATGACATTACCTCAAAACCGTTGTTCATCAATTCAGACAATGTAAGAGATTATAAGGAGGAGGAATGTGTGTGTGTGTGTGTGTGTGGGGGGGGGGGGGGGGGGGTCAGGACATATTCCGACATTTTTTAATCACACACACGATATCATAGAGTGCCATAGATTGGTTTAGGGCACTATCTCTCAGAGAACCCAATGTGTGTTTGTTGAAAGTGTGAAAACAGACTTTTTGAACATCAGTATCTTACCTATTGCTCCCATAGCAATGAACAACGGAATTTCATAGAGGTTGTAATTTAAATTCTATAGGAAAAATACAAAGAGGTACGATTCAGATTAACATTTATGATTCAAAAAAATATGTTGAAAAAAAGTAGTTTGGTTCTCACCTCACTCTCAAAACGTCCAAAGTTAATAAGACCTGGATTGGAAAGGTCACCTGTATTATTGTGATAAATACTCAGGAAAAAGTTCAGAGTGAAGGTGGAGATCATGGAGGCAAAGAACTGCAAACGAGGAGAAAAGAAAGTTAACTTAAATAGAATAAACAGAGAACACAATCATGTGTCTTCTCTGACCTCAAATTTAACTGAATGTTATTTGTTTGATTGTCTCAAATCCACTTTGGGTTATTAATGGTGTTTAGTGGCAACATAAACTTACAATTCTCCACGTCAACATCTGGTTCCAGAAGGAAGCTCCTTCCTCCAGAGAGAACAAAACACCGCCTGTTTAAATCCAAAGCAAAGTCATGCAGAAAAACAAAAGACGTGTAAAGATTTGGTTTTTGATCATGTTACTTTTATTTGACAGTAAATAAATATTTCCTCTTCAAACATTTTCATTGTAGTGCAAGTAATCCTATTCATTACAATTCATACAGTGTGATTTCCTGGATACTTTTTTTTTACATTATCTCTCTCATAGTTACTTCTAAGAACATTCAGACCAAACACATCTTCCTAAGTGAGACGACTTGCAGTGACTGACCAATACTTTATTTGCTCCACTGTTTAAAATCAGTGTTAAACTGCTAGGAAAAAAGACTGACTAGTCTTTTCTAACACTCAAAGACCAAATACTCCTTTCCAGAACATAAATGTACCATTTTCATACTGTGGGGTTAACAGGGTAACATTTCAGGAAGAAATATGGTGTAGCTTTTTTCAAACCATTAGTCTGAATGTAAATCCTCAATGTTCTTTTTTTTTTTAAAGATTTTTATTCAATTGAACCTTTTCAAGGGGCCTTATAAGGACATTATTACCATATGGGAATTTCTTCAAACATTAATCTGTATAAAGATCCACTCTGGTGATCTTTTAAACTATTTTCAAAGCGTTCCCAGAAGTCTTTTAATTGTGATTGTGCCGGTTCAGATCAGTTCAGATGAGGAAAATGAAGACGCACATGGATCTACAGTAGTTGTCTATGAGTAGATTCATCAGAAAGGAGTGGAACGGGGAGCTTGTGACCTGCCCAGCATATTTTCTACATGACAAATACAATCTTTTTCAATCGGCATTTTTTCATCTGCTCCTGATTCATTTAAATTACGAAATACTCAGAAATGCAACTTTCTGCTTAATTTTCTTTATATATGTGAAAACACCAAAAACACAATTTTCATCAAAAATATACTGCTTTAAGTTAGCTTTTTTGGGCCAAGACAAGCAGCAAAGAAATCTATATAATGGAAAATATATGAACACAAAAACAAATGAAATTTTTCCAATGATCAAAAGGGTCGGCGGTTCGATCCCCGCTCCCCCCAGTCAACTGTCATTGTCTCTTTGGACAAGACACTTCACCCTTCTTGCCTCCAGTGTGGCTCCACCGGTGTGTGAATGTGAATGAATGTCCCAGTGATAGTCAGAGGGACCGTAGGCACCAATAATGGACACATTGTGAGCGTCTGGAAAAGCGCAGATAAATCTAATCCATTATTATTATTATTAATATAACTTTCATATTCTTTACAGACTGATTTCAATGAGCATTACCACCAAAATCCCTTTAATGCTGACTGTGTTTATGCGCATTAAGAGTACATTTTTAGCACTGTACGGTTTCAGGATTCTTAGTTTTAAGAGTTTGCTTAAACTTTTTTCTGCAGTTTTGTTGTTTTATTCTTCACAAAAGTTCCTCGCTTCTTACCTACAGGAGCTCCAAAAGCAGCAGAGACTCCAGCAGCAGCTCCAGCCGAGACAAAGTCCCTTTTTTCGGTGTCCCTTCGGAAATATTCAAAGATCTACAAAGTAAAATGGAGGCGCCTTACGGGATGTTTTTCCGGATTTAAAAAAATTATCCAGAAACAATTCTGTTGGCAATGTCAGTTATCAGACACTGACCATTAGATCTTTCTTTAAGGTGGTGCTTCTACCCTGGGAGACTCCTGCAGCAACGACAGCGCCTGAGTGAATCATGGGACCTTCCTAGGGGATGGTTAGCAGATATGTTACATAGACTTCAGACAACTAACAGCAAACATTCCAAACACTGGTTTTTAAATCAAGAAAAATATTTTTTTAAATCTTCAAATGCATCTCTTCCTCCTTCCTTGAAAAGCCAGAGGGCAAAAGACTAACAGGTGAGATGTTCAGAATGTCGTTTACCTTCCCCACAGCGAGACCTCCAACCACTGAACAGATGACACCACACACTTTTATCACCAGAGTCTGTGGGGGACAGAGGGAAACATAAGCATGTGCGTCTGTAGCTCATTCGTCCTGCCGCTCGTATTTTCATGTGCTTCACCTTGAGCCGCACCACTCTGGGAATCTTGACTCCATTCAGGTAACATTTGATCTGAGGAATCCCACTTCCGGCTGCTACAGGCTAAAAAGGAAATTAGACAGCGAAGGGAAAAAAGTGGCGTTTAATGGTTTCTAGTTGCTCTCAGTTGTCTCTTGTAAAAAAAAAAAAAAAAAAGAAAAAAAAAGAAGGTTAACAAACCATGAAAGCGGGAACAGAAAACGTTTTTAGAGTTTGGTTGAGCACAGAGGAACATGCAGCTATTCCCCTTTTCACTTATCAAAGAATTTATCAGACCAAACCAATCGAAATATGCTCTCATGCTCTACCAACAAAACCGAAAAAAAGAAAAATAGGAAGATCACCATGATTGCCACACTGATTTCCTCTTTCAGCCTCACCTCAAAGAAGGCCACAAGGATGGATCCCACCATGACAAAGGAGAAGTTCAGGACAGCCCAGAGGATGAGGGAGATGGACAGTCCTCCCACTTCTGTAAACCTTTCAATATCTGTGACACTTTAGAATGAAGGTATACACACAGCTGAGGTCAGCCAGTTTCTATTCTTTTTCTCTCAAACTATCTGACCCAAGAAAATCAGAAAGAAGAAATGACATTGCTCAATAGAGAAAATAGGTTCTCACTATCTATGGTAAGTGGCCTATACTTAAATAGCACTCTACTACCTTATTAGAGGGCCAAAAGCGTTTTACTGTCAGTGCCATTCACCCATACACACAGATTCACACACTACATACACACTGGGCATTTAACCATAAGCCCATGGTGTTCACACTGGATGAACAGGGAGGGGGTTCTTCCTCTGTTTACTAGCCCATGTCCACCACCTACAGTTGGAAGAGGCTTAATGCGAAATGACAAGGCAGCACAAATCTCATCAGTCTTGCTCCAGGCTTTTCTTTCACAGCCCTATTTCGATATTTGAAAGCCTTGATGTCATATAAATGTGGCTCGGCACAAACCACAATTATTACCTTCCCCTCCATAAATTAAAAAGGGACCCCACCTATATCACACTACTAAATCCAAGTTCCTGATTGGTCAAAGTTTGACCTGATTTAACTTTGAACATGCGTTCAATGGCCGCACAATTTGTACTTAGAGTCCAAAAACGGTAGTAAAAACTTGCATAGCAGCCTGTGAATGCAACAGTTTTGAATGCGGAAGCCTAAAATGTACGTGCATTTACATAGCCTTTTCATTGGAATTGGCTGCTTGAACGCACATTGTCGAGGTTGGTGTAAACCTAGCTTGATTGCAGCTCCGCTGCTGAACACTAGCGCCAACCTATAACCACTAGGAGCAATGTGGGGTTCAAAAACACTTCGACATACGGGCGGGCAAGGCGGGAACCAAGCCTGTGATCTCCCAATCAGAGAGCCACCGCTCTAGCTCTGCACTAAGGCCACCTACGGTATGTCTACTAAATATAAAATGTAATAAAATCTCAGGATACTTTGTTTAATTGCTTCATATTTGTATCCTGCCAGCTTTTCCACCACAATGTCGATAAAACAGGCGATGAGTCCCGTCAGCAGGCCGATCAGCCCACAGATCAACCAGCGGCTGATTTCAAGACAACGGAAACCCTTAAGACACAAAAAATGAAAAGAATGATTTGCTGCAAAATGCCACACAGAAGCAGCAACATTTTAAAACAGCCCCTGCTCCACTCACCGTAAAACTCATCCGCCTTTCCTCCTCAAGAAACAGCTGGTTTTCACTGTTATCATAATCCAAACTCTAAAGTAACACAAAACACAACATGAGGTTCAAACATATATCTTAACTGTTAAAGTCCCACCCCGATCATCCTTTGATTTATTGTAAAACCTTTCCCACGGGGTTTTAATTAGAATTGTGCTGTTTTTAGCCAAAACATAAAACCTGTGTCATTTTCTAGGCCATAGTTTCTGCAGAGCGCCAGGAGTTTCATAGAAATTCACCTCTGAGTCATGGGGGGGGACTGTTGGTGCAGAGGACCCCCCGCCCTCCCTTCCTCTCCCCATTACCAAGAGCTCTTTGTTTATAGAGCGAAGTAGTGTTTTTTACGTCACAAATAAGCTTTTTTTAAATGCCATCTTTTCATCTGCTTCTGCTTCACAAGAATTGGAATAAAAGACTACTTGAAAATACAATTTTGATCTTCATTTTCTTTGCATATGTCCATCATCAGAAAATGTCACAAGAAGATGGTAAAAACACATTTTTGGGTCTTTAAAAGCCTTTTTCTTAAATCAGAACCAACATAACGATCAGAGTGAATTTATAGCGTAGCAAAAAGTAGATTACAGGCGCTGGATTATGTCATACTGGAAACTAAAAGCTTTTTTTTTTTTCCTTTGTCAGAACGAAACCTGCTCAGCACATCCATTTGTTCACTCCTGTTTTTGGGAAGCACAGCTTTTTTCCCCCCATTACAAATTCCTTGAAGTTTCTCACATTTCTCTTCTTTTTTTTGTTTGCTTGTTGCACAACTTTTTAAAATATTGTCACACTTGCGTCTCCAACCCGGTTCCTTGTGAGTTACTGCACTGCTTGTTTTACAGCTAGCCCTGCTTCAGTAATTACTGATTGGATTGAGTGACCCCAGTTTCTGAATGACTGAACACACCTGACCCAGGTGACTAACAATTACTGAAGCAGGGCAATAGCTCACGAGCAACGGGGTTGGAGACCACAGTAAGAGCAAGTAATTTAGAGAATTTCACAACCAGAAATGCACCTTTTTTTTTAAAATCATCTTTCTTTCTTTTTCCAGAAAATTCTTTGTTTTTGTGTCTCTACAACAATTAAGCAACAAAACCCTTTTTTATATGAAACAAGATCTGCTGGTAATTGTAATATTGCAAAATGTTTCAGCTTTTATTTTGGAACAAGGTGACGTGTTTCACCTCATATTTAAGTGACAGGAGCTTCTCATTGTGTGGGATCTCTTTAGGCTGCCCTCGTGCCGACTCCTGCAGAGAGAAACACACCAAAGTTGATCTATGACCCTGCATGCACCACAAGGCAAGGTGAAGCATCAGTTGGATCAAATATGAATAGAGAAGTGCTGCTTTTAAAAAGCTTTTTAGATTTTTTTTTTAAAGGAAAAAGCAGATCGTGTTAATAAATAGTAGAATGAAAGACAAGCAGGAAAGCAGCAGCATTTTCTCCACAAAATCTAATTTAGGATGAACTCATACAAGTTTCACAAAAAGTTTTTTTTTTTTTTTGCTTTTTGGGGAACTGCTGGGGAAAGAGGGAAATCCAGTTCATGAGAGCAGTGCATGCAAGCTGATTTGAAGCATGCTCAAGCATATGCACAACTCACAACACAGCCATGACTACAGAAACACACATTCACATGATCTGAGTCACATTCCCATCAGGAAATTCAGAAAGGACTTCTAACTGTTCCTGTCAGCGCAGGAAATGAAGACAATGTAGGTTTTAATGATGTCTCCTGAGATTCTACTAACAAATTTAATCAGTTCCGACAACAGGGTTTTTTAAACGATTGGACCACAAATATACAGCATCTGCCACACCTTTTTGCTTCCAAAAATGTATGGGAAAAAGCTGAGATGTAAATTCAATGAGAAATAAAATGTTTGTCCTCGTGATCAGACCACCCAGCAAGTTTGCCACTCGGATCATCTTTTTGAACTATTTTAAAATTGTTCCCAATGTTTTTTTTTTTTTTAATTATGATTATGCCGTTTTTAGGGGAAAGTAAAAAAAAAAACAATTATTTTCTGTGACAGATTCTACAGAGCAGCAGGAATTCCTTAGAAATTCGCCTCTGAGTTGTGGGCGGTACTGATGGCACGAGTAAGTCCACCCCTGCTTCTCAACATCCTTCTGTTGACGCCCTCTCCCGCTAGCTTACAGCCCCTAACAACCCCACACTAACATTACCAGAGCAACAAAAATGGCGATCATTATTGAAGCTATCCAGCTGTACAGTTTTGACCTCAAATGAGGAAAACAAGAAGAGGTGGCTGGATCTAGTCGTCTACACGTGGATGCATCAGAATGCCGCGGACGAGCAGGGAGCTTCTGTGTCTTCCAAGGATATTTCCACAGTGTAAATACGATCTTTTTAAAAGAGCATTTTTTTTCGTCTGCTCCTGATTCTTTTGAATACTTTAAGCATAATTTTCTTTATATGTCCATAATCAGAAAAATGCCACTAGGAAACACCCAAAACATGATTTTTAACAGAGTGGGTCTTAACGTCAGAGTTGGAACAAGCTTTGGTTACTTATATAACTTATGTTTGTTCAAAAAATTGGTGCATTTTTGAACATGCGCCACATTTTGTGATTTGCAAAATCCCATTCGCAAACATGCACAGCGGAGTGACGTCAGCCATGACCCGCATCACCCTTCTCAGCTGACTCGTGTTATTTTGTTAATATCTTAACACTTGATGAGCATAACAATTTCGCCCTTAGAACTCCATTTTGACAACAGATCTAAATCAGTCTCTCTCTTTTTTTGACACCAGACACAATGTGAGGTTGATTCACAAACTGACCAGGAAGTTGCTTATCTAGTTTCTAAGAATATCCAGCCGCATGTGTGACCAATAGAAGCAGCAGACAGGAGCAGCAGAAAGTAACACAGCGTTTGGAGATTGGGACTTTACCTCTTCTGCCGATATCTCCTCTTCCAAATCCACCGTGCTCAGTCTGTCTATTTGAAATAAACTGCCTCCTTCAGAGAACTAAAAACACCACAGACGGTTACAGGAGCTAGGCTGATGAGCCACAATTCATCATCAAAAAAGGTCTTTTTTTGGCCCCTTTATTTGGTCAAAAATCAGGCGTCAGCATGAAATAGTCTTTTCGTGTTTGGCATTCTAATTTCCACTGTAAAATCGCTTTTCTTGATTTTTTAATCAATTTATTTTCTTACGATTGACGTAACTTTTACGGTATCTATGACTGAGGCTGAGCGTCATGCTATTTATTACCACTCATTAGCGTAGCATGACATAAAAATATTAGGATTACGTGCGATAAAATCATACAAACCATGCAGTCTTCATTTTATATTCGTAAATAAATTAGGTTCAATAGTTGCTTTGGTTCTGGGTAGCACAGCTGTTAATTCGGTGTTTGCCTCTCTAAGCTAGCTAGCTGTACCTGTCTGGAGTGTCTGGGCTGCTCGGATCCGTTGAGCAGCGGGGTTCCCTCTCCCACTGGCCCGAGTTCATCCCCGCGGCTGGACCACGACACCTTCTTTGTGATGTTTGACATGATGGTGGCTAATAACCACGAGGTCAAACTATAGAGGGATAGTTGTTGATGGCTAACTACCAAAATCGGATATCCCCATGATCAGTTGTTTAACTCGTGACGCTTTGTAAGGGGCGCGTGAAAGGACAAAAGTGTGTTTGGCGCGTTGGTTTGTGGGACTTGTAGTGATTAACAGGAAATCCAACATCATACATTTTTAAGAGTTTTCTAATAGAAAAAACAAGTTATTTCAAGAAGTCTAGTGAAGGGATGATCTTTGTTCTATTTTTTTGTGAATATTGATTTCTATTGTCTCTGCTGCTGGTTGAAGTTGTGGTCGCAAGGTCTCTGGTGCCTGTCGTGGCGATGCTGTCAAACTGAAGAAGGAGTCTCACCAGGGCTAGCTGCAGTGGTGGCTTTTCCTTTTGGGTACACTGGATTTTTTGTAAAGTGAAAGAAAAAAATAAGAGTCTGCATCAAAGTGAATTTGTTTCCATTATCTGACTCCTCTTGACTCTTGGTGTTTGACAGACGAAAAAGTCTATTCTAGGTTGTGGAAAATGGACAAACGATCAAAGGAAACATCAGGTGCCCTGTTTAAAAACAAAAGAAGACAAGACACATGGCTAATGAAGGTTTCCACTAAATTTGATTAGTCTTGTCAATTAGCTTAGTATTTCATCTAAGCTCTTCCTCTTTCATCATACATATAGTCTATGCTTCAGATGCAATATATACAATCATTTTTGTCTATGTTTTTTGTTAAGTTTTATGTGACACTTAAAAAATAGAAAAATAGGTTCTTTAGTTTCCATTGATGTTCATTCAAGAAGTAAACGGAAATTACCGGAATTAATACATTCATAATTCGTGTCAGGGTTGTATTTAGCTAATGAAAAAAAGAAAAATATGGCAATTATTACAAGAGCCAGCCAGCCTTAAAAAAACACAAGCTGATAATCTGTTAAGTGTGAACTAACTTATATACTTCATCTTTTTTATTTTATTTTAACTGTCCTGTCCAACAGCTGGGCAAACAGATGAGAGCTGAAGGCCTCTTGTGTTGGACATATTTTACTTTAACAACAGGGGTTATGAGTCTTCAGACAAACCAGAGGTATGTCTGAATAAACCCCTTTTGTAATCTAGGCGAAAACTTTATTAATTTTAATCATATTTAAAAATCTTTGGTGTTGGACCGGACGGAAAAGGAGGGAGGGAAGAAGAGAGAGGGATTTAAGAGAGGGGGGGTAGTAGGGTGATGATAGAGGGGGGGGGGGGGGGGGGTAAAACCCTGAAGCAGCATAAAGCAACAAGTTGCTGGATGTTTATAATCATTACAGTCAGGTTCAGATGTAATACAAGTCTATAAGGGTGGGGCCTGTCCACACACACACACAAATGTTATAAACATACCTGTTGGCTCCAAAAATGTTCACCTGTCAACATGTACACAATAGAAATAATGTTCACACACACATACTTGTGCATTCAAACCAACTAGTGTGAAATATTTGATTAAATCATGCAAAGGTAAGCTAACACCTGTGCTCAAGTGAGTGTTTATGTTCTTCTAAAATGGATGATGGAATGTAAAAAGAAGGTGGGTTATCCCCAAACCAAGGCCGCCACCGCAGCGGCAGCTAGAATCCCCCCCAACACCCCCACGGTAGCAAATAGGATAGCCAGGGGGGCCCCCAAAGCCAGAGAGCAGGTAGGCATGGGGGGACAGAGAGTGCAAGCTCCAACCCAACCAGAAGAGCTGCCCCCCCCCCCCCACACACACACACACACACACCACCACCACCGCCATGCCAGGAGGGGGGGGGGGCAGAAGGGTGTGTTTCAACTACCGAGAAATCACAATCCTCAGCCTCCCTGGCGAAGTCAATGCCAGGATACTGAGGAGAAGAGTCCGTCTAAAAGTAAAACCTCAGATCCAGATCCAGGAACAACAGTGCGATTTCCGTCCTGGTAGTGGAACAGTGGACTAGCTTTACATTCTATTTAGGATGCTGGAGGCTTTGGGGGAGTTTGCTCATCCAGCCCATTAGTGTTTTGTGGATTTGGGGAAGGTGTCCGACCGCATCCCTTCTGGGGTCCTGTAGAGAGTGCTCTGGGAGTATGGGGTCCAAGGAGCCTTACTGAGGGCTGGCCGGTTTCTGAGGAGGAGCCCTGGTCATAAATTACCAGCAGTAAGTCGGACCTGTTCTCAGATCATCTTGGACTCCAGCTGGGCTGCCCTTTATCACCAGTTCTGTTCATAGTCTTTATGGCTATGAACAGAACTGGGTTAGAGTTAGAGGCTGGGTCCCCTGCAGAGAGCTGGGAGTAGAGCAGCTGCTCCTCCACATTAAGAGGAGCCCGTTCGGGTGACTTGAGCATCTATTTGGGATGCTCCCTGGACACCTCCCTGGGGAGGTGATCCGGGCATGTCCCACTGGGCAGAGTCCCAGAGAAAGACCGAGGACGCGCTGGAGAGACTATATCTCTTTCTGGACTGGGAACGCCTTTTGGTCCCCCCAGAGGAGGTCTGGGCATTTTTGCTGAGACTGCTGCCCCCACAACCAGGTCCCGGATGAGCGGAAGATGGATGGGTGGAAAAAAAACAGGGGGGGTTTCATTCTAACATTTTCTACAAAAAAAAAAAAAAGAATTACAAACAGGCTGGGCACTACCCTCATCTGATCATGAAAACTATAAGATGAACGTGAATTAATAATTGAAAAGCCCCAAGGTGTCCATACATGACCGGGTCCATTTGGTGATATGACGAGCACATAAACCAGTCTGTTTTGTTCTTCCTACTTTATCCACAAACATAACACAGCAAACTTTGGGGAAGTATTATGTCTATTGTCCAGTATGAACTGTTTCTCTGTTTAGTTAGTCCTAGCCTGTTTGTGGTTCTTTACTCATTAAGAAAATTAGAATGAAAAACACCCACGTTTAGATTATTTTTTTTATTGAATGCAATACACTTCTACAACAATGTCATGTGTTAATGAAAAATAATTCCATGAGTTTCTTGAACTTTGTTAGTTTTTTTAAATTGGGAAATTTTTTCAATCTTCCAATGGCGAGAAAAAATGTCACATGTGCCTGACAACTCTTCCTGGTTGTTGCATAATTTCCAATATTTTGGCAGCTTCTGATGTTTTCAGAAAATGAATAACTACTGGGGTTTTTGAGTAATGTGTAATATATAAAGTATAAATATAAAGTAATATTTGTAATTTTGTATGTTATAGCTTTTCACATAGTTGCCCAAAAAATACATTCTAATGGATCTGGATTACTATTTCATGTTTTGTTTTGTTCCCTGACGTAAAAACAAAAAGTGCCACTCTAGGTGGGAAAAATCCACAACATAATAGAATTCAACAACAGAGTACCAAAGAAGCTGAACATAAGCTACACTCCAACACTGAGTGCAGGAACAGAACCACCTAAATACAGCTCAAGCAAGAGTTTGAGGGAAAGTGTGTGTGGGGGGGGGGGGGGGGGGCATTAGCTTTGCCCTGACATTATTGTGATAGCCCTTGGAATAAATCCTTGGAACCCTGAGTGGAATTTGACGGAGTTTTAGACCCACATAAAACAAAAAACTAATATTACGAGATTTAAAGTCGTGAATTTAAGAGAAAAAAATCCTCGCAAATTTACCAGAAAAAAACACGCAAATATACGAGATTAATCGTTCAATCATTATGTTTAAGTGGAAGTGAGCATAGAGCAGCAACAAGTGAGCAGATTGACTCAACTTAATTGAACAGGTGAGCTGATTGTTTATTGATAACGTTAGAAATGTTTGGAAGCTCATTTGCTTGATTTTGATTTATTAATGTTTTATTTATTGATGGAGGTTTGCAGGATCTCTGCAGCCCGTTGATGATCATGAAGCCATCGGTTTCCCCCTGCAGCTGTCCACTTCCATCCTTTCTTCCTCCAAAGACAAGACCTCAAAGTCTGTGTGACGCTTGCGTTTGAGGAGCACTTTACGGCATTTTCAACATTCAAAGGCTAATATAACAGACTATTTACATTCATATTTGTTGTTTAATGTTGAAACGGACGTTTCATCTGGAGGAGGGGGCGTATGTACAGTTTACACATTGGTGTTCTGCGCATGACAGATTCATGACGTAAGGAGAAAAATGGACTTCTGGGTATGTGAATGAAAAAGAAAATAAAGTAGTAGTCCTCTTCACCCAAACGTGTCTCTGAGCTACTTATTTTACATATGAAACTTCGCTTTATGACACCGAACCCCAGAAAGCCAGCTCCACTGACAATAATCTGATTTTGAGTCGCCAAAAGGTTCAGAATCTCAGTTCGGTAAAGTTAGAAAGATATTCACAGATTCGGACTTTGTTTTTGAAATCTATCCGGAAATAAAGCTTCACCAAATGCTCCACATCTTTCATCTTGCTAGGCTCCTATAAAGAGACAACTTTGGTGCCTTTTACTAATCTATGACTTGTTTTCTCGAAGAAAATCGTCGTTTTCTCGTAGTTTAACAGTTATGACTTTTTTTTCTCGCAAATTTACGACAAAAGTCAAAACAAAAAAATGTAAACTGGCCCTAAAACTCTGTAAAATTTCACACATTAATTTTGAACATTTTCACATTGTTTTGACCTTTTCGTTGCTTTGTTTGTAGATTTATACTTTTTTTGTCTCTACATGTTTGATATTTTATTATAAAACAAACTATTTGATCAACATTTTTGCTGTATAATAAAGGGGACATTTACCACCCAGAATTGAATTGTCTGGACAGTTTGAGGTTCATTGTGTAACATAATCAAAAATATTATAATGTGAGGTACTATTAATACTAATATCAAGTACAAAAGGATAATTATTATAGCAGCTAACTGTAAAGCAGTAAAAATGCTCAAAAAGACCCCAGACTACTAAGAGTTAACATTTTAAAAGAAATAATCTAACATATGGATCCATAAGGTTATTGTTTAAGAGTCAATATTGGTGCCAAAAAGATTAATAGTTACACTAAAGCCAAATTGCATTGTCTTCTCAATCAGCCTAATAGTACAGTGAAACTCTGAATCTCATGGTTGATAGAATTAAACAGAAAACCCTGACCTTCCTCATTTACTCATCTAGTTTGGGAGTTCTTGCCTCTTCTTCTGCTTTTTTCTGTTTGAATGTGCTAATCCAGGAATCACACAGCGGCTCCCCCTCTTCTGCTTTTTGTTGGTAACACATTGCAACATTGCATGGTTTTATCTTTATTTTATTTTCGGTACAGTAAACCACTTCAGAAAAGGACGTTCAAGTTGACAGGCTGTAAGATGGACGAGGAAACAGCACTGCTGAAGGAAAGAGCTACATCTGCTGGATCTCAGGTTAGAAATCCACATTCTTTACTCAATGTTGGCATTTAGGGTAAAAGTGAAACTCTTATAGCTTTATCAAATGTTTTGACAGTTTGATTCCATTTTAAAGATATTTGAAGATATTGTTTCAACCATTATAAAAAAACAAGGAAACAGACTTCATATTGGATAAATTCAGATAAAGATACAAATAGATGTGATTTTCAGACTAATACCCTATAAAGATCACAAAACAAATCTCTCCAATACAAAATAACAATAGCAATAAATAATTAAAATGATTTTAAGGAGAGACTATTTCAGTGATGAGAGCACACGAATTTCTTTTTTTTTTTAAACAGAAAAAAGGTTTAATTTTTAACCATATCCTAAGAGATCAGACCCTGCATGAAAAACCCATATTTGGTCATTAAAAAAAATTCCAGATAAATAAATGATAAATGTACAATCATGGTTTTGTCATAAGTCTTACCCGTTTTTGACTTCATCTATCACCATTTTCCTTTTCACAAATTGAGGACAATTCCTTTTCTACATTGCTTTTTTTCTGGCTATCATTGCTTTTTTTCTTGTCCTCCTTTTTTATTATTCTTGTCCACTTATTTCCTTGTCATTTTCTGTGAAAAATGATGGAAAACTCATGTTTAACTAATAATGAAATTATTTGACAAAGTTCAATAAATTCCCCCAGGTAAAGCAGGACAGAACAAAACATCTGTTGTTTTCTTGATCAAAAACACATATTTATATCCAAACTTAATTAATTAGCTCATTTAAAGAACAAGAACAGACTGACATCCCTTTTGTTCTTCAGATTTTGTTTGATATAAACATGTAAATATTACTGAAGATGGTCACAGGAGGGTGTGCTCTAAAACTGGTGCAGGTTTTCTGACAGTTTGGCACATTTTATGCATATTTTAGTGTGATAAAAATTACAATGATAAAATATCTTCAGTAGATGTGTGAAATTGTGTCTGTTTTCAGTTAAAATGGATCCAATGTGCAGAATTATAGATCATATTGAGCCTTCGTCTCTGTGAGGACATTCATGAACTGAAGTTTATACTTTAATTGGATGCCTTCTGTTTCCTCCCTCAGATTAGAAATTCCAGACTTTTCCTGGCCGTGTTCTCGGCAGTCCTGGGAAATTTCAACTTCGGGTATTCCTTGGTCTATTCCTCTCCAGTTCTGCCCAAACTTAAAAGTCCAGATGCAGACCCTCGGCTCAGGATGGACACAGAACAAGCTGCTTGGTTCGGCTCCATCTACTCCCTGGGTGCAGCGGCTGGTGGGCTGGGGGCCATGATGCTCAATGATCTGATTGGACGGAAGCTCAGCATTATGACGTCCGCTGTGCCATCCACTCTTGGGTAGATGTCAGCATATTTCAGTCAAACAGTGTTACATCCCTGATCTGGGGGGAAATGGCATAAATGGGCAACATAAAGAATTTAGAAACTGGGAGGTTTAAAATGGCAGCATAGTCTTTTACTCGGGTGACTGGGAGTCACAAAACTAAGGCCAAACTAATAAACACAAATGACTGGGACAAAACAAAGTGTAGCAAAGTCTGAATTTTATTAACATTAACTCTCAAGCTTTTCAGCAGTAAAATTAATAACAAAAACAAAGTATTCAGAAAATTCACCAAAACATAGAAATTAGCAATTAGCAATAGCAATTTGGTGGACAGTAATGATGGCTTGATCATGTTTTGCTGCCATCACATGTGTGTCTTATCTGCTGTGCTGGTGCTTGGTCATGATGTCACATATAGTGAATCGAATTCTGTTCAACATCTTTACATTTTAGTAAAATAAACCAAAAATTGTATTTTCCATGATCAATATAAAGGATTTATTTTATTTTGAATCGATTTTATGATGGTAACAACTTTAACAACTTGCCTCAGACAGATCGATCTGTTTGGGTAAGAACATACTTCGATTTATCAATGAAGTTGAGGAATCATTACAACCCTAGAAACGTATTTTCTAGCACCAACAGGTTTGTGAAGTACTTTTATTTCAGTGTTTAGTACTTTCTCCTGGTTGTTCAGTAGTCATCTAATTTGCAGTGAATAAACTTAGAGTAGATTTGTTTGTTTTGCATTTTAAGCTCTATCTAAACTCTTCTACTCTGATGAACTTTAGAGACAATGATTGAGAACACAAGTGTACATAAGCTATGTGATTTTATTTGCTCTTTGCAACACATCAATCAAATGCATTGAGGTAACTTTTGCTCAAAACATCATCCATCTGCTCCTTAAAGAGGAGATGCTCTGCAAAAATAAATAAATAAACTCAGGGTAAAATTCCAATTTAGGTTAAAAAAAGACCAATCAGGTTAAAAAAAGATTACATTGGTTCATATAAATGATGTAAACCACCAACTGAATTTTTTTGTTTAGCCTTTTCTTGTATTTCTGAAAACAAAATAACTCATTTTTAATTGATTTAATAGCTCCTTTTCAGTTTAACTAAAAAAATGTTAAAATAGCCTTTTCTTATTTAAAATGAACCTTAAAACAACTTTAGTTTTTAATTACCTTTTTAAAACATGAACATAATTAAATAAATGAAGGAGGTTTCGAACAAGATTTGAGCATGAAGGATGACATAACTTTATTGTAGTCTGTGTTTTGCATGATGTGGTGTCATGTGTGTTGCAGGTACATGCTGCTGGCAGGAGCTGTGGACTTGTGGATGCTACATTTTGGCCGTTTCCTAACGGGGGTCGCTGCCGGCATGACTGCAGCATCCATTCCAGTACGTTCATTCAAGCCTTTCAAAAAAAAACGTAGTTTTCTGTTGAAAAACTTGGAACCAAGAATTATTTATTTGTCATTTTTATTAATGAGCAATGAAATTGCGTTTAGAGCATCAACAATTACCCTAGTTGTTTCCAAAGTGTGGAAGGCTCCCATTTACCAAATAAATACCCAATGAATAAATAACCAAAGTGCAACATCAGTACAAAAACACAGCAAGGACTAAACAAAATAAGACATTCAATGTCATTCAAGTCAATAGCAGCTTGACGTCCAGTTCACAGTTATTTTCGAGGTGGATATGGTTATTGTGGAGCAGGTTTGGGGGTACAGTATATACAGTCTGTTGAGATATGAAGCGGGGGATATGAAGCAATGCAATTCAGTTCACAGTTAGAGCAGGATATGGCAATTACTCAGATGAGAAGGTTGGAGAGGGGTGGGGGCGGTTGGTGGGTGGGACTGTTCAGTAGCCTGTGGATAAAAGCTGTTATTCAGTCTAATTGTCCTGGCCTGGATGGACCTTGAAGCGTGGAGATCCTGTTGGAATAAAAGTCCACAGACGGGAAGTTTCCAATTCAAACCAAAGATTTATTACACTAACAATATTTCTAATACAGATATGCGGGCTCAATCAATTTCCCTGAATGCCTATTATTAAAACAGGGCTCACATCAGGAACACAAAGAAAGAGCGCTGTTTCTATCCCTGCCCAGGGATTTATACAATGTATTGATGAATATGTAAATGCAGAAAGGAGGGTGAAGAAATCGCCTGGTCAGTGGTCTCCCTTTCCACGGCTCCCAAGGACGTTAGCTGATACGTCACCATCTGCACAGAAAGAATCCACAACACAACCTGCAAACAGCCTCCTCCCACACCATGAGTGCCTTGCACCCACCTCCGCAACCTGCCCTCCCTTGTGTCTGCTCCTCAAAACTTCAGTGGGGCCTCTCACATGTATGGCATGCATGATCTGCTGATAATGATTCTGAACCAGTTCTATGGGTTATATATTCTTCATTCTGTACCTCCTTCCTGAGGGCAGCAGGTGGAAGACATGGTGGGCTGGATGGTGCTGGTCACGCAGGATGTTGTGGACTCTCTTTAGACAGCAGGTGGTGTAGATGTTACTCATCTCTGGAAGACTGGTCCCAATGATTTTCCCTACTGTTTTCACCACCTGTTGGAGTCTAAGCTGATCAACATTTGTGCAGCTTTAAAACCACACTAAAAAAACATGTCAGAACGCTGCTGATGGCATAGTTGTAAAAGTTCACCATCAGCTGCCTGGAGATTTCACCAGTCTTTAGTTTCTTCAGGTAGTGAAGGGGTTGTTGGGCCTTACCCACCACTGAGGCAGTGTCTGGACCCCATGATAGGTCCTCTGTCATAGTTACCCCTAGAAATGTAAAATTAGTCACCCTCTCAAACATCTCCGTCCCAATGTCTCTGTGCTGATGTTTTTTACTACATCTGCAGAAGCCGACAATAATTTCCTTGGTCTTTTTTATGTTTAAGATCAAGTTGTTATTGTTCAACCATGACACCAAGTGTTGCACTTCTTTCCTATAGTCCCTTTCATTATTGTCATTGATAAGTCCAAGCACTGTAGTGTTGTCAGCAGACTTGACAATTAGGTTGGATGAA
Source organism: Oryzias latipes (assembly GCF_053564925.1). NCBI lineage: Eukaryota > Metazoa > Chordata > Actinopteri > Beloniformes > Adrianichthyidae > Oryzias > Oryzias latipes. The sequence continues at coordinate 9,211,885 of NC_136244.1, forward strand.
AATGATGAGCGACAGTCATATGTGAACAGAGAGTAGAATGAAGGGCTCAGCACACACCCTTGGGGAGCCTCTGTATTGATTAAAAACCGTAGATGAAGTGTACTTTCCCAATAAAACAATTTGTTTTGCGGTTGGTTAAAAAATCTGCAATCCAATTGCACAGTATGGTGTTAAGTGCAAGATGCTATACCTTGAACCTTGAACGGCCAAATAACATTAAAGGCTGAACTGTTGTCAACAACAAGAAGCCATGCATAGGTGTTCTTACCAAGCAAGAAAAGTAAATTAAATTATGCCTTTTTTGTACATGTTTTTAACGGGCTAGCTCCAGAAAGGCACAGGAAGGATTTTCCTTAGGGTCAAATGCATAATTTAAAAAAAGAAAAAAGTAGCTCTGCTGGTATTTCTGGTATTTAGTTTGTAACAAAACATTGCAAATTATACAAAATTGAAACTTGTTGAAAAGGTTAAATATGACCTGCCTCCCATGCCTTAAAGCCAAAAATATAAACCCTTTGCCTTTGCCTTCATAATAACTGCAAATTCTTAGCATTGCTTCCAGCAGTACTATTGCTTTTGCTTAGAGGTAACTTCATCGAAAGGGGTTGATTAAAATAAAAAATAAAAACAAAAAAATGTAAGTCTTCATTTTTCATTCCATAATTTTTTTTAATTAGTGGACTTAAATTGAGAACACAAAGAAAAACATTTCACCATTGTGCATAAAATCGACACACTAAACACTGTCCATTTTGAAATGATGTTACACTTGCAGAATTCAAGATAGATTCTTTATTAAATTATATTACTAATTCTAGATGCCACAAGTGTTGGTGTAATTTGAACTGTATGTTAGAACTTTGAACTGAATCGTAGGGAAAGTGAATCATTGCATCCGTACTCCATACGTTTGTTTATGTTGAAAATGTCAAACAGTACTGTACTAAATTTAATATATTTAATATTGTTTAATTACAGCAAGATTAGTATTGAACGGTTTTTCTTCGTGGTTAATTTACTTTTTAGCAAATTAAAAATGAATTTTTTGTGTTACATTGAACTGAAACAAAACCATGACCCAAAAATGGAGGTTTCCGTAGGCCTATCCGTATTACCAATCAAGTTGGCTGTAAGTGAATGAATGTTGTTTGTGGTTTACGAATGACCAATAAGGGGTTTATTCTGTGTTTCTGCTTCAGGTGTACATTTCTGAGATCTCCCACAAAGGAGTGAGGGGAGCTCTGGGCTCCTGTCCTCAGGTCACGGCTGTGTTTGGGAGTCTGACTCTCTACGCTCTCGGTGTGTGTCTCTGCTGCAGAAACTGAATGTTAAAGGGGTTGTTTTTATTACACATGTTCAGCTGTTTTTCCTCAGACACAGCAGATGCCTATCAGTATAAAAACAAACTTTTATGATAATCACAAAAATCCTGTACATCAAAGAGTTGACAGAAAATTAAATTTTTTTGGAATTGAGATGTTTTTTAAACCCTTCAAGAAATCAAACTAAAAAATTGAAATTTATAGTATTAATTATGGCTGATTTATTATGCTTTTTTCTTACAATATTAGTTTTCCATTCAAAAAATTGACTCCAGGGAAAAAGCACCTTATTCACTCACTGTCTCTAATTTGATGCACAATTTGTTTTTAGCATGATGTAACTGTATCATAAATAATTAATTGTCAACAATTTATTTCATTCTTTCAATACAGCAATTAGTCATTTAAAAAAGAAAAACAAGAGATGAGTTAATATCACCATAAAGTTTTTAAAAATTAGCAAAACATTTCCCTTCAAAAATTGTTTGAGAGATTTCACAGAGGCAGGTGTTTTGAAATGAGCAGGAAAATACCTTCTGCTGCCTCTAGTGGAAAGACGATAAACTACACAGCAGAAAACATGGACAAAGTTATATTCAATGGGTTTTTAAGAAAAGTTTTGATTATGCTATATAGATAGGGGTCTCAGAAATCAAATATGATAAAATTGGTTATATTAGGTTAAAGAAAAGAAGCAACAGTTGTTTAATTATTAGTCCTATGAGCTTTTTTCCCTTTTTGCAGGTCTGGTGGTGCCATGGCGTTGGCTGGCAGTGGCAGGGGCTGTGCCAGCTATATTGATGGTTGTGCTGCTCACATTTATGCCCTCCTCCCCTAGAAGACTCCTCTCCCTTGGCCGGCAACAGCATGCAGAGAAGGTCCTCCGCTGGCTTAGGGGAAATCACTACAACACCCACAGCGAGCTAAGGGACATACAGGTGGAAGATTAGCACAGGCTTTTATTTTGACAGCTTGCAATAATCTTATGTGGCAGATCAGATCTAATATGAATGATTTCACCAACATAGGAGAGCATTGACAGTCAGAAGACAGTCAAATGGTCCCATCTCGCCACACCCATCTACTACAAGCCAATCCTTATCTCAGTGATGATGCGTTTTCTGCAACAGATGACAGGCATCACACCAGTCTTGGTTTATCTGGAGCCCATTTTCGCAAAAAGCCAAGTGTCAATTGAGCCAAGGTTGTGCATCAAACAAACAGCATTTGGTTTGTTCTTCTGTTCTTGGTTCTAAACACAAATATCAACTTAATTTCCCTTAGGTACGATGCTGCAATAGTGGGGGCAGTCCGCCTCTTTTCTGTTGCCATAGCAGCATTTTTGATGGACAAAGCTGGACGAAAAGCCCTGCTGTACACCTCCAGTATGCTAATGTTCCTGGCCTCCCTGACCCTAGCCGTCGCCTCTCACACCACGACCTGCCCTCCGGGGCCTTCTCCTCCGAACCATACAGTGCTGGGCTATGGCACCCATGAGGACATGGCCGTCGCCTTTCAAAGCAGCCAGCAAACCGCCGCAGGCCTCATCCCTCTCGTCTTTACTGTGGTGTTTATATTTGGTGAGTTTTCAAAGGGGTTTCCCTAAAATGCAATGCTTTTTCCAGCCTCTTGTATTACAGCTTAAAGCTGTATTAAAGGTAAGGCTTTGCAGCAACAACTTTCAGTCACTCCAATTCATTTTTAGGGTTTTTGGTTGGATCTTTGGTATGTCGTTTTCTCTGTAACACGGCTTGAGTCCTCATAAGTGAACTCGAACTATTTTGCTTATTATTTATTGTTTATAATAAAAGATGTTGCTGCTATTTATGAATCTGGGATTTTACTAATGCTATGGTCACATATACAACTGTGACCGCACAATGGGTAGGAATCGGCAGAATCTTTAAGACGCCTGATTTTGTAAAACATCATTTGCATGGTCATGAATGCAGATGGCGGCAGTCAGTCAGGCGGGGATAACAGTTATACGAAATTGGGCAACAGCTGGGCGGCCACAGGCATGTGGCAGCAAGATTGCCAGCATGTGCCAAGATGTTCCATCACCCAATTTGGTGATGGCACAATTTGGCCCAATTTGACCCACAGTAGCCGGGATCGCCAGATTGTCGTCCAGTCATCTCGGGGCCCCCGGCCCATCTCAACAGCCCTCATCGAGTACCCGTGCTGCTACCGCACAATTTCTAACAATTGAACAATGGCAGTTATACTGCACCGGGGCAGGGGGTGGCTGGAGGGTGGCAGCCTGATATTGGCCGATCATAAGACAATTTTGGGGAACTTGGAGACCCCACCATCAGTCAATTATCACGCTGCTGTCTTTCTGCTGCCCGCCCATCACTGGACTGTCACAACCCAACCCTAAAATGTGCTCGGGTGGCCACTTCCTGATGTCAAAAAATCATCCGTTTCATTTGAACTTTTTCTTATGACCCAGAAAGCCGCAGTGTGTAAAAATCAACTGCCGCCTCCCAATTGCAAATGCCACCGCGCAGCCACATGCTGAATTTGCTGAAAAACTTGCATTTAGGCCACTGCATGGTGGCCTTTTGACCTATGTGTCTCTAAAATTTAGATAATTTATTTGTATGGTGCCTTCAAATGACCACAGTCAAACAAGGCGTCGTACACTAAATCCAGAAACATTAAAAACAACACCAAAAGTAAAAATGATAAATGAGTATTATAAAAACACAAGAGAAATGCAAAATAAACTATAAAACACACCAGCAGAGCAGAGTCTCATGCTCTGTCGACAGCCTGGCAATAAAGACAGGCTTTGAGAAGTTTTTAATAATAATAATAATAATAATGGATTGGATTTATCTGCGCTTTTCAAGTCACTCAAAGCGCTTACATTGTGTCCATTATTCATTATTCATTAAACTTGTTTATTCTGATTATCAGTTTAATGACAAGGCTAAATGATAAGGCTAAATGCAAACCATTAATATTAAGAAATGTTGTCAGACTAAGGATATGGAAATTAAAAAATATGTAAAAACTGTAATTTCATTTAAAGTAAATTTCATTTGTAAATCTTTTAAATTCACAGATAAGAAAGAAATGCTGCACGTCATGTTTGTAGTTTCTTTTTGTGTAACAATTGTTAAAACATTTTATCACAAAATACTTAGTTTCTAAAATAAATTAGTGAACTTTTTTTATATTAAAAACTGGTCCTTACTCAGACTGCTTTGTTGCTGTTTGAAAAACACTCCCAACTGTCCCTACGGCTTTTTCTTTTGAAAATCTCACCCCGTTTTTGACAAAACATGAAAAGCCACATTTGTTTATTTATGAGGTTTTGCTAGGCGGAACTGGTTGTTAAGTTGTCACACCCATCTCAGTGAAAAAAGTCTCAGTCATCAGAATGTTTGTTATCTCGCAGGATATGCCATGGGATGGGGCCCGATCACATGGCTGCTGATGTCTGAGGTGCTCCCGCTGGTGGTCAGGGGGAAGGCCTCAGGACTGTGTGTGACCGTTAGCTGGCTGACAGCCTTCGCCCTCACCCACGCCTTCACTCACCTAGTGGACAGCTACGGGCTGTACGTCCCTTACCTGATTTTCACAGTGGTGTGTGTCTTCTGCTTGCTGTTCAACGCTGTGTGCATCCCGGAGACAGGTGGACGCTCACTGGAGGAAATAGAGAACTATTTCAGGACGGGACGCTCTTTCACCATTACCAGGAGTGCATCCACCTTACAGTCTCACTGAACCATCTGACCTTTGTTCTACAAATTCTAGAAAGTGAGGTAGATGCATATGGAGCTACTACTTATTTAACAAACATATGTTGATGTTGGTTTTGAGTTGTTCCATGATATTATAGCTTTGACTGACCAGAACACTTCCTGCCAAAATACCCATCATTTTACTACTTTTATTTCTTGAAAATTTGCCTTTTTTTATGTGACTTTATGCGGGCATATTGGTCCAATCTATCTATCTATCTATCTATCTATCTATCTATCTATCTATCTATCTATCTATCTATCTATCTATCTATCTATCTATCTATCTATCTATCTATCTATCTATCTATCTATCTATCTATCTATCTATCTATCTATCTATCTATCTATCTATCTATCTATCTATCTATCCATCTATCTATCTATCTATCTGCAATGTGGCTCAATGTAGTAACACACAAACGCAACAACACACAAAGGTTTAAAGACTAGTTTAATTCAAATGTGTAAACACAGATTTGCTAGAGCACATTAGCCAATTTATTTTATTTTTGTGTCATTTTCCTTATTTAATTTAACACTATGTATATATATATATATATATATATATATATATATATATATATATATATATATATATATATATATATATATATATATATATATATCTTCTCACCTTAAAGTACTTCACACACACGTTATATAGAAATGTGCTTTTGAACAGATACTCTGTAGAGCAGGCGTCTGCAACCTGAGGTTCCAGAGCCACATGCAGCTCTATTTTCCCTTCATTGTGGTATTTGGGTTTGAAGAAAAATGTAAATGGTTTGAATGAATAATAGTTTAGTGTATTAAGTTTGTGGTGGTTTATTACTGTATCAGAATAGCTTAATAAAGCACATATTCTGCTACACAACAGCGTCTTATTGTTGTTCAGAGGCAAAGTATATAACTGCATTTACATGTTTAGATTTTTTTTAAAAAGAATCCTAGCCTAATGTTGGCATGTTTTAAAAGATTGCCTAAGTCATAATGGAAAATATCATTGTTGACTTGACTTTCTTAAATATTTAATTCAAGCAAAACTGCTCTAGCAGGAGGATCTTATTTGAGACAGGGTTGACCTTATTTTAAAATGAACTTGTATGTGCAGCTGCTAAAAGTAATATGAATTAAAATATTTAGAAAAATCTCAGTTATAATTCAATCATTGTAAACATTTAAAAGCTACTTTTAGTAATGAATGCCTCAATGACCACAAAATATGTGTATTACAGCCTCTTGTACAAAAAATGTAACAGGTGTATTTTTCTAAAAAAAACACAAAAATTAAATGGAGCTGAGCAGCTCTTGCTGGGATTTTGTTGATAAGAAACTGACTCAAATGGCTTTTGTAGTGGTACAGGTTGCATCCAGATTTAGAGTATCACAAAAAAATCTATTTAGGACTCATGACGCTGTATCTGTCTTTATTTTTACTTGTTTGTTTAGTATTAAAAGTGTTAAAAACTAACCTGGCGGAGCGGACACAAAGAAAATTTGTTTGCACAGAAAAAGAAACCTATCTACTGCTTTCTTTTGCACCACAACAGCAAAGGGGACAACTTTTTGTGACTATTTTATAATAAAAAATAAAGTTTAAGCGTGTCAACTAACAGAACAGCAGCTGAAAAAACTGGTTCATCAGAGAGCTGGAAGTAATGTCAACACGCTCAGCAGGACGCATGACATACCAGAGGGTGAACTCAGACACATGGTTCAGTTTTTCCAACAATTTCCAAAATTGGACTTGGGCCATTTACAGTAAAACACAAAAGACTGATTTTACGACAAATAATTGATCATATATTTAAGGTTTTCTCCTTTAAACACAAAATTAATGTCATGTTGTCTTGTTATGAAACTAAATTTGGCAAAAAGAAGCAATTCGTTGAAACCTGGTTACATTCCTGAAATAGGCCCACGTATGTGTCATGCCATTTGCACTTCTTACTAATGCTAATAGCTAATTAACTTTTAGTAATAAGCAAAGAATTGTTTACATTCATCACAGGAATGGAACAATTGCTCAATGACGATAAGACAAATATACAGTCACTGATTTTATGTCAATCACCTAAAAATATGCTATTTCAACTATGAAAGTTGTGGTGCTTGTGAGAAAAAAAAGCAATGATACCAAAGAAAGTTGTGTCGCTAAAAACAAAGATTGACCTCTCATCACTTATTTTAGAGTGGCTGACGCGGGTTATTTCTGGACCTGTGACTCCGCCCACACCTCCTCAGGTATTGCCAAAAAAGATTTGTGCTGCTGATGGGTATCTACTGTTTGTATTGTAAACACTTACTCTCATTCTGGCACTTAAAGGACAAGAAAAAGAAGGGAAAAAATGCAAGTGTAGCATATGAACATGTGTTCAATAATAGTTGGATTCAGGCTTTATTAGAAAATCAATGTCCTGAAATAACCGTAAACCGTAAACCATAAATATGTAAGAAGTACATAATAAAACATTTCTAAGGTGTCAGTGCTCTTCAATTTTAGATGACTTATTAATAAATCTTCATTCATTTCACAATGTCAAAATCAAATAAAAGATAAGAAGAAAACATAGCAGTCTTCCAGATTTTGTCTGTAAATTCATCTATAGTACTGTTCCTGTTTGCTGTATCTCATCTCACTAGGAAGGAATTTGTTGCACTCTATTACACAATACTGCTTTTGTACACTCTTGAAGCCTTACGAAGACTTTGTGCACAATGAAAAGTTCCATCTATAGTGTGGTCAATGGGGCTGCTGGTGCAACAGCAATGTGTCTGGAACTTGTCCTCTTCAAAACTTTTGAAGCATGCACCACATTATGATTTTTTTCTGAAGACACTGTAGTGATAAAAGCCAAATCCACTCAAAAAGCAAAACTTACATAATAGGAGAAAGCATGCTTTTCTGCACAGTGAGAAGCAACCAATTCTACAATGAAATGTAAAAAATTGTATTTCCATGAACCAAAAAACTTGTTTTGTCCACTCAGCTACTGAGTAATTCACCTTTTTAAATGCGACTTGGATTTAATTTGAAGATTTCATCACTCCGCCTTTTTAGAGCTCCAGGGTAAACAGTGCTGGGGATGGTTTGTTTTTAAGAATGTTGCTTGTCTGGCCCATCAAAACACACAATCACCTCACCCAGTTGACATCAAGCTGAGCCAACACCCAAACTCTCTTGCACCGCCTTAGATTCTTCAGATGAATGATTTAGGGTAACAGAAATGAAAAGGGGGGGGAGGAAAGCACTCTCAACTTAGTGAAAATGTTGTAGTGTAGTGTAAAGTGCCTTGGATAGCACATAAGTGAGCCACAGGTGAAACTATTTTAGTGTTTCAAAACTACAATCATCTTGTGATCAAGTGGTCTTTATTTATAATTATGCAATTTTTAGCCTAAATTAAACCTCTAATTAAACCTCTAGTTTTCTAAGACATAGTTTTCTCTGAGTTGTGGGTGGAACTGTTGGTGCAGAGTAAGCCTACCCCCATTTCCCATCATCCATCTGTCTACTCACTCTCCCGCTTGCTTACAGCCCCTTACAACCCCAACCTAACATTACAGGTGCAACAAAAATGGCAAGCAATATCAGAGCTAGTACAGTTTAGAGCCAGTTACCAGCTCAGACAAGGAAAATAAAGGGAAATGGATCTGTCTGTAAGTGGATGCATTGAGATTAACCCTTGTGCTATCTTAGATGACCCCACCCTTACATTGACGTGTTCCCTCTACCATGACAAAGGTGGATAAAGGTGGAAAGATTTCATGTAATACTTGGACACCAGTGAAGATCACAAATCATTGAAGAATAAAGGTTTAACGCACTGTCTAGTGGGTCTAGACCACCCAACTCCCAATGTTAAAGTACCTAGGACAGCACAAGGGTTAAGCGGAGCAGGGAGTTCATGATTCACCGACTGCAGTACCTGCGTCACTGCTACAGGCGTTTTCCAAAGGCATTTTTTCGTCCACTCCTGATTCACAGCAATTTGAATAAAGACATACTCAGAAAATCAGTTTTAATTTTAATCTTCTTTATATATGTCGTTTCATGGGAAAAAGACTAGAAGAACATATTAAAAACACCAAAAACACAATTTTCATCACACTGGGTCTAAGAAATGGCACAAGTTTGATATGTCAGGCTGGTCATGGCAATCTGGAAGGGAAAAATCAACATATATTAATTGCAAGTCACTGAACTTGAATAACTTGCACCCACAAACATGTAATTTGTAGGGGCATGTGTTGCCTGAAGGTTGGTATTATATCCATGCCCCTTTAGGCATTACTTCATGTCTAGTACACAAGAACAAAGAAAGAAAAACCCTTTGCATAAAATGTTCAGTGGAGTTTTCAGCCTATTATTTTAGGAAAATGATCACATTCAATTCTCCAAAACTAGTGTTACTTTTAGGAAAGCGCATCCAGGAGCTGATGTAAATTGATTTAATGCATTTTTCTATTGGCTCAACATCGGGCTAGTCTGCATGGAGGAACTATTTTTTTGGGCAATTGACTATCCATTATTCCATCCTAAGTGAAGTGAACTGGAGCAATAATGCTTATCACTAAAATTTAATCTATGGGTAAAGTTTGATTTTTGGTGGGTGGGGTTGACAGAGAATTGGAATTTCAGCCTTAGTTACCTATACATATAAGTTGAGGCACAAACGGTTGAATAACAATTTTTGGAATCTAAATGTTTTGTTTGTTTAATACCTTTTAAGCAGATTTGTTCTTTGCCAACACTGACTAGAAGGAAACAGGTTATTCTCTCCTGAGAAAGTGACACATAGATCCACTCCCTTTGATAATCTCAGAGAAACAAAAAAAGTTATAACAGAAGATATGAGCGAGTTCTGATATAGACATCATCACCACAAGCTGAGTCATTTTGCTGCCTTGTTCATTGTTTTTCAAAAGGGTGGGGCTGTGGGAGGGCACTGCCAAGGCCTTTGGAGATACAGGTGAGACAGGTGGAAGTATCACTCCCAATCTGTGAGAAGTCATTGTGAGCAGCAGCAGCTTCCACGCACCTCTCCATACGAGACCGCAACACTTCACTACGGTAAGCCTGAGACATTCATTTATAGAGAAGACATCTGCAGGAGTATGATATGAATGAAGATATTCAACTTTTTGCTCTTGTTTATGAAGAAAAATGGCTTTTCCAAATTGTTTTTTGCACAAAACCTGTTGAACCTAAGTTTTAACTAATTGTTTTACTGAAGGCTCATATAGATTTCCCTTGAAAATCTTTCCTAAATTTTAAAAAGAAAACTGAACCAAACAGCATCATTGAGGAGAAACAGACAAAAAAAACGTTGGATCTTTTCATGGACTTTTACTTTTAGATATATGTGGACACATGTGATCAACTACACTCTGACGTGTGACTGATTTTAAAAACAAAAAATGAGTTCAAAACAAACATTAATAATTTAATAATTTGTTTTATCTACAAAAACACACAAAAAATTATTTTGGGGAGCATTTAAACCTAATAGTTTATAATCCTAAATGTTGTGATTTAGTATTTACTGCTAAACCCTTAAGGGGGTGAAAATGTGTCGTGTTATGAAAGGGTTATGAAAAAATGTTACGTACTCTCCTGACTAAAATTAATATTACTGGAAAAACGGGTAAAGTGATGAGAGAGCGATCTGTCTTGTGGTATTTTAGTCTTTCCTTTATCTTATCAGTCCTGAATGCCTTTAACCATCGGATTGAGCACATATGGATGCCACAATCGTACACTGACCCACGTGTTTTAATGTGTACACATGACGATTATTACTGTCAGAAGGATCAAGCTTTTAGTTCACCTGTTGACTTGAAATCCTTCTAGTTAAGCATCTAAAAACCTGATTGACTACAGTTCTTACAGCTTCCCCTATCCCCACTCCTTTTTTTTCTTTTTTCCATGAGCTGGATTGGCGACATGCCAAATTTAATGTCACATTCAGAGAGAACACATTGTTTTAACCCATCCTTCACTCCACCCCTTCTCATGAGATTGCAAGTATGTCAGCAATGCGACTGGTGGACTTTTCAAGCGTCCCACCCGATCCCCACGTCCAACATTAGCTAGATGATTCAGGATGTCAGCAGGTCACGCAGTAATCGAGTAAAAAAAAAAAACAGCAGCAATTTTCAGATTTCTTTTTTCAGATGCCAGATTTTGCCAATTTAGGTCGTACATATTAGTTTCAAGTTAAGTAAAACAGAGCATTAAATATAAAAGAATTGTTGAAAATCTTGTCTCCTAAATTGAGATTATGCATCAATAGTAGGTCTTGAAGTAGAAAGGAATATTATGGATTTTAAGAATTCAACTCTAATAATCAAAATTCTACGTTTTGAGTTTTTTTACTGGGTCATTTAGTTAGTTTCTACAAAACGTCCTAGTTTAGATCAAAAGGATGGAGATAATTAGTAGAATCTATTGAGACAAATAAAAGTAATTTAAATTTAAACTGTTGGAAAGTTTTTAGAAATTTAGTTGCTTAATACACAACATGTACGGGTAATACAGTCGTTTAGACCCTCTTTACTAGTGGCATTCTTGTATCTGGAATAAACAGACGCTCCTTTCGCAGCAGTTATGGTCATTACTTGGTAAGTTTCTTTCTTCCTTCTCAGTCTGCCAGTAAGTCTCATTTCCTCTTCAACTCATCTGCTAATTAGTTTTTATCCTAGGCAATTATCAAATGTTGGTTGTCATGGTTACTGCAACAGAAGAAGAACACATCAGTCAAGCTTCCTATAGAGATGAGACAACATGTCCAGAACCTGCGCAGCTGAAGAACAGTAGAGCTGTTCCATCTTTTACACAGATCATCCTGAGCACATTTGGGTGCCACACCTTTATCTGTGACACACAGAGAAAAATGCAGCCCTGTGGCATTCCTGCACCAACATTTGGGTGTTTACCGGCCCTTTGTTTCTTGTCCATGACACAGGGACAAAGCCGTAACCTTTGGCTGATCCAAACCACATCCACCTGTGCTGAGATGAGGCCGCACCCTGGCACGCTATTCATAAAGGCCCTAACGTCTCTGGGACAGCTTTCATGCATGTCCGTTTTAGAAGTGCTCATAGTTTGGTCTGAAACTCAGAACTCATTCATCATCTTGACCGTTTTTTCCCTTTCGGCGTCACGGGGCTGGCGGAGCCTATCCCGGCCACTTGTGGGAGAAGTTAGGGGACAACCTGGACAGGTTGCCAGTCTGTCGCAGGGTAGAATGTCCACAAACACACACCCATTCACTCTCACACCTAGGGACAATTTTTAAGAGTTGCCAATTAACCTATAAAGCCTGTTTTGTTGAAGCCGGAGACCCCGGAGAAAACCCACACATGCACGGGGAGAACATGCAAACTCCACACAGAAAGGTCCCCCATTGATGTTGTTTTTTCATGTCCCCCAGCCGGGACTTGAACCGGAGGCCTTCTTGCTGTGAGGCAAGAGCGCTAACCACTGCGCCACCGTGCCGCCAAAAACTGTGAACTGTTTTACTCAAATTAGTGTAAGTTAGGACTGAACCGTTTTCTGGTCTTAGTTTTTAGGTAAAAAGTCCTGAAAGTCCTAAAGTCCTAAAATTCCTAGAATCTAATCTGAGACCATTTGAACAAAATATTTACTAAAAAAACAATTTAACCAATGTGGTCACCATTGAAAAGCAAATTAATGTAGACACTTGTTACGCTTTTTCGTTATTTGGAGGTTTAAACTTGTGCCTCATATGTCCAAGACAGATGAAGGTTTTAGTTTTTTTTAATCTAAATTATATATCTAAAGATATATATATATATATGTGTGTGTATCATTAAAAATGTAGCTGTTGATGATAATAAAAACATTATGAAGAATGCATTGCAAACATTAAAACTAATACCTATCCTCAAAAATAAAAGCATCAAACTGCTTAAAGCACAAAAGTATATTCATTAGTCAAATTTAAAGTTTAATTTCCCAAAAATATCAATGTAATCCAGATAAGATTATGATTTTCAAAATCAAAAGATGTTACTATCATTTCTTTTTTAATTTCTTGCCAAAGTTTTAAACTAAGAAGTGCTGCCACCCAGATAATGATGTCTTTTACTGCACTTTTGTACATTTTTGTTTTTCATCCAACAACGATTTTTCTTAAACTGTTTGATTGTTTTTTTTATAGTCACAAGTTTGGAATTTTTAAATAAGTATTTACAATGTTTCCGTTGGGCAAAAATCTATTTCGAAACAGCAAAATAAATCTTTTTAAAGGAATCGATTGCCCAAAAATTATGAAACGTAAGACAGAATGTGAGCTCTCTGTCCCAACATTTAAATTCCACATTATTTATTGTTCATTTTGCAGCACAAAGGTTGAAAAAAGATGAGTTTTTCACACTGAAAAGCCATTATTTACCTTCACAAAGCATGAACAAACATGAGAGTACATTGTAATACCTGCAGATTTTTATCTTTCTTTGAACTCAAGGGAAACAAAAATGTGCCTTTAACAAATCTTTTTCTTAAGTTTATGTTGGTGCCTACCGATTGCTGTGACCTCACCTGAAATTTAGCTCCAGTTTCCTGGAAACACGAATTAACCAGTACATGGGATTAATTTTATTTGAAATAAAGAAGTGGAATATTTAACAATCAATATTTTGCTTAACATTTTATGTAAAGATGTGAAGAAATGTGTTTTTTTTATTTGTAAAGAGTCTTACGTTTGTGTCATAAAACATTTTCTCTCTTTTCTCTTTCTTTCTCCAGCATTATGAATACAAATGAAACAAGTGATCCTCCTTCATACCTTGAACAAGGTACAACTAAGTGCGCACATACATTTACAGTCATCCCTAATAAGTGTGTCACTAAAAATCCTGCTCCTCTTCTATCTTGTTCCAATTGACCTCTTCCTAATGGTTTGGTCCAGGCAGTGGAGTGAAGGTGTACCATGTCCACACCCCATTCACCCATGTTCCATCAGAGTCTCAACAGGAACCTCAACCTACAATCATCAGCGACAAACACAGTAAGGTCCAAAGCGTGTGTAGCCTCGGTGTCAAAAAACGTGCCGTTGTCTTTAAGTCTCTCTGTCTTTCTGTTAGGGTTCACAACCACAAAAGAAATCTCTGGGTCTCATCTCGAAGCTGAAAAGGGCAACAAAAATTATGCGAAATACGATGTGGGCTTGGGCCGTTCTCCCGGCATGACAAACTGCCCTAAGTGCGAGAGACAGGTCGAAACTGTCGTGGACTACAAGGCAGGGACCTATGCCTGGCTGATGTGCTTACTCTTCATCTGCTGCGGGTGAGTCAACCTGGGCACCAGCAAGAAAAAAAAAGATTCCATTTGAGGAAACTCATTAAATCAAAAGAAATATATATAGGATGTGTTCCATGACCTCACCCCCTGAAGTCTTTTGATGCAAATATGTTTTAAGCCACTTTTGCTCAAAATTACCTTAATTTAGCATCTATTTGAAAGCCAAAACATGTCAAATATTTTCTTGAAAGCTGGTAATAAATTCAGGCAAAAAGTGGTTAAGGAACCGAAAAAGAATGGGCACTTTGAAAAATATGGTCATGATGCTTTAGATATATATGAATAATAAAACAAAAACTTATAGTGAACCATTCATGGTTTTTAGAGGTTTGCAACATCAAAAACTGAAATTGGGGTGGAAAAAAAAAAGTTTTAGTATCCTAAGTTATATTTCAGTTAACATTTACCCAAAATGCTTTGTGAGGCTCCATGTTTATAATAGTCTCTTAGTTCAAGGGTCTGCAACCTGCTACACGTGGCTCTTTTACACCTCCTTTGTGGCTCTCTGATTAAAGAAAAACAAAAAGGCTTTAATTTTAAAAAGTAACTGTAATCTACAAAGTAAATAGTTCAGTAAAACTGAGTAACAATGTTTTTTTAAACTTTATTTAAGTTATTCACAGAATTAATTACAAGTCAACTAAAAAATTTAGACCCATTTCTGTATCTCGTGTAAAAAAGAAAACTTTTTTTTTCTTCAAATCACTGACATTACACTTTGCTACATGTGCTGAATTGAGGTGATCCTATGTCACACAGGGTGTCTCCTAACCCTTGTGCTATCCTAGGCACTTTAACATTGGGAGTTGGGTCATCTAGACCCACTTGACAGTGCGCTGAACCTTTTTTCTTTAATGATTGGTGATCTTCACTGGTGTCCATGGATTACATGAAATCCTCTCCACCTTTTTCCACCTTTGTCATGGGAGGAATAACACATAAATGCAAGGGTGGGGTCATCTAAGATAGCACAAGGGTTATTTTGACAGGCAGAACTTCTGTCAAAAGTTATGAACTATTTCACAGTTTCAAAAAAGGTTATTTTCTCTTCATGTTTATTGTTTTATACATGCCCCAAAATAACAGGTTATTCATATTTATATTCATGTTCACAATAATATTTAATAATAACATAGATACAAATTCTAGTCCAATTTTTCTAAATTATGAAATCAGATTTTGTCGCTGCCTTTTTGGTTTTTGTAAGTGAAACATTGACCTGAGAGGCTCTTTAACTATTAAAGGTTGCAGACCCCTGTCTTAGTTCCATTGATTTTATTCGAATTAATTTCTTTTATAATGAACATGTTCCGGTAATTTATTGAACGTCCAGTACAGTATATCTAATGTAGTATACATGCATGTAAAGATATTTTCCTCAAACAAATAAAAGAGTGAAACAGTTTTGCAATGTTTTGTAACCATAAAACATTAAAATAAAATAAAAATAAAATAGGGGTCTGCTTATTAGAAGTAATATATTTCAAGGGTTTAAATAATTGATTTTGATAACTTTTAATTATATATTTTTTATTTTTCCAAGGGCAAATGTAGTGTTAATTCTATTTCTTTCAACTGATTTCCTGACCATTGTCTCTAATGTGATATTTTGCCTAAATTGTGCTTCAGTTGAATGGAAAATTGAGTCATTAAAGATAAAAACAATCTTATGTTTGGATTTTTCCCCCCCAAACATGTCTATAATATGTTTCTATGTTAGTTTCACTGAATTAATCTTTGGTGTCTCTTTGATGCAGGTTGATTCTGTTGTGCTGCCTGATCCCGTTCTTTATGAATAGCTTCAAAGACGTTTATCACTCATGCCCCAACTGCCACAAGATCCTGCACATCGAGAAGAAGAAATGCTGTGAATGACAGGGAGGAGGACAAAAGGAAAATTAGAAAAATAACCTGCAAATGTTGTCTTTAGCACCAAAAAATAGCAGAAATAGCATCTTCCATCACTGACAGATAAATATAAATAAACCTATTTTTATGGACGCTGTAATTAACCAAAATTTTTTTAATAATCTCCATATGATTTCCAATAAACTGAGAGCAATTGTGCTTGCGGGGGAAACGGGTCAAAGAACACCACTTGCACTTTCATAGTTTTTTAACTCTTACATTGTCAATATTTACATTTAGAATGAAGGCCTTGTACATAGACTAGTTTGAATCCCCTGTCAGGGAGACATGTTTAAAGCAAACCAGAGGAAAGCTGCCTCATCCACAGTTTCTTTATTTTTTGCACAAACACATTTTTTGTTTCTTTTTCTGGTTCTAAGAAGGAAACACAACACAAAAAATAAATAAAATGTGTGTAATATTTATTGGATGTCAGCCAGAAAGCTACTCTTTTGAGGAATCTGATGTTTTCTTCATCACAATGAAGATCAACATGATTTATTACTGTACATTTGTTAACAGCTACCAGAATACATAGCATTAATAATAACTTGATGAACTACAGGGAGACATGCAATAATAAGCAAACAAAAAACATTTTATTTGAAAAAAAATGCTTTTTCTGTTTTATCAATCTGAAAATAAATATGCATTTTTTCTTTATCTCAACAATGTGTGATAGAAACCTTGCAAAATACTTTGATCCTGCTAAGCAACTGAAGTTCCGTTATTTGCATTGAATAATTATTTGAAAACATTGTTGCTCCTAAGAAATATGATTCTAATAAAAACTCATTTTCTGCTGTTTTTAATGATTTACCGTACATGTGCCAACTTTGTTCCAACTATTCAACAAATGTTTGGAGGTTTAGGCCTGGAATAAATATGTTGTAATAAATCCTACTCTATATGGAAAAAGTATTAAAATATCCAATTAGTGCTGCATTGTTTTAGTTTTTATCTGAATCTTTCTTTGCGGTACTGCCAACCCACTTTTTCAAGTTGTGCCCAAATATGGAGACAGAAGTCAAATTTTGCATTTTTATAGAAAATTTTATTCAACATACATTTTTCCAGCAAAAAGGCAATATACAGGAATAGTTGTCGTACACTGCTGCTACACAGAAGATTTCAAACTGGAAAAGATCAAATTAAGGTTGTGATTCTGCAGGTCATCCTTGAGCTAAAATATTTTTTATTTCTTGAAACAAAATCCACCACAGCTCCTTTCTGAAAGAAAACAATTCAAATGTAACAGAAAAAAATTGTAATGGTACTTTAGGAACGCAAAAAAAAGAAAAAAAAAACTACACACAAAAAATATGAACACCTGTCTCCTTCTGTACCCAACAAGAATGTTGTTTTCTCTTTAATTTTTACACGTTCAGTTTTAAATATACAATTCTTAAATGTCTTTACAGAGCCACCTATGCGCTATAAGGGGTTGCATTCCATCTGAGCTTTAAAATAAAAAGAAACAAACTCATATGTAGGTGTTAAGTGTTCCTTACAATGCTGGTTTTGGCTAAGAAAAAAAATCCCCAAACCTTCAGGGCTGAAGCTCTGCCCAAGCACAGCGGAGTTCCTGCTTACAACCACCAGGGGGCGACAGACTTAGGAGATGGAAGCTTGTGTGCATGCTTGAGTTCAACAGGAATGACTGGGGGGAAAAAAGGGAAAATAAAGGAGAGGAAAGGAAGTTAGGAAAAGGAAGGGGCTCTGACTGAGCATGTGTGAGCGAAAGATTACATTTGCCAGTCCTGAGAAATCCCGATTTAAGTGCCAATCTTTATGATGAAGCATTTCATTTTGAAACCTTTTGTCAAATGTTTTACTTTTATTTTGGTACACATCTGGAAAAAACACAAAGACGTATTTCTCTTCCAATCTCATAAGTAAAAGACTTGTGTAAACGTGTAAATACTGTTGTATTACAGGATGAGAGCAGAAACTTAAGAAGCTGCAAAACTGCAGCACTGAGGCAGCCTGAGTGGGTGTCACTTCTGCCAAAAAAAAAAAAAAACAACTTTAAAAATGACATCTTTTATCAGTTAGTCCTACCAAACTTTTTTTAATTAAACTCTGCACAGAGCAGTATGATTCCTCATTAAACAACTTTATTTAAAATCATTCCTCCATAGCTCATAACGTGAAAGTTGAGAGGGGGACATAAACTGGTGAGTGAGGTGAGAAAACAAAAACTTCCATCTCAGTTCCATTTCCCTCTAAGTTCGTTTATCATAAAATCCGTGTTCTCCCACTTCAGGACAGACGGAGAAACGAAACAAAAAAAGCAGGCAGCCAACATAATCAGGAAGGCAGAGAGGGAAAGAGAGGGGCCTTAAAAAAATATACAACAAAAATGAACAGTCAGGAGGTGGTTGGTGCCGTTTATTTTGTGGTTGAAGTATAATCCGTCAGCTGCAGCGAGACCATGTATCACTGAAGACAGTGCAGGTGTGGAGCCGTCGACGTGTCCAGGGCAGAGTGTGAAAGTGATGAATCCACCCGTATGCAAGCACACCCAAAAATCATCTCTGGCACGCACCACACACGCGCACACACACACGCACACAATTGTGCGCGGTTGGTTACAGTCTGTGGTTAGGGGGGTTGGATTATGCAGGAAAGGAAGCAGGAAGGAGGCTGTAGAAGGTAAGACAGGCTGCTTTAGTTGTGAATCTTGATTGCTTTCTCCAGGTAGGTGTAGCGGCCTCTTTTTGGAGCTTTGTTGAAATGATCCAACCCTAACCAGGGGCGCGGGTGGGACATGTTACCTGCAAAAAACAACAGATTATTCAAAAATTATTTATATTCAAGAAACAGCATCTGTTTTAAAGGAAAAACATGCGCCCTTTAGCTAAAACTAAAGACTAAAGACAATGAAAATTGTGTTTTTGGTGTTCTTGTAGCACTTTTCTGGTGGAATACATAAATTCACAAAATTAAGATTAAAGATTAAGATTGGTTAAAAAATAGCAAAATTATAATTATAATTAAAAGAACACTGAGAACATTTTGAAAATACCGTATTTTCCGGACTAAAAGTCGCCCTTTTTTTCATTGTTTGGCAAGAGGTGCGACTTATACTCCGCAGCGACTTATATTAGAAATAAATTGAAATAAATACATTGTTAACCCTCCTGTTATGTTCATTTGTGAGGAACAGAGATGATGTTCCTGGGTCAATTTGATGTATGAGGTATGTTAAGTGTTAAGAGTATGTTAAGTGACTCAGAGAATCAGCAAACCTTTTTTACAGTAAGATCTTGAAGGCTAAAAACATAATATTTTTATTTTCCAATGATTTCACAGACACTGAACCCCACCTTGCCACTGGTGGGAGGTTGGCGCCAGTGTTTGGCAGCGGAGCCGCCGCCAGTGTGTGAATGTGTGTGTGAATGTGTGTGTGCATGGGTGAATGGGACTGTGACTGTAAAGCGCTTTGGGCCTCGGTAAGAAGGTAGAAAGCGCAATATAAGTATACGCCATTTACCATAGATTCAGAAATGCAATAAAAAAAAAGACTACTGTTTCTACAAATACAGGATGAAAACAGTATTAGTTGGCCCATGATGCTTCATGAAAAGAATAAATAAATAGGTTTGAGAAAGAATTACTGTGAAATTATGAGATAAACAGTCTACTATGATTGTGTCATATGAGTTTGTGCAAGTTATTATATCTTGGTCTCAGATTTTGTCAAATAAATTTCCCGTCAAAATGCAACTTTTCTGTGTTTTTTTCTACTTTATAATGCATTTTTGGACTGGTGCGACTTATACTCCGCTGCGACTTATAGTCCGGAAAATACGGTAGATCAAAAGATGATCTGAGGGGGACTTGGAGGTTTTTTAAATACTAGAAATGAACTCAAAGCAGATTTTTAATCTTAAATTAAAGATTTCAGTAAAAATTAATTTAGATGTTAATTTGATTAGCTCAGTGGAGTCAGCAAATACCTGGCTGCGGTTCAAAGTCCTTCAGGTTGACCTCATACTCATCTTCATTGATGTACTGATGCCGGCCCATCATCACAATGGCAAATTTGAACTGGAAACATGCAAAAGAGACATTTTCACTCAAATCTATTACAACACTTGATTTTATGTTATTTTCTGCTTTTGATCATATATTGCTCCATTTTATTTTTCTTCTTCCCCCTTTAACAACAGAGATTTAGCTCCAGCATTGACATTCTTTCGACTAATGCAACTCTTCAACTGTTTAGACAACTAACATCATTCCAGTGGATTCTGAAGCAGAGAAAAGCAGATTTGTGCTTTACAGAAGTAAAGTGCTTATGCAATCGACTTAAATCAGATGATTCTGTTGAAGTTAAGTGTCTTTTAAATGTTGTATAACGGTACAAACCCGAAATGAAAAACCACTTTTCTCTGCACCAGGATTAACTGATTCACGATCATGTCTACGGGTCCAAGAGTTACAGAATGTCAAAGAGCATGTGTCGCTGGTGACATGTCCAGAGTTAAAGTAAACTACTCCCTCATAGAGTTGTAAAGTGCTATATAAATGAATTTTATTTATTCATTTATAAAACTGAAGGAAAAGGATAACACTCAAGGTAACTTCAGCCTTATCCTATCAATCTTTGAAGATTATTAAGAACCTGTGACATGTTACTCAGAACAAATCAGAGATCATTTGGCATTTAAAGATTTTACAGCCATTTGAGCAAAAATATTATGATGCACCTTTTCAAACTCTTTCTCCTGGATGTCCAGCATGGTCTGGATCCTCCTCATCACCTCCCGAAATGGCTCACCCTGCACAGAGGATGTATAAATCAAACAAACAGCAGGAAGAAACCTAACTCCATCAGTAGCTGCTGTTGTACCTGTCTGATCTTGAGCAAGAAGGGAATTCCAAATGTGCCGAAGACTTCCTTGTGGAAGTGGGCAACAGGGATTAGAATTTCCGTGTCTTTGTCCAAATCTACCTGGTCCAAGGGAATCTCCTGAAATAAAGAAACAAGTTGGGAGTGGTGAGAAGAAAACCTGTACAGTCCAAAAAAACAAAGCAATCAAAGTTTGGTCAAACAAGAAGCAACAGTGACCTCTAGTGGTGGAGAGAGGAAAGACAAAATAGTGACTCAGCCTAATATTCCAGTGTAGCTGCTGAAGAGTCTGACGGAGGAAAACCGTCTACAAACAAAAACAACGTCCATCATGGACTCTTACCTCTATTCTGAAGGTGCGGCTTGCAGCAGGAGATAAACATTCTAGCAGCTCGTCCTCCTGGTGAACCCCAATGATTTTATAGCTTACTATCTCTAACAGCCTGCAGATGAAAAAAAACAACACAAAAGTTGAAAAATAGAAAAGCAAACAATTCTTTAAATAATTAATATCGACTGAAAAAATGAAAAGCGTATTTTTTTTAAATAAATTGTAGTTAGGAATTTGCTTTTGTTTTGAGTCAACACAAAAGTAAATTTAGAAATTTAATGAGTCTTCCAATTACAGCTCAAAAAAGTGACTGAAAAATAGTTCTTTTTTACCCCTAAAATAGTCAGTAGGGGGTGCGTTTGTGAACATTCACTGTCTTGTCTTTAGGAGACTGCAGACTGAGTGTTTTCAGTAAGAAGAATCAGGAAGAACATGGTTGAGGAACTTCAAGAACAATACTCGAACTTTAAAAACTTGATTTTTAGCAGACATGCCACATTCAAGTAGAATGGACAAACTGTTGAACCTTTTTTTTAAAAAAAAAGGCAAGATCAATCCCTTCTCCCGCACTGAAAACTGCAAATTACTCCACAAACTTCCAAGACCACGTGTTAAATGCGAGATCTTAAATAAGCGTATGGCCCATGGTGTTCAGACTGGAAAAGCAGGGAGGGGCTTCTTCTTTTTCTACTATTTCCTAGTGCATGTCCGCCACCTACAGTTAAAAGAGGCTTAATGCGAAATGTTGAAGCTGTGAAAATCACAAATCTTTCTCCAGGCTTTTTCTTTCACAGCTCTATTTCCATATATGAAAGACTTTGTGTCATAAATCACGCTGGATACAAACAGCAATTATTGGTCAAAGTTCAACTTTGTTTAACTTGCAATAAGTCTTGAATTGTATATAGAAGGTACAAGGTTAAGGTTATAAGTTGGAGCTGCATATGAACAGACAAAGATGAACAACGAGCCACTATTAAACTGAAATGTCACCAAACTTAGAGGGCTTGGTTACCTGAGCTTCTCAGAGCTGTTTTCAGACAACTCCACTGCCTTTTTACATTCTTCCAAAAGGTCCCTCACACAGCCGTGCTTGTCAGGATAGAGGGTGATCTCCTGCAACAAAAACATGCTCCACTTGAAGCTGTTGTTTTGTGTGTTTTCTTATGTGTTTTTTTGTGTGTGTGTTTACCTCCTCTCTGAACTGGCTATTGAGCCATATGGATTTAAAACTCCTCCTGTTTTCAAAGTCTGTTATCTTCATCTTTAGCTGCAGACACCAGAAAAGACAAAATACATTTTATTTAAAGAGCTGAGTCTCATTTGTTTGGCGTTTCCACCACATTTGTAAACAGAATTTAAAATTATGGCCCGCAGCAGCAGTCACCATATTGTTTTTTAGCAGTTTGAAAGATTTCTGCGTCTTGGAGCAAAACTTTGACCCCCGCCACACGCACGAAAAGTCAAAAATTTGCACACACCTAGGACCCGGCAAAAATGAATTTTAGTGGTCGGTGCAGTCGCTTTAACAAGGAAGTGGATATATTTTTGACAGATGACCAAGTGACTTCACACACATCAAGAATAAGTCAGATGTGGCGGAGGGAATCCACTAGTTTTCCAAAATAAAACTTCCTTCAGTTTTATTATGGAAAATAAAGAAAATAGCAGATTATAAAGAAAAACAGGAAAAATGTAAGTTGAGTGTTCCCTTCTCTATAAACTGTCCCACAGATGGTACAAGTCTGTGGCCCAGCATATGGGGACCACTGCTGTAGAGAAAGAAGGTTTGCATGAACGTCCAATGTCTTCTTTGAAACAATTAATGCTGTTGTTTGACCCTTCATGTTTGACCCTTCATGTCTGCAGATGAAAAGCCTACGATTCATCAACAAAGATGGTCAAAAATATATTTTAAAAAGATCCTTTAATTAAACAGAAAAAAAAAAAATCAAATGAGTACATTAAATGCTATGTGGAAAATCTCAAAAAAGAATCATGGCAGAAAAATCTATAGATTTACTTTCCATGGTGTAAATAACTATTTGAAGCTCTCCTCCCTACCTGCTGGTAATAAAGTTTCTTGGGCTGCCGAGGCTTGAAGAACTGCAGCAGGTCTCGCAGCGTTCCCTCATAGTTGTGTCTGAGAGGATTCCCTGGACCGTCCCTGTACCTGGCCACAACACCACCAGGCAGGGGGAGGGAGGGGGGACAGGACAATAGAAGGACAAGGAGGGGGGTTTGAAATGAAAGGTAGTGAGGAGGAGGAGACAGAGGTTAGGAGGGAAGGTGGCAGAGAGTGGAAAGAACAAAAACGCAGGTGGAGGGGGGGACAGGTTACGCAATATTTCTTATTTCAAAAAGATACAGTTATCAATTCATTCAAAAATATTGAGTGTGTGTGTGTGATTGAGACAAGCCTCCTACCCCTGTGACTTGAAGAACTGCAGCAGCATGGGATCTGTGTTTAACCTTTGTGCGACTGTTTTGGCCACCTAACGGAACAAAACATCACAAGCATTGGTCCATGTTCTGAAACTACAGCACTCAAAACAACCTGGAAGCTTTAATTAAAATGATTCAAGGCGTATCTGCCCTGAAGATGAACCTGCAAAAACATAAAAACCCGTTTTCTTAATTAATGACCAAACAACTATTTTGCCAGTTTGTAATAATTGTAACTTACTGGATTTTTCGCACTATAAGGTGCACTTGAAAGCCTAATTTTTTTTCTAAAATTGACTCTAATAATCAAGAGGGCCTTAAATATGGATCAATTCTAGTTATGCTTACTGATGTGTAAACTATTTTGAAAGCTACACTGCACCCTGCCAAAACGGCCGGTTTTTTTTTTTTGATTAACAAACAAATCAGGGTGTTTTTGTGAATACGGCAGGTATTGTTAAAACCCTAACATGTAGTGTGTTACAAACAAGTTCTAGTGTGGACGCAGTTAAAGTCAGACTGACTTATCTCTAACTCTTATCTTGCTTATTAATGCACCTTACAGTTCGGTTCTTCTTATAGATGATGCAAGTTTGAAAATAACGATGCATCCTATAGTGTGGAAAATATGGTAATCAACTAACCAGTGTAAACCAACTTGTACCTGAAAATAGTTCATGCGGTTTGAGAGGGTGACCACGAAGCCAGGGTCGTTGTGGATGGTCTTGTCACAAAAAATGACGTCAACTCGGTGGTAGAGATCCCGGAAGTAGTCTTTTGCTGTAGGCAGCTCGCTATTGTCATTCTCTGGGTCGTCCCTGTGGGGATGGAGAAACATGTTGAACAGGCAGACAATGCTAAACAACAACACAAGCAGGATCATAGCAAACAAAATGGAGGACAGAGAACATTTCTAGATCAAGCATCTTGAAAACTCCGGTCAGTTTTTTATTTGTAAAAAGTTGTTTCATTAGACAAAAAGGCAGTGCACCTACAGGTGATAACTGTCACAACCAACTAAATGATTTATGGCAGAGCTGGTTGAAAATAAAAATACGGCAGAATACAGCAGCATTTTCAACAAAATCAGTTCAGTAAAAATACTACAACTATTAACTAGTAAAAATAGGTAATTAGTGAGATAGTTTGGTGACTTTATCTTTAATATCTTCAGAAGTATTGAACATTTTTGATCAGATGTGATTCAAATCTGGAGCTGTGACGGGGTGGGATTTTTGATCACCGCGGTGATGAACCAGCAGGGGGCGCTGTGTCGCTGTTCCCCCAGAAGCCCTCGAAGTCTAAACACAGGACTAGCAGAAAAAGTAATTTATCAGCAAACATGAATGTGTTCCAATCACACACCATATGCAGAACTTTCAAAAAAAATAAAAAATAAAAACTTTATACAACAAAAAATGTGCGATGATAACCACGGTGATGCGGTCACCGTCACACCCTTATTCGTATCTCCATTAAAATTTCTGACAAATAAATGATGCCTTTTGTTTAAAATCGTTGCAGCATGAATATGATGATGAATATTCATTACTAGCTCATGTCAATTGAACCATTTTTTTTTGTTTTGAGAATACAGAATTATTTATTTTAACCTCTTAAGACCTGGCATCAACATGAGTTGACATCACATTTTGTGCTCAACTAGGGCTCTGTAAGAAAGGAAGAAAAGGATCGGGTCTTAAGGGGTTAAATCCCCTTCCCTGCAGCCTCACTGCAGCAGGGCTCCACTCTCATTAAAAAGAAACAAAAACAATATTTTTCTGTTAAAATGCCTTTGCAAGTTGTTTGCATCAAGACAACCCAATAAAGACACTTGCTGTCAGTTTAAAACGTTTTTAAAAGAGTTATTGATCCTGGAAGTATGTGTATATCTTTCTACCTTAGCTTAGTTCATCTAAATTGTTTATGCGCCTCCTGCTCAAACTAGGGCTGCGATAAATTGTAATCCGTTCATAATGTGTAGACTTCTAGTAGAGTATTTCTCTGGAATAATAAATAACCCTGGGATATAACGCACTCATGGGAATAAATTAAATATCCAATTCTGATCGGGAGACAACATCCGATTTTCAATTGAGTCATCAGCCATGTGATCTGGCCCTATTTCCAAACACGTGATCGGATCGTGACATCCCTAGTTGTATTGATACCAGCTAACCATTGAATAATCATCATATTCAAGCTACAGAGTCATCAATAATTTTTAAGAATTTTAAATGAAGATATGAATCACATTTGGTTAAAAAAAAATTAAAAATTCTCAAGATATTAAAAGCTAAAGTCACTAAACTTTCTGATGCGACTACTCTATATTTACTAGATAGATATTTTTTTCCTAGTTATTAGTTGCACTATTTTTATTTGATTGTTCAAGTTACTTCACAGAAGTTCTCTGTTTAAGTTTTAAATGATAAAAGAAGGTTAATGAAATAAAAATGTGGGACACCCTGAATCCGTTTTCTAAATTTGTCCATTTGTTAAATGTGTTAAAAAAGTATCGGATCTGGAATCCGTTTAGGCAGATGCTCTACACCAAATGACTCTGAATCGGACCCCAAAAAGCCTGATCGGGACATCCTTAATAACAACAATGTCAATATTAAATACAAATTCCTAACAAAAAACTTTTTTTTTAATTCCTATTTCTAGCCTCCCTGCCCCACAAATTATGCAGCTCTGTCAATTTGCAGGACAGAAACATCCCATGACAGAAAACAGAAGGACTGACTGTCAGGCTGGAAGGCAGATGAACAGCAGTGATTCAAGACTTCAAAATGCTTGTAATCTAAGAGCTGCAAGAAGCAGATCATGTAAGAAAAATAATGAAATAAATTCAAGTCCACTCTGTGAACTGTGAACAATTGAGCAAAAACAGTCCATCAACTAGGAGAAATAGTTAACTAGTAAAACTAGCTGATAAAGAGTAGTGAGAAAGTTTGCTGACTGTAGGTTTAGTATCTCCAGAGCTATTGAACATTTCTGATCACATGTGATTCTCATCTCCATTAAAAATTATTTTTAAAATCATTGTTGTAGCATGAATATGATGAGAAGTATTCAGATGATTGCAATGTTTTTATTTTTTAAAATCACTTTTCCTGGAGCTTGTACAAAGAGTCAGACTATTTTAGTCGATGCTGCTTAATCAAATCAAGACACATTTTGATACATCTAAGTTTGTCTGCCTTAATGTAAAAAGGGTGATCTTTGTTCTAATTTCTTGTGTATTAAAAAATAAATAAATAAACATGGGTGATCTTTGTTCGATGATCATTGATCAGTTTTTTTTTGTTCTAATATTTTTAGGAACTACAAAAGCAAAGAGCTACAAACTGACCTCATCTGCCCATGAAAACTAAAATGACCTGCAAATCACATTGGCTTTTCAAATGTGTCCCGTCTTATAGACATTATCTGTTTTGTTTTGTCAGTCTGTTTTGTTCTCTTTTGTTCCAACTTTAACCACAAACATTACAGAGCAAAACTTTGGATGTTTCCTGGGTTTTTTAAGGTTTTTGTATCCAAAATATTAAAATTGTTTTACTTTTCCAATAGCTCATTTTCCCCCAAATCTTTTAAGTATTGCCTTTTCACTTTCCAAAACTATTGCAGGTTTTTTATAAAAGAGTCAATAAGCCCCAAAGTCCGAACCTGTGAATCTCGACTACCTTTCCAAACTTTTGTGTTCCTTATGCTCAAACTAGTGTCCTAGTCTGCTGTGCTTTACAGCAATAAAATGTTGTGACTTCTTGTTGAGTATTTATCTGTAAAAATAAGCTTAAAATATATATTTCTAATCATTAAGTTCAAATCAATGTTTTTGTTTCACATTTGCAACTACCGTCCACAAGGTGAAGACAAACCCGACAACTCAAAAGAAAAACGAAAATAGATCTGAGACATAATGAAATAACATCCACCGGAGTCTCCAAACAACCAAAATACCAAATTTTTATTGATCTGAATGCATTGATCAGACTGATATGAAGCTTAAATACCCCAAACTTACTTCTGGAATACAATGATGTCCCCGTCCATGAGCTCATCCAGGGCCTTGTCCAGAGAGACATCATAGTCCTGTATCCGCTCCGTTAGATTGGGCTTTACTTCCTGCAAACCCAACAAGGAAAAAAGACTTAACCTGCAGCCAATAGGATCATTTATGTGCTTCAGGAAGCAGATTTGAGAGCAAAAGCTGTTGAAGAAATGATAGTGTGACAAAACGCGTATGCTATACAGTGCAGCGTGTGATAGAGAGAAAAGAAAGACGAAGAGATAGAATAGTAGCTCACCTCATAGAGGATAAGGCTATTTTCCTGCTGAAACCCTGCTCTCTCACACATGACTGGCAGCAAGTCTCCTGGAGAACAGAAAAAGACGAGCAATAAAGTCTCTCAAAAAAAAGCTTTATACCCACATAGAAGCATAGAAACTAAAAATGCCAGCTCTTACTTATTTTACAGGATATGGGTGTATAGATATGTCCACAATAATTTAAGCTTCTGGTTTTTGGGTCGTACATCTTCAAGAACAACATGACGTCATCTACAAAAGAAAAACAAGACATTTCACAAAGACCGTCTGAAAGACTTTTATGACATTACATTCACAGCATGTACCAGTAGTGCAACTACTGGCACCTCCAACAGTGTCAACAGCTTTGGATCACAACTGTAATTTAAAAGCAGCATTTCTAGTCTTTCAAGTTTGATAATGGAACTGCTGACACAAAATTCAACTCTACATTTCTGTGTCGTGTTCCAAAAACCCCTAAGAATTTCAATTTTAAAGACATTTCTTATCTTGTAAAACAGTGGTCGCCATCTTTTATTAGGCCACAAACAGGTTTAATGTGGTAATATTTTCATGGACTGCCTAATGTTGACCTCCATTTTATTTAAAGCTTTCGATTCACTTAAACCACATGTGTCAAACTCAAGGCCCGGGGGTCAAATGTGGCCCGCCATGTTATTTTATGTGGCCCGCGAGAGCATAAAAGTTTTTCATTTCTTAAAATAAAACTTTTCTTTAGTTGATTACATATTATTTATGTGTAGCTGTTGTAATTATTCAATGTGTACAGGTCTGTATGCAGACAAATTGTTGTCATCAAACCATCAGTTGGATGAATAGGCTGTGCGCAGCCTTTTTTCGTAAAATGTTACACGTGTAATAAACGTTCTTTCCAACTCAGTCTTATGTTATTTTTCTTTATTCACTTGGACAATTTGATCCTTCATTAATGGAAATATGTGGGTTTTAAGAAGCGGACAAAATTTAAAAGGATTTATGCTAGAGTAACAAGCAAACGCATTTTTTTATATACAACTGTAATTGTCACTTTTAAACGTTATAATAAATAAATAATGAGGTTTTTTGTAAATTAAAGAGTAGTTACATTTATTTGTCATTACATTTAGTTATATGTATAAGTTATATCTGGCCCTTTGAGGAAAGCCACTGTGCTGATGTGGCCCTCTGTGAAAATGAGTTTGACTTAAACTGTAAAATATCATTTGAAACTTTACATACTTGATTTTATGTAGAACGCATTTAAATGTGGCGTGTATTTTCTCTGAAGTGTTAGTGGAGCTAAAATTCCAGACACCTAGTTCAGCCATGTCTGACTTTTAAGTACATTAAATTACAACAAGATCAAATGATACAACCGTAACAAAACTGGCGTTTTCTATATATAATAATAATTAATGTAAATTCACAGTTTATGCAAATTGCTTGTAACATTAACACGTTGATGGCTGCTTATTGTGCATAGCATGCTTAGTATGGGGAAGCATTCTCACAAAAATGTCATTTTAAGTAAAGATTTCTGTTTTTCTTGCAGTCAAAGGCTCTTCTTCCGTTTCCCCATTAGCTCTTATTTGCACAACAAGACTTTCTCGGGGAGAAAATTTGGCAGTTTTGTAAAATAAAACTCATCAGAATCATATAATAAATAAAATGAAAATAATGTAAGTTATGCATCTTTTCTCTGTGGTGCAGTAACAAGTGACCCACAGATCGGTGCCGGTCTGCAGCTAGGGGGTTGGGGACAGATGTTATCATTAAGTTTGGTAAAGCAGACATGGAAAAATCATAATAATAACTAACGATCTTTGTCAAACTTGGGTAATGTGGCCACACTGTCAGCCAGTCCTGGATCCACCGTCTCCAGAAATATTGTCCAGGGGTTCTCGTTGTCACTCAAGTCGATCATCTGCAAAAATTCGGAAAAGCATTTATAATATCTTTGCAACAAGACTTTTGATGAGGAAAACTATTCAAGTTTCCTTAGTTTCTATAATCACATGTCAGTCTTTAAAAACCTACATTTAAGAACAGAATTTAATAAAACCTCATTCCTTAAACATGCTTGTACAATTTTCGTGTTTTTTGTTTTACAGTTTCAAAATAAAGACATCAGTTTTACCTGAAACAGAAATCTCAATACTGTCAACACTCCCACATCCCAAGTTATTCACAGAATAAAAGCACATACCGACTTGTTGCAGTCGGCCTCATAGTCCAGCATTGCAGGTCGCTTTGTTCCGTTGCTACGAGCCTGCATGGGCCACAGCCTCATCTGGTCTTGTGGGAAACCCTGCAGCACATCAATAACATTTCTAACAGTTCACCTTAAACACAAAGACGGCTCTTATGCTTTCCTTATGACATATAAACGGATAAAGCCCACACTTTAGAGCTTTCCATATCAATTCAAAGTCAAAAAATCTGCGGTTCTGAGTATTGTGTTCACAGAAGTGACGTGTGAAGGCGCCTATGTAAGGATGGAATCATGGTGTTGTTGTAGAACACAAAGGGGCAGAAGAATGCAGCTTTTTCTTCTTTTGTATCAAAACACTTCTGCACAGTTATTCAAAACTATTTTTCTTAGAAAAATAACTATAGTTGAATTCATAGTTTACTTTGAAAGTCTCAGCTCTAAAATTAAATTAGGCTTTGATTTATTTATTTATTTTAAATATAAACTGGTTTTGATCCATTTTCAGTATAAATGAGTAGCCAATACAGATCGGCTAAAATTCCCCACTGGGAGCATCCATGTATGTCCATCTACTTCCTGCACAGCTTCCTCTTCACACATGAGTCTCACCATGGTTTGGGAGAGGTTCTGGACAAACTCTTGCAGGGTGGAACTCTTCAGGACTTTAAAGACAGTGTACTTCACTTTCTCCTCATCGTACATGTCGTTGCCCTGGTGACCACAGAACTGGTCCTCCATCACAATCTAATGAGAAAGGGGGGGGGGGGGCATTAGCAATGCATTTTACTTCTTTAATGATGAGATTTAGCTAATAAAAATAGCAAAAAACATGAAAACACATGACTTGATATAGCTGATGTAAGCCGGATAAATAGTAAAAAACACCTAATATATGGCTAATATATATAATAATTTGTAATTAATATGACTTAATTGATCACACTTTTCATAAACCTTTACTTTGACAAAAACACTGTCAGTGCTTTTGCAGAGGACTAAAAAAGCAACAGATAATTACCGTAGTCCATGCAAGCCTCTGACAGGCTGCTGGCAAACAGCAGTAACATCATATTGACATTTAAAATACACCATTTTTGTTTTCCTTTAGAGAGCAAAGACACAGCAGAGAGCTGCAGCTATGACAGTGCAAACTGGAACTCCACATCAGCTGAGCAACCAGAAACCCACTCAGCAACGAGGAAAACGAAGAAGTCTATCAAACTGGGGTTAGATCAAATGGCAGATAACAAGGAAGCCAGGAGCAGAAATGTTTAACGCATCTTTGGTCCTGAGAAGCATCAATACTTAAAGCTCTGGTTAGCTTAATTGTCGTTTAAAGATGCCAAAAACAAGCAGAACATCTATTTTATCATGCAGTAGCTTTATGCACGATAAGTAATGGGTAATTTAGACCATTTAAATTGACAGAATCAACTGTGTACCAGTATGTGTTGTATGGGATCAATTTTGTTTGCTCTACAGCTGAAGAACATCGAGTCAATTTTCTGTATTTGGGAGCCGCTTCACTTTGGTGAATTTTATTGATTTTTATATCACATTTATTGGATCTTTAGGGAAAACTTTTCTTCAATAAACCTATTTACAATTCAAGTTTTTCAATTTTATTTGTATAGCCCAAATTCACACCACCAGTCAACTCAATGGTCTTCGCTTTTACTTGCATTTCTGTGTTCATTCCGTGTCTACCCATCTTCACACACCTGCAGTGCACAATCAGAGCAGCTCTCAGTCCAACTAAATTGTGTTATGATAAGGCTTTGGTTATGATTGAGGTAAGAGCAGCTTTACATTTCAGAACGATGGTCGCAGAGCTAACATCCCACATACATACAGAAACCTAGATCCAACACCACAAATCTAGCAATGCTTTTTTTCTTTTTAAAGATCGGCAGTAAAGAGGAACTGAAGGGTTAAGCTGCCCCAAATGATAGTTTAATTCGAGTATGCAAAATATATGTTTAGACTGTTGATATTCAAAGTTTTGCTGGGCAACAATTATAAACCATTTCCATAAGTCCCTGTCCTTTGGCAAGTAAAGTGGTCTCTCGTCTATCATGGGAGTTGCATTCTAAAAATAACCCACAAAAGCCCAAATCCACAAAGTACCATAGTCAGCTTTAGTTTATACAACTGAAGCTGTGTTTACATGGGCAAAAGTAGTCGTAATGAAAGCCGGATCAGAATAAAAATGCGTCATATACACACGTCGTTTCGGACCGCAGTCTGTCCGACCGCTCTGCGTGAGCGAGCTGCTGGATTCAGGAAAACCGTGTCTCCAAGAAGGACGGTTTGTGAGCCAACAGAGGTGGCTTTTGAATGGAGATATTCTGTGCAGTCCTGAGAAACCATGTGAACAATCATGTGAATTCATGTTTCCAATTGTGTCCCAGACAAATAAAGGCTGATGTCATTCCCACATATCGGCGTGCAGCCAAGATCCACATCGCGGCGTTGACTGCACCGAATTTAACTGCATCCACGGCTGAATGTTGTTGTTGGCACGTATTAGCCTAAAGGCCCGTACACACCGGGACAAATATTCGCCAGGCATTATTCGCCAGCGTTTTTCGCCACGTTTTTTGTGTTCACACCCAGGCGATTTTCGCTGACGAGCCGAGTGAACATGCAATTTCCTGACATTAGATCGCGCTTCATGTAAAACAGAAATACCCCTGTACACAAGATGGCGCTGTGCAACTTTATGCTTCTTAAAATCGCTTTTCACTCAGAAGAAGAGAGCAAGTATTTACGCGCTTGTCAGAATCAAACAAAGAAAACATGGATATTTCAAGCACCAGTAGCTCTAGTTCCAGTTCCAGCGATGAAGAAATTATTGTTCTGTTGAATGATGAAAGACGCCGGAAAAG
This sequence comes from Oryzias latipes, assembly GCF_053564925.1. NCBI lineage: Eukaryota > Metazoa > Chordata > Actinopteri > Beloniformes > Adrianichthyidae > Oryzias > Oryzias latipes. The sequence goes on from NC_136244.1 coordinate 9,245,249, forward strand.
ACGCTGATTTTGGGTACATCCCATAGTTACGAAAAGAGAAGAACATGGGTAGTTTTATCGACTGGTACAAGTGCTGAAAATGTATCATGAGCGTTTTTGGGGATATTTTAGAATGTCCGTCATTATTTCTTTGTGGCAGTGTAGACGCTACTTGGCGTCTATCTTTTTCGCTGGTATGTGTGCTCAGAAAGGCAGTTTATTGTTTGAGCGCCCCCAAGTTGTGTTTTACTGTAACTTCAGAAGCTCCAGACACGTGTGCAAAAGCGCCATTCTCATTGGTTGTTTAGTTTTTGACGCAGCGCGTCAAACCAAAAAACGAACCAGAGGCGTTTTTTAAAAAGTGACGCTGTGAAGCGTGGCGTTTTTTCGCGTCGGTGTGCACGCTCACATTGGTGCCCTTTGTTTAGTCACGAGGCGTTAAACGTAGGCGAATATCGCGCGCGAAATTCGTCCTGGTGTGTACGGGCCTTAACCCCAACTCTTTCGGCTCCGTTCCACCAAGACAAAAAGCATGACTTAAGAAAAATTATGAGCGAACAGGCACTCAATAATAATAATCATAACAATAATAAAATCCTGTTTAGAAGATCATCTCACTCTATGCTGCAGGTTTGTTTGTTTACAACAGAATTCAATATTTCTTTTTCTATGGTCAATTCCGGTATTTTAGAGTTCTGCGCATGTCCAAATGATTTGTTTCATGACCGAAAGTGTTGCGTATGTGAACATTTGCTATAATCGGATAAGGTTTTTCTGGGCCCATGTACACAGTTCAATTCTGATCCGATCTTTGATCCAATCAAAGATATTTTGCACATGTAATCGCAGCTAATTATATATGTTTTAAGGCTGTAAAATTCCTCACTTATACACATTTCTCAGACAGACTATCATTTTCACACTTTTCTCTTAACTTTTAAAGTCTAAACCTTTAAAAAAATATAAGATTAATGATATCGCCTTTTACAGAACATTAGTAGTAGCGTCACACATGCACCATTGTCCACAATTTTGGGAGTCAAGCACACATTGCTTTTATGGCGTTTCATCGCAACCATAAAGTGAAAGGGCGTAAAGACAACGGAGCGTGTGTATTCAGGAACTAAGTGAGCCAACCTTACAACCACGCAGGCGCAATTCTAACAGAGCGACCCCGCATTTTACAACTGCACGCCTGCAATCCTAACTGAGCAGTGATCTTGCGCGGTCAATTCCCCTTTGCGCTCTTGCTTGGATTTGTGCTCAAGGTTAAGGGGGCGTTTTTGTCACCTGGGGGTGGTATTGAGGGGTGTGTTTGTCACTTGGGGGCAGTAACTTTCTGGTTGATCTGATTGGCCGAAATTTGCATGCGAGGCAGCGGGGCAGGACTTTTATTTCTCAGAGCAGGGGGAGTTAACAAGTGGCTTTTGAGCTGCATGCTACTCTCTGCCTTTTATCATAGTTTTTATATACAGTACTTTCACAACCATAAGGCAAACATATAAGTCTTAAATTTTCTCGAAAATGTACGGAGCGGTCCTAATGTGTTGTTGTGTGACTTTGGTAAAGAGGATCTATGAGAGAACAGCATGAGAACGGTACGGACAGAAGTGAGGACGTGAAAGAAGACCCTTTTTTAGTGATACATATTTAAAAATGGATACTGTTTAATCTGGTACCAATGCCAATATGTTACTTTTGAAAGATTGCAGTACATAAAAGGGGGCTGGAACCAATACTTGGTTGTCTTTTTTTGAAAGGTCCATCTACTTTCCAACAATCTGTTTGCTTTTTCAAGATTGATGCAACCTTCAACAAAATATACAAAACTAACTTTCCTTTGGAAATCAGGTGCATTTTGCTAGTAAAAGTCAGAAATCAAGCAGGGCAGCACCCTCCAGGTCTGGAGTTTGTGTTAACAACCAATCATTGCACATTTGGTTCAGCCTTTCAGTTTTGACCCATCACTGGAAGTTTCTGCACAACTTTGTTATACTAAAAACACAAAATTTCACCCACGCACAAATTAAACCAGAGTCTTCCTAAAACGCTAACTTTCTGTCTGAAAACTACTTCCTACTTGCATATAAAAGAACTTTCAACTTCTTACCTGAACTTGCATGTAGAGGTGAGCCTCCTGGCGCTCCTTCCTCTTCTGAGCCTCCACCCTCTTCTCCTCCTGAAGGCGCTCTACAAGCTGGGGGGGGATGTCCACATCAGTCAGCGGTTGGAGAACCTCACCTGTGACGTCAGACATGAATCGAGTAAATAAACACATTTTTAAAAATTACGTAGAGAAGAAATTCAGAGTTCTTAATGCTTTAAAGCCATTAGCTTCCCTTCATTACCAAAGAGTCACTTACTGAGCTTGGACTCTCGGATGTAGACCAACATATAGGCATTGGTGCAGTGGCGGACAGAGAGGTCATCGTCATGTCCGCCATAGTTATGCTCTATAGCCTCTTCCTTGGTGCACCGTGACACAACATCATCATCAAACTTACACCACTGAGGAAGAAGCAGATAAAGCACAAACAAAGAGGTTAAGAAAGATAAAATTTATAAAAAAGTCTTTTTAATGTTAAAACTTGAAAGTCAAAGATGCTGTATATAACAGAAGACACTTTACTGCATTTTTGTAAACTAATTTCATAAAACTAATCATAGCATGAGTCAAAACATAAAAAAATAACAGCCACAGTTAGTGTAAAAATCATACACCCAAAATAATGCTTTGAGAAAGAAGTATTTAAAAAAATTTGATCTCACTATTGGTTCCTTGGCACTCACTTTACCATCTCCTTTGGGGTTAAGGTAGACGACATAGTGCCCGCCGTGGTTGTCCCCACTGTGCACCAAGACAGCATGGAGAATGTAGTTTGCCGGATCCTTTGAGTCTGTTTTTTGAAGGAACTCATCCAAAGGCAACTGATCTGGAAACTCAAACCTGTTGAGATTGATTGACAGGGTCAACAGCCAATCGGGATGGAGAACACAATCGCATTGAAAATAAATCTGCAAATAAATCTTCATCTGTGTAGCGTTTAGTTTTGCCTGAAGAAACAGCGGAACATGCTGCAATTTTTAACAAGATCAGAACTGACGATAAACCCGCTGGACCTACAGCAACAACAGAAAGTTTAGTAAAACGCGTAGATTTGGAGACAGCGCTGTTGCATAGCATGGTGCTACAATGCTATACTAACTACCTGTTCCAATTGTTGCTTATATGTAAACAATTTCAACTTTTTTTTTTCTTATACTGAAAAATAATTTGTTGTGGAAATCAGATAATATTGACTATTCCCCTTTATATATTTTAAAATACCAAAATAAAAGCACTGAGTTTGCTTGGGTAAAAGACACTTATATATGAGATACAGTTGCAGTGCTTAACATTGTGATCACTAAATAAACCAAATTTGACAATTTTATTACAATGGAAGACATATTGAAATTCAGGTAGAGTTTTTTATAAGTCATAATTTAAAATAAGAAAATGTGTTCCGGTACAATATCGGGATGAGTATTGTATCGCCAATACACAACCCTACTTTAAATGATCTCACCCAAACATGATGGCATGCTTGCAGACGCTTCTGTTGAGCTCTTTAGAATAAATCCATATAAAACAAACTACTCTCTCAGCAAATCCATGTCTTCTATAACGTAGCAATAGGGCTAAAATTTTAAAAGTAGCTCCACCCACACACACAGCAATTTGGGTTTTTATGCTGCAATTTTACCAAATTTGTTTCTGATGTATGCTGATATTCTGATATCTAGGCCACATAAACTACTTTATAAACTGGAATTCAAAGTTTGTCTATCTTTAGCTTATTTTTAAGCCTCTGACACTGAAGAATAATTATGGAAGAAGCAGACACAAAAACGGGAAGAGAAGTAAAAGTTGAAAGCTTGTGAGGGAAAGTCTGATGGCATTTGCTCTACCTGTCATTAATCTTGATGTTTTGGTCAGTCTGTGGGTCATACATGAATCTCATCAGCTGCAGGTGGAGGATTGGAGGGAAGGTCAGGAACTTAACACCTTTCTCTGCTTCCTGAAGCGTAAACAGACGTGGAAGTTGTGAGGTCAGAAAGTTGTACACACTAACAATTTAAGCAAAACAAAATGATTACAACCCTTTATTTTAAGGTAAAATTCACCGTATTACATTTTTTTAAATATATTTTAAGCAGCTCTACATTTCATATGTGTAAAGGAAGACAAATAACTCTTCAATAATATTTAAAAGACACATCAGTGTCCATTTGGAGGAAAACACTAAACAAAACTCAACAAAAGAAAAAAACAAAACAAAGAGAACCATTTTCTTACAATTCTGAAGGCTCACCTGAAGGCCGTGCTCTCCTGCATCGTATTTGTTGTCTCCATCTAACTGTTCGGTTGCAACATAATCCTTGAAAGACTCAAAAACTGGAGAGAGAAAAATTCTGGTTAACTCAATTTAAAGTACATCAAACTAAACTGACAAATTCATTTAAAAAATGTCCTCTACGGAGGAAATTTGGATGGTTTGGATGGTGCAGCAGCACAAAATACAAAGAATGTGTTGGGGTGGGGGGTGGGCAGTTTATATGGAGTAAATCCAAATGTTTCTATGGTCTCTGACACTGTGGGGAAAACAGTTTTCTCTCATAAATCCATTTACTTTCTAGCTAAAAAATAAATAAAAAAAATCAGCAACCCAAGCAGATTATTGTAATGTCATTCATATAAAACCAACTTTCTATACCTCTTCTTTGTATACTACTTACTGTTTTTCTTTCCTTTTATGCTAAGCTGAATGTCATAATAGTCCTCAATCCGCTCAGACCGGTAGTCCACATGCTTGCATTGAATATATGACTGGAAAAGGAAAACAATACAGAGAATATTTAGACATTCTGGTCAACTTACTGTCACATTATTTACAAGACTTACGATTTAAAACTAAAATTGTGAATATTAAACAGAAGAAGTGAACCTAGATTCCGACTTTGATAACTGAAGGCTCTAACGCTCGTTTTGATTGAACAATAACCTAAAGCAACAACCCAGAATGTAAAAAGAAGACAAAAAAGGCGAAATGCTTACCACCATCTTTCCTCTAAAGAGTTTGGGGATCGTTCCCTCAACACATGTTCCTTTCATCTTATTCTCCACATTGTCCAGAAGCTGGAACACACATGTCATCAGTCATCATCAATCTTACACGTTTCGAAGCATCGATAAGAGGACTCACCACTCTGCAAAGCTCCTGAACGTCATGTTGCATGAAACTGTCAAGTGTTTCCCACCTTCATGAAAGACACACAAAAGTCAGATTAGGCTTTTGGAATGAAGGATTTGGGAGATTTTAAGCACTACAGGTGTTCGTTTGTGCCACTAATTGTCATTTCCATATCTTCAGATCACAGGTTTAAAGTGATTATAACCAAGGCTCTAAAAAAAAAAAACATTTAAGTTCAATCTGCAGGGAAAAATAAAAGCTCAATGCATTTTTATTTATTTGCTTTCTATTGATTTATGGGTTTGAGCAATTCACTATATTTCACTTATTTGGAACGCCAAATAAAAAATATTAGAGGTCAAACAGTGGAAACAAAGAAATTTCTAAACCAAAAGAAATAATTTGTTTATGTACAAGGATTAAAAAAATGAAATGAAGTAAAGAAAAATGTTAGAACTATAAAAAAAAGTTAAAAAAAAAAAAAAAATTTTTTACTGAGGAATAGAATAGTTGCATCTATTCAAAAACCAAAAAAAAAAAAAAAAGCTATACATTTTTCATTAGTTAAACAGTTAACACTGCAAAATTCTCAATGACCCAAACAGAATATAGAAAATGTAAAGAACATAACAAAAAAAATGTAAGACAAATGTATGACTTATAATACGTCTTATTCATCTTTGAGTTGTGTTTAAATACTCATGTCATGAATGAAAGTAGAAAGAATTTAACCGCTGATGATGCCTTTTGGACAAGGATTTGAGGAGAAGAAAAAAAATACCCAAAAGACTTTGTGAGCTTCTTGGTTCCGACTGGCTTGTCGCTATGTTGCAGTTCGTAGAAAACCCTCTGCAGCGCCAGAGGAACACTCTTTGACGAGTCATCTCCTTCTGTGGGCATCATGTACACCGCCTGGACAAAGAGAATTCAAAGGAATTGTACTGAACCTTATAGTACGGAACAAATTAAAAAAAATATATACATTTGGACAAATTAAAATCGATAACAAATAAGTTTCAGGTTTAAACTACAGAAATAGCAAAAAATGAGGACGACGGAAATTGCTAAAGGTTCAAAAGGGGCGTTTGAGTTCAAAAATTTCTATATTTTACCTTTTTCTGACAAAAAAAGGAAAGAAAAAAGATCCTAGGTATTTAGTTAACTGAAGCCAGAAAATTAAGCTAACATTTTTTTTTAAAACCACATGAAGTCGTACCCGCCGTAGCTGGTTAGTGAAGAAAAGTGTTTGAAGGAGACTGTTCATATAGCAAGTCGCTCCCTGGTTCTTTAGTCCAACGTAGCCAGTGTGTTTCTTAGAGTCCCAGCTGATTAAGGTGGACAAAAAGTTGAGATTTTAAAAATAACAATTAATTGAAAATGAACAGTAACATAAAAAAGGCAAATTAAAACATACGCCACTCCGTGTGGGGCATCGGCCTGGACATAAACTTCAAACGTGACTTTATCATCTTCAATGAAGCCCCTTTCTGGATCAGTCACATCCTGAAAACCAACATTTATGAAATTAACAGAAGAAAGCAACTTCTCCTGTCAATCCTAGTATTCATGACAAAATTCTACCAACAGACAGAGAAATAAATAATAAATAATTTAATACAAAAAGTTCTGGATAGACAATCTCTGCTTTATTCAAAGTTGCATTCTAAACCATTCCTAAAACATGATGGAGTCTGATACTCACACTCCAGGACATGAAGTTGGAGAAACCCCAGTCGTTCTCTTTGTGGAAGAAAAGGTGACTAATTCTGCGACTGAACGACTTCTCATCGTCTTTGTAGTTGATGATTTTCAGCATGGCCTGAGCGTGGCAAGACCATGATCTAAAAACCAAAACATGCGTTTTATCTTAAACAGTCAATGTGTTTAATGTACAAGAGGCAACATTTTTAAAGAATTTACTTTTATGTTTTTGTACGACAGTGTTTATTCAGAAATTCTTTGCTTTATCTAGAAAAAGGTGACCGAAAAAATTTCCCTAGCAACAACATATCAACTTTTGTATAGTTATAACACAAGAACACAAAAAAAAATTTTTTTTATTCGTATACTTTCTAAACCAGTTTCTGTCCCTTTTGGGGTCACGAGGACGCCGGAGCCTAACCCGACCACTCATGGAAAACCGATGCATGCACGGGGAGAACACGTAAACTCACACAGAAAGATCCCTCTTTGGTGAAATTATAAATTTATAGTGATAAATACATTAATTTAAATTAGTAAAAACAAGAGACCCAAAGGTGATCATAGTTTTCTTTTTTTAAACGAAGATACTTCCAAACCTCAATCATATAGACACGTACGTAGAGTCAGACTCTGCGTTGCACTGCAGAAAGAAGCCCACGCTCTTCTGGTGGGGTCGGTCGGGGTAGAATCGCGGCATCACCATTATTTTCCAGGGAAGGTTCCGTACAAAGCAGGACGGGCTGAGCACTGACTCACTCAGGCGGCTAAAGCGCTCCACCACAAACCGGAAAGTCGCTTCCGACCTCCAGCTGGTGTCTGCAAGAGGAAGGAAACGCAAGGGGAAAATTAAGGAAAAAACAGTTACTTCTATGTTACACCCCAAAGGACATTAAATATGATACTAACAAGTATTGTGATTCCAAACAAAGTTTATATATAAAATTATAATATATGGATGCGCAGAACCAAACTATCACAAAGTACAACAACAATCATGAAACTTTATTTCAATGAAATAAACTAGACTTAATCTTCATTACAGACGTTACGGTAGTAAATTTAAGCATTAGGTCTGCATGTTTGTGCTTCATTTGGACAATAAAAGGGAATTCTAAATAGATGTTTGAATGTTAGATTCATATAAATACAGACAAACAGAACACGTGACTCTTGTTCCTGAACTAAAATTCTTCACAAAACAATTATTACATTCAAACAAAATGGAATTAAAAGCTTTAAAAGCATTCTAGTGTTTTGTTTGGATCATACCATCTTCCATATCCTCTTCTGTATTGTTGTGTCCATCTGCCATAGCCACATTACCATTGATCACTGGGTTGGCTGGGATTCTTGGAGGGTCGTCTGTTTCCCCAGCTAGACAGCAAAGGGACACCAGGGGTCAAAGGTCAACGGATGGAGGAATGTGAGCTTTGATAGCACAGAATAAGACTTTTCCCAAATGGAGGGGAGGCAGCTAATGTTACACTGCATTAATTTTAATCTTTAACATGTCAGACATAAAAGCAGCTTGATTGGCTTTAACCTGGCTGAATTCTGGCTATAGCTTTTGATGTACTTCAGCAGCAAAGGCTGTTTAAAAAAAATAGGCTAAATATTTATTGATACCAAGCAGGGTTAGCGTGTTTGTTATTACTGAAAAAACAGGGTTAGCGTGTTTGTCATTACTGAAAAAGCAGCTCTGCACAGACATATATTCCAGCTGAATAAGGGCCAACAGTCTGTGTGGAAACGCAACAAGTTTCTAATCGCAAGTAAAGAAAAAAGGGAATGAGGACAACAAAAAAAGCTACAGATCATAACAGTGATGGCAGATAGAGACAAACACTTGTACATCAATCTGACAGAATAGATTTTTTTGCTGCCCACTTCCAGAATCAGCACTGTATATGCTGCACTTCTGGTCAACACTACTGAGCAATTCCTGTAGATGACTGACCTTCTTTCACAAGTGGATTACACTTGATTAATGAAGTATGTTCGCTGCATGACACAATTGATCTATCCTGAAATCTCTGACAAATCTATATTTATAAATTTGACATGGGAGAAGCTTGATTTGTTAAGGAAAAAAATCTGTTCCAAAACAGCCAATGATGCAGAAAGTCAAAGTTCTACTATAGCCAATTTGTTTGGTCTGAAGAGGTGTGTTGCTAGAATACACGTAAAAAAACACAAGAAAATACAACAAAAAAATTCTTAACTTTATCATAGCTAAATCACAACACAGATGGGCCACATCTATGATTTGGTAATGCCTGACACAATTAATTAGTGTTTTAAGAATGGACAGGTAGATACATGTGTTGGGAAAAGCAGATGATACCATAAATTATACTAAATAAAAGATGCAGTGAACTCTCACCACTCTGTACTTGTTCCAAAGTTGACATAAGGTGAAAGGGGAGTAAATACGATTGTGCAGACAATTTTATGCATTTAACTGATCACACGAGCTTTACTAGCTGGCATTGATTGATTTCAAATCAAACACTAATCAAAAACACAGATCATTAAAAATGGCGAACTCCACGCCTGTTGGTCTGACATACAATGAAGCACCAAATCCCCGTGCTACCCCCTGCCTGTGCGAGCCAGGCGACCGCAGCACCGACTACCGTACTTGCAAGCTCTGTCGCACGTTTTTTTCCTCAATAAACACCGCAATGCTACAAGTTAAGACACAGATTCTCAGAGAAAAGTGCAGTTACAGCACAGAGTCAAAATACGTTTCTTCTCCGACCACTATTGCACTAACGAGCACACGTGTTTTTACCAATGCCGTTAAAGTAGAATAGGGCTGACGCATTTGAGCTCCCGTTAGCTACTAGCGTTAGCCAGACATTAATGTACAGCCTTTCATTAAGTGACACTGGCTGTAATACAAAGTAATATACAAACGTAAACGCATGCGTTAAAGTATTTCTGGCCATTCTTTAATCGTATTTGATTTTGAAAGCACAACATAATATACGTTACCCTAGAAATCAAGGCCTTACACTCAAGCATTAGCCAAGCGATTCCAAATACAAGCCACCATTTTGGAACGCCACACACACCCCCTCCATCATTAGCATAAGCTAACTAGCATGCTAACTAAAGAATGCACAAAAAGAAGTGGGCCTCCGAGCTAAATGGCTAGCTTAAGGTTAGCCAGGACGCTACCAATGCTTCGTACATTTTAAAACTAAATTTCCACTTGAGGATAGATGACGATCCAACGTCGATATAAAATACATTTTAACTTCGAAAATACCAAATCGAAATACATGAGTGAGTCCGCCGTGACAGATTTCCCTGTGTTTCAGAAACCGCATCGGGAGTCCAAGCCTACAAACAAGGCGCTAGCACTTCGGTCTACGCGCTAGCGTGATTTTTAACATTTTAAATTGGGAACATTTGGCCGTTAGGAAACAGCTAAATGTCACTTTTAGAGCAGAAAATGTTACCCATTAAGATTAACTCAAGTATTAAAGTGCTAACTAACAGAAGAAATAAAGTAAGCAAACGCAATTTACCTATTAACTGGTTCATGAACCATTAATCAATTTGTTTACAAATTTAGGTTAACAACAAGCGCATACCCGGTATTGGTAAAAGGACTAAACTGCAATCTTGAATACAGAGACTGTGACAGAAAAGTTGTCATGGCACCGAATGCAGAGGGGGAAAAACTGTTTATTTAGAAACTAGGTTCAGCTCAGAATGAATGGTTTTTGTAGCCGATCGTTAATGTATTTAGGAAAAACGTCAAATCTCGTTTAATAACCGTTTAGTCTCAGAATGCGAGAAATTATTAAAAACATGTTTGCTTATCCTGCATGAGAGCAAAATCAGCACAAAAAAGAAAACAAAAGAAGGAAAAAAAGAAAAGGGGTGAAAATGCAGCCGGCTATCCATCCCAGACAGCGCCAGGCCTTGTTGTTTACTGTAACGTTAATCGCAGCTCCCGGAACGATTTTCCTACTAATTTCTCGTGCAACCGTCAAATCGCAGCTGGAATTTTGCAAATAACTCGTACACACCTATTGTGTCATTCCTTACCTTCCATCTCCATGTCCTCTGGCTCACTGAGCTGCTGCTCGCCGGCTTTCTGCTGTTGCTGCGTGTGGTGGTGATTCATGTTGGCAGCTGCCGTTGTGGTCGTGATGCGGTGCACCTTGCTATCTCTTTTATCCTCGACCTTGTCCAGGTTCGGTTCGGTTGTGAACCGGGTTCTGGACTGTTGGTGAGGCGTGGTGGGATGCGGAGGTGGGGTGGACAGGTCGAGCCCTGGCGGCCGGGCCTGCTCTGTTACGACCTCGGCCTTGTCCGCTGTCAGCGCCGGGGAGTGAGGAGGGGAGGTCGGTGGGGGAGCGGGTAGAGAAACGCGGACGTATTTGCTCGCTATTCGCCCAATCTCGGCGCCTTTGGTGGGTGCGAGTAGCTTGGTTGACGGACGAAGCTGAGTTGGGGCACCAAGGACGGAGGCCCGCAAAAATTAACCAAGCCAATCCGGTTTTACCCCGGGAAACGAGAGGCAGAAAGAGAACTTATACTAAGCACGACTTGCAGTTGAAGCATAAATACCCTGTGCAATGACTAGCGCTAACTAAGCTACCAGACAGGCAGCCAGATAGTGATAAAGGTGCAACAATGAAAACAAATATTCATTTGCTAGGGAGGCATTTACCAACTTTGCCTGCCAGATCCCCAGTCAGTGTGCTCCTCCGATTGTCCCTCGTCTGGGGGGAAACGAAGGAAAACGCTATCCATTCAAACCAGTTTCCATAATGGGAACCTGAACTTGGAAGTTCGCGGAGACAGGCCCAACATAAAACAATTCCCCCTATCCGCCCCTAACAATATAAACCACCGCACGCGGCGCCTGGCTGCATTTTAACTGACCTCGCTTTTCTTGTTAGGAATGTGCCCGGTCATGCAACACTGCGCGGCTGCGGACCCGCTCCTCTCGCACTTTGTGATGTGTTGAGTCTGAGCTAAATCTCAAAATGGCGGTCGCGCTCTTCTCTGAAATGTCACATCCGCATGGAGTTCCAAACACGGACCAGACCCGGCCCGTTCAAACTACAGGGAAAGCCAGATGATGATGATGATGTTAACAAAAATTATAAATTAGAAATAATAATGATGATAATTATATCATCATCATAATTTGTGTATTCATATGTGAAATATAAATATATGTCTCTTTTTATGTAAAAACAAAAAAAAATTAAAGCTTTTCACTATAGTTCAATTTGGCGGATTGAATGCTAATTGATTCAGCATAGCTCAAATTATCTTAAGTGGACAATATCTAGACCTGTATATATTTTGAAAATAACTGGTTGAAAATATAATTTAAAAAACAGGTACGTTTTGTTTGAATATGTAGCGGCATATGATAAAATATGTTCTGTGTGTGTGTGTTCCAGCCGCGTGCCTATTGCTGGCGGCAGTTGGAAAGATCGGTTGGAAGAGGCTAGAAAAATTACCAATTATAAAATCAATACATAATAATGTAACAAAAAATTGTGGACAAAATTTAATATCTTGGATATTCATCAGCAGTCACAATGTTACACATTATTATGCAACCAAAAATTGATTGATTGATTGATTGATTGATTGATTGATTGATTGATTGATTGATTGATTGATTGATTGATTGATTGATTGATTGATTGATTGATTGATTGAGTGAGTGAGTAACAGCAGAGAAAAGCAATATTGAAGTGGTTGAGTGGTGCCCTAATTTATAAGGATGGAAGTATAATAAAATTAAACCAAGATCCCGAGATGTTAGGCTTCCTTTTTGTCAACAAAAGATCTTTGTTTTCAAAGGTCTTTGTTTGAACTGGTGCTGTTGAGGCTTAAAAAAATGGAACCCTGAATGATGTCTAAAAGACTGGCAATTGTCTCTGACTGTCCTATTAATAACAAATAACTCTTGCATTCAAACTGAATGTCTTGATTGCTCCTACTTTAAAATGTAACATTTTAATCATTTTTGATGGTTTTGTTTTAGCTGCTTAGTATATTCTGCCTTGTGTTAATTTTTATCACATGAAGTTGGAAGTTGTTGATATAGAACCTTGTCACACTGAGATCAGGTCAAGTTTTTCAGCCTATCACTTATTGTGGAATCATGTGGATGAAGTGCTTTCTGTAGTTTTGTATTCTCCTGTTGGAAATACAAGATCATTGTTGAAAATTAGATTACACATGCTGTACCATGTGTTTCTCCAAAACCAGTCACTGTCATTCCTCATTAACTACTGGAGAAAGCAACATAATGTGTTCACCTGCAAGGATTTATAGAAACAGTTGAGCCATTCTGTTTTTCTCGCAGTTCTGTCTACGTTTCGTATCTCAGAGATCACTCTTTCATGTTTTTTCGTTCACATTGTAATAGTTCAAATTGAAGGAAAGAAGGGGGTGTGAATCTGACAGTTGGAGTGGAGTTTCGGTTAGGAATCCTCTACTACTAAATCTTTTTTTCCGTGCTGTTTGCACAATAAAGTTTCTTGCACTGGTTCTGATTGCTGCTGTGATGCATCAACAGGATGGATGCTAAACCAGGCAATTGTGGGGATATCCACCTGGAGATTTTAACTTAACCCAATCGAGTAAAAGGTGCCATAGACAATAAAGCACTTACCCCTCAAACTTTAGCAAGCTGTGTCAAAATCAGAGTACGGTAGTTGCACCAAGGTGCAGAGAAGACGGAGGATTTGATGGCAGGAAAATAAACAAAGTGGTTTCTGATTTTTGGATGGATGTTGTCTCAATATGTGTTTGCACTAAAGGCCAATAATGCTTCAGATTAAACAGACAATTTCTTTTAATAAGGCCTCAGGAAGCTACTTTTTATTTTTGCTGATTACGGGGTTGCTGAAGAATCTGACAGTACAATTGCAGAGCCTCAGGACTTCCAGGCAAATGCAATAAAACCTTGTTAATTGTTCTGTTTCTTTAAATCCCCCCTTTGTTGGAAACAAAAAGGGAAGACATAGCATTAATGTGTGGTCAGGAAAGATTCACTTCACTGGTTGGGCTCCAGAAATGTAGACTTACCGTAGTTTGTTTTACTCATTTTTCTTGAATGAATCTCTACATTTTCCACAGATTAATTTTTTTCTATGTTCAGCAGCTCATTTGGATTATAAACAAATCAGTGTTTACATTAGAAGGGAAAGACATTTATCACAGAAAATGCCAGGATGCCAGAATAGCTTAGTCATTTTATGTTATGTTTTATTTAAAGCATAAATAAAACATAACAAAGACCAAACATAACAATACACATTAACATTAAAAAAATAAAAACAACTTAACCTTTGTTAGGGGTTCTCATTAAGTTTATATTTCTTAACAAAACCAAGTAATTTCAAATCACTTTTATTTTTAATATAATCAAGGGGCCGAAAATAAAGACAGAGCTCTTTATAAAAATGATTAAAAAGACGTTTGGTCTTCAAAATGTTATTTTTGTGGAAAAAAAACTTTCTCTGCAATAGCCAGATATTGAGATCTAAATTTTCTAGTCTATTAGATATCACCACCATAAAACATTTGAATCCAAATAAACTGAAGCTGTGACTTTAGAAAAATACCAAAAGCAAAACTCTTCCCAAAATGTATTTATAACTCCATAATTAAAGAATAAATGATCCACTGTCTCAATGTAATTGAAACAAAAACTGCAACTATTCTCTTCAAAACCAAATCCATGTCTCAAAATTCCTTGGATGGGTAAATATCGTTAATTATTTTTTTCTTTTACTTCTGGTAAAATAGAAAATTGAACAAATTTGGATCCTAATTCAATCACCTTTTCTCTAGAAAAGTGTTTAGAAATGTTTTTTTTGGATGAGATATTTGGACAAACAAACTCTAAAGGTGTTTGGTAATTCTGTCTTTGTAACAGGCTGTCTGTCCAGTTGGAGAGAAAGAAGTTTTAAATTAACTTTGTTTAACAATAGATTTTGTGATAATTTGACCAATGTCAGAGGAAGAGCTTTGATCACAGCATCATCCAGCATCATATTGTTTCCAATCCAATAACTAATATTTAGAACAAAAGTTTTCAAACGTCAAAATATTTCTAGAATTATCTAGTAAATGCAGAACAGACCATATCCCCTTAGTCAGCCAGATATTGCCAAACAAGGATTTGTGTCTTCGTAACACACAACAGCAGTTCCAGAGAGGCATGTTGTGCGGACCGAAAATTGTGCTTACAAGTGTGTTTCCAGTACTTAGTTGTTGTTGATGAAACGCAGAAAGTTTGATTGGCAGTCTCTTCAGGTCATATCCACATCTCAGCAGAAAGTTAATTCCACCTACATCCATGAATATCTTAGAGGGAAATTGATACCAGAAACCCTTTTTATTCTTTAAGAAGGATCTCAGCCAGTTGATTTAATCGTACCATCTAAACATTCAACATCAATAGCTTTAAATCCTCCCTCTTTATGATCCGTTAGCATCAGACCTTTTCTGGTATTTGTTTTTTTATTTCCAAATGAACTTAAAGTTAGCTTGAATTATGTCTTTAGTTGCAGGTTTGGGGAAGAATAAAGAATGTGCTAGGTTGATTAATCTTGATAGGGATTCCATCTTTACTAGAAAAACTCTACCCAGAATAGAAATATCTTTTTTAGACCACATATTTAGGTTTCATTTGCACTTATCTAGAGTTTTCCAAAGTTTAGATCCTCTAATAATATAGATATAGATTTAACAGGAACGTTAAACGTCTTTTATCGGAAGTAACTCACATATTTTCAGATTGAGTTTCAGACCAGACGCTCTGGAGAAAAAATATATATGTAGAATCATAGGAATCTCACTGCTGTTCCTCATAAAAATAGCTGTGTTGTCAGCGAACTGAGTGATTGTTATTTATTGGCCTAAAATATTAAGATTGTCCAATTTTTATTTTTTTTAATCAAAATTGCTAACACTTCAGCTGCAGCGATGAAGAGTAAAGGAGAGATAGGAAAACCCTGTTTATTTTAATGGGCAATCTCAGCGATGTTCCATGACATGACACTATTCATATCCCTATAACGTGTAGTGGTTAAATTTATAAAGTTGGGTCCGAAACCAAATAAATCTAGAGTTTGAAACATTAATTGATGGGTATACTCTAGACTGTCGTAAATTTTAAAAAGTAATCAAGGAACAAAATGAAGCCTTTGTCTTAAATCAGATTGTTGTATTCTAACAGGTCCACTGTGAGGCGGAAGTTATTATGAATTGGTCGGCCTTTTAGAACGCCAGATTGAGTATCAGAAATAATCTGGAACATCCCAGTTTTCATTCTAGTGGCAAATATATGGGTTAAGATTTTATAGCATGGTTATTGGTCTCAGATTTTCAATCAGTCAAGGATCTTTGCCAAGTTAAAGAATGAGAGTGATGATGCCTTGCTTCATAGTGTATAAGCAACATAGCAACATCATGTGATATTTTATTATTTTTGTTTAATTCTTATATGTTTGTAGTTTAATAACTGGTCATTTTCATCATAATTCCATCAATTAAATAAATGACATGTATAACAGGCGTAATTACCTGTAAATCTTGTTAATAATAGCTTTTCAAATCACATTATTGATAACTTTTTAAAACAACTCTATAAAAAGCTTTTTTGAATGTTTTGTTCCTTTGTGAAAATCTCCGGATGGACGTTGTAATAACCCAATTCTGCATTTAAAAAAAACAGACCCAAAGCCCGTCCCTTGGCGTTAAGATGACCAATTGGATTTAGATATTGGGTTTGATGGGCGGGATCATTCACACATCATGTTAGTCTGCGTTCCATATATCCAGTCGTCGGCAAGTAGGAAAACTAGCCTAGTCTTATCTCAGTATTTACTTACACAGAAGTCATAAACCAACATTTCGATAACGGGGCTCAAATTCTGATAGAGTTTGGGGCCATTAAATGGAGGAGAAGAAAGAAGACGGAGATTCGGAAATACAGGAACACGGACCCGAGCACTGGTTCTCAAAATGGGAGCGGCAGTGTTTGGCCGAAGCAGAGCAAAGAGACCTAAGCGAAGAGGAGGCCGACAACAACCAGGATAAACTGTGGCATCTGTTTCAGAACTCTGCTACTGCTGTCGCACAGTTGTATAAAGGTTTGGAGGGCAGCTGTTTCTTGACGTCTTTTCGTTTTCGGACACATCTTTGCTTATGCTATCGACTTGTGAAAGCAATCTGGCTACAAAAGCCACACACAGGGAACTAACGCTGGCATAAGTAGTTGGTTAAATGCTAGCTAGTTTGTCGGCTAGCTGGTGTTGTGCCAAGATAATATAAGTTTGTCGGCTAGCTGGTGTTGTGCCAAGATAATATAAGTTTGTCGGCTAGCTGGTGTTGTGCCAAGATAATATAAGTGCTATGAAACAATCAACGATGCCAGACGTCGTGCCGCTACAGGGGAAACAAATTCTGTCAGGGGAAACATATCTTGGTATAACACCGGGAATGTAACATTGATTGTCAGAGAGATGACTTTTTTTGTTTTGTTTTATAAACAGACTCAATTACTCAATATAAAATTCGGAACCAAGTATGACACTATTTTCCCAATTTGTAAAGCAGTAGCTTTGAAATAGCTGCTATTTATGTTGTTCTGTTGACATTAGTTAAAATGTAGCTAACGGTGATGTTAGCCAGGCTAGTTAGAAAATGGCGATGGAAACAACAACCCTAGCTTCGGGACATTCTCAGCTGACAATCTTAACATCTGGTACACATCTTACACGTGGCCGTTGAAGTGCCATTTACCCCACAAGTGAGTAGTCGACCGAGAAGAGGGAGAAAAGGAGTGAAAATTAGTTTAGTCAAAATTGTAATCAGAATCTGGTCAGGGGAAATATCGGTTCGTTGCGGAGTCACCACCACTTCAGTCATTGTTTGACTTGATGTGTTTTACATTGACTGACTTTTTGCGAGTAAAATAGCAGCTTTCTTGTGAAATTGTGTAGTGGAAGTAACTTCCCGTATTCCATCTCTCACAGACAGGGTTTGCCATCAGCAGGGCCTGTCATTGTGGGTGCCATTTCAGAATGCAGCTACAGCAGTGACCAACATTTACAAAGGTAACTGAACACATTTTCATAGGTTTTATGGTTGTAAAGATTTTCGACAACTGTTTGGTTTGGACCCCTTACACTCTGATTGTGTGTTTACTTGACATGCTTTATTGAGACAGTATTTAGTATTTACAGTATTTACACAGTTTACATCTTTATTATTTTTTTAATCTTTCAGTTGGCTGCAGAAGTTAATTGTTTTGCTTACTGTACATAAAAATGTAATTCCTTTATTTTTTGTAAAAGACTATTTTGTGCTCTGGAACTTTAAATGTTATTTAAAAATGTAACTATAGTTTAACATTTGAAGAATTTGAATTCTGTTTAGCTATCATAAGATTTGCACTGCAGATCTAAGAATTATTTTAAATATTTATTTATAATTTTTTTAAATTTTTTAACCACTTTACAATAGAACGTTGGCTCCAGTGTTGTAATTCTTTTGAAGAAGCAGTGTTGCGCTTGAACGCACATTGAAAGTTGAACCAGTTCCACTTTAACCAGCCAGCAACATGGACTTGGTAGTGACGAATGGATGGCGTCCCTTTTTAATTTACGGATGTGCCAACCATTTGGAAATTTATCATTCAGGAGAAATTGATGATTACATTTTGTGTCTGGTCAAATGCAGTTATCAGAATACTGGTGTGAAGTAAAAAGCTTGAAGCAAGATTCACAAGATTTTCACTGCCTCACCATTTGGCACCAAGCCTTCTTCCAACTGTGGGTGGCAGACATTCGCTAGCAAACAGTAGAAAAAGACAATGAAGAAGAAGAAACAGATTCTGTTGCAAAGAAAAGCAGCTTTGCACTGATTCGCAACACTTCACGTTATGAAGTCAATATGAAAGCCAATATGAAAAGCCACTTTTCTCTGCATCATATTCAGTTTACGGTGATTGCGGGAAGGGTTGAGGAGTTATGGTATAAAAGAGCGCGTGTGTGTAGGTGTCCCCAGCAACATCTCTGTGACATGCCAGAGATGCTATGGGGTTGTTTATTGACTTCTGATATGGGGATCAGACATGATGATTTTCTTGTTGTCATGTATCCTGTCAGAGAGTGTAGAAGCCCACCAGAGAAGTTTTGATCGGGGTATCCAGATTGGCCACCAACGCCGAAATAAGGTGAGTCACAGTCACTACAGACCATTTGGTGTGTGTATATGTGTGTGAGGTATTGTCATAAATCAGACATAATGAAAGACCTACTCTGGTCATCTTTTTTACCCATTTTCATTGTTCCCAGCGTTGTTGTTTTTTGTTAAATAAAAATTATGTCGTTTTTTTGGGAAATTAAAAAAAAGTCAATTTCTAGAACATAGTTTCTGCAGAGCGGAAGTAGTTCATTAGAAATTCACCTCTGAGTTGCTGTCTGTACAAGACGCATTTCATTCTTAACCACTCGCATACATATATTCTCACCCTCACATACATTCTCTCTCTTACATTAACATATTCTCACACTCATAATTTATATATATACATGTGAAAGAAGTATATATGTGTGTGAAAGAAGTATGTGTGTGTGAGTACAGCGGAAACAGAAAGCAGATGATTTTTTTCGTGCTGTGATTGGCTGAGAGGCCGCCACATGCTCACATGATTAGACCAGTCGGTAATTCTAGCAGGTGGGGGTGAAGCCAATCAGAAGGTAACAAACTGACAAATCCGGGGAAAGAAATTTTTTTCCCCAAGTTTGTAATTAAAAAAAAAGTGTTTATTTTTGCTTAATGAGGGGTGCGGTTTTATGATTGACAGATGATGATCGCGGTTGGTTCTGGGAATAGAATGCTGGCGTTTTATCTCGTTTCATCCGTTTTAGCTTTAGAATATACGCTATATTTTGGTTTTTGTTCTGCGTTTGGGGTTTAAAATGTTCTAACAAGCTCTCACGGAGTCCTCTGTTATCTTTTTACCAGTAAGTAAAAATAAAATCACTTTATATTTAACAAAAATAGACTGTATAAATATATACATTGTAATAATTTCAGTTAATTCCAGTAATTTGATTACATTTTCAAAATGTCTTCACATTAATATCTTTAGATATATGTCATGGTTTTTAATATTAAAAACATTGACATTTTCTCAGAATTTTCATTAATGTCACTTTCTTTTATTAAGGACATGAGGACAGAATTCAGATTTGCTACGGTAACAGCAGAATCTTCTAAAGTGATGGACATCACACAGATTATCCAGATTTTTGAAGTAAAACTATGAAAACATAGAGAAAACTATCTACTCTAATAGGAACATTTAATTTAAGCATTTACTTTTTATATAGTTGTACATGTTTAATTTTGTCTTGTATGCTCCTGTAGGCCTGCATCTTGTTGTGATGAGTATACTCATAAACAAAGACAATCCAACACTTACAATTTTAAGGCAGTAAAATGTTTATTTGTGGGATTTGGAGATGACTCCTGCTGCAGTGTGTGATTCAAAAAAAAAAAAAAGTTTAACATATTCGAGTGACCAGTCTCTTACGTTTATTCGCATTGATATGATATACAAGAAAAGCAAAAGGAAATATGGGTCATCATTTACAGTTGAATCCAGAAGATTACATGCACCACATAAAAACACACCTATGGCTTTTTTTTCTCACCGTCAGACATGATATAAATATAAACTTCTCCTGTTTTAGGTCAATTACAATTAACACAATTATTTCCTTTTGCTAAATGTCAGAATAGTGAGGGTAGGTTTTTTTTTTTAGAAAAGTTGTTACTCTTATCAAAGTCAAAAGGTTCCGTACGCTAAGATCCCTATGCCTTTAAAAATCTGGGAAACCCCAGATGGTGATGTCATCTCTTTGGATGCTTCTGATATGTTTATTGACAGCATTTGAGTTGATTAGACACACACTTTGGATATATATTAGGTTACATTTGTTAAAGTCCCATTATCTGTCACACACCTAGGTGTGTGAAATTTGTTCTCTGCATTTGACCCATCCCCTGGGGGAGCAGTGAGACACAGCTGCGACCTTTGAACTCCCAACCTTCCAGTCACAGGGAGGACACTGTACCACAAGGCCACAGAGCTGGTCAGTGGCCCGCTCAGTGAAACACGCTTGTTTGTAAAACATCGTGGGACAGTCGAAAGAAATCAGTCAAGATATTACCACAAGTCTGGTTCATCCTTGGGTGCAATTTCCAGATGTTTGAAGGCTCCAAGTTCATCTGTTCAGATAATTGTACACAAGTATAAACATGGGAACATCGAGCCATCGTATCGCTCAGGAAGGAGACTGGTTCTGTGTCCCAGAGATTTACGTACCTTGGTCCGATATGTCCACAACAACCCAAGGACAAAGGCAATAGATGTTGTGAAGATGCTGACTGAAGTTGGGAATAATGTGTCATTAACAGTGAACCGAGCATTGTACAGACATTGGCTGACAGGCTACTATTTAACTATCAATATGTTTAGAGGAAAAAGGGGGAAGCCTGCAGGCCTCGGGACACCATCCCAACTGTAAAACATGGGGTGTTAGCATCATGTTGTGGGGTTGTTTTGCTACTGGAGGGACTGGTGCACTTCACAAAATACATGGCATCATGAGGAAAGAACGGTATGTGGAAATATTGAAGCAACATCTTAAGACATCAGCCAGAAAGCTGAAGCTTGGGCGCCAATGGATCTTCCAAATGGACAAAGACCCGAAGCATACTTCCAAACCGGTTACAAAGTGGCTTATAAAATATAACAAAGTCAATGTTTTGGAGTGGCCATCACAGAGCCCGGATCTATATCCTATTGAACATTTATGGTCGGTACTGAAAAGGCATCTACATGCAAGAGGGCCTACAAACTTGGCTCAGTTACACCAGTTCTGTCAAGAGGAATAGGCCACATGTTCTCAATGGGATTAAGATCTGGGGCGTTTCCAGGGCATGGACCCAAAATTTCAACGTTTTGGTCCCAGAGCCACTTTTAGTTATCAATTTTGCCTCATGGCACGGTGCTCCATCGCGCTGGAAAATGCATTGTTCGTCACCAAACTGTTGTTGGATTGAAGAAGTTGCCGGGTGTTTTTGGTACCATTATTTATTCACGACTGTGTTTTTGGGCAAAATTGTGAGTGAGCCCACTCCCTTAGATGAGCAGCAACCCCACACATGAATGGTATCAGGATGCTTTGCTGTTGGCATGACATACGACTGATTGTAGCGCTCACCTTTTCTTCTCCAGTCAAGCCTTTATCCAGGTGCCCCAGACAATCGGAAAGAGGCTTCATCGAAGAATGTGACTTTGCCCCAGTCCTCAGCAGTCCATTTTCCATACCTTTTTTGCAGAAGATCAATCTGTCCCTGCTGTTTTTTTTTGTTGTTTTTTTTTGGAGAGAAGTGGCTTCTTAGTGCCTTTCTTGACACCAGGCCATCTTCCGAAAGTCTTCGCCTCGCTGTGCTTTCAGATGCACTCACACCTGCCTGCTGCCATTCCTGAGCAAGCTCTGCACTGGTGGCACTCCGATCCCGCAGCTGAATCCTCTTTAGGAGACGATCCTGGCGCTTGCTGGACTTTCTTGGACGCCCTGAAGCCTTCTTAACAAGAATTCAACTTCTCCACTTGAAGTTCTTAATGATCCTAGAAATTGTTGATTTAGTAGCCACAATATTCTTGCCTGTGAAGCCATCTTTATGCAACACAATGATGGCTGCACGCATTTCTTTGCAGGTCACCATGGTTATCAATGGAAGAACAATGATTTCAAGCATCACCCTGCTTTTAACATGTTAAATCTGCCGTTCTAACCCAATCAGCCTAACATAATGATCTTCAGCCTTGTGCTCATCCACATTCTTACCTGAGTTAATAAGATTACCGTAATCGTCTTAGCAGGTTCCTTTATGACAGCAATGAAATGCAGTGGAAAGAACCATGCAATTCATCTGATCACTCTTTCTAACATTCTGGAGTATTTGCAAATTGCTATTATAAAACCTTAAGCAGCAACTTTTCCAATTTTCAATATTTATGTAATTCTCAAAACTTTTGGCCATGACTGTATGTGAGTGTGAGAATGTATGTGAATGTGAGTATATTTATATATGCGTGAGTGAGAATATAGGTCTGTGACCGTTCAGAATTAAATGTCTCGCACGGCCCTTCATAGGGAGCATGTGGCCGACCCAGTGTATTTTTTCTAACAACCTTTGTTTTATTTCCTTCTGATTTACAATTTAGAAAAAAAAACAGAAATATAGTTTCAAGCTTAAATATATGTCCTCCATCATAAAAAAAAATGCCAGAAGAACATATTAAAAACCGTTTTCATCGTAGAGCGTCTTTAACAAAAGAGATTTCAAAACTGTGTCTGAAAGTGCCACATTTGTTGACCTACAGGACATGTTGGCATGGGTGAAAAAGCGCAGAAGAACCATCAGAAGAGAGGATCTCATCAGTTTCTTGTGCGGCAAATTGCCTCCTCATAGGAGTAGCAGGACCAACTCTCGACTGGCTGTGGTGGCCCCCAGCCGGGCCAATTCACCTGTGGAGACCGGCTCATCTGTGGAAGCAGACCTGGAGCCTTTCAGAGAGGCCATAGCTCTGCATGGTAAGCAAATCATAGCCTTGCCTGGATAAAAACCTTTCTGGTTTTTCATAAAAGTGATTGTTCAAGTTACTAAATTGTCTCCAATTTGTTTTGGAGCCTTCAGAGTTATCTTGGTGAAGATAAAAGTGGAGAAAGGTCATCTTAATTCTTTGCTGTGGCATTAGAAGACACTTCAAAAGTTCACAAGGACTTTGGCCTGTCCTCAATACTGTGTTTGTGTGCGATACTATGTCCTCTAGTTATCCTCTGTCATATGGTGCATAGATAAGTGTGTTTTGCTTGGCTGTGGAAGGATGGGCCTGCCCTGTAGTGATGCAGCGTGTGAAAGAGTTCAGCTCCACTCCAATTCTGTAATGTTACAAAGGCACTTCTAATAAAATTCAATACAATGTGCCTCTTATATTTATAAAATACAGTTTTTATAAATTTTCTACGAATACATTTTTTGCATTTATCCGCTACGTCTTAAAGTTCGGTCCGTGAAAATAAATTTTGCATTTTAAACGGGTCCGCGATTACGTGTAGGCGCCACACGGAACAGCTCTTTAGCACAGCATCGTAGCGTTTAGCATCAGTATGTAACAATTAAAAATGTCACGTTCTGCTGCTTCATCATCTTAAATTGAATGCTACACGGAGGCAACTAGCAGAAATTGTGCGGGTCACATATAAATATGTGCGAATGGCCTCTGCCCTACCAACATCAGCCCAGCTAGATAATGCAATGCTCACCTTCTGCCCAGGTAGAGACATTGAAGAGAGCTGTTGTTAGGAGCTGTGCCCCAAAACTTTAACCTGCCAGACCCTTTACATAGATCTCTTACTGTGTGTGTGATGTTATGATGCATGTTCTTAAGTTAAAAAATAAAGTTTCTTGTATCAGCCAAAGATGCCATCTGAGAGGAGGAGCCTTATTATTTTCAAAGGACTTTAAAATAGTCTAAATGAATTTTTTTAACTGCAATTGAGATACATTTGCTATGTATGTAATGCAAAAATAATGCAAGATAAAAAACAGTTATAGTTTCAAACTTTTTATTTTTATGGTGGATTTTTACAAGGTGTTGCTTACCTCATTTTATTTGCATGTGTGGTAGAGAAAGATTTTTTTAAAAAGAAAAGGGCTTTGTTAGCTTTGTGAAGTTAATCAGCCATTCAAGCTATTGAACTTCATTTATTTCCCTCTTTTCTTGGTTTGGGTGACAAGCATTTACAATCTTAGTTACATAGATTTTGGCTTATAGGCAAAATCACATATATTTAAAAGCTGTTCATTTGACAGCAATGTGTGTTACCTGTAACATTCGAACGTGCAGTTGTTGTTTACAGATTACTGTTTACAGATTAATCTTTAGAGATGATATATATTTAAATATACCACAAGATCAATCATTTTCCAAGCTTTAGTTAGAGCCATGTTTTATTAAAATCTAATAAGAAATGAGGGAGCTAGCTAGCTAGCTTGATGCTTGTTTGTCCTAAACTGGAACAACTGGGATCTGTTGAGGTGACTCAATGCATAGCAATGCATCTCCCTGTGTTTAGCATCAAATAGGCAAAGGCCAACCCAGTAATAAATATATCAGCGACATCTGCGCTTTGCGAGAGACCGACGAACTGACTTTACTTCAAACAATGGAATCACAAGAGAACAGGGACCTGGGACAACAAAATCTCTATTTTATGTATGTTATTTATTTATTTTGTGCCAAAAATAAATGGTATAAAACAACAAATTAATTAAATCGATTAATCACCCAGCCCTAGTCATAACTAGTATTCTGTGTGATTGTAGGGCTAGGGAGAAGCATTCAGCCTAAAGGATCAAGTATTATGATGCTGGATGTTTTTCAGCCTCTAATAGCCGTTTTTATTAAACACTTCCAATGATAACAATAGCTGCATTTCAGTTACACATGTGGGCAAAACTATTGAAATTGTAGCAATGTCGAACGAAAAAACAAGTTTGCAATTACTGTTTCCAATAAATCACAATTATGCGAATAAACAATATTTTGATTTTACAGAAGTTACATTCAAATTTCTGCCACAGCACATCATCATCTATCAAAGGGGACGTCAGCGTCTTATTCAGGCCATAGGGCAGCAAGCTCCTTACACGTGGGAGCAGCCACGAATGAGGCTATTTTGTAAAATAGTGGTTGGTGATTTTCCAGGGGAGCAGTGAATCCAACAACTCTGCTTGACATGATCAACTTTTGATGAGCTGTGGGACCTGCTGTGGCGCCTGCTGTGCAATACCCAAGGGAGCCAATTCCTACCAAGAAGCGCATCGCCATCACTATCAACAAACTGGCTACCTGTGCAGAGTTGTTGGTCATGTGACTCATTTAATTTGGAAAAAGTTTTTCTGGGGCAGTTTTGTGAAATATGTCAATTTTGATATGCCTCAAAAACTACCTCCCCAAAAAAAAGCTTATTTCGATAATTGCAAGTTTTTTTCCAAAATTGCCATGTTTCCACAAGGCAAATTTATAATCGCAAATCCAATTTGTACAATTTCATAGTGAATGGAAACGGAACCAATGACCCTGATAAAAATGTCAGTATTGCTGTAGAGGAGCTGATGTTGAAGTTTTCAGTTTGGGTACAAATTTAAAGACCTACTCCAATGAGAGAGTGTTTTTAACATGTTCTTGTAGCATTTATCTCATGATGGATGATTGATTAGGAGTAGACAAATATCTGCCGTTTGAAAAAGCTCATATTTTTGACTCAGCAACTGAAATGGATGTGCCAAAGTCTCCCTGCTCCATTCAGATGGACCAGCCGACAAATGGATCCATTAGCATCTTCATTTTTCTTGTTCGAGCTGCCATCAAGCTCAAACTGTATGGCGGGATACCTCTGATATTGCTCGCCATTTTTTGTTGGACCGCTAATGTTAGCTTGGGGTTGTGGGTTGCTGTGGGCTACCAGGAGGGAGTGTAAACAAAAAGGTGGTGGAATATCGGCAGAGGGTTATATCTGCACCATTGGTCCCACCCACAACTCAGGCAAATATCTAACCACTGCCGCACTGCAGAAAATATGTCTAAGGGTGGTAAGTAGTATGTAGTATATGTTTTGCTTTAAATATTGGTCTTTGACCCCCCCCCTCTCATTTCCATCCTGTCCTCTGGTCCGTCTGCAGGTCTGAGTGGGGCCATGGCGAGCATTAGCGTGCGCTCTGGTGCTCCGGGCTCCCCCACCCATGTAAGCGGGAGCAGCAGTAACGCAGGCGGAGGGGGCTCTTCTGGCTCTGGATCAGTGTGTCGCGGCAGGCGCAACGGTCTCCAGGACGTGGACCTGAACACTTTCATCTCAGAGGAGATGGCACTGCATCTAGACTCTACAGGCTCCGCCTCTGCTGGAGGGGGAGTGACCAGGAAACGAAACTCCACCCAGTGTAGTGATGTAATCACAGACTCTCCCACTCACAAACGCAACAGGATGATCTGATCTGCCACCTAGCGATGTTGAGGAGGAGGGGTGGGAAGGATTGAGTTGTTGAGCCACTTCCCTTGTGTGGGGTCTCATGTGGTACAAATGCACCTGTGTTGAGACGGACACTCAGATGCATGGATTTAGTGAAAATCACACCCACAGTGAGGTTTCATCAGTTTAGTCTCCTTTTGTCAACACTAAAAACAAATCCTTAATACACAATCAGAACGAGTGTGTTTTTGTGTGAAGACCAGCACACACTCCTCACACCTCCGCCTTGCAAAGGAGACGACAAAAAACTCATTTAGGAAGCAGACAGCTCTCCATGGGTGAAAACAGACCATGCTGCTAGACGAACACAAAGCCACTTGGATGTTTGCAATGTCTGTGCCCGTCCCTCACCCCATACTCACCCACCACCTTAAATAAGGAAGCGAGGGCCATAATCAATTCATTTCATTTTATCGGACAGCCCCGTCATCATTTCAGCTCTTAAAGGATGTCCTTGCTGGAGATCATCCGACGGCGTCCAACAGCAGCCTGTTAAAGTCTGATCCCTCAGACTCTCCTTGCCACTTTTGCTTTAGTCGTTGACCGTCACGTTTTTGTTTTAACTACCAGTGTTAACATTATTTGTTTGTTGCAATCGTTTGCAGCAAAAGTTCAGTTTGCATTTAAGCTTTTTGTTTTTAAAAGAGAAACTCTTGTGTCCACAGCTTCTGAGACTGCCCACTTGTTTACTGTGATGCTCTCTGTTCACCCTTAGCAAAAGCAGCTGCTGCTTTTTGTGGTTGTGTGATGATTCTGATGAGTTGCAATTATAATTTGTTTTTTGCACTTAGCGTTTCCATCTCTGAACTCGTGCAAACAAATCGGCTCTTCCATTGTAATTTGCTTGTAGCCTTTGGAGTCCCAAGCAGTCCGGCTAGTGTTCAGGTTTTGAAGAAACAAAAAAAAAATTCAGAATTCTTAAAAATGACTTATTTTGGAGCATTTCTTCAATATTTTATGACTTTTGCTGTTTAAAATATAATTTAACTTATTAAACAGTGATTGGTGCTGAAAGGAAATTTAAAAAAGATCCCAGAAATGTTTTTTGTTATTGGTGTGTGATTTGAGGACCACCCCGTCAGATGCTGATGAAACAGGTGTTGAAGGGCGTGTGTGCATTATTAAAAACATAGTTGGATTTTGGTACAGAGCGATGGCTGCGACCCGATGCCTTTCATAAAGTCGGAGTAGGAGAAAACGGTCAATTTTTGGGTGTTTTCGGCAATCAGATAATGTGAAGTACCCCCTGCACACGTGTTTGGCATCTTTGGGGGTAGCAGCTTAACCCTTGTGCTATTTTAGATGACCCCACCCTTACATTGACGTGTTCTCCCTACCATGATAAAGGTGGAAAGATTTCATGTGATTTATGGACACCAGTGAAGATCACAAATCATTGAAGAAAAAAGGTTCAGCGCACTGTCTAGTGGGTCTAGATGACCCAACTCCCAACGTTAAAGTGTCTAGGATGGCACAAGGGTTACACTAACAAAAATGATCAAATCTTTTAAAAAATAAATTAGAAATACAGAATAAGCTGACATGCTTCTAAAAGTATTGTTCTACCTGTAATACACGCAAAAGCTGACTTGTAATGCTATAAAGTTTTTTAACTTTCATTTTATTTTTCCATCTTTTTTGGTCTCAGCTTTTGAAGCATGCCAGTTGTGAACTTGTTACTGTGCTGAAACGTGGCAGTTGGCTCTGCTCATCGCAAAGATTTGTTCATTCTTATACCATCAAGTTGGAGTTTGAGGTTTTATTCTGGTTGAAAATGAAACCTCTGAGATGATTTTTTAATTTTATTTTTAAAGTCACTTTTCTAGCTTGGGTCAGCCTTAGCTAGCTTTGCTATAGGAATTTTCCCACAATGCATTTCTAGTATTAAGTCATAACATACTTCTGTTTGAGGGAGTGTATATGAGGATTCATGAGGGCAATCAAAAAATGTAATTTAATTAATCGAAGGAAAATGTTTAACAAACCGAGTTACCTGTTCAGTCTGCATCTGCAAAATTCCAGAGTCACTCCAAGCCTTCAGCAACATCGTTACCAAAAACGCTGACTCATGCCACATGTCTGTGGAGCCAACTCAATCATCATATGCTTCTTGGATTTTTGTTTTCATCTAATAAATGGCTAAACTGTATACTGAACACTTGTTGGTATCCATATTGTCACAAAAGAGGATTTGGGTAAGGTTGCATTTTTCCAAAAGGATTTCCAGTCTGCTCATCAAACTGTCTCATTGTTATAGGAAAAACTTTTTGTGCAACAAATATTTTGTTCAAATCGCATCAGATCAACAATAATGACACGATTAATGAATCCAGATGAAGGCAAATCGGGGGAAGCTTTTATTTTTTTTAAACTCCAGTGGACGATGCAGCATCTTCCGCATCATTCAGGTGTTCTAGGCCAAAAAGACCCAGTGACTAAAAAGGAAACTTACAGCTGGTAGTGTGATAATATACTACTGTGAAATTTATCGTTCAGGTATTCCAACTGCGATTGAAACACCCCCCTTTTGCCTCATTAAAATCTATAAAGAAAACAGTTTTGCATTTTGTGGTGTTTTATTATACTATTTGAAGTGCTCTTTTTTTATGCTTATTTAACAAATATCCACTTATTTTCCAAGCACTTGACTGCAGCTCTGATAAACTCATACTGCTCTGTTGTGTGACAAGTTGTCCACAAACTGTCAAATACAACAGAAACACAATCTTAGTTTTAAACACTTACAGAACGTTTTTTCTGTAGAGAATGGGGCCAATAATTTTTGTGCTTAAGCATTAAATACCTTCATTTCTACTCCTCGTCTGTAACTTCAGCAAAGACTGGAGTTTTGTCAGGACACACGGAGAGCAAAATCCATGATTGATTATTGACAGGTTCAACTTTTTGAATTTAAGGATTCTTGCATTAGGATCCATTAGGTTCTATTTTCTCATAAAAGTCTCAAACTAAATGGTTTTTGTTTGCCAATGAGACTCGAGGGTAGATGTTGACCTCATAGAATCGGTTCCTCCACAGCTTCTGGCTGAATGCATGAAAGATCCTGATTTACAGTGAAACTCAGATCTGGCTGAGAGGGAGGAATTTCTGGTAGTAGCTCTTGGTTACATCCATCATCAGGTCCTGTGTGCATTCTGGGAGTTCTCCTGAGAACAGACCTGGGAGGAGGAGGAGCAGGAGCAGGAGGAGGGCACAGACATGGGTGAGAACCAGACAGCTAACAGCACAGGGGAGAAGTCAAACGGTTGGTTTTTCGCTCACCTGGACATCCTGAAAAGACTGTGAAAGGTGGGACTACTGTCTCTGGAGGAAGTACAGTGTTGTCTAGGATCTTACAACAGTCTTTTAGGACACAACGCCGGCCCTGCAGACGACACAAAACAAAAGAACAATTGATGCACCATTTCTTTAACCCTTGTGCTATCTTAGATGACCCCACCCTTACATTGCCGTGTTCTCCCTACCATGACAAAGGTGGATAAAGGTGAAAAGATTTCATGTTATATCTGGACACCAGTGAAGATCACAAATCATTGAAGAAAAAAGGTTCAGAGCCCTGTCTAGTGGGTCTAGATGACCCAACTTTAAAGTGCCAAGGATAGCACAAGGGTTGCCATCCATGTTTAAGTCCAGTGAAGAAGAAAAGCTGTTTCAAAAGAACTGCCGTAGCCTTTGTGCTGTCCTCGGCACTTTAACATTGGGAGTTCATTCAGCAAATTCTTCATGAAACGGTTCGAAATTACTGTTTACTCCCATCTATTGCTATGTGTATTGCTGTCCTGAATAAAAGAAAAAAATCTTGGAGTTAACTGACTAAAGTTTAAATGTAAAGAGATCTTCAGATCCATTGAACTTCAGATTCCTTTTCAACCCACATCATTCATAACTGCATCGCATTTATGACAACCAAAACACAGATAAACACGTTTTAAAAGACAAAAAACAAGCATGCAAATATTCAAATCCACTATTTTCAACAGTCTCTTTACTGCAAGTCAGCAGCATGACTGCCATGTGACATCATCACCTGAGGACACTTTCCCCACTGAAGCCGTTTTCTATCATTCAAGAGGACTTCCTTGAAGTTGTCTGTACTTTCAGGCCACTTACTATAACACAATTTTTGCCAATGTGGACATAGGAGCCGATCTGCGCAGCGTTGACCACGCAATCCTCCTCTATGAAGACATGGTCTCCGATGTGCAGTGGAAAGAACGCCACTCTGGAGGGAAATGAGGAAAACAGAAGCAGTTAAAGAGCACTGTTTGACTCAAAAATAAAGGTGCGTGTTGCTAAACTAAATAACAAAAATAGAATAAGCTGAATGTTTAGGTTTTTTAATGTATTATGGCATTCGGGTGAACATCCATAGTAGGATTTTGATCTGTAGAAGAGAAAAATAGTCTGAAAAAAAAAAGAGAAAAATAGTCTGACATTTTTTTTAAAAAAAATTGAGATTATTATAAACGTGTATTTACATGTTGGTAAATAGTTTGAAATAAATAGAATTTCTTTTTTATTATTTAAACATTGTTAAATTTAGGAAACATAGTGGATTGCAGCCTAAATGCATATAGCTGAGTCCACATGGATATAATTATTTACCCTTTGCTAAACTTCTTGAAAGGGGGTCGAATAACACTCCGGCTTTTAATGACACAGTGTCTCCCCACTCTGACGTTGGCAAGGTCTCCCCTGATGATGCAGTCATTCATGACAATAGTCTGAAAGGAGACAGGAATCATAGCAAAAGTATGAAAGTGTATTGCATTCAATTACAAAAAAACAAGTGATCATTGTTCACATTTTTTTGTGTATTAAAAAAACCATGTGTGATCTTTGTTTAAATATTTTCCAGGATTTTCATTTTAATATTTTCAAGTAGTACTACAAACAAGCTGAAACTGAACCTCATCTGCTCATGAAAAACTTAAAGATGAGCTTTATGAGCTCATCACGATATCACCAGTCTGTTGTGTTCTTCCTCTTACTTTGTTCACAAACATTACAGAGCAAAACGGCGGGGAAGTATTAATAATTGACCATTTTGAACTGTTCATTTTGTTTGAGTCGATGCCGACGACAATATCGAGCAAAAAGCAGCGTAGTCCGTGGGCGACCTGCTGAATATGGTCAACTTTGATTTAATGTTTTCCCTGAATTTGCTATATTTTTCGGAATTTGCTATAATTTTTTCTGAATTCGCTTTACTGATTTTGAGAATTAGCCACATATATATATATATGTATTTTTTTTTTTAAGGATAGTTGTAGTCTTAAAGTGAGGAGACAAGTGTCTTCTTACTCGAACATGCTGGTTCACTAAGAGAAAGAGTAATGTTATCGTGGATTTTTGTATTGTTTTTTTTTTAACAATAATGAGTTCTTATTGTGTTTTTGACATTATTTATAGAGTTACTGGCCTGCCTCTGCAGCT
This sequence comes from Oryzias latipes, assembly GCF_053564925.1. NCBI lineage: Eukaryota > Metazoa > Chordata > Actinopteri > Beloniformes > Adrianichthyidae > Oryzias > Oryzias latipes. The sequence goes on from NC_136244.1 coordinate 9,277,797, forward strand.
TCACATCAAGGCAAACTCTACAGACAAAAATAAGCAATTCCTGTTGATCAATCCAACTATATCCGAAGTTTTGCTCTGTGATGTTTGTGAATTTCGTGGGAAAAACAAAACAGACTGGCGATGATATCATGACGAAGACATGAGCACAACGAATCATGTCTATAACACGGACACTTAGTGGCCTTTTAACTTTTAATTGCAGCTCATCTCGCAGTTTTCATGAGCAGATGAGGTTAGTGCCCAGCCTGTTAGGAGTTCTTTGCCTGTTCTTGAAAATATTAGAACCAATAACACGGAAATGATTTGAATAAAGATCATCTGTGTTTTTTTCTGTTTGTCTTATAATACGCGAAGTTTTATTTATGGCAATACGCTTCCATTAAGAGCCGTAGACACCGCTGTGTTGTAAATTATAGTATACACAATAGAATACAGCCCCAGTTATTAGCTTTTTTTCTTACTTTGCCATTAAGGACGATGTTCTGACTTCCGCACAACACCGACTGCCTGCTCACCTTGTTGCCAGAAGCCTGTGGTAAAATATAACATATATATATATTATTTAAACAACCGAAAAATTGTATTTTGTTGTACAAATTAGCGGAGTTCAGGGCACCACAACGCCCTTTTCTGCCTCAGCAACCGGCTAGCATAAAACATACATACTAGTTCGCGTAACGTACGAAAGCTCAAAGTAACTTTACCGTTTCGATATATTCCGCTTTGTTGTATAATATTTCGGACAATTCCATTGTTAGTAATGCAAAAAAACGTTACACATAGAAGATAGTATTCGAGAACGAAAACTAAGGCTCCACTTTTGCTCCACTGGGTTCGATGCTCATCCTCCGCGCAAGTCCGGACATGACGTCATGTTCTAAATAAAAGTTTTCATTCTTTTTTTCATTTTTTCTTTTATAATTATTAAATGGGGAGCAATGTCTGGATTTAAGGAAACTGAATTATAAATATTATTATAGAACATTCTGATAATATTGAACAATTTATCACCAAATTTCAAAAATGTCAGTGCATCAATTGCAGTAAAAATACACTAATGTGTCGAATGGTTTATAAAAATCAAGTAATAATATCAAACTATCAGAGTCAACAAAGTCAAAATAATCCAACAAATCTACTACCAAACTGAAAATGGATATTTCTTCCTTTGATGAATGCCAACTGACTTTCATCCACTACATCCTTCAGTCCTCTGTTGAGATGCTTCTCAAAACATGACCTAAATTCATGAATCCTTGCATAATAAAGTGATTGGTCTCCAATTATTCAAATATAAAATGTTTTGTTAGGTTTAGGGGTTAAAGTGATTAACCCCTATCTTATTGTGTTGGAAAGACCACCTGCTGAGATGCATTCTAGAAACCCATTGTTTAACAAACGTCTAATATCTGTCCAAAAGAATTTGTAAAATTCTGTTGTTAAACCATCCAAGCCAGGAAATTTACCAGAGAACAGCTTAAGCACAGCAGCATCCATCTCTTCAATTCTTAAATCATTCTCCATAAATTGTTTACATTCTGTGTCAAGGATTTTGTTCAATCCTCCAATGTTATCAAATAAATTTACACAGTCAGCTTTGGAATGATTAGATCACTATAGATTAGAATAAAATCTGTGTATTTCTCTGGTTATCTCACTTTGGTCTCCATGAAGAAAATGCCCCCAGGATGGACAGGGGATGTACCAGAACTCTTGGAGAGAATTTGCTTATCTAACCCTACAACTACACATTTATATAGTCTAGATGGGTATTCATCCAGAAGAGAAGGGGACGGCCGGGGGCACAAGACAAGCCACAGGTAGGGTCCACAACCAAGTCTAAGAGCAGGAGCGGAGATGAGGGACACGGTCAGGTACAGGAGCACAGATGAGCCAGAGGTAAGGTCCACAGCCAAGTACAGGAGCACGGAATCTGGAATCCCCCGTAGGGAAGTGGGACAGAGGGACAATACATGAATCGCACTGCACCAAGCTGAGGCATGGAGAACTGAATGATAAATAAATTACGAAGAATAGAGGAGAGGAGGAGAGGAGAAGCAGATGAGATAGAGGACAGAACCCCAGAGCACCACCCGTTCCCCAGCTTCTGGTAAGGGTTAAGCTTAGGTTTCAAGTCAGGGCTAGGCTATAAAAAAAAAGGGGGGGGGGGGGGGTAGAGGGGAGTCTTGACAGTAGTTTGTGGGTACAGTCGTGGATAGATTGTCATGCAGGCAGGATCTGGAGGTCCCTTGAAAATATTTGTGTGGTTGATATGGGATCAGAACATCCCTTGAAGTGTGTGTGGTGCAAGGGTCAGGTCAGGCCTAATTGTGGAGATGGAGGCTATACTTACGACATCCAGGGAGACTATCTGATCAAACAGAGGATCTCTCAGGTTTTCAGGACCTTAGTTTTTTCCGGGTTTAGAAGGAGGTAATTAATTGTCACCCAGGTCTTGATGTCTCTGATGCAAGCATTAAGTTTCTCTATATGGTCATTCTGGTCAGGTTTAATGGATAAATACAACTGCGTATCATCTGCATAACAGTGAAAATCAATGCTGTGTTTCCTGATTATGTTTCCCAAGGCCAGTATGTAGAGCATAAACAAGATGGGTCCCAATACTGAGCCCTGTGGGACTCTGTAGCTAGCTCGAGTGCAGTGATAGAACTGTCCATTTACATTAACAAATTGGTACCTATTAGATAAATAGAATTCAAACCACTGGAGGGCAGATCCTCTGATCCCTGTGTCATGCTCTAACCTTTGGAGTAAAATAATAAAATACTGTGGTCGATTGTGTCAAAGGCTGCCCTGAGGTTTAACAGGACCAGAATAGAGAGTAGTCCTTTTCTGAGGTCAATAATAAGTCATTAGAGACTCTAACTAGTCCAGTTCCAGTGCTGTAGTGTGGTCTGAACCGGGACTGAAATTCTTCAAAGTGGCTTTTGTACTTTAAGTGGCGGTAAAGCTGCTTAACTGCAACTCTTTCTAGGATTTTTTAAATAAAGGGGTGGTTTGATATTGATCTATAGTTGGCCAGGTTGCTAGGATCTAAACTGGGCTTTTTCAGAAGAGGTTTAACAACTGCATTTTTAAAAGACCATGGCACACAATCTGTTTCTAGAGAGGTATTTATTATAGTTTATATGGATTCATTAATTATGGGTAGGTTTCTTTAAAAAGCTTTGTGGGGATTGGGTCTAAAAGACAAGTTGAGGTTTTCGAAGGCTTAATAACTGATGTAATTGTGACACATACATACATATATTCAATTACAAAAAAACAAGTGATCATTGTTCACATTTTTTTGTGTATTAAAAAAACCATGTGTGATCTTTGTTCCAGGATCCAAGATTTTCATTTTAATATTTTCAAGTAGTACTACAAACAAGCTGAAACTGAACCTCATCTGCTCATGAAAAACTTAAAGATGAGCTTTATGAGCTCATCACGATATCACCCGTCTGTTGTGTTCTTCCTCTTACTTTGTTCACAAACATTACAGAGCAAAACGGCGGGGAAGTATTAATAATTGACCATTTTGAACTGTTCATTTTGTTTGAGTCGATGCCGACGACAATATCGAGCAAAAAGCAGCGTAGTCCGTGGGCGACCTGCTGAATATGGTCAACTTTGATTTAATGTTTTCCCTGAATTTGCTATATTTTTCTGAATTTGCTATAATTTTTTCTGAATTCGCTTTATTGATTTTGAGAATTAGCCACATATATATATGTATTTTTTTTTAAGGATAGTTGTAGTCTTAAAGTGAGGAGACAAGTGTCTTCTTACTCGAACATGCTGGTTCACTAAGAGAAAGAGTAATGTTATCGTGGATTTTTGTATTGTTTTTTTTTAACAATAATGAGTTCTTATTGTGTTTTTGACATTATTTATAGAGTTACTGGCCTGCCTCTGCAGCTTCACATCAAGGCAAACTCTAGAGACAAAAATAAGCAATTCCTGTTGATCAATCCAACTATATCCGAAGTTTTGCTCTGTGATGTTTGTGAATTTCGTGGGAAAAACAAAACAGACTGGCGATGATATCATGACGAAGACATGAGCACAACGGATCATGTTTCGAAGGCTTAATAACTGATGTTCCACTTGAGCCACAGCAGTGAAGCAGTCTAATTCATTTCTACCGCTTCAGACTGCTCTGGGTTGATAGTAGGAATAACTTAACACCTTATGTCTAATATTTGAGTTTTTACTATCAAAAAATGTAAGAAAATCATCAGAGCTAAGAGTAGCAGGAATATGTGCTTCTACTGAGCTATGACTGCAAGTTAATCTGGCAATTGTACAAAAAAGAAATCTTGGAGTATGTCCATTCTCTGATATTAAGGTTGAAAAGTATTGGGTTCCAGCTCTACGCAGAGCTTTTTTTAAATATAATTTAAGAGGCCATGTTTCCAGGAATTCAGACTGCTCTGAACTGGAGTGGCGCCATTCTCTTTCTAATTTATGGGTTACTTGTTTAACCCTTGTGCTATCTTAGATGACCCCACCTACGTTGACGTGTTCTTCCACGACAAAGGTGGATAAAGGTGGAAAGATTACATGTTATCCATGGACACCAGTGAAGATCACAAATCATTGAAGAAAATAGGTTCAGACCACTGTCTAGTGGGTTTAGATGACCCAACTCCCAACGTTAAAGTGCCTAGGTTAGCACAAGGGTTAAGAGAACGTGTTTCAGAATTAAACATACTCAGTTTTGTCTAAACATTTAACATTTAGTGTACTCCTGAGGGCTTGCAAGGCATCATTAACAAACTGGTTGTTTATAACTGAAGCTATGGAAGCTGGTCTCAGAGTTTTTGCTCAGCATGTCACTAAGTATTGGTTGAACTGTTACTTTAAACTCAGACACACAACGGTCAGATAAGGTTCTTCTAAGCGTTTTTTATTCACTAGGGTAGTAGCATGTTCTAAAGTAAACTGGAAGGTAATTAGAAAGTGATCTGAAATGATGGGGTTATGGGGAAGGACTCTCAGCTAGGTCATCTCTAAACCATGAGTTAAAACAAGGTCCAAGGTGTGTTTGTGACAGTGAGTGGGTTCATTTATTTTTTGTGTGAAACCGACATTATCTAATGAAGCTGCAAAAACCATTTCCTAGACACTCACTAGTGTCATCAACATGAATATTACAATCCCCTATTGATATCATTTCGTCAGAATCTAAAACAGTAGTTGATAGAAAGTCGGAAAACTCAAGTAAAAATTCTGAATACGGGCCGGGGGGCTGTTAAATAATTATGAATGAAATTGGTTTTTGAGTCTTCCTGTTTGGGTGATTTGTAGACAATATGATGTTTTCAAATGAGTTCTAAACATGTTTAACTTTAGTGCTGAGAAGTAAGCTAGACTGTGATATTTCTCAGCCAAACCATTCTGTAGCAGATTCCACCTGTTTGTGCTGGGTGTGCTCAGCCACTATTCTGTTAGCTGCTCGTTGTCTCCTAGAAGTTCAGTGTCTCTTTTCTCCAGTCATTTAATAACTCCTTTGTTTCATCATATAGCCTCAGAGTAGGCATCAATTCTCTCTTCAAACTTTTTCAGCTGTCTGTTTATCCATTTTCTCAGTTTACTTGTCCACCTTATCCATCAGGATGGACATGGCTTGCAGAACTGTTTTGCTCGCTCCTTCTCTTTAGCTTTTTATGATGAGCGTATGCAAGGTTTACCGACTAATCTTCCAACTGTCGGCAACCTGTACCTGTCAAAGAGCCATGTGGATCAGTATCCCACTGAGATGAAAGCACAGGGAGCCGCAACACTAGGAGTGTTAGAAAAAATGTTTTTGATATATTGTAATAGTTAATTTTGCAATACTTGTATTGATTCAAATGCTGTCAGGATATATATTTAATTATTTATTTTAATTATTGTTATTCTTTATGAGTGTGATGTTTCCTTTGATCTTTTGTCCATTTTCCACGACCTTGAATAGACTTTTCAGTCTGTCAAACTCCCAGAGTTAAGATAAGTAAGATGATGGAAAGAAATTCACTTTGGGGGCGCTCATGTGTTCCCTACGGGATTGCCACTGACTTTCTTTTTAGAAGAACTTTCCATTATTTCCCATTATTATCCATTATTCTTCAATGTATTAACAATTTTCCTATAAACCATTAGTCCTCTTGTGTAACCACACAAGAGGACTAATGGTAATGACTAAATGAGTCTCTGGAGCCTCAGGTAGCAGAAGCCTGCTCTGGAGATGTAGTACAAAGTACAATAAAAGGTACATTTCTATAAACTCTGAGTAACTGTAAAACTAGCCATTAGCCATTACTTGACTAACAAGAGTGATGTCATTAAAAACAAAACTCTTTTATTCATATGTGTTGTGTATCTGTTGTGCCAGATATAACGTATGATAAAAAGTTGTGTTTAAAAAACAAGGTACCAGGCAAGCAAAAATTTTAGATTATCTGTTTAAAAAAAAAGTGAGGATAATGGTCTGTATAGAAGATAAATTGAATAAGAAATGTTTTAACCCGTTTATTTTAAAAGTGTCATTGAAGGTTGAGAAGTTTAAACCACAATGTATTACAAAAAAAAGTGTTCCTTTGGCAATTAGTTGTTTTTATTTTGTTTTATTTTTTTTAAATATATGTACTAAGGGTAACGACAGGGGGATATTCCAGAAAGCATGTTTAAACTACCCTGACTTTAACCCTGAGCTTACTCTGGGTATGTCGGTTCCAAAAGACCGGATATGAGTTAGCGTAATTACGCTCGACTTTGTAACCCTGGGTTAATGCACGTGCACGTCAAGTACATAAAGACATTCTCAATGGATCGCCAATTTCCGGAGTCACCATGGAAACACGTGGAGTGCTATACTTCAGTGAGACGGAGTCTGAGATTTTAATGACGACGTATTAAGATTATACGACCATCAAAAAAGAAATACAGCTGCATCATCAAAAGAAAGAGTTTTTGGTTGGAGAAAAATAACAGACGAAGTAAACACACAAGTTTCTATCTCATTTCTATTTTCATTGTGACACATACATACATATATATATATATATATATATATATATATATATATATATATATATATATATATATATATATATATATATATATATATATATATATATATATATATATATATTGTAACCCAGGTGATGTCTACTGTCTTTGCTTTGCCTGCCTTGCCCCTGTATTTTTCTCCTTCCTGGTCACTGGCTGTGTCCGAATTACCGCCCTAACCCCTATATAGTGCACTATATAGTGTGGTTGCCATTTTGTAGTGCTGTCCGAATCTACAGTTCAAAAATCATGTGCACTAGAAATTTCCCAGAATTCTATACGAAAAACCAGTGTGGATCGATGCTCACTCGATCGGCGAATATTGCCCAGAATGCACTGCATTCATACCAGAATGCATTGCGTGTGACCCACAATACACTGCGCTTGAATTATTCGAAGATGGCGGACGGTTGCGCAAGAAAGAGGACTTAAAAATGTAAGTATATTTAAAAGTATCAAGTATCTGTTGTAAAATATATTTGTAAATACGTAAGATGATGTGTTTAATATGTTATATTCCTCAATCGACTATCTACATTGTTTGGAAGCTCATCAATATCGGTAATGCTAAAGCTAACGCTAGCGCGAATTAGCGCCGAATGCTAAAAACAAACGCTGTTGATATTACATAAAAAAATGAGTGAGTTCTAACCGTAGTAAAAAATTATTAACACATTTTTTAAATGTGTTTATATATGTAGGGACTGACGAGGATAAGGAAAATCTGATCCATCTGTGGATGGAGAAAGAGCCTGTTTGTTATCAGGCAAGCTCGTGCCGGATGGGAGTGAGAGACACTTGATCAGATTTGTATTTATTTATCATTAAACTGTAATCGTTGTCATGTTTGGGTAAAGGTTGTTGTTGAAAGAGGAGAGGAGGAAAGAGCACGAAGGGACAAAGAGTGACAGGAGAGTCTGTTAAGCTTACCTGAGTTTAAAATATTGTTCACAAAATGTAACGTCGTCGTTGTTTTTGCAATTTGTTTAATAAATGCAGTAACAAAAATGAATTATTTACATGTATTATTTAAATCTGTGCCATTTTTAACAATCTCAAAAGAATTTTCATATAAATATCAAATGTACATATTTACATTTTCGTTTTATATGTTAATATTTATTTTTATACATCTTAACAATAATCCTGGTCTTCTAGAGTCATGTTTGTCACAGTTGGAGCTGATGGAAAGCAGAGATTTGTCCTCGCAGACGGACGCCACTTTACCCGTCCTACTGGTTCAACATCTGTGGCTCCAAGCAGTCCCCTTCGCTGATGCACAGATTGTGCAGAACTGAACTGCAGGCAATGATTTTCATTGCAAAGGTTGGTTTTACTTCCAGTGCCCCCAGAAATATTGCTCTCCTCCTCATCTTCATAATGCCAAATGCTCTCTCCACCACAGAGTGTGCCTTGGCGTGGTGCTGGTTGTAACGGGCCTGAACCGCATTCCTCATGGGTTCCCTGTAGGGTGTCAGCAGCGTGATGGGATGAGCAATGCAGGGATACCCACCATCACCCAAAAGGATCCTTCAGGTGGGTATGTTTGATTTACATAAATTGGGCTTTTACGTAGAACCTGTGAACTGAGGACTGATCCTTGATTCCCAACAAAAATATCTATAAATTTGGCATTAGAGTCACATACAGCCTGCAGTTGAATGGAATAAAAAAGATTCCTGTTAAAATAACAAGCTGCATTTTCTTTTAGGGCCTTTATTTTTTTGTGGCAGCCATCGATGCTCCCCACGACCTTTTGGAAGGTGGAAGACCAAGCAAGCTGCTAAAAAACCAGAGGTGACTAATGGCAGTTCATTCCCACTGGATGCTGGGTGACCCTGCTCATCAGCTGGAGGATCCGGTCTGCCGTCCTGTGGACAACGTCGCTCACAGTGGACCGTGGCATGTCAAAGGCCCTGGTAACCACGCCGTAAGATGCGCCACACGCCAGCCAGAAAAGAAACACCAGGACCTCAGTCTCCTGTACACCCCCCCCCCCCCCCCCCCCCCCCCCCCCCCCCCAGAGTGTGAGGAACCCGAAGCTGCTCCACCAGATGCTCAATGGTCCTGCGGGTCAACCGATCTGCCGGTCTGGTCTTGTGTGGGACTGACCGTCAGCGTGAAGGGCCATGACAGACACCTTTATGTTGGCAAAGCAGTAGAGACGTGGAAGACCCTGTAAAATAGAAAAATAATTATTTCATTGAGAAAATTAAATCTGATTTTTTTTTAATGTTTCATTTTATTCTGATGTCTTAAATTTTAGTTTATGACGTATTTATAAATGCTGGAAAATCTCGTGGGTTTTTTTTTGGCTGGGTTTTTGGATTTTTATATAAATATTTAAAAACTAAAGTATTTTTGTTTAAATCAAGTGATATGGTTTGACTCTGAATAAAAAATACTAAACTTTGATCTCACAAGTGTTTCATGTAGTTAGACTATACAACTCATAGTCCAGTGTTGAAAAATAATGTTAAAAACTCTTACCCAGCTGACTGTGTAACCTTGAGCACAATTAGTAACAAATGCTTAAATTGAACTATTAAAAAACTTTAAGTTTAACTCACAGGTTGTTCATGTCTGGTCCAGAGGAAATCTTCTGAGACGTCTGTTCCTCCTCCTTGCTGTCCTGTGATGCTGCATATCTGCTCGTTTTTGGTTTGATCTCACGAAAAACGGTTGAATTATTGCCAGGAACATGGACAGGTTCATATATAAAGCTATTTTCAGTAAGGTAGAATATAAAACTACAGAAAAAAAATGCTTCCTCGCAAGAGCCCGTAAATCGTTCAGCGGCACAAAAATAAATATTGCCATGGACTAATGACATGAGGGTTTATTTATCAGCAAATACATAAAATCTACACCAATGTGTTTGTAATCTTATTATTTATAAATCAGCCACGTTTTCCATGATCAGAAAACAGCAGATTCATAAAATGTTCATATTTATTATATTTTTACTTTGACAAATGGGTGTCATTCTCGGCGTCAAATAGAAGTAGTACCCCTCCAGACCAGGTGGTGGCGGTAATGCGCCACTTTGTTTTGGTGCCTAGCGCCATTCGAAAACACCCGAAAGAGGAAACTAGTGAGCACGGGTGTCCGAATTGCTAAAAAAATTCAGAGAACTATATAGAGAACTATATAGTGCCGCACTATATAGGGTTTTAGTAGTTAGGGGTTAGGGCGGTAATTCGGACACAGCCTCAATATTTTTTTACAACTCAAATTTACATATTTATCTAACTAAATGCCATATTACTTGAATTCAATTAAATGTTTTTCCATCTTAATTTATTGTACTTCTTGAACTTTCACATGTCTAAGTTTGAGCCTGCAGTTATTCTCATTTTTATAACAATAAAATGAAAGAAACACCAGTTTTTTGCTATATGTAACATGTTATTTATCATTTCTCTGACTTTAATTATACACCAATTAGAAGTAGGGCTGCTAAATAAACTCATCATCCTCTCCTTCCCTCTCACTCATGGTGCAGAAAGAATTAAACATAACAGGATAAATAACTAGGTAAAACACAGTAAAACAGCTAAACACATTTGATCAAAACCCCACACTTAAACCCAAATCCGTCCAGACAGGCAAAGGGAATGGTATCCTACAATTCCTTGCGGTGCCGATCTAGCAGCACCAAGTTCTTCTTCTTTTGGCTTTTTCCCATCAGGAGTCGCCACAGCAAAACAACCTGTCTTTTGAGGTTAACTTGGGAATGTTTTACGCTGGATGCCCCTCCTGACGTAACCCTTTCAATCAAACCGGGCTTGGGACCAGCATAGAAGCAGAGAAGGGAATAGGGAGCAGTCCGAATTCGAACTCTGGTTTCACAGACGGAAGGTGCTGCAAACCAGCACGAGCTAAGCTGTCTCCTAAGCTGCCCCAAAGTTACACCTACTTAACTGAATTAATTTGAATGAAAGTAAAATAACTGTCTGATAACTACGTGTTATTTTTAAGCCGACTTAACTTAAAAAAACGATTTATCTTAACTGAAGCAAATAATTAAGTTAGATCAATGTAAAAAAGTTTATCTTTCCAACACCCATAAATGGTCTTATCACCCTTTCATGGTGGAAAAAAAGTATTATCTGAGCTTTTTCATCCACTAAATCATCTTCAAATGGACATGCCATGCTGCTTCACCTCTCTGAAAACAAACTAACCTTGAACTAAACCTGCTCAGAACCAGTGCTTTGAACTTCAAGGTTAAACAGAAGTTCTGTGATTGACTGTTTTTGCCTGATGGTTTGTATGGTACTTGATACTTTCATTGTTACATATTTTGATTTTCAATACATTTTGAACAAATGTAGAAATTTATACACAACGTGAACTAAGCATGATTATATTGTTTTTTTTTTTTTAAAAAGCGTGCGTGTCAGTGTGTGTATGTACACCCACACACCCACACACACACACACACACAAACTTACGTATAAGCTTTTTTTTAGATATAGATAAAATACTTGTTATGTTATGCGCATGCGTACTGTGAAGCCATTGACTGCGTTCTTCTTCTACGCTTTGCACATTGCTCATCCTCTGCTGGATCCCTTTCGTCATGGCGGCTCGTGTCCTGCAGCAGTGTGTCCGCTCGTTCGCACGGCCCTCGTTGAGGCTTTGCACGCGTAATGTAGCAGTCAGAGCCACTGCCACTCCGGCAGTTTTCATCCACCGACCTCTGTCCTTCGCTGCAGAGAGCCCGAGGACGCGATTGTTTGGTCAGAGCCGGGTGAGTCCCTGCTACCATGAACAGTCGTGGCCTAGCACTTGGAGCTTGACCTACCGATGTCTTTCAAAACTCCACCACTGAAATGACCTTTAAATGCTGTTTTTCTAGATTTTATTTTCCACCCACTTGGACTTGTATCAGTTAGGTGAAATGACGACACCGGGCGAGGCCGTGTTTTACAGTAAACCGCAATGCGCGTCACTTTTTGCTGGATTGTTATATAGCATGATAGGCTAGCAGGTTAGCAAGTTCAATGACAGTCAACATTTGTGTTTGGTTTTTTAGCGTGTTTCCTGCAAAGACTTTAATTTGAATTTATTTTTCATCCCACCTTTGCATTGTATGATGATGGAGACATATTATGTGAAATGTATTGTAGCACTAGTGTCAAATGTATGCAACGCGCTGTGGAAACACGTTTGTTTTGCTTTTTCTGTTAGCTTAGTGAAAAAACTCCAGTATTTTTTTAACTTGAATCTAGTTCTACATCTGTTTATGATGTAATCTGTGAATGCATTGTCTGGAATTTGAAACGGCATTGAATTATTTACCAACAAATCATGATTGATCAAATCTAAATTTGTTTACCTTTAGTTAAACTTCTTTGTTTAACCAAAACTCTTGTCTTCTCCTCATTCAGTACTTTAGCTGGTGAAGAAAACCATTTTTTAATCAAACAAAATTATTAACATTTTATATCTAATAAAAAAATCTGTTATCTGTGAATTTTTTTTTGAACTCCTATCGCTTATTGAAACAAAATATTAGTTTATTACACTTTTAACTCACAAAAAAAACTAAAGAAAATCTCAGATTTAAGTTAATTTCTGACTTAACATGTCTTTGGTCATAACTTCTTGCTTTGGTCTTTTCTCTCTTACGTCCTGTTTTCCTTTCTCGTTCAGATCTCAGTGGGTGTGTTTTGCCGACAGTATGGTGACCTGCCCCCCCTCACCTTAGAAACCATCAAAGAACGTGTCATGTATGTACTGAAGCTCTATGACAAGATCAACCCAGAGAAGGTGGGCAGAAACGTACACATCTGCAGAATCTTTCCATTTATGTGCAGATAGGAAATTATGAAAGCTCTGTTATGGGACACTGTGAGAGACCTGTTTGTAAACTGAAATTATACTAAATCTGTGCCCCAGCTGCAGACCTCCTCCCACTTCATGAAAGACTTGGGATTGGACAGCTTGGACCAGGTGGAGATCATAATGGCAATGGAGGATGAATTTGGTGAGTTGACCTTTACTGCAGCAACTTCAGAAAATGCACGATAAATCTACATGGAAAATGAGAGGATTGATGTTTAAATCGGATTTTTGTTATTGAAAGACCTGGATGAAAAAAGATGATCCAGTTACCATTGAGATTCAGGGTACCGGTAACCATCATAAGTGCTGTGACTCACTCATATGCCATAAAAGCAGATTTTTTAAGTATATGTCAGTCTATTCCAACGCTCCTGTTGCAATCAAGGGAATTTTTTCTTATCTAGTTTTAACTCAGAACCAAACACAAAAAATCTTTTTTTGAACTGAACAACTGACATATGCAACTGGCTCAGACAGATCAGCCTTGCAACCTCCCTAATTTTCTGTCTTTTATGATTTCTTCCGCCATGGCAACAGAAGTGATTGACATATTCACTCTGAAATGTATCCGACTCATTTAATTCAAAACAAGTTCCCATTACAGTTTTGCGAAATGTCAATTTCTATATGCCTCAAAATCCACCTCAAAAACATTTTTCTTTTTTTGATATGTACATGTTTTTTCAAAATAGTTTCCATTAGGCAAATTTCGGATCACAAATCCAATTTCTCAATTTCATAGTCAATGGAAACGGCGCTATGTTTACACAATTACATTCATACTGACTCAGCGTTCTTGTCGGTCTTTCAGGCTTCGAGATCCCAGACGCCGAGGCAGAGAAGTTGATGACTCCAGAGGAGATTGTACAGTACATCGCAGACAAGAAAGACGTTTATGAATAATCTGCTTTACATCTCAAAGGCAGGTGTCCTCCCTGTCATTGTTCGATTGCACTCCGACAGAGTCTGATTAGATTTCTTTTCCCATTCCCTACACAGGAAGTACCGGTGGCGCTTTCCCACCTCTGCCCAACCATCAAAGTTTGAGTCACTTTGTGTGTATTTAAATGTTTTGGGGCCATCAGAGGAATTAAAGAAAAACCATGTTTTAGGTTTTTTTTCTTCATGCTCCCATGGTTCTGATGTATAATTTCATAATAGATCAATAAAAACAATTGGTGTCTCTGTACATTTATTCAGTTACAAGTTATTATAAAGTGCAAAAGCAGTTGACAAAAACTGAATTTTCAAAATTGCAAAACTGCAAATCTTGGGTATCTAAGAACTATTTTTTTTTCCAAAGATGTCACAGCAACAAGTAAATCTGTCCAATTCTGAGGCAACAGTTAGAGGAAGACTTCTGCTTCACTCTTGGAGCATAATCCTTAATGATTGAAAGATTGTCATATCTTTGAGTAGGAACACTCAGGGGATGATGGATTCATTACTTTTTTTGTAATGCCATTAGCTTATTTGATTCGATTAACCCTTGTGCTATCCTAGGCACTTTAACGTTGGGAGTTGGGTCATGTAGACCCGCTAAAAAGTGCGCTGAACCTTTTTTCTTTAATGATTTGTGGTCTTCACTGGTGTCATGAACTATTTCTACCTTTGTCATGGAAGGGAGAACACGTCAATGTAAGGGTGGGGTCATCTAAGCACAAGGGTAAGTTTTTTTTTCTGCTGCACCCATGTACCAACTTAAGCCAGATTTAAAAAGCACAATTCAAATTGTCCAAATGTTCTTCTAGTCTGACCATTTCAGAATGTTTTCATAATCTTTTTAAAGCGTTCCCAGTGGTCTTGTGATTATGCAATTTTTAGCTAAATCAAACACATCATAGTCTAGGACAGTTTCTTCAGAGCATATATATATATATATATATATATATATATAGATACATCATTAGTTCTTAAAGAAGAGAAACAGTCAGCCTTAAAAGCTCAAACAATGCATTGTTGCAGGACTTCTTACAAATAAGAAAATTACAAAGAACTTTTAAAAATAATTTCTAAACATTTAGAAGTTTTAAACCTCTTTGATATGTAATTTAAATTATTAAGAAAAACCCAACAATAAATCAATAGTAAGTCAATACAAACAAATAAATAAGTCTATTAATAAAATATAAAAATTCAAAAGAAGTCCAAAAGTGAATAGATTTACCCTAAAAAAAGATTTATACTGATTCATGTGAGTGATTAATTTGTGTAACACCGATATTATGGTGTCGGGTGTCAAGCAAACAGTCTGTCCTCTCATTAAAATCTGTTTCCACAAAATGTTTTGAACATAGCCAGACTGTATTACTAGTTGGTACCACAGTGATCCATCTGGGTTAGCTCTTTTTATTGCTAAGACCCACTGTTTCCTGAAGTCTGAATCCATTGGAAACCTGCAAGAAAAGTTCAGTCACTGAGTCAGAAATGTATAAATCTATATTACTATAATAGCCTAGTATACTGTATATAGGTGTAACACAATAAAGTTTACATCTATGTCGACAGCAAATTATACGTACATCATGCAGCATGTTGATAATAGCCCTGGAGCATCATACATGTCAACATGTGAATGATTAATGAAGCCCCTGCAGCATTAAAAGAAAAAAAAATCAAAATACTTACCTGTGAAATGATATACCTTCCTCCTTCATGGACTCATTTCTCTGATTTTGGCAGTTGAAACCCACACAATGAACTGGTATTATGCAAAAAATGTGGTCAAGTTACTACTGCAGTAGTAACTTGACCTCACCAAGATGGCGATGCTCTCCTACCATGAGCAACCACGTGACGTCTCCTCTAGCTATATAACTCATTGCTCTCTCCTGCTAGCTTACGGCCCCAACCTAATATTTTTGTCACAACAAAAATAGCAAGCTATATTGGAGCTATCAAGCCATATGGTTTTGAGCCAGATGCCAGCTCAGATTAGGAAAATTAAGACGTCCATTGATCTAGTTGTCCACAAATGGATGCATCGAAGCAGGGAACTTGTGGGCCGCCCAGCGCATTTCCTGTGAAATACTCTGTCTCCCACAATCTAAAAAAAATATGTTACAAAAACACGGTAAAGCCACAATTTTCATTGGAGTGAGTCTTTGTAAATGTTGGGAATAACTGTTGAAACTTTTTCAGAACAGATGTGAACAAAGCAAATCGACACAGCAGCGTCATTGTTAGTCTTTTATTGAGGGTTGTACCCAAGTTATACAGCTTTGTATGGTGGCTGCAGGAGCCAAAGGGTTACAAACAGTAATCAGTATACAAGTACAGCCAACAGAAAGACCTACTACCTACTAATCTACACTGTAGTACAGATTCTCATAAGAGCACTAAAATCCTTAAAAATAAAAGGAAAAAAAAAACAAACCAAGCAAAAGTAGAATAAAAAGATTAAATGAAACAAATATACAGCATTAATGGAGACATTCATTAAAGTACACTGGAGTTTTTTTTTCTCTTAATACAATGTAATATCAGGCGACTTCGTATTTTGTCAATTTTATACCCATACAAATAAAGATTGTCCTTCAAAAAGTGCAGATTCCACTGAAGTTTTAAGATAAAATCCTTTGAGTTGAGGAAGACATTTGAAATAAAAAGGTACTTCCTGTTTTTGTGTCGATAGAGGAAGACTCGCCCCTCCACGGTGAATGTTTCTCATATATTATATAGTCTCAACAGTCTGCCCAAAGCAATGTGCATTAAAGGTTTTACCGGTGATCCCACTACACTGGATTGATCAATTTTTTTTTTTTAAAGTTTCCCCCACAGTGCCCCCCTCTGGTGTAACAAGGAAAGGAGCTGGAAAACTAAAAGAAAAATGACATAAAATAGACTTTGCCAATCGGAACCTGTCTCCTTCTGCTACAACTAGCTCGATTGCTGTTAGGTAATAAAGGTTTGTCAGGTTTATTAGTACGATCCAAAAATGGCACATTTTTGATGGATATTGGGAATTTAATTTTTTTGTAGCTTTTTTTTTTTTTTTTTTAAATTAACCCAAGGTGGCCATTGAAGCCTGGGTTCAACACTCCACTGCATAGTCTCTCTGAGCAAACCCCACCCACCCCGACAGTCCCTGCCCACCCCACATCTTTGTGCTGGTTAGACTAAAGCTTTTCAGGGTTTGTATGTGGTCAATAAATGTAAAAACAAAGACAGCAGATTATCACAGTTTTTGTTTAGCTTTTTGTTTTTTATCATTGTACATATTTAAAAAAAACAGCCTTAGCACTTTTAATCATCTGTAGGATGAGTTGGGTGTGCCATGATAATAAAGCATCTACTCACGGATAGTTAGGAGATAATGAGTCACATTTTAATTCTTAAATATAAAAAAAGTAGTAGAGTATCACTAGCCAGCTTCCCTCTTTCTAAAGCCTCTTTTCCTTCTTTCTTCCCATCTGCTTGGGAAGCTGCTTGGCAGCCTTGGGGATTGTACATTGCTCATGGTGGTTCCTTGCGTAATCCTTTTTGTTTTTTTGTGTGTTTCTCTTCAAGCATTTAACATTGTCCAGCTTTTTAAAATACACACATACACTAAAAACAAAGATCCCTTTTATTTTACTCTCACTACTCGATTTGGCATAAGAGTTCACACACAAACACACACACACACCCTTTGATGGACAAGCTTTTACATCATCTCATACACAGAAGAGACGTCAATGGTCACACAGGGGAACCAAAACTGTAACAACATTACTGAGAGGCATGCTGCTTGTCCCTTCTCTCACAACTCAGCAGCTGCTCCCCTAGCTGCTGATCCGGGATCAGTTTTGTCCCAACAAAGGTTAAGGTAAGGATTGCAAAGAGGGACAAAGCTGCTCTGGTATCAGCAGTAAGAACAATATATTGCCCCAAGAAATAATTTAAAAAAAAAAAGTTTAAATTATTTTCAATCCGTACAAAGGGAATAAAGACAATCTAGAGCTCACTTGCCGTGCACCTCTTGTCAGTTTTGCACTTCCTCTCCTGTAGTTAAGTTTAGGGGTCGGAGAGGGAGAGCTTATCCTGGATTAGCCAGCAAGGAGGCAAGTGAAACCCATTGTCCCTGAAAAAGCCAGGAAGAACCAGAAGAGCTTGCAATCAGCAAGTCAACACCCACATCAGGTCGAACTTCTCCCTGTTTCAGTCAAACTGCATGCTAGTGTTGCACCAAACCCTCAGATCCAACAGATAAAAGGTTTTTGATCTTCTGACTCAATTACGGCTCACTTTGGGTGGCAAAGATGACTTGCATCTCCCCATCTGCCAGCTCGGCAAGCTGCCCTTGTTTCGTTAAGCAAATGAAAGCGGGCAGAAACTGTCACTCACTGGCACTGTCAAGACCTGAAAACTCCCGAAAATACTTCCCTGACCAACCAACTGCCTTGCTTGGCTTTCCTGCCAATCTCCCCAAGTGCAAAATCCAAGGCTCTTCAGTTCAATTTGTCAAATTAACTTAACTCAAATACACAAAATAAACATGTTTCATTTGAAAACAGCTGTTTGAGACAAAAAACAAAAATAACACAAGATATATATAGTTTAAGCA
Organism: Oryzias latipes; assembly: GCF_053564925.1. NCBI lineage: Eukaryota > Metazoa > Chordata > Actinopteri > Beloniformes > Adrianichthyidae > Oryzias > Oryzias latipes. The sequence goes on from NC_136244.1 coordinate 9,296,254, forward strand.
AAGATGTGGAAATCAGTAAACTACTCTTTATGATTGAAGTATTTGGTAGAGAGCATTCAATACTGGCACACACCACTGTCAAGTCTGGCTAATACTCACATACACTTTGAAGTTGTTAAATTATCACGACTAAATTCAAGAAAACACGAGTGAAGCCAACGATTATAGTACTTCTGAAATAAAAACCGAGGGTGGAAATGTGCACACGCGATAAGCTTCACAGAAAAAAAAAAACAAAAAGACAAGAAATTAAGGTCCATGGCTTCGCTAATGCTGATCTCGCACGCTTCCATGCATTCTTTCTGCCGCTAAAAACAATAAAAACAAACTTGTGCATTGTAGTGACTTAATCACCCCTAGATGAGTAGATCTAAAACCCACACTCGTACATTTTTATGTTAACAAACTCCAATGGTAGACTCTTTTTGTTGTTTACATTCACACTGTTGCTGACACACACCTAGAACCCCGAACCCTGCAGATCCCCCCCACCCCCCCCACGACGATTCATGACGTTAGGAAATTCAAATGAGCACCCCACCCTCCCCTGATTATTAGGAGGAGAAAAAAATAAACCCTAAAACAATACAATCATGTTCTATTTGTAAACAGATAGAAGCCACTTGACTTGTTGCATCTTCGGACACATTTAGGATCAAGGCAATGAAATGTGGACGACTTTTTCACTGTTAAAAGATTTTCAGCCAAAACAGGATCTTTGAGTTTAACTTCTTTTTTCACTAAACACCACAGATGGCAATCATTTAAAAGATTTTTGCTTTTTTTGAATGAAAAGAAAGTGGGGAAACCACCTCTCAAGTAGGCCATGTCAATGTGAGAGTCGACAGTATGCATAGATACAGATTTGCCATTTTCTTGGTTTAAAATCCAGACAAGACAGAACATTTTCTATTGAAAGTCACAATTTTTTTTATCTCATCGTTTGAGCGGAGGAGGAAGAGAGAAGGAGCTCTGGGATTACTACAACTTGCCCTCCGCCTCCTTCACAAAAGACCCTCCCCTCCCTGTTTCTTTAAAGACAGCATATTGAAAGCAATGTATTGAGCTTCTCCAGCTTAAAGCAGTTATTTGGCAGGAAAAAAAAAGATCTATACATAGTTTTCAGTGCTATAAGTTGGATTTTCCTTTCCTACAAGGAGTAGTAGTTTTTTTAATTCATCAACAAGGGGGGTGTAAAACTGGCTTGATTTCCTGAGGACCATTGCTGGTTATTTAGCAGACAAAGAGGAATAGTTTAAATAACCAACGCCATGGCCAAAAACACTGATCCAAATTCCCAGAGATACAAAGCATCCTCTCCATCCTCAACACTTTTTTTTAAAAAATATTTCTTTATCTTATTTATTTTTTATGTATTTTTTAAAAAGCTTTTTTATTTTTTGTGCATTTTCTAATTTATCCGATCTTCTTTTTAAAATGAAGAATCAACACGTGTTCTGCCTCCTAAGTCTTGTAAACAAGAGGTTGCAGTGTGGCACCTCCAAAACATTAAAAGCCTATTCTGAAAGTGCTGTCCCCTCCCAGCCCACTACGGGGCTGAACCGGGCAAGGGCTTGCTAGATAGGCCCCACCCCTCCTACACCCAGAGCGGGTGTGGCTGCGACTACAGTCCTTTGCACTGCAGAGCTCAACGTTTTCAAAATAAAAGTCGGTGCAATACTTTTCAAATGTTACTCTTTTCTTTTTTGTATCACCAGATAATTATCCTTGTCAGGTTTAATGTTGAACTATCTGTTGATTTCCACGACAATGCAGTACTGTAGGCGTGCCAAGGCAGAGAGGAGCGCACACGTACGCGACCATTTGCAGTCGCACGAGTATTTTCACACCCACACACACACACAGGATAAGGACCTCAATGAGTAAACCGCTACACTGGAAAAACTGGCTGCTCCCTCTGTATTGCAGACTATATACATATGCATGTATACATACATACACACACACATATTATATATATATATATATATATATATATATATATATATATATATATATATATATATATATATATATATATATATATATATATATACACACACACACACACACACACACACACACACACACACACACACACACACACACACATTTTTTGTGTGTATGAAAAAAAACACATTCAGTGCAAAGTTAAAAGCTCATACTCCAACATTGTCAGCAAATGCAAAAACAGAAAAAAAAAGTTTAAAAGTTGGAATTCAAGCACAACAAATGAAACAATGAGCTCGACTGAAGCTTTTTTTTTTCTTTTTCTTTTTTTTCCTGGTCTGAAAGAGCACTACCTGGAAGCAAATATCCATCTGTTCACATTATAGAATTGGCCTGCATGATTCAAGTATTCTGACTGATATGTTTTTGGGCTAAAACAAAGTGGACATATGTGCAGAGAACGTAACTTGTATTCCACAGGGTAAACCCCGCTTTGTTGAATAACTTGTGAGAAAAAGTCCTACGAGTGCCATTGCGTTTAGAACTACGTTTTTTTGTGTTTTGTTTTTATCTGATTTACTTAGCCGGTTTGATTGGCTGCTGGTTCACAGGGAGTCTCCACCCCCTGTCAGGTGATCCACTGGGAGGAAGGAGCTGATTGGAGAAGGGCTGTTGATCCTCCCAGGGTCAGCACTGCTGGGGTTCCCCCACAGGGTACTGGAATAGGACCTGCTCCAGAGGGAGGAGCCATGCAGCTCACCACTGTTCCACTGGTTGGGTTCAGAAGCGCGGCTGGGAAAGGACTGAGACTGATCCATTCTGCTCTGGGAGGAGCCAATAGCCTGCCAGCCGGAGGTGGGAGTGGCCAATGACTGCCCTTGTGCAAAAAAGCGGCTGATTTCTTCCTCACTAGCAAACTCAGCCATAATAGTAGTGTTCCCCAAAACACACCTGTAGAGACAGCAGATGACCAGTTAGTTGCACCCATTAGTTTTTACAGGAGCGCTGTCTGGAAGTGGTCAGGAAAGATCATCCTTACATATGCAGGCTCTTCTGGGCCTTGGTGGCTTCGTCCTTTGAGCTGTAGCAGACCACGGCGTTACCATGTGGCAGGTTGAGGTGGAATGTGATCAAAGGGCCATGCTGCATGCACAGGGTCCTAAGTGTGGAGCCATCGATCTGCAGAAAAAGAACACACAAAGGGAATTAAAATACTCCCATCGCTTAAATACTAGCCATAAACTACAAACCAGCTGAACCACTCAGACAAAAATCTAAACTGCAATGGGACTCATAAAATACCTAGGAGTCTACTTGACAACAAAACTAAACACATTGAAGAGCAAACAGCTGAGGACTCCACAACAATGCTGGAGGCTCTTTGGAAGCGCAAACGCCAATCATTCACACATCTTTTGGACATGCAGTAAAATTGATCCCTTCTGGCAAAGCATCATCAAAACCATGAAGGACATACAAGGGTATGAAATACCCGTGGAACCACGGATACTATATCTAGGATTGTTACCAATAGGAGTGATACAAACAGAGGACAAGTACCTGTTTAAAGTCATGATTATGGCCTGGAAAAAAATCATGTGCTTAAAAGTGAACCACTAAGAATGGATCTAATGACAGACATAATGGAGGAAATCTGTTCTATGGAAAAAAAAGACATTACACTTCCGGTAGAAAGCTGAAAAATTTCAACTCCGATAGAGGAAATGGAAGCAACATACATCCTGCTCAGAACTTAAAGCTCAAAACGAATTTTTGTTGTACCCCGCTTGTTCAACTTTGTTTGTTCTTTTGGTATTTTATTTCTTTACTTTATTGTTGTTTCTTATCTTTATTTGTTTGTATTTTAAAAGTGCAAAGCGTAAAATAACAAGTAAGAAAAAAATTCTCCCATCGGAGGACTTCCGGTTTCCTGGCAATGGAGTAGGAGCGCGCTGTGAGGAGCTCAGAGTTTCTTTTCCTATTTTTTCTTTCAGCCCTCTACAAACATCAAACACGAAAAGACCTCCATTGCAACGTTTGCCCCCTCAACAGTGCAAGGGTAACTTCACCTCAAAATGTCTTCAAAGAACACCAAATCGGCCAAAAAAAGGAGTCCGGGTTGACTTTTGAGGCCAACACGATGCTGCTGGAGTAGCACCGCGAGTTTAAAACCTCCTTCAACCTGTCGAACTCAAACACGCCTCTCGGTGGAGAACCATGGGCACCATGCTTCATCTCTGGAGCTGGCTTCGGAGGACCTGAGTCAGCGGGTGACAGACCTCGAGGAGACGTTTAACACCCTTCGTGAAGCTAATGCTAAGCTCAAAGCTAAGGTGGCAGACCTGGAGGGAAGGAACTGATGTCAGAACATCCGCATTCGTTTGCATCGCTACCAAGCCAAGGAGCTCATCATCAGAGAGGGGCGCGCTGGTGGGGGAAGCTGGGTTTCTGACAGAATTTTTTGCCAAGTTCTCATCCTTACTTTCCCCACAGCTGTGTCTTGTGCTGTCTGACTCTTTCAGGTTAGGATCTCTCCCCAAATCTATTACTGAGGCCTGTATCACCCTCATTGCTAAAAAAAAAAGGTAAACAAGGAACATGTTCATATCTCCAGAAACCTGGAATTTGATATTTAAACAAGTGAATTCTTTATCTCTCTGTGCTCGCCACTGTCTAATCCACTTTAAAGTTGTACACAGATCAAATATCTCTAAGTCTAAACTATCTCACATCTACCCAAATATCCGTCCTTACTGTGATAAATGTAAAACTGTGGAAGCCACACTTATTCACATGTACTGGTCTTGTCCATCCCTCATCCCTCTGGATGGAGGTGTTTCAAACCTTACCCCGACTCACAAGCAATGGTTGGCAGATACCATGTCTTGTTTGCAATTCTAGAAGAATTGATTCTCACTCAATCATAAGAGCAGGCCCTTTTCTGGAGACATTTCAGCAGATATGAGAGCGAGGTAACCAGGACACATTACCATGTCGAACATAGACCAGCTTCAAACTCATGCGGTGCCAGTCCCCTGTCAAAGATGACTCGCAGTGACAGAATGGGATGGGGGGAGGGTAAGGGTTGTTTGTTTTTTTGGTTCTGTTCTGTTTGCTGTATTTTATTTTTTTATTTCTAATTTTTATTACTTGCCATTGTGACTTTGCATTATGTATGTCTTTATTCCTAAGAAAAGTCAAATAAAAATATTTTGAACTTAAATGACTCCCATCGCCCACACAGTAAATTATTTGCAGGTTTGAGAATACAACAAAACTGCATGCATTGAGGTACCTGAGGTGTGAGATTTTTCAGAACGAGCCATTGAGTTCTTCCTGAGCTGCTGCCGTCACCCCAACTGGAACCTGGAAATACAAATAGCATGAAATAAGGGGACTGCAGGGGATTTTATCAGAGCAAATCATCTGCAGCTCTCCACTGTGAACTAAGAATATCCAATATCAAAACAACTTTAGACCCAAAACAAAATGTTATAAACTACAGGTTTGAAATGCTTAGATAGATTTTAAGGTATTAAAATACAATAAATTAAGTATTTAATAATAAAAACATACAATAAAAAGAAAATTATAAGCATTATATATTGCTTCACCTCCTGACTATTAAAACATTTGTCCAGTCAACTTTTTTTTAATCCAGAAAAATTACAATTCCCAGAGCCCCACCCCTTCACATTTTCTATCATTGAAAATACCCAAAAGTCTTCTGTAGAAACCAAAAGAAGTTCATTCAGCAAATGCAGTGGTTGAAGATATTCAGGTTTAGAAATGTCCTCTACAAAGAAAAAAAAATTACATAGCTGGAAATCAGTAGGATATAGCAATTTCAAAAGAAAAGGAAACACTTCTTTTTTTAACTCAACAAACCAGCTTGTTAAAAGTAAACAAACTGAAGTAGACTGTATGAATTCCCTCTGAACCCACCAGGTGTGTATCTTGACTCGGTGAAGCCCCAGCCCCCCCGCCTCAGAGCAGAGCTGTCCCAGCCAGAGGGCTTCTGGCTGGTGAGGCCGGGTGGTGGCCTGGAAGGAGCTGCAACCGGCAGCGCCTTGGGAGTCAAGGGGACCTTCCAAAGCTCATGGGCTAGGGAGGAGTTGGACACAGAACCACCTCCAGGAGACCACTTTGACTCACTTGGTCTAGCTGCAAAGCAAAAGAAAACCATTTTCATTTCATTAAAACCTCCAGACCATTTAACAAAAGATCTTGTTTGTATGCCTTTTTTATAGACAGTTTCCACAATATAAGGCATACTTAAAAGCCTTCAAAAACAACTGTGTCTTCTAAACTGGAGCACCTTATATATGTATTAATTCGTATTAAATTAAGGTTCTCTGAATTATTTATTTTCACATGAGCCTTTTTTTTTTTTAAAGGATGGGTTTTAAGGCTACCTGAAGTGCTTTGTGCTGTACTGGTGAGGGAACCGCTGTGGCTGGAGGCACGAATGGATGACCAGGCACTGTTAGAAGGCATCGTGGTGTTCAGTGATGAGGGTGGCCCTGCAAACCAGAATAGCCAGGGGTTAGAGACTGGATCTATGCATACAGATTCCACTGTGTCGCCATCAGCTGATCGGTCAAAACTTGTCTGCAGCCTACCATTGTTCCTATCCCTGAGGTGATCGGTGTCACGAACTGTGTTGATGGAGAGGTTGTTGATGACACTGCCGGGGGTCACATAAGGGTCAGTCTCTGGGTCAATGTTGGGGTAACCTTTCCAAGGTTCCCCGGGTCGGAACTCTGCAAAATAATAATACAAAGCAATTACAATTTTTTATTGTACTGGATGATTACTGCATTTTACCTTTTTGAAATTTTTAGATATTACAAAATTACAAGAATAACTTCAATGAATCTGTATTTCTGAGGCAAAAACAACCTTAGCTGCTAGCTCACTGTGGTACTAATCAATGTCTGTTTTGAATCAGTGATAGAACATTTACCTGGGGGCCAGGTGACAGTGTTTGCATGGGAAGGGGGGGAGTTGGCACGGGGCGGCCAGCCATCACCCACTGAGCCTATTGGTTGGCCGGGAGGGCTCAGGGGAGGTGGACCAGGAGGCAGGAAGTCATAGAAAGGAGAGTCATCTAGACGCAAGTCAGACGAGATAGCACCTGAGAGGGAGCAAACAGACAATGGGTACAGTCAAAGACACCATCGTCTTTTTTTGTTTTTGTTGCAATTTTAATACAAAAAGTTATGGATGATCAGCAAGAAAACCAACTTTGAACACGATTATTTACATTTATTAATGTGGAAATAGAATCTAAGTAGCAAAAAAAATGTATTCAGTCCGATACATTTACCAGATTTGCTGTTCTGCTCCAGGATGTCAGTAGCCCAAAGTTTTTTGAGTCTGGACTGGTGTGGTTCTTTGTAGGTCACAGCTCCACCACTACTGCTTCCACCACTAACGGCAATATCCAGGGGTACATTCAGGTTAGGGGTCAAGCCTAATGTTAGATGAAGAGAAGAGAAGAGAAACTCTGGGTTTTGTTTGAAAGGACGAAACTTATAATAAACGTTTAATAAAAATTATAATATATACAATAAAAGAAAAGAAAGAAAAAAAAATAGAATCGGTCAATAGTTGACATACTTAAAGGGAAGTTGCCTAATGGTCCGAGAGGAGGAGCATTCTTCTGCATCTCAGATGTATTGTGGGACATGTAGCCGTCAGCATATGATTTAAGAGGTGGAGCTTGCTTTAGCAGAGATGGATCCAGGTGCCGTGGGGGCTGCATCATTGACAAAGATGAACCAATAGGACGTGTCTGGATAAGGAAACAGGAAACAAGACACTTGGATTTTGTAGAAATACCAAAGCCTTCTAGTTATTCAGAGTTTTTTTGTTGTGTGTGTGTGCACACCTGTTCAGTCGGACGACCCACCGGTGTCGCTCTCGCGTTTTGAAGCTTCTGCTGTTGTTGCTGGAGGAGCAGGCGCTGCAATCACATAACACAATGTAAGACAGAAGCAACAAAAGGTTGTTTTAGAAAGCTGGAAGTTAGGCCTAAAGGTCTATGTACCTGTAGCTGGTTGATGTGGTTCAGCTGTGACAGCTGGTTGAGCTGAGAGAGTTGGTTGAGCATAGCCACCTGCTGAGGGCCAAGCAGACCTCCATTACCCCCTGGGTACTTCAACAAGGATGGAGGGACCTGGACATCAACACAAAAAAACAAAGCAAAAAAAGCATTTTTGAGATTTTCAATGTTTTTCTTAAACTTAAAATTTATATCAGGTCATCTGCTGCCTGTTTCTTCACATCGTGCCCAAAAAAATGTTCAGCTTGGTGACACTGTTGTAAAGTACTTTTAAAAATAAAATGATTTACTTTAAAAACTACAGGAGGAGCTGCATGAGTCACCAACATGTTGAAACGTTATAAAAGTATATCTAGCATGAGGCTGCAAAGCACAAATGCGTGGTAGTCAACACATTTTACATGTTTGAATACTTTTTTTTTTTTAGTTAAACCAGCTGTTCTGTGTTCATTCAAGCACCATCAGGATTAAAGCTGGAGTCAGTCTGGGCCAGAATGTTAGTCTATTTGTTAATAAAGTCGAAACTTTATCTAATGATTTGACCTTTAGATTATGCAATATTTTTTTTAGTCTGAAATAGTTTTTAGTAGGGGTGTGTATTGGTAAGAGTCTGGCGATACGATGCGCATCCCGATGTGTCCCAGGATAAGATAAGTATCCCGATATTGTACTGGAAAACTTTTTTACTTTTTAATTTTTTTAACAGTATGACTCAGAAAAAAACTGTATCTGAATATCAATGTCTTTCATTATAATAAAATGGTACAATTCAGTTTATTTAATGATCACAATGTGAAACACTGCAACTGCTTTTACCCAAGCAACACTGCTTTTATTTTGGCAACTTAAAATATATAAAAGGGAATAGTCAACATTGTCTGATTTCCACAACAAAATATTTTTCAGTATAAAAAAAATAGAATGGATGTGCCTTAACTAATAAGGTTCTAAAAGTATGATTGAGGAAATAAAGTGATGTCTACTTTCAACATTGCTTAATGTAGCTTTTCTAGGACTTTTAAATTGTTCAAGAGCTTGAACAGTGCTTCAAAAATAAAGAAAAAATAAACAACAATTATTCATTCCAGAAACATTAGAGTGTGATGATGCAGCATGACAGGGTGAAAGAGCACTTTAATGTGGCTAAGATGCTTTGTTTACATGCAGGTCGCTGAACTAGAATCTATTGTTGTGAGGTTCTGCAGAACTTTGGCCCGCTTTGCCAAAAGCATTTTGCCAGATGCTCCATGCATTAGCCACTGTGCAGCTGCATTGGTTCACTCGTTCTTATCTGAGCTCGCTACAAAGCACCGCAATCCACGTTTTTATTTGATACTGGCAGGAACATGGCACAGAGTTTCAGTTTGGTACCCATCCAAAGGAAAAAATAAGTACTGCATGTCTCGTAACAATAAATCAAGCTACTTCTTGCTAATATCTCCTTGTTTTTTTTGGTGTGCTGTAGACTTCAAAGCCTCAAAGAGGCTCCATGTGCTCTGCTCCCAACTAGCGGTTGTATATCGTTCAGGAACAATGAGCAGTGATGTGGAATGTACCTGAGACGGCAGGAGGGGTGGAGGCACTTGGTTACGAAGGTTTGATTGAGGAGGGGGCTGGGATTGGGTGGTGCCCCGGCTGTGTGCTACGCTGCTGCCACCCAACATGGAGTTTACATTCTAAAAAGATAAAACAACATAAAAAACAACAATGGTATTTAAATTGTATGTCTCTCAGGCAGAAAATAAAAAATTAGGAAGCTTAGTGTTCCCCTTTTTCATGGTTATGTACAATTTTCAGATGCAAAGAATGACAGTTAAAACTACACATGAAAATAAATACTTAAGATTTTTTTCTAATGCAAAACATTTTTCTTCATTTTCTAAACGCTTAAAAACTCACTACGATCATCTTTTGGGGTATTTTTAAAGCGTTCACTGTGGTCTTTTAATCATGACTATGCCGTTTTTAGCCGAAACTTAAAAAAAACCCAAAAGTTATCATTTTCAAGGACATATTTTTTGCAGGGCAGCACTAGTCCTTTAGAAATTCAATTATGAGGTGTGGCCGAGACCACTGGTGCATAGTAGCCCCAACTGCCAGCTCGGACAAGGAAAATGAAGATGTATATGGTCCAGACATCTTCAAGTAGATGCTTCAGAATGGAGCGGAGCAGGGAGCTTGTGGCCTGACCAGAGTTTTTTTCTACATCACAAATAAGCTCTTTTTCAATCTACATTTCTTTCAGACAAAATGACAATGATTTATCAAATACGGAAGGATGTACATACTGCAGGCGTTTGCCTTCAAAGTAAAAGCTTTATTAACATGTGGAAACCCTCAATAACTACGTCTGTGCCTGACGTAGCACAACAATGAAACGACAAGCTCATCCTACCACACTCACCTGCTGAGCTGCCCCAGAACTAGAGTGGAAAGGAGATGGCCCAGAGTTGACACTGGGGACAGGTTTAACAGAACTGCTAGAGGAAAGGCTAATGCTCTGACTGGAGGGAAGCTCATCGGAAGCTGGACTATTGCAAGCAGAAAGCTGCAGAAGCAAAGCCCAGGTGGACGGTAGGTGGACGGCAAGCACAGAGGGATATGAAGCACATCAGCAGCCAAAGAAACACAGAAGGGGGAGAAAAAAAAAAAACGAAGTTAATTTTGAAGGAAACAAGGAAGAAAAGGGAAAAAGAGAAGGAAATTAATGAGCAGAGTGCGAGTGCAGAAAAGACGAAGTCGAAAAGGAAAAAGAAGGAAGGTTTAAAGTTTAAAAGGTTGTCTAAAAGGTGAAGCAGTAAGAAAGTAACGTTTGCAGTCACAGGCTGAAAGCAACTAGCGATAAAAAAAATAATTAAAAATACTAAAGGAACTCCAATTTCCACATTCATTTAACCTAAATATTCTCTTTCAACAAAATCTTGTATTCATTTAGGACTTTTTTTCCTAGAGAATAAAGACTTGAATTTATCATCATTTTGTTCAACACATGTCTACGTTGTGCATTTTATAATGTCGTAATTGTAAAAGTTTAACAAAAAATATGAATCTGATTTGTTTTGTCTCTAGTCAGGTTGAAAGTAGAGCTCTGCAATATGGCCAAAAGATAAAGATTTTTTTTCATTCTAAATTCGATTTTAATCTATTTTTTTTCCTTTCTCCTTATACTTCAACAAAAAATACAAATTACGATGTTTTACAAGAATTATTTTATGTCAACATCTCCTTTGGAAATATGCTCAAAGTTCAACTGAATACAAGCTTTAAAAATGTTTATAGGTCAATGCAGCTGATGTTTTGTGAGCTACCGCTAGCTTGAGCTCTAATAAAGAGAAACGCTTCTCACACTTGACGGAGTGTCTGTTTCAGGTGTTAAAACAAATTTGTCGCACTCCCACTTTGGGCAGCTACAACCTTCAAACTGATTTTGCTGCGTGTGTTTTGATGCTCCAAGATGAAAATCACAACTCCATTGGCCATCATTACATTTTTTACTCACCAGCCAAGATGATGGAAAAAAAAAAAAAATCTACCAGCCAGGCTCATTTTTACTGGACAAATTATTACATTATTTAGCAAAGAAAACCTATAGGTGTTTTTTTTTTTAATTTAATGTTGAATGTAAAGTGAGATTACGTCACAGCATAATGGAAACATGGGATAAAAACATCTGTTTTGAGTGACTGTCTTTGTTCTCTGCTTTTGGCATTTTTACGCGGTCTATGACGTGGTTTATTTTCTTCTATTTCCCACAGCTGGAAGGGCAACCTGTACCCCATCAGTCAGTCACCTGAAAATCCTGCGCTTCGCAGTCCTTGTCAGGGTTAGTTCATTCTAACTTTATATTTCGCTAACCTATTGGCATTGGTTAAAAAATCAAACATACGGCAAACGACTTTTTACTCGCTTTTTTTGGGTATGATAGAGGCATGCTGCAGGGTGGTTACTGACAAGAAGCCAGCTAAGAAGGTAAGCTGATTAGTCTTTATAACATATAGATCGTTGGACTGTAGATTTTCAGAAAATGCATCTTTTTTTTTCCTGCATCTGCCTCCAGGTGATTCATTTTTGAATGAAATCAGTCTAAAAACATTATAATCTTTTGGATTTATGCCTTAATGTCATTGATAGTAAAAATGCCGCGCTCACAGTTTTTTGATGAATGTCCTCTGAATTAAGTTTGTTTTATTCATCTGCCACGTCTTAAAATCTGCTCTGTCAAAATATTGTCTGACTGTAAACCAGTTTGTGGTCGCAAACTGGTGACACGTGGAGCAGCTCGTTAGTATAGTATTATAGCATCATAGCATGATAGCATCAGTGCATAACAACACCGTTGTCACCAAATCAACACTCTTTATTAAACTCTTTTGCTGCAGTCAGTCTAGCAGGTTTATCCTCCAATTGCGTCTTGATCCAGTTAAAAATTGCCACGCCATATAAAAAGTAATGCAAGGAAAATACATACTGATGAAAATTACAGAATTGACCTTGGATTAAAATCCCATGAGCAAAGTGCATTTGAATGAACTAATGAACAACTGTTTACAGACAAAAGGGACATACCTTGTCATAGTAAGGACTTCGATCCATTGCAGAATCCTTGTGGAGCTGATGCCGGGGCCCTGAACTCTTCCCCATGATGCTGCTCAACTCCCCCACGCCACTCATGTCCACACGCTTGTCAGCCATCATGCTTGGCCCTGATTTTAAAGAGTCATCAGGGGAGTCTCTCTGCAAGACAAAGACAACAAAAAACTGTTTTCTTTTTGTCTGGATGGAAATTGATCACATTATATTCTGTAAAAGAAAATGTAAAAAGGAGTAGCTTATCCTTATGTAAGTAAGCTGAACTTGAACTAACTTTGAACTCAACTTTGTAATAATGAAATTTACTTCACCTTTTCAAAACATTTCCTGTAATGTTACACAAATAAAAGCGCAAATCTGTTACATCATTTTAATTTTGGATTGTCTCAGAAGTATTCATACCATCGCTGAACAAAAAGAAAACGTAAATCTCAAATTTAGATCGGGTACTTTAACACAAAACCAGCTGTTAGCCCAAAGAAAACCAATGGAGCTATTTACACAAGCTAACCTAAACTATCCCACAGAGGACACGATAAACTGGGCTTGATTTCAATTAAAACAATCAGAAAGTATTCTAATAAACATAAAAACTATGGATATTGCAATCAGATCTTGTGGCCCGATCACATGGTTGATGACTCGATTGGATCAATATCGTATGTTGTCTCCTGATCAGCATCGGATATTTAATTTATGACTATGAATAGCGCTTTATATTTCAATCTTATTATTCTGGATAAATACTCTACTGGAAGTCTGCATCTCATGAAAATATCACAACATTTTATTGCCATAAAGCGCAGCAGAATACAACAGTTCAAGCAGGAGTTCAGTTAAGCGGGCGAGATATTGCTAGATTCGGACTTCTGGGATCAATAACCCTTTTTTGAAAACGATTTAAACTGACAACAAGTAGCTCTATTGGCCTATCTTAACACAAACAACCTATAAATGCATTTTAACAGAAAAAAAAGATCAGGGTTTTGTTTCTTATTAATGTTAACCTTTCGGTGCTGCGACAGAGACGGCTGTACAGCAGCTGCTAACTGTACTAATTGCTAGCTCTGTGATTTAACCCCTTAGGGACCAAAGCTCTTCTTTGATCTCCCTTTTTATTTCTCGGACAGAACCCCAGTTAAGTGCATTTACTTTCGTAATAAAACCCAAAATGTGATGTCTTAAGAGGTGAAAAAAGAATCCCATAATCTTAAAAAATAACTAGATTTAAAATTAATAAATGGTTCTACTGATATCAGCTAGCTATGAATACTCGTTTACTGCTGAAACAGATAAATTAATTTTTTTGATTAAATGAAGAAATAATTATCACATTTGGTTAAAAACGTTCAAAAGTTCTGAAGATATTAAAGCTAATGTCTTTCTCACATGACTATCACCTATATTTACTAGATAATAGTTTCTTTTTATTTTACTAGTTAATAGTTACACTATTTTTACTCGATTCTTCAAGTTACTTCACAGAAGTGCTCTGTCTAAGTGTTAAATGATAAAAGAAGGTTAATGTGATAAAAACGTGGGACAATCTGAATCTGTTTTTTTCAAAATGTATTAATTTTTTAAGGGTTACAAAAGTAACAGATTGGGCCTCTGTATCAGCAGATACTTAAAATCAAATGATTCGGAAACTGATCGAGCCCAAAATAACCTGATCAGGACATCCCTAATAAAAAACATCTCAACTATGATCAGAAAAACAAATAAACTTCAGTCTGCCTTTTTGGGTTTATTCTACAGTTAAAATTTTACAATATTTCCCACTTCTAACATTAAGAATTAACCCAAATTGAAGATGCCTTTGAAATCCCACACTGTACAACTTGCCTGTGATAACAGAAATGGCAGAACAATACAAGCTTCAAATTTGAGTTTCCAAAAACCAGAAAGGTCTCCAGTGGCACCAGGAAAGGTTGCCAGATTTGATACTAATTTCTATGAGATTGGCAACACTGATCATGTTTTACAATTTTATTGGCACCAACTCAAAAACCCTAACTTAGAAAACAAATGTTTCTTGTAGTGTTAAAAGTTACTTTTCTCTTACAAAATCCATTAGAATATTGAAAAGCTCTTCTTACAAGATAAAAGAGATTTGAATTGAGTTAAACACAAGACTTACCTGGAAGTTCATGTTGTTGAATTGGTTGACAAAAGATTTCATCCAAAATTCCTCCTGTTTGTTGACAGGTTTGTTCATCTAAAAACAAGACAAATGAAACCAAAACACTTTAAAACATCAGTTTGAAACTTGTTTTGAACTTCTTTTTTGAGTAAACCATCCATTCATCCACCCATACACACATATATACATACATACATATATACCAGGGGTGGGCAAACTACTGCCCGGGGGCTGGATGCAGCCCGCCTCCATGCTTGGTCCGGCCCACTGAACAATATCAGAGACCCATGTTTTTTTTTTTTTATCTGGCCACACGATCAAGACGTGACATTTTATTCCCCCCTTCTGCAGTCTGTGCTCCAACCTGAACCCCTCGAAAAATCTCTGTCAAATAGAACAGAAGACAGTCTTCACTTTCTACGTCGCAGTTCATCTTTCCCGGTTTAGCTCATTCTTTTAGAGCGATTATGCCGCAATTTTTAAACAGCGCACCCGTTCTGTGTCCTGATTGGCTATAGACCTTTTCAATCAATCTCCTCCGTGTCTCTTGTACAGAAACGCGGAGCTCTTCAGATCAGAAATCTTTCATCGATCAGATCTTTGTTTTCATTCCAAGATCCTAGACCTAATTTCTATGAAGTTGTGAGAATTTAAACAAGAGAAAAGTGAAAATGTTCATGTCTGTTTGAAAGAAGTGTAGAAAGAGGGCAGTGAGGAGTTTTACTGCCATGAACTCAAACATAATCAGACTCCGTGGATTTCACAGATCACGGGTTATTTTTAGAATGCAACTCCTGCATGCAATAAACGAGGGAACTCTGTATTGTTTAAAAGGAAACGCAGATATACGCTTAGCTGCAGCAGAATACATAGAAATTTGCTTTTTTAATATTACTGGATGAAAAACAGACGTGCAGAACATAGCGCAGCTGCGCAAACTGAAACAATGTGTGAGGAGCTTGGAACCCTCAAAGTCTTTATTAGGATTATGACGGGAGAAGATTGACTATTGTTTTTTTTGGTGTTTTTTTTTTTTTTTAACTGTATCAGTACATTTTTCCTGAATTATTGTCATTGAAAATCCTAGAGAGTGTTATTTGGTCATAGTTTTATTTCATAAATAATGTTATTAATTTAATTAAAAGGATTATGAATGAAACTTTATTCATATAGAACTTTACAACTCCTTGAAGGTACCAAAGGGCTTCACAATAAATAAAAAAAAAGAGGTCTAAAATGGGAACAAAAGTTTTAAACTAAAAATTCTAGAATATTCTGTTTTAGAATATAATTTTCCATCCAAATGTTTTCATCTACATTCCATGTTATTTCCACTCCACGCATCTGCCCTTCTATCGAATTGAACCCTTCTATCGCGAGCTAAAATACTTTACTTCCGGAAAGGAGAGGAAGCAATTCATTTCTCTGTCTACTCTGAGACTGTTTGAGGGAGAGTGGAGTATGGAGCAAGGACAGCCAACGCAGCTAGTTAATTAGCAGCTCGGCTCTTGTTTTCCCGCTACGAGTGACAAATCAGCTGGGGCGTTACAATGCATATGCGGGAAAAAAAGAAATAAACGTATCGAAATGGTGCAGAAGTGAACCGAACCAAAACTGCCGTACCGAAAAAGGTTCAACTACGTGTATTGTTACACAATATACGGTACACACCAAAGGTTTAGACACACCTTCTCATTCAAAGAGTTTTCTTTATTTTCAATACTATGAAAATTGTAGAGTCACACTAAAGGTATCAAAACTGTGAATTCACACATAAATAAATAAAAAAGTGTGAAACAACTGAAAATATGTCAGATTGTAGGTTCTTCATAGTAGCCACCTTGTGATTTGATTACTGCTTTGCACAGTCTGGGCGCTTCCCATTTTGACTTTGGGGTTACAGTCCATATTCTGCACACATGGTTCTGTATATTATTCCAGCCACTTGATTGTGGTGCTCCATGTATGCTTTTCCTGCCAACGTCTTACAACCTGCGGTTATTTGCTGGATTTTTTCAGGTGCCTCTTTACACAGCCTACACCTTGGGTCTTGTCTGGTGTGGTAGATCTGAGCCTATATCACTGGTGCTCAGGGCTTGTTCCTGAGCTGCCAGGATGAGTGCTTCAGTGCCGTCCTATGGGCCAGCCCTTTCTAGCTATTGGTAGGACTTCTTGATATCAGCCACTTCAGTTATGGTCTGGTGGTACATCCCATGTAGGTGCTTGTTCTCCCATGAGGATCTGTCCTCCAGCACCACATCCTCTGCTCTCCATTGCCTGAGACATTCACTGAGCACACTGTCAGTTGAGGCCTTGAGCTTGATGCATTCATGGATCTTGGATGTTTCATCGAGGACAGTGGCTTCGACGCTCACTAGTCCGCTGCTTCCTTCCTTGTGAATAATATTCAGTCACAGGGTTCTGGATTTGTAATGGAACCCTCCATGTACTGTGAGGAGTTTTCGTATACCGAATTTTCACAACCATAGGGTGCACCGGGTTATAGGACACGGTCTCAGCCACGGGGGATTTTTTCCGTCTTTGACACATACAAAAGGCGCGCCGGGTGTTAAGACAAGGGCACGTCGTTCGGACCCTCGGAGCCTCTAGAGTGGGTTAATAAAAATCCAGTCTCTGTTACTGTTCTCCCTTACTGAGTAATACAAACTGAATGCTCACTCACTTGCACACTCTTGTCTCCCTTCCTCCTTATCCTACACACACGCTAAAGACACACAACACACAGATTTGCGCCCGGTGCCGTCTCGTCTCCTTAACACACCCCCACAACTACACATTAGGCGCACCGGCCATAGGGCGCCCCCTGCTGGCTAAAGAAAATTTATGACTTTTAAGTGCGCCTTATAGTCGTGAAAATACGGTAATTTATTTTCACAGCTAATTTTCCTACCCAGAAGTAAGATTACTTCATCCCCGAGGCACCGGCTATCTGTCCTTGTGGGTTCCAGCCATTAAATTATGTAAACCTAGAGCCGGCCTCGGCAGCGTGTCTGCGTTTCGCCCACAAAAACAAACATCTTAACTTCTGCAAGATGGATATGCATATTGTGGATATAAAATGAAAACGTTTTTGCTGATCACTGCTAGTTCCATGGAATAAACGTGTGTGTGTGTGTGTGTGTGTGTGTGTGTGTGTGCCTGGGGGCGGTGCCGGCTGCTCAGACTTTTCCTGGAAGGGGCTGATCCTCACTTATCTACTCATCTACGTCACAATGCGAGAACCCACTTAGTTTCTTAGATTGTGAGGGGTTGGTGTTCAGAGCGCAGTGTTATTACAGAAATGCAAGAATCGATCAAATTATTTTGGGGGAGTTTTTTTGTGAGAAATTAACAAAATAAACTTAAAAGCTCAAAAAATTGATTTTTGCATGATATAGGCCCTTTAATAGAATAGCATTTTAAAAATATACGTATATAGAGAGGTCACAAACCTTGTTGGAGACTTTAGGCTTGTAGTTCCAGGTGTTTTGGTCATTGGACCTGCTATCCTGCTGACTGTTGCTCCACATTCCGATTTCCACCTCTTCTTCCTGATCCCAGCTATTGCCCATGGATACGTCCTCACTGCACCAAGTCTCCATAGGCTTATGGCTAGTAGCTATAGAGCGGAGGCAGATCATTTTTTCACTGGCTGGAACCACTTCCAAGTTTGAATTCACTGTTTACATAGTTCACTTGTACAGATTTACATAAACACTTACTGGACTTGTTCTGGCTGCCCCATCCAGAAGAAGTCTCTCTCTTATCTCTGCTGGGTTCATCCCAGCCAGTACTGGTGTCCACTGGCTTTCCCCAGGCAGATGTACCATTATCCACTGTAACCGGTGGATCAGTTGTAGGCTCCCCCCATGATGAAGAGTCCTTTTGTTTAGGGTACATCTCACCCCAATCTGAATAAATGGCAAAAGACATGCATTTATAATCCTAAAAATAAAAGACTTGGCATAATTTCTTTTACCAGGATCATCACATTTGGTGATCCATGTGATGCGGTCATAATAGCGTTTTTGAACGCACATGTACAGTGGTGGACAAAATTGTTGGTACCCCTCAGTTTAAGAAAGAAAGTCCACAATGCTTACCGAAATGAATTGAAATGTTCAAAAGTAACAATAAATTAAAATTTCTTGAAAAAAAAAATCAAAATAAACCAGCCATTACTTTTGAGTTGTTGATTAACAGAATTAGTTAAAAAACTAAACTAATGAAATGGAGTTGGACAAAAATGATGGTTTCCGTAACTTAATATTATGTTGCACAACCTTTTGAGGCAATCACTGCAATTAAATGGTTTCTGTATTTGTCAATGAGCCTTCTGCACCTGTCGACAGGTATTTTGGCCCACTCCTGAGCAAACTGCTCCATTTGTCTCAGGTTTGACGGGTGTCTTCTCCAAATAGCATGTTTTAGCTCCTTCCACAGATGTTGGAAGGCTGCACAAACCACAATTACTAATTTCTCTTCCATAATCAATTTTCAAACAGTTGGCACTTCTGTGAATTAAAAGGGACATCATCCACACATCACTACCAAATCAGAGTGCCTGATTGGTAAAAGTTTGACCTGGTTCAACTTTCAACATACATTCAATGACTTCCGGGTGAACATGGCTGGCTAGAGGTTGTGTCTGTACTGAGCTCCCGCTACCACCAAGCTTATTAAGCAGCAAAACGGAATACTGTCAACATTACAACCCAGAATACGTGCTTGTTCATTTTTTTAAATACCTCAAGCGTAAAACTTTAAACATTTAACGACGGACAATGTCAAAACAAACTAAAATTCAACCAAAGAAAGTGACGCCTGCCATGACTGCAAGCGCTTGCCAAACTGAGGAGCTAGCAGGCGACCAGGTTTCAGCAGAGACTTCAGCTCTCATTCGCGAGG
The DNA here is from genome assembly GCF_053564925.1 of Oryzias latipes. Taxonomy (NCBI): domain Eukaryota; kingdom Metazoa; phylum Chordata; class Actinopteri; order Beloniformes; family Adrianichthyidae; genus Oryzias; species Oryzias latipes. The sequence continues at coordinate 9,315,912 of NC_136244.1, forward strand.
TGACCCGAAGCTTCACAGAGATAATGGAGCAGAAATTCTCTAAGCTCTCGGAGACTCTGGAGACAATCTCCTCTACGCTGGAAAGTAATACTACTCGCATTACTGCGGCAGAACAGAGGGTTTCTGATGTGGAGGACACGGTTGCCGAGTTAGCCGGGAGGTTAGCCGATGCAGAGAAGAAAAATCAAGGCAATGGAGAATGCTTTGGATGATGTGGAGAACAGGAGCAGACGGGAAAACATCCGCATTATCAACCTGAAGGAAGGTACGGAGGGTAAAAACCCCATTGAGTTCTTTGAAAAATGGTTACCCTCACTGCTCGGCTTGGATAAGAGCCCCAATGCTGAAGCCCGTATTAAAGTGGACCGCGCGCACCGCAGCCTGGCGCCCCGCGGTGACCGGTGATAATTAAGCTCCACAATCCCAGAGACAAGCAGCGGATCATGTCAGCAGTGAAAACGTCGCCCAGGCTGCAATATGAAGGACAACAACTCTTCATACACCAGGATCTTTCTGCAGCAGTTCGGGAGAAAAGGCGCGGCTTCAACGACACCTGCCGGTCCCTGATAGAAAGAGGCATTCGATTTAACATGCGCTACCCAGCTACGCTTGTCATCACACATAACGGCATTGAAAAGAAGTTCACGTCGCCGGGGGACGCACAAAGCTTCATCAACGCTCTAGACTGAAGTAAGATTGAGACTAAGCCGGTTTATGCTTCCTGACTAAAACAAAGTTTAATAACAAGCAATAACTTTGCCTAAACTACACAAGTGCTTACAGATGAGGGTGATGTTTATGTGCACGTGTGCATGCATATATGCATATTTGAGGGAGGGAAAAAAAAAAGGGGGTCATAGAACTGTTAATGGGTCAGTGGACTTTGTTTCAGGCATGTGTGAAGGGTTTACTTTTTGTCCTGATTCAATGTTATGTTTTATAATTGACAGCATCTAGATTATGTTTTTGCTTGGTGGGGTGGAAGTGGGATAATTATTTTTCCTGTAGAGTGGAGACTGCTTTTGGCTACACCTGGTTTTGTTATACCACCTGTTGGGTGGCTTTTTATGTTGCAAATAGATTTTCTCAAATATTTGCTTTACTACTGACTTATGTTTTGTTGGTTCTGTGTGTTCTTTTTTGGCCATCAAGGAATGATGGTATTGTTCTTTCCACCACAGCTGACTCGGCGTATTGGTCAACATGGGCAGCACATCCCTTTTTTCTCTATGATGGGTTTCGGTTACTCAGGGTTACTGTACTGTATGATGTAGCTGTCTGTTTTGCTAATGAGTAACACAAAAATAACAACTCTCAATGTCAAGGGAATTAATCATGTCATTAAGAGGCGAAAAGTCCTGTCTATGCTTAAGAAAGACGGGGTGCAGATTGCATTGTTACAAGAGACCCATCTGACCAACTTGGAACATTTAAAACTGAAACGAGACTGGGTAGGTCAAATTTATTATTCCTTTTTTAACTCTAAAAGCAGAGGTGTGGCAATATTAATCCATAAAAATTTAGCTTTAACTGTGGATAAAGTGATACAGGACGCAGACGGCCGTTACATCTTGGTTACAGGTCTGTTATATGGAGAAAAAATCCTCTTAGGGAGTGTTTATGCACCTAATACCTTTGATAGCTCATTTTACTCAAAATTTTTGGCAGAAGTCAGCTCCGTATCTTCAACTCACATACTAATTGGCGGTGACTTTAATTGTGGATTAACACCCAGCACAGATTATAATCCACCTAAAACTCAGGCACCCTCAAAAATGACAAGGGCTACAATTGAGCTGTGCTCAGATCTGAGTCTTTTTGATGCCTGGAAAATCTGTAACCCACGTACTAAAGATTTCACCTTCTTTTCACGCCCTCATCTCTCTTTCTCTAGGATTGACTTTTTATTTGTTTCGAGATCAGTCTTGGATAGAACCCGGGTATGCTCAATCAATCCGTGTGTTCTTTCAGACCACTCATCGGTATCAATGGAATTTTTGCCACCCTATCTTGACCCTTTATCCAGACATTGGCGTCTAAATCCAACTCTCCTTAACGATCCTTTATTTGTTAAATATTTAGAGGATCAGTGGAAGCTTTACATCTCCAAAAATGACCTACCTGAGGTCAGTGCCTCCACTTTGTGGGAAGCAGGTAAAGCATATCTCAGAGGCTCCATCATCTCTTATACTGCAGCAAAAAAGAAAAAAACCCTGGCCAGACAGTTAGAACTTGAACAACTCATTGCTACTCTAGAGGGGGATTTTAAACAGTCCCATGCCATAGCGGTGCTCGGAAAACTCGATGCTGCTAGATCAGCTCTGGACCAACTACTGACTCAGAATGCACAAACGGCAATATTCTATGCAAAACACAGGCTATTTGATTCAGGTAATAAACCAGGACGCCTTCTTGCCTGACTGGCACAAGGGAAAAACAGATCCTATGTGATATCTTCCCTCAAAGACAAAAAAAACAACCTGCACTTTGAAACCAAACAAATAAGTAAAATTTTAAAAGAATATTTTCAAGAACTGTACTCTTCCGAATATCAAGAAGCTGTCAGCCCCCCTGAAGACTTTCTTGACCATATTAATCTTCCAACAGTATCTGAACAAGACAGATCAGACCTTTGCAGACCTATAAAGACTCAGGAGGTCATAGAAGCAATTAAATCTTTAAAGGCTGGAAAGGCCCCTGGCCCACACGGATTTGGGGTTGATTTTTACAAAAAAATGGCCAAACATATTGCACAACCATTATTAAATATGTATTTGGAAGCCTTTAGGCTGGACTCTCTCCCACCCACACTGAATCTTGCCCACATTACCCTAATTCTGAAAGAAAACAGACCTCCAGATCTATGTACCTCCTATAGACCAATCAGTCTGCTTGGTGTTGACTGTAAAATTTTATCAAAAATCTTGGTGAGGAGACTAGAGGGGGTTCTGCCATCACTGGTGAAGTCTGACCAGACAGGATTTATCAAGGGCAGATACTCCCACTCAAATGTACGTCGCCTTTTAAATGTTCTGCAATTTTCACAAAACACAAACTACAGGGGCTTTAGCAATCTCATTAGATGCCGAGAAGGCGTTTGACCGGGTGGAGTGGGAGTACCTATTCAAGATTCTTGACAGGTTTGGTTTGGGTTCTGAATTTGGTCGGTGGGTGAAATTACTATACAGGGCACCAGCTGCAAGGATACTGGTTAACGGTTCGGTTTCTGACATGTTTCCCCTGGGCAGGGGAACACGTCAGGGATGCCCGCTATCCCCCTTATTATTTGCGCTTGCATTGGAGCCATTAGCGGAAGCCATAAGAACCAATCCTAAGATTTCCGGGGTCAAATTAGGAGTTACGGAGTACAAAATCTCCCTGTATGCCGATGACGTGCTATTATTTCTTACTAACCCAGAGACATCAATCCCAGTGTTAACCGCAATTGTTGGCAAATTTGGTCAGCTCTCCGGGTATAAAATTAATTTTGATAAATCTGAAGCTTTGTTCTTGAGGGATCAAAAACAGTGGGTTCCTCCATCAGACTTTCCATTTAGGCGGTCAAGCACTGGCTTTACCTATTTGGGTATCAGAGTTAGTGCAAATATTGCTGAACTATACAAATTAAATTTTGGTCCAGTCCTGGCCTCGGTGAAAAGGGACCTTAATAGGTGGTTTGACCTCCCATTGTCGTGGCTAGGTAGAATAAGTTTGATAAAAATGAACATTCTGCCTAGGGTACTATATCCTATGCAAATGTTACCTCTCAAAATTAATAGGAAAACATTCTCAGAACTGGAGAAATGCTTATCCAAGTTTATCTGGCATGGGAAGAAACCTAGATTGAAAATTAGGACTTTACAACTGCCATATGAGAGGGGGGGTCAGGCTCTTCCTAATTTTTGATTTTATTACTGGGCTTGTCATGCGCGAATAGTGTCGGGGTGGTTGCACGCTTTTTTACATCAGGGTGAGTTAGCTGTGGACAGTTGGTGTTGTGACCCGTTGTCACCTCTCAGTCTCTTATTCACAGATGTAGTTGGACTCCCAGTTGAGGTTAAGAACAATAATGTTATGCTCACTACAATTAAGGTGTGGCATGACATTGTGACTTTTTGTGGACGAAGGAAGTTTTCTAGTGCAATGCAACCTATAATTAAAAATAAAGCTTTCCCACCAGGTATAAGCTTTAGTATATATGACCAATGGTACACTAAGGGCTTAAGATTTGTAAGTAACCTTTTTGAAAAAGGTGTTTTTATGTCTTTTAGACAAATTCAAAGTAAATATAATATCCCACAGAAACACTTTTTTGGCTTTCTCCAAGTGAGACACTTTGTAAAATCATCTCTCACCTTTCCAGCTGATCAACCTATATTGAATTCCCTTGAAAACTTCCTTCTTAAATTAAATGACGATGCCACAACCAAAAGGAACTTTATTTCACTTTTTCACGAACAATTAATGCTGTTAAACCCCCTCTCAACTGGAGGAACTAGGATTCTTTGGAGCCGGGATTTGGGAGTGGAGCTCAGTAGTAAAACGTGGTCTAAAGCTTTTGTATCTGCCAAGACAGTATTCACATGCAACAGACTTAGAGAGAATCAATATAGAATTCTGCACAGACTTCAATACACTCCACAGCTTCTGCATAGATTTAGGAACATACTATCACTGCATCTGGCAATGTCCTTTGATCATTAGATTCTGGAAAAATATTGTAACAGAAGTCAGTTGTATTTTTCACAAAACAATCCCTCTGAACCCAGCGTTATTTCTTGGCGTGTCAGTGGAGAGACCACCTCTATCTGGTCAGGAGATGGTTTTATTACAGAAGCTTTTACACCTGGCGAGACGATGCATACTGCTGCAGTGGATTCAGGAACAACCTCCTTCTGTCACACAGTGGTATAGAGAGGCATTCAAAGTTCTACCTATGGAACGCCTCAGTGCCCTCTTACAGGGCAACTCTGATGCTTTTTATAAATTATGGAGGCCTCTGCTTGATCATCTTCCTGGTGATCTAGTCAACATTCTTTATAAAGGCAGTCCAAATGTTGTCCTCTGATTGAACTAATGATGACTAGGTTCCCCATGACATAATCCATGTAATGTACTAGTTGTATGTAACTAGCTGATGTGTTGCCTCCGTGCTGTGACTTTGTTGTGCTGGAAATGTTCTTGTTTTTATGTTTTTTTTTTCTTCTACTGTTTGTTTTTCTCAAAATAACAATAAAAAACTGTTAATACAACATACATTCAATGGCCTTGCATGTTGCACGAAGAGTACAAAAACTGTTGAAAAAACTTTCATAGCTAACACGGCAATTACAATTGCCGAATCAACAGATGTTTGTATTGGTGTGGAGGAAGCTGCAGAAACTTATAGCAGCATACTGCATTCAGTAAAAACACAGGTAATCTTTGTTCAAATTATTTTCCTGTTTCTCTATTTCTCTTTTCATTATAGTATCTTCTGCCATTTTTGGCACTTAACTCCTTTTACAATTTTTCTGCTATTTTAAACTATTAAAATGTTCAGCTCCTTCAGCTTTTTTCAGCTATGAGCTGGTCCTTTTTGTCATTCAAATCCTTGACCCTTTCAAGATATTCCAGGATTTTTGCCTTGATTGAAATGCTTGGGGAACCCTTGAAAACTTTTGCTTCTTTCTTTGGTGCAAATCTTGCTGGTTTGATACCACTCGCACTCGCATTTTTGTTATTCTGCTGTTTTCACTTTATTTATGGTCAAATTTAATCATTTCTTTATTTACATTTTTTTTGGAAAATTATTACCCTTTAAGTTTCATTGTCATTCAGCAATATAGCATTCAACCCTGCATTTTCTACTGAAAAATGAATCTCCTAAGTTTTTTTTGTGATTTTTGTTCTAATATTTTTAAGAACTTACCGACTCTTGAGAGTCAGGACAAAAGACCTTCAGAAAAACTGAATCTGTTCTATTTACTGATCATACTGTTCAAAATGTGTTTTGATTTTTATGATATTTTATACATTTTTAACCCACATCTTTAATTTGATATAAATGTTTTCTCAATTATAAAGACAGTGTTTTTCAATGCTGGTGACTATTTTGACCTAATGTGGAAGAAAAGAGAAATAACAGAGGGCCTAACTACCATTGATTCATTCTTTCATTTTTTTCATTCATCTATGCGTGAGGAAGCCGGAGTCCCCAGAGAAAATCCACGCATGCACGGACAGAACATGACAACTTCACACAGAAAAGTCTCCTTTCTGTTGTCCTGTTTCAGGTCCCCCAGTCGGGATTTGAACCTTTTAAATGTGAGGCAAGAGCGCTAACCACTGCAGCCACTAATGATACATTTGAGCATAAATATCTTAAAAAAAGTAACTATCTAGGCTAATCACCATTTCTTAAGATCCAACATAGTGAGTAAGTCGATCGATTTTAAATTAATGGTTTTAATCTATGAAAAATACTTATTTGGGACATGTTTTGTCTTGACTCAAGAATCGGTGACCTACAAAAGGAAGGAACTCCATACTAACTGACCTCATCTGCTCATTAAAAAAAGTTGAAAATCACAATGTGGCATTGTCGTAGACATGGTCTGTTAAGTTGGTGCTTGTCACAATGTCTGTTTTTTTCTTCCCACTGACTTTATCCACAAACATTACAGAGCAAAACGTAGTTCCATTGACCAGGATGAACTGTTAATTTCTTTCTATGGTGATGCAGAAATTTAGTTACAGCTGGAGTTTGCCTTGATGTGAAGCTGCAGAAGCAGGCAGGGACAGTCAATAAAGTACACAAACACACCCTAGACAAACAATGGTTTTTCAGTAAGTTATCTTACAAAATATTAAAATAATAATAATGGATTAGATTCATCTGCGGTGTTCAAAGAAAAGTGTTCAAAGAAAGATTCATTCACTCCTCATTCATACTATTCATACTAATCATGGTAAATCATAGGAGAAAATTTGATTTCAAACAACAGATTGTTCGAACAACATTAAAGCAAAAGTGTTTGTCTATAGCAGGGTAAAAATGTGGAATTCCCAGGAGAATCAGTTAAAAAGTTGTCAAAATATTATTCAATTTAAACGCATGTATAAAGCTAAACAAATTAGTTTGTACAAACTTGACTGTTGAATGGAATTTTTGGAATGTATGTATTAAATGAATGGAATGTATTTACTGTGTAGTGGAACTGTATATTGTGAAATCTGAGCACAGGTGATGGTGTGAGCAATGTAAATATGATGCAATGTTTAAAAGGGAGCAGATAATTATAAGAATTGTATTCTTCAAATCTGCTCCCTTCTAATCATGAAAATGTTCAATATGTAAGAGAAACTTGTAAACATTTGAACATCAATTTTCATGAAAGGAACAAATAAATAAATGAATGAATGAATGAATACTTGGCGACTGTTTTCTCTCTTTTTTGAATTCTCAAAGTTAAAACCTTCATAGAAATTAAGTCCAGGATCTTAGAATGGAAACAAAAATGAGCGTTGAGCTGGTCACCCAAAGACTTTCCTGCAACTCCCAAACGAAATAAATAAAGAAACACCTCATACTGGTCAATATTTAACACTTCCCCAACGTTTTGTTCTGTAATGTTTGTGGATGAAGTAAGCAGGAAGAACAAAACAGACTGGCAATATCATGACGAGCACAAAAACAAAACAGATCATATCTATGACATGGATGCATTGTGGTTTCAGCTTTCATTTGCAGCTCATCTTATACAGGCAGGACTATAAATATAATATACAGTAAATTTTAAATAAAACAACTCAGATGCCATTGAAGGGCAGACTTTGAGCTTCTTTTCCATGGGTTGAACAAAAAGATTGCATAAAAATGTGAAAACCTAAAGCATTTTTAAACACAATCCCTTCATTTCATGGGCTCGTAAGTAATTGGACAAATGAAATGAATGAAAACAAAATGGTCAGTGATAATATTTGGTTGAAAACCCTTTGTTGGCAATGACAGCCTGAAGTCTTGAACTCATAGACATCACTAGATGCTGGGATTTGTCCTTCTGCTCTCTGCTCTGCCAGGCCTTTACTGCAGCGGCTTTCAGTTGCTGTTTGTTTGTGGGCCCGTCTGAAGTTTAGTCTTCAACCATTGAAATGGAATGCTCAATTGGGTTAAGATCAGGTGACTGACTTGGCCATTCAAGAATATTTCACTTCTTTGGTTTAATAAACTCCTGAGTTGCTTTGGCTGTATGTTTTGGGTCGTTGTCCATCTGTATTATGAAACACCGCCCAATCATTTTGGCTGCATTCACCTGGATCTGTGCAGACAGTACGTCTCTCAACACTTTACGAGCCCATGAAATGAAGGGATTATGTTTAAAAAGTGCTTTAGTTTTTCACATTTTTATGCAATCTTTTTGTTCAACCCATGGAATAAAAGCTGACAGTCTGCACTTCAATGGCATCTGAGTTGTTTTATTTCAAATTCACTGTGGTAATGTACAGAAAAAAAATTAGAAAGAATGTGTCTCTGTCCAAATATTTATGGTCCAGACTGTAGTTTTCATTAGCAGATAAGTGCTCAGCCGGTTTGGAGATCTTTATTTTTGTAGTTCTTAAAAAGTAACAGAGAAAAGATTTGAATGAAAATCACCTATGTTTGCGTTTTTTTTAAATAAACAAAAAATAAAGATCAGCCACTTTTTTAAAATTGTTTGCAATAAGCTTCAATAGTAGCATCATCATTAACAGTTTTTAAAAGTTCTATGACAGACTTCTGCAGTTGTCCCCGTTTTTTCCTTTTATTGTGGCTCACCAGTCCCGCTTTTCTCATGCTGCTTATGTTGAAGGACTTCGAGCAAAGTCTGGGTTTGCACATTTCTGGAGCAAAATGTGTTTCCGGGTCTTTTAGTAGCCACAGTTGATACCTCTCCTTGAAAAGCCACTCCTTGTTAAAGGTGGCATTTCATAGTATGTCACGATAACATGAAAGCACCACGCGCTGAACTGATGACAAATCAAACTGCTTTACAGAAACATAAATTTCCATCACCGATAAGCATTTATACATTAAAATTTTCATTACTTTTCCAAAACTTTACAGAACGTTTAGTTTTTCACAAACTTTTCAAGGATTGCATATTCACTTTAAAAACTTTTTTTAGGTTTTTCATGACTGTATGAACCCAAGAGGATGAAAATACTAAAGAAATTTACCAAAAGGAGAGCAAATTTACATGATCAAGTTTATGCAGACATTTACTCGCCATGTGGTCACTATCCCTTTAACTCTTCCTCGCCAAGGAGCAGAAAATCCTGGCAAATGTTAATTTTGTATCCTTAAAAATAAAAATCTATCACGATAGACTCATTCTTCTATCGAGAAAGGGAAAGTATGTATTCTTTCAGTGAAAAAGCATTTCACAAACATCCGCTCTTGGGCAAAGTCGTTAGAATTTATAGAAGATAGAATTACATACCTTTTGACATTTGCTTTCCTTTGAGTTTACAAAACTTCTTTTTAAATAAATAATTTTTGCATAGTCAAATAAAATTATCCAAACTGTCCGACATACCTGACATTTTTTCCTGGTTTTGAGCCTGCATTGAGCCGTGTGATGAGTGGGAGTTGTGTTGAGAGGATATGTTCATGGCTTCTTGATCTGACTGATTAGACTTGCTGTTCCACATGTTGACAGAAGTACTGCTGTATTTACCTAAAAGACACATTAGTCATCAACCAAGACATCTATCAGCATTTTAAAAATGGTTGATCGCCAAGCATTGAATTGTTGTTTTTGGAGGGATTTGTGTAAATGTTTACCAGGATCTCCCCAAGCTGCAGTTCCATCATCGATTTCCATTCTTCTACGAATGGACTCTGGAGAAGGTTCTTCCCAACCTGTTGATGCTTCTTCCTTATGACCAACTGCGGGAATAGGACCTCCGCGCCAGCCTTAGAGTGGTAAAAGGCAAGTTATACAGTGCCTTACAAAATTATTCACCCACTTCGGTCCCTTTCATAAATCACTCATGGTCAATAAAATTTGTCTTTCCTCACAAAAATTTAATAGAAAAAAAGTTTCGATGCGAATGTGAAAACAGAATTCTACAAATTAATGTCAATGAAACAATGAAATATACTTGCATAATTATTATGCAAGTATATTAATAATTATATATATTAATATGTTAATAATTATTATACCCCTTTTAAGTCAGTACTTAGTATATGCACCTTTGGCTGGAATCACAGCACTGATTCTTTGTGGACAAGTCTCCATTCGTCTTTGCAAAACTGCTCAAGTTCTTTCAGGTTGCGTAGATACAGGGCATGAACAGCCCTTTTTAAGTCCAGCCACAAATTCTCTATGGAATTTAGGTCTGGGCTTTGACCTGGCCACTCCAGAAAATTTACCTGGTTCTTTTATTCCTATGTAGCTTATGCAGTATGCTTTAGATAATTGTCTTACTGGAAAATAAATCTCCCAAGCCGTAGTTCTCTTACAGACCGAAAAAGATTGTCCTCCAAGATTTCAGTGTATTTTGCAGCATTCATTCCGCCCTTTATCTTTACCAGCCTTCTAGTGGCTGCAGCTGAGAAACATCCCCACGGCATGATGCTGCCACCACCATGCTTCACAGTGGGGATGGTGTATTTTTTTTTTTTTTTAACTTGTCCTGTACAACAGCTGGGCAGACAGATGAGAACTGAGGGCCTCTTGTGTTGGACATATTTTACTTTAACAACAGGGGTTATTAATCTTCAGACAAACCAAAGGTATGTCTGAATAAACCCCTTTTGTAATTGAGGCCAAACTTTATTAATTTCAATCATGTATGAAAATCTTTGGTGTTGAACTGGACGTAAAAGGAAAGAAGGGAAAAAGAGAGAGGGATGTTAGAGAGGGGGGGGGGAGTAAGACCATGAAGCAGCATAGAGCAGACAGGTTTACTGGTTGTTTATCATTACGGTACGGTTCAAATCTAGTACAAAAAGGGCGGGGCCTGTCCACACACACACTCAAATGTTATCAACACACCTGCTGGCTGAAAAAATGTCCACATGTCAACATGTACACAAAACAGTGTTCACACACGCATACCTATGCCTTTAAACCAACTAGTGTGAAATCTTCCATTCATTCAATCATGCAAACTATTAGTGCAAAGGTGAGCTAACACCTGTGCTCAGGTGAGTGTTAATGTTCTTCTAAAATGAATGGTGGAATGTGAAAAGAAGGAGCGCCCAGCCACCCCCACACCTAGACCCCTGCCGCAGCAGCAGCGGCAGCGGCAGGCGGAACCCCCAACGCCACACGGCAGCAGGCAGGGGACAACCGCAGGACCGCCGCGAGGCCCCCAGAGCCAGAGAGCAGGGAAGCACGGGGGGGAAAGAGAGCGCCGCCCCAGCCCAACCAGGAGAGCAGCCCCCCCGCCGCGCCGGAAGAGCCCAACGCAGGGCCCCACCCGAGAAGGGTGCTCACAGCCCCAGACGAGCACCCCATCACCACCCAGGTGTTCCGGGCATCCCCCCGCCCCAACCCCAGGTACGAGCCAGGACCCCCCAAGGGAGACCCGCTCCGCACTCCAGGCAGCCACCCACCCGGCCCACGGTTGGTCCAGGGAGGAGCAAGGCAGGGGCCAGCCACCCCCACCCCGGAGGGGAGCACCCCGGGGAAAAAGGGGGCCCACAAGGGGTGTTGTAAACATGGCCCGACCAGGCTTGACTACTGTTGGAAAGTGGGCGGGGCCCAGCGCCCAGGGGCAAGGACCAGAGCCCACCCCCAGGGACACGGACACCCCCGGCTCAAATGTAATGTCAACACATACCTTTTGGCAAACTCTAGTTGAGCTCTAATAGGTATTTTCTTCAACAGTGGCTTTCTCATTGCCACTCTCCCATAAAGCTTTGACCAGTGAATAACCCGGACAACAGTTGCTACATGCACAATCTCTCCCGTCTCAGCAGCTGAAGCTTGTAACTCCTTCAAAGTAGTCGAAGGGGTCTTAGTGGCTTCGCTCACAAGTCTAGTTGCACGGTCACTCAGTTTATGAGGCCTTATCTAGGCAGATTCACACGAGTCATATTTCTTCCATTTCTTGATGATGGATTTCACTGATGTTCAATGCCTTGGAATTCTTTTTGTGTCCATCCCTGACTTGTACCTTTCAACAACCCTTTCTCTCAGTTGCTTTGAGTGTTCCTCTGACTTCATGATGAAAGGGTAGCTAGGAATACCGCTCCACCAATATCTGGACCCTTCATAGACTGGTGTTTTATAACTCAGTCACTTGGGACACACCCACTCAGGTGATCTTCATTTCCCTAATTGCAAGAATATTGCCACTAATTGGATGGACATCTATTGAATTTGACCATTAAATTTAAAAGGGGTAAAATTCATATTTTTGTTTCATTGACATTATTTTGTAGAAATTTGTTTTCACATTGAAGTTTTTTTCAAGTAAATTATTGTGTGAGGAAAGAACATTTATCTTTGTTGACCATGAGTAATTTATGAAAGCATCAAAAGGGACAAACATCCAAGGGGGTGAATACTTTTGCAAGGCACTGTATTATTTGAATGTCAGGAAAAAAACTATTAGATCTATTTTGTTAGAAAAGAAAGTTTTCGTTGTCACCTGTGGGTTTGTTCGAGCCTTGATTGCTCCTGGATTCTGGGCCGCTTCCCCACTCATTGGAAGGTTTAGAATTTGATTCTCCCCAGCTGTTAGCTCCATTGCTGTTCTTCACTGGCTCACCCCAGCCTTGAGTGCTACTCTGAGGGTTAGATTTGAGTACAGAGTTCCCCCAGTTGGAGCCCTGGTTTGGGGGGATCTGGTCTGGAGTATTTGATCCTCCGTTGCCCACCCAGGTATTACTGCTGCTAGTTTTGACCCGACTTGGCTCACTCCAACATCCAGAGCCGGACCGGTCACTGTCGCTGTCCCAGCTCGCTGAGCCAGCACTTTTCTGAGGCTCCCCCCAATGGTTATTGGCCCCTGCTTTGGTGTCATCAATACTACCTCCCCAGGCATCACAACCACTCCCAACATTAGGACCCCAGCCTTGCTGTACAGTGGAGGTGTTTGTCCAAGTACTTGATCTAAAACCAAAATGGAGATGGTTGGTAAAGTTTTTTGTAATTTATTATTCTCAGAAGAAATAATAATTACCTCTCTTCTTTCATATTGTTGTTCCAGGTGTTGCTGTTGTTACCGCCCTTGTAGTTGGATCCATCTTCCCAGCCACCATGGCCACTTCTTCCATTAGGTGGGCCTTTTCCATCCCACCCAGGAGTTTGTCTCCGATCTCCCCAGCCAGAAATTCCACTGTTGGGGCCTGCACCGTCTGATCCAACACCCCAACCTAAACATGAACCAGAAGTGCAAAAAAATGTTTTAGTACTTGATCGTATCATAGAAACATTTGTTAAAATGCATATCTTTTAAACAAGAAAACAATCCAACATGTTGTAACTCCTACCTCCAGAGGTCCGTGAGGGAATCATCTGTGGTCCTGTGCCCCAGCCGGAGCCTCCACTGTAAAGCTTTCTCTCATCTCCTCTGAGACTCTGGTGCTGATTGTTTGGAGAGTTGACATCCCAGGCAGTGTTTTGCCGTATGGGTGTTTGTCCCCATCCAGTGTTAGACAGAACCCTTGGGTCTACATCGGTACGGGCCAGGGCTGGCACTACTGGCGTAGAATGGATTCCTTTTCTGCGGTTTCCTCCTTTGGACTGGTTGCATTCTCTGTCTGAAGTGGATCGACTCCCAGAACCCTCGCCACTTCCTTCACTTTCTCCAGACCGGCCCCAGCCTCCGGTGACACTTCCCAAGCCATGGCTACCACTAACCCCTGCTCCTCCAATCCCCATGGCGTCATCTTCCAGACTTTTCCAGCCATTGTTTGTAGACACCCCTTTATGGCTTCCGGTATCTGAGTGGTTGTTACCAGAAATAGTCAATCCCCATTCCCCATTCGACATTTTGTTGTTAGATGTGGAAGAAGACGATGACGAAGTAGAGGATGCACTACTCCCCCAGGGGTGAGGCATTCCTGCTTGAGGGGTCATAGCAGTTTGGTTTCCATTTACTGGTGTTTGACCTGCAGAACCTGGAACTTGAGTCGGACCAACAACCCAGGACAAGTTGCTCTGAGGCGGATTATTGGTGGGAGCCTGGTTATAGTGTGAAGCCCCAGTGTTATGGTGGTTATTATTACTCTTGAAAGCAGCAGCAGAGGAGATTTGAGAGTTCACAGTGTCTGCATTAGGGGGGCCCTTTTCAAAAGGGTAGGTAGATGTGCCCCAAGGCGTACCAATGGCCCCAGTACCTCCCAACTCTCCTTGGGGGGGGTGGGGGGCTATTGAGGGACTTCCACAGGCCAGAAGACCCCGATTTCCTCCCCCAAAGGAACCCCAGGAACAATCCCCGTCAAGTTGGGGTGAGGCGGTAGAGTTCGGTGGAGTAGAGGTCATTGTGGTGTTAGTAGTAGTAATAGTCATGATAGTGTTATTTGGTCCATTGGGTTCAGTGCTTAAGTTTGTAGACTGCAGGCCACCACTTCCGCTATTGATGTCCAACACTTTGCCGTTTGATGAACCATTGTTTACTGCTGTGTCTTCCATTAAACTGCTGTTATCCAAAGCTGCCATTCCTCCCGAGCCCAGCGGTGGGACCTGTTTGGGCATCATACCCAGTTTGGAACTCACCACCTGTGCCTGTGGAGGCAGTTGGCCCTGGCACACTGGGCTTGGGGTTGGATTTTGTGGCCAGGCACCATGGTTGTTATTTGGATTTAAAGTGTTTGGGTTTAAACCCACATTGATACAGGGACTGCTTCTGTCAGTGGTGACCATGTTGCTTTCGGAGGACGGGCCCCACACACCACTGGTAGTGTGGTTGCTTAAGTTATTGCTGCCAATACTGTTTGACCCCATGTTGGGGTAGTGTGAGGATCCAGTGATATTGTTCCCATTACTTTCGTTTCCAACACTTCCACTGATTACTTGACAACTGTTGCTTTCACCATTAAAGTTAACTTCCAGCATCATGGTAGAAGCCCCCAAAGTAGAGTGGGTAGAAACTGCAGAAGATGTCAAAGACGAAACATTTCCTGATATCATCATCACTGTAGGCACAGCAAGAGAACCAAGGTTCTTATCTGAGCCAATTGACGAACTAGAATCTGCGTCTGTGCATTCTGATGCCAACTCAGGATCTGAACCTGAACCACAGCCAGAAGAGGAAGAAGAGGAGGAGCAAGAAAATGAAGATGAGGAAGGTGGCCAGACAGAAGAGCTAGTTGAACAAGGATTATTGGATTTGTCTGTGTTTCCATCAACTAGCACTTTGCCCCAGTTGCTGCTGCTGTCACTGCAAGAGGAACCAGAAGACCAAGGGGAAGGCTCATACTGTGAGTCCAAGCCAGGACGATCCAGACCTGAGGAAAAAATAAACATAAATGTATTAAAAAATTGTATTCACCGCAACAAAAATTATATTTGGCACAAAATAAATTATCACATTTCTCATTTCAATGCCAAAATAACATAACACTATAGGTTGGTCATTGAAAAGGACCATTTAGATCAAGTTTTAGTGGCAACCTTTGGTTGGCATGACGTTGGTTAATTAAAAATGTCTATTTTACCAAATTATTTCATTTATATCAACCTATTTTATTGCACGGGTGAATTGTTTTGCTTTTATATAAAATGTCATTAATTAATATGATACCTTTATTTCAAATTATCTTAGTAAACAAGTCAAGCAAGTAAACAATAATTTAAGTGCATTTAAGTGTATCAGAATTGCACTCAACAATGGAATATTAAATAAGATCCGTTCTGCAAAGATGTGGTCCAACTTGTGTACTCAATGAAGTGTACTTTTTCGCACAAACAATAAAACACATTATCATTAGCAACAAATTGGTAAAATTGTGTGTCGTAAAATTTTCTATAAACTACGTAAAAGGTGTGTGTTACAAATGTTTTGCTGAAGAGTATTTTCTGTAAGTTTGCTACTAGACCTTTTTATCCTAAAAATTCACATATTTGCTGTGTAACATCATCCTTCATTGATTTAAAAGAGAACAAAAATATTTGGTCTAATCTGGTCTTGGTTTCATTACAGAGTATTGAGATGAACAAGAAATAGCTACTTTCTGCTCCATTACACTTATAAATTATATTAAAAACCTAATGCAAATCCTAGTGAATGTGATTCCTTAGATTATTTTTTAACACAGTTAAAGTACATTTATGGTAAACATTGCAGAACTTTTTTTTAAGTGGGGGAATCAAAAAATCATTTTGCCCCACTGTGTTTTTGTTACTTTGTCATTTATCTTTATCATTGTCAAAAATTTAAATACCATCCATTATGAGCTAAGATAGAGTTTTAGCAAATTTTCATTTGAATAATGAGGAAAAAGACAGGAAGTATAAAATTTAGGAAATCAAGTTTAAAAAGAAAGATATATGCAGTCACCTGTTTGATTAGGGGAATGGCTGACGGAATCCCGAATGGGAGCCATGCCTGAAAATAGATAGCAGGAGACCGTCAAAGACTGAGAAGTATGAGATAGAAAAAGAGCAGAAGCCACTGAGAAAAAGGCAGACAGACATAAATAGCTGTTTAATGAGAACGAGTACACAAGAATGTCATTCAGTAATGAGAATGAGAGAAGAGCACACATGAAAGAAAAAAAAAAGATGACAAATTTAAGGGAAAGAAAGATTTGAAAGCTTTAAGGCATAAATAGTTAGTAGCTGACATATAACATTGAAGAGTCTCGAGTAAAATCTGTTATTGTATATTTTGTTCTTTACTACAGCAGTTGGGAATCACTACCAAAAAAAGAAAAGAAAGAAAAACAATTTATATTTTAACTTTATTTTGCTACGATAAGAAAAGCTGTTCTCACACAAGTGATTTTTAATGAACAAAGGCAAAACTTCCACTACAATTCAGAACTTCTACTTTGAAAACACATAAAATTGTCTTTTATTAGGAGTGTAGTAAAAAAAAAATTTGATTCAGCGATATATTGCGATATTTCATTTGCCGATATTTGTATCCATTTAATATGCTGTCAGGACGATATTTAATTATTTATGTGTCCTACAGCGTCTGACTCCAGTTTTCCACTTAGACCCCAGACCGCTAGTTGGCAGCACCATACATTGAGCCTCTTTGAGCAGCTCTACACCATACCAACACAACAACAAGATCGCAGCAAGAAGTAGCTTGTTTAGTTTTTTACTTTAGATAGGTACCGAACTGAAACTCTGTGCCATGTTATTGCCAGTATCATATAAAAAGATGGATTGAGGTGCTTTGTAGTGGGCCCAGATAAGAATGAGTGAAGCACTGCAGCTGTGCAGCAGCTAATGCAATGAGCATCAGGCAAAATGCCTTCTAAAAAGCGGTCCAAAGTTCTGACGAACCTCACAGCAATAGATTCTAGTTCAGCAACCTGATGAATCGGTGTGATATGTATAAAGCTTTAAAAAAAGGCCAACTTCATGGCAATGAGCATTGAAATACATGTTCACTTTCGCGTGTGAAAGAACTGAACTGCAGCGCTACAGTGCAGACTGTCATGCAGATAAAGCATCTTAGCCACATTAAAGTGCTCTCCTTCACCAAGTCACATTGCCTCATCACACTTCAATGTTTCTGAAAAGAATAGGATTTGTTTTTTTCCCCTTTATTTTTTAAGCAGCATTCAGGCTCCTGAACCATTTAAAAGTACAGAAGAAGCTACATTAGCAATGTTAAAATCAACACTATTTTTTTCTTATACTAAAAAATATTTTGTCGTGGAAATCAGACAATGTTGACTGTTTAAGAAGAAATATATTTTAAGTTACCAAAACAAAAGCACTATGAATTTGCTTGGGTAAAAGTAACTTGTATTTGAGATACAGTTGCAGTGCTTAACATTGTGATCATTAAATACATTTAATTTTACAATTTTATTACAATGAAAGGTGTATTAATATTCAACCAGAGTATTTTTTTTAAATCTTTTATTTTAAGTCATCCCCTTAAAAAAAGAAAAGACAATGTGTTTCTGTACAATATCAGGATATGTATCGTATCACTACAATCTTGAGGATACACACCCCTACTCTTTTTGCTAAAACAGAAAAAAATGCTTACAGAAGGAAAATCAATAGAATGTTTTATTAAATTAATGTTTGATTGTAATAAATACATATATATATTATTTTCTTTTTCAAGTCTTCAAATACATGAGCAAAATAATAATGACAACAATAACCTTGCGTTTGGTGTTGTGTTTGTTTGAAATTCAAAAAAGGTGTGGAAAAAAGTTGCTGTATGCGCTAAAGTAAGTGCTTAAAACCTTTTTTAGAGGAGTTTAATATTTACCTTTGAGTGCCACTGGCAGGTGCACCTCCTGGCTGGGTAGGAGGGCGTCCCCAGGTCCCGTAAAGAACAATTGACCTTTGGTTTCCAGGACGACAAGGTGGGAGGTCAAAGATATTTGCTCTCTCAGTGGAAGCTCAAAAGTGTCAGATGAGGAGGCAGGACTTGTCAGGGTAGGCAGCGGGCTGCTCAGCCCCACTCTTCATCGCTGAAAACTTCAGGTGTATTTATATGTGTGTGTGTATGTGTGTGTGGGGGGGTATTTGGATATAATGCTGTTTCCTCTCTCGGCACACTCTGGCACTGCAAGATAGAAAAGAAAGACCAATCATCAGACATAAGCACCATTAACATCAGTTTCAGATGCGGTCCTGAAGCTCTTTGAAGTTCCATTCTGATCCCTTTTTGATTAATTTAAAAAGCATTTCCAGCTGTCTTTTAATTATCATTATGTCATTTTTTGCCCAAATAGAAAACCTTGTTTTATTTTTTAGGAAAGTTTCTGCAGAGCAGCGGTAGTTCTTTAGAAATTCACCTCAAAATTGTTAGCGGAACTGATGGCTTGGAGTAAGCTTGTCCCAATTTCCCATCATCCCTTCCGTTGACGTGCTCCCGCGCTAGCTTACAGCCTTTCACACCCCCAACCTGATACAACCATAAAGCTCTAGTTGATAACATATACATTAACCAAGTGCCAAAGACGTCTGGACCCAATTGGTAACACAAATTCACGTATTGTTGGCACAGTTCCTTAGGACTGTGCGGGGGGGGCATTTCTGCCTTCAAAGGTTGCCTACGTCAGCTCGCAAACCATCCCAAAGCCGCTCCTCTGCTTGGAGACGCGATTCTCCTGAGTCCGGCAGTTTGCTCACGCAGAGCAGCCAGAAGCTGCAAACAGAAGCTACGAGTGATCAGCTGCTCTGCTCATAGACATGCACATGCAGTGTGCGTGCGCGCACGATTGCGCAACAGTACAAGCACAATTGATTAATCTGTGTGCACGGCTTACCAGATTTGTTTTCTTTTTAACCACTGGCACCTGGAGGGCTCAGTACTAATCAGACCGAGGAAGTAGTGTTTTGTTCCTAAACATAGTTGTAGTTTTTTATTTCTTAACATTTAGCTTTGATTAAATTAAGATTATTAAAAATACTGGCAATAGACAATTTTTATGATTCTATTACTTTTAAAATTAAGTCTTAATCTATGAATGGACGGTTTATTATTACCTAACTTGAAGCTCCCGCCATGTGTGGGAGGAGCTACCGTCAACAGCTTTTCTCAACCTCATCACGGAAGACGCAGATGATGGGAGATCAAGTTAATTTATCTTGAAGAACTGTACAAAAGCGGCGGTGCACGTCTACATTAAATCATTCAGCAATCATTCAGAGACTCTCCCAGGGAGGAGCAGCTGCTGTCCCGGCAGGAGAAACCCACTGCTCTGTCTGTAACCAGTGGAAGGGGTTTTGTTGCAGAATAGAATTTGAAAGTCAATTCCGACATCCCCTGATCTTCTTAATTTGATCTTAATATAAATTTTTCAATTTGCAACATGTCATGATGCACTTTGTTTATATGGGCATCTTGAGTATTTTAAATAAATAGGAATATCTTGAGTTCAAAGATGTCACTAAAAAAAATCTGGTCAACATATAAACAGGAATTATGTTATGTTATAAATTATATTATGTTTGGCATTTATAAGAAATAGAGTAAAATAATACAGAAAAAGGAGACGAAAAGCTCAAAGCAAAAAAATGAACAGGTGAATTTAAAAATCATTAGCTTAAATTGCCCATTTCCTTTAGCAAAACAAAGCTTTTTATACAAACGGCCAGTCTTTCAACTGTAAATGCTTGTCAAAGGCTTCATAAAGACAAAAAAAAAAAAAAAAAAAAATCAAATAAGAATACATTTCATGCCAACCTTCTTCGGTTTGTCCATGATTAATAAAAAGTCCAAATGTGAAAGTCATCATTTCCAGTGGCGAGGCTCAGCATATGTCAGTGGTCATATTGAAACGGCATGCAATGCATGTGATTACATAGAGAGTGCATGCTAAGAGTAGATAAAGAAATATCCACAATTAGCCAAAAATATGTCCACTTTGGGAGGGGTTTTAAGGGGCCCCCATCCATTCCAAATTTGAACCAGGGCCAAAGTGCATACAAAGTTTCAGGTTTAATCGCTGCTGGCTTGACCAATATAACACTTTTGTGTTTTACTGCAACATGTACACACAAAGTTGCCATTTACTCCTTTGCACGTGTATTTAAAAAAGTAGAGATTATTTAGTTTGCTATCACTGAACACTACACAACTTTCAGGGACTCACCATCACAAGACAAACATTTGCCTCCTTTCAGGACAATAAAAGACAGACGCTTTCAGATGAGCAATGACTACACTCCTGTTACTGTTTAACAAGCCCAAGAGGTGCCTCCAAGGCAACGAAACAACGCACCACCAATGTGATACAATGACACGTCAAACTCTGAATTACATGTCTGTTTGGAAAATACACGGCAACACAGAAAAAGGAGATGATGTAACATAGCTACAAATGCAGGTCAGTAACTCATCAAATTTAAAGAAAAAAAGAAGATACATTGTTGGATTAAGGCTTTTTATGCTGAAGTATAAACAAGTTTTTGCACTATTAGTTGGAAATTAGGTTCTTTAATGCCAACTTTTTTCCTCCATCAATACATGTTTACTCCAGATGAGAAATCTCACTATTGGTGCCAATATCTAAATCAGTGGCTTTCATCTTTATGGTTTAAACTTTTGAAAGCTACGTTCACAAAACCCATGGCAACGCGTGTTCAAGCGACAACTTCCAATAAAAAGCCTATGTGACCACATGTAAATGCATTCTAAACTTTAGCGTTCACTCATAGCTACACAGTTTTTTGAGGCTCTACATGCAGATACAGTCACAGTCCAAAATGTTTGTAACATTTAAAAAATGAACAAATTTAATACCAGATCCAGGTGTTTTTTTCTTCACCTTTTTCATTGTGTCAACATTTCCTATGTCATTTAACACCTAAACAGAGCACTTCTGTAAAGTAGATTTAAAAATTAAGTAAGGATAGTGCAATTGCCAAGGGGAAAAGGTAACTAATTACCATGTCCTTGATTAATTTAAATAACCAATGATAGATCTAAAAATATACTTTTTGGTCATTTTTGACACTGGATTAAATCATGGTAGAAACCTAGACATATTTGCTTCTTAAAAATGAAAACTGATTACATTCAAAAAAGTTTAAATGTTTAGAAAAAAAAGACAGGAGAATTAATTTAGAGTTGCTTATGATGTTGTGTACAGTGTTTATTTTCAGCAATACGAGTTAAAAGCTACTTTTGATAAAATTATAAACCTGATCTCATAATAGGAGATCTTATTTAATACTAGGTATTCCTTTTTAGTCATTCGTGCAAATAAAAAGAAACATGTTTTCGAGGCAAAAAGCTTACTGCCCAAGATCAACTGACATAGTTGGAGAAGAAAAGAAATATGCAGATAAACGTGACATAGTTTGACAGGTCTTTCTAACTTGGGAGGCAAGCATGTGCTAAAATAACAGCCCAAAGCAGATGAGAAACCTCCATCATAAATATAAAAACCATGGTAATTTCTACTCAAAACACACAACACTGCCAAACTGTGTGAAAATAAAAGCTCACTGTAAACATTTGATCTGAATGATCTGATCACTGAATATAATTTCTGTTGTAAGGTAGTTTACCAAGTTAGAGCGTTTGTTACACAAACAACATACAAATTTTCCCATTTTATTAAAGGAGAAATAGGCAACAAAAACACAAAACGCTCACTTTTTTCTATTCGTATTTTGGACAACTCTGTGAAAAGGCGAGAAAAATAGCAAGTCGGAAATTAAAGCAGGTCATGTTGCATTTTTACTGTGAATTTTACAACGAATTTCTCTAAAAAAAAAAAAAAAGACCATTGTCAACCATGCAGTCTTCTTTAAAAACTTGTTTGCAACTAGTGTTAAAACTTAGCTCGAGCACTCAGTAATTTGGATCAGATATTTAAGATTTTATTTCACGTAATGGAAGTCATTCAATTAGGGGTGTGACGATAACCGCGTCATTGCACTTTTTTTGAAAGTTTTATTGTTGTTGAAAGTTCTGCATATGGTGCGTGATTGGAACTATAATAAACACATTGAGTGCGCGACGCAGCCGCCCGGCAGAGGACTGTGTTGGGGGGAGTTATTACCGTTTTTCTTCACTCTGTAACACCAAACATGAACACCCACTGTTAGATTTCGATGATTATCACTAAACGTTTTTGGGAACTATTTTGTGCAGCACAAAGTTACGTGTCTAGGTAAACAAAGGCGAGGGGGCGGGGGGGACTGATGCAGTTAACCGCAACACCGCGCCCCCTGCTGGTTCTTCGCCACGGTGATCAAAAATCCCACACCACCACAGCTCTACATTCAATGTCACAAACAGATAGCAAATGACTTTTTGTTTGTTTGTTTTAAGAAAAACACCAGATATTCAATTCAGTGCTAGGTGTCAAGAGAGTCAAATGTCTGACAATGCTGCACAACAAGCGTGCACCAATTTGACAAAACGGACCACTACTGCTCAAATAGATTCACCTTCTGCCGTTTTATCCCTTTCGGGAGCATGGGGCTGCCGGAGCCTATCCCGGCCTTCTTGCTGTGAGGCAAGAGCACTACCCACCTACTGTGCTGCTCAAAGAGAGTGAGTACTCAATATATTTCTAGTAGGGCTGGGCGATAAATCGATTTTATCGATTAATTCAAATTTGTTGTTTTAGACCATTTTTGTAAAATAAATAAACAGAAAACAATTGAGATTTTACAGCAGCAACCAAAGAGGAGCTTTTTTCGTGAGGCCGAGTAAAAAAAAAAAAAAAAAAAAAATTTTTTAAGTGTTTTACGCACACGTGTAAAGCGTCACCCACACCCGCCACTTCTGTATACTTTTCCGTATTGCATTTGGTCTAGGCCAGGGGTGGGCAAACTACGGCCCACCTCCATGTTTGGTCTGGCCCACTGAACAATATCAGAGACCCATGTTTTTTATTTTTATCTGGCAACACGATAAAGACCCACATAGAATATGACATTTTAGTCCACCCTTGTGCAGTCTGTGCCCCAACCTGAAACCCTCTAAAATCACTGTCAAGCAGAACAGAAGACAGTCATCCCTTTACGTCGCAGTTCATCTTTCCCAGTTTAGCTCATTTTTTAGAGCGATTATGCTGCTTTATTTTGTCCTGATTGGCTGGAGACCTTGTCAATCATTATCCTCAGTGCCATGTCTCCAGTACAGAAACGCAGAGCTCTTCAAATCTACAGAAATCTGTGATCGCAATCAGATCTTTGTTTACATTCTAAGATCCTGGACTTAATTTCTATGAAGGTTTGAGAATTTAAACAAGAGAAAAGGGTGAAAATGTTCATGTCTGTCTGAGGAAAGTGTAGAAAGTTGGCAGTGAGGAGTTTTACTGCCATAAACGTCTGTAATCATACTCCGATGATTTCACCGATCACGGGTTATTTTTAGCACGCAACTCCTGCAATAAACGAGGGAGCTCTGTACTGGTGAAAAGGTTTTTGATTTGATTTGATTTGAAATGGTTTATTTCAAGCAATTAAGTAGAAATAATACACAACAGCAATATAAACATCAGTTATACATTCATACAGTAACTAATCAAACTTAGGATAATTAGACATATTAATAAATATTGCTTGAAAGGGAGTGGGAGGAAGCGAACTTATATAATCCCACCCTGATTATACTGTAACCATTTTATTACATGATTTATCAATATCCGGTTCCCAGTTTTTATCAGACAGAATTAAAAATCATAAGATATCGATAAAACACATGACAAAGATGAATTACTTAAGTATTACGTCAAAAATAACTATTTTAGAAATCAACATGGCACATGCAGATCAGTCATCTGGAATATATGCAGATTATGTTACTTATAAAAGCCATTCATATGAATAAAACATAAT
Source organism: Oryzias latipes (assembly GCF_053564925.1). Taxonomy (NCBI): domain Eukaryota; kingdom Metazoa; phylum Chordata; class Actinopteri; order Beloniformes; family Adrianichthyidae; genus Oryzias; species Oryzias latipes. Next base: position 9,340,343 of record NC_136244.1, read on the forward strand.
ACTATATCAGTAAAGCAGACAACACTGTTTCAGGAATTTTCATAGCAAAAATTTCATCAAGTATCAAAAGTTAAAAACATGTGCAAAATTATGCTACATTAGGAAAGATTTTTGAATCAATTTATCAAGTTTTGGAGAAAGTGAAGTAATATCATTAAAAGTCAATCAATTTAACAATTTTCAATAAGTGATTAATCATTTGTTTTACTTTTTTTAATTTTTTTTATTTTTATTTTTTTTATAATAAAGTAATGCTGTAGTGGAAAAATAAAAAGGGTCCATAACTGTCGATTGTCCAAGGTTGGTATTTCTTCTTTTACTGATAACAGCTGATCTCCTGGGTTCAAAACAGAGTTTATAGTTCTCTTCGATGTTATGTCTGCAGACATTAGATTCAGGTCCATATCCTTCTTCAGCTGATATCAGCGACGGTGAAAGTTGAGGTCAAGTTGTCTGCAGGTCAGAACTCTGCTGTTATTCGGGTTACGTAAAGTGATGAATCCACGTGTCATATTTCTTGAAATTATTTGGCTCTTCGGTTTATTACTCCATGTTGTTTCAGACGACCGTGATCAAACACTTTTCAAAGTCTTTCATGGTGTTCACAACCACAACCTTTGACCGGTCCTCTGGACCGAGCGGTTTGACATAAATCCTGCAGCCTTTAACCCAAGTGTTCTCAATCTGCTTACGCTTCCTGAGAAGCCGTGCATGTTTTGAGATTTCAGCATTCCTTCTGGTCAGATGGTCATTCAGATAAGCAGCCGAACCTTTCAGTTGTTTCCTTTGGGTCATCAAAGCTAGCTTGTGTTTGTGATTCACAAACCTGATGAGGATCGCTGGTTTATCCGTCTCCTTTCTCCTGGGGAGCAGGTGGCAGGTCTCGATGGTATTGAGATCCAGGGAAATCTCTTTAGATGTGAGAAATGAATGTATTTGCTGTTCCAAAGACACTGCACAGATCTCCGTATTGGCACTGCTCGCTACGCTAGCGCTAGCATTAGCAGTGCTAGCTTGAGGCTTGATTGGTACTCCAGTGAGAATGACATTATTCATCCTTACTTGCTGTTCCACATCGTCCAGTCTTTTCTCCAGAATCTCGACCCGGTTTTCTCGCTGCTCATTTTGAGCCCGAAATCTTCGGAACTCTTCCATCATATCCCAAAGTGGGGTTAGCTTAGCTGACACTTGTTCCATAAAACTTTTCAGCGTTTCTTGAATAATGTCAAGAGTCTTCTTGAGGTCTTCATATTCCTGGGGTTTCTTCGGGGGCATGGTCAGCTCTCTTTTTTGAAAATCAACCTTTTAAGTAATTTGAAGATAGTTGTATTCGCAGAGAGGCACGCCACGCGTCCTGCCGTGTAACCCGGAACCGGAAATACTTTTTGGAAAAGGTAACGCAGATATATGCGTAGCTGCAAAAGAAGACAGAAATTTGCTTTTTTCATTGTTACTGGATGAAAATTAGTTTTTGTGGCCTTCATACGAAAAAGTTTGGGGACCCTCTCTAGCATCCATGTGGCGTTGGAAGATTTTTTCAATCTTACGATCATTCAAACACCACATGAAAGCAGCATTTCTCGAAGTTTTACATGAGGTACATCAAGCCGTTGGTGCAATTGGCTAAAAACTCTGAAATGCTCAGTTTTAAAATATAATTTTCAATCCAAATGTTTTCATCCAGATTCCATGTTATTTCTTTCTCACTCCACGCATCTGCTCCTGGTCCAGCCCTTCTATCCAATTTTAGAACCCTATATGGCCCGCGAGTCAAAATACTTGCCCACCCCTGGTCTAGGCTGATGAAGCAGCGGGACATGTGGCGGTATTCAACGGGATTCAGACAGAACTGGAGAATAAAACTTCTAGACTCACAGCAGCAAAAGGAGTTAATGATCTGGAGTCAGTGCTGTTGATAGACACTGATGCTATCATGCTATGATGCTACAATGCTATGCTGTTCCGCATGTCGCTAGTTTCAGACCACACACTGGTTTATCAAAGAGACAATATTTTCACGGAGTGGACTTTAGGACGTGGCAGATAAAAACAACGAACTTAATTCATAGTACATTAATTAAAAACTGTATTTTTATACAATAACAGACATGAATTCACTTTAAATGAAACTTTATTAGCAGTATCTAACATTACAGAGCCGGTTGAGCTGAAAGAAGCCCTCCCTTGTGAGAGGGCTACATCTTTACTATCAATGACATCATGGCAAAAATCCAAAACATTTTGTTTTTAGGCTGTTTTGTTGTGATTTCATATAAATAATCAATCACCTGGAGGCAGAATTAGCAAAAAAGTTCCTGTGAATCTGCAGTCCTCTAAGTAAATCTGTCCCTGTTTTTCCCCCAGCGCGTTTTCATTTGAGTTTATAGCTAGATTACATTAGATGGATCAAAAAACAAACAAACTGTGAATCGAATTTATTCAGGCTCTGTTGAATAAAATGTATTTGATTCTGAAAATTACGGGTGATACCCGGCTCTATGTCTGATGTGTTTAAATAGCAGCCAGTTCATTTCAGGTCAAGGTAACTGAGCAAAGGCTGCAACATATTCCCGTCTAAGGAGAGCTGCTGAATTGAACAATCTTCCATGTAGGTTTCTTTAATGTACCAACTGAAACTATTCATTAAAAATAATTTGTTAGAATGAAAAGTACAAGTTTCTTATCACTTCACATGTAGTATTAAGAAACTTAAAGTTCCACCTCACCAGCAAAGCCGCAGATTCATCTAAAATACTTTCTGTAGCCTAATGTAACATTCTGGTTAAAATTTTTTTTAAAAAAAGTCAAATTCTCCCTTTTGTTGCCTCACTTGTTCCAGTCTGACGTTGATGAGTGGTTTGACTGCTCTGAAGGGCAACGGTCAACAACCTGAGCCCCAAACAACGCAGCACCAAAGTAAAAATGTCGCAACATCTAGGGAATTTATGACAGCAGTATTAGATACCAACTCTTCAGCTGTAAGCATGAAGTAATTTCATGCACTCTCACAAATGTTTAAAAACAAATGAACATAAAGGTTTTACAAGAACTGTGAATCATTACAAGGTCCAAACAACATAAAGAATACAGGTTATATTTAAAAAAAAAAAGAAGACAAGATCTTTAGTCAAAAAACATTAGTTTCCCTGGCTAATTTAAAAAAAGAATGAGTGTATTTAGAGATTTTAGTGTTACTGACGCTAAAGAGTCTCACTACTTGTTCACTTTTTGTGAACCAAACTGTTGTCCTGCTTTCATCATGAAAGCTTTGCAACCCGTTAGAACAGAGGTTTGTGTTTGTTGTGCTTCATAACAGTTAACAGTAGCGCAGTAAGAGATGCTAGTACATTAACCCAATGCACCATGGGCGTTGTAGTGAAAAGCAGTAGCGCTGATGCCAGATATTACATTTCTGAACTTCATTATTTTATTCACTTTTTACACTGTCTGACACCGGATCCTGCGGTAAGCTATTAGGGGTTCACAGATTATCTGACTTGTACCAATCCCTAGCCTTTGTTCTTTTGACAGACATATTGAACTATATGGCTTAGGAATGGGATGACACTTCAGTTCATATGAAAGTCAAGGCAGGTGAGCGAATACTTTGGGTAATATAGTGCATTTTAAGCAGCAACATAAGTTCCAGGAAAATAAAAGCAAACCACCATAATAGAGTATATTGGTAAACACCATGAGTTGACTTAACAGGATTGTTTTCTTCACAAAATAAAAATTCGGGTAATTTTCCTACTCCAGATAAGAGAATTGACCAAGCAGATCTAACACTAAATAACTGGTTACTGAAACCAGCAATAGTGGTCATAACTGAACCGTTTGAGTATACAAAGTAGTCATGAGACATAGTCCTATTGTGTGCTTACATGTGCAATGATTGTCTAAACACAATGAGCAGTACAAACACCTCCCTGTGCACAACACATCAGGACGCTGGCTTCTCATTTAGAAATGGGGGGAAAGGCTACAATTCAGCACAATGTGACCTGACCAACCCAGACCCCCCAATTCAATTCAAACGGAACTGCATGTGCTAGCATAAGCAGGCGCAGCTCATCCCAAGCCCCCGCCCCTCCCAGCGGCTTCCCAAACTCACAACGCTGACAGAACATCACTCAGACAGCCATGACATCATATACTGGGATTCAGAAAATGTATTGCTTTCACTTTGGTTTACACTGATAATTCAACAAATCAGATGGGGTATGGTTAAACCTATTAAACATTTGTGACAAAACACCCCAAAGAAAGACCCACTCAAATCATCTTTGGATCTATTTTAAAAGCATCCAGTGATGTTTTAATTATGATAATGATTTAATTATGATTTTTAGCCAAAATCAAACACCAGTGAGAGCAGCAGCAGTTCATTAGAAATTCACCTCCGAGTTGTGGACAGGACTGTTTGTGTGGAGTAAGTCCGCCCCCACTTCCCATCATACATCTGTTTACATGCTTTCCCACAAGTTTACAGCCCCTTACAACCCCAACCTAACATTAGCGGTGCAACAAAAATGGCGAGCAAAATTTGAAGCTATCCAGCTGTACAGTTGACCCAGATGCCAGCTCAGACGAGGAAAACAAAGACAGACATGGATCTGGTCGTCTACAAGTGGTTGCATAAGAATGGCTTGCCAACGTTTTTTCTACATCACAAATACAATCCATTTCAAACTGCATTTTCCCCCTCTGCTCCTGATTAACCATTAGTCAAGAAAAAGTCAGAAATGCAGTTTTGAACATAAATTTGTTTATATATGTCACCAATCATCATTAACTGCATTAAACCATTTCAGCATCACCAACAGTTTCCTGGGTTTAAAAGAGTTTCACTCACCCGTTAAGACGCTTTAGTTTCTTTGGTGGCAACAGTTTCCAATTCCAAATCTCTTTAGCAAAAAGAGAAAGGAAATAGTTTATTCCCAAAGATAAATGAATAAAGTTAAGTGTAACCAGAACATTTTCCTGCAGAAAGTACCCGATTGTGCAAGAAAATGATTCTAGTGAACACCATAGTACAAGTTCCCAGAGGCATTAACTTGTAATATGACCTGCAAACTTTGAAACATTCCTAAAATCACATTCAGGGCAAACATCCAAATTATCCTGCACGCATAGACACTAGCATGAAGTATTATGCAAGTTCAGTACATACACTCAAAGTGAACTGTGGTGAAATGCACGTTTACACTGCCTTAACGTGGTACAGAGGTTTCTTACAGCTCGTCAAAGTGAAGGGAAACCAAGTGCGTGTAAAGTGACAGCAGGGGACAGTGAGAGTCTGTGTAGGTCAAAGTTACAAGTCGGGTCCTGAACGGCCATTATCTCAGCTGTTGCCCGACTTGCAGCTTAACCAACATGGCTTCTCTCTCCAGCTGTAGGTTTGCAATCAAATCTAAGAACCTCGAGTGATAAGTAAATTTACCACCGATGCATATTCATCTAAACTCTGATGTCCACCTCGGTGTTGTAAGATCAGGACGAAAAGTAATGTGGATTTGACTACAAAAAAACCCAGACCAGATTAGGGGTTTAGGGGTATTGCTGTCGTACCGCTTTATACCATAGGGGGCTTTTATCTAACAACTCCGCAGGTTAATTTCAATATAGATTTGAAATTAATTCATGACATTTTTAATTTATATGCGAAGTGATAGTAGTAAAACAGTGTTCTTAATGCAATTTGTGCACAGTATTACCTGTTCCCACCGACGAACCTGCGTCGTCAAATTAGCATGTTGCTAAGCTAATGCTAATAGCAACTACGAGGTATTTTTCCTCTAATTTAGCGATATTGGTAAGTTGTTTACAGAGAACAATGATAGTCTAGACAAAGTAAAAAAAAAATACATTTAAGACAATTAGTTAACAAAATACGCATTTTCCTAGCTACAAACATACAGCGACCAATCTAGAATAGTTAAGCGAAAGGACAAGGTTAAACCGCCTTGTTAACACATTTAAAATGGCTTTATTTTTCATTTGCGTTTAGGAAAAAACAAACGAGAGTTGCATCTTTAGCAAAACTATAAAACCAAACCGCCTTTCTAAACGCAACCTGATAGGATAGGAAAGGATAGCATAGTAGTACTTAACAATATTAGCTCCGTCATAGCTAACTAAACAACAGCGGCTGGTCAACTTATCTACCGACCTCTGGTCTTTCCTCCAGCTCCTTGCCTGCATAGCTTAACACAAGAACATAAATAAAAAATAAATAAAAATTAAAACAAAACTTACCTCATTGAAATATAAAGTGCAACAGAGAGTGGAAAATAAACTAAGTAAGGCTAAAGAAATGCAATGCGTTTGCAGCATCTACGAGTGGGGGCATTCATCCTCTGCACGATCGCCATTTTCTTGGCTCGCCGCTTTCGTTTGTGCTCTACGCTCCCCTCCTCTCTGCGTTCACTCCGTAGACATTAATAAGGTTTACACTGGCTCAGGCTGTGTACGTGTGTGATTCTAAGAGGGGGGAAGGAGGCGGGGGCGGAAACGCATAACCACTTCCTCTGACTGAGAAGACAAAACGCTGTAAAAACAAACAAACAAGAAAAACAATATATTATAGAAAAGCTATTCAGTCGCATTAAATTCTGCTTTCATCAGACAAACATAAACAAAAGTATATTGTTTGACGATTTATAAATTTATTAAAATTTAAGAAAAAAATTTGATGTAAGATTTGAAACACATAGGAAATGCTGTCCGTTTTAAATTTGTCTCAAATTATAGAATTTTGAAAGTGTGTCACTCCCCATCTAAAACATACTTTGGTATTTCTACATAGTTAAAGTTTGATGGCAAGTACGACAATTGTGACAAATAAATGCACATTTTGTGTATGAAATTACACATTTAAAGCAAAATACTTTAACTTGTGGATGAACAAGACAAGGAACTTTCCTTTAATAAATTTGTAAAATCAACTGAAAATGGACAAAACTAGAAAACTATTGACAAGGTAAAAATACTTATAAATACAAATACTAATAAAATACTAATAAATAATAGTAATAAATAAATTATACATATACATATACATATATATATATATATATATATATATATATATATATATATATATATATATATATATATATATATATATATATATATATATATATATATATATATATATATATATATTGTCTATCTATCTATCTATCTATCTATCTATCTATCTATCTATCTATCTATCTATCTATCTATCTCTCTCTCTCTCTCTCTCTCTCTCTCTCTCTTTCTTTCTCTCTCTCTCTCTCTCTATCTATATATATATATACATACATATATTTATATATGTCTATAAAACTAAAAACAAATGCCCCTCTAACCCTTCCGCAGGTGGTTTCTCCTCCAAGCTCGGGTCCTCTTCCAGAGGCCTGGGAGCTTGAAGGTCCTGTGCAGTATCTTGGCTGTTCCTAGCACTGCGCTTTTCTGGACTGAGAGGTTTGAGGTCTTTTCAGGGATCTGTTGCAGCCACTCCTCCAGCTTGGGGGTTACTGCCCTGAGTGTTCCAATTACCACAGGCACCACTGTCACCTTCACTTTCCATGCTTTCTCCAGTTCTTCTGAGTCCCTGGTATTTCTTCAGTTTCTCATGTTCCTTCTTCCTGATGTTCCCATCGCTTGGCACTGCCACATCCACCACAATGGCTTTCCTCTGTTCTTTATCCACCACTACAATGTCTGGTTGGTTCGCCATTACCATCCTTATCAGTCTGGATCTGGAAGTCCCACAGGATCTTTGCCCTCTCATTCTCTACCACCTTCAGAGGTGTTTCCCATTTTGACCTTGGGGTTTCCAGTCCATATTCTGCACACATGTTCCTGTATATTATTCCAGCCACTTGATTGTGGCGCTCCATGTATGCTTTCCCTGCAAGCATCTTACACCCTGCAGTTATGTGCTGAATTGTTTCAGGTGCCTCTTTACACAGCCTACACCTTGGGTCTTGTCTGGTGTGGTAGATCTGGGGCTCTATCCCTCTGGTGCTCAGGGCTTGTTCCTGAGCTGCCAGGGTGAGCGATTCAGTGCTGTCCTGTAGGCCAGCCCTTTCTAGCCATTGGTAGGACTTCTTGACATCAGCCACTTCAGTTATGGTCCGGCGGTACTTCCCATGCAGGGGTTTGTCCTCCCATGAGGATCTGTCCTCCACCACTGTATCCTCTGCTCTCCATTGTCTGAGACATTCACTGAGCACACTGTCAGTTGGGGCCTTGAGGTTGATGTATTCATGGATCTTGGATGTTTCATCCTGGATGGTGGCTTCCACGCTTACTAGTCCTCTGCCTCCTTCCTTGCGGCTAGAATACAGTCTCAGGGTGCTGGATTTGGGATGGAACCTTCCATGCATGGTGAGGAGCTTTCGTGTCTTAACATTCGGGGTCTGAATCTCTTCCTTTGGCCATCTTATTATTCCTGCAGGGTATCTGATTACTGGCAGTGCTTAGCTGTTTATGCCCGGGTCTTATCCTTGCCATTGAGCTGGCTTCTCAGGACTTGCCTTACTCGTTGGAGGAATTTAGCTGTTGCAGCTTTCCTTGTTGCCTGCTCCAGGTTGCCATTTGCCTGTGGAATTCCAAGGTACTTGTAGCTGTCCTCAATGTCTGCTATTTTCCTTCTGGGAGTGAGACCCCTCCTGTATGGACTAAGTTGCCTCTTGTGATGGCTGCCTACGCTGCCACACCATCAGGGCAGTAACCTCCTGCACCACACCCTACATAAATCTGTTCACTTGATTTGTTTGCATATACTTTTAGATTTCTTTTTCAAAAATAACACACACATTTGATCATAAAATTTATTAACATGTTTCAGTTTATTTTATTATAATTTGATGTTTTGTTTGAGTAACCAGTGATAAAGGTAACCACTGTTGCTGCTTCTTGTGTCAGGCCTGACACAAGAATGCATGCCAGTCAGCAGAGGCCTTATATTCAGCAGGCAGCTAATTGGACTGAACCATCGCCCAGTGGACAAGGAACTCTTTTTGTGTTTCTTTACTTTAGTTTCCATTTTGATGGTCCTTAGTTTCATTCATTGTGTATGTTAATTTATCACATGTTGGACATTAGTTTAGTTTGTTTTCTGTATTTTGTCTTAGTCTTTTTAAGTTCCCCCTTGTGTGTCTAGTTGGTTTGATCAGCCACTATATATGTTCCCTTGTGTTTTCAATTAGGTAGGCCAGTTTAATTAAGTTGGTTTGTCTGTTCAGTTGTCCTCTGTTACACTTAAAAGCTTGAGTTAATTTTGTTACTTTGACCTCTTTTAAGGGCCCATTTTTGCCCATTTACACTTTTTGAAAAATAAATTTAAATATTTTTGATAAAATTATTTGCTGTCCTTGCCTTCTACTGCTCGGTCCACCACACATCTCTTTGTCACCATCCGGCTACATTTCTCGAGGAGGGGGGGATAAGACCATGAAGCAGCATAGAGCAGCAAGTTTACTGGATGTTTATCATTACGGTAAGGTTCAAATGTAGTACATAAAGGGCGGGGCCTGTCCACACACACACTCAAATGTTATAAACACACATGCTAGCTGCAAAAATGTCCACATGTCAACATGTACACAAAACAGATAGTGTTCACACATGCATACTTATGCCTTTAAACCAACTGGTGTGAAATTTTTCATTCATTCAATCATGCAAACTATTAGTGCAAAGGTGAGCTAACACCTGTGCTCAGGTGAGTGTTTATGTTCTTCTAAAATGGATGGTAGAATGTGAAAAGAAGGAGGGAGAGTGCCTAGCCACCCCCACACCAAGACCCCAGACGCAGCAGCAGTGGCAGCTGGAACCCCCCAACGTCACACGGCACCAGGCAGGGAACAACCGCCCCCCGGGCGACCACATCCAATACCCAGGCCAGGGCCACCAGGACCGCCGCGAGGCCCCCAGAGCCAGAGAGCAGGGAGGCACGGGGGGAAAGAGAGCGCCGCCCCAGCCCAACCAGGAGAGCAGCCCCCCCGCCGCGCCGGGAGAGCCCAACGCGAGAAGGGTGCCCACAGCCCCAGACGAGCACCCCACCACCACCCAGGAGTTCCGGGCATCCCCCCGCCCCAACCCCAGGTACGAGCCAGGACCCCCAAGGGAGACCCGCTCCGCACTCCAGGCAGCCACCCACCCGGCCCACGGTTGGTCCAGGGAGGAGCAAGGCAGGGGCCAGCCGTCCCCGCCCAGGAGGGGAGCACCCCGGGGACAAGGGGGGCCACAAGGGATGTTGTAAACATGGCCCGACCAGGCTCGGCCACAGTTAGAAATTTGGCGGGGCCCAGCGCTCAGGGGCAAGGACCAGAACCCACCCCCCAGGGACACGGACACCCCCGGCTCAGGTGTAATTTGAACCCCCTCCCCGCGCGGAGAGAGCACTGCCAGGCCCAGGAAACCGGCAACCAGGGGACACGGCCGCCGTTGCCAAGGGCCCCATACCCCCCACCAGGGAAGGGGTAGGGGGATAGATGGTCCTAGGTCCCACCTTACTTGCAAAATGTGTATGTGTGTTTGTGAGGGTGTGTGTGTGAATGTGTGTGTGTTTATGTTGGAATGTATATTTTGAGGGGGGAGGGCGGTGTACTAAGGGGGGTGCAGTTAAAATTGGCGGGTAGGGCACTGAGGGGACATCTCCTGATTACTCACAGTGATGTCCCCTCACCCTCCCCACCAAAGGGGCCCTAAATGTCTAAGGTGCGGTTAAAATTGGCGGGTAGGGTGCTAGGAGGACATCTGCTGGTTGCTGGCAGTGATGTCCAAGCACCCCCCCTACCAAGGGCCCATGTCTAAAGTACAAATAAAACCGAAAGAGGGGGGGGGGCCACTCCATACGGCAACCATGGGAGGGGTACCACTGCCAAGTAGCCCCCCCCCCCCAAGGCGCATCGCAGGCTAAACCCCCCACCCCCTCACCCTAATATGAGGTTATGTGAGGAAGGGGGTAAGTTGGGGACAGCTGGTAGACTGTCCCCCGGTGGTCAAACAGCCCCCCCCCCAGCCCAGGGGCCCCATCCCCGGAGGCGCCGACACCCCATGCCCAGCACCACCCACCCCACACAGAGAGAGAGGAGCCAGAAAGTGCCCCCCCCCCCCGGAGCGAGTCCAGGCCCCCACCCCCAAGCGCCGGTCCTAGAAGAGCTCTGGGGCCTCATTTATAAAACTTTGCGTAGGATTTGCGTCAGAAGTGGCGTACGGATGAAACATAGGATGTGCGTACGCACAGAAATATTCAGAGTTATAAAACCGTGCGCACGCACATCCTACGCATCTTTCCCTTAATAAATCACTACCAATTCTAAATGCAGTGCAGCTTTTGCGGCTTTATGACACGCCTATAGTTGCCCATAAATAGTCCGTGAAACGCCCACAAATGAATATTCATTGATTGCGAAACCATGCCAAACACGGAGAGAAAATCAAAAAAACGTAACTTCACTCAATGTAAAGTAGAAGTTATCGTTGGCGAGGTGGAAAAGAGGAGAATAATGTTGTTTGGAGGGCACAGTGTGGCCTTACTAATGCCAAAAAGGCACGTGAGTGGCAGACGGCGGCAGACGCTGTAAATGCTGCAGCCTCACAACCTCGGACCGTGGCCGAAATAAAAAAGAAAAGGTCGGACATCAAAGTCAAGGCAAAAAAACGTCTAGCGCTGACCCCCCCCCCCCCCCCCCCCCACACACACACACACCCGTGTCTGCCACGGGTGTGGGGGGGGGGGGGGGACACCGGAGCTGACCCCTCCTGATGAGAGACTGGCGGCAATAATTGGGGAATCCCTTTTAAGTGGAGTGGTGACTGAGGCGCAGGGGGACACCGACGCGCCAGATGCACCGGGTGACACACCCCCAAAAGCCCGCAGAGGAAGTCGGAACCGGCTCATAAGCCACTCGTCCTCGTTTGCCAACAAGTCTCCTTGCTGTCTAAAGATGCGTTCACTCCGAATTCTTCCATTTGCCACATCTTCTAAGAGCGCAAGATCAGCCATTGTGCGTCATTACGCATTGTGATGGGGCATTTTATTTCCCTCCATTTAATTACATCTGACAAGCTGCAGATGTCGGTAATAATCGACGTGGAAATGGGAAATTGATCAGCGCAAATGTAATTTCTTGTTGCTTTCTGAATGGTCGAGACATACGCCATACATTGTTTCATCAAAAATAAAACAAACTAAAGGCATATGCATGAATACCATAATTCTGTAGCTTATGAAGAAATGTTTTACTATGAAAACAACTTTCCCTAGTGCAGTGTTTTTCAACCAGTGTGCCGCCGTGGGAGATGGTCAAGTGTGCCGTGGGAAATTGTCCTCATTAACTGATCTAAAAACATTTCCCATCTCCAGGATTTCAGCTCTCTGTTCATCCAAACAGGCCCTGATAAAACACTGAGTAGTTAGGAATATAAAAGATGTAAAATACATTTTCTTTGCGTTTATTTTATTTTATTAAAGACATTTTGATAAGAATGACTGTACAGTACCGCGATTCAGCTGCACCTTCGGCTGTATTTTGGAAAAGTCCCGTCCCTTTAACTGTCTCCACCAATCATTCTTGGGGAGCTTAATCACATGTCATCAGTCTGACCAATCAGAAGTGGTTAAAGTCTTCACTTCCTTGTCCCGATTTAGCTCGTAAAGTCGCTCAGTTCTAACAAAAATAGCAGCTAAAGCTCGTCTTTAGCGGTGTAGCTTTGCACAGAATCCGGTATCAGACCGTGGAACAAGTGAACAAAACACTGAAGCACCGAAAACCGATCTCCAGCCGTTTTATGCACTACATCTCCCATGATGCATTGGGTCATGAGATTGACAGCGCACAAGGAGATCTGTTGTTAAACGTCTTGAAACAACGAACACACATCAATCTGTTTTTAAATCTTCTAACTTAACTTTTATTGCATTTTTTAGAAAAGCAAACAGCTGCAGTTTCCAGCTTTTTCTGACACAATTATCTCAAAAATGCATGTGAGATTGTGGAGGGACTGTAGATCAATACAGACCATGAGTTTCTCCTTTTTTTTTTTTTTTGGATGCTGGTGTGCCGCGGGATTTTTTTTAAGGTTAAAGTGTGCCGTAGCTCAGAAAAGGTTGAAAAACACTGCCCTAGTGGACAATTAATGCATCTCTCTCTATCTATCCATCTGTCTGTCTGCACCTATATCTGCTCCGCCAGACGGACACATTGACGAGAATATCAGTTTTGTACATTATTTCGTTCTGTTAAATATATTATTTATGAGGATGAATTGCACAACATGCCAATATTGCAGAAAATATTTCACTTTTCTTTTTGCAAATATGTGTTCATTTGAATTTCTGTTGTAATTTTCGCTTTATTTTTTTGTTTGTTTGTTTCACTGCTGATCGGTCCAACGGGTGTTCGTGTAAGCTGTTAATTGTAAGACTTGCTTTGTGAAGTCTTCATGTTATTTCTGAGAGGCAGTATTGTCATTTTCACTTTCACGTGTTTCTTCCATCTGCCGACGGCGTCGCCGTTTCTCATTTCACCCGTTTTTGTGCGTACGCCTGGGTCAGAGCTTGCGTGAAGGACCGCACATTTTCCCGTCAAGTTTGCTTTTTATAAATCTCAACTATTGCGTAGAGAGTGGCGTACGCCTTCTTTTGTGCGTACGCAACGTTTATAAATGAGGCCCCTGGTCAGGCCTGGACGGGACCGAGGCAGCCAACCGGCCGGGGCAACCGCCGATGGCCTCAGCGGAGACCCCGACCCGTCAACCCCTCAAGGTCCCATACCTATAGTGGGCTCTCTCCCCCCCCCCAGAATGCCCCCCCACAGGACAGGGCCGACAAGCCCCCCACCCCCACCCCAGACCCCGCAGCCGAAGCGGATGACATCCAGAGCGACCGGGGGTCCCAAGAGGGTTGTCCACTCCCGTCCCAGAGCCAGGGAAGGGTTGATCCCAGCCCCTGGTGTAGATGGGCAGCCCACCCAGAGCCCGAGCAGGGCCCCCGCCAATTTTATTTTTTTAATTTTTTTATTTTAAACTTACCTCCCTCCCCAATAATGCATCCTCTGTTCCCTGTTAATGTTAATGAAAAAAGGAAAAGAATTGAGAATGGAGATATGTCATTGGTTCAAAACTGGCCATAAGTGAATTTAAATGTACTGCTTTATAACTTTCTCAATGCTCATGAATAAAATTTTGAACAAAAAAACAAAAAAAACAAACAGAAAAGTGCTTCATCAGTGAGACGGCAGCCTCTGCTGGTGCTGCTTACAGGAGAAAGCAGCAACGCATGAGTGTGAGGCAGTGACCATTGACCCACTGGTTTCAAAAACAACCCCCATCATTGATGGCAAATGATCTCACCTATCATTTTGTGTTGAACTGTGAGAGGCAAGTTTTGCCTGCTGCCAAGTAATAATTTTATTTGACCACATTTCAAAGAGAAAATTAGAGTTGTATGGGACATTTTCCACCGGGATTTCAAAACACTGTTGCTGCAAAAAGTATCCTGTTATTCAAATGAAAAGGTTTTCCTTTTCAATCCAAATTACCCTAACAACAGTATCATTCAGCACACAGTGGCGGTTCTACACTAACTTACTCCCTGGGCGAGTAACCCCACCAGCCCCCCCGCCGCACACATACAAAATTTGACAACATCCTGTTGTGTTCCCTATCTTCTATTTAGCCATTTTACACAAAAAATGCATGAATTTTCTAGACTCGTATTACAGGGGGGTCAAACTCAGTCACACAGGGGCCTAAGTTAAAAACACGCTTAAGGTTTTGGGCCAAATAAGATAAACATTAACTGAACACACCAAAGCTAAACTTTTAAACCTTTTAAACTGAACTTTTTGAACATAAATATGAATAAAAACAGGAACATTAATCCAGAATAACTCAAGTTAAACCTTTTTACTAACTTGTAATATTTTGCTCTCCATAGAAATATATTCTGTCAAAATTATACAAATATGAACATGCTGCAGAACAAAACAAAGAAAGCCTGGAAATATTAATAAGAAATTACAAATCAAATAATTCCGTTTTTTTTTGCTCTTTTATGATTTTTTAGAGCATTTTTTTAGAGCTGAACTCCTGCTTCATTTTTAGCAATAATTTCTTAATGTGTGACGTCCTGTGTGTGTCTTTGTGAAACATATCAGAGGGATTAGATCTAAAAAAAAACTTATTGTGATTAATATGTTTAGGTCTTATTAAACATTAAAGACTAAATCATAGAACTCATCAGTGGGATCACTCCAATAATATTTGGCATTTCCCTAAATTTGTGCAACACCAACAGTAGAAATCCTCCAAAAAAACTCAATCCATAAAAAATGGTCTGCGCCCACCAGCACAGGTGTTTGTTCTGCCTAATTCCTTTTCATGTGCCTGTTTTACGTTGTTTCACTCTGAGTTATTTCATCTTTTTTTTTTTTTTTTGCACCATGAGTGTGAAGAGGAAATAGGATGAAGACATTCTTAAGAGTCTGATGTGTCACAATAAAAGCGTAAAGTGTCGGCAGCTGAGGCAATTTCAAATTAAAAGCTCCAAGCTTCCTCTTTGAATATGGTTGCACATTATGTGTAACGCATCGGGCACGGCAAATGTCGCCCCCTATGAAGTGCCGCCCTGGGCGACCGCCCACATCGCCCATATCAAAAACCACCACTGTCTGCACAAAGAGACACATTCTTCTTCTTCTTACTGCCTTTTACGCCTTGAGACGCTTAGGGCAGCAACGAAATCTTTCCACTTCTGACGGTCGCGGGCCAGGGTGATGATGGTTCCCCAGGTGTGTCCAAATTCCTTCAGCTCGGTTTCTACTGTTCGGCGCCAGGTGATCTTCGGCCGTCCTTTTTTTCTTTTTCCATCTGGTGTCCAATGTAGTGCTGTCTTTATTATTGTGTGGTTTTCACTCCTGAGTACATGTCCTATCCATGTCCAGCGTCTTTTGAGGATAATTGATGACATGTCTTCTTGATTGCTGCGGAGGAATAGATCTTCATTGGAGATCTTTTGGGGCCAGAAAATTCTTAATATCCTCCTTAAATTTTTGGTGTGGAAGGTCGAAAGTTTGGTCAAGTCCTGCTGTGTCATTCTCCAGCACTCTGCTCCATACAGTAATACTGACAGAACACAGCTGCTGTAGAGCTTCAGTTTTGTCTTAGTGCTGTACTGTGATGTCTTCCAAATATTGTTCACGCTTATGAATGCAACCCTGGCTTTATTAATCCTGTTCTGTATGTCCTTATTACTTCCACCTTCTGATGTGATGATGCTACCCAAGTAAGTAAAGCTTTCAGTAAATGGTAAATTCTGATCATTGACCTTGATGGGGGGCTGTGACGTAGTATTCAAGGTCCCGCTCTCTATGAGACCACCTGTAATGGGTGCCCATGGACTGACACCTTGTCGTGGTTGGGGGGCTTGCGTGTCTTGATGACCTGGATAGCTATGCTGGCTGGAGCTTTGTGCTCCTGGTAGGGTCTCCCATGCCAGACAGATTGAAGGGTAGAGACCAGACCAAGAGCAGTCCACTGGCCCTCCAGGTTGGGGGTTTGGCACAGGGCTAACCACCCGGTCCTATAAAACTAAGATGGTTACGGAAACAGCAACAAAGAGACACATGCACCCCATCTATTGACAGCTGTAACAATAAAATGGGATTGAATGCATGCATGGAAAAAAGGTTTCTCCTCGACTATGTGGTTTTAATTCAAGTGAATTCCTTATGAATGAGAAACCATGGACAGAAATCAGTGTTTGGTAAACATGTCCAACTTGCCATACATAAGCGACCCGTCGCAATTTCTGGAAGGCACACTCGGCAGTGTTTTACAGGTTACTCATAGGGCGGTTCAGTTAATTAACTCACCTGCTCAGTGTCCTATTTAAGCCAGGTGCGCAGTTATCACCTTCAGTTGTTACCTTCAGCGCTCATTCGTCGCCGTTCTCCGTGCCCGCGGGTGTCCTTCTCTTTCGGCGTCTTGCTGTATTACCCCCGTCCTTCGGATGGATGATCCCCAATTTTCTGATGTGGGGTTTTCGTTTCGCCGCGTCTGCTCTCCTTTTGCGGCGATTCAGCGGGGGGCTGACGGTCTCAGCGCGTTTGTGTTGCCGCGGTCGCATGCATCTGCAGGGGGTGTGTTTTCTCCGGTGTTCGGGTTGTCCGTGGTGCCCGATCAGGAGCTGTCCGGGTCTTCTCGTCTGCCGTGGTCATCAGAATTTCTACGGTGAGCGGCATGCGGTTCGTTTCTCGTGTTGTTTTTCTAAGGCTTCCTGCTTCCTTTTTACTCGGTAATCGGTTACGTCACGCCCCTAAGGACCCTGGGAATTGTGGTTTTGGACTCATGGTCCACTTCATGGTGCACTTCTGATTCATTTTCTGCTGTGTGGTTCTGCGTCGTCCGGTTATTGTTTCAGGGGTTGGGGGGTCTTTTCTGTGGTTGTGAAGGCTGGCGGTCATCGTCTGGACGGGTTTCTCATGCTGGCTAATTTTGTTGTGGCTTTTGGCATTTTTCTCTGTTGCTGTTTTGTTCATTGGGAGCTGAATGTGACTCTTGACTATCTTTAATTCGATGCTGGCTTTATTATGGCGGTTATTCTGTTTATTTTCTTCGTTGTTGTAGCTGCAGGTTTGTCAGCATGTGAATTGGTCTCTCTTAGGCCCGTCTATCCTCTTCGGACATTTTCCCCATGATTGGTCTCTTTTATACAGCGTCTATGGCTCATTTTGATTCACTCGGCGATCCTCGTTCGTTGCCCCCCGCATGTTCTGCTCCGCCTCCCTTTCCCCGCTCTGTGTACCCCAGTGGGTCCTGCCCTGGCTTCGGGGACTTGAGTCAGCCGCATTAGTGAGTGTGTCAGTCTCGTCGCGGCCTTGTTTTCTCGACTGGACAGTTAATTTGTTATTCTCTCTCTGGTTTGGTTTGTGGGGGCTATGTGATGGATTCTTCCGGGGCATCGTTTTCAAATCCGCCACTGAGGGTGGCCCCCTAGGAAGTGTTCAAGTTGACGTGACTTGATCTGGACCTGTTAGCGGCTCGCAGTTCATCTTTCTAGGCATCAGTGGCTAGTTCCTCACGCGCATTCAGGATTAGTATATATTTTCTTCAGCTGCCCATGCTGTCTCCACGATTTTCCTCCGAACGCGATATAAGGCTGAGGATGACTGTTATCGCTGATGTTCTCACTGTTCTGCCTTTATACCTCTCAGTGGCGTCTCTTGGCATTCAGTTGGCGCTCGAAGTGTTTGTCGGTTTACCTTTCAGCTGTCGTGGCAGTCCTCAAAATATCGACTTTATTATCAGAACCCCTGTACTGGATATTTGTAAGCGATGGGTTCCCCTTCATTTTGCGAGTTATTGATGATTTCTCGGTGGTCAAATTTCCTCTGTATCCCTGGTCTTTTGTATCTCTGTGGAAAAAACTTTATTTTCTGGGTTTCCACGTTGTCTATAATGTATGGTCCTCCACCTGTCCGGATTTATTTTTCTTCCATGGATCTGGATGGTTCAATGATGCTTGCCTCTCCCCATTATGTCATCTCTAACTTTTGTGCAGCGTGTACTTTATTCATTTTTTGGTTTTGAATATGATTTGTCAATGATTGGGCCACCTGGAATTTGCTGTGGCTTTGGTCCCACGGTCGTCCGTTTCATCTTGTGTTCTTGTTCCAGGTAGTTCGATCCTGGGCCCCGTGTTCCTGTTCTGGATATTCATGTCTTGCGTTTTGGTCTTTCCTTCTCGATGCTTGGAGTGGTTTTGTTATACTGATGACTGTCGTGTCTTCAGTCTCCCTCCACTCATTCTTCTGTGGCTGCGCCCTCTGGTTTTGGGGAGAAAGATTTATGCAGAGTGGTTTGTGTATGTCCAGCCGCTAGAATCCACAGCTCTGATGGTTTTTAAGGCACCGTGTGGTTATGAGAGAATTCAGCCATGGGGATTATATTAAGGCTCTTTAAAGAGTGAGATGATAGTCAGGGCCGGCCCTGGTCTTCCGGGGGCCCTAAGCGAAATTTAATTTGTGGGCCCTCTAACTGATCAGCAGCACCAACAAAACGCAACTGTTGTTGTAATATAAATGAGATATATCTAGTGCAGAATGTTGGAAAGAAGTGCCTTCACTGTTGTGCGTGTGTGCACAAATGTATAACTGTCTTTTAAGTAATAATGAAACAATAAGTTTGATTTGGGTTCCATATTGGGTAGATTTGAACTTACCAGCAGCAGCATCAACGTTTTCCCTTTCAACAGAAGATGTGGTGACAGGAGTTTCTTCTGCAGCTAAAAAACAAGAATTATTATACAATAATTAATGATGAAGTTAATAAAATAACTATAGCAGAATACTACTAATAGTTTAGTGGTTCAGTTAAAATCTGTGTGCAGGTTTTTCACAATGTCATGATCTTTTTATATATTTATGAGAAATAGATTGTTGGATTATATATTTGCACAAGATCATATTTATTTATTTAATTATGAACAGTTTGGGGCTCCATACTCTTCAGCCGCTGTTTATGGAAAAAAGGGGTTATGCAGACACCTTTTAAATTACTATACATGCCACATGAAGGGATGTGGATGCTGCACCTCCTCCAATACTTTTTGATACTTTTTGAGAGCAGAAGAAAATGTTGGCTGACACGGAACTGTGCAAAACATCCTCATTATGTAAAACCAAAACTGCAAAATACAAATAAGAAAGAACTGTACCTATTTATAAATAATAAATGTGAATAATAATTTGAGTATAAATGGAAATATAAGCATTTATACACTTCTTATTCTATTATTTTGTATGTTCATAATTTTACAATGAGTACATTTTTTTTGTCATTAATAAATTAGAACCTTTATTTCCTATGTATTTGGCAGTTTTGATTCTCCATATTTCATGCCAATGCAAGATTTTAAGACACATTGTTGGAAAAAGTCAGACTACCTGACTGTATAACAGATAAACAGGAGTTTTTTTACTGACATAAACCGGAAAATGCAGAACGCACTAAATATGTGTTAGCAAAAATGAAACAATACGATAACGTGAGTTAAACATTTATCAGCCATCACCGTTGTCGTTATTTAATCTTCTCTTCGCCGTTTTGGAAGGTCATGTCTGACCTCATCCAGGAAACTTGGGTATCAGAATTATTTTAGAGTTTTCCATTGGAAATTACGAAACGGGGTCGTTTATATGCAAACTTCACCTGTCTTTCTAACTTTACTGAACTTCGGATCAATTAGTATTTTAAATCGCGAATGCACAGAAATACTGGATAATGTAAAAAATATGGCCCCATCATCCTCCAAACTTACCTTGTGATTGATGCTGAAGTTGTTCATCTTTTTTCAGTTCCTGATGGTTAAAGTCTATGTGGCATGAAGTGCTCTTGTTGTCGCTTTGATCAGTGTGACAAAATGTGCTCGTTTTTTTTCTTTTCTCAACTTTATTGAAACAAAATGCTCTCGTAAATGCACACTGTGCCAGGCTCAGATGCAGTGATGTTGACCAATCGTTGCTGAGAGTGGCGTAACGTCATTATTTGGGTTGCCAGATTGGTTCAGGTGTGTTGACGGGGGGATCACAAAAGTGCAGGCAACATTCTTTTGCACAACATTCACAGCTATGAAATAGGTTGCCAGATTTGGGTCTTTTTTTAATTTTATTTTTTCTCCACTTCGGGGCCCTGGTGGTGACGGGGGCCCTACGCGGCTGCGTAATTCGCGTATAGGGAGGGCCGGCCATGATGATAGTCTTATATGTCATCGGTTGTCTTGGTTGGTGTTTAAATAACACCGTGAGCAGTTTTAACCCTGACCGTAAAACCTATATCACTTACACTCTCAAGCTTAGTTCAAGGGTTAAAATCTTGGGTCCACAAGCCAGTCTTCTATCTGCCCTGCTTAAGCAGATGACACCCGGCTAGATGCATCTACATTTAGGGGCTTGTTATGCTCCGCCTCGAATTGCTTAAGTTTCAGTCTAGCTAAATTACTATCCAAACCTACGATCCCTTGTGGATCTCCTGACGCCCTTGGCTAAAATTTCAGTAGTCTGTGCTTTGTTTTCCACCTATTGGAGAACCACTAATATCAAATACAAGAATCAAATTCAGCCGAGCTACAATCCATTGCTACGTGGGATGTTGACCTTCCTTATCTACAATCTCCTTGGTCCTCGGTTACCCTTCCCATCGCCTGTTCCTCGATGACCTTCGGAAGGTGCGTCCCTCTGGAACTGTCAAAGGTTACTTCTCTTACCATTGGTGTATATAAAATTGGTGTTAAGATATCGTGCGGGTTATATATTTCACTGTTGGAATTTGTGATTCTGGTGGTTTCTATGGTGCAATAAATCCACAATGGGTCTTTACCTTAACTATCTACTAAATTTCACTTTCTCAGATTTGTTCTTTAAAAGCACTGTTATTCCATTTATCTCAAGCATTTTGAAACTGATCAGTTTCTGGGTTATTTATATACCGGTATTCTTTGCCGAGACTAGTACTGCTTTTGTCTTTATCTATGCATCGCATCCTGAGCCTGCGAACCCCTACGCCCCGATCAGCTTCTCCGTTTCCAGCGAATGATGTCATCCCTGCATTCCTTGATCTGGTGCTGCAACGATGTCTGCTCGACGTACCTATTGCTGCACTGAAAGTGAAGGGGCGGTGGACCTCCTCTGCGTTCCAAAGACACTTCTGACTGAATCAATCAATATGTCAACAGCAGAATGAATTTAAATTCTTGGATTATAGATGTTAAAAGAAAATTATTTGCGAGGTGGAAGCCTCAAACTTTAGGATGTTCTAAGTTGTATTATAGTATGCTGGAGCTCGAATTTGGTTCTTAAGCTCATTTGTTTGTAGTATGCCAATGAAGCATAGTATTTATGGCCGTTGAGCTCGTTCTTAATATTTAGATGGAACCTCAACTAAATGGATGTTCCTTGAGCGCGTATAATTGGTATGCCAAATGGAAAAAAATTATGGCCATTAAGTTCGTATTGCTGTCGTTGTAAGCTTTGAAATAATGGATGTTACTTAAGCTCGTATAAATAGTTTGCTAAAATCGAAGAAGTTATGGCCGTCAAGCTCGTTCTTAGTTTAATGGAAGCTTGAATAATGGATGTTACTTAAGCATGTCACAGTACGCCATTAGAAGCATTGGATTGGATGTTAAGTTAGTGTCTCATACAGGTTGTTCTTGGCGGTTTAAATTATAGTTCCACACAGCATTTGCGGACTTGGGCTTTACGTTCTAAGATCAAGTATGAGTAATTCTTATGTTCTTTCCCTCTCTCTTTCAGATAGTATGTTCCCCTAGTGGTTTCCACAAACGGGAGCGGCCCTACGGTCAATGGTGCCGGGTCACACATAGTAGATTCACTTGATAGTATGTTCCCTTTGTGGCGCTTTACTCGAACGGGAGCAGCCCAACGGTCAATGGTGCTGGGTCACACATAGCAGATCCACTTAATAGTATGTTCCCTTTGTGGCGCTTTACTCGAACGGGAGCGGCCCAACGGTCAATGGTGCCGGGTCACACATAGCAGTCATACTGGGGAAATGAAATGAAAGGAGAATGGAATGCCGCCGAAAACACACCTCATCTTATTACACACTAATTATACATTCACATTTTTCTTCTTCTGGATGATCTTGGCGTTGGGGGTTTTGTTACCCCAAAGTTTTATGGAAAATTATATTATGGAATTGAACGGAGCCTTATGCCAAAACGAAAGATGTGAATGCCAACTTAAAGAATGTGAATATTAAGTATGTGGAAATAAATATTTCTTACTGCAAGAGTTGTCTGACAGAAATCTTGATATGCACAGCAGTGTGTACACAGCAGGCTGAGGTTCAACCATTTGTAAACAACACAAACATACACCTACGGCTTCATTTTTACTGTACTGATAAAATATAACTACATCATTTTAAGAAGCAATGCATTAAATGCAACATTTGTGCACGAACAAGGAAGCTTTTTCCATTTATAAAGGATTTAGTTTTAGATTTTGAGTCAGTATTATTCAATACATACTCATGTCTGGTCTGGTCTGGTCTGGTCAGATCTGATCCGATTCGATCAGATCAGATTGTCAATTCGATTCAAACTACAGGAGCGAAGTGAGCCACCCGGCCGGTTGGTGCAGAGACAATAATCTCCTCCTGAACGTGGAAAAGACGAAGGAGATGGTTGTGGATTTCAGGGGAGCGCACACTCAGCATGCTCCTCTGACCATCAACAATACAACAGTGGAAATAGTGAGCAGCACTAAGTTCCTGGGTGTGCACATCACAGAAAACCTCTCCTGGTTGGATAACATCGCATCACTGGCTGGGAAATCACAGCAGCGTCTCCACTTCCTCCGCAAACTGAAGAAAGCCAAAGTCCCTCTCCCCATCATGTACACTTTCTAACTTTCTACATAGGTACCGTGGAGAGCATACTGACCAGCTGCATCACGGTGTGGTATGGTGCCTGCAATGCGTCCTGCCGAAATTCCCTCCAACGCACCGTGAGGGTGGCTGAGAGGATCATCGGTGCCCCCCTCCCCTCCCTCTAGGACATCTAAAACACCCGTCTCACCCACAAAGCCCTACGCATTGCAGATGACCCGACCCATCAATCCCACAGCTCCTTCAGTCTGCAGCCATCTGGGAGGAGACTACGTAGTCTTCAGGCCAGGACCAACAGACTCAAAGACAGTTTTCTCCACCAGGCTGAACTCTCTCCCAGGCCTGCCCCCCCTCCCCTCTTGTTGCCCCATTGCCCCCGGCTCTGCTGAACTCTGAACTCTGACACACACTCTACCTTATCAGCACTGAACTGCACCTTCCACCAGTCCACTGGTGAAGAACTAGACTACAGTCACTTCATTTTTTTTCTCATTTTTACAGTCACTTTATTTATTTTTTCATTTTTACAGTTGCTTTACTTTTCCCTTTTTATAGTCACCTTATTTGTTCGTCTTATTCTATTTTATTCTGTAACTTGAAGTTATTTTCCCCGTTTTAGACTGCAGTTTGAATAGAAACGGAATTTCCATTTCTATGCATGTGAAAACATTATAGAGATTGACAATAAAATTTACTTTGACTTTGACTGGGTGAATGGAGCAGAGAATCCGGGTGGGGCAGAGTTAACTAAGGTGACCGCTCTGGGAAAGAAGCTGTTCCTCGGTCTGCTGGTTCTTGTCCTGGTAACCCTGAAGTGTCTGCCTGATGGCAGGAGAGAAAACAAGGGCAGGGCGATATGAGTCCTTCAGACTAAAATGCCAGCCTGTGCAGAGCGCAAGGCTCAGCATCTCTATCTCTCCAAAACATACAGCTTTTATGCGAATTTAAAAACATCAAGAGGGTTAGAGGAGGAAAAAAATAGTCCTGTTGAGGAAGGATGGAGCAGAACGAAATGGGAAGGAAAAGAGGATCAGGGAAAAGAGGAGGAGAAAGTGAGACTGAGTGATTATGTGAACAAGGTGAGAGATGCAGACTGACAGACAGAAGAAGGTTGGATAAGAGATTTGCATGTCAAGCAGTAATAGGTAGATGTACAGACATCCACATTCGTGTGCTTTAGTGCGGCAGTGCATTCGAGAGTACACACACATCTGTGTGTCCATTTAACACAATTCTTCTCTAAAAACATTGTTATTTTTATTTTGTTCTAAGTTTCATTTGCCCTTGCAAATTTGTTTTGCACTTAGCACACACTTGAGCTCAATGGCTATAAAATATTATCAAATCTTCCTATTCCTGCCTCTCTAATCATTATCCCCCCCTGAATAGGGCAGATAGTTTTGATGAGTATTTGGTGATGCTATTTCACAGTCAAATGAAACTCTAAATTCAAATTCCCCTCCATTTAAATTCATATCACTGATTCAGTGCTGGCCTCAGTTCCATTTCATGTGGTAGCTCATGCAGATCTATGGTCACAGGGTGCAGTGATTGGCTGGTCTTGTGATTTACCCCCCTGCTGCACATTTCTGTTTAACACTGACGCAAACTGCACAAATTCAAAGGAGCATATCGAGTTCCTCTGTCCACCGGGAGGCTGGCTAGCATAACGGGCCAGCCCACTGAGTGCCCAACTTAAGCCAATGCAAACACAGGTGAGGCCACCACGGAAACTGCCCTATTCGGGGCCCACTTGGCCTTGCTGGCTAAGTTCTAAGTCATAGAGCTCACCAAACAAAATTTGCACTACCTGCATTTTACTGTACATATTTTAGGGTGCACACCGTCAAGGTGGAAGGTGCACCATACTATAATGCAATCACACCCAAAGCGAGTCGCTCGGCAGAGGCGGACGGTTTCAATGTAAAGTCAATGGTACAGTGGTGATCTGAGGCCCAGCAGCAGATATGAGCGGCGTGGTGCAATTTGGGCAGCACGGCGCAGCCAGACGTTTAATATTTGAAGTCTCGCAAGGTCGTTGTGTCGCGTCAACAAATGAAGGACTCAACTTTGGGTGTGTGACGTTTTCAGTGACTCGATCAGCGGGTAAAATACACATCCAGGATGCTACTAACTACCAAACCCGCGTCCCTGATTAGTCAAAGTTCAACGGTTGAACTTTCAGCTGACTTCAGCGAAATTGCCTAGCAACGCATTGATGCGAGAGTTTTAAACACAGAAGCCAGAAACGTGGATTTAAGGGTGTTTACACCCACTTTTCATCGAAAGCGATTACTCAAATGGCAGTTGCTGAGGCCAGTGTGTACGTAGCTTTTCAAATGTTAGCTGTGTTAAAAGAATCAGGTCACAATGGTCACAATACCTGTAACTCCATATTTGTTTGCAACATGTAAAAGAAATAGGCAGAAGTTGAGACAGGTCCTGGGTGGTCAGGATGAGCTTCCAGAGGACTGGGAAACTACAGCAGAAATTATCAGGGAAACAGGTAGGAAGTTGCTAGGTGTGTCATCTGGAAAGAGGAAAGACGGTAAAGACACTTGGTGGTGGAATGAGGAAGTACAGGAATGCGTCCAGAGGAAGAGGTTGGCTAAAAGGAAGTGGGATGTAGAAAGGACTGAGGAAGGTAGACAGGAGTACAAGGAAGCGCAGCGTAGAGTGAAGAGAGAGGTGGCAAAGGCCAAACAGAAAGCTTACGATGAGCTATATGACAGGTTAGACACAAAGGAAGGAGAAAAGGACTTGTACAGGCTAGCCAGACAGAGAGACAGAGATGGGAAGGACGTGCAACAGATAAGGGTGATTAAGGACAGAGATGGAAAGGTGCTAACAACCCAGGAGAGTGTACAGAAAAGATGGAAGGAGTATTTTGAGGAGCTGATGAACGTGGAAAATGACAGGGAAAGAAGGGAGGAAGATGTGGTCGTTGTGGAGCAGGAAGTAGCAGAGATTGGAAAGGATGAGGTTAGGAAGGCTCTGAAAAGGATGAAGAGCGGAAAGGCCGTTGGTCCTGATGACGTACCTGTGGAGGTATGGAAGTGCCTAGGAGAGACAGCAGTGGAATTTCTAACGAGGTTGTTCAATAGGATTTTAGAGAGTGAGAAGATGCCCGAGGAATGGAGGAGAAGCGTCCTGGTTCCGATCTTTAAGAACAAGGGTGACACGCAGAACTGCAGCAACTATAGAGGAATAAAGTTGATGAGCCACACAATGAAGCTGTGGGAAAGAGTAGTGGAAGCCAGGCTTAGGAAGAAGGTGGAGATTTGTGAGCAGCAGTATGGTTCCATGCCCCGTAAGAGCACCACTGATGCCATTTTTGCTTTGAGAATGTTGATGGAAAAGTACAGAGATGGTCAGAAGGAGCTGCATTGTGTGTTCGTAGATTTAGAGAAGGCGTATGACAAGGTGCCGAGGGAGGAGCTGTGGTACTGTATGAGGTCGTCTGGAGTGGCAGAGAAGTATGTCAGAGTAGTTCAGGACATGTATGAGAGAAGTATGACGGTGGTGAAATGTGCTGTAGGTCAGACAGAGGAGTTCAAGGTGGAGGTGGGACTACACCAAGGATCAGCTTTGAGTCCTTTTTTGTTTGCTATGCTGATGGACAGGCTGACAGACGAGGTAAGACAGGAATCTCCCTGGACAATGATGTTTGCGGATGACATTGTAATTTGCAGTGAGAGTAGAGAGCAGGTGGAGGAACACCTAGAGAGGTGGAGGTTTGCTCTGGAAAGAAGAGGCATGAAGGTCAGTCGTAGTAAGACAGAATACATGTGTCTGAACGAGAGGGATCAAGGTAGAAGCGTTAGGTTACAGGGGGCTGAGGTGAAGAAGGTGCAGGAGTTTAAGTACTTGGGGTCAACAGTTCAGTGTGATGGGGAGTGTGGAAAAGAGGTGAAGAGGCGAGTGCAGGCAGGTTGGAGCGGGTGGAGGAAAGTGTCAGGAGTGTTGTGTGACAGAAGAGTGTCAGCAAGACTCAAAGGAAAGGTGTACAAGACAGTGGTGAGACCAGCTCTGCTCTATGGGTTAGAGACGGTAGCAGTGAGACAGAGACAAGAGGCTGAGATGGAGGTAGCAGAGATGAAGATGTTGAGGTTCTCCTTAGGACTGACCAGGTTAGACAGGATAAGGAACGAGTACATCAGAGGGACGGCTCATGTTGCCTGTGTTAGCGACAAAGTCAGAGAAGCCAGACTGAGATGGTGTGGACATGTTCAGAGGAGGGATAGTGGATATATTGGTAGAAGGATGTTGGAGATGGAGCTGCCTGGCAGGAGGGCAAGAGGACGGCCAAAGGGGAGATACATGGATGTCTTAACAGAGGACATGAAGTTGGCTAATGTTAGGGTAGAAGATGCCCATGATAGAGTGAGGTGGAAAAGGATGATTCGCTGTGGCGACCCCTGATGGGAAAAGCCGAAAGAGAAAGAAGAAGATGTAAAAGAAATAGACTAATACCACTAAAACAAAAGTTGCTGTGACTACACTTAAGCTGCATTCACACCGGACGCGAGTTGCGTGGCAGAGGTGGCCAGTTTCCATGTTAAGTCTATAGTACAGACACAATGTGAGCTCCAGCAGCACGATTTGAGCTGCGTGGCCATAGTTTAAATATTTTTAAGTTTTGTGAGGTTGCTGCGTTGCATCAACAAATTAGGTACTCAACTCAGGGTAGGTGACACTTTCAGTGACAATGGGTCAGGTAGAATACACATCCAACATGGTAGATTGATCCGGTAGTTCCATGCATTTTCTTAATCCGCTGTTTCCCTTTCGGGGCAACAGTGTCCTGGCTACTGTAAGACCTGCTGGGCCTCACGCTTGGGAGGCGAGCTGGCAGCCAGACAGAGGCAGCCTGGGTCGGCCTCCTGAACTGTTTTCTTGAAACAATAATAATCTGTGTTGTAAATGAGATCAACAAAGACACCGCTCCATGTAGCGAACAGGCTAAAAACATTAGCTGAAAGCTCTTCCCACATCAAGAATACATTCTTGGACAGGCAGCAGGCAGAGAATTTGCCATGTGGTGAATGAGGGGCAGCCGATGGAAATTTGTCGCATTTATTGTGACAAACGCAGCTTAACTCCCAACCTTGTTAGTAACATGCAAAAAAAAAACAGTCTAACATCCTTACACATTAGCTGATTTAGCATATCTATAATATTTCACACTCCTTGGTGTGTGAAAGCTAATGGGACTTTAACTTTAAGATTACATTTGGTGTGGTTAACCTGCTAATCTTTCATTATCAATACGTTGTTTTTTCTGCCCTTTAAAATACAATCCTTGTACAATATTTCAGTAAAATTCATTAGGACTAACTGCTAAGTTGCAAAGATTTGTTTAAACAAACAATTTTAATTCATACCCTCTTCTGAATTCTGATGGAAGTTTATCAACAAACAAAAAGATATATACTGTAATCTGATGCAATCTTTATGTAAAACTAATGAAATGTTATTGTTTGTATTAATGAAAAGATTTTCTTTTAAATCAAATGTACTATTTTAGTTATTATCTTTTTATTTTAAGCTGTAAAATCTATTATGGGGAGTTTGGTGTAGGGGTAAATGCCCAACTGGGATATGGTTTGCTCTGAGAGGTCACAATTGTAAAAACAACTTTATTATTCTAATAATAACTATATTATATAAAAATAATAAAATCTTATCAAACATTTTCTGGATGACAGAATTTTTAAGAGGTAAGGTGTTAATTTCAGTGACAGAAAATAAATTAAAATAGATGCAAAAAACAGTAAATAAAACCCACTTTAATCTCAAATGTTCCATTGATGCAAAAATTAATCAGTTTTGCCTCTTCGTTGTTGAAACTCAGAATCTTACTGGCAACATTTAACAATAAAAGTGCTGGAGAACCTGTTTCATTTTGGATTAAATTTAAGGATTAAACAAAATGTCACAACTGGTCTCAATTTTCTTCAGTTTAGCAGTAGTTATCTGTAAAACTCATCAAAACTATTGTGGCCTCTCAGGTTAGCAAACCATACCTCAATTGGACATTTACAGCACAAAAACTCACCACATAAGATTTTGCAACTTAAAAGTAAAGAAAAACCTTAAACACAACAAACAGCAATATGTTTTTTTTAACCCTTTATTTGAAGTGTAATACAAACTTTTTTCAATGTGATAAGTATAATTATTTAAAATTCTTGATTCTTTTTATGCATTAACAGAACACTCCTCTATTTAGGCTGCCTAACTTCTACAGTTGTCTTTTATCATAAAGTTTGTGTTTGAAATGTTGTTTACCAAAAGAAAAAGCTCTATAGAAGCATTTCTGTTTTGAGTCAACAAATGCAGCTTCATTTTGAAAATGAAAAAGCATTTCTGGCATTGACTTTTATTTTTAATTATGCTACAGAAATGCTTTCACGATGCCAAATACAAGAACAGTAAAAGTGTTTACATTGTTTATTTATGTTTGGCGTTTCTTTGTTGCATTATTTATTGATAACAGTGTAGTATTACACTAATTGCATAAACTTCCACCTTGTCAAGTACAAAAACTTCCTGCTTGGTAATTTAATTTAATCTATTGTGTCTAGGGAGAGACAAGTTTAAGTTTTGCTTGGTTTTATTCACACACATGCAGCTTTCTTTACTATTTATGAGAATGCTTGTGTATCTGCATTGGCTTATTTGTGAAGGAGAGCCATCTGGAATCGCATCACATTGCAACTAATAAAAGATGGTCAGATCACAAGCAAAACGTGTCAGAGAACTGTCTCCAAGGGTGGGGGATGGGGGATGGGGGGTGTCAACAAGACGTGAAAGCAACCCACTGAAATGCAGCTAGATAAACTGAAGTTAGTGAATTTATGAAAGCGAACTATTTTATTCATTATTTGTAAAAAAATTACCCACTGATCAGCTGCCAGATAGTATCAGAGTTTTCCAGCCCAAAAGTGATCTAAAAAGCTTCATACCCAGAAAAAAGAAACGCCCAACCCTTACAATTTATCAGAAAAATTATTCCACAAACTTAATTAAAACATTCAACACCTTTAGGAATATTCTATTCTTCATCATCTGTGTCTTATATGCAAAACTGCCCATTGGCAACACTGCCAATGATGCACTTTTTATTTATTATTTGCAATTCATTGACTTTTTTTAATGAATGATGCACTGACTAAAGAGCAGATTTAAATTTAAATGTACAATTCACAATGACAAATAAATTCTGCATTAAAAAAACCAAAGATTGAATATTTGAGCTTTTAAAGCCAAGTGACTGAAATGCACTAAATAAATATAAAAGAAGCTCTTGTTAAATTTTATATTCTGAAATAAATCATGCTTTCTCTGATTATACCAAAATCTTCCTCTACTTTTTAGCAGAATAAATTCTGCATTCCATCTGCACGCACAACTTTCACCTTTACAGTAAAGCAAAAAAGTATTTCATGAGCCTCCAATTGGGAAAGGTTCTCCCACCTGAATAAGATGAGAGAGGCCTGTAATTTTATTCATAGGCATACCTTAACTATGAGAAACAAAATGGAAAGAAAGACAAAAAAATACTACATTGTCTGGTTTTTAAAGAATTTGTATATCATTAAAAAAATAATTTATGCAACCTGGACAATTTCCTTTGTGCTGCTCAGTACCCAGGTATTTATCTCTGAGTCACACTGGTTGAATTCTTGGCTACAGATGTCCAGGATCGATTTTAGGTCAGTGGTTCGGATCATCTCTCGGTGGGTGGAGTGTCCCTGCCCCAGGTGGAGGAGTTTAAATATCTGGGGGTCTTGTTCACGAGTGAGGGAAGACCGGAGCGTGAGATTGACAGGCGGATCGGAGCGGCGTCCGTAGTTATGCGGTCGCTGTGTCGGTCCATTGTGGTGAAGAGAGAGCTGAGCCGAAAAGCAAAGCTCTCAATATACCGGTCGATCTTCGTTCCAATACTCACCTATGGTCATGAGCTATGGGTCATGACCGAAAGAACAAGGAACCGAATACAAGCGGCTAAAATGAGCTTCCTCCGTAGGGTGGCGGGGCGCTCCCTTAGAGATAGGGTGAGAAGCTCAGTCACCCGCGGAGAGCTTGGAGTAGAACCGCTTCTCCTCCACATCGAAAGGAGCCAGTTGAGGTGGCTCGGACATCTAATCCGGATGCCTCCTTGACGCCTCCCTGGAGAGGTGTTCCGGGCATTTCCCACTGGGCGGAAGCCCCGGGGAAGACCTAGGACACGCTGGAGAGACTGCGTCCCTTGGCTGGCCTGGGAACGCCTCGGGGTACCCCCAGAGGAGCTGGAGGAAGTGGCTGGGGCGAAGGAAGTCTGGGCATCTCTGCTCAGTCTGCTGCCCCCGCGACCCGGTACCGGATAAGCGGAGGAAGATGGATGGATGGATGGATCGGATCAAATCAGATTGTTCAAAAGGAACCAAAGTTCTTAGAACCAGCAGGTACTTCCTGTTTGGAACGTGAGTGACGAGGGGTCACTCAGTCTGGTTCTCATATATATTCAAAGATCACAACAAACTTTGGCCAGTATGGCAGATATCATATATATATCCTATAAAAACTTACCAGTCTTTTTTTGTTTGTTTGTTTGCCATACAATAATTAAAATTTCTATGATCCTAGAATCCATTTTCAAAGTGAACACGTATGTTTAATTAAATTAAATTAAATTTAATTTATATAGCCCAATATTACAACAATAGTCATCTCAATAGGCTTCATGCTGGTGATTGTGTAATAAACATGAATCATAAAGAATATAAATCATAGAATTCAATAGCTGATTGCTAAACTAAGCTAAGCAGACTGAACTAAACTGGGTCTCCCTGCCCTTAGACCCTCCTTCGCGGTAATGAAAAACTCCTAAAAAACAGATTTCGGAAAAAGAAGAAGAAACCTAAGGGGTGCCCACATGAAGGAAGGATCCTCCCCCAGGACGAACAAGCGATGTACCAATATTCTTAAAGAGAATTAGCGTATCTAACTCTGCAACTACGTATTTAAATAGTCCAACAAATGAGCTTCATCAAGATAAGTGAGTGGACGGCTGGGGGTGCGTGACGAGCCAGAGGTAGGGTCCACAGCACAGTGTAGCAGCAGGAGCAGAGACGAGGTACACGGTCAGGTTGCATGGAATCTGGAATCACTCCCACTCCGACAGAGGGATTGATAGAGGGACAATACATGAATCACACTGCACCAAACAGAGGCATGGAGAAATAAATCATCAAGAATAGAGGAAAGGAGAAGTACATGCGAGTAGAGGATAGAACCCCAGTGCACCACACGTTCCCCAGCTTCTGGTAAGGGTTAAACTTAGGGTTCAGGACAGGGTTAGGCTTTAAAGAAAGGGGGTGGGGGTGGAGGGGAGTCTTGTCAGTGGTCTGTGGGTACAGTCGTGGATAGATTGTAGTGCAGGCAGGATCTGGAGGTCCCTTAAAAAAATATTTGTGTGGTCGCAGTGGGATCAGATCATCCACCACATCATGCACCACATGCACCACACATCATAGATGTGTAGATGCAACTCTCCGTCTATCTTCTTCGCTGGTATGTGTGCTCAGCAAGGCAGTTTTGTGTTTGAGCGCCGCCAAGTTGTGTTTTACTGTAACTTCAGAGGCTCCAGACACCTGTGCAAAAGCGCCGTTCTCATTGGCCGAATAGATTTCGACGCGACGTGTCAAAAAAAAAAAAACGAACCCGAGGCTTTTTTTTTTTTGACGCTTTGACGCGTGGCTTTTTTTCGCGGCGGTGTGCACACTCTCATTGGTGCCCTTTGTTTAGCCACGAGGCGTTAAACGTCGGCGAAAATCGCGCGCGAAATTCGTCCCGGTGTGTACGGGCCTTAATAGCAACTAATAATTATGTTGCAGTATGGTGAGCAAAAAATCTTGGAATATCTTCCCGTTTGTGCCAGCTCTGCTTCTAATTCTATCACATCACAAAAATGAAGAACAAGAACAATTGGTTTTTTGAACAGAGAGAACTATATAAGGATCTAGCAGCTCTTCCTTGTTTCTATTATGAAGGGAAAATATCCACAGTTGCCATTCTGCAGACCATAAACAAACAGACATGTCAGTGACTGCTCCGTTTGTAAGCAACTTGGAGTGCTAATGTTGCAATCCAGCTCAGTTCTGCATGCTTTTGTCAGCTCCTGATTCACCACGATCCTCAGAAATGCAAATGTAATCTTAAGTTTCTTTATTTATTTTTTCCATAATCAGTAAAAATGCCAAAAAATCCTGAACCAAAAGTCCAAATCATGAAACAACAGAGAAAAGGTGATGGCGCTTATCAGTGCATGAAAGTTGGTTTAGTTTGAAGAGCTAGCCGGGCTAACCTCCTTTCCAGATAGTATATGTTATCAGGTTTACTGTGTGGCATTTCCAGCCAGTTTGGTCTGAAAGCAAACCAAACAAAACAACTGTGAAAATTGTCAGTCATCCAGGCACATCTGGAAGGACTGCCGCTGCAACTTTCTCTGTGAGGAGCAACAATAAATTCAAGCTTTTCTTTTATTTTTGAAATCTAGAATGAAAGTAACTGAACAATCATCTTCACAGCCTGATTCTGGCATGTGTTTTTTTCTCTATGGGATTGTGACCAGAATCACGACATCTTCACTGACTGTGTTCTTAGATTATTCACATCTTTTCATTTCGTGAAAGTCCCCAAGCAGATGTTCCTCAGCCAGTGATGGAATTTGTGAGTCTGTTGCAGCATGTGCAAATGTGTGCATGCAAATGGGCTTCTTTTGTGTTTTTTAATCTGGTGAGGAATTTAGTATTTGTAATGGGGTCCCGGCGACATGCACCCCATTGTGCATGAATGTGAGCCCCCTGTGCTTGTGCCCAGACTACTGCATGGCCCTGTCTGTGACCACAACTGTGTGCAGAATAGCAATGAGCATCTCATTTTACCTCCAGTGTTTGAGTGAGATGGAGCATGCATACATGCATGCCTTTGCCAAGAGGTGTGTGTTGTTCTGCTTAAATACTGACGTGATTGAGACATTAACCACAAATGTATTCTTTTTTGCATTAATAACAGCAACAGTTAAAGTTGTGGGTGAATTTACTGACCTGAAATAAAAAGCAAAATATCTATTTTAAAAAAACTGGGAAATAATCTGCAGAAGCCTGTGAAAGGGACATTGACAGGAAGTGATAAAAGCAAAGGTTTGTGATGCGGGAAAACTCTAGTCTGAGTGTGGAACCCACAAGATTTTACCCTCAGTGTGAGTTTGCATCTGCAACAGCCCAAATCTTTGCATTTGCTCATGCAGCATGTGCATTTTAAGCGCAGGCACAGAGACTGGATGAATCCGTCCTTCCTGGAGGGTTGCACAGATCATGCATATTTATGAAGATTCTGGCCTTGTGCTCCCCTCTTCTCTTTGGTTAATCTGTTGACTTATTTGTTCCACCACGCCAGAGGGCATGCCCTAAGCTGTCTAGACACCTTATTTATAGTTGTGTGCAGGTGCATCCTGAAGAAAAGCTGTGAGGGCTCTTCAAAACACAAAGGCAAAACCTTCATGTGCACACTCTTCAAACACATCTAAATAAAACCATTGAAGCCTCCTTTTATGGTGTAAGTACATCCTGTCCATTTAAATGTATACAGACGAACATGTCTCTGATCAGTGTAGACATTCCACTGTAGTCCTGGTTAGGTAAGCATGCGGCTTTTGTTTAATTTGTGAATCCACAGCAACTATCATGCTTGGTCGTAACGTGAGCAGACCCAAATGCTGAAACCCAAAACGACAGACACTGGAAGTGGCGAGAATGGATTTAATTTTGACAAGTCTTTGATCACTGGGAGACTAGTGGCGAAGATGTCACCGGAGCAGGAGATGCCAGATGCTGAGGAGGATGTTGGAGCCGAGCTGGAGCGACTTCTCTCTAGTGGAGCTTGATTTGCGAGGAACGGGCTTGAAGGCAGGATGGAGTTAGAGTGCTGGAATTTTGAGGAGCTGGAATACAGACTTGAGGCTGATGGTCTTGTGGCTGGACCCAGGTCGGCGTGGACGGATGCGAGAATTCTGTAGGCAGATCGAGAACTTGGATCAGGCGAGAGCAGGGAATTAACAAGAGCATGAATAATCAAAAACAAGAGCTTAGAGAAGACCAAGTAAGCACCATAGAGGGCAAACAAACTGGCGATGAATACTGGTCTGGAGTCGTCTTAAATACAGGTGCAGATGATGAGGTGAATGCCGACAGCTGGGTCCAATAAAGGAGGAAGCAGAGAAGGGAGGGGCAGTAGAGGACTCCTGGGGGTACCATGACAGCAACAGCTTATTATCACACAGAGGGAAAATTGGCGGAATTCTGTAAATGGTGTGCCTTCTTGCCATCACAAAAAAGGTCTGTCTGATGCCAACTCTGCCCTGAAAAATATATGAAAAAAGGTTGATTTCTGCAAATTTTGGGCAGATTCAACCTGCAACCATTGACCCTTACTATAATAATCCCTATCTATATTTCTACTGATAATCTAAACTTGTCTATCAATAATTTAACAATAAAAAAATCATTATTTCATTGGTGCAAAATGTTCCAAGCCTTTTAGCATTGAAAGTATATTTTGCATGACAAGGCGTGCCCTATAGTAGATGGGCTATTTTGAAACTTATTTCATAAGGCACACCAAAAGGGGCATTAAGCAGAACAAAAAAGTCAGCCAGACATTAATAACTGCGTTCAAGTAACGCTAGAACTTGTTTTTAAGTTCAGTTTAGCTCAGGCGGTAGAGCAGGTCGTCCAACAACTAAAGGGTTGGCGGATCCCCAGCCAGCTGTCGCCCCCCGAACATGGCTAGTCTGCAGCTTACCGCTCTCCATAGGGGATGGGTCAAAATGCGGAGAAGAATTTCCCCATTGTGGGATAAATAAAGTATCAAATATTTTATTATTAATTATTATTATTATTAACTCAGTACACATTAGCCATGTTAGCTTTATTACAATATCTTTTTTGCAACACTTATAAAAACTGATTGAGCTGAAACAAATGTTACTGTGACTATGCTAACTCTCAACCTTGTAACACATAAAATAACAGTCATACACAGCTCTACGTTAGAAATATCACACAACAAACATTTTGACAGAGCTCCGTGCATCTTTTAAAATCTCTTCGACATCAGAAAAACACAACCAGTTTATTTACGCACTCTGGATTACAAGGCGCACTGCTGTCTTTTGAAAAAAATGAATGCTTTTAAGTGTGCCCTACAGTGCGGACAATAAGGTATTTGGGGCAAAAAGTATTTAGTCAGCCACCACTTGTGCAAGTTCTCCAACTTAAAAAGATGAAAGGGGCCTGTAACTTTCATCATAGGTATACCTCAACTATCATTACTACGTGATCATTACTAATGTTTTTGTAGAAATCTTCAAAATAAACAACTCTGATCTCTTAACATCATCTGTGTCTTTCTTGCATTTTAAATTAGATAAACACAGACACCACTCCATGTAGCGATCAGGCTAAAAATATTGTAGTACACAATGGTTGTTCCTCCCACACGCGGCCAAGCGATTTTTGGGCAGGAGGTGAGCAGAGAATTTGCTGCAGGGCGAAATAGAGAGGCATCTGCCGCAAATCTGCAGCGCAAATCATGCTTGGTATGAACGCAGCTTAAGATCCGCATTGATCAGAGATGGGATGGTAGCTAGAAGACTGGGGGGGCGGGGGGTCTTTCTCCAGCTTTAGGAGAAGAATGGTGTAGACAGAGTTCATACACTGACGAAAAATATAAACGCAAAACTTTTGTTATTGCTCCCATTTTCTATGGTATGAACTCAAAGATGTGAAACATTTTCCACATACACAAAATAACCAGTTATTATATTGTTCACAAATCTGTCTAAATCTGTGATAGTGAGTACTTCTCCTTTCCCAAGACAATCCATCCCACCTTGAAGGTGCGCCATATCCAGATGCTGATTAGACAGCATGATTATTGCACGGGTGTGCCTTAGACTGGCCACAAGAAAAGGCCACTCTGAAATCTTCAGTTTTGTTTTATTGAGGGGGTCAGGGGACTCAGACAACCAGTCAGTATCTGGTGTGACCACTATTTGCCTCATGAAGTGCGACACATCTCCTTCGCATAGAGTTGATCAGGTTTCTATTGTGGCCTGTGGAATGTTGGTCCACTCTTCTTCAATGGCTGTGCGAAGTTGCTGGATATTGGCAGGAACTGGAACACGCTGTCGTATACGCCGATCCAGAGCATCCCAAACATGCTCAATGGGTGACATATCCGGTGAGTATGCTGGCCATGCAAGAACTGGGATGTTTTCAGCTTCTAAGAATTGTGTACAGATCCTTGCAACATGGGGCCGTGCATTATCATGCTGCAACATGAGGTGATGTTGTTGGACGGCACAACAATGGGCCCCAGGATCTCGTCACGGTATCTCTGTGCATTCAAAATACCATCAATGAAATGCACCTGTGTTCTTCGCCCATAACATATGCCTGCCCATACCATAACCCCACCACCACCATGGGCTACTCGATCCACAACATTGACATCAGAAAACCGCTCACCTACACGACGCCAAACACCCTGTCTGCCATCTGCCCTGAACAATGTAAACCGGGATTCATCTGTGATGACAACACCTCTCCAACGTGCCAGACTCCATAGCATGTGAGCATTTTCCCACTCAAGTCGGTTACGACGACGAACTGGAGTGAGGTCGAGACCTCGATGAGGACGACGAGCATGCAGATGAGCTTCCCTGAGACGGTGTCTGACAGTTTGTGCAGAAATTCTGTGGTTATGCAAACTGATTGTTTCAGCAGCTGTCCGAGTGGCTGGTCTCAGAAGATCTTGGAGGTGGATATGCTGGATGTGGAGGTCTTGGGCTGGTGTGGTTACACGTGGTCTACGGTTGTGAGGCCGGTTGGATGTGCTGCCAAATACTCGGAAACGCCTTTGGAGATGACTTATGGTGGAGAAATGGACATTCAATTCCCTAGCAACAGCTCTGATGGACATTCCTGCTATCAGCATGCCAATTGCACGCTCCCTCAAAACTTGCGACATCTGTGGCATTGTGCTGTGTGATACAACTGAAGATTTCAGAGTGGCCTTTTCTTGTGGCCAGTCTAAGGCACACCTGTGCAATAATCATGCTGTCTAATCAGCATCTGGATATGGCACACCTTTGAGGTGGGATGGATTGTCTTGGGAAAGGAGAAGTACTCACTATCACAGATTTAGACAGATTTGTGAACAATATTTCAGAGAACTGGTTATTTTGTGTATGTGGAAAATGTTTCACATCTTTGAGTTCATACCATAAAAAATGGGAGCAATAACAAAAGTGTTGCGTTTATATTTTTGGTCAGTGTATTAGCTGGTAGTGAGTGGTGATCTTTAATATATATAACCATTTTTATAAAAAAAAATGGTGCCAAGATGTCCCAAAATTCTTTTTAGAATTCTGCTGGGAAGCCATCCGTCCCCGGATCTTTGTTATCTGTTATCAGCCGCAGAGTATCGTAAAGTTCTGCCACAGAGACGGCTGAGTCTAAGGCTGGGATTTGTTCTTGGTTTAGTTTGGGTATGTTTAAAAACTCAAGAAATAATTTAACGTTTCGTACTGATGGGTCAATAAATTCCTATAAAAATCTTCAAACGTGTTGTTTATTTCATTTGGGTTGGTAGTGATATTTACCGTACTGTTCGTTCCCCAATCCAGGAAATTGCGATTTTTTCTTTATTTATTTTTTCATTGATTAGCAAAGAATTTACCAGATTTGTTTGCCTGTTCTTTGTAACTGTAATTGAGTTTGTTTATTAATTCTACAAAAAAATTCAAATTTAATTTTATTAAGATCTTTCGGAATATGTTCTTGTCCGGAAGCATAAGCAGCATCAAGGACTAATTTTATTTTCTAATTCAGATATGGCTGCCTTTTCTTCTTTTTTTTGTTAGATGAAAAGGAAATGATTTTACCACTTATTACTGCTTTTACCGCTTCCCAAAGTACACATAGTGTGACATCCATAGTATCATTGGTTCCATAAAGATATCCAATCCTCTTTTAAAATAAATAATGAAATCTTGGTCTTTAAGCAAAGATGTTTTAAATCTCCAGCTATTAAAATATTAATTTGATATGTTCTTAGATATAGTAATGGAAACTGGTGCATGATGTCACAAGAACAGGCAGACGACTGGATCCATTAGCTCAGCTAGAAGTCCACAAAGCTAAATCAGGGTCGGGCAGTCAGGGGTCGATAACAGGCAAGAAGTCATCAGATAAGAGACAAGGTAGTCAGGATCCGGTCGAGAGTCGTGCAAGAAGGCAGGCAAACAGAGTCAGAGACAAGGTCAGGAGACCAAAGATCAGGTCAATTATAACGCTCAGTAAAGGAAGGCAGAGTGGCACAACCAGTATCTTCTATTTTCAGTGACAGTGGGTAGAAAACCCATCCAATATAGTGAAGTGATCCATGGTTCTCTTGAACTTCCTGTCATTTTCTTATCCCTTTCGGGCCAACAGGGAACCCGCCGGCTCCGAGGCGAGCTGGCGGTCACAGAGAACCGCTGGGGGGGAGGCAGCCTGCTTGAGTCTCCTGAACTTTATGATTTTTCCCTCTTTTCATCATTAATAAAAAAAGGTACCCTGATTTTATTCTTTTATTTTTTTCCTCTTGGGTTAATGCGGGACATCAAGCCTTCAAACTTGGTCAAAGAGAGACGGAAATATGGAATTACATGTCTGCCATAAAGTGAAAGGGCGTTAAGACAACTGAACGGGCGTGTTTAGGAACTAAATTGTGCTGGCGCAATTCTACCCGAGCGACCCCGTATTTTACAATTGCACGGCTGCAATCCTAACTGAGCAGTGATCTTGCGCGGTCACTTCCCCTTTGCGCGCTCACCTGGATTTACGTTCAGTGTTAAGGGGGTATTTTTGTCACTTGTGGGGCGGTGTTCAGGGGTGTGTTTGTCACTCGGGGGCAGGAACCTTTCTGATCTGATTGGCCGAAATTTGGATGTCTTACCGGCGAAGCAGAGGGGCGGGACTTTCACTTTTCAGACCAGGGGGGCCTAACAGGTGGCTCTTGAGCTGCATGCGGCTCTCTGCCTTTTATCATATTTTCTACATACAGTACTTTCATGAGGACGGTACGGAGTGAGGAGAGGACGTGAAAGAAGACCATAGTACAAAGGTGCAGATATGAGTGCTAGGACATCACTGCCAGCAAGCAGCAGTTGTCCTCTTAGCGCTCTACCCGCCAATTTTAACCGCACCTTAGACATTTAGGGCCCCTTGGTTGGGAGGGTGAGGGGACATCACTGTGAGTAATCAGGAGATGTCCCCTCAGTGCCCTACCCACCAATTTTATCCACACCCCCCTTAGAACACACACCCTTTACTCCTCCAAATATACATTCCAACATATACACACATACATGCACACACCCTCACAAAGACACACGTATTTCGCAAGGAAGGTGGGACCTTGGACCATCTGTCCCCTACCCCATCCCTGGTAGGGGGAACTGGGCCCTTGGCAACGGTGACCGCGTCCCCTGGGTGCTGATTTTCTGGGCCCGGCAGTGCTCTCTCCACGCAGGGAGAGGGATCCCTGAGTTCTCTGGCAAGGCCAAGAGCTGGGGATCGCATCACACCTGAGCCGGGGATGTCCGCGTCCCTGTGGTGTGGGTTCTGGTCCTTGCCCCTGAGTGCTGGGCCTCGCCAAATATCCAACTACGGGTGAGCCTGGTCGGGCCATGTTCAAAACATCTTTTGTGGACCCCATCTTCTCCTAGTGCCCTCCTCCTGGGCGGGGGCGGCTGGCCCCTGCCTTACTCCTTCCTGGACCCACCATGGGCTGGTTGGGTGGCCGCCTGGAGCGCGGAGCGGGTCTCCCTTGGGGGGTCCTGGCCCGTACCTGTGGTGGGGCGGGAGGATGCCCAGAACTCCTGGGTGGTGATGAGGCGCTCGCCTGGGGCTGCGGGCACTCTTTTCGGGTGGGGCCCGGCGCTGGGCCCTCCTGGCGCGGTGGGGGGGGGCTGCTCTCCTGGTTGGGCCGGGGCTGCGCTCTCTGTCCCTCCCTGCTCTCTGGTCTGGACGCCTCGGGGCAGTCCTGCTGGCCCTGGCCTGGGTTGTTCTCTGCCTACTTCCGAGTGGCGTTGTGGGGGTTCTGGCTGCCGCACCTGCTGCGGCTGGGGTCTTGGTGTGGGGATGGCTGGGAACTCTCCCTCCTTCTTTTCACATTCCACCATCCATTTTAGAAGAACATAAATACACTCAATTGAGCACAGGTGTTAGCTCACCTTTGCACAAACACTTTGCGTGATTGAATGAAATATTTCACACTAGTTGGTCTGAAGGCATAAGTATGCGTGTGTGAACACTATCGGTATTGTGTACATGTTGACATGTGGACATTTTTGCAGCCAACAGGTGTGTTTATAACATTTGAGTGTGTGTGTGGACAGGCCCCGCCCCTGCTAGTTTTGTATTACATCTGAACCTCACTGTTTTGATAAACATCCAGCAACTTGGTGCTTTATGCTGCTTCATGGTTTTACCCCCCCCCCCTCCATAATCACCCTTCTAACCCCCCCTCTCTAACATCTCTCTCTCTTCTTCCCTCCTCACCTTTTCCGTCCGGTCCAACACAAAATATCCTCAAATACGATTAAAATGAGTAAAGTTTTGCCTTGATTAAAAAAGGGGTTTGTTCAGAAATACCTCTGGTTTGTCAGAAAATTCAGAACCCCTGTTGTTAAAGTAAAATATGTCCAACACATGAGGCCTTCAGCTCTCATCTGTTTGCCCAGCTGTTGGACAGGACAAGTTAAAAAAATAAAAAAAATAAAAAAAATAACTTGTTCGCCCCCCCCTTAGTGTTAGAGGCATTCACAGAAAAAACCGTTGGATGTAACGTGGATTAAACATTAACCAACGACCCAAAACCAAGGTTAGAAAGTGCAGCGGGGTTTTTTGTGCTGTAAATTTTTCTCGTGAAAATCACTGCAGTTGTTACCATTTTAATGCTTTTAATCCACGTTACAGCCGCCGTTTCTTTTCTATTAAAGCCCCGAAATGAAAGTCCCGCCCCGCTGCTTGACATGCAAATTTTAGCCAATCAGATCAGCCAGAAAGGTTCCTGCCCCCAAGTGACAAACACACCCCTGAATACCGCCCCCAAGTGACAAAAACGCCCCCTTAACACTAAGCGTAAATCCAGGTGAGTGCGCAAAAGAGAATTGACCGAGCAGGATCACTGCTCAGTCAGGATTGCAGCCGTGCAATTGTAAAATACGGGGTCGCTCGGTTAGAATTGCGCCAGTGCGGTTGTAAGGTTCACTCACTCAGTTCCTAAATGCACGCTCAGTTGTCTTTTCACCCTTTCACTTTATGGCAGACATGTAATTCCATACAGAAAGACCACAGAATTGGTCGTCCAGATGGAGATTTCACTGCAGGAATGAAGCTGAATGTACCAAGAGAAACTAAGAATGATCTCATGAACCCAAACATGGAGACATGATCTTTGATCAAAGTTGTAATAAAGGTTTTTGTAGAGCTCTTTAAAATAAATAAACCTGATCTCTCAACATCATCTGTGTCTTCCATGCATTGTAAATTAGATAAACACAGACACAGCTTTATGTAGCAATCAGGCCACTTGTGACCAGGGTGTCAAACTTGAGTTACACATTTTTGGACAGGCAAAAAAGGAGAGATTGCGGACATGAATTTTCTGTGCTAATCACGTTCAGTGCACCGTTTATTACTCACACCCCTTAAGTCTCAACAAGATACACTCCAATACACAAAAGCAAACAACACATACCTTACGCAAGAAGGGTGGTACCTTTGATCATCTGTCTCGTACCCCATCCCTGATTGGGGGAACCATGCCCTCGGCAAAGGGGGCCATGTCTATTGGGTGCCTGCATCCCAGGCCAGGCTGACCCTTCTCCATGCAGGGAGAGGGATCCCTGAGTTCTCTGGTGGGACCATAAACCAGGGATCATATCACATCTGATCCAGGGGGTGTCCATGTCTCTGTGGTGCCGGTTTTGGTCCTTGCCATTGAGCATTGGGCCCCTTCCAAAAAGCCTGGTCGGACAATTTTTTTTTATTTTATTTTTTTAACTAGTCCTGTCCAACATCTGAGCAAACAGATGAGAGCTGAAGGCCTCTTGTGTTGGACAGATTTTACCCTAATAATAGGGGTTATGAATCTTTTGACACACCAGATGTATATTTGAATAAACTATGGTGGGGTCATATGGACCCCAGAAGAAAGCGCAGTGAGGTAATTTTGTCTTTTCAGTTTATGTTCGGGACATATGCACCCCAAAAGACATTGCAGTGAGCTATTTTAAATGGTATATGGTGGTCACCCCATAAGATACCGCAGTGAATTTTATTTAACTTGTCCTGTCCAACAGCTGATCAAACAGATGAGAGCTGCAGGCCTCCTATCTTGGACACATTTTACTTTTACAATAGAGGTTATGAATGTTCTGACAAACCAAGGAAGTGTCTGAATAAACCCCTTTTTTAATCTAAGCCAATCTTTATTCATCTTAATCACATTTGTGACATTTTTGTGTTGGACCCAATGGAAAAGGAAAAGAGGGAAGAAGAGAATATGAGGGATGTTAGAAGGGGGGGGGGGGCAAGGAGGGTGGTTATAGAGGGGTTGGGGGGGTAAAACCATGAAGCAGCATAAAGTACCAAGTTGCTGGATGTTTATAATCATTACGGTTAGGTTCCGTTGAAATACAAATCTAAAAGGGGCGGGGCCTGTCCAAAGACACTCAAATGCTCCAAACATATCTGTTGGCTCCAAAAATGTTCACATGTCAACATGTACACAATACAACTAATGTTCACACATACATAATTCAAACCAACACGTGCGAAACATTTCATTCAGTCACGTGACCTATTTGTGCAAAGATGAGCTCGCACCTGTGCTCGAGTAAGTGTTTATATTCTTCT
This sequence comes from Oryzias latipes, assembly GCF_053564925.1. Taxonomy (NCBI): domain Eukaryota; kingdom Metazoa; phylum Chordata; class Actinopteri; order Beloniformes; family Adrianichthyidae; genus Oryzias; species Oryzias latipes. The sequence goes on from NC_136244.1 coordinate 9,384,775, forward strand.
AAGGTGGATGATGGAATGTAAAAAGAAAGAGGGAGATTGCCCAGTCCTCCCCACACCAAGAAACCCACCGCAGCAGCAGCGGCAGCCAGGAACCCCCCCAACACCTGCACGGTAGCAGATAGAGAACAACCGCCCACCGGGCAATCACATTTGCCACCCAGGCCAGGGCCACCAGGACCGCCACAGGGCCCCCCAATGCTAGAGACTTGGGAGGCATAGGGGGACAGAGAGTGCAAGCTCCAGCCCAACCAGAAAAGCAGCCCCCCCCCACCGTGCAAGGAGGGCCCAACATGGGGCCCCGCATTGTGTCATATTGATGCCACAAGACAGCGCAGGGAACGTTTTTTTTTAGTATATAGTGGGGTCATATGGACCCCACTAGATGGCCTAGGGCATTTTTCTTAGTGTAATTTATGTGAACCTCAAAAGACAGAGCAGTAAACTTTTTGCTTTTGTTTCTGGTGGGGTCATATGGAGCCCACAATAAAGGATAGTAAACAGTTTATTTTTAGTCTATGGTAGGGTTATATGGACCCCAAAAGACAGCGCAGTAAGCCATGTTTATTTTGAGTACATGGTGCTGTCGTATTTTTTAAGTTTATGGTGGGATCATATTGACTCCACAAGACAGTGTACTGCAGGTGTGTCAAACTCATTTTCACTGAGGGCCACATCAGCATAGTGGCTGTCCTCAAAGGGCCAGAAATAACTTATACATGTAACTAAATGTAATGAAAAATACAGGTAATTAGTCCTTAATGTTAATTAAATCATTATTTATTTATTATAACTTTTTAAAGTGACAATTACAGTTGCATACAGAACATAGGTTTGCTTGTTAATCTAGAATAAATCCTTTTACATTTGGTTCTGTCAGGTTAGGTTATATAGACAGTGTTTCAGTCCTAATGTTTAGTTGCCCAATCCCATATTTCAAGTCAGATTCCCCCTAGTTATAAATAAATTCACACCAATTTTTATTTTTCTTTATTTTTTTATTTTAAGAAATTAAAAACTTTTACGCTCTCGCGGGCCACATAAAATGACACGGAGGGCCACATTTGGCCCCCGGGCCTTGAGTTTGACACATGTGGTGTACTGGACTGTTTTTGTTTAGTTGAAGGGGGGGTTCATGTGGACTCCACTAGAAAGCACAGTGAACAATTTATTTTGTTCGGTTTATGGTGCGGTCATATGGACACCAGAAGACAGCACAGTGAACTGTTTTTTGTTTATGGTGGTTGAACTATTTAATTTATTTTGAATTTTCATCGTCATCCCTGGCAGACATAAAATCCTGTCCATTTTTGGCCTTGGAGGGATAACGTGTTGACGTAAGGGTGGGCGAACGACCCCGCATTTAACAACTGCATGGTTGCAAGCTTTACTGAGCGGTGATCCTGCACGCTCGCTGGGTTTGCACGCAGTGTTCAAGTGTGAGGTATTGGGGCCAGGGTGGTTTTTGTTCTGCTTTTATTTTGTTACTTTCAGTTTCTCACATGTCTTCTCATTTCAGGTGTCTTGATTTCTCCCCAGTGTAATTCTCCCTCAGTGTCATCACCTGTTCTCCCTGATGTGCGCACATGTTTATAATTGTTAATCTGTCCTCATGTTTATAGTCTGGGTCTCCCCTGCGCTTGTTGCCGGATTGTTTTGTGCGTTTCTTAGCGTTACGAGTAATTTTTTCATTCGAGCAGGTCTACCAATTAAATTTGGACTTTATCTTGAGAGATCATGCGTCCTGCATTTGTCTCCACACGGCATCCCTGACATTACAATCCGGCCAAATGGACACAGTGGACGAAGAAATTTCACGAGCGGCTCTCACCAGCCAGGAGCGGATCGTCCGTCATCAGGAGGAACAGATGAGCTTTTTTCAACGAGGTTTGGTGGAGATGTCCACTCGCCATGAGCAACAGCTGGAGAGCGGATCGAGCGGATCGAGCTGCTAGCGGGGCAGATCCAGCATCCTTTCTCCTCCACTTCGGTGCATGTGGTTCCGGCCCAGATATCCCTTGCTCCTGCTGCTCAGCTGGCCCGACCAGAGAGATTTTCTGGCGACTCCGGGGACTGTTAGGCATTCATCACACAGTGTCAGCTCCACTTCGAGCTGCAGGCTGTCAACTACCCCACAGATCGATCCAGAGTGGCCTTCATGATTTCTCACCTCACCGGCACAGAGCCGGAGCTTGGGCCACCACGGAGTGGCAACGTAGAGCAGCCACCTGGTCCATCATCCACCGTGCAGGCCTTCAACCAGGTGTTCCAGCACACAAAGCCGGGGAGAGATGCAGATGCAAATAATGTTTAAGGGTGGGGGAATTCGTAATCGGGCCTTAGTAGACTCCGGATCTGAGCAGAACCTCATGGATGCCGAGCTAGCCAAGCAAGCTGGTTTTAAGACTGAGTTACTGTCCCGCCCTTTGCAGGTCATGACCCTTAATGGTGAGACTGTTTCCACTATAGACCAGGTCACTGGGCCACTCCACCTAATTATTTCTGGAAATCATCATGAGCACACCCGGTTTTACCTGTTCAAGTCCTCTCATAATCCGGTTGTTTTAGGGTTTCCCTGGCTCATGACTCACTATCCTGTGATAGACTGGTCATCCAACCGGATGTAACCAACTGGAGTAATCACTGCCACAATGCCTGCTTGCGTTCAACTCGGTCTCCAGGAGCTGACCCCGCAGCCCCTGTAGGGCAGCCGCCCTCACCTGTCCAAGGTTCCGTTAGATTATCATGACTTAGGAGAGGTATTTTCTAAATCCAGAGCTCTCTCGCTACCACCTCACAGACCCTATGACTGTGCAATAGAATTACAGCCCGGTGCTCCTCTGCCTAAGAGCCAGCTTTTCAGCCCGTCAAGACCGGAGAGGGAGGCAATGGAGCAGTATATCCGTGACTCACTGAGCTCAGGTCTTATCAGACCCTCTTCATCCCCTGTTGGAGCTGATTTATTTTTCGTAGGGAAGAATGATGATACCCTCCGCCCATGCATTGACTATCGTGAATTAAATCATATCACCATCAAGAACCGTTATCCTCTTCCTCTTGTGAACTCTGCTTTTGAGGCACTGCAGGGTCTTCATTAAATTGGATTTACACAACGCTTATCACTTGGTGCACATCAGGGGGCGGCAGTGGCTCAGGAGGTTGAGAGGGTCATCCAATGATCGAAGGGTCGGCGGTACGATCCCCGCTCCCCCCAGCCAACTGTCGTCGTGTCCTTGGGTAAGACTATTTACCCTCCTTGCCTCCAGTGGGGCAGCTGTGGCTACATCAGTAGCTTACCAAGTATGAGTGAGAAGTGAATGAATGAATAATGGACACAATGTAAGCGCTTTGAGTGACTTGAAAAGCGCAGATAAATCCAATCCATTATTATTATTATCATTATTATCAGGGCTGGTGACGAGTGGAAGAATGCGTTCAGTACTCCACTCTGGCACTTTGAGTATTTAGTTATGCCTTTCGGACTTTCGCACGCTCCTGCAGTGTTTCAGGGGATGATTAACAATGCGCTCAAGGACTTCCTTCATCGCTTTGTGTTTGTGTACTTGTATGACATTCCTATTTTTTCCAGGGATCCCAGCGATCATAGGCGCCATGTTCGTTTGGTTCTCCAGCGGCTACTAGAGAACAGGCTTTATGTAAAGGCAGAGAAATGTGAGTTTAACTCCCCCTGTGTTTCTTTTCTGTGTTTTGTTATTGCAGGCGGGGAGGTGCGACCTGATCCTACTAAAGTGAGCACGGTTGTTAATTGGCCCACTCCTGTGAACCGCAAACAACTCCAGCGGTTTTTAGGGTTTGCCAATTTTAACGACGTTTTATAAGAAACAACAGTTCTGCAGCTGCGCCCCTCACAGGTCTGACCTCCACATCCACACCCTTTCACTGGACGGAAGCCACGAATTTTGCTTTTCGTAAACTTGTCAACCCGACCCCTCCAACCAGTTCGTAGTGAAGGTAGATGCTTCTGACACTGGGGTGGGGGCAGTATTATCTCAACGGGTGGGTGCAGACAACAATCTTCATCCTTCTGCGTTTTTCTCACGTCGGCTTACACAGGCTGAGGGGAATTATGATGTGGGGGATAAAGAATTGCTAGCCATTAAGCTTGCGTTGGAGGAATGCAGGCACTGGTTGGAGGGGGCAGCTCAGCCGTTTGTGCTCTGGACTGATCATAAGAAACTGTCTTATCTCTGGACTGCAAGACGGTTGAATCCTACGCAGGCGTGGGGGTCCCTGTTTTTTGACCCGGTTTGACTTTGTAGTTTCTTATCGCCCTGGCTCCAAGAACGTCAAACCAGATGCCCTTTCCCGGCAACAGGAACCTGCTGTGGGGAACCAGCAGCCTGCGAATGTGATACTTACTTCCTGTGTTCTGGGTGCACTCTCTTGGCAGCTGGAGTGGGACATCAAGGTAGCACAAAACAATGAGCCAAACCCTGGAAAGGGTCCTCCTGACAGACCTTTTGTGCCTAGGGCCGTAAGGAGTCAGGTCCTTCAATGGGCTCATGTTTCTCGTCTGTCCTGCCACCCGGGAGTCCGTAGAACCATCTCCTTTCTACGTCGCCGGTTCTGGTGGCCCAGTCTGGCTGACGACACCAAGGAGTTTGTTTCTGTCTGCTTGGTCTGCGCTCAGAACAAGGTCCGTAATCTTCCACCTGCTGGACTTCTTCATCCCTTGTCAGTTCCAAGCTGCCCGTAGTCCCACATAGCACTAGACTTTGTAACCGGCCTTCCCCCCTCTGCTAGTAAAACTGTAATCATGACAGTTCAAGTCAATTCAATTTTATTTGTATAGCCCAAATTCACAACAACTGTCGTCTTGATGGGCTTCGTATCGGTAATTGAAAAAGTTAAACATAAAATCAAAAGGATCATTAATACATAGAATTCAATAGGAAAATACTAAACTGAACTAACAAACTGACTATGCTAAACTGGACATCCCTGCCCTTAGACCCCCGTTCGCGGTAAGGAAAAACTCCTAAAAAAAACGGATTCCGGAAAAAACGAAGAAACCTCAGGGGTGTCCACATGAAGGAGGGAAGAGGCAAGTTACCTGAACTCATAGAGAAGAATTAACTTATCTAACTCTACAAATACATATTTAAAGTCCAGCAGACGAGCTTCATCCAGCCGGAGTTGGGGGGACAGTCGAGGGCACGAGTCGAGCCGGAGACAGGATCCACAGTCAGGTGTAGGAGCAGGAGCAGAGACAAGGTACACGGCGAGGTACAGAGCAGAGACGAGCCAGAGGCAGGATCCACAGCCAGGTGTAGAAGCAGTAGTAGAGGTGAGTCAGAGACAAGGTACACGGTCAAGTACAGGAGCACGGATGAGCCAACTGGAATCTGGACGCACTCCCACTCCCTAGGATGCGAGAGGGAAAGAGGGACAGTTCATGAATCGCACTGCACCAAACAGAGGCATGGAGAACTAACGATGAATACTGATCAAGAATAGAGGAGAAAAGGAGGGTAGAAGTAGATGAGAAAAGAGGACAGAACCCCAGTGCACCATAGCTATCCCCAGCTTCAACTTCTAGCAGCCTACTAACAACAAATTGTTATTGTTATTAAGTTTAATTTAAACACATTAACATTAAGTAAAATAATCTCTGAATACTAACTAGTCTGTTAATAAGCCTGTCCAAAGAGGACTGTTTTCAGTCTAACTTTGAATGTAGAAACTGTGTCGGCCTCTCTTACATGAGCTGGGAGCTTATTCCATAAAACAGGGGGTTGGTGGCTAAACACTCTACCTCCAACCATACTTTAACTAATTTTAGGAACCACAAGGAGTCCTGCATTTTGCGAGCGAAGTGTTCTGTTTGGGTGATAAGGGACTATGAGGTCCTTAATATAGGACGGGGCCATACCATGTAAGGCCTTACAGGTAAGCAGGAGGATTTTGAACTTGATTCTAGAATCAACTGGGAGCCATTGAAGTGAAACTAACACAGGAGTGATGTGATCTCTTCTGTTAGTTCCTGCTAACAATCTAGCTGCTGCGTTCTGAACAAGCTGGAGACTTCTTAACCCTCCTGTTATGTTGCGGGTCAAATTGACCTGTTTTAAAGTTTGAACATCTAGGAAAACTATTTAAAAGTTTTTTTTCAGCATGAAACTTCTTCTGCTTGCCTTTAGTGTAATCAACATATATTATGAATTTGGTTCTTCTCACATATTTGCAACCCCCTCCTGCATGTTTCTATCACATAGATACTGTTCGGGTCAATTTGATCCGGCAGTCAAACTGGAGGTACAAGGATGTGTCATTATTAGTAGTATTCCTTTATTTGCAGCTGTTAGACATACTTCGCCCCAGTCATACACGTAGACACACACGCACACGCACACCCACACACACGCGCGCACACACACACACACACACCCACACACACACACACACACACAGGTGCATAGGTGTTATGACTTTTGACAGGAACCATTTATGTTCTCGCGGGAAAACTCAACCCACATTCAGTGGACACTCAAAAGGGGAGGGGCAAAACATATAAAGATTCTCTGCATAGGATTCCTTCCAACATTACACTCTGTCAGGCAGACCTTTACAAAATGAGCAGCAGAAGCAGAAAGATGACAGCCCAGGAGGCTCTGGAAGTCATCACTAATCATGATCAGAAGAAGACTATCTTGAGCTAAATTCTGATTCTAATGATTCTGATTTTGAACCAGATGAGGGAATTGTTATTCCTGTTCCTCCAAGCAAGACATTCATATCAAAGAATGGTGAAATACATTGGTCTTCATCCTCAAATATGCGTCAGACAAACCTGTCTGGAGAAAACATAATAAAGACAGTGCCAGGGCCCACTAGGATGGCAGTGACTCATGTGACCATGTCAATTCAATTCAATTCGTATAGCCAAAATTCACAACAACAGTCGTCTCAATGGGCTTTGTATCGGTAATTGAAAAAGTAAAACACAAAATCAAAAGGATCATGAATACATAGCATTCAATAGGAAAATACTAAATTGAACTGACTAAACAGACTAAACTAAACGGTTATCCCTGCCCTTAGACCCTCCTTCTCTGTAAGGAAAAAGTCCTAATAAAAAAACGGATTCCGGAAAAAACAAAGAAACCTCATTGTTGCCCACATGAAGGAGGGATCCTCCCCCAGGACGGACAGGCGATTTACCAGAACCAGAACATAGAGAAGAATTAATTTATCTACCTCTACAACTACATATTTAAAGTCCAGCAGACAAGTTTAATCCAGATGGAGTTGGGGGGACGGCTGGGGGCGCGAGTCGAGCTGGAGACAGGATCCAGGTCAAGGCAAGCATGACCTGTGCGAAATGTGCAAAATTAATTTGCACAAAGCACAGTGTGATGACTGGTCACTCTTGTGCTGTGTAGATGTACAAAAAACGCACAACTTCATATTGCAATTGCTTGTCTGTTGTGTTGTGATTTTGTTTTTTTCTGGTTCACAGTACATGTATGTAAAACAAAATTTCAAGATTATGTTTCAATGTTATGTAAAACTATTGTTTTTTATATGTTAGTCTTTCAAAAGTAATACAGTAGTGAAAAATTTGAAAAAAGTTTGAACATGTATATTTTTAAGAAAAACGAGTGAATTATCAAATAATTGAACCACTTCCTGTTAGTGGTAAGGAACACCATTTCACTAAGTTTTGATAGAACAATAAGTAATGGAGTTAGTAATGAAATATTCACACTGCTTGTTAGGATTTTTTGGGTTTCAGACATCTTTTAATTAATAAAACATGCACCGGGTCAAATTGACCCAGGAACATCATCTCTGTTCCTCACAAATGAACATAACAGGAGGGTTAAGGAACTTTTAGGACATGGTGCTAACAAAGAGTTACAGTAATCCAGTTTAGACGTAACAAACGCATGGATGAGTTTTTCAGCATCACTCTTAGAAAGTATATTTCTGATCTTAGCAATATTCCGCAGGTGAAAAAAGGTAGTTCTACACGCCTGAGATATGTGAGCCTTAAATGATAAATCCTGGTCAAATAAAACCCCAAGGTTTCTAACTGTGGAATTGGGGGCTATACTTATGCCATCCAGGGAGACTATCTGAGAAGACAGAACCTCTCTGAGGTTTTTAGGACCTAGTATAATGACCTCTGTTTTTTCTGGGTTCTAGAGGAGTTCATTAATTGTCATCCAGGTCTTGATGTCTCTGATACAGGCATTCAATTTCTCTATATTATCATTCTGGTCAGATTTAATGGATAAATACAACTGCGTATTGTCAGCATAACAATGATAATTAATGCTGTTTCCTGATTATGTTTCCTAGGGGTAACATATGTATTATAAACAGGATGGGTCCTAAAACTGAGCCCTGTGGGACTCCGTAGTTAACTAAAGTGCACTGAGAGGAATGCCCATTTACATTAACGAACTGATACCTTTTGGATAAATAGGATTTAAACCACTGGAGGGCAGATCCTCTGATCCCTATGCCATGCTCTGATCTTTGGAGTAAAATACTGTGGTCGATAGTGTCAAAGGCTGCACTGAGGTCTAACAGGACCAGAATAGAAAGTAGTCCCTTTTCTGAGGCCAATAACAAGTCATTAGAGACTCTAACTAATGCAGTTTCCGTGCTGTGGTGAGGTCTAAACCCCGACTGAAAGTCTTCAAAGTCGCTGTTGTCCTGTAGGTGGCAGTAAAGCTGCCTAACTAAAACTCTTTCCAGGATTTTAGAAATAAAGGGGAGGTTTGATATTGGTATATAGCTGGCCAAGTTGCTAGGATCAAAACTGTGCTTTTTCAGAAGAGGTTTAACAACTGCATATTTAAAAGACTGTGGCACGTTACCCGTTTCCAAAGAGGTATTTATTATCGTTAATATGCAATCATTAATTAGGGAAAGGTTTCTTTAAAAAGTCTAGTGGGAATTGGGTCTAACAGACAAGTTGAGGATTTGGAGGACGTAATAATTGATGCCATTTCCGCTTGATCCACAGCAGTGAAGCAGTCTAATGTCACAGAGGTTTCTATGGATGCCTCCACTTTTGCCGCTTCAGCCTGCTCTGGGCTGATACTAGGAATAACTTGATTCAACTTATGTCTAATATTTGAGATTTTACTATCGAAAAATGTAAGAAAATCATTAGAGCTGAGAGAAACAGGAACATGTGGTTCTACTGAGCTCTGAGTTAATCTAGCAATAGTGCTAAAAATAAATCTTGAAGTATGTCCATTCTATGATATAAAGGTTGAATTATACTGGCTTCTAGCTCTACGCAGAGCTTTTTTTTTATAATTTAAGATGCCATGTTTCCAGGAATTCAGAGACTGCTCTGAACCGGAGCGGCGCCATTCTCTTTCCAACTCACGGGTTACTTGTTTAAGAGAACGTGTTTCAGTGTTAAACCACGGTGCTACTCGGTTTTGTCTAACGAACTTAGGTTTCAGGGGGGCAACAACATCGAGTGTACTCCTGAGGGCTTGAAAGGCATCATTAACAAACTGGTCATTTATACAAGGACTGATGCCATGGGAGCTGGACTCAAGGCCCGTACACACCGGGACGAATATTCGCCAGCCGTAATTCGCCAGCGTTTTTCAACACGTGTTTTGTGTTCACACCCAGGCGATTTTCGCTGACGATGAGCCGAGCGAACATGCAATTTCATTCCCTGACATTAGATGGCGCTTAATGTAAATCAGAAATACCCCTGTACAGAAGGTGGCGCTGCGCAACTTTACGCATCTTAAAGTTGCTTTTGAAGGAAAAAGAAATCTGTCGCTTTGAGATTTCTTCCATGCGTGTTTTTATTGTCCCTAACAAATAGCTCTAAACAAAATAAAACAGATTGATCTGGGTTCCCAAATCCAATGCCTGCAAAACGTAAGAAGTTACATTCGAACTTACATGCAGCTTGTCTGGGACAAAGCTTCTTCCAAAGCATGGCCCTTTTAAGATGTGGTCCGAGTCCCTCCTCCTGAAAACATCATGGCGGCCGAATCTCCGCCTCTGGTCACTAGAGATTGGCTGACAGAGGAGCCCACCTACTTCCTTCAGCCCATACTTGGAATCACAGCATCTGTTAGAGAAGCCAGCCCACTTCCTTAAGTCCATACTTGGAATCACAGCATCTGGTCTCTGGGGAGCCATTTCACAGATGGACACAGTATGGAATCCCCATGAGGTCCAACACAGGTGGCAGGATCTTTCACCACAGTCAGTCATAAAGCTTTGTTCTTCACAGGAGAGCGGGCGCCTGCAGAGGTTCCCATACATTGAATCAGCCCCAGAGATGATCAATTTATGGTCCATGTCAGACCTACAGCCCAGCCTTCCAAATGGCCTTAGAAGTGTCCCTGCAGGGGGTGAGCTTGGAGCTGAAGTCAAAACCTTCTCACATATGCAACTTAAGGAAGCTTTTTCAAAGTTCAAAGGACAGAAACAACACACACTAATAAAACTAAACTTCAGTGAGACAGAAAAACATAATAAAATGAAGACAACAAATATATATTCCTTCACTTTTCACTCAGAAGAAGTGAATTTACGCGCTTGTCAGAATCAAACAAAGAAAACATGAATATTTCCAGCACGAGTAGCTCTAGCTCCAGTTCCAGCGATGAAGAAATTATTGTTCTGTAGAATGATGAAAGACGCCGGGAAAGACATCGATTTTGGGTACATCCCATAGTTACGAGAAGAGAAGAACATGGGGAGTTTTATCGACTGGTACAAGAGCTGAAAATGTATCATGAACATTTTCTGGGATATTTTAGAATGTCCGTCAGTGAGTGCATCTTCTTCGTCTAATTTCTTCGCGGCAGTGTAGATGCTACTTGGCGAATATCTTCTTTGCCGTGACGTATGTGTGTCAGCAAGACAGTTTTGTGTTCGAGCGCCCCCAAGTTGTGTTTTACTGTAACTTCAGAAGCTTCAGACACGTGTGCAAAAGCGCCATTCTCATTGGTCTTATAGTTTTTGACGCGGTGCGTCAAACCAAAAAAACGAACCCGAGGCGTTTTTTAAAAAATGACACTTTTACGCGTGGCGTTTTTTTGCGTCAGTGTGCACACTCACATTGGTGCCCTTTGTTTAGTCACGAGGCGTTAAACGTCGGCGAATATCGCGCGCGAAATTCGTCCCGGTGTGTACGGCCCTTCAGAGTATTTTCTCAGAATGTCACTAAGTACTGGTTGAACTGTGAGTTTAAACTCAGACACAGATACGGTTCTTCTAAGCTGTTTCTTATTTACTAGGGCAGTAGCGTGTTCTAATGTAAACTTGAGTCTTCCTGTTTGGCTGATTTATAGACAACATGATGCTTTCAAAGGAGTTATACCTTTTTTCAACTCAGTTGTGGACCGTTTCTCAAAAGTGGCCCACTTTGTGGCCTTGAACAAGCTGCCTTCTGCCACAGAGACTACCAAACTTGTTATGACCTATGTGTTCAGGTTGCATGGCATTCTAGTGGACATGGTGTCGGTTCGGGGTCCACAGTTTATTTCCCATGTGTGGAAGGCTTTCTGTGCAGCTTTCGGTGCCACAGCCAGCCTCTCCTCGGCCTTCCACCCCCAGTCTAATGGTCAGGCCGAAAGACCCAACCAGGACCTAGAGGTGACCCTCCGGTGTGTCTGTTCTCACCGCCAGACCTCCTGGAGCTCCCTGCTTCCTTGGATTGAATACGCCCACAACTCGCTAACCTCATCTGCTTCGGGTATGTCCCCTTTTGAATGTTCCCTGGGCTATCAACCCCAGCTGTTCCCTGAGTAGGAGGTGGCAGTCCAACATCTTTACCACCACTGCAGATGCATGTGGAGTGAGGCACGTGCTGCCCTGCTTTGCTCATCGACTTCAAATAAGAGGCTGGCTGATCGACATCGCGCTCCTGCACCTACTTACTCACCAGGTCAGTCCGTCATGCTATTCACAGCCAATATAAAGCTCCGGACTGAGTCAGAGAAACTGTCACCCAATTGGCCCTTTTGAGGTGGTGAAGGTCATCAACCCTGTGGCAGTGAAACTATGTCTACCAAGGACCCTGCGCATTTACCCCGTCTTCTATGTTTCACAAGTTAAAGCTCATGTCACAAGTCTATGGAAGTTTTTCTGTGCCATCAGATTCTGAATATTTTTAACCCTTGAATTTTCATTCTGAATTTTTAATTTTCATTCTGAATTTTTATAACTTTTGAATTTTCATTCTGAATTTTTATAACCCTTGAATTTTCATTCTAAATATTTTTTAACCCTAACATTTGATCTCCCAAAAATTCAATGTAAAAAAATTCGACGTGGAAGACGCTGCTTCTTTTGTGCCACTAGCACAACTAGTCGATCTAAGAACACATCAATATCCAGCCAATCAAGTCATGAGAACGACATGACGTCAGCGTTCGGTACGTTTTACAGAAGTCCAAAAGATGGCAGCAAACTCGGCAGGCGGTTCATCGGTGAGTCATTAATCCTTTATATCTCCCTATTATCGTCTCATTGACGTCGGCTAATAGAGCACAAAAACGTGCATCTTTTGTTGATATTTTATTTTTTCAATTTTTCCTGCCGCGAACTATGTGTCAACTTTCAGCTTCCGGGTTCAGGACGTTATTGCTTAGAACGGACCAGAGAAGCGGTTTCCAACTATAGAGCGAGATGATTTTCTAATGTGCTTTTATTTTTGTTGTGATAATTATTGAGTTCATGTTCGCTCATAATTTTCTAAGTCCATACATGTGGCCAGTGCTTTATTCTTTGCCGAATTTACCCGTAATAACTTAGGGTTAGGCTAATATGTGTCAAAAACCTTTAGCTTCGGATGAACTTACATTCAACGCCGAAATGTGCATCTTGGCTGCAGGTAAATATGTGGGAATAGAATCCGCCTTTTTTCTGGACGTGACTTCTCACTGTCCCAAAGCCGATCCTCTGATTGGAGACACAGTTCTCCGAGTCCACTCATGCAGAGCCGGCGGACAGAGACTGCGGTCAGAAGTCTCCTTTTTGCAACAATAAAGAAAACTCAGATATGATAACCGGCATTATGTTAATGGGAAAATAAAAAAAACAAATTGTTTTTTTTTTTATTTTAATTTGAAAAACGAATGATGGATGGATTGTTGTTGCTGTAATGCCTTCAGGTGCAGAGCGGGGGCATACCCCAAAACAATAAGTCACAGGCTTCTGTTTCAGTAGTTGCAAGGAGGCAAAATAAAAATTTTCATGTCTATATTTAGGAGTTATTGACAATACAAGCTGGAAATCTGCAAATGTCCGTCAGATTTAACAAGACTCTAATTCTGTCTTTTTTTTTCTTTATCTCTCTTCTAGGAACTTCTACAACATATTTTTGAGAGACTTCGCTCCCGTTTGGAACATGTTCTTCAACGCTTACCCCTAGATCTGGACTTCTTAGACTTCATTTGCACTCAAGAACATGTATTTTTAAATGCTTTGTCTAGTCAGTTAACAGTCTGTCCTGCTATTTTAGAGGAACTGACACATCTGCAAGGACTTATTAGTACTGAAAAAGAAAGAACAAACAGTTGCATTGCTGTTGTGCAATGGGAGCAGGGTCCAGCTGGGCGACAACGAATGGCGCTATCCTCAGACTACCTTTGTAGCCTTCTGGAACTTAATCTTCCGGTCACATGCATAGCCAAACTCTTGGGTATGTCCAGAAGAACAGTTTACAGACGTATGAATGAATCTGATCTTTCAGTGAAAGGACTATATAGCACCATGTCAGATGAAGACTTGGATCAGTGTGTCAGAGAAATAAAATCCAGGCAGCCTAATTCTGGGTATCGAATGATGAAGGCTCTGCTGCAAGCCCAAGGACATAGAGTGCAGTACAACAGAGTCAGAGCATCCATGCATCGTGTAGACACTTCAGGTGTCCTGTCACGTATGGTCCATCTAGGATGCATTGCTCGACGAACGTACTCTGTTCCAGGCCCCATGTCCTTGATACACATAGATACCAACCACAAACTAATACGGTATGTTATTTCTGAATTATATATTCTTGATAACGTGAACCTTAATGCAAAGTTTGCGTTGAAATACAGTTGCAAATGATATGCATGTTATTTGATCAAGTGCTTTGTTGATGTTACTTACCATGCAGCACAAAAAAAACACATTTGAGTTATATTTAACTTTTTTGGTTTAAAAAAAATAATCCTTTCTTTTCCCTTTTTCCTACTTTCAGCTACAGCATTGTCATTTTTGGTGGCATTGATGGTTTTTCACGCAAAGTAAGCACACTTGTCAATAAAAACACAGTTGTTTAGATGCTTATTCCTCATAAAGGTGTTTTTTACTGTTCTTCAGATAATGTATCTTGGTACAGCATCCAACAATCTGGCAGCAACTACACTATCTTTCTTCCAAAGGGCAGTTGAAAAGTTTGGTTTTCCTCTGAGGTTAGGAGGTATTTTTTAATTCCAATTTGACATTTAACCAATATTTTCTAAGCACCATTACATATTGTGTGCTTTTTTAATTCACTATATTAGGGTACGTGCTGATCACGGGGGAGAAAACGTAGACGTTGCACAACTTATGTTTACGGTCCGTGGCACTGGAAGAAGCAGCTTCATTTCTGGAAAAAGTGTTCACAACCAAAGGTTTGTTTGTTTTAAGAACCCGATATGTGAGTGTTTTTTTTGTACAAGTAGTAATAGGACAACTGCACTGTCAAAGCATGTGCTACTTTAAGTTGGATTTTAACACACAATTCATTATAAGAAAAATTTATAAATTTAACACAAATCTTGTATGGGTTTAAGGTCTGGAGATTTCAATGGTCAATTCATATGTAAAAATGATTGCCCGAACCACTTTTAATTGTTTAGGTCTGTCGTGATCTTGGACTAGCATGTTATGTTTTTGTTCATATAACTTTTCCTGTGATATTATGGATCACATCAGAATCAGAAATACTTTATTGATCCCACATGTGGGAAATTTGTTTGTCACCATAGCAACTGACAGCAGAGGGAGAAAAAAAAGGCTAAGAATAATATAAAAAAAAGAACAAAGAAACTGTAGCATAAATGCAAACAAGGTAGTATAATTTAAAAAGCTATTTACAGAACAGTGCATGTTCAAGTGTTCATTTAAAAACACAATTTTTGCAATTTCCTACAGAAGATTTATAATGGAATACTCCATTTACTGAATCACTGTTTTTGTAATGACCTAGGATTGAGCGGCTCTGGAGAGATCTGTGGGTTGCTGTGACCAGCACATACTACAACGTTCTCCACCACCTTGAAGAAGAGGGATTCCTCAGCATTGCCAGTGTTCAACACCTCTTCTGCTGCCACTATGTATTTTTTACCACGTATACAGGAGGACCTGGACACTTTCTGCAGTGGTTGGGATAATCATCCTTTAAGAACAGAAAGTAACATGACTCCTAACCAGCTGTGGGTACTGGGTCGTGCACGTCATCCCATTCCCGAACAAGAGAACATGGAGGTATATACGAATATATAGATAACTTTGTGATGTTGGTTTGTTTGCTCTTTACCATTTATTTATTTCTGTGGCTTGCATACCTCAGGGCATGGAGATTCCACATATTGAGTGGGAGGAGAGTGGACTTCCTCATCAGGACCATTCAGACGTCGTTGTGCCAAACATCAACTGCCCACTGACAGATGAACAAATGGCAGCTTTAAGAAGTGCAGTTGACCCAAGAGCTGAATCAGACTCCTTTGGCTCTGATGTTTACATTGCAGCTGTTCAGTTTTGTGAACATTTTTTTCCACAATAAAGGAAAAAAAATCTGTTAAGAGGCCAGTGGGATCAGTTTCATCAGTGGTTTATTTGAGAGCAAAATCTCAATCTTTTTTTTTTAACAAAAACAGTAAAACACGTGACATTCAATGCCACAACAAACTTCCTGATCTTAACAAAACCTTTTTTTAAGAACATAAAACAAACCCAAGAATTTACAGGAGCCCAAATCCTGTATGACAAGTCTCAATACAGGCAAGGAGATCACATCTGAAAGATCTGTAGTCTCTGTAATGACCTGGAATTTTTAAGGTCTCATAGCATGTGGAGGCTGTGGGATAGCTGCTTCTGACAATCTCCACAGACAGGCTCTTCGGTAAAATCTCCCATCCAGTCCAAAATTTGGCTAAATTCATCAATTCAACTGCCGTTCCTGTAAACATAAATGAAGCAAAATCCAGAATAAAGATTATGTTTCAATTTATTTGTCAAAAAAAATTTAACTTTACAATTCTTAAACTGTGTGTCAGTGTAGCTTTAAGGCTAATTTGGAAAAATATGTATTTAACAGACGTAATTACACTTACTGGACAAATAAGAGTAACATAATCATGTTAATGTTTTCATTCATGAATGTTAAGGTTTTCTTTCTGGAATTGATATTTTTTTATAAATTCAATTCAATAGCAGCCAGGTAAAACTTTTTTAGCACTCCCATTTATGAAAGAAACGTACCATTTTTAATGAACTCCTGAAGATACCCCTTGATGCGGCTTTTGGTTTCAGCAGACCATCATCTTCATCTTCCTCCTCCTTTGGCCAACTGATGCGTTGAAGAAATATCTGTAATAGGATAAAAGTATTAAACATGTTGGAACAATTTTAACTTCAATATATAGTATCCCCCCCCCCCCAATTCACAGGGGTTAAGGACCAGAGACACCTGTTAATACGCCAAATTTGAGAATGCCAATACCACATTTATTTTGTAAAAAGCATGAAAATTCTCAACAAAGTGAATTTTTTAAGAAAATGGTAGAAGTACAAATCCTAACTGAGGTCACTGGCAAATATGTACCTCAGGACAAATGTCGCCTGTTCTTTCACTTGGAAAAATCAAGGCTGCAGTTTCAGGTCGCTTGGTAAGCACTGTCCACACTGGAGTCTCTTTAAGCCCTCGTCTCAGCTGTTTAATTTGCCTTGTGACACGTCCAATGACCTACAAACAAACAGATTTAAACAAACAATTTATAAACAAACAAACAAATTATAGTTGGTGATGGCACAGTTGTTAAGTAGAGAATTTGGAATTGTCACTTCATTTCATAAAACCTGGTCTGGAGTCTAATGATGCTAAAAAACAAGCTCTCATAAAGGATGTCATACATTTTCTATCATGGCTTTGCTAATTTTTTTATAGAAGGTCTGGTAGTTTATTTAGAAGGAAAAGCAAAAATACTATACTCAGGCATCCATGATATTTAAATAAAAAGATTCTGCCAAAAAAAAAAACATTTTCACTCACAGCATGGATCAACAGCTTCTCAAAAAGCCATTTTTTATTGCTCTCTGTCAAGCAAGGAAGGTCCCACGCATAGGCCAATTCCTGAACCCTTGCTCTTTCAGCATCAGAAAGTGCATTGTCCCCTTCAAGCTTAAAATAAAATAAAAAGTTAAGATCTAGCGCAAAACGTGATATTAAAAAATAAGTGTAGTTCAGATATTAAAACACACTTCTCAGAACCTAAGAACAAAAATTTTGAAAAAATTGAAACAAAAATTACAAGCTCGATTTTCTCTCTGATGTCCAGGTCTGCGCAGTCCTCCAGTGTAACGGTTGCCGTTTCAGGGCTCCCACCAAGTAGGACATGGACAACAGCGGGGCTGAGCCCAGACAAGCAGGGTCCTTCATGTATGAAGGAGTGGCCAATCATTCTCCCTGCCACCAGGAACATGTTACTCTCCACGAGAAAGTGAGAGGCTGAGGGAACTAAATGGCCAGGTGGTCCTTCAAAAAGGCATGTAACATTGGAATTTGCTGTTCAAGACATTAAAATGAAAAATTAATTAAGTTATAGGTTAGTCTTTCATACGATTTGGAAGGAGGCATAATGTTATGTGCTTACCAAAATTGATGCAAAATCCAGATTTCAGTTTCTCCATACATGTGGAGATAAAGTAACGAGTGACTCCCTGTCCAACAGCAGTATCCCCTTTAATACAAAGGTGAGGTTTTAAAAATTGAGCAAACAGTAAATATGTTTTCTTTTGTAGTAAAATTGCTGTGACATCCATTTACATGTACCTTCCAGTCTGCAATTCAGGGGACGTGCCCACTCTACATTAGGCCGCTTGTAAAATAAAACAAGGGCCAAATCCTGTTGAGCTGGGGTCTGTCTCAGGTCCATGCTCAAAACCAATGGACTTTCCCTTTCATGAATACGGCGATAAAAACTTGCACATGCAGACATGGCTTTTATGGGGTCACTGATGGTTAGCCAACCTATAAAAATAATCAAAAAATAAACGAATGAAGTGGTGGTTTATTTAAACCACATGTCAAGCGTCAAATCTTAAAGGCATGTCACTTTTGCTTGGATGTTAAATTAGTTCACCTTACATTTGAACATCACTGTAACAGTAAACCATGAGTCGGGAGTACAGCAATATTACAAAAAAGGTTACCTTCTGCAACTACTGCATTGTACTAACCATGAGCTACACCTACCATCACTGACAGTTGAAGTTCCAGATGGTCCTGGAACTGCAGTTTGCTCCTCCTCACTGACAGTACCTTCAAGTATTCTTTCATTTCCTGCACTACTCACATAGTTCTTTCTGTTACACTTCGGACAAATAGGTTTAATGTAGAGTAAAAACTTTCAATAGCAAGAAGTTAATAATTACCTTTCTCCACATGAAGAAGCATGCTCCTCGATGAAGTCAGTGGAAAACATTTCCGTGCATAGAGGACATTGCTGCAATGCTGAAGAAATCAAAAGTTACAAACTGAAATAAATTTCCACTGCAAGTTTTAAACAACTAGTTTCTAAATTTGCTGTAGTCACAGTGTGTTTACAAAAGATTACAAAAAATTCTTACATTTGTTCACCACTGGTCCATTGGCATCCACACCAGCACAAGACTGGATGTGTACTGTGAGAAGTTGAAGGGGAACTGCTTCTGTACACTTCTGACATGTGGCTTTGGGCATGCTGCTGAATGCCTTATCAGTTGGGTGAAGAGGGTCGGTGCTGAGCTCTTCTTGTATTGGCGCTATGAATAACGTTGCATTGCCATTCTTATTTGCCAATTTTAAGATCTTGCCTGTGTATCCGGTGCTATCAGGTGCCACTAAAGAGAGTTTTCGGCTCCCCCATCCGCCTGTATAAAACATTTAAGGAAAATTAGGCTATAAAACTTAGATAGTTACATTAATACTTTAAACACACTAAAAAACTTAAGGCCAATTTGATTACTGTTTGAGTACTATCAAAAACAAAATAATCTAAAGCAATCTTAAGGATAAAAAAATATACCCAACTTTGTTATTAGGAATTAAGATGTCATATGTATACAATTACAAATAAATATTATATTTTCAAAACTTCTTCAGGTGTATCAATATGCAAAAGTGATGAAATGGCACTGGAATAGAAACTCAATATTTCCCACCTCGACACTTGTACACCAACCAACCACCAGTAACTGCTGCCAGTTTTGGAAACAAAACATTGAGGGCTTCACACAGCTGTAAACAAACATTATATACATTATTAACTTAATTAAGGATAAAAAAAAAAGTACTCTTATATAATTGTAATAACTTTGTTTTTTTATTTCTTAGATGTCAAACTGAGGGAGTTACCAAATAGATATTGAAAATAGACACACAAACATGACAATTTGCATCTTATTACCTCATCATGTGTTGTGCTTTCATATAGTTGAGCAGTCCTGCGACCCAACCCTGCCTGCAGGTGGACTATCTGCTCTTCTTCAGATGGACTTCTCTCATATTGTTTAGGCAACAAGTGAAAGACCACTTCCAATGGTTTAATTTTCTTTGCAGGGATATAACTTGCTGCAGGAAAGCGCCGCTTTCCTCTTCCACGGGCAAAGATACCTGGAAAGGACCTTTAAAAAACAAAAGAACAAAGATGTGTGACTAAAAAACACTATTATAACAATTTTATTTGAAGATTGACATATGAAACAGATGAACAACATAAAGCTTGCTATGACGTAATAACCTGACATGGTGAGTCAAAAGTCTAGACACATCTCATTATGAAAGTGTAGAAATGTCAACACCCATGATTTCTTTATGTTATATAAACATTTAGAACAAGAACTTTTGCGTTGTAAATTGGTGGTATTGTAGTTAGCACAACCACCTCATGTGAAAAAAACAAAAACAAATTTTCTTAACCTTTTACCTTGGGCAATAAATATGGAGCCATAAATGTTTTGTATTGGTCGAGCATAACGGTATTTGCTCAGTTGTGCATAACCTTAAATTGGACTAACTGGGTGGCAAACATTTGTTTAACAAAATAATTTCCCATTGCTATTAAGAGCATGTGAGCCACATTCAGCTGAGGAGCTGCAGGAGTGAAACCAACTAAAAGAAAGAGAGGCAAAAAGAGGCAAGAAAAAAAAGGCAAAAGAGGGCTTGTCTAGATATGTTCAGCACCCCCCATTGTCGTGCCTGTTTTTGTCACTACAGAAAAACTACCAACACAAAAAGGTTGAAATGAATGAAAACACAGTTCCGTTCAAGTTTACCGTGTCATTTCCATCTGAACAGATGGTCTTTCTGGTCCAGTGTTGTTAGTGTGGCTGCCTTGCCTCTGCTCCCTATACAATGCAAACATATTCATTAATCAGATAAGGCTTGACCTCGAATTTAATAATCAAAAAAAAAGGCAGAGATGAAAACCTCTGGTTTAATACTCAACCCTTCAGTGTGAGTAGTAACACCAGAGTTAGTGCTCTGGTGTCTCCCAGATGATGTTACCAGGTGCAGTAAGCGTTGGATTGACTGCACAATTTCACTGTTATCACTCTAACACAAAACACAAATACACAAATTTAGCCCACGGATGGAAACATAAAATATTAGCGTTATTTATTTTGTAGTCCATAAACGCAGTGCTTCTCAATTATTTTTTGCGCACGCCCCACTATTTGAGAAGCACTGCAGATTAACGCAAAATATAAGGAGATGGTAGTCGCTATCTAGCTATATACGTGGTCTTTCACGTTAGCAAAAAAGCTAACACAAGGCGGGAAAATTAAAAAAACATAAAAAATATTTTGTCATTTATTATATAAATTTGAAAAATAGATGAGTGGTTCATGTAACATTGCTTTGTTTTTATTTTAAGTTGAAAAACGAATGAACAAGTGATACACGTATTGTTTCTTTTACATACGCATACCAGAGTTAGCGGTCTGATTCTGTCTGACCCACGACCAGGTGCAGCAGCAGTCACTAAGCGCGGGATTAATAACTGCACAATTTTTTTTCACCGTGATTCGCGGCGGGAAAAATAGCGAGAACACAAATTTGAAAAAATAAAATATCAACAAAAGATGCACGTTTTTGTGCTCTATTAGCCGACGTCAATGAGACGATAATAGGGAGATATAAAGGATTAATGACTCACCGATGAACCGCCTGCCGAGTTTGCTGCCATCTTTTGGACTTCTGTAAAACGTACCGAACGCTGACGTCATGTCGTTCTCATGACTTGATTGGCTGGATATCGATGTGTTCTTAGATCGACTAGTTGTGCTAGTGGCACAAAAGAAGCAGCGTCTTCCACGTCGAATTTTTTTACATTGAATTTTTGGGAGATCAAATGTTAGGGTTAAAAAATATTTAGAATGAAAATTCAAGGGTTATAAAAATTCAGAATGAAAATTCAAAAGTTATAAAAATTCAGAATGAAAATTCAAAGGTAAAAAAAATTCAGAAAGAAAATTCAAGGGTTAAAAATATTCAGAATCTGATGGCACAGAAAAACTTCCATACAAGTCTGCTGCAATTGTCTCCCCCTCCACCACCTCCTCCACCTCTAATTAATGGTCAGCCTGTCTACGATGTGCATTGCCTGTTGGACGTCAGGCGCAAGGGATGGGTCTTCAGTACCTAGTGGACTGGGAGGGATACGGGCCTGAGGAAAGGTCCTGGGTCCTATCCTCCTTGATTCTGCCCCTTGAGGGAGAGGTACTGTGAGGTATTGGGGCCAGGGCGGTTTTTGTTCTGCTTTTATTTTGTTACTTTCAGTTTCTCACATGTCCTCTCATTTCAGGTGTCTTGATTTCTCCCCAGTGTAATTGTCCCTCAGTGTCATCACCTGTTCTCCCTGATGTGCGCACCTGTTTGTAATTGTTAATCCGTCCTCATTTTTATAGTCTGCGTCTCCCTTGGACTTGTTGCCGGATTGTTGGTGCGTTTCTCAGCGTTACGAGTAATTTTTTCATTCGAGTAGGTCTACCAATTAAATTTGGACTTTATCTTTATAGATCATGCGTCCTGCGTTTGTGTCCACATGGCATCCCTGACATCAAGGGTTGTCACTTGGGGCGGTGTTCAGGGGGTGTGTGTCACTCGGGGACAGTTACCTTTCTGGTTGATCTGAGTGGCTGGAAATTGCATGATAAATCCGGCGAGGTAGCAGGGCGGGACTTTAATTTTTTTAGAGGTATTTATAGAAAAAAACAGCGGCTATAATGTGGATAAAAACGGTAACAAATTCAGTGATTTTCACGAGAAAAACTTACAGCACATAAACCCGCTGAACTTTTCTCCCTTGTCTTGGGTTGTTGGTTAACATTTTCCATGTTACATCTGTCGTTTCTTGTGCAATTAAAAAAACAGGGGTGGCGAACAACTTTGACACAAAGCTGAAATTTTTAACTGTGATAGTCAAAGAGCCACACCACGCACTGACCTGCCAAGACATAAACACACAAACACACAATTAAAGCCATGTTATTTCCAATAACACACTCCTTTCCTTACAATAAAACAGCACCTGATTAAAGGGCGCAGTTTCAATGATGGGTGTTTTTTTCTGTATTTAACATTTTAAAAATACCGGTAAAACATGCATGCTATAGTGTGTGTTTTAAAAAGCCAGCGGGAGCAAAACTGAGTTGATTGTGATTTATTTTTAATTTTTTCAGTGATCAATCAGCATCCAAAAATCCATCAAAGTCCTCATCTTCTGTATCTGAAAAAAACAGCTGAGCTAAATTTCTATCAAACACGCCAGGTTCACTTTCGTCATCGTCAAAGTCTGTCTCATTGCTGTGCGGCTTCTCATGAATCATTCCGGCTTTTGCGAAAACTCAACGAACAGTGCAAGCAGACACGTAAGCCCAAGCTTCTAAAATTCATTCACAGATTGTGGCGTAACTCACCTGGCGCTGCATCCCAGTAAAAGGAGCGGAAGATGGAAAGCTTTTCATTGTAATCCACTGGAAGTTGCTGCGCTCGAGTCAATCTTCCAACTCGGTCAACCTTGCCTTGTTTCCGCGGAAACTCACCTGCGTCCAACTTGACTTGTCGGATATTGCTATCCAGCTTCTTCCACTTGTGAACCATGGATTTATTTATCTTGAATTATCTCGCAGCTGCTTGATTCTCATGTTCTTCCGCTTCTCATGGTGTCCTCTCCTACGTCCTCTTTACCGAAGTCACACAACACATTAGGGCTGCACCATAGGTTCATTTTGGAGAAAATTTAAGACTTCTTAGTGCGCGCGAAAGTACGGTACATGGCCGCGAAAGTACGGTATATAGAAAATATGATAAGAGGCAGAGAGCCACATGCTTATTAGCCGAGGAGAACCGCGTGTTAGCCAGCCCCGCTCTAAAAAATTAAAGTCTTGCCCTGCTGCCTCGCCAAATTTGACATGCAAATTTCGGCCAATCAGATCAACCAGAGAGGTTACCACCCCCAAGTGACAAAAACACCTCTGAACACTGCACGCAAGACCAGCTAGCGCGCAGGATCAGGGCTCAGTTAAGATTGCAACCGTGCAGTTGGGGGGGGGGGGGGGGGGGGGGGGTTGCTCGATTAGAAATGCGCTTGCGCAGTTGTAAGGTTATCTCATTTAGTTTCTAAATACACTCACTCAGTTGTCTTTGCACTCGTTCAATATATGGCAGCCATGAAAAGGCATATTTCTGGTCAGGTTTAATGGATAAATACAAATTAATATATCATCCAAATGACAGTGAAAATTATTGCTGTGTTTCCCGATTATGTTTCCTAAGGGTAGCACGTAAAGCATAAACATGATGGGTCCCGAGTCCTGGGGCTCAGTTCTAGGAGTTAGACTCTGTAGCCAACTTGAGTGCAATGAGAGGACTGTCGATTTACCTTAATAAACTGGTACCTATTAGATAAATATGATTTAAACCTTTGGAGGGCAGATCCTCTGATCCCTTTGTCATGCTCTAGTCTCTGGAGTAAAATGCTGTGGTTAATAGTGTCAAAGGCTGCACTGAGGTCTAGAATAGAGAACATTCCCTTTTCTGAGGCTGATAACATGTCATTAGAGACTCTACTAGCTTAGTTTCAGTGCTGTGTTCTCTCTCTTTTTTTTTTTTACCAAGTTGATATATGTGTTTATTTATTTATACTTATGTTTTATTATATATATATATATATATATATATATATATATATATATATATATATATATATATATATATATATATATATATATATATATATATATATATATATATATATATATATATGTATGTATATATATATATATATATATATATATATATGTATGTATATATATATATATATATATATATATATATATATATATATATATATATATGTATGTATATATATATATATACACTCAACTCAACTTTATTTATATAGCACTTTCATACAACAGTAGTTGAGACAAAGTGCTGAACACAATAGTAAAAAACATTAAAACATGTTGAGGGGGGGAGGGGGAAACACCGAGGGAGATAAAACTATAGAAAACAGTAAACAGTTAGAAAAACAGTGGTCTCATATTGGGCCAAAAGCCAAGGCATAAAAATGGGTTTTTAAACGGGTTTTAAAAATGGACAGTGAAGGGGCTTCTCTAATGGCCAGCGGCAAAGTATTCCACAGCTTTGGAGCGGCTACAGCAAAAGCTCTGTCCCCTCTGAGCTTCCGTCTGGACCTCGGTACCTCCAGAAGCAGCTGATCAGCTGATCTGAGGCACCGTGCCGGCGAATAGGGAGAGAGAAGCTCAGAGAGGTACAGCGGGGCAAGACCGTGTAAAGATTTAAAAACAAGCAGAAGAATCTTAAAATGAATTCTAAAATGAACAGGCAGCCAGTGAAGCGATGCTAGGATCGGCGTGATGTGGTCTCTCTTGCATGCTCCAACCATAAGACGAGCAGCTGCATTTTGAACACGTTGGAGACGCAAGAGAGACGACTGGCTGAGTCCAAGATAAAGAGAGTTGCAGTAATCCAGCCGGGACGTGATGAAAGCATGGATTACTGTTTCAAATTGTGCAGGTGTTAAAAAAGGTTTTACCTTAGCAAGTTGACGAAGGCTTAAAAAGCTTAACTTCACTACAGAGCTTATCTGTTGGTCCATCCTAAAATTACTCTCCAATTTAACACCCAACTTAGAAACAGTTGATTTTAAGAAACCAGTCAGAGAGCCCAGATCAATCGGGGATGGTCCACTAAAATCATTCGGTCCAAAAATTACAACTTCTGTTTTCTTTTCATTCAAACTCAAGAAACTTAGGGCCAACCAGTCCTTAATGTCGTGGAGACATGACAGGAGCCGCGTCACAGAGAGATTATCCTTTTTAAGCGGCAGATAAATCTGACTGTCGTCAGCGTATAAATGAAAGGAAACGTCGTGTTTTCTCAGAATGGACCCTAAAGGTAATAATAATATTAATAATAAATTTTATTTCAAGCGCCTTTCAGGTCACCCAAGGTCGCTGTACAAGGTTAAAATAAGAAAAACAGAATAAAACGTCAATAAGAAATTATCAGAGTAAAACATGAGTAAACATAAAGACATAGTTAAAAAAAAAAAAAAAAAAAAAACATTTAAGATAGATACATAAAAAAATTATAGGATAGAAAAACAGACAAACAGACAAATGAGGTTGCGATAACTGAATGGATTAACTGTATGATTGTTTGAAGAGATGGGTCTTGAGTTTGGATTTGAATAGTGGCAGTGTGTCGGTGTTCCGTAAATCTGGAGGAAGAGAATTCCACAGCTGAGGGGCAGAGCGACTGAAAGCTCTGCCCCCCATGGTGGCAAGACGGGCAGGTGGGACATGGAGTTGGAGAGAGGAAGTGGAACGGAGAGATCGGGAGGGAATGGAAATGTGAAGAAGGTCAGAAATGTAGGGTGGAGCCAGGTTATGGAGTGCTTTGAAGGTGATGAGGAGAATCTTGAAACTAACCCTTTGTTTTATGGGAAGCCAGTGTAAGTTTTGGAGAACTGGTGTGATGTGGTGGGATAACGGGATCCTGGTGATAATGCGGGCTGCAGAATTTTGAAGAAGCTGCAATTTTTTGAGTGTTTTATTGGGCAAACCAAACAGGAGGGAATTACAATAATCGATCCGAGAAGTGACAAGACTATGAACAAGTACAGCAGTTGTATGAGGTGTGAGAGAAGGGCGGAGACGAGATATATTGCGAAGATGAAAGTAAGCAGAACGGGTGATGTTATTAATATGAGATTGGAACGAAAGTGAGCTGTCGAGGATGACACCCAGACTCTTTACCTGGGGGGAGGGAAGAACAGAGAAGTCATTGACAGAGATGGAGAAGCTATTGGATTTGGAAATAGTGGATGGAGTGCCTACAAGGAGGACTTCAGTTTTGGAACTGTTGAGTTGCAGAAAATTTGAAGAGAACCAGGAATGGATTTCTTGCAGACAGAGGGTAAGGGAGGAAGGAGGAAGTGATGAGGAGGGTTTCGTAGAAATGTAGAGCTGGGTGTCGTCTGCATAGCAATGGAAATTAATGTTGTGTTTATGGAAGAGAGAACCAAGAGGGAGGATGTAAATGATGAAGAGAAGGGGACCTAGGACTGAGCCCTGGGGAATACCAGCAGAGAGTGTGAAGGTGTTTGACATATGAGGTTTAATATGGATAAATTGACTACGGTCTGATAAGTATGAAGAAAACCAGGACAGAGGGGTGTGAGAAATACCAATAGTTTGAAGTCTGTGAATAAGAATATTGTGGGAAATGGTGTCAAAAGCAGCAGTTAAATCAAGGAGAATTAGAATGGACAGTGAACCGGAGTCCGAAGCTAAGAGGAGGTCGTTTGTGATTTTTAAAAGAGCTGTTTCTGTACTATGGAGTGGGCGGAAACCAGATTGAAAGTGTTCGTAGATGTTGTTACTGGAAAGATGAGCACGGAGCTGAAGAGCAACAGTTTTTTCAAGGATTTTGGAAATGAAAGGTAAATTAGAGATTGGGCGAAGATTATTAAAGTTATTTGGGTCAAGACCAGGTTTTTTCAAAACTGGAGTTATAGAGGCGACTTTTAGAGAATGTGGAACAATACCAGACATGAGAGAGGAGTGAATAATGTTGGTAATTGATGGGAGAAGAGAAAGGAGACAGGATTTAACGAGAGATGTAGGAATGGGATCCAGTTGGCAGGTGGAAGGTTTAGAGTTTGTAATAAGGTCAGAAATGGTTTGTACAGAAGGAAGTGAAAATCTTGAAAAGGTTGTCAGAACCGAGGGAGGAGTGAAGGTGTCCACTCCAGAGACTGCAGCTTGGCTTGTGAGCTGTTGATGAATTGTAGAGATCTTAGAAACAAAGAAGGACATTAACGCGTTACAAAAGTCAGGTGAGGAGAGATGATTAGGGAGAGAATCAGGGGGTTTTGTTATATTAGATAGAAGTGAGTAGAGGGTCCTAGAGCTATGTCGGTTTGAGTGAATCAGGCCAGAGTAATAGGAAGT
Organism: Oryzias latipes; assembly: GCF_053564925.1. Classification (NCBI taxonomy): domain Eukaryota; kingdom Metazoa; phylum Chordata; class Actinopteri; order Beloniformes; family Adrianichthyidae; genus Oryzias; species Oryzias latipes. Next base: position 9,412,516 of record NC_136244.1, read on the forward strand.
TTTAGCGGACGCTATAGAATCTTTATAGAGGATAATGTAGTTTTTGTACATGTCCTTATGAATTATGAGTCCAGTTTTATTTTGAAGTCTTTCCAGCTGTCTGCCTTTAGCTTTGAGCTGACGTAGTGCAGGTGTGAACCAAGGTGCAGAGCGGGTGAAGGAAACTGATCTTGTTTTGAGGGGTGCATGAGCATTAAGAAGTGACTGCAAGTCATTGTTATACTGCAAAACTAGTTCGTCAGGTGTGGCTTCAGGATTTACTCTGGGAAGGTTGATGATATCGGCTGAAAAACTAGCAGTGTTGATGGCTTGTATCTTACGGAATGATATGATGCGTGGACGTTTGAGTTTGGATACTGTGAGGAGGAGATTAAAGGTGATGAGCTTATGGTCAGTGAATGGGAGTGTGTGAGGTTTGCAATCAGAGGGAGTAAGTCCAGAGCAGCACACTAAGTCTAGCGTGTGTCCTTTGCAGTGAGTGGGAAAGTGAATAAATTGCTGCAATCCAAGGCTATCTAAACAGGATAAAAAGTCTTTGGCAAGAGGATTATTACAGTTATCCATGTGGAAATTAAAATCACCAAGAGTAACAATGTTCTGAGATAGTGAAGTGAAATGGGTCAGGAGATACGAAAAGTCATTTAGAAAATCCTTGCTGATTTTGGGTGGACGGTAGACTGTAGCAACTATGGTGGGGGCAGGACCAGAAAGAAGTAATGCAGAATATTCAAATGAGCAGTAAGTAGGAGCAGAGACAGGAAGGACTTTCCAGGACTCACGATAGATCATCAGGATACCACCACCTCGAGCATGTGTGCGCGGCTCACTGGTGTACACAAATCCAGGTGGAGTTGCCTCATTGAGTGCAGTGAAGTCCCCAGGTTGCTGCCAAGTCTCTGTGAGGCATAGAAAGTCCAGCTTTCGGTCAGCAATAATTTCCTGGACCAGCTGGCCTTTATTGGTGAGCGAGCGGATGTTGAGGAGACCAAGGATGACTGTAGTAGAGTTAGTGGAACAGAGAGGAACTGGAGTGGAGCGGGGGAGAGAGGAGAGCACACTGTGGTCAACGCCTCTGGCCGGTGCCTCTGGGAGGCAGTGAGTGTTTGTTTTTCTTCCAACATGTCCCTTCACAGAAGACCTGACTGTAATAATAGTCCTAATAGGATAAACTGGGGGGGCAGCAGGTCTTGGAACGGAAGCAGTAGTGATGGTTTGTTGGAGGATGTGGGAGGAAACCAAATCTAGTCAGTCACTTCTACAAACCGATGTCTGTACGGATGAGGAGGAGGTTCGGACAGGTGTGGGCACGATGGGGGCAGGTGAAGTCTGGACAGAGTGTCTGATGTTGGCCGCTAAAACATTGCTGCCCAGTGGACTGGGGTGAATACCATCAGATTTATAGAATGAAGTTCTGTTCCAAAACAGGTTAAAATTGTCAATAAAAACGAACTTGTTCAGGCTGGCAACAGACTGGAGCCAGGTGCTCAGACTCAGCAGCCTGCTGAAGCGGCCCTGGCCGCGGGAGAGGGAGGGGAGGGGTCCCGAAATAAAAACAGTCAATGGACAGGAGTTTAAAAAATTAAAAAGTCTGATGAACACCTTTTTAGTAGTTTCAGACTGTCTATAGGAGGTGTCATTAAAACCCACATGTAAAATCAGCCTCTTGACTGTGGAAGGGAGAGACCGCAGCAGGTCTGGGAGTTTCTCCAGAATATCCGGAACTGTGGCTCCCGGAAAACAGTGAGTGACTGCGTTGAAGAAGCGGACCTTCCTTATTATAGAATCCCCGATTATCGCCGTTGATGGGGCAAACAGGGGAGGAGGAGACGCGGGCGCAGGTGCAGCGCCGACAGGCATGACGACAGCGGCAGCGGCGGCCTCACCTTGCGGCCGGTGGTCCGTCAGCAGCGGCGAGGCCCGAGACTTGCTACAGGTAACAGATATAAAGAAAACAGAAGAGGTCCCAAAACCGACCCTTGTGGGACCCCATAAGAAACCAGAGCTGTGGTGGATTCATAACCACCTAAACTGACACACGGTTCTTTCCGCCAGGTAAGATTTGAACCAGTCCAGTGCAGTACCTTGAATCCCCACTAGGTTCTGGAGCCTAGAAATTAAACTGCTATGGTATACGGTGTAGAATGCTGGAGTTAGGTCCAGCAGAACTAGAACAACATAATCTCCAGCATCATTGGCCAAGATATATTTAAATGTATTTATTCACATTTAGCATTTTTTGTCTATTAAAGTTTATTTATGTATTATTTGTTTTAAATCTATTTTAATTTTTTCCTTTTTACATTTAAGTTTTAACTCCAGTGTTTTCCTTAGAGGGATCCTCCACATTAGTGACTGACCGTTCTCAGTGAATGAGGTCGCTACAATGGATGTCCCAGGTCGGGCTCTTTGTCTAGATCTGGTAGGGTCCTGTGGCAGTGTATTCTGTGAACTTGAGTGGGGGGTCACTGATGTAGACATATCTCAAAAACATAGTTCTAGTACAAAGCCAGGTTTCTACACTGCATCATTTTAACATTCTTTTTATCACGGTGTGTGTGTTGTGTGTGTGGGCAGTGTTTGGGTTTTAAACAAAAATTTAATAAAAATTTATTATTATTAAAACATTTGTCTCGTCCTTTTGTTTTTAAATTTGATTGTTTTTATGTAAAGCACTTTAATTAGCTTTTGTTGCTCTACAAATAAAGCTTGATTTGATCAGATTTGAATGCTCTAAAGCAGAGGTCCCCAACCCCCGGGCTGTGGACCGGTATCGGTCCGTGGGTCTTTTGGTACCGGGCCGCACAGAAAGAATAAATAACTTAATTGCGTATTATTTATTTTGGAATCTGAAAGACGTTTTATAATGACAAATTGCCCGATCCTGTTACATCCGTCTATTTCACTCTTGATGCAGGCTAAGGTGCTCTTCTCGGTCATGTGATAGGTTACAGCTAAAATGAAACCCAGGAGCATGCAAAATGAGTAAAAAAAAAACATCTTTGGAAAGAACTTCTTTGCATCATGAGTGTGGGAAGGGGAGAGGATGATGACACCTGTGCGAAGTACAATGCCATGGATGTCAAAATAAAAGCTCAGGGTTTGTCTTGTCACTTCTCTGTTCCTCCTTCATCATAGCGATGCTACGCTAATCATCCGCCTACATCTTAAAGACTGGTCCGTGAAAACTTTGCGTGACGTCATACCGGTTCGTGGTGCTAAAAAGGTTGGGGACCACTGCTTTATAGCATTCAACCGATTAAAAAAATGGTTTAAGTCATCTCAACAGTAGCGGGCGCAATAAAGACAAATACAACCAAACCTGATTTGCATGGATTGCTTTTTATATCCTTCAAAAGCAGTAAATAAACACTAAACAGTGATAAATAATTTTGCCGTTCAGCAGTTGTAATTAAAACAAACATTTACATCAGCAAAGAAGAAAAAAATTCAAGTACAGAGGTTGAAATCATAAGCCCTCTTCGAATTAAATCACAGCCCTCTTTGGATAGTGGCGGATACGCACCCCTGTGTGAGGCAAATTAAATTACTGACTCAGTTTTTGTCAGCGTGCTAGATTCCTCACATTCCAGCTGGAACTTTGCAGGTTGGGTAAATCTGAACTAGAGTTGCTGGCGCTCGGAAAGGAAGTGGTGCTCGTGTGCAAATTCTTTTAACTCAAACAAACTCACAGGGGTCATGTGATCCATAAAGTGCGTTCACTTTGCAGCTTTTGGATTTGTCTACATTTTGACAGTTTTTTTGATGAGATCCCTTTTATTTAAATAATAACAGAAACCAAAGGGCATAAAATAGATTCAGCGACATGATGGTCAGAAAAAAGGAAAAACATCGTTCAATGCGGTTTTCTTACTGCTCTTTTTTTGCTCATTACATTTGCATTTTCCGCAGCTGGCTGCTCCTGCAGTTGTGCGACATCTCCTTTCTGTGGTTTTTCAGTTTCCCTCTGCTGCTGTCTGATGAGCGAGCATTGCCACCACCACTGCTGCCCCTACTGGGTCGCTGCTTTTGCTCCTCCTCATCCCTTCGACTCCTTTGTTCTTTTCTGGCTGACTGACTGCCATCTGACCTGCACTCTCCTCTCTCGTTTCGACTTTTAGGGGGCCAGTTGGTACCCCGGTGAAGGCTACCGGATGAATCAAAGTGGTTGTAAAAAAGGGAAGGAGGAGAGAGGTGGCTTCGAGCTGGTTTCTCTTTATCTCTTTGATTGACTGATGAAGCTGGGTGATAGCTGGAGCGGCGGACGCTGTAGTCTCTCTGCGTTTTGGATACACCGTGATAAGGGAGGCCGCTCACTTCACCAACTGAGGTGCTTTCCTTTTCTCGTGAACTGCAAGATGTTTTTCTACTAGAATAGCCCCCCCTATGGTGCTGCTGGTCATTTCTTTCTGCTTCCTGTAACAAAGGGGAGGGCAGGTTTCTTTTTTGCACGGAAGTGAATTTTCTTCCTTCTTCTTCTCTTGTTTCTTGTTTTAATCGTTTGGTTTCCTGTTGAGCGTAGTTCTCCCGTCTGCATCTCTCCCTTCTTTCTATATCTCGGTTTGCGCTCAAACTACTCTTTGTGCCCCTAGAGGGAGCTAAATCCTTGTCCCTCCCTCTTTCGCTAGAGGGTTGTCCCTGTCGTTTACTGTGTTCCTCCATTTCAGTGCTGTTCTTTGGTTCTGAAAGATCAGAAGGAACCACAGTGGGAGAACTTGAGCTAGCTGTGATCTGTCCATGTTTCTCTTCATTTTTCCGCTCTTCATCACAAGGAATCTAATAAAAAAAAAAAAAGAGATTCAAGCAACTTGGACTTAAATCAAACAGCCTTGAAGAAAAGAAAAGTCACAAAACACTTTTTTCCAATTGTCAAGGAGATAAAGATGTGTTTTTCTTAGAAGACATGAGCTCGCAGATCATTGGAGGAAGGTCTAGGACTAATCAGTTGGATTCGTTTCATGGCCTTCGTGGTGATTGTTCGAAAAGGTCAAGCGATACAAAGTGGCTTTTGAAAAGATTTCGTTTACCCAGATATTTTATTAGTAACCTCAGAAGCTCCTCTGAGGCTAAATGCTCATAAAGGAGGTTTAAATTTTCTTTCAACCTAAAAATAAATCTGCCAAAATGAAGAAAAGCCTTTTCTGACAGAGGCCTTTCAGCTCACAAGTCATAAAAAGGAGCAACAACAACTGGATAACAGGAATGGAACAGGAATCTAGAAATGAATTATTAGAAGAACACTAAAAATGCTAAATGTGGTGGCACTTCAAAACAACAATTTAAATAGAAGAAAGAGTCAGAGTATGTGGGTGAAAAAACAAATATAGCTAACATATCAGTTAGCCACATAAGCAAAATAGTCAAATAATCTTTATCATTTTATTTTATTTACTTTAGGTTTAGGAAAATGTATCTAAATCACAATCATTACAGCAAGAGTCTGCAACCTTTAAAAATTAAAAAGGGATTCAGGGATTTTTCACCGAGCCACAAAGTGTTACTTAAAAAAATAAGACACTGACTTCTATTTATGATCATATAACGTTATGATAGATATAAATAAACCACTGGTATTTTTGCAAAAATTAATCATAATCCTAACGAGTATACTGATACTGAATGAGATGAATAAAGACCTTTGTTTCCCTTTGTGTGTCGTAGATTCCAAAAAATACAAAAACATTTTGATATTCTTCAATCAAAGCAGGGGTCAAAGAGCCACATGTGGCTCTGGAGCCTCAGGTTACAGACTCCTGGTTTAGAGTAATCAGTTACCTTTGTGCTCAGCTGGACTCACTTGTTCACTTTGCCTTGCTTCATCTCGGTCCTGAACTTTTTCCTCCTCCATTTTCTCTGTAGTCCTTCTTTCCAGACTGCCTTCTTCTCCACAGCTTCCTCCCACAGAGAAACTACTGCATTTGTCACACAAAGGTTTAAAAACGTGATATAGTTACAAATTAAAAAGGTGTTTTTTATATGACACACCTGCTTCAGGCCACACGTTGTATGGAGCAAATTTTCACATAAAAAAATCTCTGTTTTGTCTGTAATTCTCTGGTTATAGTTCACCTGTGTTACAATCCTGCAGATTTTACATTTTTAATTTTTAGTTGCCTCTTTGAATGATTAAAAATGTATTTAAAATCCAACTCTGAGCTATTTTAAAGTGCTCTCATTAGCCTCTTAATTATGATTATGCCATTTTTGGGCATCCGTTCCAAACCAGAGTTTCTGGTGTTTGGAAAGGAAGAGGTGCTCATGTGTAAATTCTTTTAACTTAAACAAACTCAGAGTGATCCATAAACCGCGTTCACTTTGCAGTTTTTGGATTAGTTTAGTTGTAGAACATCTGGGTAACAACTGGCAATTGAAGATAGAAGTAATAGTGTTAAAGAGTCACAGCCTTGCCATATTAATAAATAAAATAATGGATCAAACCATCTTTACATCTGTGAATTTTTTATTTAAATTGTGACTGCTGTACATATGGGGATGAAAAAAGCAGCGACTCTGACCTCCCATTATCCGGACTCTTCTTCTGCCCATGGTGGAGACTCTTTGAGCTGAACTTCTTTGCTGCCTCTCTGCATCTTGAGTCAGTTTTTCTTTTTTGCTCTGTACTGACTTTTTGTGCTCCACCCTGATCCCCTACACCCTCCACTTCTTTTCTTATTGTTCCGTCATCCTCTCCTGCAGTGGAGAGGGTACAGTGCCATAATTCTAAATATTCCTTCTCTGTGTCATTTTGCTCTTCTTTATCTGAGTTTTTCCAACATTCTTCCTTTTTATAATCTGTTACTACAGCTTCCTTTTCATCTGATTTTATTTTTTCTTTAGCCGTTTCTTCCTGATTTGAGTCTATTAGTTTATCCACTGTTTTTTCTGACCTTTCTCCATACTGATTCTTTTCTCTTTCATTAGTCTCCACTGTTTTTTCCTTACAATTCATATTAAAGGAAGCGGATTTCTCTCTGTCATTTCTCTCCTTCATTTTTCCTTCCAGGTTGATGTTAATGCTTATCTTCTTCTGAGGTATCACCTTCATCCCTCCTTCCCAGATGTCTTTCTCTGTTGAAGACATCTTCTCCATCTTTTGCTTTTTTCGACTTGGAGACTTTTTTCTGTTGCTTTCAGGGTTTTCTGCATTTTTCTGAAATGTGCTGTTTTGAGGTCCAACAGTATCACTCCTTTCAAGACTTTCAGAGTCTTTCCTTTTTCTCATTATTTTCTTATGTTCGGCTCTTCCTGTTTCTGTCTTGCCAAGCTGTGTGTGGCTATTAGTTCTTTGTTTTTTTTCCTCGCACTCTCTGGAGGTCAATTCCCTGCTTTCCCTCTTTCTGCTTTGGTTTCTTTCCAAACCCTTTTCTTCTTTGGATTTTCTTTCCTGCTCTCTGTCTAAAGATTTTTCAAGTTTTGTGAGAGGTTGGACTGAGTCTGAAGGATTCCTGGTGGTTGTTTCAGTTTGATTCTCCTCTCTGCTCTGATCTAAAAAGTCTGCAGAAGCTGGAGATGATGCCCCATCACGCACTCGCCTCTGAAACACATTTTCCTCCTTTTGGTTTTGAGTCTGCGGGCTGAGTTGTTGCTTGCCGATTGTTTTGTGTAGATATATTTCTTTGCTTTTCTCAGTGCAGCTCTCTGGAAGTTCCCTCAGCTGAGATTTGTCTTCCGATGTCGTGCGGCGACCCCCGCTGGATGTCCAAGAGGGAGGGGAGTGACCTTCATTGGCCTTATCAGAGGAGATGTCACTTGATGAGCGGGAAGTGGTGGAGCAGCTGTCAGTTGAAGACTGAGAGGAAGGGGAGCGGCTGAAGCTGGAGTGCTCAGACAATGGGGAGTGGTCATTTGTCCTGTTACTGTTCCGGCCTGAGCTGTGAGAATCCTGAGGATGAGGAGGAAGAGGAGGAGGAGGCAGAAGCATCTGGTGAAAGTGGGTGTAGCTCTTGTCGTACCAGGCTTGGAACTCCTTCCTCCACTGCAGGTAGAGCTGCAAGTCCAGCTCCAGGGGGCCGTTTGGGGTGTCTGCGTAAGCGCGTGATGGGCCCGCCGCCTCCTTCCTGGCACATTTTCCGTGCCTCCTGGAGCTGAGATTCCTTAAAGCCGAGCCCTTGTGAGAGTGACGGGTGTGACAGCGGTTCTTCTGGTGGTGGGAGGAGGAGTTACATCTAGAATGGTGGCCACAGCGGGGAGAAGAGGATGAGGATGTGGAGGAAGGAGGCCGTTTGTAACCGAAACTATAGGTGGATGGGTATGACTGGGGGTGCAAGTCTCTGTGACTGGAGACAAAAAAAAGAAAAGCAAAAAGATTCAATTCGATACCTTAAAAAGGGGGGGAAATAAATTCTTATTTCTTATAGTTTTATAATCTACTAATTCCAAGCAGAAAAGAAATGTTAAGTATCTTTAAAGCCTTTGCTGACAAATATTTAAAAAAAAAGTTGTATTACCACAAGTTGACCTTGAAATTTAGAGAACTATCATATTTTCAGTTTACTCCAGGTTTGATGCCCTTCTTGTATCCTTTGTGTAGAACACGTGTCAACCCAAGGCAGATGTGGCCCGCCATGTCATTCTTTTAATGTGGCCCGTGAGAGCATAAAAGTTTTTAATTTCTTAAAATAAAAAATAAAAATTGGTGTGTTTTTATTCATATCTAGGGGGAATCGGACTTGAAATATCTGATTGGGCAACTGTACATTAGGACTTATTCACGGTCAATATAACCTAATCTGACAGAATCAAATTTAAAAGGATTTATGCTAGAGTAACAAGCAAACATATTGTAGTGGCGGTCATGTGCATTGTAGATCTGTAGCAGCAGGGGATTGTGGGACGTGGTCCCCTGATCTAATTATGGCTCAGCAGGAGCGTTTCTTTTTGCCCATGTTTCGTTTCATATGGCAGTTTTTGTTGTTCCACCTTAGTTTATTCTTCCTGTTATGTTGTTTCTTTATGTTGAACCATGAGTGTGGAAGGGAGAAAGGTTGATGACTCCTGTGTAATGCTCAATGTTGCGTGTGTTCAAAATAAATGGGCTTGTTATCCTGGAAAGGAGACTGCACTCTCAGCTTCTTTTTCTGCTTCCTCCTCATTGAGACTGTTCGGAGTCGTGCGTTGTATGGGACACGGACAGTTCTCCAGCGCAGCCAGATTGATAGCTCAACTGGTCAACTGCTTGGCTCCCGTACTTCCCGCTGCAAGTGACGTACCTGCTGTACGTTACAATATGTTTTCTATGCAACTGTAATTGTCACTTTAAAAAGTTATTATAAATAAATAATGAGTTATTTAACATTAAGGATAGTTGCATTTATTTTTCATTACATTTAGTTACATGTATAAGTTATATCTGGCCCTTTGAGGACAACCATTAAGCTGATGTGGCCCTTGGGGAAAATGAGTTTGACACCCCTGGTATAGAACCTTAAAGTCCCACTTCAATCACCTTTTGATTTATTGTAAAAGTGTTCCCAGTGGTCTTTTAATAATAATTATGCTGTTTTAGCCCAGATCTAAAACCTGTGTTATTTTCTAGGACATAGTTTCTGGAGAGCGGCAGCAGTTCATTAGAAATGTACCTCTAAGGTGCGGGTGGGACTGTTTGGGTTTAAGTAAACCCACGCCCATTTCCTATTATAATCTGTTTACACTCTCTCGTGCTATCTTAGGGCCGATTATAATTCACAGCCATCACATCAATCATATCCAAAACTGCGCAGACTACTTCATACTAATGTTGGCTGGTTTTGCCTGTGTAGCGGCGTAAAATAAATTTCTGTGTGTGTGTTCCAGCCGCGTGTCTATTGCAGGCGGCAGTTGAAAAGAGCAGTTGAAAGAAGCCATGAGGGAAGATGTTTGAAAAAAACACGGGCAGATCAGGGCCAGCAGCTGTGACTGTTCATGCATTCTTTTCTTTACTTTTTTTTTGTTGAAGTTCTCCACTGTAAATAAATCGTTCTTTCTTCCTCACGCCTCGACTATTGACCGACATAACAATTTGGAGGTCACAGAAATTTTATTTTAGTTTTTTTTGGCGTTTCATCGCTGCCATATATTGAACGAGCGCAAGGACAATTGAGCAGGAACCGAGTGAGTGAACCTTACAGCCTTACAACCGGTGAATCTGCGCACTCACTTCGCTCCTGCGCTTGGTGGGTTTGCGAGCGCGCAGAGTGGTTTTTGTCACTTTTGTAACTTTTCTGGTTGATCTGATAGGCCAAAATTTGCATGTCAAATCCGGCAAGGCAGCGGGGCGGGACTTTCATTTTTTAAGGCGCGGGGGGGGCTAACTGGCAGCTCTTGAGCTCTCTGCATGTGGCTCTCTGCCTTTTATCATATTTTCTATATACAGTACTTTCATGACCATAAGGCGCACTTAAAAGTCTGAAATTTTCTCCAAAATGTACGCAGCGGCCCTAATCTGTTTTTGTGTGACTTCAGTAAAGAGGATCTAGGAGAGAACAGCACGTAAAATAAAACCCCCCCCATAGTACAAAGGTACAGATGTGTGCATAATGCAGAACAACTTCGTTTTGGAAACCCTGGAAATGCAAAGAGACACGATTACGAAGCACAGTTTGAAATGAAAGATATCAGCTACGCGGAGGAACATGGGAATTGAGCAGCTGCCAGAGAATTCAAGATAAATGAATCTATGGTTCGCAAGTGGAGGAAGCTGGAAAACAAACTCAGACAAGACAAGAAGACGCAGTAGCTGCTGAGTTTCCGCGGAAACAAGGCGAGGTTGCCTGTGTTGGAAGATCTACTCCAGTGCAGCAACTTCCAGCAGATTACTATGAAAAGCTGTCCATCCTCTGCTCCTTTTACTGGGAGGCAGCGCCGGGCTAGTTACGCCACACTTTTGGACTGTAGAACTTTAGCTTGGGCTGACGCGTCTGCTTGCACTTTTCTTCGAGCTTTGGAGCCGCACGGCAACAAGACGGACTCTGACGATGACTACAGGGAACCGGGTGTGTTTGATAGAAATTTAGCCCAGCTGTTCATTCCATTTACAGAAGATGAGGACTTTGATGGATTTTTGGACGCTGATTGATGACTGAAAAAATGAAAAATAAATCCCAACTAACTCATTTTTTTGTGCGCTGCCTTTTTAAAACACACACTCGCATGAATGTTTTACCGGTATGTTTTAACGGTAAATAAAGAAAAACACCCAACAACACCCATAACTGAAACTGCGCCATTTAATCCAGTGCTGTTGTATTGTAAGCAGAGGAGTGTGTTATGGGAAATAACATGGCTTTAATTGCGTGTTTGAGTGTGTATGTCTGGCAGGTCCGTGCGTGGTGTAGCTCTTTGACAATCACAGTTAAAAATTTCAGCTTTGTGTCAAACTTGTTCACCACCCTTGTTTGTGTTAGATTTTAATTGGAAAAAAAACAGCGGATGTAACATGGAAAAAAACGTTAACCATGACCCAAGACCAAGGTAAGAAAGTGCATCGTGTTTTTTTGTGCTGTAAGTTTTTCTCATGGGGAAAATCACAGCATTCGTTACCGTTTTCATCCACGTTACAGCTGCTGTTTCTTTTCTATTAATGCCCATAAAACGCCCCTGCTCTGAAAAATGAAAGTCCCGCCAAATTTCGTCATGCAAATTTTGGTCAATCAGATCAACCAGAAAAGTTACCGCCCCCAAGTGACAAATGCACCCCTAAACACCGCCCCCAAGTGACAAAAACGCCCCTTTAACACTGCGAAACCCAGCGAGTGCCCCAGGAGCGAAGTGATCGTGCAGGATCACCGTTTAGTTAGGATTGCAGCCGTGCAATTATAAAATGCGGGGGTCGCTCAGTTAGAATTGCGCTTGTGTGGTTGTAAGGTTCGCTAACTCAGTTCCTGAATACACCCGCTCAGTTGTCTTTGCGCTCGTTCAATAAATGGCAGGGATGAAACGTCACAGTTTTTGACGATCTGTCGACGGAGATACTGAAGGTTATCAGAACAAAGAAAAGACAGTCGAGGAGTGACTGTTTCAGCTAACATTTGAAGAGCTGTGCCTGGTGTGCGAGTTTTTCAAGATCTTGGAAGGTGATCGAGCGAGAGGAAAGACTCGACGCGCTCTCGTTAAACTCATCAAGTTCTGTGAGCGAGAAGAACTGTTGGAGAAAGAGGACGAGGTCATGTTGGTGCTTCTGGAGCTGAACAAGCAGCTGGAGGACCTGCTGCGGGGCCGATCGCTGGGAGGAGCTGCGGGATGCGGGAGCTGGGCGCCTCTCTTCACCTGCGGGGGCGGAGCAGACAGCTCCACCCAGCGGCGGTGAGGGCCAAGCACAGCGTCAGGCAAACAGTGAAAGCACATCCCTGTCATCACAACTGCAACAGTTTCTTCATAGAAATTCAAGAAACAGCGAAACCCGGAACGAAAAAAGGAGTTTAAGATAAAAGGGACACGTGGGTGAGTCAACCTCCAGAGACAGTAATTTTCAGCAGCTTGGAACACCAGATCGAAAGTGGCCTCAAAAAAGGTTTTTCAGAGCTGGAAATAACTGAAGCTGTGATCGGAGCTGTGAGCCCTGGCCTGAAATTAGGAAGCTATTTGGAGGGAAAAGCAAATCTAACTAATGACTTTCAGACAAATATTAAGAGCTCATTATGCAGAAAAGGATGCAACTGTGCTTTACCGGCAGCTGTCAAAAGCAATTCCAGAACCCAGTGAAACAGCACTTGAATTCCTCATTTGTGTACTTGATCTACGCCAAAGGGTTCTGTTTGCATCTCAACGTGCACAAAGAACTTGTCCAAAGCCAGTGTTTCTAGTCAATTACTGCCAGTCTGGTCAAAGACAACATCAGGGCTGAAATGCGAATGTACCTGCAAGATAAAAACAGTGGTGAAGTACTACTCCATAAGATGCAAATTGCTCAGTACAATGAAACCGAAAGAGTTCAGACAGTAAAAGCTGCAAACAAACATGTTTAAAAGGTGAGATTTAACACAACAGACCAAAGTGAAGAAAGGTTTGCTCAAATCGCCCAAAGCTCAGAGAAACAAAATAAGCCAGTTAAAGAAAGCCCTCTATTTTCAAAAATAGAAGAAAATAACGCAGCCATAAGAGAGCTCATGGCCAAGTTGCTTCACTGTTCGAAAGCATTCACAATGACAAGCATTGTCCCTCCAGTAGAGCCCGTGGAAACTTTGTTCGTCGACCTAAAAGACAATGCGCCGCCTGTCAACGAGACGATATTGACTGCCAACATTTTTTAAGTGCGATAGTGAAACCCACTGGGTTCACGAACATTGACACCAACAGAAAAAAACTCGACTGCATTCAGGAAAACTAGAATTTTTGGTACTCAAGTGGGGTGTTACTGACCGGTTCAGAGACCATTTCTTTTATGCTTCTTCTCTAACAGTGTACAGTGATGATAACCCTGTCACTTATGTTTCGAGGACAACGAAACTGAATGCAACAGATCATCGCTGGGTGTCCAAATTAGGTGACTTCAACATAACACTCAAGTACCGCCCTGGAAAAAGCAACAGCGATGCTGATTTCCTGTCACGCACACCTGTGAGTATGGAATCTTACATGAACAAGCACTCTGAGCAGTGTCTCCCTGAAGTGCTATCTGCAATATTCAATGACACTGAAAAACAAGATTACTATACCTTAGACTGGATCTCCATCATCACCTGTAGCCCACATGCCCAAGAACTAACTGCAGACAGTCATCCAGATATTACAGTTACTAAGCAAGACTTATTGCAAGCACAGCTATATAATTCAGCCATAGGTCAAATAGGGGTTGTGCCGATGGACGATACCATCGTCCACATCGTGATGGGTGACTGACATCCCGATGGAGAGACACCATCGTGATGCCACGCCCCCGCCACGCTGAGAGTCGACACCATAAGCCGCGGTTACATGTGAAAAATATCTTGACCGGATCAATGGTCGGGTTAGAATCCAACCGTGTACATGGTTCCAGAAAAATGTTTTCAGAATATAAAAAACGTTCACATGGCTCACACTTTCGGTCGGAATAAATCATTCGCACATGCGCAGTAGGGTTTGAAAAACCGGAAGCGGATATCAGTTTCGTCGAGCGGCTATTTTTTTCTCAAACTTTATTGAATGTAACAATTCAATACAAAACAATGTTGCCGAGCGGCTATAAACATTGATATGTCAGCTCGGTAATATACAAGACGATCTTCTAAACGTGCTTTTAATAATTTTACGATTATTATGAAACGCCTGTTCGCTCATCGTTTTATTTTTAATCCTTGTGGTCAGTGCTTTTTCTGTTGAAAAATGGAGCCGGAAAGAAGCCAGAATTAGCAGTATGCTAACACGGGCTAGCAACATTAGCTTTAGGTAGTGCTGCAATCTGCATCTTGGCTGCATGTAAACATGTGGGAATAACATCAGCCTTTATTTAGTCGGGACACGACTCGGGACACAAATCCACGTGATTGTTTGAACGATTTCTAAGGACTGAGCGACATTTCTGCTTTGAAGCTCACACCGCCCCAAAGCGGTGTGTGTGTGCTCACGATCCTCTGCTAAGACACACACTTTTAGACCCGGTTCTGAGTTCTGTAGCCCGTTCCCCTAGAGCTGCGGAACGGATCGCAGTTCTAAATCTCCCACATACTACCCCTCATGTAACAAAGCACCCCCCCCCCCCCCCCCTTCCACTCAAACGCAAAGCTGTAAGTCTGCGCTCCGCCGGTCCACTTGACTAGTTAAGTGCGGGAGCGGACCATTTCTTTTCTAGTTTGTTTGTTACTTTTTTTGTTAAAGTCACTTCCCTCAGTTTATACTGGATAATTGCGGATGAGTCATTAGTTGGGAAATAAAATAAATAAAGTAAAATAACGAATAGCAATTATAAAAGACCGAAATATTAAAAATAGCCCCCCCCCACGACGATATCATCGTCCATCCCGATGGTTGACAGCAAACATCGTCAACGGCCAATATAAGGGACATCGCCCAACCCTAGGTCAAATACTGAAAATGAAGAAATTGGGAAGAAAACCTACCAAGAGAGAAAGCAATATGAAAACAAAGTTCAAGCATATGCTTCACGAATGGAAAAGACTGTACATTTCTCAAGAAGGGTTGTTGAAGCGCAAAACGGCAACATGTTCCCAAATTGTACTTCCAGAGCAGTACAATGGACAGGTTGATAAATATCTTCACACTGAAATGGGTGACCTGGGCGTAGACAGAGTTTTACACCTTGCCAGACAACGATTTTATTAGCCAAGAATGCAAACATGAGTTTGCATTCTTGACATTGAGTCTTCATAACACAAGTTTGCAAATATAACATTCAGAAGAAACCAGTCGTCCAAAGCAGAGCCCCCTTGTGTCACTTGCCAGCAACTGCACCATTTGAAATAATATCAATAGATCAGGGTTTTTCAACCTTTTTTGAACCAAGGCACACTTTATCCTTGACACACCAGCATCCAAACATTAAAAAAGGAGAAACTCTTTAGTCTGTATTGATGTACAGTCCCCCCCCCAGTCTTACATGCATTTTTGTGATACTTGTGGCAGAAAAGTTTAAAAACTGTTTGATGTGTGTTCGTTGTGGTTTTAAGACGTTTAACAGAGTAGACTCATTGTAGCACAGAGATGCTGTCACTTTAACACAATGCATCATGGGAGATGTAGTACAAAAACTGACGCTGATGGCAGACAGATTTGCGTCTCTGAGCTTCATTATTTTGTCCACTTGTTCCATGATCTGACACCGGTTTCTGCGGAAAGCTAAAGAGACAAGATTTAGCTGTTATTTTTGTTGGAACTGAGAGTCGGAACAAGGAAGTGAGGACGTTAACCACTTCTGATTGGTCAGACTGGTGACGTATGATTAGGGGTCCAAGAATGATTGGCAGAGACAGTTGAAAGAAAAGACTTTTTCGAAAGCAGAGCTGAAGTTGCGGCTAAACCGTCATTCTTATCAAAGTATCTTTTAAAGAATCAAATAAACAGAAAGAAAAAAGTATTTTATGATCTTTCATGTTCCTAACTCCTCTGTGTTTTATTAAGGCATGTTTGGAACACAGATCTGATATCTTAGCGAAGGTAAATGTTTTTAGATCGGGGAAAATGGGTAATTTCCCACAGCACACCTGACACACTACTGTGCCGCGGCACACCGGTTGAAAAACACTGTAAAAGGTTATCTGAATCTGGAAAAAAAACAGGGGAGGGCATGAGTACATTTTAGTAGGGGTGTGTGTATCTCGATACGCGCCCCGCGATACAATACATATCCCGATATTTTACCGAAACATATTTCCTGTTTTTTTAAAATGTGACTTTGAAAAAACTTAACCTGAATTTAATGCCTTCCACTGTAATAAAATGGTAAAATTCAGTTTATTTAATGATCACAATGTTGAGCACTGCAATTGTATCTCATATGTAACTTGCGTTTACCAAAGCCAAATTATAGTGCTTTTATTTTGGTAAGTTAAAATATAGAAAGGGAACAGTCAACATTGTCTGATTTGCAAAAAAATATATATATTTTTCAGTGTAAGAAAAAACAAATAATGAATGTTCCTTAACCAATAAGTTTCTTTTGGGGAAATAAAATGCTGTTTATTTTCAGCATTGGTTAATGTAGCTTCTCTAGTGCTTTTAAACAGTTCAGGAGCCTGAATGGTGCTTCAAAAATAAAGGGTGTGGTGGGGGGGACACACTGATTTTCTTCCAGAAACAATAAACTGTGATGACGAGGCAGCATGACAGAACGAAGGAAAGTTGCTTTAATGTGACAAAAAAAGGGGCTTTGTTTACATATCTGCTGCACCAGTTTGTTTCCCACACACGGAAGTAACTGGTAACGCTCCTCGCCACGATCTGACGATGTCGGCCTTTTTTCAGAGCGTTGTACACATCCCTTTGATCCAACAGGTCCCTAAATTAGAATATGTTGCTGGGAGGTTCTGCAGAACTTTGACCCGCTTCTTTGTCGATAGCATTTTAGCCGATACTAAGCGCATTAGCCGCTGCCGTGCTTCACTCGTATTTATCTGAGCCGCTAAAAAGCACAGCAATTCACGTTTTTATATCTTACTGGCATTAACATGGCTCAGAGTTTCTGTTTGGTATCCATTCCAGGTAAAAACGAAGTAGTTTATGTCTCATAACAACAGAACAAGCTGCCTCTGACCGCAGTCTTCCTGTTATTTTTTGCAGAGTAGAGCTGCTCAAAGAGGCTCCGTGTGCTCTGCTGCCGGAGGGTGAAGGGGACGACAAGAGTCAGACACTAAAGGACGCTCAGAAATAATTAAATAAATATCGTCCTGGCAGCATTTTGAATCGATAAAAGTATTGCCAAATGAAGTATTGCAATATATTGCCGAATCGATTTTTTCTTACACCCCTACATTTTCGTGATTGTGGACAATTTTACAAAATTTGCACAAGCCTACCCAACCTGAAACAAATCAGGCAAGACTGCAGCTGACAAGATTTTGAATCATTTTGCTTTAAAATTTGGATTTTCTGAAAAAATACTTAATGATCAAGGCAAAGAATTTGAAAACCAGCTATTCATGAAACTTCAAAAATTCACAGGTGTTAAAAACTTACAAATGACCCCTTACCACCCTCAGGGGAACCCAGCAGAAAGATTTAACCGAGCCTTATTAGCAATGTTGCGAACCTTGGATGAGGAAAAAAAAGGTGAACTGGAATGACTATGTAAACAAAGTCGTACATGCCTACAACTGCACTGTCAGCGAAGCCACAGGTTACACACCCTTTACTTGCTCTTCGGAAGAGACCCACGATTACCAATCGATTTATTCGTTGGATTGAAAGGCGAAGAAAGACATGTCTTACCACAAGAATATGCTCAGAAATTACAACAAGTGCAAGAAGCATATGATATTGCATCCAAAAAGAATTAAAGAAATACAACCAGGGGCAAAACATATTACGACCAAAAGAGACAAAGTCCAGTCCTTTCACTGGGCGACAGGGTTCTTGTGAGGAACATGTTGGATCGCAGAGGACCAGGAAAATTATGTTCATAATGGGAAAAACAAATATATGTAGTTGTGTCCCAAAAATGAGAAAACAGCCCAGTGTATGAAGTAAAACCCGAATGTGGCACAGGAAAGGGCAGAGTTCTTCGAAGAAACAAGCTAATGCCATGTAATGCTTTACCTCCGCAAAAACAAAGGCAAAACCCTGTGAGAAAAGAAACACAGACAAAGCCTAGAAAAAGACATCCAACTATTGAAAAAAGAGAAGAGGCATTAAGCTCAGATGGGAATTAGCTTCAAGAACAGTGTGTTGCAGATAGGCAAAAAAACTGTCACAAGGTCTGGGAAGTAGCGTGGGGCCAATCCCAGCGCTCCAGAGGTGGAGCAGCAGCCCAGATTTGGCACTGCAGCAACGGAGCACAGATGTATGCTGGGGCAGACTTCACCTGCTGCACTCTCAGCCCCTGTCACTGCAACGGAGCACAGGGTGGAGACTCTAGCAGAGGAGCCTGTGGACAGTAACAGAGCTGAAATTGATGTTCCAGATAAAGCACAAGAGACTCTGTGGACAGATCCCGCTTGTGCTCAAGAAAGAGACTGGACTGATAAAGCAGCCACGAATATCTCAGCGGGACAGACATCACAGAGAAACTCTAACCTAAGACACACTGGGTCATCCGACCAGTCGTGTGGTGGGGCTTCAGGGTCGGCAGGTCTATCCACTAGATGTTGATGCAGCCATGCTGCTGTATGGACACTACTGTGTGCCATGGTTACCACTGCTCACACTTGGACCCTGTGCTGTGTATTCTAGCCTAGTTCATAACAATGGAAAAATTGGACTCTTATGACTGTGGTACATCACAAATGACAAATGAACTGTTCTGATCATTCTATTAAGACCACTACATTGGAGTAATGTGTGGCATGTGTGAATTAGAGTGAAAATATTGTTATTTATTTACTGTCATGTTGTTTTTTTTGCTTTATGCTGTCGCACGAATGTTGTGGACACCATTCAATTAGCAGGGGAGGAATGTAGCGGTGTAAAAAAATGTGTGTGTTCCAGCCGCGTGCCTATTGCGGGCGGCAGTTGAAAATGCATTCTTTTCATTAGTTTGTTCTTTTGTTGCTGACTTGCTCTCCACTGTAAATAAATCGTTCTTTCTTCCTCAAGCCATGACTATTGACCGGCGTAACACTGCGATAATTGCAATGAACTTGTAAGTGGTGTTTATACTTTTCAAACGACGGGATTGTCGCCAGCATTTTATTTTTAAACTGAATGACATCTTGCCCATACACTTGGTGAGTCTGTGAAGGCGGATGTACATGAAAGGCAGAGGAGGAAGTGGTGTATTTGTCCACTAAGCAGAGGCAGGCAATACAGAGGTGGAAACAAAATAAAATGAAAGGGGCAAATTGCATTCTCTAGTGCTGCAAGATATGAGATACAAGATATATCTTTCCAGCAACTTGGTCTATTTTCTACTTAATTGTCCACTCTCTCTGCGTCTGTGTGTGAAGTTACCCCGTGGGTATTTCCTAACTTCTTCAATTAAGTTTTCATAATTTGCATTGTTAAAAAGACATTTTTCTGGACAGCGATTGCTCCGTCATTGCGTACTCTAATCGCTCAAAATACCTTCAGGTTAAATGACGTAATTTCCACCTGATTGCACTATGGATGTAAGATTCCAGTCATGGATGATCTTATCAGCAGATGTCCCAGCGATCGGGGCGGTTCCACTCCAATGGCCCTGCGACCAATGCCACTCAAGTGACTACAAATCCCTTTGAAGTCTAAACCAGCCCTTGCAACCCCTCACATCCTTAAGCTAACATTGCTGGTGCAGGAAAAAGGGCGAGCAATATTGGAGCAACCTAGCCATACAGTTTTGAGCCGGATACCAGTTCGGACGAGAAAAACAAAGACGTACATGGATCTACTAGTTTAAATTCGGATGAATCAGAATGAATTGGCCCAGAGAGTTTGTGCCCCAGAGATTTTTTACGTCAAAAATATGATCTTTTTCAAAATGACATTTTTGCATCTGCTCCTAATTCACAACGAAATACTCAGAAATGCAATTTTGAGCTTAATTTGCTTCATATTTATCCATCATTAGAAAATGCTACAAGAAAATGTTTAAAACACCAAAACACCATTAGCATTTGAGGGGTGTTTAAGTAGGTTTGATGCATCTATGTTTTCTGTATTTTTCAAATTAACTTATGACTGAATATCTTAACTAGGTTTCTTATATCTATGTTTTTTTTGTTGCTTAAACCAAAAAATCTCTGCAGTTGACACAATGTGCAATACTCAAGTAGACACTGCTTGTTTTGCTTTTGCTTTATCCATACTGTGTACTACACTCATTTTCTGTGCAATCTTTGACACTTCATTAAATGCCAGTATGTAAAACGACTACCAGTGAAAGTTTCTTTATTTCTTTTTTATTCTTTATTGGTTTTTATGCAGACATTTTTAGATTCAGTCTGATAAAAATAATGTTTTTTTTTACCTTTTCTTTAACATTTTGTAGATGTAAAGAACAATCTTGAAAAATATAATAAAAAAATTAAACAAAGTGGAATAAGTGGGGTACAACAAACATTTAGCTTTGAGCTTTAGTTCTGAGCTGGCTTCAATTTACTCCATTGGAATTGAAAATTTTCAGCTTTCAAATGTATTTGAAATGTAATTTTCTCCATACAACAAATTTCCTCCAAAGATGTGAGAATGGTTAGCATTCATGTCCCCGGAGTCTCCAGCATTTCATGGAGTCCTCAGCTGTTTGCTCTTTATGTGGGGACTGATAAATAACCTTGTTATATTTTTCAACCCAAGTTGTCTTCATTGTCTTGAACTTATTGAGGTACAAAGGGAAAGGCAGATTAATTTTTCGTGAAATCGACAGGTCCACCTGCAGTTTTGAGTACCATTTTTGTTTTAAACACAAGTCGAAACCATTACATTTAGAAACTTTCTTTGAGGGCAGCTTCTTATAAGCTTTTGTTGTAATTTCTATCAAGCCTCTCCCTTCCTGAGAGGCAAAACCTTTTTTTTCTCTATGTCTTTTATTGTATTTAGTTTTGCTGTCAAGTAAATGAACTATTTTATTCCCATAAGTCCCACTGCAGTTTTAATTTTCTTCTGAGTGGTTCAGATGGTTTGTAATTTATGCCTAGTATTTGAGTCTTGGAATTATTTAATTTATACCTTGATTTCCCTCCATAATCTTTTAGGATGTCCAAATTACTTCTTATTTTTCCCTTTTTTGGCAGAACAGAAATAATTGCTTCTTTCCATGATGGCGGAGTTTTGGCTTTTTTTGAGTGTCCGATTAAATGAATCTAATAATACAGGAGCAAATTCTTCTTTGAATAATTTGTACCATTCATTTGGGTAACTGTCATTCCCAGGGCTTTAATTACTTTTCAGTCCCCCTATAGCTTTATCGAGATCTTTTCTAGTGATGGGTGAGGTTAAAGTTATTTTTAATGGTTCCGATAGAGGGCAGATCTAAGTTAGCCAGACAGCCTGTTTTGTTTTTATTTTTTGGTTCAGACTAGCTATACAGAGTCTTATACTAATTGAGAAATATTTTTTTTAATTTTGTGCAGTTAATAAAGGATGTCTTTGGTGGATGAGACTCGGATTTTGTGAAATAAGTTCCTCATTTTATGTAATCTTAGGCGTTTCGCTAGAATTTTGGTTGCCCTGGAACCCGATTCGTAAAAAAGTTTGCTTTTGAATCAAATCAAACTTTATTTATATAGCACTTTTTATATAGAACATAACACAGAGTGCTTAACAACAAAACAAAAACATAAAACAGGCACAACAAAATAAAAATTCAAATAAACCCCCCATTCCCATCCCCACACCCAACCCACACAAAACCCCTAATGCCATTGATGATGGGGATAAACATTTGGGAAAGAGGCTGAGCACGGAAAAAGTTTGTTAGTGTAAAAATTAATATTTGGAACCTCGCTCTCTGCGAAATGCTGTATAGACAGCCAAATTCAGCATCACAGGCGGGGACCCAGCAACACCACTGCAAGGTGGTGATGCATGTTCCCATCTTGAGCCGCAGGGGCTGAACAGCAGCTGACTCAGAGGGAGAGAATGCAACTGAGGAGGCTCTGGAAATAAAAATCAAACTAAAAGTAAAAATAAAAGGTAACCATAATTGGTAAAAGACATAAATAATTAACAATAATTGCTAATCCAAATTTTTTCATATGTTTGGAGCAGCCCAAGTTATTCAAGTTATAAACTGACCAATCAGGTGGTGGGGGTGTGGCCTTCAAACAAGCTCACTCCTGATTGGAGAGAGTGGTTGCCATAGAAATGTAGATGGGCCAATCATGGCTTAGTGAAGACATCTGGTTCCAACATGGAGATGGACATGTCGCAGAAAAATGGGGACCGATTTGAATTTACTTGGTTGGAACTGGAAGCAAGACATTTTCTATGGGTGACGCGATTTGTCCAGTTATATATTGAACAGTCAAATTTTTAATGCCATTGCCAAAGCCAATGCTTTACCTTGCTCGGCTAAGCTGTTAGTTTTTGCCGTCAAGTTGCGTTTATCCTGAGTTTTCGGCACTCTTTCGTCCCATCTCCCATTTTTATAAATATCCCCTCAATTGGTAGTGCATTTGAGTTTACAAGCTGCTGTTACTAACTTTAAGTGAGCTATTTAGAATAATCATAATTTAAAGACCACTGGGAAGGTTTTTAAAATAGATATGGATATGAACAGAATGGAACTTTAATAATTAGATTTATGCTTGTTGATCCCACATTTGCTGTTCAGTTCATTTATATACACAAACAAATTCCCCACTATGGGATTAATTAAGTATCACATTATCTTTAAAAAAAAAGCAGTTTAAAAAAAATACCTGGATCTAGAGTGAGTGGATGAAAGGCCATAGGAATGGGACGTCTTGGGCTTGAAATGAGAAGGGGAATCCCTGTAAGGCATACAAATAGGAAGATATTTGATATTTAAAATAAAATATCAGTCATTATGACACGGAAAAACGTATTTAGGAACGTACCATAGCAAGATTGTATTCATTTTCATTATAGCTATATATGTGAAAAACAAAGATATACAGTAATCCCCCCGTATTCGCGGGGGTTACGTTCCTCACCCCCTTGCGAATAACGAAAATCCGCGAATAATTGACGCTGTTTTAAAACTCCCAAAGCCAGAGCCTCTGCAGAGTCAGAACCTTTTTCTGCCGTTTGGGTTCATTTCCAGAAGCTGGAGATGATGCAGGGCGTTTGGATGGCATCTTAAACGCGTAAACAATACTTTACAGTAAAGTACAGAGTAAATCGTTTTTCAAAATTCGCGGAATGAGCGCTGTTCTGTGCCTCAAGCTTGTGATGTCACGTCATCCGCGAATGGGCGGGGCGCGAATATTAAACCGCGAATGGGCGGAGGATTACTGTAGACAATACAGCTTGTTCTTTTTTTTGTATTTGTTTTTAATTTCTGCAGTAAGGGTTACAGTTTTTAAAATAACACCACACAAAAGTGTGTTTGATTCTTTAATGTAAAATAAAAAAAACTATGTATGAATGAATGGAAGTTAAGTTTATATTTGATTAGCTAAACATAGCTATCAAAAATAAACTTGTGAACAGTCTCAACAGCATGTTTAGCAATGATATATGACTTAAATTACATAAGCTATAATAATTCTCTGGAAAAATAGGAAATTCTTTTGCATACCTGTCTCTATCGTTTTTATGGTAACCGTACCATTTCTTGGGAATGGGGGCAGAAGAAGGGGCGTCCCCGGGGGGAAGTGTCCAGGTGGTCAGGGTTGGTTGGTAAGTGCTGTTAAGTTGGCCTGTTGGGATTGGTGTGTTGATGAGCGAGTTGGGGCAGAATGGTGAGAGAAAAGAGAAGGACGGCGAGGAAGATAAGGAGGAGTGGGAGTTTCTAGGCTGCTGGGAGTTGGATTCAGTCAAGCTTCCAGAGGAAGTACATGTGGAAGACAATGTATTGCTGGGGAAGGCAAAGGAAGAAAACAGCCATTTGAAATTTACATTAAAATATAACAGTTTTAATATGAATATCTGCACGTTTTGTACCCGTCCCAGGTAGAGGATGATCCAGACAATCCCACGACTGGATCTGTGCAACCAGAGAGAAAAAAAAACTTTTCTGACAAAACTTACAAAAGAATACACAGTACAAACCAAACCTTTGGACATTCAAATCAAGAGAATGCCAAGAGTGTGCAAAGCAGTAATCAAAGCAAAAAGGTGGCTACTATGTAGAACCTAGAACATGACATATTTTCAATTGTTTCACACTTTTTTGTTATTTATATAATTCTACATGTGTTAATTCATAGTTTTAAAGCCTCCAGTGTGAATCTACAATTTTCATAGTCATGAAAATAAAGAAAACTCTTTGAATGAGAAGGTGTGTCCAAACTTTTGGTCTGTACTGTATATATACACATTTCCTAAATATTAACGTTTCATTCCCTCACCTGAGGAGGAAAGCTTTTCTTTCACTTCAGACACTTGAGTTTGGCTGACCTGAACAAAAATTACATTCCATAAACTACAGAGTCGAAGTGTTTTTACATTTGTTCTGTATATATTTCCTCACCTCTGAAACCAGCTTTGACAGACTATCCACAGGTTCTTTGTCGAGGGAAACAGTGGATGAGTTGTTGTGCATCTTTCCTTCAGTCTCACTTAGTAAACAAAACAAATGTCATGGAGAAAACAACAGCCTAATCACCCAAGAAATCTCAACCAGGTGAAAGTCAGCTCTGTGAACTGTAGAGTTAGAATGTACATGATGATGTTATTTATGGTACATCCATAAATAACAGTACTTTTGGGTGTTTCCTACTGAAAATAACAAGTAAAAACTGGTCGTTATATCTACATGAAGCTATAGTCACATACAGTATGCCTGTATGATCTAAAAAAGTTTCCAGTGGTCTGTTAGTTATGGTTATAAAGTTTTTAGCCAAAACCTAAGAGCCAGTGTTATTTTTTAATATATTTTTTCTGCAGAGCAGCAGTAGTTCATTCACCTTTAAGTTGTAGGTGCCTTTGTTTACACTTTTCCTGCTAGCTTACAGCTTTCAGCAGGTGTATCATGAAATATTAATAAGGATAGGTTAGTTACAGTGTATGTGTGTTTCATATGTTAGCTTACATTCTAGCTGTCAAGAGGCTTTGTGCTGACAGAGAAGATTTAGATGAGCCACTACCCCCGGCGAGATCTGTTGCTACAGGCAGGACGACGTCAGAAGCGCGACATGATGGTCGCTTTGAAGCTGTCTGATGGTTCAGTTGAGAATCCTGTAGAGGAGATTCAACAATGGTTGTTGAACCGTTCTCTGTCTTTATTTATGGATATTTAAAACAACAGCATCATAAACAATTCAAAATCAAATGCAGTTTGCAACACTACTGTCAAAAGCTTTACCTGTTGCATGTGCTGTGGCTGTAGAAGCTTTTTTAGAGTGAGAGGGGGCAGGGCAGGACCAGGTAATGGAGTTAAATTCTGAGGCGTGGTGATGGCAGGCTTTTTCCTCAAGCTGTTTCCACCCACTCGCTCTTTCTTAAAATTGTTAACAGCCTGAGTTTGAAAGAACATAAAAGGAATTTCTGTTCATTTTATTTTTACACTTTTATCAGACTATAGAGCGCAAACTATTTAAAAAATAAAATAAAAACGTAATCTTACCTGTCTGAGAAATTTATTGGCTGTCAGGCTGTCTGGGGAAACAGAGGATTGACCACACGTGGGGCAAACATGATCATCCGAGTCAAGTAATGTGGTTCGAATGCCTGAAAGAGATGGAAGACACTAGGACTATGACATAAAAACACTATATTTTATGTTAAATAAAGCAGTACAAGTCGGAGCTGTAATCATTCATTGTTTAATCATTCAAAGGATGGAACGTATTGGTCAATGCACACCCAATTTTTAGTAAATGTTTTGTAAATGTTAAGCTCACAGTCATCACAGTAGCTGTTTCTACAGCAGTGTATGACCACGGCATCATCCAGCAGGTCGCGGCATATGAGGCAAAGAAGTTCATCAGGGACCGGATCATCCTCGCTTTCAGACTTGGGCTGCTTCTGCGGTAAAAATGGAGGCCTTTCCTTCTTGCCGATGGCGTACGCCTCACTATAGACATGTAACAAAGAGATATTTATCAACTTTTGAGACACAGTTAACAAAAAATTTGTTTTTTTTAAGTAAAAAATAATAATTTGAATCTTGATAAAGATTTGATTTGCAAACTCATGACAACGGACCCTGTTAAGAAAGTGAAGTTTGAAGTCTGCAACCATTTATTAATTAACTGGTTTATTTTAAGCCAATTCAGCTATTAAAAAAAAAGGCAATGAAAAGAAAACTTATTGTAAAATCTATTTAACATGGTAATTCATAAAATGATTTGAGAATAAAAAAACAAAAATTTTACTATATCTTTTTGACATAATATTTGCTCCTGATTCTAAATAGACATAATTGTACTTAAAGATACAGTGTACACACACACAAAACACATCTAATCCATCAATCTGTTTCTTTGATGCTACGGTTACGTATACAACTGCAACAGTGCAATGGGGAGGCATCAGCAGCATCTCCAAGATCAGCTGCCGCCACCCGCTTTTTTTGAAAATCGTTGGTATGATCATGAATTCATACGTCGGCAGTTGGTCAGGGATGATGCCTTTAAGAAATAGGGTGACAGCTGGGCGGCGGCAGCCCTGTTTGAACAATGTAAATGTCTCAAAATGGCGACGATCATAGTAAGTGCCACCGGCAGCCAGGGGTATTTTAAAAAGCAGGCCATTCTGCACCACAACTCGGATTTTGAGCGATGCATCCTTGGGGGAGGAGCAACTTGGCAGTGGTTGGGCCCTCCCGGGGTGGCGGGGGGGGGCTGCTCTTCTGATTGGGCTGGAGCTTGCACTCTCTGTCCCCATATGCCTCCCTACTCTCTGGCATTGGGGGCCCCTGTGGCGATCCTGATGGCCCTGGCGGTGGATGTGATTGCTCGGCAGGCGGTTGTTCTCTATCTGCTACTGTGCGGGAGTTGGGGCTTTCTGGCTGCCGCTGCTGCTACGGCGAGGGCCTTGATGTGGGGTTGGCTGAGCACTCTGGCTCCTTCTTTTTACACTCCGTCATCCAACTCATAAAAATGAAAACAATTACTCGAGCACAGGTGCTATCTCACCTTGCACAAATAGTAGTCTGAGTGCATAAGTATGTGTGTGTGAATGTTCGTTTTGTTGTTTACATGTTGACATGTTTGTGAGTGAACACTTTTGGAGCCATCAGGTGTGTTTGTAACATTTGAATGTGTTTGTGGATAGGCCCCGCCCCTTCTAGATTTGTATTACATCTAAACCTAACCGTAATGATTATAAACATCCAGCAACTAGTTGCTTTATGCTGCTTCATGGTTTACCCCCCCCCCCCCTTTTCTTTTCTGTCTGGTCCAACAAAAAACTGTTACAAATACAATTAAGATGAATAAAGTTTAGCCGAAATTACAGAAGGGGTTTATTCAAATATACATCTGGTGTGTCAGAAGATTCATAACCCCCTGTTGTAAAAGCAAAATATGTCCAACACAAGAGACCTTCAGCTCTCATCTGTTTGTACAGCTGTTGGACAGGACCAGTTAGAAAAAAAAAACAAAGACAAATGCCACCACGCGGCCAACCGTTCATTTTGCTGAAATCTTGCATTAAGATTGCTGTGCGGTGGCCTCATAGCATATGTGACCGTAGTCTAACCCACTATATCCCTTTTGGGTCTGGGACTGCCAGAGCCTGTCCCAGCTACTGTTAGGCAAAGCCGAGGTACACCCTGGACAGGTTGCCAGTCTGTCGCTGATAGGGTTGTGCCGATGATACCATCGTCCAATGTGATGCCACGCCCCTGCCACGCTGCGAGTCGACACTATAAGCCGCAGTTACATGTGCAAAATATCTTGATCGGATCAATGGTCGGATTACAATTCAACTGTGTACATGGGCCCAAAAAAACGTTTTCCGATTGTAACAAACGTTCACATGGGTCACACTTTTGGTCGGAATAAATCATTCGCACATGCACAGTAGTGTTTGAACTGTCAATAGAGTTTGATTACTTGCTTGAACTGGATCGGGAAGAATTTATATAATTCCAGCACAATAATGTTTTTCGTTACTTTTTTTTTTTTTAACAAAGTTGCCCAATTCTGTTTTTCAGCACCTATTTAAAGTTAATATTATTACCACTGATTTGCAGATTTTGCCAACATTTGCACAAGTGAATAAATATGTTATTTAAAAAAATACACTTCTTAAAGTTATCCACAATGTAGGTATGAAAAAAACTTTTTTGGTCGATAAATAGGAAGAATACAGTATGTTTTATTTTAACTAGTTAGCAAAGAGAAGTTCATTCATTCACCTTCTAAACCTATTTTGCTCCTTTCGAGGTCATGGGGATGCCAGAGACTATCCCGGCCACTCGTGGACGAAGGCAGGGGACATCCTAGACAAGTCGTCAGTCTGTCGCAGGGGCACAAATCACTCACCCATGCACATTCACAGTCACACCTATGGACAATTTAGAGTAACCAATTAACCTATGAAGCATGTTTTAGTGGGAAGAAGCCCGGAGACCCCGGAATGCCCGGAGAAAACCCATGCATGCACAGGGAGAATATGCAAACTCCACACAGAGAGGTCTCCATCTGTGTTCTGTTTCAGGTTCCTCAGCTGGGACTTGAACCGGGGGACATTGTTACTGTGAGGCAAGAGTGCTAACCCCTGTACCGCTGTGCAGCAGCAGACAGAATTAACTTTTCAAATGATGGTACCCAGAAAATAAAAAATGAACAGCACAACATTACACGTATACTCACGCATCAATAGCAGGAATTGCGTAGCGCCCACAGTTGGTTACCATGACACCTTTGATGTTGGGATCATCCACCTCAACCATGAAAGAGCGAGGAATTCCTGTGCTCTTCTTCAGTCTCTGAGGAGCTTCAAAGTGTTTGTCCTGCTGGCAACAACAAAACTCTTTATGTGCAAACAAAAAAAAAGAACAGTTACCATTAAAAAGCCAATTCCTCTCTAAATTAACATTTAATACACAAGAATTTCAAAAGTTAGTATTGTGTATAGAACAGTGGAGGAAGCATCATGGTTTGGAACTGCTGTTTTTAAGAGTGCAACCAAAGGATATACAGTCAGGACCATAAATATTTGGACAGAGACACATTCTTTCTAATTTAGTTTCAGTACATTACCACAGTGAATTTTAAATAAAACAACTCAGATGCCATTGCAGTGCAGACTTTCAGCTTTTGTTCCATGGCCTGAACAAAAAGATTGCATAAAATGTGAAAAACTGAAGCATTTCTTAAACACAATCCCTTCATTTCATGGGCTCGTAAGTAATCGGACAATTGATTTCCATGCTATTGCATGGGCAGGTGTGGGCAATTCCCTTGTTATGTCATTATGAGTGAAGCAGATAAAAAGGCCTGGAGTTGATTAGAGGACTCGTGCTTGCATTTTGATGATTATGCTGTGAACAGACAACATGCGGTCAAAGGAGCTCTCCATGCAGGTGAAAAGAGCGATCATTTGTGACATCGCCACATTGAAAAACGAATGAAAAGTACAATGAATGAATAATGAAAAAATGTAAAATATAAGGAGAAAAGAAACTGATTACTCAAGGGAAAATGCATATGAAAAGAAAATTTGGGAATTATAGCATAAAATCCTGTGTACACTGCCTATGAATATGATTAATGGCGTTATTGACTATGGGACCTTTTGACTGAGTAAACAATCGTTAGAGGCGGAAACCAAAGGGAATTTGAAAAGAGGAGCGGGAGACGCTGAATGAGGAGAGACGTCAGACGCTGAAGGAGAGGGCCGTGGCGGTGCCAGACGCTGAAAGTCTGCAGCCGCAATTTGTCATCTCTTCATTCATCTACCAGTATTGGAAGAATAGCGGGAGATACTTAATCCTAATCTTCATCTTGGTGGAGCTGTTGCGGAAGGACTGTGTCCCGGAAAGCGGCGTTCTGGATGTGAGGAGCGCACTCGAAGGAGCGGTGTTTGGATTATGCTTGGAAGCGGTTAGACCAACCCTTAATATTCATTTTTTGGATGTATATATATTTTTTTGTAGGTCATGGTACCATGTGAAGATTGAGACTTCATTTTTGTATTTTCTGAGGAACTTTTTTCCAAACGGATTATTCAAATATTTTTCCTTTGTATCATATCAGGAGGGGACGGAGAACTATTGACTCTTTTTTTTGTTGTTTCTTCTTTTTCAGCGGGTTTGTTTGTCGCTGGAGAAAGGTCGTTTATTTATTAGGGTGTTTTTCTTTGGGTATATTTTGTAATTCTTCTGGGTTTTGCTGGTCAAAGGTCTGTCAAAGACAATTTCAGTTTCTGTTCATTATAAAAAAGCTGTTTTGTGACTAGCAGATATAGTGGCTGGTTTATTTTGTTTGGGTGTATCTGGGTTTGTTTGGCTTGAATGTCATTGTGAGGAACCCCCTTGGTAATGTATCAATCAGAAGACCTAGTAAATATTTTTTGAGCATTAAAGATTGCATAAAATGTGAAAAACTGAAGCATTTCTTAAACAGAGTCCCTTCATTTCATGGGCTTGTAAGTAATTGGACAATTGATTTCCATGCTATTGCATGGGCAGGTGTGGGCAATTCCCTTGTTATGTCATTATGAGTGAAGCAGATAAAAAGGCCTGGAGTTGATTAGAGGACTCGTGCTTGCATTTTGAAGATTATGCTGTGAAAAGACAACATGCGGTCAAAGGACCTCTCTATGCAGGTGAAAAGAGCGATCATTAAGCTGAGAAAACAGAAAAAAAAAACTTGCGAGAAATTGCTACAGTATTAGGAGTGGAAAAATCAACAGTGTGGTACATCCTGAGAAAGAAAGAAAGAAAGCACTGGTGAACTCAGCAACGCAAAAAGACCTGGACGTCCACGGAAGACAACAGTGGTGGATGATCGCAGAATCATTTCCATGGTGAAGAGGAACCCGTTCACAACAGCCAACCAAGTGAACAACACTTTCCAGGAGGTAGGCGTATCAATATCCAAGTCTACCATTAAAAAGAAGACCGTGTTAACATACCCACAGATAACCCAAGGTTTCTTAAAACTTTTAAAACATTAATAAAAGCAATATGCCCTATTAACATAATTTCAAAATTATACAATAGTATCTTGACGCACAAGGGGGAGAATACGTACTATGTAAAGGAAAGATGGGAGCGAGAAGGAGGGCTCACAATTACAGAGGAGGATTGGGAACAAGTATGTCGGAAACAATGGGTAACAACAGGATCAAACATTTGGCATGAATTCTGTTGGAAGAGCATAAGGAAGTTTTTTACTACACCCTCTCAGAAAAAAATACCTAGGAAGTAGTAAATGTTGGAGGTGTGGTAATAATGGAGCCAATCACTTCCATATATTTTGGGACTGTGTGGTTATCAAAAGATATTTGGCTGACATACATGAACATCTGCAAAATGTATTTTCTATTGTTTTCCCCTTGTCCTTTTAAAGTCTGTTTTTGAGTAAAATTGATGGCCTAGACAACAGAAATAAGAAACTGCTCTACATTTTGCTGGCAGCCAGTAAGAAATCAATAACCAGAAAATGGCTTAAACCTGAACAACCAATGACAGAGGACTGGATTGATGTTGTACAACGAATTTATTTCATGGAAAGAATCTCACACTCATTACAAATACGAC
This sequence comes from Oryzias latipes, assembly GCF_053564925.1. Lineage (NCBI taxonomy): Eukaryota > Metazoa > Chordata > Actinopteri > Beloniformes > Adrianichthyidae > Oryzias > Oryzias latipes. The sequence continues at coordinate 9,444,338 of NC_136244.1, forward strand.
TGGATGTTTTTTACGCTACTTGGTCTATATAGACAGAATATGTTAAACCTGTAAGATCAGACTTCATCTGAAACTTCACTGATATCATGTCATTTCATCTATGTTTTGAATATCCCTGCTTCCTCACATGTTCCGTTTTTATTTACTTTTTTTTTTCGTTTTTTACTTTTCTGTTAAAAAACAACAACAAACAAACTGAGAAAGCAAGAACATTGTAATCAGTCACAATGTAAAATTTATCCTGTACTTTTTCAATAAAAAATAAATTTGAGAAAAAAACAAAGAAGACTGCATGAAAGTAGATACAGAGGGTACACTGCAAGATGCAAGCCACTCATAAGCCTCAAGAACAGGATGGCTAGATTGGACTTTGCTAAAAAGCATCTCAAAAAGCCAGCACAGTTCTGGAAAAACATTCTTTGGACAGATGAAACCAAAATCAACCTCTACCAGAATGATGGCAAGAGAAAAGTATGGAGAAGGCGTGGAGAAGCTCATGATCCAAATCACACTACATCATCAGTAAAACACTGTGGAGGCAGTGTGATGGCCTGGGCGTGCATGGCTGCTAATGGCACTGGGACACTAGTGTTTATTGATGACGTGACACAGGACAGAAGCAGCCGAATGAATTCTGAGGTGTTCAGAGACATACTGTATGCACAGATCCAGGTGAATGCAGCCAAACTGATTGGGCGGCGTTTCATAATACAGATGGAGAACGACCCAAAACATACAGCCAAAGAAACTCAGAAGTTTATTAAAGCAAAGAAGTGGAATATTCTTGAATGGCCAAGTCAGTCACCTGATCTTAACCCAATTGAGTATTCCATTTCACTTGTTGAAGACTAAACTTCAGACAGAAAGGCCCACAAACAAACAGCAACTAAAAGCCGCTGCAGTAAAGGCCTGGCAGAGCATTCAGAAGAAGAAAATCCAGCATCTGGTGATGTCCATGAGTTCAAGACTTCAGGCTGTCATTGCCAACAAAGGGTTTTCAACCAAATATTAGTAATGACCATTTTGTTTTCAGTTACTTCATTTGTCCAATTACTCATGAGCCCATGAAATGAAAGGGATTGTGTTTAAAAAATGCTTAAGTTTTTCACATTTTTCAGCAATCTTTTTGTTCAACCCATGGAATAAAAGCTGAAAGTCTGCACTTCAATGGTATCTGAGTTGTTTTATTTAAAATTCACTGTGGTAATGTACAGAAACTAAATTGGAAAAAATGTGTCTATGTACAAATATTTTTGGCTCCGACTGTAAATCCTGTATTTCCAAATTTAACAAAGGCTAAAGTGAGGTTTTTTTAATACAAGTATGTTGCGTTTCAGGTGTGGATTGGTTGCTACATTTGACATAATTTGTGCTTACCCCACTGGTTGGACAATTTCGAATATGGTGTCCAGCATTTCCACAGCGGAAACAAGTGTAGTTCTCTGGAAGGACGGTACCAAGCTTTGTGTTCAAGCTAGAGACAAACAGGGATGGAGGTACACTGTTGTTTAGACGTCTATAAAATTTTCTTTAAAATTTAATTCTAAGAAGACAAGTGTTTTATATTCACTTTTGTAGTTGAGGAGATTTTTATAGTTTTACTTCTTTTGTATGTATTATTTCTTTTGTAGATGCAAGATGTTGGGATAAAATGTGTGCTTGGTAGTGTAGACTTATACAGGTGTAGAAAATCAATAAAAAAGCTGCCAATGCCAAAAATCTTCTTCAAAACTTGAAGAATGACTGATAAATACCACTTTAAGTAAAACATAAATTAAGAATGAGGTCAAACCAGAAAAAAGTCACCAGGAATTCCAAAAAGTAAAAGGCAAACAAAGATCCATTGCAGCTTAACTTACTTCATGGTGCTGTAGTTGGACTGATTCATCATAACCTTAATCTTATCCTCTTCTGGCACATCTGCATCCACTAGATTAGCCATCTGCATCTAAACATATATACATACATTTGTTATAAATGTCAGCCAAAGTTCATATAAGTACACAATGGAATCCATACCATAAAAATGGTTAAAACCAAAGCATACCTTGGCAAAAAATGATTTAGTAGAACTCTGGTCCTCCATTTGCTACAAGAAAAAAAAATCTCTTACACATTATACAATAGTAAAACATCCTTACTTTTCAAAAACAAAAGTTCTTAGAGAGAAGTGATTGTAATAAACCAGATGATTTAATGTAATTTTGATAGTTGAAATTTACAACCAACGATTATTTTTGCAACTACACCTGTTTCTGTACAATCATCTTCACTACCATTTTGCTTTCCTTGTATTAAGTTTCTTTTTATTGAAAATGACAATTCATATTTTGGTATCTCTGTGAAGCCTTATTTAAAATTGTGTTATACAAAAAGCTCAATGATTTTATCTTCAGCTTCTATTAAAAAGAACAATGTTCTAAACTTTGCGATGAATAACTTTTTAATCTGTTGCAAAACATGTTGAGATAAGTTCATAAAGCATTTTTAAACTGCATTAATTTGACATATTAACATATGCCAACTTATACATCATATAGCTTAAATCTCATAAAAACACTTTGTTAAATAACAAATTCTGGTCCCTACTAACTAAAGCTAAACAAATATGTATGCTTTAATATCTTTAATTTCTTTTTTTTTTTATTTCCTTAAACCACTGGTCCACAAGTTGGGAGTAATCTTACAATTCTCAAACTATGACAATATTTCTCCTTTTTCCATAAACAATCTAAAAACTGATGCTAAAGGTGAAGTTTCCTCAGCCAGAAGTCAAGTCAAGTCACTGTCCCGTATAAACCCAAGAAGGAAAAATAAAATAATTATTGTCTAAATAAAAAAAAAAGAAAAATATCACTATGTTCAGGAGGCCTTCTTATCCCGTAGCGCAGGGGTCTGCAACCTTTACAACTTAAAGAGCCACTTGGATCAGTTTCCCACAGAAAGAAAACACAGAGAGCCGCAACACCCTTTGGAAAACCCGGTGTTTCCAGTGAATGGCATCATTTTACTCGTTTTTAAAGTTTTCACTTGTTATTTACTTCTCATTCAACTCATGTCTTGCTGGCTAGTTTGACACACATGACTTAGTGCTTTCTTTTTGAAGGCTGGCTGGCTCTGGTTTTCAGACTCAAATTTAGACTAAAATAAAGCAGACTCGTTTCTATCTTGTTTCTTTAACTTTTCCTAAAATCCAGTAAACCCAATAAAGTATATTAATTTTATGGATGACAACTATTTTTTATTAGGAACTAGCTGTTTGTTAGTTTGTTGCAGGTCTGTAATCACAAGCGGTGAGTCTAAGCCCCTCCCTCCTCTCTATCTGCTTTTCCTCTCTACCTGTTCACATCCTCTGCAGTTTCTAGTTGGTATACTGAGTAGGGGTGTGTATTGGCGAGAGTCTGGACAGTGTCTTTCTCACACGCGGAAGTAAACTAATAACGGTCATCATCACGGCGTTGGCTTTTTTTCAGTGTTGGACACATCACTCTGATCCATCAGGTCGCTGAACTAGAATCCATTGCTGTGAGGTTCCGCAGAACTTTGGCCCGCTTTGCAAATATGATTTTGGCTGATGCTACGTGGATTAGCCGCTGTGCACGTGGACCAGCAGGTTGAACGTGACCCAAACTACAGCCAGAATGTAAATAATAACAATATGCAAGTTAAATTAAATAGTACAGTCTGTACATAGTACAGACTGTATGTGTTGGCCTAGGTGCGGTACTGGCAGTGCAGACTCTTTACACATAGGATAAAAAATAGATTTTTTTAAACAAACATTCACATTTTTAAAAACTAGTGCAAAGAAATACTTTTACAACTTGTTCAGTTGAGAATTTGAATATTTATGACTCATCTGTAGAACAAGGATTATTTTAAGAAGAAAATTATAAAGTCTAAAAAGGAAAGTTATGACTAAATTGAAAGAATTAGTTTGTTATTCATGCAGCTTGGGCAGGAAACACTTGCTCACCAATGGCTGTTAGGGGAGTCAGTATCTTAAAACAACAGAGTTGGGCTTATCAGCTGTGAATAGCATGCCTGCATGACAATGTATGACCCGCCCAGGCAGCTCCCCTCTCCCTTAGATACTGAATGAAACTGCCACCATGACCAAACTGAAAGCAGATCATTCTATTCTAGTAGCGGTTACATTTAAAAAAACTGTAAGAACAATAAAGGATTATGGGATGTAGGGATTCATGATTAAAGGTAGCTCATTTCTTTGTAGCTTTTTATTAGTTGTGGTTGTTATGGAAAGATTATGGATTTCCTTTATTTATTTATTTTATCACTTTTTCCCGGACCTTACGCTTTGTGGACGGTACCTTGGCAGCCGTCCCACTGTCGGCAGCATTAAGAGAGCCGTTCTCATTAAAAATAACTTTTTTCTTCTGAAATGTCTTTGTAGGTCTATGTTAGCTTTAAGGCAAAACCCAAAATACCCTTGCTGTCAGCTTAAATGTTTATTAAAAGAGATAGAGTCTGGAAGTCCGAATCTGTGAATATTTTTCTTACTTTTCCCAATTTATTTTGTACGCTTCCTGCTCAAACTAGTGTCATATTCTGCAACGCTTTACGGCAGTTAAAATGCTGTGATCCGTTCATGATAAGCAGACTTCTAGTAATGTATTTATCTTTATTAATAATCTTGTAAATACATAACGCTGATCATAATATGAATAAAATAAATATTCAATCCCTGATCAGGTTGTAACATGCGATTCTGATCAAGTCTGAAACTGCAACATTGGGCTCGTTTTTCGATGATTGGATTGGGACATCCCTTGTAGGATATAAATCATATATGTATGAAATATCTAAGTTATTTCCAATGTTAAGAGTTTTGGTGCAGATAGAATTGGTTTCAACTTAAAAATTTAGCAAAGAATACATTTGTACCCAACTTTTAGAAACTTAACATTTACAAAATAAATATTCAAAACATTGCTGTATATTTTCTTTTGAATTGCAGGTCTTTGCTTTCTGTAAAAACTATTATTGTCACATTTTTATTTTGAATTTTTACTTTGAACATCATAAATTAAAAGACCTTCTATACGCTATTTGTGGTGAAGGCACATACTGCAGCAACAGAGCTCACAGAAATAAATGGATTATTTCTGTAAATGTACATTTTTTCACTTTACTTAATCTAAATATATGTCATTAAAATACAGCATTCTGGTTTTGGTAATAAGTACGATGCAAATGAGCAAAATGCTTGTATTTAAGGGCATTTGGGTTTTCTGGCAAAACATTCTCAAAACAAAACTTTAGCACTAATATGAAGATTTTTTAGAGCAAATAAAAAAAAAGTCTATTTGTTGGGGGTTGCATGGTTTTGATTGAATACGTACGGATCTGCTGGCCCCAAAGATGTACCCATGTGATCGTTCACTGAAAGACAAAAACCAAAAGGTCATTAGACAAGCACAGAGGCAGGTCTTTGTTAAAAACAGTAAAGCATTAATGTTTTTTTTTTAACAGATTTAATTTGGAAAAAGGTAAAAATATTTTTCTCCTGTTTTTGGAGAAAATGTCTTTAATTGAGATATAAAATTAAATGTATGAGTTATTTAAATCATTTCTGGTCAAACTATTAACCCCTATGCAAAGGGGGGCAGCTGGCATAAAAAGTCAGCATAAAACCAGGTGAAAAGTGGTTGCTCATATCTGACTTTCACTTTTAAGTCTCAGTTTCCCGTTTCCTCACTAATAACAGCTGAATCATTGCTGATCTGTTTATCAGGTTCATATGTGAATAATGTCACAGTGGCATAGACTTGTGATAACTATGCATAGCTTTAAAGATCTGTTTAAAGAAGGAAGCATATGTCTGTCTGCACAAAAATATACAAAAATATTTAAAAAGAACAATAAAACTAATTGTAAATTAAATACTTTTCAAAATCAAAGCCTTTTCGTGGGTTTTTTGCTTTTTTTAACCCTTGTTGTGTAGCACTTCTGAACATGGTTGCACCTTGGTTGAAACCTACGGTGGCCGACAGGGCTCACTACATACAAAAGAAAAAACGCAACAGCATTACCTGAAGCACAACGGCATTACCCGAAGCACAACAAAATTACCCAAGGCACAATAAGATTACCCGCAACACCACGACATAGCCGCAGCAATAGCATTAGCCGCAGCACAACGGAAATGAGGACTTTATTTTTTTCCTACTGGTGAAAAAAAAAAAAATTCAGTTTCAAACTATTCAGCGCTCCTGAGAGCTATGTGATATTTGGACAAGATTAGGGTGTTTTCTTACTAGATAACATAATTTCTTACAAATATACGTTTGTCTAAAAATATAAATTTACCCAGCTCTCCACATAGTGACATCTGCATCTAACGCTCTGTCTTTTTTTTAATTACGACTTTTAATTTACGAGATTAGAAAAAATCTCGTAAATTTACACTGTTTTATCTCATAAATTGGCGATTTAAAATCTCGTAAATTTACGAGAAAAAAGTCATAGATTAACGAGGAAACACCAAAGATTTCCATTTATCGGAGCCAAGCTAGAAGATGAAATACGTGGGGCTTTTAGTAAAGCTTTATTTCAGGATAGGTTTAAAAAACAGAGATTCTGAACCTTTTGGCGACTCAACATCAGATTATTGTCAGTGGAGCCGGCTTTCCGGGGTTCGGTGTCGGTAAAGCGGAATTTCATATATGAAATAAGGAGCTCAGAGACACGTTTGGGTGTAGAGAACCGCTGCAGCCTTTATTTTCCTTTTCATTCACATAACCTGAAGTTCATTTGTCACCTTACGTCATGAACCTGTCATACGTACATCAATGCAGAAGTAAACAGTGTTACATACGCACCCTCCTCCAGATGAAACGAAACAATAAAGATGAATAAAAATAGTCTGTTATATTAGCATTAGAATGTTGAAAATGCCAAAAAGTGCTCCTCTTGAGACGGAAGCGTCAAACAGACGTAGAGATCTGGGGCTTCATTTATAAAACTTTGCGTAGGATTTGCGTCAGAAGTGGCGTACGGATGAAACATAGGACGTGCGTACGCACAGAAATATTCGGATTTATAAAACCGTGCGCACGCACATCCTACGGACTTTTCCCTTAATAAATCACAATCAATTCTAAATGTAGCGCAGCTTTTGCGCCTTCATGACACGCCCATAGTTGCCCATAAATAGTCCGTGAAACGCCCACTAGTTAATATTCGTTGATTGGGAAATCATGGCAAACACAGAGAGGAAATCAAAAAAGCATAACTTCACTCAATGTGAAGTAGAAGTTATTGTTGACGAGGTGGAAAAGAGGAGAAAAATGTTGTTTGGAGGGCACAGTGTGGGCATTACTAATGCCAAAATGGCACTTGAGTTGCAAACGGTGGCAGACGCCGTAAATGCTGTAGCCTCACAACCTCGGGCCGTGGCCGAAATAAAAAAGAAATGGTCGGACATCAAAGTCGAGGCAAAAAGACGTCTAGCGCTTGATCGCCAGAGTGTGTCTGCCACGGGTGGGGGAAAGGGGACACCGGAGCTGACCCCTCTTGATGAGAGACTGGCGGCAATTATTGGGGAATCCCTATTAAGTGGAGTGGTGACTGAGGCGGAGGTGGACACCGACGAGCCAGATGCACCGGGTGACACGGGCAAGGCGTGGTTCCTCCGAGTGCTCCTCTGTAACGCCGGGCCCAAAAGCCCACAGAGGTCCAACAGGACGGCTCGAGGAAGTCGGAACCAGCTCATAAGCCACTCGTCCTCGTTTGCCAGCAAGTTTTCTTGCTGTCTAAAGATGCGTTCACTCCGAATTCTTCCATTTGCAACATCTTCTAAGAGCGCAAGATCAGCCATTGTGCGTCATTACGCATTATGATGGGGCATTTTATTTCCATCCATTTAATTGCATCATACAAGCTACAGATGTCGGTAATAATCGACGTGGAAATGGGAAATTGTTCAGCGCAAATGTAATTTCTTGTTGCTTTCTGAATGGTTGAGACATACGCCATACATTGTTTTATCAAAAATAAAACAAACTAAAGGCATGTGCATGAATACCATATTTCCGTAGCTTATGAAGAAATGTTTTACTGTGAAAACAACTTTCCCCAGTGGACAATTAATACATCTATCTATCTGTCTATCTAATTGCACCTATACCTGCTCCGCCAGATGGACACATTGACGAGAATATCAGTTTTGTACATTATTTTGTGCTGTTAAGTATATTATTTAGGAGGATGAATTGCATAACATGCCAATATTGCAGAACATGTTTCACTTTTCTTGTTGCAAATATGTGTTCATTTGAATTTCTGTTGTAATTTTCGTTTGATTTTTTTTTGTTTGTTTCACTGCTGATCGATCAAACGGGTTTTTGCGTAGGTTGTTAATTGTAAGACTTGCTTTGTGAAGTCTTCATGTTGTTTATGAGTGGCAGTATTGTCATTTTCACTTTCACATGTTTCTTTCATCTGCCGACGGTGTCCCCATTTCCCATTTCACCCGTTTTTGTTCGTACGCCTGGGTCAGAGCTTGCGTGAAGGACCGCACATTTTCCCGTCAAGTTTGCTTTTTATAAATATCAATTATTGCGTAGAGTGGCGTACGCCTTCTTTTGTGCGTACGCAACGTTTATAAATGAGGCCCCTGGTCTTTGGAGGAAGAAAGGATTGAAGTGGACAGCTGCAGGGATACTGCTGGACCTTTCCTGCGCGATGACTTCTCTTTTTTTCATTCCGACCGTGGACGGAAAGGCAGGGGAGATCCTCTCCAGAAGACGGATCCTCGTTTGGGGTTCACTTTCCCGTTCGGACCCTTAGCCTCCAGAGTGGGTTAATAAAGACTCCAAAACAGTTCTTCTTGGGGGGACAGCTTTTTATTACGGTTCTCCGTCCTCCAACACACAATATAAACGCACACTCTTCAGCTCCGTGCTCTCACCCCCCTCTCTCGTTGCACGCGCTTCTTCCCCCTCTCACACACACGCGCGGTCCCCAACACACACCCCCACTCCACAACAATACCGACGCCGTCAGCGACGGCTTCATCGGGCAGCAGAGATCCTGCAAACCACCCATCAATAAATAAAATATTAATAAATCATAAATCAAACAAATAAGCGTCCAAACACATTATCAATAAACATTCAGCTCACCTGTTCTAAGTTTAGTGGGTCTGCTCTGCTGCTGCGCAGCGTTCACTTGCTGCTCTCTGTATCATCCCCTCCACTTTAATCTCGTAAAAATACGAGTTTTTTTCTCGTAAATTTACGGTTTAAATTCTCGTGATTTTACTTTTTTTTTGGTGGCCCTAAAACTCCATCACACCGAATAGTTTGCAACTGAATTATTTTTTTTCTGCCGGTAGGGAAAAAAAAGGTCCTCATTTCCGTTGTGCTGAGGCTAATGCTATTGCTGCGGCAATGTTGTCTTGTTGCGGGTAATTTCGTTGTGCTTCGGGTAATGCCGTTGCGTTTTTTTCCTTTTGTATGTAGTGTGAGCCCTGTCGGCCACCATAGGCTTCCCCCAGAAACCCTTGAAGTCTGAACACAGGACTAGCAGAAAAAGTAAATAATCAGCAAAGAGGAATGTGTTTAATGTGTTTATTATAGTTCCAATAACGCACCATATGCAGAACTCAAAAAAATTAAAAAAGTGTGGTGATGAGGTCATCAATGCGCTGATGCGGTTAACGTCACACCACCCAGAACACTGTATTTGCTAATCCTTAAATTACGTTCACACTGCCCTCTGCAAAGGTCAATGAAAGGTCTATTAAATGCGCTTAAAAGCACCTTTTGGGCTTCCGCTTTCACTAAACATTAAACTGCAGAATTTGAGTCCCTGGCGGCGTAGTGCGTTATTGATGGTAGCCTTTGTTACTTTGGTCCCAGCTCTTTGCAGGTCATTCACCAGGTCATTCGTTTCCCCCCCGTCTGGCCTCACTTTTCATTCACGTTAGTGCTAACTGTTTGAAAATTGATGATGGAAGAGAAATAAATCATTGTGGTTGGAGTTATATAACGCCAAGTCTTTCATCTTTCGTATATCAGAATAGAGCTGTAAAGGAAAAAGCCTGGAGTAGCATTGAACCGCTTCAACATTTCTTCCAGAGAAGATCTACATGGACTAATGAGCCAAAATACCAGCTACAGCTTGTGAAATCCTAGAGTATATGTTTGACTGCTGTAAATGCCAATATTTAACAAAGTACTAAGTTGAACTTTTTTATTGACCAAAAACTTTTTTGTGTGGTTTTACCATAATTGACAAATAAATACATCAGACATCAGTATACATCAGTGCTTTTGTGGATTTTTTTTCTCATTTTGTCCCTCATAGCTGAGTTTACTTATGATGAAAATTACAGGCCTCCCTGATCTTTTTAAGTAGGAGAACTTGCACAATTGGTGGCTGACTAAATACTTTGTTGCCTCACTGTATTTTTTGCTCATAATTTGCTTTTGGTGGAGGTGTCAGAATGCAGTGTCACACAACTGTAGGCTTTTTGGTGCCACATTTCCGTTTACACTTCAGGGTGGAGTAAGCTAATGTAGGGATTTCCACATTAGTAACTGGCTAGGAACCAACTCATTGAAACCCCCAAAAGACCCACTTACGTGTTCTGAGTCTTGCTGCTGGAGCTGGATTTGACTCCATTGATGGGAATTCTTCTGACAATGACGGAAGATCCTTTGGAAATCAACTCCTCATCCTCAGTATACTCTGAAACAGAGAGATGAAGGCTGTGAGCGAATTTAAACAAACCACTTTCATTTCTCTCTATTCTCGCTATTCCACAGAAACTTTTGAAGTTAAATTCAAATAGTCGAATCCATCTTTTAAAATAATTAATTGCAAACATATGCTAAAATGTGCTGAGATTTCAGCAATGTTTAGGGTATATACTGTGGGGAACTAGGTATTTTTTGAACCTTTTTACACTCAGTCTGTTATGTTAATTTTATGTCAGTTTATTTAATGTACTTCATGTTAATAATGTACTTTTTTTATTTTTTATTTATGGTCTCTTGGTGGCTGACCACAGTCAGCAGGGGACAGAGGATGAAAATACACTAAAGCTATAATGCTATTTACAGTGTTTCTTTATTTAGAGCACTTCACACTGTTTTTGTATGCATTGTCCCTTTATTAAAATAAATACAAATACAACATTTTTTTCCTTTTTTTAAATGTAAAAATAAAGGATTTCTTCTTGTCCCTGCTAGCTAATGCTAAACAAATAGCTATACTTCATTCTCTAACATACTTTTAAAGAATACAAATAATTTCTTTACAGCATAATTTATAAATCAGATTTATTTTTTGGTTTTGAATATTAGATACTTTTATACAGTTTTTAGTTTTAAAGAGACAACATTTTGATAATTTAGACACCCAAAGTATAGAATATAATTATAAAGTTAAGGTTGCACTAATTTTAAAATATTTTTTCAAACTGTAAAAACTTTTCCTAAAGAACACTATATTGGATTATTCTACATTTTTGGGGTTATTACACAACAAGAAAACCCCCCAAAGAGCTGTCAAAAACCGGAAGCACGTGGTTTAAATTAAGAACTTGTGCGTGAAAAATAAAAGCTTCCCAATAAAATAAAATAAAAAAATTAAAACACTAAAATCTTCCTTTACCTTCTTTGGTCTGCGCGTTGGTGATCTGCAGGTCACAGTCTCCGGCTCTTAGCTTTTCCCGACCCATAATTCGTCTCTTCAGATCAGTCAGCGTGATGTGCGGGCCGTCAAAAACCACTGTGTCGTAGCTGAGTTTAGAGGAGAATTTATAATGAATGTGCGCCATTGGGAGCCCAGACTTAAATCCTCTACCAGAATGCCCCACGGCCTCTAAAAGTGCCCCCGTTGCAAAAAGTCAAAACCGACGTTTGCGCTCAAAAGATGGCTAACAAGAAGAAGCCAACGCCGCTACCACACCGGGCACTTAATGAAACGCTGCACGGCCCGGGAGAATGACCCTCGCTGGATGACATGCCCCGGCTGTCAGAGGAACGGGAACAAGCATTCACACCACAGCGTTTTACGTCACTTTCGAGTCAACTGGGAACTTTTATTCGCGGTAATGTTGCGATAAATCCAGCGAGTTTGCTGACAGAAACCACCAGCCGTTTCTACAGGCAAGCGACTCGTCAGCACTGTGCACGCACAAGCCCGTGCTGCCTTCAGGCGACTCTCGTACACCCCGTCTCCAATCATCACGCGACGCTTGTGCTTGAAATCAAACAGGAATTTTGATTGTTTTACAAAAATTCAATCCTAAATAAACCTTAAATGAGACTATAAAATGTAATTCATTTTAATTAATTTTATCCAAAACGATTTTCATCCAGTCTATTATCATATAAATTAACAAGAACAGAATATTCGCAACACTCATTCCTGCAACTTTTGTCAATTTAAAAAAAAGATTCAGAGTTAAATAGGAAATTGTAAATTGCAATTGTCGCCTTACAACAGATGTCCAGATTTGTCTCTTTCCTAATTAAGATGTTTAAACATGCCATTAAAATAAAACTTTTAAAAAGTGAAAACAAGAAACAATTAACCTAACAATCTAAGACTTAATAGTTGTCAATCAAATTTTTCTTTAAAACAACAATTACCCAATGTTCTGAGTTGTTATTGACACGTAAAGTTTAACTTTCCTATTTTTCCCGTGACTGCAAAGGCAGCATTTTTCTGCTCGGGGCACCTGTTAGTTCAACATAGCATGTTCTGTAGGAACACGGCAAATTTGATCTGAAACCTGAATATGTGATTTTTTTTGTGCTGTTACTGCCAGAATAGACATCTTATTTAAAAAAAAAAAAGATAAAAAAAGAGAGAGAAATTTGAACTATTTGAAAATGCTTTAGGTTGTTCAGTGGCACTGGCAGTGCCAAGTGAGTAATAATTTTAATGAAAACATAATTTTTAAGCCTTTTATCAAATAAAATATATTTTTTTTAAGAACCACATTAGAAAAAGCATTTAAATACAGAAAATACATCAACTTTTGATTCACATTTTCTGTGTGCATGTGCAATCAATATTTACCACTAGAGGGAGACAAAAGACAATTTTCCAACTCTTTGTGTTCTCCGTGCTGCTGTAAAAATTATATGACCATATATATACGCTTATAATAGGGAGCGGGTTTAGCTCGTGCTGGTTTGCAGCGCCATCCGTCCGTGAAACCAGGGTACGAATCCGGGATGCTCCCTATTCCCTTCTATGCTTCTGTGCCAGTCACAAGGCCAGATAAATTGTGAGGGTTGCATCAGGAAGGGCATCCATTGTCAAGTTAACCATGTGACTCATCCTCAAAGGAGAGGTTGTTTCGCTGTGGCAATCCCTGATGGGAATAGCCTAAAAAGGGTTGTACCACAATACATAACAGATATTTGTGTTATGTATAGTATTTAAAGTAATTTTGACTGAGTTGTTTTGGCTAATGTCAAAACTGACCTTGACGCTGAGTACATTTGAAATAAGTAAACCTAAAATAGATAACAGCCTTTTTTGAGCCATTTTTTCCACTTAATAGAAATAGACGGGGGTGCGTCAAGATCTAGCGACTGTGCCCAACAATTTATTTAATCAACCTCTTAAAATATCCCTGAGATGCTTTGCAGTTTTTCAAAATTCTTCCTCTTTCGGCTTCTCCCATCAGGGGTCGCCACAGCGAACAAGTTGCATGGTATATTTGGCAATGTTTTGCACCGGATGCCCTTCCTGACGCAACCTTCTCAAACCGGGCTTGGAACCGGCACAAAGGTAGAGAAGGGAACAGGGAGCAGCCCGGAGTCGAACCCTGGTTTCACGGATGGAAGGCGCCGCAAACCAGCACGAGCTAAACCGGCTCCCCTGCAGTTTTTCAAAATTACGAATAGCAAAACACAAAAGTTGGTTCCGTGGTGTTTATTGTTGAGTTTCTACTTTCCTGGTAGATGGAAAAAATATACACTTGAATTGGATGAATTAAAGTTAGGCTATATGTAAGCTGATTGGCGGGTGATTCAGTTGAATGAAGAGGGGCAGAAAATGGCCTGCACTCAGCCTTTGGTTGGTCTGACACGTGCTCTTCTGCCAGCTCTCCTCAGAGGAGGAATTTGCCTTATCTTCTCTGGCTTACCGCACCATAGTGAGCAGTGGGTGGACAGAGGGATGCAGCAGGAAGAAAGAAAATGAGGAAAAGGGAACAGCTGCTCCTTTTGAATGGATATTACTTTTGTCATTTGATCAAAGAGGATTTTACTGACTCAATCATTTAACAGAAAAGAGTGAATACCAATTGCCTATCAAGATGCCCCAAGAAGTGTGTTTTTTTATAGTAAAGGGCAACACAGTAATTTCTCATCCTCAAAAATATTTTTGTCAGGCTGCAATGGAGGCAGTTTATCTGTCTCAGGTAGAAACACGGGTTTGTTAGCACTGTTTAAGGATGGTTTCATGAAAAAAAAAACTCTAAATGTAGCTGTAATTGCCACAGCGTTGCTTCATAAATCATATATTGCTTTACCTAGCCAAGAGTCTGCTGGGAAAACTGAGATGCTTTGAAAGATTCACTCCAATCATCTTTTGATCTATAGTAGAAGCGTTCCCAGTGGTATTTATGCTATTTTTAGCCTAAATAATAAAAAAAACGTATTGTTTTCTAGGACATAGTTTCTGCAGACACTGTGTCAAGTTCACGGGCCGTCTCACCTACCTCAGCTGCGTTGGCTAATCCTGAGGGGCAGTTGGCCAACATGGTGGAGTGGAGTGGCAGTGGCGGCGGCACGGCTTGGGAGGTTCAACCTGTTCAACCACCACCCCCCTCCCTCCATGTTTGACTGTAACAGCCTGCCAGGTGAAGAAACAGCTGGAGAAACTTAACCAGCACAAAGCAGCCGGCCCAGATGGCATCAGCCCTCGTATCCTGAGGACCTGTGCACACCAGCTGTCTGCGGTTCTTCAGCATCTCTTCAACCTGAGCTTCAGACTGGAGAGGGTGCCACTCCTCTGGAAGACCTCCTGCCTGGTGTCTGTACCGAAGAAGTCATCTTCATCTCACCCCAGAGATTTCCGTCCAGTAGCCCTCACTCATGTGATGAAGGTGCTGTAGATCCTGGTGTTGGCTCAAGTGAGACCATTGGTGAGTGTTGGATAAAGTGAAGTGGAACTATTGGTTGTTGTGTATGTATCCGGTCGGACGGACATTAAGGAGACACAGAATAAACCACGGACGTGAGAACAACGCATGGTCTGGTTTATGTCGGTCAAATGTTAAGCCAAAGCAGCTAACATAACATGGTGTCAGAAGTGAAAAAGTGACAACAAGACAGTCATGAGTGAGCAAGATGCAAACAGGAGGAGCGGGGACGGAGCAGCGGCCGTGCCTCAGCTAGCAGCGCCAGGCAAGTTCGACTTCGCAAAAGTTGCGGAGTGGCCAAGATGGCTGAAGCGGTTCGAGCGATACAGAATAGCTTCGGGACTCGACAAACAGTCGCAAGAGTTCCAGGTGAACAGCTTCATGTAGGCAGCCGGCGACGACGCGGAGGACATCCTGAATGTGTTGCCCCTCACAGACGCACAGAAAAAGTAATACGAAGACGTATATGCAGCGTTCACGGCGCACTGTGTGAGGAAGAGGAACGTCATTTTTGAAAGAGCGCGCTTCAACCGGAGGAATCAAGAGCCGTGTAAGAGTGCGGAGTCTTTCATTACGGCGGTGCACACGCTGGCGGAGTACTGTGAGTTTGGAGCATTGAGAGAGCAGCTGATACGGGATCGTATTTTTGTGGGAATAAGAGATGCCAGACTTTCAGAGAGCCTGCAGTTAGATGCAGATTTGACGCTGGAGAAAGCCATGACGCGTGTGAGGCAAAGTGAAGAGATAAAGAGACAGCAGCCTGTTCTCAGGGGGGCGGAGCTACCAGGACAGGTGGAGGCTATACAAAAACGAAACTTAAAGTCATTTAAAGCAGCAACAAGCAAAAATGACAGTTGAGTGCAGCAGATGTGGACAGTTAAAAAGACACACACGGTTTGAATGTCCGGCCCGGGATGCAGAATGCAGGAAATGTCACAAAAAAGGACATTATGCAAAGAAATGCAGATCCACCGGGGGAATCCACAATATAATTGGACAACAACAGCAAAGAAACAGTGAAGACGATGAAGAAGATTTTGCATTTCTAGGTGAAATGGAGAACAAAGAGGTTGATGAGTGGAGCAACATTGTGCATCTCAAACAAGAAAAGACTTTGTTTAAGTTAGACACGGGTGCCAGTGTCACGGCTATCCCGAGCAGCATTTACTCCCCACAGAAGCATGGGACATTGCAACCACCATGCAAAGTGTTGTATGGTCCAGGCAAGCAGAAACTGGATGTAAGGGGACGTTTCAAAGGGGAGCTGACTTTTGACAAAAGAACAACTATGCAAGATGTGTATGTGGTTAATGGACTGTATAAACCATTGCTCGGCCTTCCCGCAATAACTGCTCTGGAGCTCATCAAGAGAGTGAGTGCAGTGCAGACACAACCAGTGGACTTTAAGGCTATGTACCCCACAGTGTTCTCTGGTCTAGGGAAGTTAAAAGAACCATACAAAATCGAGTTGGAGCCAGGAGCGGTCCCATACGCCCTGTCAACTCCACGTCGAGTGCCCCTACCCCTGCGAGACGCAGTAAAAGAGGAACTGAAGCGGATGGAAAAAGCGTGTGTAATTTCCAGAGTGACACAACCCACACATTGGTGTGCAGGCTTGGTTGTGGCACCAAAAGCCAAACCAGGGAAAATAAGGTTGTGTGGGGACATGACACACCTGAATAAGTGGGTGCGACGAGAGAGACACATCCTCCCAGCTGTGGACCACACACTTGCTATGCTGTCCGGAGCAAAGGTGTTCACAAAATTGGATGCCACCTCAGGCTTCTGGCAGATCCCGTTGGCGAAAGAAAGCAGACTTTTAACAACGTTCATCACACCCTATGGCAGATACGCGTTTAACCGCCTGCCTTTTGGGATTTCATCAGCTCCTGAGCATTTCCAGCGCAGGATGTCACAGATGCTGGAGGGGTGCGAGGGGGTGGTGTGCCATGCAGATGATGTGGTTGTCGTGGGAGAGGACATGCAGCAGCACGATGAGAGGCTTCACAAAGTGCTGCAGAGATTTGAAAGCAGAGGGACTGACACTGAACGACAAGTGTGAGTTCTCTAAAGATAAAATCTCTTTTGTAGGTCACTGTGTTACGGCTGATGGGGTGTCCCCAGACCCAAACAAAGTCAAGGCTTTAATGGAGATGCCTGAACCGCAAGATGTAGAGGGAGTGAGGAGAGTTATGGGCATGGCCAACTACTTGGGAAAGTTTCTTCCTCACCTGGCATCATTTTCAAAGCCATTAAGAGACCTGCTTTGTGAAAAGAACGAATGGCATTGGGGAAACGCACAGAAAGAGGCTTTTCAGAAACTAAAGACTGAACTGAGTTCACCACGGGTGCTCGCCTCATACTCAATCGACGCCAAGACGTGTGTGGCAGCAGACGCATCTTCATACGGGCTCGGGGCAGTCCTCACTCAGGAACAAAAAGATGGAACCTGGAGGCCAGTAGTGTTCATTTCCAGAGGGTTGACGCCTGCAGAAAAACACTACGCTCAAATAGAGAAGGAGGCTCTGGCGGTGACGTGGGCTTGTGAAAGACTAGCACCTTACATCCATGGACTAAGAGTCAGGTTGGAGACCGATCATAAGCCTCTTGTACCTTTGTTGAGCACCAAGGCATTAGATGAGTTACTACCAAGAGTGTTGAGGTTTAGATTGAGACTTATGAAGTTCACGTTTGACATCGTGCATGTTCCGGGAAAGTGCTTAATAACGGCAGACACACTGTCTAGAGCACCGGTAAACCACACGTTTACACCAGAAGAATTGAACAACGAAGCAGAGGTCAAAGTCTTTGTGGACTCTGTAGTTCAGTGCATTCCTGCTACAGAACCCAGACTAAGAGAGATTCAACAAAAACAACACTCCGACCCTGTTTGTGCAAAAGTTATCCAGTGCTGTAAAACAGGCTGGCCCGAAAGGCACATGCTGCCACGGGAGCTGAGTGAGTATTGGTCAGAAAAAGACAATCTCAATCTGGCGGGTGAGTTGTTGCTGAGAGGACAGAGACTGGTCATTCCGCCAAGCATGAGGAAAGAGATCCTGAAACAGATTCATGATGGACATCAGGGCATAGTCAAATGCAGGGCTAGAGCTCGTCAGTCTGTGTGGTGGCCAGGTTTGTCGGTGCACATCAGTAAGGTTGTGGAAAATTGTAACACATGTTCACAACATAAAGCAGAACATCGAGAACCACTACTGACCACACCAGTACCGGAGCGGCCCTGGCAGCGGGTTGGTACGGATATGTTCTTTTGGAATAAGGACACTTATATTCTGGTGGTGGACTATTTCTCAAGGTACATAGAAGTGGCTAAACTGAATGTGACATCTGCCGCGACAGTCATAGCTGCCATGAAGGAGACATTCAGTCGCCATGGGATCCCAGAGACAGTGGTGTCGGACAATGGACCGCAGTACGCCAGTGAAAAGTTCAAGGACTTCGCTACGGAGTACGGGTTTGTTCACATCACCAGCAGTCCAAGATACCCGCAGGCGAACGGAGAAGCTGAAAGAGCAGTAGCTACTACTGTGGAAAGGAGGAGGTGAGAAGACAAAAGCACTTCTCTCTTATTGGGCTACACCGCTCGAGTGCGGCTACTCCCCTGCACAGCTGCTGATGGGTAGACAGCTGAAGACAACACTGCCACAGCAGCCTGTGACTATTCTCCCAAGATGGCCAAATATGAAACAATTCAAAACCAAACAGAGACGGTACAAAGCAAACCAGCAACGCCAGTACGATCGGCGTCACCGGGTCCGTCCTCTGACGGTTCTTCAAACAGGTCAAACTGTATGGCTACCAAGAGAGAAGAAAGAAGGCACAGTGGTACAACATGCAACTACACCTAGGTCGTACATTATTGACACTGATGAAGGTCAGATTAGGCGCAACCGCACACATGTGAGACCTTTACGTTCTCCGGAAAGGTCAGAGTTAACTGTGTCCACACAGCAGACTGGAGTGGAAGAAAACGCAGGTCGAGAATCTAGTATACCTAGTCATAACACACAGGACACGGTTAAGCCACCTTATGTAACATCTTCAGGACGAGTGTCCCGTCCGCCCAAGCGGTTAGATCTGTGAGAGTTTTTGGAAAATAAAAGAGAATGGTGTATGAAAATTTATGTTTGGTTAACAGAAAAGTGAGGAAGTCTGTGTTTTGATTTACAGGGAAAAAAAAATAGAAGTAAGAAAGTTAAGTTGAATAAGCTAACGTTATTTGATACCCTAGATAGTGGGAATTATTTTATGTTCCAGAATGGAATTGTTAATGTTGATAAAGAAAGAGTGTTCTAACTAAAAAGGGGAGGTGTTGGATAAAGTGAAGTGGAACTATTGGTTGTTGTGTATGTATCCGGTCGGACGGACATTAAGGAGACACAGAATAAACCACGGACGTGAGAACAACGCATGGTCTGGTTTATGTCGGTCAAATGTTAAGCCAAAGCAGCTAACATAACAGTGAGCTCTTCTCTGGACCCCCTGCAGTTTGCCCACCGACCGCTCCTGGGGGTGGATGATGCTGTCATCCATCTGCTGCAGAGAGCTCACTCACATCTGGATGTTGGTGGAGACATGGTGAGAATCCCCTTCTTTGATTACTCCAGTGCCTTTAACACCATCCAGCCTTCTTTACTGGGTGAAAAGCTGTGGGTGATGGGTGCTGGTGTGTCCACTGTCTCCTGGATCACTGACTACCTGACAGACAGGCCACAGTTTGTCCGACTGGGCTGTGTCCTGTCTGATGTGGTGCTGAGTGGTGTGGAAGGTGTGGGCACGGTGCTCTCTCCATTCCTATTCACCTTGTACACCTCAGATTTTCAGCACAACTTTGAGTCATGTCACTTACATAAATTCTCTGATGACTCTGTGGTTGTGGGGTGTATAAGCGGTGGACGGGAGGAAGAGTACAGAAGGCTGGTGGACGGATTTGTGGAGTGGGCTGGAAAGAATGACCTGCTGCTCAACGTGGACAAGACCAGGGAGATGGTGATCGACTTCAGAAGGAAGGGGACAGTCTTGCAGCCTTTCTGCATCCTGGGCAGAGATGTGTAGGTGGTGAAGGGGTAAAAATACCTGGGAGTGACTATCGACAGCAGACTGAGCTGGAGGAGCCACTGTACTGCTGTGTGCAAAAAGGCCTGCAGCAGACTCTACTTCCTAAGGAAGCTGAGGTCCTTTAACCCTTGTACTATCCTAGGCACTTTAACATTGGGAGTTGGATCATTTAGACCCACTAGACAGTGCGCTGAACCTTTTTTCTTCAATGATTTGTGATCTTCACTGGTGTCCATGGATTACATGAAATCTTTACACCTTTATCCACCTTTGTCATGGTAGGGAGAACATGTCAATGTAATGGTGGGGTCATCTAATGTAGCACAAGGGTTAATGTGTGCAGCAAGATGCTGGAGATCTTCTACGAGTCTGTGGTGGCCAGCACCTTGTTCTCCTCTGTGGTCTGCTGGGAAAGCAGCATTGCAGTCAGTGACACCAACAGACTGAACAAGCTCATCAGAAAGGCGGTTTACAATTTTTACAATGCTGTCATTTGTTACGGTAATCAACAAATTTCCCATGTGTGGGATCAATGAAGTAATTGTGATTCTGATTCTGAGGTGGTGGGTCCAGTGTGTCTGTGGAGGTGGCCATATTGCAACAAGTCCAGGGCCATGCCGGATGCCCCCAGTCCTGTTGCTTCCGCTGTGCTGAGATTGGACTGGGCGGGGGTCACCGCAGGCCCAAGTGTGTGGCAGTGCTTGCCTGTAGGCCCTGGGGTGACCGTGTTTGTGAGAAACCATTCCTTGAGCTCAAATATGGAGGACTTTTCGAGCACAAATTTATGCCCTAACATTGCTCCTCTGCAAGAATGGTTGGTCATATTATGTGACTGGATAGTTATCTCATGTGAACAGACACTCATCTCGGCACAAACTATCATCTTCCACTGATGGGTGAATGACTTTAAACCTAGCCAGAAGGACTAGAGTCTGTCTTGGATTTGTCGTGCTCTGCCACTTCCACCTGCCAATATAATATATATAAGTGAGGTCAAGTGTGGAAAAGAACTTTGCCTGTCGCTGAGCTTCCAAAACCTCCTCTATTACAGTCAGGTGTCACCTGGACCTGAATGTAGGTCCTCTTTGACTTGGTAGTGACAGGAATTTTTTAGTTTCTTTAGTCAGATTTCTGAGCTTAGCTTGCAGCTCCCGGAAGCTCCCCTTGTGAATTTACATTCCCAATCTGGGAATGGCTTACCGCCTCTTTGACTTTCCTCCACTGCTCTCAAAGTTGCCTCCAAATATATAGCATA
The DNA here is from genome assembly GCF_053564925.1 of Oryzias latipes. Taxonomy (NCBI): domain Eukaryota; kingdom Metazoa; phylum Chordata; class Actinopteri; order Beloniformes; family Adrianichthyidae; genus Oryzias; species Oryzias latipes. The sequence goes on from NC_136244.1 coordinate 9,465,805, forward strand.
GGAGCAAGCAGACTCCCCTGATTGCTGACTACATTCATAGAAGTCGGTTGGTGGGTCCAAAGACACTTGTGTGTCACCATATTCTGCTCTCAGTTCTTCAAATGCCTTTTCTGGGGTTTGGTCATAGGGAGGTGGTCGAAATAAACGTTCTGGCTTCACCACTGAAATAACGTGCCACAGTGGAAAAGCGGAGATGAAACGGGAGCTCTATTGCTTCCAGGAGATATTGCATGTCACCAGTGTCCATTCTACAGTAACTTACTCCCCGAGCGAGTAAACATCCTGCTGTCAGCATTACCATTGAAGACTTGGACATTCTTTACTTGATGAGTTTGCAAGAAACCACCATAAGCGGCTAGTGAGAGACTTGTTAGCGGTGTGGCGCTTCCTTGGTTATTTAGCGGTGTATGAATATGAGCGGAGGGTGTGGGCACCAGGGTGGGCTGAGGGGCAGCATCAGGAGATACGCTGGCCTGGGGGGCATAAGACGGGTGCAGATGGACTGGAGTTTCGATGTGGGGGAGAGACTGCGTGGGGAGAGCTAAATCCATGAGTCACATTCAGAGAATTAGGCATAGCTGCAGTGGGGCCCTGTGCATTGTTGGCAGAGGAATTCAGGGGAACTATGGGGTTGTAGCATGCTGCTAGGGACATGTGAAGCTGGGGGGGTTTGTCCCAGCTATGCAACTTGGTATGTCAGCTCAGCTCGAGGGATGTCATCAGTTGCACTCTTTAATTTTGGAAAAACTTGACTTGGGGGCCCCGAAGAGAGGTCACCATAGCTAGTGGGTACATTGGATCTGGGCTGATAAACTTGTGTTGGGAAAGGATAGATTGTTGAATGGTGCCTGGTGGTCTGTTGCATACTCTGTGAGTCAGGGGAGTTAAGGCATGGGGAGCCCAGAGGTGGAAGGAAAGCTGTGCATGCTGGTCTGGGACTGTTGGCCCATCATCTCTTTGCTTACACTATCTCCATCTACCTTATAGTTTCTTTACTTTACAACCTCACATTACTGATGCAACAAAAATGGTGAGCAATCTAACTATCCAGCTGTACAGTTTTGTTATCCAGCCATACAGTTTTGATCCAGATGACAGCTCCGACAAGGAAAAAAAGACACGTTGATCTGGTCATCTAAAAGTGGATTCATCATGATGGAGCAGAGCAGGGAGCTTGTGGTCCACCCAGTACATTGACTACATCACAGATAAGATCTTTTTCCAAATACATTTTTTCATCTGTTTCTGATTCACAAAAATTTGAATTACGAAATACTCAAACCCAATTTTATCTTAATTTTCTTTGTATCTGTCCTCCATCATAAGAAAAATGCCACAAGAACATGTTAAAAAAGACCATTCAATAATTCAATCATCTTCTAATCCGTTTGTTCCCTCTCGGGGTCAACCGGGTTGCCAGAGCCTATCCCGGCCACTTGTGGGCGAAGGCTAGGGACACCCTGGACAGGTTGCCAGTCTGTCGCAAAGCCACAACCACACACCCATGCACTCTCACATTCACACATATGGACAATTTATAGTAACCAATTAACCTATAAAGCATGTTTTTGGACAGTGGGAGGAAGCTGAAAAGATCTAAAACACAATTTTCATTTAGGTGTATCTTTAAATTATTTAAAACCCATAGCTTTGTTTGTTCTTAAAACTTCTTAAAACTCTGTGAACATGTTCCATTGCCACATAGAGATAAGAAATGTCATAGTATAATTCACTTTTTTGAAACACGTCAAAATCCTGTAGCTGAACAAATATTGCTTTATTAACTTTCTTTTGCATTAAATTTGTCTTTTTCAGACATTAGCCTTAACATCCTTGATTACCGGTAAATGACAGTTTTCATTAGTATTTCCTTTTAGTCTTATTTTTATTTGTTTATTTTGTACAAATTTTTTGACAAATAAAGAGAGATTGGGTTTACGTTTCTTCTTCAGGAGATTAAAACATCTTCTCTCTTATTTGCTTTGAAACCACGCATCTGCAGACATATTCCTAGTCAGTCAGATCAGTGGCAGAGTGCACATTAGCATACAGGCATCAGTATTTAGCTCAAGGCTCTGCCTTGGTACAGCCACAAATGTCCATGACGGGAATGTAAAGTTTGCATTTCAGAATGCAAATTACCTTTGTAACATAAAATATGCATAAAATGTCTCATTAACGACTGGAATGCTGTGATCCAGAGTCTCTCAGAAGTAAAGCAGATGTGAAAGGGGCCTAAGAGAGGCAGAAACGAGTAACCGGAAAGGCCTAAGACAATGTCTTAAAGATTTACTTGTATATGTGTGTGTGTGTGTTTGTGTGTATGTATGTATATATATATATATATATATTAAAAAAAACGCCCCTCTCACCCTCCGCTGGTGGTTTCTCCTCCAAGCTCGGATCCTCTACCAGAGGCCTGGGAGCTTGAGGGTCCTGCGCAGTATCTTAGCTGTTCTTAGCACTGCGCTTTTCTGGACTGAGAGGTTTGAGGTCTTTCCAGGTATCTGTTGTAGCCACTCCTCCAGCTTGGGGGTTACTGCCCCGAGTACTCCAATTACCACAGGCACCACTGTCACCTTCACTTTCCATGCTTTCTCCAGTTCTTCTCTGGGTCCCTGGTATTTCTCCAGTTTCTCATGTTCCTTCTTCCTGATGTTCCCATCGCTTGGCACTGCCACATCCACCACAACGGCTTTCCTCTGTTCTTTATCCACCACTACAATGTCTGGTTGGTTCGCCATTACCATCCTATCAGTCTAGATCTGGAAGTCCCACAGGATCTTTGCCCTCTCATTCTCTACCACCTTCGGAGGTGTTTCCCCTTTTGACTTTGGGGTTTCCAGTTCATATTCTGCACACATGTTCCTGTATATTATTCCAGCTCCATGTATGCTTTACCTGCCCGCATCTCACATCCTGCAGTTATGTGCTGGATTGTTTCAGGTGCCTCTTTGCACAGCCTACACCTTGGGTCTTGTCTGGTGTGATAGATCTGAGCCTCTAACAAACTGGTGCTCAGGGCTTGTTCCTGAGCTGCCAGGATGAGCGCTTCAGTGCTGTCCTGAAGGCCAGCCCTTTCTATCCATTGGTAGGACTTCTTAATATCAGCCACATCAGTTATGGTCCGGTGGTACATCCCATGCAGGGGTTTGTCCTCCCATGAGGATCTGTCCTCCAGCACTGTATCCTCTGTTCTCCTTGCCTGAGACATTCACTGAGCACACTGTCAGTTGGGGCCTTGAGGTTGATGTACTCATGCATCTTGGATGTTTCATCCTGGATAGTGGCTTCTACGCTCACTAGTCCTCGGCCTCCTTCCTTACGGCTAGCATACAGTCTCAGGGTGCTGGATTTGGGATGGAACCCTCCATGCATGGTGACAATCTTTCGTGTTTTAACATCTGTGGTCTGTATCTCTTCCTTTGGCCATCTTATTATTCCTGCAGGGTATCTGATTACTGGCAGTGCATAGCTGTTTATTGCCCGGGTCTTATTTTTGCCATTGAGCTGGCTTCTCAGGACTTGCCTTACTCGTTGGAAGTATTTAGCTGTTGCAGCTTTCCTTGTTGCCTGCTCCAGGTTGCCATTTGCCTGCGAAATTCCAAGGTACTTTTAACTGTCCTCGATGTCTGCTATTGTTCCTTCTGGGAGTGAGACCCCTCCTGTGTGGACTACCTTGCCTCTCTTTGTCACCATCCGGCTGCATTTCTCGAGCCCGAATGACATCCCAATGTCAGTACTGTAGATCCTGGTGGTGTGGATCAGGGAGTCAATGTCACGCTTGCTCTTGCTATAGCTTGATGTCATCCATGTAGAGGAGGTGACTGATGTTGGCCCTATTCTGAGTCGGTATCCATAGCCAGTCTTGTTGATTATTTGGGTGAGGGGGTTCAGACCTATGCAGAACAGCAGTGGGGACAGAGCATCACCTTGGTAAATCCCACATTTGATGGACACTTGTGCAAGTGGCTTCCTATTGGCTTCAAGGGTGGTTTTCCACAGCTTCATTGAGTTTCCTATGAAGGCTCTTAGAGTCCTGTTGATGTTGTACAGCTCCAAGCATTCAGTGATCCATGTGTGTGGCATTGAGTCATAGGCCTTCTTGTAATCAATCCAGGCTGTGCACAGGTTGGTGTGTCGTGACTTGTAGTCTTGAGCGACTGTTCTGTCGACCAGGAGTTGGTGCTTGGCTCCTCTGGAGTCTCTACCAATGCCCTTCTGTGTGTTACTCATGAATTGATCCATGTGCCTATTTATCTTGGTTGCAATGATGCCTGACATGAGCTTCCATGTTGTGGAGAGACAGGTTATTGGCCGGTAGTTGGATGGGACTGCACCCTTTGAGGGATCCTTCTGGATCAGGATCGTTCGCCCTTGCGTTAGCCATTCGGAGTGAGTCCCATCTCTTAGCAGCTGGTTCATTTGTGCTGCCAGGTGCGGTAAGCTTCTTCTTTAGCCAGTAGGCATGTATCATGTCAGGGCCCGGTGCTGTCCAGTTCTTCATACCTGAGACTCTTTCTTGGATGTCTGCCACTGTGATGGTTACTGGATTCTGTTTAGGGAGGTTGCTATGTTCTTTTCTCAGAGAGACAAGCCACTGGGCATTGCTGTTATGTGCTGTCTCTTTATCCCATATACTTTTCCAGTACTGTTCAGTTTCTAGCCTTGGTGGGTCTGCTCGGCTGTTTTGACCCTGCCACTGAGCGTACACTTTTGCAGGTTGAGTTGCGAAGAGCCTGTTTATTCGTCTGGCTTCATTGTCTCTTGTGTACCTCTTTAGGTGGATGCTCAAGGCTAGGAGCCATTGTTTGGCAGATTCCAGTGCTTCAAGTATGGGCATCTGGCTGTATCTCTTAGGTACTTGCTTTCTCATTGTACCTCTTTGAGCCTCTGTCAGCTTACTCACATCCTTCCAAGTTGCCTTGATTTTGGCCTCTAACCATTGTTTCCATGGTGGGTACTGTTTTCTTCCATGGCATCTCAGCTAAGCATCTCAAGGATCACTGCTGCTGAAGTGTAAACCAGTTCATTGGTTTCTGTGATGGTTGTGGTAGGAATTGCCCTCAATGCTTCATTCACATTTACCAGTAGACGTTCAGGCGGTACATCACTTAATCGTTGTAGCTGTTGTCGGGGTTGCCTAGTGTTCATTGTAGACATGATTTTGTCTTTCAGGTCAGCTGCTGCCTCGCTCAGCGTAATTGTGGTTGTCTTACGCACCTGTTCTGGATCCAACGTTTTTTAGTCCCTCTCGCCCTCCAGCCATTGTTGGTTCGTCTGCTTCTCTATGGAAGAAGTCACGGATCGCTGTTGAAGCCAAGATAATGTGGCAGGATGAGTTAATTGGGCCTCCAGGTGTAGGCACTCCCATCCTGGTGCTGCTAATGAGCACCTGGCCATTTATAAAAGGGGACGGAGCTGGCTTTCGCTCATTCCTGGCTGAGACTGCCTCTCTAGGTTCCCGCAACTGTCAGTGCAGGTATTGTGGCCAGTCTTGCTGCCCTTACATTTTCCCTCTCTCTGTTTTGCTGCATTTGTGGTGTCCTTTTTGTTTTTAGTGCCGTTGATATCACCACCACATGTCACACAGCAGGTCGGCTTGTGACTGGCATAAAGGTGCATTGGGAACGGAGCGCATCGCTCCCTGTTCCTCCCAGTGATATACCACACTGACTGGTATGTTTGTGATGCGTACCTCTTCGCCCTGCAATTCCTCTGGTTGCTGAGGTAATGCCCTGCTGCCCTTCCTTCTGGTTTCTGGTTTGCCTCCACAGGGCTTTTGAGGAACCCCGCTGCTGCTTGGACCATTCACTCCACTGGTCCGACGGGTCAGCCGCTGGCAGCGGCTTCTCCTCTGCCGCCTCCCTTGTTGCCGACCATGTGAGTGCATAAGCGCTCCTGGGACTTGGAGGTCTGTTGGGGCTCGTGACCATCTACCCCTCCCTGGCTACCTGAAACAGTGACTGACTGGTGCACAAGTTTCACTTGTTTGTGTTTCTTTTATTTTTTGATTTGGTTTTCACAATGTATACCTGCATGTGGGTGGGGTATTTTTATTCTGTTTTGGTTTTTGTTGAGTACCAGCTCTGTTTGCACATGGGCTTGAGGCCCCTAGTGTCTTTATTCTGTTTTTTTGTTCTGTCTTTTAAACCTATTTATAATCTTTTAAATTTGGAACCACGTCTCCATCTGGTTGAGTTCCCATTTTTATTAGTGTGCCTGAACCGCTTGTGTTGCCACAATAACCTAAGCCAAGCGGAGCCAAGCCAAAACTCATCAAGCCAAGCCAAGCCACATTAAGCTAAGCAAAGCCAAGCCACTTTACGCCAGGATGTCAGAGTCATTAGGGGGTGTGAAACAAGAGAGGGGGTTTGGCTTGAGATCACGTCATCCTGGGCAGAAGGAAACAGAGTGAAATCAAACTGACTGAAAAATTAGGCCTAACAAGCTTGACGTGGGTTGAGTATTTTGGCAGCACACAGATACTCCTTGTGATCTGTCCAAACTAAAAAGGAATGTTCAGCCCATCCAACCAGTGGCGTCATTCTTCAAGGACCAGTTCAATGGACAATATTTCCCGGTTTCCCACGTCATAGTTACGTTCCAAGGCTGAAAGTTTGTGGGAGAAAAAGGCACATGGAAGTTTACTGTCATCAGTGCGTTGAGAGAGGACTGCCCCCACCCCAATATCTGAAGCATTAACCTTAACCACAAACCAAAGGGTAGGATCGACATGGGCTAATATCGGGGTGATAAAAAACCGATCCTTGAGGTGGTTGAAAGTATCCTCAGCCTCCTGGTACCACAGGAATGGGGTCTTGGTTGACATTAAGTTTGTCAGGGTATTAACGATGCTGCTTTAGTTACAAATGAAGTGACGATAATAGTTAGCAAAACCCAGGAAGCACTGCATATCTTCAGATTTTCGGGTAGTCAGTTGGGGCCAATCCTTAATGGCGGACTCTTTGGTTGGGACCGTATTCATACTCGCCCATTCTATAATGAAGTCCAGGAAGGACACTCTGGGAACATGAAATTCACATTTTTCAGCCTTGACAAAAAGTCAATTTTCCAGGAGTCTCTGAAAGTTCAGTGGCAGTAGGTCTCAAGAGAAGGGGAACACATGAGAGTATCATCCAGGTAAAAAAATACAAAGCTCTTCAGGAAATCTCGTAGAATGTCATTAACAAGAGCCTGAAACCCCGCTGGAGCATTGGTTAATGCAAAAGGTATGATCACATACTCAAAGTGACCCAAGGGTGTGTTGAATGTCGTCTTCCATTCATCCCCTTCCCGTACTCGCACCAGCTGATAGGCGTTACAAAGGTCTAACTCACTAAAAATCGAAGCACCTTGGAGGTATTCAAAGGCAGAGTTAAATAAGGGTAAAGGGTAATTATTTTTGACAGTGATTTTATTAAGCTGACGGTAGTCAATACATGAACAGAGTGTTTTGTCTTTTTTTTAACAAAGAAAAACCCGCTGCCAGGGGAGAGGAAGATGGTCGAATTATGGCAGCAGCCAGAGATTCTTTGATGTTCAGGTTTAGAGAGGCTGTAGAGTCAGGATGTGGACAAAGTGGCACCTGGGATCAGCTCAATAGCGCAGTCATAGAGTCTGTAAGGAGGAGCAGAAGCCTTATGTTTACTAAAGATGGCCGCGAGATCATTGTAGATTGGGGGAAAGCCGGACAAATCTGGGGGGTCTGGAGGAGGTGAAGAAATGGGCAGATCAGGATATGCAGAGCAAAGGCAGGGGGTGACATTAGGAGCTTCAGCTCATTGTGCTATTAGACTGCCAATCAATGTAAGAATTGTGTTGAAAAGAATATTTGATGCTTGCCAGAAACAAAAAGGAGAACAGGAGCAGTTTGGTGATTGATAACAGTAAGGGGATGTCCATTAGCTGCACTAACCCTCAAGGGTCTAAAGGGATGAGTTTCAATCCATTCCCAGAAAGGGAAACCATGAATTAAATCCTAGTTGGGGTGGGACTTTGAGACCCTGCACCCTTCAGTGTCCCCATTATCACCTAGGGCTCTCACTTTTGGTTTCACAGGACAGACAGCCACCCGATGTGCATTGCTGCCGCAAAAAAAAACAACATTCACCTCGTGTCCATTATCCCTGCCTTTCCTTTGGTGTTAAACGTGTTCTCCCCAGCTGCCTTGGGTCCTCCGTGGATGAGGATGGAGGCGCAGACTCATCTAATGTAAAACTTGAGAGGGGCATTACCTGGCATGACGTAGTTCTGGGAAAGATCTGCTTGGACTTGTAGTTCCGGAAGAGAGGTGCTCTCGAAGATGATTGTAAATTCTGAAATAAAGATAGATTAGAGAGTCCAGGGAGACAGGTTTGTCATAGTTCTAAGGACAGTGAAATTAAGCCACCCCCTTGTTAATTATTTTATAATTGTTTAATTTTAAAACTGTTTCAATTGTTTGTGGGTTCATGACAAATCGTGTGGTACTGTAACTAAGGCAGGTGGAAAGAGCGCCGTCAAGCATTCAATTCAATTCAATTCAATTCAATTTTATTTGTATAGCCCAAAATCGCAACAACAGTCGTCTCGATGGGCTTCGAAGTAAAACATGAACTCAAAAGGATCACGAATACAAAGAGTTCAATAGGAAAATACTAAAATGAACTAACAAACTGACTATGCTATACTGGCATCCCTGCCCTTAGACCCCCCTTCGCGGTAAGGAAATATATATATATATATATATATATATATATATATATATATATATATATATATATATATATATATATATATATATATATATATATATATATATATATATATATATATATATATATATATATATATATATATATATATATATATATATATATATATATAAGTCCAGCAGACGAGCTTCATCCAGCCGCAGCCGTGGTTGTGGGGACAGTCAAGGGCGCAAGTCGAGCCGGAGACAGGAACCACAGCCAGGTGTAGGAGCAGGAGCAGAGACGAGGTGCTCGGTCAGGTACAGAGCAGAGACGAGCCAGAGATGAGCCAGAGGCAGGATCCACAGCCAGGTGTAGGAGCGGGAGCAAAGGCGAGGTAAACGGTCAGGAACTGGAGCACGGATGAACCAACTGGAGTCTGGAAGCACTCCCACTCCCCAGGAGGGGAGAGGAAAAGAGGGACAATACATGAATCGCACTGTACCAAACAGAGGCATGGAGAACTAAATGATGAATTATGATCAAGAATAGAGGAGAGGAAGCGTAGAAGTAGAAAAGAAAAGAGGACAGAACCCCAGTGCACCATAGTTACCCCAGCTTCAACTTCTAGCAGCCTTTTAAAGGAAAAAGTTATTAAGTTTAATTTAAACAAATTAACATTAAGTTAAATAATCTCTAAATACTAACTAGTCTGACAATAAGCCTGTCCTAAGAGGAATGTTTTCAGTCTAACTTTGAATGTAGAAACTGAGTCGGCCTCTCTTACATGAGCTGGGAGTTTATTCCATAAGACAGGGGCTTGGTGACTAAACGCTCTACCTCCAACCGTACTTTTACTATTTCTAGGAACCACAAGCAGTCCTGCATTTTGCGAGCGAAGTGTTCTCATTGGATGGTAAGGGACTATGAGGTCCTTAATATAGGACGGGGCCATTCCATGCAAGGCCTTATAGGTTAACAGGAGGATCTTGAACTTGATTCTAGAATCAACTGGGAGCCAATGGAGCGAAACTAACACAGGAGTGATGTGATCTCTTCTGCTAGTTCCTGCTAACAATCTAGCTGCTGCGTTCTGAACAAGCTGGAGACTTCTTAAGGAACTCTTAGAACACGCTGCTAACAAGGAGTTACAGTAATCCAGCCTCGACGTAACAAATGCATGGATGAGTTTTTCAGCATCACTCTTAGAAAGTATATTTCTGATCTTAGCAATATTCCGCAGGTGAAAAAGGCAGTTCTACACGCCTGAGATATGTGAGCCTTAAATGATAAATCCTGGTCAAATAAAACCCCAAGGTTTCTAACTGTGGAATTAGGGGCTATACTTATGCCATCCAGGGAGACTATCTGAGCAGACAGAGCATCTCTGAGGTTTTTAGGACCAAGTATAATGACCTCAGTTTTTTCTGGGTTCAAGAGGAGGTAATTAATTGTCATCCAGGTCTTGATGTCACTGATGCAGGCGTTCAGTTTCTCTATCTGGTCATTCTGGTCAGGCTTCATGGATAAATACAACTGCGTATCGTCAGCATAACAATGAAAATTAATGCTGTGTTTCCTGATTATGTTTCCTAGGGGTAGCATATAAAGCGTAAACAGGATTGGTCCCAAGACTGAGCCCTGTGGGATTCCATAGTTGACTCGAGTGCACTGAGAGGAATGTCCATTTACATTAACGAACTGATACCTATCGGACAGATAGGATTTAAACCACTGGAGAGCAGATCCTCTGATCCCTGTGTCCTGCTCTAATCTATGGAGTATAATACTGTGGTCGATAGTGTCAAAGGCTGCACTGAGGTCCAACAGGACCAGAATAGAAAGTAGTCCCTTTTCTGAGGCCAATAACAAGTCATTAGAGACTCTAACTAGTGCAGTTTCCGTACTGTGGTGAGGTCTAAACCCCGACTGAAAGTCTTCAAAGTGGCTGTTGTCCTGTAGGTGGCAGTAAAGCTGCTTAACTACAACTCTTTCTAGGATTTTAGAAATAAAGGGGAGGTTTGATATCGGTCTATAGTTGGCCAAGATGCTAGGATCCAAACTGGGCTTTTTCAGAAGAGGTTTAACAACTGCATATTTAAAAGACTGTGGCACGTAACCCGTTTCCAGAGAGGCATTTATCATTGTTAATATGGGATCATTAATTAGGGGAAAAGTTTCTTTAAAAAGTCTAGTGGGAATTGGGTCTAACAGACACGTTGAGGATTTGGAAGACGTAATAATTGATGTTATTTCCGCTTCATCCACAGCAGTGAAGCAGTCTAATGTTACAGAGGATTCTATGGATGCCTCCATTTCTACCGCTTCAGCCTGTTCTGGGCTGATAGTAGGAATAACTTGATTTAACTTATGTCTAATATTTGAGATTTTACTATCGAAAAATGTAAGAAAATCATCAGAGCTGAGAGAAACAGGAACATGTGGTTCTACTGAGCTCTGACTGCGAGTTAATTTAGCAATAGTGCTAAAAAGAAATCTTGGGTTGTTTCCATTCTCTGATATTAAGGTTGAATAGCACTGGCTTCTAGCTCTACGCAGAGCTTTTTTATAATTTAATAGGCTATGTTTCCAGATATCCAGAGACTGCTCTGAACCGGAGCGGCGCCATTCTCTTTCCAACTTACGGGTTTCTTGTTTAAGAGAACGAGTTTCAGCGTTAAACCATGGTGCTACTCGGTTTTGTCTGACGAACTTAGGTTTCAAGTGGGCAACAACATCGAGTGTACTCCTGAGGGCTTGTAAGGCATCAATTACCAAGTGGTCATTTATACTAGGACTGATGCTACGGGAGCTGGACTCAGAGTATTTTCTCAGAATATCACTAAGTACTGGCTGAACTGTGTGTTTAAACTCAGACACAGAACGGTCAGTTAAGGTTCTTCTAAGCTGTTTCTTATTCACTGGGGCAGAAGGATGTTCCAGTGTAAACTGGAAGGTAATCAGAAAGTGATCAGAAATGATGGGGTTAAGAGGAAGGACACTCAGCTGGCTGATCTCTATACCATGGGTTAGAACAAGATCCAGCGTGTGCTTATGACAGTGAGTGGGTTCATTCACACTTTGGGTGAAACCAACATCATCTAATAAAGCTGCAAAAGCCTTTCCTAGGCAGTCACTGGGGTCATCAACATGAATATTAAAATCCCCTAATATTATAATTTGATCAGAATGTAAGACAATAGTCGATAGGAAGTCAGAAAACTCAGTTAAAAATTCTGAATATGGGCCGGGGGGGCGATAAATAATCATGAGTAAAACAGGTTTTCGAGTTTTCTTGTTTGGGTGACTTAAAGACAATATGAAGCTTTCAAATGAATTATAAGCATTTTTAACTTTAGGGCTGAGAAGTAAGCTAGACTGTGATATCACTGCCAAACCACCTCCTTTCCCTGAAATCCTGGATTTCTGATAGTTAGCATAAGTGGGGGGGGGTTGCTTCATTCAATCTAACATAGTCATCCTGTTGGAGCCAAGTTTCTGTTAAGGCTAAAAGACTAAGATTGTTATCAATGATCAACTCATTGACTAAAAGGGACTTGGAGGAAATGGATCGAATGTTTAATAAACCGCATTTAATTACATCATAATTCTGCTTGTGAGTACTGCTGTCTGTCACTTTTAAGTTTCTATGACGTGCTCGTTTCATTTGTCTTTCAGCACATAAGCTAAAGCTAGGACCTGCTTGACTTTCCCTGCATGGGTTTTGCACCAGCACTAACCCTAAGGGAGGCTCAGAGGAGCGTTCTACACTGCTGCTCTGCGCCCGGGTCTCGTCTCTGGATTGTCAGGTTAACAGACTAAGGCTAGCAGAAATGTTTCTAGAAAGAAGAGCGGCACCGTCCCGAGTGGGATGGATGCAGTCTCTCCGCATGAGACCGGGCTTCCCCCAAAACGCGCTCCAGTTATCCACAAAACCAACGCCGTTTTCTGGGCACCATCTAGAAAGCCAGCGGTTAAATGATGAAAAGCGGCTGTACATTTCATCACTGACTAAGTTCGGCAGGGGACCAGAGAAAATTACAGTGTCGGACATCGTCTTAGCCAGTTTACACACCGAAGCTACGTTTAACTTAACCACCTCTGATTGTCTCCGTCGGGCATCATTACCGCCTGCGTGAATCACGACTCGACGGAACCTGGACTTACTCTGAGCTAACATCCTAAGGTTCCCCTCGATGTCACCAACTCTGGCCCCCGGATAACATATCATGCAGAGAAGCCTAAATGAGAGGGAAAAGAAAAGAGATCTGAGGAGCGCTGAAAGTTTGTTTTTCTAGAAAGAAAAAGCACATGTATGAGCTTGCATAAGCTGTTGTACTCTGAAGAACCCGTGAATGAAACGCACAAAATGTTCAGTGGTCTGCTGTTCATTTAAAGTGTGCAACATAATGCAAAAGTTCATCTTTTATGGAGTCGGTTAACCCGTTGTAAAACACTTCCTGAAGCGCTTTAGTGTCCAAACCAGCTTCCGTGGCCAAGATGCGGAAATCAACAGAGTAATTGCCACAGAGTGTTTGTCTTGGCGTAGGCAGCATTTTCCGGGATACATTGTGATATTTCTCCGGTGTCTCAAATATATGTTTGAAGTGGCTCATAAAGTCCAGAAAAGATAACGCAAATGGCAGGAAGGCAGTTGGTCAGAGTGTACTTCTTGAGGATTGATGGTGTGGAGGAGAAGAATCCAGAAGGTCTTGATGTGGCTAGTGGCTTGGCTTGACTTATATGGTGTTTCATCGCTAGCACAAAGTGAAAGGGCGTAAAGACAACCGAGCAACTAAAACATGCAGGCTGGTGTGTGTTTTTAAAAAGGCAGCGAGCACAAAACTGAGTTGGTTGTGATTTATTTTTTTTATTTTTTCAGTCATCAATCAGCATCCAAAAATCCATCAAAGTCCTAATCTTCTGCATCTGAAATGAACAGCTGGGTTAAATTTCTATCAAACACGCCAGCTTCCCTTTCGTTATCGTCAGAGTCCGTCTCGTTGCCGTGCGGCTCCAAAAAACAGAGCAAGCAGACGCGTCAGCCCAAGTTTAAGTCCTACAGTCAAAAAGTGTGGCGTAACTTGCCCGTTGCAGCGTCCCAGTAAAAGGAGCGGAGGATGGACAGCTTTTAATTGTCATCTGCTGGAAGTGGCTGCGCTCGAGTCGATCTTCCAACACAGGCAACCTCGCCTTGTTTTTGCGGAAACTCAGCTGCTGCTGCGTCTTCTTGTCTTGTCTGAGTTGGTTTTCCAGCGTCCTGACTTGCGAACCATGGATTCTTTATTTCGAATTCTCTGGCAGCTGCAGTCCGGTTAAGTTAGAAATATCTTCACAGATTCGGACTTCCGGCCTAAATAACTCTTCTGATAAACATTCAAATGTGTCAGGAAATATCTCAGTCCTTTTGTATTAACACAGAGAGTGAATTACAAATGCATTCCTAAAGAAAAAAAATTGTTTTTTGCCTTTTAATCAGAATTGTTTGCATCAAGCTGTGAATGGAGACATCCAGCGAGCTGGCTGCCAAGGGACCGAACTGCTGCTGCTTGATTCTCATATTCCTCATTCCTCATGCTGTTCTCTTTTAGGTCCTCTTTACCGAAGTCACACAACAACACATTAGGGCCGCTCAGTACATTTTGGAGAAAATGTAAGACTTTTTTGTTCGCCTTATGGTTGCGAAAGTACTGTATATAGAAAATATGATTAAAGGCAAAGAGCAGCATGCAGCTCAAGAGCCGCCTGTTAGCCCCCCCTGCTCTGAAAAATGAAAGTCCTGCCCCACTTCCTCGCCGAATTTGACCAGCAAATTTTGGTCAATCAGATCAACCAGAAAGGTTACTGCCCCCAAGTGACAAAAACGCCCCCTTAACACTGCACGCAAATCCAGTTGAGCGCGCAAAGGGGAACTGACCGTGCAAGATCGCTGCTCAATTAGGATTGCAGGCGTGCAGTTGTAAAATGCGGGGTCGCCCGATTAGAATTGCGCCTGTGCGGTTGTAAGGTTCGCACGCTCAGTTCCTGAATACGCCCGCTCAGTTGTCTTTACGCCCTTTCACTTTAAGGCAGCGATGAAACGCCATATAAGTCAAGCCAAGCCACTTCAAACCAAGCCAAGCTTAGCCACATCAAGACCTTCTGGATTCTTCTCCTCCACACCATCAATCCTCCCCCCAGGAAGTATGGCAGTGATGAAACGCCATAGACTTAGCTTAATGTGGTTTGGCTTGGCTTCGTGTGGCTTGGCTTGGATTCATATGGCTTGGCTTTCTGTTGTAACGATCATCTATTAATTTTAGTTCTCACTACGTTTTTAAGGGGTATTTAGATTATTTAAATTGATATACTTACACAACAAATTCGACTCTTTGTAATTCAGTTTCTTTTTATGTTATAAAAACAAACAAACCAACACAAAAAAAGGTATATTAATTCTCAGTCTCTTGATTCGTTTTCTTTAAAGTTCCTGTTAAAAAAATAAAATAAATAAAGGTCCTGTTAATGTTCGTGCTGTACGTCTTCCTTTTAGAGTTCACAGTCTTTCCCACTCCTGACACGTAGGCATCCACAACGAAATGAAATCCAAACATAAGAAAGGAATCCTCTCACCCATAAGTCCAGGCGAGTCCAAACAGAAATAAATCCAAAAGGAAATTTTATGTGCAAGCATTTTGTCCCCTTTATCAAATTAATGACAGGTACCTCAGTCACAAGACTGATGTGTCCTTAATACAAAAAAAACCAGACAACACATGTTTTTCACATGCTTTACACTTTTATAGGAAATACATGAATTTGACACAGAATTAATCATAATGTCAATTAATTGATTAAATACTTTTGTGGCTACAGTGTGGCTTGGTGTGGCATGGCTTTATGTGGCTTGGCTCAGCTTTGCTCAGCTTGGCTTAGCTTGGCTTCAGCGAGGCTACAGCAGTGATCAGTGAATTCTTCCACTGAA
Source organism: Oryzias latipes (assembly GCF_053564925.1). Lineage (NCBI taxonomy): Eukaryota > Metazoa > Chordata > Actinopteri > Beloniformes > Adrianichthyidae > Oryzias > Oryzias latipes. Next base: position 9,481,444 of record NC_136244.1, read on the forward strand.
AAGCAGCCAAAATGACAATGGCTGGAGGGCCTGGATGACTGATAAAGGTTGTCTGATTAGATGCAGAGCAGGTACGTGAGACACAATCCTCAGGCTGGTGTGCGAGGGCGGCCCCTACACCTGACACTGGTGGGGTTGCTTCATTCAGTCTAACGTAGTCATCCTGTAGGAGCCAAGTTTCTGTTAAGGCTAGTAGATCTCAATTTTTATGATTTTTGGAGTGAAATAAATGACTAAATTTACCACTCAGAAGGGAGTTTTTTGAACACTTTCAGGTTCACTGTCAAATTATTCTGTAATATAATCAAGCATATATCTTTAAAAAAAGAAAGCTGGCGTTGTATATATAGCATTGCCACAAAAACAGTTTAGATATATTAACAGCAAATTGTAAAGAAGAAAAATGATTTTTTTAAAACCAAACTACTAAGGGGTAAATTAACTAATTAAAAACGTGTAGTCTCAATGCCATATATTCACACTGATTACTTTTAGTTCTCTTTATCTTATTTTCACATAGCCACATTTCTGGGAGACACACAACCACAGATTTTCCTCTCAAAAAACACAAGATTTTTTTAACAAACATAAAACTTTGTGGGTTGACTGTTTAGACTATATTTCCTCCTGCACAAATGTCAGCTTCAGACCTTGAGGACGCGTTGCATAACTGTCCTGAGCAGCGCATTAAGACTGTTTTGATCTCCATCCCCCACTGTGAATCCTTCATGTCTTTTATTGGCTATTAGCATAGGAGGGACGTTTTCTTGTATTGGGCCAATGGAGCTGAAGAAAGCAATTACCACAGAGCCATGCTGCTGGATGGTGGGGAGGGTTGACAAAAGAAAAGGAAAGGAAAATGTTCTGGCGGTGGGGGTTGGCTGAAAGGATCAGAGAAGCAGCAGGAAGGAAATAGCTTAAGAGAAAAGTTGTGCTTTATTGAGGAGATGCAAATATGGTTGAATCCGAGTCCTTCCCATACTCCTACTGCTTCTCCCTAACCCCACATTTGCCCCTCCAAGTGGAGAATTATGGAAAATAGTGTCTTCAAATTCAGACTACACCAGCCCTTCATGATGTCATGAATAGTCACCGGTGAGCTACGTTAGCACGTGGCAGCCAGCCCTCCGAAAATACCCAACAACATTGGTTCAATAATTCTAAAAAGTCTTACAAAAACAAAAGGCTTATGGGAATAAAGCCATAAAATGAGAGAAAAGTCCAAATTTTTTGAGAATATTGTCATAAAATTATGAGAAAAGTAAAACATTTATGGGATTATAGCCATAAAATTATGAGAGAAAAATCCACATTTTACAAGAATATTATCATAAAATTATGAGAAAAAAGTCAAAATTTTACTACATGACTACCATAACATTTTAGGTAAGAAGTGACAATTTTACAACAGCATAGTCGTAAACTTATTATGTAGCCCCATCACTCAGCACTACTTTAACCCTTGTGCAATCTTAGATAACCCCACCCTTACATTGATGTGTCATTCTTACCATGACAAAGGTCGATAAAGGTGGAAAGATTTCATGTAATCCATGGACACCAGTGAAGATCAAAATCATTGAAGAAAGAAGGTTCAGCGCATTGTCTAGTGGGTCTAGATCAGTGTTTTTCAACCTTTTCTGAGCCACGGCACACTTTAACCTTGACAAAAATCCCGCGGCACACCAGCATCCAAAAAAATAGATAAATAAAAAAAAAAGAAAAAGCTCAGTCTGTATTGATCTACAGCCGCTCTGCAATCTCACATGCATTTTTGTGATAATTGTTGCAGAAAAAGCTGGAAGCTGCAGCTGTTTTTTTCTAAAAGATGTATTAAAAATTAAGTCAAAAGATTCAAAAACTGTTTGATGTGTGTTCGTTGTTTTAAGACGTTAAGAGGAGAGACTCATTAAGACAGTCACTTTACTGGATCATGGGAGATGTAGTGCCGATAATGCGCCGACCGCAGAAAGACCAGCGTCTTTGAGCTTCATGGTTTTGTTCACTTGTTCCACAGTCTGATACCAGATTCTGTGGAAAGCTACACCGCTAAAGACGAGCTTTAGCTGGTATTTTTGTTAGAACAGAGAGACTTTTTTGCGCTAAATCGAAACAAGGAAATGAATACTTTAACCACTTCTGATTGGTCAGACTGATGACATGTGATTAAGCCTTCAAGAATGATTGGTGGAGACAGTTAAAGGGGCGGGACTTTTCCTTACACAGTTATAGCTGCAGCTAAATCGCGGTATCCCGTTATTCTTATCAAAATGTCTTTAATAGAATCATAAAAACACAAAGAAAAAATAATTTTAGGATATTTCATATTCTTAACTTCTCAGTGTTTTACCAGGGCCTGTTTGGATGAACAAAGAGCTGATTTCCTGGAGATTGTAATTGCTTTTAGATCAGTTAATGAGGGCAATTTCTCACGGCACACTTGACCATCTCCCACGGCACACTAGTGTGCCGCGGCACACTGGTTGAAAAACACTGGTCTAGATGACCCAACTCCCAATGTTAAAGTGCCTAGGATAGCACAAGGGTTACAGAATAGTAACCAACCGAGACACGATGGGGGGAGTGGGTTCATTGAGCTATGGTATCACCCAATCGGGTTACCTATTTAAGTCTTAAGAGTCACAGCATCACAGAACTCAAAGTAGACAGTTAAGCTTTCCTTAAAAAATATGACACCAGAAAACCATTTAAAACTGAATACTGGTTCAACTTTAATAAAATAAAGATTTGACTCTTAAAACAAACAAAATTTAGGTCAATAGTGTAGCAACCTGGGGGTTACCCCTGCCTTCAGCCCCTAAGACTCATGGGAACACAATTGACCTCCATGCTGTTTGGCTGTTTGTGGTGTGTTTGAATAAATGGCCCGTTGATGCTGAAAAGGAGAATTTGCTACTCTGCCTACTTCTTTCTCTCTGAGACTGTCCGGGGTCGTGTGGTGTATGGGGCACAGACTGCTCTCCAATCAAGCCACTTAATTAGCAGCTCGGCTATAGTGACATACCAGCTGGGTCGTCACAATATATATTGTCTATGTACTGTTCCTCTTAAACGGAAAAGAAAGGACTTGAGACCATTGAAATTTCAAACCTAACTGAACTCTCAAACTGGTTTCAAAAGTTCTTATTCACAAATATCACACCCTATTCACCACATCATTAAAAATAACAAACTGGGCCCATACTCTCTCACTCATTCACACAGTTAGTTACCCCCAGGGGAAAAAACTTGCTACAGGCCTGAAAAAAATAACAACTTCATAGCCTCCAGTTGCAGAGATGTCCAGAGTTATCCGAGCAGCTTTAGCCATAGCTATGCCATTACACAGCACCTGCCGTCCGTCGCGGGAGAAATCCAACGGGCTCCAGCGCTGCAGCTCCGCTCCATGGGCTCCGGGACACGCTAAAGCCAGAAACTCCAAAACGGGAACTTTCAGTCACCTTTTTTGTCACGGGAATTCACTCTCAGGTTTGCCTCATGACTTTCTCAGTAGAAAGTTTCCTTTTTCCCCGTCTTTTCCTTCACCTCCCGCACGCTTCCACCTCCAGAACCATCTCTCCCCCTTTTTGGGATCCACTCCTCCAGCCAATCAGCTTAGTCCAAATGAAAACCAAAGAACCCTCGGCAGAACACTCGGCATTTCTTCAAAATAAAATATAGTCCTGCGAGATGTTGATGTTGATGTTACACAATCAACATTGATCGATAAACAACAATAAAAATTGTTATTTAAAATCAACCCATATCCTTCTTGTTATATCTGTGTCATCACCCAGACGTATTCAAACTTATTCCTTATATTATAAGTCTGTAATATCAATATTAATACTAATGTTGATCACTTATGAGATTAACTTATTTAATTCTCTCTTTTTTCTTCTTTTCGGGGCTACACTTACCCCCTTCTAAAATGTTTGATGTCCCAATCAAACAGTAAAGTCCAGCTAACCTAAAAACAGTTCCGAGTGTAAGCTGAATAATGCAAACACATTAGGAACACAACGCCATTGGATGAATAGAATAGAATGCCTTTATTGTCACTATACACATGTACAATTCGTATCACACGTGCATACAGTGAAATGAGAGCCGATCATTGTTCAGTGCCGACATGCATGAGAAAAGGAATTTCACATGTACAATTCACAAAAGTACAAAAATGTACAATAACAAAATGTAGTTAATTAAGTTTTACTTTCCACAGTGAGGTAGGTATTGTACTAGCTATGCCCATGATAGCAGAGAATCATTGCACATAATGAGATGATACTGCACATCCTGAAATGGTATTGCACATACTAAGATGCACATAATGAGAGAGAGACGAAAGAGAGAGAGAGACATGTGTGTGTGTGTGTGTGTGTGTATGGGTGCGTGCGTGTAGAGCTGTCAGTGTCAGTGCATGTGTGAGTTCAGGATGGTCATGGCTTTGGGGAAAAAACTGCTCTTAAGGCGGTTTGTCCTTGATCTGATGCACCCGTAGCGCCTTCCCGAGGGCAACAGGTCAAACAGTGTAGAGCCAGGGTGGGTCTTTTATGATCTTTCCAGCTCTGCTAAGACCGCGGGAGGAGTAGATGTCCGACAGGGAGGGGAGAGGGGAGCCGATGATCCTCTTAGCTGCTTTGACTACCCTCTGCAATCTCTCCCTGTCCGCCATGGTGCAGCTGCCATACCACGTTTTAATGCAGTACGTCAGAAGGCTTTCAATGGACGTACGGTAGAAGGTTGTCAGCAGGTTGGGGTCCAGATTGTGCTTTCTGAGGAGACTCCACAGAAAGTAGAGTCTCTGCTGGGCCTTCTTGATGACCTCTGTAATGTTTTCTGTCCACGAGATGTTGTTGGAAAATACGACTCCCAGAAACCGGAAGGTGTGGACCCTCTCCACACGCTCTCCATTGATGTAGAGGGGAGCTGGGTAGGTGTTGTGCTTCCTGAAGTCCACGATGATTTCTTTGTTTTTTTTGGTGTTCAGAGCTAAGTTATGTCTGAGCTAAGTTATGTCAAGCTGCCAGCTTCAGGACCTCCTCCCTGTAGGCTGTTCTCGTCTCCCCTGGAAATGAGTCAGATGACTGTGGTGTCATCAGCAAACTTCACGATGAGGTTGCTGTCGTGCTGCGGACTGCAGTCGTGGGTGTAGAGGCAGTACAGGAGTGGGCTCAGCACACAGCCCAGTGGGGAGGCAGTGCTTAGTGTGCGTGTAGGGGAGAGGTGGGGTCCCAGCCTCACAGCCTGGGGCCGGTCAGTGAGGAAGTCACATGTGAGGGGGGGGCAGGCCTAAAGTGTCCTGTCCAATATTTTTGTTCAACCCATGGAATAAAAGCTGAAAGTCTGCACTTCAATGGCATCTGATTTGTTTCATTTAAAATTCACTGTGGTAATGGACAGAAACAAAATTAGAAAGAATGTGTCTCTGTCCAAATATTTATGGTCCTGACTGTAGCTCAGCGGATTGTTGTCAGTCCTCACCACAAACTGTGCCCCGTGCAAATGATTGTGGAATTTGTCCACCACCGCCCACTTCAATGCCAAGAATTCGAGCTGGTGCACTGGGTAATTCCGTTCAGCCAAACTGAGCTTCATACTGGCAAAAGCAACTGGTCTTAACCCTTCAGGGTGCTCCTGGTTCAATACTTCCCCCAAACCTTGAAAGCTGGCAGCCACGTGCAGCACATACGGCTTGGAGAGATCAGCGAATGCCAAAACCGACACATTTGTTAAGCACTACAGAATCTGCTGAAAAGCCTCTGTACAAGGTTCATCCCACCTCTCCCCAAAGGGTTTATGAACCTTATGGTAAACCTTCACCGGTGTTTTCCCAGATTTGTTTTTTTTCTGGGTTGGCTGGGAACCTTTACACAACTCTGTCAGTGGCCGGACAATAATGGAGTAGCCTTTAATAAAGCGATGGTAATACCCATAGAATCCTAAAAAGGACTGCAATGAAGGGAGATCGGTGGGCTGCTTCCATTTAGCCACAGCTTCCACTTTGGCTGGAACTATGGCGATGCCCTTTTCAGAGATATGTCCTACATAGGTGACTTGGGGACGACAAAATTGGCATAAATCTGGAGACAGCTTAAGGCCAGTCTCTTCCAGATGGTCAGTAACTTTGAGGAGCCTTTGTTCATGTTCCTCAAGGGTTTTGCCAAATACAATCAAATCATCCAGATACACAATGACTTCCAGCATGTGCATATCTCCTACTGCTTTTTCCATAAGTCGCTGAAACGTTGAAGGAGCTCCAGTTATCCCTTAGGACATTCTTTCAAATTGATAAAACCCAAGTGGACATATGAAAGCAGTCTTCTCTTTGTCATTTTCTGCCATGGGTATTTGGTAATACCCGTTCTGCAAATCAAGCACAGAAAACTTCTTGCTTCTGGATAGACAATTCAATGCGTCGTCAATCCGTGGCACCGTGTACTGATCAGGTACCGTCCTGAGATTCAGCGTTTGGTAGTCCACACACATGCACAGCTGTCCACTTTTCTTCAACGCTAAAACAATCGTTGACACAAATGGACTTCTGGATTCCTTTATTATGCCTGCTGCCAAAAGCCCTTGCAGATGGCGGCTAGATCAGCCGGTGCTATGCGACAAGACTGTTCTCTGAATGGGGTTTCATCTTTCACTCTTATAAAATGTTCCACACCTGTAGCCAAACCCACATCCCATCATCATCCCATTATCAGTTGTAAAGACATTTGAGCGTTCAGAAAGCTTCTGTCTTAGTCTACCTTTCCATTCATTTGGAATCGGTGAGTCACCAAAGTCAAACCTGGGTTAACCTGGCCGGAGGTACAGGGTTTTGAGCTCGGGACTTCAGTCACTGTGTCAGCCACACACAGCTGTGCCAGCACAGTGCCTATAAGAATAGAAGTGTCTTTTAGGGACTCATTGCGTAACAAGACAAGAAATTTGTCTTTATCCAGCTTCTTGGAAAATAATACAGTTGGCTGCACCTACACCCCTGGAGGGAGGGGTGGGGAAGACGCCTGTTTAGTTATTAAAACGGTGTCTCCCACCTTGTACCTCTCTGTGACCTTACAGACAGCTATCTGGTCCTTACCTGCTGGAATAACCAGCGGACCTTGTCCCACCCACTTTACTTCCGCCACAGGGTTGTAACTCACCTTGGCTTGAAGCGGATATAATGCATCTTGGTCTTTTAACTTTTTGCTCTGTTACACCAATGCTTGCTGTGCTAACATTATGTGACATCTCAGTTTTACACTTTGCAGGTGATGGCCATACTCTGGAAACATTGGTGTCTATCAACATTGGTAGTGTATCTGTACACCGTTGGTCAGGGAAAACTAGGGTCAGAACCTGAAAAGGCCCTTCCCCTCCATTGCGTCTTTTCAAAAAACTCCAACTCCACTTGGATGTTGCCTTCAAATGGATAACTACTCTCCGACACGCTTAGTCCCCAAATGGCTAGTCCAGACAAGCACCACTGGTTTACTCCACACTGAGACTTTGCATCACAACTAAAACGAGGAATACTCCAATTAACATCTAGGACCGCATCCAGTACTCACTTCCTCCTCCACTGGGACTCACACTCCTCTGTCATCCCAAGATGCCATCACAGATTCTTCCACCAGCTACAGAACACTTCCCCTGAATAACTGTTCCGGCATCTGGATCGGTTTTTGTTCTCCGTTTACATGACAGAATGAACTGGCCAATCACAAGACCCAGCTGACCTGGAAGGTTTCCGAGACACCGTGAATTTGTGAACTTCCGCCTCCAGGAAAAGGTCCGCCTGTAACCGGACCACTTCTTCTGAGAGGTGGAGGCCTGTGGCGGTTTCCTTCTGAATTGTCAACTGATCTGTCAACAAGCACCAAGGTATTATCAGACTCATCACAGTAAAATTACTTTAATTGTTAATTCTATCAGAGGGAGAGCTATGCAGTAGACTCAAGCTTATTTATCCTCCCATCCGATTTCCCTCTTACCTTTTGATCACTTTCTAGCAGAGTTCAAACTAGTTCTCGACCAGCCTCGTAAGGAGGACAAGGCTACCTGGCGTTTGCTTAGTCTCAAACAAGAAACCATTCAGTGAGTAATCATGTTATTGATTTCCGCATACTGGCAGTCAAAGCAGGATGGCCAGATAAGGCCTTAAAATGGGTTTTCTACCAGTCCCTAAATGAAGCCATCAAAGACCATCTATGCTCACAACCAGAAGCTCACACATTCAAAGACATGATGTCAGCGTCCCTTTGTTCCGATATCCACCTTGAAGAAAGACTAGCAGAAAGAACCTGCTCAGTACGTAAGCAGGCATGCAATTCCAGTCGACATTTTTCTATGCCAAACTCTCCACCTCCTTCCCCAGTACAGCAATCATTACGGAGGAACATTGATGTACCCAGGCAGATTGGACATTCCAGTGGCTCAGGAGGTTGAGCAGGTCGTCCAATGATCGAAGGGTTGGCTGTTCGATGCCCGCTCCCCCCAGTCAACTGCCACTGTGTCTTTGGGCAAGACACTTCACCGTCCCTGCCTCCAGTGTGGCTCCACTGGTGTGTGAATGATTATGAATGTCCCGGTGATGGTTAGAGGGACCGTGGGCGCGAACTGGCAGCCACGCCTCTACCATCGCCAGTACATGAGGAGTGAATGAATAATGGACAAATTGTAAGCGCTTTGAGCGTATGGAAAAGCGCAGATAAATTTAATCCATTATTATTATTATTCCAAGCTCACTCCAGACAGAATAGGAAGGAAGAGCGATCCTATTTCTATTGTGGCAAGTCAGATAATTTTTTTTTGTCAGCTCCGTTTAAAAGACAGAACCCCCTGCTAGACAGCCGAGGGCGGTTGGTACAAAAGTTTACCTTTGCAGAAACTTTTTTTCCTTCCTGTCAAGATTTGTCTACAGGCTGAATTTCTCGAACTTCAATCTCTTGTTGATCAAGCTTCATTGATCAAGGTCTGGTGTCTCAGCTATCACTATCCATTGAACTTTATAACTCACCTGTTGAGGCTGCTGGATTGGATGGACATCTTCTCTCTCATATCATTCACCGTACCAGTCTTTTCCTACTCATTACCTCAGGTAATCACAGAGAACATATTAAATTTTACGTAACCCAAACATCCTAGACTCCCATAGTTTTAGGGTTTCCATGGCTCCAGTTACATAACCCCCAGTTTGATTGGGGACAACGACGAGTTACCAACTGGAGTTTTTTCTGTCTAGCCAATTGCCTCCAGTCAGCTATTCCCTCACTGAAGCCACCTGCATCTGACTGCCAGGAGGAAGTTGTTTTGGTTGTCACAACCTCAAACCAGTCTTCAGCAAATCTAAAGCTTGCTCTTTACCTCCTCATCGACCTTCTGATTGTTCCAATGATCTGCTTCCTGGAGCTTGTCTTCCCAAGGGAAGGTTGTTTAACCTTGCTGGTCCGGAGAAAAAAGCCAAGGAGAAATGTATTCAAGAGGCGCTTTCTACTGGTTTCATTCACCCCTCTTCCTCTCCAGTTGGTGAAGGCTGTTTTTTCGTGGAGAAGAAAGATGAGGCACTTTGACCGTGCATCGATTACCGACCACTCAATCAGATCACCATCAAAAACCAGTACTCCCTGACCTAAGAAGCGCTTATCATCTCCTCTATATTAATTCTATTCAATTCAATTCAATTTTATTTGTATAGCCCAAAATCACAACAACAGTCGTCTCGATGGGCTTCGAAGTAAAACATGAACTTAAAAGGATCACGAATACAAAGAGTTCAATAGGAAAATACTAAAATGAACTAACAAACTGACTAAGCTATACTGGCATCCCTGCCCTTAGACCCCCCTTCGCGGTAAGGAAAAACTCCCAAAAAAAACGGATTCCGGAAAAAACGAAGAAACCTCAGGGGTGCCCACATGAAGGAGGGATCCTCCCCCAGGACGGACAGGCGATTTACCAGAACTCTTAGAGAAGAATTAACTTATCTAAATCTACAACTACATATATAAAGTCCAGCAGACGAGCTTCATCCAGCCGTGGTTGTTGGGACAGTCAAAAGCGCGAGTCGAGCCGGAGACAGGAACCACAGCCAGGTGTAGGAGCAGGAGCAGAGACGAGGTACTCGGTCAGGTACAGGGCAGAGACGAGCCAGAGATGAGCCAGAGGCAGGATCCACAGCCAGGTGTAGGAGCGGGAGCAAAGGCGAGGTAAACGATCAGGAACTGGAGCACGGATGAGCCAACTGGAGTCTGGAAGCACTCCCACTCCCCAGGAGGGGAGAGGAAAAGAGGGACAATACATGAATCGCACTGTACCAAACAGAGGCATTGAGAACTAAATGATGAATAATGATCAAGAATAGAGGAGAGGAAGCGTAGAAGTAGAAAAGAAAAGAGGACAGAACCCCAGTGCACCATAGTTACCCCAGCTTCAACTTCTAGCAGCCTTTTAAAAGAAATAGTTATTAAGTTTAATTTAAACACATTAACATTAAGTTAAATAATCTCTAAATACTAACTAGTCTGACAATAAGCCTGTCCTAAGAGGAATGTTTTCAGTCTAACTTTGAATGTAGAAACTGAGTCGGCCTCTCTTACATGAGCTGGGAGTTTATTCCATAAGACAGAGGCTTGGTGGCTAAACGCTCTACCTCCAACCGTACTTTTACTAATTCTAGGAACCACAAGCAGTCCTGCATTTTGCGAGCGAAGTGTTCTCATTGGATGGTAAGGGACTATGAGGTCCTTAATATAGGATGGGGCCATTCCATGTAAGGCCTTATAGGTTAACAGGAGGATCTTGAACTTGATTCTGGAATCAACTGGGAGCCAATGGAGCGAAACTAACACAGGAGTGATGCGATCTCTTCTGCTAATTCCTGCTAACAATCTTGCTGCTGCGTTCTGAACAAGCTGGAGACTTCTTAAGGAACTCTTAGGACACGCTGCTAACAAGGAATAGCAAATATTCCGCAGGTGAAAAAAGGCAGTTCTACACGCCTGAGATATGTGAGCCTTAAATGATAAATCCTGGTCAAATAAATCCCCAAGGTTTCTAACTGTGGAATTGGGGGCTATACTTATGCCATCCAGGGAGACTATCTGAGAAGACAGAACCTCTCTTTTGTTTTTAGGACCTAGTATAATGACCTCAGTTTTTTCTGGGTTCAAGAGGAGGTAATTAATTGTCATCCAGGTCTTGATGTCACTGATGCAGGCATTCAGTTTCTCTATCTGGTCATTCTGGTCAGGCTTCATGGATAAATACAACTGGGTATCGACGGCATAACAATGAAAATTAATGCTGTGTTTCTTGATTATGTTTCCTGGGGGTAGCATATAAAGCGTAAACAGGATCGGTCCCAAGACTGAGCCCTGTGGGACTCCATTGTTGACTCGAGTGCACTGAGAGGAATGGCCATTTACATTACAAACTGATACCAATTGGACAGATAGGATTTAAACCACTGGAGAGCAGATCCTCTGATCCCTATGTCTTGCTCTGGTCTATGGAGTAAAATACCGTGGTCGATAGTGTCAAAGGCTGCACTGAGGTCCAACAGGACCAGAATAGAAAGTAGACCCTTTTTCTGAGGCCAATAACAAGTCATTAGAGACTCTAACTAGTGCAGTTTCCGTACTGTGGTGAGGTCTAAACCCCGACTGAAAGTCTTCAAAGTGGCTGTTGTCCTGTAGGTGGCAGTAAAGCTGCTTAACTACAACTCTTTCTAGGATTTTAGAAATAAAGGGGAGGTTTTATATCGTTCTATAGTTGGCCAAGATGCTAGGATCCAAACTGGGCTTTTTCAGAAGAGGTTTAACAACTGCATGTTTAAAAGACTGTGACACGTAACCCGTTTCCAGAGAGGCATTTATCATTGTTAATATGGTGATCATTAATTAGGGGAAAAGTTTCTTTAAAAAGTCTAGTGGGAATTGGGTCTAACAGACACGTTGAGGATTTGGAGGACGTAATAATTGATGTTATTTCCGCTTGATCCACAGCAGTGAAGCAGTCTAATGTTACGGAGGTTTCTATGGATGCCTCCATTTCTACCGCTTCAGCCTGTTCTGGGCTGATAGTAGGAATAACTTGATTTAACTTATGTCTAATATTTGAGATTTTACTATCGAAAAATGTAAGAAAATCATCAGAGCTGAGAGAAACAGGAACATGTGGTTCTACTGAGCTCTGACTGCGAGTTAATTTAGCAATAGTGCTAAAAAGAAATCTTGGGTTGTTTCCATTCTCTGATATTAAGGTTGAATAGTACTGGCTTCTAGCTCTACGCAGAGCTTTTTTATAATTTAATAGGCTATGTTTCCAGATATCCAGAGACTGCTCTGAACCGGAGCGGCGCCATTCTCTTTCCAACTTACGGGTTTCTTGTTTAAGAGAACGAGTTTCAGCGTTAAACCATGGTGCTACTCGGTTTTGTCTGAAGAACTTGGGTTTCAAGGGGGCAACAACATCGAGTGTACTCCTGAGGGCTTGTAAGGCATCATTAACAAAGCGGTCATTTATACTAGGACTGATGCTATGGGAGCTGGACTCAGAGTATTTTCTCAGAATATCACTAAGTACTGGCTGAACTGTGTGTTTAAACTCAGACACAGAACGGTCAGTTAAGGTTCTTCTAAGCTGTTTCTTATTCACTGGGGCAGAAGGATGTTCCAGTGTAAACTGGAAGGTAATCATAAAGTGATCAGAAATGATGGGGTTAAGAGGAAAGACACTCAGCTGGCTGATCTCTATACCATGGGTTAGAACAAGGTCCAGGGTGTGCTTATGACAGTGAGTGGGTTCATTCACACTTTGGGTGAAACCAACATCATCTAATAAAGCTGCAAAAGCCTTTCCTAGGCAGTCACTGGGGTCATCAACATGAATATTAAAATCCCCTAATATTATAATTTGATCAGAATCTAAGACAATAGTCGATATGCTTCCCTTTCGGCTTTTCCCATCAGGGGTCGCCACAGCGATCAAGTCGCACGGTAAACTTGGCAATGTTTTATGCCGGATGCCCTTCCTGACGCAACCCTCTCAAAGCGACCGGGCTTGGGACCGGCACAGAAGTAGAGAAGGGAACAGGGAGCAGCCCGGAGTTGAACCCTGGTTTCACGGACGGAAGGCACCGCAAACCAGCACGAGCTAAACCAGCTCCGCTAGAAAGAAGAGCGGCACCGTCCCGAGTGGGATGGACGCAGTCTCTCCGCATGAGACCGGGCTTCCCCCAAAACGCGCTCCAGTTATCCACAAAACCAACGCCGTTTTCAGGGCACCATCTAGAAAGCCAGCGGTTAAATGATGAAAAGCGGCTGTACATTTCATCACTGACTAAGTTCGGCAGGGGACCAGAGAAAATTACAGTGTCGGACATCGTCTTAGCCAGTTTACACACCGAAGTTACGTTTAACTTAACCACCTCTGATTGTCTCCGTCGGGCATCATTACCGCCTGCGTGAATCACGACTCGACGGAACCTGGACTTACTCTGAGCTAACATCCTAAGGTTCCCCTCGATGTCACCAACTCTGGCCCCCGGATAACACCTGACTGTAGCCGCTGGGAGCTCCACGTTTCTAACTTCAGAAGAGCCTATAACCAGAGTTGAGGGTTCAGCGGGTGTGTCGCTGAGGGAGGAGAACCTATTACTAACGTGGAGTCTCGGGTGCTCTAAATCTTTGCGTTTAGCACTATGTTTCCTCCCAACCGGTACAAACCCCTGACTGTCTCCCGGCTGTTGGGAGGGCGCTGGCGTGCTAACTAAGTTAGCCCTGGTAGCGCGCCCCGCGCTACGATTAACGACCTGCTTAGCCAGCTTAGCTTCCACTGTGCGGAGCCGCGCTTCCAACTGCTCCAGCCTGGCCTCCAAGTCTAACACAAGACTACACTTAACACACCTACCGCTATCTTCACTAAAGGAGGCAGGATCATCACTAAACATATGGCACATGGGGCAGGAGAGAGGAGGAGAGGCGGAAAGAGTGGTGGCCATGCTAGGTTCTAAGCTAAGGCTAGCGGTGTTTAGGTAAAGAGAAGTGGTTTATTTAGCAAAAATAGAAAGTGAACAGCAAGCGGTTTAACAGTGGTGTATTCGCTAATAAAAGGTACTAGATGTGAATATTAACCCAGATAACCCTTAGAGTAAGCAATAGTAGTCAGGCTAATGCCAAACAAGAGGACAGCAGTCAGACACGACTAGTACTGGGAATAGCTCACCCGGAAATGACGTCACAGCATTAAGTATTATTATTAAGTATTAAGTAGCATTACATTAAGTAGAGAGACGAACGGAAGACTGTGTTTAATACACCCTTAGGTCATTTTGAATACCTGGTTTTGCCGTTTGGGCAAACTAATGTTCCAGCTGTCTTCCGACATATGGTTAACAACATGCTCAGAGACTTTCTTAACCACTTTGTTTTTATCTAGACAACATCTTAATCTATCCTCATGATCCAGCCCAACATGAAACACATGTTCGTCGCGTTCTGGTACGGTTATTGGAAAATCAACAATCGGTCCAGCATAATCTCCAACGGTGCAGACGCTTCTTGTGTCAGACCAGGCAGGGCTGGTCTCCTTCAGACTAAGGAGAGCAATCGCTGAATTGTAGTCTTACACAGGGTTGTGGCACCTACCTATCAACCCGGACAAAGGTTTTGGCTCTCGTCACGGAATTTCGCCCTCCAGTCCTCATCCCATAAACTTGCTCCTCGATTCATCTGCCCACATGTCATCGATAAGTTCATCAATCCCTCCTATGTTTGCTTCCGCCTGCTGGCAGCCCTTTGTATCCACCCTTCATTCCATGTCTCCCAGATCAAGCCGGTCAAGGAAAGCCCTCTCTGCACGCAGTCTCCTGCACCCCCTCCCGCCCACATCGTAGATGGCGCCCCCACCTTAACTGATAGCCGGGTATTGGTAGTCCGGTGTCGTGGTTGGGGATGTCAGTTCCTGGGGGAGTTGGAGGGGTATGCCCCTGAGGAGCGGTCTTGGATCTCCCATTTCCTCATCTTGGACCCTTACCTGATCATGAACTTCTACTGACAGGCGTCAGAATGGGCCCAGTCTCTCTCTCAATGAAGATCACTACCAGTCTAAATCCGATTCGTATCCGATTTACTTCCACATATGAGTGAGGCCTGAATCCGATCTGAGAAAATAGGAATCCATGCGGTTTTTTGCTGCTTACACGTTCACCGGTCATATCCGATCTGTGCAACATGAGAGGAAAAAATCGGAATTGGGTCACTTAAACCAGTGTTTTTCATCTAGTGTGCCGTGGGAGATGGACAAGTGTGCCATGAAAAATTGCCCTCATAAACTGATCTAAAAACATTTCCCATCTCCAGGACATCAGCTCTGTGTTCATCCAAACAGACCCTAAAAACACTGAGAAATTAGGAATATGAAAGATCGTAAAATACTTTTTTCTTTGTGTTTATTTGATTCTATTAAAGACATTTTGATAAGAATGACGGTACCGCGAGCTAGCTGCAACTAAAGCAGTTTGTGGAAAAGTCCCGCGCCTTAAACTGTCTCCGCCAATCATTCTTGAAGGCTTAATCACATGTCATCAGTCTGACCAATCAGAAGTGGTTAAAGTTTTAACTTCCTTGTTCAGATTCTGCTCAAAGAGTCGCTCAGTTCTTACAAAAATATGAGCCAAAGCTCGTCTTTAGCGGTGTAGCTTTCCACAGAATCTGGTCTCAGACCGTGGAACAAGTGAACAAAACCATGAAGCTCAGAGACGCTAGTCTTTCTGCCTTTTTGGGGCAGTTATCACACTACATCTCCCATGATGCATTGGGTTAAAATGACAGCGCCACAGCGTACAGAGTTGTCCTTGTTAAACGCCTTGAAACCATGACGAACACACAGTTTGTAAATCTTCTAACTTAACTTTTATTACATCTTTTAGAAAAAACAGCTGCAAATTCCGGCTTTTCTGCCACAATTATCACAAAATTTTTTTTGTTTTTCTTAGACGGGTTTGCCGCGGGATTTTTGTCAAGGTTAAGGTTCTAGTTAATGATTAAAGTGTGCCGTGGCTCAAAAAAAGTTGAAAAACACTGACTTAAACCATGCAGTGTAAATGCTGCCTTAGGGAGATAAAACTGCCACAGCCAAAAAAGGTTTTGCATGCGTTGTGTGTCATCTCACTTTTTTTCTATCTTTGATTTTGCTGACATTAGTTTCAGTTTAGCGTGACAAGGCTGCCATCAAACAGAAACACGCAATTAAAGCCGTATTATTTTCCATAACACACTCCTCTCCCTACAATACAACAGCAAGTATTGTACTTGTGTTTATTTCAAGGAAAGTGTCCACCCTTAATACACACATCAAATGCAGCTTAGCCAGAGTTTACAGAGTTAACCCTGGAGGTCAGATATCCCCTCCACACACACAGGCAGCTCTCTCTCATCTCACACACACACACACACACACTATCTGTCTATCTCACTCTTTTCTCTGCCTCTCTCTGATACACACAACTACTCAGTGACGTGCGGTGAGATTGATGGCTGGTGAGTCTGAAGTCCGATTTATGATTATAAAAACGGAATATTTCACTATTCATCCAACAGCATTTAACTGGTAATTTCTTTGTATCTCAACATTCCTCTTTTAATGACCCTTGCACCAACAAATACTCAAACATCTGGACAGAGCATCCTTCTGGTGTCTAAGTAATTCATATTCACAATAAACACAGTAAATACATTACATTTCAGATGTGTGTAGCATCGATTTAATTTTGATCTTCAGTAAAAATGTTTTACTTTTCTAACTTTTCTTTCTTTCTTATTATAAACTAATGATTAAAGTGTGCCGTGGCTCAAAAAAAGTTGAAAAACACTGACTTAAACCATGCAGTGTAAATGCTGCCTTAGGGAGATAAAACTGCCACAGCCAAAAAAGGTTTTGCATGCGTTGTGTGTCATCTCACTTTTTTTCTATCTTTGATTTTGCTGACATTAGTTTCAGTTTAGCGTGACAAGGCTGCCATCAAACAGCTGCTGATTGGTCCAGATTCTAACCAATTAAATTGCCACATTTATCTAACATGGTGTCTGCTACCGAGGCTCAGAAGCTGAACCAGCTCTTTTTATCCTCAATTTTGTCTCTTTGGATAAAGACATTTTTATTTTTTATCATTTTAACAATAGTTCATACTTTTTATTTCTTTTTTAGCATTGATTAATTTTTATTAAGTCAGATTTGTGAATTTATGGCTGGTCAGATACTGAAACTGTAAAATAAAAGATAAATTTTATCTGCTGACATTACATTAACAGGCCTGTGTGTGATCTGTGAATCCTGCGGAGCAAATTATTGGTAAAAAGTTTGATTTTCTTTAAGATCTGTTTGTTAAAACAAAACAATAAAAGATTTAAAACATATTATTTTATGCTGCTCAAGTGTTTGGGATTAGATTAACAGCAATAATAAGAAAAAGAATAATGGCTCACCAAGGTAGACTTGATGTATTTAGCAGAAGAAGCATTTTTAACTTTTATGTTAATTTTCACAGTGTCTTATGTTTAAGAACTCGTGAGCGTTTGTCCAAAGTTAAAAAAAAATTCTCATGAAAAAAATTCTATTTTCTCTTAATATAATATAATTGATTAAAATTTTATAAGGGGTGGCCGTGGAGCAGCGGTAGGGCGGTTGACCCATGATCAAAGGTTTACAGGTTCGATTCCAGCCTTGCAGGCCCATGAGTCAATGTGTCCTTGGGCAAGACACACAACCCCACCTTGCCTCTGGGGGAGGTTGGCGCCAGTGTTCCACAGCGGACCCACCACCAGTGTGTGAAAGTATATGTGACTGGGTGAATGGGTCTGTGACTGCAAAGCGCTTTGGGAGTTGAAGGTAGAAAACCGCTATGTAAGAATACACAATAGTATTAATAAACAATAAAACAATAGTTGAGATAAAAATCTTAAAAAAGTGTTACTTCCGGCTGGACGGAATCGGAGCTCAGACGTTTTAAACACGCTGGTCACTATACTGACATAAATAAATACAAAACTCGTCTTATTTTAGCTGCTTTGCTGCTCCTTCTGGGTTTTACTCTGAGAGAAACGGCCAGGATGGTTGAAAACGGAGGAATCCCGTACGAATAGAACTGACACAAAGTCCATGCCTGCCTCCAAGCACTGTCAATATGAAACAGAGACACCCGATTGGTTAGAATCCAGACCAGGGGTGGCAAACAAGTTTGACACAGAGAGGTGAATGTTTTCACTGTGAGAGTCAAAGAGCCACACCACACATGACCTGCCAAGACGTACACCCACAAACACAAACACGCAATTAAAGCCGTATTATTTTCCATAACACACTCCTCTCCCTACAATACAACAGCAAATATTGTACTTGTGTTTATTTCAAGGAAAGTGTCCACCCTTAATACACACATCAAATGCAGCTTAGGCAGAGTTTACAGAGTTAACCCTGGAGGTCAGATACCCCCTCCACACACACAGGCAGCTCTCTCTCATCTCACACACACACACACACACACACTATCTGTCTATCTCACTCTTTTCTCCGCCTCTCTCTGATACACACAACTACTCAGTGACGTGCGGTGAGATTGATGGCTGGTGAGTCTGAAGTCCGATTTATGATTATAAAAACGGAATATTTCACTATTCATCCAATAGCATTTAACTGGTAATTTCTTTGTATCTCAACATTCCTCTTTTAATGACCCTTGCACCAACAAATACTCAGACATCTGGACAGAGCATCCTTCTGGTGTCTAAGTAATTCATATTCACAATAAACACAGTAAATACATTACATTTCAGATGTGTGTAGCATCGATTTAATTTTGATCTTCAGTAAAAATGTTTTACTTTTCTAACTTTTCTTTCTTTCTTATTATAAACTAATGATTAAAGTGTGCCGTGGCTCAAAAAAAGTTGAAAAACACTGACTTAAACCATGCAGTGTAAATGCTGCCTTAGGGAGATAAAACTGCCACAGCCAAAAAAGGTTTTGCATGCGTTGTGTGTCATCTCACTTTTTTTCTATCTTTGATTTTGCTGACATTAGTTTCAGTTTAGCGTGACAAGGCTGCCATCAAACAGCTGCTGATTGGTCCAGATTCTAACCAATTAAATTGCCACATTTATCTAACATGGTGTCTGCTACCGAGGCTCAGAAGCTGAACCAGCTCTTTTTATCCTCAATTTTGTCTCTTTGGATAAAGACATTTTTATTTTTTATCATTTTAACAATAGTTCATACTTTTTATTTCTTTTTTAGCATTGATTAATTTTTATTAAGTCAGATTTGTGAATTTATGGCTGGTCAGATACTGAAACTGTAAAATAAAAGATAAATTTTATCTGCTGACATTACATTAACAGGCCTGTGTGTGATCTGTGAATCCTGCGGAGCAAATTATTGGTAAAAAGTTTGATTTTCTTTAAGATCTGTTTGTTAAAACAAAACAATAAAAGATTTAAAACATATTATTTTATGCTGCTCAAGTGTTTGGGATTAGATTAACAGCAATAATAAGAAAAAGAATAATGGCTCACCAAGGTAGACTTGATGTATTTAGCAGAAGAAGCATTTTTAACTTTTATGTTAATTTTCACAGTGTCTTATGTTTAAGAACTCGTGAGCGTTTGTCCAAAGTTAAAAAAAAATTCTGCTCTGTCCAGATGTTTAAGTAATTCATATTCGCAATAAACACAGTAAATACATTACATTTCAGATGTGTGTAGCATCGATTTAATTTTGATCTTCAGTAAAAATGTTTTACTTTTCTAACTTTTCTTTCTTTCTTTTTATAAACTAATGATTGCCTTTTGGCATGAAAAATTGATCATTGATGGAATATTAAACTATTCACACAAGCATGCTCAGTCAGGTGTGTTTTCCAAACTACATCTCAGAATTTCTTACCTTGCTGGAGTGATGGGATAATGATCTCAGTGGGATTTCTCTTGTTTCTAGTAATCCTCTGCAGATCAGGTTCATATTCAGTCGTAGCCTCTCTGCTCAGTTCCTTTACGTGTGTGTCGGTCAGAATGGACCGATGCCTTGATTTCACATGTTTTAAGGTAATATACAGGGACTCTCAAACATATATTGAGGAGAACATCGACAGCAGCTTGAGAGTGGCTCTTTTACACATGGGTATTTTTCCGTTCTCCAAAACGTAACAGGGCCTTCTTTCAAAAGAGACTTCAGCTCAATCATCTCCGGTTCGCCTGCTGCCTCATCAGTGACAAGCGGGGATCTCAGGCAGTCAGTCTCTGCATTAAGGGATCGATGAGAAAAGTGATCTGCGGTCGTTTCTGCTGCAGGTCCTCAAACCGCAAAGTAAAGTTTCCGTCCAGGAAGCAGTGTCACGTTCTGTGCTATATTCATTTGGATTGCAGCCTTCTGCTGTGAGCTCCGCAAAGAAGGAAAGTGGGACAGATTGCCGTTTTGAATGTGCACTTTGAAAAGCTTCAACTTGTTAATACAGGAGACAATTTATGTCAGATCAGGAAGAGTTTTTAATTTTCCCCGTTTTGTTCTTTTCTGCCATGAACAATTTTACTGCTTCCAAAAGCTCATAATAATAAACATAGTGACTTGCCATTCCATTCATTAAAAAAGTAAGAATCTTCCCATTTTTCCAGAAACGTCCTGTGTTTATCTTTATACTCTGAATTTCGCCATTTTGACCAAGAGCCGCATGCTTATTGGGCGAGAACCGTACGCAGCTCGAGAGCCGCGTGTTTGCCACCTCTGATCTAGACCAATCAGCAGCTGTTTGATGGCAGCTTTGTCACGCTAAACTGATGTCAGCAAAATCAAAGATAGGAAAAAAGTGAGATGTGAAACAACGCATGCGAATATGTGTTTTGCAAACGTAAAAAAAGTTTTTGAAAGCAAAAAGAAATAATTGAAAATCAAATATTTAATATTTTCATTTGTAACTTAGAAAGTTTTGTGTGCAACGTAGTGGCAGAAATATCACTCCATAACAGTCTTGTGCTGAAAGAGCTGGTCAGTCCCTCTACAGTTTTACCGATTAACTGGCGGGGTGCACTTGACTTGCTATCACTAATTTTATTACTCTTTAGCCGTGGTGTCACACTCTCTTGGATCACCATCGCCCCCTTCCTTGAGGCACGCATACTGCGACTAAATGGGTCACAAAGAGGCACCAATGTAATCAGATAGTTGGCGAGAAATAAAAAAAGGAAATGATTACAAATAAAGCATCTTTATTGATGATAAAAAACCGAAACGGTAAAAAGCATACGTCAGCTGCAGCTCTGTCACAAGAACAGGCAGGTGGCTGGATCCAAATGCAGCCGGTAAATTAGTCCAGCTAAAAGTCCACAAAGCTAAATCAGGTTCAGGCAGACAGGAGTCGATAATGGGCATTAGAGGAGAGACGGGGTGGTCAAAATCCAGGCGAGAGTCGGGGCAGGCAAACAGAGTCAGAAACAGGGTCAAGGCCCAAATATAATGCTCTGTAAGGAAGGCAGAATGGCACAAACAATACTTTGCACTAAGGCCGCATTTACACTGCATGGTTCAAGTGACCCAATTCCAATTTTTTCCTCTCATGTGGCACAGATCGGATATGACCGGTGAACGTGTAAGCAGGAAAAAAGCGCATGGATTCCGTTTTTCTCAGATCGGATTCAGGCCTCACTCATATGTGGAAATGAATCAGATACGAATCTGATACATGGATTTGCGTGTGCCGTGTAAGCACACATATTCCCCAGTAAATGCGAGTCGTACGTCAGTGACGTCAACTCAGGACACCACCAACTGAGATCACATGACTTATTAAGGTGCTTTTGTGCGCTGATTTTCCTTGTGGAGGACAGCTGGAGCCCCATCAGCGTGTTACCCTTATCCTCAGGCTTCAGACCGTAGTCGGAAACCGCTGTTATTTCCTGTCCGGTCCCGGTCGGGACACAAACGGTAACTAATCAAGCGGGACACTGTTCCTCTGGAACAGGCTAGAAGCCGTTTATTCCTTTGCTTGGATCAAACTGTTAGGACAGCACAACATCTGCAAACATTTCCTCATACAAAACTCATAAACCGGCCGAGCAACCCTTCTTTTTCCTCTCCCACGCATCCCCTCAGGAGCGCCAAAGGCAACGCCTCCTTCCATCGCTACGTAGCTTCCATGACGACCGCAGTCACACAAAAGTCAGAAGGAGGTCCACGGATGGCGGAAATGCTGCTACGTAGTCCTCAGAACGTCTACGCTTGATAGTTTCAGCATTGTATAGTGTAAATGCAAAAATCGGATACGGGTCACTTTTAAAAGATGATGTAAGCGGGCCGTCAAAAAAAATCGGATATAGTCAGAAAATCGGATTTGGGCATCAAAACCTGCAGTGTAAATGCAGCTTAAGTGTGGTTCAGTGGAGTGCTTAAGTAGACTGCAAGTTATTGAGTTGAATGAGAGTCATGCTGGGGGTTGCTGGGAGATGAAGTGCATTCAGGACTCTGGAGATGGTTCCCGCTGGTTAAAAGAGGGGGAGATAGAGTTCTGACTTCTGACAAGCTCAGTCACTGTGTGCGGCGCAGTCTGGACGCAGGAGACTGCTTTGTTGTGCATTTAAACAGAAAAATGTGCAAATTCGCGACTATTTTTTTACCAAAAAAACGTTGAAGATCGACAGAAAAAAATAATCATAGAACAGTCATGTTTAAAAATTTATATTTGATTGTTATTTTTACTTTCAAAAAGTATAGTCATTTCATTTAATGTATGTGTGTTTTGTTGGTATGGCATAGCCTCACCTCCCTTACCTGACTGCATATCACTGGTATAGTCATAAGTCAAAATTTCAAAAGAATATAGCCATAAAATAATGAGAAAAAAGTCAAAATTTAAGAGAAAACTGTCGTACAATTATTATTGTTGTTACATTGTACCTTTCTCCATGTTTAAAATCATTAACCAGGTTGCTGTTAAGTTGGAGATTACTTCCACCCCTGTTTCATGTCAGCAAACTCAAACTGCCTTCCAGATGAGGAGTTCAATATGTGGTTGACTGGAAGGGATCGCCAATGGGTGCCTGAACACCACAAAAGCTTAATTGATCAGTTCCACCGTGCTTTCACTGATCTGCCTTAATCTCCCTCTGGTAGCCGGACCTTGTGAGGGGGGTAATGTGGTGATTTGCTGGTTTGGTTTTTATAATTGCTCATTTTTCTTTTCTTTTGTTTCTGTAAAGGCAGGCTGACTCCACCCATTCTCCCGGTGACTCCTGGAGTAGTCACAGCTGCCTGCAATTTGTAAATCAGCCCTGTCTGCATTTAAGAAACTCTCTTTGAGCCCTTGGTGTTGGCTTGTCTTGTGTGGTTTCCAGACTTTGCTTTAATGTGCTTGTGGTTTGTCCCTGCAGCTGGGTTTCCTCCTGCTTGCTTAAATGTGACAGGAACAGGATTGCTTTAAATGAACAATTTATATTTTAATGGGGGGACATTCAATTGAAAGAAAAAGTCTGTTGAATGATTCATTTTAATTGAAAAAAAAACAGTCTGTATTTGCACAACACATCATACACAACCACAAAGCACAATGAAGCACACAAGAAATTAATCACAGTGGATTTTAAAAGGGGATTCTTTATTTTCTAGTTATTATACTGTATATAATACTCTCCATAAATGTCATCATATTCATACCATGTAAGGAAAAGTGTGCTTTTGTTCACAGCATGTTGTCCATGTCAGACTGCCGTTGTTCTGAGTTTTACATCACAAAGTGTACAGTGAAACTGGCTGGCAGTTATCTGTGTGTGTTTGTGTGCATGAAGTGCAGTTGGTGTTCACGTGGACAGAAGAGACATGTCTACATGCAAGCATATGCATTCGGAGATGGTACTGAGGGTGGAGGAGGACGTAAAAGCTGCAACCACTCGTCAACCACGCTTTCAACTGAAGCATTCTTTCACCCACACTTGGGGGGGTTGGTTGGGCGTGTAAGTGTCTGTGTGTGTGTTTGTGGGGGGGGGTTCTCAAGAAAAAAGTTCAAGAAAGTCCATATTAGACTGGAGGCGCTCGTTTTTTACTTTCAATCCTCGGGCAACACAATCCCCAATGTGGCGACACCCAGAGCAACGTCTGTTTCCTGTTAGTCTCATTTCCCATTGAAGAGTTTTATCTTTAAGCGAAACTGCTACAATGCCTGCTGGACACGTTCCCTTGAAAAAAACGCTACTAGGCCAATGCTACATGTGCAACGCACCTCATAGTATTTTAAATTGTTGCAAAACACCAAACAACTGGCCAACCGAGGAATACAAATGCAAGTGACTCGTCTCCTGAGTTTGTTTGTTTTCTAACAGTCCTCAAATCGTATTCGAATGGACAAAGTCAGTTTTCAGTCGTATGCCACTGAAGTACTAAACTTGAGATGTTTGTTAGGTGGCTAAGCCTCTCATACGCAGGGCAGCCCTGATTTTCCATGTAGTCCATAGGTGAGAACACCAAGGTCAGATACAAAAAAGTTTAATGTGGTGATCACTCATCCAGAAATCTGACCAGGAAAGTTTAGGATAAATTGGTATGAAAATTCAGCTTCGGGAAAGTGTGTACTCAGTTGCTTGCCCTGACCTTATGTTCGTTTTTAGACACAGATAAAATCTGCAACGTGGGAGCAAGCAAAGTACTAAGATTTCCTCCTGAATTTTTTCAACAAATTTCCTTTTGTGTCTCACAGGGAGCCCCTCCTGTTGAGTTACATGACCATCCGACCACAAAGGTTACTGCTAAATCAGGTGATTCAACAATGTGTCTTTACCACTTTGATGCACAGCAACTCCAAACTGCCATAAATTGTCCAAAACATCTGGAATGTGATGAAACAATAAGATTGGATCTTCAAGATTAACATTACCCATCCAGATGGATGACTTTTGAATCCCGTTAATGAAGGAAGACACATTTCGACCCCGTTCGGAAACACATTTCTGTACGATAGATTTAAATCTGTAAAAAGAAATTTCTCCAAAGCTTCCTTTTTGTATTCCATTATTCTTTCTTCTTCAACCATGAAACAGCTACTTTGGTTTCACCTCAAACAATAAATAGAATGGATGTTTTTTTGGTAAATCCATTGACTAATCAGAGAGGTTTTAAGTTTTAAATGTATCATTAGACTTGTAATGCATATGTGGATTTCTTAAAACTTAACTTAACTTAAATAAATGGCAATGGATAATTATGCATATTTTCTCATATTGACTCATAGAAAAATAATTATAATTCACTGAAAACACAGAATAATGTATTTTCCAAAATTGTATTTGTTCTGATTTCTATGCAAATATGCACAACATTTCACCCGATCTTTTTTCTAAATGATTCACTTAAGATTTCAAGATTCCAGCTGCTGATGCTTTAAATTATGCAAGGTATACGTTGCCAAATCTCACCATTTGGTGGATTTTTGATGTTTATGTTAAAATATACACAGAAAAAGCTTAAATGTAGAAATTAGCACCGAATTTGGAATGAAATACAAGTAACCAATATTTCATAGCTGAAATAATTACAGAATTACTTGCTACCTTTAGTTGTTCATATATAGATGTTTTTATGTATCTTAAAGTTTTATTCAATATTTATTCATTTTATTTTACTTTACTAATATTTTTTTAAATACCTTCTTTGCCACACTCATATCAAGTACTCTCAAGGCACACTTTAAAGCCTTGATATAATTGTGTTTATCTTTTTCTGAAGTTATCTGAGAGGTACACAATGCTCTGTCAACATGTCTGACTTTTTCTTACGAGTTTCAAACAAATTTGGGTGTTTATGTAAATATGCTAACACGACAAATGTATGGCGGTGTGGGGCTGGGCATTTTTTCCTTGTTATCATCTAGGTTAGGACTTTGTAAATATGTTAAAATGGCTAATGTGTTGTAGTGTCAGGCTGTTTTTTTCTACGTAGTACCAACAAGGTTAGGAGATTTTGTAATTGTTGTAACCCTTGTGCTATCCTAGGCAGTTTAACATTGGTAGTTGGGTCATCTAGACCCGCTAGACAGTGCGCTAAACCTTTTTTCTTCAATGATTTGTGATCTTCACTGGTGTCGATGGATTACAGGAAATCTGTCCACCTTTGTCATGGTAGGGAGAACACATCAATGTAAGGGTGGGGTCATCTAAGATAGCACAAGGGTTAAAGCAGTCTTGGACTTCAGTGCACCATGTATGACATAGGTTTTAAAACAGACCATTCATTGACGGTGTGCCATATAGGGCGGAAAATAGGTAATATGTTTAAACAGTTCTGTAAATGTTTTGGAAAAAAGAAGGAAAATACATGCTGAGCATACATTTTTACATTAAAAACATTATAAAAGAACAAATTCTGCAAAACTAGCTAAAGAAAAAGAGTTGTGTAACTTTGTTTGGCTGTTTTCTGCTGAGGGAATGGTTGAGACGATTAGTTCTAAAACTTATCCCAATGTAACCGCCTCAGGTTGTGGGAATGCAGCGGAGATTTTTCCAGGAGGCCTCATGGCTGATCTTGGAACTGTCTGAAGGACAGGCACTTAGGGGCATGGGTGAGGAGATACCAGCTGTACACACCACACACAGACATGTAAACACGCACAAACATGCTAGCACGAGTATCCTTCCTCACACAGTAGCCATTTATGTCTCGGCTCGGTTGACTAAAATTCAATTTCTGCTGATCGTCCGTGTATGATTGGCTGGCTCAGGATATTTCCCAATGAGGATCAAAACAACCGGGACATGTTTTAGTCTTTTTTACACAGTGATTTCTTTCCTTCTGGCACAACAAAGGGCACCGTTGAGGTTGTGAGCATGTGCTTGTATATGCATGTTTGACCATTCATGCAAAAATAATCTTCCCTGTTATTGTTTTCGTGTCTATATTTCACAATTCAAATCAAAATTCCCAGCGACCTTGTTGTGTCATTGTGTGTTTCCTAGCGGTGACTGTCCTGCCTCTTGCACCGGTTGGATGTTTTTTTTCCACGAGAGATCCCCTGTCTCTGCGATGTGTTCCTCCGCACAGAGGCTTCCAGTGTGATCTAAACAACCTAACAACTACATCAAAGTAGATGATAAAACTAGAATCATAAATGGGAAACACGAGCAGT
The DNA here is from genome assembly GCF_053564925.1 of Oryzias latipes. NCBI lineage: Eukaryota > Metazoa > Chordata > Actinopteri > Beloniformes > Adrianichthyidae > Oryzias > Oryzias latipes. The sequence continues at coordinate 9,508,589 of NC_136244.1, forward strand.
CCTGCATCTCATCTCTGCTCGTGATCAGTCCCGTATTCCAGAAGAATACAGTCATAAGTATAATATGGCAGAGTTTGTCTCTCCACAATGGCACCTTTAGAATACTAATACTACAATATTTGTTGATATTTGAGTATCAAAGGTCATTGGTGGACATCCCTAAAGAGCACCCTGCTCTTTAAGAGTAAACATCAAAACAGCTCAGGCTTAGGATCCCAACAAACCTGTAAGGCGTCTTTAATGTGCCAGTCCCTATGAGTCATAGAGATGCGGGTGCTTTTTAAGAGCTGATTTGAGATATATTGCAGCTGCTGGAAGCAAATGAATGTGGCATGCATGGATTTAATGGTTAAAGCTGGCATGGCACATGGATGGCAGTTCTGACCCTAAGGGCCTAATGGACCTGTGTAGCTAAAAAAAGAAGAAAAACCTACATTTGAGTATGTGAATGTGCAATTTAATAAGGAAGCTAACCTTTCCAATATAATTAATTTTTTAATAACTCTTTCTTTGCACATAATGCAATTTTTTAAAATATCTAATTAATCTAAATTTAAGTGATCTAGTCTGAGGCAAACAGAAGAGCGCAGGTTAGGTCAACCTCCTAGTCCTTTCCACATCCCTTTCGCATCTCAGCTCTTGGCTTTATAAAACAGTTGTTTCCGTGCAAAAGTTTCTTCCCTCCCTCCAACATTACACCTTCTTAACGACATTGCCGGAGTGTTGAGCATGAAAAGCCCTTGTGTGCTCCCGCTCTTTAAAAATTAAAAGCCCTGGCTCGCGAGAGAAAATGCACCCCCTTTTTCGTCCTTCTTGCTTCGCTTCACAGCTTTACAGATGCGCATGCAGTAGTTAGCTTACAGAGTTAATATTTACAGATTGAACACAGCACAAGCAAGTCCATAGAGATACCAGCTGTCCTTTTAGGTTCCTGCTTTTGGTGGAAAAACTACAGGAGTTAAAAGAGCAGCATCCTATAAGAAGCAGTTTTGCTCAGACTGAGATCATTTCTTATTTATCAACAGTCATGAATGTCAAAACAAGGCAAGAAGGTATCAGCTCGGCATTGTTTTTCTTTTTAAACGTTTGTTTCTTTTTTCAAAAAGAATTCGCTGGTGGCTTTGTGAGAAAACAAAAAAGTATCTTCACCTTCTTTGGGTTTCACTCGTTCAATGTCCGAGAAAAACGATTATGGGAAGAATGATGTGAAACTTTCTAGTAATGTTCTTCAACCAGCTCCTCTTCTTTGCATTTTCATGGATTTTTCTCATTATATCACAGCTCCCACCTTCATATGAGGGCTATGAAAAACAAAAAACAATCTCAGTTTATTTCAAAAGCTTGAATTTGAGTTAATTTAGCTCCAACAACAGGAAGTTAAATTGGATTTTAATTAAAATATTATTTATAACAAAAAAGAAACTAAAATATATTTATTTAATGTGATGAATGTTTGAATATCAACAGGCTGCTTTTTTATTTTGTTAAAATAATTGCCTTTTACATTTATAGAAATTAGACATTTTTGTTCTAGATTGGGAGCCGGTTTAGCTCGTGCTGGTTTGCGGCGCCTTCCGTCCGTGAAACCAGGGATCGACTCCGGGCTGCTCCCTGTTCCCTTCTCTACCTCTGCCGGTTCCAAGCCCGGTTTGAGAAGGTTGCGTCAGGAAGGGCATCCGGCGTAAAAAAAAACATTGCCAAATCTACCATGCGACTCGTTCGCTGTGGCGACCCCTGATGGGAGAAGCTGAAAGTGGAAGAAGAGACATTTTTGTTCTAGAATAGGACATTTTAAATAAATTCCCAATTGTTATTTGAAATGTAAACATGTTTTACTGTTAAAAGGACAAACACAACTTTTTTTTACAATTTAGAAAAAGTTTTTAGCAAAAGAAAATTACTGGGCAGTTGGCAATATTTTGGGGAAAAAAACAAACCTTTTTTTTCTGTTGTGGTTCCAACCAATGGATTCTCATTTTTAAAATAAAATTCCTAAAAAGTCACTGTTTTTTATGTCGAAATAAACCAACTTAGTTGGTTGTTTTTCATTCAAACTAAAGAATTAAGAAAAATTATTGTTGATTTATTTTTTTGACTAGTTATTTTTTTCGTGTTTTTCACTGCAGTTTTTTTTCTTAGAGGTTTACTGGTTATCACAAAACAGGCAGACAGCTAGTTCCAATGGCAGAATGTTTATTAGCTCAGCTTAAAGTCCACAAAGCCAAATCAGGGTCTGGCAGCAGGGGTCAATTATGAGCATGGGAGCATCAGAGACAGGACTGGTGTAGTCAATATCCAGGCGAGATTCGGGGCAGGTGGCAGGCAAACACAGTCAGAGACAAAATAGGGTCAGGAAATCAGAAGATCAGGTCTGGTTAGTGATGGGTCTGGCAACACCGATGCGTCGGCTCACGTGTCAAGCTCATAAAGTGAAACCCCGTGTGAGTGCGCGTATCACTTCGGGGGAAGTCACATGACCAAAACAGCCACTGTGTCGGTGTGTCACAGATGAGCCAAACAAAGAAGCGCATCTACCAGCAGTGTTGCCAGATTATGCGGTTTTCCACCCAATTGAGTGGGTTTGATTTTTATTTTGATGAGAAAATTTGTTTTGGGAGGTTTTCGCGTCAATTTAGTGGGTTTTATCCCGTTTTATTATGAGTCTCTAAGCTATCTTTTATTTTGAAAAATTAACGGCTCTTCTTGGCTACATTACTGTCACTTGGTTGCTAAATTAGTCCAGCGGTGAGTTTAACAGTGTAGGGGGAAAAAGAAAATGTTTTATGCCTCGGAAGCGCGCCCAGCTCCCAGCTGTCCAACGATTCTCGCGCTCGTGCGCCCCGTTTTCCCCACCACCTTTGTTTGACGTTTCATTTTACTGAGTCTTTCCCAAAGGTGTGGAATGTGGTGTTTTTATTGAGGTTTCTGGAATTGTTTAATAGTTTTAATAGTGTTTTTGGCTTTTTGTTTCTCCTATTCCTCTCGGTTTCCCGCTTAATCTAGCAGAAAACAATTCCATTTCAATCTGACTCTTATTTGAAATTAATCATTTTATGTTTTGCAGGTTCAACGTCGCATTCTTTCAGCAGAACTGTCAAACTTAAAAGCACCTCTTCAATGCTGGGGCATTATAGAGCAAGACATGGGAATGAGGAAGTACATTGACAAATATTGTGTTTAGATGAAATGTAATAAGTATATCAGCAGAGGTTCTTAACTTGGTGTGCTGAAATGATGCCCCATCACTAGTTCTGGATATAACACTCAGTAATCCAGGCAGTTGCACAAACAGTACTTTGCACAGAGTGAGGCTCATCGCAGTGCATAAGTATACTGTGAGTGATTGCAAATGAAAGTCAGGTGTGTGGCATCCAGAAACTGTGTCCTGGGGTTGCTGGGTGATGTAGTGTGTTTAGAACTCTGGAGATGGTTCCCGCCATTGACTGCATTCTGACTTCTGAAACTTGTGTTGGTGGATGTTAAATTATTTCAGTTCAAATTTGAAAAAATATTTGATGATTATTGATCTGCTAAGGTTCACTTTTTCAATTTTTACAATTAAAACTTTTCATCTTTTGCTCATAATATTGCAATTTATAATCTTTTATTATACTTAACGAAAAAATTAAATGGAAAATTTTCAAATAAGTCAGAGTTCATCAGTATTTCTTAATTTAGCTTTAAAGTTTGCAGAGCCCTGCTTCATATACTTGTGCACACTTATATGCACGATAGCCAGTTTTGGTAAAAAAGAAAAAAAACAAAAAAAGTAATTTTTGCCTTTTTTTAAATATAATCTTTAATTGTGCATCTTCTAATTTTCAAAATTTTACATAGCGGTGAAATAAAATTTGAAAATCCTGTGAAAGTTGTAGCAGTTATGTAATGACATATTTATCTCACTGCTCTGTATGACTACTGAAGGAAACTATTCTACATTTTCCGCACCATTTAATAGTACATTTTCCAGTGTACCACACAAAAAATGCACGTTGCCAAGATTATTGCAGGAATTCTCTGCACCTGCATAGAACACCTTAAGAAATAGATGCTGCGACATGAGCCAATCAAATAGGAGCCTAACTATCTGAGTGTCACCTTCTGTTCAGGCTCATGCTCTGCATGTGTGTTAATATTTCTGCAGAGACAGTATAGATGATAGGTGGAGCAAATGCTTTGAATGTTGTTAATGTATTTTTCCACTCCACTTTCCACTTATCTTTCAACTGTGTGACAAGGTCAAACGGATAGTTGCAGAGATGTGCTCTTAGACTGGAGTGAGCATTTTTGTCCATTTTATTTCTGCAGCCTAACGTTTGACAGTCATTCTGACAAGCAAAGACAACTTTGTATTAAATTCATCTAAAACATAATCATCAAGAGGTAGTGGGCAAACAGGAATAGTCCACCTTCTAGATTTTGTTGAGTGTATTTTCTTTTTTTGGCACCACCTTTCACAGTACAGTATTCACAGGTAAGCGGTCTCTCCTCCGTACCCTAAACCATCATCACAGCTTAGCGGTCACTTCTCCATACCCTAAACCTTCAGGAAACCTTGGTCTTGAAGTGACACCAATGGAAGACAGGACCTAAATCTGGCTGGTTATCCAATGGGGGGTGGGGTGGAAGGATGAGCGAAGGTGTGGGGGTGGGTGCAGGATGAGATGAAGCCACAGACGTGGAAGGCGAAAGGTGATTCGTGAAAGCTGAAAGCTATATAGATCATCCTCTCAAGTTTCAGATAAAAAGTAACAGAATCTGGAAAAAGAGACCCCCCCCCCCCAGTTTTAAGGAAGCACCAATGCATCAGACATTACTGCCTCAAAGTGATTGATCAGTTTTGCCTTGTCTCATGTTAAGTCAGAACCTCCACCAGGTCAAGTCTAAAGCGGGATACACATCAGCCGTTTGACACGAGAACAAGAACGCACTGTGTACACGCTGGAAAAGCCTTATTATTCTTTTTCTACTGTTTGCAACCACATGTCAGCCACTTATAACTGAAAGAGGCTCGGAGCGATATGTTAAAGTGGTGTAAATCTTTCAATGGAAACAGTTCAGGTCATTGCTTGCGTCTTTGCAATGGTGGATATGGATTACCAATATTTTAGAAGAATGACCTCTTTATTTGAGAAAAAAACAACAACAACACAGATATCGTCAGCCTCGTTGGTGTGTCTGCGTTCACCAGGTAAACCAAATCCATACCTCACCACCAAATCTAAATCCCTGATTGGTCAAAGTTTGACCTTTTGATCTGGTTTAACTTTCATTGGCCAAGCGTTTTGTACACTGAGCCTGAAAACAGTCATTATAATGTGCGTAGCTATGCATAAACAGGAGACTATTGAGCCTGAAATGCTCGTTTAAGCATGTTTACATATACTTTTCATTGGAAGTTGGCGTTGGATTGCGTGTTGCAGAGGGCGATGTGAGCCTAGCTTGAGGTTTGACAGGTGGAGGTAAAATCTTATAAGGAATGAGCTTCATTTTCAGTTCAGAGATGAAAATCAGCATGAAAGCCAACTATATATACAACAAATATTGGAAAAATGATAACTAGTGCCCCAAACTTGATAAATTCCTCACCATAGTGGCTCCTAACCTATGTTAAGGTGGTTAACTTCCTCACTTTTAAAAAGTATTGTAATCAGAGAGTCAGCATGAAGATCTAAGGCTGTTACCTTCATTGATCAAACTCTGCTGCTAGCAAAAAAAAGTCAATAGTAGAGAAGTCAAAAGACCACAAATCACACAAAATATGCCGTCTCTCTTGTCTTCTCCTCACATTTTTTCTTTTTTTTTCTTTTTTAGAAGAAGTTGACCCAACGACAAACCACTCACAATATGCTCTTTTTAAATTTATTTTTTTGGTTAGTCTTTTTGCTCCTTATGAAAAAGTCATAAATATTAATTTTTACACCTAATGTGCCATCTTACATAGGGAGTTACGGCTACAGCTACAGTAATATGTGATAGTGGAGTTGGGAACAACTTCTCCTTCAAAGCAAAGCCTGCAACACACACTTAAACTCACACAGGGCTCAGGATTCACAGTTCAAAGGCTAAAAGTTCACAGTTGTGGTTTGTCAGACGTCTTCCCGCACCCCATAACCCTGCCCCAATTTTTAATTGCATCCCCACAGATTTTTCCTTCATCTTCATCTTTGCTACTCTAACTGGGTGATATCTACAGCCAGAACCTCTCAGACGGGTGTGGTCCTCCGGTTGGGGTCCTTGTTGTAGTCTTTGGCAAGTGTGCTGCTCTGAAGGAACTCCCGCTCAGAGTTGAGCAGCCCTCCCATGCACGCTTTGGTGCCTGCGTTACCAGCTTCCCGTGGGTTCAGCGTGTACATTGGCATCTCCGAGGCAGCCGGCCCCGTGTAGCCCCCTTTGCCCAGTGGTGACACATCTCGGCTGGGGGCCTCAGAGGAGCGGAAACTGGAGCGGCGCCGGAAGCGGTAGCGATAGGAAGGAATGCGGCTAAAGGCAGACTTCTTGATGAGCTCAGTACGGGACTTGGCCCGCAGTTTGCGGTGCTTCTCTATGAACATGTGCACAGCCAGAACGCCCACCATTTCTGCCATAATGAATGAGAGGGCCCCAAAGTAGAAAGACCAGCCATAGGAGTAGGACTTCTTACTGTCACTTTGACCTGGATCCCCGGAATTTGCTGAGATGTAGACAATAATTCCAATAATGTTGCTAAGGCCTAGAAAAGAGAAGCAGAAAACAAATCAAACAGAAAACTCCCATACGTGGTTCATAGGAAGTTAATTTTTCTGAATGTTTTCTTTTTTGCACACTATTTTGAAGACTTCAAGAAAGTTTTCAAATGTATTTGACTGCATTTAATCCCTATTTCCCAGTTTGTCTCAAGTCAACAACTACAGCAGCTGAACAGCATTGTCAACCAGATTGATGCTGCTTGTTCCATATTGTTGGTGTAGAACAGGGGTCGGGAACCTTTTTGGCCAAGAGAGCCATAAACGCCACATATTTTTAAATGTAATTTCGAAAGAGCCATACAATAATGTTGTGTCCCTTTCCCACACTGAGGCACGGAGACTTAACCTCTTTTAAGGTTCTTTATTCTGGTGACTGCAGACCGCAACAAACGCCGTACAATTAATTCAGCAACTCCTGAATCTCTCCCGCCGAGACGAGAGAGCTTCTCCCAACTTTATATTCTCTCACTGCCGCATCAGCCCTCCTATTTCCTTATTCGGCCCATAGCTGAACCCCATTGGTCCAAACTCCCTAACAACAGGCTGAGCGACAGAACTGATGGCCAATCAGATCTCTGCTTGATGCGTTCCATGAACTCCAGAACTTTTAACGCGGCTTAGTCACCCAGTCCAAGTCAGACCGCGACAATATGTTTAAAACTAAATATACAAGTGAATGTGTGCATTTGATGTAATTTCAACATTTTTAAAGTACAATAAGTCTGGGGATTCTTTTTAATAACATCATTATGCTGTTGTTAATAAATGATGAGTATTTCTCGTGGTAGTTTTGCTGATGGTCTAGTCTGGTTGATACGTGGTGAGTTTCTGCTTTACGCAGGTGTTGAGACTTTAAACGTGATCTTAGGTCGGAATGTTCTTTAGATGTGAGACAGACATGGAACCAAACACACACTCACACGCTGCAGTGAGTGACGGACAGCGGGTTTTTTACTATCCCTGCGCGATTCACCTGTTGCCTGTCCCCCCACCCCCACCCTCTGCTTTCTTCCTCACACATCCCGTCCCCGAAACTGCGCGCTCTTCCTCAAAGACGGGAGCGCGCAGTTTTAGGCACGGCAATTCACAGGTTTCCGGCTGGTACAAACTCTGTGAAATAATAGATAATAGTAAACTGATAGTTTTCTCTCCAAGCACCGCTACTACTCCGCGCCTCTGGCATCGCATCGCGCCCGGGAAGGACTGGTCTAATGAAAAAAAAAAAAAAAGTATAATTAAGGATTTGTCTGCAAGCCACATGTGGCCATCAAAAGAGCCATATATGGCTCGCGAGCCATAGGTTCCCGACCCCTGGTGTAGAATAAGGAGTTATGCAGGGTGGTAGAATTCACACACAAAAAAACGTTTTCAAAACAAATTAGTGTCTGATTATTGAGGCAAACAATTACCAATTTGGTCACATCTCAGTTATTAGCAATTATAATAATATAATGTTGGTAACCTTCGTGTCAGCATTCATGAGATTTATTATGCACGAGCACTAAGCCTCACTGTCTTTACTAGTCAATTTACTGCATTTTTATTGAAGAATTCATTATTTTATCCTTGTGCTATCTTATGCAGTCCAGATGACCCCACCCTCACATTGACGTGTTATCCTGAACATGACAAAGGTGGATAAAGTTGAAGAGGATTTCATGTAACCCATGGACACCAGTGAAGATCACAAATCATTGAAGAAAAAAGGTTCATCACACTATCTTGTGGGGTCCAGATGACCCCACTCCCAATGTTAAAGTACCTTGAATAGGACAAGGGTTATTACGGAGCCCGTGTCCTGACATTAAAAAATTAAAACATATCTCGTTTCCAAAGATTATTATCTTGTTCACACAAATTAATATCTTGTTCGCACGAAATACTATTCTGTTCCCACAAGATGATATTGCGTTCCCTCAAATGATTAACTCATGCAAACGAAATAATTAATTTGTGCGAACGCAATTATTATTCACGTCATAAGTAATTCATAAAAACGGATATGGTCTCCGCAAAAGCCGCTTTCAGCGGTAACTTCGATCATTCTTGCTTTTATTTTTACCCCTATTGAATGCTCACAGAAACACGGAAGCAGCGGCAAAAAGCAAGATGCAGCAAGATGGACGGAGAGTGTACCAGGATGTGAATGACGTGATTACCGATGCTTTTTGCTTTTTAAAATAAATAAATCTGATCTCTAAACATCCTCCATGTCTTCAATGCAATGTAATAAGACACACACAGACAGAAATGTGAAGGTATCTGCTGTAAATCTATGACGTAAATAACAGGATGAATGATCAGCTAGTTAGTTAGCATGTTGCCTACTAGCCTTCGAATATAAAATGACTGCTAAAGAGTATGTTAATAAAAGACAAGTCCTGAATATTATTATTCCTATTCAACCCTGCTGGCTGTGTCTACCGGCCAGTCAGCTGCCTGAATGCCGGCATGACAAGCAAAAGAGCTCCGAGGAGGAGCTATAGGAGCTATGTCCGGTGAATCGTATGGCAAAGCAGCAAGCCTAGGTATCATAAATCTTATGATATTTTCTTATAGTCTTTGAGACAATAATAAATTTATCATTCTTGTTTTTCTTTTTCCTTTCTTGAATGAATGTGGGTCACAGAGACACGGAAGTTACCGCTGAAAGCGGCTTTTGCGGCCGAACGGAGACCATATCCGTTTTTATGAATGACTTATGACGTGAATAATTATTGCGTTTGCACGAATTAAATATTTCTTTCGCACGAGTTAATCATTTTGAGGGAACGCAATATTAGCTTGTGGGAACGGAATATAATCTTGTGGGAAGGAAATAGTATTTTGTGCGAACAAGATATTAATTTGTGGGAACAAGATATCAATCTGCAGGGAACAAGATATATTTTAACTTTTTAATGTCAGGAAACAGGCTTCGTAGGTTATTGAGTTCCTATTCCAAAATGTTTTCAACCAGACTACAAATAGATCTAAAACACATTGTGTGCTCATAAACGTTAAATTAAATCCTGACAATCAGACATATCTTAGTATGTTTTCTTTCTGAAAGTAAATTATTTTGTTTTCTTAAATACACTAAATATATGACATTAAAGCAAAACGATCGCTCGCAAAAGAAAACATGGGGAAATATCGTCCAACAAATGACTTTTTGATGCAAAAGAGAGACAACAGTGCTGTTCCTTGACTCAAGAGAGAAGAGAATTAACTCAAAGCAATGACTAACCTGCAGATACAAAGAAGATTCCTGCACTAAGGATGACATTGTGTCTGCTCCTGTAAAACTCACTGGCAGCCACACAGAGCCCCCCCAGAAAGAGCAGGCCCACACTCATGATGGGAAAGATGCTGGAGGCACGCACCGCACCTAGTTTAGGAGGAAAAAAAAGCAGAAAAAGTGCATTTTCAATCCACATTTTAAGTGTTGTTTTGCTTCTCAGTTCAAGCAACATGTCAGTTTTTAGGAAATTTTTGGAAGCAGCTGACATTTTTCCTTAAACAATATTTTAACTCTTTATCTCCAAATTTAAATTCTAAAAAGAGAAACTAAAAGTGAAAGGATTAGTTCACATTAACACACAGATGATATGTCCTGGCCTGGGTGGGCACTGTGGCACTGATGGCCAGCTGACTCCTGGTATGAAGAGTTTCCTAACATACTTTTTCTTTACAGCAGAACCAAGCTTTAAGTCTCTTTTACAAGTTACTTTTATTAGAAGTATTCATTGTGTGAAGGGTTATTGTATGTAAGTGTTAACGGATGGGGGGGGGGGGGGGGGGGTAAAGTGTTGATTGTTTTATTTGAATTTCTCTCTGTTCTTGTTTTCAATTGTAAAGCACTTCGAGCTGCGTAAAGTATGACAAACGCTTTTTGATTTAAAAACGTTAGATTTATTTTGATTTAACAAGCTTCTCTTTCTGCAAGTCCAGGCTGGAAAATGTGTTTTTGTCCTTTATCTCCACTTTTCGATTTTGTTATGGTCTGCCGCAGTCTTGAACTGCAAGGGCCATATTTTTTACACAATCCTTCTTTCTTATTACGCCTTTTGGTGGAGGGGCTCGCGCAGCTACAACCTACTTCCGGTGGCTAACCTGACTCCCGGATATTAAATGAAGCTGCTTTAACCATAGGCTATAGCAGGCAAATACAATATGCTAATGTCATCAGCCGTTTTATTCAAGCTTACGTGCGCTTTTTATCAACGTGGCACAACAAAAAGGCGCTTCGAACGTGCAGTTTTTATGCGCTAGAACGTTGTTTTGGACGTATGGTTGTATGCAATAAAATGCTTTTCAAACCAGGCTGGGGACAACACAAGCCGGCTTCATTGGCATGCTACTTTTGAAACATGCGTAAAGAGTGCAGTTTTTGATGGACCTTGTTAAAGGTCCTTGTAGCAAATGGTTTCATCTGTTTATTTATTTATTTTTTTAACTTGTCCTGTCCAACAGCTGGACAGGCAGATGAGAACTGAGGGCCTCTTGTGTTGGACATATTTTACTTTAACAATAGGGGTTATTAATCTTCAGACAAACCAAAGGTATGTCTGAATAAACCGCTTTTGTAATTGAGGCCAAACTTTATTAATTTCAATCATGTTTGAAAATCTTTGGTGTTGGACCGGACGGAAAAGGAAAGAAGGGAAGAAGAGAGAGGGATGTTAGAGGGGGGGGTAAGACCATGAAGCAGCATTGAGCAGCAGGTTTACTGGTTGTTTATCGTTATGGTACAGTTCAAATGTAGTACAAAAAGGGCGGGGCCTGTCCACACACTCACTCAAATGTTATCAACACACCTGCTGGCTGAAAAAATGCCCACATGTCAACATGTACACAAAACCGATAGTGTTCACACACGCATACTTATGCCTTTAAACCAACTAGTGTGAAATATTTCATTCATTCAATCATGCAAACTATTAATGCAAAGGTGAGCTAACACCTGTGCTCAGGTGAGTGTTTATGTTTTCCTAAAATGGACGGTGGAATGTGAAAAGAAGGAAGGAGAGTGCCCAGCCATCCCCACCCCAAGACCCCCGCCGCAGCAGCAGCGGCAGCCGGAACCCCCCAACGCCACACGGCAGCAGGCAGGGAACAACCGCCCCCCGGGTGACCAAATCTGCCACCCAGGCCAGGGGCAGCAGGACCGCCGCGAGGCCCCCAGAGCCAGAGAGCAGGGAGGCACGGGGGGTGAGAGAGCGCCGCCCCAGCCCAACCAGGAGAGCGGCCCCCCCCGCCGTGGCGGGAGAGCCCAATGCAGGGCCCCACCCGAGAAGGGCGCCAACAGCCCCAGACGAGCAGCCCATCACCACCCAGGAGTTCTGGGCATCCCCCCGCCCCAACCCCAGGTACGAGCCAGGACCCCCCAAGGAAGACCCGCTCCGCACTCCAGGCAGCCACCCACCCGGCCCACGGTTGGTCCAGGGAGGAGCAAGGCAGGGGCCAGCCGCCCCCGCCCAGGAGGGGAGCACCCCGGGGAAAAAGGGGCCCACCAGGGGTGTTGTAAACTTGGCCCGACCAGGCTCAGCCACAGTTGGAGGCTTCATCTGTTTATAAGCTTGACAGCTTTCCTACGTGCATAATTTCAAACATTTGATTGAAAGGGCAAATACATTTTATTTCATATTGGTACATTTTATTTGTAATTTCAAGTTTTGGCAAATGCTATTTTGATTTACTACTGAAAGCTAGTAAATTGTTTATTTTTGATTAAGTTGCATCTTATAATATTATTACAGTTAAAGGTTGTGACATCACCACATTGAAATAAAATGAAATGAATGAATGAAATGTGCAAAGGAAAAAAAGTCAATTGCTCGAGGGGAGAACAAAGTGTAAAAAAAGAAAAAAAAAAGAAATGAAATGCTGTAAATACACTGCCTATAAATGAATATGCATGGCGTCACTATTGAAAGTATGTGTGATTGGGTAACATGGCAATGGGGAGGAGACCAAAAAAAGTTTTGAATGGAGCTGAATGAGAGGAGCTGGAGAAGAGATAAGGGGCGTTCTGGCGACAAACGCGGAAAGTCTACAGCAGCATCAGTTGTATATCTCTTTCATCACCTGCCTAATTTTGGAATGATAGTGGGAGACACATCGCTTGCTTCCTTCGGCCTGTCAGAACAGTTTCAGCAAGGACAGGATTTCCCAGAGGTTGTTCAGGACGCGAGGAGCGCACCTAAGGACACGTCATCGTCATAAAGCCTGGTAGCGGTTAGACCGACCCTAATTCTTTTTCTTTCTTGGTATATATTTTTGAAAGTCATGGTACTATGTGAAGATTGGGACTTCCTTTAATTTTTGCTGGATTTTAATTTTTTGGAACGGAATCCTATTTTTGTGGACATCAGCGGACTGTAAATATTATTGACTGCGGGACTCGGATTTTGGGAAAATGGGAAATTTTACGAGGTTGAATAATATGTTGTATTGCATTCTGACCAATAGAAAGGTTTTTTTCTTTTTCTTTCTCAAAGGTGAAATTCTGTTTTTTTCAGTTAAATAATACTAAGAGCATTCTGCTTCACCTGCAGGGATCGACTGTTGTGTGGTATTTTCTTGCATGAATGTTTTCTTTTGTTGTTTGGTTTTTGACATGGTGAGTAACGTCCTTTGGTAATGTAACAATTCAATTTTTTTTGAGCGTTACAAGGTAACATAGACGTTGCATGTAATTTAATTGTCTGGCTGTTAGATATCAAGGGCAGACATTTAGCCAACTGTTTTAGTGACAAGTTAATTTAATTAATCAACATTTAGTATGACTGAAAAAAGACTGATCCATGTTCAACCTGAGCCCAGTGCCGACTTTCAGATCAATTCTGATGAAGAACAAGTTACATATCCTGAAGCCCAACACCAACTTTTTTCTTAATTACGGAGAAGCAAAGAGGTCAAAACTCTTGCAGAGAAGAGCATTAATAGGTTTCAGCAGAAGTTCAACTACATTTTTTTAAAAATGGAAAACACATGCAAAAATCATCTAAGCAGTTACTGTCAAAATCAGAACCCTGAACTAAAGAACTGCTAAATAATGCTGCAGGCCTTTCTGCAGATGTTCAGCAAGCATACAATGACACGCCAGCTCACAGCTCCTGATCAAGAAACACGTCCCAAAGTGGATTTTTGTGTGGAGATCTCTAAGTTTATTGTATCCAAAGCAGGAAGTTACATGGAAGGAAAGGCCACAGATGAGGACCAAGAATGGCCAGATATAGGATCTCTCTTTAAGTCAACTATAAGTATGTCGCGCACCTCTTAACATTCCAGCAAATCATCTGTAAAACACCAAGAAGCACTGGCAAACGCAGCCGCAAACCAAGCTGTTTTAAGGGTTTAGGTAGGAATGAGAAATTGAACAAATAGAAATTGAAAGACTTGAAGTTGAAGTTAGGAAAAGAGCAGCAGAGCAAGAAGCCTTAGTCAGAAGATTTCATTTAGAAAAAGAAGCAGAAGAACTTAAACTGAGAATGCAAAGAGAAGAAGGTGGAACCAATCTTATAGCTAAACAAGAGCAAGAATATATAGCTGTCACGGTGCCTGTCAGTTCACCTCCCCCTCACACAGCTCTCCTGCTCTACTGATTGAAACCAGCTGACCTTCATCTCCTCATCACCCTGGCAGCCTTCATAAGGGAGCTTCTCACCAGTATCCAGCGCCAGTCCGTTATACTCACTCCGGTGGTTATGCCTGGCCTTTTAGTCTTTGCTCTAGTTACCAAGTTCATGTTACTTCCCTCGTCTTGTACTCACCTTCAGGTTTCATCCATTGGTCACGCTGGTTCCTCGCTCCACGCAGATTACGCCGTCCTCGGCGTCCACGCCCCGCCGTATGGAGTTATTTCAGTCTCAATAATCAGAAATGCACACAACCGGTTTTACAAATACACACGCTCCGATTCACAAATGTCATTTTATGCAAACGTGAAAAATAAATTCGGAAATACACACCCTGTGTTTCACAAACACACACATTGTGTTTCACAAATGCACACTAAATGTTTTACAAATGCACAATAAGTGTTTCTCACAAATGTGCACACTGTTTTTCACAAAAACATTTTAGAAATTCACAATAAATGTATCAGAAATGCACAGTAAGTGCTTCACAAACGTGATTTTTAGGTACACATGTGATGTGAACTCACAGATCATTCGAATTGCAGAATGTGCATTCAAAATCCCGTTCTCGTTTGTGAATCTCCCCGTGTGTGTGAGAGATTTTTCTACGGTGAATATTGAGACTCATCTGACGGAGCGGGTCGACTAATCTCACCATTGGCTAGTGAATCTGTCAATCAAACTCATCGGCAAAGCAGGCGGGTTCGCTTTTAGCCAATCGAATGGCCCCTTACACTTTCTCTACGCTTTCTGCAGGTGGCAAAAGCCCCGCCCATATTTGATTCTGTACCAGTCGGTCGTTAGCGTGTTAGCCTTAGCATGGCTTGTCGGTTTATTTGCCTTCGGTTGTCAAAAATTACTGGCTTGTGCAACTATTCAGTGGACCTGGGAGCAAGGCAACAGTGGTTGAATGCAGTTGACAGAATCCATCCAACTCCGTACTGGTCATGAGATTTACAATCGACGTTTCACTCGGGATTGTTTGTACGTTATTCTCTTAGCTTTCATGCTAGCCTCATTTCAACACTCAGACACGGTTCCCTTCGGTCTTGATCATCTGAAGGTGGAGGAGAAAAATCTTTAACTTCTACAGTATGTTCTGTGGAGAAACTGGCATCACTTTGCTCCGTACCACGCAGTGGGACTACATTACCTCAAGTTCATCTCACTGTCAATCACAGATACCCAACACACCTCCCCTGCTCAGCCCGAAGTCACTTTGCTGGACCTTAATTTTATTTTTTTAATAACTCAAATGTCAATGATTTTATATTGTAACCATATACATATACACCTCTTGGCCAGGTCACCCTTGCAAAAAAGATCCTCATCTTTCTGGGTTTTATAACTGGTTAAATACTACACAACAAAAGATGGTCATAGAACAACAAAGTGCAAACATTCACCCTTTATTGCAGAGTAAAATTCAGTGAAAACATGGACAGATTAAAACATCAAAATTTAAGCAAATGTGGGATCTCTACTGATTTGAATTTTATTTAAACTGGAACTAATTTTCATAACTTCCTTACATACAATGAAGTCCCTTGAACAATACAGCAGTATTGATTTGAACTTTGTCTTCCTCCCCTCAGTCTCTCTTCTTCTGTATGTAATTATGTCGCCTAAATTAAGTTCTAAACAAACGGGACAGTAAAGATGTAGGTCCACTCCCAAACGGTCTGAATTCCACAATGGATTGATGTCGTCTTGCAGTTCCAACATTTGTGGACCCAAAAGAGGACTGTCCCATACCGGGACATTGATCCCAGGATGAGGTTCAGCCATGGATCCACTCTCCTCCCATTCAATCTCTGGAACCAGCATACCCTGACAAAAAAAAAAAAAAGATACTGTTTATGAACAGCACTGTTTTTTTTAATGTTTTAGATTATGTAGGAACAGAGACCCACTAATAATGACTTATATTGTTTCTAGCAGGCAGACCTCATATCTCCATAACTGTTTTTAATTTGCAAATAAGTGACTCTTAAAGTAGTGACATTAGTACAGCTGATGGCTCATAATGCCATGCATTGTGATGCATTTTGAACTTGCAGATGTGCTATTCTTCCTACTTGATTTAAAAAACCACACAATTTAGGGAAATAGTTTGCACCACACAACAATACTTTTCATTCATTTTTGATGAAAATTCCTTGTAGTCATTGTGATTTCATCATACTGTTCTTGATACTTTCCACTTTAGTCGAACTGCACGCAAATCAGTTGTCCAGTACAGTGAGATTAAATAAAGCAGGGTTTTTCAACCAGTGTGTGTGCCGCGGCACACTAGTGTGCCGTGGGAGATGGTCAAGTGTGCCGTGGGGAATTGCCCTACTTCACTGATCTAAAAACATTTCCCACCTCCAGGAAATCAGCTCTTTGTTCATCCAAACAGGCACTGATAAAACACTGAGTAGTTAGGAATATGAAAGATCTTAAAATGACTTTTTCTTTGTGTTTATTTAATTCTATAAAATACATTTTGATAAGGTTGACAGTACCGTGATTTAGCTGCAGCTATAACCTTGTAAGGAACAGTCCCGCCCCTTTAACTGTCTCCGCCAATCATTCTTGAAGGCTTAATCACATGTCATCAGTCTGACCAATCAGAAGTGGTTAAAGTCTTCACTTCCTTGTTCTTAATTCTGCTGATAAAGTCGCTCAGTTATAATTCCGGTGTCAGATTCCAGTGTCAGACCGTGGAACAAGTGAACAAAGGTTGAAAAACACTGAAATAAAGCATTTACCCGGGGATCAGAAACAGGGTTCTGGGTCAAGCCCAACTGCCACAGCTGATTTGGTGTCATGCTTTGCTCCGTCCTGATTGGATCGGTGTCCCACGCGTCACTAAAGACATCCAAACTGGCCTGAATGCGTGGTAGGAAAATATAGTGGCAGCAGAACACGTGATGTTACTGATATTGAGCAAGTCTTGGTCCTCAGGAGAGTGCAGGATGTTGTAATATAAACCAGTAACAGTCATGAAGACATCACACCAGAGGGGCTCAATCCTGTATTTGGAAAAAAGCAAAAAGAAATATTATATTGTCAGATTTATTTTTAATACATCATTCACTTTTATGTATATATTAAAGCGTCTAAAACTAGGTTCAACTCACCGTTGATTGTGTGTACACTTTTGCTGCAATGAAGCTGTTTGTGTCAGTTCTACGTTCTGTGAGCATTAACTCGGCTATGCCCGCATGTTCTCCTCCGTGATCTCCTCTCACCCTGACAATAAAATGAAAATCATGTCTCAAACACATAATTACAAATGCATCGCCAATATGGTACACATCAATTTAAAATGTAATGTTCTTATGTATGATGCCAATAAGTAGAATTTCTAGGTTAGATAAATTGCAGGAGTGGGTTACATGTATCACTGGGGGAAAAAAATCGAGGCGTGAGAGACTGTTGAGGGGAGGTAAAATGTTATTCATGAGGGGAAAGAGTTTTAGAGTTGCCTTTGTTTTCAGAGGAGTCTAAAAAAAGTTATTTTATTTTTGTACAAATAACCAAGTACTTATACTGCCTGATATGTGAATGAAAGATTTCTTTATGAATAACATGAATACCTCAGAGGTAAGCCATAAACGTTCACAAGCGTCACTGAAGAAGGCCAAGTCTGCACAGTTGTTGTCTGCCATCTTCAGGTGCAGGATCTATGGAATACAAGTACAAATACTTTCAACTGACAGATATTTACAGGGGCAAAAATGCTAAATTCCCAATTGACAGGTAAAACAGTAATACAATAGGATGATAAAATATGAAATAGAATAGAATAGAAAGGTATTTAGGATGTCACGCTTCAGCAATTCCTAGAGAATAAATAAAAACACGACAAACATGGATTAGTTCATTTAGCTGTCTGAGATTAAATTACATAATTTTCAAATATTAGAAAGGGGAATTTTTAAAAACACTCTTGCTATGATAACTTGAGCTTGTAGTAAAGAACAGCTTTAAAAAAATCAGAGACAAGACTCTGATCACAGGAAGCCTGTGTGTAATACTTACAGTAACTTCTACTCTAATCACTGTTGACAGCAGATTTCTCCCGTCCGCCCTTTCTGTGACTACTTATCGACTACAAAACAGCCTAAAAACATAATGTTCGGGATTCTTGTCATTTCGTCATTGGAAGTAAAGATACGGGGAATTTAGTGGCTGTCACTCTGACACAATCTCACAGGGCTTTTCAGCACAATACGGGTTCTAACGTTAGAAACTTAATGAGGCTTCTTTCATTCAACAGTGGATTCATGTATGTTATATTTAAAAAATGCCGTTTTCATGAATGTCATATGAATTAACTTTGTTGCACATATCCACCCCGTCTTAAAGTCTGGGTTGTGAAAAGACTGTGTCTAACTTTAACCCGGATGGATCGTGTTTACATAAAGGCAGCACACGGAACAGCTAACTTACTAGCTAGTTAGCATAGCATCAGTTTTTAAACAAATCCCCGTCTCCAAATCAATACTTTTTATTAAACTTTCTGTGCTGCTGTAAATCCGGCATGTTTTTCCCCAGTTCCTTATGAATCATGTCAAGAACCTACAGATTGGCTGTATATCTAGCTTGAACCGACGCGCTAGCTTAAACTTCCCTCACACTCACAGGGCAGGCAGACACAATTTGAGTCGAAAGCCGGCTAGTTTCGAGGCCCCTGGTTGGCTGTAGTTACTCGTGTTGTGTGAAGAGCTGGTATGCCAAGTGTAAAACTTGACAAAACCATCATAAGTCCTCCCCCGCTTTCATAAAAAATATGACCGAACAGGCTAAGCTAAGCTAATTTTGCGGTGGGGGTACTCTGCAAACGACTCGGCTGAAATGTTCATAAAGCATTCACACATGTCACTTGGCTAAGGAGACCGCTTCAACTTAGTATTCAATAACATTACAGGACGTACAACGAGGGAATAATAATCAATTAAGTGCATTACTTACGGGCTGAGACTGATCCCGTTCGGAAGACCTCTCCGCCATGTTTGCCGCCCGCGTCCTCCCAACTGCTGTGCTGAACAGCTCCCTCCCTCGTCAGTTGAAAGTGAGGAGTGTAAGGGGCCATTCGATTGGCTAAAAGCAAACCCGCCTGCTTTGCCGATGAGTTTGATTGACAGATTCACTAGCCAATGGTGAGATTAGTCGACCCGCTCCGTCAGATGAGTCTCAATATTCACCGTAGAAAAATCTCTCACACACACGGGGAGATTCACAAACGAGAACAGGATTTTGAATGCACATTCTGCAATTCGAATGATCTGTGAGTTCACATCACATGTGTACCTAAAAATCACGTTTGTGAAGCACTTACTGTGCATTTCTGATACATTTATTGTGAATTCCTAAAATGTTTTTGTGAAAAACAGTGTGCACATTTGTGAGAAACACTTATTGTGCATTTGTAAAACATTTAGTGTGCATTTGTGAAACACAATGTGTGTGTTTGTGAAACACAGGGTGTGTATTTCCGAATTTATTTTTCACGTTTGAATAAAATGACATTTGTGAATCGGAGCGTGTGTATTTGTAAAACCGGTTGTGTGCATTTCTGATTATTGAGACTGAAATAACTCCATAGCGCCTCAAGCTGGTCCTGCCGTCCTCAGCGCCCACGCCTCGCTGCCTCTGGTTCCACGGTCCGACGCATCCTCGCGTCTCCTCTCTCTGGCTCAGCTGTCCTCAGCTATACCAGCTCTAAGGACTTCTGGATCACTCCACGAAGGAACTGACTATCACATTCAACTAATAACCTTATTTTACTTTGGTAAAATAAACCATTGTCAAGCACTTCCCTGTAGCGAGTAACTTCCGGGTTTCAGCATCTGGGTCTGCTACATCTACATCATGACAGAACGGACTGGCCATTATCCAGACCCAGCTGACCCGGAAGAACTCCGCTTTGCCGTAAACCAACACGGACTATTTTTAGAACTCCTGTATAGTACCATCTCTCGCGTCACCACCGTTCAAGAAGATCTGCTTTGCCGGCTGAACAGCATTTCCCAAGCCCTGGTTGAGCTAACCAGTCAGCAGCCGGCTAATGCTACTCCTCACCCCCCACCTTCCGGAGCCGGGAGTTCTAATCAGACCACCACCTCAGAAACTCAAGAGAACATTTGTTTACAACCTGAACCATTCCAAGGTGACATTAACTCATGCAGAGGGTTCCTCTTACAATGCCAATTAATTTTTCATCAGGCCCCGCGGTATTACCAAGCTGACCACTGTAAAATTACGCTTATTGTCAATTCCCTCAGGGGTAAAGCACTTCAATGGGCCCAGGCTTATCTGACTGCTAACCCTGTTTTTCAAGTTTCCTACGAATGCTTCATTGGGGAGTTTCGACTGGTTTTTGACCAGTCGAGTAGCGAGTTACTTCCGGGTTTCAGCATCTGGGTCTGCTACGTCTACATCATGACAATAGCCCTGCAAAGATCACTCGAGGAAAGGAAAAGAAAGTTGCAGTACTTAGAAAAGGTGAATGGTCTATGTGCAGCTCAAGCAAGAATGGAACTGTATGACCAAATTAGTGTTACGGAAGAAGAGCACAACACAGACAGTCACACAAGACAAAGCCTTCACACATTTAAGTTTTTCACCATTGCAAAAATATTCTACCTCAAATGTTGCAACCACACCTCCAAATGATGGTACAGCAGAACTTGTAAAAGCGTTAGCAGGTGCACTAAATGCTAGTTGTATACCTGTTTCTGAACCACCAATCTTTAGTGGAGATCCATTAATATATAGTGATCGGAAGCTCTCCTTTCACACATTATTGACCAAAAGAACATTCCAGATAAAGAGAAGATATTTCACCTTCGTAGATATGTAAGCGGCCAGCTAAGAGTGCACTGGATGGATACTTCTTGCACGGAGTTGTCAGCTTATGTTGCTGCATGGAAAGTATTTGATAAAAGATACAGGAACCCATTCACTATTGCAAAGGCCTATAGAGACAAGCTTCATGCGTGGACCAAAATTACATCGAGAGACAGCATTGAACTCAGAGACTATGCCGAATTCCTACGCAGTTGTGAAGAAGCCATGGTCCATATTAAGGCATTGGGATTCTTCAAGGACTGTAATGAGAACAGAAAGATCCTTTCCAAGTCACCAGGTTGGCTCACTGCAAGCTGGAACCGCAAGGTAATTGAAATTGAAGAAGAAACTAGCAAGTTTCCAACTTTTTGCCAGTTTGTCTCATTCCTAACAAGAGAAGCAAAGATTGCTTGTAATCCTGTTATGTCGTTGCAAGTCACAAAACCAAAGGGAGTCCGGCAGTTCAGAAAGATTGAAGACTACAAAACAAAGAAACATTGGCGCTAAAACATTGGCTACAGCAACTTTAACTTGTATGTTTTGCAAGAAACTCAAACATTCCAGAACTGCAGGAGCTTTCTGGAAAAGACTGTTGCAGACAAAGTCAAGTTCATTCAAACAGAAAAGCTGTGTTTTGGTTGCCTTAGGCCCGGCCATTAGTCAAAAGGCTGTTACTACAGAAGCATCTGGAAGAGGTGCAAAAGCTTCCTACTTGCCTACATGAAGATCACAGCAAGGAAGAACACAGACCACCGCAAGACGAGACAAACTCAAGTAATTAAAGGCCAAACCAGAAAAATCCAGCTCAAGCCCAAAAAATGACAACAATAGCTACAACAAACGTCAAGAAGGCAACATAAAAACAGCAGCAATGATTCCTCACAAAGATCACACTCCAAAAAATGAGATGGCAAGGGCTTGGCCACATCATAAACATCAAGCAGAAATTGCTCCTTTGCAGGAATGTGAAGTATGTCTGTTTATTGGGTATAAATGCTCTCAAGCACTACTCCAGAGAGAAATTGTGTCAGGTGAAGAAGATAAACCTTATGCTCAACGTACTGATCTTGGCTGGAGCATCGTTGACCAAAGCAATCCATGCTAGAATTGTGGAGATGACATTGGTGTCAGTCATCGCATTGTCGTGGGGAAGGTTATTCCAGATCCCAAACCTGGGGGGTATTCCAGGAAGCATGTTTAAACTAGCCTGACTTTAATCCTGAACTCTGGCTGAAATCCGCATGAACTTGCTTACTCTGGGTATGTCTGTTCCAGAAGACCGGATATGGGTTGGTGTAATTACGCTCGACTTGATAACCCTGGGTTAACGCACGTGCACAGCAGGTACGTAAAGACATTCTCAATGGATCGCCGATTTCTGGAGTCACCATGAAAACGCGTGGAGAAAAAAAAAGAAACCGCGACACTTGAGACGGAAGTGAGACGGAATCTGAGATTTTAATGACGGCGTATAAAGATTATACGTACATCAAAAAAGTAACACGGCTGCATCATCAAAAAAAAAAGAGTTTCTGCTTGGAGAAAAACAACAGACAAAGTAAACGCACAAGTTTCTGATCTTGTTTCCATTTTCCTTGTGATGCATAATTAAATATACAAATAATTTAGTTTAAAGTATTCAACCTAATTTCTTACGTCTATAAAACTCAATAATTGTTTATACAACTCATATTTACGTATTTATCTAACTAAATGTCACATTTCTCCAATAATCTATTTTCCATCTTAATTACTTATATTTCTTGAACTCTCATATGTCTAGGTTTGAGCCGGCAAATATGCTCATTTTTATAAAAATAAAAAGGATCACGGAGTGCAAAAATTTATTAAAGAATTTTCCATCATTGTCATTATAGTACAAACTGGTAGAGGTGCTATATAAACTCATCATCCTCTCCTTCACTCTCACTCATGGTGCAGAGACGTAAGCATAGTAGGACAAAAGAACTCGGCAAAACACATTAAAACAGCTAAACAACTAAACACATTCTATCAAAAAGCCACACTTAAACCCAAATCCGTCCAGACAGGCAAAGGGAATGATCCCTTGCGGTGCCGATCTAACAGCAGCACCAAAGTTACACCTACTTAATTGAATTAATTTGAATGAAAGGAAAACAACTGTCTGAAAACTACGTGTTATTTTTAAGGTGACCTAACAAAAAAAATTATTTATCTTAACTTAAGCAAATAATTAAGTTAAAGTAAAAAAGTTTATTTTTCCAACATCCATATGTGGTCTTATCACCTTCTCACGGTGGAAAAAGTATTATCTGAGCTTCTTCATACACTAAATGGACACGCCATGCTGCTTCACTTCACTGAAAACAAACTAAGCTTCAACTAAACCTGCTCCGGACCAGGTTATGTTCAGAGCAAGAGTTGCCATGGCAACTTGACCTACCCTGAAACATACCTCTGTTTCTGGAACCGAAAGCTGAGGTTAACAACTTCCTTAGCCTCAAACTTATCGTGGGAGCAAGCATAACCTGCTTCCTGGAATACCCCCCTGGTCTTCAGAGCAATGTCCACTTCATAAACAAAACCAAAGTAATAGATGTTACTTCTTCAGAGATTATTAAAGCACTGGAGTTAGATTTTCCTGAAAGGAAAATTGATGACAATCCTATGTCTCGAGATGATTTCTAGTTTCTCTCAAAACTCAAAGAAAGTAAAATAAATAAATAAAAAAAAAAAAAAAAAAAAAAAACTCAAAGAAAGGCATCCAACAGAATGAAAATGGTCACTATGAAATGCCACTGCCATTTCCTGATGAAAGAACCACGCAACTTGTGAATGTCTGAGAGCCAATAAATACTCTATTATTAACTGTTTTCTGTACAAAATTTACTTATAAAACTCTCATTCAAATAAAATAAAATATGTAAATAAAAAAATCAATAAGTACATAAATCAGTAATACATTTCTGTTTATTCAGTCTTATATATTTACTGTTTTCTGACTTAAACGTCCTTATTAACAAAGTTCTGTTAACGGTGTTGAATTATAACTATTAAACACAAAATAAGACTCCAATTTTACAGTTCTGTAACCTCTATCAATGGGTTCTTCTGAACACGGCTTTTCTTGTCTACTTCTTACTGCTGGACACTTGGCAGCACTTCCTCCTATACAGCTGAGACCCTTAGTGTGGTTGAAGATGCTTGTCAGTAAATCTGGACTGTATTTGGACTTATTGAAATTGAAGGTGGAGAAGTTGAGAGAGTATGTGCTCCCAATTTTGAGTCTGTGTTGAATGTTTTTGTTTTTAAGTTTACTCTTTAAACCACAAATAAGTAAAGGAGAAACAAAATTCAGCAACCATTTTTTGATTTTCTTTCTTATGACTTTTTGCACATTTAAACCGCGGTCACAAGTCATTGTAGAGCAGCCGGTCACCCACTCCTATATTTTCATAGTTGCGCTCAAACTGTGGTTCGTAAAAGAACTGGCGTTGTTCACTGGAGATCAGAACAATTGTTACTGATACCTGAGATAAGACAAAGGCTCCAAAACAGATGGAAATTCATGTTTGAGACAACAAATAGGTGTAGCAAAGATGCACAATAAGCGTGTTTGAGATCACCCAGGTGGACGCAATGCTGCGCAGATCACCTGGTGTGTTACATGTTTTTGCTCCAACATCACCTATCGATCATCACAAAAATATCACAAGAAAGGGGCGGGAGCAAGGCACCAACCTGCGCAAACGCAGCTGGAAATTTAGTACTGCACTGACTGAAAGCTGCCCCGATGACTACAAAACAATGCATAATGGGAAACGTGTCCTGAAGGTTTTTGTAGTTGAGTGATCAATTAAAATCATTTAAAATACTTATTGATAAAAAGAGGCTACATACATTACAAACATTAAAATAAATATAAAAGACATAATAACATAGATCATACTAAGCGGGACAGGCATATTACAACTAAATTGAATGGTAAGGACAACTCCAACTTCCTGTTCTCCTTCAGTCTCGCAGCAGCTCCGCCTTCATCTCAACCCCCCGCCTGCAGCCCCCCTGGTCTCCCCAACGATCCAGGCGTGGCGCTGGTTCATCTCAAACACGTCTATCTTTGCATTTTCCACACGTATTTTTAGTGTGTCTCAGACTAAATCTTGTTTTGATCGCATGTTTTTACTGTTAAAGCCCTGTTAGCTGTCACGCATGTAGGCGTGGGACATTCATTCTCCGCAGCGACCCATCTCCTGGGGGAGCGGTGGGCTGCAGTCACAGCCGCGCTTGGGAACCGCTTGTTTGGGGTTAATACCCTGCCGTGCGTAACCGTAACCGTAACCGTAACCGTAACCTCAACCTCAACCTCAACCTTCCTCCGGGTCTGTGCGACCCAGAAACAAGTTCAGCACGGGCTGCATGTATTTAGAAACTTACGAGCGAATAATTACATTCTAAAAAGGAAAGTAAGAAAGTCCTAAATGTGGGCGGGGAGGGGGCTGTCAGGTTTCCCTAAACATTAAACTTTCATATTAAGGCGGGGGCCACAAAATATCATCTTGGGGGCTGCAAATAGCCCGCTGGCCGCGAGTTTGAGGCCCCTGGCTTAAAGGGTCCGGAGAAGAGATTAAGAACGGGCAAAGCATACTATGGTGACTTCGTTCAGTTTATGGATGACATCATCTCTCGTGGTGATGCAGAAAAGGTCCCCTAAAGAAGAGTTGGGCAACAGTCCTGCATAGTAAATTACACATCACGGGGTACCAGGCAAAATCAGAGTGGTATTTGACTGTTCAGCCAAGTATCAAGACGCATCCCTTAACGACTAACTGTTATCAGGGCCTGACTTGACAAATAGATTGGTGGGCGTTCTCTGTCACTTTTGGAAGGGGTCGATTGCATTCATGTGTGATATCCAGCGAATGTTTCACCAACTCTATGTTAAAGGAGAAGACCAGGACTACCTGCGTTTCTTATGGTGAGAGTAAGAAATCCTGGACACAACACCGTCGGTTTATAGAATGAAAGTCTACTTGTTTGGCACCTTGCACAAGTTTGTCCTTGTACAAGGACAAACTCAGTTCGCCTATTCTGTAACATAATTAAGCAAAAATGCAAAGAAGGGATTGTAGAAGAAGAAGAAGGAAAAGAACTTTAAGTTAAGAAATGTTAAATGAAAATATGTAGAGCCCGAGCAGATCTTGACGTTACGTAGTTTGTCCAAGTGGGGTTACCATAGTGTGACGTCATCATTAGTGTCAGGCGCCGAACAGTTTTTGTACCTACACAGTCATCAAGGCGCAGCTTTAACAGCGGGAGCTGAAACAGAGAGTCTCTCTGGGATGATCTCATTAACTCAAAAATGGAAACATCATTACCATGTTGAACTCTTTAAAATAAATAAACCTGATCTATCAACATTCTCCGTGTCTTCCATGCATTGTAAGTGAGAAAAACACAGAAACCGCTCCATGTAGCATCAGGCTAAAAACATTAGCTGGTAGCTCCTCACACACACGGCCTGATACAACACTGTTTGTCGGTTGGGCTCACAACGCAGTACAAGAGTGAGCCCTGCGTCATCCCCCCTTGAAATGCTGACTGGGTTTGAATTATGCAACACTTTTTTCACTGTGTATGTGAAAATGAAAATGCAGTTCCCTCTTTGCATTTTTTTTAATTATGTCACAGAATGTGCAATGTTAAAGTAGAAAATGAAAAGCATTTTGAAGGATTGATTTTTAATTGTATTTTTGAGTCAATTGATGCATGTAGTTACATTGTGAAAATGAAAAAGCATTTCTATTAATCCATTTTAATTGTCAAATTAGATATTTCTAATTGAATTCTGCTTTACATTTACTAGAGAACATTTGAAAATGAAATGTCAAATGTAATTTTCTTTATCATTTTTATTAAGTGACAGAATGAGTGGTGTTGAAGAAGAAAAAAAAAAAGCGGTTTGGCGGATTGCTTTTCATTTTAATTTTAATTTTGATGTTTTATTTATTTATTTATTCAATTGATATTTGTGTCTCTATGTCAATCCCCCCCCCCCCCCCCCCCACACACACACACACACACACTCCAAACTCCCAGGCTTCCTGGTGAAATGTTAGGTGTAAAAATGGATAGTGGTCATGCTCCAGCATGGACTGGTACCGTTGCTAGATTTTTTAAGTCATGAAAAAAAAAACTATGTACAAATGCTAAAGGAACACATGTTTGAGTCCACACCTGACTGTGGCTCAGAACGTGTTTAAGCCTTTTCTGCTGCAGAAAATAACAGACGAATGCAGAGAGAAATGTCCAAAAACCTGACAGTTGGAGAGTCACACTGACATATGTGGAGCAAAGATGACCAGAAAGCCCTCACGTGCTTACATAATGTGATAAGACATCTAAGGCTTGTTTTTTCCAGCAGACAGTCTTTCATGCAGCTGAGTTTTATCTTAAGTTACTCAGCTTTTTACAAATATTAAAAGAAATCAGCTGAAACTGAGTTTGCTTTTATTCACTGAATCATATTTCTGCCTATTCGGTTAGCTGGAGCCCCTCTGCACACAAGACCCGCCCCATGTGTCCAACATCCCTAGGCTGTATGGAATGCCGGTCACTAGGTTTCCTGCTCCCCATTGGCTGGTATGGCTTCCATCATGTGGTCTAACTGGCTGCCTTAGGGGAATGTTACTCTGTGCTTAGTGGAGCAACAACAACACAGGCGAAGTCTGAATCCATTTTCTCTTTTCCTCCATTGTTGTTGTCCCCCTCCTATTACATATTTACTGCTTTTTTACAGAACAAAATCAGAAAGAGCTTCTTTCTTCTGCTTTACAAGTGATTCCAGTATTTGCTGTTTTTGTTCTGGCCCATTTTAGCAAGCCTAAATGTGGTGTGTTTCAGATGAGAACAGGCTTGCAAGGTCAGACTGAATGATCCAGCAAAGGCAGGAGGCCCGGCACCCCACACTCCACCCCATCTTGGCTCATCTTCACTAAAGATAATAATGGTTAACACACAGTGAGGACATAGTGATAAGATCTCTCACAGTGATTGTAGTTTTTCTTTTCACAACTTGCCCCTGCTGTTCCACAACTTTGTTTATATGCAATTTTTTGTAATCTTATATAATCATTTTTGTGGACTTTTCTTAAGTGATAGAAAAGGTTTGTGTTGTTAGCATCAAGAACTTGCCTTCTTGCATTGTTTGCATATTGCCTTCTTCTGCTCCACGTCGAATGTCTTGAATACAAAATGCCGCCAAATCACAAATGCACCCCTCTTTTTGCTAAAGTGCTTTTTCTTGGGCTGCCTGCATGAGTGTATCTGTCTGTTTCGACTAGGAGCGTTGGGAAAAATTGTTTTAGCAATATATTGCTATAGTTCATTTGGCAATTCAAAATGCTGTCAGGACGACCTGCCTCGCCGGACAGCGCGGCCTCCCGGCTGTCCTCCAGACTCATTGTCTCGGCCGCGCCCCTGTGCTCGGCCCGGCCTCCATCGATTCTGTTGCCGGTCAAAGTTCGTCCTTGGTTGATTTTTGGAACCTTGGTGTGGTTCCTTAAGGGGGGGGGGGGGGGGGGGTACTGTCATTGTCTGGGTGTCTTTGCCTTAGTTTTTGCTTCTTTTTGTTTCTGTCATGTTTGAGTTCTATTTCCTGTTTTATTTTGAAAGGTTTCCTGTTATGTCATGGTTTTGATTTTTACTTCCCTGGTCCCAATCTCCCCTGATCATGAACATGTGTGTCTTGTCAGTCCTGTTTGTATTTAAGTCTTGTCTCTGCCTTCCTCTTGTGCTAGTCCATACCATCTCTTCCCTGACTGTCATCTGCCCTGTTTTCCTGTTTAGCCCACAGATAGTTTAGTTTTATTTCCCTGCTCTGCACTGCTTTTTGTTAGTTAATAAACACCTTGCCCTGGAACTGCGTGCATCCCGTCTATGCTTTTTGGGTCCTACATGCTCACCAGCCCTCCCTACCTGACACATAATCACACTTTATTGTTTCCGGAAAGAATTAATGTTTTGTTTTGTTTTCCCTTTATTTTTGAAGCACCGTTCCTGAACCATTTAAAAGTACTGGAGAAGCTACATTAAGCAATGTTGAAAATAAACAGCCCTTTATTTCCTCAATTATTCTTTTAGAACCTTATTGGTTAAAGCACATTTATTCCATCTTTTTTCTTATACTGGAATCTATTTTGTTGTGGAAATCAGACATTGTTGACCGTTCCCAATATATTTCAAGTTACCAAAGTAAAAGCAGTATGAATGAGTAAGTCATACTTTGAAAAAAAAAAGAAAATATCTTCCTATGCAATATCAGGATACGTATTGTATCGTGGGACGCGTATCGAGATAAGCATCGTATCCCCAGACTCTTGCCAATACACACTACTAGTTTCGACTCCTGAGATTCAGCTTCAAGTTGCTGCATGTCGGTGCAAGGGATACATTTTCTGAATCATCATGTCAGGGAGGTATTCCAGAAAGCTGGTTATGCTAGCTCCCAGGGTAAGTTTGAGGGTAAAGAAGTGTACAACCACCCTTTTCGGTTCCAAAAACAGAGGTATGTTTCAGGGTATGCTTAGTTCCCCTGCACCTCATGCTCTGAACATAACCTGGTCTGGAGTAGGTTTAGTTGAAGGTTAGTTTGTTTTCAGAGAGGTGAAGGAGCATGGCATGTCCATTTGAAGATGATTTAGTGGATGAAAAAGCTCAGATAATACTTTTTCCACCATGAGAGGGTGATAAGACCACGTTTGGATGTTGGAAAGATAAAACTTTTTACTTTGATCTAACTTCATTATTTGCTTTAGTTAAGATAAATCAATTCTTTTTAGTTAAGTCAGCTTAAAAATAACACGTAGTTATCAGACATTTATTTTACTTTCATTTACATTAATTCAATTAAGTAGGTGTAACTTTGGTGCTGCTGTTAGATCGGCACCGCAAGGAATTGTGGGATACCATTCCCTTTGCCAGAATGGACAGATTTGGGTTTAAGTGTGGGTTTTTGACCAAATGTGTTTAGTTGTTTAGATGTTTTACTGTGTTTTGCCGAGTTATTTGTCCTACTATGTTTAAATCTTTCTACACCATGAGTGAGAGGAAGGGAGAGGATGATGAGTTTATATAGCACCCCTACTGTGAGGTGGTGTAATAATAAATTCAGGGATATGGTATATGGTTACTTGACTCAAATCTGTTTTGTTTCATTCATTTTATTGTTATAAAAATGACTATATCTGCAGGCTCAAACTTAGACATATGAGAGTTCAAGAATTAAAATAAATTAAGATGGAAAAACTTTAATTGAATTGGAGTAATATTACATTTAGTTAGATAAATATGTAAATTTGAGTTGTAAAAAAATTATTGTTAGATCAGGGGTCGGGAACCTATGGCTCGCGAACCATATATGGCTCTTTTGATGGTCACATGTGGCTCGCAGACAAATCTTTAATTATACTTTTTTTTTTTTCATTAGACCAGTCCTTGTCTGGCGCGATGCAGTGCCAGAGGCGTTGGTTCTTGGAGAACAAAATCTACGCCAGCACTATCAGTTACTATTATCTATTATTTCACAGAGTTTGTACCAGCCGGAAACCTGTGAATTGACGTGCCTAGAACTGCGCGCTCCCGTCTCTGAGAAAGAGCGCGCAGTTGCGGGGACGGGATGTTAGAGGAAGAAAGCAGAGGGTGGGGGGGCACGGCCAGTAAGGTGAACCACGCAGGGATTGTAAAAATGTAAAACCCGCTGCCCGTCACTCACTGCAGCGTGTGAGTGTGTGTTTGGCTCCGTATCTGCATGTGAGCAGTCTTTGTCACATCCACAGAACATTCAGACCAACCCACGATCACGTTTAAAGTCTCAACGCCTGCATGAAGCAGAAACTCACCATGTATCAACCAGACTAGACCATCAGCAAAACCACCACGAGAAATACTCATCATTTATTAGCAACAGAATAACAATGTTATTAAAAAGAATCCACAGACTTATTGTACCTTAAAAATGTTGAAATTACATCAAATGCAAACATTCATTTGTATATTTAGTTTTAAACATATCGTTGCTTACTGACTTGGACTGGGTGGTTGGGCCGCGTTAAAATTTCTGGAGTTCATTAAACGCATCAAGCAGAGATCTGATTGGCTCTCAGTTCTGTCGCTCAGGCGGTTGTTAGGTAGTTTGGACCAATGGGGTTCAGCTATGGGCCGAATAAGGGAAATGGGAGGGCTGGAGCGGCAGTGAGCGAATATAAAGTTGGGAGAAGCGCTCTCGTCTCGGTGGGAGAGATTCAGGAGTTGCTAAATTAATTGTACGGCGTTCGTCTACAGTAACCAGAATGAAGAATCTTAAGAGAGGCTAAGTCTCAGTGCCTCAGTGTGGGAAAGGGACGCTACATTATTGTATGGCTCTTTCGAAATTACATTTAAAAATATGTGGCGTTTATGGCTCTCTTGGCCAAAAAGGTTCCCGACCCCTGAGTTAGATAGACGTAAGAAATTAGGTTGAATAAATTTAACTCAATTACTTGTTACCAACTGAATTAATTTAAGTTGGATAATTATATTTATATGTATATATTTATATTATATTATATTTATATGCTTCAAAATGAAAATAAGATCAGAAACTCATGCTTTTACTTTGTTAACGTTTACATGCGTTTACTTAATACGTTCTTTTTCTCCAAGCAGAAACTCTTTCTTTTGCTGATGCAGCCGTATTACTTATTTGATGGACGTATAATCTTTATACGCCGTCATTAAAATCTCTGACTCCGTCTCACTGAAGTATATCGCTCTCTTTTTATCTCCACGCGTTTCCATGGTGACTCCGCAAATCGGCCATCTATTGAGAATATTTATGTACTTGCTGTGCACGCGCATTAATCCAGGGTTGCCAAGTCGAGTGTAATTAGGCTAACTCATATTCGGTCTTTTGGAACCGACATACCCAGAGTACGCAAGTTCAGGCGGATTTCAGCCAGAGTTCAGGGTTAAAGTCAGGGTAGTTTAAAAATGCTTTGTTGCAGGGCCACACTCTCGCACACTAACATTCACACCTATGGGCAATTTAGAGTCACCCAATAATCTCTGAAGAATACGTTCAGGCTGTGGGAGAAAACTGAAGTGCCTGGAGAAAATGCACACACTCATAAGAAGGACATGTAATCTCCACACAAAAGGGAACCAGCTGAGTTTCTAACCAGGGCCTTCTCAATACATGGCAAGAGCCCTAATCACTACTCCACTGCGCAATCTAGCTTGAAAAACCAATTAAAAAAATTTATGTCATATATCAATTTTTTTCCCTTCTCCGCTTCTGTGCCGGTCCAAGCCCGGATAAATTGAGAGGGTTGCGTCAGGAAGGGTATTCGGCGTAAAACATTGCCAAGTTAACCATGCGACTCGTCCTCAAAGGAGAGGTTGTTTCGCTGTGGCGACCCCTTGATGGGAAAAGCCGAAAGAGACAGATGTAATATATCAATTTTCAATATGCCCCAAAATGACTAAACCAATGAGTCTTTTTGTTTCTTTTTTACCTTTGGGATGTTACAATAACAACATATGATGCAGATTATTTTTTAATTATTTTATATTTATTTAATAATACCTTGAAGAATGTGACATCAATTCAACTCAGCAATGATTTTTATTCTGTAACAATGGAGAAGTTTTCCTGAGATTGTAAAGTAAAAATTTTTACTCAAGGGAAATTAATTTGCTGATATTGAAATATTTAGATGGATAAATTGTGCTATACTGTGATTTTTGTCTGTAAAATCATATGTAGTCGTAAAAATCACAATTTTTTTGCTTGGCTGCAAAATTGGCATGAGAAGTCAGTAAAAACGCGAAAGGATAAGTGACTTACGGAGGAGATACTCTGCGGCATCTGCTTCATAGTCGGCATCTTCTGGAAAATGGTCAATCTTCTTACAAACGCCTCTGAAGGTTCCTGCAAAACAAAAGCATCAGTCGGTTACCATCATTCTTTCTCCATTACACCAAATTCATCTTAAAGGTTTCTTTGGCAACTTGCTGTTTTTTCGTAGGTTGTAATTCATTGTAATTCTATACCCATTTGAATAGACATTTAGCAATGAAGTCTACATGTAAATAGATGAGTATTTTTATCATTTTGTTCCCTTTTTTCCTTGGTAAAATAATGGAACAAAATTATAAAAATTTCGACTTTTTGATTTCACTGGTCAGCCCACTGACAGCATGAGTTTGAGCATAAATTTACTCAATTCCACGTAGTATGACAGTTAAAACGTAGGTAAGCCCAATATTTGCTAAATCCAATATTTTATATCTTTTATATTAATATTTTGTTTTTCTAAACTCCTCATGGAACCGTCTCTTTCCAATCTATACCAACGTTTTCATTTTTTCAACCTTAAATAGCTTTACAAATGTAAATCTTTTTGTGCATCTGTTTTTCTCAAAACATTTTAGTTTATCTCTGTCATATCTAAATAATGTCTTAATATGTAATTAAAGCAAAACAAGGCAGAACAGCCAAAAGGAGATCCAAGAAGGTTACATCCTCTGGGGAATTATTAAAATAAAATGCCTAACCTGAGCTCATTGCAACACACGGATACAATTATTTTAATCAGAAATGTAGTAAAAACTAATTTCAAATCAGTTATCGTGTTTAAGATGCTAATAGATATCTAACTAGAAAAGCCTATTTGGAAAATAAAATACGATTTCGATAGCTTGTAGCATATACATGTAGTAGGGCTGTCTGATTAGTTTCAATTTACAGTTAAAAGTTTGCGATTTATTTGATGTATGTTTATATCCTCTCATTTCCATTTAAATTTTTATTTTGTTGTTTGGTTATAGAAAACAAAATTTTACAAATTGTAAACATAAATTTGAAGTTAAAAAAAAGTCAATCTTTGAACGTCATTTATAAGGCGCACTGAACTATAAGGTGCATTGAGACGAAAAGGTCAGAGATGCTGTAAGTTCATTAGTCAGACTTTAATTGCATTCACCAAAATGGAAAAGATCCTTCTCAATTGCTTTGGCTCATTTGTTGAAGCAGACCGGACATTCTCAACACTCTTGGTGCTTTTGTCAAAATAATGTGGATGGTTCGGCACAACACCATGGTTCACCTGCAAAAGCTCATATCTCTCCCAAAACAATTCACTCATGTGTCAAAACTAAATTTCCTTCTCATTTAAACAGTCAGTGCCCCTAAAATACTTTGTCCCTTTGGCATTGTGTAAGCACTGCAAGTCAAAATGATTAGATGTTTTGTCACAATAGCAAAGGACCATTGAAATATCCCTCATGTCCACCTTTCAGTCTTAGCTCAGTCCTTCATTGACAATGGTAACTGTACTGTTTTTCTATAGCTAACAGAATACAATTTTGTATAAAACTGAAAAAAAGAAAAAAGATTTTAGAGTAAGAGTTGCCTCTTAGGTTTACAGTAACAGCACACATTGCACTCATACTGCCAAGGAAATTCTAACCATTATCATTCACACAAAAAAAGTAACTTTCATATATAAGAGTAAAAAAAAATGTATACAGCATAATATACTTTATAATTTAAACACAAACAAAAAACAATGAAAATTATCTGCAGCCTACAGTGCTGTAAATAATGCTTGAGTTTCACAACTAAGAGTTCTTCACTGGTCGCTGTCCTCACCCTCCTTCTCCTGGCCATCGTCCTCACCCTGCTGGCCATCACGCTGCTGTCTGTCTGGCCACAGATTCTCGTCCACATCACAGCGTATATTCTCCCTTGCGATTCAACGAGGGTTGAATCAACTGATCAACTGATCTCCTGTAATATCCTCACACGCAGCATCCATTGCAAGGAGCAGGGACTTCTGATCTTGAGCCCGATGCTCATACACTCTCCACCTCCAAGCGGAGAAAAACTCCTCAATAGGATTGAGAAAAGGAGAGTAAGGTGGTAGGAACCCTATAAACATTCTTGGATGAGTAGTGAACAAGCCCCTGATGAGCGGGCCACAGTGGAAATTCACATTGTCCCATACAATAACATATAGTGGTAGGTGAGACCCTACGAGATCTCTCTCAGTTTCAGGGATGAAATCCAAATGAAGGCGGTCTAAGAAGATGAGGAGCTTCTGTGTATTGTATTGCCAAGACTGGGGATGTGAGTGGCCACACCACGCTCAGATATGGCAGCACACATAGTTTTATTGCCCCCTCGCTGGCCTGGGACATCCTCCTTCCAGATTTTAAAGCGCACTGTTTTAAAAAAAAAAACTTATTAAGGCTTTCAAGTGTGCCATGTAGTTCAGAAAATACAGTATTACTATAACCACAGCTAAAGGAACAGCAAAAAGAAACAAGAGTGTGTGGCACAAGAGTGTTTTTGTATCTGTACATTATGTGACCTCATTAAATTTAATAGTGAAATGAGGACACTGAACAAGAATGTCTAATATATATGAGAACATGACAGCATATAAAATCCCCGCTAGAGTAGGGCTGCATGATATGAGGAAAACTTGCAATATGCGATATGAGTATGATATAATTCGCGGTATATAAACAAATAGCAAAACAATCAAAAACATAATTCCCATTTCATTGCAACAGTTTAAGAATTTCACTTCAAATGACCTTCGTTGACATAGGAGGGGAACATAAAAGGTCTCCATCTGATTGGTTAACAACGTTAAAGGGTCCATACGATTGGTCAAATGCATAAAGGGATTTATTTTATTAGTTAAATACTCCAAAAGATTGTTCAAACAGATTTAAGGTAACCATTTATTGCAATTTTTGCTGTCTTCTGCGATGTGCATACTGCAAGGCGTGATCTCGCGATAACGATAAATTTGTGGTATATTGTGCAGGCTAGAATGAGAGGGATGGGCTGTAAACATTCAAGTTTCATGTGGAAAACGTGAAACACATAGATGCTGCTGAAAGAACAGGCAGCCATTTAACCACACGCATCCCAAATTCAAATTGAATCCAGCCTATTCAAATGATACATGAATATCTTCAAACATGCATGTGTGTAGTCGCTTGTATTGACTAGGATGCAGTCTCTTACGATCATGCTGTGTGCCATGAAGAGTGACTCATCCTCATTTACGCACACACATTTCCCGGCGTGCCTGGCGTTCAAAGCTTTTCATGGCCTGTTTTGTGTGCCATGAGCATGTGTGACCAAGCCGAATGAAGCTTCCATCCCAATATTCTGTCCCATTCTGACTTAGTCATCACCATGGGGGCCATGAAAGAGAGCAGTATTGAGAGAGGGGGAGCTCAGAGAGGCAAACCAAGACGGAGAAAATGCTGGCTGAAAGAGGTTTGGGAGTTAAACTCCTGAGAGAATTAGAGAGCTTCATCAAGCTCATCTTAAATGGTAGCCTCCAGAATTCTGCCAACTTTTCGGGGGGAAATTTTGATTCAAAAAGTGATCATTTTATTGTGTTTCAACCAAGGTTATTATAGTTAACGAAAACGAACGAAAAAACTAAAACTAAAACTGAAAAAACATTTTCGTTAACTGAAATAAAAATAAAAACGAGAGTTTTTAAAAAAACGAAAACTAACTAAAACTGTTTGTTGTGTGTATAAAACGAACTGAAACTAACTAATATTAACCCCAAAAAATCCTTCGTTTTCGTCTTTGTTAATACATAAGTCTTTTGGGTTGAAATAAAATCTATACTTCACGCTGCTAGTTTTACTGTGTATTTGATCCCTACGGCATCACGTTGTCTGTGACGTCACATGATGTCTGTCAGACACTGCCGGCTAGCGTGGTCATAGACATTTACATGAGCGTGATGGCTGCATTAAAAGTTGGGAGAAAGCGGGAGAGTCCTATTTGGGACTTTTTTGACTATGACAGCGTCGAAAACAAAAGTAAGTGCCTTGTAGTCGAAGCAGGAGACAAAATTTGTGGAACGCTCCTCAAAGGGAAAAACCCTACAAATCTAAAAGTACATTTAAAAAGCCCACACAAAAACGCAAATCAACAGTACCTAGACAAGCTAGCCTGTTGCCCACCCTCCCCCGAAAAAGAAGCGAGAGCAGGTAACGTTAACACGAGAAAGGAACCTAATACGGCATCCATAATGGACTGTTTTTACCGCCGACCAAATAGCTGCTGGCTAGTAAATACGCATGAACATCAAAAACGAGAAGATGCTTTGGTCTTCTTTCTCTTTCGGCTTTTCCCATCAGGGGTCGCCACAGCGAATCATCCTTTTCCACCTCACTCTATCATGAACATCTTCTACCCTAACATTAGCCAACTTCATGTCCTCTGTCAAGACATCCATGTATCTCCTCTTTGGCCGTCCTCTTGCCCTCCTGCCAGGCAGCTCCATCTCCAACATCCTTCTACCAATATATCCACTATCCCTCCTCTGAACATGTCCAAACCATCTCAGTCTGGCTTCTCTGACTTTGTCCCTAACACAGGCAACATGAGCCGTCCCTCTGATGTACTCGTTCCTTATCCTGTCTAACCTGGTCACTCCTAAGGAGAACCTCAACATCTTCATCTCCGCTACCTCCATCTCAGCCTCTTGTCTCTGTCTCACTGCTACCGTCTCTAACCCATAGAGCAGAGCTGGTCTCACCACTGTCTTGTACACCTTTCCTTTGAGTCTTGCTGACACTCTTCTGTCACACAACACTCCTGACACTTTCCTCCACCCGCTCCAACCTGCCTGCACTTGCCTCTTCACCTCTTTTCCACACTCCCCATCACACTGAACTGTTGACCCCAAGTACTTAAACTCCTGCACCTTCTTCACCTCAGCCCCCTGTAACCTAACGCTTCTACCTTGATCCCTCTCGTTCAGACACATGTATTCTGTCTTACTATGACTGACCTTCATGCCTCTTCTTTCCAGAGCAAACCTCCACCTCTTAATTTTTAGAACAATGTAGGTCAGCAGTTTCTTAAGTGTTGTATAAAATAAAATGTATTCTTAAAAAAATGAGTTAAAATGTTAAAATAAAAAAAACTTTAAAAATATAAAATATATGCTTATTAGCAACAGTTATGCATTTGCTGAGGCATATTATCAAAGTCAGCTTTTACGAAATTGAAATTACGTTACTTTTAGACCCAGGGTGTATACAGCAGATAACAAAAACAACAAAAGGGATACAAATGTACAATAAATACAAATTGTTTTGGTAAAAGATTATAGTACAAACACTATACACAAATGACGGCACATAGTTCTTAGAGTTCAAATCAGCGTCATGCATTATGCTGCGTTTGCTGATTTTATATATATATATATATATATATATATATATATATATATATATATATATATATATATATATATAGTTGTGAAATGTTTTACAACTTTTTGTGAAGCTTTATGATACATTATAAACATCCAAAACTAAATTATATAAAGTAAATAACAAATAATTATGTGAATTGTTGTTGGTAAAATAAAATCCAAAATAATTAACAAATGTATCAATATTAGGCTGATTTACCAATTATTTTAGTGCTTAAAAACTGCCGAAATTCACAGATATAAGCACAAAGGGACAGTTTTACTTGTAATTGTAAACTTGTTTTAAGATTACTTGTGCAGCCCTAGTAATCACTATGATTTGTAAAATGACCGTCCATTGTACTACACTTTTTTACTATACATTGTACTATTTGTACATTTTACAATTTATGTTTATATTAACTAATTATTTGTTTTCTCATCCTTCTTTGCAAAGAACTTGACCTGCCAGATGATGGGGAGAACAGGTTCCAGAGGATGCCATGCTTTGCCCACACCCTTCAACTCGCATTGAAAGATGCCATGAAGCACCCAAATGCTGATTCACTCATAACAAGAGCAAGACACCTTGTAAGTGCTGTAATGCTTCATTTGCCACTGATGATTTCCTCAATCAAAAAGTGTGGCAAAACTCTGGTCCGGGATTGTAGCACACGCTGGAACAGCACGTTTGATATGCTGAGAAGACTGCTGGAGATTAGAGCTGAACTAAATCAAGTACTTGAGGAGTTGAGCATTGACACCCTTCTCACAAGCGACTGGACTAAGCTTGAGAAATTGGTCAAGCTACTTGAGCCCTTTGCCATTCACACAGACCAACTTCAGAATGACAGCCAGTCACTCTCACAAGTAGTGCCATGTCTGCTCAACCTTGAGGCACACCTGATGACCACTACTACTGGAAAGCAGTTAGCACAAGTTCTGCTGAAGTCTTTGCGAGAACGTTTTTCTTCCATTCTTAGTCCTTTTTCCCCACAGTTTGATGCTACACCAGCAGCAGCCTGCCTAATGGATCCAAGCGTTTCACTGGTTCTTCAAATACCAGACACAGTGCCACTAGAGAGGGCAGCTCGGTCTTTTGTGCAAAAACTGGCTACTGCTCAGAATAACCCCACTGCTTCTCAGGATGATGTTGCCACTGCAACGGCCAGTCAAACAGCAACAAGATCCCCTCCGACTATCCTACAGAAATATCGCTTTCTTGCATCCAGGATGGAGGTAAATGCGTCATTGACAAATCAGCCTGATGTGACCAGTAGTCTGTTGACTGAAATAAATAAGTATGTTGAGGATGTCAAACACGGTGTCTTTAATGAGACACCAGCATCTTACACCCTGCAGTGCTGGATTGTTTCATGGACCTCTTTGCACAGCCTACACCTTGGGTCTTGTCTGGTGTGGTAGATCTGAGCCTCTATCGGCCTGGTGCTCAGGGCTTGCTCCTGAGCTGCCAGGATGAGTGCTTCAGTGCTGTCCTGTAGGCCAGCCCTTTCTAGCTATTGATAGGACTTCTTGACTTCAGCCACTTCAGTTATGGTCCGGTGGTACATCCCATGCAGAGACTTGACTTCCCATGAGGATCTGTCCTCCAGCACCATATCTTCTGCTCTCAACTGCCTGAGACATTCACTGAGCACACTGTCAGTAGGCTCCTTGAGCTTGATATGTTCATGGATCTTTGATGTTTCATCTTGTATAGTGGCTTCCACGCTCACTAGTCCTTGGCGTCCTTCCTGGCAGCTAGCATACAGTCTCAGGGTGCTGGATTTGGTATGGAACCCTCCATGTATGGTGAGGAGCTTTTGTGTTTTAACATCTGTGGTCTGTATCTCTTCCTTTGGCCATCTTATTATTCCTGAAGGGTATCTGATAACTGACAGTGCGTAGCTGTTTATTGCCTAGGTCATGTTCTTGCCATTGAGCTGGCTTCTCGGAACTTGCCTTACTCGTTGGAGGTATTTGGCTGTTGCAGCTTTCCTTGTTGCCTATTCCAGGTTGCCATTTGCCTGTGTAATTCCAAGGTACTTGTAACTGTCCTCAATGTCTGCTATTGTTCATTCTGGGAGTGAGACCCCTCCTGTGTGGACTACCTTGCCTCTCTTTGTCACTATCTGGCTCCATTTCTCAAGCCCGAATGACATCACGATATCAGTAATGTAGATCCTGGTGGTGAGGATCAGGGAGTCAATGTCACACTCGCTCTTAGCATGAAGCTTGATGTCATCCATGTAGAGGAGGTGACTGATGTTGGCCCCATTTTTGAGTCAGTATCCATTGCCAGTCTTGTTAATAATTTGGCTAAAGGGGTTCAGACCTAACAGCAGTGGGGACAGAGCGTCACCTTGGTATATCCCACAATTGATGGACACTTGTGCCAGTGGCTTGCCCTTGGCTGCAACAGTGGTTTTACACGTCTTTAAGGCTCATGTGTGGCATTGAGTCATAGGCTCTCTTGTAGTAAATCGAGGCTGTGCACAGGTTGGTATGTCGTGACTTACAGTCTTGAGCGACTGTTCTGTCGACCAGGAGTTGGTGTTTGGCTCCTCTGGAATCTCTACCAATGCCCTTCTGTGCGTGTCTCATGTATTGATCCAAATGCCTATTTATCTTGGTTGCAATGACACCTGACATGAGCCTCCATGTTGTAGCGAGACAGGTTATTGGCTGGTAGTTGGTTGGGACGGCACCCTTTGCGGGTTCCTTCTGGATTCAGGATTGTTCGCCCTTCCATTAACCTTTATGGGTGAGTCCCATCTCGTAGCAACTGGTTTACTTGTGCTGCCAGGCACTCGTGGAGTGCAGACAGTTTCTTTAGCCAGTAGCCAGTATCATTTCAGGGCCCAGTGCTGTCCAGTCCTTCATATCTGAGACTCTTTCTTGGATGTCTGCCATAGTGATGGTTACTGGGTTCTGTTCAGGGAGGTTGCTATGTTCTTTTCTCAGAGAGACCGGGCACTGGGCATTGCTGTTATATGCCGTCTCTTTCTCCCATGTACCTTTCCAGTACTGTTCAGTTTCCAGCCTTGGTGGGTCTGCTCGGCTATTTTGACCCTGCCACTGAGCGTACACTTTCGCAGGTTGCAGAGAATGTAAAGTAAATGGACAAAAAAATAAAATAGAATAAAATATATAGAGAAGTAAGAGCTCTGTCTCTTCCTCTGATCACAGGCAGGAGCCGTCCCCAGAGTTCTAGCCACTCTACAGCTCCCGGCAACCCCTTCCTGGATGGCGCACACCTGACTCTCACTTATTCAATCAACCACAGCGTACTTAGGCAATGCACTGAGTGAAGCTCAGTATGAAGAATTGTTTTAGCGACTCTGCCTTCATTACAGAGCTTTGTATTTGAACATGATCTTCTGTTTCCTGACCCTGTTTCTGACTCAGTTTCCTGCCCTGACTCTTGCCTGGATCTTGACTACCCCGTCTCGCCACTGATGCCTGCCTGACCCTGATTTAGCGTTGTGGTCTTTTAGCTGAGCTAATAAACCTGCTGCATTTGGATCCAGCCATCTGCCTGTTCTTGTAACATTATTAAGGATCAGTTGGTTTTTAAAAAAAACAGTTCTTGTGAATCCAATTTTTTTTTTTTTTTGCCTATTGATAAAACATTCAAAACTAAATCATATATCATCTGAGACTACTCCAGAAACTATTTTGGTGTTTTCCTAACTTTGTGCAACAGTAAAAATCCTTCTAAAACCTTTATACATTTTTAAACAAATTATCGTTTTTTTATACACAAATT
Source organism: Oryzias latipes (assembly GCF_053564925.1). Taxonomy (NCBI): domain Eukaryota; kingdom Metazoa; phylum Chordata; class Actinopteri; order Beloniformes; family Adrianichthyidae; genus Oryzias; species Oryzias latipes. The sequence goes on from NC_136244.1 coordinate 9,550,818, forward strand.
AATAACTGTTTTCCTCACTTCATGGCTTTTCAGTACAGCTTTATGTCAGGTCTGAACACTAAATTAACGTTAGATAAGTGTGAAATATATTAACTATTAAATGGAAAGTGAGGACATATAAAAGAAGATGTCAACAATGTATTAAAAAAATATTTTTCTATTCGGGCGAATGCTCGATTCTGATTGGCTGCTGACATTTTGCTTTACCTCAAAAAAAAAAAAAAAAGCAACTTACACTCTGAAAAAAAAGGTAAAAACTTCCCTGTCTAATAACTAAATTAACTTCAAAAAAGTTATCCATTCAACTTTGTAGAAGTTAGATGGGTACAGTGCTGTGGGAAAGTATAAACTGAGTAAGAAATCAAGTATTTTTAGAAAATCTTCAAGGGAAATATCCCTGAAATCATATTTTTCTCTCGCAAACCACAGTCTGAAAACATGCTTCATAGGTTAATTTAACCCTTGTGCTATCTTAGATGACCCCTCCCTTACATTGACGTATTCTCCCTACCATGACAAAGGTGGATAAAGGTGGAAAGATTTTATGTAATCCATGGACACTAGTGAGGTTCACAAATCATTGAAGAAAAAAGGTTCAGCGCACCGTCTAATGGGTCTAGATGACCCAACTCCCAATGTTAAAGTGCCTAGGACAGCACAAGGGTTACAGAATTACAGCAAAGAGCCAACCAGGAGAACAGAGAGGCATACATTTAAACACACAAATAACATTTATCAGCAGTAATTTGCCTCATAAAGGACAGCATTGCCTGAGGGAAACTGTAGTTACCATCACAGCGAGGAATGAAGCAAATGGGGGCCAGAGTCCAGCATGCAAATTGTTGTTACATTGTATTTTTGTGAGCAGGCCTACTTCATGTGAGTCATGTGATTTACCATTTTGTTGTTGTTGATGTTTCTTTTTTTTTGGTCCTGTGTGCCACTTCTGTCACTTATGTTTGAATAATTCTGAACGTAAAGCATGACAAACCCTTTTTGGTTTTGTTTGGCGCATGAATGTTGTTCCCTTACAACAACACTGCTGGGGGGGGTTGCCTCAAAACAAGTTTAAAAAACAAACACAAACAACACTGTGGGCTCATGAGGGGCCATGAGAGGTTTGTCCTCGTTCGTGACTTTCAAACACATAGACACTATAAGCACCAGGACATCATCCTAACAGAATAAAGGAGGAAGAACAGGAAAACCAGTTACTGTAGAAACATAGAAGAAGCCTTTAGAGCAGTCATGAATTGCTCTTCTTGAAATGTCTAAACATAAGGTATGAAAAAACTCATTTGGAGCACGTCCAGTAAGGACCTTCTAGAGCTGAAATCAAAAGGGTATTCACATTGTTTGTTCAGCCTAAATCTTAAGTAGATAATGAAGAGATGAAATTCACCATCACATTTATAATGGATTATAAATGAATAAACGAACTTCTGGAACCAGATTGTAAATTAACCCTTTTACTACCAGAGATTTCACCAGCAACATGGAATAACACATGCTCTTTGAACTACCATAACTTTTCGACTGTTTGTCCAATTAGCGTAATTTAAATAGATTCAAAAGCAGAGGGAAGCAGCTATGCACTGATATGAAAAAAAAGTTTGTTTATCTTAATCGCTCAAACACTCTGCTCCTGTTCAAGTGTTGCATTTATGTGCAGCACTGCAAGTTTCTACAACATAAACCAGGTTGAACTGTGACCAATCAGGGACTCAGATTTGGTAGTGACGTATAGATGGCTTTCCTTTAAATTCATAAAAAGTACCAACTGTTTGAAATTTGATCATAGAAGACAAAATGAATAATTGTGGTTTGTGGCCAGCCTGAATTATATAAAATTAAATCAAACTTTATTTATATAGCACTATTCCTATGAAGGCACAACACCAAGTCTTACACTTATCTGAATTGAGCTGTGTAAGAAAAAGCTTAGAGCAATATTCGCAAGATTTTCACCACTTTGACATTTCGCACCAAGCATTTTCCAACTGTAGATGGCGGCTTGTGTTACTATCAAGTAGTGACAGTCTATTGTGAACATCATGGGGCAAATTTTCCAGAAAGTGCATTTAGCATCACATGTCCGTTGTGAACACCATAACACCTGAGCTTTAGTTCCAGTATTTACAATCTTTTAACTACCATTACTCTTCAACCATTTACACAACTAATGTAATTCCAGTAGATTTTAAAGCAAAGAAAAGCAGCCTTGCATTTATATGCAACACTTCAAACACGCATAATGGTGCAAAGCCGAAATAAAAAGTAGTTTTTCTCACTTCAGGATTAGCTGATTCACGTTGCGTTAACGGTTGAAAAGCTATCGTAGGCTTGGTTTACATCATCAAGTTGCTGTGAGTCTTATGCTATCTACCTGTATTCGTTATCTCCATGTACCTCCACCATTTGCTGCTGGACTTCAACTCGTTGTGATGAAACTACAACTCTACATAGTTCTAAAGTCCGATAAAAATTATTACTCTTCCTATGCTCCACCTTTCTGAGCCTTATCTGTACTGCCACCTTCAATAAATCTTTGTTAGCTATTCACTTAATACTGTGTTTTATGGGTTTTGGCGCTTACCAAGCGTTCAGTCACTACATGCTTATTTGATTTATTCTACAATCATATTGGTTTCTAATGCTAAAGAAAACACAAGCAACTGCTGTTGGTGTCTTATTTGGGAAGAGGAACACTTTCGTGTGGTTCAAGGGGTTAGGGTTATAAATGAGCAGTCAAACATTTTAAAACAAAATGGTTATACCTTCTGCATAACAAATGCAGGGAGAGTGAAGGGGCAGCAGAAAGGGAAGCTGAAAAAGCAGAGCAAATTGGAGAGCTTGTTTCTTCAGAGCACCTCTGACAGCTCTGTCTGAAGGACTGTGCTACTTCCTCTCTCCACGTCTTTCCCTCTTTCTCATATTACCTCTTTGCAAAAGGAGGAGAGAAAGAGAGCAAGGAGCTAGTTTCCACGGTGATGCCTGATGAAAGGAAACGAGGAAGGTTCTGCACGGATGCACACCTCTTCTCTTTGTCCCCCCCCCCCCCCCCCCCCCTTCAAGCCAGTCCTCCCACACTTTCATCTCTGTGTTTTGATTAAACCTCCTTTTCTCCATCCAGGTCTTCCCAATACCGTCACAAAACATTAATTCAGTTCAGCTGTGAGAAGACACATGTCTGGACAGAGACATTACACATATGAGGTTTAGTTTTTGCCATCTATCCAACCCAGCTACTAGTTTTTGTCAAATTGAAATCTGTGAAAATTATTGTTCTTTTCTATAAATACATTTTAGTTTATTTTAAAAGCTCTCTGCCAAATATCTGAGGAGCCAGTGTAAATCCCTTTGAATCCCACTGAGGCCTCACTCAAAACTGGTGGATATGGGCAGCCTGGAGGTGAAATAATAGGCAAACCTGTACAAAGCACGCAGATGGAATGCCCCTGGAAATAATTAGGTCATAGACCACTCCTCCGTCGGTGCAAATGTTCATGGCCATTTTTTCTACAGGCAATGCAACAGGTTTTAGCAAACACAACATGCAAGTAAGGTGGAAGTAGGTGAGATCATTCATTTTTTTCAACACCTCCCAGGATCAAGGAGCCTATTAGTGCTGTTCAATGATAAGTATGCCCTCCTTGCGTGCAACCTGTCTGTTAGAATTTAGGAAATTAGACAATCTGAGTTTTTGTGGGCATCCTACAAGGGTCCCACAGACACTTAAACACCTTGTGCAGCATTTGTGCGGGGTCAGTAAAGGGCCAGCACTCGCACCATACTAACAACTACAGTGTGGCTGTACCACACAGTCACCCATACATCAAATATTTCAGAATACACTTACCACATGCACAACAATCGTGCGTTCCATTTTCAAATTTTCCTTTTAGGTGGTCGTACAAGCCTCAAGGGAACTTCAAGACACAGCTACACTCCCCTTAAGATGTATCTGCTTCTTTCTATGACCCTCCACAAGCCCGGACAACCCAAAAACCTGCATGTGGGTGTGTGCATATGGGTCAAGCCCCCTCCATGTGACTAAGGCTTTAAATGCAAAAACAGAAATCTGTTGTTTTTATGTTAAGGGTTTATTGTTGTATTTTATAGATTGAATGTATGATGCCTCAAATGAGAAACTAAATGGCCATTGTAGAATAAATAATGTGACATAATGGAGGATTTTAAACCCCATTACAATCAGTAAGAAAAAACTTAAAACATAAAAAGATTTTCCATCCATTCATTTTCTGAACCTGATTAACTCCCGCTGCAGCCTCATTACCTTAAAAGAGATTAAATACTGAATCACTCCCCAGGCGAGACCCTCCCCTGGCACCCCTCCCCCCCCACATTAGAGTCACAACTGAATTTTGTTGCACTGAACTGAATTAAACAGCCATGTTCAATTGCAATTAAAATTGAGAAGTGGATACAAAAGACATCTTAAACAATCAAACATATTAATCTTTACTTCAGAGAAGAAAAATCAGCACATGCTTGTTGTCTTTAATACTATGATTGGAACATTTTTAGCTATGACTGGTTAAATTATGTTTTTTTGGTTGTAGTAAATGGTAAATATTTATGTACCTACAAGTTTATGAAAATTCCATTGCCTAATTACCCGACATGATACACAAAACATTATTACAAAAACTATGTAAAGCTATTAAATGAATTAACTCAGTGGGGGGGGGGGGGGGGGGGGGGGGATTATACAAGCTCGCTTCTTCCATTTCAAGCAATAAATCAAGCTCTACTTGACTTTAGTTAATGATCACTATATTTAAATAAGCAAATGTGATTTTTTTTTTAATTTATTTTGTTTTTTTATCTATGCATTTCATCATTTCTGTAATGAGTTTGAGAAATCAGTGTAAATTCTTCATCGCTTTGACTATAATGCTTGAAATCAATCAATCAATCAATCAATCAATCAATCAATCAATCATTGATAATACTGAAGTGATTGGCTGGAGACAGAGAGCCGCTGTCTGCCACCGGACCGGCATAGCAATCTCAGGCAGCGGGACAAACTATGGCGGGCAGCAGAGCTTGTTTGATTGTTATGCCAGCATCCGGGCAGGTAGCTGGTTGGCAGACAGAGAATATGGGGAAGCAGCCAGCTCGGGCCTCCTGAATCCTATAATATTTTTCTTAATATCATCAGACAATAATAAATAGATCCCCTAGTTTGATTCTTGTTTTTATTTTTCCCCTCTTGAATTAATGTAAAGACACGGAAGTAGCGGCGGAAAGCTACTTTTGCGCCAGGACGTAGTGTGCACCGGGAGAGACTGTGAATGAAACCACACATGGAGACGGGATAACCGATGCTTTTGTAGAGCTTTTTAAAATAAATAAATCTGGTTTCTAAGCATCCTCTGTGTCTTGTCATAAGACATACACAGACAGAAATGTGAAGGTATCTGCTGTAAATCCAAGTATTGTTCACATCCGTGTTTATGAATGACTTCTCACGTAAATTATTTCGTGGGAACGAGTTAATGTATTTGTGGAAACCAAATATTACTACGTGAGAACAAATTAATTATTTTTTACCCATGTCAGGTCACAGGCTCCGTAGAGACAAATGATTATTAAAGTCATGACTAATCAGAAGTTTTTTGTCTCATTAGTAGATTGTAGAGGAATGCTGCATAACCACCACAGCTCATTCAACATTTATGAAGTAATTATACAATAAAACCTAAGTGAGTTATACATGAGTGATGACATACTAAGGGTTGCCACTAATGTTACATACAGCTGTTAGTGGTGCCCTCCTCCCCCGTTCATTCGTCACTTAATTTGGGAGAGGTTGAAGTGATTCCCTCCACCCCTCCCGTTTTTCTTCATACACCTTTCCAGCACTTTCTTGGTCGACAGGAGCACATGCAGCTACTGGGGGTGCCAAATCACTGGTTTCAGGCCGTTCCAAACACCGTGACAAGTGCAGGATTACAGGATTAAATCCAGAGCAAACTATGCGGACTCAGTCCGAATTTATTGAATTTTCAAGTATAAATACATCCCAACTTAATTAATTTAAAATGCTTTCAACATAATACAAAAACTTTCCATTGGATGCTACAAATTTTGCATTGAAAAGCAAACCATTTTAATCAAGACAACCATGCATTTTGAATTATTCAACCTGTGAGCCCCATTAAGGTGAGATTATGTTGTTGTCCAAACAGTCACCAGTTTTCAAACTACAAGTTTCATCCTTCATCCCAGCATACAGACCTCTGGCAGATTCTTATGGAACTATAGACTAAAGATTACAAATCTGGAATTGGTGTCTGCTGAACTAACATTAAAATATATCAAAAACAGACCAACTCTCCCTGATACACATATACTTCTTTCTCTTTCGGCTTTTCCCATCAGGGGTCGCCACAGCGAATCATCGTTTTCCACCTCACTCTGTCATGGACATCTTCTACCCTAACATTAGCCAACTTCATGTCCTCTGTTAAGACATCCATATATCTCCTCTTTGGCCGTCCTCTTGCCCTCCTGCCAGGCAGCTCCATCTCCAACATCCTTCTACCAATATATCCACTGTCCCTCCTCTGAACATGTCCAAACCATCTCAGTCTGGCTTCTCTGACTTTGTCCCTAACACAGGCAACATGAGCCGTCCCTCTGATGTACTCGTTCCTTATCCTGTCTAACCTGGTCACTCCTAAGGAGAACCTCAACATCTTCATCTCCGCTACCTCCATCTCAGCCTCTTGTCTCTGTCTCACTGCTACCGTCTCTAACCCATAGAGCAGAGCTGGTCTCACCACTGTCTTGTACACCTTTCCTTTGAGTCTTGCTGACACTCTTCTGTCACACAACACTCCTGACACTTTCCTCCAACCGCTCCAACCTGCCTGCACTCGCCTCTTCACCTCTTTTCCACACTCCCCATCACACTGAACTGTTGACCCCAAGTACTTAAACTCCTGCACCTTCTTCACCTCAGCCCCCTGTAACCTAACGCTTCTACCTTGATCCCTCTCGTTCAGACACATGTATTCTGTCTTACTACGACTGACCTTCATGCCTCTTCTTTCCAGAGCAAACCTCCACCTCTCTAGCTGTTCCTCCACCTGCTCTCTACTCTCACTGCAAATTACGATGTCATCCGCAAACATCATTGTCCAGGGAGATTCCTGTCTTACCTCGTCTGTCAGCCTGTCCATCAGCATAGCAAACAAAAAAGGACTCAAAGCTGATCCTTGGTGTAGTCCCACCTCCACCTTGAACTCCTCTGTCTGACCTACAGCACATCTCACCACCGTCATACTTCTCTCATACATGTCCTGAACTACTCTGACATACTTCTCTGCCACTCCAGACGACCTCATACAGTACCACAGCTCCTCCCTCGGCACCCTGTCATACGCCTTCTCTAAATCTACGAACACACAATGCAGCTCCTTCTGACCATCTCTGTACTTTTCCATCAACATTCTCAAAGCAAAAATGGCATCAGTGGTGCTCTTACGGGGCATGAAACCATACTGCTGCTCACAAATCTCCACCTCTTTCCTAAGCCTGGCTTCCACTACTCTTTCCCACCGCTTCATTGTGTGGCTCATCAACTTTATTCCTCTATAGTTGCTGCAGTTCTGCGTGTCACCCTTGTTCTTAAAGATCGGGACCAGAACGCTTCTCCTCCATTCCTCAGGCATCTTCTCACTCTCTAGAATCCTATTGAACAAACTCGTTAGAAATTCCACTGCTGTCTCTCCTAAGCACTTCCATACCTCCACAGGTAGGTCATCAGGACCAACGGCCTTTCCGCTCTTCATCCTTTTCAGAGCCTTTCTAACCTCATCCTTTCCAATCTCTGCTACTTCCTGCTCCACAACAACCACATCTTCCTCCCTTCTTTCCCTGTCATTTTCCTCGTTCGTCAGCTCCTCAAAATACTCCTTCCATCTTTTCTGTACACTCTCCTGGGTTGTTAGCACCTTTCCATCTCTGTCCTTAATCACCCTTATCTGTTGCACGTCCTTCCCATCTCTGTCTCTCTGTCTGGCTAGCCTGTACAAGTCCTTCTCTCCTTCCTTTGTGTCTAGCCTGTCATATAGCTCATCGTAAGCTTTCTGTTTGGCCTTTGCCACCTCTCTCTTCACTCTACGCTGCGCTTCCTTGTACTCCTGTCTACCTTCCTCAGTCCTTTCTACATCCCACTTCCTTTTAGCCAACCTCTTCCTCTGGACGCATTCCTGTACTTCCTCATTCCACCACCAAGTCTCTTTACCATCTTTCCTCTTTCCAGATGACACACCTAGCACCTTCCTACCTGTTTCCCTTATAATCTCTGCTGTAGTTTCCCAGTCATCTGGAAGCTCATCCTGACCACCCAGGACCTGTCTCAACTTCTGCCTAAATTCCTCACAAGTTTCTTCATTCTGTAGCTTCCACCACTTGGTCTTCTTTTCTGTTTTCCCTCTCTTTTTCTTCCTGACCTCCAGAGTCATCTTACACACCACCATGCGGTGCTGTCTGGCTACACTCTCTCCTACCACCACTTTCCAGTCAATAGCCTCTCTCAAATGACCTCGTCTGCATAGGATCTAGTCCACCTGAGTACTCCTACCTCCACTTCTGTATGTCACTCTATGTTCCTCTCTCTTCTGGAAGTAAGTGTTGACTACCGCCATTTCCATCCTCTTTGCAAAGTCCACCACCATCTGTCCCTCCAGATTCCTTTCCTTCACACCAAACCTGCCCATCACCTCCTCATCACCTCTGTTGCCCTCACCAACATGCCCATTAAAGTCTGCTCCAATAACAACTCTCTCTCCTCTGGGGATGCTCTCTATGACCTCATCCAACTCACTCCAGAATCTCTCCTTCACTTCTAACTCACAGCCAACCTGTGGCGCATACCCACTGACTACATTCACCATCACCCCTTCAATTTCTAACTTTAGGCTCATCATCCTGTCTGAGACTCTTTTCACCTCTAGAACACTGTTTACAAACTCCCCCTTCAGAATCACTCCTACCCCATTTCTCTTCCTATCAACACCATGATAGAACAGTTTGTATCCTCCTCCAATACTACGTGCCTTGCTGCCCTTCCACCTTGTCTCCTGCACACACAGTACATCTACCTTCCTTCTCTCCATCATGTCTGCCAGCTCTCTGCCTTTCCCTGTCATTGTGCCAACGTTAAGAGTCCCTATTCTCAAACCTATGTTCCTGCCTTTTCCCTTCTCTCTCTGGCCACGGACCCTTCTGCCTCCCCTCTTTCTTCGACCAACAGTAGTCAAATTTCCACCGACACCCTGTAGGTTAACAGCATCGGTGGCGGTCGTTGTTAACCCGGGCCTCGACCGATCCGGTATGTCTAAAGTGTTGTGGATGATTCGCATGGTTATTTTGGCAATTTTTTACGCCGGATGCCCTTCCTGACGCAACCCTCTCTATTTATCCGGGCTTGGGACCGGCACAGAAGTAACTGGCTTGCAACCCCTGTGGCTAGATTCCCTGATACACATATACAACTAGGCTAAATTATTGAACTCTTTGAAGTCGTTTCCTCAGTCATTGGAGGAAAAAGACGATTTGCTTTAAATAAGCTTTTTCTCCCCTTTAAACCCTAAAGCAGTACAAGACTACTGGCATGACGATCCGTCTGTACCAGTGACGTGCAGTCAGGAGAGGCAGGTGAGGCTGTGCCTCACCTGTCATTATGGGAAGAAAAGAGAAAAAATAAATTCAATTATTATATTTAATCAGTAATTTGTGCTTTGCAGTCATTTCCCATTTAAATGTACCATTTTTGGGTGTTTTTTCTTTTCAAAATCGCTGAATTTCCGCATTTGCCGTTCAGATACTAAAAAGTGACGTGCGATGAGGCACCAGCCCGCTGAGCCTCACCTTGGATTGCGCAATACCTTTCAATCACCGGTTCAATCACTTGTACTATATGAGCTGAGTTTACATAATTTAGCAGATGTATATGATGTACAGTGTTTGTTTTTATAAATAACTGTATGTGAGGGACGTGTTTCTTGTGCTGAGCGCTAAACGCCGGCGAAAAAGCCGCTGGGTGAGGCCAGACATTCTCGTGCCTCATGTTAGGGGGCGCCGGTGAGCCCTGAGATTATGACGCTAAAAAATACTAGAAGAAGTGATAGCAAGCGGCAAGTCATTTTCTTCAGAAGGAGCGGCGTATGGACTTTATTTACAAGTAAAGGTAAGACGATAATAACGTTTGTGCTTTTTTCTATGCTGCAGTTTGTATAGGGAAAAAAACATGTTGAAATGATATTTTAAACAAAACACATTAATTGTTGTCAATCAAATAAGTTACTCAGTATGGTTCATATGTTTGTAAATCTGACTGATGACGTCAGTGCCTCACCAGCCATTAACCTCACCGCACGTCACTGGTCTGTACATAATTCAAACTATTTAAATTGAATTCTGACACACTGTGGCATTGCTACTATCCTGCTAAGATTAATTTATGTCCATAAATCCTAATAGTGCAGATGGGAGTGCTTCTGAAGGCCAACGTCCCAAACTATTTAGAAGGAACGTGCCTTTGCACAATTAGCAGTGCATGTTACGCTGCTACTTGTCGAATTTTAAATAACTTTAATATCTCCACACAGGGAAAGATATTAATTTTTGAGACACCAGCCAAGTCAGCTGTTTGATAAAGAAAAATCTATCAGCCAAAAATATTTTTTACCAGACAAATTGTAACACTATTTTCACACACAAAATACCTTGGCTATTTTACTTTTTGAACTTTTTTCCTGATTTGATAATGAAATTGCATTAAAGTAATTTATAAATGGTGTGAAAATCTCTTTATTGTCATCTAACTGTAAAATAAAATTCAAACATGACAGAATGAATCTAGATGTCCTAATTCTGCCTCCAGGTGATCACATTTTATATTACTGTAAATCAGGGGTGCTCATTACGTAAATTGCGATCTACCGTTGATCTTCAAGGACATAAGGGTAGATCGCTGGCCAGCAAAGATAAATAACCAAAAAAAAATACTTCTAAAAAATCCATTAGCGTTTTAAAATCCCCAACAAGAAGTACATGACTTGACTGATATGCGGAACGGGCAATCGAACATTTATTGAGGCCCGAATCGTCCTGCGTGCCTCCGCAGTTCCCACCTGATGAATCCAAGCCCACTAGGCCAGCAGTGTTTTCCTGTAGCACACGCTTCCCATGGAGCAAGCCGCGCTTTAGAAATGCCATGCTACCCCCATTGCACGGTTTACAGCAGAGCATGAAATACGATAGTCACAGCATTTTAAAAAATAAATATTTTAAAATGCTGTTTTAAAATAATGAACAGGTTATTAAAGCAAAATGAAATATGTTTAGTAAAATAATGGCTAATTTAAAATCTGTGTGCAGGTTTTTCCCAATTTCATGATCTTTTTCTTTATTTATGAGAGGTTTATTGGTTGATTGTGTGATTGCAAAATTATTTATTTATTTTTTTAAATTATGAACAATTTGGGACTCCATAGCTTTCAGCCAATCCTGTATCATTTTTTCATCCGTTTTTCAAATTAAAATCAACAATAAAAACACAGCAAAAACAAACTGCTTTCTTTAATGAAACATTTCTTAACCTCCAAGAAAAAACAAATGATGAAATGATTATTATGTTCACACTTATGTATCACATTTAAAAAAGAGGCCACTTTTTTGTGCCACTGGTTGTAGGTCTCCAACTTCACTGATTAAGATCTAGATGACAAAAATAAAAATTATAAACTTAGACAAGTCAGCAAAACCTGTGGTAAATAAATTATATGAATCCTGCATAATGACATGATGAAAAGATAAAAACATACCTGACGAAAGTTCTGGTCATAGTGCTTCAGGCTGTGATGCAGGCTGCGCTGACAGGTGTGCTGCTGGGTGGTGCCATGGTGGTTATCCCTGCCAGAATTTGTTTTCCTGTCGTAGGAATACAAATTCTGGCCGACATAGCTGGTTTGTGTCAGAAAGCTTAAAAAGGAGGTTCCTTGTGTTTTTTCCAGGGCTACTAAGGGTTTAAACTTCATGTCTGTCATTATTGTTTGCAGTTTTTTCACATCTTCAATGTTGTAAAGGAAATTGTTTCATTATTATCATTGTTTAAATGTATTTGTTTAAATGTATGTTTAAATTTTAACTCAGATTGACCTTTTTACCTTTTTAGAAAACAGTTGTGTGTTTGTTCATCTGCTTCTCATCCCAGCAAGGATGAGGGGGTTTTACGACACACTGTAAAGGAATACTGTTTGAACTCAGAATACACCAAATGGGTCATTATACGACACCCCCTACTGAACTTTTGTCTGTGTCTTGAAATTGTAACCTCCCACTTGAATTCTTAATAAAAGCAGCACGAGGAGATGCAGAACCTTTGAGAAGAGAAGTGTGGTGGATGTTTTCTGACACACTGGCTTCTTCTCCCTTGTGCATGTGAAACTTGATTCTTGTTGTGGTCTGTTGTTTCTAAATGTGTTTTTCTTTAATGTCTAGATGCATTTATCTGACAAATGTTAACAATGACAGCAGTCTGTGTAAGGAAAAGCATGGCGATTTGTTTAATTTAGCGTTTAAAAATTGTGATATATATAAAACTGGTGTTGTGGAAAAATTTGCCAACGGACAATTAATAATTATTTTCTAAAGTATTTGAACAAGCCTATTGTGTTTAGTAGCTACAACTTTGTATACAGAGCAGAATACTGGACAGCTGTGGGAGTCCTCTTATACATAAAGCATTAACTTCTCCCTGTATCCTTTCACACTCCTTTAATTTCTCCAAATAATAATGAAATATGATTTAACAATGATGTGCTGTGTTTTCTTTTCCTTGTGTTTGTTTAGATGTTACGGTGGCCCTGAAGTGCAAAGCATTCAACAAATCACTCGATACAAAAACATTTTTAAGATCACAACAATTAAAAAAAAAAAATTTTTTTTAAAAAAGCAGCATTACATTTTAGAAAACAAAACAAAATTTCAGAAACCAAAACTTGAAAAACAAAAATGACAAAAAAAAAAACATTTCAGAAAACAAAATTAATTTCCAGGAAAAAAAAGAAATATTAAAAAATGAAAATATTTCAGAAAAAAAATCCAGAAAAAAAATGAAATATTAAAAAATGAAAAACATTTCAGAAAAGAAAAAAAAATTCAAGAAAAAAAATGAAATATTAAAAAATGAAAAACATTTCAGAACACAGAATGAATTTCCAGAAAACAAAACGAAATCTTCAAAAATGAAAAACATTTCCAAACCGGAAGAAGTAGGTACTATGGGACAACGCTGATTGGATGATGATTTTTGTCAATCATTTGAACTGAAAAGTATTTTAAATGAAGCGATGCCGGATTTTATCGTCCAAACAACAATGTACTATAATAATCCACGTATTTCCCATTTATATATCAAATAAAAAATGCAGCAAACTGTTAATGAACTTTAAAATTATTTTTTTAACATTTCGCCTGACACACGGTCACCCGGAAGTAGTTTGTGAGCACTTTTACTTTGAACGCTGTGCGCTAATGTCTACGGCTGCGAGGTTCACGCTGTCAATCATCTTTAGGTAAGAATCAATTCTGTGATCTTTTCTTTTGTCAGTCACATGTCTCTAAGGATGTTAATTTTAGGATGTTAAAGTGCTGCTTTGAGAAGATAATTTCTTTTTATCTTGCGCATGCGCAAAAGGAACCCGATGAGACGAACCGTCTGATAGCCGTGATAGCCGTTCCCGTTTTCGGTGACAACATGAGAGAAAAAGCTCCGAGCCAGCCTGATTCTGTGATTTATACAGTAATTACAGTAATTATATGGCATCAGTGTTGCTAAAAATCGACTTTAAGACTGAAATCAGTAAACAAGTTCTTATGGGAAATAATATTTAAGTGCATTGTATATTTTTGAACCATGCATATACACATATACTGAAACTTAAAATGAACTTTAAAGTTTATAAAATACTTAATTGAATTAACATGTGATATTTCTGCAGGGGAAGTTTCTCAAAGCGAAGTTCCAGAAAGGTTTGTGCTGCAGAAGAACAGATGGCAGCTCTACATGGGAATACAAGAAGACTAAAGTCATTGATATCATTGTGCAGTGTACAGGCAAGTCACCATGATTTATGTGAAATGTAATCAATAAATATTATTTAACCTTAATATCTATTTTTTTTTTTTTTTAAATTGCAGGTCCTTTAAAAAAAAGTCTTTAACCTGCTGCATAAGCCTGATTAGTTGTAAATGATGCAGTGGGGAGTGAAAGACGAAGCACAATTCCTGGCTTTAGCGTCGGGCTGATGATCTGGAAATCACATCTATGAGGAATCGCATCAAACACTTGTACAACTCCAAACAACTTAATGTTCCTTTAAGCAAAACTCCAGTTTAAAATGTTCATATTAGACTTGCTTCATTTAGGAGTTTTTCCATGTTTACCATTTTAGGTTTTAAAGCTTTATTAACAAAGATGATGTTTGATTTTCAAAGCTGTTGTTTAGAAATGTTTCTTTGTCAATGAAAAAACTGAATGCTGATGTGGTAATAATGGATATGAAAATAAACAAATTTGTTTCATAGCAATGCAGTATATTTATTGAAAACTTAATATGAATACGTTATTCAGTAACAGAAACAAAGAAACAGTTGTGGATTTTCCTTTATGGGCTTCTTCATGCAGTCAATCAAATGTTGCGCTTACAATCAGCATTTACTCAGCGTACCTGTCAGTCACATTTATTAGAGGAAAAAATGCATCTGGGAAAGTCTGTTTGTGCTTAACAACTATATCAAAAAGAGTCATGTCAGGGAAGTTTATTCCACATTGCTGCTCAGCATCACATCCAGAGGAAGATGCACAGGTAAGGGACCCCAGTTCCTGCTCGTACATGCTTGCAGCTTCCTCTGCACTGGACTCCAGCTCCATTGAAATCCCTGACAGAGATAAATTAAAAATCCCTGACAGAAAAACATCGGCTGCCGTTCATCTTTCATTCAGGAAAAAGTTGAGTTCATCAAAATGAGGAGAAAATGGGTTAAACCAGAAATTCATTAGGAAGGGGTCAAAACACCAAACTCAGAATAAAATACATTATTTCAGTCTTATAAAAAATACATTCTAAAACAATTTGGTATTCCTCCTCTGCCTGAAAGACTAAAACGTTTTTTTTAAAGATTTATTTTACACTACAGACTTTGCCACCTTTAGTTACACACCTGGACGTGTCTGATGATGTGCACATCCAGTCATTTACTGTCATGTTTCTGTGCACTGACACACTCTAAAGTCAGAGATCTTAATAGTGTGAATAAGAAGCATTCATAAATGTTATTCTGAGACACAAACTGCTGCAGTTTACCTGACAGCTTTGCTGATTTATGCGGCTGGTACACCTGTCTGAGAATCCTGCCCACGTGACCCCCCCTCTCCAGCTGATGAGGTAACCTGTCATTAACGTATGACTGAAGGATCTTGGATCTGTCTGTAAACACCCACCTAGAAATCACGTTTAACGCTACATTTATTACATCAAACAAATGTGCCTCCATACCTTATCTGTGGATGGCGGGACTGCATTTCCTGATGATGTGCGCCGTCTTTAACACCCGTTTCTTCACAGCTGCTGCTTTAGACAGAATCCTCTCACGACATTTTGAAACATTTGTAAACCTGGTTGGTGTTGATATTTCTGCGTGCGTTCTGTCATCACATCCGCTAAATATTCAAAGATTAACGTTTATGTTAACGTTTTACCGTCCCTTTCTTTGTTTACCTGCAGAACGGACGTCATCCACACAAACTACTTCCGGGTGACCGTTCTACTTCAGACGAAATATTCAAAAAATAATTTAAACCTTCATTATCTGTTTGCTGCATTTTTGATTTAATATGTAAATGGGAAATACGTGGATTATTATAGTACATTGTTGTTTGGACGATAAAATCCGGTATCGCTTCATTTAAAATACTTTTCAGTTCAAATGATTGACAAACATCATCATCCAATCAGCGTTGTCCCATAGTACCTACTTCTTCCGGTTTGGAAATGTTTTTCATTTTTGAAGATTTCGTTTTGTTTTCTGGAAATTCATTCTGTGTTCTGAAATGTTTTTCATTTTTTAATATTTCATTTTTTTCTGAAATGTTTTTCATTTTTTAATATTTCATTTTGTTTTTCTGAAATGTTTTCATTTTTTTTATTTCATTTTGTTTTCTGGAAATTAATTGTTTTTCTGAAATGTTTTCATTTTGTAATATTTCTTTTTTTTCTGGAAATTAATTTTGTTTTCTGAAATCTTTTTTTCTTTTTTTTCTTTTTTCTTTTTTATGTTTTGGTTTCTGAAATTTTGTTTTGTTTTCTAAAATGTAATACGCTTTTTAAATTGTTGCTGTGATCTTAAAAATGTTTTTGTATCGAGTGATTTGTTGAATGGTTTGCACTTCAGGGCCACCGTAAGATGTACTGTAAATTCCGGACTACAAAGCGCACCCGATTACAAGCCGCACCCACCCATTTTCACGTGTTTGACTGCTTTTATACATACACAAGCCGTGTCAGAGTACAAGCCGCGCATGTGTTAGCCGATATTGTCATCCTGACAGATCACGCCCAGCATCCCAGAGTGAGTGCAATTTATTAGCACATTGTGGGTGGTGCCAGTTTTGCCTGGGTCACGTATTTGGGTGTATCGACATCTGTCAAACAGCATGGACCTATATTCTGTTCACAAGTCCCTCAGTTATGGTGTTTTTATTTCATTTTTTTTTACTTATTGACAATCTAGGTATCTAACATAAAATTACAAACAGTAACATATAATCAACATTACATCCCTCAGTTATAATGAGGAAATTTACATCCGCGATTCCACATTTCCCATGAGTCTTAGGGGCTAAAGGCGGGGCCAACGCCCGGCTCGCCATTCTGTTGTACGTGTTTAAGAATGAGCAAGTAGCAGCAGTGCATGGAGGGGTAAACGGGAAAAGCTCTCCTTCCGCTTGTGTCGCAGCAGCGTTATGGGAGTAACAGGACTGGTTAGAAAACACAACGGTAAAATAAAGCAGCGGCGACTGAAAAGCGCGCGCCTCAGCGCGATACGCGCGCCTCAGTGCGGCGCGTGCGTCAGAATTCAGAAGCCTCTGCACTCCGCGGACGCCTCTGCGCTCCGCTCCCGCCCCGCGCTTCTTGTCTCCCCTTCCTATCTACTCCGACACCTCTGGCCAGGGCAGCTTCAAGGAGGAGCACTTCGTCCCCGTTGGGCCGGTGGATGGAGCAAATCGTTTCTGTGCAAAGCAATCGGACTTAATACTGTACGTTTTGCGTATGAGGGGCGGATGCGTTGTTACGTGTGGGAGCCATCAGACTGCCATCGGCCCCGCAGCTCAATCAGCAGGAGAAAATGTCTCCAGCTCACACGGAGGCTGTGAGCTTTTCAAAGCAAAATTCCGCTTTTACGGTTTCCTTAGAAACCGTAAATGGAGTGTAAATTCACTCCATGCGCTGTTCTCTCCGTCACGCTGCAAACCGGCTTTTCCAAACCCGTTGGTGACGGTGGACTTTTTTACGCTGCTTTTAACGATTGCTTTTAATTTGAAAGCTTCATCATAATGTAGCGGCGATCACGTGCACGTTGGGTCTAATGGCACCAAAGGATTCTGGGATGCGGCCGGGCATGCGTGTTTCATTTTGTTGAACCATGACTGAAGTGTCTAAGACCTGAAGTCAAGTCCATGCTGTTTGGCTGCTTAGAGGTGTGTTGAATATAAATGCCTCGTGCTTGGTGTTAGATAGAGAATTCAAACTATTCACTGAGTTCGAAAGTACGTACATGGCGGCCGCCAATTAAATCCATAAATTAGCCGCGTCACTGAATAAGCCGCAGGGCTGTAAGCGCAGAAAAAAAGTAGCGGCTTGTAGTCCGGAAATTACGGTAGTTAAATAATACAATTTGTGGCAGTGAGCATTCCCCCTTCCCTTTGTTAATTAACGATGAATATGTGAAAAAAAAAATGCAAACAACAATGACAAACATGAAAGATACACCCTCACCAGCCCCAGAGGAAAAAACACTGGGAACATCCATCTGCTTTTAATGCTTTCTGACAAAAAACAGCTTTATTCCACAACAGGGACAGAAATTCTGGTCTTGGACCGGCCTCGGTGAGGCAGCGGCCCAAGCTTTTTGTGTCATGTTTCCACCCGAGACTTCGTGACAGGAACAGTTAATTGTGTCCAAACAGTTCAATTCCCAATCAGATCATCCATTAGACACTATCCTTTTTTTGCCTGCGTCAGTTTGGGATATCATCGGTTATCAGGTCAAAGTAGCACAATTAACATCTAACATCGTCAAAGGCATGTGACTGAAAAATTATTAGAATTGATTCATACCTGGAAAATGATGGAAGTATTTTCAGTTGTCATATCTTCAGACCTCAGAGTTATCACTTTACTGTTGCAAAATAAACACAAAAAAGTATCTATTCCCTTATGACAGATAACTAAACGAACACAAGCAGCGAACCATTCACAATAAAACTTAACACCAAACAACTGCTGGGTGAAATTTGTTTCTCAGATGAAAACACAAAAGACTTAGGTTAAACTTTCACAATATTTCAAATCGTAAATTTGAAAAAAAATTAATATATATTTTTTTTCTGTTGTTCAGAAATTAATCATTAAATAAAGCAGTTTTTTTGCTGCTTTTTATCATTGGTTTTAATTTGAAAAATGGATGAAAGAATGATACAAAGATTCATAGGATTGTATGGAGCCCGCCGGGTGCCAGTGGTTAAAATGAAAAAAAATCTGATAAACCGTGTGCACAGATTAGTAAACCGTGAGCACGCATTTATATACGGTGCGCACAGATTAATTAATTATTGTGCTCTTGCTGTTGCGCAATCGTGCGTGCACGTACATTGCATGTGCACGTCTCTGAGCAGAGCAGATAGACTTTGAGCTCTGTGTTTGCATGCATGTGAGGATGCTTTATCACATTGTGTGCAACAGAGGAGACTTCGGACCCAGTCCGTTTCCATGTTCTGCATGAGCGGGCTGCGGGACTCAGAAGAACCGTGTCTCCTGGGAGATTTGTATCTCTCCAGACTAGGGGTGGGCTTTGGGACAGGGGGGGCAGCTTTTGAAAGAACAGCCCTGAAAAACCGTGCAAAAAAAAATAAATCATGTGAATTTGTGTTACCAGTCGGGTCCAGACAAAATAAAGGCTGATGGTTATTCAAGTTTAAGTTGATCCACAGCTAAATGTGTTTTTAGCACGGCTAAAGTTGTTAGCACGTATGTATTAACTTATTCCTAACCCGTCTTGCGTTTCAGTTCGGCCAAAAACAAGCACTGTGTGCACGGATTAAAAAAACTCTAAGCGAACATGCACTTAGTAATAATCATAACAAGAATAAAATCTTGTTTAGAAGATCATCTCCCTGTGTCTATCGGAGCTTAGTTTGTTTACATCAGGACTTCTCTTCCTCTATGGATTTATCCAGACCAATCACTATCGTACACGCCATCGGACCAACGTACAGCCAATCAAATACTGTGACGTCATCATTAGTCGCTGGCTGTGTTCGGTGGTCTGCGACTAATGATGACGTCACACTATTTGATTGGCTGTCCGTTGGTCCGATGACGTGTATGATAGTGATTCCAGTGATTCCTAACGGAAGAACCTGGAAGTTCCTATGTAAACAAACAAAGGTCGGACACATGGAGATAATCTTCTAAACATACTTTTATTATTGTTATGATTATTACTAAGTGCATGTTCGCTTATAGTTTTTTATTTAATCCGTGCGCACAGTTTTTTTTTTTGGCCGAACTGTCACCGAAGAAGGGTTTGGATTAGGTTAATACATACGTGCTAACAACATTAGCCGTGCTAAATAACAGACAGCCGTGGATCAACTTAAACTGGAATAACCATCAGCCTTTATTTTGTCTGGACCCGACTGGTAACACAAATTCACATGATTGTGTGCACGATTGTGTCCCAAAGCCTTTTCTCTGTCTGGAGATACAAATCTACATGGTTCTTCTGAGTCCGGGCGGCAGCCCGCTCACGCAGAACAAGGACTGCGGTCCGAAGTCTCCTCGGTTGTGCACACTTTACCAAACAACCCTCACATCCCCGCAATCATGAAGCCAAGAGCCATCTGCTCTGCTCAGAGACAGGCACATGCAATGTGCGTGCGGGCACTTTAGAAGAGTCTCACAATTCACTGCAGGCATTTCTCTCACAAATATAGAGGGATTCACAAATAAGAAGCGTTTTGCAGATGCATATTCTGTGATTCGTAAAGTGTACCTAAAATTATATTTGTGAAACACGTGCGCATTTCTGAAACTGTTATTGTGGATTTATGAATTTATACCACATGGTTGCATAAATATATATTTGTGAACCGTGTGAGCGTCTGTATTTGTGAAACAGTTTATGTGCACTTCCTAATTATGAAACTGAATTATCTCTATATAACAAAAGACCTTGGTTGCCAAGGAAATAAAAAAATTGACATTTGCCAATTCTTCTAAAAAGTTACATAGACCTGTTTTTTCAACCCTATGGTGACCAAAAAATAAAATGGTTGCTATGGAGGTAAAACCAATAGAAAAGCTGCCATTTTAATGAATTTGTCACATCCAGCTCTGACCAGAGTTGGCAGGGGCAAATAGATGGAGCAAGGGGTGTGTAGCAGCCACTAAGACAATAAGAACGGATCATAAGGGGACACCGATGCTGGGGAGAGTAGCACTTGCAGGCCATACAACGCTGCTGGCAGCTTTGATTTTGTTAAAGGTTTTCCATGTTTTTTTTTCCACTTTGAAAGTTAGAGAAGGGATTCAGCATTGTATATTGGCATTTTTAAGCTTGGTTCCTAAGACACACTGGTTACTAGAACCACCTTATGAAGATAAGTAAAGATACAGATAATAGGGGTTTCCCATAGAAGTAAAAAAAAAACTGTTTACATCTTCAAGATGCAAATTGAAGAAAAATACCAAGTAGGAAGGAAACTAAACATTAACTTTCAAGGTTATAGTTGGAAAAAAGTTCTATTTTAGTAAAAAAAAAAAAAAAAAAAAAGATAATCAGCATTAGAAAGATAACCCTAAAATCCAAAAATTGTGTTTGTCACAGCATTTAAACCAAGAGGCAAGTTTTTCCAAATGTTAAAAAGAAACCAAAAGTGGATTTTCTTCCAAAAAAAAAACAAATTTGCACCTTCTTAACTGATGATAAAAGGTACAGTCTTTGCTTGAAAAGCGACTGATGTTAAACATACGCGTAATGCTGTATGGCATAAAACAAATACAGCAATTAGACTCCAACCGTCAGCTATTTTACTTTCAAAATAAATGTAATTGAGTATTAGATTTCTATATCAGCATGACTTGACCTGGCCAATAGGTCCACAGCACCTTTTAGAAGAACAGGTAAAAAAAAGATCTAGAAGAGTATACACCATTTTCAACAAGAATTATGAACTTTCACGCAACGGCAATAGATTTTCAAAAACGTGTTTACCACAGGCATCATCATATGTTTCCATGGAGTCTGTCCCTCAGGAAAGAACAAAATCAGACTTTCAGTTTGTCCACAAAGAATTCCATACTTTTGGCGAAGTTGAAAAGCTCTTTTTTTTTTCTAAAATATTAATTACTTAGGATAATTAAACCCACAGATTGTGCTCGGAGTTAAGGGATATACAGTGGTGGACAAAATTGTTGGTACCCCTCAGTTAAAGAAAGAAAGTCCACAATGCTCACTGAAATGACTTGAAACGTTCAAAAGTAATAAATTAAAATGTATTGAAAATTAAATAATCAAAATCAGCCATTACTTTTGAGTTGTTGATTAACAGAATTATTTAAAAAAACAAACTAATGAAATAGGGTTGGACAAAAATGATGGTACCCATAACTTAATATTTTGTTGCACAACCTTATGAGGCAATCACTGCAATTAAATGGTTTCTGTATTTGTCAATGAGCCTTCTGCACCTGTCGACAGATATTTTGGCCCACTCCTCATGAGCAAACTGCTCCAGTTGTCTCAGGTTTGACGGGTGTCTTCTCCAAATGGCATGTTTCAGCTCCTTCCACAGATGTTCAATGGGATTCAGATCTGGGCTCATAGAAAGCCACTTCAGAATAGTCCAACGCTTTTCTCTATAGTCATTCTTGGGGGTTTTTGGCTGTGTGTTTTGGATCGTTGTCCTGTTGGAAGACCCATGACCTGCGACTAAGACCAAGCTTTCTGACACTAGGCAGCAAATTTCTATCTAGAATGCCTTGATAATCTTGAAATTTCATTTAACTTTGCACAATTTCAAGACACCCTGTGCCAGATGCAGCAAAGCAGCCCCAAAACAGAACTGAGTCTCCTCCATGTTTCACAGTAGGGACAGTGTTATTTTGTTGTATGCTTCATTTTTTGAGCTGATGTGTCTTACCAAGAAGTTCCTGTTTTGTCTCATCTGTCCAAAGGAAATTTTCCCAGAAGCTTTGTGGCTTGTCAACATGCATTTTTGCAAATTCCAGTCTCTTTTTTATGATTTCCTTTCAACAGTGGTGTCCTCCTTGGTCGTCTCCAATGAAGTCCACTCTGGCTGAAAACAATGACGAATTATGAGATCTGACACTGATGTACCTTGATCTAAGAGTTCACCTTTAATGTCTTTGGAGGTTGTTCTGGGCTCTTTGAATACAGTTCCAACTATCTGTCTCCTCAATTTGTCATCAGTTTTCCTCTTCCGGCCACGTCCAGGGAGGTGGGCTACTGTCCCGTGGGTCTTTAACTTGTGAATAATATGTGCCACTGTCCTCACAGGAACTTCAAGCTGCTTAGAGATGGTTTTATAGTCTTTACCTTTACGATGTTTGTCTATAATTTTGTTTCTAATGTCCTGGGACAATTATTTCCTTCGCTTGCTGTTGTCCATGTTCAGTGTGGTACACACCTTTTCACCAAACAGCAACATGACTATTTAGCTCCCCTTAAATAGGCAGACTGACTGATTATGGGTTTGAAAACAGCTGTGATGTCAATTAAAGGACATACCTGAGTTCATCATGACCCCCTGGGCAATTAGTTCTCAGTCTTTTATGGAGGTACCATCAGTTTTGTCCAGCCCTATTTCATTAGTTTTTTTTAAATACTTCTAGTAATCAACTACTAAAAAAGTAATGGCTGATTTTGATGTATATTTTCAATAAATTTTAATTTAATGTTTCTTTTGAACGTTTCAAGTCATTTCAGTGAGCATTGTGGACTTTCTTTAACTGAGGTGATGGACAATTTTGTTCATCACTGTAATGGCCTCTGCCTTTATGCATGAACAAGCAGCAGAAAAAAATTGCAAGAAGTTTGAAAAGCCCTCAAAAATTAAATAAATTTCAAGGAATTCCTGGAGGTGGACATAAATTCAGTGAGTTGGGATAAAAAGGCACGTAAACATGCATCAACAAGTGTTGATTGAATAACAAACTCTTGTGGCCCTCAGTGGATCATTCAAATGCGTAATTGTTACAGCAATGATCTCTGCAGGAAACCTGCAAACATCCGCTTCTGTTTTATGCAGTGATGTTTGCGAAATTTGGCTTGTTTTAACACAATGATGTGGTCAGGTGACCTCAAGGGAAGATTATTGATCTGTTGTCACACAAACAAACAAACAAACAAACAAACAAACAAACAAACAAACAAACAAACAAATAAATAAATAAAAACCACAAGAGGTTCCTTTGCTAGGGTGGGGAACAGAGAAAGGAGTTTCCACGCGCGCATCTGCTTCCCTCCAGTCAGCTGTGGCAGTGAGACAGGTCAGACTGATCACGTACCTTCCAGACAGCAGGTTCGCCAGAGGCCGGAGTGCGTCATCACCTCTTCGTTCTTGCGGCTCGTGTCATTGTCGCCGCTGCTCTTCACGCGGCAGACCCCGCGCGAGTACAGCCAATAGTCCGTGCCGACGGCGATGGTCATGAGGCTGAAGGCGGCGAACGCACCCACCGTCGTCACGAGCATCTGGATGCCGCGGTCACACATCAGCATCTTCATATAGGCGGCTCCTGGGTCCCTTAATCTCTTTTCTTTTTGCCTCTTCTTTTGCTTTTTGAGATTCACCCTTTATTTCCTTAATATCCCGCGAGACTTGGAGAGATCGTGGAGTTGAGCAGCCAAGCATAAAAAACGCATAGAACACAAATCTAGATGCAGATTATTTGCGTGATTATGAAAAAGGGGAACATTTTTTGGGATCTGCGGTTCGCTTAGTTGAGGCTCAAAGCAATGGGCGGCAAGGTGGGAAAGCTGGCAGATCACTTTCTATTTCACGCATCAAAAATCGGTTCTCACCATTCCTGCCCACGCTCCGTCAGCGCAGGGTGACGGCGGTGCCACATTGCGCCTCAGCTCTGCGCGTCTCCAGCCGCTCGTGTCTCCCTGAAATGACAGCTACGTTGCGTTCCAGCTGCGCTAATCCCCCCTTCTTTGGTCCTAACGTCCTGCTGTGTTTCCTTCTCCTAAAAAAAGATTCTCTATGTTTAGCAGCCAGGGTGCGGAAACACCATCATCAAAACGTCCATAATGGCTGGCTCTCTGAATATGTTTAATTAAAGCCAGCCACCTAAAAAAATTATATATAAAATATAAAGCTCCAAAATATGTTAGAGCCAGCTCTTATTATTCGAATTATTCAAGGAACGCATCGGTTTGCTGTGAGGAAGGCGGTCTGTTTGTTTTTAGCTCCAGCTGTTGACTCACTGATTTTATTTTTTATTTTTTTGCTTCCTCCCGCCTCGACGTACGAAATCTGCTTTGGGTTACAGAAAATGACTCCAAATCGTGTTTCGATCACCGGTACTCCAGTGGCAGGAGCTGTTTGCTTAATTCTGACGACTTATTAATTAGAGATTTCTTTTTAGTTAAAGATGACCTGCTCTGCCTCTACCAATGGAAAAATGATATAATTTCTTTTTATTTTTTATAAAATTTCTTATAATTTTTTATAATTTCTTTTTATAATTTCTTTTTATAATGACGGCATCATTGCTTCTGGTTGTTTTCCCACGGTTTTTCTTCATTCAAACAGCACACACACAAACTGACAAAAAACTGAAATTCCACCGGGAGGGGGGGGGGGGGGGGGCGTTCAAGCTGCTCTACTGGGCTATAGGCAGAAACGTGCAATGTATCTGGATCCACCCACTCTGCAAAGAGACGAGAAGCACGGAATCATAGGAACTCCTGGTATATATTTAGAGGAGAATCTTCTGAAAACCCCAGGAAATCACAAAAGATGAAAAGCAAAGACGATGTGATGAAATCCACAGTAAAGCTTGGCTCCTTCAGGTAGTCTAAAGTCCCCATCCCAGTCTGTCTACAAACATCTCTGGTTTGGCCTAGTTTCCCTGCTCAGAGCTGTCCATGGTGCTGAATCCAGTGCTGTCCTTGGTGCCGTGTAAATGCTGTGCTCCTTCTCATTTCCTTTCTCCTGCGCCTGTGAGGCGCCAGAATCTCCTGCAGATAAGTAAGGCGCGCACGCGTTGGGGGGGGGGGGGGGGGGGGTCATGTGTGTAGAATCCAGCCCGCGAGAGAAGCAGACGAGAAGCTTAAAGAGCCACTGACCTACTTTTATTATGATGATTCCACTTCAGCCTATGGTCTATGGCTTACTCTGTCCACAATAAAAAGAGTGCGCACAGATGGACAATTGTAAATATAGGGGTATGTATCTAAAAACTGACCAATAAAGAAAAAGGAACACATTGTCTTTTTTTGGACTGACATGACATTTTGCAATAAAACAACACAAAACTACAAGAATATTTGTGTTCGGTCTCTGTCTTTAAGTCTTTGTTAAACCTTGTTTAGAAACTATGGCCTAGAGGTGCAAGACACGTTTACATTTAAGATACATTAACAACAAATTACAATACAAATGAACAAATACTGAAACACAACAGCAAATCCCAGAGCAAATTACGAGTCCTGAAACACAACAGCATATCCCGAAACACAACGGCAAATCACAAAACAAATTACGAGTCCTGAAACACAAAAGCAAATCTGAATGAATGACCAAATACCATTTTTAACAAGCAACCCCGTTAAAAATGAGCAAATCCAGAAGCACAGAATTGAAAGCAGAGACACAGCTTCTAACAGAAGGGACGTAATGTAAAACCAATTGTGTATGGGTCTTTAAAGTTATTTATTACTGTTTTCTTTATGTGGACGTTATAAATACACGAAACAGTCCAAAAGCATTTTGTCTATTGTATTACTACAATAAAAATTATCGCAATGTTTAGCAAGGTAAAGTTTTGTGTCACTTCCGGTAAGGGTATTCCCTTTCAGTTAAGCAGCCGGCCGGAGAGTGCAAAACCCAACAACAGAAGATGGAAAAAAAGTTAATGCAAGCGAGCAGCTGCTTAACGAAGGGTGCCTTGCAAGTCGGAATAAACGAGCAATGGCCGGCACTGAAGGAGCAGCTGAGTCAGGAGTCAGACAGTGGTCGGAGGGGGAAGCAACGTTGGAACCCAGAGAGGTGTGGTTGTGACCTGCCAGTCTTCGAGCGTAGTACCCCTCTGTTGTTTTTATCTTTGTTTTTGGTTAACCCAGAGACAATTTTTGTGTAGTTGCCAGAGCTGCTTTCTAAAAATTGCATATGTAATTATTATTTTACGAATTGTGTGTTTTGTAGTGGTTTTACTGAGCCTGGTGTTTTAGTCTCATGAACTTCTTGGGTATTTCTGTTTTTTGACAGAGGCTCCTGACTCCAACAAACGGACAGACCAAAGACTCTACTAACATCGCTCAATACAATAAATTCTTCTTGCTCCCTTTTCAAACTGTGGTCCTGGGTGTCCTGTCTCCGCACACATCCAAATCCAAGTTTTTGCGTGGCTACATAAACATGGCCCAACCAGGCTTACCCTCTGTTGGAATTTTGGAGAGGCCAAGCACTCAAGAGCAAGGACCAGAACCTGGACCACAGGGACACGGACACCCTCAGGTTTAGATGTGATCTCAAGCTTGTGCTCTTTCAAGGGGACTCAGGGAGTCCTCTGCCTGCATAGAGAGAGGGCCACTGGGCCCAGAAAGCCAGCAGCCACGGGACACGGCCGCCATTGCCGAGGGCCTAGTTCCTGGGGTAGGTGACAAAAGATCAGATCCCACCTTCGTTGTCTGATGTATGTGTGTGCGTGTGTGTTGTGTTGGAGTGCATATTGTTGTGGGGTAAAGGGTGTGTGTACTAAAGGGTGCAGTTAAAATGATCCGGTAGGGCACTAAGAGGATATCTCTTGATTGCCTACAGTGATGTCCAAGCACCCTCTCACCAAGGGGCCCTAAATGTCTGAGATGCAGTTAAAATTGATGAGTAGGGCACTGAGAGGACGTCTCCTGCTTGCTGGCAGTGATGTTCAATGACCCCCGCCCAAACCAAGGGTCCTACATGTCAAAGGTGCAATTTAAATTGAGAGGGGAACGGCCTGAAGAAGAAGGGTAGGTCGGGGACAGCTGTCAGACTGACCCCCGATTGGTGAAGTAACCATCCTCCAGCCTCCACTTGAAGAGCCGACCCTCCAGGCCCCACATCCCTGAGGGCCATTAATCAAAACCCACGATCGAGTCAGACAAGAATCTAAAAATAGGTCCCAATGCCTTCCTGTTTGACACTCAGCATTAAGGGGTTGGATAGGGGGGGTTGAACTACCAAATGTCTCCCCGAACACGGCTGTGTCTGCAGGTCACTGCTCCCCAAATGGATTGTGTCAAATGCAGAGAACAAGTTTCAAATACCAGATAGTTTGGCGCAAATTAAATTGACCGAGATGTGATTGTGGCCATTCGACAGACCGCGTCCTTTCCCAACAGTGGCTGGGTTAGACTCTGGCAGCCCTGTGACCATCTGCATGGTCCGGTACCATGGATAAAAAATGCATAAACTAACTTTGATCATTTTAGTTTTGTTTGTTTTCTGTTTTATTTTGGAAATCTACCGGATTCTGTTCACCAAATCCGTCTGTCTTGACGCGTTATGTGACTTTAAGCAGCTGCTCGTGTTGTTCAGTTAGTAGCCCAAAGCAAAAAAACTAAAGACGAACAAACAAAATGAAAAGTTTCTTTGGGGAGAAAAGAGGCAGCGAGGAACATAAATGAGCATCTTCAACTTCAAAGAAACTTAAAGCGGCTTTTTACAGACTAAACCAATACTTTTCCTCAAATTATGGATTTATTCAATAGATTGAGATAGTTATTCTCACATATAACTATGTCACTAAGAATCTCACTGATTCTCAAATGTTTCGCAAACACAGATAATAAAGGCTCAGAAACGGTGGATTCCCCTTCATTATTATATTTGGAAAATACCAGTTTTTACGACGGTTGTTTAATTTAATTTAGCTTTATTTATGCATCACACCTAAAAGTGGATTGCAGGTAAAATTAGCATTTTTCAGGAATGAAGATTCAGTCAAATAAAGTGTCCAATCTGCTGAAGATTTTTCTGATCTGAGGAAACTTGTAAAAGGGAGAATGGGGGGAATTAGGCAGGCAGCCTGGGTTGAGTTCTCAATGTTATAATAGCACTCTATGAAAGAAAAAAAAATCAGAGTACAAGACTCAGAATACCAACCCGCTATATACCTGTTGATGATGGATGGGTCCGCTGCATTGCCATGGTGCACCAAGCTGGGGTTAATTTGGACATCATTCCCTTTTTTTTACGGTGAAAATGAAGTCATAGTTTTCACAAAGTGAAAATTTAATTGATATGAGCTTTTTGCGAGGATCTTTTCTTAATCCACTGTGTTCTGAAGATAAAAATGTCAATGTTTTGTTAAAAATAAAAATTAACTTGCTTCAAGCCTCGCTTGGATTTTGACCAACCTGTTTCACCTCTGATGATCTCATGCCTTTTATCGACTCCTGCCTACCTAGCCCTGATTTAGCCTTGTGGACTTTCAGCTGAGTAAATAAACCTGCTTCATTTAGATCCTGCTGTCTGCCTGTTCTTGTGACACATACATGTTTGACTGTCTACAAAGTGTGGAATGTATAAGTGGTCTGTAATGGAATAACACCATCAATCCTGACATTTATCATTTACAGTTTAGTGCATATAATTTGCCATATTTGTTGGCATTTAAAATAATGTTTTCATTAGTCAGTGCATCTTAAGATTTAGAGTTGAAAATGAAGATGAATTAACATTTATATGAAGTTTCTAATTTTAACAAATGCTGTAGGGGACATGCAGTACAGACAAACCGTTTGGACAGACCTTCTCATTCAAAGATTTTTCTTTATTTTCATGACTATCAAAATTGTAAATTCACACTGAAGGCATTAAAACTATGAATTAACACATGTGGAATTATACACATAACAAAAAAGTGTGAAACAACTGAAAATATGTCATATTCTAGGTTCTTCAAAGTAGCCATCTTTTGATTTGATTACTGCTTTGCACACTCTTGGCATTCTCTTGATGAGCTTCAAGAGGCAGTCACCTTGAATGCTCTTCCAACAGTCTTGAAGGAGTTCCCAGAGATAATTAGCACTTGTTGGCCCTTTTGCCTTCACTCTGCGGTCCAGCTCACCCCAAAACCATCTCGATTGGAGTCAGGTCCAGTGACTTTGGAGGCCGGGTCATCTGGCGCAGCACCCCATCACTCTCCTTCTTGGTCAAAGAGCCCTTACAATTAAACGGAAACCGCATGGAATATCATGCCGCTGCAAGATGCTGTGGTAGCCATGGTGGTTCAGTATGCCTTCAATTTTGAATAAATCCCAAGAGTCACCAGCAAAGCATTCCCACACCTCACACCTCCTCCTCCATGCTTTACGGTGGGAACCAGGCATGTAGAGTCCATCCGTTCTTCTTTTCTGCGTTGCACAAAGACACAGTGGTTGGAACCAAAAATCTCAAATTTGGACTCATCAGATCAAAGCACAGTTTTCCACTGGTCAAATGTCCATTCTTTGTGTTCTTTACCCCAAAAAAGTCTCTTCTGCTTGTTGCCTTTCTTTAGCAGTGGTTTCCTAGCCGATATCCAACCATGAAGGTCTGATTCACACAGTCTCCTTTTAACAGTTGTTGTAGAGATGTGCTGACCATGCAGAAAAGACTGAATATACTTGATACTCATACTTGGAACATATTTTTGTAGCTTGTCCTATCATGGAAATATAGAAGAGGATTAGGGCCATGAAGAAGGGGAAAAAAAGGGCATAAAAATACCGACATTAATCTCAAAATTCTGACTTTTTTCTCAGAATTCCAACTTTTTTCTCAGAGTTCTGACTTTAATCTCAGAATTCTGACTTTAATCTCAAAACTACGGAGGCCTGTGAGCTACTCCCTTCAGTTATGCTAGCATTTCGTAACTGTTACCAAACGTAAAACGTCTTTTAAAATGTACTTATGCTGTTGAAATATCAGGGTGAACTTCTGTAAATAACAAACAATCTCACGCAGTTTCAAACTGTGCATTTCTACACACTTTCTGTGTAGAAATGCACAGTTTGCTTGCAGCCCATTTACATTTATATACCTGATCATCTCATTTCTGGAGATTTAAAGATGTTTACGCTTCTGGGAATACTACTGGACTTATTTCTATCCGACAGATTGTGTTGTTTTCTAACTACGCGTGATTGTAAATAACGGCCACCGATGCTTATGTAGAATTTATTACAACATTTAGCTCTCAGGCTTCCTGTCACGTCACTTGTTATATCTTACTATTGTCTTATCGGCCAACAAACAGCACATGACGGTGCCCCATTTATAAATTATCTATTTTTATCAAATTTATTACCAGACCACACAGATTTGCTACCTTTACATTTGCATTAGTGTAAATGAGAAGCAGATCGCGGAAGTCACATGACACATGGGAGTAGCGCTGCGTATCCAAAGCAACCGTCATCTCTTCCTGGGAGAGTACAGACAGAAAAAAAATAGCCAAGTGTTGATTTTTTTAAATACATATAAACACCCACATTTGCAAAGCTAATGCCATGTCTGTCACTGCTGCTAATGTGTTTACAGAGAACAGAGAATATGTTTTTATTTTTTTGAGAGGTGTAGTTTTGAGAGTTAGGGACAATTTCAATGTAATGTCATTAGGTAGTTCTCCAAAATAAATCAGATAATGGACTTAATGTAGACCTGGGGGGTATTCCAGGAAGCATGTTTAAACTAGCCAGACTTTGAGCCTGAACTCTGGCTGAAATCCGCCTGAACTTGCTTACTCTGGGCATGTCGGTTCCAAAAGACCGGATATGAGTTGGCGTAATTACGCTCAACTTGGTAACCCTGGGTTAATGGGCGTGCACAGCAAGTATAAAGACATTCTCAATGGATCGCCGATTTCTGGAGTCACCATGGAAACGCGTGGTGAAAAAAAAAGAAAACGCTATACTTCAGTGAGACGGAGTCTGAGATTTTAATGACGGCGTATGAAGATTACACGTCCATCAAAAAAGTAACATGGCTGCATCATCAAAAGAAAGAGTTTCATATTACAAACTAAACAGTTAATGCTTAAAAGATTAAGGGAAAAAAAACGTATTTAATCCCACCCCTATTTTAATATGCATAAATTAACAATGATACATGGTTGCGATGTTATCAATTATAACCTCAATTGTTTCTATAGAAATCTATAAATAACATTTTTTGTTATTTTTGTTTTTGTATGAATTTATTTCAACCATAACACCTTTTATACCATATGAGTGAGTTTAAACAGGAGTTGTAAATAAAACAAGGGAAGAACTAACACATGCATTGCAAGTGACTGAATATTTGAAAAGGATACAAAAATAAATCAAATAATGAAAATGTAGTTGATTTAATACCTTTGATCTTAGGTTACTATCATTTGATGCATTTTTTATGCAAACACTGAAAATTAAAAGTAAGCAACTAAATAATATTAAAGCTACAAGTAGCATTTAGCGGGCCCGAGCACGTGCGACCGCCTGGCACGAGCGACCGCCCCGTGAGCAACGCCCTGCTCGAGCAATTCTCGTCGTTTTTTCTTGTCCATTCTGGAGCTCCAAGCTATTGTTAATACGACAGCAGCCTGGGGGGGGGGGGGGGGGGGGGGGGGGGGGCTGTAATCTGTTGCCTTAAGGGACAAAGACTTTTGCATATAGCATGAAAAAAATTCAAGCAATGATGATAATTGCTATCACTGTCCCTAAGGATGAGAACAATAGAACTCATTCAATTTCCACTACAATGTCTAGATGAGTGTCAGCTATGTCTGATAACTTGGCCAATTAGCTGGACCGGGATCTTGCAAAGTGCAGGTGGTTAACGTCCAGCGTGATGAGTCTGTGGACGGCAACAGTACAGCATAGCTTTTGGTTTCCACAAGAGAAGAACTACTGACACATCTGCCCTAACAGACAACTACAAGAGGAGTTGAAATGTATAACACGGTGAAGGAGTTTTTGTGCAGAAAAAGGTACAATTAGAAAAGCTGGTAGCAGTGACTGCAGATGGGACTCCTGCTATGATCAATAGACAAACAGGTTTCATCACTCACTGTAAAGCTGACCCAGACTTTCCAAAATGTCTGCATTACTGCTGCGTCATTCACCAGCAGGCCTTATGTGCAGAAGTGATTGGCTCTGGACATATAATGACTCTTATTCTGAAAATCGTAAACAACCTCAGCTGCAAAGGTTTACATAGCAGGGGTCCAGGCTGAGAGAGGCTTTGACATGTAAGATGTTAGATGTTAGAATGCCAGATGTTAGAATGACCAGTTCATTTTATATCTATGAAAATATTCAGGTAGCTATGGGACATGTTTAGCTATAGGTCTGTGAAAATTGGTGTCGATTGTTGAAACATAAGTTACCATAAAAAAATGTTTGTTTGGAGTCTAGACAGATTTAACACAGGTTTTTGGATGAAAAAGGATTTTTTATAAATCATCTGTTACACTTTTAAGTCTGAAAAAAATATGGAAGGCAGCAAACACAGATCCCTACCGTTTTTAATTTTTTTGTGCTGATATTTGAAAGATAAGTTATGCAAAAAAATAGGTGTTTGCAGTTTTGCCTAAAAAGACGTTTTCGGACCTTTTTGGATGAAATGTTGAATAAAAGTTCACCTGTAACTTCAATAATTCTGAATTTTTTTAGGAAGCAGTAGAACATAAATGCCTATGAAAGTTGAATTCTTGGTGCTGATAACCTAAACATAATTTATGCTAAAAATCTTTGTTCAGTCCAAAATTTCATTAAAAAAATCAAGTGATGAAGTTTCTCGTAGACCCTATAGTGTTACATATCAAAGCTGGAGGTTATTAAAGGCATCTAATTCTGAAATCTCAGCTTCCTGAGACAAACGGCTGATTTATAATAAATTTCTATTATTTGGGTGCACATAATCGACCACTTCCTGTTACGCAGGCACCGTCAGGTGTACACCCATGAAACTTTACATGATGAGAGAAGACCCTTCTGAGTATCTCCAGTTTTAATTTCATGCACATCGGACAAAGCAAAGAGAAAATACAGGGCAGAATGTGCCCCATGCAATAACTAGGTGGCGCTATAGAGCTCGTCCAAGATTGTCATATCCATGGGTTCAGAATAGAAGCTTCATCATATCCATTGAATTTCAGTGAGATTGGCCAAGGAATGTGCACGTGAGAGCAACTTTTGTGTGCATAGCGAGATGCCCAACTTTGCCGCTCTGTCACGACCACACCCCCGCATTGAAAGTTATGGTTTTTTGTCAGAGTAAACTTCAATGGCTTTTCAACAGGTGGACGTCATTTTCAGGTGTGTCGGCTCATCCTACTCGGAGTAGTGATGCTCCAAGTAAAACATGTCATTTCCTCTTGCCAGCAGGTGGCGCTACACTTTTTCCAGTTTTTTTCACTGCAGATGTGTTCAGAGTCAGACTACAATCATGTATATCAATTTTGGATCAGATTGGATTTTGCATGGCTGAGTAATGGCCATTTTTCTTTTCATGGCGTGTTTTCGAAACGACCTCCAATTTTGACGCGCCGCCATGGTCACAAACATCCATAAAAACTTAAAAGCTTCGCAATTTAACATCGGACATGTGTCTAGTTTACACAACCAAAGTTTGAAGTCATTACTCCAAAATCTCTAGGAGGAGTTTGTTCTAGAGCGAGGCCTGCAAATGTCCAAAATGAAGCAAAAATGACATATTGACCTCAATATATCAGACTTCCTGTGCGAGTGACAGGTGGGTCCTTTCAGACTTTTTTGTAAGTCTCCATCTGAAGAACATGCCCTGTAAAAATCAAGCTTGTACGTTAAAGCGTATGCGGGGCGTCGGGACAAAAGTCACTGTAGGTGGCGCTATCGAGCCGTTTTTGTGCGCCCATGCCAATCTCCTATAAAATACGAAATTTTTCGCGACTCCTGATGTGTGTGCCAAATTTGGTGAGTTTTGGGGTATGTTAAAGGCCTCAAAAAGGCGACTCTTCCGGTAGAATAATAATAATAATAATAATAATAATTAAAGCTACAAGTAGCATTTAGCGGGCCCGAGCACGTGCCACCGCCTGGCACGAGCGACCGCCCCGTGAGCAACGCCCTGCTCGAGCCATTCTCGTCGTTTTTTCTTGTCCATTCTGGAGCTCCAAGCTAATGTTAATATGACAGCAGCCTGTGGGGGGGGGGGGGGGGGGGGGACTATAATCTGTTGCCTTAAGGGACAAAGACTTATGCATATAGCATTAAAAAAAAATTCTTAAATCTAAGCCTCGTTTAGACCTGCTCATTTTCTCATCAAGTAGAAGAAGGTTTTTATCAGATTAAGAAACAAGCAATGATGATAATTGCTATCACTGTCCCTAAGGATGAGAACAATAGAACTCATTCAATTTTCACTACAATGTCTAGATGAGTGTCAGCTATGTCTGATAACTTGGCCAATTAGCTGGACCGGGATCTTACAAAGTGCAGGTGGTTTAACGTCCAGTGTGATGAGTCTGTGGACGGCAACAGTACAGCATAGCTTTTGGTTTCCACAAGAGAAGAATTCCTGACACATCTGCCCTAACAGACAACAACAAGAGGAGTTGAAATGTATAACACGGTGAAGGAGTTTTTGTGCAGAAAAAGGTACCATTAGAAAAGCTGGTAGCCATACCTGCAGACGGGGCTCCTGCTATGATTGACCGACAAACAGGTTTCATCACTCACTGTAAAGCTGACCAAGACTTTCCAAAATGTCTGCATTACTGCTGCTTCTTTCACCAGTAGGCCTTATGTGCAGAAGTGATTGGCTCTGGACATATAATGACTCCTATTGGGAAAATCATAAAAAACCTCAGCTGCAAAGCAAAACAGAACAGGATTTTTAAGGTGCTATTGGTGGAGATATCTGCTGAATATGGTGAATATGAATATGGTGAATCTGAACTTGTATTCTTGACTGACATTACTGGAAAACTAAACCACTTGATCTGCGAGCTGCAAGACATTGGCAAAACTATATTTTTTTATTGACCAGCCTGCCTGAGCCAGTGTTTTTCTTGTGGGGATCTTTTCTGCCAGGGCTTGCCAGCTTGGTCAGTGGATGTTGCTGCAGTTGTCTCCCTTGCTGGGACAGCTGGAGTTAAACACAGCAGCTCACGGCTGTGAAGTGGACCCCGTTGCTGTCCCAGTCTGGATGGGCACTGTGGTGATGTTCCAATGTTCAGGCTGGCTCCTGGTATGAAGAGATTCCCAAGTACCATTTCCTAACCGCAGAGCCAAGGATGTGTTTACATGTTTAGGTCAAAAATGTGATGAACAGCTTCATGTTGTCTATTGATGTAAGTTTAAACCTAAACATGTTTCCCTGTTACTAATCCAGTTGATGTGGTTCTCCATCTGTGTCTAGGTGATAGAAAAGCATTTTTTTATATTTAGAGCTCCAAGCAAACAAACAGTTGTCTATATAAGAGCTTTTACAATTGTGGACTTTTAGCCGGTCTCTGAATACATGTGACCAATGTATGGTGGATTTTCACAGACTTTGTTTAAAACTGAAGGTGACAGAGACTTTGGAGAAGTGGCTACATTGCTCTGGACTTCTTTGTTTCATCCACAGAAGAGTAAAATATGTGATTGATTTTGAAAAGCTGCTGAAAAATGTATCTTTTTAAAATTGCAATTTCTAATTTGGGTTTTACATTTTGTGTTCCATTTTTTGTGATTGTATTAGAAAGATTTGTTATTTATTTGGTGTTTAAAGGTGGTACATATTGTATATACACAATCTTCTTAGAGACATTTGCTATATGTTGTGTTTGTTGTCGTTGTAGTTTAATTTCTTTGGATGTATTGAAAGGAAATGAAAAGAAGTTGCAGCATTGATTAAAAAAGCATAAAAGAGACATTTACTGTCTGATGTTACATCTGTAGGAGTGTACTGAGGCTGGGTTTTGTTTTGGAGCACATTCATATATTTTGTTTGTAAAAAAAAAAAAGATAAAATATAAAGTTAATTGTATTTTGGATGAATAAAAAAGCAATGATTAGTGCTAAGGATGTATAAAAGACAAACAAAACAAAGGAAATTGCTGTAATTTAGTGTTGAACTAGGCTTTCTAACTGTTCTACTTTCTGTCTGCCACTCCTGGCTAATTTACATGTGAGCACACAGCCGGGGGTTGGGGGGGGGGGGGGGGGGCTAACTCCACTCCTGCAGCAGGGGAGACTGATGAAAAGCTTGAGGATGTAAGATTGAATAAATAAAATCCTAGAGTTGACCAGTTCATTTTATAAATGTAAATATTTTTTATTTTGGTGCTGATAAACTAAACAGAAGTTATGATAAAAATATTTGCTTGAGTCAAAATGTCCAAAAATTTGCTTTCAGCACAATAGGGGGATTAAGGTGGTTAAATGTTTCTCGTACGTATAGTGCTGCTTTTCAAACGTGGAGCTTTGTAAGACGCATCTAATTCTGAAATCTCAGCTTCCTGAGACAAACGGCTGATTTCCTATGAAGCTTGATTATATGATCATGCTTCATGATCATTTATGAACATATATAGCTCGTCCAAAATTGTCATATCCATGGGTTCAGAATGGAAGTTTCATCAAATCTATTTAATTTCAGTGAGATCAGACAAGGAATGTGAACGTGAGAGCAACATTTGTGCATGGCGAGATACCCAACTTCGCCGCTCTGTCACGACCACACCCCCGCGTTGAAAGATTTGTTTTTCATCAGAGTAAACTTCAATGGTTTTTCAACAGGTGGACGTCATTTTGAGGTGTGTTTGCTCATCCTACTTGGAGCAGTGATGCTCCAAGTAAAACATGTCATTTCCTGTTGCCAACAGGTGGCGCTACACCTGTTTCGGATTTTTCGACTGCAGATGTGTTCAAAGTCAGACTACAATCATGCACAACAAATTTGGATCAGATTAGATTATTTATGGCTGAGTAATGGCCATTTTTCTTTTCATGGCGTGATTTCGAAACGACCTCAAATTTTGACGCGCCGCCACGGTCACAAACATCCGTAAAAACTTAAAAGCTTCGCAATTTAAGATCGGACATGTGTTTAGTTTACAAAACCAAAGTTTGGAGTCATTGTTCAAAAATCTCTAGGAGGAGTTCGTTCTAGAACGAGGCCTGCAAATGACCAAAATACAGCAAAAATGACATATTGACACCAATATAGCAGACTTCCTGTGCGACTGACAGCTTGGTCCCAAGAGACTTTTTTGTAGGTTTCTATCTGATGAACATGTCCTGTAAAAATCAAGCTTGTATGTTAAAGAACATGCCGGGGCTCTCAAAAACAAACATGGTAGGTGGCGCTATTGAGCCGTTTTTTGTTCACCCTTGCAAGTGCTGTGTATCTAAGTTGGAGATATGTAAGAGGCCTCTCATTCTGAAATCTCAGCCTCGTGATACAAACGGCTGATTTTTTATGAATTTTTAATTATCTGACTGCAACGCAATCAACCACTTCCTGTTTGGCACTGGCTTGCGCAGGCACCGTCAGGTGTACACCCATGAAACTTTAGACGATGAGAGAAGACCCTTATGAGTATCTCCTGTTGTAATTTTATGAATGTCGGACAAAGCACAGAGAAAAGATAGGTCAGAATGTGACATAAAATGTATTTGTTAATATCTAGGTGGCGCTATGGAGCTCGTCCAAAATTGTCATATCCATTGGTTCAGAATGGAAGCCTCATCACCTCTATTGAATTTCAGTGAGATTGGACAAGGAATGTGCACGTGAGAGCAACTTTTGTGTGCATGGCGAGACGCCCAACTTCGCCGCTCTGTCACGACCACACCCCCGCATTGAAAGTTATGGCTTTTTATCAGAGTAAACATCAATGGCTTTTCAACAGGTGGACATCATTTTGAGGTGTGTCGGCTCATCCTACTTGGAGCAGTGATGCTCCAAGTAAAACATGTCATTTCCTTTTACCAGCAGGTGGCGCTACACCTGTTCTGGATTTTTCCACTTCTGATGTGGTCAGGGTCAGACTACAATCATGCATATCAATTTTGGATCAGATTGGATTTTGCATGGCTGAGTAATGGCCATTTTTCTTTTCATGGCGTGTTTTCAAAATGACCTCCATTTTCGACGCGCCGCCACGGTCACAAACATCCGTAAAAACTTAAAAGCTTCGCAATTTAACATCGGACATGTGTTTAGTTTACAAAACCAAAGTTTGGAGTCATTATTCACAAATCTCTAGGAGGAGTTCGTTCTAGAGCGAGGCCTGCAAATGTCCAAAATGGAGCAAAAATGACATATTGACCTCAATATATCAGACTTCCTGTGCGAGTGACAGGTGGGTCCTTTCAGACTTTTTTGTGGGTCTCCATCTGAAGAACATGCCCTGTAAAAATCAAGCTTGTACGTTAAAGCGTATGCGGGGCGTCGGGACAAAAGTCACTGTAGGTGGCGCTATCGAGCCATTTTTCTGCGCCCATGCCAATCTCCTATAAAATACGAAATTTTTCGCGACTCCTGATGTGTGTGCCAAATTTGGTGAGTTTTGGGGTATGTTAAAGGCCTCAAAAAGGCGACTCTTCCGGTAGAATAATAATAATAATAATAATTAAAGCTACAAGTAGCATTTAGCGGGCCCGAGCACGTGCGACCGCATGGCACGAGCGACCGCCCCTTGAGCAACGCCCTGCTCGAGCCATTCTCGTCGTTTTTTCTTGTCCATTCTGGAGCTCCAAGCTAATGTTAATACGACAGCAGCCTGGGGGGGGGGCTGTAATCTGTTGCCTTAAGGGACAAAGACTTTTGCATATAGCATGAAAAAAATTCAAGCAATGATGATAATTGCTATCACTGTCCCTAAGGATGAGAACAATAGAACTCATTCAATTTCCACTACAATGTCTAGATGAGTGTCAGCTATGTCTGATAACTTGGCCAATTAGCTGGACCGGGATCTTGCAAAGTGCAGGTGGTTAACGTCCAGTGTGATGAGTCTGTGGACGGCAACAGTACAGCATAGCTTTTGGTTTCCACAAGAGAAGAACTCCTGACACATCTGCCCTAACAGACAACTACAAGAGGAGTTGAAATGTATAACACGGTGAAGGAGTTTTTGTGCAGAAAAAGGTACAATTAGAAAAGCTGGTAGCAGTGACTGCAGATGGGACTCCTGCTATGATCAATAGACAAACAGGTTTCATCACTCACTGTAAAGCTGACCCAGACTTTCCAAAATGTCTGCATTACTGCTGCGTCATTCACCAGCAGGCCTTATGTGCAGAAGTGATTGGCTCTGGACATATAATGACTCTTATTCTGAAAATCGTAAACAACCTCAGCTGCAAAGCAAAACAGCACAGGATTTTTAAGGTGCTATTGGAGGAGATGTCTGTTGAATATGGTGAATATGAACATTGTGAATCTGAACTTGCATTCTTGACTGACATTACTGGAAAACTAAACCACTTGATCTGCGAGCTGCAAGACAATGGCAAAACTATTTTTTTTTGACCAGCCTGCCTGAGCCAGTGTTTTTCTTGTGGGGATCTTTTCTGCCAGGGCTTGTCAGCTTGGTCAGTGGATGTTGCTGCAGTTGTCTCCCTTGCTGGGACAGCTGGAGTTAAACACAGCAGCTCACGGCTCTGAAGTGGACCCCGTTGCTGTCCCAGTCTGGATGGGCACTGTGGCGATGTTCCAATGGCCAGGCTGGCTCCTGGTATAAAGAGATTCCCAAATGCCATTTCCTAACCGCAGAGCCAAGGATGTGTTTACATGTTTAGGTCAAAAATGTGATGGACAGCTTCATGTTGTCTATTGATGTAAGTTTAAACCTAAACATGCCACCCTGTTATTAATCCAGTTGATATGGTTCTCCATCTGTGTCTAGGTGATAGAAAAGCATTTTTTTTATATTTAGAGCTCTAAGCAAACAAACAGTTGTCTATATAAAAGAGCTTTTACAATTGTGCACTTTTAGCAGGTCTCTGAGTTCATGTGACCAATGTATGGTGGATTTTCACAGACCTTGTTTAAAACTGAAGGTGAGAGAGACTTAGAGAAATGGCTTCATTGTTCTGGAGTTCTTTGTTTCATCCACAGAAGAGTAGAATTGGTGATTGATTTTGAAAAGCTGCTGAAAAAAGTATCTTTTTCAAATTGCAATTTCTAACTTGGGTTTTACATTTTGTGTTCCATTTTTTGTGCTTTATTTGGGAAGCATTTGTTATTTGTTTGGTGTTTTTAAGGTTCTGCAAATATACACATCATTTTTTAGAGACATTTGTTATCAGTTGTGTTTGTTGATTTGTAGTTTAATTTCATTGGATGTATAGATGTCGTGTGGGGGGGAGGCTCAAGAGCAGGTAGGACCCAGGCGCAGAGACGGGAGGCAAACGGGTTCAGGGCAAGTGGGTTTATTTAACTAACAAAAAGCGCTGCAGAGCAGGATGACAAAACTAAAAACAAAAACTTACTGTGGCATGGCAAGGGACATGGACGCCAGACAAGAAGACGTGATCAACATGAGCAGAAGTTAATGGACCAGCACAGGAGGAAGGCAGAGACAAGACTTATATACAGACAGGGCAGACAAGACACAGGTGAACACGATTAGGGCAGATGGGGACCAAAGGAAGTAAAACTCAAGAAACATGACAAGACAGGAAACCTTTCAAAATAAAACAGGAAACAGAACCAAACAAGACAGAACAAGAACTAAAGCGAAAAACAAGACAACAAACTGAAACCATGACAATAGAAAGGAAAAGAAGTTCGAACATTGATTATAAAAAAGGATATAAGAGATAAAAAAAAAAGAAAAAGGAAAAGAAAAAAGATGGGATGGTGGGGCCTGTAAGTGGCACCGACAGTCCTTTGGTGGGCGGGGGGAGGGTCAGCTGGGGGAGTTGGGGTACTGTTCAGCAGGCTGACTGCAGTGGGGAAGAAGCTGTTCTTGTGGCGCGAGGTCCTGGTCCTGATGGACCGGAGCCTCTTGCCAGAAGGGAGGGGCCGAAAGAGATTATGTCCTGGATGAGAGGGGTTGGCTACAATCCTGGCTGCCCGCCTCCAGGTCCTGGAGATGTGCAGCTCCTGGAGAGACGGGAGGTGGCAGCCGATCACCTTCTCTGCTGAGTGGATGACGCGTTGCAGCTTGGCCTTGTCTCTGGCTGTGGCCGCAGCGAACCAGACTGTGATGGAGGACGTGAGGGTGGATTCGATGATGGCGGTGTAAAAGTCTACCAGCATCTTTTCAGGGAGGTGAAACTTCTTCAGCTGCCTCAGGAAGTACATCCTCTGCTGGACCTTCTTAGTGATGGAGCTGATGTTCTGCTCCCACTTGAGGTCCTGGCTGATGATGGTTCCCAGGAAGCAGAAGGACTCCACAGAGGTCACCGGGGAGTCACAGAGGATGACAGGGGGGAGGGGGGCTGGGGCCTTCCTGAAGTCCACTGTCATCTCCACTGTCTTCAGAGCATTAAGCTCTAGGTTGTTAGCGCTGCACTATGACACCAGCCTGGCTATTTCACTCCTGTAGGCCGACTCATCTCCGTCAGAGATGAGGCCGATGAGTGTGGTGTCGTCAGCAAACTTCAGGAGTTTGACAGACAGGTGACCAGCTGTGCAGCTGTTTGTGTACAGGGAGAGTAACAGGGGTGAAAGGACACAGCCCTGGGGGGATCCGGTGCTTGTGGTCCGAGTATCTGAGACGAGCTTCCCCAGCCTCACATACTGCTGTCTGTCCGTCAGGAAGTCTGTGATCCACCTGCAGGTGGAGTCAGGCACATTCATCTGGGAGAGTTTTTAATACTAAAGATGTATGAAAGA
This sequence comes from Oryzias latipes, assembly GCF_053564925.1. Lineage (NCBI taxonomy): Eukaryota > Metazoa > Chordata > Actinopteri > Beloniformes > Adrianichthyidae > Oryzias > Oryzias latipes. Next base: position 9,593,209 of record NC_136244.1, read on the forward strand.
CATACCGAAAAAATATGTCTTTCAGTGTTTAACTGGCTGTCTTTGGATTATGCATGCCTGAGTAATGGCCATTCTTACTCCTCATCTCTCTGTTCACTGCTTGCTAATTTACATAGGAGATGGGGTCCCAGCAGGAGGGGGCGGGGTTGTAACACGACTCCTTCAGCAGAGCCAGGCTGAGAGAGGCTTTGACATGTAAGATGTTAGATGTTAGAATGCTAGATGTTACAATGACCAGTTCATTTTATATCTATGAAAATATTCAGGGAGCTATGGGACATGTTCAGCTATAGGTTTGTGAAAATTGGTGTCGATTGTTGAAACATAAGTTACCATAAAAAAATGTTTGTTTGGAGTCTAGACAGATTTAACACAGGTTTTTGGATGAAAAAGGATTTTTTATAAATCATCTGTTACACTTTTAAGTCTGAAAAAAATATGGAAGGCAGCAAACACAGATCCCTACCGTTTTTAATTTTTTTGTGTTGATATTTGAAAGATAAGTTATGCAAAAAAATAGGTGTTTGCAGTTTTGCCTAAAAAGACGTTTTCGGACCTTTTTGGATGAAATGCTGTCTAAAAGTTCACCTGTAACTTCAATCATTCTGAATTTTTTTAGGAAAACTAAACCACTTCAACTGTGATCTGCAAGGCAATGGTAAAACTATATTTTTTATGGAACAGCCTGCAGTGTTTCTTGTGGGGATCTTTTCTGCCAGGGCTTGCCGGCTTGGTCGGTGGTTGTTGCTGTTACCAATCCAGTTGATATGGTTCTCCATCTGTGTCTAAGTGATATAATCAGAATCAGAATCGTTTATTGTCATTGTACATGGGGATACAATGAAATTGCAGCAGCCTTGGAGTGAAGGAGTTACATAAAATAAAAATAAAAATAGAATAGAAAAAGAAATACTGTATTTACAACTCTTAACAAAAAATGAACAATATGGACAGAAACTGTTAAATATTAAATATTTGTGAATAAAATAGAATGGAATTACATGAGTTGCTGTGAGCACAGCTTAATAAATATCAAGTTATTGCACAGTGACCCGGTTAGACAGTCAGGATATTGCACGCATTGTAGTAAAATTAGAGTGAGGTGTGGTTGGTGGACGTATGTGCATTCCGTATGATAATTGCCTGTGGAAAAAAGCTGTTTCTTAGTCTGTTTGTCCTGGTTCTGATGGACCTGTACCTCCTTCCAGAGGGCAGCAGTTCAAACAGAGGGAAAGCAGAATGGGTGGAGTTAGTGGTGATGCTAGTCACTCTGCTGAGGCAGCGAGACTGGTAAATGTCCTTCAGGGAGGGGAGGGGGCAGCCGATGATCCTCTGCGCTGTCTTTACCACTCTCTGGAGACTCTGCCGTTCTGCTTCAGTGCAGTGGGAAAACCACACTGTGATGCCATAGGACAGAATGCTCTCAATGGTTGAGCGGTAGAACGTTACCAGCAGCTCCTGGCTGACGTCGTTCCTCCTAAGTTTTCTCAGGAAGTGCAGGCGTTGCTGGGCCTTCCTGATGACAGTCATGGTGTTGTTAGACCACGTGAGGTCAGCAGAGATGGTGGTGCCCAGGAGGGTGAAGCTGTGGACCCTCTCCACACAGTTTCCATCGATGTAGAGTGGGGGTGGATCTGTTCTGTTTTTTCTGAAGTCCAGGATGATCTCCTTGGTCTTGGTGGTGTTCAGGATGAGGTTATTAGCCTGACACCACCTTGAGAGTTTCAGGACTTCGTCTCTGTAGGCCGTCTCGTCGTCCCCAGAGATCAGCCCCACCACAGTAGTGTCGTCTGCAAACTTCACCACGGTGTTGCTGGTGTGGGCTGGTCTGCAGTCTGCTGTGTACAGTGTGTACAGCAGAGGACTCAGCACACATCCCTGTGTGGAGCCTGTGCTCAGCGTCCGGGTGGAGGAGAGGTGGGGGTCAAGTTTGACTGTCTGTGGTCTGTTTGTCAGGAAGTCCTTGATCCACGTGCAGGTGAGTGGGTGGAGTCCTAGTTCAGACAGTTTGTTGACCAGAATGTCACTAATGATTGTGTTAAAGGCTGAGCTATAGTCCACAAAGAGCATCCTGGCGTAGGTGTCTCTGTGTTCCAGGTGGCTCAGCGCAGTGTGGAGGGTGATGGAAATGGCATCATCCGTTGATCTGTTTGCTTTGTAAGCAAACTGGTGGGGGACGAAGATTGGAGGGAGGGAGTCTTTGATGTGTCCCAGGAGCAGCCGCTCCAGACACTTTGTGATGACAGCAGTGAGTGCAACTGGGCGGAAGTCCGTGAGGAAGGCTGTGGATGAGGACTTTTTGGGTATCGGGATGATAGTGGATGACTTCAGGCAAGCAGGGATGAAAGCCTGAGCTAGCGACAGGTTGAAGATTTTTGTGAAGACCTGGGAGAGTTGATCGGCGCAGGCCAGCAGAACCTTTCCGGGAACTCCATCAGGTCCCGCCGCTTTCCTGGGGTTTACCCTGCTGAACATCCGTGCCATCCGTGCCACGTCCATAAAGGCATTGTTTTTATATTTAGAGCTCTAAGCAACCAAACAGTTGTCTATATAAAAGAGCTTTTACAATTGTGCACTTTTAGCAGGCTGAAAAAATTATCTTTTTAAAATTGCCATTTCAAATTTGGGTTTTAAATTTTGTGTTCCATTTTTCTGTGCTTGTATTGGAAGGATTTGTTATTATTTTGTTTAAAAGTGCTACATATTGTATATACACATAATTTATTTAGAGAAATTTGCTATAGGTTGTGTTTTTTGGTTTTGTAGTTTAATTTCATTGGATTTATATTAAGGAAAAGAAGTAGCAGCATTGATTAAAAAAGGATAAAAGAGACATTTACTGTCTAAGTCTTATGTTACATCTGTAGAACTGTACTGAGAGTTGGGTTTTGTTTTGGAGGACATTCATATGTTTTGTTTGTAAAAAAAAAAAGATAAAATATTAAGTTAATTGCATTTTACATGACTAGAAAAGCAATGATTATTCATAAAAATCTATGAAAGACATACAAAACAAATGAAAAAGCAGTCTGCCCTCCCTCTTGTGTCTAAACTATTGTCACCTCACTTCTGGGTTAGTTAGCATATGAAGAGGCAGCTGGTGTTTGTGTGTGTGTGTGGGGGGGGGGGTGAAATTTGACTCCAGCAACAGGGCAGATTGAGGAGCAGGCTGCAGCATGAGGAAAAGACTGATGCATGTAAGAGGAAATGACATCCTACAGTTGACCAGTTCATTTTATATCTGTAAAGAATATTCAAGAAGTATTTAGACATGTTCAGCTATATGCGTGTGAACCTTGGTGTGGATATTTGAAGCATAAGTAATTTTAAAACACACTTGTTTGGAGTCCAGACGGAAAAAGCACAGGTTTTGGGATGAATCAGGATTTTTTTTAAATCATCTGTTTCACCTGGACTTCTGAAAAAAATATGGAAGGCAGCAAACACAGATCCCTACATTTAAAAAAATAAATGGTGTTGATATATGATGATTAAGTTATGAAAAAAAATAGGTGTTTGTAGTTTTGCCTAAAAAGACGTTTTCGGACCTTTTTGGATGTAATGCTCTCTAAGATGTCACCTGTAACTTCAATCATTCTGAATTTTTTTAGGAAGCAGTAGCACATAAATGCCTATTCTAGTGTAGTCTTTGGTGCTGATAACCTAAACAGAATTTATGCTAAAAATCTTTGTTCAGTCCAAAATTGCATAGGAAAAAAAGAGGTATGAAGTTTCTCATAGACCCTATTGTGTTACATATCAAAGCTGGAGGTTATTAAAGGCATCTAATTCTGAAATCTCAGCTTCCTGAGACAAACGGCTGATTTATAATAAATTTCTATTATTTGGGTGCACATAATCGACCACTTCCTGTTACGCAGGCACCGTCAGGTGTACACCCATGAAACTTCAGATTATGAGAGAGGACCCTTCTGAGTATCTCCAGTTTTAATTTCATGCACATCGGACAAAGCAAAGAGAAAATACAGGGCAGAATGTGCCCAATGCAATAACTAGGTGGCGCTATAGAGCTCGTCCAAGATTGTCATATCCATGGGTTCAGAATAGAAGCCTCATCATATCCATTGAATTTCAGTGAGATTGGACAAGGAATGTGCACGTGAGAGCAACTTTTGTGTGCATGGCGAGACGCCCAACTTTGCCGCTCTGTCACGACCACACCCCCGCATTGAAAGTTATGGTTTTTTGTCAGGGTAAACTTCAATGGCTTTTCAACAGGTGGACGTCATTTTCAGGTGTGTCGGCTCATCCTACTCGGAGCAGTGATGCTCCAAGTAAAACATGTCATTTCCTCTTGCCAGCAGGTGGCGCTACACCTTTTCCAGATTTTTTCACTGCTGATGTGTTCAGAGTCAGACTACAATCATGCACATCAATTTTGGATCAGATTGGATTTTGCATGGCTGAGTAATGGCCATTTTTCTTTTCATGGCGTGTTTTCAAAATGACCTCCAAGTTCGACGCGCCGCCACGGTCACAAACATCCGTAATACCTTTAAAGCTTCGCAATTTAACATCGGACATGGGTCTAGTTTACAAAATTAAAGTTTGGAGTCATTATTCATAAATCTCTAGGAGGAGTTCGTTCTAGAAGGAGGCCTACAAATGTCCAAAATAGAGCAAAAATGACATATTGACACCAATATAGCAGACTTCCTGTGCGACTGACAGCTTGGTACCAAGAGACTTTTTTGTAGGTTTCTATCTGATGAACATGTCCTGAAAAGATCAAGCTTGTATGTCAAAGCATATGCGGGGGCTCGGGACAAATGTCACTTAAGGTGGCGCTGTCGAGCCGTTTTTTTGCGCCCATGCCAATCTCCTGTAAAATACGAAATTTTTCGCGACTCCTGATGTGTGTGCCAAATTTGGTGAGTTTTTGGGTATGTTAAAGGCCTCAAAAAGGCGACTCTTCCGTCGGAAGAAAAAGAATAATAATAATTAAAGCTACAAGTAGCATTTAGCGGGCCCGAGCACGTGCGACCGCATGGCACGAGCGACCGCCCCGTGAGCAACACCCTGCTCGAGCCATTCTCGTCGTTTTTTCTTGTCCATTCTGGAGCTCCAAGCTATTGTTAATACGACAGCAGCCTGGGGGGGGGGGGGGGGGGGGCTGTAATCTGTTGCCTTAAGGGACAAAGACTTTTGCATATAGCATGAAAAAAATTCAAGCAATGATGATAATTGCTATCACTGTCCCTAAGGATGAGAACAATAGAACTCATTCAATTTCCACTACAATGTCTAGATGAGTGTCAGCTATGTCTGATAACTTGGCCAATTAGCTGGACCGGGATCTTGCAAAGTGCAGGTGGTTAACGTCCAGTGTGATGAGTCTGTGGACGGCAACAGTACAGCATAGCTTTTGGTTTCCACAAGAGAAGAACTCCTGACACATCTGCCCTAACAGACAATTACAAGAGGAGTTGAAATGTATAACACGGTGAAGGAGTTTTTGTGCAGAAAAAGGTACAATTAGAAAAGCTGGTAGCAGTGACTGCAGATGGGACTCCTGCTATGATCAATAGACAAACAGGTTTCATCACTCACTGTAAAGCTGACCCAGACTTTCCAAAATGTCTGCATTACTGCTGCGTCATTCACCAGCAGGCCTTATGTGCAGAAGTGATTGGCTCTGGACATATAATGACTCTTATTCTGAAAATCGTAAACAACCTCAGCTGCAAAGCTAAACAGCACAGGATTTTTAAGGTGCTATTGGAGGAGATGTCTGTTGAATATGGTGAATATGAACATTGTGAATCTGAACTTGCATTCTTGACTGACATTACTGGAAAACTAAACCACTTGATCTGCGAGCTGCAAGACAATGGCAAAACTATTTTTTTTTGACCAGCCTGCCTGAGCCAGTGTTTTTCTTGTGGGGATCTTTTCTGCCAGGGCTTGTCAGCTTGGTCAGTGGATGTTGCTGCAGTTGTCTACCTTGCTGGGACAGCTGGAGTTAAACACAGCAGCTCACGGCTCTGAAGTGGACCCCGTTGCTGTCCCAGTCTGGATGGGCACTGTGGCGATGTTCCAATGGCCAGGCTGGCTCCTGGTATAAAGAGATTCCCAAATACCATTTCCTAACCGCAGAGCCAAGGATGTGTTTACATGTTTAGGTCAAAAATGTGATGGACAGCTTCATTTTGTCTAAACATGCCACCCTGTTATTAATCCAGTTGATATGGTTCTCCATCTGTGTCTAGGTGATAGAAAAGCATTTTTTTTTATATTTAGAGCTCTAAGCAAACAAACAGTTGTCTATATAAAAGAGCTTTTACAATTGTGCACTTTTAGCAGGTCTCTGAGTTCATGTGACCAATGTATGGTGGATTTTCACAGACCTTGTTTAAAACTGAAGGTGAGAGAGACTTAGAGAAATGGCTTCATTGTTCTGGAGTTCTTTGTTTCATCCACAGAAGAGTAGAATTGGTGATTGATTTTGAAAAGCTGCTGAAAAAAGTATCTTTTTCAAATTGCAATTTCTAACTTGGGTTTTACATTTTGTGTTCCATTTTTTGTGCTTTAATTGGGAAGCATTTGTTATTTGTTTGGTGTTTTTAAGGTTCTGCAAATATACACATCATTTTTTAGAGACATTTGTTATCAGTTGTGTTTGTTGATTTGTAGTTTAATTTCATTGGATGTATAGATGTCGTGTGGGGGGGAGGCTCGAGAGCAGGTAGGACCCAGGCGCAGAGACGGGAGGCAAACGGGTTCAGGGCAAGTGGGTTTATTTAACTAACAAAAAGCGCTGCAGAGCAGGATGACAAAACTAAAAACAAAAACTTACTGTGGCATGGCAAGGGACATGGACGCCAGACAAGAAGACGTGATCAACATGAGCAGAAGTTAATGGACCAGCACAGGAGGAAGGCAGAGACAAGACTTATATACAGACAGGGCAGACAAGACACAGGTGAACACGATTAGGGCAGATGGGGACCAAAGGAAGTAAAACTCAAGAAACATGACAAGACAGGAAACCTTTCAAAATAAAACAGGAAACAGAACCAAACAAGACAGAACAAGAACTAAAGCGAAAAAAAAGACAACAAACTGAAACCATGACAATAGAAAGGAAAAGAAGTTCAAACATTGATTATAAAAAAGGATATAAGAGATAAAAAAAAAAGAAAAAGGAAAAGAAAAAAGATAAAATATTGATTTAATTGCATTTTGAATGAATAAAAAACAATGATTAATAGAATCAGAATCAGAATCAGAAATCAGAAAAAGTTTTATTGCCAGGTTCAGTAGAGCGCACTTTACAAAACGAGGAATTTGACTTGGTGTATAGTGCAATTAAGAATAAGTTAAAAATTAAGTTAACAACAACAACACACTATATACAGTAGAGTAAGGTGAATTAAAGTGGGAGCACAGATGGGCTGGGATGGTGGGGCCTGTAAGTGGCACCGACAGTCCTTTGGTGGGCGGGGGGGGGAGGGGGGGTCACCTGGGGGAGTTGGGGTACTGTTCAGCAGGCTGACTGCAGTGGGGAAGAAGCTGTTCTTGTGGCGCGAGGTCCTGATGGACCGGAGCCTCTTGCCAGAAGGGAGGGGCCGAAAGAGATTATGTCCTGGATGAGAGGGGTTGGCTACAATCCTGGCTGCCCGCCTCCAGGTCCTGGAGATGTGCAGCTCCTGGAGAGACGGGAGGTGGCAGCCGATCACCTTCTCTGCTGAGTGGATGACGCGTTGCAGCTTGGCCTTGTCTCTGGCCGTGGCCGCAGCGAACCAGACTGTGATGGAGGACGTGAGGGTGGATTCGATGATGGCGGTGTAAAAGTCTACCAGCATCTTTTCAGGGAGGTGAAACTTCTTCAGCTGCCTCAGGAAGTACATCCTCTGCTGGACCTTCTTAGTGATGGAGCTGATGTTCTGCTCCCACTTGAGGTCCTGGCTGATGATGGTTCCCAGGAAGCAGAAGGACTCCACAGAGGTCACCGGGGAGTCACAGAGGATGACAGGGGGGAGGGGGGCTGGGGCCTTCCTGAAGTCCACTGTCATCTCCACTGTCTTCAGAGCATTAAGCTCCAGGTTGTTAGCGCTGCACTATGACACCAGCCTGGCTATTTCACTCCTGTAGGCCGACTCATCTCCGTCAGAGATGAGGCCGATGAGTGTGGTGTCGTCAGCAAACTTCAGGAGTTTGACAGACAGGTGACCAGCTGTGCAGCTGTTTGTGTACAGGGAGAGTAACAGGGGTGAAAGGACACAGCCCTGGGGGGATCCGGTGCTTGTGGTCCGAGTATCTGAGACGAGCTTCCCCAGCCTCACATACTGCTGTCTGTCCGTCAGGAAGTCTGTGATCCACCTGCAGGTGGAGTCAGGCACATTCATCTTGGAGAGTTTTTAATACTAAAGATGTATGAAAGACACACCGAAAAAATATGTCTTTCAGTGTTTAACTGGCTGTCTTTGGATTATGCATGCCTGAGTAATGACCATTCTTACTCCTCATCTCTCTGTTCACTGCTTGCTAATTTACATAGCAGGGGTCCCAGCAGGAGGGGGCGGGGTTGTAACACGACTCCTTCAGCAGAGCCAGGCTGAGAGAGGCTTTGACATGTAAGATGTTAGATGTTAGAATGCCAGATGTTAGAATGACCAGTTCATTTTATATCTATATAAATATTCAGGTAGCTATGGGACATGTTCAGCTTTAGGTCTGTGAAAATTGGTGTCGATTGTTGAAACATAAGTTACCATAAAAAAATGTTTGTTTGGAGTCTAGACAGATTTAACACAGGTTTTTGGATGAAAAGGATTTTTTATAAATCATCTGTTACACTTTTAAGTCTGAAAAAAATATGGAAGGCAGCAAACACAGATCCCTACCGTTTTTAATTTTTTTGTGCTGATATTTGAAAGATAAGTTATGCAAAAAAATAGGTGTTTGCAGTTTTGCCTAAAAAGACGTTTTCGGACCTTTTTGGATGTAATGCTCTCTAAGATGTCACCTGTAACTTCAATCATTCTGAATTTTTTTAGGAAGCAGTAGCACATAAATGCCTATGAAAGTTGAATTCTTGGTGCTGATAACCTAAACAGAATTTATGCTAAAAATCTTTGTTCAGTCCAAAATTTCATTAAAAAAATCAAGTGATGAAGTTTCTCGTAGACCCTATAGTGTTACATATCAAAGCTGGAGGTTATTAAAGGCATCTAATTCTGAAATCTCAGCTTCCTGAGACAAACGGCTGATTTATAATAAATTTCTATTATTTGGGTGCACATAATCGACCACTTCCTGTTACGCAGGCACCGTCAGGTGTACACCCATGAAACTTTACATGATGAGAGAGGACCCTTCTGAGTATCTCCAGTTTTAATTTCATGCACATCGGACAAAGCAAAGAGAAAATACAGGGCAGAATGTGCCCAATGCAATAACTAGGTGGCGCTATAGAGCTCGTCCAAGATTGTCATATCCATGGGTTCAGAATAGAAGCTTCATCATATCCATTGAATTTCAGTGAGATTGGACAAGGAATGTGCACGTGAGAGCAACTTTTGTGTGCATAGCGAGATGCCCAACTTTGCCGCTCTGTCACGACCACACCCCCGCATTGAAAGTTATGGTTTTTTGTCAGAGTAAACTTCAATGGCTTTTCAACAGGTGGACGTCATTTTCAGGTGTGTCGGCTCATCCTACTCGGAGCAGTGATGCTCCAAGTCAAACATGTCATTTCCTCTTGCCAGCAGGTGGCGCTACACTTTTTCCAGATTCTTTCACTGCAGATGTGTTCAGAGTCAGACTACAATCATGCATATCAATTTTTGATCAGATTGGATTATGCATGGCTGAGTAATGGCCATTTTTCTTTTCATGGCGTGTTTTCGAAACAACGTCGAATTTCTACGCGCCGCCACGGTCACAAACTTCTGTAAAAACTTAAAAGCTTTGCAATTTAACATCGGACATGTGTCTAGTTTACAAAACCAAAGTTTGGAGTCATTATTCACAAATCTCTAGGAGGAGTTCGTTCTAGAAGGAGGCCTGCAAATGTCCAAAATAGAGCAAAAATGACATATTGACATCAATATAGCAGACTTCCTGTGCGACTGACAGCTTGGTACCTACAGACTTTTTTGTAGGTCTCCATCTGATGAACATGCCCTGAAAAAATCAAGCTTGTACGTTAAAGCGTATGCGGGGCGTCGGGACAAAAGTCAGTGTAGGTGGCGCTGTCGAGCCATTTTTGCGCACCCATGCCAATTTCTCATAAAATACGAAATTTTTCGCGACCCCTGATGTGTGTGCCAAATTTGGTGAGTTTTGGGGTATGTTAAAGGCCTCAAAAATGCGATTCTTCCGGCAGAAGAAAAATAATAATAATAATAATAAACCTAACAGATACAATAGGGTCCTTGCACTCCGTGCTCGGGCCCTAATAACTCTTACAGATACAATAGGGTCCTTGCACTCCGTGCTCGGGCCCTAATAATAACTCTTACAGATACAATAGGGTCCTTGCACTCCGTGCTCGGGCCCTAATAATAATAAACATTCGAATTACAATAGGGTCCTTGCACTCCGTGCTCGGGCCCTAATAAACATTCGAATTACAATAGGGTCCTTGCACTCCGTGCTCGGGCCCTAAAAAGAAATGTGTTTAATTATCTATATTCCTTTAAATTTCACAGAAGGAATAGGAGACCGGGATAGGTTCCGGCAGCCCCATGACCACAAAAGGGACAACATGGTTTAGAAGATGAATGAAAAATGAGAAGAAATGAAGTCAAATTAGAAAGAAAAAGGTGTTAGTTATCTGCAGGTATTCTCAAATACGTCCGATCGCACATATAAATAAGAAAAAAGAGAGAAAAAAAATCAAGATTACTTAACAGCAGGGATAGCAACAGACAAAAAAAATTAAAGTCAAATAAAATGTATAAAATGGAACAGAATGAAATAAAACTTGATTGATTCCATAACGGCTAAATTATCTTGTTGCCATAGCTCCATTTGAAACGGCCGATAAATTAAAAAAAAAAAACGAACATAAACGTGCTTAAAATATTAACAAGAACAAGTGTCTAAGAGGCAATGTAGAGTCATCTGAGCATCTGATAGTAATACAAATCAGCCAAACACTTCTTTTCTGCAATGACGTGTTTCAGACTCATTTAGAAGGGATGTGAAGTGCCAATTCTGCATCCTCCAAAGCACAGACTTCACTGTCAATCTGCACAAAAGAAAACTCAAATAGTTTAAAAAGTAGTTAATGAGTGAAGGAATTTATATTTTTGGTCATTTCATTAGGGTTTTCAGTCTTACTTTTTATTACATTGTAGTTTAGTCATGTGTGTGTACTTTAACGTCCTTTGAACTTTGAAGAAGCTTCCTTAAGTTGCATATGTGAGAAGGTTTTGACTTCAGCTCCAAGCTCACCCCCCTGCAGGGGCACTTCTAAGGCCATTTGGAAGGCTGGGCTGTAGGTCTGACATGTACCATAAATTACCATCTCTGGGACTGATTGTAGCTATGGGAACTTCTCCAGGCGTGAGTTCACGTGTGGAGAACAAAGCTCTAGGATAGACTCCCTGCGGTGAAAGTTCCTGACACCTGTGGAGGACCAAATGGGAAGCAGAGACCAGATGCTGTGATTCCAAGTATGGACTGAAGGAAGTGGGCGGGCTCCTCTGTCAGCCAATCCGAGCGGCCAGAAGTGGAGATTCGGCAACCATCTTGCTTCCGGGGGAAGAGATTCTGACCACATGTTTAAAAGTCTGCACTCAAGGAAGTTTATTTGTCCCCAGACAAGCTGCATGTAAATTCAAATGTAACTTCTTACGTTTTGCAGGCATTGGATTCGGCCAGATTGATCTGTTTTATTTTGTTTAGAGCTCTTTGTTAGGGACAATAAAAACTCTTAATTTTATTCCGTTCGCATTTTCTGGTCATTCTCCCGACTTAAGAACACGCATGGAAGAAATCTCAAAGCAACAGATTTCTCTTTCCTTCATGAGTTTAATTTGATGTCACAGTAAACATATAGGAAAAAAAAAGTCTAGTAATATTTTCAAAAGCGAAATTAAAAAAGTAATAACTGGGGCTTCTTTATTTGCTGTGTGCAAACATTTGACATATATGTACTTGTTGCCCATTTAAATGCCCACTAAAACTGGACAACTGTGGTTAATCAGGTGAATCCGAACTGACCATGAAAATGCAGCTGAGAGAAAATAGTAGACTACAAAGAGTCAATCATCTGATTCTGCAGAACTATGTATGTCAGGGGTCTCAAACTCACGGCCCGCAGGCTATTTGCGGCCCCCAAGATGATATTTTGCTATCCCAGCCTTCATGTGAAAATATAATGTTAATGCGGCCCTCCAGTCTGTATGAATGACACTTTTTCATTTTTTTTTCCATGCGCGGAGCTGACCAACCAGTGGGGTATATGACTCTTGGGGGCATGACATTGAAAGCAGGGGAACATTTAAGGCAGGAAACCTGACAGCCCCCTCCCTGGACCATAAATGAGGATAATTGATTAGTTTCAAGCATTACAGTCAAAGCAATAAAGAATTCACAGAGATGTATCAAACTCATTACAGAAATGATTAAATAAGTAAAATATATTTTGTAGTTCATAAAAGTCTTTATGCGTTTTATGTACATTTGAGCTCATATTGTGACTTTTCTTGCAGTTACAAACCCTAAAGAAGTCCTGCACCGTTACCAAACTCTGCTGAAGGAATTTTGACGGACAAAATAATCTGTTCTTTGGAATGCTCCTTTTTACTGTTTTGTACTTAAAACAAATGTCATTGTGATGAAACTTTTGTATGCTGCAGAAGTGTATCATTAAAGATTGTTGTTTTCACTGCTGTCTTGTTTCTCTTTATATTTGCCACATGTTACAAGAAGTAATCAGGCCAGAATATGTTTTTACAATTCAGTTACTTTACCTTTACCAACAAGTTAGCATTGTCTCATTTGGTGAGGTCAGAAGACCAAGTGTGTATGTACACTGTACGGGAAGGTAATACGTGAACATACCCAGCATTTACTACTGAAAGTACCATGTAATAGAGTGCAAATAGGGCTGACTTTCTTTTACAGTACAGTTTCATTGTACCTAAGGGCTAAGTACCAAGTAATATTCAAGTGAACATACCCAGTATTTAGTAATGAAAGTACCATGTAGTTGAGTCGAAATAGGGCTGACTTTCTTTTACAGTCGAGTTTCAGTGTACTTAAAGGGTAGTTTCTGTGGTGAATACATGGTAAATACTTTGAAACATACGAGTGCAGACTTAAATTCAAGATACTTTATTTGTACTTACCTTGTTCATACATGTGGAAAATACCACCAAAGACACCTATGAACAACATGTAAATACCCAGTAAGAATATTATAAAGACCCAGTATGTACCACATAGGTATGAACCAAATAGTACCACATAAATACACCGTAAGTACCATGTAAGTACAGAGTAGACACAAAAAAGTACCATTTAAGTACCCCGTAAGTCCCATAAAAGGTACCATCTAAACACCCTGTAAGTACCCAGTAAATTTCATAAAAAGTACCACGTAAATACCCTGTAAGTACCCAGTCATTACACAATAAGTACCATGTAAATACCACTTAAGTACACTGTATGTACTGTACTGTAAAAGAAAGCGTTACCCTTTCTTTTTTAGAACGTATTTATTGGCTCCTAATTTTCTAAATACATGCATGTCCCACACCTACATGCGTGATAGCTAACTTTTGTCTTAGACACACTGAAAATACGCGGGGAAAATGCAACGATAGACGTGTTTGAGATGAAGCAGCGCCGCACCTGGATCGTTAGGGAGACCGGGGGGGGGGGGGGGGGGGGGGTAGATGACGGTGAAGCTGCAGCGAGACTGAAGGACAAGAGAAAGTTAGAGTTGTCCTTAATATTCAATTTAGTTTTAATCTGCCTCTCCCCCTTAGTATGATCTGTGATATTATTTCTTTTTTATTTATTTTAATTATTTTAATGTTTTGTAATTATGTAGCCTTTTTTAATCAATTGGTATTTTTAATTATTTTAATTGATCACTCAACTACAAAAACCCATCAGGACACATGTCCCATAATGCATTGTTTTGTAGTCAATTGGCGGCTTGCAGTCAGTGCAGTATTACATTTCCAGCTGCGTTCGCTCAGGTTGGCGCCTTGCTCCCGCCCCTTTCTGGTGATATTTTTGTGATGATTGACAGGTGATGTTTGACCAAAAGCAAAAATATACGTCTCACACCAGGTGATCTGCGCAGCGTTTCATCCACTTGGGTTATCTCAAACATGCTTTTTGTGCATCTTGGCTGCACTTATTTGGTGTCACCAAGATGAACTTCCATCCGTTTTTTATAAAAAATATGGGAGTGGGTGACCGGCTGCTCTACAATAACTTGTGATCTGGGTTTAAATGTGCAAAAGTCATAAGAAAGAAAATCCAAAAATGGTTACTGAATTTTGTTTCTCCTTTACTGATTTGTGTATTAAAAAGTAAACTTAAAAAAAGAAATTCAACACAGACTCAAAATTGGGAGCACATCCTCTCTGACGTCTCCACCTTCAATTTCAATAAGTCCAAGTCCAGTCCAGATTTACTGTCAATCATTTTCATCCACACTGAGGGTCTCAGCTGTTTGGGAGGAAGTGCTGCCAAGTGTCCATCAGTGAGAAGTAAACCAGATGAGCCGTGTTCAGAACAACCCATTGATAGAGGTTACAGAACTGTAGAATTGGAGTCTTCTTTTGTGTTTAATAGTTATAATTCAACAGATATAGAAGACTAATTAAACAGAAATGTGTTACTGATTTATTTACTTATTGATTTTTTTTATTTGCGATTTTATTTGAATGAGAGTTTTATGAGTACATTTTGTACAGAAAACAGTTAATAATAGAGTATAGTAATAGTATAGTACATGTTCCAGATGTATTGGCTCTCAGACACTCACAAGTTGCGTGCGCGTGTGTGTGTGCGTTGAAGTTGCGGCCCTCCCTCAGCTAGACCCTGCTTTCAGTGGCCCCCAGGTAAACTGAGTTTGA
This sequence comes from Oryzias latipes, assembly GCF_053564925.1. Classification (NCBI taxonomy): domain Eukaryota; kingdom Metazoa; phylum Chordata; class Actinopteri; order Beloniformes; family Adrianichthyidae; genus Oryzias; species Oryzias latipes. The sequence goes on from NC_136244.1 coordinate 9,608,280, forward strand.
GACCCCTGATGTATGTTATGGCGCAACGGTCAAACTTCCCGGTACTTCTAAAACCCCTGTCCTGTAAAAAAAAGAAACTTAATGTGCTAATACGCTTTGAAAATAGTCACATGTTGCTGCGGTTCTTTGTTCCACGAAGAAGAAATGCCGGTTGCCGTGGATACGCAACGCTACTCTGATGTGTCACGTGACTTCCACCTCCTGAGATTTATTTAAACTCGCGCAAATGGAGATCAAGATCAGTTATTGTGGGCAGAACTGTTGCATTTCTGAGAGATGATGGGTGGCTGCCCATCAAAGTGATTAATCCTTTTGAAAAACCTTTCACTATAAAAAGAAATGCTAAGTTAGTGGATGTATATTCTTGTGGCGCATTGGAACGTTTCAGTGAGCCCAAAGTGATCAATCCCCCTCAGTCTGTCATCAAGCAGAATGTGCAAGTACCAACAAGAGCATCAAACTGTTGCCAAGTCGCGCAGTTTGGTCACTGATGTGTCCAGCCTTCCTGATCATCAGCAGCTTGAAGAGTCAAGTAGTCAGATTGACCCACTGCATTCCCCCACTGTACAACTTGGGACCGTCAGACATTGACATTGACTCATGTGAGGTGTCGCTGGCTTCTAAAGAGAGACTTGTTAACCTTATTGTTGAGCACCAGTCCATCTTTTCAAGGGACAAGTTGGACTGTGGGAAATCTTTAGGCTGCCTCCATCGAATAAGAGTTGTGGATGCGAGTCCCTTTCGACTGCCATGCAGGCGCATACCTCCCACTCAATATGACAAATTACGGAAAGTTTTGAATGAGATGGAGGAAAAGGACATCATAAGAAAATCCAGCAGTGAGTTTGCATCTCCCTTGGTGTTGGTTTGGAAGAAGTCAGGAGACTTGAAGTTCTGCAATGATTTCTCACTTCCACATCCATCTGATGCTCTGGCTTTCTTTTCCACAATGGACCTCATGTCAGGCTATTATAATGTTGAAGTGCATGAAGACGATAGGAAGTACACAGCATTTATATCACCGTTTGGACTCTATGAATACAACAGGATGCCACAGGGGCTATGCAATAGTCCAGCATCATTTATGAGAATGATGTTGAGAGTGTTCGGTGACCAAAATTTCTTCAGCCTTCTTTGTTATTTAGAAGATGTCCTAGTGTTTGCCCCCACAGAATCTTTGGCTCTAGAACGGTTGGAAATGGAGTTTCAGCGACTCAAAGCAAACGATCTGAAGTTAGCACCAAGGAAATGCCATTTCTTATGGCGATCTGTGAAAATTTTAGCGCACATTATTGATTCAGATGGCATTCGTTCTGACCCAGAAATGATTGCTGCCATTACATCTCTGACAGAATCTGACCTCTTGGAGGATTGCACGGAGGTGCCTTCTCAGTGGAAGATACGATCGTTGCTGGGCATGGTTGGATTTTACCAGCATGCCATTGAAGGGTGTTCTTCCATAGCCAAATCCCTGTTTGGGCTTGTGTCAGGCAAGAAAGGTCCTCGTGGTGTGAAAAAGAAACAGAAACAAGTGCAAGTTAAACTAAAATCTGGTGACTAGAGAGATGAATGTAAAGGTGCTTTTTGTCAGCTAAAGCAAATGCTGTTGGATGAAGTTCTTCTAGCCCATCCTGATTTTGGCAGACCCTTTCTACTTTCAGTAGATGCATCCACCAGTGGTCTGGGCGCAGTCTTGTCACAGGTTCCCAAAGGTGAGTCAATTGCTAGGCCGATAGCTTTTGTGAGTAAGTCCTTCAGCTATGCACAGTCCAGATATCCAGCACACCGGTTGGAATTCTTTGCTTTGAAATGGGCTGTGTGTGATAAATTCCATCATTGGTTGAGGGGTCACAAGTTCACGGTTTAGACTGACTACAACCCTTTAACGTACATACTGTCTAAAGCTCGCCTTGATGCATGTGAAGAGGTGGATTGCCAAGTTAGCACCCTTCCGATTTGACATCAAATACATACCAGGACCTAAAAATGTTGTTGCTGATGCAATGAGTCGCGAACCATTCACCGCAGCACATCTAAGCGTTTAACCAGAATCGCAGATGAGGATCTTCTGGCAGAAGCAGCTGCTGTTTGTGCACATGGGATCCAAGAGGCTTTTCGCTGCTCTGCCCATCCAGGTGACAGAGATCCACAAAGAGATCAGTCAATGGGTTTCTATTGTGCCCCTTCTGTGAAGGCTGGGACTTTGACAGCAGATGAGATTACTGCAGTATTTCAGGCACATGACCTCAATGAAAACAGAATATCCTCCCAGGCTCTCCTGCTTCCACATTTTCCCCAAGCTGTTTCATCTCCAGATTAAGTATGCTTCCTCATGAGGTGCTGATTGAAAATCAGTGTGCTGACACTACACTCAGCAGAGTGATTTTGTATGTAAAAAGAGGACACAGACCATCAAGACGGGAGCGAGAAAAAGAAACCAAAGGAGGCAATTAGCTGTTGAAAGACTGGGATAAGTTGGCTTTGAAGGATGGTGTGTTGTATCGGGTGACAATGAATGTTGTAACTAAAAGAAAGTCTTACCTTTTTGTTGTTCCATCTTCTTTGCGCACCAAATTCCTTAAAGGTATCCATGATGAGGCAGGTCACCAGGGGCAGCAGCGAACTTTGTATCTGGCTAGACAAAGATTTCATTGGTTGGGCCTCAATAAAGATGTTGTGGAGAATGTGAGATGCTGCAGGAGGTGTGTCGTGAGCAAGTCCCCAGAACCTGAAGCTAGGGCACCCTTGGAAAACATCAGTACATCTGAGCCTCTTGAGCTGGTGTGTGTGGACCTTTGGAGTGCAGAGGACTCTGCTAATGTGAGGTTCAGGGGCCAGGGTGGGTTAGTTTGTTTCGCATTCTTGATTGGTTGTGGGGTTTCCGGGTTCTTTGGGCCTTCATTTTGGTTACTTCCGGGTTTTCCCATTTGTGTTGTCTCCACCTTTACTTCTGTTTATGAATTGCACCTGTTCGCACACCTGTTGTTCATCATTGCTGTGTATTTAAGTTCCTCTACCCAGTGTCTGTCACGGGATCGTTTTGCATTCTTTGTACTTCGAGTGTCTGCTTTGAGATTAAAGGGAAGATAGAAAAACTTTGATTCAACGTACCTCTGTGTTCCTGCTTTTGCATCCACGCGTCGAGCCTGACATAACGATCCCGTCAATCATGGATGCAGCGGGAGCAGAGGGTCCGCTTTCTGATTCCAACGCCCAGGAGTGGGTCTTCCGCCAGCAAGAGGAACAGCTAAACTTCCTTCGGAGGGGTATGCTGGAGATGTCCGCCCGCCAAGAGCAACAATTGTCTGCGATCGGGGATCGGCTTGATCAGCTGGCAGGAGAGATCCGATCGTCTTCGCCATCCCATCCGCCTCAGCCGTCTTCCTCGGCGTCCATACCTTTGGCTCCGGCGCTCCTCACTCCTGCAGTTCCGCTGGCCCGACCTGAAAGGTTTTCCGGTGCTTCGGGGGACTGTCGGGCATTCATTACGCAATGCGAACTGCATTTTGAGCTCCAGGCAGCCACGTACCCTACGGATCGCGCCAAGGTGGCGTTCATCATCTACCACCTTACGGACAGGGCCGGAGCATGGGCTACGGCAGAGTGGCAACGTGGGGCCGCCATCTGTGATTCCCTCCCGGTTTTCCTAGAAGCCTTTACACAGGTCTTCCAGCATACGAGACCAGGCCGGGAGGCTGCTCGAGCGCTGATGCGGCTGCGTCAGGGAGGACGCCGAGTGGCGGATTACGCAATCGACTTCCGGACTCTCGCTTCAGAGAGCACATGGAACCCCGCAGCGCTTACAGATGCCTTCCTGGAGGGTCTTTCAGATGAGCTGAAGGATCAGCTGGCACCGCTGGAGATGCCCTCATCGCGCTGGCAATCCGAATTGATAACCGGCTGCAGGATCGCCGGCGAGAGCGACGCGTGGACTCATTCTTCCCAGCAGGGGGAGTAGCACCACAATCTCCTCATCACTATCCTGTTTCCACAGACACCCCAGCTCCTTCTACTGAGGAACCGATGTTATTGGGTCGAGGGTCCCTCACCACCTCCGAACGCAGACGACGGATGACGGCTGGTGAGTGCCTTTACTGCGGGAAGTGGGGTCATTTCTGCCGGGACTGCCCAAAAGCCACCGCTCGTCACTAAGAGTGGGCACACTGACGAGCGGCGGAGAGACGCCCACTAGAGCTATTTCCAATGCTTGCTTTTTGGAGGGGCACCTAGTTTCTCAGAAAGGGGGGGTAACCATCAGGGCTTTGTTAGACTCAGGTTCTGAGCAGAATCTCATGGATGCCGAGCTGGCCACACAGGCCGGGTTCGTAACCAGGTTGCTTCCCCGTCCATTACAGGTTGTTTCGCTTAACGGCGAGGTCATTGCAACCATTTCCAAGGTGACTGACCCCGTCCACCTAATTTTATCTGGTAATCATCATGAGTACACCCGTTTTTTTCTGTTTTCATCTCCGCAGAACCCGGTGGTGTTGGGGTTCCCCTGGTTATTGAAACATAATCCGGTCATTGATTGGTCCGCTAGTTGTATTACTAGTTGGAGTAACCACTGCCATGAGACCTGTTTGCGCTCAGCTCGACATCCAGAGCCTGGCCCCGCAGCCTCAGTTTGGCAGCCGCCCTTGCCAGACCTCTCCGCGGTGCCACCGGAGTACCATGAGGTCTTTTCAAAGTCTCAGGCTCTTTCTCTGCCACCCCACAGACCTTATGACTGTTCCATTAACTTGCAGCCCGGAGCTCCATTACCTAAGAGCCACCTGTATAATCTGTCTAGGTCTGAGGGAGAGGCTATTGAACAGTACGTTGCTGATTCACTGAGGGCCGGCCTCATTAGACCCTCCTCGTCTCCTTTGGGGGCTGGCTTCTTTTTTGTGGGGAAGAAGGATGGTTCCTTACGGCCGTGTATAGACTATCGGGGTTTGAACGCCATCACTGTAAAGAACCGGTATCCTCTTCCCCTAATGAACTCTGCGTTTGAGTCATTGCAGGAAGCTAGAATCTTCACCAAGCTGGACCTGCGGAACGCTTATCATCTGGTGCGCATCAAGGCTGGGGACGAGTGGAAGACGGCGTTCAACACGCCGCTAGGACATTACGAGTACTTGGTCATGCCTTTTGGCTTGGCTAATGCTCCTGCGGTATTTCAGGGGTTAATCAATGATGTACTCCGGGATTGCCTCCAGCATTTTGTTTTTGTGTACTTAGATGATATCCTTATTTTTTCCAGGGATCCCAGCGAACATAGGCGGCATGTTCGTCTGGTCCTCCAGCGGTTGTTGGAGAACAGATTATTTGTTAAAGCGGAGAAATGTATGTTTCATTCTCCTTGTGTTTCCTTTTTGGGGTTTGTTATCGCAGGGGGGGAGTTGCGGCCTGATCCGGCCAAGGTGAGTGCAGTGGTTAATTGGCCTGCCCCTAACAACAGAAAACAGCTCCAGCGTTTTCTGGGGTTTGCCAATTTTCTACGGCGTTTCATCCGTAACTACAGCTCCGTCGCTGAGCCTCTCACAGGTCTAACCTCCACCTCCACGCCCTTTTGTTGGACAGAGGCGGCTGACTCAGCGTTTAAGAAGCTCAAGCGGTTGTTCACCACTGCTCCTGTCTTGGCTCAACCTGATCCTTCCAATCAGTTTGTGGTAGAAGTTGATGCTTCTGATACGGGGGTGGGAGCGGTGCTGTCTCAACGGTCTGGTGAAGGTAATAAGCTTCATCCCTGCGCTTTTTTTTCCAGAAGGCTTACACCAGCTGAGGCCAGGTATGACGTGGGGGATAAGGAACTCCTGGCTATAAAACTAGCTCTGGAGGAATGGAGGCACTGGTTAGAGGGGGCGGTTCAGCCGTTTGTGGTTTGGACTGACCACAAGAACCTGTCATATATCCGGACCGCTAAACGGCTGAACCCAAGACAGGCAAGGTGGTCTTTATTCTTTAATCATTTCGATTTTGTCGTCTCGTACCGCCCTGGCTCCAAGAACACCAAGCCAGATGCCCTCTCTCGGCAACACGATCCGGTCATGGGGGACCAGACACCCACGACGGTAATTCCTGTGTCTCGTGTCCTGGGTGCCCTCACCTGGAGGCTGGAGAAGGACATCAGGGAGGCCCAGGTCCAGGAGCCCAACAGACTTTTTGTTCCTAGGACCTGTAGGAGTCAGGTTCTTCAGTGGGCCCATGCGACACGTCTGACCTGCCACCCCGGTGTTTGCAGGACTATCACCTTCCTGCGGCGGCGGTTCTGGTGGCCCAGTCTGGCGCGGGACGCTCAAGAGTTTGTCGCTGCCTGTACTGTCAGTGCCCAGAACAAGGTCAGTAACCAACCGCCTTCTGGGCTCCTACATCCTCTGCCAGTTCCGAGTCGTCCTTGGTCCCACATCGCCTTAGATTTTGTGACCGGCCTGCCTCTCTCCGCCGGCAAGACCGTGATCATGAACGTGGTGGACAGGTTTTCCAAGGCCGCTCACTTCGTGGCCCTCAAGAAACTGCCTTCTGCCGCTTGTTTCCCGAGCAGGAGAGAAATGGCAGCGGTTCCGTCCGTCCAGCACCTGTTCCGCCGCTGTAGACGTATCTGGAGGGAGGCACGGGCCGCGCTTCAACGCTCGTCCGCTGGCAACAAGAGACTGGCTGACCGGCATCGCCGTCCGGCTCCTACCTATGCGCCAGGTCAGTCGGTTCTGCTCTCTACAACCAACATCAAGCTGCGGACAGAGTCTAGGAAGCCCTCCCCCAGGTTCATTGGCCCCTTCGTGGTGGAGAGGGTGATCAACCCCGTTGCTGTCAGGCTACGCCTACCTCGGACAATGCGTGTCCACCCGGTCTTCCACGTTTCCCAACTGAAGCCTCATGTCACGAGTCCCCTTCACCCATCTCCCTCACCACCTCCGCCGCTTCGCATCATTGACGGAAAACCTGCGTGGATCGTGCGGCGCATCATGGACAGCAGACGGCGGGGACAAGGTTTTCAGTATCTGGTTGATTGGCGGGGTCATGGCCCTGAGGAGCGGTCCTGGGAACCTTCTTCCCGGATCCTGGATAAGGACATGATCAGGGAGTACCATCAGCGGCACCCTCACCTGCCCGGCGGTGCGCCCAGAGGCGCCCCTTGAGGGGAGGGTACTGTGAGGTTCAGGGGCCAGGGTGGGTTAGTTTGTTTCGCATTCTAGATTGGTTGTAGGGTTTCCGGGTTCTTTGGGCCTTTATTTTGGTTACTTCCGGGTTTTCCCGTTTGTGTTGTCTCCACCTTTACTTCTGTTTATGAATTGCACCTGTTCGCACACCTGTTGTTCATCATTGCTGTGTATTTAAGTTCCTCTATCCAGTGTCTGTCACGGGATTGTTTTGCGTTCTTTGTACTTCGAGTGTCTGCTTCGAGATTAAAGGGAAGATAGAAAAACTTTGATTCAACGTACCTCTGTGTTCCTGCTTTTGCATCCACGCGTCGAGCCTGACAGCTAATAGGTCTTTGGATGTTCTTGTGGTCACGATCACTTCACCAAAATGGCTCAAGCCTTTTTGTGCCCAAACCAATCAGCAAAAGCAGTTGCACATCAACTGTGGCATAATTACTTCTGCGTCTATGGTTTACCCCTAAAAGACTGCATTCAGACCAAGGGGCCAATTTTGAGACTGTTTTGATTGCTGCGCTGTTGGTAGTGGCTGGTGTTCAGAAATCCCACACGACACCCTACCATCCAATGGGAAATGGCTCTTGTGAGAGGATAAACAGGACAATGGGGAATTTGATTCGTGCTAAGCACAATTGGCCTGCAGCTTTGGAGTCTCTCACTTTTGCATACAACTGCACAGTTCATGAAACAACGGGTTATGCGGCTTTTCTCCTAATGTTTGGGAGGGTGCCAAGGTTGCCTATTGACCTCATATTTGGTTCAGTGCTTGAAGTGACGCAATACAATCAGTATGTCCAGTCATTAAGGAAGGACTTGAAGGAAGCCGTTGACATTGCACAAAATATGTCCGCCAAACAACTGCGGCATTACGCTGACCTTTATAACAGAAAAGTCAGGGGAGCACCTGTGGAAGAAGGTAACCGTGTGTTACTGGCTAACAAGGGAGAGCGCGGAGAGAGGAAGCTTGCTGATCGCTAGGAAAGTGTCATTCATGTTGTGATTGAGAAAAATGAAGACAGCCACACTTTCAAAATCCAGAATACCTCCACGGGTCGAGACAAAGTGGTGCATCGGAACTTGCTAATGCCAGTGAACTTCCTCCCCTTGGGTGACCCTACAGCAGATGTAGGGACTGGACTGTTCCTCGGTATCGAACTCCACAGAACTCAGTGGATGCTTCTGAGGACTCCACCATTGTGTGTAACTTAGTTGCTGAGAAGGAACCAGTCCCTTCTTCTCTTACAAATGCTTTAGCACGTACCACTGTCCATACCATTGTGACCACTGCAGAGGCAAGAGAAGTCATGAGTCGTGTTAGATCAAGGGCTGAAAGATTGCTAAAACCAGTTAATAGACTAATTGAAATGATGCATCAGAAAACAGAGCTGACATCATAGTTTAAGGGGGAAAAAAACGAGTTCTATGTTACATTTTGGTGTGACAATTAATATATATATATTCCTTTTTATTTCAATTACAGGGCCTCGAAAGAGGCCTTGATTTGTTTTTTTTCATCACTACCTCCCCGAGTCGGGAGTGGGTAATTTGCATGCCTGCTTCCTTCCTTGGGTTGTAGCCGTTTCTCAGGCTCCTTCTCCGGAATCGAACCCTGATTCCCCGTTACCCGTTGTCACCATGGTAGGCACAAAAAGTACCATCGAAACTTGATAGGGCAGACATTCGAAATAGACGTCGCCGCCACGGGGGGCCAGCGATCGGCTCCAGGTTATCTAGAGTGACCAAAGCGGTCGGGGCACCCCCGGAGGAGCAGCCCCGATGGATTTTGGGTCTGATAAATGCATGCATCCCCGCAAGGGTCAGCGCCCGTTTGCATGTATTAGCTCCAGAATTGCCACAGTTATCCAAGCAACGTTTGAGCCATCAAAGGAACCATAACTGATTTAATGAGCCATTCGCAGTTTCACTGACCTGGCCGTGTGTACTTATACTTGCATGGCTTAATCTTTGAGACAAGCATATGCCACTGGCAGGATAAACCAGGTAGCCCCGAGGAGCTGAAGTGAGCGAGCGGGAGAGCAGCTGCGGCGCGCGGCAGGGGACAGGGCCCGCAGCTTGCTCTCCCTTGAAACGTGCCAGGGCAGAGGCCTGCCAGGGTCCGGGCGGGGGACAGGGACGGACGACGGGCCGAGGCAGGCTCCGAGGACCGTTTGAAGTCTCTTCTGCAGGATGTTGTGCTACCACAGGGCTGTGTTTTCCTAATGTATGATGAGATCTTGCCTTTCACAGGAACGTGGACAGGATGCCTGTTAATCTAAACGGTGCATAGAACTGTTTTTTTGTTTTTTTCTAATTTTTATATTCAATTTGTATTTTTACTTTTAATTTATCTAGTTTTATATCTATGGAAGGTTGGAAATATATATATTTCCAACCTTCCGTTCATTTCAAAAATTCTTGAAAAAATAGGATCTGGTCAACTTCATGCTCATCTTTCCTCCAATAATCTGCATGAACTATTCCAATCTGGTTTCTGTCCCCTTCATAGTACTGCAACCACTCTTCTAAAAATCACTAATGACCCTCTCCTCTCTACTGACTATGGTTTATTACCGATCCTCCTTTTGCTTGATCTCAGTTCAGCTTTTGACACCATGTCTCATTCCATCATCCTGAACAGACTCCTCTCTTCCATTGGCAACTCTGGCACCGTCCTCTCCTGGTTTCATTCCTACCTGTCTGACCGTACTCAGTATTTTCAACTGAAATCTTTCACTTCTCATTCTGTCCCTATCACAACTGGTGTTCCTCTGGGTTCTGTCCTCGGTCCACTACTCTTTATCATCTACCTTCTCCCGCTTAGTCATATTTTCCAAAAACACCACATCTATTTCCATTGCTATGCCGATGACACCCAGCTCTATCTTTCTAGCCAACCCAACTCCACACTGCCTCCATTAGCGCTGGTTGACTGCATCAATGAAGCCAAATACTGGTTCACATTAAATGTTTTAAAACTCAATAGCAATAAAACTGAACTTCTTCTAATAGGCACCAAATCCACACTGAGCAAGACCAATCATTCCTCTCTTTCCATTGAGGGCTCCACCATCTCTCCCTCCCCTCAGGTAAAGAGTTTGGGTGTCATCCTGGACAGTAGTCTCTCTTTCACTTCTCACATAAACAACATCACCCGCTCAGCCTACTTCCATCTACAACGTCTCTGGCCCTCCCTCACCCCTCAGTCCACTGTTGGACTCGTACACAGCCTTGTTACTTCCCACCTGGACTACTGTAACTCAACCCTCCATAAACTTCAACCGGTTCAAAATTCAGCTACTCGTATCATTGCACGCAATCCCTCCATCAACCACATCATGCCCATCCTTCAACAGCTTCACTGGCTCCCCATTCCATACTGCATTTAATCCAAAATCTTGCTTTACACATTCAAAGCCTTTCAGTACCTTGTATCTCCATATCTCTCTGACCTCATTCATATCGCCATACCTGCTCGCTCTCTCCGCTCCTCCTCTATCCAGTTTTCTGTCCCTTTCGCCTGTCTTGTCACCATGGGGAGCAGGGCATTTAGTTGCTCTGCTCCCCAGCTGTGGAACTCACTCTACCCTAACCTCCACAACACTAACACAGTCCCACATTTCAAATCAAAGCTTAAAACTCATCTTTTCCAAATGGCCTATTCACTGTAAAAGTAACTTTTTTATGTTTTTAAATCACATGTGTCAGACTGGCGGCCCGCGGGCAACATCCGGCCCGGCCAACAATTATATACGGCCCGCAAGATCATTTTATATGTCTTTTTTTAATGGCCCGGCGAAATGAAGGGCCAAGAGAGACAGCAGGCTCTTTGCAGCTGCCACGGCAACTCTGATTACCGCGGCAGCTGCCGGGCAATTTTCTGGTGCGCAAATTTAACGTGGGGGCGGCGGTGACAGCGGCTCAGTGCTTGGAAAAAAACCTGCGCCTCTATTCGGTTCCTATTCTCTGTTAAATCACAGAGTTTACAGCCTGAAACAGTGAAATTCCGTCCCTGCAGGCTCGCCTCCCGTCTCCTGTCACCAGTGGCGGTTCTACACTGACTTACTCCCTGGGCGAGTAACCCCTACAAAATTTGACAACATCCTGTTGTGTTCCCTATCTTCTATTTAGCTATTTTACACAAAAAATGCATGACTTTTCTAGACTCGTATTACAGGGGGGTCAAACTCAGTCACACAGGGGGCCTAAGTTAAAAACACGCTTAAGGTTTTGGGCCGAAGAAGATAAACATTTACTGAACACACTAAAGCTAAACTTTTAAACCTTTTAAACTGAACTTTTTGAACATAAATATGAATAAAAACAGGAACACAAGTTAAACCTTAAATAATATTTTGCTCCCCATAGAAATATATTCTGTCAAAATTATACAAATATGAACATGCTGCAGAACAAAACAAAGAAAGCCTGGAAATATTAATAAGAAATTACAAATCAAATAATTCCATTTTTTTTGCTCTTTTATCATTTTTTAGAGCATTTTTTTATAGCCGGACTCCTGCTTCATTTTTAGCAATAATTTCTTAATGTGTGACGCCCTGTGTGTGTCTTTGTGAAACATAGAGGGATTAGATCTAAAAAAAAACTTATTGTGATTAATATGTTTAGGTCTTATAAAACATTAAAGACTAAATCATAAAACTCGTCAGTGGGATTACTCCAAAAATATTTGGCATTTCCCTAAATTTGTGCAACACCAACAGCAGAAATCCACCAAAAAAACTCAATCCATAAAAAATGGTCTGCGCTCATCCCCCCTCCCCCTCCCCTTCCCTCTGCACCTCCCGTCTCTATGACGGGAGGTGCAGCTGCGGCCCAGAGTTGATTGTCAGATAGAAAAAGACTCCCAATCCCCTGTTAGTGTGATTCAGCCAGCCACCGGCGAGTTGCGCCCCCCTCTCGAGTTTTTTGACTAATGTTCCAAAGACTACCGCAAAGAGGTGTGGCCGCAAGCGTCTTGCAGCAGAGGGCGGTGGTCACGTGCGTGTCGGGTCTGCCATGTCAGCGCAAAGAATTGTGGGAAATAATCCCCATTGCCTGCTTTTGTCGAAATTGAGTTGAGCACGGGTGTTTGTTCTGCCCAATTCCTTTTCATGTGCCTGTTTTACGTTGTTTCACTCTGAGTTATTTCATCTAATTTTTTTTTTGTTTTTTTTTTTGCACCATAAGTGTGAAGAGCAAATAGGATGAAGACATTCTTAACAGTCTGATGTGTCAATGTAAAAGTGCTAAGTGTCGGCAGATGAAGCAATTTCAAATCAAAAGCTGCAAGCTTCCTCTTTGAATATCGTAGCACAATGTGTAGCACAATATGAGTAACGCACGCATCGGGCACGGCAAATGCCGCCCCCTATGAAAGTGCCGCCCTGGGCGACCGCCCACATCGCCCATATCTAAAACCGCCACTGCCTGTCACACGCGGCTGCGTGGGTGAGAACGAAAGGGGGGGGTGGTGTGGGCTCTGGTTGCCAGGTGGAACAGGGCACGCGTAAGGGCACCGTAATAGCGGTGGATTACGGGACTTTTATTGAACGAGCTAGCTTCGATTAGCTACGTCAGATGAACTTGATCTCTAACTAATTAACTAAAATCAAAGCTAGCCCATAACAATGGCCAAGAGAAAAATTGATTCTGAAAACAGAGCCTTTCAAAACTGATGGGAAAATACGTATATGTTTACTGACATTACCGGTAAACCCGTGTGTCTCATTTGCGGCGTTAATGTGGCTGTATTTAAAGAATATAACTGTGAAGGAATTTGTTTTATTATTATCATTGCTTAAATGTATTTGGTTAAATGTATGTTTAAATGTTAACTTAGATTGACCTTTTTACCTCTTCTGAAAACAGTTGTGTGTTTGTTCATCTGCTTCTCATCCCAGCAAGGAAGAGAGGGGGGTTTACGACACACTGTCCTGAGCTGATAAGGGATACTGTTTGAAGTTAGAATCCACCAAATGGGTCATTATACAACACCCCCTAATGAACTTTTCCTCTTTGTTTTGAAACTGTTACCTCCTTCTTGTGTTCTTAATAAAAGCAGCACAGGGAGGAGCAGACCTTTGAGAAGAGAAACGTGGTGGACCTTTTCCAACACATTTGCTCCTCTCCCTCGTGCATGAGAAACTTGATTCTTGTTGTGGTTTGTTGTTTATAATTGTGTTTTTCTTTAATGTCTAGATGCATTTATCTGACATTCTTTGGTCCTTCGAGCCGGATGACAACATATCTGCGTCCTTGGGGGAGGACCATGCCGATTAAAGTCTGTGCACAGCCCGTGAGACCAGGTCTCCGGAGGAAAGTCCGTCGTAGTGAATTCTACGCCGGCCAATCGACTGGTCTGATCCCTGGGTCCGGATTGACGTTATTCGTTAACCAGTCAGACCACAACGACAAGGCAAGTAAAGCGCTTTTTCAGGGGTTCAAGTCCCCGAAGTGGCCCAGAATTCTGAGGGACAGGTTCAAGTCCTGTTGCCTGAAACACGTGTGGGTTTGGAGTCCCGGAAAAGTCCAGAATTCTGAATAAAGGTGTAGGTTCGAGTCCTGCAGCCTAAAACGCGTAAGAGGGTTCAAGTCCCTAAAAGGCCTAGAATAACAACAAAAATAAAATAAAAAAGTTTTTTTTTGGTGTGAATGTGTGTGCGTGTGTGAAAGGAGTGAACTTGTTCGAAGCAGTGAGCAGCTGGAAACCTTGCGGTGTTAACACAAGGCTGCTTGTTGGAGTAGAACAAGATTTCATCTCATTAGGCTTTAGGTGAAAAGAACTCAGAGTCTAAAACGGGTTTTGCTCCTGGGAGGACCCTAAACGTGTGACCGGATCAGACAATAGGTCTGACCTAGAAGCTTGTTGCACGGGAGTGAAATTCGGTCCTGAGAGAAATTCTCTGTTGGTTCTAATCACACTCTGTGACTAACGTAAATAAAATAAAAATTGGAAAAATTAAAAAATGGGGGAATTCAAATAAAAAAGTTGAATTGACATGAGATTAAAAATATATGGAAAGAGGTTCATCCAGGTTCAACTACATTCTTGGTAAAATGGGATAAAACTAGGATTTTAAGGGGAATGTACTGAATTAGTTCAAAGGTTACAAATTAAAAACAAAATAAAAAATACAAAAGAAACAAAAAAATAGTGAAGAATTAATTTGTGCAAAACTGTGCTTAAATGAAGCAACGAAAAATAAAGAATGGCATTCAGAAAAGTAAAACTAGAGAAGCATGTCTGATTCCTAAAAAAGAAGAGGATAAATCAGTTGTGAGACTCAGACCCCTGCAACAGCAGGCTGCAGCGGGCTGCAGACCGAGCAGGGGCGGGATGAAAGGGGGAGAGAGCAGAAACCAGCTGATTTCTCACCTCCTCCCTACCAGGGGACAAATGCTCCTCTGTTGACGGGTTTTTACCCACCAGTGACTGATTTAAATAAACCAGAAAAAGGAAAAGTAATGTTAGGAGGCAAAGGGAAAAACTTGTTTGGAGTAATACTTTGGGGGTTGGTTTGGAAGAAGCTGGAGAGTCATCTAAAGTTGCAGAGACATTTCCAATCATTGAAGTGCCCAATCCCAGAGCTGGAGAAGATGGCCAGAGGCCTACACTTCTTGTGTTTAGGACCTGGACATTAGAGGATGTTAGGAAGGCAGTGAGGGGAGTTATCTCTCACGGGTAAATGATGGAAGTTCAGAGAGCTTATCATCTGAATGGCATTGAATGTCAGCAAGCATGTATGACTGCTATGAAAGCAGACTGCGCAAAAGTAAAGGGAAAAAGGAATCCTATGAATGATGACGATCCACCCAGACCTCTTCCGCATAACATTCTAAGAGTTGATTCAAAGTCTTACACTTTTAGGACAAAGAATTAGAGAAGCCTTTCCAATGAGAACTGATTAGGGAAAGATTGGTCAAAATAACCAAAAAGATGGAGAGTTAGTGTATGATTTTAGAGTCAAATTTGAAGAAGTTTTAAAGCTAATAGTGGACTCAGGGATAATGATAATGATGATGGTCCCTATAGACAGCAGCTGAAACAAGTTTTACTGCAAGCTATGAGACCAGAGATTGCAGACTAGATAAGGACACTTTACATAGATCTGCCTACAGGAGCACTACAACAGTTTGTGAATTTTGCTGTTCATGCAGAAAAGGTGATGGTGAATAGAAAGAAATTTAGGAATCAAAGTGTAGATACATTTTGGCAGGAGGAAAGTAGTGATGTGTTTTTTGGAAGGAATGTGAAGAGAGGAAGAAATCGTGGTCATGGAAAAGGAAGTTTTAGAGGAAGGTTTAGAGGAAGTAGCAACAGAGGGTCAGAGCAGGTTGATGATGGATGTTGGATTTGTAGACAGGTCCTGAAAGGAAGAAATCAGATTGATTAGATGGTAGAAGTAATGACAAGATAAAAGATGAATCTGAACTAGAAATTCAACCAATTAGTGATGAATTTTTAGATCTCACTGAAAGAGAAATAGTTTTTGTTGATGGGTCAGCAAAGAAAGATGAAACAGGCAGAAACAAAGTGGGTTTTGCTGTTGTAACTCAAGATAAGGTTCTGAAGGCAGGACCCCTGTGTGGAAATTCCTCAGCACAATCAGCAGAGTTGACAGCCTTAACTGAAGCATGCAAACTGTTTAAAGATAAACCAGTTACAATCTACACTGATAGCCAATATGCGTTTGCTACAGTGCATTTTGTTTTGTCAACAGTGGAAGAACAGAGAGTTTTAAAACGTCAACAGGAAAACCAGTAACGCATGTAGATTAACTGAAAGAATTATTAACTGCTGTAATGTTACCATCTA
The DNA here is from genome assembly GCF_053564925.1 of Oryzias latipes. Classification (NCBI taxonomy): domain Eukaryota; kingdom Metazoa; phylum Chordata; class Actinopteri; order Beloniformes; family Adrianichthyidae; genus Oryzias; species Oryzias latipes. The sequence continues at coordinate 9,624,234 of NC_136244.1, forward strand.
AAGTGGCAATATGTAAATGTGAGGGACACACACGAAGAACAGATCATAATTCTTAAGGAAATGCCTTTGCAGATGCAACAGCAAAGCAACCTGCAACAAAAGATGTAGGAATGTGCACTAATGAGGATTTGACTCCAGATGCAACCGCTGATTTTTTTTATTTTTTTTTTAAAAAGAAATGCCACCCAGTGCACCAAAACAATAAAAAAATTTTGGTTGAAAAAGGAGCAAAGTTAGAACAAGGTCTTTATGTCAGCACAGAAGGAAAACCTATTTTACCAAAATCCATGTACAAATGGGCAGCAATTTTGAGTCATGGGCCTTGCCATGTCTCAACAGGGGGGATGATGAACTTATTAGAGAAATATTATACAACTTATGGATTTATTCTCTATTCAAAAAATTTGTAAACAATGTGTTACATGTATGCGTCATAATCCCCAAGGCAATGTTAGACCTAAGAAAGGAAAGTTTCCTGAACCACCTTTTCCTTTCCATACAATCCATATGGATTTTATTGAATTGAATAAAAGCAAGGGATTGAAATATTGTTTAGTGATTATTAATGCATTTTCCAAATGTGTTGAAAATTTTCCATGTGTTACACAAGATGCTATTACAGTAGCTAAAGCTATTTGTAAAAGAATAATCCCAACTTTTGGCATACCACAAGTGATAAGGAGTGATAATGGTACACATTTTGTAAATCAAGTGATAGACAAAATGGCTCAACATCTTTGTATTGATTTAAAGAGACATTGTAGTTATCACCCACAGAGTGCAGGATTAGTTTAGAGAACTAATGGCACTATCAAATCAAAGTTAAAGAAATGCATGGAAGAGACAAACAGACAGTAGCCTGACTGCATAGACTTAGTTCAGCTAAGTATGCGTATCACACGCACAGCAGGTCAACCTTTAACGCCTTTTGAAATGTTGTATGGACGTTCTTATAGGTTACCAGACCCTGATTCTACACAGCAACATTCTCCAGATGATGATGCAAATTTAGTGGATTATTTGAGAAAAATGTTTACCACTAAAGATGTGCAAAGGACAAATCAAGTGCCAGATTCCTTTTTATCTCCACAGGACACTTCACCAGTGCAGGTTGGTGACTGGGTGTTTGTGAAGGCCATAAAAAGGAAGTGTTGGTCCAGCCCACGGTGGGAAGGGCCATTCCAAGTCCTGCTGACTACACCAACAGCTGTAAAGATTGCTGAAAGGACGTTTTGGATCCACCTGTCACACTGCAAGAAAAAGCATTTGGGTGAGGCTAATTCCAACTGCTAGGTGGGGAAGTCTGACTACAAAGGGAGGCAGCTGTATAGAAGCTGCTTGTCTCAACGTCAGCGAAGCAGGGGAATCCACCTAGTCTTAGGGAAGAAAGCACACCAGATCTCTTTTGCACTACACGGATCCTACACTGTTAGAGGACTTGAGGAGGTGATGTGCTAGTAACCTCTCCCTCCCGAAGATAGGTACATATCCACCATGGCGTGTCCAACTGGGCTAAGAGACAGTTTATTTTGTTTACTGTTCCTGCTACTCTCAGCAGGAGCCACCACATGGATTTGGTTCTTTTGTAATCATTATCCACCTGCAAGAAGAACCACCAACGAGGAAAGACTAAATGTTTCTCGACGATGGCTGAGTATTGATGAACATGATGTTTTGAATAGTCCAAAAATGAACATAACTCACCTGTATATGACAAATTCTTGGTATAGGTATGTTATGTTACTGGCTAAAGAAAGGAATAGATCTGATTGCTATGTTTGTTCTGTAATTCCAGCTTCATCCCTACATCCTAATTTGCAGGCAAAGCAATTTTCTGAGTGGAAAAGCGACTGTGTTATTGAATATAGTACTAGAGGGTATATTAGTACTGGAGCCGTCACCACTTCAAATGGTACTCTTGTAAGACGGAGTTGCAAGAGTTTGTATCAGTTTAAAAAACTGAAATTGACAAAATCATTAGCTCCATATGCTAGTGTGGAACCAGGAACTGTGTTTCCACATTGCGTAACTAACAATGGCACAGAGTTTTTAGGAACTTTGCCGACAAAGATGTGTCATGAACTTCTTGTTCCCTTCACAGTCCAGATAATCAATGACAGAGTTTCCCATGGTTATGCAGTTCCCTGCCCTGGAGGACGTTGTGTTGGATCTAATCCAGATTTGATGCCAGGTAACAATGGTACTTATGTGGTTGATCAAATGTTTTGGTTATGTGGGCAGGCCCTCTACCTCAGTCTGCCTAGAGACTGGAGTGGGATTTGTGCTCCCGTAAAGGTCACAGATCACACTTTCATAGTTTCTGCAGTCCATGAGCCTCACCTCCGCCACAGACGTAACCTTATTGATGTCAAGCCACATGATTCCATTTGGGGATCAGATGTACCTGAAGACCATAAACTCTGGAATACGGGGCAAAAGGTAACTATGGCATTGTTTCCCTGGGTAGGAACTGCTAAAAACGCTCTCAGAATTGAGACCATTGATTATCGATTAGGTTTATTTTTGAACGCTACAATTAAAGCATTTAAAGGCTATAGTGAAGAAATGTCAAGCATGAGACTTATGGTTCTACAGAACAGATTGGTTTTGGACTTATTGGTTGCTCAGGAGGGAGGTGTTTGTAAAATGTTAAATGATACCTGTTGTACATTTATTCCTGACAACACAGATGAAGGTCACAGCGTCACTGAAGCATTACATCAACTTGAAAAGGTTCAGCAGGCATTGCAGGATGACAGGAAACCCCAATCTTGGGATTTCTTCTCCTGGTTTGCTTTTGGTTCCTGGTGGCAACTTTTGTTAAAAATAGTGACACCTATTCTTATGGTACTGATCATATGTTGTGTGTTCACTATGTGCATTTTTCCTTGTATTCAATCTATGATTTCCAGAGCAGTGAATGGTGGAGTACAGAGTGTTCTTCTGAGTCAAGAATACAACTTGTTATTAAAGGGAGAACAAGATGACTGTAATGATTTTGAAATTGAAATTACTTGGAAAAAAAAAAAAGAACTTCTCATCTGAGTGTAAATTGAAAGTGTTATGAAAATGAAGATGTCACAGAAAACTGAAAAGAGATGTGATATTGGATGTGAGATTTTGACATTTATCAATGATAAAAAGGAGGGAGTATGTGAAGGAATTTGTTTTATTATTATCATTGCTTAAATGTATTTGGTTAAATGTATGTTTAAATGTTAACTTAGATTGACCTTTTTACCTCTTCTGAAAACAGTTGTGTGTTTGTTCATCTGCTTCTCATCCCAGCAAGGAAGAGAGGGGGGTTTACGACACACTGTCCTGAGCTGATAAGGGATACTGTTTGAAGTTAGAATCCACCAAATGGGTCATTATACAACACCCCCTAATGAACTTTTCCTCTTTGTTTTGAAACTGTTACCTCCTTCTTGTGTTCTTAATAAAAGCAGCACAGGGAGGGGCAGACCTTTGAGAAGAGAAACGTGGTGGACCTTTTCCAACACATTTGCTCCTCTCCCTCGTGCATGAGAAACTTGATTCTTGTTGTGGTTTGTTGTTTATAATTGTGTTTTTCTTTAATGTCTAGATGCATTTATCTGACAATAACCTAAGAAGGCAATATGAGACAAAACATCAGGATCAGTTAAAACACCTGGATGCAGAGCAGAAGCTACAGAAGGTAGAGGAGTTGAAGAGGAATCTGAAATCACAGCAGACGTTTTTCACCAAAGCAAAATCCCAGTGAGGCTGATGTGAAGGCAAGTTTTATTGTGGCGGAGGAAATTGCCAAATCAGCCCGGCCATTTACTGAGGGAGAGTTTCTGAAGAGCTGCATGATGAAAGTGTGCGACGTCATGTGTCCCGATAAAAAGCAGGCGTTCGCAAATGTAAGCCTTGGCAGAAATAAGGTTGCTGATCAGGTTTGTGAGATGGCCACTGATTTGAAAACACAGCTGAGTGAAAGAGGGAAAAACTTTGTTGCATACTCCCTTGCTCTGGATGAAAGTACTGACGCGACTGACACTGCACAGCTGGCCATCTTCATCCGTGGAGTGGACTCCAATTTGTGCGTTACAGAGGAAATATTGGACATTAAACAATGCACGGGACAACAAAAGGAAAAGACATATTTGAAAACGTATGTCAAAGTGTAACCGACATGAAACTGCCTTGGGGCAAACTGGTCGGGCTTACAACAGATGGGGCGCCGTCGATGTGCGGTGAAAAAAGATAAAAGATGCGGGAGGAGAATTGTCCTGGTGAATTGACAGCATATCATTGCATCATACACCAAGAAGCACTGTGCGATAAAGTCCTAAAAATGGATCATGTGATGGACACTGCGACGCAAACTGTAAACTTCATCAGAGCCCAAGGTTTGAATCACCGTCAATTTCAGTCGTTTCTGCGTGAAATAGATTCCGAGTTTGGCGACATGCCTCATCACACGGGGGTGCGGTGGCTAAGTCGGGGGAAAGTTCTCAATTGACTTTTTGAGCTGTGCGAGGAAATCTGTCAGTTCATGGACAGTAAAGGAAAAGACTCCACAGTTCTGTGGGACGAAAAGTGGAAATGTGAGTTGGTGTTTCTGGCTGATATAACTTCTCATCTCAGCGCCTTAAACCTTCAGCTGCAGGGACGGGAGCGCATGATCACTGACATGTATGACGCAGTTAAGGCATTTCAAGTGAAGCTGCGCTTATGGGAGACACAAATGCAGCAACTTTCCCTGTTGCCAAGTAATCTTGAAGCAGCTTAGCGCTAGTACGGTGTTCCCAAATGACCACTTTGCTGATAAATTGAGCGAACTTCGCACTGAGTTCGTCCGGCGCTTTGGCGACTTTGACGCACAGAAAAGTAATTTCGATTTGCTTCGGAACCCGTTCACTGTCGACGTGGAAACTGCACCTGTAGAGATGCAGATGGAGCTGATAGAGCTGCAGTGTAACGCGACGTTAAAGGCAAAGTACGACACTGTGAGGCCCGCACAGTTCATTCACTTCATTCCTGAGGCAATGACCGAGCTCCGTCAACATGTAGCTCGAACTCGAAAAATATATGTGTGAGCAGCTGTTCTCTGTGATGAAAATGAACAAAACGTCACACAGGAGTCGTCTCACCGATGAACACCTGAAGTCCATCCTGAGAATCTCCACAGCACAGAACCTAAGCCCAAACATAAATGAACTTGTTGCCAAGAAAAGATGCCAAGCATCAAACTCTAACAAACTGCCATAAGTGTAAAAAAATGGAATGTTTTGATTTGTTAAGATTTTAACTTTTACTTAAAAGAACCATTTTTATTTTCAGATTTCTCTCCAGCATGTTCAAATGTTCAGTTTTAATGACAGGAGAGAGGCTATTTGAATGGAGAGCAAGATATTTTAAGTTTAATTATTTTTGGAATGATAGGCCTCTATTGTATACTCTCTGTTTGGATTCACATTCACGTTCAAAAAAAGTTTTGTTTTAGTTGGTTCAATATATGTCTATCCTGTTCGGCCCACAACCTATGTGTGTTTTGATTTTTTGGCCCCCTGTGCATTTGAGTTTGACACCCCTGTTTTAAATACATTTTATTTAAATGTGTATGTATTTAAACTGTTGTTGTTTTAAATGTTTATTGTGTTTCTTATACTGTATACATGTTGTGCGGCGACCTTGAGTGCTCAGAAAGGTGCCTTATAAATAAAATGTATTACTATTATTATTATTATTATCATTATTATTAAACTCAAAGACAATGTTTCAATTTCAATGAGTCCTTTATCATACCTAATAAATAAAACGTTATGTAAGGAGTTAGCCAAGATTTAAAAAAAATCTGACTTTTTATTGCACCTTAGACATGTAGGGCCCTTGGTAGGGGGGGGGGGGGTGCCTGAACATCACTGCCAGCAAGCAGCAGATGTCCTCTTAGCGCCCTACCCGCCAATTTTAACCGCACTTTAGAAATTTAGGGCCCTTTGGTTGGGAGGGTGATAGGACATCACTGTGAGTAATCAGGACATGTCCCCTCAGTGCCCTACCCGCCAATTTTAACTGCACCCCCTTAGTACACACACCCTTTACTCCTCCAAATATACATTAAAACATAAACACACACACACATGCACACACACACCCTCACAAGCACACACGCACACGTATTTTGCAAGGAAGGCGGGACCTTGGACCATCTGTCTCCTACCCCATCCCTGATGGGGGGTACTGGACCCTTGGCAACGGCGGCCGTGTCCCCTGGGTGCCGGTTTCCTGGGCCCGGCGGTGCTCTCTCCACGAAGGGAGAGGGATCCCTGAGCTTTCTGGCAAGGCCAGAAGCCGGGGATCACATCACACCTGCGCCGGGGGGTGTCCGTGTCTCTGTGGGTGGGTTCTGGCCCTTTCCCTGAGTGCTGGGCCTCGCCAAATTTCCAACTGTGGCCGAGCCTGGTCGGGCCATGTTTACAACACCCCTCGTGGGCCCCCCTTTACCCTGGGGTGCCCTCCTCCTGGGTGGGGACGGCTGGCCCCTGCCTCGCTCCGTTCTGGACCAACCGTGGGCCGGGTGTGTGGCTGCCTGAAGCGGGGAGCGGGTATCCCTTGGGGGGTCCTGGCCCGTACCTGGAGTTGGGCCGGGGGGATGCCCAAAACTCCTGGGTGGTGATGGGATGCTCGTCTGGGGCTCTGGGCTTTCCCTCTCGGGTGGGGCCCTGCGTTGGGCTCTCCCGGCGCGGTGGGGGGGCTGCTCTCCGGGTTGGGCTGGGGCGGCGCTCTCTTTCCCCCGATGCCTCTCTGCTCTCCGGTTCTGAGGCCTCGCAGCGGCCCTGCTGGACCTGGCCTGGGTGGTGGATGTGAGGGCGTTTTTTCTCTGCCGGCTGCCTTGTGGCGTTTGGGGGTTCTGGCTGCTGCAGCTGCTGCGGCTGTGGTCTTGGTGTGGGGATGGCTGGGCACTCTCCCTCTTTCTTTTCACATTCCACCATCCATTTTAGAAGAACATAAACACTCAATTGAGCACAGGTGTTAGCTCACCTTTGCACTAATAGTTTGCGTGAATGAATGAATTAATGTATTTCACACTAGTTGGTTTGAAGGCATAAGTATGCATGTGTGAAAACTATCTGTTTTGTGTACATGTTGACATGTGGACATTTTTGCAGCTAGCAGGTGTGTTTATAACATTTGTGTGTGAACAGGCCCCGCCCTTTGAGATTTGTAATACATCTGAACCTTACCGTAATGATAAACATCCAGCAACTTGTTGCTTTATGCTGCTTCATGGTTTTACCCCCCCCCCCCCCCTCCTATTATCACCCTCCTATCCTTCCCTCTCTCTAACATCCCTCTCTCTTCTTCCCTCCTTTCCTTTTCCATCCGGTCCAACACAAAAGATTTTTAAATATAATTGAAACGGATAAAGTTTGGCCTGTGGTCTGTCTGAAGATTTATAACCCCTGTTGTAAAATATGTCCAACACAAGAGGCCTTCAGGTTTCATCTGTCTGCCCAGCTGTTGGACAGGACAAGTTAAAAAAAAGAAAATCTGACTTTACAAATAGCTTCCCATATCATTCTTCCTGCCTATGCCACAAATCAAATGTGACTTTGGAAAAACCACTGAACCGGGCTTTAAATATTGCTGCTCCAGGGAATTGTGGGAAGGTATTATCCTTTCAAGGATAACAAAGATGTATCTTACGCAAAATGAGACTATAAAGACTTCACCTGTTTCTCCTATCTACTGCTAAACTATTTCTTATCGGTACTGCCATTAATATACCTCTGAGTCATTTTACCTATGGCTTCAACTCTATCAGCATTTTCCCCAATAGATCTTTCCTATGACCAGATAAGCAACATGGATGCTACACACAAAACATCCCTCTCACCCTTCCGCGGGTCGTTTCTCACCCAAGCTCGGGTCCTCTACCAGAGGCCTGGGAGCTTGACGCTCCTGCATAGTATCTTAGCTGTTCTTAGCACTGTGTTTTTCTGGATGGAGATGCCTGAGGTCTTTCCAGGGATCTGCTGGCCACCCCTCCAGCTTGGGGGTTACTGCCCCGAGTGCTCCTATTACCACTGGCACCACTGTCACATTTACCTTACATGCTTTCTCCAGTTCTTCTCTGAATCCCTGGAATTTTTCCATTTCCCACTTCTCTGAAACCCACAGCATCAACTCCTTCACTAAGTCATTGCCAACTGGCTTTAGGCTCTGCTGTTGCCAGGCAGCAAAGACCCCTATGGAGAAAAGCATCATGGGACATGAAGTTTGCAGTCACCAAAGCAGCCAATGTTGGCCATTTATCTATGTTTCAGTTTTTTCTCTTCTTCCCTCTTCACATAATGTTAAAAAAACAAATAATAAAAAGCTGTAGGATGGAGAGGCAGAGTGTAGGGTTTCTGCTCTTTGAAATCGAACACGCCTCTGGCCAGTCTAGGGGGTGGAAAGGAAAGAAAGATGAAGGAAGGAGGGAAGAAAAGAAAAATAAAGACAAGAGAAAGCAAGGAAGAAGGGGTAAAGTTAGTGAAGAGATTAAAATAAGGATTAGGAAGAATAATCGAAAGACGAATGGCAAATAAATAAAGCATCTGGGCATTTGTGAAGATGTTTTGACGTATGTGTGTTTGTTTCTGTTCCCTCCTACATGTTTGTTTTTTAAATGGAAATGACTTCAGGGTAGAAGGCGGACATATGGGGATGTGGCACATGTGTAGCAAGATGTTAAAGTGTCAGTACTGTGATTTATGAAATGCTTGCAAACAGAGCATGTGGAATTGATCAGGCTTTGCTATCTCAATGCACATTTTTTACATGTTACATGTTACGTGTTTCTACCAAAATTGGGAGTTGAAGGAATTGCGAATATGCTAACATGGCTAACTTGTGCAGATGTCGGACTGTTTGTTTTTACATATCAACAAAGTTGGGAGTTAGCAAAGTCACAGTAATGTATGTTTTAGTGGTATAGGATTTCTTATGTGTTGCAAACAAGGTTGGGATTTATAAGTGAATACGCTAATACACTAACGTGACAAACATAGTTAATGTTTGGCATGTTAACAAAAAGTTCTAGAGTTACTGAGAACACAGTTAATAAATTCTGATTGCCTGACAAACTTATTTCTAAATCTTTTTGTCTCACTTAATCCACCTTGTGGTATGTTGACAGAGTTAGAAAATAGACCAATTATTGACAGTCCGCCTTATAATCCGGTGTGCCCTATAGTGAGGAAAATATGATATGTTTAACGGCCTTAAATGTTAATTCACCTTCTTTGGTGTGTAAATTGCTGAAAAATGTGTAGAGAGACTGATTAATACAAAGTTGAAGTCACATGTCCGATGATTTGAAATATGTCCGCCTAATGGAAATGTCTGCAGAGTTGCATCAGAGGCCGACAGATAAAATGGAGAGGGCAAGAAAGAGAGGCAGGGTGACATAAAATCCAATAAGCTCTTCAGTCATACTCACTTCTTGAACGTTTTTAAGATGCACTGAAGGAAATAGATAGGATATCCTTTTGTGAGGATCCCGTTGCAGACACAAACGCAGGATGCAGGGATGCATAAATGCATAAACAAAGTCTTTAATTCAGCACTGAACTGAATGAAAACCAAGGCCAGATTTCTCGTGTCACTCGAGAGGCAACACAAAACAATCTCTCAATGAGTGGAGGAAACACACAGACCATATACACACAGGTGGACTGATGACATGAGTGAACACAGGTGTAGCCATTAAGATGCCAGGTGGGAGAGAAAATTAACTGCAAGATAAAAACCCAGGAGACAATGAGCTGGAAACAACAAAATGAAACCTAATTACACACCTCACCCTAAATACCCCACACCTTTGGCTTTTCTGTAGTCCTTGCTGTATTGTAACTTCTATCCTTTCAACATTTGGGATTTCCCAAAGAGAAAAATATGATATTCATCTAAGAATGTAGTTCCTACCCATGAAATGGGAACAGTATCTATGTCTAAATACCAGTCGTATGAGGATCAAGGTTGTGTTTGCATCTGCAGTCCAATCATTGCTGTCAGGCAACTCATTAAAAGTTGCGCTTTCAGAGCAGATCTTTGTGTCTTAAATAGCATAATAGGTCAGTTAAAATACTTTTTAGCTCCCGGATATTTTAAGAAACACCTACTTGTAGACAACTTAATTAGATTTCCCTATATACAAATCTTTTTGTTTTTTGAGTTTGTGACACTAGAAATCCATTGTTTCCTTGGTGAAGACGTATGGTAATAACTCTGCCTTAAAACTAGCAAACCAGGCATAAAGTCACAATATAAAAAATGTGAGACCAGGAAAAAAGAGGACAACAGTGAATGTCAGGGTCACAAAGAGTAAATACAGTCAGGACCATAAATATTTGGACAGAGACACATTCTTTCTAATTTTGTTTCTGTGCATTACAACAGTGAATTTTAAATAAAACAACTCAGATACCATTAAAGTGCAGACTTTCAGCTTTGAACAAAAAGATTGCATAAAAATGTGAAAAACTACAGCATTTTTAAACACAATCCCTTCATTTCATGGGCTCGTAAGTAATTGGACAACTGAAATAACTGAAAACTAAATGTTCATTAGTAATATTTGGTTGAAAACCCTTTGTTGGCAATGACAACCTGAAGTCTTGAACTCATGGAAGCAAAAAACTTTGCTTTAGACCAGAAATGTTTATTTTAAAAAAAAATTCCTTAAAGAGTTCAAAAAATTTATGCCTGTGAGGATATGAAGCTGTTCATTTAGTCAGCAATGTATGTTTAGGTCGAGCGAGCGTTAGCAATTACCGTCCTATTGGAACTTCCATTCTATGTTAGCATCAAGCGGACGTAGGCCTTCCTGCTGTTTTACATTATAGATCACCGGAAAAGGAAAGGCATAAAATGTTAATCTCTACTTTTATTGATTGATTGATGATTTATTTAGCACGGATTGATTCAGACCAATTAATCGATTTTATCAACCCAGCCCTGAACTAATGGTTACAACCAAGGTATCCAGAAGAGCGTCTCTGAACGCACAACACAACCAACATTGAGGCAGATGGGCTACAGCAGCAGAAGACCACACCGGGTGCCATTCCTGTCTGTTAAGAACAGGAGACTGAGGCCACAATTCTCACCGATTTACCAAATTTGAACAATAGAAGATATTAAAGACATTGCTTGGTCCGATGAGCCTGCGTTTCTGCTGCAACATTTGGATGGTGGAGTCAAAATTTGTTATCAACAACATTAAAGCATGAATCCATCCTGTATCACCCTGCGACAGACTGCCGACCTGTTCAGGGTGTCCCCTGCCTTCGCCCATAAGTTGCCGGGATAGGGTCCGACAGCCCCATGACCCCGAAAGGGAACAAACAGAAGAAAATGAATGAATGAATCCATCCTGTATCAACAGTTCAGGCTAGTGGTGATGATGTAATGGTGTGAGGAATATTTTCTTGGGAAACTTTGGGCCCCTTACTACCAATTGAGCATGAGAACAACAGCACAGCCTACCTAGTACTGTTGCTGACCATGTCCATCCCTTTATGACCAAAGTGTACCATCTTCTCATGGCTACTTTCAGCAGGATAACATGCCATGTCATGTATGCGGAATCATCTCAGACAGGTTTCTTGAACATGACAATGAGTTCACTGTACTCAAATTGCCTCCACAGTCACCTGATCTTAACCAAATAAAGAACAAACACTGGCGCCATCCTTTATCCACCAGAGGCAATGTAGGGTTCAGTGTCTTGCCCAAAGACATTTCGACACATGGGCAGGCAAGGCGGGACTTTGCTGACTTTGAGGAAGATCAGCTGATAATAAGTACCGTAATTTCCGGACTACAAGCCGCTACTTTTTTCCTGTGCTTACAGCCCTGCGGCTTATTCAGTGACGCGTCTAATTTATGGATTTAATTAGCGGCCGCCATGTACGTACTTTCGAACTCAGTGAATAGTTTGAATTCTTTATCTAACACCAAGCACAAGGCATTTATATTCAACACACCTCTAAGCAGCCAAACAGCATGGACTTGACTTCAGGTCTTAGACACTTCAGTCATGGTTCAACAAAATGAAACACGCATGCCCGGCCGCATCCCAGAATCCTTTGGTGCCATTAGACCCAACGTGCACCAGATCGCCGTTACAATATGATGAAGCTTTCAAGTTAAAAGCAATCGTTAAAAGCAGCGTAAAAAAGTCCACCGTCACCAACGGGTTTGGAAAAGCCGGTCAGCTGCGTGACGGAGAGAACAGCGCATGGAGTGAATTTACACTCCATTTACGGTTTCTAAGGAAACCGTAAAAGCGGAATTTTGCTTTGAAAAGCTCACAGCCTCCGTGTGAGCTGGAGACATCTTCTCCTGCTGATTGAGCTGCGGGGCCGATGGCAGTCTGAAGGCTCCCACACGTAACAACGCACCCGCCCCTCATACACAAAACGTACAGTATTAAGTCCGATTGCTTTGCACAGAAACGATTTGCTCCGTCCACCGGCGCAACGGGGACGAAGTGCTCCTCCTTGAAGCCGCCCTGGCCAGAGGTGTCGGAGTAGATAGGAAGGGGAGACAAGGAGCGCGCGGGGCGGGAGCGGAGCGCGAGGCGTCCGCGGAGTGCAGAGGCTTCTGAATTCTGCCGCACGCGCCGCACTGAGGCGCGCGTATCACGCTGAGGCGCGGGCTTTTCAGTCGCCGCTGCTGTATTTTACCGGTGTGTTTTTTAACCAGCCCTGTTACTCCCATAACGCTGCCGCGACACAAGCGGAAGGAGAGCTGTACCCGTTCACCCCTCCATGCACTGCTGATATTTGCTCATTCTTAAACACGTACAACAGAATGGCGAGCCGGGCATTGGCCCCGCCTTTAGCCCCTAAGACTCATGGGAAATGTGGAATCGCGGATGTAAATTTCCTCATCATAACTGAGGGATGTAATGTTGATTATATGGTTACTGTTTGTAATTTTATGTATGATACCTAGATTGTCAATAAGTAAAAAAAAAAATGAAATAAAAACACCATAACTGAGGAACTTGTGAACAGAATAAAGGTCCATGCTGTTTGACAAATGTCGATACACTCAAATACATGAGCCAGAGGCAAAGCTGGCACCACCCACAATGTGCTAATGAATTCCACTCACTCTGGGATGCTGGCCGTGATCTGTCAGGATGACAATATCGCCTAACACGTGCGCGGCTTGTACTCTGACGCGGCTTGTGTATGTATAAAACTAATTAAACACGTGAAATGGGTGGGTGCGGCTTGTGATCGGGTGCACTTTGTAGTCCGGAATTTACGGTAGTTGATCTTCATCCAAAGCAATTTTTGAACTTTGCATATTGTCTTTCATTTTTGTACTCCCGTGTTTAATGTTCATGTTTTATTTTTTTAATTCAAAATAAATCAAAATGAAAAAACAAGTTGTTGCATTTTATTCTGAAGTTTTTTTTTTGGTTTATCCTACTGGATTTAATTTAAAAAACAAACTTGTTATCATGCTTTTCTACCAGTGCAACAGTACTCATTCACAAAAAATTTTAAAAAACAAACAAAACAAAAACATTTAATCGCTGTGTCAGATGTATGAATCAGGTTGAAACTCCCACTATTAGTAGTTTAATTTTCATATTTCGTTTCTGCTAAAGCTGTGCAAAAATCCCTCAACACTTTTTGCACAAGTTGGAAGAAAATCTTCACACTGGAACAGATTCTGACAGTGGTCAAACATTGATCCAAGGTAAATACAACCAGACGACATTCTGTAAGCATTGTTGGATAAAGATGGGCAAAGTGAAGCACTCTGGAGTGACATCACACAATACCTACTTCAGTGGGGAATTTTGATCATTCAACTTTCCTAAAACAGCTGCTGTTTTCATTCCAAAAATCAGGTTGTCCCTCATCTGCTGAGAGATAAAGAAGCATCCTGACTTACAGTTCTCTGGTTGAAAAAAAACAGATCATGCCCAAAAGAAGTAGAAAAAAATCTGGTGTACTCAGAAAAAATGTTTGTTTTTTTTTACAAATAGAATTGGATGGCAGTTACCCTCATCCTTTTTGAGGTCTCTGCAGACTAAAGTGTGGCTGAGCAGCAGATCCAAGAAGAACCAAAGTTCACAGTTTAGTTGAAGCATCAAAAAGATTATTTTCTGTCTCTGGAGGGGGAAGAATAAACTGGGAGCCTGGAGGAGAGATGAAGAGATCTACACACTATCTGACCTGCCAGCTGGGGAGTGTTGTGGTTAAAGATGGAACTCAATTTAATTTAATTTAATTTTTCTTTTCTTTATTTATTTTGGGTGGGCAAAATGACAGTCCCTCAGATAATCACTTAATAACAGTCTAACAACAAGTTATATTCAGTTCATTGGATACAATTTTATCAAAGTGCCATAAAAAGACAGACAGGCTTAGAAAAATAGCATTGTTCGTATTTTGTGTTCATTTAGTGTTTTAGCATTTATTTATTTTACAAAATATTGAACATAAATTAGTTACATTTTACAGTTATAACAGTGTTTCTTATACATATTTTTTTTCTTTTTTTTAAAGTCAGAACAAATGTAAACTTTAAATGCAGACAAAAAAATACTTAACAAAACAGACAATCACCAAAAACATTATTATTCTCAATACTAAAGGTCTGCTGTTTCAATATTATCGTCAAAACTAAGTTGAAGATTTATTAAATCTAAAAAAGGACAATGTTGCGTGAAAAACACACATTTGTACATATATTTTTCATAAACTTGATAAAAAATATACAGTCCATAAATATTTGGACAGAGACACATTCTTTCTAATTTTGTTTCTGTACATTACCACAGTGAATTTTAAATAAAACAACTCAGATGCCATTGAAGTGCAGACTTTCAGCTTTTATTCCATGGGTTGAACAAAAAGATTGCATAAAAATGTGAAAAACTAAAGCACTTTTTAAACACAATCCCTTTATTTCATGGGCTCGTAAGTAATTGGACAATTGAAATAACTGAAAGCAAAATGGTCGTTAGTAATTTTTGGTTGAAAACCCTTTGTTGGCAATGACAGCCTGAAGTCTTGAACTCATGGACATCACCAGATGCTGGGTTTTGTCCTTCTGAATGCTCTGCCAGGCCTTTACTGCAGCAGCTTTCAGTTGCTGTTTGTTTGTTATGGAGTTAATTCAGTCTCAATAATCAGAAATGAACACAACCGGTTTTACATATGCACACGCTCCGATTCACAAATGTCATTTTATGCAAACGTGAAAAATAAATTCGGAAATACACACCATGTGTTTCACAAATGCACACTAAATGTTTTACAAATGCACAATAAGTGTTTCTCACAAATGTGCACACTGTGTTTCAGAAAAACATTTTAGAAATTCACAATAAATGTATCAGAAATGCACAGTAGGTGCTTCACAAACATGACTTAGGTACACATGTGATGTGAACTCACAGATCATTCGAATTGCAGAATGATAAAATGACATTTGTGAATCGGAGCGTGTGTATTTGTAAAACCGGTTGTGTGCATTTCTGATTATTGAGACTGAATTAACTCCATAGTTTGTGGGCCTTTCTGTCTGAACTGTGTTCAAATAATTTCTACATTTTTGCTCTAGGGTAGGAACTAGCAGAAGAGATCACATCACTCCTGCGTTAGTTTCGCTCCATTGGCTCCCAGTTGATTCTAGAATCAAGTTCAAGATCCTCCTGTTAACCTATAAAGCCTTACATGGACTAGCCCCGTCCTATATCAAGGACCTCATAGTCCCTTACCATCCAATAAGAACACTTAGCTCGCAAAATGCAGGACTGCTTGTGGTTCCTAGAATTAGTAAAAGTACTGTTGGAGGTAGAGCATTTAGCCACCAAGCCCCTGTTTTATGGAATAAACTCCCAGCTCATGTAAGAGAGGCCGAGTCAGTTTCTACATTCAAAGTTAGACTGAAAACAGTCCTCTTTGGACAGGCTTATTGTCAGACTAGTTAGTATTCAGAGATTATTTAACTTAATTTTAATGTGTTTAAATTAAACTTAATAACAATAATTATTTGTTTTAAAAGGCTGCTAGAAGTTGAAGCTGGGGTAACTATGGTGCTCTGGGGTTCTGTCCTCCTTTTTCATCAAATTCTACCCTTCCTCTCTTCTCTATTTCTGATCATCATTTATCATTTAGTTCTCCATGCCTCTGTTTGGTGCAGTGCGATTCATGTATTGTCACTCTTTCCCTCTCCCCTCCTGGGGAGTGGAAGTGCTTCCAGACTCCAGTTGGCTCATCAGTGCTCCAGTTCCTGACCGTGTACCTCGTCTCTGCTCCCGCTCCTACACCTGGCTGTGGTTCCTGTCTCAGGCTCGACTCGCGCCCCTGACTGTCCCCCCAACCACAGCTGGATGAAGCTCGTCTGCTGGACTTTATATATGTAGTTGTAGCGTAAGATAAGTTAATTTTTCTCTAAGAGTTCTGGTAAATCGCCTGTCCATCCTGGGGGAGGATCCCTCCTTCATGTGGGCACCCCTGAGGTTTCTTCGTTTTTTCCGAAATCCGTTTTTTTTGGAGTTTTTCCTTACCGCAAAGGGGGGTCTAAGGGCAGGGATGCCTGTATAGCTTAGTCAGTTTGTTAGTTCATTTTAGTATTTTCCTATTGAACTCTTTGTATTCATGATCCTTTTGAGTTCATGTTTTACTTCGAAGCCCATCGAGAAGACTGTTGTTGTGATTTTGGGCTATACAAATAAAATTGAATTGAATTAAGGTACATTTTTACAAAAAAATGTTTCAGTAGCGACGATTAGAAGGAATGTTAATGGGAGATATTGTCGCAAAACAATGTTAAATCAGCGAAATTTCACTATGGAATTAACATTTTTAATAAATAAAGATCAGTCCTGAATGTGTAACAAGTTACTACCAACTACCTTTAAAACATTGTTAATTTGACGTACCCCAAGGCTCTGGTCTTGGACTTCAACCGCATTTTTTAAAATAAATACAAAGTCAATAAATAAATGAACCTTATCTCTGTTTGGCAGACTACCTCCAGCACTCTTGACAGCAAACCAAATTCCTTCCTACCCTCCAGCCTCACCCACTGCTCACTTGGGACTAAAGCTA
Organism: Oryzias latipes; assembly: GCF_053564925.1. Classification (NCBI taxonomy): domain Eukaryota; kingdom Metazoa; phylum Chordata; class Actinopteri; order Beloniformes; family Adrianichthyidae; genus Oryzias; species Oryzias latipes. Next base: position 9,641,336 of record NC_136244.1, read on the forward strand.
CTTTGGACTAAATAAAACAAAAATAGTGGGAACAGTAAATTCCTTCTCATCTAAACCTAAAATTGAAAGGTTTTCTTCCCTTAACTGTCTTTTTAAGATACCAGCCCTGTAATATTACAGCTCTACTTCAATATAATTGCGTTATAGATAATTCATTATTCTCAATTACAGGTTTGTCATCTACTAAGTATATCAAGTTTTTAGCTTTGATTGCTCAGGGAAACTTGAATAAGTCCTGGACTATACATCAAAATGCTCACATCTCATAAAATAACTAACATTCTGCCAGAATCATATGGAATTATTCCGACATTTAATGTTAATTTTTGATTTAATTCTCATATATGTTATTTAAAAAATAACATATATGTTGTATATCCCTTGTATTTTTTTAAGAAATAAAGTAACAAATGAAAAATGAAATTTCATGTGTTGTGCAAAATTCTTTCCATTTTTTTAACAGAAGCTTTAACAAACATGATGCTTTGTCAAGAAGATTTATTATTTTACAGTGAAAACATCACAACACATTTTTCTCATAATTATCTATACCACAGAACAGATGCCTCCTCTGATGTGCCTTTGCACTCGTCTAAATACTCAATTCATGAATATGTGGTGGTTCAAACTCAAAGCAGGAATCAGATGTTGTTCAGCCTTTGCAAGGCTAACATCTTTTGGCAAAATGCAAAAAAGTAAGGTATGAAATATGGTAAAAGTCAAAAGGTATGAAATATGGGTCAACATAAACTTAAGACAGGGAGGATACAACTTAGGGAGGAGCAGGATGAAAAGGTTAAGCCTAGAAGGGAAAAAAATAAATCTATCGAGGAAAGATTTATTATAAAAAGTCAGAAGGAAGGAAAATGAGGAAAGACACTGCGAAAGCTCGGAGGGAAGGAAGGGTGGGAAATAAGGAGAGGGAAAGGTCAGAAGGGAAAAAGATGACAGCGTGAAAGGTGTGATCTTAGCAAAGGTCGGAGATAGGAAACTGTGTCAGAATCCAGTTACAGAACTTAAGGGGTACAGAATTAATTACTTAAATTCATAATTCCTTTTGCTTATCATACATGTACTTTGCCATGTCTTAATTCGTGTGCAGAAAAATGACACTAAACAGATCCTCATTTATCTATAAGTAAAGAAAAAACAAGTTGCTTTACAAATATTTAGCAGGTAGCATATCATAAATAGAGCAAACATAAATTGTATTTATTACTAGGTATATAATTATTAATCAAACACAGCCGAACACTTTCTATAGAATCCATATCATATAGAACAAAAGACACAAAAGAAAGCTTATTACATGCATGCATAGAGTTCCTTATAATTCAGAAAGGTAGATTGTAATATTTAACATAAATATGTATATGTGCATATTTTTTGCTTTCTGTTAAATAAAGTGATGCATTTGATACATAAGACTTTTTTCAAATGAAAATCTACCAGCAGTTCAAGTAGCCAAGTTGTATGCCTGCAATTTGCTTGATCATTCAAAAACTGATGCCCAAACGGGAAGCAGAGAACAGTTGAGCAGTCTTTGTTGGAAATGACAGCAGCTTGAGATAAAGCTTGAAGTCTGCTGAGCAGGCAATGCACCAAAAATGTTTGTTTGTTTGTTTCCCTTTTGGCTTTTCCCATCAGGGGTCACCACAGCGAACAAGTCGCATGGTAAACTTGGCAATGTTTTACGCCGGATGCCCTTCCTGACGCAACCCTCTCAAAGCAACCGGGCTTGGGACCGGCACAGAGGTAGAGAAGGGAACAGGGAGCAGCCCGGAGTCGAACCCTGCTTTTCACGGATGGAAGGTGCCGCAAACCAGCACGAGCTAAACTGGCTCCCGCAATGCACCAAAAATATCATTTGAAATTTACAAAATTGCAAAAACTTAAAACAATTTTTTTTTGCCTTGATTTAAAAAAGGGGTAAAATATCCAGTCTGTGCAATAGACCAATAAAACAAGTTACCGGTACATGTGCCTTCTGGTTTAAACATTTTATAGTCAATCTATGGCTTCTTATGCTTCAACTAATAATTCCAATGCTCAGCCATGGATGGGACAGCATTCTTGTGTGAAGTTGTGCGTGCATCACAGTGACTTGTCAGCATTATCATTGATGTGGCTTGAAGTCAGAAGCCTGATTCACTTATAAATAATTGTATCTTACTGACGAGAGTCATACCACTAAGCAAATGTGTATGGATGCAAACCTAACTTTAACACATGACCTAACGCATGGCGGATTCTAATAAAGATGGATATAAAAATGGGTTAAACCGATTCTGCTGCTGCACTGGCAAACGTGACCAAAAAAAAAAACAAGAACTGCCATCCATGAGGCAAAACAAAGACAAAAAAACAGAAAGACATGGTTGTGATGTGGGTTGAAAAAGTCAAATAGAGGAAAAATGGAAAAAAATGATGCAAACATTTGATAGACTGTAAACTTTCCATATCACGGTCAGATGCTCAGTCTGAATGTTGCAACATTGCGGCTTGCTGAAGCATATGACAATTGTCAAGAAACGCAAGTGTAATTGGGGCTGCTTGCGTTGTGTAGCCTCTGCTTCAGAAAAAGCCTGCGAAACCTGACTAACTGAGGAATCTTCTGTGCCAATTTTACACTTTTAAAAAGACACTAAAATATCTAAAACTTTGACGAGCCACAGCAGCATCATGGGTAATGCTATAAAAGCTAAAACTAATATATAAAGTTCTTTGCTTTCTTGATTAATGATTGTTTTATGGATTATTTCCATAAAGGTCAATTTGTCCTACCCCTGCAGTCAAATCAACTGTACTAAATTGGACCTGTTTCGCGCGTTCAGATCCCTCTGTCTGCAAACCGAAATGTGATGCAACATCAACATTTACAAAGTGCACACACAAAATAACTGTGATTTTTAGACCTAAAGTTTGTTCTGTAACGTTTTCCTCCTCTGATGGATATCTGTGCTAAATAGCTGGAGCCACGTATTCCGGGTTAGTGTAGGAGAAACCAAGGAACTCGTCCTGGTCCAGGTTCATGATGACAAGCTTATCAGTTGGTGTCAGGTCTGTTGGCATCTTGGTAAACTCCTTGTCAAAGTTACAGGTGTCGCGACGGGTTCTCTGCAAATAGAGTTTTGTTTATAAAAGGGGAAAGATAGGGGGATGGAGAAAGAGAAAGGAGTCCTGTTAAATACCTCAGACTAGACTATTTGTATTTTTTAGCATTCAAAATCCTTTTGACAAATTACTGTTTTTTCTTTATTGTTAAAATGTAAACAAAGTTATATATATATATATATATCCTGAATGTGAGGGTTTGCTCTGGATGCAGCCATAACAAAGAACTAAACACACACCTAGCACAGAGAATGGAAAAAATAACTCCTCACATAATTTACCTTGATCAAACAGATTCATCAAATGCAGACAATGTCCACAGACCTGTTAACATAATAGACTTTGCCACTATCAAAAACCAGGAAATGACCATACTCTCATTCGATGCTGAAAAAGCATTTGAAAGAGTAAACTGGAAGATCCTCATTGCTGCCCTCCACAAGTTTGGATTTGGGGGAATTACACCCTATTACTAAAAAGCATATAGGACGATCTAACCTGCTGGGTCAATCTGCCCCTGTCCCTCTTGGGCAAGGTAGCCACTATTAAAATGACAATTTTGCCTAAAGTTAGTTATCTCTTCTGGGTGATTCCCACACAACCCCCACTAAAATGGTTCAAAACATTAGACTCATCCATATCAAACTTCTTGTGGAACAATAAACCTGCAAGAATCAGTCTAAAAACTTTAAAATCTGTAAAAAGCTGTGGAGGCTTAGAATTATTATTATTTTTACTATTATTTGGTAAATAGATTACAGTACATCTTAAAATGGTTAAAAAACTATCCAGAAACCAACTCATGGTTAGACTTGGAACAGGCGTTATGTAGAAAGATTAACCTATCAGATCTACCATTTATTAGCCAAACAGTTCAAAAACAGGACTGCTTTCAAAGTATTAATATAAACGCCACTTTAACAGCCTGGTGGGAATTTCTTAAAGTGTCAAAATCCTTACTTCAACCGAGCAAAATGACACCCATCTGGAACAACCCAGACATCCTTCTAAACAAAAAAATGTTACACTTCCCAGCTTGAAAAACAGGGGGCATAACACTACTAGAGAATTTAATTATTGATACAAGATTCATAACACCCCAGGAAAAACATGGAGTAACCCTTGTGCTATCCTAAGCATTTTAACTTTGGGAGTTGGGTCATCTAGACCCACTAGACAGTGCGCTGAACCTTTTTTCTTCAATTATTTGTGAACCTCACTGGTATCCATGGATTACATGAAATCTTTCCACCTTTATCCACCTTTGTCGTGGTAGGGAGAACACGTCAATGGAAAGGTGGGGTCATCTAAGATAGCACAAGGGATAAATAACTTATTGGAATAACAGCAACTTAAATATATAATTACCAAAATGTTTAAGTACAAAAACAATGACTTAAAGCAACCAGAACTAGTTACCTCTTTGATTAATTTTTCAATCAATAAAACTCTCACCAAAATATACAAACTTTCATGCAACCTAGATAAAACCATTTCAGTTCCAATGACACAATGAGATGCAGACTTGAACAGCAGCACAGATCAAAGCTTCTGGTCAGAAATTTGTCTAAACACATTTAAACTGACAAAAAGCCCAGACTTGCAGCTAATCCATTTAAAAAAAAACTCCACAGGATTTACTACACTGGACAGAGGATGTTCAAGATGCAGCCACCCCGTCCTGGTAGGGGTGTGCTTGGACATCAGGGCAAGCAAGCAGTAGATGTCCTTAGTGCCCTACCCGCCAATTTTAACCAAACCCTTTAGTACACACACCCCCTTTACATAAAAAAATACACACTCCAACACACACCCACACACGCACACACACACCCTCACAAACATACATCACACAAGGAAGAGGGACTTCTTATCTTCTGTCCCCCAACCCATCCCTGGCGGAGGGAACCGTGTCCCTCTGTCACGGCGGCCCTGTCCCTGGGGTGCTGGCTTCCTGGGCCCGGCGGCCCTCTCTCCACTTAGGGAGAGGCATTCCTTAGCTCTCTGGCAAGACCGGGAGCCGGTGATCATATCACATCTGAGCCTGGGGGTGTCCGTGTCCCGGTGGTGTGGGTTCTGGTCCTGGCCGCCGGCCTTCTTCATATTTTCCAACTGCGGGGGAGCCTGGTCGGGCCATATTTATAACACCCCTTGGGGACCCTCGCTCCTCTTGGGCATCCTCCTCCTGGGCGGGGGGGCCGCCCCCTGCCTTGCTCTCTCCTGGACTAACCGTGGCCTGGGGGGGGGCTCCCTGGAGCGTGGGGGCAAGTCTTCCCTGGGGGGCCCTGACTCGTGCCTGGGACTGCGGCACCCCTGTGGCAGGGCCCCTCGTTGGGCCCCCTGGGCGCGGTGGGGAGGTTGCTCCACGGGTCGGCTGGGTTCTCTCCCTCTTTTTACATTCCATCATCCACCCCAGAAGAACATAAACACGCACTTGAGCAGAAGTGCTATCTCACCTTTGCTCAAACAGTTTGTGTGACTGAATGAAATGTTTCACGTGTCAGTCTGAATGCATAAGTAGATGTGTGTGAATGTTAGTGGTAGGATGTCCAGGCAGACTTGATTGTGTGTGAACCCTTTTGGACCCAACAGGTGTGTTTGTAACGTTTGAGTGTGTGTGGACAGGCCCCGCCCATTTTTCAATCTGTCAGTTGTGATTATATAGCTCCAGCAACTTGTTGCTTTCTGACACTTCATGATCTTACCCTCGCTACCATAATCACCCCTCTACCCCCTCCCCCCTTTATCTGTTATCCCTCTCTCTTCTTTCCTCCTTTTCCTCTCCGTCCGCTTAGCTGTTGGACAGGACAAGTTGAAAAAAAACCCACACACCTCTGGATAATATATTTGTTGAACAGCTAAGATGTGAAGGGACCTTTCAAAAGGTATTTGACACAATTTTATTACCTCATCATTAAACGGCAAGCGTTTTGTAATTTCTTTTAGATCATAAGAATCTATGATGACATCCGTGTAACTGAAAAACATCTGAAATGCATTCTGCTGTCACTTGGTATGTGGTACATCCAACATAATTTTATGTTTTAGGAAAAATGGGTCTGGTTACTTTTAAATCAATCTCAAATACAGCAATCAAATCACAATAACATTTTTTGACAACGTACAAGGTTGATGATGGAAAAGCCCAATAGTAATCAGATTTTTTAAGTCAAATTAAATATGCAAAAAAAAAACTGGTATTACTTATTTGAAAAAAGAAAGCAAACACAAATAGGCACATAGTAATTTTAATGGCTAACATTGAATCTTATTCAATTCCTATACAAGCATTTATGGTGGCTAAACCAATCATAGACTGCTTCCAGTCATGCATTATTTCAGCTAATTTCTTAGCTTCCCCCTTCTAGAAGAAAATGACAGAAGATCTGGATGTAAGAAGTTGAAATGGAAGAGAAAGAACCCCCCAGAAAATCCTGAATCATAGGTTCCATTATTTTAAAGCTTATTTCAACTCGTCATAGCACTCACTGAACTCACAGTAAAGTTACTGTATTTTTATGAAGACTCTCATTCATCCAGGTTGGTTCCATTGTAGTAGGTTTAGGGGATGTCATCTGGACTTGGTTTTAAAGTTGGAAGACGTTTCACCTCTTATCCAAGAGGCTTTGTCAATTCTGAAATAGCTGGTCTAAGAGCTGGTATATATGCACTCATGGGGGAGGAGTTAGACCTGAAACTGGAGGTGTAGTCCACTTAGCCTATGTGGTTTCGGGTCGTTAATAGTCCTTTGTCCTCAGCTGGGGGTTGGGGAGTCAGTGACTCCCTCTCCAAAATGGTCGTCTCTTTCAGCGGTTAACGACTCAGGTGGAACTGGTTTGGTTTGTTTAGGTTTCAAAACACTGCCGTAGATGGATGGAAGAATAAACCTGAGACCACCATTCTTATTAAGAGAAGGTTTATCCTTCTTGACAAAGATGGCTTCTTTCACTCCTCGCTCAAACCATCCTTTCTCTCTGGCTAGAATTCGGACTTCACTGTCCTTGAAAGAGTGGTTTGTGGCCTTCAGGTGGAGATGTACTGCAGACTCAGGTCCACTTGGGTTGGCTCTGCGATGTTGGTAAAGCCGCTTGTGTAGCGGTTGTTTGGTTTCTCCTATATACTGTTCATTGCAGTTCTCTTTGCAGTGGATAGAGTACACAACATTACTCTGTTTGTAGCTGGGAATTTTGTCCTTTGGATGAACCAGTTTCTGTCTGAGGGTATTGACTGGTTTGAGATGAACTGGGATGTTATGTTGTTTGAAAATCCTTTTAAGTTTTTCAGACAGGCCTGAGATATATGGAATTGAAATACTGTTCCGTTTCGGCTCTTGTTCCTTCTTGTCTTGTTTTCCTGTATGTTGGGATCTGGTGAATGCCCACTTGGGATATCCACAGGTTCGGAGGGCTTGGTGGATATGTTGCTCTTCCTTCTTCTTTCCGTCAGAGCTTGTGGGGACCTCCTGGGCTCTGTGTTGTAATGTCCTGATGACGCCTAGTTTGTGCTGTAAAGGGTGGTTTGAGTCAAATAACAGGTACTGATCTGTGTGAGTAGGCTTTCTGTACACTTCAACCTGGAGCTGTCTGTCCTCTCCAATGATCACAGCACAGTCTAGAAAGGCTAGGGTGTTGTCCTTTGTGTCTTCCCTGGTGAACTTGATGTTCTAGTCTACTGCGTTGATATGATCTGTGAAAGTCTCCACTTCCTGGCTTTTGATCTTGACCCAAGTGTCGTCCACATCTCTGAACCAGTGGCTTGGAGTTGTACCTGGGAAGGAGTCCAGGGCTCTTCTCTCAACTTCTTCCATGTACAAGTTGGCCACAATGGGTGAGATTGGAGAGCCCATAGCACAGCCGTGTCTCTGCCTGTAGAAGTTTCCCCTGAATTGGAAATATGTGGAGTTGAGGCACACTTCCAGCAGTTCGCAGATGTGGTCTGGTGTCAGATTTGTTCTGTCTTGTAGCTGAGAATCCTGTAATCCTTTAAAACCAAGTCCAGATGACATCCCCTAAACCTACTACAATTACTGTATTTTTGTTTATCTGTCGGCTTTCATTGCCTTCATTCTTCAACCTAAACACATTACTTTTCACGTAGTCACATAAAATCAAATACAAATACATCAAAAAACATTTTTACCCAAATTACTGTGAATTTCTACGGAGCCCGTGTCCTGACATTAAGATATAAAAATATATCTTGTTCCCACAGATTAATATCTTGTTCCCACAGGTTATTATGTCGTTCGCACGAAATACTATTCCGTTCCCACAAGATACTTTTCCGTTCCCACAAGATACTATTGCGTTCCCTCAAAATACTATTCCGTTCCCTCGAAATGATTAACTCGTACGAAAGCAATAATTATGTCGTTCGAACGCAATAATTAATCCGTTCGAACGCAATAATTATTCACGTCATAAGTCATTCACGCGGATATGCTCTCTGTACGCCGGCAAAAGCCGCTTTCAGCGGTAACTTCCGTGTCTCTGTGACCCATATTCGTTCAAAAAAGGAACATGAAAAACAAAATTGATCACTTTATTACTGTCTCAATGAATATAAGAAAAATATCAAAAGATTTATGATAACTAGGCTGCTTTGTCATACGATAGCTCCTGCTAGGCTACTACTAGCTCCGCCGCAGAGCTCTCTGATCATGTATGCCGGCATTTGGGCAACTGGCTGGTCTGTTGTCAGACAGCTGATATTGTAGTTTAGGGTCGAATAGGAATAATAATATTCAGGACTTGTCTTTTATTAACTTTAGCAGTCAGTATCTTTACATTCGAAGGCTATTAGGCTACATGCTAACTGACTAGCCGATCATTTCCTGTTATTAATTTACGTCATAGATTTACAGCAGATACCTTCACATTTCTGTCTGTGTGTGTCTCATTACATTGCATTGAAGACACGGAGGATGTTTAGAGAACAGATTTATTTATTTTAAAAAGCACAGAAGCATCCATCGTATTCACGTTCACATCATCTGGTACGCCCTCAGTCATCTTGCTGCAAAAGCCGCTTCCTGCCGCTACTTCCGTGTCTCTGTGAGCATTCAATAGGGGTAAAAATAAAAGCAAGAATGGTCGATCTGTTATTTTCTCGATGAAAATCTGAAAAATATCATATTAAGCTGGATGCTTCGCCTAAAGCACTTACCTTTGGCTTGTAGCATAACAACAATAGCAGTACGTCCCGTTTCCCAGCGTGCTTTGCTGCAAATCACTGGCCAATCATTGGTCTTGTTGTTAGACCTTGGTCACAGGGACACGGTGATTGGCTAGTGATTGGCAGCAAAGCACTCTGGGAAACGGGACGTACTGCTATTGTTGTTATGCTACAAGCTAAAGGTAAGTGCTTTAGGCGAAGCATCCAGCTTAATATGATATTTTTCAGATTTTCATCGAGAAAATAACAGATCGACCATTCTTGCTTTTATTTTTACCCCTATTGAATGCTCACAGAGACACGGAAGTAGCGGCAGGAAGCGGCTTTTGCAGCAAGATGACTGAGGGCGTACCAGATGATCATCATGTGAACGTGAATACGATGGATGCTTCTGTGCTTTTTAAAATAAATAAATCTGTTCTCTAAACATCCTCTGTGTCTTCAATGCAATGTAATGAGACACACACAGACAGAAATGTGAAGGTATCTGCTGTAAATCTATGACGTAAATTAATAACAGGAAATGATCGGCTAGTCAGTTAGCATGTAGCCTAATAGCCTTCGAATGTAAAGATACTGACTGCTAAAGTTAATAAAAGACAAGTCCTGAATATTATTATTCCTATTCGACCCTAAACTACAATATCAGCTGTCTGACAACAGACCAGCCAGTTGCCCAAATGCCGGCATACATGATCAGACAGAGAGCTCTGCGGCGGAGCTAGCCTAGCAGGAGCTATCGTTTGACAAAGCAGCCTAGTTATCATAAATCTTTTGATATTTTTCTTATATTCATTGAGACGGTAATAAAGTAATCATTTTTGTTTTTCATGTTCCTTTTTTGAACGAATATGGGTCACAGAGACACGGAAGTTACCGCTGAAAGCGGCTTTTGCCGGCGTACAAGATCATATCCGCGTGAATGAGTTATGACGTGAATAATTATTGCGTTCGAACGGATTAATTATTGCGTTCGAACGACATAATTATTGCGTTCGCACGAGTTAATCATTTCAAGGGAACGGAATAGTATTTTGAGGGAACGGAATAGTATCTTGTGGGAACGGAATAGTATTTCGTGCGAACGACATAATAACCTGTGGGAACAAGATATTAATCTGTGGGAACAAGATATATTTTTATATCTTAATGTCAGGACACGGGCTCCGTAAATTTCGGATCTGAAGATGAGAAATAAAATATAGAAAAAGTAGGGAAAATACTAAATTTAAATAATGTAAACAGAAAAATAACCCAAATAAGTTACCGTATTTTCCGGACTATAAGTCGCACTTTTTTTCATAGTTTGGCAAGGGGTGCGACTTATACTCCGGAGCGACTTATATTTGAAATAAATTACATTGTTGAATAATTTCACATGTTCGTTATTTTCACTGACAACTGCAAGAGGGCGCTCCAGGCTCGGAGTGGTACTTAGTGGTACTTTCATACTGTCAAGTGTGTTTGTGACCTGCATGCTCCCACACTTAAATACAATTTATTTTAATTTAAGTAGTATTTTACTAATAATTATCTTTTTTCAGGTTAACAAATATGTATCATTTTAATACAAACATTTGTATAACATTTTAGAACATTTACCGGTAATTTCTTTTTTTCTTTTAACCCAATACAACAACGTGACATATTAAAAAAAGGAGTCCAGCATTGAGCTTACCAGTAGCCCTTTAAAGTCCAAGTCCCACTCACGCAGTGGTTTTATGTTAATAAAGCAGGCACGTACTCAGTTTGTTGTGCGTCATGTAGTTATTTAGCCTGTTCTCAAACCCCCTGTTATTTTAAGTTGCCTTTCAAGGTTCTTGGTCTCAGATTTTTTAAATGAATTTCCCATCAAAGTGCGACTTATAGTCCAGTGCGACTTATCTGTGTTTTTTTTCTACTTTATAATGCATTTTTGGGCTGGTGCGACTTATACTCCGGTGCGACTTATAGTCCGGAAAATACGGTATCTTAGTTTGACCTCAGAAATGAACTGGCTGGATTTTGGACAAGCTATGACTGAAGTCATTGATCTATCGATGACTGTGTACCGGAACAAACCACTGCAGAAGCAGAGCTCCCAGGACCAACCTGGATCTATCAGTCATATTTTTTTCTTTATTCTAGAAAAGATACAGTTGTTTAAAAACCACAGGATGAAAAACAGTAATGTTGTATTTTTATGGTCAGAAATAAGAAATTCCTGTTGTTTGGAAATTGCACAAACATTTTGGAATGTAGATCTCATCTGGTTTCCCCATTCCTGCTCCAGTGAGACAATCCAAAAAACTAGGAGCTCATTTTCCCCCCCAGAAGTACCTGCTTTTGGATTTCTTCAATCACCATCTAGAAACAAATCAGTCTTGAGTTTTAACATATACGTTACACTTTTTTTTATGTCTGATTCAAGTGGGTTCTTTTTTGAAAGCAAATTCCAAATTGCCCCCTCGACCCCTCAAAAAAGTGACTTTCAAGTTATATATTGTTTAAAGTGTTTCTTGTACCTTTTATTAATCCAGTTGCATCCTTCTGAGGTTGTTGCCTCCTATAATTAATTTGTTTCTTTTGAACCAACGCAGGACAGTATGAGTACTTGGTCATGCCCTTTGGTCTCTTTAAAGCCCCCTTTCTGTTCCAGACTTTTGTCAATGAGGTCTTCTGTGACATGCTGCGGTGCTTTTGCTGTCATTTACATTGATGACATCCTGATTAATGTCCACATTTGAAGACATTACTGGTACGAAGCCCATTGAGACAACTGTTGTTGGGATTTTGGGCTATATAAATAAAATTGAATTGATTAATTTGTCCTCTCAGTGCCCTACCAATTTTAATTGCACCCCTTTAGTATGCTTTACCCCACAAAAATATACTCTCCAACACACATACACGCACGCACACACACATGCTTACAAACACACACATATACATTATACAAGGTAGGTGGGACCTCAGAACATCTGTCCCCTACCCCATCCCTGGTAGGCGTTGCCAGGCCCTTGGCAACGGCGACCGTACATGTACACAGACCGGCGGCCTTCTATCCACGCGGGGAGAGGGATCCCTGTGCTCTCTGGGTTCTCATCACATTTGAGCCTGGGGATGTCCTTGTCCCTGTGGTATGGGTTCTGGTCCTTGCTCTCGAGCGCTGGCCTTCTCCAATCTATGGGTGAGCCTGGTCGGGCCATGGTAAAAACACTTCTTGTGGACCCCACCGCTCTGAGGCGTCTTCCTCCTGGGCAGGGGTGGCTGCCCCTTGCCTTGCTCTCACCTGGACCAACCGTGGACTGGGTGGGCAGTTGTCCGGATTGTAGGGCGGGTCTCCCTTGGGGGCATGGCCCGTGCCCGGGGTCATGGTAGGGGGATCCTCAGAACTCCTGGGTGGCTGTGGGTTGCTTGTCTTTGGCTGGCGGTCCTCTCCTGGGTGGGCTGGGGCTTTGACTCCCTGCCCTCCAGTGCCTCTCTGCTCTCCAGCTTTGGGGGCCCCTGTGGCAATCCTGCTGGCCCTTGCCTGGCTGGCGGATGTGATTCCTGGGTGGCAGATGTGATTGCCCGGCGGGCGGTTGTTCTCTATCTGCTGCTGTTCTCTATCTGCTGCCGTGCGGGTGTTAGGGGGGGGGGGGGGGGGGGGGGGGGGATGGGGGGGCAGCGGTGGCAGGGTTTTTGGGGTGGGGATGGCTTGGTACTCTCCCTCCATCTTTATACATTCCGTCATCCACTTGAGAAGAACATAAAGATCCACTCGAGCACAGGTGCTGTCTCACCTTTGCACAAACATTTTCAGTGATTAAATGAAATATTTCACATGGGTCGCTCCGGTCTGAATGCATAAGTACGTGTGTGAACATGAGTGTGACGAATAAAGTTTAGCCTAAATTACAAAGGGGTTTATTTAAATATACACCTTGTGTGTCAAATGTTTTATAGCCCCTATTGTAACAGTAAAATATGTCCAACACAAGGAGGCTTTCAGCTCTCATCTGTCTGCTTGGCTTTTTGATTCTTATGATTTTGTTGTTATTTGTTTTAGAACATTGATTTTTTTTTATAGATAAAGGTTTTCTTTACATTCAATATCTAAGGGACCAAGCAACCTTATTCCTTAATGTACATTGAAAAAATCTGACTTCAGAGAAATGCTTCCCTGCCTTTCACACAAGGGAAAAGGTCAACATTTCATTGTTTTCTCCCATCAGAAATATCTAATAAAAAGCGAGCCATCAGATTAGTTCACAAAGTTAAATATAATGAGCACACCAATTCACTTTATCTTAACACATTTAATTTAAAATTACAGGATGTGGTTGATTTTAAAACTGCTCAAATCATGTATAAAGTATCAATAAATTATCAATATTAGGAATCTAATATTTAAACTTTATTTACCGCATCTCTGCTTTGAAACAAACACAATTGTTACCATGGCGCCGCGTGTGTGGCAGCTTATCTGGGCAGCTCTACCTTTTTGTGTTCCTTACTTTGCGTTTTTTAATATTTTCTTCCAACTTATTTGTGTTTTTTGTATTTTTCAACAACTATTACAAAGTTCTGCGTCAAAGGACAGGAACATCATTACTTTTGCTTTTTGTTTTTTTATTTTTTCTCAACTTTTTGAACCGGCCTCGGGGGATCCGTTAGGATGCAGCTCCATTGTTTACACTCGAGATCAGCTGTTAGCTCTTGGACGAGTTGAGATTCTCCTCGCTGGAAAGCCAGATGTTCCAGCTGAAATACGGAGGAAACGACGAGGCTGCAGAGCTGGAGTTAAACACCGGGAGAGAAGACGGAGGTACAAGCCATGTTTACCATCCGTTACTATGGGAAACGTCCGCGCGCTCTCTAACAAGCTGGACGAGCTAACAGCGCTCATGCGTCTGCAGCGGGTGTACCGTGAGAGCAGCCTGCTGTGTTTCACCGAGACGTGGCTCAACCAGGACATGACAAACTCTGTGGTCTCAGTTACTGGATTCACGCTGGTGCGGGCGGACCGGAGCGCGGCGCAGAGCGGAAAGAAGAAAGGTGGTGGTCTGGCGGTGTTCGTGAATGACAGATGGTGTAACCCGAACCACATCACTGTGAAAGAACAGCACTGCAGCAAGGACATTGAACTGGTGGCAGTCAGCGTTCGGCCGTACTACCTTCCACGGGAGTTCTCCCATGTGCTGGTGGTGACTGTTTACGTTCCCTCCGTCGGCTGACGCTGCTGTCGCTTGTGAGCGCGTGCACAGCAACGTGTCCCAGCTGCAGACACAACACCCGCAGGCCCTGATCCTGATTTCTGGGGACTTTAACCATGCATGCACCCCCCTCTCCGCCACCCTGTCCAACTTCACCCAGTATGTGAACTGTCATAAGAGGGACAGAAAAACTCTGGACCTTTTCTATGCTAACATCAAGAATGCATATGCTTCTACCCCCCTCCCCCCTTTAGGACGCTCTGATCACAACCTGGTCCATCTCTCTACTGCGTACACTCCAGTGGTGAAACAGCAGAAACCACAGATTAAAACGGTGAAGATCTGGACTGAGGAAGTAACAGAGAGACTAAGGGACTGTTTTAGCACCACAGACTGGGACGTTCTCTGCAGTCCACACGGGGAGGACATTGACAGTCTTACTGACTGCATCACGGACTATGTCAATTTTTGTGTGGAAAACACAGTGCAAACAAAATCAGTGCAGTGTTTTTCCAACAATAAGCCCTGGGTCACTCCTGAGCTGAAGACCCTCCTAAATGAGAAGAAGAGGGCTTTTCTCTCTGGGGACAAGGAGGAGCTACGCAGAGTACAGAGGGACCTGAAATATAAGATCAGGAAGTGCAAGGACTGCTACAGGAAGAAGCTGGAGCAGCGCCTGGAACAGAACAACATCAGTGATGTGGGGTCTAAAACACATCTCAGGACATGCTGAGGCTGGAAATGGTCGCCAGGTCACAGGTGACCAAGCCTGGGCAAATGAACTGAACCTGTTCTTTAAGAGATTTGATTCTGCCCAGCCCCCAGTCTCCACCCACTCGGCCCCCTCTTCACACCTTTCCAGCTCAGGCGTCTCCTCCCAGGGGCAGCTGTTACCACCTCGGCACCAAACAGTCCACTCTCCCCTTCTTCCAACAGAAGCAAAGGGACCCCCCCAACGACTCACAGCACCAGACCAGCCACCGCCCACCCATCCTCCAACCCCCCTCTGCCTCACCCTGAATCAGGTTAGGATGGAGTTAAGGAGAACAAAGGCCAGGAAGGCAACAGGCCCTGACAGCATCACCTCCAGGCTCCTCAGGGAGTGTGCAGACCAGCTCTGTGTGGTGATGCTGTTCATATTTAATATGAGCCTCAGACTGGAGAAGGTACCAGTCCTCTGGAGGACTTCCTGCCTGGTTCCGGTTCCAAAGGTACCTCGTCCTACGGAACCGAACCACTTCAGACCTGTCGCTATGGAGAGGATCATCCTCAGCCATCTCCGCACTCAGGTGAGCTCAGCACTGGACCCGCTGCAGTTTGCATATCGACCAGGCATCGGGGTGGATGACGCCATCATCTACCTGCAGCATCGGGCCCTGTCTCACCTGGAGGCCCCTGGGAGCACTGTGAGAGTCATGTTTTTTGATTTCTCCAGTGCTTTCAACACAATTCAGCCATCACTGCTGAGGAGGAAGCTGGAGGTTGCAGGTGTGGACCAACATCTGGTTGCTTGGACCATCAACTACCTCACAGACAGGCCACAGTTTGTGAGGCTGCGTGACTGTGTGTCTGATGTGGTGGTCTGCAGCACGGGGGCACCTCAAGGGACTGTGCTCTCCCCATTCCTGTTTACCCTGTACACATCAGACTTCACCTACAACTCCCACCACTGTCATCTGCAGAAGTTCTCAGATGACAGTGCCATTGTGGGCTGTGTATCAGGGGGGGATGAGCAGGAGTACAGGGGGGTCATCACTGACTTTGTTAGCTGGTGTGAAGTTAACCACCTGCTGCTTAACACCAGCAAGACAAAGGAGCTGATACTGGACTTCAAGAGGTCCTCACCATCACAGTCACCGGTGAACATCCAGGGTTCAGACATTGAGGTCGTGGACACATTTAAATATCTGGGTGTTCACCTGAACAACAGACTTGACTGGTCCAACAACACGGATGCTCTGTACAGGAGGGGCCAGAGTCACCTTCACCTGCTGAGGAGACTGAGGTCCTTTGGCGTGTGCAGACAGCTGCTGAGGACCTTTTACGACACTGTGGTGGCCTCAGTGGTCCTTTATGGAATTGTGTGCTGGGCGGGGGGCAGTGCAGGCAGAGACTTGAAGAGGCTTAACAAACTGGTTAGGAGGGCCGGCTCTGTCCTGGGCTGCACGCTTGAGTCCATCGAGGAGGTGGCAGACAGGATGATGTTAGCTAAGCTGACATCCATCATGGATAACCCCTCCCACCCCCTACACCAAACTGTAGAGGCGCTGACCAGCTCCTTCAGCACAAGACTGTTGCACCCTCAGTGTAAGAAGGAGCGCTACCGCAGGTCATTCCTCCCCACAGCCATCAGACTGTACAACACCATGTCAAAGTGACACTCCACGGTCCCAGGGGTGTTTTTCTGTTTAGTCATTGATTCATTTACTTTTGTTGTAGTTGTTGCTTTTCAATTTTAAATTGTTTTTTGTTCCTGAACAGTTGTTTGTTTTTGTTTTTTGGTGTGAACTTCATTAGTTATTTCTGTATTTTGAAAAAAATTTTAATGTTTTTTTTACAGTTTACATGTTTTGCAGACCGCATGTTTTTTACACTTTTGCAGCTGTATTTATTTAATATTTATTTCTTTATTTAATAAGAATCTCATTTTTGATAATAATTTTTCATAATAATTTTAGTAATATTTTTAATTATCTAATATAAATGTAATTTGTGATGTCCTTTATTGATGTTATATTATATAGATTATTTCTGAATGTCGTGTTGCTGCGACAGATAAATGAAATTTCCCCATTGTGGGATTAATAAAGTCATCTATCTATCTATCTATCTATCTATCTATCTATCTATCTATCTATCTATCTATCTATCTATCTATCTATCTATCTATCTATCTATCTATCTATCTATCTATCTATCTGTCTGTCTATCTATCTATCTATCTATCTATCTATCTATCTATCTATCTATCTATCTATCTATCTATCTATCTATCTATCTATCTATCTATCTATCTATCTATCTATCTATCTATCTATCTATCTATCTATCTATCTATCTATCAACCTGAGAGGAACCATAAATTTTATCAACCAAAAGTAAGGACAACCCTAAAATCCATGTGCATCTCAGTGACAGGGTGTCACGCTATGGAACAACTTACCGGAGGATATGAAAACGTAAAAGCCTTGTCCAGTTTAAATGTTTCTTTAAAAGATACCTAATGAATAAGTACCATGAAGCAATGAAACAATGATGAACAGGCTTAGGAATACAGTGGGGCTATGATATCTGTTTTACATCAATAAGTTAATGGGTTTATTTATTTATTTTCTCTATTGAATATCCATAAGTTATGGGAGAGGGAAAGGAAGAAAAAGAAAAAAGATGCATAAAGGAGGAAGAAAGAGAAAGGGGGAAAAATGTCATGGTGCCCCTGTCAGACTCCTCCCCCTCCAGCTCTGCTCCACTCCACTCCTGATTACCAGCAGCTGCATTCACTCATCCTCGTCACCTCACCTCCTCTTAAGGAGCTGCAAACCTTCAAGCCGACGCCAGTTCGTTGCCCTTCAACGGTGACTCGCCTGGTCTCAGTCATGCTCTGTCTTGCTCTGCCTTGCTCTCAAACTGAAACTAATTACTGTTCTCGTGCCTCAGGAAATCACTTCAGGAGTGACGCCAGTGTGGACCTTCTGCCCAGCAGTATCAGAAAACCTGCAGCCGCTGTCTCTGTCGCTAACCGCGTTAGCACCTCCAGCTAGGCAAACAGCCATCTTCAAGTCTGGACCTCGTCTAAGCCAAGCCACAACCCTCCACGGAGAAACAATAAATCATTATTCACAACTTACCTGTCGTTACTCTGGGTTCCAGCGTCTGGGTTTGCCCCGCCTGGATATCATGACAGAACGAACTGGCCATACTCCGGACCCAGCTGACCCAGAAGGACTCCGCTTCGCCATAAATCAACAAGGCATCGCCCTGGGCCGCCAAGCCGACGCTCTGTCCCAGATTTCATCCGCCCAACAGGAGCTTTTCGACGCCTAGATGGTTTGACACAAACATTAATGGATCTAACGGGTCAAATGTCCACTTCTTCCACCTCAGCTTCACTTCCGGCTCCTAGCAGCGCTTCCACTTCCGTTTCCGCCCTGAACCTGAAAAACTCCGGAACCGTTCTATGGGGAAGTCGATGCCTGCGGCGGTTCCCTCCTTCAGTGCCGTTTACTGTTCCAGTAAGCCCCGAGGTACTATCAGTCTGATCATAGCAAAATTACACATCATTAATTCATTACGTAACAAGGCTCTACAATGGGCTCAAGCTTTTCTGGCCAGCAACCCCTTCTCTCAATTATCCTTCGACCACTTCATCGGGGAGTTCCAGCTAGTGTTCGATCATCCTAAGAAAAAAGAAGAAGCCAGCCGTAAGCTATTAGCCCTACGACAACGCAACCGTTCCGTTAGTGATCATGTGATCGCTTTCAGGATCCTGGCGGTGGAGGCGGGATGGACGGATCCTGCGTTTAAAGGGGGTCTTTTACCAATCATTGAATGAGACCATCAAGGACCACCTATGTACGCAACCAGAAACCCACTCCTTTGAGGAGCTCCTCACCGCCGCTCTGCGCTCTGACACCCGACTACGTGAACGTCAACACGAGAAACCCGCTCCGTCTCGCAAAAGCCCAGTAAAGACCACTCAAGGTACGACACACCACCCTTCACCCACTTTCTCGTCTGAAACCCCCCGTGCGTTGCCAGAAGAACCCATGCAGATCGGAGACTCTAAACTATCTGCTGAAGAACGGCAACGACGACGGGATGAGGGGGCATGTTTCTACTGTGGCCAGCAGGGCCACCAAGTCAACCAATGTATGGCTCGTTTAAACTCCAGAACCCCCCGCTAGACGACAGGCCGTGGGTGGGTGACTCGACTTCCTCTCAAGTGTTTCTCTTCGTTCCTGTCAAGCTCTGCCATCAGTCTAAGATTTCTGAACTTCAAGCACTCATTGACTCTGGTGCTCAACAAAGTCTTATCGACCACAGTGTGGTTTCTCGCCTCTCCCTACCTACCAAAAAACTCGAAGCTCCTGTTAAAGCTGCCGGTTTAGGAGGACAACATCTCTCGTTAATAACTCACCGCACCAAGCCTGTATTATTAGTCACCTCCGGTAATCATAGGGAGTTCATCCGGTTTTTTGTAACTCACACCCCTCAGAATCCGGTTGTGTTAGGTTTTTCCTGGCTCCAACGCCATAACCCCCAATGTGATTGGGTTCATCATCGCATCACTAATTGGAGTGAGTTTTGTTTAGCTAACTGTCTGCAATCCGCTATTCCTCCTGTGAATGTCTCTTCTTCCCCCAGTTATGAAGAGATCGATTTATCTAACGTGCCTGACTGTTATCATGACTTAAGAACTGTTTTCAGTAAAGCCAAAGCTAGCTCCCTTCCACCACACAGACCCTATGATTGTTCTATTAATATGCTTGATGGTGCCTCGCTTCCTAAAGGAAGATTGTTTAATCTTTCAGGTCCCGAGAAAGCAGCTATGTAGAAGTACATCCAAGAGGCACTTTCTTCGGGAAACATCCGTCCCTCGTCCTCTCCTGTCGGTGCCGGGTTCTTCTTTGTTGAAAAGAAGGACAAGACCCTTAGACCTTGTATAGACTACCGCGAACTAAACCAAATCACTGTAAAAGACAAGTATTCTCTCCCCCTTATAAGCTCCGTTTTTTATTCTATTCAGGAGGCTCGTATTTTCTCCAAACTAGACCTACGTAATGCCTATCATCTCGTTCGGGTCAAAGAGGGGGATGAATGGAAGACGGCTTTTAACATACCCCTGGGTCATTACGAATATTTGGTCATGCCCTTTGGCCTGACCAACGCACCCGCCGTTTTCCAGCGTTTGGTGACCGACGTTCTTAGGGACTTTATAAATCGTTTTGTATTTGTCTATCTTGACGATACACTCATCTATTCTAAAGATCTTACACAACATCAAGAAAAGGGTCCGTCTCGTGCTTCAAAGGCTTTCTGAAAACCAACTTTTCATTAAGGCAGAGAAATGTCAGTTTCACACCTCCATTATTCCCCTCCTTGGGTACATTTTTGAGGCCGGCAGCATCCGACCTGATCCCGCCAAGATTGAGGCCGTCGCCTCCCCACTTCCCGTAAAAAAACTTCAGCAATTCCTCGGTTTTGCAAACTTCTATAGACGGTTTATCAGGAACTATAGCTCCATCGCCGCCCCGCTCACTCAACTGACATCCACCCCAGAACTTTCCAGTGGAACCCCGCTGCTCAAGATGCCTTTGACACCCTCAAAAGACTTTTCGTCACTGCCCCCATCCTTATCCAACCGGATTCCACCAGACAATTCGTTGTCGAGGTTGACGCTTCTGACTCGGGCGTAGGAGCTGTACTCTCGCAACAGGAGGAAAAGTCTGGCAAATTAAAACCTTATGCCTGCTTTTCCAGTAAACTCACTCCCGCAGAACGCAACTATGATGTGGGCAACCGTGAACTCCTCGCCATCAAGTTGGCTTTAGAAGAGTGGCGACATTGGCTGGAGGGAGCAGTTCAACCGTTCATCGTTTGGACCGACCATAAGAATCTCTCATACCTACGCTCAGCTAAAAGATTAAACTCACGTCAAGCCTGGTGGTGTTTGTTCTTTGACCAGTTCAACTTTTCCATAACCTACAGGCCAGGCAGTCGTAACGTCAAGCCAGATGCACTCTCCCGCAAATTCAACTCTTCGGAGGACCAGGACAGCACCAACTCCACCATCATTCCGCAGTCATGCATCATTGGAAACCTCACCTGGGACATCGAAGCAAAAGTCCTTCAAGCCCAAGGTGAGGAACCGGACCACCCCAATCCTCCTAACAGCACTCTTTATGTCCCATCCTCCCTCAGATCCGAAGCCATAACCTGGGCTCACTCTTCCAACATTGCTTGTCACGGAGGTATCACCAGAACCCTCAACCTCCTCCGCAGACGCTTCTTCTGGCCGTCCATGAGTAAGGACCTCAAGGAGTATGTTGCCGCCTGTCCAACTTGTGCACGCTCCAAGACCTCCAGCGCTCCTACTTCCGGGTTACTCCATCCCCTGTCAACACCTAGCCGGCCATGGTCACACATCGCTGTGGACTTCGTCACTGGTCTACCCATCTCCCAAGGCAACTCTGTGGTATTTACCGTCATAGATCGTTTCTCCAAGTTTGTCCATTTCATCCTGCTACCACAGTTACCCACAGATTCCGAGACTGCTAACATTCTGGTCCAGCAAGTCTTCCGTCACCATGGCATCCCCACTGATATTGTCTCGGACCGAGGACCACAATTCATTTCACAAGTTTGGAAGGCCTTCTGTACAGCGCTGGGCGCCACCCTGAGTCTCACCTCTGGATACCATCCCCAATCTAATGGGCAGGCCGAGAGGGCCAACCAGGAGCTGGAAACCTCCCTTCGCTGTCTGGCTTCTCAGAACCCTACGGACTGGGCTAAATATCTGGTATGGGCCGAATATGCCCACAACTCTCACCCTTCCTCTGCCACAGGAATGTCTCCGTTCGAAGCCGCCCTCGGGTACACGCCACCACTGTTTCCATCTGATGAACTGGACTTGGCAGTGCCCTCGGTTCAGGAACATCTTCGTCGGTGCCAAAACATCTGGCGCCAAACCAGGGCTGCTCTCCTCCACACCAAGGAGAGCAACTGCCGTTCTGCCAACCGCCACAGGGTGGTGGGGCCTACTTACCAGCCAGGTCAGAGGGTTTGGTTGTCCTCACGGAACATTCCAATTCAAGCCACGTCACGTAAGCTCGCCCCTCGTTACATTGGTCCTTACACGATCGAGAAGGTCATCAACCCCTCCTGTGTTCGTCTCCGGCTGCCAGCTGCCCTCAAGGTCCATCCGTCATTCCACGTCTCTCAGATCAAGCCTGTCCAGGACAGCACGCTCAGTCATGTTCTGTCTAGCTCTGCCATGCTCTCAAACTGAAACTAATTACTGTTCTCGTGCCTCAGGAAACCACTTCAGGAGTGACGCCAGTGTGGACCTTCTGCCCAGCAGTATCAGAAAACCTGCAGCCGCTGTCTCTGTCGCTAACCGCGTTAGCACCTCCAGCCACGCCACCAGCCATCTTCAAGTCTGGACCTCGTCTAAGCCAAGCCACAACCCTCCACGGAGAAACAATAAATCATTATTCACCTACAACTTACCTGTCGTTACTCTGGGTTCCAGCGTCTGGGTTCGCCCCGCCTGGATATCATGACAAAAAAAAAGGAAGGAAGGTGGGGATGATGAAGGAGAAGGAAAAGACAAAAGAACATGTGTTTGGCATGTATATAAATTCCAAAGTGACGGTAAAAATTTGTACAAATAGTACGTTTTCTAGAGAGACGCCAAATAACTTCCAGAACGTTCATTTGAACGTATCTGCATGCTTACTTGTGTTGTTGGTATGTTTTGGTTTGTTCTTTCTTTTTCAGCTGAGGTTTTCCGTTTCTTTCTTCCCTTTTTATCCTCTCTTTTACGTGGGTGGGGTCGGAGTGTTTGGGCATGTTTGTCTGTCTTTGTCTTGTGTATGTGGTGTGTTAACATTATAATGTTAAATGTTTAATTTTGTTGTTGTCGGTTATGAGTGGTGTTGAGTGGGGGATGGGATTTCTATAAGCATAAGCTTCTTCCAATCCCCTTTCAAATCAAATTTTCAAAGTCTTTTATTGACTTATCTTTTATGTAATTTTTGTTTTGATTTGAAATAAACAATTGAATGAATGAATAGAATTAGCTTTTGCTTCAAAACTCGGTGAATGTTTTTAATGCTATGATTTGCATTTATCTAAAAAAACTACAAATACATTGTCCTTATTTTGACAAAAGTTACCTCCTGTTGCTTCTTTCCTGTCTCCAAATTGTTCATTTAGCTTTGGAATCTCTCCCAAAACTTTGGGAAAGCATTGTTTACATGCATAAAACTGCTGCACATGCACATGTTGTTATTGTAGCATGCACATACTGTAGAAGTGCAAACAAACCCACATATGCATCCAGCTGCTTGCCATGTAGGCCAGATCATAATGTGTTCCATTACTTGAGTAGCAGCTAATGCTGTGTGGGACAGAGAGGAAAAAATATGCTAGAAGAGATGAAGCATAAAGCAGATAAATATCTGTGGCCTCTGGTGAAGAATCATACATAAAAAGCTCAGAATAAACAAAGGCTTTAGAGGAAACATACACAATTTTTTTTTACGTAACTGTGTTCCACAGGCAGTCCCTATAAAAAAAACATGGCTCCCGGACCTTTGATTGTAGCCTCCTTAAACATCCGCTTCTTACTCTCGCGCTTGCCTGTTTTCCCCTCCATCTCCCTATCTCTTTTTCTGAACCTATCTCTTTTCAGAAATGAGAGGATTAGCGGGAGACAAGCCCATGTCAGCTGAGGATGTGAAAGGAGCAGGAGGCAATGAGGAAAAGGGAGGTGAAGAGGAGAGGAAGGCGAATGAAAAGCGGTATCAAACGCTGACCTGTTTGGGGCTGATAAGAGCAGGCGGCTTTGTGAGGAAGCCACTGGCTTTAATTTGGGGGCTGCAACATTCCGAATTAATTATCGCACAGACTCCAGCAGGGCTGCAGAACTGGGTACATGGGCTATTACATAAAGTCAAATACGAAGTTTACACAGCTTATGTGCAGCAATTTACTATCACAGAAGGTCTGAACTACTTTGAAATATATTTCCATAAAATAAATATTTACAACTATGCCAGTATAGAGTAAAAAATGTTTAGGATATACTGTATTTTCACGATCATAAGACGCGGTTAAAAGTCTTAGATTCTATCCAAACTGTAAAAAAAACAGCAAACAAAGGACAATCACACAAAGATGGGACCCCACCTACCCAGTTCCCCCCATAGAACCCTGAACAGAAACAAAGAACTGCAGCTTAAAGAAGGTCTGGCTTGGTACTGCTGTGAGGAAACGATATGATGGGGATCCATTTATTCCAAGGCCCAGCCGGACCACAGGGGTCACTACCACAGCGCCCGCCCAGCACAGAGCAGCCCAGGGCCCACTCCATGGCTATTAGACCACAGAGTGGGACCCCAGCCCACCCAACGAGAACGGGCACTGCAGCAACAGTACCCCCTACAGGTCAAGCTGGTGGTGCCCCAGAAAAATGGATCCCCAAGAGGAAACACTGGAGTTAAAAACATCAGAATAAAACATTATCATAAAATAACAACAATAAAAATAGAAAAAAGATAAAAAATAAAATAAGATTTAACAATTTTAGTAATTAAAAAATAAAATACGTAAACTGATTAAAACATAACCTGCGTATCATTGGTAAAATAACAATAAAAAGAATAGCATATTAAAAACAGAGATAATAATAGTCCTTACAAATAAATAAATGAATAAATACGTAAATAAATAAATAAATAAATAGATAAAAAATAAAAATACATAGGAAATGATCAAAGTCATGTAAAAGCCAGACCAAAAAGGTGGGTCTTGAGCCTCTTCTTAAAAACCTCTACAGTCTCTGCGGCCCTGAGGCTCTCTGGCAGGCCGTTCCACAGGCGAGGGCCGTAATGGCAGAACGAAGCCCCACCGTGTGTCTTGGCCTTAGGGACAACCAAGAGGCCAGTGCCAGAGGACCTCAGGGTCCGCGAGGGTTCGTATTTTAAAATAATGTCATTACTACTCATTACTGTGTCAGCCGCGGCAATAAATTGGTGACTCTATCTATACCTCTGTACGTGATCTCTCTGGATTCCAATCACTGGGTCTGTTCCTGTTCATCGTAATCATTTTTAAGTTGCTGATGCTTAATTAGCAGAAATGACAACTTTGGAAAGCAAAGTGAAAAAAAAGTTTTTTTTCCAAATTAGTTAAATCTTTGGGTGTTATTTATATGTTTATAACTAAGTAAATTTTATAAAAATGCTTTGCCTTTAACATTATAATTGTGTCGAATAAATACCTATTGTAATTTGACTCAAATTAGACTAAAACCAATAGAATCAACATGACTAAATTGCAACTAAAACTAAACCTTATTTTAGTCAAAAGACTATGAAAAAAACTAAATTAAAATTCTCTGTCAAAATTAACACTGGTTTTGAAAAGGACACTACCCATAAGTCACTACAAAATGATAGTCCCTGACTAGTCAAAATGCAACTGGTTTAACTTTCAGCGCGTGTTGAGTGGTTGTGCGTTGTGCACGTAGACCCAAAAAACGAACTATAAAAACTTGTGTAGCGACTCGAGAACACTGAAATGCTTAAGTTTTTAAGTCCAGTTGCAGGCTTTTGGGTCATTGGACACATTGGGTGTTCATTGATGGCAAGCTGAAAGTTCAACGTGTTGAACTTCTTCATGCTAAATGACCAATTGGGAACTTGGATTTGATGGTGACGTGTATGCCGCGTCCTTCTCAAAACTCGCATTAGGTTACATTCCTCTGTAGGTAGCAGACAAGCGCCAGTATACAGTAAAAAAACAAAATAAGAATAATCCCTTCATGTCCAGTCTGAACAACACAAGCTGAATGTGGGTTCATGTATAGCTCAGTCTAGAATGCAACACAGAGCAGATGTGAATGCTGCATCACTGGTTGAACTTCCAGTCCGCAATGAACGCTCGTGCGCGGAACCCGCGACCAGACTTGCATAGCGATGAATAAATGGGAGTGTTCTGGACGTGGAAGTCCAGAATTCGGCCTGACATGTGTTTACAAGTCAACCCAGCAGTTGTGAACTTAGCATAGCGCATTAGCACAAATGTCTGAAATATAAAGATATATATATATATATAGATAGATAGATATATATATCTATATATACATACTGTCACGGTGCCTCCGGCTGCTACCCCTCCCCTCCCTGCTCCTTCATTGGAACCAGCTGACCTGCATCATCTCATCACCTGGCAGACCTTCTTAAGGAGATCCATCCCAGCATACTACGCCAGTCCGTTATACTCACTCCGGTGCTTACGTCTGGCCTCAGGTCTAGTAACTTCGCTCTAGCAAATTCGAAGCCTTGTACTTACCCTTGTCTCATGCCTTCAGGTCTTCTCACCACTAGTCACGCTGGTTCCCCGTCTTGTTCCTGTTTCACCGTCCTCGGCTCCACCTCACGCTCCAAGCTGTGCTCGCCGTCCTCGGCGCTTCACCTCGTCACAGGCTGTCTACTCCGTCCTCGGCTCCACCACTCGCTCCAGACTGTGCTCGCCGTCCTCGGCGCTACACCTCGTCACAGGCTGTGTACGCCGTCCTCGGCGTTCCTCTTCGTCCACGACTCTCATCCCCTCTCAGATTAAAACTTCTGACTCTGCCTCGTCTCCTGAGTTTCTTCCGGGTTCCAGCATCTGGGTCTCCATAGGGTTCGATCATGACACATACTTTATATATATTTGTGGGCCAATTTTTCTTTGGCCCACAAAATAATTGAAATCTAAAGAGAAAAATCATGTGGTTTTTCTAAAACACATTTAAACAACACACAACAGTTAGTTGCGGCTAGTTGTACAAACTAATAATTGAAAGGTTTACCTCACTAGCGTCATGGTTCTACAAGATGACATAATTTTTATAAAGTGCATGTTTTTTTTCTTCAAATTGGTTCTCGTTTTTTTTATCCAGTGCTTGAGCAGCTCTCCTTGAAGATTACTTATGTACTTTAGATTTTGTCACCCCATCGTTATGCAACTACTCAGTCACAACCACTGCATTTACTTTATGTCTCTGCTTGTTAACACTTGGGTGTTCTATAGGAAATAATTGGTACAAGACACAGTTATTAAACGTAAACCCAGGCTTGGTCGTCGCTGCTCCTTGCCCTTCTGCCGTGGTTTGGGGTGGGGTTCGGGGCTTCCGGTGCCTGGCGGGGGCGGTGGGGGGCTCCGTTGGTCGGGGGGTCGGGTCCGGTGCCTGGGTGGGGCGGGCTGGGGCGCTGCGTGGTCCTCTGGGCTTGGGTGTGGGGGTGCGTGGTGGAGGGGTGGGGTGGTGGTCTGGCTTGGCTTGGGGGGGTGGTCCCCTTGCCTGTGCTGGGGGGGGGGTTGGCGGGGGGCCCTGCTCGGGGCCCAGCGGCGCCGGATGGGCTGCCCATCTGCACCTGGGGCTTGGATCGGCCCTTCCCTGGCTCTGGGACGGGACGGGACAGCCCTCTCGGGGCCCCCGGTCGCTCTGGGTGTCACCCGCTTCGGCTGCGGGGTCTGGGGTGGGGTGGGGTGGGGGGCTTGTCGGCCCTGTCCTGTGGGGGGGGCGTTCTGGGGGGGGGGGAGGGGGGGCCATTATTGGTACGGGTCGGGGGGGGCTAGCGGGTCGGGGTCTCCACTGAGGCAATCAGTGGTTGCCTCGGCCGGTTGGCCTCCTCGGTCCCGTCGAGGCCTGACCAGAGCTCCTCTAGGGCCGGCGTCTGGGGGTGGGGGCCTGGGCTTGCTCCGGGGGGGGGGGGCGACGCTTTCTGGCTCCTCTCTCTCTCTCTGGGGTGTCGGCGCCTCCGGGGGTGGGGCTCCTGGGCTGGGTGGCCCTGGCCCCTTTGCTGGGGGACGGCTGTTTGACCACCGGGGGACAGTCTACCAGCTGTCCCCAACTTACCCCCTTCCTCATATAACCTCATATTAGGGTGAGGGGGTGGGGGGTCTAGCCTGCGATGCGCCTTGGGGGGGGCTACTTGGGAGTGGCCCCTCTCCTATGGTTGCCGTATGGAGTGGGCCCCCCCTCTTTCGGTTTTATTTGCACCTTAGACATGTAGAGTCCTTGGTAGGGGGGGTGCTTGGACATCACTGCAAGCAAGCAGCAGATGTCCTCCTGGCACCCTACCCGCCAATTTTAACCGCACATTAGACATTTAGGGCCCCTTGGTGTGGAGGGTGAGGGGATATCACTGTAAGTAATCAGGAGATGTCCCCTTAGTGCCCTACTCGCCAATTTTAACTGCACCCCCCTTAGTACACACACCCCTCCCCCTTCAATATATACATTCAAACATAAACACACACACATGCACACAAACACCCTCTCAAACACCCATACACGCACACACATTTTACAAGGAAGGTGGGACCTGGGTCCATCTGTCCCCTACCCCTTCCCTGGTGGGGGGTGCGGGCCCCTTGGCGATGTGTCCCTTGGGTGCCGGCTCCCTGGGCCCGGCGGTGCTCTCTCCGCACGGTGGGGGGGTTCATATTACACCTGAGCCGGGGGTGTTCGTGTCCCTGGGGGGTGGGTCCTGGTCCTTGCCCCTGGGCGCTGGGCCCCGCCAAACTTCCAACATGGCCGAGCCTGGTCGGGCCATATTTATAACACCCCTTGTGGGCCGCCCTTTTTTCCCCGGGGTTCCCCCCTCCTGGGCGGGGGCGGCGGGCCCCTGCCTTGCTCCTACCTGGACCAACCGTGGGCCGGGTGGGTGGCTGCCTGGAGTGCGGAGCGGGTCTCCCTTGGGGGGTCCTGGCCTGGGGTCGGGGCGGGGGGATGCCCGGAACTCCTGGGTGGTGGTGGGGTGCTCGTCTGGGGCTGTGGGCGTCCCTCTCCGGTGGGGCCCTGCGTTGGGCTCTTCCGGCGGGGGGGCTGCTTTCCTGGCTGGGCTGGGGCGGCGCTCTCTTTCCCTCCGCGCCTCCCTGCTCTCTGGCTCTGGGGGCCTCGCGGCGGTCCTGCTGGCCCTGGCCTGGGTGGCGGTCTTGGTCGCCCGGGGGGCGGTTGTTCCCTGCCTGTTCCCGTATGGCGTTGGGGGAATTCCGGCTGCCGCTGCCGCTGCTGCTGCGGCGGGGGTCTGGGTGTGGGGGTGGCTGGGCGCTCCTCCTCCTTCTTTTCACATTCCACCATCCATTTTAGAAGAACATGAACACTCACTTGAGCACAGGTGTTAGCTCACCTTTGCACTAATAGTTTGCATGATTGAATGAATGAAAGATTTCACACTAGTTGGTTTAAAGGCATAGGTATGCGTTCGTGAACACTATCTGTTTTGTGTACATGTTGACATGTGGACATTTTTGCAGCTAGCAGGTGTGTTGATAATATTTGAGTGTGTGTGAACAGGCCCCGCCCTTTTTGTACTACATTTGAACCGTACCGTAATGATAAACAACCAGTAAACCTGTCTGCTCTATGCTGCTTCATGGTCTTACCCCCTTTCCCCTCCTATTATCACCCTCCTACCCCCCCTCTCTCTCTAACGTCCCTCTCTCTTCTTCCCCTCTTTCCTTTTCCGTCCGGTCCAACACCAAAGATTTTCAAACATGATTGAAATTAATAAAGTTTGGCCTCAATTACAAAAGGGGTTTATTCAGACATACCTTTGGTTTGTCTGAAGTTGAATAACCTCTCTTGTTAAAATAAAATATGTCCAACACAAGAGGCCCTCAGCTCTCATCTGTTTGCCTAGCTGTTGGACAGGACAAGTTTAAAAAAACAAAAAAACAAAACGTAAACCCAGTCGCAGCAACAGCATTGAATTCCGAACAGCTTTAGAGGCGGTGAGATGCAGCTGAGTTGCTTGGTAGTGTTGTATGTAGGCCATGCTCTCTGCGTTTTCATTGAAGTTATCAGACCCTGACTTTAGTATCATGGCAAGGCTCTTATAAGCGGCAGCCATGAAATATGCACAGCCTGTGCTCGTCATCTGCATCCTTCTACATAGCCTCACCTTTCTCCTTTCTATGTCTCCCTTTTTTCTCAAATTACATCTCTTTTTTTCATTGGTACCCTGTTTTTTATTTTACATTAACATATTTTATAAAAGGATCAATTAAAATAATAAAATATGTAAAACATAGAATACCATTTGGCATCTCTTTATCTAATTTATTTAGTGTTTTTTTTCTGAACTCTGCATGCATTTCAAAAACACAAAAATTCATAAAAACATATGTAGCACAAGGAAAACACTGTTAAAAGCTGCATTTCTTCATTGGAATTTGCACACGCTGCACATAACAGCATCTTAGATTACACTGTTAAAGGATTGCTGTCACAATACACACTAACATATTGAAATGATGGAAATTGAGAAAAAAAAGAGTTTCAGATACTTACATTTACTTTTCCCTTTTCTGCAATTGTAGTTTTACCGAAAAAACTCCTTTACGTGATCACGTGAAGAATATGAGAACATTTGGCACCAACGTATTGTGTGGTGGGACTAAAGCTGGATCTTGTGGAGGAGGTGGCAGAGCAGAACACTCTGACCAGGTTCAGGGCTATCATGAGGAATCCCTCACATCCCCTACATGAGGCCTTCACCAGCAGGAGGACCACATTCAGCAACAGACTGCTGTCCTACCGCTGCTCCACAGAAAGACTAAAGCAATCTTTTGTTCCTCGTGCCATCAGGCAATACAATTCTCTGGCAGGGCATCTTGAAAGCAGTTTCTTGCATTTTTTTATTTATTGTATTTTTGTTATCCATAAATATTTTTAATCTAGTGCTATTTTTGACTATTTTTGTTGTTTTTAATGTGTGTGTGTGTTTAATGCATGTCAGCAGATAGCCATTTTTAAATTTCCTAAGGGATTAATAACCCTTGTGCTGTCCTGGGCACTTTAACATTGGCAGTTGGGTCATCTAGACCAGTGTTTTTCAACCAGTGTGCCGCGGCACACTAGTGTGCCGTGGGAGATGTTCAAGTGTGCCGTGGGAGATTGCCCTCATTAACTGATTTAACAACATTTCCCATCTTCAGCCAGGATTTCAGCTCTCTGTTCATCCAAACAGGCCCTGATAAAACACTGAGGAGTTAGGAATATAAAAGATCGTAAAATACTCTCTTTGCGTTTATTTTATTGTATTAAAGACATTTTGATAAGAATGACGTTACCACGATTCAGCTGCAGCTCCGGCTGTATTTTGGAAAAGTCCCGTTGCTTTAACTGTCTCCACCAATCATTCTTGGGGAGCTTAATCACATGTCATCAGTCTGACCAATCAGAAGTGGTTAAAGTCTTCACTTCCTTGTCCCGATTTAGCTCGTAAAGTTGCTCAGTTCTAACATAAATACCAGCTAAAGCTCGTATTTAGCGGTGTAGCTTTCCACAGAGTCCGGTATCAGACCGTGGAACAAGTGAACAAAACAATGAAGCTCCGAAAACCGATCTTCGGCCGTTTAATGCACTACATCTCCCATGATGCATTGGGTTGTGAGATTGACAACGCACAAGATCTGTTGTTAAACGTCTTGAAACCAACGAACACACTTCAAACTGTTTTTAAATCTTCTAACTTAACTTTTATTGCATCTTTTAGAAAAAAACAGCTGCAGTTTCCAGCTTTTTCTGCAACAATTATCTCAAAAATGCATGTGAGACTGTGGAGGGAGGGGCTGTAGATCAATACAGACTGAGTTTCTCCTTTTTTTTTTAATTTTTGGATGCTGGTGTGCCGCGGGATTTTTTTTAAGGTTAAAGTGTGCCGTGGCTCAGAAAAGGTTGAAAAACACTGCACTATATTACCAAAGGTGTTTGCTCACCTCCCTTGATTCACATAGAAACTGAAGTGCTATCCCATCCCTAACCCATAGAGTTCAATATGAATGCGAAGCGGAGAATGGTTGCTTTTACAAAGACCTTCAAAGGGCATTGTCCCATTTATACCATTGTCATATCTTAATATTTGAATCGTTTTTCACAAGAAGCGAACTATTGAACACGCTGTGTGACGTGTTGGCATGGTAACAGCTGCCAAACCTGCAGCTTGCTCTGTTGCAGCTGGTGTATAAGGACTAATCAGTGGATGGAAAGTTGCTGTTCTTGTCTTTTTGAACCAGGAAGTCTGACAGTCTTTCAACTGTCCATTTTGTGGGGGGGGGGGTTGTGTTCACCTCGTCCATTTCATCCTCTAAATCAGTGTTTTTCAACCAGTGTGCCGCGGCACACTAGTGTGCCGTGGGAGATGGTCAAGTGTGCCGTGGGAAATTGCCCTCATTAATCATTAACTGATCTAAAAACATTTTCCATCTCCAGGAAATCAGCTCTTTGTTCATCCAAACAGGCCCTGATAAAACACTGAGCAGTTAGGAATATAAAAGATCTTAAAATTAATTTTTCTTTGTGTTTATTTGATTCTATTAAAGACATTTTGATAAGAATACGGTACCGCGATTTACCTGCAGCTATAGTGGTTTGCGGAAAAGTCCCGCCCCTTTAACTGTCTCCGCCAATCATTGTTGAAGGCTTAATCACATGTCATCAGTCTGACAAATCAGAAGTGGTTAATGTCTTCACTTTCTTGTTCTTAATTCTGGTGATAAAGTCACTCAGTTCTAACAAAAATACCAGCTAAAGCTCGTCTTTAGCGGTGTAGCTTTCCACAGAGTCCGGTGTCAGACCGTGTCAGACCGTGAACAAAACAATGAAGCTCACAGACGCGAGTCTTTCTGCCCTTTTTCGGCAGTTTTCACACTACATCTCCCATGATGCATTGGCTTAAAGGGCCAGTGTCCCCGTGTCGTCCGCGTGAAATGTCTAGAAACCTCAACGAATAAACAAACAGTTTCTAAATTTTCTAATTTAACTTTTATTTCATGTCTTAGAAAAAACAGCCGCAACTTCCTGCTTTTTCGGCCACAATTATCACAAAATGCACAAAATGCACGTGAGAGGGGGGGGGGGGGGGCTGTCAATCAATACAGACCATGAATTACTGCTTTTCTTTTTTTTGGATGCTGGTGTGCCGCGGGATTTTTGTCAAGGTTAAAGTTTGCCGTGGCTCAAAAAAGGTTGAAAAACACTGATCTAGACCCACTAGACAGTGCACTGAACCTTTTTTCTTCAATGATTTGTGAACCTCACTGGTGTCCATGGATTACATGAAATCTTTCCACCTTTATCCACCTTTGTCATGGTAGGAATAACACGTCAAAGTAAGGGTGGGGTCATCTAAGATAGCACAAGGGTTAAAGACAGATTCTATTCTATTCTATTCTATTCTATTCTATTCTATTCTATTCTATTCTATTCTATTCTATTCTATGTATATAATTAAATTTATTTTTCATCCTGGATTGAGGAGACAATAAATCATCCCTCACAATGTGACGGTGAAGCTTTTCATTTAACCTGTTGGTCTCGAAGTTAAGCCATTAAAGGGAAACATAGAAGACAAACCAAAGTGAAACATCTCGTTTACTATTTACCATGCGGCCATTTCATTAAAAGCTGCATTCACACTGATTCGCATGACACATTCGCATCAGCCACCCCTCTTTCACCGTGTGGCGAATTCACTGCTCACCGCCTGTTCAAAAATGTGTTCATAAGCCCCAGCCACATTTGGGAGTAGCTAGCAGCTAAGGTTTTAAGCCTGATCACTACATGGAGCTGGGTCTCTGTCTCATTTAAAATGCATGAAAGACAAATTATGTTGGGAGATCAGGTTTATTTATTTTGAAGAGCTCTACAAAAACATTGGTAATGATTACATCTCCATGTTCGGGTTTATGAGATCATACAGAAACTCTTCCAGTACAGTGAGCTTCACTCCCGCTGCTATGTCTGAAAGATGGATGCTTCTGCTGTGTTTCCTGTGATCGAGTTCGAATGCTTGCTGTCCCAAATTAACCCAAGAGGGAAAATACAAAAATATCGATACAGAGGTAGGATTACTATCTAAAATTTTCATAACTCTTTGTATAGCAAAAACGACTTTACTAAATTGGAAAAACAAGAAAAATATTAATGTAAGTCAATACGGGAATCTGCTGTTTAATCGTATCAGCTTGGATTAAATGTCAGCCGAGAGTTCAAGTAACATAAAGAATTTAGTGTCTCTGCCGCTTATTGTCTATCTGCTGTGGTTTAGAGGCTGGGGTCGAGGCCTTCCAGTGCTCGGCGGGGGCAGTGAAGACTGTTAGTCAGTGGAGTCGGGTTTGGCGCCTGGGTGGGGTGCCTGGGCTGTGGAGACCTGCGCCCAATGCTGGGGGGGCTGGGGGACAGTTGTTTGGTAAGGGGGGGATGCTTGAGCATCACTGCCACCAAGCAGGAGATGTCTTCTCAGTGCCCCACCCACCAATTTTAATTGCATCTTAAACATTTTTTGTTTTTCTTTTGCATGCTTCAGACATCACCACAGTCAAAAGCATGGATTTTATTTGCTCCAAGCTTGTGTGGTTACTTTTTCTGCTACTCTCGTTGCTCCTAGTAGCTGAGTGTAACCCGCACACCGGCCATCTTCAGAAATTCTCTGACAACTCTGCGGTTGTTGGCTGGAGTACAGGGAACTTGTGGATAACTTCATGAGGTGGGCTGGAGCAAACCACCTGCTGCTCAATCTGGAAAAAAACA
The DNA here is from genome assembly GCF_053564925.1 of Oryzias latipes. Classification (NCBI taxonomy): domain Eukaryota; kingdom Metazoa; phylum Chordata; class Actinopteri; order Beloniformes; family Adrianichthyidae; genus Oryzias; species Oryzias latipes. The sequence goes on from NC_136244.1 coordinate 9,676,109, forward strand.
GTGAGATGGTGGTGGACTTCAGCAAGTAACCACCAGCTTTCCAGCCTCTCAGCATCCTGGTCAGAGATGTGGCAGAGATGGAGGAGTACAAGTACTTGGGAGTAACCATCGACAACAGACTGAGCTGGAAGAGCAACAGCACTGCTGTGAATAAGAAGGCCAGCTCCAGACTCTACTTCCTGAAGAAACTAAGTGTACTTCCTGAGGAAACTAAGTCTACTTCATGAGGAAACTACCAGTCTGTTGTGGCCAGCACTCTGTTCTTCTCGGTGGTCTGCGGGGGGGGCAGCATATCTGCCAGGGACACTAATAGACTGAACAAACTGATCAAAAGAGCTGGCTCCGTAATCGGATGTAAAATGGACACGTTTGAAGCTGTGATAGAGAGGAGGACTTGAAATAAGCTCATCTCCATCATGGATAATCCGGAGCATCCTCTCCATCCTGTTCTTGACGGTCAGTGGAGCACCTTCTCCAATAGGCTCAGGCAGCTTTGCTGTCACACAACCGCTACAGGAGATCTTTCCTACCTCACTCCATTGGACTCCATAACTTGTCATCCATTTGCAATAGTTAAACCCATTTAAGGTCTGTCTGTTTTTCTCCACAGCTGTCATGGAATCCAACTGTTTTTCACTGATGTTTCTTTCTGATTTATTGTTCTGTTCTCTGTATCTTGGGCCCAACGCTGACCCTGAACAACCCAATTTCCCAAGCTGGGATCAATAAATTATCTTTATCTTATCTTAGCTTAGCTTAGCTTATCTTACCATGTCCTCTGCCTTTTAGCTCCTTCAGGGGGCCAAGATCTTTACTAATTTAGATCTTCGCAATGCCTATTATCTGGTCTCGATCAGGGTAAGAGACGAGTGTCCACAACTAATCTGCCCCTTCGTTTTGAGAACAGGAAACTGGCTCAACGGTTCGTTGGTCCCTTTCCCATCTCTTAAGTGATTAATTAGTTGCTGTTCGCCTGCTGACACCCAGGACTCTACGTATACACCCCACCTTCCATACCTCCAAGGTAAAGCCCATCAAGACCAGCCCTTTAGTTCCTCCTGCCAACTCCACCTCTGGCTCGGTTCATTGATGGGGGTCCCACTCATATGGTGGACGGGGCTTGCAGTACCTGGTAAACTGGGAGGGCCATTGTTCTAAGGAACGTTCCTGGGTTCCTGTTCAGCTTCTCCTTGACCCTGATTAAATCTCCCAGTTTCATAGAGACCATCCTGACCAACTCGAACAACCGTCGATGCCAGTCGTTGAAGAGGGGGTACTGTCATGACAGTAGCTGCCCCGCCCTCGCAGTGGCTGCTTGTCGGGGCTGATTCTCTCCACATGTTCACCTTTGTATAAATTACTGCCACACAGCTTCATCCACCGCCGGGATGTCAAACTTACCAGCCTCTCTAACTTGTAGTGTTCATGAACTCAAGCTAATTATCTTCTAGGAATTTAAGCTCACAGCCTGCTAATCAGCCAATGCTCTTACTCCGTGTTCTCCTTGAGAGCGCTTCAAGTTCAAACTCGGATGTTCTCCAAGAATCTGCCACCTCAAGTACCTGGTTTTAAATGACTTCCTCATTCAAGGTCTACACTGCCCCCACTTCCCTCTAAGAGACTGAGTTTTTGCTTTTCACCTCTCATTGTCTGCTGGTTGTTCCTGTCAATGCCCTCTGATGTCAACTCTGCAAACTACGAGCTCCAGTTCCTCAGTTATCTCAGTAACTGACAGCAGGGCAGTCTAGGCCTCATTTGGGAAACATAGTTTTCCTTCTACAATGTTCTTTGATTTTTGAACAAAAACCCCTCACATATGCTAGTGTTAGAGCCAAAGCATCATATATCATCGGTTTCCTCGACGGAAAGGCGTTGCATTGGGCATAGTAATCGTTTGATCGATATGGCTTCAGTCAACTCTCCTACACCGCTTTTGTGGAAGTATTGAGACGTGTATTTGTCCACTCAGTGAGAAGAAGTGACCCCGTCAGGCAAATTATGACCATCAGACAAGGAGCCAGGAGCGTAGGACTCCGTGGACTTCCAGACTGTGGCTGCAGAACTAGGCCGGAATGGAGAGGCACTACAGGCAATGTTCATCAACGGGCAGTTAAAGGATGAGCTGGCAATTAGAGATCCACCCACAACTCTGAATGAGTTAATCTTCCTAGCCATTAGGTTGGACAACCGGCTCAGAGACCGACCGAGAACGAGGACCCAGTCCCCCGACCATGCCCTCTTCAAATCCTCCATATCATCTTCTATTAACTCTAAGTGCTACGTCTCTGTCTGAGGAGCCCATGCAACTGGGCGGCTTGCCTCTCCACAGAGGAACACCAGCGACGGATCTCCACCGGTGCGTGTCTCTACTGTGGGACCCCTGGACATGTCATTGCCTCCTGTACTATCTGGCCAAAAGACCAACTGGGTAGCTCAGTTGGTAAGGTGAAGGATTGCCACGCAGGAATGAGCAAGCAATGGTAATGGGGTAATTACCATAACAATGGTAAGCACTTATCACCACCCAGTCAGGGCCTTGGGAAAGACCCTTAACGCTGTGAATGAGCGGCCGTAGGCACGAACTGGCAGCAACGCCTCTGTCAGTCTGCCCCAGGGCAGCTGTGACTACAACAGTAGCTTACTGTCACCAAGTATGAATGAGGAGTGAATGATTGAATGAATTATCAGTCGCTGTGGGAGTATTGACAGCCACAACACCCACTGCTAACATCCCCCACCCTGGAACCATTCTCACAGCTATGTCGTGTGTCGGCCGGTTCACTTTTCCTGTTGGCGTTGGTGGACTCAGGAGCAGAGGCAAATTTCCTCGACTACGCCATGGCATCCCAGGTTGGTCTTTCACTAGAGACTCTCCCTTTTCCCATTGTAGCTCTGACCGGATTACTGAATGCTCTGCCCCAGTCAAGCTCGGCATCTCCAGTAACCACCATGAACAGCTCCAGTTTCTAATTGTCACTTCCCCCGATTCTACAGTTATCCTTGGGCATACGTGGTTGTCTCTGCATACCCGCCACATTGACTGAACATCTGGAAGCATTCTGAAATGGGGTTGTCCCTGCCATTCCTCTTGCCTCTGCTCTGCTGTTCCCTCAGGACCTCCAGCTTCTCCCCCTCCTGCTCCACCTGACCTGACCTGCAATTCCAGAGGTGTACCATGACCTCCGAGGTTTTCAGAAAGGACTTGGCTCTCTCACTTCCGCTGCATCGCCCATATGATTGTGCAATCGATCTCCTGCCTGCTGCTCCCTTGCCTACAGGCCGCCTCTATAATCCGTCGAGACCTGAGACTGAAGCCATCTAACAGAGTCTTTAGCCGCTGGGATAATTAGACCTTCTTCCTCCCCGGTGGGGGCTGGTTTCTTGTTCGTTCCCAAGAGGGATGGCTCCCTTTGTCCCTGAGGGCAACTACTGAGGGTTGAATAATATCACAGTCAAGAATAAATATCCTCTACCCCTTATCGAGTCTGATTTTTAAAACCCTTCAGGAGGCTACAGTCTTTCCAAACTAGACCTAAAAAACGCCTACCATCTTGTAAGAATAAGGGTGGGGGATGAGTGGAAGATGGCCTTCAATACCCTATTGGGGCATTTCGGATATTTGGTCATGCCATTCGGCCTTTGCAATGACCCTGCAGTCTTCCAAACCCTTGTCAACGACGTTCTACGGGATTTTCTTAACCGGTTTGTGTTCGTTTACCTGGAAGTTACAGTTACAGAGTATGAACAACATGTCCGAGGTTCTACAATTACTTCTGGAAAAACAGATTGTTTGTCAAGGCAGAGAAAAGTGAGTTCCACAAGGGTTCCAGTACCTTCCTCGGTTACATTATTGAGGGCTAACAAATCAAAGCAGACCCAGAGAAAGTTAAACCAGTAGCGGAATGGCCAACACACTACCTCTGTGAAGCAGCTCCAGCGTTTCCTGGGGTTTGCAAACTTTTACCGCCGTTTCATCCGCAATTACAGTCGCATTACTGCTCCCCTGATCCGACTAACCTCTCCTTCTGTTCCATTCCAGTGGTCGGAGGAAGCGGCCACAGCCTTCAACACTCTAAAACAGGGGTGTCCAAACTACGGCCCGCGGGTCTGTTTTTATTGGCCCGCAGCAAATTTTGAAAATATAATTGAATATGGCCCGCACATGGCGCTTGAGCTCAACTCTGTTGCACTTCTCAGTTTCAACACTAGATGGAGTCGGTCACAGAAAGGTGTTTCTCCACTAAACAAAATTAAGGAAAGAAGAATATTTACCACAAGTCACCAGAAATGGCAGCACCGAAGAAACACAAGATAGCAAGTGAGTGTAGAAGATTTAAAACACGGTGGGAAAATGAATATTTCTTTATGGAAATCAACGGAAAGTGTGTCTGTGTGATTTGCACTGAAGATGTTGCCGTGATGAAAGAGTATAATGTCCGTCGGCACTATGAGACCAAGCATCAGAGCAGCTACGCTTCGTACACAGGTGCCGAACGAGCACAGAAATTCAAGCAAATATGGCAGCTACCCTGCAAGCTCAACAACAGTTTTTTTTCCCCATCGCGGTGAGTCAACACACGCCGTTCAAATAATTGGACCTTTGCTCATTTTTCTGTATTTGGCCCTCACCAAAAAAACTTTGGACACTGCTCTAAAAGAACTTCACCTCTGCCCCGGTTCTCAGGCACCCTGACCCCAATCTCCAATTTATGGTGGAGGTGGCCGCCTCAGACACAGGGATTGTTGCTGTGTTGTCACAACGTTCTCCACACACAGAAGTTACACCCTTGTGCCATCTGTTCACTGCGATTAAGCCCAACTGAGCATAACTACCATGTGGGAGATAGGGAGCTGTTGGCAGTGAAGCATGCATTAGAACACTGGAGACATTGGCTGGAGGGAACCAAATCACCTTTTGTCATCGGATTTGCACTAAGTTAAACAACTAAATCCCCGTCAGGCATGCTGGTGTCTGTTTTTCACCCGTTCCAGTTTTATCTTGTGTCTTATAGACCTGGCTCTAAGAACCAGAAACCTGACTCTCCCGCCAGTTCACTCCGGATGAGATGCCTTCTCCTGAGCCCATCTTCCCTTCTTCCTGTGATCTGGCTGCAGTCTCGTGGGAGGTGGAGTCCACAGTGCGGGAGGCCAAACAACATCACCCGGACCCAGGTACAGCTCCTCCTAATCGCCTTTTGTACCTGAAGCTGTCCGCTCACAGGTCATCCAGTGGGGGCATTGCTCTCGCCGGACCTGCCATCCTGGTGGAGCTCGTACATTTTTCCTGTTAAGATGCAGATTCTGGTGGCCAACCATGACTAAAGACGTACGACAGTACGTTGCTGCATGTCCAACCTGCACACGCAACAAAGCCTCACACTATCCCCCTGCGGGTCTTCTCTGTCCCCTGCCTGTGCCTTCCCGGCCCTGGACCCATGTGGCTCTGGACTTCGTTACTGGTCTACTACAATCCTCATAGTAGTAGACCGTTATTCCAAAGCAGTCTACTACATTGGTCTTCCTCAGCTCCCTTCTGCCACAGAGCTGCCAACCTCCTCATCCACCATGTTTTTCTCCTCCATGGGCTTCCCCCAGACATAGTGTCTGACAGAGGGCCGCAGTTTACCTCTCAAGTCTGGAAGCTTTCTGCCACTCCATTGGTGCCACTGTGAATTTGTCTTCAGGTTTTCATCCTCATCCAATGGCCAGGCTGAGAGGGCAAACCAAGATCTGGAGAGGGCTTTGCGGTGTGTGGCGGACGCAATATCCTGGTCATGGAATGACCATCTGGACTGGGTGGAGTATTCCGACAATTCACTGGTCAGTTCTGCAACCGGTCTGTCCACTTTCGAGTGATCCCTAGGGTTCCAGCCACAACTGTTTCCTGCCCAAGAAGAGGAAGTTGCAGTTCCGGCTGTTTAGGCTTACATCCGGAGATGTTGTTGGGTCTGGTGGATGGCCTGTTCGGCCCTGCTTCGTGCTCAGGAGCGCAGCTGTCGCACAATTGATGCTAAGAGGACTTCTGCTCCGCTCCACCATCCTTGTCAGAAGGTTTGACTCTTTTCTATCAACATCCCTCTGCGTACGGAGTCCAGGAAGTTGTCTCCTTGCTTTCTTGGCCCGTTTGAGGTACTGGTGGTGGTCAATCCTTCTGCAGTTAAGCTAAGGCTGCCTCATGCTATTTAGGTCCATCCAGTTTTCCATGTCTCCCATCTCAAACCAGTCTGTTCGAGTGATCTGGTCCCTCCTGCCGGCCCTTCTCCTCCCGCCCGGTTGGTGGCGGGTTGCCCTGCCTACTCTTTCCGGCGCCTGCTGATGTGCGTCGGCATGGTCGGGGGCTCCAGTTTCTTGTTGACTGGGAGGGTTACGGCCCTGAGGAACATGCCTGGGTGCCCCGCTCCTTTATTCTGGACGCCTCTCTCATCCGTGATCTCCACCGTCGTCGTCCTGAGCGGTTTCAGTCGCCCGGTGGCTCCCGTTGGGAGGGGTACTGTTGTGGTCCCGTGGGCGTGCCTCCTCAGTGACTACTCCACACCTGCTCCTCCTCATCTCGTCACCTCATCTCGTCACCTGCAGCTCATCACAGGGACTATTTATTCTGAGATGGAGCCTTCGGCAAACGCCAGATTGGGCCTCGTGAATTTCTGCCAGCCGTTTATGTGCCTTCCTACCAGCCCGTTTACTTGCCTATCAGCAAACTCCGCCAGTCTGCTCACCTGCCAGTCTGCTCCCCTGCTGGCCTGTTCTCCTCTCCTCCATTCATCCCCTCTGCCTCATAAGAATAAAACCCTGTTCGCCACTCTATTTTGGTGTCTGCGCTTGGATTCTACAAAACTCCACCAGTTTCACAATACATCCACCTCTTTCAGTTAAGCAAAATGCAAAGAACTCTGTGTGTTTTAAAATGCATCAACCAAAGCCACAAGTGCTGTAGCCTACTTAAAAGCAGTTTCTCCAAACGAAAAAGTGGAGGTCAGGTTCACAATGGGCAAAGCAAGAGTAACTCCTTAGTCAGAACAAACAATACCAAGACTTGAGCTGTGTGCTGCTTTTTCAGCTGTAGAGATAGCTGATCTCGACAAGAATTGATTAGCTGATTCATGATTTTTTTCTAATGAAACATAATTTTGCACATATTATTAACTTTTGATACTTGACCAAATTTTTCTATGAAAATTCCTGAAACATGTCTCCCATCTCAAACCAGTCTGTTTGAGTGATCTGTCTTTTTTACTGATATAGTATTATCTTTTAATCATATCAATGACTTTTATAAGTAACATAATCTCCATATATTTTGGATACTTCATTGCCATGCCATACTTCATCTTTGTCATGTGCTTTCTAGGAACCGGATATTGACAAATCATGTAATAAAATGGTTACAGTAGAACAGGGGTGGGATTATATAAGTTCGCTTCCTTCCACTCCCTTTCAAGCAATACTTAATTTTATGTCTAATTATTCTAAGTTTGATTAGTTATTGCATGAATGTATAACTGATGATTGTATTGTTTTTGTGTATTATTCCTATTTGATTGCTTGAAATAAACCATTTCAAATAAAAAAAAAATCAAATCAAAGAATGAGCTAACCCTAACCCTAAATCATAAAGTTTGACACAGTTCACTTTCATAAGGACAGTAAGGTAGTCTTGAGCTACATCTGCAACAAATCCAACTGCGTGGTCGAGGGCAGTTGCGGATAGCTTCCACTTAATCTACCTGCTGACGCACTTCACCACCTCCCAACAGGTACCCCAGGTAACGGGTTTTCTTCCGGGCCCACTCACGTTCAAGGCCAGACCTGCTTTCTGTAGTTTCCCCAGAACGTGACTCAGGTGTTCCTACCAGGTGTGACTGTAGATCACCACGTCGTCCAAATAGGCCACACTACAGTGGTCACATACCTGCAGCACCCTGTCCATCAGCCGTTGGAACGTGGCTGGTGCTCCATGCAGACCGAAAGACATCACTGTAAACTGAAACAGTCCAGCAGGTGTTTAAAACGCCGTATATGGTTGACAGGTGTTGCTGAGAGGTACTTGCCAGTAACCCTTGCATAGGTCGAGAGTGGTGATGAAATTGGCAGCCCCAATCTTCTCCAGCAGATCGTCAATTCTCGGCATTGGATATGCATCGAACTCCGTTCAGTTTCCTGAAGTCGACGCATGTCCTCAGTGAGTCATCTTTCTTGGGAACGATCACCACCAGACTGCACCACTCGGAGTTGGAAGGCACAATGACCCCTAGCTCCAGCATCTTCTTCACCTCATCATTCAGCCTTCCCACCAACTTCTGTGGTACCGGATAAGGTCGTTGCCGGATTAGTTGTCCATCCTTGAGCCGTATGGTATGGCTGATGAGTGTGGTTTTTCCTGGCTGTGCAGAAAAAAGAGATGGCAATTTATGAAATAAGTCCAATATCTGTGTAGTCTGTTCAGGGGGTAAATGTGACAAAGACGAAGGGGTTGAGTGTGTCAGTGCCTCCAGATCACAGTCCAAGTCTTCTTCAGCCTTCACAGCTCTGACCAGCAAAGACTTCTCTGTAGGATGGTTAGCACCTTCCTTCCACTCTTTGAGTAGATTCACGTGATAAGTTTGCCTGTCTTTCTTCTTGTCAGGATGGTGCACCTCATAGGTGACAGGCCCCATCCTGCGAAGAATAGTTAATGGCCCTTGCCACTTTGCCAGGAGTTTGCTGGTAGAAGAAGGGAGAAGCAGCAGAACCTTCTGACCTGGTTGGAGTTCACGATGACGGGCCTGCTGGTCGTACCACGTCTTCCAGCTCCTTTGGGCTTCTTGTTGGTTGATTTCTGCCTCTTCCCTGTACCTTGCCAACCGTTCTGTCATCTCCAGGACAAACTGGATCACACCCCTTTCTGAGGTCTCAGTGGGTTTGGTCTCCCAGCACTTCTTGAGGAGATCCAGTGGGCCTTGGACATCCCAGCCATTGAGGAGTTCAAATGGTGAGAAGCCTGTTGAAGCTTGCGGGACTTCCCTGTAAGCAAACAGTAGAAATGGCAGCCAGTCCTGGCCCGTTAGAATTTCATCAGGTATTCCTACTCTGAAGAAAATTTAATTAACGCTCTCATGACTGCAGGAGCTGTAATGGTCCGCAGGGCAAAAGCTTCTAGGAACCGTGTAGCATAATCACCGACCACCAGAATGTACTTGTGACCACTACTGCTCTTAGGTAAAGGTCCAACAATGTCTGTGGCTATTCTCCTGAACGGAGTGGAAATGATAGGAAGTGTGTGCAGTAATGCTCTGTCTGACAGTTTTCTGGCCAGAAGAAACGTGAACTAACCCGAAGATATGTTTTGTGACGACCCAGGTGACACGCCCATGGAAGTGTGTGAGCTAATTGCATGGCGAGTGGCCTGCAGGTGGTTGGAACAACTAACCATAGGTGTTCACCATCAGCTGCATACAGAACATCATCAACAACAATAAACCGCAGATTTCCCAAACATTTCTCACTTTCTGTCAAGTTTGATCTTCACTTTGTAAAGCTGAAATGTCAGCTGGTATATTGAATTTTCTGCTGTGATTGGGATCTCAGGATACGGCAACTTAAGTTTTTTTCAAACCGTCTTTGATGACGGGACTTTTTTGGCATTTCTTTGCCCCCATCAAAGAAACTGTCATCCATGTGTGGAAGACTTTGCATCCCAGCTTTAGCCTGAGCTCTAGTAAGTATGGGTGCTGAGACATGAACAGCTAGCTCAGCATTAGCTTTAGATGTTTCAGTAGCCTCATTTAATCAAATCAACAGGCAGGTTCTCTACCACCCCAACAGTCAAAAGATATAATTGTTCATTTATGGTCACAGTTACATCCGCTTTGGGTACAAATGTTTGTCATCATGTACACACACATTTGTTTGCCTGCCATAATCAAGTCCACCAAAAGGGATTAAACTCTGTTTGACCAAAGAAACAAACAAACGCTTTCTGGGTCTTTGGTCGGGCCTGAAGAACCAACAGAGGCACCAGGATCCACCTCCTCTTCCTCCGTAAATGAATGGGACGATGGAGGGACTGTGTCTGATGTTGAATCCATCTCCTTCTTCTGGGAATGCAGACCTTTGCGTCTCACCTTTTTGTGGCCAGCCTTCTGCATATCCCACTTCTGACACCAATTTGTCGTGGGTCCCGCAAGGAAATAAAGGCAGAGGCGCCAAGGTGAAATGTATTCTTGTTTTTAATACAAGAACAGAGCACATCCACTGCTCCACAAAGGCTGCATCAACATATGTCTCTCCACTCTGACACTCTACGGTGCACTCTGACACTCTACTCCAACTACTCCACACTGACACCTGTAACAGGTCCTCTTTTAAATGATAAGCCCCTCCTCCTGGGTTTTGCTCTCCATCAGTCCAAAGACAAAATAAAAGAGTCTTACATTGCTTCAAAAACATAAATAAACATACAGAAATAAACAGTTTAATTCAAAGAAACATTCTGTGTTATGTACAGATAAATCCTCCTTAAAAATAAAATACAGACACTGACCGATGCGTCACATGACCCGGTGTGTCGATGATTACTTTCGGGTTACTTCCGCGTAACAAATGGAGCTAATGATGGCGTCATGTGTGCTGTGTGTAAATGTATGCGTGAGGATAAACAGTCGGCAAACCCAGTGTGCACCCAGGGCTACCTGCAGGGGAATAGGGACGGAGAGAAAACGGTGAGTTACAAGAAATGACGTGTTTGCGGGTCCGTGCGTGCGCGTCAATGCGCACGTGGGTGTGTGTGCGAGCGTGTGCATGTGTATGTGCGAGCGCAGCGGCAATCCGACGGTGCTACACCGTCACAGTGGTGTGAACATAGTATTGGTGGTATTTCCAGTGTCACCAAGTCCAAACAGAAAAAACATCATAAGAGCTAAAAGGTGAGCCATTGGGCCAGAATGTGAATATTTTAACATTTCACAGCAGGAGGAAAATGGGGCAAAAGGTTAGTACTCACCTCTGGCAGAAATCAAACCAGCTATATACTGTGACCAATTTAGTTCTCTTAAATGGTCAAAAATATGGTTAAACTATGATTGACAACATTCATTATTACCTATATTTTGGGTTATTAGGCTATAAGGATATTCTAATAAAAAAAATAAAATAAACCAACAATATTTTCCGCACTCTATGGTGAACCTAAAAACTAACTTTTTTTTTCAAAAAGCAAAAGTGTGCCTTATAATCAAGAGCGCCTTATATATGGATTCATTCTAGTTGTTCTTACTGATGTTGAAACGATCTTGAGAGGTAGACTGCGCTCTGTCAAAATGTTAGGCTGGGTGTTAATGTGAATATGCGCTCAGAGTGTATCACAGGGGATACCCCCCCACCCACTCCACCCTCCCACCACTGAACCTTGTGTACCGTGTTGCTTGTATGAATATGTGCTTTTATGTTTAAACTGTTTTATTTTTCTCTTGTATTTACACATTGTATCACAGTGTTGAAATATGACTTTTTTTTGTCACCAATGCCCCCCCCCCCCCCATTCGTAACCCATCTACTGCAGAGGGTGCATCTGCATGACAATAAAAGGATTCTGATTCTGATATGCAACATGGCTAGTATGTAGCAGTGTCGGAGGGCTTTCTTACATGTTACGAACAAGGTTGGGAGTTAGCGTCGGGTATTATGCCAAAGTAATATTTTAAGATAGAATAGTCACAGTAACATTTGTTTAGGTGGTATCTGTATGTTTTTTTTCATGTTACTAACAAGATTAAGAATTAGTGTAGTTACAGTAACATTTGTTTTAGCGCTATCAATCTGATTTTTATGTGTTCCAAAGAAAGTTGGGAGTTACAGGTATTGTGAATAGGGTATCGGAACTAATAGTACTGACATGGCTAATGTAGCAAGTTCTAGAATTACTGTGAACGCAGTTGATAAAGTCTGACTGACAGACCTATCTCTAACTATTTTGACTTGCTTAATGCACCTTGTAGTTCGGTGTGCCTTACACATGAGATAAGTTCGAAATAGACCAGTCATTGACGGTGCTCCTTTTTATCCGGTGGGCTATATGACATGGAAAATACAGTACTTGTTATTTTTATGGATTAAAAAAATATATATATAAACCATTTTTTCTTGACAACAATAAGTACAACACAGTGTCCAGATAATAACTAGCTACGATATTTTAGATTTGTTCTCTGATAAAAAAACGTTTTTATTGTTTTTTAATGTAAAATTCTGCTGACCATAGCTCCCAGTTCTAAGGTGTTCCTATATTTTATTTTTTACATTCATCTGTGATGCACATTTCAATCACTTTTTTCAACAAACAATTTAACAGTAAAGACAGTCAAGTAGTCAATAGACCATCTTTACTTTTCCAAGCAGTTTTACCATGGCAATTGCTTTTTTTTCTTTCATTCCTTATATGAATTAGGTATTTTAGGCCTATTTTTTTCAACAAAGATTTTAAACTGTGGCTAATGACATGCACAACCTTAAGCAAACAGTTTAGTTTTGTGTCCACTGGAACAAATAATCTAAAATTTCTAAATAAAAAAATCCACTCTTTTTGTGTGTGGAGGAGCTGCGTGAACTGCACAACTAAGCCAAGCGCCTTATCTTTCTCGACATGCTTTATTTTTTATTTAGTTGGCTTAAGTCCCTTCAACATATATCATGCAACGTTGGGGTCAACAAACGCAACTGAGATCATACAGGAAGGCAGCTGCACAGCTAAGGAATAGAGATTAATCCAACTGAGTGGGAACTTTCACCGCATCTATAAACACAAGGCCAGGTCACAGGGATGCAAACGTACAATTTAAAACACAATAGAGCATTTTCATTCACAGTTCTCATACATTTAAAACATACATGTGCATTCACACTGTAAAAAAACAAAAGAAAAAGTATTTGCAGAAAGCAAATACTGAGTAGAATAAATGCTTAAATCCAGTAGGGAGAAAAATATCTACAGATACTATTGTTATTGTCATGCAAGGAACACATTCCAGTTCTAGCTAAGTTAAGGAGAAAACGCATGAAAACTATTCTCTATAAATACTGTACAGCACACCTCAGTATTGGGTCCTAACTATAGACGGGCTTGTTTATAGAAGAAAAAGTAAAATCACAACTGTCACAAAAAATATTAAACAAAACATTTTTAAAATCTGTTTTTGTCAATTTGCTTTGTTACTTCAGATATTCCAAATTTCTTATTCAGTCTTTAGAAAACAACTCCAGCAAAACACTTTAAACCAGTTGGAGTTTTAAAATTTAAAAATAATGTAGTGTAAAAAAAGAAAAAGGAAATATATTCTTCTTTTTTCATTTTCAGATCAACTTTTTTCCTAAATAATGCTTTTTTTATTCAGTCAGATTGACTTTTTTGAGTAATATATTTCTTAAATTACCAGATTTGTTTAAATACAATTTTAAAACTTATTGAGTTATTGAAAATTTTCAGTCATAGAAAATACAACAAATAATATTTTAATTTTAAGGTTCTCTTCCAAGATGTATATACGAGGGACTATTAAAGCCACCATAAAAATAAAAACATAAAAAATATTATGAGAATAAAGTTGTAAATTTATATGAAAAAAGTTGTAATTTACAAGAATAAAGTCATACATAAACGAGAAACAAGTTGTCATTTTTTGAGAAAAAAGTCGCAAAAGCCATGCTTTTTTGAAAATATAGGTCAGTTGGTTGTGTAATGTGGATGAATCCACAATACCTCCCAACTTAACCCATCATTGCAGCCATTTATGGCGTTGCCATAAGGTCTTAATCTCTCTTTTTGTGCAATGGGGGGTGTGGGGCCTGGGGGGTCGGCTCTACGAGCAATGGGACCCCTAGGCTGGGGAGACCTGGGCCCAATGCTGGGGGAGCTAGGAGACAGTTGTTTCACCAACCTGGGGCCAGTCAAGCAGCTGTCCCGAACTTACCCTCTTCCTTATATAATCACATATTTGGGTGATGGGGGTGGGCTGTGTCAGTCTTCTGTCCCCTACCCCATCCTTGGTGCGGGGAACCAGGCTCTCTGCAATGGTGGCCGTGTCCCTTGGGTGCTGCCTTCCTGGGCCCGGCTGCCCTCCACCCAGAAAGAGGGTGAGTTCTCTGGCAAGACCATGATCCATGGGATCACATTACCTCTGAGCCCGGGGTTGTCCGTATCCCTGTGGTGCGGGTTCTGGTCCTCTGGTCCAAAATTCCAACAGTGCGTGGGCCTGCTCAGGCCGTCTTTAAAACGCTCTTTGGGGACCCCCACTTCTCTTGGGCGTCTTTCTCCTGGGCAGGAGTGGGCTGCCCCTGCCTTGCTCTCTCCTGGACCGACTGTTGGCTGGCTTGGTGGCTGCCTGGAGTGTGGGGCGGGTCTCCCTTGAAGGACCCTGGCTCATGCCTTGGGTTGGGGTAGGGGGATGCTCAGAACTCCTGGGTGGTGGTTGGCTTCTCATCTAGGGCTGGGGGTGCTCTCCGGGGTCGGGGCACCGATTTGGGCTGGAGCTTGCCCTCTCTGTTTCCCTGTGCCTCCCTGCTCTCTGGCATGGTCCTGGCCTGTTAGGCAGACATGATTGCCCGTTGGGCGGTTTTCCTCTATCTGCTATACCATGCAGGATTTTAGGGGTCTTTGTGAGGGGATGACTGGGCACTCTTCCTATTTTTTTTACATTTCATCATCCACCCCAGAAGAACAGAAACACTCACTCGAGCACTGCTGGTGGCTCACCTTTGCACAAATATTTTGTGTGACGGAAGGAAATGTTTCACATGTGTTGGTCTAAAGGCATAAGAATGCGTGTGTGAATGGTAGTTGTATTGTGTACATGTTGACATGACAATTTTTGGAGCCAGGTGTGTTTGTGACATTTTTTGTGTGTGTTTGGACAGGCCCTGCCCCTTTTAGATTTATTATACATCTAAACCTGTCCTTGTTATCAGAAGTCAGAGCTCTGGTCATCGGTGGGAGCAGTTTCGAGAGTAGTTAAGGCACTTCATCTCCCAGTAACCCCAGTGCTCACTTCCTGGATGCCACACATCTGATTCTCATTCCCCCAATCAACCACAGCATACTTAAGCACTGCACCGAGCTGAGCTAAGAGCGAAGTATTGTTTGTACCACTCTGCCTTCATTATCTAGCGTTATATTTAGACCTGATTTCTGACTCTGTTTGCCTGCCGCCTGCCCTGACTCTCGCCTGGACTTTGGACTCTGGCTGCTTGCATAGACTGGACAAGCGGCTCACTGAGAGCTTTTCATGAGGGCCGCGACGAGGGATTAACCTTGGATAAACACATCGCTCTCAACATCAAACTGGAACTTCTGCTCAAAACCCAGCAGCCACGCAATCCAGCCCCAGGGGCTGCTGGCTGGCTCTAAACATGAGCCCATGCAACTCGGCTTCACCCACCTCTCTCCAGGGGAGAGAGCGAGGCGTATCTGGGAGAACCTCTGCTTCTAATGCGGGCAGCCTGGCCATATTCGCAGCACCTTTCCCAAATCGCTCTGCAGAGCTGGTAAGTGAACCCATGCTCACCTTTACTCTGCCTATCTCCCTACGCTTTGATAACCGCGTAGTGCAATTATTTTGACTCGCGGGCCACATAAAGTTCTAAAATTGGATAGAAGGACCGGACCAGTAGCAGATGCGTGGAGTGAGAAAGAAATAAGATGAAATCTGGATGAAAACATTTGGATTGAAAATTATATTTTAAAACAGAGCATTTTAGAGTTTTCAGGTTAAAACTTTTGTTCTCAATTTCGAGCCAATTGCACCAATAGCTTGATGTACCCTGTGTAAAACTTGGAGAAATGCTGCGTTCATGTGGTGTTTGAATGATAGGAAGAATGAAAAATAACAAACCTTCCAACACCACATGGATGCTGGAGCAGTTCCCCAAACTTTTTCTTGTGAGGGCCACAATAACTCTTTTTTTTAATTTAAACTTATTTTATCTTTCTTTTATTGTACAGCGCTATACTAAAGTTTTAGTAATTCACGATGCTTTTAATAACATAAATAAGACTATTTATGAAATACAAAAATGAACAAATAACTGATTTTCAAAGACAAAGTTAGGAAAAAATATACATTAAAAAGAAAAACCAATAACTAGAGAATCCTCTCCCGACATTTACCCGCTGAGACTTTGAGGGCTGCAGCTACTTACACGTCTCACAGTTTGTGCTAAAACTGAGCAGCTTTGTCCTGCATGTCTGTTTCTCATCCAGTAATAATGAAAAAAGCAAATTTCTACGTCTTCTGCTGCAGCTACGCATATATCTGCGTTACCTTTTCACCAGTACAGTTTCCTCGTTTATTGTAGGAGTTGCGTTTTAAAAATAACCTGTGATAGTGGAAAGTGAGGCAGCATATCTTGATTCCCAGCGCCAGGGGGGGTCAGCTTCTATATCTGGTGGATTGGGAGGGGTATGGCCCAAAGGGATGCTCCTGGGTCGCCACTGACATCCTTGACCCCTCCGTTATCAATGACTTCCACTGGCCAGAACCCAGACCTTGTGGTCAACCTCGGCGTCGGAGCGACCCTCTCTTCAGGAGACACTCGCAGGAGGGGGGCTCTGTCAGATGTCAAAGCTCTGTCTCCCCCTCTGGTCACCGGCGGGAGCAGTCTCCAGAGTACTGACGGCACTTCATCTCCCAGCAACCCCAGCGCTCGCTTCCTGGATGCCACACACCTGACTCACTCAATCAACCACAGCCACAACCACATACTTAAGCACTGCTCTGAGCTGAGTTCAGAGCGAAGCATTGTTTGTGCCACTCTGCCATTATTACCTAGCGTTATATCTTGACCTGATCTCCTGACCCTGTTTGGCGAGTCTCGCCTGGATTTTGACTACCCCTGTCTCCCCTTTGATGATATTTGATATTTGATGCCTGTTATTGACCCCTGCCTCACCATAATTTAGCTTTGTGGACTTTTGGTTGGGCTACTAAACCTGCTGCATTTGGATCCAGTCTGCCCATATTTGTGACACTTGTATTTATTATAAAACAATGTTGGCTCACTCAAAGTATTAGTATTTCCTTAATTTGTGAAATCAATGGTAAAGTAACCACTTACAATGTGCTTTATTTCTCTCAATCTGAAACATGATATTGGTTCTTTTTTGGTAATGTTTTTTTTAGACATGTTTTAGTGTTTGCTTCATAACTTTATTACTTTAATCTTGTAAATTCTCAATTTTTTCAACTTATGAAATAAAAATAAAATATGGACTTCTTAATTGTAATTTCATGACTTTATTCTTGTGCACATTTGAGTTTTCTCATAACGACTATTCTCACAAAATAAAAACTTTTTTTCTGATTACTTTACAACTTTATTTTCGAAAGTTAATTTTTTTGTTTTATGGTGGCCTTAAAGGTCTGTATGTAAAACATTTTCTTTAATCAAATAACTTTAAACATGAACTATTATCTGTGTTTTCAGTATTTTATCTGTTACAAAAATGTGTATGTGTTTCATGTGAAATTCCTGCTTTACCTGTACTCTTTGCCTTTATGTTTATATTTCTTTTGGATGTCAGATATTTCATTTTCTTGTTAAAAGATTATAGGGAAACTACTAAAAAAAAACAATTCATGTCATGCAAAAAAAACAAAAGAAGCATTGTCAAAATACATTTTCAGCTGTGGGTCGAGTTCATGTTCCAATTTAAACAAATACCATAAAATAAAGTGGTTGGATAATTTAAGGTCTATTCACAAAGTAAATGTATAAAATGAAAGGTAAAATTGAAAAAAATTAAAGTCACCCTTGTGATTTTGCATAAACATTGTTTTCGCAAACTTTTTGTTCTCACAACAAGTAACTCAAGCTGTCACCCAAAAATGCAAAAAAATGTTAAAAGCTTCTAGGAACCAGATTTCCATGCATCTTGTTCTTCGTCAGTATTATTCATTGCATCATGCATAATATTGTACAACACACTGTTATAGGAATATTCTGAAAAAAGAAGTTTACCTTAATCCTTGGTAAACTGGATGCTGTTTGATACTGAGCTGAAGCTGTAGATAATGAATGAGCGATTTATCTTTGCTTTTCAGAGTGCTACAGTACAAGCAGTAAGGTTGTTTTATTCTCAATTTGGAGTCAACGCATTGTCCAAGATTCAACAGATTCTATGGTTTTTGAGTTTGGTCACTTGGGACAACATAAGTACTTCCAGGACATTTAAAGGAAACATGCTTGTGGATTTGTGTGGAAAACATTGGGATTTTACAGGCCAAAATCATTGTGTGTGTCTGTGTCCCTGATATCAAGCCTGCTCGGCAGCGGTAGTGGTGGCAGCACTTCCTGGAAACTCCGGGTTGATAAAAGAGAATCCCTGGAACTCGTCTTGGTCCAAATTCTGAATCACTTCCTCATCTGGAGGGGTCAGCACTGGCGGGTGGCGAGTGAAAAATCTGTCAAAGTTCTCCGCTTCCCGTCCACACTGTTGAGGAGGGCGGGGTTAGGGGGGAGGGGAGGGATGGAGCACAAGTAGGGAAGGGAAGGAGGAGTGGGAATGGACAGGAATGGATAGGCGGAGTGGGTGGGGTGGGGTGGGGGTAGAAGGAGAGGAGAACAAAAGAAGGGAATGGAAGGGTGAACCAAGGTGTGAGATGACATAACTTGAAAGTTGTTTCAAATATCAGAACAAGTGCAAGTACTTGGCTGCGCTTGACTTATTGCTCCATCTGCCAAGATCAAAATCAGCAGGAGACAATAATTAAAAAAAAAAAAGCACAGCTCATGTACGCCTCTCTTTTTCAAATATTTGAAGCCTATTCAATCCAAATTTCAAGCACAAACGGTCTCAAACATCCTGGGGCCGTGCACTACACAGCTACAGAGACCCTTCAGATGAAAAAGGGAATTTCTTCCAGTAAAAACTGTGTTTGATTGAAGTCGGGTTAAACTTTTTGAATGATCAACCAAACGCAGGCTCAGAAGAAAGAGATAAATATTAATAAAACTGTAGTAGATTTGCCGAGATTTGACCCAAAAAAAAATGCTTGTGTGCCTAAAGAATTGGGGAAGGGAAATGTTCACATTGGTGTATCAATATTATAGCTGGAACTAAAACATTTTTCTGGTGGTTTACAATTTTGGTCAAGGATATTTTTTGCTTTTAGGTAAACAGTGATAAAATTGACCGTATAAGAGAACTTGACATAGCAACTGTTAAGATCACACATAGAAAATGGCTTACTTCTGGCTACAACAAAATTAAGTCATTTTAGTGCGCATTCTTTTTGGAATATGGATTCTGCCATGTTGGAGCCAGGCTAAAGGATGACATGGGATTTGATTTTCACTACTGACCCCCCCCACTGAGAGTAATCCTGTCCCGTCCCACCCCCCGACCAAAGTTTAAAAAATAATCCAGTTCTGTCCCACTCCTGGTAATCTGACTCCCATTCCCGTTCAAAACGATCCCGCTTCTGTCCCACTCCCTTGCATTTTTGTCTGATACATTTATTTGATTACATCTGACGTTCCTACCAGCTCTCTGAACATAATAGAGTGATCCTTAAGATGTGAACACACTGAACGAAAGATATGTGCAGTAGGATGGAAGTTAGCAAGCTAACAATGAAATTTTTCTGAAAATGTCCCTTACAGGGGCTTTTGAGCTGAGCTAAGCTCTTTTTTTCCTCCATCACAGCACAAACCTTTAATTAACACACAAGGATTCATTATTCTGTGACAACATCACCCAGAGGAATACTACAAACTTATTAAATCTGTGTTATTCAGAAAACTGACGGAAACTGAGCAAGACTGTTTAAGACCCTGGTGGAATATGGTAAATAAGAAATCCACCAGGGTAATAATGCATCTGGAGTTAATTACTGTTGTCACCTCCATATAGAGAGTATGATTTGGCCAAAAAAGAAGAAGAAATAATGCCAAAAAAATATTTGGATAACAAATCAATTGTGAGAGTAAAGAATGATGATCAAACAAGCTAGTTGGTTTTGGGGCTGAACTAAAAGTTGTTTCCTGCAGGATTTTGTAGTGCAGATCCCCAATCAGGTTTGAGACCTCATCCCGGAGCATGCAAATGAACAGACAGACTCAATAAAAACCGTTTGAAAAGAGAGAGAACAAATAAAATGTGCAGATGAGCAGACAGATGGTTTGATGCTTAGCAGATGGATGGGGGACTTTTTTTTTGGGGGGGGGGGGGGGGGTAATGGGGAAACAGACTGATAACTCAATGAATGCAAATAAATTAAGGCATCCACAGTGATGACGTTAAATGAAATGTTAGGGAGCTGCCATTAACACGTGTACCAGTATGCGAACTGGCCGCTAAGGCCTGATTGGTCAAAAGCCAAGAGAGTCTGACAGCATCCATTTTCACAGAGCTGCAGAGGATAATATAGGCTCATCATTCAAATACAAAAACACACTTTTTCTGAAGTTAAAACCTGGTCTTGTTTTTTTTTCAAAAATCCATTTTTACTCATCTGGAAAAAATAAAGAAGTCAGAAAAACAGAAGACGTTTAAAGGACATCATCAAAGAATCAAAGAACAATGCAGAGAAGAAGAGATCAGACAGCATGTCTCAGTAATCCCAACAGAAGACTGCAGAAGACACCTTTCGCACAAAGATGCACAAACGCACGCAGTGCCATCCATGCACAAAAAAAAAAAACTGCAGAGAAAGCTGCTTCCAAAAATATAGAGGATAAACCACTCTGTAGCTTGTGGCTCTTTGCGCTTGTGTACTTATTTTGCCTGTTTACGAGCACAAAGATGACATCACTCTGAATCTAATTTTAGTTATCCTTTGTAACCCTGGTGGCATAGGCCATCAACAACTTTTCTCCACCGTCTTCTGTCCTTAGGGATCCTAGCTCTTTCCAGGTGTGTCTGGTCTGCTTGACGTCAGCCTCCAGGTCCCTTCTCCACATGTTCTGTTCTGTGGTCCCCCCCCCCCCCCCCCCCCCACGGGATTCTACTCCATCGCCTAATGTTGGATGGTCTCTTAGAGTGTGACCTAGCATTATCCATCTCCGTCTTCTGATCTCTTTGTCCACTGGCATGTTTCTAGTTCTGACCAAAAAAAACAAACAAACACACAAAGGCCACTTTTTGTCTAGACCCCCTTTCTCTCCGGAGGTGAAATCGAACAGTTCATTCAGAGTACAGCTGTGCAAAAGCTGTAAATATTATCATTTAAAACCTACTTTGTCTTCCTAATCTAAACCATATTCATCTTCTCTACCACCATTTTTGCGATCAGGACCAGCCCTGAGCTCATGTTTGCACATCTTTAAATGTCATCAACCTACCTGCATCCCATTCAGAAAGAGGAAGAAAGAGGGTGGTATTGTCAGAGTGAAAGGATGGGCAGAGTAATAGAGACAGGGAAAGAAGTTTTAGAAAGATAAAACAAAAAAAGGAGTAAAGTTACACTACAGGTGGGGCCTTCAGAAGGATTTGAACAAATAATGGGAACAAAGATCCTCCATTTTAATTATCTAGGAAAAGCTTTTCCCCATGCACTGCACTCAAATGTGATCTGCACTTCCCACTTACAGCTCTGGGTTTGAATGGTGGCTGCACCTCCTTGTTCTCAAGTTTCTCCCAGTCCATGTAGCGGAAGAAGCTGTGGTCTCGAATATCTCTTTCCCCTTCTGGACCACAGCCCAGGCGTTTCGCCGGATGCTTAGTCATCAGCTGTAAAGAAAAAAAGAGAAGAGGTTTAATAGAATGCCATTGGTGCTAACCTCTGCCTCATCTAAAGTTTCATTTCTTCTTCCTGTCACTGGTCTCTCCTGTTTTTCCTCCCCTCGAAACTCCCATGATGTCCAGTAAAGATTGTGTAGTACAACAAACAAAATGTCTGGAGGGGTTCGCCTAATTTCAGCGTCTGACTTCTGATGCAGGGAGTGAAGGAGGACACTAATAAAAGGTTTCCCCCGGAAACCCTTGAAGTCTGAACACAGGACTAGCAGAAAAAGTAAATTATCTGCAAAGATGAATGTGTTTAATGTGTTTATTATAGTTCCAATCATGCAGAACTTTCAACAACAAAAAAAACGTTAAAAAAATAAAAGTGTGGTGATGAGGTCATCACCGTGGAGTTGAGATGCGTTGATGTGGTTATCGTTGTTCCCCTAATCAAATCAAATGAAGATGTACAACTGCAGCTCAGTCCAGCGGAGTGGCAGCCAGGTTATTATATATATTACTGTGACGGGGGGAGCCAGGAGAGAAAACCCAAGAGTAGAAGAAACGACTCGGATCCAGTTTCCAAAATGAGAAGTCTTTAATGCCAAAATCAAACCGTAAACTGGAGCATAGAATAGGAGACGCTGTGACACAGAATCAAGTACAGCCATAGCTTAAGTAGACCCAAACATAATTAACATAAAATCAGAACACCTGTGACTCTTGCAGAAGACCTCAGGAAGGAGGAGGGACACCAGGCAAGATCACAGCAGAAAGTCAGGCCTTTTCATGACAATTACACACACACACACACACATATACTGATATATATAGATATAGATATCTACACATTGACTCCCTGATTCACACCACCAGGATCTACAGTACTGACATTGGGATGTCATTCGGGTTTGAGAAATGTAGCCGGATGGTGACAAAGGGAACCAAGGTGGTTCACACTAGAGGGGTCTCACTCACAGAATGAACAATAGCAGACAATGAGGAGAGCTACAAGTACCTTGGAATTCCACAAGCAAATGGCAACCAGGAGCAGGCAACAAGGAAAGCTGCAACAACTAAATACCTCCAACGGGTAAGGCAAGTGAGAAGCCAACTCAATGGCAAGAACAAGACCCGGGCAATAAACAGCTATGCACTGCCAGTTATCAGATACCCTGCAGGAACAATAAGATGGCCAAAGGAAGAGATACAGACCACGGATGTTAAGACACGAAAGCTCATGGAGGGTTCCATCCAAAATCCAGCACCCTGAGACTGTATGCTAGCCGCAAGGAAGGAAGCCGAGGACCAGTGAGCGTGGAAGCCACTATCCAGGATGAAACATCCAAGATGCATGATGAAAAAAATCAAGCTCAATGCCCCAACTTACAGTGTGCTCAGTGAATGTTTCAGGCAATGGAGAGCAGAAGATGCAGTGCTGGGAGGACAGATCCTCGTGGCAGGACAAATCCTCATGGGAGGACAAACCCCTTTATGGGATGTACCACCGAACCATAACTGGAAGTGGCTGATATTCAAAAAGTTCTGCCAATGGATAGAAAGGGCTGACCTAAAGAATATACTGTGTGTGTATATATATATATATATATATATATATATATATATATATATATATATATATACACACTTTATATATAAAGTGATTCTGAAAGGTACACGGAACTCTATGAAATCTTTTTTACAAGATCCAAACAAGTTCAGTTGTTATTGTCTATATGCTAACATAGCTAACATGTAGCAGAGTCGAACTGTTTACATGTTATTAACGAGGTTGGGAGTTAGAGTAGTGGCGTTGATTTTTTTTTTTTAACTCTATCAGTCTGATTTTTTAAATGTTTCAAACAAGTTTTGGAGTTACAGGTGATGTGAATATACTCAACGGTTGACATTTCTAACATGGGTGATGTGTAGCCTGTCACAAACAAGTTCTAGACTTTCTGTGAATACACTTGTTAGAGTCTGATTGACAGACTTATCCATGACTCCGTTGTTTCTCTTAAATCCCGACTCCAATCATATTTTGATCTATTCTAAGATCGCTCCCAGTGGTCTTATGCAGTTATCAGGCAAAATCCCAAAACCTATGTCGTTTTTTTAGTTTGCGAGAGCGGGCAGTAGTTCACCAGAAATCTACCTCTGAGTTGTGGGCATGACTGGTGGCACAGAGTAAGCCAGCGGTCATTTCCCATCATCCCTTTGTTTACACTCTCTCCTGCTAGTTTAAAGCCCCTCACGACACCAAGCTTACATTAGCAGTGCAAGAAAAATGGTGAGCAACATCTGAGCTATCCAGCCATAAAGTTTTGAGCCAAATGGGAGGTCAAAACTGAAAAACAAAGACATTAAGAATCTATGAAAGTGGATGTATCGGAACCGGGAGGCTTTGGCCCACCCATTTCAGTTTCTACATCACAACTGTGAGCTTGTTCAAAGGATGTTAACTTAATGCTAATGTTTGAATGAGGCTGGTGTGAACGTAGCATTATAGCTTGGTGTGCCTTAACATGACATAGACCAGGGGTCGGCAACTTTTACCACTCAAAGAGCCAATTGGATCAGTTTCCCATAGAAATAAAAGCACAGGGAGCCGCAACACTAACACAAACACTAACACAAAATCGATAGTTCATTTAGTGAGTTAGTTAGTATTGATTCAAAATGCCGACAGATTACCGTAAATTCCGGACTATAAAGCGCACCCGATTGCAAGCCGCACCCACCCGTTTTCACGTGTTTAACTACTTTTATACATACACAAGCCGCGTCAGAGTACAAGCCGCGCATGTGTTAGCCGACGTTGTCATCCTGACAGATCACGTCCTGAATCCCAGAGTGAGTGTGATTCATTAGCACACTGTGGGTGGAGTCAGCTTTGCCTTTTTTTACTTATTGACAATCTAGGTATCATACATAAAATTACAAACAGTAACCATATAATCAACGTTACATCCCTCAGTTATGATGAGGAAATTTACATCCGCGATTCCCCATTTCCCATGAGTCTTAGGGGCTAAAGGCGGGGCCAACGCCCGGCTCGCCATACTGTTGTACGTGTTTAAGAATGAGCAAGTATCAGCAGTGCATGGAGGGGTGAACGGGAAAAGCTCTCCTTCCGCTTGTGTCGCGGCAGCGTTATGGGAGTAACAGGGCTGGTTAAAAAAACACAATGGTAAAATAAAGCAGCGGCGACTGAAAAGCGCGCGCCTCAGCGCGATTCGCGCACCTCAGTGCGGCGCGTGCGTCAGAAGTTTCCTTCCACAACAAACACTGTTGCTGCGCGGACGCCTCCGCGCTCGCCCCGCGCGCTCCTTGTCTCCCCTTCCTATCAACTCCGACACCTCTGGCCAGGGCGGCTTCAAGGAGGAGCACTCCGTCCCCATTGCGCCGGTGGAAGGAGCAAATCGTTTCTGTGCAGAGCAATCGGACTTAATAGTGTACGTTTTGTGTATGAGGGGCGGATGCGTTGTTAAGTGTGGGAGCCATCAGACTGCCATCAGCCCCGTAGCTCTATAAGAGCAGCAGGAGAAGATTGCTCCAGCTCACACGGAGGCTGTGAGCTTTTCAAAGCAAAATTCCGCTCAGTCCTTAGAAACCGTAAAAACGATCACGTCGATTTGTGTTTCCAGTCGTGTCCCGACAAAATAAAGGCTGATGTTATTCCCACATAGTTACGTGCAGCCAGCCGAGTCACTATGACTCAGAGGTAAATTCACTCCGGAGCATGCGCTGTTCTCTCCGTCACGCAGCTGACCGGCTTTTCCAAACCCGTTGGTGATGGTGGATTTTTTCACGCTGCTTTTAACGATTGCTTTTAACTTGAAAGCTTCATCATATTGTAGCGGCGATCACGTGCACGTTGGGTCTAATGGCACCAAAGGATTCTGGGATGCGGCCGGGCATGCGTGTTTCGTTTTGTTGAACCATGGCTGAAGTGTCTAAGACCTGAAGTGAGGTCCATGCTGTTTGGCTGCTTAGAGGTGTGTTGAAAAAATAAATACCTTGTGCTTGGTGTTAGATGGAGAATTCAAACCATTCACTGAGTTCGAAAGTATGTACATGGCGGCTGCCAATTAAATCCATAAATTAGCCGCGTCACTGAATAAGCCGCATGGCTGTAAGCGCAGGAAAAAAACAGCGGCTTATAGTCTGGAAATTACGGTATTTATTTTAATTATTTATGAGCGTGTGAGTTTTCTTTTGATCTTTTGTCCATTTTTCACAACCTTGAATAGACTTTTCCATCTGTCAAACACAGAGTTAAGATGAGTGAGATGATGGAAACAAATTCACTTTGATGTAAACTTCTTTCTATTTTTTTCTTTAAATCCAGTTAACCTAATAAAGTTTATTAATATTATAGATGACGGGTCCGAAATCATAAGCGGTGAGTCTCAGCCCCTTCCCCGCCTCTCTACCTGTTCAAATCCTATACAGCTCCAAGTTGTTTTCTCCCAAGTGCAACACCTCCCCCTCCCCCTCCCCCTCCCTACAGCATGTTTTACACAGCGCAACATACAGTCATCATCGCAGCAAGTTGACAGGATAGTAGAAGGGCGCCCTTACGCAAGTGTGAAAAAAAAGGCTTTCTTTTTGGCGCTCATGTGCCCCATATGAGATTGCCACTGACTGTCTTTTTAGAAGAGCTTTCTATCCCATAACATGGCGTAAATGGCGTATACTTATATAGCGCTTTTCTACCCACAAGGACGAAGCGCACAAAGTCACAGACCCATTTACCCAGTCACACACACATTCTTACACTGGTAGCTGCTCTGCTGCCAAATTCGGGCGCCTGCCTACCACCAGAGGCAAGGCGGGAGTTGAACCTGCAATCTTACGATCATGGGTTGACCACCCTACAGCTGCACCACGGCCGCCGCCTAAATAACAGACTCTGTACCGTGTTCACAGCTGCAGACACACCCCCTAGACCAGGGGTCGGGAACCTTTTTGGCCAAGAGAGCCATAAACGCCACATATTTTGAAATGTAATTTCGAAAGAGGCATACAATAATGTAGTGTCCCTTTCCCACACTGAGGCACGGAGACTTAACCTCTTTTAAGGTTTTTATTCTGGTTACTGCAGACCGCAACAAACGCCGTACAATTAATTCAGCAACTCCTGAATCTCTCCCGCCGAGACAAGAGCGATTCTCCCAACTTTATATTCCCCTGCTCCATCCCTCCCATTTCCCATAGCTGAACACCATTGGTCCAAACTCCCTAACAACAGGCTGAGCGACAGAACTGAGGGGCCAATCAGATCTCTGCTTGATGCGATCAATGAACTCCAGAACTTTTAACGCGGCCCAACAGCCAAGTTAAACTCAGTCCGAAACAATATGTTTAAAACTAAATATACAAGTGAATGTGTGCATTTGATATAATTTCAACATTTTTAAAGTACAATAAGTCTGTGGATTCTTCTTAATAACATCGTTATGCTGTTGCTGATAAATGATGAGTATTTCTCGTGGTAGTTCTGCTGATGGTCTAGTCTGGTTGATACGTGGTGAGTTTCTGTTTCATGCAGGCGTTGATACTTTAAACGTGATCGTAGGTCTGAAAGTTCTGTAGATGTGAGAAAGACTGCTCACATGCAGATACGGAGCCAAACACACACTCACACGCTGCAGTGAGTGACGAGCAGCGGGTTTTACGTATTTTTTTAAATCCCTGCGCGATTCACCTGCTGCCCGTCCCCACAACACCTCAGCCCAACCCTCTGCTTTCTCCCTCACACATCCTGTCCCCGCATCTGCGCGCTCTTTCTCAGAGACTGGAGCGCGCAGTTTTAGGCACGACAATTCACAAGTTTCCAGGTGGTACAAACTCTGTGAAATAATAGATAATAGTAAACTGATAGTGCTGGCGCAGATTTTTCTCTCTAAGCACCGCTACTACTGTGCGCCTCTGGCATCGCATCACGCCCGAGAAGGACTGGTCAAATGAAAGAAAAAAAAGTATAATTAAAGATTTGTCTGCGAGCCACATGTGACCATCAAAAGAGCCATATATGGCTCGCGAGCCATAGGTTCCCGACCCCTGCCCTAGACAATGACAATGAGAATGAACCAAAAACAGTAAATGTTTTGGGTTCATTTTTGCCTATTGGACAACATATACCGCGATGCTAACATGCCTTTGATAGGTCTAAACTACCAGTTGGACTCTACTATAGAGTTAATAGTGAGATGTCTTGACTGGTAACAGTTATACAAATTAAACGGCAGGAGGAAAGCTAAAGTGGTTTTAGTTAGATCAACACCCAACAGTGTAAAATGCAAAGTCCTAAATCTAACCTCTGCATTATTACACTTTCATTTTTTTCAGTGTCCTTCTTTTAGTGATCAAACCATATACCTTGTCCACATATCTGTGGTAATTATTCCCAAGTTGTCTGTTTTTGGAAAATGTCTTTCTTAATTTTAATCTATTGATCTAAATTTAGTAAATACTTTTTGTCAGAGGCCTCTTCCCGGGGATCAAATCTAAGCTGTTAATTGAACGTTTAAAATGTCTGTCCATGTGAAACCTTGGGGCGGGGTGACATTGGAGACCGTCAGTGTGTGTAGGTGGGGTGTGCCTTCCTCAGGAGCAGCAGTCAAATTACATTATGGCTAGGACAATTTTTTTTCCAAGGTCAGTCGACCCCGCACCACAAACACTTGTGCCCACACGAATGCTCCATTCATCTCCTTCTTTTACCCACACCCCCTTGAATCAAATGTCAGTGGTTAATTCAAAAGAGTTTAAAACAAAAACATCCAAATGGTCATAATAACTGCATATGATTATCCTTTCCTCATACACAGCATTTTATTGTCTCCTCTTGCTTTTATCACCTTTTTTTGTTGCACAATATCACGATATGCAGGCAGTAACCGTCTCAAAAACACTAGAAAATTCAGAAAGGACAGAACTCAGATGAGCTCTTGATTACTGGCAGTATTTTCTAGTGCTCATCATTGCACAATTTCATCCACCATCTGAGCCTATTGTGGACCCACAAACCTATGTATTTTTAGTCACAATATGTTTTTTGTTTTTAGATCCCAGGATATTAATTCTGACCTTTTGCAATCATGCAAATCAGGTGGTGCAGCTGCATTTGCTTTTCCCCCCGGCATATTTCAAAGCATTTCCACCACAATGATATGGAGGTGAATCAATTATTTTGGTAAACATTTCTGTCTGTTAGATTTATAACGAACTTTTGACAAATGTGAACTACCATCAAAGTTGTTATAGATTTCTGAGAAAACATTTTGTTTTAACCCTTGTGCTATCTTAGATGACCCCACCTTTACTTTGACGTGTTATTCCTACAATGACAAAGGTGGATAAAGGTGGAAAGTTTTCATGTAATCCATGGACACGAATGAAGATCACAAATCATTGAAGAAAAAAGGTTCAGAGCAATGTCTAGTGGGTCTAGATGACCCAACTCCTAATGGTAAAGTGCCTAGGATAGCACAAGGGTTACGAAAGTTTGAAAAAAGAGAGAATGGTAAATGTGTGATGAAATGTAGAAGCACATGAAAACAAATCAAACACAAAAAAAAAACATCTTTTTGTGTTGCACCTTTTACAACATGCATTGGCAACAATAAAAAGAAAATCTAACCAAATTGGTAACTATCAGAGCCAGAGAACAAAAATGTCAACCTTAATGGTGGAACGTTTAAAACAAAACAGCCAGAAAATCTTATGGTTAACTTTAGTTTTGAGTCTATAAAGCTAGGATCACCAAACATTCATTTTTAATGTTTCCAAATGCTATAATTTTTGTCTTGGTATTTCTTTTGGATAACAAGGAGGAAATCATAGTTCTACACTGTGGTATACTGATTTGGAGGGAATACAATCATTTGGTGGCGGAAGACAGAAAAGTTTAGTATTATCTGAAAACATTTAATATAAATTTGTTCTTTAACTCCAAAGTGCAGCACATGTACAG
Organism: Oryzias latipes; assembly: GCF_053564925.1. Classification (NCBI taxonomy): domain Eukaryota; kingdom Metazoa; phylum Chordata; class Actinopteri; order Beloniformes; family Adrianichthyidae; genus Oryzias; species Oryzias latipes. Next base: position 9,705,778 of record NC_136244.1, read on the forward strand.
ACTACATAAAAAAGGTCAATCAAATCAGATAGCAAGTACCCGCTGGTTCCAAGAGGCCAAAATTCCATAGACTTAAATAGACGGCTATCAGTAATTACATATGTCAGAATAACCATTTTGTTCTGCTACCTTTTTTCTAAATGTGTTTTTGTTAAACCTTTTTTCCCCATATTATTTCTTTTTATAAGTTATTCAAGTATTAAACTGACCAATCAGATGCTTCAATAAAAATTGTGGTGGCCCCCTGCTTGCCCCACATCAAATATTCGAAACTCTTCCAAGTGGTACCTTTCTACAAGCTCACTCCTGATTGGTGTAAGTGGTTACATTGAAACAATGACTCAGACCAACTTGGACCAATCACTGATTACTGACAATATCTAGCTCCAACATGATGGTGTTAGTACAAAATGACTTCATTTTGTTGGAGCCAGAAATAAGCCAATTTTTTATGAGTGACGTCACATGCAGTCCAGTTTTCTTATACAGTCAATGCTTTCCCCAATCTTAATTATTTTTCTTTTACCGAGAGCTTATTTTTTGGGAGATTCCACCATCAAATGATCCATCCTCTGCATGTGCTTCAAATGCTGAGTGAAGACCCCTGGTGGAGACCTGACGAGCTGTGCAATCAGGTTGTATCAGGTTGTGGTGCCCGCAGTTTACCGTAAAAAGGTTGTGTCCTTGGCCAATGACCACCCCTGGTCACTTGGGTGTTAACAAGACCTATAACAGAATCCTGAGGCATTTCTTTTGGCCTGGCCTCAAGGCAGAGGTTGTAAGGTTTTGTGAAACATGTCATGAATGTAAAGTGGCAGGAAAACCAAATCAGGTGATATGACCTGCTCCACTGGGGGGGTCATTGCCAAAAACAAAGACGGGGAACCAATTCCTGTTAACCGTAATGTGTGCAGCTACTAGGTTTCCTGAGGCTATCCCTTTGAGAAAGATTACAGCCCCAGTAATCACCAAAACTTTTTTTTTCTTTTTTTTTCTTTTTCAACTTGTCCTGTCCAACAGCTGGGCAGACAGATGAGAGCTGATGGCCTATTGTGTTGGACATATTTTACTTTAACAAGAGGGGTTATTAATCTTCAGACAAACCAAATGTATGTCTGAATAAACCGCTTTTGTAATTGAGGCCAAACTTTATTAATTTCAATCATGTTTGAAAATCTTTGGTGTTGGACCGGACGGAAAAGGAAAGGAGGGAAGAAGAGAGAGGGATGTTAGAGAGGGGGGTGGGGGGAGGGTGATAGTGGGAGGGGGGGGGATAAGACCATGAAGCAGCATAGAGCAGACAGGTTTACTGGTTGTTTATCATTACGGTAAGGTTCAAATGTAGTACAAAAAGGGCGGGGCCTGTCCACACACACACTGAAACGTTATCAACACACCTGCTAGCTGCAAAAATGTCCACATGTCAACATGTACACAAAACAGATAGTGTTCACGAACGCATTCCTATGCCTTTAAACCAACTAGTGTGAAATATTTTATTCATTTAATCATGCAAACTATTAGTGCAAAGGTGAGCTAACACCTGTGCTCAGGTGAGTGTTTATGTTCTTCTAAAATGAATGGTGGAATGTGAAAAGAAGGAGGAGGAGCGCCCAGCCACCCCCACACCCAGACCCCCGCCGCAGCAGCAGCGGCAGCCGGAACCCCCCAACGCCACACGGCAGCAGGCAGGGGACAACCGCCCCCCGGGCGACCAAATCCGCCACCCAGGCCAAGACCAGCAGGGCTGCCGCGAAGCCCCCAGAGCCAGAGAGCAGGGAAGCACGGGGGAAAGAGAGCGGCGCCCCAGCCCAACCAGGAGAGCAGCCCCCCCGCCGTGCCGGAAGAGCCCAACGCAGGGCCCCAACCGAGAAGGGCACCCACAGCCCCAGACGAGCACCCCATCACCACCCAGGAGTTCCGGGCATCCCCCCGCCCCAACCCCAGGTACGAGCCAGGACCCCCCCAAGGGAGACCCACTCCGCACTCCAGGCCACCAAAACTTTTGTGAAATCTTTTACAGTGTTTGGTCTCCCAACAGAAATCCAAACTGATCAGGGAACAAACTTTAAGTCAAGAACCTTTGTCCGAGCATTAGAGTGTCTTGGGATCAAACATGTGACGTCCAGCCCATATCACCCTGAGAGTCAGGGAGCTTTGGAGCGCTTTCATCAAACTCTTAAAGCTATGTCACGGAAGCACTGTTATGACTCTGACAAGACATGGGATGAAAGTATTCCCTTTGTTTTGTTTGCTGCTCGTGAGGCTGTACAAGATTCTCTTGGATTCAGTCCGTCAGAGTTGGTGTTTGGACATAACGTCAGGGGTCCATTTGAAAATGTTAAAAGAAACTCTTGTTTCTAAGAGCAAGAACTTAAAAATGTTGCCAAACTAAGGGCCAGACTCTAGCAGGCTAAAACTAAGTTGTTCTCTGGCAAGGAACAACTTAGTTTTATCTCAGGGGAAGATGAAGCGACATTACGATTGGCAGACCGTTGTAAGGTCATTCATGTGCGGTGATAAGGTATTGGTTATTTTGCCCAAACCTGGATCAGACTTGTCTACCAAGTTTTCCGGACCCTTTGTTGTGGAGAAAAAGTTAATTGCAACGGATTACCTCATACGAACCCCTGAAAGGCGTCGCACTACAAGAGTGTGCCATGGGAACATGCTGAAACCGTACCACACCCGTGACATGAAAAATCAGGAGCAATCTCAAGATGCCAATGCAGAAGTTCTGCTAGTGGCTTTAGCCTTGACTGCATCTCCACCTGGAGAAAATGACTGTTTGTTGCCTGACACTGAAACTCGGGGTATAAAGTTGTGTAATAGTGACATAATCTCTAACTTGCCTTTTTACCTAGCTCACCTATCAGAAATCAGTTTAGAGATCTAGAGGAATTGATTAGGGACTTCCGATGTCTTTTTGGGGATGTACCCTCTCAAACAACATATATTGAACACGACATTATTCTAACCAGTGCTTCTCCCATTAAGCAGAACATGTATCGCATAAACCCGGTAAAGAGAGACCTGATGAGAAAAGAGGTGGATTACCTCTTGCAGCATGGTTTAGCCATTCCAAGTAGTAGTCCTTGGAGCTCCCCTTGTCTTTTGGAGGTTAAAAAAAATGGAAGCCCTCGGTTCTGTGACGATTATCGAAAAGTGAACGTGATTACACTACCAGATGCCCATCCATTACCACTTACTGATGACTGCACATATGAGATTGGTCCTGCAAAATTTGTGACCAAGCTGGAAATGCTAAAAGGTTATTGGCAGGTTCCTCTGACTAAACGTGCTTCTGATATTTCAGCTTTTGTTACACCTGACTACTTTCTCCAGTATACAGTCATGTCTTTCAGGATGTGCAACGCACCTGCGACATTCCAAAGGCTGGTGAGTAAAGTACTGGGGGATGTTAGAAACTGTAGGTCATATCTTGATGACATTGTGGTGTACTCGGAAGATTGGAACAGCCATAGGAAAGTCTTCACGCGTTTGTCAGTGGCCTCATTAACGTTGAACCTTGCAAAATGTGAGTTTGGGGAAAGGCACAGTCCTTTACCTTGGACAACAGGTTGGCAGAGGGAAAATCTGTTCAGCAGATGAGGTGCTGGCCATCAAAGACTTTCCTATACCTACCACCAGGAGAGAACTTCATTGCTTCATGGGAATGGCTGGTTATTATCACCGGTTCTGCAAGAACTTTTCCTCTGTTGCTGCACCCTTAACATCAATGAATAGTCCTTCTGTGCCCTTTGTTTGGTCTAACGAATGCCAGCAGGCTTTCAATAACCTCAAAGGCATCCTGTGCTGCAATCCTGTCTTGTCTGCTCCCAACTCTTCCAGCCCTTCCAAGCTTGAAGTGGACGCTAGTTCTGTGGGAGCAGGCGCGGTTCTTTTGCAAGAAGATGAGGACAACATTGACCAACCAGTTGCATACTTCTCCCGCAAGTTCAACAAACACCAACTACACTACTCGACAATAGAAAAGGAGACACTTGCACTGTTATTGGCCTTGCAACACTTCAAATTCTATTTAGGCTCTAGTTGTAAACCGATAAAGTTGTTTACGGACCACAACCCTTTAGTCTTTCCCTCCCGAATGTACAATAGCAACCAGCGTCTTATGAGGTGATCCCTAATTTGTCAAGATTACAACTTGGACATACAACATAGAAAGGGCTCCAAAAACGTGACGGCTGATGCTTTGACCAGAGCAATCCTGGAATGACAATTATTTTTCTTTCTTTCTTGCATTCTTCTTGCATCGTACCAAAAGAGTTTGGTCTTGTATGGGTGGCGGTGTTACATGCAGGGGTTTTTCATTGTCTTTCTTTTCTTTCCTTTCTCTGCATGTGCTTCTAGTGCTGAGGGAAGACCCCTGGAGGAGACCTGATGAGCTGTGCAATCAGGCCCCAGAGCTAGCCACCAGGCCTGCATATAATCTCCTGTTAGCTCACTTAAAAGGAGAGCTCATTCTGATCACAAACAGATGAAAGTAAACAGCTCTTTCTGTTGGAGATTGTGGGAGGTTTGTGGACAGGTAAGACAGGGTACCCTGTACACCTCATGTAGCTTGCTTTCTGTTAGACACACTAGGTAAGTTGGTTGGTGCCACCCCTTGTATGTTTTACCGCCACTTTATAGATAAGTCAGTAAGACTTTTGTTTTCTTGTTTTAGTTTTATAGCTTTGATAGCCAGGCTAGGTTATGTTTTATTTATTTCATTCCTTTGGCCCAACCTTAGTCCCTACCTCCCCTCCTCCTCGTTCCATAAAACCCTTAACATTCTTACATTGTGTGTGTTTATGTTACGGACACTCCAGCCCTAGACCTGTACGTTTGCGGACAGGGATAGGGCTGGAGTGTCCTAGACCTTTAAGTTTGTGGACGTAACATGGGGTTTTAATGCGAGCACATGCTTGTCTAGCACTTTTAGTTTACCTGGGCAGAGCTGGCAGTGCACAGTGGAACTGTGGGGGTAGAGCTTTCATGCTTCACTGAAGATTGTCTGTAGTAGCACTACAACCCAGTAGTCATCACTAATACATAGCATACATCCTGTGTTGGGGTGTGTGTTCTGTGCCTCCAGGATGCCTAAACCTTAAAAAAAAAACTAATTTTATTTACACAATATAGAGACAAGTGTTTGTATTTATAATTCCGTTCCGTTAGAGTGATTTTTTTTAAACATTTTTATAGGCCTGGAGAATGAGCCTAAGCACACACAGACATCAGCGTGTGCGGTGGTCAGTGAAGCCTCGAGTTAGGGGAGGAGACAGAGGTTTTTATAAAGAGGAGCAGGTTCAATTTCAGCAGTATTCAGCTCATATATACACCCGCCCCAAACACGACCAGAGTAATCCATTCAGGAGGTGTCAGACTATTATTTGCTCCTGGCTGGCCTATTCTGGAGAGGAGTTTCCAAGGCCAACCGCACTGGCTTAAGCTATTAGAGCGATGCGGTGTGAGTGTCATGACAGGCAGAGATGACATACAAAGCTAAAAAAACAATGGCTTACCCATGAATGCTGCAGAGAGAGGAGGAAGAGGGTGATGGAGGAAGGATGGAGAAGAGAAAATATGGCGTTTTGTTTCAAATTAATACTACTGCTTTAATTAAAAGGGATGTTTTTGTGTCGAACATTCCTGTTAATTTCTGTGTTTATTTGCCTGCTGGCCTGTGCAGGATTTTTAGACGGTGAGTTTCTGGCTTTCTAAACTTGTAAAAGTCACTAGTTTGTTCAAAAATCTTTCCGATTTTTGCAATCAATAAATGGTTAAAATCGGTGCTCCTTAACTACTGGGATGTAAAATTGGCTTCATAAAAGAACAGCGCACGTACTCCTTTACAGATAGCCACCGCCTCTTTGGACATTGACTTGGGATAGGAGACGTGATGCTCCATGATGGACTGGAACAACTCATCTTCATCCTCGCCATCGAAAGGAGGCTATAAAGGAAAAAGAAGCAAAACATTGAGGAAAACATCACAAGCAATTATGTCTCAAACATCTCAAAATTCAACAAAAATTGCTTTGCAAGGAATAAAAAAATTGATGGAAATAGACATATTTATAAGTGGAATGAACTGCTCATGAGACAATGAACAGATGTATTTTACACTGCTTACCAGTGCCAGCATTGCTTACAATAATAATGTGCATAATTAGAATAAGACAGTTCATGTTTAAAAAATAATTGCTTGTTTTTAAGTGAAAAATAGTTTAGTTCATGCAGAAGAAAAAGATTTCAGGAAAGAAAACTATGCAAAAATAACATTTGTACTCCTTCTGGTTAATATTTCCTGATTGAAAATAAACGTTTTTTATACTTGTCAAGTAAGGGTTGAATCATATTTTTATAAAAAAAAAAAAAAAAATGGATTAGGGCCAATTAAAATGTATTAAATGACCAAACAAGAGATACAAATGTTTTTTTACAAGATTTTTTTTTAACACAATTTGTTGTTTTTTGAAAGCAAATTTGAATTACTAAATGCTTTAATTTAAAATAAGTTCACAAAACCTGCATGCATTCATACATGCATGAAAAAAAAAACATAATTTCTCCCACAAATGTATTTCCACTTAATTCAGAATCTTATTTTATTTTTAAAATTACCGTATTTTCCGCAGTATAAGTCACCACTTTTGTCACGCACATTTGACCCTGGCTTATCCAATGATGCGGCTAATTTATGTTTTTATTTAACGACCGCTAGGAGCGCTCCGTCAGTCTCAGAGGGGAAACTGTCAGCATAATTCTATGTCCAGCAACAAGCACGATTGCTTCAATACACACACAAGCAGCCAAAGAGCATGGACCTCACTTCTGCTCTTAGACACTACAGTCATGGTGCAATAAAAGAAACACCCATGCTCAGCCGGAAGGAGGGGAGAGCTGCTCTCGCGTTCCGCTGCAGCTCCCTGCTCCTTCTTAAACATGCACACGGTTTCAGCACATATACATCCTCAATCTACAACACAGTGTGGCGAACCAGAGGTTGGCCTGCCTTAAACCTCTAAGACTCATGGGAAGTGGGGAATCTGAGTGTGAAGTTCCACACCATAACTTAGGGAGCTGTTAGCTGAAGTGAGGTCCATGCTGTTTGACAGATGGGGGTCTGTTCAGATAAATAGACTAAACTACTGCTTACTCCTTTCTCTCTGAGTCTGCCGTGGTTTCTCAGTGATCAATTCAAGGTAATCAGTGAAACTAGAAACTGAGTCGCCATGGCAAGCAGCTTGTATACACATGCAGCTTGTGTAAGTAAAGTAGTTAATCCTCATTAAATTGGGTGGGTGCGGCTTGTAATTAGGTGTGCTCTATGGAAATTATGGTATATCTTTTAGTAACTCAAATTTAATTTGTCTTTGTAATCTGAACAGCTTCTGAAGTTGAGGTTTTTTTTCAAGGATGAATTATTTTATGTTGTGTTGCTCTATGTACACCCAAAGAGATCAATATGCATAAAAAATGTACTCTTCATAATACCTTCTGTTGACTCTGAAAAATTAACAATATTCATGATATTTGACTTCTTGAACGTATACAAAAAATGGAACACACCCACCTGTCCAGCTAACATCTCATAGAGCAACACTCCAAAAGCCCACCAATCCACAGATTTCCCATAAGGTTGATAAGCTATAATCTGAAAAAACAATAATAGGTAAAGTGTAAAAAACTACACTCATCACAAAGAAAGGAAAACGCCTCCAAACTTTTATCTTTAACCTCAGGAGCAATGTAGTCCGGTGTTCCACAGAAGGTCTTGGTGGTGACTCCATCATTCATATTTTCTTTACACATGCCAAAGTCTGCGATCTTAATGTGGCCTTCACAGTCCAACATGACATTATCCAGTTTTAGGTCCCTATGCAAAAGTTAAAAAAAGAAAATGAATAGTAGAAGTACACATTAAATCCTACCTTGCTTCACTCCAGTCTGAGAGCAAACCCTTGGAATTTCTTCTTGAAGTTGGTTTAGAAACAAATGTAAGTGAAGCCAGTTCAAAGGTAGCCACCAGGGTACCACTGAACCGACCCCAAACCTGCCCATATTATATCCACCTGCCCAAAGCAGTTTTTGCCTGCACATTTAGAATCTAAACCATCCAATTGAGTGGGAAATCACCCAGTCTGGCAACACTGGTGCTGCAGGGCTGCATTATGGGATCTGTAGTTCATTTGTTACCAGCACTACATATTGCCAAGCCATTAAAACCAACAATATTGAAACCTCTGAAGTGAATAATGCAGACCATCTTGTTAAACAGCCCTTAACTCGGCCTCTAAACTCCCTGAAGCCCAGTCCTGTCAACAATCCAAGTAATTTGCCAGAGCATGGTTGAACCACAGATGCTTAAAGGACCCAACTGATCTATTGCTCATGTCCCAGTGCCAGTCAGCCTATCTCCTAAACTGGTCTGAGATCCAAAGGGGAACCTACAAAAAGCATGCAGTTCCCATTTTGTAGCGAAAAGTTTTCTATGTCATAATCATCTTTTTTTGCCAGAAAAGTTTTAGGATTCTTAGTAAATCCAGAGAAAATCTTAGTTTTCTGTCACACCAACAGAGATGACAGTTATAGTGGGACTTTGGCTGTTTGTTTGGTTAGTGAGGTTCAGTCCACAAATTACCTGTAGATGATGCCTTTTAGATGAAGGAAAAACAAACCAATCGCTATCTCCGCAGCATAGAACCTATAAAAAAAAGGAAAAAGCAGAAACACACAAACCAAAGTACCAATTAGTGTAAGGTTGAGAGAAAGGGGGAGGAGGGGATAAATGGTTTGTGTGTGTGTGTGTGCCAGCGTAAAGGTCAGGCATGTCTCCTCAAGATCAGACAGCATCTGACAAGATCAACAGTCCGCCTGATGGTAATAAATGTTACCGTACTTTCTGCACTATAGGGTGCACTTAACCCTTGTGCTATCCTAGGCACTTTAACATTGGGAGTTGGGTCATCTAGACCCACTAGACAGTGCGCTGAACCCTTTTTCTTCAATGATTTGTGATCTTCACTGGTGTCCATGGATTACATGAAATCTTTCCACCTTTATCCACCTTTGCAATGGTAGGGAGAACACATCAATGTAAGGGTGGGGTCATCTAAGATAGCACAAGGTTTAAAGGGCCTGTTTTAAAAAAAAAACAACAACAGTGGGCCTTATAATCCTGAGTGCCTTATATATGAATTATTTCTGGTTGCGCTAACTGATGTTGAAGCATTTTGAGAGATAACATTGAAAGTGTTTGGTTGGATGCTATTGATAATTCGGAACACGGCTAATGTGCTACTAACAAGGTTTTGAGTTGGCGTAGTTACAGCAACATTTGTTTTAGCGCTATCAGCAGCAGCGGTTTATTCTATGAGCAATGTGGTGTTTGTCTGGGTGTTTGACAGACAAACACCATCTTCAATGTTGTGGAAAATGGGCAATAGGTCAAAGGAAATATCAGGTGCCCAAACATAAGAGAAGAGTAAGAATAAGACCCACAGGATAAAGGAAATATAGTTATTTTTAATTTAATTATAAAACAGAATATATTTTCATAAGAATTGTTTCTGAACAGGATTTTCACCTTGCTTGGTTGCTCATAGCTCATTCAACATGAATGCTCATTAACTCAATGGAGACAGGGAGAGAGAGTGGGATGAGGTAACGGTGAGATGGGGGGAGATATTGGGGGTGGGGGGAGCAATTGATAATACAGAGTCAAAAATATATTGAATCGTTTAGTTCTCACATAAACACCAACAAATAGTATGCTAACAACTATTTACAGGTTCTAAGTAGGCGATATAACATGATATTTCATTTAGCGATATTTGTATAGTTTTTACAATGGGATGGGTAGCGAACCAAAACTCTGTGCAATATTGCTGCCAGAATCATATAAAACCGCGGATTGCGGTGCTTTGCTCGGATAAGAATGTGTGAATCAGTGCATAAAAACAACAACAGTGGGCCTTATAATCCTGAGTGCCTTATATATGAATTATTTCTGGTTGCGCTAACTGATGTTGAAGCATTTTGAGAGATAACATTGAAAGTGTTTGGTTGGATGCTATTGATAATTCGGAACACGGCTAATGTGCTACTAACAAGGTTTTGAGCTGGCGTAGTTACAGCAACATTTGTTTTAGCGCTATCAGCAGCAGCGGTTTATTCTATGAGCAATGTGGTGTTTGTCTGGGTGTTTGACAGACAAACACCATCTTCAATGTTGTGGAAAATGGGCAATAGGTCAAAGGAAATATCAGGTGCCCAAACATAAGAGAAGAGTAAGAATAAGACCCACAGGATAAAGGAAATATAGTTATTTTTAATTTAATTATAAAACAGAATATATTTTCATAAGAATTGTTTCTGAACAGGATTTTCACCTTGCTTGGTTGCTCATAGCTCATTCAACATGAATGCTCATTAACTCAATGGAGAAAGTTTTCTGTTCTAAACCAAAATATAATAAAAGAAAAAGAGACAAGTACATGGAGTTTTTTAGTCATAAGTGGAGTCTTGCTGGTGTTCTCTCTATTTGATGCTTTCCCCTTCAAGTGGGGCAAAACAACTTGACAGTCATATCTACCCACATCAAAAGCTATTCCAATAAAAACATCTTAATAGGTCAAGTTAAATTTAAACATAGGACCCCTTATTTTGTAGCTGCTTCAAAATGTTTGCATTCATTAAACTTGTGAGTTTTTGCTTGGATAATTTTGCAGGATGTCAGAATAGCCTCACAGAGTTGGTGTTTGGATTTGAACTGCCTCCCACCCTCATAGATATTTTGCTTGAGGATGCTCTAAAGATTCTCCATTGGATTGTGATCAGGGGAGGATGGGGGCCACACCATCAGTTTATCTACTTTTATGCCCATAGCAGCCAATGATGCAGAGGTTTTCCTTACAGCATGAGATGGTGCATTGTAATGCATAAAGAAGATTTTGTTATGGAAAGCAAGGTTCTTCTATTTTTACCTCAGAAGAAAATGGTCAATCAGAAACTCCACAAACTTTTAAGAGGTCATTTCTACACATTCAGAGACCCTAAAGAGGCTGACCAGCTATCTCCCTATAATTCCAACCCAAAACAGGACTCCGCCACCTCCTTGCTGACGTTGCAGCCTTGTTGGGACAGGGTGGCCATCCACCAACCACCCACTTCTCCATCCATCTGGACCATCTAGGGTTCCACAGCACTCATTAGGGAACAAGACTGTTTGAAAATGAGTCTTTATGTATGTCTGGGTCCACTGCAGCCATTTTTGCTTCTGAGTGTTGTTCAGGGGAGCCCGAATAGAAGGTTTACATATAACTGCATGCCTCTGGAGGATTGTACACCTTGATGTTATATGTGCTTGCTGCTTTGTAATGGTATTTTAGCAGCTGCTCTCTTAATCCCCTGTATTTGTCTAGTAGAAACCTCCTACATTCTGCCTTTATCTCCACTAACCCATGTGTGCTCAGAATCAGCCACAAATCTCTTAAAAGTAGGATGATCACGCCTAAGTTTTCAGGAAATATCCAAGGTTTTCTGACCATGTCCAAGGCATTTAACTATTTAGTTCTTTACAGCAGCAGAGATATCCTTTTATTTTTAAACTTGTCCTGTCCAACAGCTGATCAAGCAGATTGAAGCTAAAGGCCTCCTGTGTTGGACAGATTTTACTGTTCCATTAGTGGTTTATGGATCTTCAGACAAATAAATTATATCTCTATATAAACCCCTTTTGTATTTGAGGCTAACCTTTATTTATAATAATTATGTTTATATGCAATCTTTGTTAGACTGGACGGGAAAATAAAGACAGGGAGAGAGAGTGGGATGAGGTAACGGTGAGATGGGGGAGATATTGGGGGTGGGGGAGCAATTGATAATACAGAGTCAAAAATATATTGAATCGTTTAGTTCTCACATAAACACCAACAAATAGTATGCTTACAACTATTTACAGGTTCTAAGTAGGCGATATAACATGATATTTCATTTAGCGATATTTGTATAGTTTTTACAATGGGATGGGTAGCGAACCAAAACTCTGTGCAATATTGCTGCCAGAATCATATAAAACCGCGGATTGCGGTGCTTTGCTCGGATAAGAATGTGTGAATCAGTGCAGCTGCACAGCAGCTCATTCATGGAGCACCAGCCTAAATGCTGTCTGCAAAACAGGCCAAAGTTCTGCTGAACCTCACACCATTAGATTCTAGTTTAGTGACCTGACGGATCAGAGTGATGTGTACAATGCTCTGAAGAAAGGCCAACGTTGTGGAGATGAGCTGGGAGTGTTTACTTCCGCGTGTGAGAAAGCGGAGCTGCAGTGCTGCAGTACAGACTGTCATGTCAAGCTCCTGAACTGTTTAAAAGTACTGAAGAAGCTACATTAAGCAATGTTGAAAATAAACAGCACTCTATGTCCTCAAGTATACCTTATTGGTGAAGGCACATTTATTCAACTTTTTTTTCTTATAGTGAAAATTATTTTGTTGTGGAAATCAGGCCGTGTTGACTGTTCCCTTTAAGAAAAACTATATTTTAAGTTACCAACATATAAGCACTATGAATTTGCTTGGGTAAAAGAAACTTGTATATGAAATCCAGTTGCAGTGCTTAACATTGTAATTATTAAAGAAAAGGAATTTTATGATTTTAGTAACATGAAAGGCATATTAATATAGAGTTTTTTCTAATTCAAACTCTTAAAGAGAAAACCTGTTCCGTTATTGTTATTATACATTATTACGAATTGTATCGTATCGTGGAACGCGTATCGGGATACAGACCCTTGCCAATACACACCCCTAAGTTCTAAGTACACTCACACATAAAAGACTTATCTTACTGGGTGCACCGACCGAAATTAACTTATGCACACAGACAGATACACGCAGGACTTGCATAATAAAATTATTGGAGTGGGCCCGTAGTTGTGCAGAAAGGAATAAGCAGGTGGGTTGAATGAATGTGTGCTTCTTAGAGCATACCTTGATCACACAGCAAAGGCAGGAGATCCTTACTATTAGACCTATCTCCTGCGTAGTGAGCTCTATGAGTTTTATGTAAGGGTTAATGGCCGACGAAGTGTGCGGTTACTACTTTTTAACGCACGCCGTGGAAGCCTGAACCGTCCTCCGCTTCGCGTCGGACGGTTGCTTCCGCGAAGTGCGTTGGAAAGTTTTTTCCGACTTCTGTCGGAAAAACTTCTGGGTATTATTATCAGCATATAGCTTAAATGCTGAATATATATGTGATATATGTGATATATGTTACATATGTGATATATGATATATATGTGATATATGTTACAACGTGATATATGTTACAGCATATATCACGTAACATATAGTCCGCGTCGCGCAGCACCACCGCTGCAGTTAAGATTCGGCGATATATATATGCTGATCGTCCCCATGGGTTGAATAAAGCATCAATTCAGAGGGAAAGTTAATCGCTTACCGTTTGTTTTTGCCCCGATGATGAAGCAAAAGGTTGTTTTACAGAAGTTTTTACATACAGAAGTTTTTCTTCGCGGAAGCAACGCGTCGGACGGTTCAGGCTTCCACGGCGTGCGTTAAAAAGTAGTAACCGCACACTTCGTCGGCCATTAACCCGCTTATACCATGGTCACTTACAAAAGCAATACATATTAACCAGGTTTTAGTCCTTAATTCTTGTTTTTTTTTCCGATTTGGATCACTTTTCTCATAAAAGTGTGGAAAGTTAATCGCTTACCGCTTGTTTTTGCCCAGATGATGAAGCAAAAGGTTGTTTTACAGAAGCCGGCGCAGTGATACAAATCATTTAAGCTAGCCGACCGGAACTTCTTTTTTCACCGTGCGGTTATCAGGTTTTAACGCATACCCAGCAGCCAATCAGAATCGAGTATTCACCCGGACCATGGTATAACAAAAGTTTTATCAACGGCAGATAAGGACTTTGGGGTAGTCTAAAAGTGCTTGAGCAGATCTGTGATAAAAAAGAAATCCATCTGTAATAATACCCAAGTCTGAATCCCACTTCTTTGTTGGCAATTTTACTTGGTTTCCAATAGTACTTATACATATATATAAATATAAATAACACTGGTAGTGTTAGACTTTTCTTTCCAGTATTATTATAACATTTTCATATATATTGTAATCTATTAACGAGACAGTAAATGTACAAGTTAGGGAATTCTAACCCACCAAGGGAATTAACATTTTTCACAATTTTTAAGCTGATTCTAGGTGGTTTATTTTTCCATAAAAACATGGATATGGATTTATCTAATGATATAAACCCTTTTGTGGATGGTTGTGTAACATCCTTCTTTAGTAGTTTTTTTCTTTACCTGAACTCACCTGGCAAGCTACCTATCACAGGTGGCTGAGATTGATATCAGTGATCCAAAGAGCCCTGAGACACAATGTCATCCATTAAATTTATAGAAAAACAAAGAATTGTATTCTTTTGACACTTAAATACAATTTCCATAACAAATTTGAAACACACTGTAAAGGCTGACATGTAGCTGTGTCAGACCGTGTTGTTTTTTAGGTATTACCAATAAGGTGGGGAGTTAGTAACGTCACAGTAAGACTTGTTTTAGTGAAATCAGTCTGGATTTTCATGGGCTACAAAAAAGATTAGGTGTTACAGGTATTGTGAATATTCTAATGCAGCTAACACTTCTAACGCAGTTAACGTGCAGTGTGTTACAAAAAGGTTCTAGAATTACTGTGAAAGCATTTAATAAAGTCTGACAGACAGACTTATCTCTGACTAGTTTGTTTCACTTAATGCGCCTTATATATGGCATAATTTCAATATTATACCATTCATTGACAGTGCACCCTATAGTGTGGAAATACAGCATAAGCTTTCTTAAAGCGTAAGAACTAAGTGCTAACTAAATAATTGAAAAAACTCTGCAAGCTAGGGTTGAGGATTCTGCCCTCTTCTTGCTACAACAGGGTTGTGAATTTGCATTATTCCTTTTAATACTTTCATTCTTCCTCATACTTTTCATCATACTTTTAAAAATTAAAAAAATTCCAGTTCTCACGTAATTAAGCCAATTTTCATATTGAAAACCAGAAATACAGCTTTTAGGATAGTTGTAGTATTTGTTAAAGCACTAATAGTGTCACCAGTGCGGGATTGTTACCTTTCTAGTACATTCGCAAGGTGCTGTTCCTTTACAAACATCACCTCAAAAAAAATAAAGTTTAAAATACATTTAAGGCTGGTTGAAGAGCAGGAGATCATTTTTACTCAGACTCTAAAACTTCATGCAGGGATGAGGTGGGGGGGCATGCTTCCATTACTGCATGGAGAGTAGGCGTGCTTCCTTGTGAGCACTGTGCTCTCATGAAGCAGCTCGAACAGGAGGGCCATTATTATATTACACGGGTGCACCTGCTTCTTACATGTGGGACTTAGGAGACTAAACAGTCCACTGATGGCTTTTTCACCGAAGGAGGAAAAAAGAATTGCATAATAAAACTAAGATACCTCACAGTTTCAGCACGAGGCTGAGATTAGAAGCTGCCCCTTTGCGTACTCACACAGCATGGGGCTCCTTGAACTTGCCAACCTGCTGGATCTGATACATGAGATCGCCGCCGTTTATGTACTCCATGACAAAATACAAGCGGTCCTGACGGGAGACAAAAGGAGAGACAAGGAAAACAAGTCAGAAAGTCCTTAAAGGTTCAGGGGTTCAGGATCCAGGTCAAGAGATTAAAAATATATAGGAGAGGTAGAGAAATTTAAGGATGAGTATTCGGCCAATACTGCTAAAAGATTACTCAGAAACATAAATTTTGTCATCTGTTACCTAAAAAAATACCAACAAAGTACAGTGAAAGAAAATGTGGTGGATAGAGGGGCAGGATCAACACACTTTCAGTTCAGAGTGGAGATCCACACCAATGTTTACCCTTTATGTCCCACTCCGATAATCTTTTACCTATTTTAAAGTGTTCCCAGTGGTCTTTTAATTATGATTATGCAGTTTAGCCCAAATCAAAAACCTCTGTTGTTTTCAAGGACATTAGTTTCTGCAGTGGCAGTAGTTCATTAGAAATTTGCCTCTGAGTTTTGGGTGGGACAGGTGACATGGACCACCTCCACTTCCTGTCATCCATCTGTTTACACCAGGGGTGTCAAACTGAACTGCACAGGGGGCCAAAATCTAAAATACACCTGAGGTCGCTGGCTGAAAAGGATAAGCATTTATTGAGCACACTAAAAATGTACTTTTTAAAACTTTTAAAACATAACTTAAAAAATAAATAAAAATAAATCGAATAACTTTTCGCTTAGATTACTCTCTCATTGATCTCTTCCCGGATGATTACTCCTTCATAGGTCAGCCTCAGACATCCGGCCGTGGAGGGGGGAGTCGCCGCAGTCTTCCGGAGTTGTCCCCTCTGCTGCTCAGCGTCGGACAGTTCTCATCGTTCAAAGTACAGATGATTAAGGCCGGGGACGAGAATCCTTTATTCTGTGCTGTTGTCTATTGTCCATCTGGACCTGGAGCTTACCGACTTTTCATCTTCCACCATGTTGCTGTCTAACCTGATGGTAGTTAGTGATTTTAACATTCATATTAATGATGACTCTGACCTCTTTGCCAGAGGTTGTAAACGTGTCATGGACTATTAATTTTATTCAACATGTGTTTAGGTCCACACATGTTAAAGTGGCGCATTCAAACTCGTTTTTTGTTCAGGCCAAAAATTGACTGTTTTTTCAGAGGACATTTTTATTTCTGATCCTCATTGTATTTCTTTAATCATGTCGCTCCTAAACTCCTCCTCGGCTGATGCCTTTTCTAAATATTTTCATCTGGTCTCTTTGTGCATTGATGTTAATACTTTATTAGTTCTTTTTAACTGTTATTGTCTTTACATTTTAGATATAGTCTGTCCCATTTCTTTGGATAAACGACAGTATTCGCCATTTAAAACCGTCTTGCAAAAAAGCTTTAACTTATGGAAGATAACCACATGTTCATCTCCTTTACCTTATGGAATTTTTAGTTTCTTTTAACAGTGCTGTTAGTGATGCAAGGGCTACAGACTTCACCAATCTCATTTCTAAAAGTAGAGGTAATCCTAAAGTGCTATTTAACTCCATTTGTTATATCGTTATGCCTCGTCAATCTGCCATTCTCATTCATTCAAATGATGATTGTAAAAGGTTTATTTATCGAAAATGTCGGATCCGTGAGATTCTGGTTCTGTTCTTAGTCCTCCTCGGCCTGTAATTTTGAATTTTAGTTTTCACCATTATCTCTCTCTGAGCTAGTCAGATTAGTTGGGACAATAAAGACATCCTTGTGCTCTCTCAATTTGTTGCCAGCATCTTGTCATGTAGGGGGGTTGATGAAGGACCCAAAATGCTAAGACGGGAGGCAGGCGGTTCCAAGTACAAAGGGTTTTATATCATAACAAAAAGCGCTGCTGAGCAGGGAAACCAAAAAAACAATTGTTGAGGTAAACAAGCAAACAGGGAAGAAGACTATATGGACCAGCACAGAGGAAGGCAGAGACAAGATATATACATATATATACAAACAGGACTGACAAGACACAGGTGAAAACGACCAGGGAGGATTGGGACAAGGGAAGTAAAACTCAAAAACAAAGATAAATAGGAAAACTTTAATATAAAACAGGAAGCAGAACTCTAATCATGACCGAAACAAAACAGGAAAAAACTAAAGCAAAAAAGAACCCTAATTGTGACACATCTTTCGTTAAAGATGTCTTTCAGTCCATCTGTCCTTGCATCCTGGCTATAAATAACTCGTCCCTGCTCTCTGGTCAAGTCCCCGAGCACTTTAAAAAAGCTGTCATCTTTTCTCTCTTTAAAAAACCTGGAGTTGATCCTTTCCTCTTGAGCAGTTATAGTTACTCTCTGGCGAGTCAAACGGGGCGGGTGTGGAGGGCAGCAGGGAGGCCGAGCACACCGGCGAGGCAAGCAATGTGGGTTTGGAGGACGCCCGGGAGGCTTCGGTGTCCGGTGAGGCAGGTCCAGGCAGACACAAAACTGGCTTGGCAAGGTCAGGGTGCGCCGGCGGGTCGGCCCAGTCATCAGAGTCGGCCGAGGTGTTGGCCAAGGCAAGGTGGAAACAGAGGCGTCCACCGAGTCATCAGCCGAGAGGGTAGGCGGGTCAGACCAGCAGTTTGCTGGCGGGTCAGGCACGGAGTCTGGGGTCGTCGTGGCAAAGTAAGGCTGTGTCGGTGGTTCAGGCGCCAGCAGGAAGTCCAAAGCCGGTGTTGGGTCAGGTTTAGAGTTTGGGACTGGCGTGGCAAGGGTCGGGCCAGGGTTCGTCCAGCACCACCACTGGAGCAGAGACGGGCAGGGGTGCACTGGAACAGAAACGGGCTGGGGTAGATCCAAGAACACCACCGTAACAGAGATGGGCAGGAGTTTATCCGAGACCACCACTGTAACAAAAAAGGGCTTGATCCCTCCCTCTTGAGCAGTTACAGACCAATCTCTAATATTCCTTTTATTTCTGAAATCTTAGAAAAAGGTTGTTGCAAAAAACTTGCAACTGCTCTTGGCAGTCATGGCAGTCTTTTGATCAGGTTCAGTATGGTTTTCGTAGCGCTCCACTCCACTGAAACAGCCCTTCTACGAGTCACAAATTGCAGCAGGTTAATTACCTCAGCTAAAACTCCACAAAGCTAAATCAGTCAGGCAGGGGTCAACAACGAGCTACAGGAGCATCAATGGAGAAACAGGAGAAGTCAGGATCCAGGCAAGATTTGGGGCAAGCGGCAGGCAAATGAAGTGAAATACAGAACAGGGTCAGAAAAGCAGAAGATCAGGCCTGGATGTAATGCAGGCAGAATGGCACAAACAATACTTTGCACAGAGTGAGGCTCAGGGCAGTGTTTAAGTATGCTGTGATTGATTGAGTGAATGAGAGTCAGGTGTGTGGCATCCAGCAAGTTTGCGCTGGGTTTTGCTTTGAGATGTAGTGTGGTTAGAACTCTGGAGATGGTTCCCGCTGGTGAACAGGGGGGAGACAGAGCTCTGACTTTTGACCACAGAAGTCAGGATAAGTTCATCCGAGTCACCAGCCTCAGAAATCGCAGGTTAACAGCAGCTCGGATTAGAGACCAGGTCAATGGCACACAGAGTTCTCGCAGCAGACACATCTCAACAAAAACTTTCAAAAGGAGACTGTGTGAATCAAGTCTTCATGGTAGAATATCTGCTAGGAAACCACTGCTAAAGAAAGGCAACAAGCAGAAGAGACTTGTTTGGGCTAAAGAACACAAGGAATGGACATTAGACTGGTGGAAATCTGTGCTTTAGTCTGATGAGTCCAAATTTGAGATTTTTGGTTCCAACCACTGTGTCTTTGTGCGACACAGAAAAGGTGAACGGATGGACTCTACATGCGTGGTTCCCACCGTGAAGCATGGACGAGGAGGTGTGATGGTGTGGGGTGCTTTGCTGGTGACACTGTCGGTGATTTATTCAAAATTGAAGGCATACTGAACCAGCATGGCTACCACAGCATCATGCTGTTCCATCCAGTTTGCGTTTAGTTGGACCATCATTTACTTTTCAACAGGAGAATGACCCCAAAAACACCTCCAGGCTTTGTAAGGGCTATTTGACCAAGAAGGAGAGTGATGGGGTGCTGCGCCAGACGACTTGGCCTCCACAGTCACAGAGTGAAGGCAAAAGGGCCAACAAGTGCTAAGCATTTCTGGGAACTCCTTCAAGACTGTTGGAAGACTATTTCAGGTGACTACCTTTTGAAGCTTATCAAGAGAATGCCAAGAGTGTGCAAAGCAGTAATCAAAGCAAAATGAGGCTACTTTGAAGAACCTAGCAGCCGCCTAAAGAGGTACACAAGAGACAATGAAGCCAGACGATCAAACAGGCTGTTCGCAACTCAACTTGCGAAAGTGTACGTTCAGTGGCAGGGTCAAAACAGCCGAGCAGACCCACCAAGGCTGGAAACTGAACAGTACTGGAAAAGTATATGGGAGAAAGAGACAGCACATAAAAGTAATGCCCAGTGGCTGGTCTCTCTGAGAAAAGAACATAGCAACCTCCCTGAACTGAATCCAGTAACCATAACAGTGGCAGACATCCAAGAAAGAGTCCCAGGTATGAAGAACTGGACAGCACCGGGCCCTGACATGATACATGCCTACTGGCTAAAGAAGCTTACCGCACTCCACGAGGGCCTGGCAGCACAAATGAACCAGCTGCTAAGAGATGTGACTCACCCCGAATGGCTAACGGAAGGGCGAACGATCCTAATCCAGAAGGATCCCTCAGAGGGTGCAGTCCCGTCCAACTACCGGCCAACAACCTATCTGTCCACAACATGGAAGCTCATGTCAGGCATCATTGAAACCAAGATAAATAGGCACATGGATCAATACATGAGCAACACACAGAAGGGCATTGGTAGAGACTCCACAGGAGCCAAACACCAACTCCTGGTTGACAGAACAGTCGCTCAAGACTGCAGGTCACGACACACCAACCTGTGCACAGCCTGGATTGATTACAAGAAAGCCTATGACTCAATGCCACACACGTGATTCACTGAATGCTTGGAGCTGTACAACATCAACAGGACTCTAAGAGTCTTCATAGGAAACTCAATGAAGCTGTGGAAAACCACCATCGAAGCCAATGGGAAGCCACTTGCACAAGTGTCCATCAAATGTGCGATATACCAAGGTGATGCTCTGTCCCCACTGCTGTTCTGCATAGCTCGGAACCCCCTTAGCCAAATAATCAACAAGGCTGGCTATGGATACCCACTCAGAAACGCGGCCAACATCAGTCACCTCCTCTACATGGATGACATCAAGCTATATGCAAAGAGCGACCGTGACATTGACTCCCTGATCAGCACCACCAGGATCTACAGTACTGACATTGGGATGTCATTCGGGCTCGAGAAATGCAACGGGATGGTGACAAAGATAGGCAAGGTAGTCCACACAGGAGGGGTCTCACTCCCAGAAAGAACAATAGCAGACATTGCGGACAGTTACGAGTACCTTGGAATTCCCCAGGCAAATGGCAACCTGGAGCAGGCAACAAGGAAAGCTGCAACAGCTAAATACCTCCAACGAGTAAGGCAAGTCCTGAGAAGACGGCTCAATGGCAAAAATAAGACCCGGGCAATAAACAGCTACGCACTGCCAGTTATCAGATACCCTGCAGGAATAATAAGATGGCCAAAGGAAGAGATTCAGACCACGAATGTTAAGACACGAAAGCTCCTCACCATGCATGGAGGGTTCCATCCCAAATCCAGCACCCTGAGACTGTATGCTAGCCACAAGGAAGGAGGCCGAGGACTAGTGAGCGTGGAAGCCACTATCCAGGATGAAACATCAAAGATGCATGAATACATCAAGCTCAAGGCCCCAACTGACAGTGTGCTTAGTGAATCCAGCACATAACTGCAGGGTGTAAGATACTGGCAGGGAAAGCATACATGAAGCGCCACAATCAATCACAGGAACACGTGTGCAAAATATGAGCTGGAAACCCCAAGGTCAAAATGCAAAACTGTGTACTGCCATCGCTTGGCACTGCCAAGCGATGGCAGTACACAGTTGGCACTGCCAAGCGATGGGAACATAGAGAAGAAGGAACATCAGAAACTGGAGAAATACCAGGGACTCAGATAAGAACTGGAGAAAGCATGGAAAGTGAAGGTGACAGTGGTGCCTGTGGTAATTGGAGCACTCGGGGCAGTAACCCCCAAGCTGGAGGAGTGGCTACAACAGATACCTGGAAAGACCTCAGACCTCTCAGTCCAGAAAAGCGCAGTGCTAGGAACAGCTAAGATACTGCGCAGGACCCTCAAGCTCCAAGGCAGGGGTCGGGAACCTATGGCTCGCGAGCCATATATGGCTCTTTTGATGGTCACATGTGGCTCGCAGACGAATCTTTAATTATACTTTTTTTTCATTAGACCAGTTCTTCTCGGGCGCGATGCGATGCCAGAGGCGCGCAGTAGTAGCGGTGCTTGGAGAAAAATTCTACGCCAGCCCTATCAGTTTACTATTATCTATTATTTCACAGAGTTTGTACCAACTGGAAACCTGTGAATTGCAGTGCCTAAAACTGCGCTCCCGTCTCTGAGAAAGAGCGCGCAGTAGCGGGGACGGGATGTTAGAGGAAGAAAGCGGGGGGGGGGGGGGGGGGGTTGTGGGCACAGGCAGCAGGTGAACCGCGCAGGGATTGTAAAAACGTAAATCCCGCTGCCCGTCACTCACTGCAGCGTGTGAGTGTGTGTTTGGCTCCGCGTCTGCATGTGATCAGTCTGTCTCACATCTAAAGAACATTCAGACCAACCTAAGATCACGTTTAAAGTCTCAACGCCTGCATGGAGCAGAAACTCCACGTAAACCAGACTAGACCATCAGCAGAACTACCACGAGAAATACTCATCATTTATCAGCAACAACATAACAATGTTATTAAAAAAGCAAAAACATGTTGTTGCGGACTGAGTTTAACTTGGCTGTTGGGCCGCGTTAAAAGTTCTGGAGTTCATTAAACGCATCAAGCAGAGATCTGATTGGCCCTCAGTTCTGTCGCTCAGCCTGTTAGGTAGTTTGGACCAATGGGGTTCAGCCATGGGCCGAATAAGGGAAATGGGAGGGCTGGAGCGGCAGTGAGCGAATATAAAGTTGGGAGAAGCGCGCTCGTCTCGGCGGGAGAGATTCAGGAGTTGCTGAATTAATTGTTCGGCGTTTGTTGTGGTCTGTAGTAACCAGAATAAAGAACCTTAAAAGAGGTTAAGTCTCCGTGCCTCAGTGTGGGAAAGGGACACTACATTATTGTATGGCTCTTTAAAAATTACATTTAAAAATATGTGGCGTTTATGGCTCTCTCGGCCAAAAAGGTTCCCGACCCCTGCTCCAAGGCCTCTGGTAGAGGACCCGAGCTTGGAGGAGAAACCACCCGCGGAGGAAGAGTTTATATCGCCCCCTCCCCCTCCTCACCTGGTTTCTCCCCCAAGCTCGAAAACAAATACAAATCAGTATCTTCATAAGGGGGAACAAAGATTTTTTTTGGCTCCTACTGGGTGGTTGTTAGTAAGAAATAAACCAAAATAGCTCTTTAAGTGTTGAAGGGAACAGACTTCTGCTTTAGAACCATGTTTTACATGAGCGTCACACTAACTTTACATCAACTCTCCAAGTCAAAAAAAATTGAAAAAACATTTAAACTGTGAAAAATTATTGTTCAACTCACCATGGTCTGGAAGGTGGAGTGCAGCTGTGTCAAAAATGGCGGCTTTCCGGGCAAAGCTAACACTCGCTTCTCCACCATGGTGCACTCCACGTCATCGTCCTGGATGACAACGTCCTTCTTCAGGATCTTTATGGCATATAGCTCCTCTGTTCCCTTACGCTCCGCCAGCATCACCTGCAGAGTAAGATGGGAATAGAGACACTGCGTATTTGCCTCTTATCAACAGAAAAAAATGTTTGATGACAGAAAACTGTAGGGCGGCAGTGGCTCAGGCGGATGAGCAGGTCGTCCAATCGAAGGGTCAGCGCTCCCCCCTGCCAACTGGCAGCCACGCCTCTTTCAGTTTGCCTCAGGGCAGCTGTGGCTACATCAGTAGTTACCACCACCAAGTATGAATGAGGAGTGAATAAATAATGGACACACTGTAAGCACTTTGAGCGTCTGGAAAAGCGCAGATAAATCCAATCCATTATTATTATTATTGTTATTTTTGCCCATCTTAACCCTTCTAAACATCACATTTTGAAGATTTTAATGTGATGATATAGAGGAGCTAAAGTAATAAAGTATGTTTACCTTTATATAAACATTAGGGTTTGGAAATGTGTTCAAACTAGCTTTAGATTCATATCAACATTTTTCTTTATTATTTTAGTAAAAGAAAATACTTTTTTTTTAAATCTATATCTTATGAGAATGGCTTGATAATTGTACTTGTTTTTTTTTTTTCTTTATTTTCAAAACTAAGTGCCCTGAACAGCCTTTTAAGAACACGAACAGGCTCTACTGGAATACTTTTTTGTTGTAGTTGTGTGCAGTAAAATAAGGAATGGCATTGATTGCAATGAGTTTTTTTGTTATTCCTTTTTTACTTTTTAAGTTTTACTGTCCAACAGCTGAGCAAACAGATAAGAGCTGAACGCCTCTTGTGTTGGATAGATTTTACTGTTACAATAGTTTGGGTTATAAATCTTCTGACACACTAGGTGTATATTTGTATAAAACCTTTTTGTATTTGAGGCTAAACCTTATGAATATTGATTATGCTTGTATACCGGTACCCTTTTTCTCTAGAACTGTACAGAAAAGAAGAGAACATAAGAGTGGGATGTTACAGACAAAGGATAGGGGTGAAAAAGAAAGTGGATAAAAGAAAAGGATAAAAAGGTGGGGTTAAAGAAGCTGGAGGTGTCAGGTGAGGAGGGGCTGGTGAGCGTGAAGGACCCAAAATGCAGAGACGTGAGGGACACGGTTCAAAGGCAAGGGGATTTAATCTTAACAAAAAAGCGCTGCAGAGCAGGAAAACAAAACTAAATTTACTGTGGGCAGAACATGAACAAGGCAGAAGGGAGTCAGGGACGAAGAGACAATAATGACGTTAAGGACGTTAATGACGTTAATGGACCAGCACAAGAGGAAGGCAAAGACAAGACTTAAATACAAACAGGAATGACAAGACACAGGTGAATATGATCAGGGCAGATTGGGACAGAGGAAGTAAAACTCAAGAACATGACAAAAAAAGGAAACCTTTCAAAATAAAACAGGAAACAGAACTCAAACATGACAGAACAAGATATAAAGGAAAAACCAATACAAAAGAAACCCAAACCATGACAGGAGGATGATTAACGGGGGAGGTAAAGCAGCAAGTTTCTGTAGGTTTTTATCATTACTATCAGATGTGAAAAACTTATGACACCCTATGACAGCCTGTGTATTTTCTATGTTGTTTCATCACTGCCATTAATGAGTGCAAAGACAATTAAGCGGGTGTATTCAGGAACTGAGTGAGCGAACAATACAACCGCACAGGCGCAATCCTAACTGAGCAACCCCGCATTTTACAACCGCACGCCTGCAACCCTAACTAAGCCGTGATCCTGCGCGTTCACGTTGCCCCTGTGCGCTCGCTGGGTTTGCGCGCAGTGTTAAGAGGGCGTTTTTCTCGCTTAGGGGCGGTAACTTCTCTGGTTGATCTGATGGGCCGAAATTTGCATGCCAAATCCGGCAAGGCAGCAGGGCGGGACTTTCATTTTTTAGAACGGGGTGGCTAACAGAGCAGCATGTTCCTATTACAACAAAGATTATGTCATAAATTCACTTTGTTTATGTTTAGAAGTTTTTCATTTTGAGATTTGGTCAAAAACCTAGTGACAAACACCCCCCTGAATACCGGCCCTCAAGTGACAGAAACGCCACCTTAACACTGCGCGCAAACCAGGCGAGCGCGCAAAGGGGAAGTGAGCGCGCAGGACCACCGCTCAGTTAGGATTGCAGGCGTACAGTTGTAAAATGCGGGGTCGCTCGGTCAGAATTGTGCCTGCGCAGTTGTTAGGTTAGCTCACTTAGTTCTTTAATACACCCGCTCAGTTGTCTTAACACTCGTTCAATTTATGGCAGCAATGAAACGACATATTGCCGTGTCAGTTAGACTCGGTTAAGTGTTTCAAGTCCCAGGTCAAGATGTTTTTATTTAGGAGAGCTTTTAGTTGGTTGTAGTCATTGTTTTATTATGTTTTAACTTTTTTTTTTTTTTTTTTTTTTAACTTGTCCTGTCCAACAGCTGGGCAGTCAGATGAGAGCTGAGGGCCTCTTGGGTTGGACATATTTTACTTTAACAAGAGGGGTTATTAATCTTCAGACAAACCAAAGGTATGTCTGAATAAACCCCTTTTGTAATTGAGGCCAAACTTTATTAATTTCAAACATGTCTGAAAATCTTTGGTGTTGGACCGGACGGAAAAGGAAAGAGGGGAAGAAGAGAGAGGGACGTTAGAGAGAGGGGGGGTAGGGGGTGATAATAGGAGGGGAAGGGGGATAAGACCATGAAGCAGCATAAAGCAACAAGTTTACTGGTTGTTAATCATTATGGTAAGGTTTAAATGTAAAAAAAAAAACAAAAAAGAAGGGCGGAGCCTGTCCACACACACACTCAAATGTTATAAACACACCTGTTGGTTGCAAAAATGTCCACCTGTCGACATGTACACAAAACAGATAGTGTTCACACGCATACTTATGCCTTAAAACCGACTAGTGTGAAATATTTCAGTCATTCAGTCTGTTGAGCTAACACCCGTGCTCAGGTGAGTGTTTATGTTCTTCTAAAATGGATGGTGGAACGTGAAAAGAAGGAGGGAGAGTGCCCAGCCATCCCCACCCCAAGACCCCCACCGCACCAGCAGCGGCAGCCGGAATCCCCCCAACGCCACACGGGAACCGGCAGGGAACAACCGCCGCCCGGGCGACCAAGCCCGCCACCCAGGCCAGGGCCGCCGCAAGGCCCCCAGAGCCAGAGAGCAGGGAGGCACGGAGGGAAAGAGGGCGCCACCCCAGCCCAACCAGGAGAGCAGCCCCCCCGCCGCGCCGGGAGAACCCAACGCAGGGCCCCACCGGAGAAGGATGCCCACAGCCCCAGACGAGCACCCCACCACCACCCAGGAGTTCCGGGCATCCCCCCGCCCCAACCCCAGGTACGAGCCAGGACCCCCCAAGGGAGACCCACTCCGCACTCCAGGCAGCCACCCGCCCGGCCCACAGTTGGTCCAGGGAGGAGCGAGGCCCGCCGCCCCCGCCCAGGAGGGGGGAACCCTGGGGAAAAAAGAGGGCCCACAAGGGGTGTTGTAAATATGGCCCGACCAGGCTCGGCCACAGTTGGAAATTTGGCGGGGCCCAGCACTCAGGAGCAAGGACCAGAACCCACCCCCCAGGGACACGAACACCCCCGGCTCAGATGTAATGTGAACCCCCCCACCGCGCGGAGAGAGCACCGCCGGGCCCAGGAAGCCGGTACCCCGGGGACACAGCCGCCGTTGCAAAGGGGCCCGTACCCCCCACCAGGGAAGAGGCAGGGGACAGATGGTCCTAGGTCCCACCTTCCTTGCAAAATGTGTGTGCGTGTATGTGTGTTTGAGAGAGTGTGTGTGTGCATGTGTGTGTGTTTATGTTGGGATGTATATATTGAGGGGGGAGGGGTGTGTGTACTAAGGGGGGTGCGGTTAAAATTGGCGGGTAGGGCACTAAGGGGACATCTCCTGATTACTCACAGTGACGTCCCCTCACCCTCCCCACCAAGGGGCCCTAAATGTCTAAGGTGCGGTTAAAATTGGCGGGTAGGGTGCTAGGAGGACATCCGCTGCTTGCTGGCAGTGATGTCCAAGCACCCCCCCTACCAAGGGCCCTACATGTCTAAGGTGCAAATAAAACCGAAAGAGGGGGGGCCCACTCCATACGGCAACCACAGGAGGGGGGCCACTGCCTAGTAAACCCCCCCCCCAAGGCTCATCGCAGGCTAAGCCCCCCACCCCCTCACCCTATTATGAGGTTATATGAGGAAGGGGGTAAGTTGGGGACAGATGATAGACTGTCCCCTGGTGGTCAAACAGCCGTCCCCCCCCCCCCCCCAGCAAGGGGGCCAGGCCCACCCAGCCCCGGGGCCCCACCCCCGGAGGCGCAGACACCCCAGGCCCAGCACCACCACCCCCACACAGAGAGAGGGGAGCCAGAAAGCGCCGGCCCCCCCCGGAGCAAGCCCAGGCCCCCACCCCCAAACGCCGGCCCTAGAAGAGCTCTGGTCAGGCCTCGACGGGACCGAGGCAGCCAACCGGCCGGGGAAACCGCCGATGGCCTCAGCGGAGACCCCGACCCGTCAACCCCCCCTGCCCCGTACCAATAGTGCCCCCCCTCCCCCAGAATGCCCCCCCCCCCACAGGACAGGGCCGACAAGACCCCCACCCCACCCCACCCCCAGACCCCGCAGCCGAAGGGGATGACACCCAGAGCGACCGGGGGCCCCAAGAGGGTTGTCCCGTCCCGCCCCAGAGCCAGGGAAGGGCCGATCCCAGCCCCAGGTGTAGACGGGAAGCCCATCCAGCGCCGCTGGGCCCCCCCCCCCGAGCAGCGCCCCCCGCCAACCCCCCCAGCACAGGCAAAGGGACCACCCCCCCGAGCCAAGCCAGACCACCACCCCACCCCCCCACCACGCACCCCCACACCCAAAGGACCACGCAGCGCCCCAGGCCGCCCCACCCAGGCGCCGGACCCGACCCCCCGACCAACGGAGCCCCCACCACCCCCGGCCAGGCACCGGAAGCCCCGACCCCCACCCCGGCCCACGGCAGAAGGGCAAGGAGCAGCGACGACCATGCCCCCCCCACCCCCTAAGTCACGGAGTTAGCTATGGGAGACCAGAGAGACCGAATTCTTTCAAAGTTACTTGAACTTTGGGCTGACATTTTTTCCAAGCTGATATGATCAAGCAGCAGATTTCTGTGTTGACTTATATTTATATTTTTTTTGCTTTTCCAATTTATTAAAATAGTTTTTTTAGCAATGCAAAGAGTTATGAAAATGATAGAGCCTAATCCTCCTTCTACATCGAAGGCACTCATGTCACCAAGCACACAAAGTGACGGTGAAGCTGTGATTGAAACCTTAAGCCAGACTGATAGATCGGCACACCTGCTGCCAGAGAGCCTGGACAGGCGTGCAGAACCATAGTGCATGCATGTAATTGTCGGGTAGATTACTGTCACAGTGCTGACAAATGTCTGAGTTACTGAGACCCATCTTGAACATCCTCTGTCCAGTGTAGTAAATTCTGTGAAGAGTTTTGAAATGGATTAGCTGCAGATTTGGACTTTTTGTCATTTTAAAGGTGTTTAGACAAAGTTCTGACCAAAAACTTTCATCTGTGCTGATGCTCAAATCCGCATCCCATTTTGTTGTCGGAAGTGAAATATTGTTATCTAAATTACATAAAAGTTTGTATATTTTGGAGAGAGTTTTATTCATTGAGAAATTGATCAGAGTGGTAACTACATCTGGTAGCTTTAAATCGTTGTCTCTGTATTTAAACTTTTTAGTAATAATTGATTTAAGTTGCTGATATTCCAAGAAGTTATATATTCCATGTTTGTCTTGAAGTTCCTGGGGAGTTATGAATCTTCTATCAATAATTATGTGCTCTAGTTGTTTTATGCCCCCTGCTTGCCAAGCTGGGAAGTGGATAATTTTTTTGTTTATGAGGATGTCTGGGTTGTTCCAGATGGGTGTCATTTTGCACGGTTGAATTGATGATTTTGATATTTTGAGAAATTCCCACCAGGCTGTTAAAATGGCATTTACATTAATACTTTTGAAACAATCCTGTTTTTTAACTATTTGACTAATAAATGGAAGATCTGACAGGTTGATCTTTCCACATAACGCCTGTTCCAAGTCTAACCATGAGTTGGTTTCTGGATTATTTTTTAACCATTTTAAGATGTATTGTAATCTATTTGCAAGAAAGTAATTGTGGAAGTTAGGTAATTCTAATCCTCCACAGCTTTTTGCAGATTTTAAAGTTTTTAGACTAATTCTTGCAGGTTTATTGTTCCATAGAAAGCTTGATATGGATGAGTCTAATGTTTTGAACCATTTTAATGGCGGTTGTGTGGGAATCATTGAGAAGAGATAATTAACTTTGGGTAAGATTTTCATTTTAACCGTGGCTACCTTGCCCATAAGGGACAAAGGCAGGTTGGTCCAGCGTGTTAGATCGTCCTGTATGTTTTTCAGTAATGGGGTGTAGTTTAGCTGCACCAGTTCTGATATTTTGGGGGAAAAATAAATACCTAGATATTTTATATTGCCTGATTTAACTGGTATTGTGAGTCCTTGCTCCGCATTACTGTTCAGTGGTAATAAAACAGATTTATTCCCATTAATGGAATAGTCTGATATAGAAGAGAATTCATTAATGATTGTTGCCGTTTCATTTACAGAATGTATATTACTTAAAAACAGTAATATGTCATCTGCATAGAGACTAATTTTATGATGGCTGTGTTTGGTTTTAATTCCTTTAATACTCTCATTCTGTCTTATTGCTGCAGCTAGAGGCTCGATAAATATTGCAAAAAGAGAGGGGGAGAGTGGGCAACCCTGTCTAGTTCCTCTTCCAAGAAAAAACCTGTTGGAAGTCTGTTTATTAGTTCTAACTGATGCATTGGGGTTGTGATATAATATTTTGATCCAATTGATGAATGATTCTCCAAACCCAAACTTATGGAGGGCAGCAATGAGGAACTTCCAATTTACTCTATCAAAGGCTTTTTCAGCATCCAGTGATAGTATAGTCATTTCCTGGTTTTTGATGGTGGCAAAGTCTATTATGTTAACGAGTCTGCGGACATTGTCATCCGAGTGTCTGCCTTTGATGAATCCAGTTTGATCAAAGTCAATTATGTGAGGAGTGACTTTTTCTATTCTCTGTGCTAGTGCTTTGCAGATAATTTTTACATCTGCATTAATTAAAGAAATGGGGCGATAGCTTGAAGGACTCGTGGGGTCTTTGTCTGGTTTTAGAAGAAGGATAATGTTGGCAGAGTTCATGTTAGGTGGTAGAGATTGGCTTTCATTGATAAATTTTACCGTTTTATAAAACGTTGGTGCCAGTTGTTCCCAGAATTCCTTATAAAACTCTGCAGGAAAGCCGTCAGGCCCTGGTGCTTTACCATTAGGCATAAGTAACAGAGCTTCATGAAGCTCAGACAACGAGAGCGGAGAGTAGCTCTGGCCACCCTCCATACAGACCTTCCTCCACTCACCTCAGAGGACTACCAGGCCATACACCACTGCTTGAGCATTCTTTCACCGTTTCAAGAGGCCACAGTTGAGCTTTCGACAGAAAAACGAGTGTCAGCATCCAAAGTCATTCCCATGGTCAAAATGCTGAAACATTACATCTCAAGCAGGTGTGGTCAGATCACACACCCACTTGGTGAAAAACTGGCCACTAACTTGAAGAACAATCTCCATGAGAGGTTTTCAGCTCTGGAGAAGGTCACTGCTCTGTCAATGGCAACCTTGTTGGACCCAAGGTTTAAAGAGCTGGGGTTCTGCAGCCAAGGCTCTGCCCACACGGCCATAGAGCGACTCACTAAAGAGTGTGCTGCAACAATGCAGGCGCTACTTCCAGAGGCACAGCCACAGTCGCCACCTAGAGAAGGTCCTTCAAGTCAGCAGGAAGATGGTGGTCTCTGGGCCCTGCTGGACAGGCATGTGGGGGTTCAACAGCAGGTGACCAGCACAACTGCCAGTGCAACAGTGGAGGTTCAGAGGTACAGTAAAGATTAGAATCCTCATCATAACTTCTGCTCATTTTAGACTGGTGCATGACAATAGGCTATTAATGTCCTTCTAGGTACTTAAAGGAACCTCACATCCCAAGGACTCAGGACCCACTGAGATACTGGGTTACCCACAAGGTTTTATACCCACATCTCTACAAGCTGGCAATGAAGTTTTTATGCACACCAGCTTCATCTGTGCCTTGTGAGAGGATCTTCTCCAAGGCTGGCGAAATCGTCAGCCAAAGACGAAACAGGCTGAAGCCCAGCACAGTGGAGAAAATTCTGTTTTTAAATAAAAATCTATAACGTGTATCCCACCCAGTCATGTTAGACCCTGGTTCACAATCACTCATTCTCACTTTATACATGGCATTCACAATGTAACACAAGCACTTCTCACAAATCTTCAAACATTGTCTTTGTTTTATTTCCACACTGAAGTGTTACAAGGGCAAGGAACTTAGTGGAGATGATATATGTCCTGTCTGCCACCAGATGCTGCTGTTCTGTGTGGTTTCGAAGCCCCAAATGCTTCATTCATTTTTCTGGCACATTTACACGAAGCCCCATGAGAGCTTCATGGGGCTTCGATTCCCATCCCTACAGGGAACAATGTCACCATCTACCTCTTTCTGTGTGTGTATGTGCATGTATGGGTGTGTGTGTTCTAAAGGGATGCAATATAAATTTGGCGGACCGGGGCGATACTGATTCCTCCATTCTTCAACAGCGAATTCTGATCACCCAACTGTGTCCATCACAGGACCCTACATGAGTGTATTTGGGCGGCAGTGGCTTAGGCGGTTGAGCAGGTCGTCCAATGATTGAAAGGTCAGTGGTTCGAACCCCGCTGCCCCCATCAACTGTCGTTTTCTTGGGCAAGACACTTCACCCTCCTTGTCTCCAGCGTGGCTCCACGGGTGTGTAAATGTGAATGAATGTCATGGTGATGGTCAGAGGGACCATAGGCACAAACTGGCCAACCCGTCTCTGTCATCACCAAGTGTGAATGAGGAGTAAATGAATAATAGACACATTGTAGGCGCTTTGAGCGTCTGGAAAAGCGCAGATAAATCTAATCCATTATTATTTGTGTGTGTTGATGTTGAGTCTGTAGTGCTAAGAGAGGGTACAATTAAAATTGGTGGTTGCTTCACCCCTACGTGTCTTTCCAGGTTAATATTTGTGTCTTTAGATATTTATCTATTTTATTTTTAAATATTTGTTTGTTTGTTTTGCCCCAAATACCAGCTCCCAGGGTCAGGTGTTAGGTTTAAAGAGGGAGAGTGGTCATGCTCCAACATGGACTGTTACAGCTGGAACCCTGTCTACCCACCCCCACCCGAGTACGACGCACAAGGGTCAAGCCGTGCAGTGTGGCAGAGGCGCTGCGGAGTGCACCAGCCCCATCACCAGTCTCCCAAGACCACACAGCCAGGGAGGAGACAGACTAGATACCATCCCAAAGTCACAGAGCTGAGTCCCAGCTCTAAGCAACCAGGCCCCAATGGGAACCCTGGTCCCCAGGCGCCTGAAACCCAGACCCATCAGACAATTTCCACAAAGCACAAGCAGCCCCACCCCTTCCAGGCGGCTGAATATTCCGCCCCCACTCCCCATCCTCCTCAGCCGAGCTGACGGGAGGCTCCTGGGGCACAGGTGTGCCAAACAGGATGGGACCAAAGGTAACAGCGTCTCAGCCCCTGGACGCAGGCAAGCATCCCACCCAAGAAGGCGCAACCCCGAGCAGCCAGGGCACAGGCTCCTTGTAGGTGCCGCTTATTTCATGATGTCAGCCTAGAGTCAGCCTAGAATCAGCCTTGGCAGCGTGTCTGCGTTTCGCCCACATAAACAAACAACATTGAAACTTTTGCAAAGATGGATGTGCATATTATGCGGTAATGTTTGTTTTAGCGGTATCGGTCCGCTTTTTTTACATGTTGTAAACAAGGCTGGGAGTTACAGGTTGTGAAAACACTAATGCTTCTAATGTGGCTAACATGTAGTGTGTTACAAACAAGTTCTGGAGTTAAGTAACTTTCTGCTTTTGCAGTACTGTGAAAGCAGAGTCTGACTGACTCTATTGTCTCATTTAATGTATCTTACAGTTCAGTGTATCTTATATATGACATAAGTTTAAAAATAGCAGTTCAATTGATGGTGCGCCTTTAATCCTGTGCGTCCCATATTGTGGAAAATATGGTAGTTGACATTTAAAACTGTTTAGGTCTCATGTCGTGCCCAGCTTTGGAGGAATATCATTCATAACTGAGGACGATGAAAAAAGAAAAGTCACCCCAGTGTTTCTGATATGACCTAGGCACATGAAGAAGATACTGCTTGACAGACCTTAAAGCTCTAGAGTGGCTGTAACAAGTTAAAGGTTTGTTAAGTAAACTGAGGCAAAACCATTACGAGCTTTAAAAAAAAAGTAAAACTAAATTCCAAAGCTGACATGGTATCCAATGATTGAGCTTAGGACTGGAGTGATATGTACTTTTCCGGATGTTCCAGTTAAATCCTTTGTTACAACTGCCCTTTCAGTCAGATATAGGCTGTCTGCGGGCGAAACATGGACAAACCTGTAAGGGCACGTTAGAAAAACGCACAAAATATCAAGATTTTAGACAACCCGCAGAACCCACACAGAAAAAATGTTCATACACATTTTTTCTGTGAGTATACTGCGGGTCAAAAAACAAATTATTTCATCTTAAAAACTTTATCAAATAAATTATTCCATAGTAGAAAATTAATCACTTTAAGAACCAGTGAAGTGGATATTTGGCAGTGTTACACAGAAGTACTAAGACTCATTTTATACAACAAATATTTAACATAGTGCAGCAATTGACGTTAAACGGTGTTAATCTCTTCTTTGTTGCTTACCTCAGTTAGCATTAAGTGATTCTGTTGTGTTCTGTGTTTACATTGGTGCTCCAGTCATTTAGATGAATGTGATTGGAAGAGTGTGGTTGGGGGTGGAGGAGCAAGGAGCAAGGGAGTGTCGTCAGAGCGTGTGTGCGCAGAAATCAAATGAGGAGACAGCATCAGGGCAAGTCTTCCATTTTGTGATGTGTTTGGCGTGGTTGTGGCCGACAGCAACCATTTAGCTACATTAAAGTCTTCACTTTCAGAAATAGCCGTCTCCGACTTTTCATTAGGTCCAGCCGGATGTTACAATATTTAAAAGCAACATTTTTCAATTTTTACTGTTCTGTTAACTGTTCTGTTTTCCTTTTTAGTCTCACCATGTTCCGGTTGATCATCCACAGCTGTCTTAATTTAGTAAATTGCCCTCAGTGTATTTAAGTGTGTAGTTTTCAGTTGTTTGGTGTCAAGTCATCTGCTCTGCTCTGCTCTATCGTCACCTCTTTGGTTTTTACATGATTTTTGTCTTGTTCAAGTTTATTCATTAAATGTTTAAGCTTCCGCTACCAAGCCTGGTCCTCCACCACCAGTTCTTGAGAGAAATACTGACAATAGATTAAAGCATTAGTGGTTTTAAACAGGTCCGTGTGCATTTTTAACCACCCCTGTTCCCACCTGGCATGCAGGTAATAAATACATGGATCAAAAATGCTGCTTGTGTTTGTCATATTGCAGGAATGCCATCAGAGGAATGTGAGCAGCAGCGGGATGTTGTTCTCGGACACTGAGGCAGCTTTGAAGACACCAGCCTCCCACGCGAACTCTGAGAGCTTTAAACTGACAACCGTCACAGGAGCGCCTGCTCCTTTGTGGGATTATTCATCAGTGGAGGAGGAGGAGGGGGGGCATTAATTAAGTGCACTGCAATGGATTGATGTCTGTGCATGTTACATCTACCTTCAAAAAACAAAAAGAAAGGGATGCATGTCTCAAAAACCTGTCGAGTTGGATTTTCCCGTTGTGATCGAAGCCTCCATTCAGGCCCTGTGACGCATCACTGTAGCTTTAAACGCCCGTTGCCATGGAAACAGGAACCAGCACGCAGGTTTGAAGCACAGATCATGATCTTTTTTTCCCTTCTCTTTCTGTCTTGCTCTCTAAGTCACTTTCAGTCTCCTTTCACCCTGCCACTCCACTCCTTAGCTTAGTCTTTTTTTTTATTCCTCTTCCCTCCACGTTCTCTTTATCCTCCCTTGACTTTCATAGATTCATTATTTTGGGGCATAATCTTCCTTTCCCAAGGTTTCCCCCTCTTTCTCCTCCACCTGCAAGAATGAGGAGGAAGAGGTTTCCCCCTCTTCCTCACAGGTTTTCATTCCCCGTGATTTCATTCACACCTCCCTCTTAATTCATCCATGTCAAGTTGTCACCGCAAATTTCATTGCTGTCTTCCTCTCCTTTCATCACTCTCTTCACTTGTCATGTCATCCTCTGTGCCTCTTCCCTTCCACCCATCCACCATCTTCCTGGGCTTCTCTTTATCTTTTCCTGCTGTCCATAGTTTCTTTTCTTTCTTATAATCTTTGGTTGTAGATATGAAGCTCAGTCAAACTCCCAGGAGACTTTGCAACAGCACATCCATTTAAACATGCCTTTGCATAATGCAAGATAGCTGCTGTGTGCATCAAACAATTTCTTTTGGAGGCAAACGGCTGCAAGCACAAAACTGTATGATACAATTACTGTCCTGTTTCCACAATAAAAAATGATGCAGTCCTCAATAAAGAGAAGGTTTGGAGCAAAAGTTGTACTTTTAGCCTTGCATGAATTAGTTTAGAACAACTGTTTTTTCCCATTTTTATCCTTTATTTCAGTCTGGAGAATAAAAAGACCCAAATCAGACTAAATCTGTGTTTACTAAACAACTTAACAGAAAAAAAAAGCAAGAAACTCTTGAGATTCTGAAAAGGGAATTCCTTTGCTTGTTGTGAACTTTATTTAAAAGAAAAACAAAAGTAACACATTGTGTTGGCAAGAAATTCAACTCAATTTGATTAATGTTCACAAGTGGCTATAAAGTGGAGCTTTCCTGTATAAAAAAAGTTAAATAAAAAAAACTTCCTGATTGTAAACCTCATACTGTACAGCACCATGAGCAAAAGAGCAGATTGAATCGACAGGACAAAAAGTCAATCAGAGGCTTTTTTCTGCTTACCTTCCCAAAGCTGCCCTTCCCCAGAACCATTAGGAAGTTAAAGTCAGACAGCCTTATGCGATCTTGGTTGCCGTTGGAGTCAAACCGGGATGCCGCGTTTGAAGACTTCCCCTCAGTGCTCTTTCCTACAGCAATCTTGGCTCTCTAAATGGAGAAACACAAAAACAGTATAAAGTTAAAAACATTTTTTTGCTTTCATTCAAAGTGTTGAAAAAACACAATCTTAAGTAAATTTAGAGGCTAACAATTTTATAGCCATGGTTTCACAGCCATGTTTATGTTTAGAATGATGCTTTTCTCTCCCCAACACTTCATGTTAGAGCGGTCTGAAAACTTTTTGCTCTGATTCTTAGAGCAGTTTGGAGAAAAAGGGAGATAATTTCATGGAAAAATTCAATTTAAAAGAATTTTGGAGTCACTTCTGCCTCTACCATCTAGCTGGAGGTCCACAAAACTGTATACATGTTAGGCTACAAAACAAAACAGATGTTTTTTTAATTTTAAATACTTAACTGTAAAAAAAAAATGTTTTTTTCTTGACGATAAAACAGATGTTTATCCCTTTATAAATGAGCATTTTGCTGAGTCTTGCTTCATTTATTTTTGTATTTGTCTTCCTCATTTGACTTTTATTTACTTTTCATTTTAATAGCAGTCTTGATCTGCCAATAAAATCTG
The DNA here is from genome assembly GCF_053564925.1 of Oryzias latipes. Lineage (NCBI taxonomy): Eukaryota > Metazoa > Chordata > Actinopteri > Beloniformes > Adrianichthyidae > Oryzias > Oryzias latipes. The sequence continues at coordinate 9,742,933 of NC_136244.1, forward strand.
AAATCGAATTAAAACCCATTTGAAATTACGCTTCTATCAAAAATATCCTTTTCTCCACATTCCAGAAGCATAATAAGCTGATCATTTCTCTTAAAAACTCATTGTATATTACTTGGTCCACCGTTGTCTGCCCTGTAGTTCATTATGTAGTTTTAACTTTAACTTTTAACTTTAGGGGCAATAGAAGGGCTTTTTAAAAATGGCTGCTTCCTCGAAGTCACAAAAATACTTTTGGTCCAATAAAATATTGTTATTTTCACTTCTTGTTTTCCTATCCGGAACTACGACGACTCAATCTCTGAGGTACTGCGTTTCACCCACGAACACAAACAGCATTCGAACTTTTGCAAAGATGGATGTGCATATTGTGAAAATAAACACATTTGTGCAGGCTCCTCCTGGTAGGGGCAGTTCTTGTCTTATCTACGTTACAATATGAGAACCTGGTCGTTTTCGTGGATTGAGAGGGGCTGGTGCACTGGTCATGCACAACTAAGATTTAGAGCACAAATAAGAATCTTGTCAATTTACAAATGTACACATTTTTCAAAGGGGTGATAATACCAAATAGATCTGTCTGAGGCCGAATCGAATCGATTTGACCTATACCATTAAAAAATAATTTCGAAATGAGATAAATGGAAAATCGAATCAAAATAGGAAAAAAACATTCAGATGGTGACACGGTTGGTTTATTTTACTATAACATAAAAATGACCAAGTGCCATCACAACAGACACGTGATGACAGCAAAAAATGATAAAGCCATCATTTCGGTTCAAGGTGTTATAACACTTTGAATTTTCTAAAGACGAGACCATACAGTGTGGTATAATGTTCTAATAATGTTTCATTTGTATTATTTTGCTGTGGAAAAAAAATAGTGGGCTGAACTTAAATGTGAATGGATTTGACATGAATTCTTGTTTACCTATTTGTTTGTACTAGAGCTGTGACGGTGTGGGATTTTTGATCACCGCGGCAATGAAGGCAGCAGGGGGCGCAATGTCGAAGTACCCCCCCCAAACACAAAATCCCAGGTGGCCGCGTCGCAAATGAATACAATTACAATGGAGTATTCTTTATCAACAAATAACAGTAACAACTAACTACTACCTATCTAACTAATGAACTAACTATATAGGTGTTGTACAATGACTATGCGTGTGTGTGTCAGCGCACTACGTGTGTAGGACTAGGAGGAAGGAGCGCACACAAGTGTGTTGGGGGTGTGTGTTGATTCTTCTGCAGCGGACTGCTCTAGAGCTACACTTTACCTGTGCTCTCTGGTACAGACATCTTCTCAGAATATTACATATTGCACAGTAATAAACGAGACTGCAGACAATTTGTCACCTTTCAGTTAGCCATGAAGCCTGACACCCATGAAGAACACGGGGCAGGAGGATATGCCTTTGTTTATACAGACACTTAACTTTGCGCTGCACAAAATAGTTCGGAATCAAAACATGTAGTGATATTCATCGAAATCTAACAGTGCGCGTTCATGTTTGGTGTTACAGAGTGAAGGAGAACAGTAATAACCCCCCCCCCAACACAAAGACCGGGCGGCTGTGTCGCGCACTCAAGAACGCACGCAGCTTGTAATGGAAATTAAACAATGAAAATTAATAATTAGAACGCAGTAACTTGTCGTATTTCCTCGCGCGACAGAAACTTCTGTTGTAGAATGAGGACGTGTATGTGCTTCTGAAACCGCGTGTGTGTGTAAGTAGAGGGAGCCGCGTGCAGCGTAGAGGCAGTGAGAGCCGCGCCGCAAGAGGGAGTGAGAGGCGCGGCGCAGGGAGTGAAGGAGAAAACTAATAAAAGGTTTCCCCCAGAAACCCTTGAAGTCTGAACACAGGACTAACAGAAAAGTAAATTATCTGAAAAGATGAATGTGTTTATTATAGTTCCAATCGCCCTACCATATGCAGAACTTTAAAAAAATAAAAATAAATAAAAACCTTTAAACAAGAAGAAGTACGGTGATGCGGTTATCGTCACACCCCTATTTTGTACACATAATTAATTTAAACTTGATTATCTAGCTAGAAATACAAGAAATCTGAAAAACCTCACCTTCACTGCTCATTACCCAGATATTTATCTGAGTTACACTGGTTGAATTTTTGTTTGAATATATCCCCGACCTGGATAGTTCAGTGTTCAGTATTAAATCTGATTGTTTAAAATGAACTAAAATCGAAAATGAATTAAATCGGCAATCAAAAACATCGAATTGAATTGTTGGTAAAATGAATAGTTACACCCCTAATTTTTAGACAACATGCCTCTCAATGTTCTGACATCTTCACATTCTTTTCACCATCAACCCCCATTTGTCAATACCCAGGTTTTAGAGTCCCTGATGTGCTATTAACACCATGATGAGTTTTGTGCAGCAGCAATGGCAATGACAATCGCCAGATTGTCATTGCCATTGCCATCGGCCGATTGCTGCTACAGTCCAATTTCTAAGAATCAGAATGTGGCAGTGGGATGACCGCACTGGGGGAGTCTGAAATCAGCTGCTTATCATATGATTTTGGGGACCTTGGAGACCCTCCCAGTCAATTGTTGCGCTACTGCATTCCTGCCACCCGTTGGACTGCCACCGAATGACCTCCAGATGTGACCAGGCAGCAGATGTTCAGTCACTGTTTAATTTTAACTGTTTTTTTAAAACCACGGCAGCCGCCAAGCGGTGGCATTTGTAATCAGGAGGTGGCAGTTGCATTTTTACACGCTGCGCGGCTACCTGGCAATTTAGCTGCAAAACTTTCACTTAGGTTTATCGTGGGGTGGCATTTTGGATAATGTGACCGTAGTCTTAGTTGCACTTGGGTATAGGTTGCACACCCAGTCAAACTAAGCCAAAAATATGACTTATACTCTATTGTAGTTATCTAGCGTGACCTTCTTTGCCCTATAGAGTAAAAATCCAAATTCTTCTTATGTTAACAATTACATTTCCATTACACAAAGGATAACTAAGCAGCCTCTAAAAGCGGCATTTCTGAATCAGTTTCTATTGTCTGCGACTTGATGCCTTCTTTGAGCCAGGCTATCTCAGCTGAAGCCAAATGTGTTTATGAATAGGCAAGTGGTCGGCCCACACACACATCACATGTCTGGACCTTCCATGTGCCAGACTGGATGTGCCAGTCCTATAAGTGTGCCTGCCAACTGGCAACAGCTCTCCCAGAGTGGCCCTCACTCAGACACACATACACACATTCAGACTCGTGTAGGAGAAAGTTTTCAACACACACCTCAAATTTCTGCCGTAGCTCCTCGCTGGCCTCCTCCCCCTCAGGTGCAACAGGGACATTGAAGTACTCGCCTTCTTCCTGAGAGAGCAGCTTAAACCTGAAAAGAAAGGACATTAGCACTCAAAACAGTTCATAAGGATGTCTAACTGCTAGCAAGTGCAGAACATTCATGCATATGATTTTAGTTTTGTTATTTCTGTGTTTGTCATATTTCTGATTTATTTTTTTAACATTAAGGTTAAAGTGCATTTTATAAATGGTATAATTTGTAGCATAGTGCGCTATTTTTACTAATACTCTAATGATAATCTTACTTTTTGAAAACACAAGGATGCACTTAAGGAATGAACATAATGTTGTCAAAGCAACCAGGCAACTTTTACACCCAAATTAAAATTTTAAAAAGTACTTGTTTGACTGTACATGACAACACAAAAATATATGAAATTCCAACCCACACACATCTCAGATTTGAAAGGTAAATTACTATTTTTTTTAATTTATTATTTAAAACTTTTTACCTTACAAGTTCACCATTTAATTACAATTTACTAAAACAAAAGTGTGGAAAATAATACAAGCCCCTTTTTGTTGAGAGGAAGTGTTGCTTCTCTTTTGAGAGATCTTTTATTCGGCAAAAAGAATTAACATGCAGTAATTTACAATAAATAGTCGTTCATGCTTTCATTTGGACACGTATTGTATCAGATTATTATGGGAATCAAAAATGTATGTGCAGACTTACACCTAAGAGGATAAATTATGTGAAAAAGATCTGAAAATGTGAAGCAAAATAAGAACCTGAATGAGAATCCCAAGCATAAGCTTTCAAGTTTTGGCTCATGCCTGGTGGTGGGAGCAAGAATGAGACTTTTTAAGTCACAAAATGTTGGCATCTCATGAAAAAACCCTGACAAGGCAGTCAGCAAAAAAAACAAAAAAAACAGGAGATGGAGAGATAGAGGCACATGAGAGAGAGTAGAGATGAAGGAGCAAAGATAAAGAGATGGAATAGAGGTGCCCTGGCACAGACTATAACCAGAAGAAAAAGAGATTTCTCCTATAGAGTGGGGGAAAACGAGGTCACCTTTACTCCTCCTCCTTCTCTGGTTTTGTTGTTTTACCAATTTCCCTCCAACTTTACTTCCTGCCCCTTTCAAATTACCATCCATCCACTCCTTGTTTTTGGAGCTCAGAGATGCCAAAGGACAGTGATCCCATGAAGTCATTGCGGCTGGTCAGGTCCCAGTCCCACACCTCCACCGACAGGCGGCGGTCCTTATCGTACTCCTTCAGATGGCTGGGAGAGACACAAAGACATTTAGGAGACAAAGGTTTACAACAATCTTTTATTAGGGAACATTAACTTTAAATGTTCTATATTCCTTAAGATATTGTTTTTAATCAGTGTGCTACAGTACACTAGTGTCCATAAGAGAGGGCCAGATGTGCAGTGGAAACCGATTCAGTTTGACCTTATTGGTCTAAAATACATTTATCTTTGCGAGGATATCAGCTCTGCGTTCATCTAAAAAGTCCCAGGTTTCACACAGAGTAGTTAGGGATATGAAAGATCATTAAAGGCTTTTTTCTTTGTGCTTATTTGATTTCTATTCAAGACACTTTGGTAAGAGTGACTGTGCCACGATTTTGCTGCTACTTTGGCCAATTGCTCTCATTTTAGAAAAAGTTCCACCCCATTAAACTTTCTCTACCAAGCATTCTTTGGGGCTTCATCATATATGTCATGAATCAAACCAATCAGATGTGGTTGTGCCGACATGACTCATATAGTCTCTCAGTTCCAACCAAAAAAACAACAGCTAAAGATTGTGTTTAGCGGTGTAGCTTCCCACGGGATCTGGTGTCAGAAAAATGCAAACTTTTGGCCCAAATTGTTGGCTCAAAAAAGGTTAAAAAGTCATTGGCCACACACATTTGCTCATTTTCTATGGAAATTCACAAAAAAAATCTCGGCATTTATTTTTCTGAACTGCATGAATTTGTCCTGTTTTTACAGATGTTGTGCATTTATCCCTAAACTGGTCTAAATGTTTCAATCTTCCTTTCTGCAGCTAAAGCTCAGAGAACACTGCAGTGCAGATCTTACAAAGAGAAGAAGCCAGATGATGTTTTCTTTTAATTGAATGGTTAAACACACTCGCAAGAACAGTGGGTTAGGTCTTGGAAGCCTACACTTAGTAAGGCTCAGCGATAAGAGGGATAAAAGAGAAGATAATATTTTGCAGAAAAAAGTCTTACAATTTGAAGGTCTCGTTCCAGGTGGGGTTGAGGCAGCACTTAATAGTTTTGGTCTTCTGTTTGCTCTCACTTCGAGGATCCGGGATCAGTTTCAGCTTCACATAGGGGTCTGACAGACCATTGGGATCCATGGGAACCAGATTACGAGCCTCTTTGACTGAAACAGATAGAATGAGTGTGGGAAAAAAAAAGGAATCGTGAACAAAGAAACCACATTTTCTCTTTTTTCCAGTAAAATAAATGCATTTTTAACCATTTAAAACAAAGTACATGTGTTCATCTATCCATTTACGTGAGAAAAATAATGAAATTCCAGATTTATTACACAGGTATAACAAAAACAAAAGTAATACAGACAGCTGTTAAGTTGAGGTCCATTTTTTTGCAATATGCACAAAAAAGATATTTGGAATAAGCTACTACAAAGTTCAATAGTTTATTCTTCATTTCTATCGAAATATTTTTTTTTTTTTCCTCTTTCAGCTCTTCCCATCAGGGGTCGCCACAGCGAAACATCCAGTATGTGCGGATGATTCGCATGGATACCTTGGCAATGTTGTACGCCGGGTGCCCTTCCTAATGCAACCCTCTCCATTTAGCCGGGCTTGGGACCGGCACAGCAGTAGAGAAGGGAATAGAGAGCAGCCTGGATTTAAACCCTGGTTTCACGGACGGAAGGCACCGTAACCCAGCACGAGCTAAACCAGCTCCCTAATGAAATATTTTATTACCACACGCAAATAATTGGATGTATGCAGTGAAGCAGATTTTTTTGTAACACTTTTTGCAGAATGTTTGGACTTAAGCTATGCATAAATGTGAAAGGTTGCACTGATACATCATAACAGTGGTGAGTTGTTAGAATAAATTTGTACATACGTTATCCCATATTTACTCAGAACTTTTGTACTGTTTTGTTATCATATATGATAAAGTGTGTTCATTGTTTTTCTGCGAGGAATGTGATCCTGGGAATGCAGTAAAAGATTTTGTATTGACCCAGCGGCAGCTGTTCACCTTAAATCTGCAATAAATGGACCTAATCTACAGCGGTGAACAAGGGATGTTTTGATTAGCTTCCTGACGATGTCAAGAAATGTTTAGATTAGTTTCCTAACTTTTGTAAACCGTGTGTGTGTGTATATATTTGTACCCCTTACCTTTTAGAAATAAATGTCACATTTTGTATTTTAGGAAACACCCAGATTCTAATAAAGGTGGGAGCAGATCTTTGCAAAACTCAGAGCAAACTAGTGCATTGTCTGAGTACAAGCTTTTACTTTGCTCTCCACATGAAAGGAATTCCTCGAGTCCGCGTCCTTTCTTTTGGCATACATATAGTTGAGAAATGTTGGTTTGTTGAAATGTTGAAGTGTTTGTCTTTAACATGAGTTAAAGACAAAATAAAGGCAACCCCACCCCCTTCCTGTGACCCATTTGTTAGCTATCTGTTTACATGCTCTCCTGTTAGCTTACAGCCCTTTTACCCACAACTTAACATTACCAGTGCAACAACAAAAATCGAGAGTACTCAATACTTGAGTTATCCATCTGTACAGTACTGAACCAGAAGCCAGCTCAGACAACGAAAACAAGGATCTACATGGATCCAGTCATCTACAAGTGCATGCATCAGACAGGAGCAGAGCAGGGAGGCCTGCCCACCGTATTTTCTATATTATGAATATGATCTTTTTCCAACAACATTTTTCTGTCTGCTCATGATTCTCAATGATTTGAATAAAGAAAATACAATTTTGAGCGTAATTTCCTGTATACATGCCCTCTATCATCAGAAAAATGTTACAGAACATGTTAAAAACACTAAAACCTTCTCATCAGAGTGAGTCTTTAAGAGTGAGTGGAAATCATATCCACAGTCATTTACTTCACGGTGAACCAGAGGGTCCTTTCAGATTGTTGCCTCTAATTATATTTTATTTATAGCTCCATCGCATTGAAGTTTCATTCATGTTTCATTTTTATATAATTTTATAGTTGAAAGTCTCTGAAACCAGCATGCCAGATACTAATCTCTGCCTCAGGTTTGTGTCACTTTATTAATAATCCACTGAGTTCAACACAATTGTCGATGAAAAGCTTTCTAGTTTCACTTAATAAAAGCCATGTTTGGAAAATTGACGGGCTGGTTTTACTGATCTGTGATGTCACTGAGTACCTGACTACCTGATTGGCCCATTTTGTGTGTAAGAATAAGGTTTAAGGTCAATAAAAAAAAAATCGTATTGACTTTGGAAATGTATACGCCATCGAATCCTCTTACGCACATACACGTTTACCAAAAAGTATTGGCTCACCTGCCTTGATTCACATATGAACTGAAGTGCCATCCCACTCCTAACCAATAATGTGATGCCACCCACCTTTTGCAGCTATTACAGCTTCAACTCTTCTGGGAAGGCTGTCCACAAGGTTGAGAGAATGGAATTTTCCAAAATGTTTTGGTATCCTAAATCATTCAGAGTTCCTTTCACTGGAACTAAGGGGCAAACCCCAAGTCCTGAAAAACAACCCCACACCATAATTCCTCATCCACCAAATTTCACACTAGGCAAAATGCTGTCCAAAATGTACCAGTCTCTCGGCAACCTCCAAATCTAGACTTGTTTATCAGATTGCCAGACAGAAAAGCGTGATTTATCACTACAGAGAACGCGTCTCCACTGCTCTAGAATCCTTTGGCGGCGTGGTTTATACCACTGCATCTGACGCTTTGTGTTGCACTTGGTGATGTGGGGCTTGGATGCAGCAGCACGGCCATGGAAACCCATTTCATGAACCTCACTGTGTACTATACGTGGGCTAATCTGAAGGTCACATGAAGTTTGGAGCTCTGTAGCAATTGCCCGTGCAGAAAGTCGGTGACTCTGCACTTCTCCATCATTTTACGTGGCCTAATATTTCGTGGCTGAGTTGCTGTTGTGCTGTTGTTCCCAAACTCATCTATTTCGCTATAATAAAGCTGACAGTTGACTGCGGTATATTTAGGAGCAAGGAAATTTCACAACTTGATTTGTTGCACAAGTGCCATCCTATTGCAGTTCCATACTGGAATTTACTGAGCTCCTGAAAGTGGCCCATTCTTTCATAAATGTTTGTGAAAACAGTCTGCATGCCTGAGTGCTTGATTTTATGCATCTGTGGCCAGGCCAAGTGATTAGGACACGTGATTCTGATCATTTGGATGGGTGAGCAAATACTTGGTAAAAAAGTGTAATTTTAAAATATTTTTACCGAATAATACTTTAAATAATTCTTATTGTCATGAAAAATTACTGAGTAAATATTTGCTGCAGCGAAAAAACTGGATCAAGTGAGTGTGACATCACCCATAGAAAACACCTTCCTACATCCTGCTCCAGACTAGTGATGTGGTAGTTTTTTGCTACACTGACGTTGCCACATCGGAACCAGTCAGATGGTCAGAGTAAACATTACTATGGCAATATTTATTTTGATGTTTCACAAAAATGTCATGCATAGACAAAACCGCATATATTGAAATATGTGCAGTGTTTTGCATAATTTTGTGTGTTCTTACAAATCAGTATGTTGTACTTGTGAGTCTTAGTTATTTCAAAGACTTACAATGACATGGAGCAACAGGTAAGTGTGTTTGCGTTGGCTGAAGTCAGTGTGAGCAAACGCTAGAAATTACCAGCGCACCTGAATGCGGCAACAGTGAGCTCTTAATGAAACCACAAAAGTGCGGAAATTCCATGCAGCCCCTGAATGCACCTGGTGAATGTGGCTAATTATTCTGCACAATAAAGTCTGAATTTAATGTTTAAACCAACTCTGGGATGGATGTTTGTGGAAGCCAAGTGGGGGAAAGAGCAGACATTTAAAAGTTATGGTTGCGAGTTTGAATAGTTTTTCTACCCGCCAAATTGAGTATGACCTGCATTTGGTTGGTGGGTGGGTTTTAATTTAAAGGCCTTTCCATATTTATGCTAATATATTACCTTTGGCACACCAGAACGATTTTCTTACACGATATTAGTTATTTTCACAGTTCTTCCCCGAAAGTAAGACAACTCAATCTCTGAGGCACCAGCTTTCGTCCTTGTGGGTGCCGCCCATTTTATGGCGTCAACCGGCCTCTGCAGCATGTCTGCATTTCACAAACAAACAACATCCAAACTTGCAAAGATGGATGTACAGATTGTGTATTTAAAATAAAAGCGTTTAGCCCAGTATTTTTTAACCTTTTTTGAGCCAAGGCGCACTTTATCCTTGACAAAAATCCCGCAGCACAGCAGCATCCAAATAATTAAAAAAGGAGAAATTCCATAGTCTTTGTCTATCCTCAGAGAGGTTAACCACAGCACAGTGCCAGTATAAAACTCTTAGCAGAGTCGGCCAATGAATAATAGATGTATCCTGTTAAAGTGACCATCAAATATTGGCTAAAGAGATCCGTAAAGGGAGAAGCTAGCAAAACAGTCTCAGAGGACACTTGCTGTAGAACAGAACAAGACGTGAATGTTTTTGTGGTTGAGTAAAGGGGTAGGGGAGGCCTCTAGGACTGATAATTGTGAGGATACAGCAATGGCCGTTGGTCATGCACCCTTTTTTGCTTTCAGCTGTAACCCTTGTGCTATCTTAGGCATTTTAACGTTGGGAGTTGGGTCATTTAGACCCACTAGACAGTGCGCTGAACCATTTTTCTTCAATGATTTGTGAACTTCACTGGTGTGCATGGATTACATAAAATCTTTCCACTAGGGTTGTGCCGATGGACGATATCATCGTCCATCGTGATGGATGACTGACATCCCGATGGAGAGACACCATCGTGATGCCACGCCCCTGCCACGTTGCGAGTCGACGCCATAAGCCGCGGTTACATGTACAAAATATCTTGATGGGATCAATGGTCGGATTAGAATCCAACCGTGTACATGGGCCCAGAAAAATGTTTTCAGAATATAAAAACGTTCACTAAGGTCACAATTTCGGTCGGAATTAATCATTCGCACATGCGCAGTTGGGTTTGAAAACCGGAAGGGGATACAACTTCCGCCGAGCGGCTTTTTTTCCAAACTTTATTGAATGTAACAATTCAATACAAAACAATGTTAAACAGCGCTGAGCGGCTATATACATTGACATGTCAGCTCGGTAAAATACGAGACGATCTTCTAAACGTGCTATTAATAATGTTACGGTTATTATGAAACACCTGTACGCTCATCATTTGAATTTTAATCCGTGTGGTCAGTGCTTTTTCTGAACGTAGTCAGGATTAGCAGTATGCTAACACGGGCTAACAACATTAGCTTTGGGTGGCGCTGCATGCTGTGAATAACATCAGCCTTTATTTAGTCGGGACACGGCTGGAAACACAAATCCACGTCATTGTTTGAATGTTTTCTAAGGACTGAGCGACATTTCTGCTTTGAAGCTCAAACCGCTGTGTGTGTGTGTGCTGACGATCCGAGCTGTGCTCAGACACACACTTTTAGACCCGGTTCTGAGTTCGGTTGCTTGTACCCCTAGAGCTGCGGGACGGATCGCAGTCTTAAATCTCCCACACATACCGCTCATGTAACAAAGCACCCCCCCCGTTCCCATAAAACACAAAGCTGTAAATCCGCGCTCCGCCGGTCCACTTCACTAGTCAAGTGCGGGAGCGGACTACTTTTTTATTTTGTTTGTTACTTTTTTTGTTAAAGTCACTTCCCTCAGTTTATAGTGGATCATCGCGGATTAGTCATTAGTTGGGAAATAAAATAAAACGTAAAGTAAAATATCGAATAGCAGATATATAAGAACGAAAAATGTAAAAATAGCGCCCCCCCCCCCTCCGACGATGTCATCGTTCATCCCGATGGCTGACTGCATACATCGTCAACGGCCAATTTAGGGGACATCGCCCAACCCTACTTTCCACCTATAACCACCTTTGTCATGGTAGGGAGAACACGTCATTGTAAGGGTGGGGTCATCTAAAATAGCACAAGGGTTAAAGGGTTTTTGGATTAACTGTCTGAATCCCTGTTGCCTGCAAATGTGCTGCTAATCTGAGATTAGGGGTAGTGATGGGAATACCAGCTCTTCTTAGAGAACTGGCAGTTTTGGATTGGCTAGCAAAAAAAGAAACAGCTCTTTTAGCTCCAAAATGGCTCTTTAGATCAGTGTTTTTCAACCAGTGTGCTGCGGCACACTAGTGTGCCGTGGGAGATGGTCAAGTGTGCCGTGGGAACTTGTCCTCATTACCTGATTTAACAACATTTTCCATCTCCAGGATTTCAGCTCTTAGTTCATCCAAACAGGTCCTGATAAAACACTACGAAATTAGCTATATGAAAGATCATAAAATACTTTTTTCTTCGTGTTTATTTGATTCTATTAAAAACATTTTGATAAGAATGACAGTGCCGCGATTTAGCAGCAACTAAAGCCGTTTTCTGAAAAGTCCCGCCCCTTTAACTGTCTCCACCAATCATTCTTGGATTCTTAATCACATGTCATCAGTCTGACCAATCAGAAGTGGTTAAAGTCTTCACTTCCTTGCTCTGAATTCTGCTGATAAAGTCGCTCAGTTCTTACAAAAATACAAGCTAAAGCTCGTCTTTAGCGGTGTAACTTTCCACAGAATCCGGTGTCAGACCGTGGAACAAGTGAACAAAACAATGAAGCTCAGAGACGCGAGTCTCTGCGTTCGGCCGATTATTTAACTACATCTCCCATGATGCATTGGGTTAAAAGTGACAGCGTGAGCGTGTCGGCGCACAACGAGTCTCTCCTCTTAACGTCTTGAAACAACAGCAAACACAAATCAAAAAGTTTTTAAATCTTCTAACTTAGCTTTTATTACATCTATTAGAAAAAACAGCTGCAACTTCCAGCTTTTTCTGCCACAATTATCACAAAAATGCATGTGAGATCATGGAGGGACTGTGGATCAATACAGACTGTTTTAATTTTATTTTTTTAAAATATTTTTTTAATGCTGGTGTGCCGCGGGATTTTTGTCAAGGTTAAAATGTGCCATGGCTCAAAAAAGGATGAAAAATACTGCTTTAGATTGTTTTGTTGCTTTTTTATTGTCAACAGCTATATAACAGTATGCACAAAATGCATAACCAATGTAAAAAATGTGCTTTGATTCAAGTGTATGATAAGTATGTAACATTATTCATTACAGGTAAAATGTTCAAAATAAATTGTAAAAAAAAACAAACAAAAAAAAACAGCTATTCACAATTCAACTTTTAACTACAGTACACAAAAGAGTTGAGATTTTTCTTTTTTAAACAAATTTGAGGCAAAACAACACAAAACACTGCAATCACATCATAAAGTACAAATTAAAATGGGCAAAATAAAATGGTTCAAATTTAAAAAAAAAATTTATTCACAGCAAAGGTTGGCATTTAAAAGTGACTTTGAGGAAATGAACGGGTTTCATCTGTCAGTGTTGATCTAGCCTGTTTTGGAGAAGGTTCTCTCAGCTTTCTGTGCATTTTGGATGTGGAGCCGGTTCTAGATGGAACTATGTTCCTGCAGACTCTACAGGCTTCCTTTCTTTGTATTATAAGTAAAAGTGTAACGGTTCCAGATTTTTGCTTCTTTTTCAAGCCTCACTCATTTTCTTTACGTACTTTACGTTTGTTTTTTTTTATGTAGTTTGTTGTCTTTGCACCTGGTGCTCTCTCTGTCTCCCTCATACTCGGTTCACTACAGCTGCTGCACGTGTAACGACCCCCTGTGCGCACTCAGCACAACCCCCTCTCCCAACTTCCCAGGGCTCAGCCGAGACCATAGGCCGTAAATATAGTATGAACCTTGTATGAAGCCAAATGAACCTTGCATTTGGTCTGTACACAAACTGCTGTCAAGGTGTTAGCAGGTTAATAACTGCACTACAGTGCTGCATAGTACCTGGGGGGTAATCCAAAAAGCAGGTTATGTGAGTTACTACGGTACGTTTGTGGCTAAGGAAGAAGATAACCTTAACTTTTGGTTCCAAAAATAGAGGTATGTTTCAGGCGATGTCAAGCTGCCATAACAACTCATGCTCTGAACATAACCTGGTCTGAAGCAGTTTTTTTTTTTTACTTTATTGTTATTAGTTTATGTTACATGAAAACAAAACACAAACCATCTTCCAAAATCCTGTTACATTAGAACACTTCCAAAATACACGAGAATGGTCTACATTTACATCTCCACATTCACGCCAACAGCTCTGATTTGTTTTTAACCCTTGTGCTATCTTAGACGACCCCATCCTTGCATTGACATGTTCTCCCTACCATGACAAAGGTGGATAAAGGTGGAAAGATTTCATGTAATCCATGGACACCAGTGAGGTTCACAAATCATTGAAAAAAGGTTCAGCGCATTGTCTATTGCAGTGTTTTTCAACCAGTGTGCCGCGGCACACTAGTGTGTGCCGTGGGAGATGGTCAAGTGTGCCGTGGAAAATTGCCCTCATTAACTGATCTAAAAACATTTCCCATCTCCAGGATTTCAGCTCTGTGTTCATCCAAACAGGCCCTGAGAAAACACTGAGGAGTTAGGAATATAAAAGATCGTAAAATACTTTTTCTTTGCGTTTATTTTATTTTATTAAAGATATTTTGATAAGAATGACCGTACCGTGATTCAGCTGCAGCTCCGGCTGTATTTGGGAAAAGTCCCGTCCCTTTGACTGTCTCCACCAATCATTCTTGAGGGGCTTAATCACATGTCATCAGTCTGACCAATCAGAAGTGGTTAAAGTCTTCACTTCCTTGTCCCGATTTAGCTCGTAAAGTCGCTCAGTTCTAACAGAAATACCAGCTAAAGCTTGTCTTTAGCGGTGTAGCTTTCCACAGAATCCGGTATCAGACCGTGGAACAAGTGAACAAAACAATGAAGCTCCGAAAACCGATCTTCGGCCGTTTTATGCACTACATTTCCCATGATGCATTGGGTTGTGAGAGTGACAGCGCAAAAGGAGATCTGTTGTTAAACGTCTTGAAACTAACGAACACACAAACTGTTTTTAAATCTTCTAACTTAACTTTTATTGCATCTTTTAGAAAAAAACAGCTGCAGTTTCCAGCTTTTTCTGTAACAATTATCTCAAAAATGCATGTGAGATTGTGGAGGGGCTGTAGATCAATACAGACTATGAGTTTCTCCTTTTTTTTTAATTTTTGGATGCTGGTGTGCCGCGGGATTTTTTTTAAGGTTAAAGTGTGCCGTGGCTCAGAAAAGGTTGAAAAACACTGGTCTAGATGACCCAACTCCCAATGTTAAAGTGCCTATGATAGCACAAGGGTTAAGTGTGTTTTTTTTGTCCAAATGTGTTTAGTAATCTTGCTCTTTCACTGTGTTTTGCCAAGCTATTTTGTCCTACTATGTGTAACCCTTATCCCTTGTGCTATCTTAGATGACCCCACCCTTACTTTGACGTGTTCTCCCTACCATGACAAAGGTGGATAAAGGTGAAGAGGATTTCATATAATCCATGGACACCAGTGAATATCACAAATCATTGAAGACAAAAGGTTCAGCGCACTGTCTAGTGCAAGGGTGCCCAAACTTTTTTCCTCAAAGGGCCAAAATCTAAATGTGATCGTGGACCGTGGGCCAAATACAACACGTTTTTTGTATGTCATTAAATAAAAGCAGAAAACAAAGAATATGCTTTAATGTGTTTATTTTGATTCTGTATTCATCAAGGTAACACACAAAAATAAACATTCTTTCAAACCATTAAACATAACAGCAAGGCCTCATTGGCAATTTTCAACTAAAAAACAAAAACAAACTAAAACAAACTTTTTTCCAATGAAAACAGCAAACTGCGATCCTTAATGAGAGACATGGAGCTGGTCTTTTGACTTAATCAGTGACTGAATGTTGGGCTGCAGCTTACTCACTGATAGTGTTAGTATGTCTTGCAAGTGTGAGTCTGTGAGGGTCCCCCTGAGTTTGATCTTGTTCAGGTTCATGAGACTAAATGTTTGCTCACAAATGTAGGTGCTGCCAAACAGAGATAGCATCACTTGTGCATTTTTTCTCATCTGTGGGTATCTTTGTTTTGACACATGTGGATAAAAATCCCTCAAGGGTAGTGATACAAATTTGCGTCTTAGCTCTGTGTCACATTGAAACTCAATCAACTCCATCTGCAAATGCTCTGGAACTGAGTCGGGACTCACGCTGAAGGGCTGAGAAAAAAGCTCCATGTCACCTGCAGTTTTCTTTAAGTCCACAAAGCGCAAATCAAACTCCTTATTTAAGTTGCTGAGAAGTTCTCCATATTCTGGCAACCTGTCCACCTCCACATTCACGTCTCTCAGGCTGGGGAAGTGTGCAAAGTTTCCTGAAGAGACAAAGTCAAATAAGAATGCGTCCATTAGTATAATTAGCACTACTATGAGGTACATAAGCTACAGGACACAAAAGACAACAGAGCAATGAAAGCAAACCCACAAAGACAAACAGTTACGTTTTCTGTCAAACAGGCGTAAGCACCACGGACAGCGACACATCACAGCGACTGACACACATGGAGCAGCACGTGTTACAATCACAAATAACAAACAGCCAAAAGTCTGTGTGCAGCATGTTAATGACTTACCTGCTGAAAAATGCCGGCAGAGTAGTTGCAGCTTCATTTGGAAAGCCTTGATGTGGTCAAACAGCTCCGTTATGATCTGTTCTTTGCCTTGAAGTTTAACATTCAGATTGTTGAGCAGGTCGGTGATGTCCACCATAAAGGCCACGTCGAAAATCCATCTTTTATCAGTGGGGATTTGTGTGTCCCTGCTCGCACTCGACAGAAACTCCGCGATAAGTTGGCGCAACTCAAAAAATCTTTTGAGCACAGTCCCCCTGCTCAGCCAGCGCACCTCCTGATGGTAAAGAATATCTTTGTATTGCGCATCAACTTCATCCAAAAATGCTCTGAACTGGCGGTGTGAGAGTGCCTTTGAGCGGATGCAGTTAATGATTTTAACGACATCGCGCACGACGTCTGCCAGTCCGATCGTCTTTGCACACAGCTGTTCCTGGTGCAGGATGCAGTGGTATTGCGCTACCTTTCCCCCACACTCTGAAACTTTTTGGGAAATGAGAGCAGTGAGGCCAGCTTTTTTCCCAATCATGGCAGGTGCACCATCAGTTGTTATTCCAACCATTTTGTCCCAACTCAAGTTATATTTGTCCAGGACTCTTGAAACCGCCGCAAACAAATCTTCGCCTTTTGTCGTCCCTCGCAGCGTCTCAAGTCCCGCCAACTCCTGTGTTATTTCCATGTCAGCGTTAATTCCCCGAACAAAAACCAAAAGCTGCGCTGAATCAGAAATGTCTGTGCTCTCATCACATGCCAGTGAGAAAGCAACAAAGTCTCTTGACTTTACTGTTAACTGATCTCTAATGTCCCGAGACAAATCTTCAACGCGGCGGGTCACTGTGTTGCGCGAGAGGCTAATTTGGGAAAAAACTCTTTCTTGGGAAGAGCACATTATTGAAGCAGCTGTGGACAGGCACTCCTTAACAAAATCTCCCGTTGAAAACGATCTCCCACTCTTTGCAATTAGCGCCGAAATTTCGTAGCTGGCCCGTGTGGCGCAGTCTTGTGCTGTCGAGGGCCTCGTGAGGGTGGCTTGCTGTGACCGAAGTTTCGATAGCATCTCGCTCGATTTTTTCTTTGTATCTGGAGAAGACCGCATGTTTAGTTTCGTAGTGGCGACGTATATTGTACTCTTTCAGTACAGCCACGGATTGCTGGCAAATAAGACAAACAGCCTTAGAAGAGATTTCTGCAAAAAAATAATCATCCTCCCACTTTTGTTTAAAATGCCTCTTATCCGTGTGCCACTGCCGTTGTCGTTCCATCTTAACAAACTGAAAAAGTCTTAGAGTCGTAAATCTTCTCCAAAATGTAAGGATTGCCCTATGGTGCGGTGCGCTTTATGTGTTTGTGAGACTTCGGTAAAGAGGACGTGAGAGAGGACAGCACAAGAACGGTATGCAGAGCAGTGAGGACATAAAAGAAGACACTCAGTGCATGGGGTTGAGAGGGTGTGGCAGCGGTGGGCAGCAAAGGTGCTAACAGCGCCATCTGGAGAACAAAAGTAAATTACAGTCATAGACTTTTCACCATCATAGACAATGGATGTGAGGTTAAGGGGTTTTACAAAAACACGGCGGCTTGCGCAGCCACGACTCGGCGGGCCAGAAGAAAACCTTTGGCGGGCCAGATTTTGCCCGCGGGCCCCACTTTGGGCATCCCTGGTCTAGTGGGTCTAGATGACCCAACTCCCAACGTTAAAGTGCCTGGGATAGCACAAGGTTTACTAGAGCAGTGTTTAGGGTCATTGTCTATCCAGCCCCAGTGCAACTTCAACTTTGTCACTGATTCTTGAACATTGTTTGTAAGAATCTGCTGGTACTGACTGGAATCCATGCGACCTTCAACTTTGACAAGATTTCCAGTACCTGCACTGGCCACACAGCTCCAAAGCATGATGGAACCGCCACCACATTTTACTGTGGGTAGTAAGTGTTTGTCTTGGAATGCTGTGTTCTTTGTTCGTCAAGCATACCGCTCCTTGTTACCTCCAAATAACTCCATTTTAGTTTCATCAGTCCACAGCACCTTATTCCAAAATGAGGCTGGCTTATCCAAATGTGCTTTAGCATACCTCAAGTAACTCTGTTTGTGGAATATGCGCAGAAAAGGTTTCTTCCGCATTACACTTCCATACAGCATCTCCTTGTGCAAAGTGTGCTGAATGGTTGTACGATCCAAAGTGACACCATCTGCAGCCTCAAGTTGTAGGTCTTTGGAGCTGGTCTGTGGGTTGAGTTTGATTGTTCTCACCTGTCTTCGCCTATGCCTAGCTGAGATTTCTGCAAAGGCCTTTCTGAGCCCTTTGCTTGAACTGTGCCTGTGGTCTTCCATTTCCCCACTATATTTTTAACAAACTATATTCCTCACAGTGGAGAAACTGTAGACAAAGACATTTCACGTCAAAGTCAATCCCATTTAGAAGGAGAATCGGTCAGCATTAAGCCCACTTTGTTAAGGTCATTAACAGTTCTGTAAACAGCTTTTTTTGTTGTTGTTTTTCAATAAATAGAAAAACAGCAGCAAAAATTGAGCACAGTCTATTACGAGAGTCAGTTCCTTTGTTTGCTTTTTTTCCACAGACTAAAAAAAACAACTAGCCTTTGAGGTGTGACATGAAGCACTTTTATTCTGAAACTCTCTGATTTTGGGTCAAGTACGCAAAGGGAAGCACGTCAAGGTCCAGATTTAACATCTCACATTATTTTCCCCTGCCAGAGCATTCCTGATGACCACGACTGCTGCTCTGCCATTGTCTCTGACCTCTGATCTCCCAGGCTGGGA
This sequence comes from Oryzias latipes, assembly GCF_053564925.1. Lineage (NCBI taxonomy): Eukaryota > Metazoa > Chordata > Actinopteri > Beloniformes > Adrianichthyidae > Oryzias > Oryzias latipes. The sequence continues at coordinate 9,761,854 of NC_136244.1, forward strand.
GGTGAGGGTAAATACAACATATCAATAAGGTGTCATTCCCCCCCATAGGCAGTTGCTTTGATTAAACCTACAATTAGTGTCATTGGGTCAAAAGCATCAGCTGTTTCTACCACTTCTTCTGTAAATGCAGCTTGTATCAACTCAGAGCGAAAGAGCGGTCCAACACTGCCTCCCTGTGCTCATACAGAGTTACGGCCACTGCCTGTCACCTGCTGGAGATTGCTATGGAGTGATATTTCTGCCACTACGTTGCACACAAAACTTTCTAAGTTGCAAATGAAAAATTAAATATTTCCTTTTCAAATGTATTGTTTTTTGCTTTCAATTTTTATTTTGGTGTCAGAAACGTTTTTTTTTTCAGTTTTCAAAAAATATTTTTGCATTTGCAAAACACATGTTTTCGCATGTGTTGGATCACATCTTGCTTTTTTCGTATCTTTGATTTTGCTGACTACTCTGAGCGCGAATTAGCATGATATAACTGCCACAGCCCAAAAAGTTTTCACATGCGTTGTGAGTCATCTCACTTTTTTCCTATCTTTGATTTTGCTGAGATAAGTTTCAGTTTAGCGTGACAATGCTGCCATCAAACAGCCTGCTAATTGGTCCAGACTCCAACCAATCAGGTGTCTCTGTCTCATATTGACGGTGCTTGGAAGCAGACATGGACTTTGGACTTTGAGTCAGTTCTGTTCCAACGGGATTCTGCCATTTTTAACCATCCTGACCCGTTTCTCTCAGAGTAAAGTCAGGAAGGAGCAACAAAGCAGCTAAGATAAAACCGTGTTTTGTATTTATTTATGTCAGTGTAGAGACCAACGTGTTTAAAATGTCTGCAGCAGAAAGAAACGTCCGAGCTCCAACTCTATCCAGCAGGAAGTAACACTTTTTAAGATTTGTATATGAACTATTGTTTTATTTGAGTCAATAAATGTTAAAATATTAAGAGAAAATTGCAATTTTTTCATGACAAACGCTCACGAGTTCTAAAACATAAGACACTGTGAAAACTAACATAAAAGTTAAAAATGCTTCTTCTGTTAAATACATTGAGTCTGCTTTGGTGAGCCATCATTCTTTTGCTTATCACTGCTATTAATCTATTCCAAAACGATTCTGCAGCATAAAATACTATGTGCTTTAAATCTTTTATTGTTTTGTTTTAACAAACATATCTAAAAAAGAAATCAAACTTTTTAGAAATAATTTGCACTGCAGGATTTACAGATCACACACGGGCCTGTTGATTTAATGTCATCAGCTAAACTTAAACTAAATTTTGTTTGACAGTTTCAGGAGATCCTCAGCCATACATTCACAAAAATGACTTAATAAAATTTAATCAATGCTAAAAAAGAAAGAAAGAAAGAATTATTGTTAAAATGATTAAAAAAAATGAAAATGTAGTCATCCAAAGAGACAAAATTGAGGGTAAAAAGAGCTGGTTCAGCTCTCGAGCCTCTGTAGCAGACGCCATGTTAGATTAATATCGTGATTTTATTGGTTAGAATCTGGACTAATCAGCTGGCTGTTTGATGGCAGCGTTGTCAGCTAAACTGAAACTAATGTCAGCAAAGTCAAAGATAGGAAAAAAGTGAAATGACACACAATGCACGCAAAAACATGTGTTCTGCAAGCGCAAAAATAGTTTTTGAAAAAAAAAAATTTTGAAAGCAAAAAAAAAAAATTGAATAGCAAATAATTAAAATTTTCATTTGCAACTTAAAAATTTTTGTTTGCAACGCAGTAGCAGAAATACCACTCCACAGATTGCTGCGTAAACAGAAACACAACGACTAATGTGAACAAAACCACAACTCAGAGTTGCATTTGCTGATGTGAAAGGCTAAGCTGACTGAAATGCAAATATATATATGGTTTTATACAATATATAGTTTTTTTCTGTAATGTAGCTCAATGGGATTTGGGCTTTTGCTGCTGTCATAGTAGAAGACATGATAAGCGTAACTTCTCCTGTTTCCCCTTGATGAAAATAAGAAAAATATAGGGCCCAGGAGGCCTGATCAGGCTGCCCCCCAACGCCACAGTAGTTCTCTTTCGGAACACCACCTCATATCCCGGGAGCCGCCATAGCGAACGTGATCGCTCTAGCCCCATGGGCCGTGCGACCGACTGTCTAGGGTGTACCTGCCTTTACTCAACAATAGACAGGACAGCCTCCAGAAACCCTGTTACCCTGTTGTTCAATCGATCCAGGATGCATATTTTACCGCTGTTCCTGAAAACGTCACCTGCCCAAAGTTGAGTCGCTGACTGGTTGATGCCATGTGGCAACCTCGCCAGAGTTTGGATTTTTGGCCCGCTGCGGCACGCCACCCAAATTGCGCCATTGAAATTGCGCTGCTGCCAGATCTTTGCGCTGTGCCCTTCACTCAAATCGCACTGCTGTACTTCAGTTTGCTCCTGCACCATTGACTTAACATTAAAACTAGCCAACTCTGCCGCACGGATCGTGTTCAATGTGAACGTAGGTTCAAAAATATTATTAATATATGATAAATACACTGAACTAATATAATTCTCATAAAAGCAAACTTCAATGTGTGTTTTCTTTCTTCACTTTCGCACATAAATAGACGGAAAAATACTTATCTATAGCTTTAAAGCATATATATTAAACTCCCTCAATTTTATTCATCTGTCCTACAGTGTGAACCAGTGTTTTATTTTGAAAGCCCCTAAAGAGATAATTGACACATTTTAAAAACATGATCTTTTAAGCATCTGTTTTTATTTTTACTTCTTTGAGGAAAAATCAGAACTAGCAGTTTTTGAAAAAAAAATCAGTTTTATCACTGCAAGCAAATGATGCAAAATACAATAGGTGTTTTCTTTCTTCCTGTCTGCGTGCATGTAATTAAGATTACAATGATCCCCCCCTTATGATGTATAAAGCAACAAAGCAGCATAAAAAAACCAGAAAAATTTCAAAGCTTCCTTTTCCCCCCAAAAAATAGCATTCATCCGTCCTACAGTGCTTTATTTTGTCAAAGTCAAAAAAAGGACATTGGACACAATTAGATTTAAAAACTGTCTTCTTTTAAAATTTGTTAATTAAGTAAATCAAGAATAAAGGTTTTAGCAAATATATATATTGAGGGCTGTCTTATATCAGCCCTCAAAAATAAAACCCCTTTACAGTTTATAGCATACCTTTCATCAAACTAATCTTTGAAAAATGTTGTCAAACAAGTGAAACAGCATGTGATTCAAATCCCAAAGCATATTGAAAAATGCTGCAAAGGCGTTCAAGCTTTATCCACCTCAACTATTTTGTAAATTAAGCTAATTTCCTTTTGAATTTAGAGACTATATCCATAGATGTTGTCATGGGTTCAAGCAAAATCCAAAGCTGAGCCCTGAGTTCCAGCAGTGTCCTTCAGCTTCAGTATCCAACAGTAGAGGGAGACAAAAAGCCAACTTTGACCAACTCTCTGAGATAGCCTGAAGACTCACTGGTGACGGTGAGAACATTAGTCTTGACCTCGGCGGTGATCTGGATGCGACCTCTTCTCTCTGTGTGGTCTGTTCCACACAGGCTGGGCACATTGGCCACGCAGCGCTTGTGGATGTTCATCATGCAGTCTGTAGAAACAGTAAAAAGTTTATTGATGACATTTCCGGAAATTTAACATGAAAAGGGATGATTAAAAACGACAAAAAAGGAAAATCTGGAAAGAGGCAACACTTACGGTCACATCTCATGCCTTGGTGAATGAGGCCATACAGCAGAGAGCCACAGTGGTCACAGAAGGTGGGGCTGGAGTAGGTGTGGATCTTGAACTTGTGCTTTGCCCTTGGATCCTGCAGGCAATAAAAGGGATTAAACAGAGTTCTATCAATGTATATACAAGGTATTAATCTTATATTTATCAATAATTTCACATGTTTGATAAATTATTGCATTTTTTACCAGTATTTAAAACAAATTACATTTTCTGTCAAATAACATTGTGCTATTAGGCTGATCAGATTTTTTATGATTCACTCCATAACTTATGTTAAACACTGTAAAGCCCACTATATTATAAAATTGACTAAACAATTTACATTTTTTGAATTATGCTTTTTAAACCCTTGTATACCTTGTCTACAACATAATTTTACGATATCATTTTTTAATGAGATCTAGATGGTGTCAGTTATGAGTCTTTGGGTGATTTGGTAAGTTTTGTTCACAACAATGTTACCGGTAGTTTAAGATGCAACAATATTGAGATCAGTGTTCTGGAAAAAGCACTTTATTTACCCACTGAATCATATTTGATACACACATTTTCAATGCAATTCAATTTTATTTACATAGCCTAATATTACAGCAATAGTCGTCTCAATGGGCTTCATACTGGTAATTATATAAGAACATAAAATCATAATGAAAAAAATTAAATGGCTAAACTAAACTAAACAGACTAAGCTAAATTAAGAATCCCTGCTCTTAGACCCTCCTTCTCGGTTAGCAAAAACTCCTAAAAAAAAGGGATTCCGGAAAAAAAAGAAGAAACCTCAGGGATGTCCGTATGAAGGCGGTATCCTCTCCCAGGACTCTTAGAGAAGAATTACAACAAAGCAATGTGTTGTAATTGTATTATAGAGATTTAATTATCAAAAAATGTTACATTTTTTCAATACAGTGAGTTGTCATTTAAAAAAAATTAATAGAAAGAAACAAGTAATTTTTACTTTAAATTTCAGAAAATTAGCTAAACTTTTCCTGCCAAAAGTGTTTTTGCGGTTTTATGGAAACAGCCACTGAAATGAGCAGGGAAAGCCTTCTACTGCCCCTAGTGGAATAATGAGGGACTACAGTGCAGACAACATGGCCAAATCATGTACAAAGGGTTTTTAGAGAAAGTCTGGATCATGCAAATGAAATAGGGGTCTCAGAAATGTGTATGGTTACACAGGGTTGATTTAATTTTGCACTGCTTTATAAAACTATTGGCCTCTAGAGACCATCAGGATAAAGATTTCAACAATACAATATGAAAATGATAAATTGTCGTTTTGTTGCAGGTAAAGAGGCTTAGCTGAGAAATCTTGTGAAAAAACAAAAAAAAAGGATAATCAAAGTTGTAAACTTTTGGAATTACACTCAATTGTCCTTGCTGCTTTAAAAGTAATTTAGCTGATTTTCTTTCTATTTTGGAACTAAATAATCACAGAAGGCATGTGCATTACTGTAATACGTCAACTGTCAGGTATTCTTTGAAATAATAAATGTGGAATTTTTAAATATTCTTTTAAATAATGACTTATGGTGCTTTGTTTATAAACATTTAGAGTACTTGTACGAGCAAGCCTGAGCTCCACCTAAGACTCCCACTCAGATCATCTTTTGTTCGCAGTGGTCTTTTAATTGTGATTATTCTGTTTTTAGCCAAATAAAAAAAAAAACATGTTTTCTAGGACATAGTTTCTGCTGAGCAGTAATAGTACATTAGAAACTCAGATTTGAAATGTGAGTGGGATCATTGTCACTGAGCCACCATATCCCCACTTCCTGTCATCCATCTGTTATATGCTCTCCTGCTACCTTACAGCACCTCACACCCAACTTAACATTACCGGTGCAACAAAAATGGTGAACAATATTGGAGCATATTCTACCGGAACACAAGATGATTATAGGATGTTGGAAAAAAGATACCAAAAATTTTAATGCAGCTGTGTTAAATCTCAACTTTACCTCAGCGCCTATCACAAAAACATCTCCACAGACTGAACTTCGACTCAGAAAGCTGTATTTCCTTTCCATCCTCTTAGTTTTTTGTCTTTTTCAGACTCAGCTAGAACACCAACCAGAGTCCTAATATTTCTATGCAACTGCATCCATTAAATACTTCTTATTAAATTTGGATGATATGTTAAAGCATATCCACAGGCAATTTTATTTTACTTTTTTTATGGGTTCACAACCGGTGTAACCCTTGTGCTATCCTAGGCACTTTAACATTGGGAGTTGGGTCATCTAAACTAAAGGGAAGATCGGGCCTAAAAAATCCAACCCGACCCGACACTGGCCCGCGGGCATTAAAGCCGAACCTGGCCCGAACCCGACCAATTACTTTCATTTTCAGGCCCAAGCCCGAAGCAAACCCGAAATTTCAACTTATCCCATAGTATTTTTGGCAGAAAAAAACGCAAGATTTCTTAAGGTTAAAATATCTACTTATTTTTATGATCATGATAAATGCATTTGCACAACGAAATAACGCTGGAACACAGAAGTGGCCAGACAAAGATAGTGAGAGATCTTGATGCGCACTCGCTTAATTACGCAGAGAAATACTGCAGCCGCGGCGGTGCGTGTTTGCCTTTTCCGTTCCCCTGTCTTAAGTTTATCCTTGACTTCTTGCTGCTCCATATCGAGGATACATAAACAAAATAGATGCTCGGGCTCGGGGTCCGCGGCAGGCGGCTCGGGCTCGGGGTCCGCGGCAGGCGGCTCGGGCTCGGGGTCCGCGGCAGGCGGCTCGGCGTCGGGGTCCGCGGCAGGCGGCTCGGCGTCGGGGTCCGCGGCAGGCGGCTCGGCGTCGGGGTCCGCGGCAGGCGGCTCGGCGTCGGGGTCCGCGGCAGGCGGCTCGGCGTCGGGGTCCGCGGCAGGCGGCTCGGCGTCGGGGTCCGCGGCAGGCGGCTCGGAGTCGGGGTCCGCGACAGGCGGCTCGGCGTCGGGGTCCGCGGCAGGCGGCTCGGCGTCAGGGTTCGCGGCAGGCGGCTCGGCGTCAGGGTCCGCGGCAGGCGGCTCGGAGACAGGGTCCGCTGCAGGCGGCTCGGAGACAGGGTCCGCTGCAGGCGGCTGGGGCTCGGGGTCCGCGGCAGGCGGCTCGGGTTGGGGGTCCGCGGCAGGAACGGATCGAGGTGCGTCCGGCAACCTCCTCGGAGCCGGAACGGGTCGTGGTGGACCCAGCACAGTCCTCGGAGCCGGAACGGGACGGGGTGCATCCGGGACCCTCCTAGGAGCCGGAACGGGACAGGGTGCCTCCGGGACCCTCCTAGGAGCCGGAACGGGACGGGGTGCCTCCGGGACCCTCCTAGGAGCCGGAACGGGACGGGGTGCCTCCGGGTTCACCTCCGGGACCAGGGCGGGACGTCGAGAAGGGCGGCGGCGATGACGGCGGCCCCCTCTTACAGCCAGTCGACTCCCATTGAAGAAGGAGGCTGGGGGCTGACCCTCCAAAGTCCACTGGGGCTCGACCCCCACCTCCTCCAGGTAAGGGTCCTCCCACAGCCACAGGTCCTGGTCCAGAGGGTCCAGGAAGGCCCGTGGCTGGAGAATGTCCAGCTCCATCCAGGAGTTTGGGGAGGGCTTGCGGTGAGGGCGGCGGTGACGTGGTCGACCCCCCCTTACGGCCAGGCGACTCCCCTTGAAGTCCCTGTAGACCTGGGAAGAGCCAGAGGTCCAGGAGACAGGTCCCCTCTGCTGGGTACTGGTAAGGCTGGTCCATAATGTCACAGTGGGGAAAGGGATCACTGAACTACAAAAACCCATCAGGACACATGTCCCATAATGCATTGTTTTGTAGTCTGTAGGGCAGCTTTCAGTCAGTTCAGTACTAAATTTCCAGCTGCGTTCGCTCAGGTTGGTGCCTTGCTCCCACCCCTTTCTCGTGATATTTTTGTTTTGATTGACAGGTGATTTTAGAGCGAAAACAAAAATATACGTCTCACACCAGGTGATCTGTGCAGCGTTGCGTCCATCTGGGTGATCTCAAATTATTGTGCATCTTGGCTGCACCTATTTGGTGTCGTCAACATGAATTTCCATCCCCTAATGTTTACATACATTTAAGTATTGTTTGAAACTGTGAAATGACCGAAAGGTTACTACGGTAATCACTTTGTTTCTAAAAACTTTTTTTTATTCTAAATGTATGGTATTTTGTTTACTATTTGTACTGTCATGACAGCGATGGTGCTGTCAGTTTACCTTCTTGTTGCATCTTCAAAAGGGCAGAATAAAATGTGACACTAAATTTGAAACAGCACATTGTAATTTCTGCATCTAATATTAAAGTACTTATTCGTAATACAGTGGAAATTAGTAGATTTGGTTAGCATGTTGATTTAAGGTATGCGCCCCTAAATTTTCTGGTTGTGCCCCTAAAATTTTCAGTTGGGGGCCACAGTGCTCCTAGTGAAAAAAGTTAGTCTGGAGCCCTGGCTTATTTAGAGTTTTGTTGGGAAGACCAAAGAGAAGAGCATTACAATAGTCATTACAATATATTTATTAAAAAAGTCAGCGAAAGAGAAGCCCCGCCCGACCCGACCTGAATTTCGGGTCGGGTTCTGACTCGGCTTCTGGCTTAAGATCTTACATCTAATTAAGATCTTACATCTAATCTAAACCCACTAAACAGTGCGCTGAACCTTTTTTCTTCAATGATTTGTGAACCTCACTGGTGTCCATGGATTACATGAAATCTTTCCACCTTAATCCACCTTTGTCATGGTAGGGAGAACACGTCAATGTAAGGGTGGGGTCATCTAAGATAGCACAAGGGTTAATCAATAAATTCAAGCATTTTAAGGAGTAAAAATGAACTTAGTATAGCACTGAAAATTCTAAAAATTGTTTTTCTTCTTCAGATACAGAAAACCCAGCATGTGAAAGCAGAAGTAAACCTAAAAAACAAAACAAAAAAAGAGTTTTGACAGTTGTGTGTGTAAATGACATCTGCAACCACATCTCAGTGGGAATCCACACCTGCCTCTGTGGTTGCACTGATGGCCACTGCGAGGCTGCTTACTCATGCGTAGGTGGGTGCACACGCCCACACATCCACCTCAGGCGTGCAGCAGCGCAGGCACTCCTCGCTGCACAACTTACAAAAGCTTCCACCGAGGTAATCCATTTTAGTTATTTTTGACATCTGGATATTCACGACTCATCTCATGAGCTGAGAGAATGAGATGATTACTTTCTTCCTTTCCTCCACACCTGTCCTAGAAAATAATGCTCCAATTAGGCTGCTAGTGCCGGAATTATACCCACCTTTCCCGGAGGTCCCTTCAGTCCTGTGTGCGTATTGCATAACTGTTTTGCATGTTTTACTCTGGTGGTTCCTTGCTTTTCTCAAGGACAATTTCTGTTTGTATTGTGGATTTTTCTGTTCTTTTTAGAGAAAAAAAAAAGTAATAACGAGCAGCAGGGAGAGGGATGAGGGCTGCCAGCTTCTTCATGAGCGACTGGGATTGAAAATATTTGTCTTCGACGCCAGAAAACACAGACATTGTGTGTCTGCCTCCAACCTTAAGCTGCATTCACACTGAACACAATTTGCGTGTCAGGAGCAGCCAGTTTAAATGTTAAGTCAATAGTACATGTCATCTGTGGTACTGCAGCACGATTTAAATGTCCAATCAACCAATCAGTGACTTTGCCATGGGCATGTGACTCCATCAGCAGGTAGAACACATGCAATGGTCAATGTGATCAATCCGATGGTTCTCATCCTGAACTTCCATCTATCCATCAATTCTTTTAACCCACTGTATCCCTTTCGGGGCAAGGGTGTTGCCAGAGCCTGTCCTGGCTACTGTTGGGCGAAGGCAGGTTTCTCTTCTTTGCTGGACAGGTTTCTAGTTGGTAGCAGGGCCCACGTGGATGGAGCGAGCAATGGCGGCCACCGGGAGGCGAGTTTGCCGGCAGACAGAGAGCCACTGTGCCATGCAGGAGGCAGCCTGTTTGGGCCTCCTGAACTTCCAGAAATTATTCTTATTTATCCATTCATTCATCTTCTTAACCTATTTTGTCCCTTTCAGAGTCACAGGGCTGCCGGAGCCTATTCCGGCCACTCATGGGCAAAGGCAGGGGACATCCTGGACAGGTCGCCAGTCTGTTGCAGTGCCACACATGACACACCCATGCACACTCACATTCACACCTAGGGACAATTTTGATTAACCAATTAACCTCTGAAGCATGTTCACGGAGACCTCCGAGAAAACCCACACATGCATGAAGAGAACATCCAAACTTCACACAGGAAGGTCCGCTATTGGTGTTTTGTTCCAGATCCCCCAGCCAGAAAATTATAAGTAAACAGGCACTTAATAATATTCGCAAAAATATTGAAAGCACATTTAAAATATCATCTCGCTCTATGCTGAAAGCTTTGTTTGTTTACAATAGAACTCGATATTTCTTCTTCGACAACCGTTTCCGGTATTTTAGATACTAGTTCTGCCCATGTCAAAATGATTTATTCCGATCAAAACTGTGGCATATGCAAACATTTGTTATAACCTGACGACGTTTTTCTGCCAATGTACACAGTTCAATTCTAATCCAATCTTTGATCAGATCAAAGACATTTTGCACATGTAACCGCAGCTCCTGTTATAGAACATTTGTTGGGTGAAGGTTTATAAAGATCCCTGCTCACCTAATGTTAGAAGTCAGAACTCTGTCTCCTCCTCTGGTATACGGCAGGGGCATCCCAAGAGTTCCAGCCATACTAAAACTCCCAGCAACCCCTAGCGCACACTTCCTGGAAGCCGCACACCTGACTCTCGTTCATTCATCGAACACAGAATTCTCAAGCTCTGCACTAAGTGAAACTGAGTGCGAAGTATTGTTTGTGCCACCTTGCCTTCATTATCGAGCGTTATACTGTATTTGGACCTGATCTTCTGTTTCCTGACCCTGTACCTCACTCTGTTTGCCTGCCGCCTGCCCAGACTCTCGCCCAGAGTTTCACTACCCTGTCTCTCCTCGAATAATCTTATACTGTTATCAACTGCCTGACCCTGATTTACCTTTGTGGACTTTTAGCTGAGCTAATAAACCTACTGCATTTGGATCCAGGCATCCCCTTGTTCTTGTGACAGGAAAGGCAGTTTGACAGGAGAGGTGGAGTTGTTGCCGGCTCAATACGAGGACCTGCGAGAGGCCTTTAATAAGCAGTGTGCCAAACAGCTCCCTCCACACCGGTCTTATCCCCACCCGATGACGGGTGTTCCCACTTTCTCAACATGAGTCTGATGCCATGCAGGCCTATATCCTATAGGAGTTAGCAAAGGGGCTCATCCGAACATCTACTTTTCCAGCCTCAGCCGGTTTCTTCTTTGTCAAGAAGAAAAATGGTGGTCTGAGGCTGTGTATCCACTACCGCAGCCTTAATGACGTGACTGTTAAATACCGTTAACTCCTGCCTCTGGTTCCTGCAGCTCTGGATCAGCTCCGCACAGCACACTTCTTCCCAAAACTGGACTGTTGAGTGCCTAGAACCTCATCCACATTTGAGCATGAAATGAATGGAAGACCACCTTTTCAACCAACTCAGGACATTACAAGAATCTGGTCATGCCCTTTGGTTTCTGTAATGCCCCCTCTGTGTTCCAGGCGTTTGTTAACGATGTCTGCTGCAACACTTCGTAGTCGTCTACATCAACAGCATCCTGATCTACTCAGGCACATTGGAGGAACATGTTGCGCATGCCCGGCGGCTGAGTTTTACAAGACCTCAGTTTCTTTTCTTGGTTAGGTGATCAGTGCTGGGGGCGTGGCGATTGACCAGGGCAAGATGGAGGCGGTGCTGCAGTGGCCTCAGCCGACCACAGTGAAGGAGCTGCAGCGGTTCCTCGGGTTTGCAAATTTCTACCGTAGTTTAATTAGCGGCTTCAGCATGCTAAAGGGCTCTCCCAAACACCTGCTCTGGACTCTGGCAGCCACGGAGGCATTCCAGATGCTGAAACAGCACTTTACCCAGGCGTCCATCCAATTTATGGTGAAGGTGGACGCCTGTAACACAGGGGTCGGAGCCGTTCTCTCACAGCGTTATGGTCAGTCAGCCAAGATGTTCCCGTGCACCTAGTTCTCCCGGAAACCTAACACCACAGGACGGAACTATGACGTCGGCGAGCGGGAACTGCTGGCCTTGAAGGAGGCATTTTCTCAGAATGGAGGCGTTGGCTTTAAGGGTCTGCTCAACCCTTTTTGTTCCTGACTAACCAAAAAGTAACCTTGAATATATTAAATCCGCCAAGCGGTTGAACCCACAAAAAGCATGTTGGCTCTATTCTTCTTACGCTTTCAGCTTTAGATGACCTATAACCCAGGCTCCAAGAACGGAAAAGAAGATGCTTTCTCATCTATACGAAACCTCTGAGGAGCAACCAGTCGCACCTGAACACTTCTTGCTTTCATTGCTGATCATGGTACCTGTACAGTGGGACATAATGACAAAGTTGGCGGAACAAAACACAACTGAGGCTCCACCTCCATCCTGTCCAGCTGAAAAGGTGAACGTCCCATCGGCAACAGGTTCTCAACCTTGTGCATGACTTTTTGCAGCCGGACAACAAGGTATGGCCAGCACACAAGCATTAACAACAAACTCTTTCTTTTGGCCCACACTGCAGGCTGATGTAGTCTAGTACGTGACCCGATGTGTATCCTGCCAAATGGCTAAGGCGCCTCGACAGCCTCCAGATGGACTCCTGCATCAACTGCCCATACCACGACGTCCCTGGTTGCACATTGCTGTGGACTTCATCACAGATCTACCCCGTTCAAGAGGTACCACTTTGCCTAAGCTTCCCACAGCACTGGAAACAGCAGAAAGACTGATAGACCACATGTTCGGGCACTATAGTCTCCTGGAGGACATCATGTCAGACTGTGGACCCCAGTTCACCTCATGTGTTAGGCACGAGATGGGCAAAGGTCAGGGCATTTATGTAGGTCTCAGCTCCAGCTACCATCCTCAGTCTAACGGCCAAGTAGAGCGCCTGAACCAGGAAATCATGCGGTTCCTCCACACGTGTTTTAGTCATCATCAGGAGGATTAGAGCCAATTCTTGGTTTGGGCCAAATACGCCCACAACTCCCTTAAGAAGGCGTCCATAGGGTTCTCTCCTTTTCAGTGTGTGCTGGGGGTGCAACCCCCGTTCTTTCCCTGGGCAGGAGAACGCACAGAGTTACCAGCTGTGGACGAGTGGTTCCGCCACTGTGGGGAGACGTGGGAGGCAGCTCATGTGCAGCTCCGACAGGCCGTCCGCTGGACCCAAGAGCAGGCCAACTGGCGCAGACAGGAAGGTCCTGATCTGGCCAAGCCAGTGGATATGGCTCCCCTGCAAGGAACTCAGTCCCAGGTACATGGGGCCGTTCAAAAAAAAAAAAAATCACCCCTCTGTCTTTTCATCTTTAGTTGCCTCCTGAATACTGCATCTCACCCACCTTCCACGTCTCATTGCTGAAACCAGCCGGTGGACTCCTGGATGGGGGTTCATGGTCAGAACCCGCTAACGTTAGCATGCCCCTCTTGATGGCGGATGGGGAGGTGGCCTATGTTGTCAGGGAGATTCTGGAATCCAGGCGCCCGAAAGGCGTTGGCTTCAATATCTGGTGGAATGGGAGGGGTACGGCCCAGAGGAACACTCCTGGAGGGAGGGCCCCTCGTTTCTGGAGCCGATCGCAGGAGGGGGGCTCTGTCAGAAGTCAGAACTCTGTCTCCTCCTCTGGCCACCGGCAAGAGCCGTCCCCAGAGTTTTAGCCATACTACAACTCCAGGCAACCCCCACTGCACACTTCCTGGAAGCCGCACACCTGACTCTAATTCATTCATCAACCACAGCATACTCAAGCTCTGCACTAAATGAAGCTCAGTGCGAAATGTTTGTTTGTGCCACTCTGCCTTCATTACCAAACTTTGTAACTTATATATGAGATACATTTGCAGTGTTTCACACAGTGATCATAAAATAAAATTAATTTTACCATTTTATTACAATGAAAGGCGTATCCATATTCAGGGAGAGTTTTTTCTGAGTCATACTCTCAGGAAAAAAAAACGTGTTTCAGTAAAATATCACGATATGTATACATATTTTATCGCCAGACTTGCCAATACATACCCCTAGGGTTAAGTACATCATTTGATTGACACGTCATTGCACATGCGTGTTTAATTTCACACATTCTTAGCACACATTCTTTCTAACGTTGGAAAGCTGCTACCTGTACCTGTGCTGTGACCTTCAGTCATGAGCGACTGTTCATTCAAACAGAAGTTGGTGTTTGGCTTCTCTGGAATCTCTACCAATGCCCTTCTGTGTGTTGCTCATGTATTGATCCATGTGCCTGCTTATGCCACTGTGATTGTTACTGGATTCTGTTCAGGGAGGTTGCTTTGTTCTTTCCTCAGAGAAACCAGCCATTGAGTATTGCTGTTATGAGCTGCGTTTTTCTCCCATTACTTTTCCAGTCCTGTTCAGTTTCCACCCTAGGTCTGCTCTGGTGTTTTGACCCTGCCACTGAGCGTAAATTTTCACAGGTTGAGTTGCGAAAAACCTGTTTATCTGTCCAGCTTGATTGTCTCATGTGTACCTCTTTAGGCGGCTGCTCAAGGCCATGAGCCTTTGTTTGGCAGTTTCCAGTGCTTCAGGTATGGGTACCTGGTTGTATCTCTGAGGTACTTGCTTTTTTATTGCACATCTTTGGGCTTTTGGTAGCTGACTCACATCCCTCTGTCAGCTTCCCAAGTTCAGGTTGGGAGTGTGGTATACAGTGATCCCTTGCTATATCACGGTTTACTTTTCATGGTTTCGCTACTTCACGGATTTGGATTGTGCATTGTGTTCTGCATTCTGATTGGCTAAAAAGTCACACAGCGAGTAGCTCAAGAATGGGACCCTTTGATGAGCCGTTCATTACAGTTCTCCAACATAATCGATGGGGGCATGTCGGTGTATAAGAATCTTTAGCAAAGAAGAAAAAAGAGCGACAACAACTGCCTATCACTATGTTCCTCTCCCGAACAAACACACCTGCAGCTGCACCGCGGGCTTCAAAAGGAAAAAACGCTGCAGAGGATGCAGCGGCTCAGTACGAAGAGCAGTGAAAAAGAAGACCGGAGTCACTATCTGTCCCACTGTACTTTTTAATTTTTTTCATAATCATTTTAAATTTTCTTCCGTTTAATCCACTCGGGTCGCGGTGGGCGGGGCTAATCTCCGCAATTTAAAGCCTTCTGTTCTTATCGATGATTGAAATTATTATTTGACAGCACACTACAGAAGTTATTTGTTGAAAAAACGTTTCTAAAGTACTTTTATTCTTTAAAAAAACAATTGATTTAGCCTGTTAAATGGTTTGTTCTTTCTTTTCAATGTATAATAGTGTATTTCATTGTATAATAATTGTAAAAAAAATAAAGGTTTCTACTTCACGGGTTTTGCTTATCACGGGTTCTATTTGGAACGTAACCCCCGCGATAATCAAGGGATCACTGTACTTGACCTGGTGTTCTGGCACTCCCGTGGTGTTGCATTTGTGTTGTACCGCTTCAATCTCAAGTTGTGATAGGAGTTGCTGTTTGTGAGTGTTGGAACATTGAGCTACTAGTTGGTTGGCAGTTAGCCTTGATTGTGGGTTTCGAAGCATCCATTCACTCCACATTCTCTGCATGTAGGATTGAGTAGGGTTTACTTGTGTAGTAGCATTCCAACAGGACCTTGTTCTCAGATCTAATCCATTTTTGTCTTGTTCCAGTAGCCCACTTTTTGCTCTGGTTCCCCAGCACCTGACACAGACCTTGTTTGGCCAAGCGACGTCCAAACCAGCATGACATGTGTTTCATTGTCTCTTGTGGGTTATTGGCTTGATGTAATTAAGATAAACATCATAAGCCCATGGAGCTGAAGCGATCGCTTGTAGCTGTGACAGCCAACTGCCCAAGCATGGCTTGCTCGATCCTCTTCCTCTGCTTGCTCGCTATGCTGAGTTACCGTTGTCTCTATCTTGACTTAACATTGAAACTTTACGCCCCTGACGCACCTGAATTGCGTCCGGTGTGAATGCAGCATTAGGGACAGGCATCTATTGGAAACCACTGTTTTTTCCATCACAAACAGAATGGTGATGGCTAATGGGTTCCTTTTGCTGTCAAATTCGGTCAAGAAATGCAGAGAAAAACACCAGATGAACACTTGATGAACACAACATTGTATTATGTTATTATTAGTCAAATGTTTCTGTTCCCTTTAAGCATCAACCTCTGTATCAAAAATCCTCTTTGCCTTAATGTGGATTATTTTCCTGGAGACAAGTGCAGCTTTTCGCCTTTGCTCTATAATTCAGTTCTTACAATTCGCTGCTCGCCTTCTTTGCAGCTTTACCAGGAAATTAGTTTGCTCCTTTTTCTGCAGCCGTCTTCTCAATATCACCCATCTACTTTTGCCATTAATAGAAAAGTTTAGGATCCAGCCCTAAATGCTGTGCATATTCCTCACCAGAATGTTCTTTGGTGGATTCCACCACACGAAATTTAAATCCAATAACCGTCTCCTGGCCATTGCTAACTGATCGCTACTGTGGCTCACAATACCACAGAGACACCCAGCGTCTGTGCGAATGTGCACGGGGTGGGGATTGGGGGGTGGGGATTGGTTGTAAACCTTGTCAATCAACCTCCTCTGTGGCGTTTCTCCTGCACAGAATGCGTTTAGTTTGCCAAATCTGCATGCATTTTTGATTTTGATAAGATCTTGGCTTTCTTTTTATGATACTGGATTAATTATTCTATAAAGGTTAGACCTTAAGAAGTTAGAAAAAGAAAGCCAGAGAGAAAAGTGTAAAAATGTTCATACCTGTCTGGGAAAAGAAGTGTGTAGTGAGGGGTTGTACAATCTAAAAATAAGTGTAACACTATTTCACAGAGTCCCCTATTTTTAGAACATAAAATAAATGAAACACTGTATTAGCTTTTTGATCTTGCAATTAACCAAATTCCTCTGATATGGCAATACAATTTTTAATATATCTTTATCTTCTATTCTTATGAGAATAAACACCTACACGTGCATATACAAGGTCCACACACACCCAGAGCTCTCGTAAGCTGGGGGCCTGAGATGTAGGTTTCATTAGAGGATGTCATCCCTCAAACTCCCCCACAGGGAGCCCAGTCTATTAACCCATATTTATAATTGAATTCTTCTTTTAAACATACATAGCTGACAAAGACGGGAGAAAAGCAGATCAGGCAACTTGGAACGGACAATTTAATTTATTAATAATAGTATTTGTGCATTTACACCGTAAATAGGTGTACAGTAAACCCTTGTTTTTCGCGGGGGTTACGTTCCAAAAAGAACCTGTGATAGGCAAAATCTGTGAAGTAGAAAACTTGATTTTTTTCTTACAATTAATATACAATTAAATACTCTATTATACATTGAAAAGAAAGAACAGACCATTTTACAGGCTCAAGCATTTGTTTCACAAATAAAAGTACTTCAGAAACGTTTTTTTTTCAACAAATAACTTCTGTACTGTACTGTCAAATAATAATTTTATTCATCTATGTGAACAAAAGGCTTCAAATTGCGGAGATTAGCCCGCCCCCCGCGACCCGAGTAATTGGATTAAACGGGAGAAAGTTTAAAATTATTATGAAAAAAATATAAAGCACAGTCGGACAAATAGTGACTCAGGTGTATTTCACTGCTCCTCAGACTGCTGCTGCATCCTGACTCCACTCTGCAGTGTTTTCTTCTTTTGAAGCCCGCGGTGCAGGTGTGTTTGTTCGGGAGAAGAACATAGTAATAGGCAGTTTTTGTTGCTCTATTTTCTATGGGTTTTAGAGAAACTCAAAATTGCAAGAGAATTTGCACGTACGTAATGTTAATTTGGCAAGCTGTTTTACGTACGTGTACATTTTAAACTGCAGCGTTATTGAGGCACAGGTAGAGAAGAAGCAGAGGGACTTTTTAGCCAATCAGAATGCAGAACACAATGCAGGATGCAAATCCGTGAAGTAGCGAAACCGTGAAAAGTAAACCGCATTATAGCAAGGGATCACTGTAATCCCGGTCATGGGTGACAATTAAAAAGCTATATTATATGATAATATGTATACTGATGAGTCAGTTTAATTAAAAGCCTCCCCCTCCTCTGCATCATAAGAAATTCTTGTCTCCTATATTTAAATGGGCAGCATGTTTGAAACAGAGCTAATCTACTTTCCTTTTTGTGTAGGAGCTGAGGTCTTAAAGCCATGAACTCATTAAGAATGAAACAAGCCCAGGGATGAGGCCTCATAATTAAGAGCAGGGGCCCCTTGGAGTGAGCAGCACTTAAATAGAGAACATTGAGGGACAGTTTGATGTTCCAGGGATGGATTAAGACCCGCTTCAATGAAATTGTGTTTTTTGGTGTTCTTACCATTATTCTGTTGATGGACGACATTCATTAAAAAAATATAAAATTCAGCTAAAATTGTATTTCTGAGTATTTCCTGATTCAAATATTTGGGAATCAGAGACGAAAAATTGCAGTATGACGAGTGTATTTTTGGAATATAAAACTGTTACATCACAAAAACAAGCAGGGAGGGAAAAGGGGTTGGGTTTGCTCTGTGCCAACAGTCCCACCTAAAACTAACAAGCTACGTTCACACCACCCTCAGTGACATGCATTCAGGCGAGCACTTTCGAGGAAAAGTCCATGTAAACACACATAAATGCCAGTTTCTGGCTTCTGCGTCTACAACTCTTGTGCTTATGCGTCGATATGCAAGTTTCTAAGAGTGTTTTTTGGCTCTACGTATAAAATGTTCATCCATTGAATGTGCGTTGGAAGGTTAACCTTGTTTACCCCTTGACCAATCAGGGACTCCGATTTGGTAGTGACATATGAATGCCAACCAAGAATGCAAGTGTCATGCTCAATATGAACGTAGCAACAGGCAAAATTCTAACAAACTACTGCCTCTCTGCAGAAGCTTCTGTATATCCATGAAAATGACAGTTTTTTTTTGCCTAAAAACCTAAAGACCTTTGCCCACCCATTGCTATTTCTATGTCACACGTACAAGCTATTTCAAACGACATTTTTACATCTACTACCGATTATGGGTTTATTTGATTTTAGCTAAAATTGGAAAAATCTTATTTAATAGATTACTGGGAACATGTTAAAAATAACTCAACAGATAATAGCAGTGGGTCTTCAAACCCAATTTTTGGGAGCATGTATTTAAAAGTAGAAGCAGAAAGAAAAAAATGCAAATGACAAAATAAAAACACTTTTTTTGCGTTAATACGAAAAGAAAAAGAAAATCTTTGAAAATGTTCAAAAAAGCAAAGATGTCTGGATACAAGAGAAAGAAAAACACAGATTACAGACTTTAACAGGAGTTTGTTCGTGTTTTTAAGTGACGTCAGTGCAAGATTAACCAAAGCAGTCGGGTGAAAGGTGTAGAAAATGACTGTGAGGAAGCCAAGCAGAGAACCATGCTGTTTCACCATATGGGGGGCCACAGACACAACTTTTCAAAACTCTTGAAACACAAATTAATTTCTGTCTTCTGATGCAACTAAGTATTTATGAAATTAACTAGAAAACATTCATTTATTCTTTCATTCATTTTCTTCCGTTCGTTCCCTTTCGGGGTCACAGAGCTGCCTATCCGGGCCACTTATGGGCGTAGGCAGGGGACACCCTGAACAGGTCGCCAGTCTGTCGCAGAATTAGAAAACAATACTTTTGTTGTTGTTTTTTTGCTCTTTGACGATAAACTAGTGTTGTTGTTTGCAAGGAAGCTGACACACAAATAAGAAAAAAAAAAACAATCAACACAGTTCCATAAAAGTGAGTGAACTGCTTACTCTTTTGACACTTTTCATAGCTAAATAACACAAGCTCTTTGACGTACTGTAACTCTTTGACTTTTTACGGAATCAACGTGAATCAGCTGATTCTGAATGATATATCAGCTCTGCCCCGATATGCAAAACATCACTAACGCAAAATGTTTGACAGCGGCACTAAAATGCTTTTCTCCGTGACAGAATTTATTTACGTTAATTGTGTAAAAACTTCTTGTGAAGGAAATTGTTTTATTATTATCATTGTTTAAATGTATTTGTTTAAACGTGTCTTTAAATGTTAACTCAGATTGACCTTTTTACCTCTTCTGAAAACAGTTGTGTGTTTGTTCATCTGCTTCTCATCTCCCACCCAGGATGAGGGGTTTACGACACACTGTCCTGAGCTGATAAGGGATACTGTTTGAAGTTAGAATCCAACCAAATGGGTCATTATACGACACCCCCTAATGAACTTTTCCTCTTTGTCTTGAAAATGTTACCTCCTTCTTGTGTTCTTAATAAAAGGTGCACGAGGAGAGGCAGACCTTTGAGAAGAGAAACGTGGTGGACCTTTTCCAACACATTTGCTCCTCTCCCTCGTGCATGAGAAACTTGATTCTTGTTGTGGTTTGTTGTTTATAATTGTGTTTTTCTTTAATGTCTAGATGCATTTATCTGACATTCTTTGGTCCATTCGAGCCGGATGACAACATATCTGCGTCCTTGGGGGAGGACCATGCCGATTGAAGTCTGTGCACAGCCCGTGAGACTAGGTCTCCGGAAGAAAGTCCGTCGTAGTGAATTCTACGCCGGCCAATCGCCTGGTCTGATCCCTGGGTCCGGATTGACGTTATTCGTTAACCAGTCAGACCACAACGACAAGGCAAGTACAGCGCTTTTTCAGGGGTTCAAGTCCCCGAAGTGGCCCAGAATTCTGAGGGACAGGTTCAAGTCCTGTTGCCTAAAACACGTGTGGGTTTGGAGTCCCGGAAAAGTCCAGAATTCTAAATAAAGGTGTAGGTTCGAGTCCTGCAGCCTAAAACGCGTAAGAGGGTTCAAGTCCCTAAAAGGCCTAGAATGACAACAAAAATAAAATAAAAAAAGTTTTTTTTTGGTGTGAATGTGTGTGCATGTGTGAAAGGAGTGAACTTGTTCGAAGCAGTGAGCAGCTGGAAACCTTGCGGTGTTAACACAAGGCTGCTTGTTGGAGTAGAACAAGATTTCATCTCATTAGGCTTTAGGTGAAAAGAACCCAGAGTCTAAAACGTGTTTTGCTCCTGGGAGGACCCTAAACGTGTGACCGGATCAGACAATAGGTCTGATCTAGAAGCTTGTTGCACGGGGAGTGAAATTCGGTCCTGAGAGAAATTCTCTGTTGGTTCTGATCACGCTCTGTGACTAACGTAATAAAACAAAAAAATTAAAACATGGGGGAATTCAAATAGAAAAGTTGAATTAACATGAGATTAAAAATATATGGAAAGAGGTTCATCCAGGTTCAACTACATTCTTGATAAAATGGGATAAAAACTAGGATTTTAAGGGGACTGTACTGAATTAGTTCAAAGGTTACAAATTAAAAACAAAAGAAAAAATACAAAAGAAACAAAAAAATAGTGAAGAACAAATTTGTGCAAAACTGTGCTTAAATGAAGCAACGAAAAATAAAGAATGGCATTCAGAAAAGTAAAACTAGAGAAGCATGTCTGATTGCTAAAAAAAGGAGGATAAATCAGTTGTGAGACTCAGACCCCTGCAACAGCTGGCTGCAGCAGGCTGCAGACCGAGCAGGAGCAGGATGAAAGGGGGGGAGAGCAGAAACCAGCTGATTTCTCACCTCCTCCCTACCAGGGGACAAATGCTCCTCTGTTGACGGGTTTTTACCCACCAGTGACTGATTTAAATAAACCAGAAAAAGGAAAAATAATGTTAGGAGGAAAAGGGAAAAAAAACTTGAATGGAGTAAAACTATGGGGGTTGGTTTGGAAGAAGCTGGAGAGTCATCTGAACCCAATGATTGAAGTGTCCAATCCTAGAGCTGGAGAAGATGGCCAGAGGCCTACACTTCTTTTGCTTAGCACCTGGACATTAGAGGATGTACGGAAGGCAGTGAGGGGAGTTATCTCTCACGGGCAAATGATGGAAGTTCAGAGAGCTTACCATCTGAATGGCATTGAATGTCAGCAAGCATGTATGACTGCTATGAAAGCAGACTGGGCAAAAGTAAAGGAATCCTATGAATGATGACAATCCACCCAGACCTCTTCCGCATAACAGTCTAAGAGTTAATTCAAAGTCTTACACTTTTAGGACAAAGAATTAGAGAAGCCTTTCCAATGAGACCTGATTATGGAAAGATTGGTCAAACTAAACAAAAAGATGGAGAGTTAGTGTCTGATTTTAGAGTCAGATTTGAAGAAGTTTTAAAGCTAATTGTGGACTCAGAGATAATGATGATGGTCCCTATAGACAGCAGCTGAAACAAGTTTTACTGCAAGCTATGAGACCAGAGATTGCAGACTAGATAAGGACACTTTACATAGATCTACCAACAGGAGCACTACAACAGTTTGTGAATTTTGCTGTTCATGCAGAAAAAATTGATGGTGAATAGAAAGAAATTTAGGAATCAAAGTGTAGATACATTTTGGCAGGAAGAAAGTAGTGATGTGTTTTTTGGAAGGAATGTGAACAGAGGGAGAAATTGTGGTCGTGGAAAAGGAAATTTTAAAGAAAATTTTAGAAGAAGGTCTAGAGGAAGTAGCAACAGAGGGTCAGAGCAGGTTGATGATGGATGTTGGATTTGTGGACAGAGAGATCATTGGCTGAGAGATTGTCCTGAAAGGAAGAAATCAGATTGACTAGATGGTAAGAGAAATGACAAGATAAAAGATGAATCAGAACCAGAAATTCAACCAATTAGTGATGAATTTTTAGATCTCACTGAAAGAGAAACAGTTTTTGTTGATGGGTCAGCAAAGAAAGATGAAACAGGCAGAAACAAAGTGGGTTTTGCTGTTGTAGCTCAAGACAAGGTTCTGAAGGTAGGACCCCTGTGTGGAAATTACTCAGCACAATCAGCAGAGTTGACAGCTTTAACTGAAGCATGCAAACTGTTTAAAGATAAGCCAGTTACAATCTACTGATAGCCAATATGCGTTTGCTACAGTGCATTGGTTTTGTCAACAGTGGAAGAACTGAGGGTTTAAAACATCAACAGGAAAACCAGTAACGCATGTAGACTTACTGAAAGAATTATTGACTGCTGTAATGTTACCATCTAAAGTGGCAATATGTAAATGTGAGGGACACACACAAAGAACAGATCATATTTCTAAAGGGAATGCCTTTGCAGATGCAACAGCAAAGCAAGCTGCAACAAAAGATGTAGAAAAATGCACAAATGAGGATGTGACTGCAGATGCAACCGCTGATGTTTTAAAAGAAATGCAACACAGCGCACTACAACAAGAAAAAGATTTGTGTTTCAAAAAGGGAGCAAAGTTAGAACAAGGTCTTTATATCAGCACAGAAGGAAAACCTATTTTACCAAAATCCATGTACAAATGGGTAGCAATTTTGAGTCATGGGCTTTGCCATGATTCAACAGGGGGGAGGATGAACTTATTAGAGAAATATTAAACAACTTGTGGATTTATGCTCTATAAACTCTATAAAAAAATTTTTTTGTAAACAATGTGTTACATGTATGCATCATAATCCCCAAGGCAATGTTAGACCTAAGAGAGGAAAATTTCCTGAACCACCTTTTCCTTTCCATACAATCCATATGGATTTTATTGAATTGAATAAAAGTAAAGGATTGAAATATTGTTTAGTGATTATTGATGCATTTTCCAAATGGGTTGAAATTTTTCCATGTGCAACACAAGATGCTATTACAGTAGCTAAAGCTATTTGTAAAAGAATAATCCCAACTTTTGGCATACCACAAGTGATAAGAAGTGATAATGGTACACATTTTGTAAATCAAGTGATAGACAAAATGGCTCAACATCTTTGTATTGATTTAAAGAGACATTGTAGTTATCACCCACAGAGTGCAGGATTAGTTGAGAGAACTAATGGCACTATCAAATCAAAGTTAAAGAAATGCATGGAAGAGACAAACAGACAGTGGCCTGACTGCATAGACTTAGTTCAGCTAAGCATGCGTATCACACGCACAGCAGGTCAACCTTTAACGCCTTTTGAAATGTTGTATGGACGTTCTTATAGGTTACCAGACCTTGATCCTACACAGCAACATTCTCCAGATGATGATGCAAATTTAGTGGATTATTTGAGAAAAATGTTTACCACTAAAGATGTACAAAGGACAAATCAAGTGCCAGATTCCTTCTTATCTCCACAGGACACTTCACCAGTGCAGGTTGGTGACTGGGTGTTTGTGGAGGCCATAAAAAGGAAGTGTTGGTCCAGCCCACGGGGGGAAGGGCCATTCCAAGTCCTGCTGACTACACCAACAGCTGTAAAGATTGCTGAAAGGACGTCTTGGATCCACCTGTCACACTGCAAGAAAAAGCATCTGGGTGAGGCTAATTCCAACTGCTAGGTGGGGAAGTCTGACTACAAAGGGAGGCAGCCGTATAGAAGCTGCTTGTCTCAACGTCAGCGAAGCCGAGACATCCACCTAGTCTTAGGGAAGAAAGCACACCAGAACTCTTTTGCACTACACGGATCCTACACTGTTAGAGGACTTGAGGAGGTGATGTGCTAGTAACCTCTCCCTCCCGAAGATAGGTACATATCCACCATGGCGTGTCCAACTGGGCTAAGAGACAGTTTATTTTGTTTACTGTTCCTGCTATTCCTGACAGGAGCAACCACATGGATTTGGTTCTTTTGGAATCATTATCCACCTGCAAGAAGAACCACCAACAAGGAAAAAAACATTTCTCGATGGCTGAGTATTGATGAACATGATGTTTTGAATAGTCCAAAAATGAACATAACTCACCTGTATATGACAAATTCTTGGTATAGGTATGTTATGTTACTGACTGACTAAAGAATAGATCGGATTGCTATGTTTGTTCTGTAATTGAAGCTTCATCCCTACATCCTAATTTGCAGGCAAAGCAATTTTCTGAGTGGAAAAGCGACTGTGTTATTGAATATAGTACCAGAGGGTATATTAGTACTGGAGCCGTCACCACTTCAAATGGTACTCTTGTAAGACCGAGTTGCAAGAGTTTGTATCAGTTTAAAAAACTGAAATTGACAAAATCATTAGCTCCATATGCTTGTGTGGACCCAGGAACTGTGTTTCCACATTGCGTAACTAACAATGGCACAGAGTTTTTAGGAACTTTGCCGACAAAGATGTGTCATGAACTTCTTGTTCCCTTCACAGTCCAGATAATCAATGACAGAGTTTTCCATGGTTATGCTGTTCCCTGCCCCAGAGGACGTTGTGTTGAATCTAATCCAGATTTAATTCCAGGTAACAATGGTACTTATGTGGTTCATCAAATGTTTTGGTTATGTGGGCAGGCCCTCTACCTCAGTCTGCCTAGAGACTGGAGTGGGATTTGTGCTTCTGTAAAGGTCACAGGTCACACTTTCATAGTTTCTGCAGTCCATGAGCCTCACCTGCGCCAAAGACGTAACCTTATTGATGTCAAGCCACATGATTCCATTTGGGGATCAGATGTTCCTGAAGACCATAAACACTGGAATACTGGGGAAAAGGTAACTATGGCATTGTTTCCCTGAGTGGGAAATGCTAAAAACGCTCTCAGAATTGAGACCATTGATTATTGATTAGGTTTATTTTTGAACGCTGAATTAAAGCATTTAAAGTCTATAATGAAGAAATGTCAAGCATGAGACTTAAGGTTCTACAGAACAGATTGGTTTTGGACTTATTGGTTGCTCAGGAGGGATGTGTTTGTAAAATATTAAATGATACCTGTTGTACATTTATTCCTGACAACACAGATGAAGGTCACAGCATCACTGAAGCATTACATCAACTTGAATAGGTTCAACAGGCAATGCAGGATGACAGGAAACCCCAATCTTGGGATTTCTTCTCCTGGTTTGCTTTTGGTTCCTGGTAGCAACTTTTGTTAAAAATAGTGACACCTATTCTTATGGTACTGATCATATGTTGTGTGTTCACTATGTGCATTTTTCCTTGTATTCAATCTATGATTTCTAGAGCAGTGAATGGTTGAGTACAAAGTGTTCTTATGAGTCAAGAATACAACTTGTTATTAAAGGGAGACCAAGATGACTGTAATGATTTTGAAACTGAAATGACTTGAAAAAAAAAAAAAAGAACTTCTCATCTGAGTGTAAATTGAAAGTGTTGTGAAAATGAAGATGTCACAGAAAACTGAAAAGAGATGTGATATTGGATGTGAGATTTTAATATTTATCAATGATAAAAAGGAGGGAGTATGTGAAGGAAATTGTTTTATTATTATCATTGTTTAAATGTATTTGTTTAAACGTGTCTTTAAATGTTAACTCAGATTGACCTTTTTACCTCTTCTGAAAACAGTTGTGTGTTTGTTCATCTGCTTCTCATCTCCCACCCAGGATGAGGGGTTTACGACACACTGTCCTGAGCTGATAAGGGATACTGTTTGAAGTTAGAATCCAACCAAATGGGTCATTATACGACACCCCCTAATGAACTTTTCCTCTTTGTCTTGAAAATGTTACCTCCTTCTTGTGTTCTTAATAAAAGGTGCACGAGGAGAGGCAGACCTTTGAGAAGAGAAACGTGGTGGACCTTTTCCAACACATTTGCTCCTCTCCCTCGTGCATGAGAAACTTGATTCTTGTTGTGGTTTGTTGTTTATAATTGTGTTTTTCTTTAATGTCTAGATGCATTTATCTGACACTTCTCTACTGTGAAGTTGAAGGTTGTTTTCTCCGCTTCAGAACCAGATAGAATTAGCATAATTCCATCTGAATTATGTGCAGTGTTGGTGAGACGTCATTGCCGGGTGAGCATAAACCAGCGCTTGATCGTTTTCTCCTGTTATTCGATTTGCCCAATTGATAATACCTAACTTAATGTTTTCTGGTTTAGTATTTAAATTCTTTAAGTAGCATCTTTAGCATACTAGTGAGTAAACTAATGTGTTATCCGCCTGCTCTCCAAGTTACTCAAAGCTTTCGACGTAATTGCTTCGCATTAGCTAAACACTGCTAGCCTTCGCTTAGCATTTAACATAGATTCTACCTCTTCGGCTTGTCTAAGTTCAAAGTCAAAGTTCAACCAATACTTAATAACATGCTGAACAAATACTCTGTGACTATCTCCCCTAGCTTCAGTCTAGTAAAAACGATCAGTCTGTCTTATGTTAATGAAAACCCTTCAGGAGGACACTTGATATTGTTGCCCCTAGTGAAGGGTAGATGAGGCCTCATGAATTGTTTTGGCACATTGCCCAAAGTGTATTGATACTGTGTCACTTAATACTGACTTCTGCTGGATCAAAAATGTCATTGCAGGGAACCAAGTTACGAAACTGCTAAGATACTTCATTAAATATGCAGTTGTTAAACCACTTCTGAAAAATTCCCAGTTTAGATCCTGGCATTACAGCCGACTATATCAAATCTCCCCTTTATTTCAAAAATCCTAGAAAGGAGTTGGAGTTCAGCAGTTTTACCACCACCTACAGGACATTAGCCACTTTGAAGATTTTCAGTCAGGATTCAGACCACACCACAGCACTGAAAATGCACTGGTTAGAGTAGGGGTGTAAGAAAAAATTCGATTCAGCAAAATATTGCGATAGTTCATCTGGCGATACTTGAATCGATTCAAAATGCTGCCAGGACGATATTTATTTAATTATTTCTGAGCATCCTTCAGTGTCTGACTCTTGTTGTCCACTTCACCCTCCGACCGCTAGTTGGCAGCAGAGCACAGGGAGCCTCTTTGAGCAGCTCCACACCACACAAGACAACAGACCTTTTTCACACTTCTGCATTTTTCAACCGAAAATACGTCAATGAAGTGTAAAAGAACTTCCTGTTAGCATAACGGCAGATATGAAAAATGGCAGAGTCGAAGAGTTGCAAATTTCTGTCGTGTTCCAGGCTGTTCGTCTTCCAACCAAAAACAGCCCTACCTTTCATTTCATTATTTTCCTGTGGATCCAAACCTGAACCCCAAATGGATACAGGCGATCCAAAGAAAGGAAGGGCATAGTTTTAATGTAAATACAGGTAGCACCGTCTGCGTCGGCTGCGTCGTACGTCGCCTGAAGAGTGGTATTGTCCCGAGCCTATTCCCTTGGAACAACTTTACTGCTCCTTTGAGAAGGGAGTCAGTATATGACAGAACCTGAAACGTCAGGCTATGCAGCTATGCTGTGAAGATGCCGACACGGTGGCTAAGCTAAGGCAGTAAAGATGGATCACGACTACGTGACACACCCACCTGCAGGTAAGATTGTTCATAATGTGTTTGGTTAACGTTAGTCAACTATGTGTACCGTTATTGGATAAATGCATTTCTACCTGAACAAATGAATGTTTATAATAAAAACTTTTCACGTTCTCGCCTATTTTAATTACATGTATTTAATTACTTTTGAGTATTTTGTCATTTGTATTTTCCTTAACAGAAATAAATGAAATGTATCTGTAATTAAATACTTAAAATACGTTTTCGAAACATGATTACTGTGTTGTGTTGAAAGGTAACAAAAATATGTTAAGACTGGTTTTTAATTTCTTTATCTTCACAGGTGCTCTGGATGAGGCTTTGGATTACACTCATGACTTAGGAGCCAAATTCCCTTGCTGGAGCCAGGAGACGATGTCATGGCGGACAAAGGGTTCCTCGTTCAAGACCTCCTTACTGACATTAGATCTAAGCCAGGGGTGTCAAACTAATTTTGGTTCGGGGGCCACATTCAACCCATCTGATCTCAAGTCTGCCGAACCAGTAGCGTAAAGGCAAAATAAAGCTTTATTCTTGTTTTTTTACCCAATTGGAAAACATGCCTCAACCAACATGGTAGCCTTATTCTTATTACACATTCATTCACAGAGGCCAATGGATCTTAAATAAAATTAATTTCACTTTAAAAAATATTGGTTTGTTCAATTTTATACAGACTGAATATTTTAAATCTGAACCTGAAGCAATCCTGATAATAAATTCAAAAGGGGCTACAGAAAAAAATGAAACATCTTCCTAAAATGTAAACGTCCAAACGATGTTGAAATTGCACTAAATTAAAATTGCAAACATTTGTGAACGTAAGAGTTTGGAGTTAACTTCCTTTCTCTCCTGAAACTTCACCCGTCCATAGATATCAGGATTCAAATTCTGTGCAGAAAGACATTTACTGTCGTTCAAGTCTGCAAAACACAATGAAATGTCCATTATTATTGTCATATATTACTATAAGAATCTTTTCCTGGTTTCTGCCTGAATTTTGTAGCAACACCTGCCTTCTTCCTGACCTTTGATGCAGCGCCATCAGTGACCAAAATTACTTCATGTGACCAGCTCACTCCAACATTGTCCAGCGCAGTAACTAGGGAGCTGACTATGTCATCAGTTGTTGCTATGTCCATCAACTCCAGAAACTCCACTGTGATGGTCTCTTCATCACCTCTAATAAACATGCACAGCTGTACATATCTTTGATGTTGGTGCTTTCATCAATAGTGACTGAAAATACAATAAATGACTGGATTACTTCATATGGCTGCCCATGTTTCCTCAGAGATGTTGAATCTGATCATAATTCTTGACTTGGCTTTTCTTTGATTTTTCTTAACTGCAAATGGTGAAACTTTTTCTTTGTGGAGAGTCTCATAGTGGTGCTGAATGTTATATTCCTGGAGAACCTGTTGATGACATACCAAGCATGCAGGTTTGCATTCAGCTCCGTGAACAAATAAAACGCTTTCCATTTTCCTGGAAAGCTCAGGACTTCACTTCAACCTTTTTTTTCTTTTTGACAACATTTTGGTCATTAGGGTGTCACTACTGATCATCTTTCAGTGATGAAGCTCACAGGGAACCAGACTACTGCCTACCCAGACACAGAGCTGTTAGGTTTCGTTTTTGGCACATGCAGAGTTATGTTGTTTCACCTGTTAAGCTTTTTCTTTGCGCCCCCTAGTGGCGGAATTGCACATTTCAGTTATTTCTTTAAAAAATCATAACTCGCCACAGGAATGGACTAGAAACTTGCTTTCTTTTGTAAACATACCTATGATTTTTACCCTTCATGTGTGGGCCGGGCTAAACCACCTGGCGGGCCGGATACGGCCCGCGGGCCGTATGTTTGACACCCCTGATCTAAGCTCATCATTCCACCACAACCCTGGCCGCCCTGAGAGGACCAGGCGGGTGAAGACCGGCCGCCCCTCCCCGACCCCACCCATGTATGGAGGTGTGGGTGTGCTGTATGTGTGCTGCAGGTAAAATAGGAGGTCTCCAGTGTGGGGGGCCCCACCGCTGCCAAGCCGCAGAGCCCCCCCCACTCCGGGGGCCCTCTGTGAGTGGTGTGTATTTGGTGTGTTTGCGCTGGTAACATGCAGTGTGTGTGTCTAAAGTGGAAGTTAAAATTGTTGGGGGGACCAGTGAAAGATGAGCACGGATGTTTCACCGTGCCCCCCTCCACCAGACCCTCCCCACAAGGCCCTACATGAATCAGGGTGTATAGTATGCAAGTAAAAGCGGATGGAGGGCGGGCGCTGACGCAACCCCAGAGAGAGACACCCCCAGTGAGCCCTGCCAGCATACCCCACCCATCCAGTTTCCGGAGCCCTATGTGCCTGTATGCAACATTTGTTTGGGTGAGAACGGGGAAGATCAGGCGGATGGGCACAACCGGGGGAAGAGGGCTCCCCCGAGCGACCGGCCCCCCACTCGGCCGCGGTAGGCGCCCCCCCTCCCAGGGCGGCCAAGCAGTCAGGACGCGGCAAGCCAGCCGCAGATAGAGGCCAGAGCCTCGTAGCGCTGAGAGACAGCCAGCAAGAAAGGGGCCCGGTGCCAAAACGGAGGGGCAGGAGGTCCAGCCCCACCATTCATGCCCTGACCTCCCTAAGGACTAGCACCCCCCCCTAAAAATAAAAATAAAAATGGAGAACCCAAAATAGATTAAAAAATAAAAATAAATAAAGAAAGAAATAATTATAAATAATACTAATACTGCTACTACTAATAATAAAAAAAGAAATATAATGAAATAAATAAATACATTCAAAGAAAATAATAATATTTTTTTTATAAATAAATTAAAAAAAATAATAATATTAATAATAATAATAAAATAAACCCACCCAAGTGAACCCCTTAACCCCTGCTGTGAATGCAACGTCGACCCCTGGGAGGCCAGGCCATGCGCCAACTACTGGCCACGGGCAAAACACCGGCCGTGGGCAGACGACCCCAGGCCCCAGAACCCCTTTGCGATACATACAGTGGTGAGAACCATATAAGCCTTGTTAGATTCTATGTTGATGTTATTCAGGTCATCTAGTAAGCAGGATTTGGGGCATGCAGGAATCTTATGATTAAACCAGATTGATAACTCCTCACAGACCTTGCGCCAGAATGATTGGACAGGTGGACCACAGGGCATGCAAATAGTCGTCTCTTTTGTTACCTGTGCACTGTGTGCATACAGCAGACCGATTGATACCCATTTTAAATAACCTCTGTCCGGTGTAGTGAATTCTGTGGAGAATCTTGAATAAGTTGGAGATTAGGACTTTTGGTCATATTAAAGGCATTCAAACAGATCTGTAGCCAAAATTGATCACTAGAATTCAATGATAGCTCAGACTTCCATTTTGTCATGGGTAAGTAAATTGTTTCATCTATGTCAGATATCAACTTGTAAATTATGGAGGTGAGCTTGGGATTTTTAAGGTCAATGAAATGTGTTACTGTAAGGGGAAGGTCTAGGTCTATTTGGGTCAGGCAGTATTTAGTGCTTATAGCTGATTTAAGTTGCTGATATTCTAGAAAGTTGTTTATACTAATTCCATGGATTGAGGATAACGTTGAGAGGGACATAAATGTTCTATTCTGAATTATATGCTGGAACTGCTGGATTCCTTATTTTCTTCCATGAAGCAAAATGAATCATGTTTTTTTAATTAAAATGTCAGGGTTATTCCAAATGGGGGTGAGTTTACATGGAAATAATGTGAGGTTGTTTTTTTTATTTTTATTTTTTTATTTATTTTTTTAACTTGTCCTGTCCAACAGCTGGGCAGACAGATGAGAGCTGAAGGCCTCTTGTGTTGGACATATTTTACTTTAACAACAGGGGTTATAAATCTTCGGACAGACTAGAGGTATGTCTGAATAAACCCCTTTTGTAATTGAGGCCAAACTTTATTCATTTCAATCATATTTGAAAATCTTTTGTGTATGACCGGACGGAAAAGGAGAGGAGGGAAGAAGAGAGAGGGATGTTAGAGAGGGGTGGGGGATAGGAGGGGTGATAATAGGAGGGGGGGTAAAACCATGAAGCAGCATAAAGCAACAAGTTGCTGGATGTTTATCATTACGGTAAGGTTCAGATGTATTACAAATCTCGAAGGGCAGGGCCTGTTCACACACACACACAAATGTTATAAACACACCTGCTAATGTCCACGTCAACATGTACACAAAACAGATAGTGTTCACACTTGTATACTTATGCTTTCAAACCAACTAGTGTGAAATATTTCATTCATTCAATCACGCAAACTATTAGTGCAAAGGTGAGCCTGTGCTCAATTGAGTGTTTATGTTCTTCTAAAATGGATGGTGGAATGTGAAAAGAAGGAGGGAGAGTGTCCAGCCATCCCCACACCAAGACCACCGCCGCAGCAGCTGCGATAGCCAGAACCCCCAAACACCACACGGCAGCAGGCAGAGAACAAACGTCCACCGGGCGATCACATCCACCACCCAGGCCAGGGCCAGCAGGACCGCCGTGAGGCCCTCAGAGCCGGAGAGCAGGGAGGCATGGGGGGAAAGAGAGCGCCGCCCCAGCCCAACCAGGAGAGCAGCCCCCCCCCGCCACGGCGGGAGGGCCCAACGCAGGTCCCCACCCGAAAGGGGAAGCCCACAGCCCCAGACGAGCACCCCATCACCCCCCCAGGAGTTCTGGGCATCCCCCAACCCCAGGTACAAGCCAGGACCCCCCCAAGGGAGACCCGCTCCGCGCTCCAGGCAGCCACCCACCCGGCCCACGGTTGGTCCAGAAAGGAGCAAGGCAGGGGCCAGCCAGGAGGGGGGTACCCCGGGGAAAAGGGGGGCCCACGAGGGGTGTTTTTTTTTTTAAGAAAATCCCACCAGGCTGTTAGAGATGAGCTGAACCAAGTAGTTGGAGGTTTAGAAGGAATCATTGAAAACAGGTAGTTCATTTTGGGGAGAATCGTCATTTTTATGGTTGCAACTCTCCCTATTAGAGAAATGGGTAGAGTTTTCCATCTAGTAGATCAGCCTCGGTTGTTTTAAGGAGTTGGGTGTGGTTTAGCTTGAATAAATCAGAAAGCCTAGAGGAAATATTTACACTTAAGTACTTTATGTTGCCTGTTTGTAGTTTAATATATAACGGATTTAGATAATTGCAATTAATTGGTAGAATTGTGCTTTTAGACCAGTTTATGGAGTATTCTGAAACTGAGGAAAATCTATTAATTGGGGAGCTGATTTGGCAGATAGAAGATTGTGAATTTGGAGTAAATAGTAAAACATCATCTGCATATAGACTTATTTTGTGTTCTAGATTTTTGGTTTGAATGCCTTCAATGTCTCGACTTTGCCTAATTGCAGCAGCTAGAGGTTCAATAAATAGTGCAAATATAGACGGAGATAGTGGACAGCCTTGTCTGGTTCCTCTTTGTAAATTGAAGCTTGGAGATGTTTGATCATTGGTTATGACACGAGCATTAGGAGAGGCATATAATATTTTAATCCAGTTAATAAACGATTTTCCAAAGCCAAATTTGTTCAGGGTGGGTATTAAAAATTTCCAGTTGACCCGATCAAATGCCTTTTCTGCAAAATAGCTGCTTCTCGGTTGTTAATAGTTGTATAATCTATGAGGTTGATTAATCTGCACATGTTGGTACATGAATGTCTACCCTTTATAAAGCCGGTTTGGTCAGGATGTATTAGAGAAGGAACTACCTTCTCCAGCCTTCCTGCCAAAGCAAAGCAGATTATTTTAAGATCTGCATTAATGAGCGATAAGGGTCGATAGCTGGATGGTGATGTGGGATCTTTCCCAGGTTTCAGAAGTGAGATAATATTAGCAGAGTTCATATTTGGAGGTAGATAATTGTTATCCTTAATTTCTATTGTCATTCTGAGTAAAATGGGAGCCAAAATTTGCCAAAACTCTTTATAAAATTCTGCTGGGAAGCCGTCTGGTCCTTGGGCTTTTTTATTAGGCATGTTGGTTAATGTTTTATGTAGCTCTTCTTCAGTAAGAGGGGACTCCAGGGCTGTAATTTGTTCCTCTGTTGGTCTAGGCAAATCTATGCCATTGAGAAAACTATTGATGTTATTGTCAGAAGGATCAATTTGGGATGAGTAGAGGGATTAGAAAAAGTTTAAAGAAAAATAATTTATTGCGGCTGGATCATGTGTTGCGTTTCCTGTTAGGTCTATGACTGATGAAATTGTTGTCTTCTCTTTGTTTATTTTGAGTTGATTTGCCAAAAATTTCCCAGATTTATTACTGTGATCAAACCTCTCCAAATGTAGTCTCTGTAATAAAAACTGTGTTCTTTGATTAGTTATATCATTTAATTCGATTCTAACTTTCCTTATTTGTTGTAGAGTTTCTTCATCCGGAGAGTTGCTGTATGTTTCCTCTAACAGTCTGATTTTTTGCTCTAAATCCACTAGTTTAGAGTTTTCTTTTCTTTTTTTGTGGGATGAGAAGGTGATTATTTTGCCTCTCATGACTGCTTTCCCGGCTTCCATAAAAGGCATGAAGAAATACCTGGGTGGTCATTATTTTGAAGATATGAGGACCATTCTTTAGCAAAGAAGTCGATAACGCAAGCTGCTGAGGAGACTGGTGGTGATATTACCTAAAGTGGAGAACCTTTATGCCCCTTGAGTTATGCCCAGTGTGTCACATATAGGCATAAACTGACACCTGTGCAGAGAGTGTAAAGAGTGTGGATACATATCTGATTTAGTAGAGCCAGGGAGTGACTTTTGGGTCGCGGTGGAGCCATCCGTTCACATAGAGTCGGTCTACAGAGATGACAGCGCGGGCCCTTTCACTCAGAAACTTCTTTCTGATGGGGAACAGGATCCTACGACGCTCCATGATTTTTTTGGGGAACTGATCATCCATCCTGAAGTTGGTCCCCCGGAGCTCCCTGCCACGGCGCCTCACCTCTTCCTTCTCTTTGTGCAGCACGAACTTGGCCACGGGTCTGGGCCTGCGATTCCCAGGTCTCGCTGCTCCCATGCGATGCACACGGTGAAAGTTTATGGATTTAACTTTTTCCTCTGGAAGCTTTCTCTGGGTTTGAATAAAGTTTTAAATTTTTTCCTCGGCGTTTTTCTTCTGCGTTTCTGGTATTTCCATGACCAACAGCTTATCTCTCATGGATCTTGATTGAAGATCCAGAATGGACTCTTTGATCTTCTTATTTTCCTCAGAGAGTCGGCTCATTCCATCAGAAAGAAAACTTGGTTGATTGTGGTGCTTTTTAGCAGCTCAGATAAATACGGGTGAAGCACGGCAGCGGCTAATAGGGTAATGCGCTTAGCATCGGCTAAAATGCTATCGGCAAAGCGGGGTAAAGTTCTGCAGAACCTCCCAGCAATAGATTCTAGTTTAGCGACCTGATGGACCACAGTGATGTGTACAACGCTTTGGAAAAAGTCCGACATCGTGGCGATGAGCGTTACTAGTTTACTTCTGCGTGTGAGAAGTGTGGCTGCAAAGGTGCAGCAGAACAGACTGATATGTAAACAAAGTACCTTTGCCACATTAAATCAACTTTCCTTAGTTCTGTCATGCTGCCTCATTATTACACTTTTTTGTTTCTGGAAAGAATCAGTGTGTACCCCCCCCCCCCCCCCCCCCTTATTTTTGAAGCACCATTCAGGCTCCTG
The DNA here is from genome assembly GCF_053564925.1 of Oryzias latipes. Lineage (NCBI taxonomy): Eukaryota > Metazoa > Chordata > Actinopteri > Beloniformes > Adrianichthyidae > Oryzias > Oryzias latipes. Next base: position 9,797,576 of record NC_136244.1, read on the forward strand.
AACCGTTTCAAAGTACTGGAGAATCTACATTAAGCAATGTTGAAAATAAAAAGCCTTTTTTATTTTGTTGTGGAAATCAGACAATGTTGACTGTTCTCTTTCTAAATTTTAACTTAAGCACTATGAATTTGCTTTGGTAAACGCAACTTATATATAAAATACAGTTGCAATGCTTAACATTGTGATCATTAAATAAGTAATTTGAATTTGACCATTTTATTACAGTGGAAGACAATGAAATTCAGGTAGAGTTTTTTCAAAGTCATATTTAAAAAAAAAAAGAAAGAAAATATGTTTCGGTAAAATATCGGGATACGTATCGAATCACCAGACTCTTGCCAATACACACCTCTCTATTGACTTGTTATTGGCCTTAGAAAAGGGACTGTTCTCTATTCTAGACCTCAGTGCAGCCTTTGACACTATCAACCACAGCATTTTACTCCAGAGCCTAGAGCATAACAAAGAGATCAGAGGATCTGCCCTCCAATGATTTGAATCCTATTTACCTGATAGGTAGCAGTTTGTTAAGGTAAAAGGACAATCCTGTCATTGCACTTAAGTTAGCTAGATTATCACAAGGCTCAGTTCTAGGACCCATGGTTGTGCTTTATATGCTACCCTTAGCGTTATTTTCACTGTTATGTGGATGATACGCAGTTGTATTTATCAAATACACCTGATCAGATTGACCACTTGGCATTAAATGGCAATACACTCTCATCTTCACGTAGAGCAGGGGTGTCAAACATATGGCCCACATGCTGCATCTGGCCCACCAGATGGTTCAATCTGACCCAGTCATGAAGAAAGCAGTTGACCCTTTAAAGAGACCATCACAGCGGAGTTTCTTTAGTTGATGGACACAACAGCTGTTGACATAGTCAGCTCTCTTGTTACTGTGCCAGACTATGTTGAAGTGAACTGGTCACGTGATATCAGTCTGGACACTATTGGCACCCCATAAAAGATAAGGAATAAGGCAGGTGTTGCCACAAAATTCGGGCAGCAAACCAGGAAAAGACTTTTGGACATTTCATTGTGTTTTGCACACTTGAATGATATTAAATGTGTTTCTGAACAGGATTTGAATCCTGATATTGATGGCCTGGTGAAGTTTCAGGAGAGAAGGGGAGGTTGTCTCCAAATTCTTGTTCACAAATGTTTGCAAGTTTAATTTAGTTGAATTTTTCTTTGATTTGCACATTTAAATTTTAGGCAGGCGTTTCCTTTTTTTACGTAGCCCCTCTTGAGTTTATTATCGGAATTGCTTGAGTGTCAAGATGTAAAATATTAAGTCTGCATAAAATTGAGTAAACCATTTTTTTAAGTGAAATACATTTTATTTGAGATCCATTGGCCTCTGTGAATGAATATGTAATAATAAGTGATTAGGGTACCATGTTGGTTGAGGCATTTTTTCCAAATGAGTAAAAAAAAAAGGTGATTTTTGCTTTTATGTTACTGGTCCGGCCTATTTGGGATCAGACAGACTGTTTTTGTAAAAATCAAGACTTGGATGACAATTACCTCCTCCTAAACCCAGAAAACTGAGGTCATTATACTTTGTCCTAAAAACTTAGGAGATTATCTGATCAGATAGTCTCTCTGAATGGCGTAAATGGTCTCCAGCATTATCTATTCCATCCAATTCCACGGATAGAAACCTAGGGCTTTTATTTCATTAGGATTATCATTTAAGGCCCACATATCAAAAGATTGTGTAAATGACTTTTTTCACCTGAACAATATAAATAAGATCAGAAATGTATTACCTGTGAGTGGTGCTGGAAAAGTTAGTTTCACTTCATTGGCTCCCAATTAAATTTAGAATCAAATTCAAAATCCTCCTGCTAACTTACAAGGACTTTAATGGAATAACTCCATCCTAAATTAAAGATATCATAGTGCCTTACCAACCAAAAGGAAACACTTTGCTCAAAATGCAGGACTGGATTCCAGATTCCATGTGGATCGTCCATGTTCCTGTCCTTGGCCATGTACCTTGACTCTGCTGGCTCATCTAGCGCCCCTAGCTGGCCCCCAGTTACATTTGAATGAAGCCCATCTGTTACACCACATGTCAAACTCAAGGCCTGGGGACCAAATGTGGCCCTCCATGTCCTTTTATGTGACCCGCGAGAGCATAAAAGTTTTTAATGGACGGAACCATGGACAAAAATTGGTGTGTATTTATTCATATCTAGGGGGAATCGGACTTGAAATATTGGATTGAGCAACTATAAATTAGGACCTAAACTTCTTCTTCCACTTTCGGCTCCTCCCATCAGGGGTCGCCACAGCGAACAAGTCGCATGGTAAATTTGGCAATGTTTTACACCGGATGCCCTTCCTGACGCAACCTTCTCAAGCCGGGCTTGGAACCGGCACAGAGGTAGAGAAGGGAACAGGGAGCAGCCCGGAGTCGAACCCTGGTTTCACGGACGGAAGGCGCCGCAAACCAGCACGAGCTAAACCGGCTCCCAAAACACTGTCCATATAACCTACCCTGACAGAATCAAATTTAAAAGGATTTATGTTGAGTAACAAGCAAACGTGTGTTTTTTTTATGCAACTGCAATTGTCACTTTAAAATGTTATAACAAATAAATAATGAGTTATTTAACATTAAGGAGTAGTTACATTTATTTTTTATTACATTTAGTTAAATGTATAAGTCATATCTGGCCCTTTGAGGACAACCACTATGCTAATGTGGCCCTCAGAGACTTTGATGTTTGCTAATTCATTTTTACACAATAGATACTTGTAAAGTTGTTGAAAGCAAACAACTCTGCCCAGGTGCCAATAAACGTACTGTTTTCTTCCGGAACTTCATTTTTCTCAAGATCTCCATCGTTGTTTAACCTGGGTCGTAACATTGTTGGGATTACACGCCAGCGGGAGTCTTGGCGGTGACGCAGCTTGATAGTCACATAGACCTTTACTTAGAAAATGTCTGTATTTACATTTTTTAAACCCAATACTCAGTCCGTTTGTTTTTGTTTTATATGGGTTCACAGGGGTGCCGCTCCAAGGATGAGGAGCTCACCTGGTTCAGACCCGCTCCTGGTTCTGCCCACTCACAAAAATACAACAGCTGGTCGGCAGACGACCCGGAGAGGTTCTGCATGATGAGGTTTTATTCACTTCTCATTCAACAGGTAGTGTCTTTAGAAGAACTTTCCATCCCATAACAGACTCTGGTCAGCGTTCATAGCCGCAGACACATCCTCCCCGTGCGTTCACGCTTCTCTCTCGCACTACCGGACAGTGTTAACACGACAAAACCAGAGCCGCAGGTTGCCGAACACTGAGCTAGCTCTTTAACAGCCATATCTCATATCTGTCCTCGGAGAGGATCCCCCCTTCATGTGGAAATCCTTGAGGTTTCTTCTATATTCTCGTAATTGTTTTTTTGTTGCCAACTATGTTGTGATATTGGGCTAAATAAATAAAATTTAATTTAATTTAATTAATTGCGTAAACAATTGGTAGTTGAAAGAATGACAACATTGGACCTAAAGCTCTGGTGTTGAACACTGATCCAATCCCCGTTCCTGTTCTTTAAGTTGTGTCATTAAATAAGTCAAATAACTTTAGGTCAAAAATACAACATCTGTCAAGAGTAGGGGTTGACAAAAAATCGACCAGGCCAATAATCAATGCTAAAAATTGTTATTTTAACATATATCCGTCTTTTTTTTTATTCGACTCCTTATTTTGACTCAAATGCAGCCCTGCTTCTCGTCTCCAGCATTGTCTCGCCCTTGGTGCCATCTGATTGATTAGTATTCACTTAGTTCTTTGTATTTCAAACTACTAGCAACTAGGGCAGTCACTTTTTAAAAAGTTAATAATGTATTAACGCAAATGTCTCAACGCCATTAATTGAATGTTAAAAAAATGAATGATTGTCCACCCGTACTGAGAAAGAAACTAATAAAAAATACTGCTGAGACTGTTACTCCCTGTACTTCTAGGAGCTATTTATTTGCTTTTTACATTTTTTTTCTTTTTAATAAACAAAGTTGTTGGTGTTGGTGTTTGTATTATTCAAAATTTTGATGCAAATTTTCAGTTTTACCGCAAATGATTATCTGCTCCAAATTTCGTTTTTTGGCCTTCTTGACTACTAATCATCGATATCAACTCTAAAAAAAAACCCATATCGGTCAAACTAGTCAAGCCTCAAAAGTGAACAAAAAGTCCAGAGACAACATAGAAGTGGCTTGGAGAAATACATTTTAAAGGATAAATATTTGTACTCACGTCCGAGGCCGGTCCTTTGTCAGCACCTGGACAGGAGAATGCGACAAACTCATGGCAACGTTTGTGAACCACAAAGCAACACACTGTGAAAAGAAGACACAAACTTTATTAAACCATAAAAATATCTTCTCTCTTTAATTGTCTATCAGCAACCAGCAAATTATGTTAGCCTCCCGCTAACACCTTCCGCTAGCAGCTTACATAGCTGACTATTAATGACATCATTGAGTGGGAGTAACATCGGAATTCCAAGACAATTTGTTTCCATAAATCTCACTTTGGAGGGGTAAATGTAGGTGCAGGGAGAAGCCATGGGGGTAGGGGAAGAAATTGGATTTGGATGGGGGAAAAGACAAGTCAAACGATAAAATGTTTTAAAAGAGTTAGCGTTGGCAAAATTTTGCATCTAATTGTAAGAATTTGTGTTCATCTCTTTAATATTTATAGATGCATAAAGAACAAGTTCTTGTTATAAATGAAAGCTATAGATATTCTTGGATAAAACTTTGTTGACAAGAAAAATTGGCAATTTTGTTTTATCTTAACTTGTGAAGCCTAAAAATGCAAAAAACACAATTTTTATTGGAGTGGGTATTAATATATGGTGATAAATCGGTGCGACAAGTTTTGGAAACCCAAATACAACAACTTCAGAACGTGGCGTTCACACAAGACCAGCACCAGACAAGCAGAAAGTGGCTTCTTCTTCTTATGTTTCTCTACCGTTTACCAGCACATATCTGCCACCTACAGTTGGAAGAGCCTTGATGCAAAATTTCAAAGTGGTGCAAATCCACCAGCAAATCTTGCTCCATGCTCCAGCCATGATGTTTTGATGCATCGTTGAGAATTTCATCATCTGTCGTGACATCAATATATGATTATATAGTGTTGCATTTAGGCAACGTTTCTTTTATTTTTAAGTGCTATAATCCAGTTGGTGGAAGCTCTCAATTGTTGAGGAAAACAGAAAATTTGTGTGGTTACAGCGTAATCTGCTGTTTAAATGGCCTGGACAGTTGTAAAGCAGGCAGAACTGTCGGGAAATGCTACTTCTTTTTGTAATCATCACGTGTGGTGACCACAGGCCTCATAATTAACACAAAAGGCCTTTGTCTGTCAAACAAACACACATACTCGAACATCATGTCCACTTCAATAGTGCTTCACTCCCACGCAAAATCTTTCTGGTTACACTGCCTACTCACTGCAATGATTTTGTGCCACACACAAAACGCACAATGATCGCCCACTCATTTCAATCATATTGCCGATTGAATACACAGAGAGAAAGCAGGTGGAGGGACGGAGTGCATGCATGGAGGAACATATTGCATCAAGGCGATTGCTCTTTTGGAAGCCGATACTGCCAAATCCTTAACTAAAACACGCAAACACACACCCAGATCTGCAACTAAAAAGGGGTTTATGCACTACTCAGAAATTTGACCGTGGGGTATAAATAACATAAACCATTGCTCTCATGTTATCTGTGTGAATTATTCCTTTTTGCTCCATATTAACATATAGAATACAATTCTCATAAATATCAGCAAAAAATCCAAAATAGGAACACAGAACATATTCATTGGTTGAATGCTGTAAAGCATTCAACCCTTTGTTTTCCTGTTTCTCTTTATTTATTATTCTTTACGCCTATCTTCCGCCGTTTTTCGCCGCTTAACTCCTTCTACAATTTTTAACCGATTGTAACCATTCAACTTTTAAAATGTTCAGCTCTTTCTGCTTATTTGTGCTATGACTTTTGGTTTTTCAAATCCTTTTACTTTTTAAGATATTCCAGGTTTTCCGGGAATTTTTGCTCCATTGAAATACATGGAGAATTTTTCGTGCAGAAGTTCACAGCTAAACTCCTTCTACAATTTTTCACCTATTTTAACCGTTTGACTATAAAAATGTTCAGCTCTTTCATCTTATTCTAGCTATGACATTTTGTCCTTCAAATCCGTGAACTTTTCCAGATATTCCCGGATATTCCCGGATTTTCCAATCTTTTTGCTCCATTGGCCACACCTTTGCTTCTTTAAACAATTGTAACTTTAACATTCTTTTGGCTAGAGACACCGTTCAAATATTGAAATGTTCACAAGGTTTTGGACTTCAACATAAGGTTCAAAATTATTATGGGATGGCAACACCACCTACAGTTTGGCGGCCATTTTGTGCCAAAATGTGAGGCAATTTTAAACTTCTTCAAACTTTCACCTATTTTTACCATTCTACTATTACAATGTTCAACCCTTTCAGCTTATTCCTTTCAGCTATGACTTTTGGTCCTTCAAATCCTTGAACTTTTCCAGATATTCCCGGATATTCCCAGATTTTCCAATGTTTTTGCTCCATTGGCCAAACCTTTGCTTCTTTAAACAATTGTAACTTTAACATTCTTTTGGCTAGAGACACCGTTCAAATATTGAAATGTTCACAAGGTTTTGGACTTCAACATAAGGTTCAAGATTATTATGGGATGGCAACACCACCTACTGTTTGGCGGCCATTTTGTGCCAAAATTTGAGGCAATTTTAAACTTCTTCAAACTTTCACGTAGTTTAATCCTTCTACTATTACAATGTTCAACCCTTTCAGCTTATTCCTATCAGCTACGACTTTTAGTCTTTCAAATCTTTGAACTTTTCAAGATATTCCAAGATTTTCCAGGATTTTTGCTCCATTAAAATGCATAGGGAATTCTTGTGCTTAACCTCTTTTACAGGTTTTTACTTTTTTTAACCATTTTACTTTTAAAATGTTGATCTCTTTCAGCTCAGTTCAGCCATTTATTTTACACATTAAGCTTTCTTTCAGCAATACAGCATTCAACCCTGCATTTTCTTCTGGAAATGCAGCTCCTTCTAGTTTGATTTTACTGTCCATTTGATAATTATTTGTTTCCATTTATAATGTATTTATAGACATATAAGTATAGTTTTTAAAAATTTAAATGTGCACACAATGTGTTTTTGTTTACTCACTGCTGCTCTTTACTACTAAACACTAATTATTACTTCCTTAAATTTACAGCTCTGGGCCTCTCTGATAACAGGTTGTACAATATTGTTTTGGATTACAGCATAATAAGAAAATGTCAACACAGTTTGATCAGATTATTTATGAAATTATCTAATAGTTAATAAAAAAACACATCATTGCACAAATGTGTTGTGATAGTTTGTAGTTAGTTTGTTTTAGGTTAATTATCTTGTTTTTTTTCCCTCATCTGTCTTAAAGTCCCTCTATGACATTTGACATTTATTTTTTTTATAAAAACAGTCCCAGTGGTGTTTTATTCATGATTAAGAAGTTATTAACCAACATCCCACATCCTAAATGTGTTAAAAAGCCATATTAATGTTTATCTGAAGCCTCTGTTCCTAAAATCTCCCCTACATAGGTGTGGCCATTGGTGCTGAGCTGAGTAGCTGCGTCTTGCACAAATGAAGAGCCTGACACAATAGGGGGCCACAAAGGACACCAACTGACAGTCTCTATTCTCAAAGAAAGTAATTATTTTCACGTAATTTTCCAAATATGTGCAGCGAGTTTTGACCTGTTTTCTTGGCCGCAGGAACCTAGAAGAAGGGTTAAGGTTACGGTTAAACTGCGTCCAAACCAAACCCAATACCAATGTTCAGTCAATGGTAAATGGCGTATACTTATACAGCGCTTTCTACCCTCTTTCGAAGGCCCAAAGCGCTTTACAGTCACAGTCCCATTGCACACACACATTCACACGCTGATGGCGGCTCCGCCAACCTCCCACCAGAGGCAAGGTGGGGTTCAGTGGGACACTTCGACACATGGGAATCAAACCTGCAACCTTACGATCATGGGTTGACCGCCCTACCGCTGCACCACGGCCGCCCCAGACACAATTTGAGGTCCTGTGGTGCGATTTGAGCAACAGTTGCAGTGCAAAGGTTTGGCAGCAGCGCGGCACAATTTGGTAACCATCGGAAACACATACCCTCTCTGGTTAATGCGGGACACCAAGCCTTAGAGCCTTTTCTTCCTCAGCGTATAAGAAGATTTTCCTCGGCTTCTTGTTGTTTCGAGTTTTATCTTTCCCCGTCAGTCCTGAGTGTTTCCACCTATGTCTTGTTCCCTTGTATGTATTTAAGTCTTGTCATTCCCTTCCTCCTGTGCTGGTCCATATTGTGTTGTTCCCTGGTTTCGAGTTTATTGTGTTTTCAGAGTTTCGAGTATTCTAGCCTGCTTAAGCAGTGGTTTTTGGTTTTGTAGTTTTGTTTATTAAAGCCCCCGTTCCCCTGCAACCTCCTGCCTCCTCTCCTTCTCTGCGCCTGGGTGCTTTCCTTAACCCTCCGCCGTAACAGCGCCTGCTCTCTGTGAGATATTCTTTAACAGCTGCAGGCCGTCAAGCTCTTCATCGCCGCTCCCATCCTCAGAAATTCCTACAGCACCTCCTTCAGATGCAAAAGTCTCAAACAAGCGTCTTGAGTTCAAATATTAAGAACAATCAGAAAAATATGTAAAAAAGAAGGAAGAAAGAATTAACGGGGAAAAAAACATAAATAATCAAACACTAATTCTGTCTTTTCAGTGCAGCTTCACAGTGCAGCTTCACATTGGACCGGTCCACCGGAAGGTTCTCGCTGTTTACACAATGAAGGACTTGGAGAAGAATAAATCTTGGAGTCAAAATATAATTTCAGGAAATATGGCGCCTGGATTCATCGCTTTCTCTAAAAGTCAGAAGTGACCCTGATTTTCAGCAGAGTTCTGTCCTGCAGACAACTTGATTTCAACTTTCAGTGCCGCTGATAACAGCCGCAGAAGGATACGAAACTTAATCTAATGTCTGCAGACATAACAGCGAATAGAACTATAAACTCTGTTTAAACCCAGAAGAACGGCTGTTAATCAGCAGAAGAAGGAATACCAACCTTGGACATTTAACAGAATATGGACCCTTTTTATTTCACAGCATTACCTTACTAAAATAAAAAATCATGAAATTTCTTTTTAAAAAATATATAATTTAATTATTATTTAAAAAAAATTTAAAAAGCTTAATCAATTATTAAAGATGGTTAAAATGATTGATTTCTAATTATGTTAATTCACTTGATCCAAAAAAGTAATGATTTGTTATGTTTATTTTCTAATGGTGTTATTTTAATCATAAACATGATTTTTCTAATGAAAATAATCTGAAAATATTTTAGATAACTGATCTGCATATTTATATATACTTTACATAATTATGAAGTAATTCATCATTGTCATGTGATGTATTGATACTAACTTATTGATACTGTGTTGGTAAGGCATTGATATCAGCTGAAAAGTTATGAACCGGATAATGATAACTCATGTAATAAAATGGTTACGGTAAAACAGGGGTGGGATTATATAAATTCTCTTCCTTCCAGACCCTTTCAAGCCATCTTTGATTTAACATCTAATTATCCTAAGTTTGACACGTCTTTGAATGAATGTATGAATGCTTATTGTATTGTTTTGTACGGTGGCCCACAGGGCTCACATTACATACAAAAGAAACAATGCAACGGCACTACCCGAAGCACAACGGCATTACCAGAAGCACAGCGACATTACCCGAAGCACAACGGCATTACCCGAAGCACAACGGCATTACCCGAAGCACAACGGCATTACCCGAAGCACAACGGCATTACCCGAAGCACAACGGCATAAACCGCAGCACAACAGCATTACCCCAAGCACAACGGCATAAACCACAGCACAACGGAAATGACAGAAAATGAGGACTTTTTTTTCCTACCGGCAGAAAAAAAACAATTAAGTTTCAAACTATTCGGCGCTCCTGAGAGCTACATGATATTTGTTCTAAATTAGGGTGTTTTCTTACTAGATAATGTAATTTCTTAGAAATATACGTTTGTCTAAAAATATAATTTTACCCAGCTCTCCACATAGTGGCATCTGCATCTAAGAATTTTTGTCTAACACTAGGTAAAGTTACGTTTGGTAGGTAGCTGAGCTAACTAATTTAGCTCACCCCGTTCAGTCAGCTAGGTGAGGACAGTTTAGCCTCTTTAATCGAGAGTTGCACTTGACAAGTGTGTTGTCTTGCTTATCTTTAATTAAGCACAGAGAGGTGCTGTAGCTGTGTTATTCAGACTTTTTTTATTGAATAGTCTCTTTCCAAGTACTACACCGTGCATGGCAATCTCTAGTCATCTTCCTAGCTCTGCGCAGTGCCGTAACACGTGACTACTGTGGCTGTGCTGTGACCCTTCTGGCCCACCGTACGTGACTACTCGTCTAGCATGCTGGGTAATCATGCATGCTGATTGTTGTTTGTACCTGTCTATGTGCAAAAATCTTGGGAGAAAAATCTTTAATCATTGATGCATGATTATACTTCTAACCTGTAAATAGTTGTGTGTAGAGTGTTTTTTTTGCTTTGTTTTTGTTGCTGTGTGAACTAAATTATGTAATGTAATTTACTTCCAACACTTTTATGTTTTAACTTTGTGATATCGACTATTCCCCACTCTAACCCCTTATCCCCCATCTCTGAAATCCCACTGTGTTTCTTTCTCTCCTCTATTTTTTCCGTCCGGCCCAACAAGGAATGCATACAAATATAATTTTCATAAAAAAAGCTTAGCCTCAAGTACAAATGGGGTTCATACAAATATACACTCAGTCTGCCTGAAGATCCATAAACCCGATTGTAACAATAAAATCTGTCCAATACAAGAGGCACTCAGCTCTGATCTGCTTGCTTAGCTGTTGGACAGGACAAGTAAAAAAAAAAAACCCAGAGATGGCTTCAGCAGGACCACAGCCTGTCTGCATTTCGCCCATGAAAACAGAAAAACATCTGAAACATTTGCAAAGGTGGATGTGCATATAAAATCAAAGAGTTTAGCTGATCACCCTTAGCTCCACTGAGAAAGTGGGTGTGTGTGTTAGCCTGGGGGCAGTGCTGGCAGCGCAGGCTCTTTCTAGAGAGGGCAGTTCCACAATTATCTATGTCAAAATGTGAGAACCTGCTTGTTTTCGTGGACTGGGAGTGGCTCGTGCACAGGTTTTTAGAGGAAGACCCACAAATGCGTGAATAGATCAAAATACCGCTTTGGGGTTGTTTATGGTAAGGAATGCACTTTATCATACACTTAACACTAGAAAGTCCAGGATTTTTCACTCCCCCTGCAGCGTCCAGAGCACAGCCAAAAGGCTGGGTGGCTCAAAATGACTAATTCAACAGCTTACAATTAGCCACCTTTCATTTGTAAATGCAGATCTTCTGGATGAAGACATCACAGTGTCCTAGCTAACCACATTCTTTGCTCAGATCAGGGTGGGGGAGATTTTTCTGTTTCAAAAGAGCCTCCAAGCTCTGACAAACTTTGACTCCCAGTTTGTCAACTGAAAAACAAAAATGCCTAAATTTTACAACACTGTGCAGACATTGAAAATGTTCCTGGAGCAAGTCAACCAATTTGACTCTGAGGTAGAAGAGATATTCCGTCAGCTGGACTTAGATTGATATTTCTTCTGATACGATTTCATAAACATCTTCTTCTCATTTGCTGATTATAGCAGTTGTCTATCCATTCACTTTCTGTGCCTTCTTATCCTGGTCAGGATCACAGGGGTCTGCTGGAGCACATCCCAGCTAGTCACAGGCAATTGGGGAGGGGTACACCCTGGATGGGTCCCAGTCCATTGCAGGGCCACATAGATAAATAACCAGGCAAACTCACATACACACCTAGGAGAAATTTAGAGTCATTAAATTTAACTGCATGTGTCTTGAACTTGGGGGGGGGGCAAAGGAGGCCTATTTCAAGTGTTTTGGAATATATATTTCAGCTAGAATTCAACTAAACAATCAATTTTAAAATAAACAGGTGAAACATAGGGCACACGCATGGAACGAGTTGGGACTGACAGGTTTCCTGCAATCTCCAATGTTTGTGGGTTTGTCGTTGCCAACTGCATGAAATCTTTCAACCCAAGTATGATTCACCGGGAGCTTCCAGAATCAGTAAAAAAGCTTGCACAGGCACATGCGGGAGCTGAGAAGGCGAAAAAGGACAACCGAGTTTGGTGACAAGCTCCCACACCTGGCAAAGGGAAAAGGGCAATGTGCCAGGTGAATGGTCACTGCAAGAACAATCATGCCAGAGTGCGCTTTGTTGATTGCTACAAGTATACCTGTAGAAATGCAGAAAGGAGACAAGTAGTGGGTTGAAGATATCACTTTGTCCACATGATTTCTAGGCTTGTACATTTCAGTAATATGTCTGTAAAGAAGTGTCTTTTGTGCATGAACAATAAATCTCAGCCGAAAACGAAAAACCAAACTGGTGACCTCGTACTAAAAGTGACACAAGTGAGGGAAAATAATGAAAAACTTGTGCAGCCACTTGGCTTGTCCTTTTTGCATGCCAAAAGAACAGCCCAATGGCTGTGCTGTTTGTAACCCCTAAACGGTGCTGCTGTGTGTAACAGCTCTAAATCCCTTCAAATGGAGTTACTCTAAGTCTAGGTTCAATGAGGAGATTGTTGACTGTCATGTATCCCAGTATTTAGCCAGGAATATTCCACCCCATAGAAATGTATGATTTATAGTTGAACCACAAAAGAATACTTAGGTTTAGGCAATAAAATAATACAAAATAACAGTCTGAAGAACTGAGTGAATTACTTATATTTAACACTTCACAACAAAAAAACAAGTGGCCACTGACATGAAAAGGAGGTTCAAATAAAATTGAGATCTCAAAAAGAAAACTTAAATCTGAGTCCAACTTTCTCTTTTCTTTAGAATAAAAATAAATAACCCTTTAAGTGCACTCAAAAAAATAAAGGTAACCCACTTAATGTCCAACCAGTAGATGAGATGAGATGAAATGAGATGAACCAAGGAGGTAAGATGACGGAATGATGATGGAGTAGATGAGTTGAACGAAGGAAGGTCTGGGATCCAGATGTGCACCAAGAAAAAAACCAGTCGAGGTAACGTATTTTTCCACAAAATTAACAAAGTCCAACGTCGCTCTTCAACAAGATTTCTCTTCCTGGGTACACTCTAACTCGCTGAAGTCTTTTTTCCTCTGACGCTATGCTTTGATAAAAGTTGAAAAGACGTCAAAGATAAAAACAATGACAGGATGATCACTCCTGGCAAATCCCAAAAAACCAACATTTAAAATGTTGACTGCCACCAGTGGTGAAACTGAAAATTACACTAAATGAAAGAGAATAACTAAGTAACTTAAGCAGGGTTACATTCTCCCCCTCTAGACTGCATGAGTCCCTTCATGCAAATTACAGCCAACTAAGACTTGATGTTGGGAATAATAACGTTGAGCATCTCAAAAAGTTGGTTTAGGGCAAGGATCAAAGGTTTCCCTAACTCATCATAGGTTAATTTATGGGGAGGATGTCTTTCTCTCTGAGAACGTCTGAGTTCCAGTGGAAGCACTCTTCTTGGTAGTTCCGAGAGATTAGAGAGGTGAATGTGGTCAGGCTCATTTAAAGCATCTTCTTCATGAGCTGAAATAGTGCCTGTATCCACTTCCTCTTCCTGCCTCATTTCACTGTCTGGTATGTCAATAATGACATGATCGCTTTGTTCGACTGGAGACTGGGTTACACTCCTACGAGAATCATCTGACAGGAGAGGCGTGACAGATTGAGGTATTCTTGCCTGTTGTTGTTGTTGGGCCTTAAACTCAGGAGCGTTAGGGTTTAGGGATACCTGAAGAGGGTGGTTTGGGATGGTATCAAACTCCTCCACATAAGGGCCCCATGTGGTTAACGGTTGGGGTCCTCCGAGACAGAAATCCTCATTTTCTTCATCATTTGATTCATCAGATTCCACTTCATGTCCACTTCTTTTACTGCTTCTTAATATTTTTTTCCATGGCTTTCTTTTTGGTGATTGTGGTTCAGGAGAAATCTCTATTGGCAGAAATCCACAGGGTAAAAGCAAGTTTCTGTGTAGGGTGCGATGTGGACCATTTCCAAACTCTGGCTTCACAACATAAACAGGGCCACCTGCCACCTGCTTGACGACAACATGGATGGGCCTTTCCCATTTGTCAGCCAACTTATGCTTGCCACGTATGCTGACATTCCTCACCAGGACACGATCACCTGCAGATAAATCAGCAGCTCTGACACTTGCATCATATCTGAGCTTATTTCTAGCTGCCATTTTCTTGGAGTTCTCTGCTGCCAGTGCATAACTCTCTTGGAGTCGCTGACGCAAGTTTTCGACATACTCCGAGTGTGTCGTGTGGTTTTCCATAGGAGGGTTGAAACCTAAAATTAGGTCAACAGGTAGTGTAGGCTGCCGGCCAAACATCAACTCGTATGGAGAGTAACCAGTGGTATCATTCCTTGTACAGTTGTACGCATGTACAAGTGGCTTGACAAAATCTCTCCAGTGGTGTTTATCTTTCTCATCTAGAGTTCCAAGCATGCTTAGCAGAGTCCTGTTAAACCGCTCCACTGGATTTCCCTGTGGATGGTATGGTGTCGTACGCACCTTCTCCGCTCCGATCAGGGAACACAGTTCTTTGATAACACTGGATTCAAAGTCCCGCCCCTGATCACTATGAAGACGACTAGGGAACCCATAATGCACCAAGAAATTCTCCCACAAAGCTCTCGCAACTGTTTTGGCCTTCTGATCTTTAGTAGGCACAGCTACGGCAAACTTGGTAAAATGGTCTGTGATAACCAATATGTTTCTAGTGTCTCGACTGTCTGGTTCAAGGGACAAGTAGTCCATGCAAAGTAGTTCTAGTGGGTATGTCGTCTGAATAGTCACCATAGGGGCTGCCCTCTGCTGTCGAGCTTTCCTTCTAAAACACCGCTCGCATGTCTGACATTTATGATCAATAGACTCTTTCATCTTTGGCCAGTAACAACGAGCACGAGCAAGATTTAACACACGCTCTGCCCCCAAATGACCAACTTCATCATGGAGACCTTGCATGACTCTGTCCCTGTATTTTACTGGCAACACGAGCTGAAAGATTTCACTGCCCCGATCAAAGCACTTCCTGTAAAGAACACAGTCTTTTAACTCTAGCCTGTCCCATCCCCGTAAGAGCAACTTACTTTCAAATGGCTCATCTTTAACAACTCTCAAATCTGGCTTTTGTCCTTTCTCCAGAAAAGCAATCACTCTCTTAATTGACAAATCTTCCCTTTGTGCTTTACACCAATCTTCTTTGGTCATGCCAGGCAAGGTGGTTTGGCTTTGATCAGAAAACAGATCAGGTACTGACGATGCATTCACAGCAAGAGATTCTGCAAAGACAGGCAAGTGCAACATTACTGAATGATGCTGGCACACTGCAGAAACTGCATCAGAGGGAATTTCTGTCTCCAGTATGCGCTTTGCCATGCTGTTAATCCTGTCCCTTTCCTGCAAATACTCATGATCCTCTTGAGGGGCTGCCTGTGGTCGCCTTGACAGACCGTCCGCATCACCATTAGTATTTCCAGCACGATACTTGATGTTGAATCTGAAGGTTGAGAGAGCAGCTAACCAGCGATGTCCAGCTGCATCAAGCTTAGCAGATGTGAGGACATAAGTGAGTGGGTTGTTATCAGTTAAGACAGTAAAGTAAGAACCATAAAGGTAATCACAGAATTTTTCACATACTGCCCATTTTAAAGCCAGAAACTCTAGTTTATGAGTTGGGTAGTTCCTCTCGCTCTTTGACAACCCTCTGCTGGCATAAGCAATCACCCTAAGCTTTCCATCTTGTTCTTGGTAAAGTGCAGCACCCAATCCTTCACAACAAGCATCAGTATGCAAGACATAAGGTAGTTCAGGGTTTGCAAACGCAAGAACAGGGGCTGTTGTTAGCTTGTCGATTAGTGTTCTGAAAGCAGATTCACATTCTGGTGTCCACTGTTCACCAAGGGGTGTTCGGGGGTTTATGCCAGGTTTAGTTCTTGTCACTTTGTAGACTTTTCCCCTTTTTTTAGGTGGACAGTACCCAGAAGTGAGAATGTTTAGAGGCCTGGCAATTTTTGAAAAGCCATCTACAAATCGCCGATAATATCCTGCAAATCCTAGGAAACATTTTAATTGTTCTCTGTTTGCAGGACGGGGCCAATTCTTCAGGGCAGAAACTTTATCTGGGTCTGTGTGGACCCCTTGTGCATCTACAATATGACCAAGGTACTTCACAGAGGATCGGAAAAATTGGCATTTCTCTGGAGACAATTTGAGGCCATAGCTTTTTAGACGACTCAACACTTTCATGAGTCTCGCCTCATGCTCTTCAAGTGTCTGGGAGAAGACAATAAGATCATCTAAAAACACCAGAACTTCGCTCAGATGCAAATCACCAACACATTTCTCCATAAGGCGTTGAAATGTGCTGGGTGCATTTGTGATGCCCTGTGGCATACGATTGAATTCATAAAAACCTAATGGGCATGTGAATGCGGTTTTTGGTTTGTCTTCCTCTGCCATTTCCACCTGGTAATAACCAGACTTCAAGTCCATCACTGAAAACCATTTAGCTCCGTTCAAGGCTGAAAAGGTCTCCTCAATGTTGGGAAGGGCATACGCATCTTTAATGGTGCGAGTGTTAAGTTTCCTATAGTCGATGCACAGCCTAATTTTCCCATTCTTTTTCTTTACAACGACTACTGGTGATGCAAATGGACTCTCGGATTCCCTAATAATCCCTGCATCCAGCAGTTCTCGGAGATGCTGTCTAACAGCTTCTCGATCACTGGGATGTATAGGCCTCGATCGCTCTTTGAAGGGTGTCTCATCCTGCAAACGGATATGATGCTTTACTGCAGAAGTGTGGCCAAAAGAAAGATCATCAGCTGCAAAAACTTCAGGGATCGAGTTGAGTTTGTCTATAATGCGTTGTTTCCACTCCTCAGGCACTGGGGACTCACTGAGGTTGAATGAATGTTTGCCAACTGATGTATGAGAATCAGCGAGCAGCGTAGAGGTTGAGGGCATTACACTCTGTACAGCAGATACTCTTCCAATGATACACTTTGAGGGCAGGGTAACATTGTGATCTGTGGTGTTACTTAAGACAACAGGAATCTTGCTTGAGGCTTTAGTGTTAATGTTAATTAGTGTGCACTGGAGAAACAACCCTCCAGGCAAAGATGAAGGCTCAGGGGGTTCAAGGACAAAAGAAGTGTGGGGATTTGCTTTTCCCACTCTGACATCTCCAAAAAGGCACATTCTATGTCTAGCTGGAATAGTAATGGGCTTCTCCCCATGTAACTTTACAAGACAGGCTTTAGTTTCACTCTTATGCACTTGAACTACATGCTGGAGCAGAAGAGCAATACTGTCTGACCTCTTAAGAAACTGGAACTTTTCATGACTAACCCCACATTGATAGAGCTGTAACAAGACATTGGTGCCTACCAAAACTGGAATTCTGCTGTTAAAGTGACATTCTGGAACAATGAGTGCAAGAACCGATAACTGCTCTTTAGTGCCAGTCACACTCTCAGGAAAAGTTAAAAGGACTTCGACATAACCAAGATAAGGCACTGACTGTCCTCCAGCACCTTCAACCTCGAGAAGCTGGTGTATGTATAGGTAGGGTTGACAAGTGCCTAGAGTGAAAAGTTTCTGAAATAGTTGTTACTTGGGAGCCGGTGTCAAGAATGGATTCACATGTTACGTCTCCTACAGTGACTTTAGAGGTACAGCGGGGACCTACAAGTCCAGGAGGCAGTTTAAAACTCGGCTCATTGTTGTGTTCTGGGAAACATTCACTAAGAGTCATTGCTATGGGACTTATCTGATTTTGGTCTTCAGCTCCCGGTCGTCCCACGGCAGGAGCCTCTACCAGTTTAAAGATGTTCTGTGGGCTGCATGTTGGGCCCAGAATTGATCTCTCTTGTCTCTGAGCTCTGCATTCTTTCGTCGGACAAGGCCAGGATTAGCTTCAAAACTGCATTTTGCTGCAATGTGTCCATCTGCTCCACACTTAAAACAGAACCAAGGCCTAGGTGGAGTAGGTGTTTCAGCAACTGGGTTTCTGTTTAAAGCATGAGCAACTAAATGTTCACTTTGGATGGGCAGTTCTCCTTTCGTGAGGTTAACTTGAACCCTCTCTGGTTTCTGCTCCTTTCTCCCTTCTTGTGTTAGCTTTTCCACTTGTTTGCGGAGCTCTGCCACTTCCTTTTCGAGTTTTGAACTAATGTCATGTTTCTTTGCTGTGGCTGGTTCATTTTCGATTACTGGCATGCTTAAGACTGAATGCATGTGTGTTGCGGCCTTTGCGCTTCCCAGATGCTTCTTCATGCGATCGATTTTGGCTGCTCTTCGATCTTCTTCTGTCCTCAAAAGTAGCAATAATTCAGGGAATGATGGCGGATTTGCTTTTCTGTGCTCAAGCTGGAGGCCAACTATTAGACTTTGGTCCCAGCAGCCCCTACAAAATTGCCGAAGCAAATATTTATCTGATTCAGTAGCTAAGACTCCCCCTCTAGATATGGCTTTAGTCAGAAGAGTTTGTAGACGGTTTAAGTAGATGGAAGGTTTTTCACCTGAATTTTGGTTGGAGCCTAAGAATGTAGCAAACAGCTCTTCACCATCTTCTACAACTCCAAATGCAGAATCAAGCTGACTGAGATAAGTCTGGGGAGCTGCATTTGTCCCAAGTGGCTTGACAATGTCAGCAGCTGGGCTAAGAAGGCTTTCCAAAATTCTTCTGACTTTTTGGAAGTCAGACAATGACAGATCGCTGAGAAGCAAGTCCACCTGGGTACGCCAGGCATCGTAATCAACCTCGCCATTTGGTTTTGGCACCCGCCCAGAGAAAGTTCTGATCCGGCTTTGGCTATAGCTGGAGGTTGATGAGTCATTGCGAATAAAGTGCTCCACAATGACCTTTTGAACGTAAGGCGGGTTCACAGTGGCTTCATCAAAAATGGGAGCATCTGTAGCAGCACTCAATGGAATATTGTGAACGCCTGGATTTTGTGGAATTTCCTTGGTGGCGTTAGACCGAACTGCACCTAGCACACGAGCCTCACCTTCTTTGCTTATGGTAGAAGCAAGCTGATCAGGAGAGTGAAGGTGAGTATCTGGACTTGAAGGAAGGACAAAATCAGGCTGGGCTTTTTGCCGTTCAGGCTGCAAAGCATCCCAAAAGCTAATTTTACTAGTACCTGCAAGGGAGCTTAATTCAGCCAGACACCTCTGGGCCAACTCTCTTCCCAGTTCTTCTTGACATACTTCACGAATGGTTTTGACATACCATGTAACATCTGGATCATCAGGGCTCGGTTGATTGCCCAGTTGTGCAGGATCAAGTCTTGATACTGTCCGCTCCATTGCATACTCAATAAGAACTCTGCCTTGGGGCTGATCTGGGTCATCAGGGACTCTTACTATTTTCTTAATATCCCCATTGACTTTAAAATAAGCAGCAATGTCAGTATCAGTATAAGCATCACTTATGCCTGTTACAAACAGACAACTAGGCCCATGCAAATCAAATTGATTACAAATGTCCATTTTGTAAACAACGTACAAGCAGTTATCAAACTTGGGTGGTGTCAAATATGAATGCTGTAACAATCTCCTAGCTAGCTCGCCACTTTATGTAACCCCTAAACGGTGCTGCTGTGTGTAACAGCTCTAAATCCCTTCAAATGGAGTTACTCTAAGTCTAGGTTCAATGAGGAGATTGTTGACTGTCATGTATCCCAGTATTTAGCCAGGAATATTCCACCCCATAGAAATGTATGATTTATAGTTGAACCACAAAAGAATACTTAGGTTTAGGCAATAAAATAATACAAAATAACAGTCTGAAGAACTGAGTGAATTACTTATATTTAACACTTCACAACAAAAAAACAAGTGGCCACTGACATGAAAAGGAGGTTCAAATAAAATTGAGATCTCAAAAAGAAAACTTAAATCTGAGTCCAACTTTCTCTTTTCTTTAGAATAAAAATAAATAACCCTTTGAGTGCACTCAAAAAAATAAAGGTAACCCACTTAATGTCCAACCAGTAGATGAGATGAGATGAAATGAGATGAACCAAGGAGGTAAGATGACGGAATGATGATGGAGTAGATGAGTTGAACGAAGGAAGGTCTGGGATCTAGATGTGCACCAAGAAAAAAACCAGTCGAGGTAACGTATTTTTCCACAAAATTAACAAAGTCCAACGTCGCTCTTCAACAAGATTTCTCTTCCTGGGTACACTCTAACTCGCTGAAGTCTTTTTTCCTCTGACGCTATGCTTTGATAAAAGTTGAAAAGACGTCAAAGATAAAAACAATGACAGGATGATCACCCCTGGCAAATCCCAAAAAACCAACATTTAAAATGTTGACTGCCACCAGTGGTGAAACTGAAAATTACACTAAATGAAAGAGAACAACTAAGTAACTTAAGCAGGGTTACATGTTCATGTGCAAACTATGTAGAGGGCTGCTCTTTGGGCATGCAAATTTTAACTAATCCAACAACTTGGCTGTCCCCTGGACGTTGCGGATAGAAAAGCCAAATGGCTGGATTTTTATTTTTAGGGTGAGTTTGTTTGTTTTTTTTAAAGATCCAAGATGTTACAATTATTTGTGAAAAACTTAAACTTTTCTCTCTGATTACCTGGTTTTCTTTTTCTTTCTTCACTTAACTTGATTTCTTTTCTTTTCCTGCATGTTCTGGTATCTTCTGTTGAAGCAATGTTGGCAGAAAACTCATGTTGTACACAGCTTTTTCCTCTAATGAGCTGCCAGGGTGTGACCATGTGCACTTGTTTGTGAGTGCATGTAAGACCTTTTAGCATTCTGTACTGATTTGACCCGGATTTCTTTGCCATTACACTCTGCAGCTAGAGTGACAGGGATCTCTGCTAACTTGTGCTCATTGCTCTTGGAGCTGCAATGGAATGTCATCAGTCGAGTTTTATGAAGCAAATTGTGTGTTTTGATTTGTTGAAATTTGCCAAAAAAAAGACAGGACAAGACAGGACTACTCAAAGACGGAGGCATGATCACTGCTAGACAGCTTCAACTTTTGATTTTCTTTAAGTTTTGTAGTTATTGTAATAGTGTGTAAAAGCCTAAATACTCCATCCAGACTTGCCTTCAAGTGTTTTTTGAAAAAGCACTGACGGTTGTAGACTGTGGCATATTAGCAGAGCAGGTTTTTATCGGCCTAAAGCGCTGTTCCTTCAGATTAAACGTAAATCAATAAAAATAAATAGAGTCCACGAATGGTGTTCTTTTTTTTTCTAAGTCATCTGGACTCTCTCTACCTCAATTTAATTCTATTCTTTCCTTTTTTGTTCCCCAAAAACTTCAGTTGTCTGTAACCTTTCACAATAAAAGACCCATTTGGGACCAATTTCTACCAACCTAAACTCAGAGAGCTGTTATATAAAAATACTGTTTTTTTTGCCAGCAGCACATCAAAGTTTCTTTCAAAATAAAATCCACCCAGTGTCCTCTTGCTACAGATTTACTTGAATAAAAATGCTAAGAAAGCAAAGTCAAGTCTGACATTTTCTATCATTATGAATGGATGGAAAGTAAATTAAATATTTTATCAATATTTTAGTTGGTTATCTGGCACATTAAAAATCTAACCATAAATGACTAAACTTAATTAACTAAAATAAAGTAACCAAAACTACAAATTAATTATTTATTCAAATTGAATACTCTTTTTTTTCAAAGCCAAAGAGCGAAAATGGAGGAATAAAAGAGATGCATGTGGCTGTCCCTGGGGGGTGGGTCCTGGTCCTTGCCCCTGGGCGCTGGGCCCCGCCAAACTTCCAACATGGCCGAGCCTGGTCGGGCCATATTTATAACATCCCTTATGGGCCGCCCTTTTTTCCCCGGGGTTCCCCCCTCCTGGGCGGGGGCGGCGGGCCCCTGCCTTGCTCCTACCTGGACCAACCGTGGGCCCGGGTGGGTGGCTGCCTGGAGTGCGGAGCGGGTCTCCCTTGGGGGGTCCTGGCTCGTACCTGGGGTCGGGGCGGGGGGATGCCCGGAACTCCTGGGTGGTGGTGGGGTGCTCGTCTGGGGCTGTGGGCGTCCCTCTCCGGTGGGGCCCTGCGTTGGGCTCTTCCGGCGCGGCGGGGGGCTGCTTTCCTGGCTGGGCTGGGGCGGCGCTCTCTTTCCCTCTGCGCCTCCCTGCTCTCTGGCTCTGGGGGCCTCGCGGCGGTCCTGCTGGCCCTGGCCTGGGTGGCGGTCTTGGTCGCCCGGGGGGCGGTTGTTCCCTGCCTGTTCCCGTGTGGCGCTGGGGGAATTCCGGCTGCCGCTGCTGCTGCGGCGGGGGTATGGGTGTGGGGGTGGCTGGGCGCTCCTCCTCCTTCTTTTCACATTCCACCATCCATTTTAGAAGAACATAAACCAGGGGTGGGCAATTCCAGGCCTCGAGGGCCGGTGTGTCTGCATGATTTCCAGATAGTCTTGCCCTACTCATGGCTGATTACCTGGTTCAGGTGTGTCCAGCCAATAATCTTGCCCTACTCATGGCTGATTACCTGGTTCAGGTGTGTCCAGCCAATTAGAACATGCCAGAGCGGGGTATGCTGGAAAACATGCAGGAATGCGGCCCTCAGTGCCCACCTCTGACATAAACACTCACCTGAGCACAGGTGTTAGCTCACCTTTGCACTAATAGTTTGCATGATTGAATGAATGAAAGATTTCACACTAGTTGGTTTAAAGGCATAAGTATGCGTTCGTGAACACTATCTGTTTTGTGTGCATGTTGACATGTGGACATTTCTGCGGCTAGCAGGTGTGTTGATAATATTTGAGTGTGTGTGAACAGGCCCCGCCCTTTTTGTACTACATTTGAACCGTACCGTAACGATAAACAACCAGTAAACCTGCCTGCTCTATGCTGCTTCATGGTCTTACCCCCCTTCCCCTCCTATTATCACCCTCCTACCCCCCCCTCTCTCTAACGTCCCTCTCTCTTGTTCCCCTCTTTCCTTTTCCGTCCGGTCCAACACCAAAGATTTTCAAACATGATTGAAATTAATAAAGTTTGGCCTCAATTACAAAAGGGGTTTATTCAGACATACCTTTGGTTTGTCTGAATATGAATAACCCCTCTTGTTAGAATAAAATATGTCCAACACAAGAGGCCCTCAGCTCTCATCTGTTTGCCTAGCTGTTGGACAGGACAAGTTAAAAAAAAAAAAAAAAAAAAAAAAAAAAAAAGAGATGCATGTGGCTCCGGACACTCAAGTTGCAGACCCCTGGTCTAGACTTTTAGGAGGTGGTCCAGAATAATATATCGTCAGATGTCATGACTTTCAATAAATTGAAAAGGGAAGGGTCCAAATGACACATTATGCCAAAAAAACAAGAAAATTTAAGTTTCTGTGAAAACAGAAGTAATGAAAAAAAATAGAATTTGACATTGATTTGCCAAATGATCAATTGAAAAAAGGGCTTAATTATTTATTTCCATTAGAAAACATCTATTAAACAGATCCATAAATAGATATTACTAGAGATATACAATGTACTGTTAGGAGACACTATGAGATACAGTCTCTGCTGGTAAAGTAAGACTATATTTACATGTTTTAAAATCTAAATAAAAAACAATTGTTTACAGTTTCCCCAATGGCACATCAACTGCTCTTTGTGACTACAAACTGGGAGCTTACAGGAAGGAAATTACTTATTGGCTTTGTTAGAACTGTTCATTCGTTAACATTTTACAGTAATTCCTTGAAATTTAGTCAGTGAATTGTATACAGAAGCCACCCAGCACTGTTTATGCGGACTCCTAAAGAAATAAAAAGTGTTACATAAAAAGTTTTTTTAGTAAACATGTTTATTTTTAGTGTTTTCAAGCGGATCAATTTGTGTTTCCTTTATTCTCTGTTTGTGCTGTAAAAAACGTATTTTGACAAAAGTGTTTTTATTCTTTTGGGGTTTTTTTAGTAGCTAAAAGTACAAAATAAAGGAAGAAACCCAACATTAGTCTACCTGTAGTCTTTCGTTGACATCCGTATCGTCACTGCATCAGTACTCAAGTTTATTGACTTTCATATTCGTAGTATATCGACTTGAACCTGCATTTTGTCTTCTCCCTGACTGCAGCTTGGCAGACCTGGCATTGTGTTTAATTGGCAGGAAAAGAGGTCCTGGTGAGTATCACTCCTGTTGCCGTTTATACTTCTACTCTTCCTACAGTCTGGGAAGACAAAGCATCCTAATGAGTGGGGTGGAAGACTTGAAGAAGAGTCTGGCACAAGGTAAACACAAAGAAACAAGAGGATGGTAGAAACTATTGAGAAGTTAAAAGGAAATAAGAACAAAACACACCGCTGCCCTAACCCCCATTGAGCTTTTGTAGGGGCTTATATAAGGGGGAGAACAGCCTACGCCAGTGTATAAATACTACTGATGCCGCTGGTGAAGAAGGGTCACCGTGAGTCAGCACACCCATATCTGTCCTCATCTTTAACTTTTTTTCCCTTCCATCAATGCATCATACTCTCCACCTCCACCATTTTTGTCGACATTTTTTCTTGCAGGGAATGCACAAATGACTCCACTTCATTGGAAAACAGCAATCCGTCCTTTTTTTCACAATTGGAAAATTGGTAACTGTGTAAGACCACTGTTGAATGCAAAGAGACAGTTGATTTTAAATTCAGGATTCACAATATCATTTCTTTGACATTATTAACTAATTTCTGTCAGTTGATTACTTCATAAAGATGGAGACAGGTCAAAAATCAAGTTTAATGTTGACCATTGAAATGAATGGTCATTGAATGAAATTTAATGTTGACCATTGTCGTCTGTTGAAAACAGACGACATCAGCAAGAAGTCATTGGTCCAAGTCAGTCTGAATCATCATTTATATGGCAACCGCTCTCACCATTCAGAAGAGATGTTGTTAGAAGGGCACACCTCTACCAAGTTTTCGACATAAGACCACATACTTTTATTGAGGCATCTGATTGGTCAGTTAATAACTTGAATAACTTCATCTAAAGAAAAAATACCAATAAAAACAATTAGGATTAGCGAGAGCATGTTGAAATAAAGGTAGTCGTATTTGACTGTTATTAAAGTGCTTTTATTATAGCAGTTCAAATGGCTAAAATAAATAAATAAATAAATAAATAAAATAAAAACAACATATTATGAAGAAAGATATTTTTCCTGGAACTTCTTTAAAATAATGTTGTTACACATTAAGTTTTCATTGGATTTTAAGATGTCTTAAGCTTATTCTTTGAAATTCTGCTAGTCAAATACTCAGAGGTTAACACATAAGCAGTGCAAAAAGTTAAGAAGTGCAAAAACTGGGGAAAAAAGTGCAAATTCAAACTCCACCAGGCTAAAAGCTTCGAAATTGTTTGCAAATGACTTAAGGGCTTCTCAGCTCTTTATCAAACCTGGCATTTTTTAAAATATTTATATTCAGGCACTTAAAAGGTGCATGGTAAATCCATGCTCCAGTGTATTGCTTATAAAGCTATGTCAAGTTCCATGAGTCATTGTGCATGTGCAAATATTAATATACACTTTCAAAACAGCATCTGACTTTAACGGCAAAAGTTAATAAAAAGATATCCAGGACTACAATGTGGTGTCTGGTCGGTAAGGGATGCTTCAGAAAAACACTGGAATTTGTTTGAAGTTGTTTGAGGACACTAAGACTACGGTCACATTTCCCAAAATGCCATCATGTAGCGACCCAAATGCAAGTCTTCCAGCAAATGTGGCAGATGGATGCGTAACGGCATTTGTAATAGGCAGTAACATTTTTACATGCCACACAGTGGCCAAGGAGGATTAAAGAAAAAGTAACAATTTTATGGCGATCGGATGATTTTTTTTTTTTTTTTTTACATCGGTCAGTGGCCGCCCGGGCACATCTTGAGGTCACGCGGTAGGAGACCAGTGTCAGGCTGGTTGCAGGAAGGCAGCAGCGTGATAATTGACTAATAGGAGGGTCTCCAAGGTCCACAAAATTGTCAGCTGATTGTTCAATTACAGACAGCCATCCTCCAGCCACCCCCCTGTCCCCGTGCTGCCATCCCATTGCCACCATCCAATTGTTGGAAATTATACAGTAGCAACGGAGGCATTCGACTAGGACTGTTGATATGGGCCCGGGGGCCTTGCGATGACCCAGTCACCGTGGGTCCTGCATATACTGTAAATGGGGAGATGAAATTGATGATGCACAGAATTCATCATGGCGTTGATGGCAACACAGCGATTCCAAGACCTTTGTCTTGACGAAATGCAGTTGATGCTGAGAAGAAAACAAAGAAGACAAACATTGTGCTTTCTGGCTAACAGTCGCCTAACTGCCATTGTCTACATTCATGATGAGGCCAATGAAGGAATTTATTTTTTGTGGTTCTTATTTCTCCTAGGTTTTTATCTTATCTTTATTTCTTTGAAGGTTTTCTTTCAGGTTTACTGTGTGTGGGTTTCAGTCATTTCAATTAAAAGGGACTTCCTGATAATTGCATATGTAAAGAGGTTTTCATGCTGCAGCTGCAAACTCATCCCCCTCCAGGAGAAAACAGTCTTTGATCTTCTAAGACCATCTGGAAGCCTTAACTGTAGATCTGACATGGACCAGAATTAAATTGTCTCCAGGATTCAATTTAAATCATGGGAAGACCTGGAGGTGCCAACTCGCATGAGAAGGACAAAGGGTTGGGACTGACTGCCTGCGGAGAGGGATCCGGGCGGCTGTGCTGGACCCCCATGGGGACACCGTTGGTGGTCGGACAGTGGTCCGTCTTTGAAATAATCCCCCTGGACGTTTGAAGCAGGAAGCCAGGACCAAATGCTGTAACTCCTAATATGGACAGACGGAGGCAGGCAGGCTCCCTGCCAGCCAATCCGAGCGTCCAGAGGAGGAGTCTGGACACCATGCTGTGTTACGAAGGAGGAGGCTGAAACCGAGATGTTAAAACAGCTGGACGGAGGAACTTTCGTTGTTCCCAACAGGCTGACACGTTAAGACGTTTGTAATTTGGCGCTGTGCAAGCTCTGAAACTTTGGGAAACCGGATATCTGTTATATTTTGTTTTACTCTGTTTTTAGAAATATTGTTAGGAAAATAAATGTGTTAATCTTTAATCCGGCCGAGTTCCGTGGTTTCTCCTTCTCGACTTTATTGAACATGCAACAAGGAAAGTAATCTCAAAGCGACAGATTATATTTTCCAACACCAACAATGAGGCCAACAAAAATTCGGACAGCGGCTAATTTTGAAGATTATACCGTTGCCTCCATATCACAAGGTGGCAGTTATATTTGTGACTGTAGCATTAGTGACAGAGATTACTCTGCTGGCATAAAAGTATCTGAAAAACAGTTTCAATCTGATTTTACAATAAAAAAACAACCTGAAAACCCATCTAATACCTCACCACTTCCTTGTATGAGTGCTATTTGAAGCCATAAAAAAGTGTTGTCCAAAGTTCAATTTCAAAATTATACTTCGTTTGTGTTTAAATGCATAAATGCCAAAACAAACAAGCCAAGAAAATCCTCTTAACATATTAGACTCTATCTTTGTGTTAGCACAAATCAATAATACATGCATCTTTCCAGTGGTTTATATTTAAGAAAAGAAAAACACAAATGTTGGCTGGTCCATTCTATATCAGTGTCAGCTCTTGGCCAGCGCTGTGAAAGCTCTGGCACATGCTGCTTCTACATGGTCCAGCTAACACCTCCACCCTTATCCTATCTCATGTTCGCCATCCCCCAGCCTCTCATTCACTATCTTCCATTTTAATTTTCTGTTAAGGCTTGTGGGTCTTCCTTTCGTTCCGCTCCCTTCTTCTCTTTCACCTTTAACGCCTCCCTAGTCTGGGAAAAATGTCCTTAAAAATCTCTGTCTGAGATGCACCCAAAGTAAATTGAGAGCTGATCATGAAGCACATAGGCTGCATTTACACTGCAGGTCTTGATGCCCATATCCGATTTTCTGACTATATCCGATTTTTTTGACGACCCGCTTCCCCGCTTATAAACGGCTTCTAGCCTGTTCCATAGCAACGGTATCCAGCTTGATTAGTTACCGTTTGCGTCCCGACCGGGACCGGACCTGGAATAACAGCGGTTTCCGACTACGGTCTGAAGCCTGAGGCTGAAAGTTAACATGCTGATGGAGCTCCAGCTGTCCTCAAACAGTAAAATCAGCGTACAAAAGCAACTATAATAGGTCATGTGATCTCAGTTTGTGGTGTCCTGAGTTGACGTCACTGATGTACGACTCGCATTTACTGGGGAATATCCGATTTGTCTCCTCACATGGCACACGCAAAGGCACGTATCCGATTCGTATCCGATTTATTTCCACATATGAGTGAGGCCTGTATCCGATCTGAGAAAATCGGAATCCATGCGCTTTTTTCCTGCTTACACGCTCACCAGTCATATCCAATCTGTGCCACATGAGAGGAAAAAATTGGAATTGGGTCACTTGAACCATGCAGTGTAAATGCGGCCATAGAGAAAAGGCTTGATTCTGGTGTCTTTTAAAAGGTGACACAGGAGGGAGACCAGATGCTGTAGTATCACGTGACCCAAAAAGACCAGTGTGGCAACTCAACTTGGCGGTGCGTAAACAAACATTAGGTCTTATATCATTTTACCGCCACATTAAAATTAGCTGTAAAACTAACAACATCTGAAAAAGTTTAAAAAGCCTTTTGATAGCCTGGAGGACCTGGAGAATTAAATAGAGCGCTGCTACAATACCTTAGTAATGAGGAAGACCAACACCACATTTCACTTCCGATAACAAAAAAGGATAAAGACTTGAGCATCAGCACAGATCAAAGCTTCTGGTCAGAAAAAGTCCAAACTTGCAGCTAATCCAATTCAGAACTCTTCACAGAATTTACTATACTGGACAGAGGATGTTCAAGATGAGTCTCAGTAACTTAGACATTTGCGAGCACTGCGTTAGTAATCTACCCGACAGTTACATGCATGCACTGTGGCTCTGCACTCCTTTCCAGGCTCTCTGGCAACAGGTATGTGCTGATCCATCAGTCTGGCTTAAGGTTTCAATCATGGCTTCACCATCACTTTGTGTGCTTGGTGACATGAGTGCCATCGATCCAGAAGGAGGATTAGTATCTATAATTTTCATAACTCTTTGTATTGCTAAAATTTTTTTTGCGTGTGTGAACACTATCTGTTTTGTGTGCATGTTGACATGTGAACATTTCTTGCAGCTAGCAGGTGTGTTGATAATATCTGAGTGTGTGTGAACAGGCCCCGCCCTTTTTGTACTACATTTGAACTGTACCGTAACGATAAACAACCAGTAAACCTGTCTGCTCTATGCTGTTTCATGGTCTTACCCCCCCTCTCACTATCACCCCCCCCCTCTGACATCCCTCCCTCTTCTTCCCTTCTTTCCTTTTCCGTCCGGTCCAACACCAAAGATTTTCAATCATGGTTGAAATGAATAAATTTTGGCCTCAATTACAAAAGGGGTTTGTTCAGTCACACCTTTGGTTTGTCTGAAGATTAATAACCCCTCTTGTTAAAGTAAAATATGTCCAACACAAGAGGCCCTCAGCTTTCATCTGCCTGCCTAGCTGTTGGACAGGACAAGTAAAAAAAAAAAAAAATTTTAATAAACTGGAAAAACAAGAAAAATACTAATGTTTGTTCATATTAGCTTGGAAAACATGTCAGCCCAAAGTTCAAGTAACTTTGAAAGAATTCAGTCTCTCTGGTCTCCCATTGCTAATTCCATGACTTAGGGGGTGGGGTGCCTAGTCGTCGCTGCTCCTTGTCTGTCTGAAATGGTTGGGGGTGAGGGTCAGGCCTTCCAATGACGGTGGGGGGCGGTGCGGACTCCGTTAGTCTGGGGGTTGTGTCCGGTACCTGGCTGGGGTGGTGCACGGCCTTCCAGGCTCGGGTCTGGGGGTGTGTGGTTAGGGAGGTTGAGTGGGGGTCTGGCTTGACTTGGGGGGGTGGTCTTTTTGCCTGTGCTGGGGGGGGGGGGGGCGTGGGGACCTTTCCTGGCTCCTCTCTTTCTGTGTGGGTTGGGCGCTTCGGGGGATGGGACCCCTAGGCTGAGGAGACCAGGGCCCTATGCTGGGGGTGGGGGCTGTTTGACCACCGAGGGACAGTCCACCAGCTGTCCCCGACTTACCCTCTTCCTCATTTGATCACTTATTAGTGTGATGGGGAGGGGGTCTAGCCTGCGGAGGAGCTACTTGGCAGTGGTCTCCCGCCAATGGTTGTCGTATGCCCCCCCCCAGGCTTTAATTGCACCTTAGACATGTACAACCCTTGGTCGTACACAAACACTCGATCACAAACACAAACACACATACATGCACACACACACCCTCACAAACGCACACACATGCATTTTACAAGGAAGGTGGGACCTCGGACCTGCTCCTCTGTGACGGCGGCCGTGCCCCTTGGTTGCTGGCTTCCTGGGCCCGGCAGCCCTCTCTTCACGCAGGGAAAGGGATCCCTGAGTTCTCTGGCAAGACCAAGAGCCGGGGATCACATTACATCTGAGCCTTGGGGTGTCTGTGTCCCTGTGGTGTTGGTTCTGGTCCTTGCCCTTGAGTGCTGGGCCTCGCCAAAGTTCAAACTGTGGGCAAGCCTGGTCTGGCAATATTTACAACATTCCTTGTGGACCCCCACTTCTCCTGGGTGTCCTCCTCCTGGGCAGGGGTGGCTGGCCCCTGTCTCACTCTCTCCTGGACCAACTGTGGGCCGGGTGGGTGGCTGCCTGGAGTGTTGGGCGGGTATCCCTTGGGGAGCCCTGGCTCGTGCCTGGGGTGGGGGGTGCCCAGAACTCCTGGGTGGTGGTGGGGTGCTCATCTGGTGCTGCGGGCGCTCTTTTGGGGCGGGGCGCTGAGTTGGGCCCTCCCGGCGCGGCAGGGGGGCTGCTCCTTTGGTTGGGTTGGAGCTTACACTCTCTGCCCCCCCATGCCTCCCTGTTCTCTGGCTTTGGGGGCCCCTGTGGCGGTCCTGCTGGCCCTGGCCTGGGTGGCGGATGAGATTGCCCGGAGGGCGGTTGTTTTCCATCTGCTACTGTGCGGGTGTTGGGGGGTTCTGGCTGCCGCTGCTGCTGTGGCGGGGGTCTTGGTGTGGGAATGGCTGGGCACTCTCCCTCCTTTTTACATTCCATCATCCACTTTAGAAGAACAGTCACTCGAGCACAGGTGTTAGCTCACCTTTGCACAAAGAGTTAGCGTGATTGAATGAAATTTTTCACACCAGTTGTTTTGAATGCTTAAGTATGCGTGTGAGAACATTATTTGTATTGTTTACATGCTGACTTGCAAACATTTTTGGAGCCAACAGGTATGTTTATAACATTTGAGTGTGTGTGTGGACAGACCCCCCCTTCTAGGTTTGTATTTCATCTGAACCTGACCGTTATGATTATAAACATCCAGCAACTTGTTGCTTTATGCTGCATCATGATTTTACCCCCCCCCCCCTTCTATAATCACCCTCCTACACCCCCCCCCCCACACACACACACACACACACACACACACATCCCTCCCTCTCTTTCCCTCCTTGCCTTTTATGTCCGGTCCAACACAAAATATTTTCAAATATGATTAAAATGAATAAAGTTTGGCCTAGATTACAAAAGGGGTTTATTCAGACATACCTCTGGTTTGTCAGAAGGTTCATAACCCCCTGTTGTTAAAGTAAAATATGTCCAACACAAGAGGCCTTCAGCTCTCATCTGTTTTTTTTGTCAGCTGTTGGACAGGAAATGTTAAAAATAAAAGAAAGTTGGCACAGGTTTTCTTTGCACACCTGAGAGGCATGATCAGGAAATCTCTAAAAAATTCTATCTGGGGACTCCAGCAGAAACCTTGATAACTAAAATGCATAGGTCTCTGCTCTGAATCCTTCAGAGTCAAGTCATAAATGAAATCCACAGAAAGAAACCAAAAGAATACTAAAAGGCTAAAACGTAATTGCATTTTAATTGCAAAAACGTTTGTGTATAACCAATGAATCGAAGTAAAAGGATATTTGTTGTACCTAAAGTCAGGTTTATTGAATATTTTTACCGTAGCAAAGCTCCAGTTGAAAAAAAATTATAAGACTTATTTGTTCTAAAAAGGAAAGGGGGCGGTATGAACTGGAAAACCATTATGATATGCACACAGTTAATCTTTCCAGCTCAGGTTTGTGTGCATGCAAGTGTCTGGAGGGTTCTTCATGTTCTCTGTAGCGCTCTGTCTACCTCCGCAGCTGATCCGGTCAACATGCACACACAAGCCGCCCTCTAACCTCCTGTACTATATACCAACTTTCCCTGCGTCTCTTGCCCTTAATCTCTCTCTCCAACTTTCTATTTGTCTCTAAACTTCACTGAAAACCTCCAGTTTTGAGGGCCAGACAAAAAAAAAATGATTTCTGCATTATGCTGCTGAAAAATGCTTATCATCCTCATTGTCATGCGTTAACAAGGGATTAACTCATTAACTCAGATGGAGTGAGGTGCTGTGAAGAGGATGACGGAGAAAGAGTGGGAGGAAGGACAGAGAGGTGAGCGTCAGAGAGCTTCAGTTAACAACAATGCCAATGCCTATTTAAGTTTTGAATACCAAATAATGAACAAAGAACAGTCTACATAGATGCCTCTGCTAATTGTATTTACAAATCATTGTTATTGTCCAACTATTTTGATTTAAAAATAAAAGAGTGGTTCTAGATATGCTGTAAACAAAACTGTATTTCTCCAGGACACCTTTTTATCCTCTGTATCTATCATATGTTCTGCACTATAGGGCAATGATCGGCCCATTTTCAAACTTGTTATATCTAAGCCACAATGAACTAAAAGGTGCATTAACCGAGACAAGAGAGTCAGAGATAAATCCATGAGTCAGTCAGACCTTAATTGTGTTCACAGTACCTCTTTAACTTGTAACACACTATACATTAGCCACGTTGGAAGTGTAGCCTCGATAGCATATTCACAATGCATTTAACTACCAATCTTGTTTGCAATACTTAAAAAAAAAACAGACTGATACTGCTAAAACAAACATAACTGTGACTAAGCTAACTCGCAACCTTAGTAGCACGTAAAAAACACAGTCCAGCACTGCTAAATGATAGCCACGTTAGCGCATTTACAATAACATCTAAACATATTTGCAACATGTAAAAAAAAAAACAGACTGATAGCGCTACAACAAATGTTACTGTGTGAATATGCTAGTTCCCAACATTTTTTGAAACACATAAAAAAGAAAAACAGTCTGACACCGCAACAGATTAGCCTTGTTAGAAGTATTACAACAATAATTATCTCAATAACATCTAACCTTGTTGGCAAGACGCAAGACAAAACAGACTGATACCACTTAAATAAACAATACTGTAACTTTGCCAACTCCCAACGTTGTTAGTCACGAGAATGACAATTTGACAGAGTGCCGCGTACCTGTCAACATTGCTTCAACATTAGTGAGCACAACCAGAAGTAATCCATGAAAGGGGCTCTGGATTAAAAGGCGCACTGTTGTTTTATGAAAAAACCAAAGCTTTAAAGTGGGCCTTATAGTGCGGAAAATGCTGTATCAGGCTCTCATATCATTTCTCTCTAAATATTTGATTGCATGCATTAAATTAGCAAAGCTTAGGCTGTTGTGATGTTTTATGTGAAAATACTAAGTGTAAATATGATTATCAGGAGCAACTCAAAAATTGTCAATGCAATCACACAACATTAACCAGCAGTTAAAAAATAACAAACTTGCCTATGATTAAATTAAAAGGCAGTCAGAATTATTGGATAGCTCTCTGATGCAGCTAGTTCATCGCCAGCTCATAGCTTGTTTGCCTGCCACACTTATGTCTGAACTGAGTCATTGCAATATTTCAATATTCCATCAATTATCAGCTTTTCATGGAAAAAGTCAATCATTAAGTTTTTTAAATAAAAAAATTAGAAAAGCAAAATTGTTCAATGAAGGTTAAAATCTGCTCTGTCCAGATGTTTGTGTGTTTGTTTGTTTAAGGGTCACTGAAAGAGGAATGCTGAGATACAAAGAATTACCAGTTAAATGCTATTGGATAAATGGTGAAATATTCAGTTTTTATTATCGTAAATCTGCCTTCAGAGAAGTCAGTGCACTCTAAAAAGAGTATTTGGGCTGTAGTTGGAAAGATTAACTTTTTTACATTGATTTAACTTAATTATTTAGTTTGGTGAAAATAAACCATTTTTTTTAAGTTCATTCAACTGAAAAATGACACCTAGTTGTCTGACAGTTATTTTACTTTCAATCAACTTAATTCAATTAAGTTGATGTAACTTTGGTGTTAAGCTGTCAATGCGTCATGACGTCATAACGTACAGCAGCGCAAGAAATTGTGGGATACCATTTTCTTTGCCTGTCTGGGCAGATTGGGGTCTAAGTGTGAGTTTTTGTCCATGTGTTTTGTTGTCCAGCTGTTTTACTCTGTTTAAACTATTAATTTAAACTGTTATGCTTATTTCTGTCTGCACCATGAGTTAGAGTTTGGGAGAAGGTGACGACCAACCCCTTTGTGTGATAAAACACGTATTCCCCATTATTAAAGACAGAGTTCACGACATGTGCGAGCTCCTGCCTTGTAATGCAAGACATTGCTGGGTCACTGATGTCTTTGATATGGAAATAACAAGGGCCATTGGTTGAAACTTTAGAAAAATGTGTCAATTTAAGTTGTATAAACAAAATTTAAAAAAAAATGTAAGTTAGATCAACATATTTAATTGAGTTGGATAGACATAAAAAACTAAGTTGAATTAACTTAATTCAATTACGTGTTACCAATTGAAGTGATTCAATTAAGTTGGATCAACTTTTTTTCTTTTTAGAGTGTGCCTCACCAGCCATCAACCTCACCGCCTGTCACTGAGTAGTTGTGTCAGAGAGAGGCAGAGAAAAGAGTCAGATAGAGAGAGAGCGTGTATGTGTGTGTGTGTGAGATGAGAGAGAGGTGCCTGTGTGTGTGGAGGGGGTATCTGTCCTCCAGGGTAGTTGCTGTGTTAGCTCTGGCTAAGCTGCATTTGATGTGTGTATTGAGGGTGGACACTTTCCTTGAAATAAATACAAGTACAATACTTGCTGTTGTATTGTAGGGAGAGGAGTGTTTTATGGAAAATAATACGGCTTAAATTGCGTGTCAGTGTGTGTATGTCTTGGCAGGTCAGTCAGTGTGTGGTGTGGCTCATTGACTCTCACAGTGAAAAAATTCGGCCTCTGGTCAAAACTTGTTCGCCACCCCTGCTCAAGTCGTTGGTATAGCATTAGTCACAACTGCTCTTACAGCAAAAACTCAAGCTATCTGATGGCCAAAAATTGGCAGACCCGCAGGCCAAGGAAAGGACACGCACTTATCATGTAAAAAGCACTTACGGGTCACTTGCACAGTCTGCAGGATTTCAGCCTAATATGACATTCCTGCATCTCACCTACTATCACTCTTACTTTACTCTTGTGTATTGTATAAGTGTTCGCTATAACCTACTGCTAACAGCTTGCCCAAAGAATTACCGCCGGGCTACCCGAGCACTCTACGACCATACCATTTAGCGTAAGCGACCTTCATACGCCGTACAGGTTTGCCCATTTCGCCCACAGACAGCTTGTATCTAGCCATAAGGATAGTGGTGACTTAGACATAAAGCATTTCATGTGACACAGCGAGTCTGTTTTAAAGCAGAGTCTGTACTCATTTTTTTAAAATGCAAACAGTTCAACAATATGAAACGCTCTTGCAGTAATTACATTACTTTTCTAGAGGCTGCTCCAAATTTGCCATTTTTGTAGTTTCTATCACCCGTTTGGTG
Source organism: Oryzias latipes (assembly GCF_053564925.1). Lineage (NCBI taxonomy): Eukaryota > Metazoa > Chordata > Actinopteri > Beloniformes > Adrianichthyidae > Oryzias > Oryzias latipes. The sequence continues at coordinate 9,833,693 of NC_136244.1, forward strand.
TTTGTGTGCCTGTGTTAGCCTGTTTGCAAAACAGACATTGAGCCCAACATTTCCCCTGGTGAATGTAGGTTGTTGGAAGTGTGAGTGAATGTGACTGTGACTGGAAACCGTCTCAGGCTTTCAAGGAAGAGAGTAAAGCGCAATATAGGTATACGTCATTCACCATGACACTGGCCTTTGCCAATCATAATCACTTACCCATTGTTAACCCACCCAGTTTTCCCCTTCGGTCAGAAAGTCGCCTTAAAGCAAAAGAGTGGCCAGTGGTGTCTTTGCTTGCACTGTTTAATAAATCAATTTATAGTGATGCATTGGTTTAAAACAATTCGTGCAAAAATGAAATGTCAAAAAGTAAACTAGAAAATCAAACAATATTTGTTGTAGTTAATAGTTTAATACAACAAATAATTGTTTAATCAAGTCACAAACTCACTGGGTTTTGAAGGCTAATGGAAGTTCACGAGGATTAGACAGTGGCTGATGACTTTAGGGGAGTAAGAAAAATGAAGAAACGATTGATGAAAGGGAGAAAATGGCTAATTTAAAGGGAGGAAAAGGAGGAAGTCAAAGACAAGAAAAAATGGAAGCAAAAGCAGAAAAAAAAAGAAAAGAGGTCTGAGATTGCTGCACTCTGTCGGCTCGCACCCCTGTTGCTAGGTTACCATCCGTACACCAACGGGTTAAAGGATCTCAGGAGCAGGCAGTGACATAATTAGCTGGTCTCCATCAGAGAACACACATACACCACATTGAATGAGGCACAAAAATAGAGCAAGTTGGAACACAGTGTGGACCGCTGTTTAGATTTTTCCACTGGAACTACCAAACTTCCTCTCTGATCGAAAATAGACAAAAAAACTTAGACTTAATGTGGCAGGAATATACAGAAAAAAATACCTACAAAGACATGTCTACAACCTAGATTTTTAAGGCAAAATTACTGTGAAAGATATTCCACAGTAATTTCAATAGGGAATCTTTTTGTGGCAATTTGACAGCACACTCATCTCATATATTAAAAAAAAAGAATGAACAAACTTAAAATGTACTTGCTGGAAAATATTACACAGCCTAGAAGCTGGAAAGCTTTTGTTTCTAGAACTTAGTTTTCTCAGGTTGGAACTTAATTTCACTTCTTTTCAAATACCACTTTGAAACCCACCACTGCAACACAGCAGCTTCTCTCCCCCAGCAGTTAGTAAACCAGGTGGGTCATCACACCTACTCACCATGATTCATGTTTTAGACATTTAGCTCATCTCGTCGTCAACATCTATATGCCTTGACTGGAATGGATGGAGTTGAATTTGTTCACCTATGCTGCAGACCACTAAAGCTAAGCGGTGCAGAGGTCCCAGCGATAATGAAGGAGCCAAGTGTTTGGAATGTGAATTATTTAAGAAAGAATCAGCTCGGGGGATATCTGACTTCAGAGTAGACAAGAACGCAGGTGGAAAAAGAAAAAGCAAGCCTACACATGCTGGAGGAAGTATTTAACATATTTTCCGCACTATAAGGCACACCTAATAGTCCTTTTTTTTAACAACCGTACGCCTTATAATCCAGAGTGCCTTATATCTGAATCAATTATGGATGTGTTTACTGATGTTGAAGCGATTTAGAGAGGTACATAGTGCTTTGTCAAAAATTTTGGTTGGCTGGGTGTTATAATGAATATGAAGTGTTGGACTGTTATTTTTTTTAATGTGCTACAGACAAGGTTGGGAGTTATAGGTGTTGTAAATACTCTAACATGGCTAATGTGTAGCGGTTGTTGGTGTCAGAAGTCAGGACTCTGTCTCCCGCTCTGATCATCATCTTCAGAGTTCTAACCACACTTCCTGGATGCTGCACACCTGACTCTCATTTACTCAATCAACCACAGCATACTTAAGCACTCCACTGAGCTGAGCTCAGTGTGAAGCATTGTTTGTGCCACTCTGCCTTCATTAACAAGTGTTAAATCTGGACCTGATCTTGTGTCTTCTAACCCTGACTCTTTTTGCCTGCCGCCTGCCCCAAGGTTTGCCTGCATTTCTGACCACCCTGTCTCTCCTCTGATGATATCATGCCTGTCATTTACCCTTGCCTTCCTGACCCCAATTTAGCTTTGTGCACTTTTAGCTGAGCTAATAAACCTGCTGCATTTGGATACAGCCGTCACCCTGCTCTTGTGACAGAATACTTCGCCAAACATGGGTCCAGCAGCAGGAGTTCCTAGGTAGCTATTTTTTTGCTGAAGCACAGTCGCCAATGTCTAACCTCCACAACTAAAGCCATCATGTCACGGCTGCAAAACAACCCACCTATCAGCGAGACATCTGCCGCGACTCCTCCGGTCGCTCAGTCATCAGCAGCCGCAGGAGGTGGCACGCTTGGAGCATCACTCGTTCATGCAACAGGACCGAGAATGGCGCTTTCAACGGAAACCCTGAGCAATGTGTGGGTTTCCTCATGCAGTGTGATCTGTTTCTGCGCCCAAAAATCGAGCCTCTATCCCACAGATGATGCTTTAGTGTCGCTGGTGTGCTCCCTCCTGACCACAAAAGCGTGATATTGGATAGCTGTGCTCTGGACTGGAGGAGTTTTACCATTCCCACTCAAATGCTGCACTCATACAGCAGCTTCGGGAGGTGTTTAACCACGGCAAAGACCCCGGTGAACAGTTATACGGGATCAAGCAGGGTCGACAGACTGCAGACTCCTACTCGCTGTGATTCCGGACTCTGGCTCAGCTTGTTGACGAGAGCTTTTCGTTAGGGACTCACTGCAGAGCTGCAGCGGGAACCGCAACAAGGATTATCCTTGGATCAACTCATAGCTCTCACCATCAAACTGGATAACTTACTGAGGACCCAGCGGCCACGCAATCCTGCCTCAGCAAACGTCACGCCTGTCTCACCGTTTCTCCCCAGGGTCGCTGGCTCTGATCAAGAGCCCATGCAACTCGGCTACACCCATTTCTGCCTCTACTGTGGTCAACCTGGCCACGTTTGCAACACCTGTCCCATTCGCCACCCACAACACTCTGCATAACCAGTGAGTGAACCCATGCTCACCTTTACTTTGCCGGTAAGATAGATTAATAGGTTTGCTTTTCTTGTCATTCTCCATTGTAAAAAGAAATTGAAGCATCACCATTTCAGTGCAAGAATGACAAAATAACGAAATATAATATAAAATAAATCAGTATGTACAACATATACAAGTGTGCAAATATAAACTGTAATATAGAATGTCCAAGATTTGTGTGCAAAATTGCATACAGAATTGTGTGCAAACATGTCAGATGTGAAGGAGGTGGCAATGAAGTAGAGTGTTGACCAGGGGTGTCAAACTAATTTTGGTTCGGGGGCCACATTCAACCCATCTGATCTCAAGTGGGCCGAACCAGTAGCGTAAAGGCAAAATAAAGCTTTATTCTTGTTTTTTTACCCAATTGGAAAACATGCCTCAACCAACATGGTAGCCTTATCATTTCTTATTACACATTAATTCACAGAGGCCAATGGATCTTAAATAAAATTAATTTCACTTTAAAAAATATTGGTTTGTTCAATTTTATACAGATTTAATATTTTAAATCTGACACTGAATCAATCCTGATAATAAATTCAAGAGGGGCTACAGAAAAAAATGAAACATCTTCCTAAAATGTAAACGTCCAAACGATGACAACTTTACACAAAATTAAACTTGCAAACATTTGTGAACTTAAGAGTTTGGAGTTAACCTCCTTTCTCTCCTGAAACTTCACCCGTCCATAGATATCAGGATTCAAATCCTATGCAGAAACACATTTACTGTCATTCAAGTGTGCAAAACACAATGAAATGTCCATTATTATTATCATTCATTATTATAAGAATCTTTTCCTGGTTTCTGCCTGCATTTTGTGGCAACACCTGCCTTCTTCCTGACCTTTGATGGAGCGCCATCAGTGACCAAAATTACTTAATGTGACCAGCTCACTCCAACATTGTCCAGCACAGTAACTAGAGAGCTGACTATGTCATCAGTTGTTGTTGTGTCCATCAACTCCAGAAACTCCACTGTGACTGTCTTTTCAACACCTTTAATAAATATGCACAGCTGTACATATCTGTGATGTTGGTGCTTTCATCAATAGTGACTGAAAATACAATAAATGACTGGATTCCTTCATATGGCTGCCCATGTTTCCTTAGAGATGTTGGATCTGGAGCCATAATTGTTGACAGTCATGTTTAAGGTTGACTGCTTCTTGGGGCACAAGACTTCTGCAGCCTTCAGCATTTTTCAATAAGTTCACCATCAGAAAATGGATTGGATTTTTGCTCCAACTTGTTTGCAATAAGGTAGCTAGCTTTCACTGCTCCATCACTGACGTCACGGCTGCAGTAAATCCAGATGGTTATTTATCGGTCCAGCTAATAGTTGCTAAATCTTTTTTTTTCTTAACTGCAAATGGTGAAACTTTTCTTTGTGGAGAGTCTCATAGTGGTGCTGAATGATATATTCTTGGAGAACCTGTTGATGACAAACCAAGCTTGCTGGTTTGCATTCAGCTCCGTGAACAAATAAAATGCTTTCCCTTTCCCTGGAAAGCTCAGGACTTCACTTCAACCAGTTTTTTTCTTTTTGACAACATTTTGGTCATTAGGGTGTCACTACTGATCATCCTTCAGTGATGAAGCTCACAGGGAACCAAACTACTGCCTACCCAGACAGCTGTTAGGTTTTGTTTTTGGCACATGCAGAGTTATGTTGTTTCACCTGTTAAGCTTTTCCTTTGCTCCTCCTAGTGGTGGAATTGCGCATTTCGGTTATTTCTTTTAAAAAATCATAATTTGCCACAGGAATGGACTAGAAACTTGCTTTTTAAACATGCTTATGATTTTTACTCTTCATGTGTGGGCCAGACTAAACCACACATGAATGTTTGACACCCCTGGTGTTGACGTTGGGTAGACAATTAGGTGGACAGAAGTATGGATAAGCATATATACACTGACCAAAAATATAAACGCAACACTTTTGTTATTGCTCCCATTTTTTATGGTATGAACTCAAAGATGTGAAACATTTTCCACATACACAAAATAACCAGTTCTCTGAAATATTGTTCACAAATCTGTTTAAATATGTCATAGTGAGCACTTCTCCTTTACCAAGACAATCCATCCCACCTCACAGGTGTGCCATATCAAGATGCTGATTAGACAGCATGATTATTGCACAGGTGTGCCTTAGACTGGCCACATGAAAATGCCACTTCAGTTGTATCACACAGTACAATGCAACAGATGTTGCAAATTTGAGGGAGCGTGCAATTAGCATGTTGATAGCAGGAATGTCCACCAGAGCTGTTGTTAGGGAGTTGAATGTCCATTTCTCCACCATAAGCCGTCTCCAAAGGTGTTTCCGAGAATTTGGCAGCACATCCATCCGGCTTCACAACCGCAGACCACGTGTAACCAAATCCAATTGATCCAGCTGAATGACCAACCACACTCTCTGATCCAGTAAAAATGGATTTGGTGCAAAGAGGTCCTTTTCAGACTGATAAAGACTCTGACATTCCAAAATCCCCCTCATTGAGCTGTTATTCTTTATTTTGGATTGTTTTATCGTTTTTTGATTTTCTATTAAGTTGCTGTTTTTAATAAGTTGGAGTTTTGTGAATGTCATTTGTTGAGTGCCTAATGTTACATAAAAAAAAAAAATATATATATATATATATACATATTTTTTTTAAATATTTTTTTATATATATAATTTACATTTGTCATTCATATTTTTTTCTTTTCACTTTTAAAATTAGTTTGGCACCACTTAATGTGCATCCAACATGCAAGCAATAAACTTATTCAATTCTTCAGTAGCAACAATAATACATTCACAAAATGTCTCATTCATATTACAACAACAGTTGCGTTTTGTTGGTGCTGCTGATCAGTTAGAGGGTCCACAAATTAAATTTCGCTTAGGGCCCCCGGAAGACCAGGGCCGGCCCTGCTCATGGTATAAAAAGCTCGCCATGTCGTTTAGCCATTTACAGAAACTAGGGGAAGTAAAAACCTTCCACTTCTTCAGAATAATCCTCTTAGCAATAATCATTCCAAACATGACTGCTTCAACAAGCAGTTGAGTGTGGTAGATTCTGAGTTTGCTCTGAACAACCAAATATTGCGATCAGAACATTGGGAGTTATTTGTACATTGTAAACTGAACTAAACAACTTAAAATTATCAGACCAAAATGTCTTAGCATAGGGCTTGAGTAAAATAAATGAGATAAAGAACCTATACCAGTTTGACAACGGTTACAGGTTGGTGTCAACGCTATAATCAAAACTTTGTAAAATTTAGGTTGCGTTGGCAGTTGTTGAAACTGAGTAATAGATTGTTTAATAAAGTGTCTGATTTGCAAGTACCTGAAAAAATGACCCGATGGGAGAGAAAACTTTTTTTGCAGTTGGGTAAAGGATGCAAAATGATTGCAAATGTAAAGATCCTTAATGGATGAGAGGCCTTTTTATCCCAGAGTGTAAACGCATGGTCTGACAGACCTGCTTGAAAAGCTGGATTCAGGCAAATGGGAGTGTGGATAGATAAGGCCGGCAGACTGAGTAACCTCCGAATTTGCTTTATAATTTACTTTATAATTCTATATCTAATTCTATTGCTTTATAATTCTATACGAATTGTCCTAAAAAAAAATAATCTTTTTTTTTAATAGGGATATCCACTTTGCTGAACAGCAAAGCGGATAGAGAGCCCCCAGTCAGAGATTTAACTCTGTGATTTCCATCACAGGCCAGCATGGTGATTGCTTGAATTTATCACTACATTCCTTCCAAAAAACCCAAGCTCTAGCATTACAAGCCCAGTAATAATGTGTCAGTAGAGGCCACCTTCAGAAGCTGGGTTTTGTAGATGAGTTTTAGAAATTCTGGGAGTCTTGTCCACCCAAATAAAGGAAGTCAGAATAGAATCTATTAATTTAAAAAATTAATAGATTCATTAAAAAATGAATTGAGAAAGATAGGCAGACACTGAAACAAATATTGAAATTTAGTGAGTAGAACCATCTTGACAATGTTTACTTGGCCAAGTACTGAAATAGGAAGCAATTTCCACTCATCAATCAAGCTTTTAATTTTATCAATCAGACATTGAAAATTCAATTTGAAAATAAGCTTGGGATTTATGGGGATATTAATTCCTAAATATTGAAAGTGATCAGTGGCAACTTATTTTAAACTTAAACTTACATTATGTAGAGAATGTAAGTTTAAGTTACCAGACAGAGGCACGAGTACACTTTTCTCCCAGTTAATGGTAAAGCCAGAAAATTGACCAAAAGTTTGGATCAGTTCAAAAAGAGGAGGAATAGATTCTTTAATGTCGGACAGTGTAAGGACAACATCATCTGCGTACAGGCCAATTGTGCTCTCAGACGTGCCATACTTTATCCCAGCAATGTCCTGGTTTGCTCTAATAGCTATTGCGAGCAGTTCAAGTGCAAGACCAAAGAGGATTGGAGAGAGATAGCAACCCTGCCTGGTGCTGCAGTGTAATTGGAAGGGGGTAGACCTATTATTATTAGTAATCACACAGGATTTGGGACGAGCATAAAACATTTTTATCATACCCATAAATCTGTCCCCGAAACCAAACTTCTGAAGTGCGCAAAGCATATAATTCCATTCTTTAGTACAGTATAGTTTAGTACAGAACATTTAGAAGCTGTCGAGTGTTCGAAAATGCATAATGTGCTGGAATAAACCCTGTTTGATCGCTATGAATGAGCATGCCAATGTGGTCATTCAATCTATTTGTTAAAACCTTGGCAATAATTTTCTGATCACTATTTAACAGACTTAATGGACGATATGATAAAGCATCTCTCACTTTTTTCAACTAAAGACAGATATCAGCATCAAATAACGTTTCTGGGAAGCAACCTAGAGTTTATCATGCGAAGCAACAGAGGTGCAAGAATATTAATACAGTGGTGGACAAAAATGTTGGTACTCCTTAGTTAAAGAAAGAAAGTCCACAATGCTCACTGAAATGACTTGAAATGTTTAAAAGTAACAATAAATTAAAATTTATTGGAAATTAAATAATCAAAATCAGCCATTACTTTTGAGTTTATGATTAATAGAACTATTTAAAAAAACAAACTAATGAAATGGGGCTGAAAAAAATGATGGTATCTCCATAGAAGACTGAGAACTAATTGCCCAGGGGGTCATGATGAACTCAGGTATGTCCTTTAATTCAGTGGTCCCCAACCACCGGGCCGCGGACCAGTACCGGGCCGCAGTACACTTGGCACCGGGACGCACAGAAAGAAAAAATAATTTCCATTTTATTGTTTTTTTTTTCGAAAAAACGTTTTATTTTGAAGATTTACCGGATTCTCTCTGTTACATCCATCACACTTAACGCACGTCAAAGTCACGACACCAAACATCATGTGATTTTGATTGAAGTTGGAAGCTATATTAGAAATATAACTAAACAAACTGTTACATTTTTAGATAAAGACATTGTTCTGGGTTACCTTAATGTCAAAGTAGACAAAGATTGTATTTTCATTACACAACTGTTTTTATTATTGGCAAAATTTCATATTCATAAAGCCAAATGATCAAACTCCAAACCTAAATTCCAGCAGTTTTTGAGTGAAATAAATCAGTATTGTACCACTGTCAAACATCTGCAAAACCAAAAAGCAATTAGAACTAATTTAATTTTTGAAAAATTTAAAATGTATTAAACCCCAAAGATTTTTGAAGTAATGATTCTTTTTGTCTTATGTTGTATATGTATGTGTATATACTTATATACTTTTTGTTTTATTTCTTATATTTTCTGTAATATGTACACATTGCAATTTCCCCTGTGACATTCACATTGTTATTGTATTGTGTTGTTGTTGTTTGTCAATAAAGTATGAAAAAAAAATACAACTTTAAAGTTAAAAAAAAAAACATCATGTGATACACCCCGCCAAAATTAAACCCAAACAACCAAAATGAGCAAAAAACAAACTTCTTTAGAAAGTTGCTTTGACAAGGGGAAACGGTCCAATGAAAGGACAGAAGAGGAACCTGCACCCGCTAAAAAAGGGAAATCTGCCTTTAACAGGCATCGGTGAATGTGCCTTGCGTTGCACCTCAACCCCCCACCCCCACCCCCACACACACCGGTCCGCGGTAAACGTGTCTTGCGTTGTACCGGGGCCTGTTTCAGAAAGGAGGTTCAACCAACTCTGAGGTTAAACTTGAACTCTGAGTTGGTCAATCAAGAGATTAACAACTCTTTGTTTTCTGTTTCAGAGAAGCTGATTGGAGTTAGGTCAATCAACTCTGAGTGGACTGATTCGGAGTTAAGCGTGCGCACCGCGACTATAAGAAGCCATTATCAATGGAGCGCAGATATCACGAGTCACCATGGCAACCGTGAAAAAAAGAGGTCTGCTTATTTTTCGCCAGCTGAACTTGACGTGCTGCTGCAGAGTTACAGTGAATATGAGCACATATTCCAGAAGAAAAGCAACACCGCTGCATCTGCAAAACAGAGACAGTTAGCGTGGGAAAACATAGCTGCTCAAGTTAATGCGTAAGTTTGCATTTAAATCATTGTTATAAATATTAGCTGTAATAACTTTTTAAATAGCGTAAGGAGTGAAATAAAAAATGGCGATATTTAGGTGTACTTTTGAAGTGTTATTCCTGGTGTAATTGCATGAAATGCTGCATAGTGTACATAACCAATCTGGGGGAAAAATGCATTTAACATTGATAATGTTAAGAGGACTTTTTGTTAACCTTCCCCTCTTGCAAACGTTGGTCAGTTTAATATTAATGCATGCAATTGTAGCCGGCCTCACAGGGTTCGGTGTCGGTAGATGTGAATGAAATTATGGCGCTCAGACACACACGTCTGTTCACTCCACATGTCTCTTTATTATAAATCTTGCACAGCAGAACACATGCCCCCTACAGTCCCACTACCGTAACTGCAGTAGTAAATGCATGAACATGAGACACTGCATGGGCTGCTACAGAATTGTGTTTTTAAAAGTGAACTTTTGTCTACCCTTGTATTGATCGAGTGGTATAGGTTTATATGGGATTAAGAAAGTAAGCAGTACTAGGAAATTGTGTTTCCAAAAAGTAATTGTTACATTAATCTAATTCAATGTCCCTGATTTAATTTTCATGTAGATGCAATCCTGCAGGAATTAAAAGAACATGGCAGCAGCTAAAAATGAAGTATAAAAACATAATTCAATCAGGTCAAATTTGAGCATGTCATGGATGTAGGCTTTGTTGACAATATTTGACATATGAAACATCTACATAGCAATACCTAATGTTGTTTTCATTGTATATATGTAATTGACTGCAATGAAAAACGGTAACGCTCAAACAAAAACGTATGGGGAAATGACAAAAAAATCGAGTCTAGGTCTCAAAATCCTCGCAGGACGTAAATGTAATTCTCTACGAATGAATGCAGCATCCTCGTCTATTGGGTCCTCCAAAAAAGGACAAGCCATTCTTGTCACTTGTCTCTGTGTGACGGAAATTTGGGCAATGAAGGTTAAAGCGAAAAATACCGCTTCGTCTTTAAAAAGGGGAGGGGACCGGCAGAAACCTTGAGTTTAGAGAATAAAACCTGCTCCCGACCAGGTTAGGTTCACAGCATAAGTAACCATGGACACTGACTCCGAGTATAAGTTACCTCTCTTTCAGAAACGGGTTTGACTTACTCTGTTTACTCTGGTTTAACAAACCTCCCATTCTGAAACGGAAAACACAGGGTTTCCCTGATTTCAGGGTTAACGCACTCAGAGTTTACACTTAACCTCCTTTCTGAAACAGGCCCCCGGTCCGCGGTGACAAAAAGGTTGGGGACCACTGCTTTAATTGACATCACAACTGTTTTCAAATCCATAATCAGTCAGTCTGCCTATTTAAAGGGAGACAAATAGTCGTGTTGCTGTTTGGTGAAAAGGTGTGTACCACACTGAACATGGACAACAGAAAGCCAAGGAGAGAATTGTCCCAGGACATTAGAAACAAAATTATTGTTGTGCAAAGCATCTGACTGAGTCACGTGATGTGGACTGAACAGCTGAGCGTGCTGCGTCATTTATTTAATGGCTACGCACACACTTCATTCTGGAAGAGCACCGGCGAGACACAAGCCTTGTCAGTCCGTGTGTAAAGCTTGTTTGCTTACCTGTGTGCAATTGAGTAGTCCATATTCATCTGTTGAAGAGGCAGCCGGTAAGAAAAGACTTTATCCGAGTGCTAAAATTGCACGATCACTTGTTTCCTTGTTTGTTTGGTGTGTTGTGGGACCGGAGTGTGCGCTTCGCAAATGTTTGTGTGTACTCCAGGTACCAGTGAGAATTTTCAGCATTAAGGATTTAGATGTTTATTTTGTTGGTGTGCTTTGTAACTTGTGTAAATTTATAGTGGGAAGTTTATTCATGAATGTGAAATTTTGCTAAATGAGATTTTAAAGCAATTCTTGAATAATTTGGACTTAATACATGAACTTAAATGAGAATGTAATTAAAGTAAATGGGATGTTGTTAATAACTGAGAAACTTTAAAATTACATAAATGTTTGTTGTTAATGTGTATGTGGAATTTATATATATTTATTACTGTTATTGTGTGTGTTTAAGGTTTTTACCTATTGATTGCTGACGGATCAAACGGAAATGAATTAAAGTGTGGAAATTGATCTCAAGTGGCAGTCTGAGTAAATCAATCTTCAACATTGGACGCTCAGCCCTTTTCAAGTGTGGGAAAAGTACACAAAATATTAGGAACACTTGACAATTATAGACAAACATGGTAAAGGTAAAGGCTATAAAACCATCTCTAAGCAGCTTGAAGTTCCTGTGACGACAGTGGCACATATTATTCAGAAGTTTAAGACCCACAGGACAGTAGCTAACCTCCCTGGACGTGGCCGGAAGAGGAAAATTGATGACAAATTGAGGAGACGGATAGTTTGAACTGTATCCAAAGAGCCCACAAAGGTGAACTCCTAGATCAAGGTACATCAGTGTCTGATCGCACCATTGGTCGTTGTTTGAGCCAGAGTGGACTTCATGGGAGACGACCAAGGAGGACACCACTGTTGAAAGGAAATCATAAAAAACGAGACTGAAATTTACAAAAAATGTATGTTGACAAGCCACAAAGCTTCTGGGAAAATGTCCTTTGGACAGATGAGACAAAACTGGAGCTTTTTGGTAAGGCAGATCAGCTTTATGTTTGTTGACTCAAAAATGAAGCATACAACAAAATAACACTGTCCCTACTGTGAAACATGGAGGAGGCTCAGTTCTGTTTTGGGGCTGCTTTGCTGCATCTGGCACAGGGTGTCTTGAAGTTGTGCAAGGTAAAATGAAATCTCAAGATTATCAAGGCATTCTGGATAGAAATGTGCTGCCTAGTGTCAGAAAGTTTGGTCTCAGTCGCAGGTCATTGATCTTCCAACAGGACAACGATCCAAAACACACAGCCAAAAACCCCCAAGAATGGCTAAGAGAAAAGCGTTGGACTATTCTGAAGTGGCTTTCTATGAGCCCAGATCTGAATCCCATTGAACATCTGTGGAAGGAGCTGAAACAAGCCATCTAGAGAAGACACCCGTCAAACCTGAGAAAACTGGAGCAGTTTGCTCATGAGGAGTGGGCCAAAATACCTGTCGACAGGTGCAGAACGCTCATTGACAAATACAGAAACCTTTTCATTGCAATGATTGCCTCAAATGTTGTGCAACAAAATATTAAGCTATGGGTACCATCATTTTTGTCCAGCCCTATTTCTTTAGTTTGTTTTTTTTAATAATTCTGTTAATCAACAACTCAAAAGTAATGGCTGATTTTGATTATTCATTTTTCAAGAAATTTTAATTTATTGTTACTTTTGAACGTTTCAAGTCATTTCAGTGAGCATTGTGGACTTTCTTTTTTTAACTGAGGGGTACCAACAATTTTGTTCACCACTGTATAAACCTTGTAAAACTCTATCCCAAATCCGTCAGGTCTGCAAGCCTTGCCGTTTGGAAATCAACGGATGGCAGACTTGGCTTCTTCTAGCGTGAAATCAGCTTCCAACTGTTGTTTTGCTGTATCACTTAAAGAAGGAATATCTAGGTTGTTAAGAAAAACTAAACATTTCCTCCTTAGAGGACCCAGCTTTTGAGGTGTACAAGTTTTTGTAGAAATCATAAAATATTTTGTTGATTCTAAGTGGATCTGTAACTTTTTCACCATTAGAGGATGTCAGTTTCAAGAATTGCCCTTTCAGCCTGAACACCTTTGAGTTGTCTGGCAATAACACAATCAGCTTTTTCACTGAGCTCAAACTGTTTTTGTTTGCGCAAAATACTGAAATCACCAACCCGTTCACAGAGAATATGGCCATATTCAAGTTTAGCTTTCAAGGGAAGGTCTAAATTTAAGTCGATTCTACCCTTATCTTATTTATTTTTTGTCAATGCGAGTGTGTACATGCAACCTTACATTGGCTGTCTGATCCGTCCCAATGCATTGCCGAGGTGTCACCGTAACAACGGGTGTACTGTTGCTACAAATGTGACAAGGACAAGCAAGCCCACACACGCACAAACACATTGTTCGCGATCAGAGACCTGTGTGAAAGTAAATTAGACAGAAAAAGAGTCGGTCTTCGGCGGCGAGTAAAATTAAGATTTTCACATACACCTGTGGCACACCAAACACATACACGTTGCCACTATGGCTGCAGACAATGGAGCAACAAAACATACAGATGGATAAAAACATTTAGAAAAAAGTGAGAACTTCTGTTTTTATCTTCGCTACTTCACACACAACTCCACACTCATATTTGAAATAATTCATAACCACAGAAAAAAAAAAAGAGGAACGAGGCATGAAAAAAACTGTTGCCATACAATGTTTAGAAAAAAAAAAACACACAACTGAGTTTAAATTAGTAACATAAACTGCAGTTTATTAAATTTGCAATTTTTCCTTTTTAAATGTATTATTTTGATTATTATTTCCCCTTTATTTACCGCCGCTCAAAAAATAGTTTTTGCTGAAATTTCAAGTGAATATTTAAGAGTTTGAAATACCAACAATAAGAAAACATCTAGATCAGAAATTCCTCCACATATAGCCATCAGGTGGGGAGCCTGAAATCTGAAAGATCTGAACTAAAATATCTCCTGCAGTGCATCAGAGCTAGGGCTGTTAGAGGTTGCAAGGTTAGTTTTGTTTATAAATCACCAGGGAATTTCAAAGAGAAATCAATGGGCCATTATAACGCAACATTTCTGGCGCTGTTTATAGACGGACTGAGACTCACTTTCACAGCTGCGACACAATGAAGCAGCAAGTTGCTGCAGACTGCAGAGAGGTGTTGTGTAACACCAACTCTTCAAAATGCCGCAAATAAAGTGCTTGAAAAGCTGTTCAGAGGAGGTCAGAAGACTGACTTCCTAGCTCTGGATGGGAAAAAAATTTCTTCAAAGCCAGTTATGATTCTGATTAGGTGTTTGTTTTGTAATTAAGGTCACATTTTGTTTTATTACCATTGAAAGTAAGAAGAAAAACGCAAAAAATGGTCTAAGCCTGCCCTGAGAAAGAATGTTCTCAGTAAAACTTTTTAAGTTCGGCTTTATCTGTCCAAAAATAACCATAAAAGAAGGATCTATGAGAAGAATATCCAAGTAATCAGAAAGCTCTCTAGAAAAAGAGGCAGAAATGGGAGCTACGGTAAGTTTGAGGCTAAAGAAGTGTACAACCACCGCTTTCGGTTCCAAAAACAGAGGTATGTTTCAAGGTATGCTTAGTTCCCCTGGCAACTCATGCTCTGAACATAACCTGGTCTGGAGCAGGTTTAGTTGAAGGTGAGTTTGTTTTCAGAGAGGTGAAGGAGCAAGAGGTGTCCATTTGAAGATGATTTAGTGGATGAAGAAGCTCAGGTAATACTGTTTCCGCCATGAGAGGGTGATTAGACCACGTATGAATGTTGGAAAGATAAACTTTTTTACTTTGATCTAACTTAAGATAAATCAATTACTTTTAGTTAAGTTAGCTTAAAAATAACACGTAGTTATCAGACAGTTAGTTTACTTTCATTCAAATTAATTCAATTAAGTGGGTGTAACTTTGGTGATGCTGTTAGATCGGCACCGCAAGGAATTGTGGGATACCATTCCCTTTGCCTGTCTTGACGGATTTGGGTTTAAGTATGGGTTTTTGACCAAATGTATTTAGTTGTTTAGCTGTTTTACTGTGTTTTGCCTAGTTATTTGTCCTGTTATATTTAATTCTTTCTGCACCATGAGTGAGAGGGAGGTAGATGATGATGAGTTTATATAGCACCCCATAGCATTCCTACTGTGTAGTGGTGTATTGATAGTTTCAGAGATATGGTTTAATATGGTTTCATGATGGGGATTCGTTTTGGTCCATTCATTTCGTTGTTATAAAAATGAGAATATCTGCAGGCTCAAACTTAGACATATGACAGTTCAAGAAGTACAATAAATTAAGAAAAAAAACCATTTGAGTTGGAGTAATATGACATTTAGTTATGTGCGTGCGTGCGTGCGTACGTGTGTATGTATGTATACATACATGCGTCACAATGAAAATAGAAATTAGATCAAAACTCCTGCGTTTCCTTTGTCCGTTCTTTTTCTGTCCGTTCTCCAAGCAGAAACTCTTTTTTTTGCTGATGCCGCCTTTTTCTTTTTTAATGGACGTATAATCTTCATACGCCGTCATTAAAATCATCTAGTTTAGCGCTCTCTTTTTTTCTCCACACGTTTCCATGGTGACTCCGGAAATCGGCGATCAATTGAGAATGTCTTTTTGTACTTGCCGTGCATGTGCATTAACCCAGGGTTACAAAGTCGAGCATAATTACGCTTACTCATATCCGGTCTTTTGGAACGGACATACCCAGAGTAAGCAAGTTCAGGCGGATTTCAGCCAGAGTTCAGGCTTAAAGTCAGGGTAGTTTAAGTTTTTTTTAAACATGCTTTCTGGAATACCCCCCAGCTAAAATCAAACCGAGTTTTGTATTTATTTATGTCAGTGTAGTGACCAACGTGTTTAAAATGTCTGCAGCAGAAAAAATGTCCGAGTTCCGACACCGTCCAGCCGGAAGTTACACTTTTAAGATTTGTATCTGAACTATTGTTTTATTTTAATCAATAAATGTATATAAATATTAAGAGAAAAAAAATGTTTCATGAGTAATTTTTTTTTTTACTTTGGAAAAACGCTCACGAGTTCTAAAATATAATAAATAATATATACACTGTGAAAATTAACATAAAAGTTAAAAATGCTTTATTTCCTAAATACATTGAGTCTGCCTTGGTGAGCCACCATTCTTTTGCTTTGTCACTGCTGTTAACCCTTGTGCTATCTTAGATGACCCCACCCTTACATTGACGTGTTCTCCCTAACATGACAAAGGTGGATAAAAGCGGAATGATTTCATGTATTCCATGGACACCAGTGAAGATCACAAATCATTGGAAAAAAAAAAGGTTCAGCGCACTGTCTAGTGGGTCTAGATGACCCAACTCCCAACGTTAGAGTGCCTAGGATAGGCAGAGATGTTAAGCTGGAGATGTTTGGTGTGGTGGTAAAGCATTTTTTCTAATTTAGTTTCTGTACATTACCACAGTTAATTTGAAATAAAACAACTCAGATGCCATTGATGTGCAGACTTTCAGCTTTTATTTCATGGGTTGAACAAAAAGATTGCATAAAAATGTGAAAAACTAAAGCATTTTTTAAATACAGTCCCTTCATTTCATGGGCTCGTAGGTAATTGGACAATTGACGTCCATGCATGGGCAGGTAAGGGCAATTCCCTTGTTATGTCTTATGAGTAAAGCAGATAAAAGGCCTGGAGTTGATTAGAGGACTCATGCTTGCATTTTGAAGATTTTGCTGTTAACAGACAACATGCGGTCAAAGGAGCTCTCCATGCAGGTGAAAGGAGCCATCATTAAGCTAGGAAAACAGAAAAAAAAAACATGCGAAAAATTGCTACAGTATTAGGAGTGGTAAAATCAACAGTTTGGTACATCCTGAGAAAGTAAGAAAGCACTGGTGAACTCAGCAACGCAAAAAGATCTGGACGTCCACGGAAGACAACAGTGGTGGATGATCGCAGAATCATTTCCATGGTGAAGAGGAACCCGTTCACAACAGCCAACCAAGTGAACAACACTCTCCAGGAGGTAGGCATATCAATATCCAAGTCTACCATAAAAAGAAGACTGCATGAAAGTAGATACAGAGGGTACACTGCAAGATGCAAGCCACTAATAAGCCTCAAGAATAGGAAGGCTAGATTGGACTTTACTAAAAAGCATCTAAAAAAGCCAGCACAGTTCTGGAACCTCTACCAGAATGATGGCAAGAGAAAAGTATGGAGAAGGCGTGGAGAAGCTCATGATCCAAAGCACACTACATCATCAGTAAAACACTGTGGAGGCAGTGTGATGGCCTGGGCGTGCATGGCTGCTAGTGGCACTGAACGACTAGTGTTTATTGATGATGTGACACAGGACAGAAGCAGCCGAATGAATTCTGAGGTGTTCAGAGACATACTGTCTGCGCAGATCCAAGTGAATGCAGCCAAACTGATTAGGCGGCGTTTCATAATACAGATAGACAACGACCCAAAGCAACTCAGGAGTTTATTAAACCAAAGAAGTGGAATGGCCAAGTCAGTCACCTGATCTTAATCCAACTTGGCATGCATTTTACTTGTTAAAGACTAAACTTCATACAGAAAGGCCCACAAACAAACAGCAACTTAAAGCCGCTTCAGTAGAGGCCTGGCAGACCATTCAGAAGGAAAAAACCCAGCATCTGGTGATGTCCATGAGTTCAATACTTCAGGCTGTCATTGCCAACAAAGGGTTTTCAACCAAATATTAGTAATGCCTATTTTATTTTCAGTTATTTCATTTGTCCAATTACTTACAAGCCCATGAAATGAAGGGATGCTTTAGTTATTCACATTTTTATGCAATCTTTTTGTTCAACCCATGGAATAAAAGCTGAAAGTCTGCCCTTCAATGGCATCTGAGTTGTTTTATTTCAAATTCACTGTGGTAATGTACAGAAACTAAATTAGAAAAAATGTGTCGCTGTCAAAATATTTATGGTCCTGACTGTAAATAAAGTATCAATTACTATTTAAATTTTAGGCCGGCAGTTTAGCTCAGGCAGTAGAGCAGGTCATCCAACAGCCGAGGGGTTGGCTGATTGATCCCCGCTCTCCCCAGCCACCTGTTGCCCCCCGAGCGCGGCCAGCCTGCAACTCACATCTCCCCCCAGGGGATAGGTCAAATGCGGGGAAGGAATTTCCCCATTGTGGGATAAATAAAGTAATTTTTTTATTATTATTACTTATACACCACAAACTGATATCCAACACAAATATAATTTAAAAAATAAAAAATTATTCTATTTATACATGTAGTTTAGTCACTTTATTCTTTAAAATCTACCTAACACAAAGTTTATATCATACAGCTGTGAGGATTGAGAGAAAGAAGAAAGAAGAGAGAAAAAGAATCAGGACAGATGTAGGAAAGAAACAGGCTGGTCTTATATTTGGTGGACGTTCAGGGCAAAGCCAGTTAATACCAAGTCAGTCATTTTTAAATAGTATTCTTAATAAAAAAAGCACACACATTAGCACGATGTTTAATTTTTTTAAAACATGAACTAGTTGTTGCTTGGCCATATGATTTAGTGGAAAAGAACACAGACAAGAGGTGAAGGAGACAGACATGAGGTTGGTGATGCATCTGATATAAAAGAGAGCAGTGATGACTTCAGGTAGGAATCATCAAACTATTAAAGTCACAAAAACCTAGATGCTCATTCTGGTTTAAACTTCTGCTGACCACCTGTTCACTTATTTTGGGAAAAACAAGTTCAGACATACATGACAAGTATGACAAAGAGAAGAATGAGGAGAGAGGTTCAGATGAAGATAAAGATAGAGAGAAAGAGAGTCGATAGGCTGATGATGAAGCGGGAGAAGAACAGAGAAATACAGAGGAGAGGGTTGACAAATGATGTTCAGGGCTCCAGACTAACTTTTTTCACTAGTAGCACAGTGGCCCCAACTGGAAATTTTAGGGGCACAACCAGAAAATTTAGGGGCGCATACCGGAAATCAACATGCAAACCAAATCTACTAATTTCCACTGTATTACTAATAAATACTTTAATAATGGATGCAGAAATTACAATGTGCTGTTTCAAATTCAGTGTCACATTTTATTCTGCACTTTTGAAGATGCAACAAGAAGGTAAACTGACAGCACCATCGCTGTCATGACAGTACAAATAGTAAAAAAAAACGGATGGAAATTTATCTTGTTGACACCAAATATGTGCAGCCAAGACGCACAATAAGCGTGTTTGAGATCACCCAGGTGGACGAAAAGCTGCACAGATCACCTGGTGTGAGACATATTTTTGTTTTTGCTCCAACATCAGCTGTCAATCATCACAAAAATATCGCGAGAAAGGGGTGGGAGCAAGGGGCAAACCTACCCGAACACAGCTGAAAATTTAGTATTGAACTGTGACTGAAAGCTACGGTGCTGCATTTTTGATTTAATATGTAAATGGGAAATACGTGGATTATTATAGTACATTGTTGTTTGGACGATAAAATCCGTCATCGCTTCATTTAAAATACTTTTCAGTTCAAATGATTGACAAACATCATCATCCAATCAGCGTTGTCCCATAGTACCTGCTTCTTCCGGTTTGGAAATGTTTTTCATTTTTGAAGATTTCGTTTTGTTTTCTGGAAATTCATTCTGTGTTCTGAAATGTTTTTCATTTTTTAATATTTCATTTTTTTCTGAAATGTTTTTCATTTTTTAATATTTCATTTTGTTTTTCTGAAATGTTTTCATTTTTTTTATTTCATTTTGTTGTCTGGAAATTAATTTTTTTTCTGAAATGTTTTCATTTTGTAATATTTCTTTTTTTTTCTGGAAATTAATTTTGTTTTCTGAAATCTTTTTTTCTTTTTTTTCTTTTTTCTTTTTTATGTTTTGGTTTCTGAAATTTTGTTTTGTTTTCTAAAATGTAATACGCTTTTTAAATTGTTGCTGTGATCTTAAAAATGTTTTTGTATCGAGTGATTTGTTGAATGGTTTGCACTTCAGGGCCACCGTAGAAAGCTGCCCTACAGACTACAAAACAGTGCATTATGGGACATGTGTCCTGATGGTTTTTGTAGTTGAGGGATTAATTAAAATAATTTCAAATACGAATTCATTAAAAAAAGGCTACATACATTACAAAACATTAAAATAATCATAAAATATATAATAACACAGATCATACTAAGGGGGAGAAGAATATTAAAACTAAATTGAATATTAAGGACAACACCAAATTCCTGTTCTCCTTCAGTCTTGCTGCAGATTCGCCTTCATTTCACAGCCCCCCACCCACCCCCCCGGTGTCCCAAACGATCCAGGCGAGGTGCCGGTTCATCTCAAACACGTCTATCGTTGCATTTTCCCCGCGTATTTTCAGTGTGTCTAAAACTAATGTTGTTGCTCGAGCGTGTTTAATGTTAGAGCTCCGTTAGCTGTCACGCATGTAGGTGTGGGACATTTATTCTCCTCAGCTGACCATCTCCCGCGGGAGCGATGTGCTGCTGCGACATCCGTGCATAAATCGTTTGATGCGCCGCCGTAACCGTAACCAAAACCTAAACCTTCCTCCAGGTCTGAGTGACCCAGAGAAAAGTTTAGCACGGACTGCATGTATGTGAAAATTACGAGCGAATAGATACGTTCTAAAAAGGAAAGTAAGGAACTCCTTAATGTGGTATGGGGAGGGAGGGGGCTGTCAGGTGTCCTGCTTTCAAGCCCTGTCATTGTCACGCCCCCAAGAGTCATATACCCCACTGTGATTGGTTGGTCAGCTCCGCGCACGACAATGAAAAGTGTCTTTCATTAAAACTGCCGGGCTGCAGTAACATTAAACTTTCATAATAAGGCGGGGGCCGCAAAATATCATCTTGGAGGCTGCAAATAGCCCGCGGGCCGCGAGTTTGAGACCCCTGCTGTAGACTCTGGCACTGGTACACCAGCCGCAGGTCGGAAGAATGAATCAATGGTTCGCTTGCTCATAGCTCAGACTCACATATCAGGTTGTGATGATATTTATCTCCGTTTCCTACCGACAGATGTTTACGCGCGCTCGATTATCTCTAGGCCCCTCCCCCTACACACATTTTAGCCACTCACAGTGGCTTTCCCTATTCTTCTCACATGCATTGGCCGCCTCACAGGCAGGCATCACGCGAGTGTGTGCTCGCGTTTCATGAGTATGTGTGCGAGTTTGTGCGTGTGCATCTGCGTGCATGTGCGCTCGCATCTCATTGCTTATTTCATTGATCATTGACGTGCCCCTTCCACGTTTCCGACTGGATGTAAAATTCAGTCGCACACTCTCAAATCTTGGTCGCAAAATGCGACCATTTGGTCGCAGTCTGGAGCCCTGATGTTTAGCCGAAAAGGCTCATCATTCTTTTTGCGTGGCATCTCATCAGAGGAAACTTGGCTTTATCCAAACACTGATAGAATTCATGATCGTTTGTTTTATTTTTGATAAAACAATGTATGGCGTATGTCTCAACCATTCAGAAAGCAACAAGAAATTATATTTGCGCTGAACAATTTCCCATTTCCACGTCGATTATTACCGACATCTGTAGCTTGTCAGATGCAATTAAATGGATGGAAATAAAATGCCCATCACAATGCGTAATGACGCACGATGGCTGATCTTGCGCTCTTAAAGGATGTGGCAAATGGAAGAATTCGGAGTGAACGCATCTTTAGACAGCAAGAAGACTTACTGGCAAACAAGGACGAGTGGCTTATGAGCCAGTTTCGACTTACTCGAGGCGTCCTGTTGGACCTCTGCGGGCTTTTGGGCCCGACGTTACAGAGGAACACTCGGAGGAACCACGCCGTGCCAGGCTCACTTCAAGTCTTAACAACACTAGGATTCCTGGCGACTGGCACTTTTCAGAGGGAATTGGCTGACAGGTCAGGAATATCTCAGCCGACCCTTAGCCAGGTAATGCCAGACGTGTTAAAAGGCATAATAGCTTCGTCCCATGATTCCATAAAGTTTCCATACACAGCGGGTGAACAGGTAAACAAGAAAGCTTAATTTGCAACTATGTATAGTTTCCCAAGTGTCACCCGGTGCATCTGGCTCGTCGGTGTCCACCTCCGCCTCAGTCACCACTCCACTTAATAGGGATTCCCCAACAATTGCCGCCAGTCTCTCATCAAGAGGGGTCAGCTCCGGTGTCCCCTTTCCCCCACCCGTGGCAGACACACTCTGGCGATCAAGCGCTAGACGTCTTTTTGCCTCGACTTTGATGTCCGACCATTTCTTTTTTATTTCGGCCACGGCCCGAGGTTGTGAGGCTACAGCATTTACGGCGTCTGCCACCGTTTGCCACTCAAGTGCCTTTTTGGCATTAGTAATGCCCACACTGTTCCCTCCAAACAACATTTTTCTCCTCTTTTCCACCTCGCCAACGATAACTTCTACTTCACATTGAGTGAAGTTACGTTTTTTTGATTTCCTCTCTGTGTTTGCCATGATTTCCCAATCACTGAATATTAACTTGTGGGCGTTTCACGGACTATTTATGGGCAACTATGGGCGTGACATGAAGGCGCAAAAGCTGCGCTACATTTAGAATTGATTGTGATTTATTAAGCGAAAAATCCGTAGGATGTGCGTGCGCACGGTTTTATAAATCCGAATATTTCTGTGCGTTTGTTTCATCCATACGCCACTTCTGACGCAAATCCTACCCAAAGTTTTATAAATGAGGCCCCTGATCATCGATCACAGATTTCTGATCTGAAGAGCTCCACGTTTCTGTACAGCAGGCACGGACCAAGAGATTGATTGACAAGGTTTCCAGCCAATCAGGACACAGAACAGGGTGCAGTGTTTAAAAAAGGCAGCATGATCGCTCTGAAAGAATGAGATAAACTGGGAAAGATAAACTGCGACGTAAAAAGGAAAGACTATCTTCTGTTCTGTTTGACAGAGATTTTGAGAGGGTTTCAGATTGAAACTCAGACTGCAGAAGGGGGCAATAAAATGTCACGTCTTGATCATGTGGCCAGATTGTTCAGTGGGCCGGACCAAACATGGAGGCGGGCCGGATCCAGCCCACGGGCCGTAGTTTGCCAACCCTGGTCTAGTGGGTCTAGATGACCCAACTCCCAACGGTAAAGTGCCTAGGATAGCACAAGGGTTACAAAAGCTAGAAACAAAACATTGTCTTATCAATGTGAAAGACACTAAACACCTATGGGACACAATGAAAAAAGTGACAAACATGAATTCTGTCAAAACACAACCAACAA
The DNA here is from genome assembly GCF_053564925.1 of Oryzias latipes. NCBI lineage: Eukaryota > Metazoa > Chordata > Actinopteri > Beloniformes > Adrianichthyidae > Oryzias > Oryzias latipes. The sequence goes on from NC_136244.1 coordinate 9,857,194, forward strand.
CTTTGAATAGTGCAGACAAAGCAAATGAATGTAACAAATTATTTTTGCGGTTCGATTCACATAATGCTGGCCACATGGCTGACTTTAATTTTCTCAATTCTGGTGAATGTAGTTCCTGTACCAAGCTTACAAATTGTGACTTGGTAATCAATGCTTTTAGCAAAGTACCAAACAAAAAATCAGCAGGTCCAGATGGTTTAACATCATTCCGGTTTATGAACTGTTTTGAAGAATTGTTTGGGCTTCAGTGTTTCAAATGTCAATACAGAGCTGTAGGTTCCTGCACTATGGAAAAAGTCTGTTGTGATTCCCAATCCAAAAATTGTTAGTCCACAGTCTGGAAATGATTTTAGACCCATCACATTGACATGTATAGCAATGAAGTGTTTCAAAAAATCATGATTGATTGTCTTAAGGAAGAGGTGTCACCATTTTGGATAATCTGCAATTTGCACACAAACAGGGCAGCAGCAGTGTCGATGCTGTGATTAGTGCTAATGCTAGAGTGTTATTTGCAGACTTCAGTTCTGCCTTTGATAATGTTCACCCAGTGATACTGGTCAAAAAGCTGATGGAAATGAACGTAAATCTAGACATGGTTGAATGGTTTTCTTCACTCCTGACAGATAGAACACGACAAGTAAAGCTTGTTATGTTGTAACACAGGGATACCACAAGGGGCAGTGAGTTCACCATTGCTCTTTACACTTTACACTAACAGTTGCCAAAGCAGCCATTGCCAAATCAAAATTATAAAGTTCTCTAATGACACAATTATTGTCAGAAAGGATTCTGTTGCAAATAACCCTTCAATTTACTTTGATGAGGTCAAACACTTCAAAAAATGGTGAGAGGATCATAATTTACTCTTGAACATAACAAAAACCAAAGAGATCATATTTGATCCAAAATGTGTCACTTCATATAAACCTTTAGTAATTGGAGCAGTCAGATTGAAGTAGTAAACTCTGTTAAATATTTGGATGTCTGGATTGATAACCAACTGAAATTGACTGTTCATATAGACCATCTTTGTGGAAAACTCACCCAAAGACTCTACCTTTTGAGAAGGCTTTGATCTCAGTTCTCAGATACTGATCACCTTTTACAATGCAGTACTGGAAAGCCTAGCGAGATACGCAATGGCAGTATGGTTTGGGGCACTAAGTGTCAAAGACAAAAATAAACTTTACAAGTTACTCAACATAGCCCTCAAGATCTGTGGTTGTAGGGACTATCAAATATTACATTTCACCTATGAGGAGGAAACAATACTTAGGGAAGCAAAGAAAATTTTAGATGACCCTGGTCACTTTCTGCTCCCGGAATTTGAGCTTTTACCTTCAGGCAGACGATTCAGAGCAGTCAAATACAAAATAAATTTATTCAGATCTTCATTTATTCCAGCAGCTGCTCAACAAGAACTGATTAGTTCTAATTGCAGAGGGCAATCTTTGTAGAGCAGTTGTCCTAGAGATGACAAAATCAGTGTTCTTACTTGTTTAAAGGAGCTTATGTATTTATCATTTTGGGTACCAGTCCCTAGTTTTAATATATTTTTTTTTTGTTTTGTTTTTTGAATAGATCATGCATTATACTAAAAATAGCTTTTAGCAATGTGGTTTTAGGGACAAGAATCCGACACATTATCATGTTTTTAGGCTGTTTTTGTTGTGATTTCATGCAAAAATGAATCAACTAGAGGCAGAAATAGGAAAGAAGTGCTTTTTCTGTTTATCTGCTCGCCCTTTAGTAAATCTTTCCGTGTTTTAATTTGACTTTACAGTCGGTTCAGACTAGAGGGGACTGACTAAAACCCCTCTTCTTGTGCACCTATGACCCCTCTGACCATCACTTGGACATTCATACGCATTCACACACCATTGGAGCCACACTGGAGGCAGGGAGGATGAAGTGTCTTGCCCAAGGACAAAGACAAAACAGTTATTGTTAAATATATTCCATCATTTGTAATTTTTTGTTTAAGAAAAAGCAGGGTAAAATATATATATATATATTTAAATTGAAAATCAAATTTGGAAGGAAAAAAATCTGAGATTTAATTATTTGGCCATATCACCCAGCTCTAGTTCCTAGATGATTATGCTGTTTTTAGCCATAAAGAAAAACCTGTGTTGTTTTCTAAAACATAGTTTCTGCAGAGCGGCAGTAGTTAATTAAAAAATTCAACTCAGAATTCTGGGCAGGAATGTTGTTCTTTTGTTTTTTTTTAACAATTAGGCAATATGACTTTGACAAATGCGTTTACAACCCTTTTCATTAATCACAACAAGTCTTTTTTTTTTTTTAATTAGTTGGTCTGATGGGGTATGTTCAAACCATTTAACATGGTTGGTGTTATATACACACCACCCTCTGCAATGCATGTTCAAGCCGCCTCTGCCAGTTGTGGGTTTTGGGGCTTCCGCGTTCAAAACTCTTCTGTTCCCGCAAAGCTGCACAAGTTCCTATGACCGTTTTCTGGCTGTATGTACAAAACAATGAAAATTGAATATGCATTGAAAGTTAAACTAGGTCGAAAAACTCAAATAAATCTGGCAAATTTCTAGCTAATCAGCTTAAAATTAATAAAGAAAAATCAACAATCACTTCTATTATGGACCAAACAGGGAATGTCACCCATGACCCGGTAAAAATTAATAATGCGTTTAAAGACTTTTATCAAAACTTATACACTCCACAGATCAATCCATCAGAACAAAGCATCAACTCATTTCTCAACAATATAAACCTGCCCAAGTTAAACGAAGATCAAATCACAAATTTAGACTCTCCGCTCTCGTTGTCTGAGCTTCATGAAGCTCTGTCACTTATGCCTAACAGCAAAGCACCAGGACCCGACGGCTTTCCTGCAGAGTTTTATAAGGAATTCTGGGAACAACTGGCACCAACGTTTTATAAAACGGTAAAATTCATCAATGAAAGCCAATCTCTACCACCTAACATGAACTCTGCCAACATTATCCTTCTTCTAAAACCAGACAAAGACCCCACGAGTCCTTCAAGCTATCGCCCCATTTCTTTAATTAATGCAGATGTAAAAATTATCTGCAAAGCACTAGCACAGAGAATAGAAAAAGTCACTCCTCACATAATTCACTTTGGCCAAACTGGATTCATCAAAGGCAGACACTCGGATGACAATGTCCGCAGACTCGTTAACATAATAGACTTTGCCACCATCAAAAACCAGGAAATGACCATACTATCATTGGATGCTGAAAAAGCCTTTGATAGAGTAAATTGGAAGTTCCTCATTGCTGCCCTCCATAAGTTTGGGTTTGGAGAATCATTCATCAATTGGATCAAAATATTATATCACAACCCCAATGCATCAGTTAGAACTAATAAACAGACTTCCAATAGGTTTTTTCTTGGAAGAGGAACTAGACAGGGTTGCCCACTCTCCCCCTCTCTTTTTGCAATATTTATCGAGCCTCTAGCTGCAGCAATAAGACAGAATGAGAGTATTAAAGGAATTAAAACCAAACACAGCCATCATAAAATTAGTCTCTATGCAAATGACATATTACTGTTTTTAAGTAATATACATTCTGTAAATGAAACGGCAACAATCATTAATGAATTCTCTTCTATATCAGACTATTCCATTAATTGGAATAAATCTGTTTTATTACCACTGAACAGTAATGCGGAGCAAGGACTCACAATACCAGTTAAATCAGGCAATATAAAATATCTAGGTATTTATTTTTCCCCCAAAATATCAGAACTGGTGCAGCTAAACCACACCCCATTACTGAAAAGCATACAGGACGATCTAACACGCTGGACCAACCTGCCTTTGTCCCTTATGGGCAAGGTAGCCACGGTAAAAATGAAAATCTTACCCAAAGTTAATTATCTCTTCTCAATGATTCCCACACAACCGCCATTAAAATGGTTCAAAACATTAGACTCATCCATATCAAGCTTTCGATGGAACAATAAACCTGCAAGAATTAGTCTAAAAACTTTAAAATCTGCAAAAAGCTGTGGAGGATTAGAATTACCTAACTTCCACAATTACTTTCTTGCAAATAGATTAGAATACATCTTAAAATGGTTAAAAATTAATCCAGAAACCAACTCATGGCTAGACTTGGAACAGGCGTTATGTGGAAAGATCAACCTGTCAGATCTTCCATTTATTAGCCAAATAGTTAAAAAACAGGATTGTTTCAAAAGTATTAATATAAATGCCACTTTAACAGCCTGGTGGGAATTTCTCAAAATATCAAAATCATCAATTCAACCGTGTAAAATGACACCCATCTGGAAGAACCCAGACATCCTCATAAACAAAAAAATTATCCACTTCCCATCTTGGCAAGCAGGGGGCATAAAACAACTAGAGCACATAATTATTGATAGAAGATTCATAACTCCCCAGGAACTTCAAGACAAACATGGAATATATAACTTCTTGGAATATCAGCAACTTAAATCAATTATTACTAAAAAGTTTAAATACAGAGACAACGATTTAAAGCTACCAGATGTAGTTACCACTCTGATTAATTTCTCAATGAATAAAACTCTCTCCAAAATATACAAACTTATATGTAATTTAGATAACAATATTTCACTTCCGACAACAAAATGGGATGCAGATTTGAGCATCAGCACAGATGAAAGCTTTTGGTCAGAACTTTGTCTAAACACCTTTAAAATGACAAAAAGTCCAAATCTGCAGCTAATCCATTTCAAAACTCTTCACAGAATTTACTACACTGGACAGAGGATGTTCAAGATGGGTCTCAGCAACTCAGACATTTGTCAGCACTGTGACAGTAATCTACCCGATAATTACATGCATGCACTGTGGTTCTGCACGCCTGTCCAGGCTCTCTGGCAGCAGGTATGTGCCGATCTATCAGTCTGGCTTAAGGTTTCAATCACAGCTTCACCTTCACTTTGTGTGCTTGGTGACATGAGTGCCATCGATGTTGAAGGAGGATTAGGCTCTATCATTTTCATAACTCTTTGCATTGCTAAAAAAACTATTTTAATAAATTGGAAAAGCAAGAAAAATATAAATATAAGTCAACACAGAAATCTGCTGCTTGATCATATCAGCTTGGAAAAAATGTCAGCCCAAGGTTCAAGTAACTTTGAAAGAATTCAGTCTCTCTGGTCTCCCATGGCTAACTCCATGACTTAGGGGGTGGGGGGGCCTGGTCGTCGCTGCTCCTTGCCCTTCTGCCGTAGGCCGGGGTGGGGGTCGGGGCCTCCGGGGCCTGGCGGGGGGTGGTGGGGGCTCCGTTGGTCGGGGGGTCGGGTCCGGCGCCTGGGTGGGGCGGGCTGGGGCGCTGCGTGGTCCTCTGGGCTTGGGTGTGGGGGTGCGTGGTGGGGGGGTGGGGTGGTGGTCTGGCTTGGCTTGGGGGGGTGGTCCCTTTGCCTGTGCTGGGGGGGGTTGGCGGGGGGCGCTGCTCGGGGGGGGGCCCAGTGGCGCTGGATGGGCTTCCCATCTACACCTGGGGCTGGGATCGGCCCTTCCCTGGCTCTGGGGCGGGACGGGACAACCCTCTCGGGGCCCCCGGTCGCTCTGGGTGTCATCTGCTTCGGCTGCGGGGTCTGGGGGGGGGGGGGGGGGGGGGGTCTTGTCGGCCCTGTCCTGTGGGGGGGGCATTCTGGGGGAGGGGGGGGGGGGCACTATTGGTACGGGGCAGGGGGGGTTGACGGGTCGGGGTCTCCGCTGAGGCCATCGGCGGTTTCCCCGGCCGGTTGGCTGCCTCGGTCCCGTCGAGGCCTGACCAGAGCTCTTCTAGGGCCGGCGTTTGGGGGTGGGGGCCTGGGCTTGCTCCGGGGGGGGCCAACGCTTTCTGGCTCCTCTCTCTCTGTGTGGGGGGGGTGGTGCTGGGCCTGGGGTGTCGGCGCCTCCGGGGGTGGGGCCCCTGGGCTGGGTGGGCCTGGCCCCCTTGTTGGGGGGGGGGGGGGGGGGCGGGGGACAGCTGTTTGACCACCGGGGGACAGTCTATCAGCTGTCCCCAACTTACCCCCTTCCTCATATAACCTCATAACAGGGTGAGGGGGTGGGGGGCTTAGCCTGCGATGAGCCTGAGCCTGGGGGGGGGGGTTTACTAGGCAGTGGCCCCCCTCCTATGGTTGCCGTATGGAGTGGGCCCCCCCTCTTTCGGTTTTATTTGCACCTTAAACATGTAGGGCCCTTGTTAGGTGGGTGCTTGGACATCACTGCCAGCAAGCAGCAGATGTCCTCCTAGCACCCTACCCGCCAATTTTAACCGCACCTTAGACATTTAGGGCCCCTTGGTGGGGAGGGTGAGGGGACGTCACTGTGAGTAATCAGGAGATGTCCCCTTAGTGCCCTACCCGCCAATTTTAACTGCACCCCCCTTAGTACATACACCCCTCCCCCCTCAATATATACATCCCAACATAAACACACACACATGCACACACACACCCTCTCAAACACACATACACGCACACACATTTTGCAAGGAAGGTGGGACCTAGGACCATCTGTCCCCTGCCTCTTCCCTGGTGGGGGGTACGGGCCCCTTTGCAACGGCGGCCGTGTCCCCGGGGTGCCGGCTTCCTGGGCCCGGCGGTGCTCTCTCCGCGCGGTGGGGGGGTTCACATTACATCTGAGCCGGGGGTGTTCGTGTCCCTGGGGGGTGGGTTCTGGTCCTTGCTCCTGAGTGCTGGGCCCCGCCAAATTTCCAACTGTGGCCGAGCCTGGTCGGGCCATATTTACAACACCCCTTGTGGGCCCTCTTTTTTCCCCGGGGTTCCCCCCTCCTGGGCGGGGGCGGCGGGCCCCTGCCTTGCTCTTCCCTGGACCAACCGTGGGCCGGGCGGATGGCTGCCTGGAGTGCGGAGCAGGTCTCCCTTGGGGGGTCCTGGCTCGTACCTGGGGTTGGGGCGGGGGGATGCCCGGAACTCCTGGGTGGTGGTGGGGTGCTCGTCTGGGGCTGTGGGCGTCCTTCTCCGGTGGGGCCCTGCGTTGGGTTCTCCCGGCGCGGCGGGGGGGGCTGCTCTCCTGGTCGGGCTGGGGCGGCGCTCTCTTTCCCTCCGTGCCTCCCTGCTCTCTGGCTCTGGGGGCCTTGCGGCGGCCCTGCTGGCCCTGGCCTGGGTGGCGGGCTTGGTCGCCCGGGCGGCGGTTGTTCCCTGTCGGTTCCCGTGTGGCGTTGGGGGGATTCCGGCTGCCGCTGCTGGTGCGGTGGGGGTCTTGGGGTGGGGATGGCTGGGCACTCTCCCTCCTTCTTTTCACGTTCCACCATCCATTTTAGAAGAACATAAACACTCACCTGGGCACAGGTGTTAGCTCACCTTTGTACTAACAGTTTGCATGACTGAATGACTGAAATATTTCACATTAGTTGGATTTAAGGCATAAGTATGCGTGTGAACACTATCTGTTTTGTGTACATGTCGACAGGTGGACATTTTTGCAACTAACAGGTGTGTTTATAACATTTGAGTGTGTGTGTGGACAGGCTCCGCCCTTTTTGTACTACATTTGAACCTTACCGTAATGATTAACAACCAGTAAACTTGTTGCTTTATGCTGCTTCATGGTCTTACCCCCCTTCCCCTCCTATTATCACCCCCTACCCCCCCTCTCTCTAACGTCCCTCTCTCTTCTTCCCCTCTTTCCTTTTCCGTCCGGTCCAACACCAAAGATTTTCAGACATGTTTGAAATTAATAAAGGTTGGCCTCAATTACAAAAGGGGTTTATTCAGGCATACCTTTGGTTTGTCTGAAGATTAATAACCCCTCTTGTTAAAGTAAAATATGTCCAACCCAAGAGGCCCTCAGCTCTCATCTGACTGCCCAGTTGTTGGACAGGACAAGTTAAAAAAAAAAAAAAAAAAAAGTTAAACTAGGTCGAACTTGGACAAATCAAGGACTTAGGATTTAGTTGTGATGAGTGGATTGTGCCACTTTTAAAGGGCCTATACCATGCAAAATACATTTTTTTAGTTTTTAAGTGTATTACAATGTTCATTCCTCATTATAAATAACCCCAAACCAGTATTTTTATCCATTTACGCATTTCTGAATATTCCTCTAAAACAGCAGTGTCAAACAAACAGCCCAGATGGTTTGACTTGGCCCACTCATGAAGAGTAAAAATTATAAGATTGTTTTAAAAAAAAAGCACATTCCCTGTCCATTCCTGTGGCGAGTTATGTTTTATTAAAGAAATAACCGAAATGCGCAATTCGGCCACTAGGGGGAGCAAAGGAAAAGCAAAACAGGTGAAACAGAATTTCTTTGCGCATGCCAAAACCGAAACCATACAGCTTCTGCGTCTGAGTTAGATGCAGTTTGGTTCCCCGCGAGAAGCAAAAGCCGATGCCTCAGAGTTCGAGTCATCTTACTTCCAGGTTGGAAAATAACTCAGGAAAATAATTAATATTTAATTTTTAAAAATTGTTTTGATCATATACATGGATATTGTTCACTATAAAAGGCTGAAAAACAGCATGGTATAGGCCCTTTAATTCATGTAAGTATCAACCGTTTGAAAATAGATCATTAGGGGGAGAAATTAAAAATTAATAATTGCAGTTTCTGCCTAGCCGGAACTATATAAAACCAAAATTTTCATATATATCGGGATTGAGCTGTGAAAGAAATATTTGCGAAATTTGCACTGCTTCGACAATTTGCATTAAGCCTCTTTCAACTGTAGATAGTGGACATGCGCTTGTAAACAGTAGAAAAGAAAAAAAAAGTGCTTCTCCGCGTGAACACCATGGGCTAAATATGCCTTCAAGAACCTGCACACCGTTCCTTCATCAATTGTACAGTTAGTTTATACTGAGACGTTGTTTTGATTTGGAGCGAGTTTATAACCTTATAGTTGTAGCCATCTTGGCTGGATATGACATCATTGAACGCAAGCTCTATATCAGTTTTTACATTGGAGCGAATGAAAGCAGCTTGACAAACTACCTACCTTCACGAATTGATCTGGCTTTGGTTACTTTTTTGCCTAATAAAGTGACAGCCTCAGAGAATATTAAAATATTTAATATTTTTCACTTAGCTCATGTAATTATGTGTTTTAATCATGTATTCTCTTTGCGTCGATCACCACTAAATCTTTGCCATCTTTTCCTGGTAACTTTCCCTGATCTCTTGGTACACCTATGCAGTCAGCTCAGACTCTTCCTTCCCTTTCCATCCATCTATCCATTCATCCATCCGATTAGGTAGTACCGTACTTTCAGAGGAACTCTTCAGCTATTTATAAAAAAAAAAACCATCAAAGCTCATAGTTTTGGGAGAAGTGGAGCTGAATACACAGTAAACAAAAAAAAGTAATGAAGCCGAGGAAGAGAAGCAAGGAAAATAAAATGAAAGGTTAAAAAGACAGCAACTAATGTAGCTAATAGACAAAAGATGGGTCTAAAAACTGAAGAGTAAGAGACAAAAAGGAAAAGCCTGTGAGTCAAAGGAATGGTGAAGCAGAGAAGGAAATCCAAAGACTGAATACCAGTCAAATGGTTTAATCTTTTTCTGTTATCCACCATAAAATTCCACAATATGCATTGGACCCTCTGCATCTAATGTGGTCATGAATTAAAAAAAAAAAAAATCCTGTTTGCTTTCCAGCGCGCATTTTGAGTGCGTAGGAGGCTGGTTTTGGATCTGGAAACATCGCACCCACACGGGTCAGGGTTGCAGAAGCACCTGAGCTGCATACGGTAGCGCCAACAGACATAAAGCGTTTGCAAATACGCAGCAGCTCATTTAAAACTGAACAGGATCCAGGAAAAGCCTGGAAAATACTCAGAAAAAAAGTTACATTTTGTGCTCAAGCTGCAGCTGGAGGATTAAGTCAATGTTTACACCTGGAGTCAAAGGAGAGCTCTTTAATAAAACACTTTTTGAGACTTTTTTTGACAATTTAAAGGGTGCTAATAGCTTTTGCAAGCATTAGACTTCTGGTCTTAATTTAGCCAACGCTTACTTACGCCCACATCCTTTCATCTTTCCTCTTCCACTTTCTCTCGACTCTTTTCTACCTCATCTTAGTCATCTAAAAATATACCCCTCTGTAAAATAAAAGCATATTTTTTTCATGATGATAATCACTGTTGCACAATTTGAAGTTTGTCAGCAGCACTAGAAGAAACATCTTTTTTTTTTTAATCCGGTTACGATATTTTGCAATAAATGCTAATTTGCAAAAACAGAAGATTTTCTGCATTAGATGTAAATGTTGTTTTTTTACCTTTAGGAACATTTCCCGTTATTTTCTATCCACTGCGCACCCACACCGTCCCCCTCGTCTCTCACTCTTCCCTCATTAAAATCCACCCCCACCAATGTAGTACGTCTTTCTTGGCAAAGGTCTCCACTCCTTTCATATCACACCCTTTTCATGCATCTTCGGATTTATTTTCCACACAAATTCTACACTTTAGGTTTTTTCTCACACTCCATGCCTTTTCGCCAAACTCTCTCGAGCTCTCAGAAGGGATTATTTGTCCATTAACTCATTAAAGAGGCAGAGGACGATGTTGCAAACCGAAAAACTCGTCTTTGAGGCACCCGTTTTGGGAATTGAGCACATGGAAAGAACATGGTTTTCCACAGGCGGCTGAAGCAAGGGCTCAGCAGCTCAATCAAGTGAAGGCACGTGCAAAAACTTCCATCATAGTGTGCAAAAAGCACACGCACAACTCAGACAATTAATTTCTTGGTGGTATTGCATAATATTATACAAGCTGCTAGCGCTCTGCAAGTCCCACACTCCTTCAACAGAACAACAGATTTCCATCGAGGCACTGGGGTTTGTTGTTTACAGAAATTCTGGAAACACTGCAGGCTTTAACATCTTTAGCAAGAATGTTTCAGAGCATTGCAAAGCATGAAAGCCAAACCAACATCACTACCAACAAAATTAAATTCATGGATACAATCTAATTTATAGTAAGAATAATGAAAGCATTTTCAAAAAATCAAAAAATATCTTATTTGTTTTTACCTTAAAGTGCCTATCATCCACTTTTTGAGCTTTTAAGTGTTTTTTGATGATAATTCCTCACAAAAAACATCCCCAAAGCTGTATTTTGATCAATTCACATATTTCTGAGAATACCTGCTGTCTGAGCACCAGCCCCTCATGAAAATGAGTGGGTTCTCACATTGTGATGTAGATAAGTAAGGAACAGCCTCTTCTAGTACAGAGCTAAAATTTTTTTGTTTTTGTGGGCTAAACGCAGAGACGCTGCTAAGGCCGGCTCTGGGTTGTTGCCATGAAATGAACGGCACCCACCAAGTGCCTTAGAGATCGAGTTGTCTTACTTCGGAGTACGAAAATGAGATGCAAAAATAACACATTTTTCATGTGAAAATAAATTCTTTAGTGTGTTTATATATATTATCATATATATGGATATATTTTACTTTGAAAGGATTAGGAACAGCATGGTATAGGTCCTTTAACCCTTGTGCTATCCTAGGCACTTTAACATTGGGAGTTGTTTCATCTAGACCAGTGGTTCTTAACCTGGGTTCGATCGAACCCTAGGGGTTCGTGAGTCGGTCTCAGGGGTTCGGTGGAGCCTCTGCCACGGAGGTTAAAACACACCGACTCATCATGTCTGTGCGCAATGGTATATAGCAACCATTTTATGTTTTGGTCCCCTCGGGAGGACGAACAGATTGACGTCAGTTTCGGACAAATCGGTAAAAGTAAACTTTTTGTTGTCCTTAGCAACAGTGGTTTTATGCTAACCACGCCCACATTCCTTATATGTCCATATCCAGTGTTTTTCAATGTATTCTGTTTCAGGCATTAATGCATGCATTTAATTTTCACTGTATTGTATTGAAATGCATGGGAGTTATAACAGTGCGCCACTTTGCTAGCTCGCCACGCGCACGCCGTTCAAAATCTACAACTTCTAATTCCAACATTTTTTCCACAGTAGCTTGCCATTGATGCCCAAAAAGTTTCGACCCAATCGATGAAAATTCCAACGACAAGTTTACGTTTGAATCTGGTGGTAAAGGTGTTTTTTATAAAAAATTCAAGATGGCCGCCTTTTCCCGAGGTCAAAGGTCAACGAAACTCCAGAGGTGATTGTAGACTTACGCTAGGGACATACACGTCAAATTTCGTGAAAATCGCTCGAAAAAAAGTTCATTTTTTCATATTGTGTAAAATCGCGAAAAACTCAAAATGGCATATTTTGGCACAAAATGGCTGCCAAACCGTAGGTCGTGTCGCCATCATGTAATGATTTCAAAACTGTCTTTGGATATACCCGACAAAGTTATCTGGGTTTCGTTAGCCGATTCTTAAAAATAAAATCAGAAAAAAATTTTTTTTAGCCGAGTCAGCACTTTTTTTTGCGATCGTTTTTTGTTTACCACGGCCACATTCCTTTATGGATTTTGTCGTATGTGACATCATTTTATTCAGTGTGGGCCAGGGTATCGCATATTTCAGTTTCAGGCTATTCCGATAAAATATGTTCGAGCTAGCTAAAATGGCGACGGTTGCGAATTCGCCACGCGCACGCGTTTCAAATTCTACAACTTCTAATTCCAACATTTTGTCCAATGTAGCTTGCCATTGATGCCTGAGAAGTTTCAAAAAGATCGATAAAAATCCCTAGGACGAGTTTTCGTTTGTATCCGTTACTAAAGGTGCTTTTTTATGAAAATTCAAGATGGCCGCCCATTGCCAAGGTCAAAGGTCAACGAAACTTCTTTGGTAGTTGTAGAATCGTGTTTGTGGCATGTGTATGCAATTTCGTGAAAATCGCTTGAACAAAAGTGTCGTTTTCCCATATTGTGAAAAAACACGAAAATCGCCATTTCTTTGAGTTTGCCACAAAATGGCCGCCAAGCCGTAGGTCGTGTGGCCATCCCATAATGATTTCATAACTTCTTTGGGATATCTCCAACACGCGTGTTTTGGTATCGTAACTGTATTTCAAAATATTTTTTTTTGGCCCCATAAACAGATTTCGGCCCATTCATTTTTTTGACGGGAACGCACGCCATGATGTCATCATTGTGGGGGGGGTGATGTTCTCTTTGCCGAAAATTCATTTTCAATTTATCCTAGGTGTGTGCCAATTTTGGTGAGTTTTCGGGTATGTGGCGGGGGTCAAATTTGAGCTCAACGGATCCGTTAGAAAGAAGAATAATAATTAAAGCCGCAAGCGGCGTTGTATGGCCCGCAGACGCAACCCGCCTTCCACGCCCAACTCTACGCACCACCGCCCTCACCGCCCTCACCGCCCACTTTTGATAAAGGGCAGTCAAAAGTGCATATGCTAATTATGCTAACTATGCTAGCTATGCTAATGTGGCTAAAAGTGCTAGCATAGCGATCAGCATCATTAACTGACTCAGAAAAACACATTACCTTAAATGCCAATTATGCTAACTATGCTAGCTATGCTAATGTGGCTAAAAGTGCTAGCATGGCGATCAGCATCATTAACTGACTCAGAAAAACACATTACCTTAAATGCCAATTATGCTAACTATGCTAGCTATGCTAATGTGGCTAAAAGTGCTAGCATAGCGAGCAGCATCATCAACTGACTCAGAAAAACACATTCCTCTATTGGTGAGAGCTATACGTCATAAGTTAGTAAAAAAAAAAAAACTTTTTTCAAAATGGCGGCTTTTTTGTTGATTTTATCTCCATAGCAACCGTTTTATGTTTTGGTCCCCTCGGGAGGACGAACAGATTGACGTCAGTTTCGGACAAATCGGTAAAAGTAAACTTTTTGTCGTCCTTAGCAACAGTGGTTTTGTGCTAACCACGCCCACATTCCTTATATGTCCATATCCAGTGTTTTTCAATGTATGCAGTTTCAGGCATTATTGCATGCATTCAAATTTCACAGTAGTCCATTGAAAAACATAGGAATAATAACAGTGCGCCACTTTGCTAGCTCGCCACGCGCACGCGGTTTAAAATCTACAACTTCTAATTCCAACATTTTTTCCACAGTAGCTTGCCATTGATGCCCAAAAAGTTTTGAGACGATCGCTGAAAATTCCAACGACAAGTTTACGTTTGAATCTGGTGGTAAAGGTGTTTTTTATAGAAAATTCAAGATGGCCGCCTTTTCCCGAGGTCAAAGGTCGACGAAACTCCAGAGGTGATTGTAGACTTACGCTAGGGACATGCGTGTCAAATTTCGTGAAAATCGCTCGAAAAAAGTTCATTTTTCCATATTGTGTAAAAACGCGAAAAACTCAAAATGGCATATTTTGGCACAAAATGGCCGCCAAACCGTAGGTCGTGTCGCCATCATGTAATGATTTCAAAACTTTCTTTGGATATACCCGACAAAGTTATCTGGGTTTCGTTAGCCGATTCTTAAAAATAAAATCCGAAAAAAGATTTTTTTGCCGAGTCAGCACTTTTTTTTGCGATCGTTTTTTGTTTACCACGGCCACATTCCTTTATGGATTTTGTCGTATGTGACATCATTTTGTTCAGTATGGACCAGGGTATCGCATATTTCAGTTTCAGGCTATTCCGATAAAATATGTGCGAGCTAGCTAAAATGGCGACGGTTGCGAATTCGCCACGCGCACGCGTTTCAAATTCTACAACTTCTAATTCCAACATTTTGTCCACAGTAGCTTGCCATTGATGCCCGAGAAGTTTCAAAAAGATTGATAAAAATCCCTAGGACGAGTTTTCGTTTGTATCCGTTACTAAAGGTGCTTTTTTATGAAAATTCAAGATGGCTGCCCCTTGCCAAGGTCAAAGGTCAACAAAACTTCTTTAGTAGTTGTAGAATCGTGTTTGTGGCATGTGTGTGCAATTTCGTGAAAATCGCTTGAACAAAAGTGTCGTTTTCCCATATTGCGAAAAAACACGAAAATCGCCATTTCTCTGAGTTCGCCACAAAATGGCCGCCAAGCCGTAGGTCGTGTGGCCATCCCATAATGATTTCAGAACTTCTTTGGGATATCTCCAACACGCGTGTTTTGGTTTCGTTGCTCTAATTTGAAATATTTTTTTTTTGGCCCCATAAGCGATTTTCGGCCCATTCATTTTTTTTACGGGAACGCTCGCCGTGATGTCATCGTCATGGGGGGGGTGACGTTCTCTTTGCCGAAAATTCATTTTCAATTTATCCCAGGTGTGTGCCAATTTTGGTGAGTTTTCGGGTATGTGGCGGGGGTCAAATTTGCGATCAACGGATCCGTTAGAAACGAGAAGAAGAAGAATTAAAGCCGCAAGCGGCGTTGTATGGCCCGCAGACGCAACCCGCCTTCCACGCCCAATTCTACGCAACACCGCGGCCCTCTCCGCCCTCACCGCCCACAAATTAAAAGCTAGTCAAGGCTGGATTTGCTAATAATGCTAACTATGCTAATGTGACTAAAAGACCTAGCATAGCGATTAGCATAATCAACTCTCTCAGAAAAAAACAATACCTAAAATGCTAATTATGCTAACTATGCTAGCTATGCTAATGTGGCTAAAAGTGCTAGCATTGCGATCAACATCTTCAACTTACTCAGAAAAAAACATTACCTAAAATGCTAATTATGCTAACTATGCTAGTAATGCTAACATAGCTAAAAGTGCTAGCATAGCGATCAGCATCATTAACTGACTCAGAAAAACACATTACCTAAAATGCTAATTATGCTAACTATGCTAACATAGCTAAAATTGCTAGCATAGCGATCAGCATCATCAACTGACTCAGAAAAATACATTACCTAAAATGCTAATTATGCTAACTATGCTAGTTATGCTAACATAGCTAAAAGTGCTAGCATAGCGATCAGCATCATTAACTGACTCAGAAAAACACATTACCTAAAATGCTAATTATGCTAACTATGCTAACTATGCTAACATAGCTAAAATTGCTAGCATAGCGATCAGCATCATCAACTGACTCAGAAAAACAAATTACCTAAAATGCTAATTATGCTAACTATGCTAGTTATGCTAACATAGCTAAAAGTGCTAGCATAGCGATCAGCGTCATCAACTGACTCAGAAAAACACATTCCTCCATTGGTGAGAGCTATATGTCATAAGTTGATAAAAAAAAACCACTTTTTCCAAAATGGCGGCTTTTTTGTTTATTTTATCTCCATAGCAACCATTTTATGTTTCGTTCCCCTTGAGAAGACGAACCGATTGACGTCAGTTTCGGACAAATCGGTAAAAGTAAACTTTTTGTCGTCCTTAGCAACAGTGGTTTTATGCTAACCACGCCCACATTCCTTATATGTCCAGAACCAGTGTTTTTCAATGTATTCAGTTTCAGGCATGAATGCATGCATTCAATTTTCACTGTATTGTATTGAAAGGCATGGGAGTTATAACAGTGCGCCACTTTGCTAGCTTGCCACGCGCACGCCGTTCAAAATCTACAACTTCTAATTCCAACATTTTTTCCACAGTAGCTTGCCATTGATGCCCAAAAAGTTTCGAGACAATCGATGAAAATTCCAACGACAAGTTTACGTTTGAATCTGGTGGTAAATGTGTTTTTTATAAAAAATTCAAGATGGCCGCCTTTTCCCGAAGTCAAAGGTCGACGAAACTCCAGAGGTGATTGTAGACTTACGCTAGGGACATGCGACTCAAATTTCGTCAAAATCGCTCGAAAAAAAGTTCCTTTTTATATATTGTGTAAAAACGCGAAAAACTCAAAATGGCAGATTTGGGCACAAAATGGCCGCCAAACCATAGGTCGTTTCGCCATCACGTAATAATTTCAAAACTTTGTTTGGATATACTCTACAAAGTTATCTGGGTTTCGTTAGCCATTTCTTAAAAATAAAATCGAAAAAATTTTTTTTTTGCCGAGTCAGCACTTTTTTTTGCGATCATTTTTTGTTTACCACGGCCACATTCCTTTCTCGATTTTGTCGTATGTGACATCGTTTTGTTCAGTGTGGGCCAGGGTATCGCATATTTCAGTTTTAGGCTATTCCGATAAAATATGTGCGAGCTAGCTAAAATGGCGACGGTTGCGAATTCGCCACGCGCACGCCTTTCAAATTCTACAACTTCTAATTCCAACATTTTGTCCACAGTAGCTTGCCATTGATGCCCGAGAAGTTTAAAAAAGATCGATAAAAATCCCTAGGACGAGTTTTCGTTTATATACGTTACTAAAGGTGCTTTTTTAAGAAAATTCAAGATGGCCGCCCCTTCCCAAGGTCAAAGGTCAACGAAACTTCTTTGGTTATTGTAGAATCAGGGTCTTGGCATGTGTGTGCAATTTCGTGAAAATCGCTTAAATAAAAGTGTCGTTTTCCCATATTGTCAAAAAACACGAAAATCGCCATTTCTCTGAGTTCGCCACAAAATGGCCGCCAAGCCGTAGGTCGTGTGGCCATCCCATAATGATTTAAAAACTTCTTTGGGATATTTCCAACACGCGTGTTTTGGTTTCATAGCTCTATTTCGAAATATTTTTTTTTGGCCCCATAAAGAGATTTCGGCCCATTCATTTTTTTTACGGGAACGCTCGCTGTGATGTCATCGATTTCGGGGGGGTGACGTTCTCTTTGCCGAAAATTCATTTTCAATTTATCCCAGGTGTGTGCCAATTTTGGTGAGTTTTCGGGTATGTGGCGGGGGTCAAATTTGAGCTCAACGGATCCGTTAGAAACGGGAATAATAATTAAAGCCGCAAGCGGCGTTGTATGGCCCGCAGACGCAACCCGCCTTCCACGCCCAACTCTACGCACTACCGCGGCCCTCTCCGCCCTCACCGCCCACAAATTAAAAGCTAATTAAGGCAGGATTTGCTCATAATGCTAACTATGCTAACTATGCTAATGTGACTAAAAGTCCTAGCATAGCGATCAGAATAATCAACTCTCTCAGAAAAACACATTTCCTAAAATGCTAATTATGCTAACTATGCTAGCTATGCTAATGTGCCTAAATGAGCTAGCATTGCGATTAGCATTATCAACTGACTCAAAAAAACACATTTCCTAAAATGCTAATTATGCTAACTATGCTAGCTATGCTCATGTGGCTAAAAGTGCTAACATAGCGATCAGCATCATCAACTGACTCAGAAAAACACATTACCTAAAATGCTAATTATGCTAACTATGCTAACTATGCTAATGTGGCTAAAAGTGCTAGCATAGCAATCAGCATCTTCAACTGACTCAGAAAAACACATTACCTAAAATGCTAATTATGCTAACTATGCTAGCTATGCTAACATAGCTAAAAGTGCTAGCATAGCGATCAGCATCATCAACTGACTCAAAAAAACACATTTCCTAAAATGCTAATTATGCTAACTATGCTAGCTATGCTAATGTGGCTAAAATTGCTAGCATAGCCATCAGCATCATCAACTGACTCAGAAAAACACATTCCTCCATTGGTGAGAGTTATATGTCATAAGTTGATAAAAAGCCCACTTTTTCCAAAATGGCGGCTTTTCTGTTGATTTTATCTCCATAGCAACCATTTTATGTTTTGGTCCCCTCGGGAGGACGAACAGATTGACGTCAGTTTCGGACAAATCGGTAAAAGTAAACTTTTTGTCATCCTTAGCAACAGTGGTTTTATGCTAACCACGCCCACATTCCTTATATGTCCATATCCAGTGTTTTTCAATGTATTCAGTTTTAGGCATTAATGCATGCATTCAATTTTCACTGTATTGTATTGAAATGCATGGGAGTTATAACAGTGCGCCACTTTGCTAGCTTGCCACGCGCACGCCGTTCAAAATCTACAACTTCTAATTCCAACATTTTTTACACAGTAGCTTGCCATTGATGCCCAAAAAGTTTCGAGACGATCGAAGAAAATTCCAACGACAAGTTTACGTTTGAATCTGGTGGTTAAGGTGTTTTTTATAGAAAATTCAAGATGGCCGCCTTTTCCCGAGGTCAAAGGTCGACGAAACTCCAAAGGTGATTGTAGACTTACGCTAGGGACACGCGAGTCAAATTTTGTGAAAATCGCTCGAAAAAAAGTTCATTTTTCCATATCGTGTAAAAACGCGAAAAACTCAAAATGGCAGATTTTGGCACAAAATGGCCGCCAAACCGTAGGTCGTGTGGCCATCTCGTAATGATTTCAAAACTTTCTTTGGATATACCCGACAAAGTTATCTGGGTTTCGTTAGCCGATTCTTAAAAATAAAATCAGAAAAAAATTTTTTTTGCAGAGTCAGCACTTTTTTTTGCGACGGTTTTTTGTTTACCACGGCCACATTCCTTTATCGATTTTGTCGTATGTGACATCGTTTTGTTCAGTGTGGGCCAGGGTATCGCATATTTCAGTTTCAGGCTATTCCGATAAAATATGTGCGAGCTAGCTAAAATGGCGACGGTTGCGAATTCGCCACGCGCACGCGTTTCAAATTCTACAACTTCTAATTCCAACATTTTGTCCACAGTAGCTTGCCATTGATGCCTGAGAAGTTTCAAAAAGATCGATAAAAATCCCTAGGACGAGTTTTCGTTTGTATACGTTACTAAAGGTGCTTTTTTATGAAAATTCAAGATGGCCGCCCCTTCCCAAGGTCAAAGGTCAACGAAACTTCTTTGGTTATTGTAGAATCAGGGTCTTGGCATGTGTGTGCAATTTTGTGACAATCGCATAAACAAAAGTGTCGTTTTCCCTTATTGTCAAAAAACACGAAAATCGCCATTTCTCTGAGTTCGCCACAAAATGGCCGCCAAGCTGTAGGTCGTGTGGCCATCCCATAATGATTTCAAATCTTCTTTGGGATATCTCCAACACGCGTGTTTTGGGTTCGTAACTGTATTCCAAAATATTTTTTTTTGGCCCCATAAGCGATTTTCGGCCCATTCATTTTTTTGACGGGAACGCTCGCCATGATGTCATCAACTTCGGGGGGGTGACGTTCTCTTTGCCGAAAATTCATTTCACATTTATCCTAGGTGTGTGCCAATTTTGGTGAGTTTTCGGGTATGTGGCGGGGGTCAAATTTGAGCTCAAACTGTCCGTTAGAAACCAGAAGAATAATTAAAGCCGCAAGCGGCGTTGTATGGCCCGCAGACGCAACCCGCCTTCCACGCCCAACTCTACGCACCACCGCCCTCACCGCCCTCACCGCACACTTTTGATGAAGGCTAGTCAAAACTGCATATGCTAATTATGCTAACTATGCTAGCTATGCTAGCTATGCTAATGTGGCTAAAAGTGCTAGCATAGCGATCAGCATCATCAACTGACTCAGAAAAACACATTACCTAAAATGCTAATTATGCTAACTATGCTAGCTATGCTAATGTGGCTAAAAGTGCTAGCATTGCGATCAGCATCTTTAACTGACTCATAAAAACACATTATCTAAAATGCTAATAATGCTAACTATGCTAGCTATGCTAATGTGGCTAAAAGTGCTAGCATAGCGATCAGCATCATCAACTGACTCAGAAAAACACATTACCTAAAATGCTAATTATGCTAACTATGCTAGCTATGCTAATGTAGCTAAAAGTTCTAGCATAGCAATCAGCATCATCAACTGACTCAGAAAAACATATTACCTAAAATGCTAATTATGCTAACTATGCTAGCTATGCTAATGTGGCTAAAAGTGCTAGCATAGCGATCAGCATCATCAACTGACTCAGAAAAACACATTACCTAAAATGCTAATTATGCTAACTATGCTAAATATGCTAACATAGCTAAAAGTGCTAGCATTGCGATCAGCATCATCAACTGACTCAGAAAAACACATTCCTCCATTGGTGAGAGCTATATGCCATAAGTTGATAAAAAAAAACACTTTTTCCAAAATGGCGGCTTTTTTGTTTATTTTTTCTCCATAGCAACCATTTTATGTTTTGGTCCCCTTGAGAAGACGAACAGATTGACGTCAGTTTCGGACAAATCGGTAAAAGTAAAGTTTTTGTCGTCCTTAGCAACAGTGGTTTTATGCTAACCACGCCCACTTTCCTTATATGTCCATATCCAGTGTTTTTCAATGTATTCAGTTTCAGGCATGAATGCATGCATTCAATTTTCACTGTATTGTATTGAAATGCATGGGAGTTATAACAGTGCGCCACTTTGCTAGCTTGCCACACGCACGCCGTTCAAAATCTACAACTTCTAATTCCAACATTCTTTCCACAGTAGCTTGCCATTGATGCCCAAAAAGTTTCGAGACGATCGATAAAAATTCCAACGACAAGTTTACGTTTGAATCCGATGGCAAAGGTGTTTTTTATAGAAAATTCAAGATGGCCGCCTTTTCCCGAGGTCAAAGGTCGACGAAACTCCAGAGGTGATTGTAGACTTACGCTAAGGACATGTGCGTCAAATTTCATGAAAATCGCTCGAAAAAAAGTTCATTTTTCCATATCGTGTAAAAACGCGAAAAATGCAAAATGGCATATTTTGGCACAAAATGGCCGCCAAACCGTAGGTCGTGTCGCCATCACGTAATGATTCCAAAACTTTCTTTGGATATACCCGACAAAGTTATCTGGGTTTCGTTAGCCGATTCTTAAAAATAAAATCCGAAAAAAATTTTTTTTGCCGAGTCAGCTTTTTTTTTTGCGACGGTTTTTTGTTTACCACGGCCACATTCCTTTATCGATTTTGTCGTATGTGACATCGTTTTGTTCAGTGTGGGCCAGGGTATCGCATATTTCAGTTTCAGGCCATTCCGATAAAATATGTGCGAGCTAGCTAAAATGGCGACGGTTGCGAATTCGCCACGCGCACGCGTTTCAAATTCTACAACTTCTAATTCCAACATTTTGTCCACAGTAGCTTGCCATTGATGCCCGAGAAGTTTCAAAAAGATCGATAAAAATCCCTAGGACGAGTTTTCGTTTGTATACGTTACTAAAGGTGCTTTTTTAAGAAACTTCAACATGGCCGCCCCTTCCCAAGGTCAAAGGTCAACGAAACTTCTTTGGTTATTGTAGAATCAGGGTCTTGGCATGTGTGTGCAATTTCGTGACAATCGCTTAAACAAAAGTGTCATTTTCCCATATTGTCAAAAAACACGAAAATCGCCATTTCTCTGAGTTCGCCACAAAATGGCCGCCAAGCCGCAGGTCGTGTGGCCATCCCATAATAATTTCATAACTTCTTTGGGATATCTCCAACACGCCTGTTTTGGTTTCGTAACTGTATTTTGAAATATTTTTTTTTGGCCCCATAAGCGATTTTCGGCCCATTCATTTTTTTGACGGGATTGCTCGCCGTGATGTCATCATCGTGGGGGGGGTGACGTTTTCTTTGCCGAAAATTCATTTTCAATTTATCCTAGGTGTGTGCCAATTTTGGTGAGTTTTCGGGTATGTGGTGGGGGTCAAATTTTGGCTCAAAGTGGAAGAAAGAAAGAAGAAGAATAATAATGAAACGAAGCAGAAACAATATAGAAGTTTTTGCAGTCAGGTGGCCTATGTATTTCAATGCGGCCTGTCTTTTACTATAGGCTGGGCATGTCTTTTTGGCTTTAAACCCGTCTTTTGAGGGCTTTTGGGGGCTTTTTTGTGTTTTTGTCGTCATTTTTGCGACTACAATTTTGTCGTTTGTGCGGGGGTGTTGTGCGTGTGTGTGTTTATTTTTGTTCCGTTACACAATTGTCGTGTCGTTGTGTGCTTTGGGCGACTTTTGACTCCATTTTTTGGCGTTTTGACGCGTTTTTTCGACGTTTTGGACTTTTTGAGTGTTCGACCCTCGTACCAGTTACAATATGGTCCTTGCAGTCTATGACTGCTGCGGGCCATAATTAAAGCCGCAAGCGGCGTTGTATGGCCCGCAGACGCAACCCGCCTTCCACGCCCAACTCTACGCACTACCGCGGCCCTCTCCGCCCTCACCGCCCACAAATTAAAAGCTAATCAAGGCTGGATTTGCTCATAATGCTAACTATGCTAACTATGCTAATGTGACTAAAAGTCCTAGCATAGCGATCAGCATAATCAACTCTCTCAGAAAAACACATTTCCTAAAATGCTAATTATGCTAACCATGCTAGCTATGCTAATGTGCCTAAATGAGCTAGCATTGCGATTAGCATCATCAACTGACTCAAAAAAACACATTTCCTAAAATGCTAATTATGCTAACTATGCTAGCTATGCTAATGTGGCTAAAAGTGCTAGCATAGCGATCAGCATCATCAACTGACTCAGAAAAACATATTACCTAAAATGCTAATTATGCTAACTATGCTAACTATGCTAATGTGGCTAAAAGTGCTAGCATAGCAATCAGCATCTTCAACTGACTCAGAAAAACACATTAACTAAAATGCTAATTATGCTAACTATGCTAGCTATGCTAACATAGCTAAAAGTGCTAGCATAGCGATCAGCATCATCAACTGACTCAAAAAAACACATTTCCTAAAATGCTAATTATGCTAACTATGCTAGCTATGCTAATGTGGCTAAAATTGCTAGCATAGCGATCAGCATCATCAACTGACTCAGAAAAACACATTCCTCCATTGGTGAGAGTTATATGTCATAAGTTGCTAAAAAGCCCACTTTTTCCAAAATGGCGGCTTTTCTGTTGATTTTATCTCCATAGCAACCATTTTATGTTTTGGTCCCCTCGGGAGGACGAACAGATTGACGTCAGTTTCGGACAAATCGGTAAAAGTAAACTTTTTGTCGTCCTTAGCAACAGTGGTTTTATGCTAACCACGCCCACATTCCTTATATGTCCATATCCAGTGTTTTTCAATGTATTCAGTTTCAGGCATGAATGCATGCATTCAATTTTCACTGTATTGTATTGAAATGCATGGGAGTTATAACAGTGCGCCACTTTGCTAGCTTGCCACGCGCACGCCGTTCAAAATCTACAACTTCTAATTCCAACATTTTTTACACAGTAGCTTGCCATTGATGCCCAAAAAGTTTTGAGACGATCGAAGAAAATTCCAACGACAAGTTTACGTTTGAATCTGGTGGTTAAGGTGTTTTTTATAGAAAATTCAAGATGGCCGCCTTTTCCCGAGGTCAAAGGTCGACGAAACTCCAAAGGTGATTGTAGACTTACGCTAGGGACATGCGAGTCAAATTTCGTGAAAATCGCTCAAAAAAAAGTTCATTTTTCCATATTGTGTAAAAACGCGAAAAACTCAAAATGGCAGATTTTGGCACAAAATGGCCGCCAAACCGTAGGTCGTGTGGCCATCACGTAATGATTTCAAAACTTTCTTTGGATATACCCGACAAAGTTATCTGGGTTTTGTTAGCCGATTCTTAAAAATAAAATCCGAAAAAAATTTTTTTTGCCGAGTCAGCACTTTTTTTTGCGACGGTTTGTTGCTTACCACGGCCACATTCCTTTATCGATTTTGTCGTATGTGACATCGTTTTGTTCAGTGTGGGCCAGGGTATCGCATATTTCAGTTTCAGGCTATTCCGATAAAATATGTGCGAGCTAGCTAAAATGGCGACGGTTGCGAATTCGCCACGCGCACGCGTTTCAAATTCTACAACTTCTAATTCCAACATTTTGTCCACAGTAGCTTGCCATTGATGCCTGAGAAGTTTCAAAAAGATCGATAAAAATCCCTAGGACGAGTTTTCGTTTGTATACGTTACTAAAGGTGCTTTTTTATGAAAATTCAAGATGGCCGCCCCTTCCCAAGGTCAAAGGTCAACAAAACTTCTTTGGTAGTTGTAGAATCGTGTTTTTGGCATGTGTATGAAATTTCGTGAAAATCGCTTTAACAAAAGTGTAGTTTTCCCATATTGTCAAAAAACACGAAAATCGCCATTTCTCTGAGTTCGCCACAAAATGGCCGCCAAGCCGTAGGTCGTGTGGGCATCCCATAATGATTTCATAACTTCTTTGGGATATCTCCAACACGCGTGTTTTGGTTTCGTAACTGTATTTCAAAATATTTTTTTTTGGCCCCATAAGCGATTTTCGGCCCATTCATTTTTTTTACGGGATCGCTCGCCGTGATGTCATCGACTTCGGGGGGGTGGCGTTCTCTTTGCCAAAAATTCATTTTCAATTTATCCCAGGTGTGTGCCAATTTTGGTGAGTTTTCGGGTATGTGGCGGGGGTCAAAATTAAGCTCAAAGACGCCGTTATAGGACAAGAATAATAATAATAATAATAATAATTAAAGCCGCAAGCGGCGTTGTATGGCCCGCAGACGCAACCCGCCTTCCACGCCCAACTCTACGCACTACCGCGGCCCTCTCCGCCCTCACCGCCCACAAATTAAAAGCTAATCAAGGCTGGATTTGCTCATAATGCTAACTATGCTAACTATGCTAATGTGACTAAAAGTCTTAGCATAGCGATCAGCATAATCAACTCTCTCAGAAAAACACATTTCCTAAAATGCTAATTATGCTAACTATGCTAGCTATGCTAATGTGCCTAAATGAGCTAGCATTGCGATCAGCATCATCAACTGACTCAAAAAAACACATTTCCTAAAATGCTAATTATGCTAACTATGCTAGCTATGCTAATGTGACTAAAAGTGCTAGCATAGCGATCAGCATCATCAACTGACTCAGAAAAAACACATTACCTAAAATGCTAATTATGCTAACTATGCTAACTATGCAAATGTGGCTAAAAGTGCTAGCATAGCAATCAGCATCTTCAACTGACTCAGAAAAACACATTACCTAAAATGCTAATTATGCTAACTATGCTAGCTATGCTAACATAGCTAAAAGTGCTAGCATAGCGATCAGCATCATCAACTGACTCAAAAAAACACATTTCCTAAAATGCTAATTATGCTAACTATGCTAGCTATGCTAATGTGGCTAAAATTGCTAGCATAGCGATCAGCATCATCAACTGACTCAGAAAAACACATTCCTCCATTGGTGAGAGTTATATGTCATAAGTTGCTAAAAAGCCCACTTTTTCCAAAATGGCGGCTTTTCTGTTGATTTTATCTCCATAGCAACCATTTTATGTTTTGGTCCCCTCGGGAGGACGAACAGATTGACGTCAGTTTCGGACAAATCGGTAAAAGTAAACTTTTTGTCGTCCTTAGCAACAGGGGTTTTATGCTAACCACGCCCACATTCCTTATATGTCCATATCCAGTGTTTTTCAATGTATTCAGTTTCAGGCATGAATGCATGCATTCAATTTTCACTGTATTGTATTGAAATGCATGGGAGTTATAACAGTGCGCCACTTTGCTAGCTCGCCACGCGCACGCCGTTTAAAATCTACAACTTCTAATTCCAACATTTTTTCCACAGTAGCTTGCCGTTGATGCCCAAAAAGTTTCGAGACGATCGATGAAAATTCCAACGACAAGTTTACGTTTGAATCTGGTGGTAAAGGTGTTTTTTATAGAAAATTCAAGATGGCCGCCTTTTCCCGAGGTCAAAGGTCGACAAAACTCCAGAGGTGATTGTAAACTTACACTAGGGACATGCGCGTCAAATTTCGTGAAAATCGCTCGAAAAAAAGTTCATTTTTCCATATTGTGTAAAAACGCGAAAAACTCAAAATGGCGGATTTTGGCACAAAATGGCCGCCAAACCGTAGGTCGTGTCGCCATCACATAATGATTTCAAAACTTTGTTTGGATATACCCGACAAAGTTATCTGGGTTTCGCTAGCCGATTCATAAAAAAAAAAATCCGAAATTTTTTTTTTTAGCCGAGTCAGCACTTTTTTTTGCGACCGTTTTTTGTTTACCACGGCCACATTCCTTTATCGATTTTGTCGTATGTGACATCGTTTTGTTCAGTGTGGGCCAGGTTATCGCATATTTCAGTTTCAGGCTATTTCGATAAAATATGTGCGAGCTAGCTAAAATGGCGACGGTTGCGAATTCGCCACGCGCACGTGTTTCAAATTCTACAACTTCTAATTCCAACATTTTGTCCACAGTAGCTTGCCATTGATGCCCGAGAAATTTCAAAAAGATCGATAAAAATCCCTAGGACGAGTTTTCGTTTGTATCCGTTACTAAAGGTGCTTTTTTTTGAAAATTCAAGATGGCCGCCCCTTGCCAAGGTCAAAGGTCAACGAAACTTCTTTGGTTATTGTAGAATCATGGTCTTGGCATGTGTGTGCAATTTCGTGAAAATCGCTTAAACAAAAGTCTCGTTTTCCCATATTGTCAAAAAACACGAAATTCGCCATTTTTCTGAGTTCGCCACAAAATGGCCGACAAGCCGTAAGTCGTGTGGCCATCCCATAATGATTTCATAACTTCTTTGGGATATCCCCAACACGCGTGTTTTGGTTTCGTAACAGTATTTCAAAATATTTTTTTTTGGCCCCATAAGCGATTTTCGGCCCATTCATTTTTTTTACGGGAACGCTCGCCGTGATGTCATCATCGTGGGGGGGGTGATGTTGTCTTTGCCGAAAATTCATTTTCAATTTATCCCAGATGTGTGCCAATTTTGGTGAGTTTTCGGGTATGTGGCGGGGGTCAAATTTGAGCTCAAAGACGCCGTTAGAAACAATAATAATTAAAGCCGCAAGCGGCGTTGTATGGCCCGCAGGCGCTACCCGCCTTCCACGCCTTCCACGCCCAACTCTACGCACCACCGCCCTCACCGCCCTCACCGCCCTCACTGCCCACTTTTGATGAAGGCTAGTCAAAACTGCATATGCTAATTATGCTAACTATGCTAGCTATGCTAATGTGGCTAAAAGTGCTAGCATAGCGATCAGCATCATCAACTGACTCAGAAAAACACATTACCTAAAATGCTACTTATGCTAACTATGCTAGCTATGCTAATGTGGCTAATAGTGCTAGCATAGCGATCAGCATCATCAACTGACTCAGAAAAACACATTACCCAAAATGCTAATTATGCTAACTATGCTAGCTATGCTCTTCTTTCTCTTTCGGCTTTTCCCATCAGGGGTCGCCACAGCGAATCATCCTTTTCCACCTCACTCTATCATGGACATCTTCTACCCTAACATTAGCCAACTTCATGTCCTCTGTTAAGACATCCATGTATCTCCTCTTTGGCCGTCCTCTTGCCCTCCTGCCAGGCAGCTCCATCTCCAACATCCTTCTACCAATATATCCACTATCCCTCCTCTGAACATGTCCAAACCATCTCAGTCTGGCTTCTCTGACTTTGTCGCTAACACAGGCAACATGAGCCGTCCCTCTGATGTACTCGTTCCTTATCCTGTCTAACCTGGTCACTCCTAAGGAGAACCTCAACATCTTCATCTCCGCTACCTCCAAATCATCTTCTTGTCTCTGTCTCACTGCTACCGTCTCTAACCCATAGAGCAGAGCTGGTCTCACCACTGTCTTGTACACCTTTCCTTTGAGTCTTGCTGACACTCTTCTGTCACACAACACTCCTGACACTTTCCTCCACCCGCTCCAACCTGCCTGCACTCGCCTC
Organism: Oryzias latipes; assembly: GCF_053564925.1. Taxonomy (NCBI): domain Eukaryota; kingdom Metazoa; phylum Chordata; class Actinopteri; order Beloniformes; family Adrianichthyidae; genus Oryzias; species Oryzias latipes. The sequence continues at coordinate 9,885,533 of NC_136244.1, forward strand.
TTCACCTCTTTTCCACACTCTCCATCACACTGAACTGTTGACCCCAAGTACTTAAACTCCTGCACCTTCTTCACCTCAGCCCCCTGTAACCTAACGCTTCTACCTTGATCCCTCTCGTTCAGACACATGTATTCTGTCTTACTACGACTGACCTTCATGCCTCTTCTTTCCAGAGCAAACCTCCACCTCTCTAGCTGTTCCTCCACCTGCTCTCTACTCTCACTGCAAATTACAATGTCATCCGCAAACATCATTGTCCAGGGAGATTCCTGTCTTACCTCGTCTGTCAGCCTGTCCATCAGCATAGCAAACAAAAAAGGACTCAAAGCTGATCCTTGGTGTAGTCCCACCTCCACCTTGAACTCCTCTGTCTGACCTACAGCACATCTCACCACCGTCATACTTCTCTCATACATGCTAGCTAACTATGCTAGCTATGCTAATCTGGCTAAAAGTGCTAGCATAGCGATCAGCATCATTAACTGACTCAGAAAAACAGATTACCTAAAATGCTAATTATGCTAACTATGCTAGCTATGCTAATGTGGCTAAAAGTGCTAGCATAGCGATCAGCATCATTAACTGACTCAGAAAAACACATTACCTAAAATGCTAATTATGCTAACAATGCTAGCTATGCTAATGTGGCTAAAAGTGCTAGCATAGCGATCAGCATCATTAACTGACTCAGAAAAACACATTATCTAAAATGCTAATTATGCTAACTATGCTAGCTATGCTAATGTGGCTAAAAGTGCTAGCATTGCGATCAGCATCATCAACTGACTCAGAAAAACACATTACTAAAAATGCTAGTTATGCTTACTATGCTAGCTATGCTAATGTAGCTAAAAGTGATAGCATTGCGATAAGCATCATCAACTGACTCAGAAAAACACATTGCCTAAAATGCTAATTATGCTAACTATGCTAGCTATGCTAATGTGGCTAAAAGTGCTAGCATAGCGATCGGCATCATCAACTGACTCAGAAAAACACATTCCTCCATTGGTGAGAGCTACATGTCATAAGTTGATAAAAAACCCACTTTTTCCAAAATGGCGGCTTTTTGGTTTATTTTATCTCCATAGCAACCATTTTATGTTATGTTCCCCTTGAGAAGACGAACAGATTGACGTCAGTTTCGGACAAATCGTTAAAAGTAAACTTTTTGTTGTCCTTAGCAACAGTGGTTTTATGCTAACCACGCCCATATTCCTTATATGTCCAGAACCAGTGTTTTTCAATGTATTCAGTTTCAGGCATGAATGCTTGCATTCAATTTTCACTGTATTGTATTGAAATGCATGGGAGTTATAACAGTGCGCCACTTTGCTAGCTTGCCACGCGCACGCCGTTCAAAATCTACAACTTCTAATTCCAACATTTTTTCCACAGTAGCTTGCCATTGATGCCCAAAAAGTTTCGAGACGATCGATAAAAATTCCATAGACAAGTTTACGTTTGAATCCAGTGGCAAAGGTGTTTTTTATAGAAAATTCAAGATGGCTGCCTTTTCCCGAGGTCAAAGGTCGACGAAACTCCAGAGGTAATTGTAGACTTATGCTACGGACATGCGAGTCAAATTTCGTGAAAATCGCTCAAAAAAAAGTTCCTTTTTCCATATTGTGTAAAAACGCGAAAAACTCAAAATGGCCGATTTTGGCACAAAATGGCCGCCAAACCGTAGGTCGTATCGCCATCACGTAATGATTTCAAAAATTTGTTTGGATATACCCGACAAAGTTATCTGGGTTTCGCTAGCCGATTCATAAAAAAAAAATCCGAATTTTTTTTTTTTAGCCGAGTCAGCACTTTTTTTTGCGATCGTTTTTTGTTTGCCACGGCCACGTTCCTTTATCGATTTTCTCGTATGTGACATCGTTTTGTTCAGTGTGGGCCAGGGAATCGTATATTTCATTTTCACGACATTCCGATAAAATATGTGCAAGCTAGCTAAAATGGCGACGGTTGCGAATTCGCCATGCGCACGCGTTTCAAAATCTACAACTTCTAATTCCAACATTTTGTCCACAATTGATTGCCATTGATGCCCAAGAAGTTTCAAAAAGATCGATGAAAATTCCTAGGACGAGTTTTCGTTTGAATACCTTACTAAAGGTGCTTTTTTTTGAAAATTCAAAATGGCCGCCACTTCCCAAGGTCAAAGGTCAACGAAACTTCTTTGGTTATTGTAGAATCGTGCTAGTGGCATGTATGTCCGATTTCGTGAAAATCGCTTCAACAAAAGTGTTGTTTTCCCATATTGTCAAAAAACACAAAAATCGCCATTTCTCAGAGTTCGCCACAAAATGGCTGCCAAGCCATAGGTCGTGTGGCCATCCCATAATGATTTCAAAACTTCTTGGGGATATCTCCAACACGCGTGTTTTGGTTTCGTAACTGTATTCCGAAATATTTTTTTTTGGCCCCATAAGCGATTTTCGGCCCATTCATTTTTTTGACGGGAACGCTCGCTGTGATGTCATCATCGTGGGGGGGGTGACGTTCTCTTTGCCGAAAATTCATTTTCAATTTATCCTATGTCTGTGCCAATTTTGGTGAGTTTTCGGGTATGTGGCGGGGGTCACATTTGAGCTCAAAGTGGAAGAAAGAAAGTAGAAGAAAAATAATAATAATAATAATAATGAAACAAAGCAGAAACAATATAGAAGTTTTTGCAGTCAGGTGGCCTATGTATTTCAATGCGGCCTGTCTTTTACTATAGGCTGGGCATGTCTTTTTGGCTTTAAACCCGTTCTTTGAGGGCTTTTTGAGGCGTTTTCGTGTCTTTGTCGTCATTTTTGCGACTACAATTTTGTCGTTTGTGCGGTGGTGTTGTGCGTGTGTGTGTATATTTTTGTTGCGTTACACAATTGTCGTGTCCTTTTGTGCTTTGGGCGACTTTTGACCCCGTTTTTTGGCGTTTTGACGCGTTTTTTTGACGTTTTGGACCTTTTTGAGTGTTCGACCCTCGTACCAGTTACAATATGGTCCTTGCACTCTGTGAGTGCTGCGGGCCATAATTAAAGCCGCAAGCGGCGTTGTATGGCCCGCAGACGCAACCCGCCTTCCACGCCGAACTCTACGCACCAACGCCGCCTTCACCGCCCTCACCGCCCTCACCGCCCTCACCGCCCACAGATTAAGGGCTAGTCAAAACTGCATTTGCTAATTATGCTAACTATGGTAGTTATGCTAATGTGGCTAAAAGTGCTAGCATTGCGATCAGCATCATCAACTCTCTCAGAAAAACATTACTTAAAATTCTAATAATGCTAGCTGTGCTAATGTGGCTAAAATTGCTAGCATTGCGATCAGCATCATCAACTGACTCAGAAAAACACATTACCTAAAATGGTAATTATGCTAACTATGCTAGTTATGCTAACATAGCTAAAAGTGCTAGCATAGCGATCAGCATCATCAACTGATTCAGAAAAACACATTCCTCCATTGGTGAGAGTTATATGTCATAAGTTGCTAAAAAACCCAGTTTTTCCAAAATGCCGGCTTTTCTTTTGATTTTATCTCCATAGCAACCATTTTATGTTTTGGTCCCCTCGGGAGGACGAACGGATTGACGTCAGTTTCGGACAAATCGGTAAAAGTAAACTTTTTGTCGTGGTTTTATGCTAACCACGCCCACATTCCTTATATGTCCATGTCCAGTGTTTTTCAATGTAATCTGTTTCAGGTATGAATGCATGCATTCAATTATCACTGTATTGTATTGAAATGCATGGTAGTTATAGCAGTGCGCGACTTTGCGAGCTCGCCACGCGGACGCCGTTCAAAATCTACAACTTCTAATTGCAACATTTTTATCACAGTAGCTTGCCGTTGATGCCCAAAAAGTTTCGAGACGATCGCGGAAAATTCCAACGACAAGTTTACGATTGAATCCAGGGGTAAAGGCGTTTTTTATAGAGAATTCAAGATGGCGGCCTTTTCCCGAGGTCAAAGGTGGACGAAACTCCAGAGGTAGTTGTGGACTGGCTCTAGCAACATGTGAGTCAAATTTCGTGAAAATCGCTCGAAAAAAAGTTCATTTTTCCATATTGTGTAAAAACGCGAAAAACGCAAAATGGCAGATTTTGGCACAAAATGGCCGCCAAACCGTAGGTCGTGTCACCATCCCGTAATGATTTCATAACGTCCTTTGGATATCGCGGACAAGGGTATACTGGTTTCGTTAGTCGATTCTCAAAAAAAATTTCCGAATTTTTTCGTTTTTGCCGAGTCGGCACATTTTTTTGCGACGGTTTTTTGCTTACCACGCCCACATTCCTTTATCGATCTTGTCGTGCTTAGCATCGTTTTGTTCAGCGCGGGCCAAGGAATCGCATATTTCCTCTTCACGACATTCCGATGAAAAATGTGCGAGCTAGCCAAGATGGCAACGGTTGCTAGCTCGCCACGCGCACGCCGTTCAAAGTCTACAACTTCTAATTCCTACATTTTGTCCAGAGTAGCTGGCCGTTGGTGCCCGAAAAGTTACGAGACGATTGATGAAAATTCCAACGACGAGTTTTCGTTTGTATCTGGTGCTAAAGGTGCTTTTTTGAGAAAATTCCAGATGGCGGCCTTTTCCCAAGGTCAAAGGTCAACGAGACTTCTGGGGTGTTTGTAGACTGGAGCTGGCAGCAAGTGTGTGCAATCGCGTGAAAATCGTTCAAACAAAAGTGTCTTTTCCCCATATTGTGGGAAAACACGAAAATCGCCAATTCTCAGAGTTCGCCACAGAATGGCCGCCAAGCCGTAGGTCGTGTGGCCGTCCCATAATGATTTCAGAACATCTTTGGGATATCCCCGACACGTGTGTCTTGGTTTCGCGGCTGTATTTTGAAGTACATTTTGTTCGGCCCCATACGCGATTTTCGGCCCATTCATTTTTTTGACGGGATCGATGGCCGTGATGTCATCGTCTTCGGGGGGGTGACGTTGACTTTGTGGAAAATTCATTTGCAATTTATCCCAGGTGTGTGCACGTTTTGGTGACTTTTCGAGCATGCGGCGGGGGTCAAATTCTCGCTGAAAGGCGGCGAAGTCGTCGTTCCAACTGCGAAAACAATATGGTCCTTGCAGTCAGTGACTGCTGCTGCGGGCCATAATAATAAACATTCGAAAAACAATATAGAAGTTTTTGCAGTCAGGTGGCCTATGTATTTCAATGAGGCCTGTCTTTTATTATAGGCTGGGCATGTCTTTTTGGCTTTAAACCCGTCTTTTGAGGGCTTTTTGGGGCTTTTTTGGGTTTTTGTCGTCATTTTTGCGACTACAATTTTGACGTTTGTGCGTTGGTGTTGTGCGTGTGTGTGTGTATTTTTGTTGCGTTACACAATTGTCGTGTCGTTGTGTGCTTTGGGCGACTTTTGACCCCATTTTTTGGCGTTTTGACGCGTTTTTTTGACGTTTTGGACCTTTTTGAGTGTTCGACCCTCGTACCAGTTACAATATGGTCCTTGCAGTCTATGACTGCTGCGGGCCATAATTAAAGCCGCAAGCGGCGTTGTATGGCCCGCAGACGCAACCCGCCTTCCACGCCCAACTCTACGCACCACCGCTGACCTCACCGCCCTCACCGCCCTCACCGCCCTCAAACCCCCTCACCGCCCACTTTTGATGATGGTTAGTCAAAACTGCATATGCTAATTATGCTAACTATGCTAGCTATGCTAATGTAGCTAAAAGTGCTAGCATAGCGATCAGCATCATCAACTGACTCAGAAAAACACATTACCTAAAATGCTAATTATGCTAACTATGCGAGTTATGCTAACATAGCTAAAAGTGCTAGCATAGCGATCAGCATCATCAACTGACTCCAAAAAACACATTCCTCCATTGGTGAGAGCTAAATGTCATAAGTTGATAAAAAAAACCCACTTTTTCCAAAATGGCGGCTTTTCTGTTGATTTTATCTCCATAGCAACCATTTTATGTTTTGGTCCCCTCGGGAGGACGAAAAGATTGACGTCAGTTTCGGACAAATCGGTAAAAGTAAACTTTTTGTTGTCCTTAGCAACAGGGGTTTTATGCTAACCACGCCCACATTCCTTATATGTCCATATCCAGTATTTTTCAATGTATTCAGTTTCAGGCATTAATGCATGCATTCAATTTTCACTGTATTGTATTGAAATGCATGGGAGTTATAACAGTGCGCCACTTTGCTAGCTTGCCACGCACACGCCGTTCAAAATCTACAACTTCTAATTCCAACATTTTTTCCACAGTAGCTTGCCATTGATGCCCAAAAGGTTTCGTGACGATCGATGAAAATTCCAACGACAAGTTTACGTTTGAATCCAGTGGTAAAGGTGTTTTTTATAGAAAATTCAAGATGGCCGCCTTTTCCCGAGGTCAAAGGTCGACGAAACTCCGGAGGTGATTGTAGACTTATGCTAGGGACATGCGCGTCAAATTTCATGAAAATCGCTCGAAAAAAAGTTCATTTTTCCATATTGTGTAAAAACGCGAAAAACGCAAAATTGCAGATTTTGGCACAAAATGGCCGCCAAACCGTAGGTCGTGTCGCCATCACATAATGATTTCAAAACTTTCTTTGGATATACCCGACAAAGTTATCTGGGTTTCGTTAGCCGATTCTTAAAAATAAAATCCGAAAAAAACTTTTTTTGCCGAGTCAGCACTTTTTTTTGCGCTCCTTTTTTGTTTACCACGGCCACATTCCTTTATCGATTTTGTCGTATGTGACATCGTTTTGTTCAGTGTGGGCTAGGGTATCGCATATTTCAGTTTCAGGCTATTCCGATAAAATATGTGCAAGCTAGCTAAAATGGCGACGGTTGCGAATTCGCCACGCGCACGCGTTTCAAATTCTACAACTTCTAATTCCAACATTTTGTCCACAGTAGCTTGCCATTGATGCCCGAGAAGTTTCAAAAAGATCGATAAAAATCCCTAGGACGAGTTTTCGTTTGTATCTGTTACTAAAGGTGCTTTTTTTTGAAAATCCAAGATGGCCGCCCCTTGCCAAGGTCAAAGGTCAACGAAACTTCTTTGGTAGTTGTAGAATCGTGTTTTTGGCATGTGTATGCAATTTCGTGAAAATCGCTTGAACAAAAGTGTCGTTTTCCCATATTGTGAAAAAACACGAAAATCGCCATTTCTCTGAGTTCGCCACAAAATGGCCGCCAAGCCGTAGGTCGTGTGGCCATCCCATAATGATTTCATAACTTCTTTGGGATATCTCCAACACGCGTGTTTTGGTTTCGTAACTGTATTTCAAAATATTTTTTTTTGGCCCCATAAGCGATTTTCGGCCCATTCATTTTTTTTACGGGAACGCTCGCTGTGATGTCATCATCGTGGGGGGGGGTGACGTTCTCTTTGCCGAAAATTCATTTTCAATTTATCCCAGGTGTGTGCCAATTTTGGTGAGTTTTTGGGTATGTGGCGGGGGTCAAATTTAAGCTCAAAGACGCCGTTAGAGGACAAGAAGAATAATAATAATAATTAAAGCCGCAAGCGGCGTTGTATGGCCCGCAGACGCAACCCGCCTTCCACGCCCAACTCTACGCACCACCGCCCTAACCGCCCTCACCGCCCACAAATTAAAAGCTAGTTAAGGCTGGATTTGCTAATACTGCTAACTATGCTAACTATGCTAATGTGACTAAAAGTCCTAGCATAGCGATTAGCATAATCAACTGACTCAGAAAAACACATTACCTAAAATGCTAATTTATGCTAACAATGCTAGCTATGCTAACGTGGCTAAAATTGCTAGCATAGCGATCAGCATCATCAACTGACTCAGAAAAACACATTTCCTTAAATGCTAATTATGCTAACTATGCTAGCTATGCTAATGTGGCTGAAAGTGCTAGCATAGCGATCAGCATCATCAACTGACTCAGAAAAACACATTCCTCCATTGCTGAGAGCTATATGTCATAAGTTGATAAAAAAACCCACTTTTTCCAAAATGGCGGCTTTTCTGTTGATTTTATCTCCATAGCAACCATTTTGTGTTTTGGTTCCCTTGAGAGGACGAACAGATTGACGTCAGTTTCGGACAAATCGGTAAAAGTAAAATTTTTGTTGTCCTTAGCAACAGGGGTTTTATGCTAACCACGCCCACATTCCTTATATGTCCATATCTAGTGTTTTTCAATGTATTCAGTTTCAGGCATTTATGCATGCATTCAATTTTCACTGTATTGTATTGAAATGCATGGTAGTTATAACAGTGCGCCACTTTGCTAGCATGCCACGTACACGCCGTTCAAAATCTACAACTTCTAATTCCAACATTTTTTCCACAGTAGCTTGCCATTGATGCCCAAAAAGTTTCGAGACAATCGATGAAAATTCCAACGACAAGTTTACGTTTGAATCTGGTGGTAAAGGTGTTTTTTATAGAAAATTCAAGATGGCCGCCTTTTCCCGAGGTCAAAGGTCGACAAAACTCCAGAGGTGATTGTAGACTTACGCTACGGACATGCGCGTCAAATTTCGTGAAAATCGCTCGAAAAAAAGTTCATTTTTCCATATTGTGTAAAAACGCGAAAAACTCAAAACGGCAGATTTTGGCACAAAATGGCCGCCAAACCGTAGGTTGGGTCGCCATCACGTAATGATTTCAAAACTTTATTTGGATATACCCGACAGAGTTATCTGGGTTTCGTTAGCCGATTCTTAAAAATAAAATCCGAAAATTTTTTTTTTGCCCAGTCAGCACTTTTTTTTGCGACGGTTTTTTGTTTACCACGGCCACATTCCTTTCTCGATTTTGTCGTATGTGACATCGTTTTGTTCAGTCTGGGCCAGGGTATCGCATATTTCAGTTTCAGGCTATTCCGATAAAATATGTGCGAGCTAGCTAAAATGGCGACGGTTGCGAATTCGCCACGCGCACGCCTTTCAAATTCTACAACTTCTAATTCCAACATTTTGTCCACAGTAGCTTGCCATTGATGCCCGAGAAGTTTCAAAAAGATCGATAAAAATCCCTAGGACGAGTTTTCGTTTGTATACGTTACTAAAGGTGCTTTTTTAAGAAAATTCAAGATGGCCGCCCCTTCCCAAGGTCAAAGGTCAACGAAACTTCTTTGGTTATTGTAGAATCAGGGTCTTGGCATATGTGTGCAATTTCGTGAAAATCGCTTAAACAAAAGTGTCGTTTTCCCATTTTGTCAAAAAACACGAAAATCGCCATTTCTCTGTGTTCGCCACAAAATGGCCGCCAAGCCGTAGGTCGTGTGGCCATCCCATAATGATTTCATAACTTCTCTGGGATATATCCAATACGCGTGTTTTGGTTTCGTAACTGTATTTCAAAATATTTTTTTTTGGCCCCATAAGCGATTTTCGGCCCATTCATTTTTTTTACGGGAACGCTCGCTGTGATGTCATCATCGTGGGGGGGGTGACGTTCTCTTTGCCGAAAATTCATTTTCAATTTATCCCAGCTGTGTGGCAATTTTGGTGAGTTTTCGGGTATGTGGCGGGGGTCAAATTTGCGATCAACGGATCCGTAAGAAAGAAGAAACGTAAAAATAATAATGAAACAAAGCAGAAACAATATAGAAGTTTTTGCAGTCAGGTGGCCTATGTATTTCAATGCGGCCTGTCTTTTACTATAGGCTGGGCATGTCTTTTTGGCTTTAAACCCGTCTTTTGAGGGCTTTTTTGGGCTTTTTTGTGTTTTTGTCGTCATTTTTGCGACTACAATTCTAACGTTTGTGCGATGGTGTTGTGCGTGTGTGTGTGTATTTTTGTTGCGTTACACAATTGTCGTGTCGTTTTGTGCTATGGGCGACTTTTGACCCCATTTTTTGGCGTTTTGACGCGTTTTTTTGACGTTCTGGACTTTTTGAGTGTTCGACCCTCGTACCAGTTACAATATGGTCCTTGCAGTCTATGACTGCTGCGGGCCATAATAATAAACATTCGAAAAACAATATAGAAGTTTTTGCGGTTAGGATTTCCTATGTATTTCAATGCGGCCTGTCTTTTACTATAGGCTGGGCATGTCTTTTTGGCTTTAAACCTGTCTTTTGAGGGCTTTTTGGGGCTTTTTTGTGTTTTTGTCGTCATTTTTGCGACTACAATTTGTATGTTTTTGCGTTGGTGTTGTGCGTGTGTGTGTGTATTTTTGTTGCGTTACACAATTGTCGTGTTGTTTTGTGCTTTGGGCGACTTTTGACCCCATTTTTTGGCGTTTTGACGCGTTTTTTTGACGTTTTGGACCTTTTTGAGTGTTCGACCCTCGTACCAGTTACAATATGGTCCTTGCACTCTGTGAGTGCTGCGGGCCATAATTAAAGCCGCAAGCGGCGTTGTATGGCCCGCAGACGCAACCCGCCTTCCACGCCCAACTCTACGCACCACCGCTGACCTCACCGCCCTCACAGCCCTGCAAATTAAAAGCTAGTCAAGGCTGGATTTGCTAATTATGCTAACAATGCTAACTATGCTAATGTGGCTAAAAGTGCTAGCATAGCGATCAACATCATCAACTGACTCAGGAAAACACATTACCTAAAATGCTAATTATGCTAACTATGCTAGCTATGCTAATGTGGCTAAAAGTGCTAGCATAGCGATCAGCATCATCAACTGACTCAGAAAAACACATTACCTAAAATGCTAATTATGCTAACTATGCTAGCTATGCTAATGTGGCTAAAAGTGCTAGCATAGTGATCAGCATCATCAACTGACTCAGAAAAACACATTACCTCAAATGCTAATTATGCTAACTATGCTAGCTATGCTAATGTGGCTAAAAGTGCTAGCATAGCGATCAGCATCATCAACTGACTCAGAAAAATACATTACCTAAAATGCTAATTATGCTAACTATGCTAACTATGCTAATGTGGCTAATAGTGCTAGCATAGCGATCAGCATCATCAACTGACTCAGAAAAACACATTACCTAAAATGCTAATTATGCTAACTATGCTAGCTATGCTAATGTGGCTAAAAGTGCTAGCATAGCGATAAGCATCATCAACTGACTCAGAAAAACACATTACCTAAAATGCTAATTATGCTAACTATGCTAGCTATGCTAATGTGGCTAAAAGTGCTAGCATAGCGATCAGCATCATCAACTGACTCAGAAAAATACATTACCTAAAATGCTAATTATGCTAACTATGCTAACTATGCTAATGTGGCTGAAAGTGCTAGCATAGCGATCAGCATCATCAACTGACTCAGAAAAACACATTACCTAAAATGCTAATTATGCTAACTATGCTAGTTATGCTAACATAGCTAAAAGTGCTAGCATAGCGATCAGCATCATCAACTGACTCAGAAAAACACATTCCTCCATTGGTGAGAGTTATATGTCATAAGTTGCTAAAAAACCCACTTTTTCCAAAATGGCGGCTTTTCTGTTGATTTTATCTCCATAGCAACCATTTTATGTTTTGGTCCCCTCGGGAGGATGAACAGATTGACTTCAGTTTCGGACAAATCGGTAAAAGTGAACTTTTTGTCGTCCTTAGCAACAGTGGTTTTATGCTAACCACGCCCACATTCCTTATATGTCCATATCCAGTGTTTTTCAATGTAATCTGTTTCAGGCATGAATGCATGCATTCAATTTTCACTGTATTGTATTGAAATGCATGGGAGTTATAACAGTGCGCCACTTTGCTAGCTCGCCACGCGCACGCCGTTTAAAATCTACAACTTCTAATTCCAACATTTTTTCCACAGTAGCTTGCCGTTGATGCCCAAAAAGTTTCGAGATGATTGATGAAAATTCCAACGACAAGTTTACGTTTGAATCTGGTGGTAAAGGTGTTTTTTATAGAAAATTCAAGATGGCCGCCTTTTCCCGAGGTCAAAGGTCGACAAAACTCCAGAGGTGATTGTAAACTTACACTAGGGACATGCGCGTCAAATTTCGTGAAAATCGCTCGAAAAAAAGTTCATTTTTCCATATTGTGTAAAAACGCGAAAAACTCAAATGGCGGATTTTGGCACAAAATGGCCGCCAAACCGTAGGTCGTGTCGCCATCACGTAATGATTTCAAAACTTTGTTTGGATATACCCGACAAAGTTATCTGGGTTTCGCTAGCCGATTCATAAAAAAAAAAATCCGAATTTTTTTTTTTTAGCCGAGTCAGCACTTTTTTTTGCGACCGTTTTTTGTTTACCACGGCCAAATTCCTTGACATCACCAGGTGGAACACTATCAGTGAGAAGTGAAATGACTCTCTGAAAACATTTTCTTAGACATATTTGAACAGATGGTGAAAACACATTTTTAGCAGATTTCAATTGGGTTTAATTTTGAAATTCCACATCAAATCTGTCTCAAACTTATGTGACATCACCAGGTGGGACACTATCAGTTAGAAGTGAAATGACTCTCTGAAAACTAGCAGTTATTTTCTTAGACATATTTGAACAGATGGCGAAAACACATTTATAGCAGATTTCAATTGGGTTTTATTTTGAAATTCCACATCAGATCTGTCTCAAACTTAGTATGTGACATCACCAGGTGAGACACTATCAGTGAGAAGTGAAATGACTCTGAAAACTAGCAGTTTTACTCTTAGACATATGTAAACATATGGCAAAAACACATTTATAGCAGATTTCAATTGGGTTTTATTTTGAAATTCCACATCAGATCTGTCTCAAACTTAGTATGTGACATCACCAGGTGAGACACTATCAGTGAGAAGTGAAATGACTCTGAAAACTAGCAGTTTTACTCTTAGACATATGTAAACATATGGCAAAAACACATTTATAGCAGATTTCAATTGGGTTTTATATTGAAATTCCACATCAGATCTCTCTGAAACTTATTTAATGACATCACCAGGTGGAACACTATCAGTGAGAAGTGAAATGACTCTCTGAAAACTAGCAGTTTTACTCTTAGACATATGTAAACATATGGCAAAAACACATTTATAGCAGATTTCAATTGGGTTTTATTTTGAAATTCCACATCAGATCTGTCTCAAACTTATTATTTGACATCACCAGGTGGGACACTATCAGTGAGAAGTGAAATTACTCTCTGAAAACTAGCCTTTTTTATTTCTTAGACACATTTGAACATATGGCAAAAACACATTTATAGCAGATTTCAATTGGGTTTAATTTTGAAATTCCACATTAGATCTGTCTGAAACTTAGTATGTGACATCACCAGGTGGGACACTTTCAGTGAGAAGTGAAATGACTCACTGAAAACTAACAGTTTTTTTCTTAGACATATTTGAACATATGGCGAAAACGCATTTATAGCAGATTTCAATTGGGTTTTATTTTGAAATTCCACATCAGATCTGTCTCAAACTTAGTATGTGACATCACCAGGTGAGACACTATCAGTGAGAAGTGAAATGACTCACTGAAAACTAACAGTTATTTTCTTAGACATATTTGAACATATGGCAAAAACACATTTTTAGCAGATTTCCATTGGGTTTTATTTTGAAATTCCACATCAGATCTGTATGAAACTTAGTATGTAACATCACCAGGTGGCACACTATCAGTGAGAAGTGAAATGACTCACTGAAAGCTAACAGTTTTTGTCTTAGACATATTTGAACAGATGACGAAAACAAATTTTGTAGCAGATTTCAATTGGGTTTTATTTTGAAATTCAACATCAGATCTGTCTCAAACCTATTATGTGACATCACCAGGTGGGACACTATCAGTGAGATGTGAAATGACTCTCTGAAAACTAGCAGTTTATTTCTTAGACATACGTAAACATATGGCAAAAACACATTTATAGCAGATTTCAATTGGGTTTAATTTTGAAATTCCACATCAGATCTGTCTGAAACTTATTATGTGACATCACTAAGCCGGTCACTATCAGTGAAAAGTGAAATGACTCTCTGAAAACTAGCAGTTTTTTTTCTTAGACATGTGAATATTATAGCTACTCTTCAAGTCATGATTTTAATTGCGTTTTATTTTGAAATGACTCAGACTTTTAAATATATGTATCGATATATATTTTTATGGGGGGGCGTGCTTTTTATACATATCAATGTACAGTTTTTACACTATGTTTTTACTTTTAAAAAATAGTACTTTTTGCTGTTACCGTAATGCACGTAAGAAACCGTCTAACACATTGTATAACGGACTACATCAACTTCTGCGTGGAGAACACCGTACCCACCAGGAAAGTACGCTGCTTCTCCAACAATAAACCATGGATTACTCCTGAGATAAAGGCTCTCCTGAAGGAGAAGAAGAGGGCCTTTAAATCAGGCAACAAAGAGGAGCTGAGGGCTGTTCAGCAGGAGCTGAGACGCAACATCAGACAGGGAAAAACGAGCTACAAGAGGAAGTTGGAGGAGAAGCTGCAGCAAAACAACGTCAGCGGGGTGTGGGGAGGGCTGAGGACTATCACTGGATACAATGAGCCCAGCACTCAGGCTGAGGGGGACCAGACGTGGGTCAACGACCTGAATCTGTTTTTCAATAGATTCGACCAGTTGCCCACCCTGTCTCCATCCCTTCTGCATTCAACGACCCCTACCCCTATTGTGCCTCATCCTGACACCTCTGACGACTCAGCCCGCAGCCCCCTCCCCTCACCAACCCCCACACTGCCACTCACAAAAGCCCAGGTGAGAAAGCAGCTCAGCAGAACAAAGGCTAGGAAAGCGTCGGGCCCAGATGGCATCAGCCCCAGGATCCTCAGGACATGTGCAGATGAACTGTGCAGCGTTATGCTGTACATGTTCAGTCTGAGCCTGAAGCTGGGAAGGTGCCACAGCTGTGGAAGACATCCTGCGTGGTCCCGGTTCCAAAGACATCCCGGCCGACTGACTTCAAGGACTACAGACCGGTGGCGCTGACCTCTCATCTGATGAAGACGATGGAGAGGCTGGTGCTCACACATCTTCGTCCCATGGTCAGCCAGTCAATGGACCCGCTGCAGTTCGCCTACCAGCCCGGCATCGGAGTTGAGGATGGTGTCATCTTCCTCCTGGACAGAGCTCTGTCACACCTGGACCAGACTGGGAGCTCTGTGAGAGTCATGTTTTTCGACTTCTCCAGCGCTTTCAACACCATTCAACCGCTGCTGCTGAGGGACAAGTTGGTGCACATGGGCGTGGACCAGCATCTGTCTGCATGGATGCTGGACTACCTCTCAAACCGACTGCAGTACGTGAGGTCTCGCCACTGTGAGTCTGACATGATCGTCTGTAACACAGGAGCACCGCAGGGAACAGTTCTGGCTCTGTTCCTGTTCACTGTCTACACCGCAGACTTCATGTCCAGCTCAGCATCTTGTCATCTGCAGAAGTTCTCGGATGACTCTGCCGTTGTCGGACTAATCATGGTTGACTGTGACAGAGAGTATAGAGAACTGATTCAGAACTTTGTGGACTGGTGCCAGCGGAACTACCTCCAGATTAATGCAGGGAAAAACCAAGGAGCTGGTGGTAAACTTTCGCAGGCACACTCACTCTACAATAGCACCGGTGAACATCCAAGGAAGGGACATAGAGAGAGTGGATTCATACAAGTACTTGGGTGTTCACCTCAACAATAAACTGAACTGGTCACACAATTCAGAAGCACTGTACAAAAAAGGACAGAGCAGACTTTATCTGCTGAGGAGACTGAGGTCTTTTGGAGTGCAGGGATCACTCTTAAAGACTTTTTATGACTCTGTAGTGGCATCAGCCATCTTTTATGGATTGGTCTGCTGGTGTAGCAGCATCTCGGCTGCAGAAAGGAAGCGGCTGGAGAAGCTTGTGAAGAAGGCCAGCTCCGTTCTGGGGCTGCCTTTGGACTCAATGCAGGAGGTGGGAGAGAGGAGGATGGTAGCTAAGCTATCATCCATGATGGAGAACGACGCCCACCCCATGTATGAGTCTGTGTCCTCTCTGTGCAGCTCCTTTAGCATCAGACTGAGACATCCTAAGTGTCTGAAGGAGCGACACCGCAGGTCGTTTCTACCTGCTGCCGTTAGACTGTACAACCTTAACTGCTCCCAGTGAACCACGTTAACCAAAATCATCGGCTCTGTCATATTTCTTTTATCCTGTGCAATAACCGATATATGGTCATCCTGTGCAATTTTTTTTTTTTGGAAATGTATGTGTATATTGTGTATATATGTGAGTATATTGACTCCATAGTTTGTTTCTTTTATATATTGCTCTCTCTCTGCCCTGTACTGCTGCCGCAAAAAGGAAATTTCCCCATCGTGGGACGAATAAAGGAATATCTTATCTTATCTTATCTTATCTTAAAGCGGCACACCGTTTTTAAGAGAGGGCTCACGTGACAACTGTTCGACGAGAGAGGGCTGGCTTGACACCAGTAATTTTCTTCCAGTGACAGTGACACACCGTAACACAGCACTGACAGGGCTGTTTTTAAAAACACAAACGTAAAAGTCACTGAGAGCTCTCTTCATCTTCCTCCTGTGCCCTGAAACCATTGAAACCCCCCCCCCCCCCCCTGTTTCGGATTGGAATAGCGTCAGATATTCACACTCTCTCAGTGTCTCCTTTGTTGTGGCTGTCAGTTTGTCACTCTCATCCTCAGGCAAATTCACTCCTGAGCTTGCGGTGTCCTCTCCGTCAAGCAGCAAACCGGCTTTTCAAAACTCGTTGGTGATGGTGTATTTTTTCACACCGCTTTGAACTATAGCTTTTAACTTGAAAGCTGCGTCATATGCATTTCTTCTTGCATTTTCCATGATGAGGGTCTATTCGTGCTAGTCATTCACAAAGCAAGATTTTACATTAAACTTGCTTCTTCTTCGACACATATACCATATTCCCCCAGTCTCACTCTTATGCTTTCTGCTCAAGCGGCCCTAGCGGTCGTTAGAAAAAAATGCATAAATTAGGCGCATCATTGAATAAGCCGCAGGGTTGAAAGCGTAGGACAAAAGTAGCGGCTCATAATCTGGAAATTACGGTATACAAAATATAGTAATATACTGTAATATAGCTCACCGTTTTTGTTGCACCAGTAGAGTCAGGTTGGGGGTGTGCAGGGCTGTAAGCCAGTGAGAGAGCATGTAAACATACTGATCTCAGCAAACAGGAAAAGAGGGGGCGGGGTTCCTCCGATTTTTTTGATTTAGGCTAAAAACTGCATAATTGGCAAATGGTGTATACTTATATAGCGCTTTTCTACCTACAAGGACAAAGCGCTTTACAGTCACAGACCCATTCAACCAGTCACACACACATTCACACACTGGTGGCTGCTCCGCTGCTCCACCCCACTGTTGTGGGAATACTTTTTCTCGTAATCAGACCAATGTTTTAGAATGAATTTCTTTTTATAAAATATATTCTGTGTCAAATTGAATTGGATCAGTAGTAAATCTAAGGAAAAAGTGACCTGGCAATGGGAAATAAAAGAAATTTGGGAAGTAGGAAGATTAACTCAGTGGAACAAGATCACTTCTGCGTTGTGTTTTAGGGAGTCAAAAGATGTTGGGACACAGCAGCACCCTTGGAGACCACCTCCGTTTATTGTGGATCTGACAATTTCCTGACAATTTTCCAAAAAGAAAATAGAAAGCACCGTGTTAGCATCCCGTATTAACTCCTACATGAGGGTGAAAGGTAGAGGGAGCTCAGGAAATTCTTATACTGAAATAAACAGTCAACATCTATAGAGGTTTTTGTATTTTCATAACAGATTTCAAATAATAACAGTATATTGGACATAACTAACATAAAATGACAATTCATATGGCTTACATTACAGGACACCCACCACTCCTGCTGGACATTAAAACAGAAAGGGGATAGGGAAAGCAAGCGCCAAACTTATAAAGGGAAAACCAGTGAAGAAGAACACATTAAGGAGGGGCTACCAACCCAACACTGAATACAGCGGGGAAAGAAACATAGGGACAGCCAATATTTTGTGTAATTAAAACAAAAAGATCTCATCCTGTTACACCAGCACCAAATCAGATGTATAGGGATGCGTAGAGATCCCCGGTTTTGAACGAGCCCCGGGGCAACATTCTTCCAGACCGCAGTGAGTATCGGTAAGATCTGACCTCAACCGTTCTGCTATCGGTACTGGAGAATTCGCTTTTTTGTGTGTCCCACAATTTTCTAACACATGTAGTGTTGCGGCTCCCTGTGCCTTCATCTCAATGGGAAACTGATCCAAATGGCTCTTTGAGTGGTACAGGTTAGTAACCCCTGGTCTAGCACATCCACATGCAGTCCAGGTTTGTATTGTAACAATATCATGTATAAAGTGATCAAATGTTTTGTTAAAAATAACAATGTTGTTGCATAATGAGAAAATAAATCATTTTATGTTCTTAATTTTTTGTTAATTCATTTATTTATTTATTTATCGTCCTCAAAAAGTATCGATAAGAATATCGTTAAAATACTGGATCGATAAGCAGTATCAATAAGAGTAGTAGTACCATTAAAACTTAACGATCCCCACCCCTAAAGATGTACCATCTTTTAAAATTAATACAATTCATCTGATGATTTAAAAAAAGTCATAAATCAGGTATTTTTCCCCCAACATTTTTACTGTATTTTTTTTGTTTTTGTTTGTTTAAAATGGGACTTTATCCTTTATCCAGCTTACAGTACTTTAAATTAGATGGCTTTCTCTTGACAACCAGTCTAACCAAGAACGATTACTTGAGGCTTCTAAATATAAAGTCAATTGTGACACTAAACCTAGTTTTCAATGAAATTTTCCCAATTGTTTAGTTATTTTGACATAAGACAAAACAATATCGACAAAAGCGATTTTCAAATAAAACACCCACACCTCAAAGCCATTTGGCCTGTTTATCTAGATACCTGATCATGTTTGTGAAAAAAAGGAAGTCATATTTTCATATCCTTCTTAATTATTTACCTAGATTCTATTTGTCGCTTTAAAAAACCTGACAGCTTTTCAAGCTGAGTTTTGCAGATAAATAAAGGAGGTTTCCATATGCTCATAACCCCACATAATTTTGTAACATACAAAATAAAATCATAAAGTCTGGGTGGCTGTTCAAAGTGGAGTTTGGGTTTGCCAGGTTTCCTTTTCCTCAGATGTCACCGGGCCAAACAAGGTTCTGCGTCAGGGGTTGGGGAACCAGAGCACCCTGATGGAAAGTGGGCTACTGGAACAAGACAGAAATGGACTATATGTGAGAACAAGGTTATGTTGTTGCCAAGCAACTAGTAACTCAGTGTTGCAACATCCACAAATGCCAACTCCTATCACAATTTGAGATTGAAACACAAGTGCAACAGCACAGGGAGTGCCACAACACCCGGTCAGAGAGGAGGCTATATCACACTCCCAACCACAACATGAGAACACAGCCCCATTAACTACCGTACGCTGAACAAAGTAGCATCTGACCTGAAAGACAAGATCATGTCTAGAATGAATAGGCAGTCTAGACACCAACTACAACAGTTAAGTGAAGTACCACCAGAAAGTATCCTGGAAACTGTGAATGAAGCATTGAGAGAACTCCCTACTACAACAATCACAGAAACTAATGAACTGGTTTACACTTCAGCAGCAGTGATCCTAGAAATGCTTGGATATGAGAGCAACCATAGGAGAAAACAATACGCACAATGGAAGAAACAGTTGAAGGCTAAAATCAAGGCAGCTCAGAGGGATGTGAGTCAGCTGACAGAGGCCCAAAGAGGTGCAATGAAGTACCTAAGAAGCACTGGAAACTGCCAAACAAAGGCTCCTGGCCTTGAGCAGCAGCCTAAAGAGGTACAAAAGAGACAAGGAAGCCAGATCGATAAACAGACTGTTTGCAACTTAACCTGTGAAAGTCTGCACTCAGTGGCAGGGTCAAAACAGCAGATCAGATCCACCAAGGCTGGAAACTGAACAGTACTGGAAACGTATATGCAAGAAAAAAAGCACATAACAGCAATGCTTAATAGCTGGTCTCTCTGAGGAAAGAACATAGCAACCTCTCTGAACAGAATCCAGTAACCATCACTGTGGCAGACATCCAAGAAAGAGTCTCAGATATGAAGAACCGGACAGGATCCTGACATGATACACACATGCTGGCTTAAGAAACTCACTGCACTCCATGAGCGCCTGACAGCATAAATGAACCAGATGCTAAGAGATGGGACTCACCCCGAATGGCTAACAGAAAGGCGAACGATCCTGATCCAAAAGGTCCTTCAAAGGTCCTATCCAACTATTGGCTAGAAACCTGTCTCTCCACAACATGGAAGCTCATGTCAGGCATCATTGCAACCAAAACAAAAGGGACATGGATCAACCAATGCACAGAAGGGCATTGGTAGAGATTCCAGAAGAGCCAAACACCAACTCCTGGTTGACACAACAGTTGCTCAAGACTACAGGTCACAACACATGAACCTGTACACAGCCTGGATTGATTATCCGTTGTATCCCTAATCACCAATATTGCATATTGCAATTTTACTCATATCATGCAGCCCAAATATGCACTATTTACCATTCAAATAGTAAGATGTTTAGTTTCTGTATAAATTTGCAGGCATACAGTAGGATCAAAACCAGGACGTCTATAATCAATTTCCATGTAGAATTTAGTTATAAAAAACTATGTTCATAGCTTCACACTAGGGCTGGGTGATATAGAATTTTTTTTAATATCACAATATAGTTTTTAATATCTGGCTATAACGATGTATATTGCTATAAGAATATATAAATCAAATAAGGATATTTGTTAAATATGAACGCTCTGTGGCTCATAAGGGGAATGTGTAATCATCAGCAGGTTGTTTAGATTTGAATATTTATTTCCTATCATACTTTAAATGTTTCAGATGCAACATGATGCAAATGTTTTTTGGCTGTAAGTTTTATTGTTATTTTTAAACAAACTCCTGCTCAGATTTGACCTGCATCCTGTGATTATATTGTTCATCATTTTAATAACAGACTTCAGTCTTCCATAAATGCAGTGGCTCCATTCAAGACAAGAACATTAAGAAGCACTCCTAAAATGCCATGGAAGACTGATGACATTAAGCGTATGAAACAGAATTGCAAAGGGAGATACAGGAAGACAAAATTAATAATTCATAGAGCTGTAACGATGTGGGATTTTTAATCACCGCGGTGATAAACCAGCAGGGGTCGCGGTTAACCGCAGCCCCCCAGACCCCCCCCCCCCCCCCCAAATAAACCACACAAAATCCTCTGGCGGAGCCTCGCAAATAAATACAATTACAACGCAGTATTCTTTATTAACAAATAACAGTAACAACTAACTACTACCTATCTAACTAATGAACTAACTATATAGGTGTTGTAGAATGATTGTGTGTATGTGTGTCTGCACGCTGCGTGAGTAGGAGGAAGAGGGCACACCAGTGTTTTGGGGGTGCGTGTTGATTCTTCTGCAGCGGACCGCTTTCAAGCTGCAAGCGAACCTTCACCTGTGCTCTCTGGTATCGACATCTTCTCAGAATATTATATATTGCCCAGTAATGAACAGACTGCAGACACTTTATCCCCTTTCAGGTAGCCATGAAGCATGACACCCATGAAGAACGCGGGGCAGGAGGCTCTACCTTTGTTTATACAGACACATAACTTTGCGCTGCACAAAATAGTTCCCAAAAAAACATGTAGTGATATTCATCGAAATCTAACAGTGCACGTTGATGTTTGGTGTTACAGAGTGAAAAGGAACAGTAATATCCCCCCCAACACAAAATTCTCCGATGGACATCATGGAAATGAATACAATGTAAATTAATAATTAGAACGCAGTAAATTAGTCGTATATCCTGCGAGATGGAAATTTTTGTTGTAGTATGAGGATGTGTGTGTGCTTCTAAAACCCCACCAGTGTGTGTGGGGCAGCGCAAGACGTGAGAGGCGCGGTGAAGGGAGTGAAGGAGAACATTAGAAAAAGGTTTCCCCCAGAAACCCTTGAAGTCTGAACACAGGACTAGCAGAAAGAGCAAATTATCAGCCAAGATGACTGTGTTTGATGTGTTTATTATAGTTCCAATCACGCACCATATGCAGAACCTTCAAAAACAAAAAAACGTTTAAAATAAAAAACTGCGGCGATGTGGTTATCGTCACACCCCTAATAATTCATCAAGAAATTTTGAAAGAACTCAAATTTTACAATAAGCCAACAATTCACAATTTCTTTTTAAAACAATAGATTTTTTATAAACAACGATTTCAACAAGTCCTCCATGCCGTCATCTAATGCTGCATGTGAGGACTTTGCAGACCACTTCATGGGGAAAATCAATGCTACAAGATCTAATATTTCATCTATGCAATACACTTTTTTTTTTTTTAACTTGTCCTGTCCAACAGCTAGGCAGACAGATGAGAGCTGAGGGCTTCTTGTGTTGGACATATTTTACTTTAACAAGAGGGGTTATTAATCTTCAGACAAACCAAAGGTATGTCTGAATAAACCCCTTTTGTAATTGAGGCCAAACTTTATTAATTTCAATCATGTTTGAAAATCTTTGGTGTTGGACCGGATGGAAAAGGAAAGAGGGGAAGAAGAGAGAGGGACGTTAGAGAGGGGGGGTTAGGAGGGTGATAATAGGAGGGGAAGGGGGGTAAGACCATGAAGCAGCATAAAGCAACAAGTTTACTGGTTGTTAATCATTATGGTAAGGTTCAAATGTAGTACAAAAAGAGCGGGGCCTATCCACACACACACTCAAATGTTATAAACACACCTGCTAGCTGCAAAAATGTCCACCTGTCGACATGTACACAAAACAGATAGTGTTCACACGCATACTTATGCCTTAAAACCAACTAGTGTGAAATATTTCAGTCATTCAATCATGCAAACTGTTAGTGCAAAGGTGAGTGTTTATGTTCTTCTAAAATGGATGGTGGAACAAGACAAGAAGGAGGGAGAGTGCCCAGCCATGGGCAATACACTTTTAACAGATCACCAGCATTGTTTTTACCAGAAGAAACGCTGGGGCGGGGGGGGGGGGGGGGTGTTCTGGTTGATGCGGATATGCTTGGTCGAGTTTTTATGAGGCCAGGACAGTCTCATAATACAGAATTGCACACACTCCGAATCACAAATGCACACACTTCGATTCACAAATGTCATTTTATGCAAACGTGCTAAATAAATTTGGAAATGGACACGTTGTGTTTCACAAATGCACACCCTGTGTTTCACAAACACACACATTGTGTTTCACACATGCACACTGAATGTTTTACAAATGCACAATAAGTGTTTCTCACAAATGTGCACACTGTGTTTCACAAAAATATTTTAGAAATTCACAATAAATGTTTCATAAATGCACAGTAGGTGCTTCACAAACAGGATTTTTAGGTACACATGTGATGTGAAATCACAGATCATAAGATTTGCAGAATGTGCATTCAAAATCCCGTTCTCGTTTGCGAATCTCCCCACATGTGTGAGAGATTTTTCTACGGTGAATATTGAGACTCCTCTGATGGAGCAGGTCAACTAATGTCACCATTGGCTAGTGAACCTGTCAATCAAACTCATCCTCAAAGCAGGCGGGTTCGCTTTTAGCCAATCAAATGGCCCCTTACACGTTCACCTCACTTTCAAACTGACGAGGGAGGGAGCTGTTCAGCACAGCAGTTGAAAGTACGTGGGTGGCAAACATGGCGGAGAGGTCTTCCGAACGGGATCAGTCTCAGCCCGTAAGTAATGCATTTATTTGATCATTCTCTCGTTGTCCTGTAATGTTATTGAATACTAAGTTGAAGCGTTCTCCTTAGCTAAGTGACATGTGTGAATGCTTTATGAACACTTCAGCGGAGTCGTTTGCAGAGTACCCCCACCGCAAATGAGCTTAGCTTTGCTTAGCTTAGCCTGTGCGGTCATATTTTTTTTATGGTTTTAAAGCGGGGGAGGATTTATGATGGTTTTGTCAAGTTTTATACTTGCCATACCAGCTCTTCACACAACACGAGTAACTACAACCAACCAGGGGCCTCGAAACTAGCCGGCTTTCAACTCAAGTTGTATCTGACTGTGAGTGTGAGTGAAGTTCAAGCCGGTGTCGGTTCAAGCTAGCGTCTATAGCCAATCTGTAGGTTCTTAACATGATTCAGATGGAACTAAGGGGAAAAACATGCCGGATTTACAGCAGCAAAGAAAGTTTAATAAAAAGTAAGATGGCGATGTTAAACACTGATGCTATGCTATGCTAACTAGCTAGTTAGCTGTTCCGTGTGCTGCCTTTATGTAAACTCGATCCGGGTTAAAGTTAGACACAGTATTTTCACAACCCAGACTTTAAGACGGGGTGGATATGTGCAACAAAGTTAATTCATATGACATTGATGAAAACGCCATTTTTTAAATATAACAGACGTGAATCCACTGTTGAATGAAAGAAGCGTCATTAGAAGTTAACGTTAGAACCCGTAATTGTGCTGACAAGCCCTGTGAGATTGTGTCAGAGTGACAGCCACTAAAATCCCCGTATCATTAATTCCAATGACGTAATGACAAGAATCCTAAACATTATAATGTTTTTAGGCTGTTTTGTAGTCGATAAGTAGTCACAGAAAGGGTGGATGGGAGAAATCAGCTGTCAACAGTGATTAGAGTAGAAGTTACTGTAAGTATTACACACAGGCTTCCTGTGATCAGTGTCTTATCTCTAATTTTTTTTAAAGCTGTTCTTTACTACAAGCTCAAGTTATCATAGCAAGAGTGTTTTAAAAAAATTCCCCTTTCAAATATTTGAAAGTTATGTAATTTAATCTCAGACAGCTAAATTATCTAATCCATGTTTGTCCTGCTTTTATTTATTCTCTAGGAATTACTGAAGCGTGACATCCTTCAAAGGCTGCATCATCGACTGTCAAGCACCTTGGAGAGGAAACCTGTTGATGTGGAAGGCCTGCACATTCAGCAACAGACTGCTGTCCCAGCGCTGCTCCACAGAAAGACTGAAGCAATCTTTTGTTCCTCGTGCCATCAGGCAATATAACTCTCTGGCAGGGCATTTTACAAGTAATTTCTTTTAATTAATTTTACCCACTGATTTTTCAATTATTTACCTTTTTTATCAATCTTTTTAATTTGTGATATTTCTATTTGTAATGCATGTGTGTTTTTGTGATTTTTTTAAAATGGCCATTTTTAAAAATTTCCTCAGGGATTATTAAATACCTTTCTATTCTATTTCATATTTTATCATCCTATTGTATTGCTGTTTTACCTGTCAATTGGGAATTTAGCATTTTTGCCCCTGTAAATATCTGTCAGTTGAAAGTATTTGTACTTGTATTCCATAGATCTTGTACCTGAAGATAGCAGACAACAACTGGGCAGACACCCACTTGGCCTTCTTCAGTGATGCTGTGAACGTGTATGGCTTTCCTCTGAGGTATTCATGTTATTTATAAAGAAATATTTTATTCACATATCAGGCAGTATAAGTACTTGGTTATTTGTACAAAAATAAAATAACTTTTTTTAGACTCCTCTCTGAAAACAAAGGCAACTCTAAAACTCTTTCCCCTCAGGAGTAATATTTTACCCCCCCTTAACAGTCTCTCTCGCCTCAATTTTTTTCCCAGTGATACATGTTACCCACTCCTGCCATTTATTTAACCTAGAAATTCTACTTATTGGCAACGTACATAAAAACATTACATTTTAAATTGATGTGTACCGTATTGGTGATGCATTTGTAATTATGTGTTTGAGACATGATTTTCATGTTATTGTCAGGGTGAGAGGAGATCATGGAGAAGAAAATGTGGGCATAGCCGAGTAAATGCTCACAGTACGTAGAACTGACACACACAGCTTCATTGCAGGAAAAGTGTACACAATCAACTGTGAGTTGAACCTATTTTTAGAAGCTTTAATTTATACATAAAAGTGAATGATGTATTAAAAATAAATCTGACAATATAATATTTCTTTTTGCTTTTTTCCAAATACAGGATTGAGCCCCTCTGGTGTGATGTCTTCATGACTGTTACTAGTCTATATTACAACATCCTGCACTCTCCTGAGGACCAAGACTTGCTCAATATCAGTAACATCACATATTCTGCTGCCACTATATTTTCCTACCACGCATTCAGGCCAGTTTGGATGTCTTTAGTGACGCGTGGGACAGCCATCCAATCAGGACGGAGCAAAGCATGACACCAAATCAGCTGTGGCAGTTGGGCTTGACCAAGAACCCTGTTTCTGATCCCCGGGTAAATGCTTTATTTAATCTCACTGTACTGGACAACTGATTTGTGTGCAGTTCGACTAAAGTGGAAAGTATCAAGAATAGTATAATGAAATCACAATGACTACAATGAATTTTCATCGAAAATGAATGAAAAGTATTATTGTTGTGTGGCGCAAACAATTTCCCTAAATTGTTTGGTTTTTTAAATCAAGTAGGAAGAATAGCACATCTGCAAGTTCAAAATGCATCACAATGCATGGCATTATGAGCTATCAGATGTACAGATATGAGGTCTGCCTGCCAGCAACAATATAAGTAATTATTAGTTGGTCACTGTGCCTACATAATCTAAAAAATTTTTAAAAAAACAGCACTGTTCATAAACAGTATCTTTTTTTTTTTTTTTGTCAGGGTATGCTGGTTCCAGAGATTGAATGGGAGGAGAGTGGATCCATGGCTGAACCTCATCCTGGGATCAATGTCCTGGAATGGGACAGTCCTCTTTTGGGTCCACAAATTTTGGAACTGCAAGACGACATCAATCCATTGTGGAATTCAGACCGTTTTTGGAGTGGACCTATATCTTTACTGTCCCGTTTGTTTAGAAGTTAATTTAGGTGACATAATTACATACAGAAGAAGAGAGACTGAGTTCACATCATTACTGCTGTATTGTTCAAGGGACTTCATTGTATGTAAGGATGTTGTGAAAATTAATTCCAGTTTAAATAAAATGTTTTCACTGAATTTTACTCTGCAATAAAGGGTGAATGTTTGCACTTTGTTGTTCTATGACCATCTTTTGTTGTTTAGCATTTAACCAGTTATAAAACCCATAGAGATGAGGATCTTTTTTGCAAGGGTGACCTGGCCAAGAGGTTAGCAGAAATATGGTTACAATATAAAATCAATGACATTTGAGTTATTAAAAAATTAAGGTCCAGCAAAGAGACTTCGGGCTGAGCAGGGGAGGTGTATTGGGTATCTGTGATTGACAGTGAGATTAGCCTGAGGTAACGTCCCACTGCGTGGTATGGAGCAAAGTGATGCCTGTTTCTCCAGAGAACCTTCTGTGGAAGTTGGAAGATTTTTCTCCTCCACCTTCATATTATCAAGACCGAAGGGAACCGTGTCTGAGTGTTGAAATGACGCTAGCATCAAAGCTAAGAGAAGAATAACGTACATACAATCCTGAGTGAAACGTTAATTGTAAACTCATGACCAATAAAGAGTTCGATGGATTCAATGCCAAGTGCATTCAACCACTGTTGCCTTGCTTCCAGGTCCACTGAAAAGTTGCGCAAGCCAGTAATTTTTGACAACCGAAAGGAAATAAACCGACAAGCCATGCAAAGGCTAACACGCTAACGACCGACTGGTACAGAATAGAATATGGGCGGGGATTTTGCCACCTGCACGAAAGCGTAGAGAAAGTGTAAGGGGCCATTCGATTGGCTAAAAGCGAACCCGCCTGCTTTTCTGATGAGTTTGATTGACAGATTCACTAGCCAATGGTGACATGAGTTGACCTGCTCCGTCAGAGGAGTCTCAATATTCACTGTAGAAAAATCTCTCACAAATGTGGGGAGATTCACAAACGAGAGCGGGATTTTGAATGCACATTCTGCAATTCATATGATCTGTGAGTTCACATCACATGTGTACCTAAAAATCCTGTTTGTGAAGCACCTACTGTGCATTTCTGATACATTTATTTTGAATTTCTAAAATGTTTTTGTGAAACACAGTGTGCACATTTGTGAGAAACACTTATTGTGCATTTGTAAAACATTCAGTGTGCATGTGTGAAACACAATGTGTGTTTGTGAAACACAGGGTGTGCATTTGTGAAACATAACGTGTGCATTTCCAAATTTATTTAGCACGTTTGCATAAAATGACATTTGTGAATCGAAGTGTGTGCATTTGTGACTCGGAGTGTGTGCAATTCTGAATTATGAGACAGTTCTGGCCTAATAAGTTTTTCCCTAGTTAACACCACAATCTGCCATTTAGATTCCATTGCAACTTCACTTTTTAAAACGTTATATGGATTCTTTGAGTCTTTTGAGTCAGAGCTCTTCAGACAGATGTCTTTACCTCTGCCTGTAAAACAGCAGTGGTGAGGCCCCTCCTGCAGAAGTGTCTTTTAGATCCAAATATTCTGGATAATATTTGATTCTGCAAGGCTCACTACTTGAAACCAGATTAAATTTGGTGAATTGATATGGCCCGAATGTCGATGATGACAATTATTTTATCAATTATTTTTTACTCTTTCCACCCTCCCAGGCCTCTATGTAATTGCAGGAGACTGGAATTGTGCATTGGATCCAACAAAGAACCGATCTACTGGATTTGACAATAGCCACAATAAAAGCAGGACAACTATTAAACATTTTATGGGGGAATTCAATTTAATAGACATCTGGAGACATTTAAAACCCTATGACATTACCTACTCATGCTATTCTGGAACACACCAAACTTTCTCTCACATTGATTATTTTTTAATCTCAGCCTTATTAATATCCAAAATTGAGTATTTCTTTTATGATAGTATACTGCCGTCAGATCATGGATCATGTGGCATTATTTACACAGAGGCTGCCCTTGTCAGATATCCACCCAAATGGAGTCTAAATCAAAAATGGCTGTTAAACAATAATTTCCTTAACTACATTCGAAATGTAATAGATGGCGACTTCAAGGTTAATACAAATGCAGCAATAAAATGGGAGGCATTTAAGGCTGTAGTGAGAGGATATATAATTAGCTACACCTCATCCAAATCTAGAGATATTTATAAAGAGAAATTATAATTTGAGACTAAAATAAAAACTCTTCAGAACCAGGTGATCAACAATAACACTGCTAATGCTGAAAAAGAATTGTTGACACATAAAGCAGAATATAACAAAATGTCTGAAGATAGGGCAATTTCTGACATTATCACGCTTAATCAGATCTTCTATGAACAAAGAGAGAAGGTGGGGTCTTTGTTGGCATGGCAAATTAAAGAATTAGAAACTAAAAAAGCAATAACTTCAATCATAAATAGCAAAGGTATTACAATAACCAATCAAGTAGAAATAAACAAAGAATTCAGAGAATATTATGGGAAATTATACAACTCAGGGGAAAACTCTGATAGTCAAAATATCTTTTTAGATTTTTTAGAAATCCCTCAAATCCCAGACAAATTTACAGAAAGACTTAAAGCTAGTTTGAAAGGAAAAATATATCAGTAAGGCTATTGATGATATGAAGGTGGGTAAAACACCTGGCCCTGATGGACTTCCAATCCACTTTTGTAAAAAATTCAAAACTAAACTACTTAAACCTCTTCTGGATATGTTTTTAGAAGCATTTCAATGTGGAAATTTACCAAAATCGCTGACAGCAGCCACTATAACACTACTACCCAAACCTGGCCGCCCAAACAACTGTTGCGAAAACATGAGACCAATAAGTCTTATGAATGCTGATTTAAAAATTCTATGTAAAATGTTGGCCAAACGGCTACAAGAAACTTTACCCTATGTAATCCATAGGGATCAAAATGGCTTCATTTAAGGGCTACAGGGGTCTTATAACATTAGGAGGATTCTTAATCTTATTTATGGGTTAGATAATGCCACAGATACACTGCAAAAATGAAGTTTCTAACCTAGAATTATAATCTTAAATTTAGTCCGATAATCATTTAAAATTTGTTTTAAGAATAATTTACTATGCAAGAGAAGAATTCATTAGATTATTAATCTTGTTACAAGATTATTAGTCCTTTATTTCTTACTTAGTTTTATAAAGGCTAAAATTAGTCATTTTACATGTACAACAAGATAAATTACTCGCAGAGGCTTGAATTTTTATTTTGTGACCACTTTTAGCTGTAAAGACTTGTTTCAAGACCTAGTAACATGTGGACTTGAACACTGCAACAGCAACAAAGCTGTTAAGAAAAGTAATATTGCTATACCTGTTCTGTAACCCTTGTGCTATCCTAGGCACTTTAACATTAGGAGTTGGGTCATCTAGACCAACTAGACGGTGCTCTGAACCTTTTTTCTTCAATGATTTTTGATCTTCACTGGTGTCCATGGATAACATGAAATCTTTCCACCTTTGTCATGGTAGGGAGAACATGTCAATGGAAGGGGGGGGGGGGTCATCTAAGATAGATAGAAAAAGGGATAACCCTTGTGCAAATCAGTAACAGAACACCACTGTCACAAAACCTTCCAATCTTTCCTGTAATGTGTTCCAAATTAATTATTTCTGAGACAAGGCCCAACTCCTTCTCATGTAAAAATATATGGGATGCTCTGTGCTGATATCATTTTGACAGCATTCAAAAAGCTGATTATGGTTGACAAGTGATTAACAGACATTTCTGAAGTTTAGTTTAGATGACCATTGTTTAAAAAATGTGCTTTGACTCAAACATAATACACATATGTCTAAACAACCAAGATAAATACTTTTAACAGGGAGATGCAAAGGCAGTGTTGCTTAGGAATTACAGTTTTCTAAGGAAACAATGGCTTTAATCGTTTCAGATGCTGTTCAATCAGATTTGTAAGTCTTAATACGCTCTGCATTCGTAAAACGGGTGCAAAAACAATCTGGACTATCTCAAAGTCTGAAATAACATGAACATACGGTACTCCTTTTCCTCCTGCGGTCAATACCAGCTAAGAAGGGAATGGGGGGACGGGAGGGTTTCAGAAATAACACAAAATTTATTTTCCCTAGTATTACCATACAACAATAATAGAGGTGAGTTTTAAAGTAGTGTGTATAATATCTTCTAATTACATCATACAACTTTGTGGACAAAGGTACATGTTTTGCAGTAACCCTCTCACCCCCACCCCCCTCAAGTCATTTGGTTGCGCCTGTCCTGACGGTTGGAAAGAGAGGGAAAAGCAGCAGCCACTTTGAACCAGACCCTTCTGATAGCCTGTTCGGTAAGTTTTTCTGAGACTATTTTTATTTTATTAAATATTATTACTTCACTCAATGTGAACAAATATTGTTCCCCGAAGCCTAATGACAGCTAGGTATCCAAGCTAGTCGTCAAGTGTGACGAGGCAGCCAGTAGCAGAGCGGCATTCCGTCTCTTCTAGGCATGTTCGTATGACCTAGCTTAGCCACCAGAATTTCTTCCATTTAGAGGAACGCGAGGCTGCAGTGTTTTCTCCGTTTTATGAATGAGCGTCACTAGATCGGTGCGTACTATACATGCAGGCTAATATTTTTTGTTGTAGTTATCTTCACCTCCCGGAAATTTAATCAGTAATCAAAAGCGAGCAGGTGCTGTTCCCCCCGTTTGCAAGGCTCCGTCCAAGAAGTGAATGCTGGGACATGAAGTCATGTGACTGGTTTTGAGTAAACTGATCGGCTGCAACCAATGTCTACAAACATAAAGGAGCAACCGTAGCTTAATGAAATACTATTGGATTGTGGTATAAAATAATAAATAAATAATTAAAACAGCAGTTTTATTATTGTTTTATTTATTTATAAAAATCAATAATGACTTTTAAAAGTACTTCAAAGTATTTTTACACATAGAGCCACATGATAGTTCAAACCCAGGAAACGAGTCTGGAATCTCTCTTATTTATTAACTTGAAAAGTTAAAATGTAAAAGGAAAATAGTGTAAATAGGATATCTGTTTCCAAAGGTTTTTTTGGTCAGCTAAATGGATCATTTTATAAACATTATATATGCCATGAAGAAGATTTCAGTGTTTACTCTGCCTCACAGCATCTGTTTAGCTTAATTGAACTGTACAATCTTTTTGGTTATATTCGTAATTACTTATTATTTGTTGATAATGAAGTAAAAATGGATTTGATATCAACCTTAATTCATGTAGTTCTCTGACTAGCTTTGCAATGATACCTCCCTTACTTGGATTAGACAAGTTATGAGAAGGTTATGACACTAAGAACTCGTATCTTTGATTCAGATCGCAAATACCGTATGTTGTTGTTTTGCTGTTTCCTTCAGGAATAAAATTATGCCCTCTATGTGATCACTTAAAATGCTTTACCTTTTCTTATTTTTTTGACCTACCTTAATTATCCTTATACCATTGGATATTGATATTGTGACATTGATATTGTTGATATTGAGACATTACAGCTATTGTTGTTTACAGCTATTGTTGTTTACATTGTAAACAAGCTTTTATATACAGCAGTGTAAGATGCTTTCTCATTTATGTTGCTCTAATAAATAATGGAGGTATAACAGTTCATGTCGGCTAAAACCCATTGTATAATTCAGAATATGTCTGATATCTTCACTGATTTTTATTTTTCATTTTGGCAGAAACGGATAGCCTCGATAGATGTATAGAGAACCAAAACCAAACCAAGATGCTGTCTGCCAGATCCTTGACCTCGGATTTCAGTCAAGAAAAGCCTTCATTGAAAGTGATGTCCTAAAAGAAGATGATAGACCTACAAAGATTCTGGAGGCATATCCATGTTTCAAGGAGCTTCATCATGTAAGCAATTTACTTGTGTTTTTGATTGGTTGTTCCCCCCACCGCCCATCTTTACAAAGGAGGCATTTTTGTATGTTACTTGTGTTTTAGGTGATGGAGGAGCTGCGGTGGATCCAGGATATGGGAAACGGCAAATTCAGATGTCAAGTACAGGACAGATGGGAAGACTTCTGCTCACTAGTGCAGTTTTACAGAGTTTGGAAAAAAGTGTTGAAGCCTCCCATGAACTTAAGTGGAGGTAACTCATTTTACTGTCTTTTTTTGCATAATGTTTTCAGAGGTGTTGGTCAGAATTGCGTTGTTATTATGCAAACTGATATTCAATTTAATGTAAACTCAACATTAAGCTGAAAATGAAGTTAATAACTGAGTTATTCTATTATATTGTTCTATTTTAGTTGAACACAACGTTGCACTCTTCAGAGCACTCCCAACGCTTTTCCCATCTCCAACTTCACCCCTGAAGAAACTGGCACATGCTAGTGAAGCATTGCTGCATGTTCTAGAGGTGAGTTTTTGTTCCCATTTGAAACTTTGATTTTGTGCTTGATTTTTGTTTGTCTCTGATGGTCTGTAATAACTGTGGGTAGAGACTGGAAGGAATAATGTGAGGATCCCAGCATTTATTTCTGGGTTTTTTTCTGCCACTAGATATGCAAAATGGTGTTAATGACACCTAAAAAGCCTAAATACAAGCATCTACAAAAATTATATTAATTTTCAAAATGGCAAATACGACCCTAGTGATGTTTCATTATTACTAACAAAACATTTTTAGTAAAAGTTACAACATAAACTGTTTTACCCTAATTATTTTTATCTTTAGCCAACAGATGATCCTGCCAAATACCTGGAGAAGAGATCTTTCTCCAGCACGGTGTTGCTCTTTGATGGGTCCTGCTGTCTCGTGGCAAGTGGAGAAACTCCCATCACCACCTTTGCCAAAGAAGATCTTGGCCATAGGTTGTTTTATCTGTTGGCTTACCACTACACCTTTCATCTTACCCATCCCAAGTTTGTGGCAACCCTACTTTGTCAGTCAGACAGAAATATTGAAGGACAATATTCACGAGCGGGACACCACAAGTTCATAAAAAAAGTTTTGGCAGAGTAAAACGTTTTTACTGAGTGGTAGAGCTCTCACGGTGAGAAATGAATGCCTTGTTTGGTGATGTTAACCAGAGACACTCTTTTTCTTATTTCTCTTAACCTCAGATTATTTACTAGTATGGCCTGCATCAGCGTTCATTAAGATTTAGCTGTAAACCTATGTTAAATTTTATGTTGAAATGCTTCAAGCAGTTCTTTGTATTTGTAGAAGCAGAAGTATTCTATGTTAACAGTGTATTCAAAGCAATTTTGAAAAAAGCAATATAAATAAATATTGTTAAGTATACTAATCCTGTATGCTTGTATTTTTCTTGTCTTGGTTTGAGCTACAAAAGCTAGTAATTACACAATACTAGCTTTAATTCAGCTAGCAATAAGTCTTAATTCTAGTATAATAACTCTTGAATTAAAAGCATATCTTCTTACGGTTATCTAGTTTTAGGGTATTTTTACTCAAAGTGAGTAATAAACAACTGTCAAAGAAGAATTTATAAACTAGTTTTGAGACTTTTTTACCTAAAAAATAGTGCTTGAAATGAGTATTTTACTACTAATTTTGAGTTGTTTCTCTCTTTCTAAAAGCCAAGATATTTTTTCTTATTTTAAGATATCTTATCAAGTGAAATTATCTTACCCCACTGGCAGATAATTTCACTTGTTTTAAGACAATATAATCTAAAAATAAGTCTAAATTTCTTGTATTTAGACAGTCAATTTTTGCAGTGTAAAGACTTCTTATCTTTGGAAAAAAGCTTTTGATAAGGTTGAATGGCCTTATCTTTTTAACGTTTTACAACCATTTGGGTATGGCGAAAACTTCCTAAAATGGATGCGTTTGCTGTACTTGAAATCTACTGCTGAGGTGGTGATGAACAAAAATGTCTCACAGCCGATTACGATAAAGAGAGGATGTAGACAAGGTTGCCCTTTGTCGCTCCTCCTTTTCACATTGGTAATTGAACCTTTAGCAATTGCCATTAAATAAAATAATGATATAGCAGGAATAACTATCTGGCATGAGGAACACAAAATTGCATTGTATGCAGATGATGTTATCCTATTCATCTCAAACATGAGTAAAACTATTCCAATTGTCTTAAAATTGATATAAGACTTTGGCAAGATCTCTGGTTATACAGTCAACAAAACAAAGTCCTCCATTCTAGTAGTTGATGAAAAACAAGCTAGCAATCCTAACTCGCAGGCTCTATCATTTAAACTCGTGGATCATTTTACATATTTAGGTATAGAAATCCGACGTAAACTAAATGATGTTGTTAGGGTTAACTATGAATCTTTGAAAAATGAAACTACAGTGTCTGTTGAAAGGTGGATGCCCTTACCGCTGTCCTTGATTGGAAGAATCAATGTTATAAAAATGAGTATTCTTCCCAAAATGTTGTATGTGTTTCAAAATTTGCCACTGTCCCCTCCTGATAATTTTTTTTCAAAAAAAAAAAAATTGTTGCATTTATTTGGAAAAATGATAAAGCACGATTTTGATTATCTTTAATGCAACTGCCATATAACCAGGGTGGGTTAAAATGTCCAAATATAATTTGGTATCATTGGGCTACACAAATAAGATCAATAAAATTTTATTTTGAAACTATTGAGGCCCCCCAGTGGAAAGAAATGGAATCTATTGGTCTAGATTTACCATTGCCATATTACCTTTGCTTAGGTACGATTTTTAACTTGACTAAGAAAACTACAAATCCAATTGTTAAATACATGATAAAAATTGGTCTAGGACAGTGTTTTTCAACCTTTTTTTGAGCCAAAGCACACTTTAAGCTTGACAAAAATCCCGCGGCACAACAGCATCCAAAAATTTAAAAAAATAAAAAAAGGAAAAACTCAGTCTGTATTGATCTACAGCCCCTCCACAATCTCACTTGCATTTTTGTGATAATTGTGGCAGAAAAAGCTGGAAGTTGCAGCAGGTTCTTTCTAATAGATGCAATAAAAGTTAAGTTAGAAGATTTTAAAACTGTTTGATGTGTGTTTGTTGTTGTTTCAAGACGTTTAAGAGGAGAGACTCATTGTGCACTGAGACACTGTCACTTTAACCCAATGCATCATAAGAGATGTAACGCAGACAGACTAGCGTCTCAGAGCTTCATTGTTTTGTTCACTTTTTCCACGGTCTGACACCGGATCCCGCAGAAAGCTACACCACTAAATATGAGCTTTAGCTGGTCTTTTTGTTGGAACTAAGCAACTTTATGAGCAGAATCGGAACAAGGAACTGAAGACTTTAAGAACTTCTGATTGGTCAGACTGATGACGTGTGATTAAGCCACCAAGAATGATTGGCGGAAACAGTTAAAAGGGGCGGGACTTTTCCGAAAACAGCTTTAGCTGAAGTGCTGATGCCGGAAGAGTAATCTTTCTGAGCGTTTTGTTTAATTCACTTTTTACATGTTCTGACACCGAATCCCAGGAGAAGCTACTAGGGGTGCATGGATGATGCGTGATCCGTACGGATCACTAGCCCCGGGTTTGCACAGACGTGTGCCACGGACTTCCCCCCCTCCTCCCTCCACGCACTTTATTTAAATCAATTGTTTGGTTGTCATATCCTTTGTCACAATTCATATCCTTTGCTTTTGCTTCAAACTGAGTTAAAGTCACTGCTCAACGCTTGTCCAAACGTGTGTTTAGAAACCTGACGCTCCCGCCGCATTTTCTCCCCTTACTTACCAGGAACGTGCAAGATGTTGGGAGATTTGGTGAATTTATACTGAAGAGAACACATTACACCCATTTTAAAATCGCCACATTGGCTCCCTGTGCATTTCAGAATAGATTTTAAAATTCTTTTAACATAATTTTGGTTCTTTTATTTAACCTTAGGTCAGCAGAGACCGTAGAGGTTGTTAAGAAGAGCTCAAGACCCATTTTTTGATTTAGCTTTTAGTAGATCTTATCTGCTTGCTTATTCCACTAGTTTTAATACCTTAATTTCCGGGCTATGGAGCGCACCAGATTATAAGCCGCACCCATTACATTTTTAAAGGATAAATCCTTTTTTACATACATAAGCCGCTGTAGGTACCATAACCACTCGGCCTGGAACTTCCTTTCGACTGAAGATAACGTCACACTACGGTCACCCCACTTGGACAAACTACATACATCGAAGTCTGCTCGGGCTCAACAAATCTTCATTTCACGTTTCCTTTTGTAACCTAAAGTTATTTTCCCTCATATATTGTGTCTGACAATATTCTTTGTAATTTTTATAAAGAGATTTTGCCACAATCCGCTTGTTATTCCAATTTAAGTTCAGCCGTGGCTGAAAATGTTGTTAGCACGGCTAAATGTTGTTCTTCCGGGTCCGTTCTGCCAATAATAAAGCACTGAGCGCAGGGATTAAAAAAACTATAATCTAACAAGCATTCAATAATAATCATAACAACAATAAAGGCACGTTTAGAAGATAATCTCGGTCTATGTCGGAGCTCTGTATACCACAGACTTATATAATAAGTAATTTCTTCTTCTATGGTAGTATCGTAATTTGTCCAGACCAATAACTAACTGACACGTCATCGGACCAACGGACAGCCAATCACATAATGTGACGTCAACATTAGTCCAAGGACCCAGAACAGAAGTTCCAGGCCACCGCACCTGTCTAAAAGCTGCATGTGCCCAAATTGAAACATGTGTTGTAGATTGAGGATGTGTATGTGCTGAAGTGTGTAAGAAGGAGGAGGAGAGCGCACGTGCAGCGCAAGAGGGAGTTATAGGGAGAGGGTAGGAGAGGGGAGAGAGGTGAGAGCAAGAGCTGTGTTTATGTTTGTTATACAGAGTGAAAGAGAACTGTAACAAAAAATGGTTTCCCCCAGAAGAAGATGAATGATTCTTTGTTAACCCACTTTGGAGGCTCTGAGGGTCCGAACGGGAATTGAACAACCGAAGGAAGATCCAGCTTCGGCGGAGAGGATCTCCCCTTGCATTTTCCAAGCACGGTCAGAAAGAAAAAACATAATCACAGAAAAGGTTCAACACATGATATATTTACAAAGAAAGACAGTACACAGAACGAGTTTTCAAAGTTTCAATGATATACCTGAGCTTTTCTTTCCAAACGGTGCCTAGATCAGAGTGTGGTGTCACTGTGTTGTCCAGCAGTAACTTATCGGCGCGCAGATGCAAGTGCTGCGCAGCGCGTGCTGGGAGTGACGGGAGTTTTCTTCCACAACAGTGACACACCATAACACAGCGCTAACAGGGCTGATCTAAAAAAACTCACTTAGAGCTTTCCTCATCTTCCTCATGTGCACTGAGACCATGGAAGTCTTCCTCCTCAGTGTCGGATTCGAATAGCGTCAGATATTCTTCGCCACACACTCAGTCTCTCCTTCGTTGTCGTTGTCAGTGTCACTCTCATCCTGAGGCAAATTCAGTCCTGAGCTTGCGCTGTCCTCTCCGTCACGCAGCAGACCGGCTTTTCCAAACCAGTTGGTGATGGTGGATTTTTTCACGGTCACGTGCATGTAGGGCAGCAAGGGATTGTGGGATGCAGCCAAAATAGGACTGAGCATGGGTGTTTCTTTTTGTTGCACCATGACTGAGGGGCCTAAGAGCATAAGTGAGGTCCATGCTGTTTGGCTGCTTGTGGTTGTGTCAAAACAAATGGGCTTGATGCCGGAAAAGAGAATATGTTCTCATCCCCTCTGAAACTGTTCGTGTGTGCGTTGTTTGGGACACGGAAAGCCCCCCAGTGCAGCCAACTGAGTGGGAACTCAAAATAAACTTGTGACACACATATACCTTATTCACCCAGTCTCACGCTTACTTTTTCTGCTCGAGCGCCCCTAGCGGCTGTTAGAAAAAATGCATAAATTAGCCGCATCATTGAACAAGCTGCAGGGTTGAAAGCGTGTGACAAAAGCAGCGGTTTATAATTATAAATTACAGTACATATTAGTTTATGTTTAGAATTTTTTTATGCATTTCCTCTTATTCTTAATTTTTGTTTTTATATAATATTATATATATAGACTTGGTGGTGGAATGAGAAAGAATGAGGAAGTACAGGAATGCATCCAGAGGAAGAGGTTGGCTAAAAGGAAGTGGGATGTAGAAAGGACTGAGGAAGGTAGACAGGAGTACAAGGAAGCGCAGCGTAGAGTGAAGAGAGAGGTGGCAAAGGCCAAACAGAAAGCTTACGATGAGCTATATGACAGGTTAGACACAAAGGAAGGAGAGAAGGACTTGTACAGGCTAGCCAGACAGAGAGACAGAGATGGGAAGGATGTGCAACAGATAAGGGTGATTAAGGACAGAGATGGAAAGGTGCTAACAACCCAGGAGAGTGTACAGAAAAGATGGAAGGAGTATTTTGAGGAGCTGATGAATGAGGAAAATGACAGGGAAAGAAGGGAGGAAGATGTGGTTGTTGTGAAGCAGGAAGTAGCAGAGATTGGAAAGGATGAGGTTAGGAAGACTCTGAAAAGGATGAAGAGACAGCAGTGGAATTTCTAACGAGGTTGTTCAATAGGATTCTAGAGAGTGAGAAGATGCCTGAGGAATGGAGGAGAAGCGTCCTGGTCCCGATCTTTAAGAACAAGGGTGACACGCAGAACTGCAGCAACTATAGAGGAATAAAGTTGATGAGCCACACAATGAAGCTGTGGGAAAGAGTAGTGGAAGCCAGGCTTAGGAAGAAGGTGGAGATTTATGAGCAGCAGTATGGTTTCATGCCCCGTAAGAGCACCACTGATGCCATTTTTGCTTTGAGAATGTTGATGGAAAAGTACAGAAATGGTCAGAAGGAGCTGCATTGTGTGTTCGTAGATTTAGAGAAGGCTTATGTCAAGGTGCCGAGGGAGGAGCTGTGGTACTGTATGAGGTCGTCTGGAGTGGCAGAGAAGTATGTCAGAGTAGTTCAGGACATGTATGAGAGAAGTATGACGGTGGTGAGATGTGCTGTAGGTCAGACAGAGGAGTTCAAGGTGGAGGTGGGACTACACCAAGGATCAGCTTTGAGCCCTTTTTGTTTGCTATGCTGATGGACAGGCTGACAGACGAGGTAAGACAGGAATCTCCCTGGACAATGATGTTTGCGGATGACATTGTAATGTGCAGTCAGAGTAGAGAGCAGGTGGAGGAACAGCTAGAGAGGTGGAGGTTTGCTCTGGAAAGAAGAGGCATGAAGGTCAGTCGTAGTAAGACAGAATACATGTGTCTGAACGAGAGGGATCAAGGTAGAAACGTTAGGTTACAGGGGGCTGAGGTGAAGAAGGTGCAGGAGTTTAAGTACTTGGGGTCAACAGTTCAGTGTGATGGGGAGTGTGGAAAAGAGGTGAAGAGGCGAGTGCAGGCAGGTTGGAGCGGTTGGAGGAAAGTGTCAGGAGTGTTGTGTGACAGAAGAGTGTCAGCAAGACTCAAAGGAAAGGTGTACAAGACAGTGGTGAGACCAGCTCTGGTCTATGGGTTAGAGACGGTAGCAGTGAGACAGAGACAAGAGGCTGAGATGGAGGTAGCGGAGATGAAGATGTTGAGGTTCTCCTTAGGAGTGACCAGGTTAGACAGGATAAGGAACGAGTACATCAGAGGAACGGCTCATGTTGCCTGTGTTAGCGACAAAGTCAGAGAAGCCAGACTGAGATGGTTTGGACATGTTCAGAGGAGGGATAGTGGATCTATTGGTAGAAGGATGTTGGAGATGGAGCTGCCTGGCAGGAGGGCAAGAGAACGGCCAAAGAGGAGATATATGGATGTCTTAACAGGGGACATGAAGTTGGCTAATGTTAGGGTAGAAGATGTCCATGATAGAGTGAGGTGGAAAACGATGATTCGCTGTGGCGACCCCTGATGGGAAAAGCCGAAAGAGAAAGAAGATATAATATTATATATATATTTATATTTATATATATAATATAACTTATGTACTTAATTGTAGCATATTTTTATGATTTTAGCCCAAGTGTTTCTTGTGGGGATCTAATCTGCCAGGACTTGCTGACTTGGTTGGTGGTTGTTGCCGCGGTTGTCGCCCTAGCTGGGGCGGCTGGAGTTTAACGTTGCATCTTCACAGCTGTGAAGTGGACCCCCTTGCAGTCCTGGTCTGGGTGGGCACTGTGGCAATGTTCCTATGGCCACGCTGGCTCCTGGTATGAAAGAGATTTCCAAATACTCTTTCCTCACAGCAGAGCCAAGCAGTTTCAATTTATTTTAGAAGTAACTTTTTAAAGTTTTCATTGTTTGTGGGGTCATGTGTTACGTGTTGACGGAGGGGAGTGGGAAGAGTGGGTTGGGTTTTTATTGTAATATTGTGTATGGTTTTTTTTTTGCTGTTTTAAATGTCAATGCATTTCGAGTTGCACACGGTATTAGAAGTGCTTTTTTATAAATAAAGTTTGATTTGATAGGAGCAGTATCAATGAAGACTGATGAGATGCATCATTAACATTACAAACCACTAGTGCTGAAGCTATCTGTTGAATGGCAGTTTGAGAGGAAGAATCGCTGAGGTCCAGCCAAAGTCCTGCACAGGAAGTCCACATCATAGATGCTAAGGGACACTGGTGGTAAATGAGCGCCAATACTAAAGATTTTTAGGATTAAAGAGCTAAACTCAAATGTGGAGAGTGCAACATTCATCTGTGTTCACAAAAAACAACTTCTTAACGGCATTTCACAATTAGACCAAAATGCACACTTTCTGCATTGCAAAAGCTAATTCCACTGAGTTTTTGTTTACATTTTTTCTTTTAGTTCATGGTAGTGGTCATTAGTTCTGTCAGTCACTACAATAAAAATACAGTAGTGGAATTAACTGTTGCATGAATAAATATTTCCACCTGCTTGAGATGGAAACAGGTGTTGTTTTTAATCAGTAAATGCTGCTTAGTGGCAAAAATTATATGTAGGTCATGTACTATTGCCATATTTACTGTCTCAACTTTATTTACAATTTACTTGAATACTAAAACATTTTGGTAACACTTTATATTAAGATTCCTTTACAAACTTTGTTAACACATTAACAAGCATTATAAATGAATTTATAGGGTGTTAGTAAGACATTTATTAGTACAATAAGTCTAATAAGGTTTATTAAATTACTTAGTTAACACATTTACAAGCATTATTATTAGGATGTTTTCAAGATGTTAATGATGCATTTACTGATATTATAGGTGCCTAACAAATTTGTCAGTGTTAATAAGCTTAATAAGATTTATTAACAACCTTTGTTAACAAATTAAGAAGTATTTTTATTGTTTGGGGTTCTAGTAAGATATTTATTAGCATTATAGATGTCTCACACAAGCCTAAGTGTTCATAGGCTTAATAAGTTTTATTAACTAACTTAACAAATTAATAGGCTTTATTAATGTGTAAGATGCTAGTAAGATATTTATTAGCATTTTGGCATTAGCATTATAGATGTCTTGCAAATACCTGAAAGTGTTAATAAGATTTATTAA
This sequence comes from Oryzias latipes, assembly GCF_053564925.1. NCBI lineage: Eukaryota > Metazoa > Chordata > Actinopteri > Beloniformes > Adrianichthyidae > Oryzias > Oryzias latipes. The sequence continues at coordinate 9,927,795 of NC_136244.1, forward strand.
CATCTAACATCAGACCATTGTCTTCTAAATCCATATTACTAAACTGCTTATAAGCTTTACAAATGTATTAATTGACTTTGTTAATAGTTTATTAATTGTTTTGCAGCACCTCATCTAAAGTGTGGACGTTTTTTAGCACAAACAACCACAAAGCAAAAAGATTGTAAAAAAAAAGAACTTTATGACATTAAAACAGACTAAACATACACAAATCGTTCTGTAAAAGATATATAATAATTTAATTCAGACAAATAATTTTTTTTTTTTAAAAACATATATACTGGTGTTGGATGACTCTAGCATCATAGCTAATAAGGATAAAGTATTAGCATCTATCCTGAGTGAAACATTCATTGCAAATCCCATCACCAGGAGACAATTCTCTGCATTCACTGCAACTGCATTCAACCACTGTTGCCTTGCTTCAAAGTCCACAAGAAAGTTGCACAAGCCAGTAATTTTTGAAGAACGAAGACAATAAACCTACAGGAGCCATGCTAAAGCTAACATGCTAACGACCGACCGGTACAGAATCAAAGATGGGCGGGGCTTTTTTCGTCACTTGTGTGAAAGCAATGTCTAAGAGGCCATTCAATTGGCTGAAAGTGAGCACGCCTGTTTTGCTTATGAGTTTGATTGACAGATTCATTAGCCAATGGTGACATTAGTTAACCTGCCCATCGATTCGTAATCAAAGATGTGTGTGTGCTTTTCTATTGATCCTACAAACATGGTTGTTAAGTTCGCTGATGACACAACCGTAGTAGGTCTCATATCCAACAATGATGAGACTCACTACAGAGAGGACATCCAGCACGTAATAGGATGGTGTGCCGACAGCAACCTTGTCCTGAACACCTCCAAGACCAAGGAGGTTATTGTTGACTTCAGAAGGTCTAAGAAGGTGATACATACCTCTCTCCTCATTCATGGGGAGGAGGTGGAGCGGGTGGACCACATCAAGTTCCTGGGGAACCACATCTCATATGGCCTCACCTTGTCATTGCACACATCCCACTTGATGAAAAAGGCTCAACAGAGAATCTTCTTCCTTAGGAAGCTTAAGAGGACTGGACTCTCAACGCGACTACTAGGAAAATTCTACAGAGCCACCATAGAAAGCATCCTCTGTCTGAGTGCTACGGTGTGGTATGGGAGTTGTACTACTCAAGACAGGATGGACTTGGCCCGGGTGGTGAAAACCGCACAGGATAATGTGGGAGGACCTCTTCCACAACTCGACTGAGTAAACGACAGCCGGTACTACGGCTTCACGACAGGTTGTCGTGGTTTTTGCACCTGTTCCAGCACCCCCACCCCCACTTCCCTGATGGAACAGCACCTTTTTCATACAGCATATTGAAGGTTGGATTTTGAGTGTTTCCCTGTTGCTAAGAGACAAAAAAATCTTTGAACAACCAACTGGCTATTAATACAGCAGTTTAAAAAAAAGACTTCAAGCAAATTGAATAAAAATACAAAAACAAAAAACTTTTTTGCCATGTTCGTGTGTTCGGATTGTTGTCTGTGGCGGGAGGAGTGCGTAGAGTTTGTTGCTGCTGAACGCTGCAATGAACAAGAGGAAGAAAGATGGTCTAAAAGAAAAGAAGAAACACTGAGAAGAAAATGTAAATTGTAGTCAAAATAGGAAAGGCATGTGAAGTGTGTTATGTAGATGAAACCACAAGAAGCCTCAGAGCACCTCACTGCTCCAGGAAGTGACGGCATTGCCTAAGTGAAATGAGCTAACTATAACCTTTAACCTTATCTCCCATCAGTGGTAGTGGCATTTAGCCTGATCTTATTGGTACCTTTTTCAACACTAATTTAAGTGCAACACATGTAATGTCTTTTGCGAGAGGCGATGATTTTATGGCTGTTTCAGAAGCAGGGAAATACCCCAAAACATCCAAGTCACCTCAAAAGAATTTTTTAAGAGAATTTTTAATCAACACATCAGTGTTTTTCAGTGTCTAAATACATTACAAACTCAACAAAATTGAAGAAATAGATTTTCTTTATCCTAGACTAACTGAACTGCTGGATAACAAACACAGGAATCTTATGCAAATCTATCCCAATAGGGTAAAAATAAGTTTTCAAGGTTAATCCTTTTGGAAGGTTAATCCTTTTGGAAGATTAAGTTATGCCAAAGATATGCCAAAATATATGACATGTAAGACGTGCAGCATGTAAATATTGTTCCTTTGACAACAATGATGGTCACCAAAGGGGCTGTGCATGTTTATTTTGTTTTGACAAGTAATTCACAAAAAAACAACTACTTGGTTTAACCCTTTAACGCTAGAGGTTTAGCTCTAGTCTTGACATTCGTATGCAACTACAGTAACACTGTGTCTGCAGTCAATGTAATTCCAGTGGATTCTGCAGCGCAGAAAAGCAGCTTTGCAACACTTAACAGTAGAGAAGTGATTACGCAATCAATGTAAATCAGCTGGTTTAGGTGTCACTAGCAACATCTCTGCTGTTAAAGAGTTAAATTGGAGGATAACAACAAAACTTTACGCCCAACTCTTAAACAGGAAGTGAAGGCCTTGGCCAAAGCATGTGAGGCACATTCAAGAACACGCTGAACGCACATTTAGCCCACGGTGTTCACTAGGGATAACCCTTTTGACACGGATGCTTCTGTGCTTGTTTCACCGTTGTCAAGCAGAGTGGTTCGGCACAATGTTTCGGGGCGTATGTCAACTACAACAGATCACGTGGCTACGGTGGCCCAGAAGGGTCACAACACAACACATTAACTTTACACACAACACATTAACTTAACACACAACACATTAACTTAACACACACATTAACTTTACACACAACAGATTAATTTTACACACAACACATTAACTTAACACACAACACATTAACTCACAACACAACACAATAACTCACAACACAACAGATTAACTCACAACACAACACATTAACTCACAACACAACACATTAACTCACAACACAACACAATAACTCACAACACAACACATTAACTCACAACACATTAACTCACAACACAACACATTAACTCACAACACAACACAATAACTCACAACACAACACATTAACTCACAACACAACACATTAACTCACAACACAACACATTAACTCATGGCCCAGAAGGGTCACAACACAACATATTAACTCACAACACAACACAATAACTCACAACACAACACATTAACTCACAACACAACACATTAACTCACAACACAATAACTCACAACACAACACATTAACTCACAACACAACACATTAACTCACAACACAACACATTAACTTACCTCACAACACTTTAACTCACAACGGAAGTAAAGCAGCAATTGAAGTGCTTTTTTTCTGAAATGTCCACTGGGCTGAGCGGCTAACCACCTAACAGAAAGTAATGTTACAGTGAGCTGTGGAGGGAGCATGAATTTTCTACAAGAGAAGATGGCAGCAGTGTTGCCAGATTGGGCGGTTTTGGTTCTAAATTTGAGGGTAAAAATGTTTTTGGTCGGGTTTTCATGATTTGGGCGGTTTTAGGATCGGTTCTGGGTTTTTTTCCCCCCTCATGAATATATAATAGCGGACTACGTTAGGCCGTGTGGCTGTGAACTTCTATATACTGAAGCTCAGTAAACGCACCAGGCAGAGACGCTTAACGGGCTCTGTCATCTAACCTGTTGTTAGGGGGGTGCAACGCATCGCCTCTTAGAAATTGTGTTCTTTAAAGCCTGACACTGCGGCTGCGTGTAGGAGGAGATACCAGCTAAAGTTTGGTGGTCTGATCACTACATGGATCGGTGTCTGTGTTTATCAATCCTTTTATTATTAGTCTGAACTATCTTTTATTTTGAAAAATCATCGGATCGGGTGCTAAATCAGTCCAGTAGGGGGAAAAACTCAACGAAAGCTGTGTATTCTTCTTTCTCCTGAACTAATAAAAGGAGGACAGTATTGAATATTTCTTCAGCGGACCGGCCTTCTTTCATTCATTCATGTGTGTGTGCGCGCGCGCACGCGCGGGTGTTGGGGACCGCACGTGCATGTGTGAGGGGAGGGAGCGGAAGAAAGGAGAGGAACGCGCCTGCAGCGACAGAGAGGGGTGGGAGTGAGGAGTGTGCGTTCATATTGTGTGTGTAAGGAGAATCCTAATAAAGAGAAAGTTTCTGGCAACACTGCTGCTAGCTTCTCTTGTAGCAATAACGTGCTCCCTCCACAGCTTACTGTGACATTACCTTCTGTTGAGTAGTTAGCCGCTCAGCCCAGTGGACATTTCAGAATAAAAGCACTTCCGTTGTGAGTTAAAGTGTTGTGAGGTAAGTTAATGTGTTGTGTTGTGACCCTTCAGGGCCATGAGTTAATGTGTTGTGTTGTGAGTTAATGTGTTGTGTTGTGAGTTATTGTGTTGTGTTGTGAGTTAATGTGTTGTGTTGTGAGTTAATGTGTTGTGTTGTGAGTTATTGTGTTGTGAGTTAATGTGTTGTGTTGTGAGTTAATGTGTTGTGTTGTGAGTTATTGTGTTGTGTTGTGAGTTAATGTGTTGTGTTGTGAGTTAATGTGTGGTGTGTTAAGTTAATGTTTTGTGTGTAAAGTTAATGTGTTGCGTGTAAAGTTAATGTGTTGTGTGTAAAGTTAATGTGTTGTGTTGTGACCCTTCTGCGCCACCGTACGTGGCTGATCACAAATAAAGCAGGGTTCAGATGTCACTTATGTTTGAACAGTTGGGCGAACTAATCTCTATAAATAAATTGAATTACAAATGAATCCCGACTAGTTCTGTTGTTTCCCCTCTATCTGATTCAACCTCAGTGTATTGCACTTTACCATGGCCCCTGGTAAAAAAACGTTCTGTGGCTTGCGATCATTACAACGTGGTTTCTCCTAGTAAGGTAATATACTTTTAATGTCATTTATAAAGGGGGTGGTTTTTTAATGTATGATAGCAAGAATATTGTGCTTTTATTGGGAAGCATTTTTTATTTGTTTGGTGTTTAAAGGTGCTACATATATACACATCATTTTTTAAACCTTTGCAACCTGACCCCTGCAGCAGGCCTGGCTTCGAGAGACTTTTGCATGTAAGAGGAAGAAAATTCTTAAAATTAACCAGTTCGTTTTAAAATTGTGAAAATATTCTGGGACCATTCAGACACGTACAGCTGTTTGTGAAGTTTGGTGTCGATAGTTGAAAAATAAGTTATGATAACAAATATTTGTTTGGAGTCCAGACGGATTCAGCAGAGATTTTGTGATGTACAAATATCCTTAAAATTCATCTGTTCCACCTAAAATTCAGAAAAAAATATGGAAGGCAGTAGGACACAGATCCCTAACCCTTTTTTTAAAATGTTTGTGTTGATATATGAATGATCATTAATGAAAAAAAATAGGTGTTCGTAGTTTTGCCTTAAAAACACCTTTTCTGACTTTTTGGATGTAAAAATGACTCAAAATTCACTTGTAACTTTTTAAACTCTGAAAATGTTTAGGAAGCAGTAGCACATAAATGCCTATAACTTGGGAAGGTTTGGTGCTGATAACCTAAACAGAAGTTATGATAAAAATATTGGTTCAGTCCAAAATTTCATAAGCAAAATCACGTGATGAAGTATCTCGTAGCCCTATAGTGCAGCGTATCAAAGGTAGGGTTTATAAGAGGCATCTATTTCTGAAATCCTAGCTTCCTGAGACAAACGGCTGATTTTTTATGAAATTTGGGTGCACATAATCAACCACTTCCTTTTTGGCAGTGGCTTACGCAGGCACCGTCAGTTGCACACACATAAAACTGCAGATTATGAGAGAAGACCTTTCTGAGTATCTCCAGTTTTGATTTTATGCACATCGGATGAAGCACAGAGAAAAGATGGGGCAGAATGCGACAAAAACTGTGTTTTTCAATATCTAGGTGGCGCTATGGAGCTCGTCCAAAATTGTCATATCCATGGGTTCAGAATGGAAGCTTCGTTAAATCTATTTAATTTCAGTGAGATCGGACAAGAATATCCACGTGAGAGCAACTTACATGTGCATGGCGAGACGCCCAACTCTGCCGCTCTGTCACGGCCACACCCCCGCGTTGAAAGTTGAAAATCCCACTTGGAGCAGTGATGCAAGTAAAACAAGTCATTTCCTGTTGCCAGCAGGTGGCGCTACACTTGTTCCGGATTTTTCCACTGCAGATGTGTTCAGAGTCAGACTACAATCATGCACATCAATTTTGGATCAGATTAGATTACGCATGGCTGAGTAATGGCTGTTTTTCTTATTATTTCTATTATTCGAAACAACTTCAAAGTTCAACGCGCCGCCACGGTCAGTTTGGAGTCATTATTCACAAATCTTTAGGGAAAGTTAGTTCCAGTACGAAGCCTGCAAATGACCAAAATACAGCAAAAATGACAAATTGTAGCAGACTTCCTGTGCGAGTGACAGCTTGGTACCGTGGGACTTTTTTGTAGGTTTTCATCTGATGAACATTCCTTGTTAAAATCAAGCTTGTACATTAAAGCATATGATGGGGCTCACGAAAACAATCTTTGTAGATGGCACTATCGAGCTGTTTTTGTGCACCCATGATGGTCTCCCATAAAATACGAAATTTTTCGCGACCCCTGACGCGTGTGCAAAATTTGGTGAGCTTTAGGGTATGTTAATGGCCTCAAAAAGGCAACTCTTTTGTCGGAAGAATAATAATAACGTAGAAGAAGAAGATAAATAAAAACTTTATTAATCTCCCAAGGGAGAAATGTAGGTGTTCGGCAGCAAAACAAACACAAAAACCCACAATAAATGACAATAAAATAATAGTTCAAAAAATAGCAGTTCATATCGGGCAGATTTGTTAAACAGCAGTAGCGTATCAAAATGTACCGAACCGAGCCTTATGAAATTCTGAACCGAACCGTATAGAGAATTTAGCATAACATTACACCCTTAATATATTATGTATATCCAACTGAAATGAATTACTTCAATTGGTAACAAGTAATTGAGTTAAGTTTATTCAACCTCATTTCTTATGTCTTTTCAACTTAACAATTGTTTATACAACTCAAATGTACATATTTATCTAACTAAATGTCAAATTACTCCAATTCAATTTAATGTTTATCCATCTTAATTTATTGTATTTCTTCAACTCTCATATGTCTAAGTTCGAGCCCGCATTTATTCTCATTTTTATTATATTAAAATTAATGACACAGTGTGGATTTGAACTAAGAAGCCTGCATTCAGATATCATGACTTTGAATTTATCTTCAGCTTTTGCAACATTATTCAGCACAAGGGGTTTGGTGATTATCCTCTCCCACCCTCTCACTCATTGTGCAGAAAGAATTATCCTGTTATGTTTAATTCTTTCTGCACTCTTTGTGCAAAAAGAATTAAACATAACAGGATAAAATAACTAAGCAAAACAGAGTAAAACAGCTAGACAACAAAACACATTTGGACAAAAACCCACATTTAAACCTCAATTTGTCCAGGCAAAGGAAATGGTATCCCACAATTCCTTGCAGTGCCATTATAACAGCAGCACTAAAGTTACATCTACTTAATTGGATTAATTTGAATGAAAGCACAATAACAATAATGTCTGATAATTATGTGTTATTTTTAATTTGACTGGACTCAAAAAAATGATTTATTTTCACCGAAGCAAATAATTAAGTTAGATCAAATTAAAAAAGTTTATCTTCAAAACAACGATATGTGGTCTTATCACCCTCTCAAAGCGGAAAGAAAGTATTATCTGAGCTTCTTCATCCACTAAATCAACTTTAAACGGGCATGCCATGCTTCGTCACTTCTCTGAAACCAACTAATCTTCAACTAAACCTGCTCACATAACCTGCTTTCTGGAACAGGGCCCTGCACTCTGGTCTGTTTGTAAACAAATGTCCTTTTATATATAAGTGACTTGCTGGTTTACTTTTTCATTATTTTTTTGTTTTTTGTTTTACTTTGATACGTATTTTTATTAGGCAGTACCCCCTTTAAAAAAGAAGTTCTTGCAACAGTGTGGCATTTTTTGAGTGCAGTGGGAGCAAGTACAGCACAAAAAGTGCAAAAAGTCTTGACATTGTCTGATCAGTGTCAATCAGTTGACACAATGACTTGAGCCTGACAGTTACAGGAACACTAGGGTTGTGCCGAGGGACGATACCATCGTCCATCGTGATGGGTGACTGACCTCACGATGGAGAGACACCATCGTGATACCCCGTCCCCGCCACGCTGCGAGTCGACACCATAAGCCGCCGTTACATGAGCGAAATATCTTGTTTTTTTTTTTTTTTTTTTTTTTTTTTTTAACTTGTCCTGTCCAACAGCTAGGCAGACAGATGAGAGCTGAGGGCCTCTTGGGTTGGACATATTTTACTTTAACAAGAGGGGTTATTAATCTTCAGACAAACCAAAGGTATGTCTGAATAAACCCCTTTTGTAATTGAGGCCAAACTTTATTAATTTCAAACATGTCTGAAAATCTTTGGTGTTGGACCGGACGGAAAAGGAAAGAGGGGAAGAAGAAAGAGGGACGTTAGAGAGAGGGGGGGTAGGGGGTGATAATAGGAGGGGAAGGGGGATAAGACCATGAAGCAGCATAAAGCAACAAGTTTACTGGTTGTTAATCATTATGGTAAGGTTCAAATGTAAAAAATAAACAAAAAAAACAAAAAGGGCGGAGCCTGTCCACACACACACTCAAATGTTATAAACACACCTGTTAGTTGCAAAAATGTCCACCTGTCGACATGTACACAAAACAGATAGTGTTCACACGCATACTTATGCCTTAAAACCAACTAGTGTGAAATATTTCAGTCATTCAGTCTGTTGAGCTGACACCTGTGCCCAGGTGAGTGTTTATGTTCTTCTAAAATGGATGGTGGAACGTGAAAAGAAGGAGGGAGAGTGCCCAGCCATCCCCACCCCAAGACCCCCACCGCACCAGCAGCGGCAGCCGGATTCCCCCCAACACCACACGGGAACCGGCAGGGAACAACCGCCGCCCGGGCGACCAAGCCCGCCACCCAGGCCAGGGCCAGCAGGGCCGCCGCAAGGCCCCCAGAGCCAGAGAGCAGGGAGGCACGGAGGGAAAGAGGGCGCCACCCCAGCCCAACCAGGAGAGCAGCCCCCCCGCCGCGCCGGGAGAACCCAACGCAGGGCCCCACCGGAGAAGGACGCCCACAGCCCCAGACGAGCACCCCACCACCACCCAGGAGTTCCGGGCATCCCCCCGCCCCAACCCCAGGTACGGGCCAGGACCCCCCAAGGGAGACCCACTCCGCACTCCAGGCAGCCATCCGCCCGGCCAACGGTTGGTCCAGGGAGGAGCGAGGCAGGGGCCCGCCGCCCCCGCCCAGGAGGGGGGAACCCCGGGGAAAAAAGAGGGCCCACAAGGGGTGTTGTAAATATGGCCCGACCAGGCTCGGCCACAGTTGGAAATTTGGCGGGGCCCAGCACTCAGGAGCAAGGACCAGAACCCACCCCCCAGGGACACAAACACCCCCGGCTCAGATGTAATGTGAACCCCCCCACCGCGCGGAGAGAGCACCGCCGGGCCCAGGAAGCCAGCACCCCGGGGACACAGCCGCCGTTGCAAAGGGGCCCGTACCCCCCACCAGGGAAGAGGCAGGGGACAGATGGTCCTAGGTCCCACCTTCCTTGCAAAATGTGTGTGCGTGTATGTGTGTTTGAGAGAGTGTGTGTGTGCATGTGTGTGTGTTTATGTTGGGATGTATATATTGAGGGGGGAGGGGTGTGTGTACTAAGGGGGGTGCGGTTAAAATTGGCGGGTAGGGCACTAAGGGGACGTCTCCTGATTACTCACAGTGACGTCCCCTCACCCTCCCCACCAAGGGGCCCTAAATGTCTAAGGTGCGGTTAAAATTGGCGGGTAGGGTGCTAGGAGGACATCCGCTGCTTGCTGGCAGTGATGTCCAAGCACCCCCCCTACCAAGGGCCCTACATGTCTAAGGTGCAAATAAAACCGAAAGAGGGGGGGCCCACTCCATACGGCAACCACAGGAGGGGGGGGGGGGTCACTGCCTAGTAAACCCCCCCCCCCAAGGCTTAAACCCCCCCCCCAAGGCTCGAAATAGCGAAATATCTTGATCGGATCAATGGTCGGATTAGAATTCAACCGTGTACAAGGGCCCAGAAAAACTTTTTTAGATTATAAAAAACGTTCACATGGGTCACACTTTCGGTCGGAAGAAATCATTCGCACATCCGCAGTAGTGTTTAAAATACAGGAAGAAGAAATTAGTTCAGCTGAGGGGCTACATACATAGATATGTCAGCTCGGTTATATACAAGATGATCTTCTAAACGTGCTTTTATTATTGTTATGGTTATTATGAAGCACCTGTTCGCTCATCATTTGAATTTTTATCCGTGTGGTCAGTTCTTTTTCTGTTGAAGAACGGAGCCGGAAAGAAGCCCGCGTAGCAGTATACTAACACGGGCTAACAACACTAGCTTTGGGTGAACATAAATCCACGCGGAAAATTCTGCAACCTGCATCTCGGTTGCACGTAAATATGTGGGAATAACAGCAGCCTTTATTTTGTCGGAACACGACTGGAAACACAAATATATGTGATTGCTTGAACGGTTTCTAAGGACTGAGCGACATTTCTGCTTTGAAGCTTACACCGCCCCAAAGCCGCTGTGTGCTGGAGGTCGGAACTCTGCCCGGACACACACTTTGGTAGCTCGTTCACGTAGAGCTGCGGGACGGATCACAATCCTAAGTCTCCCACACGTAACAAAGCATCCTCCCTTCCCCTCAAACACAGCTGTAAGTCTGTCTGCTCTGCTAGAGACACGGTCGCTCGCTCCACCTGACTAATTAAGTGCAGGAGCGGACTACTTCTTTTCTATTCACTTCCCTCAGATTATACTGGATCATCACGGATGAGTCATTAGTTGAGAAATAAAATAAAAAAGTAATAAAATAAAATAACGGATAATAATTATATAATAACGAAAAATTAAGCCCCCCCCCTCCCGATGGTTTACTGCAAACATCGTCAACTGCCAATTTAAGGTACATCGCCCAACCCTAAGGAACACATCTATTGAGGCCTTAAGTTTCATATGTTAATCAAAACATCATAACACACACATACACATAGTCGTTCTACAACACCTATATAGTTAGTTCATTTGTTAGATAGTCAGTTGTTACTGTTATTTGTTAATAAAGAATACTGCGTGGTAATTGCATTCATTTGCGACACGGCCGCCGGTCCTTAACCGTTACACCGCGGCCCCTGCTGGTTCATCACCAAAAATCCCACACCGTCACAGTGTCTTACATTTTTTCCCCATCATCCTGCCATTGATGGTCATTATTGGCTAAACACACATGATCCAGGTAATTGACACCAGATAAGACAGGGTTTCTGGAAAACTAGGAGGAAGCCAGCCCTCGAGGTCTGGATTTGGGCACCCCTGCTCTAAATTTTATTTTTCTATAAACTTTCAATGTTCTGTGTTCATGATAAAAATGAAAAGTTAAAATGACAAAAACAGACTGGAGACGACAAGACAATAAGAATAGCCACTGAAGGTTTCACAAGAAAGAAAAGGTAATACATAATATGCCGCACCAGCAACTTGTGTAAGAGTGTGCTTATATTTGATGTACCTTGACACTGGAAGCCCTGCTTGCCAAAACCCCTGTGGAGAAAACAGAGATAATAACAATTAACCCACAGTGTGGCTGCAAACTACAAAGACTACTAGAAATGTATGTTATTCGTGTATGGCTTTGTAATAACAAACGTCTGGATTTTCACATGTACAATAGATCCAAACACACACACACCCACATATATATATATATATATATATATATATATATATATATATATATATATATATATATGTATATATATATATATATATATATGTTGTACAGACCAAAAGTTTGGACACACCTTCTCATTCAAAGAATTTTCTTTATTTTCATGACTATGAAAATTGCAGATTCACATTGAAGACATCAAAACTATGAATAAACACGTGGATTTATATACAAAACAAAAAAGTGTGAAACAACTGAAAATATGTCATATTCTAGATTTTTCAAAATAGGCACCTTTTGCTTCTATTACTGCTTTGCACACTCTTGGCATTCTCTTGATGAGATTCAAGACGTAGTGAGTAGTGAGTAACCATCTGCGGAAGGGGGGGTACAAGCTCGGGTCCTCTACCAGAGACCTACGAGCTTGAGGGTCCTGGGCAGTATCGTAGCTGTTCCTAGCACTGCGCTTCTCTGGACTGAGAGATCTGAAGTCTTTCCAGGTATCTGTTGTAGCCATTCCTCCAGCTTGGGGGTTACTGCCCCGTGCGCCAATTACCAAAGGCTCAACCGTCACCTTCACTTTCCAGGATTTCTCCAGTTCTTCTCTGAGTCCATGGTATTTCTCCAGTTTCTCATGTTCCTTCTTCCTGATGTTTCCATGGCGTGGCACTGCCACATCCACCACAACGGCTTTCCTCTGTTCTTTGTCCACCACTACATTGTCTGGTTGGTTCGCCATTACCATCCTGTCAGTCTGGATCTGGAAGTCCCACAGGATATTTGACCTCTCATTCTCTACCACCTTCGGAAATGTTTCCCATTTTGACCTTGGGGTTTCCAGTCCATATTCTGCACACATGTTCCTGTATCTTATTCCAGCCACTTGATTGTGGCGCTCCATGTATGCTTTACCTGCCAGCATCTTACACCCTGCAGTTATGTGGTGGATTGTTTCAGGCACCTCTTTGAACAGCCTACACCTTGGGTCTTGTCTGGTGTGGTAGATCTGAGCCTCTATCGCTCTGGTGGTCAAGGCTTGTTCCTAAACTGCCAGGATGAGTGCTTCCGTGCTGTCCTGTAGGGCAGCCCTTTCTAGCGATTGGTAGGACTTCTTGATATCAGCCACTTCAGTTATGGTCCGGTGGTACATCCCATGCAGGGGTTTGTCCTCTCATGAGGATCTGTCCTCCACTACTGTATCCTCTGCTCTCCATTTTCTGAGACATTCACTGAGCACACTGTCAGTTGGGGCCTTGAGCTTAATGTACTCATGCATCTTGGATGTTTCATTCTGGATAGTGGCTTCTATGCTAGTCCTCGGCCTCCTTCCTTGTGGCTAGCATACAGTCTCAGGGTGCTGGATTTGGGATGGAACCCTCCATGCATGGTGAGGAGCTTTCGTGTCTTAACATCCGTTGTCTGTATCTATTCCTTTGGCCATCTTATTATTCCTGCAGGGTATCTGATAACTGGCAGCGTGTAGCTGTTTATTGCCCAGTTCTTATCCTTGCCATTGAGCTGGCTTCTCAGGACTTGCCTTAATCGTTGGAGGTATTTAGCTGTTGCAGCTTTCCTTGTTGCCTGCTCCAGGTTGCCATTTGCCTGCGGAATTCCAAGGTAATTGTAACTGTCCTCAATGTCTGCTATTGTTCCTTCTGGGAGTGAGACCCCTCCTGTGTGGACTACTTTGCCTCTCCTTGTCACCATCCGGCTGCATTTCTCGAGCCCGATTGACATCCCAATGTCAGTACAATAGATCCCGGTGGTGTGGATCAGGGAGTCAATGTCACGCTCTCTCTTAGCATATAGCTTTATGTCATCCATACAGAGGAGGTGACTGATGTTGGCCCCATTTCTGAGTCGGTATTCATAGCCAGTCTTGTTGATTATTTGGCTGAGGGGGTTCAGACCTTTGCAGAACAGCAGTGCATCACCTTGGTATATCCCACATTTGATGGACACTTGTGCAATTACCTTGCCATTGGCTTCAAGGGTGGTTTTCCACAGCTTCATTGAGTTTCCAAATACAGTCAACTACACCTTGTCAAAATGCTGAAAGAAAGATTGGGATACACGCATATGCACACATGCATGCGTCAACACACACACACACACTTAGACCAGCTCATTTTCATATTGTAGCTGGAAATAGATTATCTCTTACAGGTGTAAAATCTGTCAGCGTCCCATTGTTCTTTTTCAGTCTGCTTACTGACCCAGATAGATCAGATGTTTTATGTGAACCGACAGCCAGTTGGACCATTCCATTAGTCCCCCTACTAGGTCAGATCATGAAGCCATTCACAAATTAAAAAAGCTTGTCACAGACCACAAGTCATACGTCTAACACAACTAATAATAAATAGGGCAAGCAAAGTTAAACTGCAGGAGAACTGTCTGAAGTTGCATGAGTCGTTGATTGATTTTTGTATGACTCCTAGTTGGCAGCTTTTAATCCTGGGTTTGGACAGCATTTTTCTCAGCCTCTCTTCAATTCCACTGCCTACTTAAAACCATCAAACAATGGTCTGCAGCTCTTGCTTCTACTGGTGTGCCCACCTTTTGCTATGCCTTACAGACAGCACTAGGAAGTGCAGAAAAAGACTAAATATCTATATTTATTTTGGGAAAAACCCAGGCCGGATATAGGCATGGGCTAGAGGGGGGTTGTGCTCCCTCTAAATGCCATGACTGCCCCCCAACCGTAATAGGCCACAAAAATCTACAATTAACTAAAGAAATAAAAATCCCCCCCCCCCACACACACACACACACACGCACACACACGCACACACACCTAAACGTCCCCAAAAATATAAATAAATATGATACAATAAGAAAAAAAAACGTCTGGATGGACGGACAGATTGAAAACATATGAAGTAAAAAAATCCAGCCTCAGCAGGGCACAAGCCAGTGTCCTGCTTTTGCCTGTCCCAACCCTGGTAAATGCAGTGGGAAGTGTCAAGAAGAGCATTTAACATAAAACTTATGACATCAAAGAGTTCAAAGGAGAATAAAGATATATGGATAGATGAACTAATATGATGGTTTTCTATTCATTTTAGGGGCTTGGAGGGATATGACACCCCAAATTTCTAGCACACCCAAACTTGCCCCACACAGTGGCTGCTGCAATCCATTAATCTTATCTCCTCATAAACTGCATTTTAATTACACATATGTGCAAAACTTTATTGAAATGTAAGAAATGTTAAAAAACACTATTTGCAATAACACTGCAATTATACTGTTTCCATTAAATCATAGATGTGAATAAACACAAACCAACTATGACGATAAATCATTCAAAAACATGGAGACAGATATGACCAATACTTTGATTTACAGCAGATGAATTAAAATTTCTGCCACGGCACTAGTACTTATCATCATTCATCATCTATCAAACGAAACAGGCATGTAGGACCCTAGGGGTGCTTGAGCACCATCCCTTTTTGCCTCTTATGAAAAGTGCCCCTAGTGACCTCTGTTTTTTGTTGTTGTTTTTTTTTTTATATCACTAATTTTCTGTTAAAGATACAAGAAAAAAATGTGTCTACAAACCCCCCCGGTATTCTATTGAACCAATTTTCTTGTAACCCAGGGGTTCTTTTAGCTGCCGCTTTTGTCTTTGCGGCTCCGCTTGGACTCAGGTCCCTGACACTCTCTTTGAGAGAGTCAGGGGCAGCCAGGGACAGTGAGAGAAAATAGACTCCCACTGAGAACTGAAGACATGAGACAGTGAAGCAACTTGAACCTGTTAGTTATGATCTAACTAACTAGTTGCCGTCCACTGATTCAACGAGCTTTATTTATTAATAATATTTCAGAAAAACACTATATTAGTCAAGAGGTCACTCTTTACTTTTGTCAGATGTCTGAGCATGGTGCATCAAATCAACACAGAGCAGATCCTACAGGGACAGGAAGTTGGCTAAGTACAAAATAAGACAATGGGGGAATTTTCAAAATAAAAGAACAGAATTTTTTTGGTGAGTCTTAGCTTCCTCATTATAGGTCTGAAACTAAATCAATCTGTTTAATGTAACATTTTCTGATTAGAATTGCCTTCTTTAAACTCTGTATCATTCAGTTTCACAACCTTTTGTATTTAAATCTTTCTAATCACAACAAAATCCTGTGTCTAGAGGATCAGATGCAAATGAGAATTTAGCTGTGAATCCCAACATAGACCAAGAGTCACATTGGACATAACTGTCAGGAACTAAAGGTGTAGGAGCCAAAATGCAGGAAACTGGGCTTGGTTGCAGAAACATAAACATTTAATGAATAAACTTAAACAGGACAAAACCTGTGGAGAAACAAAAAGGGGATAAAGCAGATGATCTGACAAACAGAAAACTGAAAACCGGACACTTTAATACACCTACGAGACAGATATGAAGACAGCTGTGGATAATTAACATGAACCTTGAGTGACTGACAGGGGTTTTAATATGACCAAACTCACTACTGAAAGACCAAACTAAAATGCAGAATTCTCACAGCAACGCTATGATAATAATATAATGACATATTATCTATATTTTCATCATTCTAGGGATAACAGTTGTAGGATTTCTGTCTTTAAAATATTACCATCTGTATTAAACGTGATTCATGTTGATTATGCCTACAGCACAATGCCTAAATAAATAGCCTCCAGTGTTTTATTGTTATGATGAAGTGAATTAACTCATGCTGACAATAATCTCTTTATCTGAAAAATGACAATTGTATCACCTTCACCTACACAGGTCTCATAGCTGAGTAGTTATCTATTAGTAGTTTATTTTAAAATTTTACTTGACATCCGTTTCACTTAAAACAAAAAAAGAAAAGTGATTTTGTTGCCCTCTTCCGACTTTGAGCCCCTCCCCCTCTAAAATCCTGCGCACGTCTCTAAAAGGAGGCGTCTTATCCAGGCCAAGCAGGTGCAAGCTCCAGTAGCGGTTCTAGGCACGGGCCGTCCGGGCGGTGGCCTGGGGCGGAAAACTGAAGGGGGGCGGCACCGGCGGCTCAGCCCTTGTAAAATATTATATGCACCACTATTGGTTTACTTATGTCACAGTTTGTGAGTTTGTAACAGCCTGAACCTGGCCGCGCCGCCGCCCTCGCCCCGCAGCTGTGCGCTCTCCTGTCTTTGAGAAGTAGACACAAATGTGTGTGAAGAAGAAGGGAGGGGGCGCGGGGGGAGCACGGAGCGCCACCGCGTTTGCGCATGCCCAAAACCTGGCGGGCTCATCTTTCAGGGGAGGCGACGGTCGCGGGCTTGATGAAGAAAATAAAAGTAAAAACTGCGACTGCGCCGTCATGTAGCGAATCAGCGCCCCTGGCTATAGCTGCACGCGCTCCTGCTGGAAATGTGTGAAGAAAAGGGGGGGGGGGGCTGCGGGGAATCAGTTCAATTGTGGGACGCTTCCAAATTAAGTGGCTAGGTGGGGACAAGGGCGGGGGTTTGAATCTACTTCATAAAACCTTTTTATAAGTCAGTCATAAGGTGACATTCTATAACCTACACTTTAATAAAGGTATAGAAAATATATTCTGCTTTTTTTGGGTTAATTTTGTGTTAAATGCCCAAATGAAAAAATGGCAACACAAAACAATGCTGTCACTAAGGTGACAGTTGGTTCAGTCGACGGACTTGATGTCTTCTTCGTGACGTGAGGACATTTATGCCAAACAAACGCCAAAAACATCTAAAATATGGAGAAAAAAAGGTCAAAGCCATCTGGTGCCCAATTTAGAAAGAAAAGAAAAGAAGAAGAAGAGGAGAAAAGAGATAAAGAAAAGGGTAAGTCCTCACAGCTTGATGCATGTCTTTTCTAAATTCTAATGCTACCTGCCCTACAACAACGTTGCCGATGAAAACTTTATTTTGGTCGATGACCAACACTGAAGTAGGCCCAAATGTTGCAAATAGCGTCATTTTTTTTTTTAGATTTTATTCTTAAAAATTTGCTCTGCCTTAACTTGTAACATTAGTTATGATTCATGTGTCTGTCTGCTCTGCTGTAACACAAAGGTTGTGTTGTGTTTTGCTGTTGTATACTAGTTCATAATGTTAAAAAAGCTGTGATGGTTACACAGCATGCTGCTGCTGCCAAAAGATGCTAATGGGGCAAATAATTTGAGATTGGTCTTAAATTTAATAATCGTTTGTGGCAGCCTAAACGTTTTCCCAATGTTTTTTTGACATTTAACTGGGGATTTAGGGGTTAATTTTGAGCCTGCATATGAAGTTTATTTTTTATTTGTTTTACAAATATGGGGTTATATTTTTAGCCAATAGAATTTCCATAAATCTGTAGGTAGTTTTAAAAATGAATATTTACCATTTACTGCAAATCTATGGGGACAAAACATAATTCAACAGGTCATAACTAAAAATTTTCCAATCAAAGGATTGAAGACGGAAAACATGAGCTAATTTTTCTTCTCTGAAGTAGAGATCGATATAGAACATGACAATTTAAATTTCCAATTCATAAATGTTTTTAAAATATTTATTTTATATTATTTATTTAATATTGATTTAATATTTCTTAGCTAACTGTATTTTTGCATTGCTTATGGTCTTTTATTTTTTGTGTTCTGATAACTATTATAATGCTGTTCAGAATTCTGACATCTTTTGTATCCACTTCTTAATTTCAATGACAATATAACATGTCAGTTGACAAAGACAAACAAAGTTCTGTTGTGACTATGGGGGTGGGGGGTGGGGGGGGGGGGGGGCGCCTGGGGAGGGTCTCGCCCAGGGAGTAATTCAGGGTAGAACCGCCACTGGCAAGCTCCTTACACGTGTGAGCAGCTACAGATGAAAGGATTTTTGGAAATTTTGGTTGGTGAATTTACAAAGGAGCTGTGGATCCAACAAGTCCGCATGACACACTCAACTTTTGATGTGTGATGCTGTAAGGTCTCTTGTGGCGCCCGCTGTGCAGTGCCAAGGCAGCCGGTTCCTCCTACCAAGAAGCTCATTGCCACCTAGTTGTTGGTCACGTGACTCATTTAATTTGAAAAGTGTTTTCATTGCAGTTTTACGAAATATGTCAATTTCAGTACGCCTCAAAAACCACCTCCTTAAGGCCTGTTCACACCGGGACGAATTTCGCCGGCGATTTTCGCCGACGTTTAACGCCTCGTGACTAAACAAAGGGCCCCAATGAGAGTGTGCACACCGACGCGAAAAAACGCCAGGCGTTAAAGCGTCAAAAAAAAAAAACGCCTCGGGTTCGTTTTTTTTTTTTTTCGACGCGTCGCGTCGAAATCTACTCGACCAATGAGAACGGCGCTTTTGCTCACGTGTCTGAAGTTACAGTAAAACACAACTTGGGGGCGCTCAAACAAAACTGCCTTGCTGAGCACACATACCAGCGAAGAAGATAGACGCCAAGTAGCGTCTACACAGCCGCGAAGCAATAATGACGGACATTCTAAAACATCCCCGAACCAAGCACCAGTTGGAGCTACTGGTGCTTGAAATATTCATGTTTTCTTTGTTTGATTCTGACAAGCGTGTAAATACTTGCTCTCTTCTTCTGAGTGAAAAGCGACTTTAAGAAGCGTAAAGTTGCGCAGCGCCACCTTGTGTACAGGAGTATTTCGGTTTTACATTAAGCGCCATCTAATGTCAGGGAATGAAATTGCATGTTCACTCCACTCATCGTCAGCGAAAATCGCCTGGGTGTGAACACAAAAAACGTGGCGAAAAACGCTGGCGAATAACGCCTGGCGAATATTCGTCCCGGTGTGTACGGGCCTTTACGCGAGTTTTTTCGAGATAGTCTATTTGGCGAATTTATTATCGCAAATACAATTTGCAATTTCCTAGTCAATGAAAAAGCAGCTGATGCTGCTTTAGTGAGGGCTAATCCCTTTGTTTAATATGCGTATTCAGTTTGTCACTGTATAAAACTAAATAACACATTCCCAGCATGCATGTCTGCTGCTCACCAGATGAAGTCGGTGCAGTGGCTGCAGAAGGTGGGCTGCTTGAAGAAGCGCGGAATGAACTTGTGGTCCTTGACTTCGTGGACGTTCTTCTGGCGGAGCGCTCCCTGCCGAGCGAAGCCCCGCATGGGCTGCCGGGGTCCGTCTTCCCCGTCACTGTTTGCCGCCGCCGAGTCTGCCATTCTCCGAGCGTCTTAGTTAATGTTTGAAGCGAACGGATGATCACCGCAAGTTGTTGCAGCAAAAAGGGAGGAAATTGTGCGTCTTCTTCCTGTAATTTATTATTCTTATTTAAGTGTTACTTCAGATGTTACGCTGGCCAGAAGCGGAGTTAAGTGCTGCTGCAGTCGCACTGGCTCCCCTCCCTCTGCTTCCTCCTTTTCTTCTCAAAGCGTCGACGGCTAGTGAGAGAGAGAGACGCTCAAACTCATTAGTGTCTCTCTTTCTTTGATAGGAAACGTCTTAACGCCAGTTAACATTTCACCCTGACATAGTTGCAGAAAACGAAAAAAAAAGAACGAAACAAAGTTGCAGGAAAAACTTGTTAAATTTGGTTAGTGTATGTCAAAAAACACTTGCCGAATAACTGTGTGAATACATGTGGGAACACGTTTGGATGTATACACACCATTAGTCACTCCTTACAAAGGGTCAGTGTGAGCCGTGAGGTTGATGGCTGGTGAGGTATGGAAGCATTTGTGTAGCATAATTAAAAATAAAAGTCAAAACCAGTGTAGCCTGGCAAAATGAAGCCCGCACAGGAGACAAAACTGTCTTTGGGTTCTTTATTACGGACCCTGCCGGGTGCCAGTGGTTATAAAGGGGAAAAAATCTGATAAACTGTGCGCACAGATTACTAAAGCGTGCGCACGGATTACTAAAGGGATTAGTAAACCGTGAGCACCATTTAGTAAACCGTGAGCACTATTTAGTAAACCGTGCGCACGCTTTAGTAATCTGTGTGCACAGTTTACTAACTGGTGCGCACGGATTAATCAATTATGCTCGTACTGTTGCGCAATCGTGGTGCATGCACATTCATCGCATGTGCATGCCTCTAAGCAGAGCAAATGGACTCCTAGCTTCATGTTTGCAGGGATGTGAAGGTGCTTTGGTACAGTGTGCGCAACGAAGGAGACTTCCGACTGCAGTCCGTCATCATTAGTCCCTTCTTGTGTTCGGTGGTCTACGACTAATGATGACGTCACACCATCTGATTGGCTGTACGTTTCTCCGATGACGTCTACGGTAGTGATTGGTCTGGATAGTTCATTGAGGAAGAGAAATCTTCATGTAAACAATGCTAAGCTCCGATAGACACAGGGACATGACCATTTAAACATGCTTTTATTATTATGATTATTACTAAGTGCATGTTCGCTTATAGTTTTTTTAAATCCGTGCGCCCAGGGCTTTTTTTGGCTGAACTGACACGGAAGAAGGTTTAGGATTAAGTTAATAGGTTAATACAACATACATGCTAACAACATTTGACGTGCTAATGAGCGATTTAGCCGTGGATCGACTTAAACTGGTGTAACCATCAGCCTTAATTTTGTCTGGACCTGAATGGTAACACAAATTCACATGATTGTGTTCACGGTTTGTCAGGACTGGTCCCCCAAAAGCCTCCTCCGCCCTTCCTCGGTCTGGAGATAGTACAAATCTCCCGGGGGACACGGTTCTGGAGTCGGCGCAGCAGAACAGGGAAACGGAGTGTGGTCTGAAGTTTCCTACGTTGCGCACACTGTACCAAAGCACCCTCACATCCCTGCAAACACGAAGCTAAGAGTTTATCTTCTATGCTCACTTTGTATGCGCGCACGATTGCGTAACAGTAGGAGCATAATTGATTAATCCGTGCGCACCATTTAGTAATCGGTGCGCACGCTTTAGTAATCTGTGCGCACAGTTTACTAAATGGTGTGCACGGTTTACTAATCCATGCGCACAATTTAGTATTCCGTGAGCACAGTTTATCAGATTTTTTTTATTTTTAACCACTGGCACCCGGCGGGCTCCGTACTTTATTCCAAAACAAAAATGTAACTCAGGATTTCAGATTTAAAAAAAAGTTAATCAGGAGGAAAAAATAAATAAAACAAACTGTGAATCTATTATGTCATCTGGATTTTTCTTTTAGCCAGTAACTTTCCGATCTTCCAATACCACGAAAGAAACAAGTGCAAACAAAACAAAAAGAGAAAAAGATCAAATTAAAGGAAAAAAGTAACAAAAATAACTACAGCAGGTGCTCCGTGGACCGAACTGTAACAGGGATGACGGCAAAGTTGAACACCGGCCACATTAGCTTTGTCGAGCACTGCTATAAATCACACGTAAAATGCAGAGACAGTTGTACAAATCAAAATACTAATTTCATCAAATAGCTTAGAACTGAATACTTTTTACAACTATTACAGTCAACACAACTTCTTTTTTTGCCTTTTTATTTTTTGTTAACCCTCTTAATGTCTGTTAACGGCTCTTCATGTCAGATTTCAACCTTCTTGAATCCGCAGATCAAAATAACTGTCAAATAACGGTCTGACCGTTTTCCCTCCTCAGAGTTCACCACTTCCTTGCTTAACTGGTCATTGAAAATTCAGGAAGCGCCCTCTAGTGGCATAACCATGTACTTAGATTTTCTCCGCTTGACTTCACCAGAAATGCTTTTTCATTTTCAAAATGAAGCTGCATTTTTTTTACCCCAAATTAAAAATAAAAAAGCAATCTGCCAAAATGCTTTTTATTTTCTTCTTAAAACAACGCCTATTCTGTCACTTAATTAAAATGATAATGAAAAAGTTATTTGACATTTCATTTTCAAAAAGTTCTCTGGTAAATGTGTAGTAAAATTCATTTAGGAGTGACTAATTTGACAATGAAAATTGTTTAACAGAAATGCTTTTTCATTGTCAAAGTGCAACAGCATCAAATGACTCAAAATTAAAATGAAAAATTAATAATTAAAAATGCTTTTTCATTTTCTACTTAAAAACCACTTATTCTGTGTCATAATTCAAACGAAAATGCAAAGAGGGGATACAACTATGGAATTACAAATCTGCCATAAACTGAAAGGGCGTAAAGACAACTAAGCAGGCGTATTTAGGAACTGAGTGAGTGAACCTTAAAACCGCGCAGGCGCAATTCTAACTGAGAAGTGATCTTGCGCGGTCAATTCCTTTTTGTGCTATCTTAGATGACCCCACCCTTACACTGACGTGTTCTCCCTACCATGACAAAGGTGGATAAAGTTGGAAAGATTTCATGTAATCCATGGACACCAGTGAAGATCACAAATCATTGAAAAAAAAAGGTTCAGAGCACTGTCTAGTGGGTCTAGATGACCCAACTCCCAACGATAAAGTACATAGGATAGTTTAAGGGTTAAGGGGGCGTTTTTGTCACTTTTGGGGCAGGAACCTTTCTGGTTGATCTGATCGGCTGAAATTTGCATGGCCTATCGGCGAGGCAGAGGGGCGGGACCTTCATTTTTCAGTGCGGGGGGGGGGGGGTTAACAGGCGGCTCTTGAACTGCGTGCGGCTCTCTGCCTTTTATCATATTTTCTATATTCAGTACTTTCACAACCATAAGGCCGTGAAAGAAGACCCCCCCCCCCCATAGTACAAAGGAGCAGATATGTGAATAATGCAGAACAAACCCTGGAAATGCAAAGAGACACGATTATGAGGCATAGTTTAAACTGCAGCTATCAGCTACGCGGAGGAACACGGGAATAGACCAGCTGCAGTTTGGTTAAATTAGATCTTCACAGATTCGGACTTCCTGCTTCAATAACTCTTCTGATAAACCTTCAAATGTGTCAGCAAGTATCTCACTCATTTTGTATTAACACAGAGAGTGAACTACAAAAGCATTTTTAAAGAAAAAAGTTCGTTTTTATTGCCTTTTAATCAGAAATGTTCGTTTCAAGCTGTGAATGCAGACAGAGCAGCGAGCCGGCTGCCAAGGGAGCGTCAAAAAAGTGCAACCTCTGTGAAACAGCATTCTGTAAAAATCAGTGAACTTTTAAAAAGCGAATAAATGTCTATATTTATATGAACTGGTAATGAAGACTCGTCAGCATAGTCATGCTACATTATTATTTATTATACTTAATTTTGTTAGAAAGTCAACCTCCATTTTATTGCTTATAGTTTTTAAAAATTAATAGAGATATGAATCATAACATAAATACTCAATAGCTCTGAAGATACTAAAGCTTCTGTCACCAAACCTCCTGTATTGACTAATCATGACCTTATTGTCCTACTGCAACAAAGATTATGTCCTAATTCACGTTGTTTATTGTTAGGAATTTTTCATATTTAAATATTGACCAGATATGGTCAAAAATGCTCAATGGCTTTGAAGATGCTGTAGTTACTGACACAAAACTTCCTGTACTGACTAATCATGACCTTATTTTATTTTATTATATTATATTTTCCTACTAAAATAAAGATTATGCAAAAAAAAAATTCTGGCATCTTCAGAGCTATTGAGGATTTTTGACCAAATCTGATCCATTTGTAAATGTGAAAAATTCCTATAAATAAACAAAGTGAACTATTGACAATCTTTATTTTAGTATGACAATAAGGTCATGTCAAGTTACTGATAACGTAAGTCATGATTCATATCTATTAAAATTTGAAAAAGTATATGCAACAAGATAAAATGAAGATGGACTTTACTACAAAATATGTATTGTAACAATAATATGCTTTATGATCATTTTATGATTTCTTTGTAAGATTATTGATTTTTACACAGTGGTGTTTCACAGTTCACAGAGGTTGTACTTTGTTGACGGTCCCTTGACAGCCGGCTGCTGCATGTCTGCATTCACAGCTTAAAGCGAACAATTCTGATTAAAAGGCAAAAAAAATAATCTTTTTTCTTCAGAAATGCATTTGTGGTTCACTCTCTGTGTTAATACAAAAGGATTGAGATACTTGCTGACACATTTGAACGTTTATCAGAAGAGTTATTGAAGCAGGAAGTCTGAATCTGTGGAGATCTTATCGAACAGCTGCCAGAGAAGTTAAAATAATAAATCTATGGTTCACAAGTGAGGAAGCTGGAAAACCAACTCCGACAAGACAAGAAGACGCAGCAGCAGCTGAGTTTCCGCGAAAAAGGAAAGGCCTGTGTTGGAAGATCAACTCGAGGCTCAGCGCTGCTACTTCCAGCAGATGACCGTGAAAGCTGTCCATCCTCCCCCCTTACCGGGACGCAGCGCTGGCGAGTTACGCCACACTTTGGGACTGCAGGACTTAAACTTGGCCTGAGGCGTCTGCTGTCACTGTTCTTTGGAGCCGCATAGCAAAGAGACGGACTCTGATGATGAGGAAAGGGAAGCCGGCGTGTCTGATAGAGATGTAGCCCAGCTGTTCCAGATACAGAAGATGAGGACTTCGATGGATTATAAATGCTGATTGATAACTGAAAAAATAAATCACAACCAACTCAGTTTTGCGCTCGCTGCCTTTTTAAAACACACACCAGCATGCACGTTTCACCGGTATGTGTGTTAACGTTAAATACAGAAAAAACACTAAACTGAAACGGCCCCGTTTAATCCAGTGCTGTTGTAAGGAGAGGAGGGGGTTATGAGAAATAATATGGCTTTAATTGTGTGTCTGTCTGGCAGGTCAGTGTGTGGTGTGGCTCTTTGACTATCAAAGTTAGAGATGTCGGCTCTTTGTGTCAAACTTGTTTGTCCTCCCTCCTGTTAGAGGCAATCATAGAAGAAAAAACGCGGATGTAACGTGGATTAAAACATTAACCAACGACCCAAAACTAAGGTAAGAAAGTGCAGCGGGTTTTTTTGTGCTGTAAGTTTTTCTCATGTGAAATTCACTGCATTTGTTACCGTTTTAATGCTTTTAATCCACGTTACAGCCGCTGTTCGATTTCTATTAAAGCCCCAAAATGAAAGTCCCGCCCCGCTGCTTGGCATGCAAATTTCAACCAATCAGATCAACCAGAAAGGTTCCTGCCCCTAAGTGACAAACACACCCCTGAATACCGCCCCCAAGTGACAAAAACATCCCCTTAACACTGAGCGTAAATCCAGGTGAGGATGCAAAAGAGAACTGACCGAGCAGGATCACTGCTCAGTTAGGATTTCAGCCGTTCAGTTGTAAAATACGGGGTCGCTTGGTTAGAATTGCGCCATCACAGTTTTAAGGTTCACTCACTCAGTTTCTAAATACGCCCGCTTAGTTGTCTTTACGCCCTTTCAATTTTTGGCATTTATGTAATTCGATAATACAACTACCAAAACCCTAGTGCGGCACTATATAGTTCTCTGGATTTTAAAAGCAATTCGGACACCATGCTCACCTCTTTTCTCTTTCGGGTGTTTTTCATATTGCGCTTGACAAGAAAACAAAATGGCACATTACCGCCACCACGTGGTCTGGTGGCGAACTACTTCTATTTAACGCAGATTATGACCCCTTTATTCCAAACAAAAACCTAATAAATATGAACATTTTACGAATACTATTTATGAATCTGCTGTGTTCTGATAATGGAAACCATGGCTGATTTATAAATAATAAATTTACAAACACATTGGTTTTCAAAAATTAGAACATGCTGGCTGTCACATACCACACACTGCAGCGTGTGAGTATTGCTGTACTGACAATGTTTGGCTCCACGTGTGCATGTGAGCAGTCTTTCTCACATCTAAAGAACATTCAGACCAACCTACGATCACGTTTAACGGATAGAAGTCTCACCGCCTGCATGATGCTGAAACTCACCACGTATCAACCAAACAAGACTATCAGCAAAACCACAATGCAGCACCAGAAGTCACATTAAAGCTAAGACACACTCATCATTTATTAGCAAGAGCATGACAATGTTATTAATAAGAATCCACAGATCTATTGTACTTGAAATAGCATAAAATGCACACATTCACTTCTAATTTCAGTTTTAAACATTTTGTTGCGCATTTGGTACATTACATCCGTTTTATTTATTTGGGAATCTGAAAGATATTTTACTTTGAAAAATTGCCCGATTCTCTGTTACATCCGTCTATGTCACTCTTGACACAGGCCAAAGTGCTCATCTCGGTAGGATACCGCTAAAATAAATCCCAGGAGCTGGCAAAATGAATAAAAAACAAACGTCTTTAGAAAGTTTGCCAAGGGGAAAAGGCCCAGCCAGGAGACAGAAGAGGAGCCTTCGACTCCCAAAAAAAGAAAGCTACATTTAAAAGACAGTATCAGGAGTCCTACTTAAAATACGGATTTATCCCAACAGGAGATTCCCACGCACCATTCAGCATTGTGGTGAGTCATATTTTTCATGCTCTTATTTGAAGGTATGTTTAAACATTATCACACCGACCAGAGTGTTGTGGGCAGACAGGACGGAGCTCATGTCATAATTTGTGTTTATTGTTATGTTTAGAAAATACCACAGTTTTCATGCAGGTCATATCATATTACTTTGTTGTATTGTAGTGTCGGTCACGTGCACGTTTGGTCTGGTGTCATAGTTCCACAGGCTGCAGGGGTTACTCTCGGAGCTGGCAGCACAAGGAATTATGGGAAATAATCCCCTTTGCCTGCTTTGATTAAAATAGGGTTGAGCATGGGTGTTTCTTTTCACCTATGGGTCCTTTCATCAGTTATGTTGTTTCACCCTCAGAGTTATTTCTTCCTGTTGTATTCACTTCTTTTTAGCACTGTGAGTGTGGGAAAGGGAGAAGATGATGACACGTGTGCGATGTACATTGAAATCAAAAGTGCAGAGTACGTCGTACCATGTGTCCCTGCCTCTATTGTACCGTTACTACAGTGTTAGTCCGCCTCACATAATATGCCGGTTCGTCAGAATTTTGCCAGACATCAAAACGGTTCGCGACGGACTTAAGGTTGGGGAACGCTGTTGTAGTGGACTGAGTTGCATTGGGTGGCTGTTGGGTCGTGTTGTAAGTTCTGGAGTTCATTGAACTCATCAAACAGAGATGCTGATTGACCCTCAGTTTTGTCACTCAGCCTGTCGGTTGGGGGGGGTTTGGGCCAAAGGGGTTCAGCTATGGGTCGAATAAGGGAAATAGGAGGGCCTGTGCGAGAGCGGGGGAATAAAAAGTTGGGAGAGCGCTCTCGGTGGGAGAGATTCAGGAGTTGCTGAACAAATTGTACGGCGTTTTTTATGGCCTACAGTAACCAGAGTAAAGAATGTTAAAAGAGGTTAAGTCTCAGTGCCTCAGTGTGGGAAAGGAACGCAACATTATTGTATGGCTCTCACGAAATTACATTTAAAAACATGTGGTGTTTATGGCTCTGAGCCAAAAAGGTTCCGGACCCCTGTCCTAGCCATATATGAACAATTTGTGAGTTAAACTTATTTTTTTTTTTATGTTAAACTTAAGCATTTGTTACTAATTGTGCTCAGGGTTACACTATCTGCTGGGCAAGAGTTTAACATCCTTTTTCAACAGTGGAGCATGAGTTGTATGTTCTTGTGAGTTCAGAAAAAGTTTTGCATTTTTTCTTCTGTCAAACCATATCAGCCTTCAACACAAAGGGTGCTATATCAGTTTATTTAGAAAAAAGATTTACAGAACACTTTCATTTTTGAAAATTAATGTCCATCCATCCATCCATCCATCCATCTTCCTCCGCTTATCCGGGACCGGGTCGCGGGGGCAGCAGACTGAGCAGAGATGCCCAGACTTCCCTCACCCCAGCCACTTCCTCCAGCTCCCCTGGGGGGACCCCGAGGCGTTCCCAGGCCAGCCGAGAGACGTAGTCTCTCCAGCGTGTCCTGGGTCTTCCCCGGGGCCTCCGCCCAGTGGGACATGCCCGGAACACCTCTCCAGGGAGGCGTCCAGGGGGCATCCGGACTAGATGCCCGAGCCACCTCAGCTGACTCCTTTCGATGTGGAGGAGAAGCGGTTCTACTCCGAGCTCCCCGCGGGTGACCGAGCTTCTCACCCTATCTCTAAGGGAGCGCCCAGCCACCCTACGGAGGAAGCTCATTTCAGCCGCTTGTATTCGGGACCTCGTTCTTTCGGTCATGACCCATAGCTCATGACCATAGGTGAGTACTGGAACGTAGATCGACCGGTAAATAGAGAACTTTGCTTTTCGGCTCAGCTCTCTCTTCACCACGACGGACCGATAGAGCGACCGCATAACTACGGACGCCGCTGCGATCCGCCTGTCAATCTCACGCTCCGATCTTCCCTCACTCGCGAACAAGACCCCGAGGTATTTAAACTCCTCCACCTGGGGCAAGGACACTCCACCCACCGAGAGATGGCAAACTACCTTTCTCCGGTCGAGGACCATGGCCTCAGATTTAGCGGTGCTGACCCTCATCCCAGCTGCTTCACACTCGGCCGCAAACCGCCCCAATGCACGCTGGAGGTCCCGGTTCGATGAAGCCAACAGGACAACATCATCTGCAAAAAGCAGAGAGGAAATCCTGTGGTCCCCAAACCAGATCCCTTCCGGCCCCTGGCTGCGCCTAGAAATTCTGTCCATAAAAACTATGAACAGAACCGGTGATAAAGGGCAGCCCTGCCGGAGTCCAACGTGGACCGGGAACAGGTCTGACTTACTGCCGGCTATGCGAACCAAGCTCCTACTCCGGTCATACAGAGACCGGACAGCCCTCAGTAAGGCTCCCCGGACCCCATACTCCCAGAGCACCCCCCACAGGATGCCACGGGGGACGCGGTTGAACGCCTTCTCCAAATCCACAAAACACATATGGACTGGATGAGCGAACTCCCACAATCCCTCCAGCACCCTAGATGTGTAGAACTGGTCCACTGTTCCACGACCAGGACGGAAACCGCACTGTTGTTCCTGAATCCGAGGTTCGACAATCGGACGGACTCTCCTCTCCAGTACCCTGGCATAGACTTTCCCAGGGAGGCTGAGGAGTGTAATTCCCCTATGGTTGGAACACACCCTCCGGTCCCCCTTCTTAAAGAGGTTAACCACCACCCCTGTCTGCCAGTCTAGTGGTACGGTTCCCGACCGCCACGCGACGCTGCAGAGACGTGTCAGCCAAGACACTCCCACAGCATCCAGAGACTTGAGGTGCTCAGGGCGGACTTCATCCACCCCCGGGGCCTTGCCACCGAGGAGCTCGTTGACTACCTCAGTGACTTCAGCCCGGGTAATAGACAGCCCCACCCCAAAGTCCTCACTCTCCGCTTCTTCAAAAGAAGGCGTGTCAGTGGGATTGAGGAGATCCTCGAAGTATTCCTTCCACCGCCCGACAATGTCCCCAGTCGAAGTCAACAGCTCCCCACCTGCACTGAAAACGGTGCCTGTGGAGAACTGCTTTCCCCTCCTGAGTCGCCGGATGGTTTGCCAGAATTTCTTCGAGGCCAACCGATAGTCCTTCTCCATGGCCTCACCGAACTCCTCCTAGGACCGAGTTTTCGCCTCCGCAACAGTCCAGGCCGCAGCTCGCTTAGACTGCCGGTATCTGTCAGCTGCCTCTGGAGTCCCGCAGGCCAGCCAGGCCTGGTAGGACTCCTTCTTCAGCTTGACGGCATCCCTTACTTCCGGTGTCCACCACCGGGTTCGGGGGTTACCGCCGCGACAGGCACCAGAGACCTTGCGACCACAGCTCCGAGCAGCAGCAGAGACAATGGAGGTGGAAAACATGGTCCACTCGGACTCAATGTCCCCAACCTCCCTCGGTACCTGTTTGAAGTTCTCCCGGATGTGGGAGTTAAAGACTTCCCTGACGGAGGGCTCAGCCAGACGTTCCCAGCAGACCCTCACAGTACGTTTGGGTCTTCCAAGTCTTTCCGGCCTCCTTCCCCGCCAGCGAATCCAACTCACCACCAGGTAGTGATCGGTAGACAGCTCCGCCCCTCTCTTCACCCGAGTGTCCAAGACACAGGGCCGAAGGTCGCCTGAAACAACTACAAAGTCGATCATGGACCTCCTGCCTAGGGTGTCCTGAATCCAGGTGTATTGATGGACACCCTTGTGCTCGAACATGGTGTTCGTTATGGACAAACTATGACGAGCACAGAAGTCCAATAACAAAACACCACTCGGGTTCAGATCGGGGGGGCGTTCCTTCCAATCACACCCCTCCAGGTGCCACTGTCATTGCCCACGTGGGCATTGAAGTCCCCCAGGAAGACAATGGAGTCCCCCGTTGGGGCACTTTCCAGTACCCCTTCGAGAGACACCAAGAAGGCCTGGTACTCCCGGCCCGTAAGTCGAAACCACAGTTAGAGACCTGTCCCCCACCCGGAGGCGGAGGGACATGACCCTCTCGTCCACCGGGGTGAACTCCAACACTTGGCGGCTGAGCTGGGGGCTCACGAGTAAGCCCACGCCAGTCCGCCGCCTCTCACCTTGGGCAACTCCAGAGTGGTAGAGAGTCCAACCCCTCTCTAAGGACTGAGTTTCAAAGCCCAAGCTATGTGTGGAGGTGAGGCCGACTATATCTAGATGGTATCTCTCAACCTCTCGCACCAGCTCAGGCTCCTTCCCTCCCAGAGAGGTGACATTCCATGTCCCAAAAGCCAGGTTCCATGATCGGGGTTTGGGCCGCGGAGGCACCCGCCCTCGACTGCCACCCAAACCACATTGCACCCGCCCCTTTTGAGGTCTCCTACGGGTGGTGGGCCCATGGGAGAGTGGTCCCACGTCGCTCCTTCGGGCTGTGCCCGACTGGGGCCCGTGGGAAGAGCCCCGGCCACCAGGCGCTCGCCTGCGAGCCCCGACCCTGGGCCTGGCTCCAGAGCGGGGCCCCGGTGACGCCAATCCGGGCGACGTAATCGGGTCCTCGGTATTACGTTTCATCAGAGGCTTCCGAACCGCTCTTTGTCTGGCTTGTCACCCAGGATCTCTCTGCCATGGGAGACCCTACCAGGGGCTTAAGCCCCAGACAGCTTAGCTCCTGGGATCATCCGAGCTCTCAAACTCCCCCACCACGTTAAGGTGGCGGTTCACGGGGGGTTCACGGGGGAGGAAAATTAATATGACAATCCAAAAAGCCAGCCAAAAAAACAACATGAAATTTTCCAGCACTCAAAAATACTTTATACACTAAAACGTAAGACATCAAAATAAATACAAAAATTCCAAAAAGGAGATTTAATTGCCTAAATGAAATGATTAATGTTCCATTTTACAGGGTCTTTCACGTCTCTACTGCTTTGCCAACATAAAGGTGCCTGTCCTGGCCCTCTACGCTGATGGTCAGTCCGATACAAGACCGGATCTTTGGTTGACCTGCAGGACCATAGAGCATCTGGTGGTTCTCGCTGGCGTGTGGCACATCTTACAGTGTGGTAGCCAGGGCCTTTGACATGCCACGGTCCACTGTGAAGGACATTGTCCACAGTAGTGATGGGACGAGCGACACTGGTGCGTCAGCACTGTGCCGAGTGCACAAGTGTGAAACCCCGTATCGGTGCGTGTATCGCTTTAACAAAAATCACGTGACCGATACAGGAAGTGTATCATTTGGATTTGCCGGTGCCAAATTGTGTTTATAAGCAAACGAACTGCATCAACATGTCGTGGGTTTGTTGTATGGAGAGTAAACTGTTTATAGTGCCTTTTGGAATTTTTGCATTGCTTCTACTCATGGACCGCTCTAGGAAATTTTCCCAAGTCTGGAATAATTTTGATCTTTTGACGCCGAATAAGGTAAATCTTTTCCTCCTTTGGCCATTGTTTATTGTTAGTTCTTAATTCAGTGTTTCTACTCTATTCTACTACGAGGCTTGATTTGTTTTCAGATAAACTTTTTGTTTTATTGTAGGTGAAGTGTCGGCTCTGCTCAACTGAATTGTCTTACATCAATAAGAGCACGTCATCAATACTGAGGCATTATAGAGCTCGGCATGGCAATGAAGAGTCGGCAGACACTCCTGCTGTGAGTACCCCAGGTATGATGAAATTCTCACAAACCTTAAATTTTCAAAAATACTTTATTACACACAAAAGGCTTTGTGTAACTCTGCAATATTATTTGTAAAATTGCAGCCCTTTAACAAGCCTTAAACAAAATATTTCTTTTTGGCTTTCAGGTCCTAACAACCAAGCGTTGGATGAGGCTGTGGTCAACATGATCATTAAAGACTGTCAGCCATTCACCCTTGTCGAAAATGAGGAATTCAGGGCGCTCATGCAGCTTGTTGCACCCTGTGAAGGTTCACAATTAGTCAATGGACAAAAATAGGGGTTTCTTGCAAGATCTTTTAATATTGTTTTTTTTGTAGTTTTTTTTTCTTTGTAAAGGAAGATAAAAAAGGTACAAAAACAGAATAGTTTCAAAACTAAAGTAATTTGAGCCCAACTGAAAACATAACTAAATGAAATAAAACAAGTGGGACTAAACTGGGGGGTATTCCAGAAAGCAGGTTATGCTAGCTCCGACGATAAGTTTGAGGCTAACCTCAGCTTTCGGTTCCAGAAATGGAGGTATGTTTCAGGGTAGGTCAAGTTACCATGGCAACTCATGCTCTGAACATAACCTGGTCCGGAGCAGGTTTAGTTGAAGCTTAGTTTGTTTACAGAGAGGTGAAGCAGCATGGCGTGTCCATTTGAAGATGATTTAGTGGATGAAAAAGCTCAGATAATACTTTTTCCACCGTGAGAGGGTGATAAGACCACATATGGATGTTGGAAAGAAACTTTTTTACTTTGATCTAACTTAATTATTTGCTTCAGTTAAGATAAATCATTTTTCTGTTAGGTCACCTTACAAATAACATGTAGTTTTCAGACAATTATTTTCCTTTTGTTCAAATTAATTCAATTAAGTAGGTGTAACTTTGATGCTGCTGTTAAATCGGCACCTCAAGGGATTCTGGGATATCATTCCCTTTGCCTGTCTGGACGGATTTGGGTTTAAGTGTGAGGTTTTTTTTAAAATGTGTTTAGTTGTATAGCTGTTTTACTGTGTTTCACCGTGTTTTGCCGAGCTATTTTGTCCTACTGTGCTTACGTCTCTGCACCATGAGTGAGAGTAAAGGAGAGGATGATGAGTTTATATAGCACCCCTACCGCTTTAGTATATTATGATAGTGACGGAAAATTCTTTAATGAGTTTTTGCACTCCGTGCATTTTTCCCCCGCCCTTTTTATTGTTATAAAAATGAGCATATCTGCCGGCTCAAACTTAGACATATGAAAGTTCAAGAAATATAAGTAATTAAGATGGAAAAAAATTAATGGAGTACATTTAGTTAGATAAATACGTAAATTTGAGTTGTATAAACAATTATTGAGTTTGAATAAATGTAACTCAATTATTTAAATTATTTTTCAGCCGTGTTACTTTTTTGATGGGCTTATAATTTCTATCCGCCGTCATTAAAATCTCAGACTCCATCTCAGTTCCGTCTCAAGTGCCGCGCTCTCTTTTTTTTTCTCCACGCGTTTCCATGGTGACTCCAGAAATCGGCGATCTATTGAGAATGTCTTTATGTACCGTGCGTTAACCCAGGGTTACCAGGTCGAGCGTAATTACGCCAACTCATATCTGGTCTTTTGGAACCGACATACCCAGAGTAAGCAAGTTCAGGCGGATTTCAGCCAGAGTTCAGGGTCAAAGTCAGGCTAGTTTAAACATGCTTCCTGGAATACCCCCCTGAACAGGCCTGACCAGACTTGGCCATTACACTGACACACTGGGGAAGCTTTATAGACAGGGACAAACCATAGACACATGAGGGAGGGGAAACTAACTAATTAAACATTCAAACTAATTAATCTGATTACAAAACAGAGAAACAGAAACCAAACAAAATTCATATGATACAAAAGTATTCTTCAACAAAAAGTGGACTAAATCATTTCATTTAAATAAGCAAAAATAAAGTCCATGAGGAGAGTTGGCAACCCCTGCAGTTCCCCAGTGGAATTTCCCAATCTCCTCTGCTGATTACTGTGGATGGCTCACCTGAGATGGAAACTCAGAAAACAAACAAAAGTGAATAAACTACTTTTTCTCACTTAAAACAAATTAATCAAATGTGTGCACCCATTGTTAATTTATTTTAAGTAAACAAAGTAAAAATGAATGTTTTGAATTTAAAGAAAAATAAAGAAATACTAACACCTGGTGGTTTGAGGTTGAACCACCACACACTCCCCCTCCTCCGGACTTTCCCGATGGCAGCGGGAAAGATAGTCAGCAACGATGTTTTCTTTGCCAGGGATGTGGATGACTTCAAAGTTGAAAGGCTGGATCGCCAGGTATCAACGGGTGATTCTGCTGTTCGTGTCCTTCATGCTTTCCAGCCATTTCAGTGCTTTATGGTCTGTCTCTGTGGTGAAGGACCTTCCCAAAAGGTAATACTTGAAAGAATCCAAGGCCCATTTCACCGCCAGACACTCCTTCTCGATGGTAGAATAACGGGTTTCTCTGGGGTGCAGTTTGCGACTGATGAGAGCAACAGGATGGCGATGTTTAATAGGTCCTTGGAGCAGTACAGCACCAAGCCCTCTGTCTGAAGCATCAGTTTGCAGTATGAAATGTTGTTGAAAGTCAGGACACTTCAGAACAGGATGTCCACTTAAGGCTTGTTGAATGTCTCTAAAAGCTAGTTCTGATTTCTCTGTCCACTGCAGCAGGCTGGGGCCCTTTTTACTTGTCATGTCAGTCAGTGAAGCTGCTCTAGTTGAAAAATTGGGAATGAATTTGTGATACCAGCCAGACATGCCAAGGAAAGATCTTAACTGTTTCTTAGTTTGAGGTAAAGGACAGGACTGCCTGCCCTTTCTCCACTTGTGGCTTTACCTCTCCATTCCCAATGACGTAGCCAAGGTACTGGATCTCCTTCCTCACCAGGTCACACTTTGCCGGATTAATAGTCAAACCTGCAGTGTGGAGACACTCCAAAACAATTTTCAGGTGTTCCAGATGTTCTTCCCAGCTGTTGCTGTACACCACAATGTCGTCAAGGTATGCAGATGTAAACTGTGACAGACCACACAATACCTTGTCCATTAATCTTTGAAATGTGGCCGGAGCTCCGTGTAATCCAAATGGCATGACAGTGAAATGATATAGGCCCCATGGTGTTCTGAAGGCAGTCAGCTCCCTGAACCTGGTTGTTAATGGGACCTGCCAATATCCTTTGGAGAGATCAATTGTTGACAGATATTTTGCCTTACCAAGGCGGTCAATGAGTTCATCAATTCGTGGTGTAGGGTATGAATCAAACTTATAAAAAGAGTTGAGATAACGAAAGTCTATACAAAACCTTATGGTTCCATCCTTTTTTGGGACAAGAACAATTGGATTGCACCACTCACTCTGAGAAGCTTCAATAATGCCTAGGGACAGCATCAGGTCAATTTCCTTTTGCAGGGGACCAAGTAACCGTTCTGGAATCCTGTAACTTAGGCGTTTGACCACATCATTCTCTTTCAAAGAGATGTCATGAGTGGTGACATTGGTGCATCCTGGTTTCTCACTGAACACAACTGGTGAACACAGAGCTCTAA
The DNA here is from genome assembly GCF_053564925.1 of Oryzias latipes. NCBI lineage: Eukaryota > Metazoa > Chordata > Actinopteri > Beloniformes > Adrianichthyidae > Oryzias > Oryzias latipes. Next base: position 9,964,066 of record NC_136244.1, read on the forward strand.
CCTGGAGTTGCTGTTGTTCAGATAGGTGGCTTAGTTGGAGAGCAGTTGCGGATGGAGTGGGCAGATATTGTTCCTTCACTTCCTCATCAGCTATGCTCCTTATGAAGGTCACTGTGTGGTTTTCTTCTGCTCCAGGGATCCACTCCTTCAGCAGATTGACATGCAGAACATGACTGCTGTGGCTATGACCTGGAACAGAGATTTTGTAAGTGGTGGGACCCAATTTTTGAATAACTTCAAAGGGCCCTTGCCACTTAGCCAGTAGCTTGCTCTCCACTGTTGGCAGTATCACCAACACTTTATGACCTGGGCAAAATCTTCTGATGCGAGCAGCTTTGTCATACCAGGTTTTCTGGTTTGTTTGAGAGATCACCATGTGCTCCTGAGCAAGGGCAGACATCTTCTCCAACTTTTCTCTCATCTTAATGACATAAGACACAATGTTAATTGGTTCTCTTCCTTCTCCATCCCCCCTAGTTTCCCTCAACAGCGCTAAAGGTCCCCTCACTTCATGTCCAAACAGCAACTCAAATGGGGAAAACCCAGTGGAGGCTTGTGGAACTTCCCTATAAGCGAAAAGCAGATAGGGAAGCCACTGGTCCCAGTCAGAACCTGTGTCATTGATGAACTTGCGTAACATTTTCTTCAATGTTTGATTAAATCTTTCTGTTAACCCATCTGTTTGAGGATGGTAAGATGTAGTCCTCAGGCCTTTGATGCCAAGTAACTGAAATACATCTTTCAGCAGTTTAGACATGAAATTTGTCCCCTGGTCAGTCAGGATTTCCTTTGGAAAACCAACCCTTGAAAAAAACTGAACCAGGCAAAAAGCAACCGTCTTGGCTTTTACTGACTTCAGAGCAAAAACTTCAGGGTACTTTGTTGCGTAGTCTGTAATGACGAGCATAAACCGGTTACCACACTTGCTTCTCTCCACTGGGCCCACAATGTCCATTCCAAGGTGTTCAAAGGGGGTGCTGATGAGTGGCAAAGGCTGCAGAGGAGCTTTAGGTGGGTATCTGCCGGAAGTCTTCTGGCACTGCGGGCAACTTTTACAGAAGTTAGTGACATCTTTCTGTAGACCAGGCCAGCGAAACCACCTCTGGATACGAGCCAAAGTTTTGTTCTTCCCCAGGTGGCCTGCCCAAGGAATTGAATGGCCCAGAGATAAAATGGTGTCTCTGACGTCACGAGGAACCATTAGTTGTTTCACTGCTCCGTGCTGTTGATAGAGGATGCCATTTTCAATGCAGTGGTCAGTCATGGCACTTCTGCAGTTCAGCTTTTTAAAAACACTCTGCTAAGGTCTCATCCTGGTGCTGCAACTCACCAATATTACCAGGGATTTGGTAACCAAGCAAAGTGTCAGGTTCTGGCAATGCTTCAGTTGAATCGACATTATGCAGAAACTTCTCTTGCCTTCGCTGTTTGCGTGATTTATGCTCTTTAGTCACCCCAACTTCTATGTCCGCATCATAGAATGGCATTGAGTTCAACATTTTAATGGTCTCATCTTTTTTGGGCCCGAGTGACAGCAACATTACATCCTGGGGTGACATGCAATAAGTCCAGTAGTACAGGTAGATCATGTCCCAACACCACTGGGTAAGGCAAACTGTCTGCAATACCAACATTCAGCAGATAGATCTGTCCCTTCACTTTAAGGTAAACATTAGCAGTTGGATATTGCTTCTCATCTCCATGCACGCAGCAGATGGAGAGGGCCTTGGTGGAAGAGATGGCGTGAGGTGAGACATACCTGCTCTGAACTAATGTTTGTGTACTTCCGATGTCTATGAGAGCTTTCAACATTTGACCATTTATTTCTACAGTGGTCTCCTTCAAAGGGCTCGTCACATGGAATGGTTCAGGTGCTGCTCTGGGCAAAAAACACATCTGCGTAAACTTATTCAAAACGCTTTTTTGACACTTTTGAATAAAAAACTGATTTGTGTGCACAAAATGCACTCAAAAGTCAAAGTTCTCTTTTGCAGTTGAAAAAAGTGTTATTTCTTGTCATGTTGTAAGTTGAGAAGTCAAAACAGTGCTATTTAGAGCTGAAAACGCTTTTTGGACACTTTTGAATGAAAAACATATTTTTGTGCACAAAATGCACTCAAAAGTCAAAGTTGTCATTTGCAGTTGACGAAACTGTTATTTTTTGTCACGTTGTGACTTCAGAAGTCAAAACAGTGCTATTTAAAGCTGACAACGCTTTTTTTGAAACTTTTGAATAAAAACTGATTCGTGTGCACAAAATGCACTCAAAAATCAAAGTTGTAATTTCCAGTTGAAGAAAGTATTATTTCTTTTCACGTGGTAAGTTTAGAAGTTCAAACAGTGATATTTAGTGCTGACAACGCTTTTTTGACACTTTTGAATGAAAAACATATTTTTGCCTACAAAATGCACTCAATAGTCAAAGTTCTCATTTGCAGTTGAAAAAAGTGTTATATCTTGTCACGTTGTGAGTTGAGAAGTTAAAACAGTGCTATTTAGAGCTGACAATGCTTTTTTTGACACTTTTGAATGTAAAACGGATTTTTGCGCACAAAAACCACTAAGAACTCAAAGTTAGTGTTATTTCTTGTCACGTTGTAAGCTGAGAATTCCAAACAGTGCAATTTAGAGCTGACAACGCTTTTTTGACACTTTTGAATGAAAAACTGATTTTTTTACAAAAAAAAAAATGCAATCAAAAGTCAAAGTTCTCATTTGCAGTTGAAGAAAGTGTTATTTCTTGTCACGTTGTGAGTTGAGAAGTCCAAACAGTGCAATTTAGAGCTGAAAACGCTTTTTTGACACTTTTGAATGAAAAACTGATTTTTGTGCACAAAATTCAATAAAAAGTCAAAGTTCTCATTGGCAGTTGAAGAAAGTGTTATTTCTTGTCACGTTGTGAGTTGAAAAGTCCAAACAGTGCTATTTAGTGCTGAAAACGCTTTTTTGACACCTTTGAATGGAAAACTGATTTTTGTGCACAAAATGCACTCTATAGTCAAAGTTCTCATTTGCAGTTGAAGAAAGTGTTATTTCTTGTCACGTTGTAAGTTGAGAAGTCAAAACAGTGCTATTTAAAGCTGACAACGCTTTTTTTGACACTTTTGAATAAAAACTGATTCGTGTGCACAAAATGCACTCAAAAATCAAAGTTGTAATTTGTAGTTGAAGAAAGTATTATTTCTTTTCACGTGGTAAGTTTAGAAGTTCAAACAGTGATATTTAGTGCTGACAACGCTTTTTTGACACTTTTGAATGAAAAACATATTTTTGCCTACAAAATGCACTCAATAGTCAAAGTTCTCATTTGCAGTTGAAAAAAGTGTTATATCTTGTCACGTTGTGAGTTGAGAAGTTAAAACAGTGCTATTTAGAGCTGACAATGCTTTTTTTGACACTTTTGAATGTAAAACGGATTTTTGCGCACAAAAACCACTAAGAACTCAAAGTTAGTGTTATTTCTTGTCACGTTGTAAGCTGAGAAGTCCAAACAGTGCAATTTAGAGCTGACAACGCTTTTTTGACACTTTTGAATGAAAAACTTATTTTTTTACAAAAAAAAATGCAATCAAAAGTCAAAGTTCTCATTTGCAGTTGAAGAAAGTGTTATTTCTTGTCACGTTGTGAGTTGAGAAGTCCAAACAGTGCAATTTAGAGCTGAAAACGCTTTTTTGACACTTTTGAATGAAAAACTGATTTTTGTGCACAAAATTCAATAAAAAGTCAAAGTTCTCATTGGCAGTTGAAGAAAGTGTTATTTCTTGTCACGTTGTGAGTTGAAAAGTCCAAACAGTGCTATTTAGTGCTGAAAACGCTTTTTTGACACCTTTGAATGGAAAACTGATTTTTGTGCACAAAATTCAATCAAAAGTCAAAGTTCTCATTTGCAGTTGAAGAAAGTGTTATTTCTTGTCACGTGGTAAGTTTAGAAGTCCAAACAGTGCTATTTAGAGCTGACAAAGCTTTTTTGACACTTTTGAATGAAAAACTGATTTTTGTGAACAAAATGCACTCTATAGTCAAAGTTCTCATTTGCAGTTGAAGAAAGTGTTATTTCTTGTCACGTTGTAAGTTGAGAAGTCCAAACAGTGCTATTTAGGGCTGAAAACGCTTTTTTGACAGTTTTGAATGAAAAACTGATTTTTGTGCACAAAATGCACTAAAAAGTCAAAGTTCCCCAGTGGCAGTTGACGAAATTGTTATTTCTTGTCACATGGTAAGTTTAGAAGTCCAAATAATTAGAGCTGAAAACGTTTTTTGACACTTTTGAATGAAAAACATATTTTTGCGCACAAATTGCACTCAAAAGTCAAAGTTGTCATTTGCAGTTGACGAAACTGTTATTTCTTGTCACGTTGTGACTTCAGAAGTCAAAACAGTGCTATTTAAAGCTGACAACGCTTATTTGACACTTTTGAATAAAAACTGATTCGTGTGCACAAAATGCACTCAAAAGTCAAAGTTCTCATTTGCAGTTGAAAAAAGTGTTATTTCTTGTCATGTTGTAAGTTGAGAAGTCAAAACAGTGCTATTTAGAGCTGAAAACGCTTTTTGGACACTTTTGAATGAAAAACATATTTTTGTGCACAAAATTCACTCAAAAGTCAAAATTATCATTTGCAGTTGACAAAACTGTTATTTCTTGTTAAGGTGATGAGTTGAGAAGTCAAAACAGTGGTATTTAAAGCTGACAACGCTTATTTGACACTTTTGAATAAAAAACTGATTCGTGTGCACAAAATGCACTCAAAAGTCAAAGTTCTCTTTTGCAGTTGAAGAAAGTGTTATTTCTTGTCACGTTGTAAGTTGAGAAGTCAAAACAGTGCTATTTAGAGCTGAAAACGCTTTTTGGACACTTTTGAATGAAAAACATATTTTTGTGAACAAAATGCCTTCAAAAGTCAAAGTTCTCATTTGCAGTTGAAGAAAGTGTTATTTCTTGTCACGTTGTGAGTTGAGAAGTCAAAACAGTGCTATTTAGAGCTGAAAACGTTTTTTTGACACTTTTGAATGAAAAACATATTTTTGCGCACAAAATGCACTCAAAAGTCAAAGTTGTCATTTGCAGTTGACGAAACTGTTATTTCTTGTCACTTTGTGACTTCAGAAGTCAAAACAGTGCTATTTAAAGCTGACAACGCTTTTTTGACACTTTTGAATAAAAACTGATTCGTGTGCACAAAATGCATTCAAAAGTCAAAGTTCTCATTTGCAGTTGAAAAAAGTGTTATTTCTTGTCATGTTGTAAGTTGAGAAGTCAAAACAGTGCTATTTAGAGCTGAAAACGCTTTTTGGACACTTTTGAATGAAAAACATATTTTTGTGCACAAAATGCACTCAAAAGTCAAAGTTGTCATTTGCAGTTGACGAAACTATTATTTTTTGTCACGTTGTGACTTCAGAAGTCAAAACAGTGCTATTTAAAGCTGACAACGCTTTTTTGACACTTTTGAATAAAAACTGATTCGTGTGCACAAAATGCATTCAAAAGTCAAAGTTGTAATTTTCAGTTGAAGAAAGTATTATTTCTTTTCACGTGGTAAGTTTAGAAGTTCAAACAGTGATATTTAGTGCTGACAACGCTTTTATGACACTTTTGAATGAAAAACATATTTTTGCCTACAAAATGCACTCAATAGTCAAAGTTCTCATTTGCAGTTGAAAAAAGTGTTATATCTTGTCACGTTGTGAGTTGAGAAGTTAAAACAGTGCTATTTAAAGCTGACAACGCTTTTTTGACACTTTTGAATGTAAAACGGATTTTTGCGCACAAAAACCACTAAGAACTCAAAGTTAGTGTTATTTCTTGTCACGTTGTAAGCTGCTTGCGTTGTAAGCTTGCAAACAGTGCAATTTAGAGCTGACAACGCTTTTTTGACACTTTTGAATGAAAAACTGATTTTTTTACAAAAAAAATGCAATCAAAAGTCAAAGTTCTCATTTGCAGTTGAAGAAAGTGTTATTTCTTGTCACGTTGTGAGTTGAGAAGTCCAAACAGTTCTATTTAGAGCTGACAACGCTTTTTTGACACTTTTGAATGAAAAACTGATTTTTGTGCACCAAATTCAATCAAAAGTCAAAGTTCTCATTGGCATTTGAAAAAAGTGTTATTTCTTGTCACGTTGTGAGTTGAGAAGTCCAAACAGTTCTATTTAGAGCTGACAACGCTTTTTTGACACTTTTGAATGAAAAACTGATTTTTGTGCACAAAATGCACTCTAAAGTCAAAGTTCTCATTTGCAGTTGAAGAAAATGTTATTTCTTGTCACGTGGTAAGTTGAGAAGTCAAAACAGTGCTATTTAGAGCTTGCAAAACGCTTTTTATGACACTTTTGAATGAAAAACTGATTTTTGTGCACAAAATGCACTCAAAAGTCAAAGTTGTAATTTGCAGTTGAAGAAAGTATTATCTCTTTTCACGTGGTAAGTTTAGAAGTTCAAACAGTGCTATTTAGTGCTGAAAACGCTTTTTTGACACTTTTGAATGAAAAACATATTTTTGCCTACAAAATGCACTCTAAAATCAAAGTTCTCATTTGCAGTTGAAGAAAATGTTATTTCTTGTCACGTGGTAAGTTGAGAAGTCCAAACAGTGCTATTTAGGGCTGAAAACGCTTTTTTGACAGTTTTGAATGAAAAACTGATTTTTGTGCACAAAATGCACTAAAAAGTCAAAGTTCCCCAGTGGCAGTTGACGAAATTGTTATTTCTTGTCACTTGGTAAGTTTAGAAGTCCAAATAGTGCTAATTAGAGCTGAAAACGTTTTTTGACACTTTTGAATGAAAAACATATTTTTGCGCACAAAATGCACTCAAAAGTCAAAGTTGTCATTTGCAGTTGACGAAACTGTTATTTCTTGTCACGTTGTGACTTCAGAAGTCAAAACAGTGCTATTTAAAGCTGACAACGCTTTTTTGACACTTTTGAATAAAAACTGATTTGTGTGCACAAAATGCATTCAAAAGTCAAAGTTCTCATTTGCAGTTGAAAAAAATGTTATATCTTGTCACTTTGTGAGTTGAGAAGTAAAAACGGTGCTATTTAGAGCTTGCAAAACGCTTTTTTTGACACTTTTGAATGAAAAACTGATTTTTGTGCACAAAATGCACTCTAAAGTCAAAGTTCTCATTGGCAGTTTAAGAAAGTGTTATTTCTTGTCACGTTGTAAGTTGAGAAGTCCAAACAGTGCTATTTAGAGCTGAAAACGCTTTTTTGACAGTTTTGAATGAAAAACTGATTTTTGTGCACAAAATGCACTAAAAAGTCAAAGTTCCCCAGTGGCAGTTGACGAAATTGTTATTTCTTGTCACATGGTAAGTTTAGAAGTCCAAATAGTGCTAATAAGAGCTGAAAACCTTTTTTGACACTTTTGAATGAAAAACATATTTTTGTGCACAAAATGCACTCAAAAGTCAAAGTTGTCATTTGCAGTTGACGAAACTGTTATTTCTTGTCACGTTGTGACTTCAGAAGTAAAAACAGTGCTATTTAAAGCTGACAACGCTTTTTTGACACTTTTGAATAAAAACTGATTCGTGTGCACAAAATGCATTCAAAAGTCAAAGTTGTATTTTTCAGTTGAAGAAAGTATTATTTCTTTTCACGTGGTAAGTTTAGAAGTTCAAACAGTGATATTTAGTGCTGACAACGCTTTTATGACACTTTTGAATGAAAAACATATTTTTGCCTACAAAATGCACTCAATAGTCAAAGTTCTCATTTGCAGTTGAAAAAAGTGTTACATCTTGTCACGTTGTGAGTTGAGAAGTTAAAACAGTGCTATTTAGAGCTGACAACGCTTTTTTGACACTTTTGAATGAAAAACATATTTTTGTGCATAAAATGCACTCAAAAGTCAAAGTTAGTGTTATTTCTTGTCACGTTGTAAGCTGAGAAGTCCAAACAGTGCAATTTAGAGCGGACAACGCTTTTTTGACACTTTTGAATGAAAAACTGATTTTTGTGCACAAAATTCAATAAAAAGTCAAAGTTCTCATTGGCAGTTGAAGAAAGTGTTATTTCTTGTCACGTTGTGAGTTGAAAAGTCCAAACAGTGCTATTTAGTGCTGAAAACGCTTTTTTGACACCTTTGAATGGAAAACTGATTTTTGTGCACAAAATTCAATCAAAAGTCAAAGTTCTCATTTGCAGTTGAAGAAAGTGTTATTTCTTGTCACGTGGTAAGTTTAGAAGTCCAAACAGTGCTATTTAGAGCTGACAAAGCTTTTTTGACACTTTTGAATGAAAAACTGATTTTTGTGAACAAAATGCACTCTATAGTCAAAGTTCTCATTTGCAGTTGAAGAAAGTGTTATTTCTTGTCACGTTGTAAGTTGAGAAGTCCAAACAGTGCTATTTAGGGCTGAAAACGCTTTTTTGACAGTTTTGAATGAAAAACTGATTTTTGTGCACAAAATGCACTAAAAAGTCAAAGTTCCCCAGTGGCAGTTGACGAAATTGTTATTTCTTGTCACATGGTAAGTTTAGAAGTCCAAATAATTAGAGCTGAAAACTTTTTTTGACACTTTTGAATGAAAAACATATTTTTGCGCACAAATTGCACTCAAAAGTCAAAGTTGTCATTTGCAGTTGACGAAACTGTTATTTCTTGTCACGTTGTGACTTCAGAAGTCAAAACAGTGCTATTTAAAGCTGACAACGCTTATTTGACACTTTTGAATAAAAACTGATTCGTGTGCACAAAATGCACTCAAAAGTCAAAGTTCTCATTTGCAGTTGAAAAAAGTGTTATTTCTTGTCATGTTGTAAGTTGAGAAGTCAAAACAGTGCTATTTAGAGCTGAAAACGCTTTTTGGACACTTTTGAATGAAAAACATATTTTTGTGCACAAAATGCACTCAAAAGTCAAAATTATCATTTGCAGTTGACAAAACTGTTATTTCTTGTTAAGGTGATGAGTTGAGAAGTCAAAACAGTGGTATTTAAAGCTGACAACGCTTATTTGACACTTTTGAATAAAAAACTGATTCGTGTGCACAAAATGCACTCAAAAGTCAAAGTTCTCTTTTGCAGTTGAAGAAAGTGTTATTTCTTGTCACGTTGTAAGTTGAGAAGTCAAAACAGTGCTATTTAGAGCTGAAAACGCTTTTTGGACACTTTTGAATGAAAAACATATTTTTGTGAACAAAATGCCTTCAAAAGTCAAAGTTCTCATTTGCAGTTGAAGAAAGTGTTATTTCTTGTCACGTTGTGAGTTGAGAAGTCAAAACAGTGCTATTTAGAGCTGAAAACGTTTTTTTGACACTTTTGAATGAAAAACATATTTTTGCGCACAAAATGCACTCAAAAGTCAAAGTTGTCATTTGCAGTTGACGAAACTGTTATTTCTTGTCACTTTGTGACTTCAGAAGTCAAAACAGTGCTATTTAAAGCTGACAACGCTTTTTTGACACTTTTGAATAAAAACTGATTCGTGTGCACAAAATGCATTCAAAAGTCAAAGTTCTCATTTGCAGTTGAAAAAAGTGTTATTTCTTGTCATGTTGTAAGTTGAGAAGTCAAAACAGTGCTATTTAGAGCTGAAAACGCTTTTTGGACACTTTTGAATGAAAAACATATTTTTGTGCACAAAATGCACTCAAAAGTCAAAGTTGTCATTTGCAGTTGACGAAACTGTTATTTTTTGTCACGTTGTGACTTCAGAAGTCAAAACAGTGCTATTTAAAGCTGACAACGCTTTTTTGACACTTTTGAATAAAAACTGATTCGTGTGCACAAAATGCATTCAAAAGTCAAAGTTGTAATTTTCAGTTGAAGAAAGTATTATTTCTTTTCACGTGGTAAGTTTAGAAGTTCAAACAGTGATATTTAGTGCTGACAACGCTTTTATGACACTTTTGAATGAAAAACATATTTTTGCCTACAAAATGCACTCAATAGTCAAAGTTCTCATTTGCAGTTGAAAAAAGTGTTATATCTTGTCACGTTGTGAGTTGAGAAGTTAAAACAGTGCTATTTAAAGCTGACAACGCTTTTTTGACACTTTTGAATGTAAAACGGATTTTTGCGCACAAAAACCACTAAGAACTCAAAGTTAGTGTTATTTCTTGTCACGTTGTAAGCTGCTTGCGTTGTAAGCTTGCAAACAGTGCAATTTAGAGCTGACAACGCTTTTTTGACACTTTTGAATGAAAAACTGATTTTTTTACAAAAAAAATGCAATCAAAAGTCAAAGTTCTCATTTGCAGTTGAAGAAAGTGTTATTTCTTGTCACGTTGTGAGTTGAGAAGTCCAAACAGTTCTATTTAGAGCTGACAACGCTTTTTTGACACTTTTGAATGAAAAACTGATTTTTGTGCACCAAATTCAATCAAAAGTCAAAGTTCTCATTGGCATTTGAAAAAAGTGTTATTTCTTGTCACGTTGTGAGTTGAGAAGTCCAAACAGTTCTATTTAGAGCTGACAACGCTTTTTTGACACTTTTGAATGAAAAACTGATTTTTGTGCACAAAATGCACTCAAAAGTCAAAGTTGTAATTTGCAGTTGAAGAAAGTATTATCTCTTTTCACGTGGTAAGTTTAGAAGTTCAAACAGTGCTATTTAGTGCTGAAAACGCTTTTTTGACACTTTTGAATGAAAAACATATTTTTGCCTACAAAATGCACTCTAAAGTCAAAGTTCTCATTTGCAGTTGAAGAAAATGTTATTTCTTGTCACGTGGTAAGTTGAGAAGTCCAAACAGTGCTATTTAGGGCTGAAAACGCTTTTTTGACAGTTTTGAATGAAAAACTGATTTTTGTGCACAAAATGCACTAAAAAGTCAAAGTTCCCCAGTGGCAGTTGACGAAATTGTTATTTCTTGTCACTTGGTAAGTTTAGAAGTCCAAATAGTGCTAATTAGAGCTGAAAACGTTTTTTGACACTTTTGAATGAAAAACATATTTTTGCGCACAAAATGCACTCAAAAGTCAAAGTTGTCATTTGCAGTTGACGAAACTGTTATTTCTTGTCACGTTGTGACTTCAGAAGTCAAAACAGTGCTATTTAAAGCTGACAACGCTTTTTTGACACTTTTGAATAAAAACTGATTTGTGTGCACAAAATGCATTCAAAAGTCAAAGTTCTCATTTGCAGTTGAAAAAAATGTTATATCTTGTCACTTTGTGAGTTGAGAAGTAAAAACAGTGCTATTTAGAGCTTGCAAAACGCTTTTTTTGACACTTTTGAATGAAAAACTGATTTTTGTGCACAAAATGCACTCTAAAGTCAAAGTTCTCATTGGCAGTTTAAGAAAGTGTTATTTCTTGTCACGTTGTAAGTTGAGAAGTCCAAACAGTGCTATTTAGAGCTGAAAACGCTTTTTTGACAGTTTTGAATGAAAAACTGATTTTTGTGCACAAAATGCACTAAAAAGTCAAAGTTCCCCAGTGGCAGTTGACGAAATTGTTATTTCTTGTCACATGGTAAGTTTAGAAGTCCAAATAGTGCTAATAAGAGCTGAAAACCTTTTTTGACACTTTTGAATGAAAAACATATTTTTGTGCACAAAATGCACTCAAAAGTCAAAGTTGTCATTTGCAGTTGACGAAACTGTTATTTCTTGTCACGTTGTGACTTCAGAAGTAAAAACAGTGCTATTTAAAGCTGACAACGTTTTTTTGACACTTTTGAATAAAAACTGATTCGTGTGCACAAAATGCATTCAAAAGTCAAAGTTGTATTTTTCAGTTGAAGAAAGTATTATTTCTTTTCACGTGGTAAGTTTAGAAGTTCAAACAGTGATATTTAGTGCTGACAACGCTTTTATGACACTTTTGAATGAAAAACATATTTTTGCCTACAAAATGCACTCAATAGTCAAAGTTCTCATTTGCAGTTGAAAAAAGTGTTACATCTTGTCACGTTGTGAGTTGAGAAGTTAAAACAGTGCTATTTAGAGCTGACAACGCTTTTTTGACACTTTTGAATGAAAAACATATTTTTGTGCATAAAATGCACTCAAAAGTCAAAGTTAGTGTTATTTCTTGTCACGTTGTAAGCTGAGAAGTCCAAACAGTGCAATTTAGAGCGGACAACGCTTTTTTGACACTTTTGAATGAAAAACTGATTTTTTTACAAAAAAAATGCAATCAAAAGTCAAAGTTCTCATTTGCAGTTGAAGAAATTGTTATTTCTTGTCACGTTGTGAGTTGAGAAGTCCAAACAGTGCAATTTAGAGCTGAAAACGCTTTTTTGACACTTTTGAATGAAAAACTGATTTTTGTGCACCAAATTCAATAAAAAGTCAAAGTTCTCATTGGCATTTGAAAAAAGTGTTATTTCTTGTCACGTTGTGAGTTGAGAAGTCCAAACAGTGCTATTTAGAGCTGACAACGCTTTTTTGACACTTTTGAATGAAAAACTGATTTTTGTGCACAAAATGCACTCTAAAGTCAAAGTTCTCATTTGCAGTTGAAGAAAGTATTATTTCTTTTCACGTGGTAAGTTTAGAAGTCCAAACAGTGCAATTTAGAGCTCACAACGCTTTTTTGGTACTTTTAAAAGAAAAACATATTTTTGTGCACAAAATGCACTCAAAAGTCAAAGTTCTCATTTGCATTTGAAGAAAGTGTTATTTCTTGTCACGTTGTAAGTTCAGAAGTCAAAACAGTGCTATTTAAAGCTGACAACGCTTTTTTGACACTTTTGAATGAAAAACTGATTCGTGTGCACAAAATGCACTCAAAAGTCAAAGTTCTCATTTGCAGTTGATAAAAGTGTTATTTCTTGTCACGTTGTAAGTTGAGAAGTCAAAAAAGTGCTATTTAGAGCTGAAAACACTTTTTGGACACTTTTGAATGAAAAACACATTTTTGTGCACAAAATGCACTCAAAAGTCAAAATTCTCATTTGCAGTTGACAAAACTGTTATTTCTTGTCACGTTGTGAGTTCAGAAGTCAAAACAGTGCTATTTAAAGCTGACAACGCCAATTGGACAATTTTGAATGAAAAACATATTTTTGTGCACAAAATGCACTCAAAACTCAAAATTCTCATTTGCAGTTGAAAAAAGTGTTATTCCTTGTCACGTTGTAAGTTGAGAAGTCCAAACAGTGCTATTTAGAACTGAAAACGCTTTTCGGACACTTTTGAAAAAAAATCTGATTGTTTTGCACAAAATGCAAACAAAAGTCAAAGTTCTCATTTGCAGTTTAAGAAAGTGTTATTTCTTGTCACGTGGTAAGTTGAGAAGTCCAAACAGTGCTATTTAGAGTTGAAAACGTTTTTTTGACACTTTTGAATGAAAAACTGATTTTTTTTGCACAAAATGCAATCAAAAGTTAAAGTTGTAATTTGCAGTTGAAGAAAGTATTATTTCTTTTCACGTGGTAAGTTTAGAAGTTCAAACAGTGCTATTTAGTACTGAAAACGCTTTTTTGACACTTTTGAATGAAAAACATATTTTTGCCTACAAAATGCACTCATAGTCAAAGTTCTCATTTGCAGTTGAAAAAAGTGTTATATCTTGTCACGTTGTGAGTTCAGAAGTCAAAACAGTGCTATTTAGAGCTTGCAAAACGTTTTTTTTGACACTTTTGAATAAAAAACTGATTTTTGTGCACAAAATGCAATCAAAAGTCAAAGTTGTAATTTGCAGTTGAAGAAAGTATTATCTCTTTTCACGTGGTAAGTTTAGAAGTTCAAACTGCTATTTAGTGCTGAAAACGCTTTTTTGACACTTTTGAATGAAAAACATATTTTTGCCTACAAAATGCACAAAAAAGTCAAATTTCTCATTTGCAGTTGAAAAAAATGTTATATCTTGTCACTTTGTGAGTTGAGAAGTAAAAACAGTGCTATTTAGAGCTTGCAAAACGCTTTTTTTGACACTTTTGAATGAAAAACTGATTTTTGTGCACAAAATGCAATAAAAACTCAAGGTTCTCATTGGCAGTTTAAGAAAGTGTTATTTCTTGTCACGTTGTAAGTTGAGAAGTCCAAACAGTGCTATTTAGAGCTGACAACGCTTTTTTGACACTTTTGAATGAAAAACTGATTCGTGTGCACAAAATGCACTCAAAAGTCAAAGTTCTCATTTACAGTTGATAAAAGTGTTATTTCTTGTCACGTTGTAAGTTGAGAAGTCAAAAAAGTGCTATTTAGAGCTGAAAACACTTTTTGGACACTTTTGAATGAAAAACACATTTTTGTGCACAAAATGCACTCAAAAGTCAAAATTCTCATTTGCAGTTGACAAAACTGTTATTTCTTGTCACGTTGTGAGTTCAGAAGTCAAAACAGTGCTATTTAAAGCTGAAACGCCAATTGGACAATTTTGAATGAAAAACATATTTTTGTGCACAAAATGCACTCAAAACTCAAAATTCTCATTTGCAGTTGAAAAAAGTGTTATTCCTTGTCACGTTGTAAGTTGAGAAGTCCAAACAGTGCTATTTAGAACTAAAAACGCTTTTCGGACACTTTTGAAAAAAAATCTGATTTTTTTGCACAAAATGCAATCAAAAGTCAAAGTTCTCATTTGCAGTTTAAGAAAGTGTTATTTCTTGTCACGTGGTAAGTTGAGAAGTCCAAACAGTGCTATTTAGAGTTGAAAACTTTTTTTGACACTTTTGAATGAAAAACTGATTTTTTTTTGCACAAAATGCAATCAAAAGTCAAAGTTGTAATTTGCAGTTGAAGAAAGTATTATTTCTTTTCACGTGGTAAGTTTAGAAGTTCAAACAGTGCTATTTAGTACTGAAAACGCTTTTTTGACACTTTTGAATGAAAAACATATTTTTGCCTACAAAATGCACTCATAGTCAAAGTTCTCATTTGCAGTTGAAAAAAGTGTTATATCTTGTCACGTTGTGAGTTCAGAAGTCAAAACAGTGCTATTTAGAGCTTGCAAAACGCTTTTTTTGACACTTTTGAATGAAAAACTGATTTTTGTGCACAAAATGCACTCAAAAGTCAAAGTTGTAATTTGCAGTTGAAGAAAGTATTATCTCTTTTCACGTGGTAAGTTTAGAAGTTCAAACAGTGCTATTTAGTGCTGAAAACGCTTTTTTGACACCTTTGAATGAAAAACATATTTTTGCCTACAAAATGCACTAAAAAGTCAAATTTCTCATTTGCAGTTGAAAAAAATGTTATATCTTGTCACTTTGTGAGTTGAGAAGTAAAAACAGTGCTATTTAGAGCTTGCAAAACGCTTTTTTTGACACTTTTGAATGAAAAACTGATTTTTGTGCACAAAATGCAATAAAAACTCAAAGTTCTCATTGGCAGTTTAAGAAAGTGTTATTTCTTGTCACGTTGTAAGTTGAGAAGTCCAAACAGTGCTATTTAGGGCTGAAAACGCTTTTTTGACAGTTTTGAATGAAAAACTGATTTTTGTGCACAAAATGCACTAAAAAGTCAAAGTTCCCCAGTGGCAGTTGACGAAATTGTTATTTCTTGTCACATGGTAAGTTTAGAAGTCCAAATAGTGCTAATAAGAGCTGAAAACCTTTTTTGACACTTTTGAATGAAAAACATATTTTTGTGCACAAAATGCACTCAAAAGTCAAAGTTGTCATTTGCAGTTGACGAAACTGTTATTTCTTGTCACGTTGTGACTTCAGAAGTAAAAACAGTGCTATTTAAAGCTGACAACGCTTTTTTGACACTTTTGAATAAAAACTGATTCGTGTGCACAAAATGCATTCAAAAGTCAAAGTTGTATTTTTCAGTTGAAGAAAGTATTATTTCTTTTCACGTGGTAAGTTTAGAAGTTCAAACAGTGATATTTAGTGCTGACAACGCTTTTATGACACTTTTGAATGAAAAACATATTTTTGCCTACAAAATGCACTCAATAGTCAAAGTTCTCATTTGCAGTTGAAAAAAGTGTTACATCTTGTCACGTTGTGAGTTGAGAAGTTAAAACAGTGCTATTTAGAGCTGACAGCGCTTTTTTGACACTTTTGAATGAAAAACATATTTTTGTGCATAAAATGCACTCAAAAGTCAAAGTTAGTGTTATTTCTTGACACGTTGTAAGCTGAGAAGTCCAAACAGTGCAATTTAGAGCGGACAACGCTTTTTTGACACTTTTGAATGAAAAACTGATTTTTTTACAAAAAAAATGCAATCAAAAGTCAAAGTTCTCATTTGCAGTTGAAGAAATTGTTATTTCTTGTCACGTTGTGAGTTGAGAAGTCCAAACAGTGCAATTTAGAGCTGAAAACGTTTTTTTGACACTTTTGAATGAAAAACTGATTTTTGTGCACCAAATTCAATAAAAAGTCAAAGTTCTCATTGGCATTTGAAAAAAGTGTTATTTCTTGTCACGTTGTGAGTTGAGAAGTCCAAACAGTGCTATTTAGAGCTGACAACGCTTTTTTGACACTTTTGAATGAAAAACTGATTTTTGTGCACAAAATGCACTCTAAAGTCAAAGTTCTCATTTGCAGTTGAAGAAAGTATTATTTCTTTTCACGTGGTAAGTTTAGAAGTCCAAACAGTGCAATTTAGAGCTCACAACGCTTTTTTGGTACTTTTAAAAGAAAAACATATTTTTGTGCACAAAATGCACTCAAAAGTCAAAGTTCTCATTTGCACTTGAAGAAAGTGTTATTTCCTGTCACGTTGTAAGTTCAGAAGTCAAAACAGTGCTATTTAAAGCTGACAACGCTTTTTTGACACTTTTGAATGAAAAACTGATTCGTGTGCACAAAATGCACTCAAAAGTCAAAGTTCTCATTTGCAGTTGATAAAAGTGTTATTTCTTGTCACGTTGTAAGTTGAGAAGTCAAAAAAGTGCTATTTAGAGCTGAAAACACTTTTTGGACACTTTTGAATGAAAAACACATTTTTGTGCACAAAATGCACTCAAAAGTCAAAATTCTCATTTGCAGTTGACAAAACTGTTATTTCTTGTCACGTTGTGAGTTCAGAAGTCAAAACAGTGCTATTTAAAGCTGACAACGCCAATTGGACAATTTTGAATGAAAAACATATTTTTGTGCACAAAATGCACTCAAAACTCAAAATTCTCATTTGCAGTTGAAAAAAGTGTTATTCCTTGTCACGTTGTAAGTTGAGAAGTCCAAACAGTGCTATTTAGAACTAAAAACGCTTTTCGGACACTTTTGAAAAAAAATTTGATTTTTTTTGCACAAAATGCAATCAAAAGTCAAAGTTCTCATTTGCAGTTTAAGAAAGTGTTATTTCTTGTCACGTGGTAAGTTGAGAAGTCCAAACCGTGCTATTTAGAGTTGAAAACGTTTTTTTGACACTTTTGAATGAAAAACTGATTTTTTTTGCACAAAATGCAATCAAAAGTCAAAGTTGTAATTTGCAGTTGAAGAAAGTATTATTTCTTTTCACGTGGTAAGTTTAGAAGTTCAAACAGTGCTATTTAGTACTGAAAACGCTTTTTTGACACTTTTGAATGAAAAACATATTTTTGCCTACAAAATGCACTCATAGTCAAAGTTCTCATTTGCAGTTGAAAAAAGTGTTATATCTTGTCACGTTGTGAGTTCAGAAGTCAAAACAGTGCTATTTAGAGCTTGCAAAACGCTTTTTTTGACACTATTGAATGAAAAACTGATTTTTGTGCCCAAAATGCACTCAAAAGTCAAAGTTGTAATTTGCAGCTGAAGAAAGTATTATCTCTTTTCACGTGGTAAGTTTAGAAGTTCAAACAGTGCTATTTAGTGCTGAAAACGCTTTTTTGACACTTTTGAATGAAAAACATATTTTTGCCTACAAAATGCACTAAAAAGTCAAATTTCTCATTTGCAGTTGAAAAAAATGTTATATCTTGTCACTTTGTGAGTTGAGAAGTAAAAACAGTGCTATTTAGAGCTTGCAAAACGCTTTTTTTGACACTTTTGAATGAAAAACTGATTTTTGTGCACAAAATGCAATAAAAACTCAAAGTTCTCATTGGCAGTTTAAGAAAGTGTTATTTCTTGTCACGTTGTAAGTTGAGAAGTCCAAACAGTGCTATTTAGAGCTGAAAACGCTTTTTTGACAGTTTTGAATGAAAAACTGATTTTTGTGCACAAAATGCACTAAAAAGTCAAAGTTCCCCAGTCGCAGTTGACGAAATTGTTATTTCTTGTCACATGGTAAGTTTAGAAGTCCAAATAGTGCTAATTAGAGCTGAAAACGTTTTTTGACACTTTTGAATGAAAAACATATTTTTGTGCACAAAATGCACTCAAAAGTCAAAGTTGTCATTTGCAGTTGACGAAACTGTTATTTCTTGTCACGTTGTGACTTCAGAAGTAAAAACAGTGCTAT
Source organism: Oryzias latipes (assembly GCF_053564925.1). Taxonomy (NCBI): domain Eukaryota; kingdom Metazoa; phylum Chordata; class Actinopteri; order Beloniformes; family Adrianichthyidae; genus Oryzias; species Oryzias latipes. Next base: position 9,982,306 of record NC_136244.1, read on the forward strand.
TTAAAGCTGACAACGCTTTTTTGACACTTTTGAATAAAAACTGATTCGTGTGCACAAAATGCATTCAAAAGTCAAAGTTGTATTTTTCAGTTGAAGAAAGTATTATTTCTTTTCACGTGGTAAGTTTAGAAGTTCAAACAGTGATATTTAGTGCTGACAACGCTTTTATGACACTTTTGAATGAAAAACATATTTTTGCCTACAAAATGCACTCAATAGTCAAAGTTCTCATTTGCTGTTGAAAAAAGTGTTAAATCTTGTCACGTTGTGAGTTGAGAAGTTAAAACAGTGCTATTTAGAGCTGACAACGCTTTTTTGACACTTTTGAATGAAAAACATATTTTTGTGCATAAAATGCACTCAAAAGTCAAAGTTCTCATTTGCAGTTGAAGAAATTGTTATTTCTTGTCACGTTGTGAGTTGAGAAGTCCAAACAGTGCAATTTAGAGCTGAAAACGCTTTTTTGACACTTTTGAATGAAAAACTGATTTTTGTGCACCAAATTCAATAAAAAGTCAAAGTTCTCATTGGCATTTGAAAAAAGTGTTATTTCTTGTCACGTTGTGAGTTGAGAAGTCCAAACAGTGCTATTTAGAGCTGACAACGCTTTTTTGACACTTTTGAATGAAAAACTGATTTTTGTGCACAAAATGCACTCTAAAGTCAAAGTTCTCATTTGCAGTTGAAGAAAGTATTATTTCTTTTCACGTGGTAAGTTTAGAAGTCCAAACAGTGCAATTTAGAGCTCACAACGCTTTTTTGGTACTTTTAAAAGAAAAACATATTTTTGTGCACAAAATGCACTCAAAAGTCAAAGTTCTCATTTGCACTTGAAGAAAGTGTTATTTCTTGTCACGTTGTAAGTTTAGAAGTCAAAACAGTGCTATTTAAAGCTGACAACGCTTTTTTGACACTTTTGAATGAAAAACTGATTCGTGTGCACAAAATGCACTCAAAAGTGAAAGTTCTCATTTGCAGTTGATAAAAGTGTTATTTCTTGTCACGTTGTAAGTTGAGAAGTCAAAAAAGTGCTATTTAGAGCTGAAAACACTTTTTGGACACTTTTGAATGAAAAACACATTTTTGTGCACAAAATGCACTCAAAAGTCAAAATTCTCATTTGCAGTTGACAAAACTGTTATTTCTTGTCACGTTGTGAATTCAGAAGTCAAAACAGTGCTATTTAAAGCTGACAACGCCAATTGGACAATTTCGAATGAAAAACATATTTTTGTGCACAAAATGCACTCAAAACTCAAAATTCTCATTTGCAGTTGAAAAAAGTGTTATTCCTTGTCACGTTGTAAGTTGAGAAGTCCAAACAGTGCTATTTAGAACTAAAAACGCTTTTCGGACACTTTTGAAAAAAAATTTGATTTTTTTGCACAAAATGCAATCAAAAGTCAAAGTTCTCATTTGCAGTTTAAGAAAGTGTTATTTCTTGTCACGTGGTAAGTTGAGAAGTCCAAACAGTGCTATTTAGAGTTGAAAACGTTTTTTTGACACTTTTGAATGAAAAACTGATTTTTTTTGCACAAAATGCAATCAAAAGTCAAAGTTGTAATTTGCAGTTGAAGAAAGTATTATTTCTTTTCACGTGGTAAGTTTAGAAGTTCAAACAGTGCTATTTAGTACTGAAAACGCTTTTTTGACACTTTTGAATGAAAAACATATTTTTGCCTACAAAATGCACTCATAGTCAAAGTTCTCATTTGCAGTTGAAAAAAGTGTTATATCTTGTCACGTTGTGAGTTCAGAAGTCAAAACAGTGCTATTTAGAGCTTGCAAAACGCTTTTTTTGACACTATTGAATGAAAAACATATTCTTGTGCCCAAAATGCACTCAAAAGTCAAAGTTGTAATTTGCAGCTGAAGAAAGTATTATCTCTTTTCACGTGGTAAGTTTAGAAGTTCAAACAGTGCTATTTAGTGCTGAAAACGCTTTTTTGACACTTTTGAATGAAAAACATATTTTTGCCTACAAAATGCACTAAAAAGTCAAATTTCTCATTTGCAGTTGAAAAAAATGTTATATCTTGTCACTTTGTGAGTTGAGAAGTAAAAACAGTGCTATTTAGAGCTTGCAAAACGCTTTTTTTGACACTTTTGAATGAAAAACTGATTTTTGTGCACAAAATGCAATAAAAACTCAAAGTTCTCATTGGCAGTTTAAGAAAGTGTTATTTCTTGTCACGTTGTAAGTTGAGAAGTCCAAACAGTGCTATTTAGAGCTGAAAACGCTTTTTTGACAGTTTTGAATGAAAAACTGATTTTTGTGCACAAAATGCACTAAAAAGTCAAAGTTCCCCAGTCGCAGTTGACGAAATTGTTATTTCTTGTCACATGGTAAGTTTAGAAGTCCAAATAGTGCTAATTAGAGCTGAAAACGTTTTTTGACACTTTTGAATGAAAAACATATTTTTGTGCACAAAATGCACTCAAAAGTCAAAGTTGTCATTTGCAGTTGACGAAACTGTTATTTCTTGTTACGTTGTGACTTCAGAAGTAAAAACAGTGCTATTTAAAGCTGACAACGCTTTTTTGACACTTTTGAATAAAAACTGATTCGTGTGCACAAAATGCATTCAAAAGTCAAAGTTGTAATTTTCAGTTGAATAAAGTATTATTTCTTTTCACGTGGTAAGTTTAGAAGTTCAAACAGTGATATTTAGTGCTGACAACGCTTTTATGACACTTTTGAATGAAAAACATATTTTTGCCTACAAAATGCACTCAATAGTCAAAGTTCTCATTTGCAGTTGACAAAACTGTTATTTCTTGTCATGTTGTGACTTCAGAAGTAGAAACAGTGCTATTTAAAGCTGACAACGCTTTTTTGACACTTTTGAATAAAAACTGATTCGTGTGCACAAAATGCATTCAAAAGTCAAAGTTGTAATTTTCAGTTGAAGAAAGTATTATTTCTTTTCACGTGGTAAGTTTAGAAGTTAAAACAGTGCTATTTAGAGCTGACAACGCTTTTTTGACACTTTTGAGTGAAAAACTGATTTTTTTACAAAAAAAATGCAATCAAAAGTCAAAGTTCTCATTTGCAGTTGAAGAAAGTGTTATTTCTTGTCACGTTGTGAGTTGAGAAGTCCAAACAGTGCAATTGAGAGCTGATAACGCTTTTTTGACACTTTTGAATGAAAAACTGATTTTTGTGCACCAAATTCAATAAAAAGTCAAAGTTCTCATTGGCATTTGAAAAAAGTGTTATTTCTTGTCACGTTGTGAGTTGAGAAGTCCAAACAGTGCTATTTAGAGCTGACAACGCTTTTTTGACACTTTTGAATGAAAAACTGATTTTTGTGCACAAAATGCACTCTAAAGTCAAAGTTCTCATTTGCAGTTGAAGAAATTGTTATTTCTTGTCACGTGGTAAGTTGAGAAGTCCAAACAGTGCTATTTAAAGCTGACAACGCTTTTTTGACACTTTTGAATAAAAACTGATTCGTGTGCACAAAATGCATTCAAAAGTCAAAGTTGTAATTTTCAGTTGAAGAAACTGTTATTTCTTTTCACGTGGTAAGTTTAGAAGTTCAAACAGTGATATTTAGTGCTGACAACGCTTTAATGACACTTTTGAATGAAAAACATATTTTTGCCTACAAAATGCACTCAATAGTCAAAGTTCTCATTTGCAGTTGAAAAAAGTGTTATATCTTGTCACGTTGTGAGTTGAGAAGTTAAAACAGTGCTATTTAGAGCTGACAACGCTTTTTTGACACTTTTGAATGTAAAACGGATTTTTGCGCTCAAAAACCACTAAGAACTCAAAGTTAGTGTTATTTCTTGTCACGTTGTAAGCTGAGAAGTCCAAACAGTGCAATTTAGAGCTGACAACGCTTTTTTGACACTTTTGAATGAAAAACTGATTTTTTTTACAAAAAAAATGCAATCAAAAGTCAAAGTTCTCATTTGCAGTTGAAGAAAGTGTTATTTCTTGTCACGTTGTGAGTTGAGAAGTCCAAACAGTGCAATTTAGAGCTGAAAACGCTTTTTTGACACTTTTGAATGAAAAACTGATTTTTGTGCACCAAATTCAATAAAAAGTCAAAGTTCTCATTGGCATTTGAAAAAAGTGTTATTTCTTGTCACGTTGTGAGTTGAGAAGTCCAAACAGTGCTATTTAGAACTGACAACGCTTTTTTGACACTTTTGAATGAAAAACTGATTTTTGTGCACAAAATGCACTCTAAAGTCAAAGTTCTCATTTGCAGTTGAAGAAAGTATTATTTCTTTTCACGTGGTAAGTTTAGAAGTCCAAACAGTGCAATTTAGAGCTCACAACGCTTTTTTGGTACTTTTAAAAGAAAAACATATTTTTGTGCACAAAATGCATTCAAAAGTCAAAGTTCTCATTTGCACTTGAAGAAAGTGTTATTTCTTGTCACGTTGTAAGTTCAGAAGTCAAAACAGTGCTATTTAAAGCTGACAACGCTTTTTTGACACTTTTGAATGAAAAACTGATTCGTGTGCACAAAATGCACTCAAAAGTCAAAGTTCTCATTTGCAGTTGATAAAAGTGTTATTTCTTGTCACGTTGTAAGTTGAGAAGTCAAAAAAGTGCTATTTAGAGCTGAAAACACTTTTGGACACTTTTGAATGAAAAACACATTTTTGTGCACAAAATGCACTCAAAAGTCAAAATTCTCATTTGCAGTTGACAAAACTGTTATTTCTTGTCACGTTGTGAGTTCAGAAGTCAAAACAGTGCTATTTAAAGCTGACAACGCCAATTGGACACTTTTGAATGAAAAACATATTTTTGTGCACAAAATGCACTCAAAACTCAAAATTCTCATTTGCAGTTGAAAAAAGTGTTATTCCTTGTCACGTTGTAAGTTGAGAAGTCCAAACAGTGCTATTTAGAACTAAAAACGCTTTTCGGACACTTTTGAAAAAAAATCTGATTTTTTTGCACAAAATGCAATCAAAAGTCAAAGTTCTCATTTGCAGTTTAAGAAAGTGTTATTTCTTGTCACGTGGTAAGTTGAGAAGTCCAAACAGTGCTATTTAGAGTTGAAAACGTTTTTTTGACACTTTTGAATGAAAAACTGATTTTTTTTGCACAAAATGCAATCAAAAGTCAAAGTTGTAATTTGCAGTTGAAGAAAGTATTATTTCTTTTCACGTGGTAAGTTTAGAAGTTCAAACAGTGCTATTTAGTACTGAAAACGCTTTTTTGACACTTTTGAATGAAAAACATATTTTTGCCTACAAAATGCACTCATAGTCAAAGTTCTCATTTGCAGTTGAAAAAAGTGTTATATCTTGTCACGTTGTGAGTTCAGAAGTCAAAACAGTGCTATTTAGAGCTTGCAAAACGCTTTTTTTGACACTTTTGAATGAAAAACTGATTTTTGTGCACAAAATGCACTCAAAAGTCAAAGTTGTAATTTGCAGTTGAAGAAAGTATTACCTCTTTTCACGTGGTAAGTTTAGAAGTTCAAACAGTGCTATTTAGTGCTGAAAACGCTTTTTTGACACTTTTGAATGAAAAACATATTTTTGCCTACAAAATGCACTAAAAAGTCAAATTTCTCATTTGCAGTTGAAAAAAATGTTATATCTTGTCACTTTGTGAGTTGAGAAGTAAAAACAGTGCTATTTAGAGCTTGCAAAACGCTTTTTTGACACTTTTGAATGAAAAACTGATTTTTGTGCACAAAATGCAATAAAAACTCAAAGTTCTCATTGGCAGTTTAAGAAAGTGTTATTTCTTGTCACGTTGTAAGTTAAGAAATCCAAACAGTGCTATTTAGAACTAAAACCGCTTTTTGGACACTTTTGAATAAAAATCTGATTTTTTTGCACAAAATGCAATCAAAAGTCAAAGTTCTCATTTGCAGTTGAAGAAAGTGTTATTTATTGTCACCTTGTAAGCTGAGAAGTCCGAACAGTGCAATTTAGAGTTGAAAACGCTTTTTGGACACTTTTGATTAAAAAACTGATTTTTGTGCACAAAATTCAATAAAAAGTCAAAGTTCTCATTGGCAGTCGAAGAAAGTGTTTTTTCTTGTCACTTTGTAAGTTGAAAAGTCCAAACAGTGCTATTTAGTACTGAAAAACGCTTTTTTGAGACTTTTGAATGAAAAACCTGAATTTTATGTACAATATGCACTCAAAAGTGAAAAAAGTGTTTTTTCTTTTTTAATTGGAGAAGTCCAAACAGTGCTACCTGGAGCTGAAAACGCGTTTTTGAAACTTTTCAATGAAAAACTGTTTTCTGTGGCCAAAATGCACTCAACAGTCAACGTTCTCATTTGCAGTTGAAGAATGTGTTATATCGTGTCACCTTGTAACTGGAGAAGTCCAAACAGTACTGTTTAGAGCTGAAAACTCTACTTTGACACTTATGAATGAAAAACTGATTTTTGTGGTCAACATGCACTCAAATTGAAGAAATGACGATTTATCGTATTTCGGGCAGATACTCGCTGCAGTGTTTTACAGGTAAATACTCTAGGGCGGTTCAGTTAATTAACTCACCTGCTCAGCGTCCTATTTAAGCCAGGTGCGCAGTTGTTCATTCTGTCTTACCTTCAGCGCTCATTCTTCGCCCCACCCTCCTCCCCGGCTTCCACCTGTGGGCTCCGTAAAGGGGGGTTTTGTTACCCGAAAAGTTTTATGGAAATTTTATGGAATTTTATGGAAGTTTTATGGAATTGAACGGAGCCTTATGCCAAACGAAATTATGTGAATGCCAACTTAAAGAATGTGGAAAAAATGTCAAATAAATATTTCTTACTGCAAGAGTTGTCTAACTGAAAGTGTTATTACTTGTCACCTTTTAACAGGAGAAGTCCAAACAGTGCTGATTGGAGCTGAAAACGCATTTTTGACACTTTTGAATGAAAAACTGATTTTTGTGGTCAAAATGCACTAAAAAGTCAAAGTTCTCATTTGCAGTTGAAGAACGTGCTATATCTTGTCACCTAGTAAGTAGAAAGGTCCAAACAGTGCTTTTTGGAGCCCAAAACGCATTTTTGACACTTTTGAAAAAAAAATAGTATTTTATGTAAAAAAAAGGACTCAAAAGTGAAGAAAGTGTTATTCCTTGTCACTTTGTAAGTGGAGAAGTCCAAACAGTGCTATTTGGAGCTGAAAACGCTTTTTTGGCAGTTATGAATGAAAGACTGATTTTTGTGGTCAAAATGCACTCAAAAGTGAAGAAAGTGTTATTTTTTGTCACTTTGTAACTGGAGAAGTCTAAACAGTGCTGTTTAGAGCTGAAAACGCTTTTTGACACTTTTGAAGAAAAACAGTTTTTTGTGGCCAAAATGCACTCAAAACTCAAAGTTCTCATTTGCAGTTGAAGAACGTGTTGTTTCTTGTCACATTGTAAGTCCAAACAGTGCTATTTGAAGCTGAAAACGAATTTTTGATATATTTGAATGAAAAAGCTGAATTTTATGTACAATATGCACTCAAAAGTGAAAAAAAGTGTTATTTCTTGTCACCTTGTAAGTGGAGAAGTCCAAACAGTGCTACCTGGAGCTCAAAACGCGTTTTTGAAACTTTTCAATGAAAAACTGTTTTCTGTGGCCAAAATGCACTCAACAGTCAACGTTCTCATTTGCAGTTGAAGAATGTGTTATATCTTGTCACCTTGTAACTGGAGAAGTGCAAACAGTGCTGTTTAGAGCTGAAAACTATACTTTGACACTTATGAATGAAAGACTGATTTTTGTGGTCAAAATGCACTCAAAAGTGAAGAAAGTGTTATTTCTTGTCACTTTGTAACTGGAGAAGTCCAAACAGTGCTACCTTGAGCTGAAAACGCGTTTTTGAAACTTTTCAATGAAAAACTGTTTTCTGTGGCCAAAATGCATATAAAAGTCAAAGTACTCATTTGCAGTTGAAGAATGTGTTACATCTTGTCACCTTGTAACTGGAGAAGTCCAAAAAGTGCTGTTTAGAGCTGAAAACTCTACTTTGACACATATGAATGAAAAACTGATTTTTGTGGTCAAAATGCACTCAAAAGTGAAGAAAGTGTTATTTATTGTCACCTTGTAAGTTGAAAAGTCCAAACAGTGCTATCTAGAGCTGAAAACCCTTGTTTGACAATTTTGAATGAAAAACTGAAATTTATGTAAAAAATGCACTCAAAAGTGAAGAAAGTGTTATTTCTTGTCACTTTGTAATTGGAGAAGTCCAAAAAGTGCTATTTGGAGCTGAAAACGCTTTTTTGACACTTTTGAATGGAAAACTGTATTTTATGTGAAAAAAAGGACTCAAAAGTGAAGAAAGTGTTATTCCTTGTCACTTTGTAAGTGGAGAAGTCCAAACAGTGCTATTTGGAGCTGAAAACGCGTTTTTGACACTTGTGAATAAAAAGCTGATTTTTGTGGTCAAAATGAACTCAAAAGTGAAAAAAGTGTTATTTCTAGTCTCTTTGTAACTAAAGATGTCCAAACAGTGCTATTTGGAGCTGAAAACGCTTGTTTGACAATTTTGAATGAAAAAACTGTTTTTTGTGGCCAAAATGCACTCAAAATTCAAAGTTCTCATTTGCAGTTGAAGAACGTTTTTTTTCTTGTCACATTGTAAGTCCAAACATTGCTGATTAGAGCTGAAAACGCTTTTTTGACACTTTTGAATGAAAAACTGATTTTTGTGGTCAAAATGCACTCAAAAGTGAAGAACGTGTTATTTGTTGTTAACTTGTAAGAGGAGAAATCCAAACAGTGCTGTTTAGAGCTGAAAACGCAATTATGACACTTTTGAATGAAAAACTGTATTTTATGTGAAAAAAAGGACTCAAAAGTGAAGAAAGTGTTATTCCTTGTCACTTTGTAAGTGGAAAAGTTCAAACAGTGCTATTTGGAGCTGAAAACGCATTTTTGACACTTTTGAATGAAAAACCTTAATTGTATGTACAATATGCACTCAAAAGTGAAAAAAGTGTTATTTATTGTCACCTTGTAAGTGGAGAAGTCCAAACAGTGCTGATTAGAGCTGAAAAAGCTTTTTTGACACTTTTGAATGAAAAACTGATTTTTGTGGCCAAAATGCACTCAAAAGTGAAGAACGTGTTATTTGTTGTTAACTTGTAAGAGAAGTCCAAACAGTGCTGTTTAGAGCTGAAAACGCAATTATGACACTTTTGAATGAAAAACTGTATTTTATGTGAAAAAAAGGACTCAAAAGTGAAGAAAGTGTTATTCCTTGTCACTTTGTAAGTGGAGAAGTTCAAACAGTGCTATTTGGAGCGGAAAACGCATTTTTGACACTTTTGAATGAAAAACCTTAATTGTATGTACAATATGCACTTAAAAGTGAAAAAAGTGTTTTTTCTTGTCACCTTGTAAGTGGAGAAGTCCAAACAGTGCTATTTGGAGCTGAAAACGCGTTTTTGACACTTGTGAATAAAAAGCTGATTTTTGTGGTCAAAATGAACTCAAAAGTGAAAAAAGTGTTATTTCTAGTCTCTTTGTAACTAAAGATGTCCAAACAGTGCTATTTGGAGCTGAAAACGCTTGTTTGACAATTTTGAATGAAAAAACTGTTTTTTGTGGCCAAAATGCACTCAAAATTCAAAGTTCTCATTCGCAGTTGAAGAACGTTTTGTTTCTTGTCACATTGTAAGTCCAAACATTGCTGATTAGAGCTGAAAAGGTTTTCTTGACACTTTTGAATGAAAAACTGATTTTTGTGGTCAAAATGCACTCAAAAGTGAAGAACGTGTTATTTGTTGTTAACTGGAAAGAGGAGAAGTCCAAACAGTGCTGTTTAGAGCTGAAAACGCAATTATGACACTTTTGAATGAAAAACTGTATTTTATGTGAAAAAAAAGACTCAAAAGTGAAGAAAGTGTTATTCCTTGTCACTTTGTAAGTGGAGAAGTTCAAACAGTGCTATTTGGAGCTGAAAACGCATTTTTGACACTTTTGAATGAAAAACCTTAATTGTATGTACAATATACACTCAAAAGTGAAAAAAGTGTTTTTTCTTGTCACCTTGTATTTGGAGAAGTCCAAACAGTGCTATTTGGAGCTGAAAACGCTTTTTTGACACTTTTGAATGAAAAACTGATTTTTGTGGTCAAAATGCACTCAAAAGTGAAGAACGTGTTATTTGTTGTTAACTTGTAAGAGGAGAAATCCAAACAGTGCTGTTTAGAGCTGAAAACGCAATTATGACACTTTTGAATGAAAAACTGTATTTTATGTGAAAAAAAGGACTCAAAAGTGAAGAAAGTGTTATTCCTTGTCACTTTGTAAGTGGAAAAGTTCAAACAGTGCTATTTGGAGCTGAAAACGCATTTTTGACACTTTTGAATGAAAAACCTTAATTGTATGTACAATATGCACTCAAAAGTGAAAAAAGTGTTATTTATTGTCACCTTGTAAGTGGAGAAGTCCAAACAGTGCTGATTAGAGCTGAAAAAGCTTTTTTGACACTTTTGAATGAAAAACTGATTTTTGTGGTCAAAATGCACTCAAAAGTGAAGAACGTGTTATTTGTTGTTAACTTGTAAGAGAAGTCCAAACAGTGCTGTTTAGAGCTGAAAACGCAATTATGACACTTTTGAATGAAAAACTGTATTTTATGTGAAAAAAAGGACTCAAAAGTGAAGAAAGTGTTATTCCTTGTCACTTTGTAAGTGGAGAAGTTCAAACAGTGCTATTTGGAGCGGAAAAAGCATTTTTGACACTTTTGAATGAAAAACCTTAATTGTATGTACAATATGCACTTAAAAGTGAAAAAAGTGTTTTTTCTTGTCACCTTGTAATTGGAGAAGTCCAAACAGTGCTGTTTAGGGCTGAAAACGCTTTTTTTGACACTTATGAATGAAAAACTGATTTTTGTGGTCAAAATGCACTCAAAAGTGAAGAACGTGTTATTTGTTGTTAACTTGTAAGAGTAGAAGTCCAAACAGTGCTGTTTAGAGCTGAAAACGCCTTTATGACACTTTTGAATGAAAAACTGTATTTTATGTGAAAAAAAGGACTCAAAAGTGAAGAAAGTGTTATTCCTTGTCACTTTGTAAGTGGAAAAGTTCAAACAGTGCTATTTGGAGCTGAAAACGCATTTTTGACACTTTTGAATGAAAAACCTTAATTGTATGTACAATATACACTCAAAAGTGAAAAAGGTGTTTTTTCTTGTCACCTTGTAACTGGAGAAGTCCAAAAAGTGCTGTCTAGAGCTGAAAACTCTACTTTGACACATATGAATGAAAAACTGATTTTTGTGGTCAAAATGCACTCAAAAGTGAAGAAAGTGTTATTTATTGTCACCTTGTAACTTGAAAAGTCCAAACAGTGCTATCTAGAGCTGAAAACGCTTGTTTGACACTTTTGAATGAAAAACTGAAATTTATTTAAAAAATGCACTCAAAAGTGAAGAAAGGGTTATTTCTTGTCACTTTGTAACTGGAGAAGTCCAAACAGTGCTATTTGGAGCCGAAAACGCTTTTTTGGCAGTTATGAATGAAAAACTGATTTTTGTGGTCAAAATGCACTCAAAAAAGAAGAAAGTGTTATTTCTTGTCATTTTGTTACTGGAGAAGTCCAAACAGTGCTGTTTAGAGCTGAAAATGCGTTTTTGAAACTTCTGAATGAAAAACGGTTTTTTGTGGCCAAAATGCACTCAAAAGTCAAAGTTCTCATTTGCAGTTGAAGAATAATTTATATCTTGTCACCTTGTAACTGGAGAAGTCCAAAAAGTGCTGTTTAGAGCTGACAACTCTACTTTGACACATATGAATGAAAAACTGATTTTTGTGGTCAAAATGCACTCAAAAGTGAAGAAAGTGTTATTTATTGTCACCTTGTAACTTGAAAAGTCCAAACAGTGCTATCTAGAGCTGAAAACGCTTGTTTGACACTTTTGAATGAAAAACTGAAATTTATGTAAAAAATGCACTCAAAAGTGAAGAAAGTGTTATTTCTTGTCACTTTGTAACTGGAGAAGTCCAAACAGTGCTATTTGGAGCCGAAAACGCTTTTTTGGCAGTTATGAATGAAAGACTGATTTTTGTGGTCAAAATGCACTCAAAAGTGAAGAAAGTGTTATTTCTTGTCACTTTGTTACTGGAGAAGTCCAAACAGTGCTGTTTAGAGCTGAAAATGCGTTTTTGAAACTTCTGAATGAAAAACTGTTTTTTGTGGCCAGAATGCACTCAAAAGTCAAAGTTCTCATTTGCAGTTGAAGAATGTGTTATATCTTGTCACCTTCTAACTGGAAAAGTCCAAAACAGTGCTATTTGGAGCTAAAAACGTGTTTTTGCAACTTTTGAAAGAAAAACTGTTTTTTGTGGCCAAAATGCATTCAAAAGTTAAAGTACTCATTTGCAGTTGAAGAATGTGTTATATCTTGTCACCTTGTAACTGGAGAAGTCCAAAGAGTGCTGTTTAGAGCTGAAAACTCTACTTTGACACATATGAATGAAAAACTGTTTTTTGTGGTAAAAATGCACTCAAAAGTGAAGAAAGTGTTATTTATTGGCACCCTTTAACTTGAAAAGTCCAAACAGTGCTATTTGGAGCAGAAAACACGTTTTTCACACATATGAATGAAAAACTTTTTTTTGTGGCCAAAATGCATTCAAAAGTCAAAGTTCTCATTTGCAGTTGAAGAACGTGTTGTTTCTTGTCATCTAGTAAGTGGAGAAGTCCAAACAGTGCTATTTAGAGCTGAAAACGCGTTTTTCTAACTTTTGAATAAAAAACTGTTTTTTGTGGCCAAAATGCATACAAAAGTCAAAGTACTCATTTGCAGTTGAAGAATGTGTTATATCTTGTCACCTTGTAACTGGAGAAGTCCAAAAAGTGCTGTCTAGAGCTGAAAACTCTACTTTGACACATATGAATGAAAAACTGTTTTTTGTGGTAAAAATGCACTCAAAAGTGAAGAAAGTGTTATTTATTGGCACCCTTTAACTTGAAAAGTCCAAACAGTGCTATTTGGAGCAGAAAACACGTTTTTCACACATATGAATGAAAAACTGTTTTTTGTGGCCAAAATGCATTCAAAAGTCAAAGTTCTCATTTGCAGTTGAAGAACGTGTTGTTTCTTGTCATCTAGTAAGTGGAGAAGTCCAAACAGTGCTATTTGGAGCTGAAAACGCTTTTTTTCTAACTTTTGAATGAAAAACTGTTTTTTGTGGCCAAAATGCATACAAAAGTCAAAGTACTCATTTGCAGTTGAAGAATGTGTTATATCTTGTCACCTTGTAACTGGAGAAGTCCAAAAAGTGCTGTCTAGAGCTGAAAACTCTACTTTGACACATATGAATGAAAAACTGATTTCTGTGGTCAAAATGCACTCAAAAGTGAAGAAAGTGTTATTTATTGTCACCTTGTAACTTGAAAAGTCCAAACAGTGCTATCTAGAGCTGAAAACGCTTGTTTGACATTTTTGAATGAAAAACTGAAATTTATGTAAAAAATGCACTCAAAAGTGAAGAAAGTGTTATTTCTTGTCACTTTGTAACTGGAGAAGTCCAAACAGTGCTATTTGGAGCCGAAAACGCTTTTTTGGCAGTTATGAATGAAAAACTTTTTTTTGTGGCCAAAATGCATTCAAAAGTCAAAGTTCTCATTTGCAGTTGAAGAACGTGTTGTTTCTTGTCATCTAGTAAGTGGAGAAGTCCAAACAGTGCTATTTGGAGCTGAAAACGCGTTATTGCAACTTTTGAAAGAAAAACTGTTTTTTGTGGCAAAAATGCACTCAAAAGTCAAAGTTCTCATTTGCAGTTGAAGAATGTGTTATATCTTGTCACCTTGTAACTGGAGAAGTCCAAAAAGTGCTGTTTAGAGCTGAAAACTCTACTTTGACACATATGAATGAAAAACTGATTTTTGTGGTCAAAATGCACTAAAAAGTGAAGAAAGTGTTATTTATTGTCACCTTGTAACTTGAAAATCCAAACAGTGCTATTTGGAGCTGAAAACACGTTTTTCACACATATGAATGAAAAACTTTTTTTTGTGGCCAAAATGCATTCAAAAGTCAAAGTTCTCATTTGCAGTTGAAGAACGTGTTGTTTCTTGTCATATAGTAAGTGGAGAAGTCCAAACAGTGCTACTTGGAGCCGAAAACGCTTTTTGGGCAGTTATGAATGAAAGACTGATTTTTGTGGTCAAAATGCACTCAAAAGTGAAGAAAGTGTTATTTCTTGTCACTTTGTAACAGGAAAAGTCCAAACAGTGCTATTTGGAGCTGAAAACGCGTTTTTGCAACTTTTGAATGAAAAACTGTTTTTTGTGGCCAAAATGCACTCAAAAGTCAAAGTTTTCATTTGCAGTTGAAGAATGTGTTATATCTTGTCACTTTGTAACTGGAGAAGTCCAAACAGTGCTATTTGGAGCTGAAAACGCGTTTTTGCAACTTTTGAATTAAAAACTGTTTTTTGTGGCCAAAATGCACTCAAAAGTCAAAGTACTCATTTGCAGTTGAAGAATGTGTTATATCTTGTCACCTTGTAACTGGAGAAGTCCAAAAACTGCTGTCTAGAGCTGAAAACTCTACTTTGACACATATGAATGAAAAACTGATTTTTGTGGTCAAAATGCACTCAAAAGTGAAGAAAGTTTTATTTATTGTCACCTTGTAACTTGAAAAGTCCAAACAGTGCTATCTAGAGCTGAAAACGCTTGTTTGACACTTTTGAATGAAAAACTGAAATTTATGTAAAAAATGCACTCAAAAGTGAAGAAAGTGTTATTTCTTGTCACTTTGTAACTGGAGAAGTCCAAACAGTGCTATTTGGAGCCGAAAACGCTTTTAGGCAGTTATGAATGGAAAACTGATTTTTGTGGTCAAAATGCACTCAAAAAAGAAGAAAGTGTTATTTCTTGTCATTTTGTTACTGGAGAAGTCCAAACAGTGCTGTTTAGAGCTGAAAATGCGTTTTTGAAACTTCTGAATGAAAAACTGTTTTTTGTGGCCAAAATGCATTCAAAAGTCAAAGTACTCATTTGCAGTTGAAGAATAATTTATATCTTGTCACCTTGTAACTGAAGAAGTCCAAAAAGTGCTGTTTAGAGCTGACAACTCTACTTTGACACATATGAATGAAAAACTGATTTTTGTGGTCAAAATGCACTCAAAAGTGAAGAAAGTGTTATTTATTGTCACCTTGTAACTTGAAAAGTCCAAACAGTGCTATCTAGAGCTGAAAACGCTTGTTTGACACTTTTGAATGAAAAACTGAAATTTATGTAAAAAATGCACTCAAAAGTGAAGAAGTGTTATTTCTTGTCACTTTGTAACTGGAGAAGTCCAAACAGTGCTATTTGGAGCCGAAAACGCTTTTTTGGCAGTTATGAATGAAAGACTGATTTTTGTGGTCAAAATGCACTCAAAAGTGAAGAAAGTGTTATTTCTTGTCACTTTGTTACTGGAGAAGTCCAAACAGTGCTGTTTAGAGCTGAAAATGCGTTTTTGAAACTTCTGAATGAAAAACTGTTTTTTGTGGCCAGAATGCACTCAAAAGTCAAAATTCTCATTTGCAGTTGAAGAATGTGTTATATCTTGTCACCTTGTAACTGGAAAAGTCCAAAACAGTGCTATTTGGAGCTAAAAACGTGTTTTTGCAACTTTTGAAAGAAAAACTGTTTTTTGTGGCCAAAATGCATTCAAAAGTTAAAGTACTCATTTGCAGTTGAAGAATGTGTTATATCTTGTCACCTTGTAACTGGAGAAGTCCAAAAAGTGCTGTTTAGAGCTGAAAACTCTACTTTGACACATATGAATGAAAAACTGTTTTTTGTGGTAAAAATGCACTCAAAAGTGAAGAAAGTGTTATTTATTGGCACCCTTTACTTGAAAAGTCCAAACAGTGCTATTTGGAGCTGAAAACGCGTTTTTGCAACTTTTGAATGAAAAACTGTTTTTTGTGGCAAAAATGCACTCAAAAGTCAAAGTTCTCATTTGCAGTTGAAGAATGTGTTATATTTTGTCACCTTGTAACTGGAGATGTCCAAAACAGTGCTATTTGGAGCTAAAAACGTGTTTTTGCAACTTTTGAAAGAAAAACTGTTTTTTGTGGCCAAAATGCATTCAAAAGTTAAAGTACTCATTTGCAGTTGAAGAATGTGTTATATCTTGTCACCTTGTAACTGGAGAAGTCCAAAAAGTGCTGTTCAGAGCTGAAAACTCTACTTTGACACATATGAATGAAAAACTGATTTTTGTGGTCAAAATGCACTCAAAAGTGAAGAAAGTGTTATCTATTGTCACCTTGTAACTTGAAAAGTCCAAACAGTGCTATTTGGAGCAGAAAACACGTTTTTCACACATATGAATGAAAAACTTTTTTTTGTGGCCAAAATGCATTCAAAAGTCAAAGTTCTCATTTGCAGTTGAAGAACGTGTTGTTTCTTGTCATCTAGTAAGTGGAGAAGTCCAAACAGTGCTATTTGGAGCCGAAAACGCTTTTTGGGCAGTTATGAATGAAAGACTGATTTTTGTGGTCAAAATGCACTCAAAAGTGAAGAAAGTGTTATTTCTTGTCACTTTGTAACTTGAAAAGTCCAAACAGTGCTATCTAGAGCTGAAAACGCTTGTTTGACACTTTTGAATGAAAAACTGAAATTTATGTAAAAAATGCACTCAAAAGTGTAGAAAGTGTTATTTCTTGTCACTTTGTAACTGGAGAAGTCAAAACAGTGCTATTTGGAGCCGAAAACGCTTTTTTGGCAGTTATGAATGAAAGACTGATTTTTGTGGTCAAAATGCACTCAAAAGTGAAGAAAGTATTATTTCTTGTCACTTTGTTACTGGAGAAGTCCAAACAGTGCTGTTTAGAGCTGAAAACTCTACTTTGACACATATGAATGAAAAACTGTTTTTTGTGGCCAGAATGCATTCAAAAGTCAAAGTTCTCATTTGTAGTTGAAGAAAGTGTTATTTCTTGTCACTTTGTAACTGGAGAAGTCCAAACAGTGCTATTTGGAGCTGAAAACGCGTTTTTGCAACTTTTGAATGAAAAACTGTTTTTTGTGGCAAAAATGCACTCAAAAGTCAAAGTTCTCATTTGCAGTTGAAGAATGTGTTATATCTTGTCACCTTGTAACTGGAGAAGTCCAAACAGTGCTATCTAGAGCTGAAAACGCTTGTTTGACACTTTTGAATGAAAAACTGTTTTTTGTGGTCAAAATGCGCTCAAATGTGAAGAAAGTTTTATTTATTGGCACTTTGTAACTTGAAAAGTCCAAACAGTGCTATCTAGAGCTGAAAACGCTTGTTTGACACTTTTGAATGAAAAACTGAAATTTATGTAAAAAATGCACTCAAAAGTGTAGAAAGTGTTATTTCTTGTCACTTTGTAACTGGAGAAGTCAAAACAGTGCTATTTGGAGCCGAAAACGCTTTTTTGGCAGTTATGAATGAAAGACTGATTTTTGTGGTCAAAATGCGCTCAAAAGTGAAGAAAGTGTTATTTCTTGTCACTTTGTTACTGGAGAAGTCCAAACAGTGCTGTTTAGAGCTGAAAATGCGTTTTTGAAACTTCTGAATGAAAAACTGTTTTTTGTGGCCAGAATGCATTCAAAAGTCAAAGTTCTCATTTGTAGTTGAAGAAAGTGTTATTTCTTGTCACTTTGTAACTGGAGAAGTCCAAACAGTGCTATTTGGAGCTGAAAACGCGTTTTTGCAACTTTTGAATGAAAAACTGTTTTTTGTGGCAAAAATGCACTCAAAAGTCAAAGTTCTCATTTGCAGTTGAAGAATGTGTTATATCTTGTCACCTTGTAACTGGAAAAGTCCAAAACAGTGCTATTTGGAGCTAAAAACTTGTTTTTGCAACTTTTGAAAGAAAAACTGTTTTTTGTGGCCAAAATGCATTCAAAAGTTAAAGTACTCATTTGCAGTTGAAGAATGTGTTATATCTTGTCACCTTGTAACTGGAAAAGTCCAAAAAGTGCTGTTTAGAGCTGAAAACTCTACTTTGACACATATGAATGAAAAACTGATTTTTGTGGTCAAAATGCACTCAAAAGTGAAGAAAGTGTTATCTATTGTCACCTTGTAACTTGAAAAGTCCAAACAGTGCTATTTGGAGCAGAAAACACGTTTTTCACACATATGAATGAAAAACTTTTTTTTGTGGCCAAAATGCATTCAAAAGTCAAAGTTCTCATTTGCAGTTGAAGAACGTGTTGTTTCTTGTCATCTAGTAAGTGGAGAAGTCCAAACAGTGCTATTTGGAGCCGAAAACGCTTTTTGGGCAGTTATGAATGAAAGACTGATTTTTGTGGTCAAAATGCACTCAAAAGTGAAGAAAGTGTTATTTCTTGTCACTTTGTAACTTGAAAAGTCCAAACAGTGCTATCTAGAGCTGAAAACGCTTGTTTGACACTTTTGAATGAAAAACTGAAATTTATGTAAAAAATGCACTCAAAAGTGTAGAAAGTGTTATTTCTTGTCACTTTGTAACTGGAGAAGTCAAAACAGTGCTATTTGGAGCCGAAAACGCTTTTTTGGCAGTTATGAATGAAAGACTGATTTTTGTGGTCAAAATGCACTCAAAAGTGAAGAAAGTATTATTTCTTGTCACTTTGTTACTGGAGAAGTCCAAACAGTGCTGTTTAGAGCTGAAAACTCTACTTTGACACATATGAATGAAAAACTGTTTTTTGTGGCCAGAATGCATTCAAAAGTCAAAGTTCTCATTTGTAGTTGAAGAAAGTGTTATTTCTTGTCACTTTGTAACTGGAGAAGTCCAAACAGTGCTATTTGGAGCTGAAAACGCGTTTTTGCAACTTTTGAATGAAAAACTGTTTTTTGTGGCAAAAATGCACTCAAAAGTCAAAGTTCTCATTTGCAGTTGAAGAATGTGTTATATCTTGTCACCTTGTAACTGGAGAAGTCCAAAAAGTGCTGTTTAGAGCTGAAAACTCTACTTTGACACATATGAATGAAAAACTGATTTTTGTGGTCAAAATGCGCTCAAATGTGAAGAAAGTTTTATTTATTGGCACTTTGTAACTTGAAAAGTCCAAACAGTGCTATCTAGAGCTGAAAACGCTTGTTTGACACTTTTGAATGAAAAACTGAAATTTATGTAAAAAATGCACTCAAAAGTGTAGAAAGTGTTATTTCTTGTCACTTTGTAACTGGAGAAGTCAAAACAGTGCTATTTGGAGCCGAAAACGCTTTTTTGGCAGTTATGAATGAAAGACTGATTTTTGTGGTCAAAATGCGCTCAAAAGTGAAGAAAGTGTTATTTCTTGTCACTTTGTTACTGGAGAAGTCCAAACAGTGCTGTTTAGAGCTGAAAATGCGTTTTTGAAACTTCTGAATGAAAAACTGTTTTTTGTGGCCAGAATGCATTCAAAAGTCAAAGTTCTCATTTGTAGTTGAAGAAAGTGTTATTTCTTGTCACTTTGTAACTGGAGAAGTCCAAACAGTGCTATTTGGAGCTGAAAACGCGTTTTTGCAACTTTTGAATGAAAAACTGTTTTTTGTGGCAAAAATGCACTCAAAAGTCAAAGTTCTCATTTGCAGTTGAAGAATGTGTTATATCTTGTCACCTTGTAACTGGAAAAGTCCAAAACAGTGCTATTTGGAGCTAAAAACTTGTTTTTGCAACTTTTGAAAGAAAAACTGTTTTTTGTGGCCAAAATGCATTCAAAAGTTAAAGTACTCATTTGCAGTTGAAGAATGTGTTATATCTTGTCACCTTGTAACTGGAAAAGTCCAAAAAGTGCTGTTTAGAGCTGAAAACTCTACTTTGACACATATGAATGAAAAACTGATTTTTGTGGTCAAAATGCACTCAAAAGTGAAGAAAGTGTTATTTATTGTCACCTTGTAACTTGAAAAGTCCAAACAGTGCTATTTGGAGCAGAAAACACGTTTTTCACACATATGAATGAAAAACTTTTTTTTGTGGCCAAAATGCATTCAAAAGTCAAAGTTCTCATTTGCAGTTGAAGAATGTGTTGTTTCTTGTCATTTAGTAAGTGGAGAAGTCCAAACAGTGCTATTTAGAGCTGAAAACGCGTTTTTGCAACTTTTGAAAGAAAAACTGTTTTTTGTGGCCAAAATGCATTCAAAAGTTAAAGTACTCATTTGCAGTTGAAGAATGTGTTATATCTTGTCACCTTGTAACTGGAGAAGTCCAAAAAGTGCTGTTCAGAGCTGAAAACTCTACTTTGACACATATGAATGAAAAACTGATTTTTGTGGTCAAAATGCACTCAAAAGTGAAGAAAGTGTTATTTATTGTCACCTTGTAACTTGAAAAGTCCAAACAGTGCTATTTGGAGCAGAAAACACGTTTTTCACACATATGAATGAAAAACTTTTTTTTGTGGCCAAAATGCATTCAAAAGTCAAAGTTCTCATTTGCAGTTGAAGAACGTGTTGTTTCTTGTCATCTAGTTAGTGGAGAAGTCCAAACAGTGCTATTTGGAGCTGAAAACGCTTTTTTGGCAGTTATGAATGAAAAACTGATTTTTGTGGTCAAAATGCACTCAAAAAAGAATAAAGTGTTATTTCTTGTCATTTTGTTTCTGGAGAAGTCCAAACAGTGCTGTTTAGAGCTGAAAATGCGTTTTTGAAACTTCTGAATGAAAAACTGTTTTTTGTGGCCAAAATGCATTCAAAAGTCAACGTACTCATTTGCAGCTGATGAATGTGTTATATCTTGTCACCTTGTAACTGGAGAAGTCCAAAAAGTGCTGTTTAGAGCTGACAACTCTACTTTGACACATATGAATGAAAAACTGATTTTTGTGGTCAAAATGCACTCAAAAGTGAAGAAAGTGTTATTTATTGTCACCTTGTAACTTGAAAAGTCCAAACAGTGCTATCTAGAGCTGAAAACGCTTGTTTGACACTTTTGAATGAAAAACTGAAATTTATGTAAAAAATGCACTCAAAAGTGAAGAAAGTGTTATTTCTTGTCACTTTGTAACTGAAGAAGTCCAAACAGTGCTATTTGGAGCCGAAAACGCTTTTTTGGCAGTTATGAATGAAAGACTGATTTTTGTGGTCAAAATGCGCTCAAAAGTGAAGAAAGTGTTATTTCTTGTCACTTTGTTACTGGAGAAGTCCAAACAGTGCTGTTTAGAGCTGAAAATGCGTTTTTGAAACTTCTGAATGAAAAACTGTTTTTTGTGGCCAGAATGCATTCAAAAGTCAAAGTTCTCATTTGTAGTTGAAGAAAGTGTTATTTCTTGTCACTTTGTAACTGGAGAAGTCCAAACAGTGCTATTTGGAGCTGAAAACGCGTTTTTGCAACTTTTGAATGAAAAACTGTTTTTTGTGGCAAAAATGCACTCAAAAGTCAAAGTTCTCATTTGCAGTTGAAGAATGTGTTATATCTTGTCACCTTGTAACTGGAAAAGTCCAAAACAGTGCTATTTGGAGCTAAAAACTTGTTTTTGCAACTTTTGAAAGAAAAACTGTTTTTTGTGGCCAAAATGCATTCAAAAGTTAAAGTACTCATTTGCAGTTGAAGAATGTGTTATATCTTGTCACCTTGTAACTGGAAAAGTCCAAAAAGTGCTGTTTAGAGCTGAAAACTCTACTTTGACACATATGAATGAAAAACTGATTTTTGTGGTCAAAATGCACTCAAAAGTGAAGAATGTGTTATTTCTTGTCACTTTGTAACTGGAGAAGTCCAAACAGTGCTATTTGGAGCTGAAAACGCTTTTTTGGCAGTTATGAATGAAAAACTGATTTTTGTGGTCAAAATGCACTCAAAACTCAAAGTTCTCATTTAAGTTGAAGAACGTGTTGTTTCTTGTCACATTGTAAGTCCAAGAAGTGTTGATTAGAGCTGAAAAAGTTTGACACTTTTGAATGAAAACTGATTTTTATGTACAAAATGCACTCTAAAGTGAAGAAAGTGTTATTTGTTTTCACCTTATAAGTGGAGAAGTCCAAACAGTGCTATTTGGAGCTGAAAACGCGTTTTTGCAACTTTTGAATGAAAAACTGTTTTTTGTGGCAAAAATGCACTCAAAAGTCAAAGTTCTCATTTGCAGTTGAAGAATGTGTTATATCTTGTCACCTTGTAACTGGAGAAGTCCAAAAAGTGCTGTTTAGAGCTGAAAACTCTAGTTTGACACATATGAATGAAAATCTGATTTTTGTGGTCAAAATGCACTCAAAAGTGAAGAAAGTGTTATTTATTGTCACCTTGTAACTTGAAAAGTCCAAACAGTGCTATTTGGAGCTGAAAACACGTTTTTCACACATATGAATGAAAAACTTTTTTTTGTGGCCAGAATGCATTCAAAAGTCAAAGTTCTCATTTGCAGTTGAAGAACGTGTTGTTTCTTGTCATGTAGAAAGTGGAGAAGTCCAAACAGTGCTATTTGGAGCTGAAAACGCATTTTTGACACTTTTGAATAAAAAACTGATTTTTGTGCACAAAATGCACTCAAAAGTCAAAGTTCTCATTTGCAGTTGAAGAATGTGTTATATCTTGTCACCTTGTAATTGGAGAAGTCCAAAACAGTGCTATTTGGAGCTGAAAACGCGTTTTTGACACATATGAATGAAAAACTGATTTCTGTGGTCAAAATGCACTCAAAAGTGAAGAAAGTGTTATTTACTGTCACCTTGTAACTTGAAAAGTCCAAACAGTGCTATCTAGAGCTGAAAACGCTTGTTTGACACTTTTGAATGAAAAACTGAAATTTATGTAAAAAATGCACTCAAAAGTGAAGAAAGTGTTATTTCTTGTCACTTTGTTACTGGAGAAGTCCAAACAGTGCTGTTTAGAGCTGAAAATGCGTTTTTGAAACTTCTGAATGAAAAACTGTTTTTTGTGGCCAGAATGCATTCAAAAGTCAAAGTTCTCATTTGTAGTTGAAGAATGTGTTATTTCTTGTCACTTTGTAACTGGAGAAGTCCAAACAGTGCTATGTGGAGCTGAAAACACGTTTTTCACACATATGAATGAAAAACTTTTTTTTGTGGCCAAAATGCATTCAAATGTCAAAGTTCTCATTTGCAGTTGAAGAACGTGTTGTTTCTTGTCATCTAGTAAGAGGAGAAGTCCAAACAGTGCTATTTGGAGCTGAAAACGCATTTTTGACACTTTTGAATAAAAAACTGATTTTTGTGCACAAAATGCACTCAAAAGTCAAAGTTCTCATTTGCAGTTGAAGAACGTGTTGTTTCTTGTCATCTAGTAAGTGGAGAAGTCCAAACAGTGCTATTTGGAGCCGAAAACGCTTTTTGGGCAGTTATGAATGAAAGACTGATTTTTGTGGTCAAAATGCACTCAAAAGTGAAGAAAGTGTTATTTCTTGTCACTTTGTAACTGGAGAAGTCCAAACAGTGCTATTTGGAGCTGAAAATACTTTTTTGACACTTTTGAATGAAAAACTGTTTTTTGTGGCCAAAATGCACTCAAAACTCAAAGTTCTCATTTAAGTTGAAGAACGTGTTGTTTCTTGCCACATTGTAGGTCCAAGAAGTGTTGATTAGAGCTGAAAAAGTTTTTTTGACACTTTTGAATGAAAAACTGATTTTTATGTACAAAATGAACTCTAAAGTGAAGAAAGTGTTATTTGTTGTCACCTTATAAGTGGAGAAGTCCAAACAGTGCCATTTGGAGCTGAAAACGCATTTTTGCAACTTTTGAATGAAAAACTGTTTTTTGTGGCAAAAATGCACTCAAAAGTCAAAGTTCTCATTTGCAGTTGAAGAATGTGTTATATCTTGTCACCTTGTAACTGGAGAAGTCCAAAACAGTGCTATTTGGAGATAAAAACGTGTTTTTGCAACTTTTGAAAGAAAAACTGTTTTTTGTGGCCAAAATGCATTCAAAAGTTAAAGTACTCATTTGCAGTTGAATGTGTTATGTCTTGTCACCTTGTAACTGGAGAAGTCCAAAAAGTGCTGTTTAGAGCTGAAAACTCTAGTTTGACACATATGAATGAAAATCTGATTTTTGTTGTCAAAATGCACTCAAAAGTGAAGAAAGTGTTATTTATTGTCACCTTGTAACTTGAAAAGTCCAAACAGTGCTATTTGGAGCTGAAAACACGTTTTTCACACATATGAATGAAAAACTTTTTTTTGTGGCCAGAATGCATTCAAAAGTCAAAGTTCTCATTTGCAGTTGAAGAATGTGTTGTTTCTTGTCATCTAGAAAGTGGAGAAGTCCAAACAGTGCTATTAGGAGCTGAAAACGCATTTTTGACACTTTTGAATGAAAAACTGATTTTTGTGCACAAAATGCACTCAAAAGTCAAAGTTCTCATTTGCAGTTGAAGAATGTGTTATATCTTGTCACCTTGTAATTGGAGAAGTCCAAAACAGTGCTATTTGGAGCTGAAAACGCGTTTTTGACACATATGAATGAAAAACTGTTTTTTGTGGCAAAAATGCATTCAAAAGTCAAAGTTCTCATTTGCAGTTGAAGAAAGTGTTATTTATTGTCACCTTGTAACTTAAAAAGTCCAAACAGTGCTATTTGGAGCTGAAAACGCGTTTTTCACACATATGAATGAAAAACTTTTTTTTGTGGCCAACATGCATTCAAAAGTCAAAGTTCTCATTTGCAGTTGAAGAACGTGTTGTTTCTTGTCATCTAGTAAGTGGAGACGTCCAAACAGTGCTATTTGGAGCTGAAAACGCTTTTTTGACACTTTTGAATGAAAACTGTTTTTTTGTGGCCAAAATGCACTCAAAAGTCAAAGTTTTCCTTTGCAGTTGAAGAACGTGTTGTTTCTTGTCACATTGTAAGTCCAAACAGTGCTGATTAGAGCTGAAAAAGCTTTTTTGACACTTTTGAATAAATAACTGATTTATATGTACAAAATGCACTCTAAAGTGAAGAAAGTGTTATTTGTTGTCACCTTATAAGTGGAAAAGTCCAAACAGTGCTGTTTAGAGCTGAAAACGCGTTTTTGCAACTTTTGAATGAAAAACTGTTTTTTGTGGCACAAATGCACTCAAAAGTCAAAGTTCTCATTTGCAGTTGAAGAATGTGTTGTTTCTTGTCATCTAGTAAGTGGAGAAGTCCAAACAGTGCTATTTGGAGCCGAAAACGCTTTTTTGACACTTTTGAAAGAAAAACTGTTTTTTTGTGGCCAAAATGCACTCAAAAGTCAAAGTTCTCATTTGCAGTTGAAGAACGTGTTGTTTCTTGTCATCTAGTAAGTGGAGAAGTCCAAACAGTGCTGATTAGAGCTGAAAAAGCTTTTTTGACACTTTTGAATAAATAACTGATTTATATGTACAAAATGCACTCTAAAGTGAAGAAAGTGTTATTTGTTGTCACCTTATAAGTGGAGAAGTCCAAACAGTGCTGTTTAGAGCTGAAAACGCGTTTTTGCAACTTTTGAATGAAAAACTGTTTTTTGTGGCACAAATGCACTCAAAAGTCAAAGTTCTCATTTGCAGTTGAAGAATGTGTTATATCTTGTCACCTTGTTACTGGAGAAGTCCAAACAGTGCTATTTGGAGCTGAAAACGCTTTTTTGACACTTTTGAATGAAAAACTGTTTTTTGTGGCCAAAATGCACTCAAAAGTCAAAGTTCTCCTTGCAGTTGAAGAACTCGTTGTTTCTTGTCATCTAGTAAGTGGGGAAGTCCAAACAGTGCTATTTCGAGCCGAAAACGCTTTTTGGGCAGTTATGAATGAAAGACTGATTTTTGTGGTCAAAATGCACTCAAAAGTGAAGAAAGTGTTATTTCTTGTCACCTTGTTACTGGAGAAGTCCAAACAGTGCTGTTTTGAGCTTAAAATGCGTTTTTGAAACTTCTGAATGAAAAACTGTTTTTTGTGGCCAAAATGCATTCAAAAGTCAAAGTTCTCATTTGCAGTTGAAGAACGTGTTGTTTCTTGTCATTTAGTAAGTGGAGAAGTCCAAACAGTGCTATTTGGAGCTGAAAACGCTTTTTTGACACTTTTGAATGAAAACTGTTTTTTTGTGGCCAAAATGCACTCAAAAGTCAAAGTTTTCCTTTGCAGTTGAAGAACGTGTTGTTTCTCGTCACATTGTAAGTCCAAACAGTGCTGATTAGAGCTGAAAAAGCTTTTTTGACACTTTTGAATAAATAACTGATTTATATGTACAAAATGCACTCTAAAGTGAAGAAAGTGTTATTTGTTGTCACCTTATAAGTGGATAAGTCCAAACAGTGCTGTTTAGAGCTGAAAACGCGTTTTTGCAACTTTTGAATGAAAAACTGTTTTTTGTGGCACAAATGCACTCAAAAGTCAAAGTTCTCATTTGCAGTTGAAGAATGTGTTATATCTTGTCACCTTGTAACTAGAGAAGTCCAAAACAGTGCTATTTGGAGCTGAAAACGCGTTTTTGCAACTTTTGAATGAAAAACTGTTTTTTGTGGCAAAAATGCACTCAAAAGTCAAAGTTCTCATTTGCAGTTGAAGAATGTGTTATATCTTGTCACCTTGTAACTGGAGAAGTCCAAAAAGTGCTGTTTAGAGCTGAAAACTCTATTTTGACACATATGAATGAAAAACTGTTTTTTGTGGCCAAAATGCATTCAAAAGTCAAAGTTCTCATTTGCAGTTGAAGAACGTGTTGTTTCAAGTCATCTAGTAAGTGGAGAAGTCCAAACAGTGCTATTTGGAGCTGAAAACGCTTTTTTGACACTTTTGAATGAAAAACTGTTTTTTGTGGCAAAAATGCACTCAAAAGTCAAAGTTCTCATTTGCAGTTGAAGAATGTGTTATATCTTGTCACCTTGTAACTGGAGAAGTCCAAAAAGTGCTGTTTAGAGCTGAAAACTCTACTTTGACACATATGAATGAAAAACTGATTTTTGTGGTCAAAATGCACTCAAAAGTGAAGAAAGTGTTATTTATTGTCACCTTGTAACTTGAAAAGTCCAAACAGTGCTATTTGGAGCTGAAAACGCGTTTTTGACACATATGAATAAAAAACTGTTTTTTGTGGCCAAAATGCATTCAAAAGTCAAAGTTCTCATTTGCAGTTGAAGAACGTGTTGGTTCTTGTCATCTAGTAATGGAGAAGTCCAAACAGTGCTATTTGGAGCTGAAAACGCTTTTTTGACACTTTTGAATGAAAATTGTTTTTTTGTGGCCAAAATGCACTCAAAAGTCAAAGTTCTCATTTGCAGTTGAAGAATGTGTTATATCTTGTCACCTTGTAACTAGAGAAGTCCAAACAGTGCTATTTGGAGCTGAAAACGCGTTTTTGACACATATGAATGAAAAACTGTTTTTTGTGGCAAAAATGCACTCAAAAGTCAAAGTTCTCATTTGCAGTTGAAGAATGTGTTGTTTCTTGTCACCTTGTAACTGGAGAAGTCCAAAAAGTGCTGTTTAGAGCTGAAAACTCTAGTTTGACACATATGAATGAAAATCTGATTTTTGTGGTCAAAATGTACTCAAAAGTGAAGAAAGTGTTATTTATTGTCACCTTGTAACTTGAAAAGTCCAAACAGTGCTATTTGGAGCTGAAAACACGTTTTTCACACATATGAATGAAAAACTTTATTTTGTGGCCAGAATGCATTCAAAAGTCAAAGTTCTCATTTGCAGTTGAAGAACGTGTTGTTTCTTGTCATCTAGAAAGTGGAGAAGTCCAAACAGTGCTATTTGGAGCTGAAAACGCATTTTTGACACTTTTGAATAAAAAACTGATTTTTGTGCACAAAATGCACTCAAAAGTCAAAGTTCTCATTTGCAGTTGAAGAATGTGTTATATCTTGTCACCTTGTAATTGGAGAAGTCCAAAACAGTGCTATTTGGAGCTGAAAACGCGTTTTTGACACATATGAATGAAAAACTGTTTTTTGTGGCAAAAATGCATTCAAAAGTCAAAGTTCTCATTTGCAGTTGAAGAAAGTGTTATTTATTGTCACCTTGTAACTTGAAAAGTCCAAACAGTGCTATTTGGAGCTGAAAACACGTTTTTCACACATATGAATGAAAAAATTTTTTTTGTGGCCAAAATGCATTCAAAAGTCAAAGTACTCATTTGCAGTTGAAGAATGTGTTATATCTTGTCACCTTGTAACTGGAGAAGTCCAAAAAGTGCTGTTTAGAGCTGAAAACTCTACTTTGACACATATGAATGAAAAACTGATTTTTGTGGTCAAAATGCATTCAAAAGTCAAAGTTCTCATTTTGTAGTTGAAGAACGTGTTGTTTCTTGTCATCTAGTAAGTGGAGAAGTCCAAACAGTGCTATTTGGAGCTGAAAACGCTTTTTTGACACTTTTGAATGAAAACTGTTTTTTTGTGCCCAAAATGCATTCAAAAGTCAAAGTACTCATTTGCAGTTGAAGAATGTGTTATATCTTGTCACCTTGTAACTGGATAAGTCCAAAAAGTGCTGTTTAGAGCTGAAAACTCTACTTTGACACATATGAATGAAAAACTGTTTTTTGTGGCCAAAATGCATTCAAAAGTCAAAGTTCTCATTTGCAGTTGAAGAACGTGTTGTTTCTTGTCATCTAGTAAGTGGAGAAGTCCAAACAGTGCTATTTGGAGCTGATAACGCTTTTTTGACACTTTTGAATGAAAACTGTTTTTTTGTGCCCAAAATGCATTCAAAAGTCAAAGTACTCATTTGCAGTTGAAGAATGTGTTATATCTTGTCACCTTGTAACTGGAGAAGTCCAAAAAGTGCTGTTTAGAGCTGAAAACTCTACTTTGACACATATGAATGAAAAACTGATTTTTGTGGTCAAAATGCACTCAAAAGTGAAGAAAGTGTTATTTATTGTCACCTTGTAACTTGAAAAGTCCAAACAGTGCTATTTGGAGCTGAAAATGCGTTTTTGACACATATGAATGAAAAACTGTTTTTTGTGGCCAACATGCATTCAAAAGTCAAAGTTCTCATTTGCAGTTGAAGAACGTGTTGTTTCTTGTCATCTAGTAAGTGGAGAAATCCAAACAGTGCTATTTGGAGCCGAAAACACTTTTTTGGCAGTTATGAATAAAAGACTGATTTTTGTGGTCAAAATGCACTAAAAGTGAAGAAAGTGTTATTTTTTGTCACTTTGTAACTGGAGAAGTCTAAACAGTGCTATTTGGAGCTGAAAACGCGTTTTTGACACATATGAATGAAAAACTGTTTTTTGTGGCCAAAATGCATTCAAAAGTCAAAGTTCTCATTTTGTAGTTGAAGAACGTGTTGTTTCTTGTCATCTAGTAAGTGGAGAAGTCCAAACAGTGCTATTTGGAGCTGAAAACGCTTTTTTGCAACTTTTGAATGAAAACTGTTTTTTTGTGGCCAAAATGCACTCAAAAGTCAAAGTTTTCCTTTGCAGTTGAAGAACGTGTTGTTTCTTGTCACATTATAAGTCCAAAAAGTGCTGATTAGAGCTGAAAACGCGTTTTTGCAACTTTTGAATGAAAAACTGTTTTTTGTCGCACAAATGCACTCAAAAGTCAAAGTTCTCATTTGCAGTTGAAGAATGTGTTGTTTCTTGTCATCTAGTAAGTGGAGAAGTCCAAACAGTGCTATTTGGAGCCGAAAACGCTTTTTTGACACTTTTGAATGAAAAACAGTTTTTTGTGGCCAAAATGCACTCAAAAGTCAAAGTTCTCATTTGCAGTTGAAGAACGTGTAGTTTCTTGTCATCTAGTAAGTGGAGAAGTCCAAACAGTGCTATTTGGAGCTGAAAACGCTTTTTTGACACTTTTGAATGAAAACTGTTTTTTTGTGCCCAAAATGCATTCAAAAGTCAAAGTACTCATTTGCAGTTGAAGAATGTGTTATATCTTGTCACCTTGTAACTGGATAAGTCCAAAAAGTGCTGTTTAGAGCTGAAAACTCTACTTTGACACATATGAATGAAAAACTGTTTTTTGTGGCCAAAATGCATTCAAAAGTCAAAGTTCTCATTTGCAGTTGAAGAACGTGTTGTTTCTTGTCATCTAGTAAGTGGAGAAGTCCAAACAGTGCTATTTGGAGCTGAAAACGCTTTTTTGACACTTTTGAATGAAAACTGTTTTTTTGTGCCCAAAATGCATTCAAAAGTCAAAGTACTCATTTGCAGTTGAAGAATGTGTTATATCTTGTCACCTTGTAACTGGAGAAGTCCAAAAAGTGCTGTTTAGAGCTGAAAACTCTACTTTGACACATATGAATGAAAAACTGATTTTTGTGGTCAAAATGCACTCAAAAGTGAAGAAAGTGTTATTTATTGTCACCTTGTAACTTGAAAAGTCCAAACAGTGCTATTTGGAGCTGAAAATGCGTTTTTGACACATATGAATGAAAAACTGTTTTTTGTGGCCAACATGCATTCAAAAGTCAAAGTTCTCATTTGCACTTGAAGAACGTGTTGTTTCTTGTCATCTAGTAAGTGGAGAAGTCCAAACAGTGCTATTTGGAGCTGAAAACGCTTTTTTGCAACTTTTGAATGAAAACTGTTTTTTTGTGGCCAAAATGCACTCAAAAGTCAAAGTTTTCCTTTGCAGTTGAAGAACGTGTTGTTTCTTGTCACATTATAAGTCCAAAAAGTGCTGATTAGAGCTGAAAACGCGTTTTTGCAACTTTTGAATGAAAAACTGTTTTTTGTGGCACAAATGCACTCAAAAGTCAAAGTTCTCATTTGCAGTTGAAGAATGTGTTGTTTCTTGTCATCTAGTAAGTGGAGAAGTCCAAACAGTGCTATTTGGAGCCGAAAACGCTTTTTTGACACTTTTGAATGAAAAACAGTTTTTTGTGGCCAAAATGCACTCAAAAGTCAAAGTTCTCATTTGCAGTTGAAGAACGTGTAGTTTCTTGTCATCTAGTAAGTGGAGAAGTCCAAACAGTGCTATTTGGAGCCGAAAACGCTTTTTTGGAAGTTATGAATGAAAGACTGATTTTTGTGGTCAAAATGCACTAAAAGTGAAGAAAGTGTTATTTTCTGTCACTTTGTAACTGGAGAAGTCTAAACAGTGCTATTTGGAGCTGAAAACGCGTTTTTGACACATATGAATGAAAAACTGTTTTTTGTGGCCAAAATGCATTCAAAGGTCAAAGTTCTCATTTTGTAGTTGAAGAACGTGTTGTTTCTTGTCATCTAGTAAGTGGAGAAGTCCAAACAGTGCTATTTGGAGCTGAAAACGCTTTTTTGACACTTTTGAATGAAAACTGTTTTTTTGTGGCCAAAATGCATTCAAAAGTCAAAGTACTCATTTGCAGTTGAAGAATGTGTTATATCTTGTCACCTTGTAACTGGAGAAGTCCAAAAAGTGCTGTTTAGAGCTGAAAACTCTACTTTGACACATATGAATGAAAAACTGATTTTTGTGGTCAAAATGCACTCAAAAGTGAAGAAAGTGTTATTTATTGTCACCTTGTAACTTGAAAAGTCCAAACAGTGCTATTTGGAGCTGAAAATGCGTTTTTGACACATATGAATGAAAAACTTTTTTGTGGCCAACATGCATTCAAAAGTCAAAGTTCTCATTTGCAGTTGAAGAACGTGTTGTTTCTTGTCATCTAGTAAGTGGAGAAATCCAAACAGTGCTATTTGGAGCCGAAAACACTTTTTTGGCAGTTATGAATGAAAGACTGATTTTTGTGGTCAAAATGCACTAAAAGTGAAGAAAGTGTTATTTTTTGTCACTTTGTAACTGGAGAAGTCTAAACAGTGCTATTTGGAGCTGAAAACGCGTTTTTGACACATATGAATGAAAAACTGTTTTTTGTGGCCAAAATGCATTCAAAAGTCAAAGTTCTCATTTTGTAGTTGAAGAACGTGTTGTTTCTTGTCATCTAGTAAGTGGAGAAGTCCAAACAGTGCTATTTGGAGCTGAAAACGCTTTTTTGACACTTTTGAATGAAAACTGTTTTTTTGTGCCCAAAATGCATTCAAAAGTCAAAGTACTCATTTGCAGTTGAAGAATGTGTTATATCTTGTCACCTTGTAACTGGATAAGTCCAAAAAGTGCTGTTTAGAGCTGAAAACTCTACTTTGACACATATGAATGAAAAACTGTTTTTTGTGGCCAAAATGCATTCAAAAGTCAAAGTTCTCATTTGCAGTTGAAGAACGTGTTGTTTCTTGTCATCTAGTAAGTGGAGAAGTCCAAACAGTGCTATTTGGAGCTGAAAACGCTTTTTTGACACTTTTGAATGAAAACTGTTTTTTTGTGGCCAAAATGCATTCAAAAGTCAAAGTACTCATTTGTATCAGATGCAGCTCAGGCGGACACAATGGTGGAGTCAGGGAGTGGCAGAATCAGAGTCTTTAATATAAGTCCAGGAGGCCATCCAAAAGACGACTGAATCAGGAACAAATTGCTCTATGAACTCTGGAGAGATTAAGGCTGGATTGCTCACAGGGAAAGAAAGACAATCTGGCACTGGCTTGAGAAAAGAGCACTGCTTATATAGGGAAGACAATGAGGCACAGGTGGAGCACATTAGGGAGGAAGCAGATCACACAGCAGGAACTGGAAATGAAGACAGAAAAGACAGCCTTCAAAATAAAACAGGAAGTGACAGCCAGAGGGCTAACTAATCCTGACAGTACCCCCCCCTCCCATGGCCGACCCCGTGCGGCCCAGACCCGTGAGAGGCGTGGAAATCCCGGATGAGCCGGGGGTCCATGATATGGCGGGAGGGAACCCAGGACCGTTCCTCAGGCCCATAGCCCTCCCAGTCCACCAAGTACTGGCAACCTCGGCCCCGACGCCGTACCGCCAGCAGGCGGCGGACAGTATATACAGGGCCTCCATCAAGTATCCTGGGGGGCGGAGGTGGTGCAGAGGGTGGAACCAGGGGGCTTTCCTTTACCGGTTTGATGCGGCTAACATGGAAGGTGGGATGAATCCGAGAAGACCTGGGTAAGCGGAGTCTGACAGCAGAGCGATTAATTATCTTCGATACTGGAAATGGTCCAATAAATCTCGGAGCCAGCTTACGACACTGCACTTTCAGCGGGAGGTCCCGGGATGAAAGCCACACCTTCTGCCCAGGCGAGTAAACCGGAGCCGGACGACGGCGGCGGTCTGCAGACTTTTTGTATGAGTGTGACGATTTCAACAGGGCTGCCCTCGCTCTGATCCACATGCCTTTACAACGACGCACCATAGCTGCCGCTGAAGGAACCGCAACCTCCTTTTCCAAGCTCTGAAACAGAGGAGGTTGGTAACCAAAAACCACCTGAAAGGGCGTCAGGCCAGTGGAGGCAGAGGGTAACGTGTTGTGGGCGTATTCCACCCAGGGAAGAGATCTGGACCAGGACGAGGGATTCTGCCCAGACAAGCATCGCAGTCCCGTTTCCAGATCCTGATTCACTCGCTCTGTCTGGCCATTGCTTTGGGGGTGGTAACCTGAGGTCAGGTTCGGCTCAGCACCTATCAGGACACAAAACGCCCTCCAGAATTGGGCAACAAATTGTGGGCCCCGGTCAGACAGAATGCTCTGAGGAAATCCAAAGTCTTTAAACAGATGGGTGGTGAGGAGTTCAGCAGTCTGTTTGGCAGTTGGAAGCTTGGGCAGGGCAAAAAATTTGGTCATTTTGGAGAATCTGTCAACCACTGTAAGAACCACAGTGTTACCTTGAGATTCAGGTAATCCGGTGACAAAATCCACAGAGATCTCTGACCAGGGACGCTGAGGAATAGGCAGGGGTTGAAGGAGTCCAGCTGGAGGGGCATTTGAGGATTTCTGTTGGGCACAGACAGAACATGCAGACACAAACTCGGACACATCTTTTTTCATATCTGGCCACCAGAACCTCTCTGTTACACGAAACAAGGTCCGTTTCACCCCTGGGTGACACGATAACAGGGAGGAGTGCCCCCACTGTAGTACTTCACTTCTCAACTCCGGAGGAACAAACAGCCGATTAGGGGGCAATGCTGCAGGACTGGCGATGGATCTGTTGGCAGACCTTACTTTGGATTCAATGCTCCATGTGAATGCTCCCAGAACTCTTTCAGGAGCCAAGATGACGGACTCATCCACAGGCAGGTCAGCAGAGGAATACATCCGCGACAGAGAATCCGGTTTTATGTTTTTGGATCCAGGTCTGTATGAAAGTATATAGTTGAATCTGGAGAAAAAGAAAGCCCACCTTGCTTGCCGGGGATTCAGACGTTTAGCTGTCCTTATGAATTCCAAATTCTTGTGATCGGTCCAGATAAGAACCGGATGGACTGCGCCCTCTAGCCAGTGCCTCCATTCTTCCAGTGCGACTTTGACTGCCAAGAGTTCGCGGTCCCCCACAGCATAGTTCCTTTCTGCAGAAGACAGCTTGCGAGAAAGGAAAGCACAAGGGTGAATTTTTCCGTCCTCACCCGACCTCTGGGAGAGGACAGCTCCTACACCAATATCGGAGGCATCCACTTCCACGATGAACTGTTTAGCTGGGTCCGGCAAGGTGAGGACGGGAGCTGTAGTGAAGGATGACTTTAAACGTTGGAAGGCGGCGTCAGCCGATGCAGACCACTGGAAAGTAGTTTTAGAAGAGGTTAGCGCATGAAGGGGAGCAGCCACCGAGCTAAAACCCTTGATGAACTTCCTATAAAAGTTTGCAAAGCCCAAGAATCGTTGGAGATCTTTCCTGGTGGTAGGGGTGGGCCACTTCAGCACACTATCCACCTTGGATGGGTCCATGGTCAGAGACCCCTGAGAAATGATGTAACCCAAGAAACTGACCTGGTCCTTATGGAACTCACACTTTTCCGCCTTCACATAGAGGTTGTTGTCAAGTAGTCGTGTGAGGACTTCTCTTACTGTGGAGACGTGTTCGTCCAGGCTGGGGGAAAAAACCAAGATATCGTCCAGATACACAAAAACCTTTTTATTCAACAGATCCCGGAGAACATCATTCACTAGAGATTGAAATACGGCGGGGGCATTTGTGAGGCCAAACGGCATGACCAGGTACTCATAATGTCCGATGGGGGTGTTGAAGGCCGTCTTCCACTCATCCCCCTCCCGTATTCTGATCAGGTGATAGGCATTCCGCAGGTCAAGTTTTGTGAATATTTTAGCACCCTGCAGAATGTCAAAGGCAGAGGAGACAAGGGGAAGAGGGTACCTGTTTTTGATGGTTATGTCATTTAGTTGAGTGTAATCTATACAAGGTCTCAGGGTCTTGTCCTTTTTCTCAACAAAAAAGAATCCTGCACCAGCAGGGGAAGAGGACGGCCGGATCAGCCCCGCCCGTAGCGAGGTCTTGATGTATTCTTCCATGGCAAGACGCTCAGGGATTGACAGGGAGAACAGCCGGCCTTTAGGAATGGGTGCCCCTGGGAGGAGGTCAATGGCGCAATC
Source organism: Oryzias latipes (assembly GCF_053564925.1). Classification (NCBI taxonomy): domain Eukaryota; kingdom Metazoa; phylum Chordata; class Actinopteri; order Beloniformes; family Adrianichthyidae; genus Oryzias; species Oryzias latipes. The sequence goes on from NC_136244.1 coordinate 10,017,467, forward strand.
ACCGTCTCTGTGGGGAGGTAAAGAGGTGGCATAACATTTATTAAACACATCCTTTAAGTCATGGTAGCACCGAGGAACGCCTTCCAGGTCTGGAGTGTCGTCAGGATTTAGGTTAGGGGACACAGGAAAACAGTCATTAAAGCAGCTTTTCCCCCAGGACTTCACAGTTCCCATGGACCAGTCTATGTGAGGGTTGTGCCCGAGAAGCCACGGGAACCCTAATATCAGAGGATGAGCTGCTGAGCGAAACAGGTGAAAGGTTATCAGTTCTGAATGTCCGTCAGGAAATGACAGAGTCACGGGAGGGGTCTTGTGCGTGATGTAGCAAAGCAATCTGCCGTCCAGTGCAGTGGCTGTGAGAGGTACTGACATCTCAACTTCCTTTATGTGTAGTTTGGAAGCTAGCTCATAGCTCATCAAGTTGGTGTCTGCTCCGGAATCTAGCAGCGCACCCTGAGCGGATGTGGAGGTGTCAGTGGTGAGCGTGACCTGCGTTAATTGTCTGGGTACAGAGATCCTGGACTGGGTTGCACTCACCATGACGGAGGAGGTGTTGGTGGAAACAGCTCCCCTGATAGGGCAGTTGGCGATCAGGTGTCCCAGCTGAGCACAGTAGAGGCAGCGACCCTCGCTGAAACGCCGTTGGCGTTCTGCTGGAGTTAGGCGGGTGTGACCCACTTGCATGGGTTCAACAGCATCAGGAGGTGGAACAGCCCCTGAGCATGATGGTTGAAGTTCAGGGGCGTAGGGCAAACTTGGAGGTCTGGAGAGAGGGGCAGATAATCTCCCACGTTGACGCTCTTGTAAACGTTGATCTATTCTGGACGCCAGCGAAACCAGAGCATCCAGCTCTGGGGGGAGGTCGAGAGGAGCGAGATGGTCCTTTAAACGCTCCGACAATCCGGTGTAGAAGGCATCCACTAGCGCCGGCTGGTTCCATCCACTATCAGCAGATAGGGTTCTGAACTCAATGGCATAATCCATTACTGATCTTCTACCTTGTTTTATGTTCACAAGAGCTTTGGCAGCCTCTCTTCCAGGGACAGCTGAATGGAAAATCTGTCTGAAGGTCTCTAGGAATAAAGGCAGCGAGTTGCACACAGCGCTGCGCCGGCTCCATTCCGATGTGGCCCACGCCTTGGCTCGTCCGGACAGGTAGGATACGATGTAGGCGATTTTGGCTCTGTCTGAAGGAAAAGCGTGGGACTGGAACTCAAAATGGAGCTCACACTGCGTGAGAAAAGAGCGACAGTCTCCTGAGTCCCCGGAAAAGCGCTCTGGACTGGATAGTCTGACAGGGCGGGGCTCGGAAGGTCCAGGGGGCGTAGTAGCTGTCTCAGAGGGAGCAGAGGGAGTCACAGAGGAAGAACACTCCGAAACGGTCCGATTCTGGAGCGCCGTGGTTACGTCAGAGAGCTGCGTTGAGAGTGATGACATGGCAGTGGCAAAATCATGGCGAAGCTGTGCGAGCTGTTGGTCCTGCTGGGTTATTCTCTGACCTTGTGTTCCAAGCGCTGCAAGGAGACGTTCTGACTCCGATGTATCCATGTTTTGGCCAGATTGTACTATCAGATGCAGCTCAGGCGGACACAATGGTGGAGTCAGGGAGTGGCAGAATCAGAGTCTTTAATATAAGTCCAGGAGGCCATCCAAAAGACGACTGAATCAGGAACAAATTGCTCTATGAACTCTGGAGAGATTAAGGCTGGATTGCTCACAGGGAAAGAAAGACAATCTGGCACTGGCTTGAGAAAAGAGCACTGCTTATATAGGGAAGACAATGAGGCACAGGTGGAGCACATTAGGGAGGAAGCAGATCACACAGCAGGAACTGGAAATGAAGACAGAAAAGACAGCCTTCAAAATAAAACAGGAAGTGACAGCCAGAGGGCTAACTAATCCTGACAATTTGCAGTTGAAGAATGTGTTATATCTTGTCACCTTGTAACTGGAGAAGTCCAAAAAGTGCTGTTTAGAGCTGAAAACTCTACTTTGACACATATGAATGAAAAACTGATTTTTGTGGTCAAAATGCACTCAAAAGTGAAGAAAGTGTTATTTATTGTCACCTTGTAACTTGAAAAGTCCAAACAGTGCTATTTGGAGCTGAAAATGCGTTTTTGACACATATGAATGAAAAACTGTTTTTTGTGGCCAACATGCATTCAAAAGTCAAAGTTCTCATTTGCAGTTGAAGAACGTGTTGTTTCTTGTCATCTAGTAAGTGGAGAAATCCAAACAGTGCTTTTTGGAGCCGAAAACACTTTTTTGGCAGTTATGAATGAAAGACTGATTTTTGTGGTCAAAATGCACTAAAAGTGAAGAAAGTGTTATTTTTTGTCACTTTGTAACTGGAGAAGTCTAAACAGTGCTATTTGGAGCTGAAAACGCGTTTTTGACACATATGAATGAAAAACTGTTTTTTGTGGCCAAAATGCATTCAAAAGTCAAAGTTCTCATTTTGTAGTTGAAGAACGTGTTGTTTCTTGTCATCTAGTAAGTGGAGAAGTCCAAACAGTGCTATTTGGAGCTGAAAACGCTTTTTTGACACTTTTGAATGAAAACTGTTTTTTTGTGCCCAAAATGCATTCAAAAGTCAAAGTACTCATTTGCAGTTGAAGAATGTGTTATATCTTGTCACCTTGTAACTGGATAAGTCCAAAAAGTGCTGTTTAGAGCTGAAAACTCTACTTTGACACATATGAATGAAAAACTGTTTTTTGTGGCCAAAATGCATTCAAAAGTCAAAGTTCTCATTTGCAGTTGAAGAACGTGTTGTTTCTTGTCATCTAGTAAGTGGAGAAGTCCAAACAGTGCTATTTGGAGCTGAAAACGCTTTTTTGACACTTTTGAATGAAAACTGTTTTTTTGTGGCCAAAATGCATTCAAAAGTCAAAGTACTCATTTGCAGTTGAAGAATGTGTTATATCTTGTCACCTTGTAACTGGAGAAGTCCAAAAAGTGCTGTTTAGAGCTGAAAACTCTACTTTGACACATATGAATGAAAAACTGATTTTTGTGGTCAAAATGCACTCAAAAGTGAAGAAAGTGTTATTTATTGTCACCTTGTAACTTGAAAAGTCCAAACAGTGCTATTTGGAGCTGAAAATGCGTTTTTGACACATATGAATGAAAAACTGTTTTTTGTGGCCAACATGCATTCAAAAGTCAAAGTTCTCATTTGCACTTGAAGAACGTGTTGTTTCTTGTCATCTAGTAAGTGGAGAAGTCCAAACAGTGCTATTTGGAGCTGAAAACGCTTTTTTGCAACTTTTGAATGAAAACTGTTTTTTTGTGGCCAAAATGCACTCAAAAGTCAAAGTTTTCCTTTGCAGTTGAAGAACGTGTTGTTTCTTGTCACATTGTAAGTCCAAAAAGTGCTGATTAGAGCTGAAAACGCGTTTTTGCAACTTTTGAATGAAAAACTGTTTTTTGTGGCACAAATGCACTCAAAAGTCAAAGTTCTCATTTGCAGTTGAAGAATGTGTTGTTTCTTGTCATCTAGTAAGTGGAGAAGTCCAAACAGTGCTATTTGGAGCCGAAAACGCTTTTTTGACACTTTTGAATGAAAAACTGTTTTTTGTGGCCAAAATGCACTCAAAAGTCAAAGTTCTCCTTTGCAGTTGAAGAACGTGTAGTTTCTTGTCATCTAGTAAGTGGAGAAGTCCAAACAGTGCTATTTGGAGCCGAAAACGCTTTTTTGGAAGTTATGAATGAAAGACTGATTTTTGTGGTCAAAATGCACTAAAAGTGAAGAAAGTGTTATTTTTTGTCACTTTGTAACTGGAGAAGTCTAAACAGTGCTATTTGGAGCTGAAAACGCGTTTTTGACACATATGAATGAAAAACTGTTTTTTGTGGCCAAAATGCATTCAAAAGTCAAAGTTCTCATTTTGTAGTTGAAGAACGTGTTGTTTCTTGTCATCTAGTAAGTGGAGAAGTCCAAACAGTGCTATTTGGAGCTGAAAACGCTTTTTTGACACTTTTGAATGAAAACTGTTTTTTTGTGGCCAAAATGCATTCAAAAGTCAAAGTACTCATTTGCAGTTGAAGAATGTGTTATATCTTGTCACCTTGTAACTGGATAAGTCCAAAAAGTGCTGTTTAGAGCTGAAAACTCTACTTTGACACATATGAATGAAAAACTGTTTTTTTTGGCCAAAATGCATTCAAAAGTCAAAGTTCTCATTTGCAGTTGAAGAACGTGTTGTTTCTTGTCATCTAGTAAGTGGAGAAGTCCAAACAGTGCTATTTGGAGCTGAAAACGCTTTTTTGACACTTTTGAATGAAAACTGTTTTTTTTTGGCCAAAATGCATTCAAAAGTCAAAGTACTCATTTGCAGTTGAAGAATGTGTTATATCTTGTCACCTTGTAACTGGAGAAGTCCAAAAAGTGCTGTTTAGAGCTGAAAACTCTACTTTGACACATATGAATGAAAAACTGATTTTTGTGGTCAAAATGCACTCAAAAGTGAAGAAAGTGTTATTTATTGTCACCTTGTAACTTGAAAAGTCCAAACAGTGCTATTTGGAGCTGAAAACGCGTTTTTGACACATATGAATAAAAAACTGTTTTTTGTGGCCAAAATGCATTCAAAAGTCAAAGTTCTCATTTGCAGTTGAAGAACGTGTTGTTTCTTGTCATCTAGTAAGTGGAGAAGTCCAAACAGTGCTATTTGGAGCTGAAAACGCTTTTTTGACACTTTTGAATGAAAACTGTTTTTTTGTGGCCAAAATGCACTCAAAAGTCAAAGTTCTCATTTGCAGTTGAAGAATGTGTTATATCTTGTCACCTTGTAACTAGAGAAGTCCAAAACAGTGCTATTTGGAGCTGAAAACGCGTTTTTGCAACTTTTGAATGAAAAACTGTTTTTTGTGGCAAAAATGCACTCAAAAGTCAAAGTTCTCATTTGCAGTTGAAGAATGTGTTATATTTTGTCACCTTGTAACTGGAGAAGTCCAAAAAGTGCTGTTTAGAGCTGAAAACTCTACTTTGACACATATGAATGAAAAACTGTTTTTTGTGGCCAAAATGCATTCAAAAGTCAAAGTTCTCATTTGCAGTTGAAGAATGTGTTATATCTTGTCACCTTGTAACTGGAGAAGTCCAAAAAGTGCTGTTTAGAGCTGAAAACTCTACTTTGACACATATGAATGAAAAACTGTTTTTTGTGGCCAAAATGCATTCAAAAGTCAAAGTTCTCATTTGCAGTTGAAGAACGTGTTGTTTCTTGTCATCTAGTAAGTGGAGAAGTCCAAACAGTGCTATTTGGAGCTGAAAAAGCTTTTTTGACACTTTTGAATGAAAACTGTTTTTTTGTGGCCAAAATGCATTCAAAAGTCATAGTTCTCATTTGCAGTTGAAGAATGTGTTATATCTTGTCACCTTGTAACTGGAGAAGTCCAAAAAGTGCTGTTTAGAGCTGAAAACTCTACTTTGACACATATGAATGAAAAACTGATTTTTGTGGTCAAAACGCACTCACAAGTGAAGAAAGTGTTATTTATTGTCACCTTGTAACTTGAAAAGTCCAAACAGTGCTATTTGGAGCTGAAAACGCTTTTTTGACACTTTTGAATGAAAACTGTTTTTTTGTGGCCAAAATGCACTCAAAAGTCAAAGTTTTCCTTTGCAGTTGAAGAACGTGTTGTTTCTTGTCACATTGTAAGTCCAAAAAGTGCTGATTAGAGCTGAAAACGCGTTTTTGCAACTTTTGAATGAAAAACTGTTTTTTGTGGCACAAATGCAATCAAAAGTCAAAGTTCTCATTTGCAGTTGAAGAATGTGTTGTTTCTTGTCATCTAGTAAGTGGAGAAGTCCAAACAGTGCTATTTGGAGCTGAAAACGCTTTTTTGACACTTTTGAATGAAAACTGTTTTTTTGTGGCCAAAATGCACTCAAAAGTCAAAGTTTTCCTTTGCAGTCTAAGAACGTGTTGTTTCTTGTCACATTGTAAGTCCAAAAAGTGCTGATTAGAGCTGAAAACGCGTTTTTGCAACTTTTGAATGAAAAACTGTTTTTTGTGGCACAAATGCACTCAAAAGTCAAAGTTCTCATTTGCAGTTGAAGAATGTGTTGTTTCTTGTCATCTAGTAAGTGGAGAAGTCCAAACAGTGCTATTTGGAGCCGAAAACGCTTTTTTGACACTTTTGAATGAAAAACTGTTTTTTTTTGGCCAAAATGCACTCAAAAGTCAAAGTTTTCCTTTGCAGTTGAAGAACGTGTTGTTTCTTGTCACATTGTAAGTCCAAAAAGTGCTGATTAGAGCTGAAAACGCGTTTTTGCAACTTTTGAATGAAAAACTGTTTTTTGTGGCACAAATGCACTCAAAAGTCAAAGTTCTCATTTGCAGTTGAAGAATGTGTTGTTTCTTGTCATCTAGTAAGTGGAGAAATCCAAACAGTGCTATTTGGAGCCGAAAACGCTTTTTTGGCAGTTATGAATGAAAGACTGATTTTTGTGGTCAAAATGCACTAAAAGTGAAGAAAGTGTTATTTTTTTGTCACTTTGTAACTAGAGAAGTCTAAACAGTGCTATTTGGAGCTGAAAACGCGTTTTTGACACATATGAATGAAAAACTGTTTTTTGTGGCCAAAATGCATTCAAAAGTCAAAGTTCTCATTTGCAGTTGAAGAACGTGTTGTTTCTTGTCATCTAGTAAGTGGAGAAGTCCAAACAGTGCTATTTGGAGCTGAAAAAGCTTTTTTGACACTTTTGAATGAAAACTGTTTTTTTGTGGCCAAAATGCATTCAAAAGTCAAAGTACTCATTTGCAGTTGAAGAATGTGTTATATCTTGTCACCTTGTAACTGGAGAAGTCCAAAAAGTGCTGTTTAGAGCTGAAAACTCTACTTTGACACATATGAATGAAAAACTGTTTTTTGTGGCCAAAATGCATTCAAAAGTCAAAGTTCTCATTTGCAGTTGAAGAACGTGTTGTTTCTTGTCATCTAGTAAGTGGAGAAGTCCAAACAGTGCTATTTGGAGCTGAAAAAGCTTTTTTGACACTTTTGAATGAAAACTGTTTTTTTGTGGCCAAAATGCATTCAAAAGTCATAGTTCTCATTTGCAGTTGAAGAATGTGTTATATCTTGTCACCTTGTAACTGGAGAAGTCCAAAAAGTGCTGTTTAGAGCTGAAAACTCTACTTTGACACATATGAATGAAAAACTGATTTTTGTGGTCAAAACGCACTCAAAAGTGAAGAAAGTGTTATTTATTGTCACCTTGTAACTTGAAAAGTCCAAACAGTGCTATTTGGAGCTGAAAACGCGTTTTTGACACATATGAATGAAAAACTGTTTTTTGTGGTCAACATGCATTCAAAAGTCAAAGTTCTCATTTGCAGTTGAAGAACGTGTTGTTTCTTGTCATCTAGTAAGTGGAGAAGTCCAAACAGTGCTATTTGGAGCTGAAAACGCTTTTTTGACACTTTTGAATGAAAACTGTTTTTTTGTGGCCAAAATGCACTCAAAAGTCAAAGTTTTCCTTTGCAGTTGAAGAACGTGTTGTTTCTCGTCACATTGTAAGTCCAAAAAGTGCTGATTAGAGCTGAAAACGCGTTTTTGCAACTTTTGAATGAAAAACTGTTTTTTGTGGCACAAATGCAATCAAAAGTCAAAGTTCTCATTTGCAGTTGAAGAATGTGTTGTTTCTTGTCATCTAGTAAGTGGAGAAGTCCAAACAGTGCTATTTGGAGCTGAAAACGCTTTTTTGACACTTTTGAATGAAAACTGTTTTTTTGTGGCTAAAATGCACTCAAAAGTCAAAGTTTTCCTTTGCAGTTGAAGAACGTGTTGTTTCTTGTCACATTGTAAGTCCAAAAAGTGCTGATTAGAGCTGAAAACGCGTTTTTGCAACTTTTGAATGAAAAACTGTTTTTTGTGGCACAAATGCACTCAAAAGTCAAAGTTCTCATTTGCAGTTGAAGAATGTGTTGTTTCTTGTCATCTAGTAAGTGGAGAAGTCCAAACAGTGCTGTTTGGAGCCGAAAACGCTTTTTTGACACTTTTGAATGAAAAACTGTTTTTTTTTTGGCCAAAATGCACTCAAAAGTCAAAGTTTTCCTTTGCAGTTGAAGAACGTGTTGTTTCTTGTCACATTGTAAGTCCAAAAAGTGCTGATTAGAGCTGAAAACGCGTTTTTGCAACTTTTGAATGAAAAACTGTTTTTTGTGGCACAAATGCACTCAAAAGTCAAAGTTCTCATTTGCAGTTGAAGAATGTGTTGTTTCTTGTCATCTAGTAAGTGGAGAAATCCAAACAGTGCTATTTGGAGCCGAAAACGCTTTTTTGGCAGTTATGAATGAAAGACTGATTTTTGTGGTCAAAATGCACTAAAAGTGAAGAAAGTGTTATTTTTTGTCACTTTGTAACTGGAGAAGTCTAAACAGTGCTATTTGGAGCTGAAAACGCGTTTTTGACACATATGAATGAAAAACTGTTTTTTGTGGCCAAAATGCATTCAAAAGTCAAAGTTCTCATTTTGTAGTTGAAGAACGTGTTGTTTCTTGTCATCTAGTAAGTGGAGAAGTCCAAACAGTGCTATTTGGAGCTGAAAACGCTTTTTTGACACTTTTGAATGAAAACTGTTTTTTTGTGGCCAAAATGCATTCAAAAGTCAAAGTACTCATTTGCAGTTGAAGAATGTGTTATATCTTGTCACCTTGTAACTGGAGAAGTCCAAAAAGTGCTGTTTAGAGCTGAAAACTCTACTTTGACACATATGAATGAAAAACTGATTTTTGTGGTCAAAATGCACTCAAAAGTGAAGAAAGTGTTATTTATTGTCACCTTGTAACTTGAAAAGTCCAAACAGTGCTATTTGGAGCTGAAAATGCGTTTTTGACACATATGAATGAAAAACTGTTTTTTGTGGCCAACATGCATTCAAAAGTCAAAGTTCTCATTTGCAGTTGAAGAACGTGTTGTTTCTTGTCATCTAGTAAGTGGAGAAGTCCAAACAGTGCTATTTGGAGCTGAAAAAGCTTTTTTGCAACTTTTGAATGAAAAACTGTTTTTTGTGGCAAAAATGATCTCAAAAGTCAAAGTTCTCATTTGCAGTTGAAGAATTTGTTATATCTTGTCACCTTGTAACTAGAGAAGTCCAAAACAGTGCTATTTGGAGCTGAAAACGCGTTTTTGCAACTTTTGAATGAAAAACTGTTTTTTGTGGCAAAAATGCACTCAAAAGTCAAAGTTCTCATTTGCAGTTGAAGAATGTGTTATATTTTGTCACCTTGTAACTGGAGAAGTCCAAAAAGTGCTGTTTAGAGCTGAAAACTCTACTTTGACACATATGAATGAAAAACTGTTTTTTGTGGCCAAAATGCATTCAAAAGTCAAAGTACTCATTTGCAGTTGAAGAATGTGTTATATCTTGTCACCTTGTAACTGGAGAAGTCCAAAAAGTGCTGTTTAGAGCTGAAAACTCTACTTTGACACATATGAATGAAAAACTGTTTTTTGTGGCCAAAATGCATTCAAAAGTCAAAGTTCTCATTTGCAGTTGAAGAACGTGTTGTTTCTTGTCATCTAGTAAGTGGAGAAGTCCAAACAGTGCTATTTGGAGCTGAAAAAGCTTTTTTGACACTTTTGAATGAAAACTGTTTTTTTGTGGCCAAAATGCATTCAAAAGTCATAGTTCTCATTTGCAGTTGAAGAATGTGTTATATCTTGTCACCTTGTAACTGGAGAAGTCCAAAAAGTGCTGTTTAGAGCTGAAAACTCTACTTTGACACATATGAATGAAAAACTGATTTTTGTGGTCAAAACGCACTCAAAAGTGAAGAAAGTGTTATTTATTGTCACCTTGTAACTTGAAAAGTCCAAACAGTGCTATTTGGAGCTGAAAACGCGTTTTTGACACATATGAATGAAAAACTGTTTTTTGTGGTCAACATGCATTCAAAAGTCAAAGTTCTCATTTGCAGTTGAAGAACGTGTTGTTTCTTGTCATCTAGTAAGTGGAGAAGTCCAAACAGTGCTATTTGGAGCTGAAAACGCTTTTTTGACACTTTTGAATGAAAACTGTTTTTTTGTGGCCAAAATGCACTCAAAAGTCAAAGTTTTCCTTTGCAGTTGAAGAACGTGTTGTTTCTCGTCACATTGTAAGTCCAAAAAGTGCTGATTAGAGCTGAAAACGCGTTTTTGCAACTTTTGAATGAAAAACTGTTTTTTGTGGCACAAATGCAATCAAAAGTCAAAGTTCTCATTTGCAGTTGAAGAATGTGTTGTTTCTTGTCATCTAGTAAGTGGAGAAGTCCAAACAGTGCTATTTGGAGCTGAAAACGCTTTTTTGACACTTTTGAATGAAAACTGTTTTTTTGTGGCTAAAATGCACTCAAAAGTCAAAGTTTTCCTTTGCAGTTGAAGAACGTGTTGTTTCTTGTCACATTGTAAGTCCAAAAAGTGCTGATTAGAGCTGAAAACGCGTTTTTGCAACTTTTGAATGAAAAACTGTTTTTTGTGGCACAAATGCACTCAAAAGTCAAAGTTCTCATTTGCAGTTGAAGAATGTGTTGTTTCTTGTCATCTAGTAAGTGGAGAAGTCCAAACAGTGCTGTTTGGAGCCGAAAACGCTTTTTTGACACTTTTGAATGAAAAACTGTTTTTTTTTTGGCCAAAATGCACTCAAAAGTCAAAGTTTTCCTTTGCAGTTGAAGAACGTGTTGTTTCTTGTCACATTGTAAGTCCAAAAAGTGCTGATTAGAGCTGAAAACGCGTTTTTGCAACTTTTGAATGAAAAACTGTTTTTTGTGGCACAAATGCACTCAAAAGTCAAAGTTCTCATTTGCAGTTGAAGAATGTGTTGTTTCTTGTCATCTAGTAAGTGGAGAAATCCAAACAGTGCTATTTGGAGCCGAAAACGCTTTTTTGGCAGTTATGAATGAAAGACTGATTTTTGTGGTCAAAATGCACTAAAAGTGAAGAAAGTGTTATTTTTTGTCACTTTGTAACTGGAGAAGTCTAAACAGTGCTATTTGGAGCTGAAAACGCGTTTTTGACACATATGAATGAAAAACTGTTTTTTGTGGCCAAAATGCATTCAAAAGTCAAAGTTCTCATTTTGTAGTTGAAGAACGTGTTGTTTCTTGTCATCTAGTAAGTGGAGAAGTCCAAACAGTGCTATTTGGAGCTGAAAACGCTTTTTTGACACTTTTGAATGAAAACTGTTTTTTTGTGGCCAAAATGCATTCAAAAGTCAAAGTACTCATTTGCAGTTGAAGAATGTGTTATATCTTGTCACCTTGTAACTGGAGAAGTCCAAAAAGTGCTGTTTAGAGCTGAAAACTCTACTTTGACACATATGAATGAAAAACTGTTTTTTGTGGTCAAAATGCACTCAAAAGTGAAGAAAGTGTTATTTATTGTCACCTTGTAACTTGAAAAGTCCAAACAGTGCTATTTGGAGCTGAAAATGCGTTTTTGACACATATGAATGAAAAACTGTTTTTTGTGGCCAACATGCATTCAAAAGTCAAAGTTCTCATTTGCAGTTGAAGAACGTGTTGTTTCTTGTCATCTAGTAAGTGGAGAAGTCCAAACAGTGCTATTTGGAGCTGAAAAAGCTTTTTTGCAACTTTTGAATGAAAAACTGTTTTTTGTGGCAAAAATGATCTCAAAAGTCAAAGTTCTCATTTGCAGTTGAAGAATTTGTTATATCTTGTCACCTTGTAACTAGAGAAGTCCAAAACAGTGCTATTTGGAGCTGAAAACGCGTTTTTGCAACTTTTGAATGAAAAACTGTTTTTTGTGGCAAAAATGCACTCAAAAGTCAAAGTTCTCATTTGCAGTTGAAGAATGTGTTATATTTTGTCACCTTGTAACTGGAGAAGTCCAAAAAGTGCTGTTTAGAGCTGAAAACGCTTTTTTGACACTTTTGAATGAAAAACAGTTTTTTGTGGCCAAAATGCATTCAAAAGTCAAAGTTCTCATTTGCAGTTGAAGAACGTGTTGTTTCTTGTCATCTAGTAAGTGGAGAAGTCCAAACAGTGCTATTTGGAGCTGAAAAAGCTTTTTTGACACTTTTGAATGAAAACTGTTTTTTTGTGGCCAAAATGCATTCAAAAGTCATAGTACTCATTTGCAGTTGAAGAATGTGTTATATCTTGTCACCTTGTAACTGGAGAAGTCCAAAAAGTGCTGTTTAGAGCTGAAAACTCTACTTTGACACATATGAATGAAAAACTGATTTTTGTGGTCAAAATGCACTCAAAAGTGAAGAAAGTGTTATTTATTGTCACCTTGTAACTTGAAAAGTCCAAACAGTGCTATTTGGAGCTGAAAACGCGTTTTTGACACATATGAATGAAAAACTGTTTTTTGTGGTCAACATGCATTCAAAAGTCAAAGTTCTCATTTGCAGTTGAAGAACGTGTTGTTTCTTGTCATCTAGTAAGTGGAGAAGTCCAAACCGTGCTATTTGGAGCTGAAAAAGCTTTTTTGACACTTTTGAATGAAAACTGTTTTTTTGTGGCCAAAATGCATTCAAAAGTCAAAGTTCTCATTTGCAGTTGAAGAACGTGTTGTTTCTTGTCATCTAGTAAGTGGAGAAGTCCAAACAGTGCTATTTGGAGCTGAAAAAGCTTTTTTGCAACTTTTGAATGAAAAACTGTTTTTTGTGGCAAAAATGCACTCAAAAGTCAAAGTTCTCATTTGCAGTTGAAGAATGTGTTATATCTTGTCACCTTGTAACTAGAGAAGTCCAAAACAGTGCTATTTGGAGCTGAAAACGCTTTTTTGACACTTTTGAATGAAAACTGTTTTTTTGTGGCCAAAATGCACTCAAAAGTCAAAGTTTTCCTTTGCAGTTGAAGAACGTGTTGTTTCTTGTCACATTGTAAGTCCAAAAAGTGCTGATTAGAGCTGAAAACGCGTTTTTGCAACTTTTGAATGAAAAACTGTTTTTTGTGGCACAAATGCACTCAAAAGTCAAAGTTCTCATTTGCAGTTGAAGAATGTGTTGTTTCTTGTCATCTAGTAAGTGGAGAAGTCCAAACAGTGCTATTTGGAGCTGAAAACGCTTTTTTGACACTTTTGAATGAAAACTGTTTTTTTGTGGCCAAAATGCACTCAAAAGTCAAAGTTTTCCTTTGCAGTTGAAGAACGTGTTGTTTCTTGTCACATTGTAAGTCCAAAAAGTGCTGATTAGAGCTGAAAACGCGTTTTTGCAACTTTTGAATGAAAAACTGTTTTTTGTGGCACAAATGCACTCAAAAGTCAAAGTTCTCATTTGCAGTTGAAGAATGTGTTGTTTCTTGTCATCTAGTAAGTGGAGAAGTCCAAACAGTGCTATTTGGAGCCAAAAACGCTTTTTTGACACTTTTGAATGAAAAACTGTTTTTTTTTGGCCAAAATGCACTCAAAAGTCAAAGTTTTCCTTTGCAGTTGAAGAACGTGTTGTTTCTTGTCACATTGTAAGTCCAAAAAGTGCTGATTAGAGCTGAAAACGCGTTTTTGCAACTTTTGAATGAAAAACTGTTTTTTGTGGCACAAATGCACTCAAAAGTCAAAGTTCTCATTTGCAGTTGAAGAATGTGTTGTTTCTTGTCATCTAGTAAGTGGAGAAATCCAAACAGTGCTATTTGGAGCCGAAAACGCTTTTTTGGCAGTTATGAATGAAAGACTGATTTTTGTGGTCAAAATGCACTAAAAGTGAAGAAAGTGTTATTTTTTGTCACTTTGTAACTGGAGAAGTCTAAACAGTGCTATTTGGAGCTGAAAACGCGTTTTTGACACATATGAATGAAAAACTGTTTTTTGTGGCCAAAATGCATTCAAAAGTCAAAGTTCTCATTTTGTAGTTGAAGAACGTGTTGTTTCTTGTCATCTAGTAAGTGGAGAAGTCCAAACAGTGCTATTTGGAGCTGAAAACGCTTTTTTGACACTTTTGAATGAAAACTGTTTTTTTGTGGCCAAAATGCATTCAAAAGTCAAAGTACTCATTTGCAGTTGAAGAATGTGTTATATCTTGTCACCTTGTAACTAGAGAAGTCCAAAACAGTGCTATTTGGAGCTGAAAACGCGTTTTTGCAACTTTTGAATGAAAAACTGTTTTTTGTGGCAAAAATGCACTCAAAAGTCAAAGTTCTCATTTGCAGTTGAAGAATGTGTTATATTTTGTCACCTTGTAACTGGAGAAGTCCAAAAAGTGCTGTTTAGAGCTGAAAACTCTACTTTGACACATATGAATGAAAAACTGTTTTTTGTGGCCAAAATGCATTCAAAAGTCAAAGTTCTCATTTGCAGTTGAAGAATGTGTTATATCTTGTCACCTTGTAACTGGATCAGTCCAAAAAGTGCTGTTTAGAGCTGAAAACTCTACTTTGACACATATGAATGAAAAACTGATTTTTGTGGTCAAAATGCACTCAAAAGTGAAGAAAGTGTTATTTATTGTCACCTTGTAACTTGAAAAGTCCAAACAGTGCTATTTGGAGCTGAAAATGCGTTTTTGACACATATGAATGAAAAACTGTTTTTTGTGGCCAACATGCATTCAAAAGTCAAAGTTCTCATTTGCAGTTGAAGAACGTGTTGTTTCTTGTCATCTAGTAAGTGGAGAAGTCCAAACAGTGCTATTTGGAGCTGAAAAAGCTTTTTTGCAACTTTTGAATGAAAAACTGTTTTTTGTGGCAAAAATGCACTCAAAAGTCAAAGTTCTCATTTGCAGTTGAAGAATGTGTTATATCTTGTCACCTTGTAACTAGAGAAGTCCAAAACAGTGCTATTTGGAGCTGAAAACGCGTTTTTGCAACTTTTGAATGAAAAACTGTTTTTTGTGGCAAAAATGCACTCAAAAGTCAAAGTTCTCATTTGCAGTTGAAGAATGTGTTATATTTTGTCACCTTGTAACTGGAGAAGTCCAAAAAGTGCTGTTTAGAGCTGAAAACTCTACTTTGACACATATGAATGAAAAACTGTTTTTTGTGGCCAAAATGCATTCAAAAGTCAAAGTTCTCATTTGCAGTTGAAGAACGTGTTGTTTCTTGTCATCTAGTAAGTGGAGAAGTCCAAACAGTGCTATTTGGAGCTGAAAAAGCTTTTTTGACACTTTTGAATGAAAACTGTTTTTTTGTGGCCAAAATGCATTCAAAAGTCATAGTACTCATTTGCAGTTGAAGAATGTGTTATATCTTGTCACCTTGTAACTGGAGAAGTCCAAAAAGTGCTGTTTAGAGCTGAAAACTCTACTTTGACACATATGAATGAAAAACTGATTTTTGTGGTCAAAATGCACTCAAAAGTGAAGAAAGTGTTATTTATTGTCACCTTGTAACTTGAAAAGTCCAAACAGTGCTATTTGGAGCTGAAAATGCGTTTTTGACACATATGAATGAAAAACTGTTTTTTGTGGCCAACATGCATTCAAAAGTCAAAGTTCTCATTTGCAGTTGAAGAACGTGTTGTTTCTTGTCATCTAAGTAAGTGGAGAAGTCCAAACAGTGCTATTTGGAGCTGAAAAAGCTTTTTTGCAACTTTTGAATGAAAAACTGTTTTTTGTGGCAAAAATGCACTCAAAAGTCAAAGTTCTCATTTGCAGTTGAAGAATGTGTTATATCTTGTCACCTTGTAACTAGAGAAGTCCAAAACAGTGCTATTTGGAGCTGAAAACGCGTTTTTGCAACTTTTGAATGAAAAACTGTTTTTTGTGGCAAAAATGCACTCAAAAGTCAAAGTTCTCATTTGCAGTTGAAGAATGTGTTATATTTTGTCACCTTGTAACTGGAGAAGTCCAAAAAGTGCTGTTTAGAGCTGAAAACTCTACTTTGACACATATGAATGAAAAACTGTTTTTTGTGGCCAAAATGCATTCAAAAGTCAAAGTTCTCATTTGCAGTTGAAGAACGTGTTGTTTCTTGTCATCTAGTAAGTGGAGAAGTCCAAACAGTGCTATTTGGAGCTGAAAAAGCTTTTTTGACACTTTTGAATGAAAACTGTTTTTTTGTGGCCAAAATGCATTCAAAAGTCATAGTACTCATTTGCAGTTGAAGAATGTGTTATATCTTGTCACCTTGTAACTGGAGAAGTCCAAAAAGTGCTGTTTAGAGCTGAAAACTCTACTTTGACACATATGAATGAAAAACTGATTTTTGTGGTCAAAATGCACTCAAAAGTGAAGAAAGTGTTATTTATTGTCACCTTGTAACTTGAAAAGTCCAAACAGTGCTATTTGGAGCTGAAAATGCGTTTTTGACACATATGAATGAAAAACTGTTTTTTGTGGCCAACATGCATTCAAAAGTCAAAGTTCTCATTTGCAGTTGAAGAACGTGTTGTTTCTTGTCATCTAAGTAAGTGGAGAAGTCCAAACAGTGCTATTTGGAGCTGAAAAAGCTTTTTTGCAACTTTTGAATGAAAAACTGTTTTTTGTGGCAAAAATGCACTCAAAAGTCAAAGTTCTCATTTGCAGTTGAAGAATGTGTTATATCTTGTCACCTTGTAACTAGAGAAGTCCAAAACAGTGCTATTTGGAGCTGAAAACGCGTTTTTGCAACTTTTGAATGAAAAACTGTTTTTTGTGGCAAAAATGCACTCAAAAGTCAAAGTTCTCATTTGCAGTTGAAGAATGTGTTATATTTTGTCACCTTGTAACTGGAGAAGTCCAAAAAGTGCTGTTTAGAGCTGAAAACTCTACTTTGACACATATGAATGAAAAACTGTTTTTTGTGGCCAAAATGCATTCAAAAGTCAAAGTTCTCATTTGCAGTTGAAGAACGTGTTGTTTCTTGTCATCTAGTAAGTGGAGAAGTCCAAACAGTGCTATTTGGAGCTGAAAAAGCTTTTTTGACACTTTTGAATGAAAACTGTTTTTTTGTGGCCAAAATGCATTCAAAAGTCATAGTACTCATTTGCAGTTGAAGAATGTGTTATATCTTGTCACCTTGTAACTGGAGAAGTCCAAAATGTGCTGTTTAGAGCTGAAAACTCTACTTTGACACATATGAATGAAAAACTGATTTTTGAGGTCAAAATGCACTCAAAAGTGAAGAAAGTGTTATTTATTGTCACCTTGTAACTTGAAAAGTCCAAACAGTGCTATTTGGAGCTGAAAACGCGTTTTTGACACATATGAATGAAAAACTTTTTTTTGTGGCCAAAATGCATTCAAAAGTCAAAGTTCACATTTGCAGATGAAGAACGTCTTGTTTCTTGTCATCTAGTAAGTGGAGAAGTCCAAACAGTGCTATTTGGAGCTGAAAACGCTTTTTTGACACTTTTGAATAAAAAACTGTTTTTTTGTGGCCAAAATGCACTCAAAAGTGAAGAAAGTGTTATTTCTTGTCACTTTGTTACTGGAGAAGTCCAAACAGTGCTGTTTAGAGCTGAAAATGCGTTTTTGAAACTTCTGAATGAAAAACTGTTTTTTGTGGCCAAAATGCATTCAAAAGTCAAAGTTCTCATTTGCAGTTGAAGAACGTGTTGTTTCTTGTCATCTAGTAAGTGGAGAAGTCCAAACCGTGCTATTTGGAGCTGAAAAAGCTTTTTTGACACTTTTGAATGAAAACTGTTTTTTTGTGGCCAAAATGCATTCAAAAGTCAAAGTTCTCATTTGCAGTTGAAGAACGTGTTGTTTCTTGTCATCTAGTAAGTGGAGAAGTCCAAACAGTGCTATTTGGAGCTGAAAAAGCTTTTTTGCAACTTTTGAATGAAAAACTGTTTTTTGTGGCAAAAATGCACTCAAAAGTCAAAGTTCTCATTTGCAGTTGAAGAATGTGTTATATCTTGTCACCTTGTAACTAGAGAAGTCCAAAACAGTGCTATTTGGAGCTGAAAACGCGTTTTTGCAACTTTTGAATGAAAAACTGTTTTTTGTGGCAAAAATGCACTCAAAAGTCAAAGTTCTCATTTGCAGTTGAAGAATGTGTTATATTTTGTCACCTTGTAACTGGAGAAGTCCAAAAAGTGCTGTTTAGAGCTGAAAACTCTACTTTGACACATATGAATGAAAAACTGTTTTTTGTGGCCAAAATGCATTCAAAAGTCAAAGTTCTCATTTGCAGTTGAAGAACGTGTTGTTTCTTGTCATCTAGTAAGTGGAGAAGTCCAAACAGTGCTATTTGGAGCTGAAAAAGCTTTTTTGACACTTTTGAATGAAAACTGTTTTTTTGTGGCCAAAATGCATTCAAAAGTCATAGTACTCATTTGCAGTTGAAGAATGTGTTATATCTTGTCACCTTGTAACTGGAGAAGTCCAAAATGTGCTGTTTAGAGCTGAAAACTCTACTTTGACACATATGAATGAAAAACTGATTTTTGAGGTCAAAATGCACTCAAAAGTGAAGAAAGTGTTATTTATTGTCACCTTGTAACTTGAAAAGTCCAAACAGTGCTATTTGGAGCTGAAAACGCGTTTTTGACACATATGAATGAAAAACTTTTTTTTGTGGCCAAAATGCATTCAAAAGTCAAAGTTCACATTTGCAGATGAAGAACGTCTTGTTTCTTGTCATCTAGTAAGTGGAGAAGTCCAAACAGTGCTATTTGGAGCTGAAAACGCTTTTTTGACACTTTTGAATAAAAAACTGTTTTTTTGTGGCCAAAATGCACTCAAAAGTGAAGAAAGTGTTATTTCTTGTCACTTTGTTACTGGAGAAGTCCAAACAGTGCTGTTTAGAGCTGAAAATGCGTTTTTGAAACTTCTGAATGAAAAACTGTTTTTTGTGGCCAAAATGCATTCAAAAGTCAAAGTTCTCATTTGCAGTTGAAGAACGTGTTGTTTCTTGTCATCTAGTAAGTGGAGAAGTCCAAACAGTGCTATTTGGAGCTGAAAAAGCTTTTTTGACACTTTTGAATGAAAACTGTTTTTTTGTGGCCAAAATGCATTCAAAAGTCAAAGTTCTCATTTGCAGTTGAAGAACGTGTTGTTTCTTGTCATCTAGTAAGTGGAGAAGTCCAAACAGTGCTATTTGGAGCTGAAAAAGCTTTTTTGCAACTTTTGAATGAAAAACTGTTTTTTGTGGCAAAAATGCACTCAAAAGTCAAAGTTCTCATTTGCAGTTGAAGAATGTGTTATATCTTGTCACCTTGTAACTAGAGAAGTCCAAAACAGTGCTATTTGGAGCTGAAAACGCGTTTTTGCAACTTTTGAATGAAAAACTGTTTTTTGTGGCAAAAATGCACTCAAAAGTCAAAGTTCTCATTTGCAGTTGAAGAATGTGTTATATTTTGTCACCTTGTAACTGGAGAAGTCCAAAAAGTGCTGTTTAGAGCTGAAAACTCTACTTTGACACATATGAATGAAAAACTGTTTTTTGTGGCCAAAATGCATTCAAAAGTCAAAGTTCTCATTTGCAGTTGAAGAACGTGTTGTTTCTTGTCATCTAGTAAGTGGAGAAGTCCAAACAGTGCTATTTGGAGCTGAAAAAGCTTTTTTGACACTTTTGAATGAAAACTGTTTTTTTGTGGCCAAAATGCATTCAAAAGTCATAGTACTCATTTGCAGTTGAAGAATGTGTTATATCTTGTCACCTTGTAACTGGAGAAGTCCAAAAAGTGCTGTTTAGAGCTGAAAACTCTACTTTGACACATATGAATGAAAAACTGATTTTTGTGGTCAAAATGCACTCAAAAGTGAAGAAAGTGTTATTTATTGTCACCTTGTAACTTGAAAAGTCCAAACAGTGCTATTTGGAGCTGAAAACGCGTTTTTGACACATATGAATGAAAAACTTTTTTTTGTGGCAAAAATGCACTCAAAAGTGAAGAAAGTGTTATTTCTTGTCACTTTGTTACTGGAGAAGTCAAAACAGTGCTGTTTAGAGCTGAAAATGCGTTTTTGAAACTTCTGAATGAAAAACTGTTTTTTGTGGCCAAAATGCATTCAAAAGTCAAAGTTCTCATTTGCAGTTGAAGAACGTGTTGTTTCTTGTCATCTAGTAAGTGGAGAAGTCCAAACAGTGCTATTTGGAGCTGAAAAAGCTTTTTTGACACTTTTGAATGAAAACTGTTTTTTTGTGGCCAAAATGCATTCAAAAGTCAAAGTTCTCATTTGCAGTTGAAGAACGTGTTGTTTCTTGTCATCTAGTAAGTGGAGAAGTCCAAACAGTGCTATTTGGAGCTGAAAAAGCTTTTTTGCAACTTTTGAATGAAAAACTGTTTTTTGTGGCAAAAATGCACTCAAAAGTCAAAGTTCTCATTTGCAGTTGAAGAATGTGTTATATCTTGTCACCTTGTAACTAGAGAAGTCCAAAACAGTGCTATTTGGAGCTGAAAACGCGTTTTTGCAACTTTTGAATGAAAAACTGTTTTTTGTGGCAAAAATGCACTCAAAAGTCAAAGTTCTCATTTGCAGTTGAAGAATGTGTTATATTTTGTCACCTTGTAACTGGAGAAGTCCAAAAAGTGCTGTTTAGAGCTGAAAACTCTACTTTGACACATATGAATGAAAAACTGTTTTTTGTGGCCAAAATGCATTCAAAAGTCAAAGTTCTCATTTGCAGTTGAAGAACGTGTTGTTTCTTGTCATCTAGTAAGTGGAGAAGTCCAAACAGTGCTATTTGGAGCTGAAAAAGCTTTTTTGACACTTTTGAATGAAAACTGTTTTTTTGTGGCCAAAATGCATTCAAAAGTCATAGTACTCATTTGCAGTTGAAGAATGTGTTATATCTTGTCACTTTGTTACTGGAGAAGTCAAAACAGTGCTGTTTAGAGCTGAAAATGCGTTTTTGAAACTTCTGAATGAAAAACTGTTTTTTGTGGCCAAAATGCATTCAAAAGTCAAAGTTCTCATTTGCAGTTGAAGAACGTGTTGTTTCTTGTCATCTAGTAAGTGGAGAAGTCCAAACAGTGCTATTTGGAGCTGAAAAAGCTTTTTTGCAACTTTTGAATGAAAAACTGTTTTTTGTGGCAAAAATGCACTCAAAAGTCAAAGTTCTCATTTGCAGTTGAAGAATGTGTTATATCTTGTCACCTTGTAACTAGAGAAGTCCAAAACAGTGCTATTTGGAGCTGAAAACGCGTTTTTGCAACTTTTGAATGAAAAACTGTTTTTTGTGGCAAAAATGCACTCAAAAGTCAAAGTTCTCATTTGCAGTTGAAGAATGTGTTATATTTTGTCACCTTGTAACTGGAGAAGTCCAAAAAGTGCTGTTTAGAGCTGAAAACTCTACTTTGACACATATGAATGAAAAACTGTTTTTTGTGGCCAAAATGCATTCAAAAGTCAAAGTTCTCATTTGCAGTTGAAGAACGTGTTGTTTCTTGTCATCTAGTAAGTGGAGAAGTCCAAACAGTGCTATTTGGAGCTGAAAAAGCTTTTTTGACACTTTTGAATGAAAACTGTTTTTTTGTGGCCAAAATGCATTCAAAAGTCATAGTACTCATTTGCAGTTGAAGAATGTGTTATATCTTGTCACCTTGTAACTGGAGAAGTCCAAAAAGTGCTGTTTAGAGCTGAAAACTCTACTTTGACACATATGAATGAAAAACTGATTTTTGAGGTCAAAATGCACTCAAAAGTGAAGAAAGTGTTATTTATTGTCACCTTGTAACTTGAAAAGTCCAAACAGTGCTATTTGGAGCTGAAAACGCGTTTTTGACACATATGAATGAAAAACTTTTTTTTGTGGCCAAAATGCACTCAAAAGTGAAGAAAGTGTTATTTCTTGTCACTTTGTTACTGGAGAAGTCAAAACAGTGCTGTTTAGAGCTGAAAATGCGTTTTTGAAACTTCTGAATGAAAAACTGTTTTTTGTGGCCAAAATGCATTCAAAAGTCAAAGTTCTCATTTGCAGTTGAAGAATGTGTTATATCTTGTCACCTTGTAACTGGAGAAGTCCAAAAAGTGCTGTTTAGAGCTGAAAACTCTACTTTGACACATATGAATGAAAAACTGATTTTTGTGGTCAAAATGCACTCAAAAGTGAAGAAAGTGTTTTTTATTGTCACCTTGTAACTTGAAAAGTCCAAACAGTGCTATTTGGAGCTGAAAACGCGTTTTTGACACATATGAATGAAAAACTGTTTTTTGTGGCCAAAATGCATTCAAAAGTCAAAGTTCTCATTTGCAGTTGTAGAACGTGTTGTTTCTTGTCATCTAGTAAGTGGAGAAGTCCAAACAGTGCTATTTGGAGCTGAAAACGCTTTTTTGACACTTTTGAATGAAAAACTGTTTTTTTGTGGCCAAAATGCACTCAAAAGTCAAAGTTCTCCTTTGCAGTTGAAGAATGTGTTATATCTTGTCACCTTGTAACTGGAGAAGTCCAAAAAGTGCTGTTTAGAGCTGAAAACTCTACTTTGACACATATGAATGAAAAACTGTTTTTTGTGGCCAAAATGCATTCAAAAGTCAAAGTTCTCATTTTGCAGTTGAAGAACGTGTTGTTTCTTGTCACTTTGTTACTGGAGAAGTCCAAACAGTGCTGTTTAAGAGCTGAAAACTCTACTTTGACACATATGAATGAAAAACTGTTTTTTGTGGCCAAAATGCACTCAAAAGTAAAGAAAGTGTTATTTCTTGTCACTTTGTTACTGGAGAAGTCCAAACAGTGCTGTTTAGAGCTGAAAATGCGTTTTTGAAACATCTGAATGAAAAACTGTTTTTTGTGGCCAAAATGCATTCAAAAGTCAAAGTTCTCATTTGCAGTTGAAGAACGTGTTGTTTCTTGTCATCTAGTAAGTGGAGAAGTCCAAACCGTGCTATTTGGAGCTGAAAAAGCTTTTTTGACACTTTTGAATGAAAACTGTTTTTTTGTGGCCAAAATGCATTCAAAAGTCAAAGTTCTCATTTGCAGTTGAAGAACGTGTTGTTTCTTGTCATCTAGTAAGTGGAGAAGTCCAAACAGTGCTATTTGGAGCTGAAAACGCTTTTTTGACACTTTTGAATGAAAACTGTTTTTTTGTGGCCAAAATGCACTCAAAAGTCGAAGTACTCATTTGCAGTTGAAGAATGTGTTATATCTTGTCACCTTGTAACTAGAGAAGTCCAAAACAGTGCTATTTGGAGCTGAAAACGCGTTTTTGCAACTTTTGAATGAAAAACTGTTTTTTGTGGCAAAAATGCACTCAAAAGTCAAAGTTCTCATTTGCAGTTGAAGAATGTGTTATATTTTGTCACCTTGTAACTGGAGAAGTCCAAAAAGTGCTGTTTAGAGCTGAAAACTCTACTTTGACACATATGAATGAAAAACTGTTTTTTGTGGCCAAAATGCATTCAAAAGTCAAAGTTCTCATTTGCAGTTGAAGAACGTGTTGTTTCTTGTCATCTAGTAAGTGGAGAATTCCACACAGTGCTATTTGGAGCTGAAAACGCTTTTTTGACACTTTTGAATGAAAACTGTTTTTTGTGGCCAAAATGCATTCAAAAGTCATAGTACTCATTTGCAGTTGAAGAATGTGTTATATCTTGTCACCGTGTAACTGGAGAAGTCCAAAAAGTGCTGTTTAGAGCTGGAAACTCTACTTTGACACATATGAATGAAAAACTGATTTTTGTGGTCAAAATGCACTCAAAAGTGAAGAAAGTGTTATTTATTGTCACCTTGTAACTTGAAAAGTTCAAACAGTGCTATTTGGAGCTGAAAAGGCGTTTTTGACACATATGAATGAAAAACTGTTTTTTGTGGCCAACATGCATTCAAAAGTCAAAGTTCTCATTTGCAGTTGAAGAACGTGTTGTTTCTTGTCATCTAGTAAGTGGAGAAGTCCAAACAGTGCTATTTGGAGCTGAAAACGCTTTTTTGACACTTTTGAATGAAAACTGTTTTTTTGTGGCCAAAATGCACTCAAAAGTCAAAGTACTCATTTGCAGTTGAAGAATGTGTTATATCTTGTCACCTTGTAACTAGAGAAGTCCAAAACAGTGCTATTTGGAGCTGAAAACGCGTTTTTGCAACTTTTGAATGAAAAACTGTTTTTTGTGGCAAAAATGCACTCAAAAGTCAAAGTTCTCATTTGCAGTTGAAGAATGTGTTATATTTTGTCACCTTGTAACTGGAGAAGTCCAAAAAGTGCTGTTTAGAGCTGAAAACTCTACTTTGACACATATGAATGAAAAACTGTTTTTTGTGGCCAAAATGCATTCAAAAGTCAAAGTTCTCATTTTGCAGTTGAAGAACGTGTTGTTTCTTGTCACTTTGTTACTGGAGAAGTCCAAACAGTGCTGTTTAGAGCTGAAAACTCTACTTTGACACATATGAATGAAAAACTGTTTTTTATGGCCAAAATGCATTCAAAAGTCAAAGTTCTCATTTGCAGTTGAAGAACGTGTTGTTTCTTGTCATCTAGTAAGTGGAGAAGTCCAAACAGTGCTATTTGGAGCTGAAAACGCTTTTTTGACACTTTTGAATGAAAACTGTTTTTTTGTGGCCAAAATGCACTCAAAAGTCGAAGTACTCATTTGCAGTTGAAGAATGTGTTATATCTTGTCACCTTGTAACTAGAGAAGTCCAAAACAGTGCTATTTGGAGCTGAAAACGCGTTTTTGCAACTTTTGAATGAAAAACTGTTTTTTGTGGCAAAAATGCATTCAAAAGTCAAAGTTCTCATTTGCAGTTGAAGAATGTGTTATATCTTGTCACCTTGTAACTGGAGAAGTCCAAAAAGTGCTGTTTAGAGCTGAAAACTCTACTTTGACACATATGAATGAAAAACTGATTTTTGTGGTCAAAATGCACTCAAAAGTGAAGAAAGTGTTTTTTATTGTCACCTTGTAACTTGAAAAGTCCAAACAGTGCTATTTGGAGCTGAAAACGCGTTTTTGACACATATGAATGAAAAACTGTTTTTTGTGGCCAAAATGCATTCAAAAGTGAAAGTTCTCATTTGCAGTTGTAGAACGTGTTGTTTCTTGTCATCTAGTAAGTGGAGAAGTCCAAACAGTGCTATTTGGAGCTGAAAACGCTTTTTTGACACTTTTGAATGAAAAACTGTTTTTTTGTGGCCAAAATGCACTCAAAAGTCAAAGTTCTCCTTTGCAGTTGAAGAATGTGTTATATCTTGTCACCTTGTAACTGGAGAAGTCCAAAAAGTGCTGTTTAGAGCTGAAAACTCTACTTTGACACATATGAATGAAAAACTGTTTTTTGTGGCCAAAATGCATTCAAAAGTCAAAGTTCTCATTTTGCAGTTGAAGAACGTGTTGTTTCTTGTCACTTTGTTACTGGAGAAGTCCAAACAGTGCTGTTTAGAGCTGAAAACTCTACTTTGACACATATGAATGAAAAACTGTTTTTTATGGCCAAAATGCATTCAAAAGTCAAAGTTCTCATTTGCAGTTGAAGAACGTGTTGTTTCTTGTCATCTAGTAAGTGGAGAAGTCCAAACAGTGCTATTTGGAGCTGAAAACGCTTTTTTGACACTTTTGAATGAAAACTGTTTTTTTGTGGCCAAAATGCACTCAAAAGTCGAAGTACTCATTTGCAGTTGAAGAATGTGTTATATCTTGTCACCTTGTAACTAGAGAAGTCCAAAACAGTGCTATTTGGAGCTGAAAACGCGTTTTTGCAACTTTTGAATGAAAAACTGTTTTTTGTGGCAAAAATGCACTCAAAAGTCAAAGTTCTCATTTGCAGTTGAAGAATGTGTTATATTTTGTCACCTTGTAACTGGAGAAGTCCAAAAAGTGCTGTTTAGAGCTGAAAACTCTACTTTGACACATATGAATGAAAAACTGTTTTTTGTGGCCAAAATGCATTCAAAAGTCAAAGTTCTCATTTGCAGTTGAAGAACGTGTTGTTTCTTGTCATCTAGTAAGTGGAGAAGTCCACACAGTGCTATTTGGAGCTGAAAACGCTTTTTTGACACTTTTGAATGAAAACTGTTTTTTTGTGGCCAAAATGCATTCAAAAGTCATAGTACTCATTTGCAGTTGAAGAATGTGTTATATCTTGTCACCGTGTAACTGGAGAAGTCCAAAAAGTGCTGTTTAGAGCTGAAAACTCTACTTTGACACATATGAATGAAAAACTGATTTTTGTGGTCAAAATGCACTCAAAAGTGAAGAAAGTGTTATTTATTGTCACCTTGTAACTTGAAAAGTTCAAACAGTGCTATTTGGAGCTGAAAACGCGTTTTTGACACATATGAATGAAAAACTGTTTTTTGTGGCCAACATGCATTCAAAAGTCAAAGTTCTCCTTTGCAGTTGAAGAACGTGTTGTTTCTTGTCATCTAGTAAGTGGAGAAGTCCAAACAGTGCTATTTGGAGCTGAAAACGCTTTTTTGACACTTTTGAATGAAAACTGTTTTTTTGTGGCCAAAATGCACTCAAAAGTCAAAGTACTCATTTGCAGTTGAAGAATGTGTTATATCTTGTCACCTTGTAACTAGAGAAGTCCAAAACAGTGCTATTTGGAGCTGAAAACGCGTTTTTGCAACTTTTGAATGAAAAACTGTTTTTTGTGGCAAAAATGCACTCAAAAGTCAAAGTTCTCATTTGCAGTTGAAGAATGTGTTATATTTTGTCACCTTGTAACTGGAGAAGTCCAAAAAGTGCTGTTTAGAGCTGAAAACTCTACTTTGACACATATGAATGAAAAACTGTTTTTTGTGGCCAAAATGCATTCAAAAGTCAAAGTTCTCATTTGCAGTTGAAGAACGTGTTGTTTCTTGTCATCTAGTAAGTGGAGAAGTCCAAACAGTGCTATTTGGAGCTGAAAACGCGTTTTTGACACATATGAATGAAAAACTGTTTTTTGTGGTCAACATGCATTCAAAAGTCAAAGTTCTCATTTGCAGTTGAAGAACGTGTTGTTTCTTGTCATCTAGTAAGTGGAGAAGTCCAAACAGTGCTATTTGGAGCTGAAAACGCTTTTTTGACACTTTTGAATGAAAACTGTTTTTTTGTGGCCAAAATGCACTCAAAAGTCAAAGTTTTCCTTTGCAGTTGAAGAACGTGTTGTTTCTTGTCACATTGTAAGTCCAAAAAGTGCTGATTAGAGCTGAAAACGCGTTTTTGCAACTTTTGAATGAAAAACTGTTTTTTGTGGCACAAATGCACTCAAAAGTCAAAGTTCTCATTTGCAGTTGAAGAATGTGTTGTTTCTTGTCATCTAGTAAGTGGAGAAGTCCAAACAGTGCTATTTGGAGCTGAAAACTCTACTTTGACACATATGAATGAAAAACTGATTTTTGTGGTCAAAATGCACTCAAAAGTGAAGAAAGTGTTATTTATTGTCACCTTGTAACTTGAAAAGTTCAAACAGTGCTATTTGGAGCTGAAAACGCGTTTTTGACACATATGAATTAAAAACTGTTTTTTGTGGCCAACATGCATTCAAAAGTCAAAGTTCTCATTTGCAGTTGAAGAACGTGTTGTTTCTTGTCATCTAGTAAGTGGAGAAGTCCAAACAGTGCTATTTGGAGCTGAAAACGCGTTTTTGACACATATGAATGAAAAACTGTTTTTTGTGGCCAACATGCATTCAAAAGTCAAAGTTCTCATTTGCAGTTGAAGAACGTGTTGTTTCTTGTCATCTAGTAAGTGGAGAAGTCCAAACAGTGCTATTTGGAGCTGAAAACGCTTTTTTGACACTTTTGAATGAAAACTGTTTTTTTGTGGCCAAAATGCACTCAAAAGTCAAAGTTTTCCTTTGCAGTTGAAGAATGTGTTATATCTTGTCACCTTGTAACTAGAGAAGTCCAAAACAGTGCTATTTGGAGCTGAAAACGCGTTTTTGCAACTTTTGAATGAAAAACTGTTTTTTGTGGCAAAAATGCACTCAAAAGTCAAAGTTCTCATTTGCAGTTGAAGAATGTGTTATATTTTGTCACCTTGTAACTGGAGAAGTCCAAAAAGTGCTGTTTAGAGCTGAAAACTCTACTTTGACACATATGAATGAAAAACTGTTTTTTGTGGCCAAAATGCATTCAAAAGTCAAAGTACTCATTTGCAGTTGAAGAATGTGTTATATTTTGTCACCTTGTAACTGGAGAAGTCCAAAAAGTGCTGTTTAGAGCTGAAAACTCTACTTTGACACATATGAATGAAAAACTGTTTTTTGTGGCCAAAATGCATTCAAAAGTCAAAGTTCTCATTTGCAGTTGAAGAACGTGTTGTTTCTTGTCATCTAGTAAGTGGAGAATTCCACACAGTGCTATTTGGAGCTGAAAACGCTTTTTTGACACTTTTGAATGAAAACTGTTTTTTGTGGCCAAAATGCATTCAAAAGTCATAGTACTCATTTGCAGTTGAAGAATGTGTTATATCTTGTCACCGTGTAACTGGAGAAGTCCAAAAAGTGCTGTTTAGAGCTGGAAACTCTACTTTGACACATATGAATGAAAAACTGATTTTTGTGGTCAAAATGCACTCAAAAGTGAAGAAAGTGTTATTTATTGTCACCTTGTAACTTGAAAAGTTCAAACAGTGCTATTTGGAGCTGAAAAGGCGTTTTTGACACATATGAATGAAAAACTGTTTTTTGTGGCCAACATGCATTCAAAAGTCAAAGTTCTCATTTGCAGTTGAAGAACGTGTTGTTTCTTGTCATCTAGTAAGTGGAGAAGTCCAAACAGTGCTATTTGGAGCTGAAAACGCTTTTTTGACACTTTTGAATGAAAACTGTTTTTTTGTGGCCAAAATGCACTCAAAAGTCAAAGTACTCATTTGCAGTTGAAGAATGTGTTATATCTTGTCACCTTGTAACTAGAGAAGTCCAAAACAGTGCTATTTGGAGCTGAAAACGCGTTTTTGCAACTTTTGAATGAAAAACTGTTTTTTGTGGCAAAAATGCACTCAAAAGTCAAAGTTCTCATTTGCAGTTGAAGAATGTGTTATATTTTGTCACCTTGTGACTGGAGAAGTCCAAAAAGTGCTGTTTAGAGCTGAAAACTCTACTTTGACACATATGAATGAAAAACTGTTTTTTGTGGCCAAAATGCATTCAAAAGTCAAAGTTCTCATTTTGCAGTTGAAGAACGTGTTGTTTCTTGTCACTTTGTTACTGGAGAAGTCCAAACAGTGCTGTTTAGAGCTGAAAACTCTACTTTGACACATATGAATGAAAAACTGTTTTTTATGGCCAAAATGCATTCAAAAGTCAAAGTTCTCATTTGCAGTTGTAGAACGTGTTGTTTCTTGTCATCTAGTAAGTGGAGAAGTCCAAACAGTGCTATTTGGAGCTGAAAACGCTTTTTTGACACTTTTGAATGAAAAACTGTTTTTTTGTGGCCAAAATGCACTCAAATGTCAAAGTTCTCCTTTGCAGTTGAAGAATGTGTTATATCTTGTCACCTTGTAACTGGAGAAGTCCAAAAAGTGCTGTTTAGAGCTGAAAACTCTACTTTGACACATATGAATGAAAAACTGTTTTTTGTGGCCAAAATGCATTCAAAAGTCAAAGTTCTCATTTTGCAGTTGAAGAACGTGTTGTTTCTTGTCACTTTGTTACTGGAGAAGTCCAAACAGTGCTGTTTAGAGCTGAAAACTCTACTTTGACACATATGAATGAAAAACTGTTTTTTATGGCCAAAATGCATTCAAAAGTCAAAGTTCTCATTTGCAGTTGAAGAACGTGTTGTTTCTTGTCATCTAGTAAGTGGAGAAGTCCAAACAGTGCTATTTGGAGCTGAAAACGCTTTTTTGACACTTTTGAATGAAAACTGTTTTTTTGTGGCCAAAATGCACTCAAAAGTCGAAGTACTCATTTGCAGTTGAAGAATGTGTTATATCTTGTCACCTTGTAACTAGAGAAGTCCAAAACAGTGCTATTTGGAGCTGAAAACGCGTTTTTGCAACTTTTGAATGAAAAACTGTTTTTTGTGGCAAAAATGCACTCAAAAGTCAAAGTTCTCATTTGCAGTTGAAGAATGTGTTATATTTTGTCACCTTGTAACTGGAGAAGTCCAAAAAGTGCTGTTTAGAGCTGAAAACTCTACTTTGACACATATGAATGAAAAACTGTTTTTTGTGGCCAAAATGCATTCAAAAGTCAAAGTTCTCATTTGCAGTTGAAGAACGTGTTGTTTCTTGTCATCTAGTAAGTGGAGAAGTCCACACAGTGCTATTTGGAGCTGAAAACGCTTTTTTGACACTTTTGAATGAAAACTGTTTTTTTGTGGCCAAAATGCATTCAAAAGTCATAGTACTCATTTGCAGTTGAAGAATGTGTTATATCTTGTCACCGTGTAACTGGAGAAGTCCAAAAAGTGCTGTTTAGAGCTGAAAACTCTACTTTGACACATATGAATGAAAAACTGATTTTTGTGGTCAAAATGCACTCAAAAGTGAAGAAAGTGTTATTTATTGTCACCTTGTAACTTGAAAAGTTCAAACAGTGCTATTTGGAGCTGAAAACGCGTTTTTGACACATATGAATGAAAAACTGTTTTTTGTGGCCAACATGCATTCAAAAGTCAAAGTTCTCCTTTGCAGTTGAAGAACGTGTTGTTTCTTGTCATCTAGTAAGTGGAGAAGTCCAAACAGTGCTATTTGGAGCTGAAAACGCTTTTTTGACACTTTTGAATGAAAACTGTTTTTTTGTGGCCAAAATGCACTCAAAAGTCAAAGTACTCATTTGCAGTTGAAGAATGTGTTATATCTTGTCACCTTGTAACTAGAGAAGTCCAAAACAGTGCTATTTGGAGCTGAAAACGCGTTTTTGCAACTTTTGAATGAAAAACTGTTTTTTGTGGCAAAAATGCACTCAAAAGTCAAAGTTCTCATTTGCAGTTGAAGAATGTGTTATATTTTGTCACCTTGTAACTGGAGAAGTCCAAAAAGTGCTGTTTAGAGCTGAAAACTCTACTTTGACACATATGAATGAAAAACTGTTTTTTGTGGCCAAAATGCATTCAAAAGTCAAAGTACTCATTTGCAGTTGAAGAATGTGTTATATTTTGTCACCTTGTAACTGGAGAAGTCCAAAAAGTGCTGTTTAGAGCTGAAAACTCTACTTTGACACATATGAATGAAAAACTGTTTTTTGTGGCCAAAATGCATTCAAAAGTCAAAGTTCTCATTTGCAGTTGAAGAACGTGTTGTTTCTTGTCATCTAGTAAGTGGAGAAGTCCACACAGTGCTATTTGGAGCTGAAAACGCTTTTTTGACACTTTTGAATGAAAACAGTTTTTTTGTGGCCAAAATGCATTCAAAAGTCATAGTACTCATTTGCAGTTGAAGAATGTGTTATATCTTGTCACCGTGTAACTGGAGAAGTCCAAAAAGTGCTGTTTAGAGCTGAAAACTCTACTTTGACACATATGAATGAAAAACTGATTTTTGTGGTCAAAATGCACTCAAAAGTGAAGAAAGTGTTATTTATTGTCACCTTGTAACTTGAAAAGTTCAAACAGTGCTATTTGGAGCTGAAAAAGCTTTTTTGCAACTTTTGAATGAAAAACTGTTTTTTGTGGCCAAAATGCATTCAAAAGTCAAAGTTCTCATTTGCAGTTGAAGAATGTGTTATATCTTGTCACCTTGTAACTAGAGAAGTCCAAAACAGTGCTATTTGGAGCTGAAAACGCGTTTTTGCAACTTTTGAATAAAAAACTGTTTTTTGTGGCCAAAATGCATTCAAAAGTCAAAGTTCTCATTTGCAGTTGTAGAACGTGTTGTTTCTTGTCATCTAGTAAGTGGAGAAGTCCAAACAGTGCTATTTGGAGCTGAAAACGCTTTTTTGACACTTTTGAATGAAAAACTGTTTTTTTGTGGCCAAAATGCACTCAAAAGTCAAAGTTCTCCTTTGCAGTTGAAGAATGTGTTATATCTTGTCACCTTGTAACTGGAGAAGTCCAAAAAGTGCTGTTTAGAGCGGAAAACTCTACTTTGACACATATGAATGAAAAACTGTTTTTTGTGGCCAAAATGCATTCAAAAGTCAAAGTTCTCATTTTGCAGTTGAAGAACGTGTTGTTTCTTGTCACTTTGTTACTGGAGAAGTCCAAACAGTGCTGTTTAGAGCTGAAAACTCTACTTTGACACATATGAATGAAAAACTGTTTTTTATGGCCAAAATGCATTCAAAAGTCAAAGTTCTCATTTGCAGTTGAAGAACGTGTTGTTTCTTGTCATCTAGTAAGTGGAGAAGTCCAAACAGTGCTATTTGGAGCTGAAAACGCTTTTTTGACACTTTTGAATGAAAACTGTTTTTTTGTGGCCAAAATGCACTCAAAAGTCGAAGTACTCATTTGCAGTTGAAGAATGTGTTATATCTTGTCACCTTGTAACTAGAGAAGTCCAAAACAGTGCTATTTGGAGCTGAAAACGCGTTTTTGCAACTTTTGAATGAAAACTGTTTTTTGTGGCAAAAATGCACTCAAAAGTCAAAGTTCTCATTTGCAGTTGAAGAATGTGTTATATTTTGTCACCTTGTAACTGGAGAAGTCCAAAAAGTGCTGTTTAGAGCTGAAAACTCTACTTTGACACATATGAATGAAAAACTGTTTTTTGTGGCCAAAATGCATTCAAAAGTCAAAGTTCTCATTTGCAGTTGAAGAACGTGTTGTTTCTTGTCATCTAGTAAGTGGAGAAGTCCACACAGTGCTATTTGGAGCTGAAAACGCTTTTTTGACACTTTTGAATGAAAACTGTTTTTTTGTGGCCAAAATGCATTCAAAAGTCATAGTACTCATTTGCAGTTGAAGAATGTGTTATATCTTGTCACCGTGTAACTGGAGAAGTCCAAAAAGTGCTGTTTAGAGCTGAAAACTCTACTTTGACACATATGAATGAAAAACTGATTTTTGTGGTCAAAATGCACTCAAAAGTGAAGAAAGTGTTATTTATTGTCACCTTGTAACTTGAAAAGTTCAAACAGTGCTATTTGGAGCTGAAAACGCGTTTTTGACACATATGAATGAAAAACTGTTTTTTGTGGCCAACATGCATTCAAAAGTCAAAGTTCTCATTTGCAGTTGAAGAACGTGTTGTTTCTTGTCATCTAGTAAGTGGAGAAGTCCAAACAGTGCTATTTGGAGCTAAAAAACGCTTTTTTGACACTTTTGAATGAAAACTGTTTTTTTGTGGCCAAAATGCACTCAAAAGTCAAAGTACTCATTTGCAGTTGAAGAATGTGTTATATCTTGTCACCTTGTAACTAGAGAAGTCCAAAACAGTGCTATTTGGAGCTGAAAACGCGTTTTTGCAACTTTTGAATGAAAAACTGTTTTTTGTGGCAAAAATGCACTCAAAAGTCAAAGTTCTCATTTGCAGTTGAAGAATGTGTTATATTTTGTCACCTTGTAACTGGAGAAGTCCAAAAAGTGCTGTTTAGAGCTGAAAACTCTACTTTGACACATATGAATGAAAAACTGTTTTTTGTGGCCAAAATGCATTCAAAAGTCAAAGTACTCATTTGCAGTTGAAGAATGTGTTATATTTTGTCACCTTGTAACTGGAGAAGTCCAAAAAGTGCTGTTTAGAGCTGAAAACTCTACTTTGACACATATGAATGAAAAACTGTTTTTTGTGGCCAAAATGCATTCAAAAGTCAAAGTTCTCATTTGCAGTTGAAGAACGTGTTGTTTCTTGTCATCTAGTAAGTGGAGAAGTCCACACAGTGCTATTTGGAGCTGAAAACGCTTTTTTGACACTTTTGAATGAAAACAGTTTTTTTGTGGCCAAAATGCATTCAAAAGTCATAGTACTCATTTGCAGTTGAAGAATGTGTTATATCTTGTCACCGTGTAACTGGAGAAGTCCAAAAAGTGCTGTTTAGAGCTGAAAACTCTACTTTGACACATATGAATGAAAAACTGATTTTTGTGGTCAAAATGCACTCAAAAGTGAAGAAAGTGTTATTTATTGTCACCTTGTAACTTGAAAAGTTCAAACAGTGCTATTTGGAGCAGAAAACGCGTTTTTG
Source organism: Oryzias latipes (assembly GCF_053564925.1). Lineage (NCBI taxonomy): Eukaryota > Metazoa > Chordata > Actinopteri > Beloniformes > Adrianichthyidae > Oryzias > Oryzias latipes. The sequence goes on from NC_136244.1 coordinate 10,051,213, forward strand.
ACACATATGAATTAAAAACTGTTTTTTGTGGCCAACATGCATTCAAAAGTCAAAGTTCTCATTTGCAGTTGAAGAACGTGTTGTTTCTTGTCATCTAGTAAGTGGAGAAGTCCAAACAGTGCTATTTGGAGCTGAAAACGCGTTTTTGACACATATGAATGAAAAACTGTTTTTTGTGGCCAACATGCATTCAAAAGTCAAAGTTCTCATTTGCAGTTGAAGAACGTGTTGTTTCTTGTCATCTAGTAAGTGGAGAAGTCCAAACAGTGCTATTTGGAGCTGAAAACACTTTTTTGACACTTTTGAATGAAAACTGTTTTTTTGTGGCCAAAATGCACTCAAAAGTCAAAGTTTTCCTTTGCAGTTGAAGAATGTGTTATATCTTGTCACCTTGTAACTAGAGAAGTCCAAAACAGTGCTATTTGGAGCTGAAAACGCGTTTTTGCAACTTTTGAATGAAAAACTGTTTTTTGTGGCAAAAATGCACTCAAAAGTCAAAGTTCTCATTTGCAGTTGAAGAATGTGTTATATTTTGTCACCTTGTAACTGGAGAAGTCCAAAAAGTGCTGTTTAGAGCTGAAAACTCTACTTTGACACATATGAATGAAAAACTGTTTTTTGTGGCCAAAATGCATTCAAAAGTCAAAGTTCTCATTTGCAGTTGAAGAACGTGTTGTTTCTTGTCATCTAGTAAGTGGAGAAGTCCAAACAGTGCTATTTGGAGCTGAAAACGCTTTTTTGACACTTTTGAATGAAAACTGTTTTTTTGTGGCCAAAATGCATTTAAAAGTCAAAGTACTCATTTGCAGTTGAAGAATGTGTTATATCTTGTCACCTTGTAACTGGAGAAGTCCAAAAAGTGCTGCTTAGAGCTGAAAACTCTACTTTGACACATATGAATGAAAAACTGATTTTTGTGGTCAAAATGCACTCAAAAGTGAAGAAAGTGTTATTTATTGTCACCTTGTAACTTGAAAAGTCCAAACAGTGCTATTTGGAGCTGAAAATGCGTTTTTGACACATATGAATGAAAAACTGTTTTTTGTGGCCAACATGCATTCAAAAGTCAAAGTTCTCATTTGCAGTTGAAGAACGTGTTGTTTCTTGTCATCTAGTAAGTGGAGAAGTCCAAACAGTGCTATTTGGAGCCGAAAACCTTTTTTTGGCAGTTATGAATGAAAGACTGATTTTTGTGGTCAAAATGCACTAAAAGTGAAGAAAGTGTTATTTTTTGTCACTTTGTAACTGGAGAAGTCTAAACAGTGCTATTTGGAGATGAAAACGCGTTTTTGACACATATGAATGAAAAACTGTTTTTTGTGGCCAAAATGCATTCAAAAGTCAAAGTTCTCATTTTGCAGTTCAAGAACGTGTTGTTTCTTGTCACTTTGTTACTGGAGAAGTCCAAACAGTGCTGTTTAGAGCTGAAAATGCGTTTTTGACACATATGAATGAAAAACTGTTTTTTGTGGCCAAAATGCATTCAAAAGTCAAAGTTCTCATTGGCAGTTGAAGAACGTGTTGTTTCTTGTCATCTAGTAAGTGGAGAAGTCCAAACAGTGCTATTTGGAGCTGAAAACGCTTTTTTGACACTTTTGAATGAAAAACTGTTTTTTGTGGCCAAAATGCACTCAAAAGTCAAAGTTCTCCTTTGCAGTTGAAGAACGTGTTGTTTCTTGTCATCTTGTTACTGGAGAAATTCAAACAGTGCTGTTTTGAGCTGAAAATGCGTTTTTTAAACTTCTGAATGAAAAACTGTTTTTTGTGGCCAAAATGCATTCAAAAGTCAAAGTACTCATTTGCAGTTGAAGAATGTGTTATATCTTGTCACCTTGTAACTGGAGAAGTCCAAAAAGTGCTGTTTAGAGCTGAAAACTCTACTTTGACACATATGAATGAAAAACTGTTTTTTGTGGCCAAAATGCATTCAAAAGTCAAAGTTCTCATTTGCAGTTGAAGAACGTGTTGTTTCTTGTCACCTTGTAACTGGAGAAGTCCAAAAAGTGCTGTTTTGAGCTGAAAATGCGTTTTTGAAACTTCTGAATGAAAAACTGTTTTTTGTGGCCAAAATGCATTCAAAAGTCAAAGTACTCATTTGCAGTTGAAGAATGTGTTATATCTTGTCACTTTGTAACTAGAGAAGTCCAAAAAGTGCTGTTTAGAGCTGAAAACTCTACTTTGACACATATGAATGAAAAACTTTTTTTTGTGGCCAAAATGCATTCAAAAGTCAAAGTTCTCATTTGCAGTTGAAGAACGTCTTATATCTTGTCACCTTGTAACTGGAGAAGTCCAAAAAGTGCTGTTTAGAGCTGAAAACTCTACTTTGACACATATGAATGAAAAACTGATTTTTGTGGTCAAAATGCACTCAAAAGTTAAGAAAGTGTTATTTATTGTCACCTTGTAACTTGAAAAGTCCAAACAGTGCTATTTGGAGCTGAAAACGCGTTTTTGACACATATGAATTAAAAACTGTTTTTTGTGGCCAACATGCATTCAAAAGTCAAAGTTCTCATTTGCAGTTGAAGAACGTGTTGTTTCTTGTCATCTAGTAAGTGGAGAAGTCCAAACAGTGCTATTTGGAGCTGAAAACGCGTTTTTGTCACATATGAATGAAAAACTGTTTTTTGTGGCCAACATGCATTCAAAAGTCAAAGTTCTCATTTGCAGTTGAAGAACGTGTTGTTTCTTGTCATCTAGTAAGTGGAGAAGTCCACACAGTGCTATTTGGAGCTGAAAACGCTTTTTTGACACTTTTGAATGAAAACTGTTTTTTTGTGGCCAAAATGCATTCAAAAGTCATAGTACTCATTTGCAGTTGAAGAATGTGTTATATCTTGTCACCGTGTAACTGGAGAAGTCCAAAAAGTGCTGTTTAGAGCTGAAAACTCTACTTTGACACATATGAATGAAAAACTGATTTTTGTGGTCAAAATGCACTCAAAAGTGAAGAAAGTGTTATTTATTGTCACCTTGTAACTTGAAAAGTCCAAACAGTGCTATTTGGAGCTGAAAATGCGTTTTTGACACATATGAATGAAAAACTGTTTTTTGTGGCCAACATGCATTCAAAAGTCAAAGTTCTCATTTGCAGTTGAAGAACGTGTTGTTTCTTGTCATCTAGTAAGTGGAGAAGTCCAAACAGTGCTATTTGGAGCCGAAAACCTTTTTTTGGCAGTTATGAATGAAAGACTGATTTTTGTGGTCAAAATGCACTAAAAGTGAAGAAAGTGTTATTTTTTGTCACTTTGTAACTGGAGAAGTCTAAACAGTGCTATTTGGAGATGAAAACGCGTTTTTGACACATATGAATGAAAAACTGTTTTTTGTGGCCAAAATGCATTCAAAAGTCAAAGTTCTCATTTTGCAGTTCAAGAACGTGTTGTTTCTTGTCACTTTGTTACTGGAGAAGTCCAAACAGTGCTGTTTAGAGCTGAAAATGCGTTTTTGACACATATGAATGAAAAACTGTTTTTTGTGGCCAAAATGCATTCAAAAGTCAAAGTTCTCATTGGCAGTTGAAGAACGTGTTGTTTCTTGTCATCTAGTAAGTGGAGAAGTCCAAACAGTGCTATTTGGAGCTGAAAACGCTTTTTTGACACTTTTGAATGAAAAACTGTTTTTTGTGGCCAAAATGCACTCAAAAGTCAAAGTTCTCCTTTGCAGTTGAAGAACGTGTTGTTTCTTGTCATCTTGTTACTGGAGAAATTCAAACAGTGCTGTTTTGAGCTGAAAATGCGTTTTTTAAACTTCTGAATGAAAAACTGTTTTTTGTGGCCAAAATGCATTCAAAAGTCAAAGTACTCATTTGCAGTTGAAGAATGTGTTATATCTTGTCACCTTGTAACTGGAGAAGTCCAAAAAGTGCTGTTTAGAGCTGAAAACTCTACTTTGACACATATGAATGAAAAACTGTTTTTTGTGGCCAAAATGCATTCAAAAGTCAAAGTTCTCATTTGCAGTTGAAGAACGTGTTGTTTCTTGTCACCTTGTAACTGGAGAAGTCCAAAAAGTGCTGTTTTGAGCTGAAAATGCGTTTTTGAAACTTCTGAATGAAAAACTGTTTTTTGTGGCCAAAATGCATTCAAAAGTCAAAGTACTCATTTGCAGTTGAAGAATGTGTTATATCTTGTCACTTTGTAACTAGAGAAGTCCAAAAAGTGCTGTTTAGAGCTGAAAACTCTACTTTGACACATATGAATGAAAAACTTTTTTTTGTGGCCAAAATGCATTCAAAAGTCAAAGTTCTCATTTGCAGTTGAAGAACGTCTTATATCTTGTCACCTTGTAACTGGAGAAGTCCAAAAAGTGCTGTTTAGAGCTGAAAACTCTACTTTGACACATATGAATGAAAAACTGATTTTTGTGGTCAAAATGCACTCAAAAGTTAAGAAAGTGTTATTTATTGTCACCTTGTAACTTGAAAAGTCCAAACAGTGCTATTTGGAGCTGAAAACGCGTTTTTGACACATATGAATTAAAAACTGTTTTTTGTGGCCAACATGCATTCAAAAGTCAAAGTTCTCATTTGCAGTTGAAGAACGTGTTGTTTCTTGTCATCTAGTAAGTGGAGAAGTCCAAACAGTGCTATTTGGAGCTGAAAACGCGTTTTTGTCACATATGAATGAAAAACTGTTTTTTGTGGCCAACATGCATTCAAAAGTCAAAGTTCTCATTTGCAGTTGAAGAACGTGTTGTTTCTTGTCATCTAGTAAGTGGAGAAGTCCACACAGTGCTATTTGGAGCTGAAAACGCTTTTTTGACACTTTTGAATGAAAACTGTTTTTTTGTGGCCAAAATGCATTCAAAAGTCATAGTACTCATTTGCAGTTGAAGAATGTGTTATATCTTGTCACCGTGTAACTGGAGAAGTCCAAAAAGTGCTGTTTAGAGCTGAAAACTCTACTTTGACACATATGAATGAAAAACTGATTTTTGTGGTCAAAATGCACTCAAAAGTGAAGAAAGTGTTATTTATTGTCACCTTGTAACTTGAAAAGTTCAAACAGTGCTATTTGGAGCTGAAAACGCGTTTTTGACACATATGAATGAAAAACTGTTTTTTGTGGCCAACATGCATTCAAAAGTCAAAGTTCTCATTTGCAGTTGAAGAACGTGTTGTTTCTTGTCATCTAGTAAGTGGAGAAGTCCAAACAGTGCTATTTGGAGCTGAAAACGCTTTTTTGACACTTTTGAATGAAAACTGTTTTTTTGTGGCCAAAATGCACTCAAAAGTCAAAGTACTCATTTGCAGTTGAAGAATGTGTTATATCTTGTCACCTTGTAACTAGAGAAGTCCAAAACAGTGCTATTTGGAGCTGAAAACGCGTTTTTGCAACTTTTGAATGAAAAACTGTTTTTTGTGGCAAAAATGCACTCAAAAGTCAAAGTTCTCATTTGCAGTTGAAGAATGTGTTATATTTTGTCACCTTGTAACTGGAGAAGTCCAAAAAGTGCTGTTTAGAGCTGAAAACTCTACTTTGACACATATGAATGAAAAACTGTTTTTTGTGGCCAAAATGCATTCAAAAGTCAAAGTACTCATTTGCAGTTGAAGAATGTGTTATATTTTGTCACCTTGTAACTGGAGAAGTCCAAAAAGTGCTGTTTAGAGCTGAAAACTCTACTTTGACACATATGAATGAAAAACTGTTTTTTGTGGCCAAAATGCATTCAAAAGTCAAAGTTCTCATTTGCAGTTGAAGAACGTGTTGTTTCTTGTCATCTAGTAAGTGGAGAAGTCCACACAGTGCTATTTGGAGCTGAAAACGCTTTTTTGACACTTTTGAATGAAAACAGTTTTTTTGTGGCCAAAATGCATTCAAAAGTCATAGTACTCATTTGCAGTTGAAGAATGTGTTATATCTTGTCACCGTGTAACTGGAGAAGTCCAAAAAGTGCTGTTTAGAGCTGAAAACTCTACTTTGACACATATGAATGAAAAACTGATTTTTGTGGTCAAAATGCACTCAAAAGTGAAGAAAGTGTTATTTATTGTCACTTTGTTACTGGAGAAGTCCAAACAGTGCTGTTTAGAGCTGAAAATGCGTTTTTGAAACTTCTGAATGAAAAACTGTTTTTTGTGGCCAAAATGCATTCAAAAGTCAAAGTTCTCATTTGCAGTTGAAGAACGTGTTGTTTCTTGTCATCTAGTAAGTGGAGAAGTCCAAACAGTGCTATTTGGAGCTGAAAAAGCTTTTTTGACACTTTTGAATGAAAACTGTTTTTTGTGGCCAAAATGCATTCAAAAGTCAAAGTTCTCATTTGCAGTTGAAGAACGTGTTGTTTCTTGTCATCTAGTAAGTGGAGAAGTCCAAACAGTGCTATTTGGAGCTGAAAAAGCTTTTTTGCAACTTTTGAATGAAAAACTGTTTTTTGTGGCAAAAATGCACTCAAAAGTCAAAGTTCTCATTTGCAGTTGAAGAATGTGTTATATCTTGTCACCTTGTAACTAGAGAAGTCCAAAACAGTGCTATTTGGAGCTGAAAACGCGTTTTTGCAACTTTTGAATGAAAAACTGTTTTTTGTGGCAAAAATGCACTCAAAAGTCAAAGTTCTCATTTGCAGTTGAAGAATGTGTTATATTTTGTCACCTTGTAACTGGAGAAGTCCAAAAAGTGCTGTTTAGAGCTGAAAACTCTACTTTGACACATATGAATGAAAAACTGTTTTTTGTGGCCAAAATGCATTCAAAAGTCAAAGTACTCATTTGCAGTTGAAGAATGTGTTATATTTTGTCACCTTGTAACTGGAGAAGTCCAAAAAGTGCTGTCTAGAGCTGAAAACTCTACTTTGACACATATGAATGAAAAACTGATTTTTGAGGTCAAAATGCACTCAAAAGTGAAGAAAGTGTTATTTATTGTCACCTTGTAACTTGAAAAGTCCAAACAGTGCTATTTGGAGCTGAAAACGCGTTTTTGACACATATGAATGAAAAACTTTTTTTTGTGGCCAAAATGCACTCAAAAGTGAAGAAAGTGTTATTTCTTGTCACTTTGTTACTGGAGAAGTCCAAACAGTGCTGTTTAGAGCTGAAAATGCGTTTTTGAAACTTCTGAATGAAAAACTGTTTTTTGTGGCCAAAATGCATTCAAAAGTCAAAGTTCTCATTTGCAGTTGAAGAATGTGTTATATCTTGTCACCTTGTAACTGGAGAAGTCCAAAAAGTGCTGTTTAGAGCTGAAAACTCTACTTTGACACATATGAATGAAAAACTGATTTTTGTGGTCAAAATGCACTCAAAAGTGAAGAAAGTGTTTTTTATTGTCACCTTGTAACTTGAAAAGTCCAAACAGTGCTATTTGGAGCTGAAAACGCGTTTTTGACACATATGAATGAAAAACTGTTTTTTGTGGCCAAAATGCATTCAAAAGTCAAAGTTCTCATTTGCAGTTGTAGAACGTGTTGTTTCTTGTCATCTAGTAAGTGGAGAAGTCCAAACAGTGCTATTTGGAGCTGAAAACGCTTTTTTGACACTTTTGAATGAAAAACTGTTTTTTTGTGGCCAAAATGCACTCAAAAGTCAAAGTTCTCCTTTGCAGTTGAAGAATGTGTTATATCTTGTCACCTTGTAACTGGAGAAGTCCAAAAAGTGCTGTTTAGAGCGGAAAACTCTACTTTGACACATATGAATGAAAAACTGTTTTTTGTGGCCAAAATGCATTCAAAAGTCAAAGTTCTCATTTTGCAGTTGAAGAACGTGTTCTTTCTTGTCACTTTGTTACTGGAGAAGTCCAAACAGTGCTGTTTAGAGCTGAAAACTCTACTTTGACACATATGAATGAAAAACTGTTTTTTGTGGCCAAAATGCATTCAAAAGTCAAAGTACTCATTTGCAGTTGAAGAATGTGTTATATTTTGTCACCTTGTAACTAGAGAAGTCCAAAACAGTGCTATTTGGAGCTGAAAACGCGTTTTTGCAACTTTTGAATGAAAAACTGTTTTTTGTGGCAAAAATGCACTCAAAAGTCAAAGTTCTCATTTGCAGTTGAAGAATGTGTTATATTTTGTCACCTTGTAACTGGAGAAGTCCAAAAAGTGCTGTTTAGAGCTGAAAACTCTACTTTGACACATATGAATGAAAAACTGATTTTTGTGGTCAAAATGCACTCAAAAGTGAAGAAAGTGTTATTTATTGTCACCTTGTAACTTGAAAAGTTCAAACAGTGCTATTTGGAGCTGAAAAAGCTTTTTTGCAACTTTTGAATGAAAAACTGTTTTTTGTGGCCAACATGCATTCAAAAGTCAAAGTTCTCATTTGCAGTTGAAGAATGTGTTATATCTTGTCACCTTGTAACTAGAGAAGTCCAAAACAGTGCTATTTGGAGCTGAAAACGCGTTTTTGCAACTTTTGAATAAAAAACTGTTTTTTGTGGCCAAAATGCATTCAAAAGTCAAAGTTCTCATTTGCAGTTGTAGAACGTGTTGTTTCTTGTCATCTAGTAAGTGGAGAAGTCCAAACAGTGCTATTTGGAGCTGAAAACGCTTTTTTGACACTTTTGAATAAAAAACTGTTTTTTTGTGGCCAAAATGCACTCAAAAGTGAAGAAAGTGTTATTTCTTGTCACTTTGTTACTGGAGAAGTCCAAACAGTGCTGTTTAGAGCTGAAAATGCGTTTTTGAAACTTCTGAATGAAAAACTGTTTTTTGTGGCCAAAATGCATTCAAAAGTCAAAGTTCTCATTTGCAGTTGAAGAACGTGTTGTTTCTTGTCATCTAGTAAGTGGAGAAGTCCACACAGTGCTATTTGGAGCTGAAAACGCTTTTTTGACACTTTTGAATGAAAACTGTTTTTTTGTGGCCAAAATGCATTCAAAAGTCATAGTACTCATTTGCAGTTGAAGAATGTGTTATATCTTGTCACCGTGTAACTGGAGAAGTCCAAAAAGTGCTGTTTAGAGCTGAAAACTCTACTTTGACACATATGAATGAAAAACTGATTTTTGTGGTCAAAATGCACTCAAAAGTGAAGAAAGTGTTATTTATTGTCACCTTGTAACTTGAAAAGTTCAAACAGTGCTATTTGGAGCTGAAAACGCGTTTTTGACACATATGAATGAAAAACTGTTTTTTGTGGCCAACATGCATTCAAAAGTCAAAGTTCTCATTTGCAGTTGAAGAACGTGTTGTTTCTTGTCATCTAGTAAGTGGAGAAGTCCAAACAGTGCTATTTGGAGCTGAAAACGCTTTTTTGACACTTTTGAATGAAAACTGTTTTTTTGTGGCCAAAATGCACTCAAAAGTCAAAGTACTCATTTGCAGTTGAAGAATGTGTTATATCTTGTCACCTTGTAACTAGAGAAGTCCAAAACAGTGCTATTTGGAGCTGAAAACGCGTTTTTGCAACTTTTGAATGAAAAACTGTTTTTTGTGGCAAAAATGCACTCAAAAGTCAAAATTCTCATTTGCAGTTGAAGAATGTGTTATATTTTGTCACCTTGTAACTGGAGAAGTCCAAAAAGTGCTGTTTAGAGCTGAAAACTCTACTTTGACACATATGAATGAAAAACTGTTTTTTGTGGCCAAAATGCATTCAAAAGTCAAAGTACTCATTTGCAGTTGAAGAATGTGTTATATTTTGTCACCTTGTAACTGGAGAAGTCCAAAAAGTGCTGTTTAGAGCTGAAAACTCTACTTTGACACATATGAATGAAAAACTGTTTTTTGTGGCCAAAATGCATTCAAAAGTCAAAGTTCTCATTTGCAGTTGAAGAACGTGTTGTTTCTTGTCATCTAGTAAGTGGAGAAGTCCACACAGTGCTATTTGGAGCTGAAAACGCTTTTTTGACACTTTTGAATGAAAACAGTTTTTTTGTGGCCAAAATGCATTCAAAAGTCATAGTACTCATTTGCAGTTGAAGAATGTGTTATATCTTGTCACCGTGTAACTGGAGAAGTCCAAAAAGTGCTGTTTAGAGCTGAAAACTCTACTTTGACACATATGAATGAAAAACTGATTTTTGTGGTCAAAATGCACTCAAAAGTGAAGAAAGTGTTATTTATTGTCACCTTGTAACTTGAAAAGTTCAAACAGTGCTATTTGGAGCTGAAAACGCGTTTTTGACACATATGAATTAAAAACTGTTTTTTGTGGCCAACATGCATTCAAAAGTCAAAGTTCTCATTTGCAGTTGAAGAACGTGTTGTTTCTTGTCATCTAGTAAGTGGAGAAGTCCAAACAGTGCTATTTGGAGCTGAAAACGCGTTTTTGACACATATGAATGAAAAACTGTTTTTTGTGGCCAACATGCATTCAAAAGTCAAAGTTCTCATTTGCAGTTGAAGAACGTGTTGTTTCTTGTCATCTAGTAAGTGGAGAAGTCCAAACAGTGCTATTTGGAGCTGAAAACGCTTTTTTGACACTTTTGAATGAAAACTGTTTTTTTGTGGCCAAAATGCACTCAAAAGTCAAAGTTTTCCTTTGCAGTTGAAGAATGTGTTATATCTTGTCACCTTGTAACTAGAGAAGTCCAAAACAGTGCTATTTGGAGCTGAAAACGCGTTTTTGCAACTTTTGAATGAAAAACTGTTTTTTGTGGCAAAAATGCACTCAAAAGTAAAAGTTCTCATTTGCAGTTGAAGAATGTGTTATATTTTGTCACCTTGTAACTGGAGAAGTCCAAAAAGTGCTGTTTAGAGCTGAAAACTCTACTTTGACACATATGAATGAAAAACTGTTTTTTGTGGCCAAAATGCATTCAAAAGTCAAAGTACTCATTTGCAGTTGAAGAATGTGTTATATTTTGTCACCTTGTAACTGGAGAAGTCCAAAAAGTGCTGTTTAGAGCTGAAAACTCTACTTTGACACATATGAATGAAAAACTGTTTTTTGTGGCCAAAATGCATTCAAAAGTCAAAGTTCTCATTTGCAGTTGAAGAACGTGTTGTTTCTTGTCATCTAGTAAGTGGAGAAGTCCACACAGTGCTATTTGGAGCTGAAAACGCTTTTTTGACACTTTTGAATGAAAACAGTTTTTTTGTGGCCAAAATGCATTCAAAAGTCATAGTACTCATTTGCAGTTGAAGAATGTGTTATATCTTGTCACCTTGTAACTGGAGAAGTCCAAAAAGTGCTGTCTAGAGCTGAAAACTCTACTTTGACACATATGAATGAAAAACTGATTTTTGAGGTCAAAATGCACTCAAAAGTGAAGAAAGTGTTATTTATTGTCACCTTGTAACTTGAAAAGTCCAAACAGTGCTATTTGGAGCTGAAAACGCGTTTTTGACACATATGAATGAAAAACTTTTTTTTGTGGCCAAAATGCACTCAAAAGTGAAGAAAGTGTTATTTCTTGTCACTTTGTTACTGGAGAAGTCCAAACAGTGCTGTTTAGAGCTGAAAATGCGTTTTTGAAACTTCTGAATGAAAAACTGTTTTTTGTGGCCAAAATGCATTCAAAAGTCAAAGTTCTCATTTGCAGTTGAAGAATGTGTTATATCTTGTCACCTTGTAACTGGAGAAGTCCAAAAAGTGCTGTTTAGAGCTGAAAACTCTACTTTGACACATATGAATGAAAAACTGATTTTTGTGGTCAAAATGCACTCAAAAGTGAAGAAAGTGTTTTTTATTGTCACCTTGTAACTTGAAAAGTCCAAACAGTGCTATTTGGAGCTGAAAACGCGTTTTTGACACATATGAATGAAAAACTGTTTTTTGTGGCCAAAATGCATTCAAAAGTCAAAGTTCTCATTTGCAGTTGTAGAACGTGTTGTTTCTTGTCATCTAGTAAGTGGAGAAGTCCAAACAGTGCTATTTGGAGCTGAAAACGCTTTTTTGACACTTTTGAATGAAAAACTGTTTTTTTGTGGCCAAAATGCACTCAAAAGTCAAAGTTCTCCTTTGCAGTTAAAGAATGTGTTATATCTTGTCACCTTGTAACTGGAGAAGTCCAAAAAGTGCTGTTTAGAGCGGAAAACTCTACTTTGACACATATGAATGAAAAACTGTTTTTTGTGGCCAAAATGCATTCAAAAGTCAAAGTTCTCATTTTGCAGTTGAAGAACGTGTTGTTTCTTGTCACTTTGTTACTGGAGAAGTCCAAACAGTGCTGTTTAGAGCTGAAAACTCTACTTTGACACATATGAATGAAAAACTGATTTTTGTGGTCAAAATGCACTCAAAAGTGAAGAAAGTGTTATTTATTGTCACCTTGTAACTTGAAAAGTTCAAACAGTGCTATTTGGAGCTGAAAAAGCTTTTTTGCAACTTTTGAATGAAAAACTGTTTTTTGTGGCCAACATGCATTCAAAAGTCAAAGTTCTCATTTGCAGTTGAAGAATGTGTTATATCTTGTCACCTTGTAACTAGAGAAGTCCAAAACAGTGCTATTTGGAGCTGAAAACGCGTTTTTGCAACTTTTGAATAAAAAACTGTTTTTTGTGGCCAAAATGCATTCAAAAGTCAAAGTTCTCATTTGCAGTTGTAGAACGTGTTGTTTCTTGTCATCTAGTAAGTGGAGAAGTCCAAACAGTGCTATTTGGAGCTGAAAACGCTTTTTTGACACTTTTGAATAAAAAACTGTTTTTTTGTGGCCAAAATGCACTCAAAAGTGAAGAAAGTGTTATTTCTTGTCACTTTGTTACTGGAGAAGTCCAAACAGTGCTGTTTAGAGCTGAAAATGCGTTTTTGAAACTTCTGAATGAAAAACTGTTTTTTGTGGCCAAAATGCATTCAAAAGTCAAAGTTCTCATTTGCAGTTGAAGAACGTGTTGTTTCTTGTCATCTAGTAAGTGGAGAAGTCCACACAGTGCTATTTGGAGCTGAAAACGCTTTTTTGACACTTTTGAATGAAAACTGTTTTTTTGTGGCCAAAATGCATTCAAAAGTCATAGTACTCATTTGCAGTTGAAGAATGTGTTATATCTTGTCACCGTGTAACTGGAGAAGTCCAAAAAGTGCTGTTTAGAGCTGAAAACTCTACTTTGACACATATGAATGAAAAACTGATTTTTGTGGTCAAAATGCACTCAAAAGTGAAGAAAGTGTTATTTATTGTCACCTTGTAACTTGAAAAGTTCAAACAGTGCTATTTGGAGCTGAAAACGCGTTTTTGACACATATGAATGAAAAACTGTTTTTTGTGGCCAACATGCATTCAAAAGTCAAAGTTCTCATTTGCAGTTGAAGAACGTGTTGTTTCTTGTCATCTAGTAAGTGGAGAAGTCCAAACAGTGCTATTTGGAGCTGAAAACGCTTTTTTGACACTTTTGAATGAAAACTGTTTTTTTGTGGCCAAAATGCACTCAAAAGTCAAAGTACTCATTTGCAGTTGAAGAATGTGTTATATCTTGTCACCTTGTAACTAGAGAAGTCCAAAACAGTGCTATTTGGAGCTGAAAACGCGTTTTTGCAACTTTTGAATGAAAAACTGTTTTTTGTGGCAAAAATGCACTCAAAAGTCAAAATTCTCATTTGCAGTTGAAGAATGTGTTATATTTTGTCACCTTGTAACTGGAGAAGTCCAAAAAGTGCTGTTTAGAGCTGAAAACTCTACTTTGACACATATGAATGAAAAACTGTTTTTTGTGGCCAAAATGCATTCAAAAGTCAAAGTACTCATTTGCAGTTGAAGAATGTGTTATATTTTGTCACCTTGTAACTGGAGAAGTCCAAAAAGTGCTGTTTAGAGCTGAAAACTCTACTTTGACACATATGAATGAAAAACTGTTTTTTGTGGCCAAAATGCATTCAAAAGTCAAAGTTCTCATTTGCAGTTGAAGAACGTGTTGTTTCTTGTCATCTAGTAAGTGGAGAAGTCCACACAGTGCTATTTGGAGCTGAAAACGCTTTTTTGACACTTTTGAATGAAAACAGTTTTTTTGTGGCCAAAATGCATTCAAAAGTCATAGTACTCATTTGCAGTTGAAGAATGTGTTATATCTTGTCACCGTGTAACTGGAGAAGTCCAAAAAGTGCTGTTTAGAGCTGAAAACTCTACTTTGACACATATGAATGAAAAACTGATTTTTGTGGTCAAAATGCACTCAAAAGTGAAGAAAGTGTTATTTATTGTCACCTTGTAACTTGAAAAGTTCAAACAGTGCTATTTGGAGCTGAAAACGCGTTTTTGACACATATGAATTAAAAACTGTTTTTTGTGGCCAACATGCATTCAAAAGTCAAAGTTCTCATTTGCAGTTGAAGAACGTGTTGTTTCTTGTCATCTAGTAAGTGGAGAAGTCCAAACAGTGCTATTTGGAGCTGAAAACGCGTTTTTGACACATATGAATGAAAAACTGTTTTTTGTGGCCAACATGCATTCAAAAGTCAAAGTTCTCATTTGCAGTTGAAGAACGTGTTGTTTCTTGTCATCTAGTAAGTGGAGAAGTCCAAACAGTGCTATTTGGAGCTGAAAACGCTTTTTTGACACTTTTGAATGAAAACTGTTTTTTTGTGGCCAAAATGCACTCAAAAGTCAAAGTTTTCCTTTGCAGTTGAAGAATGTGTTATATCTTGTCACCTTGTAACTAGAGAAGTCCAAAACAGTGCTATTTGGAGCTGAAAACGCGTTTTTGCAACTTTTGAATGAAAAACTGTTTTTTGTGGCAAAAATGCACTCAAAAGTCAAAGTTCTCATTTGCAGTTGAAGAATGTGTTATATTTTGTCACCTTGTAACTGGAGAAGTCCAAAAAGTGCTGTTTAGAGCTGAAAACTCTACTTTGACACATATGAATGAAAAACTGATTTTTGTGGTCAAAATGCACTCAAAAGTGAAGAAAGTGTTTTTTATTGTCACCTTGTAACTTGAAAAGTCCAAACAGTGCTATTTGGAGCTGAAAACGCGTTTTTGACACATATGAATGAAAAACTGTTTTTTGTGGCCAAAATGCATTCAAAAGTCAAAGTTCTCATTTGCAGTTGTAGAACGTGTTGTTTCTTGTCATCTAGTAAGTGGAGAAGTCCAAACAGTGCTATTTGGAGCTGAAAACGCTTTTTTGACACTTTTGAATGAAAAACTGTTTTTTTGTGGCCAAAATGCACTCAAAAGTCAAAGTTCTCCTTTGCAGTTAAAGAATGTGTTATATCTTGTCACCTTGTAACTGGAGAAGTCCAAAAAGTGCTGTTTAGAGCGGAAAACTCTACTTTGACACATATGAATGAAAAACTGTTTTTTGTGGCCAAAATGCATTCAAAAGTCAAAGTTCTCATTTTGCAGTTGAAGAACGTGTTGTTTCTTGTCACTTTGTTACTGGAGAAGTCCAAACAGTGCTGTTTAGAGCTGAAAACTCTACTTTGACACATATGAATGAAAAACTGTTTTTTGTGGCCAAAATGCATTCAAAAGTCAAAGTACTCATTTGCAGTTGAAGAATGTGTTATATTTTGTCACCTTGTAACTGGAGAAGTCCAAAAAGTGCTGTTTAGAGCTGAAAACTCTACTTTGACACATATGAATGAAAAACTGATTTTTGTGGTCAAAATGCACTCAAAAGTGAAGAAAGTGTTATTTATTGTCACCTTGTAACTTGAAAAGTTCAAACAGTGCTATTTGGAGCTGAAAAAGCTTTTTTGCAACTTTTGAATGAAAAACTGTTTTTTGTGGCCAACATGCATTCAAAAGTCAAAGTTCTCATTTGCAGTTGAAGAATGTGTTATATCTTGTCACCTTGTAACTAGAGAAGTCCAAAACAGTGCTATTTGGAGCTGAAAACGCGTTTTTGCAACTTTTGAATAAAAAACTGTTTTTTGTGGCCAAAATGCATTCAAAAGTCAAAGTTCTCATTTGCAGTTGTAGAACGTGTTGTTTCTTGTCATCTAGTAAGTGGAGAAGTCCAAACAGTGCTATTTGGAGCTGAAAACGCTTTTTTGACACTTTTGAATAAAAAACTGTTTTTTTGTGGCCAAAATGCACTCAAAAGTGAAGAAAGTGTTATTTCTTGTCACTTTGTTACTGGAGAAGTCCAAACAGTGCTGTTTAGAGCTGAAAATGCGTTTTTGAAACTTCTGAATGAAAAACTGTTTTTTGTGGCCAAAATGCATTCAAAAGTCAAAGTTCTCATTTGCAGTTGAAGAACGTGTTGTTTCTTGTCATCTAGTAAGTGGAGAAGTCCAAACAGTGCTATTTGGAGCTGAAAAAGCTTTTTTGACACTTTTGAATGAAAACTGTTTTTTTGTGGCCAAAATGCATTCAAAAGTCAAAGTTCTCATTTGCAGTTGAAGAACGTGTTGTTTCTTGTCATCTAGTAAGTGGAGAAGTCCAAACAGTGCTATTTGGAGCTGAAAAAGCTTTTTTGCAACTTTTGAATGAAAAACTGTTTTTTGTGGCAAAAATGCACTCAAAAGTCAAAGTTCTCATTTGCAGTTGAAGAATGTGTTATATCTTGTCACCTTGTAACTAGAGAAGTCCAAAACAGTGCTATTTGGAGCTGAAAACGCGTTTTTGCAACTTTTGAATGAAAAACTGTTTTTTGTGGCAAAAATGCACTCAAAAGTCAAAGTTCTCATTTGCAGTTGAAGAATGTGTTATATTTTGTCACCTTGTAACTGGAGAAGTCCAAAAAGTGCTGTTTAGAGCTGAAAACTCTACTTTGACACATATGAATGAAAAACTGTTTTTTGTGGCCAAAATGCATTCAAAAGTCAAAGTTCTCATTTGCAGTTGAAGAACGTGTTGTTTCTTGTCATCTAGTAAGTGGAGAAGTCCAAACAGTGCTATTTGGAGCTGAAAAAGCTTTTTTGACACTTTTGAATGAAAACTGTTTTTTTGTGGCCAAAATGCATTCAAAAGTCATAGTACTCATTTGCAGTTGAAGAATGTGTTATATCTTGTCACCTTGTAACTGGAGAAGTCCAAAAAGTGCTGTCTAGAGCTGAAAACTCTACTTTGACACATATGAATGAAAAACTGATTTTTGAGGTCAAAATGCACTCAAAAGTGAAGAAAGTGTTATTTATTGTCACCTTGTAACTTGAAAAGTCCAAACAGTGCTATTTGGAGCTGAAAACGCGTTTTTGACACATATGAATGAAAAACTTTTTTTTGTGGCCAAAATGCACTCAAAAGTGAAGAAAGTGTTATTTCTTGTCACTTTGTTACTGGAGAAGTCCAAACAGTGCTGTTTAGAGCTGAAAATGCGTTTTTGAAACTTCTGAATGAAAAACTGTTTTTTGTGGCCAAAATGCATTCAAAAGTCAAAGTTCTCATTTGCAGTTGAAGAATGTGTTATATCTTGTCACCTTGTAACTGGAGAAGTCCAAAAAGTGCTGTTTAGAGCTGAAAACTCTACTTTGACACATATGAATGAAAAACTGATTTTTGTGGTCAAAATGCACTCAAAAGTGAAGAAAGTGTTTTTTATTGTCACCTTGTAACTTGAAAAGTCCAAACAGTGCTATTTGGAGCTGAAAACGCGTTTTTGACACATATGAATGAAAAACTGTTTTTTGTGGCCAAAATGCATTCAAAAGTCAAAGTTCTCATTTGCAGTTGTAGAACGTGTTGTTTCTTGTCATCTAGTAAGTGGAGAAGTCCAAACAGTGCTATTTGGAGCTGAAAACGCTTTTTTGACACTTTTGAATGAAAAACTGTTTTTTTGTGGCCAAAATGCACTCAAAAGTCAAAGTTCTCCTTTGCAGTTGAAGAATGTGTTATATCTTGTCACCTTGTAACTGGAGAAGTCCAAAAAGTGCTGTTTAGAGCGGAAAACTCTACTTTGACACATATGAATGAAAAACTGTTTTTTGTGGCCAAAATGCATTCAAAAGTCAAAGTTCTCATTTTGCAGTTGAAGAACGTGTTGTTTCTTGTCACTTTGTTACTGGAGAAGTCCAAACAGTGCTGTTTAGAGCTGAAAACTCTACTTTGACACATATGAATGAAAAACTGTTTTTTGTGGCCAAAATGCATTCAAAAGTCAAAGTACTCATTTGCAGTTGAAGAATGTGTTATATTTTGTCACCTTGTAACTAGAGAAGTCCAAAACAGTGCTATTTGGAGCTGAAAACGCGTTTTTGCAACTTTTGAATGAAAAACTGTTTTTTGTGGCAAAAATGCACTCAAAAGTCAAAGTTCTCATTTGCAGTTGAAGAATGTGTTATATTTTGTCACCTTGTAACTGGAGAAGTCCAAAAAGTGCTGTTTAGAGCTGAAAACTCTACTTTGACACATATGAATGAAAAACTGTTTTTTGTGGCCAAAATGCATTCAAAAGTCAAAGTTCTCATTTGCAGTTGAAGAACGTGTTGTTTCTTGTCATCTAGTAAGTGGAGAAGTCCACACAGTGCTATTTGGAGCTGAAAACGCTTTTTTGACACTTTTGAATGAAAACTGTTTTTTTGTGGCCAAAATGCATTCAAAAGTCATAGTACTCATTTGCAGTTGAAGAATGTGTTATATCTTGTCACCGTGTAACTGGAGAAGTCCAAAAAGTGCTGTTTAGAGCTGAAAACTCTACTTTGACACATATGAATGAAAAACTGATTTTTGTGGTCAAAATGCACTCAAAAGTGAAGAAAGTGTTATTTATTGTCACCTTGTAACTTGAAAAGTTCAAACAGTGCTATTTGGAGCTGAAAACGCGTTTTTGACACATATGAATGAAAAACTGTTTTTTGTGGCCAACATGCATTCAAAAGTCAAAGTTCTCATTTGCAGTTGAAGAACGTGTTGTTTCTTGTCATCTAGTAAGTGGAGAAGTCCAAACAGTGCTATTTGGAGCTGAAAACGCTTTTTTGACACTTTTGAATGAAAACTGTTTTTTTGTGGCCAAAATGCACTCAAAAGTCAAAGTACTCATTTGCAGTTGAAGAATGTGTTATATCTTGTCACCTTGTAACTAGAGAAGTCCAAAACAGTGCTATTTGGAGCTGAAAACGCGTTTTTGCAACTTTTGAATGAAAAACTGTTTTTTGTGGCAAAAATGCACTCAAAAGTCAAAATTCTCATTTGCAGTTGAAGAATGTGTTATATTTTGTCACCTTGTAACTGGAGAAGTCCAAAAAGTGCTGTTTAGAGCTGAAAACTCTACTTTGACACATATGAATGAAAAACTGTTTTTTGTGGCCAAAATGCATTCAAAAGTCAAAGTACTCATTTGCAGTTGAAGAATGTGTTATATTTTGTCACCTTGTAACTGGAGAAGTCCAAAAAGTGCTGTTTAGAGCTGAAAACTCTACTTTGACACATATGAATGAAAAACTGTTTTTTGTGGCCAAAATGCATTCAAAAGTCAAAGTTCTCATTTGCAGTTGAAGAACGTGTTGTTTCTTGTCATCTAGTAAGTGGAGAAGTCCACACAGTGCTATTTGGAGCTGAAAACGCTTTTTTGACACTTTTGAATGAAAACAGTTTTTTTGTGGCCAAAATGCATTCAAAAGTCATAGTACTCATTTGCAGTTGAAGAATGTGTTATATCTTGTCACCGTGTAACTGGAGAAGTCCAAAAAGTGCTGTTTAGAGCTGAAAACTCTACTTTGACACATATGAATGAAAAACTGATTTTTGTGGTCAAAATGCACTCAAAAGTGAAGAAAGTGTTATTTATTGTCACCTTGTAACTTGAAAAGTTCAAACAGTGCTATTTGGAGCTGAAAACGCGTTTTTGACACATATGAATTAAAAACTGTTTTTTGTGGCCAACATGCATTCAAAAGTCAAAGTTCTCATTTGCAGTTGAAGAACGTGTTGTTTCTTGTCATCTAGTAAGTGGAGAAGTCCAAACAGTGCTGTTTGGAGCTGAAAACGCGTTTTTGACACATATGAATGAAAAACTGTTTTTTGTGGCCAACATGCATTCAAAAGTCAAAGTTCTCATTTGCAGTTGAAGAACGTGTTGTTTCTTGTCATCTAGTAAGTGGAGAAGTCCAAACAGTGCTATTTGGAGCTGAAAACGCTTTTTTGACACTTTTGAATGAAAACTGTTTTTTTGTGGCCAAAATGCACTCAAAAGTCAAAGTTTTCCTTTGCAGTTGAAGAATGTGTTATATCTTGTCACCTTGTAACTAGAGAAGTCCAAAACAGTGCTATTTGGAGCTGAAAACGCGTTTTTGCAACTTTTGAATGAAAAACTGTTTTTTGTGGCAAAAATGCACTCAAAAGTCAAAGTTCTCATTTGCAGTTGAAGAATGTGTTATATTTTGTCACCTTGTAACTGGAGAAGTCCAAAAAGTGCTGTTTAGAGCTGAAAACTCTACTTTGACACATATGAATGAAAAACTGTTTTTTGTGGCCAAAATGCATTCAAAAGTCAAAGTACTCATTTGCAGTTGAAGAATGTGTTATATTTTGTCACCTTGTAACTGGAGAAGTCCAAAAAGTGCTGTTTAGAGCTGAAAACTCTACTTTGACACATATGAATGAAAAACTGTTTTTTGTGGCCAAAATGCATTCAAAAGTCAAAGTTCTCATTTGCAGTTGAAGAACGTGTTGTTTCTTGTCATCTAGTAAGTGGAGAAGTCCACACAGTGCTATTTGGAGCTGAAAACGCTTTTTTGACACTTTTGAATGAAAACAGTTTTTTTGTGGCCAAAATGCATTCAAAAGTCATAGTACTCATTTGCAGTTGAAGAATGTGTTATATCTTGTCACCGTGTAACTGGAGAAGTCCAAAAAGTGCTGTTTAGAGCTGAAAACTCTACTTTGACACATATGAATGAAAAACTGATTTTTGTGGTCAAAATGCACTCAAAAGTGAAGAAAGTGTTATTTATTGTCACCTTGTAACTTGAAAAGTTCAAACAGTGCTATTTGGAGCTGAAAACGTGTTTTTGACACATATGAATTAAAAACTGTTTTTTGTGGCCAACATGCATTCAAAAGTCAAAGTTCTCATTTGCAGTTGAAGAACGTGTTGTTTCTTGTCATCTAGTAAGTGGAGAAGTCCAAACAGTGCTATTTGGAGCTGAAAACGCGTTTTTGACACATATGAATGAAAAACTGTTTTTTGTGGCCAACATGCATTCAAAAGTCAAAGTTCTCATTTGCAGTTGAAGAACGTGTTGTTTCTTGTCATCTAGTAAGTGGAGAAGTCCAAACAGTGCTATTTGGAGCTGAAAACGCTTTTTTGACACTTTTGAATGAAAACTGTTTTTTTGTGGCCAAAATGCACTCAAAAGTCAAAGTTTTCCTTTGCAGTTGAAGAATGTGTTATATCTTGTCACCTTGTAACTAGAGAAGTCCAAAACAGTGCTATTTGGAGCTGAAAACGCGTTTTTGCAACTTTTGAATGAAAAACTGTTTTTTGTGGCAAAAATGCACTCAAAAGTCAAAGTTCTCATTTGCAGTTGAAGAATGTGTTATATTTTGTCACCTTGTAACTGGAGAAGTCCAAAAAGTGCTGTTTAGAGCTGAAAACTCTACTTTGACACATATGAATGAAAAACTGTTTTTTGTGGCCAAAATGCATTCAAAAGTCAAAGTTCTCATTTGCAGTTGAAGAACGTGTTGTTTCTTGTCATCTAGTAAGTGGAGAAGTCCAAACAGTGCTATTTGGAGCTGAAAACGCGTTTTTGACACTTTTGAATGAAAACTGTTTTTTTGTGGCCAAAATGCACTCAAAAGTCAAAGTTTTCCTTTGCAGTTGAAGAATGTGTTATATCTTGTCACCTTGTAACTAGAGAAGTCCAAAACAGTGCTATTTGGAGCTGAAAACGCGTTTTTGCAACTTTTGAATGAAAAACTGTTTTTTGTGGCAAAAATGCACTCAAAAGTCAAAGTTCTCATTTGCAGTTGAAGAATGTGTTATATTTTGTCACCTTGTAACTGGAGAAGTCCAAAAAGTGCTGTTTAGAGCTGAAAACTCTACTTTGACACATATGAATGAAAAACTGTTTTTTGTGGCCAAAATGCATTCAAAAGTCAAAGTTCTCATTTGCAGTTGAAGAACGTGTTGTTTCTTGTCATCTAGTAAGTGGAGAAGTCCAAACAGTGCTATTTGGAGCTGAAAACGCTTTTTTGACACTTTTGAATGAAAACTGTTTTTTTGTGGCCAAAATGCATTTAAAAGTCAAAGTACTCATTTGCAGTTGAAGAATGTGTTATATCTTGTCACCTTGTAACTGGAGAAGTCCAAAAAGTGCTGTTTAGAGCTGAAAACTCTACTTTGACACATATGAATGAAAAACTGATTTTTGTGGTCAAAATGCACTCAAAAGTGAAGAAAGTGTTATTTATTGTCACCTTGTAACTTGAAAAGTCCAAACAGTGCTATTTGGAGCTGAAAATGCGTTTTTGACACATATGAATGAAAAACTGTTTTTTGTGGCCAACATGCATTCAAAAGTCAAAGTTCTCATTTGCAGTTGAAGAACGTGTTGTTTCTTGTCATCTAGTAAGTGGAGAAGTCCAAACAGTGCTATTTGGAGCCGAAAACCTTTTTTTGGCAGTTATGAATGAAAGACTGATTTTTGTGGTCAAAATGCACTAAAAGTGAAGAAAGTGTTATTTTTTGTCACTTTGTAACTGGAGAAGTCTAAACAGTGCTATTTGGAGATGAAAACGCGTTTTTGACACATATGAATGAAAAACTGTTTTTTGTGGCCAAAATGCATTCAAAAGTCAAAGTTCTCATTTTGCAGTTCAAGAACGTGTTGTTTCTTGTCACTTTGTTACTGGAGAAGTCCAAACAGTGCTGTTTAGAGCTGAAAATGCGTTTTTGACACATATGAATGAAAAACTGTTTTTTTGTGGCCAAAATGCATTCAAAAGTCAAAGTTCTCATTGGCAGTTGAAGAACGTGTTGTTTCTTGTCATCTAGTAAGTGGAGAAGTCCAAACAGTGCTATTTGGAGCTGAAAACGCTTTTTTGACACTTTTGAATGAAAACTGTTTTTTTGTGGCCAAAATGCACTCAAAAGTCAAAGTTCTCCTTTGCAGTTGAAGAACGTGTTGTTTCTTGTCATCTTGTTACTGGAGAAATTCAAACAGTGCTGTTTTGAGCTGAAAATGCGTTTTTTAAACTTCTGAATGAAAAACTGTTTTTTGTGGCCAAAATGCATTCAAAAGTCAAAGTACTCATTTGCAGTTGAAGAATGTGTTATATCTTGTCACCTTGTAACTGGAGAAGTCCAAAAAGTGCTGTTTAGAGCTGAAAACTCTACTTTGACACATATGAATGAAAAACTGTTTTTTGTGGCCAAAATGCATTCAAAAGTCAAAGTTCTCATTTGCAGTTGAAGAACGTGTTGTTTCTTGTCACCTTGTAACTGGAGAAGTCCAAAAAGTGCTGTTTTGAGCTGAAAATGCGTTTTTGAAACTTCTGAATGAAAAACTGTTTTTTGTGGCCAAAATGCATTCAAAAGTCAAAGTACTCATTTGCAGTTGAAGAATGTGTTATATCTTGTCACCTTGTAACTGGAGAAGTCCAAAAAGTGCTGTTTAGAGCTGAAAACTCTACTTTGACACATATGAATGAAAAACTGATTTTTGTGGTCAAAATGCACTCAAAAGTGAAGAAAGTGTTATTTATTGTCACCTTGTAACTTGAAAAGTCCAAACAGTGCTATTTGGAGCTGAAAACGCGTTTTTGACACATATGAATGAAAAACTGTTTTTTGTGGCCAAAATGCATTCAAAAGTCAAAGTTCTCATTTGCAGTTGAAGAACGTGTTGTTTCTTGTCATCTAGTAAGTGGAGAAGTCCAAACAGTGCTGTTTGGAGCTGAAAACGCTTTTTTGACACTTTTGAATGAAAACTGTTTTTTTGTGGCCAAAATGCACTCAAAAGTCAAAGTTCTCATTTGCAGTTGAAGAATGTGTTATATCTTGTCACTTTGCAACTAGAGAAGTCCAAAAAGTGCTGTTTAGAGCTGAAAACTCTACTTTGACACATATGAATGAAAAACTTTTTTTTGTGGTCAAAATGCACTCAAAAGTTAAGAAAGTGTTATTTATTGTCACCTTGTAACTTGAAAAGTCCAAACAGTGCTATTTGGAGCTGAAAACGCGTTTTTGACACATATGAATGAAAAACTGTTTTTTGTGGCCAAAATGCATTCAAAAGTCAAAGTTCTCATTTGCAGTTGAAGAACGTGTTGTTTCTTGTCATCTAGTAAGTGGAGAAGTCCAAACAGTGCTGTTTGGAGCTGAAAACGCTTTTTTGACACTTTGAATGAAAACTGTTTTTTTGTGGCCAAAATGCACTCAAAAGTCAAAGTTCTCATTTGCAGTTGAAGAATGTGTTATATCTTGTCACCTTGTAACTGGAGAAGTCCAAAAAGTGCTGTTTAGAGCTGAAAACTCTACTTTGACACATATGAATGAAAAACTGATTTTTGTGGTCAAAATGCACTCAAAAGTTAAGAAAGTGTTATTTATTGTCACCTTGTAACTTGAAAAGTCCAAACAGTGCTATTTGGAGCTGAAAACGCGTTTTTGACACATATGAATTAAAAACTGTTTTTTGTGGCCAACATGCATTCAAAAGTCAAAGTTCTCATTTGCAGTTGAAGAACGTGTTGTTTCTTGTCATCTAGTAAGTGGAGAAGTCCAAACAGTGCTATTTGGAGCTGAAAACGCGTTTTTGACACTTTTGAATGAAAACTGTTTTTTTGTGGCCAAAATGCACTCAAAAGTCAAAGTTTTCCTTTGCAGTTGAAGAATGTGTTATATCTTGTCACCTTGTAACTAGAGAAGTCCAAAACAGTGCTATTTGGAGCTGAAAACGCGTTTTTGCAACTTTTGAATGAAAAACTGTTTTTTGTGGCAAAAATGCACTCAAAAGTCAAAGTTCTCATTTGCAGTTGAAGAATGTGTTATATTTTGTCACCTTGTAACTGGAGAAGTCCAAAAAGTGCTGTTTAGAGCTGAAAACTCTACTTTGACACATATGAATGAAAAACTGTTTTTTGTGGCCAAAATGCATTCAAAAGTCAAAGTTCTCATTTGCAGTTGAAGAACGTGTTGTTTCTTGTCATCTAGTAAGTGGAGAAGTCCAAACAGTGCTATTTGGAGCTGAAAACGCTTTTTTGACACTTTTGAATGAAAACTGTTTTTTGTGGCCAAAATGCATTTAAAAGTCAAAGTTCTCATTTGCAGTTGAAGAACGTGTTGTTTCTTGTCATCTAGTAAGTGGAGAAGTCCAAACAGTGCTATTTGGAGCCGAAAACGCTTTTTTGGCAGTTATGAATGAAAGACTGATTTTTGTGGTCAAAATGCACTAAAAGTGAAGAAAATGTTATTTTTTGTCACTTTGTAACTGGAGAAGTCTAAACAGTGCTATTTGGAGCTGAAAACGCGTTTTTGACACATATGAATGAAAAACTGTTTTTTGTGGCCAAAATGCATTCAAAAGTCAAAGTTCTCATTTTGTAGTTGAAGAACGTGTTGTTTCTTGTCATCTAGTATGTGGAGAAGTCCAAACAGTGCTATTTGGAGCTGAAAACGCTTTTTTGACACTTTTGAATGAAAACTGTTTTTTTGTGGCCAAAATGCATTCAAAAGTCAAAGTACTCATTTGCAGTTGAAGAATGTGTTATATCTTGTCACCTTGTAACTGGATAAGTCCAAAAAGTGCTGTTTAGAGCTGAAAACTCTACTTTGACACATATGAATGAAAAACTGATTTTTGTGGTCAAAATGCACTCAAAAGTGAAGAAAGTGTTATTTATTGTCACCTTGTAACTTGAAAAGTTCAAACAGTGCTATTTGGAGCTGAAAACGCGTTTTTGACACATATGAATGAAAAACTGTTTTTTGTGGCCAACATGCATTCAAAAGTCAAAGTTCTCATTTGGAGTTGAAGAACGTGTTGTTTCTTGTCATCTAGTAAGTGGAGAAGTCCAAACAGTGCTATTTGGAGCTGAAAACGCTTTTTTGACACTTTTGAATGAAAACTGTTTTTTTGTGGCCAAAATGCACTCAAAAGTCAAAGTTTTCCTTTGCAGTTGAAGAATGTGTTATATCTTGTCACCTTGTAACTAGAGAAGTCCAAAACAGTGCTATTTGGAGCTGAAAACGCGTTTTTGCAACTTTTGAATGAAAAACTGTTTTTTGTGGCAAAAATGCACTCAAAAGTCAAAGTTCTCATTTGCAGTTGAAGAATGTGTTATATTTTGTCACCTTGTAACTGGAGAAGTCCAAAAAGTGCTGTTTAGAGCTGAAAACTCTACTTTGACACATATGAATGAAAAACTGTTTTTTGTGGCCAAAATGCATTCAAAAGTCAAAGTTCTCATTTGCAGTTGAAGAACGTGTTGTTTCTTGTCATCTAGTAAGTGGAGAAGTCCAAACAGTGCTATTTGGAGCTGAAAACGCTTTTTTGACACTTTTGAATGAAAACTGTTTTTTTGTGGCCAAAATGCATTTAAAAGTCAAAGTACTCATTTGCAGTTGAAGAATGTGTTATATCTTGTCACCTTGTAACTGGAGAAGTCCAAAAAGTGCTGTTTAGAGCTGAAAACTCTACTTTGACACATATGAATGAAAAACTGATTTTTGTGGTCAAAATGCACTCAAAAGTGAAGAAAGTGTTATTTATTGTCACCTTGTAACTTGAAAAGTCCAAACAGTGCTATTTGGAGCTGAAAATGCGTTTTTGACACATATGAATGAAAAACTGTTTTTTGTGGCCAACATGCATTCAAAAGTCAAAGTTCTCATTTGCAGTTGAAGAACGTGTTGTTTCTTGTCATCTAGTAAGTGGAGAAGTCCAAACAGTGCTATTTGGAGCCGAAAACCTTTTTTTGGCAGTTATGAATGAAAGACTGATTTTTGTGGTCAAAATGCACTAAAAGTGAAGAAAGTGTTATTTTTTGTCACTTTGTAACTGGAGAAGTCTAAACAGTGCTATTTGGAGATGAAAACGCGTTTTTGACACATATGAATGAAAAACTGTTTTTTGTGGCCAAAATGCATTCAAAAGTCAAAGTTCTCATTTTGCAGTTC
The DNA here is from genome assembly GCF_053564925.1 of Oryzias latipes. NCBI lineage: Eukaryota > Metazoa > Chordata > Actinopteri > Beloniformes > Adrianichthyidae > Oryzias > Oryzias latipes. The sequence continues at coordinate 10,078,040 of NC_136244.1, forward strand.
AAGAACGTGTTGTTTCTTGTCACTTTGTTACTGGAGAAGTCCAAACAGTGCTGTTTAGAGCTGAAAATGCGTTTTTGACACATATGAATGAAAAACTGTTTTTTGTGGCCAAAATGCATTCAAAAGTCAAAGTTCTCATTGGCAGTTGAAGAACGTGTTGTTTCTTGTCATCTAGTAAGTGGAGAAGTCCAAACAGTGCTATTTGGAGCTGAAAACGCTTTTTTGACACTTTTGAATGAAAAACTGTTTTTTGTGGCCAAAATGCACTCAAAAGTCAAAGTTCTCCTTTGCAGTTGAAGAACGTGTTGTTTCTTGTCATCTTGTTACTGGAGAAATTCAAACAGTGCTGTTTTGAGCTGAAAATGCGTTTTTTAAACTTCTGAATGAAAAACTGTTTTTTGTGGCCAAAATGCATTCAAAAGTCAAAGTACTCATTTGCAGTTGAAGAATGTGTTATATCTTGTCACCTTGTAACTGGAGAAGTCCAAAAAGTGCTGTTTAGAGCTGAAAACTCTACTTTGACACATATGAATGAAAAACTGTTTTTTGTGGCCAAAATGCATTCAAAAGTCAAAGTTCTCATTTGCAGTTGAAGAACGTGTTGTTTCTTGTCACCTTGTAACTGGAGAAGTCCAAAAAGTGCTGTTTTGAGCTGAAAATGCGTTTTTGAAACTTCTGAATGAAAAACTGTTTTTTGTGGCCAAAATGCATTCAAAAGTCAAAGTACTCATTTGCAGTTGAAGAATGTGTTATATCTTGTCACCTTGTAACTGGAGAAGTCCAAAAAGTGCTGTTTAGAGCTGAAAACTCTACTTTGACACATATGAATGAAAAACTGATTTTTGTGGTCAAAATGCACTCAAAAGTTAAGAAAGTGTTATTTATTGTCACCTTGTAACTTGAAAAGTCCAAACAGTGCTATTTGGAGCTGAAAACGCGTTTTTGACACATATGAATGAAAAACTGTTTTTTGTGGCCAAAATGCATTCAAAAGTCAAAGTTCTCATTTGCAGTTGAAGAACGTGTTGTTTCTTGTCATCTAGTAAGTGGAGAAGTCCAAACAGTGCTGTTTGGAGCTGAAAACGCTTTTTTGACACTTTTGAATGAAAACTGTTTTTTTGTGGCCAAAATGCACTCAAAAGTCAAAGTTCTCATTTGCAGTTGAAGAATGTGTTATATCTTGTCACTTTGTAACTAGAGAAGTCCAAAAAGTGCTGTTTAGAGCTGAAAACTCTACTTTGACACATATGAATGAAAAACTTTTTTTTGTGGCCAAAATGCATTCAAAAGTCAAAGTTCTCATTTGCAGTTGAAGAACGTCTTATATCTTGTCACCTTGTAACTGGAGAAGTCCAAAAAGTGCTGTTTAGAGCTGAAAACTCTACTTTGACACATATGAATGAAAAACTGATTTTTGTGGTCAAAATGCACTCAAAAGTTAAGAAAGTGTTATTTATTGTCACCTTGTAACTTGAAAAGTCCAAACAGTGCTATTTGGAGCTGAAAACGCGTTTTTGACACATATGAATTAAAAACTGTTTTTTGTGGCCAACATGCATTCAAAAGTCAAAGTTCTCATTTGCAGTTGAAGAACGTGTTGTTTCTTGTCATCTAGTAAGTGGAGAAGTCCAAACAGTGCTATTTGGAGCTGAAAACGCGTTTTTGACACATATGAATGAAAAACTGTTTTTTGTGGCCAACATGCATTCAAAAGTCAAAGTTCTCATTTGCAGTTGAAGAACGTGTTGTTTCTTGTCATCTAGTAAGTGGAGAAGTCCAAACAGTGCTATTTGGAGCTGAAAACGCTTTTTTGACACTTTTGAATGAAAACTGTTTTTTTGTGGCCAAAATGCACTCAAAAGTCAAAGTTTTCCTTTGCAGTTGAAGAATGTGTTATATCTTGTCACCTTGTAACTAAAGAAGTCCAAAACAGTGCTATTTGGAGCTGAAAACGCGTTTTTGCAACTTTTGAATGAAAAACTGTTTTTTGTGGCAAAAATGCACTCAAAAGTCAAAGTTCTCATTTGCAGTTGAAGAATGTGTTATATTTTGTCACCTTGTAACTGGAGAAGTCCAAAAAGTGCTGTTTAGAGCTGAAAACTCTACTTTGACACATATGAATGAAAAACTGTTTTTTGTGGCCAAAATGCATTCAAAAGTCAAAGTTCTCATTTGCAGTTGAAGAACGTGTTGTTTCTTGTCATCTAGTAAGTGGAGAAGTCCAAACAGTGCTATTTGGAGCTGAAAACGCGTTTTTGACACATATGAATGAAAAACTGTTTTTTGTGGTCAACATGCATTCAAAAGTCAAAGTTCTCATTTGCAGTTGAAGAACGTGTTGTTTCTTGTCATCTAGTAAGTGGAGAAGTCCAAACAGTGCTATTTGGAGCTGAAAACGCTTTTTTGACACTTTTGAATGAAAACTGTTTTTTTGTGGCCAAAATGCACTCAAAAGTCAAAGTTTTCCTTTGCAGTTGAAGAACGTGTTGTTTCTTGTCACATTGTAAGTCCAAAAAGTGCTGATTAGAGCTGAAAACGCGTTTTTGCAACTTTTGAATGAAAAACTGTTTTTTGTGGCACAAATGCACTCAAAAGTCAAAGTTCTCATTTGCAGTTGAAGAATGTGTTGTTTCTTGTCATCTAGTAAGTGGAGAAGTCCAAACAGTGCTATTTGGAGCCGAAAACGCTTTTTTGACACTTTTGAATGAAAAACTGTTTTTTGTGGCCAAAATGCACTCAAAAGTCAAAGTTCTCATTTGCAGTTGAAGAACGTGTTGTTTCTTGTCATCTAGTAAGTGGAGAAGTCCAAACAGTGCTATTTGGAGCCGAAAACGCTTTTTTGGCAGTTATGAATGAAAGACTGATTTTTGTGGTCAAAATGCACTAAAAGTGAAGAAAATGTTATTTTTTGTCACTTTGTAACTGGAGAAGTCTAAACAGTGCTATTTGGAGCTGAAAACGCGTTTTTGCAACTTTTGAATGAAAAACTGTTTTTTGTGGCAAAAATGCACTCAAAAGTCAAAGTTCTCATTTGCAGTTGAAGAATGTGTTATATTTTGTCACCTTGTAACTGGAGAAGTCCAAAAAGTGCTGTTTAGAGCTGAAAACTCTACTTTGACACATATGAATGAAAAACTGTTTTTTGTGGCCAAAATGCATTCAAAAGTCAAAGTTCTCATTTGCAGTTGAAGAACGTGTTGTTTCTTGTCATCTAGTAAGTGGAGAAGTCCAAACAGTGCTATTTGGAGCTGAAAACGCGTTTTTGACACATATGAATGAAAAACTGTTTTTTGTGGTCAACATGCATTCAAAAGTCAAAGTTCTCATTTGCAGTTGAAGAACGTGTTGTTTCTTGTCATCTAGTAAGTGGAGAAGTCCAAACAGTGCTATTTGGAGCTGAAAACGCTTTTTTGACACTTTTGAATGAAAACTGTTTTTTTGTGGCCAAAATGCACTCAAAAGTCAAAGTTTTCCTTTGCAGTTGAAGAACGTGTTGTTTCTTGTCACATTGTAAGTCCAAAAAGTGCTGATTAGAGCTGAAAACGCGTTTTTGCAACTTTTGAATGAAAAACTGTTTTTTGTGGCACAAATGCACTCAAAAGTCAAAGTTCTCATTTGCAGTTGAAGAATGTGTTGTTTCTTGTCATCTAGTAAGTGGAGAAGTCCAAACAGTGCTATTTGGAGCCGAAAACGCTTTTTTGACACTTTTGAATGAAAAACTGTTTTTTGTGGCCAAAATGCACTCAAAAGTCAAAGTTCTCATTTGCAGTTGAAGAACGTGTTGTTTCTTGTCATCTAGTAAGTGGAGAAGTCCAAACAGTGCTATTTGGAGCCGAAAACGCTTTTTTGGCAGTTATGAATGAAAGACTGATTTTTGTGGTCAAAATGCACTAAAAGTGAAGAAAATGTTATTTTTTGTCACTTTGTAACTGGAGAAGTCTAAACAGTGCTATTTGGAGCTGAAAACGCGTTTTTGACACATATGAATGAAAAACTGTTTTTTGTGGCCAAAATGCATTCAAAAGTCAAAGTTCTCATTTTGCAGTTCAAGAACGTGTTGTTTCTTGTCACTTTGTTACTGGAGAAGTCCAAACAGTGCTGTTTAGAGCTGAAAATGCGTTTTTGACACATATGAATGAAAAACTGTTTTTTGTGGCCAAAATGCATTCAAAAGTCAAAGTTCTCATTGGCAGTTGAAGAACGTGTTGTTTCTTGTCATCTAGTAAGTGGAGAAGTCCAAACAGTGCTATTTGGAGCTGAAAACGCTTTTTTGACACTTTTGAATGAAAAACTGTTTTTTGTGGCCAAAATGCACTCAAAAGTCAAAGTTCTCATTTGCAGTTGAAGAATGTGTTATATTTTGTCACCTTGTAACTGGAGAAGTCCAAAAAGTGCTGTTTAGAGCTGAAAACTCTACTTTGACACATATGAATGAAAAACTGTTTTTTGTGGCCAAAATGCATTCAAAAGTCAAAGTTCTCATTTGCAGTTGAAGAACGTGTTGTTTCTTGTCATCTAGTAAGTGGAGAAGTCCAAACAGTGCTATTTGGAGCTGAAAACGCTTTTTTGACACTTTTGAATGAAAACTGTTTTTTTGTGGCCAAAATGCATTTAAAAGTCAAAGTACTCATTTGCAGTTGAAGAATGTGTTATATCTTGTCACCTTGTAACTGGAGAAGTCCAAAAAGTGCTGTTTAGAGCTGAAAACTCTACTTTGACACATATGAATGAAAAACTGATTTTTGTGGTCAAAATGCACTCAAAAATGAAGAAAGTGTTATTTATTGTCACCTTGTAACTTGAAAAGTCCAAACAGTGCTATTTGGAGCTGAAAATGCGTTTTTGACACATATGAATGAAAAACTGTTTTTTGTGGCCAACATGCATTCAAAAGTCAAAGTTCTCATTTGCAGTTGAAGAACGTGTTGTTTCTTGTCATCTAGTAAGTGGAGAAGTCCAAACAGTGCTATTTGGAGCCGAAAACCTTTTTTTGGCAGTTATGAATGAAAGACTGATTTTTGTGGTCAAAATGCACTAAAAGTGAAGAAAGTGTTATTTTTTGTCACTTTGTAACTGGAGAAGTCTAAACAGTGCTATTTGGAGATGAAAACGCGTTTTTGACACATATGAATGAAAAACTGTTTTTTGTGGCCAAAATGCATTCAAAAGTCAAAGTTCTCATTTTGCAGTTCAAGAACGTGTTGTTTCTTGTCACTTTGTTACTGGAGAAGTCCAAACAGTGCTGTTTAGAGCTGAAAATGCGTTTTTGACACATATGAATGAAAAACTGTTTTTTGTGGCCAAAATGCATTCAAAAGTCAAAGTTCTCATTGGCAGTTGAAGAACGTGTTGTTTCTTGTCATCTAGTAAGTGGAGAAGTCCAAACAGTGCTATTTGGAGCTGAAAACGCTTTTTTGACACTTTTGAATGAAAAACTGTTTTTTGTGGCCAAAATGCACTCAAAAGTCAAAGTTCTCCTTTGCAGTTGAAGAACGTGTTGTTTCTTGTCATCTTGTTACTGGAGAAATTCAAACAGTGCTGTTTTGAGCTGAAAATGCGTTTTTTAAACTTCTGAATGAAAAACTGTTTTTTGTGGCCAAAATGCATTCAAAAGTCAAAGTACTCATTTGCAGTTGAAGAATGTGTTATATCTTGTCACCTTGTAACTGGAGAAGTCCAAAAAGTGCTGTTTAGAGCTGAAAACTCTACTTTGACACATATGAATGAAAAACTGTTTTTTGTGGCCAAAATGCATTCAAAAGTCAAAGTTCTCATTTGCAGTTGAAGAACGTGTTGTTTCTTGTCACCTTGTAACTGGAGAAGTCCAAAAAGTGCTGTTTTGAGCTGAAAATGCGTTTTTGAAACTTCTGAATGAAAAACTGTTTTTTGTGGCCAAAATGCATTCAAAAGTCAAAGTACTCATTTGCAGTTGAAGAATGTGTTATATCTTGTCACCTTGTAACTGGAGAAGTCCAAAAAGTGCTGTTTAGAGCTGAAAACTCTACTTTGACACATATGAATGAAAAACTGATTTTTGTGGTCAAAATGCACTCAAAAGTTAAGAAAGTGTTATTTATTGTCACCTTGTAACTTGAAAAGTCCAAACAGTGCTATTTGGAGCTGAAAACGCGTTTTTGACACATATGAATGAAAAACTGTTTTTTGTGGCCAAAATGCATTCAAAAGTCAAAGTTCTCATTTGCAGTTGAAGAACGTGTTGTTTCTTGTCATCTAGTAAGTGGAGAAGTCCAAACAGTGCTGTTTGGAGCTGAAAACGCTTTTTTGACACTTTTGAATGAAAACTGTTTTTTTGTGGCCAAAATGCACTCAAAAGTCAAAGTTCTCATTTGCAGTTGAAGAATGTGTTATATCTTGTCACTTTGTAACTAGAGAAGTCCAAAAAGTGCTGTTTAGAGCTGAAAACTCTACTTTGACACATATGAATGAAAAACTTTTTTTTGTGGCCAAAATGCATTCAAAAGTCAAAGTTCTCATTTGCAGTTGAAGAACGTCTTATATCTTGTCACCTTGTAACTGGAGAAGTCCAAAAAGTGCTGTTTAGAGCTGAAAACTCTACTTTGACACATATGAATGAAAAACTGATTTTTGTGGTCAAAATGCACTCAAAAGTTAAGAAAGTGTTATTTATTGTCACCTTGTAACTTGAAAAGTCCAAACAGTGCTATTTGGAGCTGAAAACGCGTTTTTGACACATATGAATTAAAAACTGTTTTTTGTGGCCAACATGCATTCAAAAGTCAAAGTTCTCATTTGCAGTTGAAGAACGTGTTGTTTCTTGTCATCTAGTAAGTGGAGAAGTCCAAACAGTGCTATTTGGAGCTGAAAACGCGTTTTTGACACATATGAATGAAAAACTGTTTTTTGTGGCCAACATGCATTCAAAAGTCAAAGTTCTCATTTGCAGTTGAAGAACGTGTTGTTTCTTGTCATCTAGTAAGTGGAGAAGTCCAAACAGTGCTATTTGGAGCTGAAAACGCTTTTTTGACACTTTTGAATGAAAACTGTTTTTTTGTGGCCAAAATGCACTCAAAAGTCAAAGTTTTCCTTTGCAGTTGAAGAATGTGTTATATCTTGTCACCTTGTAACTAGAGAAGTCCAAAACAGTGCTATTTGGAGCTGAAAACGCGTTTTTGCAACTTTTGAATGAAAAACTGTTTTTTGTGGCAAAAATGCACTCAAAAGTCAAAGTTCTCATTTGCAGTTGAAGAATGTGTTATATTTTGTCACCTTGTAACTGGAGAAGTCCAAAAAGTGCTGTTTAGAGCTGAAAACTCTACTTTGACACATATGAATGAAAAACTGTTTTTTGTGGCCAAAATGCATTCAAAAGTCAAAGTTCTCATTTGCAGTTGAAGAACGTGTTGTTTCTTGTCATCTAGTAAGTGGAGAAGTCCAAACAGTGCTATTTGGAGCTGAAAACGCGTTTTTGACACATATGAATGAAAAACTGTTTTTTGTGGTCAACATGCATTCAAAAGTCAAAGTTCTCATTTGCAGTTGAAGAACGTGTTGTTTCTTGTCATCTAGTAAGTGGAGAAGTCCAAACAGTGCTATTTGGAGCTGAAAACGCTTTTTTGACACTTTTGAATGAAAACTGTTTTTTTGTGGCCAAAATGCACTCAAAAGTCAAAGTTCTCATTTGCAGTTGAAGAATGTGTTATATCTTGTCACCTTGTAACTAGAGAAGTCCAAAACAGTGCTATTTGGAGCTGAAAACGCGTTTTTGCAACTTTTGAATGAAAAACTGTTTTTTGTGGCAAAAATGCACACAAAAGTCAAAGTTCTCATTTGCAGTTGAAGAATGTGTTATATTTTGTCACCTTGTAACTGGAGAAGTCCAAAAAGTGCTGTTTAGAGCTGAAAACTCTACTTTGACACATATGAATGAAAAACTGTTTTTTGTGGCCAAAATGCATTCAAAAGTCAAAGTTCTGATTTGCAGTTGAAGAACGTGTTGTTTCTTGTCATCTAGTAAGTGGAGAAGTCCAAACAGTGCTATTTGGAGCCGAAAACGCTTTTTTGGCAGTTATGAATGAAAGACTGATTTTTGTGGTCAAAATGCACTAAAAGTGAAGAAAATGTTATTTTTTTGTCACTTTGTAACTGGAGAAGTCTAAACAGTGCTATTTGGAGCTGAAAACGCGTTTTTGACACATATGAATGAAAAACTGTTTTTTGTGGCCAAAATGCATTCAAAAGTCAAAGTTCTCATTTTGTAGTTGAAGAACGTGTTGTTTCTTGTCATCTAGTAAGTGGAGAAGTCCAAACAGTGCTATTTGGAGCTGAAAACGCTTTTTTGACACTTTTGAATGAAAACTGTTTTTTTGTGGCCAAAATGCATTCAAAAGTCAAAGTACTCATTTGCAGTTGAAGAATGTGTTATATCTTGTCACCTTGTAACTGGATAAGTCCAAAAAGTGCTGTTTAGAGCTGAAAACTCTACTTTGACACATATGAATGAAAAACTGATTTTTGTGGTCAAAATGCACTCAAAAGTGAAGAAAGTGTTATTTATTGTCACCTTGTAACTTGAAAAGTTCAAACAGTGCTATTTGGAGCTGAAAACGCGTTTTTGACACATATGAATGAAAAACTGTTTTTTGTGGCCAACATGCATTCAAAAGTCAAAGTTCTCATTTGGAGTTGAAGAACGTGTTGTTTCTTGTCATCTAGTAAGTGGAGAAGTCCAAACAGTGCTATTTGGAGCTGAAAACGCTTTTTTGACACTTTTGAATGAAAACTGTTTTTTTGTGGCCAAAATGCACTCAAAAGTCAAAGTTTTCCTTTGCAGTTGAAGAATGTGTTATATCTTGTCACCTTGTAACTAGAGAAGTCCAAAACAGTGCTATTTGGAGCTGAAAACGCGTTTTTGCAACTTTTGAATGAAAACTGTTTTTTGTGGCCAAAATGCATTCAAAAGTCAAAGTACTCATTTGCAGTTGAAGAATGTGTTATATCTTGTCACCTTGTAACTGGAGAAGTCCAAAAAGTGCTGTTTAGAGCTGAAAACTCTACTTTGACACATATGAATGAAAAACTGTTTTTTGTGGCCAAAATGCATTCAAAAGTCAAAGTTCTCATTTGCAGTTGAAGAACGTGTTGTTTCTTGTCACCTTGTAACTGGAGAAGTCCAAAAAGTGCTGTTTTGAGCTGAAAATGCGTTTTTGAAACTTCTGAATGAAAAACTGTTTTTTGTGGCCAAAATGCATTCAAAAGTCAAAGTACTCATTTGCAGTTGAAGAATGTGTTATATCTTGTCACCTTGTAACTGGAGAAGTCCAAAAAGTGCTGTTTAGAGCTGAAAACTCTACTTTGACACATATGAATGAAAAACTGATTTTTGTGGTCAAAATGCACTCAAAAGTTAAGAAAGTGTTATTTATTGTCACCTTGTAACTTGAAAAGTCCAAACAGTGCTATTTGGAGCTGAAAACGCGTTTTTGACACATATGAATGAAAAACTGTTTTTTGTGGCCAAAATGCATTCAAAAGTCAAAGTTCTCATTTGCAGTTGAAGAACGTGTTGTTTCTTGTCATCTAGTAAGTGGAGAAGTCCAAACAGTGCTGTTTGGAGCTGAAAACGCTTTTTTGACACTTTTGAATGAAAACTGTTTTTTTGTGGCCAAAATGCACTCAAAAGTCAAAGTTCTCATTTGCAGTTGAAGAATGTGTTATATCTTGTCACTTTGTAACTAGAGAAGTCCAAAAAGTGCTGTTTAGAGCTGAAAACTCTACTTTGACACATATGAATGAAAAACTTTTTTTTGTGGCCAAAATGCATTCAAAAGTCAAAGTTCTCATTTGCAGTTGAAGAACGTCTTATATCTTGTCACCTTGTAACTGGAGAAGTCCAAAAAGTGCTGTTTAGAGCTGAAAACTCTACTTTGACACATATGAATGAAAAACTGATTTTTGTGGTCAAAATGCACTCAAAAGTGAAGAAAGTGTTATTTATTGTCACCTTGTAACTTGAAAAGTCCAAACAGTGCTATTTGGAGCTGAAAACGCGTTTTTGACACATATGAATGAAAAACTGTTTTTTGTGGCCAAAATGCATTCAAAAGTCAAAGTTCTCATTTGCAGTTGAAGAACGTGTTGTTTCTTGTCATCTAGTAAGTGGAGAAGTCCAAACAGTGCTGTTTGGAGCTGAAAACGCTTTTTTGACACTTTTGAATGAAAACTGTTTTTTTGTGGCCAAAATGCACTCAAAAGTCAAAGTTCTCATTTGCAGTTGAAGAATGTGTTATATCTTGTCACTTTGTAACTAGAGAAGTCCAAAAAGTGCTGTTTAGAGCTGAAAACTCTACTTTGACACATATGAATGAAAAACTTTTTTTTGTGGCCAAAATGCATTCAAAAGTCAAAGTTCTCATTTGCAGTTGAAGAACGTCTTATATCTTGTCACCTTGTAACTGGAGAAGTCCAAAAAGTGCTGTTTAGAGCTGAAAACTCTACTTTGACACATATGAATGAAAAACTGATTTTTGTGGTCAAAATGCACTCAAAAGTTAAGAAAGTGTTATTTATTGTCACCTTGTAACTTGAAAAGTCCAAACAGTGCTATTTGGAGCTGAAAACGCGTTTTTGACACATATGAATTAAAAACTGTTTTTTGTGGCCAACATGCATTCAAAAGTCAAAGTTCTCATTTGCAGTTGAAGAACGTGTTGTTTCTTGTCATCTAGTAAGTGGAGAAGTCCAAACAGTGCTATTTGGAGCTGAAAACGCGTTTTTGACACATATGAATGAAAAACTGTTTTTTGTGGCCAACATGCATTCAAAAGTCAAAGTTCTCATTTGCAGTTGAAGAACGTGTTGTTTCTTGTCATCTAGTAAGTGGAGAAGTCCAAACAGTGCTATTTGGAGCTGAAAACGCGTTTTTGCAACTTTTGAATGAAAAACTGTTTTTTGTGGCAAAAATGCACTCAAAAGTCAAAGTTCTCATTTGCAGTTGAAGAATGTGTTATATTTTGTCACCTTGTAACTGGAGAAGTCCAAAAAGTGCTGTTTAGAGCTGAAAACTCTACTTTGACACATATGAATGAAAAACTGTTTTTTGTGGCCAAAATGCATTCAAAAGTCAAAGTTCTCATTTGCAGTTGAAGAACGTGTTGTTTCTTGTCATCTAGTAAGTGGAGAAGTCCAAACAGTGCTATTTGGAGCTGAAAACGCGTTTTTGACACATATGAATGAAAAACTGTTTTTTGTGGTCAACATGCATTCAAAAGTCAAAGTTCTCATTTGCAGTTGAAGAACGTGTTGTTTCTTGTCATCTAGTAAGTGGAGAAGTCCAAACAGTGCTATTTGGAGCTGAAAACGCTTTTTTGACACTTTTGAATGAAAACTGTTTTTTTGTGGCCAAAATGCACTCAAAAGTCAAAGTTTTCCTTTGCAGTTGAAGAACGTGTTGTTTCTTGTCACATTGTAAGTCCAAAAAGTGCTGATTAGAGCTGAAAACGCGTTTTTGCAACTTTTGAATGAAAAACTGTTTTTTGTGGCACAAATGCACTCAAAAGTCAAAGTTCTCATTTGCAGTTGAAGAATGTGTTGTTTCTTGTCATCTAGTAAGTGGAGAAGTCCAAACAGTGCTATTTGGAGCCGAAAACGCTTTTTTGACACTTTTGAATGAAAAACTGTTTTTTGTGGCCAAAATGCACTCAAAAGTCAAAGTTCTCATTTGCAGTTGAAGAACGTGTTGTTTCTTGTCATCTAGTAAGTGGAGAAGTCCAAACAGTGCTATTTGGAGCCGAAAACGCTTTTTTGGCAGTTATGAATGAAAGACTGATTTTTGTGGTCAAAATGCACTAAAAGTGAAGAAAATGTTATTTTTTGTCACTTTGTAACTGGAGAAGTCTAAACAGTGCTATTTGGAGCTGAAAACGCGTTTTTGACACATATGAATGAAAAACTGTTTTTTGTGGCCAAAATGCATTCAAAAGTCAAAGTTCTCATTTTGTAGTTAAAGAACGTGTTGTTTCTTGTCATCTAGTAAGTGGAGAAGTCCAAACAGTGCTATTTGGAGCTGAAAACGCTTTTTTGACACTTTTGAATGAAAACTGTTTTTTTGTTGCCAAAATGCATTCAAAAGTCAAAGTACTCATTTGCAGTTGAAGAATGTGTTATATCTTGTCACCTTGTAACTGGATAAGTCCAAAAAGTGCTGTTTAGAGCTGAAAACTCTACTTTGACACATATGAATGAAAAACTGATTTTTGTGGTCAAAATGCACTCAAAAGTGAAGAAAGTGTTATTTATTGTCACCTTGTAACTTGAAAAGTTCAAACAGTGCTATTTGGAGCTGAAAACGCGTTTTTGACACATATGAATGAAAAACTGTTTTTTGTGGCCAACATGCATTCAAAAGTCAAAGTTCTCATTTGGAGTTGAAGAACGTGTTGTTTCTTGTCATCTAGTAAGTGTAGAAGTCCAAACAGTGCTATTTGGAGCTGAAAACGCTTTTTTGACACTTTTGAATGAAAACTGTTTTTTTGTGGCCAAAATGCACTCAAAAGTCAAAGTTTTCCTTTGCAGTTGAAGAATGTGTTATATCTTGTCACCTTGTAACTAGAGAAGTCCAAAACAGTGCTATTTGGAGCTGAAAACGCGTTATTGCAACTTTTGAATGAAAAACTGTTTTTTGTGGCAAAAATGCACTCAAAAGTCAAAGTTCTCATTTGCAGTTGAAGAATGTGTTATATTTTGTCACCTTGTAACTGGAGAAGTCCAAAAAGTGCTGTTTAGAGCTGAAAACTCTACTTTGACACATATGAATGAAAAACTGTTTTTTGTGGCCAAAATGCATTCAAAAGTCAAAGTTCTCATTTGCAGTTGAAGAACGTGTTGTTTCTTGTCATCTAGTAAGTGGAGAAGTCCAAACAGTGCTATTTGGAGCTGAAAACGCTTTTTTGACACTTTTGAATGAAAACTGTTTTTTTGTGGCCAAAATGCATTTAAAAGTCAAAGTACTCATTTGCAGTTGAAGAATGTGTTATATCTTGTCACCTTGTAACTGGAGAAGTCCAAAAAGTGCTGTTTAGAGCTGAAAACTCTACTTTGACACATATGAATGAAAAACTGATTTTTGTGGTCAAAATGCACTCAAAAGTGAAGAAAGTGTTATTTATTGTCACCTTGTAACTTGAAAAGTCCAAACAGTGCTATTTGGAGCTGAAAATGCGTTTTTGACACATATGAATGAAAAACTGTTTTTTGTGGCCAACATGCATTCAAAAGTCAAAGTTCTCATTTGCAGTTGAAGAACGTGTTGTTTCTTGTCATCTAGTAAGTGGAGAAGTCCAAACAGTGCTATTTGGAGCCGAAAACCTTTTTTTGGCAGTTATGAATGAAAGACTGATTTTTGTGGTCAAAATGCACTAAAAGTGAAGAAAGTGTTATTTTTTGTCACTTTGTAACTGGAGAAGTCTAAACAGTGCTATTTGGAGATGAAAACGCGTTTTTGACACATATGAATGAAAAACTGTTTTTTGTGGCCAAAATGCATTCAAAAGTCAAAGTTCTCATTTTGCAGTTCAAGAACGTGTTGTTTCTTGTCACTTTGTTACTGGAGAAGTCCAAACAGTGCTGTTTAGAGCTGAAAATGCGTTTTTGACACATATGAATGAAAAACTGTTTTTTGTGGCCAAAATGCATTCAAAAGTCAAAGTTCTCATTGGCAGTTGAAGAACGTGTTGTTTCTTGTCATCTAGTAAGTGGAGAAGTCCAAACAGTGCTATTTGGAGCTGAAAACGCTTTTTTGACACTTTTGAATGAAAAACTGTTTTTTGTGGCCAAAATGCACTCAAAAGTCAAAGTTCTCCTTTGCAGTTGAAGAACGTGTTGTTTCTTGTCATCTTGTTACTGGAGAAATTCAAACAGTGCTGTTTTGAGCTGAAAATGCGTTTTTTAAACTTCTGAATGAAAAACTGTTTTTTGTGGCCAAAATGCATTCAAAAGTCAAAGTACTCATTTGCAGTTGAAGAATGTGTTATATCTTGTCACCTTGTAACTGGAGAAGTCCAAAAAGTGCTGTTTAGAGCTGAAAACTCTACTTTGACACATATGAATGAAAAACTGTTTTTTGTGGCCAAAATGCATTCAAAAGTCAAAGTTCTCATTTGCAGTTGAAGAACGTGTTGTTTCTTGTCACCTTGTAACTGGAGAAGTCCAAAAAGTGCTGTTTTGAGCTGAAAATGCGTTTTTGAAACTTCTGAATGAAAAACTGTTTTTTGTGGCCAAAATGCATTCAAAAGTCAAAGTACTCATTTGCAGTTGAAGAATGTGTTATATCTTGTCACTTTGTAACTAGAGAAGTCCAAAAAGTGCTGTTTAGAGCTGAAAACTCTACTTTGACACATATGAATGAAAAACTTTTTTTTGTGGCCAAAATGCATTCAAAAGTCAAAGTTCTCATTTGCAGTTGAAGAACGTCTTATATCTTGTCACCTTGTAACTGGAGAAGTCCAAAAAGTGCTGTTTAGAGCTGAAAACTCTACTTTGACACATATGAATGAAAAACTGATTTTTGTGGTCAAAATGCACTCAAAAGTGAAGAAAGTGTTATTTATTGTCACCTTGTAACTTGAAAAGTCCAAACAGTGCTATTTGGAGCTGAAAACGCGTTTTTGACACATATGAATAAAAAACTGTTTTTTGTGGCCAAAATGCATTCAAAAGTCAAAGTTCTCATTTGCAGTTGAAGAACGTGTTATATCTTGTCACCTTGTAAGTGGAGAAATCCAAACAGTGCTATTTGGAGCCGAAAACACTTTTTTGGCAGTTATGAATGAAAGACTGATTTTTGTGGTCAAAATGCACTAAAAGTGAAGAAAGTGTTATTTTTTGTCACTTTGTAACTGGAGAAGTCTAAACAGTGCTATTTGGAGCTGAAAACGCGTTTTTGACACATATGAATGAAAAACTGTTTTTTGTGGCCAAAATGCATTCAAAAGTCAAAGTTCTCATTTTGTAGTTGAAGAACGTGTTGTTTCTTGTCATCTAGTAAGTGGAGAAGTCCAAACAGTGCTGTTTAGAGCTGAAAACTCTACTTTGACACATATGAATGAAAAACTGTTTTTTGTGGCCAAAATGCATTCAAAAGTCAAAGTTCTCATTTGCAGTTGAAGAACGTGTTATATCTTGTCACCTTGTAAGTGGAGAAATCCAAACAGTGCTATTTGGAGCCGAAAACACTTTTTTGGCAGTTATGAATGAAAGACTGATTTTTGTGGTCAAAATGCACTAAAAGTGAAGAAAGTGTTATTTTTTGTCACTTTGTAACTGGAGAAGTCTAAACAGTGCTATTTGGAGCTGAAAACGCGTTTTTGACACATATGAATGAAAAACTGTTTTTTGTGGCAAAATTGCACTCAAAAGTCAAAGTTCTCATTTGCAGTTGAAGAATGTGTTATATCTTGTCACCTTGTAACTGGAGAAGTCCAAAAAGTGCTGTTTAGAGCTAAAAAACTCTACTTTGACACATATGAATGAAAAACTGTTTTTTGTGGCCAAAATGCACTCAAAAGTCAAAGTTCTCATTTGCAGTTGAAGAATATGTTATATCTTGTCACTTTGTAACTAGAGAAGTCCAAAAAGTGCTGTTTAGAGCTGAAAACTCTACTTTGACACATATGAATGAAAAACTTTTTTTTGTGGCCAAAATGCATTCAAAAGTCAAAGTTCTCATTTGCAGTTGAAGAACGTCTTATATCTTGTCACCTTGTAACTGGAGAAGTCCAAAAAGTGCTGTTTAGAGCTGAAAACTCTACTTTGACACATATGAATGAAAAACTGATTTTTGTGGTCAAAATGCACTCAAAAGTGAAGAAAGTGTTATTTATCGTCACCTTGTAACTTGAAAAGTCCAAACAGTGCTGTTTAGAGCTGAAAATGCGTTTTTGACACATATGAATGAAAAACTGTTTTTTGTGGCCAAAATGCATTCAAAAGTCAAAGTTCTCATTGGCAGTTGAAGAACGTGTTGTTTCTTGTCATCTAGTAAGTGGAGAAGTCCAAACAGTGCTATTTGGAGCTGAAAACGCTTTTTTGACACTTTTGAATGAAAAACTGTTTTTTGTGGCCAAAATGCATTCAAAAGTCAAAGTACTCATTTGCAGTTGAAGAATGTGTTATATCTTGTCACCTTGTAACTGGAGAAGTCCAAAAAGTGCTGTTTAGAGCTGAAAACTCTACTTTGACACATATGAATGAAAAACTGTTTTTTGTGGCCAAAATGCATTCAAAAGTCAAAGTTCTCATTTGCAGTTGAAGAACGTGTTGTTTCTTGTCACCTTGTAACTGGAGAAGTCCAAAAAGTGCTGTTTTGAGCTGAAAATGCGTTTTTGAAACTTCTGAATGAAAAACTGTTTTTTGTGGCCAAAATGCATTCAAAAGTCAAAGTACTCATTTGCAGTTGAAGAATGTGTTATATCTTGTCACTTTGTAACTAGAGAAGTCCAAAAAGTGCTGTTTAGAGCTGAAAACTCTACTTTGACACATATGAATGAAAAACTTTTTTTTGTGGCCAAAATGCATTCAAAAGTCAAAGTTCTCATTTGCAGTTGAAGAACGTCTTATATCTTGTCACCTTGTAACTGGAGAAGTCCAAAAAGTGCTGTTTAGAGCTGAAAACTCTACTTTGACACATATGAATGAAAAACTGATTTTTGTGGTCAAAATGCACTCAAAAGTGAAGAAAGTGTTATTTATTGTCACCTTGTAACTTGAAAAGTCCAAACAGTGCTATTTGGAGCTGAAAACGCGTTTTTGACACATATGAATAAAAAACTGTTTTTTGTGGCCAAAATGCATTCAAAAGTCAAAGTTCTCATTTGCAGTTGAAGAACGTGTTATATCTTGTCACCTTGTAAGTGGAGAAATCCAAACAGTGCTATTTGGAGCCGAAAACACTTTTTTGGCAGTTATGAATGAAAGACTGATTTTTGTGGTCAAAATGCACTAAAAGTGAAGAAAGTGTTATTTTTTGTCACTTTGTAACTGGAGAAGTCTAAACAGTGCTATTTGGAGCTGAAAACGCGTTTTTGACACATATGAATGAAAAACTGTTTTTTGTGGCCAAAATGCATTCAAAAGTCAAAGTTCTAGTTTTGTAGTTGAAGAACGTGTTGTTTCTTGTCATCTAGTAAGTGGAGAAGTCCAAACAGTGCTGTTTAGAGCTGAAAACTCTACTTTGACACATATGAATGAAAAACTGTTTTTTGTGGCCAAAATGCATTCAAAAGTCAAAGTTCTCATTTGCAGTTGAAGAACGTGTTATATCTTGTCACCTTGTAAGTGGAGAAATCCAAACAGTGCTATTTGGAGCCGAAAACACTTTTTTGGCAGTTATGAATGAAAGACTGATTTTTGTGGTCAAAATGCACTAAAAGTGAAGAAAGTGTTATTTTTTGTCACTTTGTAACTGGAGAAGTCTAAACAGTGCTATTTGGAGCTGAAAACGCGTTTTTGACACATATGAATGAAAAACTGTTTTTTGTGGCCAAAATGCATTCAAAAGTCAAAGTTCTCATTTTGTAGTTGAAGAACGTGTTGTTTCTTGTCATCTAGTAAGTGGAGAAGTCCAAACAGTGCTATTTGGAGCTGAAAACGCTTTTTTGCAACTTTTGAATGAAAACTGTTTTTTTGTGGCCAAAATGCACTCAAAAGTCAAAGTTTTCCTTTGCAGTTGAAGAACGTGTTGTTTCTTGTCACATTATAAGTCCAAAAAGTGCTGATTAGAGCTGAAAACGCGTTTTTGCAACTTTTGAATGAAAAACTGTTTTTTGTCGCACAAATGCACTCAAAAGTCAAAGTTCTCATTTGCAGTTGAAGAATGTGTTGTTTCTTGTCATCTAGTAAGTGGAGAAGTCCAAACAGTGCTATTTGGAGCCGAAAACGCTTTTTTGACACTTTTGAATGAAAAACAGTTTTTTGTGGCCAAATTGCACTCAAAAGTCAAAGTTCTCATTTGCAGTTGAAGAACGTGTAGTTTCTTGTCATCTAGTAAGTGGAGAAGTCCAAACAGTGCTATTTGGAGCTGAAAACGCTTTTTTGACACTTTTGAATGAAAACTGTTTTTTTGTGCCCAAAATGCATTCAAAAGTCAAAGTACTCATTTGCAGTTGAAGAATGTGTTATATCTTGTCACCTTGTAACTGGATAAGTCCAAACAGTGCTATTTGGAGCTGAAAACACGTTTTTCACACATATGAATGAAAAACTTTATTTTGTGGCCAGAATGCATTCAAAAGTCAAAGTTCTCATTTGCAGTTGAAGAACGTGTTGTTTCTTGTCATCTAGAAAGTGGAGAAGTCCAAACAGTGCTATTTGGAGCTGAAAACGCATTTTTGACACTTTTGAATAAAAAACTGATTTTTGTGCACAAAATGCACTCAAAAGTCAAAGTTCTCATTTGCAGTTGAAGAATGTGTTATATCTTGTCACCTTGTAATTGGAGAAGTCCAAAACAGTGCTATTTGGAGCTGAAAACGCGTTTTTGACACATATGAATGAAAAACTGTTTTTTGTGGCAAAAATGCATTCAAAAGTCAAAGTTCTCATTTGCAGTTGAAGAAAGTGTTATTTATTGTCACCTTGTAACTTGAAAAGTCCAAACAGTGCTATTTGGAGCTGAAAACACGTTTTTCACACATATGAATGAAAAAAATTTTTTTGTGGCCAAAATGCATTCAAAAGTCAAAGTTCTCATTTGCAGTTGAAGAACGTGTTGTTTCTTGTCATCTAGTAAGTGGAGAAGTCCAAACAGTGCTATTTGGAGCCGAAAACGCTTTTTTGACACTTTTGAATGAAAAACTGTTTTTTGTGGCCAAAATGCACTCAAAAGTCAAAGTTCTCCTTTGCAGTTGAAGAACGTGTTGTTTCTTGTCATCTTGTTACTGGAGAAGTCCAAAAAGTGCTGTTTAGAGCTGAAAACTCTACTTTGACACATATGAATGAAAAACTTTTTTTTGTGGCCAAAATGCATTCAAAAGTCAAAGTTCTCATTTGCAGTTGAAGAACGTCTTATATCTTGTCACCTTGTAACTGGAGAAGTCCAAAAAGTGCTGTTTAGAGCTGAAAACTCTACTTTGACACATATGAATGAAAAACTGATTTTTGTGGTCAAAATGCACTCAAAAGTGAAGAAAGTGTTATTTATTGTCACCTTGTAACTTGAAAAGTCCAAACAGTGCTATTTGGAGCTGAAAACGCGTTTTTGACACATATGAATAAAAAACTGTTTTTTGTGGCCAAAATGCATTCAAAAGTCAAAGTTCTCATTTGCAGTTGAAGAACGTGTTGTTTCTTGTCATCTAGTAAGTGGAGAAGTCCAAACAGTGCTATTTGGAGCTGAAAACGCTTTTTTGACACTTTTGAATGAAAACTGTTTTTTTGTGGCCAAAATGCACTCAAAAGTCAAAGTTCTCATTTGCAGTTGAAGAATGTGTTATATCTTGTCACCTTGTAACTAGAGAAGTCCAAAACAGTGCTATTTGGAGCTGAAAACGCGTTTTTGCAACTTTTGAATGAAAAACTGTTTTTTGTGGCAAAAATGCACTCAAAAGTCAAAGTTCTCATTTGCAGTTGAAGAATGTGTTGTTTCTTGTCACCTTGTAACTAGAGAAGTCCAAAACAGTGCTATTTGGAGCTGAAAACGCGTTTTTGCAACTTTTGAATGAAAAACTGTTTTTTGTGGCAAAAATGCATTCAAAAGTCAAAGTTCTCATTTGCAGTTGAAGAATGTGTTATATCTTGTCACCTTGTAACTGGAGAAGTCCAAAAAGTGCTGTTTAGAGCTGAAAACTCTACTTTGACACATATGAATGAAAAACTGTTTTTTGTGGCCAAAATGCATTCAAAAGTCAAAGTTCTCATTTGCAGTTGAAGAACGTGTTATATCTTGTCACCTTGTAACTGGAGAAGTCCAAAAAGTGCTGTTTAGAGCTGAAAACTCTACTTTGACACATATGAATGAAAAACTGTTTTTTGTGGCCAAAATGCATTCAAAAGTCAAAGTTCTGATTTGCAGTTGAAGAACGTGTTGTTTCTTGTATCTAATAAGTGGAGAAGTCCAAACAGTGCTATTTGGAGCCGAAAACCTTTTTTTGGCAGTTATGAATGAAAGACTGATTTTTGTGGTCAAAATGCACTAAAAGTGAAGAAAGTGTTATTTTTTGTCACTTTGTAACTGGAGAAGTCTAAACAGTGCTATTTGGAGATGAAAATGCGTTTTTGACACATATGAATGAAAAACTGTTTTTTGTGGCCAAAATGCATTCAAAAGTCAAAGTTCTCATTTTGCAGTTGAAGAACGTGTTGTTTCTTGTCACTTTGTTACTGGAGAAGTCCAAACAGTGCTGTTTAGAGCTGAAAATGCGTTTTTGACACTTTTGAATGAAAAACTGTTTTTTGTGGCCAAAATGCATTCAAAAGTGAAAGTTCTCATTTGCAGTTGAAGAACGTGTTGTTTCTTGTCATCTAGTAAGTGGAGAAGTCCAAACAGTGCTATTTGGAGCTGAAAACGTTTTTTTGACACTTTTGAATGAAAAACTGTTTTTTGTGGCCAAAATGCACTCAAAAGTCAAAGTTCTCCTTTGCAGTTGAAGAACGTGTTGTTTCTTGTCATCTTGTTACTGGAGAAGTCCAAAAAGTGCTGTTTAGAGCTGAAAACTCTACTTTGACACATATGAATGAAAAACTGTTTTTTGTGGCCAAAATGCATTCAAAAGTCAAAGTTCTCATTTGCAGTTGAAGAACGTGTTGTTTCTTGTCACTTTGTAACTGGAGAAGTCCAAAAAGTGCTGTTTTGAGCTGAAAATGCGTTTTTGAAACTTCTGAATGAAAAACTGTTTTTTGTGGCCAAAATGCATTCAAAAGTCAAAGTACTCATTTGCAGTTGAAGAATGTGTTATATCTTGTCACCTTGTAACTGGAGAAGTCCAAAAAGTGCTGTTTAGAGCTGAAAACTCTACTTTGACACATATGAATGAAAAACTGTTTTTTGTGGCCAAAATGCATTCAAAAGTCAAAGTTCTCATTTGCAGTTGAAGAACGTGTTGTTTCTTGTCACTTTGTAACTGGAGAAGTCCAAAAAGTGCTGTTTTGAGCTGAAAATGCGTTTTTGAAACTTCTGAATGAAAAACTGTTTTTTGTGGCCAAAATGCATTCAAAAGTCAAAGTACTCATTTGCAGTTGAAGAATGTTATATCCTGTCACCTTGTAACTGGAGAAGTCCAAAAAGTGCTGTTTAGAGCTGAAAACTATTCTTTGACACATATGAATGAAAAACTGATTTTTGTGGTCAAAATGCACTCAAAAGTTAAGAAAGTGTTATTTATTGTCACCTTGTAACTTGAAAAGTCCAAACAGTGCTATTTGGAGCTGAAAACGCGTTTTTGACACATATGAATGAAAAACTGTTTTTTGTGGCCAAAATGCATTCAAAAGTCAAAGTTCTCATTTGCAGTTGAAGAACGTGTTGTTTCTTGTCATCTAGTAAGTGGAGAAGTCCAAACAGTGCTGTTTGGAGCTGAAAACGCTTTTTTGACACTTTTGAATGAAAACTGTTTTTTTGTGGCCAAAATGCACTCAAAAGTCAAAGTTTTCCTTTGCAGTTGAAGAATGTGTTATATCTTGTCACCTTGTAACTAGAGAAGTCCAAAACAGTGCTATTTGGAGCTGAAAACGCGTTTTTGCAACTTTTGAATGAAAAACAGTTTTCTGTGGCAAAATTGCACTCAAAAGTCAAAGTTCTCATTTGCAGTTGAAGAATGTGTTATATCTTGTCACCTTGTAACTGGAGAAGTCCAAAAAGTGCTGTTTAGAGCTGAAAACTCTACTTTGACACATATGAATGAAAAACTGTTTTTTGTGGCCAAAATGCATTCAAAAGTCAAAGTTCTCATTTGCAGTTGAAGAACGTGTTGTTTCTTGTCACCTTGTAACTGGAGAAGTCCAAAAAGTGCTGTTTTGAGCTGAGAATGCGTTTTTGAAACTTCTGAATGAAAAACTGTTTTTTGTGGCCAAAATGCATTCAAAAGTCAAAGTACTCATTTGCAGTTGAAGAATGTGTTATATCTTGTCACCTTGTAACTGGAGAAGTCCAAAAAGTGCTGTTTAGAGCTGAAAACTCTACTTTGACACATATGAATGAAAAACTGATTTTTGTGGTCAAAATGCACTCAAAAGTGAAGAAAGTGTTATTTATTGTCACCTTGTAACTTGAAAAGTCCAAACAGTGCTATTTGGAGCTGAAATCGCGTTTTTGACACATATGAATGAAAAACTGTTTTTTGTGGCCAACATGCATTCAAAAGTCAAAGTTCCCATTTGCAGTTGAAGAACGTGTTGTTTCTTGTCATCTAGTAAGTGGAGAAGTCCAAACAGTGCTATTTGGAGCCGAAAACCTTTTTTTGGCAGTTATGAATGAAAGACTGATTTTTGTGGTCAAAATGCACTAAAAGTGAAGAAAGTGTTATTTTTTGTCACTTTGTAACTGGAGAAGTCTAAACAGTGCTATTTGGAGATGAAAATGCGTTTTTGACACATATGAATGAAAAACTGTTTTTTGTGGCCAAAATGCATTCAAAAGTCAAAGTTCTCATTTTGCAGTTGAAGAATGTGTTGTTTCTTGTCACTTTGTTACTGGAGAAGTCCAAACAGTGCTGTTTATAGCTGAAAATGCGTTTTTGACACTTTTGAATGAAAAACTGTTTTTTGTGGCCAAAATGCATTCAAAAGTGAAAGTTCTCATTTGCAGTTGAAGAACGTGTTGTTTCTTGTCATCTAGTAAGTGGAGAAGTCCAAACAGTGCTATTTGGAGCTGAAAACGTTTTTTTGACACTTTTGAATGAAAAACTGTTTTTTGTGGCCAAAATGCACTCAAAAGTCAAAGTTCTCCTTTGCAGTTGAAGAACGTGTTGTTTCTTGTCATCTTGTTACTGGAGAAGTCCAAACAGTGCTGTTTTGAGCTGAAAATGCGTTTTTGAAACTTCTGAATGAAAAACTGTTTTTTGTGGCCAAAATGCATTCAAAAGTCAAAGTACTCATTTGCAGTTGAAGAATGTGTTATATCTTGTCACCTTGTAACTGGAGAAGTCCAAAAAGTGCTGTTTAGAGCTGAAAACTCTACTTTGACACATATGAATGAAAAACTGTTTTTTGTGGCCAAAATGCATTCAAAAGTCAAAGTTCTCATTTGCAGTTGAAGAACGTGTTGTTTCTTGTCATCTAGTAAGTGGAGAAGTCCAAACAGTGCTGTTTGGAGCTGAAAACGCTTTTTTGACACTTTTGAATGAAAACTGTTTTCTTGTGGCCAAAATGCACTCAAAAGTCAAAGTTTTCCATTGCAGTTGAAGAACGTGTTGTTTCTTGTCACATTGTAAGTCCAAACAGTGCTGATTAGAGCTGAAAAAGCTTTTTTGACACATATGAATGAAAAACTGTTTTTTGTGGCCAAAATGCATTCAAAAGTCAAAGTTCTCATTTGCAGTTGAAGAACGTGTTGTTTCTTGTCATCTAGTAAGTGGAGAAGTCCAAACAGTGCTGTTTGGAGCTGAAAACGCTTTTTTGACACTTTTGAATGAAAACTGTTTTTTTGTGGCCAAAATGCACTCAAAAGTCAAAGTTCTCATTTGCAGTTGAAGAATGTGTTATATCTTGTCACCTTGTAACTAGAGAAGTCCAAAACAGTGCTATTTGGAGCTGAAAACGCGTTTTTGCAACTTTTGAATGAAAAATTGTTTTTTGTGGCAAAATTGCACTCAAAAGTCAAAGTTCTCATTTGCAGTTGAAGAATGTGTTATATCTTGTCACCTTGTAACTGGAGAAGTCCAAAAAGTGCTGTTTAGAGCTAAAAAACTCTACTTTGACACATATGAATGAAAAACTGTTTTTTGTGGCCAAAATGCATTCAAAAGTCAAAGTTCTCATTTGCAGTTCAAGAACGTGTTGTTTCTTGTCACCTTGTAACTGGAGAAGTCCAAAAAGTGCTGTTTTGAGCTGAAAATGCGTTTTTGAAACTTCTGAATGAAAAACTGTTTTTTGTGGCCAAAATGCATTCAAAAGTCAAAGTACTCATTTGCAGTTGAAGAATGTGTTATATCTTGTCACCTTGTAACTGGAGAAGTCCAAAAAGTGCTGTTTAGAGCTGAAAACTCTACTTTGACACATATGAATGAAAAACTGATTTTTGTGGTCAAAATGCACTCAAAAGTTAAGAAAGTGTTATTTATTGTCACCTTGTAACTTGAAAAGTCCAAACAGTGCTATTTGGAGCTGAAAACGCGTTTTTGACACATATGAATGAAAAACTGTTTTTTGTGGCCAAAATGCATTCAAAAGTCAAAGTTCTCATTTGCAGTTGAAGAACGTGTTGTTTCTTGTCATCTAGTAAGTGGAGAAGTCCAAACAGTGCTATTTGGAGCTGAAAACGCTTTTTTGACACTTTTGAATGAAAACTGTTTTTTTGTGGCCAAAATGCACTCAAAAGTCAAAGTTTTCCTTTGCAGTTGAAGAATGTGTTATATCTTGTCACCTTGTAACTAGAGAAGTCCAAAACAGTGCTATTTGGAGCTGAAAACGCGTTTTTGCAACTTTTGAATGAAAAACTGTTTTTTGTGGCAAAAATGCACTCAAAAGTCAAAGTTCTCCTTTGCAGTTGAAGAACGTGTTGTTTCTTGTCATCTTGTTACTGGAGAAGTCCAAACAGTGCTGTTTTGAGCTGAAAATGCGTTTTTGAAACTTCTGAATGAAAAACTGTTTTTTGTGGCCAAAATGCATTCAAAAGTCAAAGTACTCATTTGCAGTTGAAGAATGTGTTATATCTTGTCACCTTGTAACTGGAGAAGTCCAAAAAGTGCTGTTTAGAGCTGAAAACTCTACTTTGACACATATGAATGAAAAACTGTTTTTTGTGGCCAAAATGCATTCAAAAGTCAAAGTTCTCATTTGCAGTTGAAGAACGTGTTGTTTCTTGTCATCTAGTAAGTGGAGAAGTCCAAACAGTGCTGTTTGGAGCTGAAAACGCTTTTTTGACACTTTTGAATGAAAACTGTTTTTTTGTGGCCAAAATGCACTCAAAAGTCAAAGTTCTCATTTGCAGTTGAAGAATATGTTATATCTTGTCACTTTGTAACTAGAGAAGTCCAAAAAGTGCTGTTTAGAGCTGAAAACTCTACTTTGACACATATGAATGAAAAACTTTTTTTTGTGGCCAAAATGCATTCAAAAGTCAAAGTTCTCATTTGCAGTTGAAGAACGTCTTATATCTTGTCACCTTGTAACTGGAGAAGTCCAAAAAGTGCTGTTTAGAGCTGAAAACTCTACTTTGACACATATGAATGAAAAACTGATTTTTGTGGTCAAAATGCACTCAAAAGTGAAGAAAGTGTTATTTATCGTCACCTTGTAACTTGAAAAGTCCAAACAGTGCTATTTGGAGCTGAAAACGCGTTTTTGACACATATGAATAAAAAACTGTTTTTTGTGGCCAAAATGCATTCAAAAGTCAAAGTTCCCATTTGCAGTTGAAGAACGTGTTGTTTCTTGTCATCTAGTAAGTGGAGAAGTCCAAACAGTGCTATTTGGAGCTGAAAACGCTTTTTTGACACTTTTGAATGAAAACTGTTTTTTTGTGGCCAAAATGCACTCAAAAGTCAAAGTTCTCATTTGCAGTTGAAGAATGTGTTATATCTTGTCACCTTGTAACTAGAGAAGTCCAAAACAGTGCTATTTGGAGCTGAAAACGCGTTTTTGCAACTTTTGAATGAAAAACTGTTTTTTGTGGCAAAAATGCACTCAAAAGTCAAAGTTCTCATTTGCAGTTGAAGAATGTGTTGTTTCTTGTCACCTTGTAACTAGAGAAGTCCAAAACAGTGCTATTTGGAGCTGAAAACGCGTTTTTGCAACTTTTGAATGAAAAACTGTTTTTTGTGGCAAAAATGCATTCAAAAGTCAAAGTTCTCATTTGCAGTTGAAGAATGTGTTATATCTTGTCACCTTGTAACTGGAGAAGTCCAAAAAGTGCTGTTTAGAGCTGAAAACTCTACTTTGACACATATGAATGAAAAACTGTTTTTTGTGGCCAAAATGCATTCAAAAGTCAAAGTTCTCATTTGCAATTGAAGAACGTGTTATATCTTGTCACCTTGTAACTGGAGAAGTCCAAAAAGTGCTGTTTAGAGCTGAAAACTCTACTTTGACACATATGAATGAAAAACTGATTTTTGTGGTCAAAATGCACTCAAAAGTGAAGAAAGTGTTATTTATTGTCACCTTGTAACTTGAAAAGTCCAAACAGTGCTATTTGGAGCTGAAAACGCGTTTTTGACACATATGAATAAAAAACTGTTTTTTGTGGCCAAAATGCATTCAAAAGTCAAAGTTCTCATTTGCAGTTGAAGAACGTGTTGTTTCTTGTCATCTAGTAAGTGGAGAAGTCCAAACAGTGCTATTTGGAGCTGAAAACGCTTTTTTGACACTTTTGAATGAAAACTGGTTTTTGTGGCACAAATGCACTCAAAAGTCAAAGTTCTCATTTGCAGTTGAAGAATGTGTTATATCTTGTCACCTTGTAACTATAGAAGTCCAAAACAGTGCTATTTGGAGCTGAAAACGCGTTTTTGCAACTTTTGAATGAAAAACTGTTTTTTGTGGCAAAAATGCACTCAAAAGTCAAAGTTCTCATTTGCAGTTGAAGAATGTGTTGTTTCTTGTCACTTTGTTACTGGAGAAGTCCAAACAGTGCTGTTTTGAGCTGAAAATGCGTTTTTGAAACTTCTGAATGAAAAACTGTTTTTTTTGTGGCCAAAATGCATTCAAAAGTCAAAGTACTCATTTGCAGTTGAAGAATGTGTTATATCTTGTCACCTTGTAACTGAGAAGTCCAAAAAGTGCTGTTTAGAGCTGAAAACTCTACTTTGACACATATGAATGAAAAACTGTTTTTTGTGGCCAAAATGCATTCAAAAGTCAAAGTTCTCATTTGCAGTTGAAGAACGTGTTGTTTCTTCTCACCTTGTAACTGGAGAAGTCCAAAAAGTGCTGTTTTGAGCTGAAAATGCGTTTTTGAAACTTCTGAATGAAAAACTGTTTTTTGTGGCCAAAATGCATTCAAAAGTCAAAGTACTCATTTGCAGTTGAAGAATGTGTTATATCTTGTCACCTTGTAACTAGAGAAGTCCAAAACAGTGCTATTTGGAGCTGAAAACGCGTTTTTGCAACTTTTGAATGAAAAACTGTTTTTTGTGGAAAAAATTCACTCAAAAGTCAAAGTTCTCATTTGCAGTTGAAGAATGTGTTATATCTTGTCACCTTGTAACTGGAGAAGTCCAAAAAGTGCTGTTTAGAGCTGAAAACTCTACTTTGACACATATGAATGAAAAACTGTTTTTTGTGGCCAAAATGCATTCAAAAGTCAAAGTTCTCATTTGCAGTTGAAGAACGTGTTATATCTTGTCACCTTGTAACTGGAGAAGTCCAAAAAGTGCTGTTTAGAGCTGAAAACTCTACTTTGACACATATGAATGAAAAACTGATTTTTGTGGTCAAAATGCACTCAAAAGTCAAAGTTCTCATTTGCAGTTGAAGAATGTGTTATATCTTGTCACCTTGTAACTAGAGAAGTCCAAAACAGTGCTATTTGGAGCTGAAAACGCGTTTTTGCAACTTTTGAATGAAAAACTGTTTTTTGTGGCAAAAATGCACTCAAAAGTCAAAGTTCTCATTTGCAGTTGAAGAATGTGTTGTTTCTTGTCACCTTGTAACTGGAGAAGTCCAAAACAGTGCTATTTGGAGCTGAAAACGCGTTTTTGCAACTTTTGAATGAAAAACTGTTTTTTGTGGCAAAAATGCATTCAAAAGTCAAAGTTCTCATTTGCAGTTGAAGAATGTGTTATATCTTGTCACCTTGTAACTGGAGAAGTCCAAAAAGTGCTGTTTAGAGCTGAAAACTCTACTTTGACACATATGAATGAAAAACTGTTTTTTGTGGCCAAAATGCATTCAAAAGTCAAAGTTCTCATTTGCAGTTGAAGAACGTGTTATATCTTGTCACCTTGTAACTGGAGAAGTCCAAAAAGTGCTGTTTAGAGCTGAAAACTCTACTTTGACACATATGAATGAAAAACTGTTTTTTGTGGCCAAAATGCATTCAAAAGTCAAAGTTCTGATTTGCAGTTGAAGAACGTGTTGTTTCTTGTATCTAATAAGTGGAGAAGTCCAGACAGTGCTATTTGGAGCCGAAAACCTTTTTTTGGCAGTTATGAATGAAAGACTGATTTTTGTGGTCAAAATGCACTAAAAGTGAAGAAAGTGTTATTTTTTGTCACTTTGTAACTGGAAAAGTCTAAACAGTGCTATTTGGAGATGAAAATGCGTTTTTGACACATATGAATGAAAAACTGTTTTTTGTGGCCAAAATGCATTCAAAAGTCAAAGTTCTCATTTTGCAGTTGAAGAACGTGTTGTTTCTTGTCACTTTGTTACTGGAGAAGTCCAAACAGTGCTGTTTAGAGCTGAAAATGCGTTTTTGACACTTTTGAATGAAAAACTGTTTTTTGTGGCCAAAATGCATTCAAAAGTGAAAGTTCTCATTTGCAGTTGGAGAACGTGTTGTTTCTTGTCATCTAGTAAGTGGAGAAGTCCAAACAGTGCTATTTGGAGCTGAAAACGTTTTTTTGACACTTTTGAATGAAAAACTGTTTTTTGTGGCCAAAATGCACTCAAAAGTCAAAGTTCTCCTTTGCAGTTGAAGAACGTGTTGTTTCTTGTCATCTTGTTACTGGAGAAGTCCAAACAGTGCTGTTTTGAGCTGAAAATGCGTTTTTGAAACTTCTGAATGAAAAACTGTTTTTTGTGGCCAAAATGCATTCAAAAGTCAAAGTACTCATTTGCAGTTGAAGAATGTGTTATATCTTGTCACCTTTTAACTGGAGAAGTCCAAAAAGTGCTGTTTAGAGCTGAAAACTCTACTTTGACACATATGAATGAAAAACTGTTTTTTGTGGCCAAAATGCATTCAAAAGTCAAAGTTCTCATTTGCAGTTGAAGAACGTGTTGTTTCTTGTCACCTTGTAACTGGAGAAGTCCAAAAAGTGCTGTTTTGAGCTGAGAATGCGTTTTTGAAACTTCTGAATGAAAAACTGTTTTTTGTGGCCAAAATGCATTCAAAAGTCAAAGTACTCATTTGCAGTTGAAGAATGTGTTATATCTTGTCACCTTGTAACTGGAGAAGTCCAAAAAGTGCTGTTTAGAGCTGAAAACTCTACTTTGACACATATGAATGAAAAACTGATTTTTGTGGTCAAAATGCACTCAAAAGTGAAGAAAGTGTTATTTATTGTCACCTTGTAACTTGAAAAGTCCAAACAGTGCTATTTGGAGCTGAAATCGCGTTTTTGACACATATGAATGAAAAACTGTTTTTTGTGGCCAACATGCATTCAAAAGTCAAAGTTCCCATTTGCAGTTGAAGAACGTGTTGTTTCTTGTCATCTAGTAAGTGGAGAAGTCCAAACAGTGCTATTTGGAGCCGAAAACCTTTTTTTGGCAGTTATGAATGAAAGACTGATTTTTGTGGTCAAAATGCACTAAAAGTGAAGAAAGTGTTATTTTTTGTCACTTTGTAACTGGAGAAGTCTAAACAGTGCTATTTGGAGATGAAAATGCGTTTTTGACACATATGAATGAAAAACTGTTTTTTGTGGCCAAAATGCATTCAAAAGTCAAAGTTCTCATTTTGCAGTTGAAGAACGTGTTGTTTCTTGTCACTTTGTTACTGGAGAAGTCCAAACAGTGCTGTTTAGAGCTGAAAATGCGTTTTTGACACTTTTGAATGAAAAACTGTTTTTTGTGGCCAAAATGCATTCAAAAGTGAAAGTTCTCATTTGCAGTTGAAGAACGTGTTGTTTCTTGTCATCTAGTAAGTGGAGAAGTCCAAACAGTGCTATTTGGAGCTGAAAACGTTTTTTTGACACTTTTGAATGAAAAACTGTTTTTTGTGGCCAAAATGCACTCAAAAGTCAAAGTTCTCCTTTGCAGTTGAAGAATGTGTTGTTTCTTGTCACCTTGTAACTAGAGAAGTCCAAAACAGTGCTATTTGGAGCTGAAAACGCGTTTTTGCAACTTTTGAATGAAAAACTGTTTTTTGTGGCCAAAATGAATTCAAAAGTCAAAGTACTCATTTGCAGTTGAAGAATGTGTTATATCTTGTCACCTTGTAACTGGAGAAGTCCAAAAAGTGCTGTTTAGAGCTGAAAACTCTACTTTGACACATATGAATGAAAAACTGTTTTTTGTGGCCAAAATGCATTCAAAAGTCAAAGTTCTCATTTGCAGTTGAAGAACGTGTTGTTTCTTGTCATCTAGTAAGTGGAGAAGTCCAAACAGTGCTGTTTGGAGCTGAAAACGCTTTTTTGACACTTTTGAATGAAAACTGTTTTCTTGTGGCCAAAATGCACTCAAAAGTCAAAGTTTTCCATTGCAGTTGAAGAACGTGTTGTTTCTTGTCACATTGTAAGTCCAAACAGTGCTGATTAGAGCTGAAAAAGCTTTTTTGACACATATGAATGAAAAACTGTTTTTTGTGGCCAAAATGCATTCAAAAGTCAAAGTTCTCATTTGCAGTTGAAGAACGTGTTGTTTCTTGTCATCTAGTAAGTGGAGAAGTCCAAACAGTGCTGTTTGGAGCTGAAAACGCTTTTTTGACACTTTTGAATGAAAACTGTTTTTTTGTGGCCAAAATGCACTCAAAAGTCAAAGTTCTCATTTGCAGTTGAAGAATGTGTTATATCTTGTCACCTTGTAACTAGAGAAGTCCAAAACAGTGCTATTTGGAGCTGAAAACGCGTTTTTGCAACTTTTGAATGAAAAATTGTTTTTTGTGGCAAAATTGCACTCAAAAGTCAAAGTTCTCATTTGCAGTTGAAGAATGTGTTATATCTTGTCACCTTGTAACTGGAGAAGTCCAAAAAGTGCTGTTTAGAGCTAAAAAACTCTACTTTGACACATATGAATGAAAAACTGTTTTTTGTGGCCAAAATGCATTCAAAAGTCAAAGTTCTCATTTGCAGTTGAAGAACGTGTTGTTTCTTGTCACCTTGTAACTGGAGAAGTCCAAAAAGTGCTGTTTTGAGCTGAAAATGCGTTTTTGAAACTTCTGAATGAAAAACTGTTTTTTGTGGCCAAAATGCATTCAAAAGTCAAAGTACTCATTTGCAGTTGAAGAATGTGTTATATCTTGTCACCTTGTAACTGGAGAAGTCCAAAAAGTGCTGTTTAGAGCTGAAAACTCTACTTTGACACATATGAATGAAAAACTGATTTTTGTGGTCAAAATGCACTCAAAAGTTAAGAAAGTGTTATTTATTGTCACCTTGTAACTTGAAAAGTCCAAACAGTGCTATTTGGAGCTGAAAACGCGTTTTTGACACATATGAATGAAAAACTGTTTTTTGTGGCCAAAATGCATTCAAAAGTCAAAGTTCTCATTTGCAGTTGAAGAACGTGTTGTTTCTTGTCATCTAGTAAGTGGAGAAGTCCAAACAGTGCTATTTGGAGCTGAAAACGCTTTTTTGACACTTTTGAATGAAAACTGTTTTTTTGTGGCCAAAATGCACTCAAAAGTCAAAGTTTTCCATTGCAGTTGAAGAACGTGTTGTTTCTTGTCACATTGTAAGTCCAAACAGTGCTGATTAGAGCTGAAAAAGCTTTTTTGACACATATGAATGAAAAACTGTTTTTTGTGGCCAAAATGCATTCAAAAGTCAAAGTTCTCATTTGCAGTTGAAGAACGTGTTGTTTCTTGTCATCTAGTAAGTGGAGAAGTCCAAACAGTGCTGTTTGGAGCTGAAAACGCTTTTTTGACACTTTTGAATGAAAACTGTTTTTTTGTGGCCAAAATGCACTCAAAAGTCAAAGTTCTCATTTGCAGTTGAAGAATGTGTTATATCTTGTCACCTTGTAACTAGAGAAGTCCAAAACAGTGCTATTTGGAGCTGAAAACGCGTTTTTGCAACTTTTGAATGAAAAACTGTTTTTTGTGGCAAAATTGCACTCAAAAGTCAAAGTTCTCATTTGCAGTTGAAGAATGTGTTATATCTTGTCACCTTGTAACTGGAGAAGTCCAAAAAGTGCTGTTTAGAGCTAAAAAACTCTACTTTGACACATATGAATGAAAAACTGTTTTTTGTGGCCAAAATGCATTCAAAAGTGAAGAAAGTGTTATTTATTGTCACCTTGTAACTTGAAAAGTCCAAACAGTGCTATTTGGAGCTGAAATCGCGTTTTTGACACATATGAATGAAAAACTGTTTTTTGTGGCCAACATGCATTCAAAAGTCAAAGTTCCCATTTGCAGTTGAAGAACGTGTTGTTTCTTGTCATCTAGTAAGTGGAGAAGTCCAAACAGTGCTATTTGGAGCCGAAAACCTTTTTTTGGCAGTTATGAATGAAAGACTGATTTTTGTGGTCAAAATGCACTAAAAGTGAAGAAAGTGTTATTTTTTGTCACTTTGTAACTGGAGAAGTCTAAACAGTGCTATTTGGAGATGAAAATGCGTTTTTGACACATATGAATGAAAAACTGTTTTTTGTGGCCAAAATGCATTCAAAAGTCAAAGTTCTCATTTTGCAGTTGAAGAACGTGTTGTTTCTTGTCACTTTGTTACTGGAGAAGTCCAAACAGTGCTGTTTAGAGCTGAAAATGCGTTTTTGACACTTTTGAATGAAAAACTGTTTTTTGTGGCCAAAATGCATTCAAAAGTGAAAGTTCTCATTTGCAGTTGAAGAACGTGTTGTTTCTTGTCATCTAGTAAGTGGAGAAGTCCAAACAGTGCTATTTGGAGCTGAAAACGTTTTTTTGACACTTTTGAATGAAAAACTGTTTTTTGTGGCCAAAATGCACTCAAAAGTCAAAGTTCTCCTTTGCAGTTGAAGAACGTGTTGTTTCTTGTCATCTTGTTACTGGAGAAGTCCAAACAGTGCTGTTTTGAGCTGAAAATGCGTTTTTGAAACTTCTGAATGAAAAACTGTTTTTTGTGGCCAAAATGCATTCAAAAGTCAAAGTACTCATTTGCAGTTGAAGAATGTGTTATATCTTGTCACCTTGTAACTGGAGAAGTCCAAAAAGTGCTGTTTAGAGCTGAAAACTCTACTTTGACACATATGAATGAAAAACTGTTTTTTGTGGCCAAAATGCATTCAAAAGTCAAAGTTCTCATTTGCAGTTGAAGAACGTGTTGTTTCTTGTCATCTAGTAAGTGGAGAAGTCCAAACAGTGCTGTTTGGAGCTGAAAACGCTTTTTTGACACTTTTGAATGAAAACTGTTTTCTTGTGGCCAAAATGCACTCAAAAGTCAAAGTTTTCCATTGCAGTTGAAGAACGTGTTGTTTCTTGTCACATTGTAAGTCCAAACAGTGCTGATTAGAGCTGAAAAAGCTTTTTTGACACATATGAATGAAAAACTGTTTTTTGTGGCCAAAATGCATTTAAAAGTCAAAGTTCTCATTTGCAGTTGAAGAACGTGTTGTTTCTTGTCATCTAGTAAGTGGAGAAGTCCAAACAGTGCTGTTTGGAGCTGAAAACGCTTTTTTGACACTTTTGAATGAAAACTGTTTTTTTGTGGCCAAAATGCACTCAAAAGTCAAAGTTCTCATTTGCAGTTGAAGAATGTGTTATATCTTGTCACCTTGTAACTAGAGAAGTCCAAAACAGTGCTATTTGGAGCTGAAAACGCGTTTTTGCAACTTTTGAATGAAAAATTGTTTTTTGTGGCAAAATTGCACTCAAAAGTCAAAGTTCTCATTTGCAGTTGAAGAATGTGTTATATCTTGTCACCTTGTAACTGGAGAAGTCCAAAAAGTGCTGTTTAGAGCTAAAAAACTCTACTTTGACACATATGAATGAAAAAATGTTTTTTGTGGCCAAAATGCATTCAAAAGTCAAAGTTCTCATTTGCAGTTGAAGAACGTGTTGTTTCTTGTCACCTTGTAACTGGAGAAGTCCAAAAAGTGCTGTTTTGAGCTGAAAATGCGTTTTTGAAACTTCTGAATGAAAAACTGTTTTTTGTGGCCAAAATGCATTCAAAAGTCAAAGTACTCATTTGCAGTTGAAGAATGTGTTATATCTTGTCACCTTGTAACTGGAGAAGTCCAAAAAGTGCTGTTTAGAGCTGAAAACTCTACTTTGACACATATGAATGAAAAACTGATTTTTGTGGTCAAAATGCACTCAAAAGTTAAGAAAGTGTTATTTATTGTCACCTTGTAACTTGAAAAGTCCAAACAGTGCTATTTGGAGCTGAAAACGCGTTTTTGACACATATGAATGAAAAACTGTTTTTTGTGGCCAAAATGCATTCAAAAGTCAAAGTTCTCATTTGCAGTTGAAGAACGTGTTGTTTCTTGTCATCTAGTAAGTGGAGAAGTCCAAACAGTGCTATTTGGAGCTGAAAACGCTTTTTTGACACTTTTGAATGAAAACTGTTTTTTTGTGGCCAAAATGCACTCAAAAGTCAAAGTTTTCCATTGCAGTTGAAGAACGTGTTGTTTCTTGTCACATTGTAAGTCCAAACAGTGCTGATTAGAGCTGAAAAAGCTTTTTTGACACATATGAATGAAAAACTGTTTTTTGTGGCCAAAATGCATTCAAAAGTCAAAGTTCTCATTTGCAGTTGAAGAACGTGTTGTTTCTTGTCATCTAGTAAGTGGAGAAGTCCAAACAGTGCTGTTTGGAGCTGAAAACGCTTTTTTGACACTTTTGAATGAAAACTGTTTTTTTGTGGCCAAAATGCACTCAAAAGTCAAAGTTCTCATTTGCAGTTGAAGAATGTGTTATATCTTGTCACCTTGTAACTAGAGAAGTCCAAAACAGTGCTATTTGGAGCTGAAAACGCGTTTTTGCAACTTTTGAATGAAAAATTGTTTTTTGTGGCAAAATTGCACTCAAAAGTCAAAGTTCTCATTTGCAGTTGAAGAATGTGTTATATCTTGTCACCTTGTAACTGGAGAAGTCCAAAAAGTGCTGTTTAGAGCTAAAAAACTCTACTTTGACACATATGAATGAAAAACTGTTTTTTGTGGCCAAAATGCATTCAAAAGTCAAAGTTCTCATTTGCAGTTGAAGAACGTGTTGTTTCTTGTCACCTTGTAACTGGAGAAGTCCAAAAAGTGCTGTTTTGAGCTGAAAATGCGTTTTTGAAACTTCTGAATGAAAAACTGTTTTTTGTGGCCAAAATGCATTCAAAAGTCAAAGTACTCATTTGCAGTTGAAGAATGTGTTATATCTTGTCACCTTGTAACTGGAGAAGTCCAAAAAGTGCTGTTTAGAGCTGAAAACTCTACTTTGACACATATGAATGAAAAACTGATTTTTGTGGTCAAAATGCACTCAAAAGTTAAGAAAGTGTTATTTATTGTCACCTTGTAACTTGAAAAGTCCAAACAGTGCTATTTGGAGCTGAAAACGCGTTTTTGACACATATGAATGAAAAACTGTTTTTTGTGGCCAAAATGCATTCAAAAGTCAAAGTTCTCATTTGCAGTTGAAGAACGTGTTGTTTCTTGTCATCTAGTAAGTGGAGAAGTCCAAACAGTGCTATTTGGAGCTGAAAACGCTTTTTTGACACTTTTGAATGAAAACTGTTTTTTTGTGGCCAAAATGCACTCAAAAGTCAAAGTTCTCATTTGCAGTTGAAGAATGTGTTATATCTTGTCACCTTGTAACTAGAGAAGTCCAAAACAGTGCTATTTGGAGCTGAAAACGCGTTTTTGCAACTTTTGAATGAAAAACTGTTTTTTGTGGCAAAAATGCACTCAAAAGTCAAAGTTCTCATTTGCAGTTGAAGAATGTGTTGTTTCTTGTCACTTTGTTACTGGAGAAGTCCAAACAGTGCTGTTTTGAGCTGAAAATGCGTTTTTGAAACTTCTGAATGAAAAACTGTTTTTTTGTGGCCAAAATGCATTCAAAAGTCAAAGTACTCATTTGCAGTTGAAGAATGTGTTATATCTTGTCACCTTGTAACTGAGAAGTCCAAAAAGTGCTGTTTAGAGCTGAAAACTCTACTTTGACACATATGAATGAAAAACTGTTTTTTGTGGCCAAAATGCATTCAAAAGTCAAAGTTCTCATTTGCAGTTGAAGAACGTGTTGTTTCTTGTCACCTTGTAACTGGAGAAGTCCAAAAAGTGCTGTTTTGAGCTGAAAATGCGTTTTTGAAACTTCTGTATGAAAAACTGTTTTTTGTGGCCAAAATGCATTCAAAAGTCAAAGTACTCATTTGCAGTTGAAGAATGTGTTATATCTTGTCACCTTGTAACTGGAGAAGTCCAAAAAGTGCTGTTTAGAGCTGAAAACTCAACTTTGACACATATGAATGAAAAACTGATTTTTGTGGTCAAAATGCACTCAAAAGTTAAGAAAGTGTTATTTATTGTCACCTTGTAACTTGAAAAGTCCAAACAGTGCTATTTGGAGCTGAAAACGCGTTTTTGACACATATGAATGAAAAACGTTTTTTTGTGGCCAAAATGCATTCAAAAGTCAAAGTTCTCATTTGCAGTTGAAGAACGTGTTGTTTCTTGTCATCTAGTAAGTGGAGAAGTCCAAACAGTGCTATTTGGAGCTGAAAACGCTTTTTTGACACTTTTGAATGAAAACTGTTTTTTTGTGGCCAAAATGCACTCAAAAGTCAAAGTTCTCATTTGCAGTTGAAGAATGTGTTATATCTTGTCACCTTGTAACTAGAGAAGTCCAAAACAGTGCTATTTGGAGCTGAAAACGCGTTTTTGCAACTTTTGAATGAAAAATTGTTTTTTGTGGCAAAATTGCACTCAAAAGTCAAAGTTCTCATTTGCAGTTGAAGAATGTGTTATATCTTGTCACCTTGTAACTGGAGAAGTCCAAAAAGTGCTGTTTAGAGCTAAAAAACTCTACTTTGACACATATGAATGAAAAACTGATTTTTGTGGTCAAAATGCACTCAAAAGTTAAGAAAGTGTTATTTATTGTCACCTTGTAACTTGAAAAGTCCAAACAGTGCTATTTGGAGCTGAAAACGCGTTTTTGACACATATGAATGAAAAACTGTTTTTTGTGGCCAAAATGCATTCAAAAGTCAAAGTTCTCATTTGCAGTTGAAGAATGTGTTGTTTCTTGTCATCTAGTAAGTGGAGAAGTCCAAACAGTGCTATTTGGAGCTGAAAACGCTTTTTTGAAACTTCTGAATGAAAAACTGTTTTTTGTGGCAAAAATGCACTCAAAAGTCAAAGTTCTCATTTGCAGTTGAAGAATGTGTTATATCTTGTCACCTTGTAACTGGAGAAGTCCAAAAAGTGCTGTTTAGAGCTGAAAACTCTACTTTGACACATATGAATGAAAAACTGATTTTTGTGGTCAAAATGCACTCAAAAGTGAAGAAAGTGTTATTTATTGTCACCTTGTAACTTGAAAAGTCCAAACAGTGCTATTTGGAGCTGAAAACGCGTTTTTGAAACTTCTGAATGAAAAACTGTTTTTTGTGGCCAAAATGCATTCAAAAGTCAAAGTACTCATTTGCAGTTGAAGAATGTGTTATATCTTGTCACCTTGTAACTGGAGAAGTCCAAAAAGTGCTGTTTAGAGCTGAAAACTCAACTTTGACACATATGAATGAAAAACTGATTTTTGTGGTCAAAATGCACTCAAAAGTTAAGAAAGTGTTATTTATTGTCACCTTGTAACTTGAAAAGTCCAAACAGTGCTATTTGGAGCTGAAAACGCGTTTTTGACACATATGAATGAAAAACTGTTTTTTGTGGCCAAAATGCATTCAAAAGTCAAAGTTCTCATTTGCAGTTGAAGAACGTGTTGTTTCTTGTCATCTAGTAAGTGGAGAAGTCCAAACAGTGCTATTTGGAGCTGAAAACGCTTTTTTGACACTTTTGAATGAAAACTGTTTTTTTGTGGCCAAAATGCACTCAAAAGTCAAAGTTTTCCATTGCAGTTGAAGAACGTGTTGTTTCTCTTCACATTGTAAGTCCAAACAGTGCTGATTAGAGCTGAAAAAGCTTTTTTGACACATATGAATGAAAAACTGTTTTTTGTGGCCAAAATGCATTCAAAAGTCAAAGTTCTCATTTGCAGTTGAAGAACGTGTTGTTTCTTGTAATCTAGTAAGTGGAGAAGTCCAAACAGTGCTGTTTGGAGCTGAAAACGCTTTTTTGACACTTTTGAATGAAAACTGTTTTTTTGTGGCCAAAATGCACTCAAAAGTCAAAGTTCTCATTTGCAGTTGAAGAATGTGTTATATCTTGTCACCTTG
Source organism: Oryzias latipes (assembly GCF_053564925.1). Classification (NCBI taxonomy): domain Eukaryota; kingdom Metazoa; phylum Chordata; class Actinopteri; order Beloniformes; family Adrianichthyidae; genus Oryzias; species Oryzias latipes. The sequence continues at coordinate 10,116,352 of NC_136244.1, forward strand.
TAACTAGAGAAGTCCAAAACAGTGCTATTTGGAGCTGAAAACGCGTTTTTGCAACTTTTGAATGAAAAACTGTTTTTTGTGGCAAAATTGCACTCAAAAGTCAAAGTTCTCATTTGCAGTTGAAGAATGTGTTATATCTTGTCACCTTGTAACTGGAGAAGTCCAAAAAGTGCTGTTTAGAGCAGAAAACTCTACTTTGACACATATGAATGAAAAACTGTTTTTTGTGGCCAAAATGCATTCAAAAGTCAAAGTTCTCATTTGCAGTTGAAGAACGTGTTATATCTTGTCACCTTGTAACTGGAGAAGTCCAAAAAGTGCTGTTTTGAGCTGAAAATGCGTTTTTGAAACTTCTGAATGAAAAACTGTTTTTTGTGGCCAAAATGCATTCAAAAGTCAAAGTACTCATTTGCAGTTGAAGAATGTGTTATATCTTGTCACCTTGTAACTGGAGAAGTCCAAAAAGTGCTGTTTAGAGCTGAAAACTCAACTTTGACACATATGAATGAAAAACTGTTTTTGTGGTCAAAATGCACTCAAAAGTTAAGAAAGTGTTATTTATTGTCACCTTGTAACTTGAAAAGTCCAAACAGTGCTATTTGGAGCTGAAAACGCGTTTTTGACACATATGAATGAAAAACTGTTTTTTGTGGCCAAAATGCATTCAAAAGTCAAAGTTCTCATTTGCAGTTGAAGAACGTGTTGTTTCTTGTCACCTTGTAACTGGAGAAGTCCAAAAAGTGCTGTTTAGAGCTGAAAACTCTACTTTGACACATATGAATGAAAAACTGTTTTTTGTGGCCAAAATGCATTCAAAAGTCAAAGTTCTCATTTGCAGTTGAAGAACGTGTTGTTTCTTGTCATCTAGTAAGTGGAGAAGTCCAAACAGTGCTATTTGGAGCTGAAAACGCTTTTTTGAAACTTCTGAATGAAAAACTGTTTTTTGTGGCAAAAATGCACTCAAAAGTCAAAGTTCTCATTTGCAGTTGAAGAATGTGTTATATCTTGTCACCTTGTAACTGGAGAAGTCCAAAAAGTGCTGTTTAGAGCTGAAAACTCTACTTTGACACATATGAATGAAAAACTGATTTTTGTGGTCAAAATGCACTCAAAAGTGAAGAAAGTGTTATTTATTGTCACCTTGTAACTTGAAAAGTCCAAACAGTGCTATTTGGAGCTGAAAACGCGTTTTTGACACATATGAATGAAAAACTGTTTTTTGTGGCCAAAATGCATTCAAAAGTCAAAGTTCTCATTTGCAGTTGAAGAACGTGTTGTTTCTTGTCATCTAGTAAGTGGAGAAGTCCAAACAGTGCTATTTGGAGCTGAAAACGCTTTTTTGACACTTTTGAATGAAAACTGTTTTTTTGTGGCCAAAATGCACTCAAAAGTCAAAGTTCTCATTTGCAGTTGAAGAATGTGTTATATCTTGTCACCTTGTAACTAGAGAAGTCCAAAACAGTGCTATTTGGAGCTGAAAACGCGTTTTTGCAACTTTTGAATGAAAAACTGTTTTTTGTGGCAAAAATGCACTCAAAAGTCAAAGTTCTCATTTGCAGTTGAAGAATGTGTTGTTTCTTGTCACTTTGTTACTGGAGAAGTAAAAACAGTGCTGTTTTGAGCTGAAAATGCGTTTTTGAAACTTCTGAATGAAAAACTGTTTTTTTTGTGGCCAAAATGCATTCAAAAGTCAAAGTACTCATTTGCAGTTGAAGAATGTGTTATATCTTGTCACCTTGTAACTGAGAAGTCCAAAAAGTGCTGTTTAGAGCTGAAAACTCTACTTTGACACATATGAATGAAAAACTGTTTTTTGTGGCCAAAATGCATTCAAAAGTCAAAGTTCTCATTTGCAGTTGAAGAACGTGTTGTTTCTTGTCACCTTGTAACTGGAGAAGTCCAAAAAGTGCTGTTTTGAGCTGAAAATGCGTTTTTGAAACTTCTGTATGAAAAACTGTTTTTTGTGGCCAAAATGCATTCAAAAGTCAAAGTACTCATTTGCAGTTGAAGAATGTGTTATATCTTGTCACCTTGTAACTGGAGAAGTCCAAAAAGTGCTGTTTAGAGCTGAAAACTCAACTTTGACACATATGAATGAAAAACTGATTTTTGTGGTCAAAATGCACTCAAAAGTTAAGAAAGTGTTATTTATTGTCACCTTGTAACTTGAAAAGTCCAAACAGTGCTATTTGGAGCTGAAAACGCGTTTTTGACACATATGAATGAAAAACGTTTTTTTGTGGCCAAAATGCATTCAAAAGTCAAAGTTCTCATTTGCAGTTGAAGAACGTGTTGTTTCTTGTCATCTAGTAAGTGGAGAAGTCCAAACAGTGCTATTTGGAGCTGAAAACGCTTTTTTGACACTTTTGAATGAAAACTGTTTTTTTGTGGCCAAAATGCACTCAAAAGTCAAAGTTTTCCATTGCAGTTGAAGAACGTGTTGTTTCTTGTCACATTGTAAGTCCAAACAGTGCTGATTAGAGCTGAAAAAGCTTTTTTGACACTTTTGAATAAATAACTGATTTATATGTACAAAATGCACTCTAAAGTGAAGAAAGTGTTATTTGTTGTCACCATATAGGTGGAGAAGTCCAAACAGTGCTGTTTAGAGCTGAAAACGCGTTTTTGCAACTTTTGAATGAAAAACTGTTTTTTGTGGCACAAATGCACTCAAAAGTCAAAGTTCTCATTTGCAGTTGAAGAATGTGTTATATCTTGTCACCTTGTAACTGGAGAAGTCCAAAAAGTGCTGTTTAGAGCTGAAAACTCTACTTTGACACATATGAATGAAAAACTGTTTTTTGTGGCCAAAATGCATTCAAAAGTCAAAGTTCTCATTTGCAGTTGAAGAACGTGTTGTTTCTTGTCACCTTGTAACTGGAGAAGTCCAAAAAGTGCTGTTTTGAGCTGAAAATGCGTTTTTGAAACTTCTGAATGAAAAACTGTTTTTTGTGGCCAAAATGCATTCAAAAGTCAAAGTACTCATTTGCAGTTGAAGAATGTGTTATATCTTGTCACCTTGTAACTGGAGAAGTCCAAAAAGTGCTGTTTAGAGCTGAAAACTCAACTTTGACACATATGAATGAAAAACTGTTTTTGTGGTCAAAATGCACTCAAAAGTTAAGAAAGTGTTATTTATTGTCACCTTGTAACTTGAAAAGTCCAAACAGTGCTATTTGGAGCTGAAAACGCGTTTTTGACACATATGAATGAAAAACTGTTTTTTGTGGCCAAAATGCATTCAAAAGTCAAAGTTCTCATTTGCAGTTGAAGAATGTGTTGTTTCTTGTCATCTAGTAAGTGGAGAAGTCCAAACAGTGCTATTTGGAGCTGAAAACGCTTTTTTGAAACTTCTGAATGAAAAACTGTTTTTTGTGGCAAAAATGCACTCAAAAGTCAAAGTTCTCATTTGCAGTTGAAGAATGTGTTATATCTTGTCACCTTGTAACTGGAGAAGTCCAAAAAGTGCTGTTTAGAGCTGAAAACTCTACTTTGACACATATGAATGAAAAACTGATTTTTGTGGTCAAAATGCACTCAAAAGTGAAGAAAGTGTTATTTATTGTCACCTTGTAACTTGAAAAGTCCAAACAGTGCTATTTGGAGCTGAAAACGCGTTTTTGAAACTTCTGAATGAAAAACTGTTTTTTGTGGCCAAAATGCATTCAAAAGTCAAAGTACTCATTTGCAGTTGAAGAATGTGTTATATCTTGTCACCTTGTAACTGGAGAAGTCCAAAAAGTGCTGTTTAGAGCTGAAAACTCAACTTTGACACATATGAATGAAAAACTGATTTTTGTGGTCAAAATGCACTCAAAAGTTAAGAAAGTGTTATTTATTGTCACCTTGTAACTTGAAAAGTCCAAACAGTGCTATTTGGAGCTGAAAACGCGTTTTTGACACATATGAATGAAAAACTGTTTTTTGTGGCCAAAATGCATTCAAAAGTCAAAGTTCTCATTTGCAGTTGAAGAACGTGTTGTTTCTTGTCATCTAGTAAGTGGAGAAGTCCAAACAGTGCTATTTGGAGCTGAAAACGCTTTTTTGACACTTTTGAATGAAAACTGTTTTTTTGTGGCCAAAATGCACTCAAAAGTCAAAGTTTTCCATTGCAGTTGAAGAACGTGTTGTTTCTCTTCACATTGTAAGTCCAAACAGTGCTGATTAGAGCTGAAAAAGCTTTTTTGACACATATGAATGAAAAACTGTTTTTTGTGGCCAAAATGCATTCAAAAGTCAAAGTTCTCATTTGCAGTTGAAGAACGTGTTGTTTCTTGTAATCTAGTAAGTGGAGAAGTCCAAACAGTGCTGTTTGGAGCTGAAAACGCTTTTTTGACACTTTTGAATGAAAACTGTTTTTTTGTGGCCAAAATGCACTCAAAAGTCAAAGTTCTCATTTGCAGTTGAAGAATGTGTTATATCTTGTCACCTTGTAACTAGAGAAGTCCAAAACAGTGCTATTTGGAGCTGAAAACGCGTTTTTGCAACTTTTGAATGAAAAACTGTTTTTTGTGGCAAAATTGCACTCAAAAGTCAAAGTTCTCATTTGCAGTTGAAGAATGTGTTATATCTTGTCACCTTGTAACTGGAGAAGTCCAAAAAGTGCTGTTTAGAGCAGAAAACTCTACTTTGACACATATGAATGAAAAACTGTTTTTTGTGGCCAAAATGCATTCAAAAGTCAAAGTTCTCATTTGCAGTTGAAGAACGTGTTGTTTCTTGTCACCTTGTAACTGGAGAAGTCCAAAAAGTGCTGTTTTGAGCTGAAAATGCGTTTTTGAAACTTCTGAATGAAAAACTGTTTTTTGTGGCCAAAATGCATTCAAAAGTCAAAGTACTCATTTGCAGTTGAAGAATGTGTTATATCTTGTCACCTTGTAACTGGAGAAGTCCAAAAAGTGCTGTTTAGAGCTGAAAACTCAACTTTGACACATATGAATGAAAAACTGTTTTTGTGGTCAAAATGCACTCAAAAGTTAAGAAAGTGTTATTTATTGTCACCTTGTAACTTGAAAAGTCCAAACAGTGCTATTTGGAGCTGAAAACGCGTTTTTGACACATATGAATGAAAAACTGTTTTTTGTGGCCAAAATGCATTCAAAAGTCAAAGTTCTCATTTGCAGTTGAAGAACGTGTTGTTTCTTGTCACCTTGTAAATGGAGAAGTCCAAAAAGTGCTGTTTAGAGCTGAAAACTCTACTTTGACACATATGAATGAAAAACTGTTTTTTGTGGCCAAAATGCATTCAAAAGTCAAAGTTCTCATTTGCAGTTGAAGAACGTGTTGTTTCTTGTCATCTAGTAAGTGGAGAAGTCCAAACAGTGCTATTTGGAGCTGAAAACGCTTTTTTGAAACTTCTGAATGAAAAACTGTTTTTTGTGGCAAAAATGCACTCAAAAGTCAAAGTTCTCATTTGCAGTTGAAGAATGTGTTATATCTTGTCACCTTGTAACTGGAGAAGTCCAAAAAGTGCTGTTTAGAGCTGAAAACTCTACTTTGACACATATGAATGAAAAACTGATTTTTGTGGTCAAAATGCACTCAAAAGTGAAGAAAGTGTTATTTATTGTCACCTTGTAACTTGAAAAGTCCAAACAGTGCTATTTGGAGCTGAAAACGCGTTTTTGACACATATGAATAAAAAACTGTTTTTTGTGGCCAAAATGCATTCAAAAGTCAAAGTTCTCATTTGCAGTTGAAGAATGTGTTATATCTTGTCACCTTGTAACTGGAGAAGTCCAAAAAGTGCTGTTTAGAGCTGAAAACTCTACTTTGACACATATGAATGAAAAACTGATTTTTGTGGTCAAAATGCACTCAAAAGTGAAGAAAGTGTTATTTATTGTCACCTTGTAACTTGAAAAGTCCAAACAGTGCTATTTGGAGCTGAAAACGCGTTTTTGAAACTTCTGAATGAAAAACTGTTTTTTGTGGCCAAAATGCATTCAAAAGTCAAAGTACTCATTTGCAGTTGAAGAATGTGTTATATCTTGTCACCTTGTAACTGGAGAAGTCCAAAAAGTGCTGTTTAGAGCTGAAAACTCAACTTTGACACATATGAATGAAAAACTGATTTTTGTGGTCAAAATGCACTCAAAAGTTAAGAAAGTGTTATTTATTGTCACCTTGTAACTTGAAAAGTCCAAACAGTGCTATTTGGAGCTGAAAACGCGTTTTTGACACATATGAATGAAAAACTGTTTTTTGTGGCCAAAATGCATTCAAAAGTCAAAGTTCTCATTTGCAGTTGAAGAACGTGTTGTTTCTTGTCATCTAGTAAGTGGAGAAGTCCAAACAGTGCTATTTGGAGCTGAAAACGCTTTTTTGACACTTTTGAATGAAAACTGTTTTTTTGTGGCCAAAATGCACTCAAAAGTCAAAGTTTTCCATTGCAGTTGAAGAACGTGTTGTTTCTCTTCACATTGTAAGTCCAAACAGTGCTGATTAGAGCTGAAAAAGCTTTTTTGACACATATGAATGAAAAACTGTTTTTTGTGGCCAAAATGCATTCAAAAGTCAAAGTTCTCATTTGCAGTTGAAGAACGTGTTGTTTCTTGTAATCTAGTAAGTGGAGAAGTCCAAACAGTGCTGTTTGGAGCTGAAAACGCTTTTTTGACACTTTAGAATGAAAACTGTTTTTTTGTGGCCAAAATGCACTCAAAAGTCAAAGTTCTCATTTGCAGTTGAAGAATGTGTTATATCTTGTCACCTTGTAACTAGAGAAGTCCAAAACAGTGCTATTTGGAGCTGAAAACGCGTTTTTGCAACTTTTGAATGAAAAACTGTTTTTTGTGGCAAAATTGCACTCAAAAGTCAAAGTTCTCATTTGCAGTTGAAGAATGTGTTATATCTTGTCACCTTGTAACTGGAGAAGTCCAAAAAGTGCTGTTTAGAGCAGAAAACTCTACTTTGACACATATGAATGAAAAACTGTTTTTTGTGGCCAAAATGCATTCAAAAGTCAAAGTTCTCATTTGCAGTTGAAGAACGTGTTGTTTCTTGTCACCTTGTAACTGGAGAAGTCCAAAAAGTGCTGTTTTGAGCTGAAAATGCGTTTTTGAAACTTCTGAATGAAAAACTGTTTTTTGTGGCCAAAATGCATTCAAAAGTCAAAGTACTCATTTGCAGTTGAAGAATGTGTTATATCTTGTCACCTTGTAACTGGAGAAGTCCAAAAAGTGCTGTTTAGAGCTGAAAACTCAACTTTGACACATATGAATGAAAAACTGTTTTTGTGGTCAAAATGCACTCAAAAGTTAAGAAAGTGTTATTTATTGTCACCTTGTAACTTGAAAAGTCCAAACAGTGCTATTTGGAGCTGAAAACGCGTTTTTGACACATATGAATGAAAAACTGTTTTTTGTGGCCAAAATGCATTCAAAAGTCAAAGTTCTCATTTGCAGTTGAAGAACGTGTTGTTTCTTGTCACCTTGTAAATGGAGAAGTCCAAAAAGTGCTGTTTAGAGCTGAAAACTCTACTTTGACACATATGAATGAAAAACTGTTTTTTGTGGCCAAAATGCATTCAAAAGTCAAAGTTCTCATTTGCAGTTGAAGAACGTGTTGTTTCTTGTCATCTAGTAAGTGGAGAAGTCCAAACAGTGCTATTTGGAGCTGAAAACGCTTTTTTGAAACTTCTGAATGAAAAACTGTTTTTTGTGGCAAAAATGCACTCAAAAGTCAAAGTTCTCATTTGCAGTTGAAGAATGTGTTATATCTTGTCACCTTGTAACTGGAGAAGTCCAAAAAGTGCTGTTTAGAGCTGAAAACTCTACTTTGACACATATGAATGAAAAACTGATTTTTGTGGTCAAAATGCACTCAAAAGTGAAGAAAGTGTTATTTATTGTCACCTTGTAACTTGAAAAGTCCAAACAGTGCTATTTGGAGCTGAAAACGCGTTTTTGACACATATGAATAAAAAACTGTTTTTTGTGGCCAAAATGCATTCAAAAGTCAAAGTTCTCATTTGCAGTTGAAGAACGTGTTGTTTCTTGTCATCTAGTAAGTGGAGAAGTCCAAACAGTGCTATTTGGAGCTGAAAACGCTTTTTTGACACTTTTGAATGAAAACTGTTTTTTTGTGGCCAAAATGCACTCAAAAGTCAAAGTTCTCATTTGCAGTTGAAGAATGTGTTATATCTTGTCACCTTGTAACTAGAGAAGTCCAAAACAGTGCTATTTGGAGCTGAAAACGTGTTTTTGCAACTTTTGAATGAAAAACTGTTTTTTGTGGCCAAAATGCATTCAAAAGTCAAAGTTCTCATTTGCAGTTGAAGAACGTGTTGTTTCTTGTCACCTTGTAACTGGAGAAGTCCAAAAAGTGCTGTTTTGAGCTGAAAATGCGTTTTTGAAACTTCTGAATGAAAAACTGTTTTTTGTGGCCAAAATGCATTCAAAAGTCAAAGTACTCATTTGCAGTTGAAGAATGTGTTATATCTTGTCACCTTGTAACTGGAGAAGTCCAAAAAGTGCTGTTTAGAGCTGAAAACTCAACTTTGACACTTTTGAATGAAAAACTGATTTTTGTGGTCAAAATGCACTCAAAAGTTAAGAAAGTGTTATTTATTGTCACCTTGTAACTTGAAAAGTCCAAACAGTGCTATTTGGAGCTGAAAACGCGTTTTTGACACATATGAATGAAAAACTGTTTTTTGTGGCCAAAATGCATTCAAAAGTCAAAGTTCTCATTTGCAGTTGAAGAACGTGTTGTTTCTTGTCATCTAGTAAGTGGAGAAGTCCAAACAGTGCTATTTGGAGCTGAAAACGCTTTTTTGACACTTTTGAATGAAAACTGTTTTTTTGTGGCCAAAATGCACTCAAAAGTCAAAGTTTTCCATTGCAGTTGAAGAACGTGTTGTTTCTTGTCACATTGTAAGTCCAAACAGTGCTGATTAGAGCTGAAAAAGCTTTTTTGACACTTTTGAATAAATAACTGATTTATATGTACAAAATGCACTCTAAAATGAAGAAAGTGTTATTTGTTGTCACCATATAAGTGGAGAAGTCCAAACAGTGCTGTTTAGAGCTGAAAACTCTACTTTGACACATATGAATGAAAAACTGTTTTTTGTGGCCAAAATGCATTCAAAAGTCAAAGTTCTCATTTGCAGTTGAAGAACGTGTTGTTTCTTGTCATCTAGTAAGTGGAGAAGTCCAAACAGTGCTATTTGGAGCTGAAAACGCTTTTTTGAAACTTCTGAATGAAAAACTGTTTTTTGTGGCAAAAATGCACTCAAAAGTCAAAGTTCTCATTTGCAGTTGAAGAATGTGTTATATCTTGTCACCTTGTAACTGGAGAAGTCCAAACAGTGCTGTTTGGAGCTGAAAACGCTTTTTTGACACTTTTGAATGAAAACTGTTTTTTTGTGGCCAAAATGCACTCAAAAGTCAAAGTTCTCATTTGCAGTTGAAGAATGTGTTATATCTTGTCACCTTGTAACTAGAGAAGTCCAAAACAGTGCTATTTGGAGCTGAAAACGCGTTTTTGCAACTTTTGAATGAAAAACTGTTTTTTGTGGCAAAATTGCACTCAAAAGTCAAAGTTCTCATTTGCAGTTGAAGAATGTGTTATATCTTGTCACCTTGTAACTGGAGAAGTCCAAAAAGTGCTGTTTAGAGCTGAAAACTCTACTTTGACACATATGAATGAAAAACTGTTTTTTGTGGCCAAAATGCATTCAAAAGTCAAAGTTCTCATTTGCAGTTGAAGAACGTGTTGTTTCTTGTCACCTTGTAACTGGAGAAGTCCAAAAAGTGCTGTTTTGAGCTGAAAATGCGTTTTTGAAACTTCTGAATGAAAAACTGTTTTTTGTGGCCAAAATGCATTCAAAAGTCAAAGTACTCATTTGCAGTTGAAGAATGTGTTATATCTTGTCACCTTGTAACTGGAGAAGTCCAAAAAGTGCTGTTTAGAGCTGAAAACTCAACTTTGACACATATGAATGAAAAACTGTTTTTGTGGTCAAAATGCACTCAAAAGTTAAGAAAGTGTTATTTATTGTCACCTTGTAACTTGAAAAGTCCAAACAGTGCTATTTGGAGCTGAAAACGCGTTTTTGACACATATGAATGAAAAACTGTTTTTTGTGGCCAAAATGCATTCAAAAGTCAAAGTTCTCATTTGCAGTTGAAGAACGTGTTGTTTCTTGTCACCTTGTAACTGGAGAAGTCCAAAAAGTGCTGTTTAGAGCTGAAAACTCTACTTTGACACATATGAATGAAAAACTGTTTTTTGTGGCCAAAATGCATTCAAAAGTCAAAGTTCTCATTTGCAGTTGAAGAACGTGTTGTTTCTTGTCATCTAGTAAGTGGAGAAGTCCAAACAGTGCTATTTGGAGCTGAAAACGCTTTTTTGAAACTTCTGAATGAAAAACTGTTTTTTGTGGCAAAAATGCACTCAAAAGTCAAAGTTCTCATTTGCAGTTGAAGAATGTGTTATATCTTGTCACCTTGTAACTGGAGAAGTCCAAAAAGTGCTGTTTAGAGCTGAAAACTCTACTTTGACACATATGAATGAAAAACTGATTTTTGTGGTCAAAATGCACTCAAAAGTGAAGAAAGTGTTATTTATTGTCACCTTGTAACTTGAAAAGTCCAAACAGTGCTATTTGGAGCTGAAAACGCGTTTTTGACACATATGAATAAAAAACTGTTTTTTGTGGCCAAAATGCATTCAAAAGTCAAAGTTCTCATTTGCAGTTGAAGAACGTGTTGTTTCTTGTCATCTAGTAAGTGGAGAAGTCCAAACAGTGCTATTTGGAGCTGAAAACGCTTTTTTGACACTTTTGAATGAAAACTGTTTTTTTGTGGCCAAAATGCACTCAAAAGTCAAAGTTCTCATTTGCAGTTGAAGAATGTGTTATATCTTGTCACCTTGTAACTAGAGAAGTCCAAAACAGTGCTATTTGGAGCTGAAAACGTGTTTTTGCAACTTTTGAATGAAAAACTGTTTTTTGTGGCCAAAATGCATTCAAAAGTCAAAGTTCTCATTTGCAGTTGAAGAACGTGTTGTTTCTTGTCACCTTGTAACTGGAGAAGTCCAAAAAGTGCTGTTTTGAGCTGAAAATGCGTTTTTGAAACTTCTGAATGAAAAACTGTTTTTTGTGGCCAAAATGCATTCAAAAGTCAAAGTACTCATTTGCAGTTGAAGAATGTGTTATATCTTGTCACCTTGTAACTGGAGAAGTCCAAAAAGTGCTGTTTAGAGCTGAAAACTCAACTTTGACACTTTTGAATGAAAAACTGATTTTTGTGGTCAAAATGCACTCAAAAGTTAAGAAAGTGTTATTTATTGTCACCTTGTAACTTGAAAAGTCCAAACAGTGCTATTTGGAGCTGAAAACGCGTTTTTGACACATATGAATGAAAAACTGTTTTTTGTGGCCAAAATGCATTCAAAAGTCAAAGTTCTCATTTGCAGTTGAAGAACGTGTTGTTTCTTGTCATCTAGTAAGTGGAGAAGTCCAAACAGTGCTATTTGGAGCTGAAAACGCTTTTTTGACACTTTTGAATGAAAACTGTTTTTTTGTGGCCAAAATGCACTCAAAAGTCAAAGTTTTCCATTGCAGTTGAAGAACGTGTTGTTTCTTGTCACATTGTAAGTCCAAACAGTGCTGATTAGAGCTGAAAAAGCTTTTTTGACACTTTTGAATAAATAACTGATTTATATGTACAAAATGCACTCTAAAGTGAAGAAAGTGTTATTTGTTGTCACCATATAAGTGGAGAAGTCCAAACAGTGCTGTTTAGAGCTGAAAACTCTACTTTGACACATATGAATGAAAAACTGTTTTTTGTGGCCAAAATGCATTCAAAAGTCAAAGTTCTCATTTGCAGTTGAAGAACGTGTTGTTTCTTGTCATCTAGTAAGTGGAGAAGTCCAAACAGTGCTATTTGGAGCTGAAAACGCTTTTTTGAAACTTCTGAATGAAAAACTGTTTTTTGTGGCAAAAATGCACTCAAAAGTCAAAGTTCTCATTTGCAGTTGAAGAATGTGTTATATCTTGTCACCTTGTAACTGGAGAAGTCCAAAAAGTGCTGTTTAGAGCTGAAAACTCTACTTTGACACATATGAATGAAAAACTGTTTTTGTGGTCAAAATGCACTCAAAAGTTAAGAAAGTGTTATTTATTGTCACCTTGTAACTTGAAAAGTCCAAACAGTGCTATTTGGAGCTGAAAACGCGTTTTTGACACATATGAATGAAAAACTGTTTTTTGTGGCCAAAATGCATTCAAAAGTCAAAGTTCTCATTTGCAGTTGAAGAACGTGTTGTTTCTTGTCACCTTGTAACTGGAGAAGTCCAAAAAGTGCTGTTTAGAGCTGAAAACTCTACTTTGACACATATGAATGAAAAACTGTTTTTGTGGTCAAAATGCACTCAAAAGTTAAGAAAGTGTTATTTATTGTCACCTTGTAACTTGAAAAGTCCAAACAGTGCTATTTGGAGCTGAAAACGCGTTTTTGACACATATGAATGAAAAACTGTTTTTTGTGGCCAAAATGCATTCAAAAGTCAAAGTTCTCATTTGCAGTTGAAGAACGTGTTGTTTCTTGTCACCTTGTAACTGGAGAAGTCCAAAAAGTGCTGTTTAGAGCTGAAAACTCTACTTTGACACATATGAATGAAAAACTGTTTTTTGTGGCCAAAATGCATTCAAAAGTCAAAGTTCTCATTTGCAGTTGAAGAACGTGTTGTTTCTTGTCATCTAGTAAGTGGAGAAGTCCAAACAGTGCTATTTGGAGCTGAAAACGCTTTTTTGAAACTTCTGAATGAAAAACTGTTTTTTGTGGCAAAAATGCACTCAAAAGTCAAAGTTCTCATTTGCAGTTGAAGAATGTGTTATATCTTGTCACCTTGTAACTGGAGAAGTCCAAAAAGTGCTGTTTAGAGCTGAAAACTCTACTTTGACACATATGAATGAAAAACTGATTTTTGTGGTCAAAATGCACTCAAAAGTGAAGAAAGTGTTATTTATTGTCACCTTGTAACTTGAAAAGTCCAAACAGTGCTATTTGGAGCTGAAAACGCGTTTTTGACACATATGAATAAAAAACTGTTTTTTGTGGCCAAAATGCATTCAAAAGTCAAAGTTCTCATTTGCAGTTGAAGAACGTGTTGTTTCTTGTCATCTAGTAAGTGGAGAAGTCCAAACAGTGCTATTTGGAGCTGAAAACGCTTTTTTGACACTTTTGAATGAAAACTGTTTTTTTGTGGCCAAAATGCACTCAAAAGTCAAAGTTCTCATTTGCAGTTGAAGAATGTGTTATATCTTGTCACCTTGTAACTGGAGAAGTCCAAAAAGTGCTGTTTAGAGCTGAAAACTCTACTTTGACACATATGAATGAAAAACTGTTTTTTGTGGCCAAAATGCATTCAAAAGTCAAAGTTCTCATTTGCAGTTGAAGAACGTGTTGTTTCTTGTCACCTTGTAACTGGAGAAGTCCAAAAAGTGCTGTTTTGAGCTGAAAATGCGTTTTTGAAACTTCTGAATGAAAAACTGTTTTTTGTGGCCAAAATGCATTCAAAAGTCAAAGTACTCATTTGCAGTTGAAGAATGTGTTATATCTTGTCACCTTGTAACTGGAGAAGTCCAAAAAGTGCTGTTTAGAGCTGAAAACTCAACTTTGACACTTTTGAATGAAAAACTGATTTTTGTGGTCAAAATGCACTCAAAAGTTAAGAAAGTGTTATTTATTGTCACCTTGTAACTTGAAAAGTCCAAACAGTGCTATTTGGAGCTGAAAACGCGTTTTTGACACATATGAATGAAAAACTGTTTTTTGTGGCCAAAATGCATTCAAAAGTCAAAGTTCTCATTTGCAGTTGAAGAACGTGTTGTTTCTTGTCATCTAGTAAGTGGAGAAGTCCAAACAGTGCTATTTGGAGCTGAAAACGCTTTTTTGACACTTTTGAATGAAAACTGTTTTTTTGTGGCCAAAATGCACTCAAAAGTCAAAGTTTTCCATTGCAGTTGAAGAACGTGTTGTTTCTTGTCACATTGTAAGTCCAAACAGTGCTGATTAGAGCTGAAAAAGCTTTTTTGACACTTTTGAATAAATAACTGATTTATATGTACAAAATGCACTCTAAAGTGAAGAAAGTGTTATTTGTTGTCACCATATAAGTGGAGAAGTCCAAACAGTGCTGTTTAGAGCTGAAAACTCTACTTTGACACATATGAATGAAAAACTGTTTTTTGTGGCCAAAATGCATTCAAAAGTCAAAGTTCTCATTTGCAGTTGAAGAACGTGTTGTTTCTTGTCATCTAGTAAGTGGAGAAGTCCAAACAGTGCTATTTGGAGCTGAAAACGCTTTTTTGAAACTTCTGAATGAAAAACTGTTTTTTGTGGCAAAAATGCACTCAAAAGTCAAAGTTCTCATTTGCAGTTGAAGAATGTGTTATATCTTGTCACCTTGTAACTGGAGAAGTCCAAAAAGTGCTGTTTAGAGCTGAAAACTCTACTTTGACACATATGAATGAAAAACTGATTTTTGTGGTCAAAATGCACTCAAAAGTGAAGAAAGTGTTATTTATTGTCACCTTGTAACTTGAAAAGTCCAAACAGTGCTATTTGGAGCTGAAAACGCGTTTTTGACACATATGAATAAAAAACTGTTTTTTGTGGCCAAAATGCATTCAAAAGTCAAAGTTCTCATTTGCAGTTGAAGAACGTGTTGTTTCTTGTCATCTAGTAAGTGGAGAAGTCCAAACAGTGCTATTTGGAGCTGAAAACGCTTTTTTGACACTTTTGAATGAAAACTGTTTTTTTGTGGCCAAAATGCACTCAAAAGTCAAAGTTCTCATTTGCAGTTGAAGAATGTGTTATATCTTGTCACCTTGTAACTAGAGAAGTCCAAAACAGTGCTATTTGGAGCTGAAAACGCGTTTTTGCAACTTTTGAATGAAAAACTGTTTTTTGTGGCAAAAATGCACTCAAAAGTCAAAGTTCTCATTTGCAGTTGAAGAATGTGTTGTTTCTTGTCACTTTGTTACTGGAGAAGTCCAAACAGTGCTGTTTTGAGCTGAAAATGCGTTTTTGAAACTTCTGAATGAAAAACTGTTTTTTTGTGGCCAAAATGCATTCAAAAGTCAAAGTACTCATTTGCAGTTGAAGAATGTGTTATATCTTGTCACCTTGTAACTGAGAAGTCCAAAAAGTGCTGTTTAGAGCTGAAAACTCTACTTTGACACTTTTGAATGAAAACTGTTTTTTTGTGGCCAAAATGCACTCAAAAGTCAAAGTTTTCCATTGCAGTTGAAGAACGTGTTGTTTCTTGTCACATTGTAAGTCCAAACAGTGCTGATTAGAGCTGAAAAAGCTTTTTTGACACTTTTGAATAAATAACTGATTTATATGTACAAAATGCACTCTAAAGTGAAGAAAGTGTTATTTGTTGTCACCATATAAGTGGAGAAGTCCAAACAGTGCTGTTTAGAGCTGAAAACGCGTTTTTGCAACTTTTGAATGAAAAACTGTTTTTTGTGGCACAAATGCACTCAAAAGTCAAAGTTCTCATTTGCAGTTGAAGAATGTGTTATATCTTGTCACCTTGTAACTGGAGAAGTCCAAAAAGTGCTGTTTAGAGCTGAAAACTCTACTTTGACACATATGAATGAAAAACTGTTTTTTGTGGCCAAAATGCATTCAAAAGTCAAAGTTCTCATTTGCAGTTGAAGAACGTGTTGTTTCTTGTCACCTTGTAACTGGAGAAGTCCAAAAAGTGCTGTTTTGAGCTGAAAATGCGTTTTTGAAACTTCTGAATGAAAAACTGTTTTTTGTGGCCAAAATGCATTCAAAAGTCAAAGTACTCATTTGCAGTTGAAGAATGTGTTATATCTTGTCACCTTGTAACTGGAGAAGTCCAAAAAGTGCTGTTTAGAGCTGAAAACTCAACTTTGACACATATGAATGAAAAACTGTTTTTGTGGTCAAAATGCACTCAAAAGTTAAGAAAGTGTTATTTATTGTCACCTTGTAACTTGAAAAGTCCAAACAGTGCTATTTGGAGCTGAAAACGCGTTTTTGACACATATGAATGAAAAACTGTTTTTTGTGGCCAAAATGCATTCAAAAGTCAAAGTTCTCATTTGCAGTTGAAGAACGTGTTGTTTCTTGTCACCTTGTAACTGGAGAAGTCCAAAAAGTGCTGTTTAGAGCTGAAAACTCTACTTTGACACATATGAATGAAAAACTGTTTTTTGTGGCCAAAATGCATTCAAAAGTCAAAGTTCTCATTTGCAGTTGAAGAACGTGTTGTTTCTTGTCATCTAGTAAGTGGAGAAGTCCAAACAGTGCTATTTGGAGCTGAAAACGCTTTTTTGAAACTTCTGAATGAAAAACTGTTTTTTGTGGCAAAAATGCACTCAAAAGTCAAAGTTCTCATTTGCAGTTGAAGAATGTGTTATATCTTGTCACCTTGTAACTGGAGAAGTCCAAAAAGTGCTGTTTAGAGCTGAAACTCTACTTTGACACATATGAATGAAAAACTGATTTTTGTGGTCAAAATGCACTCAAAAGTGAAGAAAGTGTTATTTATTGTCACCTTGTAACTTGAAAAGTCCAAACAGTGCTATTTGGAGCTGAAAACGCGTTTTTGACACATATGAATAAAAAACTGTTTTTTGTGGCCAAAATGCATTCAAAAGTCAAAGTTCTCATTTGCAGTTGAAGAACGTGTTGTTTCTTGTCATCTAGTAAGTGGAGAAGTCCAAACAGTGCTATTTGGAGCTGAAAACGCTTTTTTGACACTTTTGAATGAAAACTGTTTTTTTGTGGCCAAAATGCACTCAAAAGTCAAAGTTCTCATTTGCAGTTGAAGAATGTGTTATATCTTGTCACCTTGTAACTAGAGAAGTCCAAAACAGTGCTATTTGGAGCTGAAAACGTGTTTTTGCAACTTTTGAATGAAAAACTGTTTTTTGTGGCCAAAATGCATTCAAAAGTCAAAGTTCTCATTTGCAGTTGAAGAACGTGTTGTTTCTTGTCACCTTGTAACTGGAGAAGTCCAAAAAGTGCTGTTTTGAGCTGAAAATGCGTTTTTGAAACTTCTGAATGAAAAACTGTTTTTTGTGGCCAAAATGCATTCAAAAGTCAAAGTACTCATTTGCAGTTGAAGAATGTGTTATATCTTGTCACCTTGTAACTGGAGAAGTCCAAAAAGTGCTGTTTAGAGCTGAAAACTCAACTTTGACACATATGAATGAAAAACTGATTTTTGTGGTCAAAATGCACTCAAAAGTTAAGAAAGTGTTATTTATTGTCACCTTGATACTTGAAAAGTCCAAACAGTGCTATTTGGAGCTGAAAACGCGTTTTTGACACATATGAATGAAAAACTGTTTTTTGTGGCCAAAATGCATTCAAAAGTCAAAGTTCTCATTTGCAGTTGAAGAACGTGTTGTTTCTTGTCATGTAGTAAGTGGAGAAGTCCAAACAGTGCTATTTGGAGCTGAAAACGCTTTTTTGACACTTTTGAATGAAAACTGTTTTTTTGTGGCCAAAATGCACTCAAAAGTCAAAGTTTTCCATTGCAGTTGAAGAACATGTTGTTTCTTGTCACATTGTAAGTCCAAACAGTGCTGATTAGAGCTGAAAAAGCTTTTTTGACACTTTTGAATAAATAACTGATTTATATGTACAAAATGCACTCTAAAGTGAAGAAAGTGTTATTTGTTGTCACCATATAAGTGGAGAAGTCCAAACAGTGCTGTTTAGAGCTGAAAACGCGTTTTTGCAACTTTTGAATGAAAAACTGTTTTTTGTGGCACAAATGCACTCAAAAGTCAAAGTTCTCATTTGCAGTTGAAGAATGTGTTATATCTTGTCACCTTGTAACTGGAGAAGTCCAAAAAGTGCTGTTTAGAGCTGAAAACTCTACTTTGACACATATGAATGAAAAACTGATTTTTGTGGTCAAAATGCACTCAAAAGTGAAGAAAGTGTTATTTATTGTCACCTTGTAACTTGAAAAGTCCAAACAGTGCTATTTGGAGCTGAAAACGCGTTTTTGACACATATGAATAAAAAACTGTTTTTTGTGGCCAAAATGCATTCAAAAGTCAAAGTTCTCATTTGCAGTTGAAGAACGTGTTGTTTCTTGTCATCTAGTAAGTGGAGAAGTCCAAACAGTGCTATTTGGAGCTGAAAACGCTTTTTTGACACTTTTGAATGAAAACTGTTTTTTTGTGGCCAAAATGCACTCAAAAGTCAAAGTTCTCATTTGCAGTTGAAGAATGTGTTATATCTTGTCACCTTGTAACTAGAGAAGTCCAAAACAGTGCTATTTGGAGCTGAAAACGCGTTTTTGCAACTTTTGAATGAAAAACTGTTTTTTGTGGCCAAAATGCACTCAAAAGTCAAAGTTCTCATTTGCAGTTGAAGAATGTGTTGTTTCTTGTCACTTTGTTACTGGAGAAGTCCAAACAGTGCTGTTTTGAGCTGAAAATGCGTTTTTGAAACTTCTGAATGAAAAACTGTTTTTTTGTGGCCAAAATGCATTCAAAAGTCAAAGTACTCATTTGCAGTTGAAGAATGTGTTATATCTTGTCACCTTGTAACTGAGAAGTCCAAAAAGTGCTGTTTAGAGCTGAAAACTCTACTTTGACACTTTTGAATGAAAACTGTTTTTTTGTGGCCAAAATGCACTCAAAAGTCAAAGTTTTCCATTGCAGTTGAAGAACGTGTTGTTTCTTGTCACATTGTAAGTCCAAACAGTGCTGATTAGAGCTGAAAAAGCTTTTTTGACACTTTTGAATAAATAACTGATTTATATGTACAAAATGCACTCTAAAGTGAAGAAAGTGTTATTTGTTGTCACCATATAAGTGGAGAAGTCCAAACAGTGCTGTTTAGAGCTGAAAACGCGTTTTTGCAACTTTTGAATGAAAAACTGTTTTTTGTGGCACAAATGCACTCAAAAGTCAAAGTTCTCATTTGCAGTTGAAGAATGTGTTATATCTTGTCACTTTGTAACTAGAGAAGTCCAAAACAGTGCTATTTGGAGCTGAAAACGCGTTTTTGCTACTTTTGAATGAAAAACTGTTTTTTGTGGCAAAAATGCACTCAAAAGTCAAACTTCTCATTTGCAGTTGAAGAATGTGTTATATCTTGTCACCTTGTAACTGGAGAAGTCCAAAAAGTGCTGTTTAGAGCTGAAAACTCTACTTTGACACATATGAATGAAAAACTGTTTTTTGTGGCCAAAATGCATTCAAAAGTCAAAGTTCTCATGTGCAGTTGAAGAACGTGTTGTTTCTTGTCATCTAGTAAGTGGAGAAGTCCAAACAGTGCTATTTGGAGCTGAAAACGCTTTTTTGAAACTTCTGAATGAAAAACTGTTTTTTGTGGCAAAAATGCACTCAAAAGTCAAAGTTCTCATTTGCAGTTGAAGAATGTGTTATATCTTGTCACCTTGTAACTGGAGAAGTCCAAAAAGTGCTGTTTAGAGCTGAAAACTCTACTTTGACACATATGAATGAAAAACTGATTTTTGTGGTCAAAATGCACTCAAAAGTGAAGAAAGTGTTATTTATTGTCACCTTGTAACTTGAAAAGTCCAAACAGTGCTATTTGGAGCTGAAAACGCGTTTTTGACACATATGAATAAAAAACTGTTTTTTGTGGCCAAAATGCATTCAAAAGTCAAAGTTCTCATTTGCAGTTGAAGAACGTGTTGGTTCTTGTCATCTAGTAAGTGGAGAAGTCCAAACAGTGCTATTTGGAGCTGAAAACGCTTTTTTGACACTTTTGAATGAAAACTGTTTTTTTGTGGCAAAAATGCACTCAAAAGTCAAAGTTCTCATTTGCAGTTGAAGAATGTGTTATATCTTGTCACCTTGTAACTAGAGAAGTCTAAAACAGTGCTATTTGGAGCTGAAAACGCGTTTTTGCAACTTTTGAATGAAAAACTGTTTTTTGTGGCAAAAATGCACTCAAAAGTCAAAGTTCTCATTTGCAGTTGAAGAATGTGTTGTTTCTTGTCACTTTGTTACTGGAGAAGTCCAAACAGTGCTGTTTTGAGCTGAAAATGCGTTTTTGAAACTTCTGAATGAAAAACTGTTTTTTTGTGGCCAAAATGCATTCAAAAGTCAAAGTACTCATTTGCAGTTGAAGAATGTGTTATATCTTGTCACCTTGTAACTAGAGAAGTCCAAAACAGTGCTGTTTAGAGCTGAAAACTCTACTTTGACACATATGAATGAAAAACTGTTTTTTGTGGCCAAAATGCATTCAAAAGTCAAAGTTCTCATTTGCAGTTGAAGAACGTGTTGTTTCTTGTCACCTTGTAACTGGAGAAGTCCAAAAAGTGCTGTTTTGAGCTGAAAATGCGTTTTTGAAACTTCTGAATGAAAAACTGTTTTTTGTGGCCAAAATGCATTCAAAAGTCAAAGTACTCATTTGCAGTTGAAGAATGTGTTATATCTTGTCACCTTGTAACTGGAGAAGTCCAAAAAGTGCTGTTTAGAGCTGAAAACTCAACTTTGACACATATGAATGAAAAACTGATTTTTGTGGTCAAAATGCACTCAAAAGTTAAGAAAGTGTTATTTATTGTCACCTTGTAACTTGAAAAGTCCAAACAGTGCTATTTGGAGCTGAAAACGCGTTTTTGACACATATGAATGAAAAACTGTTTTTTGTGGCCAAAATGCATTCAAAAGTCAAAGTTCTCATTTGCAGTTGAAGAACGTGTTGTTTCTTTTCATCTAGTAAGTGGAGAAGTCCAAACAATGCTATTTGGAGCTGAAAACGCTTTTTTGACACTTTTGAATGAAAACTGTTTTTTTGTGGCCAAAATGCACTCAAAAGTCAAAGTTTTCCATTGCAGTTGAAGAACGTGTTGTTTCTTGTCACATTGTAAGTCCAAACAGTGCTGATTAGAGCTGAAAAAGCTTTTTTGACACTTTTGAATAAATAACTGATTTATATGTACAAAATGCACTCTAAAGTGAAGAAAGTGTTATTTGTTGTCACCATATAAGTGGAGAAGTCCAAAAAGTGCTGTTTAGAGCTGAAAACTCTACTTTGACACATATGAATGAAAAACTGTTTTTTGTGGCCAAAATGCATTCAAAAGTCAAAGTTCTCATTTGCAGTTGAAGAACGTGTTGTTTCTTGTCATCTAGTAAGTGGAGAAGTCCAAACAGTGCTATTTGGAGCTGAAAACGCTTTTTTGAAACTTCTGAATGAAAAACTGTTTTTTGTGGCAAAAATGCACTCAAAAGTCAAAGTTCTCATTTGCAGTTGAAGAATGTGTTATATCTTGTCACCTTGTAACTGGAGAAGTCCAAAAAGTGCTGTTTAGAGCTGAAAACTCTACTTTGACACATATGAATGAAAAACTGATTTTTGTGGTCAAAATGCACTCAAAAGTGAAGAAAGTGTTATTTATTGTCACCTTGTAACTTGAAAAGTCCAAACAGTGCTATTTGGAGCTGAAAACGCGTTTTTGACACATATGAATAAAAAACTGTTTTTTGTGGCCAAAATGCATTCAAAAGTCAAAGTTCTCATTTGCAGTTGAAGAACGTGTTGGTTCTTGTCATCTAGTAAGTGGAGAAGTCCAAACAGTGCTATTTGGAGCTGAAAACGCTTTTTTGACACTTTTGAATGAAAACTGTTTTTTTGTGGCCAAAATGCACTCAAAAGTCAAAGTTCTCATTTGCAGTTGAAGAATGTGTTATATCTTGTCACCTTGTAACTAGAGAAGTCCAAAACAGTGCTATTTGGAGCTGAAAACGCGTTTTTGCAACTTTTGAATGAAAAACTGTTTTTTGTGGCAAAAATGCACTCAAAAGTCAAAGTTCTCATTTGCAGTTGAAGAATGTGTTATATTTTGTCACCTTGTAACTGGAGAAGTCCAAACAGTGCTGTTTTGAGCTGAAAATGCGTTTTTGAAACTTCTGAATGAAAAACTGTTTTTTGTGGCCAAAATGCATTCAAAAGTCAAAGTACTCATTTGCAGTTGAAGAATGTGTTATATCTTGTCACCTTGTAACTGAGAAGTCCAAAAAGTGCTGTTTAGAGCTGAAAACTCTACTTTGACACATATGAATGAAAAACTGATTTTTGTGGTCAAAATGCACTCAAAAGTTAAGAAAGTGTTATTTATTGTCACCTTGTAACTTGAAAAGTCCAAACAGTGCTATTTGGAGCTGAAAACGCGTTTTTGACACATATGAATGAAAAACTGTTTTTTGTGGCCAAAATGCATTCAAAAGTCAAAGTTCTCATTTGCAGTTGAAGAACGTGTTGTTTCTTGTCATCTAGTAAGTGGAGAAGTCCAAACAGTGCTATTTGGAGCTGAAAACGCTTTTTTGACCCTTTTGAATGAAAACTGTTTTTTTGTGGCCAAAATGCACTCAAAAGTCAAAGTTTTCCATTGCAGTTGAAGAACGTGTTGTTTCTTGTCACATTGTAAGTCCAAACAGTGCTGATTAGAGCTGAAAAAGCTTTTTTGACACTTTTGAATAAATAACTGATTTATATGTACAAAATGCACTCTAAAGTGAAGAAAGTGTTATTTGTTGTCACCATATAAGTGGAGAAGTACAAACAGTGCTGTTTAGAGCTGAAAACGCGTTTTTGCAACTTTTGAATGAAAAACTGTTTTTTGTGGCACAAATGCACTCAAAAGTCAAAGTTCTCATTTGCAGTTGAAGAATGTGTTATATCTTGTCACTTTGTAACTAGAGAAGTCCAAAACAGTGCTATTTGGAGCTGAAAACGCGTTTTTGCAACTTTTGAATGAAAAACTGTTTTTTGTGGCACAAATGCACTCAAAAGTCAAAGTTCTCATTTGCAGTTGAAGAATGTGTTATATCCTGTCACCTTGTAACTGGAGAAGTCCAAAAAGTGCTGTTTAGAGCTGAAAACTCTACTTTGACACATATGAATGAAAAACTGTTTTTTGTGGCCAAAATGCATTCAAAAGTCAAAGTTCTCATTTGCAGTTGAAGAACGTGTTGTTTCTTGTCATCTAGTAAGTGGAGAAGTCCAAACAGTGCTATTTGGAGCTGAAAACGCTTTTTTGAAACTTCTGAATGAAAAACTGTTTTTTGTGGCAAAAATGCACTCAAAAGTCAAAGTTCTCATTTGCAGTTGAAGAATGTGTTATATCTTGTCACCTTGTAACTGGAGAAGTCCAAAAAGTGCTGTTTAGAGCTGAAAACTCTACTTTGACACATATGAATGAAAAACTGATTTTTGTGGTCAAAATGCACTCAAAAGTGAAGAAAGTGTTATTTATTGTCACCTTGTAACTTGAAAAGTCCAAACAGTGCTATTTGGAGCTGAAAACGCGTTTTTGACACATATGAATAAAAAACTGTTTTTTGTGGCCAAAATGCATTCAAAAGTCAAAGTTCTCATTTGCAGTTGAAGAACGTGTTGTTTCTTGTCATCTAGTAAGTGGAGAAGTCCAAACAGTGCTATTTGGAGCTGAAAACGCTTTTTTGACACTTTTGAATGAAAACTGTTTTTTTTGTGGCCAAAATGCACTCAAAAGTCAAAGTTCTCATTTGCAGTTGAAGAATGTGTTATATCTTTTCACCTTGTAACTAGAGAAGTCCAAAACAGTGCTATTTGGAGCTGAAAACGTGTTTTTGCAACTTTTGAATGAAAAACTGTTTTTTGTGGCCAAAATGCATTCAAAAGTCAAAGTTCTCATTTGCAGTTGAAGAACGTGTTGTTTCTTGTCACCTTGTAACTGGAGAAGTCCAAAAAGTGCTGTTTTGAGCTGAAAATGCGTTTTTGAAACTTCTGAATGAAAAACTGTTTTTTGTGGCCAAAATGCATTCAAAAGTCAAAGTACTCATTTGCAGTTGAAGAATGTGTTATATCTTGTCACCTTGTAACTGGAGAAGTCCAAAAAGTGCTGTTTAGAGCTGAAAACTCAACTTTGACACTTTTGAATGAAAAACTGATTTTTGTGGTCAAAATGCACTCAAAAGTTAAGAAAGTGTTATTTATTGTCACCTTGTAACTTGAAAAGTCCAAACAGTGCTATTTGGAGCTGAAAACGCGTTTTTGACACATATGAATGAAAAACTGTTTTTTGTGGCCAAAATGCATTCAAAAGTCAAAGTTCTCATTTGCAGTTGAAGAACGTGTTGTTTCTTGTCATCTAGTAAGTGGAGAAGTCCAAACAGTGCTATTTGGAGCTGAAAACGCTTTTTTGACACTTTTGAATGAAAACTGTTTTTTTGTGGCCAAAATGCACTCAAAAGTCAAAGTTTTCCATTGC
Organism: Oryzias latipes; assembly: GCF_053564925.1. Classification (NCBI taxonomy): domain Eukaryota; kingdom Metazoa; phylum Chordata; class Actinopteri; order Beloniformes; family Adrianichthyidae; genus Oryzias; species Oryzias latipes. The sequence goes on from NC_136244.1 coordinate 10,140,601, forward strand.
AGTTGAAGAACGTGTTGTTTCTTGTCACATTGTAAGTCCAAACAGTGCTGATTAGAGCTGAAAAAGCTTTTTTGACACTTTTGAATAAATAACTGATTTATATGTACAAAATGCACTCTAAAGTGAAGAAAGTGTTATTTGTTGTCACCATATAAGTGGAGAAGTCCAAACAGTGCTGTTTAGAGCTGAAAACTCTACTTTGACACATATGAATGAAAAACTGTTTTTTGTGGCCAAAATGCATTCAAAAGTCAAAGTTCTCATTTGCAGTTGAAGAACGTGTTGTTTCTTGTCATCTAGTAAGTGGAGAAGTCCAAACAGTGCTATTTGGAGCTGAAAACGCTTTTTTGAAACTTCTGAATGAAAAACTGTTTTTTGTGGCAAAAATGCACTCAAAAGTCAAAGTTCTCATTTGCAGTTGAAGAATGTGTTATATCTTGTCACCTTGTAACTGGAGAAGTCCAAAAAGTGCTGTTTAGAGCTGAAAACTCTACTTTGACACATATGAATGAAAAACTGTTTTTGTGGTCAAAATGCACTCAAAAGTTAAGAAAGTGTTATTTATTGTCACCTTGTAACTTGAAAAGTCCAAACAGTGCTATTTGGAGCTGAAAACGCGTTTTTGACACATATGAATGAAAAACTGTTTTTTGTGGCCAAAATGCATTCAAAAGTCAAAGTTCTCATTTGCAGTTGAAGAACGTGTTGTTTCTTGTCACCTTGTAACTGGAGAAGTCCAAAAAGTGCTGTTTAGAGCTGAAAACTCTACTTTGACACATATGAATGAAAAACTGTTTTTTGTGGCCAAAATGCATTCAAAAGTCAAAGTTCTCATTTGCAGTTGAAGAACGTGTTGTTTCTTGTCATCTAGTAAGTGGAGAAGTCCAAACAGTGCTATTTGGAGCTGAAAACGCTTTTTTGAAACTTCTGAATGAAAAACTGTTTTTTGTGGCAAAAATGCACTCAAAAGTCAAAGTTCTCATTTGCAGTTGAAGAATGTGTTATATCTTGTCACCTTGTAACTGGAGAAGTCCAAAAAGTGCTGTTTAGAGCTGAAAACTCTACTTTGACACATATGAATGAAAAACTGATTTTTGTGGTCAAAATGCACTCAAAAGTGAAGAAAGTGTTATTTATTGTCACCTTGTAACTTGAAAAGTCCAAACAGTGCTATTTGGAGCTGAAAACGCGTTTTTGACACATATGAATAAAAAACTGTTTTTTGTGGCCAAAATGCATTCAAAAGTCAAAGTTCTCATTTGCAGTTGAAGAACGTGTTGTTTCTTGTCATCTAGTAAGTGGAGAAGTCCAAACAGTGCTATTTGGAGCTGAAAACGCTTTTTTGACACTTTTGAATGAAAACTGTTTTTTTGTGGCCAAAATGCACTCAAAAGTCAAAGTTCTCATTTGCAGTTGAAGAATGTGTTATATCTTGTCACCTTGTAACTAGAGAAGTCCAAAACAGTGCTATTTGGAGCTGAAAACGCGTTTTTGCAACTTTTGAATGAAAAACTGTTTTTTGTGGCAAAAATGCACTCAAAAGTCAAAGTTCTCATTTGCAGTTGAAGAATGTGTTGTTTCTTGTCACTTTGTTACTGGAGAAGTCCAAACAGTGCTGTTTTGAGCTGAAAATGCGTTTTTGAAACTTCTGAATGAAAAACTGTTTTTTTGTGGCCAAAATGCATTCAAAAGTCAAAGTACTCATTTGCAGTTGAAGAATGTGTTATATCTTGTCACCTTGTAACTGAGAAGTCCAAAAAGTGCTGTTTAGAGCTGAAAACTCTACTTTGACACATATGAATGAAAAACTGTTTTTTGTGGCCAAAATGCATTCAAAAGTCAAAGTTCTCATTTGCAGTTGAAGAACGTGTTGTTTCTTGTCACCTTGTAACTGGAGAAGTCCAAAAAGTGCTGTTTTGAGCTGAAAATGCGTTTTTGAAACTTCTGTATGAAAAACTGTTTTTTGTGGCCAAAATGCATTCAAAAGTCAAAGTACTCATTTGCAGTTGAAGAATGTGTTATATCTTGTCACCTTGTAACTGGAGAAGTCCAAAAAGTGCTGTTTAGAGCTGAAAACTCAACTTTGACACATATGAATGAAAAACTGATTTTTGTGGTCAAAATGCACTCAAAAGTTAAGAAAGTGTTATTTATTGTCACCTTGTAACTTGAAAAGTCCAAACAGTGCTATTTGGAGCTGAAAACGGGTTTTTGACACATATGAATGAAAAACGTTTTTTTGTGGCCAAAATCCATTCAAAAGTCAAAGTTCTCATTTGCAGTTGAAGAACGTGTTGTTTCTTGTCATCTAGTAAGTGGAGAAGTCCAAACAGTGCTATTTGGAGCTGAAAACGCTTTTTTGACACTTTTGAATGAAAACTGTTTTTTTGTGGCCAAAATGCACTCAAAAGTCAAAGTTTTCCATTGCAGTTGAAGAACGTGTTGTTTCTTGTCACATTGTAAGTCCAAACAGTGCTGATTAGAGCTGAAAAAGCTTTTTTGACACTTTTGAATAAATAACTGATTTATATGTACAAAATGCACTCTAAAGTGAAGAAAGTGTTATTTGTTGTCACCATATAAGTGGAGAAGTCCAAACAGTGCTGTTTAGAGCTGAAAACGCGTTTTTGCAACTTTTGAATGAAAAACTGTTTTTTGTGGCACAAATGCACTCAAAAGTCAAAGTTCTCATTTGCAGTTGAAGAATGTGTTATATCTTGTCACCTTGTAACTGGAGAAGTCCAAAAAGTGCTGTTTAGAGCTGAAAACTCTACTTTGACACATATGAATGAAAAACTGATTTTTGTGGTCAAAATGCACTCAAAAGTGAAGAAAGTGTTATTTATTGTCACCTTGTAACTTGAAAAGTCCAAACAGTGCTATTTGGAGCTGAAAACGTGTTTTTGCAACTTTTGAATGAAAAACTGTTTTTTGTGGCCAAAATGCATTCAAAAGTCAAAGTTCTCATTTGCAGTTGAAGAACGTGTTGTTTCTTGTCATCTAGTAAGTGGAGAAGTCCAAACAGTGCTATTTGGAGCTGAAAACGCTTTTTTGACACTTTTGAATGAAAACTGTTTTTTTGTGGCCAAAATGCACTCAAAAGTCAAAGTTCTCATTTGCAGTTGAAGAATGTGTTATATCTTGTCACCTTGTAACTAGAGAAGTCCAAAACAGTGCTATTTGGAGCTGAAAACGCGTTTTTGCAACTTTTGAATGAAAAACTGTTTTTTGTGGCAAAAATGCACACAAAAGTCAAAGTTCTCATTTGCAGTTGAAGAATGTGTTATATTTTGTCACCTTGTAACTGGAGAAGTCCAAAAAGTGCTGTTTAGAGCTGAAAACTCTACTTTGACACATATGAATGAAAAACTGTTTTTTGTGGTCAAAATGCATTCAAAAGTCAAAGTTCTGATTTGCAGTTGAAGAACGTGTTGTTTCTTGTCATCTAGTAAGTGGAGAAGTCCAAACAGTGCTATTTGGAGCTGAAAACGCTTTTTTGACACTTTTGAATGAAAACTGTTTTTATGTGGCCAAAATGCATTCAAAAGTCAAAGTACTCATTTGCAGTTGAAGAAGCCGAAAACCTTTTTTTGGCAGTTATGAATGAAAGACTGATTTTTGTGGTCAAAATGCACTAAAAGTGAAGAAAGTGTTATTTTTTGTCACTTTGTAACTGGAGAAGTCTAAACAGTGCTATTTGGAGATGAAAATGCGTTTTTGACACATATGAATGAAAAACTGTTTTTTGTGGCCAAAATGCATTCAAAAGTCAAAGTTCTCATTTTGCAGTTGAAGAACGTGTTGTTTCTTGTCACTTTGTTACTGGAGAAGTCCAAACAGTGCTGTTTAGAGCTGAAAATGCGTTTTTGACACATATGAATGAAAAACTGTTTTTTGTGGCCAAAATGCATTCAAAAGTCAAAGTTCTCATTTGCAGTTGAAGAACGTGTTGTTTCTTGTCATCTTGTTACTGGAGAAGTCCAAACAGTGCTATTTGGAGCTGAAAACGCTTTTTTGACACTTTTGAATGAAAACTGTTTTTTTGTGGCCAAAATGCACTCAAAAGTCAAAGTTCTCATTTGCAGTTGAAGAATGTGTTATATCTTGTCACCTTGTAACTAGAGAAGTCCAAAACAGTGCTATTTGGAGCTGAAAACGCGTTTTTGCAACTTTTGAATGAAAAACTGTTTTTTGTGGCAAAAATGCACTCAAAAGTCAAAGTTCTCATTTGCAGTTGAAGAATGTGTTATATCTTGTCACCTTGTAACTGGAGAAGTCCAAAAAGTGCTGTTTATAGCTGAAAACTCTACTTTGACACATATGAATGAAAAACTGTTTTTTGTGGCCAAAATGCATTCAAAAGTCAAAGTTCTCATTTGCAGTTGAAGAACGTGTTGTTTCTTGTCATCTAGTAAGTGGAGAAGTCCAAACAGTGCTATTTGGAGCTGAAAACGCTTTTTTGACACTTTTGAATGAAAAACTGTTTTTTGTGGCAAAAATGCACTCAAAAGTCAAAGTTCTCATTTGCAGTTGAAGAATGTGTTATATCTTGTCACCTTGTAACTGGAGAAGTCCAAAAAGTGCTGTTTAGAGCTGAAAACTCTACTTTGACACATATGAATGAAAAACTGTTTTTTGTGGCCAAAATGCATTCAAAAGTCAAAGTTCTCATTTGCAGTTGAAGAACGTGTTGTTTCTTGTCATCTAGTAAGTGGAGAAGTCCAAACAGTGCTATTTGGAGCTGAAAACGCTTTTTTGACACTTTTGAATGAAAAACTGTTTTTTGTGGCAAAAATGCACTCAAAAGTCAAAGTTCTCATTTGCAGTTGAAGAATGTGTTATATCTTGTCACCTTGTAACTGGAGAAGTCCAAAAAGTGCTGTTTAGAGCTGAAAACTCTACTTTGACACGTATGAATGAAAAACTGATTTTTGTGGTCAAAATGCACTCAAAAGTGAAGAAAGTGTTATTTATTGTCACCTTGTAACTTGAAAAGTCCAAACAGTGCTATTTGGAGCTGAAAACGCGTTTTTGACACATATGAATAAAAAACTGTTTTTTGTGGCCAAAATGCATTCAAAAGTCAAAGTTCTCATTTGCAGTTGAAGAACGTGTTGTTTCTTGTCATCTAGTAAGTGGAGAAGTCCAAACAGTGCTATTTGGAGCTGAAAACACTTTTTTGACACTTTTGAATGAAAACTGTTTTTTTGTGGCCAAAATGCACTCAAAAGTCAAAGTTCTCATTTGCAGTTGAAGAATGTGTTATATCTTGTCACCTTGTAACTAGAGAAGTCCAAAACAGTGCTATTTGGAGCTGAAAACGCGTTTTTGCAACTTTTGAATGAAAAACTGTTTTTTGTGGCAAAAATGCACTCAAAAGTCAAAGTTCTCATTTGCAGTTGAAGAATGTGTTATATTTTGTCACCTTGTAACTGGAGAAGTCCAAAAAGTGCTGTTTAGAGCTGAAAACTCTACTTTGACACATATGAATGAAAAACTGTTTTTTGTGGCCAAAATGCATTCAAAAGTCAAAGTTCTCATTTGCAGTTGAAGAACGTGTTGTTTCTTGTCATCTAGTAAGTGGAGAAGTCCAAACAGTCCTATTTGGAGCTGAAAACGCTTTTTTGACACTTTTGAATGAAAACTGTTTTTTTGTGGCCAAAATGCATTCAAAAGTCAAAGTACTCATTTGCAGTTGAAGAATGTGTTATATCTTGTCACCTTGTAACTGGAGAAGTCCAAAAAGTGCTGTTTAGAGCTGAAAACTCTACTTTGACACATATGAATGAAAAACTGATTTTTGTGGTCAAAATGCACTCAAAAGTGAAGAAAGTGTTATTTATTGTCACCTTGTAACTTGAAAAGTCCAAACAGTGCTATTTGGAGCTGAAAACGCGTTTTTGACACATATGAATGAAAAACTGTTTTTTGTGGCCAACATGCATTCAAAAGTCAAAGTACTCATTTGCAGTTGAAGAATGTGTTATATTTTGTCACCTTGTAACTGGAGAAGTCCAAAAAGTGCTGTTTAGAGCTGAAAACTCTACTTTGACACATATGAATGAAAAACTGTTTTTTGTGGCCAAAATGCATTCAAAAGTCAAAGTTCTCATTTGCAGTTGAAGAACGTGTTGTTTCTTGTCATCGAGTAAGTGGAGAAGTCCAAACAGTCCTATTTGGAGCTGAAAACGCTTTTTTGACACTTTTGAATGAAAACTGTTTTTTTGTGGCCAAAATGCACTCAAAAGTCAAAGTTCTCATTTGCAGTTGAAGAATGTGTTATATCTTGTCACCTTGTAACTAGAGAAGTCCAAAACAGTGCTATTTGGAGCTGAAAACGCGTTTTTGCAACTTTTGAATGAAAAACTGTTTTTTGTGGCAAAAATGCACTCAAAAGTCAAAGTTCTCATTTGCAGTTGAAGAATGTGTTATATTTTGTCACCTTGTAACTGGAGAAGTCCAAAAAGTGCTGTTTAGAGCTGAAAACTCTACTTTGACACATATGAATGAAAAACTGTTTTTTGTGGCCAAAATGCATTCAAAAGTCAAAGTTCTCATTTGCAGTTGAAGAACGTGTTGTTTCTTGTCATCTAGTAAGTGGAGAAGTCCAAACAGTCCTATTTGGAGCTGAAAACGCTTTTTTGACACTTTTGAATGAAAACTGTTTTTTTGTGGCCAAAATGCATTCAAAAGTCAAAGTACTCATTTGCAGTTGAAGAATGTGTTATATCTTGTCACCTTGTAACTGGAGAAGTCCAAAAAGTGCTGTTTAGAGCTGAAAACTCTACTTTGACACATATGAATGAAAAACTGATTTTTGTGGTCAAAATGCACTCAAAAGTGAAGAAAGTGTTATTTATTGTCACCTTGTAACTTGAAAAGTCCAAACAGTGCTATTTGGAGCTGAAAACGCGTTTTTGACACATATGAATGAAAAACTGTTTTTTGTGGCCAACATGCATTCAAAAGTCAAAGTACTCATTTGCAGTTGAAGAATGTGTTATATTTTGTCACCTTGTAACTGGAGAAGTCCAAAAAGTGCTGTTTAGAGCTGAAAACTCTACTTTGACACATATGAATGAAAAACTGTTTTTTGTGGCCAAAATGCATTCAAAAGTCAAAGTTCTCATTTGCAGTTGAAGAACGTGTTGTTTCTTGTCATCGAGTAAGTGGAGAAGTCCAAACAGTCCTATTTGGAGCTGAAAACGCTTTTTTGACACTTTTGAATGAAAACTGTTTTTTGTGGCCAAAATGCATTCAAAAGTCAAAGTTCTCATTTGCAGTTGAAGAACGTGTTGTTTCTTGTCATCGAGTAAGTGGAGAAGTCCAAACAGTCCTATTTGGAGCTGAAAACGCTTTTTTGACACTTTTGAATGAAAACTGTTTTTTGTGGCCAAAATGCATTCAAAAGTCAAAGTTCTCATTTGCAGTTGAAGAACGTGTTGTTTCTTGTCATCTAGTAAGTGGAGAAGTCCAAACAGTGCTATTTGGAGCTGAAAACACTTTTTTGACACTTTTGAATGAAAACTGTTTTTTTGTGGCCAAAATGCACTCAAAAGTCAAAGTTCTCATTTGCAGTTGAAGAATGTGTTATATCTTGTCACCTTGTAACTAGAGAAGTCCAAAACAGTGCTATTTGGAGCTGAAAACGCGTTTTTGCAACTTTTGAATGAAAAACTGTTTTTTGTGGCAAAAATGCACTCAAAAGTCAAAGTTCTCATTTGCAGTTGAAGAATGTGTTATATTTTGTCACCTTGTAACTGGAGAAGTCCAAAAAGTGCTGTTTAGAGCTGAAAACTCTACTTTGACACATATGAATGAAAAACTGTTTTTTGTGGCCAAAATGCATTCAAAAGTCAAAGTTCTCATTTGCAGTTGAAGAACGTGTTGTTTCTTGTCATCTAGTAAGTGGAGAAGTCCAAACAGTCCTATTTGGAGCTGAAAACGCTTTTTTGACACTTTTGAATGAAAACTGTTTTTTTGTGGCCAAAATGCATTCAAAAGTCAAAGTACTCATTTGCAGTTGAAGAATGTGTTATATCTTGTCACCTTGTAACTGGAGAAGTCCAAAAAGTGCTGTTTAGAGCTGAAAACTCTACTTTGACACATATGAATGAAAAACTGATTTTTGTGGTCAAAATGCACTCAAAAGTGAAGAAAGTGTTATTTATTGTCACCTTGTAACTTGAAAAGTCCAAACAGTGCTATTTGGAGCTGAAAACGCGTTTTTGACACATATGAATGAAAAACTGTTTTTTGTGGCCAACATGCATTCAAAAGTCAAAGTACTCATTTGCAGTTGAAGAATGTGTTATATCTTGTCACCTTGTAACTGGAGAAGTCCAAAAGGGGCTGTTTAGAGCTGAAAACTATACTTTGACACATATGAATGAAAAACTGATTTTTGTGGTCAAAATGCACTCAAAAGTTAAGAAAGTGTTATTTATTGTCACCTTGTAACTTGAAAAGTCCAAACAGTGCTATTTGGAGCTGAAAACGCGTTTTTGACACATATGAATGAAAAACTGTTTTTTGTGGCCAAAATGCATTCAAAAGTCAAAGTTCTCATTTGCAGTTGAAGAACGTGTTGTTTCTTGTCATCTAGTAAGTGGAGAAGTCCAAACAGTGCTATTTGGAGCTGAAAACGCTTTTTTGACACTTTTGAATGAAAACTGTTTTTTTGTGGCCAAAATGCACTCAAAAGTCAAAGTTCTCATTTGCAGTTGAAGAACGTGTTGTTTCTTGTCATTTAGTAAGTGGAGAAGTCCAAACAGTGCTATTTGGAGCTGAAAACGCTTTTTTGACACTTTTGAATGAAAAACTGTTTTTTGTGGCAAAAATGCACTCAAAAGTCAAAGTTCTCATTTGCAGTTGAAGAATGTGTTATATCTTGTCACCTTGTAACTGGAGAAGTCCAAAAAGTGCTGTTTAGAGCTGAAAACTCTACTTTGACACATATGAATGAAAAACTGATTTTTGTGGTCAAAATGCACTCAAAAGTGAAGAAAGTGTTATTTATTGTCACCTTGTAACTTGAAAAGTCCAAACAGTGCTATTTGGAGCTGAAAACGCGTTTTTGACACATATGAATAAAAAACTGTTTTTTGTGGCCAAAATGCATTCAAAAGTCAAAGTTCTCATTTGCAGTTGAAGAACGTGTTGGTTCTTGTCATCTAGTAAGTGGAGAAGTCCAAACAGTGCTATTTGGAGCTGAAAACGCTTTTTTGACACTTTTGAATGAAAACTGTTTTTTTGTGGCCAAAATGCACTCAAAAGTCAAAGTTCTCATTTGCAGTTGAAGAATGTGTTATATCTTGTCACCTTGTAACTAGAGAAGTCCAAAACAGTGCTATTTGGAGCTGAAAACGCGTTTTTGCAACTTTTGAATGAAAAACTGTTTTTTGTGGCAAAAATGCACTCAAAAGTCAAAGTTCTCATTTGCAGTTGAAGAATGTGTTATATTTTGTCACCTTGTAACTGGAGAAGTCCAAAAAGTGCTGTTTAGAGCTGAAAACTCTACTTTAACACATATGAATGAAAAACTGTTTTTTGTGGCCAAATGCATTCAAAAGTCAAAGTTCTCATTTGCAGTTGAAGAACGTGTTGTTTCTTGTCATCTAGTAAGTGGAGAAGTCCAAACAGTCCTATTTGGAGCTGAAAACGCTTTTTTGACACTTTTGAATGAAAACTGTTTTTTTTGGCCAAAATGCACTCAAAAGTCAAAGTTTTCCATTGCAGTTGAAGAACGTGTTGTTTCTTGTCACATTGTAAGTCCAAACAGTGCTGATTAGAGCTGAAAAAGCTTTTTTGACACTTTTGAATAAATAACTGATTTATATGTACAAAATGCACTCTAAAGTGAAGAAAGTGTTATTTGTTGTCACCATATAAGTGGAGAAGTCCAAACAGTGCTGTTTAGAGCTGAAAACGCGTTTTTGCAACTTTTGAATGAAAAACTGTTTTTTGTGGCACAAATGCACTCAAAAGTCAAAGTTCTCATTTGCAGTTGAAGAATGTGTTATATCTTGTCACTTTGTAACTAGAGAAGTCCAAAACAGTGCTATTTGGAGCTGAAAACGCGTTTTTGCAACTTTTGAATGAAAAACTGTTTTTTGTGGCAAAAATGCACTCAAAAGTCAAAGTTCTCATTTGCAGTTGAAGAATGTGTTATATCTTTTCACCTTGTAACTGGAGAAGTCCAAAAAGTGCTGTTTAGAGCTGAAAACTCTACTTTGACACATATGAATGAAAAACTGTTTTTTGTGGCCAAAATGCATTCAAAAGTCAAAGTTCTCATTTGCAGTTGAAGAACGTGTTGTTTCTTGTCATCTAGTAAGTGGAGAAGTCCAAACAGTGCTATTTGGAGCTGAAAACGCTTTTTTGAAACTTCTGAATGAAAAACTGTTTTTTGTGGCAAAAATGCACTCAAAAGTCAAAGTTCTCATTTGCAGTTGAAGAATGTGTTATATCTTGTCACCTTGTAACTGGAGAAGTCCAAAAAGTGCTGTTTAGAGCTGAAAACTCTACTTTGACACATATGAATGAAAAACTGATTTTTGTGGTCAAAATGCACTCAAAAGTGAAGAAAGTGTTATTTATTGTCACCTTGTAACTTGAAAAGTCCAAACAGTGCTATTTGGAGCTGAAAACGCGTTTTTGACACATATGAATAAAAAACTGTTTTTTGTGGCCAAAATGCATTCAAAAGTCAAAGTTCTCAATTGCAGTTGAAGAACGTGTTGTTTCTTGTCACCTTGTAACTGGAGAAGTCCAAACAGTGCTATTTGGAGCTGAAAACGCTTTTTTGACACTTTTGAATGAAAACTGTTTTTTTGTGGCCAAAATGCACTCAAAAGTCAAAGTTCTCATTTGCAGTTGAAGAATGTGTTATATCTTGTCACCTTGTAACTAGAGAAGTCCAAAACAGTGCTATTTGGAGCTGAAAACGCGTTTTTGCAACTTTTGAATGAAAAACTGTTTTTTGTGGCAAAAATGCACACAAAAGTCAAAGTTCTCATTTGCAGTTGAAGAATGTGTTATATTTTGTCACCTTGTAACTGGAGAAGTCCAAAAAGTGCTGTTTAGAGCTGAAAACTCTACTTTGACACATATGAATGAAAAACTGATTTTTGTGGTCAAAATGCACTCAAAAGTGAAGAAAGTGTTATTTATTGTCACCTTGTAACTTGAAAAGTCCAAACAGTGCTATTTGGAGCTGAAAACGCGTTTTTGACACATATGAATGAAAAACTGTTTTTTGTGGCCAACATGCATTCAAAAGTCAAAGTACTCATTTGCAGTTGAAGAATGTGTTATATCTTGTCACCTTGTAACTGGAGAAGTCCAAAAGGGGCTGTTTAGAGCTGAAAACTATACTTTGACACATATGAATGAAAAACTGATTTTTGTGGTCAAAATGCACTCAAAAGTTAAGAAAGTGTTATTTATTGTCACCTTGTAACTTGAAAAGTCCAAACAGTGCTATTTGGAGCTGAAAACGCGTTTTTGACACATATGAATGAAAAACTGTTTTTTGTGGCCAAAATGCATTCAAAAGTCAAAGTTCTCATTTGCAGTTGAAGAACGTGTTGTTTCTTGTCATCTAGTAAGTGGAGAAGTCCAAACAGTGCTATTTGGAGCTGAAAACGCTTTTTTGACACTTTTGAATGAAAACTGTTTTTTTGTGGCCAAAATGCACTCAAAAGTCAAAGTTCTCATTTGCAGTTGAAGAACGTGTTGTTTCTTGTCATTTAGTAAGTGGAGAAGTCCAAACAGTGCTATTTGGAGCTAAAAAACGCTTTTTTGACACTTTTGAATGAAAAACTGTTTTTTGTGGCAAAAATGCACTCAAAAGTCAAAGTTCTCATTTGCAGTTGAAGAATGTGTTATATCTTGTCACCTTGTAACTGGAGAAGTCCAAAAAGTGCTGTTTAGAGCTGAAAACTCTACTTTGACACATATGAATGAAAAACTGATTTTTGTGGTCAAAATGCACTCAAAAGTGAAGAAAGTGTTATTTATTGTCACCTTGTAACTTGAAAAGTCCAAACAGTGCTATTTGGAGCTGAAAACGCGTTTTTGACACATATGAATAAAAAACTGTTTTTTGTGGCCAAAATGCATTCAAAAGTCAAAGTTCTCATTTGCAGTTGAAGAACGTGTTGGTTCTTGTCATCTAGTAAGTGGAGAAGTCCAAACAGTGCTATTTGGAGCTGAAAACGCTTTTTTGACACTTTTGAATGAAAACTGTTTTTTTGTGGCCAAAATGCACTCAAAAGTCAAAGTTCTCATTTGCAGTTGAAGAATGTGTTATATCTTGTCACCTTGTAACTAGAGAAGTCCAAAACAGTGCTATTTGGAGCTGAAAACGCGTTTTTGCAACTTTTGAATGAAAAACTGTTTTTTGTGGCAAAAATGCACTCAAAAGTCAAAGTTCTCATTTGCAGTTGAAGAATGTGTTATATTTTGTCACCTTGTAACTGGAGAAGTCCAAAAAGTGCTGTTTAGAGCTGAAAACTCTACTTTGACACATATGAATGAAAAACTGTTTTTTGTGGCCAAATGCATTCAAAAGTCAAAGTTCTCATTTGCAGTTGAAGAACGTGTTGTTTCTTGTCATCTAGTAAGTGGAGAAGTCCAAACAGTCCTATTTGGAGCTGAAAACGCTTTTTTGACACTTTTGAATGAAAACTGTTTTTTTTGGCCAAAATGCACTCAAAAGTCAAAGTTTTCCATTGCAGTTGAAGAACGTGTTGTTTCTTGTCACATTGTAAGTCCAAACAGTGCTGATTAGAGCTGAAAAAGCTTTTTTGACACTTTTGAATAAATAACTGATTTATATGTACAAAATGCACTCTAAAGTGAAGAAAGTGTTATTTGTTGTCACCATATAAGTGGAGAAGTCCAAACAGTGCTGTTTAGAGCTGAAAACGCGTTTTTGCAACTTTTGAATGAAAAACTGTTTTTTGTGGCACAAATGCACTCAAAAGTCAAAGTTCTCATTTGCAGTTGAAGAATGTGTTATATCTTGTCACTTTGTAACTAGAGAAGTCCAAAACAGTGCTATTTGGAGCTGAAAACGCGTTTTTGCAACTTTTGAATGAAAAACTGTTTTTTGTGGCAAAAATGCACTCAAAAGTCAAAGTTCTCATTTGCAGTTGAAGAATGTGTTATATCTTTTCACCTTGTAACTGGAGAAGTCCAAAAAGTGCTGTTTAGAGCTGAAAACTCTACTTTGACACATATGAATGAAAAACTGTTTTTTGTGGCCAAAATGCATTCAAAAGTCAAAGTTCTCATTTGCAGTTGAAGAACGTGTTGTTTCTTGTCATCTAGTAAGTGGAGAAGTCCAAACAGTGCTATTTGGAGCTGAAAACGCTTTTTTGAAACTTCTGAATGAAAAACTGTTTTTTGTGGCAAAAATGCACTCAAAAGTCAAAGTTCTCATTTGCAGTTGAAGAATGTGTTATATCTTGTCACCTTGTAACTGGAGAAGTCCAAAAAGTGCTGTTTAGAGCTGAAAACTCTACTTTGACACATATGAATGAAAAACTGATTTTTGTGGTCAAAATGCACTCAAAAGTGAAGAAAGTGTTATTTATTGTCACCTTGTAACTTGAAAAGTCCAAACAGTGCTATTTGGAGGTGATAACGCGTTTTTGACACATATGAATAAAAAACTGTTTTTTGTGGCCAAAATGCATTCAAAAGTCAAAGTTCTCATTTGCAGTTGAAGAACGTGTTGTTTCTTGTCATCTAGTAAGTGGAGAAGTCCAAACAGTGCTATTTGGAGCTGAAAACGCTTTTTTGAAACTTCTGAATGAAAAACTGTTTTTTGTGGCAAAAATGCACTCAAAAGTCAAAGTTCTCATTTGCAGTTGAAGAATGTGTTATATCTTGTCACCTTGTAACTGGAGAAGTCCAAAAAGTGCTGTTTAGAGCTGAAAACTCTACTTTGACACATATGAATGAAAAACTGATTTTTGTGGTCAAAATGCACTCAAAAGTGAAGAAAGTGTTATTTATTGTCACCTTGTAACTTGAAAAGTCCAAACAGTGCTATTTGGAGCTGAAAACGCGTTTTTGACACATATGAATAAAAAACTGTTTTTTGTGGCCAAAATGCATTCAAAAGTCAAAGTTCTCATTTGCAGTTGAAGAACGTGTTGTTTCTTGTCACCTTGTAACTGGAGAAGTCCAAACAGTGCTATTTGGAGCTGAAAACGCTTTTTTGACACTTTTGAATGAAAACTGTTTTTTTGTGGCCAAAATGCACTCAAAAGTCAAAGTTCTCATTTGCAGTTGAAGAATGTGTTATATCTTGTCACCTTGTAACTAGAGAAGTCCAAAACAGTGCTATTTGGAGCTGAAAACGCGTTTTTGCAACTTTTGAATGAAAAACTGTTTTTTGTGGCAAAAATGCACACAAAAGTCAAAGTTCTCATTTGCAGTTGAAGAATGTGTTATATTTTGTCACCTTGTAACTGGAGAAGTCCAAAAAGTGCTGTTTAGAGCTGAAAACTCTACTTTGACACATATGAATGAAAAACTGATTTTTGTGGTCAAAATGCACTCAAAAGTGAAGAAAGTGTTATTTATTGTCACCTTGTAACTTGAAAAGTCCAAACAGTGCTATTTGGAGCTGAAAACGCGTTTTTGACACATATGAATGAAAAACTGTTTTTTGTGGCCAACATGCATTCAAAAGTCAAAGTACTCATTTGCAGTTGAAGAATGTGTTATATCTTGTCACCTTGTAACTGGAGAAGTCCAAAAGGGGCTGTTTAGAGCTGAAAACTATACTTTGACACATATGAATGAAAAACTGATTTTTGTGGTCAAAATGCACTCAAAAGTTAAGAAAGTGTTATTTATTGTCACCTTGTAACTTGAAAAGTCCAAACAGTGCTATTTGGAGCTGAAAACGCGTTTTTGACACATATGAATGAAAAACTGTTTTTTGTGGCCAAAATGCATTCAAAAGTCAAAGTTCTCATTTGCAGTTGAAGAACGTGTTGTTTCTTGTCATCTAGTAAGTGGAGAAGTCCAAACAGTGCTATTTGGAGCTGAAAACGCTTTTTTGACACTTTTGAATGAAAACTGTTTTTTTGTGGCCAAAATGCACTCAAAAGTCAAAGTTCTCATTTGCAGTTGAAGAACGTGTTGTTTCTTGTCATTTAGTAAGTGGAGAAGTCCAAACAGTGCTATTTGGAGCTAAAAAACGCTTTTTTGACACTTTTGAATGAAAAACTGTTTTTTGTGGCAAAAATGCACTCAAAAGTCAAAGTTCTCATTTGCAGTTGAAGAATGTGTTATATCTTGTCACCTTGTAACTGGAGAAGTCCAAAAAGTGCTGTTTAGAGCTGAAAACTCTACTTTGACACATATGAATGAAAAACTGATTTTTGTGGTCAAAATGCACTCAAAAGTGAAGAAAGTGTTATTTATTGTCACCTTGTAACTTGAAAAGTCCAAACAGTGCTATTTGGAGCTGAAAACGCGTTTTTGACACATATGAATAAAAAACTGTTTTTTGTGGCCAAAATGCATTCAAAAGTCAAAGTTCTCATTTGCAGTTGAAGAACGTGTTGGTTCTTGTCATCTAGTAAGTGGAGAAGTCCAAACAGTGCTATTTGGAGCTGAAAACGCTTTTTTGACACTTTTGAATGAAAACTGTTTTTTTGTGGCCAAAATGCACTCAAAAGTCAAAGTTCTCATTTGCAGTTGAAGAATGTGTTATATCTTGTCACCTTGTAACTAGAGAAGTCCAAAACAGTGCTATTTGGAGCTGAAAACGCGTTTTTGCAACTTTTGAATGAAAAACTGTTTTTTGTGGCAAAAATGCACTCAAAAGTCAAAGTTCTCATTTGCAGTTGAAGAATGTGTTATATTTTGTCACCTTGTAACTGGAGAAGTCCAAAAAGTGCTGTTTAGAGCTGAAAACTCTACTTTGACACATATGAATGAAAAACTGTTTTTTGTGGCCAAATGCATTCAAAAGTCAAAGTTCTCATTTGCAGTTGAAGAACGTGTTGTTTCTTGTCATCTAGTAAGTGGAGAAGTCCAAACAGTCCTATTTGGAGCTGAAAACGCTTTTTTGACACTTTTGAATGAAAACTGTTTTTTTTGGCCAAAATGCACTCAAAAGTCAAAGTTTTCCATTGCAGTTGAAGAACGTGTTGTTTCTTGTCACATTGTAAGTCCAAACAGTGCTGATTAGAGCTGAAAAAGCTTTTTTGACACTTTTGAATAAATAACTGATTTATATGTACAAAATGCACTCTAAAGTGAAGAAAGTGTTATTTGTTGTCACCATATAAGTGGAGAAGTCCAAACAGTGCTGTTTAGAGCTGAAAACGCGTTTTTGCAACTTTTGAATGAAAAACTGTTTTTTGTGGCACAAATGCACTCAAAAGTCAAAGTTCTCATTTGCAGTTGAAGAATGTGTTATATCTTGTCACTTTGTAACTAGAGAAGTCCAAAACAGTGCTATTTGGAGCTGAAAACGCGTTTTTGCAACTTTTGAATGAAAAACTGTTTTTTGTGGCAAAAATGCACTCAAAAGTCAAAGTTCTCATTTGCAGTTGAAGAATGTGTTATATCTTTTCACCTTGTAACTGGAGAAGTCCAAAAAGTGCTGTTTAGAGCTGAAAACTCTACTTTGACACATATGAATGAAAAACTGTTTTTTGTGGCCAAAATGCATTCAAAAGTCAAAGTTCTCATTTGCAGTTGAAGAACGTGTTGTTTCTTGTCATCTAGTAAGTGGAGAAGTCCAAACAGTGCTATTTGGAGCTGAAAACGCTTTTTTGAAACTTCTGAATGAAAAACTGTTTTTTGTGGCAAAAATGCACTCAAAAGTCAAAGTTCTCATTTGCAGTTGAAGAATGTGTTATATCTTGTCACCTTGTAACTGGAGAAGTCCAAAAAGTGCTGTTTAGAGCTGAAAACTCTACTTTGACACATATGAATGAAAAACTGATTTTTGTGGTCAAAATGCACTCAAAAGTGAAGAAAGTGTTATTTATTGTCACCTTGTAACTTGAAAAGTCCAAACAGTGCTATTTGGAGGTGATAACGCGTTTTTGACACATATGAATAAAAAACTGTTTTTTGTGGCCAAAATGCATTCAAAAGTCAAAGTTCTCATTTGCAGTTGAAGAACGTGTTGTTTCTTGTCACCTTGTAACTGGAGAAGTCCAAACAGTGCTATTTGGAGCTGAAAACGCTTTTTTGACACTTTTGAATGAAAACTGTTTTTTTGTGGCCAAAATGCACTCAAAAGTCAAAGTTCTCATTTGCAGTTGAAGAATGTGTTATATCTTGTCACCTTGTAACTAGAGAAGTCCAAAACAGTGCTATTTGGAGCTGAAAACGCGTTTTTGCAACTTTTGAATGAAAAACTGTTTTTTGTGGCAAAAATGCACACAAAAGTCAAAGTTCTCATTTGCAGTTGAAGAATGTGTTATATTTTGTCACCTTGTAACTGGAGAAGTCCAAAAAGTGCTGTTTAGAGCTGAAAACTCTACTTTGACACATATGAATGAAAAACTGTTTTTTGTGGCCAAAATGCATTCAAAAGTCAAAGTTCTGATTTGCAGTTGAAGAACGTGTTGTTTCTTGTCATCTAGTAAGTGGAGAAGTCCAAACAGTGCTATTTGGAGCTGAAAACACTTTTTTGACACTTTTGAATGAAAACTGTTTTTTTGTGGCCAAAATGCACTCAAAAGTCAAAGTTCTCATTTGCAGTTGAAGAATGTGTTATATCTTGTCACCTTGTAACTAGAGAAGTCCAAAACAGTGCTCTTTGGAGCTGAAAACGCGTTTTTGCAACTTTTGAATGAAAAACTGTTTTTTGTGGCAAAAATGCACTCAAAAGTCAAAGTTCTCATTTGCAGTTGAAGAATGTGTTATATTTTGTCACCTTGTAACTGGAGAAGTCCAAAAAGTGCTGTTTAGAGCTGAAAACTCTACTTTGACACATATGAATGAAAAACTGTTTTTTGTGGCCAAAATGCATTCAAAAGTCAAAGTTCTCATTTGCAGTTGAAGAACGTGTTGTTTCTTGTCATCTAGTAAGTGGAGAAGTCCAAACAGTCCTATTTGGAGCTGAAAACGCTTTTTTGACACTTTTGAATGAAAACTGTTTTTTTGTGGCCAAAATGCACTCAAAAGTCAAAGTTCTCATTTGCAGTTGAAGAACGTGTTGTTTCTTGTCATCTAGTAAGTGGAGAAGTCCAAACAGTGCTATTTGGAGCTGAAAACGCTTTTTTGACACTTTTGAATGAAAAACTGTTTTTTGTGGCAAAAATGCACTCAAAAGTCAAAGTTCTCATTTGCAGTTGAAGAATGTGTTATATCTTGTCACCTTGTAACTGGAGAAGTCCAAAAAGTGCTGTTTAGAGCTGAAAACTCTACTTTGACACATATGAATGAAAAACTGATTTTTGTGGTCAAAATGCACTCAAAAGTGAAGAAAGTGTTATTTATTGTCACCTTGTAACTTGAAAAGTCCAAACAGTGCTATTTGGAGCTGAAAACGCGTTTTTGACACATATGAATAAAAAACTGTTTTTTGTGGCCAAAATGCATTCAAAAGTCAAAGTTCTCATTTGCAGTTGAAGAACGTGTTGGTTCTTGTCATCTAGTAAGTGGAGAAGTCCAAACAGTGCTATTTGGAGCTGAAAACGCTTTTTTGACACTTTTGAATGAAAACTGTTTTTTTGTGGCCAAAATGCACTCAAAAGTCAAAGTTCTC
The DNA here is from genome assembly GCF_053564925.1 of Oryzias latipes. Lineage (NCBI taxonomy): Eukaryota > Metazoa > Chordata > Actinopteri > Beloniformes > Adrianichthyidae > Oryzias > Oryzias latipes. The sequence continues at coordinate 10,159,358 of NC_136244.1, forward strand.
ATTTGCAGTTGAAGAATGTGTTATATCTTGTCACCTTGTAACTAGAGAAGTCCAAAACAGTGCTATTTGGAGCTGAAAACGCGTTTTTGCAACTTTTGAATGAAAAACTGTTTTTTGTGGCAAAAATGCACTCAAAAGTCAAAGTTCTCATTTGCAGTTGAAGAATGTGTTATATTTTGTCACCTTGTAACTGGAGAAGTCCAAAAAGTGCTGTTTAGAGCTGAAAACTCTACTTTGACACATATGAATGAAAAACTGTTTTTTGTGGCCAAATGCATTCAAAAGTCAAAGTTCTCATTTGCAGTTGAAGAACGTGTTGTTTCTTGTCATCTAGTAAGTGGAGAAGTCCAAACAGTCCTATTTGGAGCTGAAAACGCTTTTTTGACACTTTTGAATGAAAACTGTTTTTTTTTGGCCAAAATGCACTCAAAAGTCAAAGTTTTCCATTGCAGTTGAAGAACGTGTTGTTTCTTGTCACATTGTAAGTCCAAACAGTGCTGATTAGAGCTGAAAAAGCTTTTTTGACACTTTTGAATAAATAACTGATTTATATGTACAAAATGCACTCTAAAGTGAAGAAAGTGTTATTTGTTGTCACCATATAAGTGGAGAAGTCCAAACAGTGCTGTTTAGAGCTGAAAACGCGTTTTTGCAACTTTTGAATGAAAAACTGTTTTTTGTGGCACAAATGCACTCAAAAGTCAAAGTTCTCATTTGCAGTTGAAGAATGTGTTATATCTTGTCACTTTGTAACTAGAGAAGTCCAAAACAGTGCTATTTGGAGCTGAAAACGCGTTTTTGCAACTTTTGAATGAAAAACTGTTTTTTGTGGCAAAAATGCACTCAAAAGTCAAAGTTCTCATTTGCAGTTGAAGAATGTGTTATATCTTTTCACCTTGTAACTGGAGAAGTCCAAAAAGTGCTGTTTAGAGCTGAAAACTCTACTTTGACACATATGAATGAAAAACTGTTTTTTGTGGCCAAAATGCATTCAAAAGTCAAAGTTCTCATTTGCAGTTGAAGAACGTGTTGTTTCTTGTCATCTAGTAAGTGGAGAAGTCCAAACAGTGGTATTTGGAGCTGAAAACGCTTTTTTGAAACTTCTGAATGAAAAACTGTTTTTTGTGGCAAAAATGCACTCAAAAGTCAAAGTTCTCATTTGCAGTTGAAGAATGTGTTATATCTTGTCACCTTGTAACTAGAGAAGTCCAAAACAGTGCTATTTGGAGCTGAAAACGCGTTTTTGCAACTTTTGAATGAAAAACTGTTTTTTGTGGCAAAAATGCACACAAAAGTCAAAGTTCTCATTTGCAGTTGAAGAATGTGTTATATTTTGTCACCTTGTAACTGGAGAAGTCCAAAAAGTGCTGTTTAGAGCTGAAAACTCTACTTTGACACATATGAATGAAAAACTGTTTTTGTGGCAAAAATGCACTCAAAAGTCAAAGTTCTCATTTGCAGTTGAAGAATGTGTTATATCTTTTCACCTTGTAACTGGAGAAGTCCAAAAAGTGCTGTTTAGAGCTGAAAACTCTACTTTGACACATATGAATGAAAAACTGTTTTTTGTGGCCAAAATGCATTCAAAAGTCAAAGTTCTCATTTGCAGTTGAAGAACGTGTTGTTTCTTGTCATCTAGTAAGTGGAGAAGTCCAAACAGTGCTATTTGGAGCTGAAAACGCTTTTTTGAAACTTCTGAATGAAAAACTGTTTTTTGTGGCAAAAATGCACTCAAAAGTCAAAGTTCTCATTTGCAGTTGAAGAATGTGTTATATCTTGTCACCTTGTAACTGGAGAAGTCCAAAAAGTGCTGTTTAGAGCTGAAAACTCTACTTTGACACATATGAATGAAAAACTGATTTTTGTGGTCAAAATGCACTCAAAAGTGAAGAAAGTGTTATTTATTGTCACCTTGTAACTTGAAAAGTCCAAACAGTGCTATTTGGAGCTGAAAACGCGTTTTTGACACATATGAATAAAAAACTGTTTTTTGTGGCCAAAATGCATTCAAAAGTCAAAGTTCTCATTTGCAGTTGAAGAACGTGTTGGTTCTTGTCATCTAGTAAGTGGAGAAGTCCAAACAGTGCTATTTGGAGCTGAAAACGCTTTTTTGACACTTTTGAATGAAAACTGTTTTTTTGTGGCCAAAATGCACTCAAAAGTCAAAGTTCTCATTTGCAGTTGAAGAATGTGTTATATCTTGTCACCTTGTAACTAGAGAAGTCCAAAACAGTGCTATTTGGAGCTGAAAACGCGTTTTTGCAACTTTTGAATGAAAAACTGTTTTTTGTGGCAAAAATGCACACAAAAGTCAAAGTTCTCATTTGCAGTTGAAGAATGTGTTATATTTTGTCACCTTGTAACTGGAGAAGTCCAAAAAGTGCTGTTTAGAGCTGAAAACTCTACTTTGACACATATGAATGAAAAACTGTTTTTTGTGGCCAAAATGCATTCAAAAGTCAAAGTTCTGATTTGCAGTTGAAGAACGTGTTGTTTCTTGTCATCTAGTAAGTGGAGAAGTCCAAACAGTGCTATTTGGAGCTGAAAACGCTTTTTTGACACTTTTGAATGAAAAACTGTTTTTTGTGGCAAAAATGCACTCAAAAGTCAAAGTTCTCATTTGCAGTTGAAGAATGTGTTATATCTTGTCACCTTGTAACTGGAGAAGTCCAAAAAGTGCTGTTTAGAGCTGAAAACTCTACTTTGACACATATGAATGAAAAACTGATTTTTGTGGTCAAAATGCACTCAAAAGTGAAGAAAGTGTTATTTATTGTCACCTTGTAACTTGAAAAGTCCAAACAGTGCTATTTGGAGCTGAAAACGCGTTTTTGACACATATGAATAAAAAACTGTTTTTTGTGGCCAAAATGCATTCAAAAGTCAAAGTTCTCATTTGCAGTTGAAGAACGTGTTGGTTCTTGTCATCTAGTAAGTGGAGAAGTCCAAACAGTGCTATTTGGAGCTGAAAACGCTTTTTTGACACTTTTGAATGAAAACTGTTTTTTTGTGGCCAAAATGCACTCAAAAGTCAAAGTTCTCATTTGCAGTTGAAGAATGTGTTATATCTTGTCACCTTGTAACTAGAGAAGTCCAAAACAGTGCTATTTGGAGCTGAAAACGCGTTTTTGCAACTTTTGAATGAAAAACTGTTTTTTGTGGCAAAAATGCACTCAAAAGTCAAAGTTCTCATTTGCAGTTGAAGAATGTGTTATATTTTGTCACCTTGTAACTGGAGAAGTCCAAAAAGTGCTGTTTAGAGCTGAAAACTCTACTTTGACACATATGAATGAAAAACTGTTTTTTGTGGCCAAATGCATTCAAAAGTCAAAGTTCTCATTTGCAGTTGAAGAACGTGTTGTTTCTTGTCATCGAGTAAGTGGAGAAGTCCAAACAGTCCTATTTGGAGCTGAAAACGCTTTTTTGACACTTTTGAATGAAAACTGATTTTTTTTGGCCAAAATGCACTCAAAAGTCAAAGTTTTCCATTGCAGTTGAAGAACGTGTTGTTTCTTGTCACATTGTAAGTCCAAACAGTGCTGATTAGAGCTGAAAAAGCTTTTTTGACACTTTTGAATAAATAACTGATTTATATGTACAAAATGCACTCTAAAGTGAAGAAAGTGTTATTTGTTGTCACCATATAAGTGGAGAAGTCCAAACAGTGCTGTTTAGAGCTGAAAACGCGTTTTTGCAACTTTTGAATGAAAAACTGTTTTTTGTGGCACAAATGCACTCAAAAGTCAAAGTTCTCATTTGCAGTTGAAGAATGTGTTATATCTTGTCACTTTGTAACTAGAGAAGTCCAAAACAGTGCTATTTGGAGCTGAAAACGCGTTTTTGCAACTTTTGTATGAAAAACTGTTTTTTGTGGCAAAAATGCACTCAAAAGTCAAAGTTCTCATTTGCAGTTGAAGAATGTGTTATATCTTTTCACCTTGTAACTGGAGAAGTCCAAAAAGTGCTGTTTAGAGCTGAAAACTCTACTTTGACACATATGAATGAAAAACTGTTTTTTGTGGCCAAAATGCATTCAAAAGTCAAAGTTCTCATTTGCAGTTGAAGAACGTGTTGTTTCTTGTCATCTAGTAAGTGGAGAAGTCCAAACAGTGCTATTTGGAGCTGAAAACGCTTTTTTGAAACTTCTGAATGAAAAACTGTTTTTTGTGGCAAAAATGCACTCAAAAGTCAAAGTTCTCATTTGCAGTTGAAGAATGTGTTATATCTTGTCACCTTGTAACTGGAGAAGTCCAAAAAGTGCTGTTTAGAGCTGAAAACTCTACTTTGACACATATGAATGAAAAACTGATTTTTGTGGTCAAAATGCACTCAAAAGTGAAGAAAGTGTTATTTATTGTCACCTTGTAACTTGAAAAGTCCAAACAGTGCTATTTGGAGCTGAAAACGCGTTTTTGACACATATGAATAAAAAACTGTTTTTTGTGGCCAAAATGCATTCAAAAGTCAAAGTTCTCATTTGCAGTTGAAGAACGTGTTGTTTCTTGTCACCTTGTAACTGGAGAAGTCCAAACAGTGCTATTTGGAGCTGAAAACGCTTTTTTGACACTTTTGAATGAAAACTGTTTTTTTGTGGCCAAAATGCACTCAAAAGTCAAAGTTCTCATTTGCAGTTGAAGAATGTGTTATATCTTGTCACCTTGTAACTAGAGAAGTCCAAAACAGTGCTATTTGGAGCTGAAAACGCGTTTTTGCAACTTTTGAATGAAAAACTGTTTTTTGTGGCAAAAATGCACACAAAAGTCAAAGTTCTCATTTGCAGTTGAAGAATGTGTTATATTTTGTCACCTTGTAACTGGAGAAGTCCAAAAAGTGCTGTTTAGAGCTGAAAACTCTACTTTGACACATATGAATGAAAAACTGTTTTTTGTGGCCAAAATGCATTCAAAAGTCAAAGTTCTGATTTGCAGTTGAAGAACGTGTTGTTTCTTGTCATCTAGTAAGTGGAGAAGTCCAAACAGTGCTATTTGGAGCTGAAAACACTTTTTTGACACTTTTGAATGAAAACTGTTTTTTTGTGGCCAAAATGCACTCAAAAGTCAAAGTTCTCATTTGCAGTTGAAGAATGTGTTATATCTTGTCACCTTGTAACTAGAGAAGTCCAAAACAGTGCTCTTTGGAGCTGAAAACGCGTTTTTGCAACTTTTGAATGAAAAACTGTTTTTTGTGGCAAAAATGCACTCAAAAGTCAAAGTTCTCATTTGCAGTTGAAGAATGTGTTATATTTTGTCACCTTGTAACTGGAGAAGTCCAAAAAGTGCTGTTTAGAGCTGAAAACTCTACTTTGACACATATGAATGAAAAACTGTTTTTTGTGGCCAAAATGCATTCAAAAGTCAAAGTTCTCATTTGCAGTTGAAGAACGTGTTGTTTCTTGTCATCTAGTAAGTGGAGAAGTCCAAACAGTCCTATTTGGAGCTGAAAACGCTTTTTTGACACTTTTGAATGAAAACTGTTTTTTTGTGGCCAAAATGCACTCAAAAGTCAAAGTTCTCATTTGCAGTTGAAGAACGTGTTGTTTCTTGTCATCTAGTAAGTGGAGAAGTCCAAACAGTGCTATTTGGAGCTGAAAACGCTTTTTTGACACTTTTGAATGAAAAACTGTTTTTTGTGGCAAAAATGCACTCAAAAGTCAAAGTTCTCATTTGCAGTTGAAGAATGTGTTATATCTTGTCACCTTGTAACTGGAGAAGTCCAAAAAGTGCTGTTTAGAGCTGAAAACTCTACTTTGACACATATGAATGAAAAACTGATTTTTGTGGTCAAAATGCACTCAAAAGTGAAGAAAGTGTTATTTATTGTCACCTTGTAACTTGAAAAGTCCAAACAGTGCTATTTGGAGCTGAAAACGCGTTTTTGACACATATGAATAAAAAACTGTTTTTTGTGGCCAAAATGCATTCAAAAGTCAAAGTTCTCATTTGCAGTTGAAGAACGTGTTGGTTCTTGTCATCTAGTAAGTGGAGAAGTCCAAACAGTGCTATTTGGAGCTGAAAACGCTTTTTTGACACTTTTGAATGAAAACTGTTTTTTTGTGGCCAAAATGCACTCAAAAGTCAAAGTTCTCATTTGCAGTTGAAGAATGTGTTATATCTTGTCACCTTGTAACTAGAGAAGTCCAAAACAGTGCTATTTGGAGCTGAAAACGCGTTTTTGCAACTTTTGAATGAAAAACTGTTTTTTGTGGCAAAAATGCACTCAAAAGTCAAAGTTCTCATTTGCAGTTGAAGAATGTGTTATATTTTGTCACCTTGTAACTGGAGAAGTCCAAAAAGTGCTGTTTAGAGCTGAAAACTCTACTTTGACACATATGAATGAAAAACTGTTTTTTGTGGCCAAATGCATTCAAAAGTCAAAGTTCTCATTTGCAGTTGAAGAACGTGTTGTTTCTTGTCATCTAGTAAGTGGAGAAGTCCAAACAGTCCTATTTGGAGCTGAAAACGCTTTTTTGACACTTTTGAATGAAAACTGTTTTTTTTTGGCCAAAATGCACTCAAAAGTCAAAGTTTTCCATTGCAGTTGAAGAACGTGTTGTTTCTTGTCACATTGTAAGTCCAAACAGTGCTGATTAGAGCTGAAAAAGCTTTTTTGACACTTTTGAATAAATAACTGATTTATATGTACAAAATGCACTCTAAAGTGAAGAAAGTGTTATTTGTTGTCACCATATAAGTGGAGAAGTCCAAACAGTGCTGTTTAGAGCTGAAAACGCGTTTTTGCAACTTTTGAATGAAAAACTGTTTTTTGTGGCACAAATGCACTCAAAAGTCAAAGTTCTCATTTGCAGTTGAAGAATGTGTTATATCTTGTCACTTTGTAACTAGAGAAGTCCAAAACAGTGCTATTTGGAGCTGAAAACGCGTTTTTGCAACTTTTGAATGAAAAACTGTTTTTTGTGGCAAAAATGCACTCAAAAGTCAAAGTTCTCATTTGCAGTTGAAGAATGTGTTATATCTTTTCACCTTGTAACTGGAGAAGTCCAAAAAGTGCTGTTTAGAGCTGAAAACTCTACTTTGACACATATGAATGAAAAACTGTTTTTTGTGGCCAAAATGCATTCAAAAGTCAAAGTTCTCATTTGCAGTTGAAGAACGTGTTGTTTCTTGTCATCTAGTAAGTGGAGAAGTCCAAACAGTGGTATTTGGAGCTGAAAACGCTTTTTTGAAACTTCTGAATGAAAAACTGTTTTTTGTGGCAAAAATGCACTCAAAAGTCAAAGTTCTCATTTGCAGTTGAAGAATGTGTTATATCTTGTCACCTTGTAACTAGAGAAGTCCAAAACAGTGCTATTTGGAGCTGAAAACGCGTTTTTGCAACTTTTGAATGAAAAACTGTTTTTTGTGGCAAAAATGCACACAAAAGTCAAAGTTCTCATTTGCAGTTGAAGAATGTGTTATATTTTGTCACCTTGTAACTGGAGAAGTCCAAAAAGTGCTGTTTAGAGCTGAAAACTCTACTTTGACACATATGAATGAAAAACTGTTTTTGTGGCAAAAATGCACTCAAAAGTCAAAGTTCTCATTTGCAGTTGAAGAATGTGTTATATCTTTTCACCTTGTAACTGGAGAAGTCCAAAAAGTGCTGTTTAGAGCTGAAAACTCTACTTTGACACATATGAATGAAAAACTGTTTTTTGTGGCCAAAATGCATTCAAAAGTCAAAGTTCTCATTTGCAGTTGAAGAACGTGTTGTTTCTTGTCATCTAGTAAGTGGAGAAGTCCAAACAGTGCTATTTGGAGCTGAAAACGCTTTTTTGAAACTTCTGAATGAAAAACTGTTTTTTGTGGCAAAAATGCACTCAAAAGTCAAAGTTCTCATTTGCAGTTGAAGAATGTGTTATATCTTGTCACCTTGTAACTGGAGAAGTCCAAAAAGTGCTGTTTAGAGCTGAAAACTCTACTTTGACACATATGAATGAAAAACTGATTTTTGTGGTCAAAATGCACTCAAAAGTGAAGAAAGTGTTATTTATTGTCACCTTGTAACTTGAAAAGTCCAAACAGTGCTATTTGGAGCTGAAAACGCGTTTTTGACACATATGAATAAAAAACTGTTTTTTGTGGCCAAAATGCATTCAAAAGTCAAAGTTCTCATTTGCAGTTGAAGAACGTGTTGGTTCTTGTCATCTAGTAAGTGGAGAAGTCCAAACAGTGCTATTTGGAGCTGAAAACGCTTTTTTGACACTTTTGAATGAAAACTGTTTTTTTGTGGCCAAAATGCACTCAAAAGTCAAAGTTCTCATTTGCAGTTGAAGAATGTGTTATATCTTGTCACCTTGTAACTAGAGAAGTCCAAAACAGTGCTATTTGGAGCTGAAAACGCGTTTTTGCAACTTTTGAATGAAAAACTGTTTTTTGTGGCAAAAATGCACTCAAAAGTCAAAGTTCTCATTTGCAGTTGAAGAATGTGTTATATTTTGTCACCTTGTAACTGGAGAAGTCCAAAAAGTGCTGTTTAGAGCTGAAAACTCTACTTTGACACATATGAATGAAAAACTGTTTTTTGTGGCCAAATGCATTCAAAAGTCAAAGTTCTCATTTGCAGTTGAAGAACGTGTTGTTTCTTGTCATCTAGTAAGTGGAGAAGTCCAAACAGTCCTATTTGGAGCTGAAAACGCTTTTTTGACACTTTTGAATGAAAACTGTTTTTTTTGGCCAAAATGCACTCAAAAGTCAAAGTTTTCCATTGCAGTTGAAGAACGTGTTGTTTCTTGTCACATTGTAAGTCCAAACAGTGCTGATTAGAGCTGAAAAAGCTTTTTTGACACTTTTGAATAAATAACTGATTTATATGTACAAAATGCACTCTAAAGTGAAGAAAGTGTTATTTGTTGTCACCATATAAGTGGAGAAGTCCAAACAGTGCTGTTTAGAGCTGAAAACGCGTTTTTGCAACTTTTGAATGAAAAACTGTTTTTTGTGGCACAAATGCACTCAAAAGTCAAAGTTCTCATTTGCAGTTGAAGAATGTGTTATATCTTGTCACTTTGTAACTAGAGAAGTCCAAAACAGTGCTATTTGGAGCTGAAAACGCGTTTTTGCAACTTTTGAATGAAAAACTGTTTTTTGTGGCAAAAATGCACTCAAAAGTCAAAGTTCTCATTTGCAGTTGAAGAATGTGTTATATCTTTTCACCTTGTAACTGGAGAAGTCCAAAAAGTGCTGTTTAGAGCTGAAAACTCTACTTTGACACATATGAATGAAAAACTGTTTTTTGTGGCCAAAATGCATTCAAAAGTCAAAGTTCTCATTTGCAGTTGAAGAACGTGTTGTTTCTTGTCATCTAGTAAGTGGAGAAGTCCAAACAGTGCTATTTGGAGCTGAAAACGCTTTTTTGAAACTTCTGAATGAAAAACTGTTTTTTGTGGCAAAAATGCACTCAAAAGTCAAAGTTCTCATTTGCAGTTGAAGAATGTGTTATATCTTGTCACCTTGTAACTGGAGAAGTCCAAAAAGTGCTGTTTAGAGCTGAAAACTCTACTTTGACACATATGAATGAAAAACTGATTTTTGTGGTCAAAATGCACTCAAAAGTGAAGAAAGTGTTATTTATTGTCACCTTGTAACTTGAAAAGTCCAAACAGTGCTATTTGGAGGTGATAACGCGTTTTTGACACATATGAATAAAAAACTGTTTTTTGTGGCCAAAATGCATTCAAAAGTCAAAGTTCTCATTTGCAGTTGAAGAACGTGTTGTTTCTTGTCACCTTGTAACTGGAGAAGTCCAAACAGTGCTATTTGGAGCTGAAAACGCTTTTTTGACACTTTTGAATGAAAACTGTTTTTTTGTGGCCAAAATGCACTCAAAAGTCAAAGTTCTCATTTGCAGTTGAAGAATGTGTTATATCTTGTCACCTTGTAACTAGAGAAGTCCAAAACAGTGCTATTTGGAGCTGAAAACGCGTTTTTGCAACTTTTGAATGAAAAACTGTTTTTTGTGGCAAAAATGCACACAAAAGTCAAAGTTCTCATTTGCAGTTGAAGAATGTGTTATATTTTGTCACCTTGTAACTGGAGAAGTCCAAAAAGTGCTGTTTAGAGCTGAAAACTCTACTTTGACACATATGAATGAAAAACTGTTTTTTGTGGCCAAAATGCATTCAAAAGTCAAAGTTCTGATTTGCAGTTGAAGAACGTGTTGTTTCTTGTCATCTAGTAAGTGGAGAAGTCCAAACAGTGCTATTTGGAGCTGAAAACACTTTTTTGACACTTTTGAATGAAAACTGTTTTTTTGTGGCCAAAATGCACTCAAAAGTCAAAGTTCTCATTTGCAGTTGAAGAATGTGTTATATCTTGTCACCTTGTAACTAGAGAAGTCCAAAACAGTGCTCTTTGGAGCTGAAAACGCGTTTTTGCAACTTTTGAATGAAAAACTGTTTTTTGTGGCAAAAATGCACTCAAAAGTCAAAGTTCTCATTTGCAGTTGAAGAATGTGTTATATTTTGTCACCTTGTAACTGGAGAAGTCCAAAAAGTGCTGTTTAGAGCTGAAAACTCTACTTTGACACATATGAATGAAAAACTGTTTTTTGTGGCCAAAATGCATTCAAAAGTCAAAGTTCTCATTTGCAGTTGAAGAACGTGTTGTTTCTTGTCATCTAGTAAGTGGAGAAGTCCAAACAGTCCTATTTGGAGCTGAAAACGCTTTTTTGACACTTTTGAATGAAAACTGTTTTTTTGTGGCCAAAATGCACTCAAAAGTCAAAGTTCTCATTTGCAGTTGAAGAACGTGTTGTTTCTTGTCATCTAGTAAGTGGAGAAGTCCAAACAGTGCTATTTGGAGCTGAAAACGCTTTTTTGACACTTTTGAATGAAAAACTGTTTTTTGTGGCAAAAATGCACTCAAAAGTCAAAGTTCTCATTTGCAGTTGAAGAATGTGTTATATCTTGTCACCTTGTAACTGGAAATGTCCAAAAAGTGCTGTTTAGAGCTGAAAACTCTACTTTGACACATATGAATGAAAAACTGATTTTTGTGGTCAAAATGCACTCAAAAGTGAAGAAAGTGTTATTTATTGTCACCTTGTAACTTGAAAAGTCCAAACAGTGCTATTTGGAGCTGAAAACGCGTTTTTGACACATATGAATAAAAAACTGTTTTTTGTGGCCAAAATGCATTCAAAAGTCAAAGTTCTCATTTGCAGTTGAAGAACGTGTTGGTTCTTGTCATCTAGTAAGTGGAGAAGTCCAAACAGTGCTATTTGGAGCTGAAAACGCTTTTTTGACACTTTTGAATGAAAACTGTTTTTTTGTGGCCAAAATGCACTCAAAAGTCAAAGTTCTCATTTGCAGTTGAAGAATGTGTTATATCTTGTCACCTTGTAACTAGAGAAGTCCAAAACAGTGCTATTTGGAGCTGAAAACGCGTTTTTGCAACTTTTGAATGAAAAACTGTTTTTTGTGGCAAAAATGCACTCAAAAGTCAAAGTTCTCATTTGCAGTTGAAGAATGTGTTATATTTTGTCACCTTGTAACTGGAGAAGTCCAAAAAGTGCTGTTTAGAGCTGAAAACTCTACTTTGACACATATGAATGAAAAACTGTTTTTTGTGGCCAAATGCATTCAAAAGTCAAAGTTCTCATTTGCAGTTGAAGAACGTGTTGTTTCTTGTCATCTAGTAAGTGGAGAAGTCCAAACAGTCCTATTTGGAGCTGAAAACGCTTTTTTGACACTTTTGAATGAAAACTGTTTTTTTTTGGCCAAAATGCACTCAAAAGTCAAAGTTTTCCATTGCAGTTGAAGAACGTGTTGTTTCTTGTCACATTGTAAGTCCAAACAGTGCTGATTAGAGCTGAAAAAGCTTTTTTGACACTTTTGAATAAATAACTGATTTATATGTACAAAATGCACTCTAAAGTGAAGAAAGTGTTATTTGTTGTCACCATATAAGTGGAGAAGTCCAAACAGTGCTGTTTAGAGCTGAAAACGCGTTTTTGCAACTTTTGAATGAAAAACTGTTTTTTGTGGCACAAATGCACTCAAAAGTCAAAGTTCTCATTTGCAGTTGAAGAATGTGTTATATCTTGTCACTTTGTAACTAGAGAAGTCCAAAACAGTGCTATTTGGAGCTGAAAACGCGTTTTTGCAACTTTTGAATGAAAAACTGTTTTTTGTGGCAAAAATGCACTCAAAAGTCAAAGTTCTCATTTGCAGTTGAAGAATGTGTTATATCTTTTCACCTTGTAACTGGAGAAGTCCAAAAAGTGCTGTTTAGAGCTGAAAACTCTACTTTGACACATATGAATGAAAAACTGTTTTTTGTGGCCAAAATGCATTCAAAAGTCAAAGTTCTCATTTGCAGTTGAAGAACGTGTTGTTTCTTGTCATCTAGTAAGTGGAGAAGTCCAAACAGTGGTATTTGGAGCTGAAAACGCTTTTTTGAAACTTCTGAATGAAAAACTGTTTTTTGTGGCAAAAATGCACACAAAAGTCAAAGTTCTCATTTGCAGTTGAAGAATGTGTTATATTTTGTCACCTTGTAACTGGAGAAGTCCAAAAAGTGCTGTTTAGAGCTGAAAACTCTACTTTGACACATATGAATGAAAAACTGTTTTTTGTGGCCAAAATGCATTCAAAAGTCAAAGTTCTGATTTGTAGTTGAAGAACGTGTTGTTTCTTGTCATCTAGTAAGTGGAGAAGTCCAAACAGTGCTATTTGGAGCTGAAAACACTTTTTTGACACTTTTGAATGAAAACTGTTTTTTTGTGGCCAAAATGCACTCAAAAGTCAAAGTTCTCATTTGCAGTTGAAGAATGTGTTATATCTTGTCACCTTGTAACTAGAGAAGTCCAAAACAGTGCTCTTTGGAGCTGAAAACGCGTTTTTGCAACTTTTGAATGAAAAACTGTTTTTTGTGGCAAAAATGCACTCAAAAGTCAAAGTTCTCATTTGCAGTTGAAGAATGTGTTATATTTTGTCACCTTGTAACTGGAGAAGTCCAAAAAGTGCTGTTTAGAGCTGAAAACTCTACTTTGACACATATGAATGAAAAACTGTTTTTTGTGGCCAAAATGCATTCAAAAGTCAAAGTTCTCATTTGCAGTTGAAGAACGTGTTGTTTCTTGTCATCTAGTAAGTGGAGAAGTCCAAACAGTCCTATTTGGAGCTGAAAACGCTTTTTTGACACTTTTGAATGAAAACTGTTTTTTGTGGCCAAAATGCATTCAAAAGTCAAAGTTCTCATTTGCAGTTGAAGAACGTGTTGTTTCTTGTCATCTAGTAAGTGGAGAAGTCCAAACAGTCCTATTTGGAGCTGAAAACGCTTTTTTGACACTTTTGAATGAAAACTGTTTTTTTGTGGCCAAAATGCATTCAAAAGTCAAAGTACTCATTTGCAGTTGAAGAATGTGTTATATCTTGTCACATTGTAACTGGAGAAGTCCAAAAAGTGCTGTTTAGAGCTGAAAACTCTACTTTGACACATATGAATGAAAAACTGATTTTTGTGGTCAAAATGCACTCAAAAGTTAAGAAAGTGTTATTTATTGTCACCTTGTAACTTGAAAAGTCCAAACAGTGCTATTTGGAGCTGAAAACGCGTTTTTGACACATATGAATGAAAAGCTGTTTTTTGTGGCCAAAATGCATTCAAAAGTCAAAGTTCTCATTTGCAGTTGAAGAACGTGTTGTTTCTTGTCATCTAGTAAGTGGAGAAGTCCAAACAGTGCTATTTGGAGCTGAAAACGCTTTTTTGAAACTTCTGAATGAAAAACTGTTTTTTGTGGCAAAAATGCACTCAAAAGTCAAAGTTCTCATTTGCAGTTGAAGAATGTGTTATATCTTGTCACCTTGTAACTGGAGAAGTCCAAAAAGTGCTGTTTAGAGCTGAAAACTCTACTTTGACACATATGAATGAAAAACTGATTTTTGTGGTCAAAATGCACTCAAAAGTGAAGAAAGTGTTATTTATTGTCACCTTGTAACTTGAAAAGTCCAAACAGTGCTATTTGGAGCTGAAAACGCGTTTTTGACACATATGAATAAAAAACTGTTTTTTGTGGCCAAAATGCATTCAAAAGTCAAAGTTCTCATTTGCAGTTGAAGAACGTGTTGGTTCTTGTCATCTAGTAAGTGGAGAAGTCCAAACAGTGCTATTTGGAGCTGAAAACGCTTTTTTGACACTTTTGAATGAAAACTGTTTTTTTGTGGCCAAAATGCACTCAAAAGTCAAAGTTCTCATTTGCAGTTGAAGAATGTGTTATATCTTGTCACCTTGTAACTAGAGAAGTCCAAAACAGTGCTATTTGGAGCTGAAAACGCGTTTTTGCAACTTTTGAATGAAAAACTGTTTTTTGTGGCAAAAATGCACACAAAAGTCAAAGTTCTCATTTGCAGTTGAAGAATGTGTTATATTTTGTCACCTTGTAACTGGAGAAGTCCAAAAAGTGCTGTTTAGAGCTGAAAACTCTACTTTGACACATATGAATGAAAAACTGTTTTTTGTGGCCAAAATGCATTCAAAAGTCAAAGTTCTGATTTGCAGTTGAAGAACGTGTTGTTTCTTGTCATCTAGTAAGTGGAGAAGTCCAAACAGTGCTATTTGGAGCTGAAAACACTTTTTTGACACTTTTGAATGAAAACTGTTTTTTTGTGGCCAAAATGCACTCAAAAGTCAAAGTTCTCATTTGCAGTTGAAGAATGTGTTATATCTTGTCACCTTGTAACTAGAGAAGTCCAAAACAGTGCTCTTTGGAGCTGAAAACGCGTTTTTGCAACTTTTGAATGAAAAACTGTTTTTTGTGGCAAAAATGCACTCAAAAGTCAAAGTTCTCATTTGCAGTTGAAGAATGTGTTATATTTTGTCACCTTGTAACTGGAGAAGTCCAAAAAGTGCTGTTTAGAGCTGAAAACTCTACTTTGACACATATGAATGAAAAACTGTTTTTTGTGGCCAAAATGCATTCAAAAGTCAAAGTTCTCATTTGCAGTTGAAGAACGTGTTGTTTCTTGTCATCTAGTAAGTGGAGAAGTCCAAACAGTCCTATTTGGAGCTGAAAACGCTTTTTTGACACTTTTGAATGAAAACTGTTTTTTGTGGCCAAAATGCATTCAAAAGTCAAAGTTCTCATTTGCAGTTGAAGAACGTGTTGTTTCTTGTCATCTAGTAAGTGGAGAAGTCCAAACAGTCCTATTTGGAGCTGAAAACGCTTTTTTGACACTTTTGAATGAAAACTGTTTTTTTGTGGCCAAAATGCATTCAAAAGTCAAAGTACTCATTTGCAGTTGAAGAATGTGTTATATCTTGTCACCTTGTAACTGGAGAAGTCCAAAAAGTGCTGTTTAGAGCTGAAAACTATACTTTGACACATATGAATGAAAAACTGATTTTTGTGGTCAAAATGCACTCAAAAGTGAAGAAAGTGTTATTTATTGTCACCTTGTAACTTGAAAAGTCCAAACAGTGCTATTTGGAGCTGAAAACGCGTTTTTGACACATATGAATGAAAAACTGTTTTTTGTGGCCAACATGCATTCAAAAGTCAAAGTTCTCATTTGCAGTTGAAGAACGTGTTGTTTCTTGTCACCTTGTAACTGGAGAAGTCCAAAAAGTGCTGTTTTGAGCTGAAAATGCGTTTTTGAAACTTCTGAATGAAAAACTGTTTTTTGTGGCCAAAATGCATTCAAATGTCAAAGTACTCATTTGCAGTTGAAGAATGTGTTATATCTTGTCACCTTGTAACTGGAGAAGTCCAAAAGGGGCTGTTTAGAGCTGAAAACTATACTTTGACACATATGAATGAAAAACTGATTTTTGTGGTCAAAATGCACTCAAAAGTTAAGAAAGTGTTATTTATTGTCACCTTGTAACTTGAAAAGTCCAAACAGTGCTATTTGGAGCTGAAAACGCGTTTTTGACACATATGAATGAAAAACTGTTTTTTGTGGCCAAAATGCATTCAAAAGTCAAAGTTCTCATTTGCTGTTGAAGAACGTGTTGTTTCTTGTCATCTAGTAAGTGGAGAAGTCCAAACAGAGCTATTTGGAGCTGAAAACGCTTTTTTGACACTTTTGAATGAAAACTGTTTTTTTGTGGCCAAAATGCACTCAAAAGTCAAAGTTCTCATTTGCAGTTGAAGAATGTGTTATATCTTGTCACCTTGTAACTAGAGAAGTCCAAAACAGTGCTATTTGGAGCTGAAAACGCGTTTTTGCAACTTTTGAATGAAAAACTGTTTTTTGTGGCAAAAATGCACTCAAAAGTCAAAGTTCTCATTTGCAGTTGAAGAATGTGTTATATCTTGTCACCTTGTAACTGGAGAAGTCCAAAAAGTGCTGTTTAGAGCTGAAAACTCTACTTTGACACATATGAATGAAAAACTGATTTTTGTGGTCAAAATGCACTCAAAAGTGAAGAAAGTGTTATTTATTGTCACCTTGTAACTTGAAAAGTCCAAACAGTGCTATTTGGAGCTGAAAACGCGTTTTTGACACATATGAATAAAAAACTGTTTTTTGTGGCCAAAATGCATTCAAAAGTCAAAGTTCTCATTTGCAGTTGAAGAACGTGTTGTTTCTTGTCATCTAGTAAGTGGAGAAGTCCAAACAGTGCTATTTGGAGCTGAAAACGCTTTTTTGACACTTTTGAATGAAAACTGTTTTTTTGTGGCCAAAATGCACTCAAAAGTCAAAGTTCTCATTTGCAGTTGAAGAATGTGTTATATCTTGTCACCTTGTAACTAGAGAAGTCCAAAACAGTGCTATTTGGAGCTGAAAACGCGTTTTTGCAACTTTTGAATGAAAAACTGTTTTTTGTGGCAAAAATGCACACAAAAGTCAAAGTTCTCATTTGCAGTTGAAGAATGTGTTATATTTTGTCACCTTGTAACTGGAGAAGTCCAAAAAGTGCTGTTTAGAGCTGAAAACTCTACTTTGACACATATGAATGAAAAACTGTTTTTTGTGGCCAAAATGCATTCAAAAGTCAAAGTTCTGATTTGCAGTTGAAGAACGTGTTGTTTCTTGTCATCTAGTAAGTGGAGAAGTCCAAACAGTGCTATTTGGAGCTGAAAACACTTTTTTGACACTTTTGAATGAAAACTGTTTTTTTGTGGCCAAAATGCACTCAAAAGTCAAAGTTCTCATTTGCAGTTGAAGAATGTGTTATATCTTGTCACCTTGTAACTAGAGAAGTCCAAAACAGTGCTCTTTGGAGCTGAAAACGCGTTTTTGCAACTTTTGAATGAAAAACTGTTTTTTGTGGCAAAAATGCACTCAAAAGTCAAAGTTCTCATTTGCAGTTGAAGAATGTGTTATATTTTGTCACCTTGTAACTGGAGAAGTCCAAAAAGTGCTGTTTGGAGCTGAAAACGCTTTTTTGACACTTTTGAATGAAAACTGTTTTTTTGTGGCCAAAATGCACTCAAAAGTCAAAGTTCTCATTTGCAGTTGAAGAACGTGTTGTTTCTTGTCATCTAGTAAGTGGAGAAGTCCAAACAGTGCTATTTGGAGCTGAAAACGCTTTTTTGACACTTTTGAATGAAAAACTGTTTTTTGTGGCAAAAATGCACTCAAAAGTCAAAGTTCTCATTTGCAGTTGAAGAATGTGTTATATCTTGTCACCTTGTAACTGGAGAAGTCCAAAAAGTGCTGTTTAGAGCTGAAAACTCTACTTTGACACATATGAATGAAAAACTGATTTTTGTGGTCAAAATGCACTCAAAAGTGAAGAAAGTGTTATTTATTGTCACCTTGTAACTTGAAAAGTCCAAACAGTGCTATTTGGAGCTGAAAACGCGTTTTTGACACATATGAATAAAAAACTGTTTTTTGTGGCCAAAATGCATTCAAAAGTCAAAGTTCTCATTTGCAGTTGAAGAACGTGTTGGTTCTTGTCATCTAGTAAGTGGAGAAGTCCAAACAGTGCTATTTGGAGCTGAAAACGCTTTTTTGACACTTTTGAATGAAAACTGTTTTTTTGTGGCCAAAATGCACTCAAAAGTCAAAGTTCTCATTTGCAGTTGAAGAATGTGTTATATCTTGTCACCTTGTAACTAGAGAAGTCCAAAACAGTGCTATTTGGAGCTGAAAACGCGTTTTTGCAACTTTTGAATGAAAAACTGTTTTTTGTGGCCAAAATGCATTCAAAAGTCAAAGTTCTCATTTGCAGTTGAAGAATGTGTTATATTTTGTCACCTTGTAACTGGAGAAGTCCAAAAAGTGCTGTTTAGAGCTGAAAACTCTACTTTGACACATATGAATGAAAAACTGATTTTTGTGGTCAAAATGCACTCAAAAGTGAAGAAAGTGTTATTTATTGTCACCTTGTAACTTGAAAAGTCCAAACAGTGCTATTTGGAGCTGAAAACGCGTTTTTGACACATATGAATAAAAAACTGTTTTTTGTGGCCAAAATGCATTCAAAAGTCAAAGTTCTCATTTGCAGTTGAAGAACGTGTTGTTTCTTGTCATCTAGTAAGTGGAGAAGTCCAAACAGTGCTATTTGGAGCTGAAAACGCTTTTTTGACACTTTTGAATGAAAACTGTTTTTTTGTGGCCAAAATGCACTCAAAAGTCAAAGTTCTCATTTGCAGTTGAAGAATGTGTTATATCTTGTCACCTTGTAACTAGAGAAGTCCAAAACAGTGCTATTTGGAGCTGAAAACGCGTTTTTGCAACTTTTGAATGAAAAACTGTTTTTTGTGGCCAAAATGCATTCAAAAGTCAAAGTTCTCATTTGCAGTTGAAGAACGTGTTGTTTCTTGTCATCTAGTAAGTGGAGAAGTCCAAACAGTGCTATTTGGAGCTGAAAACGCTTTTTTGACACTTTTGAATGAAAACTGTTTTTTTGTGGCCAAAATGCACTCAAAAGTCAAAGTTCTCATTTGCAGTTGAAGAATGTGTTATATCTTGTCACCTTGTAACTAGAGAAGTCCAAAACAGTGCTATTTGGAGCTGAAAACGCGTTTTTGCAACTTTTGAATGAAAAACTGTTTTTTGTGGCAAAAATGCACTCAAAAGTCAAAGTTCTCATTTGCAGTTGAAGAATGTGTTATATCTTGTCACCTTGTAACTGGAGAAGTCCAAAAAGTGCTGTTTATAGCTGAAAACTCTACTTTGACACATATGAATGAAAAACTGTTTTTTGTGGCCAAAATGCATTCAAAAGTCAAAGTTCTCATTTGCAGTTGAAGAACGTGTTGTTTCTTGTCATCTAGTAAGTGGAGAAGTCCAAACAGTGCTATTTGGAGCTGAAAACGCTTTTTTGACACTTTTGAATGAAAAACTGTTTTTTGTGGCAAAAATGCACTCAAAAGTCAAAGTTCTCATTTGCAGTTGAAGAATGTGTTATATCTTGTCACCTTGTAACTGGAGAAGTCCAAAAAGTGCTGTTTAGAGCTGAAAACTCTACTTTGACACATATGAATGAAAAACTGATTTTTGTGGTCAAAATGCACTCAAAAGTGAAGAAAGTGTTATTTATTGTCACCTTGTAACTTGAAAAGTCCAAACAGTGCTATTTGGAGCTGAAAACGCGTTTTTGACACATATGAATAAAAAACTGTTTTTTGTGGCCAAAATGCATTCAAAAGTCAAAGTTCTCATTTGCAGTTGAAGAACGTGTTGTTTCTTGTCATCTAGTAAGTGGAGAAGTCCAAACAGTGCTATTTGGAGCTGAAAACGCTTTTTTGACACTTTTGAATGAAAACTGTTTTTTTGTGGCCAAAATGCACTCAAAAGTCAAAGTTCTCATTTGCAGTTGAAGAATGTGTTATATCTTGTCACCTTGTAACTAGAGAAGTCCAAAACAGTGCTATTTGGAGCTGAAAACGCGTTTTTGAACTTTTGAATGAAAAACTGATTTTTGTGGCAAAAATGCACTCAAAAGTCAAAGTTCTCATTTGCAGTTGAAGAATGTGTTATATTTTGTCACCTTGTAACTGGAGAAGTCCAAAAAGTGCTGTTTAGAGCTGAAAACTCTACTTTGACACATATGAATGAAAAACTGTTTTTTGTGGCCAAAATGCATTCAAAAGTCAAAGTTCTCATTTGCAGTTGAAGAACGTGTTGTTTCTTGTCATCGAGTAAGTGGAGAAGTCCAAACAGTCCTATTTGGAGCTGAAAACGCTTTTTTGACACTTTTGAATGAAAACTGTTTTTTTGTGGCCAAAATGCATTCAAAAGTCAAAGTACTCATTTGCAGTTGAAGAATGTGTTATATCTTGTCACCTTGTAACTGGAGAAGTCCAAACAGTGCTATTTGGAGCTGAAAACGCTTTTTTGACACTTTTGAATGAAAAACTGTTTTTTGTGGCAAAAATGCACTCAAAAGTCAAAGTTCTCATTTGCAGTTGAAGAATGTGTTATATCTTGTCACCTTGTAACTGGAGAAGTCCAAAAAGTGCTGTTTAGAGCTGAAAACTCTACTTTGACACATATGAATGAAAAACTGATTTTTGTGGTCAAAATGCACTCAAAAGTGAAGAAAGTGTTATTTATTGTCACCTTGTAACTTGAAAAGTCCAAACAGTGCTATTTGGAGCTGAAAACGCGTTTTTGACACATATGAATAAAAAACTGTTTTTTGTGGCCAAAATGCATTCAAAAGTCAAAGTTCTCATTTGCAGTTGAAGAACGTGTTGTTTCTTGTCATCTAGTAAGTGGAGAAGTCCAAACAGTGCTATTTGGAGCTGAAAACGCTTTTTTGACACTTTTGAATGAAAACTGTTTTTTTGTGGCCAAAATGCACTCAAAAGTCAAAGTTCTCATTTGCAGTTGAAGAATGTGTTATATCTTGTCACCTTGTAACTAGAGAAGTCCAAAACAGTGCTATTTGGAGCTGAAAACGCGTTTTTGAACTTTTGAATGAAAAACTGATTTTTGTGGCAAAAATGCACTCAAAAGTCAAAGTTCTCATTTGCAGTTGAAGAATGTGTTATATTTTGTCACCTTGTAACTGGAGAAGTCCAAAAAGTGCTGTTTAGAGCTGAAAACTCTACTTTGACACATATGAATGAAAAACTGTTTTTTGTGGCCAAAATGCATTCAAAAGTCAAAGTTCTCATTTGCAGTTGAAGAACGTGTTGTTTCTTGTCATCGAGTAAGTGGAGAAGTCCAAACAGTCCTATTTGGAGCTGAAAACGCTTTTTTGACACTTTTGAATGAAAACTGTTTTTTTGTGGCCAAAATGCATTCAAAAGTCAAAGTACTCATTTGCAGTTGAAGAATGTGTTATATCTTGTCACCTTGTAACTGGAGAAGTCCAAAAAGTGCTGTTTAGAGCTGAAAACTCTACTTTGACACATATGAATGAAAAACTGATTTTTGTGGTCAAAATGCACTCAAAAGTGAAGAAAGTGTTATTTATTGTCACCTTGTAACTTGAAAAGTCCAAACAGTGCTATTTGGAGCTGAAAACGCGTTTTTGACACATATGAATGAAAAACTGTTTTTTGTGGCCAACATGCATTCAAAAGTCAAAGTTCTCATTTGCAGTTGAAGAACGTGTTGTTTCTTGTCACCTTGTAACTGGAGAAGTCCAAAAAGTGCTGTTTTGAGCTGAAAATGCGTTTTTGAAACTTCTGAATGAAAAACTGTTTTTTGTGGCCAAAATGCATTCAAAAGTCAAAGTACTCATTTGCAGTTGAAGAATGTGTTATATCTTGTCACCTTGTAACTGGAGAAGTCCAAAAAGTGCTGTTTATAGCTGAAAACTCTACTTTGACACATATGAATGAAAAACTGTTTTTTGTGGCCAAAATGCATTCAAAAGTCAAAGTTCTCATTTGCAGTTGAAGAACGTGTTGTTTCTTGTCATCTAGTAAGTGGAGAAGTCCAAACAGTGCTATTTGGAGCTGAAAACGCTTTTTTGACACTTTTGAATGAAAAACTGTTTTTTGTGGCAAAAATGCACTCAAAAGTCAAAGTTCTCATTTGCAGTTGAAGAATGTGTTATATCTTGTCACCTTGTAACTGGAGAAGTCCAAAAAGTGCTGTTTAGAGCTGAAAACTCTACTTTGACACATATGAATGAAAAACTGATTTTTGTGGTCAAAATGCACTCAAAAGTGAAGAAAGTGTTATTTATTGTCACCTTGTAACTTGAAAAGTCCAAACAGTGCTATTTGGAGCTGAAAACGCGTTTTTGACACATATGAATAAAAAACTGTTTTTTGTGGCCAAAATGCATTCAAAAGTCAAAGTTCTCATTTGCAGTTGAAGAACGTGTTATATCTTGTCACCTTGTAACTAGAGAAGTCCAAAACAGTGCTATTTGGAGCTGAAAACGCTTTTTTGACACTTTTGAATGAAAACTGTTTTTTTGTGGCCAAAATGCACTCAAAAGTCAAAGTTCTCATTTGCAGTTGAAGAACGTGTTGTTTCTTGTCATCTAGTAAGTGGAGAAGTCCAAACAGTGCTATTTGGAGCTGAAAACGCTTTTTTGACACTTTTGAATGAAAAACTGTTTTTTGTGGCAAAAATGCACTCAAAAGTCAAAGTTCTCATTTGCAGTTGAAGAATGTGTTATATCTTGTCACCTTGTAACTGGAGAAGTCCAAAAAGTGCTGTTTAGAGCTGAAAACTCTACTTTGACACATATGAATGAAAAACTGATTTTTGTGGTCAAAATGCACTCAAAAGTGAAGAAAGTGTTATTTATTGTCACCTTGTAACTTGAAAAGTCCAAACAGTGCTATTTGGAGCTGAAAACGCGTTTTTGACACATATGAATAAAAAACTGTTTTTTGTGGCCAAAATGCATTCAAAAGTCAAAGTTCTCATTTGCAGTTGAAGAACGTGTTGGTTCTTGTCATCTAGTAAGTGGAGAAGTCCAAACAGTGCTATTTGGAGCTGAAAACGCTTTTTTGACACTTTTGAATGAAAACTGTTTTTTTGTGGCCAAAATGCACTCAAAAGTCAAAGTTCTCATTTGCAGTTGAAGAATGTGTTATATCTTGTCACCTTGTAACTAGAGAAGTCCAAAACAGTGCTATTTGGAGCTGAAAACGCGTTTTTGCAACTTTTGAATGAAAAACTGTTTTTTGTGGCAAAAATGCACTCAAAAGTCAAAGTTCTCATTTGCAGTTGAAGAATGTGTTATATTTTGTCACCTTGTAACTGGAGAAGTCCAAAAAGTGCTGTTTAGAGCTGAAAACTCTACTTTGACACATATGAATGAAAAACTGTTTTTTGTGGCCAAAATGCATTCAAAAGTCAAAGTTCTCATTTGCAGTTGAAGAACGTGTTGTTTCTTGTCATCTAGTAAGTGGAGAAGTCCAAACAGTCCTATTTGGAGCTGAAAACGCTTTTTTTACACTTTTGAATGAAAACTGTTTTTTTGTGGCCAAAATGCACTCAAAAGTCAAAGTTTTCCATTGCAGTTGAAGAACGTGTTGTTTCTTGTCACATTGTAAGTCCAAACAGTGCTGATTAGAGCTGAAAAAGCTTTTTTGACACTTTTGAATAAATAACTGATTTATATGTACAAAATGCACTCTAAAGTGAAGAAAGTGTTATTTGTTGTCACCATATAAGTGGAGAAGTCCAAACAGTGCTGTTTAGAGCTGAAAACGCGTTTTTGCAACTTTTGAATGAAAAACTGTTTTTTGTGGCACAAATGCACTCAAAAGTCAAAGTTCTCATTTGCAGTTGAAGAATGTGTTATATCTTGTCACTTTGTAACTAGAGAAGTCCAAAACAGTGCTATTTGGAGCTGAAAACGCGTTTTTGCAACTTTTGAATGAAAAACTGTTTTTTGTGGCACAAATGCACTCAAAAGTCAAAGTTCTCATTTGCAGTTGAAGAATGTGTTATATCTTTTCACCTTGTAACTGGAGAAGTCCAAAAAGTGCTGTTTAGAGCTGAAAACTCTACTTTGACACATATGAATGAAAAACTGATTTTTGTGGTCAAAATGCACTCAAAAGTGAAGAAAGTGTTATTTATTGTCACCTTGTAACTTGAAAAGTCCAAACAGTGCTATTTGGAGCTGAAAACGCGTTTTTGACACATATGAATAAAAAACTGTTTTTTGTGGCCAAAATGCATTCAAAAGTCAAAGTTCTCATTTGCAGTTGAAGAACGTGTTGTTTCTTGTCATCTAGTAAGTGGAGAAGTCCAAACAGTGCTATTTGGAGCTGAAAACGCTTTTTTGACACTTTTGAATGAAAACTGTTTTTTTGTGGCCAAAATGCACTCAAAAGTCAAAGTTCTCATTTGCAGTTGAAGAATGTGTTATATCTTGTCACCTTGTAACTAGAGAAGTCCAAAACAGTGCTATTTGGAGCTGAAAACGCGTTTTTGCAACTTTTGAATGAAAAACTGTTTTTTGTGGCAAAAATGCACACAAAAGTCAAAGTTCTCATTTGCAGTTGAAGAATGTGTTATATTTTGTCACCTTGTAACTGGAGAAGTCCAAAAAGTGCTGTTTAGAGCTGAAAACTCTACTTTGACACATATGAATGAAAAACTGTTTTTTGTGGCCAAAATGCATTCAAAAGTCAAAGTTCTGATTTGCAGTTGAAGAACGTGTTGTTTCTTGTCATCTAGTAAGTGGAGAAGTCCAAACAGTGCTATTTGGAGCTGAAAACGCTTTTTTGACACTTTTGAATGAAAAACTGTTTTTATGTGGCCAAAATGCATTCAAAAGTCAAAGTACTCATTTGCAGTTGAAGAATGTGTTATATCTTGTCACCTTGTAACTGGAGAAGTCCAAAAAGTGCTGTTTAGAGCTGAAAACTCTACTTTGACACATATGAATGAAAAACTGATTTTTGTGGTCAAAATGCACTCAAAAGTGAAGAAAGTGTTATTTATTGTCACCTTGTAACTTGAAAAGTCCAAACAGTGCTATTTGGAGCTGAAAACGCGTTTTTGACACATATGAATGAAAAACTGTTTTTTGTGGCCAACATGCATTCAAAAGTCAAAGTTCTCATTTGCAGTTGAAGAACGTGTTGTTTCTTGTCACCTTGTAACTGGAGAAGTCCAAAAAGTGCTGTTTTGAGCTGAAAATGCGTTTTTGAAACTTCTGAATGAAAAACTGTTTTTTGTGGCCAAAATGCATTCAAAAGTCAAAGTACTCATTTGCAGTTGAAGAATGTGTTATATCTTGTCACCTTGTAACTGGAGAAGTCCAAAAAGTGCTGTTTATAGCTGAAAACTCTACTTTGACACATATGAATGAAAAACTGTTTTTTGTGGCCAAAATGCATTCAAAAGTCAAAGTTCTCATTTGCAGTTGAAGAACGTGTTGTTTCTTGTCATCTAGTAAGTGGAGAAGTCCAAACAGTGCTATTTGGAGCTGAAAACGCTTTTTTGAAACTTCTGAATGAAAAACTGTTTTTTGTGGCCAAAATGCATTCAAAAGTCAAAGTACTCATTTGCAGTTGAAGAATGTGTTATATCTTGTCACCTTGTAACTGGAGAAGTCCAAAAAGTGCTGTTTATAGCTGAAAACTCTACTTTGACACATATGAATGAAAAACTGTTTTTTGTGGCCAAAATGCATTCAAAAGTCAAAGTTCTCATTTGCAGTTGAAGAACGTGTTGTTTCTTGTCATCTAGTAAGTGGAGAAGTCCAAACAGTGCTATTTGGAGCTGAAAACGCTTTTTTGACACTTTTGAATGAAAAACTGTTTTTTGTGGCAAAAATGCACTCAAAAGTCAAAGTTCTCATTTGCAGTTGAAGAATGTGTTATATCTTGTCACCTTGTAACTGGAGAAGTCCAAAAAGTGCTGTTTAGAGCTGAAAACTCTACTTTGACACATATGAATGAAAAACTGATTTTTGTGGTCAAAATGCACTCAAAAGTGAAGAAAGTGTTATTTATTGTCACCTTGTAACTTGAAAAGTCCAAACAGTGCTATTTGGAGCTGAAAACGCGTTTTTGACACATATGAATAAAAAACTGTTTTTTGTGGCCAAAATGCATTCAAAAGTCAAAGTTCTCATTTGCAGTTGAAGAACGTGTTGTTTCTTGTCATCTAGTAAGTGGAGAAGTCCAAACAGTGCTATTTGGAGCTGAAAACGCTTTTTTGACACTTTTGAATGAAAACTGTTTTTTTGTGGCCAAAATGCACTCAAAAGTCAAAGTTCTCATTTGCAGTTGAAGAATGTGTTATATCTTGTCACCTTGTAACTAGAGAAGTCCAAAACAGTGCTATTTGGAGCTGAAAACGCGTTTTTGCAACTTTTGAATGAAAAACTGTTTTTTTGTGGCCAAAATGCATTCAAAAGTCAAAGTTCTCATTTGCAGTTGAAGAATGTGTTATATTTTGTCACCTTGTAACTGGAGAAGTCCAAAAAGTGCTGTTTAGAGCTGAAAACTCTACTTTGACACATATGAATGAAAAACTGATTTTTGTGGTCAAAATGCACTCAAAAGTGAAGAAAGTGTTATTTATTGTCACCTTGTAACTTGAAAAGTCCAAACAGTGCTATTTGGAGCTGAAAACGCGTTTTTGACACATATGAATAAAAAACTGTTTTTTGTGGCCAAAATGCATTCAAAAGTCAAAGTTCTCATTTGCAGTTGAAGAACGTGTTGTTTCTTGTCATCTAGTAAGTGGAGAAGTCCAAACAGTGCTATTTGGAGCTGAAAACGCTTTTTTGACACTTTTGAATGAAAACTGTTTTTTTGTGGCCAAAATGCACTCAAAAGTCAAAGTTCTCATTTGCAGTTGAAGAATGTGTTATATCTTGTCACCTTGTAACTAGAGAAGTCCAAAACAGTGCTATTTGGAGCTGAAAACGCGTTTTTGCAACTTTTGAATGAAAAACTGTTTTTTTGTGGCCAAAATGCATTCAAAAGTCAAAGTTCTCATTTGCAGTTGAAGAATGTGTTATATTTTGTCACCTTGTAACTGGAGAAGTCCAAAAAGTGCTGTTTAGAGCTGAAAACTCTACTTTGACACATATGAATGAAAAACTGATTTTTGTGGTCAAAATGCACTCAAAAGTGAAGAAAGTGTTATTTATTGTCACCTTGTAACTTGAAAAGTCCAAACAGTGCTATTTGGAGCTGAAAACGCGTTTTTGACACATATGAATGAAAAACTGTTTTTTGTGGCCAACATGCATTCAAAAGTCAAAGTTCTCATTTGCAGTTGAAGAACGTGTTGTTTCTTGTCACCTTGTAACTGGAGAAGTCCAAAAAGTGCTGTTTTGAGCTGAAAATGCGTTTTTGAAACTTCTGAATGAAAAACTGTTTTTTGTGGCCAAAATGCATTCAAAAGTCAAAGTACTCATTTGCAGTTGAAGAATGTGTTATATCTTGTCACCTTGTAACTGGAGAAGTCCAAAAAGTGCTGTTTATAGCTGAAAACTCTACTTTGACACATATGAATGAAAAACTGTTTTTTGTGGCCAAAATGCATTCAAAAGTCAAAGTTCTCATTTGCAGTTGAAGAACGTGTTGTTTCTTGTCATCTAGTAAGTGGAGAAGTCCAAACAGTGCTATTTGGAGCTGAAAACGCTTTTTTGACACTTTTGAATGAAAAACTGTTTTTTGTGGCAAAAATGCACTCAAAAGTCAAAGTTCTCATTTGCAGTTGAAGAATGTGTTATATCTTGTCACCTTGTAACTGGAGAAGTCCAAAAAGTGCTGTTTAGAGCTGAAAACTCTACTTTGACACATATGAATGAAAAACTGATTTTTGTGGTCAAAATGCACTCAAAAGTGAAGAAAGTGTTATTTATTGTCACCTTGTAACTTGAAAAGTCCAAACAGTGCTATTTGGAGCTGAAAACGCGTTTTTGACACATATGAATAAAAAACTGTTTTTTGTGGCCAAAATGCATTCAAAAGTCAAAGTTCTCATTTGCAGTTGAAGAACGTGTTGTTTCTTGTCATCTAGTAAGTGGAGAAGTCCAAACAGTGCTATTTGGAGCTGAAAACGCTTTTTTGACACTTTTGAATGAAAACTGTTTTTTTGTGGCCAAAATGCACTCAAAAGTCAAAGTTCTCATTTGCAGTTGAAGAATGTGTTATATCTTGTCACCTTGTAACTAGAGAAGTCCAAAACAGTGCTATTTGGAGCTGAAAACGCGTTTTTGCAACTTTTGAATGAAAAACTGTTTTTTTGTGGCCAAAATGCATTCAAAAGTCAAAGTTCTCATTTGCAGTTGAAGAATGTGTTATATTTTGTCACCTTGTAACTGGAGAAGTCCAAAAAGTGCTGTTTAGAGCTGAAAACTCTACTTTGACACATATGAATGAAAAACTGATTTTTGTGGTCAAAATGCACTCAAAAGTGAAGAAAGTGTTATTTATTGTCACCTTGTAACTTGAAAAGTCCAAACAGTGCTATTTGGAGCTGAAAACGCGTTTTTGACACATATGAATGAAAAACTGTTTTTTGTGGCCAACATGCATTCAAAAGTCAAAGTTCTCATTTGCAGTTGAAGAACGTGTTGTTTCTTGTCACCTTGTAACTGGAGAAGTCCAAAAAGTGCTGTTTTGAGCTGAAAATGCGTTTTTGAAACTTCTGAATGAAAAACTGTTTTTTGTGGCCAAAATGCATTCAAAAGTCAAAGTACTCATTTGCAGTTGAAGAATGTGTTATATCTTGTCACCTTGTAACTGGAGAAGTCCAAAAAGTGCTGTTTATAGCTGAAAACTCTACTTTGACACATATGAATGAAAAACTGTTTTTTGTGGCCAAAATGCATTCAAAAGTCAAAGTTCTCATTTGCAGTTGAAGAACGTGTTGTTTCTTGTCATCTAGTAAGTGGAGAAGTCCAAACAGTGCTATTTGGAGCTGAAAACGCTTTTTTGACACTTTTGAATGAAAAACTGTTTTTTGTGGCAAAAATGCACTCAAAAGTCAAAGTTCTCATTTGCAGTTGAAGAATGTGTTATATCTTGTCACCTTGTAACTGGAGAAGTCCAAAAAGTGCTGTTTAGAGCTGAAAACTCTACTTTGACACATATGAATGAAAAACTGATTTTTGTGGTCAAAATGCACTCAAAAGTGAAGAAAGTGTTATTTATTGTCACCTTGTAACTTGAAAAGTCCAAACAGTGCTATTTGGAGCTGAAAACGCGTTTTTGACACATATGAATAAAAAACTGTTTTTTGTGGCCAAAATGCATTCAAAAGTCAAAGTTCTCATTTGCAGTTGAAGAACGTGTTGTTTCTTGTCATCTAGTAAGTGGAGAAGTCCAAACAGTGCTATTTGGAGCTGAAAACACTTTTTTGACACTTTTGAATGAAAACTGTTTTTTTGTGGCCAAAATGCACTCAAAAGTCAAAGTTCTCATTTGCAGTTGAAGAATGTGTTATATCTTGTCACCTTGTAACTAGAGAAGTCCAAAACAGTGCTATTTGGAGCTGAAAACGCGTTTTTGCAACTTTTGAATGAAAAACTGTTTTTTGTGGCAAAAATGCACTCAAAAGTCAAAGTTCTCATTTGCAGTTGAAGAATGTGTTATATTTTGTCACCTTGTAACTGGAGAAGTCCAAAAAGTGCTGTTTAGAGCTGAAAACTCTACTTTGACACATATGAATGAAAAACTGTTTTTTGTGGCCAAAATGCATTCAAAAGTCAAAGTTCTCATTTGCAGTTGAAGAATGTGTTATATCTTGTCACCTTGTAACTGGAGAAGTCCAAAAAGTGCTGTTTAGAGCTGAAAACTCTACTTTGACACATATGAATGAAAAACTGATTTTTGTGGTCAAAATGCACTCAAAAGTGAAGAAAGTGTTATTTATTGTCACCTTGTAACTTGAAAAGTCCAAACAGTGCTATTTGGAGCTGAAAACGCGTTTTTGACACATATGAATGAAAAACTGTTTTTTGTGGCCAACATGCATTCAAAAGTCAAAGTACTCATTTGCAGTTGAAGAATGTGTTATATCTTGTCACCTTGTAACTGGAGATGTCCAAAAGGGGCTGTTTAGAGCTGAAAACTATACTTTGACACATATGAATGAAAAACTGATTTTTGTGGTCAAAATGCACTCAA
The DNA here is from genome assembly GCF_053564925.1 of Oryzias latipes. Lineage (NCBI taxonomy): Eukaryota > Metazoa > Chordata > Actinopteri > Beloniformes > Adrianichthyidae > Oryzias > Oryzias latipes. The sequence continues at coordinate 10,189,280 of NC_136244.1, forward strand.
AAGTTAAGAAAGTGTTATTTATTGTCACCTTGTAACTTGAAAAGTCCAAACAGTGCTATTTGGAGCTGAAAACGCGTTTTTGACACATATGAATGAAAAACTGTTTTTTGTGGCCAACATGCATTTAAAAGTCAAAAATTTTAATTGGCAGTTGAAGAACGTGTTGTTTCTTGTCATCTAGTAAGTGGAGAAGTCCAAACAGTGCTATTTGGAGCTGAAAACGCTTTTTTGACACTTTTGAATGAAAACTGTTTTTTTGTGGCCAAAATGCACTCAAAAGTCAAAGTTCTCATTTGCAGTTGAAGAACGTGTTGTTTCTTGTCATCTAGTAAGTGGAGAAGTCCAAACAGTGCTATTTGGAGCTGAAAACGCTTTTTTGACACTTTTGAATGAAAAACTGTTTTTTGTGGCAAAAATGCACTCAAAAGTCAAAGTTCTCATTTGCAGTTGAAGAATGTGTTATATCTTGTCACCTTGTAACTGGAGAAGTCCAAAAAGTGCTGTTTAGAGCTGAAAACTCTACTTTGACACATATGAATGAAAAACTGATTTTTGTGGTCAAAATGCACTCAAAAGTGAAGAAAGTGTTATTTATTGTCACCTTGTAACTTGAAAAGTCCAAACAGTGCTATTTGGAGCTGAAAACGCGTTTTTGACACATATGAATAAAAAACTGTTTTTTGTGGCCAAAATGCATTCAAAAGTCAAAGTTCTCATTTGCAGTTGAAGAACGTGTTGTTTCTTGTCATCTAGTAAGTGGAGAAGTCCAAACAGTGCTATTTGGAGCTGAAAACGCTTTTTTGACACTTTTGAATGAAAACTGTTTTTTTGTGGCCAAAATGCACTCAAAAGTCAAAGTTCTCATTTGCAGTTGAAGAATGTGTTATATCTTGTCACCTTGTAACTAGAGAAGTCCAAAACAGTGCTATTTGGAGCTGAAAACGCGTTTTTGCAACTTTTGAATGAAAAACTGTTTTTTGTGGCAAAAATGCACTCAAAAGTCAAAGTTCTCATTTGCAGTTGAAGAATGTGTTATATTTTGTCACCTTGTAACTGGAGAAGTCCAAAAAGTGCTGTTTAGAGCTGAAAACTCTACTTTGACACATATGAATGAAAAACTGTTTTTTGTGGCCAAAATGCATTCAAAAGTCAAAGTTCTCATTTGCAGTTGAAGAACGTGTTGTTTCTTGTCACATTGTAAGTCCAAACAGTGCTGATTAGAGCTGAAAAAGCTTTTTTGACACTTGAATAAATAACTGATTTATATGTACAAAATGCACTCTAAAGTGAAGAAAGTGTTATTTGTTGTCACCATATAAGTGGAGAAGTCCAAACAGTGCTGTTTAGAGCTGAAAACGCGTTTTTGCAACTTTTGAATGAAAAACTGTTTTTTGTGGCACAAATGCACTCAAAAGTCAAAGTTCTCATTTGCAGTTGAAGAATGTGTTATATCTTGTCACTTTGTAACTAGAGAAGTCCAAAACAGTGCTATTTGGAGCTGAAAACGCGTTTTTGCAACTTTTGAATGAAAAACTGTTTTTTGTGGCAAAAATGCACTCAAAAGTCAAAGTTCTCATTTGCAGTTGAAGAATGTGTTATATCTTTTCACCTTGTAACTGGAGAAGTCCAAAAAGTGCTGTTTAGAGCTGAAAACTCTACTTTGACACATATGAATGAAAAACTGTTTTTTGTGGCCAAAATACATTCAAAAGTCAAAGTTCTCATTTGCAGTTGAAGAACGTGTTGTTTCTTGTCATCTAGTAAGTGGAGAAGTCCAAACAGTGCTATTTGGAGCTGAAAACGCTTTTTTGAAACTTCTGAATGAAAAACTGTTTTTTGTGGCAAAAATGCACTCAAAAGTCAAAGTTCTCATTTGCAGTTGAAGAATGTGTTATATCTTGTCACCTTGTAACTGGAGAAGTCCAAAAAGTGCTGTTTAGAGCTGAAAACTTTACTTTGACACATATGAATGAAAAACTGATTTTTGTGGTCAAAATGCACTCAAAAGTGAAGAAAGTGTTATTTATTGTCACCTTGTAACTTGAAAAGTCCAAACAGTGCTATTTGGAGCTGAAAACGCGTTTTTGACACATATGAATAAAAAACTGTTTTTTGTGGCCAAAATGCATTCAAAAGTCAAAGTTCTCATTTGCAGTTGAAGAACGTGTTGTTTCTTGTCATCTAGTAAGTGGAGAAGTCCAAACAGTGCTATTTGGAGCTGAAAACGCTTTTTTGACACTTTTGAATGAAAACTGTTTTTTTGTGGCCAAAATGCACTCAAAAGTCAAAGTTCTCATTTGCAGTTGAAGAATGTGTTATATCTTGTCACCTTGTAACTAGAGAAGTCCAAAACAGTGCTATTTGGAGCTGAAAACGCGTTTTTGCAACTTTTGAATGAAAAACTGTTTTTTGTGGCAAAAATGCACACAAAAGTCAAAGTTCTCATTTGCAGTTGAAGAATGTGTTATATTTTGTCACCTTGTAACTGGAGAAGTCCAAAAAGTGCTGTTTAGAGCTGAAAACTCTACTTTGACACATATGAATGAAAAACTGTTTTTTGTGGCCAAAATGCATTCAAAAGTCAAAGTTCTGATTTGCAGTTGAAGAACGTGTTGTTTCTTGTCATCTAGTAAGTGGAGAAGTCCAAACAGTGCTATTTGGAGCTGAAAACGCTTTTTTGACACTTTTGAATGAAAACTGTTTTTATGTGGCCAAAATGCATTCAAAAGTCAAAGTACTCATTTGCAGTTAAAGAAGCCGAAAACCTTTTTTTGGCAGTTATGAATGAAAGACTGATTTTTGTGGTCAAAATGCACTAAAAGTGAAGAAAGTGTTATTTTTTGTCACTTTGTAACTGGAGAAGTCTAAACAGTGCTATTTGGAGATGAAAATGCGTTTTTGACACATATGAATGAAAAACTGTTTTTTGTGGCCAAAATGCATTCAAAAGTCAAAGTTCTCATTTTGCAGTTGAAGAACGTGTTGTTTCTTGTCACTTTGTTACTGGAGAAGTCCAAACAGTGCTGTTTAGAGCTGAAAATGCGTTTTTGACACATATGAATGAAAAACTGTTTTTTGTGGCCAAAATGCATTCAAAAGTCAAAGTTCTCATTTGCAGTTGAAGAACGTGTTGTTTCTTGTCATCTTGATACTGGAGAAGTCCAAACAGTGCTATTTGGAGCTGAAAACGCTTTTTGGACACTTTTGAATGAAAAACTGTTTTTTGTGGCCAAAATGCACTCAAAAGTCAAAGTTCTCCTTTGCAGTTGAAGAACGTGTTGTTTCTTGTCATCTTGTTACTGGAGAAGTCCAAACAGTGCTGTTTTGAGCTGAAAATGCGTTTTTGAAACTTCTGAATGAAAAACTGTTTTTTGTGGCCAAAATGCATTCAAAAGTCAAAGTATTCATTTGCAGTTGAAGAATGTGTTATATCTTGTCACCTTGTAATTGGAGAAGTCCAAAAAGTGCTGTTTAGAGCTGAAAACTCTACTTTGACACATATGAATGAAAAACTGTTTTTTGTGGCCAAAATTCATTCAAAAGTCAAAGTTCTCATTTGCAGTTGAAGAACGTGTTGTTTCTTGTCACCTTGTAACTGGAGAAGTCCAAAAAGTGCTGTTTTGAGCTGAAAATGCGTTTTTGAAACTTCTGAATGAAAAACTGTTTTTTGTGGCCAAAATGCATTCAAAAGTCAAAGTACTCATTTGCAGTTGAAGAATGTGTTATATCTTGTCACCTTGTAACTGGAGAAGTCCAAAAAGTGCTGTTTAGAGCTGAAAACTATACTTTGACACATATGAATGAAAAACTGATTTTTGTGGTCAAAATGCACTCAAAAGTTAAGAAAGTGTTATTTATTGTCACCTTGTAACTTGAAAAGTCCAAACAGTGCTATTTGGAGCTGAAAACGCGTTTTTGACACATATGAATGAAAAACTGTTTTTGTGGCCAAAATGCACTCAAAAGTCAAAGTTCTCATTTGCAGTTGAAGAATGTGTTATATCTTGTCACCTTGTAACTAGAGAAGTCCAAAACAGTGCTATTTGGAGCTGAAAACGCTTTTTTGACACTTTTGAATGAAAACTGTTTTTTTGTGGCCAAAATGCACTCAAAAGTCAAAGTTCTCATTTGCAGTTGAAGAATGTGTTATATTTTGTCACCTTGTAACTAGAGAAGTCCAAAACAGTGCTATTTGGAGCTGAAAACGCGTTTTTGCAACTTTTGAATGAAAAACTGTTTTTTGTGGCAAAAATGCACTCAAAAGTCAAAGTTCTCATTTGCAGTTGAAGAATGTGTTATATCTTGTCACCTTGTAACTGGAGAAGTCCAAAAAGTGCTGTTTAGAGCTGAAAACTCTACTTTGACACATATGAATGAAAAACTGTTTTTTGTGGCCAAAATGCATTCAAAAGTCAAAGTTCTCATTTGCAGTTGAAGAACGTGTTGTTTCTTGTCACCTTGTAACTGGAGAAGTCCAAACAGTGCTATTTGGAGCTGAAAACGCTTTTTTGACACTTTTGAATGAAAAACTGTTTTTTGTGGCAAAAATGCACTCAAAAGTCAAAGTTCTCATTTGCAGTTGAAGAATGTGTTATATCTTGTCACCTTGTAACTGGAGAAGTCCAAAAAGTGCTGTTTAGAGCTGAAAACTCTACTTTGACACATATGAATGAAAAACTGTTTTTTGTGGCCAAAATGCATTCAAAAGTCAAAGTTCTCATTTGCAGTTGAAGAATGTGTTGTTTCTTGTCACCTTGTAACTGGAGAAGTCCAAAAAGTGCTGTTTTGAGCTGAAAATGCGTTTTTGAAACTTCTGAATGAAAAACTGTTTTTTGTGGCCAAAATGCATTCAAAAGTCAAAGTACTCATTTGCAGTTGAAGAATGTGTTATATCTTGTCACCTTGTAACTGGAGAAGTCCAAAAAGTGCTGTTTAGAGCTGAAAACTCTACTTTGACACATATGAATGAAAAACTGATTTTTGTGGTCAAAATGCACTCAAAAGTTAAGAAAGTGTTATTTATTGTCACCTTGTAACTTGAAAAGTCCAAACAGTGCTATTTGGAGCTGAAAACGCGTTTTTGACACATATGAATGAAAAGCTGTTTTTTGTGGCCAAAATGCATTCAAAAGTCAAAGTTCTCATTTGCAGTTGAAGAACGTGTTGTTTCTTGTCATCTAGTAAGTGGAGAAGTCCAAACAGAGCTATTTGGAGCTGAAAACGCTTTTTTGACACTTTTGAATGAAAACTGTTTTTTTGTGGCCAAAATGCACTCAAAAGTCAAAGTTCTCATTTGCAGTTGAAGAATGTGTTATATCTTGTCACCTTGTAACTAGAGAAGTCCAAAACAGTGCTATTTGGAGCTGAAAACGCGTTTTTGCAACTTTTGAATGAAAAACTGTTTTTTGTGGCAAAAATGCACTCAAAAGTCAAAGTTCTCATTTGCAGTTGAAGAATGTGTTATATCTTGTCACCTTGTAACTGGAGAAGTCCAAAAAGTGCTGTTTATAGCTGAAAACTCTACTTTGACACATATGAATGAAAAACTGTTTTTTGTGGCCAAAATGCATTCAAAAGTCAAAGTTCTCATTTGCAGTTGAAGAACGTGTTGTTTCTTGTCATCTAGTAAGTGGAGAAGTCCAAACAGTGCTATTTGGAGCTGAAAACGCTTTTTTGACACTTTTGAATGAAAAACTGTTTTTTGTGGCAAAAATGCACTCAAAAGTCAAAGTTCTCATTTGCAGTTGAAGAATGTGTTATATCTTGTCACCTTGTAACTGGAGAAGTCCAAAAAGTGCTGTTTAGAGCTGAAAACTCTACTTTGACACATATGAATGAAAAACTGATTTTTGTGGTCAAAATGCACTCAAAAGTGAAGAAAGTGTTATTTATTGTCACCTTGTAACTTGAAAAGTCCAAACAGTGCTATTTGGAGCTGAAAACGCGTTTTTGACACATGTGAATGAAAAACTGTTTTTTGTGGCCAAAATGCACTCAAAAGTCAAAGTTCTCATTTGCAGTTGAAGAATGTGTAATATCTTGTCACCTTGTAACTAGAGAAGTCCAAAACAGTGCTATTTGGAGCTGAAAACGCTTTTTTGACACTTTTGAATGAAAACTGTTTTTTTGTGGCCAAAATGCACTCAAAAGTCAAAGTTCTCATTTGCAGTTGAAGAATGTGTTATATCTTGTCACCTTGTAACTAGAGAAGTCCAAAACAGTGCTATTTGGAGCTGAAAACGCGTTTTTGCAACTTTTCAATGAAAAACTGTTTTTTGTGGCAAAAATGCACTCAAAAGTCAAAGTTCTCATTTGCAGTTGAAGAATGTGTTATATCTTGTCACCTTGTAACTGGAGAATTCCAAAAAGTGCTGTTTAGAGCTGAAAACTCTACTTTGACACATATGAATAAAAAACTGTTTTTTGTGGCCAAAATGCATTCAAAAGTCAAAGTTCTCATTTGCAGTTGAAGAACGTGTTGTTTCTTGTCACCTTGTAACTGGAGAAGTCCAAACAGTGCTATTTGGAGCTGAAAACGCTTTTTTGACACTTTTGAATGAAAAACTGTTTTTTGTGGCAAAAATGCACTCAAAAGTCAAAGTTCTCATTTGCAGTTGAAGAATGTGTTATATCTTGTCACCTTGTAACTGGAGAAGTCCAAAAAGTGCTGTTTAGAGCTGAAAACTCTACTTTGACACATATGAATGAAAAACTGTTTTTTGTGGCCAAAATGCATTCAAAAGTCAAAGTTCTCATTTGCAGTTGAAGAATGTGTTGTTTCTTGTCACCTTGTAACTGGAGAAGTCCAAAAAGTGCTGTTTTGAGCTGAAAATGCGTTTTAGAAACTTCTGAATGAAAAACTGTTTTTTGTGGCCAAAATGCATTCAAAAGTCAAAGTACTCATTTGCAGTTGAAGAATGTGTTATATCTTGTCACCTTGTAACTGGAGAAGTCCAAAAAGTGCTGTTTAGAGCTGAAAACTATACTTTGACACATATGAATGAAAAACTGATTTTTGTGGTCAAAATGCACTCAAAAGTTAAGAAAGTGTTATTTATTGTCACCTTGTAACTTGAAAAGTCCAAACAGTGCTATTTGGAGCTGAAAACGCGTTTTTGACACATATGAATGAAAAGCTGTTTTTTGTGGCCAAAATGCATTCAAAAGTCAAAGTACTCATTTGCAGTTGAAGAACGTGTTATATCTTGTCACCTTGTAACTAGAGAAGTCCAAAACAGTGCTATTTGGAGCTGAAAACGCGTTTTTGCAACTTTTGAATGAAAAACTGTTTTTTGTGGCAAAAATGCACTCAAAAGTCAAAGTTCTCATTTGCAGTTGAAGAATGTGTTATATTTTGTCACCTTGTAACTGGAGAAGTCCAAAAAGTGCTGTTTAGAGCTGAAAACTCTACTTTGACACATATGAATGAAAAACTGATTTTTGTGGTCAAAATGCACTCAAAAGTTAAGAAAGTGTTATTTATTGTCACCTTGTAACTTGAAAAGTCCAAACAGTGCTATTTGGAGCTGAAAACGCGTTTTTGACACATATGAATGAAAAGCTGTTTTTTGTGGCCAAAATGCATTCAAAAGTCAAAGTACTCATTTGCAGTTGAAGAACGTGTTATATCTTGTCACCTTGTAACTAGAGAAGTCCAAAACAGTGCTATTTGGAGCTGAAAACGCGTTTTTGCAACTTTTGAATGAAAAACTGTTTTTTGTGGCAAAAATGCACTCAAAAGTCAAAGTTCTCATTTGCAGTTGAAGAATGTGTTATATTTTGTCACCTTGTAACTGGAGAAGTCCAAAAAGTGCTGTTTAGAGCTGAAAACTCTACTTTGACACATATGAATGAAAAACTGTTTTTTGTGGCCAAAATGCATTCAAAAGTCAAAGTTCTCATTTGCAGTTGAAGAACGTGTTGTTTCTTGTCATCTAGTAAGTGGAGAAGTCCAAACAGTCCTATTTGGAGCTGAAAACGCTTTTTTGACACTTTTGAATGAAAACTGTTTTTTTGTGGCCAAAATGCATTCAAAAGTCAAAGTACTCATTTGCAGTTGAAGAATGTGTTATATCTTGTCACCTTGTAACTGGAGAAGTCCAAAAAGTGCTGTTTAGAGCTGAAAACTCTACTTTGACACATGAATGAAAAACTGATTTTTGTGGTCAAAATGCACTCAAAAGTGAAGAAAGTGTTATTTATTGTCACCTTGTAACTTGAAAAGTCCAAACAGTGCTATTTGGAGCTGAAAACGCGTTTTTGACACATATGAATGAAAAACTGTTTTTTGTGGCCAACATGCATTCAAAAGTCAAAGTTCTCATTTGCAGTTGAAGAACGTGTTGTTTCTTGTCACCTTGTAACTGGAGAAGTCCAAAAAGTGCTGTTTTGAGCTGAAAATGCGTTTTTGAAACTTCTGAATGAAAAACTGTTTTTTGTGGCCAAAATGCATTCAAAAGTCAAAGTACTCATTTGCAGTTGAAGAATGTGTTATATCTTGTCACCTTGTAACTGGAGAAGTCCAAAAGGGGCTGTTTAGAGCTGAAAACTATACTTTGACACATATGAATGAAAAACTGATTTTTGTGGTCAAAATGCACTCAAAAGTTAAGAAAGTGTTATTTATTGTCACCTTGTAACTTGAAAAGTCCAAACAGTGCTATTTGGAGCTGAAAACGCGTTTTTGACACATATGAATAAAAAACTGTTTTTTGTGGCCAAAATGCATTCAAAAGTCAAAGTTCTCATTTGCAGTTGAAGAACGTGTTGGTTCTTGTCATCTAGTAAGTGGAGAAGTCCAAACAGTGCTATTTGGAGCTGAAAACGCTTTTTTGACACTTTTGAATGAAAACTGTTTTTTTGTGGCCAAAATGCACTCAAAAGTCAAAGTTCTCATTTGCAGTTGAAGAATGTGTTATATCTTGTCACCTTGTAACTAGAGAAGTCCAAAACAGTGCTATTTGGAGCTGAAAACGTGTTTTTGCAACTTTTGAATGAAAAACTGTTTTTTGTGGCAAAAATGCACTCAAAAGTCAAAGTTCTCATTTGCAGTTGAAGAATGTGTTATATTTTGTCACCTTGTAACTGGAGAAGTCCAAAAAGTGCTGTTTAGAGCTGAAAACTCTACTTTGACACATATGAATGAAAAACTGTTTTTTGTGGCCAAAATGCATTCAAAAGTCAAAGTTCTCATTTGCAGTTGAAGAACGTGTTGTTTCTTGTCATCTAGTAAGTGGAGAAGTCCAAACAGTGCTATTTGGAGCTGAAAACGCTTTTTTGACACTTTTGAATGAAAACTGTTTTTTTGTGGCCAAAATGCATTCAAAAGTCAAAGTACTCATTTGCAGTTGAAGAATGTGTTATATCTTGTCACCTTGTAACTGGAGAAGTCCAAAAAGTGCTGTTTAGAGCTGAAAACTCTACTTTGACACATATGAATGAAAGACTGATTTTTGTGGTCAAAATGCACTCAAAAGTGAAGAAAGTGTTATTTATTGTCACCTTGTAACTTGAAAAGTCCAAACAGTGCTATTTGGAGCTGAAAACGCGTTTTTGACACATATGAATGAAAAATTGTTTTTTGTGGCCAACATGCATTCAAAAGTCAAAGTTCTCATTTGCAGTTGAAGAACGTGTTGTTTCTTGTCACCTTGTAACTGGAGAAGTCCAAAAAGTGCTGTTTTGAGCTGAAAATGCGTTTTTGAAACTTCTGAATGAAAAACTGTTTTTTGTGGCCAAAATGCATTCAAAAGTCAAAGTACTCATTTGTAGTTGAAGAATGTGTTATATCTTGTCACCTTGTAACTGGAGAAGTCCAAAAAGTGCTGTTTAGAGCTGAAAACTATACTTTGACACATATGAATGAAAAACTGATTTTTGTGGTCAAAATGCACTCAAAAGTTAAGAAAGTGTTATTTATTGTCACCTTGTAACTTGAAAAGTCCAAACAGTGCTATTTGGAGCTGAAAACGCGTTTTTGACACATATGAATGAAAAACTGTTTTTTGTGGCCAAAATGCATTCAAAAGTCAAAGTTCTCATTTGCAGTTGAAGAACGTGTTGTTTCTTGTCATCTAGTAAGTGGAGAAGTCCAAACAGAGCTATTTGGAGCTGAAAACGCTTTTTTGACACTTTTGAATGAAAACTGTTTTTTTGTGGCCAAAATGCACTCAAAAGTCAAAGTTCTCATTTGCAGTTGAAGAATGTGTTATATCTTGTCACCTTGTAACTAGAGAAGTCCAAAACAGTGCTATTTGGAGCTGAAAACGCGTTTTTGCAACTTTTGAATGAAAAACTGTTTTTTGTGGCAAAAATGCACTCAAAAGTCAAAGTTCTCATTTGCAGTTGAAGAATGTGTTATATCTTGTCACCTTGTAACTGGAGAAGTCCAAAAAGTGCTGTTTAGAGCTGAAAACTCTACTTTGACACATATGAATGAAAAACTGTTTTTTGTGGCCAAAATGCATTCAAAAGTCAAAGTTCTCATTTGCAGTTGAAGAACGTGTTGTTTTTTGTCATCTAGTAAGTGGAGAAGTCCAAACAGTGCTATTTGGAGCTGAAAACGCTTTTTTGACACTTTTGAATGAAAAACTGTTTTTTGTGGCAAAAATGCACTCAAAAGTCAAAGTTCTCATTTGCAGTTGAAGAATGTGTTATATCTTGTCACCTTGTAACTGGAGAAGTCCAAAAAGTGCTGTTTAGAGCTGAAAACTCTACTTTGACACATATGAATGAAAAACTGATTTTTGTGGTCAAAATGCACTCAAAAGTGAAGAAAGTGTTATTTATTGTCACCTTGTAACTTGAAAAGTCCAAACAGTGCTATTTGGAGCTGAAAACGCGTTTTTGACACATATGAATAAAAAACTGTTTTTTGTGGCCAAAATGCATTCAAAAGTCAAAGTTCTCATTTGCAGTTGAAGAACGTGTTGTTTCTTGTCATCTAGTAAGTGGAGAAGTCCAAACAGTGCTATTTGGAGCTGAAAACGCTTTTTTGACACTTTTGAATGAAAACTGTTTTTTTGTGGCCAAAATGCACTCAAAAGTCAAAGTTCTCATTTGCAGTTGAAGAATGTGTTATATCTTGTCACCTTGTAACTAGAGAAGTCCAAAACAGTGCTATTTGGAGCTGAAAACGCGTTTTTGCAACTTTTGAATGAAAAACTGTTTTTTGTGGCAAAAATGCACTCAAAAGTCAAAGTTCTCATTTGCAGTTGAAGAATGTGTTATATTTTGTCACCTTGTAACTGGAGAAGTCCAAAAAGTGCTGTTTAGAGCTGAAAACTCTACTTTGACACATATGAATGAAAAACTGTTTTTTGTGGCCAAAATGCATTCAAAAGTCAAAGTTCTCATTTGCAGTTGAAGAACGTGTTGTTTCTTGTCATCTAGTAAGTGGAGAAGTCCAAACAGTGCTATTTGGAGCTGAAAACGCTTTTTTGACACTTTTGAATGAAAACTGTTTTTTTGTGGCCAAAATGCATTCAAAAGTCAAAGTACTCATTTGCAGTTGAAGAATGTGTTATATCTTGTCACCTTGTAACTGGAGAAGTCCAAAAAGTGCTGTTTAGAGCTGAAAACTCTACTTTGACACATATGAATGAAAAACTGATTTTTGTGGTCAAAATGCACTCAAAAGTGAAGAAAGTGTTATTTATTGTCACCTTGTAACTTGAAAAGTCCAAACAGTGCTATTTGGAGCTGAAAACGCGTTTTTGACACATATGAATGAAAAACTGTTTTTTGTGGCCAACATGCATTCAAAAGTCAAAGTTCTCATTTGCAGTTGAAGAACGTGTTGTTTCTTGTCATCTAGTAAGTGGAGAAGTCCAAACAGTGCTATTTGGAGCCGAAAACCTTTTTTTGGCAGTTATGAATGAAAGACTGATTTTTGTGGTCAAAATGCACTAAAAGTGAAGAAAGTGTTATTTTTTGTCACTTTGTAACTGGAGAAGTCTAAACAGTGCTATTTGGAGATGAAAATGCGTTTTTGACACAAATGAATGAAAAACTGTTTTTTTGTGGCCAAAATGCATTCAAAAGTCAAAGTTCTCATTTGCAGTTGAAGAACGTGTTGTTTCTTGTCATCTATTAAGTGGAGAAGTCCAAACAGTGCTATTTGGAGCTGAAAACGCTTTTTTGACACTTTTGAATGAAAAACTGTTTTTTGTGGCCAAAATGCACTCAAAAGTCAAAGTTCTCCTTTGCAGTTGAAGAACGTGTTGTTTCTTGTCATCTTGTTACTGGAGAAGTCCAAACAGTGCTGTTTTGAGCTGAAAATGCGTTTTTGAAACTTCTGAATGAAAAACTGTTTTTTGTGGCCAAAATGCATTCAAAAGTCAAAGTACTCATTTGCAGTTGAAGAATGTGTTATATCTTGTCACCTTGTAACTGGAGAAGTCCAAAAAGTGCTGTTTAGAGCTGAAAACTCTACTTTGACACATATGAATGAAAAACTGTTTTTTGTGGCCAAAATGCATTCAAAAGTCAAAGTTCTCAGTTGCAGTTGAAGAACGTGTTGTTTCTTGTCACCTTGTAACTGGAGAAGTCCAAAAAGTGCTGTTTTGAGCTGAAAATGTGTTTTTGAAACTTCTGAATGAAAAACTGTTTTTTGTGGCCAAAATGCATTCAAAAGTCAAAGTACTCATTTGAAGTTGAAGAATGTGTTATATCTTGTCACCTTGTAACTGGAGAAGTCCAAAAAGTGCTGTTTAGAGCTGAAAACTATACTTTGACACATATGAATGAAAAACTGATTTTTGTGGTCAAAATGCACTCAAAAGTTAAGAAAGTGTTATTTATTGTCACCTTGTAACTTGAAAAGTCCAAACAGTGCTATTTGGAGCTGAAAACGCGTTTTTGACACATATGAATGAAAAACTGTTTTTTGTGGCCAACATGCATTCAAAAGTCAAAGTTCTCATTTGCAGTTGAAGAACGTGTTGTTTCTTGTCATCTAGTAAGTGGAGAAGTCCAAACAGTGCTATTTGGAGCTGAAAACGCTTTTTTGACACTTTTGAATGAAAACTGTTTTTTGTGGCCAAAATGCACTCAAAAGTCAAAGTTTTCCTTTGCAGTTGAAGAATGTGTTATATCTTGTCACCTTGTAACTAGAGAAGTCCAAAACAGTGCTATTTGGAGCTGAAAACGCGTTTTTGCAACTTTTGAATGAAAAACTGTTTTTTGTGGCAAAAATGCACTCAAAAGTCAAAGTTCTCATTTGCAGTTGAAGAATGTGTTATATTTTGTCACCTTGTAACTGGAGAAGTCCAAAAAGTGCTGTTTAGAGCTGAAAACTCTACTTTGACACATATGAATGAAAAACTGTTTTTTGTGGCCAAAATGCATTCAAAAGTCAAAGTTCTCATTTGCAGTTGAAGAACGTGTTGTTTCTTGTCATCTAGTAAGTGGAGAAGTCCAAACAGTGCTATTTGGAGCTGAAAACGCTTTTTTGACACTTTTGAATGAAAAACTGTTTTTTGTGGCAAAAATGCACTCAAAAGTCAAAGTTCTCCTTTGCAGTTGAAGAACGTGTTGTTTCTTGTCATCTAGTAAGTGGAGAAGTCCAAACAGTGCTATTTGGAGCCGAAAACGCTTTTTTGGCAGTTATGAATGAAAGACTGATTTTTGTTGTCAAAATGCACTAAAAGTGAAGAAAGTGTTTTTTTTTGTCACTTTGTAACTGGAGAAGTCCAAAAAGTGCTGTTTAGAGCTGAAAACTCTACTTTGACACATATGAATGAAAAACTGATTTTTGTGGTCAAAATGGACTCAGAAGTGAAGAAAGTGTTATTTATTGTCACCTTGTAAATTGAAAAGTCCAAACAGTGCTATTTGGAGCTGAAAACGCGTTTTTGACACGTATGAATAAAAAACTGTTTTTTGTGGCCAAAATGCATTCAAAAGTCAAAGTTCTCATTTGCAGTTGAAGAACGTGTTGTTTCTTGTCATCTAGTAAGTGGAGAAGTCCAAACAGTGCTATTTGGAGCTGAAAACGCTTTTTTGACACTTTTGAATGAAAACTGTTTTTTTGTGGCCAAAATGCACTCAAAAGTCAAAGTTCTCATTTGCAGTTGAAGAATGTGTTATATCTCGTCACTTTGTAACTAGAGAAGTCCAAAACACTGCTATTTGGAGCTGAAAACGCGTTTTTGCAACTTTTGAATGAAAAACTGTTCTTTGTGGCAAAAATGCACTCAAAAGTCAAAGTTCTCATTTGCAGTTGAAGAATGTGTTGTTTCTTGTCATCTAGTAAGTGGAGAAGTCCAAACAGTGCTATTTGGAGCCGAAAACCTTTTTTTGGCAGTTATGAATGAAAGACTGATTTTTGTTGTCAAAATGCACTAAAAGTGAAGAAAGTCTTTTTTTTTGTCACTTTGTAACTGGAGAAGTCTAAACAGTGCTATTTGGAGATGAAAATGCGTTTTTGACACATATGAATGAAAAACTGTTTTTTGTGGCCAAAATGCATTCAAAAGTCAAAGTTCTCATTTGCAGTTGAAGAACGTGTTGTTTCTTGTCATCTAGTAAGTGGAGAAGTCCAAACAGTGCTATTTGGAGCTGAAAACGCTTTTTTGACACTTTTGAATGAAAACTGTTTTTTTGTGGCCAAAATGCATTCAAAAGTCAAAGTACTCATTTGCAGTTGAAGAATGTGTTATATCTTGTCACCTTGTAACTGGAGAAGTCCAAAAAGTGCTGTTTAGAGCTGAAAACTCTACTTTGACACATATGAATGAAAAACTGATTTTTGTGGTCAAAATGCACTCAAAAGTGAAGAAAGTGTTATTTATTGTCACCTTGTAACTTGAAAAGTCCAAACAGTGCTATTTGGAGCTGAAAACGCGTTTTTGACACATATGAATGAAAAACTGTTTTTTGTGGCCAACATGCATTCAAAAGTCAAAGTTCTCATTTGCAGTTGAAGAACGTGTTGTTTCTTGTCACCTTGTTACTGGAGAAGTCCAAAAAGTGCTGTTTAGAGCTGAAAACTCTACTTTGACACATATGAATGAAAAACTGATTTTTGTGGTCAAAATGCACTCAAAAGTGAAGAAAGTGTTATTTATTGTCACTTTGTAACTTGAAAAGTCCAAACAGTGCTATTTGGAGCTGAAAACGCTTTTTTGACACTTTTGAATGAAAAACTGATTTTTGTGGTCAAAATGCACTCAAAAGTGAAGAAAGTGTTATTTATTGTCACCTTGTAACTTGAAAAGTCCAAACAGTGCTATTTGGAGCTGAAAACGCGTTTTTGACACATATGAATGAAAAACTGTTTTTTGTGGCCAACATGCATTCAAAAGTCAAAGTTCTCATTTGCAGTTGAAGAACGTGTTGTTTCTTGTCATCTAGTAAGTGGAGAAGTCCAAACAGTGCTATTTGGAGCCGAAAACCTTTTTTTGGCAGTTATGAATGAAAGACTGATTTTTGTGGTCAAAATGCACTAAAAGTGAAGAAAGTGTTATTTATTGTCACCTTGTAACTTGAAAAGTCTAAACAGTGCTATTTGGAGATGAAAATGCGTTTTTGACACAAATGAATGAAAAACTGTTTTTTTGTGGCCAAAATGCATTCAAAAGTCAAAGTTCTCATTTGCAGTTGAAGAACGTGTTGTTTCTTGTCATCTATTAAGTGGAGAAGTCCAAACAGTGCTATTTGGAGCTGAAAACGCTTTTTTGACACTTTTGAATGAAAAACTGTTTTTTGTGGCCAAAATGCACTCAAAAGTCAAAGTTCTCCTTTGCAGTTGAAGAACGTGTTGTTTCTTGTCATCTTGTTACTGGAGAAGTCCAAACAGTGCTGTTTTGAGCTGAAAATGCGTTTTTGAAACTTCTGAATGAAAAACTGTTTTTTGTGGCCAAAATGCATTCAAAAGTCAAAGTACTCATTTGCAGTTGAAGAATGTGTTATATCTTGTCACCTTGTAACTGGAGAAGTCCAAAAAGTGCTGTTTAGAGCTGAAAACTCTACTTTGACACATATGAATGAAAAACTGTTTTTTGTGGCCAAAATGCATTCAAAAGTCAAAGTTCTCAGTTGCAGTTGAAGAACGTGTTGTTTCTTGTCACCTTGTAACTGGAGAAGTCCAAAAAGTGCTGTTTTGAGCTGAAAATGTGTTTTTGAAACTTCTGAATGAAAAACTGTTTTTTGTGGCCAAAATGCATTCAAAAGTCAAAGTACTCATTTGAAGTTGAAGAATGTGTTATATCTTGTCACCTTGTAACTGGAGAAGTCCAAAAAGTGCTGTTTAGAGCTGAAAACTATACTTTGACACATATGAATGAAAAACTGATTTTTGTGGTCAAAATGCACTCAAAAGTTAAGAAAGTGTTATTTATTGTCACCTTGTAACTTGAAAAGTCCAAACAGTGCTATTTGGAGCTGAAAACGCGTTTTTGACACATATGAATGAAAAACTGTTTTTTGTGGCCAACATGCATTCAAAAGTCAAAGTTCTCATTTGCAGTTGAAGAACGTGTTGTTTCTTGTCATCTAGTAAGTGGAGAAGTCCAAACAGTGCTATTTGGAGCTGAAAACGCTTTTTTGACACTTTTGAATGAAAACTGTTTTTTTGTGGCCAAAATGCACTCAAAAGTCAAAGTTTTCCTTTGCAGTTGAAGAATGTGTTATATCTTGTCACCTTGTAACTAGAGAAGTCCAAAACAGTGCTATTTGGAGCTGAAAACGCGTTTTTGCAACTTTTGAATGAAAAACTGTTTTTTGTGGCAAAAATGCACTCAAAAGTCAAAGTTCTCATTTGCAGTTGAAGAATGTGTTATATTTTGTCACCTTGTAACTGGAGAAGTCCAAAAAGTGCTGTTTAGAGCTGAAAACTCTACTTTGACACATATGAATGAAAAACTGTTTTTTGTGGCCAAAATGCATTCAAAAGTCAAAGTTCTCATTTGCAGTTGAAGAACGTGTTGTTTCTTGTCATCTAGTAAGTGGAGAAGTCCAAACAGTGCTATTTGGAGCTGAAAACGCTTTTTTGACACTTTTGAATGAAAAACTGTTTTTTGTGGCAAAAATGCACTCAAAAGTCAAAGTTCTCCTTTGCAGTTGAAGAACGTGTTGTTTCTTGTCATCTAGTAAGTGGAGAAGTCCAAACAGTGCTATTTGGAGCCGAAAACGCTTTTTTGGCAGTTATGAATGAAAGACTGATTTTTGTTGTCAAAATGCACTAAAAGTGAAGAAAGTGTTTTTTTTTGTCACTTTGTAACTGGAGAAGTCCAAAAAGTGCTGTTTAGAGCTGAAAACTCTACTTTGACACATATGAATGAAAAACTGATTTTTGTGGTCAAAATGGACTCAGAAGTGAAGAAAGTGTTATTTATTGTCACCTTGTAAATTGAAAAGTCCAAACAGTGCTATTTGGAGCTGAAAACGCGTTTTTGACACGTATGAATAAAAAACTGTTTTTTGTGGCCAAAATGCATTCAAAAGTCAAAGTTCTCATTTGCAGTTGAAGAACGTGTTGTTTCTTGTCATCTAGTAAGTGGAGAAGTCCAAACAGTGCTATTTGGAGCTGAAAACGCTTTTTTGACACTTTTGAATGAAAACTGTTTTTTTGTGGCCAAAATGCACTCAAAAGTCAAAGTTCTCATTTGCAGTTGAAGAATGTGTTATATCTCGTCACTTTGTAACTAGAGAAGTCCAAAACACTGCTATTTGGAGCTGAAAACGCGTTTTTGCAACTTTTGAATGAAAAACTGTTTTTTGTGGCAAAAATGCACTCAAAAGTCAAAGTTCTCATTTGCAGTTGAAGAATGTGTTGTTTCTTGTCATCTAGTAAGTGGAGAAGTCCAAACAGTGCTATTTGGAGCCGAAAACCTTTTTTTGGCAGTTATGAATGAAAGACTGATTTTTGTTGTCAAAATGCACTAAAAGTGAAGAAAGTCTTTTTTTTTGTCACTTTGTAACTGGAGAAGTCTAAACAGTGCTATTTGGAGATGAAAATGCGTTTTTGACACATATGAATGAAAAACTGTTTTTTGTGGCCAAAATGCATTCAAAAGTCAAAGTTCTCATTTGCAGTTGAAGAACGTGTTGTTTCTTGTCATCTAGTAAGTGGAGAAGTCCAAACAGTGCTATTTGGAGCTGAAAACGCTTTTTTGACACTTTTGAATGAAAACTGTTTTTTTGTGGCCAAAATGCATTCAAAAGTCAAAGTACTCATTTGCAGTTGAAGAATGTGTTATATCTTGTCACCTTGTAACTGGAGAAGTCCAAAAAGTGCTGTTTAGAGCTGAAAACTCTACTTTGACACATATGAATGAAAAACTGTTTTTTGTGGCCAAAATGCATTCAAAAGTCAAAGTTCTCATTTGCAGTTGAAGAACGTGTTGTTTCTTGTCATCTAGTAAGTGGAGAAGTCCAAACAGTGCTATTTGGAGCTGAAAACGCTTTTTTGACACTTTTGAATGAAAAACTGTTTTTTGTGGCAAAAATGCACTCAAAAGTCAAAGTTCTCCTTTGCAGTTGAAGAACGTGTTGTTTCTTGTCATCTAGTAAGTGGAGAAGTCCAAACAGTGCTATTTGGAGCCGAAAACGCTTTTTTGGCAGTTATGAATGAAAGACTGATTTTTGTTGTCAAAATGCACTAAAAGTGAAGAAAGTGTTTTTTTTTGTCACTTTGTAACTGGAGAAGTCCAAAAAGTGCTGTTTAGAGCTGAAAACTCTACTTTGACACATATGAATGAAAAACTGATTTTTGTGGTCAAAATGGACTCAGAAGTGAAGAAAGTGTTATTTATTGTCACCTTGTAAATTGAAAAGTCCAAACAGTGCTATTTGGAGCTGAAAACGCGTTTTTGACACGTATGAATAAAAAACTGTTTTTTGTGGCCAAAATGCATTCAAAAGTCAAAGTTCTCATTTGCAGTTGAAGAACGTGTTGTTTCTTGTCATCTAGTAAGTGGAGAAGTCCAAACAGTGCTATTTGGAGCTGAAAACGCTTTTTTGACACTTTTGAATGAAAACTGTTTTTTTGTGGCCAAAATGCACTCAAAAGTCAAAGTTCTCATTTGCAGTTGAAGAATGTGTTATATCTCGTCACTTTGTAACTAGAGAAGTCCAAAACACTGCTATTTGGAGCTGAAAACGCGTTTTTGCAACTTTTGAATGAAAAACTGTTTTTTGTGGCAAAAATGCACTCAAAAGTCAAAGTTCTCATTTGCAGTTGAAGAATGTGTTGTTTCTTGTCATCTAGTAAGTGGAGAAGTCCAAACAGTGCTATTTGGAGCCGAAAACCTTTTTTTGGCAGTTATGAATGAAAGACTGATTTTTGTTGTCAAAATGCACTAAAAGTGAAGAAAGTCTTTTTTTTTGTCACTTTGTAACTGGAGAAGTCTAAACAGTGCTATTTGGAGATGAAAATGCGTTTTTGACACATATGAATGAAAAACTGTTTTTTGTGGCCAAAATGCATTCAAAAGTCAAAGTTCTCATTTGCAGTTGAAGAACGTGTTGTTTCTTGTCATCTAGTAAGTGGAGAAGTCCAAACAGTGCTATTTGGAGCTGAAAACGCTTTTTTGACACTTTTGAATGAAAACTGTTTTTTTGTGGCCAAAATGCATTCAAAAGTCAAAGTACTCATTTGCAGTTGAAGAATGTGTTATATCTTGTCACCTTGTAACTGGAGAAGTCCAAAAAGTGCTGTTTAGAGCTGAAAACTCTACTTTGACACATATGAATGAAAAACTGATTTTTGTGGTCAAAATGCACTCAAAAGTGAAGAAAGTGTTATTTATTGTCACCTTGTAACTTGAAAAGTCCAAACAGTGCTATTTGGAGCTGAAAACGCGTTTTTGACACATATGAATGAAAAACTGTTTTTTGTGGCCAACATGCATTCAAAAGTCAAAGTTCTCATTTGCAGTTGAAGAACGTGTTGTTTCTTGTCACCTTGTTACTGGAGAAGTCCAAAAAGTGCTGTTTAGAGCTGAAAACTCTACTTTGACACATATGAATGAAAAACTGATTTTTGTGGTCAAAATGCACTCAAAAGTGAAGAAAGTGTTATTTATTGTCACTTTGTAACTTGAAAAGTCCAAACAGTGCTATTTGGAGCTGAAAACGCTTTTTTGACACTTTTGAATGAAAAACTGATTTTTGTGGTCAAAATGCACTCAAAAGTGAAGAAAGTGTTATTTATTGTCACCTTGTAACTTGAAAAGTCCAAACAGTGCTATTTGGAGCTGAAAACGCGTTTTTGACACATATGAATGAAAAACTGTTTTTTGTGGCCAACATGCATTCAAAAGTCAAAGTTCTCATTTGCAGTTGAAGAACGTGTTGTTTCTTGTCATCTAGTAAGTGGAGAAGTCCAAACAGTGCTATTTGGAGCCGAAAACCTTTTTTTGGCAGTTATGAATGAAAGACTGATTTTTGTGGTCAAAATGCACTAAAAGTGAAGAAAGTGTTATTTTTTGTCACTTTGTAACTGGAGAAGTCTAAACAGTGCTATTTGGAGATGAAAATGCGTTTTTGACACATATGAATGAAAAACTGTTTTTTGTGGCCAAAATGCATTCAAAAGTCAAAGTTCTCATTTTGCAGTTGAAGAACGTGTTGTTTCTTGTCACTTTGTTACTGGAGAAGTCCAAACAGTGCTGTTTAGAGCTGAAAATGCGTTTTTGACACATATGAATGAAAAACTGTTTTTTGTGGCCAAAATGCATTCAAAAGTCAAAGTTCTCATTTGCAGTTGAAGAACGTGTTGTTTCTTGTCATCTAGTAAGTGGAGAAGTCCAGACAGTGCTATTTGGAGCTGAAAACGCTTTTTTGACACTTTTGAATGAAAACTGTTTTATTGTGGCCAAAATGCATTCAAAAGTCAAAGTACTCATTTGCAGTTGAAGAATGTGTTATATCTTGTCACCTTGTAACTGGAGAAGTCCAAAAAGTGCTGTTTAGAGCTGAAAACTCTACTTTGACACATATGAATGAAAAACTGATTTTTGTGGTCAAAATGCACTCAAAAGTGAAGAAAGTGTTATTTATTGTCACCTTGTAACTTGAAAAGTCCAAACAGTGCTATTTGGAGCTGAAAACGCGTTTTTGACACATATGAATGAAAAACTGTTTTTTGTGGCCAACATGCATTCAAAAGTCAAAGTTCTCATTTGCAGTTGAAGAACGTGTTGTTTCTTGTCATCTAGTAAGTGGAGAAGTCCAAACAGTGCTATTTGGAGCCGAAAACCTTTTTTTGGCAGTTATGAATGAAAGACTGATTTTTGTGGTCAAAATGCACTAAAAGTGAAGAAAGTGTTATTTTTTGTCACTTTGTAACTGGAGAAGTCTAAACAGTGCTATTTGGAGATGAAAATGCGTTTTTGACACATATGAATGAAAAACTGTTTTTTGTGGCCAAAATGCATTCAAAAGTCAAAGTTCTCCTTTGCAGTTGAAGAACGTGTTGTTTCTTGTCATCTTGTTACTGGAGAAGTCCAAACAGTGCTGTTTTGAGCTGAAAATGCGTTTTTGAAACTTCTGAATGAAAAACTGTTTTTTGTGGCCAAAATGCATTCAAAAGTCAAAGTACTCATTTGCAGTTGAAGAATGTGTTATATCTTGTCACCTTGTAACTGGAGAAGTCCAAAAAGTGCTGTTTAGAGCTGAAAACTCTACTTTGACACATATGAATGAAAAACTGATTTTTGTGGTCAAAATGCACTCAAAAGTGAAGAAAGTGTTATTTATTGTCACCTTGTAACTTGAAAAGTCCAAACAGTGCTATTTGGAGCTGAAAACGCGTTTTTGACACATATGAATAAAAAACTGTTTTTTGTGGCCAAAATGCATTCAAAAGTCAAAGTTCTCATTTGCAGTTGAAGAACGTGTTGTTTCTTGTCATCTAGTAAGTGGAGAAGTCCAAACAGTGCTATTTGGAGCTGAAAACGCTTTTTTGACACTTTTGAATGAAAAACTGTTTTTTGTGGCCAAAATGCACTCAAAAGTCAAAGTTCTCCTTTGCAGTTGAAGAACGTGTTGTTTCTTGTCATCTTGTTACTGGAGAAGTCCAAACAGTGCTATTTGGAGCTGAAAACGCTTTTTTGACACTTTTGAATGAAAAACTGTTTTTTGTGGCCAAAATGCACTCAAAAGTCAAAGTTCTCCTTTGCAGTTGAAGAACGTGTTGTTTCTTGTCATCTTGTTACTGGAGAAGTCCAAACAGTGCTGTTTTGAGCTGAAAATGCGTTTTTGAAACTTCTGAATGAAAAACTGTTTTTTGTGGCCAAAATGCATTCAAAAGATAAAGTACTCATTTGCAGTTGAAGAATGTGTTATATCTTGTCACCTTGTAACTGGAGAAGTCCAAAAAGTGCTGTTTAGAGCTGAAAATGCGTTTTTGAAACTTCTGAATGAAAAACTGTTTTTTGTGGCCAAAATGCATTCAAAAGTCAAAGTTCTCATTTGCAGTTGAAGAACGTGTTGTTTCTTGTCACCTTGTAACTGGAAAAGTCCAAAAAGTGCTGTTTTGAGCTGAAAATGCGTTTTTGAAACTTCTGAATGAAAAACTGTTTTTTGTGGCCAAAATGCATTCAAAAGTCAAAGTACTCATTTGCAGTTGAAGAATGTGTTATATCTTGTCACCTTGTAACTGGAGAAGTCCAAACAGTGCTGTTTAGAGCTGAAAACTATACTTTGACACATATGAATGAAAAACTGTTTTTTGTGGCCAAAATGCATTTAAAAGTCAAAGTTCTCATTTGCAGTTGAAGAATGTGTTATATCTTGTCACCTTGTAACTAGAGAAGTCCAAAACAGTGCTATTTGGAGCTGAAAACGCTTTTTTGACACTTTTGAATGAAAAACTGTTTTTTGTGGCCAAAATGCACTCAAAAGTCAAAGTTCTCCTTTGCAGTTGAAGAACGTGTTGTTTCTTGTCATCTTGTTACTGGAGAAGTCCAAACAGTGCTGTTTTGAGCTGAAAATGCGTTTTTGAAACTTCTGAATGAAAAACTGTTTTTTGTGGCCAAAATGCATTCAAAAGATAAAGTACTCATTTGCAGTTGAAGAATGTGTTATATCTTGTCACCTTGTAACTGGAGAAGTCCAAAAAGTGCTGTTTAGAGCTGAAAACTCTACTTTGACACATATGAATGAAAAACTGTTTTTTGTGGCCAAAATGCATTCAAAAGTCAAAGTTCTCATTTGCAGTTGAAGAACGTGTTGTTTCTTGTCACCTTGTAACTGGAGAAGTCCAAAAAGTGCTGTTTTGAGCTGAAAATGCGTTTTTGAAACTTCTGAATGAAAAACTGTTTTTTGTGGCCAAAATGCATTCAAAAGTCAAAGTACTCATTTGCAGTTGAAGAATGTGTTATATCTTGTCACCTTGTAACTGGAGAAGTCCAAACAGTGCTGTTTAGAGCTGAAAACTATACTTTGACACATATGAATGAAAAACTGTTTTTTGTGGCCAAAATGCATTCAAAAGTCAAAGTTCTCATTTGCAGTTGAAGAATGTGTTATATCTTGTCACCTTGTAACTAGAGAAGTCCAAAACAGTGCTATTTGGAGCTGAAAACGCGTTTTTGCAACTTTTGAATGAAAAACTGTTTTTTGTGGCCAAAATGCATTCAAAAGTCAAAGTACTCATTTGCAGTTGAAGAATGTGTTATATCTTGTCACCTTGTAACTGGAGAAGTCCAAAAAGTGCTGTTTAGAGCTGAAAACTCTACTTTGACACATATGAATGAAAAACTGATTTTTGTGGTCAAAATGCACTCAAAAGTGAAGAAAGTGTTATTTATTGTCACCTTGTAACTTGAAAAGTCCAAACAGTGCTATTTGGAGCTGAAAACGCGTTTTTGACACATATGAATAAAAAACTGTTTTTTGTGGCCAAAATGCATTCAAAAGTCAAAGTTCTCATTTGCAGTTGAAGAACGTGTTGTTTCTTGTCATCTAGTAAGTGGAGAAGTCCAAACAGTGCTATTTGGAGCTGAAAACGCTTTTTTGACACTTTTGAATGAAAAACTGTTTTTTGTGGCCAAAATGCACTCAAAAGTCAAAGTTCTCCTTTGCAGTTGAAGAACGTGTTGTTTCTTGTCATCTTGTTACTGGAGAAGTCCAAACAGTGCTATTTGGAGCTGAAAACGCTTTTTTGACACTTTTGAATGAAAAACTGTTTTTTGTGGCCAAAATGCACTCAAAAGTCAAAGTTCTCCTTTGCAGTTGAAGAACGTGTTGTTTCTTGTCATCTTGTTACTGGAGAAGTCCAAACAGTGCTGTTTTGAGCTGAAAATGCGTTTTTGAAACTTCTGAATGAAAAACTGTTTTTTGTGGCCAAAATGCATTCAAAAGATAAAGTACTCATTTGCAGTTGAAGAATGTGTTATATCTTGTCACCTTGTAACTGGAGAAGTCCAAAAAGTGCTGTTTAGAGCTGAAAACTCTACTTTGACACATATGAATGAAAAACTGTTTTTTGTGGCCAAAATGCATTCAAAAGTCAAAGTTCTCATTTGCAGTTGAAGAACGTGTTGTTTCTTGTCACCTTGTAACTGGAAAAGTCCAAAAAGTGCTGTTTTGAGCTGAAAATGCGTTTTTGAAACTTCTGAATGAAAAACTGTTTTTTGTGGCCAAAATGCATTCAAAAGTCAAAGTACTCATTTGCAGTTGAAGAATGTGTTATATCTTGTCACCTTGTAACTGGAGAAGTCCAAACAGTGCTGTTTAGAGCTGAAAACTATACTTTGACACATATGAATGAAAAACTGTTTTTTGTGGCCAAAATGCATTCAAAAGTCAAAGTTCTCATTTGCAGTTGAAGAATGTGTTATATCTTGTCACCTTGTAACTAGAGAAGTCCAAAACAGTGCTATTTGGAGCTGAAAACGCTTTTTTGACACTTTTGAATGAAAAACTGTTTTTTGTGGCCAAAATGCACTCAAAAGTCAAAGTTCTCCTTTGCAGTTGAAGAACGTGTTGTTTCTTGTCATCTTGTTACTGGAGAAGTCCAAACAGTGCTGTTTTGAGCTGAAAATGCGTTTTTGAAACTTCTGAATGAAAAACTGTTTTTTGTGGCCAAAATGCATTCAAAAGATAAAGTACTCATTTGCAGTTGAAGAATGTGTTATATCTTGTCACCTTGTAACTGGAGAAGTCCAAAAAGTGCTGTTTAGAGCTGAAAACTCTACTTTGACACATATGAATGAAAAACTGTTTTTTGTGGCCAAAATGCATTCAAAAGTCAAAGTTCTCATTTGCAGTTGAAGAACGTGTTGTTTCTTGTCACCTTGTAACTGGAGAAGTCCAAAAAGTGCTGTTTTGAGCTGAAAATGCGTTTTTGAAACTTCTGAATGAAAAACTGTTTTTTGTGGCCAAAATGCATTCAAAAGTCAAAGTACTCATTTGCAGTTGAAGAATGTGTTATATCTTGTCACTTTGTAACTGGAGAAGTCCAAACAGTGCTGTTTAGAGCTGAAAACTATACTTTGACACATATGAATGAAAAACTGTTTTTTGTGGCCAAAATGCATTCAAAAGTCAAAGTTCTCATTTGCAGTTGAAGAATGTGTTATATTTTGTCACCTTGTAACTAGAGAAGTCCAAAACAGTGCTATTTGGAGCTGAAAACGCGTTTTTGCAACTTTTGAATGAAAAACTGTTTTTTGTGGCAAAAATGCACTCAAAAGTCAAAGTTCTCATTTGCAGTTGAAGAAAGTGTTATATTTTGTCACCTTGTAACTGGAGAAGTCCAAAAAGTGCTGTTTAGAGCTGAAAACTCTACTTTGACACATGAATGAAAAACTGTTTTTTGTGGCCAAAATGCATTCAAAAGTCAAAGTTCTCATTTGCAGTTGAAGAACGTGTTGTTTCTTGTCATCTAGTAAGTGGAGAAGTCCAAAAAGTGCTATTTGGAGCTGAAAACGCTTTTTTGACACTTTTGAATGAAAACTGTTTTTTTGTGGCCAAAATGCATTCAAAAGTCAAAGTACTCATTTGCAGTTGAAGAATGTGTTATATCTTGTCACCTTGTAACTGGAGAAGTCCAAAAAGTGCTGTTTAGAGCTGAAAACTCTACTTTGACACATGTGAATGAAAAACTGATTTTTGTGGTCAAAATGCACTCAAAAGTGAAGAAAGTGTTATTTATTGTCACCTTGTAACTTGAAAAGTCCAAACAGTGCTATTTGGAGCTGAAAACGCGTTTTTGACACATATGAATGAAAAACTGTTTTTTGTGGCCAAAATGCATTCAAAAGTCAAAGTTCTCATTTGCAGTTGAAGAACGTGTTGTTTCTTGTCATCTAGTAAGTGGAGAAGTCCAAACAGTGCTATTTGGAGCTGAAAACGCTTTTTTGACACTTTTGAATGAAAACTGTTGTTTTGTGGCCAAAATGCACTCAAAAGTCAAAGTTTTCCTTTGCAGTTGAAGAACGTGATGTTTCTTGTCACATTGTAAGTCCAAACAGTGCTGATTAGAGCTGAAAACGCGTTTTTGCAACTTTTGAATGAAAAACTGTTTTTTGTGGCACAAATGCACTCAAAAGTCAAAGATCTCATTTGCAGTTGAAGAATGTGTTGTTTCTTGTCATCTAGTAAGTGGAGAAGTCCAACCAGTGCTATTTGGAGCCGAAAACGCTTTTTTGACACTTTTGAATGAAAAACTGTTTTTTTGTGGCCAAAATGCACTCAAAAGTCAAAGTTCTCCTTTGCAGTTGAAGAACGTGTTGTTTCTTGTCATCTAGTAAGTGGAGAAGTCCAAACAGTGCTATTTGGAGCCGAAAACCTTTTTTTGGCAGTTATGAATGAAAGACTGATTTTTGTGGTCAAAATGCACTAAAAGTGAAGAAAGTGTTATTTTTTGTCACTTTGTAACTGGAGGAGTCTAAACAGTGCTATTTGGAGCTGAAAACGCGTTTTTGACACATGAATGAAAAACTGTTTTTTGTGGCCAAAATGCATTCAAAAGTCAAAGTTCTCATTTTGCAGTTGAAGAACGTGTTGTTTCTTGTCACTTTGTTACTGGAGAAGTCCAAACAGTGCTGTTTAGAGCTGAAAATGCGTTTTTGACACATATGAATGAAAAACTGTTTTTTGTGGCCAAAATGCATTCAAAAGTCAAAGTTCTAATTTGCAGTTGAAGAACGTGTTGTTTCTTGTCACCTTGTTACTGGAGAAGTCCAAAAAGTGCTGTTTAGAGCTGAAAACTCTACTTTGACACATATGAATGAAAAACTGATTTTTGTGGTCAAAATGCACTCAAAAGTGAAGAAAGTGTTATTTATTGTCACCTTGTAACTTGAAAAGTCCAAACAGTGCTGATTAGAGCTGAAAACGCGTTTTTGCAACTTTTGAATGAAAAACTGTTTTTTGTGGCACAAATGCACTCAAAAGTCAAAGTTCTCATTTGCAGTTGAAGAATGTGTTGTTTCTTGTCATCTAGTAAGTGGAGAAGTCCAAACAGTGCTATTTGGAGCCGAAAACGCTTTTTTGGCAGTTATGAATGAAAGACTGATTTTTGTGGTCAAAATGCACTAAAAGTGAAGAAAGTGTTATTTTTTGTCACTTTGTAACTGGAGAAGTCTAAACAGTGCTATTTGGAGCTGAAAACGCGTTTTTGACACATATGAATGAAAAACTGTTTTTTGTGGCCAAAATGCATTCAAAAGTCAAAGTTCTCATCTTGCAGTTGAAGAACGTGTTGTTTCTTGTCACTTTGTTACTGGAGAAGTCCAAACAGTGCTATTTGGAGCCGAAAACGCTTTTTTGGCAGTTATGAATGAAAGACTGATTTTTGTGGTCAAAATGCACTCAAAAGTGAAGAAAGTGTTATTTCTTGTCACTTTGTAACTGGAGAAGTCTAAACAGTGCTATTTAGAGCTGAAAACTCTACTTTGACACATATGAATGAAAAACTGATTTTTGTGGTCAAAATGCACTCAAAAGTGAAGAAAGTTTTATTTATTGTCACCTTGTAACTTGAAAAGTCCAAACAGTGCTATTTGGAGCTGAAAACGCGTTTTTGACACATATGAATAAAAAACTGTTTTTTGTGGCCAAAATGCATTCAAAAGTCAAAGTTCTCATTTGCAGTTGAAGAACGTGTTGTTTCTTGTCACTTTGTAACTGGAGAAGTCTAAACAGTGCTATTCGGAGCTGAAAACGCGTTTTTGACACTTTTGAATGAAAAACTGTTTTTTGTGGCCAAAATGCATTCAAAAGTCAAAGTTCTCATTTGCAGTTGAAGAACGTGTTGTTTCTTGTCATCTAGTAACTGGAGAAGTCCAAACAGTGCTGTTTAGAGCTGAAAATGCGTTTTTGACACATATGAATGAAAAACTGTTTTTTGTGGCCAAAATGCATTCAAAAGTCAAAGTTCTCCTTTGCAGTTGAAGAACGTGTTGTTTCTTGTCACCTTGTTACTGGAGAAGTCCAAAAAGTGCTGTTTAGAGCTGAAAACTCTACTTTGACACATATGAATGAAAAACTGATTTTTGTGGTCAAAATGCACTCAAAAGTGAAGAAAGTGTTATTTATTGTCACCTTGTAACTTGAAAAGTCCAAACAGTGCTATTTGGAGCTGAAAACGCGTTTTTGACACATATGAATGAAAAACTGTTTTTTGTGGCCAACATGCATTCAAAAGTCAAAGTTCTCATTTGCAGTTGAAGAACGTGTTGTTTCTTGTCATCTAGTAAGTGGAGAAGTCCAAAAAGTGCTATTTGGAGTTGAAAACGCTTTTTTGACACTTTTGAATGAAAACTGTTTTTTTGTGGCCAAAATGCACTCAAAAGTCAAAGTTCTCATTTGCAGTTGAAGAACGTGTTGTTTCTTGTCACTTTGTTACTGGAGAAGAACAAACAGTGCTGTTTTGAGCTGAAAATGCGTTTTTGAAACTTCTGAATGAAAAACTGTTTTTTTGTGGCCAACATGCATTCAAAAGTCAAAGTACTCATTTGCAGTTGAAGAATGTGTTATATCTTGTCACCTTGTAACTGGAGAAGTCCAAAAAGTGCTGTTTGGAGCTGAAAACGCTTTTTTGACACTTTTGAATGAAAAACTGTTTTTTTGTGGCCAACATGCATTAAAAAGTCAAAGTTCTCATTTGCAGTTGAAGAACGTGTTGTTTCTTGTCATCTAGTAAGTGGAGAAGTCCAAACAGTGCTATTTGGAGCTGAAAACGCGTTTTTGACACATATGAATAAAAAACTGTTTTTTGTGGCCAAAATGCATTCAAAAGTCAAAGTTCTCATTTGCAGTTGAAGAACGTGTTGTTTCTTGTCACTTTGTTACTGGAGAAGTCCAAACAGTGCTATTTGGAGCTGAAAACGCGTTTTTGACACATATGAATGAAAAACTGTTTTTTGTGGCCAAAATGCATTCAAAAGTCAAAGTTCTTATTTGCAGTTGAAGAACGTGTTGTTTCTTGTCATCTAGTAAGTGGAGAAGTCCAAACAGTGCTATTTGGAGCTGAAAACGCTTTTTTGACACTTTTGAATGAAAACTGTTTTTTGTGGCCAAAATGCACTCAAAAGTCAAAGTTTTCCTTTGCAGTTGAAGAACGTGTTGTTTCTTGTCACATTGTAAGTCCAAACAGTGCTGATTAGAGCTGAAAAAGCTTTTTTGACACTTTTGAATAAATAACTGAT
Organism: Oryzias latipes; assembly: GCF_053564925.1. Classification (NCBI taxonomy): domain Eukaryota; kingdom Metazoa; phylum Chordata; class Actinopteri; order Beloniformes; family Adrianichthyidae; genus Oryzias; species Oryzias latipes. The sequence goes on from NC_136244.1 coordinate 10,218,883, forward strand.
TTATATGTACAAAATGCACTCTAAAGTGAAGAAAGTGTTATTTGTTGTCTCCTTATAAGTGGAGAAGTCCAAACAGTGCTGTTTAGAGCTGAAAACGCGTTTTTGCAACTTTTGAATGAAAAACTGTTTTTTGTGGCACAAATGCACTCAAAAGTCAAAGTTCTCATTTGCAGTTGAAGAATGTGTTATATCTTGTCACCTTGTAACTGGAGAAGTCCAAACAGTGCTATTTGGAGCTGAAAACGCTTTTTTGACACTTTTGAATGAAAAACTGTTTTTTTGTTCCAAAATGCACTCAAAAGTCAAAGTTCTCCTTTGCAGTTGAAGAACGTGTTGTTTCTTGTCATCTAGTAAGTGGAGAAGTCCAAACAGTGCTATTTGGAGCCGAAAACGCTTTTTTGGCAGTTATGAATGAAAGACTGATTTTTGTGGTCAAAATGCACTCAAAAGTGAAGAAAGTGTTATTTCTTGTCACTTTGTAACTGGAGAAGTCTAAACAGTGCTATTTAGAGCTGAAAACTCTACTTTGACACATATGAATGAAAAACTGATTTTTGTGGTCAAAATGCACTCAAAAGTGAAGAAAGTTTTATTTATTGTCACCTTGTAACTTGAAAAGTCCAAACAGTGCTATTTGGAGCTGAAAACGCGTTTTTGACACATATGAATAAAAAACTGTTTTTTGTGGCCAAAATGCATTCAAAAGTCAAAGTTCTCATTTGCAGTTGAAGAACGTGTTGTTTCTTGTCACTTTGTAACTGGAGAAGTCTAAACAGTGCTATTTGGAGCTGAAAACGCGTTTTTGACACTTTTGAATGAAAAACTGTTTTTTGTGGCCAAAATGCATTCAAAAGTCAAAGTTCTCATTTGCAGTTGAAGAACGTGTTGTTTCTTGTCATCTAGTAAGTGGAGAAGTCCAAACAGTGCTATTTGGAGCTGAAAACGCTTTTTTGACACTTTTGAATGAAAACTGTTTTTTTGTGGCCAAAATGCACTCAAAAGTCAAAGTTTTCCTTTGCAGTTGAAGAACGTGTTGTTTCTTGTCACATTGTAAGTCCAAACAGTGCTGATTAGAGCTGAAAAAGCTTTTTTGACACTTTTGAATAAATAACTGATTTATATGTACAAAATGCACTCTAAAGTGAAGAAAGTGTTATTTGTTGTCACCTTATAAGTGGAGAAGTCCAAACAGTGCTGTTTAGAGCTGAAAACGCGTTTTTGCAACTTTTGAATGAAAAACTGTTTTTTGTGGCACAAATGCACTCAAAAGTCAAAGTTCTCATTTGCAGTTGAAGAATGTGTTATATCTTGTCACCTTGTAACTGGAGAAGTCCAAACAGTGCTGTTTAGAGCTGAAAACGCGTTTTTGCAACTTTTGAATGAAAAACTGTTTTTTGTGGCACAAATGCACTCAAAAGTCAAAGTTCTCATTTGCAGTTGAAGAATGTGTTATATCTTGTCACCTTGTAACTGGAGAAGTCCAAACAGTGCTATTTGGAGCTGAAAATGCTTTTTTGACACTTTTGAATGAAAAACTGTTTTTTTGTGGCCAAAATGCACTCAAAAGTCAAAGTTCTCCTTTGCAGTTGAAGAACGTGTTGTTTCTTGTCATCTAGTAAGTGGAGAAGTCCAAACAGTGCTATTTCGAGCCGAAAACGCTTTTTTGGCAGTTATGAATGAAAAACTGATTTTTGTGGTCAAAATGCACTCTAAAGTGAAGAAAGTGTTATTTGTTGTCACCTTATAAGTGGAGAAGTCCAAACAGTGCTGTTTAGAGCTGAAAACGCGTTTTTGCAACTTTTGAATGAAAAACTGTTTTTTGTGGCACAAATGCACTCAAAAGTCAAAGTTCTCATTTGCAGTTGAAGAATGTGTTATATCTTGTCACCTTGTAACTGGAGAAGTCCAAACAGTGCTATTTGGAGCTGAAAACGCTTTTTTGACACTTTTGAATGAAAAACTGTTTTTTTGTGGCCAAAATGCACTCAAAAGTCAAAGTTCTCCTTTGCAGTTGAAGAACGTGTTGTTTCTTGTCATCTAGTAAGTGGAGAAGTCCAAACAGTGCTATTTCAAACCGAAAACGCTTTTTTGGCAGTTATGAATGAAAAACTGATTTTTGTGGTCAAAATGCACTCAAAAGTGAAGAAAGTGTTATTTCTTGTCACTTTGTAACTTGAAAAGTCCAAACAGTGCTATTTGGAGCTGAAAACGCGTTTTTGACACATATGAATAAAAAACTGTTTTTTGTGGCCAAAATGCATTCAAAAGTCAAAGTTCTCATTTGCAGTTGAAGAACGTGTTGTTTCTTGTCATCTAGTAAGTGGAGAAGTCCAAACAGTGCTATTTGGAGCTGAAAACGCTTTATTGACACTTTTGAATGAAAAACTGTTTTTTTGTGGCCAAAATGCACTCAAAAGTCAAAGTTCTCCTTTGCAGTTGAAGAACGTGTTGTTTATTGTCATCTAGTAAGTGGAGAAGTCCAAACAGTGCTATTTCGAGCCGAAAACGCTTTTTTGGCAGTTATGAATGAAAGACTGATTTTTGTGGTCAAAATGCACTCAAAAGTGAAGAAAGTGTTATTTCTTGTCACTTTGTAACTGGAGAAGTCTAAACAGTGCTATTTGGAGCTGAAAACGCGTTTTTGACACATATGAATGAAAAACTGTTTTTTGTGGCCAAAATGCATTCAAAAGTCAAAGTTCTCATTTGCAGTTGAAGAACGTGTTGTTTCTTGTCATCTAGTAAGTGGAGAAGTCCAAACAGTGCTATTTGGAGCTGAAAACGCTTTATTGACACTTTTGAATGAAAAACTGTTTTTTTGTGGCCAAAATGCACTCAAAAGTCAAAGTTCTCCTTTGCAGTTGAAGAACGTGTTGTTTATTGTCATCTAGTAAGTGGAGAAGTCCAAACAGTGCTATTTCGAGCCGAAAACGCTTTTTTGGCAGTTATGAATGAAAGACTGATTTTTGTGGTCAAAATGCACTCAAAAGTGAAGAAAGTGTTATTTCTTGTCACTTTGTAACTGGAGAAGTCTAAACAGTGCTATTTGGAGCTGAAAACGCGTTTTTGACACATATGAATGAAAAACTGTTTTTTGTGGCCAAAATGCATTCAAAAGTCAAAGTTCTCATTTGCAGTTGAAGAACGTGTTGTTTCTTGTCACCTTGTTACTGGAGAAGTCCAAACAGTGCTGTTTTGAGCTGAAAATGCGTTTTTGAAACTTCTGAATGAAAAACTGTTTTTTGTGGCCAAAATGCATTCAAAAGTCAAAGTACTCATTTGCAGTTAAAGAATGTGTTATATCTTGTCACCTTGTAACTGGAGAAGTCCAAAAAGTGCTGTTTAGAGCTGAAAACTCTACTTTGACACATGTGAATGAAAAACTGATTTTTGTGGTCAAAATGCACTCAAAAGTGAAGAAAGTGTTATTTATTGTCACCTTGTAACTTGAAAAGTCCAAACAGTGCTATTTGGAGCTGAAAACGCGTTTTTGACACATATGACTGAAAAACTGTTTTTTGTGGCCAAAATACATTCAAAAGTCAAAGTTCTCATTTGCAGTTGAAGAACGTGTTGTTTTTTGTCATCTAGTAAGTGGAGAAGTCCAAACAGTGCTATTTGGAGCTGAAAACGCTTTTTTGACACTTTTGAATGAAAACTGTTTTTTTGTGGCCAAAATGCACTCAAAAGTCAAAGTTTTCCTTTGCAGTTGAAGAACGTGTTGTTTCTTGTCACATTGTAAGTCCAAACAGTGCTGATTAGAGCTGAAAAAGCTTTTTTGACACTATTGAATAAATAACTGATTTATATGTACAAAATGCACTCTAAAGTGAAGAAAGTGTTATTTGTTGTCACCTTATAAGTGGAGAAGTCCAAACAGTGCTGTTTAGAGCTGAAAACGCGTTTTTGCAACTTTTGAATGAAAAACTGTTTTTTGTGGCACAAATGCACTCAAAAGTCAAAGTTCTCATTTGCAGTTGAAGAATGTGTTATATCTTTTCACCTTGTAACTAGAGAAGTCCAAACAGTGCTGTTTAGAGCTGAAAACGCGTTTTTGCAACTTTTGAATGAAAAACTGTTTTTTGTGGCACAAATGCACTCAAAAGTCAAAGTTCTCATTTGCAGTTGAAGAATGTGTTATATCTTGTCACCTTGTAACTGGAGAAGTCCAAACAGTGCTATTTGGAGCTGAAAACGCTTTTTTGACACTTTTGAATGAAAAACTGTTTTTTTGTGGCCAAAATGCACTCAAAAGTCAAAGTTCTCCTTTGCAGTTGAAGAACGTGTTGTTTCTTGTCATCTAGTAAGTGGAGAAGTCCAAACAGTGCTATTTCAGTCAGACAACTCTTGCAGAGGAACATTTATTTCACGACATCTTTAGGTTTTCACAACATCTTTAGGATGACATTCACAATTTGAATTCACAACTTCGTTTTGGCATAAGGCTCCGTTCAATTCCTTGAGACAATTATTTTTCCATACACTTTCGGGTAACAACCCCCGTAACGGAGCCCACAGGTGGAAGCCGGGGAGGAGGGAGGGGCAAAGAATGAGCGCTGAAGGTAAGAGAGAATGAACAATTGTACACCTGACTTAAATAGGACGCTAAGCAGGTGGGTTAATTAACAGACCCGCCCTAGGGGAGTAACCTGCAATTCTGCCGAGTGTCTGCCCGAAATGCGACGAGTCGCTTATTTCGAGCCGAAAACGCTTTTTTGGCAGTTATGAATGAAAAACTGATTTTTGTGGTCAAAATGCACTCTAAAGTGAAGAAAGTGTTATTTGTTGTCACCTTATAAGTGGAGAAGTCCAAACAGTGCTGTTTAGAGCTGAAAACGCGTTTTTGCAACTTTTGAATGAAAAACTGTTTTTTGTGGCACAAATGCACTCAAAAGTCAAAGTTCTCATTTGCAGTTGAAGAATGTGTTATATCTTGTCACCTTGTAACTGGAGAAGTCCAAACAGTGCTATTTGGAGCTGAAAACGCTTTTTTGACACTTTTGAATGAAAAACTGTTTTTTTGTGGCCAAAATGCACTCAAAAGTCAAAGTTCTCCTTTGCAGTTGAAGAACGTGTTGTTTCTTGTCATCTAGTAAGTGGAGAAGTCCAAACAGTGCTATTTCGAGCCGAAAACGCTTTTTTGGCAGTTATGAATGAAAAACTGATTTTTGTGGTCAAAATGCACTCAAAAGTGAAGAAAGTGTTATTTCTTGTCACTTTGTAACTTGAAAAGTCCAAACAGTGCTATTTGGAGCTGAAAACGCGTTTTTGACACATATGAATAAAAAACTGTTTTTTGTGGCCAAAATGCATTCAAAAGTCAAAGTTCTCATTTGCAGTTGAAGAATGTGTTATATCTTGTCACCTTGTAAATAGAAAAGTCCAAACAGTGCTGTTTAGAGCTGAAAACGCGTTTTTGCAACTTTTGAATGAAAAACTGTTTTTTGTGGCACAAATGCACTCAAAAGTCAAAGTTCTCAATTGCAGTTGAAGAATGTGTTATATCTTGTCACCTTGTAACTAGAGAAGTCCAAACAGTGCTGTTTAGAGCTGAAAACGCGTTTTTGCAACTTTTGAATCAAAAACTGTTTTTTTGTGGCACAAATGCACTCAAAAGTCAAAGTTCTCATTTGCAGTTGAAGAACGTGTTGTTTCTTGTCACCTTGTTACTGGAAAAGTCCAAACAGTGCTGTTTTGAGCTGAAAATGCGTTTTTGAAACTTCTGAATGAAAAACTGTTTTTTGTGGCCAAAATGCATTCAAAAGTCAAAGTACTCATTTGCAGTTGAAGAATGTGTTATATCTTGTCACCTTGTAACTGGAGAAGTCCAAAAAGTGCTGTTTAGAGCTGAAAACTCTACTTTGACACATGTGAACAAATAAACTGATTTTTGTGGTCAAAATGCACTCAAAAGTGAAGAAAGTGTTATTTATTGTCACCTTGTAACTTTAAAAGTCCAAACAGTGCTATTTGGAGCTGAAAACGCGTTTTTGACACATATGACTGAAAAACTGTTTTTTATGGCCAAAATGCATTCAAAAGTCAAAGTTCTCATTTGCAGTTGAAGAACGTGTTGTTTCTTGTCACCTTGTTACTGGAGAAGTCCAAACAGTGCTGTTTTGAGCTGAAAATGCGTTTTTGAAACTTCTGAATGAAAAACTGTTTTTTTGTGGCCAAAATGCATTCAAAAGTCAAAGTTCTCCTTTGCAGTTGAAGAACGTGTTGTTTCTTGTCATCTAGTAAGTGGAGAACTCCAAACAGTGCTATTTCGAGCCGAAAACGCTTTTTTGGCAGTTATGAATGAAAGACTGATTTTTGTGGTCAAAATGCACTCAAAAGGGAAGAAAGTGTTATTTCTTGTCACTTTGTAACTCGAGAAGTCTAAACAGTGCTATTTGGAGCTGAAAACGCGTTTTTGACACATATGAATGAAAAACTGTTTTTTATGGCCAAAATGCATTCAAAAGTCATAGTTCTCATTTGCAGTTGAAGAACGTGTTGTTTTTTGTCACCTTGTTACTGGAGAAGTCCAAACAGTGCTGTTTTGAGCTGAAAATGCGTTTTTGACACATATGAATGAAAAACTGTTTTTTGCGGACAAAATGCATTCAAAAGTCAAAGTACTCATTTGCAGTTGAAGAATGTGTTATATCTTGTCACCTTGTAACTGGAGAAGTCCAAAAAGTGCTATTTGGAGCTGAAAACGCTTTTTTGACACTTTTGAATGAAAACTGTTTTTTTGTGGCCAAAATGCACTCAAAAGTCAAAGTTTTCCTTTGCAGTTGAAGAACGTGTTGTTTCTTGTCACATTGTAAGTCCAAACAGTGCTGATTAGAGCTGAAAAAGCTTTTTTGACACTTGAATAAATAACTGATTTATATGTACAAAATGCACTCTAAAGTGAAGAAAGTGTTATTTGTTGTCACCTTATAAGTGGAGAAGTCCAAACAGTGCTATTTCGAGCCGAAAACGCTTTTTTGGCAGTTATGAATGAAAGACTGATTTTTGTGGTCAAAATGCACTCAAAAGTGAAGAAAGTGTTATTTCTTGTCACTTTGTAACTGGAGAAGTCTAAACAGTGCTATTTGGAGCTGAAAACGCGTTTTTGACACATATGAATGAAAAACTGTTTTTTGTGGCCAAAATGCATTCAAAAGTCAAAGTTCTCATTTGCAGTTGAAGAACGTGTTGTTTCATGTCACCTTGTTACTGGAGAAGTCCAAACAGTGCTGTTTTGAGCTGAAAATGCGTTTTTGAAACTTCTGAATGAAAAACTGTTTTTTGTGGCCAAAATGCATTCAAAAGTCAAAGTACTCATTTGCAGTTGAAGAATGTGTTATATCTTGTCACCTTGTAACTGGAGAAGTCCAAAAAGTGCTGTTTAGAGCTGAAAACTCTACTTTGACACATATGAATGAAAAACTGTTTTTTGTGGCCAAAATGCATTCAAAAGTCAAAGTTCTCATTTGCAGTTGAAGAACGTGTTGTTTTTTGTTATCTAGTAAGTGGAGAAGTCCAAACAGTGCTATTTGGAGCTGAAAACGCTTTTTTGACACTTTTGAATGAAAACTGTTTTTTTGTGGCCAAAATGCACTCAAAAGTCAAAGTTTTCCTTTGCAGTTGAAGAACGTGTTGTTTCTTGTCACATTGTAAGTCCAAACAGTGCTGATTAGAACTGAAAAAGCTTTTTTGACACTTTTGAATAAATAACTGATATATATGTACAAAATGCACTCTAAAGTGAAGAAAGTGTTATTTGTTGTCACCTTATAAGTGGAGAAGTCCAAACAGTGCTGTTTAGAGCTGAAAACCCGTTTTTGCAACTTTTGAATGAAAAACTGTTTTTTGTGGCACAAATGCACTCAAAAGCCAAAGTTCTCATTTGCAGTTGAAGAATGTGTTATATCTTGTCACCTTGTAACTAGAGAAGTCCAAAACAGTGCTATTTGGAGCTGAAAACGAGTTTTTGCAACTTTTGAATGAAAAACTGTTTTTTGTGGCAGAAATGCACTCAAAAGTCAAAGTTCTCATTTGCAGTTGAAGAATGTGTTATATCTTGTCACCTTGTAGCTGGAGAAGTCCAAAAAGTGCTGTTTAGAGCTGAAAACTCTACTTTGATACATATGAATGAAAAACTGTTTTTGTGGCCAAAATGCATTCAAAAGTCAAAGTTCTCATTTGCAGTTGAAGAACGTGTTTCTTGTCATCTAGTAAGTGGAGAAGTCCAAACAGTGCTATTTGGAGCTGAAAACGCTTTTTTGACACTTTTGAATGAAAACTGTTTTTTTGTGGCCAAAATGCATTCAAAAGTCAAAGTACTCATTTGCAGTTGAAGAATGTGTTATATCTTGTCACCTTGTAACTGGAGAAGTCCAAAAAGTGTTGTTTAGAGCTGAAAACTCTACTTTGACACATATGAATGAAAAACTGATTTTTGTGGTAAAATGCACTCAAAAGTGAAGAAAGTGTTATTTATTGTCACCTTGTAACTTGAAAAGTCCAAACAGTGCTATTTGGAGCTGAAAACGCATTTTTGACACATATGAATGAAAAACTGTTTTTTGTGGCCAACATGCATTCAAAGTCAATGTTCTCATTTGCAATTGAAGAACGTGTTGTTTCTTGTCATCTAGTAAGTGGAGAAGTCCAAACAGTGCTATTTGGAGCTGAAAACGCTTTTTTGACACTTTTGAATGAAAACTGTTTTTTTGTGGCCAAAATGCACTCAAAAGTCAAAGTTTTCCTTTGCAGTTGAAGAACGTGTTGTTTCTTGTCACATTGTAAGTCCAAACAGTGCTGATTAGAGCTGAAAAAGCTTTTTTGACACTTTTGAATAAATAACTGATTTATATGTACAAAATGCACTCTAAAGTGAAGAAAGTGTTATTTGTTGTCACCTTATAAGTAGAGAAGTCCAAACAGTGCTGTTTAGAGCTGAAAACGCGTTTTTGCAACTTTTGAATGAAAAACTGTTTTTTGTGGCAAAAATGCACTCAAAAGTCAAAGTTCTCATTTGCAGTTGAAGAATGTGTTATATCTTGTCACCTTGTAACTAGAGAAGTCCAAAACAGTGCTATTTGGAGCTGAAAACGCGTTTTTGCAACTTTTGAATGAAAAAGTGTTTTTTGTGGCAAAAATGCACTCAAAAGTCAAAGTTCTCATTTGCAGTTGAAGAATGTGTTATATCTTGTCACCTTGTAACTGGAGAAGTCCAAAAAGTGCTGTTTAGAGCTGAAAACTCTACTTTGACAAATATGAATGAAAAACTGTTTTTTGTGGCCAAAATGCATTCAAAAGTCAAAGTTCTCATTTGCAGTTGAAGAACGTGTTGTTTCTTGTCATCTAGTAAGTGGAGAAGTCCAAACAGTGCTATTTGGAGCTGAAAACGCTTTTTTGACACTTTTGAATGAAAACTGTTTTTTTGTGGCCAAAATGCATTCAAAAGTCAAAGTACTCATTTGCAGTTGAAGAATGTGTTATATCTTGTCACCTTGTAACTGGAGAAGTCCAAAAAGTGCTGTTTAGAGCTGAAAACTCTACTTTGACACATATGAATGAAAAACTGATTTTTGTGGTCAAAATGCACTCAAAAGTGAAGAAAGTGTTATTTATTGTCACCTTGTAACTTGACAAATCCAAACAGTGCTATTTGGAGCTGAAAACGCGTTTTTGACACATATGAATGAAAAACTGTTTTTTGTGGCCAACATGCATTCAAAAGTCAAAGTTCTCATTTGCAGTTGAAGAACGTGTTGTTTCTTGTCATCTAGTAAGTGGAGAAGTCCAAACAGTGCTATTTGGAGCTGAAAACGCTTTTTTGACACTTTTGAATGAAAACTGTTTTTTTGTGGCCAAAATGCACTCAAAAGTCAAAGTTTTCCTTTGTAGTTGAAGAACGTGTTGTTTCTTATCACATTGTAAGTCCAAACAGTGCTGATTAGAGCTGAAAAAGCTTTTTTGACACTTTTGAATAAATAACTGATTTATATGTACAAAATGCACTCTAAAGTGAAGAAAGTGTTATTTGTTGTCACCTTATAAGTGGAGAAGTCCAAACAGTGCTGTTTAGAGCTGAAAACGCGTTTTTGCAACTTTTGAATGAAAAACTGTTTTTTGTGGCACAAATGCCCTCAAAAGTCAAAGTTCTCATTTGCAGTTGAAGAATGTGTTATATCTTGTCACCTTGTAACTGGAGAAGTCCAAAAAGTGCTGTTTAGAGCTGAAAATGCGTTTTTGACACATATGAATGAAAAACTGTTTTTTGTGGCCAAAATGCATTCAAAAGTCAAAGTTCTCATTTGCAGTAGAAGAACGTGTTGTTTCTTGTCATCTAGTAAGTGGAGAAGTCCAAACAGTGCTATTTGGAGCCGAAAACGCTTTTTTGGCAGTTATGAATGAAAGACTGATTTTTGTGGCCAAAATGCATTCGAAAGTCAAAGTTCTCATTTTGCAGTTGAAGAACGTGTTGTTTCTTGTCACTTTGTTACTGGAGAAGTCCAAACAGTGCTGTTTAGAGCTGAAAATGCGTTTTTGACACATATGAATGAAAAACTGTTTTTTGTGGCCAAAATGCATTCAAAAGTCAAAGTTCTCATTTGCAGTAGAAGAACGTGTTGTTTCTTGTCACCTTGTTACTGGAGAAGTCCAAAAAGTGCTGTTTAGAGCTGAAAACTCTACTTTGACACATATGAATGAAAAACTGAGTTTTGTGGTCAAAATGCACTCAAAAGTGAAGAAAGTATAATTTATTGTCACCATGTAACTTGAAAAGTCCAAACAGTGCTATTTGGAGCTGAAAACGCGTTTTTGACACATATGAATAAAAAACTGTTTTTTGTGGCCAAAATGCATTCAAAAGTCAAAGTTCTCATTTGCAGTTGAAGAACGTGTTGTTTCTTGTCATCTAGAAAGTGGAGAAGTCCAAACAGTGCTATTTGGAGCTGAAAACGCTTTATTGACACTTTTGAATGAAAAACTGTTTTTTTGTGGCCAAAATGCACTCAAAAGTCAAAGTTCTCCTTTGCAGTTGAAGAACGTGTTGTTTATTGTCATCTAGTAAGTGGAGAAGTCCAAACAGTGCTATTTCGAGCCGAAAACGCTTTTTTGGCAGTTATGAATGAAAGACTGATTTTTGTGGTCAAAATGCACTCAAAAGTGAAGAAAGTGTTATTTCTTGTCACTTTGTAACTGGAGAAGTCTAAACAGTGCTATTTGGAGCTGAAAACGCGTTTTTGACACATATGAATGAAAAACTGTTTTTTGTGGCAAAAATGCACTCAAAAGTCAAAGTTCTCATTTTGCAGTTGAAGAACGTGTTGTTTCTTGTCACTTTGTTACTGGAGAAGTCCAAACAGTGCTGTTTAGAGCTGAAAATGCGTTTTTGACACATATGAATAAAAAACTGTTTTTTTGTGGCCAAAATGCATTCAAAAGTCAAAGTTCTCAATTGCAGTTGAAGAACGTGTTGTTTCTTGTCACCTTGTTACTGGAGAAGTCCAAAAAGTGCTGTTTAGAGCTGACAACTCTACTTTGACACATATGAATGAAAAACTGATTTTTGTGGTCAAAATGCACTCAAAAGTGAAGAAAGTGTTATTTATTGTCACCTTGTAACTTGAAAAGTCCAAACAGTGCTATTTGGAGCTGAAAACGCGTTTTTGACACTTATGAATGAAAAACTGTTTTTTGTGGCCAAAATGCATTCAAAAGTCAAAGTTCTCATTTTGCAGTTGAAGAACGTGTTGTTTCTTGTCATCTTGTTACTGGAGAAGTCCAAACAGTGCTGTTTTGAGCTGAAAATGCGTTTTTGAAACTTCTGAATGAAAAACTGTTTTTTGTGACCAAAATGCATTCAAAAGTCAAAGTACTCATTTGCAGTTGAGGAATGTGTTATATCTTGTCACCTTGTAACTAGAGAAGTCCAAAAAGTGCTGTTTAGAGCTGAAAACTCTGCTTTGACACCTATGAATGAAAAACTGATTTTTGTGGTCAAAATGCACTCAAAAGTGAAGAAAGTGTTATTTATTGTCACCTTGTAACTTGAAAAGTCCAAACAGTGCTATTTGGAGCTGAAAACGCGTTTTTGACACTTATGAATGAAAAACTGTTTTTTGTGGCCAAAATGCATTCAAAAGTCAAAGTTCTCATTTGCAGTTGAAGAACGTGTTGTTTCTTGTCACCTTGTTACTGGAGAAGTCCAAACAGTGCTGTTTTGAGCTGAAAATGCGTTTTTGAAACTTCTGAATGAAAAACTGTTTTTTGTGACCAAAATGCATTCAAAAGTCAAAGTACTCATTTGCAGTTGAGGAATGTGTTATATCTTGTCACCTTGTAACTGGAGAAGTCCAAAAAGTGCTGTTTAGAGCTGAAAACTCTGCTTTGACACATATGAATGAAAAACTGATTTTTGTGGTCAAAATGCACTCAAAAGTGAAGAAAGTGTTATTTATTGTCACCTTGTAACTTGAAAAGTCCAAACAGTGCTATTTGGAGCTGAAAACGCGTTTTTGACACATATGAATAAAAAACTATTTTTTGTGACCAAAATGCATTCAAAAGTCAAAGTTCTCATTTGCAGTTGAAGAACGTGTTGTTTCTTGTCATCTAGTAAGTGGAGAAGTCCAAACAGTGCTATTTCGAGCCGAAAACGCTTTTTTGGCAATTATGAATGAAAGACTGATTTTTGTGGTCAAAATGCACTCAAAAGGGAAGAAAGTGTTATTTCTTGTCACTTTGAAACTCGAGAAGTCTAAACAGTGCTATTTGGAGCTGAAAACGCGTTTTTGACACATATGAATGAAAAACTGTTTTTTTATGGCCAAAATGCATTCAAAAGTCATAGTTCTCATTTGCAGTTGAAGAACGTGTTGTTTTTTGTCACCTTGTTACTGGAGAAGTCCAAACAGTGCTGTTTTGAGCTGAAAATGCGTTTTTGAAACTTCTGAATGAAAAACTGTTTTTTGTGGCCAAAATGCATTCAAAAGTCAAAGTACTCATTTGCAGTTGAAGAATGTGTTATATCTTGTCACCTTGTAACTGGAGAAGTCCAAAAAGTGCTATTTGGAGCTGAAAACGCTTTTTTGACACTTTTGAATGAAAACTGTTTTTTTGTGGCCAAAATGCACTCAAAAGTCAAAGTTTTCCTTTGCAGTTGAAGAACGTGTTGTTTCTTGTCACATTGTAAGTCCAAACAGTGCTGATAAGAGCTGAAAAAGCTTTTTTGACAATTTTGAATAAATAACTGATTTATATGTACAAAATGCACTCTAAAGTGAAGAAAGTGTTATTTGTTGTCACCTTATAAGTGGAGAAGTCCAAACAGTGCTATTTCGAGCCGAAAACGCTTTTTTGGCAGTTATGAATGAAAGACTGATTTTTGTGGTCAAAATGCACTCAAAAGTGAAGAAAGTGTTATTTCTTGTCACTTTGTAACTGGAGAAGTCTAAACAGTGCTATTTGGAGCTGAAAACACGTTTTTGACACATATGAATGAAAAACTGTTTTTTGTGGCCAAAATGCATTCAAAAGTCAAAGTTCTCATTTGCAGTTGAAGAACGTGTTGTTTCTTGTCACCTTGTTACTGGAGAAGTCCAAACAGTGCTGTTTTGAGCTGAAAATGCGTTTTTGAAACTTCTGAATGAAAAACTGTTTTTTGTGGCCAAAATGCATTCAAAAGTCAAAGTACTCATTTGCAGTTGAAGAATGTGTTATATCTTGTCACCTTGTAACTGGAGAAGTCCAAAAAGTGCTGTTTAGAGCTGAAAACTCTACTTTGACACATGTGAATGAAAAACTGATTTTTGTGGTCAAAATGCACTCAAAAGTGAAGAAAGTGTTATTTATTGTCACCTTGTAACTTGAAAAGTCCAAACAGTGCTATTTGGAGCTGAAAACGCGTTTTTGACACATATGACTGAAAAACTGTTTTTTATGGCCAAAATGCATTCAAAAGTCAAAGTACTCATTTGCAGTTGAAGAATGTGTTATATCTTGTCACCTTGTAACTGGAGAAGTCCAAAAAGTGCTATTTGGAGCTGAAAACGCTTTTTTGACACTTTTGAATGAAAACTGTTTTTTTGTGGCCAAAATGCACTCAAAAGTCAAAGTTTTCCTTTGCAGTTGAAGAACGTGTTGTTTCTTGTCACATTGTAAGTCCAAACAGTGCTGATTAGAGCTGAAAAAGCTTTTTTGACACTTTTGAATAAATAACTGATTTATATGTACAAAATGCACTCTAAAGTGAAGAAAGTGTTATTTGTTGTCACCTTATAAGTGGAGAAGTCCAAACAGTGCTGTTTAGAGCTGAAAACGCGTTTTTGCAACTGTTGAATGAAAAACTGTTTTTTGTGTCACAAATGCACTCAAAAGCCAAAGTTCTCATTTGCAGTTGAAGAATGTGTTATATCTTGTCACCTTGTAACTAGAGAAGTCCAAAACAGTGCTATTTGGAGCTGAAAACGAGTTTTTGCAACTTTTGAATGAAAAACTGTTTTTTGTGGCAGAAATGCACTCAAAAGTCAAAGTTCTCATTTGCAGTTGAAGAATGTGTTATATCTTGTCACCTTGTAACTGGAGAAGTCCAAAAAGTGCTGTTTAGAGCTGAAAACTCTACTTTGATCCATATGAATGAAAAACTTTTTTTTGTGGCCAAAATGCATTCAAAAGTCAAAGTTCTCATTTGCAGTTGAAGAACGTGTTGTTTCTTGTCATCTAGTAAGTGGAGAAGTCCAAACAGTGCTATTTGGAGCTGAAAACGCTTTTTTGACACTTTTGAATGAAAAATTTTTTTTTTGTGGCCAACATGCATTCAAAAGTCAAAGTACTCATTTGCAGTTGAAGAATGTGTTATATCTTGTCACCTTGTAACTGGAGAAGTCCAAAAAGTGCTGTTTAGAGCTGAAAACTCTACTTTGACACATATGAATGAAAAACTGATTTTTATGGTCAAAATGCACTCAAAAGTGAAGAAAGTGTTATTTATTGTCACCTTGTAACTTGAAAAGTCCAAACAGTGCTATTTGGAGCTGAAAACGCGTTTTTGACACATATGAATGAAAAACTGTTTTTTGTGGCCAACATGCATTCAAAAGTCAAAGTTCTCATTTGCAGTTGAAGAACGTGTTGTTTCTTGTCATCTAGTAAGTGGAGAAGTCCAAACAGTGCTATTTGGAGCTGAAAACGCGTTTTTGCAACTTTTGAATGAAAAACTGTTTTTTGTGAAACAAATGCACTCAAAAGTCAAAGTTCTCATTTGCAGTTGAAGAATGTGTTATATCTTGTCACCTTGTAACTGGAGAAGTCCAAACAGTGCTATTTGGAGCTGAAAACGCTTTTTTGACACTTTTGAATGAAAAACTGTTTTTTTGTGGCCAAAATGCACTCAAAAGTGAAGAAAGTGTTATTTCTTGTCACTTTGTAACTGGAGAAGTCTAAACAGTGCTATTTGGAGCTGAAAACGCTTTTTTGACACTTTTGAATGAAAACTGTTTTTTTGTGGCCAAAATGCACTCAAAAGTCAAAGTTTTCCTTTGCAGTTGAAGAACGTGTTGTTTCTTGTCACATTGTAAGTCCAAACAGTGCTGATTAGAGCTGAAAAAGCTTTTTTGACACTTTTGAATAAATAACTGATTTATATGTACAAAATGCACTCTAAAGTGAAGAAAGTGTTATTTGTTGTCACCTTATAAGTGGAGAAGTCCAAACAGTGCTGTTTAGAGCTTAAAACGCGTTTTTGCAACTTTTGAATGAAAAACTGTTTTTTGTGAAACAAATGCACTCAAAAGTCAAAGTTCTCATTTGCAGTTGAAGAATGTGTTATATCTTGTCACCTTGTAACTGGAGAAGTCCAAACAGTGCTATTTGGAGCTGAAAACGCTTTTTTGACACTTTTGAATGAAAAACTGTTTTTTTGTGGCCAAAATGCACTCAAAAGTCAAAGTTTTCCTTTGCAGTTGAAGAACGTGTTGTTTCTTGTCACATTGTAAGTCCAAACAGTGCTGATAAGAGCTGAAAAAGCTTTTTTGACACTTTTGAATAAATAACTGATTTATATGTACAAAATGCACTCTAAAGTGAAGAAAGTGTTATTTGTTGTCACCTTATAAGTGGAGAAGTCCAAACAGTGCTATTTCGAGCCGAAAACGCTTTTTTGGCAGTTATGAATGAAAGACTGATTTTTGTGGTCAAAATGCACTCAAAAGTGAAGAAAGTGTTATTTCTTGTCACTTTGTAACTGGAGAAGTCTAAACAGTGCTATTTGGAGCTGAAAACACGTTTTTGACACATATGAATGAAAAACTGTTTTTTGTGGCCAAAATGCATTCAAAGGTCAAAGTTCTCATTTGCAGTTGAAGAACGTGTTGTTTCTTGTCACCTTGTTACTGGAGAAGTCCAAACAGTGCTGTTTTGAGCTGAAAATGCGTTTTTGAAACTTCTGAATGAAAAACTGTTTTTTGTGGCCAAAATGCATTCAAAAGTCAAAGTACTCATTTGCAGTTGAAGAATGTGTTATATCTTGTCACCTTGTTACTGGAGAAGTCCAAAAAGTGCTGTTTAGAGCTGCAAACTCTACTTTGACACATGTGAATGAAAAACTGATTTTTGTGGTCAAAATGCACTCAAAAGTGAAGAAAGTGTTATTTATTGTCACCTTGTAACTTGAAAAGTCCAAACAGTGCTATTTGGAGCTGAAAACGCGTTTTTGACACATATGACTGAAAAACTGTTTTTTATGGCCAAAATGCATTCAAAAGTCAAAGTACTCATTTGCAGTTGAAGAATGTGTTATATCTTGTCACCTTGTAACTGGAGAAGTCCAAAAAGTGCTATTTGGAGCTGAAAACGCTTTTTTGACACTTTTGAATGAAAACTGTTTTTTTGTGGCCAAAATGCACTCAAAAGTCAAAGTTTTCCTTTGCAGTTGAAGAACGTGTTGTTTCTTGTCACATTGTAAGTCCAAACAGTGCTGATTAGAGCTGAAAAAGCTTTTTTGACACTTTTGAATAAATAACTGATTTATATGTACAAAATGCACTCTAAAGTGAAGAAAGTGTTATTTGTTGTCACCTTATAAGTGGAGAAGTCCAAACAGTGCTGTTTAGAGCTGAAAACGCGTTTTTGCAACTGTTGAATGAAAAACTGTTTTTTGTGTCACAAATGCACTCAAAAGCCAAAGTTCTCATTTGCAGTTGAAGAATGTGTTATATCTTGTCACCTTGTAACTAGAGAAGTCCAAAACAGTGCTATTTGGAGCTGAAAACGAGTTTTTGCAACTTTTGAATGAAAAACTGTTTTTTGTGGCAGAAATGCACTCAAAAGTCAAAGTTCTCATTTGCAGTTGAAGAATGTGTTATATCTTGTCACCTTGTAACTGGAGAAGTCCAAAAAGTGCTGTTTAGAGCTGAAAACTCTACTTTGATACATATGAATGAAAAACTTTTTTTTGTGGCCAAAATGCATTCAAAAGTCAAAGTTCTCATTTGCAGTTGAAGAACGTGTTGTTTCTTGTCATCTAGTAAGTGGAGAAGTCCAAACAGTGCTATTTGGAGCTGAAAACGCTTTTTTGACACTTTTGAATGAAAAACTGTTTTTTTGTGGCCAACATGCATTCAAAAGTCAAAGTACTCTTTTGCAGTTGAAGAATGTGTTATATCTTGTCACCTTGTAACTGGAGAAGTCCAAAAAGTGCTGTTTAGAGCTGAAAACTCTACTTTGACACATATGAATGAAAAACTGATTTTTATGGTCAAAATGCACTCAAAAGTGAAGAAAGTGTTATTTATTGTCACCTTGTAACTTGAAAAGTCCAAACAGTGCTATTTGGAGCTGAAAACGCGTTTTTGACACATATGAATGAAAAACTGTTTTTTGTGGCCAACATGCATTCAAAAGTCAAAGTTCTCATTTGCAGTTGAAGAACGTGTTGTTTCTTGTCATCTAGTAAGTGGAGAAGTCCAAACAGTGCTATTTGGAGCTGAAAACGCGTTTTTGCAACTTTTGAATGAAAAACTGTTTTTTGTGAAACAAATGCACTCAAAAGTCAAAGTTCTCATTTGCAGTTGAAGAATGTGTTATATCTTGTCACCTTGTAACTGGAGAAGTCCAAACAGTGCTATTTGGAGCTGAAAACGCTTTTTTGACACTTTTGAATGAAAAACTGTTTTTTTGTGGCCAAAATGCACTCAAAAGTGAAGAAAGTGTTATTTCTTGTCACTTTGTAACTGGAGAAGTCTAAACAGTGCTATTTGGAGCTGAAAACGCTTTTTTGACACTTTTGAATGAAAACTGTTTTTTTGTGGCCAAAATGCACTCAAAAGTCAAAGTTTTCCTTTGCAGTTGAAGAACGTGTTGTTTCTTGTCACATTGTAAGTCCAAACAGTGCTGATTAGAGCTGAAAAAGCTTTTTTGACACTTTTGAATAAATAACTGATTTATATGTACAAAATGCACTCTAAAGTGAAGAAAGTGTTATTTGTTGTCACCTTATAAGTGGAGAAGTCCAAACAGTGCTGTTTAGAGCTTAAAACGCGTTTTTGCAACTTTTGAATGAAAAACTGTTTTTTGTGAAACAAATGCACTCAAAAGTCAAAGTTCTCATTTGCAGTTGAAGAATGTGTTATATCTTGTCACCTTGTAACTGGAGAAGTCCAAACAGTGCTATTTGGAGCTGAAAACGCTTTTTTGACACTTTTGAATGAAAAACTGTTTTTTTGTGGCCAAAATGCACTCAAAAGTCAAAGTTTTCCTTTGCAGTTGAAGAACGTGTTGTTTCTTGTCACATTGTAAGTCCAAACAGTGCTGATAAGAGCTGAAAAAGCTTTTTTGACACTTTTGAATAAATAACTGATTTATATGTACAAAATGCACTCTAAAGTGAAGAAAGTGTTATTTGTTGTCACCTTATAAGTGGAGAAGTCCAAACAGTGCTATTTCGAGCCGAAAACGCTTTTTTGGCAGTTATGAATGAAAGACTGATTTTTGTGGTCAAAATGCACTCAAAAGTGAAGAAAGTGTTATTTCTTGTCACTTTGTAACTGGAGAAGTCTAAACAGTGCTATTTGGAGCTGAAAACACGTTTTTGACACATATGAATGAAAAACTGTTTTTTGTGGCCAAAATGCATTCAAAAGTCAAAGTTCTCATTTGCAGTTGAAGAACGTGTTGTTTCTTGTCACCTTGTTACTGGAGAAGTCCAAACAGTGCTGTTTTGAGCTGAAAATGCGTTTTTGAAACTTCTGAATGAAAAACTGTTTTTTGTGGCCAAAATGCATTCAAAAGTCAAAGTACTCATTTGCAGTTGAAGAATGTGTTATATCTTGTCACCTTGTAACTGGAGAAGTCCAAAAAGTGCTGTTTAGAGCTGAAAACTCTACTTTGACACATGTGAATGAAAAACTGATTTTTGTGGTCAAAATGCACTCAAAAGTGAAGAAAGTGTTATTTATTGTCACCTTGTAACTTGAAAAGTCCAAACAGTGCTATTTGGAGCTGAAAACGCGTTTTTGACACATATGACTGAAAAACTGTTTTTTATGGCCAAAATGCATTCAAAAGTCAAAGTACTCATTTGCAGTTGAAGAATGTGTTATATCTTGTCACCTTGTAACTGGAGAAGTCCAAAAAGTGCTATTTGGAGCTGAAAACGCTTTTTTGACACTTTTGAATGAAAACTGTTTTTTTGTGGCCAAAATGCACTCAAAAGTCAAAGTTTTCCTTTGCAGTTGAAGAACGTGTTGTTTCTTGTCACATTGTAAGTCCAAACAGTGCTGATTAGAGCTGAAAAAGCTTTTTTGACACTTTTGAATAAATAACTGATTTATATGTACAAAATGCACTCTAAAGTGAAGAAAGTGTTATTTGTTGTCACCTTATAAGTGGAGAAGTCCAAACAGTGCTGTTTAGAGCTGAAAACGCGTTTTTGCAACTGTTGAATGAAAAACTGTTTTTTGTGTCACAAATGCACTCAAAAGCCAAAGTTCTCATTTGCAGTTGAAGAATGTGTTATATCTTGTCACCTTGTAACTAGAGAAGTCCAAAACAGTGCTATTTGGAGCTGAAAACGAGTTTTTGCAACTTTTGAATGAAAAACTGTTTTTTGTGGCAGAAATGCACTCAAAAGTCAAAGTTCTCATTTGCAGTTGAAGAATGTGTTATATCTTGTCACCTTGTAACTGGAGAAGTCCAAAAAGTGCTGTTTAGAGCTGAAAACTCTACTTTGATACATATGAATGAAAAACTTTTTTTTGTGGCCAAAATGCATTCAAAAGTCAAAGTTCTCATTTGCAGTTGAAGAACGTGTTGTTTCTTGTCATCTAGTAAGTGGAGAAGTCCAAACAGTGCTATTTGGAGCTGAAAACGCTTTTTTGACACTTTTGAATGAAAAACTGTTTTTTTGTGGCCAACATGCATTCAAAAGTCAAAGTACTCATTTGCAGTTGAAGAATGTGTTATATCTTGTCACCTTGTAACTGGAGAAGTCCAAAAAGTGCTGTTTAGAGCTGAAAACTCTACTTTGACACATATGAATGAAAAACTGATTTTTATGGTCAAAATGCACTCAAAAGTGAAGAAAGTGTTATTTATTGTCACCTTGTAACTTGAAAAGTCCAAACAGTGCTATTTGGAGCTGAAAACGCGTTTTTGACACATATGAATGAAAAACAGTTTTTTGTGGCCAACATGCATTCAAAAGTCAAAGTTCTCATTTGCAGTTGAAGAACGTGTTGTTTCTTGTCATCTAGTAAGTGGAGAAGTCCAAACAGTGCTATTTGGAGCTGAAAACGCGTTTTTGCAACTTTTGAATGAAAAACTGTTTTTTGTGAAACAAATGCACTCAAAAGTCAAAGTTCTCATTTGCAGTTGAAGAATGTGTTATATCTTGTCACCTTGTAACTGGAGAAGTCCAAACAGTGCTATTTGGAGCTGAAAACGCTTTTTTGACACTTTTGAATGAAAAACTGTTTTTTTGTGGCCAAAATGCACTCAAAAGTGAAGAAAGTGTTATTTCTTGTCACTTTGTAACTGGAGAAGTCTAAACAGTGCTATTTGGAGCTGAAAACGCTTTTTTGACACTTTTGAATGAAAACTGTTTTTTTGTGGCCAAAATGCACTCAAAAGTCAAAGTTTTCCTTTGCAGTTGAAGAACGTGTTGTTTCTTGTCACATTGTAAGTCCAAACAGTGCTGATTAGAGCTGAAAAAGCTTTTTTGACACTTTTGAATAAATAACTGATTTATATGTACAAAATGCACTCTAAAGTGAAGAAAGTATTATTTGTTGTCACCTTATAAGTGGAGAAGTCCAAACAGTGCTGTTTAGAGCTTAAAACGCGTTTTTGCAACTTTTGAATGAAAAACTGTTTTTTGTGAAACAAATGCACTCAAAAGTCAAAGTTCTCATTTGCAGTTGAAGAATGTGTTATATCTTGTCACCTTGTAACTGGAGAAGTCCAAACAGTGCTATTTGGAGCTGAAAACGCTTTTTTGACACTTTTGAATGAAAAACTGTTTTTTTGTGGCCAAAATGCACTCAAAAGTCAAAGTTCTCCTTTGCAGTTGAAGAACGTGTTGTTTCTTGTCATCTAGTAAGTGGAGAAGTCCAAACAGTGCTATTTCGAGCCGAAAACGCTTTTTTGGCAGTTATGAATGAAAGACTGATTTTTGTGGTCAAAATGCACTCAAAAGTGAAGAAAGTGTTATTTCTTGTCACTTTGTAACTGGAGAAGTCTAAACAGTGCTATTTGGAGCTGAAAAAGCGTTTTTGACACATATGAATGAAAAACTGTTTTTTGTGGCCAAAATGAACTCAAAAGTCAAAGTACTCATTTGCAGTTGAAGAATGTGTTATACCTTGTCACCTTGTAACTGGAGAAGTCCAAAAAGTGCTGTTTAGAGCTGAAAACTCTACTTTGACACATATGAATGAAAAACTGTTTTTTGTGGCCAAAATGCATTCAAAAGTCAAAGTTCTCATTTGCAGTTGAAGAACGTGTTGTTTTTTGTCATCTAGTAAGTGGAGAAGTCCAAACAGTGCTATTTGGAGCTGAAAACGCTTTTTTGACACTTTTGAATGAAAAGTGTTTTTTTGTGGCCAAAATGAACTCAAAAGTCAAAGTACTCATTTGCAGTTGAAGAATGTGTTATACCTTGTCACCTTGTAACTTGAAAAGTCCAAACAGTGCTATTTGGAGCTGAAAACGCGTTTTTGACACATATGAATGAAAAACTGTTTTTTGTGGCCAACATGCATTCAAAAGTCAAAGTTCTCATTTGCAGTTGAAGAACGTGTTGTTTCTTGTCATCTAGTAAGTGGAGAAGTCCAAACAGTGCTATTTGGAGCTGAAAACGCTTTTTTGACACTTTTGAATGAAAACTGTTTTTTTGTGGCCAAAATGCACTCAAAAGTCAAAGTTTTCCTTTGCAGTTGAAGAACGTGTTGTTTCTTGTCACATTGTAAGTCCAAACAGTGCTGATTAGAGCTGAAAAAGCTTTTTTGACACTTTTGAATAAATAACTAATTTATATGTACAAAATGCACTCTAAAGTGAAGAAAGTGTTATTTGTTGTCACCTTATAAGTGGAGAAGTCCAAACAGTGCTGTTTAGACCTGAAAACGAGTTTTTGCAACTTTTGAATGAAAAACTGTTTTTTTGTGGCACAAATGCACTCAAAAGTCAAAGTTCTCATTTGCAGTTGAAGAATGTGTTATATCTTGTCACCTTGTAACTGGAGAAGTCCAAACAGTGCTATTTGGAGCTGAAAACGCTTTTTTGACACTTTTGAATGAAAAATTGTTTTTTTGTGGCCAAAATGCACTCAAAAGTCAAAGTTCTCCTTTGCAGTTGAAGAACGTGTTGTTTCTTGTCATCTAGTAAGTGGAGAAGTCCAAACAGTGCTATTTCGAGCCGAAAACGCTTTTTTGGCAGTTATGAATGAAAGACTGATTTTTGTGGTCAAAATGCACTCAAAAGTGAAGGAAGTGTTATTTCTTGTCACTTTGTAACTGGAGAAGTCTAAACAGTGCTATTTGGAGCTGAAAACGCGTTTTTGACACATATGAATGAAAAACTGTTTTTTGTGGCCAAAATGCATTCAAAAGTCAAAGTTCTCATTTTGCAGTTGAAGAACGTGTTGTTTCTTGTCATCTTGTTACTGGAGAAGTCCAAACAGTGCTGTTTTGAGCTGAAAATGCGTTTTTGAAACTTCTGAATGAAAAACTGTTTTTTGTGACCAAAATGCATTCAAAAGTCAAAGTACTCATTTGCAGTTGAGGAATGTGTTATATCTTGTCACCTTGTAACTAGAGAAGTCCAAAAAGTGCTGTTTAGAGCTGAAAACTCTGCTTTGACACATATGAATGAAAAACTGATTTTTGTGGTCAAAATGCACTCAAAAGTGAAGAAAGTGTTATTTATTGTCACCTTGTAACTTGAAAAGTCCAAACAGTGCTATTTGGAGCTGAAAACGCGTTTTTGACACTTATGAATGAAAAACTGTTTTTTGTGGCCAAAATGCATTCAAAAGTCAAAGTTCTCATTTGCAGTTGAAGAACGTGTTGTTTCTTGTCATTTAGTAAGTGGAGAAGTCCAAACAGTGCTATTTGGAGCTGAAAACGCTTTTTTGACACTTTTGAATGAAAACGGTTTTTTTGTGGCCAAAATGCACTCAAAAGTCAAAGTTTTCCTTTGCAGTTGAAGAACGTGTTGTTTCTTGTCACATTGTAAGTCCAAACAGTGCTGATTAGAGCTGAAAAAGCTTTTTTGACACTTTTGAATAAATAACTGATTTATATGTACAAAATGCACTCTAAAGTGAAGAAAGTGTTATTTGTTGTCACCTTATAAGTGGAAAAGTCCAAACAGTGCTGTTTAGAGCTGAAAACGCATTTTTGCAACTTTTGAATGAAAAACTGTTTTTTGTGGAACAAATGCACTCAAAAGTCAAAGTTCTCATTTGCAGTTGAAGAATGTGTTATATCTTGTCACCTTGTAACTAGAGAAGTCCAAACAGTGCTATTTGGAGCTGAAAACGCGTTTTTGCAACTTTTGAATGAAAAACTGTTTTTTGTGGCAAAAATGCACTCAAAAGTCAAAGTTCTCATTTGCAGTTGAAGAATGTGTTATATCTTGTCACCTTGTAACTGGAGAAGTCCAAACAGTGCTATTTGGAGGTGAAAACGCTTTTTTGACACTTTTGAATGAAAAACTGTTTTTTTGTGGCCAAAATGCACTCAAAGGTCAAAGTTCTCCTTTGCAGTTGAAGAACGTGTTGTTTCTTGTCATCTAGTAAGTGGAGAAGTCCAAACAGTGCTATTTGGAGCCGAAAACGCCTTTTTGGCAGTTATGAATGAAAGACTGATTTTTGTGGTCAAAATGCACTCAAAAGTGAAGAAAGTGTTATTTCTTGTCACTTTGTAACTGGAGAAGTCTAAACAGTGCTATTTGGAGCTGAAAACGCGTTTTTGACACTTATGAATGAAAAACTGTTTTTTGTGGCCAAAATGCATTCAAAAGTCAAAGTTCTCATTTGCAGTTGAAGAACGTGTTGTTTCTTGTCATTTAGTAAGTGGAGAAGTCCAAACAGTGCTATTTGGAGCTGAAAACGCTTTTTTGACACTTTTGAATGAAAACGGTTTTTTTGTGGCCAAAATGCACTCAAAAGTCAAAGTTTTCCTTTGCAGTTGAAGAACGTGTTGTTTCTTGTCACATTGTAAGTCCAAACAGTGCTGATTAGAGCTGAAAAAGCTTTTTTGACACTTTTGAATAAATAACTGATTTATATGTACAAAATGCACTCTAAAGTGAAGAAAGTGTTATTTGTTGTCACCTTATAAGTGGAAAAGTCCAAACAGTGCTGTTTAGAGCTGAAAACGCATTTTTGCAACTTTTGAATGAAAAACTGTTTTTTGTGGAACAAATGCACTCAAAAGTCAAAGTTCTCATTTGCAGTTGAAGAATGTGTTATATCTTGTCACCTTGTAACTAGAGAAGTCCAAACAGTGCTATTTGGAGCTGAAAACGCGTTTTTGCAACTTTTGAATGAAAAACTGTTTTTTGTGGCAAAAATGCACTCAAAAGTCAAAGTTCTCATTTGCAGTTGAAGAATGTGTTATATCTTGTCACCTTGTAACTGGAGAAGTCCAAACAGTGCTATTTGGAGGTGAAAACGCTTTTTTGACACTTTTGAATGAAAAACTGTTTTTTTGTGGCCAAAATGCACTCAAAGGTCAAAGTTCTCCTTTGCAGTTGAAGAACGTGTTGTTTCTTGTCATCTAGTAAGTGGAGAAGTCCAAACAGTGCTATTTGGAGCCGAAAACGCCTTTTTGGCAGTTATGAATGAAAGACTGATTTTTGTGGTCAAAATGCACTCAAAAGTGAAGAAAGTGTTATTTCTTGTCACTTTGTAACTGGAGAAGTCTAAACAGTGCTATTTGGAGCTGAAAACGCGTTTTTGACACATATGAATAAAAAACTGTTTTTTGTGGCAAAAATGCACTCAAAAGTCAAAGTCCTCATTTGCAGTTGAAGAATGTGTTATATCTTGTCACCTTGTAACTGGAGAAGTCCAAAAAGTGCTGTTTAGAGCTGAAAACTCTACTTTGACACATATGAATGAAAAACTGTTTTTTGGGGCCAAAATGCATTCAAAAGTCAAAGTTCTCATTTGCAGTTGAAGAACGTGTTTTTTCTTGTCATCTTGTTACTGGAGAAGTCCAAACAGTGCTGTTTAGAGCTGAAAATGCGTTTTTGAAACTTCTGAATGAAAAACTGTTTTTTGTGGCCAAAATGCATTCAAAAGTCAAAGTTCTCATTTGCAGTTGAAGAACGTGTTGTTTCTTGTCATCTAGTAAGTGGAGAAGTCCAAAACAGTGCTATTTGGAGCTGAAAAAGCTTTTTTGACAATTTTGAATGAAAACTGTTTTTTTGTGGCCAAAATGCATTCAAAAGTCAAAGTACTCAGTTGCAGTTGAAGAACGTGTTTTTTCTTGTCATCTTGTTACTGGAGAAGTCCAAACAGTGCTGTTTTGAGCTGAAAATGCGTTTTTGAAACTTCTGAATGAAAAACTGTTTTTTGTGGCCAAAATGCATTCAAAAGTCAAAGTTCTCATTTGCAGTTGAAGAACGTGTTGTTTCTTGTCATCTAGTAAGTGGAGAAGTCCAAACAGTGCTATTTGGAGCCGAAAACGCTTTTTTGGCAGTTATGAATGAAAGACTGATTTTTGTGGTCAAAATGCACTCAAAAGTGAAGAAAGTGTTATTTCTTGTCACTTTGTAACTGGAGAAGTCTAAACAGTGCTATTTGGAGCTGAAAACGCGTTTTTGACACATATGAATGAAAAACTGTTTTTTGTGGCCAAAATGCATTCGAAAGTCAAAGTTCTCATTTTGCAGTTGAAGAACGTGTTGTTTCTTGTCACTTTGTTACTGGAGAAGTCCAAACAGTGCTGTTTAGAGCTGAAAATGCGTTTTTGACACATATGAATGAAAAACTGTTTTTTGTGGCAAAAATCCATTCAAAAGTCAAAGTTCTCATTTGCAGTTGAAGAACGTGTTGTTTCTTGTCACCTTGTTACTGGAGAAGTCCAAAAAGTGCTGTTTAGAGCTGAAAACTCTACTTTGACACATATGAATGAAAAACTGATTTTTGTGGTCAAAATGCACTCAAAAGTGAAGAAAGTGTTATTTATTGTCACCTTGTAACTTGAAAAGTCCAAACAGTGCTATTTGGAGCTGAAAACGCGTTTTTGACACATATGAATAAAAAACTGTTTTTTGTGGCAAAAATGCACTCAAAAGTCAAAGTCCTCATTTGCAGTTGAAGAATGTGTTATATCTTGTCACCTTGTAACTGGAGAAGTCCAAAAAGTGCTGTTTAGAGCTGAAAAATCTACTTTGACACATATGAATGAAAAACTGTTTTTTGTGGCCAAAATGCATTCAAAAGTCAAAGTTCTCATTTGCAGTTGAAGAATGTGTTATATCTTGTCACCTTGTAACTGGAGAAGTCTAAACAGTGCTATTTTGAGCTGAAAACGCGTTTTTGACACATATGAATGAAAAACTGTTTTTTGTGGCCAAAATGCATTCAAAAGTCAAAGTTCTCATTTGCAGTTGAAAACGTGTTGTTTCTTGTCACCTTGTTACTGGAGAAGTCCAAACAGTGCTGTTTTGAGCTGAAAATGCGTTTTTGAAACTTCTGAATGAAAAACTGTTTTTTGTGACCAAAATGCATTCAAAAGTCAAAGTACTCATTTGCAGTTGAGGAATGTGTTATATCTTGTCACCTTGTAACTGGAGAAGTCCAAAAAGTGCTGTTTAGAGCTGAAAACTCTGCTTTGACACATATGAATGAAAAACTGATTTTTGTGGTCAAAATGCACTCAAAAGTGAAGAAAGTGTTATTTATTGTCACCTTGTAACTTGAAAAGTCCAAACAGTGCTATTTGGAGCTGAAAACGCTACTTTGACACATATGAATGAAAAACTGTTTTTTGTGGCCAAAATGCATTTGAAAGTCAAAGTTCTCATTTTGCAGTTGAAGAACGTGTTGTTTCTTGTCACTTTGTTACTGGAGAAGTCCAAACAGTGCTGTTTAGAGCTGAAAATGCGTTTTTGACACATATGAATGAAAAACTGTTTTTTGTGGCAAAAATCCATTCAAAAGTCAAAGTTCTCATTTGCAGTTGAAGAATGTGTTATATCTTGTCACCTTGTTACTGGAGAAGTCCAAAAAGTGCTGTTTAGAGCTGACAACTCTACTTTGACACATATGAATGAAAAACTGATTTTTGTGGTCAAAATGCACTCAAAAGTGAAGACAGTGTTATTTATTGTCACCTTGTAACTTGAAAAGTCCAAAAAGTGCTGTTAGAGCTGAAAACTCTACTTTGACACATATGAATGAAAAACTGTTTTTTGTGGCCAAAATGCATTCAAAAGTCAAAGTTCTCATTTGCAGTTGAACAATGTGTTATATCTTGTCACCTTGTAACTGGAGAAGTCCAAAAAGTGCTGTTTAGAGCTGAAAACTCTACTTTGACACATATGAATGAAAAACTGTTTTTTGTGGCCAAAATGCATTCAAAAGTCAAAGTACTCATTTGCAGTTGAAGAATGTGTTATATCTTGTCACCTTGTAACTGGAGAAGTCCAAAAAGTGCTGTTTAGAGCTGAAAACTCTACTTTGACACATATGAATGAAAAACTGTTTTTTGTAGCCAAAATGCATTCAAAAGTCAAAGTTCTCATTTGCAGTTGAAGAACGTGTTGTTTTTTGTCATCTAGTAAGTGGAGAAGTCCAAACAGTGCTATTTGGAGCTGAAAACGCTTTTTTGACACTTTTGAATGAAAACTGTTTTTTTGTGGCCAAAATGAACTCAAAAGTCAAAGTACTCATTTGCAGTTGAAGAATGTGTTATACCTTGTCACCTTGTAACTGGAGAAGTCCAAAAAGTGCTGTTTAGAGCTGAAAACTCTACTTTGACACATATGAATGAAAAACTGATTTTTATGGTCAAAATGCACTCAAAAGTGAAGAAAGTGTTATTTATTGTCACCTTGTAACTTGAAAAGTCCAAACAGTGCTATTTGGAGCTGAAAACGCGTTTTTGACACATATGAATGAAAAACTGTTTTTTGTGGCCAACATGCATTCAAAAGTCAAAGTTCTCATTTGCAGTTGAAGAACGTGTTGTTTCTTGTCATCTAGTAAGTGGAGAAGTCCAAACAGTGCTATTTGGAGCTGAAAACGCTTTTTTGACACTTTTGAATGAAAACTGTTTTTTTGTGGCCAAAATGCACTCAAAAGTCAAAGTTTTCCTTTGCAGTTGAAGAACGTGTTGTTTCTTGTCACATTGTAAGTCCAAACAGTGCTGATTAGAGCTGAAAAAGCTTTTTTGACACTTTTGAATAAATAACTGATTTATATGTACAAAATGCACTCTAAAGTGAAGAAAGTGTTATTTGTTGTCACCTTATAAGTGGAGAAGTCCAAACAGTGCTGTTTAGAGCTGAAAACGAGTTTTTGCAACTTTTGAATGAAAAACTGTTTTTTGTGGCACAAATGCACTCAAAAGTCAAAGTTCTCATTTGCAGTTGAAGAATGTGTTATATCTTGTCACCTTGTAACTGGAGAAGTCCAAACAGTGCTATTTGGAGCTGAAAACGCTTTTTTGACACTTTTGAATGAAAAACTGTTTTTTTGTGGCCAAAATGCACTCAAAAGTCAAAGTTCTCCTTTGCAGTTGAAGAACGTGTTGTTTCTTGTCATCTAGTAAGTGGAGAAGTCCAAACAGTGCTATTTCGAGGCCGAAAACGCTTTTTTGGCAGTTATGAATGAAAGACTGATTTTTGTGGTCAAAATGCACTCAAAAGTGAAGAAAGTGTTATTTCTTGTCACTTTGTAACTGGAGAAGTCTAAACAGTGCTATTTGGAGCTGAAAACGCGTTTTTGACACATATGAATGAAAAACTGTTTTTTGTGGCCAAAATGCATTCAAAAGTCAAAGTTCTCATTTGCAGTTGAAGAACGTGTTGTTTCTTGTCACCTTGTTACTGGAGAAGTCCAAACAGTGCTGTTTTGAGCTGAAAATGCGTTTTTGAAACTTCTGAATGAAAAACTGTTTTTTGTGACCAAAATGCATTCAAAAGTCAAAGTACTCATTTGCAGTTGAGGAATGTGTTATATCTTGTCACCTTGTAACTGGAGAAGTCCAAAAAGTGCTGTTTAGAGCTGAAAACTCTGCTTTGACACATATGAATGAAAAACTGATTTTTGTGGTCAAAATGCACTCAAAAGTGAAGAAAGTGTTATTTATTGTCACTTTGTAACTTGAAAAGTCCAAACAGTGCTATTTGGAGCTGAAAACGCGTTTTTGACACATATGAATGAAAAACTGTTTTTTGTGGCCAAAATGCATTCAAAAGTCAAAGTTCTCATTTGCAGTTGAAGAACGTGTTGTTTCTTGTCATTTAGTAAGTGGAGAAGTCCAAACAGTGCTATTTGGAGCTGAAAACGCTTTTTTGACACTTTTGAATGAAAACGGTTTTTTTGTGGCCAAAATGCACTCAAAAGTCAAAGTTTTCCTTTGCAGTTAAAGAACGTGTTGTTTCTTGTCACATTGTAAGTCCAAACAGTGCTGATAAGAGCTGAAAAAGCTTTTTTGACACTTTTGAATAAATAACTGATTTATATGTACAAAATGCACTCTAAAGTGAAGAAAGTGTTATTTGTTGTCACCTTATAAGTGGAAAAGTCCAAACAGTGCTGTTTAGAGCTGAAAACGCTTTTTTGACACTTTTGAATGAAAACGTTTTTTTTGTGGCCAAAATGCACTCAAAAGTCAAAGTTTTCCTTTGCAGTTGAAGAACGTGTTGTTTCTTGTCACATCGTAAGTCCAAACAGTGCTGATTAGAGCTGAAAAAGCTTTTTTGACACTTTTGAATAAATAACTGATTTATATGTACAAAATGCACTCTAAAGTGAAGAAAGTGTTATTTGTTGTCACCTTATATGTGGAAAAGTCCAAACAGTGCTGTTTAGAGCTGAAAACGCATTTTTGCAACTTTTGAATGAAAAACTGTTTTTTGTGGAACAAATGCACTCAAAAGTCAAAGTTCTCATTTGCAGTTGAAGAATGTGTTATATCTTGTCACCTTGTAACTGGAGAAGTCCAAACAGTGCTATTTGGAGGTGAAAACGCTTTTTTGACACTTTTGAATGAAAAACTGTTTTTTTGTGGCCAAAATGCACTCAAAGGTCAAAGTTCTCCTTTGCAGTTGAAGAACGTGTTGTTTCTTGTCATCTAGTAAGTGGAGAAGTCCAAACAGTGCTATTTGGAGCCGAAAACGCTTTTTTGGCAGTTATGAATGAAAGACTGATTTTTGTGGTCAAAATGCACTCAAAAGTGAAGAAAGTGTTATTTCTTGTCACTTTGTAACTGGAGAAGTCTAAACAGTGCTATTTGGAGCTGAAAACGCGTTTTTGACACATATGAATGAAAAACTGTTTTTTGTGGCCAAAATGCATTCGAAAGTCAAAGTTCTCATTTTGCAGTTGAAGAACGTGTTGTTTCTTGTCACTTTGTTACTGGAGAAGTCCAAACAGTGCTGTTTAGAGCTGAAAATGCGTTTTTGACACATATGAATGAAAAACTGTTTTTTGTGGCAAAAATCCATTCAAAAGTCAAAGTTCTCATTTGCAGTTGAAGAACGTGTTGTTTCTTGTCATCTAGTAAGTGGAGAAGTCCAAACAGTGCTATTTGGAGCTGAAAACGCTTTTTTGACACTTTTGAATGAAAACTGTTTTTTTGTGGTCAAAATGCACTCAAAAGTGAAGAAAGTGTTATTTCTTGTCACTTTGTAACTGGAGAAGTCTAAACAGTGCTATTTGGAGCTGAAAACGCGTTTTTGACACATATGAATGAAAAACTGTTTTTTGTGGCCAAAATGCATTCGAAAGTCAAAGTTCTCATTTTGCAGTTGAAGAACGTGTTGTTTCTTGTCACTTTGTTACTGGAGAAGTCCAAACAGTGCTGTTTAGAGCTGAAAATGCGTTTTTGACACATATAAATGAAAAACTGTTTTTTGTGGCAAAAATCCATTCAAAAGTCAAAGTTCTCATTTGCAGTTGAAGAACGTGTTGTTTCTTGTCACCTTGTTACTGGAGAAGTCCAAAAAGTGCTGTTTAGAGCTGAAAACTCTACTTTGACACATATGAATGAAAAACTGATTTTTGTGGTCAAAATGCACTCAAAAGTGAAGAAAGTGTTATTTATTGTCACCTTGTAACTTGAAAAGTCCAAACAGTGCTATTTGGAGCTGAAAACGCGTTTTTGACACATATGAATAAAAAACTGTTTTTTGTGGCAAAAATGCACTCAAAAGTCAAAGTCCTCATTTGCAGTTGAAGAATGTGTTATATCTTGTCACCTTGTAACTGGAGAAGTCCAAAAAGTGCTGTTTAGAGCTGAAAACTCTACTTTGACACATATGAATGAAAAACTGTTTTTTGTGGCCAAAATGCATTCAAAAGTCAAAGTTCTCATTTGCAGTTGAAGAATGTGTTATATCTTGTCACCTTGTAACTGGAGAAGTCTAAACAGTGCTATTTGGAGCTGAAAACGCGTTTTTGACACATATGAATGAAAAACTGTTTTTTGTGGCCAAAATGCATTCAAAAGTCAAAGTTCTCATTTGCAGTTGAAGAACGTGTTGTTTCTTGTCACCTTGTTACTGGAGAAGTCCAAACAGTGCTGTTTTGAGCTGAAGATGCGTTTTTGAAACTTCTGAATGAAAAACTGTTTTTTGTGACCAAAATGCATTCAAAAGTCAAAGTACTCATTTGCAGTTGAGGAATGTGTTATATCTTGTCACCTTGTAACTGGAGAAGTCCAAAAAGTGCTGTTTAGAGCTGAAAACTCTGCTTTGACACATATGAATGAAAAACTGATTTTTGTGGTCAAAATGCACTCAAAAGTGAAGAAAGTGTTATTTATTGTCACCTTGTAACTTGAAAAGTCCAAACAGTGCTATTTGGAGCTGAAAACGCTACTTTGACACATATGAATGAAAAACTGTTTTTTGTGGCCAAAATGCATTTGAAAGTCAAAGTTCTCATTTTGCAGTTGAAGAACGTGTTGTTTCTTGTCACTTTGTTACTGGAGAAGTCCAAACAGTGCTGTTTAGAGCTGAAAATGCGTTTTTGACACATATGAATGAAAAACTGTTTTTTGTGGCAAAAATCCATTCAAAAGTCAAAGTTCTCATTTGCAGTTGAAGAATGTGTTATATCTTGTCACCTTGTTACTGGAGAAGTCCAAAAAGTGCTGTTTAGAGCTGACAACTCTACTTTGACACATATGAATGAAAAACTGATTTTTGTGGTCAAAATGCACTCAAAAGTGAAGACAGTGTTATTTATTGTCACCTTGTAACTTGAAAAGTCCAAAAAGTGCTGTTAGAGCTGAAAACTCTACTTTGACACATATGAATGAAAAACTGTTTTTTGTGGCCAAAATGCATTCAAAAGTCAAAGTTCTCATTTGCAGTTGAAGAATGTGTTATATCTTGTCACCTTGTAACTGGAGAAGTCCAAAAAGTGCTGTTTAGAGCTGAAAACTCTACTTTGACACATATGAATGAAAAACTGTTTTTTGTGGCCAAAATGCATTCAAAAGTCAAAGTACTCATTTGCAGTTGAAGAATGTGTTATATCTTGTCACCTTGTAACTGGAGAAGTCCAAAAAGTGCTGTTTAGAGCTGAAAACTCTACTTTGACACATATGAATGAAAAACTGTTTTTTGTAGCCAAAATGCATTCAAAAGTCAAAGTTCTCATTTTCAGTTGAAGAACGTGTTGTTTTTTGTCATCTAGTAAGTGGAGAAGTCCAAACAGTGCTATTTGGAGCTGAAAACGCTTTTTTGACACTTTTGAATGAAAACTGTTTTTTTGTGGCCAAAATGAACTCAAAAGTCAAAGTACTCATTTGCAGTTGAAGAATGTGTTATACCTTGTCACCTTGTAACTGGAGAAGTCCAAAAAGTGCTGTTTAGAGCTGAAAACTCTACTTTGACACATATGAATGAAAAACTGATTTTTATGGTCAAAATGCACTCAAAAGTGAAGAAAGTGTTATTTATTGTCACCTTGTAACTTGAAAAGTCCAAACAGTGCTATTTGGAGCTGAAAACGCGTTTTTGACACATATGAATGAAAAACTGTTTTTTGTGGCCAACATGCATTCAAAAGTCAAAGTTCTCATTTGCAGTTGAAGAACGTGTTGTTTCTTGTCATCTAGTAAGTGGAGAAGTCCAAACAGTGCTATTTGGAGCTGAAAACGCTTTTTTGACACTTTTGAATGAAAACTGTTTTTTTGTGGCCAAAATGCACTCAAAAGTCAAAGTTTTCCTTTGCAGTTGAAGAACGTGTTGTTTCTTGTCACATTGTAAGTCCAAACAGTGCTGATTAGAGCTGAAAAAGCTTTTTTGACACTTTTGAATAAATAACTGATTTATATGTACAAAATGCACTCTAAAGTGAAGAAAGTGTTATTTGTTGTCACCTTATAAGTGGAGAAGTCCAAACAGTGCTGTTTAGAGCTGAAAACGAGTTTTTGCAACTTTTGAATGAAAAACTGTTTTTTGTGGCACAAATGCACTCAAAAGTCAAAGTTCTCATTTGCAGTTGAAGAATGTGTTATATCTTGTCACCTTGTAACTGGAGAAGTCCAAACAGTGCTATTTGGAGCTGAAAACGCTTTTTTGACACTTTTGAATGAAAAACTGTTTTTTTGTGGCCAAAATGCACTCAAAAGTCAAAGTTCTCCTTTGCAGTTGAAGAACGTGTTGTTTCTTGTCATCTAGTAAGTGGAGAAGTCCAAACAGTGCTATTTCGAGGCCGAAAACGCTTTTTTGGCAGTTATGAATGAAAGACTGATTTTTGTGGTCAAAATGCACTCAAAAGTGAAGAAAGTGTTATTTCTTGTCACTTTGTAACTGGAGAAGTCTAAACAGTGCTATTTGGAGCTGAAAACGCGTTTTTGACACATATGAATGAAAAACTGTTTTTTGTGGCCAAAATGCATTCAAAAGTCAAAGTTCTCATTTGCAGTTGAAGAACGTGTTGTTTCTTGTCACCTTGTTACTGGAGAAGTCCAAACAGTGCTGTTTTGAGCTGAAAATGCGTTTTTGAAACTTCTGAATGAAAAACTGTTTTTTGTGACCAAAATGCATTCAAAAGTCAAAGTACTCATTTGCAGTTGAGGAATGTGTTATATCTTGTCACCTTGTAACTGGAGAAGTCCAAAAAGTGCTGTTTAGAGCTGAAAACTCTGCTTTGACACATATGAATGAAAAACTGATTTTTGTGGTCAAAATGCACTCAAAAGTGAAGAAAGTGTTATTTATTGTCACTTTGTAACTTGAAAAGTCCAAACAGTGCTATTTGGAGCTGAAAACGCGTTTTTGACACATATGAATGAAAAACTGTTTTTTGTGGCCAAAATGCATTCAAAAGTCAAAGTTCTCATTTGCAGTTGAAGAACGTGTTGTTTCTTGTCATTTAGTAAGTGGAGAAGTCCAAACAGTGCTATTTGGAGCTGAAAACGCTTTTTTGACACTTTTGAATGAAAACGGTTTTTTTGTGGCCAAAATGCACTCAAAAGTCAAAGTTTTCCTTTGCAGTTAAAGAACGTGTTGTTTCTTGTCACATTGTAAGTCCAAACAGTGCTGATTAGAGCTGAAAAAGCTTTTTTGACACTTTTGAATAAATAACTGATTTATATGTACAAAATGCACTCTAAAGTGAAGAAAGTGTTATTTGTTGTCACCTTATAAGTGGAAAAGTCCAAACAGTGCTGTTTAGAGCTGAAAACGCATTTTTGACACTTTTGAATGAAAACGGTTTTTTTGTGGCCAAAATGCACTCAAAGGTCAAAGTTCTCCTTTGCAGTTGAAGAACGTGTTGTTTCTTGTCATCTAGTAAGTGGAGAAGTCCAAACAGTGCTATTTGGAGCTGAAAACGCTTTTTTGGCAGTTATGAATGAAAGACTGATTTTTGTGGTCAAAATGCACTCAAAAGTCAAAGTTTTCCTTTGCAGTTGGAGAACGTGTTGTTTCTTGTCACATTGTAAGTCCAAACAGTGCTGATTAGAGCTGAAAAAGCTTTTTTGACACTTTTGAATAAATAACTGATTTATATGTACAAAATGCACTCTAAAGTGAAGAAAGTGTTATTTGTTGTCACCTTATAAGTGGAGAAGTCCAAACAGTGCTGTTTAGAGCTTAAAACGCGTTTTTGCAACTTTTGAATGAAAAACTGTTTTTTGTGAAACAAATGCACTCAAAAGTCAAAGTTCTCATTTGCAGTTGAAGAATGTGTTATATCTTGTCATCTTGTAACTGGAGAAGTCCAAACAGTGCTATTTGGAGCTGAAAACGCTTTTTTGACACTTTTGAATGAAAAACTGTTTTTTTGTAACCAAAATGCACTCAAAAGTCAAAGTTCTCCTTTGCAGTTGAAGAACGTGTTGTTTCTTGTCATCTAGTAAGTGGAGAAGTCCAAACAGTGCTATTTGGAGCCGAAAACGCTTTTTTGGCAGTTATGAATGAAAGACTGATTTTTGTGGTCAAAATGCACTCAAAAGTGAAGAAAGTGTTATTTCTTGTCACTTTGTAACTGGAGAAGTCTAAACAGTGCTATTTGGAGCTGAAAACGCGTTTTTGACACATATGAATGAAAAACTGTTTTTTGTGGCCAAAATGCATTCGAAAGTCAAAGTTCTCATTTTGCAGTTGAAGAACGTGTTGTTTCTTGTCACTTTGTTACTGGAGAAGTCCAAACAGTGCTGTTTAGAGCTGAAAATGCGTTTTTGACACATATGAATGAAAAACTGTTTTTTGTGGCAAAAATGCACTCAAAAGTCAAAGTCCTCATTTGCAGTTGAAGAATGTGTTATATCTTGTCACCTTGTAACTGGAGAAGTCCAAAAAGTGCTGTTTAGAGCTGAAAACTCTACTTTGACACATATGAATGAAAAACTGTTTTTTGTGGCCAACATGCATTCAAAAGTCAAAGTTCTCATTTGCAGTTGAAGAACGTGTTGTTTCTTGTCATCTAGTAAGTGGAGAAGTCCAAACAGTGCTATTTGGAGCTGAAAACGAGTTTTTGCAACTTTTGAATGAAAAACTGTTTTTTGTGGCACAAATGCACTCAAAAGTCAAAGTTCTCATTTGCAGTTGAAGAATGTGTTATATCTTGTCACCTTGTAACTGGAGAAGTCCAAACAGTGCTATTTGGAGCTGAAAACGCTTTTTTGACACTTTTGAATGAAAAACTGTTTTTTGTGGCCAAAATGCACTCAAAGGTCAAAGTTCTCCTTTGCAGTTGAAGAACGTGTTGTTTCTTGTCATCTAGTAAGTGGAGAAGTCCAAACAGTGCTATTTCGAGCCGAAAACGCTTTTTTGGCAGTTATGAATGAAAGACTGATTTTTGTGGTCAAAATGCACTCAAAAGTGAAGAAAGTGTTATTTCTTGTCACTTTGTAACTGGAGAAGTCTAAACAGTGCTATTTGGAGCTGAAAACGCGTTTTTGACACATATGAATGAAAAACTGTTTTTTGTGGCCAAAATGCATTCAAAAGTCAAAGTTCTCATTTGCAGTTGAAGAACGTGTTGTTTCTTGTCACCTTGTTACTGGAGAAGTCCAAACAGTGCTGTTTTGAGCTGAAAATGCGTTTTTGAAACTTCTGAATGAAAAACTGTTTTTTGTGACCAAAATGCATTCAAAAGTCAAAGTACTCATTTGCAGTTGAGGAATGTGTTATATCTTGTCACCTTGTAACTGGAGAAGTCCAAAAAGTGCTGTTTAGAGCTGAAAACTCTGCTTTGACACATATGAATGAAAAACTGATTTTTGTGGTCAAAATGCACTCAAAAGTGAAGAAAGTGTTATTTATTGTCACCTTGTAACTTGAAAAGTCCAAACAGTGCTATTTGGAGCTGAAAACGCGTTTTTGACACATATGAATGAAAAACTGTTTTTTGTGGCAAAAATGCACTCAAAAGTCAAAGTTCTCATTTGCAGTTGAAGAATGTGTTATATCTTGTCACCTTGTAACTGGAGAAGTCCAAAAAGTGCTGTTTAGAGCTGAAAACTCTACTTTGACACATAAGAAGGAAAAACTGTTTTTTGTGGCCAAAATGCATTCAAAAGTCAAAGTTCTCATTTGCAGTTGAAGAACGTGTTGTTTCTTGTCATCTAGTAAGTGGAGAAGTCCAAACAGTGCTATTTAGAGCTGAAAACTCTACTTTGACACATATGAATGAAAAACTGATTTTTGTGGTCAAAATGCACTCAAAAGTGAAGAAAGTGTTATTTATTGTCACCTTGTAACTGGAAAAGTCCAAACAGTGCTATTTGGAGCTGAAAACGCGTTTTTGACACATATGAATGAAAAACTGTTTTTTGTGGCCAACATGCATTTAAAAGTCAAAAATTTTAATTGGCAGTTGAAGAACGTGTTGTTTCTTGTCATCTAGTAAGTGGAGAAGTCCAAACAGTGCTATTTGGAGCTGAAAACGCTTTTTTGACACTTTTGAATGAAAACTGTTTTTTTGTGGCCAAAATGCACTCAAAAGTCAAAGTTTTCCTTTGCAGTTGACGAACGTGTTGTTTCTTGTCATCTAGTAAGTGGAGAAGTCCAAACAGTGCTATTTGGAGCTGAAAACGCGTTTTTGACACATATGAATGAAAAACTGTTTTTTGTGGCCAAAATGCATTAAAAAGTCAAAGTTCTCATTTTGCAGTTGAAGAACGTGTTGTTTCTTGTCACTTTGTTACTGGAGAAGTCCAAACAGTGCTGTTTAGAGCTGAAAATGCGTTTTTGACACATATGAATGAAAAACTGTTTTATGTGGCCAAAATGCATTCAAAAGTCAAAGTTCTCATTTGCAGTTGAAGAACGTGTTGTTTCTTGTCACCTTGTTACTGGAGAAGTCCAAAAAGTGCTGTTTAGAGCTGAAAACTCTACTTTGACACATATGAATGAAAAACTGATTTTTGTGGTCAAAATGCACTCAAAAGTGAAGAAAGTGTTATTTATTGTCACCTTGTGACTTGAAAAGTCCAAACAGTGCTATTTGGAGCTGAAAACGCTTTTTTGACACTTTTGAATGAAAAACTGTTTATTTGTGGCCAAAATGCACTCAAAAGTCAAAGTTCTCCTTTGCAGTTGAAGAACGTGTTGTTTCTTGTCACTTTGTTACTGGAGTAGTCCAAACAGTGCTGTTTTGAGCTGAAAATGCGTTTTTGAAACTTCTGAATGAAAAACTGTTTTTTGTGGCCAAAATGCATACAAAAGTCAAAGTACTCATTTGCAGTTGAAGAATGTGTTATATCTTGTCACCTTGTAACTGGAGAAGTCCAAAAAGTGCTGTTAAGAGCTGAAAACTCTACTTTGACACATATGAATGAAAAACTGTTTTTTGTGGCCAAAATGCACTCAAAAGTCAAAGTTTTCCTTTGCAGTTGAAGAACGTGTTGTTTCTTGTCACATTGTAAGTCCAAACAGTGCTGATTAGAGCTGAAAAAGCTTTTTTGACACTTTTGAATAAATAACTGATTTATATGTACAAAATGCACTCTAAAGTGAAGAAAGTGTTATTTGTTGTCACCTTATAAATGGAGAAGTCCAAACAGTGCTGTTTAGAGCTGAAAACGCGTTTTTGCAACTTTTGAATGAAAAACTGTTTTTTGTGAAACAAATGCACTCAAAAGTCAAAGTTCTCATTTGCAGTTGAAGAATGTGTTATATCTTGTCACCTTGTAACTGGAGAAGTCCAAACAGTGCTATTTGGAGCTGAAAACGCTTTTTTGACACTTTTGAATGAAAACTGTTTTTTTGTGGCCAAAATGCATTCAAAAGTCAAAGTACTCATTTGCAGTTGAAGAATGTGTTATATCTTGTCACCTTGTAACTGGAGAAGTCCAAAAAGTGTTGTTTAGAGCTGAAAACTCTACTTTGACACATATGAATGAAAAACTGATTTTTGTGGTCAAAATGCACTCAAAAGTGAAGAAAGTGTTATTTATTGTCACCTTGTAACTTGAAAAGTCCAAACAGTGCTATTTGGAGCTGAAAACGCGTTTTTGACACATATGAATGAAAAACTGTTTTTTGTGGCCAACATGCATTCAAAGTCAAAGTTCTCATTTGCAGTTGAAGAACGTGTTGTTTCTTGTCATCTAGTAAGTGGAGAAGTCCAAACAGTGCTATTTGGAACTGAAAACGCTTTTTTGACACTTTTGAATGAAAACTGTTTTTTTGTGGCCAAAATGCACTCAAAAGTCAAAGTTTTCCTTTGCAGTCTCAGAACGTGTTGTTTCTTGTCACATTGTATGTCCAAACAGTGCTGATTAGAGCTGAAAAAGCTTTTTTGACACTTTTGAATAAATAACTGATTTATATGTACAAAATGCACTCTAAAGTGAAGAAATTGTTATTTGTTGTCACCTTATAAGTGGAGAAGTCCAAACAGTGCTGTTTAGAGCTGAAAACGCGTTTTTGCAACTTTTGAATGAAAAACTGTTTTTTGTGAAACAAATGCACTCAAAAGTCAAAGTTCTCATTTGCAGTTGAAGAATGTGTTATATCTTGTCACCTTGTAACTGGAGAAGTCCAAACAGTGCTATTTGGAGCTGAAAACGCTTTTTTGACACTTTTGAATGAAAAACTGTTTTTTTGTGGCCAAAATGCACTCAAAATTCAAAGTTCTCCTTTGCAGTTGAAGAACGTGTTTTTTCTTGTCATCTAGTAAGTGGAGAAGTCCAAACAGTGCTATTTGGAGCCGAAAACGCTTTTTTGGCAGTTATGAATGAAAGACTGATTTTTGTGGTCAAAATGCACTCAAAAGTGAAGAAAGTGTTATTTCTTGTCACTTTGTAACTGGAGAAGTCTAAACAGTGCTATTTGGAGCTGAAAACGCGTTTTTGACACATATGAATGAAAAACTGTTTTTTGTGGCCAAAATGCATTCGAAAGTCAAAGTTCTCATTTTGCAGTTGAAGAACGTGTTGTTTCTTGTCACTTTGTTACTGGAGAAGTCCAAACAGTGCTGTTTAGAGCTGAAAATGCGTTTTTGACACATATGAATGAAAAACTGTTTTTTGTGGCAAAAATCCATTCAAAAGTCAAAGTTCTCATTTGCAGTTGAAGAACGTGTTGTTTCTTGTCACCTTGTTACTGGAGAAGTCCAAAAAGTTCTGTTTAGAGCTGAAAACTCTACTTTGACACATATGAATGAAAAACTGATTTTTGTGGTCAAAATGCACTCAAA
The DNA here is from genome assembly GCF_053564925.1 of Oryzias latipes. Taxonomy (NCBI): domain Eukaryota; kingdom Metazoa; phylum Chordata; class Actinopteri; order Beloniformes; family Adrianichthyidae; genus Oryzias; species Oryzias latipes. The sequence continues at coordinate 10,259,711 of NC_136244.1, forward strand.
AGTGAAGAAAAAGTTATTTATTGTCACCTTGTAACTTGAAAAGTCCAAACAGTGCTATTTTGAGCTGAAAACGCATTTTTGACACATATGAATAAAAAACTGTTTTTTGTGGCAAAAATGCACTCAAAAGTCAAAGTCCTCATTTGCAGTTGAAGAATGTGTTATATCTTGTCACCTTGTAACTGGAGAAGTCCAAAAAGTGCTGTTTAGAGCTGAAAATTCTACTTTGACACATATGAATGAAAAACTGTTTTTTGTGGCCAAAATGCATTCAAAAGTCAAAATTCTCATTTGCAGTTGAAGAACGTGTTGTTTCTTGTCATCTAGTAAGTGGAGAAGTCCAAAACAGTGCTATTTGGAGCTGAAAACGCTTTTTTGACAATTTTGAATGAAAACTGTTTTTTTGTGGCCAAAATGCATTAAAAAGTCAAAGTTCTCATTTTGCAGTTGAAGAACGTGTTTTTTCTTGTCATCTTGTTACTGGAGAAGTCCAAACAGTGCTGTTTTGAGCTGAAAATGCGTTTTTGAAACTTCTGAATGAAAAACTGTTTTTTGTGGCCAAAATGCATTCAAAAGTCAAAGTTCTCATTTGCAGTTGAAGAACGTGTTGTTTCTTGTCATCTAGTAAGTGGAGAAGTCCAAACAGTGCTATTTGGAGCTGAAAACGCTTTTTTGACACTTTTGAATGAAAACTGTTTTTTTGTGGCCAAAATGCACTCAAAAGTCAAAGTTTTCCTTTGCAGTTGAAGAACGTGTTGTTTCTTGTCACATTGTAAGTCCAAACAGTGCTGATTAGAGCTGAAAAAGCTTTTTTGACATTTTTGAATAAATAACTGATTTATATGTACAAAATGCACTCTAAAGTGAAGAAAGTGTTATTTGTTGTCACCTTATAAGTGGAGAAGTCCAAACAGTGCTGTTTAGAGCTTAAAACGCGTTTTTGCAACTTTTGAATGAAAAACTGTTTTTTGTGGCACAAATGCACTCAAAAGTCAAAGTTTTCATTTGCAGTTGAAGAATGTGTTATATCTTGTCACCTTGTAACTGGAGAAGTCCAAAAAGTGCTGTTTAGAGCTGAAAACTCTACTTTGACACATATGAATGAAAAACTGTTTTTTTTGGACAAAATGCATTCAAAAGTCAAAGTTCTCATTTGCAGTTGAAGAATGTGTTATATCTTGTCACCTTTTAACTGGAGAAGTCCAAACCAGTGCTATTTGGAGCTGAAAACGCGTTTTTGCAACTTTTGAATGAAAAACTGTTTTTTGTGGCAAAAATGCACTCAAAAGTCAAAGTTCTCATTTGCAGTTGAATAATGTGTTATATCTTGTCACCTTGTAACTGGATAAGTCCAAAAAGTGCTGTTTAGAGCTGAAAACTCTGCTTTGACACATATGAATGAAAAACTGATTTTTGTGGTCAAAATGCACTCAAAAGTGAAGAAAGTGTTATTTATTGTCACCTTGTAACTTGAAAAGTCCAAACAGTGCTATTTGGAGCTGAAAACGCGTTTTTGACACATATGAATGAAAAACTGTTTTTTGTGGCAAAAATGCACTCAAAAGTCAAAGTTCTCATTTGCAGTTGAAGAATGTGTTATATCTTGTCACCTTGTAACTGGAGAAGTCCAAAAAGTGCTGTTTAGAGCTGAAAACTCTACTTTGACACATAAGAAGGAAAAACTGTTTTTTGTGGCCAAAATGCATTCAAAAGTCAAAGTTCTCATTTGCAGTTGAAGAACGTGTTGTTTCTTGTCATCTAGTAAGTGGAGAAGTCCAAACAGTGCTATTTAGAGCTGAAAACTCTACTTTGACACATATGAATGAAAAACTGATTTTTGTGGTCAAAATGCACTCAAAAGTGAAGAAAGTGTTATTTATTGTCACCTTGTAACTGGAAAAGTCCAAACAGTGCTATTTGGAGCTGAAAACGCGTTTTTGACACATATGAATGAAAAACTGTTTTTTGTGGCCAACATGCATTTAAAAGTCAAAAATTTTAATTGGCAGTTGAAGAACGTGTTGTTTCTTGTCATCTAGTAAGTGGAGAAGTCCAAACAGTGCTATTTGGAGCTGAAAACGCTTTTTTGACACTTTTGAATGAAAACTGTTTTTTTGTGGCCAAAATGCACTCAAAAGTCAAAGTTTTCCTTTGCAGTTGACGAACGTGTTGTTTCTTGTCATCTAGTAAGTGGAGAAGTCCAAACAGTGCTATTTGGAGCTGAAAACGCGTTTTTGACACATATGAATGAAAAACTGTTTTTTGTGGCCAAAATGCATTAAAAAGTCAAAGTTCTCATTTTGCAGTTGAAGAACGTGTTGTTTCTTGTCACTTTGTTACTGGAGAAGTCCAAACAGTGCTGTTTAGAGCTGAAAATGCGTTTTTGACACATATGAATGAAAAACTGTTTTATGTGGCCAAAATGCATTCAAAAGTCAAAGTTCTCATTTGCAGTTGAAGAACGTGTTGTTTCTTGTCACCTTGTTACTGGAGAAGTCCAAAAAGTGCTGTTAAGAGCTGAAAACTCTACTTTGACACATATGAATGAAAAACTGATTTTTGTGGTCAAAATGCACTCAAAAGTGAAGAAAGTGTTATTTCAGTCAGACAACTCTTGCAGTAAGAAATATTTATTTGACATTTTTCCACATTCTTTAAGTTGGCATTCACATATTTTCGTTTGGCATAAGGCTCCGTTCAATTCCATAAAACTTCCATAAAATTCCATAAAATTTCCATAAAACTTTCGGGTAACAAAACCCCCCTTTACGGAGCCCACAGGTGGAAGCCGGGGAGGAGGGTGGGGCGAAGAATGAGCGCTGAAGGTAAGAAAGAATGAACAACTGCGCACCTGGCTTAAATAGGACGCTGAGCAGGTGAGTTAATTAACTGAACCGCCCTGGGGTATTTACCTGAAAACACTGCTTCGAGTATCTGCCCGAAATACGATAAATCGTCATTTATTGTCACCTTGTAACTTGAAAAGTCCAAACAGTGCTATTTGGAGCTGAAAACGCTTTTTTGACACTTTTGAATGAAAAACTGTTTATTTGTGGCCAAAATGCACTCAAAAGTCAAAGTTCTCCTTTGCAGTTGAAGAACGTGTTGTTTCTTGTCACTTTGTTACTGGAGTAGTCCAAACAGTGCTGTTTTGAGCTGAAAATGCGTTTTTGAAACTTCTGAATGAAAAACTGTTTTTTGTGGCCAAAATGCATACAAAAGTCAAAGTACTCATTTGCAGTTGAAGAATGTGTTATATCTTGTCACCTTGTAACTGGAGAAGTCCAAAAAGTGCTGTTAAGAGCTGAAAACTCTACTTTGACACATATGAATGAAAAACTGTTTTTTGTGGCCAAAATGCATTCAAAAGTCAAAGTTCTCATTTGCAGTTGAAGAACGTGTTGTTTTGTTGTCATCTAGTAAGTGGAGAAGTCCAAACAGTGCTATTTGGAGCTGAAAACGCTTTTTTGACACTTTTGAATGAAAACTGTTTTTTTGTGGCCAAAATGCATTCAAAAGTCAAAGTACTCATTTGCAGTTGAAGAATGTGTTATATCTTGTCACCTTGTAACTGGAGAAGTCCAAAAAGTGTTGTTTAGAGCTGAAAACTCTACTTTGACACATATGAATGAAAAACTGATTTTTGTGGTCAAAATGCACTCAAAAGTGAAGAAAGTGTTATTTATTGTCACCTTGTAACTTGAAAAGTCCAAACAGTGCTATTTGGAGCTGAAAACGCGTTTTTGACACATATGAATGAAAAACTGTTTTTTGTGGCCAACATGCATTCAAAGTCAAAGTTCTCATTTGCAGTTGAAGAACATGTTGTTTCTTGTCATCTAGTAAGTGGAGAAGTCCAAACAGTGCTATTTGGAGCTGAAAACGCTTTTTTGACACTTTTGAATGAAAACTGTTTTTTTGTGGCCAAAATGCACTCAAAAGTCAAAGTTTTCCTTTGCAGTTGAAGAACGTGTTGTTTCTTGTCACATTGTAAGTCCAAACAGTGCTGATTAGAGCTGAAAAAGCTTTTTTGACACTTTTGAATAAATAACTGATTTATATGTACAAAATGCACTCTAAAGTGAAGAAAGTGTTATTTGTTGTCACCTTATAAGTGGAGAAGTCCAAACAGTGCTGTTTAGAGCTGAAAACGCGTTTTTGCAACTTTTGAATGAAAAACTCTTTTTTGTGAAACAAATGCACTCAAAAGTCAAAGTTCTCATTTGCAGTTGAAGAATGTGTTATATCTTGTCACCTTGTAACTGGAGAAGTCCAAACAGTGCTATTTGGAGCTGAAAACGCTTTTTTGACACTTTTGAATGAAAACTGTTTTTTTGTGGCCAAAATGCATTCAAAAGTCAAAGTACTCATTTGCAGTTGAAGAATGTGTTATATCTTGTCACCTTGTAACTGGAGAAGTCCAAAAAGTGTTGTTTAGAGCTGAAAACTCTACTTTGACACATATGAATGAAAAACTGATTTTTGTGGTCAAAATGCACTCAAAAGTGAAGAAAGTGTTATTTATTGTCACCTTGTAACTTGAAAAGTCCAAACAGTGCTATTTGGAGCTGAAAACGCGTTTTTGACACATATGAATGAAAAACTGTTTTTTGTGGCCAACATGCATTCAAAGTCAAAGTTCTCATTTGCAGTTGAAGAACGTGTTGTTTCTTGTCATCTAGTAAGTGGAGAAGTCCAAACAGTGCTATTTGGAGCTGAAAACGCTTTTTTGACACTTTTGAATGAAAACTGTTTTTTTGTGGCCAAAATGCACTCAAAAGTCAAAGTTTTCCTTTGCAGTTGAAGAACGTGTTGTTTCTTGTCACATTGTATGTCCAAACAGTGCTGATTAGAGCTGAAAAAGCTTTTTTGACACTTTTGAACAAATAACTGATTTATATGTACAAAATGCACTCTAAAGTGAAGAAAGTGTTATTTGTTGTCACCTTATAAGTGGAGAAGTCCAAACAGTGCTGTTTAGAGCTGAAAACGCGTTTTTGACACATATGAATGAAAAACTGTTTTTTGTGGCAAAAATCCATTCAAAAGTCAAAGTTCTCATTTGCAGTTGAAGAACGTGTTGTTTCTTGTCACCTTGTTACTGGAGAAGTCCAAAAAGTTCTGTTTAGAGCTGAAAACTCTACTTTGACACATATGAATGAAAAACTGTTTTTTGTGAAACAAATGCACTCAAAAGTCAAAGTTCTCATTTGCAGTTGAAGAATGTGTTATATCTTGTCACCTTGTAACTGGAGAAGTCCAAACAGTGCTATTTGGAGCTGAAAACGCTTTTTTGACACTTTTGAATGAAAAACTGTTTTTTTGTGGCCAAAATGCACTCAAAATTCAAAGTTCTCCTTTGCAGTTGAAGAACGTGTTTTTTCTTGTCATCTAGTAAGTGGAGAAGTCCAAACAGTGCTATTTGGAGCCGAAAACGCTTTTTTGGCAGTTATGAATGAAAGACTGATTTTTGTGGTCAAAATGCACTCAAAAGTGAAGAAAGTGTTATTTCTTGTCACTTTGTAACTGGAGAAGTCTAAACAGTGCTATTTGGAGCTGAAAACGCGTTTTTGACACATATGAATGAAAAACTGTTTTTTGTGGCCAAAATGCATTCGAAAGTCAAAGTTCTCATTTTGCAGTTGAAGAACGTGTTGTTTCTTGTCACTTTGTTACTGGAGAAGTCCAAACAGTGCTGTTTAGAGCTGAAAATGCGTTTTTGACACATATGAATGAAAAACTGTTTTTTGTGGCAAAAATCCATTCAAAAGTCAAAGTTCTCATTTGCAGTTGAAGAACGTGTTGTTTCTTGTCACCTTGTTACTGGAGAAGTCCAAAAAGTTCTGTTTAGAGCTGAAAACTCTACTTTGACACATATGAATGAAAAACTGATTTTTGTGGTCAAAATGCACTCAAAAGTGAAGAAAAAGTTATTTATTGTCACCTTGTAACTTGAAAAGTCCAAACAGTGCTATTTTGAGCTGAAAACGCGTTTTTGACACATATGAATAAAAAACTGTTTTTTGTGGCAAAAATGCACTCAAAAGTCAAAGTCCTCATTTGCAGTTGAAGAATGTGTTATATCTTGTCACCTTGTAACTGGAGAAGTCCAAAAAGTGCTGTTTAGAGCTGAAAACTCTACTTTGACACATATGAATGAAAAACTGTTTTTTGTGGCCAAAATGCATTCAAAAGTCAAAATTCTCATTTGCAGTTGAAGAACGTGTTGTTTCTTGTCATCTAGTAAGTGGAGAAGTCCAAAACAGTGCTATTTGGAGCTGAAAACGCTTTTTTGACAATTTTGAATGAAAACTGTTTTTTTGTGGCCAAAATGCATTCAAAAGTCAAAGTACTCATTTGCAGTTGAAGAACGTGTTTTTTCTTGTCATCTTGTTACTGGAGAAGTCCAAACAGTGCTGTTTTGAGCTGAAAATGCGTTTTTGAAACTTCTGAATGAAAAACTGTTTTTTGTGGCCAAAATGCATTCAAAAGTCAAAGTTCTCATTTGCAGTTGAAGAACGTGTTGTTTCTTGTCATCTAGTAAGTGGAGAAGTCCAAACAGTGCTATTTGGAGCTGAAAACGCTTTTTTGACACTTTTGAATGAAAACTGTTTTTTTGTGGCCAAAATGCACTCAAAAGTCAAAGTTTTCCTTTGCAGTTGAAGAACGTGTTGTTTCTTGTCACATTGTAAGTCCAAACAGTGCTGATTAGAGCTGAAAAAGCTTTTTTGACATTTTTGAATAAATAACTGATTTATATGTACAAAATGCACTCTAAAGTGAAGAAAGTGTTATTTGTTGTCACCTTATAAGTGGAGAAGTCCAAACAGTGCTGTTTAGAGCTGAAAACGCGTTTTTGCAACTTTTGAATGAAAAACTGTTTTTTGTGGCACAAATGCACTCAAAAGTCAAAGTTCTCATTTGCAGTTGAAGAATGTGTTATATCTTGTCACCTTGTAACTGGAGAAGTCCAAACAGTGCTATTTGGAGCTGAAAACGCTTTTTTGACACTTTTGAATGAAAAACTGTTTTTTTGTGGCCAAAATGCACTCAAAAGTGAAGAAAGTGTTATTTCTTGTCACTTTGTAACTGGAGAAGTCTAAACAGTGCTATTTGGAGCTGAAAACGCGTTTTTGACACATATGAATGAAAAACTGTTTTTTGTGGCCAAAATGCATTCGAAAGTCAAAGTTCTCATTTTGCAGTTGAAGAACGTGTTGTTTCTTGTCACTTTGTTACTGGAGAAGTCCAAACAGTGCTGTTTAGAGCTGAAAATGCGTTTTTGACACATATGAATGAAAAACTGTTTTTTGTGGCAAAAATCCATTCAAAAGTCAAAGTTCTCATTTGCAGTTGAAGAACGTGTTGTTTCTTGTCACCTTGTTACTGGAGAAGTCCAAAAAGTTCTGTTTAGAGCTGAAAACTCTACTTTGACACATATGAATGAAAAACTGATTTTTGTGGTCAAAATGCACTCAAAAGTGAAGAAAAAGTTATTTATTGTCACCTTGTAACTTGAAAAGTCCAAACAGTGCTATTTTGAGCTGAAAACGCATTTTTGACACATATGAATAAAAAACTGTTTTTTGTGGCAAAAATGCACTCAAAAGTCAAAGTCCTCATTTGCAGTTGAAGAATGTGTTATATCTTGTCACCTTGTAACTGGAGAAGTCCAAAAAGTGCTGTTTAGAGCTGAAAACTCTACTTTGACACATATGAATGAAAAACTGTTTTTTGTGGCCAACATGCATTCAAAGTCAAAGTTCTCATTTGCAGTTGAAGAACGTGTTTTTTCTTGTCATCTTGTTACTTGAAAAGTCCAAACAGTGCTATTTGGAGCTGAAAACGCGTTTTTGACACATATGAATGAAAAACTGTTTTTTGTGGCCAACATGCATTCAAAGTCAAAGTTCTCATTTGCAGTTGAAGAACGTGTTGTTTCTTGTCATCTAGTAAGTGGAGAAGTCCAAACAGTGCTATTTGGAGCTGAAAACGCTTTTTTGACACTTTTGAATGAAAACTGTTTTTTTGTGGCCAAAATGCACTCAAAAGTCAAAGTTTTCCTTTGCAGTTGAAGAACGTGTTGTTTCTTGTCACATTGTAAGTCCAAACAGTGCTGATTAGAGCTGAAAAAGCTTTTTTGACACTTTTGAATAAATAACTGATTTATATGTACAAAATGCACTCTAAAGTGAAGAAAGTGTTATTTGTTGTCACCTTATAAGTGGAGAAGTCCAAACAGTGCTGTTTAGAGCTGAAAACGCGTTTTTGCAACTTTTGAATGAAAAACTCTTTTTTGTGAAACAAATGCACTCAAAAGTCAAAGTTCTTATTTGCAGTTGAAGAATGTGTTATATCTTGTCACCTTGTAACTGGAGAAGTCCAAACAGTGCTATTTGGAGCTGAAAACGCTTTTTTGACACTTTTGAATGAAAACTGTTTTTTTGTGGCCAAAATGCATTCAAAAGTCAAAGTACTCATTTGCAGTTGAAGAATGTGTTATATCTTGTCACCTTGTAACTGGAGAAGTCCAAAAAGTGTTGTTTAGAGCTGAAAACTCTACTTTGACACATATGAATGAAAAACTGATTTTTGTGGTCAAAATGCACTCAAAAGTGAAGAAAGTGTTATTTATTGTCACCTTGTAACTTGAAAAGTCCAAACAGTGCTATTTGGAGCTGAAAACGCGTTTTTGACACATATGAATGAAAAACTGTTTTTTGTGGCCAACATGCATTCAAAGTCAAAGTTCTCATTTGCAGTTGAAGAACGTGTTGTTTCTTGTCATCTAGTAAGTGGAGAAGTCCAAACAGTGCTATTTGGAGCTGAAAACGCTTTTTTGACACTTTTGAATGAAAACTGTTTTTTTGTGGCCAAAATGCACTCAAAAGTCAAAGTTTTCCTTTGCAGTTGAAGAACGTGTTGTTTCTTGTCACATTGTATGTCCAAACAGTGCTGATTAGAGCTGAAAAAGCTTTTTTGACACTTTTGAATAAATAACTGATTTATATGTACAAAATGCACTCTAAAGTGAAGAAAGTGTTATTTGTTGTCACCTTATAAGTGGAGAAGTCCAAACAGTGCTGTTTAGAGCTGAAAACGCGTTTTTGACACATATGAATGAAAAACTGTTTTTTGTGGCAAAAATCCATTCAAAAGTCAAAGTTCTCATTTGCAGTTGAAGAACGTGTTGTTTCTTGTCACCTTGTTACTGGAGAAGTCCAAAAAGTTCTGTTTAGAGCTGAAAACTCTACTTTGACACATATGAATGAAAAACTGTTTTTTGTGAAACAAATGCACTCAAAAGTCAAAGTTCTCATTTGCAGTTGAAGAATGTGTTATATCTTGTCACCTTGTAACTGGAGAAGTCCAAACAGTGCTATTTGGAGCTGAAAACGCTTTTTTGACACTTTTGAATGAAAAACTGTTTTTTTGTGGCCAAAATGCACTCAAAATTCAAAGTTCTCCTTTGCAGTTGAAGAACGTGTTTTTTCTTGTCATCTAGTAAGTGGAGAAGTCCAAACAGTGCTATTTGGAGCCGAAAACGCTTTTTTGGCAGTTATGAATGAAAGACTGATTTTTGTGGTCAAAATGCACTCAAAAGTGAAGAAAGTGTTATTTCTTGTCACTTTGTTACTGGAGAAGTCTTAACAGTGCTATTTGGAGCTGAAAACGCGTTTTTGACACATATGAATGAAAAACTGTTTTTTGTGGCCAAAATGCATTCGAAAGTCAAAGTTCTCATTTTGCAGTTGAAGAACGTGTTGTTTCTTGTCACTTTGTTACTGGAGAAGTCCAAACAGTGCTGTTTAGAGCTGAAAATGCGTTTTTGACACATATGAATGAAAAACTGTTTTTTGTGGCAAAAATCCATTCAAAAGTCAAAGTTCTCATTTGCAGTTGAAGAACGTGTTGTTTCTTGTCACCTTGTTACTGGAGAAGTCCAAAAAGTGCTGTTTAGAGCTGAAAACTCTACTTTGACACATATGAATGAAAAACTGTTTTTTGTGGCAAAAATCCATTCAAAAGTCAAAGTTCTCATTTGCAGTTGAAGAACGTGTTGTTTCTTGTCACCTTGTTACTGGAGAAGTCCAAAAAGTGCTGTTTAGAGCTGAAAACTCTACTTTGACACATATGAATGAAAAACTGATTTTTGTGGTCAAAATGCACTCAAAAGTGAAGAAAAAGTTATTTATTGTCACCTTGTAACTTGAAAAGTCCAAACAGTGCTATTTTGAGCTGAAAACGCGTTTTTGACACATATGAATAAAAAACTGTTTTTTGTGGCAAAAATGCACTCAAAAGTCAAAGTCCTCATTTGCAGTTGAAGAATGTGTTATATCTTGTCACCTTGTAACTGGAGAAGTCCAAAAAGTGCTGTTTAGAGCTGAAAACTCTACTTTGACACATATGAATGAAAAACTGTTTTTTGTGGCCAAAATGCATTCAAAAGTCAAAATTCTCATTTGCAGTTGAAGAACGTGTTGTTTCTTGTCATCTAGTAAGTGGAGAAGTCCAAAACAGTGCTATTTGGAGCTGAAAACGCTTTTTTGACAATTTTGAATGAAAACTGTTTTTTTGTGGCCAAAATGCATTCAAAAGTCAAAGTACTCATTTGCAGTTGAAGAACGTGTTTTTTCTTGTCATCTTGTTACTGGAGAAGTCCAAACAGTGCTGTTTTGAGCTGAAAATGCGTTTTTGAAACTTCTGAATGAAAAACTGTTTTTTGTGGCCAAAATGCATTCAAAAGTCAAAGTTCTCATTTGCAGTTGAAGAACGTGTTGTTTCTTGTCATCTAGTAAGTGGAGAAGTCCAAACAGTGCTATTTGGAGCTGAAAACGCTTTTTTGACACTTTTGAATGAAAACTGTTTTTTTGTGGCCAAAATGCACTCAAAAGTCAAAGTTTTCCTTTGCAGTTGAAGAACGTGTTGTTTCTTGTCACATTGTAAGTCCAAACAGTGCTGATTAGAGCTGAAAAAGCTTTTTTGACATTTTTGAATAAATAACTGATTTATATGTACAAAATGCACTCTAAAGTGAAGAAAGTGTTATTTGTTGTCACCTTATAAGTGGAGAAGTCCAAACAGTGCTGTTTAGAGCTGAAAACGCGTTTTTGCAACTTTTGAATGAAAAACTGTTTTTTGTGGCACAAATGCACTCAAAAGTCAAAGTTCTCATTTGCAGTTGAAGAATGTGTTATATCTTGTCACCTTGTAACTGGAGAAGTCCAAAAAGTGCTGTTTAGAGCTGAAAACTCTACTTTGACACATATGAATGAAAAACTGTTTTTTTTGGACAAAATGCATTCAAAAGTCAAAGTTCTCATTTGCAGTTGAAGAATGTGTTATATCTTGTCACCTTTTAACTGGAGAAGTCCAAAACAGTGCTATTTGGAGCTGAAAACGCGTTTTTGCAACTTTTGAATGAAAAACTGTTTTTTGTGGCAAAAATGCACTCAAAAGTCAAAGTTCTCATTTGCAGTTGAATAATGTGTTATATCTTGTCACCTTGTAACTGGAGATGTCCAAAAAGTGCTGTTTAGAGCTGAAAACTCTACTTTGACACATATGAATGAAAAACTGTTTTTTGTGGCCAACATGCATTCAAAGTCAAAGTTCTCATTTGCAGTTGAAGAACGTGTTGATTCTTGTCATCTAGTAAGTGGAGAAGTCCAAACAGTGCTATTTGGAGCCGAAAACGCTTTTTTGGCAGTTATGAATGAAAGACTGATTTTTGTGGACAAAATGCACTCAAAAGTGAAGACAGTGTTATTTCTTGTCACTTTGAAACTGGAGAAGTCTAAACAGTGCTATTTGGAGCTGAAAACGCGTTTTTGACACATATGAATGAAAAACTGTTTTTTGTGGCCAAAATGCATTAAAAAGTCAAAGTTCTCATTTTGCAGTTGAAGAACGTGTTGTTTCTTGTCACTTTGTTACTGGAGAAGTCCAAACAGTGCTGTTTAGAGCTGGAAATGCGTTTTTGACACATATGAATGAAAAACTGTTTTTTGTGGCCAAAATGCATTCAAAAGTCAAAGTTCTCATTTGCAGTTGAAGAACGTGTTGTTTTGTTGTCATCTAGTAAGTGGAGAAGTCCAAACAGTGCTATTTGGAGCTGAAAACGCTTTTTTGACACTTTTGAATGAAAACTGTTTTTTTGTGGCCAAAATGCATTCAAAAGTCAAAGTACTCATTTGCAGTTGAAGAATGTGTTATATCTTGTCACCTTGTAACTGGAGAAGTCCAAAAAGTGTTGTTTAGAGCTGAAAACTCTACTTTGACACATATGAATGAAAAACTGATTTTTGTGGTCAAAATGCACTCAAAAGTGAAGAAAGTGTTATTTATTGTCACCTTGTAACTTGAAAAGTCCAAACAGTGCTATTTGGAGCTGAAAACGCGTTTTTGACACATATGAATGAAAAACTGTTTTTTGTGGCCAACATGCATTCAAAGTCAAAGTTCTCATTTGCAGTTGAAGAACGTGTTGTTTCTTGTCATTTAGTAAGTGGAGAAGTCCAAACAGTGCTATTTGGAGCTGAAAACGCTTTTTTGACACTTTTGAATGAAAACTGTTTTTTTGTGGCCAAAATGCACTCAAAAGTCAAAGTTTTCCTTTGCAGTTGAAGAACGTGTTGTTTCTTGTCACATTGTAAGTCCAAACAGTGCTGATTAGAGCTGAAAAAGCTTTTTTGACACTTTTGAATAAATAACTGATTTATATGTACAAAATGCACTCTAAAGTGAAGAAAGTGTTATTTGTTGTCACCTTATAAGTGGAGAAGTCCAAACAGTGCTGTTTAGAGCTGAAAACGCGTTTTTGACACATATGAATGAAAAACTGTTTTTTGTGAAACAAATGCACTCAAAAGTCAAAGTTCTCATTTGCAGTTGAAGAATGTGTTATATCTTGTCACCTTGTAACTGGAGAAGTCCAAACAGTGCTATTTGGAGCTGAAAACGCTTTTTTGACACTTTTGAATGAAAAACTGTTTTTTTGTGGCCAAAATGCACTCAAAATTCAAAGTTCTCCTTTGCAGTTGAAGAACGTGTTGTTTCTTGTCATCTAGTAAGTGGAGAAGTCCAAACAGTGCTATTTGGAGCTGAAAACGCTTTTTTGGCAGTTATGAATGAAAGACTGATTTTTGTGGTCAAAATGCACTCAAAAGTGAAGAAAGTGTTATTTCTTGTCACTTTGTAACTGGAGAAGTCTAAACAGTGCTATTTGGAGCTGAAAACGCGTTTTTGACACATATGAATGAAAAACTGTTTTTTGTGGCCAAAATGCATTCGAAAGTCAAAGTTCTCATTTTGCAGTTGAAGAACATGTTGTTTCTTGTCACTTTGTTACTGGAGAAGTCCAAACAGTGCTGTTTAGAGCTGGAAATGCGTTTTTGACACATATGAATGAAAAACTGTTTTTTGTGGCAAAAATCCATTCAAAAGTCAAAGTTCTCATTTGCAGTTGAAGAACGTGTTGTTTCTTGTCACCTTGTTACTGGAGAAGTCCAAAAAGTTCTGTTTAGAGCTGAAAACTCTACTTTGACACATATGAATGAAAAACTGATTTTTGTGGTCAAAATGCACTCAAAAGTGAAGAAAGTGTTATTTATTGTCACCTTGTAACTTGAAAAGTCCAAACAGTGCTATTTTGAGCTGAAAACGCGTTTTTGACACATATGAATAAAAAACTGTTTTTTGTGGCAAAAATGCACTCAAAAGTCAAAGTCCTCATTTGCAGTTGAAGAATGTGTTATATCTTGTCACCTTGTAACTGGAGAAGTCCAAAAAGTGCTGTTTAGAGCTGAAAACTCTACTTTGACACATATGAATGAAAAACTGTTTTTTGTGGCCAAAATGCATTCAAAAGTCAAAATTCTCATTTGCAGTTGAAGAACGTGTTGTTTCTTGTCATCTAGTAAGTGGAGAAGTCCAAAACAGTGCTATTTGGAGCTGAAAACGCTTTTTTGACAATTTTGAATGAAAACTGTTTTTTTGTGGACAAAATGCACTCAAAAGTGAAGACAGTGTTATTTCTTGTCACTTTGAAACTGGAGAAGTCTAAACAGTGCTATTTGGAGCTGAAAACGCGTTTTTGACACATATGAATGAAAAACTGTTTTTTGTGGCCAAAATGCATTAAAAAGTCAAAGTTCTCATTTTGCAGTTGAAGAACGTGTTGTTTCTTGTCACTTTGTTACTGGAGAAGTCCAAACAGTGCTGTTTAGAGCTGAAAATGTGTTTTTGACACATATGAATGAAAAACTGTTTTATGTGGCCAAAATGCATTCAAAAGTCAAAGTTCTCATTTGCAGTTGAAGAACGTGTTGTTTCTTGTCACCTTGTTACTGGAGAAGTCCAAAAAGTGCTGTTTAGAGCTGAAAACTCTACTTTGACACATATGAATGAAAAACTGATTTTTGTGGTCAAAATGCACTCAAAAGTGAAGAAAGTGTTATTTCAGTCAGACAACTCTTGCAGTAAGAAATATTTATTTGACATTTTTCCACATTCTTTAAGTTGGCATTCACATATTTTCGTTTGGCATAAGGCTCCGTTCAATTCCATAAAACTTCCATAAAATTCCATAAAATTTCGATAAAACTTTCGGGTAACAAAACCCCCCTTTACGGAGCCCACAGGTGGAAGCCGGGGAGGAGGGTGGGGCGAAGAATGAGCGCTGAAGGTAAGAAAGAATGAACAACTGCGCACCTGGCTTAAATAGGACGCTGAGCAGGTGAGTTAATTAACTGAACCGCCCTGGGGTATTTACCTGAAAACACTGCTTCGAGTATCTGCCCGAAATACGATAAATCGTCATTTATTGTCACCTTGTAACTTGAAAAGTCCAAACAGTGCTATTTGGAGCTGAAAACGCTTTTTTGACACTTTTGAATGAAAAACTGTTTATTTGTGGCCAAAATGCACTCAAAAGTCAAAGTTCTCCTTTGCAGTTGAAGAACGTGTTGTTTCTTGTCACTTTGTTACTGGAGTAGTCCAAACAGTGCTGTTTTGAGCTGAAAATGCGTTTTTGAAACTTCTGAATGAAAAACTGTTTTTTGTGGCCAAAATGCATACAAAAGTCAAAGTTCTCATTTGCAGTTGAAGAATGTGTTATATCTTGTCACCTTGTAACTGGAGAAGTCCAAAAAGTGCTGTTAAGAGCTGAAAACTCTACTTTGACACATATGAATGAAAAACTGTTTTTTGTGGCCAAAATGCATTCAAAAGTCAAAGTTCTCATTTGCAGTTGAAGAACGTGTTGTTTTGTTGTCATCTAGTAAGTGGAGAAGTCCAAACAGTGCTATTTGGAGCTGAAAACGCTTTTTTGACACTTTTGAATGAAAACTGTTTTTTTGTGGCCAAAATGCAATCAAAAGTCAAAGTTCTCATTTGCAGTTGAAGAATGTGTTATATCTTGTCACCTTGTAACTGGAGAAGTCCAAACAGTGCTATTTGGAGCCGAAAACGCTTTTTTGGCAGTTATGAATGAAAGACTGATTTTTGTGGTCAAAATGCACTCAAAAGTGAAGAAAGTGTTATTTCTTGTCACTTTGTAACTGGAGAAGTCTAAACAGTGCTATTTGGAGCTGAAAACGCGTTTTTGACACATATGAATGAAAAACTGTTTTTTGTGGCCAAAATGCATTCGAAAGTCAAAGTTCTCATTTTGCAGTTGAAGAACGTGTTGTTTCTTGTCACTTTGTTACTGGAGAAGTCCAAACAGTGCTGTTTAGAGCTGGAAATGCGTTTTTGACACATATGAATGAAAAACTGTTTTTTGTGGCAAAAATCCATTCAAAAGTCAAAGTTCTCATTTGCAGTTGAAGAACGTGTTGTTTCTTGTCACCTTGTTACTGGAGAAGTCCAAAAAGTTCTGTTTAGAGCTGAAAACTCTACTTTGACACATATGAATGAAAAACTGATTTTTGTGGTCAAAATGCACTCAAAAGTGAAGAAAGTGTTATTTATTGTCACCTTGTAACTTGAAAAGTCCAAACAGTGCTATTTTGAGCTGAAAACGCGTTTTTGACACATATGAATAAAAAACTGTTTTTTGTGGCAAAAATGCACTCAAAAGTCAAAGTCCTCATTTGCAGTTGAAGAATGTGTTATATCTTGTCACCTTGTAACTGGAGAAGTCCAAAAAGTGCTTTTTAGAGCTGAAAACTCTACTTTGACACATATGAATGAAAAACTGTTTTTTGTAGCCAAAATGGATTCAAAAGTCAAAATTCTCATTTGCAGTTGAAGAACGTGTTGTTTCTTGTCATCTAGTAAGTGGAGAAGTCCAAAACAGTGCTATTTGGAGCTGAAAACGCTTTTTTGACAATTTTGAATGAAAACTGTTTTTTTGTGGCCAAAATGCATTCAAAAGTCAAAGTACTCATTTGCAGTTGAAGAACGTGTTTTTTCTTGTCATCTTGTTACTGGAGAAGTCCAAACAGTGCTGTTTTGAGCTGAAAATGCGTTTTTGAAACTTCTGAATGAAAAACTGTTTTTTGTGGCCAAAATGCATTCAAAAGTCAAAGTTCTCATTTGCAGTTGAAGAACGTGTTGTTTCTTGTCATCTAGTAAGTGGAGAAGTCCAAACAGTGCTATTTGGAGCTGAAAACGCTTTTTTGACACTTTTGAATGAAAACTGTTTTTTTGTGGCCAAAATGCACTCAAAAGTCAAAGTTTTCCTTTGCAGTTGAAGAACGTGTTGTTTCTTGTCACATTGTAAGTCCAAACAGTGCTGATTAGAGCTGAAAAAGCTTTTTTGACATTTTTGAATAAATAACTGATTTATATGTACAAAATGCACTCTAAAGTGAAGAAAGTGTTATTTGTTGTCACCTTATAAGTGGAGAAGTCCAAACAGTGCTGTTTAGAGCTGAAAACGCGTTTTTGCAACTTTTGAATGAAAAACTGTTTTTTGTGGCACAAATGCACTCAAAAGTCAAAGTTCTCATTTGCAGTTGAAGAATGTGTTATATCTTGTCACCTTGTAACTGGAGAAGTCCAAAAAGTGCTGTTTAGAGCTGAAAACTCTACTTTGACACATATGAATGAAAAACTGTTTTTTTTGGACAAAATGCATTCAAAAGTCAAAGTTCTCATTTGCAGTTGAAGAATGTGTTATATCTTGTCACCTTTTAACTGGAGAAGTCCAAAACAGTGCTATTTGGAGCTGAAAACGCGTTTTTGCAACTTTTGAATGAAAAACTGTTTTTTGTGGCAAAAATGCACTCAAAAGTGAAGAAAGTGTTATTTATTGTCACCTTGTAACTTGAAAAGTCCAAACAGTGCTATTTTGAGCTGAAAACGCGTTTTTGACACATATGAATGAAAAACTGATTTTTGTGGTCAAAATGCACTCAAAAGTGAAGAAAGTGTTATTTATTGTCACCTTGTAACTTGAAAAGTCCAAACAGTGCTATTTTGAGCTGAAAACGCGTTTTTGACACATATGAATAAAAAACTGTTTTTTGTGGCAAAAATGCACTCAAAAGTCAAAGTCCTCATTTGCAGTTGAAGAATGTGTTATATCTTGTCACCTTGTAACTGGAGAAGTCCAAAAAGTGCTTTTTAGAGCTGAAAACTCTACTTTGACACATATGAATGAAAAACTGTTTTTTGTAGCCAAAATGGATTCAAAAGTCAAAATTCTCATTTGCAGTTGAAGAACGTGTTGTTTCTTGTCATCTAGTAAGTGGAGAAGTCCAAAACAGTGCTATTTGGAGCTGAAAACGCTTTTTTGACAATTTTGAATGAAAACTGTTTTTTTGTGGCCAAAATGCATTCAAAAGTCAAAGTACTCATTTGCAGTTGAAGAACGTGTTTTTTCTTGTCATCTTGTTACTGGAGAAGTCCAAACAGTGCTGTTTTGAGCTGAAAATGCGTTTTTGAAACTTCTGAATGAAAAACTGTTTTTTGTGGCCAAAATGCATTCAAAAGTCAAAGTTCTCATTTGCAGTTGAAGAACGTGTTGTTTCTTGTCATCTAGTAAGTGGAGAAGTCCAAACAGTGCTATTTGGAGCTGAAAACGCTTTTTTGACACTTTTGAATGAAAACTGTTTTTTTGTGGCCAAAATGCACTCAAAAGTCAAAGTTTTCCTTTGCAGTTGAAGAACGTGTTGTTTCTTGTCACATTGTAAGTCCAAACAGTGCTGATTAGAGCTGAAAAAGCTTTTTTGACATTTTTGAATAAATAACTGATTTATATGTACAAAATGCACTCTAAAGTGAAGAAAGTGTTATTTGTTGTCACCTTATAAGTGGAGAAGTCCAAACAGTGCTGTTTAGAGCTGAAAACGCGTTTTTGCAACTTTTGAATGAAAAACTGTTTTTTGTGGCACAAATGCACTCAAAAGTCAAAGTTCTCATTTGCAGTTGAAGAATGTGTTATATCTTGTCACCTTGTAACTGGAGAAGTCCAAAAAGTGCTGTTTAGAGCTGAAAACTCTACTTTGACACATATGAATGAAAAACTGTTTTTTTTGGACAAAATGCATTCAAAAGTCAAAGTTCTCATTTGCAGTTGAAGAATGTGTTATATCTTGTCACCTTTTAACTGGAGAAGTCCAAAACAGTGCTATTTGGAGCTGAAAACGCGTTTTTGCAACTTTTGAATGAAAAACTGTTTTTTGTGGCAAAAATGCACTCAAAAGTCAAAGTTCTCATTTGCAGTTGAATAATGTGTTATATCTTGTCACCTTGTAACTGGAGAAGTCCAAAAAGTGCTGTTTAAAGCTGAAAACTCTACTTTGACACATATGAATGAAAAACTGTTTTTTGTGGCCAAAATGCATTCAAAAGTCAAAGTTCTCATTTGCAGTTGAAGAACGTGTTGATTCTTGTCATCTAGTAAGTGGAGAAGTCCAAACAGTGCTATTTGGAGCTGAAAACGCTTTTTTGACACTATTGAATGAAAACTGTTTTTTTGTGGCCAAAATGCATTCAAAAGCCAAGGTGGTCATTTGCAGTTGAAGAATGTTTTATATCTTGTCACCTTGTAACTGGAGAAGTCCAAAAAGTGCTGTTTAGAGCTGAAAACTCTACTTTGACACATATGAATGAAAAACTGATTTTTGTGGTCAAAATGCACTCAAAAGTGAAGACAGTGTTATTTATTGTCACCTTGTAACTTGAAAAGTCCAAACAGTGCTATTTGGAGCTGAAAACGCGTTTTTGACACATATGAATGAAAAACTGTTTTTTGTGGCCAACATGCACTCAAAAGTCAAAGTTCTCATTTGCAGTTGAAGAACGTGTTGTTTCTTGTCATCTAGTAAGTGGAGAAGTCCAAACAGTGCTATTTGGAGCTGAAAACGCTTTTTTGACACTTTTGAATGAAAACTGTTTTTTTGTGGCCAAAATGCACTCAAAAGTCAAAGTTTTCCTTTGCAGTTGAAGAACGTGTTGTTTCTTGTCACATTGTAAGTCCAAACAGTGCTGATTAGAGCTGAAAAAGCTTTTTTGACACTTTTGAATAAATAACTGATTTATATGTACAAAATTTACTCTAAAGTGAAGAAAGTGTTATTTGTTGTCACCTTATAAGTGGAGAAGTCCAAACAGTGCTGTTTAGAGCTGAAAACGCGTTTTTGCAACTTTTGAATGAAAAACTGTTTTTTGTGGCACAAATGCACTCAAAAGTCAAAGTTCTCATTTGCAGTTGAAGAATGTGTTATATCTTGTCACCTTGTAACTGGAGAAGTCCAAACAGTGCTATTTGGAGCTGAAAACGCGTTTTTGCAACTTTTGAATGAAAAACTGTTTTTTGTGGCAAAAATGCACTCAAAAGTCAAAGTTCTCATTTGCAGTTGAAGAATGTGTTATATCTTGTCACCTTGTAACTGGAGAAGTCCAAAAAGTGCTGTTTAGAGCTGAAAACTCTACTTTGACACATAAGAAGGAAAAACTGTTTTTTGTGGCCAAAATGCATTCAAAAGTCAAAGTTCTCATTTGCAGTTGAAGAACGTGTTGTTTCTTGTCATCTAGTAAGTGGAGAAGTCCAAACAGTGCTATTTAGAGCTGAAAACTCTACTTTGACACATATGAATGAAAAACTGATTTTTGTGGTCAAAATGCACTCAAAAGTGAAGAAAGTGTTATTTATTGTCACCTTGTAACTGGAAAAGTCCAAACAGTGCTATTTGGAGCTGAAAACGCGTTTTTGACACATATGAAAGAAAAACTGTTTTTTGTGGCCAAAATGCATTTAAAAGTCAAAAATTTTAATTGGCAGTTGAAGAACGTGTTGTTTCTTGTCATCTAGTAAGTGGAGAAGTCCACACAGTGCTATTTGGAGCTGAAAACGCTTTTTTGACACTTTTGAATGAAAACTGTTTTTTTGTGGCCAAAATGCACTCAAAAGTCAAAGTTTTCCTTTGCAGTTGACGAACGTGTTGTTTCTTGTCATCTAGTAAGTGGAGAAGTCCAAACAGTGCTATTTGGAGCCGAAAACGCTTTTTTGGCAGTTATGAATGAAAGACTGATTTTTGTGGACAAAATACACTCAAAAGTGAAGACAGTGTTATTTCTTGTCACTTTGAAACTGGAGAAGTCTAAACAGTGCTATTTGGAGCATAAAACGCGTTTTTGACACATATGAATGAAAAACTGTTTTTTGTGGCCAAAATGCATTAAAAAGTCAAAGTTCTCATTTTGCAGTTGAAGAACGTGTTGTTTCTTGTCACTTTGTTACTGGAGAAGTCCAAAAAGTGCTGTTTAGAGCTGAAAACTCTACTTTGACACATATGAATGAAAAACTGTTTTTTTTGGACAAAATGCATTCAAAAGTCAAAGTTCTCATTTGCAGTTGAAGAATGTGTTATATCTTGTCACCTTTTAACTGGAGAAGTCCAAAACAGTGCTATTTGGAGCTGAAAACGCGTTTTTGCAACTTTTGAATGAAAAACTGTTTTTTGTGGCAAAAATGCACTCAAAAGTCAAAGTTCTCATTTGCAGTTGAATAATGTGTTATATCTTGTCACCTTGTAACTGGAGAAGTCCAAAAAGTGCTGTTTAGAGCTGAAAACTCTACTTTGACACATATGAATGAAAAACTGTTTTTTGTGGCCAAAATGCATTCAAAAGTCAAAGTTCTCATTTGCAGTTGAAGAACGTGTTGATTCTTGTCATCTAGTAAGTGGAGAAGTCCAAACAGTGCTATTTGGAGCTGAAAACGCTTTTTTGACACTATTGAATGAAAACTGTTTTTTTGTGGCCAAAATGCATTCAAAAGCCAAGGTGGTCATTTGCAGTTGAAGAATGTTTTATATCTTGTCACCTTGTAACTGGAGAAGTCCAAAAAGTGCTGTTTAGAGCTGAAAACTCTACTTTGACACATATGAATGAAAAACTGATTTTTGTGGTCAAAATGCACTCAAAAGTGAAGACAGTGTTATTTATTGTCACCTTGTAACTTGAAAAGTCCAAACAGTGCTATTTGGAGCTGAAAACGCGTTTTTGACACATATGAATGAAAAACTGTTTTTTGTGGCCAACATGCACTCAAAAGTCAAAGTTCTCATTTGCAGTTGAAGAACGTGTTGTTTCTTGTCATCTAGTAAGTGGAGAAGTCCAAACAGTGCTATTTGGAGCTGAAAACGCTTTTTTGACACTTTTGAATGAAAACTGTTTTTTTGTGGCCAAAATGCACTCAAAAGTCAAAGTTTTCCTTTGCAGTTGAAGAACGTGTTGTTTCTTGTCACATTGTAAGTCCAAACAGTGCTGATTAGAGCTGAAAAAGCTTTTTTGACACTTTTGAATAAATAACTGATTTATATGTACAAAATTTACTCTAAAGTGAAGAAAGTGTTATTTGTTGTCACCTTATAAGTGGAGAAGTCCAAACAGTGCTGTTTAGAGCTGAAAACGCGTTTTTGCAACTTTTGAATGAAAAACTGTTTTTTGTGGCACAAATGCACTCAAAAGTCAAAGTTCTCATTTGCAGTTGAAGAATGTGTTATATCTTGTCACCTTGTAACTGGAGAAGTCCAAACAGTGCTATTTGGAGCTGAAAACGCGTTTTTGCAACTTTTGAATGAAAAACTGTTTTTTGTGGCAAAAATGCACTCAAAAGTCAAAGTTCTCATTTGCAGTTGAAGAATGTGTTATATCTTGTCACCTTGTAACTGGAGAAGTCCAAAAAGTGCTGTTTAGAGCTGAAAACTCTACTTTGACACATAAGAAGGAAAAACTGTTTTTTGTGGCCAAAATGCATTCAAAAGTCAAAGTTCTCATTTGCAGTTGAAGAACGTGTTGTTTCTTGTCATCTAGTAAGTGGAGAAGTCCAAACAGTGCTATTTGGAGCTGAAAACGCTTTTTTGACACTTTTGAATGAAAACTGTTTTTTTGTGGCCAAAATGCATTCAAAAGTCAAAGTACTCATTTGCAGTTGAAGAATGTGTTATATCTTGTCACCTTGTAACTGGAGAAGTCCAAAAAGTGCTGTTAAGAGCTGAAAACTCTACTTTGACACATATGAATGAAAAACTGTTTTTTGTGGCCAAAATGCATTCAAAAGTCAAAGTTCTCATTTGCAGTTGAAGAACGTGTTGTTTTGTTGTCATCTAGTAAGTGGAGAAGTCCAAACAGTGCTATTTGGAGCTGAAAACGCTTTTTTGACACTTTTGAATGAAAACTGTTTTTTTGTGGCCAAAATGCTTTCAAAAGTCAAAGTACTCATTTGCAGTTGAAGAATGTGTTATATCTTGTCACCTTGTAACTGGAGAAGTCCAAAAAGTGTTGTTTAGAGCTGAAAACTCTACTTTGACACATATGAATGAAAAACTGATTTTTGTGGTCAAAATGCACTCAAAAGTGAAGAAAGTGTTATTTATTGTCACCTTGTAACTTGAAAAGTCCAAACAGTGCTATTTGGAGCTGAAAACGCGTTTTTGACACATATGAATGAAAAACTGTTTTTTGTGGCCAACATGCATTCAAAGTCAAAGTTCTCATTTGCAGTTGAAGAACGTGTTGTTTCTTGTCATCTAGTAAGTGGAGAAGTCCAAACAGTGCTATTTGGAGCTGAAAACGCTTTTTTGACACTTTTGAATGAAAACTGTTTTTTTGTGGCCAAAATGCACTCAAAAGTCAAAGTTTTCCTTTGCAGTTGAAGAACGTGTTGTTTCTTGTCACATTGTAAGTCCAAACAGTGCTGATTAGAGCTGAAAAAGCTTTTTTGACACTTTTGAATAAATAACTGATTTATATGTACAAAATGCACTCTAAAGTGAAGAAAGTGTTATTTGTTGTCACCTTATAAGTGGAGAAGTCCAAACAGTGCTGTTTAGAGCTGAAAACGCGTTTTTGCAACTTTTGAATGAAAAACTGTTTTTTGTGAAACAAATGCACTCAAAAGTCAAAGTTCTCATTTGCAGTTGAAGAATGTGTTATATCTTGTCACCTTGTAACTGGAGAAGTCCAAACAGTGCTATTTGGAGCTGAAAACGCGTTTTTGCAACTTTTGAATGAAAAACTGTTTTTTGTGGCAAAAATGCACTCAAAAGTCAAAGTTCTCATTGGCAGTTGAAGAATGTGTTATATCTTGTCACCTTGTAACTGGAGAAGTCCAAAAAGTGCTGTTTAGAGCTGAAAACTCTACTTTGACACATAAGAAGGAAAAACTGTTTTTTGTGGCCAAAATGCATTCAAAAGTCAAAGTTCTCATTTGCAGTTGAAGAACGTGTTGTTTCTTGTCATCTAGTAAGTGGAGAAGTCCAAACAGTGCTATTTAGAGCTGAAAACTCTACTTTGACACATATGAATGAAAAACTGATTTTTGTGGTCAAAATGCACTCAAAAGTGAAGAAAGTGTTATTTATTGTCACCTTGTAACTGGAAAAGTCCAAACAGTGCTATTTGGAGCTGAAAACGCGTTTTTGACACATATGAATGAAAAACTGTTTTTTGTGGCCAACATGCATTTAAAAGTCAAAAATTTTAATTGGCAGTTGAAGAACGTGTTGTTTCTTGTCATCTAGTAAGTGGAGAAGTCCAAACAGTGCTATTTGGAGCTGAAAACGCTTTTTTGACACTTTTGAATGAAAACTGTTTTTTTGTGGCCAAAATGCACTCAAAAGTCAAAGTTTTCCTTTGCAGTTGACGAACGTGTTGTTTCTTGTCATCTAGTAAGTGGAGAAGTCCAAACAGTGCTATTTGGAGCTGAAAACGCGTTTTTGACACAAATGAATGAAAAACTGTTTTTTGTGGCCAAAATGCATTAAAAAGTCAAAGTTCTCATTTTGCAGTTGAAGAACGTGTTGTTTCTTGTCACTTTGTTACTGGAGAAGTCCAAACAGTGCTGTTTAGAGCTGAAAATGCGTTTTTGACACATATGAATGAAAAACTGTTTTATGTGGCCAAAATGCATTCAAAAGTCAAAGTTCTCATTTGCAGTTGAAGAACGTGTTGTTTCTTGTCACCTTGTTACTGGAGAAGTCCAAAAAGTGCTGTTTAGAGCTGAAAACTCTACTTTGACACATATGAATGAAAAACTGATTTTTGTGGTCAAAATGCACTCAAAAGTGAAGAAAGTGTTATTTATTGTCACCTTGTAACTTGAAAAGTCCAAACAGTGCTATTTGGAGCTGAAAACGCGTTTTTGACACATATGAATGAAAAACTGTTTTTTGTGGCCAACATGCATTCAAAAGTCAAAGTTCTCATTTGCAGTTGAAGAATGTGTTATATCTTGTCACCTTGTAACTGGAGAAGTCCAAACAGTGCTATTTGGAGCTGAAAACGCTTTTTTGACACTTTTGAATGAAAAACTGTTTTTTTATAACCAAAATGCACTCAAAAGTCAAAGTTCTCCTTTGCAGTTGAAGAACGTGTTGTTTCTTGTCATCTAGTAAGTGGAGAAGTCCAAACAGTGCTATTTGGAGCTGAAAACGCTTTTTTGACACTATTGAATGAAAACTGTTTTTTTGTGGCCAAAATGCATTCAAAAGTCAAAGTACTCATTTGCAGTTGAAGAATGTGTTATATCTTGTCACCTTGTAACTGGAGAAGTCCAAAAAGTGCTGTTTAGAGCTGAAAACCCTACTTTGACACATTTGAATGAAAAACTGATTTTTGTGGTCAAAATGCACTCAAAAGTGAAGACAGTGTTATTTATTGTCACCTTGTAACTTGAAAAGTCCAAACAGTGCTATTTGGAGCTGAAAACGCGTTTTTGACACATATGAATGAAAAACTGTTTTTTGTGGCCAACATGCACTCAAAAGTCAAAGTTCTCATTTGCAGTTGAAGAACGTGTTGTTTCTTGTCATCTAGTAAGTGGAGAAGTCCAAACAGTGCTATTTGGAGCTGAAAACGCTTTTTTGACACTTTTGAATGAAAACTGTTTTTTTGTGGCCAAAATGCACTCAAAAGTCAAAGTTTTCCTTTGCAGTTGAAGAACGTGTTGTTTCTTGTCACATTGTAAGTCCAAACAGTGCTGATTAGAGCTGAAAAAGCTTTTTTGACACTTTTGAATAAATAACTGATTTATATGTACAAAATTTACTCTAAAGTGAAGAAAGTGTTATTTGTCGTCACCTTATAAGTGGAGAAGTCCAAACAGTGCTGCTTAGAGCTGAAAACGCGTTTTTGCAACTTTTGAATGAAAAACTGTTTTTTGTGGCACAAATGCACTCAAGAGTCAAAGTTCTCATTTGCAGTTGAAGAATGTGTTATATCTTGTCACCTTGTAACTGGAGAAGTCCAAACAGTGCTATTTGGAGCTGAAAACGCGTTTTTGCAACTTTTGAATGAAAAACTGTTTTTTGTGGCAAAAATGCACTCAAAAGTCAAAGTTCTCATTTGCAGTTGAAGAATGTGTTATATCTTGTCACCTTGTAACTGGAGAAGTCCAAAAAGTGCTGTTTAGAGCTGAAAACTCTACTTTGACACATAAGAAGAAAAAACTGTTTTTTGTGGCCAAAATGCATTCAAAAGTCAAAGTTCTCATTTGCAGTTGAAGAACGTGTTGTTTCTTGTCATCTAGTAAGTGGAGAAGTCCAAACAGTGCTATTTAGAGCTGAAAACTCTACTTTGACACATATGAATGAAAAACTGATTTTTGTGGTCAAAATGCACTCAAAAGTGAAGAAAGTGTTATTTATTGTCACCTTGTAACTGGAAAAGTCCAAACAGTGCTATTTGGAGCTGAAAACGCGTTTTTGACACATATGAATGAAAAACTGTTTTTTGTGGCCAAAATGCATTTAAAAGTCAAAAATTTTAATTGGCAGTTGAAGAACGTGTTGTTTCTTGTCATCTAGTAAGTGGAGAAGTCCAAACAGTGCTATTTGGAGCTGAAAACGCTTTTTTGACACTTTTGAATGAAAACTGTTTTTTTGTGGCCAAAATGCACTCAAAAGTCAAAGTTTTCCTTTGCAGTTGACGAACGTGTTGTTTCTTGTCATCTAGTAAGTGGAGAACTCCAAACAGTGCTATTTGGAGCCGAAAACGCTTTTTTGGCAGTAATGAATGAAAGACTGATTTTTGTGGACAAAATGCACTCAAAAGTGAAGACAGTGTTATTTCTTGTCACTTTGAAACTGGAGAAGTCTAAACAGTGCTATTTGGAGCTGAAAACGCGTTTTTGACACATATGAATGAAAAACTGTTTTTTGTGGCCAAAATGCATTAAAAAGTCAAAGTTCTCATTTTGCAGTTGAAGAACGTGTTGTTTCTTGTAACTTTGTTACTGGAGAAGTCCAAACAGTGCTGTTTAGAGCTGAAAATGCGTTTTTGACACATATGAATGAAAAACTGTTTTATGTGGCCAAAATGCATTCAAAAGTCAAAGTTCTCATTTGCAGTTGAAGAACGTGTTGTTTCTTGTCACCTTGTTACTGGAGAAGTCCAAAAAGTGCTGTTTAGAGCTGAAAACTCTACTTTGACACATATGAATGAAAAACTGATTTTTGTGGTCAAAATGCACTCAAAAGTGAAGAAAGTGTTATTTATTGTCACCTTGTAACTTGAAAAGTCCAAACAGTGCTATTTGGAGCTGAAAACGCTTTTTTGACACTTTTGAATGAAAAACTGTTTATTTGTGGCCAAAATGCACTCAAAAGTCAAAGTTCTCCTTTGCAGTTGAAGAACGTGTTGTTTCTTGTCACTTTGTTACTGGAGTAGTCCAAACAGTGCTGTTTTGAGCTGAAAATGCGTTTTTGAAACTTCTGAATGAAAAACTGTTTTTTGTGGCCAAAATGCATACAAAAGTCAACGTACTCATTTGCAGTTGAAGAATGTGTTATATCTTGTCACCTTGTAACTGGAGAAGTCCAAAAAGTGCTGTTAAGAGCTGAAAACTCTACTTTGACACATATGAATGAAAAACTGTTTTTTGTGGCCAAAATGCATTCAAAAGTCAAAGTTCTCATTTGCAGTTGAAGAACGTGTTGTTTTGTTGTCATCTAGTAAGTGGAGAAGTCCAAACAGTGCTATTTGGAGCTGAAAACGCTTTTTTGACACTTTTGAATGAAAACTGTTTTTTTGTGGCCAAAATCTTCTCAAAAGTCAAAGTTTTCCTTTGCAGTTGACGAACGTGTTGTTTCTTGTCATCTAGTAAGTGGAGAAGTCCAAACAGTGCTATTTGGAGCTGAAAACGCGTTTTTGACACAAATGAATGAAAAACTGTTTTATGTGGCCAAAATGCATTCAAAAGTCAAAGTTCTCATTTGCAGTTGAAGAACGTGTTGTTTCTTGTCACCTTGTTACTGGAGAAGTCCAAAAAGTGCTGTTTAGAGCTGAAAACTCTACTTTGACACATATGAATGAAAAACTGATTTTTGTGGCCAAAATGCACTCAAAAGTGAAGAAAGTGTTATTTATTGTCACCTTGTAACTTGAAAAGTCCAAACAGTGCTATTTGGAGCTGAAAACGCGTTTTTGACACATATGAATGAAAAACTGTTTTTTGTGGCCAACATGCATTCAAAAGTCAAAGTTCTCATTTGCAGTTGAAGAATGTGTTATATCTTGTCACCTTGTAACTGGAGAAGTCCAAACAGTGCTATTTGGAGCTGAAAACGCTTTTTTGACACTTTTGAATGAAAAACTGTTTTTTTATAACCAAAATGCACTCAAAAGTGAAAGTTCTCCTTTGCAGTTGAAGAACGTGTTGTTTCTTGTCATCTAGTAAGTGGAGAAGTCCAAACAGTGCTATTTGGAGCCGAAAACGCTTTTTTGGCAGTTATGAATGAAAGACTGATTTTTGTGGCCAAAATGCATTCGAAAGTCAAAGTTCTCATTTTGCAGTTGAAGAACGTGTTGTTTCTTGTCACTTTGTTACTGGAGAAGTCCAAACAGTGCTGTTTAGAGCTGAAAACGCGTTTTTGACACATATGAATGAAAAACTGTTTTTTGTGGCCAAAATGCATTCAAAAGTCAAAGTTCTCATTTGCAGTTGAAGAACGTGTTGTTTCTTGTCATCTAGTAAGTGGAGAAGTCCAAACAGTGCTATTTGGAGCTGAAAACGCTTTTTTGACACTATTGAATGAAAACTGTTTTTTTGTGGCCAAAATGCATTCAAAAGTCAAAGTACTCATTTGCAGTTGAAGAATGTGTTATATCTTGTCACCTTGTAACTGGAGAAGTCCAAAAAGTGCTGTTTAGAGCTGAAAACCCTACTTTGACACATTTGAATGAAAAACTGATTTTTGTGGTCAAAATGCACTCAAAAGTGAAGACAGTGTTATTTATTGTCACCTTGTAACTTGAAAAGTCCAAACAGTGCTATTTGGAGCTGAAAACGCGTTTTTGACACATATGAATGAAAAACTGTTTTTTGTGGCCAACATGCACTCAAAAGTCAAAGTTCTCATTTGCAGTTGAAGAACGTGTTGTTTCTTGTCATCTAGTAAGTGGAGAAGTCCAAACAGTGCTATTTGGAGCTGAAAACGCTTTTTTGACACTTTTGAATGAAAACTGTTTTTTTGTGGCCAAAATGCACTCAAAAGTCAAAGTTTTCCTTTGCAGTTGAAGAACGTGTTGTTTCTTGTCACATTGTAAGTCCAAACAGTGCTGATTAGAGCTGAAAAAGCTTTTTTGACACTTTTGAATAAATAACTGATTTATATGTACAAAATTTACTCTAAAGTGAAGAAAGTGTTATTTGTCGTCACCTTATAAGTGGAGAAGTCCAAACAGTGCTGCTTAGAGCTGAAAACGCGTTTTTGCAACTTTTGAATGAAAAACTGTTTTTTGTGGCACAAATGCACTCAAAAGTCAAAGTTCTCATTTGCAGTTGAAGAATGTGTTATATCTTGTCACCTTGTAACTGGAGAAGTCCAAACAGTGCTATTTGGAGCTGAAAACGCGTTTTTGCAACTTTTGAATGAAAAACTGTTTTTTGTGGCAAAAATGCACTCAAAAGTCAAAGTTCTCATTTGCAGTTGAAGAATGTGTTATATCTTGTCACCTTGTAACTGGAGAAGTCCAAAAAGTGCTGTTTAGAGCTGAAAACTCTACTTTGACACATAAGAAGAAAAAACTGTTTTTTGTGGCCAAAATGCATTAAAAAGTCAAAGTTCTCATTTGCAGTTGAAGAACGTGTTGTTTCTTGTCATCTAGTAAGTGGAGAAGTCCAAACAGTGCTATTTAGAGCTGAAAACTCTACTTTGACACATATGAATGAAAAACTGATTTTTGTGGTCAAAATGCACTCAAAAGTGAAGAAAGTGTTATTTATTGTCACCTTGTAACTGGAAAAGTCCAAACAGTGCTATTTGGAGCTGAAAACGCGTTTTTGACACATATGAATGAAAAACTGTTTTTTGTGGCCAAAATGCATTTAAAAGTCAAAAATTTTAATTGGCAGTTGAAGAACGTGTTGTTTCTTGTCATCTAGTAAGTGGAGAAGTCCAAACAGTGCTATTTGGAGCTGAAAACGCTTTTTTGACACTTTTGAATGAAAACTGTTTTTTTGTGGCCAAAATGCACTCAAAAGTCAAAGTTTTCCTTTGCAGTTGACGAACGTGTTGTTTCTTGTCATCTAGTAAGTGGAGAACTCCAAACAGTGCTATTTGGAGCCGAAAACGCTTTTTTGGCAGTTATGAATGAAAGACTGATTTTTGTGGACAAAATGCACTCAAAAGTGAAGACAGTGTTATTTCTTGTCACTTTGAAACTGGAGAAGTCTAAACAGTGCTATTTGGAGCTGAAAACGCGTTTTTGACACATATGAATGAAAAACTGTTTTTTGTGGCCAAAATGCATTAAAAAGTCAAAGTTCTCATTTTGCAGTTGAAGAACGTGTTGTTTCTTGTAACTTTGTTACTGGAGAAGTCCAAACAGTGCTGTTTAGAGCTGAAAACTCTACTTTGACACATATGAATGAAAAACTGATTTTTGTGGTCAAAATGCACTCAAAAGTGAAGAAAGTGTTATTTATTGTCACCTTGTAACTTGAAAAGTCCAAACAGTGCTATTTGGAGCTGAAAACGCTTTTTTGACACTTTTGAATGAAAAACTGTTTATTTGTGGCCAAAATGCACTCAAAAGTCAAAGTTCTCCTTTGCAGTTGAAGAACGTGTTGTTTCTTGTCACTTTGTTACTGGAGTAGTCCAAACAGTGCTGTTTTGAGCTGAAAATGCGTTTTTGAAACTTCTGAATGAAAAACTGTTTTTTGTGGCCAAAATGCATACAAAAGTCAAAGTTCTCATTTGCAGTTGAAGAATGTGTTATATCTTGTCACCTTGTAACTGGAGAAGTCCAAAAAGTGCTGTTAAGAGCTGAAAACTCTACTTTGACACATATGAATGAAAAACTGTTTTTTGTGGCCAAAATGCATTCAAAAGTCAAAGTTCTCATTTGCAGTTGAAGAACGTGTTGTTTTGTTGTCATCTAGTAAGTGGAGAAGTCCAAACAGTGCTATTTGGAGCTGAAAACGCTTTTTTGACACTTTTGAATGAAAACTGTTTTTTTGTGGCCAAAATGCATTCAAAAGTCAAAGTACTCATTTGCAGTTGAAGAATGTGTTATATCTTGTCACCTTGTAACTGGAGAAGTCCAAAAAGTGTTGTTTAGAGCTGAAAACTCTACTTTGACACATATGAATGAAAAACTGATTTTTGTGGTCAAAATGCACTCAAAAGTGAAGAAAGTGTTATTTATTGTCACCTTGTAACTTGAAAAGTCCAAACAGTGCTATTTGGAGCTGAAAACGCGTTTTTGACACATATGAATGAAAAACTGTTTTTTGTGGCCAACATGCATTCAAAGTCAAAGTTCTCATTTGCAGTTGAAGAACGTGTTGTTTCTTGTCATCTAGTAAGTGGAGAAGTCCAAACAGTGCTATTTGGAGCTGAAAACGCTTTTTTGACACTTTTGAATGAAAACTGTTTTTTTGTGGCCAAAATGCACTCAAAAGTCAAAGTTTTCCTTTGCAGTTGAAGAACGTGTTGTTTCTTGTCACATTGTAAGTCCAAACAGTGCTGATTAGAGCTGAAAAAGCTTTTTTGACACTTTTGAATAAATAACTGATTTATATGTACAAAATGCACTCTAAAGTGAAGAAAGTGTTATTTGTTGTCACCTTATAAGTGGAGAAGTCCAAACAGTGCTGTTTAGAGCTTAAAACGCGTTTTTGCAACTTTTGAATGAAAAACTGTTTTTTGTGAAACAAATGCACTCAAAAGTCAAAGTTCTCATTTGCAGTTGAAGAATGTGTTATATCTTGTCACCTTGTAACTGGAGAAGTCCAAACAGTGCTATTTGGAGCTGAAAACGCTTTTTTGACACTTTTGAATGAAAAACTGTTTTTTTGTGGCCAAAATGCACTCAAAATTCAAAGTTCTCCTTTGCAGTTGAAGAACGTGTTGTTTCTTGTCATCTAGTAAGTGGAGAAGTCCAAACAGTGCTATTTGGAGCCGAAAACGCTTTTTTGGCAGTTATGAATGAAAGACTGATTTTTGTGGTCAAAATGCACTCAAAAGTGAAGAAAGTGTTATTTCTTGTCACTTTGTAACTGGAGAAGTCTAAACAGTGCTATTTGGAGCTGAAAACGCGTTTTTGACACATATGAATGAAAAACTGTTTTTTGTGGCCAAAATGCATTCGAAAGTCAAAGTTCTCATTTTGCAGTTGAAGAACGTGTTGTTTCTTGTCACTTTGTTACTGGAGAAGTCCAAACAGTGCTGTTTAGAGCTGAAAATGCGTTTTTGACACATATGAATGAAAAACTGTTTTTTGTGGCAAAAATCCATTCAAAAGTCAAAGTTCTCATTTGCAGTTGAAGAACGTGTTGTTTCTTGTCACCTTGTTACTGGAGAAGTCCAAAAAGTTCTGTTTAGAGCTGAAAACTCTACTTTGACACATATGAATGAAAAACTGATTTTTGAGGTCAAAATGCACTCAAAAGTGAAGAAAGTGTTATTTATTGTCACCTTGTAACTTGAAAAGTCCAAACAGTGCTATTTGGAGCTGAAAACGCGTTTTTGACACATATGAATAAAAAACTGTTTTTTGTGGCAAAAATGCACTCAAAAGTCAAAGTCCTCATTTGCAGTTGAAGAATGTGTTATATCTTGTCACCTTGTAACTGGAGAAGTCCAAAAAGTGCTGTTTAGAGCTGAAAACTCTACTTTGACACATATGAATGAAAAACTGTTTTTTGTGGCCAAAATGCATTCAAAAGTCAAAGTTCTCATTTGCAGTTGAAGAACGTGTTGTTTCTTGTCATCTAGTAAGTGGAGAAGTCCAAAACAGTGCTATTTGGAGCTGAAAACGCTTTTTTGACAATTTTGAATGAAAACTGTTTTTTTGTGGCCAAAATGCATTCAAAAGTCAAAGTACTCATTTGCAGTTGAAGAACGTGTTTTTTCTTGTCATCTTGTTACTGGAGAAGTCCAAACAGTGCTGTTTTGAGCTGAAAATGCGTTTTTGAAACTTCTGAATGAAAAACTGTTTTTTGTGGCCAAAATGCATTCAAAAGTCAAAGTTCTCATTTGCAGTTGAAGAACGTGTTGTTTCTTGTCATCTAGTAAGTGGAGAAGTCCAAACAGTGCTATTTGGAGCTGAAAACGCTTTTTTGACACTTTTGAATGAAAACTGTTTTTTTGTGGCCAAAATGCACTCAAAAGTCAAAGTTTTCCTTTGCAGTTGAAGAACGTGTTGTTTCTTGTCACATTGTAAGTCCAAACAGTGCTGATTAGAGCTGAAAAAGCTTTTTTGACATTTTTGAATAAATAACTGATTTATATGTACAAAATGCACTCTAAAGTGAAGAAAGTGTTATTTGTTGTCACCTTATAAGTGGAGAAGTCCAAACAGTGCTGTTTAGAGCTGAAAACGCGTTTTTGCAACTTTTGAATGAAAAACTGTTTTTTGTGGCACAAATGCACTCAAAAGTCAAAGTTCTCATTTGCAGTTGAAGAATGTGTTATATCTTGTCACCTTGTAACTGGAGAAGTCCAAAAAGTGCTGTTTAGAGCGGAAAACTCTACTTTGACACATATGAATGAAAAACTGTTTTTTGTGTCCAAAATGCATTCAAAAGTCAAAGTTCTCATTTGCAGTTGAAGACTGTGTTATATCTTGTCACCTTTTAACTGGAGAAGTCCAAAACAGTGCTATTTGGAGCTGAAAACGCGTTTTTGCAACTTTTGAATGAAAAACTGTTTTTTGTGGCAAAAATGCACTCAAAAGTCAAAGTTCTCATTTGCAGTTGAAGAATGTGTTATATCTTGTCACCTTGTAACTGGAGAAGTCCAAAAAGTGCTGTTTAGAGCTGAAAACTCTACTTTGACACATATGAATGAAAAACTGTTTTTTGTGGCCAAAATGCATTCAAAAGTCAAAGTTCTCATTTGCAGTTGAAGAACGTGTTGATTCTTGTCATCTAGTAAGTGGAGAAGTCCAAACAGTGCTATTTGGAGCTGAAAACGCTTTTTTGACACTATTGAATGAAAACTGTTTTTTTGTGGCCAAAATGCATTCAAAAGTCAAAGTGCTCATTTGCAGTTGAAGAATGTTTTATATCTTGTCACCTTGTAACTGGAGAAGTCCAAAAAGTGCTGTTTAGAGCTGAAAACTCTACTTTGACACATATGAATGAAAAACTGATTTTTGTGGTCAAAATGCACTCAAAAGTGAAGAAAGTGTTATTTATTGTCACCTTGTAACTTGAAAAGTCCAAACAGTGCTATTTGGAGCTGAAAACGCGTTTTTGACACATATGAATGAAAAACTGTTTTTTGTGGCCAACATGCATTCAAAGTCAAAGTTCTCATTTGCAGTTGAAGAACGTGTTGTTTCTTGTCATCTAGTAAGTGGAGAAGTCCAAACAGTGCTATTTGGAGCTGAAAACGCTTTTTTGACACTTTTGAATGAAAACTGTTTTTTTGTGGCCAAAATGCACTCAAAAGTCAAAGTTTTCCTTTGCAGTTGAAGAACGTGTTGTTTCTTGTCACATTGTAAGTCCAAACAGTGCTGATTAGAGCTGAAAAAGCTTTTTTGACACTTTTGAATAAATAACTGATTTATATGTACAAAATTTACTCTAAAGTGAAGAAAGTGTTATTTGTTGTCACCTTATAAGTGGAGAAGTCCAAACAGTGCTGTTTAGAGCTGAAAACGCGTTTTTGCAACTTTTGAATGAAAAACTGTTTTTT
Organism: Oryzias latipes; assembly: GCF_053564925.1. Taxonomy (NCBI): domain Eukaryota; kingdom Metazoa; phylum Chordata; class Actinopteri; order Beloniformes; family Adrianichthyidae; genus Oryzias; species Oryzias latipes. Next base: position 10,294,315 of record NC_136244.1, read on the forward strand.
GTGGCACAAATGCACTCAAAAGTCAAAGTTCTCATTTGCAGTTGAAGAATGTGTTATATCTTGTCACCTTGTAACTGGAGAAGTCCAAACAGTGCTATTTGGAGCTGAAAACGCGTTTTTGCAACTTTTGAATAAAAAACTGTTTTTTGTGGCCAAAATGCACTCAAAAGTCAAAGTTCTCATTTGCAGTTGAAGAATGTGTTATATCTTGTCACCTTGTAACTGGAGAAGTCCAAAAAGTGCTGTTTAGAGCTGAAAACTCTACTTTGACACATAAGAAGGAAAAACTGTTTTTGTGGCCAAAATGCATTCAAAAGTCAAAGTTCTCATTTGCAGTTGAAGAACGTGTTGTTTCTTGTCATCTAGTAAGTGGAGAAGTCCAAACAGTGCTATTTAGAGCTGAAAACTCTACTTTGACACATATGAATGAAAAACTGATTTTTGTGGTCAAAATGCACTCAAAAGTGAAGAAAGTGTTATTTATTGTCACCTTGTAACTGGAAAAGTCCAAACAGTGCTATTTGGAGCTGAAAACGCGTTTTTGACACATATGAATGAAAAACTGTTTTTTGTGGCCAACATGCATTTAAAAGTCAAAAATTTTAATTGGCAGTTGAAGAACGTGTTGTTTCTTGTCATCTAGTAAGTGGAGAAGTCCAAACAGTGCTATTTGGAGCTGAAAACGCTTTTTTGACACTTTTGAATGAAAACTGTTTTTTTGTGGCCAAAATGCACTCAAAAGTCAAAGTTTTCCTTTGCAGTTGACGAACATGTTGTTTCTTGTCATCTAGTAAGTGGAGAAGTCCAAACAGTGCTATTTGGAGCCGAAAACGCTTTTTTGGCAGTTATGAATAAAAGACTGATTTTTGTGGACAAAATGCACTCAAAAGTGAAGACAGTGTTATATCTTGTCACTTTGAAACTGGAGAAGTCTAAACAGTGCTATTTGGAGCTGAAAACGCGTTTTTGACACATATGAATGAAAAACTGTTTTTTGTGGCCAAAATGCATTAAAAAGTCAAAGTTCTCATTTTGCAGTTGAAGAACGTGTTGTTTCTTGTCACTTTGTTACTGGAGAAGTCCAAACAGTGCTGTTTAGAGCTGAAAATGCGTTTTTGACACATATGAATGAAAAACTGTTTTATGTGGCCAAAATGCATTCAAAAGTCAAAGTTCTCATTTGCAGTTGAAGAACGTGTTGTTTCTTGTCACCTTGTTACTGGAGAAGTCCAAAAAGTGCTGTTTAGAGCTGAAAACTCTACTTTGACACATATGAATGAAAAACTGATTTTTGTGGTCAAAATGCACTCAAAAGTGAAGAAAGTGTTATTTATTGTCACCTTGTAACTTGAAAAGTCCAAACAGTGCTATTTGGAGCTGAAAACGCTTTTTTGACACTTTTGAATGAAAAACTGTTTATTTGTGGCCAAAATGCACTCAAAAGTCAAAGTTCTCCTTTGCAGTTGAAGAACGTGTTGTTTCTTGTCATCTTGTTACTGGAGTAGTCCAAACAGTGCTGTTTTGAGCTGAAAATGCGTTTTTGAAACTTCTGAATGAAAAACTGTTTTTTGTGGCCAAAATGCATACAAAAGTCAAAGTACTCATTTGCAGTTGAGGAATGTGTTATATCTTGTCACCTTGTAACTGGAGAAGTCCAAAAAGTGCTGTTTAGAGCTGAAAACTCTACTTTGACACATATGAATGAAAAACTGTTTTTTGTGGCCAAAATGCATTCAAAAGTCAAAGTTCTCATTTGCAGTTGAAGAACGTGTTGTTTTGTTGTCATCTAGTAAGTGGAGAAGTCCAAACAGTGCTATTTGGAGCTGAAAACGCTTTTTTGACACTTTTGAATGAAAACTGTTTTTTTGTGGCCAAAATGCATTCAAAAGTCAAAGTACTCATTTGCAGTTGAAGAATGTGTTATATCTTGTCACCTTGTAACTGGAGAAGTCCAAAAAGTGTTGTTTAGAGCTGAAAACTCTACTTTGACACATATGAATGAAAAACTGATTTTTGTGGTCAAAATGCACTCAAAAGTGAAGAAAGTGTTATTTATTGTCACCTTGTAACTTGAAAAGTCCAAACAGTGCTATTTGGAGCTGAAAACGCGTTTTTGACACATATGAATGAAAAACTGTTTTTTGTGGCCAACATGCATTCAAAGTCAAAGTTCTCATTTGCAGTTGAAGAACGTGTTGTTTCTTGTCATCTAGTAAGTGGAGAAGTCCAAACAGTGCTATTTGGAGCTGAAAACGCTTTTTTGACACTTTTGAATGAAAACTGTTTTTTTGTGGCCAAAATGCACTCAAAAGTCAAAGTTTTCCTTTGCAGTTGAAGAACGTGTTGATTCTTGTCACATTGTAAGTCCAAACAGTGCTGATTAGAGCTGAAAAAGCTTTTTTGACACTTTTGAATAAATAACTGATTTATATGTACAAAATGCACTCTAAAGTGAAGAAAGTGTTATTTGTTGTCACCTCATAAGTAGAGAAGTCCAAACAGTGCTGTTTAGAGCTGAAAACGCGTTTTTGCAACTTTTGAATGAAAAACTGTTTTTTGTGGCACAAATGCACTCAAAAGTCAAAGTTCTCATTTGCAGTTGAAGAATGTGTTATATCTTGTCACCTTGTAACTAGAGAAGTCCAAAACAGTGCTATTTGGAGCTGAAAACGCGTTTTTGCAACTTTTGAATGAAAAACTGTTTTTTGTGGCAAAAATGCACTCAAAAGTCAAAGTTCTCATATGCAGTTGAAGAATGTGTTATATCTTGTCACCTTGTAACTGGAGAAGTCCAAAAAGTGCTGTTTAGAGCTGAAAACTCTACTTTGACAAATATGAATGAAAAACTGTTTTTTGTGGCCAAAATGCATTCAAAAGTCAAAGTTCTCATTTGCAGTTGAAGAACGTGTTGTTTCTTGTCATCTAGTAAGTGGAGAAGTCCAAACAGTGCTATTTGGAGCTGAAAACGCTTTTTTGACACTTTTGAATGAAAACTGTTTTTTTGTGGCCAAAATGCATTCAAAAGTCAAAGTACTCATTTGCAGTTGAAGAATGTGTTATATCTTGTCACCTTGTAACTGGAGAAGTCCAAAAAGTGTTGTTTAGAGCTGAAAACTCAACTTTGACACATATGAATGAAAAACTGATTTTTGTGGTCAAAATGCACTCAAAAGTGAAGAAAGTGTTATTTATTGTCACCTTGTAACTTGAAAAGTCCAAACAGTGCTATTTGGAGCTGAAAACGCGTTTTTGACACATATGAATGAAAAACTGTTTTTTGTGGCCAACATGCACTCAAAAGTCAAAGTTCTCATTTGCAGTTGAAGAATGTGTTATATCTTGTCACCTTGTAACTGGAGAAGTCCAAACAGTGCTATTTGGAGCTGAAAACGCTTTTTTGACACTTTTGAATGAAAACGGTTTTTTTGTGGCCAAAATGCACTCAAAAGTTAAAGTTTTCCTTTGTAGTTGAAGAACGTGTTGTTTCTTGTCACATTGTAAGTCCAAACAGTGCTGATTAGAGCTGAAAAAGCTTTTTTGACACTGATTTATATGTACAAAATGCACTCTAAAGTGAAGAAAGTGTTATTTGTTGTCACCTTATAAGTGGAGAAGTCCAAACAGTGCTGTTTAGAGCTGAAAACGCGTTTTTGCTACTTTTGAATGAAAAACTGTTTTTTGTGGCACAAATGCACTCAAAAGTCAAAGTTCTCATTTGCAGTTGAAGAATGTGTTATATCTTGTCACCTTGTAACTGGAGAAGTCCAAACAGTGCTATTTGGAGCTGAAAACGCTTTTTTGACACTTTTGAATGAAAAACTGTTTTTTTATAACCAAAATGCACTCAAAAGTCAAAGTTCTCTTTTGCAGTTGAAGAACGTGTTGTTTCTTGTCATCTAGTAAGTGGAGAAGTCCAAACAGTGCTATTTGGAGCCGAAAACGCTTTTTTGGCAGTTATGAATGAAAGACTGATTTTTGTGGCCAAAATGCATTCGAAAGTCAAAGTTTTCATTTTGCAGTTGAAGAACGTGTTGTTTCTTGTCACTTTGTTACTGGAGAAGTCCAAACAGTGCTGTTTAGAGCTAAAAATGCGTTTTTGACACATATGAATGAAAAACTGTTTTTTGTGGCCAAAATGCATTCAAAAGTCAAAGTTCTCATTTGCAGTTGAAGAACGTGTTGTTTCTTGTCACCTTGTTACTGGAGAAGTCCAAAAAGTGCTGTTTAGAGCTGAAAACTCTACTTTGACACATATGAATGAAAAACTGATTTTTGTGGTCAAAATGCACTCAAAAGTGAAGAAAGTGTTATTTATTGTCACCTTGTAACTTGAAAAGTCCAAACAGTGCTATTTGGAGCTGAAAACGCTTTTTTGACACTTTTGAATGAAAAACTGTTTTTTTGTGGCCAAAATGCACTCAAAAGTCAAAGTTCTCCTTTGCAGTTGAAGAACGTGTTGTTTCTTGTCATCTAGTAAGTGGAGAAGTCCAAACAGTGCTATTTGGAGCTGAAATCGCTTTTTTGGCAGTTATGAATGAAAGACTGATTTTTGTGGTCAAAATGCACTCAAAAGTGAAGAAAGTGTTATTTCTTGTCACTTTGTAACTGGAGAAGTCTAAACAGTGCTATTTGGAGCCGAAAACGCTTTTTTGACACTTTTGAATGAAAACTGTTTTTTTGTGGCCAAAATGCACTCAAAAGTCAAAGTTCTCCTTTGCAGTTGAAGAACGTGTTGTTTCTTGTCATCTAGTAAGTGGAGAAGTCCAAACAGTGCTATTTGGAGCTGAAAACGCTTTTTTGACACTTTTGAATGAAAACTGTTTTTTTGTGGCCAAAATGCATTCAAAAGTCAAAGTACTCATTTGCAGTTGAAGAATGTGTTATATCTTGTCACCTTGTAACTGGAGAAGTCCAAAAAGTGCTGTTTAGAGCTGAAAACTCTACTTTGACACATATGAATGAAAAACTGATTTTTGTGGTCAAAATGCACTCAAAAGTGAAGAAAGTATAATTTATTGTCACCTTGTAACTTGAAAAGTCCAAACAGTGCTATTTGGAGCTGAAAACGCGTTTTTGACACATATGAATGAAAAACTGTTTTTTGTGGCCAACATGCATTCAAAAGTCAAAGTTCTCATTTGCAGTTGAAGAACGTGTTGTTTCTTGTCATCTAGTAAGTGGAGAAGTCCAAACAGTGCTATTTGGAGCTGAAAACGCTTTTTTGACACTTGTGAATGAAAACTGTTTTTTTGTGGCCAAAATGCACTCAAAAGTCAAAGTTCTCCTTTGCAGTTGAAGAACGTGTTGTTTCTTGTCATCTAGTAAGTGGAGAAGTCCAAACAGTGCTATTTGGAGCTGAAAACGCTTTTTTGACACTTTTGAATGAAAACTGTTTTTTTGTGGCCAAAATGCACTCAAAAGTCAAAGTTTTCCTTTGTAGTTGAAGAACGTGTTGTTTCTTGTCACATTGTAAGTCCAATCAGTGCTGATTAGAGCTGAAAAAGCTTTTTTGACACTTTTGAATAAATAACTGATTTATATGTACAAAATGCACTCTAAAGTGAAGAAAGTGTTATTTGTTGTCACCTTATAAGTGGAGAAGTCCAAACAGTGCTGTTTAGAGCTGAAAACGCGTTTTTGCAACTTTTGAATGAAAAACTGTTTTTTGTGGCACAAATGCACTCAAAAGTCAAAGTTCTCATTTGCAGTTGAAGAATGTGTTATATCTTGTCACCTTGTAACTGGAGAAGTCCAAACAGTGCTATTTGGAGCTGAAAACGCGTTTTTGCAACTTTTGAATGAAAAACTGTTTTTTGTGGCCAAAATGCACTCAAAAGTCAAAGTTCTCATTTGCAGTTGAAGAATGTGTTATATCTTGTCACCTTGTAACTGGAGAAGTCCAAAAAGTGCTGTTTAGAGCTGAAAACTCTACTTTGACACATAAGAAGGAAAAACTGTTTTTGTGGCCAAAATGCATTCAAAAGTCAAAGTTCTCATTTGCAGTTGAAGAACGTGTTGTTTCTTGTCATCTAGTAAGTGGAGAAGTCCAAACAGTGCTATTTAGAGCTGAAAACTCTACTTTGACACATATGAATGAAAAACTGATTTTTGTGGTCAAAATGCACTCAAAAGTGAAGAAAGTGTTATTTATTGTCACCTTGTAACTGGAAAAGTCCAAACAGTGCTATTTGGAGCTGAAAACGCGTTTTTGACACATATGAATGAAAAACTGTTTTTTGTGGCCAACATGCATTTAAAAGTCAAAAATTTTAATTGGCAGTTGAAGAACGTGTTGTTTCTTGTCATCTAGTAAGTGGAGAAGTCCAAACAGTGCTATTTGGAGCTGAAAACGCTTTTTTGACACTTTTGAATGAAAAACTGTTTTTTTGTGGCCAAAATGCACTCAAAAGTCAAAGTTCTCCTTTGCAGTTGAAGAACGTGTTGTTTCTTGTCATCTAGTAAGAGGAGAAGTCCAAACAGTGCTATTTGGAGCCGAAAACGCTTTTTTGGCAGTTATGAATGAAAGACTGATTTTTGTGGTCAAAATGCACTCAAAAGTGAAGAAAGTGTTATTTCTTGTCACTTTGTAACTGGAGAAGTCTAAACAGTGCTATTTGGAGCTGAAAAGGCGTTTTTGACACATATGAATGAAAAACTGTTTTTTGTGGCCAAAATGCATTCAAAAGTCAAAGTTCTCATTTTGCAGTTGAAGAACGTGTTGTTTCTTGTCACTTTGTTACTGGAGAAGTCCAAACAGTGCTGTTTAGCGCTGAAAATGCGTTTTTGACACATATGAATGAAAAACTGTTTTTTGTGGCCAAAATGCATTCAAAAGTCAAAGTTCTCATTTGCAGTTGAAGAACGTGTTGTTTCTTGTCACCTTGTTACTGGAGAAGTCCAAAAAGTGCTGTTTAGAGCTGAAAACTCTACTTTGACACATATGAATGAAAAACTGATTTTTGTGGTCAAAATGCACTCAAAAGTCGAAGTTCTCATTTGCACTTGAAGAAAGTGTTATTTCTTGTCATGTGGTAAGTTGAGAAGTCCAAACAGTGCTATTTAGAGCAGAATACGTTTTTTTGACACTTTTGAATGAAAACTGATTCATTTGTACAAAATGCACTCAAAAGTCAAAGTTCTCATTTGCAGTTGAAGAGAAAGTTATTTATTGTTACGTTGTAATTTGAGAAGTCCAAACAGTGCTATTTAGAGCTGAAATCGTTTTTTGACACTTTTGAACGAAAACTGATTTTTATGCACAAAATATATTAAAAAGTCAAAGTTCTCATTTGCAGTTGAAGAAAGTGCTGTTTCTTGTCACGTGGTAAGTCGAGAGGTCCAAACAGTGCAATTTAGAGCTGACAATGACTTTTTGACAGTTTTGAATGAAAAACTGATCTTTGTGCACAAAACGCATTAAAAAGTCAAAGTTCATGTTATTTCTTGTAATGTTGTAAGCTAAGAAGTCCAAACAGTGTTATTTAGAGCTGAAAATGCTTTTTTGACACTTTTGAACAAAAAACTGATTTATGTGCACAAAATACAATAAAAAGTCAAAGTTCTCATTTGCAATTGAAGAAAGTGATATTTCTTGTCACATTGTAAGTTGAGAAGTCCAAACAGTGCTATTTAGAGCTGAAATCGTTTTTTGACACTTTTGAATGAAAACTGATTTTTGTGCACAAAATTTACTAAAAAGTCAAAGTTCTCATTTGCAGTTGAAGAAAGTGTTATTTCTTGTCACATTGTAAGTTGAAAGTCCAAAGAGTGCTATTTAGAGCTGACAAAACTGTTTTGACACTTTTGAATGAAAAACTGATTTATGTGCACAAAATGCACTAAAAAGTCAAAGTTCTCATTTGCACTTGAAGAAAGTGTTATTTCTTGTCATGTGGTAAGTTGAGAAGTCCAAAGAGTGCTATTTAGAGCTGACAAAACTTTTTTTGACACTTTTGAATGAAAAACTGATTTATGTGCACAAAATGCACTCAAAAGTCAAAGTTCTCATTTGCACTTGAAGAAAGTGTTATTTCTTGTCATGTGGTAAGTTGAGAAGTCCAAACAGTGCTATTTAGAGCAGAATACGTTTTTTTGACACTTTTGAATGAAAACTGATTCATGTGCACAAAATGCACTCAAAAGTCAAAGTTCTCATTTGCAGTTGAAGAGAAAGTTATTTATTGTTACGTTGTAATTTGAGAAGTCCAAACAGTGCTATTTAGAGCTGAAATCGTTTTTTGACACTTTTGAACGAAAACTGATTTTTGTGCACAAAATATATTAAAAAGTCAAAGTTCTCATTTGCAGTTGAAGAAAGTGCTGTTTCTTGTCACGTGGTAAGTCGAGAGGTCCAAACAGTGCTATTTAGAGCTGACAATGACTTTTTGACAGTTTTGAATGAAAAACTGATCTTTGTGCACAAAACGCATTAAAAAGTCAAAGTTCATGTTATTTCTTGTAATGTTGTAAGCTAAGAAGTCCAAACAGTGTTATTTAGAGCTGAAAATGCTTTTTTGACACTTTTGAACAAAAAACTGATTTATGTGCACAAAATACAATAAAAAGTCAAAGTTCTCATTTGCAATTGAAGAAAGTGATATTTCTTGTCACATTGTAAGTTGAGAAGTCCAAACAGTGCTATTTAGAGCTGAAATCGTTTTTTGAAACTTTTGAATGAAAACTGATTTTTGTGCACAAAATTTACTAAAAAGTCAAAGTTCTCATTTGCAGTTGAAGAAAGTGTTATTTCTTGTCACATTGTAAGTTGAAAGTCCAAAGAGTGCTATTTAGAGCTGACAAAACTGTTTTGACACTTTTGAATGAAAAACTGATTTATGTGCACAAAATGCACTAAAAAGTCAAAGTTCTCATTTGCACTTGAAGAAAGTGTTATTTCTTGTCATGTGGTAAGTTGAGAAGTCCAAAGAGTGCTATTTAGAGCTGACAAAACTTTTTTGACACTTTTGAATGAAAAACTGATTTATGTGCACAAAATGCACTCAAAAGTCAAAGTTCTCATTTGCACATGAAGAAAGTGTTATTTCTTGTCATGTGGTAAGTTGAGAAGTCCAAACAGTGCTATTTAGAGCAGAATACGTTTTTTTGACACTTTTGAATGAAAACTGATTTATGTGCACAAAATGCACTCAAAAGTCAAAGTTCTCATTTGCAGTTGAAGAGAAAGTTATTTATTGTTACGTTGTAATTTGAAAAGTCCAAACAGTGCTATTTAGAGCTGAAATCGTTTTTTGACACTTTTGAACGAAAACTGATTTTTGTGCACAAAATATATTAAAAAGTCAAAGTTCTCATTTGCAGTTGAAGAAAGTGCTGTTTCTTGTCACGTGGTAAGTCGAGAGGTCCAAACAGTGCTATTTAGAGCTGACAACGACTTTTTGACAGTTTTGAATGAAAAACTGATCTTTGTGCACAAAACGCATTAAAAAGTCAAAGTTCATGTTATTTCTTGTAATGTTGTAAGCTAAGAAGTCCAAACAGTGTTATTTAGAGCTGAAAATGCTTTTTTGACACTTTTGAACAAAAAACTGATTTATGTACACAAAATACAATAAAAAGTCAAAGTTCTCATTTGCAGTTGAAGAAAGTGATATTTCTTGTCACATTGTAAGTTGAGAAGTCCAAACAGTGCTATTTAGAGCTGAAATCGTTTTTTGACACTTTTGAATGAAAACTGATTTTTGTGCACAAAATTTACTAAAAAGTCAAAGTTCTCATTTGCAGTTGAAGAAAGTGTTATTTCTTGTCACATTGTAAGTTGAAAGTCCAAAGAGTGCTATTTAGAGCTGACAAAACTGTTTTGACACTTTTGAATGAAAAACTGATTTATTTGCACAAAATGTACGAAAAAGTCAAAGTTCTCATTTGCACTTGAAGAAAGTGTTATTTCTTGTCACATTATGAGTTGAGAAGTCCAAACAGTGCTATTTAGAGCAGAATACGTTTTTTTGACACTTTTGAATGAAAAACTGATTTATATGCACCAAATGCACTCAAAAGTCAAAGTTCTCATTTGCAGTTGAAGAGAAAGTTATTTATTGTTACGTTGTAATTTGAGATGTCCAAACAGTGCTTTTTAGAGCTGAAAATGCTTTTTTGACACTTTTGAATGAAAAACTGATTTATGTGTACAAAATGCACTCAAAAGTCAAAGTTCTCATTTGCACTTGAAGAAAGTGTTATTTCTTGTCACGTGGTAAGTTGAGAAGTCCAAACAGTGCTATTTAGAGCAGAATACGTTTTTTTGACACTTTTGAATGAAACTGATTTTTGTGCACAAAATGCATTAAAAAGTCAAAGTTCTCATTTGCAGTTGAAGAAAGTGCTGTTTCTTGTCACGTGGTAAGTTGAGAAGTCCAAACAGTGCTATTTAGAGCTGACAACGACTTTTTGACAGTTTTGAATGAAAAACTGATCTTTGTGCACAAAACGCATTAAAAAGTAAAAGTTCATGTTATTTCTTGTCATGTTGTAAGCTAAGAAGTCCAAACAGTGCTATTTAGAGCTGAAAAAGCTTTTTTGACACTTTTGAATGAAAAACTGATTTATGTGCACAAAATGCACTCAAAAGTCAAAGTTCTCATTTGCAGTTGAAGAGAAAGTTATTTATTGTTACGTTGTAATTTGAAAAGTCCAAACAGTGCTATTTAGAGCTGAAATCGTTTTTTGACACTTTTGAACGAAAACTGATTTTTGTGCACAAAATATATTAAAAAGTCAAAGTTCTCATTTGCAGTTGAAGAAAGTGCTGTTTCTTGTCACGTGGTAAGTTGAGAAGTCCAAACAGTGCTATTTAGAGCTGACAACGACTTTTTGACAGTTTTGAATGAAAAACTGATCTTTGTGCACAAAACGCATTAAAAAGTAAAAGTTCATGTTATTTCTTGTCATGTTGTAAGCTAAGAAGTCCAAACAGTGCTATTTAGAGCTGAAAAAGCTTTTTTGACACTTTTGAACGAAAAACTGATTTATGCGCACAAAAGGCAATAAAAAGTCAAAGTTCTCATTTGCAGTTGAAGAAAGTGATATTTCTTGTCACGTGGTAAGTTGAGAAGTCCAAACAGTGCTATTTAGAGCTGAAATCGTTTTTTGACACTTTTGAATGAAAACTAATTTTTGTGCACAGAATTTAAAAAAAAGTCAAAGTTCTCACTTGCAGTTGAAGAAAGTGTTATTTCTTGTCACATTGTAAGTTGAGAAGTCCAAAGAGTGCTATTTAGAGCTGACAAAACAGTTTTGACACTTTTGAATGAAAAACTGATTTTTGTGCACAAAATGTACTAAAAAGTCAAAGTTCTCATTTGCAGTTGAAGAAAGTGCTGTTTCTTGTCACGTGGTAAGTTGAGAAGTCCAAACAGTGCTATTCAGAGCTGAAATCGTTTTTTGACACTTTTGAATGAAAACTGATTTTTGTGCACAAAATTTACTAAAAAGTCAAAGTTCTCATTTGCAGTTGAAGAAAGTGTTATTTCCTGTCACATTATGAGTTGAGAAGTCCAAACAGTGCTATTTAGAGCTGAAAACACTTTTTTGACACTTTTGAATGAAAAACTGATTTATGTGCACAAAATGCACTCAAAAGTCAAAGTTCTCATTTGCAGTTGAAGAGAGTGTTATTTCTTGTTACGTTGTAATTTGAGAAGTCCAAACAGTGCTAATTAGAGCTGAAAATACTTTTTTGACACTTTTGAATGAAAAACTGATTTATCTGTACAAAATGCACTCAAAAGTCAAAGTTCTCATTTGCACTTGAAGAAAGTGTTATTTCTTGTCACATTGTAAGTTGAAAGTCCAAACAGAGCTATTTAGAGCTGACAACTGTTTTGACACTTTTGAATTAAAAACTGATTTTTGTGCACAAAATGCACTCAAAAGTCAAAGTTCATTTTATTTCTTGTCATGTTGTAAGCTAAGAAGTCCAAACAGTGCTATTTAGAGCTGAAATCGTTTTTTGACACTTTTGAATGAAAACTGATTTTTGTGCACAAAATGTACTAAAAAGTCAAAGTTCTCATTTGCAGTTGAAGAAAGTGTTATTTCATGTCACATTGTAAGTTGAGAAGTCCAAAGAGTGCTAATTTAGAGCTGAAAACGCTGTTTTGACACTTTTGAATGAAAAACTGATTTATGTGTACAAAATGCACTCAAAAGTCAAAGTTCTCATTTGCACTTGAAGAAAGTGTTTTTTCTTGTCACGTGGTAAGTTGAGAAGTCCAAACAGTGCTATTTAGAGCTGAAATCGTTTTTTGACACTTTTGAATGAAAACTGATTTTTGTGCACAAAATGTACTAAAAAATCAAAGTTCTCATTTGCAGTTGAAGAAAGTGTTATTTCTTGTCACATTGTAAGTTGAAAGTCCAAAGAGTGCTATTTAGAGCTGACAAAACTGTTTTGACACTTTTGAATGAAAACTGATTTTTGTGCACAAAATGCACTCAAAAGTCAAAGTTCTCATTTGCAGTTGAAGAGAAAGTTATTTCTTGTTACGTTGTAATTTGAGAAGTCCAAACAGTGCTATTTAGAGCTGAAAACGCTTTTTTGACACTTTTGAATGAAAAACTGATTTATGTGTACAAAATGCACTCAAAAGTCAAAGTTCTCATTTGCAGTTGAAGAAAGTGTTATTTCTTGTCACATTATGAGTTGAGAAGACCAAACAGTGCTATTTAGAGCTGAAAACACTTTTTTGACACTTTTGAATGAAAACTGATTTTTGTGCACAAAATTTACTAAAAAGTCAAAGTTCTCATTTGCAGTTGAAGAAAGTGCTGTTTCTTGTCACGTGGTAAGTCGAGAAGTCCAAACAGTGCTATTTAGAGCTGACAACGACTTTTTGACAGTTTTGAATGAAAAACTGATCTTTGTGCACAAAACGCATTAAAAATGTCAAAGTTCATGTTATTTCTTGTCATGTTGTAAGCTAAGAAGTCCAAACAGTGTTTTTTAGAGCTGAAAATGCTTTTTTGACACTTTTGAACAAAAAACTGATTTATGTGCACAAAATACAATAAAAAGTCAAAGTTCTCATTTGCAGTTGAAGAAAGTGATATTTCTTGTCACATTGTAAGTTGAGAAGTCCAAACAGTGCTATTTAGAGCTGAAATCGTTTTTTGACACTTTTGAATGAAAACTGATTTTTGTGCACAAAATTTACTAAAAAGTCAAAGTTCTCATTTGCAGTTGAAGAAAGTGTTATTTCTTGTCACATTGTAAGTTGAAAGTCCAAAGAGTGCTATTTAGAGCTGACAAAACTGTTTTGACACTTTTGAATGAAAAACTGATTTTTGTGCACAAAATGTACGAAAAAGTCAAAGTTCTCATTTGCAGTTGAAGAAAGTGTTATTTCTTGTCACATTACGAGTTGAGAAGTCCAAACAGTGCTATTTAGAGCTGAAAACACTTTTTTGACACTTTTGAATGAAAAACTGATTTATATGCACCAAATGCACTCAAAAGTCAAAGTTCTCATTTGCAGTTGAAGAGAAAGTTATTTATTGTTACGTTGTAATTTGAGATGTCCAATCAGTGCTATTTAGAGCTGATAACTCTTTTTTGACACTTTTGAATGAAAAACTGATTTATGTGTACAAAATGCACTCAAAAGTCAAAGTTCTCATTTGCACTTGAAAAAAGTGTTATTTCTTGTCACGTGGTAAGTTGAGAAGTCCAAACAGTGCTATTTAGAGCAGAATACGTTTTTTTGACACTTTTGAATGAAACTGATTTTTGTGCACAAAATGCATTAAAAAGTCAAAGTTCTCATTTGCAGTTGAAGAAAGTGCTGTTTCTTGTCACGTGGTAAGTTGAGAAGTCCAAACAGTGCTATTTAGAGCTGACAACGACTTTTTGACAGTTTTGAATGAAAAACTGATCTTTGTGCACAAAACGCATTAAAAAGTAAAAGTTCATGTTATTTCTTGTCATGTTGTAAGCTAAGAAGTCCAAACAGTGCTATTTAGAGCTGAAAAAGCTTTTTTGACACTTTTGAATGAAAAACTGATTTATGTGTACAAAATGCACTCAAAAGTCAAAGTTCTCATTTGCACTTGAAGAAAGTGTTATTTCTTTTCACGTGGTAAGTTGAGAAGTCCAAATAGTGCTATTTAGAGCTGAAATCGTTTTTTGACACTTTTGAATGAAAACTAATTTTTGTGCACTGAATTTACAAAAAAGTCAAAGTTCTCTTTTGCAATTGAAGAAAGTGTTATTTCTTGTCACATTGTAAGTTGAAAAGTCCAAAGAGTGCTATTTAGAGCTGACAAAACTGTTTTGACACTTTTGAATGAAAAACTGATTTTTGTGCACAAAATGTACTAAAAAGTCAAAGTTCTCATTTGCAGTTGAAGAAAGTGCTGTTTCTTGTCACGTGGTAAGTTGAGAAGTCCAAACAGTGCTATTCAGAGCTGAAATCGTTTTTTGACACTTTTGAATGAAAACTGATTTTTGTGCACAAAATTTACTAAAAAGTCAAAGTTCTCATTTGCAGTTGAAGAAAGTGATATTTCTTGTTGCATTGTAAGTTGAAAGTCCAAAGAGTGCTATTTAGAGCTGACAGAACTGTTTTGACACTTTTGAATGAAAAACTGATTTATGTGCACAAAATGCACTCAAAAGTCAAAGTTCTCATTTGCAGTTGAAGAGAGTGTTATTTCTTGTTACGTTGTAATTTGAGAAGTCCAAACAGTGCTAATTAGAGCTGAAAACACTTTTTTGACACTTTTGAATGAAAAACTGATTTATCTGTACAAAATGCACTCAAAAGTCAAAGTTCTCATTTGCACTTGAAGAAAGTGTTATTTCTTGTCACATTGTAAGTTGAAAGTCCAAACAGTGCTATTTAGAGTTGACAAAACTGTTTTGACACTTTTGAATGAAAAACTGATTTTTGTGCACAAAATGCACTCAAAAGTCAAAGTTCATTTTATTTCTTGTCATGTTGTAAGCTAAGAAGTCCAAACAGTGCTATTTAGAGCTGAAATCGTTTTTTGACACTTTTGAATGAAAACTGATTTTTGTGCACAAAATTTACTAAAAAGTCAAAGTTCTCATTTGCAGTTGAAGAAAGTGATATTTCTTGTCGCATTGTAAGTTGAGAAGTCCAAACTGTGCTATTTAGAGCTGAAATAGTTTTTTGACACTTTTGAATGAAAACTGATTTTTGTGCACAAAATTTACTAAAAAGTCAAAGTTCTCATTTGCAGTTGAAGAAAGTGTTATTTCATGTCACATTGTAAGTTGAGAAGTCCAAAGAGTGCTAATTTAGAGCTGAGAACGCTGTTTTGACACTTTTGAATGAAAAACTGATTTATGTGTACAAAATGCACTCAAAAGTCAAAGTTCTCATTTGCACTTGAAGAAAGTGTTTTTTCTTGTCACGTGGTAAGTTGAGAAGTCCAAACAGTGCTATTTAGAGCAGAATACGTTTTTTTGACACTTTTGAATGAAAACTGATTTTTGTGCACAAAATGCATTAAAAAGTCAAAGTTCTCATTTGCAGTTGAAAAAAGTGCTGTTTCTTGTCACGTGGTAAGTTGAGAAGTCCAAACAGTGCTATTTAGAGCTGAAATCGTTTTTTGACACTTTTGAATGAAAACTGATTTTTGTGCACAAAATGTACTAAAAAATCAAAGTTCTCATTTGCAGTTGAAGAAAGTGTTATTTCTTGTCACATTGTAAGTTGAAAGTCCAAAGAGTGCTATTTAGAGCTGACAAAACTGTTTTGACACTTTTGAATGAAAACTGATTTTTGTGCACAAAATGCACTCAAAAGTCAAAGTTCTCATTTGCAGTTGAAGAGAAAGTTATTTATTGTTACGTTGTAATTTGAGAAGTCCAAACAGTGCTATTTAGAGCTGAAAACGCTTTTTTGACACTTTTGAATGAAAAACTGATTTATGTGTACAAAATGCACTCAAAAGTCAAAGTTCTCATTTGCAGTTGAAGAAAGTTATATTTCTTGTCACGTGGTAAGTTGAGAAGTCCAAAGAGTGCTATTTAGAGCTGACAAAACTGTTTTGACACTTTTGAATGAAAAACTAATTTATGTGCACAAAATGCACTAAAAAGTCAAAGTTCTCATTTGCAGTTGAAGAAAGTGTTATTTCTTGTCACATTGTAAGTTGAGAAGTCCAAACAGTGCTATTTAGAGCAGAATACGTTTTTTTGACACTTTTGAATGAAAACTGATTTTTGTGCACAAAATGCATTAAAAAGTCAAAGTTCAAGTTATTTCTTGTCATGTTGTAAGCTAAGAAGTCCAGTGTTTTTTAGAGCTGAAAATGCTTTTTTGACACTTTTGAACAAAAAACTGATTTATGTGCACAAAATACAATAAAAAGTCAAAGTTCTCATTTGCAGTTGAAGAA
Organism: Oryzias latipes; assembly: GCF_053564925.1. NCBI lineage: Eukaryota > Metazoa > Chordata > Actinopteri > Beloniformes > Adrianichthyidae > Oryzias > Oryzias latipes. The sequence goes on from NC_136244.1 coordinate 10,310,698, forward strand.
AGTGATATTTCTTGTCACATTGTAAGTTGAGAAGTCCAAACAGTGCTATTTAGAGCTGAAATCGTTTTTTGACACTTTTGAATGAAAACTGATTTTTGTGCACAAAATTTACTAAAAAGTCAAAGTTCTCATTTGCAGTTGAAGAAAGTGTTATTTCTTGTCACATTGTAAGTTGAAAGTCCAAAGAGTGCTATTTAGAGCTGACAAAACTGTTTTGACACTTTTGAATGAAAAACTGATTTTTGTGCACAAAATGTACGAAAAAGTCAAAGTTCTCATTTGCAGTTGAAGAAAGTGTTATTTCTTGTCACATTACGAGTTGAGAAGTCCAAACAGTGCTATTTAGAGCTGAAAACACTTTTTTGACACTTTTGAATGAAAAACTGATTTATATGCACCAAATGCACTCAAAAGTCAAAGTTCTCATTTGCAGTTGAAGAGAAAGTTATTTATTGTTACGTTGTAATTTGAGATGTCCAAACAGTGCTATTTAGAGCTGATAACGCTTTTTTGACACTTTTGAATGAAAAACTGATTTATGTGTACAAAATGCACTCAAAAGTCAAAGTTCTCATTTGCACTTGAAGAAAGTGTTATTTCTTGTCACGTGGTAAGTTGAGAAGTCCAAACAGTGCTATTTAGAGCAGAATACGTTTTTTTGACACTTTTGAATGAAACTGATTTTTGTGCACAAAATGCATTAAAAAGTCAAAGTTCTCATTTGCAGTTGAAGAAAGTGCTGTTTCTTGTCACGTGGTAAGTTGAGAAGTCCAAACAGTGCTATTTAGAGCTGACAACGACTTTTTGACAGTTTTGAATGAAAAACTGATCTTTGTGCACAAAACGCATTAAAAAGTAAAAGTTCATGTTATTTCTTGTCATGTTGTAAGCTAAGAAGTCCAAACAGTGCTATTTAGAGCTGACAAAACTGTTTTGACACTTTTGAATGAAAAACTAATTTATGTGCACAAAATGCACTCAAAAGTCAAAGTTCTCATTTGCACTTGAAGAAAGTGTTATTTCTTGTCACATTGTAAGTTGAGAAGTCCAAACAGTGCTATTTAGAGCAGAATACGTTTTTTTGACACTTTTGAATGAAAACTGATTTTTGTGCACAAAATGCATTAAAAAGTCAAAGTTCAAGTTATTTCTTGTCATGTTGTAAGCTAAGAAGTCCAAACAGTGTTTTTTAGAGCTGAAAATGCTTTTTTGACACTTTTGAACAAAAAACTGATTTATGTGCACAAAATACAATAAAAAGTCAAAGTTCTCATTTGCAGTTGAAGAAAGTGATATTTCTTGTCACATTGTAAGTTGAGAAGTCCAAACAGTGCTATTTAGAGCTGAAATCGTTTTTTGACACTTTTGAATGAAAACTGATTTTTGTGCACAAAATTTACTAAAAAGTCAAAGTTCTCATTTGCAGTTGAAGAAAGTGTTATTTCTTGTCACATTGTAAGTTGAAAGTCCAAAGAGTGCTATTTAGAGCTGACAAAACTGTTTTGACACTTTTGAATGAAAAACTGATTTTTGTGCACAAAATGTACGAAAAAGTCAAAGTTCTCATTTGCAGTGGAAGAAAGTGTTATTTCTTGTCACATTACGAGTTGAGAAGTCCAAACAGTGCTATTTAGAGCTGAAAACACTTTTTTGACACTTTTGAATGAAAAACTGATTTATATGCACCAAATGCACTCAAAAGTCAAAGTTCTCATTTGCAGTTGAAGAGAAAGTTATTTATTGTTACGTTGTAATTTGAGATGTCCAAACAGTGCTATTTAGAGCTGATAACGCTTTTTTGACACTTTTGAATGAAAAACTGATTTATGTGTACAAAATGCACTCAAAAGTCAAAGTTCTCATTTGCACTTGAAGAAAGTGTTATTTCTTGTCACGTGGTAAGTTGAGAAGTCCAAACAGTGCTATTTAGAGCAGAATACGTTTTTTTGACACTTTTGAATGAAACTGATTTTTGTGCACAAAATGCATTAAAAAGTCAAAGTTCTCATTTGCAGTTGAAGAAAGTGCTGTTTCTTGTCACGTGGTAAGTTGAGAAGTCCAAACAGTGCTATTTAGAGCTGACAACGACTTTTTGACAGTTTTGAATGAAAAACTGATCTTTGTGCACAAAACGCATTAAAAAGTAAAAGTTCATGTTATTTCTTGTCATGTTTTTAAGCTAAGAAGTCCAAACAGTGCTATTTAGAGCTGAAAAAGTTTTTTTGACACTTTTGAATGAAAAACTGATTTATGTGTACAAAATGCACTCAAAAGTCAAAGTTCTCATTTGCACTTGAAGAAAGTGTTATTTCTTTTCACGTGGTAAGTTGAGAAGTCCAAATAGTGCTATTTAGAGCTGAAATCGTTTTTTGACACTTTTGAATGAAAACTAATTTTTGTGCACAGAATTTACAAAAAAGTCAAAGTTCTCATTTGCAATTGAAGAAAGTGTTATTTCTTGTCACATTGTAAGTTGAGAAGTCCAAAGAGTGCTATTTAGAGCTGACAAAACTGTTTTGACACTTTTGAATGAAAAACTGATTTTTGTGCACAAAATGTACTAAAAAGTCAAAGTTCTCATTTGCAGTTGAAGAAAGTGCTGTTTCTTGTCACGTGGTAAGTTGAGAAGTCCAAACAGTGCTATTCAGAGCTGAAATCGTTTTTTGACACTTTTGAATGAAAACTGATTTTTGTGCACAAAATTTACTAAGAAGTCAAAGTTCTCATTTGCAGTTGAAGAAAGTGATATTTCTTGTCGCATTGTAAGTTGAAAGTCCAAAGAGTGCTCTTTAGAGCTGACAGAACTGTTTTGACACTTTTGAATGAAAAACTGATTTATGTGCACAAAATGCACTCAAAAGTCAAAGTTCTCATTTGCAGTTGAAGAGAGTGTTATTTCTTGTTACGTTGTAATTTGAGAAGTCCAAACAGTGCTAATTAGAGCTGAAAACACTTTTTTGACACTTTTGAATGAAAAACTGATTTATCTGTACAAAATGCACTCAAAAGTCAAAGTTCTCATTTGCACTTGAAGAAAGTGTTATTTCTTGTCACATTGTAAGTTGAAAGTCCAAACAGTGCTATTTAGAGCTGACAAAACTGTTTTGACACTTTTGAATGAAAAACTGATTTTTGTGCACAAAATGCACTCAAAAGTCAAAGTTCATTTTATTTCTTGTCATGTTGTAAGCTAAGAAGTCCAAACAGTGCTATTTAGAGCTGAAATCGTTTTTTGACACTTTTGAATGAAAACTGATTTTTGTGCACAAAATTTACTAAAAAGTCAAAGTTCTCATTTGCAGTTGAAGAAAGTGATATTTCTTGTCGCATTGTAAGTTGAGAAGTCCAAACTGTGCTATTTAGAGCTGAAATAGTTTTTTGACACTTTTGAATGAAAACTGATTTTTGTGCACAAGATTTACTAAAAAGTCAAAGTTCTCATTTGCAGTTGAAGAAAGTGTTATTTCATGTCACATTGTAAGTTGAGAAGTCCAAAGAGTGCTAATTTAGAGCTGAGAACGCTGTTTTGACACTTTTGAATGAAAAACTGATTTATGTGTACAAAATGCACTCAAAAGTCAAAGTTCTCATTTGCACTTGAAGAAAGTGTTTTTTCTTGTCACGTGGTAAGTTGAGAAGTCCAAACAGTGCTATTTAGAGCAGAATACGTTTTTTTGACACTTTTGAATGAAAACTGATTTTTGTGCACAAAATGCATTAAAAAGTCAAAGTTCTCATTTGCAGTTGAAGAAAGTGCTGTTTCTTGTCACGTGGTAAGTTGAGAAGTCCAAACAGTGCTATTTAGAGCTGAAATCGTTTTTTGACACTTTTGAATGAAAACTGATTTTTGTGCACAAAATGTACTAAAAAATCAAAGTTCTCATTTGCAGTTGAAGAAAGTGTTATTTCTTGTCACATTGTAAGTTGAAAGTCCAAAGAGTGCTATTTAGAGCTGACAAAACTGTTTTGACACTTTTGAATGAAAACTGATTTTTGTGCACAAAATGCACTCAAAAGTCAAAGTTCTCATTTGCAGTTGAAGAGAAAGTTATTTATTGTTACGTTGTAATTTGAGAAGTCCAAACAGTGCTATTTAGAGCTGAAAACGCTTTTTTGACACTTTTGAATGAAAAACTGATTTATGTGTACAAAATGCATTAAAAAGTCAAAGTTCTCATTTGCAGTTGAAGAAAGTTATATTTCTTGTCACGTGGTAAGTTGAGAAGTCCAAAGAGTGCTATTTAGAGCTGACAAAACTGTTTTGACACTTTTGAATGAAAAACTAATTTATGTGCACAAAATGCACTAAAAAGTCAAAGTTCTCATTTGCAGTTGAAGAAAGTGTTATTTCTTGTCACATTGTAAGTTGAGAAGTCCAAACAGTGCTATTTAGAGCAGAATACGTTTTTTTGACACTTTTGAATGAAAACTGATTTTTGTGCACAAAATGCATTAAAAAGTCAAAGTTCAAGTTATTTCTTGTCATGTTGTAAGCTAAGAAGTCCAGTGTTTTTTAGAGCTGAAAATGCTTTTTTGACACTTTTGAACAAAAAACTGATTTATGTGCACAAAATACAATAAAAAGTCAAAGTTCTCATTTGCAGTTGAAGAAAGTGATATTTCTTGTCACATTGTAAGTTGAGAAGTCCAAACAGTGCTATTTAGAGCTGAAATCGTTTTTTGACACTTTTGAATGAAAACTGATTTTTGTGCACAAAATTTACTAAAAAGTCAAAGTTCTCATTTGCAGTTGAAGAAAGTGTTATTTCTTGTCACATTGTAAGTTGAAAGTCCAAAGAGTGCTATTTAGAGCTGACAAAACTGTTTTGACACTTTTGAATGAAAAACTGATTTTTGTGCACAAAATGTACGAAGAGGTCAAAGTTCTCATTTGCAGTTGAAGAAAGTGTTATTTCTTGTCACATTACGAGTTGAGAAGTCCAAACAGTGCTATTTAGAGCTGAAAACACTTTTTTGACACTTTTGAATGAAAAACTGATTTATATGCACCAAATGCACTCAAAAGTCAAAGTTCTCATTTGCAGTTGAAGAGAAAGTTATTTATTGTTACGTTGTAATTTGAGATGTCCAAACAGTGCTATTTAGAGCTGATAACGCTTTTTTGACACTTTTGAATGAAAAACTGATTTATGTGTACAAAATGCACTCAAAAGTCAAAGTTCTCATTTGCACTTGAAGAAAGTGTTATTTCTTGTCACGTGGTAAGTTGAGAAGTCCAAACAGTGCTATTTAGAGCAGAATACGTTTTTTTGACACTTTTGAATGAAACTGATTTTTGTGCACAAAATGCATTAAAAAGTCAAAGTTCTCATTTGCAGTTGAAGAAAGTGCTGTTTCTTGTCACGTGGTAAGTTGAGAAGTCCAAACAGTGCTATTTAGAGCTGACAACGACTTTTTGACAGTTTTGAATGAAAAACTGATCTTTGTGCACAAAACGCATTAAAAAGTAAAAGTTCATGTTATTTCTTGTCATGTTGTAAGCTAAGAAGTCCAAACAGTGCTATTTAGAGCTGAAAAAGCTTTTTTGACACTTTTGAATGAAAAACTGATTTATGTGTACAAAATGCACTCAAAAGTCAAAGTTCTCATTTGCACTTGAAGAAAGTGTTATTTCTTTTCACGTGGTAAGTTGAGAAGTCCAAATAGTGCTATTTAGAGCTGAAATCGTTTTTTGACACTTTTGAATGAAAACTAATTTTTGTGCACAGAATTTACAAAAAAGTCAAAGTTCTCATTTGCAATTGAAGAAAGTGTTATTTCTTGTCACATTGTAAGTTGAGAAGTCCAAAGAGTGCTATTTAGAGCTGACAAAACTGTTTTGACACTTTTGAATGAAAAACTGATTTTTGTGCACAAAATGTACTAAAAAGTCAAAGTTCTCATTTGCAGTTGAAGAAAGTGCTGTTTCTTGTCACGTGGTAAGTTGAGAAGTCCAAACAGTGCTAATTAGAGCTGAAAACACTTTTTTGACACTTTTGAATGAAAAACTGATTTATCTGTACAAAATGCACTCAAAAGTCAAAGTTCTCATTTGCACTTGAAGAAAGTGTTATTTCTTGTCACATTGTAAGTTGAAAGTCCAAACAGTGCTATTTAGAGCTGACAAAACTGTTTTGACACTTTTGAATGAAAAACTGATTTTTGTGCACAAAATGCACTCAAAAGTCAAAGTTCATTTTATTTCTTGTCATGTTGTAAGCTAAGAAGTCCAAACAGTGCTATTCAGAGCTGAAATTGTTTTTTGACACTTTTGAATGAAAACTGATTTTTGTGCACAAAATTTACTAAGAAGTCAAAGTTCTCATTTGCAGTTGAAGAAAGTGATATTTCTTGTCGCATTGTAAGTTGAGAAGTCCAAACTGTGCTATTTAGAGCTGAAATAGTTTTTTGACACTTTTGAATGAAAACTGATTTTTGTGCACAAAATTTACTAAAAAGTCAAAGTTCTCATTTGCAGTTGAAGAAAGTGTTATTTCATGTCACATTGTAAGTTGAGAAGTCCAAAGAGTGCTAATTTAGAGCTGAGAACGCTGTTTTGACACTTTTGAATGAAAAACTGATTTATGTGTACAAAATGCACTCAAAAGTCAAAGTTCTCATTTGCACTTGAAGAAAGTGTTTTTTCTTGTCACGTGGTAAGTTGAGAAGTCCAAACAGTGCTATTTAGAGCAGAATACGTTTTTTTGACACTTTTGAATGAAAACTGATTTTTGTGCACAAAATGCATTAAAAAGTCAAAGTTCTCATTTGCAGTTGAAGAAAGTGCTGTTTCTTGTCACGTGGTAAGTTGAGAAGTCCAAACAGTGCTATTTAGAGCTGAAATCGTTTTGACACTTTTGAATGAAAACTGATTTTTGTGCACAAAATGTACTAAAAAATCAAAGTTCTCATTTGCAGTTGAAGAAAGTGTTATTTCTTGTCACATTGTAAGTTGAAAGTCCAAAGAGTGCTATTTAGAGCTGACAAAACTGTTTTGACACTTTTGAATGAAAACTGATCTTTGTGCACAAAATGCATTAAAAAGTCAAAGTTCAAGTTATTTCTTGTCATGTTGTAAGTTGAGCAGTCCAAACAGTGCTATTTAGAGCTGAAATCGTTTGACACTTTTGAATGAAAAACTGATTTATGTGTACAAAATGCATTAAAAAGTCAAAGTGTCATGGCGCTCAAGGCGTGAGAACCCAGATGCTGGAACCCAGAGGAAAGACAGGTGAGTATTTGGTGAGAAAGGATTTATTGATTCTCCAAAGCTGGTAGTAGCTGTGGATGAATGAGGTCCGGTCTTGACGGCGGCTGATGGCGTGGCTGGAGGGCTTAAAGCGGTGAGTGTGATCCGGGAGGTCTTCAGATGATCCCAAGAGCCACAGAGTGGAAGGCAGTGCTGACGTCACTCGTGAGATGTGGGTATCCTGAGACAAAGGAGCAAGAGTTAGTGCAAGGCTGGGAGCAAGGCATGAGCATGAGCGCTTAGACTGTGAACCAGGCTTAGTCACCATAATGGGCAACGAACTGGCGTCGAACTGATGAGTGAGGTCTCCTTTTAAGCAGCATGGCAGATGAGGTGAGTGAAGTCAGCTGGTGGCAATCAGGGAGCAGAGCAGGCAGGGCTGGAGGGGGAGGAGTCTGCCAGGCACCATGACACAAAGTTCTCATTTGCAGTTGAAGAAAGTGTTGTTTCTTGTCACGTGGTAAGTTGAGAAGTCCAAACAGTGCTATTTAGAGTTGACAACGACTTTTTGACAATTTTGAATGAAAAACTGATCTTTGTGCACGAAAAGCACTAAAAAGTCAAAGTTCATTTTATTTCTTGTCATGTTGTAAGCTAAGAAGTCCAAACAGTGCTATTTAGAGCTGAAAATGCTTTTTTGACACTTTTGAACGAAAAACTGATTTATGTGCACAAAATGCACTAAAAAGTCAAAGTTCTCATTTGCAGTTGAAGAAAGTGTTATTTCTTGTCACATTGTAAGTTGAGAAGTCCAAACTGTGCTATTTAGAGCTGAAAACACTTTTTTGACACTTTTGAATGAAAAACTGATTTCAGTCAGACAACTCTTGCAGAAGAATATTTATTTCACAACATCTTTAGGTTGACATTCACAATTTGATTCACAACTTCGTTTTGGCATAAGGCTCCGTTCAATTCCTTGAGACACTTATTTTTTCCATACACTTTCGGGTAACAACCCCCGTAACGGAGCCCACAGGTGGAAGCCGGGGAGGAGGGAGGGGCAAAGAATGAGCGCTGAAGGTAAGAGAGAATGAACAATTGCACACCTGACTTAAATAGGACACTAAGCAGGTGGGTTAATTAACTGACCCGCCCTAGGGGAGTAACCTGCAATTCTGCCGAGTGTCTGCCCGAAATGCGACGAGTCGCTATTTCAGTCAGACAACTCTTGCAGAAGAATATTTATTTCACAACATCTTTAGGTTGACATTCACAATTTGATTCACAACTTCGTTTTGGCATAAGGCTCCGTTCAATTCCTTGAGACACTTATTTTTTCCATACACTTTCGGGTAACAACCCCCAACACCAAGATCATCCAGAAGAAGAAAATGTAAATGTGAATGTATAATCAGTGTGTAAATAAGATGAGGTGTGTTTTCGGCATCATTCCATTTTCACTTCATTTCATTTCATTTTCCAGTATGACTGCTATGTGTTTACCCAGCACCATTGACCGTTTGGCCGATCCCTTCGAGAACCACTCTACGAAGGGAACATTCTATCTAGTGTATCTGCTATGTGTTTACCCGGCACCATTGACCGTTTGGCCGCTCCCTTTAAGAACCACTCTACGAAGGGAACATGCTATCTAGTGTATCTGCTATGTGTTTACCCGGCACCATTGACCGTTTGGCCGATCCCTTCGAGAACCACTCTACGAAGGGAACATGCTATCTAGTGTATCTGCTATGTGTTTACCCGGCACCATTGACCGTTTGGCCGCTCCCTTCGAGAACCACTCTACGAAGGGAACATGCTATCTAGTGTATCTGCTATGTGTTTACCCGGCACCATTGACCGTTTGGCCGCTCCCTTCGAGAACCACTCTACGAAGGGAACATGCTATCTAGTGTATCTGCTATGTGTTTACCCCGGCACCATTGACCGTTGGGCCGCTCCCGTTCACCAGGGGAGCATACTATCTGAAGAGAGAGAGAGAAGACTGGAGGGGAGCAAACGAGATTACACAACCTGATTCAATTTAAACACCATGCATTTTAAACTCATCATTCGCGGCTTCCACTTGAGGAAGGACTTCTCTTAAGATTATTATTTTCCTTACGCTTTAGGGTAACAAACCCCCAACCCAAGATCATCCAGAAGAAGAAAATGTGAATGTATAATCAGTGTGTAAATAAGATGAGGTGTGTTTTCGGCGGCATTCCATTTTCACTTCATTTCATTTCATTTTCCAGTATGACTGCTATGTGTTTACCCGGCACCATTGACCGTTTGGCCGATCCCTTCGAGAACCACTCTACGAAGGGAACATTCTATCTAGTGTATCTGCTATGTGTTTACCCGGCACCATTGACCGTTTGGCCGCTCCCTTCGAGAACCACTCTACGAAGGGAACATGCTATCTAGTGTATCTGCTATGTGTTTACCCGGCACCATTGACCGTTTGGCCGATCCCTTCGAGATCCACTCCACGAAGGGAACATGCTATCTAGTGTATCTGCTATGTGTTTACCCGGCACCATTGACCGTTTGGCCGCTCCCTTCGAGAACCACTCTACGAAGGGAACATGCTATCTAGTGTATCTGCTATGTGTTTACCCGGCACCATTGACCGTTTGGGCCGCTCCCATACGAGAACCACTCTACGAAGGGAACATGCTATCTAGTGTACCTGCTATGTGTTTACCCGGCACCATTGACCGTTTGGGCCGCTCCCATACGAGAACCACTCTACGAAGGGAACATGCTATCTAGTGTATCTGCTATGTGTTTACCCCGGCACCATTGACCGTTGGGCCGCTCCCGTTCACCAGGGGAGCATACTACCTAAAAGAGAAAGGGAAAGAAATGAAATGGGAGCCGACAGAAGAAGTACTCATACCTGATTTTAGAACGTAAAGCCCACGTCCGCAAAACGCTGTGCGGAACTACAATTTTAGCCACCATGAACGACCCTAGGATGACACAAACTTACATCCAATACATAACATTCTATGCCATGCTGAAATAACCCCATATACGAAGCTTCCATCTCATACTATGACGGGGTTAACGGCCATAAACATTTCATCTGGCATAATATTCACACAAGCTCAGTAACATCCATTAATCTAAGCTGCCATCACACTATGACGGGCTCGACGCCACAACATCCATTAGGCATGCTACTCACGCAGGCTTAGTAACTTCCATTATTACGAACTCCCAACGACAATCCCACAACGAGCCTAACGGCCACAAAGTTCTCCCATTTGGCATACCAATTAAACGCCCTCAAACCTCCATGAAGTCGAGTTCCATTACACTAACATATAAATGAACTTACGAACCAATTTTGTAGCTCCATCGCATACCAATACAAACCCAGAACATCCTTAATTTTTTAGGCTTCCACCTGACAATAATTTTCTTTCAACATTTATAATCCAAGAATTTCACACTCATTCCACCGCTGACAGATTGATTCAAGCCAGAAATATCCTTGGAACGCAGAGGAGGTCCACCACCTCTTCACTTTCAGTGCAGCAATAGGTGCGTTGAGCAGTCATCGTTGCAGCACCAGACCAGAGAATGCAGGGGTGACAATCGGCAGAAATGGAGCAGCTGACCGGGGAGTAGGCGTTCGCAGGCTCAGGATGCGATGCATAGATAAAGACAAAACCAGTATTAGTCTTGGCAACGAACATACAAATAACCCAGAAACTGATCAGTTTTAAAATGCTTGAGACAAAATGGAATAACACTGCTTTTAAAAGAACAATACTGAGAAGCGAAATTCGGTAGAAGTTAAGAAAAGTCCCATTGTGGAGTCATCGCACAATGGAAACCACCATAATCAAAAATTCCAACAGAGAAGTGACAGTGAAATACAGAACCTGCACAAAAACTTAACACCAAATTTTATGTACACCAGTGGTAAGAGAAGTAACCTTCAAAAGTTCCAAAGGGACGCACCTGCGGAAGGTCACGGAGGAGCAGGCACTGGAAGTATAACTGAGAACCAAGGAGATTGTAGATGAGGAAGGTCAACATCGCACGTAGCAACGGAGTGCGGCTCGGCCGGATTTGATTCTTGCATCCGATAATAGAGGTGCTGGAATAGGTGGAAACAAAGCACAGACCACTGAAATGAAGTAACCAAGGACGTCCGGATACTCCAAAGACAGGATGAACGACGTGCAGCACAACACGAAGAATACATAGGAACAGAGAGGCGCGCATCAAAACCAAGATCCGAGCAGAAACAAATGATCCGGATGGCGGAGACCCATCCGTCTTCCTTGAATAAAGCGGAACCGAAATCCAAAACGAGTGTCTGACAGAACAACTTATAGAGATGGCATAGTCAGCCGAGCGAAAACGAAAATCAGAAGGAACACGAGGAAAAAAAGCCGCCGATGCCAAAATCAAAGCGGAGGAACCGAGGCGCGACAGTTCCCACACAATCGCGTCGACATGAACGTCCGGGTGTCACCTTAGTGCCGATCCAAAACAGAAACGGCCCCTGGGAAAAACCCATCATGAACCCCCCCACGACAAATCCCCAAACAACCAAAGAACACACAACCAGAACGCCAAAAAACACAAAAAACAAAACAAAACACCAGTGTGCGTGAGTGGACAGGCCATGCGCAAACTGACAGACGCACACACAACGGGGCAGAATTTAGTTCCGCCGAAAGCCAGGGGAACACTCGCCACTTTACCTCCTCTCCCCCTCACACTAAAGAGACCTACCAATAAACCAACCCATCCAAATACAGGTCAACTAGCAATTGTACACAGCTTCAAAGAAAGCAAAACAAATAGCCGCCACTGAATAATGGCCCAGACAGCAGAAACCGGACCAGAGTCTGAAAACGCACTGTGCCTTATAGAGAACTGCAAGTCCCAGGGTCCTTAGGAGCGTGACGTCACAGACGACAGCGACAGCAGGAAAACCCGGAAGAAAACACAGCACAGAAGCCGAAGCCAACGCACGCCGCTCACCAAGCATTCCGGCGACTACGGCACCCAAAAACGCCGAGACATCTCCCGATCGATCGCCACAGACAACCCGACTGAGGCAGGACACTGCTCCGTAGACACGCAACGCGACACGCAGGCACGCGACACGAGAGCCGCGGATCCGAAGACGCGCCACGAGCCGGAAGCCGAAACACAGGGGCAGACGCGGGGAGACGGATGTCCCCCCCCCCCCCCCCCGTAAGAAGGGGGGAAACCAACAAACAGAAGAACGGGGGAGGACACCATGACGCAGAAGGAGAACAACGAACACGGAGAATCGGCGAAGAGGAACACAGCGCTGCTGCGAAAAGGATGAAGATCCAACAAGATCCGACAGGGACCGGTGGGACAGTAAAAAGAGAACAGCGAGCACAGGGAACGGCAAAGAATGAGCGCTGAACGAGACCGGTGTGGCAACTCAGCTTGGCGGTGCGTAAGTAGCAGAACAAACATTTCATTATTATATCATTTTACTGCCATATCAATTAAGCTGGTAAACTAACATCTGTAAAAGTTGAATAAGCCTTTTGACAGCCTGGAGGACCTGGAGAATTATTTAGACGGCTGCTACAATACCGTCGTTATGGGGAAGACCAACACCACTACTCCTTCCTCCAAACGCGTCCGACCAGAAAGTTCTCCCGGAGCTGCCTCCTCTCCAGGCAGTGGAATCAGTGACGCTTTAGATTCCATTGATAAAAAGCTCTCCAGCCTTGACGGCCGCTTGAATCTGTTGGAGATCCTCCATAGAGAGTTCCAAGGCCTGCGAGAGTCTCTGGAGTTCAGCCAGCAGCAGGTGCAGGAGCTCGCAGCGGAGAATCAGGCCCTCAGAGAAAGTGTCAAAACCTTGAGCAGTGACACCGCTCGCCTTTCTGAGGAGAACCGTTCGATCAAGGAAACCCTCCTGGATCTTCAGTCGAGGAGCATGAGGGACAATCTGGTGATCGCGGGGGTTCCAGAGGAGGCAGGAGAAGACCCGGAGGCGACGGTGAAACGCTTCATGGAAGCCCACCTGAAACTCCCCAAGGAGGAGGTGCAGAAGATCGCGTTCCAGAGGGTGCACCGGCTCGGAGGAAGAAGGTCCGACAACCAGCGTCCGCGACCGATTGTAGCCAAGTTTGACAACTACAAGCAAAAGGAGATGGTGAAGGGTCGCGGCCGGGAACTGAGGGGGACACATTTTAGTGTCAATGACCAGTTTCCGGTTGAGATCCTGCGGCGCCGAAAGATCCTTTTTCCTCTGAGGAAAAAACACCTTGCCAACGGGTCTAGAGCCGTGGTTTCTGTGGATAAACTCTTTGTAGATGGAAGGCTCTTCCGAGACCCGGAGATCACCCCCTGGCTTTGCTGAAGATCTGACATCCGAAAAAACAGCGGCTAAACGTGTTGAATGAAACCGGCTCATCAATCATCCACACCTCCATCTCGCTGAAGCAGTTTAAGTTTCCTACCCTATCATGTTTCTGTTGTTTTTCCTGTTATGTTTGTTTCTTTCTGTTTTTCTTTACCTCTTTCTTCTTTTTAGTTTCCCCCTCTCTCCCCCCCTCCTCATATGTAAATTATCCAAAGGTAACACGTCCCCCGGTAAGTTGGTTTCTATTTATGCACGGAAGGGCACGCGCGCGCAGACAAGCGCGCACACGGGCAAGCACACGCGAACCAGCACACACTCGCGGACATCCCGCAAACACCTCACATAAGCCCACATAGGACACATGCAACATGCAGCTCACGCAGTCAGGAAACGCGCACGCACACAAACGCACAGGGTTTCTTCATCGATCAGCGGGCACGCGCACATGGACCGGCACACACTCTATTTAGCCTTACATTCTCTTGGTCAGAGCAGTTATGAACAGTCTTAACATTGTTAGCTGGAATGTGCGTGGGCTTGGCTCTGGGCCAAAGAGATTGAAAGTGTTATCTCACCTGGATGATCTTAAAGCAGATATAGCTCTACTGCAGGAGACCCATTTATGTACACAATCTCAGGACCTCCTGTGCAGCTCAAAATTTCCAGTCATATATTCTTCTAGTTATAACTCCAAGCAAAGAGGAGTTGCTGTTTTGATTAATAAAAATGTTACATTTACTCATAAGGATACAGTTACTGACCCAGAAGGTAGATTTGTAATTATTAATATATCCATTCAGAATAAGGACTATTGCATAGCCAGCATCTATGGTCCAAATGTTGACGACTCTTCCTTCTTTCACAGATTCTTCACCTCACTCTCAGTTCACTCTGACTCCACAATCATTATAGGAGGAGACGTCAATCTGGTTCTGGACCCTGAACTTGACAGACTCAGCACAGCAGCAGCCCAGCGCACATGGAGGTCTGCAAGTATTCTAAAGCAGTACATGAATGATCTGGGTCTCTGCGACGCGTGGCGCTCATGTCATCCAAGCACTAAAGGGTTCACCTTTTTTTCTCCAGTTCACCGCTCACACTCCCGTTTAGACTATTTATTAATCAGTAACTCTCTTTTAAAAGAAATTAAAAGTTCCAATACGTCTCTGTTAAAAGACCAGGAATTTCTTGAATTCTTTAAAAAAGAATGGGCAACCTTCCTAGAATTCAACAATACACCAGACATCCCACCGTGCATTCTGTGGGAAACGGCAAAGGCAGTCATGAGAGGGAAAATCATTTCTTATTCAACGCACAAAAAACGCAAAGAGAAAGCAGATTTATTAGAATTAGAAAATAAAATCCAAACCCTGGAGACTGCTTATGCTGCCTCTGCACAGGAACACATTCTGGGAGATCTGAAAAATTTAAAGCTGCAGTTAAATGACATCATTAATAAACAAACACAATTTCAAATACAAAGGCTACGACTTGAAAGATTTGAAAACTCTAATAAATCTGGCAAATTTCTGGCTAATCAGCTTAAAATTAATAGAGAAAAATCATCAATCACCTCTATTACGGACCAAACAGGAAATATCACTCATGACCCGGTCAAAATTAATAACGCATTTGAAAACTTTTATAAAAACTTGTACACACCACAGATCAATCCGTCAGAGCAAAGTATTGACTCATTTCTTAATAATGTAAACCTACCCAGGTTAAATGAGGATCAAATAACAAACTTAGACTCTCCGTTCTCGTTGTCTGAACTTCATGAAGCTCTGTTACTTATGCCTAATGGTAAAGCACCAGGGCCTGACGGCTTTCCTGCTGAGTTTTATAAAGAATTCTGGGAACAGCTGGCACCAACGTTTTATGAAACGGTCACATCTATCAATGAAAGCCAATCAATGCCACCTAACATGAACTCAGCCAACATAATTCTTCTTCTAAAACCAGACAAAGATCCCACTAGTCCTTCAAGCTATCGCCCTATTTCTCTAATCAATGCAGACGTAAAAATTATCTGCAAAGCACTAGCACAGAGAATAGAAAAAATCACTCCTCACATAATTGACTTCGACCAAACTGGATTTATCAAAGGCAGACACTCGGATGACAATCTCCGAAGACTTGTTAATATAATAGATTTTGCCACCATTAACAACCAGGAAATGTCCATACTATCACTGGATGCTGAAAAAGCTTTTGACAGAGTAAACTGGAAGTTCCTTATTGCCGCCCTCCATAAGTTTGGTTTTGGAGAAGCATTCATCAAATGGATCAAAATATTATATCACAACCCTAATGCATCAGTTAGAACTAATAAACAGACTTCAAACAGGTTTTTTCTTGGAAGAGGAACCAGACAGGGCTGCCCACTCTCTCCTTCTCTTTTTGCTATATTCATTGAGCCTTTAGCTGCAGCAATAAGACAGAATGAAAGCATTAAAGGAATCAAAACTAAACACAGCCATCATAAAATTAGTCTCTATGCAGATGACATATTACTGTTTTTAAGTAATTTACATTCTGTAAATGAAACGGCAACAATCATTAATGAATTCTCCTCTATATCAGACTATTCCATTAATTGGAATAAGTCTGTTTTATTACCACTGAACAATAATGCGGAGCAAAGACTCACAATACCAGTTAAATCAGGAAATATCAAATATCTAGGTATCAATTTTTCCCCCAAACTATCAGAACTGGTGCAGCTAAACTACACCCCATTACTGAAAAACATACAGGACGATCTAACACGCTGGACCAACCTGCCTCTGTCCCTTATGGGCAAGGTAGCCACGGTAAAAATGAAAATCTTACCCAAAGTTAATTATCTCTTTTCAATGATTCCCACACAACCGCCACTAAAATGGTTCAAAACATTAGACTCATCCATATCAAGCTTTTTATGGAACAATAAACCTGCAAGAATTAGTCTAAAAACTTTAAAATCTGCAAAAAGCTGTGGAGGATTAGAATTACCTAATTTCCACAAATACTTTCTTGCAAATAGATTACAATACATCTTAAAATGGTTAAAAAATAATCCAGAAACCAACTCATGGTTAGACTTGGAACAGGCGTTATGTGGAAAGATCAACCTGTCAGATCTTCCATTTATTAGCCAAACAGTTAAAAAACAGGATTGTTTCAAAACTATTAATATAAACGCCACTTTAATAGCCTGGTGGGAATTTCTCAAAATATCAAAATCATCAATTCAACCGTGCAAAATGACACCCATCTGGAACAACCCAGACATCCTCATAAACAAAAAAATTATCCACTTCCCAGCTTGGCAAGCAGGGGGCATAAAACAACTAGAGCACGTAATTATTGATAGAAGATTCATAACTCCCCAGGAACTTCAAGACAAACATGGAATAAATAACTTCTTGGAATATCAGCAACTTAAATCAAGTATTACTAAAAAATTTAAATACAGAGACAACGATTTAAAGCTACCAGATGTAGTTACCACTCTGATCAATTTCTCAATGAATAAAACTCTCTCCAAAATATACAAACTTTTATGTAATTTAGATAATAACATTTCACTTCCGACAACAAAATGGGATGCGGATTTGAGCATCAGCACAGATGAAAGCTTTTGGTCAGAACTTTGTCTAAACACCTTTAAACTGACAAAAAGTCCAAATCTGCAGCTAATCCATTTTAAAACCCTTCACAGAATTTACTACACTGGACAGAGGATGTTCAAGATGGGTCTCAGCAACTCAGACATTTGTCAGCACTGTGACAGTAATCTACCCGACAATTACATGCATGCACTGTGGTTCTGCACGCCTGTCCAGGCTCTCTGGCAGCAGGTATGTGCCGATTTATCAGTCTGGCTTAAGGTTTCAATCACAGCTTCACCGTCACTTTGTGTGCTTGGTGACATGAGTGCCATCGATGTAGAAGGAGGATTAGGCTCTATCATTTTCATAACTCTTTGCATTGCTAAAAAAACTATTTTAATGAATTGGAAAAGCAAGAAAAATATAAATATAAGTCAACACAGAAATCTGCTGCTTGATCAGATCAGCTTGGAAAAAATGTCAGCCCAAGGTTCAAGTAACTTTGAAAGAATTCGGTCTCTCTGGTCTCCCATAGCTGACTCCATGACTTAGGGGATGGGGGGGCCGGGTCGTCGCTGCTCCTTGCCCTTCTGCCGTGGGCCGGGGTGGGGGCCGGGGCTTCCGGTGCCTGGCGGGGGGTGGTGGGGGCTCCGTTGGTCGGGGGGTCGGGTCCGGAGCCGGGGTGGGGCGGGCTGGGGCGCTGCGTGGTCCTCTGGGCTTGGGTGTGGGGGTGCGTGGGGGGGGGGGGGGGGGGGGTGTTCCGGCTTGGCTTGGGGGGGTGGTCCCTTTGCCTGTGCTGGGGGGGGTTGGCGGGGGGCGCTGCTCGGGGGGGGGGGGGGGGCCCAGCGGCACTGGATGGGCTTCCCATCTACGCCTGGGGCTGGGATCAGCCCTTCCCTGGCTCTGGGGCGGGACGGGACAACCCTCTTGGGGCCCCCGGGCGCTCTGGGTGTCATCCGCTTCGGCTGCGGGGTCTGGGTTGGGGTGGGGTGGGGGGTCTTGTCGGCCCTGTCCTGTGGGGGGGCATTCTGGGGGAGGGGGGGGGCCGCTATTGGTACGGGGCAGGGGGGGTTGACGGGTCGGGGTCTCCGCTGAGGCCATCGGCGGTTTCCCCGGCCGGTTGGCTGCCTCGGTCCCGTCGAGGCCTGACCAGAGCTCTTCCAGGGCCGGCGTTTGGGGGTGGGGGCCTGGGCTTGCTCCGGGGGGGGCCGGCGCTTTCTGGCTCCTCTCCCTCTGTGTGGGGTGGGTGGTGCTGGGCCTGGGGTGTCGGCGCCTCCGGGGGTGGGGCCCCTGGGCTGGGTGGGCCTGGCCCCCTTGCTGGGGGGGGGGGGCGGGGGACAGCTGTTTGACCACCGGGGGACAGTCTACCAGCTGTCCCCAACTTACCCCCTTCCTCATATAACCTCATAATAGGGTGAGGAGGTGGGGGGCTTAGCCTGCGATGAGCCTTGGGGGGGGGGGGTTTACTAGGCAGTGGCCCCCCCTCCTATGGTTGCCGTATGGAGTGGGCCCCCCCTCTTTCGGTTTTATTTGCACCTTAGACATGTAGGGCCCTTGGTAGGGGGGGTGCTTGGACATCACTGCCAGCAAGCAGCAGATGTCCTCCTAGCACCCTACCCGCCAATTTTAACCGCACCTTAGACATTTAGGGCCCCTTGGTGGGGAGGGTGAGGGGACATCACTGTGAGTAATCAGGAGATGTCCCCTTAGTGCCCTACCCGCCAATTTTAACTGCACCCCCCTTAGTACACACACCCCTCCCCCCTCAATATATACATCCCAACATAAACACACACACATGCACACACACACCCTCTTAAACACACATATACGCACACACATTTTGCAAGGAAGGTGGGACCTGGGACCATCTGTCCCCTGCCTCTTCCCTGGTGGGGGGTACGGGCCCCTTTGCGGCGGCGGCCGTGTCCCCGGGGTGCCGGCTTCCTGGGCCCGGCGGTGCTCTCTCCGCGCGGTGGGGGGGTTCACATTACATCTGAGCCGGGGGTGTTGGTGTCCCTGGGGGGTGGGTTCTGGTCCTTGCTCCTGAGCGCTGGGCCCCGCCAAACTTCCAACTGTGGCCGAGCCTGGTCGGGCCATATTTACAACACCCTTTGTGGGCCCTCTTTTTTCCCCGGGGTTCCCCCCTCCTGGGCGGGGGCGGCGGGCCCCTGCCTTGCTCCTCCCTGGACCAACCGTGGGCCGGGCGGATGGCCGCCTGGAGTGCGGGGCGGGTCTCCCTTGGGGGGTCCTGGCTCGTACCTGGGGTTGGGGCGGGGGAATGCCCGGAACTCCTGGGTGGTGGTGGGGTGCTCATCTGGGGCTGTGGGCGTCCCTCTCCGGTGGGGCCCTGCGTTGGGCTCTCCCGGCGCGGCGGGGGGGCTGTTCTCCTGGTTGGGCTGGGGCGGCCCTCTCTTTCCCTCTGTGCCTCCCTGCTCTCTGGCTCTGGGGGGCCTTGCGGCGGTCCTGCTGGCCCTGGCCTGGGTGGCGGGCTTGGTCGCCCGGGCGGCGGTTGTTCCCTGCCGGTTTCCGTGTGGCGTGGGGAGGATTCCGGCTGCCGCTGCTGCTGCGGTGGGGGTCTTGGGGTGGGGATGGCTGGGCGCTCTCCTTCCTTCTTTACACATTCCACCATCCATATTAGAAGAACATGAGCACTCACCTGAGCACGGGTGTTGGCTCACCTTTGCACTGGCGGTTTGTGTGACTGAATGACTGAAATGTTTCACACTAGTTGGTGTTAAGGCATAAGTATGCGTGTGAGCACTATCTGTTTTGTGTACATGTCGACAGATGGACATTTTTGCAACTAGCAGGTGTGTTTGACACTTGGGTGTGTGTGTGGACAGGCTCCGCCCTTTTTGTACTGCATTTGAGCCTTACCATGGTGATTAACAACCAGTAAACTTGTTGCTCTATGCTGCTTCATGGTCTTATCCCCCTTCCCCTCCTACTATCACCCTCCTTCCCCCCCTCTTTCTAACGTCCCTCTCTCTTCTTCCCCTCTTTCCTTTTCCGTCCGGTCCAACACCAAAGATCTTCAAACATGTTTGAAATTAATAAAGTTTGGCCTCAATTACAAAAGGGGTTTATTCAGACATACCTTTGGTTTGTCTGAAGATTAATAACCCCTCTTGTTAAAGTAAAATATGTCCAACACAAGAGGCCCTCAGCTCTCATCTGTTTGCCCAGCTGTTGGACAGGACAAGGTTAAAAAAAAAAAAAAAAAAAAAGAATGAGCGCTGAAGGTAAGAGAGAATGAACAATTGCACACCTGACTTAAATAGGACACTAAGCAGGTGGGTTAATTAACTGACCCGCCCTAGGGGAGTAACCTGCAATTCTGCCGAGTGTCTGCCCGAAATGCGACGAGTTGCTATTTATGTGCACAAAATGCACTAAAAAGTCAAAGTTCTCATTTGCACTTGAAGAAAGTGTTATTTCTTGTCACATTATGAGTTGAGAAGACCAAACAGTGCTATTTAGAGCTGAAAACACTTTTTTGACACTTTTGAATGAAAAACTGATTTATGTGCACAAAATGCACTAAAAAGTCAAAGTTCTCATTTGCAGTTGAAGAAAGTGTTATTTCTTGTCACATTGTAAGTTGAGAAGTCCAAACAGTGCTATTTAGAGCAGAATACGTTTTTTTGACACTTTTGAATGAAAACTGATTTTTGTGCACAAAATGCATTAAAAAGTCAAAGTTAAAGTTATTTCTTGTCATGTTGTAAGCTAAGAAGTCCAAATAGTGCTATTTAGAGCTGAAAATGCTTTTTTGACACTTTTGAACGAAAAACTGATTTATGTGCACAAAATGCACTAAAAAGTCAAAGTTCTCATTTGCAGTTGAAGAAAGTGATATTTCTTGTCACATTGTAAGTTGAGAAGTCCAAACAGTGCTATTTAGAGCTGAAATCGTTTTTTGACACTTTTGAATGAAAACTGATTTTTGTGCTCAAAATGCATTAAAAAGTCAAAGTTCTCATTTGCAGTTAAAGAAAGTGTTATTTCATGTCACATTGTAAGTTGATAAGTCCAAAGAGTGCTAATTTAGAGCTGAAAACGCTTTTTTGACACTTTTGAATGAAAAACTGATTTATGTGCACAAAATGCACTCAAAAGTCAAAGTTCTCATTTGCACTTGAAGAAAGTGTTATTTCTTGTCATGTGGTAAGTTGAGAAGTCCAAACAGTGCTATTTAGAGCAGAATACGTTTTTTTGACACTTTTGAAAGAAAACTGATTTTTGTGCACAAAATGCATTAAAAAGTCAAAGTTCTCATTCGCAGTTGAAGAAAGTGCTGTTTCTTGTCACGTGGTAAGTTGAGAAGTCCAAACAGTGCTATTTAGAGCTGAAATCGTTTTTTTGACACTTTTGAATGAAAACTGATTTTTGTGCACAAAATTTACTAAAAAGTCAAAGTTCTCATTTGCAGTTGAAGAAAGTGTTATTTCTTGTCACATTGTAAGTTGAAAGACCAAAGAGTGTTATTTAGAGCTGACAAAACTGTTTTGACACTTTTGAATGAAAACTGATTTTTGTGCACAAAATGCACTCAAAAGTCAAAGTTCTCATTTGCAGTTGAAGAGAGTGTTATTTCTTGTCACGTGGTAAGTTGAGAAGTCCAAACAGTGCTATTAAGAGCTGAAAACGCTTTTTTGACACTTTTGAATGAAAAACTGATTTATGTGTACAAAATGCACTCAAAAGTCAAAGTTCTCATTTGCAGTTGAAGAAAGTTATATTTCTTGTCACGTGGTAAGTTGAGAAGTCCAAACAGTGCTATTTAGAGCAGAATACGTTTTTTGACACTTTTGAATGAAAACTGATTTTTGTGCACAAAATGCATTAAAAAGTCAAAGTTCTCATTTGCAGTTGAAGAAAGTGCTGTTTCTTGTCACGTGGTAAGTTGAGAAGTCCAAACAGTGCTATTTAGAGCTGACAACAACTTCTTGACAGTTTTGAATGAAAAACTGATCTTTGTGCACAAAACGCATTAAAAAGTCAAAGTTCATGTTATTTCTTGTCATGTTGTAAGCTAAGAAGTCCAAACAGTGCTATTTAGAGCTGAAAATGCTTTGTTGACACTTTTGAACGAAAAACTGATTTATGTGCACAAAATGCACTAAAAAGTCAAAGTTCTCATTTGCACTTGAAGAAAGTGTTATTTCTTGTCACATTGTAAGTTGAAAGTCCAAAGAGTGCTATTTAGAGCTGACAGAACTGTTTTGACACTTTTGAATGAAAAACTGATTTATGTGCACAAAATGCACTCAAAAGTCAAAGTTCACATTTGCAGTTGAAGAGAGTGTTATTTCCTGTTACGTTGTAATTTGAGAAGTCCAAACAGTGCTAATTAGAGCTGAAAACACTTTTTTGACACTTTTGAATGAAAAACTGATTTATGTGTACAAAATGCACTAAAAAGTCAAAGTTCTCATTTGCAGTTGAAGAAAGTGTTATTTCTTGTCACATTGTAAGTTGAAAGTCCAAAGAGTGCTATTTAGAGCTGACAAAACTGTTTTGACACTTTTGAATGAAAAACTGATTTATGTGCACAAAATGCACTAAAAAGTCAAAGTTCTCATTTGCAGTTGAAGAAAGTGTTATTTCTTGTCACATTGTAAGTTGAGAAGTCCAAACAGTGCTATTTAGAGCAGAATACGTTTTTTTGACACTTTTGAATGAAAACTGATTTTTGTGCACAAAATGCATTAAAAAGTCAAAGTTCAAGTTATTTCTTGTCATGTTGTAAGCTAAGAAGTCCAAACAGTGCTATTTAGAGCTGAAAATGCTTTTTTGACACTTTTGAACGAAAAACTGATTTATGTGCACAAAATGCACTAAAAAGTCAAAGTTCTCATTTGCAGTTGAAGAAAGTGATATTTCTTGTCACATTGTAAGTTGAGAAGTCCAAACAGTGCTATTTAGAGCTGAAATCGTTTTTTGACACTTTTGAATGAAAACTAATTTTTGTGCACAAAATTTACTAAAAAGTCAAAGTTCTCATTTGCAGTTGAAGAAAGTATTATTTCATGTCACATTGTAAGTTGAGAAGTCCAAAGAGTGCTAATTTAGAGCTGAAAACGCTTTTTTGACACTTTTGAATGAAAAACTGATTTATGTGCACAAAATGCACTCAAAAGTCAAAGTTCTCATTTGCACTTGAAGAAAGTGTTATTTCTTGTCATGTGGTAAGTTGAGAAGTCCAAACAGTGCTATTTAGAGCAGAATACGTTTTTTTGACACTTTTGAAAGAAAACTGATTTTTGTGCACAAAATGCATTAAAAAGTCAAAGTTCTCATTCGCAGTTGAAGAAAGTGCTGTTTCTTGTCACGTGGTAAGTTGAGAAGTCCAAACAGTGCTATTTAGAGCTGAAATCGTTTTTTGACACTTTTGAATGAAAACTGATTTTTGTGCACAAAATTTACTAAAAAGTCAAAGTTCTCATTTGCAGTTGAAGAAAGTGTTATTTCTTGTCACATTGTAAGTTGAAAGTCCAAAGAGTGTTATTTAGAGCTGACAAAACTGTTTTGACACTTTTGAATGAAAACTGATTTTTGTGCACAAAATGCACTCAAAAGTCAAAGTTCTCATTTGCAGTTGAAGAGAAAGTTATTTATTGTTACGTTGTAATTTGAGAAGTCCAAACAGTGCTATTTAGAGCTGAAAACGCTTTTTTGACACTTTTGAATGAAAAACTGATTTATGTGTACAAAATGCACTCAAAAGTCAAAGTTCTCATTTGCAGTTGAAGAAAGTGTTATTTCTTGTCACATTATGAGTTGAGAAGACCAAACAGTGCTATTTAGAGCAGAATACGTTTTTTTGACAGTTTTGAATGAAAACTGATTTTTGTGCACAAAATGCATTAAAAAGTCAAAGTTCTCATTTGCAGTTGAAGAAAGTGCTGTTTCTTGTCACGTGGTAAGTTGAGAAGTCCAAACAGTGCTATTTAGAGCTGACAACGACTTCTTGACAGTTTTGAATGAAAAACTGATCTTCGTGCACAAAACGCATTAAAAAGTCAAAGTTCATGTTATTTCTTGTCATGTTGTAAGCTAAGAAGTCCAAACAGTGCTATTTAGAGCTGAAAATGCTTTTTTGACACTTTTGAACGAAAACTGATTTATGTGCACAAAATGCACTAAAAAGTCAAAGTTCTCATTTGCACTTGAAGAAAGTGTTATTTCTTGTCACATTGTAAGTTGAAAGTCCAAAGAGTGCTATTTAGAGCTGACAGAACTGTTTTGACACTTTTGAATGAAAAACTGATTTATGTGCACAAAATGCACTCAAAAGTCAAAGTTCTCATTTGCAGTTGAAGAGAGTGTTATTTCTTGTTACGTTGTAATTTGAGAAGTCCAAACAGTGCTAATTAGAGCTGACAAAACTGTTTTGACACTTTTGAATGAAAAACTGATTTTTGTGCACAAAATGTACTAAAAAGTCAAAGTTCTCATTTGCAGTTGAAGAAAGTGTTATTTCTTGTCACATTATGAGTTGAGAAGTCCAAACAGTGATTTTTAGAGCTGAAAACACTATTTTGACACTTTTGAATGAAAAACTGATTTTTGTGCACAAAATGCACTCAAAAGTCAAAGTTCATTTTATTTCTTGTCATGTTGTAAGCTAAGAAGTCCAAACAGTGCTATTTAGAGCTGAAAACACTTTTTTGACACTTTTGAATAAAAACTGATTTTTGTGCACAAAATTTACTAAAAAGTCAAAGTTCTCATTTGCAGTTGAAGAAAGTGTTATTTCATGTCACATTGTAAGTTGAGAAGTCCAAAGGGTGCTAATTTAGAGCTGAAAACGCTGTTTTGACACTTTTGAATGAAAAACTGATTTATGTGTACAAAATGCACTCAAAAGTCAAAGTTCTCATTTGCACTTGAAGAAAGTGTTTTTTCTTGTCACGTGGTAAGTTGAGAAGTCCAAACAGTGATATTTAGAGCAGAATACGTTTTTTTGACACTTTTGAATGAAAAACTGATTTATGTGCACAAAATGCATTAAAAAGTCAAAGTTCTCATTTGCAGTTGAAGAAAGTGCTGTTTCTTGTCACGTGGTAAGTTGAGAAGTCCAAACAGTGCTATTTAGAGCTGAAATCGTTTTTTGACACTTTTGAATGAAAAACTGATTTTTGTGCACAAAATGCACTAAAAAGTCAAAGTTCTCATTTGCAGTTGAAGAAAGTTTTATTTCTTGTCACATTGTAAGTTGAAAGTCCAAAGAGTGCTATTTAGAGCTGACAAAACTGTTTTGACACTTTTGAATGAAAACTGATTTTTGTGCACAAAATGCACTCAAAAGTCAAAGTTCTCATTTGCAGTTGAAGAGAAAGTTATTTATTGTTACGTTGTAATTTGAGAAGTCCAAACAGTGCTATTTAGAGCTGAAATCGTTTTTTGACACTTTTGAATGAAAACTGATTTTTGTGCACAAAATTTACTAAAAAGTCAAAGTTCTCATTTGCAGTTGAAGAAAGTGATATTTCTTGTCACGTGGTAAGTTGAAAGTTCAAAGAATGCTATTTAGAGCTGACAAAACAGTTTTGACAGTTTTGAATGAAAAACTGATCTTTGTGCACAAAATGCACTAAAAAGTCAAAGTTCAAGTTATTTCTTGTCATGTTGTAAGCTAAGAAGTCCAAACAGTGCTATTTAGAGCTGAAAATGCTTTTTTGACACTTTTGAACGAAAAACTGATTTATGTGCACAAAATGCACTAAAAAGTCAAAGTTCTCATTTGCAGTTGAAGAAAGTGATATTTCTTGTCACATTGTAAGTTGAGAAGTCCAAACAGTGCTATTTAGAGCTGAAATCGTTTTTTGACACTTTTGAATGAAAACTGATTTTTTTGCACAAAATTTACTAACAAGTCAAAGTTCTCATTTGCAGTTGAAGAAAGTGTTATTTCATGTCACATTGTAAGTTGAGAAGTCCAAAGAGTGCTAATTTAGAGCTGAAAACGCTTTTTTGACACTTTTGAATGAAAAACTGATTTATGTGCACAAAATGCACTAAAAAGTCAAAGTTCTCATTTGCAGTTGAAGAAAGTGTTATTTCTTGTCACATTGTAAGTTGAGAAGTCCAAACAGTGCTATTTAGAGCTGACAAAACTGTTTTGACACTTTTGAATGAAAAACTGATTTTTGTGCACAAAATGTACTAAAAAGTCAAAGTTCTCATTTGCAGTTGAAGAAAGTGTTATTTCTTGTCACATTATGAGAAAGAAGTCCAAACAGTGCTATTAAGAGCTGAAAACACTATTTTGACACTTTTGAATGAAAAACTGATTTATGTGCACAAAATGCACTCAAAAGTCAAAGTTCTCATTTGCAGTTGAAGAGAGTGTTATTTCTTGTTACGTTGTAATTTGAGGAGTCCAAACAGTGCTATTTAGAGCTGAAAATGCTTTTTTGACACTTTTGAATGAAAAACTGATTTATGTGTACAAAAAGCATTAAAAAGTCAAAGTTCTCCTTTGCAGTTGAAGAAAGTGTTGTTTCTTGTCACGTGGTAAGTTGAGAAGTCCAAACAGTGCTATTTAGAGTTGACGACTTTTTGACAGTTTTGAATGAGAAACTGATCTTTGTGCACAAAACGCATTAAAAAGTCAAAGTTCATGTTATTTCTTGTCATGTTGTAAGCTAAGAAGTCCAAACAGTGCTATTTAGAGCTGAAAATGCTTTTTTGACACTTTTGAACGAAAAACTGATTTATGTGCACAAAATGCACTAAAAAGTCAAAGTTTTCATTTGCAGTTGAAGAAAGTGATATTTCTTGTCACATTGTAAGTTGAGAAGTCCAAACAGTGCTATTTAGAGCTGAAATCGTTTTTTGACACTTTTGAATGAAAACTGATTTTTGTGTACAAAATTTACTAAAAAGTCAAAGTTCTCATTTGCAGTTGAAGAAAGTGTTATTTCTTGTCACATTATGAGTTGAGAAGTCCAAACGGTGCTATTTAGAGTTGACAACGACTTTTTGACAATTTTGAATGAAAAACTGATTTTTGTGCACGAAAAGCAATAAAAAGTCAAAGTTCATTTTATTTCTTGTCATGTTGTAAGCTAAGAAGTCCAAACAGTGCTATTTAGAGCTGAAAATGCTTTTTTGACACTTTTGAACGAAAAACTGATTTATTTGCACAAAATGCACTAAAAAGGCAAAGTTCTCATTTGCAGTTGAAGAAAGTGTTATTTCTTGTCACATTGTAAGTTGAGAAGTCCAAACTGTGCTATTTAGAGCTGAAAACACTTTTTTGACACTTTTGAATGAAAAACTGATTTATGTGCACAAAATGCACTCAAAAGTCAAAGTTCACATTTGCAGTTGAAGAGAGTGTTATTTCCTGTTACGTTGTAATTTGAGAAGTCCAAACAGTGCTAATTAGAGCTGAAAACACTTTTTTGACACTTTTGAATGAAAAACTGATTTATGTGTACAAAATGCACTAAAAAGTCAAAGTTCTCATTTGCAGTTGAAGAAAGTGTTATTTCTTGTCACATTGTAAGTTGAAAGTCCAAAGAGTGCTATTTAGAGCTGACAAAACTGTTTTGACACTTTTGAATGAAAAACTGATTTATGTGCACAAAATGCACTAAAAAGTCAAAGTTCTCATTTGCAGTTGAAGAAAGTGTTATTTCTTGTCACATTGTAATTTGAGAAGTCCAAACAGTGCTATTTAGAGCAGAATACGTTTTTTTGACACTTTTGAATGAAAACTGATTTTTGTGCACAAAATGCATTAAAAAGTCAAAGTTCAAGTTATTTCTTGTCATGTTGTAAGCTAAGAAGTCCAAACAGTGCTATTTAGAGCTGAAAATGCTTTTTTGACACTTTTGAACGAAAAACTGATTTATGTGCACAAAATGCACTAAAAAGTCAAAGTTCTCATTTGCAGTTGAAGAAAGTGATATTTCTTGTCACATTGTAAGTTGAGAAGTCCAAACAGTGCTATTTAGAGCTGAAATCGTTTTTTGACACTTTTGAATGAAAACTAATTTTTGTGCACAAAATTTACTAAAAAGTCAAAGTTCTCATTTGCAGTTGAAGAAAGTATTATTTCATGTCACATTGTAAGTTGAGAAGTCCAAAGAGTGCTAATTTAGAGCTGAAAACGCTTTTTTGACACTTTTGAATGAAAAACTGATTTATGTGCACAAAATGCACTCAAAAGTCAAAGTTCTCATTTGCACTTGAAGAAAGTGTTATTTCTTGTCATGTGGTAAGTTGAGAAGTCCAAACAGTGCTATTTAGAGCAGAATACGTTTTTTTGACACTTTTGAAAGAAAACTGATTTTTGTGCACAAAATGCATTAAAAAGTCAAAGTTCTCATTCGCAGTTGAAGAAAGTGCTGTTTCTTGTCACGTGGTAAGTTGAGAAGTCCAAACAGTGCTATTTAGAGCTGAAATCGTTTTTTGACACTTTTGAATGAAAACTGATTTTTGTGCACAAAATTTACTAAAAAGTCAAAGTTCTCATTTGCAGTTGAAGAAAGTGTTATTTCTTGTCACATTGTAAGTTGAAAGTCCAAAGAGTGTTATTTAGAGCTGACAAAACTGTTTTGACACTTTTGAATGAAAACTGATTTTTGTGCACAAAATGCACTCAAAAGTCAAAGTTCTCATTTGCAGTTGAAGAGAAAGTTATTTATTGTTACGTTGTAATTTGAGAAGTCCAAACAGTGCTATTTAGAGCTGAAAACGCTTTTTTGACACTTTTGAATGAAAAACTGATTTATGTGTACAAAATGCACTCAAAAGTCAAAGTTCTCATTTGCAGTTGAAGAAAGTGTTATTTCTTGTCACATTATGAGTTGAGAAGACCAAACAGTGCTATTTAGAGCAGAATACGTTTTTTTGACAGTTTTGAATGAAAACTGATTTTTGTGCACAAAATGCATTAAAAAGTCTAAGTTCTCATTTGCAGTTGAAGAAAGTGCTGTTTCTTGTCAAGTGGTAAGTTGAGAAGTCCAAACAGTGCTATTTAGAGCTGACAACGACTTCTTGACAGTTTTGAATGAAAAACTGATCTTTGTGCACAAAACGCATTAAAAAGTCAAAGTTCATGTTATTTCTTGTCATGTTGTAAGCTAAGAAGTCCAAACAGTGCTATTTAGAGCTGAAAATGCTTTTTTGACACTTTTGAACGAAAACTGATTTATGTGCACAAAATGCACTAAAAAGTCAAAGTTCTCATTTGCACTTGAAGAAAGTGTTATTTCTTGTCACATTGTAAGTTGAAAGTCCAAAGAGTGCTATTTAGAGCTGACAGAACTGTTTTGACACTTTTGAATGAAAAACTGATTTATGTGCACAAAATGCACTCAAAAGTCAAAGTTCTCATTTGCAGTTGAAGAGAGTGTTATTTCTTGTTACGTTGTAATTTGAGAAGTCCAAACAGTGCTAATTAGAGCTGACAAAACTGTTTTGACACTTTTGAATGAAAAACTGATTTTTGTGCACAAAATGTACTAAAAAGTCAAAGTTCTCATTTGCAGTTGAAGAAAGTGTTATTTCTTGTCACATTATGAGTTGAGAAGTCCAAACAGTGATTTTTAGAGCTGAAAACACTATTTTGACACTTTTGAATGAAAAACTGATTTTTGTGCACAAAATGCACTCAAAAGTCAAAGTTCATTTTATTTCTTGTCATGTTGTAAGCTAAGAAGTCCAAACAGTGCTATTTAGAGCTGAAAACACTTTTTTGACACTTTTGAATAAAAACTGATTTTTGTGCACAAAATTTACTAAAAAGTCAAAGTTCTCATTTGCAGTTGAAGAAAGTGTTATTTCATGTCACATTGTAAGTTGAGAAGTCCAAAGGGTGCTAATTTAGAGCTGAAAACGCTGTTTTGACACTTTTGAATGAAAAACTGATTTATGTGTACAAAATGCACTCAAAAGTCAAAGTTCTCATTTGCACTTGAAGAAAGTGTTTTTTCTTGTCACGTGGTAAGTTGAGAAGTCCAAACAGTGATATTTAGAGCAGAATACGTTTTTTTGACACTTTTGAATGAAAAACTGATTTTTGTGCACAAAATGCATTAAAAAGTCAAAGTTCTCATTTGCAGTTGAAGAAAGTGCTGTTTCTTGTCACGTGGTAAGTTGAGAAGTCCAAACAGTGCTATTTAGAGCTGAAATCGTTTTTTGACACTTTTGAATGAAAAACTGATTTTTGTGCACAAAATTTACTAAAAAGTCCAAGTTCTCATTTGCAGTTGAAGAAAGTTTTATTTCTTGTCACATTGTAAGTTGAAAGTCCAAAGAGTGCTATTTAGAGCTGACAAAACTGTTTTGACACTTTTGAATGAAAACTGATTTTTGTGCACAAAATGCACTCAAAAGTCAAAGTTCTCATTTGCAGTTGAAGAGAAAGTTATTTATTGTTACGTTGTAATTTCAGAAGTCCAAACAGTGCTATTTAGAGCTGAAATCGTTTTTTGACACTTTTGAATGAAAAAATGATCTTTGTGCACAAAATGCACTAAAAAGTCAAAGTTCAAGTTATTTCTTGTCATGTTGTAAGCTAAGAAGTCCAAACAGTGCTATTTAGAGCTGAAAATGCTTTTTTGACACTTTTGAACGAAAAACTGATTTATGTGCACAAAATGCACTAAAAAGTCAAAGTTCTCATTTGCAGTTGAAGAAAGTGATATTTCTTGTCACATTGTAAGTTGAGAAGTCCAAACAGTGCTATTTAGAGCTGAAATCGTTTTCTGACACTTTTGAATGAAAACTGATTTTTTTGCACAAAATTTAATAACAAGTCAAAGTTCTCATTTGCAGTTGAAGAAAGTGTTATTTCATGTCACATTGTAAGTTGAGAAGTCCAAAGAGTGCTAATTTAGAGCTGAAAACGCTTTTTTGACACTTTTGAATGAAAAACTGATTTATGTGCACAAAATGCACTAAAAAGTCAAAGTTCTCATTTGCAGTTGAAGAAAGTGTTATTTCTTGTCACATTGTAAGTTGAGAAGTCCAAACAGTGCTATTTAGAGCTGACAAAACTGTTTTGACACTTTTGAATGAAAAACTGATTTTTGTGCACAAAATGTACTAAAAAGTCAAAGTTCTCATTTGCAGTTGAAGAAAGTGTTATTTCTTGTCACATTATGAGAAAGAAGTCCAAACAGTGCTATTAAGAGCTGAAAACACTATTTTGACACTTTTGAATGAAAAACTGATTTATGTGCACAAAATGCACTCAAAAGTCAAAGTTCTCATTTGCAGTTGAAGAGAGTGTTATTTCTTGTTACGTTGTAATTTGAGGAGTCCAAACAGTGCTATTTAGAGCTGAAAATGCTTTTTTGACACTTTTGAATGAAAAACTGATTTATGTGTACAAAAAGCATTAAAAAGTCAAAGTTCTCCTTTGCAGTTGAAGAAAGTGTTGTTTCTTGTCACGTGGTAAGTTGAGAAGTCCAAACAGTGCTATTTAGAGTTGACGACTTTTTGACAGTTTTGAATGAGAAACTGATCTTTGTGCACAAAACGCATTAAAAAGTCAAAGTTCATGTTATTTCTTGTCATGTTGTAAGCTAAGAAGTCCAAACAGTGCTATTTAGAGCTGAAAATGCTTTTTTGACACTTTTGAACGAAAAACTGATTTATGTGCACAAAATGCACTAAAAAGTCAAAGTTTTCATTTGCAGTTGAAGAAAGTGATATTTCTTGTCACATTGTAAGTTGAGAAGTCCAAACAGTGCTATTTAGAGCTGAAATCGTTTTTTGACACTTTTGAATGAAAACTGATTTTTGTGTACAAAATTTACTAAAAAGTCAAAGTTCTCATTTGCAGTTGAAGAAAGTGTTATTTCATGTCACATTGTAAGTTGAGAAGTCCAAAGAGTGCTAATTTAGAGCTGAAAACGCTTTTTTGACACTTTTGAATGAAAAACTGATTTTTGTGCACAAAATGTACTAAAAAGTCAAAGTTCTCATTTGCAGTTGAAGAAAGTGTTATTTCTTGTCACATTATGAGTTGAGAAGTCCAAACGGTGCTATTTAGAGTTGACAACGACTTTTTGACAATTTTGAATGAAAAACTGATTTTTGTGCACGAAAAGCAATAAAAAGTCAAAGTTCATTTTATTTCTTGTCATGTTGTAAGCTAAGAAGTCCAAACAGTGCTATTTAGAGCTGAAAATGCTTTTTTGACACTTTTGAACGAAAAACTGATTTATTTGCACAAAATGCACTAAAAAGTCAAAGTTCTCATTTGCAGTTGAAGAAAGTGTTATTTCTTGTCACATTGTAAGTTGAGAAGTCCAAACTGTGCTATTTAGAGCTGAAAACACTTTTTTGACACTTTTGAATGAAAAACTGATTTATGTGCACAAAATGCACTAAAAAGTCAAAGTTCTCATTTGCAGTTGAAGAGAGTGTTATTTCTTGTTACGTTGTAATTTGACAAGTCCAAACAGTGCTATTTAGAGCTGAAAACAATTTTTTGACACTTTTGAATGAAAAACTGATTTATGTGTACAAAATGCACTCAAAAGTCAAAGTTCTCATTTGCACTTGAAGAGAGTGTTATTTCTTGTTACGTTGTAATTTGAGAAGTCCAAACAGTGCTATTTAGAGCTAAAAACGCTATTTTGACACTTTTGAATGAAAAACTTATTTATGTGTACAAAATGCACTCAAAAGTCAAAGTTCTCATTTGCACTTGAAGAAAGTGTTATTTCTTGTCACATTATGAGTTGAGAAGACCAAACAGTGCTATTTAGAGCTGAAAACACTTTTTTGACACTTTTGAATGAAAAACTGATTTATGTGCACAAAATGCACTAAAAAGTCAAAGTTCTCATTTGCAGTTGAAGAAAGTGTTATTTCTTGTCAAATTGTAAGTTGAGAAGTCTTAACAGTGCTATTTAGAGCAGAATACGTTTTTTTGACACTTTTGAATGAAAACTGATTTTTGTGCACAAAATGCATTAAAAAGTCAAAGTTCAAGTTATTTCTTGTCATGTTGTAAGCTAAGAAGTCCAAACAGTGCTATTTAGAGCTGAAATCGTTTATTGACACTTTTGAATGAAAACTGATTTTTGTGCACAAAATTTACTAAAAAGTCAAAGTTCTCATTTGCAGTTGAAGAAAGTGTTATTTCATGTCACATTGTAAGTTGAGAAGTCCAAAGAGTGCTAATTTAGAGCTGAAAACGCTTTTTTGACACTTTTGAATGAAAAACTGATTTATGTGCACAAAATGCACTCAAAGGTCAAAGTTCTCATTTGCAGTTGAAGAGAGTGTTATTTCTTGTTACGTTGTAATTTGAGAAGTCCAAACAGTGCTAATTAGAGCTGAAAACACTTTTTTGACACTTTTGAATGAAAAACTGATATATGTGTACAAAATGCACTAGAAAGTCAAAGTTCTCATTTGCAGTTTAAGAAATTGTTATTTCTTGTCACATTGTAAGTTGAGAAGTCCAAACAGTGCTATTTAGAGCTGACAAAACTGTTTTGACACTTTTGAATGAAAAACTGATTTTTGTGCACAAAATGTACTAAAAAGTCAAAGTTCTCATTTGCAGTTGAAGAAAGTGTTATCTCTTGTCACATTATGAGTTGAGAAGTCCAAACAGTGATTTTTAGAGCTGAAAACACTATTTTGACACTTTTGAATGAAAAACTGATTTTTGTGCATAAAATGCACTCAAAAGTCAAAGTTCATTTTATTTCTTGTCATGTTGTAAGCTAAGAAGTCCAAACAGTGCTATTTAGAGCTGAAATCGTTTTTTGACACTTTTGAATGAAAACTGATTTTTGTGCACAAAATTTACTAAAAAGTCAAAGTTCTCATTTGCAGTTGAAGAAAGTGTTATTTCATGTCACATTGTAAGTTGAGAAGTCCAAAGGGTGCTAATTTAGAGCTGAAAACGCTGTTTTGACACTTTTGAATGAAAAACTGATTTATGTGTACAAAATGCACTCAAAAGTCAAAGTTCTCATTTGCACTTGAAGAAAGTGTTTTTTCTTGTCACGTGGTAAGTTGAGGAGTCCAAACAGTGCTATTTAGAGCAGAATACGTTTTTTTGACACTTTTGAATGAAAAACTGATTTTTGTGCACAAAATGCATTAAAAAGTCAAAGTTCTCATTTGCAGTTGAAGAAAGTGCTGTTTCTTGTCACGTGGTAAGTTGAGAAGTCCAAATAGTGCTATTTAGAGCTGAAATCGTTTTTTGACACTTTTGAATGAAATCTGATTTTTGTGCACAAAATTTACTAAAAAGTCAAAGTTCTCATTTGCAGTTGAAGAAAGGGTTATTTCTTGTCACATTGTAAGTTGAAAGTCCAAAGAGTGCTATTTAGAGCTGACAAAACTGTTTTGACACTTTTGAATGAAAACTGATTTTTGTGCACAAAATGCACTCAAAAGTCAAAGTTCTCATTTGCAGTGGAAGAGAAAGTTATTTATTGTTACGTTGTAATTTGAGAAGTCCAAACAGTGCTATTTAGAGCTGAAAACGCTTTTTTGACACTTTTGAATGAAAAACTGATTTATGTGTACAAAATGCACTCAAAAGTCAAAGTTCTCATTTGCAGTTGAAGAAAGTGATATTTCTTGTCACGTGGTAAGTTGAGAAGTCCAAAGAGTGCTATTTAGAGCTGACAAAACTGTTTTGACACTTTTGAATGAAAAACTGATTTATGTGCACAAAATGCACTAAAAAGTCAAAGTTCTCATTTGCAGTTGAAGAAGTGTTATTTCTTGTCACATTGTAAGTTGAGAAGTCCAAACAGTGCTATTTAGAGCAGAATACGTTTTTTTGACACTTTTGAATGAAAACTGATTTTTTTGCACAAAATGCATTAAAAAGTCAAAGTTCTCATTTGCAGTTGAAGAAAGTGCTGTTTCTTGTCACGTGGTAAGTTGAGAAGTCCAAACAGTGCTATTTAGAGTTGACGACTTTTTGACAGTTTTGAATGAGAAACTGATCTTTGTGCACAAAACGCATTAAAAAGTCAAAGTTCATGTTATTTCTTGTCATGTTGTAAGCTAAGAAGTCCAAACAGTGCTATTTAGAGCTGAAAATGCTTTTTTGACACTTTTGAACGAAAAACTGATTTATGTGCACAAAATGCACTAAAAAGTCAAAGTTTTCATTTGCAGTTGAAGAAAGTGATATTTCTTGTCACATTGTAAGTTGAGAAGTCCAAACAGTGCTATTTAGAGCTGAAATCGTTTTTTGACACTTTTGAATGAAAACTGATTTTTGTGTACAAAATTTACTAAAAAGTCAAAGTTCTCATTTGCAGTTGAAGAAAGTGTTATTTCATGTCACATTGTAAGTTGAGAAGTCCAAAGAGTGCTAATTTAGAGCTGAAAACGCTTTTTTGACACTTTTGAATGAAAAACTGATTTTTGTGCACAAAATGTACTAAAAAGTCAAAGTTCTCATTTGCAGTTGAAGAAAGTGTTATTTCTTGTCACATTATGAGTTGAGAAGTCCAAACGGTGCTATTTAGAGTTGACAACGACTTTTTGACAATTTTGAATGAAAAACTGATTTTTGTGCACGAAAAGCAATAAAAAGTCAAAGTTCATTTTATTTCTTGTCATGTTGTAAGCTAAGAAGTCCAAACAGTGCTATTTAGAGCTGAAAATGCTTTTTTGACACTTTTGAACGAAAAACTGATTTATTTGCACAAAATGCACTAAAAAGTCAAAGTTCTCATTTGCAGTTGAAGAAAGTGTTATTTCTTGTCACATTGTAAGTTGAGAAGTCCAAACTGTGCTATTTAGAGCTGAAAACACTTTTTTGACACTTTTGAATGAAAAACTGATTTATGTGCACAAAATGCACTAAAAAGTCAAAGTTCTCATTTGCAGTTGAAGAGAGTGTTATTTCTTGTTACGTTGTAATTTGACAAGTCCAAACAGTGCTATTTAGAGCTGAAAACAATTTTTTGACACTTTTGAATGAAAAACTGATTTATGTGTACAAAATGCACTCAAAAGTCAAAGTTCTCATTTGCACTTGAAGAGAGTGTTATTTCTTGTTACGTTGTAATTTGAGAAGTCCAAACAGTGCTATTTAGAGCTAAAAACGCTATTTTGACACTTTTGAATGAAAAACTTATTTATGTGTACAAAATGCACTCAAAAGTCAAAGTTCTCATTTGCACTTGAAGAAAGTGTTATTTCTTGTCACATTATGAGTTGAGAAGACCAAACAGTGCTATTTAGAGCTGAAAACACTTTTTTGACACTTTTGAATGAAAAACTGATTTATGTGCACAAAATGCACTCAAAAGTCAAAGTTCTCATTTGCAGTTGAAGAAAGTGTTATTTCTTGTCAAATTGTAAGTTGAGAAGTCCAAACAGTGCTATTTAGAGCAGAATACGTTTTTTTGACACTTTTGAATGAAAACTGATTTTTGTGCACAAAATGCATTAAAAAGTCAAAGTTCAAGTTATTTCTTGTCATGTTGTAAGCTAAGAAGTCCAAACAGTGCTATTTAGAGCTGAAATCGTTTATTGACACTTTTGAATGAAAACTGATTTTTGTGCACAAAATTTACAAAAAAGTCAAAGTTCTAATTTGCAGTTGAAGAAAGTGTTATTTCATGTCACATTGTAAGTTGAGAAGTCCAAAGAGTGCTAATTTAGAGCTGAAAACGCTTTTTTGACACTTTTGACCTTTGAGTGCATTTTGTGCACATAAATCAGTTTTTCATTCAAAAGTGTTTTAGTAAAAGTGTTATTTCTTGTCACATTATGAGTTGAGAAGTCCAAACAGTGCTATTTAGAGCAGAATACGTTTTTTTGACACTTTTGAATGAAAACTGATTTTTGTGCACAAAATGCATTAAAAAGTCAAAGTTCAAGTTATTTCTTGTCATGTTGTAAGCTAAGAAGTCCAAACAGTGCTATTTAGAGCTGAAATCGTTTATTGACACTTTTGAATGAAAACTGATTTTTGTGCACAAAATTTACTAAAAAGTCAAAGTTCTCATTTGCAGTTGAAGAAAGTGTTATTTCATGTCACATTGTAAGTTGAGAAGTCCAAAGAGTGCTAATTTAGAGCTGAAAACGCTTTTTTGACACTTTTGAATGAAAAACTGATTTATGTGCACAAAATGCACTCAAAGGTCAAAGTTCTCATTTGCAGTTGAAGAGAGTGTTATTTCTTGTTACGTTGTAATTTGAGAAGTCCAAACAGTGCTAATTAGAGCTGAAAACACTTTTTTGACACATTTGAATGAAAAACTGATATATGTGTACAAAATGCACTAGAAAGTCAAAGTTCTCATTTGCAGTTTAAGAAATTGTTATTTCTTGTCACATTGTAAGTTGAGAAGTCCAAACAGTGCTATTTAGAGCTGACAAAACTGTTTTGACACTTTTGAATGAAAAACTGATTTTTGTGCACAAAATGTACTAAAAAGTCAAAGTTCTCATTTGCAGTTGAAGAAAGTGTTATCTCTTGTCACATTATGAGTTGAGAAGTCCAAACAGTGATTTTTAGAGCTGAAAACACTATTTTGACACTTTTGAATGAAAAACTGATTTTTGTGCATAAAATGCACTCAAAAGTCAAAGTTCATTTTATTTCTTGTCATGTTGTAAGCTAAGAAGTCCAAACAGTGCTATTTAGAGCTGAAATCGTTTTTTGACACTTTTGAATGAAAACTGATTTTTGTGCACAAAATTTACTAAAAAGTCAAAGTTCTCATTTGCAGTTGAAGAAAGTGTTATTTCATGTCACATTGTAAGTTGAGAAGTCCAAAGGGTGCTAATTTAGAGCTGAAAACGCTGTTTTGACACTTTTGAATGAAAAACTGATTTATGTGTACAAAATGCACTCAAAAGTCAAAGTTCTCATTTGCACTTGAAGAAAGTGTTTTTTCTTGTCACGTGGTAAGTTGAGGAGTCCAAACAGTGCTATTTAGAGCAGAATACGTTTTTTTGACACTTTTGAATGAAAAACTGATTTTTGTGCACAAAATGCATTAAAAAGTCAAAGTTCTCATTTGCAGTTGAAGAAAGTGCTGTTTCTTGTCACGTGGTAAGTTGAGAAGTCCAAATAGTGCTATTTAGAGCTGAAATCGTTTTTTGACACTTTTGAATGAAATCTGATTTTTGTGCACAAAATTTACTAAAAAGTCAAAGTTCTCATTTGCAGTTGAAGAAAGGGTTATTTCTTGTCACATTGTAAGTTGAAAGTCCAAAGAGTGCTATTTAGAGCTGACAAAACTGTTTTGACACTTTTGAATGAAAACTGATTTTTGTGCACAAAATGCACTCAAAAGTCAAAGTTCTCATTTGCAGTGGAAGAGAAAGTTATTTATTGTTACGTTGTAATTTGAGAAGTCCAAACAGTGCTATTTAGAGCTGAAAACGCTTTTTTGACACTTTTGAATGAAAAACTGATTTATGTGTACAAAATGCACTCAAAAGTCAAAGTTCTCATTTGCAGTTGAAGAAAGTGATATTTCTTGTCACGTGGTAAGTTGAGAAGTCCAAAGAGTGCTATTTAGAGCTGACAAAACTGTTTTGACACTTTTGAATGAAAAACTGATTTATGTGCACAAAATGCACTAAAAAGTCAAAGTTCTCATTTGCAGTTGAAGAAGTGTTATTTCTTGTCACATTGTAAGTTGAGAAGTCCAAACAGTGCTATTTAGAGCAGAATACGTTTTTTTGACACTTTTGAATGAAAACTGATTTTTTTGCACAAAATGCATTAAAAAGTCAAAGTTCTCATTTGCAGTTGAAGAAAGTGCTGTTTCTTGTCACGTGGTAAGTTGAGAAGTCCAAACAGTGCTATTTAGAGTTGACGACTTTTTGACAGTTTTGAATGAGAAACTGATCTTTGTGCACAAAACGCATTAAAAAGTCAAAGTTCATGTTATTTCTTGTCATGTTGTAAGCTAAGAAGTCCAAACAGTGCTATTTAGAGCTGAAAATGCTTTTTTGACACTTTTGAACGAAAAACTGATTTATGTGCACAAAATGCACTAAAAAGTCAAAGTTTTCATTTGCAGTTGAAGAAAGTGATATTTCTTGTCACATTGTAAGTTGAGAAGTCCAAACAGTGCTATTTAGAGCTGAAATCGTTTTTTGACACTTTTGAATGAAAACTGATTTTTGTGTACAAAATTTACTAAAAAGTCAAAGTTCTCATTTGCAGTTGAAGAAAGTGTTATTTCATGTCACATTGTAAGTTGAGAAGTCCAAAGAGTGCTAATTTAGAGCTGAAAACGCTTTTTTGACACTTTTGAATGAAAAACTGATTTTTGTGCACAAAATGTACTAAAAAGTCAAAGTTCTCATTTGCAGTTGAAGAAAGTGTTATTTCTTGTCACATTATGAGTTGAGAAGTCCAAACGGTGCTATTTAGAGTTGACAACGACTTTTTGACAATTTTGAATGAAAAACTGATTTTTGTGCACGAAAAGCAATAAAAATTCAAAGTTCATTTTATTTCTTGTCATGTTGTAAGCTAAGAAGTCCAAACAGTGCTATTTAGAGCTGAAAATGCTTTTTTGACACTTTTGAACGAAAAACTGATTTATTTGCACAAAATGCACTAAAAAGTCAAAGTTCTCATTTGCAGTTGAAGAAAGTGTTATTTCTTGTCACATTGTAAGTTGAGAAGTCCAAACTGTGCTATTTAGAGCTGAAAACACTTTTTTGACACTTTTGAATGAAAAACTGATTTATGTGCACAAAATGCACTAAAAAGTCAAAGTTCTCATTTGCAGTTGAAGAGAGTGTTATTTCTTGTTACGTTGTAATTTGACAAGTCCAAACAGTGCTATTTAGAGCTGAAAACAATTTTTTGACACTTTTGAATGAAAAACTGATTTATGTGTACAAAATGCACTCAAAAGTCAAAGTTCTCATTTGCACTTGAAGAGAGTGTTATTTCTTGTTACGTTGTAATTTGAGAAGTCCAAACAGTGCTATTTAGAGCTAAAAACGCTATTTTGACACTTTTGAATGAAAAACTTATTTATGTGTACAAAATGCACTCAAAAGTCAAAGTTCTCATTTGCACTTGAAGAAAGTGTTATTTCTTGTCACATTATGAGTTGAGAAGACCAAACAGTGCTATTTAGAGCTGAAAACACTTTTTTGACACTTTTGAATGAAAAACTGATTTATGTGCACAAAATGCACTCAAAAGTCAAAGTTCTCATTTGCAGTTGAAGAAAGTGTTATTTCTTGTCAAATTGTAAGTTGAGAAGTCCAAACAGTGCTATTTAGAGCAGAATACGTTTTTTTGACACTTTTGAATGAAAACTGATTTTTGTGCACAAAATGCATTAAAAAGTCAAAGTTCAAGTTATTTCTTGTCATGTTGTAAGCTAAGAAGTCCAAACAGTGCTATTTAGAGCTGAAATCGTTTATTGACACTTTTGAATGAAAACTGATTTTTGTGCACAAAATTTACAAAAAAGTCAAAGTTCTAATTTGCAGTTGAAGAAAGTGTTATTTCATGTCACATTGTAAGTTGAGAAGTCCAAAGAGTGCTAATTTAGAGCTGAAAACGCTTTTTTGACACTTTTGAATGAAAAACTGATTTATGTGCACAAAATGCACTCAAAAGTCAAAGTTCTCATTTGCAGTTGAAGAGAGTGTTATTTCTTGTTACGTTGTAATTTGAGAAGTCCAAACAGTGCTAATTAGAGCTGAAAACACTTTTTTGACACTTTTGAATGAAAAACTGATATATGTGTACAAAATGCACTAGAAAGTCAAAGTTCTCATTTGCAGTTTAAGAAATTGTTATTTCTTGTCACATTGTAAGTTGAGAAGTCCAAACAGTGCTATTTAGAGCTGACAAAACTGTTTTGACACTTTTGAATGAAAAACTGATTTTTGTGCACAAAATGTACTAAAAAGTCAAAGTTCTCATTTGCAGTTGAAGAAAGTGTTATCTCTTGTCACATTATGAGTTGAGAAGTCCAAACAGTGATTTTTAGAGCTGAAAACACTATTTTGACACTTTTGAATGAAAAACTGATTTTTGTGCATAAAATGCACTCAAAAGTCAAAGTTCATTTTATTTCTTGTCATGTTGTAAGCTAAGAAGTCCAAACAGTGCTATTTAGAGCTGAAATCGTTTTTTGACACTTTTGAATGAAAACTGATTTTTGTGCACAAAATTTACTAAAAAGTCAAAGTTCTCATTTGCAGTTGAAGAAAGTGTTATTTCATGTCACATTGTAAGTTGAGAAGTCCAAAGGGTGCTAATTTAGAGCTGAAAACGCTGTTTTGACACTTTTGAATGAAAAACTGATTTATGTGTACAAAATGCACTCAAAAGTCAAAGTTCTCATTTGCACTTGAAGAAAGTGTTTTTTCTTGTCACGTGGTAAGTTGAGGAGTCCAAACAGTGCTATTTAGAGCAGAATACGTTTTTTTGACACTTTTGAATGAAAAACTGATTTTTGTGCACAAAATGCATTAAAAAGTCAAAGTTCTCATTTGCAGTTGAAGAAAGTGCTGTTTCTTGTCACGTGGTAAGTTGAGAAGTCCAAATAGTGCTATTTAGAGCTGAAATCGTTTTTTGACACTTTTAAATGAAATCTGATTTTTGTGCACAAAATTTACTAAAAAGTCAAAGTTCTCATTTGCAGTTGAAGAAAGGGTTATTTCTTGTCACATTGTAAGTTGAAAGTCCAAAGAGTGCTATTTAGAGCTGACAAACTGTTTTGACACTTTTGAATGAAAACTGATTTTTGTGCACAAAATGCACTCAAAAGTCAAAGTTCTCATTTGCAGTGGAAGAGAAAGTTATTTATTGTTACGTTGTAATTTGAGAAGTCCAAACAGTGCTATTTAGAGCTGAAAACGCTTTTTTGACACTTTTGAATGAAAAACTGATTTATGTGTACAAAATGCACTCAAAAGTCAAAGTTCTCATTTGCAGTTGAAGAAAGTGATATTTCTTGTCACGTGGTAAGTTGAGAAGTCCAAAGAGTGCTATTTAGAGCTGACAAAACTGTTTTGACACTTTTGAATGAAAAACTGATTTATGTGCACAAAATGCACTAAAAAGTCAAAGTTCTCATTTGCAGTTGAAGAAGTGTTATTTCTTGTCACATTGTAAGTTGAGAAGTCCAAACAGTGCTATTTAGAGCAGAATACGTTTTTTTGACACTTTTGAATGAAAACTGATTTTTTTGCACAAAATGCATTAAAAAGTCAAAGTTCTCATTTGCAGTTGAAGAAAGTGCTGTTTCTTGTCACGTGGTAAGTTGAAAGTTCAAAGAATGCTATTTAGAGCTGACAAAACAGTTTTGACAGTTTTGAATGAAAAACTCATCTTTGTGCACAAAATGCACTAAAAAGTCAAAGTTCAAGTTATTTCTTGTCATGTTGTAAGCTAAGAAGTCCAAACAGTGCTATTTAGAGCTGAAAATGCTTTTTTGACACTTTTGAACGAAAAACTGATTTATGTGCACAAAATGCACTAAAAAGTCAAAGTTCTCATTTGCAGTTGAAGAAAGTTATATTTCTTGTCACATTGTAAGTTGAGAAGTCCAAACAGTGCTATTTAGAGCTGAAATCGTTTTTTGACACTTTTGAATGAAAACTGATTTTTGTGCACAAAATTTACTAAAAAGTCAAAGTTCTCATTTGCAGTTGAAGAAAGTGTTATTTCATGTCACATTGTAAGTTGAGAAGTCCAAAGAGTGCTAATTTAGAGCTGAAAACGCTTTTTTGACACTTTTGAATGAAAAACTGATTTATGTGCACAAAATGCACTAAAAAGTCAAAGTTCTCATTTGCAGTTGAAGAAAGTGTTATTTCTTGTCACATTGTAAGTTGAGAAGTCCAAACAGTGCTATTTAGAGCTGACAAAACTGTTTTGACACTTTTGAATGAAAAACTGATTTTTGTGCACGAAATGTACTAAAAAGTCAAAGTTCTCATTTGCAGTTGAAGAAAGTGTTATTTCTTGTCACATTATGAGTTGAGAAGTCCAAACAGTGCTATTTAGAGCTGAAAACACTATTTTGACACTTTTGAATGAAAAACTGATTTATGTGCACAAAATGCACTCAAAAGTCAAAGTTCTCATTTGCAGTTGAAGAGAGTGTTATTTCTTGTTACGTTGTAATTTGAGGAGTCCAAACAGTGCTATTTAGAGCTGAAAATGCTTTTTTGACACTTTTGAATGAAAAACTGATTTATGTGTACAAAAAGCATTAAAAAGTCAAAGTTCTCATTTGCAGTTGAAGAAAGTGTTGTTTCTTGTCACGTGGTAAGTTGAGAAGTCCAAACAGTGCTATTTAGAGTTGACGACTTTTTGACAGTTTTGAATGAAAAACTGATCTTTGTGCACAAAACGCATTAAAAAGTCAAAGTTCATGTTATTTTTTGTCATGTTGTAAGCTAAGAAGTCCAAACAGTGCTATTTAGAGCTGAAAATGCTTTTTTGACACTTTTGAACGAAAAACTGATTTATGTGCACAAAATTTACTAAAAAGTCAAAGTTCTCATTTGCAGTTGAAGAAAGTGATATTTCTTGTCACATTGTAAGTTGAGAAGTCAAAACAGTGCTATTTAGAGCTGAAATCGTTTTTTGACACTTGAATGAAAAACTGATTTTTGTGCACAAAATGTACTAAAAAGTCAAAGTTCTCATTTGCAGTTGAAGAGGTGTTATTTCTTGTCACATTATGAGTTGAGAAGTCCAAACGGTGCTATTTAGAGTTGACAACGACTTTTTGACAATTTTGAATGAAAAACTGATCTTTGTGCACGAAAAGCACTAAAAAGTCAAAGTTCATTTTATTTCTTGTCATGTTGTAAGCTAAGAAGTCCAAACAGTGCTATTTAGAGCTGAAAATGCTTTTTTGACACTTTTGAACGAAAAACTGATTTATTTGCACAAAATGCACTAAAAAGTCAAAGTTCTCATTTGCAGTTGAAGAAAGTGTTATTTCTTGTCACATTGTAAGTTGAGAAGTCCAAACTGTGCTATTTAGAGCTGAAAACACTTTTTTGACACTTTTGAATGAAAAACTGATTTATGTGCACAAAATGCACTAAAAAGTCAAAGTTCTCATTTGCAGTTGAAGAGAGTGTTATTTCTTGTTACGTTGTAATTTGACAAGTCCAAACAGTGCTATTTAGAGCTGAAAACACTTTTTTGACACTTTTGAATGAAAAACTGATTTATGTGTACAAAATGCACTCAAAAGTCAAAGTTCTCATTTGCAC
Source organism: Oryzias latipes (assembly GCF_053564925.1). NCBI lineage: Eukaryota > Metazoa > Chordata > Actinopteri > Beloniformes > Adrianichthyidae > Oryzias > Oryzias latipes. Next base: position 10,355,072 of record NC_136244.1, read on the forward strand.
TTGAAGAGAGTGTTATTTCTTGTTACGTTGTAATTTGAGAAGTCCAAACAGTGCTATTTAGAGCTAAAAACGCTATTTTGACACTTTTGAATGAAAAACTTATTTATGTGTACAAAATGCACTCAAAAGTCAAAGTTCTCATTTGCACTTGAAGAAAGTGTTATTTCTTGTCACATTATGAGTTGAGAAGACCAAACAGTGCTATTTAGAGCTGAAAACACTTTTTTGACACTTTTGAATGAAAACTGATTTTTGTGCACAAAATTTACTAGAAAGTCAAAGTTCTCATTTGCACTTGAAGAAAGTGTTATTTCTTGTCACATTGTAAGTTGAAAGTCCAAAAAGTGCTATTTAGAGCTGACAAAACTGTTTTGACACTTTTGAATGAAAAACTGATTTATGTGCACAAAATGCACTAAAAAGTCAAAGTTCTCATTTGCAGTTGAAGAAAGTGTTATTTCTTGTCACATTGTAAGTTGAGAAGTCCAAACAGTGCTATTTAGAGCTGACAAAACTGTTTTGACACTTTTAAATGAAAAACTGATTTTTGTGCACGAAATGTACTAAAAAGTCAAAGTTCTCATTTGCAGTTGAAGAAAGTGTTATTCCTTGTCACATTATGAGTTGAGAAGTCCAAACAGTGCTATTTAGAGCTGAAAACACTATTTTGACACTTTTGAATGAAAAACTGATTTATGTGCACAAAATGCACTCAAAAGTCAAAGTTCTCATTTGCAGTTGAAGAGAGTGTTATTTCTTGTTACGTTGTAATTTGAGGAGTCCAAACAGTGCTATTTAGAGCTGAAAATGCTTTTTTGACACTTTTGAATGAAAAACTGATTTATGTGTACAAAAAGCATTAAAAAGTCAAAGTTCTCATTTGCAGTTGAAGAAAGTGTTGTTTCTTGTCACGTGGTAAGTTGAGAAGTCCAAACAGTGCTATTTAGAGTTGACGACTTTTTGACAGTTTTGAATGAAAAACTGATCTTTGTGCACAAAACGCATTAAAAAGTCAAAGTTCATGTTATTTCTTGTCATGTTGTAAGCTAAGAAGTCCAAACAGTGCTATTTAGAGCTGAAAATGCTTTTTTGACACTTTTGAACGAAAAACTGATTTATGTGCACAAAATGCACTAAAAAGTCAAAGTTCTCATTTGCAGTTGAAGAAAGTGATATTTCTTGTCACATTGTAAGTTGAGAAGTCCAAACAGTGCTATTTAGAGCTGAAATCGTTTTTTGACACTTTTGAATGAAAACTGATTTTTGTGCACAAAATTTACTAAAAACTCAAAGTTCTCATTTGCAGTTGAAGAAAGTGTTATTTCATGTCACATTGTAAGTTGAGAAGTCCAAAGAGTGCTAATTTAGAGCTGAAAACGCTTTTTTGACACTTTTGAATGAAAAACTGATTTATGTGCACAAAATGCACTAAAAAGTCAAAGTTCTCATTTGCAGTTGAAGAAAGTGTTATTTCTTGTCACATTGTAAGTTGAGAAGTCCAAACAGTGCTATTTAGAGCTGACAAAACTGTTTTGACACTTTTGAATGAAAAACTGATTTTTGTGCACAAAATGTACTAAAAAGTCCAAGTCCTCATTTGCAGTTGAAGAAAGTGTTATTTCTTGTCACATTATGAGTTGAGAAGTCCAAACGGTGCTATTTAGAGTTGACAACGACTTTTTGACAATTTTGAATGAAAAACTGATCTTTGTGCACGAAAATGCACTAAAAAGTCAAAGTTCATTTTATTTCTTGTCATGTTGTAAGCTAAGAAGTCCAAACAGTGCTATTTAGAGCTGAAAATGCTTTTTTGACAATTTTGAATGAAAAACTGATCTTTGTGCACGAAAATGCACTCAAAAGTCAAAGTTCATTTTATTTCTTGTCATGTTGTAAGCTAAGAAGTCCAAACAGTGCTATTTAGTGCTGAAAATGCTTTTTTGACACTTTTGAACGAAAAACTGATTTATGTGCACAAAATGCACTCAAAAGTCAAAGTTCTCATTTGCAGTTGAAGAAAGTGTTATTTCTTGTCACATTGTAAGTTGAGAAGTCCAAACTGTGCTATTTAGAGCTGAAAACACTTTTTTGACACTTTTGAATGAAAAACTGATTTATGTGCACAAAATGCACTAAAAAGTCAAAGTTCTCATTTGCAGTTGAAGAGAGTGTTATTTCTTGTTACGTTGTAATTTGAGAAGTCCAAACAGTGCTATTTATAGCTGAAAACACTTTTTTGACACTATTGAATGAAAAACTGATTTATGTGTACAAAAATCACTCAAAAGTCAAAGTTCTCATTTGTCCTTGAAGAGAGTGTTATTTCTTGTTACGTTGTAATTTGAGAAGTCCAAACAGTGCTATTTAGAGCTAAAAACGCTATTTTGACACTTTTGAATGAAAAACTTATTTATGTGTACAAAATGCACTCAAAAGTCAAAGTTCTCATTCTTAATTGAAGAAAGTGTTATTTCTTGTCACATTATGAGTTGAGAAGACCAAACAGTGCTATTTAGAGCTGAAAACACTTTTTTGACACTTTTGAATGAAAACTGATTTTTGTGCACAAAATTTACTAAAAAGTCAAAGTTCTCATTTGCAGTTGAAGAAAGTGTTATTTCTTGTAACATTGTAAGTTGAATGTCCAAACAGTGCTATTTAGAGGTGACAAAACTGTTTTGACACTTTTGAATGAAAAACTGATTTATGTGCACAAAATGCACTAAAAAGTCAAAGTTCTCATTTGCACTTGAAGAAAGTGTTATTTCTTGTCACATTGTAAGTTGAAAGTCCAAAAAGTGCTATTTAGAGCTGACAAAACTGTTTTGACACTTTTGAATGAAAAACTGATTTATGTGCACAAAATGCACTAAAAAGTCAAAGTTCTCATTTGCAGTTGAAGAAAGTGTTATTTCTTGTCACATTGTAAGTTGAGAAGTCCAAACAGTGCTATTTAGAGCTGACAAAACTGTTTTGACACTTTTGAATGAAAAACTGATTTTTGTGCACGAAATGTACTAAAAAGTCAAAGTTCTCATTTGCAGTTGAAGAAAGTGTTATTCCTTGTCACATTATGAGTTGAGAAGTCCAAACAGTGCTATTTAGAGCTGAAAACACTATTTTGACACTTTTGAATGAAAAACTGATTTATGTGCACAAAATGCACTCAAAAGTCAAAGTTCTCATTTGCAGTTGAAGAGAGTGTTATTTCTTGTTACGTTGTAATTTGAGGAGTCCAAACAGTGCTATTTAGAGCTGAAAATGCTTTTTTGACACTTTTGAATGAAAAACTGATTTATGTGTACAAAAAGCATTAAAAAGTCAAAGTTCTCATTTGCAGTTGAAGAAAGTGTTGTTTCTTGTCACGTGGTAAGTTGAGAAGTCCAAACAGTGCTATTTAGAGTTGACGACTTTTTGACAGTTTTGAATGAAAAACTGATCTTTGTGCACAAAACGCATTAAAAAGTCAAAGTTCATGTTATTTCTTGTCATGTTGTAAGCTAAGAAGTCCAAACAGTGCTATTTAGAGCTGAAAATGCTTTTTTGACACTTTTGAACGAAAAACTGATTTATGTGCACAAAATGCACTAAAAAGTCAAAGTTCTCATTTGCAGTTGAAGAAAGTGATATTTCTTGTCACATTGTAAGTTGAGAAGTCCAAACAGTGCTATTTAGAGCTGAAATCGTTTTTTGACACTTTTGAATGAAAACTGATTTTTGTGCACAAAATTTACTAAAAACTCAAAGTTCTCATTTGCAGTTGAAGAAAGTGTTATTTCATGTCACATTGTAAGTTGAGAAGTCCAAAGAGTGCTAATTTAGAGCTGAAAACGCTTTTTTGACACTTTTGAATGAAAAACTGATTTATGTGCACAAAATGCACTAAAAAGTCAAAGTTCTCATTTGCAGTTGAAGAAAGTGTTATTTCTTGTCACATTGTAAGTTGAGAAGTCCAAACAGTGCTATTTAGAGCTGACAAAACTGTTTTGACACTTTTGAATGAAAAACTGATTTTTGTGCACAAAATGTACTAAAAAGTCAAAGTCCTCATTTGCAGTTGAAGAAAGTGTTATTTCTTGTCACATTATGAGTTGAGAAGTCCAAACGGTGCTATTTAGAGTTGACAACGACTTTTTGACAATTTTGAATGAAAAACTGATCTTTGTGCACGAAAATGCACTAAAAAGTCAAAGTTCATTTTATTTCTTGTCATGTTGTAAGCTAAGAAGTCCAAACAGTGCTATTTAGAGCTGAAAATGCTTTTTTGACAATTTTGAATGAAAAACTGATCTTTGTGCACGAAAATGCACTCAAAAGTCAAAGTTCATTTTATTTCTTGTCATGTTGTAAGCTAAGAAGTCCAAACAGTGCTATTTAGAGCTGAAAATGCTTTTTTGACACTTTTGAACGAAAAACTGATTTATGTGCACAAAATGCACTCAAAAGTCAAAGTTCTCATTTGCAGTTGAAGAAAGTGTTATTTCTTGTCACATTGTAAGTTGAGAAGTCCAAACTGTGCTATTTAGAGCTGAAAACACTTTTTTGACACTTTTGAATGAAAAACTGATTTATGTGCACAAAATGCACTAAAAAGTCAAAGTTCTCATTTGCAGTTGAAGAGAGTGTTATTTCTTGTTACGTTGTAATTTGAGAAGTCCAAACAGTGCTATTTATAGCTGAAAACACTTTTTTGACACTATTGAATGAAAAACTGATTTATGTGTACAAAAATCACTCAAAAGTCAAAGTTCTCATTTGTACTTGAAGAGAGTGTTATTTCTTGTTACGTTGTAATTTGAGAAGTCCAAACAGTGCTATTTAGAGCTAAAAACGCTATTTTGACACTTTTGAATGAAAAACTTATTTATGTGTACAAAATGCACTCAAAAGTCAAAGTTCTCATTCTTAATTGAAGAAAGTGTTATTTCTTGTCACATTATGAGTTGAGAAGACCAAACAGTGCTATTTAGAGCTGAAAACACTTTTTTGACACTTTTGAATGAAAACTGATTTTTGTGCACAAAATTTACTAAAAAGTCAAAGTTCTCATTTGCAGTTGAAGAAAGTGTTATTTCTTGTAACATTGTAAGTTGAATGTCCAAACAGTGCTATTTAGAGCTGACAAAACTGTTTTGACACTTTTGAATGAAAAACTGATTTATGTGCACAAAATGCACTAAAAAGTCAAAGTTCTCATTTGCACTTGAAGAAAGTGTTATTTCTTGTCACATTGTAAGTTGAAAGTCCAAAAAGTGCTATTTAGAGCTGACAAAACTGTTTTGACACTTTTGAATGAAAAACTGATTTATGTGCACAAAATGCACTAAAAAGTCAAAGTTCTCATTTGCAGTTGAAGAAAGTGTTATTTCTTGTCACATTGTAAGTTGAGAAGTCCAAACAGTGCTATTTAGAGCTGACAAAACTGTTTTGACACTTTTGAATGAAAAACTGATTTTTGTGCACGAAATGTACTAAAAAGTCAAAGTTCTCATTTGCAGTTGAAGAAAGTGTTATTCCTTGTCACATTATGAGTTGAGAAGTCCAAACAGTGCTATTTAGAGCTGAAAACACTATTTTGACACTTTTGAATGAAAAACTGATTTATGTGCACAAAATGCACTCAAAAGTCAAAGTTCTCATTTGCAGTTGAAGAGAGTGTTATTTCTTGTTACGTTGTAATTTGAGGAGTCCAAACAGTGCTATTTAGAGCTGAAAATGCTTTTTTGACACTTTTGAATGAAAAACTGATTTATGTGTACAAAAAGCATTAAAAAGTCAAAGTTCTCATTTGCAGTTGAAGAAAGTGTTGTTTCTTGTCACGTGGTAAGTTGAGAAGTCCAAACAGTGCTATTTAGAGTTGACGACTTTTTGACAGTTTTGAATGAAAAACTGATCTTTGTGCACAAAACGCATTAAAAAGTCAAAGTTCATGTTATTTCTTGTCATGTTGTAAGCTAAGAAGTCCAAACAGTGCTATTTAGAGCTGAAAATGCTTTTTTGACACTTTTGAACGAAAAACTGATTTATGTGCACAAAATGCACTAAAAAGTCAAAGTTCTCATTTGCAGTTGAAGAAAGTGATATTTCTTGTCACATTGTAAGTTGAGAAGTCCAAACAGTGCTATTTAGAGCTGAAATCGTTTTTTGACACTTTTGAATGAAAACTGATTTTTGTGCACAAAATTTACTAAAAACTCAAAGTTCTCATTTGCAGTTGAAGAAAGTGTTATTTCATGTCACATTGTAAGTTGAGAAGTCCAAAGAGTGCTAATTTAGAGCTGAAAACGCTTTTTTGACACTTTTGAATGAAAAACTGATTTATGTGCACAAAATGCACTAAAAAGTCAAAGTTCTCATTTGCAGTTGAAGAAAGTGTTATTTCTTGTCACATTGTAAGTTGAGAAGTCCAAACAGTGCTATTTAGAGCTGACAAAACTGTTTTGACACTTTTGAATGAAAAACTGATTTTTGTGCACAAAATGTACTAAAAAGTCAAAGTCCTCATTTGCAGTTGAAGAAAGTGTTATTTCTTGTCACATTATGAGTTGAGAAGTCCAAACGGTGCTATTTAGAGTTGACAACGACTTTTTGACAATTTTGAATGAAAAACTGATCTTTGTGCACGAAAATGCACTAAAAAGTCAAAGTTCATTTTATTTCTTGTCATGTTGTAAGCTAAGAAGTCCAAACAGTGCTATTTAGAGCTGAAAATGCTTTTTTGACAATTTTGAATGAAAAACTGATCTTTGTGCACGAAAATGCACTCAAAAGTCAAAGTTCATTTTATTTCTTGTCATGTTGTAAGCTAAGAAGTCCAAACAGTGCTATTTAGAGCTGAAAATGCTTTTTTGACACTTTTGAACGAAAAACTGATTTATGTGCACAAAATGCACTCAAAAGTCAAAGTTCTCATTTGCAGTTGAAGAAAGTGTTATTTCTTGTCACATTGTAAGTTGAGAAGTCCAAACTGTGCTATTTAGAGCTGAAAACACTTTTTTGACACTTTTGAATGAAAAACTGATTTATGTGCACAAAATGCACTAAAAAGTCAAAGTTCTCATTTGCAGTTGAAGAGAGTGTTATTTCTTGTTACGTTGTAATTTGAGAAGTCCAAACAGTGCTATTTATAGCTGAAAACACCTTTTTGACACTATTGAATGAAAAACTGATTTATGTGTACAAAAATCACTCAAAAGTCAAAGTTCTCATTTGTACTTGAAGAGAGTGTTATTTCTTGTTACGTTGTAATTTGAGAAGTCCAAACAGTGCTATTTAGAGCTAAAAACGCTATTTTGACACTTTTGAATGAAAAACTTATTTATGTGTACAAAATGCACTCAAAAGTCAAAGTTCTCATTCTTAATTGAAGAAAGTGTTATTTCTTGTCACATTATGAGTTGAGAAGACCAAACAGTGCTATTTAGAAATGAAAACACTTTTTTGACACTTTTGAATGAAAACTGATTTTTGTGCACAAAATTTACTAAAAAGTCAAAGTTCTCATTTGCAGTTGAAGAAAGTGTTATTTCTTGTAACATTGTAAGTTGAATGTCCAAACAGTGCTATTTAGAGCTGACAAAACTGTTTTGACACTTTTGAATGAAAAACTGATTTATGTGCACAAAATGCACTAAAAAGTCAAAGTTCTCATTTGCAGTTGAAGAAAGTGTTATTTCTTGTCACATTGTAAGTTGAGAAGTCCAAACAGTGCTATTTAGAGCAGAATACGTTTTTTTGACACTTTTGAATGAAAACTGATTTTTGTGCACAAAATGCATTAAAAAGTCAAAGTTCAAGTTATTTCTTGTCATGTTGTAAGCTAAGAAGTCCAAACAGTGCTATTTAGAGCTGAAAATGCTTTTTTGACACTTTTGAACGAAAAACTGATTTATGTGCACAAAATGCACTAAAAAGTCAAAGTTCTCATTTGCAGTTGAAGAAAGTGATATTTCTTGTCACATTGTAAGTTGAGAAGTCCAAAGAGTGCTAATTTAGAGCTGAAAAAGCTTTTTTGACACTTTTGAATGAAAAACTGATTTATGTGCACAAAATGCACTAAAAAGTCAAAGTTCTCATTTGCAGTTGAAGAAAGTGTTATTTCTTGTCACATTGTAAGTTGAGAAGTCCAAACAGTGCTATTTAGAGCTGACAAAACTGTTTTGACACTTTTGAATGAAAAACTGATTTTTGTGCACAAAATGTACTAAAAAGTCAAAGTCCTCATTTGCAGTTGAAGAAAGTGTTATTTCTTGTCACATTATGAGTTGAGAAGTCCAAACGGTGCTATTTAGAGTTGACAACGACTTTTTGACAATTTTGAATGAAAAACTGATCTTTGTGCACGAAAAGCACTAAAAAGTCAAAGTTCATTTTATTTCTTGTCATGTTGTAAGCTAAGAAGTCCAAACAGTGCTATTTAGAGCTGAAAATGCTTTTTTGACAATTTTGAATGAAAAACTGATCTTTGTGCACGAAAATGCACTCAAAAGTCAAAGTTCATTTTATTTCTTGTCATGTTGTAAGCTAAGAAGTCCAAACAGTGCTATTTAGAGCTGAAAATGCTTTTTTGACACTTTTGAACGAAAAACTGATTTATGTGCACAAAATGCACTAAAAAGTCAAAGTTCTCATTTGCAGTTGAAGAAAGTGTTATTTCTTGTCACATTGTAAGTTGAGAAGTCCAAACTGTGCTATTTAGAGCTGAAAACACTTTTTTGACACTTTTGAATGAAAAACTAATTTATGTGCACAAAATGCACTAAAAAGTCAAAGTTCTCATTTGCAGTTGAAGAGAGTGTTTTTTCTTGTTACGTTGTAATTTGAGAAGTCCAAACAGTGCTATTTATAGCTGAAAACATTTTTTTGACACTATTGAATGAAAAACTGATTTATGTGTACAAAATGCACTCAAAAGTCAAAGTTCTCATTTGCACTTGAAGAGAGTGTTATTTCTTGTTACGTTGTAATTTGAGAAGTCCAAACAGTGCTATTTAGAGCTAAAAACGCTATTTTGACACTTTTGAATGAAAAACTTATTTATGTGTACAAAATGCACTCAAAGTCAAAGTTCTCATTCTCACTTGAAGAAAGTGTTATTTCTTGTCACATTATGAGTTGAGAAGACCAAACAGTGCTATTTAGAGCTGAAAACACTTTTTTGACACTTTTGAATGAAAACTGATTTTTGTGCACAAAATTTACTAAAAAGTCAAAGTTCTCATTTGCAGTTGAAGAAAGTGTTATTTCTTGTAACATTGTAAGTTGAATGTCCAAAGAGTGCTATTTAGAGCTGACAAAACTGTTTTGACACTTTTGAATGAAAAACTGATTTATGTGCACAAATCGCACTAAAAAGTCAAAGTTCTGATTTGCAGTTGAAGAAAGTGATATTTCTTGTCACATTGTAAGTTGAGAAGTCCAAACAGTGCTATTTAGAGCTGAAATAGTTTTTTGACACTTTTGAATGAAAACTGATTTTTGTGCACAAAATTTACTAAAAAGTCAAAGTTCTCATTTGCAGATGAAGAAAGTGTTATTTCATGTCACATTGTAAGTTGAGAAGTCCAAAGAGTGCTAATTTAGAGCTGAAAACGCTTTTTTGACACTTTTGAATGAAAAACTGATTTATGTGCACAAAATGCACTCAAAAGTCAAAGTTCTCATTTGCACTTGAAGAAAGTGTTATTTCTTGTCATGTGGTAAGTTGAGAAGTCCAAACAGTGCTATTTAGAGCAGAATACGTTTTTTTGACACTTTTGAAAGAAAACTGATCTTTGTGCACAAAACGCCTTAAAAAGTCAAAGTTCATGTTATTTCTTGTCATGTTGTAAGCTAAGAAGTCCAAACAGTGCTATTTAGAGCTGAAAATGCTTTTTTGACAATTTTGAATGAAAAACTGATCTTTGTGCACGAACAGCACTAAAAAGTAAAGGTTCATTTTATTTCTTGTCATGTTGTAAGCTAACAAGTCCAAACAGTGCTATTCAGAGCTGAAAATTCTTTTTTGACACTTTTGAACGAAAAACTGATTTATGTGCACAAAATGCACTAAAAAGTCAAAGTTCTCATTTGCAGTTGAAGAAAGTGTTATTTCTTGTCACATTGTAAGTTGAGAAGTCCAAACTGTGCTATTTAGAGCTGAAAACACTTTTTTGACACTTTTGAATGAAAAACTGATTCATGTGCACAAAATGCACTAAAAAGTCAAAGTTCTCATTTGCAGTTGAAGAGAGTGTTATTTCTTGTTACGTTGTAATTTGAGAAGTCCAAACAGTGCTATTTATAGCTGAAAACACCTTTTTGACACTATTGAATGAAAAACTGATTTATGTGTACAAAATGCACTCAAAAGTCAAAGTTCTCATTTGCACTTGAAGAGAGTGTTATTTCTTGTTACGTTGTAATTTGAGAAGTCCAAACAGTGCTATTTAGAGCTAAAAACGCTATTTTGACACTTTTGAATGAAAAACTTATTTATGTGTACAAAATGCACTCAAAAGTCAAAGTTCTCATTTGCACTTGAAGAAAGTGTTATTTCTTGTCACATTATGAGTTGAGAAGACCAAACAGTGCTATTTAGAGCTGAAAAAACTTTTTTGACACTTTTGAATGAAAACTGATTTTTGTGCACAAAATTTACTAAAAAGTCAAAGTTCTCATTTGCAGTTGAAGAAAGTGTTATTTCTTGTAACATTGTAAGTTGAATGTCCAAAGTGTGCTATTTAGAGCTGACAAAACTGTTTTGACACTTTTGAATGAAAAACTGATTTATGTGCACAAAATGCACTAAAAAGTCAAAGTTCTCATTTGCAGTTGAAGAAAGTGTTATTTCTTGTCACATTGTAAGTTGAGAAGTCCAAACAGTGCTATTTAGAGCAGAATACGTTTTTTTGACACTTTTGAATGAAAACTGATTTTTGTGCACAAAATGCATTAAAAAGTCAAAGTTCAAGTTATTTCTTGTCATGTTGTAAGCTAAGAAGTCCAAACAGTGCTATTTAGAGCTGAAATTTTTTTTTTGACACTTTTGAACGAAAAACTGATTTATGTGCACAAAATGCAGTAAAAAGTCAAAGTTCTCATTTGCAGTTGAAGAAAGTGATATTTCTTGTCACATTGTAAGTTGAGAAGTCCAAACAGTGCTATTTAGAGCTGAAATCGTTTTTTGACACTTTTGAATGAAAACTGATTTTTGTGCACAAAATTTACTAAAAAGTCAAAGTTCTCATTTGCAGATGAAGAAAGTGTTATTTCATGTCACATTGTAAGTTGAGAAGTCCAGAGAGTGCTAATTTAGAGCTGAAAACGCTTTTTTGACACTTTTGAATGAAAAACTGATTTATGTGCACAAAATGCACTAAAAAGTCAAAGTTCTCATTTGCACTTGAAGAAAGTGTTATTTCTTGTCATGTGGTGAGTTGAGAAGTCCAAACAGTGCTATTTAGAGCAGAATACGTTTTTTTGACACTTTTGAAAGAAAACTGATCTTTGTGCACAAAACTCATTAAAAAGTCAAAGTTCATGTTATTTCTTGTAATGTTGTAAGCTAAGAAGTCCAAACAGTGCTATTTAGAGCTGAAAATGCTTTTTTGACACTTTTGAACGAAAACTGATTTTTGTGCACAAAATTTACTAAAAAGTCAAAGTTCTCATTTGCAGTTGAAGAAAGTGATATTTCTTGTCACATTGTAAGTTGAGAAGTCCATACTGTGCTATTTAGAGCTGAAATCGTTTTTTGACACTTTTGAATGAAAAACTGATTTATGTGTACAAAATGCATTAAAAAGTCAAAGTTCTCATTTGCAGTTGAAGAAAGTGTTGTTTCTTGTCACGTGGTAAGTTGAGAAGTCCAAACAGTGCTATTTAGAGTTGACAACGACTTTTTGACACTTTTGAATGAAAAACTGATTTATGTGCACAAAATGCACTAAAAAGTCAAAGTTCTCATTTGCAGTTGAAGAGAGTGTTATTTCTTGTTACGTTGTAATTTGAGAAGTCCAAACAGTGCTATTTAGAGTTTACAACGACTTTTTGACAGTTTTGAATGAAAAACTGATCTTTGTGCACGAAAAGCACTAAAAAGTCAAAGTTCATTTTATTTCTTGTCATGTTGTGAGCTAAGAAGTCCAAACAGTGCTATTTAGAGCTGAAAATGCTTTTTTGACACTTTTGAATGAAAAACTGAAATTTTTGTGCACAAAAAGCACTAAAAAGTCAAAGTTCGTGTTATTTCTTGTCATGTTGAAAGCTAAGAAGTCCAAACAGTGCTATTTAGAGCAGAATACGTTTTTTTGACACTTTTGAATAAAAACTAATTTTTGTGCACAAAATGCATTAAAAAGTCAAAGTTCTCATTTGCAGTTGAAGAAAGTGTTATTTCTTGTCACATTGTAAGTTGAGAAGTCCAAACTGTGCTATTTAGAGCTGAAAACACTTTTTTGACACTTTTGAATGAAAAACTGATTTATGTGCACAAAATGCACTAAAAAGTCAAAGTTCTCATTTGCAGTTGAAGAGAGTGTTATTTCTTGTTACGTTGTAATTTGAGAAGTCCAAACAGTGCTATTTAGAGCTGAAAACACTTTTTTGACACTTTTGAATGAAAAACTGATTTATGTGTACAAAATGCACTCAGAAGTCAAAGTTCTCATTTGCACTTGAAGAGAGTGTTATTTCTTGTTACGTTGTAATTTGAGAAGTCCAAACAGTGCTATTTAGAGCTGAAAACGCTATTTTGACACTTTTGAATGAAAAACTTATTTATGTGCACAAAATTTACTAAAAAGTCAAAGTTCTCATTTGCAGTTGAAAAAAGTGTTATTTCTTGTCATGTGGTAAGTTGAGAAGTCCAAACAGTGCTATTTAGAGCAGAATACGTTTTTTTGACACTTTTGAAAGAAAACTGATTTTTGTGCACAAAATGCATTAAAAAGTCAAAGTTCTCATTTGCACTTGAAGAAAGTGTTATTTCTTGTCACATTGTAAGTTGAAAGTCCAAAGAGTGCTATTTAGAGCTGACAAAACTGTTTTGACACTTTTGAATGAAAAACTGATTTATGTGCACAAAATGCACTAAAAAGTCAAAGTTCTCATTTGCAGTTGAAGAAAGTGTTATTTCTTGTCACATTGTAAGTTGAGAAGTCCAAACAGTGCTATTTAGAGCAGAATACGTTTTTTTGACACTTTTGAATGAAAACTGATTTTTGTGCACAAAATGCATTAAAAAGTCAAAGTTCAAGTTATTTCTTGTCATGTTGTAAGCTAAGAAGTCCAAACAGTGCTATTTAGAGCTGAAAATGCTTTTTTGACACTTTTGAACGAAAAACTGATTTATGTGCACAAAATGCACTAAAAAGTCAAAGTTCTCATTTACAGTTGAAGAAAGTGATATTTCTTGTCACATTGTAAGTTGAGAAGTCCAAACAGTGCTATTTAGAGCTCAAATCGTTTTTTGACACTTTTGAATGAAAACTGATTTTTGTGCACAAAATGTACTAAAAAGTCAAAGTTCTCATTTGCAGTTGAAAAAAGTGTTATTTCTTGTCATGTGGTAAGTTGAGAAGTCCAAACAGTGCTATTTAGAGCAGAATACGTTTTTTTGACACTTTTGAAAGAAAACTGATTTTTGTGAACAAAATGCATTAAAAAGTCAAAGTTCTCATTTGCAGTTGAAGAAAGTGCTGTTTCTTGTCACGTGGTAAGTTGAGAAGTCCAAACAGTGCTATTTAGAGCTGAAATCGTTTTTTGACACTTTTGAATGAAAAACTGATTTATGTGCACAGAAATGCACTAAAAAGTCAAAGTTCTCATTTGCAGTTGAAGAAAGTGTTATTTCTTGTCACATTGTAAGTTGAGAAGTCCAAACAGTGCTATTTAGAGCAGAATACGTTTTTTTGACACTTTTGAATGAAAACTGATTTTTGTGCACAAAATGCATTAAAAAGTCAAAGTTCAAGTTATTTCTTGTCATGTTGTAAGCTAAGAAGTCCAAACAGTGCTATTTAGAGCTGACAAAACTGTTTTGACACTTTTGAATGAAAAACTGAAATTTTTGTGCACAAAAAGCACTAAAAAGTCAAAGTTCGTGTTATTTCTTGTCATGTTGAAAGCTAAGAAGTCCAAACAGTGCTATTTAGAGCAGAATACGTTTTTTTGACACTTTTGAATAAAAACTAATTTTTGTGCACAAAATGCATTAAAAAGTCAAAGTTCTCATTTGCAGTTGAAGAAAGTGTTATTTCTTGTCACATTGTAAGTTGAGAAGTCCAAACTGTGCTATTTAGAGCTGAAAACACTTTTTTGACACTTTTGAATGAAAAACTGATTTTTGTGCACAAAATGCACTAAAAACTCAAAGTTCTCATTTGCAGTTGAAGAGAGTGTTATTTCTTGTTACGTTGTAATTTGAGAAGTCCAAACAGTGCTATTTAGAGCTGAAAACACTTTTTTGACACTTTTGAATGAAAAACTGATTTATGTGTACAAAATGCACTCAGAAGTCAAAGTTCTCATTTGCACTTGAAGAGAGTGTTATTTCTTGTTACGTTTTAATTTGAGAAGTCCAAACAGTGCTATTTAGAGCTGAAAACGCTATTTTGACACTTTTGAATGAAAAACTTATTTATGTGCACAAAATTTACTAAAAAGTCAAAGTTCTCATTTGCAGTTGAAAAAAGTGTTATTTCTTGTCATGTGGTAAGTTGAGAAGTCCAAACAGTGCTATTTAGAGCAGAATACGTTTTTTTGACACTTTTGAAAGAAAACTGATTTTTGTGCACAAAATGCATTAAAAAGTCAAAGTTCTCATTTGCACTTGAAGAAAGTGTTATTTCTTGTCACATTGTAAGTTGAAAGTCCAAAGAGTGCTATTTAGAGCTGACAAAACTGTTTTGACACTTTTGAATGAAAAACTGATTTATGTGCACAAAATGCACTAAAAAGTCAAAGTTCTCATTTGCAGTTGAAGAAAGGTTTATTTCTTGTCACATTGTAAGTTGAGAAGTCCAAACAGTGCTATTTAGAGCAGAATACGTTTTTTTGACACTTTTGAATGAAAACTGATTTTTGTGCACAAAATGCATTAAAAAGTCAAAGTTCAAGTTATTTCTTGTCATGTTGTAAGCTAAGAAGTCCAAACAGTGCTATTTAGAGCTGAAAATGCTTTTTTGACACTTTTGAACGAAAAACTGATTTATGTGCACAAAATGCACTAAAAAGTCAAAGTTCTCATTTACAGTTGAAGAAAGTGATATTTCTTGTCACATTGTAAGTTGAGAAGTCCAAACAGTGCTATTTAGAGCTCAAATCGTTTTTTGACACTTTTGAATGAAAACTGATTTTTGTGCACAAAATGTACTAAAAAGTCAAAGTTCTCATTTGCAGTTGAAAAAAGTGTTATTTCTTGTCATGTGGTAAGTTGAGAAGTCCAAACAGTGCTATTTAGAGCAGAATACGTTTTTTTGACACTTTTGAAAGAAAACTGATTTTTGTGAACAAAATGCATTAAAAAGTCAAAGTTCTCATTTGCAGTTGAAGAAAGTGCTGTTTCTTGTCACGTGGTAAGTTGAGAAGTCCAAACAGTGCTATTTAGAGCTGAAATCGTTTTTTGACACTTTTGAATGAAAAACTGATTTATGTGCACAAAATGCACTAAAAAGTCAAAGTTCTCATTTGCAGTTGAAGAAAGTGTTATTTCTTGTCACATTGTAAGTTGAGAAGTCCAAACAGTGCTATTTAGAGCAGAATACGTTTTTTTGACACTTTTGAATGAAAACTGATTTTTGTGCACAAAATGCATTAAAAAGTCAAAGTTCAAGTTATTTCTTGTCATGTTGTAAGCTAAGAAGTCCAAACAGTGCTATTTAGAGCTGACAAAACTGTTTTGACACTTTTGAATGAAAACTGATTTCTGTGCACAAAATGCACTCAAAAGTCAAAGTTCTCATTTGCAGTTCAAGAAAGTGATATTTCTTGTCACGTGGTAAGTTGAGAAGTCCAAACAGTGCTATTTAGAGCAGAATACGTTTTTTTGACACTTTTGAATGAAAACTGATTTTTGTGCACAAAATGCATTAAAAAGTCAAAGTTCTCATTTACAGTTGAAGAAAGTGCTGTTTCTTGTCACGTGGTAAGTTGAGAAGTCCAAACAGTGCTATTTAGAGCTGACAACGACTTCTTGACAGTTTTGAATGAAAAACTGATCTTTGTGCACAAAACGCATTAAAAAGTCAAAGTTCATGTTATTTCTTGTCATGTTGTAAGCTAAGAAGTCCAAACAGTGCTATTTAGAGCTGAAAACACTATTTTGACACTTTTGAATGAAAAACTGATTTATGTGCACAAAATGCACTCAAAAGTCAAAGTTCTCATTTGCAGTTGAAGAGAGTGTTATTTCTTGTTACGTTGTAATTTGAGAAGTCCAAACAGTGCTATTTAGAGCTGAAAATGCTTTTTTGACACTTTTGAATGAAAAACTGATTTATGTGTACAAAATGCATTAAAAAGTCAAAGTTCTCATTTGCAGTTGAAGAAAGTGTTGTTTCTTGTCACGTGGTAAGTTGAGAAGTCCAAACAGTGCTATTTAGAGTTTACAACGACTTTTTGACAGTTTTGAATGAAAACTGATCTTTGTGCACGAAAAGCACTAAAAAGTCAAAGTTCATTTTATTTCTTGTCATGTTGTAAGCTAAGAAGTCCAAACAGTGTTATTTAGAGCTGAAAATGCTTTTTTGACACTTTTGAATGAAAAACTGAAATTTTTGTGCACAAAAAGCACTAAAAAGTCAAAGTTTGTGTTATTTCTTGTCATGTTGAAAGCTAAGAAGTCCAAACAGTGCTATTTAGAGCAGAATACATTTTTTTGACACTTTTGAATGAAAACTGATTTTTGTGCACAAAATGCATTAAAAAGTCAAAGTTCTCATTTGCGGTTGAAGAAAGTGATATTTCTTGTCACATTGTAAGTTGAGAAGTCCAAACTGTGCTATTTAGAGCTGAAATCGTTTTTTGACACTTTTGAATGAAAACTGATTTTTGTGCACAAAATTTACTAAAAAGTCAAAGTTCTCATTTGCACTTAAAGAAAGTGTTATTTCTTGTCACATTGTAAGTTGAGAAGTCCAAACAGTGCTATTTAGAGCTGACAAAACTGTTTTGACACTTTTGAATGAAAAACTGATTTTTGTGCACAAAATGTACTAAAAAGTCAATGTTCTCATTTGCACTTGAAGAAAGTGTTATTTCTTGTCACATTATGAGTTGAGAAGTCCAAACAGTGCTATTTAGAGCTGAAAACACTTTTTTGACACTTTTGAATGAAAAACTGATTTATGTGCACAAAATGCACTCAAAAGTCAAAGTTCTCATTTGCAGTGGAAGAAAGTGTTATTTCTTGTCACATTGTAAGTTGAGAAGTCCAAACAGTGCTATTTAGAGCTAAAAACGCTTTTTTTGACACTTTTGAATGAAAAACTGATTTTTGTGCACAAAATGTACGAAAAAGTCAAAGTTCTCATTTGCAGTTGAAGAAAGTGTTATTTCTTGTCACATTATGTGTTGAGAAGTCCAAACAGTGCTATTTAGAGCTGAAATTGTTTTTTGACACTTTTGAATGAAAACTGATTTTTGTGCACAAAATTCACTAAAAAGTCAATGTTCTCATTTGCAGTTGAAGAAAGTGTTATTTCTTGTCACATTGTAATTTGAGAAGTCCAAACAGTGCTATTTAGAGCTGAAAACGCTTTTTTGACACTTTTGAATGAAAAACTGATTTATTTGTACAAAATGCACTCAAAAGTCAAAGTTTTCATTTGCACTTGAAGAAAGTGTTATTTCTTGTCACGTGGTAAGTTGAGAAGTCCAAACATTGCTATTTAGAGCAGAATACGTTTTTTTGACACTTTTGAATAAAAACTGATCTTTGTGAACAAAACGCATTAAAAAGTCAAAGTTCATGTTATTTCTTGTCATATTGTCAGCTAAGAAGTCCAAACAGTGCTATTTAGAGCTGAAAATGCTTTTTTGACACTTTTGAACGAAAACTGATTTTTGTGCACAAAATTTACGAAAAAGTCAAAGTTCTCATTTGCAGTTGAAGAAAGTGATATTTCTTGTCACATTGTAAGTTGAGAAGTCCAAACTGTGCTATTTAGAGCTGAAATCGTTTTTTGACACTTTTGAATGAAAACTGATTTTTGTGCACAAAATTTACTAAAAAGTCAAAGTTCTCATTTGCAGTTGAAGAAAGTGTTATTTCTTGTCACATTATGAGTTGAGAAGTCCAAACAGTGCTATTTAGAGCTGAAAACACTTTTTTGACACTTTTGAATGAAAAACTGATTTATGTGCACAAAATGCACTCAAAAGTCAAAGTTCTCATTTGCAGTGGAAGAAAGTGTTATTTCTTGTCACATTGTAAGTTGAGAAGTCCAAACAGTGCTATTTAGAGCTAAAAACGCTTTTTTTGACACTTTTGAATGAAAAACTGATTTTTGTGCACAAAATGTACGAAAAAGTCAAAGTTCTCATTTGCAGTTGAAGAAAGTGTTATTTCTTGTCACATTATGAGTTGAGAAGTCCAAACAGTGCTATTTAGAGCTGAAATTGTTTTTTGACACTTTTGAATGAAAACTGATTTTTGTGCACAAAATTTACTAAAAAGTCAATGTTCTCATTTGCAGTTGAAGAAAGTGTTATTTCTTGTCACATTGTAATTTGAGAAGTCCAAACAGTGCTATTTAGAGCTTAAAACGCTTTTTTGACACTTTTGAATGAAAAACTGATTTATTTGTACAAAATGCACTCAAAAGTCAAAGTTCTCATTTGCACTTGAAGAAAGTGTTATTTCTTGTCACGGGGTAAGTTGAGAAGTCCAAACATTGCTATTTAGAGCAGAATACGTTTTTTTGACACTTTTGAATGAAAACTGATTTTTGTGCACAAAATGCATTAAAAAGTCAAAGTTCTCGTTTGCAGTTGAAGAAAGTGTTGTTTCTTGTCATGTGGTAAGTTGAGAAGTCCAAACAGTCATTTTGTCACTCAAAAGAGCTAAAAGTAGGAAAAGCATTTTGGCTCAAATTTTAACTGTTTTGACAGTGTATCTTGAAACATGACCAAAAAAACAACACTTTTTGAACTACAAATGAGATCTTTGCCTTTTGAGAGTGTTTTGTGATCAGAAATCATTTTGTCACTCAAAAGTGCTAAAAGTTTCAAAAAAGCATTTTGGCTCAAAATCTGACTGTTTTGACTCCTAAACTTGAAATATAACCAAAAAAACAACTCTTTTCTTTTAAGTACAATAAGATCTTTGCCTTTTGAGTGCGTTTTGTGCCAAAAAAAAAATCTTGTCACTCAAATGTGTGAAAAAAGCATATTGCTCAAATTCTAACAGTTTTGACTGTTCAACTTAAACTCTTACCAAAAAGCAACACTTTTTTAAACTACAAATAGGAACTTTGCTTTTTGAGTGAGTTTTGTGCTAAAAAATAATTTTGTCACTCAAAAGTGCTAAAAGTAGGAAAAGCATTTTGGCTCAAATTTTAACTGTTTTGACTGTGTATCTTGAAACATGACCAAAAAAACAACACTTTTTGAACTACAAATGAGATCTTTGCCTTTTGAGAGTGTTTTGTGATCAAAAATCATTTTGTCACTCAAAAGTGCTAAAAGTTTCAAAAAAGCATTTTGGCTCAAAATCTGACTGTTTTGACTCCTAAACTTGAAATGTAACCAAAAAACAACTCTTTTCTTTTAAGTACAATAAGATCTTTGCCTTTTCAGTGCGTTTTGTGCCAAAAAAAAATCATTTTGTCACTCAAAGGTGTGAAAAAAGCATATTGCTCAAATTCTAACAGTTTTGACTGTTCAACTTGAACTCTGACCAAAAAGCAACACTTTTTTAAACTACAAATAGGAACTTTGCTTTTTGAGTGCGTTTTGTGCTAAAAAATAATTTTGTCACTCAAAAGTGCTAAAAGTAGGAAAAGCATTTTGGCTCAAATTTTAACTGTTTTGACTGTGTATCTTGAAACATGACCAAAAAAACAACACTTTTTGAACTACAAATGAGATCTTTGCCTTTTGAGAGTGTTTTGTGATCAAAAATCATTTTGTCACTCAAAAGTGCTAAAAGTTTCAAAAAAGCATTGTGGCTCAAATTCTGACTGTTTTGACATTTCCACTTTAAATGTGACCAAAAAGCAACACTTTTTTGAATTACAAATGAGAAATCTGCTTTTTGAGTGCGTTTTGTGCTCAAAAAACATTTTGTCACTCTAAAGGGCCAAAAGTGTCATAAAAACATTTTGGCATTTTGGCTGTTTTGACATTTCAACTTGAAACATGACCAAAAAACAAAACTTTTTTTTTTTTTTCTTTTTAACTTGTCCTGTCCAACAGCTGGGCAGACAGACGAGAGCTGAGGGCCTCTTGTGTTGGACATATTTTGCTTTAACAAGAGGGGTTATTAATCTTCTGACAAACCAAAGGTATGTCTGAATAAACCCCTTTTGTAATTGAGGCCAAACTTTATTAATTTCAATCATGTCTGAAAATCTTTGGTGTTGGACCGGACGGAAAAGGAAAGAGGGGAAGAAGAGAGAGGGACACTAGAGAGAGGGGGGGGGTAGGGGGTGATAATAGGAGGGGAAGGGGGATAAGACCATGAAGCAGCATACAGCAACAAGTTTACTGGTTGTTAATCATTATGGTAAGGTTCAAATGCAGTACAAAAAGGGCGGGGCCCGTCCACACACACACTCAAATGTTATAAACACACCTGCTAGCTGCAAAAATGTCCACCTGTCGACATGTACACAAAACAGATAGTGTTCACACACGCATACTTATGCCTTAAAACCAACTAGTGTGAAATATTTCAGTCATTCAGTCATGCAAGCTATTAGTGCAAAGGTGAGCTAACACCAGTGCTCAGGTGAGGTTTTATGTTCTTCTAAAATGGATGGTGGGACGTGAAAAGAAGGAGGGAGAGTGCCCAGCCATCCCCACCCCAAGACCCCCACCGCACCAGCAGTGGCAGCCGGAATCCCCCCAACGCCACACGGGAACCGGCAGGGAACAACCGCCGCCCGGGCGACCAAGCCCGCCACCCAGGCCAGGGCCAGCAGGGCCGCCGCAAGGCCCCCAGAGCCAGAGGCCAGGGAAGCACGGAGGGAAAGAGAGCGCCGCCCCAGCCCAACCAGGAGAGCAGCCCCCCCGCCGCGCCGGGAGAACCCAACGCAGAGCCCCACCGGAGAAGGACGCCCACAGCCCCAAACGAGCACCCCACCACCACCCAGGAGTTCCGGGCATCCCCCCGCCCCAACCCCAGGTACGAGCTAGGACCCCCCAAGGGAGACCCGCTCCGCACTCCAGGCAGCCATCCGCCCGGCCCACGGTTGGTCCAGGGAGGAGCGAGGCAGGGGGCCCTCCGCCCCCGCCCAGGAGGGGGGAACCCCGGGGAAAAAAAGAGGGCCCACAAGGGGTGTTATAAATATGGCCCGACCAGGCTCGGCCACAGTTGGAAATTTGGCGGGGCCCAGCACTCAGGAGCAAGGACCAGAACCCACCCCCCAGGGACCAGACACCCCCGGCTAAGATGTAATGTGAACTCCCCCACCGCGCGAAGAGAGCACCGCCGGGCCCAGGAAGCCGGCACCCCGGGGACACGGCCGCCGTTGCAAAGGGGCCCGCACCCCCCACCAGGGAAGAGGCAGGGGACAGATGGACCCAGGTCCCACCTTCCTTGCAAAATGTGTGTGCGTGTATGTGTGTTTGAGATGGTGTGTGTGTGCATGTGTGTGTGTTTATGTTGGGATGTATATATTGAGGGGGGAGGGGTGTGTGTACTAAGGGGGGTGCAGTTAAAATTGGCGGGTAGGGCACTAAGGGGACATCTCCTGATTACTCACAGTGACGTCCCCTCACCCTCCCCACCAAGGGGCCGTAAATGTCTAAGGTGCGGTTAAAATTGGCGGGTAGGGTGCTAGGAGGACATCCGCTGCTTGCTGGCAGTGATGTCCAAGCACCCCCCCTACCAAGGGCCCTACATGTCTAAGGTGCAAATAAAACCGAAAGAGGGGGGGCCCACTCCATACGGCAACCATAGAAGGGGGGCCACTGCCTAGTAAACCCCCCCCAAGGCTCATCGCAGGCTAAGCCCCCCACCCCCTCACCCTATTATGAGGTTATATGAGGAAGGGGGTAAGTTGGGGACAGCTGATAGACTGTCCCCCGGTGGTCAAACAGCTGTCCCCCGCCCCCCCCCCCAGCAAGGGGGCCAGGCCCACCCAGCCCAGGGGCCCCACCCCCGGAGGCGCCGACACCCCAGGCCCAGCACCACCCCCCCCACACAGAGAGAGAGGAGCCAGAAAGCGCCGGCCCCCCCCGGAGCAAGCCCAGGCCCCCACCCCCAAACGCCGGCCCTAGAAGAGCTCTGGTCAGGCTCGACGGGACCGAGGCAGCCAACCGGCCGGGGAAACCGCCGATGGCCTCAGCGGAGACCCCGACCCGTCAACCCCCCCCTGCCCCGTACCAATAGTGGACCCCCCCCCTCCCCCAGAATGCCCCCCCACAGGTCAGGGCCGACAAGACCCCCCCCCCCCCCCCCCAGACCCCGCAGCTTAAGCGGAGGACACCCAGAGCGACCGGGGGCCCCAAGAGGGTTGTCCCGTCCCGCCCCAGAGCCAGGGAAGGGCCGATTCCAGCCCCACCCCCCCACCATGCACCCCCACACCCAAGCCCAAAGGACCACGCAGCGCCCCAGCCCGCCCCACCCAGGCGCCGGACCCGATCCCCCGACCAACGGAGCCCCCAACAACCCCCGCCAGGCACCGGAGGCCCCGACCCCCACCCCAGTCCACGGCAGAAGGGCAAGGAGCAGCGACGACCAGGCCCCCCCCACCCCCTAAGTCACGGAGTTAGCTATGGGAGACCAGAGAGACCGAATTCTTTCGAAGTTACTTGAACTTTGGGCTGACATTTTTTCCAAGCTGATATGATCAAGCAGCAGATTTCTGTGTTGACTTATATTTATATTTTTTTTGCTTTTCCAATTTATTAAAATAGTTTTTTTAGCAATGCAAAGAGTTATGAAAATGATAGAGCCTAATCCTCCTTCTACATCGATGGCACTCATGTCACCAAGCACACAAAGTGACGGTGAAGCTGTGATTGAAACCTTAAGCCAGACTGATAGATCGGCACATACCTGCCGCCAGAGAGCCTGGACAGGTGTGCAGAACCATAGTGCATGCATGTAATTGTCGGGTAGATTACTGTCACAGTGCTGACAAATGTCTGAGTTACTGAGACCCATCTTGAACAGCCTCTGTCCAGTGTAGTAAATTCTGTGAAGAGTTTTGAAATGGATTAGCTGCAGATTTGGACTTTTGTCATTTTAAAGGTGTTTAGACAAACTTCTGACCAAAAACTTTCATCTGTGCTGATGCTCAAATCCGCATCCCATTTTGTTGTCGGAAGTGAAATATTGTTATCTAAATTGCATAAAAGTTTGTATATTTTGGAGAGAGTTTTATTCATTGAGAAATTGATCAGAGTGGTAACTACATCTGGTAGCTTTAAAACGTTGTCTCTGTATTTAAACTTTTTAGTAATAATTGATTTAAGTTGCTGATATTCCAAGAAGTTATATATTCCATGTTTGTCTTGAAGTTCCTGGGGAGTTATGAATCTTCTATCAATAATTATGTGCTCTAGTTGTTTTATGCCCCCTGCTTGCCAAGCTGGGAAGTGGATAATTTTTTTGTTTATGAGGATGTCTGGGTTGTTCCAGATGGGTGTCATTTTGCACGGTTGAATTGATGATTTTGATATTTTGAGAAATTCCCACCAGGCTGTTAAAGTGGCATTTATATTAATACTTTTGAAACAATCCTGTTTTTTAACTATTTGGCTAATAAATGGAAGATCTGACAGGTTGATCTTTCCACATAACGCCTGTTCCAAGTCTAACCATGAGTTAGTTTCTGGATTATTTTTTAACCATTTTAAGATATATTGTAATCTATTTGCAAGAAAGTAATTGTGGAAGTTAGGTAATTCTAATCCTCCACAGCTTTTTGCAGATTTTAAAGTTTTTAGACTAATTCTTGCAGGTTTGTTGTTCCATAGAAAGCTTGATATGGATGAGTCTAATGTTTTGAACCATTTTAATGGCGGTTGTGTGGGAATCATTGAGAAGAGATAATTAACTTTGGGTAAGATTTTCATTTTTACCGTGGCTACCTTGCCCATAAGGGACAAAGGCAGGTTGGTCCAGCGTGTTAGATCGTCCTGTATGTTTTTCAGTAATGGGGTGTAGTTTAGCTGCACCAGTTCTGAAATTTTGGGGGAAAAATAAATACCTAGATATTTTATATTGCCTGATTTGACTGGTATTGTGAGTCCTTGCTCCGCATTACTGTTCAGTGGTAATAAAACAGATTTATTCCAATTAATGGAATAGTCTGATATAGAAGAGAATTCATTTAATGATTGTTGCCGTTTCATTTACAGAATGTATATTACTTAAAAAACAGTAATATGTCATCTGCATAGAGACTAATTTTATGATGGCTGTGTTTGGTTTTAATTCCTTTAATACTCTCATTCTGTCTTATTACTGCAGCTAGAGGCTCGATAAATATTGCAAAAAGAGAGGGGGAGAGTGGGCAACCCTGTCTAGTTCCTCCTGTTGGAAGTCTGTTTATTAGTTGTAACTGATGCATTGGGGTTGTGATATAATATTTTGATCCAATTGATGAATGATTCTCCAAACCCAAACTTATGGAGGGCAGCAATGAGGAACTTCCAGTTTACTCAATCAAAGGCTTTTTCAGCATCCAGTGATAGTATAGTCATTTCCTGGTTTTTGATGGTGGCAAAGTCTATTATGTTAACGAGTCTGCGGACATTATCATCCGAGTGTCTGCCTTTGATGAATCCAGTTTGATCAAAGTCAATTATGTGAGGAGTGACTTTTTCTATTCTCTGTGCTAGTGCTTTGCAGATAATTTTTACATCTGCATTAATTAAAGAAATGGGGCGATAGCTTGAAGGACTCGTGGGGTCTTTGTCTGGTTTTAGAAGAAGGATAATGTTGGCAGAGTTCATGTTAGGTGGTAGAGATTGGCTTTCATTGATAAATTTTACCGTTTTATAAAACGTTGGTGCCAGTTGTTCCCAGAATTCCTTATAAAACTCTGCAGGAAAGCCGTCAGGCCCTGGTGCTTTACCATTAGGCATAAGTGACAGAGCTTCATGAAGCTCAGACAACGAGAGCGGAGAGTCTAAATTTGTGATTTGATCTTCGTTTAACTTGGGCAGGTTTATATTGTTGAGAAATGAGTTGATGCTTTGTTCTGATGGATTGATCTGTGGAGTGTATAAGTTTTGATAAAAGTCTTTAAACGCATTATTAATTTTTACCGGGTCATGGGTGACATTCCCTGTTTGGTCCATAATAGAAGTGATTGTTGATTTTTTTTATTAATTTTAAGCTGATTAGCTAGAAATTTGCCAGATTTATTTGAGTTTTCATATCTTTCCAGTCGAAGCCTTTGTATCTGGAATTGTGTTTGTTTATTGATGATGTCATTTAACTGCAGCTTTAAATTTTTCATGTCGCCCAGTATGTGTTCCTGTGCAGAAGCAGCATAAGCAGTCTCCAGAGTTTTTATTTTATTTTCTAATTCTAATAAATCTGCTTTCTCTTTGCGTTTTTTATGCGTTGAATAAGAGATGATTTTCCCTCTCATGACTGCTTTTGCTGCTTCCCAAAGAATACTTGGTGATATTTCAGAAGTATTGTTGAATTCTAAGAAGGTTGCCCACTCTTTTTTAAAGAATTCAATAAATTCCTGGTCTTTTAACAGAGATGTATTAAACCTCCAGGTTGAACCCGAGGGTCTGGGTACTTCCCTTGAAATAGTAACAGAAACTGGTGCATGGTCACTGATAATAATTGGATGAATGTTGGAACTTTTAATTTCTTTCAAAAGGGAGTTACTGACTAATAAATAATCTAAACGAGAGTGTGAATGGTGAACTGGAGAAAAAAAGGTGAACCCCTTAGTGCTTGGATGACATGAGCGCCAAGCGTCGCAGAGACCCAGATCATTCATGTACTGCTTTAGAATACTTGCAGACTGCCATGTACGCTGATTTGCTGCTGTGCTGAGTCTGTCAAGTTCAGGGTCCAAAACCAGGTTGACGTCTCCTCCTATAATGATTGTGGAGTCAGAGTGAGCTGAGAGTGAGGTGAAGAATCTGTGAAAGAAGGAAGAGTCGTCAACATTAGGGCCATAGATACTGGCGATGCAAAAGTCCTTATTCTGAATGGATATATTAATGATTACAAATCTGCCTTCTGGGTCAGTAACTGTATCCTTATGAGTAAATGTAACATTTTTATTAATCAAAACTGCAACCCCTCTTTGTTTGGAGTTGAAACTGGCAGAATACATAACTGGATACTGGGAACAGCACAGGAGTTGACCAGCTGATAAAGATAAATGGGTCTCCTGCAGCAGAGCTATATCTGCTTTAAGATCATCCAGGTGATTTAACACTTTCAATCTCTTTGGCCCAGAACCAAGTCCACGCACATTCCAGCTAACGATGTTAAGACTGTTCATAGCTGTTCTAACCGGGAGAGTGCAAGGCTAAATAGTGCGTGTGCCCGTCCGTGTGCGCGTGCACGCTGTGCGTTCCTGCTACACTGACAAGCGCTGTGCGTTGTGGGTGAACGTGTCTTGGCTATGAGCTGCATGTTGCGTGCGTCCTGTGTGAGCCTAAGTGAGGTTTTTGCAGTTTATCAACGTGTGTGTGCGGGATCGCGTGTGCATGCTCTTATGCGCGCTAGTATGCGCGCGCGCCCGTTCCGTGCATAAATAAATACTCACCGTGGTTGCGTTGACTTTACCTGATTCACATATGAGAACATGGGAAGGGGGGGGGGACAAGAGAAAAGAGAGAGGGAAAGAGAAAGAACAAAAAACAAAAACAACGAAACAACAACAGAAACATGAATGTGAGAGAAAGAAAAAACACTTTTCCTGAGAGGTGTGGATTATTGATGATCCGATTATTTCCTATTCAATTAACTAAGTTTGCGGGTTTCTTCTGGGCAGCGCAGATGTCAGTGCGCCTCTGAAAGCCTTCAGCACAGCCAGGGTGTTACCTCTGGGTCCCGGAACAGCTTGCCATTCACAAAAAGTTTATCAACGGCAACCACCGCACGGGCTCCAGGAGACAGGTGCTTCCTCCTCAGCGGGAAGAGGATTTTCCGCCGGCGGAGGATCTCGCCTGGAAACTGATCATTCACGCTGTAATGTGTGCCTTTTAGCTCTCGCCCTCTGCTTTTTACCTGCTCCTTTTGTTTATAATGTTCAAATTTAGCAACAATAGGACGGGGACGCTGATTGTCCGGCCTCTTTCCTCCGAGCCGGTGAACCCTGTGGAAGGAGATCTTCTGGACTTCTTTCTTGGGGAGTTTCAGGTGGACCTCTATGAAGGACTTAACAATGTTCTCCGGGACTTCTCCTGCCTCTTCTGGAATCCCTGCGAACACTAGATTGTCCCTCATGCTCCTCGCCTGAAGATCCAGGAGGGTTTCCTTGATGGATCGGTTTTCCTCAGAGAGACGGGCGGTGTCGTGGCCCAAGGTCTTGACGGTCTCTCTGAGGGCCTGGTTCTCCGCTGCGAGCTCCTGCACCTGCTGTTGGCTGAACTCCAGAGACTCTCGCAGACCTTGGAATTCCTTATGGAGGATCTCCAGCAGATTTAAACGGCAATCAAGGCTGGAGAGCCTTTTATCAATTGAATCCAGGATGTCACTCATGTTGCTGCCTGGAGAGGAGACAGCCCCCGGGGAGTCTTCGGGTGGACGGAGTGGCGGTGTTGGATTTCTTCATGAGGCAGGTATTGAAACACTCGTCGATGTAATTCTCCAGATCCTCCAGGTCCTCCAGGTCATCCAGGCTGGCAAATGCTTGACAAACTTTTTCAGATTTTTATTTTTTAACTTTCTGGATTATTTAAATATGGCGGTGTAATAAAATAAATCAAAAATGTTTGTTCACGACTTACGCGCCGCCAAGTAAACTCACCACACTCCTCTCGTCGGCTCTCGCGATACTACAGCATCACGTGTCTACTCCGCAGAAGGAGAATAGGGAACCGCAGAAGGAGAATAGGGATATAATTCTAAACATAATTCAAACAAAATTCACTGTACACTCCAGAGAAATAAAAATTAAATCACCTATTATTAAACATATCACAACCCATGAACTTCAATAAAATATATAAATTTAAGCTGCATTTACACTCCCACCAAAATCACTCCTATGAAGATAAAATGGGATTTTCATGTCAAACCAATTACTGCTTTGGTTACTCACTCTGCTTCTACAAGTGTTACAACCTTATGAACAGGTCTATCTAAATTCAGTAGTCTAGTGTGTGAATTTCCTTTATCCCTTGTGCTATCTTAGATGACCCCATCATTGCTTAGACGTGTTCTCCCTACCATGACAAAGGTGGATAAAGGGAAAGATTTCATATAATCCATGGACACCAGTGAACATCACAAAACATTGAAGAAAAAAGGTTCAGCGCACTGTCTAGTGGGTCTAGATGACCCAACTCCCAATGTTAAAGTGCCTAGGATAGCACAAGGGTCTGTGTAGTCTCGCTGACAAGTAGATTTAACTTTCGTATGATGCCATCTTCACTAGGATAGGTTTGTAAGACTCTAGCAAGCTTCCACTCATTTCTTGGTGTGCTTTCGTCTTGGAGAATCACAATATAATTCCCTTTCAAGTATCATGATGAGTTTTGCCATTTCTGACGATGCTGAAGGTTTAGCAAATACTCTCGCTTCCATCTCTGCCAAAATTCATTGGCCAGGAATTGCACTCTTCTCCATCTTTTATGCAGATATAAATCTTCTCTGCAAAATTGTCCAGGAGATTTCATAGTCAGTATATGGTTTGGTGTAAGAGGCTCTGGTCCGGTGGGATCATGCAGGTGCTCCACAGTTAATGGTCTGCTGTTGATTATAGCCATTGCTTCATAGAGAAAAGTTCTCAGAGATGTAGTGTATCGAATTACATAAATGCCGAAAAATTGAAAGGGCGTAAAGACAACTAAGCGGGCGTATTTAGAAACTGAGTGAGTGAACCTTAAAACTGTGATGGCGCAATTCTAACCAAGCGACCCCGTATTTTACAACTGAACGGCTGAAATCCTAACTGAGCAGTGATCCTCCTCGGTCAGTTCTCTTTTGCGCCCTCACCTGGATTTACGTTCAGTGTTAAGGGGGCGTTTTTGTCACTTGGGGGCGGCATTCAGGGGTGTGTTTGTCACTTAGGGGCAGGAACCTTTCTGGTTGATCTGATTGGCTGAAATTTGCATGCCAAGCAGCGGGGCGGGACTTTCATTTTGGGGCTTTAATAGAAAAGGAACAGCGTCTGTAACGTGGATTAAAAGCATTAAAACGGTAACAAATACAGTGAATTTCACATGAGAAAAACTTACAGCACAAAAAACCCCACTGCACTTTCTTACCTTAGTTTTGGGTTGTTGGTTAATGTTTTAATCCACGTTACATCCGCGTTTTTTTTTCTATGATTGCCTCTAACAGGGGGGGGGACAAACAAGTTTGACACAAAGAGCCGACATTTCTAACTGTGATAGCCAAAGAGCCACACCACACACTGACCTGCCAGACACACACACAATTAAAGCCATTTTATTTCTCATAACCCCCTCCTCTCCTTACAACAGCACTGGATTAAACGGCGCCGTTTCAGTTTAGTGTTTTTTCTGTATTTAACGTTAACACACATACCGGTGAAACATGCATGCTGGTGTGTGTTTAAAAAAGGCAGCGAGCGCAAAACTGAGTTGGTTGTGATTTATTTTTTCAGTCATCAATCAGCATTTATAATCCATCAAAGTCCTCATCTTCTGCATCTGGAAACAGCTGGGCTACATCTCTATCAGACATGCCAGCTTCCCTTTCCTCATCAGAGTCCGTCTCTTTGCTATGCGGCTCCAAAGAACAGTGAAAGCAGACGCCTCAGGCCAAGTTTAAGTCCTGCAGTCCCAAAGTAACTTGCCGGCGCTGCGTCCCAGTAAGGGGGGAGGAGGATGGCTCTTTTCACGGTCATCTGCTGGAAGTAGCAGCGCTCAGCCTCGAGTCGATCTTCCAACACAGGCCTTTCATTTTTCGCGGAAACTCAGCTGCTGCTGTGTCTTCTTGTCTTGTCGGAGTTGGTTTGCCAGCGTCCTCACTTGTGAACCATGGATTCATTATTTTAAATTCTCTGGCAGCTGAGGTTCGATAAGTTAGAAAGATCTCCACAGATTCAGACTTCCTGCTTCAAAAACTCTTCTGATCAACGTTCAAATGTGTCAGCAAGTATCTCAATCCTTTTGTATTAACACAGAGAGTGAACCACAAATGCATTTCTGAAGAAAAAAGATCGTTTTTTGCCTTTTAATCAGAATTGTTCGCTTTAAACTGTGAATGCAGACATGCAGCAGCCGGCTGCCAAGGGACCGTCAACAAAGTGCAACCTCTGTGAACTGTGAAACACCACTGTGTAAAAATCAATAATCTTACAAAAAGATCATAAAATTATTATAAAGCATATTTTTGTTACAATACATATTTTGTAGGAAAGTCCATCTTCATTTTATCTTGTTGCATATACTTTTTTAAATTTTAATAAATATGAATCATGACTAAAGTTATCAGTAACTTGACATGACCTTATTGTCATACTAAAATAAAGAATGTCAATAGTTCACTTTGTTTATTTATAGGAATTTTTCATATTCACAAATGGATCAGATGTGGTCAAAAATCCTCAATAGCTCTGAAGATGCCAGAATTTTTTTTTTTTGCATAATCTTTATTTTAGTAGGAAAATATAATATAATAAAATAAAATAAGGTCATGATTAGTCAGTACAGGAAGTGTTGTGTCAGTAACTACAGCATCTTCAAAGCCATTGAGCATTTTTGACCACATCTGATCAATATTTTAATATGAAAAATTCCTAACAATAAACAACGTGAATTATGACATAATCTTTGTTGCAGTAGGACAATAAGGTCATGATTAGTCAGTACAGGAGGTTTGGCAACAGAAGCTTTGGTATCTTCAGAGCTATTGAGCATTTATGTTATGATTCATATCTCTATTAAATTTTAACTTTGACCTTCTAACAAAATTTAGTATAATAAATAATAATGTAGCATGACTATGCTGACGAGTCTTCATTACCAGTTCATATAAATATAGACATTTATTCACTTTTTAAAAGTTCACTGATTTTTACAGAATGGTGTTTCACAGAGGTTGCACTTTGTTGACGGTCCCTTGGCAGCCGGCTGCTGCATGTCTGCATTCACAGTTTAAAGCGAACAATTCTGATTAAAAGGCAAAAAACGATCTTTTTTCTTCAGAAATGCATTTGTGGTTCACTCTCTGTGTTAATACAAAATGAGTGAGATACTTGCTGACACATTTGAACGTTTATCAGAAGAGTTATTGAAGCAGGAAGTCCGAATCTGTGAAGATCTAATTTAACCGAACTGCAGCTGCTCTATTCCCGTGTTCCTCCGCGTAGCTGATAGCTGCAGTTTAAACTGTGCCTCATAATCGTTTCTCTTTGCATTTCCAGGGTTTCCAAACGAAGTTGTTCTGCATTATTCACATATCTGCTCCTTTGTACTATGGGGGGGGGGGGTCTTCTTTCACGGCCTTATGGTTGTGAAAGTACTGAATATAGAAAATATGATAAAAGGCAGAGAGCCGCACGCAGCTCAAGAGCCGCCTGTTAACCCCCCCCCGCACTGAAAAATGAAGGTCCCGCCCCTCTGCCTCGCCGATAGGCCATGCAAATTTCAGCCAATCAGATCAACCAGAAAGGTTCCTGCCCCAAAAGTGACAAAAACGCCCCCTTAACACTGAGCGTAAATCCACATGAGCGCGCAAAAAGGAACTGACCGCGCAAGATCACTTCAGGGTTAGAATTGCGCCTGCGCGGTTTTAAGGTTCACTCACTCAGTTCCTAAATACGCCTGCTTAGTTGTCTTTACGACCTTTCAGTTTATGGCAGATTTGTAATTCCATATAGTGTCAAGTCTGTTACCTTTCTTGTCAAGCATGACTGCAAGAATACTTCAGATCGTTCTTATTTGGCGCTCCCAAATTCCACCCAGGTGACTGAATTTGCCACAAACTCACAACCAAGAGCCCTTTGACGTTCTGGGTCCACCGTCTTGAGCAACTCAGAAAACTCTTTTCTGGCTCCCATGAAATTGATGCCTTGATCACACCTTAGTTGGCAAACTGGTCCTCTGATTGCTACAAAGGTTCGAAATGCATTTATGAAAGCACCATTCGTCATATCATCCAGTGTCTCATTATGAACAGCTCTTGAGCACAAGCAAGTAAACAAGAGGCCATATTTTTAAATTCTTTCCTTCTATCCTTTACTATAAAGGGACCAAAACAGTCAAGGCCACAATATGTAAAAGGAGGGGTTGTTTCCGTCCGCTATCTTGGCAGATCAGCCATCTTTTGAACTTCTGTATTTCTCCTGTATCTCCTACATATCACACACGTGTGAGGACACCATGTTTCCACATCCAATTATCCATATCCCATTTGCACGCAGTTCATTCATGGTCATTCCTATGCCCTGGTGACAAAGACGCTCATGATAGTGCTTCACAAGCAAGGATGATACATGAGACCTTTTGGGAAGTATAGCTGGTTGTTTTACACTATAGTCCAGGGTTGATCTGCAAAGCCTTCCTCCAACTCTGAGGACTCCGTCGTCATCAAGAAAAACATTTAAACAGTGTAACTGATTTTGTTTGTTTAGAGAGTTGACTTTTCCTTGTTTTAATTTCCTTATGTCTTCTGCGAAGCCTTCTCTTTGTTCCAACTTAATTATAAGCAGTTCTGCTTGTCGCCTTTCCTCAAGACTGCTGATCTTGGTTGTACTCCCTTACATTCTTGGACAAATCTTTTCAGCCTGGCAACAGCTTTGACAACTCTAGACCAGTTTGAAAACTTGGTGAAGCGGTTCACAACTGAATCTGTTTCTGTTTTCACAGTGTTGACACAAGACTTACGAAGCTCTGGGTCGGATATTTCCAAAACTCCCACCATCTCCTCTTCACCAACTTGCATTTCAAGTGTCTGTTGCCTGAGATAATCTGGACCCGTTAGCCAGTTAGATTCTCTTAACTGTGATGCAGTTAACCCCCTTGAGGCATGATCAGCTGGATTGTTTTCTGAACTGACATAATGCCATTGCTTTGGTTCTGAGATTAATGGCAGGGGGAATTCATAGTGGCCATCTTCTTTCTGCCTGATGCCTGCCTTTACCTTTGACAAGAAGAGAAAGTCATCTTGAGAGACTTGATTAACATCTGATGCTTGATCTGAGAAATCTGACTCTAATGCTCTTATAATTCCTGTTGAAGTGATTTCTATTATTTGAGTTTGACATACAAAGCTTACTTCTCTCCTGGGTTCAAATGATGACTGTGCAGACGGTGTTACTTGGCAGACTATGATTCTGTGGCTGACTCCTATAGAGTCAACGCAATCACTTGAGGATTGTGAGCAGCCAACAAAGCTCCAGCTCAGATCAGTTTGTTGACCATATGGCTCAGTTTCTTTACCAGGCAGAATCTCCTTTGGTTGAAGGGCTTGGTGGCAGTTGTACCCAATAAGAAGGCAGACTTCACAAGACAGCAAAGGTGGAATATTGTCAGCCAACTTTTCCAGATGAGTCCACTTTAGAGCAGTAGCTGATGTTGGGATGTGTGGCCTATTTGCTGGAATATATTCTCGTGTGAAGACTGGTGGCAGTGAGAGCCTTCTTTCCAAGTTGTATCCTCTTACTTGTAGGTTTGTTAGCCTTTGACATTAAATACTTGTTAACTTTGATGACATTGTGGACAAACGCAGACTTACATTTTCCTTGTGCGTGTTGAGATCTTGTGCTACTTCATCTTCATCAAAAACCCTTCTACAGCCTTTTTTGCAGAGCCGCCTAGATACCTTTGAAGGTAAAACAGCTTTTCATTCTTAGGAATTTTTTTTTGTCTATTAGTGTCTGAAAAGAAACTTGCCAATCTTTGAATTTCAAAGGATGTCCAGTAAAAATTGTGGGCTCAGGTGCTGGAAGACTATTAGCACTTATGGCTCCTGCTAAAATACTAACAAAGTTTGCACTGTCTTGCACATGAGTCGTGGTTGTTGGGGGTGTCGTAATTTGGTATGTGATAGCTTGTGGAATAAATGGAGGACTTGAGGCATCAAGTGTTTGAACAGGGGCTGGAAAAGACTTAGGAATCACAGGAGGTCTATGAAGCATAGATGATGAATTTGTCAAAGGAAAATTTTGGGAAGTTCTTACTCTTTCAGTGTTACCTTGTATGAAGGAAACTTCTGCTTGGTCGTAGACTTCTACTCTAGCTTTAGCAGCCTTTAGCTTTTTGACTTCTTCGAGTCGTTCAAGTTTTCTACGTTTGTCTTGTATAGCCTGAAGTCTAGCTTGTTTTTCTGACTCAAACTGAACAAGACGCTCTTTATCTTCATCCTCCAGCCTTTGAAGTTCAACTGCTTCCTTTTCTTGTTCCTCCAACACTGCCAAAACCTTTTGACATGCAGCAGCTTCTCTTCTTTTAGCTGATTGGACACTTGAGTGGGAAGAATCAGACATTGACTGAGATGATGAAACTGTTGAATTTAAGATTCATCCAAGATTCATCCAACATCTGGCCAAGGTTCCTCCTCTTCATCTGCTGGTGATCCTTGAAGCTGTCTTTTAGCCTTTTGGATAATAAATCTTGACAGTGACATACAGGTATCAACCTTGCGCTGCATGTCTGACTCGGGTGTACATACTTGGCGGAGCTCATCGTACATTCCCTGTACAGCCCTGTCAAACTCCTCCCCCTCCCAGCTCTGCTCCTGACTCACAGCTGTTTCTACCAATCTCATCTTCTCACCTGCCATTTAAGGAGGACCTCCACAAGCAGTCTTCGCCAGTTCGTTAAACCTGATGGTGCTTACCTCACCTTATGCCATCTCTGGCCCTCTATGCCAAGTTTTTGCCTCGCTTACCTTGTTTTTGCTGTGCTTCAGGTCTGCCTTTTTCCACGAGAGAAACCCGAGTCCGCATTCCACCTCGAGCAGAAGCTGAAACCCTCCACGCTCCTCAAAAACTCCAGCCACGCCACCGCCAAGAACTCCTGCCCCTCCTCAGCCTTATACTCCAGCCACGTCGCGGTCTAAGGAACTCCAGTCACGCCGCAGTCAAGAGCTCCAGTCAAGCCACAGTAAAGTTCCCGCACTCACCGTTGGTCGAGGAATCCTCGTGAAGCTCCACGCCCCGTCTTCCTCCTGGATCCTCTGGCTCCCTCAAAATAAAACCAATTTCTTACCTTTCACCTAACTGCCTCTTCCTTCTGGGTTGCAGCATCTGGGTCCGCCTTGTTCAGATCATGACATCAGGGATTGAGCCACCTGAAATTTGCTGTGGCTTTGGTCCCACGGTCATCCTTTCATCTTGTGTTCTGGTTCCGGGTAGTTCGATCCTGGGCCCCATGTTCCTGTTCTGGATATTCATGTCTTGCGTTTTGGTCTTTCCTTCTCAAGGCTTGGAGTGGCTTTGTTATGATGGTTACTGTCGTGTATTCAGTCTCCCTCCACTTGTTCTTCTGAGGCTGCGCCCTCTGGTTTTGCGGAGAAGGATTTATGAAGAGTGGTTTGTGTTTGTCCGGCCGCCAGAATCCACAGCTCTAATGGTTTTTAAGGGATTGTGTGGTTATGAAAGAATTCAGCCACGGAGATTATATTAAGGCTGTTTTAATAGTGAGATGATAGTCTTATGTGTCATCGGTTGACTTGGTTGGTGTTTAATGAACACCATGAGCAATTTTAATCCTGACCGTAGAAACTATATCACTTATGCTCTCAAACTTAGTTCAAGAGTTAAATCTTGTGTCCACAAGCCAGTCTTCTATCTGCCCCGCTTAAGCAGATGACACTCGGCTAGAAGCATCTCCTTTAAGAGGCTTGTTATACTCCGCCTCTAAATGCTTAAAGTTCAGTCTAGCTAAAATACTATCAAAACCTATGATCCTTCATGGATCTCAAGTTCTTCTTTGCAGTATCCAGACGTCTTTGGCTAATTAAATTTCAGAAGTTTGTGCTTGTTGTCCACCTATTTGAGAACCACTAATATCAAATCCAGCCGAGCTGCAATCCATTGCTACGTGGGATGTTGACCTTCCTCATCTACAAATCTCCTTGGTTACCTTCCCATCGCGTGCTCCTCGATGACCTTTTAAAGGTGCGTCCCTCTGGAACTGTCAAATGTTACTTTTCTTACTATTAGGGTATAAAAAATTGGTTTAAGATTTCGTGCAGGTTCTATATTTCACTATCAATTCCCTGTTGGAGTTTGTGATTCTGGTGGTTCTATGGTGTGATGGTCCACAAATGGGACTTTTGCTTAACTATCTACTAAATTTCAATTTCTCTGATTTGTTCTTTAAAAGCACTGTTATTCAATTTATTTCAAGCATTTTAAAAAAAACTGATCAGTTTCTGGGTTATTTATGTAACCCTTGTGCTATCCTAGGCACTTTGACATTGGGAGTTGGGTCATCTAGACCCACTAGACAGTGCGCTGAACCTTTTTTCTTCAATGATTTGTGATCTTCACTGGTGTCCATGGATTACATGAAATCTTTCCACCTTTATCCACCTTTGTCATGGTAGGAATAACACGTCAATGTAAGGGTGGGGTCATCTAAGATGGCACAAGGGATATTCTTTGCCGTGACTAATACTGGTTTTGTCTTTATGTATGCATCGCATCCTGAGCCTGCGAACCCCTACGCCCTGGTCAGCTTCTCCATTTTCAATGATGTCATTCCTGCATTCCTTGATCTGGTGCTGCAACAATGACTGCTCGACGTACCTTTTGCTGCACTGAAAGTAATGGGGCGGTGGACCTCCTCTGCGTTCTAATGACACTTCTGACTTGAATCAATCAATATGTCAACAGCAAAATGAATGTAAATTGTTGGATTATAGATGTTAAAATTATTTGCCAGGTGGAAGTCTCAAAAATTTAGGATGTTCTAGTTTGTATTATAGTATGCGATGGAGCTCGAATTTGGTTTTGTAAGCTCATTTATTAGTATGCACAATGAAATTATGGCCATTAAGCTTGTTCTTAATACCTAAATGGAAACTTCGAATAATGGATGTTCTGAGCTCGTATCATTTGTATGCCAAAATGGAGAAACATTATGGAAGTTAAGCTGTCATGGTGGCCTGTCAGTTACTCTCCCCCTCCCCCGCCTTCTCTGCCTTGGATGCGACCAGCTGTAATCACTCACCTCAATACTGCCTCAGCCTTCATAAGGATCCCTTGGACCTTCAGTCGAGGCCAGTTCGTTGTTCCTCCAACGGTGCTTAGTCTGGCCAAGTCACGCTCCTGTATGTTGTCATGCTCCATGTCACTAATTGTTCCTCTCGCTCTGCCTCAGGAAAATCCAGCTCTGGTAGTCACCTGGTCGCAATCCTCTGGTCTCATGTGCTTCGCTCCTGGACCCCCTCTGCAAGACTCCTCCAGCCAGCCGACGCTCCTCACCCTGGGAAAAACGCCACTACTCACCTTCTGCCAAATTAAACCACCTAAACTTACTCTTAGTCTGAGTCTCCTTCCGGGTTTCAGCGTTTGGGTCACTCTGTTTTCTTGCCACACCATGACATAACCTCGGTCATAGTCCTGTTATTGGAAGCTTCGAAATAATGGATGTTACTTAAGCTCATATAAATAGTATGCCAAATGGAAGAACGTTTATAGCTGTTAAGCTCGTTCTTAGTATGGATGGAAGCTACGATGAATGGATGTTATTTAAGGATGTCATAGCATGCCTTTGGAAACTTGGATTGGATGTTAAGTAGTGTCATCATACGGGTTGTTCATGGCGGTTCAAATTATAGTTCCTTACAGCGTTTGCGGATGTGGGCTTAAGTTCTAAAAAGAATCAGGTGCGAGTGATTCTTATGTTGGCTCCCCTTTCATTTCTTTCCCTCTCTCTTTCAGATAGTATGTTCCCCTAGTGGTTCCACGAACGGGAGCGCACATAGCAGTTCCACTAGATAGTGTGTCCCCTTCGCGGTGCTGTACTCGAACGGGGGCGGCCCAACAGTCAAAGGTGCCGGGTCACACATAGCAGATCCACTAGATAGTGTGTCCCCTTCATGGCGCTGTACTCGAGTGGGGGCGGCCCAACGGTCAAAGGTGCCGGGTCACACATAGCAGTCTTACTTGGAAATGGAATTAAATTGAATGAAATGAAATAAAAAATGGAATGCCGCCGAAAACACACCTCATCTTATTACACACTGATTATACATTTCCATTCTTTCTTCTTGATGATCTTTTTTTGGGGGGGTTATTACTCAAATGTTTTATGGAAAAAATTATTGAATTGTACGGAGCCTGATGCCAAACGAAAAGATTGTGAATGCCAATTTAAGTATCTGAAAATTAAAGTATGTGAAAATAAATATGTTTTACTGCATGAGTTTGCCTGACTGAAATTAACGAACTTGTTCGCCTTTCAGGCAGGTAGACTCTGCAGTATTTTACTTTGGTACTCCCATAGGGCGGTTAGTTAAATAACTTACCTGTTCAATGTCCTATTTCAGTCCAGGTGTGCAGCCGTTCATTCTCTTATCGCTAGCGCTGCATTCGTCGCCCCACCCTCCTCCCCGGCTTCCACCTGTGGGCTCCGTTCAGGGTTATTACCCAAACGTTTTATGGAAAAAATTATCTCATGGAATTGTACGGAGCCTGATGCCAAACGAAAAGATTGTGAATGCCAACTCAAGAATGTGAAAATTAAAGTATGTGAAAATAAATATGTTCTACTGCATGAGTTTACCTGACTGAAAGGCCATTAATATTTGCTGTGCCAGCCAGGCGACAGCTCTCACTGAAGAAGC
This sequence comes from Oryzias latipes, assembly GCF_053564925.1. NCBI lineage: Eukaryota > Metazoa > Chordata > Actinopteri > Beloniformes > Adrianichthyidae > Oryzias > Oryzias latipes. The sequence continues at coordinate 10,394,139 of NC_136244.1, forward strand.
AGAAGTGAGTAGACTGATGACAAAAGAAAATAAAGGAACATTTAAACCAGTGAAAGAAGAGCTAAAAGAAATAAACTGCAATAGATGTGGACTCAAGCATGCAGTTAAAAAATGTCCTGCATTTGGACAATCATGCAATTTGTGCAAGAAAAAGAATAATTTTGCTAAAATGTGCAAATCACAAGTCCAAAGGAACCAGCAAGGAAAGAGAGTGCATACCGTGGTTTAAAAAAATCACCAGTAGACCGACTGGTCAAGTTCATAAAAACAATACACAACAGTGTTGGCCACACCCTCTCCAAAGTTCGACCGTGTTCACGTTCCTTGACTTAGCTGCGTCATAGCGTTGACACAGTTCCTCCCACACCGCGCGTTTGTCCCGACCGCGCCACGTCCTCTCCCGGTCCCAGTGGTGAAACTCGCCTCTGCACAGCCCAGCTGGCTCCCAGTGCGCTTCCCTCTTCTCCGGCTCAAATTCTTCCTCGTCGGGGAGTTGTCGTACCTCCTGCTCTTGCCTGCCCTCTGGCTTTTAAAAGCGTGCCTGACGCCAAACAGCCAATCGCATGACATTAGGGAGGGGGTTTCCAATTAGTCATTTTTTCCTTCCTCAATATTTACAATAAAATTATACAAGCACAGCAAAAAAATCACAGCACACAGAAAACAAGAAAATAAATCATGCATTACATTTAGGATAAAGGTAAACCCTCTGACATTTTCCCCCCAACCTTAACATTGATCCTCTCGGCCAATTTCTCACGGTACCTTACAGGAGGCATACCAATATTGGGGCGCTGGGAACGGCGTACTAGAGCCCCCTCACAAACTGCTGAATTTTCTGGAGGGTCAGGTGGTCTAGCCTGCTGTGACATTTCAGCCTGGTGTCCATCTTGGTCTTCAGGTTCTCTTTGACGAAGCACCAGCCTGTAAAGCCACAAGGTTGGAGGTGGCAGATTGTCCGGTTGCATCACTGGTCTCTACGACTGACGCCTCTGATTTTCCTGCACCATGTCAACAGGGCACAAACGCAGATTGTTACAGTGAATTGTGCGTGTGGGAGCTTCCTTACCCTCTGGGCGAACAAGGTATGCTGGGTGATCTTCTTTTAGTTGGTTCACCACAACGAATGGCTCTGGGGTCCACCTTGGCGCTAGCTTCCCCCTGGCCCTCCTGCGGAAGTTACGGATCAAGACACGCTCTCCCCGGAGCAAGGGTCGCAATCTTGCTTTTCGATTGTAGCGAGTCTGATCCTGTTCTCTCCTTTGTTCAGACTGTTGCTTGGCAGCCTGATATGCCTGGTTAAGGGCATGATGATGCTGCTTCACCCAACCTTTTCTAAGGTGTTTCTCTCAACAGTAGGGTGGAGGCCAGTTGCCCAATCCACTGGTAACCTAGCGTGCCTTCCAAAGACAATGAAATGTGGAGTCATCCCCGTGGTGCTATGGACTGTGTTGTTGTACGCTTGAACCAAAGCAGGCAGTCTGCTGTGCCACTCTGGTTGCTGCATCTCACCCAGGGAGCTTAAGAGTCTTATGAGCGTCTGGTTGAACCTCTCACAAGCTCCGTTACCCTGTGGGTGGTATGCTATAGTACGGCTCTTTTGACATCCATAGAGCTGGCATAATTGGCTCATAAGTAAAGATTCAAAGGCGGCACCACGGTCTGTTAAAATGCGTTCCGGGCAACCAAAGGTATGGATCAGGTGATCATTTAAGGCCCGCACCGTGGTGTCTGCAGCCTGGTCCTTGGTGGGCACTGCAACAGCGTACTTTGAGAACAGGTCTGTGATTACCAGGATGTATTGGTACCTGTCACTTGGACGTCCCAGGGAGAGGTAATCCACACCAACGACCTCGAATGGGTATGATGTGCAAATAGGGTGGAGTGGCTCCCTCCCAGATGGTCCAGCTTTATTGATGATGCATTGTGTACAGGAATCAGTCCAGACCCCGATATCCTGTGACATCCCTGGCCAGTAACAGCGCTGTCGAATGGCCATATAGGTCCTCTCGCTGCTTGGATGACCCATGTCCTCATGATATGTCTTCCATACGTCTCTAGTTTCCTTTTTGGGGATGAGTACCTGGAAGATGGCAAGTCCAGAACCTGTCTCTTTCCATTCTCTCCTCAGGACACCATCCCTTAGGAAAATCTTGTCCCATTCCTTTATCAGTCTTTTCTGATACAGAGAGGAATCCTCACACACCTCAGGTCTGGAGAGTCTCTGTTTCTTCTGTTCATAGAGCTGTGACAGATCTTTATCCTTGGCCTGTCGCTCCTGCCATGACTCCACTTCATCTGCTCGCACCACCCATGCTGAGGAATCCGACTTCTGTTCTGGGAGCCTGGAAAGTGCATCAGCATTTTTATTTTGTACACCAGGACGATACTTAATAGTGTACCTGAAATTTGCAAGCTGAGCCACCCAGCGTTGTTCTGCAGCTCCCAACCGGGCCGTCTCCAGGTGCACAAGTGGATTGTTATCTGTGAAGATGGTACATTCAGAGCCATACAAGTAGTCCTTAAATGTTTCCGTTACTGCCCACTTTAATGCCAGCAGCTCTAGCTTGAACGAGCTATAGTTCTGGTCATTGCGTTCTGCGGGATGAAGGCTTCTGCTTGCATATGCGATGACTCTCTCCTGCCCGTCTTGAACCTGAGCCAGCACTGCTCCCAAGCCCTCAAAGCTTGCGTCTGTGTACAACCTGAAAGGCTGGGAGAAATCCGCGTAAGCCAAAACAGGAGCGTTCAGCAAGGCTTGCTTCAGTTTGTCAAAAGCTTGTTGGCACTGCTCAGTCCAAGTCACTGGAGTGGGTTTCTTTCCGGATGTGTTGTGGGTGAGCATCTTTAGAGGTGTTGCAATTTTTGAAAAATGAGGAATGAACCTTCTATAATAGCCAGCGAAACCCAAAAAGGATCTCACTTGCCTCACAGTCTGGGGTACAGGCCATTCTCTCACTGCCATCGTCTTAGTGGGGTCAGTGGATACTCCCCCTTCACTGATGACGTGCCCCAAGTAAGTCACCTTGCGCTGGAACAAATTACATTTCTTGGGTTGCAGCTTTAAGCCATGCTGATCCAGCCTTTCAAACATCTCTTCCAGGTGTTTGACATGGCTACCAAAATCGGGAGAGAAAACAACAACGTCATCCAGATAAATCAAGAGGGAGTCATTGACTAGATTACCCAAGCACCGCTGCATTAGTCGCTGGAAGGTGGCTGGAGCATTGCACAGGCCGAACGGCATCCGCTCAAATTCATACAGGCCAAACGGTGTGGTAAACGCTGTCTTTTCTCTGTCGACAGGATCCATCTCCACCTGCCAGTATCCGCTGGCCAGGTCCAATGTGGAGTACCATTTAGCTGTCTTCAGGCCTGTCAGGGACTCCTCAATGCGGGGTAGGGGATAGGCGTCTTTATGGGTGAGTGCGTTCAACCTCCTGTAGTCGACGCAAAATCTCCAGCTTCCATCCTTTTTCTTCACCAGTACAATTGGCGCCGCCCATGGACTAGAGCTTTCCCTCACCACTCCGCTTCCCAACATATTTTTTAAGAGCGCCTGTAGCTCTTGATATAAGCTAGGGGGTACGGGGTGGTACCACTCACAACTAGGGGGTGCAGAGCCGGTGGGTATTTGATGTTTCACGACTCCTGTTCTGCCAAAATCCTCATCATGACGAGAGAAAACTCTCCTCCATTTATGCTGGAGACTGGTCATTTCTTTCCGTTGGTCTGGAGTGAGGCCATCTCCCTGTAAGGCAGATACAGGATGTTTTTCATCTTCCTCCCCATCCACGACACCCACCCGTCTTACTTCCACTTCCACCACATCTGGGGTCACAGAGTTGAGCACCAGTTCCTGTTCACCCTGTATATCTGAAGTTTCTAGCTCCGTCACTTGGGCCAGAGGCTGGCGCTGGGGTATCTCAACCGGGTAAGGGTTGGGATTGCAAACTTTACAGGGGACACGCCCACCAACCACTGAAGCCAAAGTTCGTCCTATGCGCCATTCCGTGTCACTGTCTGGAAAAGGCTCTACAACCACAGTACAGGGCGAGGTCATTGGGCTGTCTGTTACCTGTATCCACAGGATCCTCTCAGATTGTGATGGAATGATGACAGGGGACTGTCGGGGCAATTTTGCAACCCCTTCATATAATGGAACTGGAGCTTCTGTGGTGACTCGATGGCATTCTGCGAAGGCTCTGGACCAAGCCTCCCCCTCCACAGAAGGCAAGGTGGTTTTGAATGCCCGCAGTCCTGGGTGGCTTCCCTGGGTGAGAATGGACCAAACAGGTTTAATAATGTTCATGCCTAGGATGCTTTTGTCTGGGCCAAGGCATTCATCATCCACAACAATAATGCCCTTTCCAGTGACCTCAATTCTCCCCACAACACAATCCACAATAGTGTAACCTCTGTAGGGAATTTTCAGTCCATTAGCAGCCCATAGGGTTAGCCAAGGCAGAGAATCTGCACTTGTCACCCCAGTACCCTTCAGATGTTTATCAAATAAGCTCTGACTAAGCATGGTGACTTGTGATCCTGTATCCAGCATAAAGGGAATAGGCTGGTGGTTTATTTTAAGCAAAACATTAGGGCATTCCCCGATCAGGGCGGATTTATGCTCAAGTGGCCCAGTAGCCTCTGGTTTTAAGACAGCCTGTAATGTGGGCTTCTGGTCCAGAGTCACCGCCCCTACTGCTTGGCCCTCAGCTGTAGGGGGAGTTAAAAACCCTGAGGCTTTGATGAACGCTGGGTGCAACGCCGCTGCACATGCCCGGCCACTCCACAAATCCGGCACATGGGCCTCCCCTCTGCATCCCACTGATAGGAAGTGGTGGGGTGGCGGCTTCGTGGTCTGGCCCAGTTGGATGATGAGGTCGAAGTGGGCTGCTGATGGTGAGAAAACTGTTTCCTTATTTCTACTATTAGATCAGCTGAAAGCTCTTTCAGTTGTTCTTTTATTCCTGTTTTATCTCACCCAACAGTTCCTCCTTCAGTTCGGCCTTTAACTGCTTCTTAAGATGCTCTGGATCGATAGTTTCCTGTTTCTGAGGGGTATAGGTAACTCGATTAGAATGAGCAGCCTCCTCATCCTCCTGTAGTTCTCGTGCTAGGGCCTGGGCTTCTTTACATGCAGCTTTAAAAGTCCATAACATTATGTCGTCTCATCTGTCAACTCAATTCTTGCTTTATTGAACCGGTTTTCAACCCTACCATAAGCTGGTCTAGTAGCAGGTCATCTTCCCCTTCAGTCCCTTCTCTGTCACCCTCTTGCCATCTGTAAAAGAGTTCCCGGAGACGCAAGATAAAAGCATCAACCGTTTCATCCGTTTTTTGTTTGCAGTTAAAAAACTTGGTACAAAGCTGTGCTTTAGTGGCAGGCTGAGCATATAGGGTTTGCAATAGAGCAAGCACTTTTTTTCCAGTGTCTTTTTCCTCTTCGCTGAGGAGATCAAGTTCCCGCTTGGTGTTGCCCTCCAGGGCTCCCAAGACAAAGTCTGCCTGTTGCTGTGAGCTAAGACCTTGTGCTCTCAACAAGGCCTCCACCTGACACCTCCACTGTTCAAATTTAGCTGTGTCCCCATTAAATTTTGGTATGAAAGCTGCCCCCATAAACCACGGCATAACAAACTGTGCAGTAATTGCAGAGCTCGAACCTCGATGACTGGCATCCATCTCTAAACGGCTTGGTATCCTGCCGACAACGCCAAAAAAAATGTCAGATTCACAGGGATACCAAGTGTTCAGAAACTACGATGCCAGAAAAAGTAGGATTTAGCAAGATTTTATGCAGACCCAATTATGAATAAATACAATCACGTCAACAATCCACATCAAAAAAATGTTAAAAAGTAGTTAAAAACCAACCAGAATAGAATAGTTAAAAATACAGTTGAATCGACAATTCAAAATAAAAATAAAAGATCAATAAAATCAGTATAAAAAAGTTTAAAAAAAAACAAAGTGGACCGACTGGTCAAGTTCATAAAAACATCCTGCCCAATGAAGGGATCTGATGAGAGGAGTGAGCAGTTCAGGAAGCTGCAGCGTGTTTTCTCTCTGAAGCCTTTGCTCCTGCTACGCCGCTGCGGGAGTAAACAGAGATCCTTATTCCCAGCACCACAACAGTGTTGGCCACACCCTCTCCAAAGTTCGACCGTGTTCACGTTCCTTGACTTAGCTGCGTCATGGCGTTGACACAGTTCCTCCCACTCCGTGCGTTTTTCCCGACTGCGCCACGTCCTCTCCCGGTCCCATAGGTGAAACTCGCCTCTTCGCAGCCCAGCTGGCTCCCAGTGCGCTTCCCTCTTCTCCGGCTCGAATTCTTCCTCGTCGCGGAGTTGTCGTACCTCCTGCTCTTGCCTGCCCTCTGGCTTTTAAAAGAGTGCCTGACGCCAAACAGCCAATCGCATGACATCAGGGAAGGGGTTTCCAATTAGTCCTTTTTTCCTTCTGTATAGTCCTCAATATTTACAATAAAATTATACAAGCACAGCAACAAAATCACAGCACACAGAAAACAAGAAAATAAATCATGCATTACATTTAGGATAAAGGTAAACCCTCTGACACACGCACCAAGAAGGATTCCTGTGGCTCTGAGAGACAGAGTGGCTAAAGAACTGCAGAGAATGGAAAACATGGGAGTTATTATGAGACAGACAGAGCCAACAGAGTGGGTTAACAGTATGGTGACTGTGGTTACACTCAAGAAAATTCGCATATGCCTGGATCCAAAAGACTTGAACAGACAATAAAACGAGAACATTATCCATTGCTCACTGTGGAAGAAGTTCTGTCTCGTATGCCAAACACCGAATACTTTTCTGCGTTAGACGCTAACCAGGGATTTTGGCAAATCAAGCTGGAGGATGAAAGCTCAAGGCTCTGTACATTTAACACACCCATCGGTCATTACTGGTTTCTGCGCCTACCTTTCGGCATCTCATCATCACCCAAAGTGTTCCAGAGAGCAGTAGCACAAATGATTGAGGATCTGGATGGTGTTGTAAACATCATAGACGAGTTGCTAGTATGGGGTGACTCGAAAGAGGAACATGATCACAGACTGAGAATGCTGCTGGACAGAGCAAGACAATACAACCTGAAACTGAACAGGAACAAAGGTTTCATCAGAACTAAAGAAATCAAATATATTGGACACACACTCACAGATAAAGGACTGAAACCAGATGAAGAAAAAGTAATCCCTTCCAACCACCAGTAGATTCCAGGGATTCTTCTATGCGAGGGAGGGAAAAAACATCCTTCCTGGTCTTGCTGTTCAACTGTCAGTAGTCAACGCACATGCGGAAACCCCCATCCTTTTTGAGTATCAGCACAATCTGCGATGCATAGGGACTGCTACTTTCCCAAATCACCTGAGACTCGAGCAAGTGGTTAATATGCTCCTTCACCGCCTCGTAATCTGGAGTTTTTAATGTGCTGTCTAGTTGTCATTTGGTGTTACAGACGTTGCTCCTTGGTTTTTTGACTTGCCGTTGTTAAGCAGTTTTCGACCTGCCCTCTTCACATCGGAGTCTTACTCTGCATCTGGATTCTTGAGCTCCAAACCGTAACAGTAAGCTCCAACAAAGATGACAGAACCAGCAGAGTTTGCTCAGGTTTGTGAATCTTGTGAATCGTGGTTGCCTCCAGCAGATAGAGCATTTTCTCCTGATGGTGTGATTATCTCATTTGCCCAGGACTTGCGTGGCTGCATGTTTGGACTGTTGGAGCTCATCTGGAGCAGCCTTCACCTTCACCCCGACAAATAAGATTTGGTCCTCCTGAAAAGTTTGATGGCATGGCTGAAGATTGCTAGTCGTTTCTTGCTTCGTCAGCTCGCGTTTGATTTAAACCCCGGAAAGGAGCAAAGTGGCCAATGCCCGAAGTTTTTTGACAGGCAGAGCAATAGATGGGGTTTGGCTGAGTGGGATTGGATGGCGCCCCATTGCAGTTCCTGCAGTGATTTCCACTCTACTTTTGACTGTTTTTAACCCCTCCACGCCTCACAGAGCAGCTGCATCTCAACTCTGGTGACTTGTGACCTGCGATTGGGTGAGTTCGAGACTCTTATTGACTCTGGATCTGAGGGAGACTTGATATCCCAACAGCTGGTGAACAGGCTGAAAATACCCATAGAGCCCTTACCTGCTGCCCTGTTTATCAATTACATTAATGGATTGCTCATTCAGATTGTTGGCTATCCATGGCTGTGCAGACATATCCCTCACATAGACTGGGTTTCTGGGAGTATTTTGTCTCCTCTGTCCAGAGCCTCCTGATGTTGGCATGGTTCCTTCTGTTTACCATGGTAATCGTCAACTTTAGGTGATGTGTTCTGTAAGACCAAGACCATTTCCCCACACCATTCCTATGATTGCCCCGTGGACCTGCTCCAATGAACTACTCAACCACCCAAAGGTTGTCTGTACCCCTTAAGCCCTCTGGAGCGAAAAGCGATGGACCAATATCTTCAGGAGAGTCTAGAGGGAGGAATCAAAACCAGCCTTTCCGTTTGTCTGGTAGCCGGATGTTGTGGACCTTGAAATTGTGCAGGTCTTATGTGGCTTCTCTTTGCTGCTCTCCCAACTTTGCCTCATGCTTGAGTCCTTAGCTGCACCTTGTTAGTCATTGAGTTGTCTGCCTATTTAAGTCATATTGTTTTGTGTCTTTGTTGGAGCATTTAGTGTGCTGTCTAGTTGTCATTTGGTGTTGCAGATGTTGCTCCTTGTTTTTTGCCATTATTAAACAGTTTTCAACTGAGTGAAAGGGCGTAAAGACAACTGAGCGGGCGTATTCAGGGGCTGAGTGAGCGAACCTTACAACCGCGCAGGCGCAATTCTAACCGAGCGATCCCGCATTTTACAACTGCACGCCTGCAATCCTACATGCAAATTTCGGCCAATCGGATCAACCAGAAAGGTTACTGCCCCCAAGTGACAAACACACCCCTGAATACCGCCCCCGAAGTGACAATTTGCCTCCTTTACACTGAGCGCAAATCCTGGTGAGGGCCTAAAGGAGAATTGACCACGGAGGATCACCGCTCAGTTAAGATTGCAGGCGTGCAGATGTTAAATGCGGGGTCGCTCGGTTAGAATTGAGCCTGCGCGGTTGTAAGGTTCGCTCACTCAGTTCCTGAATACACACGCTCAGTTGTCTTTACGCCCTTTCACTTTATGGTAGCGATGAAACGCCATAAAAGCATCAGCTCGTTTCTTAATAATGTAAACCTAACCCAGGTTAAATGAGGATCAAATCACAAACAGACTCACTGCTCTCGTTGTCTGAACTTTATGAAGCTCTGTTACTTATGTGTAACGGTAAAGCACCAGGGCCTGACAGCTTCCCTGCTGAGTTTTATAAAGAATTTTGGGAACAGCTGGCACCAACGTTTCATAAAATGGTCACATTTATCAAGGAAAGCCAATGAATGCCACTTAACTTGAACTCTGCCAACATAATCCTTCTAAAACCAGACAAAGATCCCACAAGTCCTTTAAGTTATCGCCCCATTTCTTTAATCAATGCTGACATTAAAATAATTTGCAAAGCTCTAGCACAGAGAATAGAAAAAAATCCCTCCTCACATAATCCTTGATCTTGATCTTTGCCACTATTAAAGCCAGGAAATGACCATACTCTCGTTAGTTGCTGAAAAAGCATTCTACAGAGTAAACTGGAAGTTCCTCATTGATGCCCTCCATAAATTTGGGTTTGGGGAATCATTCATTGACTGGATTAAAATATTATATCACAACACCAATACATAAGTCAAAACTAATAAACAGACTTCCGACAGATTTTTTTCTGTGAAGAGGAACCAGACAGGGTTGCCCACTCTCCCCCTCTCTTTTTGCTATATTTATTGAACCTCTGGCGGCAGCAATAAGACAGAATGAGAGCATTAAAGGAATTAAAAACAAACACAGCCATCATAAAATTAGTCTGATGAGGGAAGGGTTGAGGATGAGAGAACTGGAGACCCATGAGGGTTCCTCAGGCCAGTACCCTTCCCAATCCACCAAGTACTGGAAGCCATGGCCACAGCGCCAGAATCCGGGAGACCGTGAACGCCGGAGCGGCGTCAATGATAAGGGTGGGTGGAGGGTAGACGGAAGGCGGGCACAAGGGGCTGTCCAACAAAGGTTTAATCTGGGAGATGTGGAAAGATGGGTGTACCTTGAGGGCTGCAGGCAGACAGAGGCCAACACAGGTGGGTTTGATGACCTTCTCGATGACGTAGGGACCAATGAAACGGGAAGCCAGTTTCCGGGATACGGATTGAAAATGGATGTTTTTAAAGGACAACCACACCTTCTGCCCGGCTTGATACGCGGGACCCTCCACCCTGTGCCTGTTGGCGATGCAGCAGTTAGCCTCCTTGGTACGAAGAGGCCCTTGCGGGTTTGGGTCCAAATGCATTGGCAGCACTGAAGGTGATGCTGGACGGAGGGCACAGCAAGGTCGAGCTCCTGAGAGGGGAACAGATGGGGAGAGTAGCCTAGAGAGGCTTCGAATGGTGAGATGCCAGTAGCTGTGGAAGGATACGAGTTGTGGCTGTGGGCGTACTCGATCCATATAATATATTCAGCCCAGTTGGAGTTGTTCTGGGTGGCGAGACAACAGAGGCCGGGTTCGAGTTCCTGGTTGGCCCGCTCAGCCTGTCCGTTGGACTGCGGGTGGTAACCTGAGGACAGGCTCACAGTGGCACCCAGCGCAGAACAAAAAGCCTTCCATACCTGGGATATGATTGGGGCCCTCGGTCGGAGACAATGTCGGTGGGGATGCCATGGTGACGGAACACCTGGTTGACTAGAATCTTGGCGGTCTCGGTGGCAGAGGGAAGCTGGGGAAGGGGAATGAATTGCACAGCTTTAGAGAATCTGTCGATGACCGTGAAGATTACCGTATTGCCTTGAGATGGGGGCAGTCCAGTAACAAAGTCCACTGCAAGGTGGGACCAGGGAAGGTGAGGAGTGGGCAAGGGTTGGAGAAAACTAGCGGGTGGTGTGTTGCTGGACTTGGACCGGGCACAGACAGAGCAGGCAGCGATAAACTCACGAACATCCCTGTCCATGTGGGGCCAAAAAAATCTCTTGCAGAGGAGGGAAAGTGTCCTATGAACTCCTCCGTTGTCGGCGATCTGGGAACTGTGACCCCAGGCAATGACGTCCGACCTGAGGGATGTTGGAACAAAGAGAACTCCATCAGGACAGGGTGTATGTCTAGTTTCTTCACCTTGGGCATCTCTGACGCATGTTTTGATGTCCCAAGTAAGGTTGCCCACGATGCAAGTAGCAGGAATGATGGTGGCTGGAGGAGAAGCATCGTCCGGGCTATATTTCCTGGAGATGGGGCATCAGGCTTGGTATTGCGGCTTTCAGGTCTGTATGTTATAGTGAACTTGAACCAGTCAAAAAAGAGACACCACGAGCTTGTTGTGAGTTGAGCCTTTCGGCAGTGCGTAAATAGGCTAAGTTCTTATGATCAGTCCAAACAATGAATGGGTGAGTAGCTCCCTCCAGCCAGTGGTGCCACTCCTCCCGTGCCAACTTGATGGCGAGCAGTTCGCGGTTGCCCATGTCATAGTTGTGTTCAGCCGAGGATAGCTTGTGAGAGAAGGTGCAAGGTTTCAATTTTCCGGAGGACTCTTCTCTTTGGGAGAGGACGGCCCCTCCGAGGCGTCGACTTCAACTATGAATTGTTTTGAGGTGTCGGGTTGAAAAAGAATGGGGGCGGAGACGAAAAGCGATTTTAAGTGGTCAAAGGCTTCCTGGGCTTTGGGGTTCCAGATATAAGGCTTGGAGATGGAGGTGAGTTGAGTGAGGGGGGCGGCAATGGTGCTATAATTGCGAACGAAACGGCGGTAGAAGTTTGCGAACCCCAGGAATTGTTGTAGTTTTTTGCGAGTATTAGGCGGCTCCCACTGGGAGACGGCTTCGAGCTTGGCAGGATCAGGACGGATACTAAAATATACCACAAAAATTGGATGGACGTTGCGCAGGTCTAATTTAGAAAAGATTTGAGCACCCTGGACCGAGTCGAAAACGGAACTGATGAGAGGGAGCGAATACTTATCCTTTATAGTAATTTGGTTGAGCTCCTGATAGTCGATACAGGGACGAAAAGACTTATCTTTCTTTTCAACAAAAAAAGAAACCGGCACCAACGGGAGACGAGGAGGGACGAATGTGACCAGAGGAGAGAGCCTCATGGATATAGGTTTCCAAGGCGTTTTTTTCGGGGCCCGATAGATTATATAAGTGACCCTTGGGAAGCGTGGCGCCCAGAAGTAGTTCGATAGCGCAATCCTATGGTCGATGTTGGGTTAGCGAACCTGCTTTATTCTGGCTGAAAACAGCTTTGAATTCATGGTAACTAGACGGGACAGACGAAAGATCGATGTCTTCGAGCGTGGGGTCGCCGGAAGGTGGGACGGACGGTATATCCGATTGTGGGCAGTTAGCCATGCAGAACGCGCTCCAATTAACTAAGCTTTGCTTGGCCCAGTCGAACTGAGGGTTGTGGTTTTTGAGCCACGAATGACCAAAAACCACAGGACTATGGGGCGAAGTGGTAACGAAAAACTTACGTACTCATGATGGTTACCTGACGTGATGAGTTACAAGGGCTTGGTGCGATGGGTAATGAATGAGAGATGTTGACCTCCCAACCCGGCAGCGTTAATGGGGGTGTCGAGGGATTCTATGGGAAGAGAGAGTAGTTTAACCAAGGAATGATCTATGAGGCTTTGTTCAGCACCGGAGTCGACCAGAGCATGAGTGTCAGAAATCTTAGTCTTGAAACATAGCTTGACAGGAACATAACAGAAGTCTTTACGGACTGAGACGACTGACTTACCCACCCGTGGCCTGTCTTCTAACGGGGGGTACGAGAGTTTAAACAGAGTGGGCATTGTGAGGCTTGGTGACCATGATTCCCACAGTGGTAATCCTTCCTCTCGACGTTTGTGACGTTCTTCCGCAGAAAGGCAAGAATGACCAATCTGCATTGATTCTTCAAGAGGTTTGCGTGAAAACGGCTGTTGTGGTGGTTCCGGTGTGGCAGGCTGTGGGGAATTGACTGGGATGATTTTACCTTCAGAGTGCGTTCATGCTGGCGTTCCTTGAGACGGACGTCCGAACATAATGCGGCAGCGACAACTTCCTCAAAAAAGGGGGCTTTGGGCTGAGTACACAAATGATCTTTTATAGCTTCATTGAGTGATTGATAGAAAATACCACGCAATGCGGGGACAGTCCATACTGATTCCACATGCGGTAATCTATAACGTGGTCCCTGACTGACCGGTTGCGTTGTTTTAGATTTAATAGTTGTCTGGTGGCTTCCTCCTGTTTACAAGGTTGATCGAATGCAAGTCTGAACTCACCAATTCAAAAGCTAGGTGGGTGATAGGATTACCCGCTAGTAAAGCTTGGGCCCATTGCAGTGCCTTACTCCTTAGGGAGTGAAGTAAAAAAAAAAAAAAAAGAAAGGTTGTTATTCAATTGTTCAATTATTTTTGTTTTTTTTTGTTGAAATGTATTATCCATACAGCTACACGCTGTGCATGAAAATACAACCATGGGGATTTTGCTGTGATCCGTGTGATAGTATCTGGGAGCCTGTTGAAACAATAGCTGACATTGAAGTAGAAAACCCCCACAACTTTCTACATCACCAGCTCAGGCTGAAGACGATAGTTTTCTGGGTTATAGGCAGAAGCGGAAGTGCCCAGGTTGCCGGAAGGTGGAGAGGGAGCTGGGGAACCAGAGAATTGTCCAGTTAGTTCCAATAAAGTCTGTGTCATACCATCGAGGCATCGGAAAAGGTCTTGCTGAGCAGAGGCCATCTGGGAAAGGGCGTCAGCTTGGCGTCCCAGCATTATGCCCTGTTGGTTGACGGCAAGGCGAAGTCCTTCGGGGTCAGCTGGGTCGGGGTTTTGGCCAGTTCGTTCTGTCATGATCTGATCATGTGACGAACCCAGATGCTGTAACCCGGAAGGAAGAGACAGGTAAGTAGAAGGTAAGTAATTAGTTTTCTTTTGTAGGAGCCAGCGGATTTTGCAGCGTGATATGGCTTGGGGCTTGACGGAGCGGAGGCTCGAACGAAGCTCAGGTTTTCGAAGTTCGTGGGAGCTGCTCGGTTTAGCCGAGACGCTGGACCCAGATTCAGAGTGAAATAGGGGCGTAATGTCAGTGGTGTAGACAGATTTGCCTGGCGATGGCGAACACGGGGATCTTAGCTGTGGCGTGGCTGGAGTTCTTGGCTGTGGCGTGGCTGGAGTTCTTGAGGAGCGGCGAGGATAGCAGCTTCAGCTCAAGGTGGTGGATGACTCGGGTGACTCTCGTGGAAGGCAAGACCTGAGGCACAGCAAAACAAGGTAAGCATAGGAAACTAGGCAAGGGGGCCAGACGTAGGTCAAGGCGAGATTAAGCACCATCAGTGTTAACGAACTGGCAAAGAATGCTGGAGGTGAGTCTCCTTAAGTAGCAGGTGAGGCGATGAGGTGAGTAGTCACAGCTGTGAGTCTGGAGCAGAGCTGGGAGGGGGAGGAGTTTGACAGGTCACCATGACAGTTAAGGTCTAAAAATAACCTGTGATCGGTGAAATCCACAGAGTCTAATTACATACTACTCCTCACTGCCCACTTTATACACTTTTCTCAGACAGACATGAACATTTTCACCCTTTTCTCTTGTTTAAATTCTCAACCCCTCATAGAAATTAAGTCCAGGATCTTGGAATGAAAACAAAGATCTGATCGATCACAGATTTCTATAGATCTGAAGAGCTCTGCGTTGCTGTACAAGAGACACAGCACATAGGAAATTGATTGACAAGGTCTCAAGCCAATCAGGACACAGAACAGGGTGCACTGTTTAAAAAATAACAGCATAATTGCTCTAAAAGAATGAGCTAAACCGGGAACGATGAACTGCGACATATTAAGGGAAGACTGTCTTCTGTTCTGTTTGACAGGGATTTTAAAGGGTTTCAGATCGGGACACAGACTGCAGAAGGGGGGGAATAAAATGTCACGTTCTATGCAGGTCTGGATCGTGTGGCCAGATAAAAATAAAAAACATGGGTCTCTGATATTGTTCAGTGGGCCAGACCAAACATGGAGGTGGGCCAGATCCAGCCGGCCCACCTTTGCTCACCCCTGCATTAGAGCCTACAGAGGCACTGAGTGAAGACACACTCAATAGACTGAGAACAGCAGTTGCAGCAGACAGTGAGCTACACGTTGTGCATGAAAAACACATGAATGGGTGGCCAGCTAAACGGAAAGGTTTAGACAGAGCACAATATGACTACTGGCCCATGCGACACAACATCAGCATTCATAAAGGCATAGTCATCATGGTGGGAGACAAGATCGTGATACCACGGAACTTCAGACAAACTATCCTGGAAAAACTGTACACGGCTCACCAAGGTATACAGCCCACAAAAGCCAAAAAGAGAAAAGTGCTGTACTGGCCTGCATGTCCAGTGATATAGAGACTATGATTCAGAAATGTGAACAGTGCCAGCAAATGCAACCAAAGAATAAGGCGGAGCCACTTGTTCCACACATGATCCCAGAGCTGACGTGGATGAAAATTGGATCAGACATTTTCGAGCTGAATGGTCAACCGTATCGGTTATTAATTGATTACCTGACCAAATTCCCAGAAGTTCTCAACTTGCCAGACAAAACAGCTTACTTTGTCATTCAAAAGATGAAATTAGTGTTTGCAAGACACGGGATTCTCAAAGAGATAGTGAGCGACCATGTTCCATTTGCCAGCTACGAGATCATTTGCACATGCTTGGGAGATTAAGCTAATTTATTTCAGTCCCGGTTTTCCATCTTCAAATGGAATGGCGGAGCGAGCCATTAAGACTGTTACACATGCATTAAAGAAAACAATCAAGACGGGCACTGATCCACATTTAGTGCTGTTGTCACTGAGAAACACTCAAATTACTGGGATTTAACTTTGTCACCCGCACAAATGTTGATGGGAAGAGTCCTGCGCAGCACATTGCCATGCTCTAGTAATGTGTTGAGACAGTCAACTCCACAAAACATTCCAAAAAAAGTACGAGACATGCAATCAAAACAAAAGTTACACTTTGACAAGCATGCAACAAGCATGCAAGACCACTGCCAGTTCTATCTCCTGGTGACACTGTACATATGCAAACACAACGCAGTTGGGAGCCAGCAGTCATCGTTCACCAAAGAGAGGAACCACGCTCCTACACCGTGCAAACACCGTCAGGTGATACTCTTAGGAGGAACAGGAGGCATCTGAGGAAAACACAAGTCTGTTTAAGGACACAACTCTCAATTTGGACTTGGATGGACTGTTCTCTCAAAACCCAGAGTCAGTTGATCCACCACCATTTAATTCCCCACAGAAATCATCTTCTGAAAGTATGGAAAACACAGCACTGTACTTCACACACAGCGGTCAGGCAGTAACATGTCCTGCCAGATACAGAGACTAGTTAATGTGAAGGTTTTGTGTTCATACTGTTGCTGTGATTTGTTTAATGATTTTGTAAATGAAAAGAGTATGTTCATTTTAACACATTTTAAGAAATAAGTTAAATGTTTTATGTCGACATTTCAGACTACTGCACTAAGATGCACATTGTTAAATGTAAAGTTGTTTGCAATCGGAATTTGCCTTGCCATTATGTTAGGAGCAAAAGATTGTTTTATGTTCATATTCTTTAGAAGGTGCTTTTGTGTTTAAACAACTGTTTAAGATGTCATGACTAACCTGTCTAGGAAAAAGAGGGATGTGGTATATTGTGACAGACAGCAGAAATTACCACTACCACCAATAGATGGTGCTGTCGACCTGTGTATGACATGAGAAGTTACAGAGTAAAGCTGATGTGAATGCTCTAGCACCGAAAGCTGTGTTCCTGTCATCTGTCCTAATTAAGAGACCCCTTGATAACACCCCACGCTAAGGTAACTTGGTGCAACATCATATAAAGCCACAACAACGTCTCTGCAGGCATGCATGGCAGTCAGGCATGGCAGTCAGACTTGCATGGCAGTCAGGAACCGTACCCCTAGACTGGCAAACAGGGGTGGTGGTTCCCCTATTCAAGAAGGGGGATTGGAGGGTGTGTTCCAACTACCAGGTAATCACAGTCCTCAGCCTCCCTCGGAAAGTCAATGGCATGGTACTGGAGGGAAGAGGTCGTCTGATAGTCGAACCTCAGATCCAAGAACAACAGTGCTGTTTCTGTCCTGGTCATGGAACAGTGGACCAGCTCTATGCCCTCTTTTGGGTGCTGGAGGGTTTGTGGGAGATCATTCATCCAATTCACATCCAATTCCAGTTGGGTCATCTGTGCTTCCAAACTTGGCCACGGACCTCTCTTCTGGCTTGTCTGTGCTCCTTTACCTGACCGTATACCTCGTCTCTGGCTCATCTCTGCTCCTGCTCCAACACTTGCCTGTGGACCCTGCCTCTGGCTCATCTCATGCCCCCAGCCATCCCCCAACTCAACTGAATAAAACCAATCTGCTGGACTATTTAAACATGTAGTTGTAGCATTAGATAACCCAAGTCTTCTCTAAGAATTCATGTGCATCGCCTGTCCGTTCTGTGAGAAGATCCCTCCTTCATGTGGACTTCCCTGAGGTGTATTCTTTTTTTTTTCCCGGAATCCTTTTTTTTTTTAGGAGTTTTTACTTACCGAGAAGGAGGGTCTAAGGGCAGGGATGCCCAATTTAGCCGAATCTGTTTAGTTAAGTTTAGACATTACCTTTTAAATTCTATGACTTCATGCTCTTTATTGTTTCCTGTTTATTATACAATTACCGGTACGAAGCCAATTAAGACTATTATTGTTGTAATAATGGGCTATGTAATTCAAATGTAATTGAACTGAATATGTGTTTTGTAGATTTGGAGAAGGCATTCAACCACATCCTCTGTGGTGTCTTGTGGAGGGTTCTCTGGGAGTATGGAAATCTGGGAGCCATAGTACGGGCTGTCTGGTCTGTGTATGACCAGAGCAGGAGCTTGGTTCGCATAGCTGACAGTTAGTCGGACCTGTTCCCAGTGCATGTTGGACTCCAGCAGGGCTGCCTTTTACTTCCGGTTCTGTTCATAGTTTTTATGGACAGAATTTCTAGGCACAACCAGGGCCCGGAGGGGGTTTGGTTTTAGGACAACAGGATTTTGTCTCTGCTCTTTGGAGATGATGATGTCCTGTTTGCATTATCAAGCCAGGACCTCCAGCATGCATTGGGGTGGTTTGCAGCCAAGAGTAAAGCAACCGGAATGAGGGTCAGCACCGTTAAGTCTGAGGCCATGGTTCTTGACTGGAGAATGTTAGTTTGCCATTTGGGTGGATGGAGTGCTCCTGCACCAGGTGGAGGAGTTTGAATATCTTGGGGTCTTGTTCATGATTGAGGGAAGTTCGGAGCGGGAGATTGACAGGTTCATTGGTGAGGCGTCCATGTTATGCGGTTGCTGTACTGGTCCGATGAAGTGAAAAGAGAGCTGAAGCGAAGCTCTCAACTTACCTGTCGATCTTTGTTCCAGTACTCACCAATGGTCATGAGCTCTGGGCCATCACAGAAAGAACGGGGTCCCGAATACAAGAGACCAAAATGAGCTTCCTTCGTAGAGTTGCTGGGTGCTCCCTTAGAGATAGGGTGAGAAGCTCGGTCACCCGGAGAGAGCTCCTCCACATTGGGAGGAACCAGTTGAGGTGGCTCTAGCATCTGGTCCGGATACCTCCTAGACGCCTCCCTGGGGAGGTTTTCCAGGCACGTCCTGGGTGAAGGCCCCAGGGAAGAGCCAGGACATGCTGGAGAGACTTCATCTCTTGACTGGCCTGGGAACGACTCAGGGTCCCCCCAGAGGAGCTGGAAGAAGGAGGCCGGGGAGAGGAAAATCTGGGCATCTTTGCTCATACTGCTGCCCCTACGACCTGGTGCCGTATGAGCAGAAGAAAAATGGATGGATTGATGGATGGATGGATGGATGGGGACTATTTTTTCTTTCTTTGCTCATTGTGGGTAGCAATTCACAGTAGCCAAAAAAATTCTAGTAAAAAAAAAAGGAAATATATATATAAAAAAAGGGAATTAAAAATAGTAATATATATTTCTTAAAAGGCAAACAAATTTGAACCTACAACGGAGTTTTAGGACCACCAAAAAAAAAAAAAAGTAAAATTACGACATTTTAAGTCATAAAATTACAAGAAAAAATCTCGTAAATTTGCGCGAAAAAAAACTTGTATTTACGAGATTAAAGTGGAAGTGAGCATATACATTGCAGCAGCAAGTGAACGCCACGCAGCAGAGCAGACCGGCTAAACTCAATTGAACAGGTAAGCTGAATGTTTATTGATAACGTTCCAAATGTTTGGAAGCTCATTTGTTTGATTTACGATTTATTAAGGTTTTATTTATTGATGGGTGGCTTGCAGGATCTCTCCAGCCCGTTGATGAAGTTCCCTGTAACCCTGCAGATGTCCACTTCCCTCCTTTCTTCCTCCCCCAAAGACAAGATCTCTACATCTGTGTGACGCTTCCGTCTGAGAAGGAGGAGCACTTTTTGGCATTTTCAACATTCTTTTTTCTTTTTTTAACTTGTTCTGTCCAACAGCTGAGCAAACAGATTAGAGCTGAAGGCTTTTTGTGTTGGACAGGTTTTACTATCACAAAAAGAGGTTATATAGCTTTGAGAAACCAGGGTGTAGATATGTATAAACCCCTTTTTGTTGTATTATTTTTTATTTATTTGTTACATTTAGTGTGTGTAGGGAGGGAGAGGGGAAGAATCTGAGGGGGGGGGGGGGGGTGGAAGAGAGTAAAAGGAGAAGAGGTGAGAAAGTGGGGGATACAAGTACTGATTTGAATAAGTTATTATTTTAAGCTGTAACAATTATACCAAATCTGCTGGAAAGACAAATATTACATGAAAGGTGAAATTCTGACAGTAAGATGAGTGGAAAACATCTGTCCATCAATACACTGTGGGTTAGGAGGAGGGATGAAGCAGACAGGGAGCAGTGTGGCAGTGTGCACGTGGGGGTGGAGATACATGCATGCTGCCGAAGTGAACCGTGTGTTCATAAGGGGAACCAGATCCTACCCAGCCAGACCAGCCAGACCAGGAGAGGGGAGGAGAGACCCCCAGGCCAGGAACCCCCCCAGCACCGGACCCAGGCAGCCCGGTAGGGGTGGAGGAGGGGATCGCCCACCCACTCAGCCAGGCGCAGAAAATGCCCCCCTACAGGGGCCCCCCCGACGCCCAAAGGCATAAGTGAACCCAGCGTCCGGCCCCCAGGCCACTGGATAGGAGCGCTTGGCCGTACCAGGCGGCAGCCATGGGGGCCACCGGGCGCCGGACACCGAGACAAGGGCCAGGGACCACGCCAGGGCCCCGAGAACCTATGGGCCGCCGACCACCCAACCGGCGCCCCGCCCTCGCGGGCCAGCCCCAGCACCCGGCCCGAGCATCCCAGAGATCGCCGCGCAGCCACCCCTCCCAAAACCCTACCCTCTACAACCCTCCTCCCCCGCCATATTATCTAAGCCCCCCTCCCCAACTCCCTTAGTGCCCTCCCCCCTCTGTGATGGGGAGGGAGAGCCCCGGAGGATCCCAGCGAGCCAGCCCCCAGGTCCGTCCCACCCATGCACTCTCGCACACATACTCACAATCTTCTGGTTACCCCCCGCCGCCACGCAGTAACCCCCTCCGGCCGACCGACCCCCCAGCGCCGCACGCTCGACCAATTACTGCAGCCGACAGGATACCCACAAGCCCGGCCGCCCTGAGAGGACCAGGCGGGTGAAGACCAGCCGCCCCCCCCCCCGACCCCACCTATGTATGGAGCTGTGGGTGTGCTGTGTGTGTGCTGCAGGTGAAATAGGAGGTGTCCAGTGTGGGGGGCCCCACCGCTGCCAAGCTACAGAGGCCCCCCACTCCGGGGTCCCTTTGTGTGTGGTGGGTATTTGCTGTGTGTCTAAATTGGAAGTTAAAATTGTGGGGGGGACCAGTGAAAGATGAGCACGGATGTTTCACCGTGCCCCCCTCCACCAGACCCTCCCAACAAGGCCCTAGATGAATCAGGGTGTCTGATATGCAAGTAAAACCGGGATGGAGGGCGGGCACCGACGCGACCCCAGAGAGAAACACCCCCAGTGAGCCCCGCCAGCATACCCCACCCATCCAGTTACCGGAGGCCTATGTGACTGTGTGCAACATTTGTTTGGGCAAGAGCGGGAAGGAGCAGGCGGATGGGCACAACCGGGGGAAGAAGGCTCCCCCGAGCGACTGGCCCCCCAGCCGGCCGCGGTAGGCGCCCCCCTCCCAGGGCGGCCAGGCAGTCAGGAGGCGGCAAGCCAGCCACAGATGGAAGCCCGCAGCGCCGTGAGACAGCCAGCAAAGAAGGGGCCCGGTGCCAAAACGTTCATGCCCTGACCTCCCTAAGGACTAGCATCCCCCCAGCACCCCCCCCCCCCCCGATTAAAAAAATAAATAAATAAAAAGTATAATAAAAATATTCTAATGCTAATATAACAGACTATTTTCATTCCTCTTTATTGTTTTATGTTGAAACAGGACGTTTCATCTGGAGGAGAGGGCGTATGTAACACTGTTCACTTCTGCATTGGTGTTCTGATGACAGGTTCATGACGTAATGTGACAAATGGACTTCACGGTGGGTGAATGAAAAGGAGAATAAACGCTGCAGCGGTCCTCTCAGTGGCGGTTCCACCCTGAATTACTCACCCGGGCGAGACCCTCCTCTGGCACCCCCCCCCCCCCCCCCCAATAGAGTCACTTTGTCCATTTATTGTAACTGAAAATATAGTAGGAAATATTTAATCAAACACAAATAAATAATCTAAAATAAATATTATAAACTACAAATCACACTAATAACACACTAGAATAAATGTAACTGCAGCACTAAGAACAGAAAACACTAACTAAAACTTAACCTATGTGGCCTTCCTGATGCAAGCTTGTCAATAACGTCATCATATGAAATCTGCCCCCCCCCCCCCCCCCCCCTGAATGATTGATACTAACAACAGCAGGTTAGTGAGTTGCTCCTGAGACATTGGTGACCTCAGGTATGACTTGATCAACTGGAGTTTTGAAAAGCTAACAGCATCATCAGCAGCATCAGCAGCAGCATGCTACCATCACAGCTTATTTACCATTATGAACTAATATACAACAGTAAAACACAACAAAAACTTTGTGTTAGAGCAGAGCAGACAGACACACGAATCATAACTAATGTTACAAGTTAAGGCAGAGCAAACATTTAAGAAGAAAATCTTAAAAATGATGTTATTTGCAATATTTGGGCCTACTTCAGTTTTGGTCTTGATAGACCAAACGAGATTTTTCCTCTGCAACGTTCTTGTTGTTGGAGGGCAGATAGCATTCGAATTTAGAAAACGTGCATCTAGCTATGCGATCATAACTTTTTCTTTGTCTCTTTTCTCCTCTTCTTCTTTTCTTTTCTTTCTAAATTGGGCACCAGCTTTGACCTTTTTTTCTCCATATTTCAGATTTTTTTTGCCTTTAGCATTAATGTCCTGACATAGGTATCAAGTCTGTCGACTAAAACAACTGTCATCTTAGTGAAGAATTTTATTGTTTTCCCATTTATTATTTGGGCATTTCACACAAAAATAACCAAAAAAGCATGATTTTTTATACCTTTTTTATACCCGCAGCCCCCCCCCCCCCCCGTTCGTCAAACATTTCCAGCAGGAGCGCGTGCAGCTGCACCCAGGGGCGCCAATTCGCTACATGGCGGCACAATTTTTATTTTTTCATCAAGCACTGAGCCGCGCCCCGCGACCGTCGCCCCCCTGGAAGAAGATCCAGCCAGGTTTTGTGCATGCGTTTTGCGCTCCGTGCTCACCTCTCAGCCTGCACCCTTCACCCCGCGCCCCCTCCCTTCTCCTTCTTACACATTTGCGTCTACTTCTCAAAGACAGGAGGGAGCGCAGCTGCGGGGCGGGGGCGCCGCCAGGTTTCAGGCTGTTACAAACTCTGTGATATAAGTAAACCAATAGTGGTGCATAAATTATTTTAAAAGAGCTGAGCCGCTGGCGCCGCCCCTCTCCGTCTTTTTTCCGCCCCAGGCGATTGCCCGTATGCCTAAAACCGCTACTGGGTCCTCTACACCCAAACGTGTCTCTGAGCTCCTTTTTTCACATATGAAACTCAGCTTTACCGACACTAAATCCTGGAAAGACTGCTCCACTGATAATAATCTGATTTTTAGTCGCCAAAAGGTTCAGAAACTCATTGTTTTTTAAAACTATCCAGAAATATAGCTTCACAAAAAGGCTCCACATATTTCATCTTCAAGCTAGGCTTACATAAATTGAAAACTTTGGGGATTTTTCAATAACTTTTTTCTCGTTAATTTACGAGATTTTAAGTTGTAAATTTATGAGTTTTATCTTGTAAATTTACAGGATAAAAACTCGTAAATTTACAAGATTTTTTCTTATATTTACAACTTAAAATCTCGTAATTTAACAGTTATGACTTTCTTTCTCGTAAATGTACGACTTAAAAGTCGTAATAAAAAAAGCAATTTTTTTTGGAAAATAGCCCTAAAATTATGTCGTGTGAACCTGTGGGTTCTTCAGAGTTGAAATTTTTTTTTTCAGACTCCATGTTTTGGGAAAGGCAGAGCAGATAAATTATGGCTTTCGTTTTGACTCAATGTGAGACTACATGCTCAAATCAGTTTCAGATTCAGGAGGATTGAAGTTTGGTTCAGTTTAGTTTTATCTATTTTTTGCGCTGATATGGTATGAAAATTACAAAACAGGTTATGTAACTTTTTTTGTTTTTTTTGTTTCACAACCTGTCTTACAATAATCTGCCAAGATTTGATAAAAAGTTGCTCCTGGGCTCTGCAGTTCCACTTTCATCCCAGATTAGTTTTGTTATGCCAGATAAATACAGGAAGTTTCAAATCCAAATTTCATGTATTGCAACTTCAGCCAAACTGTGTCTCAGACCTGATAGTTTTTGTCTGACCAATTGCTATTTTTAAATCTGCCAAACAGACATCAAATGACACTATAATGCAGCTGTTGTTGTTTTTTAAACTGTTTTGTAAAAAAAAAAAACATCCTTTTTGTCCCTGACAGAGCGGAGAAAAGCCTCACTGAACAACTGTTAACTATCTAATGGTGCTTTTCAAAGCCCAAAAGATTGGCCTTCCCATAAACTACGATTTTATTTGCATGGTATCTACAGACTCACCGAGCATGTGACACATGTTGAAGAACGCGTGTTTAGGCCATGGAGTTCACACATATGCAGTGGCGGTTCTACCCTGAATTACTCCCCGGGCGAGACCCTCCTCTGCCCCCCCCCCCCCCCCCCCAATAGAGTCACTTTGTCCATTTATTGTAACTGAAAATACAGTTAGGAAATATTTAATCAAACACAAATAATCTGAAATAAATATTATAAACTACAAATCACACTAATAATACACTAGAATAAATGTAACTGCAGCACTAAGAACAGAAAACACTAACTAAAACCTAACCTTTGTGGCCTTCCTGATGCAAGCTTGTCAATAACGTCATCATATGAAATCTGCTCCCCCCCTGAATGATTGATACTAACAACAGCAGGTTAGTGAGTTGCTCCTGAGACTTTGGTGACCTCAGGTATGACTTGATCAACTGGAGTTTTGAAAAGCTAACAGCAGCAGCAGCAGCAGCAGCAGCAGCAGCGTGCTACCATCACAGCTTATTTAACATTATGAACTAGTATACAATAAAACACAACAAAAACTTTGTGTTACAGCAGAGCAGACAGACACACAAATCATAACTAATGTTACAAGTTAAGGCAGAGCAAACATTTAAGAATAAATATCTTAAAAATGACGTTATTTGCAATATTTGGGCCTACGTCAGTTTTGGTCATGATAGACCAAACAAGAGATTCTTCCTCTGCAACGTTGTTGATGTTGTAGGGCAGGGAGCATTCGAATTTAGAAAACGTGCATCTAGCTATGCGATAATACCCTTTTCTTTGTCTCTTTTCTCCTCTTCTTCTCTTTTCTTTCTAAATTGGGCACCAGCTTTGACCTTTTTTCTCCATATTTCAGATGTTTTTGCATTTAGCATTAATGTCCTGACATAGGTATCAAGTCTCTCGACTAAACCAACTGTCATCTAAGTGAAGAATTTTTTTTGTTTTCCCATTATTTATTTGGGCATTTCACACAAAAATAACCAAAAAAGCATGATTTTTTTATACCTTTTTTATACCCGCAGCCCCCCCCCGTTCGTCAAACATTTCCAGCAGGAGCGCGTGCAGCTGCACCCAGGGGCGCCAATTCGCTACATGGCGGCGCAATTTTTATTTTTATTTTTTCATCAAGCACTGAGCCGCGCCCCGCGACCGTTGCCCCTCTGGAAGGAGATCCAGCCAGGCTTGCGCATGCGTTTTGCGCTCCGTGCTCACCTCTCAGCCTGCACCCTTCACCCCGCGCCCCCTCCCTTCTCCTTCTTCACCCCGCGCCCCCTCCCTTCTCCTTCTTCACCCCGCGCCCCCTCTCTTCTCCTTCTCACACATTTGCATCTACTTCTCAAAGACAGGAGGGAGCGCAGCTGCGGGGCGGGGGCGCCGCCAGGTTTCAGGCTGTTACAAACTCTGTGATATAAGTAAACCAATAGTGGTGCATAAAGTATTTTACAAGAGCTGAGCCGCTGGCGCCGCCCCTCCGTCATTTTTCCGCCCCGGGCGATCGCCCGTATGGCCCGTGCCTAAAACCGCTACTGCACATATGTCAATATCAAATCAGAGTCTCTGATTGGTCAAAGTTCGACCTGGTTTATTGTGCAACACGCATTTCGTTCGTAGAACCTTAAAATGATCGCAGAAACTTACGAAGCTAAACATAAAAGAATTACTATTAGAACGCGGATGCCCAAAATAATAATAATGGATTGGATTTATCTGCGCTTTTCAAGACACCCAAAGCGCTTACATTATGTCCATTATTCATTCACTCCTCATTCATACTTGGTGATGGTAAGCTACTGTTGTAGCCACAGCTGCCCTGGGGCAGACTGACAGAGGCGTGGCTGCCATTTCGCGCCTACGGCCCCTCTGACCATCACCGGGATCAATCATGCGCATTCACACACCAGTGGAGCCACACTGGAGGCAAGGAGGGTGAAGTGTCTTGCCCAAGGACACAACGACATTTTGGCTGGTGGGAGCGGGGATCGAACCGCCAACCCTTCGATCATTGGACGACCCACTCAACCACCTGAGCCACTGTCGCCCCTGTCGCATGTAAACACGCATTTACATGGGTTTAAATAGATATTTTATCACAAGTGGCTGTTTTAACGTGCATGCAGAGGGTGGGGTGAACATAGTCTGAATGTTCACGTGTATGTAAACGGTTTTAAATGTTGAAGCTCGAAACGCACGTTTGTGTATTTCTGCACACTTTTAAAGCAACGGACCAATGGGGAATGTGACACTCATACAAACTTAAAAAGTAGGTCAAACTTTGATCTGGTTTAATCTGCATGTACATTTAATGGCCACACCTTTTGTACATTAGGCACGAAAATAATCGTAGAAACTGGTGTAGCTAAATGTGAATGTTAATGTTTTGAATACTGAACCCTGTAAGGCTGTATTAACACATAGATGTATTAATATTGACTTTTAAAGCTACAGACACACCAGGGAAGTCAATATTCAAGACTGTCAAAGTTTGACCAGCAAAGTGCATTTAATGGCCATGCTTTTTGTGCATAAAGTCCGGAAATATTCGTAGAAATTTGCTTAGCTACATGTGAATGTAAGAGTTTTGAATGCTGATGCTCGAAAATTTTGCATAGATTTTTTTATTGGAGGGGCCGCCTAAAAGTGCGTTGCAGAGGGCGATGTGAACATAGTTTGAACACCCGAATTTTGAGCACAGAAGCCCGAAACATGTTTACGTAGGCTTTTTAAACTACGGACACATGTGACGCGTGTTAAAGAACACGCTTAAAGCAGGTTCTTAAACACAAGTATAGCCCTACTGAACAAGCAGGGCTTCTTCTTTTTCTACTGTTTACTAACAAATTTTCACTACCCAGAGTTGGAAGAGGCTTTGTGCAAATTATCGAAGCAGTGCAAATCTCATGAATCTTGCTCAAGGCTGTCTCTTTCTAAGCTCAATTCTGATATATGAATGACTTCGTGTCATAATTCCGGACGGCCACAAAGTGCAATTATTTTTTTTATTTTTTTTATTTATTTTTTTTTTTTAACTTGTCCTGTCCAACAGCTAGGCAGACAGATGAGAGCTGAGGGCCTCTTGGGTTGGACATATTTTACTTTAACAAGAGGGGTTATTAATCTTAAGACAAACCAAAGGTATGTCTGAATAAACCCCTTTTGTAATTGAGGCCAAACTTTATTAATTTCAAACATGTCTGAAAATCTTTGGTGTTGGACCGGACGGAAAAGGAAAGAGGGGAAGAAGAAAGAGGGACGTTAGAGAGAGTGGGGGTAGGGGGTGATAATAGGAGGGGAAGGGGGATAAGACCATGAAGCAGCATAAAGCAACAAGTTTACTGGTTGTTAATCATTATGGTAAGGTTCAAATGTAAAAAAAAAACAAAAAAAAGGGCGGAGCCTGTCCACACACACACTCAAATGTTATAAACACACCTGTTAGTTGCAAAAATGTCCACCTGTCGACATGTACACAAAACAGATAGTGTTCACACGCATACTTATGCCTTAAAACCAACTAGTGTGAAATATTTCAGTCATTCAGTCTGTTGAGCTAACACCTGTGCTCAGGTGAGTGTTTATGTTCTTCTAAAATGAATGGTGGAACGTGAAAAGAAGGAGGGAGAGTGCCCAGCCATCCCCACCCCAAGACCCCCACCGCACCAGCAGCGGCAGCCGGATTCCCCCCAACACCACACGGGAACCGGCAGGGAACAACCGCCGCCCGGGCGACCAAGCCCGCCACCCAGGCCAGGGCCAGCAGGGCCGCCGCAAGGCCCCCAGAGCCAGAGAGCAGGGAGGCACGGAGGGAAAGAGGGCGCCGCCCCAGCCCAACCAGGAGAGCAGCCCCCCCGCCGCGCCGGGAGAACCCAACGCAGGGCCCCACCGGAGAAGGACGCCCACAGCCCCAGACGAGCACCCCACCACCACCCAGGAGTTCCGGGCATCCCCCCGCCCCAACCCCAGGTACGGGCCAGGACCCCCCAAGGGAGACCCACTCCGCACTCCAGGCAGCCATCCGCCCGGCCCACGGTTGGTCCAGGGAGGAGCGAGGCAGGGGCCCGCCGCCCCCGCCCAGAAGGGGGGAACCCCGGGGAAAAAAGAGGGCCCACAAGGGGTGTTGTAAATATGGCCCGACCAGGCTCGGCCACAGTTGGAAATTTGGCGGGGCCCAGCACTCAGGAGCAAGGACCAGAACCCACCCCCCAGGGACACGAACACCCCCGGCTCAGATGTAATGTGAACCCCCCCACCGCGCGGAGAGAGCACCGCCGGGCCCAGGAAGCCAGCACCCCGGGGACACAGCCGCCGTTGCAAAGGGGCCCGTACCCCCCACCAGGGAAGAGGCAGGGGACAGATGGTCCTAGGTCCCACCTTCCTTGCAAAATGTGTGTGCGTGTATGTGTGTTTGAGAGAGTGTGTGTGTGCATGTGTGTGTGTTTATGTTGGGATGTATATATTGAGGGGGGAGGGGTGTGTGTACTAAGGGGGGTGCGGTTAAAATTGGCGGGTAGGGCACTAAGGGGAGGTCTCCTGATTACTCACAGTGACGTCCCCTCACCCTCCCCACCAAGGGGCCCTAAATGTCTAAGGTGCGGTTAAAATTGGCGGGTAGGGTGCTAGGAGGACATCCGCTGCTTGCTGGCAGTGATGTCCAAGCACCCCCCCTACCAAGGGCCCTACATGTCTAAGGTGCAAATAAAACCGAAAGAGGGGGGGCCCACTCCATACGGCAACCACAGGAGGGGGGTCACTGCTTAGTAAACCCCCCCCCCCAAGGCTCATCGCAGGCTAAGCCCCCCACCCCCTCACCCTATTATGAGGTTATATGAGGAAGGGGGTAAGTTGGGGACAGATGATAGACTGTCCCCCGGTGGTCAAACAGCCGTCCCCCGCCCCCCCCCCAGCAAGGGGGCCAGGCCCACCCAGCCCCGGGGCCCCACCCCCGGAGGCGCAGACACCCCAGGCCCAGCACCACCACCCCCACCACAAAGTGCAATTATTAATTTTTTTCTCCATGATCAACTTTTCAATGGTTGGAACTTCCATGGATTAAAAGGGACACCACAGATACATTGCTACTAAATCTGAGTCCCTGATTGGTCAAAGTTTGACCTGGTTTAGCTGGCAAAGGCCACGTTTTTTATGTTGAGCTTGAGAACGGTCATAGAAATTTGCGAATCTGGATGCGAATGCAAGAGTTTTGAATTCCGAAGCCCGAAACGTGTGTTCACGTTGTCCTTTCATTGGAAATGGACGCTTGAATGTGTATTGCCGAGGTTGATGTGTACGTAGCTTTAGAGGTATACCCTTTATTTCATTTTCTCTGTTGTCACCATGTTTCCTTATTACTTTACATACAATAAAAGCTGTAATATTTATCTGTTAAGAGAAAGTGAAACTGGAAGACACAAGTAAATTAGATAAGTTTTAATTAAATACCCCTTATTACTCCTAATTTAAATGTTTTATTATAGGTTTCTTTGCGGTTGCCCTTTTATAAGGTTTACAAGTGGATGATTACTGTCATGCTGAAAAGTAGATTTTTCTACAGAGATAAGAAAAACAGGGAAAGGTTCTAGCATGTCCTTGTCAAGTGATAGTGCAGACCTACTCTCTACATGGAGGACAAAATGCTAAAATAATGCACAAGAAGAATGAAAGCACTGTTTCTTACCTTACTGAATTATGGTTTGTGTCCAAATTAATTCCCTACTCACTACATAGTACACAATACAGTGTGCTCTAGAGATGGGATTTATAGCTCTTTTTAGGGAGCTGAATCTTTTGGATCAGTTCATTTCAAAGAGCTGGGGGGGTATTCCAAAAGACAGATTTAAACTACCCTGACTTTAACCCTGAACTCTTGCTGAAGTCCACCTGCACGTGCTTACTCTGGGTATGTCGGTTCCAAAAGACCAGATATCAGTTAGCGAAATGACGCTCGACTTGGTAACCCTGGGTTAATGCGCGTGCACGACAAGTACATAAAGGCATTCTCAATGGATCGCAGATTTCAGGAGTCACCATGGAAACGCGTGGAGAAAAAAAGAGAGCGCTGTACTCCAGTGAGACGGAGTCAGAGATTTTAATGACGGCATATGAGGATTATGCGCCCATCAAAAAAGTAATACAGGTGGATAAGCAAAAGATAGTTTCTGCTTGGAGGAAAATAACGAACAAAGTAAACGCATGAGTTTCTAAGTTATCAACAGAATCCTTGTGCTATCCTATGCGGTCAAGATGACCCCACCATTGACGTGTTATCCCTACCATGATAAAGGTGGAGAGGATTTCATGTAATCCATGGAAACCAGTGAACACCACAAATCAGCGCACTGTCTTGTGGGGTCTAAATGACCTCATTCCCAATGTCAAAGTGCCTAGGATAGCACAAGGGTTAAATGAATTACTTCAATTGGTAATTGAAGTAATTACCAATTCAAGAAATTACCAATTACCAATCAAGTACTTGAATTGTCTATCCAACTCAATTATTGTTTTTACAACTCAAATTTACATATTTATCTAACTAAATGTAGTATTACACCAATTCAATTTATTGTTTTTCCATCTTAATTTATTTGTACTTCTTGAACTCTCATATGTCTAAGTTTTGAGGCCGCAGATATTCTCATTTTTATGACATCAAAATGAATGATTTAATCAGGATTTCCAACAGGACAATATGCTTTAATCATGATTCTGACATAAACCACAGTTCATACTACAATATCCAGCACTAGGGGTGCTAAATAAACTCATTATCCTCTCGCTCCCTCTCACTCATGGTGCAGAGAGAATTAAACATGGTAGGACAAAATAACTCGGCAAAACAGAATAAAACAGCTGGATAACTAAACACATCTGAACAAAACCACACACTTAAACCCCAATCCGTCCAGGCAGGCAAAGGGAATGGTATTCCACAATTCCTTGCGCTGCCAATCTAAAAGGAGCACCAAAGTTGCACCTACTTAATTCAATTAATTTGAATGAAAGTAAAACAACTGTCTGATAACTATGCGTTATTTTTAAATTTGATTGAACAAAAAAAATGAGTTATCTTAACTTAAGCAAATAGTTAAGTTAATAAAAATGTATGTATGTATTAATGTAAAAAAAAAAAGTTAGATCAATGTAAAAATGTTTATCTTTCCAACATCCATACCTGGTCTTATCACCCTATAATGGTGGAAAAAGTATTGTTTGAGCTTCTTCATCCACTAAATCATCTTCAAATGGACACGCCATGCTCCTTCATCTCTCTGAAAACAAACTAACCTTCAACTAAACCTGCTCCAGACCAGGTTATGTTCAGAGCATGAGTTGCAATGGGAACTAAGCATACCTCCTTTTTTGGAACCGAAAGCTGAGGTTATCCGCTTCCTTAGCCTCAAACTTACATTGTAACTCACATAACCTGCTTTTTGGAATACCCCCCTGTTCAAAAGGGGCATTGAATAGTGTTTTAGTATTTAGGGAGTATAGGGAGGGAATTTTGATGGCAAGCTCTCTTGCAAAGGTTAAAAAAAAAGGTGTTTTGATAACTACAACCTGTCAAAAACCTTTAAAAAATCTTAAAAAACATATTGCATTTAGACATTCAGATGCATGTTCCCCCGCTGGATCCCTTAGGTTTTGATTTAGAATCAGAGTGTGCGTAAAATAGCAGAACAGTCTCATTGGTCTGCAAATTCTTGCGCTGAGACAAAACACATGCTGTTATGCTGTAGTCCCTCCCTGTTTCACAGAAATGAAACCTATGGAAAGAAAAAAAAGCAGCATGCCGGTCCAAGAAAACACAGACCTTCCCATAAGCCATAAGACCCATTTGGGTTGCTGTTTATGATCTGAAACAGATGTGCAAATTTAGAAGAATCAGCAAACTCAGAGTTTTAGAGTTTTCAGCTTTAACTCACATTGACAAAAAGGAGAGACAAATGCAAAGAAAAGTGCACCTCTTTGTTGCTTCTTCCAGTCCTCTATTTTTGTCTCCTCATTTGAGCTACACCTGCAGTCACTTACAAAAAAGAATATATTTATGCTCTAGTTACAGACTTAACTGAATAGGGATTTACCATGAGGTCACTCTCAATCAATAGTGGGAATCGCTTTTCTGCATGACCTTCACTAGAAGTATTTTTACAATAAAGCAGAAGGGTCTAGTCCTAAGAATTTTATCACACTGCAACAGAGATTTAAAAGAGCAGAAAGATCGTGCGCTAATCTGATAGGTCGAGTAACGATAACATACCAAGACTGCGCGCTCAGACTACATTAGACACCATGTACTTGAATGCCACTGGTTCTCATATGACTTCCCTTAACTTTCTGTTCATCTGACCACCTCTTTTGCAACAGTGAAGAACAACACTGCTTTTGTTTACTGGGAATAGGATCTGGAATGTGCCATTTAAAGTTAAAAGAAACACAGCGACTCACAAAAAGATGATGGTGTCATGCCAGCAGATACATCATTACACAGTAATGTTTTCACTCTGTTCTGAGTTACCTGGTAGAAGCGTGACTCATTTAAATGTGCATGCACACATTCAGCTTCTGAGTAGTGGAATGATCAATTGAATAAACTAAATTCACCGCATCTTTTCTTTTGAAAGTTTAAGTGGAACTAAAAAGAAAGAACCAGATGATTTCTGCAAAATGAGTTTCATATGAGGAACCCAGCAGGACCTCTCCAACAGCTGCTGCATGATAATTGAAGAAGTCATCCAAAAATAGAGGACCTAATAAAACACAACACTGCAAACCTGAAAAAGTGAAATGTCGCAGGGATATCAAGAAGAATATTACAATAACACTTGAAAACATGACACAAGTTCAAACCGTGTGTGAAAAAAGAAAAATAATAAACATGAAAAATAAGGCAATTTAAAGCAGATTGTTTTACATAGAAAATGCTACGATTAACAAAAAAGAAGAAGATAACATCATCACCTAATGTGTCATCCAGATTTTTAAATCATTATTAACACATATTTTGCAATAGTTGATTTCTTAGATGTCTGTTTTTTAACCAGTGCTGAGCTTTTACGGTTCTGTACAACAGCTCGAGTTACTCGAACATGTCACATGACTCTGCGGTTTTTGGTATTTCTCTAAATCTGACAGACTTCAATTAAACTGAAACGCCACTTTGGGTGGCCTCACAGCGAGAGTTTCCCTTTCGTTTCTGTTTCACAGAAGCAGAGCGATTCAAAGAAAAAGGGGGCGGGGCTAACGGCGCAGTATAAATGAAGGAGTGAGGCGTGTTTACCAGTCGTTCAAACCCGCTGACAAGCCTGACGGCTGACGGGGTAGAAGAAGCTAGCGGACACGCATCATTAAACCGTCCTGGCTATTCTTTCTGGTGGATTATCTCCTTGGCCGTGTTTGCTTCTGCCTCCGTGCAATGTTGCTACTTCGGAAGAATAAAAATTGAACCGCCGCTGGCATCAAAACAAAACGGTGAGCCCTTTCCCCCCTCTTTTTTTAGTCAGGCATATTTTTGGGCAGATCAAATACATAAATCAATTATTTAAAGAAATAAGAAAATGAATTAAAAATGTATGCGATGAGTTACTTTTAACAGAACTAAAATCGTGAAATTTTCAGGAATTCTGATAGCAATAGTGTTGAATCACCACAACTCTTTGAAACTCCACTCATGATTGACAAACACATAAGCTCTAAGTTAATGGGATCACACTTGACTTGCCCAGGGCGGGGGTCATATTTTAGGTTGATTTCCAAAAGTTATCGACTTAGTTTCTTTAATTTTCAGTTTCAAATGTGCTGCTGGCTTTACATAGTTTTATTTTCATTATTTCTTTTTACTCCTATCAAAAAAAAAATTAACAAATAGTGCCTTAAGCATGATATGTACTGGTGTGCTTTGGATAATTGGTCGTTTGGATTCCAGCCAAACCACTAAGTGAAGTGTCTTTTTAACTTGGCATGGCTTAACTAAAAGTAGGAAACATTCCTAGTACGTCTCCAGGGACAGCTATTAAATGATGCACACATGCATGTGTAGGTACCGTAACCATTCGGCCTGCAATAACCGTTCGGGGTCCTTTCGCCTGAGGATAATGTCACACTACGGTAAACCCACTTGGACAAACTACATAGCGTGGAGATCTGCGCGGGCTCTACATATTTTCCTTTCACGTTTCCTTTTGTAACCTAAAGTTCTTTTCTACTCCACACAAGCAAACCGTGAGCAGCTGGAGTCTCACAGCTTCGTGTTCGCAGGCAGGGAATGTGCTTTGTTATAGTGTGCAGTCCGTTCGGCTGCAATGCACTTAATAATAATCATAATAATTAAAGCACATTTAGAATATATAATCTCGCTTTGTGTTGGAACTCTGTTTGTTTACAACAGACCGCATAATATCTTCTTCTATGGTAGTATAGTAATTTGTCCAGACCAATCACTATCTGACACGTAATCGTACCAACGGACAGCCAATCACATAATGTAACGTCAGCACTAGTTGAAGGACCCCGAACGGTTGTTGCAGGCCGAATGGTTATGGTACCTACACGTACTACTTTTTTTTAGCCTGTCAAACTAACATTTTCTTTTTTCTTCTTCCAGGATGTCATTGTGGGAATTAGAAATGGGAGAGGGTTTGGTGCCTCTCCCTTTTGTAGGATGGTAGCCAGCAGCACAGTGGAAGGTCATGACAAGATCCATTTGCCAAGCTCCCCCCCTTGTACGCAGTCAGATGGTCTTCAGCGTTGGTCCAACGCAAGTCCAAGATCTGTCCACCTGACTCACTTTCGTACCTTCACCTCTAGAGAGGACTGCGACACCATCACTGACACTGCCGCAAAGCTTGAGCACAGTGGCTTTTACTGGGGCCCTCTGGGAGTGGAGGACGCCCACCGCATGCTGCAGGACGCTCCCCTGGGAAGCTTTCTAATCCGCGACAGCCGGCAGAAAAACGTGTTCTTCACGCTGTCCTACAACGCCAAAGGTGGGCCAGTCAGCGTTCGCATCGACTACAAGCAACACAAGTTCTCGTTGGCGGGCAGTGAGCGCGCCTTTTCGACAGTGTTCGCCCTTTTGGAGCATTACATCAGCTCACCCAAGAAGAGTCTGAGCGTTCCGTACAGGAAATGGCAGCCCACTCTACAGGAGTTGTGCAGGAGGCGCATTGTGGGGATTTGTGGTGGAAAGAACCGCCTCCCGGAGCTGCCTGCCACGCATGTGGTCCAGGACTTCCTGTTGGAGTTCCCTTACAAACTGTGATCCACCAGTCGTCAAAGGTTTTGACCACGCTATGTCTCATTTCAAGTCTGCAATTCTGTTCAGGTAAAAACAGGTTGGAGGAAATGTTGAGCGATGCTGCGTCTCCATGGCTACAGACCCAACTAGCTGACCCTTCTGTGCTTAAACAATGTGAATTGTTCATAGAGAGACAAAATTATGGTGGGCAACTACAGGCAGCTTTCAGTGGCACAGAAATATTTCAAACCATATCATCATCTAATACCTCGAGTGACTTAACTAGCTGTTGCACATGGACAGAAGATCTCAGAGTATTGGAAAGTGCTGCATTAAAAGGGAACTACAAGCACAGCAGAGCTAATAAAAAGAAACAAGGACATGGAGATCCAACTGAGACAGGATCTCTTGAAAGACGGACTTGTAGCCACTTGGAGTCCCAGCAGTGGGAACGCTTGAAACGGTCAGACTAGATTTTGTAGTAATTTTAATACTCTAATATGAAGTGTTTACATAATGGTGTAATCTTTGTCAACCCCAAAGGCTCAGAGATCTGAATTAAATGTGGCATCTGGTATCCAGTTGTTCTGTATGCAGAGGTGTCTCGCCTCTAAAAAATTAATTCTTGTTTTTACTATCTCTGCCAAGCAGATGTATAAATCAAAAATACATTATTATATTTTATACTTGGTTTTTGGAATAAAATATATTTAAATGAAGTATTTTTTGGTTTGTTTGAATCTTTTGAGTGCAATGCATGACACGCCCCTTCATGGACCATGCAGTGTCATAGACTATAAGACAGACAGGAAAGTGGAAGGTGATGTACAGTATTATCACCGCAGTGAGTCATCTCTGTAAGGCAGATGATGGGTGGGCGAGGCTTTGGTAGTAAATGAATTGTTACGCTCATGTACAAGCACGCTTACCAGAAATGGGGCAGAGGTGACAAAAAAAGAAGTGCGTATGATTTTGTGTGTGTGGTTCGAAACAAGTTTAACCTAATGTGGAAAAAGTGCAGACTGAAAATTTCCTCATAAGGAAGTGGGGAAACTGGTTCGTGGTCAAAGCAACCCGTCACTTCAAGGTCAATTTTTGAGAAAGTGATTCTAGTAAGGAGACATGAAAGCAACCACAAGCTACAAGGATCCGTAAATCTAGTTTGTAAAACTGAGGTTCAGGAAAAGTTTTCAGAGGTTTTCCTTTTTGGTTGTCTCATCTCAAACAAACTGACATGTCTAAACTGGGTGCACCACTGAGACTAGACAACTTTGGAGTCAACTTTATGGTTAAAAGGGAAGTGACTGGTTCACCACTACCAGGGTATTGATGTCGGTTGCTTCAAACTGAAAGTGAGACACATTTAACCATAACACCCAGTAGATGCAGGAAATATCCAGACTGTTCTTTTCATTTAAACCCTTGTGCTATCCTAGGCACTTTACCATTGGGAGTCGGGTCATCTAGACCCACTAGACGGTGCGCTGAACCTTTTTTCTTCAACGATTGTGATCTTCACTGGTTTCCATGGATAACATGAAATGTTTCCCCCTTTATCCACCTTTGTCATGGCAGGGATAACACGTCAATGTAAGGGTGGAGTTATCTAAGAGAGCACAAGGGTTAATGATTTACAAATAATAAAAAATATTATTTGTCTATGCCTTAACATTAAGCAAAAAGACATTGAGACACACATTAAATTTACAATGTTATAACCTATCTTAATGAAACAGGGGAGAAGTTCACATGTGCAGCCTGACTATGAACAAACATAAAAAACTCCAATATGAAGTGTTTTAAAATCTCTTTTATAAGTGTTGAGATTAAGCTCTAATTATCACTAACTTTACTATAAAAAAGGGTTTGCAGCATTCAAATGGGAGTACCAATACATCCATGGAATGCTTTGTAAATGTGTAAACAGTTGTATAATACAAAGTTTTGCAAATTTATGCAATGTAAGTTGTTTTGTTCTGATCAACTTGAGTCCAACTTGCATGAAATTGTTTTTATTTCTAAGACAAATGGAATCTCAGATTCATAAAAGATACAAGAGAGAGTAAATATTGACATTAAATTGATTTTTTTTGTAAAAAAGAAAAAGCAAATTGAGAGAAATTATCTCTACAAAATAAATTACAAGTCGAAATAAAAGCCTTGTTTTCACTGAATGGCATGATATGGTCTGGCCCAGTATTTGGAGCGTTTCCATTATGAAACAGACCCATTAAGCCAGACCGAACTCTACCATTTTTGGGCCCCCGTTGGTTGTAAGTCCAAGAAAAATGGAACAGACCGGTCAGGGCGGAGCTACTGTTGAATGTTCACCTGAAATGCCTGGACCAATTTAAACCGGACCATACGGTACAGCTCGGTGGAAACAAGGCTAAAACGTGCTTTCACACTAGGATCTTTATTTGAAGAAATGAAGAATGCTAAAAAATGTTCACTGTCAGGGGAGGAGCAGACTGGTGTTTGTTTGGGGAAAGCATGTTAATGGATGTACACTGATGGGGAAAAAAGCTCTAGCTGGCTTCTAGCTAATCAATTCAACTCATTTCAATTTTATTTATATAGCCCAAATTCACAACAACAGTTGTCTCAATGGGTTTCGTACCGGTAATTGTAAGGTAAATATACAATCATAAAGGATCATAAATGCATAGAATTCAATAGGATAATACTAAAACTTCAAGTAAACAGACTAACTAAACTGGGCATCCCTGCCCTTAGACCCTGCTTCACGGTAAGGAAAAACTCCTTAAAAAATCCGTAAAAAACGAAGAAACCTCAGGGGTGCCCACATGAAGGAGGGATCCTCCCCCAGGACGGACAGGCGATGTACCAGAACTCTTAGAGAATAATTAGTTTATCTAACTCTACAACTACATGTTTAAAGTCCAGCAAATAATCTTCATCCAGTTGAAGTTGGGGGACGGCTGGGGGCGCGAGACGAGCCGGAGACAGGATCCACAACCAGATGTAGGAGCAGTAGTAGAGGCAAGCCAGAGACGAGGTACACGGAATCTGGAAGCACTTTTTTGCCTCCCCAGGAGGGGAGTGGGAAAGAGGGACAGTACATGAATCACACCGCACCAAACAGAGGCATGGAGAACTAAATGATAAGTATTGAACAAAAATAGAGGAGAGAAGGAGAGTAGAAGAGGATAAAAAAGAGGACAGGACCCCAGTGTACCACAGTTTCCCCAGCTTCAAACTTCTAGTAGCCCAGTAACAACTTTATTGTTATTGTTAAGTTTAATTTAAACAAATTAACAGTAAGGTAAATATCCTCTGAATACTAGCTAGTCTGACAATAAGCCTGTCCAAAGAGGAATGTTTTAAGTCCAACTTTGAATGTAGAAACTGTGTCGGCCTCTCTTACATGAGCTGGGAGCTTATTCTATAAAACAGGGGCTTGGTGGCTAAAGGCTCTACCTCCAACTGTACTTTTACAAATTCTAGGAACCCCAAGCAGTCCTCCATTTTGCGTATGAAGTGTTCTGCTTGGTTGGTAAGACACTATGATGTCTTTAATATAGGATGGGGCCATGCCATGCAAGGCCTTATAGGTTAGCAGGAGGATTTTGAACTTGATTCTAGAATCAAGTGGGAGCCAGTGAAGTGAAGCTAACACAGGAGTGATGTGATCTCTTCTGCTAGTTCCTGCTAACAATCTAGCTACTGCATTCTGAACAAGGTGGAGACTTCTTAAAGAACTCTTAGGACACGCTGCTAACAAAGAGTTACAGTAATCCATCCTAGACGTAGCAAATGCATGGATGAGTTTTTCAGCATCACTTTTAGAAAGTATATCTCTGATCTTAGCTATGTTCCGCAGGTGAAAAAAATGCAGTTTTGCACGCCTGAGATTTGTGAGCCTTAAATGATAAATCTTGGTCAAATAGAACCCTTGGTTTCTAACTGTGGAATTGGAGGCTATACTTACACCATCCAGGGAGACTATCAAAGCAGACAGAGCATCTTTGAGTTTTTAGGACCTAGCAGGGGCGCAACTACCTAATGTCATAGGGGTATACGGCCACATTAAAAAAACAACCCCCCCCCCCCCCCCTGTTCTTCTCCTTGTTCATCATCAGCTGATCATCTCTCCTCATTCTTCTCAGTTGAGACTGACTTGTCATGTTTGTCTGCACTTGTTTTCCCAAAATTAGTGAACAGGTGGTCATCAGAAGTTTGAACCAGAATGAGCATCTAGGTTTTTGTGACTTCAATAGTTTAATTATTCCTACTTTAAGTCATCTCTGCTCTCTTTGATATCAGATGCATCACCAACCTAATGTCTGTCTCCTTCCCCTCTTGCCTGTGTTCTTCTTCACGAAATCATATGGCCTAGCCACAATTATTTCATGTTTTAAATAAATTAAATATCTTGCTAATGCACATTTTTTTAAATTAAGAATACCATTTAAAAATGACTGACTTGATATGAACTGGCTTTGCCCTGAACATCCACCATAAGACCAATCTGTTTCTTTCCTCCATCGGTCCTGATTCTGTTTCTCTGTTCTTGTCTTTCTCTCCATCCTCACAGCTGAGGAAATACAGTGACTAGACTATATGTAAAAATAGAAATATTTTTAATTTTAAATTATATTTGTGTTGGATATCCGTTATTGGTGTAATAGAATAGAATAGATTTCTTTATTGTTGTCAAACATCTCTAAAGGTTCAACTAAAATCCAAAGTGTTGTACAGCCAAAATTATCTTAAAAGCAAAAGGCTGTAAACTAAATAGAAAAAAAATATCCAAACAATCCAAACTTTTAACATAAAAAGAAACAAAAACACCATCTAACCCACCATCACACATCTTCTCCCTTCTGCCCATAGAAGCAGCTTTTATCATCATTTAATGCTGTTTCAGTCAAAGGATAAAAACGTTTTCAGTCGTCTGGTACATTTAGTTAAAGAAATTATTTAAAACAAAATCAGCACAAACAAGCTCCTTTTTTCTCGTCATAATTGTTGATGCTGTAAATCCTGCTCGGTACAGCTGCAAAACACTTGTGACCATTTTACTGGTAGCTTCAACCTGAATGTTTCCAAGCCTGTTTTTAACACTGCTATAAAGTACCTGCTGTCTCTCAACCATTTAGAGAAACTTTTCTTAATTCACACTACATTTTTGTCCCTTTTGTGTTTTCTGTTTTGATCCCCGATTGTTTTTTCTTTTGCCTTTTCATTTAATCCTGTCATCAGATGATCACACAATTTAAAAAAAAGCAATCAACAGGACACGTGCTGGATTGCGCTCTCTGTACAAGACCCGAGGGAGGGAGTAGCGGCTGCAGCGTGGGCGCCCAATCAGTTACGATGTGCTTCCGTTACTGATCATATCATCTAAATATTTGTGCGCAAAATAATTTTCACAACTTCGGTTTGGCGCCCCCTTTGGCTGGCCCCCCTATTCGACGCATGTGCCGCATACTCACTTTTTTGCGCCCTTGGGTGTCATGACCAGTTTTTTCTGGGTTCAGGAGGAGGTAATTTTCTGTCATCCAGGTCATCCGGCTATCTAGCTAGCTTCTAGCTATTATGGAAAAAAAGATTAGCTTCTAGCTATCTAATCCTATTTTTTCCCCATAATTGTTTCAGTAGTGCAAGTTATTAAAGTCAAAAACTGGTCAATCAGATGCCCCAATAAAAGTAGGTGGTCTCATGTTGAACATTCAGAAACGTTTGACAGATTTTTCCAAGCCCGCTTCCAAGTGGTAGCCGTGTTGACTTACAACAAGCCCACTCCTGATTGGCGATTGTGGTTGCCATAGAAATGTTGACTCAGACTGACTTGGACCAATCACTACTTACTGACAATTTCTCATTACAAGGCGATGTCGTACAGGGAAAAAATTGTGACTGAATTTTTTAAATTTTGTTGGAGCCAGAAGTGACGTCACTAATTCAATTTGGTTCCCATGTACAAGTCTATGGGTGTATCTCGGCTTTGCCCAACAGTAGCCAGGATAGGTTCCAGCAACCCCATGACCCTGAAAGGGATTCAGCGCCTTTATAAAATGGAAAGATGGATTAGATAAATCAAAGTTCACTTGATTGGTCCACACTAGAGTTAAGGTGAACTTTCACAATTGCCCAAACAAAAGTGACCAACACTGGTGCAGACCAAAAAGTGCTAAGTGTTCGAAATGAACCGTTTTCCTTTGATAAACCTAAACTCGTGGATCATTATTGCAATGTTTTTTTGTTTTGTTTTTCATCAACATGTTTATTTCCTGATTTTACATCTTACATAAGTAGATAACATAACAGAAAAACAGTTGAGCACGAAATGAAAATACAACAGGTGAGCATCATTTAAAACAGATACAATCAGTATCAGTATGACTGAGTCCT
The DNA here is from genome assembly GCF_053564925.1 of Oryzias latipes. Taxonomy (NCBI): domain Eukaryota; kingdom Metazoa; phylum Chordata; class Actinopteri; order Beloniformes; family Adrianichthyidae; genus Oryzias; species Oryzias latipes. The sequence goes on from NC_136244.1 coordinate 10,436,061, forward strand.
CGAGAGTCTTTCAAAAATAAGAAACCATGGTACAATGCAATATTGTCGAGCCACAGAGGAAGTGTTATTGTGTTCAAAGCCTTTGAAAAAACATCAGTCAGATCCTTGTTTCTGTTATGATTAATGAAATGTCCCCCAATTCTGGCAAAAGTGTCTTTCTTGTGTTTTAACATACAAGTCATTTTTTCCAATGTTAAACATAAAGACATTTCTTGAAGCCATTTTTTAACACTTGGCTTGTTCACCTCTCTCCATGAGAGCGATTACTCTCTTTGCTTGTAATATTCCCAAGTCAGTTAATTTCTTTTTTATAGCTACTTACATTTAAATTGTTGGGATATAAACCCCAAATGAATAATTTTGGTTCCAATTCCAGATGGACTGATAACATCTCCTCTAACATACCTTTAACTTCTGTCCAGAATTCTTTTATTTTTGAACATGTCCAGACACAATGAAACAGAGAGCCTTTCTCTGCATTACATCTATAACAGAGGTCTGGGATGTTACTGTTAAATGTATTGAGTTTTTCTGGAGTAACAGAGTCTCGTCAGACAGTCATATTGCAGTAATTTAAGCCAGGGGTTGACTGTTTGTGTTTGGCCTATTATACATGCTTTCTTCCATTGTTAAGTGGTAATTTCTTCCTTGAAGTCCGAAATCCAAGCATTAAGTTTAGCAGTCGAGGATTCAGGGGAAGATGAGATTAATGAGTTATAGAATTCAGAAATCTTGCCTCTACCATAGAGGTCTTTTGTTGAAGCTTTTTCCAGAGCAGACAGTGTGGGAGCTTGTGTAAAGTTGGAGTGGTGTAGTCTTATGACGTTTCTTAATTGCAAATATTTATAAAAGTGTTTTGGTGGAATATTTGTTCAAATGTGAGCATTTTCCCTTTTCTTCCATAAATATTTTTATCATGCTTATGCCTTCGTTTGCCCACTTTCTGAAGCCCTCATAGTTTCTGCCTGGGAGGAATTTATTGTTTCCCCAAAATGGGCTGAATAAAGACAAAGAGCTGGGTTCTTTTAACTACCTTTGTGTGGTTTGTAAGACACATATCATATTTTTACCTATTGGGTTAGGTGTAGATTTTTTAAGACTGTTGAAATTGTCAGAATAAATATAGTTAAGAAAAGGTAGCTTCAGGGGCAGTGACTCAATATTTAACCATGTGGCAGGATTTCGTTCAGTGTAGTAAAACATTATCATCCTTAATTGGGTTGCCCAGAAGTACCACAATAAATTGGGGCATTGGAGCCCCCCTCTGTCAAAAGGTAAATATAAGCGGGATAATCTAAGTCTAGGATGTTTGTTGTTCCATAGGAGTTGGTTAAATGTTTTTTTTCATATGGATAAAGAATGCTGATGAAGGGTGCAGGGGAATGTTATGAAATAAGTACAGTATTTTGGGTAAAATGTTCATTTTCAATATATTTATTCTGCCAATTATTGAAATGGATAGGTTTGACCATCTTTCTATAGATTTAGAGATATTCACCATGACGGGGTTGTAATTATATTTTATTACATCATCCAGTTTAGGAACAATTTGAATTCCCATGTAGGTAAAGCTATTTACAATCTTTAAAGGCTGCATGTGTATGGGCGGTTTGGTTCATTCTGAAAAGAGTTAGTAGTAGGACTATACAATTTTTCATAATAATCTTTAAACAAGTTATTTATTGCAGTGGGGTCAGAAACAATCTCTCCACTTACATTTCTTAGTTCTGTAATTGATCGTTTCGATTGCAGTTGTTTTATTCGCCAGGCTAGAATTTTACCAGATTTTTCTCCTTGGCCTTAGACTGATTGTTTATGTTTTAGTAGGTTTGCTGTAACTTTTGACACTGAAATTTCATTATATTCCGATCTTAAAGAGAGTAAATTTTGATGCAATTTGGGACAGGGACTACTGAAGTAATTCCATTGTAAGTTTTTTATTATTATTTCTAGTATTCTGAGTTTTTGGTTAGACTTTTGGATTTTGAGCTGGTAAAATGAATTATTTGGCCTCTAAGTGAAGGCTTTGAATGCTTGATAGAGGCACTTGTTTCAGATGCGTTGAAAATTAAATAATCATCGATTTGGGTTTCCAGATATCCCATTAAGTCTGGATGCTTTGGCCAATTTTGTTGGAACTTCCATTTAGGTGGGTCCCTTACTAGAACTAGATCTATGTAAACCAAATTGTTTGGGGCATGGTCTGAGATTGCAATATTGTCATAATTGCAGTCTTTGATTTTATATTGTATGCTCGCTAATTTAAAAAATAATCTATACGAGAGTAAGAGTTTTGTGCATTGAAAAAGCAAGAGTAAGTTCTACCATCTGGTTTTCTTCCTCTCCAAATACCCTTTAGATTCAGTTCTTTGGTAAACTGCAGCAAAGTTTTTCTACTTTTACAATGGGATTTATCTATGTGTGATGATTTATCCATAGCAGGATTGAGTGTGCAGTTGAAATCGCCAGCAAGGATATAGTGGTCTTTGAGTGTAGTGAGTTTACAGACTAAGTTGTTAAAGAAATTCGGTTCATCCTTATTTGGTGCATAAATATTAACCAATATTAACAACTTAGAGAAAAGTGTGTTGCCTGTACCTTAGATCAGCAAGTACCTTCCCATTTTATCTGCTGTTACCTTATGAGTATTAAAGGGGATGGAACTATGTATTAAGGTGATCACCCCCAATGATTTATATCGCTAGAGGAGACATCACGTGGTTCCTCATGGGAGGAGAGCACCGCCATCTTGGTGAGGTCAAGTTACTGCTGCAGTGTATGCATGTGAACTAATTTTTTGCAAAATGCCAGTTCATTGTGCAAGTTTCAACTGCCAAAATCAGAATCTACAAAGGAGGAAGGCAGAACATTTCACAGGTAAGAACTATAATTTTTTTCTTTTACTGCTGGAGGGACTTTATTAATAGAACACATGTTGACATGCATGATGCTGCAGGGCTGTTATCAACATGCTGCATGATGTACGTATAATTTGCTGTTGACATAAATGTAAACTTTATTTAGTTAAACCTATAAACAGCATACTAGGACTAGGCTAATATAGTAATATAGATTTATACATTTCTGACTAAGTGACTGAACTTTTCTTGCAGGTTTCCAATGGATTCAGACTTAAGGAAAAAGTGGGCCTTAGCAATAAAAAGAGCTAACCCAGATGGATCACTGTGGTTACCAACTAGCAATACAGTCTGGCTATGTTCAAAAGATTTGGGGGAAACAGATTTTGATAAGACTGGCCAGACTGTTCGCTTGAAACCGACACCGCAGCATCTATGTTACACAAACTGACCACTCACATGAATCAGTGGGGTAAATCAATTGTTTTTCTTTGTTTCTTTTTAAAGGGGAAAATCTTTTGTTGACTTTTGGACTTGTTGACTTATTATTATAATTTATTATTATTGACCTATCATTGGATTATTGTTATAATTTAATATTATTATTGACTTACTATTGATTTATCATTATTATTTATTATTGATTCATCATTATTACTATTATTGACTTATTTATATATTGTTATGTATTATTATTATTATTATTGACTTATTATTGATTTATTGTTATCATTTAATATTATTGACTTACTATTGATTTATTATTATTATTATTATTGATTCATCATTATTATTGTTATTGACTTATTTACATATTGTTTTTATTATTATTGATGTATTATTGATTTATTGTTATAATTTAATACTATTATTGACTTACTATTGATTTATTATTATTATTGATTCATCATTATTATTGTTACTGACTTATTTATATATTGTTATTATTATTATTATTGACGTATTATTGATTTATTGTTATTTAATACTATTATTGACTTACTATTGATTTATTATTATTATTATTATTGATTCATCATAATTATTGTTATTGACTTATTTATATATTGCTATTTATTATTATTGACGTATTATTGATTTATTGTTATCATTTAATACTATTATTGAATTACTATTGATTTATTAGTAGTATTATTGATTCATCATCATTATTATTATTGACCTATCTATATATTGTTATTATTTATTATTATTATTGACGTATTGTTGGGCTTTTCTAAATAATTTAAGTTACAAGTCAAAGAGGTCTAAAACTTTGAAATGTGTAAAAATTATTTTCAAAAATTCTTTGTAATTTTTATTTATTTATAAGAAGTCCTGCAACAAAGCATTTTTCATTAAAGTTTGAGCTTATAAGGCTGACTGTTTCTCTTATTTAACAGCAACAAATGATGTATATATATTTAGGTGATATAACTCATTGATCACCCCTCTTGTCTGAGAGGTAAATGGGGCTGTAAACACATCTCCTCTCCATCTTTTCTTAATCTTTAGGTCCTCATTCACCGTATGGTGAGTTTCTTGGAGAAATATTATTTTGGACTGCATTTTATTTAGCCTTCCCATGACTTGTTTTATTTTTTTTTAGAGTGGACAGCTATCCGCAGTTCCACAAAGTCATTTTAATTTCTGAAACACTGGAGATGGTGATTGGTTACATATTTCTCTCTAGGAAAAATATAGATTTTCACCTTAAAAAATTCAAACATGTCTCGTATGCGTTGAACTGCATCAACATCTGAACAATCTCCCTTTGGCTTTAGAGCCAATTTCCCCCCACCCAATGTCTCACTGTGAAAGTGTTAAGGATTATTCCACACTTCATGAGGAGTGACCCAGATTTAAAAATGAAAATAAAAAATTAACACCTCCTCCCTCTTTCAATAAGAAATTATTTCAAAGAAGAAATCTTCTATTGTTGCAAATGTAACATGGCTCCCAGAGGATTGGACTTCTCACGCTCAGATCATTGGAAAGAACAGGCATTGCTTCCCACTTTTTCGGGTAAATTTACCAGCCTCAAATTGGCTCTCCTGGATCTGCTTTACCGGTTGTATGATGTTGCTCTCCATATTTCGTGCTTGGTTTTCAAGACAGGAAACTTTAGGCTCGTCACCGTGTCTTAAGTGGTGGACATGTACGTCTCCGCATTCACAAACTGCTCCATGCATTTGTTGTAATTTTTAATATATTGTATTTATACTTTATTAATTTCAATCATGTTTGAAAATCTTTGGTGTTGGACCGGACGGAAAAGGAAAGGAGGGAAGAAGAGAGAGGGATGATAGAGGGGGGGTAAGGAGGGTGATAATAGGAGGGGGGGGGGGATAACAACTGCCCCCCGGGCGACCACATCCGCCACCCAGGCCATGGCCAGCAGGACCGCCGCGAGGCCCCCAGAGCCAGAGAGCAGGGAGGTATGGGGGGAAAGAGAGCGCTGCCCCAGCCCAACCAGGAAAGCAGCCCCACCGCCGCGCCGGGAGGGCCCAACGCAGGGCCCCACCCGGGAAGGGCGACCACAACCCCAGACAAGCACCGCATCATCACCCAGGAGTTCTGGGCATCCCCCTGCCCCAACCAAAGGTGGTGTGTGAGGGTAATCCTGTCAGCTGTTTTCAGTAAAATTCTTTGTTTTCTTTTCTATATATGTTGTATTTTCAACAGAAAAACAAAAACGAGCTAATAGAAAAAAATTATTAAAAAAAGAAAAGACTGAAACATCTGGACAATGTGGAAGCCAATCCTTTTCTGGTGTGAGACTTATAAGTGCTTTTTGCTGATCTTTGTTTAAACTTTACTGGAAGAAGCCTTAGTCACTCACTGGCTTCCCAACTTCCTCCTTCTGAGTAAAACAATTCAGGATTTACAACTCAGATTTACAGGAAAGCCTGGAGATTTAGAATAAGCAAGCCATGATTCAACACTTTTTGCAAATAAAACTCCCAGAAAACAAATCTAACGTTTATTCTCTCTTAGAATAAACCAAATAGTCTTATTTTATCAAACAGCACAAATTAAGGTTTTTTTCTCCACGGTTGAACAATTGCTTTTCCTTTTAGGTTATAGTTGGGATAGTTAGGATATAGTTTCATTGATTGACGCATTGAATTACCCAGAATAATTATAAAATCATTGTAATGTCAAACATTGAACTCAAAAGTTTCTTGTCTTCCTCAGTAGCAACTGTAAACAGAAAGTGAGGAGCTTCTAAAGCTACGTTCACATCGCTCTTGGCAATGTGCGTTCAAGCGTGCACTTTTAAAAGTCTATGTAAAACGCATGTTTAGGCCTTCCGCATTCAGAAGTCTTATGTCCGCACAAGGCTACACAACTATCTATCTGTTTTCTGGCTCTGTGAGCAAAACATGTGGCCATTGAAGGCAAGTTGTAAGTGAAATCGGATCGAACTTTGACCAATCAGGGACTCAGATTTGGTGGTGAGGTATGGGTGGTGTCCCTTTTAATTCAAAGAAGCGCCAACTCTTTTTGCCCAGCTAGAATTATATGACACTGCTCAGTTCAGCAGGAACACACGTGCATTGACTTGTATTGATGTATCAGAGAATGTTTAATTCTGCATGTCAATCAAGCAATGTACTTGACAGCAAGGAGGAGGATTAGCAATTTGTTTTCAAAAAACATTTTTTTGGCTTGTCTATTTTTTATGGGCCACGATTTGCACACACTTCTGATCGATGTATTGGGCACCCCTGTGCCAGACGTTTCTTCCTAAGCTTCTATTCAGTCTTTTCTCTCCACTATTCTTGTACTTGCTCACATATATAGGCCATTAGTACACAACTGTGATAGTCTGGCATTGAAGTTAACTGGACTAAGTTAGAGCATAACAATCATAATAATTTAAGTTCAATCAGACATTTTTTTGCTTTCTGTGTAGCACTTTGAGACAACCTCAGCTATAAACTGGCTATTAATGAATAACTTGACCTCAAAAAAGAAGATCTGTCAAAGGACATTCTTTGCAGATTAAACAAAGGTTTAACCTTATTTAATTTTTGCAAAAATAGTGATACTGAAATGTAGCTCCAAGCCTTAAATTTACCTTTGCCATTAAAAGTTAACTATTTTTGTCTGTTGTTTTCAAGTAAAAGAATACAAGTGAAACCAGGTAAAATAAATATATTGGTTATCTGTGACATCTATATGTTGCCTCCTGTGTTTTCAGGGTAGTTTCAACTTGGCTGCACACTACTAAGAAAACCCCCTTTTGAGAAGTGCCAGGTGATGAGCTTCAGAGAGGAACGGGCACAGAGGTGAGGAGTCAAATCTTCAGTCGCCTGAATCTTAATTGCTGCTGGGTCTGTGGCTTAACACAGAGAAAACACTTCGAAAAGAGATAACCTCAGTACCAGGAAACCAGATATACATACGCCCAAGCCCACAGACTTCCCTGAAGAAGGGAACCATGATTAAAGTAACACATAAAGACCACAAGCTGACTGCGGGGCCCCAAGCAGCCACAAGGGAGGTGGAGACAACGTCACCCCCTCAACCTTCACACAGGCTCCCTTCACACAAGCTGATGTTTACATTTGTACAGGAGAAGCAGATCCAAAATTAAAAGGATATTTTCATTTTTAAATTTTAAAAATCAAACTGCAAACAACGCAGTTTAGTTTTAATTTAGTCAAAATGAATTCTCCTGTGCTCTGAAAAAAACAAAAATCCAACTTTTGTTAGGTAGAATAATTTATTGCAGTTCATTATTCATCTATTTTACTGATCTATAATTACAATATTAAAAGCCCAAAGCATTTACAGAGCATAAAAAAGTTTTTCATACACACATTCAATCAGAGTTTAATGGAAGCTCATTATGAATTGTTGAGACTTAAGGTCTCCAAACCATCGTGAGATTCTCCAGTGTGATCCTTACCATAACTTAGTTGCTTCTTACAGGTGCAGGATGAAAACATTACAAGATTGACACAAAAGAGAGTATTGCTGTGTTTTTTTTGTTGTTTTTTTTTTTTTTACAAATTTGAAACAGAAAAACAAACAAAAAACACAGCTGGAAAATAACGGAAGAAGTATCAAAGTAAAGAAGCAGCATAAAATACTGCCAAAATGAAGACAAATAATAATAATTGATACTTTATTTATCCCACAATGGATATATTCTTCTCTGCATTTTGACCCATCCCCTGGGGGGAGCGGTGAGCTGCAGGCTGGCCACGCTCGGGGGGGTGACAGCTGGCTGGGGAGAGCAAGGATCGATCTGCCAGCCCTTCGGTTGGTGGACGACCTGCTCTACCCACCTGAGCTAAACTGCCGCACAAATGCCAGTGTTGTTAAAATCAAACCGCGCTGTGTGGAAGGAGGGAAGGAAGGAATTCCTGCTTACTTTCAACTCTCCTGTAGCTTAGCTCATCCATTATTGCCTTAAAAAAAAACGTTATTTGTTTGGATTAAAGCAGAACAGAAAACCATCCTCAATGTGCTTTCAGTTTTAAAGTTTATCCAAATTTGTTTTTCTTGCTTTTATTTCTTCTATGAACCTAATTTGAAGTACAAAAAATATCACCCATACCCAACATTAAGGTCTGTAACACTTCCAAGTATTCCAATGATGGGCAGGAGGTCAAATTCATTCACAAAACTGTGAAAGCATTTAACAAAACAAATGGGTTTGTGTGTTTAAAGTCCCACTCCAATCATATATTTTCAAAGTTTTCCCAGTGGTCTTTTATTATGATTATGCAGATTTTAGCCCAAAAAACAAAACAAAAACCTGTGTTCTTTTCTACGATATAGTTACTGCTGAGCTGCAGGAGTTCATAAGAAAATCCTCTCTCAGTGGTGGGTGGAACATCCTCGCCCCTTCTTCCTGACATCCATCTGTTTACACTCTCTTCCGCAAGCTTAAAGCCCCTTACATCCCCAATCTAACATTAACACTGCAATGCAAATGGTGAGCAGCCGTACAGTTTTGAGCCAGATTCCAGCTTTTAGGAGAAAAACAAAAACGTACATGGATCTAGTCCTCTGCAAGTTGATGCATTACAAAGGAGCTTGTGGCTTGCTGTTGTAGCTTCTATGTCACCAACAAGCTTTTTCCAATGGCTTTTTCTGCAAGTGTGTTTCACAACAATTTGAATAAAAAACTACTCAGACATACTTTTTTAGGGTTAGTTTCCTTTAACTTCCATGATCAGAAAAATGCCACAAGAACATGTTAAATACACCAAAAATAAATTTATCATCACAGTGGGTCTTAAAGTATTGTATTGTAAATTATAGAAAAAAAAGCACGTTTGTTTTTTTACTTCTTGTGGCATTTTTCTGATGATGGAAGAAGACGTATATAAAGGAACTTAAGCTCCAAACTGCTTTTCTGAGTATTTGTTTATTCAAATCGTTGTAAATCAGAAGAAGACAAATAATGCAGTTTGAATAAGATATTTATGGGATAGAAAATACGCAGGGCGGGCCACAAGCTCCTTGCTCCGCCCCATATTGATGGTACACTTGCAGAAAAAAATAGTTCCATGAACGTTTTTGGTTTTCCACATCTGAGCTTGCTTCTGGCTCAAAACGGTACGGCTGGATTGCTTTAATATTTCTCGCCATTTTTATTGCACCGGTAATGTTAGTTAGTTAGTTTGAGCTAGTGGGAGAGCGTGTAAACAGAGAGCTCTCAGCAACGGAAGGGGGAAGGGGGTGGAGTTTCTCCAATGGTCAATGGTCCCACCCACAACTCAGAGGCAATTTTCTTATAAACTGCTGCCGCTCTGCAGAAACCATGTCCTAGAAAACAACACGGGTATTTTGATTTCGGCAAAAAACAACAATAATAATTAAAAGACTATTAAAAGGGGTGAGGGGAAGGGGGGTGGAGTAGCCCCAACAGTTTATGGTCCCACCCACAACTCGGAGGCAAATCTTTTATAAACTGCTGCCGTTCTGCAGAAACTATCTCCTAGAAAACAACACAGGTTTTTTGATAATAATAAAGACCACTGAAAACACACAAAAAAGCTGAAAAGATGATTAGAGCAATCTGTCCAACAAAGAAGGCCTTTAGCTCTCATCTCTTTGCTCAGTTGTTGGACAGGACAAGTAAAAAAAAAATTTGAGTGGGAAGAAATGTAACTGTGGCTCTTGCAAGATTATTTTTATTCTAGTAACCTGTTTTTAATTTAGTGACCTGCAAACTGAAACAGAGTGAGTTCTACCTCCACAGAGGTATGTAAAAAAATTTGAGTGAGAAGAAATGTAACTGTGGCTCTTGCAAGATTATTTTTATTCTAGTAACCTGTTTTTAATTTAGTGACCTGCAAACTGAAACAGAGTGAGTTCTACCTCCACAGAGGTATGTGCTGTACCACATAGTTTCACTTCATTGAAATGCCTGCAGGCTTTAAACATGGAGGCTTTAGTGGGGAGTGATGCAATCCTGCATCATTATTGTCCCAGTTTTTAAGCTTTGCTGATGATTCTTTTTTTTCTTGTTTAATCTTTGCTGATGATTTTTTTTTCGTGTAATGTTAAAAGAAAAGTGGCTCTAAAGGACCAAAATACAGATATCCGACTAGCAAGAAAAAGGCTGACAGTTGATTGTGTTGATCACCAGCGGGATAAAAAAAAAAACTGCCAGGCATCGATGAATGTCTTATGAACTGAAGCTAGGGACGCCGAAAATGTTGCGTTCGAGCCAAAACATTGATCAGGATGAGTAGAAAAACGTTGCTGGTTGCACGAATCGAAACCTGCGCATGACACTGCAGTCTGGCATGTTGACAGCGCAGATAATTGGATGTGCTTGGGGACTTCCTGGTATATGCAGTATTTGTTATTATGGGTAATAAAAGTCTTTATGTGCAAACGCAGGAATGAGACGGCATCAAAAGCCTTTAATAGACTATTTACATATGCACGGCTCTCGGGTGGCAGCGTGAGAAAGTGTGTATTGCTCCTGACACGTGAGGGTGGGAAGTGCATAACGTGTGTGGGCTGCTTAGTCCAGCTCGGGGGAGTCTGCCGTTTCAGTGCGAATGACTTCATCAGCAGCTGTCGTCTAATTCGCGTGGTCTGCTTGTTGCTGCAGGTCTCCATCAAACTCCAGAGGGTCCTCATTGCCTGCAGGGTGTTCTGATCCATTAGGAGATTCGTCTGTGGGCGTGACGAGCTCAACAGTTGTGTTGGTTTCCTCCTTTACTGTTGCATCCGTCTTGTCCAGCGTAAACCCCCCGTCCTCCTGTGGGCCCTCCTCCTTCTCCTCTAGAATGGAGGGCCCCGGCCTAAGTAGGGAATGAGTCACAGCACATGGGTGCAAGTGGGGTGAATTTGCGGGGGGCAGCAACGTCAGCGACTCCACATTCAGGGCGTCGGTGGCGCTGTCAGTGAGAAGAGAGATCGTGGGCTGGGAGGCAGGGGTGAGGCTTGGTGCCAAAGCCAGACACAGGGTTGACGTGGAGGGAGCAGACGACGACAGGGGTGGGATGTGCTCTAAATACACACCGTCTTCTGAGGGAAAGGTAGAGCAAAAAATGAACTCCAAGGAACAAATAAAAATTCCCACACAGAGGAGAAAAGCGTGACACATGCACATACTTTTGTCTGTTTTTTCAACATCAGATTTGAAAACCTTAAGTCCTAAAATAAACATCTTAACTTGGCTGCACACCTACAAGTCACGTGTGCGGTTGCAGAGAAACTGTGAGAATTTTGTAAAACTACAGAGTCAAAAGAGCACATCCACTTAGTTTCAGTGTAAAAGTTTCGGACAAATTCCAAGCGTTGTCCGGTTAGCCCAGCCGTTTCTCTATACGCGCTGTAGTAACATGTAAAAAAAAGCACTCCGACAATGCTATACTTGAGCCATGTTAGCATATTTACAATTACGACTAGCCTTGTTTGCAATAAAAAAAAACAGACCGACATTTTGACAGCTACCTCTCAAAATGACTTCAACATCACTAAACGCAAACAGAATTAATCCATAAAGCGCTCCGGATCATAAAGCACTCTGTCATTTTTTAAATAAATAAGTGCACCTTATAGTGCAGAAAATGGGGTATTTGTCCCTTTTTGGATGCTTGCGTGGAATTCCTTGTTCCTCAATTTTGATATTTTATCATACGATTTCTTGTTAAAGAAAAATGAACTGCTGCATGGACACAATCTTACCACTTTCTAGTGATTTCCTTCTTAAACTTTGATTTCTTTTTCTATTTTTAGGCTATTAGGCTATGTCTTTGCAGAGTAGAAAGTGTGTCTCTTGAAAAAGAGGCATTTTAGCTGAACTTCCCTCCTTCTAGGAACCCAGCCTATTCAATGAAAGTTAACTAACAGGGTTAACTGACAGGTTTATTGACGGCTGCTTGGTGACACAAAGAGCAATAGTGAGTGTCACTTTGAACACCATTTTCCCAGTCTTCCATCACCACGTACAGCTGTAATCTCTAAAAGAAAACACTGAATGGGCCGTCATCTTTGTTCTTTAAAACACATGTGGGTCCACATTTAACCTTTCAAAACTTTCTCTCATGACAATATTCTTTAGCTTCATCTAGATTCCATCTTCAAGAAATTGGGACACAACTGTGACTGATTTAATAATGAAAAACATCTTTCTGGAATAAATTTGTAACTTTGAAAGTTTAAAAATTAAAGTAAATTTTGAGCAAAAAAAAGCTAACCATTATTCAAAAAGGTTCCCATAAATTACCAATTTCAACATCATCATTATAAAACCCAAAAGTCATTATTTTGCAAGACAATTATTCAGTTTAAAGAAAGATGTGTTGAGAAAGCAGGTGTTTAGACATCAACGGGCCACTCTGCTGGTTTCAGTGTTAGTCAGACATTTGGGGTTAGGTTTGAAACGCCACACTGCATTGTTGTATATAAACCGCTGAGGCTATATTCAAAGAGAGGTCTTCCTGTATATAATGCAGACTAAAACTGAAACCAGCCACCATTGCTGGATAAGCCCTGAAAAATGAGACTTCAGGACTGACTGTGTGAAAATGTCCAGCATAAAGATTTGTATTTTACTGAAACTCCTCATTCTTCTGTTGAACTTTCTCTTTAGATACTGTTACAAGCTGCATTTCCATTGACTCTGAAATTGTGCAAATTTGGATTTGTGATAGTAAATTTGCTTAACGGAAACACATCAATTTCTAAAAAAAACTTGCATTTATTGAAAAAAGATTTTTGCGCTTGGGGAGGTGGTTTTTGAGGTGTATCAAAATTGACATTTCGCAAAACTGCAATGGAAACCCTTTTTTTGATTAAATGAGTCACATAACAAAGCGAAAGTCCGCTAGCTTGATGCTAACGTATAATGGAATTTCCCTCAGGATGGCTACTACCAACGCTCGTTCGACCTAAACATATATTGCTGACTAACGCTACGTTCACACTGCAGGCTGAAACGACCGAATTCCGATTTTTTTGCCCCTATCCGACCTGTATCTGATCTTTTCATGACAGTCTGAACGACACAGATCCGATCTTTTCAAATGCGACCCAGGCCACTTGGGTATGTATGTGGTCCTGAATCCGATACGTATCCAATCTTTCGAAATGCGACTAAACGGCTGTCTGAACGGCCAGGCCACATGTATCCCACCAGTACGTTATTGATACACTACAAACGTCATAATTCTTCGTTGAAGTAGGTTGTTGTTTAGTGAGAACATAAACAACAACCATGGCAGACGATGCTACTGAGACCAGTCAGTGGAAGGGAAGCAAGGTCCCCGATTTGATTAATATTTGGGGTGACAGCTCTGTTCAGGCAAAACTCAAGGGCTCTTATCGCAACCGGGCAGTTTTTGAAAAAATTTCCAGTGAAATGGCCGAGCGTGGTGTTGAACCTTTCCCGCGATGACTTATTTTCCTTTCCGACCGTGGTCAGAAGCGCGGGGGAGACCTTCTCCAGGGCCGAAGGCGGATCTTCCTTTGGGGTTCACTTCCCCGTTCTGACCCTCAGATTCTCCAGAGGGGGTTAATAAAGAGTCAATAGCATTTATGGCAACCGGGTGATAAATGCTAAAAATTTATTCTGGGGGAAACTTTCTTTTAATACCGTTCTCCTTCCTTCGTAACACACAACACGAATGCGCGCACCCCACACACTTCAGCTGCTGCCCCCGCACTCCCTCCGGCGCTCCACGCACTCTCTCCTCTCTCTTACACACACGCGCACAGCCCCAGCACATTCACATCCCCATTCCACAACAGTGGGTACAGACGATCCCGGGTCCAATGCCTTCTTAAAATGAAAAGATTGTAATTGTGCCGGCTCCTTTGTGAAAATAAATTTAATAATGCAAAAATTATTGCAAAAAATATTGACAACACTGTTGTTGACATCCATTGTTAACATTAGCTACTTCCGCAAAACAAAAAGTGACGTCGTTCACCGTTGAGTACTCTTCTGCGCATCCGGGTCACTTCTGTACGGTGGCCCAGAAGGGTCACAACACATTAACTTTACACACAACACATTAACTTTACACACAACACATTCACTTAACATACAACACATTAACTCACAACACAACACAATAACTCACAACACAACACATTAACTTTCAACACAACACAATAACTCACAACACAAAACATTAACTCACAACACAACACAATAACTCACAACACAACACATTAACTCACAACACAAAACATTAACTCACAACACAACACATTAACTCACAACACAAAACATTAACTCACAACACAACACATTAACTCACAACACAACACATTAACTCATGGCCCAGAAGGGTCACAACACAACACATTAACTTACCTCACAACACTTTAACTCACAACGGAAGTAAAGCAGCAATTGAGGTGCTTTTATCATGAAATGTCCACTGGGCTGAGCGGCTAACTACCTATAAGAAAGTAATGTCACAGTGAACTGTGGAGGGAGCATGATTTTTCTACAAGAGAACCTAGCAGCAGTGTTGCCAGATTGGGCGGTTTTGGTTCTAAATTTGTGGGGTAAAAATGGCTTTAGCCGGGTTTTTATAATTTGGGCGGTTTTAGGGTCGGTTCTGTGTTTTTTCCCTCCTCATGAATATATAATAGCGGACTACGTTAGGCCGTGTGGCTGTGAACTTCTATGTACTGAAGCTCAGTAAACGCATCAGGCAGAGACGCTTAACGGGCTCTGTCATCTAACCTGTTGTTGGGGGGGTGCAACGCCCCGCCTCTTAAAAATTGTGTTCTTTAAAGCCTGACACTGCGGCTGCGTGTGGGATGACCCACCTGCTAAAGTTATGGTCTGATCGCTACATGGAGCAGTGTCTGTGTTTATCAATCCTTTTATTATTAGTCTGAACTATCTTTTATTTTGAAAAATCATCGGATCGGGTGCTAAATCAGTCCAGTAGGGGGGAAAACTCAACGAAAGCTGTGTATACTTCTTTCTCTTGATCTAATAAAAGGAGGACAGTATTGAATATTTCTTCAGCGGACCGGCCTTCTTTCATTCATTGTGTGTGTGTGCGTGCGTGCGCGCGCCCGCCCGTGTGTGTGTTTGTTGGGGACCGCACGTGCATGTGTGAGGGGAGGGAGCGGAAGAAAGGAGAGGAGCGCGCGTGCAGCGACAGAGAGGGGTGGGAGGGAGGAGTGTGCATTCATATTGTGTGTGTTCAGAGGAAGCAGAATCGTAATAAAGAGAAAGTTTCTGGCAACACTGCTGCTAGCTTCTCTTGTAGCAATAACATGCTCCCTCCACAGCTCACTGTAACATTAACTTCTGTTAGGTAGTTAGCCGCTCAGCCCAGTGGACATTTCAGAATAAAAGCACTTCAATTGCTGGTTTACTTCCGTTGTGAGTTAAAGTGTTGTGAGGTAAGTTAATGTGTTGTGTTGTGACCCTTCTGGGCCATGAGTTAATGTGTTGTTTTGTGAGTTAATGTGTTGTGTTGTGAGTTAATGTGTTGTGTTGTGAGTTAATGTGTTGTGTTGTGAGTTATTGTGTTGTGTTGTGACCCTTCTGGGCCACCGTACTTCTGGGTCATTTCACGGTCACACAGGAGATCACAAAAATTCACATTTAATTGGAAATGTGAACGGCCTTGCAAAAAAACTCGGATTTTTAAACAAAAATTGGAATCTAGCATTAAGCCCTGCAGTGTGAACGTAGCCTAAATAAACAGCTTTATATACTCTTATATATATTCTCAAAAATCTTTCAAGGGAAAATTTTTTAAACAGTGCACATTTGTAGTTTAAAAAGCACCACTTTTTTCTTCTGGAATAAAGTGTAATGTCATAGCACTCCTCCTAGCGGCCAAACTGAAATGCCCTCCAGAAGAGGCAGAACACAATGATCTGCACAGAACATATATAAAATATTAGTGTATTTCTATACAAATATGTCTAAATGTGTAAACCTAAAATGAAATCGTAAGAATTGGAAAAAAAAAATCAAATCGATCCAGGTTCTGGTGAATCAAATCAAAACTGGAAATTATTGGTGGCACCCAGCCCTACTGTCTTGCTTATGCTTTACATTGAGTGAAGTACATGACATCTACTTGAGCTTCTCCGTGTCTCTTTCTTTAATTTAGTGAGTGCACTTGTGTCTGTGTGCCACCTGTGGGGCTCTGAGCTGAAATGGTGCTGGCAGTGACAGAGTCGCATCTTCCTGTGCTTCCACTACCACTGGAGGGGGGAGATGGAGAGGACAGTGGTGAGGGACTGTGCTGTGGCGCACAGTGAGCGACTGCAAAGCCTGCGTAAGAACACAAACACACCCGAAGGGTGTTACTATTTTTGCATGGCAGGGGTTTAAACCAGAGAAAATTCTCTTGATTCTCTTGAAACCCCGCTAGGCTTGAGAGAACTTTACATTATAGGAGCTAAAATAGCTGTCTCAGGTCAGGTTGTTACTATGATTTGACATTCTTGGGCGCATTTAACTGGCTTCTTTGAATGTTAGTAACGTGCTAACCTGGGACTCTGTCAACGGATGCAAACACGGATCTGTTGGCTGTGGGGTCGTTTGGGGCTCGTCTGGACTGCTCGTAGAATCGGAAAGGTAGGCCGGTGTGTGAGGCGTTGGAAGTTTGGCTGAACCCCAACACCTCTGAAGCACTGGGCTGCACTGGCAGGTCCAAAAGAGCTGAGAGCACAAGGAAGAAGGATCAGCACATGCAACAAATACGACATCTGGGTTATAAAACAATGACCTAAAAAAACCTAGCTGAAAAAATATATTATATATATTGTTAATCTGAAAGCAGAACGGTTTGTTTGAATATTCGGGTGAGGAGACAAAACAAAACATATTTGGTTGAATGCTGTAAGGCATTTTCAAGATATTCTAGGATTTTCCAAGATTTCTGGGTAACGCTTTCTTTTACAGTACAGTACTTACAGTGTACTTAAGTGGTATTTACATGGTACTTATAGTGTAACTACTGGGTACTTTCAGGGTACTTACATGGTACTTTTTATGGAATTTACTGGGTACTTACAGTGTGCTTACATGGTACTTTTTGTGTCTACTCTGTACTTACATGGTACTTACTGTGTATTTATATGGTACTATTTGGTTCATACCTATGTGGTACATACTGGGTATTTATAATATTCTTACTGGGTATTTACATGTTGTGCAAAGGTGTCTTTTATGGTACTTACCACATGTAAGAACAAGGTAAGTACAAATAAAGTACCTTGACCTTTAGGTCTGCACTCGCTGCATGTTTCATGGTATTTACCATCAATTTACCACAGAAACTACCCCTTAAGTACACTGAAACTGTAACTGTAAAAGAAAGTCAGCCCTATTTCCACTCAACTACATGGTACTTTCATTACTAAATACCGGGTATGTTCACTTGAATAGTACTTGGTACTTACCCCTTAAGTACAATGAAACTGTACTGTAAAAGAAAGTCACCCCTATTTCCACTCTATTACATGGTACTTTCATTACTAAATACCGGGTATGTTCACTTGAATAGTACTTGGTACTTACCCCTTAAGTACAATGAAACTGTACTGTAAAAGAGTCCTATTTCCACTCTATTACATGGTACTTTCAGTATTAAATGCTGGGTATGTACACGTATTACCATCCTGTACAGTGTACATGAACACACTTGGTCTTCTGACCTCACCGCATGAGACAATGCTAACCTGTTGGTAAAGGTGAAGTAACTACATTGTGAAAAAAATATACTGGCCTGATTACTTCTTGTAACATGAGGCAAGTTTAAAGAGAAACAAGACAGCAGTGAAAACAACAATCTTTAATATGATACATGTCTGCAGCATACAAAGTGTCATCACAATGAAATATGTTTTAAGTACAAAACAGTACAAAGGAGCATTCCAAAAAACACATTATTGGCCTGAGGGTCGTGCTTTTTGTCTGTCAAAATTCTTTCAGCAGAGTTTGGTAACAGTGCAGGACTTCTTCAGGGTTTGTAACTGCAAGAAAATTCACAATATGAGCTCAAGTGAACATAAAAAGCATAACGACTTTGATGAAATACAAAATAAATTTTACTTATTTAATCATTTCTGTAATGAGTTTGATTTGATTTTTATCGCTTTGACTGTAAAATTGAAATTAATCAAGTACTATCCTCATTTAAAAACATGATAATAAATTATTCAAAACTTAACTTTTTTTAAATATTGTTCTAAAAATGAACTTGTTTTAATATATATTATATAATGTCAGGAAAATATGTAAAACAACAAGGCTAAATATTTACTTTTAATACTAAAAACACCCCGAGTGTGTGTTTTTGTTAAGTAGGTCGGGGCAAGTAAAGTTGCAAATTCCCAGCGCACATGAATGCAGCACAACTACCCCCAAAGTGAACGTGCAGATCAATCCGGAGAGCCTCGAGGCGCGCGCAACAGTTTGAATTTCTCTTCATCTGGCAGGTAAGCCAGTGTTTTTGTTTTTTTAAAATATTGGATAAATTACATGTAAATATTTAAACTGATCAAACTTTATAAAGAAGCTAACCTCGTGATTTCAAGCCACCATCTCTGTGTTTGAAACGTGACGTAAGAGCATGTCTACCTTACTGCAATAATTTCAGTTATTTCAAAATGTTTAAATTTTCAAAGTTTGTAATGAAAATCTACAAACATTGTTGTTACTTACCAGGAGAGGGGCCGCTGTAAAACAAGCACGTAGCCTAAAGTATAAAGTCTGTTGTTCTGTGATCGTTTGACTGAGCGTACGTCTTTCTGGGAAAATCAAAGAAAGGCGTTTATTTAAAATAATGATGACGTACTTCCGTCTTTTTACCGCTTTAGATCAGCTATGGTGAAGAAGACATCCCAGACAAATCCGTGAAGTCAGAGGAGAGTAAGCTAAAGTAAGTTAAATCCTCCAAGTGGACATATTATTTACATTAATGAAGAGTTTAACTGCCTTTTCCCCATTTTCTTTTCTTTCGCCGTTTTTATTTTGTTTTTATTTATTTATTTATTTTCAAATATGATAGAGACAACAATACCACCCAACAGTGAATGTAACTGTTTGAAAATTAAAACATATTTTGGTGAATAACTGTGTTGAATTTGAAATTGCCTATTTATTTCTTTTTCCTTTTCTTTTACACTGCCATGTTTTTCATGCTAATGCAAATTGTAGGTGCGAATAATATTTATAAAGAAGAAATACAAACAGCAATTGCCAATTAAAACATTGCTTTTGTCATTCTTTGTCTAAACAAATTAGATTTTTTTATGGCAATTTTGATTTTTTTTTCTTTGATTTCTTTTTTGTTGTTCTTGTTTATGTAACTAAAATATAAAGTTGTGAATAATTTATTGTCATGTTCATAAATGAGGATAATTGATTAATTTCAAACATTACAGTCAAAGCGATAAAAAAATTCATAGAGATTTATCAAACTCATTACAGAAATGATTAAATAAGTAAAATTTATTTTGTATTTCACCAAAGTCGTTATGCTTTTTATGTTCACTTGAGCTCATATTGTGAATTTTCTTGCAGTTACAAACCCTGAAGAAGTCCTGCACTGTTACCAAACTCTGCTAAAAGAATTCTGACGGACAAAAAGCACGACCCTCAGGCCAATAATGTGTTTTTTGGAATGCTCCTTTGTACTGTTTTGTACTTAAAACATATTTCATTGTGATGACACTTTGTATGCTGCAGACATGTATCATATTAAAGATTGTTGTTTTCACTGCTGTCTTGTTTCTCTTTAAACTTGCCTCATGTTACAAGAAGTAACCAGGCCAGAACATGTTTTTACAATGTAGTTACTTCACCTTTACCAACGGATTAGCATTGTATCATGTGTTGAGGTCAGAAGACCAAGTGTGTTCATGTACACTGTACGGGATGGTAATACGTGTACATACCCAGCATTTACTACTGAAAGTACCATGTAATAGAGTGGAAATAGGGCTGACTTTCTTTTACAGTACAGTTTCATTGTACTTAAGGGGTAAGTACCAAGTCCTATTCAAGTGAACATACCCGGTATTTAGTAATGAAAGTACCATGTAATAGAGTGGAAATAGGCTGACTTTCTTTTACAGTTACAGTTTCAGTGTACTTAAGGGGTAAGTACCAAGTACTATTCAAGTGAACATACTCAGTATTTAGTACTGAAAGTACCATGTAATAGAGTGGAAATAGGGCTGACTTTCTTTTACAGTACAGTTTCATTGTACTTAAGGGGTAAGTACCAAGTACTATTCAAGTGAACATACCCGGTATTTAGTAATGAAAGTACCATGTAATAGAGTGGAAATAGGGGTGACTTTCTTTTACAGTACAGTTTCATTGTACTTAAGGGGTAAGTACCAAGTACTATTCAAGTGAACATACCCGGTATTTAGTAATGAAAGTACCATGTAGTTGAGTGGAAATAGGGCTGACTTTCTTTTACAGTTACAGTTTCAGTGTACTTAAGGGGTAGTTTCTGTGGTAAATTGATGGTAAATACCATGAAACATGCAGCGAGTGCAGACCTAAAGGTCAAGGTACTTTATTTGTACTTACCTTGTTCTTACATGTGGTAAGTACCATAAAAGACACCTTTGCACAACATGTAAATACCCAGTAAGAATATTATAAATACCCAGTATGTACCACATAGGTATGAACCAAATAGTACCATATAAATACACAGTAAGTACCATGTAAGTACCCAGTAAAGTCCCATAGAAAGTACCATGTAAACACACTGTAAGTACCCAGTAAATTCCATAAAAAGTACCATGTAAGTACCCTGAAAGTACCCAGTAGTTACACTATACGTACCATGTAAATACCACTTAAGTACACTGTAAGTACTGTACTGTAAAAGAAAGCGTTACCGATTTCTGCTCCATTAAAATACATAGAGAATCCTTGAAACCTTTGTTTCTTTCAACCATAATAACTTCAACATGCCTTTGGCTAGAAACACCGTTCAAACATTAAACTGCTCACAGGACTTTGGACTTTAATATAAGTTTTGAAATTATTATTGGATGGTAACACCAACTATGGTTTGGCGGCCATTTTGAGCCTAAATGTGAGGCGATTCAAAACTTCAGTTTTTACCTATTTTAACAATTTTACTATTATACTATTACAATGTTCACATCTTTCAGCTTAATCCTTTCAGCTATTTTTAGTCCTTCAAATCCTTGAACCTTTGAAAATATTCCAGGATTTTCCAAGATTTTTGCTTCATTGAAATACATTGAAAATCCTTGCAAACCTTTGTTTTTTTCAACCAATATAACTTTAACATGCCTTTAGCTAGAGACACCGTTCATACATTAAACTGCTCACAAGACTTTGGACTTCAATATAAGTTTGAAATTATTATGGGATGGCAACACCAACTAAGCTTTGGCTGCCATTTTGTGCTTAAATGTGAGGCGATTTTAAATTTCAGTTTTTACCTATTTTAACGATTTCACTATTAAAATGTTCATCTCTTTAAGCTTAATCCTTTCTGCTATAACTTTTGGTCCTTCTTATCCTTGAACCTTTCAAGATATTCCAGGATATTCCAGGATTTTCCAGGAGTTATGCTCTATTTAGATACAGGGATAATCCTTGAAAACTTTTGTTTCTTTTAACCATTGTAACTTCAACATGCTTTCAGCTAGAGACACCGTTCAAACATTTAAATGTTCACAAGGCTTTGGACTTAAACATAGATTTTGCAATTATTATGGGATGGCAACACTACCTACGGTTTGAAAGCCATTTTTTGACAAAATCTGAAGCAAATATTGCAAAAAACTTAATCCATGGCTGGAACTGAACATATTGAAATTCACTGGATCTGGACATATAAGGAATGTGGGCGTGGTTAGCAAACAAACTTCGTTGCTAAGGATGTCCAAAGGTTTACTTTTTCCAATTTGTCTGAAACTGACGTCGATTGGTTCATCATCCCCAGGCGACCCAAACATAAAATGGTTGCTATGGAGATAAAATTAATAGAAAAGCCGCCATTTTGAAAAAAGTGGATTTTCTATCAACTTAGAACATGTAGCTTTTACCAATATGATACTCTCAAACAATGTGTTTTTTTGAGTCAGTTGATGATGCTGATTCCAATGCTAGCACTTTTAGCCATATTAGCAACATCTTCAAATTTTTAACAGTTCAGCCATTTTTTCAACAATTTCAGCTTTTATGCTTAACTCCTTCTACAAATTTTGACCTATTTTAGCCATTCTACTATTGCAATGTTAAACCTTTTCAGCTTATTCCTGCTAGGACTTTTGATCTTTTAACTTTTCAAGGTTTTCCAGTACAGTTCAGCCATTTTTTCAGCAAATTTAGCTTTCATTCAGCAGTACAGCATTGAACCCTGCATTTTCTTTTAGAAATGCAGCTCCTTCTAGTTGCCTTAATGACCCACACCGATCACCTTTTGATCTTTTTTAAAAGCGTTTCCAGAGATCTGTTAATCATGATTATGATATTTGTAGTCAATACCCCAAAACCTGTGTCGTATTCTAGGAGATAGTTTCTGCAGAGTGGCAGAGGTTCATTAGAAATTTGCCTCCAAATTGTAGGTGGGATCGTTGACAAATCAAGGAACTCCCAATGATTTACCCCCCTTTGTTGCTGAGAGCTCTCTGTTTACAATCTTTCTTGTTAGCTCCAACTAATTTAACATTACCGGTGCAATAAAAATGGCAAGAAATATTGGAGCTATCCAGCCGTACAGTTTTCAGAAACCAGCTCTGACGAGCAAAATGAAGATGCATATGGATCTAGTCGACTAAAAGTGGATGCATCAGAATAGAGCGGAGCAGGGAGCTTACAAATATGCTCTTTTTCAAACTGCATTTTTACGTCTACTCCTGATTTACAACAATTTCAATAGAGAAATACAGTTTTAAGCTCAACTTTTTTTTAATATACATGTGTTTCATAATTAAAAAAAATCCTACAAAAACATTAATAAAATACATTCATCAGAGTATGTCTTTAAGAATCCACTGCCACCATGTTTCAACATTTTCAGACAGATTTATTTACAAAAGTTGGATATAAAGACCAGGGGTCTCATTTATAAAACTTTGCGTAGGATTTGCTTCAGAAGTGGCGCACGGATGAAACATAGGACGTGCGTACGCACAGAAATATTCGGATTTATAAAACCGTGCCCACGCACATCCTACGGATTTTTCCCTTAATAAATCACAACCAATTCTAAATGTAGCGCAGCTTTTGCGGCTTCATGACACGCCCATAGTTGCCCATAAATAGTCAGTGAAACGCCCACTAGTTAATATTCATTAATTGTGAAATCATGGCAAAGACAGAGAGGAAATCAAAAAAACGTATCTTCACTCAGTGTGAAGTAGAAGTTATCGTTGGCGAGGTGGAAAAGAGGAGAAAAATGTTGTTTGGAGGGCACAGTGTGGGCTTTACGAATGCCAAAAAGGCACTTGAGTGGCAAACGGTGGCAGACGCCGTAAATGCTGTAGCCTCACAACATCGAACCGTGGCTGAAATAAAAAAGAAATGGTCGGACATCAAAGTCGAGGCAAAAAAACGTCTAGCGCTCCATCGCCAGAGTGTGTCTGCCACGGGTGGGGGGAAGGGGACACCGGAGCTGACCCCTCTTGATGAGAGACTGGCGGCAATTATTGGGGAATCCCTTTTAAGTCGAGTGATGACTGAGGCGGAGGGGGACACCGACGCGCCAGATGCACCGGGTGACACAGGCAAGGCGTGGTTCCTCCGAGTGCTCCTCTGTAACGCCGGGCCCAAAAGCCCACAGAGGTCCAGCAGGACAGCTCGAGGAAGTCGGAACCGGCTCATAAGCCACTCGTCCTCGTTTGCCAGCAAGTCTTCTTGCTGTCTAAAGATGCTTTAACTCCGAATTCTTCCATTTGCCACAGCTTCTAAGAGTGCAAGATCAGCCATTGTGCGTCATCACGCATTGTGATGGGGCATTTTATTTCCAACTATTTAATTGCATCTGACAAGCTACAGATGTCGGTAATAATAATCGACGGGGAAATGGAAAATTGTTGAGCGCAAATGTAATTTCTTGTTGCTTTCTGAATGGTTGAGACATACGCCATAAATTGTTTTATCAAAAATAAAACAAACTAAAGGCATATGCATGAATACCATAATTCTGTAGTTTATGAAGAAATGTTTTACTATGAAAACAACTTTCCCCAGTGGACAATTAATACATCTATCCATCCATCCATCCATCCGTCTATCTGTCTATATCTGCTCCGCCAGACAGACACATTGACGAGAATATCAGTTTTGTACATTATTTCGTTCTGTTAACTATATTATTTATGAGGATGAATTGCACAAAATGCCAATATTGCAGAACATATTTCACTTTTCATTTTGCAAATATGTGTTCATTTGAATTTCTGTTGTAATTTTTGTTTGTTTCACTGCTGATCGATCAAACGAGTGTTCGTGTAGGCTGTTAATTGTAAGACTTGCTTTGTGAAGTCGTCATGTTATTTATGAGAGGCAGTATTGTCATTTTCACTTTCACGTGTTTCTTTCATCTGCCGACGGTGTCGCCATTTCTCATTGCACCCGTTTTTGTGCGTACACCTGGGTCAGAGCTTGCATGAAGGACCGCACATTTTCCCGTCAAGTTTGCTTTTTATAAATATCCATTATTGCGTAGAGAGTGCCGTACGCCTTCTTTTGTGCGTACGCAACGTTTATAAATGAAGCCCCAGAAGACCACCAGCTTTATTCTTTCTCCTCACCAGCAATCCTCTGCATCTTCATGCGCCTTGCTTGAATTCGACCTTTGGCCAGCCTCTGCTTGGCTATGATGCAGCGAATGTGGTCAGCAAAGATAAAGGTGGCCTGCAGAATGGGCAGGGGCTTGGCGTGGGGGTTGGAGCCGGGTTTGTGAATAACTATATTTAAAGCTCTGCTGTCGTCCTCCACTCCAGACACCTGCATGTCCTTGTAAAGGTGGAGCAGAGAGAGGGCACAAAAACAAGAATATTAGAGTTAAAAAGACAAAAATTAGGAGAGATGGAGATTAAAACTGAAAAAAACAATGGAGAAAAGCTAATTAGTAATTTACATCGAATATGGAAATTATTCTTGACATGGAACCATCAAACACAAAAAATACCTATCAAAAAGTGGCTTATATTTTTACCCTGAATGGAAAAATCTAATGATTATACTTGGGTCATTGTCAATGCAAAATTCAGCCATATTAATTTTCAGCTTTTATGCTAAAAAGTTCCAAGAATACAATATTTGCTTGTTCCATTCAACTTCTATTCCTGTGAAAACAGAGACAGGTAGTGCTGAATATGACAGCTCCATTTCTGAAGAAAGCCACAGAAGAAATTACAAGGAAAAAGTAAGACAAACTGAAAAACATAACTATTTTTCTGAATTAGAAATGTGTGTGATTTATAAAAACAAAACTCAAACAAAACCAAGACGAAGAAAACTTTGTAAATCATGTCTTAAAACAATAAGATTTTTTTTTCTTACTTTCGGCACGTTACTTCAGGTCTTCAGGTTTACCCAGGACACATTTTCATAACGTGATTTGTGATATTTTTTCCTTTAATTACCCAAAAAGCACTGCTGTACACTCTTAAGTGTGGATGCAATGACACACTTTCTTCACGATTTTCTTTAAACCTCAATTCTTAGGTCACCGTTTTTTTTTGGGTCCAATATATGATTTGTATTACAAAACAAAACAAAAATCAAAAATTCAGAAAATATTTTTTTATTTGCTAATAAGCAACTTACAACAACAATAAATGATAAATAATAAACCCTTCTTAATTTTTTTACGTCACACGTTTGACACTTTAAACGTAAACATAACAGTATGCAGTAGGACTGTCACAATTCGGTTTAATGATGTAACATACATTTAAATCTTAATACAAGAATTGTGGCACCTGACAACTTAAAGCGGAAAGTTTGTTCACTGTAGTTAACCACACTGAACTAAAACCCTCCTTTATAAGCAGATCTGATATTGCTTTTTTTTTTATTCGGGAACGTTCACTTTTGGTAAACAAAAAGAACAATCTAAGAAAAAAAACAGGAAAAAAGTGGCAGTGAATCACACAAACTATTACGATTGGATGTTCTAGCTTTGAAATGTGTACTTTTATTTACTGTTTGTTTTTTTAAAAACTTTTGATTATTTTGCATTGATAACATCTAGTATTTTTAACAAATTAGAATACATGCTCTGTTAATGAATTCTTTTAGACCTTAAACTACAAAGGAAAAAGGGAGAAAGAAAGATAAAAAATAAATACACAACAGAAATAAAAACAAACTTTTCGTACTTGTAAAAGACCAGCAAACTTGACTACGCCCCACCCAAGTCGTTTTGTTTCAGGTTCGACCAGACTCATCTGATACACATCGACTGCGAGGAACCTCTGGGCTTGGCTGCCATCCTTGTTGACCACCATACAGGCTATCAGGTCACTGTTATCTAAAAATAAAAGATAAAAAAAAGCAGTTTGCTCACTTAAGATTTGCACTTCTAATTCAAACTTTTAAAACCTCACAAAATTTAAATCTATACTGAATAGTAATAGTAAAGGAATTCAGACACAAATATTATTTTATTTCAGCATCTATTTGATTAAACAATTGGTCTTCATCCAGACTCTAGACTAAAGTTTCACAGTTGAGCTTCATGTAACATGATTGTAGGAGGTCCGGTTGACTTTTTGTCAAGGCATAAAGAATATTTAAGAAATACTGATTTGCTCCCACATGTCTAATAATTTTACACTACAAAAATTAGTCAAAAATAAAAAAAAATTTGAAATTTTGTATATAAAAAATTTATTTAAAAAAAACATTTTTTTAAATATAAAAAAAACATTTTTTTAAATATAAAAAAATAATTACATTTTTTTTTTGTTTCCAAGTTGTAAAAAAAACATTAGTAAAGAGTTTAGTATTATTAAAGCTATTCTTTTTGCTGCTGCTTTAAATGTTGGATTGATTTTTTGTGTTTAGGTGAATTGCAATATTCCAGAATAAATATAAATAAGCTTTTGATGAATTTAGAGGAATTTTAGATGCATTCAATGTAAAAAACAACAACAGCTTCTACAGCTATCAGATGTTCAGTTGAACCTTTAAGAGATCAAAGGGGATTCCCAGGAGCTCATCACAGCTTCAAGCAGATATTGCTTAAAAAAAAAAAGTACCACAAGCTGGAGAGGGGCTCCTGGGGTTTCTGTGGTATTAAGGTGTCAATTAAAAAATAACACACAAAAAAGAATTAGGGGAAGTCTGATAGGTGGGGGGAAAAAACGTCACTACTCCCTCAATTTATTCCTAATTTACACTGAAAGGACTATTGACAGGAGTGTGATGTGTAAAGATCAAGCAGGAAAGAGGGATGGCTCAAAAACCTGTTTTTAAGTTAGCAAAAAAAAAACAGAAGGAAAACCTCTTCAAACTATTTGCCTTCCTAATCTCCTCTCTATTTAAACTTCAAATCCTCAGGAAGTTGTCCATAAAATGTTAATAATTGTTTTGAGTGATGCGTTCCGCTCATGACTGCATTTTCAGAAGAGTGTTTCAGAAAGTGTCGCTGCTTTGCAGTCAGGCCTCACCCAATTTTCTCTTGAGCAATTGAACTGTAGAGAAACAGACACAATGAAATATATTTGGAGGTATCATAAAAGAAAAATAGACATTCAGACAATGTCTAAAGGCTTTAGTCATCATTGAAGCATGGAAAATTTCCAAAGAGGGTGCCAGGTTCTAAAATCAACCCACAAATGTTGTTTTTCATGTTCCCACAGCTGCTCAGATGTTATGTTACATCTGTAAAACCATGACAGGGCACAACTCCTCATGTTTTAACAAGTTTTTTTTATTTTTTTTATTCGGCATGACCTTTCACTTGCATAATATTAGAACTACAACTGTGCCCCCACACCGACACAGTCTGCAGGTGCAGACCAGTCATCCTCACAACCTCACAAGGTGTGAGATTAATGTGGGCAGCTGCAGCCGGATGGTCAGACAAAAGAAGGCTGTGGGCGCATGGTTGATGGTTTAAATCCCCGGCTGCGCACACATAAGGAAAAACCCTTCTTGTCATAGCAGTTGTTCTTACTAAAACACCTCTGCTCACAAGTGAAGCCAATAGAAAAAAAGTCTTATTCTGTTCTATTCAAAAAAGATAGTTAGTACTAAACTTATGAGAGATGATAGGAAATTACAGGAAGTTGAGCAACACCTGATAGCCTCATAAATTAGTCATTAACCCACACATAACCTTCAAAGCACTCCATAACCTGGCTCCACCCTATATTTCTAATCTTCTTCACATTTCCATTCCCTGCCGATCTCTCTGCTCCACTTCCTCTCTCCAACTCCATCTCCCACCTGCCCGTCTTGTCACCATGGGGGGCAGAGCTTTCAGTCGCTCTGCCCCCCAGCCATGGAATTCTCTTCCTCGAGATCTGCGCAATACCGACTCGCTGCCACTGTTCAAATCCAAATTCGAGACTCATCTCTTCAAACAATCATACAGTTAAATCCATTTAGTTAACACAACCTCATTTGTCGGTTTTCTATCCTGTTTTTATGTCTTTATGTTTATTCATGTTTTACTCTGATAATTTCTTATTGATGTTTTATTCTGTTTTTCTTATTTTTAACGTTGTACAGCGACCTCGGGTGACCTGAAAGGCGCTTGAAAAAATGTATTATTATCATTATTATTATTACCGTAAATTCCGGACTACAAAGCGCACCCGATTACAAGCCGCACCCACCCATTTTCACGTGTTTAATTAGTTTTATACATACACAAGCCGCGTCAGAGTACAAGCCGCGCATATGTTAGGCGATATTGTCATCCTGACAGATCACGGCCAGCATCCCAGAGTGAGTGCAATTCATTAGCACATTGTGGGTGGTGCCTGCTTTGCCTCTGGCTCATGTATTTGAGTGTATCGACACCTGCCAAACAGCATGGACCTCTATTCTGTTCACAAGTTCCTCAGTTATGGTGTTTTTATTTCATTTTTTTTTTTACTTATTGACAATCTAGGTATCATACATAAAATTACAAACAGTAACCATATAATCAACATTACATCCCTCAGTTATGATGAGGAAATTTACATCCGCGATTCCACATTTCCCATGAGTCTTAGGGGCTAAAGGCGGGGCCAATGCCCGGCTCTCCATTCTGTTGTACGTGTTTAAGAATGAGCAAGTATCAGCAGTGCATGGAGGGGTGAACGGGTACAGCTCTCCTTCCGCTTGTGTCGCGGCAGCGTTATGGGAGTAACAGGGCTGGTTAAAAAACACACCGGTAAAATACAGCAGCGGCGACTGAAAAGCGCGCGCCTCAGCGCGATACGCGATACGCGTGCCTCAGTGCGGCGCGTGCGTCAGAATTCAGAAGCCTCTGCACTCCGCAGACGCCTCCGCGCTCCGCGCTCCGCTCCCCGCTCCCGCCCCGCGCGCTCCTTGTCTCCCCTTCCTTTCTACTCCGACACCTCTGGCCAGGGCGGCTTCAGGGAGGAGCACTTCGTCCCCGTTGCGCCGGTGGATGGAGCAAATCGTTTCTGTGCAAAGCAATCGGACTTAATACTGTACGTTTTGTGTATGAGGGGCGGGTGCGTTGTTACGTGTGGGAGCCTTCAGACTGCCATCGGCCCCGCAGCTCAATCAGCAGGAGAAGATGTCTCCAGCTCACACGGAGGCTGTGAGTTTTTCAAAGCAAAATTCCGCTTTTACGGTTTCCTTAGAAACCGTAAATGGAGTGTAAATTCACTCCATGCGCTGTTCTCTCCGTCACGCAGCAAACCGGCTTTTCCAAACCCGTTGGTGACGATGGACTTTTTTACGCTGCTTTTAACGATTGCTTTTAACTTGAAAGCTTCATCATATTGTAGCGGCGATCTGGTGCACGTTGGGTCTAATGGCACCAAAGGATTCTGGGATGCGGCCGGGCATGCGTGTTTCATTTTGTTGAACCATGACTGAAGTGTCTAAGACCTGAAGTCAACTCCATGCTGTTTGGCTGCTTAGAGGTGTGTTGAATATAAATGCCTTGTGCTTGGTGTTAGATAAAGAATTCAAACGTTTCACTGAGTTCGAAAGTACGTACATGGCTGCCGCTAATTAAATCCATAAAGTAGCCGCGTCACTGAATAAGCCGCAGGGCTGTAAGCGCAGGAAAAAATTAGCGGCTTGTAGTCCGGAAATTACGGTACATATGTCAGCTTTCAAACTGTTTTTTTTGAGAGTTTCACGCATCTACACGCACATTCAGTTTGACAAACTGAAAAAGATTTTAGTTAAATAAGCAGCAAATATAAATCAAACAAGCAGATAACAGAAAAAACCTTGTTATTTTTCCATGAGGCGGCAGTTTGACATCATTATTCCTTTCAGAGGGTATAGAAACTGAATGACTCAACTCAAATGACAGGATAACATTCAAATGCCATTACTGCCCACATTTGCCACAGGTGCTTCTAAGAATTCATTTAAAAAAAAAAAAAGAGGAAGTTGAACACTTCTCTGCCCCTTTCTGCTGAGATGAAAAAAGACGAACATTGTTAAAGAAGATGAAGGTCAATGTCAAGCAACAATTTTGAACAGTTGTGTTGAAAAAACAACTGCTGAGAAAGTATTTTCAACCTTTTCCTGCAACAGCATTTTATTTTGAGACTTGTTTCATTGTTTTTTATAGTCTAAATCTGCAAAAGCGAGACAGTTGTGTGCACATCATAGTCAACGTTCAAGAAGTTCGAAGATAATCAGATTGAATTTTTTTCTAGCTTA
The DNA here is from genome assembly GCF_053564925.1 of Oryzias latipes. Classification (NCBI taxonomy): domain Eukaryota; kingdom Metazoa; phylum Chordata; class Actinopteri; order Beloniformes; family Adrianichthyidae; genus Oryzias; species Oryzias latipes. Next base: position 10,467,222 of record NC_136244.1, read on the forward strand.
AGCTAGACCCAATAACCCAATAACCTGGGTGTTGTAGGTTATTGGGTTGTTCAGACCTGTGGAAGGTCATATAGAAGAGCGGCATCTTAAGAGGGGTGCAGGTGTGTCTTGTAGTTCTCTTGATGCTCATACGGCTACCCCAAAGGACATACATATACATAGAACATACAATTTTTCTGTGGTAAGTGTACCATGAAGTATTTGTAAGATTGCTCCCACCTATGATGTATTAGTGATGCTGTTGTATGGTGTCCTCATGCCACACCCTTGTCATTAGCAAGGTGCGAGTACTGGCTACTTACTGACTGCACACGTGCAAATGCCACATGCATGGGATGTGCAACCAATATTCAAGTGCCTGTAGGACGTACAGAATTTTCTAAATTCTAACAGTAAGGCTATACACAAGGAGTGCACAGTCCACAAGATTTGGAGGAGGCGGAAAAAGAGGAAAATCCATACGACATGCCTGCGTCTAACCTACTTCACCCTTACTTACCCTTAAGAGTTGTACAAGTGTTTGCTACGACCTGTCGCCCACAGCATAGAACCAAATGTCCTTAAAAATTTTCGCTATAAGGGATCACAGAGGGGTTTCCTATCTTGTTACTTCGAGCCGTCCACCAGTGTGCTCTGTATAAGTTTGACCATTTTTCACCAACAGACAGCCCATATCCACTGGTAAGGGCAGTTGTGACTCAGGCTTTATCATACACTATTGTGGTTTTTTTTCCAAAGTAATTGTGTTAGTGTGTCTTACTGAGGTCCAAAACATCATCTGTCTTGATAAGGTCTGCTGGTCTGGTCAGAGGAAGTTGGGTTTCTGGCTCTTCCTGAAGATGAAGTGACAGAGCCCTCAACATGAAGAACACACGAATCGCCTATGTGCAAAGAACAGAGACCTCATTCAAATAAACAGAAACGCAGACACATAGAAATAGTGACACCAAATGACTGGATGTCACACTGACAACAGTACTTAATGAAAAGGGTGTATTTAGATGTCAGAAAATTCTTAAGAAGATCATTGTAATTCAGTTGAGAGATTCGTTAATTTACTGCACACGCGTGTGTGCTCACACACCCTGCGCGTCTTCTCCACATTCCCACAGGGCAGTCTCTTCACAAAGTCGATGCCGGTCAAAGGGGTGCCCGTGGGTGGCAGCAGGATGGAGGCATCCATCATGAGATACTCCACATTCAGTGGTTTACTCTGCAACAAAACACACCCAGATCGCAAAACAGAAATTATACCTGGAAGATTTTTTTATTGCTTCGACAACTTAACAACCATGTGTTAGCTTAACTTTGACAAAAACCAAATTTAGAAAGAAAAATTCACCAACCGTCATGCTTCTGTATTCATCCTCAAACATGTCAAGAAAGATTTCCTCCCCCTGTAGTACGAAAGAAACATGGGTGAGCATACCTCCTGTAAAGCATGGGGGTGGAAGCATCAGGCTTTTGGTTTTTTTTTCAGTAAAGGGACCAGGACGACTGATCCGTGTAAAGAATGAATGGGGCCATGTATTGTCAGATTTTGAGTGAAAACCTCCTTCCATCAGCAAGGGAATTGAAGATGAAACACGGAGGTTTTTTAGCATTACAACCATCCCAAACTAAAGCCTGGATAACGAAGGAGTGCCTTCGTAAGAAGCATTTCAAGGTCCGTTGCCTAGCCAGTCTTCAGATCTCCACCGCACAGAATATCTTTGGAGGGAGTTGAAAGTCCCATGTTGCCCAGCAACAGCCCCAATACACCACTGTTTTAGAGAAAATCTGCATGGAGGAATAGGCCAAAACAGCAGCAACAGTTTGTGAAAATCTTGTAAAGACTTAATAGAAAACGTTTGATAATAATAATAATGGATTAGATTTATCTGTGCTTTTCTAGACGCTCAAAGCGCTTACATTGTGGCCATTATTCATTCACTCCTCATTCATACTTGGTGATGGTAAGCTACGGTAGCCACAGCTGCCCTGGGGCAGACTGACAGAGGAGTGGCTGCCATTTCGCGCCTACGGCCCCTCTGACCATCACCAGGATCATTCATACACATTCACACACCAGTGGAGCAACACTGGAGGCAAGTGGGTGAAGTGTCTTGCCCAAGGACACAACGACATTTCGCTGGTGGGAGCGGGGAATCGAACCGCCAACCCTTTGATCATTGGATGACCTGCTCAACCACCTGTGCCACTGTCACCCACAGTTTGACTGTTGTCATTGCCAAAAAAGGGTATTTAACAAAATAGCAAATTGAAAACATTTTAGTATTTATTTTACACCTTTTTTTAAAAACTTACAATAAAATGTAAAACAATGTAGAAATTGTGCAAAGCTACACAAAATATTTTACAATAAAATACAGCCTACGTCTCACAGGTTTTGTCTTGCTTTTCCTAAAATAGATTTTTAAAATAAGATGAGACACAGATCACTCAAAAGCTATTTTTATGTAGTTGAACATACATGACCAATGTGAATTCAAACCAGTAACCAAGGACATGTTTGTTATTGAATTCATTGATTGTTTGATGCAGTACATTTTTAACTTCATAGAATAACGGCTGATTCCATACTTTTTGGTTGCAACCACTGTTAGGGTTCAGCTGCTACCTGAAACAAATTTGTATTGAGTTCTCAACACAAGTGCAGAAAATAATATTTGTTTATTTTGGATCTTAAAGAGTAAAACAAAGGAAAACAAGTAAAACCACATCTTTAAAAATGGTGAGTCATTTAAAATGGGTCAGCATGAAAGTCTGGGGGAATTAATTTCAATTTGCTATTCTAAAAAGGCAAATCTGACTTTAGGGTTTAATTCAGTTTTTTTGAATGACTACGCTTTTAGAGGAAACTGGATGTTGCAAATAAAAAAGCAAAAATAACACACACAAAAAAAACATTTATTTTAGCAGTCTCTTTTTTGTCTTGCCTAAACCTTTCTCTGTGGTAATTAGTACAACACCATTAAGAAGTGAAGGAATACAAAATATATTGCAATAAAATATTTCATTAGTCAACATGGGAGTGATTTCATCTGCCAGCTACTCTTTTTCTTTTCTTTTTATAACTTATAAAGTATTTGCAGTGACTCACCCTGTAGAAACTGCGCAATAAATGCAGACTTTCTTCTCTGGCTCCCTGGAAACAAAAACAAAAATAGACAATAAAAGGCACGTCTTTTTTATAATTTTACTGATCCTTATTATGAGATAGCTAAATTAAGTACAAAATATCGTGGTGGTGGTAAAAGGTTTACATACACTTTTAAAGAACACATTATCATGGCTGTCTTGAATTTCCAGTTATTTCTACAACAAATTTTTCTCTGATCGTGTGATTGGAACAGATACTTTTATATCACAAAAAAATCATGAAGTCTGGTTATTTTATGACTTCATTATGGTCAATTGAAAATGTGACCAAATCTGCTAGGTACAAAAATATACATTCAGCAACATGAATTAGCAATATCGCTAACTAAGTTGTGTCAATGAAATGAGCTTCATAGCATAGGCTCTTATTGTGAGTAATTATGAGTGACTACAGCTTGTGACTTCCCTGAGGCTATTTAAATAGGGCTCAATGGCTTCAAACGCCCACAAATGCTACAATGGGAAAGTCTAAGGAGCTCAGGCCAGATCTGAAAAACTGAATCATTTACTTTTTTTTTTTTTTTTAATTGTCCTGTCCAACAGCTAGGCAGGCAGATGAGAGCTGAAGGCCTCTTGTGTTGGACATCTTTTACTTTAACAAGAGGGGTTATTAATCTTCAGACAAACCAAAGGTATGACTGAATAAACCCCTTTTGTAATTGAGGCCAAACTTTATTAATTTCAACCATGTTGTAATGCTTAATTTCAACCATGTTGAAATTAATAAAACAGCCCCAACGCCTGATGCTTCCACCCCCATGCTTTACAGAAGGTATGGTGTTCTTTGGACGCAACTCAACATACTTTCTTCTCCAAACACGACAAGTGGAGTTCTTACCAAAAAGTTCTATTTTGGTTTCATCTGACTATAGGGCATTCTCCAAATCCTCTTCTGGATAATCCAAATGCTCTCTAGCAAACTTTAGATGGGACTGCACATGTACTGGCTTTAGCAGGGGGACACGTCTGGTACTGAAGGATTTGAGTCCCTGGTGGCATAGTGTGTAACTGATGGTAGCCTTTGTTACTTTGGTCCCCGCTCTCTGCAGGTCATTCACTAGATGTGGTTCTGGGATTTTTATCACCATTCTTGTGATCATTTTGACCCCATAGAATAAGATCTTGTGGGGAGCCGCAGATGGAAGGAGATTGTTAGTGGTCTTGTATGTCTTCCGTTTCCTAATAATTGCTCTCACAGTTGATTTATTTATGCAATAGCTGTTTACCTATTGCAGATTCAGTCTTCCTAGCCTGGTGCAGGTCAGCAATTTTGTCTCTGGTATCCTTAGATAGCTCTTTGGTCTTCGCCATAATAGAGTTTGAAGTGTGACTGAGGTTATGGACAGATGTCTTTTCTATAGAAAACAAGTTCAAACAGGTGCCATTAATACAGGTAACGAGTGGAGGACAGAGGATCTTCTTACAGAAGAAGTTACAGGTCTGTGAGAGCCAGAAATCTTGCTTGTTTGTAGGTGACCAAATACTTCTTTCCCCTATAATTTACAAATAAATTCTTTTAGAAAAATCAGTCAATGTGATTTTCTGGATTGTTTTCTAGTTTTGTCTTTCATAGTTGACCAATACCTATGATGAAAATTACTTCCCTTTCTCATCTTTTTAAATGGGGAACTTGCACAATTGATGGCTGACTAAATACTTTCTGCCACACTGTAATGCCCATTGAGAACTTCTAAAAAATGCTGAAAAAAGAAGTCCATGTCAGAAAGCCAATACATTTTACAGAACTGTACCAATTCTGTAGAGAAGAGTGGTCAAAGATTCAACCAAAAGTCTACCAGAAGCTTCTGGGTGGCTACCAAAAGGGCAAAAATGAAGTGAAAATGGCCATAACACATGTAAGCAAATATTAGTATTGCTGTAAGAATATTTTTGACCCAGCAGATGAGTTCACATTTTTAATTGACCTATAATAAAGTAATAGAAGAACCAAGCCTCCGTGAATGTTTTTTGTGACATTAAAGTATCTGTTCCAATCACTCTATAGAAAGAAAAATCATAGTTGTAGAAATAACTGAAAACTCAAGACAGCCATCCACAAGTGAATGTAAACTTTTTAACACCATTGTATGGTGGTGTTAAAAAAATCTATTCTGTAAAATTACTGTGACCCTTTAAATTTTTATTTTTTATTAATTATATTAACAGCAGTAAAATAAAATAATTTAGGGTATTTTTATAAAGTGGCTAAAATGCATTAAAATAATTTTTTACAAAATTATATAGTTTTAAAAGATGTAGGATTTCGTCCTCAAAGACAAAGACATAGTTAGGGTTTCAGCTTAACCCTTGTGCCATCTTAGATGAACCCACCCTTACATTGACGTGTTCTCCCTACCATGACAAAGGTGTATAAAGGTGGAAAGATTTCATGTAATCCATGGACACCAGTGAGGTTCACAAATCATTGAGAAAAAAAAGGTTCAGAGCACTGTCTAGTGGGTCTAGATGACCCAACTCCCAATGTTAAAGTGCCTCGGATAGCACAAGGGTTACGTGGAAAGAAACAAAAACAGAACAACTTGAAGGAAATCATTGAAGAAAGCAGGTTATAGAATGTATACAAGATAGTTAAAGCAGGGCTGACCAACCCTGGTCCTCAAGAGCACCAACCCTGCCTGTCTTCCCCTTCTCTCTGACCAGCTTGCTGCTGATTAGCTGACTCAAAATTTATTCCTCATCCTGATATAGGTTGTCAGCATAAAGCAGTCCAGGAAGACCTGGAAAACAGGCAGGGTTGAGGTTCTTGAGGACCAGGGTTGGCCAGCACTGGGTTAGAATGATATGGGAAATATTATGGGAAACATTTTAAAGAGAAACTGTAACTTCGATCAAAACCACAAGATGTCCGTTTCTGAAAAATTCTACAGCTGCAGATTCTGAGGAAGTGAGTTATTAACATGGAAAGAGGATGTCGACCTGCACTGGTTGATGTGACGTGCTACTATCTCTGATCTATCTTCTCTGGAAATATTTGTGCTGGGAAACTGGCAGATCTTTGTGTGTAATACTTCGGCGTTGACGGTGAGATTGCAAAGGTGCAATAGTGGTCGATTTACCTCCAGACAGGCCAAATGGACATCTTTGATGATACAGTGATTTCCAGAAAGCACAGACTGCTTTAGCAAGAGGCAGCTCAGCTCAAGGGTGGCTAGACGTACTTTACCATCTAGAAGACAGTAATGAGAAATTTAAATACCCTCAGAAATCCATACTTGTAGAATATAAATAATATATATATTGATTAATTTTGTAGCAAGATATGTTTTTTAATATTTGACAAGAATGTCTAAATGACATTTTTAACTCTGAAGTATCGCAATTCAAATTAACTTAATGAAGTTACAAATTTGTGTTTTGGTGTAGATTTGATAAACTTGGTGGAGTCCAAATTTTATTGTCCAAGAGTTATTTGTCCATTTTTACTCGGGGTATCCATCCAATCATTTTATTCCTCTCATCTGGTACTTGGTGGTGGGGGAAGCATTCTAAGCAAAGACCACTAGACATCCCTCTCCCCGGCCAATTCCTTTAGCTCTTCTGGGGGGAGGCATCCCAAGGGGTTCCCTCACTTGTAAAACAAGACCTCAAGATTTTTATACACATCCACCTGGGGTAGGAGCAGTCCCCCCACCCTGAGAACTGCAGTTCGACTAACTTAGCTTGTCGGGATAATAAGGGGAAAAATATCTGGAATCTAAAGGGCTTTATTTATCCCTCTGGTCCTGTTCAGGTGAACAGGTCAAAAGGTGTCTCTTAAATAAACTTCATGTGTTGAGGAGATAAAGACACTTTACATAACATTGCAGTCAGGCAACTGGCAGGAATAGCCTGCTTTCCTCTTAAAAATGTCCCTTCTTTTTCTTTTTATTCACTGAGGCTATTTAACTGCTGATAAATGGCAGTAATCAGATTTCTGTAAATTGACTTCACCTTTGTGACCATCCTGCTTTTCACGTTTCAGTCCATTATTTGATTGATTTCATAGTGATGTAACTGTTTCTCCAACAAATTCTGGCCATTTACATATAAACATGGTGCGAGAGTAAACAAAAACAAAACAAAAAACAAGTTGTGCTCTGACCCTATGAACGCGCAAAATCCCCATATGAACCACAAAGAGAGCTCTGTAACAGTGGGTGAGGATCCTTTTTACCTGGCTGAGCTGCCTGGCTCATTATTCTGATCAGTCTTTCTGTAAGAACTAGGCTGTAAGAGCCCCTCTCCTGGTCTGGGAATGGCAACTGCAGACGCTCCAGAAGATCCCGGTTTATCCCTGCAAATAAGAGAACTCCTTTAAAATAACAAAGCAATATTCAATCAAGTTAATGAATGGTCCTTCAACATGTTCGGGAGGTCAGAACAATTCAGCACTTTGAAGAAATCTGAAGGTAGAGTATATAAATGGCGGGACCACGAACACGAAGGCTAACCTGTGCTGTGTGAGATGGCATAAAGCAAGCAGAGGACGAACAGAGCTTGGTAGTCATCATCTGAGCAGTCAAGGGTGTTGTATACCAGGTCTAAAAACGGTCTGCAGGTGGAGAAAAGGACAGATAAAAATAAATAATAATACAGTCCACTGGCATCAATCCCATGATCCTTTTTGGGTGTGATGGGAGTGTGCATGCACCTGCTCCTCTGCATTTGTGTGCGTGTGGCAGCAGCAGTCTTTTCTTCATCTGTGATGTTCTGCTCAGCCAGTTCGGACACTTTGCACTTCTCCATCACAACCATCTCGATTTCTGTGAACACGCAGCAAAAACAGTGTTGTGTTCCTCTGACAAACACATGTGCACACTCTCCCAAGGACTTGTAATCCAGTCACAACCCAAATCTTTGAAACCAACTAACAACTTTAAGTCAAACTGTAGTTCCTGTAATAACTTTTTTTATGGTCTTAAGGGATTATCATCTTGAATTAAAGACCCACTCCAATGAAAATGGTGTTTTTGATGGTGTTTTTACACGTTCTTGTGGCATTTTTTGATGGTGAAAGACATACAGTACAGACCAAAAGTTTGGATACACCTTCTCATTCAAAGAGCTTTCTTTATTTTCATTCATTCATTCATTTTCTTTACCGTTTTTCCCTTTCGGGGTCACGGGGCTGCCGCAGCGTATCCCGGCCACTTATGGACGAAGGCAGGGGATGCCCTGGACAGGTCGCCAGTCTGTCGCAGGGTAGAATGTCCTCAATCACACACCCATGCACTCTCACACTCACACCTATGTACAATTTAGAGTTGCCAATTAACCTATGAAGCATGTTTTTGGACGGTGGGAGGAAGCTGGAGATCCCGGAGAGAACCCACGCATACACGGGGAGAACATGCAAACTCCACACAGAAAGGTCCCCCATTGATGTTGTTTTCTTTATTTTCATCATTATGAAAATTGTAGAGTCACACTGATGGCATCAAAACTGTGAATTAACACATGAGGAATTATATACATAACAAAAAAGTGTGAAACAACTGAAAATATTTCATATTCTAGGTTCTTCAAAGTAATCACCTTTTGCTTTGATTACTGCTTTGCACACTCTTGGCATTCTCTTGATGTGTGCCCTGTCAGGTTTAATAAGTGTGATTTCTTGCCTTATGGGGTTAGGACCATCAGTTGTGTTGTGCAGAAGTCAGGTGGATACACAGCTGATAGTCCTACTGAACAGACTGTTAGAATTTGTATTATAGCAAGAAAAAAGTAGCTAAGTACAGAAAAACGAGTGGCCATCATTACTTTTAGAAATGAAGGTCAGTCAGTCAGAAAATTCGTGAAAGTGTCCCAAGTGCAGTATTCACCATCAAGCGCTACAAAGAAACTGGCTTACATGCACTGCCCCAGGAAAGGAAGACCAAGAGTCACCTCTGCTGCAGAGGATTAGTTCATCCGAGTCACCAGCCTCAGAAATCGCAGATTAACAGCAGCTTAGGTTCGAGACCAGGTCAATGGCACACAGTTCTAGCAGCAGACACATCTCTACAACAACTCTTAAAAGGAGACTGTGAGAATCAGGTAGAATATCTGTTAGGAAACCACTGCTAAAGAAAGGCAACAAGCAGAAGAGACTTGTTTGGGCTAAAGAACACAAGGAATGGACATTAGACCAGTGGAAATCTGTGCTTTGGTCTGATGAGACCAAATTTGAGATTTTTGGTTCCAACCACCGTGTCTTTGTGCGACACAGAAAAGGTGAACGGCTGGACTCTACATGCCTGGTTCCCACTGTGAAGCATGGTGGAGGAAGTGTGATGGTGTGTTTTTTTTTTGCTGGTGACACTGTTGGGGATTTATTCCAAATTGAAGGCATACTGAACCAGCATGGCTACCGCAGCATTTGGCAGTGGCATGCTATTCCATCCGGTTTGCGTTTAGTTGGATCATCATTTATTTTTCAACAGGACAATGACCCCAAACACACCTCCAGGCTGTGTAAGGCCTATTTGACCAAGAAGGAGAGTGATGGGGTGCTGCGCCAGATGACCTGGCCTCCACAGTCACCGGACCTGAACCCAATCGAGATGGTTTGGGGTGAGCTGGACCACAGAGTGAAGGCAAAAGGGCCAACAAGTGTTAAGCAACTCTGGGAACTCCTTCAAGACTGTTGGAAGACCATTTCAGGTAACTACCTCTTGAAGGTCATCAAGAGAATGCAAGAGTGTGCAAAGCAGTAATCAAAGCAAAAGGTGATTACTTTGAAGAACCTAGAATATGAAATATTTTCAGTTGTTTCACACTTTTTTGTTATGTATATAATGCCACATGTGTTAATTCACAGTTTTGATCCCTTCAGTATGAATCTACAATTTTCATAGTCACGAAAATAATAGAATTCTTTGAATGGCATAATCATAGTTAAAAGGCCACTGGAAACGCTTTGAAAATAGATCAAAAAATGATTGGAGTGGGACTTTAAAATGATCAAATGTAACAAAATATACATTTAAAAATGGGGACATTTTTTCATGTCAAAGAAAGAACTATTAAACAGTCAAAGCAAAACTTTTTACAGCTATTTTTATGTTATGGGTGTTTTCCCATCCTCCCATGCAGGCGACTTCTCATTATGAAACTAATTCTTTTCCTACAGACCACAACAAATCAGACAGAAACACCTCATTCTCAAGAAAAAAAGAAAAGAAGAAAAAGTAAGCTACAGCAAAAAAAGAAAAAAACAAACTCTGCTAAGTAAAACAGAAAACATTCCAGCTGTGTGTGATGGTCACACGCAAAATGGATACCAACACAAACACACGTGTGACACGAGTGAGAACAAGCGGAGAAGTGAGGAGCACAGGATGGATGGTTGTAAACATGGACTTTTGCTGCGATTAACAGCTAGCATTAAAATAAATCAATCATTGTATTTTGTCCTTAAAGACCCACTCCGGTGAAAATTATGTTTTTTGGTGTTTTTGACATGTTCCTCTTGTGGCATTTGTTAATGATGGAGGACATATATAAAGAAAATTAATCTTAAAATAGCATCTGGGTATTTTTTTTCAAACTGTTGTGAATTAGGAGCAGACGAAAACATGCAGTTTGAAAAAGCTCAGTTGCGACGTAGAAAATACACTTGGTGCGCATAAGCTACCTACTCCATTCCATTCAGATACATCCACTTGTAGACAATTAGATCCATGTACGTCTTTGTTTTCCCCATCTGAGCTTGGCATCTGACCGTAAAACTGCACAGCTGGAACGTTACAATATTGCTCACTATTTTTGTTGTACCGCCAATGTTAGGGTGCGGGTGTGAGTGGCCGTAGGCCAGCCGAAGAGCATATAAACAGAGAGCTCTCAGAAACCAGAAGGAGAAGGGGAGGAGCAGGGTTGCTCTGCACCAACAGTTCCGCCCACAACTCAGAAGAGAATTTTGAATTAACTCCTGCCGCTCTGCAGAAACTACGTCCTAGAAAATGACAGGTTTTTTCCCCCCATGGCATAATCATAATTAAAAGACCACTAGGAAAGCATTTCCAATAAATCAAAACTGGGGTGGATCTTTAAAGTTTTTCCTGCTGTTAAAGAGACTTTGTAGACTCATTAAATCAAAATTAATCCAGCTAGTGGTACTTTTTAAGCTCTTTCAGTTCTGCCAGGTTGATTGTTCACAAATGAGGCTACATGACACACCACATGTCTGACTGATGGGACGACAGAACAACAAACACAGTCCTGCACTGCTGTGTCCTGCGAGACACACACTCACCTTCCGTCATCTCCCCACTCGCTCTGCTTCCCTTAGAACTCCCACATGCTCCGCCTCCTATTCCCTCTGTACCTTTTCCCTTCTCCCTCTCTCCTCTGAAGCCATCATCATCCCAGCTCTCCTCTAGCCCTCCTCCACCACCGCCGCCGCCGCTGCCACTACTGCCACCACCCCCTGCTCTGTCGTCATCCTCCTCTTCGCCCAGGTTCTTGTAATTGGGCCTTTTCTGCGTTCTCTTGCGGCCACGGCTGCGTGACAACTCAAGTGAACGCTCCAGAGACTCAGGGGGTTTAATAAACCGAAGTACGCCTGGTTCACTGCCCTGCAAGGTGAAAGGAAGAGGAGACAAAAAGAAACTGAGACAACATCACATTTTTAAACCATTGACCTAAGTTTGAGTGTGACGTCAACCCTAGAAAAAGGCTTACTTCTGGCTCCAACAAAATCAAGCCACTTTAGCCGCCAGTTTTTCGAGATACGGACGTCGCCGTGTTGGAGCCAAAAATAATCAGTAAGTAGCAATTGGTCGCAATTGTCTAAAACTAATGATGGCAAAAACAGTTTGACCATCAGTTGTGTTGTGCAGAAGTCAGGTGGATACACAGCTGATAGTCCTACTGAATAGAATGTTAGAATTCGTATTACGGCAAGAAAAAAGCAGCTAAGTACAGAAAAACGAGTGGCCATCATTACTTTAAGAAATGAAGGTCAGTCAATCTGAAATTGGGAAAACCGTCATCAAAATGTCTACAATAGTTAATAAAGAATGACATTATTAGCATGAGCTGATACGGATGAGTACCGATCCCCGGTATTGAACGAGCCCCGGGGCAACATTCTTCAAGACAGCAGTAGCGTTAAGATCTGATCTGATCTCATCAGTTCTGCTATCGGTACTGGAGAAGTCGCTTTTTTTGGTGTCCCATAAGATATACCGGTAAACGTTATCTGTCATGTTTAACTCTACAAGTTTTCCGTTAATTAATGATGATATTAATTTCGCTATTCTCGCTGAAGAGGAGAGGTCTGTCTGGCTATTTGTGTGCACCAATTTTTGTATTGGCTAGGAGGTTTTTAGTGGCGCCCTTCAAACCACTAAGTGCCCATGAAATAGCCCTCAGTCTCAAAAAGGTTGGTGACCCCTGCTTTAGAGCAACCAGCTTTACACATTCCCAAATAAAGTGTTTAGCAAAGCAGTTTTGCTAGTTTCTTCGCCTTTTTTTTTAAATTCGTGGATGGCATGCTTATTGCTCTCCTTCCTATATTCCTAAAATAGTAGCGTCCATAACTTACAAAGGATTGCTGAAAGCCCAAGATCACCAAAAACTTTAGTCTTGTTCCCTTTGACACAGAGTCCTTCATATTCTTAGAACCTTTCAATTTAAAGTACTGTAAACAATGAGATATTTTAAAAATTTAAAAACAATTTCAACTCTTTTTTTTTAGCTGAAGTTCGTCAATTTCTTTTTTGATTTGAAGTTTTTAGGCTAAAAGTTTTTCTCTAGATTCTATTTGCAGTGATTTTATTTGATCTATTTCACCCAAACAAGGTCACTATATACCGTGCCTTGCAAAAGCATTCAACCTGTGCAAAAGACTCAGAAGATTATTGTTAAAATACGTTCCTGTCCCTTTAAGTTCTGTTTAGAGTTAGACGCATGCTCATTACAAGAGTGATGACGTGCTTGTCTGCTTTCCTCCGTGCGTGTGAGTGTGCCGCTGCGTGGCAGGTTGAAATGAAGAAGTTTTATCCCTTGAAAGTTTAGTGTGCGTTGATGACAAAGTAAGTTTATGTTAATGCATGTTCCCTGGAGTATTTTTTGTGCATAAAGCGCACATGGGCGCTCTTGACTTCTTTGTTTCTTTTTATGTGATTTAAGTAACATATTAAGTTTATATTTGTGTTTGTGTTTACTAGAGACCACACACACCTACATGTGTTCATCCACCTATTGAAATTTACCTGCTTCTGTATGTCAAACCAAAGGATGTAAAGCCTGAAGCGTGGATTACAGTTATTGAAGCCACCCTCCTGCCTGCTGTCATTTATTCCACGCACCAACTAACAGAAACACCCTCATCCAGGCCTTGAAGTAGTGTTCTGGCCGGCACACCTGGTTCGAGAGTGGTGTCACCCACGAACAGTTTTGATCCCAGATCCTCCTTTACATTATGGTCCTTCGAGCCTGAGGACACTGCACTTAACCAGTTAAAATGGATGAAGCTCTGAACTATGAAGCAAGTGGTGCATGTCCCAGATGAATAGTTCGTCCCCCTCTTCGATTTGAAGATTATGTGGTGGATTTCAACGATCCAACCTTCCATGGACATGAGACAGGAGAACGTTTGACCCATTCACCTGAAGCAGCCAGTGAGACCTCAGACGGACATTAAGTTGCATCAGAAATAGACCCCAGATATGATATTCAGAGACTGTGGCATGAGCGAGGAAACCCAGTGGTTCAGAAGTCACCCCTTAGTCCTTTGCAATACCAGCTGAGAGACCAAACCCTTCTGCAATTTGATCCTTTACCAAAGCCACGACAATCTATTTCCACAAATCCAGAGCTTGAGGAGATCCATCAGGAAAGGCTCCTCCTTCAGCAATCACACAGTCGGATGGCTTCAGATTTTGAAGACATGTGTGCAATGCAACGGGACATTTTAAGGATGATGGACAATGCTAATACTGCTTCACCGTGCCAATCAACCCAAAGAACATATGCCGACCCACTAGGAAAGGTGGAAAATGTTAAAGAAGAAGATTGGCCAGCACCCCTACCTCCAGTTTGTGAGAAGGAGCAGGTAGAAACCCACTCACCTATGCTGGAGCGACTTGATACAATGATGAGAGAGCTTCAGATTTTGCGCAGCCAAGCGCTCTCAACACAGCAAAGTCAGCCATTGTTTACTAGGCAACCCCAAAATGCCAGAGATTTAAGACCTCCAGAGAGTAATTGGCACAACCGTTATGCTGTGCCAACACAACATAACTATGGTGAAGATCACTTCCCAGCATCTCCATCGCCCATCAGGTTAGCTTTAACACCTTATCACAAGCATGTGAATTCTCCAAATTTAATCTTTCAGGCTAGCTCTGGTTCTGACCGTCCCCCTGCACCCAGTCAGTTGTATGGTTGGAGTTCAAGCTTGGATGCAACTTACCATGGACCTCTTCCATCCATCCCAAACCTTGTCAACCGAGACCCTGGAGAGTTCGCCCACCTGAAGATGGCGTTGGAGAATTTACTCCCCTGACAGTACAGAGCTGTTCAAGTACCAGGTGCTAATTAATCACATGAAGTTGGAAGATACTAAGCTGGTGGCTGAGGCTTACATCTATTCACCAACGGCGTTCACAGACACCATGAGAACTTTAAATGAGAAGTTCGGTCAACCTCATCAGCTTGCATTGAAGAGAATAGCTGAAGTGATTAATTCACCTGATGTCAGGCGAGGTGACGCTGTCGCCTTTGAGAGGTTTTCCCTCCAGGTTCAATCGCTGGTGGGAATGTTAAAGACGCTTGGCCCTGATGGGGATGTGGAGCTGCGGTGTGGCTCTCATGTAGCACAGCTACTTGGTAAGCTACCCCCTGAACATCGAGCAGAGTTCCGCAGGTGCATGTTCAACCGCCCTGACCAAAGATATACCCTTACCGACTTAGCCAACTGGTTGAAGTACGAGTCTTGGTGTCAAGACTTCGACGGCCAACTACCATCAAGAGGAGTAAAGGATAAAACACAGGGTCGGAACCCTGAGGGGCAGTCTGGTAGACGTTCCACTGCAGTGTTTCATGGAGCAGAAACCAAAGCTCAATCACCTACATCACCAAGCAGTGTCCTACAAAAGAACCCACCACCTTATTGTACTTACTGTGACAACAGAGATCATCACTTAAGTCAGTGTGCAGCAATCGGTGGACTGTCAAAGGAGCAGCTAACTGAATGGACCAAAATCAACCAAAGGTGCTGGCGCTGTGCCCACTCTCATTGTGCTGCAGAATGCACCCTGAAGAAGCTTTGCAGCTTATGCCAAGGTCGTCACTTAAAGGTTCTCCATGATGTCAACACAAGTCCATCTAAGAGGTCTTCAGAGACCACAGCACGCCAACCACAAGACGGAGGTGAGAAATGCACTGGGGATTTGTATCTCGACAGGCCAACAGCAAACAGCCGTGTTCTTCTCAAAGTTGTTCCAGTTCTCATCCGGAACAAGGGTCAGATTCTGGATACGTATCCTATCCTAGATGATGGGTATGAAAGGACTATGCTTCTACCCAGTGCCGCCCAGCAATTGGGGCTTCAAGGTGACCCAGAGACCCTTCCTCTACGCACAATCAGGCAAGATGTACAGAATCTGAGAGGCTCCTGTATATCCTTTACCATTTCACCAAAGACTAAGCCCAAGGCTAAGTATCAGATCAGGAATGCCTTCACAGCCACCCACATTGATCTCGCAGATCATACATACCCTATCGAGTCATTACAGAAGAAGTACAAGCACCTGAGAGGACTATCTATTCAGCCCTTCAAGAAGATCCAACCGTTGCTGTTAATAGGTAGCGACCAGCCACACCTTCTCGCTCCTATTGAGGCTGTTAGGTTGGGACCACCTGGTGTACCAGCTGCAATCCACACCAGGTTAGGCTGGACACTGCAAGGCCCCTCCAGTGTGGTTTGTCAGTTCAATAGATCACAGAAGTGCCTCTTGACATCCATTCCACCTCAAACGAGTGAGCTGATGAAGCATGTGGAGAAATTGTGGCAAACTGACACCATCCCCCTCAGGATAGATAAAATAGTGACTCGCTCCAAGCAAGACATCTTGGCTGTTGAAATGCTTGAGGCCAGAACAACAAGGGTGGAGGTCAGTGGAGTATCTCGTTATGCTACTCCTCTGCTCAGAAGGAAAGACATGCGACGCCTGCAAATAACCCCTGATGCTGTGAAGCCAAGCCTGAGAGCAATTGAGCGAAGACTCCTGAAGGACTCGTAAAAGGCTGAGATCTACTCAGCAGAGATGGAGAAACTCATTCAAGCTGGATTTGTTGCCAAAGTTGAAGAGTCAGAGTTGAGTGATGTAAAGGAGGCTTGGTACATACCACATCACCTCGTCAGTCACAACGGTAAGCATCGTCTCGTGTTTAACTGCTCTTTCAGTTACCAAGGCCAGACTTTGAATGAGTATCTACTGCCTGGCCCCAATTTGGGGGCTTCTCTTCTTGGAGTTCTTCTTAGGTTCCGTGAGCATGCAGTAGCCATTAGTGGTGATATAAACGTTCCGGAGGTAATTAGCTACCTTCCAGAAGAAGACCGTTCCTGTAGTGCAGACCTTTGGTCAACGCAAGACAGGACGGACAGTCCTGAATCAACCCTGGGTCTCAGTTGGCACTTTGCCACTGACATGCTTGGCTATAAACATCGCCCAGTACAGTATGGTGCTCCCACACTCTGCAACATTTACAGAGTACTTGCTAGTCAGTACGATCCATTGGGGTTCATTTTGCCTTACACCACCAGGGTCAAAATCCTAATCAGGTGTTTTTGGGATAAATAAAGAGGTTGGGATGACCCCCAGCTACCACCTGACCTCCTGCAGCAGTGGAAGACATGGGAGGCCGAGCTACAATTCCTCTCTCAGATTGTCTTCAGCCATCCATACGTACCTGCAGGTGAAGCTGCGTCAGTAGCAAGACGAGAGTTGCATGTGTTCTGTGACGCCTCCGAGTTGGTTTATAGAGCAGTGGCATACCTCAGGATTGTCTGTGAAGACAATCACACTCACCTCGCCTTTGTGATGTCCCGCTCCAGAGTAGCCCCAAAACAGCTTCATTCAGTTCCCAGATTGGAGCTCTGAGCTGCCTAAACAGGAGCACAACTTGCCAAACTGCTCGAGGATGAGCTCACGTTGCCAATCACAGCCATTTTCTTGTGGACAGATTCAACCACTGTGCTGGGGAAACAGTTTAGCTCGTGCTGGTTTGCGGTGCCTTCCGTCCATGAAACCCAGGTTCAACTCCGGCCTTCTCCCTGTTCCCTTCTCTACTTCTATGCCGGTCCCAAGCCCGGTTGCTTTGAGAGGGTTGCGTCAGGAAGGGCATCCGGCGTAAAACATTGCCAAGTTTACCATGCGACTCGTTCGCTGTGGCGACCCCTGATGGGAAAAGCCAAAAGAGAAACAAACAGATTCAACCACTGTGCTGACCTGGTTGCAGTCTGAGTCTTATCGCTTTAAGATCTTCGTTGGCACACGTGTAGCGGAAATCCAAGAGCTAACCCAACATCATCAGTGGCGTTATGTAGACTCTGCTCAAAACCCTGCAGATGATATTACCAGAGGCAAGACCCTGCAAGATCTCAGCAAAGCCAACAGATTGAGTTTGGGACCTCTCTTCCTCCACATGCATCCAGACACATGGCCAACAATTCCAGCAGCTAATGAGAAAAATGCTCCAACCACTGATGAGCTCAGGAAGACTACTTTCTGTGGGATGTCAGCTACACCTGCAAGTCCTAGGATGAGTGAGCTCAGCCAATGTAACTCCTGGCAGGAGTTGCTCCGTACTACAGCAGGGAAGCTGCATGGGGCAGCCAAAGAGGACACTTCTTTAAATGCTGAGGAGTATCGTCAAGCCGAGTTGTTTTTACTCAGTTGCATTCAAAAGGATAGCTTCCCCAGTGAGCTAAAGCTTCTAAAGGCAGGCAAGGATATCCCACGCAACATTTGCTTGCCAACTCTGTCCCCTAAGTTAGATGAGACTGGGCAACTAATCATTGTTGGTGGCCGTCTTCGTCGCTCAGAAACCCTGGCTTATGATACTCTCCATCCAGTGGTGCTAGACCCTTCACACATCCATTCACTCATCTGATCATCAGAAACTATGACAATGAGCTTAGGCACCCAGGTCCAGAGCGTGTTTTTGCTGAAATTCGACACAAATACTGGATTTTACGAGGCAGGGAAGTAATTCGGAAACTCCAGAGAACCTGCACAGAGTGTCAAAGATGGAGAGCAAAGCCATCGGTTCCGAAAATGGTTGACTTGCCACTAGCTCGTCTCCGTCTCTTGAAGCCTGCTTTCTACTCTACAGGAGTTGACTGCTTTGGAGCATTCAACATCAAGATAGGACGCCGATCTGAGAAAAGATGGGGGATCATATTTAAATGCCTCACCGTAAGAGCTCTGCACCTGGATGTTCTGAGTTCCCTGGACACAGACTCCTTTTTAATGGCTTTCCGAAGCTTTGTTGCACGAAGAGGAACCCCGGCAGAGCTGTACTCGGATCAGGGAACTAATTTCAAAGCTGGAGAGAGAGAGTTGAATGAGGCATTTGCTGCTATGTCTCCAGACCTCCAGCGACTGTTAGCCCCAAGAAAGATTCAGTTCCATTTCAACCCTCCTGCTTCTCCTCACTTTGGTGGAGCTTGGGGAAGGGAGATCAGATCTGTTAAGACAGCGCTGTACGTTACAGTTGGGGTACAGCCCGTTCAAGAAGAAGTGCTCCGAACAGTGTTGATCGAAGTGGAGAGTATTTGAAACTCGAAACTTCTGGGCTATGTGTCTGCTGATGTTAATGACCCCGATCCCGTGACCCCTAATTGTCTTCTGATGGGGCGGCCCAAAGGAGCACTGCCACAAAAAGAATGAGCTCCTGAGCCGAAGACGGTGGAAGCATACGCAGGTGCTTGCAGACCACTTTTGGACCCGCTTCATCAAGTTGTACCTTCCCGGACTTCAAATACGTCAGAAGTGGCAGTCCTCAACAGACCCAATAACGACGTGAAAGTGAAGGACAGGACCTACACTCGCCACCCTCCTGACTGCTGTCATTTATTCCACGCACCAACTAACAGAAACAGCCTCATCCAGGCCTTGAAGTAGTGTTCTGGCCGGCACTCCTGGTTCGAGAGTGGTGTCACCCACGAACAGTTTTGATCCCAGATCCTCCTTTACACAACCCCCTTGATCTTTTCAACCTTTGGGCACATTTCAGGCTGCAAACATAAAGATATAAAACTGTAATTTTTTGTGAAGAATCAAACAACCAGTGGGATACAATCATGAAGTGGAACGAAATTTATTGGATATTTCAAACTGGTTTAGCAAATAAAAAACTGAATTATTGGTCATGCAAAATTATTCAGCCCTTTTACTTTCAGTGCAGCAAACTCTCTCCAGGCCTTTATTAAAGATATCCATAAAAAGTGTTTTTTAAAGTTTGCCACAAGCCACCTGGGAGAAACACCAAGCATGTGGAAGAAGGTGCTCTGGTCAGATGATACCAAAATCGAAATTTTTGACAACAATGCAAAACGTTATGTTTGGCGTAAAAGCAACACAGCTCATCATGCTGAACACACCATTCCCACTGTCAAACATGGTGGTGGCAGCATCATGGTTTGGGCCTGCTTTTCTTCAGCAGGGACAGGGAGGATGATTAAAAATTGATAGGAAGATGAATGGAGCCAAATACAGGACCATTCTGGAAGAAAATCTGATTGAGTCTACAAAAGACCTGAGAGTGGGACGGAGATTTGTCTTCCAACAAGACAATGATCCAAAACAAAGCAAAATCTACAATGGAATGGTTCACAAATAAACATATCCAGGTGTTAGAAAAGCCAAGTCAAGGTCCAGACCTGAATCCAATCGAGAATTTGTGGTTAGAACTGAAAACTGCTGTTCACAAACGCTCTCCATCCAACCCCACTGAGCTCAAGCTGTTTTGTAGGAAGGAATGGGCAAAACTTTCAGTCTCTCAATGTGCAAAACTGATATAGACATACCCCAAGTGACTTACAGCTGTAACCGCAGCAAAAGGTGGCGCTACAAAGTATTAACTTAAGGGGGCTGAATAATTTTGCACGCCCAATTTTCTGTTTTTTTATTTGATATAAAGTTTAAAATATCCAAAAAATTCTTTCCACTTTATGATTGTGTCCCATTTGTTGTTGTCCCATTGCAGCCTGAAATGTGACAAAGGGTTAAAAAGTTCAATGGGGGCCGAATATTTTTGCAAGGCATTCTATTTGTTCATTCCTCACTATAAAACAACCTCAAAGAGGTATTTTGATTCGTTCACACATTTCTGAGTATTCTTCTAAAAACCTGCGCTCTGAGCACCAGCCCCTCCCAACCCCCAAAGAAATGAGTGGGTTCTTTTGAGCTGATGTAGATTGGTGAGAACAGCCCCTTCCAGAAAGAGTATGCACTGCCATCAACGCCTCCAGGCTAACACACACACACACACACACTTTCTCTAATAGTGGGAAAAATGCAGACATGCTGCCGAGGCCAGCTCTAGGATGACATCATAAAACCCACAAGGAGAGAAAGGTTGTACCTCAGAGATCTAGTCGTTTCACTTCAGAGTAGCAATTACGAAGTTCATGAATATGAATCAATTTTTATACATTTTTTTCTATAGTATGCCAATGGTATTACAGTAAACCCTTGTTTTTCGCGGGGTTATACATTTTTTTCTATAGTATGCCAATGGTATTACAGTAAACCCTTGTTTTTCGCAGGGGTTGCGTTCCAGAAAGAACCCGTGATAGGCAAAATCCCTGAAGTAGAAACCTCTTTTTTTTTTTTTACAATTATTATACAATTAAATACTCTGTTATACATAGAAAAGAAAGAACAAACCATTTTACAGGCTCAAGCATTTGTTTCACAAATCAAAGTACTTTAGAAACGTTTTTTTTTTTAAACAAATAACTTCTGTACTGTCAAATAATAATTTGAATCATCGATGTAAACAGAAGGCTTCAAATCGCGGAGATTAGCCCCGCCCACCGCGACCCGAGAGTAATTGAATTAAACGGGAGAAAATTTAAAATGATCATGAAAAAAATACAAAGTACAAACGGACAAATAGTGGCTCAGGTGTATTTCAATGCTCTTCAGTCTGAGAAGCTGCAATGTTTTCTCCTTCTCAAGCCCGCGGTGCAGCTGTGTGTGTTTGTTCGGGAGAAGAACATAGTGATTGACAGTTGGTGTTGCTCTTTTTCTATGGGTTTTAGAGAAACTTGAAATTGCAAGATGATTTGCATGTACGTAATTTGGAAAGCTGATTTACGTACGTGTACATTACATTAAACTGCAACATTATTGACGCACAGGTAGAGAAGAAGCGGAGTGACTTTTTTAGCCAAACAGAATACAGAACACAATGCATGATGCAAATCCGTGAAGTAGCGAAACCGTGAAAAGTAAATATTAGTTATAGCAATGGGATTGACATGAAAATGATAAAAATGACAATAGATTGTATTGTCAAACCACTATATTAGATTATATCTTCAATCTTTCACTTAAATTGGGAATATTTCCAGATAGAATGAAAATAGTTAAAATTATTCCTTTTTTTTAATAGAGACAGACATACTTTTAATAATTACAGACCAGTATCATTACTTTCCTAATTTTTAAAAGTGTTTAAAAAGTTGAAAAGTTCAAACTAGACAACTTTATTGAAAAAATAAATTGTTACGTGAGAATCGTAATGGGTTGCGTTCTAATAGGTCTACAGGTTTGGCTATAATGAAAATAGTTGAAGAAATTTCAACAGCAATTGACAAAAAGAAATACACAATAGGAGTTTTCATTGATTTAAAGGCTTTTCACACCATAGATCATTCTATCCTGATTTCTAAGTTATATGCATATGGGATTAAAGGAATCGTTCTGAACTAGCCCACCGGTTATTTACAAAACAGACAACAATATGTGCAGCTTGGAGGTAATAAGTCTGATCTCATGAACATTATTTGTGGACTTCCACAAGGCTCAATTATAGGACCTAAGCTCTTTATTTGTCTATTAAGACTCAATCATCCAGGTTGATTACATCATAGTAGTAGGTTTAAGGGCCGTCATCTGGACTTGGCTTTTAAAGTTGAAGACTTTTCACCTCTTATCCAAAAGGCTTTATCATTTCTGAAATAGCTGGTAAAAGAGCTGGTTTATATCTGCTCGTGGGGGAGGAGTCAGACCTGAAACTGGATGGTATTGTCAACTTAGGCTACATGGTTTCGGGTTGTTAGGAGTCCTTTGTCCTCAGCTGGGGGTTGGGGAGCCAGTGACTCCATTCCCCAACATGGTCATCTCTTTCAGCTGTTAATGACCCAGGTGAAACTGGTTCGGTTTGTTTGGATTTCAGAACACTGCTGTAGATGGATGGAAGAATAAACCTGAGATGACCATTCTTAATAAGAGGAGGTTTATCTTTCTTGACAAAGAGGGCTTCTTTCACTCCTCGCTCAAACTAGGGGTGTGTATTGGCAAGAGTCTGGCGATACGATACGTATCCCGAAAATTTACCAAAACATATTTTCTTTCTTTTTTTAATTTAAATATGACTTTGAAAAAAACTCTACCTGAATTTCAATGTCTTCCATTGTAATAAAATGGTCAAATTCAGTTTATTTAATGATCACAATGTTAAGCACTGCAACTGTAAGTTGCTTTTACCACAGCAAATTCATAGTGCTTTTATTTTGGTAAATAAAAATATAGGAAAGGAAAAGTCAACATTGTTTTATTTTTCCCAATAAAATATTTTAGTGTCAGAAAGTATAAGAAAAAGCAAAGAATGAATGTGCCTTAACCAATAAGTTTCTATTGGGGAAATAAAGTGCTGTTTTTTTCAACATTGCTTAATGCAGCATCTCCAGTGCTTTTAAACGGTTCAGGAGCCTGACTGGTGCTTCAAAAATAAAGGGTGAGGGGGACACTGATTCTTTCCAGAAACAATAAAGTGTGATGATGAGGCAGCATGACAGCACAAAAATCTTTACTGTGACAAAGGTGTGACAAATGTGACAAAGGTGCTTTGTTTAAATATCAATATGCTCTGCTGCTGCACCATTGCAGCCACGCTTTCTCACACGCGGAAGTAAATTAACGTTGATCGCCACGATGTCGGCCTTATTTCAGAGCGTTGTACACATCCCTCTGATTGAACGGGTAACTAAAGTAGAATCTTTTACTGCGAGGTTCTGCAGAACTTTAGCCCGCTTTGCTGATGGCATTTAGACGATGCTAAGTGCATTAGCTGTTGTGCAGCTGCACTTCTTCTCTCATATTTATCCGAGCCACTAAAAAGCATAGTATTCTGCGTTTTTATATGTTGCTGGCAGCAACATGGCACAGAGTGTCTGTTTGGTACACATCCCGAGTAAAAACGAAGTAGTTCATGTCTCATAAAAACGAAACAAGCTGCCTCTAGCTGAGGTCTTCCTGTTGTCTTGTGTGGTGTAGAGCTGCTCAAAGGCTACGTTCACTCTGCGGGGCCTAATGCTCAATTCCGATTTTTTGAAAAAATCAGATTTTTTTGCAAGGCTGTTCACATTTCCAATTAAATGCAAATTTTTGTGATCTCCTGTGTGCCCGGGAAATGACCCAGAAGTGACCCGCATGCGCAGAAGAGTACTCAACGGTGAATAACGTCACTCGTTGTTTGCAGAAGTGGCTAACGTTAACAATGGATGTCAACAACAGTGTTGTCAAAGCGGAGCTCTTTTTGCATTATTACATTTATTTTCACAAAGGAGCCAGCACAATTACAATCTTCTCATTTTAAGAAAGCCTTGGAGCCAGGATCGTCTGTACCCACTGTTGTGGAATGGGGATGTGTATGTGTTGGGCCGCGTGCGCGTGCGTGCGTGCGTGCGTGTGTGTGTGTAAGACACAGAAGAGAGCGTGTGCAGCGAGGTAGAGAATGAGGGGGGCATTCATGTTGTGTGTTAGGGAGAAAGGAGAACGGTAATAAAAGAAGGCTTCCCCCAGAATAAATGCTATGGACTCTTTGTTTTAACCCGTTCTGGAGAATCCTGGAGAATCTAAGGGTCCGAACGGGGAAGTAAACCCCGGAGGGTCCCCCTTCTGACCACGGTCGGAAACGGAGAAAAAAAAAAAGTAATCGAATCGCGGGGAATGTTTAACACCACGCTCGGCCATTTTGCTGGAAATTTTTCTTTTTTTTTTTTTTTTTTTTTAAATCGCCCGGTTGCGATAAGAGCCCTTGAGTTTGGCCTGAATAGAGCGGATGTATGAAGCTAAACAATTTAGATTGTACAAACTTGACTGTTAAATGTATTTACTGTGTTTATTTTAACTGTGGTGAAATTTGAGCAGAGGTGATGGTGTGAGAAATGTAAATATGATGCAATGTTTAAAAAGGAGCAGACAATTATAAGAATTATATTCTTCAATTCTGCTCCTTTCCAATCTTGACCATTTTCAATAATTTATGACAAACATGTAAATTTATTGGACATTCAATAATTTTCATGAAAGGAACAACTAAATAAATGAATGAAAGGTTGAGGACAACTACAATTAAAGATCAATCTAAAACTTTACTTATGACATCACTGGTGTTATGAATAAGCATGCAACAGAAAATATTCTTGTGTCTAAAATAAAAAATTGCCCGTTTTTTTCACTTCTCTTAATTCTTGCTAGAAAAAATAAACATTCAACTCTAACTGCAGCGAAGCAGTGGAAAATAAACAAATTCAGGGTTTTGAACTCTACAAGTGATAAAACAGAATTTAATTAAGTTATAATATTCATAAACTATTCAAGTGAATGCGCCAAGAAGGTAGAAACAATGTTTGTCTCATCTCAGACAAAGGGGGGATGTGCCTGCGCAGGTTTGTGCTGTGTGCGTGCAGTTAGGCAAAAACCATAAGCTAGTATCCATATGTGCGTGTCGCACCTGCTGGCTGACAATATTCTGGTAAACTGCTCACAGTCTCAACCGCTGATGAGAAAATAATGGAGGTCAGGGAGCGTACCCTGCACTTTCACACCAATGAGCTCATGCATATGTTGCACATCAAAACTTGTTCGATTGTGCAGATCCAAGATTTATATTTACTGTAAAAAACCTGCAGGAAGTTAGGCTGATAGAACATTTAAAAAAAACATCTAAACGTACACTTATGCAAATACTGGCATTGTAATCGAACTGGTGCATTTCCAAGAAAAGGCAAGAGAGACAGACAGAAACAAAAAAGAGAGATAAAAAATCTTCTTCCAGGAAAGAGAACTGGGTTAGGTGAACCAGCTCTATATGCTTTCGATCATGTGACCTAATTTCCTGCCACATCTTAGACAAACACCAAGTGCCATTTTACCACCTGTGAAAAAAACAAAACAAAAAACTAGACCCCCCCCCCCCTCCAAGTCATTTCGGTCTGTTTTTTATCTACAATAAATTAACGCATATCTGGCGTTAGCAGACGAGGATAAAAAATTGACATGCAGCTGGAGGAAGGTGGTACGGATTTGTATTCCACACACTTCACCTTAACTGTTAGTTATAGAGGATTACATCTTAATGTGCTGATTGGATCTTATATTTTTGTAACCTATTAATTCATATTTTTTTAAATTCTTCTTCTTCAATGAGCATAGAGAACTCAGGACTGTTTCCTGCAGTAGAAAACTTTAAACTGCAGGTTGGGTTTGGATGTAACTATCTCCTTTTGTGGTAAACCTTGATTGTTGAAACCTCCAGAGATTCACTGAAAAGGTAGGCCACTTATCACAACAGCTATACACACACACACAGACGAACAGCCACAGAGAAAAATCTTTCTCTGTGAGTTCTCAGAAATGCTCACTACTTCATCACGCCCACCTGGGTTTACAGACAGACGGTCAAAAGATTTCGGGGCAGTGAGGGAAGGGAAACCAAATCAAAAGAGCTAGAAAAACGGAAGAGGCAAAAAGAAAATGACAGCTGAAGGGAATCAAGTCAAGGAAAGCAAAGAAGACATGAGAGGGGGGAGTTTGGAAATTTTTTTTTGAAAAAACTTAAAGGGAAATAAAATTAAAAACTAAAAGAAACCAAAAATATCTCTTTGAAATAACCTTAAAAAATATTTGACTCTTAAAAGAAACAGGAACCAGGCAAAAATAAAGTAAACTGAAAGAAACTGCCTTGATGTGGGTGAATCATGGAGAAAACCAATGTGCCTGCGATTTCATCACCACCCACAGACACTTCTGGAAGTGTGCGTGTTCATGGGGTCGAATGCGCAGGTGTGCATTTCTCGTATATGCACTGTACTTCCAGTGGCCTTGAGTTTGCCTTCTATTTATGAGGAAACGGCACAACATACAAAGAGTTATCCTTCAAAACATTTGTGTGTAAACTACAGAGCAGTTTGCTTGCTGAAGTGCATGAAGTGTGCATATGTGTGTGTGTTACCGTGCTTTTGTGCGTGCTGTGCACGACTTTCTGAGAGCTGAAGACAGACAGGTCTCCATTAAGAATCACATCAGCTAGGGCGTTGACCAAAGGTTGATAGTGGATGATCAAAAACACCTGGAAAACAAACATGGAGAAGTATTACTGTATATGCATTTACCACAGAACCCTCAGTTTCCAACGAAAAGAAGGATTTACACACAAAGATAAAATTGTCAGTTCCTCTTTATTACCGTTTTTTCCGCACTTGAAAGCTTTAATTTTTTTCAAAAAACGACTGTGTGCTTTATAATCTGGAACACCTTATTTATCATGGCCCGCAGCAGCAGTCACTGACTGCAAGGACCATATTGTTTTCGCAGTTGGAAAGATTTCTGCGCCTTTGAGCGAAGATTTGCCAGCGATGTTGCTAGCTTAAGTCTACAACAAACTTGGAGTGTCGTCGACTTTTGACCTTGAGAAAAGGCCGCCATCTGAAATTTCATTAAAAAAAGAACCTTTACTACCGAATTCAAACGTAAACTTGTCGTTGGAATTTTTATCGATTGTCCCGTAACTTCTCGAGCATCAATGGCAAGCTACTGTGGAAAAAATGATGCAATCAGAAGTTGTAGATTTTCAACGGCATGAGCGTGGCTCCAAGTGGGGTACTGTTATAACTCTTGTGTTTTTCAATGGAATACTGTGAAAATTGAATGCATGCATCCTGAAACTCGAACTGAATATATTGAAAAACACTTGATATGAACATATAAGGAATGTGGGCGTGGTTGGCAAAAAACCTCTGTTGCCGATTCGTCTGAAACTGACGTCGATCTGTTCGCAATACCCAGGCGACCAAAACATAAAATGGTTGCCATGGAGCTAAAATCAACAGAAAAGCCGCCTTTTTAAAAAAATTGGATTTTCTAACATCTGACATGTAGCTCTTACCAATGGAGCAATGTCTTTTTCTGAGTGTTGATGATGAAGATCACTATGCTAGCACTTTTAGCCACATTAGCATAACTGGCATAGTTAGCATAATTAGCATATTAAGCAATGTGTTTTTCTGAGTCAGTTGAAGGTGCTGATCCCAATGCTAGCACGTTTAGCCACATTAGCACAACAATCATAGTTAGCATAAGTAGCATATGCAGCTATGACTTGATCAAAGGTGGGCAGTGAGGCCGACGTTGATGCATAGAGGCAGGCGGCAGGGGCGAGGTGCGTCTGCGGGCCATACAACGCCGCTTGCAGCTTTAATTTATGGTTGTGCTTACTGATGTTGAAGCGATTTTGAGAAGCAAACAGTGCTTCGTCAAAATGTCTGGTTGGGTATTATTGTAAATACGCTAATGCGGCTAATGTGTAGCGAAGATGGACTATAGTTTTTTTTTTTAATGCGTTACTAACAAGGTTGTGAGTTTGCGTAGCCATAATAACGTTTGTTTCAGCGGTATCTGTCAGATTTTTTGCATGTTGGGAGTTACAGGTACTGTGAAAACACTTGTGCGGCTAACACTTCTAATGTGGCTAACATGTAGCGTGTTTGTAACATGCTACACGTTTTACAGTTACTGTGAACGCAGTTAATAAAGTCTGACTGATGGATGTATCGCTGATTTTTTTGTCTTGCTTCATGTGCCTTATAGTTCACTGCGCCCTATATATGACACAAGTTATAAAATAAACCAATTATTGACAATGTGGATTATAATCCAGTGTGTCCTATTGCAAGGTAAATACAGTAATCAAAGAAAAACCAAAATGGTCAATCAAATAAATTAAAGGTGACATAAGCAATAACACTTAAAAAAAACAACTTCAAATCAGTCAATGAAGGATACAAACGCCAAAATGCAAGAAGTAAAAAAAACCAAAACACCTTTATACCTCTAAATGGTTTATCCAAGTGTCTTAACCCTTTAGCACCGGGGATGTTGCCATCAACATGTAAATAACACCCTTTTTTTCTTCGAGGGTTTAAGTGATCACTGTAAATCAGCGTATTTACTTGGATTTAGTAAGTAATTCGCTGCTCCGCAATGTTGCAAATCAGAACTTGCTGGATTTACATTAATTACGTCAATGGTTGGAGAGTTACGGTAGTCGAGAGAATGTAAACAGTGAAGCTAAAGTTCCAGGATTAAAGGCCTAAATAAGGCATAATGCCCTTCAAGGTTTCCATCCATCCATCTTCTTCACCTGCCATATCCCTTCGGGGACACAGGGTTACTGAAGCCTGTCCCGGCTACTGTTGAGTGAAGGCGGGGCACACCTTGGACAGGTCGTCAGTTTGTCGCCAGAGAAAACCTTCACATGCACAGGGAAACATGCAAACTCCATAATTGTCCTACATTCGGACCAGGGCTTTCTCGCGAAGTGGAGGATGGTCAATATTAACCATTGACTGAATATAGGGACTGGATTGAGTGACCCTTCCACCCTCACATTCCAAATAGAAAATACCTGCTGGCTCCAAGAACCCAAAAACCCATAGACTTCTACAGAGATATAAACAGCTATTCCTGGCCAATCAGATGCCTCAGTAAAAGTAAGTGGTGCCTGCTGTTGGCCCACACATCGAATATTTATAAGATAAGACTTTATGTTGCCCACAATGGGGAAAATTCTTTAACGTTTGATTAACAGATTTTGCGTAGTCTATTTTCAAGTGTGGACTTTCAACAAGCTCACACAGATGGCAAGAGTGGTTGCCATATGATACAAGTCAACACGAACTACTTTGAGTCTTGCATAAAAATTTTCAAAATATAAAAGTGTCTACATCTGTGTAGATACACATATAAAATTACTTTCACCCTTAGTCTTGAAAAAGGAAAATCCAAGGATGGTCCAGATGCAGACAACCATGGTAGATGCATGGTTGAATGTTTCTGTAGAAGATACTTTTGAGGTCATTGCGCTATTTTCATGGAGGATAAAGACGGCGGACACTTTCTCTGCCAAATGTCCATTGTTGATCCTCTGAGATCCCATCTCTCATGACTGCATCAAGTATCAAAGGCTATCAAACCTATGAACTATGTAGAAAAGATGATGCGAAACTCTTGGAGTTGGTAGCTTTCAGGCTGCGTCACACACTTTATATTCTTATTTTTCTTAATACGCAAAAGGCACCTTCTGTCTCATTCATAAATCTGGATTTCATTGAATTAAATAAACATTCTGACATTATTTGATTAAACCTGAAGGCCCAACTTTACAAGATCTTCTTGAATTAAAGCTTTGACAGACATAGACACAGCATATTGGTCCTTTATGACTTGTCCAGCTGCATTCACACCAAACGCGATTCGCGCGGCAAAGGCGGCCAGTTTCAATGTTAAGTCAACAGTACAGACACGATCTGAGGTCCTGCGACGTGTGTGGCGTGAAGGTCTGGCAGCAGCACGTTTTCAGCTGCGTTCCGCAAAAGGCCAGAGTTAAAAAAAATCCGATCTCTGGCATTTCGCTACGTCGCATCAACCAATCAAAGACTCAACTTTGGGCACGTGACATTTTCAGTGACAAAATAAATTTAAAAAAAAGTTTAAAAAAAACTTAAAAAAAACACATCCACTATGGCGGATCAATCCAACAGTTCTACTGAACTTCTGTCCATTTTCTTAACCCGCTGTATCCCTTTCAGGGCAACAGGGTTTGCAGCGCAACTTGTTCTGTGTCCTGTTTGGGTGGAGACCTTGTCAATCAATCTCTGTGCCGTGTCTCTATATAGAAATGCACAAGTCTTCAGATCTACATAAATCTTTGATTGCGATCAGATCTTTGTTTTCATTCTATAAAATTTGACTTACTTTCTATGAAGGTTTGAATTTTCAGAATTTAAACAGGAGAGAAAAGTGTGTTGTGAGGTTTTTTTCTGCCATAATATAATTGTAGTCCTACTCCGCGGATTTTATCGATCCCAGGTTATTTTTAGAACATAAATCGGGGATCGGATTTAAATCGGAATAAACAAGGGAACACTGTCCTGGTTATGCAGATATCTACGCAGCTGCAGCAGAAGACATAGGAATATGACTTATTTTTTTATCACTGGGTAAGAAACAGACGTGAAGGACATTGCGGAGCAGTTTTCCTTGTGAAGTTTAGTGCAAAATGTTAGATGTGTAAGGAGCTGCAGCCCTCCAAAGTCTTAAGGCCCGTTCACACTGGGACGAGTTTAACGCGTCGTGACTAAACAAAGGGCACCAATGAGAGTGTGCACACCGACGCGAAAAAACGCCAGGCGTCAAAGCGTCCAAAAAAAGAAAACGCCTCGGGTTGGTTTTTTTTTTTTTTTTTTACACTTGTCCTGTCCAACAGCTAGGCAGGCAGATGAGAGCTAGGGGCCTCTTGTGTTGGACATATTTTACTTTAACAAGAGGGGTTATTAATCTTCAGACAAACCAAAGGTGTGACTGAACAAACCCCTTTTGTAATTGAGGCCAAACTTTATTCATTTCAACCATGATTGAAAATCTTTGGTGTTGGACCGGACGGAAAAGGAAAGAAGGGAAGAAGAGGGAGGGATGTCAGGGGGGGGGGGGGGGGGGGGGTGATAGTGAGAGGGGGGATAAGACCATGAAGCAGCATAGAGCAGACAGGTTTACTGGTTGTTTATCGTTACGGTACAGTTCAAATGTAGTACAAAAAGGGCGGGGCCTGTTCACACACACAAATATTATCAACACACCTGCTAGCTGCAAAAAATGTTCATATGTCAACATGTACACAAAACAGATAGTGTTCACGAACGCATACCTATGCCTTTAAACCAACTAGTGTGAAATCTTTCATTCATTCAATCATGCAAACTATAAGTGCAAAGGTGAGCTAACACCTGTGCTCAGGTGAGTGTTTATGTTCTTCTAAAATGGATGGTGGAATGTGAAAAGAAGGAGGAGGAGCGCCCAGCCACCCCCACACCCAGACCCCCGCCGCTGCAGCAGCGGCAGCCGGAATTCCCCCAACGCCACACGGGAACAGGCAGGGAACAACCGCCCCCCGGGCGACCAAGACCGCCACCCAGGCCAGGGCCAGCAGGACCGCCGCGAGGCCCCCAGAGCCAGAGAGCAGGGAGACGCGGAGGGAAAGAGAGCGCCGCCCCAGCCCAGCCAGGAAAGCAGCCCCCCGCCGCGCCGGAAGAGCCCAACGCAGGGCCCCACTGGAGAAGGACGCCCACAGCCCCAGACGAGCACCCCACCACCACCCAGGAGTTCCGGGCATCCCCCCGCCCCAACCCCAGGTACGAGCCAGGACCCCCCAAGGGAGACCCGCCCCGCACTCCAGGCAGCCACCCACCCGGCCCACGGTTGGTCCAGGGAGGAGCAAAGCAGGGGCCCGCCGCCCCCGCCCAGGAGGGGGGAACCCCGGGGAAAAAAGGTTGGCCCACAAGGGGTGTTATAAATATGGCCCGACCAGGCTCGGCCATGTTGGAAGTTTGGCGGAGCCCAGCGCTCAGGGGCAAGGACCAGGACCCACCCCCCAGGGACACGAACACCCCCGGCTCAGGTGTAATATGAACACCCCCACCGTGCGGAGAGAGCACCGCCGGGCCCAGGGAGCCGGCACCCAAGGGACACGGCCGCCATCGCCAAGGGGCCCGCACCCCCCACCAGGGAAGGGGTAGGGGACAGATGGACCCAGGTCCCACCTTCCTTGCAAAATGTGTGTGCGTGTATGTGTGTTTGAGAGGGTGTGTGTGTGCATGTGTGTGTGTTTATGTTGGAATGTATATATTGAAGGGGGAGGGGTGTGTGTACCAAGGGGGTGCAGTTAAAATTGGCGAGTAGGGCCCGTTTTTTTCGGGGGTTTTCGACGCGTCGAAATCTATTCGACCAATGAGAATGGCGCTTTTGCACACGTGTCTGGAGCTTCTGAAGTTACAGTAAAACACAACTTGGGGGCGCTCAAACACAAAACTGCCTTGCTGAGCACACATACCAGCGAAGAAGATATACGCCAAGTAGCGTCTACACTGCCGCGAAGAAATAATGACGGACATTCTAAAATATCCCCGAACCAAGCACCAGTTGGAGCTACTGGTGCTTGAAATATTCATGTTTTCTTTGTATTATTCTGACAAGCGCGTAAATACTTGCTCTCTTCTTCTGAGTGAAAAGCGACTTTAAGAAGCGTAAAGTTGCGCAGCGCCACCTTGTGTACAGGAGTATTTCTGTTTACATTAAGCGCCATCTAATGTCAGGGAAGGAAATTGCATGTTCGCTAGGCTCATCGTCAGCGAAAATCGCCTCGGTGTGAACACAAAAAACGTGGCGAAAAACGCTGGCGAATAACGCCTGGCGAATATTCGTCCCGGTGTGTACGGGCCTTTAAAGGGACTATGACGAGAGGACAGACTATTTCTTGGTTATATTTTTTAAATTTAGCTGTCTTATTTTTCCTGATTTTTTTCTTTTGAAGATCACAGAGGGTTAGTTGGTTAATGTTTTTGTCCATATTCCTATGAAGTGATATTTATGCCACACGTTGACACAAAACTTTCCAAGTTGCAAATGAAAATATTAAATATTTTCTTTCAAATACTTTTTCCTTGGTTTCAATTTTTTTTTTGCTTTCAAAATTTTCATTTTTGCTTTCAAAAACTTTTTTTTTCAAAAGAATTTTTTTTTGCTTTTAAAAAAAATATTTTTCTGTTTGCAACAAAAATGTTTTCGCATGCGTTGTCTCATCTCGCTTTTTGCCCATCTTTGATTTTGCTCTCATAAGTTTGAGTTAAGCTTGACATAGCTGCCATCAAACAGCCAGCTGATTGGTCTAGATTCTAACCAATCAGGTGTCCCTGTCTTGTATTGTGCTTGGAGGCAGACATGGACTTTGGATTGGTTCTGTTTGAACGGGATTCTGCCGTTTTCAACCATTCTGGCCCGTTCATGTTTGATATAAAAAGTGAAAGGGAACTGTAATAAGAGAAGGTTTCCCCCAGAATAACGGTGAATGATTCTTTATTAACCCGCTCTGGAGGCTCTGAGGGTCCAAACGGGGAAGTGAACCCGAAGAAGGATCTCCCCTGCATTTTCCGACCACGGTCAGAAAGAAAAAAAGTAATTGCAGGAAAGGTTCAACACATGATATATTTACAAAGAACACAGAAAAGAAAAAAGAAAGAGTTTTGGAAGTCTTAATAATATACCTGAGCTTTTCTTTCCAAACACTGCCTGTGACGCGGCAGTAACATTGCAGCAATATGGTAAAAACACCACTAACAGGGCTGGTTAAAAAAAACATACCGGTAAAAGTCACTGAGAGCAGCAGTAATTTATAGGCGCGCGCACCTCTGCGCAGCACACGCCTCTCATGGTGTGAAGAGGCAAGCGCTGCGCCAGAAGTTTTCTTCCACAACAGTGACACAACGTAAGACAGCACTAACAGGGCTGTTTTAAAAAACAAACGTAAAAGTTACTGAGAGCTTTCTTCATCTTCCTCCTGTGCAATGAAACCATGGAAGTCTTCCTCATCAGTGTCGGATTGGAATAGTGTCAAATATTCTTCGGCACACACTCTTTCAGTGTCTCTTTCGTTGTCGCTGTCAGTATCACTCTCATCCTGAGGCAAATTCACTCTTGAGCTTACGCTGTCCTCTCCGTCACACAGCAGACCAGCTTTTCGTAACCCGTAGGTGATGGTGGATTTTTTCACACTACTTTAAACGATTACTTTTAACTTGAAAGCTACGTCATATGCATTTCTTCTTGCATTTTCCATGATGAGGGTCTGTTCGTGCTATTCATTCACAAAGTGGGAATTTACATTAAACTTGCGTCTTCCTCGACACACATACCGTATTCCCTGTCTCACTCTTAAGGCCCGTACACACCGGGACGAACGCGCGATATTCGCCGAGGTTTAACGCCTCGTGACTAAACAAAGGGCACCAATGTGAGTGTGCACACCGACGCAAAAAACGCCACGCGTAAAAGCGGCATTTTTTTAAAAACGCCTCGGGTTCGTTTTTTTGGTTTGACGCGCCACGTCCAAAACTATACGACCAATGAGAATGGCGCTTTTGCACACGTGTCTGGATCTTCTGAAGTTACAGTAAAACACAACTTGGGGGCGCTCAAACACAAAACTGTCTTCCTGAGCACACATACGTCACGGCGAAGAAGATATACGCCAAGTAGCGTCTACACTGCCGCGAAGAAATAAGACGAAGAAGATGCACTCACGACGGACATTCTAAAATCTCCCCGAAAACGATCATGATACATTTTCAGCTCTTGTACCAGTCGATAAAACTCCCCATGTTCTTCTCTTCTCGTAACTATGGGATGTACCCAAAATCGACGTCTTTTCTGGCGTCTTTCATCATTCAACAGAACAATAATTTCTTCATCGCTGGAACTGGAGCTGGAGCTACTGGTGCTGGAAATATTCATATTTTCTTTGTATGATTCTGACAAGTGCGTAAATACTTGCTCTCTTCTTCTGAGTGAAAAGCAACTTTAAGAAGCGTAAAGTTGCGCAGCGCTACATTGTGTACAGGAGTACTTCTGATTTACATAAAGCGCCATCCAATCTCAGGGAATGAAATTGCATGTTCGATCGGCTCATTGTCAGCGAAAATCGCCTGGGTGTGAACACAAAAAACGTGGCGGAAAACACTGGCGAATATTCGTCCCGGTGTGTACGGGCCTTTACCCTTTCTGGCGGAGCGCCCCTAGCGGCCGTTAGAAGAAAATGCATTAAAAGAAAAAAAAAAAAGCATAAATTAGCAAGATCATTGAATAAACCGCAGGGTTGAAAGCGTGTGACAAAAGTAGCATCTTATAATCCGGAAATTACGGTATTTATGTTAGTGTAGCGACGAGCGTGTTTAAAATGTCTGCAGCAGAAATAAACGTCCGAGCTCTGACTCCGTCCACGCGGAAGTAACATTTTATTACGATTAAGATTTGTACTTGAACTATTATTTTATTTTCATCGATAAATGTTGAAATATGAAGAGAAAATAGTATTTTTTATGAGCAAATTTTTTTTACACTTTGGACAAAAGCACATGAGTTCTTAAAAATAAGATGCTGTGAAAATGAACATTAAATTTTAAAATGCTTCTTCTGATATCATTGTTTTGCTTATTACTGCTGCTCCAAAATACATGTGAAGCATAAATAATATGCGCTTTAAATCTGTCTCTCTTTATTTAATTTTCAAACAGATCTTAAAGAAAATCAAACTTCTTACTAATATTTTTCTCCGGAGGATTCACAGATTACACACAGGCCTGTTGATTTAGCGTATTGGAAGCAGATAAACTTTACAGTTTCAGGAGATCTTCAGCCATAAATGCACGAATCTGACAAAATAAAAAATAATAAAAGCTAAAAAAGAAAAAAGAAAGAATGTTTGAATTCATTCATTCATTCATTTTCTGTACCGTTTTTCCCTTTCGGGGTCACGGGGCTGCCGGAGCCTATCCCAGCCACTTGTGGGCGAAGGCAGGGGGAAACCTGGACAGGTCGCCAGTCTGTCGCAGGGTAGAATGTCCACAAACACACACCCATTCACTCTCACACCTAGGGACAATTTAGAGTTGCCAATTCACCTATGAAGCATGTTTTTGGACGGTGGGAGGAAGCCGGAGACCCCGGAGAGAACCCACGCTTGCACGGGGAGAACATGCAAAATCCACATACAAAGGTCCCCCGTTGATGTTGTTTTTTTTCATGTCCCCCAGTCGGGACTTGAACTGGAGGCCTTCTTGCTGTGAGGCAAGAGCGCTAACCACTGCGCCACCGTGCAGCCATGTATTAATTATTTTTAAAATAATTGAAAATAAATTGTTCTTTAGTCTACAAGACTAAATCGAGGGTAAAAAGTGCTGGTTCAGCTTCTGAGTCTAGGTAGCAAACACCATGTTAGATAAACATGGAGATTTGATTGGTTAGAAAAATCAGCAGGCTGTTTGATGGCAGCCATGTATGGAAGCAATTCTGTAGCATAATTAAAAATAAAAGTCAATACCAGAAATGCTTTTTCAATCTCAAAATGAAGCTGCATTTTTTGACTCATTATTCAAAACAAAAAGCAATCTGTCAAAGTGCTTTTTCATTCTCTTCTTCAACACTGCTAATTCTGTCACTTAATTAAAATAATAATGAAAATGGTATTTGACATTTCATTTTCAAATAGTTCTCTTGTAAATGTGTAGCAAAGTTCATCTAGAAATGTCTATTTCGACAATTAAAATGGATTAACAGAAATGCTTTTTCATTGTCAAAATGTAACTGCATGAGTGTTTATGTTCTTCTGAGGTGGATGATGGAATGTAAAAAGAAGGAAGAAGAGTGCCCAGTCATCCCTACAACAAGACCCCCGCTGCAGCAGCAGTCACAGAAAGCCCCCAACATCTGCACGGTAGCAGATAGAGAACAACCGGCCGCCGGGCAATCGTATCTGCCAACCAGGTCAGGGCCAGCAGGACCGCCACAGGGGCCCCCTAAAGCCAGAGAGGGGGGAGGCATAAGGGGGACAAAGAGAGTGCAAGGCCCAGCCTAACCAGAGCACCCCCCCCCCCCCCCCCCCCCCGCCGCGCCAGAAGGACCCAAAGCAGGGCCCCGCCCCCGGAGAGCACCCCCAGCCCTAGACAAGTAGCCCACTACCACCCAGGAGTTCTCAGCATCCCCCCACCCCGACTCCAGGCACGGAGCAGGGCCCCCCAAGGGAGATCCGCTCAATGGTCCAGGCAGCCAACGACCCACCCCACAGTTGGTCCAGGAGAGACGCTGAGGGAGACTCCCAAGAGTGGTGGGGGTCCACAAGGAATGTTATAAACATGGCCTGACCAGGCTCACCCATAGTTGGAATTTTAGAGAAGGCCAGCGCACGAGACCAAGGACCAAAACCCACACTACAGAGACCCGGACACCCCCAGGCCCAGGGCAGGGCAGATACTAATCATTCTCTGTATCGATGGCACACAGTGACAATGAAGCCGTGATTGAAACATTAAGCCAGACTTATAGATCAGCACATACCTGTTGCCAGCGAGCCTGGACAGGTGTGCAGAACCACAGTGCGTGTATGTCACTGTCGGGTAGATTACTATCGCAATGCTCCCTAATGTCGGAGTTTCTGAGACCCATCATGAACATCCTCTGTCCAGTATAGTAAATTCTGTGAAGAGTTTTGAATTGGATTAGTTGCAAGTTTGGACATTTTGTCAGTTTAAACGTGTTTGAACAAATTTCTGACCAGAAATTTTGATCTGTACTGATGCTCAAGACTGCATCCCATTTTGTTGAATTGAAATGTTACAAATCTCAGTTGAATAAGATATTATATGTTTTGGAGAGAGTTTTAATCATTGAAAAATTGATCAAAGAGGTAACTACTTCTGGACGGGGGCGGCCGTGGTGCAGCGGTAGGGCGGTCGACCCTTGATCGTAAGATTGCAGGTTCGATTCCCGCCTTGCATGCCCATGAGTCGAAGTGTCCTTGGGCAAGACACTGAACCCCACCTTGCCTCTGGTGGTAGGCGGGCGCCTGTGTTTGGCAGCGGAGCGGCCACCAGTGTGTAAATGTGTGAGTGAGATTCCCCACTTCCCATGAGTTTTAGGGGTTTAAGGCGGGGCTAACCCCCGGTTCGACACACTGTGTTGCAGATTGAGGATGTATATGTGATGAAACCGCGTGCGTGTTTAAGAAGGAGCAGGGAGCTGCAGCAGAACGCAAGGGCTAGTTGAAAAAACATACCAGTAAAAGAGAGCAGCAGTGACTTATAAGCACGCGCGGTGCGCTGTGCACCAGAAGTTTCCTTCCACAACAGTGAAGGAAACTTCTGGCACGCAGCAGACCGGCATTTCCAAAACCTGTTGGTGATGGTGGATTTTTTTCACACTGCTTTTAACGATTGCTTTTAAATTGAAAGCTGTGTCATAATGTAGTGGCGGTCACGTGCACGTTGGGTCTAATGGCACCAAAGGATTGTGGGATGTAGCTGAGCATGGGTGCTTCTTTTATTGCACCATCACTGTAGTGTCTAAGAGCTGAAGTGAGGTCCATGCTGTCTGGCTGCTTCAGTGTGTATTAAAGCAAGCGCGTTTGTTGCTGGACATAGAATTTTGCAGGCAGTTTCCCCTCTGAGACTGCCGGAGCGCTACTGGCGGCCGTTAAATAAAAACATAAATGTAATCATTGAATAAGCCGCAGGGTCGTAAGTTCGTGACAAAAGTAGCGGCTTATAGTCCGGAAAATACGGTAATGATAGATTCATGTTGCTGGTATTCCAAGAAGTTATTTATTCCATGTTTTTCTTGAAGGTCCTGGGGTGTTATGAATCTTCAATCAATAATTAAGTGTTCTAGTAGTGCTATGCCCCCTGCTTGCCAAGCTGGGAAGTGTCACATTTTTTTGTTTTTAAGGATGTCTGGGTTGTTCCAGATGGCAGGGCTCCAGACTAACTTTTTTCACTAGGAGCACAGTGGCCCCTAACTGAAAATTTTAGGGGCACAACCAGAAATTTTAGGGGCGCATACCGTAAATCAACATGCTAACCAAATCTACTAATTTCCACTGTATTACTAATAAATACTTTAATAATAGATGCAGAAATTACAATGTGCTGTTTCAAATTCAGTGTCACATTTTATTCTGCACTTTTGAAGATGCAACAAGAAGGTAAACTGACAGCAGCATCGCTGTCATGACAGTACAAATAGTAAAGAAAACAGATGGAAATTTATCTTTGTGACAGACACCAAATAGGTGCAGCCAAGATGCACAATAAGCGTGTTTGAGATCACCCAGGTGAACTCAATGCTGCGCCGATCACCTGGTGTGTGACATATATTTTTGTTTTTGCTCCAACATCAACTGTCAATCATCACAAAAATATCGCCAGAAAGGGGTGGGAGCAAGGGGCAAACCTACCCGGACACAGCTGGAAACTGAACTGACTGAAAGCTGCCCTACAGACTACAAAACAATGCATTATGGGACATGTATCCTGATGGTTTTTGTAGTGGAGTGATTAATTAAAATAATTTAAAATACCAATTCATTAAAAAAAGGCTACATACATCACAAAACATTAAAATAATCATAAAATATATAATAACACAGATCATACTAAGGGGGAGAAGAATATTAAACTAAATTGAATGTTAAGGACAACTCCAATTTCCTGTTCTCCTTTAGTCTTGCTGCAGATTCGCTTTCATCTCACAGCCCCCCCGCCTGGTGTCCCCAACAATCCAGGCGAGGTGCCGGTTCATGTCAAACACGTCTATCGTTGCATTTTCCCCACTTATTTTCAGTGAGTCTAATACTAATGTTGTTTTTGCTCGAGCGTGTTTAAAGTTCAAGCCCCGTTAGCTGTCACGCATGTAGGTGTGGGACATTTATTCTCCTCAGCTGACCCGACTCCCGCGGGACGGGAGCGGTGTGCTGCTGTAACCCGTTTGATGCGCCGCCATAACCGTAACCAAAACCTAAACCTTCCTCCGGGTCTGTGTGACCCAGAGAAAAGTTCAGCACGGACTGCATGTATGTAGAAAATTACGAGCGAATAAATACGTTCTAAAGGAAAGTAAGGAACTCCTTAATGTGGTCCGGGGAGGGAGGGGGCTGTCAGGTGTCCTGCTTTCAAACCCTGTCATTGTCACGCCCCCAAGAGTCATTTCCTCCACTGTGATTGGTTGGTCAGCTTCGCCCACGACAATGAAAAAGTGTCATTCGTACAAACTGGCGAGCTGCAGTAACATTAAACCTTCATATTAAGGCGGGGACCGCAAAATATCATCTTGGGGGCCGCAAATAGCCTGCGGGCCGCGAGTTTGAGACCCCTGCTGTACACTCTGGCACTGGTACACTAGCCGCAGGTCGGAAGAATGAATCAATAGTTCACTTACTCATAGCTCAGACGCACATATCAGGTTGTGATATTTGTCTCTGTTTCCTTCCCACAGATGTTTACGCGCGCTCGATTATCTATAGGCCCCTCCCCTCCACGCATTTTAGCCACTCACAGTGGCTTTCCCTATTCTTCTCACACGCAGTGGCCGCCTCACAGACAGGTATCACGCGAGAGTGTACGTGCTAGCGTTTCATGTGCGCGAGTGTGTGTGTCAGCCTGCGTCCGTGTGCGCTCGCGTCTCATTGATTATTTCATTGATCATTGACGTGCCCCTTCCACGTTTAATGTATAAAAAAATACGGAGGGTGGGGGAGGCAAATTAACTGGTCGCGCATGTGCGACTGGATGTAAAATTCAGTCGCACACTCAAATTTTGGTCGCAAAATGCGACCAATTGCTCCCAGTCTGGAGCCCTGGATGGGTGTCATTTTGCACAGTTAAAGTGAGCAGTTTGACACTTTAAGAAATTCCCACCAGGCTGTTAAAGTGGCATTTATATTAATACTTTGGAAGCAGTCGTGTATTTTTAACTGTTTGACTAATAAATGGTATATCTTACAGGTTGATCTTTCCACATAAGTCTAAGTCTAACCACGATTTGGATTCTGGATTAAAAGCAAATATTTAATATTTTCATTTGCAACTTAGAAAGTTTTGTGTGGTAGCATAAATATCACTAGATACCATAGATTGTGTTTTTTTTTTCTCTTATAAGGTGGATTACCAGAATGCCCCATGCATCTGCTCCTGGTCCAGCCCTCTTATCTAATTTTAGAACCCTTTGTGGACGACGACTCGAAAAGTTTAGCCAGCCCTGCCCTAGACAATCTGTCGCAGGGTCCATGGGGCTGGAGCGATCACTATGCCGGCTCCCGGGGGATGAAGTGGCAGCCAGACAGAGACCTGCTGCCCACAGCATAATGAGGCCACTTTGTCAGCCTGCTGAACTTTATGATATTTTTCCTATTTTCATCTAAACAGCAAAAGACGGAAAGACCGCGGTAGCGGCTGTCTTTTAGACACAGAAGCGGGAGAATCCCTGAATGATTTTATGAACCCAGACAAGGAGACACGATTTCCCATGTTTTTGTAAAGCTCTTTAAAATAAATAAACCTGATCTTTCAACATCATCTAAGTCTTTCATGCACTGTAAATGAGATACACACGACACTGCTCCATGTAGCAATTAAGCTAAAAACATAAGCTGGAAGCTCTTCCCAACGCGGCCAGGGCATCAAGCTAAGGAACACATTTTTGGACAGGCGGCAAGCAGAGAATATGCCACCCAGGGAATGAGAGGCGGCCGATGCAAATTTTTTGTGCGAATGATGTTTGGTATGAACGCAACTTTATAGTATGAATGAAATACATACTGAGCCTTTCAAAAAGCTGATAAAGAATGATTGATACATCAATGAGGCACTTTGGTCATGACCAGTGTTAGCTGTGCTGCTTACTTGAGACAGCAGGTAAAGGGACACCTGAGGGTTAATCTTCCGTTCTTCAGACTGAAAAAAGAAAAGAGAAGTTAAGAAAAATGGTTCAAATAGACCACATTTATTGTTTACCGTAATGTACACGTTCGTTGTTTTTTCAAGTGTTCACTTAGTTTCTAAATATGAAAATGTGAATATTGGTGTCAAACAGGAATGGAGAAGTTGGAAAATCAGATTTTTTCACTTTTTCACAGATGTTCGCATTTTCAAAAATAAAATTAGGTGACTTAAATGAAGATATAGCTTCAAGTGTCAACCATGCTGAGGAAGAGTCAGG
The DNA here is from genome assembly GCF_053564925.1 of Oryzias latipes. Classification (NCBI taxonomy): domain Eukaryota; kingdom Metazoa; phylum Chordata; class Actinopteri; order Beloniformes; family Adrianichthyidae; genus Oryzias; species Oryzias latipes. Next base: position 10,509,482 of record NC_136244.1, read on the forward strand.
TATCTGAGCGAAACGTTAAATAACAAAAAAAAAAAAAACTACAAATAAACTTTATTAAAAAATTACCCAAAAAGTACTGATGATTCAATTCAAAAGACAAGAAGTAAATGTTAAAAAATGACACAGAAACACATTGCATTATAAAGACATGCATGGTAAATTAAATTTTTTATTTTTTTTTATTTTAAAGATCTTCACTTAAATCCAACAGCATGAATGGAACCAAGTCAGTCAGGTGTGACAGTGGGTAACCGAAAATGAGTGTCTAAGGGCAGGGATGCCCAGGGTCTGTCTAGTTCTAGGACTACATAAATAAAAATGAATTGAATTAAATTGAACATACTATTTCAGGACAAACCAAGGAGTAAACGTAGAGGGGCAGGAAGAGGCGGTTTAGGAGGTGATCAGTTAACACGTCGTTCAGGAATTCACAGTTGATGATGAGGATGTCGTTCAGATAGTGGAGATGGTCGAGATGCTCCGCTACCAGGTCACTCAGCTTTCCTTTGTTCTTATGCCTGAGGTAGATGCAGACACATGGCATTTTTGTGTGTGTGTGGGGGGGGGGTTGTAAATCAACAGGTAATCTAGAAGGAAGATAAAGCTAACATTCCTGACACAAACCTGACCTCTAAAAGCCACTGCAGGAGCCTGCAGAACTTACTCTTCATCTGTCTGCACACACTTGTCCAGCTCGATGACATGGCTACCAATAAACCACACCAGGTTACTGAAATATGGGACTGCGGTTTTATCCCGAATGTAGTGCAGCATGTGCTGGTTGTCCACTGGAGGAAATGACAGAGTAAAACAGAGATTAAAGTAAAAAAAAAAATGCTCTTCAAACATTAAGAGATCTTAAGTAAACAACATAACATAAAAACATGAGTTAAAGCTCAAAAACGAGAAATAAAACCCAAAGCCTTAACTATTTACAATAGAAGAACTAATGGGTATTTTATTTTGAAAAATGAATGTTCTAAGATTTAAAGTAAGAAAAAAAAACCATTTCAAATCAAAAGCATTAAGAATAAAAAGCCTGTACTCCGATTAGGTCTTATTGAGATACTTCAAAAGATGTCTTCTTTGTTGATTTTGAAAAAATGACAGCAACCAAAAAAAACAAAACAGTACAGTCTAGATCTCTATATTCACCCCTAAGTGAGGGAATAAAAACTAGAATCCATTTTTCTATAAGAGTAAACAAAGGATGCTAGGAAACAAATGAGCAGCCAAAATATCAACATAGAGAGTCACAAAACTATCAGAAATACCAAAAGAAAAACTAAATAAATGAGCAAATATGTGAGGTCAGTATTTAAAAGTTACACACAAAAAGAAGAAAAACAAAATCAAGACAAAACTTGGCATGCATGTTTGCAAGAATGTGGTAAAGGGCCAATCAAAGTACATACATGTGTATTTGAAAGCTACATTTCAATAATATTCAATTCAATTTAATTATACTTTATTAATCCCACAAGGGGAAATTTAAATTCCAGTACCACTCGAACAAGATCAGACATACAACAGAAAAACACACATTTCGAAGTTGACTGAGGTCTTGCAGCCGTGACGCAGGCCGTGACACCTGACACCATTGCAACCTTGTTTTTAAATATATACCATTAGGAACAAGCAGGGCTGGGTAACAACAAAAAATGACAGATTTACTTTAACATACAGTATATACTTTAAAATAGTGAAAAACATATTACTTAACAGATGTAATAAAACTTTTTGTACCCATAAATAAAAAACGTAAAGAATACACTGACTCAGCGTTTTGTTGATAAACCCAGCCCTGAGAGAAAAAAAAGGTTGAATGAATGGAACCAACTTACATGAAACTGCAGTTAGGCAGATGGGGTGCATAGAGGAAGAGGAGGAAAGAGACAAGAAGAGGAAGAGTAGGAGGAGTAGTTGGAGAGGGGAAACAGACACAAGGGTTAATGTGAATACAAGGGCGTTTGTGGCGTTGTGGCAGACAAGCTTGCAGGCAGCAAAAACTGCAAACAATGGACAAACTTGGACAGGAATTTCAATGATACCCAGACATATTGGAGCTCATTTTTAGTTGTTTTTTTGTTTGTTTTTCACAGTTAAAAGGCTAAAGAATTTTTAAAGGAGAAAAATCTGTGCTGTAGTGGAAATTATTTTCCAAGTATTTTATTTGTTGAGGTACATATAAATTTAGAATTTAGATAAAAGAAGCATCAAGTTCAATTTCGAGCTATAAAAAAACTTTTACTCCAATTCCTCAAGAGTGAAAAAACCTTTAACACAGATATTAAAGCCATTAACACAACTTTTTGTTTCTTTTTGCATATAGGTTCAATGTGATAGTTCTTACAAAGTGAATGAACCTTTTTTTTTTTTTCCAGTTTCTAGCAGCAGAAATGTTTAAGATTTTGATATGGAATTAAAGTTGAACATATTTGGCTTATTTTGTCACAGTTTTTTCGCAGTGTGTGTGTGTGTGTGTGTGTGGGTGGGGCATTTTTCCTCCTCCAGCATTTCTTAATGATGATGGGGGACATTTACAAGAAAATTTAACTTAAACTTGCAATTTTGAGTATTTCTTCATTCAAACTGTTGTGATTCAGTGGCGAATGAAGAAATCATGTTTGAAAGAGATCATATTTGTGATTTAAAAAATACGATGGCCGGGTCACAAGGTCCCAGCTCCGCCCCATTCTGATGTATCCACCAGTAGACGACTAGATCCATTTATGTCATCAATATACACGTTTTCCTTGCCTGAGCTGGTATCTGGCTCAAAACTGTACAGCTCTTCAATGCTTATGCTATTAAAACGGATCAAAAGATGATTAGGGAGGGATTTTTTTTAAAAGCCAATATCGAGGAATTTAGTGCATTTTGCATCATGGATGACAGCAGTTCAGTTGCACCCTATGAGAGTTGCTGAATCAGGAATTCATGGCAAGAGGGCAGAGGCAGGTGTTCACATGTAGGCGACACATTAATATGGCAGATGAAGCATTATGTATCCAGAGGTTCACATTTATGATCAGTGGGTTTATCCTGGCATAAGTCAGTCTGTTTATGACCTTGAGTCATAACTCTGTCATCAAGTTGACTTGTTTTGGTTCATTTTCTATTTTAAGAGCAAAGCTTGAGTGTTTTAGTTGGAGTGTGTGGGTTCTCACCCTGAGACAAATGCTGTAGTATGACAGACATCCCTTTCTGGATTGAAAGTTTAAACTTTTTCAACTTTCTGCACCTCCTCATGTCCACCAAACTAAGAACTGGAGCTTTTTCGTCATCAGAAAGCAATCTGCTTTTTAAACACCAAGGAGTGGCAACCAGTTTGTGTTTAATGTTGATGTTTAACTTAAATCTTTATTCTATTTAATCCAATTGATGTGGAATTTTCAAATACTCGATTTTACAACAAAAAGCAGCTGAAAACAAAGGTTTAACAAAATTCAAAGTAAATTCATTTATATTTTTTAAATTACATTTAATTCATTATATTACGCTCTCGAGTTTTACAAGTAACTAAAATACATTAAAATCAGGATAAATTATGAAATTATTGTTGGATTTGACTTAAATATCTAGGTGAATGCCAAAGACAGACTTTTAATTTTTTTAAATCACAAAGATAAAACAAATTTTGGTCAATTTACCTGATGTTAAAATTGAGCAGCTTTCATTTGGACAACAAATGAGTGCATCTGTATTCCTGTGCCACAAACAGAGACCTGAATGAACTGTATGAGATCAAGGGCTGCTACATGACAAAACCAAACAGAAAGGACACAACAGTCTTTTAGGATGGTTAAATGGTCACCGGTTTAGTCATGCTTATGCGCTAAAAGAAGCAGCATGAAGTGGTGGCTAAAAAGCTCAAATTAAGGCGACAGGAAGTCCTCGCAAGTCTGAAGCAACCAAGCTCTTTGCTTGCTGGCGTGAGTCAATGCTGCCCTCACTCACCTTTGTAGACGTTGAGTGTGATGGTTCGGACTGCAATGCGGACCATGCTTTCCGGGTGGTTGAAAAACTTAATGGCTTCGGTGTACAGGGCAAAGTCATTAGTATGCTGTGTATGGGAGACAGAGAGGGGGGCACCAGTGAGCAACACATCACATAGTCACTCTCAGGTGAATTGAGCACAGAAAGATGAAAAACTGCAGCGACTTTAAAACACTGGACAATAAAGCATTTCCGCCAGGGTTGCGCGATGTCCCTTAAATTGGCAGTTGACGATGTTTGCAGTGAACCATCGGGATGGACGATGATATCGTTGGGGGGGGAAGGGGGGTAATTTTCCGTTATTATAAATTATATAATTATAATTTGTTATTTTAATTTATTACTTTATTTATTTTATTTCCCAACTAATGACTCATCCGCGATGATCCAGTATAAACTGAGGGAAGTGACTTTAACAAAAATAGAAAATAAGTAGTCCCCTCCCAGACTTAATTAGTCAAGTGGACCGGTGGAGCGCGGACTTACAGCTTTGTGTTTGAGGGGAAGGGAGGATGCGTTGTTACGTGTGCGCTATGTGTGGGAAACTTGGGACTGCGATCCGTCCCGCAGCTCTAGGTGAACAAGCTACCGAACTCAGGAGAACCGGGTCTAAGTGTGTGTCCGGGCAGAGCTCGGTCCGTCAGCTCACACAGCGGCTTTGGGGCGGTGTGTGAGCTTTTCAAACTAAGCAGAAATGTCGTTCAGTCCTTAGAAACCGTTCAAACAATCACGTGGATTTGTATTTCCAGTCGTGTCCCGACAAAATAAAGGCTGATGTTATTCCCACATGTTTACGTGCAGCCAAGATGCAGATTGCAGCATTTCCCGCATGGATTTTATGTTCATCAAAGGCTAATGTTGTTAGCCGTGTTAATGTTAACCCTGGCTTCTTTATAAAAACATGTTTAGAAGATCATCTCGTATATTACCGAGCTGCCAGATATTTATGTATGCAGCCGCTCGGCGGAACTCATATCATCTTCCGGTATTTCAAACACTACTGCGCATGTGCGAATGATTTATTCCGACCGAAAGTGTGACACCATGTGAACGTTCGTTATAGTCTGAAAACATTTTTCTGGGCCCATTTACATGGTTGAATCACAATGGTGTCTCTCCATCGTGAGGTCATTCACCCATCATGATGGACGATGGTATCGGCCATCGGCACAACCCTAATTTCCGCAACAAAAGTAACATTTTATTCAAATTGATTAAAGATTCACTGTGATCAAAAATGTTTTTTTAGTGTATTTAATCACGTTCTTGTCCAATTTTTCTAATGATCGATGACATATACAGGAAATATACAGTGAGGCAAACTAAAATGTCACTGCTCTAGAGGATATCTGCATGGAGGAATGGAAAACATTTGACTGCTATAATTGCCAACAAAGAGTACAGACTAAAGTATTGAGTTGAACTTCTGTTATTAACCAAATACTTATTTTCCACCATAATTTTAAAATAAATTCTTTAAAAATAAGACCATGCGATTTTCTGAATTTTTATTCTGATTTCGTCTCACATAGACGATGTATAACTAAGATGAAAATTACAACCCTGTCTCATCTTTTTAAGTGGGAAAACTTGCACAATTGGTGGCTGACTAAATACTTTTTTGACCAACTGTACTAAAAACATTTAGTCCAAAACTGTATTTCTGTGCTCAACTCGCTGTAAATCAGGAGCATTCAAAAACGTGGGAGTTAAAAAAAAAAAGTCTTTTGAAAAAGAGCTTTTTTGTGACAGAAAATATGCTCAGCAGGCAATGAGCTCTATGCTTTATAAAATACTTTTATAAAGTGAGATGTGCAGGTAAAGAAAAGCTTAAACTCAAGATTTATTTTTAAAGCAAATGAAAGTGTGTGCATGAGTAAATCCTAGTGAAGTTAACTCTGTTAATCTCCTGAACAAACAGGTTGTATTCAGAAACTACACTGACCCTGGTAAACTGTGATTCCATCTCTGTGTGCTTGTACCGGATTCTCTACCTTCCCTCATTTGCTGTGACCTCCAAGCCAAACCCAGTCCAGGAGCTTGTACTAGTGTTCAAGATCATCTTCTGATTTTGTAGCGGCTGCGGGCTTATGAGCCGCTAGAGAGGCTGCGGCAGGTCCTGTTTGCGACGCGCTCCACAAAAAACTATGATCAAGAAATCCACTTTGTTTGTGTGTCGTGATTTATTCCGCTTCATCGTTGCCACAGATGACATTTATGATACGATCCATCAAAGCAGAGTTCATAATCATGTAAAGAAGCGGTCAACAAAAAATACTGGGCCCTGTGAACCCTCTCTGTATCAAACCAACAAAACATAACTAACACCGGTGACAGGTGCGACTAAATGACTTCTTAACTAATCAGGTGATCAAAAAGGGAATTATAAACAAACATGATCATGGCGACTACAGATTTTTCAGCTATTGGTTTGTTAACCAATAGCGCCACCAGAAGGATTTTACATCTCAGCTGCATCTTTGACTTTGCAGTATTCCCTCGCAATCGACGTAATGAGCACCCCTGTTTTAGAAAGTAACCCCTGCAATAAATGAGGGAACGATAATTTCTAAAACCACAAACAAAGAAAAAAAAAATAGAAACTGAAAAATCCTTTTTTAATTTGGTAATAAGCCAGTAACGGTGACGAAAATCCTTTCAATTATGGTGTAATTAACAAAAACAATATTACATGTATTGAATTTATCATGTGTTTGACATATTCAAACACAGTAGGGACGCAACGATTCACTTTCCCCACAATTCGGTTCAAAGGTGTAACTTCTGGGTTAGATTTAAACCAAGAATTCTGGCATCCCTAACAATTAAAGACAGAGCTGCTCAATTGTAGATTTGTTAAAAAGAAAAAACTTATAAACCCAAATGATAATTTTCCTCCCAAAAAAAACTGAGGATTAAGAAATAATTATTCTTTATCAAAATCAGGTTTTTAGCTAAAATTAAATTTAAGGAGCCTAGTTTAAAATTTAAAGGAATACATGTCTTGCAAGCATTTATTTATTTTTTATTTTGAAAAACAAGGTAAACCTATAACTGAAAAACATGTCAAACCAAAGTAATATAAATTATGTAAATTGTGTATTTTAGTTTTCTTACTGGATTGAAAGTGAAGTCATTTGACGTGTCATACAAGCTCTCAGACATGACTTTGGTATCAGGAAAACATCTACCGGTACCTTTAACAGTACATTAATAACTTTTCCCTGTCCACACATGGCAGTGCAAAGAGAAAAATGAAACACCTCTGGAAAATGAAGTAGAGCAGGTTAACAGTTTTTGATGAAACTTAAAGTTTCATCAAAAATTATTAAGAAAATGTTTATAAAACTACCAATTTTGTTCAATTTTGTGACTTTCCATGTGGAAACAATAAAGTTAAACCAACCCATCAGAGGCATCAATAGATGTAACATATTGAGCAAAAACCACATTTAACATGTGATTGGGGTAGCTGAGGGCCGAACCACTAAAATCTCTTCTTGTTATTTCATCTTATTGTTTGCATAAGAACTATCACTGCTGACATTTCTGTACAAGCTGCTACACCACAGCCTCACCTCATTGTAGAAGAAGTGAACGGTGTGGTTGTTCAGTTTGAGCGACAGCGTCTTCAGGAAGGAAATATAATAAGCCATGATCTCCTCATCTGAGAAGTCAAACTTGTGGACGATGATGGAATTGACATGGTTGTTGGACAAAAGATAATCTGCAATCATAGAAAAAATTTAAGTGACTTGCTAAAACAATTTCAAGAGGATATAGTTCTCAAATACAGCAATACTGAAGTGGCACATCATCAGACTTATGCGTTGTCGTCATACGATCTAACAATTTTTGTGCATCACCTGCTAATTTAAATCCTAATTCAAAGGAAAGTTTTAGCAGTACACAGTTACACAGCAGTAACAAAATTCCCTCATGTGCTGAGATATTGATGAGTCTAGCTGAAGAACTCATCTTCCCAAATAACAAAAGACTTCATGAAAAAAAGCTAATTTTTCATCACCTAGCAACAGAGATGTTGCACTAGCAGCTAGAAATGACTGTGAACGTAAAACCTATCTTCTGATCAAGTGCGCTTATTAATAACTAAGTATGTGAAGCAATCGTTTCTGAGTTTTGTTTGCCAGAACGTTCATGTTTTAACACAAAGGACTGAAATAAATAAAGCTTTTGGAGCTATATATAAACAAGGCAATAAAAACAATACAAAACCTCTGTTTGTCTTTCACTTCTTAGCATTTAACAGGATCCAAAGTAGGACAGACTCCACCACTGCTCCATGATTTTAAGGCCACATAGGTGAGTGTCAACACTTACATAGGGAAGTCTCATGGCTGATGTTTTCAAACAGTATGTTGAGGGTTTGGAGGAGCTGGACACAGACGTAGCGACCAGACTTCTGACGCAGGATGTTCAAGAAGAAGGCAAACATATTCTTCTCCAGAAAAAAACTAAAAATCCAGAGAAACAAATAAAAAGTTAGTTTTGGATATATATCTATTTAAACTTTATTTTTTTTTTTTCTCTAACATAGCATTGTTTATCAGAAACGTAGATTCCCTAAATAATATTAATGACTATATAATGAAAGACTTAATGAACAAGCAAAAAATTTTGTTAAGACACAAGCTGGAACCGTACGATAAAAAATTGTAGCTACAGCTGACAGAAAGTCAGAAAAGAAGAAATAGTACCAGCCGGGACTTACTCAAAGACGGAGCTGTCATTTTGATCCCCCCAGATAAGGATTTCTGTGATGGAGCGGATGGTTTCTACAAGTAGGTTACGATTGTAATCTGTCACAGTGGTGTTTTTTGTCAGAACATGGTACATATATCTGAAACAAAAACAAAAAACAACAAAAAAATGGCAGAGAAAGAGTGTTTATACAATTATTTTAGCAGCGTTTACTTTGGTATACAAGCCTAGCTAGCTTACTTTATTGGAGCAAAAACTAAAACTAGAAAACAATTACATTAACGTTTTAATTTTCGACAAGAAAATTTATAACGCCAATTTAGAAAAACGGTTAAATAGTAATAATAAATAAACGAATTGTGTTTGTGCGAATGTATCAGAAGCTAGCTAGTGCTAATTACTCACTTCAAATGGTCCAGGGAGTGGATGTTTTTTGCTTTACCCTGTCCTCCGACCCAGCTACGAGAGCGCCCGAACATGGTTGCAGTCTTGAGTCTAAAGGGGGAACATCTTCGGACAGGGACGTAATTTAATTTAAAAAGAAACTGCGTCTACATCTACGGAAATCTCCTTAGCAGGCAGAGGTGAAACAGTGAAAGGCGGAGACGGGGCAGTAGGAAAGGGTCATTACGTAACATGTCTTAGTTTAAGTTTGGGAAATGTAGTCTTATGTCAAATCAAGAATGTTGACTGCATCTACAAAATGTCTACTAGCTGTGACGATTAAAACCCGCGACTGTTTTTTTATTCGCTAACACCAGTGATGGACACACAGTTGGCCTATCAGATTACAGCTCGCGGGTGCAGTAGCCTATAACATAACAGAGCCTTCGCGTCTTTTTTTTGTCCCTGTTTTGATGCAGTAAGGAGACATTTCGCCTTTTTATTTTTTAAAAATTCACCCATGGAATGTGTTGGTGGACGTGACCACATATTTTTAGGCAGGCCTGTTTGGAATATCGTGGCATGTTACTAATTTTAATTGCAGCCAGCTGGCATGACTTGACTTGTGTAAACCCAAAGAACCAATGCAAAAAATAATAATACATCGTTACGCTAACAAGATATTTATTGCAGTTTAGTATTACAGCAATGAACGGATCGTCGGTTAACTTCCACATCCCCTTGACGTCTGGACCGTACAGATAAACGAGCACCGGAAGGCCATTCGGGAAGAGACGAAATGGAGACTCCAGGCCCGAAGCAGTAATGATACCGCAGAACCACAATTAAAAGTTAGCAAACACAAACCCCCAAGCCCCGGTTGCATCCCTTTTTTTCTATGACACAGCCAGTTCATGCCCAGCTAGATTCGGTGGAATCGCTTTTGGACGAGCTCCCATATATGTTTTATTTGGGCCTGTTTTTTGTGAACGTCCTAATCCTCTACTATGCCTTTCTGATGGAGTATATCGTCCTGAATGTGGGTATAGTGTTTCTGCCTGAGGATATGGACCAGGCGCTGATGGACCTCGGGGTGCTGTCCGACTCGGCTTCCATTCCCTACGACACTGACACGGAACTGGACGTTTTCGAGGGCTATCTGGAATGACAAGAGGTGGAGGTATGAAGCACGTGTGGAGGCCAGGGGGGGGTCCCCGGATCTGCCATGACTGTGGGGGACTTTGCCTCAAACGACGTGGACTCTTGCAACATCTCACTCTTATGGAGATTCACAGTCCAAAAGTAAGACACTCTAGAGTGTTTATATTTACAATTCTGGTACAAAGTTTGATGTGTTTTGTGCCCACAGGTTGAGGCCGAGGTCCGATGTGTCCCTCTTCTAGTCATAGAAGATGCTGAAGGATTTTAATCGACACAGGTGGTGCAAGTGCAGGATTTTTCTTACTAACTAATCCTGTTCCAGCAGCTTATTTGCTCCAAGCACTTGCTTTTTTTGGCAGTCAATAAACTGAAATCTACTGCGCTGAGGGGTGTCTTGAAGTTGCTGCTCTGCCCAGGATTACTAGTAGCTACTACTTAGACAGGTCTTTCATTTTCAAGATCTAGACTTTTCATATTATATCAGGGATGTTCACTCCCAGCTGCAACCAAGAAATCTGGTGTGCTGGCAAGACACAAACAGGCTGTGAAGAATAAGATAGGGGTATGAGGCTTCAAATGGAAGAATGAGGTTTTAACCTCTTCTTTGCTGTGCAAAATAAATTTAGACATCCAGGAGGAGTGATTTTTAGATCCATTATACACCTGTTAATGACAAACAATCCGGTTCAAGATTCTTTTTTGCAATCAGAGCTCAAAAGCTGGATTTAACACCCTCTGTGTCAATTTATCTTTAATTTAACGCAATGATGAAAGTTTTCATTTTGGGTTTTACTATTGCCAATAAAAATGTACAAGATTTCAAATTCCTCTTATGATTAAAAGCAATAATAAAAGGAAAGAAAAGGGGACAATTGGTTTGTTTATGCAAGAAGAAAGACCTGTACCAGTGTTGACTGCGAAGATTTGCCATATTTGTACACTTACTACTACTACTGCTATCAATGCTGCAGATCCAGGAGGAGAATCAGTTTAAGCCTAGCTTAAGATTCAACACTTTGGATAAGAAAGTTTTATTTAGGTTCAATTCTAATGTGATTGCACACAAAAAAAAAGTATCCTCAAAATAGGCGCACGTGCATGCATGTCTCACGATAAAGCTACAGCCCAGGTGGTGAAGGTGGTGATTCAGTCATTTCTTTCGCTCTGTCTCGTAAATTAGAGCTGGCTGTTGCCAGGGTCACTCGACAATAAGTCAAGAAGAAAAGCGGTGCAGTTGACCAGTGTGTGAATGTAAAACACATTTTCATAAAGTAAAATACCACGTTGTAATCAATTTGGATGCCTCTAAACTATATTTTTATTTAAAAAAATCATTTATGAGATTATATTATTTTGTTTTTTTCCAAATTAAACATTTCTTGATCTCAAAATATTAAAAAGTCCAGATATTGATATTTTTTAAAAAATCTATTGTTTTTAAGACCAGTACAAGGGGGGGGGGGGTAGTAATAAACTGTATTAATATTGTTAAAAATATTTATGTCCCTCTTCTTTGTAAGATGAATGTAAACCAGATGATAAACATCTTAATTAGACCTTTTGGCCATCATCAGCATACACCTTTATGCAGTGTTTCTGTTCTCTATCTAGCTCTGCTTTATAGCAGATGTATGCACATTCTACAATGAGCTAATGTAAAAAAATTTATATTTTCTGATCTGTATTTAATAAAGTTGTAATTGAAGGACAGCTTCTGTGTGGTGTTATGTTGTAGTTTGTCCACAAGAGGGAGCTAGTGCACAGCAGAACAATGGGAGAACAATCATAATTTCCGCTTTTTGACACCTCATACTTAAATAAACTTATTAAAAATATAGATAAAGCAAAAGGTATATAGACAATTTTAAGGAGAAAAAAACAAACTTATTTACTGAAATAAATTAAAAAAAAAATACAAATCCGACCCATAAGTACACAAGACCAGGAGCAAACGGCAACAGACAACCACTATCAAAGGTCAATTTAATCAAAATGAAGAATAGAAATTGTTCATTTAAGGAAGTGAAACAACAGTTTTTAAATAAAACCCAAGCTGTAAAGTGAACATAGAACAAACATTGAATTTCTGAAGTGTTAACGACGTAATTTTTGAGAAAGCTAATGCAGCTTTTCCCCACAATTTATACAAGTGAGAAATTATTTAAAAATGTAACAACAAAAAAGCACAAACACTGTAGTGAAAAGTTTTTTGTTTTTTTTAGTTTGAATAAAGTCACAACACAGACAAAATAAACAGTTCATCTTTTGACCTGTTAGAGAAAGCACCAATTATTGATTAATGTAGTGCAGCCAGTCCTGGAGTTCTTCTGGACCTCCTTTCCTGAGAGATTCTTTCAATTGTTTCTGACACAGCTTAAAACATAAAAGTTTCCTATAGCGAAAGGATGCGACTGTCCTGGCGTTGAAGTCTCTCAAGCACTCTATATGGGATACACTGGTTCCACATTCTGTAAAAAAAGTGAGGCAAAATAAGTTAAAAAAACAAAACAAATTACGAAGTGTGTGACACAAGGTAATGACATAATCCGCAGTCCGTGACTGGAATTTTACGCCTGTAGTACAATTTCGTGCATATCGCACAATTCAGCCTATACCTAATTTTGAGCAGTTCAAAGTTCCGGTGCAAATTCCATCTATAAAATTGCTGTTTCCACGTCCCAGGATTTCGAAGACAAGGCTGCTTTTACTGCATTCTAAATACAAGCGGGTTTAGTCATTATCATCACTGTATATTTACTTTCTAATGGAACTATAACTTCAGCTATATTCTGTTAAGATAAGGAGCTGGTGGCAAATCCCTTTAAATTTAAAAATTTTTGAAAAAGCATGTTATTTGATATTTCAAGGCTTTTAAAATACAAAAAAACCCCTAATGTACCACCTACCTTTTTAAATGTTTTAGTTTCTGCCAACAAACCTGGTCTCCTGCATATTGGGTCTTACACCTCCAGTTCCTGACAGAAAAACTTAACTAGACGCCACAGTTACGGTAGGGATGCACTATAATTGATGCTGATTGTCCCTTGTGCTATCCCCTAGGATATTTTCTTGGGATATTTTCACTTTGACATTGAGAGTGAGGTCATCTAGACCCACTAGACAGTGCGCGGAACATTTTTCTTCAATGATTTGTGACCTTCACTGGTTTCCATGGATTACATGAAATCCTCTCCACCTTTATCCACCTTTGTCATGGTAGGGAGAACACGTCAATGGTCATCTTGACCCCGTAGGACAGCACAAGGGTTAAATGTGGATGATTGATTGCTATGAAGTATAAATCGGCCACAAGGTGTTTTATTTAGGTATTATAATAGCTCACCTCAGGGTTTTAACCTTTTTACAGTTTCTCAGACTGAGTGCCAGACTCTGCGCTCCAACATCTCGCAGCTTGTTGTAGCCCAGACTGCAGAAAACAATTCAATTCAATTTTATTTGTATAGCCCAAATTCACAACAACAGTCGTCTCAATGGGCTTCCAAAGCATTATCAAATGTGAAACTTTGCCATCCTTTGACTCTGCAAGTGAGCTTAGTTAAGCTTTCTATTTTAAAACCGGCTAAAAACTAATTATTATAGCCACTTACTCAAGATGTGTGAGGGACGGCATGTGTGGGAGGACAGCCGCCAAACTCTCTGCCCCTTCGTCGGAAATATCATTACTGTAGAGACTGGAACAGACAAAAAAAAAAAGGATGTGAAAATTTGCGTCTGAGGCAAGATGTTGTTTATAGATGACATGAGTGTGCGTATGTGTGCATTCGATACCTTAAACAGTGCAGTTTGGGCAGATCCTTCAGTGCATGTGCCAGTTTCTTCACCCCTTTGTCCCCTATGCAATTCTGTGACAAACTAAAATCAAACAGAACAAAAAAAAATGCTTTGTTAGTCAAAAAATGAGAGAAAGCATGAACACTGCACCAAAGAGAACTCACTTTAGTACTTCCAGAGAGGTGAGTGAGTGTAATATGCTTGCCAGTTTCTCTGCTCCTTGGTCCTCAATTTTACTTTCTTCTAGGCTGAAAAGTAAAAGATTGTAATCAAACATGTCTAATAAATCCAAAAAAATGAAGATTTTGTGTTTTTGCTTACTCCAAGTGTTGGAGGTTATGCAGCCCTGGTAGAAGGTTCCATAGCTTAGGAAGAGCCAGAGGGCCCTCCTCTGAACCAAGCCTATAGAAAAAGTCAACATCACTATCATCTCCTTCCTTTTCTACTGAGGGTGTCAAACTATAGCATTGATTGCGAATAATTGTTATAGACAATTCAGTGTGTTTTTTAATCACAATAGTCTCATTTTCACGCTGGACGGTTGCTTCCGCTAAGTCCATTCCTTTCTGATAATGGACACCTCGAAGGGCGTTATCCCACCACGGTCAATCACAAAAGAAATACACATTAAAGCAATTATTAGTACTTTAATCTTTTATATTTCTAAATTTAAATTGTTTTTTACAAAAGCGGCCTATTTAAAATGTTGTCATGGTAACGGCTACAGTGCCTGCACCGACTTCGCTCTGTGACTTCTTTAAACATTATGATAAGTTTATTAAGGTGTCATTTCAGAGGCAAGTTCCCCTCTTAGAACTTTTTTGTTCAGTCACAACAAAGACACAAAGTCCAAAATCTAAATTGTGTAATTCCTTGGTGCCACCTCCTCGAATCTTATCTCTTCCTTCTTAGATTCTCTTCTTTCTCCCCAAATTCCAGTCTTCAAAATTATTAAATTGACCAAACAAGTCAAAGGAAAATATGAAAAATCAATCATGTCTTTTACTGTCCTGCTGTTGAGATAAATTGTGGAACAAGGGATGTCAACAGATGTATTACGTAAAAACGTAATTATGACAGAAAAACATTCTACGTTTAAATATTTGTCAAACTTACTCAAACTCCAGCTTGTGTAAGTCTTTGACCGCCGGTACCCCATCTGTCAGGATGGAGTCCGACAGGCGAGAGCTACAGCGAAATGACAGAGTTAATGTGCTTCCCAGTGCCTCTGACTTGAATGGGGTCTATGTGAGGGACCCTACCTTTCCGATAGCCTCTTGTTTGTGTGGATGTTCACCAGTTTCTCCAGGTGTTCTATGTGACACACCTGTGTGGCTTTCAGAGGTTGGATGTGAAACTTTGACACTGCTCCCTGCAGGAGCTCCTCTTCGCCACTTTGCTCCAGCTGCTCCCAGAGGTTGATGACGTCAGCGATGCACGCCCTGAGGAAGACGCAAAGTTTATCAAGACGGACCAAAAGACCAAAGATGGTCTTTTATGGAGATTTTTTAAAAATCTATTTTGTTTTGTTTAGCTGACATGGAGATTTAGACGTTCATGCTTTCAAGTTGAGCCATTCTGAAACAGATTTTCTTGTGTTTCAGTATTTTTTATTTTTAACAAAATAGGTCATATCCATCATATACTTCCTACATGAAAACAATAATGCCTTAAACTAGGAATTAGTTTTAACCCTTGCCCTGAGGCAAGTCGTTAATCATTTTGACTCAACTTTTACCATTAAAAATAATCCTTTCAAAATGAAATAAATCAATCTATTATCTATTTTGGAAAATACCATTTGGATTGAGACATGGTAGGTTTAGTTTTTTTTATGTTTATTTTACAGCAAAAAAAGTCATCATTACAACCCAATGTGTGGAAAAAAAAGAAGAATCAGTTTTGTTTGCTGATTTCATGAACTTTTCTTCAACTGTGGTCTCTTGACTCAGTTGACTGTTTTCTGATGTGTTTAAATTCAATCATTGCAAGCATGCAAGACCAAATCTTTCATTTATGTGGTCCTTTTTGCAGTTTGATTAAGCATTTTATGAAAAGAATGGATAGTAGTATCCTCCCTTCAAATACAATCCTAAAAACCTCTATATTAGGATGACTTCTGAAGTAAAGACAGATCTGTTTGCTTGTTTTCAGGCCTAATTTATTGGATAGTGATAAATATGGTATGTGGGAATTTTTACCTGAATGAATTGATGTTGTTGAGGCTCACCAGAGCTCTGAGTCCACTGATCTGTATCCCAGTGTTTTCAAAATCCAAGCAGAAACTTCTGCCTTCAGCCGCTCCCGTCAGCAGAGCGTTTTTTATGGTAAACACATCAGGTGGACTGAGAGGAACCCCATTAAACCTGAGAGATTCTGGAAGGTTTTCTGCCAGCTGGGTGGCTAGTTTTGTGCCCCCGGGGTCTCTGCCACTGCTTTCCTGAGAAACACTTGCTTCATAGACGTAGTGGCACAGCTCCAGGACCTGGGCAGAACCCAGGTCACTGTAGGAAAGGCCTGCGAGGTGTTTTGCTACCAAACCCTGTCTGCTGATCAGCGTATTTCTGAAGACAGTCTCTGTGTGTGAGTGGAGCAGCTGAAGTTTTTTCTTTTTGTGGAAAAGTAGTCCAACCACAATTCTCTGAGTGAGCTCAAGCTCCTCTCTTTTTGGCCGCCGGCGCCATTTGGTACCCATTTGGAAAGGGAGGGCCTGAAGAAAAGAGCGGTCTGAGACAATCCTAAGAAAATAAACAAGATTAAAGACTTTAGAGGAGTACAAAATCAAAAGCGAAAGAAGACAGGAGAACGGGTTTACCCTCAACTGTGTGAAGGGCAAACGTTTCACTGCTCTATTTAGTTTACCTTGACAAAGACAAATGGACAGCCGCCAAGTAACTCTGAAGAAAAGGGCTGGTCCAGGCCAGAATAAGATCTTTACAATCAGCAGTGCTGACGTCTTCTCCGTTTTTCTCGCTCTGTCCTTCTACTCTTCTCTCTTTCTCATTTCTGTTGTCTGTTTCTCCATTTGAGAACCTTCTCCTCCTCTCTAGGTTCTGAGGCCAGAGAACCCCCAAGCCTAAGCCAAAAGCTTTGACTTCAGTTGGTACGGATCGATCCCTGGGGATTGTGGAGGAGTTGGATTTGACCCCCTCCCACGCCAAAGCACTCAGCTGGAGCAGCAAGTCTTTGTTCTCACTTTCATCTGCATCCTTGGACAGATTATACCCATTCTTATTGTGTTCCTGTTTGCCTAACTCTTTAGCTTTTCTGGATTTTTGCATGCGAGGGACTGTGCTCACTCTTCCTCTGGTTTTGTTTGGGGACGTTTTCCTCCATATCCTTTCTTGAGAAGTTTTTGAATGCTCTGTTGGACTGTTTTGTGTCGATTGTGTAGTAGTTTGTGTCTGAGTGCTACCGCATACTGTTGGGGTCTTTGCATGTTTTTGCATTTTCAGAGAGACAACTTGATGACATAGTTCAGTCAAAGTTCTTGGCAGGTTCTCAGAGTTTCTGGATTGCTCTAAAACCATGCATGCTAACCGGCAGAGTCCAGGGTTCCAGCACAGATGGTATAGGTAGCTGCTACTTTTCAAGCAATCAAGAGCAGACGCCCTCAAGGCAGGATCGGTGAAGTAATGAAATATATAAGACTCAATACTGTCTGAGGTGAAGCCACAAACCTCCAGAAGAGTATCCACCCGTCGGAGTAACTGGCTAGCTGCACCTCTCGGCCGGCTTGAAAGGAGTAGAGTGCATCCTGGGAGAAGGAGCCTCTGAAAAATGGCGGAGTATAGCTGCCTAACTGTGAAGGTCTGCGTCTTGCTGTCTTTCTGCAATAGAGTGAAGCAATCTTTCTCCTGAGTTTGGAGTAGGCTCTCGTAGTCCCGTAGCTCATTAAAGCCATCGAAAATGAGGAGGACGCGTTTAGGGTCTGCGAGAACTTGAGCAAACACTTCATTGGGGTCAACACAAGGAGCGACGGAAGAAAGGTCAAAAAGGAGCGTCTGAAGGCTGTAAATGGGCTCTGTTAGCGTGAGTCCTTTCCCGTCAAGTAGGAAAACAAAGTCAAACTGAGGTAAGGAGTTCCTGGACCAGTCAAGACACAACTTCTTGATCAAAGTGGTCTTTCCCATTCCTGCGTTTCCGAGTAGCAAAATGCAGCGTACAGATTTTCCTACGTTTGAGCTTTCAAAGATCTAGCAGAAAAAGCAGAAACATAATTCACAGTGAGTTTCAATCAACAAAAACTTTAACTTTGCTCCCACTCTGCAAGCTATATTATTTGAAACAAACATAAATCTAAAAGCAGCTTCAATCGATCATGAAATCCTACTTGATTCAGCTGCAGTAAGTTTTTCTGTCGTTGTGTACGTCCAGTGATGGCAAACTCCTTGTCCGAACATTTGCTTGTGTTTTTTCCTGAGCGATAAATCTCTCTTTGGCTCACATGCTGGTCTACGTAATGAAACGTAATGCTCAGGCCTTCCTCCATTTCCAGGGACTGTTGATACATGTGAAATTTAGCTGCTTGAATATAGTCCTTTACTCTCTCTGAAAGAAAAATAAAAGTTACTAAACCGCTCTTATTTATATATATATATATATATAAGAATATATATAAAGAAGTTTTTCTCACGGGAAATGTCAGGAATTCTGGGGGATTGTGGTGGCTCCTTTGATGGGGACCTATCTGAAATGGAATCATATGAAATTTGTGAACAAATATTTCTCAAGGGTGAAAGCCTGAGAGTGACGACAATGCTCACCATGACTGGGAGAACGAAGGGAGACACAAGAGGGGGATGTAGCCTTGCTGGCTGTGTCTGATAGAGAACCTGGGGGGGATGAACTCAACAGAATAGGGGCTACAGTGCCATCCACTGCAAATATAATATAACAGAGTAAAGAATCTTGAAATGTTCCATTTATATTCCACCTTTTAAACTTGGAGGCAATTCCAGGAGCTTTACAGGGGTGCAGAAGCTATGCAATATACAGGAAAATCAAATCAAAATCCAAAAGCTGAAATTATAATATAAACTAAAAAATTGTACAGTATCTATTATTTAGCAAGTATGAATGCTTAAAGTACCTCTCAGATCATCTTTAGTGCTGTTTTAAAAAACTCTACTGTAATTCAGCCTGTAGGAGATGAATGCCTGAATAAGGTTCTCCAAATCTTGTCTGGACTAGAGATTTTTTAGTCTCATTGTTGGATTGAGGAAGAGAGAAGCAGATCTAGTTTTCTTAATATAATTACTGAAAACTCAGGTCTCAGTCAGTCATGTCACAAAGAATTTTAACTTGACTTTTGGTCTTTATTCTTCTAAAAGTCGGCTCCTAAGTTGTTTCCAAAACAAACACATTTTGGGTTGTTGATGTTTAACTGAAAGGGGTTTGACTGAAATTAGGAGTTTAGCTGCTTTTAAGCAGCAGCAGAGAGACCAACAGGGGTAAAGCGGAGTGTCGTCTGCATAAGTGTGATGTGGAGGAAATATTAGTGAGCATGATCTGACAGAGAGAGTGAATGTAGAGGCTGATCAGCAGAGGTCCAAGAATAGAACCCTGAGGCACTCCGCATGACATAGAGACTCTTACATTTGTGATCTCCAATGGAAACAGCATGTCTACACACTGCATCAGTGATGGATGTACTCACCTGGGGACAGTGGAGGTATGTGGTGATTGCAGGGAGGCGAGTCAACAGGAACTGCAACAAAGTTCGAGCAAAGATATTAAACATTGAAATATTTTAAATAACAAGACAATACATGCATTGGCAGTTATGTAACAAAATTTCACTGACACTTAAAAACAAATGTTCAACATTTGCACCAACTGCAAATGAAATGTGTTTTTCAATAAACATTTCACACTGGGTGTAAGTTTTTTAAACATCTACCACATTTTCCACACTATAAGGCCCACTTATAAGCATTAATTTTTTTTTTTCAAAAAACAACAGCTTGTCTCATAACCCGGAGTACCTATAATACACAAGCTTCCTGTTCTGAGCTCTCAGTAACAGAGAGGTTTGGAGTTATTTCAGTCTCAATAATCAGAAATGCACACAAACTGTTTCACAAATACACACGCTCTGATTTACAAATATATTTTTATGCAAACATGTACTATAAATTCACAAATCTACATGAAGTTTTTTTTTTACAAATACACTGTTTCACAAACATAATTTTTAGGGAAAATTTGTAATATAAACTCACAAATCATACAAATTACAGAATCGCCTAGCATTTCTGCATCTCTCTGTATTTGTGAGAAAAATGCGTGTGGTGAATATTGAGACTCTTCTATCGTCCCAGGTCAACAAATGTCATCATTGGCTAATGAATCTGTCAATCAAATCAGTCAACCAGGTGTGTTCGCTTTCAGCAAATCTTGTGAATCTGTGTATCATTCCTTCATTTGTTTTTCCAACTAAAACCAACAATGAAAATAACAAAAAGATTGCTTTATTTAATAATACATTTTTTATTTTTATGTGTATTTATTTACAGTCACCTGGAAGTCCTTTAGTGGAGTGTTTTTTAACCTTTTTTAAGCCAAGGCACACTTTATCCTTGAAAGAAATCCCGCAGCACACCAGCATCCAAAAATTAAATAGGAGAAACTCTATAGTCTGTATTGATGTACAGTACCTCCGTAATGTTTTTTCTAAAAGATTTAATAAAAGTTAGGTTAGTTTTTAGTAATAACTTTCAAGTAAATTATTTGACATTTTTACTCTGGTAGTTATTTCCCTTCAGTTCATTAACATATATATATATATATAAATATATCACATCTCACATCTAGTCCATTTCCGTCTTGTTCCAGTAGCAAGGAAGGAGGCAGAGGACTAGTGAGCGTAGAAGCCACTATCCAGGATGAAACATCCAAGATGCATGAGTACATCAAGCTCAAGGCCCCAACTGACAGTGTGCTCAGTGAATGTCTCAGGCAAAGGAGAGCAGAGGATACCGTGCTGGAGGACAGATCCTCACGGGAGGACAAACCCCTGCATGGGATGTACCACCGGACCATAACTGAAGTGGCTGATATCAAGAAGTCCTACCAATGGCTAGAAAGGGCTGGCCTACAGGAGAGCACTGAAGCGCTCATCCTGGCAGCTCAGGAACAAGCCCTGGTCCAGCTGCCTCCACAATCAAGTGGCTGGAATAATAACCAGGAACATGTGTGCAGAATATGAACTGGAAACCCCAAGGTCAAAATGGGAAACACCTCCGAAGGTGGTAGAGAATGAGAGGGCAAAGATCCTGTGGGACTTCCAGATCCAGACTGATAGGATGGTAATGGCGAACCAACCAGAAATTGTAGTGGTGGATAAAGAACAGAGGAAAGCCGTTGTGGTGGATGTGGCAGTGCCAAGCGATGGGAACATCAGGAAGAAGGAACATGAGAAACTGGAGAAATACCAGGGACTCAGAGAAGAACTGGAGAAAGCATGGAAAATGAAGGTGACAGTGGTGCCTGTGGTAATTGGAGCACTCGGGGCAGTAACCCCCAAGCTGGAGGAGTGGCTACAACAGATACCTGGAAAGACCTCAGACCTCTCATTCCAGGAAAGTGCAGTGCTTGGAACAGCTAAGATACTGCGCAGGACCCTCAAGCTCCCAGGCCTCTGGTAGAGGACCCGAGCTTGGAGGAGAAACCTCCAATTTTTTCATATATATACTTTCTAAATATTGATTTATTTATTTTTAAATTCAATGTTGGTGCAAAGGCAACTGTAATTTTTTTAACAATCATATGATCACAATATGTTTGACAAGTTTTACACAAAAAGACTAACATTATTTTTATGTTTTCTGTAGTTACACAAAAAGTGAACATGTTGAAGTTTTATTAGTTTTTCTCTTATCTCAATCAAAGATGAAGTCCTTGAAAACATTAACAAAAATGTTTTATTTCTTTTTAGATGATTAAATTGTTTCAATTTAGTTTAATTGTGTCTGTTGGGGCTGCACAGTGGCGCAGTGGTTAGCGATCTTGCCTCACAGCAAGAAGGCCTCTGGTTCATGTCCCGGCTGGGGGATGTGAAAAACTACATCAATGGGGGACCTTCCTGTGTGGAGTTTGCATGTTCTCCCCGTACATGCGTGGGTTCTCTCCGGGGTCTCCGGCTTCCTCCCACCATCCAAAAACATGCATCATAGGTTAATTGGCAACTCTAAATTGTCCCTAGGTGTGAATCTAAGAGTGAATGGGTGTGTGTTTGTGGACATTCTACCCTGCGACAGACTGGCGACCTGTCCAGGTTGTCCCCTGCTTTCGCCCACAAGTGGCCAGGATAGGCTCCGTGACCCCGAAAGGGAAAAATGGTACAGAAAATGAATGAATGTGTCTGTTGGCCACTTCACCTTAATCCTGTTTATTAAATGTTGTTGTTATTACTACTTAAATTTAACATATAAAATAATCCAGACATTATAAGAAAAGCGTTTCAGTTAGAAAGAGGACATGGACCAAACTCTGGGATGTTTGGCTGTTAATAAACACAAACCTTGAAGAAGAACTAAACTGTTTACCTCTGATTTCATCAAGAAGACTTAAAAACTGTTGTTGTTGTGTGTTCGTTGTGGTTTCAAGACGTTTAACAGGGAAGACTCATCGTACGCTGAGACGCTGTCACTTTAACCCGGTGCATCATGGGAGATGTAGTGCGAATCTGCCGCAGATCGTAGACACTCTCTGAAATTTATTGTTTTGTTCACTTGTTCCAAAGTCTGACACCGGATCTCGCGGAAAGCTACACCACCAGAGACAAGCTTTAGCTGGTATTTTTGTTGGAACTGAGAGACTTTACGAGCTAAATCGGAACAAGGAAGTGAAAACTTTAACCACTTCTGATTGGTCAGACTGATGGCGTATGATTAAGCCTCCAAGAATGATTGGTGGAGAAAGTTGAAGGGGCGGGACTTTTCCGAAAACAGAGCTGAAGTTGCGGCTTAATCGCGGTACTGTCATTCTTATCAAAGTGTCTTTAATAGAATCAAATAAACACAAAGTATTTTGCGATCTTCCATATTCCTAACTACTCAGTGTTTCATCAGGCCTGTTTGGATGAACACAGAGTTGGTATCCTGGAGATGGTAAATGTTTTTAGATCAGTGAAAATGGGTAATTTCCCAAGGCACACCTGACCATATCTTACGGCCACACTGGTTGAAAAACACTGCTTTAAGTGGATGAATGAGCTGAAGCAAGGGAGGCTAAACTAAGTCAGTTCAGTAAAGTTAGAAAGATATTTACAGATTCAGACTTCCGGCCTCAATAACTTTTCTAATAAACGTTCAAATGTGACAGCAAGTATCTCGATCATTTTGTATTAACACAGAGAATGAACTACAAATGCATTTCAAAAGAAAAAAAAATGTTCTGCCTTGTATGAGAATTATTCTCTTCGAGCTATAAACAGAGACACGGCAGTGAGACAGCTGCCAAGGGGCCGTCAGCAAAGTGAAAGTCAGAGAAAAGACCATTATTAACATAATTCTGAAAATAAAAATTAAATCCATTAATTGTTTTTCTGTTTTTTTTTTTAAATAAAGCAGTCTTTTTGTTTTTTCATTGTTGGTTTTTAGGAATGAAGGAATGATACACAGATTCATCCGATTGGCTGAAAGCAAACACGCCTGGTTGGCTAATAAATTTGAGTGACAGATTCATAAGCCAATGATAACATTTGTTGACATGGCACATTAGAAGAATCTCAATATTCACATTTCTAGTCATTGAGACTGAATTAACTCCATAGAGAAGGGAAGGGCGGTAAGGTTGCACCACCAATAGCCCATAACGTAGAGGGACCTTTCAAACAAAAGTTTGACCTTTTTTGGACTATACTACCTTATTGTGCGAACTCACCTAAAATGTACGTTGGGGTGGTGGGAGTGTTTGGCAGTGGTAGCCTAATGACTGAAGAGTTAGGTGGAGGCAGCTGGACCAGTTGATAACCTGAATTGTCTGGGATAGCAATGAACTGAATGGGAAGTGGAGTGGCAGCCTGCGGTGGGTAAAGGCGTAGAACTTTTGGTGGAGTGTCAGCGAAGTCTGTCCCGCCGTCTTCTGGAGATGATCCAGATTCTGCATCACCCCCTGCAAAAACATTCCAATGTCCTTCAAACTAAATGTTAAAGTTTCCGTCCACTAATCTTTTTGATCTATTGTAATTGTTCCCGGAATCAGAAAGAATCAGAATCAGAAAAGGTTTTATTGCCAGGTTCAGTAGAGCGCACTTTACAAAACGAGGAATTTGTCTTGGTGTATGGTGCAATTAAGAATAAGTTAAAAAAATTAAGTTAACACAACAACACACTATATACAGTTGAGTGAGGTGGGAGCACAGGTGGGCTGGGATGGTGGGGCCTGTAAGTAGCAGCGATAGTCCTTTGGTGGGGGTGGGGGGGTCAGCTGGGGGGAGTTGGGGTACTGTTCAACAGGCTGACTGCAGTGGGGAAGAAGCTGTTCATGTGGCGCGAGGTCCTGGTCCTGATGGACCGGAGCCTCTTGCCAGAGGGGTGGGGCCGAAAGAGATTATGTCCTGGATGAGAGGGGTCGGCTACAATCCTGGGTGCCCGCCTCCGGGTCCTGGAGATGTGCAGCTCCTGGAGAGACGGGAGGTGGCAGCCGATCACCTTCTCTGCTGAGTGGATGGCGCACTGCAGCTTGGCTTTGTCTCTGGCTGTGGCCGCAGCGAACCAGACTGTGATGGAGGACGTGAAGGTGGATTCGATGATGGCAGTGTAGAAGTTTACCAGCATCTTTACAGGGAGGTTAAACTTCTTCAGCTGCCTCAGGAAGTACATCCTCTGCTGAGCCTTCCTAGTGATGGAGCTGATGTTCTGCTCCCTCTTGAGGTCCTGGCTGATGATGGTTCCCAGGAAGCGGAAGGACTCCACAGAGGTCACCGGGGAGTCACAGAGGATGACAGGGGGGAGGGGGGCTGGGGCCTTCCTGAAGTCCACTGTCATCTCCACTGTCTTTAGAGCATTAAGCTCCAGGTTGTTGGCGCTGCACCATGACACCAGCCTGGCTATCTCACTCCTGTAGGCCGACTCATCTCCGTCAGAGATGAGGCCGATGAGTGTGGTGTCGTCAGCAAACTTCAGGAGTTTGACAGACTGGTGACCAGCAGTGCAGCCGTTTGTGTACAGGGAGAATAACAGGGGTGAAAGGACACAGCCCTGGGGGGATCCAGTGCTTGTGGTCCGAGTATCTGAGACGAGCTTCCCCAGCCTCACATACTGCTGTCTGTCCGTAAGGAAGTCTGTGATCCACCTGCAGGTGGAGTCAGGCACATTCAGCTGGGAGAGTTTGTCATGGAGCAGTGATGGAACTATTGTGTTGAACGCGGAGCTGAAGTCTACAAACAGGATCCTGGCGTAGGATCCTGGAGAGTCCAGATGCTGGAGGATGAAGTTGAGGGCCATGTTTACTGCATCGTCTATCGATCTGTTGGCTCTGTAGGCAAATTGCATGGGGTCCAGGAGGGGGTCTGTAATGTCTTTGAGGTGGGAGAGGATGAGGCGCTCAAAGGACTTCATAACTACAGAGGTCAGGGCCACGGGTCTGTAGTCATTCAGTCCTGTAATTCTGGACTTTTTGGGGACAGGGATGATTTGAAGCAGGCTGGCACATGACAGGTCTCCAGTGAGGTGTGTCCCAGTGGTATTTTAATCATGATTATGTCAAAATAAAAAAAATGTCGTTTTCTAGGACATACTTTCTGCAGAGTAGCAGTAGTTCATTAGAAATTTGCCTCTGAGTTGTAAGTGGGCCCTTTGGCGCAGAGCAACCGCGCTCCCCTTCCCTTCCCCTCCCCATTGAGGAGTGGAGCAGGGAGCTCGTAGCCTGTCCAGCATTTTTCTGTCACCAATTGCTCTCTTTTTCAAACAGCAATTTTTCAATTGGAATTAAGACCTACTCAGAAATATCACTTACACTTAATAGTCTTTACGTATGTCCTCCATAATCAGAAAAATACCACAAAAACATGTTAAAAAGACTGTTTTCCTCAGAGTGGGTCTTTAAATACCTTCAACAAACCAACGTTTTGTATAAGATTAAAACTTAGAAAAGATGGGAGTTCTTCTTTTGAATAAAAAGGGACATTTTCAAAATTCAACTTCCTGTTTCTGGATCCCTATTTTAAACGAAAAAGGGAACTCAGATAAACATGATCAGCAAGACCTATTTTCACTTTTGAATAAACCATGGCTACACATAGATGAGACATTCTTATGAAGCCGTTACCAGCCATAACTGGCATAGGAATAAATGATAAATAGATATTTTAAACAAATCAAAACAACAACATAATGGGGTTTTATCGAGTCAGGGAAACTCACTCTGGGGGAAAGGTGTCTCGGCGTGTGGCTCCTGGGGTTTTGGTTGACCTACAAGAAAGGGGAAACACTTTTAGATATAGTTGTTTACTTGGAAAGTTTCAACAGCGGTAAAACTAATGTTAACCTGAAGGTTAACTTTGAAGCGACGGCTCTTTTGTAGATCGTGTAAAATGTTTTGAGGAGAAACTTTGTCTTTATTGGACTCAAAAAAAAACAAAGAAAAAAATTAAGTTGTCATATAAAGCAGCTACGATTTGCTTCGACATCCCAAAATGGGATACGGAAGTGAAATAAGTGAAAGTCTGGATTTGTCACCTGTTGCTCTTGCTTTTTTTGTAGTGTTGTTCTTATCTGTGCCTTTATTAAAAAAAAAAAAAAAGTATTTTGAAAACAAGTAACTGGAACTTTTCATACTTTATGTAAATTTGCTTCCACTCACGGGTTCTTTTTTCACAACTCTGTCTTTTTCTCTTTCTTGAATTTCCTGGTGGTTTGTTCGGCTCGAGAACGCCGGATAGACAGGGGGTCTCTGCTGCCATAGAAACATCATATGAAGCGCGAGAAAGAGGAAGTTTGCAAAGTCAGTGAAGCACTTCTGTTTACAATTAACTGGAAGGGAAAGATGTTAGAACTAAACTGATGAGCCCGCCATCACGCTTTCACAGAAAATGCCCATTTGTTGCAGGACTTGTCACAATAATTTTTGGGGTGAGACTTTCCTAAACTTATTTTAAACTGGAAAACAGGGTGGAGGATCAGAAAACCTGTATATTTTAACCAGAAAAATTCACTTTTTTCAAGCACACATCATCATCACAAAATTTCACACTATAATTGAGTCACAGTGGGACAAAAAATACTTACTTTGCTGACTGATGTCATCCACATTGATTGAGCTGAAAGCTTTATCAAGTGCATTTGGATCCAGGAAGGAAACTGTAATGCGACAAATAAAAAAGATGAGGAATTTAAAACTGTACAAAGGTAAACATCAGAATTAAAAGCATCTTTCAGAGATTGAGTATTAGCTCACCCAAAAAGTCGTCATTTAGGAATTCTGACAAATCCTCTGAAATACAAAATAAAAAATCACCATCAGATAAGATTTAACATTTTCTGGCGCTCCACTCACCTTTTCGTAAAGGGTCTACATCATGCTTTTCTTAAGCCTTTTAAAGTAAACTATATCTATATATGATTATTTATTACCTTTGGCACTCTAAAGAACGATTTTTAAGGAAATATAAGTTATTTTCGTTTATTAAGTTTATTTTGCTACTGGTGGATTCCACCGATTTCATGATGTAAACCTAGAGCCGGCCTCGGGAGCGTGTCTGTGTTTCACACACAAAAATTAAACAACATCTTTTACAAAGATGCAAGTGCATATTATACATATAAAAGTAAAGTATTTTGCAGATCACCGCTAGCTCTGCTGAGAAAGTGGGTATATGTGTGTTAGTCTGGGGGCAGTGATGGCAGCGCAGAAATTTCTTGAGGGGGGATTATCCTAATTTATCTACGCCGCTAGTTTTTCTGTATTGGGATGCCAGACGACAGACTGTCTAGCGCCTCTGCCGGGCCTCTGCCGTGCCAATCGCGTTTGGTGCGAACGCAGCATACGTCTTCACAAGATTTTCAGAAACAGTTGCTAGTGTTTTGGCCCCTTCATGCAGATCTCCTCTAGAGCCGTGACGTTTCAGGGCTGTTGCTCAGCAACAGACTTTCAACTCCCTCCAAAGATTTTCTATAGGGTTGAGATCTAGAGACTGGCTAGGCAACTCCTGGACCTTGAAATGCTTCTTACAAAGCAATTCCAATGTTACCCGGGAAGTGTGTTTGGGATCATTGCCATGCTGAAAGTTTTATCTTCAGTGCCCAAGCTGATGAAAGGAGGTTTTCTGACGATGTTGGCCCCATTCATTTTTTCCTTTACACGGATCAGACGTCCTTGTCCCTTTGCTGAAAAACAGCCCCAAAGCATGATGTTTCCACTCCCATGCTTTACAGAAGGTCAGCTACTTAGCAAGCAGGTAAGGGAGAACTGGAAGACCGGAAAGGTTGAGGATCTTAAGGACCAGGGTTGGCCAGCCCTGGCCTAGGACTTGTTTGTTACATGCTACACTAAGCCACAAGAAAGCATTAGTTGCATTAGCCTATTCACAATACCTGTAATTCCAAACCTTGTTTGCTGTTCACCTTTTGGCCTATTCCATCAGTGTCATCTTAATTTTTTTTTTTTTTGCAAAATGATAGTGAACTTGAATCCTCTGTGTGCACATATTTATTAGCAGCTTCCTCATAAAATTATAAAACTGGTTGCAGTTTTTTTTAAAGACATTGACTATTCTTTTTTTTTCCTTTACTTGCTCTTTAATGCTGCACAACATTTTTTAAAATTGTTTTTCTTAACTTTGTTGGCTTAGGTGGATTCATTTAGCAGTAATGAATCACCTTTACCTTTACAAAAGTTACTGAGGCAAACATTGTGATATACGTTAAGAGTAAATCTCAAGCTACGACAAACCGGGCATTTGGCTGCATTCTTGTAAGTGCTTTTAAACGCTTGTTCAGCTCACACTGGAATAGCAGGTAGGGCATTTTCTTTTCTTTTTCTACTGTTTACTAGCACTTGTCTACACAGTTGGCTTGCCACAAAGCGTAGTTATTAATTTCTCCTATATTAGCAAATTTCAAACCGTTGTCACTTTTGTGATTTAAAACGGAGGCCATCCAAACGTCACTACCAAATCCGAGTCCCTCATTGGTCAAAGTTTAACCTGGTTTAACTTCGCACATGCGTTCAACGACCACACATTTTATTCGTTGAGCCTAAAAATGGTTGGAGAAACAAAAGAGTTTTGAACGTGGAAGACTGAAACGCATATTTACATAGATTTTTCATTGGAAAAGGCCGCTAGAACATGCGTTACTGAGGGCGTTCAAGACACACAGTCAGGACCATAGATATTTGGACAGAGACCCATTCTTTCTCATTTTGTTTCTGTACATTACCACAGTGGATTTTAAATAAAACAAGAAAACTTAAAACTTAAATAAAACTTGAATGGCCAAGTCAGTCACCTGATCTTAACCCAGTTGAGCATGCATTTAACTTTAGGAAGACTAAACTTCAGACAGAAAGGCCCACAAACAAACAGCAACTGAAAGCCGCTGCAGTAAAGGCCTGGCAGAGCATTCAGAAGGCGAAAACCCAGCATCTGGTGATGTCCATGAGTTCAAGACTTCAGGCTGTCATTGCCAACTAAGGGCTTTCAACCGAATATTAGTAATGACCATTTTTTTGTTCAGTTATTTCATTTATCCAATTACTTACAAGCCCATGAATTGAAGGGATTGTGTTTAAAAAATGCTTTAGTTTTTCACATTTGTATGCAATCTTTTTGTTCAACCCCTGGAATAAAAGCTGAAAGTCTGCACTTCAATGGCATCTGAGCTGTTTTATTTAAAATTAACTGTGGTAATGTAAAGAAACTAAATTAGAATTTTTTTTTTTGTCTTTGTCCAAATACTTATGTTCCTGCCTGTATGTGGTGGACAGAATCCAGAAGTTTACAGAAAAAAACACCTTTCAGAATCAGATCATAAAAAAATGGAAATATTATAAGTTATTTCCACAACCTCGGGGGACTATCTCACCACCAGTATCATTGTTAAGCTCAGGCATCCAAAGCTTGTTAAGGTCTTTCTCCACAGAATAACTATCAGTGACTTTAGAAAACAAGTGTTTTGATACTCACCTGGGAGAATGTCTGACTGGATAAAATTATCCTGATCTCCTTCTTGCATCTTGGCATCTGGTAACCCAAGCAAACACAAAATTGGAGACCAATTGTTATTTTTCTCAACTGGGAGGAAGGCGATTGGTCATTACAAGGAAGTAGCTGTAGATATTATTACAAAATACTCGTAATAGGCACTTGCTATTTCAATAACTGTTCTCAGCTGTTTGTATCTTCTGCAGCCATTGAAAGTTTTGATCAGATTTTGGCCATATGGACAGAGTTCAAGCCCAGAATGATATAGAAACACATCAGTTTATTCAGTTCATTTATAAATGTCAATGTCAGAAGGAAGCATGCTCATCCACCGTCGTGTTCTGTTTGGCAGCGACAGGAAGACAAAAATCAAATCCAAACTTTATGTGAAAGACAAAAACAGCAAATGAAAGGGCAAAAGGAAAAACTGCCATCCAGGTTTCCAGGAAATGTGTCAAGTTTTTACCAAGGATACAGTATTAAGTGTAGCCAGTAATAAGTAGGAAAGGTTACGTTCTCACAGTATAAATAGAATCAAAGCTTATCATATAATGGTACAAGCTGCACCAGTTAAAAATTAATGAATGCCACTCAGATTACACGTAAAGTGAAAGTTGGCTCTCACTAATGTGGCAACACATTTCTGAACCAAGTGAAAAAATGTTAAGTCACAAACACTTGACATTTAGAACAAAAAATGAAGTAGTTTCAAAAATTTGGGAGTTTCTGTTTCAATCTGGTCAAAAACATGATGGAATAACGAGTCCTGGTTTGGATTTGAGTATTTAATTCAAACTTGTTTTTAGGGGGTTTTCTAAACTTTTCAATGTCACATCTTTAGCTACACCGCTAGCGATGCTAATCAGGCCTTACAGCCTGAGATCTGAAACTTGAGATGAACCACCACCGCCTCACACCAAGAAGGCCCCCAGTTCAAGTCAAAACAAACACCAATGGGGGACATTTCTGTGAGGAGTTTGTGGCCCTATAACAGACTGGCGACCTGTCCAGGATGTCCCCTGCCTTCGCCCACGAGTGGCAGGAACAGGCTCCGGCAGCAGTGTGACCCCGAAAGGGACAAAATAGGTTTAGAAGATGAATGAATGTTTGATGAGTTTGTTTTCTCATCCATCATGTGTCCAGTATGTTTTGCTGCTGTCTTCCCCAGTTTGTCAGTGAGTCTGAGTCTGCTCTGGCCTGTTCAGTTTAGTCCCACTTGATTGTTTCATTTAGTTATTTTGTCAGTTGGGCCCAAATTACTGCATGGGTCCCTTTGGCACCGTGCTTGCATCTCCACCCCTACTTGCACGTGCACACTGTCACACTGCTCCCTGTCTGCTTTATCCCTCGCTCCTAACCCACAGTGTATTGATGGACAGTTATCTTCCGCTTATCTTTGTGTCAGATTTTCCCCCCATGGATGTAATATTTGTCCTACCAGCAGATCTAGCATAAATGTTACAAAGCTTTAAAACATAACCAACTCAAATTAGCAACTCCTTTTTTATTTCTTCTTACCCCCCCCCCACACACACACACACACACACACATTTTTTTCACATTTTCCCCCTCTCTCTTTCCTCTGTTAAAAAAAGAAAAAGAAAATATATATTTAAAACATGAAATGTAATAAATAAATAGAAAATTTGTTTGTTTTTTTTAAACAAAAACAAAAAAGGGTTTAGACAAATATACACCCTGGTGATCTGAAGATACATAACCCCTTTTGGTAATAGTAAAACCTGTCCAACACAAAAGACCTTAAGCTCTCATCTCTTTACTCAGCTGTTGGACAGAACAAGGTAAATGGAAAAAAAAGGAAACACAAATTGATGTGTGTTGAGTGTGACAAACTTACTATATCTTATATAAAAGCATATTATAGCACCATAGAAGCATTTTATGCTTATATGATTTATAAAGTAAAATAAACAACACATTTTCTTCTTGTGTTTGTATCTATGCAGGCGTTGAGTTATTGAGGGGGGTGGAGGATGGAAAGGGGAACGAGGGTCGGGGGGAGGGGGGGGTGGCACCACCCAGTGTTTCGCCCGGGCATCAAGCTACCCAAGACCGCCTCTGCTGATGACCGCATTACACGCACACATGGTTAAGATAGCCACGCCCTACATCACAGATTCAAACTGAAAGCAACTAGATTGGATCAATTGCTAAAAACAAACCCAAAAGGAACAGGGTCGACATTAAGAACTCTTTTGCTTTTACTTATTCCCCACTCCACTCTGCGCGTTCAAGTGAAAAAAACGTGCCCGAGCAGCACATTTATTATCAAAGTTTCCAAAGTCAAACACAAACAAGCCAAATAAATCTTTAACCCCTGTAAATGCAACTAAAATACTTGGTTATCGTGAATTTTCTTTCCGTTCAGAAACTTTTAACTTTTTTGTGATAACCAAAGACAGAAATTACGTAAATAATTAACGCATCTTTGGAATCCAACTCTGTGACTTAAATAAGCAACTTTCGTCAAATACTCGCAGAAAAATCCTAAAATTACATCCAAATACAGGCAGATACACGCCACATGAGCAAAATAAAACAACAATGATCTTTTTTGTTCTTGCGCACTTAGACAAATCCACCATGCGTCATTAAAATGTGGAAACATTTTGGCTGTACCTGAAGCCCTCCAAGATGCTGCTCCGGTCTTCACACCTTTTCTCTATTTCTTTTATGATAAACTCCCTGTCAAAGTGTATTTAATAAAATACAGATGTCAGCTTCGGCTTTAGATGACATACAGTTTAGTACAGTACGGTCACAGCCTTTGCGCGCAATGTAGATTTACTTTCGCTTTCCCCACTGATGCACAGCCAAAGGGTGGGCTTGCTTTGTACGACCGAGGACCAACAACATCAGCAATAGCCATTATCTGATAACAAACTGTAGTTCATGTTGTGTTTAGCTCACTACATAATTTTTCAATAAATGTTAATACACTAAATGTCACGTTTAACCAAATCAAAACTGCGCAGCTGGGAAAGTTTACAAAAAGCAGAAAAGCCACTTCGTTTACCTAAAATATCTAATAAATTACATAAAAAACAAATTTAAACTATTTTGTTTTAATCTTTTGTTTTGGTTTATGTTTTTGACTTAAAAAAAGAAGCTTTGTATGTCTAGTTGGTACACTTTTTTGTTGTTGTTGTTTTTATTGGCGTTTTTTTTTTATAGTTAATTTCATCTTTAAACTATAAAACACAGTTGTAAATCGGGCTATACAATGAAGTCTGAGTTTAACCTAATTTAGCACCAGCTTTCACGTCTTGTGGGTGCCGCCCATTTCAAGACGTAAACCTAGAGTCGGCCACCGTGTTTGCATTCCGCCCACGCCACTAAAACAAACAACATCCAAACTTTTGCAGAGATGGATGTGCATATTGTGTATATAATACAAAGACGTATTTGCCAAAAATTAACAAAAATAAACAACGCACACACAAAATAACAAACAAACACAAAAAAAGAAGGCAAAAAAATGTAAATAACAAACAAAAAACTTCAAGGATGGACTGACAGCAAGATCGACAAATGGACAGAAAAACAAAGAAAAAAATAAATAAATGCAGCCAAGCACAAACCGGTGTTCTGCTTGTGCCTGTCCCAAGCCAAGGAATTGCTCAACATAAAACCTGGTGTAGAGGGTAAAGAGTTGAGAAAACAGGACAAAACAAGAAACAGTGGGTATTAGGAGGAAACCTCAAAATAAACCATAAAAGTTGCTAAAAGGCTCAACATTATCAATGTCATAACTGACTCCTCTTGATGTTGCGGAGAAGCAATTCTACTCAGAGCTCTCCGCGGGTGACCAAGCTTCTAACCCTATCTCTAAAGGAGCTTAAAAGTCTACACAAAATGGCTCTACACACACTTGACCGTGTACATCTACGCAGACAACTGCAAACACCACACACAAACCATCGGACAAATACACACTAACACACTAATAGACACACACAAGCACAAACATATTGTAGCAACCTGGGGGTTAGCCCCGCCTTCAGCCCCTAAGACTAATGGCAAGTGGGGAATCTTGATGTGAAAACCATGAGTGAGAGGGCTGGGGACACAAGTGACCTCCATGCTGTTTGGCTGTTTGTGGTGTGCTTGTATAAATAGGCGTTGATGCTGAAAAGGGGAATTTTCTCTGCCTACTTCTTCCTCTCTGAGACTGTCCTGGGTCATGCGGTGTACGGGGCATGGACAGCTCTCCAATGAAGCCACTTAATTAGCTGCTTGGCTATAGAGAGGTACCAGCTGGGTCATTACAATATTTTCCATTGTCAGTGATATCTTCACCTATATGGTTGCATGTTGCAGTACAGCCAGAGCCTCTTGCGAAGAAGGAGCTAGAAAACCTCTAACTGCTGGCTGATCCAATACCACCCACCCCAAGACAGGACCAGTGAGACCAACAAAGAAGCCCCCTGCTGCCAAAGAGCTAGAGGGCACCTACCGTCCGAGAGTACAAAGCATCCCTTGCCACCTTCGGAGGTGGTAAGAGATGGATGGAGGCCCCTGACAGGAAGTGGGGAGCTAGGACTAAGCAAGCACCAGTTGCCAAGGGGATAGTGGGTATACAGTGACACAACGCATAAAGATGGGCACAAGCACCCCTCAAAATCAGATGTAATAACATTTCCAATCTGTAAATCCTATTAGCCATCCTAAACAATCTTAGTCCAAGAAGCTAGCAAACTAGGGACTCAATCTCACACTAGCTGCAGGCCCCTTCCACAAGATATAGGGTAGTAATAGGGAAAGAGAGTCATGTGGCCAGTCTCCTTCTGCATTGTATGAGTGTGACAGAATTTTAGTACACATACTAAAGAGTGTAATCCAGATTTGTCAGGTGATGGTTTGCACAGACACCTCCTGTTGTAGAAAGTGGGACCAATCACCATCCCTCTAAAGCAGGGGTGCTCACACTTTTATGGCGTGTGAGGTACTTTTGAATGGACAATGTCTTGAAGATCTACCTATAAAATATGCATATATTTAAATATATATATATATAAATATATATTTAAATATATATATAATATTGTTTCGCATAATTTTTCGAATGGAGGATTTTGTCTCTAAACTTGGGAATTTGTGGAGGAACATCACTGGAAATGATCTCCATTGACACAGAGAGATTTTTAAAACAGAAAAGAAGAAAAGGAACACTTCTACAAACAGGTTATCCATGTGTTCCATCTTCAGAAGGAGCTGGACTTTATTTATATGTAAAAACAAGTTAATAGCAATTTTGGGGATTTTTATTCAATGCTACAGTTTGTAGACGGACGAAAAATGTTTAAATGAAATTTTAAACAACACTCTTTAATGGTTGCCAATCAAATGGTGAATAAGCGATTGTGTAGGGTTTATTTGTTTGTAAGTCTGACTAATGACGTCAGTGCCTCAGCAACAATTTAACAGTTTTATATGGCAAAAAACTGCCTGTCCTGGCAAATCATTTAACAACACCCGATTGACTGAAAACTATTCCTTAGTAAAAATTAACTTTGGCTTAAACAATAAGCAGCCTGTTGCTTTTAACTTTACAATCATGCAGCTTTCACCGACCTTTTAATCAGCCCAAATCTGTACTTCAGCCCTCCACAACAGAAGCAAGCGAGCAGTTTGTTTTCAAGTCTTCCCTCTTTCATTAAATCTATTATTCATGATAACTGAAGGGTTATATTTTAATAAAAGTGGGCGTGGTCTTCCTTTGTTTTGGATCAGCCTTTCTGGGTGTGTTGCAGTATGCAGCAGCATCACCTGCGTAACATTAGTGCAGGACACTTTAGCAGTCTTGCCGTGACACAGCTCCCTATGCCTGAAGCCTCTGCCAATAGAAACATAACTGAAGGTGTGGTTAAAGGGCTTTTATGGTGGACCTACTTATCTTTACAAAAATATTGTAGATGTGGTTTAGAATGTAGAAAATATATCTGCTTCAGAGAAACTTACTCTGAAAGGGCAATAGAAGAGACCTAGGAGAGCTGCTTTTAATTCTGCTTTGGATAACTACAAAAACAGACAGAGGTTGCAGACTAAGTTGGTTGAAGCAATCATAAACATTTCTACTAAATTTGTTCATATTACATTTTAGGTAAGATTTTAAAAATGTTCTCTTGCTAAAAAGACATTAATTTTCAAAGACACAACTGTTAAACAGGCATGTAAAGTGCCAAGGTGGGGTCAGCTCCAGGGACAGCAGTCTCAGTTTGATCTGAATTTAATAGCAGAGAACTTCCAAATAATGGGTCCAAATATGTAATGAAAAAAAGCTGCTTGTCAGAGCACAATACTCTGAGGGCACCATGTCAGACTTTTGTATTTAAAAGTGACTGATTGTTGACACAAATAGATCAACACCCGTTCTGCTTTTGGTGTTTTTAACTTCTTCTTGTGGCATTTTTCTAATTACTGAGGACGTATATAAAGGAAATTGAGCTTAAAATTGCATTTCATAGTATTGCTTTATTCAAATCATTGCGAATCAGGAGCAGGCAAAAAAAAAACAGTTTCAAAATGCTTGTTTATGTTACGTAGAAAATACAGTGGGCAGGCCACAAGCTTCCTGCTCCGCTCCATTCTGATTAATCCGCGACTAGATCTATGTGGGTATTTGTTTCCTCATCTGAGCTGGCATTTGGCTCAAAACTGCACTGCTGGATAGCTTCAATATGGCTCACTATTTTTGTTGCACAGGTAATGTCAGGTTGAGGGTGTGAGGGTCTGTAAGCTAGCGAGAGAGCTTATAAACAGAGAAATCTCAGCAAGATGGCGGGAAGGGGAGGTGGGGTTGCTTCAGACCAATGGTTCTGTCCACAACTGTGGACTTTAATCATAACACATTTGACCTTTTGTCAAATGTAATGTTATGCAAGACTTAGGTGTGAATGCGAGTGTACCAATTGAGCGTACAGTGTACAAATGAACATAACAGGAGGGTTAACAATGTATTTATTTCAATTTATTTCTAATATAAGTCGCTGCGGAGTATAAGTCGCACCCCTTGCCAAACTATGAAAAAAAGGGCGACTTATAGTCCAGAAAATACGGTATATGGGTTTTGGCCCTGTAATAGAGTGGCGTCCTATTTAGGGTGTATCCTGCCTTTTGCCAATGGATGGGCGGGACAGGCAGCCCCCTGACCCCAAAAGGGACAAAACGGGTTTAGAAGATGAATGGATTTTCTGCACGACGACTGATCTCTAACAGGATAAGATCGAGAAACTGGCTGGGGCCAATGAGGTGGTTACTCGTAACTTGGACTAGTGCTTATTTTGAGTCATGTATTTCATCCAGGTTTATTAGATCCTGAATAGTTTCTTCTCAACATATTTTAAATTTGTTTTCCTATGTGTGATAGCTCAGCTAAAGTATGGCGTGGAACAAACGAGACAAACTTGATCTGCCAAAAAAGACGGCTTGGGAAGTTTTTTGGCAAGTGCAGTTCACCAACATGTGCCAAAAACAGCTAATATCTCCTGGGTAAACGCTGCACAGGTGAAGGGACTTCTCAAAAAAATTAAGTCAAACCAGTTGTCTTCGGTGCTTCTTTCTAGGCCTTCTTTTTTCAGGTATTAAAAAAAGAAAGATGTCCTCTTTCATGCACCTCCTTGTAAAACTAAAGGGAAATGGTTACAAGGCATAAATCATTTATCCATAATCTCAATGAGACACCAGCAGGTCTTATTTACTAAACGGAAAACACCCGCTCCACCTGTTCTGTTAACCACATACCAGCTCATTATGTCATTCAACTGATACCAGTTTCTCCGGACCATCACTGTTTTTTTAATTGTCTTATATCAAGAAACCTAAACCTTTTTTAGCGATGAAGAAAAATCTGTAAACATGAACTTTAAAGATCAACTAATCTCTTTAGATTCTGGTAGATTACAAAGTAGTTTAGAACCACTGCCGCTCTGCAGATACTATGTCCTCAAAAAGGACACATGTTTGTTAGTTTTGGCTGAAAACGTCATAATTAAAATTAAAAGACCACTAGGAACGATTTTAAAATACATCAAAAGATGATCGAATTCGGTCATTAGCAAGCTACCACTGGATGAGGTTGCAACACGAACCCAGACTAATACTAAATGACACCATGCTAGATAAATTATTAATAAAATGTTCATGCAGTCAAGGTTAAAATTGAAAATGAAAGCAGCACCAGCTTGATTTAACTATAAATACATGGTACGGAATCTTGTTACCCAACACCCCTTGCAGGTACTGACAGAGGGAGAAGGTGTGGCATTGAGAGATAGGGAGAGGAAAGTACCGGGAGATTGTGAAGGGAAAAAAAACCAAAAAGGTAAACGAACATTTAGTGCCAACGAGGAATATAGCCACATCTACTTTATTCTCCATTGTTATTTCAAGTTAATTTGAAAATTTGAGCTTTAAGTCAATGCCAGCTGCTTGACATATCATAAACTTCATGTGGCAGAGAAAGCAATGAGGTTAAATTTAAAAAAAAGGAAGGTGAACATGAACTTACCCTGGTGTGACTTTATATTCTCAAAGACTGCTCTGTCTGTGGACCATAATGATGCATTGTCTTCATTCCTGCAACAATCAAGACTCTCTTTCATGCCAGGATGCAAGTACGAGTTTTCCTGCATGGTGTTTTCAAAGTCCTTCAATAAATAAAGTAGATCACCACAGAAGCTTTCCGAGAGGGCATATTTGGTTCTTCGTTGTGCATCCATTGCATCTGTTGGCCTGTCAGCCTGACTCAAGTTCCAAGGATTCTCAGTAATGTCCTTTGTTTCAGTGGCTTGACAGGCTTCAACAGGGGAGGCAGTTCCATCTTCTTCCTCCAACTCCCTGGTATCGATGTTCAACCCTGCTGCACGGCCAGCTGCAGATGAGTATAACTCTCCAAGTTGTAGTGTGTTGCTCAAGCACAGATCTCTAATTCCCAATGAGGTACAATTAAATATGCCATCGAGAGGTTTGCAGGCAGCTTCCAACTCTGTTTCTTCCTCCATGTCCAAGAACGGGTGTTGTCTTTCACGGTCTGACACTATACTGTCACTTATTGCACAGCCGGTTGTCTCACAGGGAATCAAAGACAATAACATATTTTGTCCTTTGTGCCAGTTCTGCCACAGAGGCACAGCTATCCTCCTTGCAGCTTCTTCTACCTGCTCCAACCACTCCTCACCATTCTCCGAATTCCCTTTCTTGTCTCTTTCACTATCATTTCCAGGCTTCAGCACCAATTTGTCACCACTCAGCAGTCCTTGTATTTCATCACTGAATCTGAGACTGTGTTGGCAGTTCGCCAGAGTTGGATAGAAGACATGATTGAGGCTGTTTAGATGTTTTTCTTTCTCCTCCATTAGTTCCTGCATCAGTTTGGGATTGCTGCTGTGAAAATCCTGACTCATGTGCAGGGGGCTCATAGACTTTTTGATGTTCTCCAAATCTCCAGATGAACCAGACATTAACCCGTTGATCTCTTTTCGGCTGAGGTGCAGGGTGGTTGATCCTTGAGATAAAAGGCTGTTCGGCTCTCGATCTCCTGGTTTATCTGGAATTCCTTTATTAAATCGGCACAGCTTCAGGTTTTGTCTGTACCCCTCTGAGATGATCTGCTCCGCCACCAAACCATCCAGTAGAGCTTGGATGTCAGCAGGTGGAGCCCAGGTCAGAAACAACCTGACTTTACCCAGAACCTCTGCAAACAGAGCCATGATTAGAAAGATATCAATCTTTTTTTTTTTAAATGCATCCCTCTATTATTATGATAGCTGTTCTATGTTTTTTTAGAGGGACGCTGTGTTTTATGAGGGAGGCGTTCTCATCAACAGAGGAGGCGTTTGTGTCACCAGAGGGAAGTTCTGGTCAGACATTCTGTTGGAATGATTAGAAGCTAGACTAGAGGATGTGGTACGATCTCATTCTGTTTTTTTAATGGGAAGTGAAGTTGCTTAATTCCTCAATAAGAGAATATGACAGGCTGGTGGGGTGGGGGGATCATTTCTGTTTCAAACTTTCACTTTCCTACTAAAAAGTCCCCTTAGTTGTTTACAGTTGCCTGAAAAACACCTTTTTGTAAATTAATTTAACCTAAAAAATTTTGAAATTAACCACAACCTTTTTTGCATATATTGTTAAACCATTCATGGAAAACAGAAACCAATTCACAGAACAGTTTTTATTTGGCCAATGAGAATGCCGTATAATCAAAGTGCAAAACAAATTAAAACAATTTAACACTTGCCAGAATTCTTCTGAATAACAGATTGTCAGGTGTTGATCTTAAAAGTTACTGGTGCATGATGGGACTTGAAAGTTACAAGACACATTACAAAGTAGTTCCAGGTGAAAGATTTTTTTGCCTTTTATCCTCTACTGATCAGTGAACACCACTGATTATCACTTTTTAAAAATTATTTCTCTTACTAATTTTCTAAAAACCTTTGTTTTTAGTTTCAATGTTTAGATTTTCTTTTCTTTTAAATTTTATTCGTCACATACATATACATACATAGTATAATATGCAGTGAAATGTATTGCACTACTCTCTAACAGTAAGAGAAATGATAAAGATGAAGTTAGGAAACTAAAGTAGAAGAAGGCATTTCAATAAGACAATATAGCCGAAGTCACAAAAGCTTAAACTGTCACAAAAGTTTAAAGTGTCCATGTGCTGCAAAAATGTTCATATTATAAAGTGACGCTTTGTAGAGATTGCATGAAATTGTGTCATTTTCCTGTTTAGAAACAGCTAAGGTATAACAGTGTGATCTTTGTGTAGTGGGGTGGGTGAGAGGCCAGGAAGACCAGGTATTAGGTGTTCTAGTTGAGTGCCTGAAAGGCCTGCAGAAAGAAGCTACCTCCTCATCCTCTCTGTGTTAGCCTTCGGGGAACGGGAAAATTTCTCTGACCTCAACAGAGATTAGAGTCTGTCGTTGGGATGACTAAGGTCCTTTACCATCTTGTTAGCTCTGGTGCAGCACCGCTTGTTGTAGGTGGTCTCCAAGTCAGGGAGATCGGTATGGATGGTGCGCTTAGCTGATCGCAAAACCCTCTGGAGAGTTTTCCTGTCCTTTTTTGTGCTGTTTCCAAACTAGGCTGTTATACTTCCCATCATGGTGCTTTTAATGGTGCAGGTATGGAAGGTCTTTAGCCCCTTTTAGGGCAATTTCAAATCCTTCAGAGGAGGCAGTTTGGTGAAGACGCTGCCGGGCCTTCTTTATTATCTGCTCAAACTACAGAGACATGTTCTCTTTTATATATTTCATTAATAAAACAATGTTTAGCTGCAGTTAACATCTTCATGCCTGAATTCTTATATGAAAAATATTCCTCAGTGTTTCTTCCGTTCAAGTTGATGCTAAATTAGCGACATACGGCGTGAAAGGGTTAAAGTGGATTGTTAGCAGGATGCAGATGTAGTTTCACATGTGCTTTCCACTGAACTTTGGAGGAACCATGTCTATATACAGCAAAGTCCACACAAGGACAAACTCCTTCCCACAAGCACATAATGAGGAAAAAAAACTGCAGACCTCAAAGATATTTAACTTTAAAATTTTTTCCAATATAAGCGTGCCTTAAAAAACACAGATTACTACCAAAATGTATT
Organism: Oryzias latipes; assembly: GCF_053564925.1. Classification (NCBI taxonomy): domain Eukaryota; kingdom Metazoa; phylum Chordata; class Actinopteri; order Beloniformes; family Adrianichthyidae; genus Oryzias; species Oryzias latipes. The sequence continues at coordinate 10,551,319 of NC_136244.1, forward strand.
TATTTGATTTATTTTTTAGCTTTAAGCTTTCAAAAATTACTAAAATGTTACTTAAAAAGATAACTCTTCTCTCTTCACTGTACTACAACAAAGTTTTAAACTCCTCTAGCCAGTAAACAAAGTGTCCAAATGAGAAGTTCTTAAAACGTTTCCGGAAAATATCCCTTAAATTTATGACTTACAACTAATAAAACTTTAAAATTTTCAGAGAGGCTGTTTCAACAAAAATGAAAAAGTTAAAAAGCCATTCCTTTCCTGAACAAAAAAGCATAAATCTAGAATAAACTTGTTGCCTTAAAGTAGCAATTCACTTTATTGAATGAGTTAACAGTCTTTGTTGTACAATTTTTACGAGGAAACTAGACTTTATGAATTGATTGTGTGTTATATTTTTGTAATTATCCAAAACCTTCACAGAATATAGACCCTGATAATGATATTGATCGAGCCAGTTTGCTCTTTTTCCTTAAAGGTAATCTGAATTAGTTCCAAAAATAAGACTTCAAAACTAGATTTGTTGGCTGACTCAGATGGTTTTAAGCCGCAAATAAGGATCAGAGCATATGTTTTCTGTTCTGACAAATTGGTTAAAAGTCAAGTCTAAAATGACATTTAAGCAAATATAGATATGACTACATCATTGTAACGTTATTTCAATTTAAGGCCTTATTTGTTCCCAACCTCCACTTGTTGGGGCAGGAGGACAAGGGGGGGATTGGGTCCCACTTAAAGAGTCTTTGGTAAGATCTGACTGTGGATTTGAACCCACTACCCACCAGTTTCAGGATGGACACCCCTCCACTTGGCTTCTCAAACATTATCTCTGTGGAGGTTTTTCATTCTTTTAAGGGAGTGAAGCTCAAGTTTTAAAAACATTTCAAAATAAAACACTTCTAGGTTTTTTTTAAATCATTATTTTTTATGGGGTTAAGAAAAAGTTGTTAAAAACTTCTACAACTCTGAAAACACATCTGTAAAAATATTCCACAAAAGTTAGTACTTATGTAAGCTGAGAGTGTTATAAAAATGGCCACAAAACATTGTGTAAAACGCTCATATAAAATGCCACAATAAACAGTAAAAGAGGTGGAAGTGTATTACTTTTCTTTCCTCTTTTTTTGATTTCGTGAACTGTTCTGTGCAGTGACATGAAAAATTCCAAGCATAGTTATGGATTGTTGTGGCATAAAAGGATCGGTAAAACAAAATGATCTGTTTTATATTAAAACTTACTTTAGTTATAAAAAAAGAGAGTAGCTCTTTTTTTTTCTAAGGCCCCAGGTCATTTAAATTAATAGAAAACTTTGAGACCATCATTATTTGCCTCAACTATCTACGACAAACATAAAATTCCCCATTAGCAACAACTTTTAAATGTTATCACACTGAACTGGTGTTCAATTGGCAAACATTTCAGAGCAGAGCAGAAAGACGCAGACCGGTTGCTGGGAGAGTCAGATCTGTATAATGGTGTAGTAAATGAGAGAGGCGATTCAACTTTGCGACACATAAGTCGAACAAACATTTAGATCTTATTTAATCACACCGCCATAATAAAACAAGCCCAAAGGACATGGAGAACTTCACCGACAACTATCACAATACCTGTGTTATGGGGAATTCAAGCACCACCATTCTTTCCTCCAAACATGGTCGTCCTGGAAACATCTTGGATGACGCCAGATGCAGTGTGAAGTATTGTTTGTGCCACATTGCCTTCCTTATCGAGCCCAATATCTGGACCTGATCTTCTGCCACCCAACCCCGACCCTTGCCTGGATTTTGACCAACCTGTCTCTCCTCTGATGAACTTATGCCTGTTTTCAACTCCTGCCTGACCCTGATTTAGCTTTGTGGACTTTTTGCTAAGCTGATAACCCTTCAGCATTTGGATCCAGCTGTCTGCCTGTTATTGTGACAGAATCCTTCACCAAACATGGATCCAGCAGCAAGACTGACACAGGACATTGCAGTCGTCTCATCGGATCACCAATGTGAGTCACTCCCTCTCTTCGCCATCGAGTCCCCTCGATGTCCCGTCATCTTCGGTCTGCCTTGGCTGGAGAGGCACAATCCAACTATAAATCTTCTCAACAAGTCCTTTGGTCTCTGTAACGCTCACTCTGGGCTTCATTAACGACGTCTTCCGGGACACTCTGCAATGCTTTATTTTTCCTCTATATAGACGACATCCTGATTTACACTGACACGTTGGAGGACCATGTTGAGCATGTCTGGCAGGTGTTGCAGCGGCTGATCAGACATAACCTTTACGTCAAAGGGGAGAAATGTGAGTTTCACAAGACCTCAGTTTATTTTCATGGTTATGCGATCAGTGCAGAGCAAGGTGAAGGCGCAGCTGCAGTATCCTCTATCGACTACAGTGAAGGATGAAGGTTCCTCGGATTCACTAATTTCTACCTGCGTTTCATTTGCGGCTTCAGCATAGTGGCAGCTCCCAATGAGTTATATATCTAGAGGAGACATCACGTGGTTCCTCATGGGCGGAGAGCACCGCCATCTTGGTGAGGTCAAGTCACTGCTGCAGTGCATGCATGTGAACACATTTTTTGCATAATACCAGTTCATTGTTTGGGTTTCAACTGCCAAAATCAGGGAAATGAGTCCATGAAGGAGGAAGGTATATCATTTCACAGGTAAGTATTTTAATGTTTTTCTTTTAATGCTGCAGGGGCTTCATTAATCATACACATGTTGACATGCATGATGCTGCAGGGCTATTATCAACATGCTGCATGATGTACATATAATTTGCTGTCGACATAAATGTACATTTTATTTTGCTAAACCTGTGTACAGCAAAATAAATTATAGTAATATAGATTTATACATTTCTGACTCAGTGACTGAACTTTTCTTGCAGGTTTCCAATGGATTCAGACTTAATAAAAGTGGGCCTTAGCAATAAAAAGAGCTAACCCAGATGGATCACTGTGGTTACCAACTAGCAATACAGTCTGACTGTTCAAAACATTTGTGGAAACACATTTTGATGAGAGGCAAGACTGTTGGCTTGAAACCCGACACCATAACATCTGTGTTACACAAATTGATCACTCACATGAATCAGTATAAATCTATTCTTTTTCTTTGTTGTTGTTGTTTTTTAGGGTAAATCTATTGTTCACTTTTGGACTTCTTTTGAATTTTTTTATTATTATTATTATTAATAGACTCAATTTTTATTGACTTATTATTTATTTATTGTTATTGTTTATTGTTTGTATTGACTTACCTTTGATTTATTATTATTATTATTATTATTATTGAGTTATTGTTGGGTTTTTCTAAATAATTTAAATTACATGTCAAAGAGGTCTAAAACTTCTAAATGTTTAGAAATTATTTTTAAAAATTCTTTGTAATAATTTTTTTATTTGTAAGAAGTCCTGCAACAATGCATTTTCATTTTCAACAACAAATGATGTATCTATATGTATATATATTTCATATAAATACAATATTTTTACATATATGTATAAATATATATAAATGTAAAAATATATATAGTACACAAAAGCTACTTAGACACCACTAAAAGCAATAGAAATCATTGTCATGTGGGCGTTGTCGACCTCACCAAGATGGCGTCACTCTCCGCCACCGTTGGCCAGGCTTCTAAAGCGGGCGTGTGTCCTCTAGTGATTTAACTCATTGGGCAGCTCCTCTCACCTCCCTGCTAAAGGGCACTCCCAAACGCCTGTTCTGGACTCCGGCAGTCACACAGGCATTCCAAACACTGACATAGCGCTTCACCCAGGCGCCCATCCTCCACCATCCGGACTCAGCCATCCAATTTATAGTGGAGGTGGACGCCTCAACTACAGGGGTCGGAGCCGTGCTGTCACAGCGTCAAGGTCAACCAACCAAGCTGGTCCCATATGCCTACTTCTCCTGGAAACGTAACACTGTGGAACGAAATCATGACGTGGGTGAAGGAGGCATTCTCAGAATGGAGGAATTGGCTTAAAGGGTCAACTAAACCTTTCCTGGTTCTCACCGACCACAAAAACCTGCATAACATAAAGTCTGCCAAGCAGTTGAACCCTCGGCAGGCACGTTGGTCTCTGTTTTTCTCACGCTTTCACTTCCAGATCACGCATTGCCCTGGGTCCAAGAATGGAAAGACCGGATGCACTGTCATGTTTAAACGCCACCTGTCACATCAGAACCCATCCTGCCCTTTTCACTGATCCGAAATCCTTTTTATTGGGACATCATGATGGAGTTGAAAGAATTCAATGCCACTGAGGCTCCACCGCCGTCCTGCCCGGCTGATAGGATGTACGTCTCTCTGTCTCATCGGCAATGGGTTCTCCACCTTGTGCATGACTTGCCTGCAGCTGGACACCCAGGTATGGCCAACACACAAGCACTAACCTCAAACTATTTCTGGTGTTTCACGCTGCAGGCTGATGTAGCCCAATACTGTACCTAACCCAATGTGCCTCCTGTCAAATGGCTAAGTCGCCTCGACAGCTTCCAGACGGCTTCCTGCATCAACTGCCCCTACCACGATGTCTCTCCACATCGCGGTGGACTTCATTATAAATCGACCCCGGTCAAGAAGTGACACCACCATCCTCTCAGTTATTGATCGTTTCTCTAAATCTTGGCAGCTGATCCCGTTGCCTAAGCTGCCCAAAGCACTTGAAACCTCAGAAAAGCTCATAGACCACATGTACCGGCACTATGGGCTCCTGGAGGACAACGTGTCAGACCGTGTCCCCCTGCTCACCTCACATGTGTGGTGTGAGATGTGCAAGGGTCTGGGCATTAATGTGAGTCCCACCTCGGGATATCATCCTCAGTCCAACGGCCAATTTCAGAAACTGCCCCAAGTGTACTGAAGTGCAAAACCAACTCCCCAAACTACCACTGATGCCAACAGAAACACCTGAACTTCCCTTTGAAGTAGTTGGCTCCGATCTGTCTGAGTTTGAGGATAAGCATTACATCGTACTTGTAGATTATTATTCTAAAAGCATTGAAGCAGACAAGCTAAAAGATCAGCGCAGCAGCACTACCATTGAGGCACTAAAAGCTCAGTTCGGCAGGCATGGCATCCCTGCCATCCTAAGAACAGATAATGGTCCACGGTATACATCAGCAGAGTTCAAGGAGTTTGGCCAAAGCTATGGAATCCAGCACAAAACATCATCGCCACACACTCCACACTCCAATGGTGAGGCGGAAAGGGCAGTACAAACTGCTAAAAGACTGTGAAGCAAACCAACAGATAAATATCTCGCATTATTGGACTACCGGGCAACACTACTCAAGTCTGTAAGACTGTCACCTGCTCAGCTGCTAATGGGCAGGAGACCTCACAACAACTTACCTACAGCCAGAGCAGTGCTCAAACCCATGTCCTATGATTCCAATAAAGTGAAATGTTTACTAAACAAGACAAAACACATCCAGAAGCCTTACCACAACAGAAGAGCGGTCAGCACTAAGCCAGAGTTACAACCCGGAGATTAGGTTAGGATGGCACCACATCCTGGAAACCAAAAATGGTCCCCAGCAGTGGTCGTCCAGCCACACAGTGCTCCACGCTTCTACATTGTGGACAGTGAGGGCAAGCTGTTTCGTTGCACCAGACAACATCTCCGCACAAGCACAGCTGCTGCCAATCTATTGCGCCATTCCATGCCCACTGAGAAACCCTGTTGTGAACCTTGAGGGACGCCAGAAGCTAAGGAGGAGCAGTATGCAGTTGCACCCTCAGAGCTACCATCTCAACCCTCAGTGGTTCCCCAGTGTTCTACACCACAAAGGAGCGAACCATATCGCACCAGACGTGGCAGAGCAGAGCAGGGGGGTGTATTTCAGAAAGCATGTTTAAACTACCCTGACTTTAAACCTGAACTCTGGCTGAAATCCACCTGAACTTGCTTACTCTGGGTATGTCAGTTCCAAAAGACCGGATATGAGTTAGTGTAATTACGCTCGACTTGGTAAGCCTGGGTTAATGCACGTGCACAGCAAGTACATAAAGACATTCTAAATGGATTGCCGATTTCCGGGGTCACCATGGAAACGCGTGGAGAAAAAAAGAGAGCGCTATACGGAGATTTTAATGACGGCGTATGAAGATTATACGTCCATCAAGGAAGTAATACTGCTGCATCAGCAAAAGAAAGATTTTCTGCTTGGAGAAAAAGAACGGACAAAGTAAACGCAAGAGTTTCTGATCTTATTTTCATTGGGACGCATATATATATAACTTATCCAACTTAAATTAATTCAATTGGTAACAAGTAATTGAGTAAATTCGTTCAACCTAATTTCTTACGTCTATCCAACTCAATATTTTTTTTACAAGTCAAATTTACATATTTTTATAACTAAATGTAAAATTACTTCAATTCAATTGAAGGTTTTTCCATCTTAATTTATTGTAATTCTTGAACTCTCATATGTCTAAATTTGAACCTGCAGATATACTCATTTTTATAAGAATAAAATGAATGAAATAAAACAGACTTGAACCATGTAACCATATACCACATCTCTGAATTTATCATTACACCATTTCACATTAGGGGTGCTATATAAACTCATCATCCTCTCCCTCCCTCTTACTCATGGTGCAGAAAGAATTAAATATAACAATACAAATAACTGGGCAAAACACAGTAAAAACAGCTTAATAACTAAACACATTTGGTCAAAAATCCACACTTAAACCTAAATCCGTCCACACAGGCAAAGGGATGGTATCCCACAATTCCTTGCGGTGCCGATCTAACAGCAGCACCAAAGTTACACCTACTTAATTAAATTAATTTAAATGAAAGTAAAAAAAATGTCTGATAACTACGTGTTATTTTTAAGCTGACTTAACTAAAATGAATTTATTCATCTTAAGCAAAGCAAATACTTAAGTAAGATCAAAGTAAAAAGGTTTATCTTTCCAACATCCGAACGAGGTCTTTTCACCCTCTCATGATGGAAAAAGTATTATCTGAGTTTCTTCATCCACTAAACCATCTTCAAATGGACAGGCCATGCTCCTTCACCTCTCTTAAAACAAACTAACCTTCAACTAAACCTGCTCCAGACCAGGTTATGTTCAGGACACGAGTTGCCAGGGGAACTATGCATACCCTGAAACATACCTCTGTTTTTGGAACCGAAAGCGGTGGTTGTACACTTCTTTAGCCTCAAACTTACCGTGGGAGCTAGCATAACCTGCTTTCTGGAATACCCCCCAGGATAGCCATTAATTTTGTTATTGTTGATAATCTTCGTTTATTTATTTTTATTACTGAGAAAAGGGGATGTAATGTTTGGTGAATTTAGCTATTTCCTTCTGTAAATTTCCCTGCTGCTATCCGTAGTACTGATTTACTACTGTTGCAAAGCAGACTAATAAAGTACGTCATGTTAACTACTCTTCGTCTCATCAATGGCTCTGCTAAACCATATCTGAAGTATATATAAATATGTTATACGGCCAACCACGTGACTGCGCAGGTGCTCCCGGAAATTGGAGGCCTGTTAGGACTTGTGACCACCTACCCCTCCCTGGCCACCTGCAATTGTGACTCAGGTACACAAGTGAGAAGTCACTTGTTTTTTGTTTGCTTGATTTTCACAATGCACACCTGCATGTGAATGGGGTGCTTTTGTTCTGTTTAGAGGCCCCTCATGTTAAGTTGAAACCACGTCTCCACCTGGTTGAGTCCCCAATTTTCATTTAGTGAGCCTGAACCGCTCGTGTTGCCTCACTAGTATCTATGGCCCGAATGTTAACGACTCTTCCTTCTTTCACAGATTGTTCACCTCACTTTCGATTCACTCAGACTCCACAATAATTATAAGAGGTAACATCAATCTGATTCTGGATATCTATAATTTTCATAACTCTTTGTATTGAAAAAACTAAAAGAAATTAAATACGAAAAATATTACTGTAAGTCAATACGCATATCTGCTGTTTGATCATTTCAGCTTGGAAAAAATGTCAGCCAAAAGAATTCAGTCTCTCTTAGGGGGCGGGGTGCCTGGGCATTGCCGCTCCTTGTCAATTTATTTGGACATTATACAATTGTTTCTTTTTTGTTCCATTACCAAAAAATCTTTAATGTTTTCTTGAGTACTTGCCAAAAAAATCTTGAGCATACACCTGCCTTTGTTCAACAGTGGCTGGGATAGGCTCAAGCAACCCCATGAAACCTGAAAGGATTCAACACGTTTAGATAATGGATGGATCCCCCCCAGTGTACTTCCTTCTAAAAGTATTGACTCAACTTTTAGAAAGAAAATCACATTTTTACAATTTTTAACTTTATTTTAGCTTCTTACATTTCTTATGTTCATGCGCAATGATTGGAAAAAAAAAACAACCTAAAGACTGATATTCTTTTATTGCTCCAATAATACGAATATAATGACAGACTTGCAGTTGCCCAAATGCTTTTGTAGTGACATAAACACCAACATGAATAGTGACCTCAGATCAACTCTGCTGCCTGATCTCTTTTGGGACAAGTCCAGACAAGTTTATGCTGGCATGTAGATGCCACAGGTGTTCCTGTTTTTTCTGGATCAGGTTGTGCTTGGCTCTGTCTGTCTGTTGGAGCAGTAGGTCCGGATGCCTGTCGATAGTCAGAAAAATATAAATTCTTACTTTAGTTATCCTCCCTTATTGTACACAAATCCTGTTCATTTTCACTAGTTAAATCCCTTGATGAAAGCAAAAATTGACACACAGCTTGCTGTTCCTCAATAGCTACCCACTTCCCGTCTTTAAAGGGAATACTTCTTTTTCTTACCCTCCATAAAAGAATGTAATAATATTGTAGTCATCAAAATAAAAACGCACTTTACTGCTGTCCCCCCCACCCCACTGCAGCAGAGCCCACAAAAAAATAAATAGAAAATGGGCATTGCCTTACTCTGCACTATTGTGTGGTAGACTTCAGCAGCTGGCGAGTCAGGGACTTCCCGGAGAAAAGGCCGTCCCTCATCACAGCTCTGAGCTATCCTCGGGTCCAGAGGCAGCTTTCCCAGCAGAGGTAGATTGAGATCAGCGCACATCTTCTCAGCACCGCCGCTGGTTGGAGGGAAAATCTGCGACGTGTTCTAGAAAAACAATGATTATTCAGAGCTCGACTTCAAAGTGCTTTGTTTATTAAAACTAGGATCAATCAAACTATTAATTATAACCAAAAAAAACACACAAACTTCCTCACTTTTAGTTCCTGAAAAAATGATTCTATCGAAAGCTTTCCAACTCTAACAAGATTGTGAAATACTTTTCTCAACGTAAAGACATCTTTGGTTGATTGTCTCACATTTAAGATGATTTACCAATAGAAACAAGTTCTTTCCGCAGCTTATGTGGATGTAAAAGTGTAGAAGTGAAAATGATAAAGGAAAACCTTTCCTGCCCTTAAATGTCTTTTATTAAAAGACCCACTCAGATGAAAACTGGGTTTTTGGTGTTAAACATGTTCTTATGGCATTTTTCTCATGATGTAGGACAAATGTAAAATAAAATTAAGATTAAATTGCATTTCTGAGCATTTCGTTATTCAAATCATTGTGAATCAGGAGCAGTCGAAGAAATTCCATTTAACAGAAAGTTTTTGTGACATAGAAAATATGATGGCTGAGCCACAAGCTCCCTGGTCCGCCCCACTCTGATGCATTCCCTTGTAGACGACTAGATCCCAGTACGTCTTTTTTTTCCCTCGTTTGAGCGGGTATCAGGATCAGAACTGTACCAATGGCAAGCTCCAATATTGCTAGCCATTTTTGCTGGACTGCTCATGTTAGTATGGTGGTATAAGGGGCTGTAAACTAGCTGGAGAGCAAATAAACAAATAGATGATGGGAAGGGGGATTGGCTTGCTTTGGACTGACGGCTCCGCCCACAACTCTGAGGCAAATTGTCTATTGAACTACTGCTGCTTTGCAGATGACTTGTCCTAGAAAACTACACAGCTTTTTTTTGGCAAAAAACAGCAAAAACATAATGAAAAGACAACTGGGAACACTTTAAAAATAGATCAAAGGATGATCGGAGTAGGTCTTTACAGCCAGCCCCCCACTTTTTTTTTCTTTTTCTCTTTGCACGCTGTGTTTTTCAGTAACCTTGCATTTAGGACAGACAAAGCTACTCATGTTCTCCACTACTCCGATGATGGGCAGCTTGACCTTCTGACAAAACCTGATCTCCTTCCGAACATCTTGCAATGACACCTCCTGCAAAAAAAAAAAGACAGAAAAGAAAAAAAATAGATAAAATGCATAAACAACCAGACCATACAAAGAACTGCAGTCTCATTTTTTCCCTTTGAGTTTAGCATGAGCTTGGCACCACAACAACAGCAAAGAATGAGGAAGTACTGCTGCTAGTTTCATTTACAGGAAAAACAAACAAATGATAGCATGTTGATCAAAAGTAGTTGGTCATTGAGAACAAGTAAAACTGGACTGATAACAAGTTGCTTTATTTCCCCTGTAACCAGGAACCATAAAAGCCAAGGCCACAACGCTTAGAGAAGACTAAGGGCGGCCGTGGTGCAGAGGTAGGGCGGTCGACCCATGATCATAAAATTGCAGGTTCGATTCCCGCCTTGCACGCCCATGAGTCGAAGTGTCCTTGGGCAAGACACTGAACCCCACCTTGCCTCTGGTGGTAGGCGGGCGCCTGTGTTTGGCAGCGGAACCGCCACCAGTGTGTGAATGTGTGTGTGACTGGGTGAATGGGTCTGTGACTGTAAAGCGCTTTGTCCTTGTAGGAAGAAAGGCGCTATACAAGTATACGCCATTTACCATTTACAAGCCAAATAGCTTGAAATTCTGTTTGGGTCAATGTCCTCTTTGATGGGCCTAACTAGCAGCAAAATAAATAAATAAAATAAACAAAAACAAAAAACGATCTCTGTCCCTGCCTAACTACAAAAATGTATCAGTTTATTTCCGAGTTACTGTAAGTTTCTACCAGAAACACCTATCTTTATCAAACGCATTACCACAGAAAGTTTACTCGTTCTTCAGCATGCCAAACCAGCCCTGCTGTTTCACCCGCCAACTGTTTAGGATTGTTGGCGTTTTTGAAAGACATTATTTTTACTTTTGGACTGTTTGGAGGTTTAAACTGTGCAACATTTGTAAGGAGCATCCATTTGTAGGATGCAAATAAAAAAGGATTTGACTTTGGCAAAGACGATTCAGCACGAGGCAATAACAAAGTAAAAATGAAGTAGTTTTTAAAACCAAAAGTGATTGTGTTTGTTTTTAATGTTTACATTTGAGTGAGTAGGGATTAACTCGTGACCACGAAGAAGTTTTTCTTTTTTGCAGACATCCGTTTAAAAAAAAATCTCCCTTAAACAGGAAATGTGAGGTTACCTTTGATAAGGACAGAAGACTAAAACACCCTTCAATACGTTCAGTTTAAAAGAATGTATTTTATTAAAGGGTATTGGAGCCACCATTAAAATATATATATTTTTTTTACGAGAATAAAGTACTAAAATTATGAGAGAAGTCATAAAATTATGAGGAAAAAAAAGTCGTAAAATTACTAGAAAAAGTCGTACTTTTCTAAGAATAAAGTTGAAAAAGTGTAAAATTTTCAAGACTAAAGTTGTGAAATTATAACAAATATTCAAATTTTTACTAGTGTGCAACTATGTGTAACAAAGTCAACATTTTTCAAATTAAAGTTCTAGGATGAGAGTTTATGGGACTGAAGTCAGAAATTGATGAGGCAAAAGGCTGGATACCAAGAAAAATATAAACAAAAGGAAAAAAAGAACCAATCTGCTGTTTCCGTCTGAGATGTGAGTCTCCATTATTTATTTCATTATTAGTATAAAGACATAAAACATACTTTGCGGGCATCGTCAGAAGATGATTGTGGATGGAGGCTAACAACCACCAAAATCTTTGAAAACGCATGGCTTTTTCGCTGTAAAATTAAGACTTTTAAATATAATTTTACAGATTAATTCTGGAAAAATTATGACTTTTTCTTATAAAATTACAACTTTATTCTAGTAAAATTACGACTTTTCTCAATTTTACAACATTACAGTCCCTGTAATTGATCACAGGTGAGGCTGTAATCTAGGATTGGGTGCATCATATGACAAGGCGACAAAACCTTTGTCTTGCCAAAATGTGACCTTTCTGTGTTCATTAAATGATCAATCTTTCTTCAGTGAAGCAATTTTATTTTAGTATATTGAACATAATTTGGGAGGGTTTTAGCTTTCATATGAGACATTTCTAAAACCAATGGATTCATTAAAAGTGAGGTTATAGGCTTTTGTTTCTACAAAATGGATAGGCGACAAGAATTTTTTGTCAGGGACTGTATTCCTGTAATTTTATTTAGTTTTTTGTTTTTATGGTGGCCCTAAAACTCCATTGTATGCTTTAGTGGGCTTCTTGTTTCAATTTTTTTCTTTACAGATAATAAACCGGGTAACCAAAAAACAGTTTCTGGAGTTATGATAATGTGTTAATCAAATTTCATATATTTAAATAGTTGTTATCTAATGATATTCAAATGATTTATGAGGTTGAAAACCTGACCTTTTTTTGCATCCCAAACTGGTATAGTGAGATATATACAACAGGGTAAAACGACCAACAAAATTGTGTTCGTTAAATTTAATACTGATGTTAATCCACTGTATATGAAACTTTACGGGTGTTCTGGTAACAATGGAGAGCTGGTTGCTGCATATATTGCAAAACGTTTTTGGTTCGTGGAAACAACTGTTACAGAAAATCGATTTTTGAAGTTGGGCATTTGTTGTTTGTTTGTTGCAGTCAACCTCCTAAATAAATGTGAATCCCACAAAAAACTGTAACTCGTGCAATATCTGAAGCCAATGTGCAATATTAACAATTCCCATGTGCAATATAGTGCAATTTAGAAAAGTTATGTAGCTTTGTACATATGTAAATTTCGAGTTAAACACAATTTTATTGTTCTTTAGAAGATTATTTATTTTTATTGTTAAGGCAGCTGGAGAGCACCGGAAATTTCGTTGTCACAAGTTTCTTGTAACAATGACAATAAAAGCTTTCTGATTTCTGAGCTTTCTGATTCTTATTCTGTTTTATTTCTGTTCTTTCGTTTTTCTTCATTGGCTCTTCTCTGCGCAAAAAAAAGACTTTCCACAAAAATGTTTTTTTTCTTTTTTACTTAGCTAGCATAGTGGTTTCAATGTCGCAGTAATATACTATGTATTACCAGCTGGAGTGGACACCTTAAGGAGGTAATGGATGTACGTAAAACATGTGACCAAGGCAAACATCTCGACATGCATCAAAACTGAATCAAAAATTGATGTGATGGAAAGAAACCAGTGGTTTTTCAAAATAAAGTATCCTTCAGAATCAGATAAACATGACAGAAATAAGGTCAATTATGTATCTTTTTCTGTAAAAAAATGTCAGACTGGTGCTGGTCCATTGTTCAGGGGTTGGGGGCCCCTTATCTGCATGATCGCAATCTTATTTTCATAAAATGCTATCAGTCTTTTAGGCTGTGTGTAATCAGGCTCAGAATTTTTCAAACATGTTGCATGCAAACTGATTTTTGAATGTGTGAAGATATGGAATTACATATCTGACAAAAACTGAAAAACGTAAAGACAACTAAGCGGGCGTATTTAGGAACTGAGTGAGTGAACCTGAAAACCGCGGCAGGCGCAATTCTAACTGAGCAGTTATCTTGCGCGGTCAATTCCTTTTTGCGCGCTCATGTGGATTTGCGCTGAGTGTTAAGGGGGCGTTTTTGTCACTTTTGGGGCAGGAACCTTTCTGGTTGATCTGATTGGCTGAAATTTGCATGTCTTATCGGCAAGGCAGAGGGGCGGGACCTTCATTTTTCAGTGCAGGGGGGGTTAACAGGCGGCTCTTGAGCTGCATGTGGCTCTCTGCCTTTTATCATATTTTCTATATTCAGTACTTTCACAACCATACGGTGAAAGTCTTACATTTTCTCCTAAATGTACAGAGCGGCCCTAATGTGTTGTTGTGTGACTTCGGTAAAGAGGATCTAGGAGAGAACAGCATGAAAACGGTACGGAAAGAGGAGAGGACGTGAAAGAAGACACCCCCCTCCCAATAGTACAAAGGAGCAGATATGTGAATAATGCAGAACAACTTCCTTTTGGAAACCCTGGAAATGCAAAGAGACAAGATTATGAGGCACAGTTTAAACTGCAAGCTATCAGCTACGCGGAGGAACACGGGAATAGAGCAGCTGCAGTTCGGTTAAATTAGATCTTCACAGATTCGGACTTCCTGCGTCAATAACTCCTCTGATAACCTTTCAAATGTGTCAGCAAGTATCTCAATCATTTTGTATTAACACAGAGAGTGAACCGATCATTTTTTTTTCTTTTAATCAGAATTGTTCGTTTCAAGGTGTGAATGCAGACAGAGCAGCGAGCCGGCTGCCAAGGGACCGTCAACAAAGTGCAACCTCTGTGAAACATTCTGTAAAAATCAATAAACTTTTAAAAAGCAAATAAATGTCTATATTTATATGAACTGGAAATGAAGACTCGTCAGCATAGTCATGCTACATTATTATTTATAATACTAAATTTTGTTAGAAAGTCAACCTCTATTTTATAGTTTATAGTTTTTAAAAGTTAATAGAGATATGAATCATAACATGAATGCACAATAGCTCTGAAGATACTAAAGCTTCTGTCACCGAACCTCCTGTACTGACTAATCATGACCTCATTGTCCTACTGCTATAAAGATTATGTCATAATTCACGTTGTTTATTCTTAGGAATTTTTAATATTTAAATATTGATCAGATATGGTCAAAAATGCTCAGTAGCTTTGAAGATGCTGTAGTTACTGACACTAAACTTCCTGTACTGACTAATCATGACCTTATTTTCCTACTACAATAAAGATTATGCAAAAAAAAAATTCTGGCACTTTCAGAGCTTTTCAGGATTTTTGACCGAATCTGATCCATTTGTAAATATGAAAAATTCCTATAAATAAACAAAGTGAACTATTGACATTCTTTATTTTAGTATGACAATAATGTCATGTCAAGTTACTTATAACTTTAGTCATGATTCATATCTATTAAAATTTGAAAAAGTATATCAAACGAGATCAAATAAAGATGGGCCTTCCTACAAAATATGTATTGTAACAAATATATGCTTTATAATAATTTTATGATTTTTTTCTGTGAGATTATTGATTTTTAGACAGTGGTGTTTCACAGTTCACAGAGGTTGCACTTTGTTGACGCTCCCTTGACAGCCGGCTGCTGCATGTCTGCATTAACAGATTGAAGCGAACAATTCTGATTAAAAGGCAAAAAAAACGATCTTTTTTCTTCAGAAATGCATTTGTGGTTCACTCTCTGTGTTGATACAAAAGGATTGAGATATTTGCTGACACATTTGAACGTTTATCAGAAGAGTTATTGAAGCAGGAAGTCCGAATCTGTGAAGATCTTTCTACTTATCGAACAGCTACCAGAGAATTTAAAATAATGAATCCATGGTTCGGAAGTGAGGATGCTGGAAAACCAACTCCGACAAGACAAGAAGACGCAGCAGCAGCTGAGTTTCCGCGGAAAAGG
This sequence comes from Oryzias latipes, assembly GCF_053564925.1. Classification (NCBI taxonomy): domain Eukaryota; kingdom Metazoa; phylum Chordata; class Actinopteri; order Beloniformes; family Adrianichthyidae; genus Oryzias; species Oryzias latipes. Next base: position 10,566,946 of record NC_136244.1, read on the forward strand.
AAAGGTCTGTGTTGGAAGATCGACTCGAGGCTCAGCGCTGCTACTTCCACTTCCAGCAGATGACCGTGAAAAGCTGTCCATCCTCCCCCCTTACCGGGACGCAGCGCCGGCGAGTTACGCCACACTTTGGGACTGCAAGACTTAAACTTGGCCTGAGGTGTCTGCTTTCACTGTTCTTTGGAGCCGCACAGCAAAGAGACAGACTCTGATGATGAGGAAAGGGAAGCCGGCGTGTTTGATAGAGATGTAGTCCAGCTGTTTCAGATGCAGAAGATGAGGACTTTGATGGATTTTAAATTCTGATGGATGACTGAAAAAATAAATCACAACCAACTCAGTTTTGCGCTCGCTGCCTTTTTTTAAACACACACCAGCGTGCATGTTTCACCGGTATGTGTGTTAACGTTAAATACAGAAAAAACACTCAAAACTGAAACGGCCCCGTGTAATCCAGCACTGTTGTAAGGAGAGGAGAGGGTTATGAGAAATAATATGGTTTTAGCTTTGGTACCGAACTGCTTTATTTGTGTGCTTGTGTGTGTCTGGCAGGTCAGTGTATGGTGTGGCTCTTTGACTACCACAGTTAAAAATGTCAGCTCTTTGTGTCAAACTTGTTTGCGCCCCCCCCCCCCACCCTTGTTAGAGGCATTCATAGAAAAAAAACGCGGATGTAACGTGGATTAAAACATTAACGAACGACCCAAAACCAAGGTAAGAAAGTGCAGCGGTTTTTTTTGTGCTCTAAGTTTTTCTCTGTGAAATTCACTGCATTCGTTACCGTTTCAATGCTTTTAATCCAGGTTACAGCCACTGTTCCTTTTCTATTAAAGCCCCAAAATGAAAGTCCCGCCCCACTGCTTGACATGCAAATTTTAGCCAATTAGATCAACCAGAAAGGTTCATGCCCCCAAGTGACAAACACACCCCTGAATACCGCCCCCAAGTGACAAAAACGCCCCCTTAACACTGAGCATAAATCCAGGTGAGGGCGCAAAAGAGAATTGACCGAGCAGGATCACTGCTCAGTTAGGATTTCAGCCGTTCAGTTGTAAAATACGGGGTCGCCTGGTTAGAATTGTGCCAACACGGTTTTAATGTTCACTCACTCAGTTTCAAAATACGCCCGCTTAGTTGTCTTCATGCCCTTTCAGTTATTGGCATTTATGTAATTCCATAGAAGATGTCAGCGAACGAAGCATGCTCGCTTTCCAAGTCACCAGACAGGTACAAACGGTGCAGAGTGACTGATGCAGCCAGCGGTGAGAGGTGAAATTTCCCTTTGCAGATAGTGGTGATCCCCCCAACTGTCAATTTTTCATTTTAAAAGATGAGGCATGTGTCGCCTGCTGACTGCAGCTACGATAGACAAAAGGAAAGCTTTGTGGCAGGGACTGCCTTTCACCACCTGTGGTGTTGTAATGATGACTGCTCCATCAACATGGGTGGAGCTGAGATACTGGACAATTGACAGGTGTTCATCAGAGGTCCCAGGGGGAGTGTCCACAATGAGGTAATCTAGTTCCCCCCAGTCCACATCCCGTAAAAACTGTTTGATCATCCCTAAAAGAAGGAGGGGGAAAAAGTACACTGGGGCTCAGTGTTGGAAAGTCTGGAAGATGCAACACAAAAGTCGTACATGTGTTTGAACTCACCGTTCTTCTTTGGACCCCTCCAGATCACAGCGTCATCAGGGCTGCTGAGGAGGAAACCGATGGACATGATTGCCAAGTTGTCCTCCACATACTGCAAACACAACCAGACACTATAAATCCAGAAATACTGATTTCTTAAAAACACTTCAGCAAATGTAAAAATGTTAGACTCACCACAGGAGACCAGCCATTCCCACTTTGGTGAACCTGTATCAGTCATAAACATAGACGACACTTTAGTTGTTTAAAACGATAAAGAATTTTTCAAAGTAAAAAATTCAAAAGGGTGCTGGTAGAAATTAGAATACTGTTGGTCAAGGAGAGGAGGAAGGTGAGTTCAAAGAAAGAGAGAAGAGGAAAGTCATAAATGCTGGATTGAGACTAGGGACTCTGAAAAATAAATAAATAAATAAATAAATTTACTAGAATAAAGTAATAAAATATGAGAGAAGTCCTAGTTATGAGAAAAGGTCATAAAATTACTAGAAAAAATTCATACTTTTACGAGAATGAAGCTGTTATAAGAATAAAAGTGTAAAATTTACAAGACTAAAGTTGTGAAATTATGAGGAATAGTCAATTTTTACGAGACAAAACCCATTGAATTGTGTGTAACAAAGTCAATATTTTATAAATTAAAGTTCTAGAATGAGAATCTATGGGACCGAAGTCAGAAATTGATGAGGCAAAAGGCTGTATACCAAGAAAAATATAAACAGAAAAAAAAAAAACAATCTTGTTATTTTATCATAAGTATAAAAACATTAAATACAATTTGCAGGCATCTTCAGAAGATGATTGTGGATGGAGGCTAACAACCACTAAAATCTTTGAAAAAGCATGTCTTTTTCATTGTAAAATTACGAGATTTTAATATAATTTACAGATTAATTCTTGAAAAATTATGACTTTTTCTAATAAAGTTACAAATTTATTCTAGTAAAATTACGACTTTTCTCAATGATCTATGAGGTTGAAACCTGACCTTGACCTTAGAAAAAAGCTGAGTCAAGGCAAGAGGTCTAGAAGAAGACCTAAGACGAGGTTTATGGATGCAGTGAACAAAGACATGAAGGTAGTTGGTGTTTAGAGTAGGGCAGTGCTTCTCCAATAGTGGGGTGATGCGATGCCGGGGGTGTGCACAGTAGTAGCAGTTTTAGGCACAGGTAATATTGCTCGGGGCGCAAAAGGGGAGCTGCGGTGACAGCGGCTCAGTGCTTGGATAAAAAAATCTGCGCCACTGTTGGTTTCCTATTATCTGTTATATGACAGAGTTTGTAACAGCCTGAAACCTGTGAACTGCCATCTCTGCAGCTGCGCGCTCCTGTCTCACGCGGCTCACGTGTGTGAGAAAGAAAGGGGAGGGGTAGTGGGCTCAGGCTGCCTCTGTTGCGCGACACCAGGATCATAGCGTGCCTTTAGATGACTCAGCTCATGCGAATAATGTAACAACTATTGTAGACATTTTGATGACGTATCTTTATTTTCCATAAATGTATTCTTTGTCTCCCTGTGGTTTAGTTGGTGTTAGTATTTGACATAAAGACAGCAGGTAATGCAGGAAAACAGCAGCACTTTAAGAGATCATAAAAGAAAAAAACGATCATTTAGAAAAAAAAATCAGCACGTTTTTTTAACCTATTTCTTCAGACTAAAAACGTTAAATATATTGGTGCTGCTGTGTTAATGTTTCAGATCATTTATTGAAATTTAATATTATTTATTGACTGAAATATTTTTCTCAGCATCAAATGGTTCAGTTGGTCAAAATATTTCTAGTTTATATAAGGAATGACAAATTTTTTATTATTATTTCAGGCACTTAAAGCTTTTTTTCTGTTTTATACTATAACAGGGTTTTTGTGTGGGTAAATAAAGTTAATGTTTATTGAAAGTGGATTTATGATGCGTTTTTCTTTTGTTAATGTCAAAAGATACAATTTTAGGTATTACTACACAATTTTTATAGATACTTACCTAATATATTGTCACTGTAGCAAGTGTGTGTGGGGTGGGGGTAAGTGGGGGACGCGAATTTTTTTTTCTTTTTCCTAGGGAGGGCCTTGCAAAAAATAATTCAGAAGCACTGGAGTAGGGGATGCAGAAGACAGGGTTAGATGGGGGGAGATAATTCAATGTGCCAACCCCTGAAGGAAAAATCCAAAAAGGAAAAGAATAATATTGTAGATAAATGTTCCGTTTTGTGCTTAAATGTTAAGTATGGTACCTAAATGTTAAATATAGTACTTGAATGTTACATATTTTATCTAAATGTTATGTATGTTACCTAAATGATATGCATTGTAGATGAATGTAAAATTTGTACATGAATGCTACGTATTGTGGCTTAATGTTATTTATTGAACCTAAATGTTATGTATAGACGAGAGAGTAACATCTGCTTGGAAGAGTACAGCACGTTTCTGAGAGATCAAAAAAGAAAAGAAAAAGAACGATCAATGCTAGGTGTTACGAGGAGAGATCAAGTCAGGAACGAAGACTTAAGATCAAGAACAGGGGTGAAGGATGTCATCGAGAAAGTGATTGAAGCCAAAGGCAAGTGGGCAGGACATGTAGCCCGAATGAAGAACCACGAATGGGCTAAGAAAACAACAGAATGGACTCCGTGGGACAGGAAGAGAAGAAGGGGAAGACCGAAGAAAAGATGGAGAGATGATATCGAGCAGAAGGCAGGCAGCACGTGGACCCAGAGTGCCCAAAACCGTGATGAGTGGAGTAAGATGTGGAGGCCACCCGCCAGCAGTGGCGTGACAGGCTGCTGATGATGATGATGATGAAATGTTATGTATTGTAACTAAATGTTATGAATTGTACCTAAATATTATGATTGTACAAAAAAGTTACATATGGAAAGAACTTTCCTGTTCTCCCTCTAAACCCATGATCCTGGGAATGGATGGACCACAAATATCCACATCCAGCAGCGCTACCTAAAAACAAGATAAAAAATTATTAAATTACATCTAATGTGACTAAATTTATGCCATTTTTCAAAGTCATACAAAATCAGCAAATATTTGAATATCGTCTGATTAAAAAGCGTCGACATATGTAGGCAGAACGTTGTTTTTGCTTAGAAAACCTATGTTAAACTAACTTTTTGGTCTTGTAGAATCAAGTTTTTTAGTAGACATAAGGATTAAAAAAACAAAACAATCTGCATCATTCTTGCCCACCTTTGTTGAGATCAGTATTGACTGTAAAAAAAAACAATCCATTACTGTGCCTGGCAAATTTGTTCAGTTTTCATTCCAACTGACAATTTAAAACATCAACAGATTTAATGTGTTTAACCCTAGTTACAACCTGTATGTTTTAGCTCATGAACATATTGTATAAAATCACATCCTGATTAATTGGCAAAATTGCAGAACTGGTTTAAAGATCCTCCTTATGGCTCTTATCTTACCCATCTTTCAGATATTTTACCATGCAGACCCTCTAAAAGTCTCGGAACCTCAGTTTCTGGTTTGTAATAATTTCCACAGTGGGAACCTAAAATGCACTTAACTGTGGAATGGTCGCCTAATGACCTATGAGCTTCTCCTCTTGAGTTTTTTTTCTCATTAGAATCTTATTTAATTTTTATGCAATAAAGATCAGCACTGTCAATTCAGCATAAAATATATTTCATATACTACATAAAATATACATTTATATTATCTACAGGAAAAAGAACAGAAAAAAGATGCGCAGACCATCTCTCAGGCGCTTTTTATTTTGGGTGACCCATCACCATTTGATAACCTTCCTTTGAATTATGCTGAATGGGTCCAGAAAGCTTTAATGTTGGGTCATAAACACATTTTTTCTGCAGTAGAAGTCCCCCTTTTTCCTTGTGGAACAACCACCTTGGTAAACTAGCTGAACTGGAAGGTCTTTCTTACAAACTGGTAGATAACATGGATAACTTCCATTTGAAATAGGACAACTTAATTTCTTTTTGTGCATGCTTTGTTTTCTGTGGGGTGGCAAGACTGTATTTGAATTTTCTTATAATACACTCATTGCTCTCGCTTGGTGACTTCTGTTTTTTTTTTCAAATACTTTTTTTTCCATGTTGTGCTCTTTAACACATTTAAACTGTAAATGCTTGTGAATTAGAATTGCCATTGGCTATTGTCACATGAGGCAAAGACGCGACCCACCCAGTCCCTAGAGTTTTTTTGATTCAATGGTTGACGGGTGTTTCCTGAAGTAAGGCAATATAGGCTTTTGTAAATTTAATAAATGTCATTATCTTCCTTCTCTTAATTGGGTGGTTGAAGAAGCAATAAAAGAAAAAACATTCAAAGGGCCCTGTTGGTTTGTGAGCATCTCAGGTTAAGCATAGAACATTAAAATAAAGAACAATGTAAATGAGATCTGATTTAATCGCTGAGTGCCAAGTAAATGACCTGATAATAATAATAGGAACAAAATCTAAACAAAAAACAAAAAACAAAAAAGTATTCTTAGAAGTTCAATTACTTTAAACTTTAGATTTTGGGAAATTTATTTCAACTCTGTGCAAATATAGCTCAACAAAACCAAAAACCTTGTGGGCATTGATTGCAGCCAATGTAACAGATGTAACGAGAGCAGTCACACAGCAGCAGGAAAATAACTAACATAAAGCCTAACACAGCATTAAGTCCTAAAAAATAAAAAAACACCCATTACCACAATCAGTCGGTCTAGGTTTCTATCTTTTTATTTTATTTTCTTTTACACATTTAGCTTTTTAATAATACCTGTTAGGGTTGTGCCGATGGACGATATCATCGTCCATCGTGATGGGTGACTGACATCCCGATGGAGAGACCACCATCGTGATGCCACGCCCCCGCCACGTTGCGCGTCGACACCATAAGCCGCGGTTACATGTACAAAATATCCTGATGGGATCAATGGTCGGATTAGAATCCAACCGTGTACATGGGCCCAGAAAAATGTTTTCAGAATATAAAAACGTTCACTAAGGTCACAATTTCGGTCGGAATAAATCATTCGCACACGCGCAGTATTCGCACATGCGCAGTTTGAAAACCGGAAGAGGATACAACTTCCGCCGAGCGGCTTTTTTTCCAAACTTTATTGAAGGTAACAATTCAATACAAAACGATAACAGCGCCGAGCGGCTATATACATTGACATGTCAGCTCGGTAAAATACGAGACGATCTTCTAAACGTGCTTTTAATAATGTTACGGTTATTATGAAACACATGTTCGCTCATCATTTGAATTTTAATCCGTGTGGTCAGTGCTTTTTCTGAACGTAGCCAGGATTAGCAGTATGCTAACACACGGGCTAACAACATTAGCTTTGGAGCTACGGGACGGATCGCAGTCTTAAATCTCCCACACATACCGCTCATGTACCCCCCCCCCCCTTCCCATCAAACATAAAGCTGTAAATCCGCCCTCCGCCGGTCCACTTCGCTAGTTAAGTGCGGGAGCGGACTACTTTTCTATTTTGCTTGTTACTTTTTCTGTTAAAGTCACTTCCCTCAGTTTATACTGGATCATCGCGGATTAACCATTAGTTGGGAAATAAAATGAAAAAGCAAAATAACGAATAGCAGTTATATAGGAACGAAAAATGTAAAAATACCCCCCCCCCCCCCCCCCGACGATGTCATCGTCCATCCCGATGGTTGACAGCAAACATCGTCAACGGCCAAATTAGGGGACATCGCCCAACCCTAATACCTGTTCATTTCCACCGTTACTTTACTTTGTTACGATTCTACTGAAATTGAAATTGCTTATTTCTTCTTTTTCATTTATATTTATATTTTTTGTATTTATAAATTATGTGTGGTGGTATTTTATTGCCCTTGGGTTATGTAAATCAGACTGTATTAAATATGTTTGTATGAAAAGTGGTTTATAATTAAATTTCATTGTTCAAAAAGCCTTTGCATATGTATCTTATTTAATGTGACATTAAGATGAAATTAAATCTAAATAATTTTAATAAAATGTTTGCTTTAATTATCTAATAATCTAAAAATATCATTATAGACTTCATAACTACAAAACATGTAATAGGTTTATATTAATAGATTAAATTAAAAGAACTTAGGTTGATTAAAGCATTCTATATACAAAAAAAACTTATATCAAAATATTGATAACGTTATTTTTTTCTTCTTCTTACAATTCTTAAAATCTCTAAAACAAAAATCAATCTGATGAAAGCAGATGAGCCCTTAGTTGGCAATGACAGCCAGAAGTCTTGAACTCATGGACATCACCAGATGCTGGGTTTTCTCCTTCTGAATGCTCTGCCAGGCCTTTACTGCGGCTCTTTCATCCTTGTGCTGCGCTTGCGCCAGAGCGCCCCGACTATCTTGTCAACCTGCTGCTATGATGACTGTATTTTGCGCTCTCTGTGTAGAATACACTGAGGAGCGCGGGGAAAAACAACTCTCAGCTGCAGAGGATATGAACAGGTGAACAGGTAGAGAGGCAGAGGAGGAGCTTTGGCTTCAAACTCTGTCAGAGAGATGGAGATACGGGCATCAGTATAAGACGCAGCTTTCACTGCGGGGGTTGAAGCAGAGACTTTCTCTGGGATGATCTTATGAACTCAAACATGGAAACGTGAAGTAGGAATCTTCAAAATAATAAACCTGATGTCTCCACAGTCTCCGTGTCTAACATGCATTGATATACACACCGCTCCATGTGGCGATCAGATGATTACTTTAGCTGGTAGCTCCGCCCACACGCAGCAGCGGTATCGAGCTTTAAAGCACACAATTTCTAAGAGGCAGTGGGGCGTTGCACACCCCCAACAACAGGTTAGATGACAGAGCCCGGTCCATTAAGTGTCTCTGCCGTTCACGGAGCTTCAGTACATAGAACTCCTATATTTATGAGGGAAAAAACCTGCCGAACCAACCCTAAAACCGCTCAAAGCCATTTTTACCCGCAAATTTAGAACCAAAAGCGCCCCATCTGGCTACTCCAGCTTCTCTCGTAGATAAAACGTGCTCCCTTCACAGCTCACTGTGACGTTACTTTCTGTAAGCGTAGGTAGCCGGCTAGCCGCTCAGCCCAGTGGAAATTTCAGAATGAAAGCATTTCAATTGCAGCTTTACTTGCATTGTGAGTTAATGTGTTGTGTTGTGAGTGAGTTAATGTGTTGTGAGTTATTGTGTTGTGTTGTGAGTTAATGTATTGTGTGGTAAGTTAATGTGTTGTGAGTTAATGTGTTGAGGTAAGTTATTGTGTTGTCTAAGTTAATGTTTTGTGTTGTGACCCTTCTGGGCCACCGTAGAATTGCCCACACTTCCCCATGCAATAGCATGGAAATCAATTGTTCAATTACTTACAAGTCCATGAAATGAAGGGATTGTGGTTAAAAAAAGGCCTTTAGTTTTTCACATTTGTATGCAATCTTTTTGTTCAACCCATGAAATAAAATCTGAAAGTCTGCATTCAATGGCATTTGAGTTGTGGTATTTAAAATATACTGTGGTAATGTACAGAAATTAAATAAGAAAAATTGTGTCTGTCCAAATATTTATGGCCCTGACTGTATGTTTTTCACATAAGAACAATTGGGAGAAGAAAAGAGGCTTAGAGTGGGTATATACCGTATTTTCCGGACTATGAGCCGCTACTTTTGTGACGAACTTACAACCCTGCGGCTTATTCAATGACGCAGCTAGTTTTGGCTTTTATTTAATGGCCGCAAGGAACGCTCCGACAGTCTCAGAGGGGAGACTGCCTGCATTGTTCTGTGTCAAGCAACAAGCGCGATTGCTTTCACACTCACACAAGCAGCCAGACAGCATGGATCTCAATTCAGCTCTTAGACACTACAGTCATGGTGCAATAAAAGAAACACCCATGCTCAGCCGCATCCCACAATCCTTTGGTGCCATTAGACACAACGTGCACATGACCGCCACTACAATATGACGCAGCTTTCAAGTAAAAAGGAATCGTTAAAAGCAGTGTGAAAAAAATCCACCATCACCAACGGGTTTGGAAAAGCCAGTCTGCTGCATGCCAGAAGTGTCCTTCACTGTTGTGGAAGGAAATTTCTGGCAACGAGGCGCGCCCGCCGCGTAGAGCACGTGCCGCGCGCTCTTAAAAGTCACTGCTGCTCTCTTTTAATGGTATGTTTTTTCATCCAGCCCCGTTATTTCCACATTGCTGCCGTGTTACTGTCGTGTCACAGGCGGAAGGAGGGGAGAGCTGCTCTCGCGTTCCGCTGCAGCTCCCTGCTCCTTCTTAAACACGCGCGCGGTTTCAGCACATATACATCCTCAATCTACAACAGAGTGTGGCGAACCCGGGGTTAGCCCCGCCTTAAACCCTTAAGACTCATGGGAAGTGGGGAATTTGAGTATGAATTTTCTCACCATTACTGAGGGAGCTGTTAGCTGATGTCCGCTCCATGCTGTTAGGCAGATGTGGGTGTGTTCAAATAAATAGGCTAAACTACTGGTTACTCCTCCCACTCTGAGACTGCCGTGGTCTAACTGTGTTCGGGACAAGCTAATTAGTGAGGCACCAGTGGAATCTTCTTAACATGCAGCTTGTATACAAATTCGTCTTGTGTATGAAAAAAGTAGTTAATCCTCATTAAATTGGGAGGGTGCGGCTTGTAATCAGGTGCGCTCTATAGCCCGAAAATTACGGTACCTGCTTTATTGTAAGTATCCATATACATGATGAAGTTTGGAGATAAATTACATTAATTGAATCTTACCTAGTCATATTTTCTTAGTTAAAACTTAAAGTCCAGCTCATTAGACCAAAGTAGTATTTTTTTGTAAAATTATACATACAATAGACAGGAGAGAATAATATGAGACATTAGCTGACTCTTTAATTTAAACTTTAGCAGGAAGACTAAAAAGTCTTGTTGCAAAATATATTTATATTTCTTCTTTTATTAGCCAAACACTTCCATATTTTAAAACATTTCTAATAATTACTCTAATAAATCTTTCCTTTGGAACTCTTTTTATTATGGGCTCATCTCGTCTCACCTTCATTTAGTAGAAATCCTCACTTTATTATTTTCGTGTAGTTATTAAGTTTACAACTTTTTTTAAATTAATAATGTGTGCTATTTTGCTTTACTTTAAGCATAATATACACACTCATGGCCACTTTATTAGGCACATCTGTCCAAGTGCTCTTTAACGTAAACTACTAATCAACGAATCACATGGAAGCAACTCAGTGCATTTAGGTATGTGCAGACGCGTCCAAAGGTTTTGAGAATTACATAAATATTGGAAAAGTTGCTGCTTAAGTTTTTATAATAGCAATTTGCATATAGTCCAGAATGTTTTGAAGAGTGATTAGATGAATTGCATAGTCCATCTTTTCCGTAAAAATTAACTTAATCCCAAAAAACTTTCCACTGAATTTCATTGCTGTCATTAAAGGACCTGCTAAGAACATTTCAGTAATCATCTGGTTAACTCAGGTGAGAATGCTGAGGAGCATGGCAGCAGGCAGGTATGAGCCATCTGCACATACAGTGCATATATATATATATATATATATATATATATATATATATATATATATACAGTGCATATATATATATATTTTACAGCCCAAAAGTTTTGACACACCTTATTCAAAGAGTTTTCTTCATTTGCATGACTATGAAAATTGTAGAGTCACCCTGAAGGCATCAAAACTATGAATTAACACATGTGGAATTATATACATAACAAAAAAGTGTGAAACAACTGAAAATATGTCATATTCTAAGTCCTTCAAAGTAATCACCTTTTGCTTTGATTACTGCTTTGCGCACTCTTGCATTCTCTTGATGAGCTTCAAGAGGTGGTCACCTGAAATGGTCTTCCAACAGTCTTGAAGTAGTACCCAGAGATGCTTAGCACTTGTTGGCCCTTTTGCCTTCACCCTGCGGTCCAGCTCACCCCAAACCATCTCGATTGGGTTCAGGTCCGGTGACTGTGGAGGCCAGGTCATCTGATCTGATTCTCACAGCCTCCTTTTAACAGTTGTTGTAGCGATGTGTCTGCTGCTAGAACTCTGTGTGCCATTGACCTGCTCTCTAATCTGAGCTGCTGTTAACCTGCGATTTCTGAGGCTGGTGACTCGGATGAATTTATCCTCCGCAGCAGAGGGGACTCTTGGTCTTCCTTTCCTGGGGCGGTATGCATGTGAGCCATTTTCTTTGTAGCGCTTGATGGTTTTTGTGACTGCACTTGGGGACACTTTCAAAGTTTTCCCAATTTTCCTGACTGGCCTTCATTTCTTAAAGTAATAATGGCCACTCGTTTTTCTGTACTTAGCTGCTTTTTTTTTGCCATAATACAAATTCTAACAGTCTAGTCAGTAGGACTATCAGCTGTGTATCCACCTGACTTCTGCACAACACAACTGATGGTCCTAACCCTATTTATAAGGCAAGAAATCACACTTATTAAACCTGACAGGGCACACCTGTAAAGTGAAAAACATTTCAGGTGACCACCTCTTGAACTCATCAAGAGAATTCCAAGAGTCTGCAAAGCAGCAATCAAATCAAAAAGCGGCTACTATGAAGAACCTACAATATGACACATTTTCAGTTGTTTCACACTTTTTTATTTATATAATTCCACATGTGTTAATTCACAGTTTTGATGCCTTCAGTGTGACTCTACAATTTTCATAATCATGAAAATAAAGAAAGCTCTTTGAATGAGAATGTGTAACCAAACTTTTGGTCTGTATTGTATATGGACATAGTTTACTCTGAAAGGGTTATGAAAAGCTTTGCATAGGCCCTTTAAGTAACTATCACTAGAAATATAAATAAAAAAAACAAATCAAAGATTACCTCCTTGGTGCCGTCGCTTGCCAGGGCTCGGGCCAGTTGAGCACTAAATGTACTCTTCCCCACGCCTCCCTTCCCAGACAACACAAGGATCTTGTGTTTGACACTTGAAAGCTTCTCTCCTATTTCTCCGATAGCTGAGATGAGTCAGGGCAGAAATAAATGGTTGGGGTGAATAATTTTAATTCCACTGCTAATCTTGTGGTGTAGATAATTTTTGAGTTCGGTGAAGTTAGAAAGATATTCACAGATTCGGACTTCCGGCCTCAATAACTCTTCTGATAAATGTTCAAATGTGACAGCAAGTACCTAAATCCTTTTGTATTAACCCAGAGAGTGAACTACAAATGCATTTCAAAGGAAAAAAGATCGTTTTTTTGCCTTTTGATCAAAATTGTTCTCTTCGAGGTGTATATGCAGGCAGCGAGGCGGCTCCCAAGGGACCGTCAACAAAGTGCAACCTCTGTGCCTTTTGATCAAAAGGCAAAAAACGATATATTTTCTTTTGAAATACATTTGTAGTTCACTCTCTGGGTTAATACAAAAGGATTTAGATACTTGCTGTCACATTTGAACGTTTATCAGAAGAGTTATATTGAGGCCGGAAGTCCGAATCTGTGAATATATTTCTAACTTTACCGAACTTAATTTTTGTATTTATTTAAAGATTAAGTTAAGATATCATATTACCAGGGTCGGGTTTTTTTCCGGCTCCAGAGGCGCACAGCTTCTGGTTGGGACAGCCCTGACATGATGCAGCCTTTCCTGCTTGTTCACTCGCAGTTCCTGGGCAGTCTAGAAAAGTATCAAAACCCAGCATGCTCGTATTTATAAATACATACCAACTCAAAATCTAAATGGGTTTTGGTTTGGACGGTCAGCCATGATTGATACACACAGGAAGAAACTGCGCTATTTTGTAATTTTATGCTCATGTTTTCACAACATCTTAGATAGCATTTCTATTCTTATCAATGCAGAGAAATACTGACGCTTTCAAAAAGTTAAAAACAAATTTAAAGTAAAAATAAACAAAAAACGTTGAAACTAAAGCTTACGTTTTGGTGCATTATCCGGCGTGTCAGACATGTTTGTTTGTGCCTTACTCCTTCTTCTTCTTCGGCGGGAGGCACCAACGCCAAGGTGCAGTACCGCCATCTACTGTGTTGGAGTGTTAGTCGGAGGGTTGTGTCCCATTCCCAAAGTTTTTTTTCTTCTTCAAAAAACTTCGCGAATCGAATCAATGTGGCCAAGTAAGCAGATCACAGGAAGCCATGCAGGATTCTGTCCAGTAGAGGGCAGTGTTTACACTGAAGAAAAATGCCTCTTACTTGAGGAAAGTTGGGAAATCAAGAAGATGGGAACATTGTTACAATATCAAGAAGTTTGGGGTTAAATCATTTTTAAATTCCCATTAAATCATATTTTTTAACAAAACATAAAGTTTATTTTTCAAATAAACTATGCACCTGTACGTACCTGTATGTTTTTTTGTTTTTGGTGTGAACTTCATTAGTTATTACTGTAATTTGAAAAAATTTGTAATGTTTTTTTACAGTTTACATGTTTTGCAGACCGCATGTTTTTTTTACACTTTTGCAGTTGTATTTATTTAATATTTATTTCTTTATTTAATAAGAATCTCATTTTTGATAATAATTTTTCATAATAATTTTAGTAATATTTTTAATTATCTAATATAAATGTAATTTGTGATGTCCTTTATTGATGTTATATTATATAGATTATTTCTGAATGTCTTGTTGCTGCCACAGATAAATGAAATTTCCCCTTTGTGGGATTAATAAAGTCATCTATCGATCTATCTATCTATCTATCTATCTATCTATCTATCTATCTATCTATCTATCTATCTATCTATCTATCTATCTATCTATCTATCTATCTATCTATCTATCTATCTATCTATCTATCTATCTATCTATCTATCTATCTATCTATCTATCTATCTAAAACAAAGCATGGAAACTCAGCCCCTTCTTTTGTAAAATACTTCCTGCATGTTGAACAGTGATGTATGTGTGTAGTTTAAGGATTTGTGTCCATTTGCTGTGTCATTTAGTATGTGTGTGTATATCAGAGACTGTTTATGTGATATTTCTTGCTGTTTTCCCTCATTTGTCACACAAATCGTTAACCACCTTTGCACTCCAGTGCTCTTGAACTTATTACTGTTTCCTATTGTACCTTCATCCAAGAGGCTGTAAAACAAGTAATACATACAGAAAAAGTTAACTTTTTATTCAAACTTTACAAATTACATTAAATAATAGTACATTATGTAATAATTTTATTTTGCTGAGTTACATCTTTTGAGTTTGAGAGCAACAGGTCAGGCTTGTAATGGCTGATGGTTTCTTTCTCTTCCCCTTTCTGTCCCGATTTGACTGTCTCTTCATATCCTTTAGTAGAAGTGCGTTGAACTTCCTCAAGCAAAAATGGAATGTTTTTATTTGAACCAACTTGGTGTGAATAAATGCAAATTGTGTTATTAAAAGACCCACTCCGATCATCTTTTGATTTATTTTTAAAGCGTTCCCAGTAGTCTTTTATTTATGATTATGCAGGTTTTAGCCAAAAATAAAAAAGTGTGCCGTTTTCTAGGACAGTTTCTGCAGAGCGGCAGTAGGTAATTAAAATTTTGCCTCCGAGTCATGGGCAGGACTGTTGGCATTGAGTGACCCCACACCCCCTTCCCGTCACCCGTAATTGAGCTCTCTGTTCACAGGCTCTCCTGCAAGCTTACAGCTTACCTTTCCTGCCACCTAATATTACCAATACAACAAAACTAGTGAGCAATATTGCTATACAGCCATACAGTTCAGAGCCAGCTCAGACGAGGGAAATGAGGATGTACATCTATCTATTTGTCTACAAGTGGAGTAGGGACCTTATGGCCCACCCAACATATTTTCTGTGTAACAAATATGCTCTTTTTCAAACTTTTTTTCCTAACATTTTTTGTTATCAGAAATGCAGTTTTTAGCTCAATTTTCTTTACATATATCCTCCATCATTAGAAAAATGACTCAAGAACAGATTTTTTCATTGGAGTGGTTCTTTAAATACTTGAATCCCAAAGTGCTGACTATTGTGTTTTGCTAGTTTTCAATTGAAAAAACTGTTTTTCTTATTTGTTCATGGAAAATATTGTTGTAAACTTGTGTATTGAATAAAGCTTGAAAACATACATCTACTTAAAGGTTTGAATACCTTTTCTGTGCATGTTTAAGAAACTATTGAAATCAGACAATCAGATGATGAACATTCTGCTAATTCAGCACCAGGCAAACACACACAGAGTAATTGACTTGGGTCAGATTCAGGTTACTGTTATTCAACAGAAAAATGTTCAACTTCAACAGAGATTCTAAGGGTCAGCTGAGGAGGACTTTTGTGTGTTTAGGAGCGTCACACAAAGGAGGCAGTTTATGAGAGATTACTGGACAAAAATCTCAGAATTGAAAATCAGTTAGTGGGGGACAGTGTAGCATTTGTTTTGGGTCAAATAAAAAAACTATTTTTTCTTATCTTTGAACTGTTTTATTTGACCAATAAACTGCTGCTGTTGTTGTTACTATGGGCCATTTTAAAAAAGTCAGCTTGGATTAAAAAAGTATATTTGAAGAATAATTTTAAGTTCCAATATTTTTAGGTTCCATGATAGGTAACAGCTTGAAGGGCGGAGCAAAAAAAAAAGGGGGGGGGGGGCAGCTGCCCCTCCAGAAAAAAGCTTTGTCCCAGTCAATATTAGAGTCTATATTTGTATAACTATTCACAAAGACTAAAAAATCCTCAATACAAGCTTCTTTAAGCATTGGTAAAAGCACCTCAACTAACAGATCTGCTGTTTTAAAATTAATAAAAATAATAAAACAGTTTGTTTCAGTCTTTTCATTACTAATGACCATTCACTCTGCTGTTTTCAACTGCCACCTTTTCAAAATCTTCTGTCCCCCTCCTGCCTCCCAATTTTAATTGTTCCACAGTAAGGCAGAAAACTATTTGAACAGCTTTTAATTTTGCAAGTTCTCCCACTAAGAAATCAATGAGGTGTTTGACATTTTCATCTTAGGTGCATGTACACTGTGAGAGAAAGTCACATTACTTGTATGTTACTGCTGCAAAAACCCATTTGAACATCTGCCTATCAGCTAGGATTGTGACCCTCGAAGACTGGTTAGTGCATCTTTAAATAATCCACTTCCACTCCACTTATCCTAAATTAGAAGCGCGTGTTTGAGGTTGTTAGCCTCATAAAGACAACTGTCCACCCCATATAATCTTTAAGACTTCAACTACTAAGATGGCCAAGACCAAAGAGCTGTCCAAAGACACCAAAGACAACATTGTAGACCTCCACAAGGCTGGAAAGGGCTACAGGAAAATTACCAAGCAGCTTGGTTAAAAAAAGATTCACTCTTGGAGCAATTGTTAGAAGATGGAAGAAGATAAACATGACTGTCAATCTCCCTCGGACTGGGGCTCCATGCAAGATCTCTCCTCGTGGGGTCTCAGTGATTCTAAGAAAGGTGAGGTCAATGACCTGAAAAGAGTTGGGACCACCCTTTCCAAGGATACTGTTGGCAATACACTAAGATGTCATGGTTTGAAATGATGCATGGCACGGAAAATTCCCCTGCTGACACCAGCACATGTCCTGGCCCATCTAAAGCTTGCCAACCACCATTTGGATGATCCAGAGGATTCATGGGAAAAAGTCATGTGGTCAGAAGGGACCAAAGTAGAAATTTTTTATCTCAATTCCACTCACCACATTTGGAGATAGAAGAAAGATGAGCACTATCCCAAAAAACTAGGGATGGGTACAGTGCCCGGGTATTGAATGAGCCCCGGGGCAACAGTCTTCAAGACCGCAGTATCGGTAAGATCCGACCTCAACAGTTCTGCATCGGTACTGGAGAAGTCCCCCCCCCCCCCCCCCCCCCACACACACACACACAAAATATAAACTACAGCTGTGACGGTGTGGGATTTTTAATCAAGGTCAGGAAGTGTTGCTTAATTTGTGATGAAGTGATGAAGCAGCAGGAGTCACTACGGCCTCGTCGTAAATGACAACAATTCATCATGACAACGCGCACTATTCTTTATTAACAAATAACAGTACCAACTAACTATCTAACTAATGAACTATCTATATAGGTGTTGTAGAATGAATATGTGTATGTCTGTCAGCGCGCTACGTGTGTGAGAGAAAGGAGCGCGTGCTGCACGAGAGTGAGTGAGAGCACGCACAAGTGTGTTGGGGGTGTGCGCGCGTTCATGTTTGGTGTTATGGAGTGAAGGAGAACAGTAATACAAGGTTTCCCCAGAAGAACGGTGAATGATTCTTTACTAAACCGCTCTGGAGTAGAGCTGTGGCGGTGTGCGATTTTGATCACCGCGGTGATGAAGCAGCAAGAATCGCTGCCGCGTCACACACTCAAGAACGCAAGAACGCATGCAGCTTGTAATGGAAATGAATACAATGGAAATTCCCCCAGAAGTCCTTGAGGTTAGAACACAGGACTTGCAGAAAAAGTAAATTATTAGCAAAGATGAATGTGTTTATTATAGTTCAAATCACGCACCATATGCAGAACTTTCCCCCCCCAAAAAAGAACGTGCGGCTTTCTGCAATCTACCTGCACACTCCACCATGTTGCCCCATGGAACAGTATTTTATTTTAGAGTGAACGGTTTATTTAATTTGTTTTATTTTTACATCATGACAGCAATATGTCAAAACATTGCTGTTTTTTTTTTAAATAACTTATTTTTTCATGTATTTTACTTTTCAAGTTGGAAAAATGTATATAGTAAAATGTTTTGTTAATAAAACAATGTTGTTGCATAATGAGGAAATAAAACACTTCATGTTCCTAATTTGTTATTTATTTACTATTTTTCGTCCTCAAAAAGTATCGACAAGAGTATCGTTAAAATACCAGATTGACAAGCAGTATAGTATCAATAAGAGTAGTAGTCCAAGTCCAAGAACACCCTCCCCACTGTGAAGCATGGGAGTGATAGCATCATGCTATTTGTTTTTTTTGTGCAAATGGGACAGGATTACTGCTCTGTTTTAAGGAGTTGATGAACAGCGCCACGTGTTGCAAGATTTGGGGGAACAACCTCCTTACCTCATTTAGAGCACTGAAGATGGATCGTAGCTGGGTATTTCAACATGACAATGACCTGAAGCGCACAGCCAGGCTAGGAGCTCCGTAAGAAGCAACTCAAGGCTCTGGATTGGCCTAGCCAGTCTCCAGACCTCAACCATATAGAAAATCTATAAATTACAAATAAATTTAAAATTTAAATAATAAATTTAAATTTAAAAAAATTATGAAATTTGATTTTTTTTTAGATTATGTCTCTTACACTGGACATTAAACCCAAAATTAAATGTGTGACCCCACCATGATTTCTAAGTAGGACAACTTACAAAATCACAGGGTGATCAAATACTTATTTACCTCAATGTAGCTCTGCCACTGCCAGAAATAAAATTCTCTGTTGATGTTAGATGGTTTGCTAGAGCAAGTACTATCCTCTACGTCGACCTCTGATCGGAAGATTGCAAGTTCGATTCCAGCCCTGCCCGCCCATGTGCCAAAGCGTTCTTGGGCAAGACACTGAACCCTACCTTGCCTCTAGCGGAAGGTTGGCGTCAGTGTTCAGCAGCCGCCACCAGTATATGAGTGGGTGAATGAGAATGTGACTGTAAAGTGCTTTTGGCCTTCGAGGAAGGTAGAAAGTGCTAAACAAGTATTTAGCATTTACATCCTGTTGCTAGCCTGGAGTAGTTTGCAGAAGCTCTTCCTGAGGCTTTTGTTGCACATTTCACTTAGTTTGGAGTTTTTCAGTGTGGCTTAGTGGTTAGCACCCTTGCCTCACACCAAGAAGGCCCCTGGTTCAAGTCCTGGCAAGGGAACTTGAAACAGAACATTAATGGGGGACCTTCCAGTGTGAAGTTTGCATGTTCTATTTTGCATGCATGGGCTCTCTCCGTCCCACCGTCCAGAAACATGCTCCATAGGTTGATAGGGTACTCTAAATGTCACTAGGTGTGAATGTGAGTGTGCATACAGGCTGGTGACCTGTCCAGGATATCCCCTGCCTTTGCCCACAAGTGGCTGGGATTGTTGGGAGAGGGGAGTGGATAACTGAATCCAAGTGCAGACACAAACTGATAGAAGTTAGGTTATTTAATTTGACTTGGCAGGCAGACTGATAGGCAGGCAGGCAGGCAGGCAGGCAGGCAGGCAGGCAGGCAGGCAGGCAGGCAGGCAGACTGATAGGCAGGCAGGCAGGCAGGCAGGCAGACTGATAGGCAGGCAGGCGGCAAGCAGGCAGACTGATAGGCAGGCAGGCAGACAGACTGATAGGCAGGCAGGCAGACAGGCAGACAGACTGATAGGCAGGCAGGCAGGCAGGCAGACAGACTGATAGGCAGGCAGGCAGGCAGGCAGACAGACTGATAGCCAGGCAGGCAGGCAGGCAGACAGACTGATAGCCAGGCAGGCAGGCAGGCAGACAGACTGATAGCCAGGCAGGCAGGCAGGCAGACAGACTGATAGCCAGGCAGGCAGGCAGACTGGAAAGAGATGCAAAAGTTATTTTAGTTGCTCTTGAGTGTGACGGATTGTTCAAAGCCAAGGACTTGTTACCACAGGGTGAACAATAATCTGGCGCTGGCTGGAGATCCTCCTCAGAAATAAATAGAGTCTGTGATGGCCTGCAGGTGTGGAGGTGCTGATTGTAGAGATGAGCAGCAGGTGTTGGGCTCCAAGGAGGAGGCATGCTCAACAGAACCACAACAGTACCCCCCCCCCCTCAACGGGAGCCACCAGGCGACGGAAAACGGTCTGGACGACGCCTGCGAAGATCCCGGATCAGGGAGTCATCCAGGATAAAGGACAGAGGAACCCAGGCACGCTCTTCCGGGCCATACCCCACCCAGTCAACGAGGTACTGGAACCCTCGACCACGTCGACGAACATCCAGAAGACGTCGGACAGAGTAGGCGGGCCGGCCACCAACCAATCGGGCGGGAGGAGGGGGCTTGGAAGGAGGGACCAAGGCACTGGAACAGACCGGCTTGAGGTGTGAGACATGGAAAACGGGATGAACCTTCATGGAGGCAGGGAGCCGGAGCTTGACCGCAGACGGGTTGATGACAGCCAAAACCTCAAAGGGGCCCAAGTAACGGGGAGATAGCTTCCTTGAGTCAGTACGGAGTTGGATATTCTTGGAAGACAGCCACACCTTCTGACCAGGGCTATAGCAGGGAGCAGAAGACCTCCGGGCATCAGCCACGCGGCAGCTACGTTCCCGAGTACGCAGGAGTGCCCGATGAGCCAATCTCCACACACGACGGCACCTGCGGATGTGCAGCTGGACAGATGGCACAGAAACCTCCTCCTCCTGGGCTGGAAACAGGGGTGGCTGAAACCCCAGAGAGCATTCAAATGGTGACAGACCTGTAGCAGAGC
This sequence comes from Oryzias latipes, assembly GCF_053564925.1. NCBI lineage: Eukaryota > Metazoa > Chordata > Actinopteri > Beloniformes > Adrianichthyidae > Oryzias > Oryzias latipes. The sequence goes on from NC_136244.1 coordinate 10,587,953, forward strand.
AGGTGAGGGAATTATGGGCATACTCAACCCAGTCCAAGTAATCACTCCAGGAGGAGGGGTTTGCCTCAGTCACACACACCGCAGGGCTGTCTCCAGATCCTGGTTGGCGCGTTCGGCCTGTCCGTTGGTCTGAGGGTGAAAACCAGAGGACAAACTGACAGTAGCACCGATGGACCGACAAAAGGCCTTCCAAACTTGGGACGTGAATTGAGGGCCTCTATCCGACACAATGTCAGCAGGAAGCCCGTGAAGACGGAAAACGTGATGGACAAGGAGGTTGGCAGTGTCAGTAGCAGAGGGTAGTTTGGGAAGGGCCACATAATGGACAACTTTGGAGAAACGATCCACAATGGTAAGTATGGTGGTGTTACCTCGAGACAAGGGCAAACCGGTGACAAAATCCAAAGCTATATGAGACCAAGGGCGGCCAGGAACGGGTAGAGGACGGAGGAGACCAGCAGGGGGTTGATGCGAGGCCTTGTTACGAGCACATGTTGGGCAGGCAGCAACATACTGCCGTACGTCCTTCTCCAAGGTCGGCCACCAGAATCTGCGTCTCAGCAGCGAGCAGGTGCGGGCCCCACCAGGATGACAGGTACGGCGAGAGGTGTGACCCCACTGGATGACCTGTGAGCGAACAGAGTCTGGCACAAAAAGGCGATTAGCAGGGCCTGTACCTGGATCTGGTTGTTGTTGCTGGGCCTCTAAAACTTTGTCCTCGATCTCCCAAGAGACAGCAAGTGTACATGATGAAGGAAGGATGGGTTGCGGCAGTGTTGGTGCATCTAAAGTAAACTGGCGAGACAAGGCATCAGGTTTCTGGTTCTTGGAACCTGGCCTGTAGGACAAAAGAAAGTTAAAACGAGTGAAAAACAAAGACCACCGCGCCTGACGGGGATTGAGTTGTTTTGCTGATTGTAGGTAGGAGAGGTTTTTATGGTCAGTCCAAATGATAAAAGGATTCTTGGTTCCTTCCAACCAGTGTCTCCAATGTTCCAAAGCTAGCTTAACAGCCAACAACTCTCGATCTCCCACATGGAAATTTCTCTCAGCTGGGGTCAGGCGTCGGGAGAAAAACGCGCAAGGGTGCAATTTTTGTGTGTCCATGGATCGCTGTGACAGAACAGCTCCTACCCCAGTGTCAGATGCGTCTACCTCCACGATAAATTGCAGGGTTGGATCAGGATGACGAAGAACAGGAGCTGATGTGAACCTCTCTTTCAGCGTGGAGAAGGCCTTGGCTGCCTCCTCTGACCAGTGGAAAGAGACAGATGGAGAAGTTAATCTTGTCAGGGGAGCAGCTATCTGACTGTAATTTCGGATGAACCTGCGGTAGAAATTGGCGAACCCCAGGAAACGTTGTAGTTGTTTTACAGTGGTGGGGGTAGGCCAGTCTGCTACAGCTCGTATCTTTTCAGGGTCAGCTTTGACCTGCTTGTTCTCAAAGATGTAGCCGAGGAAGGATATGGAGGTGGTGTGGAACTGACACTTCTCAGCTTTCACGAATAACCGGTTTTCCAATAGTCTCTGTAGCACTTGTTGCACATGTTGGATGTGCTCTGTGACTGAGGGGGAGAAAATAAGGATGTCATCTAGATAGACAAACACAAACCGGTTCAAGAAATCTCTTAGAACGTCATTTACAAGTGCTTAGAAAACTGCAGGGGCATTACAAAGACCAAAAGGCATAACCAGGTATTCAAATTGGCCTAGTGGAGTGTTGAAGGCCGTCTTCCATTCATCTCCCTCCTTCATCCTTACCAGATGGTAGGCATTTCGAAGGTCTAGTTTGGAGAAGATTGTGGCATCCTGGAGAGAGTTAAAAGCTGAATCAATGAGCGGCAGGGGATATTTGTTCTTCACAGTGATGTTGTTCAACCCCCGGAAATCGATGCAGGGACGGAGAGTACCCTCTTTCTTCGTGACAAAGAAAAACCCAGCTGCTACTGGAGAAGAAGAGGGTCTGATGATTCCTGCAGCTAGAGAAGTTGTAATGTAGTTTTCCATGGTTTCCATTTGTGGCCTAGACAGGTTATACAGACGGCTGGTTGGTAGAGGGGCCCCTGGGAGCAGGTCAATAGCACAATCATAAGGACGGTGTGGTGGAAGGACAAGGGCACGATCCTTGCAGAAACTTCCTTAAGGTCATGATAGACTTCTGGAATGGTGGACAGGTCAGGTGGGTCAGGTGGGGATGTAGTGGAAGGACCTGAAGGCACAGCAGAGAGAAGACAGGATGTGTGACATGTGTCACTCCAGTTCAGGATGGTCCCCGTCCTCCAATCCACATGAGGATTGTGTGAGACCAACCAAGGATGTCCAAGGACCACTGGGTTTTCTGGAGAGGCAACTATGAGAAATTGGAGCTGTTCGTGGTGATTACCAGAGGTAATAAGCTTAATTGGGGCTGAGCGTTGAGTGATCCGGTAAAGCTCCCGGCCATCTAAAGCTCGTGCCACAGTGGGTGAAGGGAGGTTCTCTAGAGGAAGACTGATCTGGGACGCCAAGGTCTGGTCAAGGAAGTTAGCCTCTGCTCCTGAGTCCACCAATGCCAGAACTGGATGGGACGACTGATTAATGCACAGCGTAGCCGAGAGCAGGGTCTTTGTGTGGGTGATGTTAGTTGAGGTAGTCGTGGTCGTCAATACCCCCACCGCTACTGACGACCACTGTCTTTTGGCCGGATCGGACAGGAAATGACAACATGTCCAGGAGTTCCACAGTACAGACAGGCCCCACTAGATATTCGTCGCTGGCGTTCCTCAGTGGAGAGGCGGGCTCGGCCCAGTTGCATAGGTTCCTCAGGTGGAGGGCTTGCAGCATGGAGCGGGTGAGAAGGTGGACATGAGGAGATTAATGAACGTGGACTAGGTCCCTGTTCCCTTGCTCTATCCCGCCGCCTGTTGTCCAGCCTGATTGTCAGGGAGATGAGGTCACCTAAGGTTGAGGGTGGATCTCTTGAGGCCAACTCATCTTTCAGCTGCCCGTTGAGACCATTTGTGAACAAAGCCTGCAGTGCCTCGTCATTAAAGCCCACATCTGCAGCCACAGTCTGGAAATCCACAGAATACTCTGCAGCGCTCCGGGCTCCTTGTCTCATGGAGATCAACTGCCTTGTGGAATCCCCTCCTCTCACTGGGTGGTCAAAAACACGTTTTAAGTTCTCTACAAAGTCAGAGTAGGACAGCTGCCCAAAGCCCTGCCGGTCAAAAGAGGCTTCTGCCCACTGCAATGCCTTGCCATCCAGGAGACCAACAACATATGACACCTTTGCTTGGTCACTGGCGTAAGAGAGAGGCTTCTGTTCAAAAATTAAAGAACACTGTAACAGAAAACCCCTGCACTTACCCAGGTCTCCGGAATATGGTTTGGGATCCGGGATGTGGGTCTCTCTTCCGGGATGTGGGTCTCTCTCACAGCTGCGGGCGGGTTTCCTGGAAAAACAGATTGAAGCGGAGCTGGTGTAGGTTGTGCTGCAGGGGCGGTGTGAGTGGACAAAGACTGAGTGAGTCGATCCAACTGAGCCAGAACTGCATTGAACTTGTGATCCAGGTTAAGGATCATCTGTTCGTGGCGTAGAAAGTTCACATCAGAGTGAGGAAGGGGATGCTGAGCAGGGTCCTGGGAAGCAGACATGTCCGCTGGATCCATATTAAATGGCCAGATTATTCTGTTGGGAGAGGGGAGTGGATAACTGAATCCAAGTGCAGACACAAACTGATAGAAGTTAGGTTATTTAATTTGACTTGGCAGGCAGACTGATAGGCAGGCAGGCAGACTGGAAGGCAGGCAGGCAGGCAGACTGGAAGGCAGGCAGGCAGGCAGACTGGAAGGCAGGCAGGCAGGCAGACTGGAAGGCAGGCAGGCAGGCAGGCTGGAAGGCAGGCAGGCAGGCAGGCAGACTGGAAGGCAGGCAGGCAGGCAGACTGGAAGGCAGGCAGGCAGGCAGACTGGAAGGCAGGCAGGCAGGCAGACTGGAAGGCAGGCAGGCAGGCAGACTGGAAAGAGATGCAAAAGTTATTTTAGTTGCTCTTGAGTGTGACGGATTGTTCAAAGCCAAGGACTTGTTACCACAGGGTGAACAATAATCTGGCGCTGGCTGGAGATCCTCCTCAGGAATAAATAGAGTCTGTGATGGCCTGCAGGTGTGGAGGTGCTGATTGTAGAGATGAGCAGCAGGTGTTGGGCTCCAAGGAGGAGGCATGCTCAACAGAACCACAACAGGGATAGGCTCTAGCGGCTCTGTGACCCCAAAGGGGACAAAACGGATTTAGAAGAAGAATGAAATAGATATTCATGAAAATGTGTTCCCTTTTCAACATTTTTTGTGGATTTTCTATGTTGCTGTCTAGATCCACGATCCAGATATGGTGTAGCTATCTCATCTCATAACTAATGCCCACAAGTAAATCTGTAATATTTAACTTGAAGGTAACAGTGAGGCAAATACATAAGTTCTAGTTCAAGACTCCTTGCAAATCCAACTTAACCTTACTGGTACAATAAAAATGGTGAGTAATACTGGAGCTCACACAAGGGAAAAATACCTACATGGATCTATTTGTTTGCAAGTGGAGTGGAGCAGGGAGCTAATGCCCCCCCAAAATATTTTCTGTCACAAAGATTCTTATTTTTCCAACTGCATTTTTTACTGCTCCTGATTCACAAAGATTTGAATAAAGAAATACTCAGAAATGCAATTTTAAGCTAAATGTTCTTTATTTATGCCTTCCATCAACAGAAAATTACCACACAAACATGCTAAAAACACCAAAAATACAATTTTCATCAGAGTGGGTCTATAAAGAAAGGGGGTTTAATGACGTAATAGTTGACCAAAACAATCTTCAAATCATCCAATACAAATCAGTGTGTCACATGACTACATACTTCATTCCTTTCTTTAACATTCATTGATACTCTATTATTGTCCTTGGCCACGTTTCCTTTCACAGGGGGCTTGCTCCGATTTAGATCAGACCGCAGCCGATGGATTCCCAGACATCAAGTCTGTTTTTCTGCCTCCATCCCAGAGAGCCCTTCTGATCAGCCCACAACTCAAACCACTGACCACAGAGGCCTCCCCCTCCCTGGAATATACTAATCAAAAAGTAACACTTCAGCCCAACAGCTGAGGTCCTCTTCCCAGCTCATCCTCAGCAGTTTACCTGGCGCCTACTCTATGATTATAGGCAAATAAAGGGTAAACCAGAAGGAAGTCAGTCCCCTCTTGAAATAAAACCATTCTGAAGCTATAGTTCACAACATGGCAATTATTGAGATCTCTTTTCTGTTCAGAAATGATAATTGTAAACATATGTTTGCAGTTAGTAGTCATTAGAGGTCGTGCTGTCTGGCAATGTTGCGGGGTGATATCCCCACGCTCCTGACTTGCTCCTTGAGACAGAACCACATGATTAGCGTTAGCTGTGTGTGATTACATTCATAAGCTGGGGACACTTGCAAAGACAATAAAACAATCTCAACTGAAGTCAGTTGTAAATGTGCGCCCTCGCGGGTCAGCATGTTTGTGCAGAGAAAGGAAATTGAGCAACACTTCCTGACCTTTTTTTTTTTATTTACACACATAACTCAACTTTGTCGACAAACACTGAACTTAAACTGCATACCCAAGCACATTAAAATCAGCAAATAGGTTCAAAGAAAAGTTTTGTTTCTGGCATTTGTCATTAAATATTTTGATTTTAGATTGTTTTCATGATTAAATAATCTTCTGATATGGTGGGTGTTTTTGTGGTTGACATATAATCTGGAGGAGGATGAGAATGGATGTCATTTCTGTGCCTCTGGATCAGGGACCTTCTCACCAACAGGGCCCAAGTGGTGAGAATCGGGGACTCAACATCATCCACACTGATCCTGAGCACAGGAAGACCACAGGGGTGTGTCCTCAGCCTGGCACTCTTCGCTCTGTTCACCCATGACTGCTCTGCTATTCATCCCACAAATATGGTTTTAAAGTTTGCCGATGAAACCACCGTAGTAGATCTCATATCCAAAATGATGAGACCTACTACAGAGAGGAGGTCCAGCACCTAACAGTATGGTGTGCCGACAACAACCTCATCCTGAACACCTCCAAGACCAAAGAGGTCATTGTGGATTTCAGAAGGTTTAGGAAGGTGGTACACACACCCCTCCTCATTCATGGTTAGGAGGTGGACCACATCAATTTCCTGGGGATCCACATCACATCTGATCTCACCTGGTCGCTGCACACATCCCACCTGGTGAAGAAGGCTCAACAGAGACTCTTCTTCCTCAGGAAGCCTAAAATGACTGAACCCTCATCTCAACTTCTGGGAAACTTCTACAGAGCAACCATAGAAAGCATCCTCTGTCTGAGTGCTACGGTGTGGTAAGGGAGCTGCACGGCTCAAGACAGGAAGGACTTGGTCCCCTGGTGGTGAAAACCGCACAGGAGATTGTGGGAGGACCTCTCCAGCCGGGTCCAACGGAGGGCTGGTCGTATAGCTGCAGACCCTACCCATCCAGGACATCAACTGTTTGTACCTCTCCCGTCCCTGGAAAGAGGTACAGGAGCATCAGAACCCACACGAGCAGACTGAGAAACAGCTTCTTCCCCAGAGCGGTGAGGTCCACCCCCCATCACACAATTGTGTCAACAAAACTCCCCCTTTCCCCAGACTTAACATAACCCACTAATCCCCTGTCACTACACAGCTGACAATGCTATGTCTGCACTTTAAATCAAGTACGCAATATTCATGTCATGTGTGCAATATTCATTCTATATCTGGAATATCCACTCACATGTGCTATATTGATCCCATTCTACTATATAGTCGTATGCATTTTTTTATATAGTATTTTCAATATTGTTGGAAAAGAGCTGCTGGAAAAAATGTCATTGTGCACTGCATAATGACAATTAAAAAAAAAAAATCAGATTCTGATCTTGGCCACTAACAGGACAATGCTGAACTGTGACCAGCCAGGGACTCGGATTTGGTAGTGATGTGTAGGTAGCTTCCTTTTCAAAACACAGAAGTGCCAACCGTTGTAAAAATGATCACAAAGGAGAAATTAATTATTGCGCATTTTCTGCCCAGACGGAACTATACGACACCAAGTCTTTGGTAGTGACATATGGATGGCATCCCTTTTAATTCCCAGAAGTGCAAACCGTTTGAAAACTGATAATTGACAAGAAATTGATAATTGTGCCCGGCTGGAAATATGACACCAAGTCCTTCATATATCAGAAAAGAGCTGTTTAAGAAAAAACATGGAGCAAGATTTGCACCGCTTTGACATTTCGCACCAAGCTTCATCTAACTGTAAGTGGCGGACGTGCGTTAGTAAACAGTAGAAAAAAAAGAAAAGAAAAAATGGCCCCTTCCATAAAGAAAAGACAACACACAAACAGTGCAAAACATTTCACTTCAACAATCAATCCTTTCAGACTTATCATGTACTAAGCACCTGTTCAAGAACTCGAGTTTAGTTCGTTCTTGTCATCTCAGTGGGTAAATAGCTTAATCCTTCCGTTTTCATCCAGGTGAAACGGTTGTAGATTATTTTTATGTTCAGCTTTTGTCTCCTGTGTGACCAGGTGCTCAGGCAAATGAAGGAAAACTTTGGGATGCAAATACAAAGACTAGGATTTGCTTATGTTGCAACATGCACACGTGTGATCCAAAGTCTTTTTGCAGTGGCTGATTGTAACTACATCCATGTATTTGTCAAGGGAAGGGTGTGCACACAAAAGAAGAAAGAAAACGAGACAATATCACTTGATGTGGATTGTGTTTTGTTATGTTTTCCTTTTTTTTCCTGTCCGGAAAAAAAACTAAAAAAAAATGAGGAAGTAATTGTCATTACTATACTTCACTCACCTAGAATTTTTTTAAGGAATCCCTCTTTCATTTTAGAAAGACTGAACAGTTTTGACTTAATCAATTAGCAGAAACTTTTGTTTTGTCAAACTTATAGACCCCCCCCCCCCCCAAAAAAAAAAAAGTGTAGTTCATTTTGAAAAAAATCTATACGGCTTTTATTTTGTTTGATACACAGCACCATGTATGCTTGAAGTTTTAACTGCATTTTTTATTAGTGTGAACTCTGTCTCCTGAAAAGGAAGGAAGGCAGATGAAGAAAACAGTTCCACTGCCAGCATTGTTCCCTGACCACATCCCTCCGACAAACTTGCTCTCTGTCTGCATAATCTTCTCCATATTTGTTCCTTTCCAATAATATTTCTTCAATCCTCCTCTATCTTCTGTCTAATGGCAGTGTGCAGTTTTTTCCTGTGCGTGTCTGCCTGCCTCCTGCTGATTGCTGTCACTGCCAAAAATTTTACTCAGAGAGCATGGATGCACGCCCATTTATGCTGTGAGAAACAGGAAAAAGGGCGTGTGTGTGTGGGGATGCTTCCTGTCTGGCTGTAGATCATTGGATGTGTGTGTTTATGCGTGTGGGTCTGGTATGCATCTAGGTAGCAGGCATGCAGGAGTATAAGAGGTGGAGAACCTAATGGTAATGTGTGAGGCTCTGTTAGAAGGAAAGCTTGAGTACAGACTCTGGAGCTCCCATATGCTTGTTTGAGAACCAATAATGTTGAGAAACCTTATAGGTTATGCATTAATGTACTTCTTGAAAAAAACCTTTGACTAATCCTAGTGACAATTCACAGGCAATTATTCCCAGGTTTTACATGACCGATCCTGACACTGTCGTAAAAAATCGACTTTGTTTAATGCGTAAAAGTCATGAAATGAGCTGGAAACCCCGCTAGCATTGAGCTAGCTAGCATGGCTAGCACAGGAGAACATTGTTTACAATGAATGGCGATAGTTTTTCATGCAACATCTTACTTTCTAACATCTTTTTTCTCTAGCAGGTACTGGTGGAGCTCATCTGACTGTGCTGGCATCCTCCGGTTACATAAAGTACACGTTTGATCGTTTAATATAGTAAAAGATTTGAAAAACATGAAAAATTTACCGGTACCTTCGGAAACTGGTATGTTGACGTAAGACTCGAAGTTATTCGGTAGCCAATGAGCTTATGGATGTCGGAGATGTCCCGCCTCCCCTCCCCTTTACTGGCGTGTCGCTGATTTAACGTTTCGTCAAAAAAAAGCACAACTTAAAAAATAAAAGCACAACTCAATAAAATAAAAGCGCACTTCAAAACGACAATTTCAGAATGATGAGAAAACAAATCGGCAGCCGAGAAATATGATTGTGCTTTTATATCTTTTGGTTGCAAATTGTGAGTTTTGGTTCTCAATTTATGCATTTTCATTCGCGGATTTGGGATTTTGATTTGCTGTTTTACAGTTTTGATGCGCAAAATATTAGCCGCTGAATTGACACCATACTTTACACCCTTACAGCTCAATTTCCAAACCTTTCTGACTTTTGTTAGCAAATTTTGTCTTGTAGTTGACCAGCAAACCTTTTTCTTGATTGCACACAGGCATCGCACAGAAATTTTAAAAAGCAAATATATAAGGAGCTGGATTATTTAAATAAATAAATAAATACAATTAAATAAAATGAAACAAAAGAAAAATATATAAATCAATGAAATCAACCTTGTCTGGGAGCTGGTGTAACCCCAGGGAAGACCTTTAACAATAAAAGCATGTTCCAAGTGGTTAACAAAACAAAATTATGTTTTTTTACAAAGATGTTGGTGCTTTTGTCAGGGGCTCATTGTCTTTTGAGTTTACATGCAATTTCTGTGCAGGATTCATGCATGCCTTGACTGCAGATTTTTTTTGCGGTGGTTTATGCAGACTTTGTCCACTGTGGATTCAGTTAATCCTTTTCCGGGTTAGTCATCCTTTCATCAGGAGGCCACACGAGCATTCAAGTGAAAAAGAAGAAATTGGCAGTAAAGAAACGTTGAGCTGAGCCAGGACCTTTTCAAATTTTTGAGAGGATTTATACACTTCTATTAGTTCTGCTTCTTGGCTCCAACCATAAAAGGGTTATGACTTCATGTTTGTTTATTTATTGTGGCAAGTTTATTTTGTGTTGGAGACCGCAAATCATTAAGAGGAGTTAAACCTGTTCTCTCAAGTGTGTAAAATAAGTGGTGTAAAGAAGCTGCCGGGTAAAATTGCCGGGTAAAATTGACGAAAAAGAACTGGACAGATGCGGGGCTATCTATAAATCTACAAACCTATCTACAAATCCTCTGTTTTTCAAAATAAAATACTCTGGGTTCTTCTAGGTTTTTACAGTGTCGTCTTAATCCCATTCCAGCTATTTTACTTTTCAAAAATGGCCGCACATGAATGTTAACTTGCTTTGTTTTGGTCAATCATCCTGATATGGTGGGAGTCACATGTTTTGAAACAATGAGCAGCGCAAGTAGCTGCAACAAAGCCCTCTTCCATACCTCGTGCCAATTCTAACTAACCATCTGCTTACGACCGTGAGAAAGAACTTTACTTGTCTAAAATGAGGGAAATCATAAAGAATGTGAAGAGTCAGGAGGCAAATGTTCAAACTGTTGGAAAATTTGGACATATTGAAAATCGTATGGTTTTTCTGCAGGAAAACAATTCCTCATGCACACTGTGGTCAAAAAAACAATTACAAAAAGGCAATCACACGTTTTGCTGACAAAAATTGCAGGACCTTCTAAAGGACTTTGCGTCATTTGCCAACAAACAACAAGAAAAAAAAAAGATTGTGTTTACAAAACAGATGATAAAAGGTTAAACAAAGACAGAAATCTGTTTTAGTTGAAATAAAAAAGGGATAAACTGGAAATTTTCAATGACCTTTCATTTTCCCCATTCTCATTTCCTCTTCTCTTTAGACCACTTACTCTCTATGTCCTCCCCCTCTAGACTTTTTTATCCCTTCATCACTTTAATTTACTTTTGTCTCTCAGTCAGACTACTGGTATTTTCTTTTCTCCCTCCTACCTCTCTTTTCCTTCTTTCGCCACATAACATCACATAAAAAACACAATACGTTAGGTTTCATTAAATGATTTCATTAAACACTTTTAAAGTCCGCAACTCCATCACAATTTTGAATGGATGACCCCAGAAGAATGATCTAGAATTCACCTTTTTTTTCTCGCTAAGAGACTAATTACACTATAAAAAAATATTTTAGTAATAATTATTCCTAGGGCTGCACGGTGGCGCAGTGGTTAGCGCTCTTGCCTCACAGCAAGAAGGCCCCCGGTTCAAGTCCCGGCTGGGGGACATGAAAATCACTACATCAACGGGGGACCTTTCTGTGTGGAGTTTGGATGTTCTCCCTGTGTATGCGTGAGTTCTTTCCGAGGTCTCCAGCTTCCTCCCACCATCCAAAAACATGCTTCATAGGTTGATTGGCAACTCTAAATTGTCCATAGGTGTGATTGTGAGAGTGAATGGATGTGTGATTGTGGACATTCTATCCTGCAACAGACTCGCAACTTGTCCAGGATGTCCCCCTGCCTTCGCTCATAAGTGGCTGGGATAGGCTCCGGCAGCCACGTGACCCCGAAAGGGATAAACGGAATAAAAATGAATGAATGACTGAATGAATAATTATTCGTAAAAGTTGTGCACCTGTGATGGCAGCTTTGTCACATCAAACTGAAACTTAACTCAGCAAAATCAAAGATAAGAAAAAAAGGAAGATGACACACAACGCATGCAAAAACCTTTCTGGCGGTGGCAATAGTGGCAGTTTTATCATGCTAAGTTGTGCTCAAAGTGGTCAGCAAAATCAAAGATAGGACAAAAGCGAGATTTGACACAACGCAAAAAACGTTTTTGAAAGCAAAAAAAAATTGAAAGCAAAATAAAAAATATCAAAGCAGAATAAACATTTATTGAAAAGCAAATATTTAATATTTTCACCTGCAATGTAGAAAGTTTTGTGTGCAACGTGGTGGCAGAAATATCACTCCAGCGTGTGTGGGAGGAGCTACCAGCTAATGTTTTTGCCAGATCGCTATATGGAGCGATGTCTGTGTTTATTGCATTACAATGCATGGAAGACATGGAGAATGCTGAGAGATCAGGTGTATTTATTTTGAAGATTTCTACCTGGTTATGATTTTTCCATGTTTGAGTTCATCTCAGAGATCCTCCCAGAGTCTCAGCTTCAGTTCCCAGGCATGACGGCCGCTGCAGGCACCGGTTCTATCTCTCTCTCTGACCGAGTCTGAAAGGTCCCGCTGTCCCGCCTTAACCCAGAGGGAAAAAAAAAAATAGGGGACCTGATTTATAATTATTGTATAGATTAAAATATAAAAAATATGTCTTAAGATTCAGGAGAAGGGTTTAGGATTACAGATATGTGCCAACAACAACATTTTGCTTTGCATGCATTTAAACTCCGTGCGAGCAATGCCGCAATGTGCATCTTGGATATATTATAGTATATTATATTATAGTATAGGGTAACATCAGCCTTTATTTTGTCTGGACACGATTGACAACACAAATTCACATGATTGCATGGTTTCTCAGGACTGCTCGAAGTGGCACTTCCGCCTTCATAAGCGCCTCAAAGTTACTCCTCTGCTCAGAGACTCGGTTCTCCCAGAAGACACGGTCCTCCTGGGCCTGGCAGCTCACTCAGAACAGTGGGATGGACTGAGGTCTGAAGCGTCCTCCGGAGAACCCTACGTAACGTTACAAAGCACCCTTCCCTGCCCGCAAAAACACGAAAAATCTGGCTGAACTGAACAGAGACATGCGGGGCTCGTGCAGAGCATGTAGCCACACCAAGTGAGCACTGACGTCATCCCCCCGCCTCCCTCCTGGAAATGCTGACTGGTATTGAATTTTGCTACACTTTTTGCATGGGTGAATGTGAAAACGCAAATGCAATCCCCTCTTTGCATTTTCGCTTTAATTATGTCACAGAATGAGCAATGTTTAAGTAGAAAATAAATAGCATTTTAAAGGAGTGACATTTAAATTTTATTTTTGAGTGATTTGATGCAGTTACATTTTGAAAATTAAAAAGCATTTCTGTTAATCCATTTTAATAGTCAAATTAGACATTTATAAATGAAGTTTGGTACACATTTACTAGAGAAATTTTTGAAAATTAAATGTCAAACACCATTTTCATTATCATTTTAATTAAGTGACAGAATAAGCAGTGTTAAAGAAGAAAAAGAAAAAGTGGTTTGGTGGATTGCTTTTTCATTATAATTTTGAGTCAAAAAATGCAGCTTCATTTTGAAAATGAAAAAGCATTTCTGGTATTGACTTTTATTTTTAATTATGCTACAGAAAAACTTCCATAGGAAATGTTACCGGCAGGTGATCTTTTTAAAACAGCATTTTGTAGGGCTCTCCGAATCTACAATTCCAAAATCTTGTTTGAACTATTTTAGTGAAAAAAAGTGTTTAAATGTATTTTTTTTTTAAATAAACCATCAATATTTTCATCTTAGGAACTCAGTGACTTTAAAACTATTCACAAATAGCCAGTGTAAAATGCTCGTATTGATTAGATTTTTCTTGTGAAATCAGTGACGTCGTATTTCCAAATCATGAAAGAAAAAAGTATAAAGCATTGTGCCAAATTCAAATTTAAAATCCAGGGCACTAGATAGTCCAGCACCGTATAGTTTTTTACTAGTTTGGAATTCGGACATAGCCTATGAGATTTTGGCTTCTTTGAGGTTTGGAGGTATACTTCCGGTTTGGAACGAGAGAGAGAGAGAGAGAGAGAGAGAGGAGAGAGAGAGGGGGGGGGGGGGGGGGGGTCAGGCTGTCCAGTGATATGCTCCAAAGCCACACCCACCCGCCGTTCCTCCCTCTGTGCTCTGCGCTTTGCCTTTTTTCCACATCCATACATCCACGCAGTTCTGCTCCTTTTTTCTCGCCAAGTCGGTACGTAGTTTTTCTTTTGTCTAAAGTGCTTTTTTGAACTTTCCACGTCGTATGTTTGTAGAAGAAACAAGAAGACTCCGTTGCGGTCGTTTAGCCGTTGATTCCAAGTCCAACTCCAACAAGCCTAGCAATTCGGAGAGAAGGGGATGAAATTTTGAAATAATTTCCAAAATAACATTCATTTTTTTTGAGAGAGTTGTGCAAATAGATACAATTTATGTATGTATGAAAAGTAATGCTTGTATCCTGGTACTCTTGATTTCTTAAATCTTTCTTAAATCAAGGTAAATTGCAAGTTTTTTTTCATTAAACCGAAGTTTTATTAAGGTTGTCTGTATCAAATTATCTTATTTAGTTTATTACTTATGCTTTGTGAGAGGTATTTGTGATTTGTAACTGGAAAGAAACACGAGCTTTGACGTGGTTTTAGTGTTAGGTGCTCTTAAGAGTTGTTTACGAGAAGAAAAACTTGCGAGTTGGACATCAGGCGAAGATGTAGGCAAGCTATTATTCTTTTTCTCTTTTTATTTCCCCAAACATATGGTGCAGCGTGGTAGCCATTACTCAATGTCATAAGGCAAGACATGCTTATAAAAGCATGAAGGAATACCTCTGTTAGAGGGAAGCCTCTTAACAAAGCAGGAAAATATTTATGTGTGCATTTAAACGGTTCCAGGTTAGCTCTTTCGCGGTAAAATAGTAAAATACTCAGGATGCCTGTAAATGCATCATCGTACATTGCATCGAAAATAAAATGAAAAGAAATAAAATTACATTAAAAAAGTAAGAGAAGCAGGAGATGTCAGAATTTACTAGTTTAGATTATTTCACTGTGTCCCCTGCTGCTATAAACCCCCTCCCACGGGTTACAGACGGAGCAGCGGCTTTTTCCTGCCACAGTGCGGGGCAGCTGCTGCTCTTCATTCATCATTGGGAGAGTCTTTGAATGATTTCATGGAGATCTGAGCTGCTCATTGATGTTTTTGTACAGTTTTTTGAAATACATAAACCTGATCTTTTTACGGAAGCTCCGTAAACACCGGAAAGGGATACAACAGGTTCTGAAGATGAATGGATGGGGTGCAATCACTTCCAGAGCCACGGGTGCATAAAATCATGAAGGGCATGCAGACTGCTTCTCCAAACATTTGTGAATCTCATTCTCAGGAACTCTGTGAACTCTAGCCAGGTATTGTGATAAGATATCCAGCTTTTCATGCTTTTCTGTCTTTACGGTCAACTGTCAGTAAAAGTGAAAAACAAAGTGAAAGTGAGTATGAACTAGAGTGGTAGAACACATTGACTGACAGAGGAGGGTCTGTGGATGTTGAGGTGTGTTGTGCATAGAGGTGGCCAAGTTCATGCAGTTGATCACTACAGAGCTCAAAACCTTATGTAGGTTTCAGATTAGCTGAAGAAGCAGATTTTCTGTATAGAAATTCTGTTTGCATTCACATATCAATAAAGTGCACCAGAGCCCACTTTGTTTAACTAAGACCCTTGTTTTGAACTGGACCACAGTTCATCTGTTTGATCAGTACCAGTTCACATAAGATTTAACACTTGCCAAATGTTGCGAACTGTTCGAGGTAAGGTACCATAGTGGGAATCAAACCTGCTAGTTTGAATGTTCCCTTCGTTTCAGTGAAAGGAATGTTGAATGGTTCAGCATACCAAGAGGTTTTGGACAATTTCATGCTCTCCAACTTAGGAGGAACAGTGGGGGGATGGGCCCCTTCCTGTTCAAAAATAACTAAACAACACTGCAATGCAACGAATGACCATGGAGACATGAATAAGCTTGGTGTGGAAGAACTTGATTAGCTAAACTTGACCTCAATGAGCCAGATTCTGTTCAATATCTAAAGTGTGTCTGAAGGAAAGATCAAAGAATCCTTTAGGGTTCTAAGGGAGGAAAAACATATTAAACCCTTTGATGTGTGAATCAGATGTTACTTATGTTCATATGGTAACATATGAACAAATATGTTCACATATGAAGGCAAATATACTTTAAGCATAACAACCATTTTAAGCTATGATGCACTACCCACATAATTACCCATAATTACATTTAATTTTTGTGTAAGCATTCTGGTTATACACTACTATAGTGGGTTTGACCTAAGAATAGCCAAATGCTGAAGATAAAGCAAGTGAAATGAGAAATAACCATGAAGGTGTAAACCGAACAGTTAAATATAAAAAAAAAAAAACAGACTAGAATAAAACAGACCTGTATTAACTATATGTGTATGTATACCTTTTAAAGACCATTAAAACTCATCACTTGACATGACATTGACAATTCTTTTTAATCTCTTGTGTGTGAGTGAGGTTTTCTAAGAGGCTAACTTTTGACAATTGGGTTGTATTTTATTGCCTTTTTGTAAATTAACTCTCCGTGGAAATAGACTGCTCAATCTTTAAGTTTTGTGTGTTTATCCCTGCAAGTTGCTGTCTATAATGATTTGCATTAATATTTTTAGGGTCCGTTCATAATATTAAGAGACATCTAGTGACAGAAGATACAATTTGCAGCCAAAAATTGTATATCATGGTGCCTCCAATGAAAACTATCGACAACGTATTCCTTGTTTCTTTTGGATTACTGTATAAATTTGTAAATGAAAGAAAAGGGGTAAAGATAATATTGCATTTGAACGTTTAAAGTGGCCATTTGCAAAACATTTAGCAGCTTAACGTGTCTGATCAAGTAATAGTGGTTAAAGGAGCCAATAAACTACTGTAATTCCTTTAGCTTTTCTTGATTTTCCATGGCTAGACACGAGAGTTAAAGATAAAACAGAGACCACGGCAGAGGGTGGAGAGGGGGACAGTGAAAGAGAGCTTGATTCAGAGGCCCAGTTAAGTCTACTGCTTTGTGTTATATGAAAGAGTAACAAAAAGGACATTAAAAGTCAGCATTTTCCAGCCCACAAGAGAAGCAGTAGACATCCGTGCACACTCACACATCCACACACACGCTGCTCTCATAACCTAAACATCCTAGCCACCTATTATAACGCTGAGTGGAGAGGAGGAATGACAGCTTCTGGATGGGTGTTAGTGCATGATAGGGACAGGAGGCTCCAGTCGTCTGTCTTCATGTTGCTTCGTGTTCGGCTACACAAAAATAATAATTGTGTTTCCAAAAATTGAAAGGTCATGTGAAGCCAAATGTGAGATGTGTACAGTAACATGACTTGCATTATGCAGCATCACTTCTTTTTACAAGCTTGTGCTTTTTTTTTCCATCAATCGACATTCTGTAGTCTCTTTATGTGCAGAGTTGATCTAATAAATCCAAAGCTTATGATCACATCCCCCTTGGAAACGTGGGTTCAAGCGGCCACTTTTACTCAAAAGTCTTTGTAAACGTGCGTAAACGCGCATTTCAGGCTTCCGCATTTAAAAGTCTTGTGTTTACATGCAGCAATGAAGTTTTGGGTCTTTGCATCAGGGATTCAAATTTGGTAGTGATGTATTGATGATGTACTGACATGATGGTAATCCATATCCACCGTTGCAAGGAAACTAACAATAAGCGGAACTGTTTCTGTTTCGTACCAAAAACGCAAGATTTCCTCCTCTTCAACATATTGCACCAAGCCTCTTCCAAGCGTAGGTGGCAGACATGCACTAGTAAACTGTAGAGAAATAAAAAGAAGCCCCTGCCTTCTTGTCCAATGTGAACACCACAGGCTAAACATCTGTTTAAGAACATGTGTTCTTGAATGCGTTTAGCACGATGCAGAATTCCGGCGTACGTAGCTTAAAGCGGCTAAAAGACGTTTTGAGCAGAGAAAGATTCATTTTCATTTTGTACTGATGTTTTTTATTTTTATTTATTTGTTTTTAGTAAATACACCTGATCCAGGTGACCAGTAATTACTGAAGCAGGGCTACCTAGGTTAGCTCAAAATAAATAGGGTTCAAGAGCTCTGGGTCTCTCTTCATGTTTCTCAGTAAAATCATATCTTATGAACACAAACACATGACACATGAATGTAATGCAAATTGACCAGCAGAGGGTCTTGTGTGTGTGTGTAGAGCGAAACACGAGATGTGAAACATTAATGTTATTCATTCCATCATTTCAAAGCAAATGAATTCAGCATGCAAATGGTTTAGTTGTACGTATTTCCTGGTTGTCACTACGTTTTGTTTAGATTCTCACAGTTAGCTCTGTTTTTTTTAATCCTTTTTTTTTTTAAGTTTACATGAAAATATTTTAGAAAGTCTTTATTTTTTTGCTACTATAAGTTTTTACTGCCTTCATTTTCTATTTTCATGCTTCAAGGTGAAATGACGACCATTTGACCTTTATGTCACTTGAGATTCTGCATTTGAGTGAATATTGGCAATGTTTAAACTTGCTTTTGACTGAATTGTAAATTTTTTTCTTTGTCTTTCTTGCACATTCCTCCAACTGGGCCATGTCTCTTATCCCTCCATGTTTCTGCATTTTTTCCCTGAAAGCCAATAGTTTGCTGCCTCCAGAGTTCATCAGATTAAACCGAAATTACACTAGAGGTGGTGTGCAGCCACTGAAATAATACAAATAGCTGGTTATTTGTTTTTTGTGTTTTTTGACATGCCTGTTTCTTGCTTTCCCTATATGGCCTAAATTATTTAAGATTTAATCTTTGAGTAATTGATGCAAAGAAACAACGTTACTAGAATAAATTTCAAATTATTGCTCGTGTCTCACTATTTAAAAGGAAAACTTTGACTTGTGCAGTTTATAGAGTGACTCCAGGGCTCCAGACTAACTTTTTTCACTAGGAGCACAGTGGCCCCTAACTGAAAATTTTAGGGGCGCAACCAGAAAATTTAGGGGCGCATACCGTAAATCAACATTCTAACCAAATCTACTAATTTCCACTGTATTACTAATAAGTGCTTTAATAATAGATGCAGAAATTACAATGTGCTGTTTCAAATTCAGTGTCACATTTTATTCTGCACTTTTGAAGATGCAACAAAACAAAAGCATCGCTGTCATGACAGTACAAATTTATCTTTGTGACACCAAATAGGTGCAGCCAAGATGCACAATAAGCGTGTTTGAGATCACCCAGGTGAAATCAACGCTGCGCAGATCACCTGGTGTGTGACATATATTTTTGTTTTTGCTCCAACATCAACTGTCAATCGAGAAAGGGGTGGGAGCAAGGGGCAAACCTACCCGGACACAGCTGGAAACTGAACTGACTGAAAGCTGCTCTACAGACTACAAAACAATGCATTATGGGACATGTGTCCTGATGGTTTTTGTAGTGGAGTGATTAATTAAAATAATTTAAAATACCAATTCATTAAAAAAAAGGCTACATACATCACAAAACATTAAAATAATCATAAAATATATAATAACACAGATCATACTAAGGGGGAGAAGAATATTAAAACTAAATTGAATGTTAAGGACAATTCCAATTTCCTGTCCTCCTTCAGTCTTGCTGCAGATTCGCTTTCATCTCACAGCCCCCCACCCCCCCCGGTCTCCCCAACGATCCAGGCGAGCCGCTGGTTCATCTCAAACATGTCTATCGTTGCATTTTCCCCACGTATTTTCAGTGTGTCTAAAACTAATGTTGTTTTTGCTCGCACGTGTTTAAAGTTCAAGCCCCGTTAGCTGTCACGCATGTAGGTGTGGGACATTTATTCTCCTCAGCTGACCCGACTCCCGCGGGAGCGGTGTGCTGCCGTAACAACCGCGCATGACCGTTTTATTGCGCCGCCGTAACCGTAACCAAAACCTAAACCTTCCTCCGGTTCTGTGCGGCCCAGAGAAAAGTTCAGCACGGACTGCATGTATGTAGAAAATTACGCGCGAATAAATGCGTTCTAAAGGAAAGTAAGGAACTCCTTAATGTGGTCCGGGGAGGGGGCTGTCAGGTTTCCTGCTTTCAAACCCTGTCATTGTCACGCCCCCCAAGTGTCATATACTCCACTGTGATTGGTTGGTCAGCTTCGCGCACGACAATGAAAAAGTGTCTTTCATACAAACTGGCGGGCTGCAGTAACATTAAACCTTCATATTAAGGCGGGGACCGCAAAATATCATCTTGGGGGCCGCAAATAGCCTGCGGGCCGCGAGTTTGAGACCCCTGCTGTACACTCTGGCCCTGGTACACCAGCCGCAGGTGGGAAGAACGAATCAATAGTTCGCTTGCTCATAGCTCAGACGCACATATCAGTTTGTGATGATATTTGTCTCTCCGTTTCCTTCCCACAGATGTTTACGCGCACTCGATTATCTCTAGGCCCCTCCCCCTACACGCATTTTAGCCACTCACAGTGGCTTTCCCTATTCTTCTCACACGCAGTGGCCGCCTCGCACACAGGCATCACGCGAGAGTGTACGTGCTCGCGTTTCATGAGTATGTGCGCGAGTGTGTGTGTCTGCCTGCGTCCGTGTGCGCTCGCGTCTCATTAATTATTTCATTGATCATTGACGTGCCCCTTCCACGTTTAATGTATAAAAAATACGAAGGGTGGGGGAAGCAAATTTACTGGTCGCGCATGGGCGACTGGATGTAAAATTCAGTCGCACACTCTCAAATTTTGGTCGCAAAATGCGACCAATTGCTCGCAGTCTGGAGCCCTGGACTCCCAAATGTGTCTTCAGAGTATCTCCTCAGCTTTACTTTGTGGTCTCTTGCACATTTTACTAAATAAGTAAAATGAAACATAGTAGATCATTCATCTCCTATCTGGTTGTAAGACTGTGTATATGACTGTAGACACATTTTCTTTCCCTTCCCCTTTTAAAAAAAAAGGTGTTGCTAACAGCCAGTTGGAGATCTTTGATAGAGATGCAATCACCTGTCTCACACCTGTGAGCCGCGACGCAAGTCTCGTTAGCTGCGACTCATGAGACTTGAGTTGTGACTTATAGGCGTGAGCTGTGACCCGGGAGCTGGCTCATCAAGGGGCGGTCCAAAATGGCGGCTTGAGCAGACGCTCCTTTTCATCCAGCTGCGCTAAAATTTGTATTACTTTGGAAAACCATTCATTTAAACGCTAAATAATCTGTTTTGCTGAGCCTGAACACCTTGAATACTTACCAGAATAAAAATGGCTTCTGAAAACAGAAAAAGAAGCTCAAAGCCAGACAATAATAGTTCGGCTAATGCTAATTCCACAACTGCTAGCGGCAGCGACTCAGGCAATGCAGATTATGACTGCATTTAATTACCCGACGAACAAGATATGATTGGAGCACGTCAGACCTAAACGGGCAACCCAGGCAGAGAGAAAAGCACTGACCACGTCAGCGGATTTAGTGGAGGACATAGGAACTACCTCAGGCCATCCACCATGGTTAACAAATGAGTGTAATCCTGTGAGGGAGGCAGTAGACCAACCAAATCCACGTGAACATGGTAGAAACGCTTGGCTGGGATCGGGAAGGTTTTTAGGGGGGCTTTAGTGTGCCGGTGAACTGTGGCAAGCTGAAATGCAATGCAAGACGCGGCCTATCCCTTAACGTCCTTACACAACCCAAGCCACACAAAATGGCACTTACCAGCTTCACTGATGCGCGGACACCTGGGTGCGAGAGGGAATGAACAAAATCAAAAATGCCGCGACGCCATCCCGCAGCTGCACATGGGACAGTGGGAAAAGTGATCATGTCTATTAGGGGTGTAAGAAAAAATCGATTCTGCAATATATCGCAATACGTCATTTGGCAATACTTGTATCGATTCATATGCTGCCAGATCGATATTTATTTAATTATTTCTGAGCGGCCTTCAGCGTCTGACTCTTGTTGTCCACTTCACCCTCCGACCGCTAGTTGGCAGCAAGGGCACGGAGCCTCTTTGAGCAGATCTACTCTGCACAAGACAATAGGAAGACTGCAGCCAGAGCAGAGGCAGCTTGTTCTGTTGTTATGAGACATGAACTATTTAGTTTTTACTTGGAATGGATACCAAACAGAAACTCTGAGCCATGTTGCTGCCAGTAAGATATGAAAACGTGGATTGCTGTGCTTTTTAGCGGCTCATATAAATAAGATGGACAATGAAGCAAGGCAGCAGCTAATAGGCTAATGTGCTTAGCATCTGCTAACATACTAGCAAAGCGGGCTAAAGTTCTGCAGAACCTCAAAGCAATAGATTCTAGTTTAGGGACCTTATGGATCAGAGGGATGTGTACAATGCTCTGAAAAAGGCAGACATTGTGGTGATCAGCATTACCAGTTTACTTCCGTGTGTGAGAAGGGTGGCTGCAAAGGTGCAACAGAGCAGATATGTAAACAAAGCCCCTTTTTTTGTCACATTAAAGCAACTTTCCTTCGTTCTGTCATGCTGCCTCATCATCACACTTTGTTTCTGGAAAGAATCAGTGTGTGTCCCCCACCCTTTATTTTTAAAGCACCATTCAGGCTCCTGAACTGTTTAAAAGCACTAGAAAAGCTACATTAATGCTAAAAATAAACAGCATTTTATTTCCCCAATAGAAACTTATTGGTTAAGGCTCATTCATTCTTTGTTTTTTCTTACACTGAAAAAAATATATACATTTTTTAAATCAGACAATGTTGACTGTTCCCTTTCTATATTTTAACTTACCAAAATAAAAGCACTATGAATTTGCTTTGGTAAACAAAACTTATATATGAGATACAATTGCAGTGCTTAATATTGTGATCATTAAACGGAATTTGACCATTTTATTACAGTGGAAGACATTAAAGTTCAGGTTGAGTTTTTTCAAAGTCATATTTAAAAAAACAGAAAGAAAACATGTTTTGGTAAAATATCGGGATACGTATCGTATCGCAGGGCGCGTATCGGGATACACACCCCTAATGTCTATTAGTCTGCGGTTCCCATGTCAAACAAACTATGTGTACACTAGAGCTGTGACAGTGTCGAATTTTTCATCACCGCAGAGATGAACCACCAGGGGGCGCGGTGTCGCGGTTAACCTCATATAACCTCATAATAGGGTGAGGGGGTGGGGGGCTTAGCCTGCGATGAGCCTGGGGGGGGGGTTTACTAGGCAGTGGCCCCCCTCCTATGGTTGCCGTATGGAGTGGGCCCCCCTTCTTTCGGTTTTATTTGCACCTTAGACATGTAGGGCCCTTGGTAGGGGGGGTGCTTGGACATCACTGCCAGCAAGCAGCGGATGTCCTCCTAGCACCCTACCCGCCAATTTTAACCACACTTTAGACATTTAGGGTCCCTTGGTGGGGAGGGTGAGGGGACGTCACTGTGAGTAATCAGGAGATGTCCCCTCAGTGCCCTACCCGCCAATTTTAACTGCACCCCCCTTAGCACACACACCCCTCCCCCCTCAATATATACATTCCAACATAAACACACACACATGCACACACACACCCTCTCAAACACACATACACGCACACACATTTTGCAAGGAAGGTGGGACCTAGGACCATCTGTCCCCTGCCTCTTCCCTGGTGGGGGGTACGGGCCCCTTTGCAACGGCGGCCGTGTCCCCGGGGTGCCGGCTTCCTGGGCCCGGCGGTGCTCTCTACGCGCGGCGGGGGGGTTCACATTACATCTGAGCCGGGACTGTTCGTGTTCCTGGGGGGTGGGTTCTGGTCCTTGCTCCTGAGCGCTGGGCCCCGCCAAATTTCCAACTGTGGCCGAGCCTGGTCGGGCCATATTTACAACACCCCTTGTGGGCCCTCTTTTTTCCCCGGGGTTCCCCCCTCTTGGGCGGGGGCCGCGGGCCCCTGCCTCGCTCCTCCCTGGACCAACCGTGGGCCGGGCGGATGGCTGCCTGGAGTGCGGAGCGGGTCTCCCTTGGGGGGTCCTGGCTCGTACCTGGGGTTGGGGCGGGGGGATGCCCAGAACTCCTGGGTGGTGGTGGGGTGCTCGTCTGGGGCTGTGGGCGTCTTTCTCCGGTGGGGCCCTGCGTTGGGTTCTCCCGGCGCGGCGGGGGGGCTGCTCTCCTGGTTGGGCTGGGGCGGCGCTCTCTCTCCCTCCGTGCCTCCCTGCTCTCTGTCTCTGGGGGCCTTGCAGCGGTCCTGCTGGCCCTGGCCTGGGTGGCGGGCTTGGTCGCCCGGGCGGCGGTTGTTCCCTGCCGGTTCCCGTGTGGCGTTGGGGGGATTCCGGCTGCCGCTGCTGCTGCGGTGGGGGTCTTGGGATGGGGATGGCTGGGCACTCTCCCTCCTTCTTTCCACGTTCCACCATCCATTTTAGGAGAACATAAACACTCACCTGAGCACAGGTGTTAGCTCACCTTTGCACATAACAGTTTGCATGACTGAATGACTGAAATATTTCACACTAGTTGGTTTTAAGGCATAAGTATGCGTGTGAACACTATCTGTTTTGTATACATGTCGACAGGTGGACATTTTTTGCAGCTAGCAGGTGTGTTTATAACATTTGAATGTGTGTGTGGACAGGCTCCGCCCTTATTGTACTACATTTGAACCTTACCATAATGATTAACAACCAGTAAACTTGTTGCTTTATGCTGCTTCATGGTCTTATCCCCCTTCCCCTCCTATTATCACCCCCTACCCCCCCTCTCTCTATCGTCCCTCTCTCTTCTTCCCCTCTTTCCTTTTCCGTCCGGTCCAACACCAAAGATTTTCAGACATGATTGAAATTAATAAAGTTTGGCCTCAATTACAAAAGGGGTTTATCCAGACATACCTTTGGTTTGTCTGAAGATTAATAACCCCTCTTGTTAAAGTAAAATCTGTCCAACACAAGAAGCCCTCAGCTCTCATCTGTCTGCCCAGCTGTTGGACAGGACAAGTTAAAAAAAAAAAAAAAAAAAAACCGCAGCGCCCCCCCCCCCCCCACCCCCCCCCCCCCAAAAAAAAAAAACACAAAATCCCCCGGCGGCAAAAAATAGTTCCCAGACAAAACATGTAGTGATAATCATGGAAATCTAACAGTGCGCGCTCATGTTTGGTGTTACGGAGTGAAGGAGGACAGTAATAACCCCCCCCCCAACACAAAATCCTCCGGTGGGCGGCCGGGGTCGCGCACTTAAGAACGCACGCAGCTTGTAATGGAAATGAATACAATGGAAATTAACAATTAGAAAGCAGTAAATTTGTGGTATTTCCTTGCGAGACGGAAACTTCTGTTGTAGATTAAGGATGTGTGCTTCTGAAATCGCGCGCCTGTTTGTGTAACTGTAAAGGGAGCCGCGTGCCACGTGCAGCGCAGAGTCAGACAGTGAGAGCGCGCGCGTGGTGGGAGATAAGGAGACAACAGTCTGAAAGAAAGAAGGAAAGTCTGAACACAGGACTAGCAGAAAAAGGAAATTATCAGCAAAGATGAATGCGTTTAATATGTTTATTATAGTTCCAAACACGCACCATATGCAAAAAGTAAAAAAAAAAAGTGCGTAAAAAAAGTGCGGTGATGCGGTTATCGTCACAGCCCTAGTGTACACAATAAATCTGCACCGATAATGGGAACAGAAACTGAGACAATGACAAATTCTTAACTGAACTTGCGTCCATGAAGACAAACAGATGTCCTTCTGGTCCCAAAAGTCCCAATAGTAGATCTGTTAGTCGCATGTAGCGGCGAGCCACCGGTGGATGTCTCCGAGCCGGTGGGGGAACCAAACTCTTCTGGGAGCCATAGTCCACCAAGAAGCGATGTCCGGAGCGAGAGTCCATCACAAACGGAAGTTCTCCATGTTCGCCAGCACTCAGAGCTGCTACTGAGTGCCGGCTGCTGGGTTTCCCGAACTTGAAAACGCACATGGTGGATCACAGCGCTTTGCCTTCTTTCCGAACCTCTGATGGAAACAGCACAGGGATCTACCGCAGCGCGAGCCCACGCCGACTGCAGACACAGACACCAGGTCGTACTCCGTCATTTGAAACATGTGACACATGCGTCACATGCGTCACAGCATGTGACATTACATCAGACGTCACATACTGCATGGTGAAACGCCTGGTAGCCAGCAGAACTTGGTCAGGTTCTTCAGCCAGTCCTCTGTAATCTCCAGCCGCCAGGTAAGGAGAGTTGGCCAAAGCCACGCGCACTGCGGCAAAACAAATTTCGTAAAAAGAAAACCGCCTTCATCTGAGCTGAGCAGCGAGAACATGCTGTCCATTAAATCCACAAGCGAACTGTCTCCCAGGCCTGACATTCTGAGGATCTTCTCTACTCTCTCTGAAGCAGACAGGCTGTATCTAGGTAGGTGAAGCTCCTTCATAGCCGCATAATTAACCTGCGGGGGCCGGCTGCGCAGATGAAAAAGGGCCTCAACATGCTAGAACTAGGATGCAAGATCGCTCTACCAGAACTCGGGCAGCTTCACGGCGGCGGCAGCTAGCATGGCCGGGTCCCCGCGCGTGAGAGATGGCGAAGTCATTGATGATGATGTTGAAACTTGCGCGTCTGCTGGTTCTGACAAAATTCACGATTGGGGTCACCAATGTGGCAATGATGAGGAGACACGTCTTGACTTCTGCACGTGAAGCTTTTATTCACTCATATGCCAACACAAGATAAGGCGGGCAAATCATCCTATATATAAACACAGTATCAGACCACGCCCATAGCAACTGCAAAGCCTGTTGGGTAACACCTCACAATGATCAAAAAAAGGGAAGCAAAGAAGCAATACGAAGTTAAGACTTTTTCTTATCGTGAATAATTGTCTTCCACTTCTCACCCTGTACCATTTTTGCCACGGATGTTACTTATGCTTCAGGTCTAATTACCGGTTTTATGATGGAGGAAATTGGGCTGTCATGAATCACAACCCATGGAGTCAGGTAAGCCACCGAAAGTAGGTCGGAGCTATTTGCAGCGCTTGCCGTCTCTGTTATTTGGAGCGGTTGTAGCTCAGTAGTTTATCATTCATTGCGCTTTTAGCATATGGTCTTTACACTGGACTGTCACTATCTGATACTTGCGCATGTACCTATAGTTGGAAGAGGCTTGGTGCAAAATGTTGAAACGGTGCAAATCTTGCACATCTTCTTCCAGTCTTTTTCTTTCACAGATATATTCCAATATATGACTGACTTGGCATCCTATAATTCCACCTTGGCACAAACCCTCATTATTGGTTTCTCCTTCAAGATCAATTTTTAAACAGTCTGGCACTTCTGTGACTTAAAAAGCACGCTACCCATACATCTCTACCAAATCCTAGTCCCTTATTGGTCATAGTTATACTAGTTTACCTTCAGTGGTAAACTAGTATAGCTAGTTCTATGTTCTATATTTTGTACGTAGAGCCTGAAAATGGACTTAAAAACTTGCGTAGCGATGCATAAATCATATGCATATAAACACATTTACATAGACTTTCCATTGAAAGGGCTCGTTAAATGTGTGTTGCTGAGGCTGTTGTGAACAAACCATTAAGTTTGAAGGTTTAATATCTGGCTACACAGGTACACATTAAAGCAGGGGTTCTCAAAGTTTTGTAGCAGAAGGCCAAATTAAGAACTCGACATTTGACTGGGGGCCAATTTTGGTGAAAAAATTGATGTTTTTATTAACTTTAATGACCAAGTGTAATTTATGCAATTAACCAGGCCCTCCAGGTGTTTTCCCGGAGGTTGCTGTCCAGATTTTCTACTCGTCTAGTATTTGTATCATTTGACAGACTTATTTCTTCAAACCTTTTCTTTTGCTCTAGATAAACAATAGCCGCGTTAACATGGGCAAAAGTAATCGAAAAGAACGCCTGATCGGAAAGAAAATGCGTCATGTAAATGCCCGTTCGGAATACTCTGCCCCGATGAGACTCGTTCGGATTAGAATTTCTTTCCGATCGAGATAGGTTGGTTATACTGATCGTTTATCCGATCGTGGAGCATGTAAACGGTCATTCCGATCGTGTGTCACTTCTGCTCTGGGTTACGTCACGCATAGATGGTATTTCGCTGAGAGAAAGCTTTGGAGCACATACGGGACCCATCAGCTGCTCTGCGGACGCCCCGTGAAAAGCGCCGCTCCGCTCTCGCCCCGCTGGCTCTCCCCTCTCTTTCGCCCCTCACGAGGGAGATGAGGGGCAGGAGCGCTTGCCACCCGAGGCTCACTCGGTCCACTGGCACCCGAGTGATCAGAGCAGCTGGATTAATAACTTCGTGTCTGAGGGGAGGAGGATGCTTGTTCGGTGTGCGTTTTTTTTGTTTTGTCTTGTTATGTGTGGGAGAATTCAGACTGCGAGCCGTCCCGCCGCTCTGGGTTAGCGGCTGCAGGACTCAGGAGAGCCGCCAGCTCACGCAGCGAGTTAGGGGAAGCAGAAAGAAATGTCGCTCAGTCCTTTTCAACACTACTGCGCATGCCCAAATGATTCATTCCGACCGAAAGTGTGAGCCATGGGAACGTTTGTTCTAATCGGAAAAAGGTTTTGTGATCCCATGTGCACGGGTGAATTTTAACCCGACCATTGATCCGATCAAGATATTCTGCCCATGTAACCTTGGCTAATGTCAGCTACTTTTAGCATACATTCTTATTACAAAGTCCCCGTCACTTAAGGGCTTTGCTGGGCCATTTCCAAAGCCACAACGTAGCTAGCTTCTCTCACAGCTTCACTGGATTTAGCCATTTTTGTAAACATCAGGTGTGCATCATAGCTTCGATGTAGTTGTGGCAGCTTATTGTTGCTCTCCTCTCCGGTAAAATTTGTCATCGTTTTTATGATTTGTAACATAGTGACGATTTATATTAAATTCTTTGAGCATTGCATTTGTCTGCTTGCAAATATGGCACATGACTTTATCCAGCCCTTGAGGTACAACAAAGTAAGCATTTGTCCACTTAGCTTGACATTGTGTTTCTTATCGCCAACACAACGTTTTTCCTCAAAGGAACCTGCTCTGGCTCTCTTTTATTAAGGGCCACAAAAAATCTTTCTGCGGGCCGCCATTGGCACCCGGGCTGCACTTTGAGAACCCCTGCATTAGAGTGTACTTGGGCACTGAACTAGTTATCTTCCGTGGGATAGTTTAAGTGGCTCATGAGTGTTTAAATTTGCGAACAAATCCTTAGATGTTAAACTATAGAAGAGCTAAGAGTTTGATTTGTAGTAATGTGCTATATTAGAATGTTTTGCAGAGATGACAAATCACTTTTGTTGATGTACATTGGATTACACTACATGGCACAATAATGATGAACTGATGTTGTGATAACTCTTAGGCTCTAGAGGTGCAGCCCCAGGGCTCCAGACTAA
Organism: Oryzias latipes; assembly: GCF_053564925.1. Classification (NCBI taxonomy): domain Eukaryota; kingdom Metazoa; phylum Chordata; class Actinopteri; order Beloniformes; family Adrianichthyidae; genus Oryzias; species Oryzias latipes. The sequence continues at coordinate 10,616,982 of NC_136244.1, forward strand.
CTTTTTTCACTAGGAGCACAGTGGCCCCTAACTGAAAATTTTAGGAGCACAACCAGAGAATTTAGGGGCGCATACCGTAAATCAACATTCTAACCAAATCTATTAATTTCCACTGTATTACTAATAAATACTTTAATAATAGATGCAGAAATTACAATGTGCTATTTCAAATTCAGTGTCACATTTTATTCTGCACTTTTGAAGATGCAACAACAAGGTAAACTGACAGCACCATTGTTGTCATGACAGTACAAATAGTAAAGAAAACGGATGGAAATGTATCTTTGTGACACCAAATAGGTGCAGCCAAAATGCACAATAACTATGTTTGAGATCACCCAGGTGAACTCAACGCTGCGCAGATCACCTGGTGTGTGACATATATTTTTGTTTTTGCTCCAACATCAACTGTCAATCATCACAAAAATATCGCTAGAAAGGGGTGGGAGCAAGGGGCAAACCTACCCGGACACTGCTGGAAACTGAACTGACTGAAAGCTGCCCTACAGACTACAAAACAATGCATTATGGGACTTGTGTCCAGGTGGTTTTTGTAGTGGAGTGATTAATTAAAATAATTTAAAATACCAATTCATTAAAAAAGGCTACATACATCACAAAACATTAAAATAATCATAAAATATATAATAACACAGATCATACTAAGGGGGAGAGGAATATTAAAACTAAATTGAATGTTAAGGACAACTCCAATTTGCTGTTGTCCTTCAGTCTTGCTGCAGATTCGCTTTCATCTCACAGCCCCCCCGCCTGGTCTCCCCAACGATCCAGGCGAGGTGCTGGTTCATCTCAAACATCTATCTATCGTTGCATTTTCCCCACGTATTTTCAGTGAGTCTAAAACTAATGTTGTTTTTGCTCGAGCGTGTTTAAAGTTCAAGCCCCGTTAACTGTCACGCATGTAGGTGTGGGACATTTATTCTCCTCAGCTGACCCGACTCCCGCGGGAGCGGTGTGCTGCCGTAACGACATAACCGTTTGATGCGCCGCCGTAACCGTAACCAAAACCTAAACCTTCCTCCGGTTCTGTGCGGCCCAGAGAAAAGTTCAGCACGGACTGCATGTATGTAGAAAATTACGCGCGAATAAATGCGTTCTAAAGGAAAGTAAGGAACTCCTTAATGAGGTCCGGGGAGGGGGCTGTCAGGTTTCTTGCTTTCAGGCCCTGTCATTGTCACGCCCCCCAATAGTCATATACCCCACTGTGATTGGTTGGTCAGCTTCGCGCACGACAATGAAAAAGTGTCATTCATACAAACTGGCGGTCTGCAGTAACATTAAACCTTCATATTAAGGCGGGGACCGCAAAATATCATCTTGGGGGCCGCAAATAGCCCGCGGGCCGCGAGTTTGAGACCCCTGCTGTACACTCTGGCACTGGTACACTAGCCGCAGGTCGGAAGAACGAATCAATAGTTCGCTTGCTCATAGCTCAGACGCACATATCAGGTTGTGATGATATTTGTCTCCATTTCCTTCCAACAGATGTTTACGCGCACTCGATTTTCTCTAGGCCCCTTCCCCTACACGCATTTTAGCCACTCACAGTGGCTTTCCCTATTCTTCTCACACGCAGTGGCTGCCTCACACACAGGCATCACGCAAGAGTGTACGTGCTCGCGTTTCATTAGTATGTGCGCGAGTGTGTGTGTCTGCCTGCGTGCGTGTGCGCTCGCGTCTCATTGATTATTTCATTGATCATTGACGTGCCCCTTCCACGTTTAATGTATAAAAAATACGTAGGGTGGGGGAGGCAAATTTACTGGTCGCACATGTGCGACTGGATGTAAAATTCAGTCGCAAAATCTCAAATTTTGGTCGCAAAATGCGACCAATTGCTCGCAGTCTGGAGCCCTGAGCCCCATGTTGCTCTAAGTAATCATTAAATACTTAATTTCATTAATGGTCACAGTTAAGTATAGAAATATTTAATACTATACTGCTTATCTGGAGTTGGGCCGTGACGGCAGCAGTCTGAGCAGACCTTCTTCTTCAGAAAAACCTCATCTAGTTCTAACAAGAAAACCAGAAGGTTCTCCCTGGTCTGCCAAGAGACAAAGTCTCTTCATGGTGTCCTGGGGCCTCATTTATAAACGTTGCGTACGCACAAAAGAAGGCGTACGCCACTCTCTACGCAATAGTTGAGATTTATAAAAAGCAAACTTGACGGGAAAATGTGCGGTCCTCCACGCAAGCTCTGACCCAGGCGTACGCACAAAAACGGGTGAAATGAGAAATGGCGACACCGTCGGCAGATGGAAGAAACACGTGAAAGTGACAGTGTGTGCCAAATCGTGCTGGCATGTGCTGTGCTACACAATGTGGCACAGCTTAAAAACGTGCCTCTACCCCCTGGCGCTGATTGCTGTGTTGGCCCCGACCCTGAACCCCATCCCCACGCATTTGAGCCAAACGCTGCTGCTGTGCGCCAGCGTTTGGAAGTGATGCGTCGCTTCTAAAGAAAAAGAGGTGTGGAAAATATTATTTATTTAAGAATTCCCTCATCGTGCAGTTTATTTCAGTCAGGGCGATCTTGATTTCGCCCAACTCCTTGGCCACCTCTCTGATTGAACTACTGACTTCCCTCTGCATTCAAGGACTGCATCGGTGAGGACACGTCCACTGCTGGAGGGTTGAGAGCCGCGTGCCATGGAGACGCTGGGTCCAGACGGCTACTCAGCTGCAGCATCGTAACCACTGGCCCCGCTGGAACACCCAGCAACTAAAATAAAATTGTTCTATATTAATAATCTGTAATTGTGTAGCCTGCATACATGTGACTTGACTGCATTCATTTTAATTATTTCTCTTACCTGTGTCACCCTGACCCTGGCGCGTCGGCGTCCCCTCCGTCTCAGTCAGGTGACTGAGGCGGAGGAGGACGCCGATAAGGGGGACTTAATAGGGATTCCCCAATAATAGCGGACAGTTTCTCATCAAGAGGGGTCAGCTCCGGTGTCCCCCCCCCCACACACACGTGGCGGACACACTCTGCCGATGCAGCGCTAGACGTTTTTTTGCCTCGACTTTGATGTCCGATCATTTCTTTCATTTCTTTTTTATTTCGGCCACGTCCGAGGTTGTGAGGCTGCAGCATTTTCGGCGTCTGCCACCGTTTGCCGCTCACGTGCCTTTTTGGCATTAGTAAGGCCACACTGTGCCCTCCAAACAACACTATTCTCCTCTTTTCCACCTCGCCAACGATAACTTCTACTTCACATTGAGTGAAGTTACGTTTTTTTGATTTCCCCTCTGTGTTTGCCATGATTTAGCAAGCCATGAATATTAATTTGTGGGCGTTTCACGGACTATTTATGGGCAACTATGGGCGTGTCATGTAGCCGCAAAAGCTGCGCTGCATTTAGAATCGGTTGTGATTTATAAAGGGAAAGATGCGTAGGATGTGCGTGCGCACGGTTTTATAACTCCGAATATTTCTGTGCGTACGCACGTCCTATGTTTCATCCGTACGCCACTTCTGACGCAAATCCTACGCAAAGTTTTATAAATGAGACCCCTGGTGTCCTTCCTCTCAATATCTCCCCAGCAGGTCTTTATGAAGTCCTCCCAGGCATCCTCATCCTGTTTCTGAGGGAGTACTCAGCCACACTGCAGAGGAAACTCATTTTATTGTCACTTTACTATTTCAACAAAATAGTAACTTTAAACTTTTTTAGTTTTGTATTTTTGGTTTCTATTCTTCTTATTGTTATTTAACTCATCTTTTTGTATAGAATTTCTTAAATATTTCTTTTTGTCATTGTGGTCCTTTTTTTTCACACCAGGATTCAGTTTTCTGTCATCACAGTTGCTTTCTGTCAGTTGATTTTCCTCAATGTTTTTAAGAGTTTGGTTTTCCATTTGTTTTAGTCCGATCTTCACATTTGCATTCCTCTTTTTAGCCTCGGTTCAAGTTTTTGTAACTTTTATTATTTGTATTTGTGTCGTGCTAAGATTTGAATTATTAAATCAAGTTCTGACTCCTGTATTTGGATTTTCCAATACCACAATCCCTCACATCTGGCAGCAACGTGTACCAAAAAGCTCAAGCTAGGAAAAAAAGATTCTGTAAATCTGGCTTTTTTTTTCATTTCTTTTTTTTATCATTGTAAACAGTTAAATCTAGGAGTGTAGTTGGAAAAAGAACAAGGTAGATGAAAATATGAGACACAAAATTGTAATGTAAAAAAATGTAAAAGCTGACTGCCTTCCACGGTTGTAATGAGATGGTTAAATGAAGATTGCATCTTGAGTGGTTCACACACAGAACTATTATGACTGACAACAAAACAACTGCAGGTCTCTTGTGTACTAATGATACAAAAGTTAAGGTCAAACAACATAAAAACAAAGGCTGAACCAGCATTTGAACCATTCCACTCAAAAACTACCTACTTATGCACTCCAAAAAGAGTATTTGTATTGTAGTTGGAAAGAAACTTTTTACATTGATCTAACTTCATTATTTAGTTTGGTGAAAGTAAATAATTTTTTGAGTTCAGTCATCTTAAAAATAACATGTAGTTGTCTGACAGTTATTTTACTTTCAATCAACTTAATTCAATTAAGTTGGTGTAACTTGGAGTGAAGCTGTCAATGCGTCATGACGTCATAACGTAAGGGAGCACAAGGAATTGTGGGATACCATTTTCTTTGCCTGTCTGGGCAGATTGGGGTTTAAGTGTGAGTTTTTGTCTATGTTTTTTGTTGTCTAGCTGTTTTGTTCTTTTTTTACTAGTTTTTTAACCTGTTATGTTTATTTCTTTCTGCACCATGTGTTAGAGTGTGGGAAAGGATGATGTCCCATTATTGAAGACAGAGTTTACGACATTTGATCTCCTGCCCTGTAGTGCAAACACAGCTTGGTCATCCATGTATTCGATATGAAAATGGCAAGGCCTGTTGGCCTACACTTTAATGTATGTAAAATCAATTAAATCATAATTAAAAAAATAAATAGAATAAAAGCCAAAGCCAGAAATACATTTTATTGAGTAGGATAAATACAGTCTGGACCATAAATATTTGGACAGAGACTCATTCTTTCTAATTTTGTTTTTGTACATTACCACAGTGAATTTTAAATAAAACAACTCAGATGCCATTGAAGTGCAGACTTTCAGCTTTTATTCCATGCGTTGAACAAAAAGACTGCATAAAAATGTGAAAAACTAAAGCATTTTTTAAACACAATCCCTTCATTTCATGGGCTCTTAAGTAATTGGACAAATGAAATAACTGCAAACAAAATGGTCATTACTAATATTTGGTTGAAAACCCTTTGTTGGCAATGACAGCCTGAAGTCTTCAACTCATGGACATCACCAGATGCTGGGTGTGACAATGAGCAGTTGTCACATTTAAGAAACAGGCAGAAAAGGTTAATTGACAGAGTTTATTAGTTTGATGCAGCTAAGGTTGAGCAGCAGCAGCGACGTTCTTCTAGGTCAGGAGCACCTGTGAAAGCACATAGATTTAAATATTTATGTTTTACAGCTGCTGGATGTATGTCTATTAGGGGTGTGTATTGGCAAGAGTCTGGCGATATGATACGTATCCCGATACGCGCCCTGCGATACGATACGTATCCCGATATTTTACCAAAACATGTTTTCTGTTTTTTTAAATATAACTTTGAAAAAACTCAACCTGAATTTTAATGTCTTCCACTGTAATAAAATGGTCAAATTCCGTTTAATGATCACAATATTAAGCACTGCAATTGTATTTCATATATAAGTTTTGTTTACCAAAGCAAATTCATAGTGCTTTTATTTTGGTAAGTTAAAATATAGAAAGGGAACAGTCATCATTGTCTGATTTAAAAAATGTATATATTTTTTTCAGTGTAAGAAAAAACAAAGAATGAATGAGCCTTAACCAATAAGTTTCTATTGGGGAAATAAAATGCTGTTTATTTTTAGCATTAATGTAGCTTTTCTAGTGCTTTTGAACAGTTCAGGAGCCTGAATGGTGCTTTAAAAATAAAGGGTGGGGGACACACACTGATTCTTTCCAGAAACAAAGTGTGATGATGAGGCAGCATGACAGAACGAAGGAAAGTTGCTTTAATGTGACAAAAAAAGGGGCTTTGTTTACATATCTGCTCTGTTGCACCTTTGCAGCCACCCTTCTCACACACGGAAGTAAACTGGTAATGCTGATCACCACAATGTCTGCCTTTTTCAGAGCATTGTACACATCCCTCTGATCCATAAGGTCCCTAAACTAGAATCTATGGCTGTGTCCGAATTACCGCCCTAACCACTATATAGTGCACTATATAGTGCGGTCGCCATTTTGTAGTGCTGTCCGAATCTACAGTTCAAAAATCATGTGCACTAGAAATTTCCCAGAATTCTCTACGAAAAACCAGTGTGGATCGATGCTCACTCGATCGGCGAATATTGCCCAGAATGCACTGCGTTCATACCAGAATGCATTGCGTGTGACCCACAATACACTGAGCTTGAATTATTCGAAGATGGCGGACGGTTGCGCGAGAAAGAGGACTTAAAAATGTAAGTATATTTAAAAGTATCAAGTATCTGTTGTAAAATATATTTGTAAATACGTAAGATGATGTGTTTAATATGTTTTATTCCTCAATCGACTATCTACATTGCTTGGAAGCTCATCAATTTCGGTAATGCTAAAGCTAACGCTAGCGCGAATTAGCGCCGAATGCTAAAAACAAACGCTGTTGATATTACATAAAAAAACGAGTGAGTTCTAACCGTAGTAATAAGTTAACACATTTTTTAAATGTATTTATATATGTAGGGACTGAAGAGGATAAGGAAAATCTGATCCATCTGTGGTGGAGAAAGATAGCCTGTTTGTTATCAGGCAAGCTCGTGCCGGATGGGAGTGAGAGACACTTGATCAGATTTGTATTTATTTATCATAAACTGTAATCATTGTCATGTTGGGGTAAAGGTTGTTGTTGAAAGAGGAGAGGAGGAAAGAGCACGAAGGGACAATGAGTGACAGGAGAGTCTGTTAAGCTTACCTGAGTTTAAAATATTGTTCACAAAATGTAACGTCGTCGTTGTTTTTGCAATTTGTTTAATAAATGCAGTAACAAAAATGAATTATTTACATGCATTATTTAAATCTGAGCCATTTTTAACAATCTCAAAAGAATTTTCATATAAATATCAAATGTACATATTTACATTTTCGTTTTATGTTAACATTTATTTTTATACATCTTAACAATAATCCTGGTCTTCTAGAGTCATGTGTGTCACAGTTGGAGCTGAAAGGAATGCAGAGATTTGTCTTCGCAGACGGACGCCACTTTACCCGTCCTACTGGTTCCTGCTGTGGCTCAACATCTGTGGCTCCCAGCAGTCCCCTTCGATGATGCACAGATTGTGCAGAACTGAACTGCAGGCAATGATTTTCATTGCGAAGGTTGGTTTTACTTCCAGTGCCCCCAGAAATATTGCTCTCCTCCTCATATTCATAATGCCAAATGCTCTCTCCACCACAGAGCATGCCTTGGCGTGGTGCTGGTTGTAACAGGCCTCAACCACATTCCTCATGGGTTCAATGTAGGGTGTCAGCAGCGTGATGGGATGAAGAATGCAGGGATACCCACCATCACCCAAAAGGATCCTTCAGGTGGGTAATGTTTTATTTACATAAATTGGGCTTTTACGTAGAAGCTGTGAACTGTGGACTGATCCTTGATTCCCAACAAAAATATCTCTAAATTTGGCATTAGTCACGTACAGCCTGCAGTTGAATGGAATAAAAAAGCTTCCTGTTAAAATAACAAGCTGCATTTTCTTTTAGGGCCTTTATTCTTAAGTGGCAGCCATCGATACTCCCTACGACCTTTTGGAAGGTGGAAGACTCAGCGAGCTGCTAAAAAACCAGAGGTGACTAATGGCAGTTCATTCCCACTGGATGCTGGGTGACCCTGCTCATCAGCTGGAGGATGCGGTCTGCCGTCCTGTGGACAACGTCGCTCACAGTGGACCGTGGCATGTCAAAGGCCCTGGTTACCACACCGTAAGATGTGCCACACGCCAGCCAGAAAAGAAACACCAGGACCTCAGTCTCCTGTGTGCCCCCCCCAGAGTGTGAGGAACCCAAAACTGCTCCACCAGATGCTTGATGGTCCTGCGGGTCAACCGATCTGCGGGTCTGCCTGTCTGGTCTTGTGTCGGACTGACCGTCAGCGTGAAGGGCCACGACATACACCTTTATGTTGGCAAAGCAGTAGAGACATGGAAGACCCTGTAAAATAGAAAAATAATTATTTCATTGAGAAAATTAAATCTGATTTTTTTGAATGTTTCATTTTATTCTGATGTCTTAAATTTTAGTTTATGATGTATTTATAAATGCTGGAAAATCTCGTGGGTTTTTTTTGGCTGGGTTTTTGGATTTTTATATAAATATTTAAAAATTAAAGTATTTTTGTTTAAAACAAGTGATATGGTTTGACTCTGAATAAAAAATACTAAACTTTGATCTCACAAGTGTTTCATGTAGTTAGACTATACAGTTCATAGTCCAGTGTTGAAAAATAATGTTAAAAAGTCTTACCCAGCAGACGGTGTAACCTTGAGCACAATTAGTAACAAATGCTTAAATTGAACTAATAAAAAAAACTTTAAGTTTAACTCACAAGTTGTTCATGTCTGGCCAGGGCTTCCAGAGGAAATCTTCTGAGACGTCTGCTTCTCCTCCTTGCTGTCCTGTGATGCTGCATATCTGCTCGTTTTCGGTTTGATCTCACGAAAAACGGTTGAATCATTGCCAGGAACACGGACAGATTCATATATAAAGCTATTTTCAGTAACGTAGAAGATAAAACTACAGAAAAAAAATGCTTCCTCGCAAGAGCCCGTAAATCGTTCAGCGGCACAAAAATAAATATTGCCATGGACTAATGACTTGAGGGTTTATTTATCAACTAATACATAAAATCTACACCAATTTGTTTGTAATTTTATTATTTATAAATCAGCCACGTTTTCCATGATCAGAACACAGCAGATTCATAAATAGTCTTCATAAAATGTTTATATTTATTATATTTTTACTTTGACAAATGGGTGTCATTCTCGGCGTTAAATAGAAGTAGTTCCCCTCCAGACCAGGTGGTGGCGGTAATGCGCCACTTTGTTTTCGTGCCGAGCGCCATTTGAAAACACCCGAAAGAGAAAACTAGTGAGCACGGGTGTCCGAATTGCTTTTAAAATTCAGAGAACTATATAGAGAACTATATAGTGCCGCACTATATAGGGTTTTAGTAGTTAAGGGTTAGGGCGGCAATTCGGACACAGCCTATTGCTTTGAGGTTCTGCAGAACTTCAGCCCGCTTTGCTAGTATGTTAGCAGATGCTAAGCACATTAGCCTATTAGCTGCTGCCGTGCTTCATTGTCCATCTTATTTATCTGAGCCGCTAAAAAGCACAGCAATCCACGTTTTCATATCTTACTGGCAGCAACATGGCTCAGAGTTTCTGTTTGGTATCCATTCCAAGTAAAAACTAAATAGTTCATGTCTCATAACAACAGAACAAGCTGCCTCTGCTCTGGCTGCAGTCTTCATATTGTCTTGTGCAGAGTAGATCTGCTCAAAGAGGCTCTGTGCGCTCTGCTGCCGACTAGCGGTCGGAGGGTGAGGTGGACAACAAGAGTCAGACGCTGAAGGCCGCTCAGAAATAATTAAATAAATATCGATCTGGCAGCATATGAATCGATACAAGTATTGCCAAATGACGTATTGCGATATATTGCAGAATCGATTTTTTTCTACACCCCTAATGTCTATGCTTTGTCTGATTGTGGTGACTCACCTCTGTTTTCTATGTCAGGAATGGTCCGCCAGCAAAAGAGGTCCCTAAGGGTACAAGGGCCTTATATTGGTTCCAGGGAGGGAACCAAAATCATTGTAAAGTTAACAGGGGAGATTTAGAGTAGTAATTTTATTATTGGAGTGAATTATTGAAATGTTTTAGGAACAGTCTGTGAATTCTATGTTTGCATGGAGAAATTATCTATTTTTATAGGGGTTGGGGAAACTTTGAATGTACATATTTTAATATTTTGTGTAAATAGATTATCTGTGGGAACCTGGGTGGATGGTAGCTCCCAAAGGTGAAATCCTATAAAGGTGGGAGTTGTAACCATTAGGAGGTTGTTGTTGGTTGGTAGTTAGAGCTTGGGACATGACTGTGAAATGCCAACAGAAGAAATTGGAAAATAAATTTTGAGCTAAACTCAAGTCCTGAGACTCCGCCTGTGCTTCTACCATGAGGATGGCCTCCGAGACTACGAGCTGAACGTGACACTGGGTTTTCTCCTTCTGAATGCTCTGCCAGGCCTTTTCTGCAGCGGCTTTCAGTCGCTGTTAGTTTGTGGGCCTTTCTGTCTGAAGTTTAGTCTTCAAAAAGTGAAATGCATGCTCAACTGGGTTAAGATCAGGTGACTGACTTGGCCATTCAAGAATATTCCACTTCTTTGCTTTAATAAACTCCTGATTTGCTTTGGCTGTATGTTTTGGGTCATTGTCCATCTGTATTATGAAACGCTGCCCAATTAGTTTGGCTGCATTCACCTGGATCTGTGCAGACAGTATGTCTCTGAACACCTCAGAATTCATTCGGCTGCTTCTGTCCTGTGTCACATCATCAATAAACACTAGTGTCCCAGTGCCACTAGAAGCCATGCACGCCCATGCCATCACACTGCCTCCACAGTGTTTTACTGATGATTTAGTGTGCTTTGGATCATGAGCTTTCCACGCCTTCTCCATACTCTTCTCTTGCCATAATTCTGGTAGAGGTCGATTTTGGTTTCATCTGTCCAAAGAATGTTTTTCCAGAACTGTACTGGCTTTTTTAGATGCGTCTTAGCAAAGTCCAACCTAGCCTTCCTATTCTGAAGGCTTATGAGTGGCTTGCATCTTGCAGTTTACCCTCTGTATCTACTTTCATGCAGTCTTCTTTTTATGGTAGACTTGGATATTGATACGCCTACCTCCTGGAGACTGTTGTTCACTTGGTTGGCTGTTGTGAACGGGTTCCTCTTCAACATGGAAAGGATTCTGCAATCATCCACCACTGTTGTCTTCCATGGACGCCCAGGTCTTTTTGCGTTGCTGAGTTCACCAGTGCTTTCTTTCATTCTCTGGATGTACCACACTATTGATTTTGCCTCTCCTAATACTGTAGCAATTTCTTGCACGTTTTTTTTCTGTTTTCTCAGCTTAATGATGGCTCCTTTCCACTGCTTGGAGAGCTCCTTTGACCGCATGCTGTCTTTTCACAGCAAAATCTTCAAAATGCAAGCACAAGTCCTCTAATCCAGTGTTTTTCAACCTTTTTTGAGCCACGGCACACTTTAACCTTGACAAAAATCCCGCGGCACACCAGCACCCCCCCCCCACACACACACAAAAAAAAGCAGAAACTCATAGTCTGTTTTGATCTGCAGCCCCCCCCCCCCCGGCAATCTGACGTGCATTTTTGTGATAATTGTGGTAGAAAAAGCAGGAAGTTGCAGATGTTTTTTCTAAAAGATGTAATAAAAGTTAAGTTACATACAAACTGTATGTTCGTTGTGGTTTCAATCCGTGTAACAAGGACGACTCATTGTACGCTAAGGCGCTGTCCCTTTAAGCCAATGCATCATGGGAGATGTAGTGTGAATACGGCGAGAAAACGGCAGAAACACTTGCGTCTCTGAGTTTCATGGTTTTGTTCACTTGTTCCACGGTCTGATACCGGATTCTGTGGAAAGCTACACCGCTAAAGACGAGCTTTAGCTGGTGTTTTTGTTGGAAATGAGTGAGTTATGAGCTAAATTGGAACAAGGAAGTTTAGACTTTAAACACTTCTGATTGGTCAGACTGATGACATGTGATTAAGCCTTCAAGAATGATTGGTGGAGTCGTGGAGACAGTAAAAGTTGCGGGACTTTTCAGAAAACAGTCATAGCTGCAGGTAAATCGCGGTGTCGTCATTCTTATCAAAATGTCTTTAATAGAATCAGTTAAACACAAAGAAATAAGTATTTTGTGATCTTTCATATTCCTAACTACTCAGTGTTTTATCAGGACCTGTTTGGATGAACAAAGAGCTGATTTCCTGGAGATGGTTAATGTTTTTAGATCAGTTAATGAGGACAATTTTCCACGGCACACTTGACCATCTCCCACGGCACACTAGTGTGCCGCGGCACACTGGTTGAAAAACACTGCTCTAATCTACTCCAGGCATTTTATGTGATTCACTCATAGTGACATAACAAGGGAATTGCTCACACCTGCCCATACAATAGCATGAAAGTCAATTGTCCAATTACTTACAAGCCCATGAAATGAAGGGATTGTGTTTAAAAAATGCTTTAGTTTTTCACATTTTTATACAATCTTTTTGTTCAACCCATGGAATAAAAGCTGTCTGCACTTCAATGGCATCTCAGTTGTTTTATTTAAAATTCACTGTGGTAATGTACAGAAACAAAATTAGAAAGAATGAGTCTCTGTCCAAATATTTATGGTCCTGACTGTATATGATATTAAGTTAGATTAATGAGTTATTTGAGTTGTATAAACAAAAAAATTTAAGTTAGATCAACATGTTAAATTGAGTCGGACAGACGTAAAAAATTAAGTTGAATAAACTTAATTCAATTAATTCAATTCAATTGAATTCAATTGAAGTGATTCATTTAAGTTAAATCAACTTTTTTCAGTTTAGAGTGAAATAAAATAATTTCTTTCTGACCACTGGACCACAGGAAAACAATGCATTTAAGGAGTTTATGTCCTTTAACATGTCATAGTCTATATTAAAGGGTTGAATATCACAGAATATACATTAGAACCCCACAAATTTAAAAAAACACTCGCTTACTTTGATACTCTATCGCTGTCTTGCTTAAGTACAGACACCAAACAAGCATTTTCTGTAATTTTGGAGGAACTCGAGAGGACTTTGAGGTGACAAATATTTATGTTTCATTAAGTCTGCCTTTTTCCTCAGTTGTTTGGATAAGCTGTAAGTCTGTAAATGGCTCCAGATGCAAAAGTGCTTATACAGTCGTCTTGTTTATGTTTCTTTACCATGCAGCTAATTTTAGTTCGATGAAATGTTAAGTTTGTGCTGCATTAGTGCTGTAAGTGTAACAAGCAAGATTAATTCAGTGGAATTTTGTTCGCGGTAAATTCTCTGCTTGCCACCTGTCCAAAATGTGTTCCTAAGTTTGACGCTGTGGCATCGTGTTGGGAGGAGCTTCCAGCTAATGATCTTAGCCTGATTGCTACATGCAGCAGTGTATGTGTTTATCCCATTTGGAATCATTGGAAGACACGGATGATGTGGAGAGATCGGGTAGATTTTTATGAACAGCTCTACAAAACCATCGGTAATCACGTCTCCATGTCTGGGTTCACGCGATCATTCAAAGATTCTTCCGTTACCAGCAGCTTCACTCCCCCTCCGAGAGCTGTGTCTGTATGACAGCCCCAAACAATGATGTAGGTAGGTAAGGTATCTAGGTATGGTGTTCTGTGGATGCAACGCAGCATTCTTTGTCCAACGTAATCGATGAGTTGAGTTCTTACCAAAAAGTTCCATTTTGGATTAATTCAACCATAGGACATTCTTCCAATCCTCTTCTGGATCATACGAATGCTCTCTACTCTAGACTTTAGACGGGCCTGCAACTGCTTACCTATTGCAGATTTAGTCTCCCCAGCCTGGTGCAGTTTAACAATTTTGTTTCTGGTGTCCATAGACAGCTCTTTGGTCTTGGCCATAGTGGAGTTTGGAGTGTGACTGAGGTTGTGGATAGGTGTCTTTTATAGGTGTTCAAACGGGTGCCAATAGTACAGGTAACAAGTGGAGGACAGAGGATCCTCTTACAGAAGAAGTTACAGGTTTGTGAGAACCAGAAATTTTGCTTGTTTGTAGGTGACCAAATACTTATTTTCCAGCATAATTTACAAAATCAGACAATGTGATTTTCTGGATTTCCTTTTTTCATAGGTACAGTGGTGGACAAAATTGTTGGTACCCCTCAGGTAAAGAAAGAAAGTCCACAATGCTCACTGAAATTACTTAAAATGTTCAAAAGTAACAAAAAATTAAAATGTATTGAAAATTAAATGATAAAAATCAGCCATTACTTTTGAGTTGTTGATTAACATAATTATTTAAAAAAACAAACTAATGAAATAGGGCTGGACAAAAATGATGGTACCTCCACAAAAGACTGAGAACTAATTGCCCAGGGGGTCTTGATGTGATGTCCTTTAATTGACATCACAGCTGTTTTCAAACCCATTTTCAGTCTGCCTATTTAAAGGGAGACCGATAGTCATGTTGCTGTTTGGTGAAAAGCTGTGTACCACACTGAACATGGACAACAGGAAGCAAAGGAGAGAATTGTCCCAGGACATTAGAAACAAAATCTACACAAATATCGTAAAGGTAAAGGCTATAAAACTATCTCTAAGCAGCTTGAAGTTCCTGTGACGACAGTGGCACATATTATTCAGATGTTTAAGACCCACGAGACAGTAGCCAACCTCCCTGGACATGGCCGGAAGAGGAAAATTGATGTGGAGAAGGATAGTTCACACTGTATCCAAAGAGCCCAGAACAACCTCCAAAGACATTAAAGGTGAACTCCTAGATCAAGGTACATCAGTGTCAGATTGCACCATTCGTTGTTGCTTGAGCCAGAGTGGACTTCATTGGAGACGACAGAGGAGGACACCACTGTTGAAAGGAAATCATAAAAAAGCGAGACTGGAATTTGCAAAAATGCATGTTGACAAGCCACAAAGCTTCTGGGAACAGATGAGACAAAACTGGAGCTTTTTGGTAAGGCACATCAGCTCTATGTTGGTGGACTCAAAAATGAAACATACAACGAAAAGAACACTGTCCCTACTGTGAAACATGTAGGAGGCTCAGCTCTGTTTTGGGGCTGCTTTGCTGCATCTGGCACAGGGTGTCTTGAAGTTGTGCAAGGTCAAATGAAATCTCAAGATTATCAAGGCATTCTGGATAGAAATGTGCTGCCTAGTGTCAGAAAGCTTGGACTCAGTCGCAGGTCATGGGTCTTCCAACAGGACAACTATCCAAAACCCAGCCAAAAACACCCAAGAATGGCTAAGAGAAAAGCGTTGGACTATTCTAAAGTGGCCTTCTATGAGCCCAGATCTGAATCCCATTGAACATCTGTGAAAGGAGCTGAAACATGCCATTTGGAGAAGACACCCGTCAAACCTGAGACAACTGGAGCAGTTTGTTCATGAGGAGTGGGACAAAATACCTGTCGACAGATGCAGAAGGCATCATTGACAAATACAGAAACCGTTTAATTGCAGTGATTGCCTCAAAAGGCAAAAATATTAAGTTATGGGTACCATTATTTTTGTCCTACCCTATTTCATTAGTTTTTCATTCATTCATTTTCTTAACCCTTTTTCCCTTTCGGTGTCACGGGGCTGCTGGAGCCTATCCCGGCCACTTGTGGGCGAAGGCAGGGGACAACCTGGACAGGTTGCCAGTCTGTCGCAGGGTAGAATGTCCACAAACACACACCCATTCACACTCACACCTAGGGACAATTTAGAGTTGCCAATTAACCTATGACGCATGTTTTTGGTTGGTGGGAAGAAGCCAGAGACCCCGGAGAGAACCCACGCGTACATGGGGAGAACATGCAAACTCCACACAGAAAGGTCCCTCGTTGATGTAATTTTTCAGGTCCCCCAGCCGGGACTTGAACCAGAGGCCTTCTTGCTGTGAGGCAAGAGCGCTAACCACTGCGCCACCGTGCAGCTGTTTTTCATTCATCCATCTTCTATTCTGTTTATCCCTTTCGGGGTCACTGGGCTGCCGGAGCCTATCCCGGCTCTAGGTTCATTAGTTTTTTTTTGTTTTTTTAATAATTCTTTTAATCGACAACTCGAAAGTAATGGCTGATTTTTTGATTTTCAATAAATTTTTATGTTTTGTTACTTTTGAACGTTTCAAGACATTTCAGTGAGCATTGTGGACTTTCTTTAACTGATGGGTCCCAACAATTTTGTCCACCACTGTATACTTATTAGGAAAATTACATGCCTCTCTCATCAAGTGGTAGAACTTGTGCGATTGTTGGCTAATTAAATACTTTTTTACCCTACTGTATGCACCCGTACGATGTCCACACAAACTATCCTCTGATTAATTTCCTAAATTCTAACAGACAGGCTGTAACAAGGAGCTCACACTTATCACTTTAACAGCACTAATGAGCTCCCTGCAAAATCAGGGGGCTGAAAAAAGAAAAATCCGAACTTTGGCCCTTACTTACCCTTACGTGTTGTTTAAAGGACCTATTTCATGCAAAATGAACTTTTTGAGGGTTTAATTGTAATATAATGTTAATTCATTGCCAAAAAAATCTCAATGCAGTATTAGATCCATTTACACATCTCTGAGTATTTCTCAAAAAACCTGCGCTCTGAGTACCAGGCCATCCACAAAAACGGGTAGGTTCTCGAATTTATACGTATAAGGAAGAGCTCCTTCCAGGAAGAGTCTGCGCTGCCAGCACCGTCCACAAGTTAAAACACACACTTTCTCTACAGAGCTAGTGGTGATCTGCAGAACACTTTCATATGCACATGCATCTTGTGATGTTTGTTTTCGTGTGAGAAACATGGACACGC
Organism: Oryzias latipes; assembly: GCF_053564925.1. Lineage (NCBI taxonomy): Eukaryota > Metazoa > Chordata > Actinopteri > Beloniformes > Adrianichthyidae > Oryzias > Oryzias latipes. Next base: position 10,633,702 of record NC_136244.1, read on the forward strand.
TGCCGAGGCTGGCTCTAGGTTGACGTCCTGAAATGGGCGGCACCCACAAGGAGTGAAAGGCGGTGCTTTAAAGATCGAGTCTTCTTACTTCTGGGTAGGAAACGATCTTGCGAAAATCACAAATATTTCATAGAAAAATCATTCTTTAGTGTGCCAAAGGTAATATATGTTCAGATATATGTTGCACCATGTCCATAGAAAAATTTGCATTAAAATTTTGCTCTAATGGCTCACCAACCAGCCTTTGAAAAACACCCGTAGGGTAGTTGTAACTATGGCATAAGAGGCTGGTGGAGTAGTGGTTAGCACTCTCGTCTCACAATGAGAAGGCCCTAGTTCAAATCCCCAATACTGCGGTGAAGATAGTTTTAGGTTGGATATTCGACAGACATCCAGTTCGGATCTCCAGTGATGTCTCTTAGGCCGCATTTACACTGCAGATCTTAATGCCCAAATCCGATTTTCTGTCTATATCCTATTTTTTTGATGACCCTCTTACATCATCTTTTAAAAGTGACCCGTATTCGATTTTTTCATTTACACTATACAATGGTGTAACCATCAAACATAGATGTTCTGAGGACTACGTAACGTAGCAGCATTTCCGCCTTCCACGGACCTGAGCACTGACCGCACAGATTAAAAAAATTATTTGCGAGAAGGCCCTTAATAATAATCATAACAGTAATAAAAGCACATTTAGAATTAGAAGTTGGTCCAAACGGCAAACGTTTAGCATGGCCAAACCCTCCCCTTTTTGTTGTGTTTCTTTTGTGTGACTGCGGTTGACCGATGAAGCATGTTTTTGGACGGTAGGAGGAGATTTCAGAAGATTTCAGAGTGGCCTTTTCTTGTGGCCAGTTTAAGGCACACCTGTGCAATAATCATGCTGTCTAATCAGCATCTTGATATGGCACACCTGTGAGGTGAGATGGATTGTCTTGGCAAAGAAGAAATGCTCACTATCATAGATTTAGACAGATTTGTGAACAATATTTCAGAGAACTGGTTATTTTGTGTATGTGGAAAATGTTTCACATCTTTGAGTTCATACCATAAAAAATGGGAGCAATAACAAAAGTGTTGCGTTTATATTTTTGGTCGGTGTAAATAAATGAGGATAAAACGTTTCCTCATGTTGTGTTTAAATAATCGTATTTATTTTATTTGACCCAAAGAGATGAAATATTCTGAATTGTGGCACTGAGATATCAACATCAGACACACCGCTTAATTTGTAATTATAGATGATGCAAAATGTATATGCATTTTTCTATTATTGCATATAAATCATATATATTTTTTCAATAGCTCCCGAACCACATGACCCAAAGAAATGAAACCTATGCTGAATTGTGGCACTGACATCCCAACATCAGACTCCAATTTATTTTGCAATTATAGATGATGCAAAATGTATATGAATTTTTCTATTAAATTTCCAGAAGTTTTCATATAATTATATATTTTTTTTCAATAGCTCCCAAACCACGTGACAGAAAGAGATTAAACCTATAGCAAAATAAAGTTGTGTGTCTGATGTGGGGATGTCAATGCCACAATTCTGCAATGGTTTCATCTCTTTGGTTCAGGCGGTTTGGTATGGAGTTAATTCAGTCTCAATAATCAGAAATGCACACAACCTGTTTCACAAATACACACGCTCTGATTCACAACTGTTTTTTTACGCAAACGTGTTATATAAATTTGAAAATGCACACGTGTTTCACAAATGCACAGCCTAGGTTTCACAAACACACACATGCACACCAAATGTTTCACACATGCACAATAAGTGTTTCTCACAAATGTGCACGCTGTGTTTCACAAAAACACAATGGATTTTTCAGAAATTCACAACAAATTTTCAGAAATGCACAAAAGATGCTTTACAGACATCATTTTTAGGTACACTTGTAATATGAACTCACAGATCTTGCAAATTTTAAAATGTGCATTCGCAAACCAGATAAATTTTTTTACGGTGAATATTGAGACTCCCTTCACGCTGCAGGCAACTAATGTCCCCATTTGCTAATGAATCTGTCAATCAAACTAATCAGCAAAGCAGGGGTGCTCGCTATCAGCCAATCAAATGGCCCCTTAGACTTTTTCCAGCTTTCACACTGATGTCAGAACTGAAGGTGCATGGCAAACGTTTTAAAGTCCAGGAGATGCAAAGCCCCCTAGTTTGGAGTAACACAATCAAATCATACATTATGATTAAAGTCAGTATTGTAACTCTGTTCATACTTTAGGGGTAACACAATCGGACAGTTGAGGCTGACTTCACTCTCAGCCCAGATTTGAAGAATGAAAAAAAAAGATGTGAGGCTGAATTGTTCTGTCATTGACAGGGAGGTTGGCTTGAGGTAACGTAGTCACGCTGCATTTTTAATATGGAGAGTGGTACAAAGTGATGCCAGTTTCTGTTGAGTTGAAGTTGAAGATTTTTCTCCTCCACCTTCTCATGATCCAGACCGAAGGGAACCGATATCTGAGTGCTAAAAGGACGCTAGCATCATATCTAATAAGGATAAAGATTAGCAAACTATCCTGAGTGAAACATTCATTACAAATCTCATCACCAGGACACAGTTCCCTGGATTCAATGCCAACTGCATTCAACAACTGTTGCCTTGCTTTCAGGTCCACTTGAAAGTTGCACAAGCCAGTAATTTTTGACGACCGAAGACAATGAACCTACGAGCCGTGCTAAAGCTAACACGCTAATGACCCACCGGCAGAATCAAAGATGGGCAGGGCTTTTTGTCACCTGTGTGAAAGCTGGAGAAAGTCTAGAAGGGCCATTCGATTGGCTGAAAGCGAGCACGCCTGCTTTGCTGATGAGTTTGATTGACAGATTCACTAGCCAATGATGACATTAGTTGACCTGCAGCGTGATGTGAGTCTCAATGTTCACCGTAGAAAAATCTCTCACAAATATGGGGAGATTCACAAATGAGAGCGGGTTTGTGAATGCACATTTTAAAATTTGCATTTTAGGTACAAGTGTACCTAAAAATGATGTCTGTGAACCATCTATTCTGTATTTCTGAAAATTTATTGTGAATTTCTGAAAAATCGATTGTGTTTTTGTGAAACACAGCGTGCACATTTGTGAGAAAATAAATTGGTGTGTCTGATGTTGAGATGTCAGTGCCACAATTTGGCATATGTTCCATCTCTTTGGGTCACCTGGTTTGGGAGCTAATGAAAAACATGACCAGATTTCATATGCAAACATTTGAAATTTAAATATAAAAATTCATATAAAATTTTTGTGTGTATGGTGTATGTTGGAGCCATAATTTGGCATATATTTGGAATCATAAGGTCACAGGGTTTGGAAGCTATTAAAAAAACAGACTGTTTACTTCAAAGAAAGATTCTTGTAAAATATTGAGTATCTACTATTGCAAAACTTCTCATTAAAACATTGCAAAATAAATAAAAATGTTTAGACACAACATGAGGAAATGTTTCATTGTACTCTATTTTATTTTTGCAAAGCATTTTGTCCTGGGATTGATCTAAAATCTTCTCCATCTCATGCACATGTTAATTTGTTGACGGTCCCTAAGAGACCCCGCTGGAGATCCCCGCTGAATGTCTGTCAAATATCCAACCTAAAACTAACTTCACCTCAGTATCCCTATCCCCATTTGGTCCTTTCTGTGTGCAGTTTGAATGTTCTCCCTGTGCATGCGTGGGTTTGTTCTAGGTAATCTTTCCTTCAGCAGTCCAAAAACATGCTTCATTATTTTGTTGGACACTTAATTGTCCCTTAGGTGTAAATGTTACTGTGTGGCTCTAGCAACCCTTTGACCCTGAACAGGAATAACGAGGTTTGGAGATGGATTGATAGATGGAAATGTTATTGGTTTGTGTATGCTAAGGAAGCTCCGGCCAGCTAAAGTGACAATGAATTAATTGCTCTTTATTAAGGTTTTCATTCACATCATCTTTGAAAAAAATACATAGAAAGTCTTGACGTGCATGCAGATGAAAAAATCATTTGGTCTGGACCGAGTACGCTTAATTTGGTCCGGATCGAGTCCTGAACCTTGCGTTTGGTCTGTATTCAGACTGCCGTCAAGTAGGCCTGCACAATATACCGCAAATTTATCGTTATCGCGACATCAAGCTGTGCAATATGCATACCGCAAAAGACGGCGAAAATCGCAATAAATGGTTACCTTGACCCTTGTGTTATCCTAGGCACTTTAACATTTGGAGTGGGGTCATCTAGACCCACTAGACAGTGCACTGAACCTTTTTTCTTCAATGATTTGTGATCTTCACTGGTGTCCATGGATTACATTAAATCTTTCCACATTTATCCACCTTTGTCATGGTACGGAGAACACTGCAAAGTAAGGGGGGGGGTTCATCTAAGATTGCACAAGGGTTAAATGTGCTAAAACAAACTCATGGCAGCTTGAAATATTGAATAAATGAAATAAATCCCTTTATGCATTTAACCAATCGGAAGGACCCGTTTACGTTGTTGATCAATCAGATGAGCCCTTTTATGTTTGATGTTTGCCTCCTATGTCGACAAGGGTCATTTGGAGTATAATTTTTATACTGTTGCATTGAAATGGAAATTATGTTTTTGGTTGGTTTGATATTTGTTTATATACCGCAAATTATATCGTTATCGCAATATTAATCACCAATATCGCATATCGCGAGTTTTCCTCATATCGTGCAGCCCTACCGTCAAGCAACCTTTCCTGTTTCAAACCAAAGCTTGTAAGCATACCCACATGACTGAAGATCTCTTCAGTCGTTTGCTAGGAATTACATGGGCAGGGCAAAGCAACCAGAGACAGAAAATATTGAAGTCCTTCACTGATTCAAATTTCCCATTTCGCTGACTAATTTTGAAGGCCTATATTAACACTTTTTACTTGCTACTTAGGTTCAGTGGAGGCATACTGCAAAGCTGTTACTGGCAAGATGTCAGCTATGAAGGTATGCTAAAAAATGCTCATGACATAGATTTATGGGATAACATTCCGAGAAGCAATGTGTATCATGTTAAAAATTGTTTTAACTATCCTGCATTCATCTGACCACATTTCAATGAGTTGTGTGTGTCTCATTGTTGTGATGTTATGGCATTGTTTTTAAGAGAATATTGTTAAGGTAGCTTTTAGAGCAGCGTCGGGTGCGTCCTGTGTAACGAGACACAGAAAAGCATGTGAGAAGCATTTTCAGCTGTGTTAAAATAAAGGTTCTAACAAGTAAGCAGTTGGACACTTATTACTGTCTGATAAAACGACAATCATTGCTTTACATTTGTCCGTGGCTCACAGGTTGCTTCATTCCTAATCTGTTTACATCACATGACAACTAGCTGAGGTGGCCTGGTCCCTTTGCTGAAAAACAGCCCCAAAGCCTGATGCTTCCACCCCCATGCTTACAGTAGGTATGATGTTCTTTGGATGCAACTCAGCATTCTCTCTCCACCAAACACGACAAGTTGAGTACTTACCAAAAAGTTCTATTTTGGTTTTATCTGACCATAGGACATTCTCCCAATCCTATTCTGGATCACCCAAATACTCTCTAGCAGACTTAAGACGTGGACTGGGTTTAACAGGGGGACACATCTGGCACTGCAGGATTTAAGTCCCTGGCAGCCATTGTTACTTTGGTCCATCTCTTTACAGCACATTCACTAGATCTTTTTTTGCTCGCTGTTTTTGTAATAATTTTGACCTCATGAAGTGAGATCTTGCAGGGAACCCCTAGATTGAGTGAGATTATCAGTGGTCTTGTATGTTTTCCATTTCCTAATAATTGCTCTCACAGTTGATTTCTTCACACCAAGCTGCTTACCTTATGCGGATTCAGTCTTCCCAGCCTGGTGTACGTCAACAAATTTATTTCTGGTGTCCAGCTCTTTGGTCTTGGCCATAGTAGAGTTTGGAGTGTGACATTTTGGGTTGTGGACAGGTGTCTTTTATATAGATAACGATTTTGAACAGGTGTCATTAATACAGGTAATGAGTGGACTACCGGTTGAACGGTGGTGCAGTGGTTGGCGCTCTTGCCTCACAGCAAGAAGGCCCCTGGTTCAAGTCCCGACTGAGGGACCTGAAACAGAAAATCAATTGGGGACCTTTCTGTGTGGAGTTTTGCATGTTCTTTCCGTGCGTGTTCTCCCCGTGAACCCCATGTGTGGGTTCTCTCCCTCCTACCGTCCAAAATTATGCTTCATAGGTCAATTGGCATCTTGAAATTGTCCCTAGGTGTGAATGTGATGGGTGTGTGCGACAGACTGGCGAACTGTCCAGGGTGTACCCTGCCTTCGCCCACAATGAATGAATGAGTGGAGTACAGAGGTTTCTTTACAGAAGAAGTTACAGGTCTGTGAGAGCCAGAAATCTTGCTAGTTTGTAGGTGACCAAATTCTTATTTTCTGGATTTTTTTCTATTTGGTCTGTCATTTGGGGTACACCTATGAGGAAAATTAGGTGGCCTCTCTCTTATTTTTAAGTGGGAGAACTTGCACAATTGGTGGCTAACTAAATCCTTTTTTGCCGCACTGTAAATCTAGTCTATTGTCTATACCATCATTATGATATGCAGCGTTAGAAAAAGGGGGGAAAAAATGGTTGTCTTCCGGACAACCTGGCAAGTAATATTTGGTTGTCCTCCCCAATTCAATTTTTGATTGTCCTTCGATACCAATATTCAACAGCAATGAAGCCTACTCAGATGTCAGTACTTACATCTTTATTTCTTCTATACATCTAATATCAACTGCCTCTTATGATGGACATTTAGAAAAACTCTTTAAATATTAAAAACAAACATTTTACTCAATATTGAAGCATCTGGTTACACAAAGTATTGCCAAAAACTTGAAACCAATATCTTTATAACTAGTATCTTTACACAGATTTAAATATATCTGTTCTTTTTTATCTTTGGTTTTGATAATTGTTGCTTAAAGACTATAAAATACAAAGACTGTTGTACAAATTTATAATATCATGTGGATCCCATGGAAAATGTTTTTTTTCTGCTCATGTCAATCTGTTCCGTTATGAGTGAAAGTTATAGTGTTTTATGTGTTTTAAATCTTCTATTTTATGGGCTGATTATTTTGAACGTGTTTTGGAGACATCTAGCGGTCGCGCCAGGTACTGTTGTTCAACACATTTATTTTAATAATCTTTATTGAAAAGTGCACATGTAGAAACAGAAAGGATTCGCTAGCATGCACGCACTTCGTTTGTCAGTGGAAAGAATTTGCTGCATACGTCTCAATTCAGAGGTTGCCAAAAACTAATCCTTGACACTTGAAAAATAGTCGAAAAAAAAACAAAATGTTGAATAAAAGTTCAGGTTGTCACACGGACAACCATCAGGTTCATTTTTGGTTGTCCTCTGTGAAATCTGGTTGTCTCGGACAACAGGATAACCGCTTATTTCAAACGCTGATATGCCCTTGTAGATGACATGTCTGTTCTTGTTCCTGTATTTTGCTAAATGAACTGAACTGAACCTCACAGTGTTCCTGGTGGCACAAGGGTTGTGGCATCTGTTTGTGAATGTGTGATTGTATGGGTGAATGGAAATGACTATAAAGCACTTTGAGTCTTCTAAAAAAGTAATAAAGAACTATATAAGTAATATGCCATTTATATATTTTCCTTAATCCTTACTATGCATTTTTTGCTGCTTCAATTTATAGCCTGACAAAATATGGTAGTTTCTGCAGTAATTCAACAGAAATTTTCCTCTAAATTGTGGATGGGACCATTAGGACGGAGCAACTCTGGCCCCCTTCCCCTCGCCATTACTGGGAGCTCTGCGCAGGGAGCTTGTGGCCCGCCCAGCGTATTTTTATGTCACAAATACTATATTTTTTGTACTGTGTTTTTTCATCTACTCCTGAGTCAGGATTTGAATAAAGAATTACTTGAGCACGTTTAGATTAATTCTCTTTATTTGTCCTCCATCAAATAATGTCAAAAGAACATGTTAAAACACCAAAAACACAGTTTCATCAGAGTGGATCTTATAAGCTGATCCCTTCACATAATTAGTTTCAATGTTTTAAGTTTTTTTTCGTCAAACTATCTTCACCTTTTACACACATTTTTGTCATGCAAACCCCAAAATTGTGTTTTCGCCTTCTTTGATTGAAAATGCATCACACACTTTTGTTTTTAGCTTTTGTTAGTCTAATGTTTTGAACACCCAATCCAAAGAAAATTATGTTTTTTGGTGTTTTTTATATGTTCTTGTGATATTTTTCTCAAGATATAGGACATATTTAAAATAATTTAAGCTTAAAATTGCATTTCTGAGTCTGTCTTTACTCATATCATTGTAAATCAGGAGCAGACATAAAAATGCTGTTTGAGAAGCCCTCAGGTGTTATGTAGACAAATAGATCCATGAATGTCTTTGTTTTCCTCGTTCGAGCTGGCATCTTGCTCAAAACTGTATGGCTGGATAGCTCCAATAAAGCACACCAATTTTTGTTTTATCACCAATGTTGGGTTGGGGTTGTAAGCTAATAATAATAATTAATAATTGATACTTTATTTATCCCACAATGGGGAAATTATTTTCCGCATTTTGACCCATCACCTGTGGGGACTGGTGAGCTGCAGATTAGCCGTGCTTGGGGGGCAACAGCTGGCCGGGGAGAGCGGGGATCGATCCGCCAACCCTTCAGTAGTTGGATGACGTGCTCTACTGCCTGAGCTAAACTGCTGCCCAATGGGAGAGAGTGTAAAGACAGAGATTACAGGAAATAAGTGGAAGCTTACTTCCATGCCAACAATCCCACCCACAACTACGAGATGAGTTTCTGATGAACTCCTGCTGCTTTGCAGAAACGATGTCCAAGAAAATGACACGGGCTTCGAGATTTTGCCTAAAAACTGCATATTCATAATTTAAAGACCATTGGGAACGTTTTTATAATAGATAGGGTGATGATTGGAGTGGGCTTCTGAAGCCTACTTTAAAGTAAAGTATACAAATAAACATGTTTTTTTACAAAACAGTCTTTCTTGTCTGCTAATGTGAGCTGATGAAAAGGATGCCACTTTTATTATTTTTTGCGTGTTACTAAACAAATATTTGTGTGTTGTTTCTAACAGATTCATGTGAGAACTTTGATCTTGTCTGTAAGATCAGCCTCCCGTTTAACAGTCAGCATAAATACTGAAGCAGTTGCACTTCAAGCAGCACCAAAGTTCCTGCAAACTGACATTCATTCCGCGAGAGAGCCCATCTAACTGCTTTGATCGAAGAAAGAAAAGACTGAGGGGGAGTCATGTTTATCATCCTAGCCCTCATCATCCTCTTTCATTTCGCCGGAGTCATCTTACTCTTCATTTCCACCATTCACAATGTAAGGCTTAAGAACCATCCTTTGCAGAGCATTTGCAGTAAGTATTTCTCAATCTAATCAACGTGATCTGTTCTTTACATGCATTTATAGGCATGGTGGGTGGTGTCTCCACCCGAGCGTGAAGTAATTTACGCCGACTTGTGGTACTCCTGCAATTCCACCTGCTACCCTATAGAGAACAGCCACACTGTGGAAGCAGGTGAGTGAGTCAGAGTTTCCCAGCTTCAAACACATATAATATATATGTTTGAAACTGTTGAAGTTTGTGTTTAACTGTATTGTTCTCTGCTCCACAGCTTACCTGCAGGTGGTGCAGGCTACTATGATCCTGTCCACTATTCTGTGCTGCATCAGTTTCTTCACCTTCATCCTTCAGCTCTTCAGGATTAAGCAGGGCGAGAGGTTCATTTTTACGGCAATTATCGAGCTGCTGGCTTGTACGTAAACACTGACGGTGCACTGCTCTGTACTAATGAAGATTTTCTTCAACAGAAGCTCATTTAATCAAGTGTTTGCTAAAATTATAAATTCTTTAAAAGGTTTCAGTGCTTTGCTATTACCAAGTATAAACATTTTGCATGTTAAAGACCAAGTGAACTATTTTTATTTCACCATTTGATGTGCTGGTGGTTACTAGCTATAAAAAGACTACCCTTTCCCTAAGAGTTACGGAAGGTCAAAGAGCATGTGTTATTTAGGTGTTGCTGGTGACATCTCCAGTGTTGAAGGGTTAAACACTTAAATTGTGAGGAAATCTGCAGATTTCTGCATTACGTGTTTCTTTAATTTCTCTTGTAAGCAGCAATGTAAAATACACGTTACACAAAAACTCGATTATATAAATCTCTTTGAAAGGCCACATAGCTCTCCCTTCATAGTTACCAGGCATACTTTATCCATTTTTATACAGTGCTTAAAGACCCACTGATAAAACTTTTGTTTTTGGTGAAAGTGTATGAAGGAAATTAAGCTCACATAACGGTTTAGCTCGTGCTGGTTTGCGGCGCCTTCCGTCCGTGAAACCTGGGTACAAATCCGGGCTGCTCCCTGTTCCCTTCTCTACTCTTGTGCCGGTCCCAAGCCCGGTTGATTTTTAGAGGGTTGCGTCAGGAAGGGCATCCGGCGTAAAACATTGCCAAGATTACCATGCGAATCTTCCGCTGTAAAGTGGCTGATTCGCTGTGGCGACCCCTGATGGGACAAGCCGAAAGTGAAAGAAGAAGCTCAAATAACATTTATGAGTTTTTTGCTATTCAAATCATTGGCTACGTTCACACTGCAGGGCTTAATGCTCAATTCCGATTTTTTGAAAAAATCAGATTTTTTTGCAAGGCCGTTCCCATTTCCAATTAAATCCGAACTTTTGTGATCTCCTGTGTGACCGTGAAATGACCCAAAAGTGACCCGCATGCACATAAGAGTACTCAATGGTGAACGACGTCACTTGTTGTTTGCGGAAGTAGCTAATGTTAACAATGGATGTCAACAACAGTGTTGTCAACGGCGGAACTCTTTTTGCATTATTAAATTCATTTTCACAAAGGAGCCAGCACAATTACAATCTTCTCATTTTAAGAAGCCATTGGAGCCAGGATCGTCCGTACCCACTGTTGTGGAATGGGGATGTGAATATGCTGGGGCCGCGCGCGTGTGTGTAAGAGAGAGGAGACCGCGTAGAGCGCCGGAGGGAGTGCGGGGGGGGCAGCGGTGTCCCTGGGGAAGGTCTGGGTCGCATTTGAAAAGATCGGATCTGTGTCGTTCAGACTGTCATGAAAAGATCAGATACAGGTCGCATAGAGGCAAAAAAATCGGAATTGGGTTGTATCAGCCTTTAGTGTGAATGTAGTCATTGTGATCAAGGAGTTGATGAAAAAATACAGCATGAAAAAGATTGTATTTGTGATGTAGAAAATGCCCTGCGACAGACTGGCGACCTGTCCAGGATGTTCTCTGCCTTCGCCCACAAGTGGCTGGGATAAGCTCTGGCAGCCCTGTGACCCTGAAACAGACAAAATGGCTTAGAAGATAAACGAATGAATGAAAATACCCTGGACGGGCCTCAAGCTCCCTGCTCCACTCCATTATGATGCATCCACTTCTAGACAAATAGATCAATGTTTTCCTTGTCTGAGCTGGATAGCTCCAATATTACCAACCATTGTGTTACACCGGTAATGTTAGCTTGGGGAGGGGCTGTAAGCTAGCGAAAGAGCGCATAAACACATGGATGATTGGAAGAGGAGGGATCAGTGACGTGCAGTCACTGTGATTTATTAGAAAAACTTACATTAAGCAAATATTATTTTCCACTGATCCGTTTTAAAGATACATTTTCAGTTGTCTTGACACGTTTTCCACAGTTTCTGAGTTAAAATGACCAAATTTGAGTGTTGCGCGGTCACGTACGGAGCACTTCGCCTTGTGTCTGACTGCAGGACTCAATTTTAACACTGACGTGCTGTCACAGCGCTGACTGTAAATGCAAAGAAAAGGCAGGGGGCAGACAAGAGCTGACAGCTGCTTTGCAGTAGAAACAGAACAGACGTCTTTCTTCATTGGCCATAATCTCCATTGAGAGGGAGATACTCATTAAACTAAAGGAAGATAAGGAAGGCTTTTACAACAGGGTCATAGAGCTTTTTGTGGAGAAGGATCGGCGAATGGACTCAAAAGGTAAGGCCAAATATGGTTTTCACATTTTTTTTTGTCTGGGGCCTAAGCCCCTGGTAGGGTCACCCATGGCAGACAGGTCCTGGGTGACGAGCCAGACAAAGAGCGGTTCAGAACCCCCTGATGACGAGTAAAAACAAAGACCCGTTTACGTCGCCCGGATTGCCGTCACCAGGGCCCCACTCTGGAGCCAGGCCCAGGGTTGGGGCTCGCAGGCGAGCGCCCGGTGACCGGGGCTTTTCCCATGGGCCCCAGTCATGCATAGCCCGAAGGAGCGACGTGGGACCACTCTCCCATGGGCCCACCACCCGTAGGAGACCCCAAAAGGGGCCGGTGCATTGTGGTTTGGGTGGCAGTCGAGGGCAGGTGCCTCGGCGGCCCAAACCCCGGTCATGGATATTGGCTTTTGGGACATGGAATGTCACCTCTCTGGGAGGGAAGGAGCCTGAGCTGGTGCGAGAGGTTGAGAGATACCGTCTAGATATAGTCGGGCTCACCTCCACACATAGCCTGGGCTGTGAAACTCAGTCCTTAGAGAGGGGTTGGACTCTCTACCACTCTGGAGTTGCTCAAGGTGAGAGGCGGCGGGCTGGTGTGGGCTTACTCGTGAGCCCCCAGCTTAGCCGCCAAGTGTTGGAGTTCACCCCGGTGGACGAGAGGGTCAAGTCCCTCCTCCTTCGGGTGGGGGACAGGTCTCTAACTGTGGTTTCGGCTTACGGGCCGAACAGCAGCTTGGTGTACCAGACCTTCTTGGTGTCTCTCGAAGGGGTACTGGAAAGTGCCCCAACGGGGGACTCCATTGTCCTCCTGGGGGACTTCAATGCCCACGTGGGCAATGACAGTGCCACCTGGAGGGGGGTGATTGGTAGGAGTGCCCCCCCTGATCTGAACCCGAGTGGTTTTTTGTTTTTGGACTTCTGTGCTCGTCACAGTTTGTCCATAACAAACACCATGTTCGAGCACAAGGGTGTCCATCAATACACCTGGCATCAGGACACCCTAGGCAGGAGGTCGATGATCGACTTTGTAGTTGTTTCAGGCAACGTTCGGCCTTGTGTCTTGGACACTCGGGTGAAGAGAGGGGCGGAGCTTTCCACCGATCACTACCTGGTGGTGAGTTGGATTCGCTGGCGGGGAAGGAGGCCAGAAAGACTTGGAAAACCCAAACATACTGTGAGGGTCTGCTGGGAACGTTTGGCTGAGCCCTCCGTTAGGGAAGTCTTTAATTCCCATGGGGACATTGAGTCCGAGTGGACCATGTTTTCCACTTCCATTGTCTCTGCTGCTGCTCGGAGCTGTGGTCGCAAGGTCTCTGGTGCCTGTCGCGGCGGTAACCCCCAAACCCGGTGGTGGACACCGGAAGTAAGGGATGCCGTCAAGCTGAAGAAAGAGTCCTACCAGGTCTGGCTGGCTTGTGGGACTCCAGAGGTAGCTGACAGGTATCGGCAGTCTAAGCGAGCTGCGGCCCGGACCGTTGTGGAGGCAAAAACTCAGGTGTGGGAGGAGTTCGGTGAGGCCATGGAGAAGGACTATCGGTTGGCCTCGAAGAAAGTCTGGCAAACCGTCCGGCGCCTCAGGAGGGGAAAGCAGTTCTCCACAGGCACAGTTTTAAGTGCAGGTCAGGGGCAGTCGACCTCGACTGGGGACATTGTCGGGCGGTGGAAGGAATACTTTGAGGATCTCCTCAATCCCACTGACACGCCTTCTTTTGAAGAAGCAGAGAGTGAGGACTTTGGGGTTAGCCTGTCTATTACCCGGGCTGAAGTCACCGAGGTAGTCAACGAGCTGTTCGGTGGCAGGGCCCCGGGAGTGGATCAGGTCCGCCCTGAGTACCTCAAGTCTCTGGATGCTGTGGGAGTGTCTTGGCTGACACATCTCTGCAGCATCGCGTGGCAGTCGGGAACTGTACCACTGGACAGGCAGACAGGGGTGGTGGTTACCCTCTTTAAGAAGGGGGACCGGAGGGTGTGTTCCAACTACAGGGGAATTGTACTCCTCAGCCTCCCTGGGAAAGTCTATGCCAGGGTACTGGAGAGGAGAGTCCGTCCAATAGTCGAACCTCGGATTCAGGAACAACAGTGCGGTTTCTGTCCTGGTCGTGGAACAGTGGACCAGCTCTACACCCTATCTAGGGTGCTGGAGGGATTGTGGGAGTTCGCTCATCCAGTCCATATGTGTTTTGTGGATTTGGAGAAGGCGTTCGACCGCGTCCCCCGTGGTATCCTGTGGGGGGTGCTCTGGGAGTATGGGGTCCGGGGAGCCTTACTAAGGGCTGTCCGGTCTCTGTATGACCAGAGTAGGAGCTTGGTTCGCATAGCCGGCAGTAAGTCAGACCTGTTCCTGGTCCACGTTGGACTCCGGCAGGGCTGCCCTTTATCACCGGTTCTGTGCATAGTTTTTATGGACAGAATTTCTAGGCGCAGCCAGGGGCCAGAGGGGATCTGGTTTGGGGACCACAGGATTCCCTCTCTGCTTTTTGCAAATGATGTTGTCCTGTTGGCTTCATCGAGCCAGGACCTCCAGCGTGCATTGGGGCGGTTTGCGGCCGAGTGTGAAGCGGCTGGGATGAGGGTCAGCACCGCTATATCCGAGGACATGGTTCTTGACCGGAGAAAGGTAGCTTGCCATCTCTCTGTGAGTGGACTATCCTTACCCCAGGTGGAGAAGTTTAAATATCTGGGAGTCTTGTTCACGAGTGAGGGAAGACCGGAGCGTGAGATTGACAGGCGGATCGGAGCGGCGTCGGTAGTTATGCGGTCGCTGTATCGCTCCGTTGTGGTGAAGAGAGATCTGAGCCGAAAAGCAAAGCTCTCAATTTACCGGTCGATCTTCGTTCCAATACTCACCTATGGTCATGAGCTATGGGTCATGACTGAAAGAACAAGGTCCCGAATACAAGCGGCTGAAATGAGCTTCCTCCGTAGGGTAGCGGGGCGCTCCCTTAGAGATAGGGTGAGAAGCTCGGCCACCTGCGGAGAGCTCAGAGTAGAACCGCTTCTCCTCCACATCGAAAGGAGCCAGTTGAGGTGGCTCGGGTATCTAGTCTGGATGCCTCCTGGACGCCTCCCTGGAGAGGTGTTCCGGGCATGTCCCACTGGACGGAGGCCCCGGGGAAGACCCAGGACACGCTGGAGAGACTACGTCTCTCGGCTGGCCTGGGAACGCATCGGGGTTCCCCCAGAGGAGCTGGAGGAAGTGGCTGGGGCGAGGGAAGTCTGGGCATCTCTGCTTAGACTGCTGCCCCCGCGACCCGGTCCCGGATAAGCGGAGGAAGATGGATGGATGGATAGAAATTTTTTTAAATTAAATAATACGGGAGTAAGTGTAAATAATGTAAGTATTTGAAAACTAAATTTAAGGCCTATAAAAATTATTTTTATGATAATTTTCACAGACAATATTTAATAACGATTAAAACACCAGAATTTAAAGTTGGAAAAATACCAGAAATAGCTACTGAGGGTCAAAATTAAATGTGTGCTGAAATTTTATTTAATTCGTTTACAGTATATATTAATCATTTATACACAAGAAGAGTGTTCTATCCATGTCTATAAAAGAAATATTCTCTGTGGGATAGGGCTGCACGATATGAGGAAAACTTGCGATATGCGATATTAGTGATCAATATTGCGATAACGATAAATTTGCGGTAAATAAACAAATAGAAAAATAAACAAAAACATAATTCCCATTTCATTGCAACAGTTTAAAAATTATACTCCAAATGACCCTCATCGACATGGGGGACAAACGTCAGGGTGGCTAACCCTGGTCCTCAAGAGCCTCAACCCTGTCTGTTTTCCAATTCTCCCTAGACTGCTCGATAATGATAACCAAACCAGGTGTGTTCAGTCAATCAGGATGTGAAATCACTTGAGTCAGCCAATCAACAGCAAGCTGGTTAAGGAGAGCTGGAAAACAGGCAGGGTTGAGGCTCTTCAGGACCAGGGTTAACATAATAGGCCTCCATCTGATTGGTCAACAATGGGAAGGCGTCCATCTGATTGGTCAAAGCATAAAGGGATTTATTTGATGTGTTAAATGCTTCAAGCTGCTAGAAGATTGTTTTAACACATTTTGGGTTTGCGATTTATTGCGATATTCGCCGTCTTTTGCGATATGCATATTGCAGAGCTGGATATTGCGATAACGATAAATTTGCGGTATATTGTGCAGGCCTACTGTGGGACAAATATGTTCTTGTGTGTATTGTATATGCTGTTAGCTGCTGTTGGATGAACGGTGAAATATTCAGATCTTGCAATTGTAAATCTGACTCCAGAGGAGTAAGTGCCTCACCAGCCATTGCTTCACACCACTGGTCCCACCCTCCACTCAGAAGCAACTTTCTAATGAACTCTTGCCGCTCTGCAGAAACTATGTCTCAGAAAACGACAGAGGTTTTTGGAATTTGGCTAGATTGATTATAATAATAATAATAATAATAATAATAATAAAAGGACGAATGGGAACTCTTTTACAAAAGATCAAAATATGATCAGAATGGGACTTTGAAATTAAAGATCACTAGTAATAATAATAATAATAATGAATTAGATTTATCTGCGCTTTTCAAGACACTCAAAGCGCTTACAGTGTGTCCATTATTCATTCACTCCTCATTCATACTTGGTGACGGTAAGCTACGATTGTAGCCACAGCTGCCCTGGGGCAGACTGACAGAGGCGTGGCTGCCATTTCCCGCCTACGGCCCCTCTGACCATCACCGGGACCATTCATGCACATTCACACACCAGTGGAGCCACACTGGAGGCAAGTGGATGACATTTTAGTATTAAGGAGCTTTCTAAGAAACCTTTTTTCACTCATGTACTTTTATTTTGAAAAGCATCTATCTTTTTTTCTGACTGGTAATTGTTCCACTTCTTTTGCAGTTTTTACTTGCTTAGTCCCAACAATTGCCATCTTTTACATTCAAAAACGCACTTCTTGAGCATCTTGATTACTGCTGTTAAGCAGCACACTAGACATGTTTACATATTTTACAGAGAATGCTGCTGTGTGTTTTAGTGCCCTCCTGAGAGATATTTTCTGTCACTTGGTAACAATGTACTATTTATTTTCCTTCCATCTTCTCCCAGCTCTATGTGTGATGATTGCAGCATCCATCTACACTGCTCAGAACAAGAGCTTTCATGTGACCAGTCTTCAGCAAGGCTCCTACGGCTCCTCCTACATCCTGGCGTGGGTCAGCTTCCCCATGACTCTATTTAGTGGCCTCATGTACCTGGTCCTCAGGAAACGCAAATGATGTGATAAGCAGAAAACATGGAGGAAATGTCAACACACAGCTATGAAGTTTAACTATTACATGCAGAACCCCTTTTTAGGTTATTTTTTGGTATTTAAATTTCAGATTGCAGATTTAAACTGGACAAAAGTATGTAAAACAGCGTCATGTGACATGTGAAACATCAAGCTGAGTGTTTCCTGTTAGCAATCCTTTGTATTGAATTTGATTTGTGGTCTAAAAATGTGCCTGATTGTGACACAAATCCTGAATTTATCTAAAAGTCTTTTTTTATTTTTTCTCGTGTACAAATCTGCTATGTGTAAAGCTATATGTAAATGTATTCAGGTCAGTTTAGACATTGTTAGTGGAAAAATATAAAGTTTTTACAAAAAAAGTTTTTTGAACTCACAGGAGTTATATTGAAGTAGTAGTTCTTGTATCTTGGTAAATTTTGACTTTCTTTTATTAATGACTGTTAAGGGTTAAAAGGTGTGCTGTGATATTTGGGATTTAAAAAAAACAAACATGACAACTTGAAAAAGGAATGGAGATGTTATTAGTTAGACTTTTTTGTTTTGTCCATAAAAGAGAGAAAATATAGTTATTTGAAACCATTGTTTATTTTATTTTTTTTGTTTAAATTTTTTTATAAAAATTCAATTGGATGGTGTTGCTGTTTTTATCACTCTGGCTGACAAACTATAAGCCTTTTCCTGGGACATTTTTCAATGAATTCCTTCATTTATAATAGTATAAATCTTGGACCATTCTAACTGTTAAGTGCAAAAATGATCCTTTTATTTGGTATTTCCTCGTTTTCGTCATTTGAGAGGTTCATGCGAAATTTATCATTTAAGAAATGAATAAGTTCTCAAAATTATAATTAAATATCCTATTGAAACATCCATTCACTTAATTTCAGTGTTAAACTACATTCAGTTAGATTTTATTTTGTAGGTAATTTTTTTAAAAGTTTTAATTACTCCAACAGCATTTTTTTGGAGGGAGATTATTCAGTATGATTGATACTGACCACATTTACAACATAAGAAATACAAACATGTTTGCAAATCTTTACATTTTTAGATTATTGCTGTAAAACCTCAGAATAAAGTTAACCAAATATAATTATATTGATGTCATGTGTTCATCTTCATTTTTGACTAGAATAAAGTAATTTTTAACTGTTTCTTTCTTACTGCATACATTTTGGCTTGGTTTTATTTTTTTTATTATTGTAAAACAATTAAATAAAACATGCTATTTATTATTTACCTCTGTTGTAATATGAGTGGCAGCTTTCATCATTTTAAAAACACCGGTCAAAACCCTTTGTTGTCCTCGGCTGACAGCGTACTAATTGGAGAACTGCACCACAGAAATGTGTGTGTGTGTGTGTGTTTTTTTTAGAGGATTGATGTTTTGTTGCAGATTAATATTTCAATAAATTTAAATGTTTTAAAAATGTTCATCTGGTTGATATATGTCCTTTGTTTTTAAATGGAGTTAAATGGAGTTCACATTTAGAACCTTTTAAACACGTTTTCTTTTCTTTTTTTCTTTTATGCAACAGATAAGTAATGTAATTTTTTAGCTTTTGCAGTTTTTAATAACTTAATGAAATAGAAAATGTAATTTTGTTGCAAATCGTGAAAACATCTGACGCATGACAAAAGACGACCCCCACAAAACGACAACAAATGCAACGCTTCTCATTCCAGTCGCTAGGTGACAGTAATGCGTATGGCAGCTAGTTTTTCAGTCGCTTACTAAATCAAGCAGAACTAAGACAGACAAAGAAGTGCAAGAACAGAGGCTCATAACTGTTTCTAAACTGCAGTTGATACAAAGCTTCGTAAAGTATTCGAGACAGCTTTCAAATACATAAGGTATGTTAACATTTTATTACGTTTATTTTTGTTTCCTTAATTTTCATAGGGAATTTAACGAAGCCTCGTCGCGACGGTAAGCAGATCATGTCATAAATGATATAGTACCACCGGCTACGTTTGTTTAATATGTTCATTAACGTTTTTTCCCCCTATAGGCTTTGTTAAAAATGGAATTCACACCTTCCCTTAAAAAAATAGTACATTTAAATGTGATACCAGTGAGGTAGTACACTACAATTTAGTAGTACAAGATTTATTTCAAATCAAATTAACATACATTGAAAAAATAAGTCTACAAACGATTTTGAAAATAGGATTTGAAAGGGGAATGGAAGAATCTTATGCTTATAAAAATCCAACCCCCCTTCCCCTCAACAACACTCGTAACAACAAAATTAAATAATTTGACATACTAAGGATAACATACGAGAAACACCTGGCGAAGACAGACAGACACGCCCAAATACTCCGCCCAAACACCAAACCCCCTATAAAAAAGGAAGGAGGAAACAAGATGTCTTGGCTGAAAAAAGAAACAAGAACAAAACAAACCAACAACTTTGGTAAAGATCATTCAAAAGAATACAGATACT
Organism: Oryzias latipes; assembly: GCF_053564925.1. Lineage (NCBI taxonomy): Eukaryota > Metazoa > Chordata > Actinopteri > Beloniformes > Adrianichthyidae > Oryzias > Oryzias latipes. The sequence goes on from NC_136244.1 coordinate 10,653,505, forward strand.
CCTCAGTGATTCATTGCATCTGGGTACTTATTCATTATGTGTTTTTTAAAAATACCTTTAAAATGAACAAGATTTTTACAAGTTTTCATATTATCCGATAAATTGTTCCAGAGTGTGACATCCTTCACTGAGATACACATTGATTTTAGGGTTATCCTTGATAGAATTTGTTGATTCCTCTCGAATTATATTTATTAACAGCATCTCTGTTTTCAATCAAAGATTGAATATTAGTTGGCAGAGAATTTATTGGTGCTTTATACATAATTGGGCAGTTTTAAAATCAACCAAATCCTGTAATTTTAAATTAAATGTATTAAGAAAAAGTGGATTGGTGTGCTCATTATATTTATGAACGAATCTGATAGCTCACTTTTGGAGTATAACTAAAGGATGCAAATTTGTTTTGTAGCAATTTCCCCACACATTTCTATACAATAATTCAAATATGCCATTATGAAGGAATGATACAAAATAAATAAAGAGGATTGATTAAGCCAGTGTTTTTCAACCTTTTTTGAGCCACGGCACACTTTAACCTTGACAAAAATCCCGCAGCTCACCATCATCCCAAAAAAAAAAAGAAAAAGGAGAAACTTGGAGTCTGTATTGACCTACTGTCCCTCATGATCTCACATGCATTTTTGTGATAATTGTGGCAGAAAAAGCTGGAAGCTGCAGCTGTTTTTTCTAAAAGATGTAATAAAAGTTAAGTTAGTAGTAGTAGTAGTAGTCTTTTTTATTTTGGACTAGTGAAACAAATGTAAAATAACAGAATAAGACAAGAACGAGACAAAACTTACAAAAACAAGAAAAAGACAAGTAAATTATACAAAACAAAACAAAACAAAATGATATAAACACCAGTCCAAAAGGGAGTGAGAAGAAGAAAAATCTTATAAACTCTCACCCCCCTTTACCCTAAGCCCTTACTTTCCCACCATCAGAGTCCAGTGCCCTACCCAAGTGTATATGTACATATATACATGTAATTTTCATTTCCAAACAACATACAAATGAATAACAAAACGCATTGTCAAAGTATGCAGATTTATAAATGCTGACATTCTGTATTTTTTTGTATTTGCACATATTTATCCATGATCATCTTCCTGTATCTATATTTAAATTCTTTTATGTTTGGACATTGTTTCAAGCATTTACTGGTTCTGTTCCACAACTTCACTCCACAAATTGAAACACAGAATCTCTTTTTATTTGTACGTGCTTTATGTATGACAAATGTATCTTTTTCCCTAAAATTGTATTTTTCCTCTTTTGTAATAAATAACCTTTGGATATCTGTGGGTAATAAGTTGTTTTTGGCCTTGAATATTATTTGAGCGGTACAATACTCTACTAGATCGTAAAATTTGAGTAATTTTGATTCTATGAATAATTTATTTGTGTGCTCAAGGTAACTGACTTTGTGTATGATTCGTATTGCTCTCTTCTGAAGTATTGAAAGTGAATGTAATGTTGTTTTATAGTTGTTCCCCCAAACCTCTACACAATAAGAAAAATATGGTAAAACTAATGTACAGTATAACATGTGGAGTGATTTGTGGTCCAGAACCAGTTTAGCTTTATTTAAGACAGAAATACTTCTGGATAGTTTAGCTTGTATGTAGCTAATATGTGCTTTCCAGGTAAGTTTGTCATCAATTATGACCCCAAGAAATTTATTTTCATAAATTCTTTCAAGTTTCACCCCATTTATGTGCATGTCAATGTTAATATTTTTACCCTTATGGTGACCAAATAACATCATTTTTGTTTTACTTAAATTTAGTGAAAGCTTATTTACATCAAACCACAGCTTCAGTTTTTCCATCTCCTTCTTAACAATTTCAATGAGTTGCTGCAAATCATCCCCATCACAAAACACATTAGTATCATCAGCAAATAGAACTAGCCGTAATTTGTTAGAAACCTGAAATAAATCATTTATATATAAAATATATTTTATATATAAAATATACTATATATATTTTATATATAGTTAGAAGATTTAAAAACTGTTTGATGTGTGTTCGTTGTTGTTTCAAGATGTTAAGAAGAGTCTCATTTTGCACCGACACGCTGTCACTTTAACATAATGCATCATGGGACATGTAGTGCAAAAATCCGCCGAACCCAGAAAGACTAGCGTCTCTGAGCTTCATTGTTTTGTTCACTCGTTCCACAGTCTGACACCGGATTCTGTGGAAAGCTACATCGCAAAAGACGAGCTTCAGCTGTTATTTTAGTTAGAACTGAGAGATTTATGAGCAGATCAGAACAAGGAAGTGAAGACTTTAACCACTTCTAATTGGTCAGACTGATGACGTGTGATTAAACCTACAAGAATGATTGACGGAGATACTTAAAGGGGTGGGACTTTTCCGAAAACAGCTTTGGTTGCAGCTAAATTGCGGTACCATCATTCTTATCAAAATATAATAATAATAGAATAAAATATGGATGAACAAAGAGCTGATATCCTAGAGATGGAAAATGTTGTTAGATCAGTTAATGTGAGCAATTTCCCACGGCACACTTGACCATCTCCCATGGCACACTGGTTGAAAAACACTGGATTAAGCATGAAACTACACCTTTTCATCAAACCAACACATTTAGCCACTTTTGAACGCAAATGATGTATATGGGATTTCCAACAAGGCTTGTCATCAATAATTACACCTGAAAGCACATGTTTTTGCAGTCTCTCAATTGGTGTATCATTAATGATAATTTGCATTGGCACTTCCTTACTCTCTCTCCTGAATAGCATAAATTTAGTCTTTTTTAGATTCAAAGATCATTTATTCCTACTAAACCAATGTTTTAACTTGTAAAAGAGTGATTTCACTTAGAAGTTTCTCTAAGTTCTGCCCTGAACATAAAATGCTGGTATCGTCTGTAAAAAGTATGAATTTCATAATTTGTGATAATTTGCATATATCATTAATATAAATTAAAAACAGAGTTGGTCCAAGAATTGAACCTTGAGGTACACCGCATATGATTTTCCTATTTTTAAATTTATTATTACCGAACTGTACAAACTGCTGTCTATCCTCCAGTTAGCTCTTTAACCAGTTTTGTGTAACTCCTCTGAGTCAATACTTTATCAATTTATTCAGTAAAATATGATGGTCAATCGTATCGAAGGCTTTCTGTAGCTCTATGAAAATTCCAATGATGAATTACATTTTTTCAATACAGTTGGTAATCTCTTCAACAAGTTCAATCAAGGCAAGTGATGTAGATCTTCCTTGTCGGAAGCCATATTGGCTGTTGAATAGCAAATTGTTTTTCTCGATAAAGTTAAGTAATCTTAAATTAAATAATTTTTTCTAATATTATTGAAAGCTGAGGCAATAAAGAAATTGGATAGTAATTTGTAAAACTTTGCTTATCTCCTGTTTTAAATAAAGCAATTACTTTGGCAGTTTTCTTTTTGTTGGGAAACTGTCCACATTTAAATGACAAATTGAAAATATGTGTAAGTAGTTTGATACTAGCTTCAGCAACATTTTGAATGGTTCTCATATCAACACCATCCGCATCCTGGGATTTTTTATTACTACATGTCCTAATGGTCTCCAATACCTCCTTCTCATTAGTAGGCATGGGAAACGTTGTATTTTAATTTTCCAGTGGGACAACTGGGAAGATATGAAAAAAGTTTTTAGGAGTAAGACGGGAGAGGATAAATAATAAAAAGAAAGTATTATGAGGTAGATATATTAATATTTAAACATAACTAAATAAAAAATGCAACAGTAGTTCTGATGTGACAGTTTCTGTGGTTTTGTTCAGTGTTCTTGAGTGGTCTGGAGTCAGGAGTTCATTAGAGTGACAGCTCTGGGGAAGAAGCTGTCCTTTTGGCGAGTGGTTTTGGGGCGCGTAGTCCTAAAGCGCCGCCCAAACGTGAGAAGGCTGAAAAGGCAGTGATGAGAGGTGTCCTTTGCAATTCTGCCAGCCCGCCTTCTGACTCTGGACCGGTACAGGTCCTGAATGGAGGGAAGAGTGGAACCAATAATCCTCTCAGCAGATTTGATGATTATCTATAGTCTGTTCCTGTCGTGTGTAGTTGCTGATCCAAACCAGACCGTGATGGATGTGGTCAGGACAGCTTGGATAATTGCCGTGTAGAAGATAATCAGCAGCTCCTGAGGCAGGTTGAACTTCTTGAGTTGTCGCAGGAAGTACAATCTGTGCTGAGCCTTTTTCCGGAGTAAGTCAATGTGAGCGGTGCACTTAAGGTTCCGTGAGATGGTGGACCCTAGGATACTGTGAGAGCCTGTTGAGGGTACAGTGCTGTTGAGAATTGTGGGTGGGGGGTGGGGTAGGGGGGGGGGGTAGGGGGGGTTCCTCCTGAAGTCCTCTGTCATCTCCACTGTTTTAAGTGGGTTCAACTCCAGGTGGTTCTGGCTGCACCAGATGAGCCCAAAGACTGTGGTGTCGTCTGCAAACTTCAAGAGTTTCACAGAGGGTGCTCTTGATCTGCAGTGATTGGTGTAGAGCAGGGGTCGGGAACCTTTTTGGCCAAGAGAGCCATAAACGCCACATATTTTTAAATGTAATTTCAAAAGAGCCATACAATAATGTAGCGTCCCTTTCCCACACTGAGCCACGGAGACTTAACCTCTTTTCAGGTTCTTTATTCTGGTGACTGCAGACCGCAACGAACGCCGTACAATTAATTCAGCAACTCCTGAATCTCTCCCGCCGAGACGAGAGAGAGCGCTTCTCCCAACTTTATATTCTCTCACTGCCGCATCAGCCCTCCCATTTCCCTTATTCGGCCCATAGCTGAACCCCATTGGTCCAAACTACCTAACAACCACCTGAGCGACAGAACTGAGGGCCAATCAGATCTCTGCTTGATGCGTTCCATGAACTCCAGAACTTTTAACGCGGCCCAGTCACCCAGTCCAAGTCAGACCGCGACAATATGTTTAAAACTAAATATACAAGTGAATGTGTGCATTTGATGTAATTTCAACATTTTTAAAGTACAATAAGTCTGTGGATTCTTTTTCATAACATTGTTATTCTGTTGCTAATAAATGATGAGTATTTCTCGTGGTGGTTTTGCTGATGGTCTAGTCTGGTTGATACGTGGTGAGTTTCTGCTTCATGCAGGCGTTGAGACTTTAAACGTGATCGTAGGTCTGAATGTTCTATAGATATGAGACAGATATGGAACCAAACACACACTCACACGCTGCAGTGAGTGACGGACAGCGGGTCTTTTACTATCCCTGCGCGATTCACCTGTTGCCTGTCCCCCCACCCCCACCCTCTGCTTTCTCCCTCTCACATCCCGTCCCCGAAACTGCGCGCTCTTCCTCAAAGACGGGAGCGCGCCGTTTTAGGCACGGCAATTCAAAGGTTTCCGGCTGGTACAAACTCTGTGAAATAATAGATAATAGTAAACTGATAGTTTTCTCTCCAAGCACCGATACTACTCCGCGCCTCTGGCATCGCATCGCACCCGGGAAGGACTGGTCTGATGAAAAAAAAAAAGTAAAATTAAGGATTTGTCTGCGAGCCACATGTGACCATCAAAAGAGCCATATATGGCTCGCGAGCCATAGGTTCCCGACCCCTGGTGTAGAGGGAGAAGAGCAGAGTGGAGAGAACACACCCCTGGGGAGCACCACTGTTAAGGATCCGGGTGCTTGATGTGAAGCGTACCAGTTTCAGCTGCTGCCTCCTGTCAGTCAGGAAACTGGTGATCCACTGACAGGTGGGGAGAGGCACGGTGAGCTGGGACAGTTTGTGGTAAAAAGGCTCTCGGACAATGGTATTAAATGCAGAGCTAAAGTCCACAAATGGGACCCGTGCATACGTGTCTGCAAAGTCAAGATGGTGCAGGATGTAGTGGAGAGCCATGTTGACTGCGTCATCCCCTGACCTATTCTCTCTGTAGGCAAACTGCAAGGGGTCTAGTGGAGGGTCAGCGATGACCTTCAGGTGGTCCAGCACCACCAGTCGTTCAAAAGATTTCATGACCACAGAGGTCAGGGCAACTGGTCTGTAGTCATTTAATCCTGTGACTGGGGACTTTTTGGGGACAGGGATGATGGTGGAGAGTTTGAGACAAGCAGGGACCACACACATCTCTGGGAAGCTTTTGAAGATCCTGGTGAAGATGGGAGCTAGCTGGTCAGCACAGACTTTCAGGCAGGAGGGAGAGACTCCATTGGCTCCTGTAGCTTTTCTGATCTTCTGCTTCTGGAACTGTTGGCGAACATCTCGTTCACAGATCCTCAGTGCAGATGAGGGGGCAGGTATGAGGGGCCGTATAAGACATTATTTATTCTGAACCATTCACATTCATACATTCTTGCTCTCGCAGTCATATATACTCTCTTTCGCATACATATATTCTCTCTTGCACATACATACTCTCTTTCGCATGCATATATTCTCTTACGCATGCATATATTCTCACTTGCACATCCATATATTCTCTCTCTCGCATGCATATATATTCTCTTACGCATACATATATTCTCACTTGCACATCCATATATTCTCTCTCTCGCATGCATATATATTACTTTACACATACATACATTCTCACTCTCATTGTCACTCTTAAAAAAGAATGTATGTATGTGAAAGACAAGTATATATGTACGTGTGAGGAAGAGTTTATATGTGCGTGTGAGAGAGGAGTATGCATGAAACGGAAGTGACTTTGCATGAAAATGAAGGCACTTTGAATGAAAAGGAAGGCACTTTGCATGAAACGGAAGGCAGATGATTTCTCGTGCTCTGATTGGACGAGAGGCCGCCACCTCCCATTTTGAACAGACGCTAACATGAACCAATAAGAAGGAGCCACGGAGGTCCTGCAGCAGGCCATCGGAACCTTAAGAAATATTTTATCTTCACCTCAAGTGGTCACAAATCTGTCTGCATCTCTAGAGACACAAAGGAATGTCTCAAATACCAATAATGGTAATAGAAGTGCCACCGAAACAGAAAATCCGTATCCACCTTATTCCTAGCCCCCATGAGCCTTTGTGTGAATTATGGGCGACACTTCCTGTAGACGCCGGAACACGCATTTACATTAAAACAAATTCCTCTTGTTTTCGATCAATAACTACATATAAATGTGGGAAAACCAGCTGTCATTTCTTAAAAAAGGCAACGGTGAGGTGGAGATGAAATATTTGTTAAGGTTCCGATGGCTGCAGGACCCCCGTGGCTCCTTCTTGCCGGTTCGTTTTTTTTTTTTAAATAAACTTTATTAACAATATCTTGCACATACAAAATACCAAACACAAAACTCCACTGTGTGCAAAATACAATCTTCACGTTTGCCATGAGAATGAACAAAAAAAACATAATGATAACCATGTAAAAAAGGTTATGCAAAAAGAAAACAAAAATAATAAGGCAAAGGAATCTGTTAAAGTTTCAGGAGAGACCATGTTTCAACTGTTCTGACAGCTTTTTTGTTAGTGGAAGATTTAATACTGTTCACATACAAAACCATTTCTTTCTGAAAAACATAAAACACTGTTTTTTTGTTGGCATATTTACACTTGTGTATAAAGTATTTAGCCATAATTATAAGTAAATTAACTACATATATTTTTTCTGCATTAAGTCTTCCTTGTGTAAAATATCCAAAAATAATATGCTCGTAAAATAATCTATAATCTTCACATAGATGAGTTCTTATAAAATGTATCACATCTTTCCAAAATAGTTGAGTGAAATAGCAAAACCAAATAAGATGAGGCACAGTTTCTGGTGAGGAATGACAGAATGAACAGTTTATGTCCAGATCTTTTTTAAACTTAGTAAAGAAATGTTTCACTGGATAAAATTTGTGAAGAATTTTGAAAGAAATTTATCTGATTTTATTGGTGATGATATACTTTTGTGGCAGGGTCCAAACCTTTTCCCACTGAATTCTACATCCAAAGCTGTTCCAGTATGAGATAACATACGGTTCTGTGGCAATCTCATTTTAAAACAGAGAACGGATACTTTGATTATTACTGCTAGCTGAAAAACATACCTTTCCACACCACAAGTCTGTTAATTTGGGATTTCTTGCTGGTTCATGTTAGCGTCTGCACTGTAATCCCTAGCGAGTTGACTGAATTTAAAAATTATTGTGTAACAGATTACGCAACAGTTAAGTTATATTATTAAAACTTTTAAGTTAACATTTATTAAAATTCATATTGTCAGTTGGCTTAAATTTGTATTATTTCATATAAAAAATATTAAGATTCCTCAACTCATAAAAGAGAGATTATTTACTTAAAGTCTTTAATTAATATTTTCCAACTAAAAAACGCTTAAACTAACTATATTTTTATATTACTCAACTCATAAAATATGTAAAATTCACTCAAATGCTTTATAAATTCTTTAACTCATTAAATGTGTAGCATTGAAAATATTTAAAATTCTTCAGCTTAAAATGTATTCTAAACAGAGATATTGATACTGCCCCACTACATTTTAAAAGCTAACATTGATAAAAACCAACAAACGTGAAGGCCACACAATAGTGATTGCTTAATACACTTTTTTTAATTGCTCTTTTAAAAAAAAAAGCACAAATATCAAGAGGATGAAGAAAGAATCAGTGCAATAAAACTGCATTATAAGAGTGCCACACAACATATTGACAAAAAGAGTTGGTTTTGTATTGTACGGCAGAAAAAGCAAATGATCACAACAAAACACATTAGTTACATAACACTTAAACCAACAAATAGTCCATTCTGGAAGACTCACTCAACGAAACATTCTTCAGCGTCAATAAATGTCCTTTCAGTGGTTTGCTGTCCTCAAGGCTCAAGACAGCATTCTGAATAAATATGAAGGCAAGTTCAAGTTTTTTGGGGTGCTGTAGGTCCAGAGCATAGATGTCCCCGAAGAGTTAGAAGAGATTAGTCAGCCACATGTGTGGGACCACTGACGGCAGCATCAGGAGCATCACCACGACAACTGAGAAGATACCCGCAGTGGTGTCTGTGAGGTCTGGTATTCTGGAAAATACAAAACAAAAAACACAGATGAGTTCAGACCCTCAAAGATATTCATCACACTAATGTCCAAAACTGACATTCCTGCCATCTGTCAATGGGAATATTTTCATGCTAACATTCTGTTAGCTTTTAATCAACTGGCTATGATGTTTTAAGGACCAACTCCAATTAAAATTGTGTTTTTAAAAAGTTCTTTAGCATTTTTCTGAAGGAGGACATTTATAAAATAATTTAAGACTAAAGCTTCATTTTTCTTTATTCAAATAATGATGGATCAGGAGCAGAAAAGGTAAACGAAAAGGTTCCCACTCCTTCCAATCAGGAGTCCCTGATGTTCGCCTTTCATCTTACGTCTCATTTTTAAAACCATTTAAAAATATCACTCAGTTTACAAACTACAAACAATTGCCCTATTTATTATGTCACTCAATAAAATCTCAATCAATATTAAAGGATTAGTGAAAACCATTGACAGGGAGTCGTGTGCACTTACTGTACAGGTCTTGAAGAGGTTGGAGGCATCTTCATGCAGATAAACAGGAAGTGCAAGGAGGACAAGTGCCCGTCTCATGTTCACGTCACGTTGGTCCTAAAAGAATAAAAAGAAATATACATTACCTTTGAAGCAAATGCAGAGCAAACACTTCCAATATTTATTTAAGGAACTTTAAGAAATAATAAAATGATACCTTTTCTAGATGTCTATTTCTAGTAAGAGGACAATACAGTGTTCATGGCATGATCCACTTCAGGTCAAAGACCCAAAGTCATTTTTAAGGCAAGTTACACCTTGGCTTCTTACAGCTGTTTACAAATGATTGTTATCCGTTTTTGAATTATGCACATTAGAAATTCACCTGGAGGTCATAAATCCTAACCAAGCTGGCCAGTTCCTGTCTGTTTTGGTGGACTTGGTCTCAGAAAAGGGCAGCTTTAAGTTACACAAACATGTAAAAACTGCACAATTTCCTCTGACTGCATCTACTCTACATAAATCCATTTCAGATCTTGACAGATGAGTTTTCATGGTTTCAAATGACGGAATGGTGCTAATGCAACATCATTTTATTATTGTAATATACTGTCATAAAGACATGACAATATTCCAAAGTGTCTCCACATACATGGCAGTGGAAACACTTTGGAATATTGGCTATGTAGTACTGCAGTATTATATGTAGTACTGCATAGTGCCAAAGTAACAGAACACAACTTGCACCTCCATTCCATTGTGCCACCTTCAGCCTGCAATCTAAATATGTTTAGTTAAATTGTAAATAATTTCAACTCTATTTAGACCTTTGGCTAGTTAAAATGTGCATAAATGTTTCCATGCTGCCGTATAAATCTAATAATGGTAATAGTTCAGGATGAATGTATTAAATAAGTATAAAACTCACCCACTGACACCTCTTTTCTGGTGAAATGGTGACTTTCTGGTGAACTTTCTGAAGTTCAGTATCTGAAAAAGTCCAAAAGAGATTTTTCAATGTTAAAAAATGTTTCAATTATATTCTCATCAAAAAACATTTATTGCACTACACAACCTATTCAGCACATCCCTTAGCCAGCTAAAACTTGCTCTGAGCATCTACAGCAGAGAGGCAAAGAAGTATGGTCTCATGGTGAACTGGACAAAAACCAAATTCATGCACGTTGGTGACGGCCCAGACCCACCCCTTCTCCAGCTCGGCAACAATGTCATCGAGCCTGTGAAGAGCTTTACATACCTGGGATCCATAGTGACGGCTAACGGTGACCTAAAACCAGAGATCACCCGCAGAAGGGCACTGGCAGCATCAGCCCTGCAGTCTCTCAAAAAACCATTGTGGCGTCATCAAAACATCTCGCGCAAGACAAAGCTCCGGATCTACAACCTAGCTGTACTTCCCATTCTGCTTTATGGTTCTGAGACATGGCCCTTAAATAAGAGCTTAGCCGCAAGAATAGATGGCTTCGACAGCCGGGCTCTCAGGACCATTGAGAACATCAAGTGGCCCCAACATGTCTCTAACAAAGCCTTAAGAGCTTAAACTTGCCAGCCCCAAGCCTCTTGCCTTGTTGCGCAACGCCGCATCAGATGGTTCGGCCATCTTCTCCGTTTTACCTCTTACCATCCGACGCGGGCCATCTTTGAGTTTAACCCAGGGGCTGCGGGCTGGAAACGACCTCGAGGCAAACCCCGTACTCGGTGGACAGATGTTATTGCAGGGGATGTTAAACCTTATGGGGTTGCTATGAAGGATACTGAGCTTCTGGCACAAGACCGGAAAGCTTGGAAGACCCTTGTTTTTTTGGTCGGCTCTACGCACTGGGAAAGGGGCATCCCCCCCCCTATTGACACAACCTATTGCATTTTTTGTTTTTTTTAAATAGCTCTAGACAAAGGCCGCCTGTAACTGAGACAAGTTACCTGGCTGGCCTTGGCGTCTACCTGGAGGTGAAACACTGAACACTCTGTAGTTCGGTACCTGAACACAACACGAGCACGTTGATTAATTTATTTTTACAAAAACCTTTTTTATAATGGAGATCAGTGATTTATAAAAGCTTAAAGCTGCATTCAAAACCCAATGCTTCCATGTAGCAACCAGGCTTAATACTGTTGGCGGTAGCTCCTCCCACACAACCGTTAGAGGCTTTGAGTGACATTTTTGGACAAATGTCCAGCAGCAAACTTTAGCCACAGACAGAGGCCTCCAACGCGAATTTCACACGCGGATCACATTTAGTGTGATTGCAGCATAACAGATCATTTCTACCTCTGAAAAAAAAAACAACAACTCATCACTGTCGTAACTTACGGGCAGAAATGCATTTTGGGTTTGGCTCGCCATACGTCTGCTATGACAAACTAATCATGTATACATTGCCACATTAAGCTCTAAAACAATCGTAACACACATATGTTTAAACAACAGTAAACCACATTTACTGTAGTATAAGAGCATTTTTAAAGCATTCATTCAAAATAAACCATGAACGATACTTAACTTACCAAATTAAATCAGGGCTGAAGACAAGACGGCACCATCAGCGATGAGGCGGATGGAAAAAAAAAACCCGAGGTTGGGGCGTCTTGAAGCGGGACGAAATTGCAACGCTTTGCAAAAAAATAAAATGCTCGACTTTCAATTTCAAACGTCGCATACTCTCATTCGGCAAACCCAACATGGCCACCTGAGCTAACGTAGAGAAAACGAAAGACCCTCCCACCAGTACGTGATGACGTCATGATGCTACTTCAGGGATCTTAAAATTTTTGAGTGCTAGATACAAATAAGCTTTAAAATATTTAGCACTGTTAAGTTAAATTTGAAAAAATCTTGATAGAGCTTAATACTTTATAGTTGAATCAACTACAAAATGACATTTAAGTTGTGTAACCTTAATAGTTATGAGTCAGTACAAGTGTTAGGGTTTACAGTGTGTTCAAAATGGGAGGTAGCGGCCTCTTGTCCAATCAGAGCACGAGAAATCATCTGCCTTCCGTTTCATGCAAAGTGCCTTCCTTTTCATTCAAAGTGCCTTCATTTTCATGCAAAGTCACTTCCGTTTCATGCATACTCCTCTCTCACACGCACATATAAACTCTTCCTCACACGTACATATATACTTGTCTTTCACATACATACATTCTTTTTTAAGAGTGACAATGAGAGTGAGAATGTATGTATGTGTAAAGTAATATATATGCATGCGAGTGAGAGAATATATGGATGTGCAAGTGAGAATATATGTATGCGTAAGAGAATATATGTATGCGAAAGAGAGTATATATGACTGTGAGAGCAAGAATGTATGAATGTGAATGGTTCAGAATAAACAATGTCTTATACGGACCCTCATAGGCAGGTATGTGGGAGGTTGGGATTGCAGGTCGATCCTGTGTGATGGAAATGGTGGCCGAGGGGGGAGGTGAAGTTCTTTCAAACCTTGAGTAGAAGTCGTTAAGCTCTTAAACCAGGTGGTAACTGTCTGAGGTGATGGTCTCCGGTAGTTAGTGATTGTCTGCAGGCCTTTCCAAACTGCAGTAGAGTCATTGCCAGAACACTGGTCCGTCATCTTTGCAGTGTAGGTCCTCTTTGTGGCCTTGATCTCCTTTGTTAACTTATTCCTGGCCTGCTTGTACCGGTCCCGATCACCTTTTCCTGACATTGTTGCCTAAGCTTAGCAGTGAACCATGGTTTGTTGTTGTTGAATGGGCAGAAGGTTTTGGTCTGCACACACATGTCCTCACAAAAACTGATGTAGGATGAGTGAGTTCATTCAGGTCTGAAGCAGCAGCCTCGAAGACTCTCCAGTCAGTTCAGTCAAAGCAGGCTTGCAGTTACATCTTTGACTCATTCGTCCATCTCTTCACGGTCCTCACTATGGGCTTAGCTGATTTTAGCCATTGCTTATATCTTGGGATGAGAATAGACTAGGCAGTTGTCGGAAATTCCCAGAGCAGCGCGGGGAACAGAATGATACGCGTCCTCTACTATATTTTCAAAGTTACTGTACAAGCTCCTACTGTTGAAGCGAATTATTGATAACTTGTTGTCCAATTATATTGTTTCTTTAAATGTAGTGTCGGTAATATAGGCACATTTATTGGTGTTTTTCAAAATGTTACTATCTGGATCTATGTCATTCAACCTATTTTGATATTTATAATTAAACAGCTGGGGAAATCTAGATCAAATCTAGATAAAATCTTCTGATGAGGATGAATTGTCACTGAAGTTATTCATAGTTCCGTAGTTGTTTCTCAGTAACATGAATGCAGGAAGAGCAGGTGAGCGGTCAGAGAGCAAGGGCCACATACAATCAAACAGAGATACAAGGAACAGAAATAACAGTCACCCCACACCCACACACCCATTTTGGCACTCATACACTACATACAGTGACTTAGAATAAACACAAATGCCTTTAGGCTCTCCTGGGGTGATGCATATTAGATTAAATTTAGGATATATCAGCTGAGGTGATGCAAATTAATAGCTCACAATTCTTGCGCTCTCAAATTGTCCTGTCATCGATAACGTCATTCAGTTATACTGTCGTTGCTGACGTCTTACGTTGAAAATGCGGAAGGAAACAAATACAGTATGTCTCAGAAAAAATAAATCCAGCAAAATTATTATTAATTTGTATTATTATTAGTGACTGGTCCAAAGGAGTCAATGCATTTTTCTGCGTCCTTTGCCTCCTCAAATAAATGCAGTCTGATGACAGCAGGATACAGCAGGAAGATGTTGAAGCCCAAAACATGAGCCTGTTCCATAACTGGATAACATAAAGGCCTACGTTGGGCCGTGGCATCGCTGTAATGCGGGGTAAAACGGATTATGTTGCCTTCAATTCTCACCTCTGACTTCACGGCACTTGCGGTGTCTGTCCGTGAAGCGTAGACATTTCAGAATGGTGGTCCTTGGCCTCTCCGGTTTTGCGCGGAGGGCCAGAGCAGTGAGCCCGCATCAGCTCCGGGGGATTCTCAGCCAATTCAGGGAACATTTCGAGAGGTTCTGCGTCAGGTAGGACAAGACGTTCCACTGTTCCTCTCCCTCTTTCACGTTGACAATATGTAGATTAGCTCTACTTATTCGATCTCCCATTGATGTAATTTTATCCAGAAGTTGCTTCAGAGTTTCATCATGCCTAGCTGTTGCTCTTCATCATCAGGTACAGAGAGTGTATTGTCCATTTCTTTGTTGTTTTTTTTGGGAGGCATTATCCGCTCTTGTTGAGGCAAAATGCAGAAAATGCTGAATGTTATCAAATATAGTCCTGTGTATGGTCTTGGAGCGCAATTTTATGAATCCAGGAGAAGCCTCAAGCAAACGTATGGAGAGAAATTAGACTCAGTCGGATTTGTGCGTGCGTAATTCTTGATTTGTGCGTAAATTAGGATTTGTAAGAGCATATTCTTGCTTTGTGCGTGCGTAAATTAAGATTTGTGCACAAATTAGGATTTATGCGGGATTTGTTACTCACATAATACGTTTTGTGTACAAGTTAAAAAAATATAAAATGAAAAAAATACAAAATGCAATTTACGTATGCACAAATTAAGATTACATCAGCTTGAAACTACTTACACACACACATCTTTAACAAACACGCACGAATCCCTTGTTAAGCACACACGAAGCCAAAGTTACGCACGGATCTACCGTGAGACTGTTTTCACATCTCACAAATTCGTCCGTAAGTGCTGCGTTTAAATACCAGTGGAATGCTCGGTCATTAGAATTTTCCTATCAGCCTTCCCTTCTAAACGTATCCAGACAATGACTCAATCAATACATGAAGACAGTAGATGTTAGTGTTGAACATAGAGGCTACTTACTTCGGGGCGCTGACCACCGAGATGGGCTGCCATTCTTCCCGTGACTCTCTGTCTGACTGCCTTTGATTTTTCCGGAAGAAAAAAAACAGTGCCCCCTACTGGTCGTTCCTGTTACGCATTTTGTATTGTAGGAAAATATATTTCGCTCTGAGATTTTTCCACGCATGTTCTGATAGTCGGGAGAGATAAAAGACCAAGATTCAGCCGGATAAAGTCACAGAAGGTTTATTCCCTAACAAAAGTTCTAAGACAGAATTAAAACAGATCTGGGTCCTCATTTTAGAAGGCCTTCAAAACGCAAGAAGTTACAGGCGTTTTACATGAAAGGCCACAAGACAGAAGAAGACAATAAAATTATGCTCTGTTCAGACTTTTAAAGACAATTCGGGTTTCCTCCTCCCGCGGAAAACATGACGTCGAATCTCCGCCCTGGAACACTTGCATTGGCTGATCGATGATCCGTCTCCTCCTTCAGCCAATCGTAGAGGGTCATTCTCCGTGACCAGTTCCTCTCCTCAGGGAATGACTTCAAAGGGACACCTAGTGTTGCAGTAAACTCCGTCCCTTTCTGTCCACAACAAATCAGATTGACAGCAGGAAATCCATGGAGGTTCTGGGTCAAAGTTCAGTCTTTTGTTCTTCTTGAGAACTGGACATCCAGAGCGGTTCTCACAGACATACTCTATTCCTCAGGTGGTTTAGATTAGAGTGCTGGCTCCATTTCTGCTGGCCAGTGCCCCGAGAGGTCAGCATCCCCCGAGAGGTCAGCATCCCCCTTCTCTGTAGGGGAATGACTGACAGTTGCTGTCCATAGGTCACATCTCAGGAATGTGAGGTCAGGATGCACGGAGTTCAGTTAAAGCACACACTTTAGCTATGGAATAAACTAAAGGTGATATATGTAAAACAGAAAACGTAATAAAATAAGACAGAGAAACCCTTCTAAAGTGAGGACCAAAAATATAATTTCCTTCAGTATCAATTCGGTGTCTCGGAGAATAATATACTTTTAATAAATATATTAGCGTTTAAAAGTGAACGTCATATTCTCAGATAATAATTTTTATTTTCCTTTAAAGTTTTTTTTAAGCCCTGCTACACCCACTGAAGGAAATACGTTTAGAAGGGAAGGCTGATAGGAAAATTCTAATGACAGAGCATTCCACTGGTATTTAAACGCAGCACTAACGGACGAATTTGTGAGACGTGAAAACAGTCTCACGGTAGATCCGTGCGTAACTTTGGCTTCGTGTGTGCGTAACGGTCCTTCTACTTCGGATCTTACTTTTTATGTACTATCTTTATACTGTAATCCTAAAGAAAATGTCTATTTGCATTTAATTTTCGAAGTGCTGAACCTTTTCCATGGCTGTACAAACCCAGAGTCAGGAAGGGTTAATTTTTTAGTATTACAGGTTACGGTTAGGGTCAAACAGTAACGTGCGGTCAGATGAGGCAAGTGAAGCTCAGCCTCACCTGTCATTGTGATAAAATAGAAAAACGTGCATTAAGTAGATTTTATTTTCCACTGATCTGTGTTAAAGATACATCTTCAGTTGACTCGACACATTTTCCACAGTATGTGATCGTGCAGTGTTACAGTGTTGTTAAAGGAGACGTGCGGTGAGAATGCTGATGTAAGCACGCAGAAAAGGCTGTAGATGAAGCAAGCCTCACCAGCAGAGGGCAGACGTGAGCTGACAGCTGCTTTGAAGCTACACTGGTGCCGTAGAAAGAACAGACCGAGGACATCTTTCTGCATTGAGAGGGTCGAGACTCGTTAAACTAATGGAAAATAAGTAAAACTTTTCCACCAGATCATAGAGCTTTTTATGCAGAAGGATCGGCGCATGGACATAAAAAGTAAAAGGCCAAACATAGTTTTCAATTTTTGTTTTACAAAAATTTCATGGGAGTAATTGGAAAGAAATTTAAGTATTTGAAAACTAAATTTTAGGCCTAAAATAATTATTTTTATTCTAATTTTAACAGACAACATTTGATAATGTAAAAGCAGCAGAATTTGAAGTTGGAAAAATACCAGAAATAGTTACTGAGGGTCAAAATTAAATGTGTGCTGAACAAATCTGTATACTTTAATTTTTTTACAATAGATATGAATCCTTTGTTCACAAGAAGAGTGTTCTATCCATGTCTATAAAAGAAATATTCTCTGTAAGACAAATATGTTTTTGTGTGTATCGTATATGCTGTTAGCTGCTGTTGGATGAACGTTGAAATATTCAGATCTTGCAATTGTAAATCTGACTCCAGAGGAGTCAGTGCCTCACCAGCCATCAACCTCACCGCACTTCACTGGGGTCAAATAATAATCACCTAATGATTCCTGAGTGCTGCAGTTTCTGTTGCTCACCGCTCCCCCAAGGGATGGATCAACTGTGGAGAACACATTTCTCACACCTAGGAGCGTGACAACTAATCTGACTTTTTTTAAGTTTAACTTTAAACAAGTGCTGCCAACAACAACATTTTATGGAAGTGTATCAGTCGCATAATTCAAAATAAAAGTCGACACCGGAAAAGTTTTTAAATTTTCAAAAAAAGCTGCATTCGTTGACTCAGAAATAAAATTAAAAAATCAATCCGTCAAATGGCTTTTTCTTCTTAAACATCGCTCATTTTTTCACTTAATTAAAATGATTAAGAAAATGGTAGTTGACATTTCATTTTTAAAAAGTTCTCTGGTAAATGTGTGCCAAAATTCCATTAGAAATATCTAATTTGACAATTAAAATGGATGAACTGAATTGCTTTCTTCATTTTAATAATGCAACTGCATCAACTGACTAAAAAATAAAATTAAAAACCATTATCCATATAGTTTTTTCATTTTCTACTTTAACACTGCACAATCTGTGACAAAATTAATGCGATAATGCAAAGAGGATATTATATTTTCCCTTTCACATCCACCATGCAAAAACTGTTCCATAATTCATTTCCAGTCAGCAGTTCCAGGGGGGAGGCAGGGTGAAGATGTCAGTATGGTATGGCGCTGCAGAAGAGGCTTTGGAGCACGAACAGAACCGACCGGCTGCTCTACGGGAGAAAAGCGTGTCTCTGAGAAGTGCAGCCGGACTCGTAGATTCTTGTTTGTGCGCAGAGCCCCGCCTTCAGCCCCTTAGACTTATGGGAAGTGGGGAATCTTGGGTGTAAAACCATGAGTTAGGGGGCTTTGAGCAGAAGTGACTTGCATGCTGTTTGGCCGCTTGTGTGTGTACTGTTAAATGGTCTCTGGTCCCGGACAGGAGGGGCATGAAAAGGAGCGGCCAGTTAAGCAGCAGCTGAGCCCTCATTTGCCTGCCACATTGTTAAAATGAGATGAGTCATTGCAATGTATCAATATTCTAGCAATAGCCTACGTGCACGATAGAACTTCCGGTTAACTTCCGTGTTGCGAGTGTGAGGCCGACAACTTCCTGTTGGTCGTGTTATTGTTGTGGGGAGTTTTGTTGAGTTGCTAGTTTTGAGTAAATAGTAGCGGATTTCGGGTAAAAGACAGGCGTTTGGTGTTTCAACGCGTGACAAAGACTTCACAACATTGTTGTGTACCCGTGTGCGAATTTGTCAAAGTACAACAGTACTAATATAAGCTTTCATAGCTTTCCAGTATATGTGTCGGTGAGAGCCGAATGGTGAACACGGCGGGAGGACTTCACCCCAAGCAAGACGCGTCATGTTTTGTTTTTGCAGCAATCGGAAAGAAAATGCGTCATGTAAACACGCCGTTCGGAATACTTTGCCCCGGTCAGACTTGTTCGGATCAAAATTTCTTTCCGATCGAGATAGCTGGGTTATACCGATCGTTTAGCATGTAAACGGTTCATTCCGATCGTGTGTCACCACTGCTCTTGTTTACGTCACGCATAGATGGTGTTTCGCTGAGAGAAAGCCTTGGAGCTCATATGGGACCGACCAACTGCTCAGCGGACGCCCCGTGAAAAGCGCCGCACCACTCTCGCCTTGCTGGCTCTCCCCTCTCTTTCACCCCTCACGAGGGAGATGCGGGGGGATGCGTGCCCACTGAGGTCTGGACCCGGCACCCGAGCTCTGCGTTCGGGTTTCGGTGCCAGTGGACCGAGTGAACCTCTGAGCAGAGCAGCCGGATTTATTAATGTGTTTGAGGGGAGGGTGCTTTGTTACGTGTGAGAATTCGGACTGCGAGCCGACCCGCCGCTCTGGGTTAGCGGCTGCAGGACTCGCGAGGACAGAGCAGAGCACACAGTTTGCTTTTCAGAGCAGAAATGTCGCTCAGTTCTTAGAAACTGTTCAAAAACATCACATGGAATTGTGTTTCTAGTTGTGCCCCGACAAAATAAAGGCTGATATTATTCCCAGAGATTTACGTGCAGGCAGTATTCAGATTGCAGCGTTTCCCGCATGGTTTGTCCTGGATTTTGTGTCCATCAAAAGGCCAATGTGGGCTAATGTTGTTAGCCTCTCCTATCACTGGGTTCTTCTTCAGTTCTGTTCTTCCACAAAAAAAGCACTGACCACAAGGATTAAATATAAAATGATGAGCGAACAGGCACTTCATAACATTCACAACATTAATAAAAGCACGTTTGGAAGATCGCCTCTTATATACCAAGCTGCTGCATAAATATGTGACAGCAAAGGTTTGTTTACAACGGGACACATTTCCCTTTCGGTATTTTCGACACTATATTTTTTTCGATATTTTGCCCATGTAACCACGATCCTGTAGATGTCGTTCACGGCGATTTTCGGGAGACCTTGTAGACAACGGGTGAAATATGCCATTTCGCAATCAAAATCTGCCGTGTCGCTGCTATAGAAGTCGCAAACCGGAAATGGTCGGCCTCACACTCAAGGCGGCGGAAGTAGAACTCCTTAGTTATGTGCACGGAGCCTATTATCAGCTTTTCATATAAAAAATCAATCATTAATTTTAAATTAAAAAAAATGATAAAAGCACATTTTTTTAATGAAGGTTAAAATGTATTTATGCTACACATAACTGAAATGTAATGTATTTAATGTGTTTATTGTGAATATGAATTACTTGGACACCAGAAGGATGCTCTGTCCAGATGTTTGCGTATTTGTTGTTGTAAGCGTCATTGAAAGAGGAATGTTGAGATACAAAGAATTAACAGTTAAATGCTGTTGGATGAATGGTAAAATATTCAGTTTTTACTATCATAAATCTGACTTGAGAGGAGTTGGTGCCTCACCAGCCGTCAACCTCACTGCACGTCACTGAGTAGTTGTGTGTGTCAGAGAGAGGCAGAGAAAAGAGTGAGATAGAGAGTGTATGTGTATGGGATGAGAGAGGGAGGTGCCTGTGTGTGTGGAGGGGGTATCAGACCTTCAGGGTAGTCGCTGTGTTAACTCTGGCTAAGCTGCATTTGATGTGTGTATTGAGGGTGGACACTTTCCTTGAAATAAACAGAAGTACAGTACTTGCTGTTGTATTGTAGGGAGAGGAGTGTTTTCTGGAAAATAATACGGCTTTAATTGTGTGTGTGTGTGTTTGTGTGTGTACGTCTTGGCAGGTCAGTGTGGGGTGTGGCTCTTTGACTCTCACAGTGAAAAACATTCAGCTCTTGGTGTCAAACTTGTTCGCCACCCCTTGCCTAATGTGTTGTTATGGGACTTCGGCAGAGGACGTAGGAGAAAGACAGCATGAGAACGGGGGAGGGAAGTGTGGCTGAATGAGGTTTTACGTAAAGAGACCAGATGGTTTTTTTAAACGCGTCACCGTCTCTGTTAATCTGTGACTCCATGCGTGCACATCTCACAGAGGCTACAGCTTTGATGGTGTGGGATTTTTAATCACCGCGGTGATGAAGCAGCAGAAGTCGCGGTTAACAGCAACCTGCACCCAAGCCCCCGCCCCCTGCCGCCACCGAACATAAAATCCCCCATCGGCCGCGTCGCAAATGAATACAATTCATAATTACAAGGCAATGTTCTTTACAAACAAATAACAGTAAAAACTATCTAACTAATGAACTAACTATATAGGTGTTGTAGGATGAGTATGTGTGTCAGCGCGCTGCGTGTGACGCGCAAGAGTGAGTAAGAGTGCGCACAAGTGTGTTGGGGGTGCACGTTCATGTTTGGTGTGACGGAGTTAAGGAGAACAGTGATAAAAGGTCTCCCCCAGGAAAACTCTGGAGTAGAGCTGTGGCGGTGTGGAATGGAATTTTGATCACCGCGGTGATGAAGCAGCAAGAGTCGCGACCCCCCCCCCCCCCCCCCCCCCCCCCCCAAAACACAAAATCCTCCGGCGGGCGGCCGCGTCGTGCAAAGACGAATGTGTTTATTATAGTTCAAATAACGCACCATATGCAGAACTTTAAAAATATTAAATAAATAAATATAAAAGAGGAACGTGCGTTGACGTGTCACCGCGGTGATGCAGTTATTGTCACACGCCTATCAGACGCTGTGCAAATACAAAAGAATCAAATGAACTCGGAGCTTGCTGTCATCCCAGGGGGCTTGACGAAGGAACTCCAACTGCTGGACATCGGTGTAAACATGGTGTACACACCGGGACGAATTTCGCCCGCGATATTCGTCCCGGCACCAATGTGAGTGTGCACACCGACGCGAAAAAACGCCACGCGTCAAAGCGTCACTTTTTAAAAAACGCCTCGCGTTCGTTTTTTTGGTTTGACGCGCCGCGTCAAAACTATACGACCAATGAGAATGGCGCTTTTGCACATGTGTCTGGAGCTTCTGAAATTACAGTAGAACACAACTTGGGGGCGCTCAAACACAAAACTGCCTTTCTGAGCACATATACCAGCGTAGAAGATAAACGCCAAGTAGCGTCTACACTGCCGCGAAGAAATAATATCGGACATTCTAAAATATCCCAGAACCTTGAAATATTCATGTTTTCCTTGTATGATTCTGACAAGCGCTTAAATACTTGCTCTCTTCTTCTGAGTGAAAAGCGACTTTAAGAAGCGTAAAGTTGCGCAGCGCCACCTTGTGTACAGGAGTATTTCTGTTTTACATTAAGCGCCATCTAATGTCAGGGAATGAAATTGCATGTTCGCTCGGCTCATCGTCAGCGAAAATCGCCTGGGTGTGAACACAAAAAACGTGCGAAAAATGCTGGCGAATATTCGCCAGGCCTTAAAGGCCCGTACACACCGGTTGCGAGGTTGCAGTTGTAAGGTTGCGAACGGCGTGGGAGCGATGGATGATGGACGGGAACTAACTTTCACTAAGATTGGGAGGCAGCGCCGGGCGAGTTATGCCACAATCTGTGAATGGATTGTAGATGCTTGGGCTAATGTGTCTGCTTCCACTGTTCTTTGAGCTTTCGCAATAGCCGGCATTATTAATGAAGAGCCGCACGGCAACGAGACGGACTCTGACAATGACAAAAGTGAACCTGGCGTATTTGACAAACATTTAGCCCAGCTGTTTCTTTACAGATACAGAAGATGAGAAAAATAGAAAGTAAATCACAACCAACTCAGTTTCGCTCCTGCTGCTTTTTTAAACACACACTAGCATGCGTATTTTAATGTGTTAATGTGCCCGCACCCTAGAACCCGGTGCGCCCTTTGTGTGTGTCAAATACAGAAAAATCACCCATAACTGAAACTGCACCCTATAACCCAGTGCGGCCCATAGTCGTGAAAATACTGTAAGTGACAGAATGAGCGGTGTTGAAAAAGAAAAAGTAATTTGGTGGATTGATTTTGCATTTTATTTTTGAGTCAACAAACACAGTTTTATTGTGAAAATAAAAAAGCATTTCCTGTATTGACGATTATTTTGAATTATCAGACAGACATGCTTCCATAAAATTAAGCCTTGGATGGACTTAAAGCAGTGAGCATCTTTGGCTGTACCTGTTATGTTTGGCCCTCATTAATTTCCATGAATTTTTGTGCTGGTCGGACGTAAATATGTGCGAACATCATCAGCCAAGCCTAACATGTTCCTATTTAGTCTGAAGGATTCAGTTAGTATAATTCCTACACTACATTTGCATGGTCTTTGGTATACTTGCTATACCAATACTCAAGTATATTTAATACATTAACCTTCACATGATTTTGCCAAGTGTTAAACAAACGTGTGGTACTAATATTCAGGTTTTAATGTATTTATTCATTTATTATTTTTTTCCTAATTTAGGTCTCTGTTCACAGATAAACTATTTCCAAAGCATAATATTTTTATAATGGTGTATCTTATTATCTTTTGTTGTTTCACAGGTTTAACAAGTATGCCAGTGCTTCCAGATCAAGTCAGACCGCTTGGAGGTTCTGCTGGTAAACACAAGCCAGTCAAACGTGCCACCAAGAGACCCTTAGACACTCGGGTGGCCATTGGGACAGCCTTTGACACATGGCGCTCACTGAAAAAAGCCAAAGGTTTACAGTCTGATGCCGAAGTGGCAAAATATCTTCTTGATCTGTGAGTCACTATCATGATTGGATCACAAAAAACTCCTCTGTGGTCTGATTGTTTTAAAAAAAAAATCATTTTAGTAGAATACTAGTTAATTGACTAACGGTTAAAATATTTTTTTTTTGTGTCTTTTGAAAGATTGTTTAAGGGGTCTGCAATCTTTAAAGGGCCTATACCATGCTATTCTAATGCTGCATTTACACCGGACTCGATTTGCGCATCAGGGGTGTCAAGTTTTAATGTTAAGTCAAAGAACAGACGCAATCTGAGGTCCTGCGGCGCGATTGGGGCAGCAGGCGCGGTAAGCCCCATCAACCAATAAATTGAATTGAATTAAAAGTGAATTGAATGAAGACATTTTGAAGATCACCGCTAGCTTTGTAGAGAAAGTAGGTGTTTTTTGTTTGCCGGGGGGGTGGTGCTGGCAGCGCAGTCTCTTCCTGGAAGGGTCTCTTCTCACTTTTCTATAATAGCTAATGAGAATCTGCTCGTTGTTGTGAGTTGAGAGGGGAAAGTGCCTTGAGCGCAGGTTTTTAGAGAAATACTCAGAAATTTGTGAATGGATCAAAATACCACTTTGGGGTTTCTTTTCGTGAAGAATAAACATTATAATGCACTTCATATTTCAAAAAACGATTTTGCATGGTATAGGCCCTTTAACTCCAAAAGAGCCATTTGGTCCGGTTCAGGGGTCTACAACCTTCCGGAGACTTATGTGGCTCTTTTACCCCTTAATCTTTGGTTAAAGAAAAAAAAAAGTTTTAAAAGTTACTGTAATGCAGTGCTTCTCAATTATTTTTTGCCCCCCCCCCCCCCCCCCCCCCCCTTAGGAAAAAGAAAACGTTTCGCGCCTCCCCTAGCCCCCCTTCCCCCCCACACACACACAGTCGCCGCGGTGACAATATATTAGGATATAAAAAATGGCTAAGTATACCTAAAATTGTATCTTTTAACATTAACAAAAAAAACAATATAAATCCACTTTCAACAAATATTAACTTTATTTAGCCACACAGAAAACCTGGTATAGTCTAAAACAGAAAAAAAAGATTAGTGATTAGTGATTTTTTTTTCTTTCTTTTTTCTAAATGATCTATTGTTTATTCATGATCTCATAAAGTGCAGCTGTTTTACTGCATTACCTGCTGTCTTTATGTCAAATACTAACACCAACTAAACCACAGGGAGACAAAGAATACATTTATGGAAAATAGAGACATATAACAAAAATATCTACAGTATTTAATAAAGAATGACAGGAGACGGCAGGACGGCAGTTCACAGGTTTCAGGCTATTACAAACTCATATAACAGATAATAGGAAACCTACAGTGGCGCAGATTTTTTTCCAAGCACTGAGCTGCTGTCACCACAGCCCCCCTTTTTGCGCCCCGAGCAATTGCCCGTTTTACCTGTGCCTAAAACCGCTACTACTGCGCGCCCCCCCTGGCATCGCATCGCCCCACTGTTTGAGAAGCACTGCTGTAATGTAAAAAGTAAGTAAGTAGTCAAATAAAAAAAAAATTTGAAGCGAACTCAAACTTTATTCAAGTCATTCACAAAACAGTTGAAGGACAGTACATATTACAAGTACTAAAACATTTTGACAGATTTTTGCTGACATGCGCCACAAATGATAAAATAAACTTTTTTTAAAAATCACTGTTTACATTGCATGGCCCACTGCTACATTTGCTGCATTGAGATGATCCTGTGACACGGCGTGAATTTATTTTGAAAGAAAGTCATATGAACTTCTTTCAAGTTTTAAACTATTTTATAGTTTGAAAAAAAGGCTATTTTCTCTTCATGTTTGTTTTATTTAAGCAAAAAATCAATTGTTAATTTATGTTTATCATTATAGTAATAACACGAATACAGTGTCTTATTTTTCTAAAGGGTGTAGTAAGACTTTTCGGCTCTTGTTGTTAGTAAGAAGTCAACCCAAGTGGCTCATTAAGTGTTAAAGGTTGCAGACCCATTTAGGAAAATACACTTTAGTTTTCCAAACTCTATTTTTCTGTATTGTTTTTGTCAGTTTTGGGCCGTCAAGGCCTTCAAGTCCTTCTCTGAAAGCTTAAATAAAATCTGGAACATGTGTTAATTATATATAGTCCATGGATACTCATTAAATCATTCCAAATGGTCTGTCCTTTTCCTTTTATTGTGTTTATGATGGTTATACTTCTTCCAGATAGACATGTATTTTTCTATTTGAGCATTTAACCAATCGCATTTCAGCAGTCTTTTGTTGCCAGGCAGGGTCAGAGCTAAAAAAAGGGCCTTCACTATCTGTTTGGCAGGCCCTCTAATGTGAAATCAATGTCAGACATTAATTTCCTTCAACCAATCCGATTTTGCGTTGGTGTCAGCAGGGGTTTCTAAGAGGCTTATGCAACTTAACTGTATTCAGACCTTCTGACTGGATGACACCAGAAGTTTCAGGAATACAGGAAAATTTTCCCACATGCAGTCTTGTCCAGTTTGAGACAGAGCCATGGAGCACTTTTTGATCCGTGTTAGTTAAAAACAGACTTGACTGTAATGTACGCTATGGATGATTTTGCAGGAAAATCTCCTGCTGATGTCCTTGGCTTCCTTCCTCAGAAAAATCTGAGTGAAAGCATGAAGCAGCTGTACAGATTTGTTTGCATGGCGCTGACCATCCCCGTGTCCACTGCATCTGTCAAGCGGACATTTTCGGCTCTAGAGCAAATTAAAAGCTATGCAGAAACACAACTGGACAGACTCGGCTCTCAGCACTGGCCTTGATGGCAATGGAAAAAGACTTTTTGATGGAACTGAAGCGCGATAATCTACATAACAGGGTGATCGAACTGTTTTTGAGGAAAGAGAGGAGGACGGATTTTGTCTTAAAATAATCCGATTTTCTTTGATTAGTGAAATGATAAATATCATAATAATATTTTAAATTTATGTGGTTATTTTCAATGCTTTTTGCTGGCTGTAGTTGCATAACGAGATTTATTTTCTTTTTACAGTTTATTCAGTTTATTTAGAGGCATTTATTGTGGCTACATGAATTTTCAATATGCAATGCAGAGCTCGTTTTTGCATTGTAAAATGGTTAAAAGGGGGTTGAGTGATTCAGACCTAGCACTACTGATAGCCTAGGTGTGTAATGTCCCTGGTTTTTGTGAACATTAAGTCATTCCTTGATAAAGTGTACCTTCTGAGTATTTACAACAATTTAAATAAATACTTAAAAATGAAATATTGAGCTTAACTTTCTTTATATATTTCCTTCATCAGAAAAATGCCACAAGAACAAGTTAAAAACACCAAAAACACAATTTTTATTGGAGTGGGTCTTTAATTCAATAAGTTCTATGTGGGCATTTTTTTAACACTTTGTTTGTTTTTTTAAGAAAATTGGACAACTCAACCCCAGCTTCGCCCTCAACTATACCAATTGATTTAAAGAGATTTTCCCAGTCAGAGGTGAGTAAAAACATCAAAAGCTTTGTGATTCTTGTGTTTATCTTACCTTTTTAAAGATTTCTTTTAATCCATATTTCAAATTTGTGTTCTAATGTCTTAAATTTTTAATGTTTTCTCTAATGTTTTAAATTGGAAACAAATTCTAACTGTCCTTAAGCTAAACCTTGAGCCACATTGAAAGGAAGAATGCTTAAAGGCCATATATAACTGTGCCTTAATCCTGATCATTTTCATAAATTCAGCAATCAGTCACTATATTAACCTGTATTTTCAACATTTTGGTGAAGTTTTCTTTTTGTATTTATCTTGAAAGCTAAAAGTTGTCTGGGTTTGCAGGTGCAAAAGCTGATTAAGAAGGAAGTCCACATGGCAGTGAAAATGAAAGAAATCCAGCTGCAGGGTTTGATAGACAGTATTAAGAAGATCAACCATGAAGCTGACTTAGAAATCCAGAAACTCCAGGTGAGCTGAAAGCTTATGTCTTGTTACATGCAAACATATTGCTACGTTTACACGTTTTTTAATTTTTACCAGCAAATCTCTACCACCCACAGTTAGAAGAAACTTGGTGCAAAATGTCTAAGCAGTGCAAATGTCATACATTTTGCTCCTGGCATTTTCTTTCACAGCTCTATTCCAAAATATGAAAAACTTGGTGTAATAAGTTTGCCTGGGCTAAGATCGAAATTATACATTTTTCCTCCATGATCAATTTTCAAACAGTGAGCACTTTACTGAAATGAAAGGGACTCCATCTATACCTCAGTACCAAATCCAAATCCCTGGTTGGTCAAAGTTCAACCTGGTTTAACTTGTACATCAAGTTATGTGGCAGTGCGTTTCTACGTAGAACTTGAAAACCGTTGTGAAAACTTGCATAGCTACAAGTGAATGCAAGAGTCTTGAACGTAGAAGTCTAAAACGCACATTTACATGTGTTCAAATAGACTTATTAATGGAAGTTGTCACTTGAACACGTCTTGTTGAGGGCGTGTGAACGTATCTTAAAGGGCCTATATCATGCTTTTCTTGAGCCTTTCAGAATAAATATATCTATATATATATATATAGTGGGGCAAAAAAGTATTTGGTCAGCCAGCAATTGTGCAAGTTCTCCCACCTAAAATGATGAGAAGCCTGTAATTCTCCTCATAAGTATACCTCTACTATGAGACAAAATGAGAAAAAACATCCAGATAATCAAATTGTCTGATTTTTTTAAAGGGTTTATTCGTAAAGTATGGTGGAAAATAAGTGGTCATAGCAAAAGTTCAACTTAAGTTCAACCCTTGTTGGCAATGACAATGTTGGTCCATTACTCCATGCAAATCTCCTCTAGATTAGTGATGATTTGGGGCTGTCGCTGGGCAACACAGACTTTCAACACCCTTTTTCTATGGGGTTGAGATCTGGAGATTGGCTAGGCCACTCTAAAACCTTGAAATGCTTTTTACAAAGCCACTCCTTCGTGTGTTTCGGATGGTTGTCATGCTGACCCAGCCACGTTTCATCTTCAATACCCTAGCTGACGCAAGGAGTTTTTCACTCAAAATCTGACGATACATGGCCCCATTCATTTTTTTTACACGGATGAGTCTTCCAGGTTAACAATTTTAATTCTGGTTACTTAGAAGCTTTTGGTCTTGGCCATAGTGGAGTTTGGAGTGTGACTGTTTAAGGTTGTGGACCGGTGTTTTTTATATAGATAATGAGTTCAAACAGGTGCCATTAATACAGGAAATGATTGGAGTACAGACGATCCTCTTACTGAAAAAGTTACAAATCTGTGAGATCCAGAAATCTTATTTGTTGGTGACCAAATACGTTTTCCTACCATGCAGTGAGACGTCTTGACTTGCATATAAAATTAGAGTTTAGCCGATCACAGGTAGCTCTGCGGAGAAGGTGGGTGTGTGTGTGCTAGCCTGGGGGGAAGTTAGCTGCACAGACTCTTGCTGGAAGGGGCTATTCCTCATTTTCAAACGTATGAATGTGAGAACCCAATCGTTTTCGTGGTTTGGCAGGGGCTGGTGCTCAGAGCGCATGAATAGATCCAAATACAGCTTAAGGTTTTTTTTGGTGAGGAATTAATATCATAATACATTCAAAACCTCAAAAAAATTTATTTTGCATGATATAGGCCCTTTAAGACTTATTGATCTGAGCTTTCTAACATCATCTTGAATCCCATATGGACTTTCAAAAATGTTTCAAAGCTGTTGATCACGTTGTCGCGAAAGCGACTGATCACTACCAATCAGAATCTATGATCAAAACAAAAATGGAAACCTGTCTAATTAAAAAGTATAATCTGTATGTTTCAGTTTGCTTGTTTATTTTCAGATTTCTATTTTTACTTTTTAAATCATTGTCAACTTTAGTGTAAAGCTGCATGTTCTCTTTTAACGGATAAAAATTTGCTTTCCCTTTTTCCTTTAGGCTCAAATTGACACAGTGTCTATAAAAGTGGATGAAGCTTTTGCTTATCTGACATCTCAGAGCAAGGTGCGCATGCATAATTATACAGATTCTATGCCGTAACTATGGGGTAAGGAATCTGACAGTAAGAAATATATTCATAAAGACAAAGTTGTTCATAAATGAATACTTTGTGCACAACTTTGCAGGAAAAAATATGAATATAATGTTTAGTTTTATGTTTAACATGTATGTTTGTCTTTGTTTTGAGCACGACTTTTCTTTTTTTCCCCATTCAATTACATTTTATTTATGTAGCCCAATATTACAACAATAATTGTCTTAAAGGGCTACATACTAATAATTGTATAAGAACATGAAATCAATCCTAGAATATAATAGGTCATTGCTATACTAAACTAAACAGACTAAGCTAAACTGGGCATCCCTGCACTTAGACTCTCCGTCTTGGTAAGGCAAATCTCCTAAAAAAACGGATTCTGGGGGAAAAAGAGGAAGAAACCTCAGGGATGTCCACATGAAGGAGGGATCCTCTCCTTGGATGGACAGGCAATGTACCAGAACTATTAGAGAAGAATTAGCTTATCTAACGCTACAACTGCATGTTTGAATAGTGTAGCACAGTGGTTCTCAAACTTTTTCTCTTGTTCCCCCCTTTGGAGGAGGATAAAGGTTCATCATAAAATTGAATTTTCTATATTTAAATAAATTAAAGGATTTTAAATGTTCCTTTTTGTTCAAAGATACGGAAAATGGTACCACAAACGGTGCAAAAAAAGGATTTTAAGTGTTCCTATATCCTAATTTCCACCCTAACCAATAAATAGTGCACTATATAATGTGTTCGCTATTTTTTAGTGCTGTCCTAATCTACAATTACCAAATCGAGTGCCCCAGAAATTTCTCAGAAGTCTCTGTGAAAAACCAGTGTGCATCGAGGCTCACTAGATTAGCGAATATAGACCACATTGCATTGCGTTGAAACAATTTCCCCCCCAAAAAATTATTTAAATGTTTTTGTAATAAATCATCGTTTTTTATCTTCAGAAGACAGTGGACTCATAAATAATCGTTGAAAAATGCTCATATTAATAAAAATGTAACTTCATGAAATCCTTGACGTCACATCCAACGTTTAAAAAAAATACGTAGTGAGCAAGGTGTCCGAATTGTTTTTAAAATTCATGGCACCACATAGTGCCGCACTATATAGAATTTTTAGTAGTTAGGGGTTAGGGTGGGAATTCGGACACGTGTTGTCAAACAATCAAATTTTTTTTATGAGGGAAATGATAAATATCATAATAAATAATTTTCTAAAAGAAAAATGTTCACCGTGCGACCTCAGACACACCGGTTTTAGCATACATACGCACACACACTCATTCCACAACACATACTTTTCTGCATTCTTCAAAAAAATCTGATCACAGTTGCAAAGAAAGGCAGGTTTAGGTATCCAATCCAAACCGGTCGCATGTGCGAAATACGTCAATGTCCATTCTTTTAAGATGTTAAAACTGCCGTTAACAAGAATAATTACGTCTTCAAATGTCACGATTAGGATTTGGTTGATGTAAGTAATGTAAGCCCCACAGTTGAGAACCACTGGTGTAGCAGAGTGACTTCATCCATATGGAGTTGGGGGACGGCTGGGGGTGCGAGACGAGCCAGACGCGAGGTCCACGGCCAGTACAGGAGCAGGAGTACAGTTAAGCCAGAGGTCCATTACCAATTACAGGTGTCCCCTGTTAACTCGCTGTCAAAAATACTTCATGTGGTCACAGATATATATATCAAGTCAGGGAACATAGATTATTCAAATTATGCATGCGTATTGGGATTTATTTTTTTAAACTAAAAAACAAAGGAGCTTTTTAAAATGGTACAAATTCTATAACAGGAAAATATTTTGCTACCATAGCTCTGGTAATGGAATAAAATCGATCATAAAACAGTGATCTCCAGTCATTTTGTCTGTGCCAGGTGTCAACAGCTGATCATGTAAACAATGCACCAGAAGATAGTTTCAGACCCAGCAGTGATGGGAAAACAGGCCAAAAAGCGATAGCAGACATGCCACTCTACTCATTAGGAGTAAAAAGGTGCATGTCTGTCAAAATTGGTTGATATTAAGAGTAATCAAAACAAAGAATGGGCTAGGCTAACTGGCAGCCGACTGTTGCTGGTGTAAAAAAGATCAAATTACAGTGAATTAACAGGGGAAATGTTGTATTCAAGACAAGCAAGAGATGTAATCAAAACAAATCACATATTTGGTGTTGTCTTGATGACATTTTTCTTTACAAGGGTTTACATACACGGAAAATAGTCACTATTAATATATCAAACTAGTGTCCTCTAATGTCAGGGGTGTCCAAACCTTTTGCAGAGGGGGCCAGATTTCGGCCTGCATTATTTGAACCCCTTTAAAAACTTCAAATGCACTATTTAATGTACATTTTATTGCAATGGCATACTATTGACTTCCTCAGGTAGAACAGAAAAAACAGCTAAATACATTTTTCCCAGAATTACTGAGATTGCGCTAATAAATTTGTGCTAATAAATTTGCCTAATGGAAATTTGACAATGAAAAGAAAAGCATTTATCGAATTTTATTTTAGCTGTGCTAAAGAGAAGAAACAACTCATTTGTGATAGAAAATAAAACCCTTTACAGACCGTGTAAAAATGCCAATACAGAGGGCAAAGACGAATCAGAAATTGACTGTCACTTAATACATTTTTTATCTCATGTTTGGATTGTGTTGTGGCGTCCTCTCTCTTTGCATTTGAAATAATTTCATTTTTTTAAATTACAACCATAGTTTTTCTTTGTAAAATAATGTAATAATTTGTCCGGTAAAAAATGTGCCAGGCCGGTAGATTTTTTTTTTTTTATATCTTCCGGCCAACTTGGCTGGTGAGTAAAAATTTAAATGTTGACCAGGGGAGTTGTGACTTCAAACTTGGAGCATCAAAACACATGCAGCAAAATCAGTTCGAAGGTTGTAGCTGCCAAAACTGGGAGTATTACAACATTTGTTTCAACACCTAAAACAGACACTATTGAGTGCGAGAAGTGTTTCTCTTTGAGATCTCAAGCTCACAGTAGCCCACAAAATATCTGCTGCATTGTTCTGCAAACATTTTTTGCTTGTATTTAGTTGAACTTTGTGTTAAAAACTATTTGTTAAGAAAGTTAAAAGAAGGGAGACATTTTGTTTTTATTAAAATTGGTGTGAAAACATTGGAGATTTTATTTTTTGGCCATATCACCCAGCTCTAGTTGGTGTTGTCCTTACAAAGTTAATTTTCTATACCTCTGATATCAAAAGCAAGAATCAGAAATGTACATTTGAGGAAATGAGTATTTGATCCCTTGATGAGTTTGTAGGTTTACGCACTTAAAAAGAAACTGACATTTTGTCATCAATCAAACATTATTTTTTATTACATCCCATTGGTAGTAGGTTAATATAATGTGGGTTTGCCACAAAACACAAAGTCTTTACAGGAGTTTTAACAATCCTTAATTCTCTCAATAAAATGCAAATAGATTTATTAAAATTCATTAAAGTTGATTTCTATCTCTAAACCTACCATTAGGATGACAGACTCAAACCTACAAAATTAAGAAGGGGTCAAATACTTATTTCCCCCACTGTATGAGTAGTAGCAAGTTTCCTGCAGTACAATAAAAAAAAAAAGAAATTAATTACTCTACACACTCTTAAAAGAACCACACATACAGTCTAAAAACAAAGTTTAGGAATATAAGAATATATGATGCTGCAGAAAAAGAAATATATGGTGGACGATGTGTGTTTTAAAATAAGTTTTTATTTTGAAAAGTGCAAAGGTTTCATATATTTTATTTTATATTTCCTAATATTTATGTATTTTTAAAGCTTATATTTTTATATGATCTGCAACCTCTCTAGTGTCCACCTACTGTTGACATCATCAGGTATGTAAAGCCCCTCTTTTAATTTTAGTCCTAAAAAAAAGTTAAATTATCATGTGACTTAGACTTATGATTGATTTATGTTGTTGGAATAACTGAAACATGTTGTGAACTGTTTAGGCAAGACCTGGACGACATAACCGTGGAAACCAGCTCACAGAGTGAGAGTTCGGTAACGCTAAATATTATTTAATCCTTTGGGTTAAATGTTTCGTTTATCCGTGTCTTTTTTTCTTTTAATTTATTTGAATTGGCAGATGAAATGCTGGAACTCAAGACAACAAAAAAGGGAGAGACATTGCAAATAATAGTAACTGAACTTTTTTTTCATTCTTTGCATTTTAGAAAAGTTTAAATCACTTTACACTACTCACAATATGTTAGGGATATTGTTTTTTGCATGAGTGCTTTCCCCATTTGTCTGAATTGTCTGAATTTTTATTAGTTTGATATCTATTAACCCAGAAATTAATACTATAATAAAGATGGCCCCAAATAACAAAAGAAATGACCATTCCAACAGCGGGTATTGACACCATTTGCCGCAATGACAGGTTGTCAGTGACGTCTCATGCTCCTCACTGGGCTCATGATGTTCTGAGACAATACGTTCCACAACTGCTACATGCAGTTCTACCATGTCACTTGGGGGTTGGACTACGATCATCCAGTCTCTGCTTCAGCTGGTCCCAGACATGTTCTATAGGGTTCAGGTCAGGGTACATTGTGAGGCACTCTCACTTCCTGAAGTCCAATTGTGACAATTCTGGCATTATGTGGTGGAGCTTTATCATCCATGAACAGAAAATTGAAGGTGTGCTGGTGGACTGTGATGTCTCTGAGGTAAGAATGAGTAACGACTGGGCCATCTACAATAACCAGATAGGTTTTGCGCTGGCTGGTTATGATGGCCAAACTGTTGCACCTACTCCACCAAAGGGAACACTGGAGACCACGTTGACCTTGATGTATCGATCACTGGGAACTGACTACCATCATTTCTGTGCAAGGTTACCTGACACTCATCAGTAAACAAGACGGTAGACTATTGCTGCATTGTTCAGGCCAAAAGGTTCACTGTAAACATTTATGGCGGTGTCTTGGTATCACTGGAGTCAGTTGCAAATGGTTTGTATGGAAACCCTAGTCCCCTAACATCTGGTAAACAGGCCTGCAGCTGTGTGGCCTTTGGCAGACCATGTCTGAATTCAGAGGTCTTTAGGTAGTGGTCATTGCTGTGGTCTGTCCAGTGACAGACCACAGCAATGACCACAACCTAAAGAAGTGCGGGGCTCCACTCCTGGTTCTGTCACAAACTCTGCCAGTAGTTCTCTGTCTTGATCCATGTCTGCTGATGACACTTTGAGACTTAGCAAATTCACCTCTAACATCTAACTGCCTACTTCCAACCCAAAGGCGCACTATGGCCAGGTGGAGCTGCTTGTATTTACTGATGTCGTGTGTTCATGCGTTTCCACTTTCAATAATGAACTCGGAATGACTTAATGGAAAATTTAGCTTTTTCTACCAACAGCATACTGAAATTGATGCCACATTGAAAAGGTTTTTCTTTCAGATTTTGTTTTTTGTTTTGGCCCCAATAAGACACGACACACAGTACAGTGAGACCATTACGGGAAAACGCAAAATGAGGTGCTTCTATCACCTCAACATCTTGAAAATGTGTGAAGTAAGACAAACACTGTGTGTGTGATATCCACTAAGTTTTTAATATGTCCCTAACTTATTCTGAGTAGTGTAATTCATCGATCCAACTTTCTTCTTCTAACACAATGTAACAACCTGCCATTGTTTTTCCACAGGATGAAATCAAAAATGCACTGGAGAGGCTTCGTTCAGAAAAAGATGGTAAATTGATGGTCGTATATTTGATTTTACCAAGTTTATTTTGTAAAACTAGAATTGACCTCTTAACCCTTGTGCTATCTCAAAATGACCCCACCCTTACATTACCGTGTTATTCCTACCACGACAAAGGTGGATAAAAGGTGAAGAGGATTTCATCTAATCCGTAGACACCAGTGAAAATCATAAATCATAGAAGAAAAAAGGTTAAGCATACTGTCTTGTGGGGTCCAGATGACCCCACTCTCAACATTAAAGTTGCTTGGATAGCACAAGGGTTAAGCATTTTAAGTCAACTTAATTAACCTCATTGTCATTTTCTCTGTTATTTGTTGTATTCGTTTTGTGGGTAGCGTCTGTGTCAGGTTTGAATGCAGAAGCGTTTCCACCTTTTCTTACGCCTTATAGTTCGAGATTGAAGGTAGGGGTTGTTTTGATTTTTTTTGTTTCTTTGCATTTGCTTTTACTACTTTTTTACTACAAAAATAACCTTTTTCTCTGTTTGTTATATATAAATTAGAATGTGATAACTTGTTTACGGAAAAGCTTATTGAGACAAAAAGTGACCCTTTTATATGATCTGGAATGATTCAGTATCTGTTAAATGGAGAATAAAGGCTTGTCCACATGGAATTTTCATCAACACTTAATATTGCAAAATTATGTACAATAAGTAATAAATAATAAATAATCTCAAGCTTTTCTCTAAATCAACTAAAGAAACAAAAAACAATGATAAAGAATGGGGACATCTGGTGGCCAATTAAAGGCAAAACAATCAGCAATACAAGTTTAGAAAAGATTGAATTTTAATGTAAAGTACATTGCTGTTGAATTAAAAAGGAAACTATGGAGCTCTGAACATGGCATTCAAAAACTAATAGTACATTTTTCCCTATAATTATTAAATTGCGGCCAAAAAATAGTATTTTGTCTGCTCCAGTTAACATATTTTGGCCACAATTTGGCATTTTGTGCACACAAATGAGTACTTTGGTATCTTCAAATGCTACTAAGTTAAATGCTAATAAATGCTAATAAAAGACTAATTTGTGCGCACAAAATGCTAATTTGTAGCCACAAAATCTTTATTAGAAGGTTTCTTTTTTCCTTAATGTCATGCCAATGTCATGCCCTGAACTCCATAGAAAACAGACTTGTTATTTACTGCAGCTTCAGCTTAAAAAAGCTGCATTCTTGCTGCACTTACTGCCTTTAACCTGTCACAATTTTCATGTAAAGTTATAAATAGAAATAGAAATATCTTTAGTTGTCATTGTACGTTGTACAACGAAATTACAGATATCTATATTTATCCATCAGATAAATATAGTCTAATATTATAGAATATAACCATTATGAAGAGTCTTACTACAGTATTGGGATTATTTAAACAGAATATAAACTGTCAGAAAAAAAACGATGGCCTATACAATGTTAGTCGTCAGTAAAGTACACAAATTATGCATTTATCATAAAAAGACACTTTCACGTGTCAGGCTAGAACTTTTAAGCTCTTCTGATGGACTGTTTCTAAGAATCACATGTACCCTATGTTAATGTACATAAAGTTAGGGTTTCTTTTTTGGTAAGAGTTAAAACTTACTGCTTGGGTTTTTTTTCTTTAACAAAACTTTGCAACAAACCCAAAAATAAAAACTAGTTATAGAGCTCTAACTGAGCACAGGAGGATTGTTCAAGAAACGGCAAAGGATCCCTGAAAAGTTGTGACAACAAATCTTACACAAGTAATGTGTGAGTTTGATTGTAAAATAATTTTTAAATGTGAGTTACAAACTCATAAAGCCAAAGTCTAACTTAAAAAAAACCTGCAAAATGAAAGGAAAAGTTAAAACTTCAAGGTTTTTTGTTTTTGAATTATTTTTGTCTAAAAAAATGTATTGCTTCGCTTTCCAGAAATGTACGGATATGAAAACGCTAGAGAAGAAAGATCTTCAGCAGGACAGTGAGAAATTGAAACAGTCAGATGAGCCAAAGGCTAAAAAGATCAAAGCTGATCCTCTTGAGAGCAACAGTCCTGTAAAGACAAAGCAAACCAACAATCTGGTATTACTTATACATCATAATGTTTATTTCCTAGACTGTCTACTGCAATCTTATTGGTGTTTTTCTTTAAGATTGTGAAAGAAGAAAGTCACACGGATGAGACTTTAGAACAGTTTGATGAGCCAAAGGCTAACCTTGTCAAAATTGAATGCAATCCTCCTGAGTGCAGCTACGCTACTAAAGAAAACAATGGAAGGAGCGATCAGGTATTGCACAGACTCATGGTGTTGATATATTAGACTGCTGGCGAGTCTTTTTACATAAACAGTTTTTTTCTGTCCACAGGAACTGCTTTCCTACCCTCCGCTTCCTCCAGTTCCCTTTCCGCTGTTTCTAAACATTAAAGCGGCTTCATACAGCATCCCTCAGAAACTAGCGGTCGACGTGGCCCTCATCAGAAACCCCACTGGACTCTCAGTGAGCTGGGACGTGATGGACGAAGATCCCTGTGCACCGCCAATGGAAAGTTACACGTAAGACAGAGCAGCCTATTAATAGAAGGGGATATCTGATGCTCAGTGATGACATGTGTGTACATGTCTTCTTACTGCTGCAGCATCTTCCTGACGATGGAAAAAGTAAAAGGTAGCGGCATCTTCCCAGACTGGCAGACCTACAATAAAATGGAGGCCAAGACCCTTCCCATGTGCGCCCTCATCAAGAACTACATACCAGGCCACAGAGTGTGCCTTGCTGTCATGGGCAAAGACAAATTCGGCCGATATGGACCCTACAGTGAAGTTGTTACCTCCATCATACCAGAATAAGAGCAAAGAGGAACCGGAAAACCTTTATTCCATGTTTTTTCATGTAAACAAAGATGTTAGTCTGTGCTTTTTTTTACTTTTTTTTTGCCTAGTATCATTTCATTGTAAATGTTTTGAAAAAGCAGTGACTGCTATTTTGAATATCTTTCATGTTATACTTTAATGAGAGATTCACACAAACTTGCTGCTTAACATTGTAATAAATCATTTGTTTTATTCTGTCAACTAAATAGATTAAAGAAAGTTTAGGAAGTTTTTTTTAAAGCATTTCACTCTGAATCAAAAAGTATTATTATAACTAAGTTAAAATTACGTGTAGTGTTCTTTTTTTAGAAGTTTCAACATTTTTGTAAAGTACAAAGTTTGCGTTTGTTAATTTTCTGTATTCGTGGTGAATGTGCATTCCCATAGATCAAAGTATTTTCAGCTGTACTGGTGCTAGTGCAGAGAACATCTTAGGTTAAGTGTGGAAAGGTTTACAGCATTTCATGATTAAAGAGAATTAAGTAAGTCCTGGAGTGTGTACTTTTTCTTTTGAAAAATAAAAAACGTTTTTCTCTAAATGTAATTGCATCAGGAATGAAACATTCCTGAGCAGTCCAAAATAATATGATCCAAATGTTGTAGAAACAATGACAAATGATGATGATTATCTCACCATGCTTTAGAGTTCAGTCTATTGTTTGATTTGTAGCTGTTATATTTTTTTCCTTCTCCTTTTTTCCCATGAGCTTGACATCACCCATAGAATTTCTTTATCTTTTTTTAATATGTTCATTGTTCTTTATCACAAACTATAAATCATAAACAGTGCCCAGCATAAATGATGATACCCCCTTTAAAAAGTACTAATTTAATCAGTAGCTCATTGAACAAAAGAAAAATTTCCAAACTTAAAAGGTTGAGTTTCATTGAACACTTTAACTCCATAACATGAAATTAAGGTCAATTATCTAACTTAGTTCACATAATCCTCAGTTTTATTCAAATTGGTTGAAGCAAAAATGAATACATCCTGCAACAAAAACTAATACATCTAGTATTTTGAATGAGCATCATGATTTTTAAAGACAGCACCAAGTCTTCTAAGCATAGAATGAACAAGTTGGCGACATAATGCTACATTTATCTTTTTCCATACTTTAAGAATAACCTCTTTTAGAGTCTGGATACTGAATGGAGAGTGATGCTCAACTTGTCGCTTCAGAATTCCCCACAGGTGTTCGATTGGGTTCAGATCAGGAGATATAATTGGCCATTAAATCACCTTCACCCTGTTCTTCAGAAATGCAACACTAGCTGTAGAAGTGTGTTAGGGATCATTGTCATGTTGGAAAAATGCTCGACGACTAAGTGCATGAAGTGATGGTAGCATCTTCTCCTTCAGGAGCAGTACATTGTTGAGTTCACGATACCATCAATGAAATGCAGCTCCCTCACACCAGCAGCACTCATGCAGCCCCACATCCTTACCACCATGTTTCACCTTAGGCACCATGCATTTTTCTTTGATATCCTCACCTTTGCGACGCCATACAGTTGTAAACCTTGTGCTATCCTAGGCACTTCAACATTGGGAGTTGGGTCATCTAGACCCACTAGACATTGCGCTGAACCTTTTTTCTTCAATGATTTGTGATCTTCACTGGTGTCCATGGATTACATGAAATCTTTCCACCTTTATCCACCTTTGTCATGGTAGGGAGAACACGTCAATGAAAGGGTGGGGTCATCTAAGATAGCACAAGGGTTAAAAGCATTAGTTCCAAAAACTGTGATCTTTGTCTCATCACTCCAGAGTATTGAGTCCCAGTAGTCTTCATATTTTTCAGTGATTTTCTTCAACCCTTCTCTTCAGAAGACGCACCTGTCGAGACGTTAGCTTCCGTGGACGGCCTGAAAGTCTCTGTGAGATGGTTGCACTTCCATCTTTCTTAGATTTTTTGATCACTTTTACTTTAGTATTTTGACTGGTATGTAAAGCTTTGGGGATCTTCCTGTGGCCCTTATATTTTTTGTGCACAGAATTTAATTTTTTTCTCAATTTTGTGACATTCCTTTTTCACGGGGAGCCAGCGCTGACACCTTGAAATAGGATGGGCTTTTCCTTTGTTAAGAAACGCCCTTTTATAGTCACCTGTGTGCTGGACACCTTTTAAATGAATCATAAGACTCACCTGTTGTTGAATGCCTGTTAATTAGAATTTTGTTGTCTTAAGTTTTTTTTTTTGTCGTAAGACTATGACTGGGGTGTACTCATTTTTGCAAAATGGGCTTGAATTATTTTGTTAGGAAAATCACTGTGTGTAAATTAACATATCTTTTTCCCAATCAATGGCCCGCCTTTGTAGGTGTATTTTGTTGTATAGTATTTTACAGAAAATATTGATTCTAAAAGGACACTAAAGGTTTTCTGACAAATGTAGTGGGGAACACTCATTTATGCTAAGCACTGTATATTCTTCCAAAAATACACATTGGACCACAGACCAAGCAGCAAACAGAAGATTAACCCTTGTGCTATCTTAGATGACCCCACCCTTACATTGACTTGTTCTCCCTACCATGATAAAGGTGGAAAGATTTCATGTAATCCATGGACACCAGTGAAGATCACAAATCATTGAAGAAAAAAGGTTCAGCTCACTGTCTAGTGGGTCTAGATGACCCAACTCCCAATGTTAAAGTGCTTAGGATAGCACAAGGGTTACAAATGCAACAACAGACAACAAAAAGACTAAAAGTAATGCAATGAAGGGAAAAAAGACAGTTTACATAAACTCGTAAACCATCAGAGAGTTTTAGAACTTTATTACATTCAAATTTTTAAAAACAAAAAATTGGGGCTAAGCTTGAAAACCCCTGAAATGTATTAATACAAACTTATTTCTAAAATGATTTAATTGTTAAAAAGGAATTTAACATTTTTATGTCACCCATAGAAAATGACTTACTTTCTGCTCCAGTGAGATTAAGCTAATTAATTTGCCATTTTTTCGTGATATGGAAACCACAATTTTGGAGCCTGAAATCATCAGCGAGCAGTGGTCCATGTTGGTCTGAGTCATCGTTTCTATGGCAACCACTCTTGCCATTCAGGAGTGAGCTTGTTGTAGGGGCCACACCCCTACCGTTTGAAAGCGGTCTACACAAAATTTGTCAATCAAAAGTTTCACATCGTTTTATTGAGGCATATGATTGGTCAGTTTACAACTTGAATAACTTCCACTACAAAAAATGTGAAAAAAATATTAGGATTAGCAAGAACATTGAAAAAAAAGCAGCAGAGCAAGAAAGGTTATTCTATGCTTCTTCGAGCCAGCAGGTACTTTCTGTTTGGAACACCAGGGGAAAGAGGTCATTCAGTCCAGTTCTCATATACAGTCAACGGTTCACACACAATTTCTAATTTATCCTTGAGGGCGTTTCAGGGCGTTTAATCATATTTTAATTATCTTAATACCAATTTGAAAACTTTGATATTTAGGGGGTGTTCATATTTTTATTCAGCAGGTATTCACTCACTTTGTCAAAAAGGAAAGTCTGAAATAAATTGAGCTAAAGATGTTTTGGGGTTTGTGCTGAGGGTCAGGTGCAGCTTTATATTACCGTCTCTAGTAAGGAAAAGAGAACAATTGCAAAGGGAATCATTACACTGTCACTCATACTGCCACTCCCAATATCAGCATTACTCCTTAATTGTTCCCCCTTCTCCCCCCTGACCGCTGCTGAATGATGGGCCACCTGACATCCCTCGGAACCACACGTCCACATTTATCCTGACAGGTGGAAATAAACGCAATTGCTTCATTAGTCTTTACAGCAGATGAGGGGGAAGTTTGGAAACTTCAAGCAAGTGGACACTGATTGAAAAGGAAAAGAAGCAGAGAATGAGAGGGTAGCAGGATGCTGAGATGTTCTTCAGTCCCTTTACAGCAACATGAATAAAGCATAGGAAACACATTTTTTGTTGCCTTACTCTGTCCTTGAACCTTAAGCCAAATTCACGTTTATCTATGTTGCAGTGTTCCACCAATACATCAATATGCTAAGTTGACTAATTTCAATATCTTTTGTGGTAGGACTCAGGCTCCATTTATCCAGGGGAGCATCCATCCGTGCTTTGGAGGTTCCCCCTCATGTTGTTTGTTGTAATTACATTGAAGGCATTTTATTTTCAGCTGTGTAACCCTTGTGCTATCTTAGATGACCCCCACCTTAAAAACATTGACGTGTTCTCCCTGGTGGAAAGATTTCTTGTAATCCATGGACACCAGTGAGGTTCACAAATCATTGAAGAAAAAAGTTTTAATGCACTGTCTAGTAGGTCTAGATGACCCAACTCCCAATGGCAGTTAGCCTTGATTGTGGGTTTCAAAGCATCCATTCGCTCCACATGCTTCAAGTTCCTAGGATAGCACAAGGGTTAAAGGAGTTTGCTTTTGCCTCCCTACTTTCATTTAGTGAATAGCCCAAGGCAGGGGCGGGCAAACTACAGTTCAGTGCCATATGCGGCCCATTAAACTTTTCAAGTCAAAGTTTTGAAAAGAAATTCAAAAATGTTTCGTTTAAAAAAGTTGGTAAGGTGCAAGACTGGCACAGAGGAAACCAGGGTTCGATTCCCAGTGACGGAATGAACTATTAATTGGACAATTACCATACCAATGGTAAGCTAGTAACATAATCCATGGAGGGCTCTTGGGCAAGACCCTTAACACCACTCCCTGCCTCATTAACCATGAAAAACAATGAAACACATGCCATGCTGGCTCAGACGTTGCCCGGCCAAGCAAGGTCTGTTTTAAGAGCTGGGGAACCAGAGCACCCTGATGGAAAGTGGGCTACTGGAACAAGATGAAAATGGACTATATGTGAGAATAAGGCTCTGTTGGAATGTTACTATGGAAGTAATCCTACTCAGAGAGGTTACATGAAGAATGTGGAGCAAATGGAATCTTTGAAACCCACAATCAAGACACTTTAACATTGGGAGTTGGGTCATCTAGGCCCACTAGTCGGGGGCTGAACCTTTTTTCTTCAATGATTTGTGAACCTCACTGGTGTCCATGGATTATATGAAATCTTTCCACCTTTATCCACCTTTGTTATGGTAGGGAGAACACGTCAATTTATGGGTGGGGTCATCTAAGATAGCACAAGGGTTAAATGGGTTTAATTGTTATTTTTTCTCATTTGGGACAGTAAGATTAAAGTCAATGTAAAGTCAAAAGTTTATGTCTTACGCTGCCATCTAGTGGTCACGTAAAGTGCGGTACGTGAAGTGGGAAGCTTGGTTTGGGAAAGAGAGGCACTTGCTGCGTGTTGGGGAGTGGTGCGGATGCGTGAAAAGAAAAGCTCTTTGATGTATTCAGAACCCTGTGAGAAGCGATGATCTTTTTACAAATTAAAAAGTGGCTCAAGAAAAGCAAGTCTGGACCTTTTCGAAGCCTTCTTGTGTTTTGCATATGCTAAATCAATATATTTGGCTGAGGGCAGAATATAAGATCTAGACAAGATCATGTCCAGGATGAACACCAGGCAACCCCGACACCAGCTACAATGGTCAAGTGATGTTCCACCTGAAAGTCTCCTGGAAACTGTGAATGAAGCATTGTGGGCAATCCCTACCACAACAATCACTAAAACCAATGAACTGGTTTACACTCGCTGCTGGTTTACACAGCAGCGGTGATCCTTGAGATGCTTGGCTAAAAGGGCAACCATGGGAGAAACTATACCCACCGTGGAAGCAATGGTTGGAGGCTGAAATCAAGGCAGCTTCAAGGAATGTGAGTCAACTGAGAGAGGCCCCAAGAGGTGCAATGAAAAAGCAAGTACCTAAGAGATAAAGCCAGATGCCCATACCTGAAGCACTGGAAACTGCCAAACAAAGGCTCCTGGCCTTGAGCAGCCGCCTAAAGAGATACACAAGCGACAATGAAGACAGATGGATAAACAGGCTGTTCGCAACTCAACCTGCGAACGTATACGCTTAGTGGCAGGGTCAAAACAACTGACCAGACCCACCAAGGCTGGTAACTGAACAGTTCTGAAAAAGTATATGGAAAGAAAGAGACAGCGCATAACAGCAATGCCCAGTAACTTCTCTCTCTGAGAAAAGAACACAACAACCTCCCTGAACAGAATCCAGTAACCATCACAGTGGCAGACATCCAAAAAGAGTCTCAGGTATGATGAACTGGACTGCACCAGGCCCTGACATGATATATATCTACTGGCTAAAGAAACCTCACTGCACTCCAGGAGCGCCTGGCAGCACAAATGAATCAGCTGTGAAGAGATGGAACTCACCCCGAATGTCTAACAGAAGGGCAAACAATCCTGATCCAGAAGGATACCTCAAAGGGTGCAGTCCCATCCAACTACCGGCCAATTACCTGTCTTTCCAAAATGTGGAAGCTCATACCAGGCATCATTGCAACCAAGATAAATAGGCACATGGGTCAAAACATGAAAAACGCACAGAAGGGCATTGATAGAGACTGCAGAGGAGCCAAACACCAACTCCTGGTTGACAGAAAAGT
The DNA here is from genome assembly GCF_053564925.1 of Oryzias latipes. Lineage (NCBI taxonomy): Eukaryota > Metazoa > Chordata > Actinopteri > Beloniformes > Adrianichthyidae > Oryzias > Oryzias latipes. Next base: position 10,698,410 of record NC_136244.1, read on the forward strand.
CATTCAAGACTGAAGTGAATGAGACACAAACCTGTGCACAGCCTGGATTGATTATAAGAAAGCCTATGACTCAATGCCACACACATAGATCACTGAATGCTTAGAGCTGCACCACATCAAGCAGGTTCTAAGAGCCTTCATAGGAAAATCGATGAAGCTGTGGAAAACCACCCTTGAAGCAATTGGCAAGCCACTTGCACAAATTTCCATCAAAGCATATACCACTGGTCGATCTGAACCTTCTCAGCAAAATAATCAACAAGACTGGCCATGGATACCGACTCAGAAATGGGGCCACCTTCAGTCCCCTCCTCTACATGGATGACAGCAAGCTATATGCTAAGAGCGAGCATTACATTGACTCTCTGATCCACTCCACCGGGATCTACAGTACTGATGTACTGTCTTAGGATGTCATTCGGGGTTTAGAAATGTAGCTGGTGACAAAGAGAGGCAAGGTAGTCCATACAGGAGGGGTCTCGCTCCCAGAAGGAACAATAGCAGATATTGAGGACAGCTGCAAGTGTGTTGTAATTTTACAGGCAAATGGCAACCTGGAACAGGCAGCAAGGAAAGCTGCAACAGCCAAATACCTCCAACGAGTTAGGCAAGTCCAGAGAGGCCAGCTCAATGGCAAGAACAAGACCCTGGAAATAAACAGTTACGCACTGCCAGTCATCAGATAAACTGTAGGAATAATAAGATGGCCAAAGGAAGAGATACAGACCAGACACGAAAGCTCCTCACCATACATGGAGGGTTTGATCCCAAATCCGGCATCCTGAGACTGTATGCTAATCACAAGGAAGGCCTCAGAGGACTAGTGAGCATGGAAGCCACTATCCAGGATGAAACATCCAAAATGCATGAATACATCAAGCTCAAGGCCCCAACTGACAGTGTGCTCAGTGAATCCAGCACATAACTGCAGGGTGTAAGATGCTGGCAGGGAAAGCATACATGGAGCGCCACAATCAGGTGGCTGGAATATTATGAACATGTGTGCAGAATATGAACTGGAAACTCCAAAGTCAAAATGGGAAACTCTTCCAAAAGTGGTAGAGAATGAGAGAGCAACCAGGAAACTGACAGGAGTGCAATGGCAAATCAACCAGACATTGTAGTACCGGATTAAGAACAGAGGAAAGCCGTTGTGGTGGATGTGGAAGTACCAAATCTAGGAAACATCAGGAAGAAGGAAAATGAGAAAGTAGAGGAAACCAGAGATTCAGAGAAGAACTGGAGAAAGTATGGAAAGTTTAGGGTGACAGTGGTGCCCGTGGTAATTGGAGCACGCTGGGCAGTAACCCCCAAGCTGGGGGAGTGGTTACAGCAGATCCCTGGAAAGACCTCAGACATCTCAGTACAGAAAAGCGCAGTGCTAGGAACAGCTAACATAATGTGCAGGACCTCCGAGGCCTCTGGCAGAGGACCCGAGCTTGGGTGAAAAACCGTCCGCGGAGGGTGAGAGGGGCGTTTTTTTCTTTTATTTAAAAAACATAAATCTGGGGGTCATGTGATGATATTTGCGTGAGAGGACGTACTTTGCCAGCCTCCCGCCATAAATTCAAATTTAACCTGCTTACTTTTTTTAAATCCCGGAAATCTTTTACATTTCCATTTTCTAAGCCTTTTTCCAACCTGAACGATCTATATCTGCTCCAAAAAATGTCGAATAAAACTCGCTCTGAATCCAAAATGAAGCCGCCGCAACCAGCTAGCTAAAATGCTAGCTTGGAAAGCAGCGCTGCAGCCTCCATCGCCCAAACTGTGACATAGAGGATCGGCGAGCTGATGGAGGAGAAATTCCTGGATCTGCGATCTACATCAGGATTATCTGTCTGAAAGAGGGCTCTGAGGGACAATCTGCGGTGACATTTTTTGAATCCTGGCTCCCAGAGGTTCTAAGGATGGAGACCAAGCGCGGAGTTATAAAGCTGGACAGGGCGCACCGCGCACTTGGCCCGCCAAAGGAGGACCGCTGCAGACCCGTCATCATCAAGCTGCATAACTTCACTGACAGACAGCGGATCCTTACAGCGGCCAGGGAGAAAGGAGAGATCATCTACAGAGGCAGCAGGATCTACATCCGTCAGGACTTCTCGGTTCAGGTGCGTGAAGCCCGACAGAAGTTCAACGGAACGTGCCAGCGCCTGATCCAGGGCGGGGTCCGGTTCTCCATGCGCGACCCTGTCATGTTCTGCTTCAGCCTTAAAGGCGCGGAGCGATCCTTCAGGATCTCACAGGCAGCAGAGGAGTTCCTGGAAAAAACGGTTTGAAATAACTACTGCTCAGAGAATTTTGGTCTGAGGCAATAAACTGACTAAACTTCACTGATGACATCATGAAAATAAGTCTGGAAAAAAAAATCTATTTTGTTTTTGAGGGTTCCATCAGCTATTTGCTTGAAGCTGTGTTGATTACCTTATAGATAGAACGATGAATGTTAATTTTGTTATTCCATGTAAGGCTAACATGTATAGACCGGGGTTTAGCTGTAAATAACTGGGCGGGATGTGTAGTGTAGCAGCTCAGCGGTAGGACTAGAGATTCTGGAGCTGTCTGGTGCACTCTCTGAGCTGGAGGAGATGTCCCTCAGCTTCACTCATCCCAGGAATGTTGTTCCCAATGGAAGGGTAATGTTGTTTGTGTTGTGTGTGTTGTGTGTGTGGGGTATTGTTGTGGGGGGGAGTTCGTTGTTTGGGGACAGATTGTTAAAGACAGCCATTTTCACCTATTATTTTTATTTTTTGTAATTTTTCTTTCTATGTATAAGCAGTGCACAGGCCCACAAACATTCCAAGAGACTATTGGTTTTCAAAATGCTAAATGTTACTCTATAAAAACTAACATAAACTCTAACAGCAACAGATGGCTGATTCAAAGATGATCTCACTTAATGTAAAAGGCACCAACCATGTTATCAAACACCGGAAAATCTTATCCTTTCTCAGCAAGGAGAAATGTCAGATGGCCATGCTCCAGGAAACTCATCTTTCAGATACAGAACATGTAAAACTGAGGAGGAGCTGGGTGGGACAGGTGTTTTATTCATCTTTTAATTCAAAAAGAGGCTAAACAAGTCTACAGATATAAACAAAATCATGAAATTGTTTGACCAAGACCTTTATAGCTCTCAATGTGAATCCTCTGCTGACAGCAGAGCAGATTTTCTTGACAAAATAAAACTTCCTACTCTGTCTGATGAACACAAAAAAATTCTAAATAATTCAATGAGCAAAGAGGAAGTCTCTGAGGCCATATCTCAGGGGTCGGGAACCTTTTTGGCCAAGAGAGCCATAAATGCCACATATTTTGAAATGTAATTTCGAAAGAGCCATACAATAATGTAGTGTCCCTTCCCCACACTGAGGCACGGAGACTTAACCTCTTTTAAAGTTCTTTATTCCGATTACTGCAGACCGCAACAAACGCCGTTCAATTAATTCATCAACTCCTGAATCTCTCCCGCCGACACGAGAGCGCTTCTCCCAACTTTATATTCACCTGCTCCCGCTGCAGCCCTCCCATTTCCCTTATTCGGCCCATAGCTGAACCCCATTGGTCCAAACTACCTAACAACAGGCTGAGCGACAGAACTGAGGGCCAATCAGATCTCTGCTTGACGCGTTCAATGAACTCCAGAACTTTTAACGCGGCCCAACAGCCATCCAACTCAGTCCGCGACAATTTGTTTAAAACTAAATATACAAATGAATGTGTGCATTTGATTTAATTTCAACATTTTTAAAGTACAATAAGTCTGTGGATTCTTTTTAATAACATTGTTATTCTGTTGCTAATAAATGATGAGTATTTCTCGTGGTAGTTTTGCTGATGGTCTAGTCTGGTTGATACGTGGTGAGTTTTTGCTTCGTTCAGGCGTTGAGACTTCAAACGTGATCTTAGGTCTGAATGTTCTGTAGATGTGAGACAGACTGATCACATGCAGATACGGAGCCAAACACACACTCACACGCTGCAGTGAATGACGGGCAGCAGGTTTTACGTTTTTACAATCCCTGCGCGATTCACCTGCTGCCTGTCCCCACAACACCTCAGCCCCACCCTCTGCTTTCTCCCTCACACATCCCGTCCCCGCATCTGCGCGCTCTTTCTCAGAGACGGGAGCGCGTAGTTTTAAGCACGGCAATTCACAGGTTTCCAGCTGGTACAAACTCTGTGAAATAATAGATAATACTAACTGATAGCGCTGGCGCAGATTTCTCTCTCTAAGCACTGCTACTACTGCGCGCCTCTGGCATCGCATCGCGCCCGAGAAGGACTGGTCTAATGAAAAAAAAAAACTATAATTAAAGATTTGTCTGCGAGCCACATGTGACCATCAAAAGAGCCATATATGGCTCGCGAGCCATAGGTTCCCGACCCCTGCCATATCTGCTCTGAAGGGAGGCAAAGCTCCAGGACCAGATGGTTTTGGCCCTGAATTTTATAAAACATTTTGTAAGATGCTGGTTGGTCCACTAACAGATATGTTTGTAGATTAATTTCAGAAAGGCTTCCTTCCCCCCCACATTAAGTCATGCACATGTGTCTGTGATCTCAAAAAAAGACAAACTAGCTGACTTATGTGGGTCTTATCGACCCATCAGTCTTATTTCTGTTGACAGCAAGGTGCTCTCTAAACTTCTTGCTCAAAGGCTGCAGAACTTCCTCCCAACCCTCGTTCACCCAGACCAGTTAGGGTTTGTGCCGGGTCGGTTATTCCCCAGCAAGGTGAGAAGGCTGCTGAATATTATACAGTTCTCTTCTAAAAGGAAGCAGAAAGCCCTGGCTGTCTCTCTCGATGCTGGAAAAGCTTTCAATTGGATAGAGTGGAAGTACCTTTTTGACGTTCTCCATAGATTCGGACTTGGGGGTAGCTTTCTTAGATGGATACAGGCCATTTACCATTCACCTACAGCCTCTGTGTTGACTGATGGTCGCTGCTCTGAACCCTTTGCATTAGCGAGAGACGTGCGCCAAGGTTTTCCTCTTAGCCCACTTCTTTTTGCCTTAGCATTTGAGCCACTAGCTGAAACTATGCGCATGCAAGCTGAGGTTAAGGGAATATCGCTGGGGAACATGGAGCATAAGATTGCTTTGTATGCTGATGACATCATACAATTCTTAACACTACCTAAACAATCAATTCCCACTACTCTTAACCCTTGTGCTGTCCATTGGGAGTTGGGTCATCTAGACCCACTAGACATTGCGCTGAACCTTTTTTCTTCAATGATTTGTGATCTTCACTGGTGTCCATGGATTACATGAAATCTTTCCACCTTTATCCACCTTTGTCATGGTAGGGGGAACACCTCAATGTAAGGGGGGGGGGGGGGGTCATCTAAGATAGCACAAGGGTTAAAGACTTTAACAAATTTAGTTCTATATCAAGCCAAATCAGAAGCTATGCCTTTGGGAGGCCTGACTAAGGCTGACGTTCCCAATGATTTCCCATTCAAACGGACTGTTGGTGGTTTGCTGTATCTCGGCGTGAAAATGTCCCCAGATCTGAACGATATGTTGAAACTGAACTTCTCCCCCATCTGCACACAGATAAAGAAGGATCTACAGCGATGGCATAAACTCCCTCTGTTGATGTTGGTTCGAATTAGTTTAATCAAAATGAATTTTCTGCCACGTCTCTTGTATCCTCTGCAGATGCCCCCTCTATATATATCTAAGAAAACTAATAGAGATCTGGAAAAGGCATTTACCAACTTTATATGGCTTGGGAAGAAGCCAAGACAGAAACTTAAGATTTTGCAGTTGCATCCCAAAATGGGTGGTCTCTCCGTACCAAATATAATTTTCTATAACTGGGCCTGCCACGCCCATCATTACTGGCTGTGGCTACATACATATCTAAAGAGGGAGAACTGCATTGACTCATGGGCATGCTCTCCTCATTCTCCCTGGGGATTGATCACCTGTGATGTGGCCAAAATCCCACTAACGATTAGAAAAAATCCTATTATTTATAATGGTATTAGAGTTTGGCGTGATGTGTTAAAACACCTGGGAAAGACAAAACTTAAGTCTTTGCTTTCCCCAATAACTCAAAATCCTGATTTTCCTGCTGGTGTGGGCCCATCTGTGTTCTCCTCCTGGCGTAAATTAGGGATTAATGTAATTGGTGATTTAATCAAAGACGGCACTGTTATGTCCTTTCAACAACTACAAACCACATTTCATGTTCCTCAAAAATATTTTTTTGCACATCTCCAACTGAGACATTTTATTTCTTCTCATGTTATTTCCACCTCCGCTGTAAATGATGTAGAAGACTTCTTGGGGTGTCGCAAAGACAGGAGGCACCTGATTGGATCATCTTATTCTCTCCTTAACTCTTTAGGCACATGCCTCCTTCCATATATTTCCCATAAATGGGAAATAGATTTAGACTCTCAATATATAGAAGATGATTGGCATGATTCAATTTACGTTCACGTGCAACAGACTAAGAGAGACTCAGTATAGAATAATCCACAGACTCCGCATGACTCCTGTTATTTTACACAAAATTATTCGTTCTATGTCTCCTTTGTGCTTAAGATGTAATTTGGGGAAAGGAACATATTTTCACTGTTTTTGGGAATGCAGGAAAATTTCTAGATTCTGGATGTATATTTCATCTGTGATCAGTGAGATCTTCAAATTAAAAATCAAGAAGGATCCAGGTGTCTTCCTGCTGGGCCTTCCCTTGAGGAAATTACAGATTCCTACTGCAAATTATAAGCTTCTGGAGAAACTGCTTTTAATTGTATCTTGATACATTGGACAAAGGAGTCCCCTCCCACTGTCACTGTTTGGTACAGAGAGGTGTTCAGTAAACTTCCTAATGAGAGGTTCAGTGGCGGTTCTACACTAACTTACTCCCTGGGCGAGTAACCCCACCAGCGCCCCCCCCCCCCCCCCCCCCCCCGCGCACACATACAAAATTTGACAACATCCTGTTGTGTTCCCTATCTTCTATTTAGCCATTTTACTCAAAAAATGCATGAATTTTCTAGACTCGTATTACAGGGGGGTCAAACTCAGTCACACAGTGGCCTAAGTTAAAAACACGCTTAAGGTTTTGGGCCGAAGAAGATAAACATTTACTGAACTACACACTAAAAGCTAAACTTTTAAACCTTTTACACTGAACTTTTTGAACATAAATATGAATAAAAACAGGAACATTAATCCAGAATAACTCAAGTTAAACCTTAAATAACTTGTAATATTTTGTTCTCCATTTAAATATATTCTGTCAAAATTATACAAATATGAACATGCTGCAGGACAAAAAACAAAGAAAGCCTGGAAATATTAATAAGAAATTACAAATCAAATAATTCCATTTTTTTGCTCTTTCATCATTTTTTAGAGCATTTTTTTTTTAGAGCTGGACTCCTGCTTCATTTTTAGCAATAATTTCTTAATGTGTGACGCCCTGTGTGTGTCTTTGTGAAACATATCAGAGGGATTAGATCTAAAAAAAAAACTTATTGTGATTAATATGTTTATGTCTTATAAAACATTAAAGACTAAATCTTAGAACTCATCAGTGGGATTACTCCAAAAATATTTGGCATTTCCCTAAATTTGTGCAACACCAACAGTAGAAATCCTCCAAAAAAACTCAATCCATAAAAAATGGTCTGCGCTCATGCCCCCTCCCCCTCCCCTTCCCTCTGACACACGCGGCTCCGTCTCTATGACGGGAGGCGCAGCTGCGGCCCAGAGTTGATTGTTAGATAGAAAAAGACTCCCAATCACCTGTTAGTGTGGTTCAGCCAGCCACCGGCGAGTTGCGCTCCCCTCTCGAGTTTTTTGACTTATGTTCCAAAGACTACCGCAAAGAGGTGTGGCCGCAAGCGTCTTGTAGCAGAGGGCGGTGGTCACGTGCGCATCGGGTCTGCTGTGTCGGAGCAAAGAATTGTGGGAAATAATCTCCATTGCCAGCTTTCTTCGAAATTGGGTTGAGCACGGATGTTTGTTCTGCCTAATTCCTTTTCATGTGCCTGTTTTACGTTGTTTCACTCTGAGGTATTCTTTTTTTTTTTTGTTTTGTTTTTTTGCACCATAAGTGTGAAGAGGAAATAGGAGGAAGACATTCTTAATAGTCTGATGTGTCGCAGGAAAAGCAATAAGTGTCGGCTGCTGAAGCAATTTCAAATTAAAAGCTCCAAGCTTCCTCTTTGAATTCAGTATGTAGCACATTATGTGTAACGCATCAGGCACGGCAAATGCCGCCCCCTATGACGTGCCGCCCTGGGCGACCGCCCACATCGCCCATATTAAAAACCGCCACTGGAGAGGTTACATGCAGTTATGGAAGGAAGGCAGGAGATATTTTTTACAACATGGTCTCGATTTTTAAACAATCTGGCTGCCGACTTAAAGGGTCTACTTTTACAGGACAAAACATTAATTGAAAGCAATCTTCTTTAATGCCTTGTTCATAAACAAACTGGTCAGTGCACTGAAACACCTCGGGGGTATTCCAGAAAGCATGCTTAAACTACCCTGACTTTAATCCTGAGCTCTGGCTGAAATCCGCCTGAACTTGCTTACTCGGGGTATGTCGGTTCCAAAAGACCGGATATGAGTTGACGTAATTACGCTCGACTTGGTAACCCTGGGTTAATGCTCGTGCACAGCAGGTACATAAAGACATTCTCAATGGATCGCCGATTTCTGGAGTCACCATGGAAACGCGCGGAGAAAAAAAGAAAGCGCTATACTTCCGTGAGACGGAGTCTGAGATTAATGAGGGCGTATGAAGATTATACGTCCATCAAAAAAGTAATACGGCTGCATCAGCAAAAGAAAGAGTTTCTGCTTGGAGAAACAGAATGGACAAAGTAAACGCACGAGTTTCTGATCTTATTTCCATTTTCATGTGACGCATATATATATATATACATATATATATATTAAAAAAAAATTCATGTTCTTGTATGTATTGCCTGTATACCTTTATATATATATATATATATATATATATATATATATATATATATATATATATATATATTTATATTAATTATTTTACTTGTATGGCTGTCTTAAGTTGAAGGGTGGGGTGGGGTGGGGGGGGGGTTGACATCTTTTTGATACTTGATGCTTAAATTGTTCAAATGTTTTTGTGTTCGAATTGTTCAAATTTTGAAAACAGTAATAAAAAAAAAATCCAGAAAATAACATTATCTGATTTTTAAAGAAATTTTTTGCCATCCCATAAAAAAAGAATAGAAAAGTCTAAACCAGTGGATTTAGAGCAAAAAATTAGATCGTTAGAAGAAGGATACAGCAACTTTACGGATCAGTATTACGATGAGTAGGGATGAGTACCGAGCCCGGGTATTGAACGAGCCCCGGGGCAACATTCTTAAAGACCGCAGTATTGTTAAGATATGACCTCAACGGTTCTGCTATCGGTACTGGAGAAGTCGTATTTTTTTGTGTCCCACAAGATATAAACGTTATCTGCCATATATTACCCTTGTGCTATCCTAGGCACTTTAACATTGGGAGTTGGGTCATCTAGACCCCCTAGACAGTGCGCTGAAACTTATTTCTTTAATGATTTGTGAACCTCACTGGTGTCCATGGATTACATGAAATCTTTCCACCTTTTTCCACCTTTGTCATGGTAGGGAGAACACCTCAATGTAAGGGTGGGGTCATCTAAGATAGCACAAGGGTTAACATTGGGAGTTGGGTCATCTAGACCCCTAGACAGTGCGCTGAACCTTATTTCTTTAATGATTTGTGAACCTCACTGGTGTCCATGGATTACATGAAATCTTTCCACCTTTTTCCACCTTTGTCATGGTAGGGAGAACACCTCAATGTAAGGGTGGGGTCATCTAAGATAGCACAAGGGTTAACTTCAGTTGCATTAACAGTGGGATACTCCCCAGTTTTACCCTTAGCTTGGTTTGGTTGGCCCTGTTGGAAGTGGATCAAAACTAAAGCTGACCACAGCGCCTGGCAGCGCATGACTTTTGAGAAAGTGGTATTGCTTAAAACGCTTTGAGCTTTGATCTGGAGAAATGGATTTTTACTCTTTGCCGTTTTTCTTTCTCAATTGAAACACTCACGTTGCATTTAGTCCACAAAATTTCTTTACACTAAAGTGAGCCATTAAGTCAGCCAAGTTCTGTGGTCTCCAGGATTATAAGATTCATCGGGATCCTTCACATTTTCCAAAAAAGCAAGTTTTCCAAGTAAACGGATCTAGCAGGTGCTAAACTTGTGTGAAGGATTACAGTAAAACCTCCTGTTTGTGCTATTTTTATGAACAAATTTATTTGGAGGTGGAGTTGGGTATGTGACACAAAAGAAAAGAAAGGGAAATCAGAACCTCAGAGGGTGCTGATACTGTAGTATCGCGAGACCCCAACGAAACAAGTGTGGTGAATCAACTTGGCGGTGCGTAAGCAGTTGAACAAACATTTTCGACCTTGTTTCATTATTCCGCCATTTTAAAATAATTCCAGTAAACTAACATAACCTGATAAGATTATTAAGCTTTTGTCAGCCTGGAGGACCTGGACAAATACATCGACGAGTGTTATCATACCTGCGTCATGGGGAAACCCACCACCCCTTCCTCCAAGCGTGGACACCCTTAAGATTCTCCTGGGGCTGCCTCCTCTCCAGGCAGCGGCGTGAGCAACATCCTGGATTCAATTGATAAAAAACTCTCCAGCCTTGATTGCTGCCTTAATCTGCTGGAGATGCTCCACTGAGAATTCTAAGGCCTAGAATCTCTGGAGTTCAGCCAGCAAAAGGTGCGGGAGCTCGAAGCGGAGAACCAGGCCCTTAGAGAGAACGTCAAGACCCTGAGCAGCGACACCGCTCATGTCTCTGAGGAGAACTGTTAGGAAACTGGATTTTCTAGAAAGGACTGTATTAATAAAATATTAGGTTGGTTCGTTCCCTTTTCAGTTTCCAGCACACAGAAATGAATGAATAATGACTCAGAGACGGTTACTTAGCTTCGGTGTAGATTTACTCCGCACAAAACAGCACAGATTTGTACGCAGGGTTACAGACAGAGGAACAGGATCACAAGGTCTGAACCAGGTCTGAACAAAGACACTCAGAACAGGGCTTGGTATATATACCTGACATTTACATATTCAAAAGATGGTCTGGGGATCTATGGTGTGAAAAACCCACCCACATGCTGTTGCAGGCTGGATACTTGAAGGTCATAAAGCTTCAAGTGTCAGATCTCTCTGATGTTCCCACAGACATTTGCCAGAGCACAAACACCAGAACACACAAAAAGTAAAAAGGGAGGATGAGGAGAAACTGTGAGGACAATAGCTTGTTTGTGCTGTCTTAGGCTGTAATATAATTGTCATGGCGCCTCTGTCAGTCACCTTCCCCCCTCCCTCTCCTGCTCGGCTCTGGACGCGACCAGCTGGTTCCAATCATCACCTCGTTAAACCGCCTACTTCAGGAGATCCAGGACCTGACGTCAACGCCAGTCCGTTGTTCTTACCACGGTGCATAGTCTGGCTCTCGCATGTCTTGTGCCTTACCTTGGCTTGATCACGCTGATTTTGCTTCTCTGTTCCGCTCTCAGGAATCATCCTCACGAGTGTGCTCCTCGGGCTACAGTTCTCCAGTTCCCCTCTACGTCTTCCCTTCAGATCCAGCAAGCCCTCAGTCTCGAGCTCCGTCTGCCTCCACCCTCCAGTCAGCCGCCACGCAGCAACAAAGACTTGGTCACAGACTCTCCTACAGAGAAATTAAACCTTCCTTATACTTACCTCTCGTTTCCGAGTTTCTTCCGGGTTCCAGCGCCTGGGTCCTTTCGAATTCCCACGGGACCATGACAGAACGGACTGGCCATACTCCGGACCCAGCTGACCCGGAAGGACTCCGCCACGCCACATCTGTTCAAGGTACTCTCCTTAGTCGTCAAGCAGACGCCCTTACTCAACTGTCCGCAGCTCAACAGGACCTTTTCCGCAGACTCGACAGTATTACTCATACTCTCGCAGAATTAACAAGGCAACCCTCGAATCCCACAGTCTCAGCTCAAACTGCTGCTTCCGGCAACAACCCAACTTCCGCTGACGCCATGACCCCCGAAAACTTCCGCCTGCAGCCGGAACCATTCAGCGGCGATGTTGCAGCCTGCGGAGCATTCCTCCTACAGTGTTAGCTTATCTTTCAGCAGGCCCCCAGATTCTACCAGTCAGACCACAGCAGAATATCATTAATTGTAAACGCCCTCCGTAACAAAGCACTCTAGTGGGCCCAGGCTTTTTTGGCTTCTAATCCCATTTCTCATCTGCCATTCGATCGTTTCATCTGAGAATTTCGCCTCGTGTTTGATCAGCCTCGCAAACAGGAGGAAGCCACCCGACGGTTGCTTAGCTTAAAACAAGGCAATCGCTCGGTGAGTGAACATTTGATCGATTTTCGCATTTTAGCGGTGGAGGCCGGCTGGCCTGACCCCGCACTCAAGGGTATTTTCTATCAGTCCCTTAATGAGAAAATTAAGGATCATTTATGTTCACAACCCGAACCTGACTCTTTTGAGGAGCTAGTCTCAGCAGCCCTCCGATCTGATGTGCGGCTGCGTGAACGTCAAGCCGAACGGAGCCACAAACCAACCGGTTTCCCTCGGAACCCCGGAGCTCCGGGTCAGGTTTTTTCTTTTCCCGCACACGAGTCCCCCACACATGTTTTGGAGGAGCCCATGCAGATAGGCCATTAAAAAAACTAACGGCAGAGGAACGGCAGAGGAACGTCAGAAACGTCGCGACGAAGGTTTGTGCTTCTATTGCGGGCGTCCCGGTCATGTAATTTCCCAATGTGGAAAACGTTTAAACTCCAGAGCCCCTCGTTAGATGACAGGCCACGGGGGGTCGAAAACGTTCACGTCAAAGAAATAAAGTTTTTGTATGTACCTGTCAAAATTACTCATCAGGGTCAAGTCAGTGAATTTAGTGCTCTCATCGATTCTGGCGCTGAACATAGTCTTATCGACTCACAGCTCGTTAACCACCTCTCGTTGCCTTTCGAACCCCTCGAGTCCCCTACTAAAGCTGCCGGATTAGGTGGTAAACAACTTTTTCGCATCACGTCTCGTACCAAACCGGTCCTCATTCTCACCTCCGGCAACCATAGAGATAACCACCAGTTTTTTATCACACAATGCCCTCAGACCCCTATCATCCTGGGTTTCTCCTGGCTCCAAACTCATAATCCACCCATCGATTGGGCCGTTCCTCGCATCACCAACTGGAGTACTTATTGCATGGCAAACTGTCTTCATTCCGCCATTCCCTCCTCTGTTTCCATCACCTCGGAGTCCGAAATGAATATCGACCTGTCCAATGTTCCTTCCTGCTATCACGACCTCAGAACTGTTTTTTGTAAATCCAAAGCCAGTACACTACCACCCCATAGACCATATGACTGTGCCATAGAACTGCTCAACGGCGCCCCACTCCCTAAGGGAAGACTGTTCAATCTTTCCGGTCCTGAAAAGGAGGCCATGGAAAACTACATTCAGGAAGCCCTTTCTCTCCACCACATCCGTCCCTCTACATCTCCAGTCGGTGCAGGATTTTTCTTCGTGCAGAAAAAGGACAAAACCCTGAGACCCTGCATCGACTACCGTGAGTTGAATCAGATTACTGTTAAGGACAAGTATTCACTTCCACTCATTAATTCTGTTTTTGATTCTGTCCAGGAGGCTAAAATATTTTCCAAACTTGATCTCCGTAATGCCTACCATCTGGTCCGCGTCTGTGAGGGTGATGAATGGAAAACCGCTTTCAACACCCCTTGGGGTCACTATGAATACCAGGTCATGCCATTTCGGCCTCACGAACGCCCCTGCTATTTTCCAACGGCTCGTGAATGACGTACTTCGTGATTTCCTAAATAGGTTTGTTTTCGTTTATCTGGACGATATCTTAATTTATTCGTCCAGTCAAACCCAGCATGAGCATCACGTTCGCTTGGTTCTGGAAAGACTACTAGAGAACCAACTATTTGTAAAAGCGGAAAAATGCGAATTCCATACTTCTTCTATCCCCTTTTTGGGGTATATTATTGAAGCCGGTAACATTCGGCCCGATCCGGCAAAGATAGACACAGTCACTCAATGGGAGGTCCCACAAACCCGCAAAAAGTTACAGCAATTTCTGGGCTTCGCAAATTTCTACAGAAGGTTCATCCGAAATTACAGCAGCATCGCGGCTCCACTCACTCAGCTCACTTCTGTTAATAAGCCCTTTGTTTGGACCCCTGCTGCCGACATGGCATTTAAAAGACTCAAAGGACTTTTTGTCACGGCACCCATTCTGATACAACCTGATGGCAAGAAACAATTCATTGTTGAAGTAGACGCCTCCGATTCCGGTGTGGGAGCCGTGCTATCTCAGCGCGAAGGAACCTCCAACAAATTAAAACCATGCGCTTATTTTTCTCGTAAACTGAGCCCAGCCGAGCGGAATTATGACGTGGGCAACCGAGAGCTTCTGGCAATTAAACTGGCTCTGGAAGAGTGGCGTCACTGGCTGGAGGGGGCAGAACAACCCTTTATTGTTTGGACTGATCATAAGAACCTCGCATACTTACGCAGTGCAAAACGCCTAAACTCCCGTCAAGCCCGCTGGTGTCTGTTCTTCGATCGATTCAATTTCAACATCACTTATCGACCCGGCAGTCGTAACATCAAGCCAGACGCCTTATACAGAAAATACTCAGTTACGGAACCTACCTCTGAATCCACTATCATCCCCACCTCCTGTTTTATAGGTAATCTCACCTGGGAGATCGAGAACAAAGTCCAACAAGCCCAAGGTGGGATACCTGATCATGCTACCTGTCCTCCTGGAACTTTGTATGTACCCGACTCTCTGAGATCTGAGGTGTTGACGTGGGGGCACGCCTCTAAGATTGCCTGTCATGGGGGGGTTCGTAGAACCACCAACCTGCTACGTCGACGGTTTTTCTGGCCTTCCTTGGAGAAAGACGTCCGTGAGTACGTGGCAGCTTGCTCAGATTTTGCTCGCTCTAAGAACTCTAATTCACCCCCCTCCGGACATCTGTTGCCTCTGCCCACACCTAGTCGCCCTTGGTCACACATTGCACTAGATTTTGTTACCGGTCTGCCTCCGTCCCAAGGGCACACTGTAATTCTAACGGTCATTGATCGCTTTTCCAAGGCTGTCCATTTCATTCCACTAGCACAACTCCCCTCTGCCTCCGAAACTGCGGATATCCTGGTCCATCATGTGTTTCGTTACCATGGAATTCCTAGTGATATCGTGTCTGACCGCGGACCCCAATTCACGTCTCAAGTTTGGAGGTCGTTCTGCTCCGCCCTCGGGGCCACGGTCAGTCTTAGTTCTGGCTACCATCCGCAGTCCAACGGGCAGAGAGAGGGCAAACCAAGAGTTGGAAGCAGCTCTTCGATGCTTGGTGGCGCAAAATGAAGCAGACTGGTCCAAATACCTCATCTGGGTGGAGTATGCTCACAACACTCACTCCTCTACCGCTACTGGCATGTCCCCCTTTGAAGCCTCCTTAGGGTTCTCACCCCCTCTGTTTCCCTCTCAGGAACTCGATATGGCAGTGCCCTCGGTCCAGCTCCATCTTCAACGGTGTCAGGACATTTGGCGGCAGGCCAGGGCGGCTCTCCTCCGCACCAAGGAGAGCAACTGCCAGATCGCTAATCGTCACAGGGTGGTGGGACCCGTCTATCTACCGGGGCAGAAGGTGTGGCTGTCATCCCGCAATATTCCTGTTCAGGCGTCCTCTCATAAGCTGGCACCCAGATACATCGGCCCTTACGAGATCGACCACATCATCAACCCCTCCTGCGTCCGGCTGTGCCTACCTGCTGCTTTGAAGGTACATCCCGCATTCCATATTTCTCAAATCAAGTACCCCTCCCCTCAACGACCGCCTGGAGGCGGTCGTTGAGGGGGGGGGTACTGTCATGGCGCCTCTGTCAGTCACCTTCCCCCCTCCCTCTCCTGCTCGGCTCTGGACGCGACCAGCTGGTTCCAATCATCACCTCGTTAAATCCTACTTCAGGAGATCCAGGACCTGACGTCAACGCCAGTCCGTTGTTCTTACCACGGTGCATAGTCTGGCTCTCACATGTCTTGTGCCTTACCTTGGCTTGATCACGCTGATTTTGCTTCTCCGTTCCGCTCTCAGGAATCATCCTCACGAGTGTGCTCCTCGGGCTACAGTTCTCCAGTTCCCCTCTACGTCTTCCCTTCGGATCCAGCAAGCCCTCAGTCTCGAGCTCCGTCTGCCTCCACCCTCCAGTCAGCCGCCACGCAGCAACAAAGACTTGGTCACAGACTCTCCTACAGAGAAATTAAACCTTCCTTATACTTACCTCTCGTTTCCGAGTTTCTTCCGGGTTCCAGCGCCTGGGTCCTTTCGAATTCCCACGGGACCATGACAATAATTTTGAGATGATAATACATGCTCAGTGAATTAAGTTTAAACCATTAGTGTAATAAAAGGTATAGGTAAATGTAATAATAGTAAAAAGGGAGTTTCTAACTATTCTATTTCTAATTATTCCTAACAAGAACCGTTCCATCAAGGAAACCCTCCTGGATCTTCAGGCGAGAAGCATGAGGGACAATCTGGTGATCTTGGGGATTCCAGAGGAGGCAGGGGGAGACCCGGAGGCCACGGTGAAGTCCTTCATGGAGGTCTACCTGGAGCTCCCCAAGGAGGAGGTGCAGAAGATCTCTTTCCACAGGGTTCACCGCCTCGGAGGAAGAAGGTCCGACAACCAGCATCCGCGTACAATTGTTGCCAAATTTGAACATTTTAAACAAAAGGAGCTGGTGAAGGGCCGAGGAAAGGAGCTGAAGGGAACGGCAGAAATCCTCCATAGAAGAAAGATCCTTTTCCCGCTGAGGAGGACGCACCTTACCGCCGGCTCCAGAGCGGTGTTGGCCGTCGACAAACTGTACGTGGACGGCCAGCTGTTCCGGGACCCAGAGATCACCCTTTGCTGAAAGTTTTCAGATACGCACTGAGAACATCTGCGCTGCCCAGAAGAAACCCGCTAAACTAATTTCAATGAATGGAAAACCGGATTATCAATAATCCTCGATCTCAGGAAAACAGTTTTTTTCCTTCACCTCTCACTCATATTTCTGTTGTTTTTGTTTTCTCGTCTTTCTCTTTTATTCTTTCTTTTCCTTAGTCCCCTCCTCTCCCCCCCCCCGCTTATATGTAAATCACCTAAAAGTAACGCATCCAAGCGCATGCATGGGCATGCACACGCAATCCCGCACACACACGCTGACAAACTGCAAACACCTCACACAGTCTCTCATAGGACGCACGCAACATGCAGCTTAAGATAGCCAGAAAATGTTCACGCGCACACACGCACAGCTTTCTACTGCACAGAGGGCACGCGCACATGCACTTCGCTTCTCTGTGCAGCGGGTTTGCACCGAGGACACAGACGCATTATTTAGCTTTACACCTTCCCAGTTAGAGCAGTTACGACCAGTCTTAACATGGTTAGCTGGAATGTGCATGGACTTGGGTCAAAGAGACTGAAAGTGTTACAACACCTGTGTGGTCTAAACACAGATATAGCAGGTGACCCACTTATCTAAATCAGCTGATCATCTTCAGTGCTGCTCACAGTTTCCATTCATATATTCTGCTAGTTACAACTCCGAACAAAGAGGAGTTGCTGCTTTGATGAATAAAAACATTACATTTACTCATAAGGATACAGTTACTGACCCAGAAGGCAGATTTGTAATCATTAATATATCCATTCAGAATAAGGACTTTTGTATAGCGAGTGTCAATGGCCCAAATGTTGACGACTCTTCCTTCTTTCACAGATTTCTTCACCTCACTTTCGGTTCACTATGACTCCACAATTCTCATAGGAGGAGACATCAACCTTGTTCTGGACCCTGAACTTGACAGACTCAGCACAGCAGCAAACCAGTGCACAAGGCGGTCTGCAAGCATACTAAAGCAGTACATGAATGATCTGGGTCTCTGCGATGTTTGGCGCTCATGTCAACCAAACACTAAAGGGTTCACCTTTTTTTTCCAGTTCAACACTCACACTCTCGTTTAGACTATTTAGTAGTCAGTAACTTTCTTTTAAAAGACATCCAAAGTTCCAACATTCATCCAATTATTATCAGTGATCATGCACCAGTTTCTACAAAGAAATCTAAGGAAATATCCACACCCTCAGGTACAACCTGGAGGTTTAATACGTCACTTTTAAAAGTCCAAAAATGTATTGAATTCTTTAAAAAAGAGTGGGCAACCTTCTTAGAATTCAACAATACTCCGGATATCTCACCATGTCTTCTTTGGGATACAGCAAAAGCAGTCAAGAGAGGGAAAATCATTTCTTATTCAACGCATACAAAACACAAAGAGAAAGCAGATTTATTAGAACTAGAAAATAAAATCCAAACTCTGGAGGATGCTTCTGCTGCTTCTGCACAGGTACACATTCTGGGAGATCTGAAAAAATTAAAGCTTCAGTTAAATTACATCATCAAAAAACAAACACAATACCAAATACAAAGGCTACGACTTGAAAGATTTGAAAACTCAAACAAATCTAGCAAATTTCTTGCTAACCATCTTGAAATTAATAAAGAAAATTTACTTATCTAAATCTACAACTACACATTTAAAGTCCAGCAGACGAGCTTCATCCAGCCGTGGTTGGGGGGACAGTCAAAGGCGCGAGTCGAGCCGGAGACAGGAACCACAGCCAGGTGTAGGAGCAGGAGCAGAGACGAGGTACTCGGTCAGGTACAGAGCAGAGACGAGACAGAGATGAGCCAGAGGCAGGATCCTCAGCCAGGTGTAGGAGCGCGAGCAAAGGCGAGGTAAACGGTCAGGAACTGGAGCACGGATGAACCAACTGGAGTCTGGAAGCACTCCCACTCCCCAGGAGGGGAGAGGGAAAGAGGGACAATGCATGAATCGCACTGTACCAAACAGAGGCATGGAGAACTAAATGATAAATTATGGTCAAGAATAGAGGAGAGGAAGGGTAGAAGTAGAAGAGAAAAGAGGACAGAACCCCAGTGCACCATAGTTACCCCAGCTTCAACTTCTAGCAGCCTTTTAAAAGAAATAGTTATTAAGTTTAATTTAAACAAATTAACATTAAGTTAAATAATCTCTGAATACTAAGTAGTCTGACAATAAGCCTGTCCAAAGAGGAATTTTTTAAGTCTAACTTTGAATGTAGAAACTGAGTCGGCCTCTTTTACATGAGCTGGGAGTTTATTCCATAAGACAGGGGCTTGGTGGCTAAACGCTCTACCTCCAACCGTACTTTTACTAATTCTAGGAACCACAAGCAGTCCTGCATTTTGCGAACGAAGTGTTCTTATTGGATGGTAAGGGACTATGAGGTCCTTAATATAGGACGGGGCCATTCAATGTAAGGCCTTATAGGTTAACAGGAGGATCTTGAACTTGATTCTATAATCAACTGGGAGCCAATGGAGCGAAACTAACACAGGAGTGATGTGATCTCTTCTGCTAGTTCCAGCTAACAATCTAGCTGCTGCGTTCTGAACAAGCTGCAGACTTCTTAAGGAACTCTTAGGACACGCTGCTAACAAGGAGTTACAGTAATCCAGCCTCGACATAACAAATGCATGGATGAGTTTTTCAGCATCACTCTTAGAAAGTATATTTCTGATCTTAGCAATATTCCGCAGGTGAAAAAAGGCAGTTCTACACACCTGAGATATATGAGCCTTAAATGATAAATCCTGGTCAAATAAAACCCCAAAGTTTCTAACTGTGGAATTAGGGGCTATGCTTAAGCCATCCAAGGAGACTATCTGAGCAGACAGAGCATCTCTGAGGTTTTTAGGACCAAGTATAATGACCTCAGTTTTTTCTGGGTTCAAGAGGAGGTAATTGATTGTCATCCAGGTCTTGATGTCACTGATGCAGGCGTTCACTTTCTCTATCTGGTCATTCTGGCCAGGCTTCATGGATAAATACAACTGCGTATCGTCGGCATAACAATGGAAATGAATGCTGTGTTTCCTGATTATGTTTCCTAGGGGTAGCATATAAAGCGTAAACAGGATCGGTCCCAAGACTGAGCCCTGTGGGACTCCATAGTTGACTCGAGTGCACTGAGAGGAATGGGCATTTACATTAACGAACTGATACCTATCGGACAGATAGGATTTAAACCAGTGGAGAGCAGATCCTCTGATCCCTATGTCCTGCTCTGGTCTATGGAGTAAAATACTGTGGTCGATAGTGTCAAAGGCAGCACTGAGGTCCAACAGGACAAGAATAGAAAGTAGTCCCTTTTCTGAGGCCAATAACAAGTCATTAGAGACTCTAACTAGTGCAGTTTCCGTACTGTGGTGGGGTCTAAACCCCGACTGAAAGTCTTCAAAGTGGCTGTTGTCCTGTAGGTGGCAGTAAAGCTGCTTAACTACAACTCTTTCTAGGATTTTAGAAATAAAGGGCAGGTTTGATATCGGTCTATAGTTGGCCAAGATGCTAGGATCCAAACTGGGCTTTTTCAGAAGAGGTTTAACAACTGCATATTTAAAAGACTGTGGCACGTAACCCGTTTCCAGAGAGGTATTTATCATTGTTAATATGGGATCATTAATTAGGGGAAAAGTTTCTTTAAAAAGTCTAGTGGGAATTGGGTCTAACAGACACGTTGAGGATTTGGAGGACGTAATAATTGATGTTATTTCCGCTTGATCCACAGCAGTGAAGCAGTCTAATGTTAAAGAGGTTTCTATGGTTGCCTCCATTTCTACCGCTTCAGCCTGTTCTGGGCTGATAGTAGGAATAACTTGATTTAACTTATGTCTAATATTTGAGATTTTACTATAGAAAAATGTAAGAAAATCATCAGAGCAGAGAGGAACAGGAACTTGTGGTTCTAATGAGCTCTGACTGCGAGTTAATTTAGCAATAGTGCTAAAAAGAAATCTTGGATTGTTTCCATTCTCTGATATTAAGGTTGAATAGTACTGGCTTCTAGCTCTACGCAGAGCTTTTTTATAATTTAATAGGCTATGTTTCCAGATATCCAGAGACTGCTCTCAACCTGAGCGGCGCCATTCTCTTTCCAACTTACGGGTTTCTTGTTTAAGAGAACGAGTTTCAGCGTTAAACCACGGTGCTACTCGGTTTTGTCTGACGAACTTAGGTTTCAAGGGGGCAACAACATCGAGTGTACTCCTGAGGGCTTGTAAGGCATCATTAACAAAGTGGTCATTTATACTAGGACGGATGCTATGGGAGCTGGTCTCAGAGTATTTTCTCAGAATATCACTAAGTACTGGCTGAACTGTGAGTTTAAACTCAGACACAGAACGGTCAGTTAAGGTTCTTCTAAGCTATTTCTTATTCACTGGGGCAGAAGGATGTTCCAGTGTAAACCGGAAGGTAATCATAAAGTGATCAGAAATGATGGGGTTAAGAGGAAGGAACCTCAGCTGGTTGATCTCTATACCATGGGTTAGAACAAGGTCCAGGGTGTGCTTATGACAGTGAGTGGGTTCATTCACACTTTGGGTGAAACCAACATCATCTAAGAAAGCTGCAAAGGCCTTTCCTAGACAGTCACTGGGGTCATCAACATGAATATTGAAATCCCCTATTATTATAGTTTGATCAGAATCTAAGACAATAGTCGATAGGAAGTCGGAAAACTCAGTTAAAAATTCTGAATACGGGCCGGGGGGGGCGATAAATAATTATGAATAAAACAGGTTTTCGAGTCTTCCTGTTTGGGTGATTTATAGACAATATGATGTTTTCAAATGAATTATAAGCATTTTTAACTTTAGGGCTCAGAAGTAAGCTAGACTGTGATATTACTGCCAAACCACCTCCTTTCCCTGAAATCCTGGATTTCTGATAGTTAGCATAAGTGTGTGTGTGTGTGTGTGTGGGGGGGGGGGGGTTGCTTCATTCAATCTAACATAGTCATCCTGTTGGAGCCAAGTTTCTGTTAAGGCTAAAAGACTAAGGTTGTTATCAATGATTAACTCATTGACTAAGAGGGACTTGGAGGAAATGGATCGAATGTTTAATAAACCGCATTTAATTACATCATAATTCTGCTTGTGGGTACTGCTGTTTGTCACTTTAAGGTTTCTATGACGCGCTCCTTTTACTTGTCTTTCAGCACATAAGCCAAAGCTCAAACCTGCTTGACTTTCCCTGCATGGGTTTTGCACCAGCACTAACCCTAAGGGAGGCTCAGAAGAGCGTTTTACACTGCTGCTCTGCGCCCGGGTCTCGTCTCTGGATTGTCAGGTTGACAGACTAAGGCTAGCAAAAATGTTTCTAGAAAGAAGAGCGGCACCGTCCCGAGTGGGATGGACGCCGTCTCTCCGCATGAGACCGGGCTTCCCCCAAAACGCGCTCCAGTTATCCACAAAACCAACGCCGTTTTCTGGGCACCATCTAGAAAGCCAGCGGTTAAATGATGAAAAGCGGCTGTACATTTCATCACTGACTAAGTTCGGCAGGGGATCAGAGAAAATTACAGTGTCGGACATCGTCTTAGCCAGTTTACACACCGAAGCTACGTTTAACTTAACCACCTCTGATTGTCTCCGTCGGGCATCATTACCGCCTGCGTGAATCACGACTCGACGGAACCTGGACTTACTCTGAGCTAACATCCTAAGGTTCCCCACGATGTCACCAACTCTGGCCCCCGGATAACACCTGACTGTAGCCGCTGGGAGCTCCACGTTTCTAACTTCAGAAGAGCCGATAACCAGAGTTGAGGGTTCAGCGGGTGTGTCGCTGAGGGGGGAGAACCTATTACTAACGTGGAGTCTCGGGGGCTCTAAGTTTTTGCGTTTAGCACTATGTTTCCTCCCAACCGGTGCAAACCCCTGACTGTCTCCCGGCTGTTGGGAGGGCGCTGGGGTGCTAACTAAGTTAGTCCTGGTAGCGCGGCCCGTGCTACGAGTAACGACCTGGCTAGCCGGCTTAGCTTCCACTGTGCGGAGCCGCGCTTCTAACTGCTCCAGCCTGGCCTCCAAGTCTAACACAAGACTAAACTTAACACACCTACCGCTATCTTCACTAAAGGAGGCAGGATCGTCACTAAACATATGGCACATAGGGCAGGAGAAAGGGGGAAAGGCGGAAGGAGTGGTGGCCATGTTAGGTTCTAAACTAAGGCTAGCGGTGTTTAGGTAAAGAGAAGTGGTTTATTTAGCAAAATGAGAAAAGTGAAAAGTGAGCAGCAAGCGGTTTAACAGTAGTGTATTCGCTACTAAAAGGTGCTAGATGTGAATATTAACCCAGATAACCCTTAGAGTAAGAAAGAGTAGTCAGGCTAATGCCAAACAAGAGGACAACAGTCACACACGACTAGAACTGGGAAAGGCTCACCCGGAAATGACGTCACAGAAATGAAAATCGTACCCAAAGTTAATTATCTCTTTTCAATGATCCCCACACAACCACCAATAAAAATGGTTCAAAACATTAGACTCCTAAATATATCAAGCTTTTTATGGAATAATAAGGCTGCAAGAATTAGTCTAAAAACTGTAAAATCTGCAAAAAGCTGTGGAGTTTTAGAATTACCTAACTTCTGCAAGTAATTTCTTAAAAATAAATTACAATACATCTTAAAATGGTTAAAAAATAATCCAGAAACCAACTCATAGTTAGACTTGGAACAGGCGTTATGTGGGAAGATCAACCTGTCAGATCTACTGTTTACTAGCCAAACAGTTAAAACAGGACTGTTTCCAAATTATTAATATAAATGCCACTTTAACAGCCTGGTGGGACTTTCACAAAATATCAAAATCGTCAATTCAACCGTGCAAAATGACACCCATCTGGAACACCCCAGACATCCGTAAACCTTGTGCTATCCTAGGCACTTTAACGTTGGGAGTTGGGGTCATCTAGACCCACTAGACAGTGCTCTGAACCTTTTTTCTTCAATGATTTGTGAAGCTCACTGATGTCCATGGATTACATGAAATCTTTCCACCTTTATCCACCTTTGTCATGGTAGGGAGAACACATCAAAGTAAGGGTGGGGTCATCTAAGATAGCACAAGGGTTATGAACAAAAAAATGATACACTTCCCAGCTTGGCAAGCAGGGGGCGTAACATTACTAGAGCACTTAATTATTGACAGAAGATTCATAACACCCCAGGACCTACAAGACAAACATGGAATAAATAACTTCTTGGAATATCAGCAACTTAAATCTATTATTACTAAAAAGTTTAAATAAAGAGACGATTTAAAGCCACCAGAAGTAGTTACCTCTCTGATTAATTTTTCAATGAATAAAACTCCCTCCAAAAAATAAAAACTCTTATGTAACCTAGATAATAATATTTCACTTCCGATAACAAAATGGGATGCAGATTTGAGCATCAGCACAGATGAAAGCTTCTGGTCAGAACTTTGTCTAAAGACATTTAAAATGACAAAAACTTACAGTTAATCCAATTCAAATTCTTCACAGAATTTACCACACTGGACAGAGAATGTTCCAGATGGGTCTCAGTAACTCACACATTTGTGAGCACTGTGATAGTAATCTACCTGACAGTTAAATGCATGCACTCTGGCTCTGCACACCTGTCGAGTGTCTCTGGCAACAGGTGTGTGCCGATCTATCAGTCTGGCTTAAGGTTTCAATCACGGCTTCACCGTCACTTTGCGGGCTGGGTGACATGAGTGCCACCGATATAGAAGGAGGATTATTGTCTATCATTTTCATAACTCTTTGCATTGCTAAAAATAACAATTTTAATAAATTGGAAAAACAAGAAAAATATAAATGTAAGTCAATACAGAAATCTGCTGTTTGATCATATCAGCCAAAGTTCAAGTAACTTTGAAAGAATTTTGTCTCTCTGGTCTCCCATAGCTAACACCATGACTTAGGGGGTGGGGGACATGGTCGTCGCTGCTCCTTGTCTTTCTACCGTCGTTTGGGGTGGGGGTCAGGGCCTTCCGATGCCCGGTGGGGGGCGGTGGGGACTCCGTTAGTTGGGGGGTCGGGTCCGGTGCCTGGGTGGGGCGGGCTTGGGTGCTGCGTGGTCTTCCGGGCTCGGGTTTGGGTGGTTGAGTGGTGGTCTGGCTTGGCTTGGGGGGTGGTCTTTTTGCCTGTGGTGGGGGAGGGGGGGTTGGCGGGGGACCCTGCTCAAGGGAGGGGGGGGGGCTTCAGCAGCGCTGCATGGGCTGCCCATCTGCACCTTGGGCTGGGATTACCCCTCTTGGGGGGCCTGCGGTCGCTGTGGGTGACATCCACCAGGACTGCGGGGTCTGGGGGTGTGTGTGAGGGGGCTTATTGGCCCTGTCCTGTGGGGGGGGGGGGGCTGCTTGGGGGAGGGGAAGGGCGCACTATTGGTATAGGACCTTGGAGTTTTGACCGGTCGGGGTCTCTGCTGAGGCAATCGGCGGTCGCCCCGGCTGGTTGGCTGCCTCGGTCCCGTCGGGGCCTGACCAGAGCTCTCCCAGGGGCAGCCCCTGGGGCAGTGCTTTCTGGCTCCTCTCTTTCTGGGTGGGGTGGGTAGTGGCGGGACCTGGGGCGTCGGCGCCTGGGGGGATGGGACCCCTGGACTGAGGGGTCCTGGGGGACAGCTGTTTGACCCCCGGGGGACAGTCTACCAGCTGTCCACGACTTACCCCCTTCATCTTATAATCTCTTATTAGGGTGATGGGGGCGGGTTCACCCTGCGTGGCACCTTGGGGGGAGGAGCTACTTGGCAGTGGTCCCCCTCCCATGGTTGCCGTATGGAATAGCCCCCCCCCTCGGTTTTGTTTGCATCTTAGACATGTAGGGCCCTGGGGGGGGGGGGGGGGGGGGTGCTTGAACATCACTGCCAGCAAGCAGCAGATGTCCTTTAGCCCCCTACCCGCCAATTTTAACTGCACCGTAGACATTTAGGGCCCCTTGGTGGGGAGGGTGATGGACATCACTGTGAGTAATCAGGATATGTCCCCCTCAGTGCCCTACCCACCAAGTTTAACTGCACTCCTTAGTACACACACCCTTTACTTCTCAAAATATACATTGAAACATAAATACACACACACGCATTTCACAAGAAAGGGGGGACCTAGAACCATCTGTCCCCTACCCCATCCCTGGTAGGGGGTACTGGGCCCTTGGCAACGGCGGTCGTGTTCCCTGGGTGCTGGCTTTCTGGGCCCGCCGGCCCTCTCTCCACGCAGGGAGAGGGATCCCTGAGTTCTCTGGCAAGACCAAGAGCCGGGGATCACATCCCACCTGAGCTGGGGGGCGTCCGTGTCCCTGTGGTGTGGGTTCTGGTCCTTGCCCCTAATCGCTGGGCCTTGCAAAATTTCCAACTGTGGGCGACCTGGTCGAGCCATATTTACAACACCTCTTGTGGACCCCCTCTTCTCTTGGGTGCCTTCCTCCTGGGCGGGGGTGGCTGGCCCCTGCCTTGCTCCTTCCTGGACCAACCGTGGGCCGGGTGGGTGGCTGCCTGGAGCGCGGGGCGGGTCTCCCTTGGGGGGTCCTGGCTCGTACCTAGGGTTGGGGCAGGGGTATGCCCAGAACTCCTGGGTGGTGATGAGGTGCTCGTCTGGGGCTGTGGGCACTCTTCTGGGGCGGGGCCCTGCATTGGGCCCTCCCTGCGTGGCGGGGGGGCTGCTCTCCTGGTTGAGCTGGAACTGCTCTCTCTGTCCCCCCATGCCTCCCTGCTCTCTGGCTCTGGGGGCCCTGTGGCAGTCCTGCTGGCCCTGGCCTGGGTGGCAGATGAGATCACCCGGGGGCGGTTGCTCTCCATCTGCCGTTGGGGGGGGTTCTGGCTGCCGCAGTTGCTGCGGCAGGGATCTTGGTGTGGGGATGATTGGGCACTCTCCCTCCTTTTTTTTACATTCCATTATCCATTTTAGACGAACATGAACACTTACTTGAGCACAGGTGTTCACCTGCTCACCTTTGCACTAATATTTTGCGTGATTGAATGAAATACTTTACTTTTCCGTCCGGTCTAACACAAAAGATTTTCAAATACGATTAAAATGAATGAAGTTTGATGTTGATTACAAAAGGGGTTTATTCAGTCATCCCTCTGGTTTGTCAGAGGATTCATAACCTCTGTTGTTAAAGTAAATATGTCCAACACAAGAGGCCTTCAGCTCTCATCTCTCCGCCCAGCTGTTGGACAGGACAAGTTAAATAAAAATATAAAACAATAAAAAAAAAACAATTTCGCTGGATATCACCGACAAGGATATATTGGTTTCGTTTTATTAATTTATAAATGAGAATAAAAAATAACAAGAAAAATGTCATATTTTACCTGCAAAAAGTGATAATTTCATATATTAAGAATTAACAATGGACTTAGTCTGCATGTAATGTGGATGGAGGCTCACGCTGCCAGCTTTATTTTAATTTAAAATTATGACTTATTGAGTGACTTTATCTGGTGGTGTGAGATACTTTTTGTAAATGTTGAAAAAAAGTTGAATGTTGAAACAAATTTCGGGGTTTGTTGTTTTTTTGTGTGAATTTCTTCTTTTTTTTTTTTTTTTTTTTTTTTTAACTTGTCCTGTCCAACAGCTGGGCAGACAGACGAGAGCTGAGGGCCTCTTGTGTTGGACATATTTTGCTTTAACAAGAGGAGTTATTAATCTTCTGACAAACCAAAGGTATGTCTGAATAAACCCCTTTTGTAATTGAGGCCAAACTTTATTAATTTCAATCATGTCTGAAAATCTTTGGTGTTGGACCGGACGGAAAAGGAAAGAGGGGAAGAAGAGAGAGGGACGCTAGA
Organism: Oryzias latipes; assembly: GCF_053564925.1. Taxonomy (NCBI): domain Eukaryota; kingdom Metazoa; phylum Chordata; class Actinopteri; order Beloniformes; family Adrianichthyidae; genus Oryzias; species Oryzias latipes. The sequence continues at coordinate 10,726,236 of NC_136244.1, forward strand.
GAGAGGGGGGGGGTAGGGGGTGATAATAGGAGGGGAAGGGGGATAAGACCATGAAGCAGCATACAGCAACAAGTTTACTGGTTGTTAATCATTATGGTAAGGTTCAAATGCAGTACAAAAAGGGCGGGGCCCGTCCACACACACACTCAAATGTTATAAACACACCTGCTAGCTGCAAAAATGTCCACCTGTCGACATGTACACAAAACAGATAGTGTTCACAAACGCATACTTATGCCTTAAAACCAACTAGTGTGAAATATTTCAGTCATTCAGTCATGCAAGCTATTAGTGCAAAGGTGAGCTAACACCAGTGCTCAGGTGAGGTTTTATGTTCTTCTAAAATGGATGGTGGAACGTGAAAAGAAGGAGGGAGAGTGCCCAGCCATCCCCACCCCAAGACCCCCACCGCAGCAGCAGCGGCAGCCGGAATCCCCCCAACGCCACACGGGAACCGGCAGGGAACAACCGCCGCCCGGGCGACCAAGCCCGCCACCCAGGCCAGGGCCAGCAGGGCCGCCGCAAGGCCCCCAGAGCCAGAGGCCTTTTGTGTGAATTTCTGATGTACTACTGCTCTGTAGAAATTATGTCCTAGAAAAAAAGGTACTTTTTGAAATCTTGAATAAAAACTACTGAATCCCGATTAACGATTTTATGAAAGATAAAAATACAGTTGGAGTGGGGCTTTAATTCCTTCCTTGACAACGTCTGTTTGCTTGCATAAAGGTTGCTTGTAAAATTGACAGGAGTTCAGAATCTTTTTCAAAGAAAGTGTCATGTCAGCAGCCGCCCCGCCCTCGCAGCGGATGCTCGTCAGGTCTGATTCTCCCCACACCTCAGTATGAATTAATGCCCCGCAGCTTCTGTCATCTTTTTCTGCCAGACTACCATCCACGCTAACTTGCTATGTTCATGATCTCAAGATCATTCTCATCTACCCTGCCTGTGTTAATGCTAAGTGTCTGCTCACCTATCTATGTTCACGCTTCATAACGGATCTTTAAGCTCACAGCCTGCTCATCAGCCGATGCTCTCACACTGTGTCCTCCTCCACAACGCTGCAAGTCCATATCTGACCATCTCCAAGATTCTGCCATCCCAAGCACCTGTTTCTGGAGAACTTCCACATTCAAGGTTTAGGCTGCCCCCCCTCTATAAGAGACTGAGTTTTCGCCTTCCTCCTCTCACTGTCGGCTGTCTGCTCACACCACCTGCAACGCCCTCTGGTGTCCACTCTGCAAACTACAAGTTCCAGCTCCTCAGTCTGCTCAGTTAATAAATGTCAAGTTCCTGCATTCCTGAGTCTGTCGTTTTTGAGGGAGAATCTGTCAGGATCCTATCTTATCTTAATTCTCTCTGTCTCTGTGGATCTTCCATTTTCTATCACTGGATGTTTTATTTTAAGATTATACAAAAGTCTCAGTCCCTAAAAGCTACTACTATCTACTGCATTTTTTTTTTACATAATTTAAAAAATAGTTTTTATTATTAATATTTTATATTCCTTTTAGTATTTTGTTTCTCCGGTATAACTACAAATAAAATAAAATATATATATTATTATTTTATTTATGACTTAAATTAGTCAAGAATTAAGTAAATCTTTATTGTGCCATCTAGCTGCATAAACTTCGAATTACAAAAATTAGGAAAGGTGTCAGTTTAATTCATCTGCTGATGAAAAAACTTGACTGCAGGGCCAAGATATAAAAAAAAAACATGTGATACTTCTGTTTAATTTTGTAATATTATGTGTGTTGCATTATGTATTCAGGTCAAGGCAAGACCACATGTAAATATAGGTTTGTGTCTAGGAGTTGCCTTCAAGTGATTTAAGCAAATCTACATAACAAAGAAGTCTGGGACTTGGAGAGCATTATATTTTTGCAATATAATATTCCTAAAAGTAGTAGCTGATAGGTAATGAAAATTAGGAAGAGGGAGTAGGAAGTAAGGGATGGAGGGGGGCAGCTGCAGTTACAGTGATAATATATACAGTATTTTAATGTCATTGCACAGATAGGAGGGAACACACAGTCATGCAAACACGTGGCAAAACATGTTCCCTCCTTACCTCAAAAGTTCTTGGTAAACTGTTGGATGATCTATTACAAAGTGCACTCAGCCTTGTGACTGAAACTGTCTTTGTGTGATGTGGCTGATACAGAATAAGAAAAGATTTTACCATTGTTGTGAAAATTAATTTCTCTGCAAGCTCTCCTTTAAAGCCCTTTTTGTTCTTAAAAATTGCATTTCATGACTTTATCAAATTGTTTCTATAATAAGAGAAACAAGTTGTCCTTAAAGTTGTCTTAGTGAAATATTAGCATCTGTTTCATTAACATTAGAGGGGATTGTGTCCTGGAGGGGCCTTAAAATTGAAATTGCAAAGGTGTGTAATAGGTGTGATTATATTATTTTCTGTGCTGAAATATTTGTAAAAGTATTCAGCCTAAAATTGCACCTATTTTTACCAAATGAAATCAGTGGCGGCTTTAGTGGTAAAAGTGACCTTTTCCCTTATTTTCCCCCTCACAACCCTGACCTAACATGATTAACAAAAATGGTGGGCAATTTTGGAGCTATCAGCCTTAAAGTTTTGAGCCAGATGTCAACTCAGATGACAAGCACAAAGATGTACTTGGATCTATTTGTCTTAGTGGATGCCTTAGAAACGAGCCCAGTGTATTTTATATTTCACAAATATGATCTTTTTCAAACAGCATTTTTTGTCTTCTGATTATATATAATTAAGAAAACAAAGAATTAATAGCTGAATTATCTTTATATCATCTGAAAAATGCCTCAAAAATATATTAAACACAACTTTTATTGGAATACATCTTTAAATGTCTTTAGAAATAACTAAAATAACTAACTAACTAAAATATTTATCACTTCATGCTTCAAATAACAGCTATATGCTATTGTGCAAAAAAAGAAGAAAAAAAAAAGAAATGCAACTATTTTATTCATGTGAGGCTGCACAATGGCGCAGAGGTTAGCACTCTTGCCTCACAGCAAGAAGGTACGTGGTTCAAGTCTTGGATTTTGGACCTAAAACAGAACATCAATGGGGTACATTCTATGTGCATGTTCTCCCCATGCATGTGTGGGTTTTCTCCAGGGACTCTGGCTTCCTCCCACCGTCCAAAAATATGCTTCATACTCTAAATCAGTGGTCCCCAACCTTTTTCATGCCACGGACCGGTATGACGTCACACAAACCTTCATGGTTTATATATATATATATATATATATATATATATATATATATATATATATATATATATATATATATATATATGTGTAGTGGGCTACTGGAACAAGACGGAAATGGACTAGATGTGAGAACAAGGTTCTGTTACAATGCTACTACTCAAGTAATCCCACCCAGAGGGGTTACATGCAGAGAATGTGGAATGAATGGATGCTTCGAAACCCGCAATCAGGACTAACTGCCAAACAACTGGTAGCCCAGTGCTCTAACATCCACAAACGGCAACTCCTATCACAACTTGAGATTGAAGCAATACAATACAATGCCACGGGAGAGCCAGAACAACATGTCAGAGAGGAGGTTATACCACACTCCCACCCTGAGATTGGGTACACAGCCCCAACAACCACAATTACACTGAGCGAGGCAGCAACTGACCTGAAAGACAAGATCATGTCTACAATGAACACTAGGCAACCCCGACACCAGCTACAACGGTTAAGTGATGGACCGCCTGAAAGTCTACTGTAAACTGTGAATGAAGCATTGAGGGCAATTCCTACCACAACCATCACAGAAACCAATGAACTGGTTTACACTTCAGCAGCAGTGATCCTTGAGATGCTTGGCTATAAGAGCAACCATGGAAGAAAACAGTACCCACCATGGAAGCAACGGTTAGAGGCCAAAATCAAGGCAACTCGGAAGGATGTGAGTAAGCTGACAGAGGCTCAAAGAGGTAGAATGAGAAAGCAAGTACCTAAGCGATACAGCCAGATGTCCATACCTGAAGCACTGGAAACTGCCAAACAAAGGCTCCTAGCCTTGAGCAGCCGCCTAAAGAGGTACACAAGAGACAATGAAGCCAGACGAATAAACAGGCTCTTCGCAACTCAACCTGCAAAAGTGTACACTCAGTGGCAGGGTCAAAACAGCCGAGCAGACCCACCAAGGCTGGAAACTGAACAGTACTGGAAAAGTATATGGGAGAAAGAGACAGCACATAACAGCAATGCCCAGTGGCTGGTCTCTCTGAGAAAAGAACATAGCAACCTCCCTGAACAGAATCCAGTAACCATCACAGTGGCTGACATCCAAGAAAGAGTCTCAGGTATGAAGAACTGGACAGCACCGGGCCCTGACATGATACATGCCTACTGGCTAAAGAAGCTTACCGCACTCCACGAGCGCCTGGCAGCACAAATGAACCAGCTGCTTAGGGATGGGACTCACCCCGAATGGCTAACGGAAGGGCGAACGATCCTGATCCAGAAGGATCCCTCAAAGGGTGCAATCCCATCCAACTACCGGCCAATTACCTGTCTGTCCACAACATGGAAGCTCATGTCAGGCATCATTGCAACCAAGATAAACAGGCACATGGATCAATTCATGAGTAACACACAGAAGGGCATTGGTAGAGACTCCAGAGGAGCCAAACACCAACTCCTGGTCGACAGAACAGTCGCCCAAGACTGCAAGTCACGACACACCAACCTGTGCACAGCCTGGATTGATTACAAGAAGGCCTATGACTCAATGCCAAAACACATGGATCACTGAATGCTTGGAGCTTTACAACATAAACAGGACTCTAAGAGCCTTCATAGGAAACTTGATGAAGCTGTGGAAAACCACCCTTGAAGCCAATGGGAAGCCACTTGCACAAGTGTCCATCAAATGTGGGATATACCAAGGTGATGCTCTGTCCCCACTGCTGTTCTGCATAGGTCTGAACCCCCTCAGCCAAATAATCAACAAGACTGGCTATGGATACCGACTCAGAAATGGGGCCAACATCAGTCACCTCCTCTACATGGATGACATCAAGCTATATGCTAAGAGCGAGTGTGACATTGACTCCCTGATCCACACCACCAGGATCTACAGTACTGACATTGGGATGTCATTCGGGCTCGAGAAATGCAGCCGGATGGTGACAAAGAGAGGCAAGGTAGTCCACACAGGAGGGGTCTCACTCCCAGAAGCAACAATAACAGACATCGAGGACAGTTACAAGTACCTTGGAATTCCCCAGGCAAATGGCAACCTGGAGCAGGCAACAAGGAAAGCTGCAACAGCTAAATACCTCCAACGAGTAAGGCAAGTCCTGAGAAGCCAGCTCAATGGCAAAAATAAGACCCGGGCAATAAACAGCTACGCACTGCCAGTTATCAGATACCCTGCAGGAATAATAAGATGGCCAAAGGAAGAGATACAGACCACGGATGTTAAAACACGAAAGCTCCTTACCATGCATGGAGGGTTCCATCCCAAATCCAGCACACTGAGACTGTATGCTAGCCGCAAGGAAGGAGGCCGAGGACTAGTGAGTGTAGAAGCCACTATCCAGGATGAAACATCCAAGATGCATGAGTACATCAAGCTCAAGGCCCCAAATGACAGTGTGCTCAGTGAATGTCTCAGGCAATGGAGAGCAGAGGACACAGTGCTGGAGGACAGATCCTCATGGGAGGACAAACCCCTGCATGGGATGTACCACCGGACCATAACTGAAGTGGCTGATATCAAGAAGTCCTACCAATGGCTAGAAAGGGCTGGCCTACAGGACAGTACTGAAGCGCTCATCCTGGCAGCTCAGGAACAAGCCCTGAGCACCAGAGCGATAGAGGCTCAGATCTACCACACCAGACAAGACTTAAGGTGTAGGCTGTGCAAAGAGGCCCCTGAAACAATCCAGCACATAACTGCAGGATGTAAGATGCTGGCAGGTAAAGCATACATGGAGCGCCACAATCAAGTGGCTGGAATAATATACAGGAACATGTGTGCAGAATATGAACTGGAAACCCCAAGGTCAAAATGGGAAACACCTCCGAAGGTGGTAGAAAATGAGAGGGCAAAGATCCTGTGGGACTTCCAGATCCAGACTGATAGGATGGTAATGGCAAACCAACCAGACATTGTAGTGGTGGATAAAGAACAGAGGAAAGCCGTTGTGGTGGATGTGGCAGTGCCAAGCGATGGAAACATCAGGAAGAAGGAACATGAGAAACTGGAGAAATACCAGGGACTCAGAGAAGAACTGGAGAAAGCCTGGAAAGTGAAGGTGACAGTGGTGCCTGTGGTAATTGGAGCACTCGGGGCAGTAACCCCCAAGCTGGAGGAGTGGCTACAACAGATACCTGGAAAGAACTCAGACCTCTCAGTCCAGAAAAGCGCAGTGCTAGGAACAGCTAAGATACTGCGCAGGACCCTCAAGCTCCCAGGCCTCTGGTAGAGGACTCGAGCTTGGAGGAGAAACCACCCGCGGAGGGTGAGAGGGGCATTTTTTTTTTTATATATATATATATACTATTAATAAATGTTTGTTGTTAAATGTTTGTTTATTAGTTACATGTTTTTGTACTTTTTTTTTATATACTGACAATTAAAAACTACACAGTGAGACTACACAAAGATATTTTTGTCTTAACATATGAGGCGTTTTATTGCATAGACAGAAAGCAGCGACTATCGTATGTCACGCTCCGTTGTAAACCATGCAATGCGGGGAGCATCATGGCATTTCCAAAGCGCTGCTGGCTCCGTACGAACCGCGTGCCACGGGAAAAAGAACAGCTTCCTAAATGAGCTCGTATTTATCGGGGGAGAACCGCAAAGCTGATAGCAGGAGGAGACACGCGGGGAAACTTCAATAAACACTCTGGTTGTCCAGAGTGGTCTTTTGCTGGGGACTTGACGAGCTGCGGTCAGAAAGCCACTTTCTGATGACAGAGAATTTGCGCTGAGTGTATTTAAACATGCATGTGCAGTGACGTAGAAGATGTCCGATTGGCCGTTCTGCATGTCAATCAAGTCCTGTACTTCTCGGTGAGGATTTTGATTGGCTGGTGGATTGTTTAGAAGTACATTTTTATTTTTTTATTTATCTTTGCTGGCCTGCGATCTACCCTCATGTCTTGAAGATCGACTGGTGGATCGCGATCAAGGTAATGGACAGCCCTGAATATCAGAGATGTACCAGAGAATTGGGCAATTTTTCAAAATAAAACATCTTTCAGATTCCGAAATAAATAAAACGGAAGTAATGCAAGTTATTTATTCTTTCTGTGCGGCCCGGTACCAAATGACCCACGGACCGGTACCGGTCCGCAGCCCGGGGGTTGGGGACCACTGCTCTAAATTGTCCATAGTTGTGAACGTAAGAGTGCATGGGTGTATCATTGTGGCACTGCAACTATGGAGAGAAATTAGACTCAGTCGGATTTGTGCGTGCGTAATTGTTGATTTGAGCGTAAATTAGGATTTGTGTATGCATTTTCTTGCTTTGTTCGTGCGTAAATTAGGATTTGTGCATAAATTTGGATTTGTGCCTGATTTGTTACTCACATAATACGTTTTGTGTATAAGTTAAAAAAATATAAAATGAAAAAAATACAAAATGCAAATTACGTATGCACAAATTAAGATTACAACAGCTTGAAACTACTTACACACACACATCTTTAAAAAACACGCACGAATCCCTTGGTACGCACACACGAAGCCAAAGTTACGCACGGATCTACGGTGAGACTGTTTTGACGTCTCACAAATTCGTCCGTAAGTGCTGCGTTTAAATACCAGTGGAATGCTTGGTCATTAGAATTTTCCTATCAGCCTTCCCTTCTAAACGTATTTCCTTCAGTGGGTGTAGCAGAGCTTAAAAAACTTTGAAGGAAAATAAAAATTCTTATCTGAGAATATGACGTTCACTTTTAAACGCTAATATATATATTAAAAGTATATTATTCTCCGAGACACCGAATTGATATAAAATGCCTAACAGGAACGACCAGTAGGGGGCACTTTTTTTTTTCTTCCGGAAAATCAAAGGCAGTCAGACTGAGAGAGTCACGGGAAGAATGGCGGCCCATCTTGGTGGTCAGCACCCCGAAGTAAGTAGCCTCTATGTTCACCACTAACATCTACTGTCTTCATGTATTGATTGAGTCATTGTCTGGATACGTTTAGAAGGGAAGGCTGATAGGAAAATTCTAATGACCGAGCATTCCACTGGTATTTAAACGCAGCACTTACGGACGAATTTGTGAGACGTCAAAACAGTCTCACGGTAGATCCGTGCGTAACTTTGGCTTCGTGTGTGCGTACCAAGGGATTCGTGAGTGTTTTTTAAAGATGTGTGTGTGTAAGTAGTTTCAAGCTGTTGTAATCTTAATTTGTGCATACGTAAATTGCATTTTGTATTTTTTTCATTTTATATTTTTTTAACTTATACACAAAACGTATTATGTGAGTAACAAATCAGGCACAAATACAAATTTATGCACAAATCCTAATTTACGCACGCACAAAGCAAGAATATGCATACACAAATCCTAATTTACGCACAAATCAAGAATTACGCACGCACAAATCCGACTGAGTCTAATTTCTCTCCATATGCAACTGTCCCCTGCCTTCGCCCACAGTTGGCCAGGATAGGCTCCGGCAGCCCTGTGACCCTGAAAAGGATAAACCAGAATAGAAAATTAGTGATTGAATGATTCATGTGAATGAGCAGAGACGGTCCTGGCTAGTTTTACACCCTGGCCACTGGACGGCACCCTCACCCCCTTTGCAGCCCCGCCCTCGCCTGCATACATAAACTTATATATTATATATGTATACATACATGAATATTAATCACATTAATTATGTGTTTTCTTTTTGAAGGCTGGCTGACTGGTAAAAAAAATATTGCCTAATTTTTTTTTCTTTTTCATCAGCTGAAAACAGCCCTGACACGAATTAAAAATGAATTAGATCTGATCATTTCCATTGATTTCATGATGAAAACATCAATTAACTTAAATGAAAAATTAACTAAAGAACGTATTCTTTTGTTTTTCTGTGCATAAATGTCTCATAAATCTGAAGAAATAAAGAGAAACGATTGTGTGCATTGCATCTGCATCTGAAGCACCAACAAAATGAGAATGGCAGGAAGCTTAGATGAAATCCACCAATAAGCTAAGTCACAAGCCTAGTCTAATTAACTCATTAGCCATGTGGCAATTGCTGCTCAAAATCTTACTTCTCAAACAATAAATTTGGTCTTATTTGGCTCCTATCATGGTGTTAATTTCAGACACCGCCTGCATTCCTTGATCTTTGAAGTGTTTTTCATCTTATCTTCTTTTCTTTTTAAACTGGGCACCTGATGATTCCTTTAACCCTTGTGCTATCCTACGGGGTCCAGATGACCCGATCCTTATATTAATATATTATCCCTACCATGACAAAGGTGGATAAAGGTGAAAAGGATTTTATGTAATCCATGGACACCAGTTAAGATCACAAATCATAGAAGAAAAAAGGTTTAGCGCACTGTCTTGTGAAGGTCTAGATGACCCAACTCCCAATGTTAAAGTGCCTAGGATAGCACAAGGGTTACTCTTTTGTCAATTTTCCACAACCTTGAATAGGTTTTCCTGTCTGTCAAACACCCAGAGTTGATAGAAACAAATTCAATTTGACGCAGACTCCTATTTATTTTCTTTCACTTTTCAAAAAAACATTCCAGGAAACCCAATAATGCATATTTACGACAGAGTTTTAGGGGGCACCAAAAAAAAGTAATATTACAAGATTTAAAATTATAAATTTACGACTATTTTCTTGTAAATTTACGACTTTTTTCTCGTAAGTTTATAAGACTAAAGTCGAAGTGAGCATACAGTGCAGCAAGTGAACGCAGCAGAGCATACTGACTAAACTTAGTTGAACAGGTGAGCTGAATGTTTATTGATAATGTTACATATGTTTGGAAACTCATTTGTTTGATCTACGTTTTATTAATGTTTTATTTATTGATTGGTGGCTTGCAGGATCTCTGCAGCCCGTTGATGAAACATCTGCATCCCTGCTATCCACTTCAATTATATCTTCCTCCACAAAAGACAAGATCACTCAGTCTGTGTGACATTTCCGTCTAAGGAGGCGCACTTTTTGGCATTTTCAACGTTCTTATGCTAATATGACAGAATATTTTCATGAATCTTGTTTATGTCAAAACAAGACATTTCAACTGGAGGCGGGAACATATGTAACACTGTTTTCCTTCCGCATTGTTGTTTCTTGTGTGCATGACAAGTTTATGACGTGAGGTGACAAATGGACTTTGGGGTATGTGAATGAAAAGGGCAGAATAAAGTAGGGGTCCTCTACACCCAAACGTGTCCCTGAGCTCCTAATTTTACATATGAAACTCCGCTTTAACGACACCGAAACCCAGAAAGCCGGCTACACTAACAATAATTTGATTTTAAATCGCCAAAATGCTCAGAATTTCTTTGTTTTCAAACCCATTAGGGAAATAAAACTTCACAAAATGCTCCACATCTTTCATCTTCAAGCTAAGCTCCGATAAAGAGACAACTTTTTTATTTTTTATTTATGACGATAATAAAGTCGTAAAACTTTATTCTCGTAATTTAACAGGTATGCATTTTTTCTTATAAATTTATGACTTTAAAGTCGTAATTCTTTTTAAAAAAAACAGAATTTATTTGTAAACTGGCCATAAAACCTCATCGCACATATTAAATTTGTGAACAAAAAGTTTAAAAAAAAAGTATTTATTCATTAGGAAGCAGCAGTTTGTTTTAGGGTCTGAAATCATAAGCAGTGAATCTAAGCCCCTCTCCTGCTTATACCTGCTTTTCCTCTATCTGTTTTTTGCAGCTGCAAGTTGGCTTCCCTGCAAGCCCACACCACCCCACCACCCCCGTGCATGTGCGCAAAATGCTGTCATCATAGCAGCAAGTTGACACCAAAGTAGGGGCGCCCTAGCGCAGATTTCATTAACTTACAATTTTAGTCACCAGTTTACACATGAGGCATGCTTTTGGAGTGTAAGAGGGCTCTGAGAAAACCCATGCATGCATGGGGAGAACACACAAACAGGTTCAAGCCGGGATTTGAACCAGGACCTTTTTGTGAGGGGAGAGCACTAGCATCACACCACAGTGCAGCAAAGAAGAATAACTTTTAATTTGGCTTTTCAGATGCACTTTTGGGCTTAGGGTTACCACATGTATGAAGAACTGACCCGTTTAGACGGAGAGACCATAAAACCTTTAAGGTGTCTTTCCTGATTTCCACACACTGTTTTTTTCAATGTCTAATACCATTAGATGCTATATCTAGCAAATTTTTGATCTTTTATAGTGTTAGAGCACTAAATGTATGTTTTTGTCTATTATAAATCTATTTTTTGCTCTGTTTTTAAAGTGTTCTCTGTGGTCTTTTATTTACAATTATGCCATTTCTGTTTAGTGTTCTATGCTTTACATCTCTGGAAAACACATACTTACAAGAGCCACACACATTTGTTATCTAATTTTAGAGATTACTGGACAACAATTTTCATAAACTCAGAGGACCACAAGACAATGCCTGCATGTCTTAATGCCTCGTATGACGAAGGGCTGTGCATTCTGCCTTCCAGGCAGAGTTAATTGTTCAGTGAAGCTTAAGAGAAACAAATGCATGAAAAGTATTTTTTTTGCGGGGCAAAGTCATTCATGACGGTGCTAAATAAATGAAGAAACTTATTCATGATGAAATGAGTAAAAGCAGTAAAGAGAAATGAAGGACAAACAGTTTTATTAGGAAGGACAAAAAAAGAAGTAATTTTGTAAGATATATTTCTGTAAAAAAACAGTTTTTGTGCGAGTGTGTTAGGGAATCTGCCCCAAAGCCTTAGATGGAATCAAGACAGAGCAAGAGATGGAGTAGAAATGTCAGTGTATGAATGCTAATGATCTCCTCGATAAGACTTCCACCAAATCTCTGCATCTCTTCTCTTCTTGACCTGACTTTCTGTTTTCAATTTTTCTCTCCTTTTTTTTTAGATTTTCAGCTCCTGGCTTTTATGTCTGGATCCTGTCTCAAATTTTCCTCCTCTCTGTAAGATCACCTTCATCCCCTGTGATTTCTTTGTTTCAATTTCATTTCCTTATAGGAAATCTTTATTTTTTTCTGTCAGCCAGGATGTTTTTTCTCATTTTTTTAAGGATCTATAGCTTTTAGCCCATTGTTAGGTGTGAGCGTGTTTATTTGTGACCAAAAACGCAGATCCTACAAATGCAGCAGTGCGGGTTCAATGTAGTGTTGCCCTGACAGCAATCTCCCATGCTGTAGGCGCTGAAAAGAGAATGGGGGAATGTGCTTGCCACTGCAATAAATGACGGAAAAAATGTGGAAAGGGGTGAAAAAAAAGAGTGTTGCAAAAGTTGCTGAGGCCCACAAAAGAGAGAAGAGGGCCAGAAAAAGGTTTCTCCTTAATTGGAGCAACAGCATCTCCCTCTTCTGACTGTGAATCAAGGCATGAAGTGACTCTTCTTCTTGTTTATCCTGTAAAAACACCCCAAACAACTCGTTGTTTTTTAAAGTGGGAGTTAATTTACAACAAAACCTTGATGAGTGCAAGTGTGAATGTTTTTTTTGCAAATGATTCCAAATTCAGGCTGCACGGTGGCAAAGTGGTAAGCACTCTTGCCTCACAGTAAGAAGGTCCCCCGGTTCAAGTCCTGGCTGGGGGACGTGAAACATAACATCAATGCGGGACCTTTCTGTGTGGAGTTTGCATGTTGTCTCCGTGCATGTGTGGGTTCTCTCCAGGGTGTCCGGCTTCCTCCCACCATCCAAAAACATGCTTCATAGGTCAATTGGCAACTCTAAATTGTCCATAGGTTGTGAGTGTGAGAGTGAATGGATGTGTGATATGTGTGCCCTGTGACAGACTGGCAACCTGTCCAGGGTGTCCACTGCCTTCGCCCACAAGTGGCTGGGATAGGCTCCGGCAGCCCCGTGACCCCAAAAGGGACAAAACGGAAGAATGAATGATTCCAAATTCACACACAAAAAAAAAAAAAACACCATGGGATTGTGGAATGCAGCAGCAGCTGTTTAACTCTGTGTTTACTAACTGTTGAGGCATATCATCCTGCACCCTTTGTATCTGACCCTTCAATGACACACCTCGACAGTGGTTGTCATTGAAAGGTCTCTAGAAAGTTTGAGCAATAGTCACACATACAGGGGTTGACCCGTGTAGGTGCTGTGGGTTTGTGGGCTATCCAAGGGTCATAGAGAGGAGTAGCCAACTGAAGGCGCATCTTAAGGGAAGCACAGTTATAATAATGATAATAATAATTATAATAACAATAATAATAATACATTTTTTTATATGGCGCCTTTCTGGACACTCAAGGTCAAAGTTAACAGTAAAAGCAGCAGTTTAAATAATATGTCAAAAAAGGTGAGTTTTGAGATGTTTGGAAAACAGAGAGTGAGTCCATATTTTGTAGATCAGAGGGGAGGGAGTTGCTGAATGCTCTACCCCCATGGTAATGAGACACGGTCGTGGAACAGCCAGTCGAAAGGAGGAAGAGGATCTGAGGGAGCGAGTGGAAGTAGCAACAGTCAGGAGCTCTGAAAGAAACGGAAAGGCGAGGTTGTGGAGGGCTTTAAACGTTGTCTTGTGTCAGTTGTGTCTTGCACTTCCCTTGAAGCTTGTTGAAAAAAGGAAACAAACCGCAATTATTAATTTGTCCTCCTAAGTCAGTTCTTAAATGGTTGGCATTACTGGGAATTAAAGGTGACGCTGTCCATACGTCACTACCAAATCCGAGTCCCTGATTCGTTAATGTTTGAACTGGTTTAACTTTCAACGCAAGAAAACTGTAGTAAAAACTTGCAACGTCCAACTTTTGAACTCAAAAGATTTGATCGAGGAAGCGCTTTTACAAAGACTTTTTATTGGAGGTTATGGTTTGAACATGCATAGCTTAAATTACTCTAAAATTTAAGAATTAAGAAGTAATTTTTTAATGGCTCAGTGGTCTTGTGTCTTTTAATGGCTGAATCAAAATCTTGGTACCAGCCTAACTGACATATAAAAGTGGAGTCTTGAAGGATTTGCGCTATATTTTGTGAAAGTGAAATGTGCATAATAATTTATTTTATTGTGCGGGGGGTTGGTTTTTTGTCTTTTTTAGGTAGGCTTAGTCTTTATCTAGATGCCTATTCAACAAAAATAAGGAGCATTTTTAGACCCCCTTTGGAATCTGAGCTGATAGTCAGATGTGGGCACGTCTCGCTTTATCCGTTTATTTCACGCCTGGCTTTCTGTCTACAGTCGGATACAAAGAGTGACAGTGGGGCTGGAAAATCAAATCAGTTATTGTAGCCACTGACAGTTAAGCTTATTATGTATAACGGTCTAGAAATAGTTTACTATGAGTAATTTCAGCTGAGAAGCAGAGCCTGGCAATGCTCTCAATAGGCACTTAGTCTACAATATAGTGACATATCCTGCACAGTGAAAACAGAGTTAATGAAACCACTCACAGGCAGAGTAAACGGATTCACACATTGCTGATAAATGAAACTGTGGGGATAAGTTCAGTTGCAGCCTCTAAAATATAAGATTTTCTGAAAGGTTTTTAACACTTACAGGCGCAGAACAACTGGCACGGTAATAACACCCACTGTCATCTATTTGACTGCTGTTCTTTCCTTATTTGTCATTTAGGTTTTTTTTGGATATTGTTCTCATTACTTTTCAATTACCGTATGTAAATTTTGGGCGATACCACACTTTTAAGATTATATCTCGGTTACTTTTTACATAAAATGTTCAATACCAGTAACAGCTACTAAAAACTGGTCATTAAGTATTTTATGTTATCCTAAAAAGAAATACCATCACAAACTGGCATAGTAACAATTTAATGTGTACGGTTAAAGATACAAAAGTCATTCTTTCTAAAATCACCAACTCATGACGTGCTACGTGGTTGCTAAGGGGGTAACGCACAGCTTGTGGCTGCTCTGGTCATGTGACTGATGGAGCAGTTCATTATAATGTGGGCTGGGGGGAGTTTCAACACAAAACACTCACCCAATAACCAAAAAAAAAAAAATCTTGTAATGAATTCTCACTTGTGTTGCACCCTTTAAAATAATAGAAAGGACTTAGTCTTATTTTTGGCAACTTTATTCAACCCGGACTGTGTTTATTTTTTTCTTTGGTACTTTTTTCTGAGGCAGCCAGAGCAAAAAAAAGAAACGTGATGGCATACACATCAAAGCGCATCTATTCCTGCACATGCGTACACTGCAAACATGGTGACATTGTGCTGCGTCTAACAAGTATTTTCAAAATATATATATTTTTTTCCAGTTCCGGGTTACAGCACGGGGCTCACATAAACAACTATCTTGAAGTGACTTAAAAATTGATTTTCTCGAAAAAAAGAGAGCTGACCATGGCCCCTAAGAAAAACCATGACTACGAAGACCTTAAAAAGACTCTTGATGATATCCAAGCTGCGTTATATCCTTTCATGGAGCAAGTGAACGCTGAGTTAACTCCTCTCATGGAGCTAATCGAAGACTTCAGAAGATTCCGAGCTCAAAACGAGCAAAAAGATAACCGGGTCGACATTCTGGAGAAAAGACTGGACGATGTGGAACAACAAGCTAGGATGAATAATGTCATTCTCACTGGATTATGGTCAAACCTCAGGCAAAGCCAAATGCAGCTGGAGTTAGCATTGCTAATGCTAATAGCGCTAGCATTGCTAGCAGTTCTTTTGAAACGGGGAGTGTGGGAGTGTCGTTTGAACACCAAGTGGAATCATTTCTCATGTCTAAAGGGATTTCCCTGGATCTCAATACCATCGAGACCTGCCACCCGCTCCCCAGGAGAAAGGAGAAGGATAAACCAGCTATCCTTTTTCAGGTTTGTGAATCAAAAACACAAGCTAGCTCTGATGAATCAAAGGAGGAATCTGAAGGGATCTGCTGCTTATCTGAACGACCATCTGACCAGAAGGAATGCTGAAATTGCCAAACATGCCAGGCTTCTCAGGAAGCGTAAGCAGATTGAGAACACTTGGGTTAAAGGCTGCAGGATTTACGTCAAACCACTCGGTCCACCAGACCGGTCCAAGATCCTGGTTGTGAACACCATGAAGGACTTTGAGAAGATTTTGATCACGGACGTCTGAACCTACAAGCAGTAATAAATCAAAGAGCCAAATAATTTCAAGAAATATGACGCCTGGATTCATCGCTTTCTCCAAAAGTCTGAAGTGACCCTGATTTTCAGCAAAGTTCTGACCTGCAGGAAAATTGACCTCAACTTTTAGCGTGGCTGATATCAGCTGAAGAAGGATATGGACCTTTAACTAATGTCTGCAGACATAACATCGAAGAGAACTATAAACTCTGTTTTCAAAAGAACAGCTGTTAAACCCCCAAGCCAAGCCAGACCACCACCCCACCCCCCCACCACGCATCCCCACACCCAAGCCCAGAGGACCACGCAGCGCCCCAGCCCGCCCCACCCAGGCACCGGACCCGACCCCCCGACCAACGGAGCCCCCACCGCCCCCGCCAGGCACCGGAGGCCCCGACCCCCACCCCAAACCACGGCAGAAGGGCAAGGAGCAACGACGACCAAGCCCCCCACCCCCTAAGTCATGGAGTCAACCACAGGAGACCAGAGAGACTGAATTCTTTCAAAGTTACTTGAGCTTTGGGCTGACATTTTTCCAAGCTGATATGATCAAACAGCAGATTTCTGTGTTGACTTATGTTTATATTTTTCTTGTTTTTCCAATTTATTAAAAGTTTTTTTGGCAATACAAAGAGTTATGAAAATGATAGATGCTAATCCTTCTTCTATATCGATGGCACTCATGTCACCAAGCACACAAAGTGACGGTGAGGCCGTGATTGAAACCTTAAGCCAGACTGATAAATCGGCACATACCTGCTGCCAGAGAGCCTGGACAGGAGTGCAGAACCACAGTGTGTGCATGTAGCTGTCGGGTAGATTACTATCACAGTGCTCGCAAATGTCTGAGTTACTGAGACCCATCTTGAACATCCTCTGTCCAGTGTAGTTAATTCTGTGAAGACTTTTGAGATGGATTAGCTGCAGATTTGGACTTTTTGTCAGTTTAAAGGTGTTTAGACAGAGTTCTGACCAGAAGCTTTCATCTGTGCTGATGCTCAAATCTGCATCCCATTTTGTTGTTGGAAGGGCAATATTGTTATCTAAATTACATAAAAGTTTGTATATTTTGGAGAGAGTTCTATTCATTGAAAAATTAATCAGAGTGGTAACTACATCTGGTAGCTTTAAATTTATACTTTTTAGTAATACTTGATTTAAGTTGCTGATATTCCAAGAAGTTATTTATTCCATGTTTGTCTTGAAGTTCCTGGGGAGTTATGAATCTTCTATCAATAATTACGTGCTCTAGTTGTTTTATGCCCCCTGCTTGCCAAGCTGGGAAGTAAATCATTTTTTTGTTAATAAGGATGTCCGGGTTGTTCCAGATGGGTGTCATTTTGCACGGTTGAATTGATGATTTGGATATTTTGAGAAATTCCCACCAGGCTGTTAAAGTGGCATTTATTTTAATGCTTTTGAAACAATCCTGTTTTTAACTGTTTGGCTAATAAATGGTAGCTGTGACAGGTTGATCTTTCCACATAACGCCTGTTCCAAGTCTAACCATGAGTTGGTTTCTGGATTATTTTTTAACCATTTTAAGATGTATTGTAATCTATTTGCAAGAAAGTATTTGTGGAAGTTAGGTAATTCTAATCCTCCACAGCTTTTTGCAGATTTTAAAGTTTTTAGACTAATTCTTGCAGGTTTGTTGTTCCATAGAAAGCTTGATATGAATGAGTCTAATGTTTTGAACCATTTTAATGGCGGTTGTGTGGGAATCATTCAGAAGAGATAATTAACCTTGGGTAAGATTTTCATTTTAACCGTGGCTACCTTGCCCATAAGGGACAGAGGCAGGTTGGTCCAGCGTGTTAGATCGTCCTGTATGCCTTTCAGTAATGGGGTGTGGTTTAGCTGCACCAGTTCTGATAGTTTGGGGGAAAAGTAGATACCCAGATATTTGATATCTATAAGTTATTTTTTACATAATAACTTAAGTAATTCATCTTTGTCATGTGCTTTATTGATATTTTTAGGATTCGTTAATTCTGACTGATGAAAAATAGGACCGGATAATGATAAATCATGTAATAAAATGGTTACGGTAGAACAGGGGTGGGATTGTATAAGTTTGGTAACATGTCAGTGGATTGTTGTCACAACAAATTAAACAACAAAATGGGCTGCATGAAACAGGTAGTCACGAAAGCGCTCTGTTATTGCCCACTTGAGTGCAATAAATTCTAACTTCCCACAGTGTAACTTGTAGTTTTTCTCTGCAGTTGCCAATGTTCTAGACCAGGGGTCTCAAACTCAATTTACCTGGGGGCCACTGAAGGCAGGGTCTAGCTGAGGGAGGGCCGCAACTTCAACGCACAAACGCAACTTGTGAGTGTCTGAGAGCAAATACATTTGTGTGAAACATGTACTATACTAAACTGTTAACTACACTCTATTAGTAACTGATTTCTGTAGATAATTTACTTATAAAACTCTCATTCAATAAAATAAAATACGTAAACAAAAAAAAATCAATAAGTAAATAAATTAGTAATACATTTCTGTTTATTCAGTCTTCTATATCTGCTATTTTCTAATTTAAACACCCTTATTAACACAGTTCAGTTAACACTGTTGAATTATAACTATTAAACACAAAAGAAGACTTAAATTCTACAGTTCTGTAACCTCCATCAATGGGTTCTTCTGAACATGGCTTCTCTTATTTACTTCTTACTGCTGGACACTTGGCAGCACTTCCTCCCAAACAGCTGAGACCCTCAGTGTGGATGGAGATTATTGTCAGAAAATCTAGACTGGACTTGGAGTTATTGAAATTTAAGGTGGAGAAGTCAGAGAGTGTGTGCTCCTTATTTAGAGTCTGTGTTGATTTTTTTTTTTTTAAATTTACTCTTTAAACCAAAAATCAGTAAAGGAGAAACAAAATTCAGAAAGCATTTTTGAGAGTATAGTCTTGTCGATTGGGAGGGCTATGGCCCTGAGGAGCGGTGTTGGGTGCGGTGTTGGGTGCCTCGCTCCTACATTTTGGATGTTGGTCTTGTGCGTGACTTCCGTCTTCTGCACCCTGACCGTTTTCGGCCGCCGGGTGGCGTCCCTTGTGGAGGGGGTACTGTCAGGCGTCGGGGTCATCCCCGCACAACTGCTTGAGGATCCGGTCTCGCACACCTGTTCAGCATCCAATCAGGGAACCTATTTTAGTCCATCTTGCCCTCCAGCCAGTGTCGGTTCGTCTGCTCTAATGAAGGACTCGCCGATCCAAGCCAAACCCATGCTAAAGGCTACACTGAAGCCTACGCCAAAGCCAACACCAAGCCAAAGCCGACGCCTCAAGCCAACGACAAAGCCAATACCAACGTCCACACCAAAGCCACCAGAACCCAAGCCACAAGAACCAAAGCCACCAGAACCAAACCAAGAGTCCAGCAACTCCAAACCTAACAGAACGAACCGACCAACATGGACCCAGCAGGCCCGGACCCCGTGAACCAGACTTTGTCCTCCCACGCTTCCACTATGGACAGACACGAACAAATGCTCCACAGCCTTTCGGAAAATCAACAAGCCATCTCACAGCAGTTGTCCCAGCTCCACTCATTGCTCCAAACCATTGCCGATTCATCACGCTCACCTGACTTCGCCGGCGTTGCTCCTATGCCGCAGACTCCGCCACTTCATGCTTCACCAGTCCTGGAAGCCCGCATCCCCAATCCGGATCCTTTTTCGGGAACCTCTGACCATTGCAGGGGATTCCTCCTCCAGTGCTCTCAGGTGTTTTCACATCAATCCAGCATGTACTCCTCTGACGCAGCCAAAATAGCCTATGTTACCGGACTGTTGCGCGGTCGAGCTCTTGAATGGGCCGAAGCGTTCTTAGCGAACCACAACATGACGGCGTTATCATTACAAGACTTTATGGGTCACTTTAAGCAAGTATTCGAGACACCGGAGAGATACCACGACACCTCCCGTAAGCTGCTGACCCTGCGCCAAGACAAACGCTCCGTGGCCGAATACTCTGTTGACTTCCGCATCCTGGCCACGGAGGCGGGTTGGGACACTAGAGCACTTTTAGAAGTGTTTCACAACGGTTTATCCGATTCCATAAAGGACAAGCTTTTGCATTATGATAAACCAGACTCCCTGGAATCTCTAATTTCTCTCTCCATCAGAATTGACAACCGCCTTCGAGAGCGCCGCTAATCCCGGAACTACAAATCCCAGCAGACCTTTCCGAAACCTACGTCACGGCAGGTAACGCCCCCTCCCAGTTTTTTGTTTGAGTCTTCAGCTCCCACATCATCAACAGAGGAACCGATGCAGTTGGGGAGGACTCGTTTAACTCCAAAGGAAAGACAGGATTGATGGACAAGAGGTGAATGCTTCTATTGTGGCAGTAATACACACAGGGTGGCGGTCTGTCCTGTAAAACCAAAAGACAGAGCCCCTCAGTGATAATGGGGTCACTGAGGGGCAATGAATCTCAAAGTCTCACCCCATCAAGTTTGGAATTCCTGGTTTTTCTTTCCTCTGGTTCGTGGTCTGGTTCTGTTTCGGCCCTGATTGACTCTGGAGCGGAAGGAAATTTCCTCAATGAGGACCTGGCTCTCGTGGCTGGTCTATCACTCATTCCTTTAGACCCTCCTTTAAGGGTGAGTGCGGCAAATGGGCATCCCCTTACAGTTATTAATAACCAAACTGCTCCAGTTCTCCTTTGTGTTTCCGGCAACCATGTGGAAACCCTGCAGTTTTATGTTTTCCAGGCCCCTTCCAGACAAATAATCTTGGGTCGCCCGTGGCTTTGTCAACACAATCCCCATATTGACTGGCAGTCTAACAGCATCATGAGCTGGAGTCAATATTCTCATTCCACCTGTCTTCGCTCTGCATATCCAGATCTACCCATGACTACACCTCCTCCAGATGTCCCAGATCTGTCCGGCGTCCCTCCCATCTACCATGACCTGGCGGCTGCCTTCAGTAAAAAAAAAGCATCTACTCTTCCTCCTCACAGACCATATGACTGTCCCATTGAGCTGATCCCGGGGGCCACCTTGCCCACTTCTCGTCTCTACCGCCTCTCAAAACCAGAGCTCCAGGCCATGGAACTTTACATCAAGGAATCGCTGGCTGCTAGGATCATCCGACCATCTTCCTCCCCCCTGGCTGCGGGTTTTTTCTTTGTCGAGAAAAAGGACAAAACACTCCGTCCCTGTATTGACTACAGTCAGCTAAATAAAATCACTGTCAAAGATAAATACTCCCTACCCTTGTTGAACTCTGCTTTCTGATACCTCCAGGGTGCTTCAGTATTCAGTAAGTTAGACTTACGTAACGCCTATCACCTGGTGCGAATTCAGGAAGGGGATGAATGGAAAACAGCTTTCAACACCCCATTGGGCCATTTTGAATATCTAGTTATGCCCTTTGGTTTACCCAACGCCCCTGCTGTGTTCTAGGCTCTTGTTAATGATGTCCTCCGTGATTTCCTGAACCGCTTTTTTTTTGTCTATCTTGATGACATACTCATCTATTCACCTTCACATGAGACCCACTGTCAAACATGTCCGCTTGGTCCTTCAGAGATTACTCGAAAACAAACTTTTTATCAAGGCGGAGAAATGTGAATTTCACGTTCCCAGAGTCTCTTTCCTGGGTTTCATTATCGAAAAGGGGAAAATGAATATGGACCCAACTAAATTCTCAGCAATTAAGGACTGGCCCAAACCAACTTCACGAAAGGACCTACAGCGCTTCCTGGGTTTTGTAAACTTTTATCGTCGCTTCATACGCAACTACAGCAGTATAGTAAATCCCCTGACCAACCTAACATCCACCAAAAAAGCTTTTCTGTGGCATCAGGGGGCGGAGGAGGCCTTCAACCATCTCAAGGAGTTGTTTACATCAGCCCCAGTTTTGGCCCAAGCCGACCCCACCCGTCAGTTCGTTGTGGAAATTGACGCCTCAGAGACCGGGGTGGGAGCCGTTCTCTCCCAACGCACGGAGGACGGCAAACTCCATCCATGTGCTTTCTTCTCCCGCAAACTTTCGGCCTCCGAACTAAACTATGACGTGGGAAATCGGGAATTATTGGCCATCAAACTGGCCCTCGAAGAGTGGCGCCACTGGTTGGAGGGGGCTGAACATCCTTTCTTAGTCTGGACCGACCACAAAAATCTGGAGTATCTGAGTTCTGCCAAGAGACTCAACCCTCGCCAAGCTCGTTGGGCCTTGTTCTTTAGTTGGTTCAATTTCACAGTTTCTTTCCGTCCTGGATCTCGCAACCTCAAGCCCGACGCACTCTCACGTTTACACACCCCTAATGACTCTGACCTCTCGGCAAATCCAATTCTCCCTCCTTCGTGTGTGGTGGCCAGCCCAACTTGGGAGATAGAGACGGCCATTCATGATGCTCTGACCACCGACCCCGACCCAGGAGGGGGACCAACCAACCGCCAATACGTCCCTGCAGCAGTTCGTTCTCAGGTGCTGGTTTGGATCCATGCTTCTCATATTTCTTGCCACCCGGGTTTCCATCGTACTCTGTCTTTGATTCAACGCCGTTTCTGGTGGCCGACTATAGTCAGGGACACCAGGTCGTTTGTGGCTGCTTGCACTGTGTGTGCTACCAGCAAGTCCACCCATCAAGCACCCGCCGGGCTTCTTCAGCCTTTACCTATTCCCTCCCGGCCGTGGTCTCACATCGCTGTTGACTTTGTCACCGGTCTCCCCGCTTCTAAGGGGAACACAGTCATACTCACCATAGTCGACCGTTTTTCCAAGGCAGCTCACTTCGTGGCTATGCCCAAGCTTCCTACCGCCGCTGAAACTGCCAGTGCTCTCTCCATCAATGTGTTCCGCCTTCATGGTATTCCCTCGGACATAGTCTCGGATCGGGGGCCCCAATTCACATCCCAGGTCTGGAAATGTTTTTGCCAAGCTCTGGGAGCCACGGCCAGTCTGTCCTCTGGCTTTCATCCTCAAACCAATGGTCAGACGGAACCAACCAGGGCTTGGAGTCCGCTCTCCGCTGTGTCTGCTCCCAGAACCCCTCGACTTGGTCTGATTACCTGGCCTGTGTGGAATACTCTCATAATTCTCTGGTTTCTTCTGCCACTGGCCTTTCTCATTTTAAAGCGTCTCTGGGATACCAGCCTCCTCTTTTTCCTTCTGAGGAGTTGGATTTGGCGGTTCCATCTGTGACAGCCCATATCCGTCGTTGTCGTAAGATCTGGA
Source organism: Oryzias latipes (assembly GCF_053564925.1). NCBI lineage: Eukaryota > Metazoa > Chordata > Actinopteri > Beloniformes > Adrianichthyidae > Oryzias > Oryzias latipes. The sequence goes on from NC_136244.1 coordinate 10,749,692, forward strand.
CAGCAACCAAACGGTCTCTCCTTCGCACTTCTCACCGCACTAAGACGGCTGCGGACAGACGTCGCATTGCTGCCCCTGCTTATACACCTGGGCAAAAGGTTTGGCTTTCAACTAAGGATCTCCCATTGCTCACGGAGTCCAGGAAGTTGTCTCCCCGTTATGTTGGCCCTTTTGAGATTGACTCCATCATCAATCCGGCATCTGTCAAGCTCCGTCTTCCCCGCTCCATGAGAGTCCACCCGGTGTTCCATGTATCCTGCCTCAAGCCAGTGGTGACCAGTGTGCCCTCCGTCCGTGCCCCCTCCGCCCTCCCGGGTCGTGGATGGCCATCCTGCTTTCTCTGTTCGTCGCATCCTGGACGTGCGCCGTCGGGGTCGTGGGTTTCAGTTTCTTGTCGATTGGGAGGGCTATGGCCCTGAGGAGCGGTGTTGGGTGCCTCGCTCCTACATTTTGGATGTTGGTCTTGTGCGTGACTTCCGTCTTCTGCACCCTGACCATTTTCGGCCGCCGGGTGGTGTCCCTTGTGGAGGGGGTACTGTCAGACGTCGGGGTCGTCCCCGCACACCTGCTTGAGGATCCGGTCTCGCACACCTGTTCAGCATCCAATCAGTGAACCTATTTTAGTCCATCTTGCCCTCCAGCCAGTGTTGGTTCGTCTGCTCTAATGAAGGACTCGCCGATCCAAGCCAAAGCCACGCTAAAGCCTACACTGAAGCCTAAACCAAAGCCAAAGTCTATGCTAAAGTCTATGCTAAAGCCTACGCCAAAGCCTACGCCCAGCGTAGAATGCTAAGGACATTCAATTTTGGACAAGCTGACATCAATCATGGACAACCCCTCTCACCCACTGTATCAGACTGTTTCAGACCTCAGCAGCTCCTTCAGTGGCAGACTGCTGTACCCACGATGCAAAAAGGAACGCTACTGCAGGTCCTTCATCCCAGCTGCCATCAGGCCGTTCAACCTCAGCCTAAGCAAATAGTTTTTATAGTTTTAGTTTTAGTTTTTTTATTCCACTGTACAAAAAATGTAAATTACAGATGACTCTATATTCCTGCACATCTCTTTCCCTGTTCATTATTTCAGAACACTGTTATTTTTGTAAATATTCTTTCTAAAATGTATATTTTGTTATTTACTGTCTGTACATACTTGTGCCAAACTCCATGCTACTGTGACAAGGAAATTTCCCATTCGTGGGATTAATAAACAAATCTTAGGACAACTCCAACTTCCTGTTCTCCTTCAGTCTCGCTGCAGCTTCATCTTCATTCCCCCCCCCGGTCTCGCTAACGATCCAGGCGAGGTGCTGGTTCCTCTCAAACACGTCTATCGTTGTATTTTCCCCACGTATTTTCAGTGTGTCTAAGACTAAATCTTGTTTTTGCCCGCACGTTTTTAATCTTAAAGCCCTGTTAGCTGTCACGCATGTAGGTGTGGGACACATATTCTCCTCGGCCGGCCCACTTCCCGCGGGAGCGGTGTGCTGCCGTGACAGCCCTGCTTGAGAACCGTTTGGTGGGGGGTTGGGGGTGATACGCCATAACCATAACCTCAACCATCCTCCGGGTCTGTGTGACCCAGAGAAAAGTTCAGCACGGACTGCATGGATTTAGAAAAATTACGAGCGAATAGATACGTTCTAAAGAAAAGTAAGGAACTACTTAATGTGGTCCGGGGAGGGGGCTGTCAGGTGTCCTGCCTTAAATCTTCTCCTGCTTTCAAGCCCAGTCAATGTCCCGCCCCCAAGAGTCATATACCCCACTGTGATTGGTTGGTTCATCAGCTCCGTGCACGACAATGAAAAAGTATCATCCATACAGACTGGCGGGCCTTTGTAATCCCCTTTTATATATTTTAAGATACTTTGTATTTCTATCAGCAAATTCTATTTTGGATATATTTCTGATAAGTTTTTTTTTTTACTTGAGATGATTCAATAAGTTTGGATTAATGACATTGACTACCACTGCTGATGTTCTGATTCATTAATGCGGGATTTTGTATGTTAACGCTTTGTTCAATAAAGTTGAAAAACAAAAACAAAAAACAGACTGGCGGGCCGCATTAACATTAAACATACATATTACGGCGGGGGCCGCAAAATATCATCTTGGGGGCCGCAAAGAGCCCGTGGGCCGCGAGTTTGAGACCCCTGTTCTAGACCCATAGATGAGATGAGATGAGATGAGATACGATACAATACGATACGATAAGATAAAGCTTTATTGTCATTGTGCAATCACTGTAGGTACAACAGTACAACGGAATTGCAAACTGTCCCACATTGGTGCAAAGAGAAAGAAGAAAACAACAAGTATCTTACACACACAAAAAAGTATAAAAAATATGTACATATATAAATATATACGTATATATAAACATGTACACAAATACCAATACCAATATACAAATATGCAAATGCACACCAGGTGTATATACAGAATCTACATTCCTCCTTCTCCCAGAGAGAGTAAACCATGTGTGAGTGTGTTCATCAGGGCTATTGCTCTGTTGTAAAAAGTGTCTCTGAGTCTGTTTGTCCGTGACCTCTGCACCCCTAGTCTTTTTAAAGAGGGCAACCATTTAAACACCCGGTGTCCTGGGTGTTTGCAGTCTTTCATGATGTTGCGTGCCCTCCCAAGACAGTGAGTGCTGTAGAGGTCCTTCAGTGAGGGAAGAGGGTAGCCAATGATCTCTTGGGCAGTGTTTATGACCCTCTGCAGGACCTTCTTGTGTCCCATGGTGCAGCTTGAAAACCACACAGAGATGCAGTATGTTAGTACACTCTCAATGGAGCAAAGGTGGAAGGCAACCAGCAGCTCTCTCTTCAGGTTGACCCTTCTGTGGATCCTCAGGAAGTGAAGACGCTGTTGGGCCTTTTTCATTACCTCCATAGTGTTTGAGCTCCATTGGAGGTATTCATCAATGTGCACACCAAGGTATTTGAAGCTTGGCACTCTCTTCACACACTCCCCATTAATGACAATGGACTGCAGATCTGACTTCTTCCTCCTGAAGTCAATGATCACTTCTCTTGTTTTTGAGGTGTTTAGGACCAAATTGTTGTAACCCTAACCCTGCCTCTGGATCTCATCCCTGTATGCCATAGGTAATGACTCTGAGTACTCCATCATGTCGCAGATACACAAAACTGCACCCTGGCCTTCTTTTGGCGCATCCACATGCAGGATAAAAAGTTTCTCCAAATCAGGGTATGACATAATTAGTGGGTTGGTCAGCTGGTCCACTAATTTCTCCAGTATTTCTACAGGATGTGATGGTGACAGCTGACTATGTGATGGTGGCAGCTGACTGGGTAATGTTCTGTTTCTCTTTTTCTTGTGATGTTTCTTTAACTCTGACTTGGGATTTGCCAAAAGTTTGTAGAGCGGTGCTGCAATTCTGGAGAAGTCTGGGATGTAGGCTCTGTAGTAACCTAGGAAACCCATGAGTTTTCTCACTTCTTGGACAGTGGTTGGTTTCTCGTGTCTGAGGGCTCGCACTGTCTACACTTCTTTGAGTTCATTTTGTATCCTTCAGCAGAGATCACCTGGCTTACATAACAGACCTCACGCTTGAAAAAGTCAATTTTTTTTGGCCTTCATTGATATCACACTGCTTTTGTTGCTGCAGAACTTGCTTCACATCTTGAATATGTTGCTCAAAACTTTTACTGAACACAAGCACAACATCCAGATAGGGGACACAGATTTAATCTCTGAGGTCTCTCAGGCATCCTTCCATGTAGCTCTGAAAAGCAGCTGGTGCTTTTCCTGATCCAGAACTGTGAACCAGTAATAACCTCCCAGGTTTTCCATGAGTTCTTGTATTCTTGGAATTGGGTGATGATCAGGTACTGTATTTTTATTCCGCAGTCTCAATGCATAACCGAAGACGTCCATCTTTTTTTCTGACACATACAACAGGTGATAAATATGGGGAGTGTGATTTCTGGATCCAGCCTCGATTAAGCAAATCTTGGAGATGTGCCTTAACTTCCTGGTAGAGGTGTTTGGGGATTGCATTGTACGTCTTATGCACCGGAACAATATCTTTCAGGTGGATGTCCATCTCCAAGTCTTTAATTAGTCCCACTCATCCTTTGCAAACACATCACACTCATCTCTGAGCAGTTTTTTTTTAACCTCCAGCTGTTGTTCTTCCGGCAAATGGCTTAGGTCTACTGGTGGATTCCAAGACTCTTTCTGAGGTAGATGCGTTGTTTGATCTGCTCCAGTTGTGGCACAGCTCTCTTGTGATGTGGATTTTTGATCCACCAAGGCTTTGTCTCCAGTGGGTAGACTGCATCAATAGCATACAACCACCCCAGTGTGGTTTGGCCACAGAGAGAGATATCAGAATCAGTTGTGTTTTCAACAGTAACTGTTATTCCTGCATCTTTCTGAGGCACCTGAATCACTTGTTCTCTGATAATTAACCCCGCAGGCCATGGTGCCTCTTGATTTGGTTCAAATGCAAAATGTGGCCTATTTAGGGTGTCTCTGTGCAACAGACTACATTCCACCTCCATCACCTTATTTTTCTTGGGATAATTATTGGGTGCCTGCCGAGCCTTGCTGTCATGGAACTGTTTTCCTTTTCTGCTTCTTTAGAACAGATAAGACAGCTTTAGCAGTTTTTTGCCCCACTTCCAAAGCAGAAGAAATTTTTTCACCATCTGACTAGAAATCATTTGACCCCCAAGTTTTTCATTAGTTAGAGCCAGATCTTCTATTAAATTAAACCCAATGATGGGGCGTTCAATGTCAAAAAAATGTCCATATCCCGTCCAGCTCCCGCTCCTCCTGGTCCATCACCCAAACTACCCTCAACTCGACCTCCCCTGCGCGCCTCTAGAGGTGCTATCCCCCGGAGCAAGGATGAAACGGGCCCCAAGTGTCCTAGGAAAGGTTATGTCAAACTGGGGTCCTGTGATGACAGCTTCCTTCTGGTGCTATACCTGTAGTTGCACCACGTAGAATGCAAAAAAGGGCAGTTAGACAAAACAGATAGTGTTCACGAACGCATACCTATGCCTTTAACACTAGAACGTCCGTAGGGCAGCCATTTGGCTTTTCTACCTACAATGTCCAAGGGACAGCCAAGTGGCTGGATTAGTTAAAATTTACATGCCCAAAGAGCATCCTTCAACATTGTTTGCACATGAACAGCACAGCCATTAGGTTGTTCTATTGGCATGCAAAAAGGACAAGCCAAGTTGCTGCGCAAGTTTTCACTATTTCCCCTCACCTCTGTCACTTCTAGTAAAAGGTCACCACAGTTTGGTTTTTCTTTTTTGGCTGAGATTTATCGTTCATGCACAAGAGACACTTCTTTACCGACATAATACTGAAATGTTCAAGCAAAGAAATCATGTGGTCAAAGTCATATCTTCAACCCACTACTTGTCTGCACATACTTGGTACTGCCCCACAATCTCCTTTCTGCATTTGCCACATGGTATACTTGTAGCAATCAACAAGGTTTTTTACTGATTCTGGAAGCTCCCAGTGAATTTTGCCTGGGTTGAAAGTTTGATGCAGTTGGCAACAACAAACCCACAAACATTGGAGATTGCAGGAAACCTGTCTGTCCCAACTTGTTCCATGCGTGTGCCCTTGACATCAAAGAGTAAATGCTGCATATTTTTGAAGTGGTTTCTGACCATAGTTTTTTTAGATCAGTGGATTTCCCATTTTCACCGACCATCTTGCATCTTGCGTTTTGCATGGATGGAAGTTTTATCCCCCCCTCACAAGAAGGATGGCAATGAACCCCATTAGTTCAGGGAGGGCCATGAACCAGCTGTCATCTTCTGTCTGACGTTCATGCTGAACAACACAGTCCCGAATAGTCTGAAGCATGTTCAGAGTGAGGAAACACAGGAAACTCTGTAAGCGAGTCGACACCGTACTTCTGACCAAAGCAGTTGGCTCTTCCTCAGCAGTATAACATTCAATTGTGCTGTGATGGAGAGGCAATGAAATCTCCTCATCTGTGATCTGATTTCTGAGGTCTGAGCAATGAAAACCTTCAGCAATGTAAAGATATATGTTGTTTCCCCTTTTTATTTTAATTTTTTTTGTTGAAACTATAAATTCCAAAACATGTCAAATAGGCCTCCTTTGCCTCCCCAGTCCATGAAACATGTGGTTAAATTAAATGACTAAATTTCTCATAGGTGTGTATGTGCCTGGTTATTTATCTATGTGGCCCTGCAATTTACTGGTGACCCATCCAGGGTGTACCCCTCCCCAGTTGCTTGTGACTATTGTGACTAGCTGGCATGTGCTCCAGCAGACCCCTGTGATCCTGACCAGGATGAGCAGGCACAGAAAATAAATGGATAGACAACTGCTAGAATCAGCAAATGAGAACAAGATGTTCATGAAATCTTATCAAAAGAAATATCAGTCTGAGTCCAGCTAAAGGACTATCTCTTCTCCCTCAGAGTCAAATGGGTTGACTTGCTCCAGGATCATTTTCAATGTCTGCTCAGGGTAGTAAAAATAAGGCATTTTGTTTTTTCAGTTGACAAACTGGGAGTCAAAGTTTGTTAGAGCTTGGAGGCTCTTTTGAAGCGGAAAAACCTCCCCCACCCTGATCTGAGTAAAGAATGTGGTTAGCTAGGACATGTCTTCTTCCAGATTATCAGGTAGTTGGTGCTGCATTTACAAATGAAAGGTGGCTAATTGAAGGCTGTTGAATTAGTCATTTTGAGCCACCCAGCCATTTGGCTGTGCTCTGGACGCTGCAGGGGGAGTGAAAAATCCTGGGCGTTCTAGTGTTAAACCAACTAGTGTGAAATCTTTCATTCATTCAATCATGCAAACTATTAGTTCAAAGGTGAGCTAACACCTGTGCTCAGGTGAGTGTTTATGTTCTTCTAAAATGGATGGTGGAATGTGAAAAGAAGGAGGAGGAGCGCCCAGCCACCCCCACACCTAGACCCCCGCCGCAGCAGCAGCCGGAATTCCCCCAACGCCACACGGGAACAGGCAGGGAACAACCGCCCCCCGGGCGACCAAGACCGCCACCCAGCCAGGAAAGCAGCCCCCCCGCCGCGCCGGAAGAGCCCAACGCAGGGCCCCACCGGAGAAGGACGCCCACAGCCCCAGACGAGCACCCCACCACCACCCAGGAGTTCCGGGCATCCCCCCGCCCCAACCCCAGGTACGAGCCAGGACCCCCCAAGGGAGACCCGCTCCGCACTCCAGGCAGCCACCCACCCGGCCCACGGTTGGTCCATGGAGGAGCAAGGCAGGGACCAGCCGCCCCCGCCCAGGGAGGGGGGAACCCCGGGGAAAAAGGGTGGCCCACAAGGGGTGTTATAAATATGGCCCGACCAGGCTCGGCCACTGTTGGAAGTTTGGCGGGGCCCAACGCTCAGGGGCAAGGACCAGGACCCACCCCCCAGGGACACGAACACCCCCGGCTCAGGTGTAATATGAACCCCCCCACCGTGCGGAGAGAGCACCGCCGGGCCCAGGGAGCCGGCACCCAAGGGACACGGCCGCCGTCGCCAAAGGGCCCGCACCCCCCACCAGGAAAGGGGTAGGGGACAGATGGACCCAGGTCCCACCTTCCTTGCAAAATGTGTGTGCGTGTATGTGTGTTTGAGAGGGTGTGTGTGTGCATGTGTGTGTGTTTATGTTGGAATGTATATATTGAAGGGGGAGGGGTGTGTGTACTAAGGGGGGTGCAGTTAAAATTGGCGAGTAGGGCACTAAGGGGACATCTCCTGATTACTCACAGTGATGTCCCCTCACCCTCCCCACCAAGGGGCCCTATATGTCTAAGGTGTGATTAAAATTGGCGGGTAGGGTGCCAGGAGGACATCTGCTGCTTGTTTGCAGTGATGTCCAAGCACCCCCCCTACCAAGGACCCTACATGTCTAGGGTGCAAATAAAACCGAAAGACGGGGGGCCCACTCCATACGGCAACCATAGGAGGGGGGCCACTGCCAAGTAACCCCCCCAAGGCGCATCGCGGGCTAGACCCCCCACCCCCTCACCCTAATATGAGGTTATATGAGGAAGGGGGTAAGTTGGGGACAGCTGGTAGACTGTCCCCCGGTGGTCAAACAGCTGTCCCCCAGCCCCCCGCCCCCAGCAAAGGGGCCAGGGCCACCCAGCCCAGGGGCCCCACCCCCGGAGGCGCCAACACCCCAGGCCCGGCACCACCCGCCCCACACAGAGAGAGAGGAGCCAGAAAGCGTCGCCCCCCCCGGAGCAAGCCCAGGCCCCCACCCCCAGACGCCGGCCCTAGAGGAGCTCTGGTCAGGCCTTGATGGGACCGAGGAGGCCAACCGGCCGAGGCAACCACTGATTGCCTCAGCGGAGACCCCGACCCATTAGCCCCCCCGACCGGTACCAATAATGGCCCCCCCTCCCCCCCAGAACGCCCCCCCACAGGACAGGGCCGACAAGCCCCCCACCCCACCCCAGACCCCGCAGCCGAAGCGGATGACACCCAGAGCGACCGGGGGCCCCGAGAGGGTTGTCCTGTCCCGTCCCAGAGCCAGCGCCGCTGCCCCCCCCCCCCCCCCCGAGCAGGGCCCCCGGCCAACCCCCCCCAGCACAGGCAAAGGGACCACCCCCCCAAGCCAAGCCAGACCACCACCCCACCCCACCCCCCCCCCCCACCACGCACCCCCACACCCAAGCCCAGAGGACCACGCAGCGCCCCAGCCCGCCCCACCCAGGCACCGGACCCGACCCCCTGACCAACGGAGCCCCCACCGCCCCCGCCAGGCACCGGAGGCCCCGACCCCCACCCCAAACCACGGCAGAAGGGCAAGGAGCAGCGACGACCAAGCCCCCCACCCCCTAAGTCATGGAGTCAACCACAGGAGACCAGAGAGACTGAATTCTTTCAAAGTTACTTGAGCTTTGGGCTGACATTTTTTCCAAGCTGATATGATCAAACAGCAGATTTCTGTGTTGACTTATGTTTATATTTTTCTTGTTTTTCCAATTTATTAAAATAGTTTTTTTGGCAATACAAAGAGTTATGAAAATGATAGATGCTAATCCTTCTTCTATATCGATGGCACTCATGTCACCAAGCACACAAAGTGACGGTGAGGCCATGATTGAAACCTTAAGCCAGACTGATAAATCGGCACATACCTGCTGCCAGAGAGCCTGGACAGGAGTGCAGAACCACAGTGTGTGCATGTAGCTGTCGGGTAGATTACTATCACAGTGCTCGCAAATGTCTGAGTTACTGAGACCCATCTTGAACATCCTCTGTCCAGTGTAGTTAATTCTGTGAAGACTTTTGAGATGGATTAGCTGCAGATTTGGACTTTTTGTCAGTTTAAAGGTGTTTAGACAGAGTTCTGACCAGAAGCTTTCATCTGTGCTGATGCTCAAATCTGCATCCCATTTTGTTGTTGGAAGGGCAATATTGTTATCTAAATTACATAAAAGTTTGTATATTTTGGAGAGAGTTCTATTCATTGAAAAATTAATCAGAGTGGTAACTACATCTGGTAGCTTTAAATCGTCGTCTTTATATTTATACTTTTTAGTAATACTTGATTTAAGTTGCTGATATTCCAAGAAGTTATTTATTTCATGTTTGTCTTGAAGTTCCTGGGGAGTTATGAATCTTCTATCAATAATTACGTGCTCTAGTTGTTTTATGCCCCCTGCTTGCCAAGCTGGGAAGTGAATCATTTTTTTGTTAATAAGGATGTCCGGGTTGTTCCAGATGGGTGTCATTTTGCACGGTTGAATTGATGATTTGGATATTTTGAGAAATTCCCACCAGGCTGTTAAAGTGGCATTTATATTAATGCTGTTTTTTAACTGTTTGGCTAATAAATGGTAGCTGTGACAGGTTGATCTTTCCACATAACGCCTGTTCCAAGTCTAACCATGAGTTGGTTTCTGGATTATTTTTTAACCATTTTAAGATGTATTGTAATCTATTTGCAAGAAAGTATTTGTGGAAGTTAGGTAATTCTAATCCTCCACAGCTTTTTGCAGATTTTAAAGTTTTTAGACTAATTCTTGCAGGTTTGTTGTTCCATAGAAAGCTTGATATGAATGAGTCTAATGTTTTGAACCATTTTAATGGCGGTTGTGTGGGAATCATTCAGAAGAGATAATTAACCTTGGGTAAGATTTTCATTTTAACCGTGGCTACCTTGCCCATAAGGGACAGAGGCAGGTTGGTCCAGCGTGTTAGATCGTCCTGTATGCCTTTCAGTAATGGGGTGTGGTTTAGCTGCACCAGTTCTGATAGTTTGGGGGAAAAGTAGATACCCAGATATTTGATATTTCCTGTTTTAACTGGAATTGTGAGTCTTTGTTCCATATTCCTATTGAGTGGTAATAAAACAGAGTTATTCCAATTAATGGAATAGTCTGATATGGAGGAGAATTCATTTATGATCATTGCTGTTTCATTTACAGAATGTAAATTTCTTAAAAACAGTAATATGTCATCCGCATAAAGACTAATTTTATGATGGCTGTGTTTGGTTTTTATTCCTATAATGCTCTCATTCTGTCTTATTGCTGCAGCTAAAGGCTCAATGAATATAGCAAAAAGAGAAGGAGAGAGTGGGCAGCCCTGTCTGGTTCCTCTTACAAGAAAAAACCTGTTTGAAGTCTGTTTATTAGTTCTAACTGATGCATTGGGGTTGTGATATAATATTTTGATCCAATTGATGAATGCTTCTCCAAAACCAAACTTATGGAGGGCAGCAATAAGGAACTTCCAATTAACTCTGTCAAAGGCTTTTTCAGCATCCAGCGATAGTACCGTCATTTCCTGGTTTTCAATGGTGGCAAAGTCTATTATATTAACTAGTCTACCGACATTATCATCTGAGTGTCTGCCTTAGATGAATCCAGTTTGGTCGAAGTGAATTATGTGAGGAGTGATTTTTTCTATTCTCTGTGCTAGATCTTTGCAGATAATTTTTACATCTGCATTGATTAGAGAAATAGGGCGATAGCTTGAAGGACTAGTGGGATCTTTGTCTGGTTTTAGAAGAAGAATTATGTTGGCTGAGTTCATGTTAGGTGGCATTGATTGGCTCTCATTAATAGATGTGACCGTTTTATAAAATGTTGGTGCCAGTTGTTCCCAGAATTCTTTATAAAACTCAGCAGGAAAGCCGTCAGGCCCTGGTGCTTTACCATTAGGTATAAGTAACAGAGCTTCATGAAGTTCAGACAACGAGAGCGGAGAATCTAAGTTTGTGGTTTGATCCTCATTTAGCCTGGGTAGGTTTACATTATTAAGAAATGAGTCAATACTTTGCTCTGACGGATTGATCTGCGGTGTGTACAAGTTTTTATAAAAGTTTTCAAATGCGTTATTAATCTTGACCGGGTCATGAGTGACATTTCCTGTTTGGTCCGTAATAGAGGTGATTGATGATTTTTCTCTATTAATTTTAAGCTGATTAGCCAGAAATTTGCCAGATTTATTAGAGTTTTCAAATCTTTCAAGTCGTAGCCTTTGTATTTGAAATTGTGTTCGTTTATTAATGATGTCATTTAACTGCAGCTTTAAATTTTTCAGATCTCCCAGAATGTGTTCCTGTGCAGAAGCAGCATAAGCAGTCTCCAGGGTTTTGATTTTATTTTCTAATTCTAATAAATCTGCTTTCTCTTTGCGTTTTTTGTGCGTTGAATAAGAAATGATTTTCCCTCTCATGACTGCCTTTCCTGTTTCCCAAAGAATGCACGGTGGGATGTCTGGAGTATTGTTGAAGTCTAAAAGAAATTCCTGGTCCTTTAACAGAGACGTATTAAACCTCCAGGTTGTACCAGAGGGTGTGGATTTTTCCCTAGAAATGTTTACAGAGACTGGTGCATGATCACTGATAATAATTGGATGGATATTGGAGCTTTGAATATTTTTTAAAAGAGAGTTACTGATTAATAAATAGTCTAAACGGGAGTGTGAGTGGTGAACTGGAGAGAAAAAGGTGAACCCTTTAGTGCTTGGGTGACATGAGCGCCACGCGTCGCAGAGACCCAAATCATTCATGTACTGCTTTAGAGTACTTGCAGACCGCCATGTACGCTGATTTGCTGCTGTGCTGAGTCTGTCAAGTTCAGGGTCCAAAACAAGGTTGACGTCTCCTCCTATAATGATTGTGGAGTCACAGTGAACTGAGAGTGAGGTGAAGAATCTGTGAAAGAAGGAAGAGTCGTCAACATTAGGGCCGTAAACACTCGCTATACAAAAGTCCTTATTCTGAATGGATATATTAATGATTACAAATCTGCCTTCTGGGTCAGTAACGGTATCCTTATGAGTAAAATTAAGATTTTTATTAATCAAAACAGCAACTCCTCGTTGTTTGGAGTTGTAACTGGCAGAGTATATAACTGGAAATTGTAAGCAGCATATAAGGTGGTTCAAAGAATTCGATAAATGGGTCTCCTGCAGTAGAGCTATATCTGCTTTTAGACCATCCAGGTGATTTAACACTTTCAATCTCTTTGGCCCAGAGCCAAGTCCACGCACATTCCAGCTAACGATGTTAAGACTGTTCATAACTGCTCTGACTGAAAAGGTGTAAAGCTAAGTAGTGCTTGTGTACCAGTCCGTGTGCACGTGCCCGCATTGTGTAGCGCTGTGCATGTGTGCACGTGAACGTTTTCTGGCTATGTGAGCTGCGTGTCGCGTGCGTCCTATGAGAGCCTGTGTGAGGTGTTTGCAGTATGTTGGCGTGTGTGTGCGGGATCGCATGTGCACGCCCCTGTGTGCGCTTCTGTGCGCGCGCGCCCGTTCCGTGCATAAATAAATACTTACCGAGGATGAGTTGCTTCCATTTACATATGATGAGGGGGGAGAGGGGGGGGGGGAGTAAAGGAAAGAAAAAAAGAGATAGAAGGGAAAACGAAAACAACAACAAAACAACAATAGAAACATGAGTGGGACTGAGGTGAAGAAGAAAAAAAAAGACTGTTTTCCTGAGATCGAGGTGTGGATTATTGATGATCCGGTTTTCCATTCATTGAAGTAAGTTTAGTGGGTTTCTTCTGGGCAGTGCAGATGTTCTCAGCGCGGATCTGAAAGCCTTCAGCACAGCCAGGGGGTGATCTCCGGGTCCCGGAACAGCCGGCCGTCCACGTAAAGTTTGTCAACGGCCACAATCGCTCTCGAACCAGCAGCAAGATGCTTCCTCCTCAGCGGGAACAGGATCTTCCTTCTACGGAGGATTTCTGCCGGGAACTGGTCATTAACGCTGTAATGCGTGCCTTTCAGTTCTCGGCCTCGGCCCTTCACCAGTTCCTTTTGTTTGAATTGTTCGAATTTAGCCACAATAGGACGCAGGCGCTGGTGGTCGGACCTTCTTCCTCCGAGGTGGTGAACCCTGTGGAAGGAGATCTTCTGCACCTCCTCCTTGGGGAGCTTCAGGTGGACCTCTAAAAAGGACCTCACAGTGGCCTCGGGGTCTTCTCCTGCCTCCTCTGGAACCCCCGCGACCACTAGATTGTCCCTCATGCTCCTCGACCGAAGATCCAGGAGGGTTTCCTTTATGGATCGGTTCTCCTCGGAGAGACGGGCGGTATCATTGCCCAGGATCTTGACGGTCTCTCTGAGGGCCTGGTTCTCCGCTGCAAGTTCCCGCACCTGCTGCTGGCTGAATTCCAGAGACTCCCGCAGACCTTGAAATTCTTTATGGAGGATCTCCAGCAAATTGAGGCGGCAATCAAAGCTGGAGAGCTTTTTATCAATCGAATCCAGGATATCGCTCACGCCGCTGCCTGGAGAGGACGCAGCCCCAGGAGAGTCCTCAGGCCGTTCACGCTTGGCGGAGGGGGTGGTGGTGGCGGTTCTGGGCTTCACCATGTTGCAGGTATTAAAACACTCGTCAATGAATTTCTCCAGGTCCTCCAAGCTGACAGAAGCTTAATACTCTTAACAGGTTATGTTAGTTTGCAGGAAATATTTTAATATGGCGGAAAAATGAAACAAGATCGAAAATGTTTGTTCAAATGCTTACGCGCCGCCAAGTCGACTCACCACACTTGTCTCGCTGGGTCTCGCGATACTACAGCATCACTCCTCCTACCTGCCTCACTCACTCTTTTCAGCCCTATTTCCACTCTATTACATGGTACTTTCAGTAGTAAATGCTGGGTATGTACACGTATTACCTTCCTGTGCAGTGTACATACACACTTGGTCTTCTGACATTACCAAATGAGACAATGCCAACTTGTTGGTAAAGGTCAAATAACTGCATTGTAAAAACATATTCCTACTTCTTGTAACATGAGGCAAATTTAAAGAAAAACAAGACAGCAGTGAAAACAACAATCTTTAATATGATACATGTCTGCAGCATACAAAGTGTCATCACAATGAAATATGTTTTAAGTACAAAACAGTACAAAGGAGCATTCCAAAAAACACATTATTGGCCTGAGGGTCGTGCTTTTTGTCCGTCAAAATTCCTTCAGCAGAGTTTAGTAATGGTACAGGACTTCTTCAGGGTTTGTAACTGCAAGAAAATTCACAATAAAAGCTCAAATGAAAATAAAAAGCATAACGACTTCGATGAAATACAAAATAAATTTTACTTATTTAATCATTTCTGTAATGAGTTAGATAAATCTCTGTGTAATCTTTATCGCTTTGACTGTAATGCTTGAAATTAATCAATTATCCTCATTTATAAACATGATAGATTATTCACAACTTTAAATTTTAGTTATATAAACAAGAACAAAAAAGAAATCAAAGAAAAAAAAATCAAAATTGCCATAAAAAAATCTAATTTGTTTAGACAAAGAATGACAAAAGTAATCTTTTAATTGCCAATTGCTGTGTGTATTTCTTCTTTATAAATATTATTCGCACCTACAATTTGCATTAGCATGAAAAACATGGCAGTGTAAAAGAAAAGGAAAAAAGAAATAAATAGGCAATTTCAAATTCAACGCAGTTATTCACAAAAATATGTTTTAATTTTCAAACAGTTACATTCACTTTTGGGTGGTATTGTTGTCTCTATCATATTTGAAATTAAATAAATAAATAAAAATAAAATAAAAACGGAGAAAGAAAAGAAAATGCAGTTAAACTCTTCATTAATGTAAATAAAATGTCCACTTGGTGGATTTAACTTACTTTAGCTTACTCTCCTGTGGCTTCACGGATTTGTCTGGGATGTCTTCTTCACCATAGCTGATCTAAAGCGGTAAAAAGACGGAAGTACGTCATCATTATTTTAAATAAACGCCTTTCTTTGATTTTCCCAGAAAAAGACGTGCGTTCAAACAAGCACAGAACCACACACTTTATCATTTAGGCTACGTGCTTGTTTCACAGGTGCCTCTCTCCTGGTAAGTAACAACAATGTTTGTAGATTTTCATTACAAACTTTGAAAATTTAAACATTTTGAAATAACTGAAATTATTGCAGTAACGTAGACATGCTCTTACGTCACGTTTCAAACACAGAGATAGCGGCTTGAAATCACGAGGTTAGCTTCTTTATAAAGTTTGATCAGTTTAAATATTTACATGTAATTTATCCAATATTTAAAAAAACAAAAACACTGGCTTACCTGCCAGATGAAGAGAAATTCAAACTGTTGCGCGTGCCTCGAGGCTCTCCGAATTAATGCACGTTCACTTTGGGGGTAGTTGTGCTGCATTCAAGTGCGCTGGGAATTTGCAACTTTACTCGCCCCGACCTACTTAACAAAAACACACACTCGGGGTGTTTTTAGTATTAAAAGTAAATATTTAGCCTTGTTGTTTTACATATTTTCCTGACATTATATATTAAAACAAGTTCATTTTTAGAACAATATTTAAAAAAAGTTACGTTTTGAATAATTTATTATCATTTTTATAAATGAGGATAATTGATTAATTTCAAGCATTACAGTCAAAGCGATAAAGATTACACAGAGATTTATCTAACTCATTACAGAAATGATTAAATAAGTAAAATTTATTTTGTATTTCATCGAAGTCGTTATGCTTTTTATTTTCATTTGAGCTTTTATTGTGAATTTTCTTGCAGTTACAAACCCTGAAGAAGTCCTGTACCATTACTAAACTCTGCTGAAGGAATTTTGACGGACAAAAAGCACGACCCTCAGGCCAATAATGTGTTTTTTGGAATGCTCCTTTGTACTGTTTTGTACTTAAAACATATTTCATTGTGATGACACTTTGTATGCTGCAGACATGTATCATATTCAAGATTGTTGTTTTCACTGCTGTCTTGTTTTTCTTTAAACTTGCCTCATGTTACAAGAAGTAATCAGGCCAGAACATGTTTTTACAATGCAGTTATTTGACCTTTACCAACAAGTTAGCATTGTCTCATTTGGTGATGTCAGAAGACCAAGTGTGTATGTACACTGCACAGGAAGGTAAAACGTGTACATACCCAGCCTTTACTACTGAAAGTACCATGTAATAGAGTGGAAATAGGGCTGACTTTCTTTTACAGTACAGTTTCATTGTACTTAAGGGGTAAGTACCAAGTAATATTCAAGTGAACATACCCGGTATTTAGTAATGAAAGTACCATGTAGTTGAGTGGAAATAGGGCTGACTTTCTTTTACAGTACAGTTTCATTGTACTTAAGGGGTAAGTACCTAGTAATATTCAAGTGAACATACCCAGTATTTAGTAATGAAAGCACCATGTAGTTGAGTGGAAATAGGGCTGACTTTCTTTTACAGTACAGTTTCAGTGTACTTAAGTGGTAGTTTCTGTGGTAAATTCATGGTAAATACCATGAAACATGCAGCGAGTGCAGACCTAACGGTCAAGGTACTTTATTTGTACTTACCTTGTTCTTACATGTAATTAGTACCATAAAAGACACCTTTGCACAACATGTAAATACCCAGTAAGAATATTATAAATACCCAGTATGTACCACATAGGTGTGAACCAAATAGTACCATATAAATACACAGTAAGTACCATGTAAGTACAGAGTAGACACAAAAAGTACCATGTAAGTACCCAGTAAAGTCCCATAGAAAGTACCATGTAAACACACTGTAAGTACCCAGTAAATTCCATAAAAAGTACCATGTAAGTACCCTGAAAGTACCCAGTAGTTACACAATAAGTACCATATAAATACCACTTAAGTACACTGTAAGTACTGTACTGTAAAAGAAAGCGTTACCGAGAGGTCCTCCCACAATCTTCTGTGCGGGTCTCACCACCCGGGCCAAGTCCTTCCTGTCTTGAGCGGTGCAGCTCCCGTACCACACCGTAGCACTCAGACAGAGGATGCTCTCAATGGTGGCCCTGTAGAAGTTCCCAAGAAGTTGAGATGAAAGTCCAGTCCTTTTAAGCTTCCTGAGAAAGAAAAGTCTCTGCTGAGCCTTCTTCACCAGGTGGGATGTGTGCAGCGACCAGGTGAGGTCAGATGTGATGTGGATCCCCAGGAACTTGATGTGGTCCACCCGCTCCACCTCCTCCCCGTTAATGAGGAGGGGGGGGGGTGTGCCACCTTTCTAGTCCTTCTAAAATCCACAATGATCTCTTTGGTCTTGGAGGTGTTCAGGATGAGGTTGTTGTCAGCACACCATCCTGTTAGGTGTTACTATTAGTATTATCTTACTCAAAATGCTGTCATTATATCCATGTAACAATGTTTTTAATTCTATTTTAAATACACATTGGACAGGGTTTAGGCTTTTTTTAAATAACCACACATCAAATTTACAGTAGATATGGACCAGTGGTTAAAGATGATAGCTCAAGGCACTGTACTACACCCAACCCAGTCCATAAAACTAAATCATTGCTAAAGTCCAATGAACACCCCCTCTCTGCATCTGCTGCAAATCAGACAAACGAGGATGCTAATCAAATGCTCCACAGAAAACCTTCCACTAGAGTTGCCAAAACGATTTTTTTAGTCCTTAAATTACTTTATTTCATGGCCCTAAAACAATTGCTTAAATCTGAGTGAGTGTCAGAAGTCAGAGCTCTGTCTACCCCACTGGTCATCGGCGGGAACCATCTCCAGAGTTCTAAACCCATACCATCTCCTAGCAACCCCAGCGCACAGTTTCTGGTTGCCACACACCTGACTTTAATTTGCAAATACTCACAGTGTATTTAAGCACTCCATTGAGCCTTACTCAGTGCGAAGTATTGTTTGTGCCACTCTGCCTGCATTACTGAGTGTTACATCCAGACATGATCTTCTGATTTCCTGACCCTGTTTAGTCTCTGACTCTGTTTGCCGGCTCCGACTCTCGTCTGGATCTTGACTTTTCTTGTTGTCTCTCTGATGCTCCCATGCTCATTGTTGACCCCTGCCTGACCCTGATTTAGATTTGTGGACTTTTAGCTGAGCTAATAAACCTACTGCAATTGGAACCAGCCATCTGTCTGTTTTGTGACAGGAGTATAGCCGAAAAACGGTTTCATTTGTTTGGCGCTTTATTTTGTTGTAATAACAGGTTTCATCATGTGACAACAGTAGCTCCACCCTAAATCTTCCGTTCCATCATATTTCTATGGATGTACAACCAACAGAGGCCCAAAAATGTTATGGTGCGGTATGGTTTAATGGGTCCATTTTATAATGGATACACTTAAAATACCGTACCTAACTGTTCAGTAGTTCAGTAGTAGCTTTTGAAACATGGGCAGGAAGGGTGAAGACTGTTACACCCCCCCCCCCCCCCGACAGGCAAACCTGTCGCAGTCTAGGGGAAATCAAAAAGGGGCCAAAACATTTGAACAATGGAACAAATAAGTTTAGGAACAGTTTATTGCGTGGAAGAAGTAAGTCCAGCTGTGCTGGACACAGGTTACTTGTAGAACTCTACAATCGGTGGTGGGGGGGTTCTTGATTTTGGTGTAGTTTGTGTTGACTGTCACTTTTTCTGAGCTTTGATAAATCATTTATGATCCCTCTTTCAATATTTATTCATCATCAAGAGAATGCAAAGAGGCGTTCATGAAAACACTGATAAATGATTTAATCCTCCTATCAAAAACTGTTAAGATTTCAATCTGATTTTTTAAGAAGAAGAGAAAAACCTGGCACATTATCTTCTGCAGAGGCAGTCCCAAAAAAACAAACGACAAAAAAAAATTCAAATTCAAATTCAAACTCAAATAATTTGCATCATTAACCCTTGTGCTATCTTAGACACTTTAACATTGGGAGTTGGGTCATCTAGACCCACTAGACAGAGCGCTGAAACTTTTTTCTTCAATGATTTGTGAACCTCACTGGTGTCCATGGATTACATGAAATCTTTCCACCTTTATCCACCTTTGTCATGGTAGGGAGAACACGTCAATGTAAGGGTGGGGTCATCTAAGATAGCACACAGTTTAAACAGTGTGGACATATGTTATCTGGCAAACTTACCTTTTCCTTAGGTGAAATTAGGTTATCAAATAACCTTTGCTGGGGTGAATGTAATGCTTCCCACGACTGCCTAGGTGTGCTTTATGACATCAGAGGTCTAATTGTTTCCCCCAAAAATGATCTTAATGTGTAATTTAGCCATGCAAACTGGGAACTGATTCATGAAATCATGTTTTGAGTTAAGGAATTGAGAGGGAAAGCTATAGCCAAACCATGCTGTGGTTTATTTTTATGGTCTAGACACCCAGATCCGACTCCAGAACAATTTAGCTGGAGAGACCATTGCTCATTTGGGAGGTGGTGCTATCCCATGGTTTATTTCAGTTTTTTATGTTTTAAACCCATTTTGAGTTTGTGACAACTTAAACTCAAACCTTAAATGTAAATAAAAGCATAAAAAAAAGAGAATTCACAAAACATCACTGAGATCCAATTATTATGATGAACTGTCTCCATGGGAGACATTACTGACTATCAGGTTTTACTGAATATTTTTACCAGGGTTTGTTTTGGTTCATGAGCTTGAGAAACTGCATATCTTTCCAGAGAAATATTACATTTTGAAATGCACTTTATTGTGTTGAATCTGAGTGCTGCTGCTTATGTGCAACAATGGACACCAAAACAGAGGCGGGGCCTGGCTGCACTTACCTCACTGATGCTGAAGTAGTTTCATTTAGTTTCCTTTCTTTTTTTTTAGCAAAGATCTAATGTCAAATTTAAGCAATTTTAGGTTATAGCAATAGAGTGCAAAGCTCAAATGCTACGGTGGCAACTTGTCCTTGGTGGGGCTGATTAATGGATGGCACTGGGTTTGTACAGCTTTGTACTATCTCAATGTATGCTTAAGTAAATAAAGATATAAAAATCAAAAACTGGAGTTGAATTAATGTATTTTTCAGGGTATAATTCACTTTTTTGCATAGCTTAGCCAGGTCTGTGACTTATACCCAGGTGTAACTTACATGTGATTTAAAAAAATAAAGGCTAATTTGTTTATTATTTTTCCACGAACCACCACCAGTGGTGGGGGTATTTGTATTTGCTACTTACTGACAGCAACGCATAAGGAGCGCTGCTCAGTTTGACTACTGGATGGAATTTAAAACCAATATAGAGGAGAACCTGATTGTAGTCGCAATGATCATGATCATGTTTATTTATAATTCCCTTTGGTCACGTGATAAGTTAAGATGTCATTTAGGCGCATCTGTCACCTGTGTTATTTTGGTTTGTTGGTTTGATACAGAGAGGGTGCACAGGGCCCATTATTTTTTGTTGACCGCTTTTGTACTTTTTTATGAACGTTGCCATGATGGATCATATCATATGTGTCATCTGTGGCAACAATGAAGTGGAATAAATCACCAAAACACAAACAAGGAGGATTCTTTGGTCATATTTTATGTGGAGTGCGTCGCAAACAGGACCTGCCGCAGGACCTAGCGGCTAATAAGCCCGCAGCCGCTACATTTTGTCAACAAAAAAAATAAAAGACAACTTCACACAGCGCAACAACTCCGGACGCCACAAAGGCAGCGCGACAGCAGGATGGATTGCAATCAAAGCGCCTCTGTCAGTGTCATCCAAGCCAAGGTAAGTACCTGGAAGCGACGGGCGCTCGGTCAGGAATCCGGCTTAGTAAAAACTCTGAACTGCTATTCGGTAAAAATGACAAGTTAAACGGTGTCTGCTTAACTAAGTTTAAGATTGTTTGATGTTCCCCGATCAAATGCTGCACTGAGCAAGTCATTGCAGAATCTGTCTAGCTGCACAAATAACGGAGTTGGATAATCATGAATGAAGCAATTGTGCAACACCACACAAGTGACGTAGGGATGATGAGTGAACATCTCATGGTGGACTTGACAGAACTGTGCACAAACGCTGGCGAAGCACATGCAATGATACTTCCTCTTTTGCCCCAGGATGAACAAAGATCACAGCAATGCTTTCATAGGAGGTGTGACACAATGGCTTGGTGAAGTTCAGGAACAAAAGGGTGTTTCTGCTGCAACATATAATTTGCTTTCAAATATAAACATACATCAACTCACAAATCAAGAAACAGAGGAAAACGATGACATAAAACCCAGTGACAGTGTGTCAAATGTGCAGCGAAAATCAACAACATCCCATTCTGGAAAGTCAATAATGTCCTCTACAACTTCATCATGGATTAAAACAGAAGCAGATCTGGCTGCTTTGAAGGCAAAACACAAGGTTTTAAAACAAAGACATCAACTGGAAGAGGAGGAAGAACGACTTTGTCAAAGGAAAGAACAACTTAAATTGAGATCCACTACAGTACCACATGTTCATGAGAGCATTTGAGAACAACATAGAGAAAAGAACTGATAGTAACAGTGATCGACTTTAATTCTTGGAACAGGATACCAAAGGTCTGTGTAAGGAACTGGTGCGGAGCTGTCAATATATAAGTCCGGACAGATGTTATTTCAAAGCTAAAACCTTACGTAAAGAACACTTTGGAAATTAACACGAGGTGGCAGCAGCTTACATGGACAAGGTTCTTTCATGGCCTTCAATTAAAACAAAAGATGCTAAGGCCAAGATTACAGCCTTTTTCTCAGAAGCTGTTGCAATGTTATGGAGGATTTGCATTATCTGCATGATCTTAATGTGCCTGCTAACATGCTCAGTGTTATCAAGAAACTTCTATACACGATTAGAGACAAATGGAGGACAGCAGCTTTTGAACTACAGGAGAGAACTGGACAAAGATGCAAGTTATCTGACATCACAGAGTTAATAGAAAAACAAGTGAGAGTCTTAACAGATCCAGTGTTTGGAAACATACACCTGCAACTAGGAGTTTGACCAAACTAGAGTCACAGATCCATTTTGGAAGGAAAGAAAGCAGTTTTGCCACAACAGTAAACCAAATGACTAAAATATTCAAACCTGAAACCCAGGAAAATAAATGTACCCAAACGTCACAAAAGAAATGTCCCTTATGTGGAAAAGTACATACTTTGGAGTCATGTGAATAATTGGAAGAAATCCCGAAAAGAGAAGATTGGCTTCTTGAGAGAAAAGGGTGTTTGCTTTGGCTGTCTGTGCATTGGACACATCAGTAAAGACTGCAAAAGGCGTGTCTCTTGTGCTAAGTGTGCCTTTAAACATCCAACTCTGCTTGACATTACTTCACTTAGAAAAGAAGAGACTCAAGACGTTACAGAGGCTGAAAAGAAACCAGAGGTTCAGCAAATGAGAACTCTGATGTCCCATGGTCTTACTGGGGCTGGTGATCAAGACTGCAAATTACCAATAGTTCCAGTCCAAGTGAAACTTGGCAAAGGAAGCAAGATTGTTACAACATATGCTTTTTTGGATCAAGATTGTTACAACATATGCTTTTTTGGATCAAGGAAGTACTGCAGTGTTCTGGAATTAATGTCGAAGAACGGAAATCACACATTCTTCTCAGGGCAATGGATCAAGAGAAAATTGTGGACAGTTGTCAATGGACTAGAGGTAGCAGCCATTCAAGGAAATGATTTTGTTGCTATTCCTAAAACATACACACAACCGAGCATTGCAGTGCAGAAATGTAACAAACCACTGCAAAAGGATCTGTAAAATTGGCCTTATCTAAAAGACATCTGCTTATCACAAATAAATGAGGAGATTGAACTTTTAATAGGCGTCAATTTCCTTAAGGCTTTGGAATTACTGCAAGTGATCCAAAGTGAACATGACGGACTTTTCACTATCAGGACAATGCTCTGCAGCGTGTTGTTCATTTAAAGAAAAGACTCCAAAGACACCCTGTTTTCTATACAGACTACATGGCCTTTATGAATGACACATTCACCAAGGGTTACGCTGAACGCGTACCGGAAGAAGACCTCTGTATGGTATATCCCACATCATAGTCTTTACCACCCAGTTAAGAAAAAGTTGAGGATTGTTTTTGACTGTGCTGCAACTTTTCAAGGCACATGTCTTAGCACCCAGTTGCTACAAGGGTCAGATCTCAACAGTTCTTTAATAAGAGTTGTGACTAGATTCCATAAAGAGCCGGTGGGGATCATGGCAGATATTGAATCAATGTTTTATCAAGTGAAAGTACCTTCTGAGGATGCAGACTTTCTAAGATTCCTTTGGTGGCCAAACGGAAATCTGAACTCATAGCTGTCTTACTAAAGAATGACTGTACATGTGTTTGGGGCAACATCAACTCCCAGTTCTGCTAACTTTGCCTTCAGGAAATGTGGTGAAGACAACAAGGATCAGTATAATCAAAACACAGTAATAGAAAAGAATAAGTCTTTTACAATCCCTAAGGAAAACAGTGGACACAATCATGCAATGTGTCTATGTGGATGACTGCCTTGTTTCAGTGGCTACTGAAGATAAAGCAACAGTTTTACAACAAGAGCTCGTCTCTATCTGTGCTAAAGGTGGAATCAAACTGACAAAGTGGATAAGCAACAGGAAAAACCTTTTCAAAACTATACCAGATCTCCAAGCCAAAGAGACAATGGCTCTCCATTTCAACCAAGATCAGGATCTTCTTTGGGTGGAAAGAGTGCTTGGGATGCATTGGAGTGTGCAGTCCAATACCTTTGGGTTCAAAATCACCATAAAAAACAGACCTCTGACCCGAAGAGGAATCCTCTCAATTGTAGGCTCTATCTTTGATCCACTGGGTATTTTGAGTCCTGTGGTATTATCAGCAAAATTATTGCTAAGAGACCTATGCAGAAGATGAGTTGTTTGGGATGACACCATACCAGAAGAAATTGCCCTAAAATGGATGAAATGGTTGCAAGAACTACATCTTTCGAAGGACTTTAACACTGGAATATGTCTGAAACCACAGAACCTTGGAGAACTTACAGAAGCACAACTCCACCTCATCTGTGATGCAAGTGAATTTGGTTATGGATCTGTCGCCTACTTGCTGTCACGCAACACAGAGTCGCAAGTACACTGTACTTTTCTCGTCTGAAAGGCGAGAGTAGCTCCCTTAGAGACAGTTAGCATTCTAAGAATGGAGCTCACAGCTGCCACAATGACAAGTTGAATTGAAGGCTTCCTGCACAGAGAACTAAATATGGATCTGCATGAATCAATTTTTTGGGCTGAGTTCTCAAATACATCAGGAATGAGAAATCCAGATTTAAAGTTTTTTTTGCTAACAGAGTCTCGGAGATACTTAAGAATTCCCAGTCATCTCAGTGGAGGTTCGTCAACACCACAAACAATCCAGCTGATCTGGCCTCTCGTGGTTGGAAAATGGATGCCTTTCTTAAATCACGATGTGGACCTCTGGACCTTCTTTCCTCATCCAACATGAAAGGGAATGGCCAGTGAACCCTAAAGATATTGACCAACTTCCCTTACGTGACCCTGAGGCCAAGAAAATGGTTGCAAATCCACTTCAAGCCAGTGAAGAGGTTGATCTAAAAATGGCCATTATCCATCATTTCTCCTCTTGGACCAAGTGAATAACCACTGTTACTGGGCTTTCGAAGTTCAAAATGTGAACTATGGTGTCCCACCGAGAGAAAGCTCTTTCGATCGTGAAAACTACAAAGACAAATGAAAAGCAACAACCAATCTCACATAAAAATTGAAAAGCCCCAAGTAAACAAGAATGTGTTGAAAGATGTCTAACTGTGGAGGTTGTAGAAGAAGCTGGAGAGGAGATAATCAAGTACTGCCAAAAAAGAATATTCAAAGAGGAATTATCATGTTTACAAAGTGGAACCAGGGTGAAAAGATCCAGCCATGTCTACAAACCCTGTCCAATCATAATAAATGGTGTACTACGAGTTGGTGGACGACTTAGGCGATCTTCTATGCCATTGTAAACTAAACATCTATATCTATGTGTCTATGCAAGTAGTTGATGGAAACAAGTTCAATATATGCCAAACTTGTTCTGGAAAAGATGGACAAAAGAATATTTGCCACAACTGCAGGAGTGACAAGGATCACTTGGAGTGAAGAGGAACCTAATTCCTGGAGACATAGTGCTCATCGTGGATAGCACAGCACCCAGAAATTCGTGGGTTCTGGGAAAAGTACTTCAGACATTCCCAGACAGAAAAGGATTGGTACGTCAAGAGTCAAGACAGAAACCACCTGCTTGGATCGACCCATTACAAAGATAGTTTTACTGCTGGAGGCTGAAAACCAAAAGCAATAGCTTCATGAAGAAGTGAAGATTTCATGGATTTAAGGACTCGTGGCCTGTTGAAAGACAGATATGGCTACTGAGTCCAATAGGCTTAAAAAAAAAAAAGGAAAAACATGTAATTACAGATGCTTTTGTAGAGCTCTTCAAAAGAAATTAACCTGATCTCTCAACATCATCTGGGTCAATGCTTCCATGTAGAGGTGAGGCTAAAAACTTTTGACAGTAGCTCCCCCCACATGTGTCTGGAGCGTCAAGTTCATAAACACATTTTTGGACAAGTGTTAGGCAGGGAATTTGAAGCTAGTCAAAAGAGAAAAGCGTTTTTGTGTAAACGCAGCATTTTGCTGGGTTTGGCGGAGTTGTTCAGAAGCGTTGCACCTGCTGCGACTTATGCTACGGTGCGACCAAAGTATACGGTAGTTAAGTAAAATAAGTAAACACAAGTTAAATAGTTGCTATTGCTGCAAATAATAGTTAATAAGTGAAGATTTTTGTCTTAGAACATGAATACTTATAACTCCCATCTAAAGTGTCCTACGAAGTGCTTTGCTGATGATTTAATATTAATAATAATTAAAGGATACATAAGAATGAACCCTGTAAAGCTTAGATCAACAGACATAAAACACATAAACACCCAGGAAGCATCTTGCTACTTTTTGATGCATTTTGGATGGTAATTGTATTTGCCCTTGAGACTGCCTCTGCACCCTGTTAATATTCATCTCACCATTAACAGCGTTATTGCATGTACAAAATCTCCCTCTCTGCAGATCCCTCTCATTATACCCCCATCCCCTTTGCCTTGTTTAAATAAGTGTTTCTGGTAATAACTCTGTGTTCTGCATGGACCGGCTTTTTTCTGTCCCCCAATCAGTCCTCTGCAGAGTGTGAGTGTGCGCACACACGCGTGCCAACATTCGTTCTCATTACACAAATGCGAACACATACGGGCATTTCTTATTCCCGCCTATAATTACTTGCTTCTGCTGTGGTGGTAGCCTTGTTGGTGGAGGTTGCCAACCTTATTAGCAGAAGCACAGCAAGCTATACTTAAATCTGACAACAACTCTCCCACTTATTTATGAGTTCACAAGGGTTAAAAGTGTTGGTAAAATGCAGACAGTAAAGCAGGCAATTCTGGAGCAAGCCATAATGAGGGCTGGGGGAAAAATGTAGTTATGTGAGTGAACATTTTTGTGCACAAAACACTACCGGAGTGTTTATATTTTCGCAGAGTTGGTACTGAGCAGGTTTGAAAAGATTGAAAATGTCAGGGATGCAAAATGTTGGTAAATGCATGACTAAAGCTACAACAGAGTATTAGGACTATCATAAAAATAAAAACATAAATAGATTTAAGATTATAAGAAAGAAGTCGTAATTTTACATGAATAAAGTCGTCATATTTCGAGAAAAAAAGTCAATTGAAGGATTTAGTAAGAAAGTAATGTGAATGGATGGTTCAACAATACTTGATTTAAAAAAAATGGCTTTTTTCCTTGTAAAATTACTTTTTAAAATTTGTAAAAATGTTACAAAAAAGTTCTAGACTTGCAGTTAAAAACTTCTGACTGATTTATGATCTTTTCTCTCACTTTTTGTCTCACTTAATGCACCTTGTAGTTCGATTGGTGTTAAGGCCTGTTCACACCGGGACGAATTTCGCCGGCGATTTTCGCCGACGTTTAACGCCTCGTGACTAAACAAAGGGCACCAATGTGAGTGTGCACACCGACGCGAAAAAACGCCACGCGCTAAAGCGTCAAAAAAAAAAAACGCCTCGGGTTCGTTTTTTTTTTTCGACGCATTGCGCCGAAATCTATTCGACCAATGAGAATGGCGCTTTTGCACACGTGTCTGGAGCTTCTGAAGTTACAGTAAAACACAACTTGGGGGCGCTCAAACACAAAACTGCCTTGCTGAGCACACATACCAGCGAAGAAGATAGACGCCAAGTAGCGTCTACGCTGCCGCAAAGAAATAATGACGGACATTCTAAAATATCCCCTTACCAAGTACCAGTTGGAGCTACTGATGCTTGAAATATTCATGTTTTCTTTGTATTATTCTGACAAGCGCGTAAATACTTGCTCTCTTCTTCTGAGTGAAAAGCGACTTTAAGAATCGTAAAGTTGCGCAGCGCCACCTTGTGTACAGGAGTATTTCTGTTCACATTAAGCGCCATATAATGTCAGGGAATGAAATTGCATGTTCGCTCGGCTCACTGTCAGCGAAAATCGCCTGGGTGTGAACACAAAAAACGTGGCGAAAAACGCTGGCCAATAACGCCTGGTGAATATTCGTCCCGGTGTGTACGGGCCTTTATACTATATATGTCAAAGGTAAAAACTAGACTATTAATCTTGTGCACTTTATAGTGCGGAAAATATGGTACCTCTTTATCTGGTGGACTTCCGTTTCCAACATTTAACCCTTGTGCTATCCTAGGCACTTTAACATTGGGAGTTGGGTAATCTAGACCCACTAGACCAGGGGTCTGCAACCTGAGGCTCCGGAGCCATAAGAGGCTCTTTTCTCCCTCCATAATGGCTCTTTAGCTTTGAAGTAACATCTTTTAAATAAACAATGAACTTGTAGTTTTAATCAACTTAGTTTTTCATTAGTGTTTATATTTTTAACATGTCAAATCAATGAGAAAAATGATGGTAAAAGCTTTAAATTAGTTTCAGAGTGGTTTATTTTTGTTTTGTTTTCAGAGTGGTTTATTTTTGTTTTGTTTTCAGGTTCTACGCCAATGTTTATGGAGTGATATTTCTGCCACCACGTTGCACACAAAACTTTCTAAGTTGAACACAAAACTTTCTAAGTTTTTTGCTCAAAAAACTTTTTTTTGCTTTCAAAACTTTTTTTTTGCTTTCAAAAACTTTTTTTTGCTTTCAAAAACTTTTTTTTGCTTTCAAAAACGTTTTTTCCGTTTGCAAAACACGTTTTTTAGCGTGCGTTGTTTCAAATCTCGCTTTTGTCTTCTCTTTGATTTTGCTGACTTCTTTGAGCGCGACTTAGCGTGATATGACTGCCACTGACATCGCCAAAAAGAAATTCGCATGCGTTGTGTGTCATCTCACTTTTTTCCTATCTTTGCTGGGTTAAGTTTCGGTTTGACGTGACCAAGTTGCCATCAAACAGCTGCTGATTGGTCCAGATTCTAACCAATCAAATGTCTCTGACGGTTATTGACGGATATTGACGGTACGCCGAGGCAGACATGGACTTTATACTTTGTGTCGGTTCTGTTCGTACATGGTTCTGCCGTTTTCAACGATTCTGGCCCGTTTCTCTGAGAGTAAAACCCAGAAGGAGCAGCAAAACAGCTAAAATAAAACAGAGTTTAGTATTTATTCATGTCAGTGTAGTGATGAACGTGTTTAAAATGTCTGCAGCAGAAAAAAACGTCCGAGCTCTGATTCCGTCCAGCAGGGAGCAACACTTTTTAAGATTTGTATCTGAACTATTTTTTTATTTTAGTCAAAATTGTTGAAATATTAAGAGAAAATAGCATTTTTTATGACTAATATTTTTTAATTTTGGACAAACGCTTACAAGTTCTAAAACATAAATGATAATAAAAGTCAAAAAATGCCTCTTCTGTGTTATATACATTGAGTTTACTGTGGTGAGCCATCATTCATCTGCTTATTATTGCTGTTCATCTGATCCCAAACACGTGTGCAGCATTAAATAATATGTGCTTTGAATCTTTTATTGTTTTGTTTTAACAAACAGACCTTAAAGAAAATCACAATTTTCACTAATATTTTGCTCTGCAGGATTCACAGATCACACACAGGCCTGTTGATTTAATGTCAGCAGATAAACTTTACAGTTTCAGGAGATCCTCAGCCATAAATTCAAAAATTTGACTTAATAAAAATGAACTAATGCTAAAAACAGAAAGTATGAATTATTGTTAAAATTATATTTAAAAAAATGAAAACGTCTTCATCCAAAAATACAAAAATGAGGGTAAAAAGAGCTGGTTCAGCCTCTGAGCCTCGGCAGCAGACACCATGTTAGATTCATCTGGCAATGTGATTGGTTAGAATCTGGACCAATCAGCAGCTGTTTGATGGCAGCTTGGTCACGTCAAACCGAAACTTAACTCAGCAAAGATAGGAAAAAAGTGAGATGGCACACAACGCTTGCAAATTTCTTTTTGGCGATGTCAGTGGCAGTCATATCACGCTAAGTCGCGCTCAAAGTAGTCAGCAAAATCAAAGAAAGGACAAAAGCGAGATTTGACACAACGCACGTAAAAAAATGTGTTTTGCAAACGCAAAAAACGTTTTTGAAAGCAAAAAAACGTTTTTGAAAGCAAAAAAAACAATTTTTGAGCAAAAAACTTAGGAAGTTTTGTGTTCAACGTGGTGGCAGAAATATCACTCCATACAATGTGTACATGTACATAATAAAAAGAGAAAAAGGATGAAGGCACATCACAATCATAATGGTAGAAAATGCCATGGTTGACTGGATTTTCTTACATTTTTACTTCAGCGGGAGGATCATATTTGACACAGGATGTACTTTATTTTAAAGGAGACTTGCAAGTGCTGCTGTCAAAAGTAAAAGAACTTTTATTCTATCATCGACCCCGGAAGAACATCGACACTCACTCGAGCACAGGTGTTAGCTCACCTATGCACAAATAGTTTGCGTGACTGAATGAAATGTTTTACATGTTTTAGTCTGAATGCATAAGTATGCGTGTGTGAACAGTAGTTGTATTGTCTAGATGTTGACATGTTTGTATGTAAAGATTTTTGGAGCCAGCAAGAATGCTTGTAACGTTTGAGTGTGTGAGTAGTCAGGCCCCGCCCCTTTTATGCTTTTATGATTTTACCCCCCACCCCCCAATCACCCTCCTACCCCCCTCTCTAAAATCCCTCTCTCTTCTTCCTTTCCCTCCTCTTTTTTTCCGTCTGGTCCAACACAAAAACTGTTACAAATATTTTTAATATAAATAGAGAAGGTCTAAAACATACATATAAATACCTTGTGCGTCAGAATGTTCATACCCGCTGTTGTCACAGTAAAGTATGTCCAACACAAGAGGCCTTGAGCTCTTATTTGCTCAGCTGTTTGACAAGACAAGTAAAAAAAAAAAGAAGTATAGCATTATTGCAATCCAACTACTGTAATATCTAAGTGCAGCTCTCGCTAGGTTTTGGTCTGTTAGAAACTGGACCAAATGGCTCTTTTAGGGTTAAAGGTTGCAGACCCCTGCACTAGACAGTGCGCTGAACCTTTTCGCTTCAATGATTTGTGATCTTCACTTGTGTCCATGGATTACATGAAATCCTCTTCACCTTCTTTGTCATGGTAGGGAAAACATGTCAATGTAAGGGTGGGGTCATAGGATAGCACAAGGGATAAAACAACCCCAGAAGAACCAAATGTTGCAGAACTTCATTTGACAACTAGGGGACAGTTTTGAAAGGGAGCAATTTCTCTTTTTTTTTCATTGGCAATTAGATGGACCCCTGGCTGGCCGTAACAAAGTTTTGCTATGTCCCACAAAATCTGAATGCTTTATTTGAATGCTTTATCATTCATGTAATTCAGAATCCCAAGGGTGACATGGGGTGGTCAGACCTCATGGGGCCCAAGAGGCTAACATGAGCTAACAAACTTAATGGGGTCAGCCTTGAACAAAAGCAAACCCGCTCTTACCTGCGCTAACTTTATCATTTGAATCTCCTATTCCTTGTCCAAATTTCCACACTTGTCACTCACCATTTGTCTCAGCCTCCATTTCCCTTGTCTCTTCCTCTGAGCCTCACGGCGTGACACACGCTGGTGAGATAGGAAGACAGACAGACGATGTGATGAAAGTTGATGGAGCCAACAGCAAACTCATTTACAGACCATTTCCTGGTTTTCTGAAAGGACACACTTTATCAGTACTTCCTGATGTCTGACAGGAAATGAAATTTGAAAGTTGAAAGTACCAGATATATTGATGATAACACCTAATGCTCAAAGTCACAGTATTAAACAGAAGTTTGATAATTTTATGAGCCAAAGTTGAAGTGCTTTTTTAGCGAACTGCTTTAAAGATGCACATGCACAGTAACTGGAATTAATCTAAAAAAAGTTTTTACGCTTCGAGGAGGTGATTTTTGGTGTAAAACTGCCAAGGAAACCCTTTTTTCAAATTAAGTGCGCTTCTTGGTAGGAATTCCCAGCCAGCAAGGCCAAGTGTCCCCATATGGTTAAAAAGTGCGCAGAAAATGTGACCCACTCTGCCTTGCTGGCTAACAGGCTGCCTTAGGCACTGCACAGCGGGTGCCACAAGAAGTCCCACTGCATCATACAGCTTATCAAATGCTGAGTGTGTCATGCAGAATTGCTCCCTTGTCATCAATCAACTTAAGACAATACTTGTTTTCATCCGTCGCTGTGTTTTTGAATTGCACATAATTATGAGTTAATGACAATAATGTAATTGCGAATTTGTATTTTTTTGTCATTTTTAAAATTTTAATAATTTTGGGCATGTGTGTAATGGAAACGCAGCTAATCTTAGCATTTTATAGCCCATGAGGACTAATTTAAGGCAGAGAAAAAAACTTGACTTAAGTACTTATGTCATGCAAAAACAACTTTTTTGAGCTTTTCAGTGTATTACAATGTTTATTCCTCACAAAAAACAATCCTAAATCGATATTTTGCTCCACTCATGCATCTCTGAGCATTCCTCTAAAAACCAGCCGACCTAATCCACGCAAACAACTATGTCCTCACATTCATATGTATGAACCAGTGACGTGCGGTGAGGTTGATGGCTGGTGAGGAAATGAATCCTCTGGAGTCAGATTTACAATTGCACGAACTGAAAATTTCCCCATTCATCCAACAGCAGGTGACAGCATATAAGGTACACACAAGACCATATTTGTCCAACAGAGAATATTTCTTTTATAGACATGGATGGAACACTCTCCTTGTGTATAAATTACTCATATGTACTGTGAACAAACTAAAGTAAACAGATGTCTTCAGCACACATTTGATCCTCAGTAACTATTTCTGGAATTTTTCCAACTTCAAATTCTGGTGCTTTTATGATAATAATAATAATAATATATAATAATTGATACTTTATTTATCCTACAACAGGGAAATTCTTCTCCCCATTTTGACCCATCCCCTGGGGGGAGCAGTGAGCTGCAGACTTGTTGCGCTTGGGGGTGACAGCTGGCCTGGTGGGGGAGAAAAATAAAATAAATGATTTTACAGTACTTACATTTTTTCCACTTACTCCCGTGTTATTTTAAAAAACAAACATTGAAAACATGTTTGGCCTTACTTTTTGAGTCCATGCGCAGATCATTCTCCACAAAAAGCTCTAAGATCTGTTGGAAAAGTCTTCCTTATTTTCCTTTATTTTATGAGTTTCTCCTTCTCAGTGGAGAAAGACATTCTCAGTCTTTTTCTACGGTACCAGTGTAGCTACAAAGTAGCTGTCAGCTCACGTCTGCCCTCTGCTGGTAAGGCATGCCTCACCTAAAGCCTTTTCTACGGGCCTACAGCAGTGCTCTCACCACACATCTCTTTTAACATTGAGCCCCTTCAGTCAGACATGAGGCACAGTTCCTCAGAGCCTCACCCAGAATTTCTGCTCCGTCTGTGATCGCGCAACACTCAAATTTGGCGATTTTAAACTCAGAAACTGTGGAAAACATGTTGAGTTGACTGAAAATGTATATTTAACACAGATCAGTGGAAAATAATATTTACTTAATTTACCTTTTTCTATTTTATTACAATCATGACAGGTGATGCTGTCCCTCACTTGCTTCACCTGACTGTGACCTCACTGCGTCACCGGTATGAATGTGGGGAACAGCCCGTTCCCGAAAGAGTGCGTAGTGCCAGTAGCACCTCCAGGCTAACACACAAACTTTCTCTGCGGAGGTAGCAGTGATCGGCAAAGCGCTTTCATTTTATATGCACAATATGCAAGTCCATCTTTGCAAAAGTTTGGATGTTGTTTGTTTTTATGGGCAGAACGCAAACTCGCTGGGGCACTCACATGGAGAAAAAGGTCCTCTGAGATCAAATTGTCCAGTTAGGAAAATGAGCTCACAAAACTAACTCATATTTTATTAAAAAATTCCTTTAGAGTGCCAAAGGTTATAATATATATATATATATATATATATATATATATATATATATATATATATATATATATATATATATATATATATATATATATATATAGTTTACTATATCAGGCAATTTCACATATTTTTCAGACTCTCCAGAGTGCAAGTCGTAGACGCTGCACGGTTTTTGTCCTAAATGAAGGCTTTACTTTTACTTTTTGCTTTTAATAACACATTTAGCTTAGAATAACCCACACGTTGAATCCTAAGGAGCTGCAAACTATTTGAAATCAGTTAGAGGGTCTTCAAAACTGACAGCAGTATTTTACCACTGAAAAACAAAGCCATGAATTATTATTCTGACAGCAGACAGCAAGCAGCAGCAGGAGAGGGCAACTGACAACAAATTGCAAATATAACTATTGAAAGGTGTAAAGCCAAGCGAAGGACTTCTCCTGCCAGACATTGGCCTGAAGCCCCCACAGGGAGGATATGCTTCTGTCTGGGGGTACCTACTTTACTAGGTACACCTTGCTGGTACTGGGTTGCACCCCCTTTTTGCCTTCAGAACTGACTTAATCCTTGGTGGCATTGATTCAACAAGGTACTGAAAACATTCCTTAAAGATTTTGTTTCATATTGACTTGATAGCGTCACCACAATTGCTGCAGATTTGTCGGCTGCACATCCACAATGGCACTGCCCCGTTCTATTGGGTTAACATTTGGTGACTTGCATTTAAGTGCAGGCCATTTGAGTGCAGTGAACTCATTGTGATCTTCAAGAAACTAGTTTGAGATGATTCCAGCTTTATGACAGGGTGCGTTTGCTCTGTTTGCTGCAGATTGTCTTGACCTAAAGACAGGTATGACAACAAAAGTGGCCATTGATTGCATAGATTTAAGAAAAATCGAATGACAATTCAGACAACTATTTTTTCTTGAAACAACTAACTAGGATCTAGATTCTGATTTTAGTCTAACGATATGAGGTTATATCTATGACTGCGGAAAGAAAACAAAGTGCAAATTTTGTTAAAGGCACTCTTTTATTGATCTCAGCACTGAAAATTGTGACAGAGCAGAACAGTTTGTCAATATTTGATTTGTCATTAAGAACATTTCAAACAGATGTTAAGGATAGAGTTAAAATCCGTCCAGGAAACAAACAGAAATTGCCTCCCTCTATTCACAGGTTACTTGACTCTGTGTTTTAAATTGCTGCCCATGAGATTCTTTTTTTTCTCTGTTTCCTGTGTGCTTCCTTAAACCTTTTTCTGTAATTCTTTTGCGGTGTTTTCTATCGAGATGAAGGAAAAAAAAAGTCTTGTCTCGTTCAGCCAGGTGGAAAAACAGACACAGTCTTCTCTGCAGTCAGAGTCCATGCACTTCTGTGTCAGTGAGTGATTTCAGAGGCATGATGTGTGTGTTTGTTCATTAAAGCAGAAATGAATGTGGACCAGAGCATGAACATGGGTTACTTATACAGAGCAACTGGGAGTCGAAAAATTGACTGATAGAAATCCTTTTTCCATCATGCTTAAAATTGGACATTTTTATTCTGTGTTCTCCAGGCCTCTGGAGAAACTGTCTTTTGCTGTTTTTTTCTTTTATCTTTACACCACGTTAAAGCAATAAAGTGAAATAAAGTGAATATAGTAGCGGTCCTCTACACCCAAACATGTCTCTGAGCTCATTATTTTACATATGAAACTCTGCATTAACGACACAAAACACTGGAAAGCCAGCTACAGTAACAATAATTTAATTTTGTGTCACCAAAAGGTTCAGAATTTCTTTGTTTTTGAAACCTAAAAAAAACCTCAACATATTTTATCTTCGAGCATGGCCCTGATAAACAGAGTTTTGTGTGTTTTCCCATTAATTTTTTTGACTTTTTTTTTACTAAATGTAAGACTTTTTTCTCGTTAATTTACTTGTTTTAAAGTCGTAAATTTACAACATCATTCTCATAATTTAACAGTGATTACTTTTTTCTAGTAAATTTAGGACTTTAAAGTCATGATTTAAAAAAAAAGAATTTTGGTTTGTAAACTGGCCCTACAACTCAGTCATACTATTGCATTACATCAAAGTAATTCTGTTTCCAAGTGGCTTTTTGTGTAAAATATAGTTCAGTAAAAACACTTTTACAGCAAAAATATCCAGTACTTTGTTTTCTTCATGTTTTTCAACAATGTTGAAATTTATGAATGGACTTTGTGCACAGCTTGTTTTAGGTTCCATCAGAGGAACATTTCAAAAGGATGATTGTGATCTTTTTAGTGCTTTTTAGTAGGATTGCTAGTTTTATTTTACTAACAAGTAGATCCTGCATCCTGCGCCCATATGACAGTGTTTTTGAATTGTTTGTATCCAAGTTTTGCATTTTTTTTCTTTTTTCTTGACTATAAATATAGAGAATTAACTATTGTTACAAGAAAACTGTTCATAAATTCAGATTGTATATTGTACCAATGCCCTTTGTAATAAACATATTGACTAAGTAGAATGGTGTTCTTGCAATGCACTGTAATAAGGCTTTCTGCCTTCTAGGGCTTTTTAACCTTTGAGAGCTAATGTTATTTATAATGTTCACATGTCCCTGATACAAGATTGAGATTTACTAAACATCAACTCCTTAAACTCTGTTAAAAGGTTGTGTAAAAATAGATTCCTTTACTAGTCACGATAGCAGACTGGTGACCTGTCCAGGGTGTATCCCTCCTTGCTTAGCAGTGGTTAGGACATGCTCCCGTAACCCTCTAACCCCTAAAAGGGATACAGCGGATGGTCACAACTAGGAGTGTTAGACAAAATTTGGGAAATTGGGCAAAATATCCCGATAGTGTATTTGGCGATACTTGTATCGATTCAAAATGCTGCCAGGACAATATTTATTAAATTGTTTCTGAGCATCCTTCAGCGTCTGACTCTTGTTTTCCACTTCACCCTCCGAACGGCTAGTTGGCAGCAGAGCACACGGAGCCTCTTTAAAGCAGCTCTACAACACACAAAACAACAGGAAGAATGCAGCCAGAGGCAGCTTGTTTCGTTGTTATGAGACATGAACTACTTCGTTTTTACTTGAGATGGGTAACATACAGAAACTCTGTGCCATGTTGCTTCAAGTAACATATAAAAACGCGGATTGCAGTGCTTTTTAGAGGCTCAGATAAAAACGAGTAAAGCAGTGCAGCTGCACATTGGCGAATGCAATTAGCATCGGCTAAAATGTCATCGGCAAAGCGGGCCAAAGTTCTTCAGAACCTCTCAGCAATAGATTCTAGTTTAGCGACATGATCGATCAGAGGGATGTGTACAACGCTCTGAAAAATGGCCGACAATGTGGCGATCAGCGATACTATTTTACTTCCTCGTGTGGGATA
This sequence comes from Oryzias latipes, assembly GCF_053564925.1. Classification (NCBI taxonomy): domain Eukaryota; kingdom Metazoa; phylum Chordata; class Actinopteri; order Beloniformes; family Adrianichthyidae; genus Oryzias; species Oryzias latipes. The sequence goes on from NC_136244.1 coordinate 10,786,752, forward strand.
GCGTGGCTGCAGCGGTACAGACCAGATTGAAATGTAAACTAAGCATCTTTTCCACATTAAAGCAACCTTCCTCAAAGACTGTCCATTTTTAAAACCCGTTTAAAAACCCATTTTTATGCTCTGGCTTTTAACCCAATATGAGACCACTGTTTTTCTAACTGTTTACTGTTTTCCATAGTTTTATCTCCCTCTGTGTTTCTCCCCCTTAACATGTTTTAATATTTGTCTCTTACTATTGTGTTCAGCACTTTGTCTCAACTACTGTTGTATGAAAGTGCTATATAAATAAAGTTGAGTTGAGTTGAGTTGAGTTCCTTCATTCTGTCGTGCTGCCTCATCATTACACTTTATTGTTCCTGGAAAGAATTAGTGCCCCCCCCTTGTTTTTGACGCACCGTTCAGGCTCCTTGAACGGTGTAAGCCTTGTGCTTTCCTAGGCACTTTGAATTTGGAGTTGGGTCATCTAGACCAGTGGTCCCCAACCCCAGGGCCGCGGACCGGTACCGGTCCATGGGTCATTTGGTACCGGGCCGCACAGAAATAATAACTAATTTGCATTACTTCCGGTTTATTTATATCGGAATCTGAAATATGTTTTATTTTGAAAAATCGCCCGATTCTCTGTCGCATCCGCCTATGTCACCATTAACGCGGGCCAAGACGCTCTTCTCGGTCACGTGATAGGTTACCGGAAAAATAAAACCCAGGAACTACCAAAATGAGTAAAAAACAAACGTCTTTGGAAAGTTTCTTTTCCAGGGGGAAAAGGCCCAGCCAGGAGACAGAAGAGGAGCCTTCCTCTTCCAAAAAAAAAGAAAGCAACATTTAATAGACAGTACTTCTTTTTTACATCATGAGTGTGGGAAGGGGAGAGGATGATGACTCCTGTGCGATGTTGTAGCCATGCGTGTCAAAATAAAAGCTCGGGGTTAGTGTTGTTACGTATCTGTTCCTCCTTTGCGTGGTGTTGCTACAGTAATCTTCCGCCAACATCTTAAAGACTGTACCGTTAAATTGAAAAATTTGCAATAAATTTTATTGAAAAGAAAAAAAAGACCGGTCCGTGAAAACTTTGTATGACGTCATACCGGGCCGTGGCGCTAAGAAGGTTGGGGACCACTGATCTAGACCCCACAAGACAGTGTGCTGAACCTTTTTTCTTCAATGATTTGTGATCTTAACTGATGTCCATGGATTACATGAAATCCTCTTCACCTTTATCCACCTTTGTCATGGTAGGGATAACACGTCAATGTAAGGGTGGGGTCATAGGATAGCACAAGGGTTAAAAGTACTGGAGAAGCTACATTAACCCTTGTGCTATCCTAGGCACTTTCACGTTGGGAGTTGGGTCATCTAGACCCACTAGACAGTGCTCTGAACCTTTTTTCTTCAATGATTTGTGATCTTCACTGGTTTCCATGGATTACATGAAATCTTTCCACCTTTATCCACCTTTGTCATGCTAGGGAGAACACGTCAATGTAAGGGTGGGGTCATCTAAGATAGCACAAGGTTTAAGCAATGTTGAAAATAAAACAGCATTTTATTTCCCCAATAGAAACTTATTGGTTAAGGCACATTCATTCTTTGGTTTTTCTTATACTGAACAAACTTTTATTGTGGAAATCAGACCATGTTGACTGTTCCCTTTCTATACTTTAATTTACCAAAATAACCAAACTAAGCTTTTACCAAACTACAAATTTTTTGGGTAAAAGCAACTTATGTGAGTTGCAGTGCTTAACATTGGGATTATTAAATAAACTGAATTTGACCATTTTATTACGATGGAAGACATATTGAAATGCAGGTGGAGTGTTTTTAAAGTCATAATTAAAATAAAAAAAAATAAAATATGTTCCGGTAAAAAACATCGGGATATGTATCGTATCGTGGGGCGTGTATCGGGATACGTCTCGTATCGCCAGAGTCTTGCCAATACACAACCCTAGTCACAACTGCTTACAGAAATATCCAGGTCAACATATTTTTCTAAAGAGTTACCATATTTTCCCGCCTATAAGGCACACTCTAAAATTGTCTTCAAACTGTAGGGGGCGCCCTATGAGTCTTAGTGGCCAGTCTCAGGTCCCCACAACATTGTTTACAAAATGGCTGAAGCCCTGTTTAAACTGCAGCTATGAGCTACGTGGATTGATGGATTTTAAGATGCCGTTTTATGACAGAAAAAATAAATCAAAACTAACTCAGTTTTGCTCCAGCTGCATTTTTTAAACACACACTGAGTGTTTGTGTGTGTGTTTAAGCTGTCTCTTTGCTAGTGCGTGTGTAGGAAGGAGGAAAGCAGACACAACCGTGTGAGGAACAAGGAGGGGTGTCAGTGCAAGTTAGTCTGTGATCATTCATTCAGTTTGTGTTACCCAGTTTGGGAGAACAGTAAAAGAACAGAGACTGGTTCTTTTATTAACCCACTCAGGAGGCTCTGAGGGTCTTAACGGGCGTTAACGTGCCCGCGCCTCAACACCCGGTGCGTCTTTTGTATGTGTCAAAGACTGAAAAATCCCCCGTAACTGAGACCGCGCCCTGTAACCTGGTGCGCCCTATGGTCGTGAAAATACGGTACTTACATTTGATTATAATTATATTACCACAAGTGCGATGAAGTCCTGTAATCACAATAGTCTACTTTAAATGACAAAAAACATGGACTAATGTCCATAAAAAATGAGATTCTATGGGTCTCTAAAGTGAAAGCTGTTCTTTTGCTACAGGGCTATTGAGGACAAACTAATTCACCATTGGGTTTGTGGATTAAGAAGAAAACAAGACTGAAAGAGGACACTATCTGGCAGAGTGCACTTTTTATTCTTTAAAGCAAATCAAAATCCAAACTGAACAGCTGTATCTTCCCCATTTTACTGCGGGCTGAAATGTACTCCTCTTCATCGTGCAGCAGAGGGGAATATTTTCATCCAATGGGTTTTCTTGGTTGAAGTCAGTCCAATGAGGGCAAACATCTGCTCTGTTCAAGTGTCCTTGAGCAAGACACTGCATCTGCAGCAGCAGCTACATGAATGCATGTTGATGTGCAGCTGTGATGTCTATAAGTGCAAACAGATCAATATTCATTACTTTTTGATGTGGTTCATTAAGTTTCTTATCCATGCTGAAGCCTTGTCACCAGAGGTCATTTAGCTTTTTACTGCCATGAAATGCGGCTTTTCTAAGCACTTTCTGATTTTCCCTTTTCTGCATAACTGAAGTTTTTTTTAAATTTATTTTATCTAAAGCTGCCAAGCACGTGTAAGAAAGTCTTTCTCTACAACATACTTCAGCTGTTGTTTCAATTGGCAAAGACTGATGGAATTTTAGAGAAAAATTGTACAATAAATTATGAGAGGATATGTACCCATTGTTAATTTTAGGTGAAGTACCGGTAGTCTTTTTTAATATTTATCCTTTAACATCGAAGCTTTAGCTCCAGTGTTGACATTATTTTAACAACCGTAACACTTTGGCAACTAACGTAATAGTAACAGATTCTAAGGAAGAGACAAACAGCCTTGTGCTGATATGAAACATTTTACAAGGCAAACTCTAGGCCTCGGAGGCCAGCATTCTGCTGGATTTCCAGAAATCCTGCCTTATCTGCTGCTGATCACCTGGATCAGGTGTGTTTAGCCAATAAGGACCTTTAATGGCATGTTGGTTGGAAAACATGTTGGACACCGCTCCTCGAGGCCGAGATTCTGACACCCTCTGATTTACGCAATCAACATAAATTAGTTAATTCTGTGGTGGAAAGAAGTGGTGTTGAATTTCTAGTTCATTCAGCGGTCTAGGCTGGGTAACACCTCCATGTTGTTGTAAATTAAATAAAGTGCAATATCCATGTAGTAGATTAGATGAGCTCTGATGAAACAATAAACTCTGTCCAAGACAGACACTGGTTATTCTCTTTCAAACTGATATATTAATAATTACAAATCAGCCTTCTGGGTTAGTAACTGTGTCCTCATGGGTAAATTTAATGTTTTTATTAATTAAGACAGCAACTCCTCTTTCTTTGGAGTTGTAACTAGCAGATGGAAAATGTGAGCAGCAGAGGAGTTGATCAGCTAATTTAGATAAGTGGATAAATGCGTGTGCCAGCCCGTATGCACGTGCCCACTGAGCGATGGAGGAGCGCTGTGCGTTTTGAGTGCGTGAACGTTTCCTGGCTGTGTGAGTGGCATGTGTCCTATGTGAGCCTATGTGAGATGTTTGCGTGATGTCAGTGTGTGTGTGCGGGATCGCGTGGACATGGCTGTGGGCGCACTTGTGTGTGAACCCCATGGAAAGCAATCCACCACCTTGGGGAGTTTCAGGTGGGCCTCCATCAAGGATTTCACCGTGGCCCCTGGGTCTTTTTCTGCCTCCTCTGGAATACACGAGATCACCAGATTGTCCCTCATGCTCCTCCCTGAAGATCAAGGAGGGTTTCCTTGATGGAGCGGCCCTCCTTAGAGAGACGGGAGGTGTTTCTGCCTCCCTTCCCTCCCTCCCTCAGCATCTCCCCCTCAGCCTCAGATGTGCGGTGTCTCTCCCTCCCTCTCTCCCTCAACATCTACCTCTCAGCTAAAACATTTTTAATAAACAAAAAAATGAACAGATTCAGGTTGTGCTAGATTTTTATTTTATTAGAACTGTCAAATACTAAAATTCTTTTAGCATTTGACAGAGCATTTCTGTGAAGTAACTCGAACAATCAAATAAAAGGTGCTCTGTTGTGCAAGTTTAACTTTATTATAATATCAATGAATTATTTTTCATTGCTTTGATAAAATTAAAGAAATCCGATTTTTGACGTCATTTTTATTTTGAGGATTCGAACCAAAAAACAATAAAATGGAACGTGCATGCCCCTTGACAGTCAGTTTGTGCTCGAATGACAGAACAGCTTCAAGCATTTGCGGCACCTGGAGACTTTCATTCAGTTCATTCAGGTGGCTTGTCACAGTCATATCCACCAAATAGTGTAGCTTTTCGAGCCACAATATCTTCCAGTTGCGGGTAGTTCAACTTCAGGTCTTTGCTTTCAGGAATTTTTCACGTGTTCTAAACAGACGAAAAAGTGACGCAAAACGTCACCCCTGGACAGCCATCGGACTTTGTTGTGTAGCAAGAGATCAATGCACGGAACTGACGGTGGTTCGATTTACATCAGCCACCTTCCTAGCGGTCCGCTAAAAGTAAAAAAAAATAAAATAAAAAAAGCCCTGCTGGTAGAAACGTGTGTCGCAGGCTATGACGCAAATCTTCGTTGACAGAAACGTTGAAATTTAATATTGTAGTGGCGGTCATGTGCATTTTAGGTCTCTTAGCAGCAGGGGATTGTGGGATGTGGGATCATGATCTTATTAGGGCTCAGCATGAGCGTTTCTGTTTGCCCACGTTTCTTTTCATATGGCAGTTTTGTTGTTCCACCTAAGTTTATTCTTCCTGTTATCTTGGTTCTTTATATTGCACCGTGAGTGTGGAAGGGAGAGAGGTTGATGACTCCTGTGCAATGTTCAATGTGGTGTGTGTTCAAATTAAATGGTCTTGATAGGCCGGAAAGAGGCTGCGCTCTCAGCTTCTCTATTTGCCTCCACTTTTCTGAGACTTTTCGGAGTTGTGTGCTGTATGGGACACGGACAGTTCTCTAGCACAGCCAGTTGATTGACAGCTCAATATTTTTGACAGCTTGGCTCCAGTATCGTCCGCTGCAAGAGACGTACCTGCCGGGCGTTACTATATTTTTTCTACACATTCTTACAGCATTGGTAAACGTTAAGAATGTTTGTGTCTTGTTTTTCCTCCTACAGAAACCATATTAAAACAAAAAATATGTTTCTCTCCCCCATCTTTTTACATTTTCAAACATTTTTGAAAATGCTCCAGGGAGCCACTAGGGCAGCGCTAAAGAGTGTGGCTCCTGAGCTGCGGGTTGCCGACCCCCGTTCTAGGGCATTTAATTGGAATAGCTTGAAATATACAGCACTGATCAAAACAAATAAATATCCAATCACAGATAGGGAGACAACATCTGGCCCAATTTCCGATCACTTTTCAGATTGGGACATTCCCAATTGGAATTGGCACATGTTGTTAGTGCTCTGACTTTCTATACGGTGCTTATGGTGAGCTTACGATGGCGCTAACCTGTTCAAGACGTGTTATAGGTTTTTAGGGCTATCATCAAAGGGGATGTCACTTTGTATCATCATCCCTTGTACTATCCAAGGCACTTTAACATTGGGAGTGGGGGTCATCTGGACCCCACAAGATGGTGCGCTGAACCTTTTTTCTTCAATGATTTGTGATCTTCACTGATGTCCATTGATTACAAGAAATCCTCTTCACCTTTATCCACCTTTGTCATTGTCGTCAATGACACTGAGATGTATTATTATGGACAGGATGAAGAATGATGTCACTAAGGGCTTAGGTGCAAACCTACAATTAAAACAGTCATTTATTCATACTGTTTACAACAAAAAAATCCTTTAGTCCCTGACAGTGTAGACTTATGTGCTAAAAAGGGGCAATTAAAAAAATCATAACAAAAAAACAAAGAAAAAATCATAAATACAAAATCACAAAAAAAGAAACACAAAAATCATAAATAAAAAGGTGTGTTTTGCTAAATTACTTCACATGATGCTCGTGTTTCCCTAAAAAAACAAATAGCTTGTGTCAGGCCTTGTGTATTATATGTTTCCCTGTTCTCTTCTTTCTGTGACCTACTTTCCACCAAGTGGGTCACCCTACGTGCAAGGCCCACCCATAACCTCTATGTAGGTGTGTGAGGTAGATGCAAACTACCATCAAAGTGACCATCTCTTTATATTCTGAGTTCTGTCCTCAAAAGAAGGAGGTGGTGCTGCCTTCGTAGTCGTCCCCTTTTTTTATTCCCACCTTCCCATCTGCCTTAAATGCTGTCCCTTCTGTCATTTGTCCTCTTTTGCTCTATTCTTTCCACTTGGTAATGCTGCAATGAGGCATGGAAGAAAGTAAAGGAGGTGGAGAAAAGAAAAGAAAAAACATTTAAAATTGCTACCTATAGTTTTCCACAGAGAATAAATTCAAGTTCAAGTCAGCTTTACAGTCATATGCTATGTACAAAGGCATGATATACAGCACAGAAGAAATTGCATTCCTATGAAGGTAAAAATGCTCCAAAAAGGACAAGCTTGTATGTTTGATGTGAAAACTTGTAAAATAGAATGTGAGAATTTACACACCAAAAATCTGCATCTGTGTGCAAAAATGTTCTGCTGTAAAGTTTGACAAACAAAATTACAACTTACAAATTCCCATTTGCATGTGTTCATTAAGAGTTACAACGTCAAATCTGTGATTACAACTGCTCAAATGTGCTGCTGCGTCTGCTTGAATCTGCTGGCGCAAATCATTAGTGTGCTACCACTGTGTATGGACTTATGACACATTCCTTGCCACAAAATGTAAAAAAGGAGACTCAATAGTCTGTATTGATGTACAGTCACTCTAAGATCTTGCATTTTTTTTTTGTAATGATTAAGGCAGAAAAAGCAGGAAGTTGCAGCCGTTTTTCCTAAATGTTGTAAACTAAATTAGTTGAAAATTTGTCCAGGTACTTGTTTTTCCTTCAAGTTGATTAACATGCAATTTATGTAACCTCACAAAAATCAAATGAGAACAATAATATGTTTATTCTAAACAGTGATTTAGTAGGTCTTATTAGAAAACTACTTCAGTTAGAAACATGACGTGGACCAAACACTAGGATGTCTGGCTGTTAATGAAAAACACAAATCATGAAGGAGAAACAAACTTTTTACCTCTGATTTCATCAAGATGATTTGAAAACTGTTAAAACAGCCTAATGTGTGCATTCGTTGTGTTTCATGACAGTTAACAGTGCAGCATCATTGCAGAGATGCTGTCACTTTAACCCAATGCATCATGGGAGATGCAGTTCAAAAACTGACGTCGATGCCATACAGACTCATTTCTCTGAGCTTCATTATTTTGTTCACTTTTTCCACGGTCTGACACTGGATTTTGCGAGGAGCTACACCTGTAAAGACAAGCTTTAACTGGTATTTTTGTAGAAACAGAGAGAATCATGAGCCAAGTCGGAACAAGGAAGTGAGGACTTTAACCACTTCTGACTGGTCAGACCGATGATGTATGATTACATTTTCAAGAATGATTGGAGTGGAAGGGGCGGGACTTTTCCAAAAACTGAGCTACAGGTATCTGCTAAACCTGCGGCTAAAGAGCGGTACCGTCATTCTTATCAAAGTGTCTGTAATAGAATCAAATAAAGACAAAATAAAGTAGTTTATGATCTTTCATATTCCTTACTACTCTGTGTTTTATCAGGGCCTGTTTGGATGAACACAGAGCTCATATCCTGGCGATGGTAAATGTTTTTAGATAAGAGAAAATTATTAATTTCTGATTGTGCGTTTTATTTTGGTAACTTAAAATATATTACTGGACAGAGGATGTTCAAGATGGGTCTCAGTAACTCAGACATTTGCGAGCACTGTGATAATAATCTACCCGACAGCTACATGCACGCACTGTGGTTCTGCACTCCTGTCCAGGCTCTCTGGCAGCAGGTATGTGCCGATTTATCAGTCTGGCTTAAGGTTTCAATCACTGCCTCACCGTCACTTTGTGTGCTTGGTGACATGAGTGCCATCGATATAGAAGAAGGATTAGCATCTATCATTTTCATAACTCTTTGTATTGCCAAAAAAACTATTTTAATAAATTGGATAAACAAGAAAAATATAAACATAAGTCAACACAGAAATCTGCTGTTTGATCATATCAGCTTGGAAAAAATGTCAGCCCAAAGCTCAAGTAACTTTGAAAGAATTCAGTCTCTCTGGTCTCCTGTGGTTGACTCCATGACTTAGGGGGTGGAGGGCTTGGTCGTCGCTGCTCCTTGCCCTTCTGCCGTGGTTTGGGGTGGGGGTCGGGGCTTCCGGTGCCTGGCGGGGGCGGTGGGGGGCTCCGTTGGTCGGGGGGTCGGGTCCGGTGCCTGGGTGGGGCGGGCTGGGGCGCTGCGTGGTCCTCTGGGCTTGGGTGTGGGGGTGCGTGGTGGGGGGGTGGGGTGGTGGTCTGGCTTGGCTTGGGGGGGTGGTCCCTTTGCCTGTGCTGGGGGGGGTTGGCGGGGGGCCCTGCTCGGGTGGGGGGGGCCCAGCGGCGCCGGATGGGCTGCCCATCTGCACCTGGGGCTGGGATCGGCCCTTCCCTGGCTCTGGGACGGGACGGGACAACCCTCTCGGGGCCCCCGGTCGCTCTGGGTGTCACCCGCTTTGGCTGCGGGGTCTGGGGTGGGGTGGGGTGGGGGGCTTGTCGGCCCTGTCCTGTGGGGGGGCGTTCTGGGGGGGAGGGGGGGCCCATTATTAGTACGGGTCGGGGGGGCTAGCGGGTCGGGGTCTCCGCTGAGGCAATCAGTGGTTGCCTCGGCCGGTTGGCCTCCTCGGTCCCGTCGAGGCCTGACCAGAGCTCTTCTAGGGCCGGCGTCTGGGGGTGGGGGCCTGGGCTTGCTCCGGGGGGGGGCGACGCTTTCTGGCTCCTCTCTCTCTGTGTGGGGTGGGTGGTGCCGGGCCTGGGGTGTCGGCGCCTCCGGGGGTGGGCCCCTGGGCTGGGTGGCCCTGGCCCCTTTGCTGGGGGTGGGCTGGGGGACGGCTGTTTGACCACCGGGGGACAGTCTACCAGCTGTCCCCAACTTACCCCCTTCCTTATATAACCTCATATTAGGGTGAGGGGGTGGGGGGTCTAGCCTGCGATGCGCCTTGGGGGGGGGGCTACTTGGGAGTGGCCCCCCTCCTATGGTTGCCGTATGGAGTGGGCCCCCCCTCTTTCGGTTTTATTTGCACCTTAGACATGTAGGGTCCTTGGTAGGGGGGGTGCTTGGACATCACTGCAAGCAAGCAGCAGATGTCCTCCTGGCACCCTACCCGCCAATTTTAACCGCACCTTAGACATTTAGGGCCCCTTGGTGTGGAGGGTGAGGGGACATCACTGTGAGTAATCAGGAGATGTCCCCTTAGTGCCCTACTCGCCAATTTTAACTGCACCCCCCTTAGTACACACACCCCTCCCCCTTCAATATATACATTCAAACATAAACACACACACATGCACACAAACACCCTCTCAAACACCCATACACGCACACACATTTTACAAGGAAGGTGGGACCTGGGTCCATCTGTCCCCTACCCCTTCCCTGGTGGGGGGTGCGGGCCCCTTGGCGATGGCGGCCGTGTCCCTTGGGTGCCGGCTCCCTGGGCCCGGCGGTGCTCTCTCCGCACGGTGGGGGGGTTCATATTACACCTGAGCCGGGGGTGTTCGTGTCCCTGGGGGGTGGGTCCTGGTCCTTGCCCCTGGGCGCTGGGCCCCGCCAAACTTCCAACATGGCCGAGCCTGGTCGGGCCATATTTATAACATCCCTTGTGGGCCGCCCTTTTTTCCCCGGGGTTCCCCCCTCCTGGGCGGGGGCGGCGGGCCCCTGCCTTGCTCCTACCTGGACCAACCGTGGGCCGGGTGGGTGGCTGCCTGGAGTGCGGAGCGGGTCTCCCTTGGGGGGTCCTGGCTCGTACCTGGGGTCGGGGCGGGGGGATGCCCGGAACTCCTGGGTGGTGGTGGGGTGCTCGTCTGGGGCTGTGGGCGTCCCTCTCCGGTGGGGCCCTGCGTTGGGCTCTTCCGGCGCGGCGGGGGGCTGCTTTCCTGGCTGGGCTGGGGCGGCGCTCTCTTTCCCTCTGCGCCTCCCTGCTCTCTGGCTCTGGGGGCCTCGCGGCGGTCCTGCTGGCCCTGGCCTGGGTGGCGGTCTTGGTCGCCCGGGGGGCGGTTGTTCCCTGCCTGTTCCCGTGTGGCGTTGGGGGGGCTCCGGCTGCCGCTGCTGCTGCGGCGGGGGTATGGGTGTGGGGGTGGCTGGGCGCTCCTCCTCCTTCTTTTCACATTCCACCATCCATTTTAGAAGAACATAAACACTCACCTGAGCACAGGTGTTAGCTCACCTTTGCACTAATAGTTTGCATGATTGAATGAATGAAAGATTTCACACTAGTTGGTTTAAAGGCATAGGTATGCGTTCGTGAACACTATCTGTTTTGTGTGCATGTTGACATGTGGACATTTTTGCGGCTAGCAGGTGTGTTGATAATATTTGAGTGTGTGTGAACAGGCCCCGCCCTTTTTGTACTACATTTGAACCGTACCGTAATGATAAACAACCAGTAAACCTGTCTGCTCTATGCTGCTTCATGGTCTTACCCCCCTTCCCCTCCTATTATCACCCTCCTACCCCCCCCTCTCTCTAACGTCCCTCTCTCTTCTTCCCCTCTTTCCTTTTCCGTCCGGTCCAACACCAAAGATTTTCAAACATGATTGAAATTAATAAAGTTTGGCCTCAATTACAAAAGGGGTTTATTCAGACATACCTTTGGTTTGTCTGAAGATGAATAACCCCTCTTGTTAAAATAAAATATGTCCAACACAAGAGGCCCTCAGCTCTCATCTGTTTGCCTAGCTGTTGGACAGGACAAGTTAAAAAAAAATATATATATATATAAATATATATATATTAAGGGAACAGTCAACATTGTCTGATTTCCACAACAAAATATATTTCAGCATAAAGAAAAAAATGGAATGAATGTGCCTTAACCAAAAAGGTTCTAAAAGTATGATAAAGGAAATAAAGTGCTGTTTATTTTCTATTTCGCGTAATGTAGCTTCTCCAGTACTTTTAAACGGTTCAGGAGCCCCAATGGAGTTTAAAAAATAAAGGGAGAAAAAAAAATTCTTTCCAGAAACCATAAAGTAAGATGATGAAGCAACGTGACAGGGTGAAGAAGAGGCTTTAATGTGTCTAAGATGCTTTTGTTTACATTTCAGTCTGCACTGCACCGCTGCAGCCCCGTTTTCTCACATGCAGAAGTAAATTAGTAACGCTCATCGCCACAATGTCTGCCTTTTTTTCAGAGCGTTGTACACATCCCTCTGATCCATTAGGTCGCTAACTTAGAACTTATGCTGGAAGGTTCTGCAGAACCAATGAGTTATATCGCTAGAGTAGACGTCACGTAGTTCCTCATGGGAGGAGAGCACCGCCATCTTGGTGAGGTCGAGTCACTGCTGCAGTGCATGCATGTGAACAAATTTTTTGCAAAATGCCAGTTCATTGTGTGGGTTTCAACTGCCAAAATCGGAGAAATTATACCACGAAGGAGGAAGGCATTACATTTGACAGGTAGGTACTATAATTTTTTACTTTTAATGCGGCAGGGGCTTCATTAATAGTACACATTCTGTAAAAAACTGACTTTTAGAAATTATTTATCATTTATCCAAAATATATGCAGATTATGTTACTTATAAAAGTCATGTATATTATTAATAAAAATACTGTATCAGTAAAATACAAAAATATTCATAGCAAAAATTGCTCAAGTATCAAAAGTTAAAATATGTGCAACATATTTACATTAGGAAAAATCATGAATCAAATTTTCAATTATCAACATGCTGCATGATGTACGTATAATGTGCTGTCGACATAAATGTAAACTTTATTTTATTAACCGTACAGTATACTAGGACTATGCTATTATAGTAATATAGATTTATACATTTCTGACTCAGTGACTGAACTTTTCTTGCAGGTTTCGAATGGATTCAGACTTAAGGAAAAAGTGGGCCTAAGCTATCACAAGAGGTAACCCAGATGGATCACTGTGGTTACCAACTAGCAACACAGTCTGGCTATGTTCAAAACATTTTGTGGAAACACATTTGATAAGAGGCCAGACTGTTCGCTTGAAACTCGGCCCCATACCATTTATATTACACAAATTGATCACTCACATGAATTAGTAGGGTAAATCTATTGTTTTTTGTATTTTTTTTTTAAGGCTAAAGCTGTTGTTAACTTTTGGACTTATTATTGATTTATTATTATTATTCATTATCATTGACTTATTATTGATTTATTGTTATCATTTAGAATTAATATTAAGGGGAGCCGGTTTAGCTCGTGCTGGTTTGCAGCACCTTCCGTCCGTGAAACCAGGGTTCAACTCCGGGCTGCTCCCTGTTCCCTTCTCTACTTCTGTGCCGGTCCCAAGCCCGTTTGCTTTGAGAGGGTTGCGTCAGGAAGGGCATCCGGTGAAAAACATTGCCAAGTTTACCATGCGACTCGTTCGCTGTGGCAACCCCTGATGGGAAAAGCCGAAAGAGAAACAACATTTAGAATTAATATTAACTTACTATTGATTTATTATTATTATTATTATTATTATTTATTATTGATTCATTATTACTATTATTATAATTACTTAATACTTATATATTGTTTATTATTTATTATTATTATTGACTTACTATGGAATTATCGTTGGGCTTTTGTAAATAATGTAAATTAGATGTCAAAGAGGTCTAAAACTTCTACATGTTTAAAATTCATTCATTCAATCATTTTCTATTCCGTTTACTCCCTTTCGGGGTCATGGGGCTGCCGGAGCCTATCCCGGCCACTTGTGGGTGAAGGCAGGGGATGCCCTGGACAGGTCGCCAGTCTGTCGCAGGGTAGAATGTCCTCAATCACACACCCATGCACTCTCAAACTCACACCTATGTACAATTTAGAGTTGCCAATTAACCTATGAAGCATGTTTTTGGATGGTGGGAGGAAGCCAGAGATCCCGGAGAGAACCAACGCATGCACAGGGAGAACATGCAAACTCCACACAGAAAGGTCCCCATTGATGTTGTGTTTTTCATGTCCCCCAGCCGGGACTTAGGGGCATTCTTGCTGTGAGCAAGAGCGCTAACCACTGTGACACCGTAAAAAAAGGAAAACAGTGGTTATCAACAAGTTATTATTATTATTATTTTTACATATATATAGTGTTAATTTCGCCACCTATTTTTAATTTAGTCTTAGTCTTTTCCCAAATGTCCTCGCTTTAAGTGGGATCCAAACTCGTTCTGAATATTTTAAAGGTGTAACAGCTGATAAAAAAGCAGACAAAAATTAGAGAGATTTTATTTGATGCAAAACATTTTCGTCTCGTCTTTTTTCGTCAAATTCATGTTAATTTACACTTAGTGAGCGTTTTTGAACAGTGGAGCAGTCTTGCCATTGTCTCGTTTTAGTCATAAAAATAGGTCGTTGACGAACATATTTCGTCTCGCCTGACGAAATTCACACTATATACAGACTTGCATACATGTTATTGATATTTGACTTGGTTTAATTAATTCCAGAAAATAATCAAAGCAATGTTATTTGATAAGTTACAGACTGATTTACCTGCATGGCTCCAGAAGAGTCTCCAGCCTCTGCAGTTTATCCCACTCTGCTGCGGTCGGCAAAATGAGTTTGTGCTCCTGATTGTCCAGGGCTGCGATGACAGCCTCTTTATTTCTGCTCACGCGCTTGACCATTTCCAGCGTCGAATTCCAACGTGTTGGAACATCCTGGATCAATGGCTCTTGCTTCTTTCCTAGGCTGACTTGTTGTGCTTGAAGCTCCGTAGCATTTGCTGGGCTGTGCTTAAAATGACCGACAACTTTGCGAGCCTTGGCCAAAGCATTTGCAAAGCCGCTGTCAGCAAGACTCACTGTGACACATCTCTGCACCATGTGAGCGACACAGTTCATGTGTTCATAGCGTGTTAGTCGAATTGCAGCAACCATCTTCCGTGCACTGTCAGTCCCAATCGTTTTCGTCTTGCCCTCGATGTCCCACTTACGTGCAACAGACTGGAACTGTTCTTTACAAGCCTCCGCAAAATGACGCTCCTCAGTTTTTAATATAGTCAGCGCAAAAGACTTCAGTTCCCACGTGTCACTGATGAAATGTGCAGTTACTCCGAGGTAATTGGCGTTACTCACTGATGTCCAATGGTCTCCTGTTAGGGCGATATAATTTACTTGAGCCAAGACCTCTTTCCTTTTTTCTTCTTCGCTTTCATAAAGCGCGTGGATTTTCGTCATAACTGTGGCTCTTGACGGTGGCTTATAGGATGAGTCTTGAGATGCCACTTGCAAAACATCAAGGAAACCAGAGTCTTCTACAATGCTATTGTCTGCAATCCTTTGCAATCCATTTTGCTATTGTGTTGGTCAAATGATCGGAGGTTGATTTTGTTAATGGCCTGCGAACATTCAGCGTGGTCTGGCGCAAACCACTTGCTGAAGTTGACGGCCCAGCAAACGCATGTTTGGCGTTGACATGGTACCTCAAGCTTGAACAGCTCCGGTGAAATTGAAACTCCTTGTTACAAATCTTGCAAATAACCTTGCACTTGTTAACTGTACCATCATCATTCTTTTTGTATTTGAATCCGTCAATAGGCCCACTTTGCTCACCTTGTTCCATCTTGCCTCAAGCTCCCGACCACTTCCCTGACTTTCCTGACCTGAATAATTTGTGACACTGCGCATGCATGAAATGCGTTAAAAAAATTGACGTAATTAACAGCAAACAACTAATTAACGTCGTTAACGCGCTATTTTTGACAGCCCTAATATATATATATATATATATATAAATAAAAATATATGGACATGTGAATATATATATATATATATATATATATATATATATATATATATATATATATATATATATATATATATATATATATATATATATATATATATATATGTATAAATATATGGACATGTGAATATATATAAACTGTATAAAAGCTACTTAGATGCCACCAAAGGCTGTTGAAAGCATTGTCATGTGGGCGCCGACGACCTCACCAAGATGGCGTTGCGCGGCGCCACCGTCAGCCAGGCTTCCCAAGCGGGAAGTGTCTCCTCTAGCGATATAACTCATTGTGCAGAACTTTAGCCCGCTTTGCCAATAGCATTAAATCGTATTTATCTGATCGTATTTATTTATCTAAGCCCCTAAAAAGCACAGCAATCCACGTTTTATATGTTACTGGCAGCAACACGGCACAGAGTTTCTGTTCAGTATCCATCCCAAGTAAAAACTAGGTAGTTCATATCTCATAACAACGAAACAAGCTGCCTCTGGCTGCAGTCTTCCTGTTGTCTTGTGTGGCGCTGCTCAAAGAGGCTCCATGTGCTCTGCTCCCAAATAGCGGTCGGAGGGTGAAGCGGACAAGAGTCAGACACTAAAAGACGCTCAGAAATAATTAAATATCGTCCAGGCAGCATTTTGAATCGATACAAGTATCGCCAAATGAACTATCGCGATATTTTGCCGAATTGATTTTTTTTTACACCACTACCCCACAGCATCCAGAGACGTGAGGTACCCAGGGCGGATTTTGTCCACTCCCGGAGCCCTGCCACCCGGAGCTCAGTGGCTACCTCAGTTACTTCAGCTTGGGTGATAGACAGCCTCATCCCAAAGTCCTCATTCTGTGCTTCCTCCGCCGGACAGTAATGTATGTCAAACTACTATCATATAATTTTCTTATATATTACCAAACCATACAAGTTTCGTTTTGTCCAATTTTACTAAGGATCTTAGGAGTGTCTTATCTGAAACTTGTAAATTCAGCATAAGAGACAAAAATCTTAGAATATTCAGATATATCATTTCTGACAGCAGCTGTGGCTACATCAGTAGCTTACCATCACCAAGTATGAATGAAGAGTGAATGTATAATGGACACATTGTAAGTGCTTTGAGTGTCTGGAAAAGCGCAGATAAATCCAATCCATTAATATTTATTATTATTATTTCCGTATGGGTTCTCTTCAGCTGGTAAAGCTTTCCTGCCAATGAGAGTCCAGTCATTGTATCTGAGTGGGTCCCCACTGAATATAGTTGGCTCTGGGACTGGGAGATGACTTGTGGTAACCCTTGTGGTATCTTAGGCACTATAACATTGGGAGTTGGGTCATCTAGACCCACTAGACCAGGGGTGTCAAACATACGGCCCGCGGGCCCTGACCGGCCCGCCAGGTGCTTTAGTCTGGCCCACACATGAAGAGTAAAAATCTTAAGAATGTTTAAAAAAGAAAGCAAGTTTCTAGTCCATTCCTGTGGCGAGTTATGATTTTTTAAAGAAATAACAGAAATGCGCAATTCTGCCACTAGGGGGAGCAAAGGAAAAGCACAACAGGTGAAACAGCATATCTCTGCATGTGCCAAAAGCGAAACCTAACAGCTCTGCGTCTGAGTAAGATGCTCTTTGGTTCCCTATGAGCCTTACCACTGTTATTGATGATGTTAAGGATGATCAGTAGTGAAACCCTTATGACCAAAATGTTGTCAAAAAGTGAAGTGGAGTGAAGAGCTTTCCAGGAAAAATAGTTTTTTTCACAAAGCTGAATGCAAAAACTCCCCCATACCTGGTATGTCATCAACTGGTCACATTGTTCAAAGAATACAACATTCAGTACCACTAAGAGACTCAGCACAAAGAAAAGTTTCACCATTTGCAGTAAAGAAAAGAGAAGAATTTCCAACTATTAGCTGGACTAAAAAAACAACCGTTTGTATTCACTGCAGCATTGACATCAGTGATGGAGCAGTGGCAGCTGCCTTATTGTAAACACGTTAGTGCAAACATCCAAACCCTTTTCAGAGGTGAACTTGTGCCCCAAAAAGCAGTCAACCTTTGCCAACATGAGTCTGTCAAGGACCACAATCAGATCCAACATCTCTGAGGAGACTTAGACGGCAAATGAAGGAATCCAGTCAATTATTGCATTTTCGGTTGCTATTCATGAAAACACCAACATCACAGATAAATACAGCTGTGCATATTTATTACAGATGTTAAAAAGACCGTCACAGCGGAGTTTCTGGAGTTGATGGACACAACAGCTGATGACAGTCAGCTCAACTGACAATGTTGGAGTGAACTGGTCAGAGGATGTCAGTCTGGTCACTGATGGCGCCCCGTCAAAGGTCAGGAAGAAGGCAGGTGTTGCCACAAAATTCAGGCAACCATGGGCCGGGTGGGTGGCTGCCTGGAGTGCGGGACAGGTCTCCCTTGGGGGTCCTGGCTCGTACCTGGGGTTGGGGCGGGGGGAATGCTCAGAACTCCTGGGTGGTAATGGGGTGCTCGTCTTGGGCTGTGGGCGATCTTCTGGGGCGGGGCCCTGCATTGGGACCCCCTTGCGTGGCAGGGGGGCTGCTCTCCTGGTTGAGCTGGAGCTGCACTCTCTGTCCCCCCATGCCTCCCTGCTCTCTGGCTCTGGGGGCCCTGTGGCGGTCCTTCTGGGCCTGGCCTGGGGGGTTCTCCATCCGCTGCCGTGCGGGCGTTGTGGGGGTTCTGGCTGCTACAGCTGCTGCGGCGGGGGTCTTGGTGTGGGGATGACTGGGCACTCTCCCTCCTTCTTTTTACATTCCATTATCCATTTTAGAGGAACATGAACACTCACCTGAGCACAGGTGTTAGCTCAACGTTTCACTAATATTTTTCGTGATTGAATGAAATATTTCACACTAGTTGGTCTGAAGGCATAAGTATGCGTGTGTGAACGATACTTGTATTATGTACATGTTGACGTGGATATTTTTGGAGCCAACAGGTATGTTTATAACATTTGAGTGTGTGTGTAGACAGGCCCCGCCCCTTCTATATTTGTATTACATCTGAACCTGACCATAATAATAAACCTCCAGCAACTTGTTGCTATATGCTACTTCATGGTTTTACGCCCCCCCCCCCCCATATAATCACTGTCCTATCCCCCCCTCTCTACCATCCCTCTCTCTTCTTCCCTCCTTTCCTTTTCCATCCAGTCCAACACAAAATATTTTCAAATATGATTCAAATGAATGAAGTTTGTCCTTGATTACAATAGGGGTTTATTCAGACATACCTCTGGCTTGTCAGAAGATTCATAACCTGTTATGGTGTCGATGACGTAACAGACCCAGTTGCTGAAACCCGGAAGTAAACTCCGGGTTGTACATTAAATGTCCAAGGAATAAGCGTTGAGCTTGGAAGCAAGAGAGTGTGGCATGAAACTCCAGTGGGGAATCCGGAAGAGCGTCTGTGGATCTGCGCCGGGAAGTCAGTGAGCGCGAAGACGCGCAGTGCCGCGCAATCCCGAGCGCAGCGAGGAGGACTGCGTGGCTTGAGCGGTTTGAGGCGTGGAGGAACCAGCGGTACCCGTGGAGGAACAGACCTGAAGGCGTAGAACAAGGCAAGGTAAGTGCGTGACTCGACTTGGCAAAACCGAGACTTAACTTGAGGCCAGGCTTAGGCACCGGAGAGAGTGTAACGGACTGGCGTAGAATCCTGGGGTGGATCTCCTTAAGAAGGTCTGCAGGTGAAGAGATGATGAAGGGCAGCTGATTCCAATCAGGGAGCAGGGAGGGGGAGGCAGCTGACGGAGGCACCGTGACATAACCCCTGTTGTCAAAGTAAAATATGTCCAACACAGGAGGCCTTCAGCTCTCATCTGTCTGCCCAGCTGTTGAGGAAGACAAGCTAAAAAAAAAAAGAATTGGCTAATCAGTTTAGATCAACATGATCTAAGTATTTGTACATTGTGCTAAACATGGGTTCACTGTGCTAATTCTATGCTACTTGTACAAAACCACTTGCAAAATTCAATGGCACACTTGAGAAATGGATGAAGAATTTTTACATTTGATGAAAGCAATAAGAAATGACATTCTTTTGTGAACAAGTACAAGATTACGAAAAACTGACGACTTGTCCAGTGTGTACTCTGCCTTTGCCCAACAGTGGCTGGGATGGGCTCCGGCAGTCCCGTGATCTTGTCGGAGATAAAACGGAATCAGGAAATGAATGTATAACAGCTCATTAAAAAACTTTTAAAAAATCACATTTTCAAAAAAGTATAATTAATAAAGACATATGAGACAGACAGACAGACAGACAGACAGACAGACAGACAGACAGACAGACAGACAGACAGACAGACAGACAGAGCGAGCATATATTCAGGTTATGAGTGGTAAAAAGTAATAAGGTTTTTATTGGAAAACATTTGCTGCAGCGAGATGATTTTATGTTGCACAGGGTGTTTATTTAAAAAAAGAATATTACCCTTTTTCATAAGTAAACAATTTCATATTAAGAAAAGCATTTTTCTTTACATGTCTGTGTTTATTCATGACAAATAACAATAATAATATAATATTTACTTATTTGTGGCATGAAAGTCACATAAATACAACACAGTGTCGTATTTTTTTAAACTTGTTTATTATTATTATTTAGTGCCCTTACCCCCTAATAGACTGTGTATGATGTGGGACTATTCAGTACCCTAAATCTTAACACAATTCAGACTCATCCTCACTTTTTTAAAAGGCAAATGTGACATTACCAATTTCTCAAAGTAAAAACCTAATAAATACGAACATTTACTAGGATTGATTTTAAGATTCTTTTAATGGTTTATAAATGTTTTATGGTCTTGGGCCTTCTTATTTAAATGATATTCTTTTAAAATATGACCCCTCGCGGACCTTGAGGTCCTCCGGTGCTGGCCTCTTAGTTGTTCCCAAGGTGAGGACCAAAACTTATGGTGAGGCTTCGTTCTGCCATTACGGTCCTCGCCTGTGGAACGGCCTTCCGGAGAGCCTCAGGGCCGCAGAGACAGTAGAGGTTTTTAAGAAGAGGCTCAAGACCCACCTTTTTAATTTAGCTTTTAGTTGATTTTAACTGCTAATTTATTCTATTAGTTTTAGTATAGGCTATTTTATGTATTTATTTTAATTTTACGCATCTTATTTTCAATTTTATGTTTTTAATTTTAGCATCTTATGATTTTATCCCCAGTGTTTCTTGAGGGGATCTTTTCCTCCAGGGATTGCCGGCTTGGTCAGCGGTTGTTGCTGCAGTTGTTGCCCTTGCTGGGGCGGCTGGGGTCTAATTTTACAGCTTTTGGCTGTGAGGGGGACCCCGGTGTTGTCCCGGTCTGGGTGGGCACTGTGGCGATGTTCCGGTGGCCAGGCTGGCTCCTGGTATGAAAGGATTCCCAGATACTGTTTCCTCACAGCAGAGCCAAGCCTTACTTGTTTGTTTGTTTATTTATTTATTTATTTATTCTTTTACAGTTACATAGTCATATTTCATTGTACGTGGGAGCCATGGGTCATGTGGTTTAATGGAGGGGAGTGGGAAGGGTGAAGGGTGGGTTGGGGTTTTTATTGTAATGTTGTGTGTTTACTGTTTTTAGTGTTAAAGCGCTTCGAGCTGCACAAAGTGCATGAGAAGCGCTATTTTATAAATAAAGTTTGATTTGATTTGATTTAGGACTGTTTATGAATTCACTGTGTTCTGATGATAAAAACGGGGATTAAAATCAATTTAAAGACATTATTTTCAAATAAAAAATCATTCAAATGTAATGCATTGTGGCCTATATTGGCCAATCTGGTGAGCATGGATGCACATAGCTTTTAGGCTGCAATTTCTGGAAACTTTCCAGGGCATTGGGTTGGAATTGTAAAATTTGACACCCCAAAAAACGGCAAAGAAATTTAGTAAAATTAGTAGTTCAGACACAATTTATGTGTCTAGTGTTTAGTTCAATGTCAGGGATCTGCTTTGCCACTCTTTTGCTGCTCCCTTGGTTTTGTCATGTTTAAGTTTATTTATTAAATGATTACATTTCCGCCACCAATCCCACTCTCCCGCAGTTTGGGTCAGCACAGCCGATGATTCCTGACTTATGGAAACCACCACAACACCACAATCTTTATTTTGAAAATTCAAATACATTCAGAAATGTATAAAATGCATGTAGAACAGATTCATTAGTGTCCACAGAGCAACACCACTAGATGTGTGGGTGTTTTCAGGCGATAGCATTCTTAGCCATAGCATGGCTGAGTGACCTTACCCTGGGAAAAAACGATATGTAAGAAAGTGGTAAACACGCAAATTCCCAATCGAGCAACGGATGCTGTAGGCAGTGCTTGATGCACACGACTCCTAAGACCTGAGGGGTGGGAGAATAAAAGAGGCAGAGAGAGGAAAAAACTCAGAGTCAGCACAGCAAAAATTACAGTCCTGTCACACTGCATCAGTGCTGATGTTGGTGTGTGTGAAAGCCCTTGTATGCAAGTGTGACTGTTTCATTTTGTTTTGCTCTGCCTAAAGATATTGTGGGAAAGTATACAAATAAAATGTATTCAACAAATAAAATCGAGCTGCATGTAAGAAACAATGATTTGATGGCCCTTCAGGGACTATTAAGCTACCATGGGGCAAATGAAGCAGGGAGAGAACCCTATAGTCAGATTCAGATTTAATTTTCTGTGGTTCTTTGCCTAAGAACAAATGTTTTGGTTCAAGTGAACCCTGGTTTGATGAACCCTAGTCCTAGGTCTTCCATCATGTCTGATTTCCAACCATCCCTGTTCATCTATCAGAATAAGGTGTCCTAATCACTTGGTTTTGTACACAGGGAGTGTATTGGGACTGTTTGTACAAACATTTTTGAAAGAATGGGCTGCTCTCAGAAGCTCAGTGAATTCCAACATGGAACTGTCACAGGACCTGTGGAACAAATCCAGTTGTGAAATTTCCTCTCTCCTAAATGTTACACAGTGAACTGTCAGCTCTATTGTAATAAAATGGAGGAGTTTAGGAACAACAGCAACTCAGCCACAAAGTGGGAGGCCACGTAAACTGGACGAATGCCACATTCACTAACTAATGTGGTAGTAAGAGGGAATGCTTCACATTTCAGATGGATTATTCAAGTACTTGAGCTGCTATTGTGCCAATGTATGTTTTAAAGTGCTGTCATGGTGTGTGCTTAACATTATTTTATCCATAATAACTACTTGAATTGATTTCTGACTGCAATTATCAAAGTTCCCAGAGTCAGTGAATGCATCAGGACTGAGGTTACCAACCTCGTTGATTTTGATTGTCCTTCAAGCTAGCACCGAACCACACGCACCAGAAATGGGCCAAATGTTTCAAACCTGAAACTTTCAGATTCATAACCGGAAAAAAAATAGAAAATGAAAAAAACGTTTTGAAAATGATATTTTGAGTTTGGAAACTTAAAAACAGAAGATATCAAGCTGAAAATAATTAAGTTCACATTAGAATTGCAGAGAATTTCAGACACTGATTTTTTATTAACTTAACACCAACATTTCAGATTTGAATTTTTTTCAAATTGTTTTATTAGGGCCCGAGCACGGAGTGCAAGGACCCTATTGTATCTGTTAGGTTTATTATTATTAGGGCCCGAGCACGGAGTGCAAGGACCCTATTGTATCTGTAAGAGTTATTAGGGCCCGAGCACGGAGTGCAAGGACCCTATTGTATCTGTAAGAGTTATTAGGGCCCGAGCACGGAGTGCAAGGACCCTATTGTATCTGTAAGAGTTATTAGGGCCCGAGCACGGAGTGCAAGGACCCTATTGTATCTGTAAGAGTTATTATTATTATTCTTTTTCTTCCGACGGAAGAGTCGCCTTTTTGAGGCCTTTAACATACCCAAAAACTCACCAAATTTGGCACACACATCAGGAGTCGCGAAAAATTTCGTATTTTACAGGAGATTGGCATGGGCGCAAAAAAACGGCTCGACAGCGCCACCTTAAGTGACATTTGTCCCGAGCCCCCGCATATGCTTTGACATACAAGCTTGATCTTTTCAGGACATGTTCATCAGATAGAAACCTACAAAAAAGTCTCTTGGTACCAAGCTGTCAGTCGCACAGGAAGTCTGCTATATTGGTGTCAATATGTCATTTTTGCTCTATTTTGGACATTTGTAGGCCTCCTTCTAGAACGAACTCCTCCTAGAGATTTATGAATAATGACTCCAAACTTTAATTTTGTAAACTAGACCCATGTCCGATGTTAAATTGCGAAGCTTTAAAGGTATTACGGATGTTTGTGACCGTGGCGGCGCGTCGAACTTGGAGGTCATTTTGAAAACACGCCATGAAAAGAAAAATGGCCATTACTCAGCCATGCAAAATCCAATCTGATCCAAAATTGATGTGCATGATTGTAGTCTGACTCTGAACACATCAGCAGTGAAAAAATCTGGAAAAGGTGTAGCGCCACCTGCTGGCAAGAGGAAATGACATGTTTTACTTGGAGCATCACTGCTCCGAGTAGGATGAGCCGACACACCTGAAAATGACGTCCACCTGTTGAAAAGCCATTGAAGTTTACCCTGACAAAAAACCATAACTTTCAATGCGGGGGTGTGGTCGTGACAGAGCGGCAAAGTTGGGCGTCTCGCCATGCACACAAAAGTTGCTCTCACGTGCACATACCTTGTCCAATCTCACTGAAATTCAATGGATATGATGAGGCTTCTATTCTGAACCCATGGATATGACAATCTTGGACGAGCTCTATAGCGCCACCTAGTTATTGCATTGGGCACATTCTGCCCTGTATTTTCTCTTTGCTTTGTCCGATGTGCATGAAATTAAAACTGGAGATACTCAGAAGGGTCCTCTCTCATAATCTGAAGTTTCATGGGTGTACACCTGACGGTGCCTGCGTAACAGGAAGTGGTCGATTATGTGCACCCAAATAATAGAAATTTATTATAAATCAGCCGTTTGTCTCAGGAAGCTGAGATTTCAGAATTAGATGCCTTTAATAACCTCCAGCTTTGATATGTAACACAATAGGGTCTATGAGAAACTTCATACCTCTTTTTTTCCTATGCAATTTTGGACTGAACAAAGATTTTTAGCATAAATTCTGTTTAGGTTATCAGCACCAAAGACTACACTAGAATAGGCATTTATGTGCTACTGCTTCCTAAAAAAATTCAGAATGATTGAAGTTACAGGTGACATCTTAGAGAGCATTACATCCAAAAAGGTCCGAAAACGTCTTTTTAGGCAAAACTACAAACACCTATTTTTTTTCATAACTTAATCATCATATATCAACACCATTTATTTTTTTAAATGTAGGGATCTGTGTTTGCTGCCTTCCATATTTTTTTCAGAAGTCCAGGTGAAACAGATGATTTAAAAAAAATCCTGATTCATCCCAAAACCTGTGCTTTTTCCGTCTGGACTCCAAACAAGTGTGTTTTAAAATTACTTATGCTTCAAATATCCACACCAAGTTTCACACGCATATAGCTGAACATGTCTAAATACTTCTTGAATATTCTTTACAGATATAAAATGAACTGGTCAACTGTAGGATGTCATTTCCTCTTACATGCATCAGTCTTTTCCTCATGCTGCAGCCTGCTCCTCAATCTGCCCTGTTGCTGGAGTCAAATTTCACCCCCCCCCCACACACACACACACAAACACCAGCTGCCTCTTCATATGCTAACTAACCCAGAAGTGAGGTGACAATAGTTTAGACACAAGAGGGAGGGCAGACTGCTTTTTCATTTGTTTTGTATGTCTTTCATAGATTTTTATGAATAATCATTGCTTTTCTAGTCATGTAAAATGCAATTAACTTAATATTTTATCTTTTTTTTTTTACAAACAAAACATATGAATGTCCTCCAAAACAAAACCCAACTCTCAGTACAGTTCTACAGATGTAACATAAGACTTAGACAGTAAATGTCTCTTTTATCCTTTTTTAATCAATGCTGCTACTTCTTTTCCTTAATATAAATCCAATGAAATTAAACTACAAAACCAAAAAACACAACCTATAGCAAATTTCTCTAAATAAATTATGTGTATATACAATATGTAGCACTTTTAAACAAAATAATAACAAATCCTTCCAATACAAGCACAGAAAAATGGAACACAAAATTTAAAACCCAAATTTGAAATGGCAATTTTAAAAAGATAATTTTTTCAGCCTGCTAAAAGTGCACAATTGTAAAAGCTCTTTTATATAGACAACTGTTTGGTTGCTTAGAGCTCTAAATATAAAAACAATGCCTTTATGGACGTGGCACGGATGGCACGGATGTTCAGCAGGGTAAACCCCAGGAAAGCGGCGGGACCTGATGGAGTTCCCGGAAAGGTTCTGCTGGCCTGCGCCGATCAACTCTCCCAGGTCTTCACAAAAATCTTCAACCTGTCGCTAGCTCAGGCTTTCATCCCTGCTTGCCTGAAGTCATCCACTATCATCCCGATACCCAAAAAGTCCTCATCCACAGCCTTCCTCACGGACTTCCGCCCAGTTGCACTCACTGCTGTCATCACAAAGTGTCTGGAGCGGCTGCTCCTGGGACACATCAAAGACTCCCTCCCTCCAATCTTCGTCCCCCACCAGTTTGCTTACAAAGCAAACAGATCAACGGATGATGCCATTTCCATCACCCTCCACACTGCGCTGAGCCACCTGGAACACAGAGACACCTACGCCAGGATGCTCTTTGTGGACTATAGCTCAGCCTTTAACACAATCATTAGTGACATTCTGGTCAACAAACTGTCTGAACTAGGACTCCACCCACTCACCTGCACGTGGATCAAGGACTTCCTGACAAACAGACCACAGACAGTCAAACTTGACCCCCACCTCTCCTCCACCCGGACGCTGAGCACAGGCTCCACACAGGGATGTGTGCTGAGTCCTCTGCTGTACACACTGTACACAGCAGACTGCAGACCAGCCCACACCAGCAACACCGTGGTGAAGTTTGCAGACGACACTACTGTGGTGGGGCTGATCTCTGGGGACGACGAGACGGCCTACAGAGACGAAGTCCTGAAACTCTCAAGGTGGTGTCAGGCTAATAACCTCATCCTGAACACCACCAAGACCAAGGAGATCATCCTGGACTTCAGAAAAAACAGAACAGATCCACCCCCACTCTACATCGATGGAAACTGTGTGGAGAGGGTCCACAGCTTCACCCTCCTGGGCACCACCATCTCTGCTGACCTCACG
Source organism: Oryzias latipes (assembly GCF_053564925.1). NCBI lineage: Eukaryota > Metazoa > Chordata > Actinopteri > Beloniformes > Adrianichthyidae > Oryzias > Oryzias latipes. The sequence continues at coordinate 10,813,552 of NC_136244.1, forward strand.
TGGTCTAACAACACCATGACTGTCATCAGGAAGGCCCAGCAACGCCTGCACTTCCTGAGAAAACTTAGGAGGAACGACGTCAGCCAGGAGCTGCTGGTAACGTTCTACCGCTCAACCATTGAGAGCATTCTGTCCTATGGCATCACAGTGTGGTTTTCCCACTGCACTGAAGCAGAACGGCAGAGTCTCCAGAGAGTGGTAAAGACAGCGCAGAGGATCATCGGCTGCCCCCTCCCCTCCCTGAAGGACATTTACCAGTCTCGCTGCCTCAGCAGAGTGACTAGCATCACCACTAACTCCACCCATTCTGCTTTCCCTCTGTTTGAACTGCTGCCCTCTGGAAGGAGGTACAGGTCCATCAGAACCAGGACAAACAGACTAAGAAACAGCTTTTTTCCACAGGCAATTATCATACGGAATGCACATACGTCCACCAACCACACCTCACTCTAATTTTACTACAATGCGTGCAATATCCTGACTGTCTAACCGGGTCACTGTGCAATAACTTGATATTTATTAAGCTGTGCTCACAGCAACTCATGTAATTCCATTCTATTTTATTCACAAATATTTAATATTTAACAGTTTCTGTCCATATTGTTCATTTTTTGTTAAGAGTTGTAAATACAGTATTTCTTTTTCTATTCTATTTTTATTTTTATTTTATGTAACTCCTTCACTCCAAGGCTGCTGCAATTTCATTGTATCCCCATGTACAATGACAATAAACGATTCTGATTCTGATTATATCACTTAGACACAGATGGAGAACCATATCAACTGGATTGGTAACAGCAACAACCACCGACCAAGCCGGCAAGCCCTGGCAGAAAAGATCCCCACAAGAAACACTGCAGGCTGTTCCATAAAAAATATAGTTTTACCATTGCCTTGCAGATCACAGTTGAAGTGGTTTAGTTTTCCTAAAAAAATTCAGAATGATTGAAGTTACAGGTGAACTTTTAGACAGCATTTCATCCAAAAAGGTCCGAAAACGTCTTTTTAGGCAAAACTGCAAACACCTATTTTTTTGCATAACTTATCTTTCAAATATCAACACAAAAAAATTAAAAACGGTAGGGATCTGTGTTTGCTGCCTTCCATATTTTTTTCAGACTTAAAAGTGTAACAGATGATTTATAAAAAATCCTTTTTCATCCAAAAACCTGTGTTAAATCTGTCTAGACTCCAAACAAACATTTTTTTATGGTAACTTATGTTTCAACAATCGACACCAATTTTCACAAACCTATAGCTGAACATGTCCCATAGCTCCCTGAATATTTTCATAGATATAAAATGAACTGGTCATTGTAACATCTAGCATTCTAACATCTAACATCTTACATGTCAAAGCCTCTCTCAGCCTGGCTCTGCTGAAGGAGTCGTGTTACAACCCCGCCCCCTCCTGCTGGGACCCCATCTCCTATGTAAATTAGCAAGCAGTGAACAGAGAGATGAGGAGTAAGAATGGCCATTACTCAGGCATGCATAATCCAAAGACAGCCAGTTAAACACTGAAAGACATATTTTTTCGGTATGTCTTTCATACATCTTTAGTATTAAAAACTCTCCCAGATGAATGTGCCTGACTCCACCTGCAGGTGGATCACAGACTTCCTGACGGACAGACAGCAGTATGTGAGGCTGGGGAAGCTCGTCTCAGATACTCGGACCACAAGCACCGGATCCCCCCAGGGCTGTGTCCTTTCACCCCTGTTACTCTCCCTGTACACAAACAGCTGCACAGCTGGTCACCTGTCTGTCAAACTCCTGAAGTTTGCTGACGACACCACACTCATCGGCCTCATCTCTGACGGAGATGAGTCGGCCTACAGGAGTGAAATAGCCAGGCTGGTGTCATAGTGCAGCGCTAACAACCTAGAGCTTAATGCTCTGAAGACAGTGGAGATGACAGTGGACTTCAGGAAGGCCCCAGCCCCCCTCCCCCCTGTCATCCTCTGTGACTCCCCGGTGACCTCTGTGGAGTCCTTCTGCTTCCTGGGAACCATCATCAGCCAGGACCTCAAGTGGGAGCAGAACATCAGCTCCATCACTAAGAAGGTCCAGCAGAGGATGTACTTCCTGAGGCAGCTGAAGAAGTTTCACCTCCCTGAAAAGATGCTGGTAGACTTTTACACCGCCATCATCGAATCCACCCTCACGTCCTCCATCACAGTCTGGTTCGCTGCGGCCACAGCCAGAGACAAGGCCAAGCTGCAACGCGTCATCCACTCAGCAGAGAAGGTGATCGGCTGCCACCTCCCGTCTCTCCAGGAGCTGCACATCTCCAGGACCTGGAGGCGGGCAGCCAGGATTGTAGCCAACCCCTCTCATCCAGGACATAATCTCTTTCGGCCCCTCCCTTCTGGCAAGAGGCTCCGGTCCATCAGGACCAGGACCTCGCGCCACAAGAACAGCTTCTTCCCCACTGCAGTCAGCCTGCTGAACAGTACCCCAACTCCCCCAGCTGACCCTCCCCCCGCCCACCAAAGGACTGTCGGTGCCACTTACAGGCCCCACCATCCCATCTTTTTTCTTTTCCTTTTTCTTTTTTTTTTATCTCTTATATCCTTTTTTATAATCAATGTTCGAACTTCTTTTCCTTTCTATTGTCATGGTTTCAGTTTGTTGTCTTGTTTTTCGCTTTAGTTCTTGTTCTGTCTTGTTTGGTTCTGTTTCCTGTTTTATTTTGAAAGGTTTCCTGTCTTGTCATGTTTCTTGAGTTTTACTTCCTTTGGTCCCCATCTGCCCTAATCGTGTTCACCTGTGTCTTGTCTGCCCTGTCTGTATATAAGTCTTGTCTCTGCCTTCCTCCTGTGCTGGTCCATTAACTTCTGCTCATGTTGATCACGTCTTCTTGTCTGGCGTCCATGTCCCTTGCCATGCCACAGTAAGTTTTTGTTTTTAGTTTTGTCATCCTGCTCTGCAGCGCTTTTTGTTAGTTAAATAAACCCACTTGCCCTGAACCCGTTTGCCTCCCGTCTCTGCGCCTGGGTCCTACCTGCTCTTGAGCCTCCCCCCCACACGACATCTATACATCCAATGAAATTAAACTACAAATCAACAAACACAACTGATAACAAATGTCTCTAAAAAATGATGTGTATATTTGCAGAACCTTAAAAACACCAAACAAATAACAAATGCTTCCCAAATAAAGCACAAAAAATGGAACACAAAATGTAAAACCCAAGTTAGAAATTGCAATTTGAAAAAGATACTTTTTTCAGCAGCTTTTCAAAATCAATCACCAATTCTACTCTTCTGTGGATGAAACAAAGAACTCCAGAACAATGAAGCCATTTCTCTAAGTCTCTCTCACCTTCAGTTTTAAACAAGGTCTGTGAAAATCCACCATACATTGGTCACATGAACTCAGAGACCTGCTAAAAGTGCACAATTGTAAAAGCTCTTTTATATAGACAACTGTTTGTTTGCTTAGAGCTCTAAATATAAAAAAAATGCTTTTCTATCACCTAGACACAGATGGAGAACCATATCAACTGGATTAATAACAGGGTGGCATGTTTAGGTTTAAACTTACATCAATAGACAACATGAAGCTGTCCATCACATTTTTGACCTAAACATGTAAACACATCCTTGGCTCTGCGGTTAGGAAATGGCATTTGGGAATCTCTTTATACCAGGAGCCAGCCTGGCCATTGGAACATCGCCACAGTGCCCATCCAGACTGGGACAGCAACGGGGTCCACTTCAGAGCCGTGAGCTGCTGTGTTTAACTCCAGCTGTCCCAGCAAGGGAGACAACTGCAGCAACATCCACTGACCAAGCTGACAAGCCCTGGCAGAAAAGATCCCCACAAGAAAAACACTGGCTCAGGCAGGCTGGTAAAAAAAAAATAGTTTTGCCATTGTCTTGCAGCTCGCAGATCAAGTGGTTTAGTTTTCCAGTAATGTCAGTCAAGAATGCAAGTTCAGATTCACAATGTTCATATTCACCATATTCAACAGACATCTCCTCCAATAGCACCTTAAAAATCCTGTGCTGTTTTGCTTTGCAGCTGAGGTTGTTTACGATTTTCAGAATAAGAGTCATTATATGTCCAGAGCCAATCACTTCTGCACATAAGGCCTGCTGGTGAATGACGCAGCAGTAATGCAGACATTTTGGAAAGTCTGGGTCAGCTTTACAGTGAGTGATGAAACCTGTTTGTCTATTGATCATAGCAGGAGTCCCATCTGCAGTCACTGCTACCAGCTTTTCTAATTGTACCTTTTTCTGCACAAAAACTCCTTCACCGTGTTATACATTTCAACTCCTCTTGTAGTTGTCTGTTAGGGCAGATGTGTCAGGAGTTCTTCTCTTGTGGAAACCAAAAGCTATGCTGTACTGTTGCCGTCCACAGACTCATCACACTGGACGTTAACCACCTGCACTTTGCAAGATCCCGGTCCAGCTAATTGGCCAAGTTATCAGACATAGCTGACACTCATCTAGACATTGTAGTGGAAATTGAATGAGTTCTATTGTTCTCATCCTTAGGGACAGTGATAGCAATTATCATCATTGCTTGAATTTTTTTCATGCTATATGCAAAAGTCTTTGTCCCTTAAGGCAACAGATTACAGCCCCCCCCCCAGGCTGCTGTCGTATTAACATTAGCTTGGAGCTCCAGAATGGACAAGAAAAAACGACGAGAATGGCTCGAGCAGGGCGTTGCTCACGGGGCGGTCGCTCGTGCCATGCGGTCGCACGTGCTCGGGCCCGCTAAATGCTACTTGTAGCTTTAATTATTATTATTCTTTTTCTTCCGACGGAAGAGTCGCCTTTTTGAGGCCTTTAACATACCCAAAAACTCACCAAATTTGGCACACACATCAGGAGTCGCGAAAAATTTCGTATTTTACAGGAGATTGGCATGGGCGCAAAAAAACGGCTCGACAGCGCCACCTTAAGTGACATTTGTCCCGAGCCCCCGCATATGCTTTGACATACAAGCTTGATCTTTTCAGGACATGTTCATCAGATAGAAACCTACAAAAAAGTCTCTTGGTACCAAGCTGTCAGTCGCACAGGAAGTCTGCTATATTGGTGTCAATATGTCATTTTTGCTCTATTTTGGACATTTGTAGGCCTCCTTCTAGAACGAACTCCTCCTAGAGATTTATGAATAATGACTCCAAACTTTAATTTTGTAAACTAGACCCATGTCCGATGTTAAATTGCGAAGCTTTAAAGGTATTACGGATGTTTGTGACCGTGGCGGCGCGTCGAACTTGGAGGTCATTTTGAAAACACGCCATGAAAAGAAAAATGGCCATTACTCAGCCATGCAAAATCCAATCTGATCCAAAATTGATGTGCATGATTGTAGTCTGACTCTGAACACATCAGCAGTGAAAAAATCTGGAAAAGGTGTAGCGCCACCTGCTGGCAAGAGGAAATGACATGTTTTACTTGGAGCATCACTGCTCCGAGTAGGATGAGCCGACACACCTGAAAATGACGTCCACCTGTTGAAAAGCCATTGAAGTTTACCCTGACAAAAAACCATAACTTTCAATGCGGGGGTGTGGTCGTGACAGAGCGGCAAAGTTGGGCGTCTCGCCATGCACACAAAAGTTGCTCTCACGTGCACATTCCTTGTCCAATCTCACTGAAATTCAATGGATATGATGAGGCTTCTATTCTGAACCCATGGATATGACAATCTTGGACGAGCTCTATAGCGCCACCTAGTTATTGCATTGGGCACATTCTGCCCTGTATTTTCTCTTTGCTTTGTCCGATGTGCATGAAATTAAAACTGGAGATACTCAGAAGGGTCCTCTCTCATAATCTGAAGTTTCATGGGTGTACACCTGACGGTGCCTGCGTAACAGGAAGTGGTCGATTATGTGCACCCAAATAATAGAAATTTATTATAAATCAGCCGTTTGTCTCAGGAAGCTGAGATTTCAGAATTAGATGCCTTTAATAACCTCCAGCTTTGATATGTAACACAATAGGGTCTATGAGAAACTTCATACCTCTTTTTTTCCTATGCAATTTTGGACTGAACAAAGATTTTTAGCATAAATTCTGTTTAGGTTATCAGCACCAAAGACTACACTAGAATAGGCATTTATGTGCTACTGCTTCCTAAAAAAATTCAGAATGATTGAAGTTACAGGTGACATCTTAGAGAGCATTACATCCAAAAAGGTCCGAAAACGTCTTTTTAGGCAAAACTACAAACACCTATTTTTTTTCATAACTTAATCATCATATATCAACACCATTTATTTTTTTAAATGTAGGGATCTGTGTTTGCTGCCTTCCATATTTTTTTCAGAAGTCCAGGTGAAACAGATGATTTAAAAAAAATCCTGATTCATCCCAAAACCTGTGCTTTTTCCGTCTGGACTCCAAACAAGTGTGTTTTAAAATTACTTATGCTTCAAATATCCACACCAAGTTTCACACGCATATAGCTGAACATGTCTAAATACTTCTTGAATATTCTTTACAGATATAAAATGAACTGGTCAACTGTAGGATGTCATTTCCTCTTACATGCATCAGTCTTTTCCTCATGCTGCAGCCTGCTCCTCAATCTGCCCTGTTGCTGGAGTCAAATTTCACCCCCCCCCCACACACACACACACAAACACCAGCTGCCTCTTCATATGCTAACTAACCCAGAAGTGAGGTGACAATAGTTTAGACACAAGAGGGAGGGCAGACTGCTTTTTCATTTGTTTTGTATGTCTTTCATAGATTTTTATGAATAATCATTGCTTTTCTAGTCATGTAAAATGCAATTAACTTAATATTTTATCTTTTTTTTTTTACAAACAAAACATATGAATGTCCTCCAAAACAAAACCCAACTCTCAGTACAGTTCTACAGATGTAACATAAGACTTAGACAGTAAATGTCTCTTTTATCCTTTTTTAATCAATGCTGCTACTTCTTTTCCTTAATATAAATCCAATGAAATTAAACTACAAAACCAAAAAACACAACCTATAGCAAATTTCTCTAAATAAATTATGTGTATATACAATATGTAGCACTTTTAAACAAAATAATAACAAATCCTTCCAATACAAGCACAGAAAAATGGAACACAAAATTTAAAACCCAAATTTGAAATGGCAATTTTAAAAAGATAATTTTTTCAGCCTGCTAAAAGTGCACAATTGTAAAAGCTCTTTTATATAGACAACTGTTTGGTTGCTTAGAGCTCTAAATATAAAAACAATGCCTTTATGGACGTGGCACGGATGGCACGGATGTTCAGCAGGGTAAACCCCAGGAAAGCGGCGGGACCTGATGGAGTTCCCGGAAAGGTTCTGCTGGCCTGCGCCGATCAACTCTCCCAGGTCTTCACAAAAATCTTCAACCTGTCGCTAGCTCAGGCTTTCATCCCTGCTTGCCTGAAGTCATCCACTATCATCCCGATACCCAAAAAGTCCTCATCCACAGCCTTCCTCACGGACTTCCGCCCAGTTGCACTCACTGCTGTCATCACAAAGTGTCTGGAGCGGCTGCTCCTGGGACACATCAAAGACTCCCTCCCTCCAATCTTCGTCCCCCACCAGTTTGCTTACAAAGCAAACAGATCAACGGATGATGCCATTTCCATCACCCTCCACACTGCGCTGAGCCACCTGGAACACAGAGACACCTACGCCAGGATGCTCTTTGTGGACTATAGCTCAGCCTTTAACACAATCATTAGTGACATTCTGGTCAACAAACTGTCTGAACTAGGACTCCACCCACTCACCTGCACGTGGATCAAGGACTTCCTGACAAACAGACCACAGACAGTCAAACTTGACCCCCACCTCTCCTCCACCCGGACGCTGAGCACAGGCTCCACACAGGGATGTGTGCTGAGTCCTCTGCTGTACACACTGTACACAGCAGACTGCAGACCAGCCCACACCAGCAACACCGTGGTGAAGTTTGCAGACGACACTACTGTGGTGGGGCTGATCTCTGGGGACGACGAGACGGCCTACAGAGACGAAGTCCTGAAACTCTCAAGGTGGTGTCAGGCTAATAACCTCATCCTGAACACCACCAAGACCAAGGAGATCATCCTGGACTTCAGAAAAAACAGAACAGATCCACCCCCACTCTACATCGATGGAAACTGTGTGGAGAGGGTCCACAGCTTCACCCTCCTGGGCACCACCATCTCTGCTGACCTCACGTGGTCTAACAACACCATGACTGTCATCAGGAAGGCCCAGCAACGCCTGCACTTCCTGAGAAAACTTAGGAGGAACGACGTCAGCCAGGAGCTGCTGGTAACGTTCTACCGCTCAACCATTGAGAGCATTCTGTCCTATGGCATCACAGTGTGGTTTTCCCACTGCACTGAAGCAGAACGGCAGAGTCTCCAGAGAGTGGTAAAGACAGCGCAGAGGATCATCGGCTGCCCCCTCCCCTCCCTGAAGGACATTTACCAGTCTCGCTGCCTCAGCAGAGTGACTAGCATCACCACTAACTCCACCCATTCTGCTTTCCCTCTGTTTGAACTGCTGCCCTCTGGAAGGAGGTACAGGTCCATCAGAACCAGGACAAACAGACTAAGAAACAGCTTTTTTCCACAGGCAATTATCATACGGAATGCACATACGTCCACCAACCACACCTCACTCTAATTTTACTACAATGCGTGCAATATCCTGACTGTCTAACCGGGTCACTGTGCAATAACTTGATATTTATTAAGCTGTGCTCACAGCAACTCATGTAATTCCATTCTATTTTATTCACAAATATTTAATATTTAACAGTTTCTGTCCATATTGTTCATTTTTTGTTAAGAGTTGTAAATACAGTATTTCTTTTTCTATTCTATTTTTATTTTTATTTTATGTAACTCCTTCACTCCAAGGCTGCTGCAATTTCATTGTATCCCCATGTACAATGACAATAAACGATTCTGATTCTGATTATATCACTTAGACACAGATGGAGAACCATATCAACTGGATTGGTAACAGCAACAACCACCGACCAAGCCGGCAAGCCCTGGCAGAAAAGATCCCCACAAGAAACACTGCAGGCTGTTCCATAAAAAATATAGTTTTACCATTGCCTTGCAGATCACAGTTGAAGTGGTTTAGTTTTCCTAAAAAAATTCAGAATGATTGAAGTTACAGGTGAACTTTTAGACAGCATTTCATCCAAAAAGGTCCGAAAACGTCTTTTTAGGCAAAACTGCAAACACCTATTTTTTTGCATAACTTATCTTTCAAATATCAACACAAAAAAATTAAAAACGGTAGGGATCTGTGTTTGCTGCCTTCCATATTTTTTTCAGACTTAAAAGTGTAACAGATGATTTATAAAAAATCCTTTTTCATCCAAAAACCTGTGTTAAATCTGTCTAGACTCCAAACAAACATTTTTTTATGGTAACTTATGTTTCAACAATCGACACCAATTTTCACAAACCTATAGCTGAACATGTCCCATAGCTCCCTGAATATTTTCATAGATATAAAATGAACTGGTCATTGTAACATCTAGCATTCTAACATCTAACATCTTACATGTCAAAGCCTCTCTCAGCCTGGCTCTGCTGAAGGAGTCGTGTTACAACCCCGCCCCCTCCTGCTGGGACCCCATCTCCTATGTAAATTAGCAAGCAGTGAACAGAGAGATGAGGAGTAAGAATGGCCATTACTCAGGCATGCATAATCCAAAGACAGCCAGTTAAACACTGAAAGACATATTTTTTCGGTATGTCTTTCATACATCTTTAGTATTAAAAACTCTCCCAGATGAATGTGCCTGACTCCACCTGCAGGTGGATCACAGACTTCCTGACGGACAGACAGCAGTATGTGAGGCTGGGGAAGCTCGTCTCAGATACTCGGACCACAAGCACCGGATCCCCCCAGGGCTGTGTCCTTTCACCCCTGTTACTCTCCCTGTACACAAACAGCTGCACAGCTGGTCACCTGTCTGTCAAACTCCTGAAGTTTGCTGACGACACCACACTCATCGGCCTCATCTCTGACGGAGATGAGTCGGCCTACAGGAGTGAAATAGCCAGGCTGGTGTCATAGTGCAGCGCTAACAACCTAGAGCTTAATGCTCTGAAGACAGTGGAGATGACAGTGGACTTCAGGAAGGCCCCAGCCCCCCTCCCCCCTGTCATCCTCTGTGACTCCCCGGTGACCTCTGTGGAGTCCTTCTGCTTCCTGGGAACCATCATCAGCCAGGACCTCAAGTGGGAGCAGAACATCAGCTCCATCACTAAGAAGGTCCAGCAGAGGATGTACTTCCTGAGGCAGCTGAAGAAGTTTCACCTCCCTGAAAAGATGCTGGTAGACTTTTACACCGCCATCATCGAATCCACCCTCACGTCCTCCATCACAGTCTGGTTCGCTGCGGCCACAGCCAGAGACAAGGCCAAGCTGCAACGCGTCATCCACTCAGCAGAGAAGGTGATCGGCTGCCACCTCCCGTCTCTCCAGGAGCTGCACATCTCCAGGACCTGGAGGCGGGCAGCCAGGATTGTAGCCAACCCCTCTCATCCAGGACATAATCTCTTTCGGCCCCTCCCTTCTGGCAAGAGGCTCCGGTCCATCAGGACCAGGACCTCGCGCCACAAGAACAGCTTCTTCCCCACTGCAGTCAGCCTGCTGAACAGTACCCCAACTCCCCCAGCTGACCCTCCCCCCGCCCACCAAAGGACTGTCGGTGCCACTTACAGGCCCCACCATCCCATCTTTTTTCTTTTCCTTTTTCTTTTTTTTTTATCTCTTATATCCTTTTTTATAATCAATGTTCGAACTTCTTTTCCTTTCTATTGTCATGGTTTCAGTTTGTTGTCTTGTTTTTCGCTTTAGTTCTTGTTCTGTCTTGTTTGGTTCTGTTTCCTGTTTTATTTTGAAAGGTTTCCTGTCTTGTCATGTTTCTTGAGTTTTACTTCCTTTGGTCCCCATCTGCCCTAATCGTGTTCACCTGTGTCTTGTCTGCCCTGTCTGTATATAAGTCTTGTCTCTGCCTTCCTCCTGTGCTGGTCCATTAACTTCTGCTCATGTTGATCACGTCTTCTTGTCTGGCGTCCATGTCCCTTGCCATGCCACAGTAAGTTTTTGTTTTTAGTTTTGTCATCCTGCTCTGCAGCGCTTTTTGTTAGTTAAATAAACCCACTTGCCCTGAACCCGTTTGCCTCCCGTCTCTGCGCCTGGGTCCTACCTGCTCTTGAGCCTCCCCCCCACACGACATCTATACATCCAATGAAATTAAACTACAAATCAACAAACACAACTGATAACAAATGTCTCTAAAAAATGATGTGTATATTTGCAGAACCTTAAAAACACCAAACAAATAACAAATGCTTCCCAAATAAAGCACAAAAAATGGAACACAAAATGTAAAACCCAAGTTAGAAATTGCAATTTGAAAAAGATACTTTTTTCAGCAGCTTTTCAAAATCAATCACCAATTCTACTCTTCTGTGGATGAAACAAAGAACTCCAGAACAATGAAGCCATTTCTCTAAGTCTCTCTCACCTTCAGTTTTAAACAAGGTCTGTGAAAATCCACCATACATTGGTCACATGAACTCAGAGACCTGCTAAAAGTGCACAATTGTAAAAGCTCTTTTATATAGACAACTGTTTGTTTGCTTAGAGCTCTAAATATAAAAAAAATGCTTTTCTATCACCTAGACACAGATGGAGAACCATATCAACTGGATTAATAACAGGGTGGCATGTTTAGGTTTAAACTTACATCAATAGACAACATGAAGCTGTCCATCACATTTTTGACCTAAACATGTAAACACATCCTTGGCTCTGCGGTTAGGAAATGGCATTTGGGAATCTCTTTATACCAGGAGCCAGCCTGGCCATTGGAACATCGCCACAGTGCCCATCCAGACTGGGACAGCAACGGGGTCCACTTCAGAGCCGTGAGCTGCTGTGTTTAACTCCAGCTGTCCCAGCAAGGGAGACAACTGCAGCAACATCCACTGACCAAGCTGACAAGCCCTGGCAGAAAAGATCCCCACAAGAAAAACACTGGCTCAGGCAGGCTGGTCAAAAAAAAATAGTTTTGCCATTGTCTTGCAGCTCGCAGATCAAGTGGTTTAGTTTTCCAGTAATGTCAGTCAAGAATGCAAGTTCAGATTCACAATGTTCATATTCACCATATTCAACAGACATCTCCTCCAATAGCACCTTAAAAATCCTGTGCTGTTTTGCTTTGCAGCTGAGGTTGTTTACGATTTTCAGAATAAGAGTCATTATATGTCCAGAGCCAATCACTTCTGCACATAAGGCCTGCTGGTGAATGACGCAGCAGTAATGCAGACATTTTGGAAAGTCTGGGTCAGCTTTACAGTGAGTGATGAAACCTGTTTGTCTATTGATCATAGCAGGAGTCCCATCTGCAGTCACTGCTACCAGCTTTTCTAATTGTACCTTTTTCTGCACAAAAACTCCTTCACCGTGTTATACATTTCAACTCCTCTTGTAGTTGTCTGTTAGGGCAGATGTGTCAGGAGTTCTTCTCTTGTGGAAACCAAAAGCTATGCTGTACTGTTGCCGTCCACAGACTCATCACACTGGACGTTAACCACCTGCACTTTGCAAGATCCCGGTCCAGCTAATTGGCCAAGTTATCAGACATAGCTGACACTCATCTAGACATTGTAGTGGAAATTGAATGAGTTCTATTGTTCTCATCCTTAGGGACAGTGATAGCAATTATCATCATTGCTTGAATTTTTTTCATGCTATATGCAAAAGTCTTTGTCCCTTAAGGCAACAGATTACAGCCCCCCCCCCCAGGCTGCTGTCGTATTAACATTAGCTTGGAGCTCCAGAATGGACAAGAAAAAACGACGAGAATGGCTCGAGCAGGGCGTTGCTCACGGGGCGGTCGCTCGTGCCATGCGGTCGCACGTGCTCGGGCCCGCTAAATGCTACTTGTAGCTTTAATTATTATTATTCTTTTTCTTCCGACGGAAGAGTCGCCTTTTTGAGGCCTTTAACATACCCAAAAACTCACCAAATTTGGCACACACATCAGGAGTCGCGAAAAATTTCGTATTTTACAGGAGATTGGCATGGGCGCAAAAAAACGGCTCGACAGCGCCACCTTAAGTGACATTTGTCCCGAGCCCCCGCATATGCTTTGACATACAAGCTTGATCTTTTCAGGACATGTTCATCAGATAGAAACCTACAAAAAAGTCTCTTGGTACCAAGCTGTCAGTCGCACAGGAAGTCTGCTATATTGGTGTCAATATGTCATTTTTGCTCTATTTTGGACATTTGTAGGCCTCCTTCTAGAACGAACTCCTCCTAGAGATTTATGAATAATGACTCCAAACTTTAATTTTGTAAACTAGACCCATGTCCGATGTTAAATTGCGAAGCTTTAAAGGTATTACGGATGTTTGTGACCGTGGCGGCGCGTCGAACTTGGAGGTCATTTTGAAAACACGCCATGAAAAGAAAAATGGCCATTACTCAGCCATGCAAAATCCAATCTGATCCAAAATTGATGTGCATGATTGTAGTCTGACTCTGAACACATCAGCAGTGAAAAAATCTGGAAAAGGTGTAGCGCCACCTGCTGGCAAGAGGAAATGACATGTTTTACTTGGAGCATCACTGCTCCGAGTAGGATGAGCCGACACACCTGAAAATGACGTCCACCTGTTGAAAAGCCATTGAAGTTTACCCTGACAAAAAACCATAACTTTCAATGCGGGGGTGTGGTCGTGACAGAGCGGCAAAGTTGGGCGTCTCGCCATGCACACAAAAGTTGCTCTCACGTGCACATTCCTTGTCCAATCTCACTGAAATTCAATGGATATGATGAGGCTTCTATTCTGAACCCATGGATATGACAATCTTGGACGAGCTCTATAGCGCCACCTAGTTATTGCATTGGGCACATTCTGCCCTGTATTTTCTCTTTGCTTTGTCCGATGTGCATGAAATTAAAACTGGAGATACTCAGAAGGGTCCTCTCTCATAATCTGAAGTTTCATGGGTGTACACCTGACGGTGCCTGCGTAACAGGAAGTGGTCGATTATGTGCACCCAAATAATAGAAATTTATTATAAATCAGCCGTTTGTCTCAGGAAGCTGAGATTTCAGAATTAGATGCCTTTAATAACCTCCAGCTTTGATATGTAACACAATAGGGTCTATGAGAAACTTCATACCTCTTTTTTTCCTATGCAATTTTGGACTGAACAAAGATTTTTAGCATAAATTCTGTTTAGGTTATCAGCACCAAAGACTACACTAGAATAGGCATTTATGTGCTACTGCTTCCTAAAAAAATTCAGAATGATTGAAGTTACAGGTGACATCTTAGAGAGCATTACATCCAAAAAGGTCCGAAAACGTCTTTTTAGGCAAAACTACAAACACCTATTTTTTTTCATAACTTAATCATCATATATCAACACCATTTATTTTTTTAAATGTAGGGATCTGTGTTTGCTGCCTTCCATATTTTTTTCAGAAGTCCAGGTGAAACAGATGATTTAAAAAAAATCCTGATTCATCCCAAAACCTGTGCTTTTTCCGTCTGGACTCCAAACAAGTGTGTTTTAAAATTACTTATGCTTCAAATATCCACACCAAGTTTCACACGCATATAGCTGAACATGTCTAAATACTTCTTGAATATTCTTTACAGATATAAAATGAACTGGTCAACTGTAGGATGTCATTTCCTCTTACATGCATCAGTCTTTTCCTCATGCTGCAGCCTGCTCCTCAATCTGCCCTGTTGCTGGAGTCAAATTTCACCCCCCCCCCCCACACACACACAAACACCAGCTGCCTCTTCATATGCTAACTAACCCAGAAGTGAGGTGACAATAGTTTAGACACAAGAGGGAGGGCAGACTGCTTTTTCATTTGTTTTGTATGTCTTTCATAGATTTTTATGAATAATCATTGCTTTTCTAGTCATGTAAAATGCAATTAACTTAATATTTTATCTTTTTTTTTTTACAAACAAAACATATGAATGTCCTCCAAAACAAAACCCAACTCTCAGTACAGTTCTACAGATGTAACATAAGACTTAGACAGTAAATGTCTCTTTTATCCTTTTTTAATCAATGCTGCTACTTCTTTTCCTTAATATAAATCCAATGAAATTAAACTACAAAACCAAAAAACACAACCTATAGCAAATTTCTCTAAATAAATTATGTGTATATACAATATGTAGCACTTTTAAACAAAATAATAACAAATCCTTCCAATACAAGCACAGAAAAATGGAACACAAAATTTAAAACCCAAATTTGAAATGGCAATTTTAAAAAGATAATTTTTTCAGCCTGCTAAAAGTGCACAATTGTAAAAGCTCTTTTATATAGACAACTGTTTGGTTGCTTAGAGCTCTAAATATAAAAACAATGCCTTTATGGACGTGGCACGGATGGCACGGATGTTCAGCAGGGTAAACCCCAGGAAAGCGGCGGGACCTGATGGAGTTCCCGGAAAGGTTCTGCTGGCCTGCGCCGATCAACTCTCCCAGGTCTTCACAAAAATCTTCAACCTGTCGCTAGCTCAGGCTTTCATCCCTGCTTGCCTGAAGTCATCCACTATCATCCCGATACCCAAAAAGTCCTCATCCACAGCCTTCCTCACGGACTTCCGCCCAGTTGCACTCACTGCTGTCATCACAAAGTGTCTGGAGCGGCTGCTCCTGGGACACATCAAAGACTCCCTCCCTCCAATCTTCGTCCCCCACCAGTTTGCTTACAAAGCAAACAGATCAACGGATGATGCCATTTCCATCACCCTCCACACTGCGCTGAGCCACCTGGAACACAGAGACACCTACGCCAGGATGCTCTTTGTGGACTATAGCTCAGCCTTTAACACAATCATTAGTGACATTCTGGTCAACAAACTGTCTGAACTAGGACTCCACCCACTCACCTGCACGTGGATCAAGGACTTCCTGACAAACAGACCACAGACAGTCAAACTTGACCCCCACCTCTCCTCCACCCGGACGCTGAGCACAGGCTCCACACAGGGATGTGTGCTGAGTCCTCTGCTGTACACACTGTACACAGCAGACTGCAGACCAGCCCACACCAGCAACACCGTGGTGAAGTTTGCAGACGACACTACTGTGGTGGGGCTGATCTCTGGGGACGACGAGACGGCCTACAGAGACGAAGTCCTGAAACTCTCAAGGTGGTGTCAGGCTAATAACCTCATCCTGAACACCACCAAGACCAAGGAGATCATCCTGGACTTCAGAAAAAACAGAACAGATCCACCCCCACTCTACATCGATGGAAACTGTGTGGAGAGGGTCCACAGCTTCACCCTCCTGGGCACCACCATCTCTGCTGACCTCACGTGGTCTAACAACACCATGACTGTCATCAGGAAGGCCCAGCAACGCCTGCACTTCCTGAGAAAACTTAGGAGGAACGACGTCAGCCAGGAGCTGCTGGTAACGTTCTACCGCTCAACCATTGAGAGCATTCTGTCCTATGGCATCACAGTGTGGTTTTCCCACTGCACTGAAGCAGAACGGCAGAGTCTCCAGAGAGTGGTAAAGACAGCGCAGAGGATCATCGGCTGCCCCCTCCCCTCCCTGAAGGACATTTACCAGTCTCGCTGCCTCAGCAGAGTGACTAGCATCACCACTAACTCCACCCATTCTGCTTTCCCTCTGTTTGAACTGCTGCCCTCTGGAAGGAGGTACAGGTCCATCAGAACCAGGACAAACAGACTAAGAAACAGCTTTTTTCCACAGGCAATTATCATACGGAATGCACATACGTCCACCAACCACACCTCACTCTAATTTTACTACAATGCGTGCAATATCCTGACTGTCTAACCGGGTCACTGTGCAATAACTTGATATTTATTAAGCTGTGCTCACAGCAACTCATGTAATTCCATTCTATTTTATTCACAAATATTTAATATTTAACAGTTTCTGTCCATATTGTTCATTTTTTGTTAAGAGTTGTAAATACAGTATTTCTTTTTCTATTCTATTTTTATTTTTATTTTATGTAACTCCTTCACTCCAAGGCTGCTGCAATTTCATTGTATCCCCATGTACAATGACAATAAACGATTCTGATTCTGATTATATCACTTAGACACAGATGGAGAACCATATCAACTGGATTGGTAACAGCAACAACCACCGACCAAGCCGGCAAGCCCTGGCAGAAAAGATCCCCACAAGAAACACTGCAGGCTGTTCCATAAAAAATATAGTTTTACCATTGCCTTGCAGATCACAGTTGAAGTGGTTTAGTTTTCCTAAAAAAATTCAGAATGATTGAAGTTACAGGTGAACTTTTAGACAGCATTTCATCCAAAAAGGTCCGAAAACGTCTTTTTAGGCAAAACTGCAAACACCTATTTTTTTGCATAACTTATCTTTCAAATATCAACACAAAAAAATTAAAAACGGTAGGGATCTGTGTTTGCTGCCTTCCATATTTTTTTCAGACTTAAAAGTGTAACAGATGATTTATAAAAAATCCTTTTTCATCCAAAAACCTGTGTTAAATCTGTCTAGACTCCAAACAAACATTTTTTTATGGTAACTTATGTTTCAACAATCGACACCAATTTTCACAAACCTATAGCTGAACATGTCCCATAGCTCCCTGAATATTTTCATAGATATAAAATGAACTGGTCATTGTAACATCTAGCATTCTAACATCTAACATCTTACATGTCAAAGCCTCTCTCAGCCTGGCTCTGCTGAAGGAGTCGTGTTACAACCCCGCCCCCTCCTGCTGGGACCCCATCTCCTATGTAAATTAGCAAGCAGTGAACAGAGAGATGAGGAGTAAGAATGGCCATTACTCAGGCATGCATAATCCAAAGACAGCCAGTTAAACACTGAAAGACATATTTTTTCGGTATGTCTTTCATACATCTTTAGTATTAAAAACTCTCCCAGATGAATGTGCCTGACTCCACCTGCAGGTGGATCACAGACTTCCTGACGGACAGACAGCAGTATGTGAGGCTGGGGAAGCTCGTCTCAGATACTCGGACCACAAGCACCGGATCCCCCCAGGGCTGTGTCCTTTCACCCCTGTTACTCTCCCTGTACACAAACAGCTGCACAGCTGGTCACCTGTCTGTCAAACTCCTGAAGTTTGCTGACGACACCACACTCATCGGCCTCATCTCTGACGGAGATGAGTCGGCCTACAGGAGTGAAATAGCCAGGCTGGTGTCATAGTGCAGCGCTAACAACCTAGAGCTTAATGCTCTGAAGACAGTGGAGATGACAGTGGACTTCAGGAAGGCCCCAGCCCCCCTCCCCCCTGTCATCCTCTGTGACTCCCCGGTGACCTCTGTGGAGTCCTTCTGCTTCCTGGGAACCATCATCAGCCAGGACCTCAAGTGGGAGCAGAACATCAGCTCCATCACTAAGAAGGTCCAGCAGAGGATGTACTTCCTGAGGCAGCTGAAGAAGTTTCACCTCCCTGAAAAGATGCTGGTAGACTTTTACACCGCCATCATCGAATCCACCCTCACGTCCTCCATCACAGTCTGGTTCGCTGCGGCCACAGCCAGAGACAAGGCCAAGCTGCAACGCGTCATCCACTCAGCAGAGAAGGTGATCGGCTGCCACCTCCCGTCTCTCCAGGAGCTGCACATCTCCAGGACCTGGAGGCGGGCAGCCAGGATTGTAGCCAACCCCTCTCATCCAGGACATAATCTCTTTCGGCCCCTCCCTTCTGGCAAGAGGCTCCGGTCCATCAGGACCAGGACCTCGCGCCACAAGAACAGCTTCTTCCCCACTGCAGTCAGCCTGCTGAACAGTACCCCAACTCCCCCAGCTGACCCTCCCCCCGCCCACCAAAGGACTGTCGGTGCCACTTACAGGCCCCACCATCCCATCTTTTTTCTTTTCCTTTTTCTTTTTTTTTTATCTCTTATATCCTTTTTTATAATCAATGTTCGAACTTCTTTTCCTTTCTATTGTCATGGTTTCAGTTTGTTGTCTTGTTTTTCGCTTTAGTTCTTGTTCTGTCTTGTTTGGTTCTGTTTCCTGTTTTATTTTGAAAGGTTTCCTGTCTTGTCATGTTTCTTGAGTTTTACTTCCTTTGGTCCCCATCTGCCCTAATCGTGTTCACCTGTGTCTTGTCTGCCCTGTCTGTATATAAGTCTTGTCTCTGCCTTCCTCCTGTGCTGGTCCATTAACTTCTGCTCATGTTGATCACGTCTTCTTGTCTGGCGTCCATGTCCCTTGCCATGCCACAGTAAGTTTTTGTTTTTAGTTTTGTCATCCTGCTCTGCAGCGCTTTTTGTTAGTTAAATAAACCCACTTGCCCTGAACCCGTTTGCCTCCCGTCTCTGCGCCTGGGTCCTACCTGCTCTTGAGCCTCCCCCCCACACGACATCTATACATCCAATGAAATTAAACTACAAATCAACAAACACAACTGATAACAAATGTCTCTAAAAAATGATGTGTATATTTGCAGAACCTTAAAAACACCAAACAAATAACAAATGCTTCCCAAATAAAGCACAAAAAATGGAACACAAAATGTAAAACCCAAGTTAGAAATTGCAATTTGAAAAAGATACTTTTTTCAGCAGCTTTTCAAAATCAATCACCAATTCTACTCTTCTGTGGATGAAACAAAGAACTCCAGAACAATGAAGCCATTTCTCTAAGTCTCTCTCACCTTCAGTTTTAAACAAGGTCTGTGAAAATCCACCATACATTGGTCACATGAACTCAGAGACCTGCTAAAAGTGCACAATTGTAAAAGCTCTTTTATATAGACAACTGTTTGTTTGCTTAGAGCTCTAAATATAAAAAAAATGCTTTTCTATCACCTAGACACAGATGGAGAACCATATCAACTGGATTAATAACAGGGTGGCATGTTTAGGTTTAAACTTACATCAATAGACAACATGAAGCTGTCCATCACATTTTTGACCTAAACATGTAAACACATCCTTGGCTCTGCGGTTAGGAAATGGCATTTGGGAATCTCTTTATACCAGGAGCCAGCCTGGCCATTGGAACATCGCCACAGTGCCCATCCAGACTGGGACAGCAACGGGGTCCACTTCAGAGCCGTGAGCTGCTGTGTTTAACTCCAGCTGTCCCAGCAAGGGAGACAACTGCAGCAACATCCACTGACCAAGCTGACAAGCCCTGGCAGAAAAGATCCCCACAAGAAAAACACTGGCTCAGGCAGGCTGGTCAAAAAAAAATAGTTTTGCCATTGTCTTGCAGCTCGCAGATCAAGTGGTTTAGTTTTCCAGTAATGTCAGTCAAGAATGCAAGTTCAGATTCACAATGTTCATATTCACCATATTCAACAGACATCTCCTCCAATAGCACCTTAAAAATCCTGTGCTGTTTTGCTTTGCAGCTGAGGTTGTTTACGATTTTCAGAATAAGAGTCATTATATGTCCAGAGCCAATCACTTCTGCACATAAGGCCTGCTGGTGAATGACGCAGCAGTAATGCAGACATTTTGGAAAGTCTGGGTCAGCTTTACAGTGAGTGATGAAACCTGTTTGTCTATTGATCATAGCAGGAGTCCCATCTGCAGTCACTGCTACCAGCTTTTCTAATTGTACCTTTTTCTGCACAAAAACTCCTTCACCGTGTTATACATTTCAACTCCTCTTGTAGTTGTCTGTTAGGGCAGATGTGTCAGGAGTTCTTCTCTTGTGGAAACCAAAAGCTATGCTGTACTGTTGCCGTCCACAGACTCATCACACTGGACGTTAACCACCTGCACTTTGCAAGATCCCGGTCCAGCTAATTGGCCAAGTTATCAGACATAGCTGACACTCATCTAGACATTGTAGTGGAAATTGAATGAGTTCTATTGTTCTCATCCTTAGGGACAGTGATAGCAATTATCATCATTGCTTGAATTTTTTTCATGCTATATGCAAAAGTCTTTGTCCCTTAAGGCAACAGATTACAGCCCCCCCCCCAGGCTGCTGTCGTATTAACATTAGCTTGGAGCTCCAGAATGGACAAGAAAAAACGACGAGAATGGCTCGAGCAGGGCGTTGCTCACGGGGCGGTCGCTCGTGCCATGCGGTCGCACGTGCTCGGGCCCGCTAAATGCTACTTGTAGCTTTAATTATTATTATTCTTTTTCTTCCGACGGAAGAGTCGCCTTTTTGAGGCCTTTAACATACCCAAAAACTCACCAAATTTGGCACACACATCAGGAGTCGCGAAAAATTTCGTATTTTACAGGAGATTGGCATGGGCGCAAAAAAACGGCTCGACAGCGCCACCTTAAGTGACATTTGTCCCGAGCCCCCGCATATGCTTTGACATACAAGCTTGATCTTTTCAGGACATGTTCATCAGATAGAAACCTACAAAAAAGTCTCTTGGTACCAAGCTGTCAGTCGCACAGGAAGTCTGCTATATTGGTGTCAATATGTCATTTTTGCTCTATTTTGGACATTTGTAGGCCTCCTTCTAGAACGAACTCCTCCTAGAGATTTATGAATAATGACTCCAAACTTTAATTTTGTAAACTAGACCCATGTCCGATGTTAAATTGCGAAGCTTTAAAGGTATTACGGATGTTTGTGACCGTGGCGGCGCGTCGAACTTGGAGGTCATTTTGAAAACACGCCATGAAAAGAAAAATGGCCATTACTCAGCCATGCAAAATCCAATCTGATCCAAAATTGATGTGCATGATTGTAGTCTGACTCTGAACACATCAGCAGTGAAAAAATCTGGAAAAGGTGTAGCGCCACCTGCTGGCAAGAGGAAATGACATGTTTTACTTGGAGCATCACTGCTCCGAGTAGGATGAGCCGACACACCTGAAAATGACGTCCACCTGTTGAAAAGCCATTGAAGTTTACCCTGACAAAAAACCATAACTTTCAATGCGGGGGTGTGGTCGTGACAGAGCGGCAAAGTTGGGCGTCTCGCCATGCACACAAAAGTTGCTCTCACGTGCACATTCCTTGTCCAATCTCACTGAAATTCAATGGATATGATGAGGCTTCTATTCTGAACCCATGGATATGACAATCTTGGACAAGCTCTACAGCGCCACCTAGTTATTGCATTGGGCACATTCTGCCCTGTATTTTCTCTTTGCTTTGTCCGATGTGCATGAAATTAAAACTGGAGATACTCAGAAGGGTCCTCTCTCATAATCTGAAGTTTCATGGGTGTACACCTGACGGTGCCTGCGTAACAGGAAGTGGTCGATTATGTGCACCCAAATAATAGAAATTTATTATAAATCAGCCGTTTGTCTCAGGAAGCTGAGATTTCAGAATTAGATGCCTTTAATAACCTCCAGCTTTGATATGTAACACAATAGGGTCTATGAGAAACTTCATACCTCTTTTTTTCCTATGCAATTTTGGACTGAACAAAGATTTTTAGCATAAATTCTGTTTAGGTTATCAGCACCAAAGACTACACTAGAATAGGCATTTATGTGCTACTGCTTCCTAAAAAAATTCAGAATGATTGAAGTTACAGGTGACATCTTAGAGAGCATTACATCCAAAAAGGTCCGAAAACGTCTTTTTAGGCAAAACTACAAACACCTATTTTTTTTCATAACTTAATCATCATATATCAACACCATTTATTTTTTTAAATGTAGGGATCTGTGTTTGCTGCCTTCCATATTTTTTTCAGAAGTCCAGGTGAAACAGATGATTTAAAAAAAATCCTGATTCATCCCAAAACCTGTGCTTTTTCCGTCTGGACTCCAAACAAGTGTGTTTTAAAATTACTTATGCTTCAAATATCCACACCAAGTTTCACACGCATATAGCTGAACATGTCTAAATACTTCTTGAATATTCTTTACAGATATAAAATGAACTGGTCAACTGTAGGATGTCATTTCCTCTTACATGCATCAGTCTTTTCCTCATGCTGCAGCCTGCTCCTCAATCTGCCCTGTTGCTGGAGTCAAATTTAACCCCCCCCCCCACACACACACACAAACACCAGCTGCCTCTTCATATGCTAACTAACCCAGAAGTGAGGTGACAATAGTTTAGACACAAGAGGGAGGGCAGACTGCTTTTTCATTTGTTTTGTATGTCTTTCATAGATTTTTATGAATAATCATTGCTTTTCTAGTCATGTAAAATGCAATTAACTTAATATTTTATCTTTTTTTTTTTACAAACAAAACATATGAATGTCCTCCAAAACAAAACCCAACTCTCAGTACAGTTCTACAGATGTAACATAAGACTTAGACAGTAAATGTCTCTTTTATCCTTTTTTAATCAATGCTGCTACTTCTTTTCCTTAATATAAATCCAATGAAATTAAACTACAAAACCAAAAAACACAACCTATAGCAAATTTCTCTAAATAAATTATGTGTATATACAATATGTAGCACTTTTAAACAAAATAATAACAAATCCTTCCAATACAAGCACAGAAAAATGGAACACAAAATTTAAAACCCAAATTTGAAATGGCAATTTTAAAAAGATAATTTTTTCAGCCTGCTAAAAGTGCACAATTGTAAAAGCTCTTTTATATAGACAACTGTTTGGTTGCTTAGAGCTCTAAATATAAAAACAATGCCTTTATGGACGTGGCACGGATGGCACGGATGTTCAGCAGGGTAAACCCCAGGAAAGCGGCGGGACCTGATGGAGTTCCCGGAAAGGTTCTGCTGGCCTGCGCCGATCAACTCTCCCAGGTCTTCACAAAAATCTTCAACCTGTCGCTAGCTCAGGCTTTCATCCCTGCTTGCCTGAAGTCATCCACTATCATCCCGATACCCAAAAAGTCCTCATCCACAGCCTTCCTCACGGACTTCCGCCCAGTTGCACTCACTGCTGTCATCACAAAGTGTCTGGAGCGGCTGCTCCTGGGACACATCAAAGACTCCCTCCCTCCAATCTTCGTCCCCCACCAGTTTGCTTACAAAGCAAACAGATCAACGGATGATGCCATTTCCATCACCCTCCACACTGCGCTGAGCCACCTGGAACACAGAGACACCTACGCCAGGATGCTCTTTGTGGACTATAGCTCAGCCTTTAACACAATCATTAGTGACATTCTGGTCAACAAACTGTCTGAACTAGGACTCCACCCACTCACCTGCACGTGGATCAAGGACTTCCTGACAAACAGACCACAGACAGTCAAACTTGACCCCCACCTCTCCTCCACCCGGACGCTGAGCACAGGCTCCACACAGGGATGTGTGCTGAGTCCTCTGCTGTACACACTGTACACAGCAGACTGCAGACCAGCCCACACCAGCAACACCGTGGTGAAGTTTGCAGACGACACTACTGTGGTGGGGCTGATCTCTGGGGACGACGAGACGGCCTACAGAGACGAAGTCCTGAAACTCTCAAGGTGGTGTCAGGCTAATAACCTCATCCTGAACACCACCAAGACCAAGGAGATCATCCTGGACTTCAGAAAAAACAGAACAGATCCACCCCCACTCTACATCGATGGAAACTGTGTGGAGAGGGTCCACAGCTTCACCCTCCTGGGCACCACCATCTCTGCTGACCTCACGTGGTCTAACAACACCATGACTGTCATCAGGAAGGCCCAGCAACGCCTGCACTTCCTGAGAAAACTTAGGAGGAACGACGTCAGCCAGGAGCTGCTGGTAACGTTCTACCGCTCAACCATTGAGAGCATTCTGTCCTATGGCATCACAGTGTGGTTTTCCCACTGCACTGAAGCAGAACGGCAGAGTCTCCAGAGAGTGGTAAAGACAGCGCAGAGGATCATCGGCTGCCCCCTCCCCTCCCTGAAGGACATTTACCAGTCTCGCTGCCTCAGCAGAGTGACTAGCATCACCACTAACTCCACCCATTCTGCTTTCCCTCTGTTTGAACTGCTGCCCTCTGGAAGGAGGTACAGGTCCATCAGAACCAGGACAAACAGACTAAGAAACAGCTTTTTTCCACAGGCAATTATCATACGGAATGCACATACGTCCACCAACCACACCTCACTCTAATTTTACTACAATGCGTGCAATATCCTGACTGTCTAACCGGGTCACTGTGCAATAACTTGATATTTATTAAGCTGTGCTCACAGCAACTCATGTAATTCCATTCTATTTTATTCACAAATATTTAATATTTAACAGTTTCTGTCCATATTGTTCATTTTTTGTTAAGAGTTGTAAATACAGTATTTCTTTTTCTATTCTATTTTTATTTTTATTTTATGTAACTCCTTCACTCCAAGGCTGCTGCAATTTCATTGTATCCCCATGTACAATGACAATAAACGATTCTGATTCTGATTATATCACTTAGACACAGATGGAGAACCATATCAACTGGATTGGTAACAGCAACAACCACCGACCAAGCCGGCAAGCCCTGGCAGAAAAGATCCCCACAAGAAACACTGCAGGCTGTTCCATAAAAAATATAGTTTTACCATTGCCTTGCAGATCACAGTTGAAGTGGTTTAGTTTTCCTAAAAAAATTCAGAATGATTGAAGTTACAGGTGAACTTTTAGACAGCATTTCATCCAAAAAGGTCCGAAAACGTCTTTTTAGGCAAAACTGCAAACACCTATTTTTTTGCATAACTTATCTTTCAAATATCAACACAAAAAAATTAAAAACGGTAGGGATCTGTGTTTGCTGCCTTCCATATTTTTTTCAGACTTAAAAGTGTAACAGATGATTTATAAAAAATCCTTTTTCATCCAAAAACCTGTGTTAAATCTGTCTAGACTCCAAACAAACATTTTTTTATGGTAACTTATGTTTCAACAATCGACACCAATTTTCACAAACCTATAGCTGAACATGTCCCATAGCTCCCTGAATATTTTCATAGATATAAAATGAACTGGTCATTGTAACATCTAGCATTCTAACATCTAACATCTTACATGTCAAAGCCTCTCTCAGCCTGGCTCTGCTGAAGGAGTCGTGTTACAACCCCGCCCCCTCCTGCTGGGACCCCATCTCCTATGTAAATTAGCAAGCAGTGAACAGAGAGATGAGGAGTAAGAATGGCCATTACTCAGGCATGCATAATCCAAAGACAGCCAGTTAAACACTGAAAGACATATTTTTTCGGTATGTCTTTCATACATCTTTAGTATTAAAAACTCTCCCAGATGAATGTGCCTGACTCCACCTGCAGGTGGATCACAGACTTCCTGACGGACAGACAGCAGTATGTGAGGCTGGGGAAGCTCGTCTCAGATACTCGGACCACAAGCACCGGATCCCCCCAGGGCTGTGTCCTTTCACCCCTGTTACTCTCCCTGTACACAAACAGCTGCACAGCTGGTCACCTGTCTGTCAAACTCCTGAAGTTTGCTGACGACACCACACTCATCGGCCTCATCTCTGACGGAGATGAGTCGGCCTACAGGAGTGAAATAGCCAGGCTGGTGTCATAGTGCAGCGCTAACAACCTAGAGCTTAATGCTCTGAAGACAGTGGAGATGACAGTGGACTTCAGGAAGGCCCCAGCCCCCCTCCCCCCTGTCATCCTCTGTGACTCCCCGGTGACCTCTGTGGAGTCCTTCTGCTTCCTGGGAACCATCATCAGCCAGGACCTCAAGTGGGAGCAGAACATCAGCTCCATCACTAAGAAGGTCCAGCAGAGGATGTACTTCCTGAGGCAGCTGAAGAAGTTTCACCTCCCTGAAAAGATGCTGGTAGACTTTTACACCGCCATCATCGAATCCACCCTCACGTCCTCCATCACAGTCTGGTTCGCTGCGGCCACAGCCAGAGACAAGGCCAAGCTGCAACGCGTCATCCACTCAGCAGAGAAGGTGATCGGCTGCCACCTCCCGTCTCTCCAGGAGCTGCACATCTCCAGGACCTGGAGGCGGGCAGCCAGGATTGTAGCCAACCCCTCTCATCCAGGACATAATCTCTTTCGGCCCCTCCCTTCTGGCAAGAGGCTCCGGTCCATCAGGACCAGGACCTCGCGCCACAAGAACAGCTTCTTCCCCACTGCAGTCAGCCTGCTGAACAGTACCCCAACTCCCCCAGCTGACCCTCCCCCCGCCCACCAAAGGACTGTCGGTGCCACTTACAGGCCCCACCATCCCATCTTTTTTCTTTTCCTTTTTCTTTTTTTTTTATCTCTTATATCCTTTTTTATAATCAATGTTCGAACTTCTTTTCCTTTCTATTGTCATGGTTTCAGTTTGTTGTCTTGTTTTTCGCTTTAGTTCTTGTTCTGTCTTGTTTGGTTCTGTTTCCTGTTTTATTTTGAAAGGTTTCCTGTCTTGTCATGTTTCTTGAGTTTTACTTCCTTTGGTCCCCATCTGCCCTAATCGTGTTCACCTGTGTCTTGTCTGCCCTGTCTGTATATAAGTCTTGTCTCTGCCTTCCTCCTGTGCTGGTCCATTAACTTCTGCTCATGTTGATCACGTCTTCTTGTCTGGCGTCCATGTCCCTTGCCATGCCACAGTAAGTTTTTGTTTTTAGTTTTGTCATCCTGCTCTGCAGCGCTTTTTGTTAGTTAAATAAACCCACTTGCCCTGAACCCGTTTGCCTCCCGTCTCTGCGCCTGGGTCCTACCTGCTCTTGAGCCTCCCCCCCACACGACATCTATACATCCAATGAAATTAAACTACAAATCAACAAACACAACTGATAACAAATGTCTCTAAAAAATGATGTGTATATTTGCAGAACCTTAAAAACACCAAACAAATAACAAATGCTTCCCAAATAAAGCACAAAAAATGGAACACAAAATGTAAAACCCAAGTTAGAAATTGCAATTTGAAAAAGATACTTTTTTCAGCAGCTTTTCAAAATCAATCACCAATTCTACTCTTCTGTGGATGAAACAAAGAACTCCAGAACAATGAAGCCATTTCTCTAAGTCTCTCTCACCTTCAGTTTTAAACAAGGTCTGTGAAAATCCACCATACATTGGTCACATGAACTCAGAGACCTGCTAAAAGTGCACAATTGTAAAAGCTCTTTTATATAGACAACTGTTTGTTTGCTTAGAGCTCTAAATATAAAAAAAATGCTTTTCTATCACCTAGACACAGATGGAGAACCATATCAACTGGATTAATAACAGGGTGGCATGTTTAGGTTTAAACTTACATCAATAGACAACATGAAGCTGTCCATCACATTTTTGACCTAAACATGTAAACACATCCTTGGCTCTGCGGTTAGGAAATGGCATTTGGGAATCTCTTTATACCAGGAGCCAGCCTGGCCATTGGAACATCGCCACAGTGCCCATCCAGACTGGGACAGCAACGGGGTCCACTTCAGAGCCGTGAGCTGCTGTGTTTAACTCCAGCTGTCCCAGCAAGGGAGACAACTGCAGCAACATCCACTGACCAAGCTGACAAGCCCTGGCAGAAAAGATCCCCACAAGAAAAACACTGGCTCAGGCAGGCTGGTCAAAAAAAAATAGTTTTGCCATTGTCTTGCAGCTCGCAGATCAAGTGGTTTAGTTTTCCAGTAATGTCAGTCAAGAATGCAAGTTCAGATTCACAATGTTCATATTCACCATATTCAACAGACATCTCCTC
The DNA here is from genome assembly GCF_053564925.1 of Oryzias latipes. Classification (NCBI taxonomy): domain Eukaryota; kingdom Metazoa; phylum Chordata; class Actinopteri; order Beloniformes; family Adrianichthyidae; genus Oryzias; species Oryzias latipes. Next base: position 10,842,074 of record NC_136244.1, read on the forward strand.
CAATAGCACCTTAAAAATCCTGTGCTGTTTTGCTTTGCAGCTGAGGTTGTTTACGATTTTCAGAATAAGAGTCATTATATGTCCAGAGCCAATCACTTCTGCACATAAGGCCTGCTGGTGAATGACGCAGCAGTAATGCAGACATTTTGGAAAGTCTGGGTCAGCTTTACAGTGAGTGATGAAACCTGTTTGTCTATTGATCATAGCAGGAGTCCCATCTGCAGTCACTGCTACCAGCTTTTCTAATTGTACCTTTTTCTGCACAAAAACTCCTTCACCGTGTTATACATTTCAACTCCTCTTGTAGTTGTCTGTTAGGGCAGATGTGTCAGGAGTTCTTCTCTTGTGGAAACCAAAAGCTATGCTGTACTGTTGCCGTCCACAGACTCATCACACTGGACGTTAACCACCTGCACTTTGCAAGATCCCGGTCCAGCTAATTGGCCAAGTTATCAGACATAGCTGACACTCATCTAGACATTGTAGTGGAAATTGAATGAGTTCTATTGTTCTCATCCTTAGGGACAGTGATAGCAATTATCATCATTGCTTGAATTTTTTTCATGCTATATGCAAAAGTCTTTGTCCCTTAAGGCAACAGATTACAGCCCCCCCCCAGGCTGCTGTCGTATTAACATTAGCTTGGAGCTCCAGAATGGACAAGAAAAAACGACGAGAATGGCTCGAGCAGGGCGTTGCTCACGGGGCGGTCGCTCGTGCCATGCGGTCGCACGTGCTCGGGCCCGCTAAATGCTACTTGTAGCTTTAATTATTATTATTTTTCTTCCGCCGGAAGAATCGCATTTTTGAGGCCTTTAACATACCCCAAAACTCACCAAATTTGGCACACACATCAGGGGTCGCGAAAAATTTCGTATTTTATGAGAAATTGGCATGGGTGCGCAAAAATGGCTCGACAGCGCCACCTACACTGACTTTTGTCCCGACGCCCCGCATATGCTTTAACGTACAAGCTTGATTTTTTCAGGGCATGTTCATCAGATAGAAACCTACAAAAAAGTCTGTAGGTACCATGCTGTCAGTCGCACAGGAAGTCTGCTATATTGATGTCAATATGTCATTTTTGCTCTATTTTGTACATTTGCAGGCCTCCTTCTAGAACGAACTCCTCCTAGAGATTTGTGAATAATGACTCCAAACTTTGGTTTTGTAAACTAAACACATGTCCGATGTTAAATTGCAAAGCTTTTAAGTTTTTACAGAAGTTTGTGACCGTGGCGGCGCGTAGAAATTCGACGTTGTTTCGAAAACACGCCATGAAAAGAAAAATGGCCATTACTCAGCCATGCATAATCCAATCTGATCCAAAATTGATATGCATGATTGTAGTCTGACTCTGAACACATCTGCAGTGAAAAAATCTGGAAAAAGTGTAGCGCCACCTGCTGGCAAGATGAAATGACATGTTTTACTTGGAGCATCACTGCTCTGAGTAGGATGAGCCGACACACCTGAAAATGTCGTCCACCTGTTGAAAAGCCATTGAAGTTTACTCTGACAAAAATCCATAACTTTCTAATCAGCGGTGTGGTCGTGACAGAGCGGCAAAGTTGGGCGTCTCGCCACGCACACAAAAGTTGCTCTCACGTGCACATTCCTTGTCCAATCTCACTGAAATTCAATGGATATGATGAAACTTCCATTCTGAACCCATGGATATGACAATCTTGGACGAGCTCTATAGCGCCACCTAGTTATTGCATGAGGCACATTCTGCCCTGTATTTTCTCTTTGCTTTGTCCGATGTGCATGAAATTAAAACTGGAGATACTCAGAAGGGTCCTCTCTCATCATGTAAAGTTTCATGGGTGTACATCTGACGGTGCCTGCGTAACAGGAAGTGGTCGATTATGTGCACCCAAATAATAGAAATTTATTACAAATCATCCGTTTGTCTCAGGAAGCTGAGATTTCAGAATTAGATGCCTTTAATAACCTCCAGCTTTGATATGTAACACTATAGGGTCTACGAGAAACTTCATCACTTGATTTTTTTAATGAAATTTTGGACTGAACAAAGATTTTTAGCATAAATTCTGTTTAGGTTATCAGCACCAAGAATTCAACTTTCATAGGCATTTATGTGCTACTGCTTCCTAAAAAAATTCAGAATGATTGAAGTTACAGGTGACATCTTAGAGAGCATTACATCCAAAAAGGTCCGAAAACGTCTTTTTAGGCAAAACTGCAAACACCTATTTTTTTGCATAACTTATCTTTCAAATATCAGCACAAAAAAATTAAAAACGGTAGGGATCTGTGTTTGCTGCCTTCCATATTTTTTTCAGACTTAAAAGTGTAACAGATGATTTATAAAAAATCCTTTTCATCCAAAAACCTGTGTTAAATCTGTCTAGACTCCAAACAAACATTTTTTTATGGTAACTTATGTTTCAACAATCGACACCAATTTTCACAGACCTAAAGCTGAACATGTCCCATAGCTCCCTGAATATTTTCATAGATATAAAATGAACTGGTCATTCTAACATCTGGCATTCTAACATCTAACATCTTACATGTCAAAGCCTCTCTCAGCCTGGCTCTGCTGAAGGAGTCGTGTTACAACCCCGCCCCCTCCTGCTGGGACCCCTGCTATGTAAATTAGCAAGCAGTGAACAGAGAGATGAGGAGTAAGAATGGTCATTACTCAGGCATGCATAATCCAAAGACAGCCAGTTAAACACTGAAAGACATATTTTTTCGGTATGTCTTTCATACATCTTTAGTATTAAAAACTCTCCAAGATGAATGTGCCTGACTCCACCTGCAGGTGGATCACAGACTTCCTGACGGACAGACAGCAGTATGTGAGGCTGGGGAAGCTCGACTCAGATACTCGGACCACAAGCACCGGATCCCCCCAGGGCTGTGTCCTTTCACCCCTGTTACTCTCCCTGTACACAAACAGCTGCACAGCTGGTCACCTGTCTGTCAAACTCCTGAAGTTTGCTGACGACACCACACTCATCGGCCTCATCTCTGACGGAGATGAGTCGGCCTACAGGAGTGAAATAGCCAGACTGGTGTCATAGTGCAGCGCTAACAACCTGGAGCTTAATGCTCTGAAGACAGTGGAGATGACAGTGGACTTCAGGAAGGCCCCAGCCCCCCTCCCCCCTGTCATCCTCTGTGACTCCCCGGTGACCTCTGTGGAGTCCTTCTGCTTCCTGGGAACCATCATCAGCCAGGACCTCAAGTGGGAGCAGAACATCAGCTCCATCACTAAGAAGGTCCAGCAGAGGATGTACTTCCTGAGGCAGCTGAAGAAGTTTCACCTCCCTGAAAAGATGCTGGTAGACTTTTACACCGCCATCATCGAATCCACCCTCACGTCCTCCATCACAGTCTGGTTCGCTGCGGCCACGGCCAGAGACAAGGCCAAGCTGCAACGCGTCATCCACTCAGCAGAGAAGGTGATCGGCTGCCACCTCCCGTCTCTCCAGGAGCTGCACATCTCCAGGACCTGGAGGCGGGCAGCCAGGATTGTAGCCAACCCCTCTCATCCAGGACATAATCTCTTTCGGCCCCTCCCTTCTGGCAAGAGGCTCCGGTCCATCAGGACCAGGACCTCGCGCCACAAGAACAGCTTCTTCCCCACTGCAGCCAGCCTGCTGAACAGAACCCCAACTCCCCCAGGTGACCCCCCCTCCCCCCCCGCCCACCAAAGGACTGTCGGTGCCACTTACAGGCCCCACCATCCCAGCCCATCTGTGCTCCCACTTTAATTCACCTTACTCTACTGTATATAGTGTGTTGTTGTTGTTAACTTAATTTTTAACTTATTCTTAATTGCACTATACACCAAGTCAAATTCCTCGTTTTGTAAAGTGCGCTCTACTGAACCTGGCAATAAAACTTTTTCTGATTCCTGATTCTGATTCTGATTCTATTAATCATTGTTTTTTATTCATTCAAAATGCAATTAAATCAATATTTTATCTTTTTTCTTTTCCTTTTTCTTTTTTTTTTATCTCTTATATCCTTTTTTATAATCAATGTTTGAACTTCTTTTCCTTTCTATTGTCATGGTTTCAGTTTGTTGTCTTTTTTTTCGCTTTAGTTCTTGTTCTGTCTTGTTTGGTTCTGTTTCCTGTTTTATTTTGAAAGGTTTCCTGTCTTGTCATGTTTCTTGAGTTTTACTTCCTTTGGTCCCCATCTGCCCTAATCGTGTTCACCTGTGTCTTGTCTGCCCTGTCTGTATATAAGTCTTGTCTCTGCCTTCCTCCTGTGCTGGTCCATTAACTTCTGCTCATGTTGATCACGTCTTCTTGTCTGGCGTCCATGTCCCTTGCCATGCCACAGTAAGTTTTTGTTTTTAGTTTTGTCATCCTGCTCTGCAGCGCTTTTTGTTAGTTAAATAAACCCACTTGCCCTGAACCCGTTTGCCTCCCGTCTCTGCGCCTGGGTCCTACCTGCTCTCGAGCCTCCCCCCCACACGACATCTATACATCCAATGAAATTAAACTACAAATCAACAAACACAACTGATAACAAATGTCTCTAAAAAATGATGTGTATATTTGCAGAACCTTAAAAACACCAAACAAATAACAAATGCTTCCCAATTAAAGCACAAAAAATGGAACACAAAATGTAAAACCCAAGTTAGAAATTGCAATTTGAAAAAGATACTTTTTTCAGCAGCTTTTCAAAATCAATCACCAATTCTACTCTTCTGTGGATGAAACAAAGAACTCCAGAACAATGAAGCCATTTCTCTAAGTCTCTCTCACCTTCAGTTTTAAACAAGGTCTGTGAAAATCCACCATACATTGGTCACATGAACTCAGAGACCTGCTAAAAGTGCACAATTGTAAAAGCTCTTTTATATAGACAACTGTTTGTTTGCTTAGAGCTCTAAATATAAAAAAAATGCTTTTCTATCACCTAGACACAGATGGAGAACCATATCAACTGGATTAATAACAGGGTGGCATGTTTAGACAACATGAAGCTGTCCATCACATTTTTGACCTAAACATGTAAACACATCCTTGGCTCTGCGGTTAGGAAATGGTATTTGGGAATCTCTTTATACCAGGAGCCAGCCTGGCCATTGGAACATCGCCACAGTGCCCATCCAGACTGGGACAGCAACGGGGTCCACTTCAGAGCCGTGAGCTGCTGTGTTTAACTCCAGCTGTCCCAGCAAGGTAGACAACTGCAGCAACATCCACTGACCAAGCTGACAAGCCCTGGCAGAAAAGATCCCCACAAGAAAAACACTGGCTCAGGCAGGCTGGTCAAAAAAAAAATAGTTTTGCCATTGTCTTGCAGCTCGCAGATCAAGTGGTTTAGTTTTCCAGTAATGTCAGTCAAGAATGCAAGTTCAGATTCACAATGTTCATATTCACCATATTCAACAGACATCTCCTCCAATAGCACCTTAAAAATCCTGTGCTGTTTAGCTTTGCAGCTGAGGTTGTTTACGATTTTCAGAATAAGAGTCATTATATGTCCAGAGCCAATCACTTCTGCACATAAGGCCTGCTGGTGAATGACGCAGCAGTAATGCAGACATTTTGGAAAGTCTGGGTCAGCTTTACAGTGAGTGATGAAACCTGTTTGTCTATTGATCATAGCAGGAGTCCCATCTGCAGTCACTGCTACCAGCTTTTCTAATTGTACCTTTTTCTGCACAAAAACTCCTTCACCGTGTTATACATTTCAACTCCTCTTGTAATTGTCTGTTAGGGCAGATGTGTCAGGAGTTCTTCTCTTGTGGAAACCAAAAGCTATGCTGTACTGTTGCCGTCCACAGACTCATCACACTGGACGTTAACCACCTGCACTTTGCAAGATCCCGGTCCAGCTAATTGGCCAAGTTATCAGACATAGCTGACACTCATCTAGACATTGTAGTGGAAATTGAATGAGTTCTATTGTTCTCATCCTTAGGGACAGTGATAGCAATTATCATCATTGCTTGAATTTTTTTCATGCTATATGCAAAAGTCTTTGTCCCTTAAGGCAACAGATTACAGCCCCCCCCCCCCCTCCAGGCTGCTGTCGTATTAACAATAGCTTGGAGCTCCAGAATGGACAAGAAAAAACGACGAAAATGGCTCGAGCAGGGCGTTGCTCACGGGGCGGTCGCTCGTGCCATGCGGTCGCACGTGCTCGGGCCCGCTAAATGCTACTTGTAGCTTTAATTTGGGTTTGAAATATTCATGATCCTGATTTGGCTTGATAGTTTGAGCTTTTATCACTGATTCTCTTAGTTACATTTTTTAAGTTGACTCCATTTTATATTAGGCCCATGCCATTCTTGTGTTTGGCGAAATAAAACCTCTTTTCTGAAAATCTTTTTTGTCCTGTGGCTCAATCCACGCCATTTGGCCCATGACAGCACATGAGCAGGTAAATTAGCATCAAGGGGAGCAGGAATAGAGGGCAAATGTGTTTAAAGATCAAGATAACAGAGTTATTACAACAGGAATGCAGCAGACTAAGGGGCGTAAGTAAACCCGTGTTCAAACTGGACAAGCAGGGAGGGGCACTAGTCCATGTCTACCACCTACAGTTGGAAGAGGCTTGGTGCAAAATATCAAAGTGGTGCAAATCTCGCGAATCTTGGTTAGCGCTCTTGCCTCACTGCAAGAAGGCCCCCAGTTCAAGTCTCGGCTGGGGGACCAGAACATCACTGGGGGACCTTTCTGTATGTTCTCCGGGGACTCCGGCTTCCTCCCACCGTCCAAAAACATGCATAGAGTAACCAATTAACTCTTAATTGTCCATAGGTGTGAATGTGAGTGTGCATGGGTGCATGGCCGGCCCTCCCTATACACTAATACACTAAAAAATAAAAATAAAATAAAATAAAAAAGACCCAAATCTGGCAACCCATTTCATAGCACTTCCTTACCAACATGCGCTCTAAATGTTGTGCAAAAGAACTTTGCTTGCACTTTAATGATCCCCCACTTCAACACACCTGAACCAATCTGGCATCCCAAATAATGATGTTACGCCACTCTTAGCAACAATTGGTCAACATCATTGCATCTGAGCCTGGCACAATGTGCATTTACGAGCGTATTTTGTCACATTGATCAAAGCAACCACAAGAGAACTTCATGCTAAAGAGACTTTTTCCATCAGGGCTGAAAAAAGAAAGAAAGAGCTGAATGGCCAACCACACTCTCTGATCCAGTAAGAATGGATTTGGTGCAAAGATGTCCTTTTCAGACTGATAAAGACCCTCAAAATCACCCTCGTTGAGCTGTTGTGTTCTTTATTTTGGAAAGCTTTATCGTTATTGGATTTGCTATTAAGTTGCTGTTTTTAATAAGTTGGAGTTTTGTTAGTGTCATTTGTTGAGTTCCCAATTTTACATTAATAAATATATATCTTTATATGTACATTTGTCATTCATATTTTTTTCTTTTCACTTTTAAAATTGGTTTGGCACCACTTAATGTGCATCCAACATGCAGGCAATATACTGTATTCAATTCTTCGGCAGCAACAATAATGCATTCACAAAATGTATTAATAGAGAGAGCTTATTTATATTACAACAACAGTTGCACTTTGTTGGTGCTGCTGATCAGTTAGATGGCCCACAAATTAAATTTCGCTTTGGGCCCCCGGAAGACCAGGCCCAGCCCTGCATGGGATGTGTGATTGTGGCCCTGTGACAGGCAGGCGGCAGACTGGTGTCCCCTGCCTTCGCAAATGGCTGGGATGGGCTCCAGTTAATGAATATAATTCCATCCGTGTACAAACTGTAATTTCTCCTCCAAGATCAATTTTCGAACGATTGGCATGAATTAAAGGGACGCCATTCATAAGTCATTACCAAATCTGATGTACTGATTGGTCAGAATTCTATCTGGTTTTACTTGCATACTCCATTCAACGACGATGTGATTTATATTTAGATCCTGAAAACATCTTAAAAATGTGCATACCTGTGCGTGAATCTGAAAAATTTTGACATAAGCCAGATACACACGTTTACACATGTCATGGACATTTCATTGAAAGTGCCCGCTTTTACAGCAAGTATTGCAAAGGACAGAGTGAACCAAGGAAGAGAGTCTAACCTTTTCAAGATGGCTGCCGCTCGTCCAGACGGAGTTTCATGCACTCCAGACAACTGTAACCAAGGGCATTGCCAACTTAGGGAAACCGTTCAAAAGCTTAGACTGGAACTCAGAGAGAAATCAATTCTGATAGAGAAAATTCTCTCAGTATCGACATCCCAGTCTAAGTACATCCAGCAGCTACAGCACTCCATTAACACCAACCGCTCCCTTTCTCAAACCCTTCCGTGGTTTGGAGAAACTCCCGCTGAAGCCCATTCCACCGCTACGGACAGCAACATAATTCAAATATGTGGCCGTAAAAACAACGGGTGGGAACGGATGGACGGGGCTCCGAGCACCACCAACACCAGCTCTGCACTGCTGGAGGCCAGGAGTCGACAGGACCTCCATGAAGACCAGGCTGATGCCGGGCCCAGGGCTCCAGCCCTCTGCTCTACGCCCAAACAGTCGTGGGCTGAGGTGACACGTCGCGGCCGGAGGATCTGTGGACCCGAACCCGACACAGCCAGTTCGGGGAACCTAGCGCTGACCAACCGCTTTGCCCCGCTGGCTGAAGACCTCACCGCGGCGTCAGCGACCCGAGCGGGCTCACCGGGACCGATATCGGGCAGAACGCTTACCGTGGCATCCGGCTCTGCTGCTGGGCCCAGCCAGGCGACGACTCCCACTACCACCTCTACGGATCCAACGGCGTCTGCTACTTCGGTGCCCGCTTTGCTGGAGCCTGGCCGGCTCGCCCTTCATCCCGGAGCCGCGGCACTGGCCCAGCCGCCCGGATCCTCTGCTGTTCCGCTGGCCCCCGCCACGAGAAGGAAACGCCGCCGTCTGCTGAAAGAGGCGGTGGCCCGACGCTCAGGCGAGCTTCCCCGGGGCTTGCGCGCCGCAGCCTGGATCTCACCAGCTTCAGGGGATCCACTCTCCACAGAAAAACCAGGTCTTCACGCTGGAGTACTGTCTGCCCGGAAACATCACTATGGAGCTCCCATTTCTCCACCTGAGCCCGCTGGAGCGGAGGCCGCTGCTCATCACCCCGCTGCTGTATCGGGGAGACCCGCTGGAAGACCCGGACCTGTGCAGCAGCCCGCGCTCATCGTGGGAGACTCCGTTGTCCGGCATGTCCGGGTCAGAAGGTGCCACACACACACACTCTCTGGAGCTGTCGTCAATGAGATTAAAAACTCTGCCCACCAACTCTCTGTGAAATACCCCTCTGCGGAGACTATTATCATACATGCAGGCACCAACAACCTGAAACTGCAGCAATCAGAGACTCTGAAAATGGACTTCATCCACCTGATTCATACCATCCAACAGTTAAACATACACTGTATCGTATCTGGACCACTACCTGCACCCCGTTATGGAGACATCATGTTCTCACGCGTCCGTCAGCTTCACATTTGGTTAAAAACATACTGTCATTCCATAAGCATTCCATACGTTGATAACTTCACAACTTTTTACAATAGACCATACCTCTTTAAATCAGATGGTTTACACCCCAACAATAGTGGTTCCCGTCTTCTCAGCATGAACATTGATCTCACCCTCCGTTCTTTCAAAACCATATCCAGCTGACGGTTGAACCAGGACACCCACACCCCTGACTCATCATTCTCTGCCATACAGCATCACATACCAGTCCGCATCACCAATAGACATTCAAATCATTTGCATTCATATCCACGTGCCTCGCATATTTGTTGTCTCCGACCAATTCACACATCAGTCACAAAACCCATGACATGCACACATAAGATTGTACCCACAACCATGAAGATGGCTCTTTTAAATGTCAGATCACTTTTAAATAAGTCTTTTATCATAAATGATCTGATTTTAGACCATGATTTAACCTGTTTGTTTTTAACTGAAACCTGGCTTGGCTCTGATGCACCAGCTATTCTCACTGAGGCTTCTCCACCTAATTTTAACTTTTTATTTTCAATCAGGGGAGGAAAGAAAGGTGGAGGTACAGCATCGATTGCTCACAAAAGAATTTTATCTGAAAATATTTTACTCGGTAAATATTGTTCATTTGAGCATCATGCTTTTCTTTTTGGAGACCCACCTGTTTTAACTGTCACAGTATACAGACCACCAACCCCTCCTTCCTGTTTTATCGAAGAATTTTCGGAACTTTTATCATCTCTTCATATTAGGTACAATAGGATTTTAATTACTGGTGATTTTAATTTGCATGTTGACAATTGTAATGATATCTATGCCTGCGAGTTTTTAAATCTTCTAAACAGCATGGATTTTCAGCAGCATGTCACACAGCCAACTCACAACAGAGGACACACCCTGGACCTTGTCATTACCTATGGTCTGTCCACTGGGGTGTCCTCTGTTGTTGACATAGCCACCTCAGACCATTACTGTGTGTTTTTTACTGTCACCAGTGAAATCCAGCAGGAAGCCTCAGTGAGAACTGTGAGGAAGCGGTATTTAACTCCTGAAGTGGCTGCAAGTTTTATTGATGTTTTTAAGCAAACTCCTGCTCAGATTTTACCTGCACCCTGTGATTTTATTGTTGATCATTTTAATAACAGACTTCAGTCTTCCATAGATGCAGTGGCTCCACTCAAAACAAAAACATTAAAAGCCACTCCTAAAATCCCATGGAAGACTGACGACATTAAGGGTCTGAAGCAGAACTGCAGGAGAGCAGAGAGGAGATACAGGAAGACGAAATTAATAATTCACAAAGACATTTTTAAAGAACAACTCAAAATCTACAATAACTCAGTTAAACGGGCCAGAACCTCCTATTTTTCAAAAATCATTTCAGAAAATAAAAACAACCCCAAATTTCTTTTTAAAACAATTGATATTTTAATAAACAAAGACTTCAACAAGTCCTCCATGCCATCATCTAATGCTGCATGTGAGGACTTTGCAGACCACTTCATGGGTAAAATCAATGCCATAAGATCAAACATTTCATCCATGCAGTACACTGATCTTAACAGACCTCCAGCATTGTCTTTACCAGAAGAAACACTGGGGAGTTTTGTCCTGGTTGATGCAGAGATGCTTGGTCGAGTTGTATCCCAAGTAAACACTACAACCTGCCTTTTAGATCCCATTCCCACTTCACTTTTTAAAACATTTTATGGATTCTTTGAGTCAGAGCTTTTAAATATAGTAAACTGCTCTCTTCAGACGGGGGTCTTCCCCTCTGCCTGTAAGATGGCGGTGGTGAGGCCCCTTCTGAAGAAGAGTCAATTAGATCCAAAAAATCTGGATAACTATAGACCCGTATCCAATTTACCATTCTTAAGTAAAATAATAGAAAAAAGTGTCGCTACTCAACTGCATGAGTTTTTAAATGCCCAAAAAATTTTAGAAAAATATCAGTCTGGTTTTAGGAAAAGCCACAGTACAGAGACGGCTCTTTTAAAGATCGTTAATGATCTTAGATTAAACTACGACTCACAGAAACTTTCTGTTCTGGTGCTACTGGATCTTAGTGCCGCTTTTGATACAGTAGATCACCAGATTTTATTAGACAGACTTAGTAGTCTAGTGGGCCTTTCTGGAAATGTTCTTAAGTGGTTTTACTCTTACCTGACAGATCGACACTTTTATGTAAGTATGGATATGTGCTCTTCAGGAATCCACGAAATAAGCTGTGGGGTTCCCCAAGGGTCAATTTTAGGGCCAATACTTTTTAATTTGTATATGTTGCCTCTTGGGGAGGTCATCAGGAGACATGGCGTTGACTTTCACAGCTATGCTGATGATACACAGCTTTACATCGCCGTGTCTCCTGATGACCTTGAACCGGTTAACACTCTTTTAAACTGCATTTTAGATATAAAGTTGTGGATGGCAGAAAATTTCTTAAAGCTCAACCAGGACAAAACTGAAGTTTTAATCATCGGTTCTGAAGACAAGAGAGAGATGATTTTACCACATCTTCATAATTTTAAACCTTCTCAATGTGTGAGAAACCTGGGCGTACTTTTTGACTCTGAGCTAAATTTTATCCCACACATTAAAAATGTCGTTAAGACAGGATTTTATCATCTCAAAAACATTGCCAGAGTCCGCCCGTTCCTCTCTCTTGCCAGCACAGAAGTGCTAATGCATGCTTTTATTTTCAGTCGTTTAGATTACTGTAATGCCCTGCTCTCTGGTTTACCCAAAAAGTCTCTTTCAAACTTACAACTTCTACAGAACTCAGCGGCACAAGTTCTGACGAGGACCAGAGGGCGGGAACACATTACACCGGTTTTAAAATCGCTGCATTGGCTCCCTGTGCGTTTCAGGATTGATTTTAAAATTCTTTTAATGGTTTATAAATGTTTTTATGGTCTTGGGCCTTCTTATTTAAATGATATTCTTTTAAAATATGAGCCCTCGCGGACCTTGAGGTCTTCCGGTACTGGCCTCTTAGTTGTTCCCAAGGTGAGGACCAAAACTTATGGTGAGGCTTCGTTCTGCCATTATGGTCCTCGCCTGTGGAACGGCCTTCCGGAGAGACTCAGGGCCGCAGAGACAGTAGAGGTTTTTAAGAAGAGGCTCAAGACCCACCTTTTTAATTTAGCTTTTAGTTGATTTTAACTGCTAATTTATTCTATTAGTTTTAGTATAGGCTATTTTATTTATGTATTTATTTTAATTTTATGCATCTTATTTTCAATTTTATGTTTTTTTCTTTTTTATGTTTTTAATTTTAGCATCTTATGATTTTAGCCCCAGTGTTTCTTGAGGGGATCTTTTCCTCCAGGGATTGCCGGCTTGGTCAGCGGTTGTTGCTGCAGTTGTTGCCCTTGCTGGGGCGGCTGGGGTCTAATTTTACAGCTTTTGGCTGTGAGGGGGACCCCGGTGTTGTTCCGGTCTGGGTGGGCACTGTGGCGATGTTCCGGTGGCCGGGCTGGCTCCTGGTATGAAAGGATTCCCAGATACTGTTTCCTCACAGCAGAGCTAAGCCATACTTGTTTATTTATTTATTTATTTATTTATTCTTTTACAGTTACATAGTCATATTTCATTGTACGTGGGAGCCATGGGTCATGTGGTTTAATGGAGGGGAGTGGGAAGGGTGAAGGGTGGGTTGGGGTTTTTATTGTAATGTTGTGTGTTTACTGTTTTTAGTGTTAAAGCGCTTCGAGCTGCACAAAGTGCATGAGAAGCGCTATTTTATAAATAAAGTTTGATTTGATTTGATTTGAAGAGCGTATCTAATTTTTACTGTAGGCCAATGTTTTTCAACCAGTGGGCCACAGTGCTAGTGTACCACGGCACACTAGAGTACCGCGCCGCACTGGTTGGGGTACTCTAGTGTGCCGTGAGAGATGGTTAATATGTGCTGTGGGAAATGACTAGTTTTCATTAGTCAAAAAAATTTACTGTTGTTGGAATATCAGCTCTGTGATCATCCAAATAGGTCCAGGTTTCACACTGAGTGGTAAAGAATATGAATGATAATGAAAGTCATTTCTTTGTGTTTATTTGATTCAAGAGAATGTGATAAGAATGACCCTAACAAAAGTAGCTGACCTCCCTGTGGAAGAAACTGAGAAATTCAAAACAGAGCTTTAGAAATGTGAGTGAATGACATGTTTTTGTGTGAGAGTGTTTTCTCTGGCATTGATGAATGAGCTCTACATCAGAGCAATCTGCTAACCATGGCTCCATAAAACAACCACAAATCACCTCAGAGGGGTCACAGCATCATCTGGTGCCTTGTGCATCTGAGAATAAATCAGGGAGGATTGCTATGTTTTTGTGCATGTGTGTGTTTTGTGTGTCCATGACAAAAACAGCTCTCCAGACGAAGTTTACCAATGATTTCTACTGAGCTCCACTCAAGGTGTGGACAAGTGGACAACAAGAAGTGCCGGTACTCTTCTTGGAAACATAAATGCAGAGAATCTTAAATATAAATATTGATCACTAAAAAGAAACCCAGTCCCATCCCAAAACTTTTAGTAGCTACATTTGTCCACAGGGACAAAAACACGCTTTAAATTGTGGGTTGGCTACATCTCCTTTTTTAATTCATTTAAATGAGCCTACTCAGGATCCCGTGACTTTTGATTTTCTGCCTGCTGTGAACAAAAAACATGACGGATGTTCGCTATTTTTTCTATGGAAAATAGATATTTTCCACATCCATTGCAGACTAATCTTTATTTTGCTAACATTTCTAGCGAGAAATATATCCTTTACTTTCATAACATTCATTCATTAGACATGCAGTTTGTAGTTTGTTTGTTTCTCTTAACTTTTCCTCAAAAGGGATCTGAAATTGTAGAATAATAACGTTTGATCTTTTCAATTGATATCTGCTATCTTACATGGGGTCACGTGACAAGTGAGTTTCTCTTTATTTCTGTGGAAATTCCCGTAAAGTAAGATAGGGTGATATTTACTTTTATGAATATTTGTGGGGACTCATGTATCCTTTCCTGTCGTAACGTCCATAAATAAATAAAAAAGCCAATGCCAGACAACATAATTTTCAACATTATTTATCCAATTGAGTTTCTTTTTAAGTTTTAAATTAAAAAAAAAACAAATTAAAATGCTTCTCTTTTGTTTTACTGTTGTGATGATCACTTGTAAAACAGAATAACATTTGATAACAAACTGGAAGAATTTTGAGTTTAGGGGACGGACCAAAGAGTTCTTTCAATTGTTTTTGCAATTTATTTATTTAATTCAATTCAATTTAATTATGTAGTCCAATATTACAACAATGGTTGTCTCAATGGGCTTCATTCTGGTTATTGTATAGTAAACATAACATCATAAAGAACATGAAGTCATAGAATTCAATAGGTAATGGCTAAACTTAATGAAACAGATTAAACTAAACTCCTGTTGTGGTCCCGAAAAGCTCCTTCAAAAAATGGATTTTGGGAAAAAATAAGAAACCTCATGGGTGCCCACATGAATGAGGGATACTCCCCAGGACAGACAGGCGATGTACCAGAACCTTCAGAGAGAATTAGCTTATCTAACCCTACAACTACATGTTTAAATAGTCCAGCAGCTGGGCTTCATCCAAATGAGTTTGGGGATGACTGGGGCGTGAAACGATGACAGCATAATTAAGCCTTGTGCTATCCTAGGCACTTTAACGTTGGGATTTGGGTCAACTAGACCCCACAAGACAGTGTGCTAAACTTTTTTTCTTCAATGATTTGTGATCTTCACTGGTTGCCATGGATTACATGACATCCTCTTCACCTTTATCCACCTTTGTCATGGTAGGGATAACACATCAATGTAAGGGTGGGGTCATAGGATAGCACAAGGGTTAAAGCAACATATGGGTTGGTGTGCGTGTGTATACTCAGCATGTGTAAATGAATAATGCTGACAGTTATATTTCTTAAACACGACTGTGAAATCTTCTATTACAGCATAATAGCAATCTGAAGAGGATCCTGAACTGTGTGTGGGTGTGTGCATTCGCCTGGATTTTTTGTAAGCTGCTAAATGGGAATGAAGACAGCAAATTGCCTTTGCTGTTTGAGCTCAGCCATTTAGGCTGGTTATGATAATTATACTGGTGATGTCTCTCATGAATGATCTCCAGCGCAGCACAGTGAAGTCACTGTCTTTCACAAGTGCCTGATAATGATACGCATACAAAGGGTAATTAGTGGGAAAGCAGTATCATCTGATGCTGCTGTATGACTGTGTGATTAAGGAGCTGTGAATCAGCATTGATTAAGTTACTGATTGTTTTGTTGCAGGGAAAAAACGTTTGCAAAGCCTCATTTCCTGATGCTATTTCTGCTGCAAATTAAACTTCTGTTTCATAATCTTTTAGCACACTCCCTTGCTTTGTCAATGCAATGCATTGCCAGTTCACAGTTTGTTTCTCTTTTCTTTTTTAATAAAGTTTTCTCCATTGGTTTGGTTCATTTCTTGAAACAGAAATTACATTCTGAAAATTCTAAGATCATTTGGCAAACAGTCTTACAATTCAGCACAACACTATAGCTCACTTCCAAAATCTAATGTATTTCCCAAAACTGTTCACTCATGCTTCATAACTAAATTCCTTTCCCATGTAAAGAGTCAGTGCAACCAAAAAGGCAAAGATCCTTCTCAATTGTTTTGGCTCATTTCTTGATCATTTCTTGACCGGACGTTCTCAACACTCTTAGTACTTTTCTCAAAATAATGTGGATGGTTTGGCACAATGCCATGGTTCACCTGCAAAAGCCATATCTCTCCCAGAACAATTCACTCAGGTGTCAAAACTAAATTTCCTTCTCATTTAAACAGTCAGTGCCCCCAAAATACTTTGTCCCTTTGGCATTGTGTAGGCACTGCAAGTCAAAATGATTAGATGTTTTGTCAATATAGCAGAGGACCATTGAAATAACCCTCATGTCCACCTTTCAGTTGTAGCTCAGTCCTTTATTGACAATGGTTACTGTACTGTTTTTGTATAGCTAACAGAATACAATTTTGTACAAAACTGAAAAAAAGGAAAATGATTTTAGGGTAAGAGTAGCCTCTTAGGTTTAACAGTACTCGTTGCACTCATACTGCCAAGGAAATTCTAACCATTATCATTCACACACATAAAGTAACTTTCATACATCAGAATAAAAAGAAAATGTTTACAGCATAATATACTTTATAATTTAAACACAAACAAAAAACAATGAAAATGATATGCAGCCTACAGTGCTGTAAAAAAATGCTTGATTTTCACAAGTAACAGTTCTTCACTGGTCGCTGACATCACCCTCCCTCTCCTGGCCATCGTCCTCACCCTGCTGGCCGTCCACACTCTGCTGTCTGTCTGGCCACAGATTCTTGTCCATATCACAGCGTATTTTCTCCCTTGTGATGCAACGAGGGAAAAAACGGCGTGCATGTCGCAACCATCCCCTACACTGATCTCCTGTAACATCATAACACGCAGCATCCATGGCATGGAGCAGGGACCTCTGATCTTGAGCCTGATGCTCATACTCTCTCCACCTCCAAGTGGAGAAAAACTCTTCAATAGGATTGAGAAAAGGAGAGTAAGGTGGTAGGAACACTATGACCATCCTTGGGTGAGTAGTGAACCAGGCCCTGATGAGCGGGCAATGGTGAAAATTCACATCGTCCCATACAATAACATATAGTGGTAGGTGAGGCCCTAAGATATCTTTCTCAGTTTCAGGGATCAAATCAAAATGAAGGCGGTCAAAGAAGATGAGGAGCTTCTGTGTATTGTATGGGCCAAGACTGGTGATGTGAGTGGCCACACCATTCTCAGATATGGCAGCACACATAGTTATATTGCCCCCTTGGTGGCCTGGGACATCCTCCTTCGTTAGTCAAGTTCTAGTTTCACCTGACTGTCAATTGCTGTAATAAATGTATCAAATGTTCCAAGGGATTCATATATCATATTCATGTATTATGTTCTTTTTTTTTTTTTTTTTTAACTTGTCCTGTCCAACAGCTAGGCAAACAGATGAGAGCTGAGGGCCTCTTGTGTTGGACATATTTTATTTTAACAAGAGGGGTTATTCATCTTCAGACAAACCAAAGGTATGTCTGAATAAACCCCTTTTGTAATTGAGGCCAAACTTTATTAATTTCAATCATGTTTGAAAATCTTTGGTGTTGGACCGGACGGAAAAGGAAAGAGGGGAAGAAGAGAGAGGGACGTTAGAGAGAGGGGGGGGGGTAGGAGGGTGATAATAGGAGGGGAAGGGGGGTAAGACCATGAAGCAGCATAGAGCAGACAGGTTTACTGGTTGTTTATCATTACGGTACGGTTCAAATGTAGTACAAAAAGGGCGGGGCCTGTTCACACACACTCAAATATTATCAACACACCTGCTAGCTGCAAGAAATGTATTATGTATTATGTTCTTGACTAATTTTGACAATTGAGCAGACTATTGTGCATGTGATGACTTACACAATGATATGATGTTGAGTCATTTTGGAGCGAACAACCATTAGACTGAGAATCAACAATCAGTTTAGATCAACAAGATCTATTCAATTGGAAATTGTGCTAAATGTAGGCTACCTGTACTTAAACATTTGTAAAGATGTACTGAGACATTGAGACATGTACGAAGACATTTTCAATTTGATGAAACTTATGAGAAATTACATTCTGCTGTGAACAATTGCCAAGTGGTTTGGAGGTTTGTCCATGTTGTTTTGAGAATCTAATTTCTGTTTTAAAAAATTAGCCAAACCATTGGAGAAAAATTATAATCTGGCATCTGTAATCAGGAGGAGGGTGGACTCAGTGGGAACTGTGCAACAGAAGAGGATGAGGGCTTTAACGTAACGCAAAGGATCCTGGACAAGCCTGGAAAAGCTTTCCAGGCTTGGAAAGTCTCTCAGTTCCAAAAAAAAAAATAAAAAAAAGCTAATGCTCGTCTTTAGATGTTTTAGCGGTGTACCTTTCCACAGAATCCGGTGTCAGACCGTGGAACAAGTGAACAAAATAATGAAGCTCAAAGAAGCGGGTCTGTCTGCCATCTGCGGCAGTTTTAGCACTACATCTCCCATGATGCATCGGATTGAAGTGACAGCTTCTCAGTGTACAATGAGTCTTCCCTGTTAAACGTCTTGAAACCACAACAAAAAACACATCGAACAGTTTTTTAAATCTTCATTTTTTTTTTTTTTTAACTTGTCCTGTCCAACAGCTAGGCAGGCAGATGAGAGCTGAGGGCCTCTTGTGTTGGACATATTTTACTTTAACAAGAGGGGTTATTAATCTTCAGACAAACCAAAGGTGTGACTGAACAAACCCCTTTTGTAATTGAGGCCAAACTTTATTCATTTCAACCATGATTGAAAATCTTTGGTGTTGGACCGGACGGAGAAGGAAAGAAGGAAAGAAGAGGGAGGGATGTCAGAGGGGGGGGGGGGGGGTGATAGTGAGAGGGGGGGGTAAGACCATGAAGCAGCATAGAGCAGACAGGTTTACTGGTTGTTTATCGTTACGGTACAGTTCAAATGTAGTACAAAAAGGGCGGGGCCTGTTCACACACACTCAAATATTATCAACACACCTGCTAGCTGCAAGAAATGTTCACATGTCAACATGTACACAAAACAGATAGTGTTCACACACGCATACTTATGCCTTTAAACCAACTAGTGTGAAATCTTTCATTCATTCAATCATGCAAACTATAAGTGCAAAGGTGAGCTAACACCTGTGCTCAGCTGAGTGTTTATGTTCTTATAAAATGGATGGTGGAATGTGAAAAGAAGGAGGAGGAGCGCCCAGCCACCCCCACACCCAGACCCCCGCCGCAGCAGCAGCGGCAGCCGGAATTCCCCCAACGCCACACGGGAACAGGCAGGGAACAACCGCCCCCCGGGCGACCAAGACCGCCACCCAGGCCAGGGCCAGCAGGACCGCCGCAAGGCCCCCAGAGCCAGAGAGCAGGGAGGCGCGGAGGGAAAGAGAGCGCCGCCCCAGCCCAGCCAGGAAAGCAGCCCCCCCGCCGCGCCGGAAGAGCCCAACGCAGGGCCCCACCGGAGAAAGACGCCCACAGCCCCAGACGAGCACCCCACCACCACCCAGGAGTTCCGGGCATCCCCCCGCCCCAACCCCAGGTACGAGCCAGGACCCCCCAAGGGAGACCCGCTCCGCACTCCAGGCAGCCACCCACCCGGCCCACGGTCTGTCCAGGGAGGAGCAAGGCAGGGGCCCGCCGCCCCCGCCCAGGAGGGGGGAACCCCGGGGAAAAAAGGCTGGCCCACAAGGGGTGTTATAAATATGGCCCGACCAGGCTCTGCCATGTTGGAAGTTTGGCGGGGCCCAGCGCTCAGGGGCAAGGACCAGGACCCACCCCCCAGGGACACGAACACCCCCGGCTCAGGTGTAATATGAAGCCCCCCACCGTGCGGAGAGAGCACCGCCGGGCCCAGGGAGCCGGCACCCAAGGGACACGGCCGCCATCGCCAAGGGGCCCGCACCCCCCACCAGGGAAGGGGTAGGGGACAGATGGACCCAGGTCCCCCCCTTCCTTGCAAAATGTGCGTGTATGTATGTGTGTTTGAGAGGGGGTGTGTGTGCATGTGTGTGTGTTTATGTTGGAATGTATATATTGAAGGGGGAGGGGTGTGTGTACTAAGGGGGGTGCAGTTAAAATTGGCGAGTAGGGCACTAAGGGGACATCTCCTGATTACTCACAGTGATGTCCCCCCACCCTCCCCACCAAGGGGCCCTAAATGTCTAAGGTGCGGTTAAAATTGGTGGGTAGGGTGCCAGGAGGACATCTGCTGCTTGCTTGCAGTGATGTCCAAGCCCCCCCTTACCAAGGACCCTACATGTCTAAGGTGCAAATAAAACCGAAAGAGGGGGGGCCCACTCCATACGGCAACCATAGGAGGGGGGCCGCTGCCAAGTAACCCCCCCCAAGGCGCATCGCAGGCTAGACCCCCCACCCCCTCCCCCTAATATGAGGTTATATGAGGAAGGGGGTAAGTTGGGGACAGCTGGTCGACTGTGTCCCGGTGGTCAAACAGCTGTCCCCCAGCCCCCCCCCCAGCAAAGGGGCCAGGGCCACCCAGCCCAGGGGCCCCAACCCCGGAGACGCCGACACCCCAAGCCCGTTACCACCCACCCCACACAGAGAGAGAGGAGCCAGAAAGCGTCCCCCCCCCCCCCCCCCCGGAGCAAGCCCAGGCCCCCACCCCCAGACGCCGGCCCTAGAGGAGCTCTGGTCAGGCCTTGACGGGACCGAAGAGGCCAACCGGCCGAGGCAACCACTGATTGCCTCAGCAGAGACCCCGACCCGTTAGCCCCCCCGACCCGTACCAACCCGTACCAATAATGCCCCCCCTCCCCCCCAGAACGCCCCCCCACAGGGCAGGGCCGACAAGCCCCCCACCCCACACCACCCCAGACCCCGCAGCCGAAGCGGATGACACCCAGAGCGACCGGGGGCCCCGAGAGGGTTGTCCCGTCCCGTCCCAGAGCCAGGGAAGGGCCGATCCCAGCCCCAGGTGCAGCCCATCCGGCGCCGCTGCCCCCCCCCCCCCCCCCGAGCAGGGCCCCCCGCCAAACCCCCCCTGCGCAGGCAAAGGGACCACCCCCCCAAGCCAAGCCAGACCCCCCCCCCCCACCACCACCACCACGCACCCCCACACCCAAGCCCAGAGGACCACGCAGCGCCCCAGATTTTTAAATCTTCTTGATGGAATCAGGGGTAAACAGTTTAGCTCTTCTTCAAGGTTTGCATTTATTAACAGCCAAACATCCCAGAGTTTCTAACTTAATCATTCTAACTTAAACACTTTTCTAATAAGGTCTGGGTTATTTTATATGTTAAACTTAAGAAAAAGTAATTACCACATTTAAAAAACAGGATTAAGGTGAAGTGGCCAACAGACACAATTAAACTAAATTAAAACAATTTAATCATCTAAAAAGAAATAAAACATTCTTTTTAAAGTTTTCAAAGACTTCATCTTTGATTAAGATGAAAGAAAAACTAATAAAACTTCAACAACTTCACTTTTTGTGTAGCAACAGAAAACATAAATATAATGTTAGTTTTTTGTGTAAAATTGATCAAACACATTGTGATCATATAAATAAAATTAAAGCTACAAGTAGCATTAAGCAGGCCCAAGCGCGACCGCCGCACGAGCAACATCCTGCTCGAGTTGTTTCGCGTAGCCACAACGACCCGCTTCGCACAAAGGAAGCGTCGAGACGTTGCATTCAGTAATGCAACATCCAAGTCACGACCTCACAACCGCAACCTAATCTTCCAAAACCACACAAAAAACTGCAAAAGGCTTCTGTGGCATGATCAATGAATCAACCTTATCTTTTTCCTCAGCCACCATTTCCATCAGACATTTCCATCACACATGCTACCTGCAATCTCCCCCCCCCCCCCACCTGCCCCAAAGATCTGTGAAAGAGATGTGGTTAAACAGTTTTAGAAGCAGAAGATCAGGATGCTCCAGGACCTGATGGAATGTCTCTGTCCTGACTGAAAGTCTGTGCTGAACAGCTACTTGTTTGTTGTTGTTTATATCATTTAAAAAAAATATAGTCCAAACAATTTAATTGTGGTCGTGTTTTGAGATGAAGGTGCTTATCTATACTTTATTTCATGTTGTTTTGATTATTGCAACTGTATGTTTACATGTGTAGGTCAAAAATGAGATGAACAGCTTCATGTTATCTGGTGATGTAAGTTTTTAACCCAAGTAAACCTAAACATGCCACCCTGTCACTAATCCAGTTGACACGGTTCTCCATCTGTGTCTAAGGCTACGTTCACACTGCAGGGCTTAATGCTTAATGAATTTTTGAAAAAATTTGATTTTTTTGCAAGGCCGTTCACATTTCCAATTAAATGCGAACTTTTGTGATCTCCTGTGTGACCGTGAAATGACCCAGAAGTGACCCGCATCTTGTGTTGTGGAATGGGGATGTTTATGTGCTGGGGCCACGCGCGTGTGTGAAAGAGAAAGGAGAGAGCGCGTGCAGTGCAGGAGGGAGTGAGAGGGGGCAGCGGAAGTGTGTTGGGGGCGCGCATTCATGTTGTGTGTTACGGAGGAAGGAGAACGGTAATAAAAGAAGGTTTCCCCCAATGTAAATGCTATTGACTCTTGATTAACCTGCCCTGGAGAATCTGAGGGTCCGAACGGGGAAGTGAACCCTGAAGCAGGATCCGCCTTCGGCCCTGGAGAAGGTCTAAGAAGGTTTCCCCCAATGTAAATGCTATTGTCTCTTTATTAACCTGCCCTGGAGAATCTGAGGGTCCGAACGGGGAAGTGAACCCTGAAGCAGGATCCACCTTCGGCCCTGGAGAAGGTCTCCACCACACTTCGGAAAGGAAAAAAAGTCATCGCGGGAAAGTTTCAACACCACGCTCTGCCATTTCACTGGAAAAATTTTCAAAACCCGTCCGGTTACTATAAGAGCCCTTGAGTTTGGCCTGAATGGAGCTGTCAACCCCAAATATTAATCAAACCGGTGACCTCTCTTCCCTTCCACTGACTGGTCTCAGCAGCATCGTCCGCCGTGGTTGATGTTTATGTTCTCGTTCCCGCCTACTTCAACGCAGAATTATGACATTTGTAGCGTATCAATGACATACAGGTCAGATACATGTGGCCTGGCCGTTCAGACGGAGGTTGCATTTCAAAAGATCTGATACGTATCGGATTCAGGACCACATACCCAAGCGGCTGGGTCACATTTGAAAAGATTGTATCTGTGTCATTCAGACCCTCAGAAGGGTTGACTTGGTGATTTTTTTTAAAAAGCTGCTAAAACATATATATTTTTAAGATTTTATTTTCTAATTTGGGTTTTACATTTTGTGTTCCATTTTTTGTGCTTTTATTGGGAAGCATTTGTTATTTGTTTGGCGTGTAAATGTGCTACATATATACACATCATTTTTTAGAGACATTGTCAGTTGTTTTTGTTGGTGTTGTAGTGTCATGGCTAGCGAAAAGTGGCAGACCCAGATGCTGGAACCCGGAAGGAAACTCGGCAGGCGAGGAAAGTGAGTAGTAATAGATTTAACGATTTTTAGGACAGAGTTCCGGGTGAGGATACGGCGAGGATGGTTGGAGGGTCTAGGCGGCGAACACCGTGTTTCCAGGAGGATGACCAGAGGGGTGACGAGGAGGGACCAGTGAGAAGGTGAGTCAGAGTCCAGAGAGTGATAGACGAGGTTGTGATCCTAGGTAGGCAGGGACAAGGCAAGGTTAGGCAAGGCATACAAAGCATGGACAAGAATAGCGAACAGGGCCAGAGGATGCACCGTGGAGTACAACAAACTAGCGTCGAGTACAGGTCCTGGTTCTCCTTAATAGTCAACTGGCTGATGAGGATGAGGAAGCACAGCTGGAGTCCTCAGGTGTACCTGATGAGGAGGAGGAGCCTGCTGGGGGTACCGTGACAATACCCCCACCCCCCCAACGACCGCCTCCAGGTGGACCAGGACGACGATCGGGAGGGGCCAGAAAAAAGTCGTCATTGAGGGAGCGGTCCAGTATGAACAGTATGAATGAGCGAGGGATCCACGACCGCTCCTCCGGGCCGTAACCCACCCAGTCCACAAGGTAGACCCCTGCGCCGGACATCCAGAATGCGGGCTGACAGTATAAGCCGGGCCACCATCGATGAGCCGGGCGGGTGGAGGGGAAGCGGACGGCGGGCAAAGAGGACTATGGCGGACAGGTTTAATATGAGACACATGGAATGCAGGATGAATCTTAAGGGCAGCCAGTAACTTAAGGCGGACACAGTTGGGGTTGATGATCCGTTCTATGACGAACGGACCAATGAAACGAGGAGCCAACTTACAGGATGTGGCCTGGAGGGGAATGTTCTTAGAAGACAGCCACACTTGTTGTCCCGGTTCTTAAGGAGGGCCCATGGTTCGGTGACGGTCAGCGATCTGGCTGTTACCCTCCTTAGTCCGGAGAAGAGCTGCCCGAGCCTGGCGCCAAACCGCCTGGCAACGCTGCAGATGGAGTTGGACGGAGGGCACCGCCAGATCGAGCTCCTGGGAAGGGAATAAGGGGGGAGAGTAATCCAACGAGGCTTCTAATCAAAAACACAAGTAAATTGCTTACATGATGAAGCTCCTTGAAACATGGATATGCCTCCAGAATCTTTGTAGGTCTATCATCTTCTTTTAGGACATCACTTTCAATGAAGGCTTTTCTTGACTGAAATCCGAGGTCAAGGATCTGGCAGACAGCATCTTGGTTTGGTTTTGGTTCTCTATACATCTATCGAGGCTATCCGTTTCTGCCAAAATGAAAAATAAAAATCAGTGAAGATATCAGACATATTCTGAATCATACAATGGGTTTTAGCCGACATGAACTGTTATACTTCCATTATTTATTAGAGCAACATAAATGAGAAAGCATCTTACACTGCTGTATATAAAAGCTTGTTTACAATGTAAATGTAAACAACAATAGCTGTAATGTCTCAATATCAACAATATCAATGTCACATTATCAATATCCAATGGTATAAGGATAATTAAGGTAGGTCAAAAAAGTAAGAAAAGGTAAAGCATTTTAAGTGATCACATAGAGGGCATAATTTTATTCCTGAAGGAAACAGCAAAACAACAACATATTTGCGATCTGAATCAAAGATACGAGTTCTTAGTGTCATAACCTTCTCATAACTTGTCTAATCCAAGTAAGGGAGGTATCATTGCAAAGCTAGTCAGAGAACTACATGAATTAGGGTTGATATCAAATCCATTTTTACTTCATTATCAACAAATAATAAGTAATTACGAATATAACCAAAAAGATTGTACAGTTCAATTAAGCTAAACAGATGCTGTGAGGCAGAGTAAACACTGAAATCTTCTTCATGGCATATATAATGTTTATAAAATGATCCATTTAGCTGACCAAAAAAACCTTTGGAAACAGATATCCTATTTACACTATTTTCCTTTTACATTTTAACTTTTCAAGTTAATAAATAAGAGAGATTCTAGACTCGTTTCCTGGGTTTGAACTATCATGTGGCTCTATGTGTAAAAATACTTTGAAGTACTTTTAAAAGTCATTATTGATTTTATAAATAAATAAAACAATAATAAAACTGCTGTTTTATTTATTTATTATTTTATACCACAATCCAATAGTATTTCATTAAGCTACGTTTGCTCCTTTATGTTTGTAGACATTGGTTGCAGCCGATCAGTTTACTCAAAACCAGTCACATGACCTCATGTCCCAGCATTCACTTCTTGGACGGAGCCTTGCAAACGGGGGGAACAGCACCTGCTCGCTTTTGATTACTGATTAAATTTCCGGGAGGTGAAGATAACTACAACAAAAAATATTAGCCTGCATGTATAGTACGCACCGATCTAGTGACGCTCATTCATAAAACGCAGAAAACACTGCAGCCTCGCGTTCCTTTTAAATGGAAGAAAAGCTGGTGGCTAAGCTAGGTCATACGAACATGCCTAGAAGAGACGGAATGCCGCTCTGCTACTGGCTGCCTCGTCACACTTGACGACTAGCTTGGATACCTAGCTGTCATTAGGCTTCGGGGAACAATATTTGTTCACATTGAGTGAAGTAATAATATTTAATAAAATAAAAATAGTCTCAGAAAAACTTACCGAACAGGCTATCAGAAGGGTCTGGTTCAAAGTGGCTGCTGCTTTTCCCTCTCTTTCCAACCGTCAGGACAGGCGCAACCAAATGACTTGAAGGGGGTGGGGGTGAGAGGGTTACCGCAAAACATGTACCTTTGTCCACAAAGTTGTATGATGTAATTAGAAGATATTATACACACTTCTTTAAAACTCACCTCTATTATTGTAGTATGGTAATACTAGGGAAAATAAATTTTGTGTTATTTATGAAACCTCCCGTCCCCCCATTCCCTTCTTAGCTGGTATTGACCGCAGGAGGAAAAGGAGTACAGTATGTTTATGTTATTTCGGACTTTGAGATAGTCCAGATTGTTTTTGCACCCGTTTTACCAATGCAGAGCGCATTAAGACTTACAAATCTGATTGAACAGCATCTGAAACGATTTAAGCCATTGTTTCCTTAGAAAACTGTAATTCCTAAGCAACACTGCCTTTGCATCTCCCTGTTAAAATTATTTATCTTGGTTGTTTAGACATATGTGTATTATGCTCGAGTCAAAGCACATTTTTTAAACAATGGTCATCTAAACTAAACTTCAGAAATGTCTGTTAATCACTTGTCAACCATAATCAGCTTTTTGAATGCTGTCAAAATGAAATCAGCACAGAGCATCCCATATATTTTTACATGAGAAGGAGTTGGGCCTTGTCTCAGAAATAATTAATTTGGAACACATTACAGGAAAGATTGGAAGGTTTTGTGACAATTGTGTTCTGTTACTGATTTGCACAAGAGCTATCCCTTTTTCTATCTATCTTAGATGACCCCCCCCCCCCCTTCCATTGACATGTTCTACCTACCATGACAAAGGTGGAAAGATTTCATGTTATCCATGGACACCAGTGAAGATCAAAAATCATTGAAGAAAAAAGGTTCAGAGCACCGTCTAGTGGGTCTAGATGACCCAACTACTAATGTTAAAGTGCCTAGGATAGCACAAGGGTTACAGAACAGGTATAGCAAAATTACTTTTCTTAACAGCTTTATTGCTGTTGCAGTGTTCAAGTCCACATGTTACTAGGTCTTGAAACAAGTCTTTACAGCTAAAAGTGGTCACAAAATAAAAATTCAAGCCTCTGCGAGTAATTTATCTTGTTGTACATGTAAAATGACTAATTTTAGCCTTTATAAAACTAACTAAGAAATAAAAGACTAATAATCTTGTAACAAGATTAATAATCTAATGAATTCTTCTCTTGCATAGTAAATTATTCTTAAAACAAGTTTTAAATGATTATTGGACTAAATTTAAGATTATAATTCTAAGTTAGAAACTTCATTTTTGCAGTGTGAAACTGCAGATTATGAGAGAAGACCCTTCTGAGTATTTCCAGTTTTCATTTCATGCACGTCGGACAAAGCACAGAGAAAAGATAGGGCAGAATGCAACAAAAACTGTGTTTTTCAATATCTAGGTGGCGCTATGAAGCACGCCCAAGATTGTCATATCCATGGGTTCAGAATGGAAACTTCATCAAATCTATTTAATTTCAGTGAGATAGGACACGGAATGTGCACGTGAGAGCAACTCTTGTGTGCAGGGCGAGACGCCCAACTTTGCCGCTCTGTCACGACCACACCTCCGTGTTGAAAGTTATGGTTTTTATCAGAGTAAACCTCAATGGCTTTTTCAATGGACGTGGTTTTGAGTTGTGTCGGCTCATCCCACTTGGAGCAGTGTTGCTCCAAGTAAAACTTGTCATTTCCTGTTCCCAGCAGGTGGCGCTACATCTGTTCAGGATTCTTCTAGTGGAGATGTGTTCAGAGTCAGACTACAATTATGCATATCAATTTTGGATCAGATTAGATTATGCATGGCTTAGAAACGGCCGTTTTTCTTATCATAGCGTGTTTTCGAAACGACATTGAATTTCGACGCGCCGCATTGATGAAACCTAAAAGCTTCGAAATATAACATCGGACATGGGTCTAGTTCACAAAACCAGAGTTAGGAGTCATTATTCACAAATCTGTAGGGGAAGTTCATTCTAGTACAAGGCCACCTTGTGGAAATTTCATTTTAAATTTATCCTAGGTGTGTGCACATTTTGGTGACTTTTCAAGTCTGGGTCAAATATTTGCTCAAAGTCGCAGAAATCTGTCCAACTTCGAAAACAATTTGGTCCTTGCAGTCAATGACTGCTGCTGTGGGCCATAAATATCTAATTTGACAATTAAAACGGATTAACAGAAATGCTTTTTAATTTTCACAATATAACTGAATCAAATGATTAAAAAATAAAATTAATAATCAATCCTTCAAATACTTTTTCATTTTTTACTTAAATACCGCTTATTCTGTGTCATAATTAAAACAAAAATCCAAAAAGGGAATTGCATTTAAGGTTTCACATTCACCCTGCAAATTTTGTAGCATAAGTCAATTCCACTTAGCATTTCCATGGGGGAGGTGGGGCGATGACGTCAGTGCCATCTCCGTGTGTCCGGTTTCAATTGCGACCCAGGCCACTTGGGTATGCCGTCCTGATTCCGAAACATATCCGATCTTTGCAATTGCGACCGCCGTCTGACCGGCCAGGCGGCTTGATTCCGAACCATACGTCATCAATACGCAACAAACGTCATCATTTTGGGTTGAAGTAGGTGGGAACGAGAACATAAACAACAACCATGGCAGACGAGGCTGCTGAGACCAGTCAGTGGAAGGGAAGCGATCCCCCGATTGGATTAATATTTGGGGTGACAGCACTATTCAGGCCAAACTCCAGGGCTCTTATCGCAACTGGGCGGTTTTTAAAAAATTTCCAGCTAAATGGCCGAGCGTGGTGTTGAACCTTTCCCGCGATGACTTTTTTTCTTTCTCCCCTTCCTTCCCGACCGTGGTCAGAAGCGCGGGGGACCCAAGGCGGATCCTCCTCCTCCTCCTCCCTGTTCTGACCCTTAGATTCTCCAGGATTCTCCAGTACAGGTTGATAAAGAATCAATAGCATTTATTCTGGGGGAAACTTTCTTCTATTGCCGTTCTCCTTCCTCCGTTACACACAACATGAATGCGCGCCCACACGGCCCCCCCCCCCATTCTCCACCGCTGCACGCGCTCTTCTCCTGTCTGTCCGGCGCGCGCGGCCCAAACACATGCTCATTCTACTACAGTGGATACAGACGAATTGCAAGAAGAGCTCCACTGTTGACATCCATTGTTCACATTGGCTCCGCAAACAACGAGTGACGTTGTTCACCGTTGAGGACTCTTCTGCGCATGCGGGTCAATTTTGGGTCGTCTCACGGTCACACTGGAGACCACAAAAGTTCGGATTTACTTGGAAATGTGAACGATCTTGCAAAAAATTCAGATTTTTTCAAAAAATCCGAATTGAGCATTAAGCCCTGCAGTGTGAACGTAGCCATAATTATAGCAATGTGCAACTCAACCTGTGAAAGTGTACGCTCAGTGGCAAGGTCAAAACAGCCGATCAGACCCGCCAAGGCTAGAAAACTGAACAGTACTGGAAAAATATATGGGAGAAAGAGACAGCACATAACAGCCATGCCCAGTGGCTGGTCTCGCTGAGAAAAGAACATAGCAACCTCCCTGAACAGAATCCAGTCACCATCACAGTGGCAGACATCCAAGAAAGAGTCTCAGGTATGAAGAACTGGACAGCACCGGGCCCTGACATGATACATGCCTACTGGCTAAAGAAACTCAACAAATTTCAAACTTCAGCCAAATAATTAACAAGAATGGCTATGGATACCGACTCAGAAGTGGGGCCAACATCAGTCATCTCCTCTACATGGATTACATTAAACTATGTCATGATTCTCAGGCTAGACAGACCCAGACGCTGGAACTCAGAATGATCAGGCAGGTAAGTAGCTTGGTAAGTGATTTTAATCACAGGAAAGGTTGACAAGATTAAATCCTTTTGACAGCGTGGAATCCAGACGTGGCTCGTGGCGAGGCTAGAGGGAATACTGCGGCTGGACGGCTCCGAGCTTGGTTCAAGGCAGCAGGTGAGTGACAGCAGACTTCCACACAGGTGACCTTCGCTTGGATGAATCCTGAGACAAAGAGGCAGAACATGAGAGCAGGGCAAGGCAAAAGACTACCAGACATGAGCTGGCAGACCAGGCGTAGTCACCGTTAGGGGTAACGAACTGGCGTCGATGAATGGGCTGGATCTCCTTAAGTGCAGACAGGTTGATGAGGTTGAAGTGGTCACAGCTGGTGAAAATCAGGAGCAGAGCTGAGGGGGCGGGGCTGACCGAGGCACCGTGACAGTACCTCCCCCCTAACGACCGCCTCTGGGCGGTCGAGGTCGACGATCCGGGTGAGCACGGTAGAAATCCGAAATGAGGGAATGGTCCAAAATGAGGGAACGGGAGATCCAACACCGTTCCTCAGGACCATAACCCTCCCAGTCCACCAAGAATTGAAAGCCGCGCCCCCCAGCGCCGGACGTCCAAAATGCGGCTAACGGTATACGCCGGAGCGTCGTCGATGAGCCGGGCGGGTGGAGGGGAAGCAGAAGGCGGGCACAAACTACTGTCCATAACAGGCTTGATCTGGGAAACATGAAAAGATGGGTGAACCTTGAGAGCTGCCGGAAGGTGAAGACGGACACATGAGGGGTTGATGATGCGCTCTATGGTGAACGGTCCAATATAACGGGGAGCCAGCTTGCGTGACGTGGCCTGGATCGGAATATTCCTAGAAGACAGCCATACTCTCTGGCCCGGTTGGTAGGCGGGACTAGCCACCCTGTGGCGGTTGGCAGTACGGCAATTATCTTCCTTGGAGCGACGGAGAGCCTCTTGGGTTTGGCGCCATATGTGCTGGCAACGTTAGAGGTGGTCTTGGACAGATAGTACGGTGAGATCTAATTCATGGGATGGAAACAGAGGAGGCAAATAACCAAGTGACGCTTCAAAGGGTGACACAGCTGTGGCAGAGGAGGGATGCGTGTTGTGGGCACATTCGATCCAGACCAAGTATTTAGACCAGTCAGAGGTGTTCTGGGCGGCTAGGCAGCGGAGGGCAGCTTCCACCTCCTGATTGGCCCGTTCTGCTTGTCCGTTCGATTGGGGGTGATACCCAGATGTAAGGCTGACGGTGGCACCTAGGGCAGAACAAAAAGCCTTCCAGACTTACGAAATAAACTGTGGTCCGCGGTCGGACACAATGTCAGCTGGGATGCCGTGGTGTCTGAAGACGTGGTTTACCAGAACCTCTGCTGTTTCAGTGGCTGTGGGCAGCTGAGGGAGAGGTATGAAATGGACAAACTTGGAGAATCGATCAATTACGGTGAGGATGATAGAGTTACCCTGGGACATGGGAAGGCCCGTGACGAAATCGATGGAGATGTGAGAGCAGGGATGGTTAGGCGTGGGCAGAGGCTGCAGTAACCCCGAAGGTGGAGAGTTGGAGGTTTTGGAGCGTGCGCAGGTGGTACAGGCGGCGATGTACTCTCTGACGTCCTTATTCATGGAGGGCCAGAAAAAGCGTCTTCGTAATAGATGGGGAGTACGAGCGACTCCTCCATGACAGGCGATGCGAGAAGTATGGGCCGAGGTGATAACTGCCGACCTTACAGACGAGGGAACATAGAGTGTGCCGTTAGGATGAGTGGGGTGATCAGGTTCCTCACCTTGCGCCTGAATAACTCTGGTTTCGATGTCCCAGGTCAGATTGCCAATGATGCAGGTTTCAGGGAGAATGCTGGTGGTTGTCTCAGGATGTTCTGTGTCACAGAATTGGCGTGAGAGGGCGTCCGGTTTGATATTTCTGCTGCCGGGTCTGTAAGTGATGGAAAATTTAAACCAGTCAAAAAAAAAACACCAGCGGGCTTGGCGGGAGTTGAGTCGTTTGGCAGAGCGTAGGTATTCCAGATTCTTATGGTCAGTCCAGACTATGAAAGGTTGAGCCGCTCCCTCCAGCCAATGACGCCACTCTTCGAGAGCCAGTTTAATTGCAAGGAGCTCCCGATTGCCCACATCATAGTTGCGTTCAGCAGGTGATAACTTCTTCGAGAAGAAGGCACAAGGTTTAAGTTTTCCTGATGCCTCTTCTCGTTGGGAAAGAACGGCCCCCACCCCGGAGTCGGAGGCGTCAACCTCCACCACAAATTGCCTGGAAACGTCCGGTTGAATGAGGATAGGGGCTGAGACAAACAGTTTCTTAAGGGTACTGAAAGCAGCTTGAGCCGTGGAATCCCAGAGAAATGGTTTTGAAGTGGATGTGAGACGAGTGAGGGGCACAGCAATAGAACTGTAATCCCTAATAAAACGAAGGTAGAAATTGGCAAAGCCAAGGAATTGCTGAAGCTTTTTACGTGACGAGGGAGGTTCCCATTGGGAAACGGCAGTGATCTTGGCAGGGTCAGGACGAATACTGCCAGCTTCAAAAATGTACCCGAGGAAAGGGATGCTGGTAGTGTGGAACTGACACTTTTCGGCCTTTACAAACAGCTGATTTTCGGCTAACCTTTGAAGAACTAGGCGCACATGGTTCTGGTGGCTCTTGGAATCTTTGGAATAAATCAAAATGTCATCCAGATACACGAATACAAACTGATTCAAAAAATCTCTGAGTACGTCGTTGACCAAGCGTTGAAGGGTGGCGGGAGCGTTGGTTAGACCAAACGGCATTACAAGATATTCAAAGTGTCCAAACGGAGTGTTAAACGCGGTTTTCCATTCATCTCCTTCTCTCATTCGCACGAGGTGGTAGGCATTACGAAGGTCGAGTTTTGAAAATATGCGTGCTTCCTGAATGGAATCGAAAACCGAGCTGATGAGAGGTAGAGAATATTTATCTTTAATGGTTATCTGGTTCAGTTCATGGAAATCTATACAGGGTCTGAGTGATTTGTCTTTCTTCTCGACGAAGAAAAACCCGGCCCCGGCTGGGGAGGAAGAGGGACGAATGTGACCCCGAGCTAGGGCTTCCTGAATGTAAAGCTCCATAGCTTTCTTTTCGGGACCCGAAAGGTTAAACAATCTTCCCTTGGAAAGGGGGGCGCCCTCGAGAAGATTGATGGCACAATCATACGGTCTGTGAGGTGGTAAAGAGGAAGCTTTCGATTTACTGAACACGAGCTGTAAATCATGATAACAATCTGGAATATTGGAAAGATCAATAGTTTCGGGTTCACTGTTCAAGGGCGAGGAAACGGAGGATAACGCAGATTGGAGACAGTGACCCATGCAAAAATCACTCCACCCCATGATAGTACAACGGCTCCAATCGAGATGAGGATTATGGAGTTTAAGCCATGAGAACCCCAAAACGACAGGAGTCTGGGGTGTGCAAGTGACAAAAAACTGAATGAACTCGCGGTGGTTCCCAGAGGTAATAAGCATAACAGGCTTGGTGCGGTGTGAAATAACGGATAAGTGCTGTCCCCCTAAACCAGCAGCATGGACAGGAGATGGGAGCTGTTCAGTGGGTAAAGCTAAACGATCAACGATACTCTGATCTATTAAACTCTGTTCAGCACCAGAGTCGACCAGCGCCTGAAAGTCAAGAATTCTGGATTGGTGACATAACTTGACCGGGACAAACAAAAATTCATTAAGCATAGTGGAACGGTCCCCCCGCGACCGGTCTCTTAGCGGGGGGTCCTGGAGTTTAAACGACGGGAGCATTGGTTTATCTGATGGTCTGACTCTCCACAATAGAAACATGCACCTTCGTTGCGACGTCTTAGCCGTTCCTCGGCTGTGATTTTAGAATGCCCGATCTGCATAGGCTCTTCTGGGATCGTGGGTGAAGTTTCTGACCGGAGAACTGTGTTACAGTCCATGGGAGTGACGAGGGGGGTTAGAGTAGGAGCCTTCTTGGCAACATGGCTCCGGCTCCCGTTACGTTCCTGTAGCCTGATATCGGAACGCAAGGCGGCAGCAGCTAATTCCTCGAAAGTGTTAGCTTCCGGCTGGGTACATAGATGATCTTTGATGGCTTCGTTGAGGGACTGGTAAAAAAACCCTCGGAGCGCTGGGTCAGACCAACCAGCCTCCACAGCCAGGATGCGGAAGTCAATGATGTGCTCACTGACAGAGCGGTTACGTTGTTGCGTGCTGCTTCGTCTTGCTTACGGGGCTGATCAAACACCAATTTGAATTCATTAATGAATCGTTCAAAAGGTAGGTGCGATATAGGGTTGGCGGCTAAGAAAGCCTGAGCCCATTGCAGCGCTTTACTGCGAAGAGAGTTGATGATTAGCGGGATCTTACTGTGATCGGAGTAGTAGTATCGTGGTGCTTGTTGAAAGAGTAACTGGCACTGAAGGAGAAAACCTCCGCAGGCTTCCGTGTCGCCGTGGAAAGGTTCCGGTTGGAGGTGGAAGTTTTCAGGTGTCATGGCGGCAGCGGAAGAAGGGTTGTTGCCGGATGTTGCGGCCGGAACTGTAGGAGCAGAAACGGAAGCTTGACTGGTGATTTCTGTTAATGTTTGTGACATACCATCCAGACGCCGAAAAAGTTCTTGCTGAGCTGATGCGATTTGGGATAGTGCGTCAGCTTGGCGTCCCAGGATGATTCCTTGTTGGCTCATGGCGTAGCGCAGACCATCTGAGTCAGCTGGGTCTGGATTTTGGCCAGTTCGTTCTGTCATGATTCTCAGGCTAAACAGACCCAGACGCTGGAACTCAGAATGATCAGGCAGGTAAGTAGCTTGGTAAGTGATTTTAATCACAGAAAAGGTTGACAAGATTAAATCCTTTTGACAGCGTGGAATCCAGACGTGGCTCGTGGCGAGGCTGGAGGGAATACTGCGGCTGGACGGCTCCGAGCTTGGTTCAAGGCAGCAGGTGAGTGACAGCAGACTTCCACACAGGTGACCTTCGCTTGGATGAATCCTGAGACAAAGAGGCAGAACATGAGAGCAGGGCAAGGCAAAAGACTACTAGACATGAGCTGGCAGACCAGGCGTAGTCACCGTTAGGGGTAACGAACTGGCGTCGATGAATGGGCTGGATCTCCTTAAGTGCAGACAGGTTGATGAGGTTGAAGTGGTCACAGCTGGTGGAAATCAGGAGCAGAGCTGAGGGGGCGGGGCTGACCGAGGCACCGTGACAAACTATATGCCAAGAGCGAGCGTGACATTGACTCCCTGATCCACACCAACAGGATCTACAGTACTGACATAGGGATGTCATTCGGGCTCGAGAAATGTAGCCGGATGGTGACAAAGAGAGGCAAGGTTGTCCACACAGGAGGGGTCTCACTCCCAGAAGGAACAATAGCAGACATTGAGGACAGTTACAAGTACCTAGGAATTCCACTGGCAAATGGCAACCTGGAGCAGACAACAAGGAAAGCTGCAACAGCCAAATACCTCCAACGAGTAAGGCAAGTCCTGAGAAGCCAGCTCAAGGGCAAGAACAAGACCCGGGCAATAAATAGCTACGCACTTCCAGTTATCAGATACCCTGAAGGAATAATAAGATGGCCAAAGGAAGAGATACAGACCATGGATGTTAAAACACGAAAGCTCCTCACCATGCATGGATGCATCCCAAATCCAGCACCCTGAGACTGTATGCTAGCTGCAAGGAAGGAGGCTGAGGACTAGTGAGCGTAGAAGCCACTATTCAGGATAAAACATCCAAGATGCATGAATACATCAAGCTCAAGGCCTCAACTGACAGTGTGCTCAGTGAATGTCTCAGGCAATAGAGAACAGAGGATACAGTGCTGGAGACAGATCCTCATGGGAGGACAAACCCCTGCATGGGATGTACCAGCGGACTATAACTGAAGTGGCTGATATCAAGAAGTCCTACAAATGGCTAGAAAGGGCTGGCCTACAGCAGTGGTCCCCAAACTTTTTGTCACCGCGGACCGGTACAACGCAAGACACGTTTACCGCGGACCGGTGGGGGGGGTTGAGGTGCAACGCAAGACACGTTTACCGTGGACCGGGGGTGGAATTTTCTCTTTAGTAATAATAATAACAATAATAATAATGAACGTAAATCCACTGTGTAATCATGTGCAACTTTATTAGGGGTGTCCTCATAACGTCACACTAACAACAGAACATCACATGAGCAACATCGTTTCAACCGCAACACACTCTGGTTGCTATGGTAAGTGTGACGGATGTAACAGAGAGAATCCGGTCACTTTTCAAAATAAAACTTTTTTGCGAAAAAAAAAAAAAAACACAATAAAATCAAAATTATTTTTTCTTTCTGTGCGTCCCGGTGCCAAGTGTCCCGCGGCCCAGTACCGGTCCGCGGCCCGGTGGTTGGGGACCACTGGCCTACAGGACAGCACTGAAACACTTATCCT
Organism: Oryzias latipes; assembly: GCF_053564925.1. NCBI lineage: Eukaryota > Metazoa > Chordata > Actinopteri > Beloniformes > Adrianichthyidae > Oryzias > Oryzias latipes. The sequence continues at coordinate 10,878,550 of NC_136244.1, forward strand.
GGCAGCTCAGGAACAAGCCCTGAGCAGCAGACCAGAGAGGCTCAGATCTACCACACCAGACAAGACCCAAGGTGTAGGCTGTGCAAAGAGGCGCCTGAAACTATCCAGGAAATAACTTCAGGATTTAAGATACGGCAGGGAAAGCATACATGGAGCGCCACAATTAAGTGGCTGGAATAATATACAGGAACATGTGAGCAGAATATGGACTGGAAACCCCAAGGTCAAAATGGGAAACACCCCCGAAGGTGGTAGAGAATGAAAGTGCAAAGTTCCTGTGGGACTTCCAGATCCAGACTGATAGAATGGTAATGGCGAACCAACCAGACATTGCAATGGTGGATAAAGAACAGAGGAAAGCCGTTGTGATGGATGTGGCAGTGCCAAGCGATGGAAACATCAGGAAGAAGGAACACGAGAAACTGGGGAAATACCAGGGACTCAAAGAAGAACTGAAGAAAGCCTGCAAAGTGAAGGTGACAGTGGTGCTTGTGGTAATTGGAGCACTCGGGGCAGTGACCCAAGCTGGAGGAGTGGCTACACCAGATCCCTGGAAAGACCTCCGACCTCTCAGTCCAGAAAAGTGCAGTGCTAGGAACAGCTAAGATGCTGCGCAGGACCCTTAAGCTTAAAGGTTGCTCACATGCCAAAAAAGTGTTAGCACCCCTGTTCTAAACTGTCCTTAGGTGTGAATGTGCACGTAAGGACATGGCGATCTGTCCAGGATGTCCCCTGTCTTTGCCCACGAGTGACTGGCAACTTTGTTTCCTCATTTTATCAATTTACTAATCAAAAGCTATACATGTTGTACATTTTTTCAGATAAAAATCTTCATCAAAAGCTTTAGCCTTCTGTCACCTCCTCTTTCTCTACGAGCTGCTTCAGGAGATGTTAGGGTCAGCAGGAAGAGATGCACAGATGGAGGACAGAAAGAGCAGCAGGAGGAAAAACAAACTCTAGTTGACACAGTCGTGTTGCATCTACGTACATAAAAAGCTTGTTGGTGTGTGTGTCCATGTTCATCTGTGTCCTTCTGAGGCTTTGTAAACATGTATGTCTGCGTGCTGGTGCGTGTTATTTTAGGCTTTTACTTCATCAAAATGTACATAATGATTGTACGTGAATAAGAGATGAATTTCGAATGAAATCCACCTTCTGAGTTTCTAATGAAAATATTATTGGACTAGATATATTAAAGCTAATAAAGCATTCACACAGAAGATCCCATTATGACATGCCTCATTACTTGGTTGAGTAAATAATTATGGAGACAGAACCAGCAACCTTACAACTGGCATCCTGTTATTTTTTTGGTAACATGTAGATCAGCTGATCAGCAGCTCACATTATTTTTAATACCTTTTAGGATTACAAAAACAAAGTTTAAAGTAACTGATCAGGGACTATGGGTATGGACACCGAAGTCCAGCATGCCCCTTGTTTGATCTCCTACTTAATCCCCCCATTAATCTATTTTTTTTCTGCTGCCAGCCTAAATTATTGTCTAAAATTGCAATCAAATGTAACTAGAATGGAAATATTTTCTATTCCTGTCTTTCTCCCCAGCCGAAACACCATTTGTCACACTTAACTTGTGCAGAAAACAGGAATGTGGAGTTGAATAAAACATGACTTTGAGCTCAGTCTAAATTAATCTTGCATGGACAAGTTCACAGTGCTATAAAAATTCTGACAGAATTGGAAAACTGCTTCTAATCCATAACATCACAGTCCAAAGACCATGTTTGTGAATGCAGAAAAAAAAAATTGTCATTTACATTTTTGGAGGCGTAACTTTAAAAAATAACTTTAATAAATACTTTAAAACAGACATTTGAGCAGTGATGGTATTTTATGCATAAAATGACCCTGTATATAGGAAAAACAACTAATAAGAATAGAAACATTTCCAAAACGCTCTGATTCTTATGGAAATACAAGCAAAAGTTGAATGGGTTTTATAGAAAATGAGGATTTTATTCAAAGGAGACGTGACATGAACCATAAAAGATGCAAAAATGTTGATGAGGCTGAAAACCAAGAGTAAAATGATAAATTAACCTAAAGGCCCGTACACACCGGGACGAATATTCGCCAGGCGTTATTCGCCAGCGTTTTTCGCCATGTTTTTTGTGTTCACACCCAGGCGATTTTCGCTGACGATGAGCCGAGCGAACATGCAATTTCCTTCCCTGACATTAGATGGCGCTTAATGTAAACAGAAATACTCGTGTACACAAGGTGGCGCTGCGCAACTTTACGCTTCTTAAAGTCGCTTTTCCCTCAGAAGAAGAGAGCAAGTATTTACGCGCTTGTCAGAATCATACAAAGAAAACATGAATATTTCAAGCACCAGTTGTCATGGTGCCTCTGTCAGACTCCTCCCCCTTTTCAGCTTCACCTGTCGCAACTAGCTGTTCCTGTTCACCTCATCACCCTGCAGCCTCTTAAGGAGACCCTGGATCATTATTCGACGCCAGTTCGTTGTTGTTCCTACGGTGCTTAGTCTGGCCACTTCAAGTCTTCCCTCATGCTTGTCTGCTCCTCGCTAATACTTTGTTTCTATGCTGCTTCAAGAAACCTCACCCACGAGAAGCTCACCTGGTTGCAGTCCATCATCCGCTCGCCTCACCATGCTTCGTCTCTGACTCCATCTTGGAAATCACGGTTACTGCCATCAAGACCCTCCAGCCTCCTCCTCTGGTCGTCCAAGTATCCTGGGATTTATCCACTGTTCATAAATGCCTTCCCAACTGTGAAAAGTATTAAAACTTTTCCCATCGAACACGCCGCCTCCCGAGTCTCCTTCCGGGTTCCAGCATCTGGGTCTGTCACTCTCGCGAGATCATGACACCAGTAGCTCCAACTGGTGCTTGGTTCGGGGATATTTTAGAATGTCCGTCATTATTTCTTCACGGCAGTGTAGACGCTACATGGCGTCTATCTTCTTCGCTGGTATGTGTGCTCAGCAAGGCAGTTTTGTGTTTGAGCGCCCCCAAGTTGTGTTTTACCGTAACTTCAGAAGCTCCAGACACGTGTGCAAAAGCGCCATTCTCATTGGTCGAATAGATTTCGACGCGATGCGTCGAAAAAAAAAACGAACCCGAGGCGGGTTTTTTTTTTGACGCTTTGACGAGTGCCGTTTTTTCGCGCCGGTGTGCACACTCTCATTGGTGCCCTTTGTTTAGTCACGAGGCGTTAAACGTCGGCGAAAATCGCCGGCGAAATTCGTCCCGGTGTGAACGGGCCTTAAAGCTGCCAGTGCGGTAAACGGTCAACATCATACCATCCTGTAAGTAAAAAGCAATAGCCTATTACCGGGGGACAGTCTACCAGCTGTCCCCAACTTACCCCCTTCCTCATATAACCTCATATTAGGGTGAGGGGGTGGGGGGTCTAGCCTGCGATGCGCCTTGGGGGGGAGCTAATTGGCAGTGGCCCCCCTCCTATGGTTGCCGTATGGAGAGGGCCCCCCCTCTTTCGGTTTTATTTGCACCTTAGACATGTAGGGTCCTTGGTGGGGAGGGTGAGGGGACATCACTGTGAGTAATCAGGAGATGTCCCCTTAGTGCCCTACTCGCCAATTTTAACTGCACCCCCCTTAGTACACACACCCCTCCCCCTTCAATATATACATTCCAACATTAACACACACACATGCCCACACACACCCTGTCAAACACACATACACGCACACACATTTTGCAAGGAAGGTGGGACCTAGGTCCATCTGTCCCCTACCCCTTCCCTGGTGGGGGGTGTGGTCCCCTTGGCGACGGCGGCCGTGTCCCCTGGGTGCCGGCTTCCTGGGCCCGGCGGTGCTCTCTCCGCACGGTGGGGGGGTTCACATTACACCTGAGCCGGGGGTGTTCGTGTCCCTGGGGGGTGGGTCCTGGTCCTTGCTCCTGAGCGCTGGGCCCCGGCAAACTTCCAACAGTGGCCGAGCCTGGTCGGGCCATATTTACAACACCCCTTATGGGCCCCCTTTTTTCCCCGGGGTTCCCCCCTCCTGGGCGGGGGCGGCGGGCCCCTGCCTTGTTCCTCCCTGGACCAACCGTGGGCCGGGTGGGTGGCTGCCTGGAGTGCGGAGCGGGTCTCCCTTGGGGGGTCCTGGCTCGTACCTGGGGTTGGGGCGGGGGGATGCCCGGAACTCCTGGGTGGTGGTGGGGTGCTTGTCTGGGGCTGTGGGCGTCCTTCTCCGGTGGGGCCCTGCGTTGGGCTCTTCCGGCGCGGCGAGGGGGCTGCTTTCCTGGTTGGGCTGGGGCGGCGCTCTCTTTCCCTCCGCGCCTCCCTGCTCTCTGGCTCTGGGGTCTCGTGGCGGTCCTGCTGGCCCTGGCCTGGGTTGCGGTCTTGGTCGCCCGGGGGGCGGTTGTTTCTGCCTGTTCCCGTGTGGCGTTGGGGGGATTCCGGCTGCCGCTGCTGCTGCGGCAGGGGTCTAGGTGTGGGGGTGGCTGGGCGCTCCTCCTCCTTCTTTTCACATTCCACCATCCATTTTAGAAGAACATAAACACTCACCTGAACACAGGTGTTAGCTCACCTTTGCACTAATAGTTTGCATGATTGAATGAATGAAAAATTTCACACTAGTTGGTTTAAAGGCATAGGTATGCGCTTGTGAACACTATCTGTTTTGTGTACATGTTGACATGTGGACATTTTTGCAGCTAGCAGGTGTGTTGATAACATTTGAGTGTGTGTGGACAGGCCCCGCCCTTTTTTTACTACATTTGAACCGTACCGTAATGATAAACAACCAGTAAACCTGTCTGCTCTATGCTGCTTCATGGTCTTACCCCCCCCTCTCACTATCACCCTCCCCTCTCTAACATCCCTCTCTCTTCTTCCCTTCTTTCCTTTTCCGTCCGGTCCAACACCAAAGATTTTCAAACGTGGTTGAAATTAATAAAGTTTGGCGTCAATTACAAAAGGGGCTTATTCAGTCATACCTTTGGTTTGTCTGAAGATTAATAACCCCTCTTTTTAAAGTAAAATATGTCCAACACAAGAGGCCCTCAGCTTTCATCTGCCTGCCTAGCTGTTGGACAGGACAAGTTAAAAAAAATAAAATAAAAAAGAAAGCAATAGCCTATTCAATGCAGGAGGGAGGGGGATCTCTCTACAGTGGGGCAAAATAGTATTTAGACAGCCACCTATTGTGCAAGCTCTCCCTCTTAAAAAGATGAGAGAGGCCTGTATTTTTTTATCATAGGTATTCCTCAACTATACAAGACAAAATGAAGAAGCACAAAAAAATCCATAAAATCCCATTGTCTGATTTTTAAAGAATTTATTTGTTAATTATGGTGGAAAATAAGTGTTTGATCAATAACAAAAGTTCAACTCAGTACTTAGTTATACCTTTCTTTGCAGTCAAATGCTTTCTGTAAGCATTCAAAAGATTTTTACAGAATGACTCCCTTTCTGCCTACCTGCCTAGGATGTATATTTAAAAACATGAAGTAATAATAGAATGATGAACCCTTGAGACAGAGACATGTAAAACTGAAATAAAATATAGAGGACTTTGAACCTAAGGTTGCAGAGATTTTTGTCCAGAAGGAGAGGCAAAATGACTTATTTTACTAGTAAAGGTCTGAACAGTGTGAAGGTGTGTGAGAGAGCATCCTCTATCTATGGCACTGTGGCTGTTATAGTCTGTAGCATTTACCTTTGTATGTTTTTTGGGCTAAAAAATTCCTAAAAATTAAACCTTGACTTCTGATTTTCTACCACACATTGATCAATAATAGGATCAATGTCTTACTAAAAGCAAAGGTTATGGTAACAGGTTTGAGTTTATGGCTACGTTCACACTGCAGGCTGAAACGACCCAATTCCGAATTTTTTGCCCCTAAGCGGCCCAATTCCGATCTTTTCATGACAGTCTGAATGACACAGATCCGATCTTTTCAATTGCGACCCAGGCCCCGTGGGTTTGCCGTCCTGAATCCGAATTGTAGCCGTTCTTTTCAATTGCGACCGCCGTCTGACCAGCCAGGCGACTTGATTCCGAATCGTACGTCATCGACATGCAACAAACGTCATCATTTTGCGTTAAAGTAGGCGGGAACGAGAACGTAAACATCAACCATGGTGGACGATGCTGCTGAGATCAGTCAGTGGAAGGGAAGGGAGGTCACTGATTGGATTAATATTTGGGCTGATCGCTCTTTTCAGGCCAAACTCCAGGGCTCTTATTGCAACTGGGCGGTTTTTGAAAAATTTTCCAGATAAATGGCAGAGCGTGGTGTTGAACCTTTACAGCTATAACTTTTTTTTCTTTCTCCCCTTCCGACCGTCACCGTGCTCAGAAGCGCAGGGGACCCGAGGCGATCCTCCTCCTCCTCCCTGTTCTGATCCTTAGATTCTCCAGAACGGGTTGATAAAGAGTCCATAGCATTTATTTTGGGGGAAACCTTCTTTTATTACCGTCCTCCGTAACACACAACATGAATGCGCGCCCACACTACCCCCCCCCCCCTATTCTCTATCGCGGCACGCGCTTGCACACACACGGGGCGCGCGGGCCCAACACATACACATTTCCATTCCACTACAGTGGGTACAGACAATCCCGACTCCATTGCCTTCTTAAAATGAGAAGATTGTAATTGTGCTGCTCCTTCGTGAAAATAAATTTAATATTACAAAAAGAGCTCCGCTTTTGACAACACTGTTGTTGACATCTGCTCCGCAAACAAGTGACGTCGTTCACCGTTGAGTATTCTTCTGGCTTCTGCGCATGCGGGTCTCGTTTGGGTCGTGTCACGGTCACACTGGAGATCACAAGAGTTCGGATTTACTTGGAAATGTGAACGGTCTAGCAAACAATTCGGATTTTTTGAAAAAATCCGAATTGAGCATTAAGCCCTGCAGTGTGAACGTAGCCTATGTTGTGGACAGATGTTAATATTTGGATAATGATTACATGAAATATTTAGTATATTAAAAGAAACATTCCCACAAATAGGGGCTTAAATAATAATGATAAAAAAAATCAATTTTAAGTTTAATTTGATTTTTTATTTAAATTGAATTTGTACATAAGGCGGGGCAAGTGAAAAATTGCATTTTAGGGGGTACTCCAACCTGATTTGGTATTTTTAAAACAATTTTCAAGCATTATTTTCTCTTAGTTTCTGTAGATTTTGTCTCAAGACATATAAATGTAGTCAAAAACTGTCAGGGAGGGGGATTAGGGAAGTACCCAGGTGCAGAGAGAAGTAGACAATTGTTCTAGATCTAAACGGGTGCATCCAGCACCCCCCTGGGCGTCCGATTCGTCGAGAAGGGCGGCGGCAGTGACGGCGGCCCCCTCTCACAGCAAGACGAGACCCGGAAAAAACGGAGGCGGGGAGCTGGAACCAGTCCAAAGTCCTGCTGGTAATTGTCCTCCCACAGCCACACGTTCTGGTCAAGTTGGTGCAGGAAGGATCGTTGCTACTGTAGAGTAAAAGGGCGGCGACGTCAACTGCCCCCTCTCAAAGCCAGAGGAGTCCCGTCGAAAAACGAGGAGGGGAACTGGGACCAGTCAGGAGTCCACAGAGACCCGGGCCACTCTGCCACCTGGCAGAATGCTTCATAAAGTAGCATGTCTCTCTCTGCTTGGTACAAGTTTGACTGGTCCATACTGTCACAGCGGGGAGTTAGGGAAGTACCCAGGCGTAGAGGAGGAGACAGGTGGGTTCAGATTTAAATAGAACTTTAATAACTCAAAATAAAAAACAAAACCACTGCTTAGCAAGCAAGATTAACTAGAAACTCTAAACACTCAAAAAGCGGTAACATCAAACTATGGACCAGCACAGAAGGAAGGGAAAGACAGGACTTACGTAAATAGACACAGAACAGACGAGACACAGGTGGAAATAATGACATATGGGGCCCAAAGTAAAACTCGAAAACATGACATACAACAGGAAACCTTTCAAAATAAAACAGGAAACAGAACTAAAATAGAACCAAAAACCAAAACCAAAAATCTCAGACCTTAACAGAAACTACATGTTTTGGCATTTGGTTTGTGGATAATTTGAAAAATGATGGGTAGGATGAAAAATGTTTTCCAATTCTAGAATTAACCTTATATGCCCCTCATTTGTTTGTAAATCTGGCTCTGAGAGAGTCAGTGCCTCACCAGCCACAACCTTCACCGCATGTCACTGACTAGTATATTTTTAAGAGCTGGAACTGCCATGCTTATTGGAGCATTGCAAAACATGTCCAGTCCACATAATGCACAACTTTTATTTATTTATTTATTTATTTAAACTTGTCCTGTCCAACAGCTAAGCAAACGGATGAGAGCTGAAAGCCTTTTGTGTTGGACATATTTTACTTTTACAACAGGGGTTATGAATCTTATCATACACCAGATGTATATTTAAATAAACCCCTTTTGTAATTTCATCTAAACTTTATTCATGTTTATTATATTTGTAATTTCTTTTTTGTTGGACCGGACGGAATAGAAAAGGAGGAAAGAAAATAGAGGGATGACAGAAAAGGGGGGGCAGGAGGAGAACGCCCAGGAGGAGGACGCCTAAGAGGAGCGAGGGTCCCCAAGGGTTTTTATAAATATGGGCCGACCAGGCTCACCCGTAGTTGGAAAATATGAAGAAGGCCGGTGCCCAGGGGCCAGGACCAGAACCCACACCACTGGGACACGGTCACCCCATCAGCTCAGATGTGGTATGATCCCCGGCTCCCGGTCTTGCCAGAGAGCTCAGGGATCCCTTTCCCTGCGTGGAGAGAGTGCCGCCGTGCCCAGGAAGCCAGCACCCCAGGGACAGGGCCGCCGTGACAGGGGTTTCTGGTTCCCTCCGCCAGGGATGGGGCGGGGGACAGACTCAGAAGTCCCTCTGCCTTATGTGATGTCTGTGTGTTAGTAAGCGTGTGTGTGTGCGGATATGGGTGTGTGTGTTGGAGTGTGTATTTTGTGATGTAAAGGGGGTGTGTGTACTAAAGGGTGCGGTTAAAATTGGCGGGGAGGGCACTGAGAGGACATCTTCTGCTTGCAAACAGTGAATTTTCAACCACCCTCCCCACCAAGGGGCCCTAAAATGTCTAAGGTGCAGTTAAAATTGGCGGGTAGGGCACTAAGGACATTACTGCTTGCTGGCAGTGATGTCCAAGCACCCCCCCCTTACCAAGGGTCCTAGATGTCTAAGGTGCAAATAAAACCGAGAGGGGGGGGCACTTTCCAAACGGCAACCAAGGGAGGGGGGCCACTGCCAAGTAGCAAAACTTTGATATTAGTTTGCCCTGTGTCCTTGTGCTGGACGTGACTGGTTAACCCTGTGGTCTTGTTCATAAAGTTCACAGTCTGCATCATGTCCCAAGTCAGTTTTATGTTTTTAAATAATTCATCGAACCCCATCATTCATCCACTGTAACCAGATGGTCGAAGAGCATATAGACAAAGAAGATGTAACATTTTTAATTAGCTCTGTAGGGTATTATTGTGCTGTCATTTTACATTTCATGTCGTATTTAATGTGTTAATGTAAAGTTTACATTTTTTCTTAAAATTTCAAACCTTTGACAGATTTAGCAACAGACAGATTATCCCAGTAATAGTAATCCTCTATTATTCAATTTTTTTAACCATGAAAACTGAGGTAAATAAATTGAAGTGTGGGATGTTCTGTATAGCCTTTAGGCTGGAACTTTTTCGCTCTGCAAAGTGAAATGCACAAAAAACTTTTGTTTTCCTTTCAGCTTTTCCCTTTGGGGGTCGACACAACAAATCAGCTTCCTCCATCAATCCCTTTCTTCTATATCCTCCACTCTAACAGCAGCTACCTTCATGTCTTCGTTCACTGCATGCATAAACCTCCTCTTTGGTCTTCCTCTAGGCCTCTTGCCTCTAGACTCAGCATCCTTTTGATATATTCACTGCGGCCGAATCAGAATTCTTCTCCTACCCCTATGACTTCTCCCTACCCCTGCATTTAGCCCTCCAAATGGAGAAATGGAAAAATAGTGTCTTCTAATTCGGACTCCACTCTCACTCGTTGACGTCATCAATAGTTCCCGGTCATCAATGTTAGCGCATAGCTGCCAGTGCTTGGAAAATGTATAACATCGATTTTACAACTTTAAAAAGTCATGCTTGGATGTCAAGCTTCATGTTTGGAACAAATTAGGGGAGCAACGGATAACTTGCCACTGTTCTGCAAAAACACACATACTGTGGATTACGCCCAGCTTCCTCTGTGTGTCGGAGGAGCTTCTGTTAAACGCTGTTCTCTACCTCATTACGGAGGTAATCAGTGTGAGTGGGGGGACTTTATAGCAGCACTGGACACTGTGAAACCATGGAGTAAATTCTGACATCCCCTGATCCTCTTATTTTTTTCAAGATGCAGTGTCTGTGTAAAAATCCCAGACACAAACTGAAGCTTCATTTAGATCTGCACATTTTTTGATTAAAAACAAGAAATTCAGTTAGGCCTCTATGTAGGCCTCCCACCTACATAGCAAATGAGCAGACAAATGACAGAGTATTGATGATTAAGCTAAAATTTCTGCTCAAAATGTTACATTTTACAACATCACATGTTCAAAAAACTTGTTCTGACAAGATTTATGATTTCCTTACCTTAAAAAATGTTAGAAGTGATTTTTTGTACCACCAATACAATTAGTGTCCCTCCTGACTTTCAAATATTTAAGCAGATAAACTTTTTACGTAGATAAACGTTTTTCATGTTTATGCATGTCTTGCTTGTCGTTGCTGTTGTGTAAATCTTGTGGAAAATAATTACTATGTGAGCAATCAATTCGTAGTCTTAAAACAACTACTGCTAATTATTACTATCATTACTATTACTAGTCTGTGCTGTGTATTTTTGGGAAATTTGCAGTAAACAGGTCCTGTGTAGCCCTTCGTACTACTCAGACCCCATAAAATTGCCCTCATCCATGCCTCCCTGCTCTCTGGCTTTGGAAGCCCCTGTGGCAGTCCTGCCAGCCTCGGCCTGGGTAGCGGGTGTGATTGCCCGTTGAGCTGCCGCGGCGGGGGTCTAGGTGTGGGGATGACTGGGCACTCTCCCTCTTTCTTTTTACATTCCATCATCCACTTTAGAAGAAAATAAACACTCACTCAAGCACAGGTGCTATCTCACCTTTGCACAAATAGTTTGCGAAACTGAATGAAACTGAATGAGTGTTGGTCTGAAGGCATAAGTATGCGTGTGTGAACATTAGTTGTATTATGTACATGTATGTTTACATGGTATAAACAGGTATGTTTATAACATTAGAATATGTGTGTGGACAGGGCCCACCGCAAATTTAGAACAAAAACTGCCCAATTTCGTGTAACACTGTGGATGTGTTGAGGTGCATGCCCCCCTAGTGTTCAGGAGTGTGCATTGCGCCGTCAGGTTTGGTGAAGCATCTTTTACGACGGAGTATTAGGGCCACCAAAAAAAAAAAAAAATTAGAGCCACCAAAAAAAAAAAGTAAAATTACGAGATTTTATCTCGTAAATTTAGGAGATAAAAACTCGTAAATTTACGACTTTTTATCATGAATTTACGACTTAAAATCTCATAAATTTACGAGAAAAAAGTCGTAGATTAAGGAAAAAACACCGAAGTTGTCCGTTTATCGGAACCTAGCTTGAAGATGAAGTATGTGGAGCCTTTTGTGAAGCTTCATTTCCGGATTATTATAGGTGTAAAACAAAGAGATTCTGAACCTTTTGGCGACTCAAAATCAGATTAGTTTCCGTGTAGCAGGCTTTCCGGGGTTCAGTGTCAGTAAAGCGGAGTTTAATATGTAAAATAAGGAGCTCAGAGACACGTTTGGGTGTAGACAATCGCTGCAGCCTTTATTGTCCTTTTCATTCACATATCCTGAAGTTCATTTGTCTCATTACGTCATGAACCTGTCATCCCAACACCAATGCGGAAGTAAACAGTCTTACAAACGCCCCCTCCTGCAGATGAAATGTCCCGTTTCAGCATAAAACAATAAAGAGGAATGAAAATAGTGTTTTATATTGGCTTTGGAACGTTGAAAATGCCAAAAAAAAAGTGCTCCTCCTTTTGTGTGACGGAAGCGTCACACAGACGTAGAGTCTTGTCTTTGGTGGAGGAAGAAAGGATTCAAGCAAACAGCTGCAGGGACACCGACGACGGCTTCATCGGGCTGCAGAGATCCTGCAAACCAACCATCAATAAACAAAACTTTAATGAATCGGAAATCAAACAAATGACCTTCCAGACATTTGGAACGTTATCAATAAACATTCAGCTCACCTGTTCAACAAAGTTTAGTCGGTCTTCTCTGCGGCTGCACGGCGTTCACCTGCTGCTCTGCATGCTCACTTCCACTGTAATCTCCTAAAATTACGAGTTTTTATCTCCTAAATTTACGAGTTTTTATCTCCTAAATTTACGAGTTTTTATCTCCTAAATTTACGAGATAAAATCTCGTAATTTTACTTTTTTTTTTTTTTTGGTGGCTCTATTTTTTTTTTTTTTGTGGCCCTAATACTCCGTCGTAAGTCAGGGTGCTGCTGGTCATGTCTGAGTAAAGGAGTAGCCAATCACAATAGTGTCTCCACCTTGTCTAGTTTGATTGACAGACAGAAAAATTCTCCTGAAAAAGCTCTTCTTGAAATAAATACGCCATTGTGTAAAACAACAACATGAAATAAAAAAAATAGCTACTTTGGAAAATATTGATTTTGAAATCCAAGGTTCTGAAAAAAGACGTAAAATTGTATAAAATTCCACATGAATAAAATGAATATTTTAAAATGCTGTTTTAAAATAATGAACGGGTTTTTAAAGCAAAATGAAATATATTGAATAATATAATGGCTAATTTAAAATCGGTGTGCAGGTTTTTCACAATTTCATGATCTTTTTATATATTTATAAGAGCTTTATTGGTTGATTGTGTATTTGCATGAGTTCATATGTATTTATTTAATTAAATATTTATTACTTATATTTATTTAATTATGAACAGTATGGGACTCCATAGACCAGCTCCCTGTTCTAACAACAAAAAAACCATAATATCGCCAAATGTAGCGGCTTTAAAGAATATTCTGTTTGTGTGGCTGCGGGGCTATTTTAAGCGCCGGTTGAAAGGAGTCATGAGGGGTGCTGTTAAAAAAAAGGTCAGATCACAGCCAGCAACTGCAACTGTACTATCCTTTTCATTCCTCCTAGTTTTTTTTGTTTTTGTTGTAAATACATAGTTTCTTTCTTCCTCACGCCTGGATTATTGACTTTGGAGGTTCCACCATCATTTATATTTTTTTTTGAAAGAACATTCTGCCGACAAAGGTGGGAGCCGGTTTAGCTCGTGCTGGTTTGCGGCGCCTTCCGTCCGTGTAACCAGGGTTAGAATCCGGGCTGCTCCCTGTTCCCTTCTCTGCTTCTGTGCCGGTCCCAAGCCCGGTTGGATTGAGAGGGTTGCGTCAGGAAGGGCATCTGGCGTAAAACATTGCCAAGTTAACCATGCGACTCATCCTCAAAGGAGAGGTTGTTTCGCTGTGGCGACCCCTGATGGGAAATGCCGAAAGAGAAAGAGAAAGAGATACTGCTGACAAAGATACTAAACGTTGTCAGAACAAAGTGATGACTTTCCCTCGGAAATTGAGCAAGAACTGTTCTACCATAATTTCCGGATTATAAGACGCTACTTTTGTCACATGCTTTCAACCCTGTGGTTTATTCAATGATGCGGCCAATTTATGCATTTTTGTCTTATTTTTTTTTTTTTTTATGGGTTTTTTATTCTAACGGCCTCGGTGTGCTCGAGCAGAAAGGTTAAGAGTGAGACAGGGGGAATACGGTATATGTGTCAAGGAAGAAGCAAGTTTAATGTAATTTCCCTCATCATGGAAAATGCAAGAAGAAATGCATTTGCTTTCAAGTTAAAAGCAATCGTTAAAAGCAGTGTGAAAAAATCCACCATCACCAACGGGTTTCGAAAAGCTGGTCTGCTGTGTGACGGAGAGGACAGCGTAAGCTCAGGAGTAAATTTACCTCAGGATGAGAGTGACACTGACAGCGACAATGAAGGAGAAACAGGGAGTGTGTGGCGAAGAATATTTGACACTATTCCAATCCGACACTGAGGAGAAAGACTTCCACGGTTTCAATGCACAGGAGGCGCGTGCCACGCAGAGGCGGGCGCCTATAAGTGACTGCTACTCTGAGTGACTTTTACCGGTACGTTTTTTTTAATCAGCCCTGTTAGTGCTGTTTCTACCATATTGGTGCTGTGTTACTGCCGTGTCACAGGTACGGTTTGGAATAGAGCTGGGACAGTGGGACTCCTGTGGGACTCCTGTGTTGGTTTCGCTCCATTGGCTCCCAGTTGATTGTAGAATTAAGTTCAAGATCCTCCTGTTAACCTATAAGGCCTTACATGGAATGGCCCCGTCCTATATTAAGGTCCTCATTGTCCCTTACCATCCAATAAGAACACTTCGCTCGCAAAATGCGGGACTGCTTGTGGTTCCTAGAATTAGTAAAAGTACGGTTGGAGGTAGAGCGTTTAGCCACCAAGCCCCTGTCTTATGGAATAAGCTCCCAGCTCATGTGAGAGAGGCCGATTCAGTTTCTACATTCAAAGTTAGACTGAAAACATTCCTCTTTGGACAGGCTCATTGTCAGACTAGTCAGTATTCAGACATTATTTAACTTAATGTTAATTTGTTTAAATTAAACTTAATAGTAACTATTTGTTTTAAAAGGCTGCTAGAAGTTGAAGCTGGGGTAACTATGGTGCTCCTGGGTTCTGTCCTCTTTTCTCTTCTACTTCTACCCTTCCTCTCTTCTCCATTCTTGATCATTATTCATCATTTAGTTCTCCATCCCTCTGTTTGGTGCAGTGCGATTCATGTATTGTCCCTCTTTTCCTCTCCCCTCCTGGGGAGTGGGAGTGCTTCCAGACTCCTGTTGGCTCATCCGTGCTCCAGTTGCTGACTGTCTACCTCGCCTTTGCTCCCGCTCCTACACCTGGCTGTGGATCCTGCCTCTGGCTCATCTCTGGCTCGTCTCTGCTCTGTACCTGACCGAGTACCTCGTCTCTGCTCCTGCTCCTACACCTAGCTGTGGTTCCTGTCTCCGGCTCGACTCGCGCCTCTGACTGTCCCCCCAACCACAGCTGGATGAAGCTCGTCTGCTGGACTTTATATATGTAGTTGTAGATTTAGATAAGTTAATTCTTCTCTAAGAGTTCTGGTAGATCGCCTGTCCGTCCTGGGGGAGGATCCCTCCTTCGGTGGGCACCCCTGAGGTTTTTTCGTTTTTTCCGGAATCCGTTTTTTTGGGAGTTTTTCCTTACCGCGAAGGGGGGTCTAAGGGCAGGGATGCCAGTATAGCTTAATCAGTTTGTTAGTTCATTTTAGTATTTTCCTTTTGAACTCGTTATATTCATGATCCTTTTGAGTTCATGTTTTACTTCGAAGCCCATCGAGACGACTGTTGTTGTGATTTTGGGCTATACAAATAAAATTGAATTGAATTGAATTGTGGGATTCTTGATCACAGCAGGAGTTGCGGTGTCACCCAAACCCCCCCCACACGCGCGTCGCAAATGAATACTGGTGCAAGTAATAATTAAATGCCGTATTCTTTATTAACAAATAATCGTAACAATTAACTACTTTCTATCTAACTATTGAACTAACTATATAGGTGTAGTAGAATGAGTATGTGTGTAAGAGGAAATAGCATGAGCGCAAGAGTGAGTGAGAGCGCTCCCTCTTGCGCTGCATGAG
Organism: Oryzias latipes; assembly: GCF_053564925.1. NCBI lineage: Eukaryota > Metazoa > Chordata > Actinopteri > Beloniformes > Adrianichthyidae > Oryzias > Oryzias latipes. The sequence continues at coordinate 10,894,307 of NC_136244.1, forward strand.
CTCTCCTCTCTTTCTTACACACCCGGCACCGCAGTTTCAACACATACACATCCTCATTCTACAACACGTTTCAATGTGGGCACAAGCGGCTTATAGAGAGGTGCGGCTTATGGATGTAAAAAATGTTTTATTCTTTAAAAATGTAATGGGTGCGGCTTATAATCAGGTGCGTACTATAGTCCGAAAATTACGGTAACTATCTTGGGAGGTAAACGAGCGAGAGGAAAGACGTTCGCTTTAAGTGAACCATAGTTCATTTCCCCCGATAATCCTGATCAAATTTTCAGTCTGAATACAACCAAGCAGACCCTGGTCCGGGACCAGGAACCACTCTCTGACCCATCTTTCAGGTTTCCTCGGTTCTTTTCTAATTGGACTGAGCTTTGGTTTGCTCTGAGATTCCTCTATCTGAATAAAATCTGCCTTCAGAGCTGAACAAACGAACGGCCACCATATTCGTAAACAGAGTAGGAATATAGCAATCGATGAGCCTGGTCAAATGTAAAGCAACGATTGCCGTGTTAACAAACAGAAAAAAAAGTCCAACTGTTTACTTTTTAGAATGCTTATTTGAACACAGCTGAAAACACTTCTTACATACTTTTTTTCTGCTTTTCTTACAGATCGAAAGTGGCCTCAGAAAAGGTTATTCAGAGCTGGAAATGTGGAAGCTGTGATCAGAGCTATGAGCCCTGGGCTGAAATAAAGAAGCTATTTAAAAGGAAAAGCAAGTCTAACTCTAATGACTCTCAGACAAATATTATGAGCTTATTATGCAGATAATGATGCAACTGTGCTTCACCAGCAGCTGTCAAAAGCAGTCCAAGAACCTAGTGAAACAGCTCCTCATTTTGTGTACTTGATGCACGCCAAAGGGTTCTGTTTGCATCTGAATGTGCACAATCTGGCCTCAAATCCAGCAAAGTACTTGTCCAGAGCAGCGTTAATTTTGTTGACAAAAGTTTTTCGGCATAGTTTTCGTTACGACTTCTTTCCCCGAATAAAAACGAATCGATAACTAAACAAGATTTCCTGATCAGACACGAAAACTTAAACAAAATATGTTGACATTTTCGTCAAAATAAATATGCATTTGATGAAGACCTCCAGTCATAGCGACTGCTGGTGGACAAAGGTGTGAGCAAATGCAAAGAGTCCTGCAGCGAGGCCAGGCATGCTTCCTTAACCGGTCTGGGAAGAGGCTAATTTAATGAATTGCGTTTCTGTGATTTAGGTGAAAAAATGTCTACACCGGGTAGAAAAAGAAGTGCAGACATATGGACACATTTTACATTCAATGTGACCCTCAACCAGACTTTGTTTACGTTGTGTGGAGCGACCATCACTTGCAAAAACACAACTAACTTGAAGCGACATTTGTAGAAAAGCCACCCTGAAATCAATGCAAAGGTGGCATGCAAACATTATTACTAGTCTTGGTGCATTCTTCCAAAGTTAAAGTTACTCTTGGTGAAAGAAAATTGTCATAAAAATGATAAGATAATCTAAAACCTTTAAGCAAAAGAAGTAAGTGTTATAAAAAAAAGTAAGCCTTTTTTCCCCTTTTATCCCCCATTCTTTTAACAGCTGCAGAAGCTGGAAGATGACACTGGGCCACTCTGTACCAAAAAGGCTAAAGCTACCCAACAGAGTATTTCAACTGCATTCAAAGTGTCTTGAAATACAAGAGTGTCTCAAAAGAGCAGCTGAGCAAAGAAGAATTAGCATTAGCTAAATGAATTGGAAGCACGGGATTACTAATCACAACTATTGATTATTAAGACATTAAGGAAAGCTGACTGTTCCCAAGAAAACTACACTAAGTAACCTGATAGAAAGATAATATGAAGATCTTTCAGGGGGAGCTTGGCTATTGCTCTGAAGATGTCTATTGGGATTGATTTGTAGACACAAAAAGGACTGACTGCTTCATTCATGGCTAGTTGTGCCAACAGTTTTTATGTTTATTTCAGTTTTTATGTTCCCTAACCATTGTATATAAAATGTTAGAAAAACTTATGCACTTGACTACTTCTTCAAAAAAGTTATTATTTTTTTTTAATTTTCAGACATTTATATATGTATGTGATGGAATTATACTTTCTTTTCTTCGAATGGGTTAATTGTTTTAGGATGTTGATGCTGAATTTGCAGAAAGTACAACTTTGAAAAGCAAAGTGAATTTTTTTTTTTCAAATTAGTCAAGCCTTTGATCGTTCTTCATATGTTCATAACTTTGTAAATTTCATAAAAATGCTTTACCTTTTACTCTAGATTTTTGTCGACTAAATATCTACTGCAATTCAGTCCACTAAAATTAGACTAAAATTAATAAAATCAACATGACTAAATTGCAACTAAAACTAAACCTTATTTTAGTCAAAGGACTATGACTAAAACCAAATTAGAATTCTCTGTCAAAATTAACACTGGTACAGAGCCAGTGTTTAAAGTCAATTATGACCCGTCCGTTAAATGACAATATCAGAGAAAATCTCCCGACCTTGCCATCTAGGTAAAACATCAAAGAGTTGCACATTTAGGCTGCACGGTGGCATAGTGGTTAGCACTCTTGCTTTGCAGCAAGAAGGCCCCTGTTCAAGTCCCAGCTGGGGGACTTTAAGACAGACATCAATAGGGGACCTTTCCGTGTGAAGTTTGCATGTTTTCCCCATGCATGCGTGGGTTCTCTCCGAGGTCTCCGGCTTCCTCCCACCATCCAAAAACATGCTTCATAGGTCAACTGGCAACTCTAAATTGTCCATAGGTGTGAGTGTGAGAGTGAATGGGTGTGTGTTTGTGGACCTGTGACAGACTGGCAACCTGTCCAGGGTGTCCCCTGCCTTCGCCCACAAGTGGCCGGGAGAGGCTCCGGCAGCCCCGTGACCCCGAAAGGGACAAAACGTAAGAAGATTAATGTATGAATGAAAGAGTTGCACATTTAATTGGGAAAAAATGCCTTGTGTAGTGCAAGAGGAATAACAAAAAGACTAATGGGACACTGTAGCACAGGTCACACTGATAAGCGAAGCATGGATGTCCCAAAACTGGCCTGATATAAAGATCCATCCCATTAGTGACCTACTAAATCAAAACCTCGTGAACCTCGTGAGGGAGGGGTCCCATCTTTGTGTGATTGTTCTGTGTTTTTATGACTAATTTATCTGCTTTTATGTTAAGCGCTTTGTGTTTTTAACTGAAATGAAAGGCACTATATAAATACACACTGAGGCACGGAGACTTAATTTCTTTTAAGGTTCTTTATTCTGGCTCAACATAACACTCAAGTACCACCCTAGAAAAGGAACACGAGCACTGATTTCCTGTCACGCACACCTGTGAGCATGTACTCTTAGATGAACGGGTGAACTGAGCAGTGTTTCCCCTAAGTGCTACTGTAATATTTGAAAGCCACTGAAAAACAAGATGATTACAATTTAGACTGGATCGCTGCCATCGCTTGTAGCCTACATGTCCAGGAAATGACTGCAGACAGTCATTCAGATATTACAGTTTCTGAGCGAGACTTATTGCAAGCACAGCTGTATGATCCAGCCATATGCCAATTACCAAAAATGAAGAACTCAGGAAAAAAAGCTACTAAGAGAGAAAACACTATGACAACAAAGTTCAAGAAGGGGTTGTTCAAGCGCAAAACTGCAACATTTTCCCAAATTGTACTTCCAGAGCAGAACAAAATACTGGTTTATAAATACCTTCATTAAAAGGGGTCACCTGGGTGAAGGCAGTATTTTACACCTCGCCAGACAACAATTTTATTGGCTTAGAATGCAAACTGAAATCGAGTTTTTCATTAAACAAGTTTGCAAATGTAAGGTTCAGAATAACTCGGAAGTCCAAAGCAGAGCCCCCATGTGTCTCGTGCCAGTAACCGCACCGTTCAAAATAATATTGATATATAATCTGCATCTGAGAAAAGCAGGGAAGAATATGATTACATTTTAATGATTTTGGACAATTGATCCATGTTTGCACAAGCATACCCAACCCGGAACAAATCAAGCAAAACTGCAGCTGACAAGATCTTTAATCTTTATTTTTAAAATTGTCTCAGTTGATGTTCCAGATGCAGCACAAGAAACCTGTGGACTGATCCAGCTTGTGTTCAAGGAAGAGACTGGACTAATATGTAGCCACATAGCGGGAGCGACACCCCCAAAAACTCTAACCAACGACACACTGGGTCAACTGACCAGTCGTGTGGTAGGTCTTCAGGGTCTATGCAGGGCCTATTCACTGTGTGTTGATGCAGCCATGCTGCTGCATGGACCCTACTGTGTGCCATGTTTACCACCACTCACAGTTGGACCCAGTGTTGTGTATCCTGGCCTCGTTCATGGGGGGTAAAACTGAAAAAAATGGACTGTTGTCACTGTTGTACATCATGAAATGATGACATGGACTATTATCGTTCTTTTAAGACCACTGCACTGGTGCAACGTGTGACATGTGTGAACGTATTATTAGAGGTAACATATGGTTATCGTTTTTAAGTCATGTTATTTTTTCTTCCGTTGCAAAAATGTTGTGGACAACATTTAATTACCCGGGGAGGACTGTAGCAGCATAAAGGAAAGTTCTGTTTGTGTGTGTGTTTCGGCTGTGTGCCTGTCGCGGGTGGCAGTTTAAAGCAGCTGTGAGGGGGAGCAGTTAAAAAAAACAAAAACAAAACGGTCAGATCAAAGCCAGCAGCTGTGATGCCCCTTTCTCATTCCTCCTATTTATTTTTTTATTGAAGTGGAGAACTTCAACAATTGCCTGACATAAATATATCTTTTATATATAAAGATGTATTTTCCTAGCGCTGGCACCCTTGCACAAACGTAGATGACCGTTTTGGTTTGTCCCATCGAGTGGTAGTAACATCCGGATTTGAAGACATTTTTTTTTCGTATCTCTTGGCTTGGAGGGCTAAATGTAGGGGATGGAGAAGCCAAAGGGGATGCAAAGCGATTTGGAAGCTGCCTCATATTTTTTGTGTTTCCATTGTCACAGTCACAGCTTGTTCAAAATGGTAATCATCCACACGTTCTTCAGTGTATTTAACTGTCTGGTTTTCTTCTCATCTTTATTAGATAATGTGCTATTTCACACCTTTGTTACTATCTTGTCTAAGTTTGTTTATGTTTAGATTTATTAACACTAGTTATGACACTTAAAGCTTCACGAAGCATTGAACCTTTCATCCAATGGATTCATTCTAGTGCAAAGCTACATTTGCTCAAGTAAGACGATTCAAAAATATCAGTTGGTATACGTTTAAAGTATATGGAATTTTGGAGAATGTGTGTGAACTCAACTGTCACCAAAATAAATAAGAATAAAAACGTTTTTGCTACTCTGAATAAGTTAGATATACATTTATTTACATGTTCTTATTTTAATAAAATTATGAAAAACTTTCCTTTTCTATTACTAACAAAGACGAAGAAACACGATTTCTATCACTTAGATTGTTTTTTTTTCACGCAAAAATTGGAGGATAGCCCCACATCACAAAATTGACTGTCAATAGCAACCATTTGCTGTAATTACAACGATGTAAAATGTTCCTCACTAGACTCATAAATGTTGTTCTGACACAATGGGTTCCACTCTTTCTCAAGTGCTACATTTAGTTTTGCATTTTTGCAAAACCTTTTATTTTAACATTTATCATCCATGGTTTTGTCAGCAGTCTATATACTGTCATTTCAATATTGTCATGGATTTTACACTGTTATGCCCTTTTTATGTCTATGGGAAATCTAGAGGAACACAACATAAAAGACGACCACAATTAATAGCAAAAGCATCAAAAGGCTGGCTCTATAAAACATAACTCATATATTTACAAAAACATTGAGAAATAAATAATAACTGAAAGAGGTAAAGCAAACAGGCATCAGGGTGAACCAAGGCCAAAACAACAAACAAAACCTCACCCATTTAATCCCAGAAATCTTGCCTGCAAAAGAAAAAGGGAAAACAGTGACAAACACCAACCTCCCTGGACTAACATGAACAGGAGAAAACATGTATTAAAGAAATTGGCAGTTCACACCTACAGCTTCAGTAAATAACTACATGTCATACCACACAAAATCAATACAAAGTGGGCCTCTACAGGAGGACAAGACACAGAGAGCTACAAGTTAAATTCACACTAATTTGCAGATTCTACACAACACAGGTCAAAACAATCAAATCGCAAAGTGAGCCCAGGGGCCTGTTTCAGAAAGGAGGTTTAGTGTAAACTCTGAGTGCGTTAACCCTGAAATCAGGGAAACCCTGGGTTTTCCGTTTCAGAATGGGAGGTTTGTGAAACCAGAGAAAGCAGAGTGAGTCAAACCCGTTTCTGAAAGAGAGGTAACTTATACTCGGAGTCAGTGTCCATGGTTACTTACGCTGTGAACCTAACCTGGTCGGGAGCAGGTTTTATTCTCTAAACTCAAGGTTTCTGCCGCTCCCCTCCCCTTTTTAAAGACGAAGCGGTATTTTTCGCTTTAACCTTCATTGCCCAAATTTCCGTCACACAGAGACAAGTGACAAGAAAGGCTTGTCCTTTTTTGGAGGACCCAATAGACGAGGAGGCTGCATTAATTCCTAGAGAATTACATTTACGTCGTGCAAGGATTTTGAGACCTAGACTCGATTTTTTGTCATTTATCCATACGTTTTTGTTTGAACGTTACCGTTTTTCGTTGCAGTCAATTACATATATACAATGAAAACAACATTAGATATGTATTGCTATGTAGATGTTTCATATGTCAAATATTGTCAACAAAGCCTACATCCATGACATGCTCAAATTTGACCTGATTGAATTATGTTTTTATACTTCATTTTTAGCTGCTGCCATGTTCTTTTAATTCCTGCAGGATTGCATCTACATGAAAATGAAATCAGCGACATTGAATTAGATTAATGTAACAATTACTTTTTGGAAACACAATTTGCTAGCACTGCTTACTTTCTTAATTCCACATAAACCTATACCACTTATACCACAAAAGTTCACTTTTAAAAACACAATTGCATGTATTAATATTAAACTGACCAGCGTTTGCAAGAGGGGAAGGTTAACAAAAAAGTCCTCTAAACATTACCAACGTTAAATGCACCCCCCCCCCCCCCGATTGGTTCTGTACACTGTGCAGCATTTCATGCAATTACACCAGGAATAACACTTCAAAAGTATTTTTTATGACTTTTCTGCACCATACCTGAAAGTGATCTTGGACAGAAAGACAAACAAAGATCCACAAAAAATATATAGGTCTCACTCTGATCCAGAAATGAAGCACAAAAAAACAGAACAAATAGAGAAGAAAAACGAATGCAGCCACAGCCAAAGCAACACAATGAGACAAAACTTATACACACACACACAACACAAGCATTTCTAACACACCAATTCCTTTGATTTGTATCATCTTAAAACAGGGGTGGAATGGTTAAATCTGGCCCAATCATGAGGAGTAAAAATTATTATCAGGATGTTTAAAAAAAACACATATCTAGTCCATTCCTGTGGCGAGTTATGTTTTTTTACAGAAACAACCGAAATGCGTAATTCCGCCACTAGGGGGAGCAAAGGAAAAGCAAAACAGGTGAAACAGCTTATCTCTGCAAATGCCAAAAGTGAAACCTAACAGCTCTGCATCTGGGTAAGATGCAGTTTGGTCCCCCTCGAGCCTAATCGCTGTTATGTTGCTATAAGAATGATCAATAGTAAAAAAATAAAAAGGGTGAAGTGGAGTGCTGAGCTTTCCAGGAAAAATGGACATAGTCTTATTTGTTCATGACATTTACTGAATGGCACATAGGCAGAAGACTAGGTATGTCATTTGTTGATGAATATAAAGAAATAGAATATATCATCCAGCACCACTATGAGACTCACCACAAAGAAAGCTTTCACCATTTCCAATTCCACGCATTTACTGCCGGGAAGTCAGTGATGGAGCAGTGAAAGCTACCTCATTGCAAACAAGGTGGTGCAAACATCCATAGCATTTTCGGACGGTGAACTTATGAAAAAATGCTGAAGGTTGCAGAGGTCTTGTTCTCAAAAAGCAGTCAACCTTTGCCAACACAAGTCTGTCCATAATAACGATTGCAGAAACAACATCTCTGACGAGACTTGGGCAAATTGAAGGAATCCAGTCATTTATTGCATTGATGAAAACACAGACATCACATATTATCACATATCATATATATTCTAGAAGATGGCGCCTGTTGCCATAGCTCCTGTAAACGCTCTTTTACTCAAGTCTGTAATCATCGTCTCCTTTACTTTTTTCACTTTTTTGCACTTTTTTTGTTGTTCTTCCATTATTTCTGTCATTTTTCCATTTTTGTGCGTTTTCTTTACTTTTTTCTCTCGCTTGATATTTTCGCATCGGAGGGAATAACACTGGAAAGCATGGCCATTGTTTACACGCGTGACCAGCTGCTGGCTCTGAGGGAGCCTAGCCTGTTTCATGGAGCTCGGCATGAGATTCCGAAGGAGATTCGGAGGAGACGTCCGGGTCGCAGAGCCGGGACTCACGTTAAGATGAACAGACGGAGATTTAAGCCTGTCGTGCCTGCAGTCATTATGGGGAATGTGCGCTCACTGGCCAACAAGACCGAGGAGCTAACGACGCTAATGAACACCCAGACGGAGTATCGGGAATGCAGCCTACTGAGCTTCACTGAGACGTGGCTGCACTCCCACATCACAGCAGCGTCGCGGTTCCCGGTTTTACGACTGTGAGAGCGGACAGAGATGCAGCCGGCTGCGGTAAGAAGAGGGGAGGCAGGATTGCTCTCTACGTGAGTGAGCGGTGGTGTAACCCCGGACACATCTGCATCAAGGAGCGACTCTGCACGCCGCATGTGGAGCTGCTGGCGGTGGCTGCCTTCTGAATTCACATCAGTTGTGGTGGTGAATGTTTATGTTCCTCCATCCGCCGATGCTGAGGCCGCCGCTGAAGTCATCACTACCACCGTTTCCCGCCTGCAGACACAGCAGCCTAACTCTTTCTGCATCATCACTGGAGACTTCAACCACATCGCCATGGACAGAGCCCTTGGGGACTTCACTCAGTATGTGAACTGTTCCACCCGGGAAAATAAAACTCTGGATCTGCTGTATGCAAATGCAAAGAATGCATACAGAGCCACAGCCCTCCCCCCCCTCGGCAGGTCTGACCATAACCTGGTTCACCTCATCCCAAACTATGTCCCTATTGCCCTGCGGGAACGTGTCCACAAAAAGGCTGTGAGGAGGTGGACCCCAGAAACGGAGCAGGCCCTGCAGGACTGTCTTGGGTCCACAGACTGGGACGCTCTATGCACGCCTCATGGGGAGGACATTGACAGCATGAAGGACTGCATTACGGAATATATTAAATTCTGTGAGGAGTCCGTTGTGCCTACTCGAACTGTTCGATGCTTCCCCAACAACAAACCCTGGATCAGCTGTGACCTGAAGAACCTCCTGAACAGGAACAAGAGAGCCTTCGGTCTGGAGACCGGGAGGAGCTGAAGAGGGTGCAGCACCAGCTTAGGGATCAGCTGAGGAACGGGAGGGATTCCTACAGGAGGAAGCTGGAATCCAAACTCCAGCAGGATAACATGAGAGCGGTGTGGTCTGGAATGAAGAAGATCACAGGATGTGGGGGGAGAAGCAGACCCATCACAGGCAGCAAAGAGAGCTGACGAGTTTAACACCTTTTTCAATAGGTTTAGCTCTCTGAATGCCTCAGCCTCCTCCCCCCACCTCCACCACGCCCCCCCCCCCCCCGCTCCTGCTGCCTCTCAACTATCTGACCTCCCCCCTCATGAAACCCCCACACCTCCTCACCTTCCTCCCCCTTCTAATACACCACACCACCACACCTACTGGGCCCGTAGTCCATCACCCCTCCCCCCAGTCCAACCCCCCCCCCCCCCCCCCCCTCCCTCCCTTTTTGACTGTTACAGCCTGCCAGGTGAAGAAACAGCTGGAGAAACTTAACCAGCACAAAGCAGTCGGCCCGGATGGCGTCAGCCCTCGTACCCTGAGGACCTATGCACTCCAGCTGTCTGCGGTTCTCCAGCATCTCTTCAACCTGAGCCTCAGACTGGAGAGGGTGCCCCTCCTCTGGAAAACCTCCTGCCTGGTCCCTGTACCCAAGAAGACCTCTTCATCTCACCCCGGGGATTTCCGTCCAGTTGCCCTCACTTCTCATGTGATGAAGGTGCTGGAGAGGCTGGTGTTGGCTCAAGTGAGACTGGTGGTGAGCTCTTCTCTGGACCCCCTGCAGTTTGCCTACCGGCCGCGTCTGGGGGTGGATGATGCTGTCATCCATCTGCTGCAGCGAACTCACTCACACCTGGATGGTGGTGGAGGCATGGTGAGAATCACCTTCTTTGACTTCTCCAGTGCCTTTAACACCATCCGGCCTTCTTTACTGGGTGAGAAGCTGCGGCTGATGGGTGCTGGTACGTCCACCGTCTCCTGGATCACTGACTACCTGACAGACAGGCCACAGTTTGTCCGACTGGGCAGCATCCTGTCTGATGTGGTGCTGAGTGGTGTGGGAGCCCCACAGGGCACTGTGCTCTCCCCATTTCTGTTCACCTTATACACCTCAGATTTTCAGCACAACTCAGAGTCATGTCACCTACAGAAATTCTCTGATGACTCTGTGGTTGTGGGGTAAATAAGCGGTGGACCGGAGGAGGAGTACAGGAGGCTGGTGGACGGATTTGTGGAGTGGGCCTGAGAGAATCACCTGCTGCTCAATGTGGACAAGACCAGGGAGATGGTGATCGACTTCCGGAGGAAAAGGACTGTCTTACAGCCCCTCTGCATCCTGGGCAAGGATGTAGAAGCGGTCGAGGAGTATAAATATCTGGGTGTGACTATCGACAGCAGACTGAGCTGGAGGAGCCACAGCACTGCTGTGTACAAGAAGGCCTGCAGCAGACTCTACTTCCTAAGGAAGCTGAGGTCATTTAATGTGTGCAGCAAGATGCTGGGGATCTTCTACCAGTCTGTGGTAGCCAGCACCCTGTTCTCCTCCGTGGTCTGCTGGGGAAGCAGTATTGCAGTCAGTGACACCAACAGACTGAACAAGCTGATCAGGAAGGCGGGTTCTGTCATTGGCTGCAAACAGGACACATTTGAAACAGTGATGGAGAGGAGGTCACTGAACAGACTCCTTTCAATCATGGACAACCCAGATCATCCTCTCCACCCTCTTCTGGACAAACAGCGGAGCTCCATTCTAGGAGGCTCAGACAGCTCCGCTCCAAAACTGCCCGGTACCAAAAGTCATTCATACCCAATGCAATAACCCTGTACAACAACTCACTATGCAAAAGATAACCTTTGCACATTTTTTTATTATCTCTTTATTTAGTTGTTTTCTATTTTGCACATTTCTTTTGCACATCTTTTTACTTGCACTGTTCTATAAATAGATTTTTAAATTATAATACCTTGATGTCTGTACTTATGCTACATTTTCTTGTTCTTGCTTTTTTTTTAATTTAATTCTAAGTCTTTTTTTCCCTCTGCTGTCAGTTGCTATGGTGACAAACAAATTTCCCACGTGTGGGATCAATAAAGTATCTCTGATTCTCTGATTCTGATTCTGATATGCATACACCTGTGCATATTTATTAGAGGTGTTGAAGGAACCGTCACAGTGGAGTTTATTGAGTTTGTTCCTATGATGGACACAACAACAGCTGATGACATAGTCAGCTCTCTCGTTACTGTGCTGGACAATGTTGGAGTGAACCGGTCATGTGATGTCAGTCTGGTCACTGATGGCACCCCATCAAAAGTCAGGAAAAAGGCAGGTGTTGCCACAAAATTCAGACAACTACCAAGACACCAACTACCAAGGAAAAGATTCTTGGACATTTTATTGTGTTTTGCCCATTTGGATGACAGTGTTGCTACACAGGATATTGATGGCCGGGTGATTAGGCTACTATTTCGTTTATTTTGTGCAAACAAGGTTTTAGCTGGTTTAATTCATGACCGCCTCACACTGCTGTCTATTGGACTGTCGCTGATCAGCAAAGATACCTCTTCTTCCTATGCCGGCGTTCTCTGTTCCCTCCATCTGGGGCCTCCAGTGCTGTCCTGACTGAAGGCCAACCGGTACTATGCAGAACTCGGTAGAAGAGGAGAGAAAAAATAGCTGGCGTCCAAGTAAAGATCAGGCTGCAATGGAAGCGTGGAGTTTCTGGTTGACGGCGGCAGGCGTTCCTGGCCAGCTGTCGTCTGTCGACTTCCACCGACTCAGGGTCTGGATTCCTGAGGCTGTGATACCTGAGGACTGTTCATCCAAGCTCTTCTCTTTACTGGTCGCCTCTCCCTGTGGTTTGTGGATTCTCGGATGGCCCGGGTCCTAACTCTCAGCTCCGGGGCCCCCTGATGCGGGTCACCAGCAACATTAGCCGGGCTCCCGCCCCTCTGAGCGTGGCGCTCTTCAACGCCCCATCCGTGGCCAACAAATCGTTCTTGTTAAACTTATAAACTCCAGGAACTTGCATATTATGTTTCTGACTGAAACTTGGCAGCGGGACTCCGACCACTCGTCTCTCATTGAACTCTGTCCAGCTGGTTACTCCTTCATCGGACGGCCTCAACCATCGGGTCCAGGAGTGGGAGTCGCCGCGGTCTTCCCGAGTCGTCTCCTATGCTGCTCGGTGAGCTCGGTCGTTCTGTTTGCTTCTTTCTAGCTTCAGGTGATCAAAGTCGGGGACAAGAACCCTCTGTACTGTACTGTTGTCTACCGTCCACCTGGACCAAACAGCCTCTTCTTAACCCTTGTGCTATCCTAGGCACTTTAACATTGGGAGTTGGGTCATCTAGACCCACTAGACAGTGCGCTGAACCTTTTTTCTTCAATGATTTGTGAACCTCACTGGTGTCCATGGATTACATGAAATCTTTCCACCTTTATCCACCTTTGTCATGGTAGGGAGAACACGTTACCGTAAGGGTGGGGTCATCTAAGATAGCTCAAGGGTTAAATGAGTTCAGCGACTTTTTATCCTCCACTATGAAGCTGTCTCGTCTGATAATAGTTGGTGATTATAACATGCACATTAATGATGACTCTGACCTCTTTGCCAGAGGTTTCAGCTGTCTCATGGAGTCTTAATTTTATTTAGCATGTGTCTTTGCCTTGTTTTTACCTTAGGTGTGCATGTTGACTCAATTCTCTCTGAGGACATTGTTATTTCTGACCATCATTGTATTTTTTTAGCTTTTTTTAGCTTGCCTTTTTCTATATCACTCTTGCCTGCACGTAGAGAAGTTAGCTCTCGCATGCTTAATTCCTCCTCGGAAGAGGACTTTTCCAACGTTTTTAATCTGCTACTCTCTTCAGGCTCCGATGTTAATTCTTTATTATGTGCTTTTAATAGTTACTGTCTTTCCATCTTAGATGAAGTCTGTCCCATCAAACTAGACTGTCACCTGTCACTAAGGTTTCCCCTTGGATAAACAACAGCATTGGCCATCTGAAACAATCTAGCAGAAAGATTGAACATTAATGGAAAAGAACTCACCTACTTGTTCATCTACTTCATCTTAAGGATCTTTTATTTTCTTTTAACAGTGCTGTTAGAGATGCGAGGGCTGCATACTTCATCAATCTCATTTCTAAAAGCAGAGGTAATCCTAAGGTGCTATTCAACACCTGATATTGTGATGCCCAGTCCACCTGCTGTTCATATCGATTCAAATGATGAGAGTGAAAAGTTTGTATCATGTTTTATTGATAAAGTCAGATCTGTGAGAAGCTCTGTGTCACACGGCTCGTTCTGTTCCTAGTCCACCTCGGCCTGTGATTTTAGAAACATTCTCAGCTGTTTCTCTCCCTGAGCTAGTCAGATTAGTTGGCACAGTGAAGTCGTCCTCTTGCTTTCTCGACGTGCTGCCTACATCTCTGCTCAGGGATGTCTTCCAGTCCATCGGTCCCTGTGTCCTGTCAATAATGAACTCGTGCTTGCTGTCTGGTCAGTCCCTGAGCAATTCAAGAAAGCTGTTGTCTTTCCTCTCCTTAAAAAACCTGGGCTTGACCCTTCCCTCTTGAGCAGTTACAGACTTATTTCTACTCTTCCATTCATGTCCAAAATTTTAGAAAAAGTTGTTGCCAACCACCTTACAACTGCTCTTGACAGTCATGGCCTTTTTGTTCATTTTCTGTCAGGTTTTTGCAGAGCTCACTCCACTGAAAAAGTCCTCCTAAGAGTCACTAATCACATCCTGATGCAGAGTGATGCAGGAAACTGCTACTGCTACTGGTCTTGACTACAGCGTTTGACACGTCCTCTTGGACAAGCTAAAAAATTGGGTTGGGGTATACAGTTCTGCTTTAAACTGGTTCTCCTCTTACCTGACTGGTAGATCTTTTTCTGTTGCTTTTTCCAAGTTTAAGTCCTCTCTTGCATCACTCACTTTCGGTGTGCCACAAGGCACAGTTTTGGGACCTTTATTATTCATTTTATATCTGCTGCCTCTGCAGCATATTTTATGTTCTTTCAATATTTCTTATCATTTTTATGCTGATGATGTTTCAGCTTTATGTGTCTTTTAAACCTCAGGATGTTTTTAAATTACAGATTTTACACAGGTGTCTGGATTCAGTCAAGTGTTGGATGAATGATTATTTTTGTCCAACTAAATGAAGCCAAAGCTGAGGTCCTAGTCTGTGCTCCTGACAGCTGCCTCCCCCGGATAATGCAGTGGCTCGGTCCACTTGCGTCTTACATCAAGCCCCATGTCAGGAACCTTGGGGTGACTCTCGACCCGGTTTTATCCCTGGAGTCTCATGTCGGGTCACTTGTTCGTTCTTGTTTTTATCATCTTAAAAACATTGCAAAACTGAGTCCAATTGTGTCGCGTTCTGAGATGGAGATGCTCATCCAAGTTTTTACTGTATATCTTCTTGTCTTAATTATTGTAACTCCTTCTTCTCATGTTTAAGCAAAAAATCTCAAGAACGGCTCCAGGTTTTCCAGAACGCTGCTGCAAGGCTTTAAACTAATTCATCCAAGTATTCACACCTCACCCCGTTACTAATCCAGCTGCACTGGCTCCCAATCCGGTACAGAGTGGATTTTAAAATATTTGGTTCTAGCATACACAGCTCTTAATAGTCAAGCACCGGTCTACATATAAGACCTTTTGCAGCCGTACACTCCCAGCAGGTCCTTGATGTCATGCGACCAGGGTCTGCTGGTTGTCAAGAGAACCCGGTTAAAGACTGAAGGTGACAGAGCCTTTGCAGCAGTGGCTCCATCCCTCTGGAACTCCCTTCCCCTCAGCCTCGGATCTGCAGACCCAGTGTTTTCTTTTAAAAAGCAGCTGAAAACATATCTTTTTTAAATTGCTTTTTCTTAATTCTTTTTACATTCTGTGTTTTACTGTCTTTTATTGTGTTTTACTGTGAACCCTTTGTGATTTTTATCTCGAAAGGTGCTATAGAAATAACGTTTATTATTATTATTATTTTGTTTCTTTAAAAAAACGGATTTTCTCCCTTCAACTTCAGTTTTCTGTTTGCTGCCCCTCAGCCTTCCCTTCTTTTGCTCCTTTTCTACCTTGAAGCCTTGTTTCACTTGCTGCTCCATTCTGCACAGTCTTCTGCCTCATCCTTTCATTTCTGTTATTCATCCAGTCCCCCCCCCCCCCCCCCATGGCCAGCCAGCTAGACTGTGCTTAAACAAAGTTTTGCTGAGAATTGAAAAGTTGAGCTGATTGGTCAGACCACTGCAGTACGAAAGGATCTGCACACGCAGAGAATCAAAGCACGCACAGAGCTGTACTCTGTTATGCTTCAGTAAATCCACAACAGAAAAATTTAGCTGGAGGCAAGAAGCTAAGCCTGAAGTTTGCAACACGCAGGATGAGGATAGAACAAAAAACATCTGCAGTTTTAATCTTTTTTTTCTTCTGAGCTTCAAAATGAAAAGAAGATGTAAATGGAAGGAGTACTTGAAATAAACATGGAATGAATTCATGTGAGGTGGACTCGATTGGTCCTATATCAAAAGGGGTTTAAAAATGTATGTTAATTCTTGAACACATCACTGCTTCAACATGTCTGTTTGGATATAAAGTATATATTTAATACATATCATAAGATACGTGTAAGAATCAACAAGTGAAAGTTGCTTTAAAGAACGCATTCAAGCTAATGTCTGCCCAAAAGCCACGTAGGCAGATATGAAAAGTTACCACAAATGATTACCGTGATGTTCATGAACATATCAGTGCTTCAGCAGCAGACTCCTGGATGTCAGACAATTTGCAACAATCTATCAGTGAGTTTTTTTGTTTGCACTATTCATCTGTACATAAAAATGTAGCCTCTCTATCACTGTTCACTGTTTTCAGGCACTATCAAAAGCCTGTCTGGACTGCTGATTTGCTCACAAATATCTGGTTCACCAAGCCTCTTCCAACTGTAGGAGGCAAACATGCACTAGTAAACAGTAGAAATAGAAGAAGAAGCTTCTCCCTGCTTTTTCAGTGTTACATGCCCAGTGTGCTTGTAGCTAAAGACTTTAGCAGAACTGAGTAACAACATATTAAAACCAAGTCTCATCCTTTTAATTTTCACTGATTTGCACACATGGTTTGGCAGAGAGTTTTTACTTGCCCTTCCTGACACAACCCTGTATTTTTAAGGCAAAGGGGGGCCCATTCACCAATGGGCAAGCCATTGGTGAATGACAAGCCATTGGTGCAATTGACTCTAAACCGAGAACAAAAGCCACAGTTTTGAAATAAAAACTCAAAAATGATCTGTTTTAAATTATATATTAATTTTCAGTCAAAATGTTTTCATCCAGATTCCATGTTATTTCTTTCTCTTATAAAAAGGATTACCAAAAACACGCATCTGCTCCTGGTCCCTTCTATTGAATTTTAGATCCCTATATGGCCCACGAGTCGAAAAGTTTGCCCACCCCTGATCTAGAGCAATTAGCAGGCTTTTTGATAGCAGCTGTGTCACGCTTAATTTAAACTTATGAGGGCAAAAGATAGGAAAAAAGCAAAATGGTAAACAATGTAAGCGAAAACATTTGTGTTGCAAATACAAAAATATTTTTTGTAAGAAAAAACAAATTGAAAAAAAAAAGGTTTTTGAAAGAAAAAAATGTTGAAAGCAAAAAAAATTTGAAAGCAAAAAAAATAAATATTTGAAAGCAAATATTTAATATTTTCATTTGCAACTTAGAAAGTTTTGTGTGCAGTGTGGTGGTATAAATATCACTCCATAGAATTGCACTAAATTCAAAGCTATTGGGAATTAGGAAACCAGTATGTCAGCTGTAACTGTTTCCATTTTTCCAGATGTCGAATTTTCACAGCAGGAGTTGGATGAGATCAACCACGGTCACGTGAGAACACAACAGATGGGGTTTTCTCACAGCCGGTGTTTTAGAACAAACTAACATCAAAACTCTCATCTATCATTCATCAATATGCCAAATGAAGGAGGACCTCAGATGTTTTTTCGAGGCTACAAATCTGTCACATTTGTTAAGTTTTGAAAACTTTAAAAATCTATCATGATTCTTGCATTCATTCTTCTCTCTTTGTGTGGGGCCTGGGGGATTGCCGTTTCGGGGGATGAGACCCCTGGGCTGAAGAGACCTGGGGGAGGGGGGGGGGGGCTGTTTTACCATCTGTCCCAGGCTTACCCTCTTCCTCATATAACCACTTATTAGGATGATGGAGGAGGGGGGGGGGGTTGTCAGCCTGCAATGCACCTGGTGGGTAGGAGCTACTTGGCAGTGGTCCCCCTCCCATGGTTGCCGAATGGAGACTGCCCCTTTCCTTCTCTGTTTTAATTGCACCGTAGACAGGTAGGACCCTTGGTAGGGCTGTGGGTTGTGATTAAATAAATCCTGGACTTAGTTTGATGCTGACGGCTTTCCAGGCCCCTTGATTGAAGTTAAGAGGCAAGTAGGAACATTCTGATGCTGATATTGTGTAACTGTTTTATAAATAACTAATTATAAAAAGTAAAAATCATACTTTCAATACAGCAACTAATCAAATAAATAACAATAAATGAATTAAAGCTGCGAGCTGCGTCATATGGCCCGCAGGGGCTTACCCGCCCTTGCCGCCTGTCTCTATGCACCACCGCCGCCCTTGCCTTCCGCCTCTAGGCACCACCACCGCTCTCACCACCCACCTTTGACCCAACCCCACTTGCTAAGCAGCCACTATATGCTCCTGACACCCCCCCCCCCTCTCTCTCTGTGAAGGCTGGTCTGAGCTGCATGTCATGCAAGTGATGTCCAGGGTGTGCCTGGATTTACAATACTTTGTAAATGTATACATTTTTTTGTATACATTTTAATTTAAAAAACGATGATTGACCTGAGAATTTGCTTTTTCTGTTGCAGTCAGTTTTATGAATCGAGTGATTCTTGTTTGGAGTCTTTATTTTGATGCAAACATGAACATTCTTGATGCTTTTTTGTTTGTGCTTAACCCTTGAGCTATCCTAGGCACTTTGACATTGGGAGTGAGGTCATCTAGTCCCCACAAGACGCTGAACTTTTTTCTTCAATGATTTGTGATCTTCACTGGTTTCCATGGATTACCGTACATGAAATCCTCTCCACCTTTATCCAACTTTGTCATGGGAGGGATATGTCAAAGGTTATCTTGACCCCATAGGATAGCACCATGGTTAAATTGGAAAGCATCCACTGGAGGCTTTTTAGGAGCCCACAGGAACCCTGTTACACAATTACACCCACAAATGACACAACAAGGCTAAAAGTCAGTCAGCATGACTTTGTAAAAACCTGGTTTAGGAGTGGATACCTCATTGCTGTCCCCCGTGTTACTGAATCATCACCGTCCACAGGTGAAGCTCTGGGCCGAGGTCCATGTGCTGGTTTTCTATAGGAGGAATCCATGTTCATTTTTAGATCTACAGATGCAAATTTCTGAAATGACAATCAATTGTAGGTGGACTGGCAATTTCTAAAGACAACACACAAGCGTTGAACAATTTACAGCAGTAAATGAGATATTTAGCGAGTGTTTTAATGTAATGTTGGTAATTTTTGGGAATTTTGAATCTAAATTGTTCTTAAATCTTTGCATGTATGGCGCACTAAATGAGGGAATGCAAAGTTTAAAGTCAATCCAACTCATAATCCTTTAAATACTGACAGAAGAAAAACATATTCCAAAGTTTTATCAATGGAATTACAAAAAGGGTAGGTTCAACATGAAATTGGTTTCTGCTTTTAAAAATTCAGCAACATGATACATTTTGTTACAGACTCCATGTTCCTATAGTTACCATTTATGTTGATATCACAAACATTTGCATATTTATTCCTTCATTTGTTAAATCTAACTCCTGATGGCTCCATTAATGGCTTATTTTAGATATTTTATTTAATTTTCAAAGCAAAATTGTTTTTTTTAAAGCAAAACAAACGTTTTTGAAAGCAAATATTTAATATTTTCATTTGCTACTTAGAATGTTCTTTTGCAAGATGGTGGCATAAAAAGTGCTTTGAGAGAGTAATGCTGACCTACATTCAGAGCAGCATCCCAGACACACTAGACCCCCTGCAGTACGCATACTGGCCCAACAGGTCCACCTTAGATGCCATTGCTGCAGCACTACACACTTCCCTCTCACATCTGGAGAATAAAGACTCCTACATTCGGATGCTCTTTATCGACTACAGTTTTGCATTCAACACGGTCATTCCCCACAAACTGTATTCCCTTGGAGTACACCCCATCATCTGTGACTGGCTCCTGGACTTTTTGACTGGCAGTCCTCAGTCTGTCAGAATAGGGAACAGGGCCACAGAGCTGGGTTCTCAGCCCCATCCTCTACACCTTGTTCATCCACGACTGTGTGGCCTCTCATAAGGAAAACATCATCCTGAAGTTCGCTGATGACACCGCTGTAATAGGACGCATCACTGGCGGGGACGAAGCAGCCTACAGGAGGGAGGTGGCCAGTCTGGTGACATGGTGTGAGGACAACAACCTCACCCTCAACACAGACAAGATGAAGGAGATGATAGTGGACATGAGGAAGGAGAGGAGAAACCCTCATCGCTTCTTATCCGGGGTCTGGAAGTGGAGAGGGTGAGCAGCTGTAACCCTTGTGCTATCCTAGACTCTTTGACGTTGGGAGTGGGGTCATCTAGACCCACTGGACAATGCTGCAATCACTGGTGTCCATGGATTACATGACATCTTTCCACCTTTATCCACCTTTGTCATGGTAGGAATAACACGTCAAAGTAAGGGTGGGGTCATCTAAGATAGCACAAGGGTTAAATACATAGAGGTCCACCTCAGCCAGGACCTCACTCAGTCTGTTCACTCTCCTCCCCTCGGGACGGAGGTACAGGAGTGTGAAGTGCAGGACCACCAGACTCAGTAACTCTTTCTTTCCCTCTGCCATCCGACTCCTTAACAGCTGACAGGAGTCTGGAACAACAAATAGCACCTTGCGCACTCTTGCACATTATCATAGTTCATTAGTGTTTATTATTACTGTTCTTGCACATTTAGAATTTGCACAACATCCTTTTTTTTTTTGCATAGTTTTATTTACGTTATATGTGCATATGACAATAAACCCCTTGAATCTTGTAATTTCACTTTATAGAAGAAAAGGAGGAGGAAGAGAAGCCAGAGAAGAAAATGGCCTATCAGACGCTATTTTCAACTTTGGAGGAATACACACATCATGCACAGTGTCGTTTCGTAGAGCAAAGTTTCTGTGGAGCAAAGTTTCTGTGGAGTAGCAAGAGTTTATGAGAAATTCACCCCTAAGTGGTGGGCAGGACTGTTGGCACTAAGCACTGCCCATTACCAATCTGTCACCAATGGGGACGACATGAAGAACCAATATGAGGCTAATGATGAATTGTTTGTTGATAATTAGTACAAGTCAGAGTTTTGCCTTGAGACCAACTTGCTGAACAGAAAAGAGCAGGATGAAGCTGGGAGCTCTGCACAGGAGAATAACAGCAAAGGTCAGAAAAAATGACAGTGCCATTATACATTAGTGGTGTAACAATTAATCTATGAAATGTATCATATAGAAAAAATAAAATAACATTTCAACTAAACTTTGGTCCATAAAAATAATGCTACAAGCTAGTAGCTAGTAGTTTTTTTATGAGACTAAAAGTGTGCTTTAACCCACAAAAAACTGTAGAATGGCCCTTTTGTTTTATCTAGCAAAGCTAATCTCTAACTCGATCACACATAAACTCCCTCCTTTTTAATAGTATGCTGTTGTAATGGTTCGCAGCAAAAATAAAGAATAGGAACTGGTTTACAACAGCACATAAATTAAACAACGTGGACTGTTCAAAAAAATTAAAGGAAGTTAACAAAATAAAAATAAATTTACACTTTCAAAATAAATAACTTAAATTGTGTTCTTTCTTGTCAAACGTCGAGGCTAATCCAGGAGCTGGAGTGAAGAGCCTGCAGTTACGCGCCATGGCCACAGTGGCCGCTGTTTTGCAAAGATTTGAATTGTGTCCTTTGTACCTTAAATCAAATCAAACGCAACTTTATTTAAAAACAATTTTCGTACAAAGTGCTTTACAGAAATAAAACATGTTTCTAACGTGAAAACCAAAAGCAAAACAAGTACCTTCATGAAAGAAAAAAATAAATTCACATGTTCCTTCACATTTCATGTATAGGAACATAAAATGACTTATAGAGGGGTTTAAAAATAGAAAATAATATTTTAAAAAGCATTCTAAAATCTGTTGTGAAGCTCCAATTCAGCTTTATACCAAACATATTTTCTTTTTTCTTTCTTTCTTTTAATTTACCAGTACTACCAGAATAGAAAAGGACTTTTTAATATAAACATTGCTAGGTTTAACTCCATTTCATGATAGCTAACTTCATATGCGTGCCTTTTATGTCATCTGTCTATGCGATGGTTATTTAATTCTGTCTATAATAAATCATATATCTATTATTATGGATATTATATAAAAATATTAACTACAATGGCATTTCTTTTTACACTTTGAGGCAGACAACGCCAGTTAGATAAACTGGTTTCCATTAATATGTTTGTGAAATAAAGCACAAAAGTTCTATGTTTTCTTTACAAAATGACAAATAAGCAGTGACATGCGGTCAAATGAGGCAAGTGAGCTCGGCCTCACCTGTCATTATGATAAAATAAAAAACCATACATCAAGTAAATATGATTTTCCACTGATCCGTGTTAAAGATACATTTTTAGTTGACTATCTCTCGCTAGCTTACAGCCCCTCAAAACCCAACCTGACATTAGCGGTGCAACAACATTTTTTCAACTTTTTCTGCAGTTGTGATCTGAAAAAGGCCACTATAACATGTTAAAAACAAATTTAATCAGAGTTGGTCTTTAACAAACATTCAAAAAGAGCATTTATCTGATATAAACCACTATCTGGTTTTGATGGAATCGCCATTTCATCTCATTGTCTTGTAGAAGCATAATTCCAACAGGATTATTGGGGTTTTCAATGGACATGTCCCACTGCTCTGTGGTGCATGTCATTATTTAGGATTGTCGGGAAATATTTATAGGAAATCAATCTGAGGCTGTAAAAGAACATGTGGTATTCTTACTTATTTAGGCTAATTAGACTTCTCCAGATGGCACAGGTGTTGATGAATCTCCCTAAGTAAAGAACCAGATGCTGAGAGGCAACTAACCTCCCTGTGGGCAAAACATGCATTTGGACGATCAAAACAGAGAATATTTTCACTGATCTGTTTTTGATGTAATCATTTAAAGACAGAAAACACATTTAGTTGCATTTGATAAAAACATATTGTTTTTGACATGTCTGGGAAAGAAAACTTGTATGTTGAGGCAGCACAGGAGATACATGGTTCCATCACAAAACTAGGGAAACATTTATAGGTTGAAGTTGCACACACCAGGTTTTTGGACATTTTCAAATGTCATTTCACCTAAATTCACAAAAAAAAATAAAAGTGGATAGTCGGGACACAGCCTAGTGATTTTTGAAAAACACACAATGGCAGACAAAAAGATTGTTTATTTCTCAGCAGCAGAATATCCCTCACTTTGTTCAAATTAATTTTCCTTAGTTTTACCTTGGGGTCCACGGTTCGTATGACTCATCTTGTCCCTAACGTGAGTGCGTGTGCGGTATTTGGCTTCCTGACTCATCCCTGTTGTGTCCAGAGCGTGAATCTGCTGACTTCAGAGTTGCGTCTTTAATCCCAGCAGATGCGTGGGTGTGTAATGCTTTTGTGTATTTTTATGCTTGTGTTTTTTCATGGAGGATACTCTTCTTTGCAAGTCCTCAAGGGTACACACTGGTTCGTGTGGAGGTTGTGTTTGTGCCTTGGCTAATGGGTTTTGTCAGTGTGACTGAGCTGAGGTCAACACAGCTGATTAGAAAAGTTTGGATCTGCTGCCAAATTTTCCACCATGCAGGGTGTCTCACAATTCAAAACTTCCACTCTGCTGGTTCCCAGGTTGCAAAAAAAAAAAAAAGCTTGCAGTGACACACATGACACAGGGAGTTTTAGTGGTGTCATGTAAAATGATGACCACTAACTTTTAATGACATTTTGTTTTTATGCTGAACAGAAACTCAATTAGGAAGTGCCTTCAAAATTTGTTAGAATCCAATTCAAATCAAATTTTCCACATCAAATTTTTGTCGAAGCCCTTCATTGTTGTTCACTTTACGGCATATCCCATCAGGGATTGCCACAGCAAAATCAGCTTTCACTGAGGCTTACATTTGGTTTGGAAAAGATTTTTATGCTGTTTATCCCTCTTGACACAACTTTGTAATATATATGGGCTGCGGAACGGGACAAGGAGATCCAGACTTTGGCCCCCTTGTGGCTACATAGTTAGCCAGTAGCATGTAGGGGCTTGCCTAAGGACCCACACCAAAGCCCTTCACTGAGCATAAATTAGGTAATGTAAAGAGACAAAGTAAAGACCCTTAATGCCTACCTCATTAACCCACGAGGGAGACAATGCATCACATGCCATGCCGGCTCAGACGTCACCCGGCCAAACATCTGTATAGGGCAGAGCAGAGAAAGTGGTCTCTCCTGGAACAAGACCTAAATGGACTATTATATACAGTATATATAAACATACACACTGGTGTGTATAAAGTACATTTTTACCAGAATTGGTCGTCAACAACAGCCTAGAGTATGTAGGATGGCCTTAACAACAGCCTGGAGTATGAAGCCTGGATATTCCAAAACGTCTCGCAATCTCTTCTGCCTCTGCCGCCGTTGGTGTATGGATCAGCTGTTTAACCCTTGTGCTATCTTAAATAACCCCACCCTTACTTTGACGTGTTATTCCTACCATGACAAAGGTGGATAAGGGTGGAAAGATTTCATGTAATCCATGGACACCAGTGAATATCACAAATCATTGAAGAAAAAAGGTTCAGAGCACTGTCTAGTGGATCTAGATGAACCCACACCCGACGTTAAAGTGCCTAGGATTGCTCAAGG
The DNA here is from genome assembly GCF_053564925.1 of Oryzias latipes. Taxonomy (NCBI): domain Eukaryota; kingdom Metazoa; phylum Chordata; class Actinopteri; order Beloniformes; family Adrianichthyidae; genus Oryzias; species Oryzias latipes. The sequence goes on from NC_136244.1 coordinate 10,918,872, forward strand.
GTTAATTGGCCCTTGTTTCATTCCTTTACAAAACATGTAAACAAACTTCTTGATGCTGCTTCTGCTTATTCCAAATTGGTTTGCCACAACTATATATTCTGCAGCTACCCAGTTTATACAGCACAACTGCAACCCGCATGATGAGAGGAACTGGAGCTTGCACGGTAACATCTTCTGGGGCCATATGACTCTCCATAAATGAGCAAAGCTTCATGAATGACGGTCGTGTTATGTGGAAATTCTGCTTCCACTCTTCATTGTTGAACTCAAAAAGTACTATCCTATCCCACCAGTCTCTACTCTTCACCTTCATCCAGTGGCTCTTTGATGGAGGGACTAAAGTGATAGCCGGTGGAATTATTAAATCATTGTAAAATTGTGTCCAGAAAGACCAAAATCAATATAAATGTTTGTTCTAATCGGATAAAGTTTTTCTGGACCCATTTACACAGTTAAATTCTTATCCGATCTTTGATCCGATCCAGACATTTTGCACATGTAACCGCGGCTAATATATCCATACTGTTAACAGTCACAATCATTACAATGTTTCTAATTATTTATCCTCTAATTTTAGGGTTCCCAAATTTGATTGGGTGCATTGATGGAATACGTCGGCATATAAAAACTATTTGAGTGCATTTGACACCATTTTTATGTCATTATGATATATATGTCATGGTGCCTCTGTCAGTCTCTTCCCCCTCCCCCTCTGCTCCTGACTCCACCAGCTGTGATCACTCTCATCATCAAGCCTCTGGCTTCATAAGGAGACCCAGCTCCAGTATTCAACACCAGTTCGTTGCCCCTTATGGTGACTAAGCCTGGTCTAGTTTACTCTGGTACAAGCCATCTTGTCTTGTGCTTCGCTAACCTTGTTCTCCTGCTTAGGATTCATTACCCACGAGTGTCACCTGTGTCAGATGTCTTCCTGAACCGTCCTGAGTTCCTGTGGAAAAACCAGATACCCTACCGCGCTACTACCTTCAGCCACGCCACGTCAAGATCTCCAGCCGTGCAGTTCCAGTCCAAGCCAAGATCTTCAAACCCGATTCAAGTTCGGACCAGCCTCCCAACTTCATCTTTACGATTAACTGGAAATTAAACTCCTTACTTACCACTCCACTTACCTGTGTCGTCCTTCCGGGTTCCAGCATCTGGGTCTGTCTCATATTCAGAACATGACAATATAATGAACAGTGCTGGACCTAATATTGACTCTTGTTGTACTCCACATCTAAAATGTAGCAGGGATGATTTACAATTTTCCAGTTGTACATATTGTTCCTGGTTTTTTATGTAACAGTTTAACCAACTTAATGCGAGTCCGTATATATCCAATTTGTTAACTAAAATGTTATGATCAATGTTATGATCAATAGGCTTGTAATCCAAATCCTTTCCACTTCCTATGCCCAACTCTTAAACATGAAGTGAAGGCCTTGGCCACTATTTCGTACTTTGGGCACCAGGAAGAGAAGGTAAGAAACATTACAAAATCAATTAACAAGTTTAAACATTTGGTGGTTGTGTCCTTCATACATGATGTGTCTAAAAGTGATAAGCTATAACAAACAGGTGACAAGTAGATTTAATTACTTTGTCACAGACACTTCAGCTTTGACTGTACTTACTTTGCAGCAAATAAAAAAACTACAAACACAAATCCTGTTTCCACCATAAAATGTTTGCAATGCCTTTCTTAATCAAAACAACTCACACGTGTGAGCAAATGATTTTGCTGCATCCGGCCGAGTGAGGCTGTCATGCAACTGTTCTGAAGCCTTTATACTTGACTTAAATGCAGCAGAGCCCGGTCAAACCAGAAGCGCCTTGCCTCATGACACCGCCTCTGCAAATGTCCCAGGATGCACATGGTCTTGTGTATGAGTCTGTATGCGTCACAGTTCACAGAGCAGACATCAACACAGCTGTAATTTCACAGCAGGCAACCTCAACATCTCCTTTGCTTTAAAGCCCATCTGGAGTTTTTTTATTCTTGTAATTTCCTTGTTTTCCGCTTCTTACCCTTCATCAACTCTTTTTCTTTACATGTGGGAAGAAATCTTCATAAAAAAAAGAACACAATAGCTTTTCTTTTAGGACAAAGTAAACATCTTTCCTAAACGGAAAAGATTGCTGTCGTAAAAGTTTTGTATCACTGACAGAACACAAAAACGGCAGATTTTAATTAGCAAACATGACAAACACACACACATGAATACGAGAGCTAACATGTAGAGAAAAAGAAGGAATTAAGAGTTATTTTTGCATTTGCAACAGAGTGGATGAGACTGCTGCTCAGTCATTCCTACTCACACAGCTCATGCAAATATTTTTATAGTCTACTTCACTAATTTCACACACACCGTCACATATTCACTTTCACATAATGCACACATGCTCAGACCTTTTGTAGATTCATATCAGAAAAACAACATGTTCCTATCTTCTTTATGAACTTTTTGGAAGCTCACTAATGCAGTAAAGTTCTAGAAATAAAATGTGCTTACTCAATCTGAATAAAAAAAATGGATTCCACTTAATAGGGTTTGAAAAGATGTAGGACACATTTATTCTGATCTAACAGATGTTGATGTAAATTGAATGGAAATTACAGCCACGAGAGACATTGCATGGCAACACTACCCACCCTGACTCTTGATACCCCCTCACAGTCCCCTTTTTACCTGCCCTCACCAGCTGACTAGCTACCCTCTCTTTCCTCCTTGGCAGGGGGAATTTTGGTTTAATTCGATCAAATCATGTCATATCATTTCATTCAGCTTGTGCTAATGATTCATGTGTTAAATTTTAAAATCTTGCACCAAAAATTAGTTAGCAACAGTGGAACACAACTTTGCAAGTTTGCCACACGTCACTTGATATAGTAGCATTTATGTAACTTATAACTGTAACACCATGCCAACAGCATCAGTGTTTTCTTTTGTAACCCTTGTGCTATCTTAGATGACCCCACCCTTACATTGACGTGTTATTCCTACCATGACAAAGGTGGATAAAGGTGGAAAGATTCTTTCACAGCTCTATTTCAATAAATGAAAGACTTGGTGTCATATAATTTCAGCTACTTGAACGTGAAGAAGCATGAGAATCATATCTACCAACTCTACTGATCCTGTCAACATTTTCACGACCATAGGGCGCACTGGATGGTAGGGCGCAGTCTCAGTCACGGGGGATTTTTCCGTCTTTGACACATACAAAAGGCGCACCGGGTGTTAAGGCGTGGGCACGTTAACGCCCCGTTCAGACCCACATCGCTTCTAGAGTGGGTAATAAAAAATCCAGTCTCTGTTTTTTTTTTTAGAGGAAATATATATTTTTTGTTACTGTTCTCCCCAACTGAATAACACAAACTGAATGGTCGCTCACTTCCGCGGTCATCTCCCTTCCTCCTTATCCTACACAAGCGCTAAACACACACAAACACACATAACCTGCGCGTGTGCCGTCTTCTTTCTTCCTTTCTATATGTGTATGTACTTTCAGCACATACGCATACACACACACACACACACAAAGAGACACACAGACAGACTTGCGCGTCTCCTTTCTTCATATGTGTTACTAGCGAAAACCTGCTCCTTTCAGCACACACAAACACACAGACACCCCCCTGTACACAAGGTGGCGCTGCGCAATTTTACGCTTCTTAAACTCGCTTTTCACTCAGAAGAAGAGAGCAAGTATTTACGCGATTGTCAGAATCGTACAAAGAAAACATGAATATTTCAAGCACCAGTAGGTCCAGCAATGAAGAAATTATTGTTCTGTTGAATGATGAAAGACGCCAGAAAAACGCCGATTTTGGGTACATCCCATAGTTACGAGAAGGGAAGAACAAGGGGAGTTTTATCGACTGATACAAGAGCTGAAAATGTATCATGAGCGTTTTCGGGGATATTTTAGAATGTCCGTCAGTGAGTGCATCTTCTTCGTCTTATTTCTTCGCGGCAGTGTAGACGCTACTTGGCGTATATCTTCTTCGCCGGTACGTATGTGTTCTCAGCAAGACAGTTTTGTGTTTGAGCGCCCCAAGATGTGTTTTACTGTAACTTCAGAAGCTCCAGACAAGGGTGCAAAAGCGCCATTCTTATTGGTCGTATAGTTCTTGACGCGGTGCGTCATACCAAAACAACGAACCCAAGCCGTTTTTAAAAAAATGACGCTTTTACGCATAGCGTTTTTCGCGTCCCTGTGCACACTCACATTGGTGCCCTTTGTTTAGTCACGAGGCGTTAAATGTCGGCGAATATCGTGCGTGAAATTCGTCCCGGTGTGAACAGGCCTTGAAGCAGTGGGCAAGCTGCTTTTCTGCCTACTCCTCCTGTACTGAAATGGTTGAGGGTTATGAGGTAGACGGTGCATAGAAGGCTTTAAAATGTAGATAGTTGCACTGCAGTTAAGTTAAACTTGGCCTTTACGTCTCTCCCCCTTCCTCACTACATCTTCTTCTACGACCCACAACTACACATTAGGCGCACCGGCTCATAGGGCGCCCTCTGCTGGCGGAAGAAAATTTATGACTTTTAAGTGCGCCTTATAGTCGGGAAAATACGGTAATCAGGGACATAAACAGCAGCTTGGTCAAGGACGGAAACTTGGTCTGCAACTGGAAGGCTCACAGAAATTTGATAACAGACAGTACCAGAGGACAAGTCAGAGACATGGTAGGGGACTTAGCTGGGTCAGAACCATTAAGTTGACGGAACTTGAAGCGGGCTGGAACAGATAAAGAGACTACTTCAAACTGGCAAAGAGAGACAGAGTGAGAGGAGTGTATATGCTGTGAAACACAGGTGAGCTGAATCAGCTTCATTATAATGAGGAATGGCAGGTGCACACAACAATCCTCTTCAGCAAACAAACATTACATAACACAGTTCTGATGAATTAGAATCCTACATCATTCAAAGAAACCAGACCAATCTACAAGTTGGGATCTGTGGAATATGTGCAATTTAAGGTGTTCTGCATCAAATCATCTCCCGGTTTAGTTAAGAAAGGAAGTTCCCCAAATTCCATTGCTAAATCTCAAAACCCAAAAATACCAAATTTTGCAGCTTGTTAAATGAACACTGGAGGCTAGTTTGTGAAGGGAACAATTTCCGATTACAACAGATCTCACTTTATACCAAAGAAAAAATCAAATGTATTTACAGCTTTGTGCAAAAACTTGTTTAGTTTGTCCAGGTGTCAGATTTTGGAGATTCCCATCTTAGCAAGGGGTGTGATCCCGTATTTACAGTGTTCCGTTGTGTTGTATTGGGAGTCTGTTTCAAGACTGTCAGTTAAGTTATTTTGTCTCTGATGCATCACCTGTCCGTGCCCCCCCTCTGGCTCCCAAAGGAGTGGTTTGTCCTGTCACCCCCTTGTCATCTAGTTTGTCCTTCTCTCTATGCTCAACCAAAACTTAAGTAGTCAGGTATGGAATTTCATATCTGCCATAAATTGAAAGGGCGTAAAGACAACTAAGCGGGCGTATTTAGGAACTGAGTAAGTGAACCTTACCACTGCGCTGGCGCAATCCTAACTGAACAGTGATCTTGAGTGGTCAATTCTTTTTTGCACGCTTACCTGGATTTACGCTCAGTGTTAAGGGGGCGTTTTTGTCACTTGTGGGGCGGTGTTAAGGGGTGTGTTTGTCACTTGGGGGCAAGAACCTTTCTGGTTGATCTGATTGGCCGAAATTTGCAAGTCTTATCGGCGACGCAGAGGGGCGGGACTTTCATTTTTCAGTGCAGGCGGGGTTAACAGGCTGCTCTTGAGCTGCATACGGCTCTCTGTCTTTTATGATATTTTCTATGTACAGTACTTAAAATGAAGTCAGCAAGTGAGTCAGCAAGTATCTCAATCATTTTGTATTAACACAGAGAGTGAACTACAAAAGCATTTTTAAAGAAAAAAGATCGTTTTTATTGTCTTTTAATCAGAACTGTTCGTTTCAAGCTGTGAATGCAAACAGAGCAGCGAGCCGGCTGTCAAGGGACCGTCAACAAAGTGCGTACCCTGGGAAACATCATTCTGTAAAAATCAGTAAACTTTTAAAAAGCGATTACATGTTTATATTTATATCAACTGGTAATGAAGACTCGTCAGCATAGTCATGCTACATTGTTATTATTATACTAAATTTGGTCTAAAAGTCAACCTCTATTTTATTGCTTATAGTTTTTAAGATTTTATACAGATATGAATCATAACATAAATGCACAATAGCTCTGAAGATCCTAAAGCTTCTGTCACCAAACCTCCTGTACTGACTAATGATGACCTTTGTCCTACTGCAATAAAGATTATGTCATAATTCACGTTGTTTATTGTTAGGAATTTTTCATATTTAAATATTGATCAAGTGTGGTCAAAAATGCTCAATAGCTTTGAAGATGTTGTCGTTACTGACACAAAACTTACTGTACTGACTAATCATGACCCTTTTTTCCTACTACAATAAAGATTATGCAAAAAAAATTCTAGCATCTTCAGAGCTATTGAAGATTTTTGACCAAATCTGATCCATTTGTAAATATGAAAAATTCCTAAAAATAAACAAAGTGAACTATTGACATATTCTTTATTTAGTATGACAATAAGGTAATGTCAAGTCACTGATAACTTTAGTCATGATTCATATGTATTAAAATTTGAAAAAGTATATGCAACAAGATAAAATAAAGATGGAATTTCCTACAAAATATGCATTGCAACAAGAATATGCTTTATAATTATTTTATCAATTCTTTTGTGAGATTATTGATTTTTACACAGTGGTGTTTCACAGTTCACAAAGGTTGCACTTTTTTGACGTCCCTTGGCAGCCGGCTGCTGCAGGTCTGCATTCACAGCTTGAAGCGAACAATTCTGATTAAAAGGCCAAAAAAACAATCTTTTTTCTTCTTCTTAGGGGCGGCCATGGTGCAGCGGTAGGGCAGTCGACCCATGATCATAAGATTGCAGGTTCGATTCCCGCCTTGCACGCCCATGTGTCGAAGTGTCCTTGGGCAAGACACTGAACCCCACCTTGCCTCTGGTGGGAGGTTGGCGCCAGTGTTCGGCAGCGGAGCCGCCGCCAGTGTGTGAATGTGTGTGTGCATAGGTGAATGGGACTGTGACTGTAAAGCGCTTTGGGCCTTCGAAAGAAGGTAGAAAGCGCTATATAAGTATACGCCATTTACCATTTACCATTTCAAAGAAATGCATTTGTGGTTCACTCTCTGTGTTAATACAAAATGATTGAGATACTTGCTGACACATTTGAACATTGATCAGAAGAGTTATTGAAGTAAGAAGTCTGAATCTGTGACGATCTTTCTAACTTATCGAACCTCAGCTGCCAGAGAATTTAAAATGATGAATCCATGGTTAGCAAGTGAGGACGCTGGAAAACTAACTCCGACAAGACAAGAAGACGCAGCAGCAGCTGAGTTTCCGTGGAAAAGGAAAGGCTTGCGTTGGAAGAACGACTCTAGGCTCAGCGCTGCAACTTCCAGCAGATGACATTCAATGAAAAACTGTCCATCCTCCCCCTTACTGGGACGCAGTGCTGGGGAGTTACGCCACGCTTTGGAACTGCAGGACTTAAACTTGGCCTGAGGCGTCTGCTTTCACTGTTGTTTGGAGCCGCACGCCAAAGAGACGGACTCTGACGATGAGGAAAGGGAAGCTGGTGTGTTTGATAGAAATGTAGCCCAGCTGTTCTTTTCAGATACAGAAGATGAGGACTTTGAAGGATTTTAAATGCTGATTGATGACTGAAAAAATAAATCACAACCAACTCAGTTTTGCGCTCGCTGCCTTTTTCAAACACACACCAGCGTGCACATTTCACCGGTATGTGTGGTAACGTTAAATACAGAAAAAACACTCAAAACTGAAACGGCGCCGTTTAATCCAGCGCTGTTGTATTGTAAGGAGAGGAGGGGGTTATGGGAAATAACATGGCTTTAATTGTGTGTGTGTGTCTGGCACATCAGTGCTAATGGGCAATCAGCTCTTTGACTATCACAGTTAGAAATGCTGGCTCTTTGTGGCAAACTTGTTCGCCCCCCCTTAGTGACCGTTTAATGCTTTAAATCCACGTTACAGCTAACGTTTCTTTTCTATTAAAAGCCCCAAAATGAAAGTCCCGCCCCGCTGCTTGACATGCAAATTTTAGCCAATTAGATCAACCAGAAAGGTTCATGCCCCCAAGTGACAAACACACCCCTGAATACCGCCCCCAAGTGAAGAAAAACGCCCCTTAACACTGAGCGTAAATCCAGGTGAGCGCGCAAAAGAGAATTGACCGAGCAGGATCACTGCTCATTAAGGATTGCAGCCGTTCAGTTGTAAAATACAGGGTCGCTTGGTTAGAATTGCGGCAGCATGGTTTTAAGATTCACTCACTCAGTTTCTAAATACGCCCGCTTAGTTGTCTTTATGCCCTTTCAATTTATGGCAGATATGTAATCCCATAGTCAGGCCCCATGCCCTCTGTTATAAATTTTGTTTTTCTTTTGTTCTGTTTTTTTCTCTGTTCTTTATTTCTGTATCACAGTGGGACCTCTATGTTTTTCGTTGATCTTTGTGTGTCTGTCTGTCTTTGATCCCTTTCAGGTGTGGTGCAGCAAAGGTGGCTTCGTATGAGTGATATTTCTGCCACGACATTGCACACAAAACTTTCTAAATTGCACACAAAACTTTCTAAGTTGTAAATGAAAATGTAAATATTTGTTTTTCAATTATTTTTTAATTTGCTTTTAAAATTTTTTTTGCGTTTGCAAAACACACGTTTTCACGTGCGTTGTCTCAAATCTCGCTTTTTTCCTATCTTTGATTTTGCTGACTACTCTGAGCACGATTTAGCGTGATAAAACTGCCACTATCGCCACCGCCAAAAACTTTTGGCATAAGTTGTGTGTCATCTCACTTTTTACCTATTTTTATTTTGCTGAGTGAAGTTTCAGTTTGAAGTGACAAAGCTGCTATCAAACAGCCTGCTGATTGGTCCAGATTCTAACCAATCAAATCGCCGTATTTATATAACATGGTGTCTGCTGCCGAGGCAGAGAAACCGAACCAGTTCTTTTTACCCTCAATGTTGTCTCTTTGGATGAAGACTTTTTCATTTTTTTGATAATTTTAACAATAATTCATACTTTCTTTCTTTTTTAACATTGATTAATTTTTATTTGGTCAGATTTGTGAATTTGTGGCAGAGGATCTCCTGAAACTGTATATAAACTGTAAAATGTATCCACTGACATTATTTCAACAGGCCTGTGTGAGAGATGTGAATCTTCTGGAGCAAATTATTAGTAAAAAGTTTGATTTTCTTCAAGATCTGTTTGTTAAAACAAAACAATAAAATATTTAAAGCACGTATTATTTTATGCTGCACAAGTGTTTGGGATTAGATGAACAGCAATAATTAGCAAATAAATGATGGCTCACTAAAGGAGACTCAATGAAGAAGCATTTTTAAATGTTATGTTAATTTTCACAGTGTCTTGTCTACTAGTGAGCATTTGTCCAAATTTATAAAACAAACAAAAAAAACTCACGATAAAATGCTTTTTTCTCTTAATATTTCAACATTTATTGATGAAAATAAAACAAAAGTTCGAATACAAATCTTAAAAAGTGTTACTTCCTGCTGGACGGAGTCGGAACTCAGACATTTTTTTTCCTGCTGTAGACATTTTGAACACGCTGGTCACTAGGGATGGGTATCGTTAAGGTTTTTACGGTTCTACTACTCTTAGTGATACAGCTTGTCGATCCGGTATTTTAACGATACTCTTATCGATACTTTTTGAGGACAAAAAATAAATAAATAACAAATCAAGAACATAAAGTTTTTTATTTGCTCATTATGCAACAATGTTTTTTTAACATTACATTTTACTTTATACATTTTTCCAACTTGAAAAGTAAAATACATGAAAGAAGAAGTTATTTAATGAAAAATAAACAGCAATGTTTTGACATATTGCTGTCATGATGTCAATAAAACAAATAAAATAAATGTTTGAGTTCGTAAGATCATCCCAGAGACAGTTTCTGCTTCAACTCCCGCAGTGAAAGTTGCGTCCAAATCTGACGCCCGTGTTTCTATCTCTCTGAAGCCAAAGCCCCTCCCCCGCCTCTCTACCTGCTTTTCCTCTTTACCTGTTCACCTGTTCAGATCCTTTGCTGCAGCGAGTCGTTTTTTCCTGTGCCCCTCCAGTGTGTTCTATACAGAAAAAGCAAGATACAGTCATCATAGCAGCAGGTTGACGCGATAATCGGGGCGCTCTGGCGCAGATTTAATCAATTTTACGTGCGCGCCGCGTGCTGTCTGAAACAACAACCCCGCCCCCCCCCGTGCAGACACATAGCCAGACAGACCTCTCCTCTTCAGCGAGAATAGCGAAATTAATATCATGATTAAGGGACAATTGACTGACTTGGTGTGTTAAATATGGCAGATAACGTTTATATTTTCTGGGACACAAAAAAATGCGACTCCAGTCCCGATAGCAGAACCGTTGAGGTCAGATCTTAACGATAATGCGGTCTTGAAGAATGTTGCCCCGGGGCTGGTTCAATACCTGGGCTCGGTACCAAGGTTATAATAGTTTCGGATTTTTTATTAGTTTTAGTTTTTATTTCGTTTTGAATTTTTGTTTTTAAATTTATTTAGTTTTAATTAGTTTTTAGAGGCAGCTTTACTAGTTTTTATTAGTTTTTATTTTTTGAAATTGCTTCGTTTTAGTTTAGTTTTTATTAGTTTTAGTTTTAGTTTTTTTCTTTTTTTTTTGTAAATTAGGATATTTGTCAGGTGCATGATTCAAAATCACCAGAATAAGTATTGTATAATAAAAACTCAATCAAAGATCCATTTTGAAACACTTGTTATTCAGAGGACACAAGGACAACCATCCTTAAATCAAAATACAACAGCCGACAACAGCATTACGTTCCCTGCTCTTGCCTCTTTTTCAGGGGAGGGTGGGCGAGAGGCTAGCTTGTCTAGGTACTGTTGATTTGCGTTTTTGTGTGCGCTTTTTAAATGTACTTTTCGTAGGGTTTTTCCCTTTGAGGAGCGTTCCACAAATTTTGTCTCCTGCTTCGACTACGAGGCACTTACTTTTGTTTTCTACGCTGTTATATTCAAAAAAGTCCCAAATAGGACTCTCCCGCTTTCTCCCAACTTTTAATGCAGCCATCACGCTCATGTAAATGTCTATGACCACGCTAGCCGGCAGTGTCTGACAGACATCATGTGACGTCACAGACAACGTGATGCCGTAGGGTAGAGCCCTGCGCGGGACTATTTTCTTCATCTCGCTCCTGCCCGCTGAATTTCTGACCAATCCCGCCCGCTCCCGCAACGTATGCGTTACACTCCCGCCCGCACCCGCAATATGTATGTCCTCTCCCGCCCGCACCCGCAAAACTCAGAGAATTTATTCCCGCACAGTAATAGAGATGCATTGATTTTGTATCGTCTCCAGTCCCGCAGGAAAAAACACGTATTTGTATTGATATTATTTATTACTAAAGAGATTCATGTCCCTCCTCCAGCCTCATCTTTTCATGCATTTCTCTTTTGTGTAATTTGCAACTTAATTATTAAATATATTTTCACTAATCCTGTTCGGTTAAAAGTGTGCGTGTGTCCGTGCGCAGACAGACAGCCTGAAGCGCGCTGAACCAGCTGGTAAAGATGCAGGTCAAAGTCATTTGAATTTATGGAGGAAAAAAAAACATTGTAATGGTTCAACAGAGCTGGAAATTTATGAATTAATTTTTTCCTGACGGAAAAATACTTTTTTAGCTTCAGCCTTTTCCAGTTTTGCTGATTCGCAGATCTGAGAACCATGCGTGACTCAGGATGAACCTCGTTTGAGGTTCTTTTCTACTTCATCAATTGACATCATGTCCCTGCCAGGCAACCTGCTCCATCCTTATCCGCGCAGTGTTGCCGGATAGATTGACAGCTCTTTCATCCGTGTGCTGCGCTGTGGCGCCCGGACTATCGTGTCAACCTACGGTGACCGTATTTTGCGCTCTCTGAGTAAGACACGTTGGGAGCGCGGGGATAAACAACTCTCTGCTACAGAGGATGAACAGGTGAACAGGTGGAGAGGAAAAGCAGGTAGAGAGGGGGGGGGGGGGGGGGGGGCTTTGGTTATCAAACTCTGTCAGAGAGATGAAAACACGGCGTCAGATTCAGACGCAGTTTTCACTGCAGGAGTTGAAGCAGAGACTTTCTCGGATGATTTTATGAAATCAAACATGGAAACATGATTACCATGTAAAACTCTTCAAAATAATAAACCTGATCTCTCCACATTCTTCGTGTCTACCATGCATTGGTAAACACATCGCTCCATGCAGCGATCAGACCATAACTTTAGCTAGTAGCTCCGCCTACACGCGACCGCGGTATCAGGCTTTAAAGAACACACTAAGAGGCGGGGCGGGGCGTTGCACACCCCCAACAACAGGTTAGATGACAGGGGCCGTTGGGCGTCTCTACCTGGTGCGTTCACGGAGCTTCAGTCCATAAGAATCCAACAGCTGCACAGCCTAACGTAGTCCGCTATTATATATTCATGAGATATTCATGGCAGCACTGGTCCCGCGGGTTTTTTTTTTGCCGCCCGCTCTCGCCTGCAGCACAATTCAAACCGCCCAATCCCGCGAGATTTGGATTGGGTCCCGCCGGGTCCATGCAGCCCTCTACCGTAGGGGTCAAATACACAGTAAAACTAGCAGTGTGAAGTAAATAGATTTTATTTCAACCCAAAAGACTTATGTATTAACAAAGATGAAAACGAAGTATTTTTGGGGGTTAATATTATTTAGTTTCAGTTCGTTTTATACACACAACAAACAGTTTTAGTTAGTTTTCGTTTTTTTTAAAACTCTCGTTTTTATTTTTATTTCAGTTAACGAAAATGTTTTTTCAGTTCTAGTTTTTCGTTCGTTTTCGTTAACTATAATAACCTTGCTCGGTACCCATCCCTACTGGTCACTACACTGACATTAATACATACAAAACTCGGTTTTATTTAAGGTGCATTGCTGCTCCTTCTGGGTTTAACTACGAGAAAACCGACACAAAGTCCAAAGACCATGTCTTTGGACTTTGGAAATTGAGATGACACATAACGCATTTGAAAACTTTTTTGGCGGTGTTGATATTGGCAGTTTTATCACGCTAAATCGCGCTCAAAGTAGTCAGCAAAATCAAAGATAGGAAAAAAGCGAGACTTGACACAACCATGCTAAATCGCGTTTTTCAAAGGCAAAAAAAGTTTTAGAAAGCAAAAAATAGGTTTTTGAATGCAAAAAAGAATTGAAAGCAGAAAAAAACATTTGAAAGCTGAATAAAAAATAATTGAAAAGCAAATATTTAATATTTTGATTTGCAAATTAGAATGTTTTGTGTGCAACATGGAGGCAGAAATATCACTCCATAGCTTCGCCTTGGACCAAAGCTGATGGAGAGAGCCTTTAAAGTTCAGTGTGGACCTCCAGTCCTTGAGAATAAGTGGTGGCAATGCACCTAAATGCTGTGTGTGCTGTATGTGCCATAAAAATACGTAAGACGAAGAAAAAGTCCTCAAAAAGGGAGCTCTGGTGCAGCCTATCTTGGCTTGGCTCTCTTCTCCATTTACATTTTGACCTGTGTGGAGCAGACTATTCTGCCCTATAGTATTTTGTGTGGTGTTTTTGTATGTAGGCCCACTCTGTAAAGTTTCTGTGTAGTGTGACTTTGGTAACACTTTATATTAAGATTCCTTAACAAGCTTTATAAACGCATTAACAAGTGTTATAATAGAATTTTTTGGGTGTTAGTAAGACATTTATCAGTACAATATGTCTAATAAGGTTTATTAAATTACTTAGTTTACATATTTACAAGGATTATTATTAGAATGTTTTTAATATGCTAATGATACCTTTATTGGCATTGTAGATGCATAACAAGGCATTTACAACACCAGGAGTTTCCGCTCCGTCTGTGATCGCGCATCACTCAAATTTGGCAATTTTAATAATATTGCTTTTAAATGTGTTAAGTAATTTAATTGACCTTCTTAGACTTACTGTACTAATAAATGTCTTACTAACACCCTAAAAATTATATAATAATGCTTATTAATGCATCAACAAAGCTTGTTAAGGAATCTTAATATAAAGTGTTACCGTGACTTTTAGCTGAAAGTTTAGCTGTAGACGTTAACCGTCATCTTCTTTAGAACACATTTTCTCCTGTTTATGTTAGTCCAGAAGGGTTAGTGTTTGTCACTGCATCCCCCTTTTTTTTAATTTCAGGTAAGACGTTTCCTGGAATTAGATAGATGTGGTTTTGTTTTTTGTTTTGGCATTGGTTCACCCTGAAGCCTTTTTGCTTCACCTCTTTAAGTTATTGCTAATTCATCTTTTTTTTTTACATAAATTAGTTATGTTCCATAGAGACAATCTTTTGCTGTATATTGTGATTGTCTTTTATGTTCTGTTCCTCACAGAGGCCTTGTAAAATACATGTTTTGTGTCATAAACTATATTATGTTTTCCTATTCCCAAAATGAAACATTTGTTGTTCATGGTGAAAATGGACCCCGCTTATATCCGCGGTGTTGACTCACATTATTGCATGCACGTCAACTTAAACATAAATTATTTAGTTAGTACTACAGAAATTTTTATTTTAAAACCTGGACCTTTTTCCTATTTTCAACAGCTTCTTACCACATTGCTGACACACCAGCAGACTGGCAATTGAAGGTAAAGCTTGCATTCCGTTTCAGAGGGACGGACGTTAGACGCGGACTTGACGGAGCCGATGTAAACATTTTGAATGATTAATAAACATTTTCTTTTTTGTATGAACAGAATGGAGACCAGTGGAAATCAGCCTTTAAGCTCAAAGCTGGATTGTGTTGCTTTTTTACATATTCCTGCCCTACCTGCTACTGATTACCTGGGTCAGGTTGGTTTTACCAATAGGGAAGTAAAAAGGGCATTGTCAGAAATTAGGCAGAACAGCAGGCCTAAAGTTTAAAACCTGTGAAGACTTGACAAGCTTAGTTTTGGTTGGATAAAAACCATGCAGAACAGCAGATCTGACTTTTTTCATTTGCTCCATAATAACATTTATAGAGACCACGACTTTAGGAATGACAGCCAAAATTTAACTGTCAAAATTGCACTTTTATTAGAAACAACCTTGAAATTGAATTTAAAAAAAAATTCTACTGTGTAAATGTTCAGCATTACTCTTCTTTTGGTTCAGTATTCAGTTCAGTTGTTCAGTATATTTAAAATTGAACACAATCTTTCCAGAAAGAACAGTGTGGACATGAATAGGTGACCGAACAACCTTAATGGTTCCAACCGCACCAAAACCATACAAATGTTGTTTTTGCAGAAACTATTTTGCCTATTGGAGAGGATTGGTGGCAACACACAAAAAATGTCATTCAATATAATGCACAAACAAGGGATTCCTAATTTTTTTCTTTTTGACGACTGTTGCCAAAACTTGGTGTGGTATTCAGAATTTTATCAAAACCATGTATATAAAAAAGTTAAAGTTACATTATCTGTCACACCTATAGGTGTGTGAAATTTGTTCTCCGCATTTGACCCATCCCCTGTCAGAGCAGTGAGCTGCAGACACACCCGCGCTCTGCCCCCATTTGGTGGTTTAACCCCCCAATGCAACCCTTTAATGCTGAGAGTCAAGCAGGCGATTCTTAGAGTCTTTGGTATGACTCGGCCCGGAAATTGAACCCACGACCTTCCAGTCACAGGGCGGACACTCTATCAAAAAGCCACTGAGCTGGTTCATAGGCCACTGAAAAATGACTGTTGCTAAAATTTATAAAAAAAAAACTGTACTTTTTAGGGTTTTTCTGAAATTTCTGGATGTGTTTTATGGTTGAATTTCAAGGCAACTGTATATTTTCTGTTAAGATTAGATCAGATTATTTTGCGGATAAATTAAACTATTTAAAACTTTGGTAAACATGTATAAAAACTTTCTATTGTGTTATTTCTATTGTTTCTTGTTTACTACTGCCATATGATTTCTTAAATGTACCTTCTAAGTACTTAAAAAGACACAAAAATAGACACATTTACCCAAGATGCACTATCCAAAATGATTAATTGATGTCTTATAAAGGAACTTATATTATGGAAATACATTATTCATTTGGACTCAAAAGCCTGCAGCACACAGAAACAAAAAAAGATTAAATAAAAACAATGCCATTTAAGATAAATATTTTAGCCTGTCAGTGTGTTGGATGATTGACATCCCTTTATCCGTGTCTTGCTGCATTTTTTGTTTTTCATGCCCACTTAATTTAAGGAAAACAGGGGTTGTTGATTTATTTTACAGATTGTGGCAAATTTGTAAAAAAACAAAGAAAAAAACAAGGCCAGGTGTGATTTCAATTAGAAAAAACATTATCCCCGGGGGACAGTCTATCATCTGTCCCCAACTTACCCCCTTCCTCATATAACCTCATAATAGGGTGAGGGGGTGGGGGGCTTAGCCTGCGATGAGCCTTGGGGGGGGGGGTTTACTAGGCAGTGACCCCCCTCCTGTGGTTGCCGTATGGAGTGGGCCCCCCCTCTTTCGGTTTTATTTGCACCTTAGACATGTAGGGCCCTTGGTAGGGGGGGTGCTTGGACATCACTGCCAGCAAGCAGCGGATGTCCTCCTAGCACCCTACCCGCCAATTTTAACCGCACCTTAGACATTTAGGGCCCCTTGGTGGGGAGGGTGAGGGGACGTCACTGTGAGTAATCAGGAGACGTCCCCTTAGTGCCCTACCCGCCGATTTTAACCGCACCCCCCTTAGTACACACACCCCTCCCCCCTCAATATATACATCCCAACATAAACACACACACATGCACACACACACTCTCTCAAACACACATACACGCACACACATTTTGCAAGGAAGGTGGGACCTAGGACCATCTGTCCCCTGCCTCTTCCCTGGTGGGGGGTACGGGCCCCTTTGCAACGGCGGCTGTGTCCCCGGGGTGCTGGCTTCCTGGGCCCGGCGGTGCTCTCTCCGCGCGGTGGGGGGGTTCACATTACATCTGAGCCGGGGGTGTTCGTGTCCCTGGGGGGTGGGTTCTGGTCCTTGCTCCTGAGTGCTGGGCCCCGCCAAATTTCCAACTGTGGCCGAGCCTGGTCGGGCCATATTTACAACACCCCTTGTGGGCCCTCTTTTTTCCCCGGGGTTCCCCCCTCCTGGGCGGGGGCGGCGGGCCCCTGCCTCGCTCCTCCCTGGACCAACCGTTGGCCGGGCGGATGGCTGCCTGGAGTGCGGAGTGGGTCTCCCTTGGGGGGTCCTGGCCCGTACCTGGGGTTGGGGCGGGGGGATGCCCGGAACTCCTGGGTGGTGGTGGGGTGCTCGTCTGGGGCTGTGGGCGTCCTTCTCCGGTGGGGCCCTGCGTTGGGTTCTCCCGGCGCGGCGGGGGGGCTGCTCTCCTGGTTGGGCTGGGGCGGCGCCCTCTTTCCCTCCGTGCCTCCCTGCTCTCTGGCTCTGGGGGCCTTGCGGCGGCCCTGCTGGCCCTGGCCTGGGTGGCGGGCTTGGTCGCCCGGGCGGCGGTTGTTCCCTGCCGGTTCCCGTGTGGTGTTGGGGGGAATCCGGCTGCCGCTGCTGGTGCGGTGGGGGTCTTGGGGTGGGGATGGCTGGGCACTCTCCCTCCTTCTTTTCACGTTCCACCATCCATTTTAGAAGAACATAAACACTCACCTGAGCACAGGTGTCAGCTCAACAGACTGAATGACTGAAATATTTCACACTAGTTGGTTTTAAGGCATAAGTATGCGTGTGAACACTATCTGTTTTGTGTACATGTCGACAGGTGGACATTTTTGCAACTAACAGGTGTGTTTATAACATTTGAGTGTGTGTGTGGACAGGCTCCGCCCTTTTTTTTTGTTTTTTTTTTACATTTGAACCTTACCATAATGATTAACAACCAGTAAACTTGTTGCTTTATGCTGCTTCATGGTCTTATCCCCCTTCCCCTCCTATTATCACCCCCTACCCCCCCTCTCTCTAACGTCCCTCTTTCTTCTTCCCCTCTTTCCTTTTCCGTCCGGTCCAACACCAAAGATTTTCAGACATGTTTGAAATTAATAAAGTTTGGCCTCAATTACAAAAGGGGTTTATTCAGACATACCTTTGGTTTGTCTGAAGATTAATAACCCCTCTTGTTAAAGTAAAATATGTCCAACCCAAGAGGCCCTCAGCTCTCATCTGTCTGCCTAGCTGTTGGACAGGACAAGTTAAAAAAAAAAAAAAAAAAAAAAAAAAGAAAAAACATTATCTGTTTGTCCGTCCGTCTCTTTGTCTGTCTCCTTCTCATCCAAGTTCAAGTCCTCTACCAGAGGCCTGGGAGCTTGAGGGTCCTGCGGTGTATCTTAACTGTTCCTAGTACTGCGCTTTTCTGGACTGAGAGGTCTGAGGTCTTTCCAGGGATCTGTTCTAGCCACTCCTCCAGCTTGGCAGTTACTGCCCCAAGTGCTCCAATTACCACAGGCACCTTCACTTTCCATGATTTCTCCAGTTCTTCTCTAGGTCCCTGGTATTTCTCCAGTTGGTAAATGGTAAATGGTAAATGGCGTATACTTATATAGCGCCTTTCTTCCTACAAGGACAAAGCGCTTTACAGTCACAGACCCATTCACCCAGTCACACACACATTCACTCACACATTCACACACTGGTGGTCGCTCCGCTGCCAAACACAGGCGCCCGCCTACCACCAGAGGCAAGGTGGGGTTCAGTGTCTTGCCCAAGGACACTTCGACTCATGGGCGTGCAAGGCGGGAATCGAACCTGCAATCTTACGATCATGGGACGACCGCCCTACCGCTGCACCACGGCCGCCCATTTCTCCAGTTTCATATGTTCCTTCTTCCTGATGTTTCCATTGATTGGCACTGCCACATCCACCACAACGGCTTTCCTCTGTTCTTTATTCACCACTACAATGTCTGGTTGTCTCGCCATTACCATCCTGTCAGTCCGGATCTGGTAGTCCCACAGGAACTTTGCTCTCTCATTCTCCACCACCTTCGGAGGTGTTTCCCATTTTGACCTTGGGGTTTCCAGTCCATTTTCTGCACACATGTTTCTGTATATTATTCCAGCCACTTGATTGTGGCGCTCCATGTCTGCTTTACCTGCCAGCATCTTACATCCTGAAGTTATGTGCTGGATTGTATCAGGCGCCTCTTTGCACAGCCTACACCTTGGGTCTTGTATATCTGAGTCTCTATCGCTCTGGTGCTCAGGGCTTGTTCCTGAGCTGCCAGGATGAGTGCTCCAGTCCTGTCCTGTAGGCCAGCCCTTTTTTAGTCATTGGTAGGATTACCTGATACACCACAGACCACTACAGTTTTGGTCTGGTGGTACTTTAATAGTACCCCATGCAGGGTTTGTCCTCCCATGAGGAATAAAACATCTTCAATAATAAGATAAACCATATCCAGTTGAGGGTTTTTAAATCTCTTTATTTGTAATCTACCTGGACTTGTGTGAATATTTGCCAACAACAAAAAACGTAATACTTTGCAGCATACTCACAGCACGTTCAGTTTGAAAAACATTTGACCCATGACCAAACCATTGCTGATGAATCTTAAAATATGTTAAGGGGTTAGAATAAGAATAAATAGGGTTAGAATAAATAGGAGAATAAACCCCTCCCCCAATTTCTCAATAATAAACCATAACTCCAGTTCTTAACCCCTATGAACATTTGTCTATTAAAAGTAACTGTTCAACGCAATTAAAAACACATTTTCCTCCCAAACAGCACTTTTGTCACACACTAGACTTTGCTTACGCTGTTAAACTTGATTTTTGTAAACTCCTTGTCAGTTAAAACTAGAGATGGGAGCATAATATTTAAATCTGTCTTTCCACTCTTGTTTCTAATCAGAAAAATAATGTGCATCCAGTGCTGCCTGGTATAAAAAAGGATTTGAGGGGCAAGAAAAAAATAGAAAGAAATAAAAAAGTCTACCATTCTTAAATAATCCTCAATACCATAAACGTCCTTTTCCAGCAGGCACACACATTCCCCTAGCCCTCCTGCATGATTACTACCCATTTGTAACCTGCTTAACACCCATCACAGCTTGAGATTTCTTTACACTAGGTGTTAAAAAAGTCCTCCAGGAGAAAAATGCCAAATCAAAATAATGTAATTTTAAGGAATTGGGGAGATACATCAAGATATTTAAAATACGCAGCCAACAATGAGTGTTGTGTTTCTTCTCTCTTTTTTCACAGCCACCCACCAGCGTGTGTAATTAGGCTTTCTGTTTTGCTTTCCAGCCTGATTGTTAACATGTTTAGTGAAATTAGGTTGTAATAGCTCTTTTAAATTTAATTTAACCTATATTATTCTCTGGTATTAGTTTTTTTTCTGGCTCATTTTTAGTTCCAATTTCCCTACATTTTAAAAAATGCAAAACCTTTTGCTTTCCTTTTTTCAGGTTTTTTTTCTCTTTCTCTCCAAACCTCAGATATATGTGCCCTGTAATGATTGAGCCAAATAGCTGCTGTGCTCCACCTTTTGTAAAATTTTCATAAAAGCTTGTCTTTTTGAGTTATCAACTGTTCTGCTAGTGGAAAAAAAAAGAAACAAAAAACACCTATGAAATCCATGCGAGATGCAATCTAGCACAGAACTTTATGAGGTCTAATAACATTTACAGTGTGACAGACCTCCAAGTAAAAGGCACTTATGTAACATAGAGTATTCATTCAGTGTCATGATGCATATAGACATTCTACTGTTTGCATTGCCAGTAGCTTGCCTTTAACGGCGGCTCTCTGCAGACATTAAAGCAGTATTCTCAGAGATCGATCCAGAAAAAATCTACCATGTATGCCACGTTTTCAGTTTCCTTTAGCCTAAAGATTTCCATTAAGATAAAGAATTCTGTTCTTTGTTACTTTTTCAGTCCCTCACAAGACTTTTTCTCTGAAATGGACTAAGTAATTCATAACCATTCTGCCTAAAAACCTGTGAACTCCAGCATGAGGTTCCTTTCCTCTTTAAACTGTTTCACGTTTCAACTTTTTTTGGGACCCCCTTGACATTTTTCATCTAAGGAATGACAACATGATGCTACCCTGATGTCTGTGATCACAAAATCATTTGAGACAGGTTTAGAAATATTGAAATGATGACACAATAAGTCTATATGCTTGCGAGAAGCACATGTGAATTAGAATACATTGTTTACGGTTCTTCTTGTGCTTGCATTGGTGTTTGATTTTGTGTGCGCTTGCTGGTATATGTAGCAGGTATAATAGAATTTCAAGAGTATGTTCAGAGTAAAGGCCTGTTCACACCGGGACGAATTTCGCCGGCGATTTTCGCCGACGTTTAACGCCTCGTGATTAAACAAAGGGCACCAACGAGAGTGTGCACACCGACGCGAAAAAACGCCACGCGACAAAGCGTAAAAAAAAAAAACCGCCTCGGGTTCGTTTTTTTTTTTCTACGCGTCGCGTCGAAATCTATTCGACCAATGAGAATGGCGCTTTTGCACACGTGTCTGGAGCTTCTGAAGTTACAGTAAAACACAACTTGGGGGCGCTCAAACACAAAACTGCCTTGCTGAGCACACATACCAGCGAAGAAGATAGACGCCAAGTAGCGTCTACACTGCCGCGAAGAAATAATGACGGACATTCTAAAATATCCCCGAACCAAGCACCAGTTGGAGCTACTGGTGCTTGAAATATTCATGTATTCTTTTTATTATTCTGACTAGCGCGTAAATACTTGCTCTCTTCTTCTGAGTGAAAAGCGACTTTAAGAAGCCTAAAGTTGCGCGGCGCCACCTTGTGTACAGGAGTATTTCTGTTTACATTAAGCGCCATCTAATGTCAGGGAATGAAATTGCATGTTCTCTCGGCTCATCGTCAGCGAAAATCGCCTGGGTGTGAACACAAAAAACGTACTGAATAACGCCTGGCGAATATTCGTCCCGGTGTGTACGGGCCTTTACACTTGCAGTCGGAGACTCTCTAAAAAGATTCTTTGCAACTTAGAAATGCAATGCAGGTGGTGTTAGGGTGGGGATGGCAGGAGGCCTGCTGTATTTTACAAGGGATGCTGCACAGCCCAAATATATTTATTAGTGCATCTAGAAAATGGCGATTGACATAGTTACACAACCTAATTTTTTTCTTGCTGTGAAATCTATATTACATACATAAAAAGTTGTACTTAACCAGGGGTGCTCATTGTGTATGAGGAAGCATTTATAAAGTTACTCGGTCAAATATTAACAGCAATATTTTTTCGTTATTTGGTCTATTTAGGGTAAAAAGAAAATATTAGGTTCGTTTCACAAATGCATCTTTTGAACCGTTCAATTCATGTATTTATAAATGTTAAATTTATTAACTTATTATTTAGTTAGGAAAGCTAAGCAAATGAACTTGCAGATAAGCAGAAAGAGGCTACCAAAATAAACGTTCACTTTCATTCGACTACACTTTTCGATATAAATTTTGGTGTTAAGATTACGTGCAGGTTCCATATTTCACAGTCGATTCTCTGTTGGAATCTGTGCTTCTGATGTCTTTCTATGGTGCGTTGAGTACACAAATAGAACTTTCTCTTTAAACTCACTATTTGATTTAACTTTCTCAAATTTGTTCTTTAAAAGCACGTTTATTCCCTTTATCCCAAGCATTCCAAAACTGATCAGTTCTGCTAATTTGTATTTTTTGCCAAGACTAATACTGCTTTTGTCTTTATCTATGCATCACTTCCTGAGCCTGCGACCCCCTACTTCCTTGTCAGCACTTCAGTTTTCTGGTGGATGGCGTAAAACCCTTGACCAAGTTGGCTGGCTTCCAAGTTCCACAGTCTCTGCTCGTCTTGCAAATCGTGCCCCTGCACTCCTTGAATTGGTGCCGCCACGACGACTGCACTCCACGTACCTATTTCTGCACTGAAAGTGATGGGGCGGTGGACCTCCTCCGCATTCCAAAGAGACTTCAGATGTAAATCAACCAATATGTTAGCAGCAGAATGGAAAACAATTTCTTGGATTATGGATGTTTGAATACTATATTTTGCCAGGTGGAAACCTGTTCTAAAGGTCGCATTGTAGTATGCCAAAGGAGCTCGAATCTGGAGGTTACTTAAGCTATTATTAGTATGCCAGCTGGAAGCATCGAATTTATGGCCATTAAACTCTTATCATAGTACTTCAGATGGAAGTGTCGAATTTGTGGATGTTAAGCTTGTATCTTAGAATGCCAGTGGAAGCGTCAGATTTTGGATGTTAAGCTTCATGTCATCTTACAGGTTGGTCATGGCGGTTACATTTCTAGTTTCCTACAATGTCTTTGCGGTCATTGGCTCCACGTTCAATTTACCTGGATCTTTTTCTCTTCTATCTAGATAGAATGTTCCCTTCATGGCGCTGTACTCGAACGGGAGCGGCCCTACAGTCAATTGTGCCGGGTCACACATAGCATTTCCACTAAATAGTGTGTTCTCTTCGTGACGCTGTACTCAAACAGGAGCAGCCCAACGGTCAATGGTGCCGGGTCACACATAGCAGTCATACTGCAAAATATGAAATGGATTCGATACACACTTCACCTGACTTGAACACACTGATTTTATATTCACATTCTATTCAAACTTTTGCTGATCTTTGGTTTTGGGGGTAGTTTAATACCCAAAGTTTTCTATGGAGATATTGTCTTATATCGAGCTTTATACCAAACTAAAAGAATGTGAAAATAAATGTTCTTTACTGCATGAGTTGTCTGACTGAAGTGAGCGACCTTGGAGCATTTCGGGCAGACAACTCGAGCAGAGCCTTTTACTGGTTACTACTTCCTAGAGCGGTTCAGTTCAATTAACTAACCTGTTCAGCGTCTTATTTAATTCCAAACGTGCATGTTCATTCCCTCTTTCTTTACCGCAAGCGTTGCGTTAGTCAACCCACCCTCCTTCCCAGCTTCCACCTGTGAGCTCCCTTAGGGGTACTTTATTACCCAAAGTTTTCTATGGAGATATTGTCTTATGTAATTGAATGGAGCTTTATGCCAAACTAAAAGCATGTGAAAATGAATTTTCTTTATTGCATGAGTTGTCTGACTGAAATAGTATGTGTGACAGAATGAAATGCTTTGCATGTGTAGGTTTGTATGCATATGTCTGTGTGAACTGTAGTTGTGTTGAGTACATGTTGACATGATATGTAAAGAATTTTGGAGCTAAAGGATCTTTGTAACACCTTGAGTAGGTGTGTGGACAGTCCCCGCCCCTTTTGACTAACGTTTACACCAGACAGTAATGATAATTATCCTCCATCCTCTTGTTGTATGATGATTGTACCCCCCACCACCACCTCTGTAATCGTCCTACAGATTTATTTCACTCCCCATTACCCCTTTTCTTCTGTGCCCTTACCCCTGTCTGTCAGGAAGGAGGCTTGATGAGCATGAAGGACCCAAAATGCAGAGATGGCAGGCACACGGTTCCAAAGCAAGGGGTTTAATTTCAGAACAGAAAGCGCTGCTAAGCAGGGAAACCAAACAAGAACTTACTGTAAGCTAATCAGGAAATCAGGAACACAGGGCAGAAAACAGACAGGGAAATGACAGGATGGACCAGCACAAGAAGAAGGCAGAAACAAGAAATATATACAAACAGGATTGACGAGACACAGGTGAAATCGAACAGGAGAGACAAGGATCAGGGAAGTAAAACTCAAAACATACTGGAAACTTTCAAAATAAAACAGGAAGCAGAACTAAAATCATGACAGAAACAAAATGGACGAAACAACTAAGGCAAAAAAACTAAACCATGACACTGTCTCCAATATCCGTTACTTCTTTCCTGTGTGTTGGTCCAACAAAAGAAGGACACAAATGTAATCAATATAAATAAGGTTTAGCCTGAATTACAAAAGGGGTTTATACAAATACACCTTGTGTGAAAGAAGATCCAGAACCCCCTGTTGTAACAGTAAAACAGGTTCAACACAAGAGGCCTTCAGTTCCTATCTGTGTGCTCAGCTGTTGGACAGGAGAAGTAAAAAATACAAAAAAATAAAAGAATTAGACTTCTTGTTGTCGCACAGCGCTACGTGCACTCTTCTTCTGTACAGCACTATAACTGCTTGTATGGGATTCAGAACGGACCTCTTGTCCTTTCAACAGGAGGTCATTCATTGACCATTGAATTTCTGGCTGCCATTTCCGACAAGACGCACAGGAGTAGACGTGGCATTCGGCTTTGGTGCAACTAGATGACTCACATACTATACTGGTCCGTTCCAGCTGCTCAAATCTTCCTTTGTGAGTTATTTTGCTGCTTCCCTCTTCACAATTCAATGGGCTTGGGAAGGATAAGTTACCGTCCACTCAGGTTGTACTTAAAGTTGCCTTTCTGTTTTCAGAAAAGTTTGCTCGACCTCTTTCCTGTTGTTTGGCAGAGATGATGGATCTAGAATCCAGGGATAAGTTGTCTCCTAGTGTGGTGAGTGGCTATGTGAGTCTGATGTGACATAGGTGAGGCCTTGCTATGGGCGGCTGTGGTGCAGCGGTAGGGCAGACGACCCATGATCGTAAGATTGCAGGTTCAATTCCTGCCTTGCACACCCATGTGTCGAAGTGTCTTTGGGCAAGACACTGAACCCCACCTTGCCTCTGGTGGTAGGTTGGCGCCAGTGTTCGGCAGTGGAGCCACCATCAGTGTGTGACTGGGTGAATGGGACTGTGACCGTAAAGCGCTTTGGGCCTTCAAAAGAAGGTAAAAAGTGCTATATAAGTATATGCCATTTACCATTTTTACCATTTGCTTTATAATTTCAAATTCCTTTTCTGTCACTTATGACAGAATGGAAAGCTCCATTCTGACGTCCTGTGACATCATTTCCGGGTGAGCCTTTCCCAATACTAGTCATCTTTGACTACTGTCCTCTTGTTTGGCATTAGCCTGACTACTATTGCTTAAGGCCTGTTCACACCGGGACGAATTTCGCCGGCGATTTTCGCCGACGTTTAACGCCTCGTGACTAAACAAAGGGCACCAATGAGAGTGTGCACACCGACGGGAAAAAACGCCACGCGCCAAAGCGTCAAAAAAAAAAACGCATCGGGTTCGGTTTTTTTTTTCGACGCGTCGCGTCGAAATCTATTCGACCAATGAGAATGGCGCTTTTGCACACGTGTCTGGAGCTTCTGAAGTTACAGTAAAACACAACTTGGGGGCGCTCAAACACAAAACTGTCTTGCTGAGCACACATACCAGCGAAGAAGATAGACGCCAAGTAGCGTCTACGCTGCCGCAAAGAAATAATGACCGACATTCTAAAATATCCCCTTACCAAGTACCAGTTGGAGCTACTGATGCTTGAAATATTCATGTTTTCTTTGAAGTATTCTGAGAAGCTCGTAAATACTTGCTCTCTTCTTCTGAGTGAAAGCGACTTTAAGAATCGTAAAGTTGCGCGGCGCCACCTTGTGTACAGGAGTATTTCTGTTTACATTAAGCGCCATCTAATGTCACGGAATGAAATTGCATGTTCGCTCGGCTCACCGTCAGCGAAAATCGCCTGGGTGTGAACACAAAAAACGTGGCAAAAAACGCTGGCGAATAACGCCTGGCGAATATTCGTCCCGGTGTGTACGGGCTTTTACTCTAAGGGTTATCTGGGTTAATATTCACATCTAGCACCTTTTAGTAGCGAATACACTACTGTTAAACCGCTTGCTGTTCACTTTCTCATTTTGCTAAATAAACCACTTCTCTTTACCTAAACACCACTAGCCTTAGCTTAGAACCTAGCATGGCCACCACTCTTTCCGCCTCTCCCCCTTTCTCCTGCCCCGTGTGCCATATGTTTAGTGATGATCCTGCCTCCTTTAGTGAAGATAGCGGTAGGTGTGTTAAGTGTAGTCTTGTGTTAGACTTGGAGGCCAGGCTGGAGCAGTTAGAAGCGCGGCTCCGCACACTGGAAGCTAAGCCGGCAAGCCAGGTTGTTACTCGTAGCGTGGGCAGCGCTACCAGGGCTAACTTAGTTAGCACCCCAGCGTCCTCCCAACAGCCGGGAGACAGTCAGGGGTTTGCACCGGTTGGGAGGAAACATAGTGCTAAACGCAAAAACTTAGAGCACCCGAGACTCCACGTTAGTATAGGTTCTCCCCCCTCAGCGACACACCTGCTGAACACTCAACTCTGGTTATAGGCTCTTCTGAAGTTAAAAACGTGGAGCTCCCAGCGGCTACAGTCAGGTGTTATCCGGGGGCCAGAGTTGGTGACATCGAGGGGAACCTTAGGATGTTAGCTCAGAGTAAGTCCAGGTTCCGTCGAGTCGTGATTCACGCAGGCGGTAATGATGCCCGACGTTAAGTTAAACGTAGCTTCGGTGTGTAAACTGGCTAAGACGATGTCCGACACTGTAATTTTCTCTGGTCCCCTGCCGAACTTAGTCAGTGATGAAATGTACAGCCGCTTTTCATCATTTCACCGCTGGCTTTCTAGATGGTGCCCTGAAAACAACGTTGGTTTTGTGGATAACTGGAGCGCGTTTTGGGGGAAGCCCGGTCTCATGCGGAGAGACGGCGTCGATCCCACTCGGGACGGTGCCGCTCTTCTTTCTAGAAACATTTCTGCTAGGCTTAGTCTGTTAACCTGACAATCCAGAGACGAGACCCGGGCACAGAGCAGCAGTGTAAAACGCTCCTCTGAGCCTCCCTTAGGGTTAGTGCTGGTGCAAAACCCATGCAGGGAAAGTCAAGCAGGTCCGAGCTTTAGCTAATGTGCTGAAAGACAAATGAAAGGAGCGCGTCATAGAAACCTTAAAGTGACAGACAGCAGTACTCACAAGCAGAATTATGATGTAATTAAATGCGGTTTATTAAACATTCGATCCATTTCCTCCAAGTCCCTATTAGTCAATGAGTTAATCATTGATAACAACCTTAGTCTTTTAGCCTTAACAGAAACTTGGCTCCAACAGGATGACTATGTTAGATTGAATGAAGCACACCCCCCCCCCCCCCCCCCCCCCAACTTATGCTAACTATCAGAAATCCAGGATTTCAAGGAAAGGAGGTGGTTTGGCAGTAATATCACAGTCTAGCTTACTTCTCAGGCCTTAAGTTAAAAATACTTATAATTCATTTGAAAGCATCATATTGTCTATAAATCACCCAAACAGGAAAACTCGAAAACCTGTTTTACTCATAATTATTTATTGCCCCCCCGGCCCATATTCAGAATTTTTAACTGAGTTTTCCGACTTCCTATCGACTATTGCCTTAGATTCTGATCAAACTATCATATTACGGGATTTTAATATTCATGTTGATGACCCCAGTGACTGTCTAGGAAAGGCTTTTGCAGATTTATTAGATGATGTTGGTTTCACCCAAAGTGTGAATGAACCCACTCACTGTCATAAGCACACCCTGGACCTTGTTCTAACCCATGGTATAGAGATCAGCCAGCTGAGTGTCCTTCCTCTTAACCCCATAATTTCTGATCACTTTATGATTACCTTCCAGTTTACTCTGGAACATCCTTCTGCCCCAGTGAATAAGAAACAGCTTAGAAGAACCTTAACTGACCGTTCTGTGTCTGAGTTTAAACACACAGTTCAGCCAGTACTTAGTGATATTCTGAGAAAATACTCTGAGTCCAGCTCCCATAGCATCAGTCCTAGTATAAATGACCACTTTGTTAATGATGCCTTACAATCCTTCAGGAGTACACTCGATGTTGTTGCCCCCTTGAAACTTAAGTTCGTTAGACAAAACCGAGTAGCACCGTGGTTTAACGCTGAAACTCTCTTAAACAAGAAACCCGTAAGTTGGAAAGAGAATGGCGCCGCTCCGGTTCAGAGCAGTCTCTGGATATCTGGAAACATAGCCTATTAAATTATAAAAAAGCCCTGCGTAGAGCTAGAAGCCAGTACTATTCAACCTTAATATCAGAGAATGGAAACAATCCAAGATTTCTTTTTAGCACTATTGCAAAATTAACTCGCAGTCAGAGCTCAGTAGAACCATATGTTCCTGTTTCTCTCAGCTCTGATGATTTTCTTACATTTTTTGATAGTAAAATCTCAAATATTAGACATAAGTTAAATCAAGTTATTCCTACTATCAGCCCAGAACAGGCTGAAGCGGTAGAAATGGAGGCATCCATAGAAACCTCTGTAACATTAGACTGCTTCACTATTGTGGATCAAGCGGAAATAACATCAATTATTACGTCCTCCAAATCCTCACCGTGTCTGTTAGACCCAATTCCCACTAGACTTTTTAAAGAAACTTTTCCCTTAATTAAAGATCCCATATTAACAATGATAAATACCTCTCTGGAAACGGGTTACGTGCCACAGTCTTTTAAATATGCAGTTGTTAAACCTCTTCTGAAAAAGCCCAGTTTGGATCCTAGCATCTTGGCCAACTATAGACCGATATCAAACCTGCCCTTTATTTCTAAAATCCTAGAAAGAGTTGTAGTTAAGCAGCTTTACTGCCACCTACAGGACAACAGCCACTTTGAAGACTATCAGTCGGGGTTTAGACCCCACCACAGTACGGAAACTGCACTAGTTAGAGTCTCTAATGACTTGTTATTGGCCTCAGAAAAGGGACTACTTTCTATTCTGGTCCTGTTGGACCTCAGTGCAGCCTTTGACACTATTGACCACAGTATTTTACTCCATAGATTAGAGCAGGACATAGGGATCAGAGGATCTGCTCTCCAGTGGTTTAAATCCTATCTGTCCGATAGGTATCAGTTCGTTAATGTAAATGGCCATTCCTCTCAGTGCACTCGAGTCAACTATGGAGTCCCACAGGGCTCAGTCTTGGGACCGATCCTGTTTACGCTTTATATGCTACCCCTAGGAAACATAATCAGGAAACACAGCATTAATTTTCATTGTTATGCCGACGATACGCAGTTGTATTTATCCATGAAGCCTAACCAGAATGACCAGATAGAGAAACTGAACGCCTGCATCAGTGACATCAAGACCTGGATGACAATTAATTACCTCCTCTTGAACCCAGAAAAAACTGAGGTCATTATACTAGGTCCTAAAAACCTCAGAGATGCTCTGTCTGCTCAGATAGTCTCCCTGGATGGCATAAGTATTGTAACCATCTTTACCCATCCTAAGAAAAATAGGTGCGCACTTGCTGCTGCTGCCTCAGTAATACTCGAACTGTATGTGTATTGTTGTTGTGTGTCTGATCTTGTTCGGGTTGCACTGGAACAATATCGTATGTCAGTGTAAAAGCTGTGCGTATGACAATAAAAGGATTCTGATTCTGATAAGTATAGCCCCCAATTCCACAGTTAGAAACCTTGGGGTTTTATTTGACCAGGATTTATCATTTAAGGCTCACATATCTCAGGTGTGTAGAACTGCCTTTTTTCACCTGCGGAATATTGCTAAGATCAGAAATATACTTTCTAAGAGTGATGCTGAAAAACTCATCCATGCATTTGTTACGTCGAGGCTGGATTACTGTAACTCCTTGTCAGCAGCGTGTCCTAAGAGTTCCTTAAGAAGTCTCCAGCTTGTTCAGAACGCAGCAGCTAGATTGTTAGCTGGAACTAGCAGAAGAGATCACATCACTCCTGTGTTGGTTTCGCTCCATTGGCTCCCAGTTGATTCTAGAATTGAGTTCAAGATCCTCCTGTTAACCTATAAGGCCTTACATGGACTGGCCCCGTCCTATATTAAGGACCTCATAGTCCCTTACCACCCAAACAGAACACTTCGCTCGCAAAATGCAGGACTGCTTGTGGTTCCTAGAATTAGTAAAAGTACAGTTGGAGGTTTAGCCACCAAGCCCCTGTCTTATGGAATAAGCTCCCATAAGCTCCCCATCGGCCTCTCTCATGTAAGAGAGGCCGACTCAGTTTCTACATTCAAAGTTAGACTGAAAACATTCCTCTTTGGACAGGCTTATTGTCAGACTAGTTAGTATTCAGAGATTATTTAACTTAATGTTAATTTGTTTAAATAAAACTTAATAGTAACTATTTGTTTTAAAAGGCTGCTAGAAGTTGAAGCTGGGGTAACTATGGTGCTCCGGGGTTCTGTCCTCTTTTCTCTTCTACTTCTACCCTTCCTCTCTTCTCCATTCTTGATCATTATTCATCATTTAGTTCTCCATGCCTCTGTTTGGTGCAGTGCGATTCATGTATTGTCCCTCTTTTCCTCTCCCCTCCTGGGGAGTGGGAGTGCTTCCAGACTCCTGTTGGCTCATCCGTGCTCCAGTTGCTGACTGTCTACCTCGCCTTTGCTCCCGCTCCTACACCTGGCTGTGGATCCTGCCTCTGGCTCGTCTCTGCTCTGTACCTGACCGAGTACCTCGTCTCTGCTCCTGCTCCTACACCTGGCTGTGGTTCCTGTCTCCGGCTCGACTCGCGCCTTTGACTGTCCCCCCAACCACAGCTGGATGAAGCTTGTCTGCTGGACTTTATATATGTAGTTGTAGATTTAGATAAGTTAATTCTTCTCTAAGAGTTCTGGTAAATCGCCTGTCCGTCCTGGGGGAGGATCCCTCCTTCATGTGGGCACCCCTGAGGTTTCTTCGTTTTTTCCGGAATCCGTTTTTTTTGGGAGTTTTTCCTTACCGCGAAGGGGGGTCTAAGGGCAGGGATGCCAGTATAGCTTAGTCAGTTTGTTAATTCATTTTAGTATTTTCCTATTGAACTCTTTGTATTCGTGATCCTTTTGAGTTCATGTTTTACTTCGAAGCCCATCGAGACGACTGTTGTTGTGATTTTGGGCTATACAAATAAAATTGAATTGAATTGAATTGAATTTCTTTACCTTCTGGCTGACATTTGCCGCACTGACAACCTCCACACTTTGGATCACAAGCAGCTCCAATACTATCTCACTTCCACTAGTCCAAGAAGTTATTGGCAGCAACTTCATGCCTATGCAGGGAAAATACATTTGAACTAGTGACTTCATTTTACATTGGACAGCTGTTGTCATAGAACAAGTTAAATGTATTTTTGACCTGTGAGATGCGACATTAACATTCTTAAACAGGTTAGGGTGAGCTCCAGCAACAATTGTTCCCAGAGGACTCTCCCACAGGACAAGATCACCAACCATTTTAAACCTTAGTGGAGACAAACACCCTTCTCTGTCACTGATTAGCAGGTCGATGGTCTCTTCAGGTCTTCTGGTTCAATCTCAGGAAAGAATTTTCTTAGTTGCTCTTGCTGCCCTTTTCCAATCTCATCAAGGCCGTAACATATAAGCTGATGTGCCTTTTCAGTTACTTGAGGGGTTTTAACTCTGATTTTTAGGAAGTATTTTCTTGGCTACACTATTTTAGACATCCCTCCAACACCATGAACATCAGTGTGATTTTCTCACTTTTTAAGTTCAGTTTTTTAACTGCTCTGTAAGTGTTGTAATTTGTATCAGAAGCCAGATCTATTAGCTGCTGACAGGCATCTTTTTGACTTTGACTTCACTTTTCTCGGCAAGGTCAGTTTTCTCTTTTGTGACTGCAGTAACATTTGAGAGTTTTTTTTGCCATTTCAGGTGAAAGTCCAGCAATGATTTTTTCTTGCTCTTCTGTAAAGCAACTTTTTCCAGTTTCATTTTGTTCTTCTCCATTTGGGCAGAGAAAAAAATGATGGTTTGAAGAACCATATTTCCTACAGTCCTTTTTTCAACAGAGCTAATTCGTTGTCAGACACTCGTCATCCTCAGATTGACACCCTAAACATTTCTCTTCTGCAACAGTTTCTGCCGTGATGAAGTCAGACTTTCTTGCCTCAAGAGCGTTGATTATAGTTTTTAAACTTTTTACTTTGCCATCATAATCCCCCTTTAACAGTAACACTCATTTCCTTAAAACCATATCTTGACCTGAGTTTTACCACTGTGCTTCAAAGGGCTTACAGCTGAAGTGTTGTATTGATGTCATGTTAGACAGAAAGAAAATGCTGTAATGTTGTAAAATAATTTAAATAATCTGGAAATCTGGAAAAACTTGACCTGCACTGATTAGTACCCAGATATGTATCTCTTTGTCACACAGTTTTAATTTGTGGCTTAAGATGTCCACGATCGATTTTAGGTCAGAAAACCACAAATTATGATGTGAATCAATTAGTTGTTCAAATAAATCGTCAAATAATTTGAGAAAAGCAAAGGAAAAAAGGAAATGATATGTTTCTGCTGGTGCTTCTGTTGAAATCAGTGTCCTGTTGAGGAAATTTAGTGATATATGAGTTTGTACTTTTCTTTGATATGAAGTGTTTCTTAATTGAAACATACAATGTTCAATGTTGGAATCTTTGTATAATTACAAGACATTTGCTCTAAAGTGCTATATGTTACACACACACACATGCACACACACCCGCACACACACACACCAATAGAATTCATGTTTTCTTTATTAATAGTTTATTGTTAAACTTGCAAAGACAAATAAATGTCTACATTTACATGACCTGGTACTGACTAATCATGGCCCTATTGTCCTAATACAACACATATTATGTCAGAACATTACTTTGTTAGCTTTAGTATCTTTAGAGCTATTAAGCATTTTTGACCAAAAATGATTCACATTAAAAGTATATATATATATATATATATATATATATATATATATATATATATATATATATATATATATATATATATATATATAAAATAAACAAACCTAATTTATGACACAACCTCTCTTGTATTAGGAAAATGGGATCATGATTCAGCAAAGAAAAATTGGTGACAATAGCTTCAGTATCTTCAGAGCTATTGATTCATATCTATTAAAATTTGCATAAACATATACAATGAAATAAAATAAAGGTGGACTTTTCTCACAAAATTTAGACTGTAGCATGGATATGCTAACAAGTCTTGTTTACCAGCTCATATGAATGTAAACATTTATTCATTTTTTAGAGATTATTGATTTTGACAGCATGGTCTTTTCTCGAAACTTTCACTTTGTTGACAGTCCCTTGGCAGCCGGCAAACTCGCTGCGTGTCTGCATTTACTGCTGGAAGACAACAATTCTCATTTAAAAGCAGTAAAAACGATATTTTTTCTTTAGAAATGTATTTGTAGTTCACTCTCTGTGTTAACTCAAAAGGATTGAGATACTTTGAACGTTTACGAGAAGAGTTTTTGAGCCGGAAGTCCGAATCTGTGAATATCTTTCAAACTTTACCAAACTAATATTCTTCTTATTTTTATAGTGGCAATAATAATTTTATTTTTGTTTTCCCTTCTCGGGTTTGTGAGGGACAGGGAGCCTTCAAAGTGGGTCACACAGGCACAGAAACACGTGGAAGCGGCTGTCAGACAGACAGCTCTCAGGGAGAGTGTGAAAAAAGGTGCTGGTACCTGGAGAATATTTAACCCTTGTGCCATCTTAGATGACCCCACCCTTACGTTGAGTTGTTCTCCCTACCATTACAAAGGTGGATAAAGGTGGAAAGATTTCATGTAATCCATGGACACCATTGAAGATCACAAATCATTGAAGAAAAAAGGTTCACTGTCTAGTGGGTCTAGATGAACCAACTCCCAATGGTATAGTGCAAAGGATAGCACAAGGGTTACGCGGATCTCATGAACCCTGAATGAGGACGTGATTACCAATGTTTTAGGCCAGTGGAAATTTCAGGATAAAATCACTTCCTTTGCATCTATACATCCGTTTTGAGTTAAAGTGTTTTGTTTCTAAGAACTGTGTTGTGTTGTGGATTTTTGGGTTGTGTTGTGAGTTATTGTTTCGCGTTGTAAATTATTGTGTTGTGAGTTATTGTGTTGTGTTGTGAGTTATTGTGTTATGTTGTGAGTTATTTTTTTTAGTGTTGTGACAAATTGTAGTGTATTATTTTGTGGTGTGTTGCGAAATCTAAAGTGTTGTGTTGTGACCCTTCTGGGCCACTGTAATTATTAGCAAAATTGCAAAAAAAAAGAAATTTCCTTTTTTTTGTTTACTCGTCCTGTCCAACAGCTGAGCAAACAGATGAGAGCTGAAGGGCTCTTGTGTGCAACAGAGGTAATGAATATTCTGACACAGCAGATGTATACTTGAATTAACCCCTTTTGTAATTTAGACTAAACTGTATTTAAATTAATTATATTTGTAACAGTCTTTTGTTGAAATGTACAGAAAAGAAAAGGAGGGAGGAAGAGAGAGGGATGTTAGAGAAGGGTGTTAATGGGGTGGGGGTTAAAATCATAAAGCATCACAAAGCAACAAGTTGCTGGATGTTTTATAATCATGACTTTCAGGTTTAGATGTAGGATAAATCTAAAAGGGGCGGGGCGTGTTTACACACACTCTATAGTTACAAACATACCTGTTGGCTCCAAAAATGTTCACATACAAACAAGTACACATGGACATAATACAAATAACGTTCACACATGCATATTTATGCATTAAGACTAACACATGTGAAACTTTTCATTCAGTCACACAAACTATTTGTGCAAAGGTGAGATAGCACCTGTGCTCAAGTGAGTGTTTATGTTTGGTGGATGATAGAAGATCCACAAGGTGGATGATAGAAGGTAAAAAGAAAGAGGGAGGGTGCCTAGTCCTCCCCACACAAAAACCCTCGACGCAGCAACAGTGGCAGCCAGGATCCCCCCAACACCCGCACGGTATAGGAGATAGAGAAAAACGTCCGGGTAATCACATCCACTACACAGGCCAGGGCCAGCAGGACAGCCACAGGGGCCCCCAATGCCAGAAACCAGGGAGCCATAGGGGGACAGAGAGTGCAAGCCCCAGTCCGAACAGAAGTGTAGCACCCCTCCCTCACCAGAGGGCCCCGCGTTGGGCCCTCTGGTGAGGGAGGGGTCCCACCTGTGTGTGATTGTCCTGTGTTTTCTGTTTCAAATAATTTTCATATTTTATGACTATTTTATCTGCTTTTAAGTTAAGCGCTTTGTGTTTTTAACCAAAAGGAAAGGCGGTATACAAATCAATAAAGTTTGAAGTTTAACCCTTGTGCTATCCTACGCACTTTAACATTGGGAGTTGGGTCATATAGACCCCACAAGACAGTGCGCTGAACCTTTTTTCTTCAATGATTTGTGATCTTAACTGATGTCCATGGATTACATGAAATCCTCTTCACCTTTACCCACCTTTGTCATGGTAGGGATAACACGTCAATGTAAGGGGGGGGTCATAGGATAGTACATGGGTTTAAAGGAGAGCACCTTTAGCCCCACCACCCAGGAGTTCTGAGCATCCCCCCACCCCAACCCCAGGCACGAGCCCCAGGTTAGATCCACCCCACGCTCCAGGGAGCCACCAACCCAGCCCATGGTTTGTCCAGGAGAGAGCGGGGCACGGGCCGGCCACCCCTGCCCAGGAGGAGAAGTGGGGGTACCCAAGAAGTGTTGTAAATACAGCCCGACCAGGCTCAACAACAGTTGGAATTTTGAAGAAGGTCGGCAGTCAAGGAAAGGACCAGAACCCCCACCACAGGGACACGGACACCCCCAGTTATAGATGTGATGTGATCCGGTTCAAGGTCTTGCCAGAAAACTCAGGGATCCCTCTCCCATCTTCTGCTTGCTCACAGTGATGTCCAAGAACCCTCCCCACCAAGGGTCCCTAAATGTCTAAGCTGCAGTTAAAATTGGCAGGTAGGGCAGTGAGAAGACAAATACTTTCTGGAAGTAATGTCCAAGCACCCCCATACCAAGGGTCCTACATGTCTGAGGTGCAATTAATTTCCCCAGGTGCAGATGGGAAGCCCCATCCAGCGCAGATGGGAAGCCCATCCAGCGCAAGCGGACCCCTGTCCTAGGGGGGTACAGGCAAAAAGACCATCCCCCAAGCTAAGCCTGAGTCGCAAAGAGACCCCCACTCAATTGCCCCAACCACAACCAAGTCCTGGAGACCATGTGGTGCCCCCCCAGGCACCAGTCCTGACCCCCCAACTATCGGAGTCTCCACTGCCCCCGCTGGGGACTGGAACCCCCAGCCCCAGCTTCTAAACCACGGGAGAAAGACAAGGAGCGGTGACGCCCAGGCACCCCACCCCCTAAGTCATAAAGTCAACATTGGGAGGCCAGAGAGTGAATTCTTTACAAGTTACTTGAACTTTGGGCTGACATTTTTTCCAAGCTGAAATGATCAAACAGCAGATTCCTGTATTGACTTACATTGATATTTTTCTTGTTTTTCCAGTTAAGTAATATTGGTCATTTTTTAATTTAATAGTGTCAATTTGAAGGTGTTTAGACATATTTCTAGCTTTTCTAGAAGCTTTGATCTGTGCTGATGCTCAAGTATGCATCCCATTTAGTTATCAGAATTGACATGTTATTATCTAGGTTGCAGAAGAGTTTGTATATTTTAGAGTTTTATTTATTGAAAAAATAATCAAATAAGTGACTAGTTCTAGTAGTTTTAGGTCATTGTCTTTGTAATTTAACTTTTTAGTAATTATAGATATAAGTTGCTGGTATTCTAAGAAGTTATTTATTCCATATTATTCTTGTGGTTCCTGTGGTGTTATGAATCTTTTATCAATAATTAAGTGCCCTAGTAGTGTTACTGCTTGCCAAGCTGGGAAGTGTAACATTTTTTATTTTTTTTACAAGGATTTCTGGATTGTTCCAGATGGGTGTCATTTTACACAGTTGAAGTGAAGAGTTTGACACTTTGAGAAATTCCCACCAGGCTTTTAAAGTGGCGTTTAAATTACTACTTTAAAAGCATGTCTGTTTTTTTTATTGTTTGGCTGATAAACGGTAAATCTGACAGGTTGATCTTTACACATAACGTCTGTTCCAGGTCCAACTATGAGTTGGTTTCTGGAATGTTTTTTAACCATTTTAAGATGCATTGTAATCTATTTGCAAGAAATTAGTTGTGGAAGTTATGTAATTCTAAGCCTCCACAACTTTTTGCAGATTTTAAAGTTTTTAGTCTAATTCTTTCAGGTTTATTGTTCCATAAGAAGCTTAATATGGCAAGTCTAATGTTTCGAACCACTTCAGAGGTGGTTGTGTGGGGATCAACCAGAAGAGATAATTAACTTTTGGCAATTTTTTTTTTTTTACTGTGACTACCTTGCCTGTACGGGAGCGAGGCAGGTTGACCCAGCGGGTTAGATCATCCTGTATGCCTTTCAGTAATGGTGTTTTAGTTTAGCTGCACCAGTTCTGATAGTTTGGGGGAGAAATAAATACCTAGATATTTGATATTGCTTGATTTGACTGGTATCGAGAGTCTTTGCTCTGAATTGCTGGACAATGACAATATAACAGATTTATTCCAATTATCTGAGTAGTCTGAGCTGGAAGAGAATTTATTAATAATTGTTGTGGTTTCATTTACAGATCGTGAATTATTTTTAAAAAGTAATATGTCATCTGCGTGTCTTTTATAGTCTTTATTCATTGTCTCTGCAGAGCACCATTGTTTCATCAGAAATTTACCTCTGACTTGTGGGTGGGACTGTTGACTTGGAGCAACCCCGCGCCCTTTCCTATAACTAAGCTATCTGTTTACATGCTCTCCCACTAGGTTACAGAGCCTCAGACTCCCAACCTAACAGGTGTAACAAAAATGGTTTTAAGCCAAATGTCAGCTTCGACGAGTAAAAATACAGTAAGGACGTATGGAGCTAGTCGTCTACAAGTGGGTGCATCAGAATGGAATGGAGCAAGGAGTGTACTTTCTACATAACAAATACGATCTTTTTTCATCGCATTTTTTCGCATTTTTTCATCTGCTTCTGATTTATAACAACTTGAATAAAAAAATTCTCAGAAATGCAATTTTATGCCTATTGTTTTATATGCTGTGTATCTTCCAATTGTGGCCCATCTCTAATTGATGTCGGTCTCCAATTAACACGGGGTCTAACAGGTTTTTGATTACTGTTAGATTCCGGTCTCTAATAGTGTCCTTTAAGATCCGCCCAACCACCCCAGGCCGTGCACAGTCGCAAAGATGCCTGGTGTCTGTGGTATTTGTGTTGTGAGTCAGTGTAGCGATGGGCAAGAAATGATCATTCGATTAAGCGTTTAAATGTCGTGTGGTGGCATACACCAAAGAGCATTCTGGTGAGGTATCTGCAAAACATGAACGTATCCAAGAATGGCAAAATCAGATGGGTGATATTGAGTAGACGGCTGCCGAAAATAACAAGCATTAAGCAAACGATTTTCTGGAGATGCAAAGAATTAGAAGAATTCATGTTAACATGGATTATTGAGCAAAGACGGAAAGGTGTCTCTAAAAAAAGGATACAAATGACAGCAAAGAGGACTTTTCATATGGAGATTGATGATGCTTCCAAGAGAAAAGAAACATTCGCAACTAGTGCTGATCAGAACACATTACAATTTTCTCTTCATTTAAATAAATCTTGAATTGTTCATCTAGTGTCGTCTGTATTTCTTGACTGAATTTCACAGCAAATTAACCCATTAATCATCACCATTCTGTCTGTTTATGGAATAAACACCGGTCTCCAATAAATGCCAGGCAAACTCCCACATTTTTGGAATAAATGCCCCAAGAACATGTCTGTCTTTAAGCTGGACTGTATGAAACTGATTGACCTGTCCAACTCCATATCCTTATGCAGAGACTGTTTAGCTTAGAGAAGGATCCATGTGAGTCGTTGCTTCATTAAGAAAATAAGAGTGATGTTTCTTGTTGATGTGGGCTGGGCTCTGCTTCAAATACAACCAGTGTGGAATCCTGACCTATAACATTCCAAGTTTCCTAATTGCTCATTCTGGAAAATCCCGGCTCCATCCAACCCCTTGCCTTGGATGGCTTATGAGCAGCATCTGTTTCACTGAGTTTGTTGTCCAGGTGTATGTGGCATGGCCCCCTTGTTTGTGTGTCAGTCGTGCCCATTTTTTTTGTGTGTGATATAATTGCCTGTGACATATTAGGCTGTGGGGAGCTGGCAGGGTCATGATGAGCAACCTCATATGGCATGGAGGTGATGTGACAGATCTCAACACTCACGCAAACACACATGAACACACATGCATGCAGCTGCACACATACAAAGATCTACTGTGTCATAGAACAGTCATAATATCCTGCTTATCTATGCAACTCCTGCACTGCTGCCCCATAAAGTAAAACTATATTTAGAAGCTGTTGATTGTGTTGCACAAACTCTATAAAGTGCACAACAAAGAATATTACTGGAAGACCAAAGTTATCAAAGACCTTCTTTGATTCTGGTTGAGTCTGAATTCCTTGTACACTGTTTAGTGCACTATATAGTGCATTCGCCATTTTATAGTACTGTCCAAATCTACACATCTCAAACTGAGTACCCTAGAATTCTCCCAGAAGTCTCTGTTAATAAACCATCCATTTTTTCATAATCCGAAAAAGATAGGCTATGTCAGAATTCCTTCCCTACTCCCTAACTACTAAAAATAAATAAATAGTGCGGCATTATCTAGTGCCTTGGACTTAAAACGGAATAAGAACACCATGCTCACAATTTTATTTTTAATGGCAAAATTGACATCATTCGAAGAAAAAAAATAATAGATATAAGGGATGTCAAATTATTGCATCAAACATAATTAATAAATTAAAGACAAATTATCATCTTTTAAATTGTGTTAATCTCCATTTTAATCTATAACTACAACACATTCTAAATTATTATGCAAATGTTATTTTTCTATGGTGTTTCTAAATACTCAATGTGACTGACAGTCAGTGATTTTCAAGTCACCAACCATGAAAGTATATATATTTCAAATATTATCAAACAAAACTAAAGATAAAGGTCTTTTCTTTTTAAAACTAAATACCTTCAAATGCACTGTTCCACAATATTACGCACAACATTCCCCATTTTATGGATTCTAAAGGAACTGAAACTGGTCATTTGTTAAATTTGCTGCATTAGTAGGTCATATTTACTGAAATCAAAAGCTATTCTAATCAAAAAAATCTTAAAAGGTCAACTTACATTTTAACATAGGACCCATTATTTTTTAGCATCTTCACAATTCTTGCATCCATTGAACTTGTGAGTATTTTCACAGTTTCTGCATGGCTTTCCTTGCATAATCGCCAAATTGAGATATTTTATTTCTGCAAAGGTCCGAATTACGGTTCCACCGTAAATTAGCCTTTGTGTAAACAGTTAGGATCAATCCCATCAGTATATTGCAATTTTTGCTGATAGGTTATGAGATCTTTGGCCTTTAACTGCTGTTGATATTTCCCAATTTCAAAAGGCATTGGACTGTATTCTGACATTCCCCTCCAGCATTGGCATTCAACATGGCAGGTAGACAGTTACTGATGACGTCATTGCAAACCTTCTAGGTGATGTCATTTCTGCAGTTTGAAGAAGAAAAAAATAAAACTAGTAGTGAGCATTGAGTCTGAATTTCTTTTAGAATCCAGGGCACTAGATAAATCATACTATACAGTTTTTTTATTAGTTAGGCAGTTGAAAGGGAATTTGCACATACCCTCAGTCACTTACTTTCCTGTTTGTTTTTCGATGTCTTCTCTTAGTCAATACTGCAAGACTGCCTTATCATCAGCCTTTTCTCTGTTCTTCCTTGCTGCTTACTGTTGCACTTAAGCTTGCCTGCTCACAAAGATAAAATAAATAAACCACATGAAAATTGTCTTCGTCTGTGCTAGCGAAAAGGAAGATAATTGGAATCAATTTTGTGAAAAATAAAAGGTACTGAAGCGAGCACAGTAAGTGCTAGCTTGTGGTGGGGAAAAAAAACGTTATATGAAACAAAGAGTGGTTGCACCCTCGCTATATGATGATTTCACAGCTTATGGAGTTACTGTTCTTCAGAAGAAGCATTAACCAAGCTTGTGTACTAATTAAATCATTAGAAATCAAACAGTTGGGTTTTGACACCCCTCTTTCTGGAGCACACACTCCAACCTCCTGCTTTGTGCAAAACATTGCTGTTTAATTAGTTTAAAATCAAACAAGACTTAAAACTGGGTGCAGCCGTGTATACAGAGTGGGCCCTTAAAAAGAAACGTAATAGCAGCACCCGAGAGGCAGAGAATTACCACGCTGAAGAAGTATTTCTGCTCTGCAAGGAAAAAGGCTTCGGAAGGAGCGGGGGTATACTGTGTGGATAAGTGTGGCGCCGCAAACATGTGGCTTTGATAAGGGTACTCGACCCTCCCAGTGTGCTATCTGCTGCCCGACAGTTTCTTCTAAGCATGAATTTTGGGACTCTGGAGGAACAGTGTCTGCGGTCTCACTGCATTGGCTGCAGCTTATCCTCAAAGTTGGGTTTCTTTTAGTTGATGGAGATGTGTTGGAGAAAAAAGGAATATATTCAAAGCCTATATGCCTTTCTCAGTACAGCAGGACTACATGCAGCCATACTGTTTTGTTTTAAAATGATTGTGTGTGCTTCTGAAACCTCAAGTACCTCCTCTGCCATCTGTATGTTGTTTGTTTTTTTCAAATTTCGAGCTTTGAGGTGGATATTGAATTGTATGCCAAAGGAAGTGTGGGTTGATTCCTTGCCATCTAAAACAAATTTAAAAAAAATTGGTGTTTTTAAAAAATTGCCAACAGTCAATTATCATCGCCTTGAAATATGTCAATGATTGACATGCATAGTGACCAATCAAACATCCTCTGATACACACGTCACTTCACAGGGTGCAATCTTACGCAGACACATGGAGTATTTCCTCCTTCTAATCTTCAGAAATGTATGAGCATTTAGCGTCAGACTCTTACTGCTACGTTCATACCAGGCATGTCACGTGTGCATTCAAAAAAGCACTAAACACACATTCTTGAATGTGCGTTTAATGGTAACTTATTAACTTAATGGTAGCTTCTCCCACACATGACCCGAGTGTCAAATCTATGAACACAATTTTGGACAAGCCTTGAGCATTGAATTTCAACCACATCAAAAGAGGCAGTGGACAAAAATATGAATCATAAATATTTTCGCCGGGCTTGGCAGTTTTGTTCAGAAGCATTTCCCTTTTCTCACAAAAGTTTGAAATATTCCAGAGCTACCTATATATGTAAGAGAAGAGTGCTACCCATTACACCACCATGCAACCTATCATTTGGTTCCATCTAAAGTGAAAAAAATTAAATCACATTTTGCAAGCTTTTATTTTTTGATTGATCTCACATAAATATCCCTGTTTTTAAAAGGCAGCATTGCCACAAAATGACGTAAATATCCAACTTTTTTTTGTTGGTTCACTGAATTGCACAAGAGTAAAACA
This sequence comes from Oryzias latipes, assembly GCF_053564925.1. NCBI lineage: Eukaryota > Metazoa > Chordata > Actinopteri > Beloniformes > Adrianichthyidae > Oryzias > Oryzias latipes. The sequence continues at coordinate 10,962,210 of NC_136244.1, forward strand.
TTTAAAAATTATTTCATTGTGACTTTTGTGAAAGAACGTGTATTTGCATATCAAAGTTGCTGCTATGATATTTAGCTCTTTTTGATAAAAGTTGCATGAGCTTCAGTTGAATGAGTTGCTTTCTATCCAACCGAACAGCTGATTGGTCAAGTACCCATATTTTCATTTAATTTTTGCCCTTCATTTATGCCTATCTGCACACGTATTAACGTTTCCAAGCATTTTTTTTACTTTTGTTCTCTGAAAGATCTGTTGCTTAATTTAAGAAGCCTTATCATCACATTGCTGCCTTTGATATGGAAAACAGGTCACAACTACAAAAGCCCTTCTTCTCAAAGAAAATGCGCAGGCCCAGAACTGGTAAAACACAAGAAAGCCAAGCAATATGTAACAATTGTCTTCTGTGGAGACAAAGGGTAGGAAAGGTAGGAAAGATTAGGAAAATAGAGGAAACATAGGGCCAGGTGGGACTCTGCTCCCTGAGGAAGAACACAATGAAGATGAATAAAAAAAAAAAGAAAGGGACAATATGTTTTATGGTTTATGAGAACAATCAACAATCATCTTTTTCCTCCAACATACTCCTGATCTTTAATACAAAAATGTCTTATATCAAAGATGAGATGAATAAAAACAAGAAAAATGTACTTCAAACTTTATTCAATCCATTAAGATTAAACCTTTTTTTTCAAGTCCATCCTGTTCACATTCACATAGTTTTACATTCTTACCTGAGCAGATCATGTTCACAGATGTGCCTGTGGCCACTGACCAGCTCAACAGGACCAATGTAGGTCAAGTTCCTTGCTTCAAGGGCAAGTGATGATGCAACAAAGGGGAGCAAATGCTGAAATGAACCAGTCACCCTCCAGTCCATGTTGCTAATCAGTGGGGCAAAAGTGCTATGACCCAACAATAATTTAGTACATGAGGAGGTCAGACGTTTGTTTTTTAGTTATCTTTTGGTATATTTTTGCTTTAAAATCACTGTCCTTTCTGGAACGGTAGATGTTAATGGTATGGGCTGCAGTGGTGACAGTGGTAAAGCACATAAACTTTGTTATTTATCACAGAAAAAAAAAAAGAATCAAAATAGATATGCAAAACAATACTTTTCCAACTTTCTGGTTTATTTTGCCAAATCTTTCAGACTATAAGTCACAGATGCCAAAAAATGCATATAAAGAAAAAAAAAATCATAAAGTGTATAAGTTACATTGATGTATAAGTCACACTTTTAGAACCAACAATCTTCCGGTCACAGGTCAACTGCTCTACCTCTACACCAAAAGGAAAATGAATGATAGTAGAACCAGATTAGTGTAGGAAAACACTGTCGGACAAATGACAGATTTCAAAAGTAGAATGCAATTGCACTCTGACTCCAACTTCTATGGAAACCTAGTGCAGCAAATAAAGAAGAGGTATTTAAAAAAAAATACACCATAAAACTTAGTACTTAGGATTCTGTAACTATTCTCCATCTCCTGATTCGGCTTCTATCTTTCTCACTGTGGAGGCACTGATAGGGACTGTTGTGGTTCACCTCTTCTCGGGACTTGGTTTTTACTCTAACTAATTGAATTCAGCATCAACGCTTCTCTGCACTGCTTACACGGTACACATGCTAAGTACCTCCATTAGAGAGGAAGAGACAGAGAGAGGAAAGGGCAGGCGGTAAAACGAAAGAAAAAAGCTTAAACTGTCTCAAAATGATTTCTTTTTTTTTTACATCTTCCATTATGTATATCTGCTAATTTATGGCAGAAGAGGGAAAAAGTAAAACACTTATCTCCTGCAATATTTCACTCAATAATACATTAGAGACTGTCGCTCAAGGACTTTGCTTTTGTTCATAATGTGGGAAAACACGCAGTTTGGACTCCAAATGTGAAGTGACAAATTATGCATTTTAAAATCATCACACATCTTTAATTGTTTAACTCATACAAAAACAACAAAGTGAAACATTCTGTTTTACACATTAAATTAAAGACACACTCTGATAAAAATTGTGTTTATAAAACGTGATATTTTTCTGATGTTGGAGGACATATTTAAAGAAATTTAAGCTTAGTATTTCTTAATCAAATTTCGGTGAATCTGTAGCAGATGAAAAATTTCAGTTTAAAGAACATCCTATTTGTTATGTAGAGCCACAAGCTTCCTGCTCCTCTCCATTCTGATGCATCCATTTGTAGACGACAAGATCCATGTGCGTCTTTGTTTTCCTTGTCTGAGCTGGCACCTGGCTCTAAACTGTACGGCTACATTGCTCCAAAATGACTAGACATTTTTGTTGCATCGCTAATGTTAGGTGTAAACAGATAGCTCTCAGTAATGGGAAATGTGGTAGGGTTGCCAAGGGTCCAGCCCACAACTCAGAAGTAAATTTCGAATGAACTCCCACTGCTCTGCAGAAAATATGTTTTAGAAAACTACACAGGTTTTTGGATTTTGGCTAAAAACTGCAATTAAAGTTTTTTTTCCGTGTTTTGTGGTTAAAAGTCTGGTCTATTTGGTTGACTTTTTATTTTCCAGCTTACAGTCACCTAACAGTCCACTTTCACATCATTTCACGTGCTTGTTTTTTTTTCTTTGTCCTGCCCAACAGCTTAGCAAAAAGATGAGAGCTGAAGGCCTCTTGGGTTGAACATATTTTACTGTTACAACATGGGGTTATGAATCTTCTGACACACAAGGTGTAAAATTGAATAAACCCTTTTTGTAATTTAGACTAAACTTTATTAATATAAATTACATTCGTAACAGATGTTTGTTGGACCAGACGGAAAAGAAAAGGATGGAAGAAGAGAGAGGGATGTTAGAAGGGTTGGGGTATGGGGGGGGGGGGGGGGGGGGGTAAGAACCATTGCAGGGTACCCTACCCCGCAACCCCATTACCCTATTAAGTGATTATATGAGGAAGAGGTTAAGTTGGGGACCATTGCACAGGCTTTTCTAAAATCCAGACATACAAGCATTATTCATTTTATGGCCAAATTATTGTAAACAAACAGCAGGTCTCAATCAACTCATTTGATGAAACAATTTATATTTATACGATGCAACCAGATTGATTTTATGTTGCTTTTCTTTACCGCTGCAATCAGCTAAGCCGGCTAAGCGCCGCACCACAAAACACATGAATCGCTTTTTTTTGGTGTGAAACTAAAACAAGAGGAAAGTACTAAAAACTGATTGAATGTTTATTTCTTTGGGAAGTGACCATGGTATACGCGGGTTAATGGCATGTGTGCACTAAGAGAAATTAACGCACTTCGGATGGTTTAGGCAAACGTTAATTTCTCACTTTTTCAACCATTAACCCTTACATAACGTGAAAACTTCCACGTGCGTTACAGCAGAAAACACACGTGATGGCAGCAAAAGATTACCAATCCTTTATTAGAGTCCAATATGTGGAAAAAATTTGAATTTAGCAAAGACGGGACCATACTGAAATGTTTAGTAATAATGTTTAGTAATAATGAGTAAAAATATTTTTCTTTGTATTATTGTTATGTGAAAAAACAATAGTGGGCTGAACTTTGTGAAACTAAAATGTGACTGGATTTGACATTAATTCTTGATTACTGATTTTTTTTGTACACATAATACATTTATGATTGATTGTCTTACAAGGAATCTGGAAAACTTTAACTGCACTGTTCAGTACCCAAGTACACTGACCAAAAATATAAACGCAACACTTTTGTTATTGCTCCCATTTTTTATGGTATGAACTCAAAGATGTGAAACATTTTCCACATGCACAAAATAACCAGTTCTCTGAAATATTGTTCACAAATCTGTCTAAATCTGTGATAGTGAGCACTTCTCCTTTGCCAAGACAATCCATCCCACCTCACAGGTGTGCCATATCAAGATGCTGATTAGACAGCATGATTATTGCACAGGTGTGCCTTAGAATGGCCACAAAAAAAGGCCACTCTGAAATCTTCAGTTGTATCACACAATGCCACAGATGTCGCAAGTTTTGAGGGAGCGTGCAATTGGCATGCTGATATCAGGAATGTCCACCAGAGCTGTTGCCAGGAAATTGAATGTCCATTTCTCCACCATAAGCTGTCTTCAAAGGTGTTTCCGAGAACTTGGCAGCACATCCAACCGGCCTCACAACCGCAGACCACGTGTAACCACACCAGCCCAAGACCTCCACATCCAGCATGTCCACCTCCAAGATCGCCTGAGATCAGCCTCTTGGACAGCTGCTGTCCAAGAGGCTCTCAGGGAAGCTCATCTGCATGCTCGTCGTCCTCATCGAGGTCTCGACCTCACTCCAGTTCATCCTCGTAACCGACTTGAGTGGCCAAATGCTCACATGCGATGGCGTCTGGCACATTGGAAAGGTGTTCTCTTCACGGATGAATCCCGGTTTACACTGTTCAGGGCAGATGGCAGACAGCTTGTGTGGCGTCGTGTGGGTGAGCGGTTTTCTGATGTCAATGTTGTGGATCGAGTAGCCCATGGTGGTGGGTTATGGTATGGGCAGGCATACAGTATGTTATGGGCGACAAACACAGGTGCATTTCATTGATGGCATTTTGAATGCACAGAGATAGCATGGCGAGATCCTGGGGCCCATTTTAGTGCCGTACATCCAACAACATCACTTCATGTTGCAGCATGATAATGCACGACCCCATGTTGCAAGGATCTGTACACAATTCTTGGAAGCTGAAAACATCCCAGTTCTTGCATGGCCAGCAGACTCACCGGACATGTCACCCATTGAGCATGTTTGGGATGCTCTGGATCGGCGTATACGACAGCGTGTTCCAGTTCCTGCCAATATCCAGCAACTTCGCACAGCCATTGAAGAAGAGTGGACCAACATTCCACAGGCCACAATAGACAACCTGATCAACTCTATGCGAAGGAGATGTGTCACACTTCATGAGGCAAATGGTGGTCACACCAGATACTGACTGCTTGTCTGAGTCCCCTGACCCCCTCAATAAAACAAAACTGAAGATTTCAGAGTGGCCTTTTCTTGTGGCCAGTCTAAGGCAGACCTGTGCATTAATCATGCAGTCTGATCAGCATCTTGATATGGCACACCTCCGAGGTAGGATGGATTGTCTTGGCAAAGGAGAAGTGCTCACTATCACAAATTTTGACAGATTTGTGAACAATATTTCAGAGAACTGTTTATTTTGTGTATGTGGAAAATGTTTCACATCTTTGAGTTCATACCATAAAAAATGGGAGCAATAAAAAAAAGTGTTGCGTTTATATTTTTGGTCAGTGTACTTATCCTTGAGTCTCACTGGTTAAGTTTTTGGCTAAAAGTGTCCTGGATTGATATTAGGTCAAAGAATCATTGGTATAATAAGCCATTGACATTCTAAGGTGGTCAAGAACCGCCATTGAGGCCAAAAAAAAAAAAAAGGTAACAGCAAAAAATAAATAGTGGCTGTGTGCAACAAAAGCGATGCAAACTAAAGAAAAACACAAAGGGAGGGAATCGGGGATTGTTTTGCCATCAGCTAGCAACCCAGGGCTGGGGGATCTCGCTCGCTTGTTACACCCCCAGACATAGAGACATAGATCCGCTGTGGGATGAGAAGGCTTTCTGCTCGGGCATTCTCTGCTTGCCGCCTCTCCAAAAATGTTTTCCTGAGCTTGATGCTGCGGCCTCGTCTGGAAGGAGCTTCCAGCTAATGTTTTTAGACTGATCGCTACATGGAGCTGTGTCTGTGTTTATGTCGTTTAAACACCACCTGCGTCTTTCATGCATTGTAGAGATAAGGTTAATTTATTATTACATCGGTAATCACGTCTCCATTCAGGGTTAATGAGATCATTCAAAGATTCTCCCGGTTTTTGTGCTGCACCATTTTTTTGCTGGTGCTCTTTTTTTTTGCTGGAATGGCTGTAACCCAGCCTCCCTGTTGTGTTTTACAGTTTTTCTAAATTGTTAAGGCACAGTTTCTGAAACAAAATGCATGAAAATAGACCAATTTAGCCAAACGCCAAACACAATTTTCAAAATATAGGCTAAATCTATATAGGCTAAAAACTTTTAAGTCAAAAGCTCACTTTCAGGGCAAAATGAAGTCTGTTGTCAAAACTTACACAGCAAACACAACTCACTACACAGACAAACACCAAACAGGATTATTTTTAAATAAAAACTAAACGTACCAAATAATTGACTCTTCAGTCAAAAGCTCACTTTGATGTCGCAATGAATACTCTGTCATCAAAAATAGCAAGTGCACAGCAAACACAACACACTACATAACACAACACTTGACACTGTTCACAAAATGTTTTATAAAAAAATAGTAACACATCATCCCCCCCATTAGTAATAGTATTTAGGTTTTCTTCTTCTTCTCCTTCTACTGTTAGCCCAGGTTCACATTTATTGCACTTTAACATCTTGTCTCTGTGTTGGCTCAAAATATTCTCTGTCATTTTTTTGTTGATTGTTCATATGAAAGATTTTGATTAATACCTTGAAGATGCTGAGTTAAGGGTTGACCTTTTGACCCACTTCCCTCATGGTTGTTCCATAAACCAACATATGGTCAACAACTATGGCCTGGATAGCAATGTTCAACCTAGCCACACAATAGGAAAAAAAAAAAAGATCTTGTGTCCTGATCCAGCCCTGACAAGACACATAATTTCATCACAAGCCATGTCCATGGCCTGCAATAGGTTTTATGGTAGTGTATGGTTGGTTGTCTCTTGTAAACCTTCCAATGCCAAAGAGAAAAAAAATTTACTGGGTTAATGAATGGAGAACAAGGTGGAAGAAAATGGATACAAATAGGGGATTTATGTTGAACAGCTGTCTGATAAACAAACCAAAGTGAAAACTGACATTGTTCTACAACAAAATCACCTCAGCCATTTTCTTAGATCCCCGTCATGGTCATTCCATAAACCAATATACTGTCAATAATTTAAGCCTGGATCTCATCATAAATTCCTGTCCTCTGTCTGTGTGCAGGTCTTGGCTGGGTCAAGGTTTTGGTATGGTCTGGGTTGGTGAAGGTCTTGCTCTGTTATGCATCTTTCAAAAGCCGCTCAGTTGTTCCAGAACTGTCCTTATATTCCAGTGGCAGACCATGTAAATAACTCAACCCTCAGTGACCATTTTACGATGCAGAAACTACCTTTGCTTCGCCTATTGAAAATTCCTGCAGCACAATGAATTCCTTTAAATAAACAGAATAAACAAACCAATGAACAAATCTCACTTTGCAACCACAGCAAACGAAAAACATTGAAAATAAACACATACATTTGGAATATAATTTATTATATTTATCATTTCACTCACCAAAAACTTGGATTATTTCAATACAAAATCCATCCTCCTCTCTTTCCTCAAAACAGCTTGATCACCCTGTTATGTAGATTTAGATAGGAACACCTTTTCCATTGCCATCAAGGCCAGTGCTGAGAGCCGAGTCTGTCCAGTTGTGTTTTTGCATAGCTTTTAATTCGCTTTAGAACCGAAAATGTCCGCTTGACACGGAAGGTCTGAATACTGTGAAGTTGCCTAACCCTGCTAGAAAGCCCAGCTGACACCAGCTCAAAATCTGATTGGTTGAAAGAAATGAATGACTGACATTGTTTTGCATTAGGGGGCCTTCAAAATGGATGGTGAAGGCCTCTTTAGCTCTGACCCTGCCTGGCAACAAAGGACAACTGAAATGCGATTGGTTAAATTTTCCAATGTGAAAATACATGTCTGTCTGGAAGAAGTATAACAATCATAAACACAATAAAAGAAAAATGACAGACCATTTGGAATGATTTAATGAGTGTGCATGGACAAAATATAATTCTTGTTTTTTTTTCCAATGTTTGCACTCTGAAATAAAAAATCTCCACACAATTTGAAAAACTCTACTCCAAGGAACAAAACACTGCCACAAATTTCTACAACATTACACACAATGTCTGCGCCACTCTTTTTTCAAAATGTAACACAGTGATTTGTGAAACTAAACAAACATTTTGACACCTTAAGGCCTGTTCACACTGGGACGAATTTTGCCCGCGATTTTCGCCGACGTTTAACGCCTCCTGACTAAACAAAGGGCACCAATGTGAGTGTGCACACCGACGTGAAAAACGGCAGGCGTCAAAGCGTCACTTTTTAAAAAACGCCGCGGGTTCGTTTTTTTTGGTTTGACGCGACGCGTCGAAATCTATTCGACCAATGAAAACGGCGCTTTTGCACACGTGTCTGGAGCCTCTGAAGTTACAGTAAAACACAACTTGGGGGCGCTCAAACACAAAACTGCCTTGCTGAGCACACATACCAGCGAAGAAGATAGATGCCGAGTTGCATCTACATTGCCGCGAAGAAATAATGACGGACATTCTAAAATATCCCCGAACCAAGCACCAGCTGGAGCAACTGGTGCTTGAAATATTCATGTTTTCTTTGTATGATTCTGACAAGCGCGTAAATACTTGCTCTCTTCTTCTGAGTGAAAAGCGACTTTAAGAAGCGTAAAGTTGCGCAGCGCCACCTTGTGTACAGGAGTTTTTCTGCTTTACATTAAGCGCCATCTAATGTCAGGGAATGAAATTGCATGTTCGCTCGGCTCATCGTCAGCGAAAATCGCCTGGGTGTGAACACAAAAAATGTGGCGAAAAACGCTGGCGAATAACGCCTGGCGAATATTCGTCCCGGTGTGTACGGCCCTTTAGACACAAATAAGGATTGTGAGGTTACTTCCTTGTCATTACAAAACCCCGGATTACCACTGACCACACAAATGAACGAATTGGATGTTCACATCCACAAGCTAGGGAAGCACACGTGGTAATTTGAAAACGCAATCACCTGCTATCACACAAAATGGGGTCCTCCACCACTATGCAAATCTGGGGCCATTTAATGCAAATCCAATACTTGCATTTTTTGACAGATTGCACAAGAATGTCATAGCCTTAGACCAAATGGACCATATATTGTCGTTCCATCGGGCTGCTCTGGTTAAGAATTGGTTCCATGATCACTCTGACGTCCTCCACCTTCCCCCATACTCCCCCTTCCTGAATCCAATTGAAGAGTCTTTTTCAGCTTGGCAGTGGAAGGTATACGACCTGCAACCCTAAGACCGTTTGCCCCTCATTCAGGCCATGGAGCTGGCATGTGATCAAATCGAAGCAGCTTTTGTGCAAGGGTGGATTTGTCAGTGTATAAGGGATAGTTTTGTCATCGAAATGATCCCTTACATAACAATGTCTGGCCCAATATCTAGCACATGCTATTTCCTAAAATTCGTTTTTTACGGTTTGGCTTTTTACTTATCACAGCATTGATCAATTGTCTGCAATAGTGTCTGATCATTGGGGACTGTGTTGGTTAAATGAAAACTAATGCCATTTTCACAAATATGTGTATGTTTTGACTGAAATGTGTCATTTTGCAAACAATCTAGGAATTCTGAAAATTGAGTGTGCTGTTTGGATAATTCTGATTATATTTTGAAAAATGGAACCCGGTTTTTCGAAATTGTGTGTAAACAATTGAAAAAAACTACAACACATGATTCAGATATTTTTTAGGTCTTCAGAGAAGGCCTTGAAGGCCCTGACGACCCATCACTGTTATATTCACTGCAGTTGATTTGCAACAAATGTCTTCAGTTTTGAACAGTTTTGTGTTTATTGTGACTGTCGTGTTGGAGCCGAGTTTGACTTTTGCTACTGTGTGTTAACTTTTTGCGTGTTGTGAATGTCAACTGTGTTTTCAAAGTGAGAACGTATCATGTGCTCTGCAAAGAATAGATTAGAGTTTCGCAAATTGTGTGTTAACTGCAAACAGTGTCTTAGGTTTAGACCAGGGGTCGGCAACCCAAAATGTTGAAAGAGCCAAATTGGACGAAAAAAACAAAAAACAAATATGTCTGGAGCCGCAAAATGTTAAAAGCCCTATTTAAGCCTTATAATGAAGGCAACCAGTGGCGGTTCTACCCTGAATTACTCCCCGGGCGAGGCCCTCCTCTAGCGCCCCCCCCCCCCCCCATAAGATTCACTTTGACCATTTATTGTAACTGAAAATACAGTTAGGAAATATTTAATAAACACAAACAATCTGAAATAAATATTATAAACTACAAATCACACTAATAATACACTAGAATAAATGTAACTGCAGCACTAAGAACAGAAAACACTAACTAAAACCTAACCTTTGCGGCCTTCCTGATGCAAGCTTGTCAATAACGTCATCATATGAAATCTGCTCCCCCCATGAATGATTGATACTAACAACAGCAGGTTAGTGAGTTGCTCCTGAGACATTGGTGATCTCAGGTATGACTTGATCAACTGGAGTTTTGAAAAGCTAACAGCAGCAGCAGCAGCAGCAGCAGCAGCAGCAGCATCAGCAGCAGCAGCATCAGCAGCAGCAGCAGCATCAGCAGCAGCAGCAGCAGCAGCCTTCTACCATCACAGCTTATTTAACATTATGAACTAATATACAACAATAAAACACAACAAAAACTTTGTGTTACAGCAGAGCAGACAGACACACGAATCATAACTAATGTTACAAGTTAAGACAGAGCAAACATTTAAGAATAAATATCTTAAAAAGGACGTTATTTGTAATATTTGGGCCTACTTCAGTTTTGGTCATGATAGACCAAACAAGAGATTTTTCCTCTGCAACGTTGTTGTTGTTGTAGGGCAGGTAGCATTCGAATTTAGAAAACGTGCATCTAGCTATGCGATAATACCCTTTTCTTTGTCTCTTTTCTCCTCTTCTTCTCTTTTCTTTCTAAATTGGGCACCAGCTTTGACCTTTTTTCTCCATATTTCAGATGTTTTTGCATTTAGCATAAATGTCCTGACATAGGTATCAAGTCTGTCGACTAAACCAACTGTCATCTAAGTGAAGAATTTTTTTTGTTTTCCCATTTTTTTTTTGAAATAACCAAAAAAGCATGATTTTTTTATACCTTTTTTATACCCGCAGCCCCCCCCCCCCCTCCCGTTCGTCAAACATTTCCAGCAGGAGCGCGTGCAGCTGCACCCAGGGGCGCTAATTCGCTACATGGCGGCGCAATTTTTATTTTTATTTTTTCATCAAGCACTGAGCCGCGGCCCGCGACCGCTGCCCCCCTGGAAGAAGATCCAGCCAGGTTTGCGCATGCGTTTTGTGCTCCGTGCTCACCTCAGCCTGCACCCTTCACCCCGCGCCCCCTCCCTTCTCCTTCTTCACCCCGCGCCCCCTCCCTTCTCCTTCTCACACACATTTGCGTCTACTCCTCAAAGACAGCAGGGAGCGCAGCTGCGGGGCGGGGGCGCCGCCAGGTTTCAGGCTGTTACAAACTCTGTGATATAAGTAAACCAATAGTGGTGCATAAAGTATTTTACAAGAGCTGAGCCGCTGGCGCCGCCCCTTCGTCATTTTTCCGCCCCGGGCGATCGCCCGTATGGCCCGTGCCTAAAACCGCTACTGAAGGCAACACATGCAATATGTATCTACATTAGCTATATTAGCCTACTATCAAAATGACTAAGTTGCTACAAATACATAATTATTATTGATTAAATGTTTATTTGCCCTGCAGTACATTCTGCGGAGAACGACGCGTCACGTGTCTGCTCTGTTGTGCAAGTTTAACTTCATTATATCAATGAATTATGTTTCATTGCTTTGATAAAATTAAAGAAATGTAATAAAGAAATCCGATTTTTGATGTCAGTTTTATTTTGAGGATTCGAACAAAAACAATAAAATGGAACGTGCGTGACCCATGACAGTCAGCTTGCGCCCGAATGACAGAACAGCTTCAAGCATTTGCGCTGCAATATTTTCCCGCCACTGGAGACTTTAATTCAGCTCGTTTAGGTGGCTTGTCACAGTCATATCCACTAAAAAGTGCAGCTTTTCGAGCCACAGTATTTTCCAGTTGCGGGTAGTTCAGCAGGTCTTTGCTTTTCAGGAATGTTTTCGCGTGTTCAAAACAGACTACAAAGTGACGCAAAACGTCACCCCTGGACAGCCATCGGACTGTGTTGTGTAGCAGGAGATCAACTTCATCAAGCAATGGACGGAACTGACGGTGGTTCGATTTATATCAGCCACCTGCTTAGCTGTCCGCTAAAAGCTTCCTCCGCTCTGAGACTGTTCGGAGTCGTCCGGTGTATGGGCCACGGACAGTTCTCGAGCGCTGCCAGTTGATTGACAGCTCAACTTTTTGACAGCGTGGCTCCCGTATTTCCCGCTACAAGTGACTTACCTGCTGGGTGTTACAATATTTATTCTACACATTCTTTCAGTATTGGAAAACGTTAAGAATGTTTGTGTCTTGTTTTTCCTCCTACAGAAACCATATTAAAACAAAAAATATATTTCTCTCCCCCATCTTTTACATTTTCAAACATTTTTGAAAATGCTCCAGGGAGCCACTAGGGCAGCGCTAAAGAGCCGCATGTGGCTCCGGAGCCGCGGGTTGCCGACCCCTGATTTAGACCAAAGAGGGATGTTTTTGTGAAAACAGTTAAAGCAGCTGATTGACTGTTTTAGAGAATGTCACTTAGTGTTTTAGAAATTGGGAAAAACTGTATGACTCTAGCGCCTTTGTGTTGTTGCAGTAATGTTTGGTATCTAATCTGGGAGCCTTGGGTGTCCAAATAGACCATTTTAGGTGCATGAAAACATTGTTCCTGTTTTTTTTAGCTTTCAAGGTGAGAAAAAGGAGGTCTAACCAACTGCACATCCAATATTTGACTGTCTTTTCAATGCAAAACAATGGAAGGCTTTTTTTTCAACATGGACATGGCTCGTCAAGCCACTTTAAGAAAATGACACCAAATTGTCACACATATTCAAGTTTTTCTGTGTTCATTTCTTTCTTTCTGATTGAAAACAGGACCTAATAAAGCCCAAATAAAAAACACATTCAAAACACTGTGCTTTGATTGATGTTTAACGTGTTTGCAAGAAGCATGTGCACACTTCTGTGCATCCCCCCGCAGGTGTGTTTTGCATGCCTGCAGGGTATACGCAGACTTGTAGACTCATCACTTGTCATGAGTGTCATGAGTGCTTTTATCATTTTGCAAAGAGAGGCCCTTAATGGTGATTTTTGTCTACAGATTTCCAGAGGAGATCTGAAGACATACAGTCAGGACCATAAATATTTGGACAGACTCATTCTTTCAAATTTTGTTTCTGTACATCACCACAGTGAATTTTAAATAAAACAACTGAGATGCCATTGAAGTGCAGACTGAGATTTTATTCCATGGGTTGAACAAAAAGATTGCATAAAAATGTAAAAAACTAAAGCCTTTTTTAAACACAATCCCTTCATTTAATGGGCTTGTATGTAATTGGACATTTGACTTCCATGCTATTGCATGGGTAGGTGTGGGCAACTCCCTTGTTATATCACTATAAGTGAATCACATAAAATGCCTGGAGTTGATTAGAGGACTTGTGCTTGCATTTTAAAGATTTTGCTGTGAACAGACAACATGCGGTCAAAGGAGCTCTCCATGCAGGTCAAAGGAGCTATCATTAAGCAGAGAAAACAGAAAAAAAAACGTGCAAGAAATTGCTACAGTATTAGGAGAAGCAAAATCCATAGTGTGGTACATCCAGAGAAAGAAAGAAAGCACTGGTGAACTCAGCAACGCAAAAAGACCTAGACGTCCACGGAAGACAACAGTGGTGGATGATCGCAGAAATTTCCAAGGTGAAGAGGAACCCGTGCACAACAGCCAACCAAGTGAACAACACTCTCCAGGAGGTAGGCATATCAATATCCAAGTCTACCATGAAAAGAAGACTGCATGAAAGTAGATACAGAGGGTACACTGCAAGATGCAAGCCACTCATAAGCCTTCAGAATAGGAAGGCTAGATTGGACTTTGCTAAAAAGCATCTAAAAAAGCCAGTACAGTTCTGGAAAAACATTCTTTGGACAGATGAAACCAAAATCAGCCTCTTCCAGAACGATGGCAAGATAAAAGTATGGAAAAGGTGTGACGAAGCTCATGATCCAAAGCACACTAAATCATCAGTAAAACACTGTGGAGGCAGTGTGATGGCATGGTCGTGCATGTCTGCTAGTGGCACTGGGACACTAGTGGTTATTGATGACGTGACACAGGACAGAAGCAGCCGAATGAATTCTGAGGTGTTCAGAGACATACTGTCTGCGCAGATCCAGGTGAATGCAGCCAAACTGATAGGGCGGCGTTTCATAATACAGATGGACAATGACCCAAAACATACAGCCAAAGCAAATCAGGAGTTTATTAAAGCAAAGAAGTGGAATATTCTTGAATGGTCAAGTCAGTCACCTGATCTTAACCCAGTTGAGCATGCATTTCACTTTTTGAAGACTAAACTTCAGACAGAAAGGCCCACAAACAAACAGCAACTGAATGCCGCTGCAGTAAAGGCCTGGCAGAGCATTCAGAAGGAGAAAAACCAGCATTTGGTGATGTCCATGAGTTCAAGACTTCAGGCTGTCATTACCAAAAAATGATTTTCAACCAAATATTAGTAATGACCATTTTGTTTTCAGTTATTTCATTTGTCCAATTACTTACGAGCCCATGAAATGAAGGGATTGTGTTTAAAAAATGCTTTAGTTTTTCACATTTTTATGCAATCTTTTCGTTCAACCCATGGAATAAAAGCTGAAAGTCTGCACTTCATTGGAATCTGAGTTGTTTCATTCAGAACTCAATTCGGTAATGTACAGAAACAAAATTAGAAAGAATATGTCTCTGTTCAAATATTTCTGGCCCTGACTGTAAGTAGATTATACTTTTCTTTTTCACTTATAAAGCACATAATGCATATGTACATTGAGGAGCTGAATTGTTTTGAATCTTGTAAGTGAACAAAAAAGGAAATATATTGCTATCCTGCAGTCATTAAACCTTTCTAAATAGAGAAAATATTAAATTAAAGTGGACGCCATCACTACCAAATCGGAGTCCCTGATTGGTCGAAGTTCCATCTAGTTTACCGTTTTTCTCAGTTGTTTACACACACTTTCTGAAAGCATGCCTTATATTCTCAGAACTCCACACACACACTTGGTTTGGTGTCAGACATACTACAGACAATTCATACATACAAGTCGTAAAAATCAGGTAAGTTGGGTAAAATTTGGAGTTTAGTACAATTTAGTTTAGTACAGTGACAGCTTTTGGAAAAAAGCTGTCCACAAGTCTTGTGTCCCTTTTAATTGCCTTTTGTAGAGTCGAAGTGAAGGGTCTTTTGTAGCTCAGAAATCTGTTTTTATCACTTGTTTTGGCTTTAAGCAACAGCCCTCGGCTTAATGTGGGCGAGGAGTCACTCAAAGCTGCCAATGTTAGCAAGAAAGAGGTGAAAGTTTTAGGTTTATGCAAATATAAGATTTTTTAATTAAAATAGGAACATCCGATTGAGTCTTCGACAAAATAAGGTGCACAGTTTTCTTCAGTTTCTGTATGATGATTAAAAAATGTATATTTCCAGAGACATTTACACATTTTTTATAAACTTTTAACATCTAAATATTAATAAATACCATTTTTAGCAGTTTGGACATCTTGAAAGTCTTAAAGCAGACAATCTAACGGGCTCAGAACAAATAAAAACACTGGTGCTTACATCCCTCAAGAACATTTCTTTTTCTAAAAAACAAAAAAGATAACTGCATTGTAAATTTCGTTTGAGATGTTTGATTCTGTAGACGCATGCGCGGGTTTTTATCTAGCACATAACCTCTGTGTGCCGTTCGCTGTTTGTTCCAATCAGGCTCCTCTTTTTTTTTGTTTAAAGTGATTTATCTACTCTTACTTTTTTTCCTTTTTCCCACATCCTCTCATTAGTTAACCTGATTGTCTTTTTCTGTCTCTGTGATTTGACCATTATTTATTTCCCCTCTTCCTTCTCTCCCCCGTCTTTATCACACAGCAGCTGGTTTACTGTTTTCTGCTTATCTAGAGTCGGATGAAGAAAGACAGAGTTGATTAAAGGAAGAAAGTGAGTGGACAATAAAGGTGAGGGGAGGAGAGCAAAGGTGATTGAAAAGGGTAAGCAAGGATGTAAAAAGGATGAGGGGATGATTGAAAAGAACAATAAATAACAAGAAAACAGATGGATAATTTAATGAATTAGAGGAGAGGTAAAGAAGACAGAGGGCAAAAGGGGGAAGCAATAATCTCCAGCAGTTGGTTTTCTTATAAATGGAGCGACAAAACGACAGAATTAGCTCATCCATCCCATGCTGGGTTTTTTTGTTTTTTTATACTATTCCTCTGGTGCTCTGTGTTGTCATTGTGTTTTTTTTTTTGTAATACTTTTTTTTCTGGGATTCTCCTGAGATCACAGCCATGAGAGAATCTCTGACCTGTGTGCTGGAGGCGAATGCAGCTTTGATGAAAGTCAACATTAGTGACTCTTAAAGAGGTTAGCTGAGATGCTCATAGTGTTAGAACTGCAGACTGTCTTCTTCGGTGAAAGGAGGAAAGCTGGAGGACCCTCCAGGTTGGTGTCACCTTATTGCTTTTTTTGTGACATGACTGGTTATGGGTCCTTCCCTTTGATCTGACAAGTTAGTTATCAGACAGTTAGTCGAGTCATGGAACTTCCTGCCTTTATGGTTTTGGAACACAATATACAGTGGTGGACAAAATTGTTGGTTACCCTCAGTAAAAGAAAGAAAGTCCACAATGCTCACTGAAATGACTTGAAACGTTCAAATGTAAAAATAAATAAAGATTTCTTGAAAATTAAATAATCAAAGTCAGCCATTATTTTTGAGTCGTTGATTAACAGAATTATTTAAAAAAACAAAATAATGAAATAGGGCTGGACAAAAATGATGGTACCCATAACTTAATATTTCAACCTTTTGAAGCAATCACTGCAATTAAACGGTTTCTGTATTTGTCAATGAGCCTTCTGCACCTGTCCACAGGTATTTTGGCCCACTCATCATGAGCAAACTGCTCCAGTTGTCTCAGGTTTGACGGGTGTCTTCTCCAAATGTCATTTTTAAGCTCCTTTCACAGATGTTCAATGGGATTCAGATCTGGGCTCATAGAAGGCCACTTTAGAATAGTCCAACGCTTTTCTCTTACCCATTCTTGGGGGTTTTTGGCTGTGTGTTTTCGATCGTTGTCCTGTTGGAAGACCCATGACCTGCGACTGAGTCCAAGCCTTCTGACACTAGGCAGCACATTTCTATCCAGAATGCCTTGATAATCTTGAGATTTCATTTGACATTGCGCAACTTCAAGACACCCTGTGCCAGATGCAGCAAAGCAGCCCCCAAACAGAACTGAGCCTCCTCCATGTTTCACAGTAGGGACAGTGTTCTTTTCGTTGTATGCTTCATTTTTGAGTCTACGAACACAGAGCTGATGTGCCTTACAAAAAAGCTCCAGTTTTGTCTCATCTGTCCAAAGGACATTTTCCCAGAAGCTTTGTGGCTTGTCAACATGCATTTTTTGCAAATTCCAGCCTTGCTTTTTCATGATTTCCTTTCAACAGTGGTGTCCTCCTTTGTCGTCGCCCATGAATTCCACTCTGGCTCAAACAACGACGAATGGTGCGATCTGACACTGATGTACCTTGATCTAGGAGTTCACCTTTAATGTCTTTGGAGGTTGTTCTGGGCTCTTTGGATATAGTGTGAACTATCCGTCTCCTCAATTTGTCATCAATTTTCCTTTTCCGGCCATGTCCAGGGAGGTTGGCTACTGTCCGATGGGTCTTAAACTTCTGAATAATATGTACCACTGTCGTCACCGGAACTTCAAGCTGCTTAGAGATGGTTTTACTGGTTTTACGATGTTTGTCTATAATTTTGTTTTTAATGTCCTGGGACATTTTCTCCTTCCCTTTCTGTTGTCCTTGTTCATTGTGGTAAACACCTTTTCACCAAACAGCAATGTGACTATTTGTCTCCCTGTATCCCTTGTGCTATCCTAGGCAGTTTAACATTGGGAGTTGGGTCCTCTAGACCCACTAGACAGTTCGGTGAACCTTTTTTCTTTAATGATTTGTGATCTTCACTGGTGTCCATGGATTACATTAAATCTTTCCACCTTTATCCACCTTTGTCATGGTAGGAATAACACGTCAATGTAAGGGTGGGGTCATCTAAGATAGCACAAGGGTTAAATAGGCAGACTGACTGATAATGGGTTTGAAAACAGCTGTGAAGTCATTTAAAGGACATACCTACCCCCTTCCACGTATAACCTCATATTAGGGTGAGGGGGTGGGGGACTTAGCCTGCGATGCGCCTTGGGGGGGGGGGGTCTATTTGGCAGTGGTCCCCCCCCTCCCATGGTTGCTGTGTGGAGTGGGCCCCCCCTCTTTCGGTTTTATTTGCACCTTAGACATGTAGGGCCCTTGGTAGGGGGGGTGCTTGGACATCACTGCCAGCAAGCAGCAGATGTCCTCCAAGCACCCTACCCGCCAATTTTAACCGCACCTTAGACATTTAGGGCCCCTTGGTGGGGAGGGTGAGGGGACATCACTGTGAGTAATCAGGAGATGTCCCCTCAGTGCCCTACCCGCCAATTTTAACTGCACCCCCTTAGTACACACACCCCTCCCCCCTCAAAATATACATTCCAACATAAACACACACATGCACACACAGACCCTCTCGAACACACAAACACGCACACACATTTGCAAGGAAGGTGGGACATAAGACCATCTGTCCCCTACCCCTTCCCTGGTGGGGGGTACGGGGCCCTTGGCAACGGCGGCCGTGTCCCCTGGGTGCCGGTTTCCTGGGCGCGGCGGTGCTCTCTCCACACGGGGGGGGGGGAGGGGTTCACATTACACCTGAGCCGGGGGTGTCCGTGTCCCTGGGGGGTGGGTTCTGGTCCTTGCCCCTGGGTGCTGGGCCCCGCCAAATCTCCAACTCCATATGTTGTTTCCCTTTCGGCTTTTCCCATTAGGGGTCGCCACAGCAAACGAGTCGCATGGTAAACTTGGCAATGTTTTACGCCGGATGCCCTTCCTGACGCAACCCTCTCAAAGCAACCAGGCTTGGGACCGGCACAGAAGTAGAAAAGGAAACAGGGAGCAGCCCGGAGTCGAACCCTGGTTTCACGGACGGAAGGCGCCGCAAACCAGCACGAGCTAAACCGGCTAAATCTCCAACTCCATATGATATTTATTTATCTTCATCTTTTTTTTCAAAGGACATTTTGCAGTTCATTTCTTAAGCTGCATCCACACCGAATACGATTTGCGCATTAAATTTGTAACAGAAGCCTCTTTTTTGACCCACCACGAATTTGTTGATGGACCCCTGCCCAAAAATGTGTTCATAAGCTTGATGCTCCATATTAGTGGTGTCTGCTTATATCTCATTTACAATGCATGGAAGACATGGATGATGTTTAGAGATTAGTTTATAAACAGCCGTGGTGCAGTGGTAGGGCGGTCGAGTAATGATCGTAAAAATACAGGTTTGATTCCCACCTTGTCCGCCCATGTGTCGAAGTGTCCTCGGGCAAGACACTGAATCCCACCTTGCCTCTAGTGGAAGGTTGGCGCCAGTGGTCGGCAGCGGAGCCGTAAAAGGGGCTGTGACTGCAAAGCACTTTGGGCCTTCGAAAGAAGGTAAAAAAGCGCTGTATAAGTATACGCCGTTGACCATTTACCATTAGGTTTATTTATTTCAGGAGATCATTCAGAGACTGTCTCAGTACGGTGAGGTTTACTCCTCTGAATAACTGCTGCTGGAGTTTTTCTTGTCTCTGTGACCACTTTGAGGACTTGCTTTCCAGCTTTAATCAGATAGGGGAAAAAATAAAAATATTAGACACAAGTTGAACAAAGTTAACCCTACTATCAGCCAGGAGCAAGAAGCGGTAGAGATGAAGGCATCCATAGTAACATGTTACATAGTAACATGTTACATCGTACAGTAGTGTGAAAAAGTTTGGGCACCCCTGATAAGTTTCAAGATTTTTCTTCATAAATCATTGGTTGTTTGGATCATCAATGTCAGTTAAATACATCAGATAGCAGATGAACACAGTGATATTTGAGAAGTGTAATGAAGTTTATTGGATTTAAAGAAACTGCGCTATAATTACTTAAACAAAAATAGGCAGGTGCGTAAATTTGGGCACCCCAACAGAAACATGCCATCAATATTTAGTAGATCCTCCTTTTGCAGAAAGACAGCCTCCTATCGTTTCCTATAGCTTCCAATAAGGGCCTGGATTCTGGTTAAAGGTATTTTAGACCATTTCTCTTTGTTTAGGGTCATTGTCTTGTTGAAGTATCCAGCCCCGGCGCAACTTCAACTTTGTCACTTTCTTAAACATTGTTTGTAAGAATCTGTTGATACTGACTGTAATCCATGTGATCTTCAACTTCGACAAGATTTCCAGTACCTGCACTGGCCACACAGCCCCAAAGCATTATGGAACCGCCACCAAATTTGACTGTGGGTAGTAAGTGTTTGTCTTGGAATGCTGTGTTCTTTGTTCACCAAGCACACCGCCCCTTGTTATGTCCAAATAACTCCATTTTAGTTTCATCAGTCAACAGTACCTTATTCCAAAATGAAGCTGGCTTATTCAAATTTGCTTTAGCATACCTCAAGCGTGTGGGTTGTGCGCAAGAAAGGCTTCTTCCGCATTACTCTTCCATACAGCATCTCCTTGTGCAAAGCGCGCTGAATAGTTGAACGATGCATTGTGACACCATGTGCAGCCAGATAACGTTGTAGGTATTTGGAGCTGGTCTGTGGCTTGAGTTTGATTGTTCTCACCATCTTTCGCCTCTGCCTATCAGAGATTTCTTTGGGCCAGCCACTCTGGGCCTTTGCTTGAACTGTGCCTGTGGTCTTCCATTTTCTCACTATATTCCTTACAGTTGAAATTGACAGCTGAACTCTCTTAGCAAGCTTTTTGTATCCTGCACCTAAACTATATCGTTGAACAATCTTTGTTTTCAGATCACCTGACAGCTGTTTTGAGGTCCCCATAGTGACATTCTTCAGAGAAGATGCAAAGAGGAGAAAAACTTGCTCTTGGCCACCTTAAATACCTCTTCTCATGATTGGCTTCACATGTGTATGTAGGTCAGGGTCAATGAGGTTATAATACAAATTTTGTGTTCCAATAATTATTGCTAAAGGTAGTCACATCAAAATAAAAATACACACCTGCCTACTTTTGTTTAGGTAATCATTGCAGTTTCTTTAAATCCAATAAACTTTATTTCACTCCTCAAATATCACTGTGTTCGTCTGCTTTCTGATATATTTAACTGAAATTGATGATCCAAACAACCAATGATTTAGGAAAAAAACTCTTGAAAATCATCATGGGTGCCCAAACTTTCTCATACATCTGTATATTAAAGATCTCATAGTATTTTACCAACTAAACAAAAGACTTCAGTCACAAAATACAGTACTGCTTGTGGTTCCTAGAATTTCTGACCTTTAGCCACCAAGCCCCTGTCTTATGGAATAAGCTCCCAAATCATGTAAGAGAGGCCGACACAGTTTCTACATTCACATCCATTCATTCATTCATTCATTCATTCATTTTCTTAACCGTTTTATCCCTTTCGGGGTCACGGGGCTGCTGGAGCCTATCCCGGCCACTTGTGGGCGAAGGCAGGGGGGACACCCTGAACAAGTCGCCAGTTTGTTGCAGGGTAGAATGTCCTCACTCACACACCCATTCACTCCCGCACTCACACCTATGGTCAATTTAGAGTTGCCAATTAACCTATGAAGCATGTTTTTGGATGGTGGGAGGAAGCCAGAGACCCCGGAGAGAACCCACCCATGCACGGGGAGAACATGCAAACTCCACACAGAAAGGTCCCCCACTGATGTTCTGTTTTTCACGTGCCCCAGCCGGGACTTGAACCTTCTTGCTGTGAGGCAAGAGCGCTAACCACTGCGCCACCGTGCAGCCCTTCTACATTCACAGTTAGACTTAAAACATTCCTCTTTTGACAGGCTTATTACAAGTCTAGCTAGTAATCAGAGACTATTTAACTTATTGCTCCTCTTACCTTACTTACTGTAATGAAGTTTGGGGGAATAAGCACAATTTTCAATACATACATATGTACATTTCCATTATACATATTTCTTTGCAGAGGGAAGATGGCTTCATAAACAAAGCCAGGGCGGCCCATTCCCCTTGCTTAGATTAATACTACTGTATTAAGACTGCTATCCTAAAATGTAAATTTTCCATTATTGTCATTTTTATTACCATCTGCTATAAGTACCATAGTGCATGCAATTTAGAGAGAGATTCAGATTTGCTTTGTTGTCATTGTGCATTGTACAATGAGATTTAAGAATCGGCATCAGTGCAAGAACAGCCGGAAAGGAAAAATAAAAAACATCGTAATACAATAAAATCAAATAAACAAACAAACAGTATGTACAAGTGTGCAAATATAAACTGTAAACTGTAATAAAGAGTGCTGAAATAATTTTGCAAAATTGCGGACGAAATTTGTGTGTAAACGTGTCAGAAGTGCAAGAGGTGGTAATGAGGTATAGAGTTGACACTGTGGACTGAGTAAGTAAACAGGAATATGGATTTTATCTGTGCATTTGGGAATTGAGGATTTGAGGATTACCGTAAATTCCGGACTACAAAGCGCACCCGATTACAAGCCGCACCCACCCATTTTCACGTGTATAATTACTTTTATACATACACTAGCCGCGTCAGAGTACAAGCCGCACATGTGTTAGGCGACGTACAGATCACGTCCTGAATCCCAGAGTGAGTGCAATTCATTAGCACACCGTGGGTGGAATTAGCTTTGACTCAGGCTCATGTATTTGAATATGTCAACATCTGTCAAACAGCACGCACCTCTATTCTGTTCACAAGTTCCTCAGTAATGGTGTTTTTATTTCATTTTTTTTTTTTTTTTACTTATTGACAATCTAGGTATCATACATAAAATTACAAACAGTAACCATATAATCAACATTACATCCCTCAGTTATGATGAGGAAATTTAGATCCGCGATTCCCCATTTCCCATGAGTCTTAGGGGCTAAAGGCGGGGCCAACGCCCGGCTCGCCATACTGTTGTGCGTGTTTAAGAATGACCAAGTATCAGCAGTGCATGGAGGGGTGAACGGGAAAAGCTCTCCTTCCGCTTGTGTCGCGGCAGCGTTATGGGAGTAACAGGGCTGGTTAAAAAAAATACACCAGTAAAATAAAGCAGCGGCGACTGAAAAGCGCGCGCCTCAGCGCGATACGCGCGCCTCAGTGCGGCGCGTGCGTCAGAAGTCAGAAGCCTCTGCGCTCCGCGCTCGCCCCGCGCGCTCCTTGTCTCCCCTTCCTATCTACTCCGACACCTCTGGCCAGGGCGGCTTCAAGGAGGAGCACTTTGTCCCCATTGCGCCGGGGGAAGGAGCAAATCGTGTCTGTGCAAAGCAATTGAACTTAATACTGTACGTTTTATGTATGAGGGGCGGATGCGTTGTTACGTGTGGGAGCCATCAGACTGCCATCGGCCCCACAGCTCTATAAGAGCAGCAGGAGAAGATGTCTCCAGCTCACACGGAGGCTGTGAGCTTTTCAAAGCAAAATTCCGCTCAGTCCTTAAAAAACGTAAAAATGATCACGTCGATTTGTGTTTCCAGTCGTGTCCCGACAAAATAAAGGCTGATGTTATTCCGACATATTTACGTGCAGCCAGCCGAGTCACTATGACTCAGAGGTAAATTCACTCCTGAGCATGCGCTGTTCTCTCCGTCATGCAGCTGACCGGCTTTTCCAAACCCGTTGGTGATGGTGGATTTTTTTACGCTGCTTTTAACGATTGCTTTTAACTTGAAAGCTGCATCATACTGTAATGGCGATCACGTGCACGTTGGGTCTAATGGCACCAAAGGATTCTGGGATGCGGCCGGGCATGCGTGTTTCGTTTTGTTGAACCATGACTGAAGTGTCTAAGACCTGAAGTCAAGTCCATGCTGTTTGGCTGCTAAGAGGTGTGTTGAAAAATAAATGCCTTGTGCTTAGTGTTAGATAGAGAATTCGAACCACTCACTGAGTCCTAAAGTACGTGCACGGCGGGCGCCAATTAAATCCATAAATTAGCCGCGTCGCTGAATAAGCCGCAGGGCTGTAAGCGCAGGAAAAAAGTAGCGGCTTATAGTCCGGAAATTACGGTACTATTTACATGTTTGAATTCAATTTCTATAACAATATCAATAAGTTGCTAGTAGGCTGCTAGTATAGTGGAAAGTATGGTGCACCGAGGTTCTGGCCTCTATTCTCATATACTTCTCTGTTTTTCTCCTCTATACTTGATCATTTATTTATCATTTAGTTCTCCATGCCTCGGTTTGGTACAGTGCGATTTATGTGTTGTCCCTCTATCCCACTCTCCTCCGGGGTAGCAGGAGTGATTCCAGCTTCCAGTTGGCACGTTTGAACTCCTGGTCTTGGCTGTGGACCTCGCCTCTGACTCGTCTGTGCAACTGTCCAGACGAGCACCTGGAGGGTCATAGACAGAAGCAGCTGTATCTTAAGATGAGTACAGGTATATCATGCACTTTCCCTGTTGCCAGATATACGACCACCCAAGGAAGGTAATAAAAATTGGATGACCGATTGTCCTGGGTGTGGTAAGTCTACTATAAAGTATTTCTAAGAAGAAAACCTGTTAGAGTCTGCAAAACACTTGAGACGGGGGCAGGGATTTATCTTTAAATGGGAAAATAACTTGAAACATTATGCCACGTTGCCTGTACTTACCCTTCTGTGTTGTACAAGTGTTTGCCACAATTTTTTGCTCGCAGCATGCACTTAAAACAAATGTGCATTAAAATTTTTACCAAACGGGCTCACCAAACGGTCTACTATCTTGATATTTGCTATGCGCCCCACACAGGTTGGTCGACAGATCGCCCACATTCATCTAAGGGCAGTTTTAACAAGGCTTAAGATGTCAGAGAGAGGGAACAAAACAGGTTCCCTTTTTAGGGTTTTGTGGTCCTTAATTTTCTGGGAAGAAGGTTTTTTACAACTACAGGTACATTATATCAGAATTTGATGTATTCCTGAATTATGCTTCTCTGCAACCATTGCATCATTGCTCTTTGGTATTGTTTCTCAAACAATCACAAACCTACTGTATTCTTTAATGTTGAAAGTATAAAATGTCAAGTTTGTTTCCAGTTTAGTATTTGTGGATGCAATAAATTAATGTCAGCTAATTGTTCGTTGGTCAAAACTCATTGCATTCCTTAACAGTCAGCATTTTCTTGTCCAAGCGTTTTAATAGTTTATTTATAACCAGTGAGCCTGCGAGCTTGTGTGTGTATATGTTGTGGACGCTGATTCATCACTGTTAATTACTAAGATGATGAGGGATGGAGATCCTCAGAGAAGGTGTGAATAAGGCCCGAGGATGCAGCTCCACATATCAGTACGGAGGTGTTCCATGGATGCAATGGGCTGTTAAAAAATGTGTGTGTGTTTAAGCATGAGTGTGAAAGGTCCTGTCAAGATTAGATTAGATTAGATTAGATTCAACTTTATTGTCACTGCACATGTAGGTACAAGGCAACGAAATGCAGTTAGCATCTAACCAGAAGTCTAATAAGCAGTAAGTACAGAATAAAGGTCTATAGTATGTAAAATAACTATACAGGTAAATATTATGGACATAATTTACAGATATTAATACTATAAGTACAATATACAGATAGGTGTACTATGAACAAACTATTCAGATGGGCTATGTAAGAGTGTATGAACACTATAGGCAGAACTATGAACATAATTTACAGTATTGCAATGGACAGTAAAGTGCATAGAAAATATTGCAATGTGCAGATGGATTATACAGTGTTCCCGGATGAACAGACAGTAGTGCAAGTAATAACAAGTTACTGTTTTTGCTTGTTGTGAATAGATAAATAATTCAGAGTGTTGAAGAGGGGGGGAGGAGTCTATGGTGGTGTGGGGGGGTGTTTTAGGGGTGTCAGAGGGAAGAGTTCAGCAAGGAGACAGCTTTAGGGAAAAAGCTGTTCCTGAATCTTGTGGTCCTTGTCCGAAGGCTCCTGAAACGCCTCCCGGAGGGGAGGAGGTTAAACAGTCCGTGGTCAGGGTGAGAGGAGTCATTGAGAATGCTGCGAGCTCGACGTAGACAGCGTTTCCTCTGGATGTCCTCAAGAGCAGGAAGTGGTATCTATATCAATTGCAAAAACTGGAGAGACGCTGAGCCTCGCGATGTGTTCGCGCCGCCATCATCATCATGTGCTCATATTGATCTAGTTGGATTTTCACTGTGTCAATAATCTGAAAGACCCACTCTAATCATCTTTTGATCTATATTCAAAGCGTTTCCAGCGATCGTTTAAGGAGAAAACGTTTTTTTGGCAGAAATCCGAAAAACTGTGTTGTTTTTAGTTTCTGCAGAGCTGCAGGTTTTCATTCACCTCTGACACTACATACACACTGGACATATCACATGCTTTCAAGAACCCGCATTTAGCATACAGTTTTCACACTGGACTGTCTCTACCTGATACTAGCACTTGCACCTGTGAAATGTCAAAATGGTCTGAATCTCAATTGCAACATATTAATTTTACTGCCAAAAGAAAAAGTGAATAAAATTGCACAAAGCCAAGCCTTTAATAGTTAAGACATTAAGAGAGTTAAGTCTTTGTTTCATTATTTTCCTCCTTAAAAATTGAGCCTTCCCTCCCAATCTTATTTAATGATAAATCCTCTTCTTGCCAAAGACTCTTGCTTTTTTCTGTCTTGCACCTTCTGCGTTTTTCCAGTCCATACGCTGTTATTTTCTTCCTTCCTACTTCTCCTTTACCTCACAAACGTGACCTGATTTCCAGCAGTATAGCCAGCAACGACATCTGGTATTTGGCTCTCATTCTAAAGAGGCATTACACCACTACTGATGAGTTTAGCATAAAAACAAATGGAGAATTTATTGTAATCCTTGTGCTATCCTAGGCACTTTAACATTGGGAGTGGAGTCATCTAGACCCCAAAACACAGTGCGCTGAAACTTTTTTCTTCAATGATTTGTGATCTTCATTGGTGTCCATGGATTACATGAAACCATCTTCACCTTTATTCACCTTTGCCATTTTTTAATGTAAGGGTGGGGTCATAGGATAGCACAAGGGTTAAAGGAGAAAGGTGAACAAAAAGTGATGGGATACATTTTGGGATGGTGGAGAAAACTTCTGTTTAGATGCGCAAGAATTGCATTTTTAATTTAGAGAGGGAAAGATATGGAGTAATGTTGACGCATGAACTCGGACCTGAATATTCATTCTTTATTTTTTCATCTTTTAACTTATGCTGTCCAACAACTGAGCAAACAAATAAGAGCTGAAGGCCTTTTGTGTTGACAGGTTTTACTGTTACAATAAGGGATTATGCATCTTCGGATAAACCCCTTTTTGTTTTTGTATTGTTTTTGATTTATTTATTGTATTTTATGTTTTAAATTTATATTTTCTTTTTTTACAGAGGGAAGAGAGAGGGGAAAAGTGTGAAAAAGAAAGAATAAAAAGAGGGGGGGGGGGGTTGAAGAAAAAGACAGAGGGGGAGAAAAGAAGGGGATACAAGTGCCAAGCTGCAAATTTAAGTAGGCTATGATTTCAAGCTTCATAACAATTATTCTAGATCTGCTGGAAAGACAAATCTTCCGAGAGTGAAATTCTGACACTAAGGGAAGGGGAATATATCTGTTGCGTCCATCAATACAATGTGGGTTAGGAGTGAAGGATGAAGCAGACAGGGAGCAGTGTGACAAGCACACAGCCGAAGTGTACCATGTGTTCATTGGGGGCACCAGATTCTCCCTAGCCCGTCCGGCCAGACCAGGAGAAAGGGGGTAGAAGAACCCCAGATCTGGTGCAACCCCCTGGTGCAGAGTAACCACCCTACGGGGGCTCCTCCGGCACCTACACTTTCCTCAACAATTGTAATTAAAGTTCATACAGAAGATATTTGAATTCAAAAATGCATCTAGACAATCTATTAGACAGGATGGTTAATCCTGTCTAATAGATTGTATCTGAAAGTCCCAGGGGATCTTTCATTCTCTACCACTTTCAGACCTGTTTACCATTTTGACCTTAGGGTTTCCAGTCTATATTCTGCACACATGTTCCTGTATTTATTCCAGCCACTTGGTTGTGGCGCCCCATGTATGCTTTTCCTGCCAGCATCTCACACCCTGCAGTTATTTGCTGAATTGGGTCTTGTTGATCTGGCCCTGTCTTGCTCTGTTGCTCAGGGCTTGCCCATGTGCTGCCAAGATGAGTGCTTCTGTCTTGTCCTATAGGCAAGCCCTTTCTAGCCATTGGTAGGATTTCTTGAAATCAGCTATTAACTTGCGTGGTCACAACTGTCCTTACAGGCTATTTCGTGGGCAAAAAATGGGAAAACCTGTAGGGTTGTGCAGGTGGCCCGCACACAATTTTAAGATGGTTCTCAGTGAACCTGTAGAACATTGCATGCACACATTTTTATACAGGCATAATGTGAGAACCAGGTCATAGCAAACAATTAGACGACACTTATCCGTAGGGTGAAGTTATTGAGACACAGGTATTGATTTTTTCTTTTTTTATAATCCCCCAAACCCATTGCTGGTGCAAGTAATAAGTAATAAGTGTCTTTCAATAGGAGGGCGAGAAAAACATTTGACGGCAGCTCCTCCTACATGCGGAAGAAGCGTTGGGTTTCTAAACACACTTTTGGACAAGAGTCCACAAGCAATTTTTACTCTGGTTAAAACAAAAGCAGAGGAAACGACTTTAAAACGCAAATCGGGGTCGATGTGAACGAATAATTGATTTAAATGAAGCGCGGGGGGGGGGGGGGGGGGTCAATCCAATCCGCAGCACACATCTATGCAGGACCAGAGTCCATATGTAAACCAGATCATCCGGTCCCCTAGTAGCTTTCCGCGAGATCCGGTCTCAGACCGTGTAAAAGGTAAATAAAATAATGAAGCTCAGAGATGTAAGTCTGTCTGGCGTCAGCACCACTGCTTTTCACTACAACTCCCATGATGCATTGAGTTAATGCGACTGCATCTCTTACTGCGCTGTCATGAAGACAACAAATGCAAACATCTTTTCTAACAGTTTTCAAAACTTCTTGATAAAATCAGGTATCAAAACGGGACAAAACGGGTCGAGAAGATGAAAAAAAAAAACTTCCCTCACTTTTGAAAAACGTTTAAATATAAGTAATAACAAAATTAAAAAACTGCATTGGGGAATTGACCAACAGACATATTTAACAAAAATGAAACAATTAATTTAATAAAAAAAAAAACAACATTTTTGTTAAAGTTTCATTTTTGATGTAGACATAAGCAAAACAATTAAGAGTTTCACTTTTTTACATTTATGGTCGCTGGTGTGCCGTGGGATTTTTGTGAGGGAAAAAGTGTACCTTGACTCAAAAAAGGGTTGAAAAACACTGAACTAAGGTATTGGTTAAAGTATGATAGTACATCACATGCATGGCTTTGTCTTCCCATGATGATCCCTCCTCCAGCACAGCTTCCTCTGCTCAAAATTCCCTGAGGCGTTCACTGACCTCATCATTAGTTGAATCTTTGTGCTTGATGTACACATGGATCTTGGATATTTCCTCCTGAATCCTCAGCCTTCTTTTTTGCGGCTAGCATACCATCACAGGGTGCTGTATATGGAATGTTAAAGAGCTTTTGTGTCTTTAAACAAACACACAAATTAACACATATGTATGTCTTTGTGTGTGAGCTTATGTGTGTGTATGAAAGTGGAAGGATTCATAGATTTTATTCAGTTAGCAAGAAATCTGGGTTTGTATCTCGATTGGAATCACACACAACCTGTAAAAAACTCATCTCTAATCAGAAAGCAGTAATTCTAATGACATTTGAACATCTGGGACTTAAAAAGTTTGAAAATCATTCCAAAAAGCTGCTGAAAATTAGAGTCATCTAAGGGGGGGAAATCGTCCTTCTGTATTAATTTCAGAGCAACATTAAGCAAAGATAGTTTTAATTAATTTTTTTTTTTTTTTTGCGTTCAATGTTAACAGTAAATATTGGTGACTTGTACCAGTGTATTTTCATTTTAGGCCACATTGTTTTCTAAAAAAATTCAATTAGGAATGATAAAACGTACTTGAAGTTTTAGGATTGGTAATAAATAAATAATTGACATTTATAATAATAAAAAAAAATTTGAATTGTAACAATTAATTGTACGATGATTTTTTACCCATGGTACCATATTTACCCTACAGCTACATCCAACCGAGAATGTGACACTAATTTAAGAATTAGTTAGACATATATTTCAGAACACGCTTTTTAGGCCATAGTGTTCACGCTGGACTGTCGCTACCCAATACTAGAGCTTTTCCACCTCTTACAGTTGGAAGAGGCTTGGTGCAAAATATCGAGCTGGTGCAAATCTTTTTAATCTTGCTCCAGTCTTTTTTTTCACAGCTCCATTCCGATATATCAAAGACTTGGGGTCATATCTAAATTTCTAGCCAGGCACAAACCACAAATACTCACTTCTCCTCCATGATCAATTTCTTTAAAAGGTTGGCACTTCGATTAATTAAAAATAAATATTTTACTCCCAAATTCGAGTCCCTGATTGGTCAAAGTTTTTTTGAAGAACCTTTAACGTGCATTCAATGGCCGAGCATTCTGTACGTACAGCTCAAAAATAGAAACTTGCCTAGCTAGCCGTAATCATGAGAGATTTAAACGCGGAATCTCAAAACGCGCATTTGTGTTCATTTACAGTCTTTTTATTGGAAGTGGTTGCTTGATTACCGTAAATTCCGGGTTATAGAGCGCACCCGATTACAAGTCGCACCCATCCATTTTCAAGCCGCACACAACCATTTTCATGTATTAAACTTCTTTTTTACATAAATAAGCCGCATCAGTGTACAAGCCGCATGCATTAAGCAACATCTTCAGCCTGACAAAGCATGTCCTGACTCCCCAACTGAGTACAATTTTTAACCACAATGTGGGAGGAGACAGCATTGCGTCAGCTTATGTGTTTGAATACACTCACATCTGCCAAACAGCATGCACCTCAATTCTGTTCACAAGTTCCTCAGTTATGGTTTTTTTATTTATTTATTTATTTTTAGTTTTTTTACTTATTGACAATTGAGGTATCATACATAAAATTACAAACAGTAACCATATAATCAACATTACATCCCTCAGTTATGATGAGGAAATTTACATCCGCGATTCCCCATTTCCCATGAGTCTTGGTGGCTATGAATGAGCAGGGAGCAGCAGTGGATGGAGGGGCGGACGGGAGAGCATCTCTCCTTCCGCTTGTGTCGCGGCAGCATTATGGTAGTAACAGGGCTGGTTAAAAAAACACACCATTAAAATAAAGCAGCGGCGACTGAAAAGCGCGCGCCTCCACGTGGCGCGTGCGTCGGAAGTTTTCTTCCACAACACTTCTGCTCCGCGGACACCTATGCGCTCCGCGCTCGCCAAGCGGGCTCCTAGTCTCCCCTTCCTATCTTCTCCGACACCCCTGGCCAGGGCGGTTCCAGGGAGGAGCGCTTCGTCCCCATTGCGCCGGTGGACGGAGCGAATCGTGTCTGTGCAAAGCAATCGGACTTAATACTGTACGTTTTGTGGATGAGGGGCGGATGCGTTGTTACCCGTGGGAGCCTTCAGACTGCCATCGGTCCCGCAGCTCATTGTGAACGAGCAGCAGGAGAACATGTCTCCAGCTCACCTGTCAGCTTTGGGGCAGGATGAGCTTTTCAAAGCAAAATCCCGCTCAGTCCTTAGAAACCGTTCAAACCATCATGTCGATTTGAGTTTCCAGTCGTGTCCCGACAAAATAAAGGCTGATGTTATTCCCACATATTTACGTGCAGCCAAGCTGCAGATTGCAGCTTTTCCCGCATGTATTCATGTTCATCCAGGCTAAATGTTGTTAGCGCCTGTTAGCCTTCACCTAACCGTACTTCCGTCTTCATTCTGCCACAAAAAAGCACTGACCACACAGATTAAATATAAAATGATGAGCAAACAGGCGTAATAACCATAACATAACAATAATAAACGTTTGTTTAAAAGATCATGTCGTATATTACGGAGCTGCTAATAGATGG
This sequence comes from Oryzias latipes, assembly GCF_053564925.1. NCBI lineage: Eukaryota > Metazoa > Chordata > Actinopteri > Beloniformes > Adrianichthyidae > Oryzias > Oryzias latipes. The sequence continues at coordinate 10,994,376 of NC_136244.1, forward strand.
GCTAATAAATAGATGGGCTAGTGTCACTATGACTCTGAGGTAAATTCACTCCTGAGCATGCACTGTTCTCTCCGTCACGCAGCTGACCGGCTTTTCCAAACCCGTTGGTGATGGTGGATTTTTTCACGCTGCTTTTAACGATTGCTTTTAACTTGAAAGCTGAATCATATTGTAGTGACGATCACGTGCACGTTGGATCTAATGGCACCAAAAGATTCTGGGATGCGGCTGGGCATGCGTGTTTCTTTTTGTTGAACCATGACTGAAGTGTCTAAGACCTGAAGCCAAGTCCATGCTGTTTGGCTGCTAAGAGGTGTGTTGAAAAACAAATGACTTGTTGCTTGGAGTTGGATTAAGCATCCAACCCGTACTCTGAGACCGAAAGTACGTTCATGGCAACCGCCAAATAAATCCATGAATTAGCCGCGTCACTGAATAAGCCGCAGGGCTGTGAGTGCAGGACAAAAATAGCGGCTTGTAGTCCGGTAATTACGGTACTCCATGCCGAGGGCGGTGTGAATGTAGCTTAACCATGAAGTATTTTACTTAAGTCAGGACCAGTTAACCCTTTAACACTGGTTATGTTATCGGTAAAATCTAAGTGAAACCTTTTTGACGTCCTCTAACTCCTCAACTGCTTATGCAACCAACGTGAACAAGCCGATTCTGATGCGGAGAAAAGCGGCTTTCATAGTGGCTTTGCACATTAAAGTGTTGTATGATGGCGACAAGTCCCCTTTTTCCTTGGCAACAGAATGAGCTGATTATGTAAATACTTTACCATAGTAAAGTGTTGCATATCAGCAATTATGTTAATTGCGTAAACAACTGAAGAGTTACAGTAGTGGAAAGAATGTCAAAACTGAAGCTAAAGCTCCGGTATTAAAGGTTTAAGAACAGTGTTCAGTTTTTTTTACAACAGCAGGGTATATAAATTCACATTAGATTTTTCTGTTAGATGTGTCCTTAGTCTACATGATATACAATATAGTCTGTCCAACCTTCTAACACACAGTGCCAAACTTCATTCACATCTTTTTTCTTCCCCCCTTGGAGGTTTAACAATTATTTGATTGGTTCTGACCTTGCTGGTAACAGAGCTCATTTGTGATTGATTTAAGGAATCCGATGAGTCTCCCATGGGAGTGAAAAAATAATCATATGAAAAGGTCAGTTTTCTGTTTTCTCAAGGATTTTGCTGTGGACTTTGTTTGTTTTGTTTTTTCTAATGAAAGACACACTTCATTAATGAAATGCAAATGGTGCGGCTCAGCAGATCAGAATTGAGTTGAACTTTTAAGCATGGCACAGACGCACACACACTTCACTTCGTCGTTTTCTTAGATGTGAAAGCCATGAATGCAAAGGTTTAAACCGTGAAAGAGTGATTTAGGGAGAATAAAACCTAATTTTCTACATGTTTTGGATATGATGAGGGAAAAAAACGAAGTAATTTCTGGGGGTAAAATCTGAACGCAGGTCTGCGTAGAAATACAGTCAGGTCCATAAATAGTGGGACAATGACACAATTCCAATATTTTGGTTCTATATACCACCACAATGGATTTTAAATGAAACTTTCAAAATGTGCTTTAACTGCAGACTGTCATCTTTACTTTGAGGTTATTTACATCCAGATCAGGTAATCAAGTGGCCACTTCCTTCAGCTCCTCTGGGGGGACCCCGAGATGATCCCAGGCCAGCTGAGAGACCGTAGTCTCTCCAGCGTGGTCATTGACCTCCTGTCTAGGGTGTCCTGATGCCACGTGTATTGATTGACACCCTTGTGCTCGAACATGGTGTTCGTTATGGACAAACTATAACAAGCACAGATGTCCAACAAAAAAAACATTGCTTGGGTTCAGATCAGGTAGGACATTCCTACCAATCACACCCCTCCAAGTGCCCACGTGGACATTGAAGTCCCCCAGGGGCACAATGGGTCCCCTGTTGGAGCACTTTCCAGTACCCATTTGAGAGATACCAAGAAGGCTGGATAATCCAAACTGCTGTTCGGCAGCAGTTTTGAGTACCCACTGCTTGTTCTTCTCATAAGGGGCTTCTGAACCACTCTTTGTCTGACTCGTCACTCAGGATCTGTCTGCCATGGGAGATCCTACTAAGGGCTTGAGCCCCGGATAGATTAGCTCCTCCTCCATCACGTTAAGGTGGTGGTTCACGGAAGAGATTTATATAGATGAGTGAATGAGGAGGATGTCGTTGATGTTAAAAATAAAGACCAAGAATGTTGAACAGATCAAAACCAATTTCATGTACAGACACGTCTGCCAAGACCTTTATTGGACACCTGTGCCAATGACAAATGACGAATGCAAGAAAAACTTGAATGAATTACATACAGTATATGACACATGTATCACGAAAGACCAAAATTTAATACGTGGACCATGTCCAGATTGTAAATAGCGGCAGTGTGACACAGCCTTGACTTTGAACTGGTGCGGACCAGGGGAATCCGACTGTCTAATTAAAACAAAGCATTGAGAGGGCCCGTGGAAGGTGCTGACCTTGGTGCTGACACAATGTGATTTCTGCTCAGTGCTCTGAATGTCAAAGTGAAGAAAATCAATGAAGCGCGGGTTTACGTGTTCTTTGCGTGCTCTTACGTGCTCTATTCATACTTGTCCTGTGGTTTTAACATGGTTCATTTGCAATACATCTGTCAAAATTTCACGTAAAGAACCACAACTTTTCTCACTTTTTCCACATAAATTCTCATATGACTAGTTTTCATGAGGTGACAATGTGCAAATTGTACTTGGTGGCAGTATGAAACAAGCTTTACAATGACTCATTTCAAAATTACATTTAAAGTATGCACCACCTGCGTGCCCTGTGCAGGTTTGCCCGTTTTTTGCCCGCAATCAGCTCATATCCACAGAGCAGTTAGGACTAGATTCTTATGTGTTCACATTGGTGAATGTGTGTGGTTGTCTAGAGCAGTGGTTCTCAAACTTTCTTCAGTGATGTACCCCCTTAGAAATATATTTTTAGTCAAGTACCCCCTGAAACGGGCAAAACATTTTTGGAAGAAAAAAGAGGTACAATGCTGTAAAGTCAGATTTATTCAAGCCAAACAACAGTGAACCTGACAAAAACATTCATATGGCAAACATTGCATGTACAAACAAAAAAAAAAAAAAACAGAAGACGTTGACCACCAGAAGGTATAAAACCAGTCAAAACTCAAATGTGCAAAATGCTGCTAATAATAAATAAAATAAAAAATATACATGAATAACAAAAATCTGTTCACAGAAATAATTCTATAACTTAATTATAAATAAATAATATTTAGTTTACAAAATAAATGAACTTCATAAATAAAGATTTGCTCACAAATAATAATTATTAATTATTATATTATTATAATTATAACTTTAATGCTGTCGTTCAAAACATCGTGCAACACAGGGCTTGAGGTTATTTACATCCAGATCAGGTAATCAAGTGATGTCGGGATTTTCTTTTTTAATCCGTCCTATGAGGCCTTTCGCGCTGCCCGTCATTGATGCAGCCGCATCTGTGCAGACGCTGCTGCAGGATTTCCAGCTGATAGCGTTTCTGGTGAAAAACATGTTAACGACATTAAAAATGTCCTCTCCGGTTGTTTGCCCCCCATTTCTTTGCAGAATAGAATGTGTTCACAGATGTCGTCCGTGTCAATGTATCTTACAAATGCAACAAGTTGCGCATGTCCACTCACATCTGTGGATTCATCCAGCTGCAGTGAAAATGAGTCGCCAGGTTTCCCCACAACTTGTTCGATAATGTCTGTGCCCATGATATTTATTCTGCGGCAAACGGTGGACAGAGGCACGGTTTTTAATGTATCCGCTGATTTTTTGTCCAGCATAGTTTCGGCCAATACCACAGCGGCGGGGAGCAGTAGGTCTTCCGCTATGGTGAACGGTTTTTTGGCTTTAGCAACAAGCAAAGACACCGCGTAAGAAGCCTCCAGGGCTTTGGCTGATGTAGTGGAGACTTTTCGCATTGTGATTTGGGATCACTTGAAATCAGAAAGTTTTTTTCCTGAAGAACTCTGGTGCCTTACCAATGTGACATCCATGTTTTGTAGTGAGATGCCACTGGAGGTGTGCCGGCTTCATGCTAGCGTTGGCTAACTTCTCCCCGCAAAAAAAACACAGTGCCTGGGGTGGGTCAGAGCTCGTGGACGTAAATCCCATTAAAACATATTCTTCCATGTACTTTCTGGACTTCGTCGCCTCTTGTTTTGTTTTCTTTTTCACTTGTCCATCTGTACTTTCAGCAGCATGGCTGCTGCACTTTAACCACGTCTCCATAGTTACAGTGTTATGGTAACGACAGGTCGTTGATGAGTGCGTGACGTCTGGGGGTCGAAAAAACTTGGTGTGGGGGGGGGGGGGGGGGGGGTGTTTTATTTCAAAGGATATTGAAACTAAATACTGAATATAAAGTTCAGTGCATAAACACACATTTATATTTTATCGAACTTTTTACAAAATCATTTTTCTCTATTTATTATTAGGATGAACCTACTGATTTAGATAGATATTTTGAAAAGCGTCACCTACCCCCTGCAGTACCTCCACATACCCCCAAGGGTACGCGTACCCCCATTTGAGAACCACTGGTCTAGAGCATGACTATGTTAGATTGCACTAAAATAAACACATTCGGTAAATGCAACAGTCTCATCAGTACAGAAAAGCCACAGAGGGCAGGCTAAAAGGTTTGTGCAAAGGCTCCCAAGGCGCACTACACCATCGGTAGCACAAATGTTGTCCCGTAACATGGTAGAGTAGGTGCAAAAATGGGTCTTCTTGATTGACAATTCAACAGAGTCAGCATCATCTATTTTAAAGAGTCTTTGCATACATTTCTGCACTTCCCTGTTCCGCAAGGTTCCCTTGATAAAGCAATTATTTTGCACCCTCCTGGTTGTGTCTCTGTGTGAAAAGGCGGGCGTAGGTTTCCCCTGTTACCATCTGTTTTTCTTTGGCTGATGATCATCTATCTCCCCATTAACTGTCAGTCACTCTGTTCTCCGTTGACATCTTGGTCTCTATACTGCATACAGCAACTTCCCCACCATACCTGTGCAGATGTTAAGAACATTATAAGACATGCGATCAGATTTATTCATCTATCCGGTTAGGGCGCATTCCGAATCCCTAACTTTGTAAATTTATGGATAGTTACAGTAGGGCAAAAAAGTATTTATCAGTCACCAAGTTGTTTCACTAACAATAGCGTAGCAGATAACTGAAATCTTTCAACTCTGGAAACAATCACCAAAATTGACAATAATACTCCTTGGGGATTATTCTTATTGTAAAAACAAAAAAAAGTTTGCCAAAAAAAAACTGTGGGGTATAAACATTTGAAGTCCTCCTTCAAAGTCTGAACCTGTTTTTTGAGATTAAAAGTTTTGATTGCTGGAAGACCCAGTAACCATTTTGAAAGTTCCTCCACTACATAGATGTTCTGTTCTGTTTTGTGTCCTTTTAAAAGCAGCTCACCTTTTGAAGCATCCGTGAGTTTTCAGTTTTTGCTGATTCGTACAGCACCTTCCATGGCACGTGCAGCCTCTCATGTGTCTCCCTGTAATACATGCAGTTAGGTATTGCTGTGACACCTGCACCAAGTTTTCTTGGTTTAACTGCAGCCTTTCAACTAACTCTTCAGTGTGCTGTAAGTCAGTTTGATCAGGGAAGAGAAAATCCTCCTCTCCAGCAGCCTCCTACAATTAGGTGAACACTTTTGCCAAATTTTTCTTTCTTGTGACATTTTCTACTGTAACTGTTAACCCTTCTCTTGTACTCTTTTTGTGTATTCCTTCAACATGTGCTGTCCCTTCCTCTTTCCCGCGGACGAGTGTTTGTTTTTGTTTTTTTTTACTGTTGTGCTCTGACTTACCCGCGTCATCGCTTTCTCCAGCATTAACTCTGGGTCTAGGATAGCTTAGCATCTCTAATAACGACTACAATCCAGTTCCTGATAAGGTCTTCTCGCAGAGTACTGAACTGATAGTGTTCTGCTTGCACAGCCTTAATAAAGGACTCCACGCTCTCACTTGGCTCTTAATTTCTTCTATTAATTGATAATAAGAATAATTGATACTTTATTTATCCCTAAATGGGGAAATTCTTCTCTGCATTTGACCCATCCCCTGGGGGAGCGCTGAGCTGCAGCCAAGCCATGCTCGGGAGGCAGTAGCATTAAGGGCCTTGCCCAAGGGCCCTCACTGGGTGATTTTAATTGCTCGCCATTGATATGGTAATTGCCCCATTACCATTGTTCATTCCCCTCCGGAAATCGAACCCTGGCTACCCAGCCACTCCAACCGAGCTACCCAGCCGCAGGCACGTTCGTAAATCAAGTCTCTCTTGCTGAAGCAGTGAGTGGTGAAGCTCTCGTGACTCGTAGGATTTTTTCTGTTCGGTGGTGAGGGATAGCACATCACCCACAGCATACATGAAAGCATTTACCTGGAACTCCTGCGACTGTTGGTCCAGTTTTTTTCAGTACCCTATAGTACTCGAACCTCTTTAGCCACCATGGCCATTCATTGGAGTCAGCAAAGTTGGATGTCCCAACTGTGGAGCGGCAACTCCTTCGTCAGTACTCATCTCGTCTTTTGGAACTTTTCAGTTTTTTTTTCTCCACTCACTTCTTACACGATGTTCTGTTAAGGAACCAAGCAGGCACAGGATGACTCAGGGCACAGGACAGTTTCAGTTCAACTCCAGGGCTATGTCCAAATTCCAACCCCAATCCCTAACTACTAAAAATACTATATAGTGCGGTACTATCTAGTGCAGGGGTGTCAAACTCATTTTGGTTCAGGGGCCACATTTAACCCGTCTGATCCCAAGTGGGCCGGACCAGTAACATAGAAGCAAAAAACAGCAATGTTTTTTTTTTTTTTTTTGGTAGCTAATCATTTATTATTACACATTTATTCACAGAGGCCAGTGGATTTCAAAGAAAATGCATTTCACTTAACACTTAAAAAAATTCAAAGAAAATGCATTTCACTTAAAAAAAATGGTTTATTCAATTTTATACAGACTGAATATTTTACATCTGACACTGAAGCAATCCCGATAATAAACTCAAGAGGGGCTACGGAAAAAAAATGAAACACCTGCCTAAAATGTAAATGTGCAAATCAATGAAAAATTAAACTAAATTAAACTTGCAAACATTTGTGAACATAAGAATTAGGAGTTAACCTCCCTATCTCTCCTGAAACATCACCCAGCCATCAATATCAAGATTCAGATCCTGTGCAGAAACACATTTACTGTCATTCAAGTGTGCAAAACAATGAAAGGTCCAAGAGTCTTTTCTTGGTTTGCTGGGCCATATGTTTGACACCCCTGATCTAGTGTCTTGGATTTTAGAAGCCATTCAGACACCATCCTCTCTGCTTTTCTTGGAAGCAGACTCAAACCAATCACTGCTTGCTTCCTTAAAAAATATAGATATATAAAACAAAAATAAATCTAACATGTTTTTGTGTTTCTTTTATATCTGTCTTTAACATCATACACTCCTTCTATCAGTTTCCATCCCCCCCATCCACCATTTATATTCCCTCACAAAAAATGCATTTGGTTTCGGTAAAATATTTATGACTCAGTCACAGAGCAAGAGCCATGAATCATAGATCTTAAAAAATGACAAGGAAACAGGCAAAGGAAAGCGGAGATGAGGAAAAAGAGCAGGGAGGTATATAGGATACTAATTACAGGAGGAATAGGAAAGAAATGGGCAGTTTTTTAAATCTGATGGGGGTGGGGGGTGGGGCAGAATCCTATACTGGGAGCCACTGTTGAAAAGGGCAGGTATAGACATTGGCAGGTAGGTAAACGGTAAAAAAAGCAAGATTTTGGGAGACTGTTATGGAGACAGCAGAGGGAGGTTGGAGATGTGGGTGGAAAAGTCTGATTTAAAATAAGTTGCACAAAACCTTTTACGTTTATAGCTATATGTAAATGTAAAACAGCTAACTTTACTGACAGCAAGCATTTATAAACTGTTTTGACCAAGACAATGTCATTTAAGATGTTTTTTACATAGCATAGCGAACAACTGATATTTTATTAAAATATATATATGTTTTAATATTGAAAGTAAAAGGATTTTTGTACATATAGGAAAACTTAATTTTTTTATAACATAATTTCAAATAGGCAAATGCAGTTCTTAAAATGTGTGAGATCCCTGTGATTTTTCTTGAGGTCTCACTTGAATAAAAATTACGTTTCTGGTGTTTTTATGCTCTTGTGGCATTTTTCTGATGATGGAGGACATAGATAAAGAAAATTATATCATGCTTTATCATGCAGGTCCTATATCATGCTATTTTTTAAGCCTTTCGGAGTAAACTATATCCATATACATGATAATATATTACCATTGGCACACTAAAGAACAATTTCTTTTAATGAAAAATGAGTTATTTTGGCAGCGAATTTTCCAACCCGGAAGTAAGAAGACTGGCCTCTGAGACACCGGCTTTCTCTCTTTTGTGGGTGCCGCCCATTTTATGATGTCAACCTAGAGTCGGCCTTAGCTGCATGTTTCGCCTACGTAAACAAATAACATTCAAACTTTTGGAAAGATGGATGCGCATATTGTCCATATAAAATAAATACACTGGAAACAGTGTATTTAGGGAGGTGCGAAGGGGTGCGACGTTGTAGTTACTCTGTCCATTCACTTCCCGGGTTCCAGTGCGGCATTGGGGCAGTTCCTAAGCGGCCTCTTGGGAGTCAGAATTATCAGAAATTAAGGAGATGTTAAGACTCCAACAAGAATAGATTCTACATATGTCTCAAGACTTTTGCAGCTTCCTTGGCCATCTCTCTGCTGATCTTCTTGGACTTTACGGCTGCTATGCCTTATATGCTGGGGATTTATCCTGCTGTCTCGCTGCTCTTCATCTGGACAACTTCTCCACAGACTATCTGGATTTTACACAAACTCGTAAATACACTCGCTTTTACGGCCAGTGTTAGCCCAGTGCTAGCTCCAGTCTGCCAGAAGAGCATGTTTCTGCAGCCGTACTCCACCTCTGCTCTCTGTTGGAACAACTGCCGCCCGCTTTTGCATGAAACTGTTCCACATCGTCGTCTTCAACACCGCAGGTCTGGACGTTCATTTTCCTACAGTCTGGCATCCCCTAACAGTATCCCATCTCTCTGGTCATGTCGCCATCCACGGATTTTCCCACTACGTCATCACAACAAAAGGCAAAGGAATCTGGCCAATTCAATTTTCAATTCAATTTTATTTGTATAGCCCAAAATCACAACAACAGTCGTCTCGATGGGCTTCGAAGTAAAACATGAACTCAAAAGGATCACGAATACAAAGAGTTCAATAGGAAAATACTAAAATGAACTAACAAACTGTCTAAGCTATACTGGCATCCTTGCCCTTAGACCCCCCCAGTAAGGAAAAACTCCCAAAAAAAACGGATTCCGGAAAAAACGAAGAAACCTCAGGGGTGCCCACATGACGGAGGGATCCTCCCCCAGGACGGACTGGCGATTTACCAGAACTCTTAGAGAAGAATTAACTTATCTAAATCTACAACTACATATATAAAGTCCAACAGACGAGCTTCATCCAGCTGTGGTTGTGGGGACAGTCAAAGGCGCGAGTCGAGCCGGAGACAGGAACCACAGCCAGGTGTAGGAGCAGGAGCAGAGACGAGGTACTCGGTCAGGTACAGAGCAGAGACGAGCCAGAGATGAGCCAGAGGCAGGATCCACAGCCAGGTGTAGGAGCGGGAGCAAAGGCGAGGTAGACGGTCAGCAACTGGAGCACGGATGAGCCAACAGGAGTCTGGAAGCACTCCCACTCCCCAGGAGGTGAGGGGAAAAGAGGGACAATACATGAATCGCACTGCACCAAACAGAGGCATGGAGAACTAAATGATGAATAATGATCAAGAATGGAGAAGAGAGGAAGGGTAGAAGTAGAAGAGAAAAGAGGACAGAACCCCGGAGCACCATAGTTACCCCAGCTTCAACTTCTAGCAGCCTTTTAAAACAAATAGTTACTATTAAGTTTAGCCAATCTGCGTCCCATTCCTTACCACTCTCAGGCGATCACAAAGCAGCGTTCTGTTAAACTCTGTCTTCTCAACAGCCGCTCCCTAAACAAAAAAGCTGTCATCTTAAATGAACTTATCACGGACAAATAAATTAATTTTCTCTGTTTAACTGTGACAGGTGGGGAGGGCTGGGGAGCATGAAGGACCCAAAATGCAGAGACGGGAGCACACAGTTCCTGGCCTAGGGATTTATTAACTTAACAAAAGGCGCTGCTAAGCAGGGAAACAAAAACCAAAACTCACTCCTTCAGGATACACTTACATTGAAAATGCCCGCACGGATGGCCGTGGGGAGGGGGGTGGGGGGTGTACCGCTGTAATTTATAAAAAGGACATTAAAATTGCTTGCCAACAACAGACTCCTTTGAACATACAGTCTTTAAACTACCTGGCCCCCGCCACCCTTGTCACTGCTGTAATCTATCGACCTCCCAAACCAAACTTCTCTGATCTGACTGATTTTCTGACCCATTCTCTGCCATATCACCATCCATCCTCCTTATTGGTGACTTCAATTTTCATATTGATGACTCACACTCTAAACCTGCTTCAGATTTCTTGTATTTACTGCAGTGTTTCAACATCATTCAAAATGTCGATTTCCCCACTCACATCTATGGTCACATTTCTCATCTGCACAACTGGCATTTCAGTTTAGAATCTTTCCAGTCAAAATCTTCATATATCCGACCACCTAGCCATAAGAGTTTCCTCTCCCTGCACCCATAATCAAGCGTAAAATAACCTTTCATAACCTCAAATGTGTCTCACCTGATGTCAGCCTCCCTTGCTGCTAAGTCCCCCCCCCATCTAACAATCCTACTGAACATGTAAACTACTACAATAGCACACTCTACTCCCGTCTTGACCAGTTGGCTCCCACTAAAACAAAAAATGTCTCCTTCACCCACACAGCACCCTGGTACACCACTGAACTCCACACCATGAAATCCCACAAACGACAGCTTGAGAGACTGCATCACAAAACTGGACTAACTGTTCATCTCCAGATGTACATTGATTTCACTCACCAGTACAAGAATGCCCTCAATACTGTCCGGTCTTTCTATTTTTCCAACGTCATTCATACCAGCTCCAATAATCCAAAAACTTTGTTTTCCACCATAAACAAAATCCTGAAGCCTAATGATAACTCCTCTTCTTCTTTCACCGTGGCAAAGTGCAACCCCTTTCTGTCCCAATTTCAATACAAAATCGACACAATCTACAGCTCCCTCACTCCCAATACAGAGCCCCTCCAGAAACTTCGGCCCTTTCCTCCAGTCTGCAGCTCTCTGAATTCTCTCCAGTCTCCTCTGTGGAACTCACCAAGCAGCTGATAGCTATCATAGCCTCCACCTGCACTCTGGACCCCATTCCCTCCACCCTTGTTAACGATACCAATCGTAAACAGTTTATCAAGGGAAACAACTGCTCATCCTTCACAGCTCCTCTGTTGCAAGATGTTCCCCAAGGTTCGGTGCTTGGCCCACACCTGTTCATCCTTTACCTCATTCCCCTTGGCAACATCATTCGACAACATGGTTTAAATTTTCTCTGTTATGCTGATGACATACAACTATACATCTCCACCAAATCCATCAGCTCCACCACTTACTTCACACTCATCCGCTGTCTAACAGACATCAAAACATGGCTTGAGCACAGTTTTCTGAAACTCAACTGTGACAAGACAGACATAATCATGATTGGCCCCAAAACCATCACAAAATCGATTTCAAATTTTCAGTTAAATTTCAATAACACCACGCTCCCCTGTCGGACCAAGCATCGAAATTGGGGAGACAGAGCCTTCTCCATTGCTGCTCCAACCCTATGGAACACTCTGCCCCAACATCTCAGAGACTGCGCTGACCTCCCAATTTTTAAAAAAAATCACTTAAAACTCATGTTTTAAAAATTGCTTTTAATCTTTAATCTGTTATTTTATGTTTTTGTTTTTATTTTATTAGCTCTTGTTCTTATTAACTGTTTTGCTCACATTTTGTAAAGCGTCTTTGTGTGCCATTTAAAGCGCTATACGAATAAAATGCATTATTATTATAAGGTTAAATTCACCAAATGTGCCTTTTTTTCAAGGCCAGATGCGCTATCTAAAGCATGTGATTTCAGACCAAGGAGTCTCTACAGACCGTGGTAAGGTGAAGGCATTGGCTAACTGGCAGCCTCCTAACTCCTAATTAACGACAGCTTTCCAGCAGCTGTCGTTAATTGGCTTTGCCAGCTACAAAGTTGGCTGCACCCCTACCAAAGTCCACAAAAGGTCAGAATGTGGTGTAAAGAACCACTGGACTCAAGAGTGCCAGAGGGTGTTTTTCGGGATCATTGTGATGACACAGTGTTGCAAATCTTGCTACCTGTCTTGCTAAAAGAGAAGGTGTTGATGGCAGTCTATCAGCAGAATGGTTATCAGAGTGTAGACAGGACCCTTGACCTGCTGAATCAACGGTGTTATTGGCCTGGTATTTTATCTGAAGCGGCGAACTGATGCAGTCATTGTGAGCAGTGCCAAGTAGCCAAGGTAATAGTGCATAGGGATGGGTACCGGTATTGAACGAGCCCCGGGGCAACATTCTTCAAGACCGCAGTATCGGTAAGATCTGACCTCAACGGTTCTGCTATCGGAACTGGAGGAGTCGCATTTTTTTTTTTTGTGGCCCACAAGATGTAAACTAGAGCTGTGACAGTGTGGGATTTTTGATCACCGCGCTGATGAAGCAGCAGGAGTCGCTGCGTCACGGTTAACCGCAACCCCCCACCCTCCCGCCGCCGAATACAAAATCCCCCGGCGGTTGCGTCGCAAACGAATACAATTCATAATTACAATGCAGTATTCTTTATAAACAAATAACAGTAACAACTAAATACTAACTATATAGGTGCTGTACAATGAGTGTGTATGTGTGTCAGCGCGCTGCGTGTGTAAGAGGAAGAAGCGCGTGCTGCGCGTGAGTGAGAACGCGCACAAGTGTGTTGGGGGAGCGCGTTCAATTTTCAATGTGCCTGTCGCAGCTCCTATATATTCACATAACACGACTCCCAGCTGTCTCCTGCCTTTGTATGCATTTTTCCTCTTGCCGCGTATCAAACAAGTGATCCTTTACATAAAAAAAATAAAGATAAAATTTACCTTTTAAAAACACAATTTAAAAGTCATTGTTTGATCAGATTATTTTGAAAAAGTGACTGAAAATGTTTTTGACAGACAGAGGGAATACAGTCACAACATGTGCATGTCACAGCATGCAACTTGACTGTATGGGAGAACTGAACTGAGTGACCCTCCCCCCTCAGATTCCAAAAAGGAAGTACCAAATGGTACCAAGACACCAAAATCCTACAGACTTCTATTGAGAAATAAACAGCTATTCAATCTATTTGTCAGAATAACCATTTTTGCTCTGATATTTTTAACATGTTCTTGATGATCCTGGCTGAAAAATATTTGACATACTGGGCTCCAATCCAGTTAGACAGTTTTATGTTTTCTGTTGTACAATGATTTTCAAACATAAAAAAAAGCAAATAAGTCATTTTCTTAACCCTATCAGCAGAGAGTTGCTTCCAAAACATTTCTATTATCTAGCATTTTCAGGTCTATCTCTAAACAATAAGTGATCTATGAATGCACTTAGAAAAAGCTGCTGCGGTTATTTTTCATTTTCATAACATGAAAAAAAAACAAAAAACAACAGCTTTCAAATTGGGAATATAAATCACTTGATGGAAAATGTCATGCATTGAAGAGGAAGGTTGGAGAGAAAAAAAATACCATCCAGATGACACATTCAGCATCCCAAACAGCAGAAAGATTGAGCCAGCGTTTTCTGTTTTCAGAGAAAATTTGTTCCCGATAAAAAATTCAGCACAGGAGTAAAGCGTTGGCTAAGTGACAGCGAAAAGTAATCCAGCAGGAGCAAGTAGTTCTCAATGGTTGCAAAAGACCAGCGTAAGGTCTTTTGATGCCGAGAAGGCAGGGAAAGAGGGCTGCAGAGAGGATGCCAGGTGAGACAGGGTTTTTATTGAAGACAGATCAGAAACACAGCTAAGTACTGAGCATATCTATTTCAAGAGGATATGGAAGCATTTGCGTCTAATAATTCAAAAGAAAAGTCAATACCCAAAATGTTTTTTCCTCTTCACAATGTAACTGCATCAATTGACTCAAAAATTAAATGAAAAATCAATCATCATACTCTGACATATTAAAGCGATAATGCATAGAGGGACTTGCATTTTTGTTTTCCACATCCACTATCAAAAAGTGTTGCATAATTCAATCCAGTCAGCAGTTCCAGGGGGGAGGTGGGGGTTGACGTCAGTGCTCACTCTTCCTCTGTCATTACTGCGCGCATTTGCCATAGGTGCAAAAATACAAGTGTGGACCAAGAGGTTGGGAAGTTTTGTCAGAAGCTGGAAAGTTCAGCATGGCAAAATCTGTGCTAGAACTGTTGAGGGAGGCTGCAGCCGTCCTCGAACATAAAAGCCAGTGAAAAACAGCCGGGCACGATCTTCTAAAATATTATTTTTTAAAAATCTATTCAGCCAGTGCTTTATTATCGGCCGAACGGACCCGAAAGAAGGGTTAGGATGTCTGGACATGATTGGAAACACAAGTTCAGATGATTGTTTACACGGTTTTCTCAGGACTGTGCCGAGCAGCATTTCTGCGTTCAACAGCCACTTCCACCAGCTCACACACCTTCCCAAAACCTTCAACAAACACAAATCCCCAATTTGTATTTGTTTTTTTCCATCTTGTTTCCCATTTCTTAACCCAATTAAAGAATGTCCTTTACTTGGAATTGCAAGGTATACGAGTGACAACCATGCACTCGAGAAAATCTGTTGCACATTTATGGACATGGCTTCTTATAACATTTCATTTATGTCTCGTCAAGGCTGGATCCGGCACACAAGATCATTTTTTTCTCCTGTTGTGTGGCTGGGGTGAAGTTTGCCTGTGATGTGGATGAAGTCCTCCGGTCTGACTTGGCACAGAGACAAGATGGGGAAGTGCAATAAATATGTACCGTATTTTCACGACCATAGGGCACACTGTGTTATAGGGCGCGGTCTCAGTTCTGGGTAATTTATTGGTATTTGACACATACAAAGGCGCACCGGGTGTTAAAGCTCGGGCACGTTAACACAACATACCAGTAAAACATGCATGCTAGTGTTGAACCTTTCCTCCAATGACGTTTCTGACCGCAGGGGAGATCCTCTCCAGGGCCGACAGCAGATCTTCCTTCCTTCCCCGTTCAGACCCTCAGAGTCTCCAGAGTGGGTTAATAATAGAACCAGTCTCTGTTTTTTTGGAGGAAAACTTTTTTTTACATTACTGTTCTTCCTAACTGAGTAACACAAACTGAATGCACGCTCACACACTCACTTGGCTGAGTGTCTGCCCCCTCCTTTTGCAAAGGGAGGCGCGCAGCACGCGGGAACTCAGCACACACACATTTCAGCACACACACATACACACAAAAGCAGCAGGAGAAAAACTGAGTTCTCATGCCATCTTCTACAACTCCTCTGCTGAATTCCCACAGATGGAGATTAGGTGCACCGCCCCATAGGGCGCCATCTACAGTTTGGAGAAAATTTAAAACTTTTAAGTGCGCCTTATAGTTGTGAAAACACAGTACTTGCGTGTGTGTGTAAGTTTTGACAACACAGTCCTCATTTTGACCATAAAGTGAGTTTTTGACTTAAGAGTCAATATACTAAACTCTTAGTCAATATTTTGAAATTTATGTTTGGTGCTTTGTTAAATTGGTCTAATGTTTCAGATTTTTTTTTTTTTAGCAATTGGGAAAAACTGCAGATGTTTAAGCGTCTGTCACCAAGCCTGGTCTCCTGCCTTTTGGATCCTCCAAGCGATAAACTAAATGCAAGTTTTTCAGCAAATTCGGCCGCTGGCTATGCAGCGACATTTGTAATTGGGAGGCGGCAGTTATATATATATTTTTTTGCAAATATCTTTTTATTGTTTTTAAACACAAGAACAAAGTTATAAGCATTGAAACAGCATATATTTAACAATAAACCAAAGAAAATGAAAAATTAGTACAAGAAGGTACGTAGAGTTGTCAGGTTGAAATTATCCTCCTATCCAGGATACTGATCACAGAGTTAACAATTTGTCATGACCTTTTCTTGTTTTGTACATAAACCATTTTTCCCAGTCCTTCAGAAATTTGTCTTCTATTGTTTGGATTTCTTCCACAATATACATCCATTGCTTGTGTGTTGGGGCAGTTATATTTTTACACACCGCGCAGTGGCAGCAGAGGTTTTATGAAAAAGTTAACATTTTACGGCGAGTAGGCAATTTTTTTACATCAGTCTGTGGCTGCCCTGGCACATTTGGTTACGTGGTCGCAGTCCAGTGGCAGGCGGGTGGCATTCATATGAAGGTAAAAATGCTCCAAAAAGAACGCACTTGTAGATTTGATGTGAGAACTTGTAATATAGAATGTGAAATCTTGCACACCAAAAATGTGCATCTGTGTGTAAAAATCTTCTGCTGTGAACTGACAAATATCCATTTGCATGTGTTCATTCAGAGTTACAACTTCAAATCTGTGATTACAACTGCTCAAATGTGCTTCTGCGTGTGCTCGAATCTGCTAGCGCAAATCACAAGTGCGCTACAACTGCGCTCTGAATTCTGACACATGCCTTGCAAGAAACTTGTGTCAAAACTGATCTGTGTCTGAAAATGGAACGGTGGGGGGGGGGGGGGTAAATTTAGAAAGGTCTTCACAGATTCGTACTTCCTGCTTCAAAAACTCTTATGATAAAAGTTCAAATGTGACAGCAAGTCATTCAATCATTTTGTATTAACACAGAGAGTGAACTAAAAATGCATTGCAGAAGATTTTTACACACAGATGCAGATTTTCGATGCACAAGTATTCACATTCTATATTACAAGTTCTCAAATCAGATCTACAAGTGCATTCTCTTTGGAGCATTTTTACCTTCATACATTCAATATATAATATTTCAATATTTATTAATTTTTATAAATTTCACCTGGGAGCATGATCCCCCTTGACACATTTAGTCTGGTGCACTCGTGGTGGATGGATGCACTTTCTAAATGAATCCTTTGCATGGATTTTTTAAACTATAAAGAAAACTATTGAGCTACACTGACAACTGCAAAACCTTAGTTAGTCGCAACTGCCTTTACGAGTGGATACGGGCTGTCCGCGGGCAAAAGATGGGCAAACTTGTATGGGGCATACAGATGGCCCGCACAAAATTTTAAGATCATTGAGCCCATAAAGCCAAAATATTTGTGTATATTTTTTTCTAAAGACACACTGCAGGCGACAGATCATAGCGAATTCTTATACAACATGTAAGGGGGAAGTAGGTGAGATGCAGACAGGTCTTTGTATTTTTAAACTCCCTTCTTTAAACCCAGAGGTGCGGTTTCACCGAATTTTCCAAAGATCAAAGTTGTTGCTATTGCTGTTGTACTGAGACAATTTTTGGTTGGCATATGAAGAGCCTCAGAACCACCACGTCTGACTCTCCATGTCTTCTCTGAAATGCCTTTAATCCCACAGCTGTCTTTGGAAGGCCCAATCAAAAAGTCATCCCATCCGGGTCATTCTGTTTTTGAACTTTTTGCCTTGAGGCAGATGCTTTGGAAGACTAAAAGCTTCAACTAATGGACTTAAAAGCAGCTTTTATGTACAAACCATAACATCACTAAATAAATAAAAATATCGGAAATGCCTTGGGCAACATTTTTCTGACCATATAAATCATGCAAGACATGTGAAATGTGTATTTATGTAATTTCTTTAACTCATTAGCTGATTTACTTATTCTTTAATTTTAATAAAATGGCTTCAAATTACATTCTATCATTCACAATATAAGGTGAAATTATTCCATAAATATTGTAATGAATTATAATACAAAACCTATTTAAAAATCACTAATGATAGACTAATATCCCTATAAAGTGACCTATTTGCTGCTTTCTAAACAGTGATATTTAGACAAAATCATAACATAACATATTCATTGATAAAACCTCAAACAACACAAGGTAAATTTTAACTGTGATACATTACTTCGGTAATAAGTTACTTCAAATATTAGCACTCTCTCAGCTAAAAAATGTCAAAGTAAAAAAAAAGTATGCAAGAGCAATTTACTGACAAAAGGGCACAGCGTAATTAAAAGTGGCTTCGCCCTTTAAGCTGTGAGAGTCCTGCCAAGTTCAGCCCCTTCCAGTTGAACTGTAAAAGTTTTGCGCAGAGTAAGCACCCTAAGGATGATCAATATGTTAAATCATTTTACTTTTTTTCTTTCTGAGAAGATTAAGCCAAGGTAACTGCTTGCATGCACTTAGCAATATTGTACATCTGGGATTCAGTCTGGACAAGACAAAATTTAAGCAAGATCCATTCAAGCTCACAGGAAGGGCTTTTAAAAATTAGTGATTTATGTTGTTTAACTTAGAATGATGATGAACTACAGGACAGAAAACATGGACCAAGGTTTATTCAACGGGTTTTTAAGGAAAGTTTGGATCATACTAATGCGATCAGGATCTCAGAAATGCTTGTTTCAAATAAGATACAAATGGTTATTTAAGGTCAAATGTAATTAATTGAGCCATGGCTTTTTATACCTTCAAAAGTTACTGATCATTAGACTTAAATAGGACCTTTGTTTTAGGCATCAAAGATGATGTTGGAAGTGGGCCAGAAGGAGATCAAATGTCCATTAAAATCTGAATAATAATAATAAAAACTATACTGGCTGAGTTTCTCAAGAATAAAAATTGATTCCTTTTCTTCTGAACAATGCAATTACAATTACAATAAGGCTCATGTTCTGCTAAGATCTAAAATAAAAGGTATTCTTTCTTTTATAAGGAAATAACATTGTAGAAACCTGTATTAAAATTATGCCAGATGTGATCTTTTTTACCTTTTTTTATTACTGCAAAACAAAACAGTGTTTTATCGCATCAGGCAGACGAGTAAGTAGTGTTAGTAGCATGAGTAAGATCAGTGTGTGGACTGCCCACATCCAATTTTTGTCTGCCCACATCCTTGACTTGAACTTCCCCTCTGTTCCTTTTTTCCTTCTATTTTGTATGGATTGTCTACACTACCCTGAGCAGGCACTATCCAACAAATCTTCTGCAAGACTTTTCCATAAGAAAAGGTTAAACAATATCATTGCACAGACACAGACATCCTGGGGCATACTTGACCATATACACACATCCAAGCGACAGTCCAAAGGTGACATCACTGTGAGGCAGGCCTGACTCGGGGCACTGTGGGAATGCTACGTAACATCGCTTTCCAAGCATGGATAAGCCCTTTCAAGTGCACTGCAACTTCATGACTAGAAATCATTCTGTGGATTCATTTGTCTGGGGAATTGTCATAAAATGTATTGCCCAGATAGCATTCATGACTTCTAGATTAGAAAACAAATGCACATTTCCCTGAACACTTAAATCTTAAGTATAACTCATAAATTGTCGAGTTAGGAACTCTTTTGGGAAAATGAAGGCCTGCACAGACAGAACGTATTAAAGACTATAAAATAATTTAACGTTTTGCTGCTTTTAATGACATTTTATGTCAAAATTATTAGAATAGAAGTAAACTGCAATCATGAAAGATTTAAGGACAAATTAGAAACTTGTTTCACATTGCTGAAAATCTATCCTCTTCTTGAAGTTTGAAGAAGAAAATGAGGGTGCGTCTGCTGTAAGAGCTTTAAGATGTGGGAAGAGTCAATAGCAGCAACGGCTGCGTATTGAGAAGACTAAAAACACTGTTCTGTCCAGTGGAGCAGCTACAATTCTCCATTACTTTAAGTTAAATAAAAAAAAAAACTGTTTAAAGTCCAACTCCAAACATCTATTGATCTATTGTAAAATCATCCCCAGTGATCTTTTAATTGTAATTATGCAGTTTTTTCCAAAACAAAAAAAACAAAAAAACACCTGTGTCGTTCTTTAGAACATAGTTTCTGCAAAGCGGCAGTTGTTCATTAGAAATTCACCAAAAAGACCATTTTCATTGTAGTGGGTCTTTAAAGATAGAACATTATATTCACTGCAATTACGGAAAGCAATTGGGTTCACTGAAACTGGAAATTGGAAACTTTGCAAAGACTTACACTTCATCTGTTATAATTATTTTTTCTTTTTGTCATTTTGTGTTGATGTGCTGATGTAGGAAGCAAATATAATAGGACAATTTTTTTCTGTTTGACACCTTTTGTTCTTTATATTGAAATATCTTGTATGCATGGCTAAGTTGGCATGAGATAAATAAAAAATAGGTAAGATTAATATTTATTACATTTCTTAATAGTTATTGGAGCAGTCTGAAAACTTGTTAGACAGAAATAAAGCAGCTAAGTTGGAAAATGATTAGCAAGAGCAACACAAGACGTTCGTACCACTAATTTACACTGGTCTGTCGGCGGTGCATCTCTGTTACGCTGCTTAGGGCAGTGTTTTTCAACCTTTTTTGAGCCACGGCACACTTTAACCCTGACAAAAATCCCTAGGCACACCAGCATCCAAAAAAAAAAAAGCAGAAATTCCTGTATTGATCGACAGCCCCCCCCACAATCTCACGTGGATTTTTGTGATAATTGTGGCAGAAAAAGCAGGAAGTTGCGGCTGTTTTTTTCTAAGAGATGTTAGAACTGAGCGACTTTATCAGCAGAATTAAGAACAAGGAAGTGAAGACTTTAACCACTTCTGATTGGTCAGACTGATGACATGTGATTAAGCCTTCAAGAATGATTGGTGGAGACAGTTAAAGGGGCGGGACATTTCCTTACACAGTTATAGCTGCAGCTAAATCGCGGTACCGTGATTCTTATCAAAATGTCTTTAATAGAATTAAATAAACATAAAGAAAAAGTAATTTTAAGATCTTTTATATTCCTAACTACTCAGTGTTTTATCAGGGCCTGTTTGGATGAACAAAGAGCTGATATCCTGGAGATGGAAAATATTGTTAGATCAGTTAATGAGGGCAATTTCTCCACGGCGCACTTGACCATCTCCCACGGCACACTAGTGTGCCACGGCACACTGGTTGAAAAACACTGGCTTAGGGAATCCATCTCCCGACAGTCACTTGGTTTACATGGTTTCCATAGTATTTCCGGTCTGTACGCCCTGACTCCCTGAGGAGGGGTTTGTCTTCATATGGATCTAAAACTTTGTTAATCGGGCCCCATGCCCTCTCCTTTCTTACCGAGTCCTTGTAAAATGCTTGTTTTGTGTCATAAATTGTGTTTTTTGAAATTCCGAAATTAAATTTGACAGCGTTATTCATTTGTTATTGTGTGGCCACAAGACCTTTAATAATAAAATAAAATTGTATAAAGTTTTATTCTGAAAGTACAAAGGAAGTTTTTATTTTGAATACAAGATCTGTTTTCGGTTCCCCAGCTTTTTGTCGTAACATTGACACGTCAACGGGATAGAAATAGAACGCCTGTGTAAAGCTTGCGTTGCTGTGTGGAGAGATGGATGTCAGACGCGATGTAAACTATGGTGTCAATTCAGCGCCTAATGTATTGCGCATCAAAACCGTAAACCCGCTAATCAAAACCCCAAATTCACAAATCAAAATGCATAAATTGAGAACCAAAACCCATAATTTGCAATCAAAAGATACAGTCCAAAGCACAACCATATTTCTCAGCTGCAGATTTGTTTTCTCACCATTCTGAAATCGTCGTTTTGAGTTGCGCTTTTATTCTAAAATTGTCTTTTTGAGTTGCGCATTCATTTTTTGCGGTTTTGGTTGTAAAACCTGTCGACACGTAAAATCAGTAACACGTCAGTCAAGGGGAGGAGAGGCGAAACATCTTCGACATCCAGTAGCTCATTGGCGACCGAATAACTCTGAGTCTTATGTCAACATACCAGTTTCAAAAGGTGAGTTTTTCATGTTTTTCAAATCTTTCATCACATTAAACGATCATACGTGTACTTTATGTAACAGCAGGATGCCAGTACAGTCAGATGAGCTCCACCAGTAGCTGCTAGTGAAAAAAGATGTTAGAAAGTAAGATGTTGCATGAAAAACTATCGCCATTAATTGTAAACAATATTCTCCTGTGCTAGCTAGCTAGCTCAATGGAAGCGGGGTTTCCGGATCAATTCGTGACTTTTACGGATTAAACAAAGTCAATTTTTTACGACAGTGCCAGGATCAGTCTTGTCATACCTGGGCATAATTGCCAGTGAATTGTCACTAAGATTAATTAAATATTTTCAAGAAGTGCTTTCAAGTGTTTTCAAGAAGTGTTTTCGAGTGTTTCGAGTTTCAGGTAGGTCTAGCCTGCTCAGCAGTGGTTTTTGGTTTTTAGTTTGTTTTGAGTATTAAAGATCAGTTTAAATCTGGAACCACCTGCCTCCTCCTCCTCCAAGTACTCCCGCCGTGACATTATGGACCAGCCTAACCCAAAATAGAGGAACATGTGGCCCACGGAAGCGTTCTTATAGGAGGCAGGGTGGACCAGGTTTCAGTGGTCCCCTGATTGTTCCCAGTTCCCCTCCTCGTAATTCAACGGGAGTCGTCTGGCCGTGAGAGGGGGCAGTCGTCACCACCGCCGCCCTCATCGTAAGTCCTCTCCTGTTCCCGTGGTGGAGCCAGACGCTCTCCGGCAACAATCCTTCCTGGACCCACTGGACCAGGACATATGGCTAAGACACGGCTGGCAGAGAGACTTGCAGGTGGTCGTACAGACAAGCAGGACTTTGTGGAAGGAATTGTACAAGTTACAGTTCAGTATCTCTTTGATGCAATTGAATGTTTAGAAGCCAATGACTACTACCACAAAGTGAACAATAATCTGGTGCTGGCTGGAGGTCCTCCTCAAGAACAAGTCCTTGATGGCCAGCAGGTGTGGGGAGGGTATGAATGAGCAGCAGGTGTTATGCCCCAAGAGGAGACACGCCCAACAGAACCACAACAGTACTCTGTTCTTCTGGGAGATCTTGACCAAGGCGCATCTTTTTCTTCTTTTTAGAAAAGTTGATAGCTACCATGACGTGTAATGTGTCATTGTCTACATCATAACTGTGGCAAAGGGCTTGTTCTCATCCTCGCTCGTTTGGTTGGGTAAAATCATTGCCTTGGGCACCTTCTTTACATCCATTTCTCTTTCTATGTTTTGACCAGATATTACCCAAGGCTTGAGGTGGAACCTGCCAGCTTTAAGGATGTTCTCCACATTTGTTGTGATTGTGTATAACTCACTCAGATCATTGTGGGAGGTTAGTATATCATCTACATAGGTGTCCTCTTGAAGGATACGTCGTTCTTCTTCAAAATGATTGAACATAGGGAGGTTAGCTGTTTCTGTCATGGCCAGCTGAGCAATATAACCTGCTGGTT
Organism: Oryzias latipes; assembly: GCF_053564925.1. Classification (NCBI taxonomy): domain Eukaryota; kingdom Metazoa; phylum Chordata; class Actinopteri; order Beloniformes; family Adrianichthyidae; genus Oryzias; species Oryzias latipes. The sequence continues at coordinate 11,017,962 of NC_136244.1, forward strand.
TGTCACCAATGTTGACCCGTGTAACTGCATATGCCTTGATTTTTTTTTTCCTTAGCCACGCCAGAGGAAATGATGCAAGTGTTTTTCTCTTTCTTCAAACCAGACTGACTTATAAATCTTTTCTATATCACCAAGAGCAGCAAACTTCCCGCTTCTGAATCGAAGAAGTACACCACGGATTGGATTCAACACATCCGGGCCTTTCATTAGTAGGTCATTCAAACTTAAACCTCTAAATTTCTGATTGCTGTTCCATACAAGCCTCACTGGAGTTTTTACAGAATGTGGATTTGGAGCAATCAGGTGACTTTTGCCACACAGGACAAGACCAGGAAAGGCTTTCATCATTTAATTTGACTGCAGCTCTTCGGGCAAACGTTTCATGAACTTGGTCTCTGTAGGTAGCTTTCCATTTTGGCTCTTTAGGCTACATTCACACATTGGAACGTAGCCTTGCACATTGGAAAAATCAGATTTTTTTGCTAGCCTGTTCACATTTCCAATTTAATGTGAACTTTTGTGATCTCCTGTGTGACCGTGAAATGACCCAGAAGTGACCCGCATGCGCAGAAGAGTACTTAACGGTGAACGACGTCACTCGTTGTTTGTGGAAGTAGCTAACGTTAACAATGGATGTCAACAACAGTGTTGTCAACAGCAGAGCTCTTTTTGCATTATTAAATTTATCTTCACATAGGAGCCAGCACAATTACAATCTTCTCATTTTACCCACTGTTGTGGAATGGGGATGTGAATGTGCTGGGGCCACGCACGTGTGTGTGTAAGAGCGAGGAGAGAGCGCGTGCAGCGCAGTACAGAATAAGATGGGCTTTTTGACATGTGGGTTTTCAATGTGAGTTCTTCAAACAGTTCAGGGTGGGTGCCAGCAACAGTCTACCCTAAAGGGCCATCCCATAGTACTATGTCACCAATTGAATCCTTTGGGGGTCGAGCCTGCCTTCTTTATGACTGATGAGTAAGTCTATCCTTCTAGGTCTTTTGAGTTCATCCAGTTTGACCTTTGGAAAAAAAAATTAAAGTTGTCTTGCTCAGACATGTTGTTCTGTGTCTGCAATAGTTTGAAGTCCATAACACATGAGCTGGTGGGATTTGAAGGCATCTTGTGATGTACAAATTCTGACTTTTAACTAGTATCTTTTTGTTTCTACCGCGATATTTATTCCACTAACTCTATGTACAACAAGGGTAACATTTTCACTCCTCTGATTTAATCGTTGTGCTGCTGCATGGGTGATGTGATTGGTATGAGATGCTAGATCAATAAGTGTACCAATTCTGTCCATTGTTTGTTATCACTCTCAAAATCATCATGATGACTGGCACATCTTCCAGGCATCTATCATCTTGTAAACTTGCTTTGTTTGTTGTAGTATTCATTGTTTCGGATACAACGTTGCAGAAGGCATTTTTACATTGTTGAGTGAGGCTTGGAAAAATGTTACATTCCGGTTTCCCACACAGAAATTCAGAGATAGACAAGAAGCTTTGGCCATGCACTTCTGAACACCTACTGCAAGCTCCAACTCTATTTACTGCCTTTTCCCAGTCTGTGGAATTCATAAACTTGAACTTCTTGCATAGATAAAGTTTTAGAGCATGTCTTGGATCACCCCACAATTGGGCATACTGTTGGCCACTCTTGTTCTGGCTTGTCTCGACTCTGGTTTGATGTCGTCCCCTTGAAGTTGTTCCAATTGTTCCTAAATGTTCTCTTGTCCTTTCAAGAACCGTAACAAAGAAATTAAAGCAATTTTGAGATGTTTCATCATTGTATTTATCAGCAACGTACAATATCCACTCCTTTTTCAAGTCTGGTAACTTGCTTTCAATGGCCTTTGTCATCAGGGGATTTTTCAATGCTCCAGTGTCACCAAGATCTTAAAAGTCAGTCAAGGATTTTTCAACAGTCTGGATCAAGTTAATCATCTCCCTTGGCTCTTCGCCCCTGATGGGTGACTATTTTTGAACCTCTTTCACGATTTCCATGGCAATGGTTGCACGGTTGCCAAAACAGTTCTTTAGAACACGGAAGATGTCATCTTGGGGGTATTCCAGAAAGCAGGTTATGCTAGCTCCCACGGTAAGTTTGAGGCTAAGGAAGTTGATTACCTCAACTTTCGGTTCCAGAAATGGAGGTATGTTTCAGGATATGTCAAGTTGCCATAGCAACTCATGCTCTGAATATATCCTGGTCTGGAGCAGGTTTAGTTCGAAGCTCAGTTTGTTTTCAGAGAGGTGAAGCAGCATGGCGTGTCCATTTGAAGATGATGTAGCGGATGAATAAGCTCAAATAATACTTTTTCCACCATGAGAGGGTGAAAAGACCACATATGGATGTTGGAAAGATAAACTTTTTGACTTTGATCTAACTTGATTATTTGCTTCAGTTAAGATAAATTGTTTTTTTTGTCAAGTCAGCTTAAAAATAACACGTAGTTTTCAGACAGTTATTTTACTTTAATTCAAAGTAATTCAATTAAGTATGTGTAACTTAGGTGCTGCTGTTAGATCGTCACCGCATGGGATTGTGGGATACCATTCCCTTTGCCTGTCTGGACGGATTTGGGTTCAAGCGTGGGTTTTTGACCAAATGTGTTTAGTTGTTTAGCTGTTTTACTGTGTTTTGCCAAGTTATTTTGTCATACTATGCTTACATCTCTGCACCATGAGTGAGAGTAAAGGAGAGGATGATGAGTTTATATAGCACCCCTACCATTTCTCACTGTAATGACAACGATGGAAAATTCTTTAATTAATTTATGCACGCCGCACATTTTTTCCCCTTCCTTTTTATTGTTATAAAAATGAGTATATCTGCCGGCTCAAACTTAGACATATGAGAGTTCAAGAAATATGATTAATAAAGATGGAAAAAGTACTAATTGAATTGGAGTAATATGACATTTAGTTAGATAACTACGTAAATTTGAGTTGTATAAACAATTATTGAGCTTTATAGACGTAAGAAATTAGGTTGAATAAATTTAACTCAATTACTTGTTACCAATAGAAGTAATTCATTTAAGTTGGCAAAATTGGATAAGTTATATACATATGCGTCACAAGGAAAATGGAAACAAGATCAGAAACTCGTGGGTTTACTTTGTCTGTTCTTCTGCTACAAGCAGAAACTCTTTCTTTTGATGATGCAGCCGTGTTACTTTTTGATGGACGTATAATCTTCATTCGCCGTCATTAAAATCTCAGACTCCATCTCACTGAAGTATAGCGCTTTTTTTTTTCACCACACGTGTCATGGTGACTCCAGATAATAAATAATAAATACATAATAAATTAATAAAGAACAATTCTTAAAGAATTGTTCTTTATTAAGAACAATTCATAAACAATTCATAAAGAACAATTCTTTCATCTATGCTGTCAAGTAGCTGAAACTTACAAATCTCCTCCCAATCTTTCCACCAACAATAAAAGTCCAGTTTGTTTCCTGAAAACTTTGGCAAAGACATAGGCGTCAACTTGATAAGCAGTGTTGTAAATGACAGAGCTTGAGTGACTGTTTTTCCCAGGTCAGCTCTTTTGGTCAGGAGTTGACCTTGGGTCTTTATTGCATTCAGCTTCTGCAAGCCATACTGCTCCAATATCATTGGTGTCTATCAATTTATTAGCATCTGAAATCAATTTGAAGTAGAAATCTTACAATTTTTCCGCTGTCAATTTAGTCTTGGTAAATTTTCTTTTTGCTGTGGTTCTGATCACTTTTAGTTGCTCTATAGAGAATGACTGCCATTTTAAGTAGAGCTGAAGGCAGGACTGGAGTTTAGGTGCAAACTGCTTGCATGGTGAAGTGTTGGTTTTTCACTGTCAAGTGCTCCAGACCCCTGCACTTGAAAGGGGTTCTACCTTGCTTTTAGAAAGATGAAGCAGGATTCCACTCAGATTGTCTTTTCTTTTCTCTTTTATTTTTGAAGTCATGTGAACAACCAGGTGAAAAAACTAGGGATGGCCCGTTTGACACGGCGCTTCGGCGCACGGTTCACCTTCATGAAACAGAGTGTTTCGGCACAATGTTTCGGGGCGTGTGTCAACTAGCGCAGATCACGTGGTGGATGACGTATGGGGCGCCAAATGCTTCGTTTGGTCGAACCACGCTTCAGATGTCACTTGTGTTTTGACCAGTTGGGGGCGCTATTCTCTAGAAATGCGAAATGAATACTGAACGTTTCCAGACCAGTTCCATTGTTTCCCCTGTATTGGAATCAGCGTCAGTTCATTGCACTTTACCATGGCTCCTATTAAAAACGTTCTGTGATGCAGGATCATTTCAACTCAGTTTTTCCTAATAAAACACTACATCATGAATGTTGTGTATAAAAAAAAAAAAAAAAAAAACTGCAATGAATCTATAATGGCATGCTGTTTTCTAGTGATTAGAAATAGCTCAGTGGAATAGTTAATGGCATAAACAATCAGAGGTTCTAGGTTCAAGTGTGGCATTATACATATTCTTTCTGCGTGTATTTTTTTTCTTCATGGGATATGCATTTTGCTGTGTCAAGCACTTCTCACATAAAGCGTCACATGTGTGGTTTTACATTTTTTTTAAAATCATCATTAACAAAAAAATTTCTGTTTTACGTTTTGTCATCATTATTTCCACATTGAAGCGTTACAAGGAGCTTTGTTGAAACATATGTCGATATACATCCAGTCCGCCACCAGATGCCGCTGTTCTGTGTGGTTTTGAACCCCTGAATGGGTGGTTCATTTTTCCGGCACAATTACATGAACCCCAATGAGGCTTCATAGGCCTCTATTCCCATCCCTAGAAAAAAAACTTTAAACATGATTACCATGACAATAACCACAATTAATACAATTTTTAAAGCATCAACATAAAGAGCAAATTATTCTAGTCAAACAATTCTTCACTACCACAGCCAAAATACATGTCTGACTCTTACCAGCTGCATCTTCACAGGCAAGCTGTTTTCTCACAGAACAATACAAAGCTTCTGCTTCTCTTTCTGGTCCAATGTTTCTAAGCACTTTTATATGCTCCTACTGCCTACATTCAGTTGCTTTGCTTGTTATCTCAATTGCTCTCACCTGGTGTGTTAAGTGCCCGTGGAACAGATCCGCAAAACCAAACAGGTCCCTCAATTTAACAATCCCACCATCCTTAGAAACTTTCAATCTTTCTCCAATCGGCCCTTCATTTCAAAAGTACTTGAGAAAATAGTCGCCCCTTAACTTCATCAGCATTCCGACACATAATAGTCTTTTTGAAATCTTTCAAGCGGGTTTCCATCCCACCCACCCACAGCACTGCAACTGCTCTCCTGAAAATCACTAACAGCCTACTCCGGGGTGCTGACTCTGGACTTATCACCATTCTCATCCTCCTTGATCTGAGTGTGGCCTTTGACACTATGTCACATTCAATTCTCCTCAAAAGGCTTTCCTCTATTGGCAATAATCCCCCCTCCCCCACCCCTTTTGGTTCCATTCTTATTTCTAAGGCCGCACTCTGTTCATGCAGCTGAAATCTTTGAATTGTCATTCTTCACCTCTCCGTTTTGGTGTTCCCCAAGACTCTGTCCTTGGTCCTCTTTTACTTATCACTTACCTCCTTCCACTTGGTAACAGTTTCTGCAAATTCAATATTAACTTTCATTAATATGCAGATGACACCCAGCTCTATCTCTCCAGTAAATCCAATTCCTCTCTCCCACCCTCCTCCCTCACCTCCTGTTTACTTGAAATCAAAAACTCGTTCACTCAAAACTTTCTTAAACTCAATAGGGATAAAACAGAACTATTAATTGTTGCCTCTAAATCCACTCTTTCAAAAGTTCCAAACTCCACGCTCTCCACTGATTCTGCTTCGGTTTCCTCCACAGGTAAAGAGTCAGGGTGTCACACTTTATAGTTCACTCTCATTCGAACCCCACAGCCACAACATTACTCGGTCCACCTGTTTTCATCTGCGAAATATAAATTTTCTTCGTCCCTCTCTTACTGTCCATTTTGGTTCATAGTCTGGTTACTTCACACCATGATTTCTGTATGCAATTAAATTCAGAATGCAATTCTGAATTTAATTTCTGGTTCCGGGTTCCAGCAGCTTTCACAACAATCTTCAAGGGACTTAAAGTTGGATTCAATGATCGTCAAGCTACTTAAAAGTTGATTATCTCCAAAAAAGAGAGCCTACCATGGCCCGAAGATAAAACCAAGCAACAAGTGACAACGATGATATTAAAAAAATCCTCAATAACGTCCAAGCTAAGCTAACTCCTCTTATTCCTTGAGGAAGAATCCCGAAGACGAACAAGATAACCGGATTGACATGCTGGAGAAAAGAGTGGAAAACATGGAACAACAAGCAAGGATAAATAATCAAATCAAATTTTATTTACAAAGCACTTTTCATATAAAAGCACAACACAAAGTGCTTTACATTCAAACACAACAAAATAAATAATATAAAAACAAGCATGAAAATTAAAATAATCAAGCACAAAAATGAAAAAATAGGGCCGCCTCCCCGTATCTACACACGGTCCCTCACTCCTTTCACACCTCCCAACCCCAACTGATGGGGAAAGACAATGACAAATAGGCTGAGCACAAAAACAAGATGTTGTAAACACTAATAATTGGAACCTCCCTCTCTGTGAACAGCTGCATAACCAGCCAACTGCAGCATCACAGGCTGGGACAGCTCCACCACGTGTAAGTGGTGAGGCAAGTTCCCATCTAGAGCAGCCGCGGCTGAACAGCAGCCGACCCAGAGGGAGAGGTCCCAACTAAGGAAGCACCGGAAGTAAAAATTAAAATAAAAATGAGAATGAAAAAGTAAAAATATGGATAAAAGAAACAAACAATAAATCATTGAATAAGGTAAATTAAAATAATGCATTAAAAATCTAGTCTATGTTTATAAAACAAGATCAAATGGGTAATTAAATACCAATAAATGAATAACTAACTAACTAAATAAATAAAAAGTAGTAAAAAAAATAATGTTATTCTCCCTGGATTACCTCGAGCAAAGCTAACTGCAGCTGGAGCTAGCATTGCTAGTATTACTAGCCTTGCTAGCATTTCTTCAGAAGCTGGGACCCTCGTGGGTGAGACTCTGAAACACAACAAGTGGAATTATTTCTCACGTCTATAGGGATTTCCCTGGATCTAAATGGAGACCTGCCACCGGCTTCCCAGGAGAAAGGAGACGGATAAACCAGCGATCCTCATCAGGTTTGTAAATCAAAAACACAAGCTAGCACTGACGAATCAAAGGAAAAATTGGAAAGGATTGGCTGTTTATCAGAATGACCATCTGACCAGAAGGAATTTCTGAAATCGCCAAGAGAACTGTTCTTAGCCCATGATCTGTCAGGAACTGGTGGTGTAGGACTCTGACAAAAAGGAAACCAAAAACATGACCAATAACAACATAAAACCAAATTAAACCACAAAATCTTTATATTTTCTATATGTTGAGAACCTCAGAAGTTTTGAAGGACAACAGTGAAGACAAAACATATATGAAGATAAGAGGTACAAAATGCAGAATGGGTGGAAAGCAAAAGTAGAATAGAGCAAGTGTGTGTGTTGGGCAGTCAGGATCGCATCTGAATAGCTGTCCTAGATACCCAAATAAATCCCAAACAATTCTATGTTGCAATTTCTTAAGTCAGCAAGGATGAGGTTCACATGCACAGATGCATTTTGTGCACATGATTACATTCATTTCATCATCTGCTAGTCTCCTATCACTCCCCTCTGCTCCGCCATCACTGACTCAAATGTGGTTAGGTGGAACCGAGTACTAGGATCCACCCATCACAAGGCAAACACACACACAAACCCCTTCCACACTCAGTAAAAGCAACATTATAGAGTTAAAGATTTCCACTGTGTGCCTCATGTTTATGCTGTTCATTTCTGTGCGCCTTTCTGTGGCAGACTGACCCACAGCAGGCACGCTTCTCTTTGTGTTATTTAGCCACCACGATTCTCCCTGGGCTAGCATTTTACACATATTTATACACATAGACTCACCCACACAGTCAATTAGCACCTTTAGTCTCCCTATGGCATCCAGCAATCAAGCTGCACATTTTTAATCAGCCGTGAGTGCTCACACTGCCGCACACCTGGAGTGTTCATATCCCACAGACATGCACAGAGACAGATTGAGAAACTTAAAATCATATGAGCAAATTTAGCGAGCGGATGATTTGCCTGTGTCATTATACCCACTCAACTGTTAGCCTCCAGCCCTGGCATGTTGTTGAACCATCGTTTGAGTGAGCAGTGCTTTTGGATGAAGTGGGGTGTTAATACTGATATGGTCATTTACTCAAGGACATGTTAGGAGTTAAATTTTGAACGGCATTATAAATTAAACTCTTAACTGGAAAATGTTCAAACACCTTAACAGACCTAAAGACATCAGTTGTATCACATTTTTCATTCATAGTTTTCATGAAATGTCTGGTCTTGAGAACCAGAAGAAATGATTGATTGTCTTAAATTACTGCAGCATAAAAGTTTTCCTTATGGAATCATGTGATCATTCAGAGAATCTCCCAGTACAGTCAGCTTCTCTTCTGCTGCATTTAAAAAACGGCCACTTCTGCGGTCTTTTCTATCTCTGCCTGACCGAATTTGACAAATTGCTGTCCTGCATTAACCCAAAAGGAAAAAAAAAAGTATAAAATTAGGGGACCTTTTAAGTATTGTTTCAATGAAAACAACTAAATATCATAAGGTTCAACAAGCCCGAGCAGGCTGCCTCTTCAATGCCGCAGCGGCTCTCTGTCTGGCTGCCAGCTCGCCTCCCGGGACCCGGCATAGCAAGCCCCATGGGCTGGAGTGTTTGCTGTATCCCGAAAGGATAATGCGAAGCAAATTAAAGTTTACAGCATATTTCATTGTAGAACTTTTAAAACATATTGAAATAATTGATGAAACCAGCTTGCCTTATTGCTTTATGCTGCTGTAAAACCAAACCTCCACAATCCATTGTCAAGTTTGAAACAAGAGTCAGAAGTACCAAATGCTGCACTCAGATTACCACTAGAGGGTGGTTTCGGAAGAGAGTTATTTCCCATTGATCCTCTGGAAAAAATTGCAGCATTTTAATGGGCTGAAATGAAGGGAGCTAACAAAAAATGTCACTGCATCACATTCACACTGAAAATAATCTGAATAATGTATGGTTATGAATACATAAGATTTTTTCTTTTCTTTTTTTTTTAAAGGAAGCATTAAAGGTCATTTACTTTTGGAAAGTGGTGAATGAAAAATTTTAAAGAAAAAAAATAATTAAGGAAGCTCCACAGGGATGAGGCAGCAATTATGCACACTAACATTTTGTTCTGTATTATCACTGCTTTCAAAACACCCAAGAAATTAATTTTCTTGCAGGCACATTGTAGACAGCACAATGATTAATGGGGACCTTTAACGATTTACAGCAGTAAAAGGTCAATTTCTGGATACAAAAGAGCCACAAAGAATTATGTTCCAACGGCAAAAACTGATAATTCAAAAGAACCCGTTCATCCCTTTTTTCCATCCTAATGAAAGAAGCATTAATTTAGCTCGTCTTATAGACAGAGCTGAGCTGGAGTTGGCCTTTCTCAAAGTCTTTTTTGAAAGTGGATGTACACAAACAGATGCTAGCCTACTTTGGACTTAGCAACATGCTTGGTTGTTTTTGCCTCTGGGTTTTTCTTCATCCCAAACAGAGAGACAGAGGGAGAGAGAGAGAGAGATGGGGGGGGGGGGGTGATGTTGTTTTTACTTTTTTCTTTTTTCTTTTTACATTATGAATCACATCAGTGGGAGATTTGGCTTTTGAAGAACAAAAATCATTTTAGATCATTTATTCTCACCTTGATATTCATTGACTGTTATTGTTATTGACTGTTGCATACAAGATTGGTAGTAACATATATTGTGAATTTGCTTACAGGACTAATGCTTCCAATATGGCCAACATGCAGTGGTATCAGACTGTTTTACTGTGTTAGTAACAAGGTTGGGAGTTAACATAGCCACAGTAAGGTTTGTTTCATCTGGATCAGTTTGTTTCTTTACGTGCTGCATAAGAAGGTTGGAAGCTGCAGTTATTGTAAATACGCTAATGCAGCTAACATGGCTAAAGTGTAAGATGTTGCAAAGTTTTAGAGTTCTAAAACTAACAATGTTAGGGATTGGTTTCATAAATCTACATTTTGAAAAGCAGATAGTCTAAATAGAAATAAGATAGAATAAATCTTCCTGTTGTACTTTTACACACACACACACATATATATATATATATATATATATATATATATATATATATATATATATATATATATATATATATATATATATATATATATATATATATTCCTTTGCAGAAAGATTCTTTAAAAAAATACATTCATTTGAATTTCTATAATTACTAACTTTTGACTTTAATTCACTTTAGCATTCCTCAGTATTTATGGTTCATACTTAATGCCTGCAGCTCTTTGTAACCATTTATTTCACCAGTGCAGAAACAACATAAAGCTAAATTAACCATTAAATTAATTTTCTCCCCCACAGGGAATGCAATTTGTCTCGCTTTCTTTTTCTTCTGCACCTTTTTATGGTGCAACTTATTTTCAACAAGCAACAACTATATTTAGCCATCGACCTAAACTTAGTTTATTTGGTTTATTTAGCACACAAAAAACCTGTTTGTCTTTCATTTTTTGTAATATTACATTTATTTAGCTTAATTTGACCACATTCCTCATTGAAATTGAATAGTTACAAGCTTTGTATTAAAAATTTGGGTGTTGCTGGGAGTTTCCAAATCTTGGCAAATCCTTACAAATATAAAGACAATTAGGTTTTTGACTGGAACTCTACGAAGAGGGATGTTTTAACTTCCTTTATTCAAAAACTGTAGCTTTTCCTACAATGTTGGAAAGAAGACCCCATTCCAATTTTAAGGCTGTGTCAAAGCATGGGATTCCAGACCTTTCATACATTTAAATACCTGGAAAGATTTGATGTTCCTGTTTCCAAGTTTCTCATCATTCAGTTAGATACAAATGCCCCCAGCCCCCTTTAAAAACACAACACCCACACAACATATCTACTCCATGTTATTAAAACACAAATCTCCAAGTCAGCTTTCTCCATCTCCTCTGCGAGGTTCTTTCATATCAAATCAGAGTCTCTGCAATATATTAAAGCTGCAACAATCTGCCGGTGCACAATCACACAGGCGCTGCAAAATTATTTTATGTAAGAGAGAGCAAAGAGCCAATTAACTTTATTACTGATATTGAACTAGGGAATGCTGGGATGGCAGGTTATTTAAGAAAAACGCACACATCCGCATGAGCTCTAATTTAACATTTGAAGCATCCCCTTTTTTTGGAAACAATTATGCATTTACAATGTACCTGCACGCATTTGGTTCATTTTTAAGGTGAGTCAGCAAACGGTAGACCAAACACTGACTAACACATTTACATTAGCTTTAAATAAAATATGATTTAAACTGAACGGTGTTAATTACAAATCATTTCACAACGTGAGTTTATTGACATCGATGACATTCATATTCCCAGAATGGTGACAAGGGTTTTCTGTCAGGATCTGGTGGTGAAGGACCCAAGATGCAGGAGACCAGGCTTGGTGACAGAAAATAGAACATATAATAAACAAACTGCAATGTGACAAAACAATGGGAGCAACAAAAAGGTGTCAACTTGAGTCAGAACACAGACTCATATTCACCTCCGTTTATTGCTGGAGGCAGAAAGGCCGCAGAAAAGGCCTGAAATGTGCTCCATCGAGGTCGATTGCAGCCAGCACAGGGTCAGTTCGCCAGGAGCCGTGGAGGGGTTGCTTTCAATAACCAATGTGCCACAAAGCTCCCTCCACAGCGGTACTACGACTGTACCATTGACCTCCTGCCCAGAGCTATCCCCACCCCAAGGTCTCTGTAACACCCCCTCTGTGTTCAGGCATTTGTCAATGACGTCTTCCGGGACATGCGCTTCGGACAGCGCTTCACCCAGGTGTCCATCCCCCATCACCCGAATCCAGCAAAGCAATTTATCGTTGAGGTGGATGCCTCCAACAGAGGGGTCAGAGCAGTACTCTCTCAACGCCATGGTCAGCCAGCCAAGATGTTCCCGTGCGCCTACTTCTCCTGAAAACTCAACAACGCAGAGCAGAACTATGACGTAGGCGACCGAGAACTCCTGGCAGTGAAGGAGGCGTTCACTGAGTGGAGGCATTGGCTCAAAGGGTCGGCTCAACCCTTCCTGGTCCTAACCAACCAAAAGAACCATGAGTACATTAAATCCCCCAAGCTGTTGAACTCACGACAGGCATGTTTGTCTCGAACTGAAAGGCTGTTGCACTGTCACGTTTTTATGAAACCACGATATAAGGATCAGTCGCACCAGAACCCACTATCATAACCAGCTGACAGGGTGTACGTCCCTCTGTCCCATTGGAAATGGGTTCTCCACCTTTACATGATTTGCCTGCAGCCGGACACCCAGGTATGGCCAGCACAAATCCCTTACTGCAAACTCTTTCTGGTGGCCTACTCTAAAGGCAGATGTAGCCCAGTACGTGATCCAATGTGCATCCTGCCAAATGGCTAAGTTGGTTCAACAACTTTCGGGCCAGCCTCCTGCAACCACTGTCCATACCACAGCGCCCCTTGTCACACATTGCTGCGAACTTCATTGCTGATCTACCCCGTTCGACAGGTAACACCACCATCCTCTTTCCACCTGAAACCTCCTGCTAAGCCTTCCCTGCAAGAAACTGAGTCACAGGTATATGAGTACATGCTCTGTGTCACCCATACCTGGGTGTCTGGCTGCCGGCAAGTCATGCACAAGGTGGAGAACCCATTTCGATGGAATGATGGGACATACACCCTATCAGGCGGGCAATATGGTGGGGGAGCCACAGTAGAATTGAGTTGAGACAACTCAGTCATTGTGTTCCACCGAGCGGAGGACGGGTGTGACTGATCCTTCCGCAGAGGTGTCGTAGAGACGAGACACCGCATCGGCCTTTCCGTTCTTGGAACCAGGGTGATAAGTGATCTGCAACTGAAAGTGTGAAAAGAACAGGGACAAACGTGCCTGCCGTGCCAACCGCTTTGCAGACTTGATATATTCTAGGTTCTTATGGTCAGTTAAAACCGGTCGAGGCCTGACACGAGTTCTCCCAGTGGCGGCGCTTGGAGCCTGGTGTCTGGGCTTGATGGGTGGCTCCCTGGGGTGTGGGGCGGGTCTCCCTTGGGGGGCCCTGGCTTGTGCCTTTGGTTGGGATTGGGGAATGATCAGAACTCCTGGGTGGTGGTGGGATGCTTGTCTAGGGCTGGAAGTGCTCTCCTGGGTAGGGCCCCGCGCTGGGCCCTCCGGACGCGGCAGGGGGGCTACTCTTCCAGTCGGGTTGGAGCTTGCCCTCTTTGTCCCCCTGTTACTCCCTGCTCTCTAACATTGGGAGCCCCTTTGGCGATCCTGCCAGCCCTCGCCTGGGTGGCAGATGTGATTGCCCGGCGGTCGTTTTTTTCCTATCTGCTATACCGTGCGGGTGTTGGGGGGTCCTGGCTACGACTACTGCTTTGGCGGGGGCCTTGGTGTGGGATGACTCAGAACCCTCCCTCTTTCTTTTTACATTCCATCAATCACCCCAGAAGAACATAAACACTCACTCAAGCACAGGTTGTATCTCATCTTTTCACAAATAGTTTGTGTGACTGAATGAAATGTTTGACATGTGTTAGTCTGAATGCATAAGTCTGCGTGTGCGAACTGTAGTTGTGTCATGTCAATGTTGACATGTTTGTATGTGAGCATTATTGGAGCCAACAGGTATGTTTGTAACATTTGAGGGTGTGTGTGTGGACAGGCCCCACCCCTTTTAGATTTATTATAAATCTAAACCTGACAGTAATACTTATAAACTTCCAGCAAACTGTTGCTTCATGATGCTTTATAATTTGACCCCCCACTTGTATAATTAACACCCTCCTGTCCTCCTCTTGTCTAACTTCCCTCTTTCTTCCTCCTCTTCTTCTCCATCCAACCCAAATAAAAATGGTTACGTATATTTAATAAAGTTTAGCCTAAGGAGGGGTTTATTCAAATATAAACTTCGTGTTCAGAAGATTCATAACCCCATGTTGAACAGCAAAATATGTCAAACACAAGAGGCCTTTAGCTCTTATCTGTTTCCTCAGCTGTTGGACAGGACAAGTTTAAATAAATAAATAAATCAATATAATGGCTAGAGGAAGAACAAGGAGAATTAATGGAAAACAGTCAGTGAGGCCCTTTTAACAGGGCCGGTGGCAGGCAGTAGCTAGGGGTTGCTATAGCAACTGCAAGATTTGGCAAAGCAACCTCAAAGTATATTAAAGCCTAAATATGCGTTCACACCAAACACAATCCGTGCATCAGGGACAACCAGTTTCAAATTTAAGTCAATAGTACATACATGATCTGAGGTCCTGTGTGAGATTTGAGTGTCAGGGGCTGCTTGTCAGACTGGCAGCTGCGCGGCCAGGGTTCAAATAACTGAAATTTGCTAATGTCACCTCATCACATCCATTGACTGTAAAATATTGTCTATGGTCGCATCAACCAATCAAGGACTCATCATGGGACATGATGACGTGTTCAGTGACTCGATAAACTTGTCGGATCAACTACGCCAACCCTGGGAGGCTGGCAGGCATGCAGAGACAGAGGAGCAGCTGCAGCATTGGGGAGGCAGCCTCTTATATTTTTCTTATTTTGACCGGGACAATTCTGAAAAAGAAGGTCTTTTAAGTTTATTCATGTTTTTTTTCACCTCTCAGGTTAATGCTGGACAGTAAGTTTTCAAACTTGGTCACAGAGAGATGGAAACACAGCAGAAGCTGCTGTCATTCATATGCAGGTCCTGCAGCAGGAGTGAACCAGGAGAGTCTTTGAATAATCTTATGAACCCAGACATGGGACATGATTCCCAATGCTTTTTGTAAAGTATTTTGAAATACTCCATATTACCAAAAGTATTCGCCCTCCCAATCAAATGATCAGAATCAGGTGTCTTAGTCACTTGACCTGCCCACAGGTGTTTAAAATCAAGCACTCACACATGCACACTGTTTTTACATACATTTGTGAAAGAATGGGCCACTCTCATGAGCTCCGTGAATTCCAGCATGGAACTGTCAGAGGATGCCACCTGTGCAACAAATTCAGTCGTGAAATTTCCCCACTCCTAAATATCCCACAATCAACTGTCAGCTCTATCATAACAAAATGGAAGAGTTTGGGTACAACTGCAACTCAGCCTTGAAGTGGTAGGTCACCTAAACTGACAGAGGGGTATGTGGATGCTTAAGCGCATAGTGCAAAGACTTTCTTCACAGTAAATTGCTACAGAGCTCCAAACTTCATGTGACCTTCAGATTAGCCCAAGTACAGTATGCAGAAAGCTCCATGGAATGGGTTTCCATGGCCGAGCAGCTGCATCCAAGCCACACATCACCAAATGCAATGCAAAGCGTTGGATGCAGTGGTGTATAGCACGGCGCCACTGGACTCTGGAGTAGTGGATACACGTTCTCTGGAGTAATGAATCATGCCTTTCCATCTGCTACTCTGATGGACAATTCTGGGGTTTGGAGGTTGCCAGGAGAGTGGTACATTTCGGACTGCATGGAGCCAAGTGGGAAATTTGTAGGAGGAATTATGGTGTTGGGTTGTTTTTCGGGACAAGGGCTTGGCCCCTTAGTTCTAGTGAAATGAACTCTAAATGCTTCAAATTAACAAAACTATTTGGACAATTCCAAGCTTCAAACCTTGTGGGAACAGTTTGGAGCAGGCCTCTTCCTCTTCCAACATGGCCAGTGCACAGAGCAAAGTCCATAAAGACATGTGTGACAGAGTCTGGTGGGGATGAACTTGACTGGCCTGAATGAAGTCCTGACCTGAGCCCGATAGTCTCTGCTCTAATTCATCCCAAAAGTGTTCTGAGAGCCAGGCCTTTTCATGTGTGTGGTGTGTGATCTCACTAACACACTTTTGGAAGAATGGTCAAAAATTCTATAAACACGCACGTCAACCTTGTGGATAGCCTTCCCAGAATAGTTGAAGCTGTAATAGCTGCGAAAGGTGGACCGACATCCTATTGAACTTTATGGGTTAGCAATGGAATAGCATTTCAGTTCATATGTGAGTCAAGGCAGCAGAGGAAATACTTTTGGTAATGTAGTGTAACTAATTCTGATTTCTAAAGATATACACAGACACCGCTCCATGTACGTCTTTCTGAAGAACTGTTATCTATAAGCCAAAATGAATCCTACATTCATGGAGGGCTGAATAGAAAATATCACAGAGGAAAAAGAAATAAAAGAAAACATTTTATATGACAAAACCATGACATATATTAAAATAACCCTCACATACACACATTCGAAACATGAGGTTTTAGAATAAACTAAATTTAACTTATTAGTTAATGTAGAACCTGCACCCTTGTTATGTTTTCACTTTAAAACATGTAAAAGATACTTTTTCCATTTTGAGGCATGAATTAAAAAGAAGTTGAGATTAACAATGAATTATTCAAAGATAAGTCTATGTATGAGTCCTTTAGGTCGATCCTACAGATGCTGTTGTCCAAAGTAAGATAGATCTATAGCTGGAATTTGGGACAGAGCCAGTCCAATTTTTTTTCCCAGAAATATACATCATACGCACTCACACACGAAGAAAAGATACAGTCATATTACTGGTACAAAACTTTAAAGCCAAATAATAATTAAAATATAAGCATTTATCTCCACCACAGTTGTTGTAAATATATAATTTATTAAAACGGGAAAAACCCATTGGTTTTACCCCAAAATGTATTTGCAATGTTGAATTATTTATTTATTTATTTTTTATTTATCTATCTTTGCACCCTGCCATTTTATAATAAATATAATTTTAAAGAGCAATTTAAATATGTACTGGAAAAAATCATGTTCAGGGAACCAGCAAAACCACCAGTTTACATTATTTTCAAGCACTGACTGACAAAAACTGGTCATTGAATAACTGTTGACGGTCAAATCATGAAGTCAAACAATGAAGCTTTGATCATTCTAAAAATCACTTTTTCATTTCTCTGCCCCTATATCTGCTTTAAAAAAACATTTCCAAGACTGCATTGCTGTATAATTGTGTTTGTAGTGTCAAATCCTCCACAAAAATATCTTTTAGATTCATTTTGAAAATGTAAACAGCGGCTTTTTGTAATTAATCAGTAAAACTGGAGTTCATGGACAAAAACCTGAAGGCTCGCCAATTGTTTGTCTCTCTGAATCAAATGAGAGGTTTTGAGAAGCAATTGAAAAAATAAGGAAAAATGACCAAGTAAACAAGCTCCCTTTTCTCTCCCTTCTCCATTTTTTTTACTTGCCCTTCTGCTGAAGAATAATGATCTGCCACAGCTTTTTTGGCACGCTTACTGACACAACAGCACACACACAAACAAACATTGATTGTCTTTGTCTCGTGCACACACACTCGTTCAGACGCCTCTCCTGGACCTCAACCTGGACCACACTGAGGTCTGTTGATCTGTCAAATGATACCACCATTGCAATTACCACACGTCCACTGTATCTCTTCTTGCCTTAGAAGCTCCTTCTCCTGAATGTTTTCCCATTCTTCCTCTTCCCTTTTCTTTGAATTTCCACAGACTGTCGTTATTAAGTTCTTGTTCTTGCTCTTACAACCTATCGCCCATCACAAACACTCAAGATTTCTTTATGAGTACATTTCTTCTTTGACAATGATGGATCCCCGCTGACCTTGCTGGGTGTAGTACAGTTCCTTACCCAATTTTAGCTATCTGAAGAATCTCCTTAGGGGTTTTCTTTTCTTGGGCGTGCTATAAATGTGATGCTTTTGTAAGATTAAACTTTTCCCGTCGTATTTGTAAAAGATTTGAGTAATTTCTCACCGAATCAGTTGGAGTCTAATAATTGTCCAACAGAAAACCTTTACCTTCAAGCCACAATGATTGCCAAAATTATTCAAACCCAACATATTTGATAACCACATGTAGCTAAAATCAACATATAGAAATCCAACATTACCTTTTGAATTGTTGTTTGACAGGAAAAAGGCCTAGACCAAAAGAAGATTCATGAATGTTGGTCATAGAGGACATGAGGATGGTTGATGTGAAAAAAGAAGATGCAAAGGATTCTCTGTTGAATCTCCTAAAGGGAGCAGTTGGAAGACAGAAATAAGACATAATCATTCAACAAAATAATAATGAAGATGGGTCTGGACAAAAATGGTGGAACTCATCCATCCAGCTTCTGAACCCAATAAATCCCTTTTAGGTTTCAGGAGGTTGCAAGCCGCTATTCTGTCCTTTTTTAAAATTTTGCATTAAAAAAGAAAACACACAAAAAATGCAAAACATTTCACTTCAGGAAGTGAAATAGGGGGCAGTTTAAAGATACAAATTACCTTGAAGCATGACTTTGGACTGTAGGAAGAAGCCGGCCTTCCTGGAGAAAACCGCATGCATGCAGAGAACATACAAAACTACACACAGAAAAGATCCAGCAACTATTTTTATTCTTTGGTATGATCTGATTTTGCATTCAAACTCTCAAGTCTCTATATCATGATGGACCCTCTTCCACCTGGGACATCCAGGTAGTCACATTATCATTTCTTTCTGGGGTGTCATCTTTTTTGACTAAATATTTTTTATAAATCCATCAAGAGACACATTTCTCATTTTTAATGGTTATCTTTTAGAGCCTTTTCATTTACTAATAATTCTATGAGTTTTCACCTGTTTAAGTATTAATAGTAAATGGCGTATACTTTTATATCACTTCTCTATTCTGCTTTAAGGCTTTGAAGTCATGGCCCTATTCACGCACACACATACACATTCACACACTAATGACGGCTCTGCCACCATACATGATGGGAATCTCAACCACCAGGAACAATGTGAGGTTCAGTGTTTTACCCAAAGAAACTTTAGCAAATGGACAAGGAAGGTGGGGACCAAACCTGTGATCCTCCGATAAGAGTTTTTCCTGGTTTTTCAGAGAAACCAAATGTGCTGCTTCTGTACTTTTTTGTATGTCTAATCCTAGTAGTGACATATTTAACCTTTGTGCTGTCTTAGATGACCCCACCCTTACATTGATGTGTTCTCCCTACCATGACAAAGGTGGATAAAGGTGGAAAGATTTAATGTAATCCATGAACACTAGTGAAGATCACAAATCATTGAAGAAAAAAGGGTCAGAGCACTGTCTAGTGGGTCTAGATGACCCAACTCCCAACGTTAAAGTGCCTAGCATAGCACAAGGATTACACTCACTCAGTGTTTAGTAGGGGTGTAACGATGAAATATTCCTTACATAAGAACATTTTCCTGTCATGGATCAGTGAGAAACCTTCCAAAGCAAACTAGCATAAACTTGTCTTTGACCCTTTTAACTCTGAAATACTTGACCTGTCTGCTCCACTTTACAAAAGGAATGATTGATTAAAATATGGACCCCTTGCATCTGCTTTACCATTCTCAATAAACAGTGTAATTATTTACTCACATTTTTAAGGATTTTTATTTACTTATTTATTTTCTTTATCTTCCAAGTTGGTATCTTTAAAAAAACATTGTAAGCAAGAATTTTGTTTTGGATTGGACAAGAACTACTGTAACTTAGGATCAGTGTTGTGCTGAGCTGTGTTTGCTGAAAATATGTTGAAAAGACAATAAAAAAAAGTTTGCACTAATGCACTGACAAAAGCAATTTCTTTTAAGCAAAGTGAGAAAACAACCTGTAGATTTGAACAGGACAGCCAGTCTTGTGAATGGTGAAATTTTATTCTAGTCGCTTTACAGAGAGAGAGAGAGAGAGAGAGCAAGAGAACGATAGAAAGAAAAAGAGAGAGATAAACAGTGCCACTGTACAGAAGAGCTCTTGTGAAATTCACACAAAAAATATTATTTTTACTCTTTATAATTCTCCATGATGATGTATTCCAGTATGAATTTACAAGCGATGTTTACAGGTGTAATTTCTAAATATATTCAAAATAGTTACTTAAAAGTCTCTGAAGAAACATTTTTTTTTCTTTTCTGTTTTTTCTTTTCAGTATTTTTTTTCTAAAAAGCTCTATTGTTACAGCAAACAATAATAATAAGTTGTATCTTTGGAGGGACTCAGAGTAGAGGGTTTTCTTTTTGTTGTCTTCTGTATGCTTGAAGTCCTGACTACACGCAGGGAGGGAAGCAGAGCTGGTGATAGTTATTTTCATCCGTCACTTGGAGGAAGAGCAAGGATGTTGGACCCACCCACCTCCACCACCACCACTAACCTGCCCTCCACTGAGCAGAAAAGTTACCCAGCGAGGAAGCATTGGTCAGAAACTCGCCTTCTTCCCTCCAAAAAAAGCAGCAGCATCTTCATTGTGTTATAAAAAACAAAACAAAACAAAAAAATTGTTTTTCTTTTTGTTGTTCTCTCAGATATGTATATACTCACACCTGGTTACAAAGCATTAGTGATCATATCATAATCAAAACAAACAAACAAAGAGAAACTGAAAAACTGTTACATCTGGGGTTGCATGCCATCACCTCATAGTTCAATAATATATCATTGAATGTATTTAAAATACTTTTTTAAAATAATAATATTAAAAAAAGGTGTCATCACAAGGTCTGGGAGTGTTCGAATAAAAAACACCTGTAGTTTACATGACAATTCTGTAAAGGTGGAACATACTATACACATTGGCATGATGGAAATGCAATGGCGCCATATATATATATATATATATATATATATATATATATATATATATATATATATATATATATATATATATATATATATATATATAATTATTCTTATTTTTTACATGTGCATATTGTTGAATTGAATGCAAGCAGTTTGTAAAATTTGACATTATGACAATAAATAAGCAAAAAAAGATGCAAAATTTGGGGGGAAATTTGTTTTTTTTCTGAAAGTCCCAAAAGTACAAAATAGTGGTATGATTATCATTAAAAAATTTTGAACATGGAGAATGAATTGGAACAGAGTGGCTTCAGCAGGGGATCGCCATTAAAACCATGAAGAAAAAGAGAGGCACCTATTGCAGTGTTCTGTTCAATGGTGGCTTTTTCTAATTTTTGATGTTCAATTGACTCTATAATGATGAAGTAAAGCCGTTCCACATAAAACGCACTCCGCGAGAGTGTGTGCGAGATGTTTCTCTCGCAGAGAAAAACATCTAAGCACCATCCCTTCCTTTCCTCCTGCTTATAACCTTCTTTGACTTCATGGGTTTGAAGCAGAACTGGAAGACTTCGGATTGGTAAACATTTCGGGGAGAAAAGCTCGATTTTGCTTTAGTCTCTAAAAACAACAAAATAAAAGTGTCATTTTTTATTAAAAACATTTGGCACACACGTTTTGTTACTTCTGCCTCCATGCAAAATCATCCTGAGGTATTTTATCTGATAAAAATGTGGTTTTGCCAGTCCAATCGGCAGACCCAAGATGGTTTCATGCTCTTATTTTTTTAAGTGTACAGCTCTATGCTACAAAAATTAGCATTATGTTGGCACAAGTGGAGATGGAGGTGTTTGCATGTGCAATGTTTTTAAGTGCAGTCAAGAAGAACAACAATGTGAATAAATCAACCAAAAAATAAATAAATCATTTTGCACCACTTTAACAAAGCAAATATTTCTTACAAATGGTTTATACATGATGAACAAGGAACACAGCTGTTTAATCTGGATTTTAGTTGGCTTGTTATCCCACTAAAACAATGCTGCAAGGTCCAGGAGCCACCTGTCTCGGATAGCTATTCATGAGCCTGGCTGATTGGACTGAACAAGATACCTATACCCAGTCTTAGAAAAAAAAAAAGTAACAACTATGTTTGTCCATATGCCCAAAATGCATCCAAATGGGATGGTAGCAAGTTTTATATGGAAAAGTAAGCCTGTGAAATGTTTTGAACAATTTCTAAAGTTTTTAACTTTAAACTTTATACCTAAAAATTGTGCAACTGGAACCTGGCTGTGTGCTGACTTACTAAAGCCTTGGTCACATCCACCCCCATATGGGTGCTACTGGTTTTTGGGCTGTGGCCACACCTTAAGGGGAGCCAGGTGTGTCTTGCAGTTCCCTTGAGGCTTATATGTCCACGTCAAAGACGATGATGATCAGCTTTCACTGTTTCGCACAGTTGGTTTGGCAGAGAGTTTTACGCCAGATAGCTACCCTGTTTCGCCTTCCTGACACAACGCTGTATTTTACCCGGGCTGGGGACAGACACAGGGAGATTCAGACTTGGGCCCTGTGGGTACACAGTTAGGCAGTAGTGTGAAGGGTCTTGCCCAAGGATCTACATCGGATGAAGCTCATTGTGCCCGGGGGAAGCAAACCCTGGTATGCCGTGTGCCAGTCCTACATTTAACCAAGTGCTGTCCAGCTGCTGTGCAACCACCTCACGTGGTGTCATGAAAATGGAACAGACGAATGTGGTGCGCGTCGTACCTGTATAGGGAAGTATTCATAAGGCTAATGTAAGTTACACACACTTATGAAGTGTAGGTGATGCTGTCTTCCGGTTCCCCTTAGGAGCCCACGCATGGGAGAGTACTGGGTGCGCACATGATACATAAGTACCTGTATGACACGCAAACAGCACTCTGATTGTCGAATTTCCTAATTTCTAACAGTCAGGCTGCATGCACAGAGTGCGTACAGTACGTACTACGTACTGGGAATAGGACTTAACAGGTTCCTTGCGCAGTCTGCAGGGCTTGTGTCAAAAAAATTGAAAAATCTGTACAACACACCTACGTCTCATCTATATTACCCTTACACGGGGTAAAATGTTATAAAAGTGTTCGCTAAAACCTGTCACTTGCAAAATGAAATAATCTGCAATCGTAAAATTTGGTAAGAGTCCAATTGTGTGCCCTGTGCAAGTTTGGCCATTTTTCGCCCACAGACAACCACCTATAATGGAAGTTGTGATTAACTCTTAAAGTGTTTCCTGTGTCTAAAACAAACTCAATAAAAAAAACAGATGGAGTGTGTCTTTTGTGGAATCCCCGTTGTTAAATGCTTTTTACGTATTATGATAGCCAAGAAAGTTGCAAAAGCACAAGGTGCTTTTACGCATTTTGTGAAACATAATCCAAGTTTATCCAGATTGACTAGTACAGGATTCGATTGAGAAACTTTGTTTTCAAACGGCACAGCGTTGCCTACATTCTTTTACTTTAGTATGGGTTACAAAAGCTTAAAGCTCTAGTGTCTTAGTGACTGGAACAAGATCTCAGTAGTGGGCCAAGAAGCATTTTTAGTGGGACTTCACAAGCTTAATGCCGATCATAGTCAATGGGACTATGGGTCAAATACATTTTTCTCATCCTTTTTTTGTATCGGGTATACACATAGTGTTGTAGTTGAAAAAACTATGAGTTTAGATGTCTCACACAAGTTTGCAATGATATGTACTCAAAGTATTTAGGCTTGCTATTCTAAATGTTTTGCAAGACTTATGATTTCTGAAAGGAGAGACGTGTCAGAAAAGGACATTCTGTGTGCAAACCTGTTGTCCAACACTTATATAAATGGAGCCTGTTTTCGCTGCCTAGAAGTAAATCTTGTACTGTTTGTAAACACGTTTGTTTCCCTTCTAAATGGTGCCACATTTGTAAGGAACATACATTTGTGGGATGAGCAGCAGCAGCTTGCATCCATGAAAAATGCATTAAATCTATTTTTTTTTATTATTGCTTTGGAATATGTCCTATTTTTAGCTTCAATGCAAACATGAACGCAGTCAGTAAGGGTTTGTCTCAATAATTGACATTCCATGTTTAAATGATCTAGAAAAGGCCCTTTGGGACTGCTGGGATTGTGCAAAGTCAATCTGATGCTTCACATCACCAAGTTGCTGCATTGTTTGGAGTTACCCCCAGCATCCATCCATCCATCCATCCCATTCTTAACCATCTGTATCCCTTTCTAGGTCACTGGGCTGCCGTGACCCCAGCAAACCCAAAGCGAAGGTTGGGCGGAGGTAGACCTATTACTGTTACTGTTGGGCAAAGGTGGGGTACACCTTGGACAGGTCGCCAGTCTGTCACAGGGCACACAATCACTTCCACACACTCACACACAGGGACACTTTAGAGTAACCAATTAACCTACAAAGCATTCGGTAGCAGTATTTGGACTGATACCAAATAGTTTTTGGAAGGGCCCAGAGAAAACCTACACATGAAAAGAGAGAATGTGCAAACTCCACACAGAACTCCCCTGCTGGGATTCGAACCAGGGCCTTCTCACTGTGAGGCAAACGTGCTTAACCACAGTTCCACCATGCAAACCCTGTATCATTTACAAATTGAAAATAAGGTTCCATCCAACAGGGGGTATCAGAGACAGGCTGTGAAGATGATCATCCCAAGTTTCTTTACCCTGTCAAGATTTATGCATTGCAGGTTGTCTTCTACTGATTTACAGGGGCAACTGTACGCATATACCTTACAAATGTGGCATTATTTGACAGGGTATTAAACAGCCTTTCCATGAGAGCAAGATTTATTGCTAGAAAGCATAATAACAATAAATAACCCACCAAACATTTTGAGCATGTGGACTTGAGATGGTTTCAAATTAAACTGTCCCTGAATCATACCATACAAAAATTTACCATATTTAAATGATTGCAACTCAGATAAGTAGCAGTGGTGCAATATGATGCTTATAGTCTTATTCTGAAAAATCAGAATTATTTGTTTTGTATTAAGTTTGATCACATTATGACAGCATGGGCTGTGAACCAGCATAGCTGTCATACAACCTCTCATGAGATTGAGTTGGAAAACAGTACATTAGAGTTTTAAATATAATCAAATTTTACCCATATTTCCCCCAAAAAAGTTACACCAGTCTAGTCAACAATTGTTAGACCATCGTCATGTGAAAAAAGAAAGAAAAAGGTTAACATTTGTATACTTTAATACCCTGTTTCTCAGTCAAATGGGGGCTGAAGTCAAATAAAAATCAGTGCACACTTTTTATCTAATCTCAGCTTTGCTCTCCCCTCCTCCATTGTCATCATGTCAATTTTATATGTATCTATGGTGGTATTTGTTTGTATTTCTCTTCTTTGACATTGAAAAAAAAACATGCAAAAAAAAAAGTTTTTGTATGGTATTTTTTCATAACCAACCTTTTTTCAAATGTAAATGTGAAAGGAAGAGTGGAAGGGGGAGTTCAAAACTAATAGCTATTCTGCTACCAAATAAGCAAACACTAAAATCTTACATATTGGAATTCGGAAGTCAGAATCCCTTATAAATCTTATAGCTCAGTAGAATAAAAAAAGCAGTACTTTGCAATCATTTTTCTATGTGCAGCGCAAATGAAATGCCTGTCGATGGTCTCAAGTTTCTCTGCTTTCTAGGAGTCATTTGTCTGAAACCTGTAAACATTACTCATTTAAAGAACGTGCATTTTTCATCTTATCATCGATGTTTTTCGTTACATATCGCACATCACTAAAAAAAGCCCTGGTTGACTTCACATCCCTGCCAAAAGCAAATGGTTGATCCACTCTGTCATTTATACTTTTCTTCTCCCATCAGTCTTTCATCAACAGGTGTAAAGATGTTGCTTGGTAACAAGCAGATTAAAGAAGCCAACCGTAACACCGACTTCATGAGAAGCCTACCAATCTGGTGTTGTGAAAAACATTTTTCCACCTGAACTGCTGAACCCTGATCTCAGCAGTTGCAGTGAATAAAGAAAGGGAAGAAAGGGGCGTGTGATAAAAGGATTTCTCTCATCTTTCCTGTCCTGTCTTCAACAGCATTCTTGTAAATGCCTTTATTCTTCAAACTTATTGATTCTTCTTCCTGTTTGGTGAAACCCAGTTATCAATGCCCATCCATCGTTTTACACCAGGTTGTCAAATGGTAGTGTGTTGGCCAAGTGGCGTGCTTGGTAGTACATTGGAAAGAATAAGCAAAGATGATGTTATTTTCTGGAAAGATAGAAGTAGTAATACCATCAGACCCAAGTGGGCTTAAGTTCCAGTTGAATACAATGTCCAAGAGAAGAAACATCTAGTTTAGCTACTTACATATTTCCAGGGAAAGAAATATGTAGTTTAGCTATGGCATCCCTTAGTGGACAACATGGTTGATAAATTATAATACAAACCCATAGAGGAGTAGGAAGGAGAGAAAACATTTTTTTTCATATTTTAACTAAACATCTGACTCCAGACTGGGAATTTTCTTATACACCCGTCTATTGCTGAACTGGGCTGAGTTTAGGACGCCACGTGAGGCTGGGTATGCACTTGTCTTGTTGGCTGAGTAAGGCATCACATGCTCTTTATTGTACATGTCATTAGCTATTCGCCCGTCCCTTGAGCAGTATGAGGAGGTGGACTTAACTGAAGAGCGAAGATTGTTCGCATCGTTGCGCGTTTTGATGGGGGCTGCTCCTAATGCTCCACCAGGGGAACCCACAGCCAGCTGTTTGTAAATATCAGAGGAGCTTCGTCCGTGTACCAGTCTGCTGCTGCTATCATCCCTCAGCGAATGGCTGAGGAACGGGTTGTCCGAAGCGTGGACCGGGTACAGGGACTTGCTCCTCTTGCTTTCTTCTAGGTTGTGGTTGAAGAGCATAGATTTAGACCCAGTGCCGAACAGTCTGCCGGAGTAGGGACGCATGCCAAAAAGGTTTGCGTATTGCGAATCAGATGTAGATTCCAAGAAGCGGTCCTTCTCCTTAAGGCTGACGCTGCGTGCTGGTCGGCCCAGATCCACGTCCTTTGGCTTTTCAAGCATAATATTGTCAAAAGAATGCTGACGACTTAGCCTCAAACGATTCCGCTTTTGGACGTGAGGTCCGTCTGTTTGTGGCCAGTAGAGGCCAAACATATCGTCTGGCTGCTGCTGCTCTCGATGGTGCATGGTTGGACTAACCAAAGGGTCTGCAAGGAGCTGATCCTCACTGATGTCATACAGATTGGCTGTATGAAGACATGCCTCGCAGCGGTTATAGGGTGAGCGGGTGCCAGAGGCTGACGAAGATCCGGCAGAGACATAAGGACCTCCCTGCTGATAGCTAGAAGATACTTTGGACAAACATGAGCGGCAGTGTGTCTGTTTGTATCGATCAATGGTTTCATGGGGGGATAAGGAAAGGTTTTTCTCTTTCAGGCTGTAGTGTTTAGAGTAAGTTGAGTCCGGCATGAGATCTGTGTCTGCATGATGTAAAGGCGAGGAGTTTAGATGAATGATGGGCTGCTCACACTTTCTGTAGTTGTCACTGTGGTCGGAGTAAATTTCCGGATAATCCATGTCATCTGCAGGAAGACCGTGACTCTCTCGGTAGTGAACGGGGTCAGAATGGAGGCTCAGCTCTCGATCAGAGTCAACGGTGTAGATTTTCTCTCCTCCTCCTCCTCTCCCACTTTGGTTGGTTCCGCTGCTGACCTGCTTAGTTTTTAAGTAGGACAGCTCTACCTCACTGCAGTCCCTTGGGTATTTTGACGTCACCGATCTTTTTTTTAAGTTGTCCTTGGGTTTCAGGTGCTTGTTGTTTTCTGGGTCCTTGTAGGAGGCGGCCCTGCTGGAGCAGTCAGAGATGTCCGAGTGGGCTGTGTCCTCAGGAAGGTAGCGCTGTGTCTTCATTGATATTCGCGGGTCTGGCATGAGCATGTCAGGCATCGGGGCGGGCCCTGGTGGGACAGAACGAAGCGTATCCACAGACTTCTTCCACAGTGTACGTGTTGGCTTGGCGTTTGTCTGCACTGCGTCCGCACTCACCGCTACTTCCACTGTATTTGGATTGGCATCGTTCAGGGTGAGAGGATGTTGGCCACCCTGGAAAATGTAGTTGTTAAGGTGGTCCTTGTGTCGATTGGCGAAATAAGACTGCAAGTCACCGCTATCCCCATAGATCATGTCTTTAGGGGCATAGCTGCGGTTATCAGCATAGATGAAGTTGCCCTTCTCTGCCATCATGTCCATGATCATGGGGCCAGCTGAGTGCATGAATTCACGTTTGGGTGAGTTCATGCGGGACCCACCTAGATTAGACATGTTGGTCATCTGTTTGGCAGACTTAATGAGCTTGAGCATTTTGTCCTGAGGGCTGAAGTCAAGGTCTGTCTTTTTCTTCATGTCAATATGGACTCCATGGATGCAGCTCCATATCCCCTATACAAGACATATGAATGAACACAAACAAAAAAAATGAGAAAAAGGAAAAACAACGAGACAATCATTGTGGTTATTTTCTTATTTTCATCTGTAGGTTTATGTCAAAATTATTTTTGGCAAGTAAGGGAATAGGCCATAGAGAAACCCCATTAATTAACACATTGAAGGCATTCTAAAACAAAAGAAAATAAGTAGAAGTTGCATTTACTTTCATGTTTGAGCAATTTAGATGAATATATATTATTATTATTGACACCATCTTGCAGTTTAGGATTAAAAAATCGGATTTTAAAAGTAAAGGAATGCAAAAAAAAAAAAAAAGGAAAAAATAGCACATTAATTCATCAGGCTGCCACTATTGTAAACTCAAAAAGTATTTTATGCAATAACAATACCAGGAACTATTATGTAATTGTCAAAATACAAGACGAACAGATTATATGCTGTGTGTCTCTCCCTTTCCCGGCCTGTGACGCCGAGACATAATCTATTTGAAGTTCTTTTGTTTTTGTGGTTACTGCAGGCTGTAACAAAAGCCGTATAGCTCACACTAACAACTCTCAATAGCAGCAAAAGAAACGTTTTTTCCTTTACTTCTTTAATTTTCTTTACCTTTATTTAACCAGGTAAGAACATTGTTTTTATTTACAATAATGACCTGGGAAGTAGAGAAGTCAATTTAGTCACTGACTTAACATCGAAGCTTAACACCTTGATGCGCAAATCATGTTTGGAGTAAACACACTTCAACTCAGCCGGAGATTGTACTGATGTTGTTGGTCATAAACAACATTCAAATCACTCATCATCATTTGAAGGAGAAGGTTGGTGTGGCCACAGCTCTGCAGGCGGCTGTAGTTGAGTGATCTTCGGTTGTTGTCAATTTCATCAGTGACCAGATGAGGGGATCAGCCAGTCTACATGGTTATAGAATGATGCAAGAGATGCTGGAAGGACTGCGTATCATGCGGGACTTGGTTTTTTATCATGCGATAAAAACTATTTTTCTCCTGATTACGAGATAGAAGTTGTTATCATGAGAAAACACACAAAAAAGAAATCACAAGTAGGGTCAGCCGTTTTCGGCTTCTATACCTTGGAATTGTGCATTCTAACATTTTCTCTAAGACCTCAATCTTTTCTTTAAAAACATTTTTTTCAGTATACAGTCAGTGCTTTTATGCCTTCATGTCCATGTATTCTGTTCTTCCAAAAAGAATAGACAGCTGACCTTTTAGCAGAATTGGAGAATAAATTGGTTAAGTGTGGGCCACTGTGGTTTCACCCAAAACACGCTGCAATGTCCAAGGCAGCCTTTTAATGCCACCCTTCTCCTGCCTATACGCCCCACTTTTTCTTGAGTCTATGGCAGAAGCTCTATGCACAAACTCCAATGCTTTCTTCTGCTACTGCTAATCGAAAATTGAACTGAGACGGCCCTGTCTGACTTCAGTGGAGCTGAAGTAGCCAATAGCTTAGCTGCAGTGCTTCAATGCACCTTAGAACTTTGATCATGACCACTGCTAACCCACAGGAGTCTCCCAAGGCTTACAACCCAACTGCTTCTTCCTTACATCTTTACATGCTTAATTGTTTATTGCGTTGGATCCCTTGTGGCTCTTTGAGGATGAACCTTATGCAGTCTGTAGGTCATGTACTGCTTTTGTCTAGATGTTAATTAAAAAAAAAATAATAATAACTCAAATACTTATAATTATATATTAATACCAAAAAGAAAAACTAGATCTTACCCTACTAATGGAGAAAAGAAGACCTGGTTTTCCAGAACAGACTCCGGTGAAGCAGTATCTAAGCCTCCAGTAAAAGAGATGCTCAGAGATAAAGGTGATCAGGGACAGTCCCATGGCTGTAGCCAGCATGTAAAAAACCCCCGCCATGTTGTCAACGTCCAGCTGACTTGACATCACCTCATTTTTTTCATTGTGGCAAATTCCAGTGAGCCACTGTGCTTCTAGTTCCTCCATTTCACCTGAAAAAAAATAGCAGACAAACTTAGATTCAGCACTGAATGATACTTAAAGAATGTACACTAAAGAAATGTTTATGCCCTTACAAAATAGCTGTATTCAATGTGTTGTCATAGTATGACTGTTCAATGGACTGCATTTGTTGGGTATACCAATATCAAAGAACATGTTTGGCTTGTTTTCACACTCTTGAAAGGGTAAAAACTAAAACTTTAAAAGAAAAAGTATTTCATGCTACATGGCTACTACATATAAATACTTCACCTTGATTGATTTGATTGATTTCAAGCATTAGTTGTAGTCAATACAATCGAAGAAATCCCACAGATTTAACAAACTCATCACGGAAATGATGAAATGTAAAGACAAAAAAAAAAAAAAACAAGTCACATTTTCTTAAATAAATATAGTGATCATTAACAAAAGTCATGTAGAGCTTGATTTATTGCTTGAAAAGGAGTGGGAAGAAGCAAACCTATATAATCCCACCCCTACTGACTACATTAACTTTATACCTTTAATTAGTTTTCGTAATCCAGTTCTGATCAGATCAAAATTAAAAATTGAATGCAACTTTCAGTATTACAGTGATATCCGGCCATATTTTGTCAGTGCCAGGCGCCAGCAACTGTTTGTGTTAACAATGCACCAGCGGATCGATCCATCCACCCAGAAAGTGGTGGAAAGCAGTCCAGAGAGAGGTAGAAGAAATGCCACCCTACTCATTAGTAGAAAAATGGTCCATGTTTGTCAGGATTGGTTGATTTTACGAGGATAACAAAACAAAAATAGCTAAGTTAACTCAGAGTTAAGGAAGGCTAACTGGCAGCCGGCTGTTGCTGTTGTAAAAGTGATCAGATTAAATAAATAAATAAATGTCAGTAGGATCAGAATACCCAACTTTCCTTCTTTTATTGAATTTTCTTTCTTTGTTTGTTTCTTTTTAACAATTGCTACGGTCAGCCACCAGTTAGCCTTCTGTAGCTCCAAGTAAACACTCTTAAACTTTATTTTCCATCCATTATCTTAACCCACTTTATACCTTTCGGAGTCACAGTGCTGCCGGAGCCTGTCCCAGCTACTGTTGGGCTAAAGCAGGGTAGACAGGGTAGCCACTATCCTGGATAAAACATCCAAGATGCATGAATACTTAAGCTCAATACCCCAACTGACTCAGTGAATGTTTCAGGCAATGGACAGCAGAGGATGTGGTGCTGAAGGACAGATTCTCATGGGAGGTCAAACCCCTGCATGGGATGTACCACTGAATCATAACTAAAGTGGCTGATATTAGGAAATCCTACCAATGGCGAGAAAGGGCTGCCCTAAAGGACAGCACTGAAGCACTCATCCTGGCAGCTCAGGAACAAGCCCTGAGCGCCAGAGCGATAGAGACTGAGGTCCACCACCACACCAGACAAGACCCAAGGTGTAGGCTGTGTAAAGAGGCGCCTGAAACAATCCAGCACATAACTGCAGGGTGTAAGATGCCGGCAGGGAAAGCATACATGGAGCGCCACAATCAAGTGGCTAAAAAATTATATAGGAGCATGTGTGCAGAAAATGAACTGGAAAGTCAAAATGGGAAACAGCTCCAAAAGTTGTAAAGAACGAGAGAAAGGATGGTAATGGCGAACCAACCAATCATTGTAGTGGCGGATAAATAAGAGAGGAAAGTCATTGTGGTGGATGTGGAAGTATCATGTGATGGCAACATCAGGAAGAAGGAACATGAAAACAGGATTAATACCAGGGACTCAGAGAAAAACAGGAAAAAGAATGGAAAGTGAAGATGACAGTGGTGCTTGTGGTAATGTGAGCACTCGGGGCAGTAACCCCCAAGCTGGAGGAGTGGCTACAACAGATCCCTGTTGTCAGAATGAGTTCCTAGCGTAAATTACAAAAAACATGGGCTTTAAAATAAAAAAATATTATGCAATAACCAGAATGACATAACATGCGGAGCTAGCAGTGATCAACTTAACAATTTCATTTGATACGAACAAAATGCACATCCATATTTGCAAAAGTTTGGATGTTTGTTTTTATGGGCAAAATGCTGACATGCTGCTGAGGCCAGCTTATGGTTCACATAATGAAATGAGTTGAAAGTTGGTGCCTCAGAGATTGAGTCGACTTGCTTCCGGGTAGGAAAGTGAGCTGCGAAAAGAACTCATATTTCATTAAAAAATGACTACAAATGGATTACAAATTCTTTCTTTTCTTCTGTTGTGTTTGATAGCAGTTTACGCCCCAAGGTCTGAGGATACAGCGCCACTTACAGACACTTTATGAACTTAGTTAACACAGACACATGATTATTAGCAAAAGCGGCTGCCGCAGCCCGGAACATGTCCTCAGAGTAACATGCGCTCACTTCTCTTTTTTTCTTGTTGCAAACATATAATGATGACTCCAAGCCGTGTGGCTGCCATTTTTCACGGATCATTTGGATTTTCATTGTGATGACAACAATTTACGATTGTACAGTGTTGCATTTAGGCAATGTTCTTTTATTTTTTGTTGTTGAGGAAAGTATAAATTCATGAGATCACAAAGTTATCAGTTGTGTAACCCTTGTGCGATCCTAGGCACTTTAACATTGGGAGTTGGGTCATGTGTTTTTCAACACCCTGGTGTGCCATGGGAGATGGTCCAGTGTGCCGTTGGAAATTGCCCTCATTAACTGATCTAACAATATTTTCCATATCAGCTCTTTGTTCATCCAAACAGTTCCTGATAAAACACTGAGAAATTAGGAATATGAAAGATCATAAAACACTTTATCTTTGTGTTTATTTGATTCTATTAAAGATATTTTTATAAGAATGACGGTACCGCGACTTAGCTGCAACTAAAGCCGTTTTCTGAAAAGTCCCGCCCCTTTAACTGTCTCCACCAATCATTCTTGGGGGATTAATCACATGTCATCAGTCTGACCAATCAGAAGTGGTTAAAGTCTTCACTTCCTTGTCCCGATTTAGCTCATAAAGTCTCTCAGTTTCCCCAAAAATACCAGCTAAAGCTCGTCTTTAGTGGTGTAGCTTTCCATAGAATCCGGTGTCAGACCGTGGAACAAGTGAACAAAACAATGAAGCGCAGAGACGCTTGTCTTTCTGCGTTTGGCGGATTTTTGCACTACATCTCCCATGATGCATTGTGTTAAAGAGACAACTTCTCTGCGCACAACGTCTCTCCTCTTAACGTCTGGAAACAACAACGAACACACATCAAACAGTTTCTAAATATTCTAACTTAACTTTTATTACATCTTTTAGAAAAAACAGCTGCAACTTCCAGCTTTTTCTGCCACAATTGTCACAAAAATGCATGTGAGATTGCGGAGGGGCTGTAGATCGACAATACAGACTATGAGTTTCTCTTTTTTCTTTTTTTTTGGATGCTGGTGTGCCGCGGGATTTTTGTCAAGGTTAAAGTGTGCCGTGGCTCAAAAAAGGTTGAAAAACACTGATCTAGACCCCCTAGACAGTGCGCTGAACCTTTTTTCTTCAATGATTTGTGAACCTCACTGGTGTCCATGGATTACATGAAATCTTTCCACCTTTATCCACCTTTGTCATGGTAGGGAGAACACGTCAATGTAAGGGTGGGGTCATCTAAGATAGCACAAGGGTTAAAAGGAGCTCTCGGGAAATGCTACCAGCAGTTGATCTTTTTAAAACATTTGTTTGTTATAATTTTTTGATAATAAATTATAAGGTTTACAATCTTGAAACAACAAACGTATAAAAATATACAAGTTACAGGAGTAAATAAAAATCCAGTTAATTAACTGTCACAATGTTGGCCACATAGAGGAAATAGCATATTATTTGCGCATGTGCAGACAGATCAGGTAGCCGGTACAGATCGGTTTGCGACATGGCGCTTTCAGCTTCCTACTGGACATGGATTGTCCGAAATGCCAGGGAAATTTAGCTTAAACAATGAGTGGCTTTTCAAGGAGAGGTATGAACTGTGGGAACTAAAAGACGCTAAAATGAATTTTGCACCAAAAATTTGTGCAAAACACAGACTTGCTCCAAGTCCTTCGACATAAGCAGCATAAATGAACCACGTGAAAGGTAATAGACAGTGACAGCTGCCGAACGCTGCAGAAGTCAGACGTCAGAGAACCTTTTAAAACAGGTAATGATCATCTTACTTTGAAAGCGTGTTGCATTCAATGAAACAAAAAAAACACACCCACAGGTGACCTTCATTTAAATCTGTTCTTTGGTTTTCATTCTAATATTTTCAAGAACTACGAAAGCAAGAACTCCAAACATGCTGGGCACTAACTTTATCTGATCATGAAAGCTATAAGATGAGCTGCCATTAAAAGTTGAAAAGCCACAAAGTGCTCATGTCATAAGCATGATACCTTTTGTTTATGTGCTCATCATGATATTCCCAGTCTGTTGTGTTCTTCCTAATTACTTTATCTACTAACATTACAGAGCAAAGCGTTAAATGATAAATTTGATCGTTCTTTTAGAAGTATTAGTCTTTCTTTTCTTTTGTTTGTAAGAGTGCTGTCTGAATGTCACCAGCCACCAGGCTTAAAATTCCCATCCTTGTCGGCAGATAGGTCAAAGGGACTGCTTCTGACGTGTTACTAAGCGAAAGGTAGAGAGCAACAAAGCCCTTATCTTTTCCCATTCGTCTGTCTGTCTGCATACCCTTTCCCGTGTTTCCCCTCCCTCCGTAGCTTCCTCTGTGACATTTGGTGCGCGGCTAATCCAATCTATGTCATTCAGGGCCGGATAACTAAAGCGTCTATGTGAGAAAGACAAATATCATGGTGGTTCTCCGTCGCATGTCTTGGAGGCCAAGACATCTTTAAATGTAGCTGGAAAGCATTTGTCTTGTGCAACATTTCTAAATATATCAAAGGCTAGAGTTCAGTGCACGTCTCCTCATCTTTGGAATTGGGAAGTCTTTCTGTCTGTTGTTTCTCTCAGTGTCTATTTGCAAAGATTCACTGCTGTTAGAGGTCAAGTTTTCTTCTGTACAGTCTAGCAAGTGAAAAGGGCAGCTACAAAAAGACTAAAAAGTTCCATTGACATTGCTAAAATCAAACAGTGAATCAAAATTTCAAATAAAAATAGGACGTTAAATTGTGCTCTGATGCATTTTTGTGATTTTTTTAAGGCCATCATCTATTCCTATTTATCAGTCTCAAGAGTGCCCCTATTTCCAAAAAACCAGGGTTGCAACAAAACTAGTCTACATCCACCGCCCTGCTTGTTTTCCAATTACCTCTACCCTAATATGTTGCTAATTGTCTAGGTCAGGTGTGGTCAATCTGTCAGAACCTGGTTCCACTAGATCCAGCAGTTCCACTAGATCCAGCAGCTGATTTAGTCCATATGTTGCGTTGTGTTGACACATCCACAAAAAAAAGAGCAATCATAGTGTTTACATTCTAATTGATTAATCCATAAAATCTATCAAATAAAATGATCTGATTGCTCTTTAAGCGTTTTGTGGGTTGTTTGTTTCTGGTTATTTTTTAATATTTTTTTATTTTAAACCAAATGTTTTTTGTAATTTACGCTAGGATCAGAAGAAAAGAGAGGGTGGTTGATGTTCATTGCCTATAAAAGGCAGGTCGTGAGTCTATTGTGACAAGAGACCTGCAAGAGGAAATCAGCAATATGTTAGCTGCAAGTCCAACGCATCAGTTTATCTCAATACGATTAGAAAGAATAAAGAGATTTTTACAGAAGGGCCTTTGCTTTATTTGGAAAAATGAAAGCGAGTTGATTTTATTGTATTACATCAACATTGACTTGGAAACATACTGAAAAGAAAAGAATGTATGGTAATAAAAACTCTTGTGAAAATGCAAACACATCTTCCATTAACTCATAAACATGCTGCACTAATAAAGCGTTCCTTGGAGAGGATTTGAAAATGGGTTTACAACTGGATAATGACCGCAAACATTTATTAGAGTTTCTATTACCAGTGCGACAGCAAAACCACAGGAAGAAATGGTAAAATAATGCAACAGAGACTAATTTCTCAATTTCTAATTTCTCAGAGGCCAGCTATAAAAGATGCAGAGAAGCAGGACTAAGAGCTGCTATGGAATTTGGTTTAATCCATTTTTCCTTTTTCAGGGTTTTGTTGTGATGAATTCCTTTGTCAAATAGCGCTATAGAGGTTAAATATTCAACAAATATATATACGTATAAAGCTTTTTTGTTTTTCACTTGATTTGAATGACAGCAAAAAGCAGTCTACTTTGTATGTTGTAAACTTAAAATGTTCTGATTTAGTCTGAAGAAGTATTCATTTTGTATACTTCCTACACTACTCCTACATGGTCTATACCAGGCATGTCTAAAGTCTAGCCAAATTTCCAATGGCCCATAGGCTCCTTTTATAAAATACATAATATTCGGCCCCCAGCACTTTCCTTAAAATTGTGTGTACAATTTCTTGAGACATCTTATCTATGACAAGCTAACAGGGAATGAGCCGTGCGAAAGTGGCCTATAGTATACTTGCTATACTCATACTTATAAGTATAAAGTGGTGTACTACTATTTGCTAAGGAAATGTTTAAAATGTTTAAAAGTTTCATTGAAGTCTGTTTACAGTAGAAAAAAAGTTACTTTTTGTTTTAGTTATTTAGTTATTTTCTAGTCTCGTCTAGTCTTTTTCAAGGATTAGATTGATACAATTATAGTCTTGCTGTGGTTCATTTATTGCACCTCCTTATGGGCTCGTCCTGGTTGAGGTAATCACCGCATCAGACACACCTGAAATAGGAAGTTGATATCCAGAAACAAATTCATATTACACTGGACAAGATTAGTTACATTCGGCATAACTGCAAAACTGGTCATCCTTTACTTAACCACTCAATACCAGTGAATAAGAATCTACAAAAAATGGTCGTGTTGTAAAGACATTTTTTTTTTACTATAGAAAATTGTGTGTAAAAATTTTAGTGGCTGCTGTAATAAATAAATAAAAAATTGCCATTCAGATCAATCTCTGGGCATGTAAACATAAATGTGGCTCTGCAGAAAATCTATTCGAAACTCATACACATTTCCACATGTTGCTCTGCACCAACGAAGTATGAGAATGCGTGTTTGAAACGTATGCGCACGGTTGTGTTTTAGTCTCAGCCTGAATGTGGACCCTACCATCTCCGATGATGGCAAGGATGGCCAGATCCACCTGTCGCTTCCAGTAGGAACCCTTTTGCAGAGCGATGCCATAACCAGTGGTGGCAAAGATGTACCTGCAGATGAGAGTGTCCACAAACACAAAAGTACACATATGTTAACGTTTAGGGGCACATTTTTTTAACCTTTGCTTTTTTTGTCAATGCTGTCACTATGTTTAAACATTTCTTTCAAGCAGATGCCTTGGGGGTGATATTGCACATGAATGTTACCCACTGCAATAACCCCTGACGATGGAAATCAAAATGTCTGTATTAAAAACAGAAAAAAAACCTGTTTGTAGACAACTCCATAATTTGTCATTAACTAATACATTTAATCTTCTCTTCTTTTTGTACATCACAACAATCAAGTAACATTTTATTTCTATAATTTTGCCTTTCCTTTCCATTAGCTGTCCAAACAGCTTAAAACAGTTTACTTTGAGCAACCTAATATACCTAATATATAAAAACTGTCACGGTCGACCTCGATCGGAAGATTGCAGGTTCGATTCCCGCCTTACCCGGACATGAGTTGAAGTGTTCTTGAAGCCCACCTTGCCTCTGGTGGGAAGTTTTGGCAGCGGAGCCACCATCAGTGTGTGAATGTGTGTGTGAATGAGTCTGTGACTGTAAAGCACTTTGGGCCTTCGAGGAAGGTAGAAAGGCGCTAGACAAGTATACGCCATTTACCATTTTACTACAGTGTTCATTCAAGTTGCTTTGTAAACAAATAGTCCTTTTCCTTTATTATTGTTCCCGCAATGTAGTAAATTTAACTTTTATTCTTGGTATGTCTTTATATCTTTTCATTTTAAACACATATAAGCTTTAAACTTTTCTAATCTCTTTTTTTGTTTGTTCTTAACTTGTTTTTTTAGCCCATATGCTTATTTCATACTTCCTGGAGAAGCATGAGCATCCATCCTGCCTACTTAGTGCAAAAGAATGTATGATGTCGACTTTGCAAATTAAAAGTAAAATAAATTATAGTTAGAAAAATGTAAAAAGCAAAGGAAGCAAAAGTGTGTATATTCTATATCGCTCTTTCTAACTAAGGTATTCATTAATTTAATGTAATTTATTAGTTATTTCACTTGTGTCATGTTGTTACCAAATTTGGGTTGTTTGTGGTTTTGCCTTTCATTTTCTTTTTGTGTCTTCACTTCAGAAAATACAAATGATTTAATTGATTCTATGAACCTAAGCTGTTGTTATTTATTTATTTTAATTTCCATACAATTACAAAAAGGAGAGATCTAGTGCTTTGAAAGTAAAATTAAACAGAAAGAAAAACAAAAATTAGAAATAACATAAAGTACAGACCACAAGTTTGGACACACCTTCTCATTCCAAGAGCATTTTTTTATTTTCATTGTCGAATATAAATATATTTTTTTATATATAAAAAGGTACTGTATCTAAACATATACAGTACACATCTGCTATATAGCATATAGATATGCTTGTGTTTTACATCAAAGCATTCAGTATAGAAAACCCCAACACTGGCAGTTTAGATTTGTATTTCAACAATGTTCATTGATTTAATTTTTGTAATAATTTTTTTCTAACATACTTTGTTACACTATAGTCCCTTGTTTTTTATTATAAAATGCACCACTGTTATCTTATTTAAATAATTCTGCGTTTGTTGTTCTTTTGATACAGTTAACATAAAAGTATTGCATGACAGATGTAACTTAAAATTCTAGGAGGGTAAAAACAAAGGGTTTTAATTTTTAGGTACAACTAACAATAACAATTGAAATATGTCTTTTTTTTCTAATAACCTTAAAGATACTGTTGATCAATGACAGCTTTTAGATTTTCTTACAGTTGCAACTCTGTCAATAACTATTTTGAGCCTAATGATCTCATAAATCAGGCCTATGTCAAAACATATCTTCCTTCCTCTTCTTTAGATTGTATTAGACTTCTTGCATAATGCATAAGAGAGAATTCAATTTTGTTTTGTCAGTTCTGTCAAAAGAACCAAATAGTTCCTGTTTTGAAAGATTGTCAGAATATTTTCCAATTATAGTTTTATTATAAGACGGTCTTTGTAGATTTTTGCCTGCCATCCTTTTAAGATGAAAAAAAAACAAAACAGTTTGGTTTATGTTTGTAAAACACCAAATACCATAAATGCTGTAAATAGACTTCAGAAAACCACAAGTAAACCTAAAATTAACTTACCTCATGAATGTGAAATGTGGTCTTTAATTTTCCATTTTAGCTTCATGCTTTTACATTAGCTTTGAAAGTTGAAGATTAATAAAAAACTAACAACATTATATAACATTATATTGCTTTGAAGAGAAAAAGGACAACATTTTTAGCTGATGTTACCCGCTGCCAATGGTCACCAGTTTACATCCTTCATCTCTGCCCGCCATGTAATTCAACACTGCAGCATCATAGATGAAGGCATCCAGTTTGCTGCAAAGAAAAGCAGAGTTAGAAACAACAAACACACAATCTCCTTTTCTGCCGTGTAAGAATTGCATATAATAGAATCATAAAAGACCCTATTAGGATGATATGTCATTCAAATTGATGGTAAAGTGGTAAATCCCGTCTAATAGGATTCCAACCTGAAGGTAAAGCTATGTGTAAGAATGTGCTAAACTTGGGTTACTGAGTGCACATTTAGCCCATGTTGTTCGCACTGTACAAGTAGGGAGGGGCTTTATTTTCATTTTCTGATTTTTACTAGCGCGTGTCCGTCGCCTACAGTTGGAAGAGGAATGTTGAGGCAGAGCAAATCTTGCTTTTTCTTGCACAACTCTATTCCGAGATATGAAAGACTTGGTGTCAAAACATTTTGGAAATATTAACTTCTACTTCATGATCAATTTTTAAACGGTTGGCACGTGAATCAAAAAGGACACTTCCCATACGTCACTACCAAATTTGAGTCCCTGATTGGTCAAAGTTCAACTGATTTAACTTTCAACACACGTTCAATGGCTGCGCGATTTGTACATATCCCGAAAACGGTCTTAAAAATGTGTGTAGTGATTCATGAAGGCAAGAGCTTTGAAGTCCAAAAGATGCATTTACATCTGTTTACATAAACTTTTCATTAAAAGTGGTCGCTTGAACGCGTTGCATTTAGCAGTGTGAACATAACTTAAAGGCTACATTAAGTGCAGCATGCTTCAGCTATGAAAAGATCTTACAATAATCTGACCTTTGACCTGCACAAACATTTGGTTTCAGCTCTGCAGTCCCAGACTGGCATTTTTAGTGTAACTGACACCACTGGCCACATCTTCCTCTGTATTGCAGCATTATCACAAGCTCCCCAAAACACTCAGCGCTCCTGCTAATAGTCCGGTGACTGCCTGGCCTTTACTGAATGTGAGATCCAGCCCTCTAATGGAGGCTCCCAGCACATAGCATACCTTTGTAATTAGCTACGGACACACATACGGGACCATACAAGCTTTTTTCAGCAGAAATAACATTTTTTCCACTCCTTTCATACCTTGATCCAGTGGTTTTTGTGTTTAGTGTGGCAGTCATAGATGGTGCTTTGGAAGAAAAAGCAACTCTCCCTCAATGGCTGAGGGAGCAAAGATAGACATTCTTTATTTATCTATCCATTTTTTGTAGCAGATTAACCCCGTTTAGGGTCGCAGAGCCTATCCAAGCTGTCATCTGGTGTGATGCAAGGTACAACACAGACAGGTCAGCACTCAATCAGAGCACCAACAAACAGAATAAATACAACCGCGTATACTCACTCCTGCAGTACAGTTCAGAATGACTAGTCCAAAAAAAAAAAGACCTGAAAGAATGAAAAGAAGAAGCAACCAATAGACAGAAAGGCTCCAGAGGATATTTGAACAATTTAGCTTTGAGGCTACAGTGTTGACCACAAAATACTGTTTAACCCCTCTGCTAAACATTTTTTTTATTTAACAAATACATGTTTCTATTTTAGCTAGCTACTAGTGTCTGTGTCTTTCATTAAACACAAACTACTTGCAGATTTTTTTTGTGCTAGAAAAGAATATCTATTTTTTAAATTGTAATGGTTGGTTATAGATGAGGTCTCAATAACAGTACATAGACCCTACGGTAAAGTTCAGATTTTAAACAAATTAAAAGAATAATGCACTATAGTGCACTAAAGTCAACAATTATTTCATTCCAAGAGTTTTAGTAAGAAATGTTACTTTCTTCATTCTATGGATTTATAAACATTTTAAATTGTTTTGTGTGGTGATTCTATAACCTACCCCCTTTGGTTACTCCATTTTCTTTTACATTTTTATGAATGGCTCCAGAGTTCACTTATGACCCATAGCAAAGCAAAACTGAAGATGAGATCTCGTTTCTGTCACATTTACGTCTCCTAGACATAAATGAGAACTGTTTGAGACTAAACTGCTTTTCTCATTCTTCTCAAACATTTCTCCTGAGAAATAAGTCTCACAGTGAGCACTGTTTGAGATCTCAAAATTCTCTCACAACTGTCTCTTCTCCAGATCTCAATTGAGAGAAAAATTAGCCATATTATGTTGCGCTCAAGTATGTCTCAATTTGATATCCTTACTTCAAATTCCTATCTCAGTTATGTCTCAGTGAAAGACATCAATGGTTCTGTCTCTCGTTGCTCAATAATTTAGATCTTGTTTTAGCCTTTTTTTTATTGTCTCAGCAAAAAGAAAAATTAGAGTAGTACAAGCCCTAAAATGAGTCTCATGATGACACCATTACAGTTCATCTCTAGAAAATAATATTTTTTATTTTATTTATGTTCAACTTAAAAAAGTTGTTTATTGCTTACATATTTATATAACTTAATTACAATTTCAAGAAAAAAAAGTTAAATCATTAAGACGGTCATGTCCTCAAAAGACATATTTTTGAAACTTTTTAAAAAACATGAAATTTCAAGACAACGTTGCAGTGTCGATTTAATAAACTTTTTTTTTGACTGCTTAGATAAACATAAATGAACAAGAATGTATGTTGGGTTAATGATGCTAGGTTTAGTTAAACACAAACACACGCATGCACTGGCACACATGCATACACACACAAGTGCATATACGCACACTTATATGTTGGTGGGTATAAAACATTTAACACATTGATGTCTGAACTAAATAAAGGAAATTTGGGATCATATTTGGATCACCTTAAAGTGAACAAAAAATAGATTTTACATTTGAAACAAACAAATAAAATACACAAATAAAAATAATCAAATTAATAAATCAACTATAGGGCGGTACAGATTTATGGGGTTCAGTTTGAGTTAATTTATCTTTGTCTTTAAAAATCACCCTTCATGCAGCCTTACAAGCTGAAAATATTTTCTGTTTTCTTGATTTTAGTCTGCATCATATTGAACAAACAGAAGCCTGGAGTAACCCGATTTGAATTTTAAACTGTATCACAGCCTCACTTGACACAGATTTCTGATTGGCTGATCACGGTGGGAGGGAAAACTCTGTGGTTGACGTCACCAACGGGCCGGAATCTGCAAGCGGGAGAAGTGCAGAGAACGAGAGACTTTTGACGACCGTTTGTCGTATTTTTTCTGCGTTTTAACAATCCGTGTGATGAATCTCCAACATTTTTTTTGCTTGTCTGGAAAAGATTCAAGTAAAATCTTTGAAGTTTGCACGGTAAGTTTGCGATTTCTTACCTCCAACTCTGAACTCTGTTGAATGCTAAAGGTGTTTTAAGCTAGCTCCGCCAGTAATGCAGACGTCTGGGCTACTCGCGGTGGCTTTGGCTGTATAAGTAATTATTACTTTTTACAAAGGTTTACTTGTGCTTTTTGTAATAAAAAATAGAGGCATTGAAGAGTTATTTGCAGTGCAGAGTTTACAGAATGAGCCTCGATATTTTTCCAAACGCGTGAGTGCTAAGTAACTGTTGGAAGACATTTTGCTCTTCAGTTAAGGGTCTGCAGGGTTCGTCCCATTCACAGTGTGACGACACCACAGACCATTATTCCAAACTTCAAAATGTGCAGTTTCACTGTATGTTCAATTTTTACGCTGTAAAAAGCTTTTATCTTGTTTAAAAGATCATCTTGCAGACGTTTGGCCTGGCATGCCATCTTTTGAAACTGGTTATGCACATGTGTTTAAAGTAAAGTCATCATTAACTGCTCACATGTCTAGAAAGCATAATCTGAAAATGTAAGTATGCATATTAGGGAAACATGTTCTCAGCCCTCTGTCAGTGGTGGAGATGTTTAGAGAGCACAGATGTAGCTAAGCCAACAAATGTCAACACTGATATGTACGAGGATTTTAGTGAATCATAAATCATATTTAAAAACCTTTCCAGATCTTACTTTGTGCTGTATAAAATGTGTGTACATGATGTTTTTTTCCCCTCTCTGATTAAAGGTGATCTAAATACACGTGAAAATGAGTGAATCAGAACCCATGTTCCTCCACACTGCCATTATGGAGGTCCTACCAGAGCCACAAAAGACATTCTGGAAGAACACTTGCAGTCCATTGGAATAAATGGAGTTGTATGAGGATCTACGATTCATAGAAGAGGCTGACTTGCTGCCAGCTTTGAGACCTGTTCAAGCCCGGAAACGTCTTGCTCTTTGGAAATTGAAATGTGAGTCTCAAACATTACAAATGAGTTTTTGTAATGCACAGAAGTGGATATGAATATGAATGGGTAACACACTGACAGTACAGTGTAAACTTAATACACTTATACTGTTTGTTTGTTTTTTGTTGCAGACCAAACGCCAGAGAACAGCACATCATCATCTGTTGAGACCTCACCAACACAATCATCATCACTTTTGTTATAGTCACCGAGGAGTTCGTCATCCACATCTTCCAGAAGCCGAGGACTGTACATACATTGACTGGGAGGACAGCTTTGAAATTCCATGGAGTAAGTTTTCTGAGGAATTTGTGCAGTCTTTGGAAAGAGACCTGGCCCAAGACTAAGGAAAGAAATGGTTTGCACTCTTGTTGCAGAAATGATGAAAGCAAGACGTTTTTCCAAACTCTAAAAGGCTGCAGATGATGCGGGGAGAGCAGAGTGGCTGCTCAGAAGAGATGAGATGTTAAAGAGATGCTCTTTCTTCTGCTCTGCTACTTTGAGGAGGATGCCATGTTCTTGTAGAAGATGCAGACGAGGTCCTGCTGCAGCAGGTGTCGTTGACTCCAACTGTTATTGTATGTGGTAAGTAAAGTTTCCAGTGTTAAATTATTCTAAAGGTTTTGTCTTTGTACACTGTACATGAGTGACATGTTTACTTCATCCATTGTTCTGTCTTT
The DNA here is from genome assembly GCF_053564925.1 of Oryzias latipes. NCBI lineage: Eukaryota > Metazoa > Chordata > Actinopteri > Beloniformes > Adrianichthyidae > Oryzias > Oryzias latipes. The sequence continues at coordinate 11,062,754 of NC_136244.1, forward strand.
AGGACAGTCTTTCTTTTCCCCAAGGAGGTTCATGCTGAGTTGGGACCGCTCCATCGTACACAACAACATTGCAGCACTGTGCCTGATGTTCAGAAGCTACTTCTGCTTTAACCGTCATTATCCAACTGAGCTGGCTTCAACCCTGGAGTTTCTGCAAAGGTACATATTTATGAGTGCTGTCATGCGATTCATTTTTGGGTGTGGTTAGTTAATCATGACCTGCAGTTAATTATTCTTATTAATCTTGTATTAATCTAACTCGGGGCTGCCCATCCCTGGTCCTTGAGATCTACCAGCCTGCCTGATTTCCAGCTGATTACCTGGACCAGGTGTGTTCATTCAATCAGTATGTGGAGACATCTGTTGAGCTGATCAACAGCTAGCAGGGCTTGGGGATCTGGAAAACAGTCAGGGTGATGGATCCCAAGGACCAGGAATGAGCAGCCCTGGCTAACCTAAAATTTAGCTTTGAAAATCCTTATTTTGGGGTAATTTGATTTAAATAGTAAGATTGTGTCACATTAAAAGAAATAAAATACAATTTAAAGGGTGGCTTTATGAAGTTTTCTAAGTATAACAGACTTTTTTCCAATCTTTACTTTTGTACCACTAAGGGATAATTCTTCAGTCTCAAACAGAACAAAGACCTAAGCCAAAGTGCTCTCATTTAAAAAACTAATGGAAATATTCTGAACAATCCAAAAAATATTGACCACAAAATTCTTAATGATACCATAATATATATTCGTTGAAATATCTTATTCCACAGTTTGCCGTCTGACACGATCAGCCCTCAGCGTCCCAATTAAGACATGGGTATTATTTTTCCCTTGTTAAGAGCCAACCATGCAAAATGTGACTTGATCATTTCTTAAATGTTTGATCTGGACTGTATCATGAAAAATGAAATGAAACAGATTTGAACCTTATTTGTTAAATAGTTAATGCCCATAGTATGCTGCATTTCAATTCTTTTAACTGAAACAGATGTCCTCTCAAGCGACGTGTGGCTGCTTTTAGGGATGACAGAAACGTAATCTTATGGTAGCATTATGCAGCTGCTTTTATAAAACTACAGTTTGCTTCTAGCTTGAAGTGTTATCTTTGTTTGTTATGTGCGGTCTATTATCAATTTGTTCATGCCAGATTTTAATGTTCTTGTCTTACAGCTTATGTCCTGAGATGTGCCACTCTACCTGGTTGGGAACAAATTGAAGAGGCCAAGCTCAAGAAAGCCGTTGTCAACAAATGTAGGGCAGAGCAGGTTCTAAGGCCACTGCTATGATCTACAGTATGCGGACTGGTTTCTCTTCCATCTTTTTTCTTATTTTTTATCTTAATTTGGTTCTCAAATTGGTCCATGGATTTGGTAGGCTGCAAGTTTAGGAGAATGTTTTTATCAGGTACTTTTTTATGTGGTTACATAATCTTGTTTTTTTCCTTGTACCTCAGCAGTGATGTCAGTGTGTTTGTTGTTTAAAATATGGAAGTTTTCTTTACCATCATGTCAGCCACATTGAGTACGCCACAGTTCATGTACTTAATGCATTTAATATTTTAAAAAGTGTTTAATACTGCTACCACAATTCAAATGCTGTACTGATGATGGTGCTGCCCAAATAAATTGTAAAGCATTTACATTTCTAGTATTGTTTTTACTGTTACTGTATATCAGTGGTCTCCCATCCTGGTCCTTGAAGGTCACTGTTATGGATGTTTTAGCTGTTTTCCTGCTCCAACAGATCTGCTGCAGTGGTTGAATTGCCTCCTCAAGTTCTGCAGGAGGTGGTTAATCACCTGTTGATTCACATCTGGGGAGCAAAGAAACATCTAAACCCTACTGGATGGTGGCCCTTGAGGACCAGGATTGGCTACCACTGCTATAAAAATAACTTCTCTTTTCTTTCTCAAATACATCTCAAATATCATTCTCATTAACGGCTTTGGTAAGACATTTAAGAGAAATGATTAAGACATGAAAGAGACATCAGACAGACAACGATGAGATCTCTTTTAGGACTCATTCTTCTCAGATTTGTCTCATGAACGTCTTAGGTTCGTCTCTCCCACTTCTTAATTATTGCTCTAACAGTTGTCTCAACTCAACCTCATTTGTCTCAGTGATGTCTTTTCTCATTATAGCTTAACTCTTGCTCCTAAGGGACCCTTAGGAGCAAGAGTTAAGAAGCAAATGATCACAGAATGATACGAATATGAGACGCTCAAACTGATCTCAAGAGACGAGATCAAGCAACATATGAGCAACAGATTTTTCCTATGGGGAGTGACCTACAAGCATTTTTGTCAGGGGTTCCAGAGTTCACTTGTTTTGTCTGTACCAAAGTTCAGCTGAGCTGAAAGTTTATCAAACTATAGCTAAATGCCCAAATTCCCTAACTACATGCCACTACTTTCTTTTTTTTAAAAGAGCAAATATGACGTCACCCATTTTCCAAAGTAAAAACCTAAAAAAATATGAACATTTAACAAAGACTATTTATAATCTACTGTGTCCTGTTGATGAAAACTTGACTGACAGATCGGACAAAATTTGCTGTTTCATCTACTGCAGTTCCTGATCTGTCACCTTCTCTGTTACACACAGAAAATGTTACAAACAATTTTTTTTTGAATGACAAATCATTGAAACGCAATGCATTGTAGTTTGTATTCACCAAAGTGGTGATCATTTATGCACATTAGTTTTTTAGGAGACTTCTGGGTAATTTTCAGGGACCTTGATTTTGGAATAGTAGATTCGGACATTCCAAAATAATGGAGAACACCCTACATAGTGCACTAAGTTGGCGAGAAGGAATTCAGACACAACCTAAGATTATCAGAGAAAATAAGCCCTTGTTTGAACAAAACTACAAAATGCAAGTAAGCAGGCAATGTATGCTTACATATATTTTTTGACTCTAAATCTCAAGATAATGACTTATTAACTGGATATCACAAGAAATCAAAATACACTTTTCCTTATTTGGAGATCAAGAGAAAAACATCACTTTGTTGGAATTGTGAACCAAAATGACAAACAAAGGATCAACACCAATAAACGCACTTGTATGTTAACTCTCCACCAACAGCTGTCTCACCTGACATAGACATACCAACCAAACCACAAATAAAATAGCTCTAAAAATGTCACACGAGATCTGATGATCTGAACTCAGTGCACTTGTAATCGCCCGCTTCTCAAAACTGTTAAAAAGGTGCTGCTCTTTATTTTAACAGGAACACATAAAAACAACAAGGCCACACACAAAATGCAAAGATCCTCTGTGGTGACAGGCATCGCACTCCAACATTATTTATTTTAGTCATGATCAAAACTGAGGTGGAAATTGTGCAAGTGTTGTTTAGAGATTTAAGGAAGAAAAGTAGAAACATTTGGAGATCTCCAACAAAAACACATTTGTATCTGTTTTCTCACGATGCCCAGAAAATGAGGTCAGCTCCATTAGCTACCGATTACACCCAGAATTACATAAAAAATACTTCTCCTGACTCTTAAATCCATCCTCAACCTTGGCCCCTCATACCTGTCGGATCTTGTTCATGTCGCCACACCCACCCGTACCCTCAGATCCTCCTCCCTTTATCTGGCTGTCTCCACTGCTGGCGAGCAGAGCATTCGGCTTCCCTGCCCCCCAGCTCTGGAATTCACTACCCCCTGACCTCCGAAACATTGGCTGTCTCTCACAATTCACCAAGAAACTAAAAACTCATCTTTTCCAACTTGCATATTTCCCCCATAACTTGTCATTACTGGCCTGTTTTCTTAATGCATATTTTACTGGACATTTTATGCTTTTATTTTTATTTTCACTATTATGTATGGCGACCTTGGATTCCTAGAAAGGTGCCGAACAAATAAAATGTATTATTATTATTTCTATTATTTATCTCGTAAAAACAGTCGTTACTATTTTGTATATAATGATATCTAAAGATAAATTGAGATAAGAAACGATAATTTTATTTGGTTATCTCAAGATAATGAGCTAAAATAAAATTAAAATAAACTGACATGACAGTTTTGTCTTTTATACAAAATAGCTCAAGGCAAAGGTGACATAATTGTGATATGATTGTCCTAACTTGGATTTTAAAAATAATCAAAAATGTCCAAATCAAGAAAATTTTAGTTTGTGCAGAAAACAGGGAGGAAGTACTCATCACTCCGGTAGTAAAAAGATGTACAAGAACTAATACTGAAAAGTAACTAATGTTTTACTTCCTATGTTTGATGTTCAGAACTAAATTTGTTATCAAGTTTCTGATAAACTCCTAAAAACAATGGAGTTGTTTTCAAGATTTGCTCTCCCGAGTTTGTTTAGATAAAAATAAATTGGAGGCACCTGCATTTCAGTTTTTGTTGACATTCAAAGTTTCTAGCTGTGAGAACTTGTAACATTTGTGAAGGAAAAGCAGAGCACCTTCCTGATGTCTGCAGAAAACAGAAGCAATGCACAAGAAAGCACAACTATCAACATCAGTCTTTTTTATGCTTGGCCCCTAAAGAGTAAAAAAAAAAAAAACACACACATTCTAATAAAAAATAAAAAAATCGTTTTTTTTTTTAACGTAGTATTTATCTTTTAAGTAGTTGATGAGAACTATTTACAATAATGAGACCTTGATGAAGAAAGTTCCCCTGCATGAACCGCCACCTTTAACCCTTGTGCTATCTTGGATGACCCCACCCTTACTTTGAAATGTCATTCCTACCATGACAAAGGTGGATAAAGGTGGAAAGATTTCATGTAATCCATGGACACCAGTGAGGTTCACAAACCATTGAAGAAAAAAGGTTCAGCGCACTGTCTAGTGGGTCTAGATGACCCAACTCCCAATGGTAAAGTGCCTAGGATAGCACAAGGGTTACGAGGTAAGGTGAGGTTGAGAGCTTGATTGGTTCCAAGGGTTAGGGCCCCAGGTAGAGTCTCCCAAGGCAGGCAGGTTGTAGCTAACAATTCATACTAATGATTCAAGATTCAAGCACACTTTATGGATTCCTTAGAATCAAGATCTGCTAGTTTGCTTAGTGTTTCATTTTGGTGACATCCCCAGGATCGGGGTTCGCAGATGAGCACCTGGTGGATGAGATTCCTCCCACAAGAGCTGCTTGCACTCGGCTTGAAAAAGCTACATAGGAACCACCACTTACAGAATGGACCACAAGGGCTCAGTGCTGTGTGATCTGGATGACAGTCAAAAGCCAATCCCTGGAGATGGAATCTAACCATCGGGACATGAAATGTCACCCTACTGAGTGGGAAGTTGACCGAATGTTTCTGGGAGGCTGAGTGGTACAGGCAAAGACTGAGTGGCCATGGCCAAACAGCAGAATAGAGTGCCTGGCCCTCCTGGAGGCTTTAGGAGGGGTAATAGAAAGTACTCCGATTGAGGACTCCATTGTTCTGCCCATGTGGGCAATGACAGTGACAGCCGTAAGGGTGTAATTGGAATGATTGGCCTTGGTCTGGACATAAGTGGTGCTTTGTTAGTGGACATGTGGCCCTGTCAAAGTTTGCTTATAATGAACACCATGTTCGAGCACAAGTGTATCCATCAGTTTGTGTTACACCAGGGGACCCTAGGTAGGAGGTTAATGATTTATTTTGTAGTTGTGTCTTCAGATGTTGTCCTTGTCGTGCATCCTGGACTCTTTAGGGAAGAAGGGGCAGAGCTTGTAACAATTATCACCTGATGATGAGTTGGATTCGATGTTAGAGGAAAAGGGGGGTCAGATTCAACTGGCCCAAACGTACTGAGAATATTTTTTGAAGCATCTGTCAAAGGCTTTAAGTCCCACATCCAGGACCAGCACCGAGGAAGGTAGAAGACATTGAGTCTGTATGTTTTCCACCTCCATTGTTAATCCAGCTGCTTGAAGCTGCAACGGTAAGGTTGCTGGTGCTTCTCTGAGCGGTAATCCACAAACATCGAATGGTCATCGTATGTTTGGGGTGCTGTCATGCTGAAGGAGTCCTATCAAGCCTTGTTGGGTTGTGGAACTAACTCCCATGGTAGAAGACAGGTACCTAAATTCTTGAGCTCACTGACGTGCGGTTGACACCTTCATCTTTCAAGAGAAGATATTGCTCCCTTCTGGGTGAGATTTCCCCCAACAAATTTAGACTTTCCATGTCTAAAAATCGTCCAGACCTGATTCTTTCAAATATACCCTAATGAATGGGTGCATGATTTAAGATCGACCTGCGACTTGAGATAGTCTGCTTTCCTGGAGGAAATACGCCCAAATATTAAAATTAAGGCAAAAAAATTGACCTACCATAATTTTTTTAATTGTTTTTAGTTTAGATAACTGTTTGTGAAACAACATTTTATCTAACATTATCAAATTTAACTAACATTTAATATAATTAAACGCATGTAATGATAGTAATGATTATATTGTCTCTTCTAAATAAAAACCTCTCAGAATACCATGCTAGATGTCTTCATCCACCCAACAGCCTACTTTAATTCTGTCAGGATTTTTTAATTCCCTATTGGCTTTTTGAGTTGATTGTGGGAGAGGTTATTTGGCAAAAAAATAAGTTTCTAACAAAAAAAAATAGTTTAGCCAAAGACTCTACCAGCCTGTTTTTTTGTTATTGCTTCTTCTACCAGCAGCTGTTACTAAAATGCATGAAAGTGACTAAATAACCATCTAATTGTATTTTATGATTTCATGACACACTGTGATTCAGCAGTAATCCCATTTATAGGAGGGATTTAGTACACATTCAGCAAAGTGTCTATTCTGGTTTTTGTTCGCGTAATCAACCTTGTTGCCTGGCTACAAAGTAAAAAAAAAAAAAAAAATGGGGGAGCATTTTGAATAATATTAAAACAATGACATCCTGCCGATTTTGCTGCACACAGCAGGTAATAATCTGTTTATTTTCTAATAAAAAATATCTGCTACTTTGATTTTAAGGCAACTTAAATATTCAAATCAATTTGGGCTCTTTTTTTCATCCACAAAATTTTGGTTCTTATAGCTTTAACAGATTTTGAGCTTAAAGCCTGTCAGCTTTCCATGTGATCAGAGCTAATCCAGCCATCAAGCCTTTAACATCTGAATGTAGCAGTGTTGCTAATACCACAAAGCTGAGATATTGGAGAGGATGCATACATGTCACAGATTTTTAAAGCAAAGTGCCACTTTAGATGCAGAATATGGTTCAAATAGTAGTTATTTGAAGACTTTAAACTTAGTGGTGAGTTTACCAATCACATTTGCGGTAAGTAGGAATGACGCGGACCCAGCATTGTTATTGATTTCATTCAGAATTTAACGTAAAGCATTAAAATCTTTGGTGTAAAACAACCATAACAAGATATATGACACACAGTTGTGATACTCCTTAAAATACATTTTTGGAACATTTAGTTTAGTAGAGCTTTGCATGTTTTTAATACATTTATTCTACATTGTTTTGAACTCGTCCTTGCTTTCTTTGTGCATTTATACATTTGTATTTTGTCTCAACACATTCAATTGTTGTTGTAAAACATAAAAACTATGTAATTTCAATAACTTTTGGACTTTTACAGAAAAAAAATACAAAATTAACTACTTAGTTTAGAGTTTGTTGGACACTTTCAGGTTCATTTTGGACTTATTATGTAATATGATGAAAAATATGTCATAAAATATGAGCTGGGGTTGGACTAAAAAGATGAATATCAAGTATTGCCACTAAAAACAGATTTCAAGATCAAATAATTTAGCAAATTGTTCTTTCATCATTCGTTATACCTGCTATTTAACCTATATTTCTCCAAGTTGGACTTTCCCCCTCTTGGTCTTCACCCCCATGTGATTAAGATTTCCTTTCAGCTTTTTTTTTCTTTATTATAACCGTTTGACATGCTTTTGTTTTTAATAATCCAAAACTGTCAGAAATTACATTTTGATTCATCCTTTGTAAGCTATGTCCAACGATCTGACTGTCACACACATGTCAACACTAGCAGCTTTAAAAGAGCTAATTCTGATAACCAACAACAGATTTAAGAACATAGGAAATATGATACACATTTGTTTTAAAGCTAAATCATTTCACATGATTTAGTGTTAGAGTGCACTCACAACCAGACACTCACACAACACAAGTCTATTTACCCTGTTTTTAGGCTGACCAGAGCGTCCACCACTCCAGTTTGATGATACTTCACCATGTACTGGTGCATGGCGGGGTAGTTCTTTCTGATGTTCCTCTCAGTAGATCCGTTTGGGACTGTCCCAAAGCGGAAGGGGGGTGAGTATGCATGTGGATTCTGAAACTGTTGGGGCATGAAGAACAGTAGTGAGTAGAAAAAATAATGAGAATGGAACAGAAAATAACTGTGAAAGAAGGAGCAACACTGACTTCCCGATTGAAGTAGCATTAAAAATGGTTCACTAAGTAGCAGTAAGGTACCTCATACTTTACAACAGATATTTACCCTCAATTTGAAGGAAATTAATCCATAAATCTAAAACATAAATTGAACTTAAAACATAGTTGCGACTTTTTTTTTAACTGCAGCAACTTTAAGATAAGCTATTGGAGCAGGAATTATCGTGGCTTCTGGCACCAGACTTACCCTCCAATGGATCCTTATTAAAGGATTTAAAGTATACTCATTCCACATACATGGCCTTTAAAAGAGTCTTTTATGGTTTTTTGTCATTATCTCCCTGAGTCGGGAGTGGCTAATTTGCGCGTCTGCTGCTTTCTTTGGATGTGGTACCCATTTCTCAGGCTACTGCTCCAAAATTGAACCCTGATTCCTCGTTACCCGTTGGCACCATGGTAGGGACAGAAGATGCCATCAAACGTTGATAAGGCAGACATTTAAAAGAGAGAGGTAGCGATGATCTCCAGATTTTGTAAAGTCACCAGAGTAGCCGGGGGCGCCCCCAAGAAAAGGTTTTGGGTCTGATAAATGCAACGCTCGTTTGCATGCGTGTAGCTCAAGAAATGTCACAGTGACCCAAGTAACATTTACTCCGCCAGGGCCATGACCAACTCCGGTTGGGCCGATCCGAGGACCTCACTAAACCATCTTGTGAACTGTCTTGTGAATCTGACTACAGGGTTTTTCTTTTACAGCTCTATTCTGATACTCTGACTTGGTGTCAGGGAACAAAATGAAATTCTTAATTTCTCCTCAGTTATCCATTTTCAACAGGTTGGCACTTCCATGAATTAAAAGGAACACAACCCATATGTCACTACCAAATCTGAGTCCTTGATTGGTCAATGTTTGACCTGGTTTAACTGGCAATGTGTGCTCAACACGAAACTCTGTTTATGTGCATTTACATAGAGTTTTCATTGAAAGTAGCCGCTTGAATGTGCGTTGCTAAGGGCTGTGTGAATGTAGCTTTAGAAGTTGGCCGCTGACCGCATGGGGCCGCGTAATTAGTCAACATTCCAGAGTCTTGTTTCTCATTGTAATTAATCAGATAAATTGCTCCACCGACTAAAAATCGCCATGACCACCACACAAGAGGTATCAGTCTATCAGGATTTACTGTGTTTTGCTTTACATGTGATGACTGAATCATTAGCACTAAACTGGGCATGTTTCACTACTTTCTGGCTTGTTACCTGACATCAGGCCTCCATGATGTCACATCCTGTCAAGATGGCAGCAATGGTAGAGCTTGATAGATTGGCTTTATAGTGACGTAATACAAATTCTACACTTTGGTCTAAATTTTTTCATTTAGTTCATTTCATATATACTTTTTATTTACTTTTTTCAAAACCCATATTTTAAAAAAGTTTCTGATAGTTTATATAATCCAACGTCTCCAGATCAAGCACTTTGAGCCAAAACATTTTATTTTCAACTTACCATATCTCCTTCAGCGTATGGTCTGTTTTGCTTTTACATATTCATTTACCACAGATCCGACTCAACATCCAGGCAGTGCACATTAGTGTGTCATTAGCATTTTGAAAGACTCATCCTCGTTTGTTTATTTACCAAAGCCTGTGCTGGTTATGCGACCAGCACTCAACATAAACGCACCAACATATGTAAATATTTCTAGTATTTTACATGATGCGCTTTGCTATAACATGTGCATCTCCGTTGTATAATCAAGTCAGATTGAGAATGTGTTGCCTAATCAGACTCCACCATGCATGTGTGTACAAACGTCCGCAGTGATGTCATGCAGCGTTTGTCACCATAATGAGCAACAGCCCTTGGGAAGCAGCTTTTCCCTCCTTCCCTCGTTTTCCCTCCTTCTTTGTGCCTGTCCCGAGGTTGAGCAGAAGCTTTAAGGTCATAAGAGGGTAAATATGGCAGGGGTGGAGAATCTTCTGGCCCACTGGGGAAATGCAGATGGGGTGTGTGGTGGGGAGAGCTCTTCTCTTGCTGAATAATTACCAATGAAACACTTAAGAGCTGCAGCAGTACCTGCAATAAGAGGCTCACTGCTGAGAGGATGGGGGAAAAAACCCAACAGCCGACACGAAAGAGGTTTTTGTCCCAGGTGGGGAAATGCTCTGCCATCGGTTTGTTCGGCAAATTTAACTGGGACAGATTTTAAGGGTTAAAGAAAGGACATTATTCTGCCATTAAATATAAAAAAAGAAAAGAAAAAATACTGGTAGTATATTTACTGTGGAAAATTACACATAAGCTTTTAATCATACAAAAATACTTCTATATTTTCCACATTTTATGGCGCACTGATCTATAATACGCATTAAGTGAGAGCCATAAGTCTATCAATCAGACTGTATTAACTGCATTAACTCTAGAACTTGTTTGTAACACGTTACACGTTAGCCACGTTAGAAGTGTTAGTAAGACACTTTTAACGTAGTAAGACGTCAAAACAAAAAACGCTGTTGAAAGAAAAAAACATCCCTGTGATTACGCTAACTCCCAACATGTCAAGAAAATGCAGTTGGACACCTCTACACGTCAGCCTCCTTAGTGTATTCACAATAACACCCAAACTTGCTTGCAACTCATTAAAAAAATTGACTGGTACCATTAAAACAAACGTTACTGTGACTACGCTAATGCCCAATCTTGTTAATAACAGGGGAAAAAATACAGTCCAATAACGCTACAAGTTAGCCACGTAAGCGTATTCACAAACACTGGTAAAAAAAAAACTCATAAAAAACACTTGTAAAAGAAAATACAGCCTGACATTTTGTCAGAGCGCCGTGTACCTCGCAAACTCCCTTCAAGGTCAGGAAACACAACAAGAATTTCAAATAATGGGCTCCGAATTATAAGTTGTTTCTTCAAAAATTATGTAAAATACAGTAATTTTAACCTTATCACCTAAGTTCAAAAAGCGAGAATTACATTGCGAAATTGTTTTAAACCAAAATAAAAAAAATTGGCATGTAACAATCAATCAATTAACATTCAACATATATAAGTTAAAGCAATACATTTAATTTCCCTGTTAGCAGATGTTTGATGTTTCAATGCAAATCATTGCTACAAATACATTTGATGATGATAGGGAGTTTTTTTTCGTTTTTTTTTTGCGTTTTTAGTTTTTTAAATTATAGATTTCTAAGTAAACAAATATATTTCTTTAGAAACAAAAATGTTTCTTAAGGTAAAAAATTAATGTCTTAAAAAGGGTGCATAGCAAATTACAAAAATAATAATATTAGCACAAATTACTGCAAATTATGAACAATTATTTTGTTTTCTACCTAAAAATTATCTTGTTTACTTGGATTTACTGAATTAAGTTGGAATTGAACTCTAAACTAGTTTAAATAGTTTTCTGGGATTTTCTGAAATCGTCCCCTAACAAAACTCACTAAAGCCCCATTACAAATCATCTTTGATCTATTTTCAAAGCATTCCCAGTGGTCTTTTAATTATAATTATGTTATTTTTAGCCAAAATATAAAAATCTGTTTTGTTTTCTAAGACATAGTTTCTGCAGTGGCAGGAGTTCATTAGAAATTAGCCTGAGTTCTGGACGGGACAGTTGACGCAGAGTAACCCCACCCACAGTCCCCTTTGCTGAGAGCTCTTTGTTTACACTCTCTCCCTCTAGCTTACATCCTGTCACAACTCCAAGCTAACATTACTGGTGCAACAAAATTGGCGAGCAATGTCGGAGTTATCCAGCTGTTTTAAGCCAGATGCCAGATCAAATGAGGAAAACGAAGACATACTGCACATGGATAGTAGTCCACAGGAGAATGCATTTTCATCCTTTCCGTGTATTTTCTAAATCACAACTACAATCTTTATCAAACTGCATGTTTCATCTGCTCCTGATTCAAAATAAGAAATATTGAGAAATACAATTTTAGGCTTAATTTCTTTTTATATCTCCTCCATCATAAAAAAAAAAACACATTTTGATAGGAGTGGGCCATTCAAAAAAAGATAATTCTGCAATAGAATATTTTGACAAACAAATTTGCATCTAACATCATTATGGTGAAAACTTAAAACACATAAAACATGGTGCTACGTTACTATTACAGCTTGATTCACATTTTGATGACTAACCTAACACATTTTAGTTATTTTTTTATACGTTTCTTTTTAGTTTTTATTTTCTGAAACGGAATAAGTTAAAGCACATTAAAAAATATTAACCATTTTGACCTGATGTCCTGTCTCTGCCACAACATCTGTTTGAATGGCCAGTTACCCTTTCTGCAGTGATTTTCTTTTTTTTTTCGTTTGCACCCTTCGTCTTTCCGGCTCTTTTCCCTTCTCCCCCCTCATTTGTCTCTTTACCTCAGCTGTCTGCTTGGCCCGTGGCTGTCTGCTTGCTGTCTAGTGCCATCTTGTACATCTTGGCCTTTTGCTAGTCCTCAGTCACCCTTCTGCCAGTTAATGTTTCTCTTCCTCCCTTTGTCCCTCCCTGTGTCCTTCTGGATGTTGTCAAAACACTGAATTTCCATCTCTTCCCACTGGAATCTCTCTGTACATCTGTATTTCCATCTCTTACTACTCTCCACTCTTTCTTCTGTTTTTTCTTCCCTAGATTTATAAATGAGGCCTTTTTAGATGTTTTAAGCTGCTTCTCTATCACCAGCTTGTTGACATTTATACTGCACAAACAAATGGAATCTTAAAGAGATGGCTTTCTCAGTTAGAAGAACAACTTGGGAAAGACTGCATCTTTTTGAGATAGCCATATTGCTTGATATATCATAGTTAAGATACATTTTTTTTCATAAATATTTGCTTCTTTTTTTATGAATCAGAAATTCTGATGAAGTTAACCAATCACAGCTGTTTACCTTGTTGTCTGAAAGCCCAGTGACTTGGTCGACAAACTCCTCCTGAATCATGAAGGCAGCCAGGTTAGCAGTGTAGGAAGCCAGGAAGATGACAGCAAAGAAAGCCCACACCGACACAATGAACTTGCTGGTCGTTCCTTTTGGGTTTTGGACCGGCACAGAGTTGTTAAAGACCAGACCCCACAGTAGCCACACGGCTTTCCCCATAGTGAAAGAAGGCCCATGTGGATCTGAAACACAGAACACACAAAAAAGGAAAAAACAGTCGTAAAATATGAAAAACAAATAATAATCACATCTTATTGGATCTTTAATATCCAAAAAGATGCTGCATAAGTAGCATCCTGCTCACCTTTTCCTTGTGCCAGGTTTCTGTTAAAGCCAAGGGGACTGATGTACTCAAACATGAAGACAGCCATTGCAGTCACCAGTAGGAGCATCACAAACATCATCACCCACACTGATGCGCTGAATGGCTCTAAAAGACAGAAAGAGAAATAGGGACACTTAGTACCATAACTTTACAGTACTATTCACGTCTCCGAAACATATAGAAAAATGAAAAAGTCATGGCAATATAAATATATATATATATTTTTTTTTTTTTGAAAAGGACCATAAACTTCTATTTAAGCCCTGACAGAAGCCACCCGCATACACTTACATTTGACGGTATTTGCAAGTGTGGGAAGCTCCGGTGTCAGCAGTCCTGTCCTCCCTCTCAGCTGCAGAGACGAAACTCTACTCTAATGTACGGGGGAGTCCTGCTGGCACAGGGCTGCATAGTATGTGTTTGTGTGTGAACGTTCACGTTGGCATGCAGCCATTACAAGCTTCTCCTGCTAGGATTTTGTAATTGCCATTTTATCAAGACTAACTGTGCTGCATACGTCAGCATGTGTACCTGCAGATGACTCTTTGTATCTACGTGTTCTGCCTTTTACTTCTTTTAGCTTCATGCAGTGCAACGTGTATTACATGCCTGCACAAGCCTAAGGAGATGAGCTGTCATCTAATGCTTGATAAAACTTGGATGAATGGTCAGTAACTTTGCATTAATTGGTATTGCTTGAGTAGACATAAAGTGGGCCTCCACTGTCAAACCTTAAATCCTGTACTTAAGTAGCACAGGTATGAAGCACGGTGGCATTAAAATGTTCAAGTAAAATCCCTCAGGTAAAGGAATACTGAAGCTAGTGAAAACTATACAATAGAACTAAATTATGCTTTCAGCTCTGGATTTCAGGGGTCAAACAAGAATCAAATTGCACTTTACATGGACACAAATGTTCTACTGTACCGTGTCTCCAGATTCAACAACTAGGCAATCGGTGTTTGGTTCTCGCTTACCTAAGAAAGCTGATGGCGAGACAGTTCCATTGCTACGTGAGACCATGACACTGATCCCAGTTTCTACGAACGGGACGGAGAAATCGATGACCTCAGAACGCTCCTCATTGATCGTCAGAGATCCGACGGCCATGACGGCTTTCTTATAGACCACCTTTTCAGAGGCGGAGGAGAAAGAGGAATACAAGGTTTGAGGGGGGATGAAGATGGGTGGAGGATTAGGGATAAGGTAAGAAATAGAGAAAAGAAAATGAAGAGAAAAGGTTTATTCATTGTTTTATTCAAAGCTACACACAAACAATGTAGATATAACATGGAGATGCTGAATCAACCAACAAACCAACTTAAACAACTTACCAGCCAACCAATCAACCAACCATCTAATCAATCAACAAAACAAGTCAACCAACTCTACCACCTAACCAGCCAATGATCATGGTTGCCATTAATTGAAGGAGCGCAACAATAACTGAGCGAGTGTATTCAGGAATTGAGTGAGCGAACCATTCACCTGTGCAAGCGCAATGCTAACCAAGCACGCTTCCTGTACTTTGAGTGGTGTAGAGGCTCTGTCTCGGGCTATCTAAAGTGAACATGTATATTTATATACATATATATTTTATTATAGTTGTAAGATGCGGGGTCGCTCAGTTAGCATTGCGCTTGCGCAGTTGTAAGGTTCGCTCACTCAGTTCCTGAATACACTCGCTCAGTTATTTTTGCGCTCCTTCAATGAATGGCAGCCATGCAACACCATACATTCAACAATTAACCAGCTCTACTATCAAACCAGCCAGTAATCCATTCAACCAGCTCAACCACCTAACCAGCCAACTATATTACAAAACCGTTCCATCAATCAGTCACCAACCAACTCAACTACATAACCAGCCAGCCAACCAACCAAACAAGCACTCTTTGACTGAGTGTGCTTTAAATCAGCATTTTAAAGAAAGAAAAGTAAATTAATTTGTAAATATTGTAGTGTTTTTTGTGTTGTTTACATGTGTAAAGCATGAGTTAATCCATTAATTTAAGACAATAAACCTACTATGAAAAAAAGACAAGATAACCATTCTAGTGAAAATTTACTTAATCTAACTAAATGTTGTTCATGCAAGAACAAAAAAACTGAACGTGATATTTTCCCATGGTTTACTAACCCTGCCAGATGCAGCATTTGCATGATTGCTATCTCTCATAATGAAAGCATTGATCTCAGCCAGATTCTTAATGTATTCATTGTGCATATTGAGCCTGTGTTGAATAGGAACAAGGCCAGATGCAGCTCGGTTCAGTAAAGAATGTCTGACATTAAAGAATATAGGCAGCTATAAAGTTTGCAGCCTTAACAATGAACTTTGGGACCTTCAAGTTGAAACTGGTAAATAAAGATTTATGCAAAACAGTTTTTTCTGCAGGAGCAGTTCAGGTTTGTTCTCTTTTTCCAATTTCAAATTGGGGTTTCAGCATGACAAATGAAAAAAGCCTTCAATTTTTCCCTTCCTGAGTGTTAAAAACTTATAACTTACCTCTCCCACCATCCCATTCCAGACATTGTTGATCTTTTTGCCATGCTTCCCATTGGTAACTAGGTACAGGTCATAGGTAAACTTAACGTATTTTGCAATCTTCTTCAGTATATCAATGCAGAATCCTTTGCAGCACTTTTTGATATATGTCCCTCCAGCCTCTGTTGTGTTGCTACAACAGAAAAAAATAAAAGGAAGAGTGCATTAGTAGGAGTTAGGATGATCACTGGTTGACACAAAAAAACAGACAAATTTGCTTGATTTGAGGAATTTGCCCTCTATTTGACCAAATTGACCTCTGCTTCTGTCCAACTTTGTGTATTCGCTTGACTGCTCCAATGAGAACATTTTGCACTACGGCTTTTTTTAACCTCAAAGTTTAGGTTATTCTGCCCAATAATGACTTGAAATACAAATGTTTACTTTTAGTATCGCTCTGAGTCTCCAGAGAAGGACGATTTGACAGCAAGGCATCTGCAATCCCTGTGCCATCTGCGTTTAGGGGGGTTGAGATAGCGCTTTGTCACACAAGCACACGCTCAATATGTGTGAGCACACTAAAGTGTATCGACTTTCAACCACCTGGGACTCTCATTTAACTTGTAAATGTGTGCTAATTAGAAGACAATAACCTCGTCCTTTGTCCAACAAACTGGACACAAACTTGAAAAAGAACGAATTAAAGACAAAAAGAAAGGTCAGCTAGAAATTGTTGCACTTCTTCTTCAAATAAATTAAGAGAGGAATCACCCTTTTGAGCAGTTCTTCATTGCAAAATGATTGGCCGCAATTTAACCCGAGTGGAGCCTCCAGGTTTTCTTGACTTATCTGACACCAATCTGTCAGAAAATGTCCCACAATGTGCAGTTCCTTTTTATGCCTTGTAATTTAAAATAGTCTGACAGAAAGAAAGCCAGAGTGATAAGGTGTTATACTAACTCAGCAGAGCAATAATCCTTTATTCAAGTTTCAGCCTAAGAAAATAATGTGTGAAGAACAGATGGATCACCTAATTGTCGACTATAAAAATGTTTTTATGAGTTTATTCCTGCTTAAGTCTCGGTCCCCCTGTGCCGGTCCCCAGCCCGGATAAAACACAGAGTTGTGTCGGGTATAGCATAGGGCAGGGGTGTCAAACTCATTTCCACTGAGGGCCACATCAGCATAGTGGTTGTCTTCAAAGGGCCAGATAAAAATTATACATCTAACTAAATGTAATGAATAATAAACATACCTACTTCTTAATGTTAAATCACTCATTTATTTATTTAATTATTATATCTTTTTAAAGTGACAATTGCAATTGCATAGAAAACACATGTTTGGTAGTTACTCTAGCATAAATCCTTTTAAAATTGATTCTGTCAGGTTAGGTTATATGGACAGTGTTTAAGTCCTAATGTATAGTTGCCCAATCTGATATTTTCAAGTCAGATTCCCCCCTAGATATGAATAAATACACACCATTTTTTATTTTAAGAAATATGCTCTCGCGGGCCACATAAAATAACATGGCGGGCCTTGAGTTTGACACATGTGGCATAGGGTGTAAAACTCTCTGCCAAACCAACACTGAAAATCAGTGAAAGTTGATTCTCATGGCAACCAATGAAGGGATACGCCGAAAGGTGAAAAACATTCCTGCAAAAGAAAATTCGTAAAACAGAACAAAAAAATTAACTTTCCTTTTATATTATGTCTGGGTCCAAACTGGCCCATTTTGAAGTATGAAAGTAGGTCAATTTTGCACCAAACACAATTTAAGGGTTACATCCAATTTTCAATTGCTTCAGTTAGATTGTAAATCTACGTACACACTGGGCATGTTATGCGCATTTAAGAAGAAGCTAAATAGGCATTCTTGAATATGCTTTTAGCATATGGTGTTCACAATGGCCTGTTTCTACCTGATATTAGTTCATGTTGGAATAGGCTTGGTGCAAAAAAAAAAAAGCAAGACAAATATCGTGGATCTTGCTCCAGGCTTTTTCTTTCACTCTATTCCAATATATGAAAGACTTGGTGTTATGTAATTCTGGTGAACGAACCTCAAAAATTTAATTCCCCTTCATTTTTCTCCTCATTCACATCACTATCAAAGCTGATTCCTTGGTCAACTTTCAACTGGTTTACCTTTAAATTTGCGTTTAATTGTTTGTAGTAAAGGCCAAAAAAAGATTTAGAAACTTGCATAGCTACAAGTGAATGCGAGAGTTTTAAGCATGGAAGCCTGTAACGCCCAATTGCGTACGTTAACTTAGACTTTTTACTGGAAGTGGTCATTTGAACGAGCATTTCCGAGCCCGGTGTGAATGTAGCATAACAGATTCCAATATTTAAATTAGAATGTTTTAAATTTAATTCAAAACACAACATACCCTCTTAGATGTGAGTTTAGACAGTAAGAGCATGTGATGTCATGGAGACTGCTTGTGAAGTTGCCAAGCAAAGTTGTTACAGAAAACACTACAAGGCCTGAGGGGTCTCCAGAGAGGGCAGTGCAACTTCTGTGAATGATTTTGTGTTAATGTGAGTATGGCTTGTTTTTAGGCCCGGCCCGGATGAGGGAAGCTGTTGTTCTGCATGCATGGATACTCCTCCGACCCCAATCCAGCCCCTGCACTATTCCCTTATCCCTGCCTGTTTCATCCCCTCCATCCATCTCTGTTTCTGCAAATGGACACCACGGATGCTTGAGTGGGAATTGCGCTGTGGGAGGGGGAAACAAAGCTGAACGCAATGGCCTGTGAGTGGACATGTGGCAACAGAGTGTATAAGAGCTTGCAAATGTGTGTTTGTCTTCCTCCTTGGAGATGCTTTATCCTCCGCCCTACTTCACAGTGATTCTGGACGATAATCTATTACAGCCTTTCCCCTGAAACTCTACTAGAGCTTAATCAGCGTTATTTTTGTATGCTCTCCCGCTTATTTGTGTGTACGTTCCTCTGCACACATAAAAAGGGAATAAGTGACACTTGGTTGGGGCAGTGATGGTCACGCCAGTCATTCTCTTCCATCCACCAACGTGAGTTCCTCACTGAAGAGAAAGATTATTCTATTATCTACACAACGCTTATATACTTTAACACAGCACCACCAAACCCCATTAGCATCTAACAGAAATCCGCCAAGTAAGTGTGCATCAGGAGCAAGCAAGACCTCTTTAGGCACAGGAGGGGAAAAAAAGTAATTTGTTCCATTAGCAGTCAGCTCCATTTTCACGGGGAGCAATGGGGCTGATGCAGGTTGAATACCACATCACTCTTTTCACTCGAAATCACAAGAGAAAGTAGCTTTGCAACTGTGTCCTAAATAAAAGAAAATGGACAAAAAAAAACCTTTAACAATTTTTCATTTTATCTGTTGCCAAATAAATTGCTTTACTATCTTTCTTAGAGACATAAAACAGTGTCTTTTCCGTTGGCATATTAAAAAAATTCCCAAATTTTATGTTTGCAGCACCTCATCTGAATGGAAACTCTTAGACAAAGTGACATTCTGGAGCAGCTGAAATAATCTGGTAGGGCAGGCATGCTTTAACTGCACATGTTACAAGAGAGGGAGACAGGATTGGTGCAGAAAGGGTGCAATTTACAATAATTAATTAACGAAAGAGTCATCTGTGGTGATCCCTATAACTGGAAGAAGCTGAAAGGCTAAGGAAAAAGCTTAAAATAGCATGAGCTCTCTGAAGTAATCTTTTGATCTATTCTTAAAGTGTTCCCAGTGGTCTTTAAATATGATTATGCAGTTCTTAGACTAAATTTAAAAAAAATGTCGTTTAGCTAGGATATAGTTTCTGCAGAGCGGTAGGAGTTAATTTGAAATTTGCTACTGAGTTGTGGGTAGGACTGTTGGTCCAGAGCATCCCTTTCTACTCTTTCCCTACCAGTTGTTGAGAGCTTGGAGCAAGAAGCTTGTGGCCCACATCTCAATAAAAAAAATTTAAAACAGCATTGTTTTGATCCGCTCCAGACTCACAGCAATTTGAAAATTTGCAATTTGAAAAAAGAATTTTTTTTAAATCTTTAAATTTAGTCGAGCTAATATTACCCTATGTCTTTCCAATGGGTCCAATTTGAGATTGAAAAGGCTAAATATAGGCTAAACACCTTAATTTCTATAAATTACATATATTATCAGTCTTTATTTTGTTGATAATTTTAATAAACTCTTTAACATTTCGGCCAAAAGAAGTCAAGAAATAGTTGGCTTACTCTTTGATATGCTTCCTGCAGGGCACAGAGTTTCTCATGCAGGTACCGGTGAGTCTTTCCACATCCTCCACAATGACAAAAGGTTTCTCCTCTAAGGTGACAATGGACAGGTGGTTGTCATCGAGCTCAGCATCCCCGAAGGAGTTGAAACGCGGCCACACTGGGTACTTCACTGTCAGGCTGCCATTGTCCAGCTTCCCCATCTGGTGAAGGAAGGAGAAAGCCAAAAAGAAGATTATTGAGAAGGTAACAACAACAATGTTGTTATAAATTAACTACTGGCATTACTATAACCAAACATTTGCAGCTTCACTCTGATCTTATTGTGTATTTTAATTCCTTCACTACTTACTACATAATGCACTATATAGTGCGTTTGCCGTTTTGTAGAGTTGTCCAAATCTACAATTCTAAAATCAAGTGCCCTAGAAACTTCCCAGAAGTCAATGAGAAAAACCAGTGTGCATCAATGCTCACTAAATTGGTGAATATAGACCACAGTGCATTGTAAAAGTGTATTTTAATTACGTTTTTTAACAAACAGACTTTGTGATATCGTAGACATGTTATTTGCCATAAAAATTTAATAGTTAGGAAGTAGGGTGGGAATTTGGACAGAGCCAGCTTTCTGCTGCAGTTTAGTTATTACCAACACTATTTTTGTACCATCTATGTTTTTAAATGTTTATAAAAATAAACCACAAAAGTAATTATTTTAACTTTTTTCTCTTGTTTTTGACTCAGTGCTAGCATGATGAAATGCAGCCTGTTTTAGCTAACGCTAGCTTGTTTACTGTTGTATTTCCCAGGGTGCACTTAAGTTCTACAGTGCAGTACAGCCTAATGAATTCTACAGTTCATTTATTGTTCATGAAGAAAAAAACCAGGATTATGTAACCTCACAGTATTCCACATAAACAGCACAACACTTTGGGGAGCTTTAGCCATATCTGCATTATTGCAGCTTATGAGGGTTTCAGAATGACAAGAGGTTCATTTCTGCAAAACAGTAGGTTGAAAACCCCTTAAAATAAAGAGCTTGTAGGTGCGTCCTTATTTTTTCACAAGGATCACAAATTTTAAAAATATACAATTTGTTGCTTACCCATATACATAGATTTAAAGCATAAGATTGCAACATGAGCACATACACAGTAGTACCATGAAGACAAAGGTATTTAAAAGAGAAGGAGCAGTCTGGCACTACAGCAGAGGTGTAACTGTAAATAATTTAGAAATTGTTCATAGCTGTGATGTCACATATTTCCGTATGGATGCTCAAGACTCATCCACTCCTGTGTGTAAATGTGTGGACATGTGTGGAAGCCTGTTTATTTTATTTTTTTGTCAGACAGCGGATGTTAGACAAGAAGAGGGGAAACAGCAACTGGCACAACAACACTGCTGAACTTTTAATTGTTATTAAAACAGAATCCGGCAAATGGCGAGCTGTCATTCATTCCCGACCTCTTCTGTCTTTCCCCATCCCCACTATATATTGTCTATGGAAGGACATGGCTCACATTGACAGTCACACTGCAGTGAAGAAATCCTGCAACTTCTTTCCAGTTGCAAAAAAATAAATAAAGGTGGAGACATTTTTTTGTTTTTTTGTGTTACTGGTGCAAACAAGAATTAAGCTGTGTTCACACGAACGTGATTTGCGCAGCAGTGGTGGCCATAAGTCAAGGTAATGCAAGGCAATTTGAGCTTTGGGCGCAGTGGTCTAGTGGCATTTTGTTAAATTGTGTCAACATTGTGAAAATGTTGACACAATTTAACAAAATGCCGCTGTTTTTACCAAGTTGAATAACTAAACTTTGGCAAAGAATTTGTGTGGCATCAATCAATTAGGAACTAAGCTTTGGCCCATAACGTGTTGATCATATATTCGGCTGGTGGAGTCCAAAACCAACATAGAGGAGAATCTGATCGTTCTACTCCCCAACTTTATCATATTTTTTAAGTAGGTCACACTATATTAATCATCCTTTGGTAAGACGATTCTTCTGAGGGTATATAGGGGGCGCTCCTTGCAAGATTGGCTGTCGCGGGCAGACAAAGAAAAATACATAATATGAAGAAAAATGGCAGAGGGCAAAAACAAGGAGAATAGCAAGAGCAGCAAGTTAAAAGACGCGCCGGCAGCACTGAAGCTGCATCACCTGGAGTTGTGTGAGAAAGCTGTGGCTGTTGCTGGCCTGAAACCGAGTGCATTAGAGCCTCTCAAGAAAAACATGAACATATAAACATACATCACATGCAGCTTTTCCACGTACCTTTTGTTCACATAGATGCTTACTTTTAGATGCACTTTATCATGTATTTTATCCCTGGTAATTTAATTTGAAAGCAGTTTATGTCATAAATAACTTAAAGGAAAGTTCCTAGCTTTTTTTTTTTTTCTGGGAGAATTTTATTTTTGTTTACACCACATTTGTACGGAGCCCGTGTCCTGACATTCAAAAACTAAAATATATCTCGTTCCCACAGATTAATATCTTGTTCCCACAAATTAACATCTTGTTCTTATTAGATAAAATTCCGTTCCCACAAGATTATTTTCCGTTTCTTCGAAATACTATTTAGTTCCTTCGAAATAATTAATTCGTGCGAACGAAATTAGTTTTTTCGAAGGAACGGAATAATTAATCCCGTCATAAGTCATTCATAAACATGGATATGCTCTCCGTCCGGCCGCAAAAGCCGCTTTCAGCGATAACGTCCGTGTCTGTGTGACCCACATTCGTTCAAGAAAGGAAAAAGAAAAGCAAGAATGATCAATTTATTATTCCCTCAATGAAAATCAGAAAAATATCATAAGATTAGGCTGGCTGCTTCGCCTACCGGACCTAGCTCTTAGCTCCAAACATGCAATATCCTGTCATGCATCACGCATACCCAAGATGCATTTGACCAGCCAATCATTGGTCTTGTTGTTATACTTCAGTTACAGGGACATGGTGATTGGTCGAAATGCATCTTGGGTATGCGTGATGCATGACGGGATATTGCTCACATCCATATTTGTAATGCTAGGAGCTGAGAGCTAGGTCCGGTAGGCGAAGCAGCCAGCCTAATCTTATGATATTTTTCTGATTTTCATCAAGACAAAAATAGATAGGTCATTATTGCTTTTATTTTTACCCCTATTGAATGCTCACAGAGACACGGAAGTAGCGGCAGAAAGCGGCTTTTGCAGCAAGATGGACGGAGAGCATACAACCAGGATGTGAATGAACGTGATTACCGATGCTTTTGTGCTTTTTAAAATAAATAAATCTGATCTCTAAACATCCTCTGTGTCTTCAATGCAATGTAATGAGACACACACAGACAGAAATGTGAAGGTATCTGCTGTAAATCCAACAATTACTCACATCGGTGTATATCAGGGGTCGGGAACCTATGGCTCGCGAGCCATATATGGCTCTTTTGATGGTCACATGTGGCTCGCAGACAAATCCTTAATTATACTTTTTTTTTTTCATTAGACCAGTCCTTCTCGGGCGCGATGCAATGCCAGAGGCGCGCAGTAGTAGCGGTGCTTGGAGAAAAAAATATCAGTTTACTGTTATCTATTATTTCACAGAGTTTGTACCACCCGGAAACCTTTGAATTGCCTCCCTGAGGAAGAGCGCGCAGTTTTGGGGACGGGATGTGTGAGGAAGAAAGCAGAGGGGGTGGGGGGGACCGGCAGCAGGTGAATCGCGCAGAGATGGTAAAAACGTAAACCTGCTGCCCGTCACTCCTGCAGTGTGGGTGTGTGTGTTTGGTTCCATGTCTGTCTCACATCTAAAGAACATTCAGACCTACGATCACGTTTAAAGTCTCACCTGCATGAAGCAGAAACTCACCACGTATCAACCAGACTAGACCATCAGCAAAACCACCACGAGAAATACTCATCATTTATTAGCAACAGCATAACAATGTTATTAAAAAGAATCCACAGACTTATTGGACTTTAAAAATGTTGAAATTACATCAAATGCACACATTCATTTGTATATTTAGTTTTAAACATATTGTCGCGGACTGAGTTTAACTTGGCTGTTGGGCCGCGTTAAAAGTTCTGGAGTTCATGGAACGCATCGTTCAAGCAGAGATCTGATTGGCCCTCAGTTCTGTCGCTCAGCCTGTTGTTAGGGAGTTTGGACCAATGGGGTTCAGCCATGGGCCGAATAAGGAAATGGGAGGGCTGGAGCAGGACGGGGGAATATAAAGTTGGGAGAAGCGCTCTCGTCTCGGCGGGAGAGATTCAGGAGTTGCTGAATTAATTTTACGGCGTTTGTTGCGGTCTACAGTAACCAGAATAAAGAACCCTAAAAGAGGTTAAGTCTCCGTGCCTTAGTGTGGGAAAGGGACACTACATTATTGTATGGCTCTTTCGAAATTACATTTAAAAATATGTGGCGTTTATGGCTCTCCTGGCCAAAAAGGTTCCCGACCCCTGGTGTATATGAATAACAGGATAAATGATCGGCTAGTTAGCATGTAGCCTACTAGCCTTCGAATGTAAAGCGAACTTCTAAAGAGTTTGTTGACCTCCTAGGCACTTTAACATTGGGAGTCGAGATATATTTTAGTTTTTTAATGTCAGGACACGGGCTCAGAACATTTGCACTAAATGTTGTGATTTATTTTTAACAAAGACACTATGATTTGTTCACAGAATTAACATCTGATTTACAGCTATTTTTTTAAATAATGCGATAGCTATGACTTTGTTTGTCAAAAGTTAATACCGATGTTTCTGGCAGCTACTTGACTTAATCATTTTTTATCCTGTTTACAGCAATTTTGTACTAAATAATGGGACTGCTGTTCATGTTCACTTTTGTTTAAACTGAATTTTACAGATATTTCCAAATGAAAATTGTAATTGTTTGTCAAAGACAGAGCATCACTGATTCCAGCAATGTTACACAAAAGTCTGTTATTCATTACACCAAATAGGACACAAGTTGTTCATTATCATTGTGTTTAAAAACTAAAAAATAAATGGGGAAATGTTTTCCAAAAAACAGTTTTTCAAGTTTTTCTTTCTTAAAGTTCGATATATCGTGAGTTCTTAGAGACGATATATATCGATTATCACATCATCGCCATATCGTGATAGTTTCCTTATCATGAGCAATGTATCGCAAATCGTATCGTAAGGTACCCAGTGATTCCCAGCCCTAATTCAGACGCAGCTCCTGCAGTAAATTATGGATTTCACCATAATGGGAGAGTCTCTGAATGATCTCATGAACTCAGACATTAACGACACAGACTCTGCAATATGAAAAAAACTTGATCTCTCAACATCAAGAGCAGTGACTTTGCTGCGCCTCATCCTATAGAAAAAATATAGGCATTTCAATCTGGCACCCCACTCATCCTGAAGTCATGAGCCCTACATTGCAGCCTAGTCACATTCAGACCCTCCTGCATTGTTGCATGCTTGGATAAGTCATTAACAGGCATGCAGAGAAGAATAAGTGAAATTAGCATTTTAATTGTTTTGCTTTGAGTGGTTTTCTACCCTCTGACTGGGATTAGAGTGTCTTTGCTGCTTTTCGACAGGACCGTCAACAGCTCATTCTGCTGCAGCCCCTAAAACAAGTGCGTGTGTTTTTGTGAAGGAAATGAAGCAGGACATTATACTGAGGAGGCATGTGCACAGCTTCACGTGTGTCACCTTCACTCCCCAAGGATTGACCACATTTGGGTATTTTTCTTTAGCCCCAGCTGTTGAGAACTTTTCCGAATGAGCGAGTGCGAGATCTTCTTGGTGTTTTCATTCGAGGTTTTTGACCTGGTAATTTTCTTGTTGCATTCCAAATGCAGTAATATTCTCTGGTTTATTTTCCTTTTTTTGTTGCACAGAAGAAAACTATTTTAGATATCAAAAAATGAAGCAAATGCCTAAATATTCTCAAAACCACCGTTATACAAGTGATGCAGAAAATCTTTTCTACATTTATATAGTGTATATAGTACTTGTTAAATGGCATATACTTGTACAGTGCTTTTCTACCTACCTCAAAGGCCCAAAGTGCTTTACAGTCAGTCCCATTCTACCATTCACATTCACACACTGATGCCAACCTTCCACCAGTGGCAAGGTGGGGTTCAGTGTTTTACACATAGTAGGAAGGTAGGAATTGAACCTGCAATCTTCTGATCATATATATTTTTTTTGTTTGTTGCTGATTAAATTATAGCTAGGACAAACTGGAGCTATTTGCTAGGAATAAACTAATATAATAATCTCTGCTTAGACAATTCAATCAAATTTTACCCCACCATTCTTCATTATCATCCATGAAGACTGTAATATTAGTTAGAAAAAGATGGGTAAAATTTTACTTTAAAGATTTTACACAAAGTAAGAGGACAAGTTAAAAGTGGTGAAACAGGAGGAAGAGGAGGAGGGAGGAAGAAGCTGATTTCAGCAACTCTTGTTCTGCTGCTCTCCTCTTCTCTCTTTTCTGTTGCAGTATTTTCAATCCTCTGATTGCAAAATAAAATGAATTTAATAAAAAAAAAACATAACAACCCAGTGTTATGATACACAATGTCAGATTTTAGCAAAATAACAGATAAAGTTTATACATCAGCACAAAAAAAAAACTTTTCTCTAGGCTTTTACATTAAGCTACATCTCAGTTATGGCAGGTTTGCTTGGAGTTATACTTAAAGGCAAATTGCATTATGGGAGAATGAGTTTTTAATAGCATGGAGAAATGCATTCAGTCATAAAACAGTATCTGTCACTCCTGTCAGACAGAATTATGAGCAGAACGTGGATTCTGCTTTTGCTGTGCCACAGCCTCTCCTTGCTCTGTTTATGCCTACATGTGTCAGGCTGCATGTGTATGCCAAAGTTTGACTGTTTAAAAAAACCATTCAGTCACTGATTTAGCTTTTTGTTTCTTGGAGAAAAAAATTCCTTATTTAAACACTATATGGTAACATCTTGATCGAAAATACATGTGTGCGTTTTAGCTTGTGGTTTTAGAATTCTGAGTCCACACACACACACACACACGTCAGCGTCTGTGTGGGTGTGCCCCTCCATATTGCGATTATTCAAGCATAAATCTCTTGCTGTCTATAATAAGTATTAGGTGAACCGCCGATTAACACCACGGCTCCTCCAAAAGCAATTTACACACTCTGTCAGTTCTGCAGGAATAAAACATACCTTCCTGCCTCTGAACTGTAAATACATGTACATTCTCCTCATTAGAAAGTAAGTAAAAGACAAAGTGGGCGTTTGTAGACGTTGCAGCGGATCCGCTCTGGATACATGGAACTTTGCACAAACAGTATGCATGCAAGAATGATATACGCTGAACAGATGTTTGCTTGTATGCATTTATGTATGTGTGTGAGAGCTGATTTGGATCTATAGTGGCTAAGTGTAAACATGCATGTTTTTTCTTTCTTGTACCCCTGTCCCCCATGTCTACCATCCTACTGTCCCTATTTTCTGTCTTCCGTCCGATCCAAAAAGAAATGGATGTAAAGATAATAAGAAAATCAAGTTTAGTCTCAAATACAAAAGGGGTTTATACAAATGTACCCCTCCTGTGTCCAAAGCCACATAACCCCCTATTGTAACAGTAAAATCTGTCCTACACAAGAGGCCCTCAGCTCCTATCTGCTTCTGAAATGTTCTACACGTATAATATTTTTAAGTCCCAACCTTGTTTGTAACTTGTTAAAAAACAGAATTATATCTCTAAAAAAACATTACTTGGATTGTTTTAACAACCAACCTTGTTAGTAACACGTAAAAACAGCAAAGTCTGACACCGCAGCAGGTTAGCCACGTTAGTGTCGTTAGAATACCTGTAACTCCCAACCTTGTTTGCAACATGGTAAAAACAAACAAAACAAACGTTACTGGGATTCGGCTAACTCCCAACCTTATTAGAAAAACACAGCCTGATACCACTACAAGTTAGCTGCTTTAGCATTTTTACAAGCACCCAGACTTGTACAAAACTCATAAAGCAAATTAGAGGGAAATTTCAACAGAGCACAGTGTAACCAAAATTAATTGGTAAGGCAACTAATAAAGAACCCCTGTAGTTTTTTGGAGAAAAAATAAAATAAAAATGTAAGACTTTAAGTCTTACCATATTTTTTGCACTTTTAAGTGCAAAAAATGTGGTCAAAACCAGAATTACCTTAGCTTTCATGCAGATCATTTTCCTGGACACATGCATACCTTTATGTCTTTGCTCAATAATCCATGTTAAAAGCAGTTCTTCCAATTCGTCACTCACTTTCTTTGCATCTCCAGCAGGAAATCGGTTTGCCTGTTGTGCAGCCGTCTTTTCAATATCATCCATCTGCTTGCGCCATTCTCAGAATTTTTAGGACTCACCCCAAATGTGCAGATTTCTCACCAGAATGTTTCTTTTTTATTGTAACTACTGGAAGATGTACAGTTATAAAACAAATGTTAAATGACCTAGTGATATGTGAATATTCAGGGACTAATTAACTGCATTTCAAATGTAATATTTGTGGATTTTTTTTAAATTATCTTTATTAATAACATACTTCATTATAAATAATAAAAACTAATAACAAATTCAATTGTGTAATACTTACAGCCAACAATACATGCATATCATTTAATCTTTTTTTTCCATTGAGTCATATGCAGACGTATTTGTGTATCCATCTTTTATTTTTTAATTGATTAAGATAATTTGTATTGGGTTTTGACAAGAAGATACAAAGAATTGACAACTTCCAACTAAAAATCCTGTTTTCCTTTGTGTAAATGCTCCAATTTCTAATAACTGTGTAAATCCCTGCTGAAAAAAAACCCACAATTCCAGCTGCTCAACACCTGTAGTAAACAAAACAAAGACAAATCATTTCACATTCTCCTGGCTTCCCTTTGTCCTTTCAACAAGTGGTCTCGGTTTCATCTTTTGATGCCTTTGTTTCTTTATCTGAAAATCATTAGCTTTTTTTATCTCATCCAATCTGCCTCAGCCATCATCTCAGCATAGTTCCACGTTATGCTATTCTAAGTATTTCTTTGCATCTCGTAGCCCAAAAGGGACACATTACGTATTTTGAGTGTGGATTTTTTTTTTTTTTATCATCCTGGCAGTCCCCTAAACTGTCTGCCACCTGATTTCTGGCGCATGGGTGGGACAGTTAAGATGCAGAGACGCTACCAATTATGTTTCCACTTTGGCTTCTGCTTGGCGTCTCTCTTGTTCTCTGACTCCTGTGCACCGCAGTATGGATCAATTTCATGCCCCCTGTACTACATCTCTTCACAACACCAACAAAGAATTGTGTAAATGTAAGCGCGAAATTTATAAAAAAAAAGTTTCCCCCTCAAATACTGGCTGGAAGCAATGCGGATTGCGGCAAAGTCAGCTGCATCCAGTACAAGACATGCTAGGATGTGAACGAAATAATAACTAGACTGATTGCAGCAAAACTCTCTTGAATGCAGTCCATCAATAACCGGTGTTGAAGGGTAAAATTACATGAACACAAACACACACAAGGGTGCGGTGACCCCTCTCTACTCCAATATTAGAGGGCTTGGGTTTTTTGATTGTGCTTTGAAGAACTATCAGAGAGCAAAGCATCACGGAGCACAGATTATCTCTCATGAGAAAAAGACACGAGAAGAAGTGGAAAACATACAAATTTAAGATAAGAACAAAAATACGTTTTCACCTATTTTTAAAGATGTAAGGTTTTCATTAAGGGCATAAAAGACTAAAGAGAAAACATTTTTTTAAGTCTGAAAAATTGAGTAATACAAGAGCTAATGTTTTCATCAGATGATTTAGCCTAATCTACAAATGAAGACAATGTGGGTTTGAGGTTCATGCCAATGACCACATAACACTGTCAACCTGGAATTAAAACAATTTATGAACCTGTATGGGGGTTGATCTGTTTGTGCAGTTGGGCACACGTCACAAATGAAACTACCTGCTCTTTTTTTACCTGTGAAAAGCAGGTAGAAAACTCACGTTCATGCCTGGTGTGTTCGTAGTATAACAGTTACGTTTTTTTCCTGTTTTAGGCTTTATTAAAATTTTTTCATGCAATTCTCAATACTTTTGGATAGGGTTAGGATAAATTGTATTATTTCTGCTTCCGGCCGATGATGTCAGGCACCATTTTGTTTGCAGACAGGTTCCTTTCCATTTTTCGCCCATAGACAGCCCTTATCCACCCCGTTTCCACCTCCAACAGCAGTTCTGACTAAGGCATGAAATACACTTAAAGCCACAGTAGTTTGAGCTAGTTTTACTGGCTGGAGTTTGGAGGGCTGTGTTGCATCTGTTACTGTATATTAGCTTAGTTTTCTTAAAATAATACTACTTGTGCATCTAAGACTAATTAACCAAATTCAAAGACTCAAAAGAGGATTAATTTGAGGACAAAAACCCCCTTTCAATTGAAGGGTTTGGGTTAGTCCATACTACTGCTCTGCAAAAAAGCGACTTTTTATGAACAAACAATTTTTGTTTATAAAAAGTGTTAAGATATATTTGGTTTGTATGTCCCTTAAAAGATCAGTCGAATTAACACACACCTGAAGAGTCCCAAGACCCAACATGTATACACTGCTAAAAGTTCTGGGACACAAAAAGAGGTTTTTGCTGAAATTTAAATGCAAATGTTTGAATCCTACCTTCTCCCACTCTCTTTCCTTGTTGAGAACGATGACCACCAGCTTTGGGTTTTCTTGGTAGCCGTCCTCCGTGAAGGACAAGTCTTTGCCATCCCACGTGACATTCATCATGTACCTGTAAACAAAAGGTTCAGAGAATGAGTGAGGAGAACAAACTTGAAAAATTCAGAGAAAGAAAGGAGACGTTGACTGTATATGAGAAATGAACTGAGTGACTCTACCACCATTTGGCATTCCAAAGAAGTACCTGCTGGCTCCAAGAAACCAAAATCCCATAAACTTCTATTGAGAAAAAAACAGTTATTTCTCAGTCTTTATATTTGTCAGAATAACATCCTTGCTCTACGACCTTTATTAACATGTTCTTGCTAGTCACAACTTTTTTTCCTATTTTTACTTAGTTCAATTTATAATCTGGCCAATCATATGCCTCAACAAAAATATGTGGTGCGCGCTGGCCCTTCTGTTCAACGTTCAAAACGTTTGACAGATTTTCTTGAGCCCACTTTCAGTGGAAGGTGTGACGACTTCCAACAAGCTCACTCATGACTGGCGAGAGTGGTTGCCATAGAATTGATGACTCAGATCAATTCATATCAACTCAAACTCAGTGGTCTAGTGGAAGAATGTCCACCTTGAGACAGGAAGATCGTGGATTCAAACCTATGGTGGAGTCACACAAAAGACTCAATGCCTCCCTGCTTGACACTCAGCATGAAGTGGTTGGATTGTGGGGTTAACCACCAAATGGTTCCCAAGCATGGCTGTTTCACAAATGAAACACATTTTTGAATGGCTCATTAACATGAACAATGGAAATCGAGTCGCGTTTGGCAGAGAACCATTCTTTATTTCTTTGCTTTTTTCCCTCCCTTCCCGAAGTTTTATACGTTCACATAGATGCTCACAGACGCTCATTCTTTTAACAAATGTCACATGAGTTGTGAACACTTGATTCAGGCGAGTACCTCCATGAAAAAAGGAGAAAGCCTCAAGGCCTGTTCACACCGGGACGAATTTCGTCGGCGAAAATCGCCGGCGAAATTCGTGACTAACGAACCAGATTAACGCCTCGTGACTAAACAAAGGGCACCAATGCGAGTGTGCACACCGACGCGAAAAAACGCCACGCGCCAAAGCGTCAAAAAAAAAAAACGCCTCGGGTTCGTTTTTTTTTTTCGACGCCTCGCGTCGAAATCTATTCGACCAATGAGAATGGCGCTTTTGCACACGTATCTGGAGCTTCTGAAGTTACAGTAAAACACAACTTGGGGGCGCTCAAATACAAAACTGCCTTGCTGAGCACACATACCAGCGAAGAAGATAGACGCCAAATAGCGTCTACACTGCCGCAAAGAAATAATGACGGACATTCTAAAATATCCCCTTACCAAG
The DNA here is from genome assembly GCF_053564925.1 of Oryzias latipes. Taxonomy (NCBI): domain Eukaryota; kingdom Metazoa; phylum Chordata; class Actinopteri; order Beloniformes; family Adrianichthyidae; genus Oryzias; species Oryzias latipes. The sequence goes on from NC_136244.1 coordinate 11,095,203, forward strand.
TACCAGTTGGAGCTACTGATGCTTGAAATATTCAGGTTTTCTTTGTATTATTCTGACAAGCGCGTAAATACTTGCTCTCTTCTTCTGAGTGAAAAGCGACTTTAAGAATCGTAAAGTTGCGCAGCGCCACCTTGTGTACAGGAGTATTTCTGTTTACATTAAGCGTCATCTAATGTCAGGGAATGAAATTGCATGTTCGCTCGGCTCATCGTCAGCGAAAATCGCCTGGGTGTGAACACAAAAAACGTGGCGAAAAACGCTGGCGAATAACGCCTGGCGAATATTCGTCCCGGTGTGTACGGGCCTTCAGAGTCACAGCGAGCGAGGCGGAGCTGGGGAGGCATTCAGTCTCATTCTGGAGTTGGAGTCATGTGTGTAAGTTGTTCTGAGCTTCAAACTAGCCTGATTTGTTTCTTATAGTGTATAAAATATTGGTTTGTCAGTTACATTTTGTGACCGTATTAGAGTTTTTTTTTCAAAAGGTGATCTTATAAATAAAATACATTTGTTTCTAACTACTCCTGACATGACAATAAATTAAGAGGCCGTGTGTGCTTTATCAACCCTGCAAAATGCAAATATCAGATGACTGAGTAAAACGATGAACAAATCTATTGTCAGAAATGTTTAATATTCATCAGGGCTTAGTCTCTGTTCAGAAGGAAATTTCCCTAAATGAGAGATTTCCTGTATATAAAGGTCAAGTAAATGTATTGCTTTAGGATGATCTTTTTATTTACACTGAATTTTATTTTGAAAGGAACTTGAACGTGCTGATTTCAGATTAAAATAAATCAAATTTGTTATATAGCTTATTGAAAAATACAACACTTTTATAGTTTAATTATTGTCACCATTTAAAGTTAGATTATAACTAAATGGCCTAATGACTACAAAAAAAGTGTATTTTTATAAAAAAGAGTAGTGAGATTTCGCGGCTCTCACTCGGTCTTGTCAGTGAGAAACTGGACCAAATGGTTCTTTTGGAGGTTGCAGACCCCTGGTTTAGCTGCTGCATTAATAACATTTTTCAAAGTACACATACACACAGACACTGTATATCCTGGCAATGGAATTTTGCAATGAATCTATATAAGACTTTAACATGTTGACCACATGACAAATGAAGCTTTAATAGATAAATGAAAAATAATTCAATGTCAATTTTTGGTGGGAAATCTGAATTTGAAATATTCTGCTCCAGATCTAAAACCATCAATCCTCCCTGTAATTATTTCCAGGATTAAATGAATAAACGCGCATGGCTTCTTGGAAGTAAATAAATGTAAAAAGACTGTTGTCTTTTAAAATGGCTCTTTGAAATGAACTGACCTAAATATTTTGACTCCCCTATAAAGAGCTATAAATCCCGTCACTAGTGGCTGTCTGTAGCTCACAGCTCCTTCAGGGGATGGGTCGAAAGCGGAGAACATATTTCACACACTTTAGTTTGTGACGACTAATGGGACTTTAACTGTGTCAATCACTGCTTACTGACGATGTCTGGCTCCAAAGAATTGCGAAAAATAGTGACTGAATTAATTTCATTTTGTTGGAGTTGAAAGTAAGCCGTTTTTCATGGGTGACATCACACTTGTTCACTCTAGTTCTCTTTTACAGTTAATGGTTGAATGGCATCAGCATGAGAAAAGCCCAACCCACAAAAATCACAGTTGTCAAACAACAAATATTCTTATCTTTTCATATATGTATATATATAGTTTTATAGTAACACTTGAAAAACATGTAATAGAGCAGTAGTCCCCAACCCCTGAGCCGTGGACTAGTATCGGTCTATGTGCCACTTGGTACCTGCACACAAATGGAAAAAAAATGCTTACACTAACATATTATTTCCATTTAGTTTAATTTCTGATACTGACGGAAGTTTCATTTTGGAAAACTACCGGATTCTCTTCACTAGCTCGGTTTTTCTTGAAGCATCACGTGACTTTAAGCAGCTGCTCCGACTCCTAAGTTAGTAGGCTAAAGCTAAAAAGCTAATAAAAACCAATCAATTACACATATTTGGAACGTTTCTTTGGAGAGACAAGACTTAGGGAGGAAACTGAGGAAGAGCCTTTGACTTCAACGAAACATAAAGCTGCTAATTCCAGACAAAACCAGGAGTGGATTCATGTTTATAATTATATTTAGAAAATACCAGTTTACTGCGATTATTTATTTTATTTTGCTTTATTTATCCATCACACCTTAAATGTCAGACGCAGCAAAAGTTTCCGTCCAGTTGTTACTTTGATGTTCAAGGGTAAATCTTCGTCACAAAGTTAAAACCAGCCACAAATATTTTATAGAGAATGAAGATACAATCAAAAAAAGGTTGATGATTTGTGAAAGTTGTTTCTGTTTTGTTTAAACATTTAGGAATTTTCCAACAGCAAGGGTGAATTAGAAAAAAATGTCTGACATTAAACCAGTCCGAGACCTGAAAAAGTTTGGAGACCACCGTAAAAGAGGATTAATTCCTGTCAAAATAAAGACCCCAAACAGTTGGTTGTGACGCATTATACATATAATCAATTTTTAAAAACAGAAAACCTTTATTAAAGGTTTAAATGAACAACAGAGGTGGGTACCCCTATAGTATTGTCCACAGCCTTCACCTTGAATGATATATGGCAAATAGTTGAAGTTGCAATTGAAAAATACCAGTTTACAGAGTTTACACTTTCAATTAGGAATGTCCACGATCCAATCCTGGACCAACCAAATTTATCTTGATCTCACCTGACCAAAGAATGTGCTTCCAACATCCATCAGGCTGGAGCGGCTATGGGACCAATTTCAGACCTGCCAGTTTCACGTCCCAAACCAGCCCACTTTTTATTGGTTTGGAGAAGAGTGGATACATTTGAAATAAAAACATTTGTCACCACTTTGCAACTATTATTTGCAGGATTGGATTTAATAAAGTGAGCAGCTTTCCAAAACGTTGATAAATAGTGTTACACAATTTAGTTTGAAAGCTTCTAAATTTAGAAAAACCTTTTTTGTAAAATCCTGACAATTTGACAAAAAAATTACTTTTGTTATCTAACTATCCATTTAACAGTTTTATAATCTAATATGGCATACAAAAAATATTATTATTATTTTATTTGCACTTGTAGAACACATTGCAAAAACAGGTATTCAAAAAAACAAACAATATGGGCTTATATTAGAGCCTCCACCTGATTAAAGAACGTAAAAATTGACATAAAATTCAATTACACCATGTTATACACTCACAATTGTACACTTAACATAAAAGTATAAATGTACATTTCATAATACAATTATTTTACTATCAGGGATTGTAAAAAGTGTCCAATATGCCATTCACTGCTAGATGGGAAAAATGGCTCTACATTTGAAATGTGGCTCCACATGAAAATTACCATTTCAACGGGTATCATAGTGATGAATCTCGGCATTAGTTTTAAAATAAAATATGAAATGTTTCTATTAAAAACAGTTTTTATCAAACACAACTTTCTTTTTGAAAATCCTCTTGTTGGTATTTTTCTGATGATGGTTAAGGATACATTATACATATATATATATATATATATATATATATATATATATATATATATATATATATATATATATATATATATATATATATATGTATGTATATTAAAAAAAAACGCCCCTCTCACCCTCCGCGGGTGGTTTCTCCTCCAAGCTCGGGTCCTCTACCAGAGGCCTGGGAGCTTGAGGGTCCTGCGCAGTATCTTAGCTGTTCCTAGCACTGCGCTTTTCTGGACTGAGAGGTCTGAGGTCTTTCCAGGTATCCATTGTAGCCACTCCTCCAGCTTGGGGGTTACTGCCCCGAGTGCTCCAATTACCACAGGCACCAATGTCACCTTCACTTTCCAGGCTTTCTCCAGTTCTTCTCTGAGTCCCTGGTATTTCTCCAGTTTCTCATGTTCCTTCTTCCTGATGTTCCCATCGCTTGGCACTGCCACATCCACCACAACGGCTTTCCTCTGTTCTTTATTCACCACTACAATGTCTGGTTGGTTCGCCATTACCATCCTATCAGTCTGGATCTGGAAGTCCCACAGGATCTTTGCCCTCTCATTCTCTACCACCTTCAGAGGTGTTTCCCATTTTGACCTTGGGGTTTCCAGTCCATATTCTGCACACATGTTCCTGTATATTTTTCCAGCCACTTGATTGTGGCGCTCCATGTATGCTTTACCTGCCAGCATCTTACAACCTGCAGTTATGTGCTGGATTGTTTCAGGCGCCTCTTTGCACAGCCTACACCTTGGGTCTTGTCTGGTGTGGTAGATCTGAGCCTCTATCGATCCGGTGCTCAGGGCTTGTTCCTGAGCTGCCAGGATGAGCGCTTCAGTGCTCTCCTGTAGGCCAGCCCTTTTTTAGCCATTGGTAGGACTTCTTGATATCAGCCACTTCAGTTATGGTCCGGTGATACATCGAAACAACTTGAAACCAAAAGCTGTACCAAGCATTGAAACTCAAAATAAACAAAAACACTTTTCAAAGTTTCTGTTTTACATTTCAAAACTCAAATTTTCACTTTCAATTTCTTTAATTTTAAAATTTTTTCAGTTTCAAATTAGAAACCTACAATTTCAACTTTCTGGCATGTGGGGGCAAGGATTAATTGATAGAACCAATCAGAAGGTTGAGGGTGGGAGCTTCAGGCTGGATGCATTCGCTGACAGTTGAAACTTTGATTATTACAACCAGAAAAGTAATTTCGCAGCAGATAGGGGCCAAAAGTTGAAACTGAAGATTTCCTGATATGAAAGTAACAAAAAATTGAAAGTGCCTATTTTTAGTTTTTAAACTTTGAAACAAAAAAATTGGAAACTGAAAACATCAAGGTTATATTCAGCTTTCAGAAAATCCTAGTGGCTAGTGAATAGTGGCTTCGTACTGATATGCAATGTACTAATGCAAAGTGTTGCATTTAAGCCCAAAGTAGCTTTTCTCCACTTCAGAATCCACTGGAATGATGGTAATTGCGTCAAAAAATTAAAAGAACAGACAAAAAACACTGAAGCTAAAGCTCTGGTATAAAAAAGTTAAGATCCTCAGGATTGGAGACAGCCTCCTTGTGCGTACCCAAAGGAAGAAGCTGATGACACACTGTAGAACCAGGTAACATGAAGGGTAAACAATCAATTGACCCAAAATAACCTCCAATGTCATAAAACACATTTCAGAAAATCCTCATTCATTTTTTCAAAGTCTGTTTTTGTTTTTATTTATGTTGCTTTTTCAAAACCTTTGGCCCTGATTTGGCACCAACGATGACAAGCTTCCTGCTTCCACCATTGGAATTACGTTAGCTGCATGAACAGTCAAAGAGTTACAGTACATTTATGGGCATTCAAAGAGTGGGTCATTTCCTGCCGCCGGGGACGGTTCCTGTGTTAGAGGGTTAAGCCATCACGCACGTTCTCCACAGTAGAGCCAATAGCTTCTGCTTCCACAGATCTCTCAAAAGTTGAAAGATCAACCACACCAAAGGAACAGCTACACATCAGAGAAACCGTGTTCAATGGGTCAAGTGATACCACTTGACCACTTTTAATGTCTTTTGGCTGATTTAGATTTTTAAAACAATTGTTGTTAATATGCAGCTCTGATCAGTGCTACACTGCCAAAACACAAAATATCATTAAGTATTATTTTTTACCATTGGCACAAGAAAAAAACTACCTTAAAAAAAGCCCTACTTATTTTAGGAAATCTTACCAAGACAAATTCTTCTACATCCATCGGCAGGTTTTTACACTCATAACAAGTAAAAACATCTTGTATTCAATATTTTTTAACTTGTTTAAAAAGGACATTTTTTCGAGTGTAATAGACAGTTATCTACTTTAGCAACTCTAGAGCTTCAAATAGATTATTTATGGTCCTTTCTTAGTTTAGTGCTGCCTTGAATTTAATAAAATTCTAGGTGGAGTCCATGCAATCTTTCTTAAAAGGTTTAGGTGACTTTAGACTGCAGATTTTGTTGCCACAGTTGGTAAAGATTAGCAAAATAAAGTGTTTTTCTCAATTAGATTTTCCTTCGGAGCAGTTTAAGTCACTATAATTTAGAGGTGATGCAGAATCAGAGCTACATTTGGCCTTTTCATACATATCCCACATGCACAAGCCATAATGGTTGACCCATATGGCAGGTCACATTAGCTAAGATGGAGGGCACTGTGAAGATATTCTTGGGTTCTCGCGGCCTCTGCATTAATCAGGACTGTCCTTTCTCACTCTGTCTCCTTCTGTTTGCGGTCATGTACGACATGGCGGCGACGGCTCCTCTTTTCTTCATGGCCCATTCAGAGCCCGGGCGACAGGGCAAACTTCTAAGTGGAGCAGGAGCCCACGTGACACTGCTGACTGCAGCAGGTGAGGCATTTCAGGTTGCATAGGACATTGTACTGAGTCTTGCTGCAGTATTAAACAGGTCAAGAGAACCACAACTGTTTTTGTGATACTTTGGTTTATGCACAAAAACTATTTTTTTTTTAATTTAAAACATTTTTTATACAAGTGGACAAAACCACAGAAAGGTACTTGTGTCCACTCAAATTGACAAAATGTAATCTTATTAAATGATTGAAAATCCACCAATAAAAGTCAAACATCGGGTTTATTCTTGCTCAAAATTCAAAAAGAAAATAACAAAACAATTCTGGGCAAAAACATTGGTCCTTTGAAGAAGTAAGTAAATGTTTATTACTAGGCACCTTTCCCAGATAAAAATCAAAGTGCTTCACAAAAGTAAAAACACATAAAGTTACAACCAGTCAGACACATACTTCAGACAAACAATAAATAAAAGACTGTAAAAGCAAGGTAAAACAAAATGAAAATTAAAACAAAATTAGATTTCCTAAAGGCTCTTATAAAAAAATGTCTCGACCTCGTTTTTAAACCTTGTGCTATCCTAGGCACTTTGACATTGGGAGTTGGGTCATCTAGACCCACTAGACCAGTGTTTTTCAACCTTTTTTGAGCCACGGCACACTTTAACCTTGACAAAAATCCCGCGGCACACCAGCATCCCAAAAAAAAAAAAAAAAAAGCAGAAACTCATAGTCTGTATTGATCTACAGCCCCCCCCCCCCCCCCCCCCGGCAATCTGACGTGCATTTTTGTGACAATTGTGGCAGAAAAAGCAGGAAGTTGCAGATGTTTTTTCTAAAAGATGTGATAAAAGTTAAGTTACATACAAACTGTATGTTCGTTGTGTTTTCAAGACGTGTAACAAGGACGACTCATTGTACGCTGAGGCGCTGTCCCTTTCAAGCCAATGCATCATGGGAGATGTAGTGCGAAAACTGTGAAAAAACGGCAGAAAGACTAGCGTCTCTGAGCTTCATGGTTTTGTTCACTTGTTCCACGGTCTGATACCGGATTCCGTGGAAAGCTACACCGCTAAAGACGAGCTTTAGCTGGTGTTTTTGTTGGAACTGAGAGAGTTATGAGCTAAATTGGAACAAGGAAGTGAAGACTTCAAACACTTCTGATTGGTCAGACTGATGACATGTGATTAAGCCTTCAAGAATGATTGGTGGAGTCGTGGAGACAGTAAAAGCTGCGGGACTTTTCAGAAAACAGTTATAGCTGCAGCTAAATCGCGTTACCGTCATTCTTATCAAAATGTCTTTAATAGAATCAAATAAACACAAAGAAAAAAGTATTTTATGATCTTTTATATTCCTAACTACTCAGTGTTTTATCAGGACCTGTTTGGATGAACAAAGAGCTGATTTCCTGGAGATGGTAATTGTTTTGAGATCAGTGAATGAGGGCAATTTTCCACGGCACACTTGACCATCTCCCACGGCACACTAGTGTGCCGCGGCACACTGGTTGAAAAACACTGCACTAGACAGTGCACTGAACCTTTTTTCTTCAATGATTTGTGATCTTCACTGGTGTCCATGGATTACATGAAATCTTTCCACCTTTATCCACCTTTGTCATGGTAGGGAGAACACGTCAATGTAAGGGTGGGGTTATCTAATATAGCACAAGGGTTAAATCACTCAACTCTCAGCGGAGTTGATCTGTTGTACAGACAAAGGAATATCATTCCAAAGACGAAGAGCAACAGCTTAGAAAAGCAAAGTCTTCTCTGGTTTTATAGCGGGTTTTTGGAATTTGTAATAGATTTTGGTTTCAAGACCTCAGGGACCGGACTCAAGAGTAGGGGGTTTTAAGGTCACCAATGTACTTGGGAGTTTGTCCATGCCAGGCTCTGAAAACTAGATGTAAAATTTAAAACCCAATTCTAAATTTAACAGGGAGCCAATGTAAAAAAGACAGTAAAGGAGTGATAAGCACATTAATTGACTCCTGTTAAAAGCCTTGGTGCAGAATTTTGAAAAAATTGCAGATGTTTTAAAGAGCTTTTGTTAAAACAGGTCAAATGTGAATTACAATAAGCTAAAAGTGAAAAAATAAAAGCATTAATAATCCTCTCCAGATCAGGTAGGTATAAGATGTTTTTTACTTTTGCCACATTCCTTAGATAATACATATAATTTTTGACAATTTGTTCAGTGTCCTTCAAAAGACAGATTTTCCAAACAACACACCAAGGTTTCTGACACTCGACAAGACAGAGGAGCTCAGAGAACCAAGGTGCAAAGGCAGGGGCTAGAAAACTGGAAGGTGGAGGGGGAAGACAAAGATTATTATTATGTTGGACTCTTGTTTGTATTTTTTGAAATATGTTAAACTTGTTTTGAAGTATAAGTTCAGTTTGTTTGTTAAAGCTCTAAATTACTAGTAATTACTTCTTTAGTTAATATTTAGGTTTTGAATGTTTTGTATTTGTGATTCCCTCCCTATTGTGTCAGTGGTCTGACCAGCCAGTATAAAATCTCCCTAATGTTTCCTGTTGGTGGGTCAGTTTTGGTTCTGTTGGTTTGAGCTTTTGTTATTGATTCTCTCAATTACATTTTTGTCTAGTTGACCCCAATTTAATTTAGGCCCATGCCATTTTTGTTTTGGGTAAAATAAAAACCCCTTATTTGAAGTTATTACTATTTGAACCCCTTATTTTTTGTCCTGTGGCTCAATCTCTACCTAGCGGACCCTGACAGGTAACCACAATAAAAGACTTTTCTTAAGACTTTGAAAAAAGGAAAATTATAGACAGGCATGTTCAAGGTAAAAGGTTGTACAATCTTTCCGAAGTAGCATGATGTTTCTATGACAACAGTTATATAGTTTTTTTTTAGATGTTGAACTCTTTCACACTGGAGATGTTGCAGACGACACCTAGATAATGCACACTTTGACTTACTGTAAATCTTCAACTGTTTACACCATCAACGTGAATCAGTGCATTCTGATGCGGAGAAAAGCAGCTTTTGATATTGGCTTCGTACTGATATGTACTAAAGTAAAGTGTTGCATTTAAGCCCAAAGTAGCTTTTCTCCACTTCAGAATCCACTGGAATTACGGTAATTGCGTCAAACCCGGAACTTCCGGTTCCGGGTTATACAGCAGGACGCGTGGCGTGCCTCTCTGCGAATACAACTATCTTCAAATTACTTAAAAAGTAGATTTTTCTCCAAAAAAGAGAGCTGACCATGCCCCCGAAGAAACCCCAGGAATACGAAGAGCTCAAAAAGTCTCTTGACATTATTCAAGAAACGCTGAAAAGTTTTATGGATCAAGTGTCGGATAAGCTAACACCACTCTGGGATATGATGGAAGAGTTCCGAAGATTTCGGGCTCAAAACGAGCAGCGAGAAAACCGGGTCGAGATTCTGGAGAAAAGACTGGACGATGTGGAACAGCAAGTAAGGATGAATAATGTCATTCTCACTGGAGTACCAATCAAGCCTCGAGCGAAGCTGAATGCAGCTGGAGCTAGTACTGCTAATACTAGCACTAGCGTAGCTAGCAGTTCTAATACGGAGATGGGTGCAGCGTCGCTGGAACAGCAAATACATTCATTTCTCACATCTAAAGGGATTTCCCTGGATCTCAATACCATCGAGACCTGCCACCTGCTCCCCAGGAGAAAGGAGACGGATAAACCAGCGATCCTCATCAGGTTTGTGAATCACAAACACAAGCTAGCTCTGATGAATCAACGCAAAAATCTCAGAGGATCTGCTGTTTATCTGAACGACCATCTGACCAGAAGGAATGCTGAAATCTCAAAACATGCACGGCTTCTCAGGAAGCGTAAGCAGATTGAGAACACTTGGGTTAAAGGCTGCAGGATTTACGTCAAACCACTCGGTCCAGAGGACCGGGCCAAGGTTCTGGTCGTGAACACCATGAAGGACTTTGAGAAGTGCTTGATTACGGTTGTCTGAAACAACGTGGAGTAATAAATCAAAGAGCCAAATAATTTCAAGAAATATGACACCTGGAATCATCACTTTATCTGTATGTCTGACGTCACCTGAATAACAGCAGAGTTCTGACCTGCAGACAACTTGACCTCAACTTTCACCGCAGCTGATATCAGCTGAAGAAGGATATGGACCTGAATCTAATATCTGCAGACATAACATGGAAGAAAACTATTAACTGTTTAAACCAAGAAAATCGGCTGTTATCAGTAAAAGAAGAAATGCCAACCTTGGACAATTCGACAGTTTATGGACCCTTTTTATTTTTCCCCTACAGCATTACTTTATTATATAAAAAAATAAAATAAAAATACAAAAAAAATATAAAAAGAGTAAAACAAATGATTAATCACTTTTGAAAATTGTTAAATTGATTGACTTTTGATGATATTACTTCACTAGCTCCTAAAATTGATAAATTGATTCAAAAATCTTTCCTAATGTAGCATAATTTTGCACATGTTTTTAACTTTTGATACTTGATGAAATTTTGCCATGAAAATTCCTGTAACAGTGTTGTGTCTATTTTACTAAAATAGTATTATGTTTTAAAGCATATGAATGACTTTTAAAAGTAACATAATTTGCATATATTTCAGATGCTGCATTTGCCATGTTGATTTCCAAAATAGTTATTTTTGACGTAGTACTTAAGTAATTCATCTTTGGCATCTGCTTTATTGATACCTTATGTTTGTTAATTCTGTCTGATAAAACCTAGGAACCGGATATTGATAAATCATGTAATAAAATGGTTATAGTATAACGGGGTGGGATTATATAAGTTTGCTTCCTTCCACTCCCTTTCAAGCAATATTTATTAATTATGTCTAATTATCCTAAGTTTGATTAAAATAAATAAATAAATAAATTTATACTGTATTCATCCCTCAATGGGGAAATTCTTCTCCGCATTTGACCCATCCCCTGGGGGAGCGGTGAGCTGCAGCTGAACCGCGCTCGGGAGGCAGTAGTGTTAAGGGCCTTGCCTAAGGACCCCCACTGGGTGATGTTAACTGCTGGATTCCTGCATGGTATCTTGTCACCTTACCAACCGAGCCACCCAGCCACATTTAGATTAGTTACTGTATGAATGTATAACTGATGATTATATTGCTTTTGTGTATTATTTCTATTTGATTGCTTGAAATAAACCATTTCAAATCAAATCAAAAAATCAAAAATCAAATCAAAAAAATAAAAGAACAGACAAAAAACACTGAAGCTAAAGCTCTGGTATAAAAAAGTTAAGATCCTCAGGATTGGAGACAGCCTCCTTGTGCGTACCCAAAGGAAGAAGCTGATGACACACTGTAACATAAAACAAAGTGCCATTCAAGCGACCAAAGAGGACACCACTTTTAAACACAAACAATGAAAAAAAAACACCAGACTGCAATTTGCCACAATCCGTGTTGACAAACCACAACGCTTCTGGGTGAACTCCCTTTTGGACTGATAGAAGTTTTGGCGCAGCGCACCATCGTCATGTTCCCAGACAAATCGGAAGTGAGCCAAGTTAAGAACACTTTTCCCCATATTAACCTTGGTAGAATTATGGTCTGGGCTGCTTTGCTGCATCTGGCAGAGGGTGTGTTGAGTCTGTGGATGTATATCATTTTTATGGCCACTTTACCTGTTGACATGTGCAGAAATTATTTCACTGCAGTGATTTTATGAAATAACTTATTAAAAAACTATATTAACCCATTGGTAACACATAATTGACCTCTATGGATTTGTCAATTGTTTGTTTTTAATATATATTTATATCTATTATTATGGTGATTTTTTTTAAAGAGACCAATTTTCATTGATTTTCAAGGGGTAATTCTATTCAATTACATTATTTACATGAAACATATACAGAATTTCAACATATCAAAATTATTCTGAATATCATACGGATAAAATACACATAGATACAAGACTTAATTGCTAATCCTATTACTTTTGTGCTTGAGTTGAGATCCTGTGCTTGAGTTTAGTACCAGCTTTTCCTTTATTTAACACTGGAACCAAACAGAGCTATGTCTCTTACGTTGGGCATATGAGCAGGGGCAGTTGTTCAGTTGAAAATCAAATTTCTGGGCAGTTAAACGTAGGAGGAGTTTACCCCCGTAATTATTTTTAATTTGGTTTATTTATTTTTTACCATTTATTTATAGTTACAGTGTTTTTGTTTTCCAGTCAGCTATTATTATTAATATTTTGTGTGTATGTGTGTATAGCACACTGTTATTTGTTTTGTTTTTATTAATTGCTGTAGGGGAAACCCAAGGGGGCTACCACCATGGGAGGGTCCCTTGACTGTTTAAGTTGTGATGTTTTGAAATGTCACTTGAAACCGTTCAATAAAAAAAATAGATAAAAATAAAAAATAAAATAAAAAACACTAAAATCCTTAGGTCTAGGGTTTGCATTCTTTAGATTACGCAAATCAGCTGATTTTGTCATGAAAGAAAAGCAGCTTTGTGTCGTAATCCAAAACTTTATGTTAATAATCTGTTGCATTTTGGTGCAAAGAATGAAGAGAATATGAAAAGAATTTTTTTAACGCATCACAATCAGCTGATTCACATTGATCATGCAATTAGTTAGAGTTATCCCACGTGACATAACCCAAATCAAATCCAGCTACTTTAATATTTTCCGACTAAAGTAGTCTACAGCGCTTCACATAGAAACATTTTCCAATTTTAAAAACCAACAACACAAAAAAGAAAAATATATAAAATGTTTAATGTTTCCAAAGCGAGAAGACTGATTGATGGTGTGGATGAGGGTGATAAGAAACACTTGCACTCCCTTTAGGATGTGGCCTCTCCTGTCTACGACCCTCAATGGGTTTGGACAACCAAAACCCAACCAAACCAAAACCCCGTTGAACACCCCGTACAGGTTCATGTGACCTTACAGCATGTTGAAGACTGTGTGTTATTTAGGTGTCACTGGTGACATCTCCAATGTTAAAGGGTTAAACTGTATTTTGGGTTATCAAAGCCAGAATCCTTACAGTAATTTTAGACGACTTTTCTACCAAACAACATATTACTATGATTTTAATCCTGAGATAGATTAAACTATTTCTCTAATGTCTTTTCTCTGCATTTTATCGTCTAGATCATTATCACTCGGTTCCATTTGCATGGTTCCACCATAAAAATATAAGCAACTAGTGTCTCAGATAATAGGATGTAGACAGAACAGGAAGATTATGTGTGTGTGTGTTTGGGTAAATGCCCATTGAACAGGTGGACTGATAGGGTGTTGCTAGGATACAGACACGGACCAAAGTGTGTAAGCTGCAAAATGACAATATTCAACGCCGGGCGAGTGTCCCTGCAGAGACACACTCAAACTGTTTTGCACACCTCAACAGTTCTTCTGGCTCCATTCTCTTTAGGTTAGAGTCAGGGCCCACAGTGCACAGCTCACTGCCTATTTTTTTTTTTTTTATTGTCCAGCCTTCCTTTTGTCTGTAGCCTAACTATTCATCAGGGGGGAAGGAGGAGGACGCAGAAGGAGGAGAGCCGAGCAGAGATGGAGCACCCATAGAAATGAGAAGGAGTATAAAGATGAATGAGGCTGAAGGGGAGACGTGGAATAAAAGTATGAGGAGAAAAGATAGAGGGCCCTAAGCCAAAAATACCATTGGTGCTATTTTTTTAACCCTTCCATCTAATGTGGAGGAAATAATACAAATTGTGTGGATATTAAGAGAGAAAGAGATAAGATTCTATTAATACTACTAATAATAATAATGATTGATGTACGTCTTCACCAAATTTCTTCAAAAGCCTAGTAAGATAAATTCTTTCAAGCTGCATGAATTTGTCATTCACATTTATCCCTGTTAAGACAAGGACTAGTTAAGGCCCTGATATGCACTGTCAGAGATACTTGTGTGCATGCTTACAAAAGCTGCGTGCCTACGAGGGACAAAGAAAGAAGTCTGAAACAAAGATGGAGGCTACTGCTTATGCTGATTTAGGATTTTTTAAGAGGACCCAGGGGTTAGTCATTATTTGAAATGACAAGCAGCCTCAGGTGGTATTTGTTAAGTAAAGCATGAAGGGTGAGTGTACAGAGAACCATAGATGCTAACTTCTCATTGCCTCTTGCTTAACCCCTTTTGCACGGCTGTGTAAAGTTAGTTTGAGGAGTTGTTTGTTTCAAATTTGGATAGTAGGCTAATTCTAACACCGTATTTTATACACAATTAGGCGCAACAAAATATAAGGCACATTAAGCGAGAAAAAAGAGTCAGAGATAAGTCTGTCAATCAGACTTTAATCACATTAACACAAAACCTTGTTAGAAAACACGCTACACGTTAGCCACAATAGAAGCGTTAGCGTTTTTACAATACCTGTAACTCCCAACCTTGTTTGTAACACGTAAAAAACACAGACAGATACAGCTGAAACAAACATTACACGCTAACTCCCAACTTTGTCAGTAACATGTAAAATGCTATACATCAGCTGCCTTAGCGTATTCGTGATAATGTAAAGCGGTAGCCTAAGTGAGACAGCAGGAGGTGCCATCGTGCGGTATGAGCTCCCTGGTTTGAGGCTTGTTCCCTATTTTACCCTCATGGGACACCGTATTTGGTGGTTTGCTTTTTTACTCTGTGCAACGCAGTGTTTGGTTACGATTTGGATGGTAAGCACTGTGAATTGCACCCTCTGCATCATAGTTAAATAACTTTAAGCAATTATAACGATGTTTATTGTTACAATGTTTATGCAAAAAAAATGTTTATTGAGATGTTTAGTTGGAACCTGAAAAGGTTTTGGGAGTTTGTTTCATTGTTTAATATGAGCGTGCCAGCTTTAACATTGGCTAGGCTTTCATTTGCTTATTGTTTGCTATATAGTTATTTATGCATTTTATTTCTATGCTTAGTAGCTGCTAGAACACAGGAATTAGTTCTCTTTTTTGTTTTGTTTAATGTGTTTATTTTAAATTTGCATCTACGGTTTTGCAGCACAACCAGAATTAATTCATATATAAGGCATCTGGATTATAAGCCACTGTTATCATTCAAAAAAATGAAGGCTTTTATGTGCGCCCTATAGTGCGGAAAGTACAGTACATTCAGGCCAAAGAAGCGCTAGCTTTGGGTAAATCTTTTTTTCAACCATCTAACTTTCTCTTATGAAATATTTTAGCCCAGTATTTTTATTTTCCATCATGTTTGTAAAGCCAACTTGGCAATTCTATTACTTCCAAGCTTTTAGACTTTTTATTTTGTTTGTTTTTCAAGAATTTTGAAGATTCCAAAACCTTTAAATGTCACTATCCAGTACCACTCCCATATACCTGTACCTTTTTGGTCTTCCTGGACTTCTGCACCATTCTCTTCTCTAATAAAGCTAATGATTATCACCTCCTGTTCCTCAATTCTCTACCTTTTCCTGTTCGTAGTAGATTTCTGTGTTTGTTTCTGTCAGTTTATCTACCTTCACACCACTGGATTCACCACTGCAAGGCAAACTATGAGAGCAGTCCTACACACCTATTTGTATGAAAGTGTAACCTCCAAATATCAGCACCAGAAAAAAACAAAACAAAACAGAAATTACCTGTCAGACAAAGTTACCACCATCACTCTATTCCCCCGCACACACTCGCACACTGATAAAGAAGTGCTAAAGTCCTTTAAGGCACAGTTTTCACCACAGCAAGGTGAGGAGTGCACTGTAAATCTGTCATGACAGAATATTCTCTAAAAGGATTGGGGGGGGGGGGGGGGGTCTGACATCCATGTGCATTCTGTGTCGAGCACTTGCTGCCGTGGCAGTGGCCAGAGCTCTTAGTTGATCATTTGTCCCCAGTTTGTTTTTGATTTTAATTTTCTTCTCCTCTGCAAAACATGGTCTTCTCGGATATGTCACTGTGGATTTATTATCAAAGCCGTCTGGAGGGAAGTCGGTGAAATAAAACTTCAGTTAAAGCTCACAGTGCACGGAATGAGACAATCTTTTCCTCGATTTCTTCTTTGTTCAAATTTGATGTCACCAAAAAATCAAGTTTTACTCCATTCTAATCTATTTCTGAAGTGCAAAACCCGTCTTTTGATTACATCAACATCAAATTACAACTGTCAGATTATCGAAGGCAACAGTGGGAAGCATGTACTGTACATTTGCGTGTACGTACCACCTCTCTGTGGGTTAGCATGCATGCGCCGGGAAGGCGCAGCTGACTGGCTCACTGCCCTGCCCTAACATCGGCCAATCACGTTTCTAATGTGCTGGCCCTGGAGTCCCATTGGCTGAGCCCTCTCACCCACAACATAGCCATCTGTGGGCAATCATCACCTCAATAACCAACGGCAGCAGTAGAGCGTGCTGTGGACATCGTCAGCTGGCTCCTAATATTTGCTTACTCCCCCCAAACGATAGCTGGGTGTGAAAATGAGAAGGATTTCGATGTTGAAAATGATTGAACCCTCCAGATGAAAACTAAGAGCGCCTTGACTCATGGTCATTATATTAACCAAAAGTAAAATGATTCTTTGTTGCTCGCACAACACAAACATTACACATGTGATAAGAGCATATTAGGAATGTGTGTATTTAATAAAAAAAAAAAACCTCCGTTGCTAAGGGAATCCAAAACTTCACTTTTTCTGATTCTTCTAAAAATTACATAAACTTGTTTTTAACCCCCCAGGCTACCAAAAAAAAGTTGTAATGAAGATACACAGAAAAGCCACTATTTTCTGACCAGGGTGGGAAGGCCAAAAGGGGGCATGAGGGCATGTAGCGGTCACTACACTGAGGGTGGGTCAAATGGAGGCGGCGAGGGCGGGGCGCCATACCTGCAAGCCATACAACAATGTTTGCTTTAAATTTATAAAGCAACTTCTTAAAACTCTGTGATCAATCTTCAAAGGCAAAATAGACCTCCAACTTTTGGCACATTTGGCAATTTTAGGATGAGTATTTCTCCTCTTTTGTGTCCAAAAATACCAATCGAACATTTCTTCACAAATATTCAAAGTGAAGCGAAACATACTGACATAACTGGTATCTTTCAAACTAGAAAAATATATTGATATACCTTTTTTTAGGCGATACAAGGAACAAAATCTTCATATCCAAGGCTGCAGTTTTAAGTGACTACTGAGAGAATATATTGTGGATTTCATATTTGTAATGACACCATCAAGTTCTGTCAATTGAACAAGAAAATATTAATTCCACACAAAATCGTTACCAATAAAAACAATATTGGGATGTAAACACGGTTTGTGCGTGTCTGTTCCCCCCATTTGCCAGATGGAAAGCAGACAGAGCTGGCAAGACCTGCAACATCTCCCACTGGCTGCTGCGGCACGAATCCATAACGGGAAGGAGAGCGCAGGAGAGGCGATGAGAGATGAAGGACAAAATGAGAGGGAAAGCAGAAAGACTAATCAAGGAGCTCCTTTGTTTGGGAGAGCACTCGTTTGCAGTGGCCCCATGCTATTATCCCAGTCTGAGTCTGTTTTTTTGCCTCTCAGTGTGCTGCCTTAAAAACTCCCTCATGCGTTTCTTTTTCTTTTTTATCTCAAACACAATCACTCCACCAAGCTTCCATTCAAAATCCAGTGGTGTCTTACCCATAAGTGAACGCAGTTTGTAAATTTTCTTAGTTATATATACAAACATAAAGCGGTGCACTCGAAAAACTTTGAAAAATATTGTTATCTTTACGGAAAATAAATGGTTTCTTACTTATGGAGTGCACTTGGAGGCAACTTGGTGGTCTTCTCCATTTGCCCGTAGCACGATGTCTTGGCTTCAGGGATGTCCCCATACTCTTCCAACATGGCTGCTGCTGCTGACGTTATGATTCCAAGACCATCACGAACTCGAGCCTCCAACGGGTAGTCCCAGTCGTCGTATGACACCGAGATCATTCCAGATGGAAATGCTTCTGGGGTTATTTCCGGGTTCCCTGTAGTGAGCGACGGGACGATCCAGATGTAACCAAATCCAGTTAAGCCCAGGGAGCGAGCCTCGTCCAGGATGTAGACCGCCTCATCTTTGGAGCAGTAGAGCAGAACCACCGGAGACTGGACTTTCTTAAGCATGATCTGGGACCGACTGTCCTCCTCCACTGCATCCAGAGTGATGATGTTCTGCAGATCCCAACCCACAAAACTAAAGCAGGAAGAGACAGAAATATTGAGATATAACGTAAATTAGTTACCGTTGAGGGTGGTTTGAATACATTTATGATCGCTGAACCATTTCTATAGACATTCTTACATTAAATGGTGTAACTCATAGCATTCCTAATCCTGTAGACTGCGCTACAAATGCTAAGAACTAGTTTACACACTACAATACAGTAGGTAGTATGTTTTGTTTTTCTTAGTTTACCATCCACCAATAAATGGAAAGAAGGGCTTGCCACCACTAATGGTGCTGTCTCAACCTCATAATGGTTAATATCATGTGTTTGTATCCATGGTCTGTCTTGTAGAGGACATTTAACTCTTCAACAATGGAGATAGCATCAGCAAGATCTAATTAACATAAAAACGTTCTCTGATATACTGTAAATCTTCGACCGTTAATGGGATCACTGTAAATCAATTGATTCTGACGACTTTTTATATTGGCTTTGCACTGTTATGCAACACTTCACTAAATTTAAGTGCTGCATACCAATGCAAAGCTGCTTTTCTCCACTTCACAATCCCCTGTAAACACATTGTTTGAGTGAGTGGTTGAAGAGTTACAATATTCCAAAGAATGTCAACACTGGAACTAAAACTCCTCTGCTAAAGACTCACTCTAATGAAAATTGGTGTTTTGGGTGTTTTTATGTGTTTTTGTAGCATTTCTTTCTCATGATGGAGGACATATTTAAAGAAAATTGAGATTAAAATAGCATTTCTGAGTGTTTCTTTATTTAAATTGTTATGAATCATCAGTAGACAAACAAAGGCTGTTTGGAAAAGATCCTATTTTTTGATGTTAAAAGTATGCTGGGCGGGCCACAAGCTCCCAGTACGTCTTTGTTTTCCTCAACTGAGCTGGAATCTGGTTCAGAGATGTACAGCTGGATAGCTTCAATATTACTCACCATTTTTGTTGCACTGGTAATGTTATGTTGGGGTTGATAGGAACAACAAAGGGATGGATGATAAGAAATGAAGGCAGGCTGACTTTACACCAAGAGTCCCACCCACAATTCTGAGATTTTTGATGAACTCCTGCCGCTCTGCAGAAACTATGTCCTAGACAATGATAGTTGTTTTTTTTTTAAATTTGGCTATAAATGGCATAATCAAAATGAAAGACGACTGGGAACAGTTACAGTAGATCAAAAGATGATCGGAGCTGGTCTTTAAATGGTTAGAGCAAATTATTTTGTGTATTACTCCAAATAAGTCCACATGTAGTAAAATAAACATATTATTACATACAAAAGACATTTTTATTTACGAACAACCTTTAAACAGAGTACATGACCTTTTGATTGACAGATGACAGTTGAATCGAGAACTCTGAAAAAACTTGTGGAGGGTGTATTTGTTCCACTCTATCAAATTTCTTGAGTTTCATTGACAAAATAGAGCAATACCTGTATAGCTGAAAAAACTGCTTTAAATCCACCCAAGACAAATTATTGGGTGACATCACAAACCACTATCTAATACTAGATTAAGCCAACTCTTTAAGTGGATCATATGGAGGTTTCCTGTCTGAGAACAGAATGTACCAACTACACCTAAAAAGGTGTCACTGTTTTATCGTCGGGAAAAACCAAAAATGTTGAAGGTGGACCTTTCTTTTACATGACATACCAAAAGAAAAGGAAAAGAATAAACAAGCTACGTCTGTTGTCAATGCGCAAATTCAGCAACACATGATAAAACAACGCGTCTGTAACATTTGCCACCAAGGAGGAAAAAAAAATGTTTTACTCCCCTTTATCATCAAAACCACACAGCTGAAGACTCCGTTTTACTAATTGAGAAAGAATAACAAGTTAGAACTAACATAACATAAAACAAGTCCTTATATTTAGATGGCATTTTTATGGCAGTTCTGGTGCCATTTAGCTCAAGAAGATAGACAAGGAAAGTAATAAGTGCTCATTAAAAAAAAGTCAATATATTCTTGTCATACATTGAGACTGGCTGCCCTTTTTCCCACAATGCTCTGAGTGATACTATATCAGGATCCCAGGACAGGGAGCTAAAGAGCAGCATGACTAAAGGTAGTAGCACTTTTCTTGGCAATTAAACACCATCATATGTCATAAACTGCCACAGACTGGCGTCAGGAGTTAGCAGTTAGCAAGAGGCAGGAGAGTGCAGGACCAACGTGAGTATTACAAAGTGTGACAGACATCAGGGAGATAGAGGGGAGCTGTAACCTTCATGTCGGGAATCCAGCAAACGACAAGCAGGGTAACGTGAGACTTGGGACTTGCCGTCATCTTCTTGTTGTCCAAGGGTATGACGGGTCTACATGTCTCAAAAGCCCAAGGCCAATAGTAGCCTAACGATGGCATGTAGCCTCTCACAATTGAGGAAGGAGACTCCATAACAACGACACTATTAATGGCCAGATGTAATTGTGTTTGGATAAAATACTTTGAGATTCAGCTTCCACTGAATGTTGATATTCAAATTAGTACTCCCTGATAACCAAATCAGTACATGACCTGTGTAATCAGTACTGTAGTTTGGCTCATATGCACTCCTAGATTTCAATCTTTGAGGAAAGCTACACAGTTGGAATGCTAAACTCCCGTCCAGACGTGTATTTTTGGTCAGATTAGAGCACCGGCACAGACACAAGGTGCAGAAAAAGCTAGTAAATTAAAGCAATTCCAATCGTCTGGACAAAGTATGTTGTGTCATTTAACCATAATGAACGAAAACATTAATGTGCCTCGGTTCAAATTCACTACACTCTACAAAGCACTTTAATTATTTCCTCAGGCACCTGCAGACTAACCAGTGGTTTTGAGCAAAAGTGTAATAAACACAGAAAAGACCTGCAGTGATGTTATAATGGAAAAAAAGAAAGTGGTTTGCAGTCTAGCATCTGAAAATGTGATTGTTTTCGTATTTTCCCAGTTTATTGAATGTATTGAAAATCTATTGGTGAATCAATCAATATAACTGATGGGAGCTAATTTGTGTTCCGGTTTCAGTAAAGGTTTGACAAAAGTTCACAGTTGCACAGTTTACACCAGAAATCCGCTGATTGTAATCAAGAAGGCCCACTTAATTCATCTAAGTTCCTTAAGATACCTACACACTGGCCGCGTGTGGCGAGTTCAAGAACGTGCTATACGCTGTTTCATGAAGAAGCATCCAGCTGATGACACAAGACAAGCAAGGAGATGCAGACAGGGGCTTTTTCTTTTTATGTTTTTTAACTGATTGCTGGCGTTTTTCCACCACCTACATTTGATAGAGGCTTGATGTTTCCAGAGTGGTGGGCAACTAAGGCAGAGGGAAAAACCGGCATGACTTGGAGAAGCAAATCAATAACTGAGAGGATGGTGGTGTTACCTCTTGAATGAGGTAGATTAGTGATAAAATCCACCGCTATGTGTGACCAGGGCCGTTGTGGTATAGGCAGTTGATGCAGGAGGCTGGCCTGAAGCTGTCGAGGCAACTTAGCCATTTGGCAGGATCCTCATTGTGGTCACGTACTCGGCTACGTACTGGGCTACGTCAGCCTAAGTGGCATTGAGTTCAGACAACTTATGTCCCACTGAACAGGAGCTAGGATCAGTGATGATGCCACAAGGGATTCTGGTGCAACAGGTTCTTTAGACGAGACAGTGCATCAGCCTTTCTGTTCTTGGACCCTGGGCAAAAAGTGATCAGGAAGTGAAAGCATGAAAAAAACAGGGACCACCGTGCCTACCGTGGGTTCAACCGTTTAGCGTACTTCATGTACTCCAGGTTCTTGTGGTTCAACCAGAGAGGGTTGAACCTACCCTTCGAGGAATGCCTCCACTCGGAAAACGCCTCCTTCATGGCAAGCATTTCCTGGTTGCCCACGTCATAGTTCTGTTCCACTTTGTTATGATTCCAGGAAAAGTAGGAGCACTGGAACATCTTGGCTGGCTGACCATTACGCTCTGAGAGCACAGTTCTGACTCCTGTGTTGGAATGCACACACCTCCACAATGAATCGCATGGTCGGATCCAGGTGATGGAGGATGGGCGCCTGGGTAAAGCGCTGTTTCAGCGTCCAGAATGCTTCAACGGGCGCTGGAGTCCAGAGCAGTCGCTCGGGAGCGTACTTCAGGGGAGAGGTGAGAGTAACTGTGCTGAAGTAACGAATGAAACACCGGTAGAAGTTGGCCAACCCGAGAAACTGCTGATGTCCTTTACTGTGTACCCGCAGTGTGGTCTTCCATTTATCCCCTGCTCGAATGCGGATGAGGTTGTAGGCACTCCTCAAATCCAGTTTCGTGAAGAAGTGAGTTGTGCAAAGCTGCTCCAGAGCTGCAGGAACCAGAGACAAGGGATAAACGTACTTAAGAGTCGCATCATTAAGGCTGCAGTAGTCGATACACGGCCTCAGACCGCCATCTATCTTTTTGATAAAGAAAAGCCGGCTGAGGCTGGAAATGTTGAAGGTTGGAGGAAGACCTTTGCTAACTCCTCTCAGATTTAGGCCAGCATGGCCTCCAACTCATGCTGAGAGAGCGTGAACACCCGTCCTCAGATGGGCATAGTTCCCGGCAGAATGGTACAGTCGTACGGCAGGTGTGGAGGGAGCTGTGTGGCATGCTGCTTGTTGAAGGTCCTCGTATTGAGCTGGTAACCCCTCTACCTCCCCTGTCACGCTGATCTCTGCGAGGGTGGTGGCTGCAATCGGCCTTGATGAAGAACAGTTTTCAAACTTTACTGCGACCTGAAGGCAGTGGAGGTGAATATGAGTCCGATCAGTTTATAGTCGGATCGTGCCTCTCCAGGATGACGGACCATCGAAGGGATCGATGGCAAAGTGGCGGAGAAACTAATGATGGTGATCCGATGAGATGACTACGATGTCCTGAGTCAGGAACCGGATCTGGCCCGACCCCAGGGGCCTTCCGTCGAAGGCGGTGACAGCCACCCGGGTGTCGCAATAGAGCAAAGGGACATCATGAGGATGAGCAAAAGCCAGGTCAATGAAATACCCCGCCATCCCAGATACAATCATAGCCTTTGTTTCCACTACGCGGTAATCAAAGCATAGGGAAATTGGAGTAAAGTTGAGAATGGGTTCACTCAGTAATTTTGCAGAGCATCGTGGGAGGCGATTGGTACAAGTGTTGCGAACACGGCCAGGCTGACCGCAGTAGAGGCAGGGGTTCTCCCAGAAACGCCTCGAGAATTTAGACTGGCTGAGACTACATTCTCTCCCTTTAGTTTACAGCCCCTCACACAACATTACAGGTGTAACAAAAATGGTGAGCAATATTGGAGCCATCCAGCTGTACAATTTTGAGCCAGATGCCAGCTCAGATGAGGAAAACAAAGACGTACATGGATTTATTTATCTACAAGTTGTTGCATCAGAATGGAGTAGTAGCTTCGACGTCACACCTTTCCAAGAATTTTTTTGTCTGCTCCTGATTTACAACTGTTTGAATGAAGAAATACTCAGAAATACAACTCTAAGCTTAATTTTCTTAATATTTTTCTTCTATCATGAGAAAACGGCTACAAGAACATGTGTAAAAAACACCAAAAATAAAATTTTGGGTCTTTGGAGTGGCTTTTTTAAAAGAAATTTAAGGTTTAAAAATGTCTTCTTAGTTAACAGGGTTCGTACACTTTTTTTTCAGCACTTTTACAAAACTTTTCCATTATCTTTCATAGAATTTCCCAAACAAAAATGAACACATTTCAGCCAGACTATTGTAGTGGGCACCGCAAAATCAAACCAAGACACATATTAATAAATCCAAGTATGTCTGCCTTGCCAATAAAATTGAAGCCACGTATCAACTGTAAATATACTTTATTCAATTGAAAAAAAAAAAAACATGGATGATATTTGTTTTATATCAATAATGTATTGGATTTATCTGTGCTTTTCCAGATGCTCAAAGCGCTTACAATGTGTCCATTATTCATTTACACTGGGTGATGGTAACTACTAATGTAGCCACAGCTGCCCTGGGGCAGAGGCATGGTTGCCAGTTTGTGCCTACGGCCCCTCTGATCATCACCGGGACATTCATACACATTCACACACCAGTGGAGCCACACTGGAGGCAGCCGACACAACAGTTGGCTGGGGGAAGCAGGGATCGAACCGCCGGCCCTTCAGTCATTGGACAACCTGCTCAACTGCCTGAGCCACTGCCGCTTTTTTTGATATTTTTTGTAATATTTTTAAGAAATCACTGATTCTTGAGAGTCAGGACAAAAGACCTTTAGAAAAACCGAATCTTTTCAAAGTACTGTTCATACTATTCAAATAAATGTTTTGATTTTCATCATATTTATTGTCTTATAAATTTTTAACCCTAATTTTTAATTTGATGTAAATGTTAAAGACATAATGTTTTTCAATGCTGTGACCTAATGCCAAGGAGAAGAGCAATAGCATAGGGCGCCTAATCAGCAGTCTTACATTGGAGCAAATATATCTTAAAAAAAAGTCATTATCTGGACAAAACATAACACCAGTATTCACAATTCCTTTAGATCTAACATAGTGAGTGAGTCAATACATTATAAGTCAATTATTATTATCCATAAAAAAAGACTTTTTATGTGGGACATGTTTTTTCCCAACTCTCAAGAATAGGTGAACTACAAAAGTAAAGAACAATAAACTTCCTAACCTCATCTGCTCATGAAAACTATAAGATGAGCTGCAAATAATAGTTGAAAAGCCACGAAGTGTCTGTGTCAAGGAGATGATCCGTTCTGTTAATGCGCCCGTCACCATATCGCCAGTCAGTTCCTCCTACTTACTTTATCCACTAAAACTACAGAACAAAACATTGGATGTAGTTCTATTGACCAGTATGGACTGTTTGTTCTTGTCTGTGGTGATGGAGAAAACGAGTCACAGCCGGAGTTTGCCTTGATGTGAAGAATGCATGTGAAGCTGCAGCGGCAGGCAGGGGTTGTCATTAAAGGACAGACAACAGTTTCTCAGTAACTCATCCTGTGTAATATCAAATACATCACAATAACTCATTATTGTTAACCCTTGTGCTATCCAATGGGGTCAAGATGACCATTGACATGTTATTCCTACAAAGGTGGATAAAGGTGAAGAGGATATCATGGAAACCAGTGAAGATCACAAATCAAATTTCAGCGCACTGTCTTGTGGGGTCTAGATGACCCAACTCCCAACGTTAAAGTGCTTAGGATATCACAAGGGTTTTAAACAAACGCTACAGAAATCACTGTTGTAGTCCTAAAAAAATATATTAAAGCGAATTCTGAAAGAAATGTGTTAAAAAAATCAGAAAATATTATAGCATAGTTGACGAAATTGACCACACCCAAAACGTTTGCGTCCAGCAGGTCACCCACAGACTTTACTGCTTTGTTTCCAATGTTGTTGCTGGGATTAACTCACAAACAAAATAAATATACAGTTCATACTGGGAAATATTTATTGCCTCCCCAATGTTTTGCTCTGTAATGTTAGTGGATAAAGTAAGTATGAAGAACGGCTTGGCGATATGGTGAAGAGCACATAAACAAAACAGATAATATCTATGACACAGACACTTTGTGGCTTGTCAACTTTTAATTGCAGCTCATCTTAATAATTGAATGCAATATGCTTTCACAGTAACGCCCTCATTGCCTGTTTTAAAAAGTTCTCTGACTAAAGCGCTATGCAAATAAAATGTATTATATTAAATCTGTCTTCTATGTTTTTATTAATTATTTTATTATATTAGCTCTGTTCTTATTAACTGTTTTTGCTCATGTGTTGTAAAGCGTCTTTGTGTGCCATTTAAAGCGCTATACAAATACAATTTATTATTATTATTATTATTTGACTGCCTGACTTCTGCAGCGTTTGGCAGCTGTCGCTGCTCACCAGCCCCGCTTCTCTCATGCTGCTTATGTCGAAAGACTTGGAGCAAAGTCTGCATTTTGCACATTTCTGGTGCAAAATGCATTTCAGGGTCTTTCAGTAGGCACAGTTGATACCTCTCCTTAAGAAGTCACTTGTTAACATTTTGTAGCATTTCACGATAGTAAGGTGAAAGCGCCATGCGTTCAACTGACGACAGCTCAAACTGCTTTACGGCAACATTAATTCCCATCCCCGATCGCGTGAGGTTGAAGTCTTAGCACAATTTAAATAAGAATCTCATGTTAAACTATTTTTTAACAATTTTTTTGCATCTAAAATATAAAATTATCATGTTTTTTCCAAACCTTTACAGATGATGTCGATTTTTACAAACTTTTCAAGGACCTAGAAATTGTATTTTCAATTTCCAAACCTTTTCTAGGTTTTTCATGACTGTACAAACCAAAGACTGAGAAATTTTCCCACCTGTTGTCCACTGTGGTTTTTAGGATGTTTATGAACTCCTGATAGCCGGGAAACTTTGATGTGACAATTGAGAAGATGTGCCAGTCATACTCCTCCATGATGTTCAGCATCAGCAAAGCCTCCTGCTGGATGGAAGCACCAAACTGGAAGAAAGTCGACTTTACATCCTGAAGACAAAAGCAGGAGAGACAAAGAGGGGAGAAGTGAAAAATTAAGAAAGATATTATTATTATTATTGGGTCACAGTTGAAAACCTTTAATTCCATTTTGATACATCTTTAGGCACAGTCACACTCACTCCTTCTCCTTCAGCTCATCTAATAAATTTCAGTTGCAGTAAAATGCATGCACAAGAGCCCCAGAACAATTCAATTAGGAATAAATTGGATCGGAGAGGTACAGACAGGCTGCAGAACTCTTGTTCTGGATTCCACTCCATAAAACCTGAGAATCATTTAACACCTAACTCGGATGTGAGCTCGGATGGTGCAGACAAGCACTTTCATTTATCATTTAAAATGATTTAATGTCATGTCATTAGTTGAAATGGGACAAAATCTACCAGGATGAACTACAGATCAGATTAGCACACCAAAAAAAAAAAAAAAATGGAAATATTAACGCTAATAAATCTGTTTGTCTGCTGGGACCGGTTTTAGCTAATGCAGATACATTAGTAGAAAATGTTTGATGGTGTGTGAAACACGTCTGCAGCGACTCTCTACAGTGTCACTAAAGTGGAAAAAAAGAGCCGTCATGTGTTTGTATGATAAGCCATTTAATGCTTATTTTCTTAGATATTTTAACTAGCTTGCTAGTTCAACTGCAAACTTATTCATTTTTCAGTGGATTTCTAAAATCAAACAACAAACTGCAACTAAACTAAAAGCACAATTATCTAACACAATACAATTTTACTCCAACCCCTTTAATTTAATTAATTTTCTAATATTAATTTCATTAATATATAGAGTTTCTCTTTATATATAGATAAAACAATTTAACCAAAAATCTTTACTGACCAGTTTGCTGTTTCTCACCAAGATTGAAAATGTTTTACTTGCATTTTGGTTGTAATCCATTGATATTTTTAAAAACATGTTGATCACACACCATTCAGAAAGATTTACCACGCTATGGCCACCCCACTGAGATCTACGGCCAATCCCGGTGACCCCGGTAAAAATGTCCCAAGCACGTCGTCACACTCTAAATCTCAGGAGCAGGCCTGCCATGCCACTAGGTGGTAAAAAGCCACATAAATTACATCGGGATGCCTGATTGGTGACTTACAAACTGTGGCCTTCTTGGCAGGAATGTCCTGTTCTTACTGGGCCTGTATGGGTTTTCTATATGGTTTATGGGGGATTTGTATTAGTTTTCAACTTTTAGCAAACAGAACCTTCTGTGCTGAATCAGTGAAACTGTTGGGTCACTTTTCCTAAACTTTGGTTGCATCACGGTATTAGTTGATTAGAACTTACCATAAACATGTAAACTTGTTTAGGCATCCTTTCAGGGAAACCTATTCCTCATCAAAACAGATATGATCTTTTACCCACGGAACTATAAATTATTACATTTATACAGTTTTTCTAAAAAGATCACAAACCTTTTGCCTTAGTCACATGAACCTGTACGGTGGTTGACTCTTATGGGTACTGGGGTTTTTTGGGTTGTCCAGTTGCCCGTGGAAAGTTGTAGATAGGAGTGGCTGCATCTTAAGGGGAGTGAATGTGTGTCTTGTATATTCCTTTATACTCATATGGCCACCTTAAGGGATGTCATGAAAATGGGATAAACCATGGCCGTGTGTGTGGTAAATGTATCGTAAAGTATTTGTAAGGATAATGTAAGTAACACAAACTTAAAACACATGGGCAATGCTTTTGTACAGTGCCCTAACAGCACACTCTGGCTCTTAGTAAGGCGTGTGCACTGACTCTTTACTGGCCACTCTCAAATTCTGCACGCATGGGGTGTGCGGGTGATACCTAAGTGCCCCTTGGATGTCCACACAAACTAAACTCTGACTGTCTAATTTCCTTATTGCTAACACTGCATCCAGTCCAGCTCTGATGGGCGGCTGCATCTTTACGTAACTCAAAAAGTGCGACGTCGGAGCGAGGCTAAATAAATTGCGGGTTATCGCGTGAACCTACGTTAGTTTGGCGACTCAAGAGGTCGGCAGCAGAGCCTGCTGCAGCCGTCCGTCACCAATGTGAGCCATTAGACCGCTCCGGTGGCTGTTCCAGAGCTGGACTGGCTGCAGTGTGGGACCCTCGCACAGTTTTTTTAGAGGGTTGGAAAAATGAAAAATCCGTAACTTCCTGCGTCTCATCTACTTCATCCCCAATTACCCCAACATGTTTTTTCAGTGTCCACTCTGACCCATAGAAAAATATGTGCATGAACATTTTTACTCTATGGGCTCACAGTGGTCAATGATCCCATTTTTTTTCCGCGACCACCTGCATACCCCGTACAGATTTGCCCCCTTTTACAATACAGCCCGTATCCACCCACTAGGGCAGTAATGACTAAGGCATGACTGTGATGGACTGCATTGATACAACACCAAGACACAATGAAACAAACAAAATTAAAGTGTAAAAACAACATCAAAAAACAAGGGCACGCCTGGTAGCTTTCATTGTAGTGAGAAAAATACGTTGTGTGAGCTGCCAATCAAATGATTTATTGATAAGTCACAGTACATCCACAACAGGTTCTATGGCAATTTACTGGCCTGTAGGTATTTGCATTCATAATAGCAATGAATAAATAGGTTAGCAATTATTTTGAAAGGAAAATTGCAGCTCAATGATGTTATATTCATAATTCCATTACATGCTTCCATTTAGCTGATGCTTCAATATCATTTGGCTTTTACCCTTTTAACACTTTTACTTTTTTTAAGGGGGGGGGGGGGGGGCATGTGACAAAGGTCAGACAAAGTTGATGCTGATAAAAAAGCTTTAACTTCAGCTGTGAGTTCAGAAGCTCCATAAGTAAAGGAGGAGTGATTTTTTTTTTTACCCTGAGCTTGCTCTCATTATTTCAGATGTAATAAATCATCATTAAGGAGACTTTGAAACTTTAAGGAGGAAGCTTTGCCTCTTGCTCTGCTTTTAACTCTTAATAGTTGCATGCAATTCGCTTTACCTTTTTGTTGTTTTAAATTTTTTTAATCACATGAAAAGCTTCATTGCTCATTGTCTGGCAGGTTTAGGGAGGGACGAGTATATACAGCGAGATCAGCTTTTCCTGTCTTAAAAATCTTTGTAAATTAATTTCCAAGTATGTTATCTGGGAGATTTATTCAGTTTTCTATGGGGCTAAGTGTTCTCCTTAGGCTCCCTCTCGCCGTGCAGCTTTGCGTGTGCGTGAGCGCTCTGATGTGGTCGACGCTGAAGCGATGTTCGAGCATGGTGGGACATGAGGGAGGTCATGCTATAAGACTTGTCATTCCCTGTCTTCGTCACAGCAGCTGCAGATACTCCCACACTTCGCTGCAACACACCAAGAACTGTTCACAAGGCCACTCGCGAAAATATGCAGAATGAGGTCAAACATTTCCTTGTGGCTGTTTATGGAACTCTGCAATTTAGAAGTGCTTCCTGATTTTTTTTTTTTTGACATCAAACTCTCAGATATTGATTACGGTAAAAGAATGTGTTTAGAAAATGTGTTTATATATTATATATATATTATATATATATATATATATATATATATATATATATATATATATATATATATATATATATATATATATATATATATATATATATATAATATATAAACACATTTTCTAAACACATTCTTTTAATCAATACCCAAAAAAAATATGAAAGCATATTTTTTAGGTAAAAGTTATATTTATTTCATAAACAGGGGCATCACTTCGAAATTTGTTTTATTTAAGTGTTTCTTTATATTTGTTGTTTAAAGTTAACATTAAATGAATTTTAAATTAAAAGACATATTTATTTAGATAATTGTTATAATTTATCCATAAACAGGGGCAGACTTTCAAAGTTTTCTTATTTGTTTAAGCTAACCTTATTAAGCAAAGATTGGCTTAACACACAAATGTGTCTTAAAATCACAAAATAAAAAATGTAAACTTATAATTTCTTTTAGATTTTCTTTTCTTTTTAGACAACAGGCAAAGTTTGTCAGTTTGATTAGAATATTATGAATTGGTTTACATTATTGGGTAAAAAAGAATCACTTTAATTCTGAACTACATTTATCCCGCAAGTGCTGTCTATGTGCATCATTTTAACTTTAAAAAACTTTTCTTTTCTCTCTAAAGAAAGTTTCTTTTACTTTACTTTCCAAACGATAAAAGTGTCTACATCTTGTTCTCCCTAAAAGGGGAAAACATTGAATCCATCCCAGGAGAGGAAAGATACAGAATAAAACCTTGGCTCTGATCTTACAGTAATAAGCCATGGCTTCAGAACGATTGGTTTAGTGAATGACAATCGATTGTCTTTGCGCTATGCAGTTTTCTTCTGGAAAACTTTGATTTCTGGTCTTCTTGCCAGTGTTGCTTCGTCCACAGGCCTGAACATTCCAGCAGACTCAGCATTTTTGCAGCTTAAGCACTGCACTCTGTGACAGCAGCCACACCCACTGGAACATTATAATCTTCTGGACTGCAAAGGTTTGGAGTAATGCACAAGATGGAGATGAAACTGGATTAAGGTTCAGTTACATTAAATAACCTTTGTTTCCAGCATTTCCGGATGTTTTTCTAACAAAAGAAATGTAAGAAATCCGCTCTGATAAACATATTTCAGGCTTACATACATTTTTTTTTGGTACAAACTGGACTGAGTTTAATAAATTATTTTTTTCTTGTTTCGTAAATCTTCTGAAATCATAATTTGATGTTATCCTTAAGTGACTGAATTTATTTGGGAATGATGGGCAGAAAGACAACAATGAGTTATGAGCTGCGATGTCAGACAAAAACAATCATGCATTTCACTCTTTGTACGTAGGACATGTTTTCTTTTCATTCACACTTTTAGTCAAAGATGTTTACATATGAAAGCCACATTCTTTGTCTACCCCCCACACCTCCATCATTCTTTGCGAAATGTCCCACGCTGTTGCGTAACTCGCGCACACACACACACACACACCTGCCCCACGAGGCAGGACAGCACGTCTGCACGGAGATCGAGGAGGGGGTTTAAAAATAGCAGTGCTCATATCCTCTGCCTCTGAAAACGTCATGAACTGTCTGATCTGATAACACACTAAACACACACACACAAATAAACACTCACAAATGAGACAGATGAGCCTGTCAGGAGGTGTTAGTTGACTTTTGGTAGAAAAGCAGCAAGTTTATGGCAAAACCTGTCTATAATATCCTGTCACTGCCATGGATTTGCTGTCTGCGGCAGCTTCGCTGACTCCATTGAGAGGAGGAGGAAGAGAAATGACAAAGATTCCTCTGTGGCCAGTTTCTAAATATAAAACAGCAAAGCACCAAAATAGCAGCAGAAAAACAAAAGACTAAGCAATAACTGTGAGAACAAACGGAAAGGAAACACGAGCACAGATGAGAGGCGTCACTATTACCATCGTTTAGGTGTCACAATACAAAATGTCTTTTACAAGAGGGTTCCTTCATATAAGCTCATCAGTCCTTCATAAAACGTTATTATACGACAGTTCAACTGCTTATATGAATTTTTTGGATGACTTTTTAAAAATGTCTGAAAGGTGGGAGCAGAGATGAAAGACAAAATATCATTGGTGAATGAACTGCAAAAGTACTGCTAGTATATATGTATGTATGAAATGTATGACAGTAGGGGTGTCCAATTTCAGGTCTCGAGGGCCGGAGTCCTACATGTATTTTATTGGCCAAACACACCTGATCCAGGCAATCAACGGCAGATAAGGCAGGATTTCTAAAAAACAAACAAAGGGAGGCCGGACTCCGATGCTTTGATTTGGACACCCCTGATGCAGAGAAACATGTCTATCTATTTATCTATCTGTCTGTCTGTCTGTCTGTCTGTCTATATTAATAGCGGAATTAGCTATTAATGGGACAATTGCCATGACAAGACCCTACTCAGCTCTGGCAATTGAGCAGGTCGTCCAATGATCGAAGGGTCAGCGGTTCGATTCTCGCTCTCCACAGTCAACTGTCTTTGCGTCCTTGGGCAAGACGGTTCTTTTTCCTTGCCTCCAGTATTGCTCCACGGATGTGTGGATGCGTATGAATGTCCCGGTGATGGTCAAAAACGTAATTATACAATTAGGTCTCCATTTATTTGTGTAAATAAGAATATTATATAAACACAAACCTTTTTTTGCTACAAAAAAAGATCTGCTGAGTTTATTGTGTGCTAAGAGATGATAAAGTAATCTTAAAGAGATATGCATACATTCCAAATATAAGCCGTATTTGCAGAACTAAAGCCTATTCAGAGAACTAAATAACACAGATGTGAAAAATCAAGTCCGCTCAGTCGCATAATCTCTCAGAATAAATATCATTACTCTGAAAGAGTTGGTGCAGTAATGTCTTTTACTTAAAGCAAATGTCTTCTGCGAAAGTTGATTTAAGCTTCACAAGATTGCTGTGTTTTAGAAGCAATAAAGCGACCTCTAATCTGCGCTCTAGAGGAGAAAAATAAGTGATTTTAAATTGTCTTGTTTTTTATTTTATTTTGCAGAAAGAAACGTACTTTAGTTCCTTTGTTTGTGTTGAATAATGATTATTGGGAGAAGTAGGCTTTAGCTGCTGCAGACGCAGCAGCACTCCGAGACAAAGAGTTCATTAAAAGGAAGGGCTGCCTTTGACGTCAAGCAAGAATATTTTTGGCACAGAAGCAGTCAAATTTAACAGATAAGAGACAGAGGGCGGAAGAGACCTATTCAGAGTTGATACACACCGCAACTGTGTTTTTGTGTGTGTATCTGGATGTGTGTTTGTAATAATACTATAAGGACCCCTTGTTCCTCACTGTTTGTTGTAATATTTGCTCGGAATTCCCTTGAATTTTTGCCAGTTCTCCTTCTGTATTTATCTTTTTGTCACTTCCTGTTTTTATAAGGTCAGCTTTAATCAATGACTTTGGGCCCAAACTTTGATTCAAATGGGGAAAAAAGGCTTAAGTTAGGTGATTTTACGATGAACACAGTGAAAAACCAGATGAACACATTTAAAAAAGGAAGTAATACAAATGTACTTTTAAAGTCCCACTCCAGTCATCTTTTGATCCATTGTAAAGCGTTCCCAGTGGTCTTTTCATTATGATGATGCCGTTTTTAACCAAAATCAAAAAACCTGGGTCAATTTCTAGGGCACAGTTTCTGCAGAGCAGCAGAGTTTCATGAGAAATCCGCCTCTGAATTTTGGTTGGGATCTAGTGCAACCCCCTCCCCATCGTCCCCTTGCATCTGAATGGGGCAGAACAGGGAGCTTGTGGCCGGCACCAGCATGTTTTCTACTTCACTAATACAATCTTTTTTAAACAGCATTTTTTCCTCTGCTCCTAGTTCACAATGATTTGAATAAAGAATAAATATATATATGAATAAAGATACACTCAGAAATGCAATTTTGAACTTAAATTTCTTTATAAATATCCTCCATCATGATAAAAATGTCACCAAAACATATTAAAAACATCAACAACATTTTCAATGGAGCAGGACTTTAAATAACAGTTCATATAGACCATTAATTTAGTCTTTCGTTTGTTTTATGCTTGAATTTATTATACTTTTGTGACTCCTTATAAATCCATTAACAGTCTCTGCGGACATGAAGGGTTTAAGAATCCATCTCAATCTTTTTTCTTTCCTTCTGCAGCTCTTGATATTATCTGTGATGCATTTCAAGCTTTTCAAGTTCTCTTTGAAATGCGATGGTTTTAACATGCAAAGGACCGCTGTCACAAAAGACAGATATAAAGCTTTCCTCTGTGACTACTTTTGCATTTTCTACCATCAGCTTTGTTTTCTTTAAAACTTTCCTATTCGTTCACTTTGTTCTTCCTCTTTTGCCTTAGTTATCCCCTTAAAGATCACATCAATGAAAATCCTGTTTTTGCTGTTCTTATGGCCTTTTTATCATGATGTATATTGACAATAAAGCTTAAAATTGCATTTATAAATATATTTCATTAGTCAAATTACGAAACAAATGCTGTTTGAAAAATATTAAAATTCTGACGTAGAAAATACAGGGCGACACGCTCCATGCTCCGCCCCATTCTGCCACAGACCACTGTATACAAATCTGGATGAATTTTTACACGAACAAGTTGATGCAAGATACTGTGTGTGTGCACACACACAAAGACATGCTTCAAGGGGTAACCCTACACTCTACACTGTGTTGTGCACATTTAGCCCGTACACTCCTCAGAGGTAGGCCACACTTCGGGAAGCCTTTTGTGTCTGTGTGTGTGTGTGTTTGTGAGTGTGTGTCTGCCCCAGGGGGCTATGTATCATGCTGAGCTCATTGCAAAAGACACAAACAGCATAATATAAACTTCAGCTCAAGCAGAGTGAAAGAACACCGACTACATCAGAGAAAAAAACACACACAAAAAAACAAAGAGATCAAAAAAATCCTCAAAGGCCATATTTACACAGAAACAAAACACCTGGATCGACACTTAGAAGAAAAGGGCAGCATGTAGCGCTGAAACAACCTTTCCTAAAAACATTAGAATTCATTGGATTCAGCTTTTAGACACAAACGCAACATAAAACTGCATTTTTTAGGCATAAAAATGCATCTAAATTCAAAATCAAACCAAAAAAAATACTGGTTTTTAAGTAAGTGCATGTTTAAAATCCCCTCATTTAAGGTGGAATTGTGGCCCTCAGTTCCGAAAGTTTCCCCCCTGCAGAAATATGAGGGTCATCACTAACTTAGCTGGCAGTATGAGTGATGGATCACTGTTTCCTCTGAAAGACCTGGAGACCTACTTTGGAAAAGGATATGGAAAAAAAGAATAAAAGAGGGAGGGCAAAGATGGGTGGGATGAATGGCAGGAAGATAGATGAGAGGGCGGGAATGAGGTGGGAATGGATGAGCAAAATAGAAGTAGAAGGAAAAAGACAGGGAGATCTGTGCCGAATGTCCACATTATTGTTCTTTCTGGTCAGTCCTGATAGTCCAGTTAGTCCAAAAGTTGAATGCAGGAAATTCAAATTATGGGGATAAAGGAGGCAGCAAAGCTGCAGGAACAAAAAATAACCCCAGTTCTCTGCTTCTGTTTCTGCTGAGCTGCACACAAATACATCCTCAATGTGGAAGAACACAACTTTCTCTCACAAAAAGCAGTGTAAGAGTGGTGTCCTGAACCCCAATGTAATCACTAAGCTTTCCCATTTCTATGTGATTGACTGCCAGCAAAGCCTACGGCACAATTGGCTGCGCTTCATAAGCTGAGCATACGGACGGCATCCCTGGGAGGAGTCCATCAGATGATATCTGTTAAACGTTGCAGACACACACTAACACACATACAAACCCACAGGTTTTGAGGGGAACTCCCTAATGCCTAATGTACCTTTCGTGATCCCAGATGGATCGCTTAAATGTTGCTCAATAGCAACGGTGAAGGGGCGAATGAAAAAAGACGAGATAAGTAATTCATAGAAAATCAGCTGGTAGTGATTGGAGGGAGGTCAGACATGGAAAGGGAACTGAAATCTGTATCATGAAACCCAAATGAGGAAAACAATAAGTCAAGGGATTAGGAAAACAGGAAAGTTTAGGATTCAATGACCTGCGTGTTCTTACTTCCCAAGCATAGCGTGCTATTAATCACTTCAAAACTTCAAAAATGTCAGTGGGTTTTAAAACGGGAACACTTTATATATTATTTCCTTCTGGTTGTGCTTAGTGATGTTGAAGTACTTTTGAGAGGCGCTCTGTCAAAATGTTGGGTTTTATTGTAAATATGCTAACGCGACTAACATGTAGCGTGTCAGACTGTTTTTTTTTAGTTTACGTGTTACTTACAAGGTTGGAAGTAAGCATATTTGCAGAGACATTTGTTTTAGCGATATCAATCTGTTTTTTTTTTTTTACGTGTTGCAAGCAAGGCGGGGAGTTGGAGTTATTGTGAAGACACTAACACGGCTAACGTATCTTTGTCAGACAGTGTTTGTTTTTGTTTTGTTTTTAACAGCAAATTAAAAGTTTGGAAGATAGCTTAGTCACAGTAACATATGTTTTAGCTGTATTAGTCTGTGTTTTCTTTTACAACTTGTAAACAAGGTTGGAAGTATTGTAAATGCGCTAGCACGGCTAAAATGTACATGTCAGACTGTGTTTTTTTTATGTTACTAACAAGGTTGGGAGTTAGTATAGTTGCAGTAACATTTGTTTCAGTGGAATCACTGTTATTTGTATGTGTTGCAAACAAAGTTGGGAGTTACAGGTATTGTAAAAACGCTAACGCAGCTAATGTGTTGCAGTGTTTGGGTTGTGTCCGAATTCCCACCCTAACCTCTAACTACTAAAAAACGATATAGTGCTGCACTATGTAGTGCCGGGAATTTTAAAAGCAATTTGGACACCATGCTCACAATTTATTTATTTTTATGGCGGATATGACGTCATCGTTTTCACAAAGGTAAAATCTAATTTAAATGAACGTTTTGCAACAATTATTTATGAATCCACTGTCTTCTGAATGTAAAAACGTTGATGGTTTATCAAAAAAATACATTTAAATACATTTTTCTGGTAAAAAAAAGGTCAAGACGCAATGCATTGTGGTCTATATTTGCCAATCTAGCGAGCATCGATGCACACTGCTTTTTCGCAGAGACTTCTAGGAAATGTCCAATAATGCATTGCTCTTGAATGATTTATCATTTGAAAAAAGTATGTACATTTATTTTTTATTAATAATCCCCGTTTTCATCATTAGAACACAGTAAACTCATAAATAGTTTTCGTAAAGTTTTCATATTTTTTGGGTTTTCACTTCAGCAAATGGGTGACATCATATTTGGCGTTATAACAAAATAGTGAGCATGAGTCCAAATTACATTAAAATCCTGGGCCCACACCAATTAGTCTTTTAGCAGTTAGAGAGAAGTGAAAAGTGTTTCATTCAAGCTTTTTTACTAGACTGTGTGCCTTCAGGCTCATTACTGGTGGAACAATATGTTAGCACATTTTTAAAGGACATTAAAAACCAGAGATAAATGTGCAGTTTGGGAGTATTTCACATAGGATTTCTTCCTTTTCTCATCTATGTTTTAGTTTATAGACAAAGGAAGTGGGTGGGCAGCGTTTTCCTAGGGTGACCTTTAACAACCCCCCCCCCCCACACACACACACACTCACACAACTAGAAAGTGTTGCAGTAACCATTTTGACCACTAGGCTATGGTTCCTCTTAAAGTCCCTCTCTGGTGAAAACCATGTCTTTTGAGTTTTTAACATGTACTTGTGGCATATTTCTTATGAAAGAGAACAAATTTAATAAAAAATTGTTTCCTTATTGCATTTCTGAGTATTTCTCCTTTTTGAGCGCTGTCACTCAAAAGCCACTCGGTTTAAATTAATGAGTGTTTTTTATGTCACAATGGCCCAATTGCGCATGAGCACAACATAAGCTCACTGATCTGCCCCATCCAGCGTGCACACACTCAGGTACAAGAAAAGAGAAGACTGAACATTGCTGTGTTGCCCACACGTATTTTAAGTGCGTCCAAGGCTGGATTCTGTTGTTGGCCGCACGTATTTAAAATTAAGTTTAAAGTTAAAGTCCAAAATGTGTTCTACGTGATTTGTGTTCTCGCTCTGACAGAATTTGAATGCTTGCTGTCC
The DNA here is from genome assembly GCF_053564925.1 of Oryzias latipes. Lineage (NCBI taxonomy): Eukaryota > Metazoa > Chordata > Actinopteri > Beloniformes > Adrianichthyidae > Oryzias > Oryzias latipes. The sequence continues at coordinate 11,133,942 of NC_136244.1, forward strand.
TGCATTAACTACAGTGGGTAAAAATAAACACAAAAAATAAAATCAGGGGACCTTTTTTATTATTGCCTCAAGGAAAATAGGAAAAGTTCCGGAGGCCCGAGCAGACTGGCTCACCATCCTGCAGTGGGTCTCTGCCTGGCAGCCAGCTCGCCTCCCGGGAGCCGGCTTAGTGAACAGGATCGCTCCAGCTTCAGTGGCCCTGAGACAGACTGTCCAGGGGGTGCCCGCCTTCAAACGGGTACCAAATCACGCAGCTGCCCGACCTTTGCGCCTTACGCGTCACTCAAATCGCGCCGCTGGACCTCAGATCACGTCTGTACCATTGACTTAATATTGAAACTGGCGGCCTCTACCGCAAATCGCATTTGGTGTGAACGCAGCTTTACCATAACCCCTAATCCTTAAACCTTCCTCTGGGTCCATGCAACCAAGAAAAAAGTTCCGCACTAGGCCCTACTATTTTCAGGTATTTGGAAAATTATTTGTGAATAGTCACTTTCTTTCTGGCATTTCATTTCATTCCTGTGCGAGGTAATTCAACGATTTTCACCGTTTCTGAGACTGTTACCGGTGTCATTTGTGCTCCCCTTTGTGTCATGCTCTTTAACCATGCAAGACTCAACTTGCAAAGAAAGGGGGGGGGGGGGGTCGAGGGCGGAGCTATTTAGCTCAACACCAAAGGTCACTCCCATGTAGAGGGGAGGCTTCATATCAACACAAAATATGGCTATTTAAGACATTTAGGTTCTGGGATTTTGGTTAGAAACTTTATAATCATGATTAAAACATCACTGGGAACGTTTTTATAAGAAAAGAAATACTGTCATAGGGGGACTTTAAAGCTTCAGATACAGAATGCAGACTGAAAGTCTGCTTTATTTTGTTCCTTTTTTTGAGATTTAAGGTGTTTAGTTTGTGTTTTTTAACACAAGTTTTCACCAATTTGATATTCATATTTTGCATTCCTTGCCCACTTTTTTATACATTATTGATATTTATTAATTTATAAGTTGTTGTTTCTGACATTTAGGTCCCAGAAATCGTTGGATGAGGAACATCACTGAGATGAGCTAACTGGTGGTATCAGGATAGTTTGAGGCTTTTCGTCTGGTCTTGACCTCAGAGGACAAACATTTTTAACACTTTGGTCATCAACATGTTTCTGCACTGTGTCATCATGATGTACAAGCAAAATGCGATTTGTTTTGGCAACTCAAAAGAAATGTTTCTCCCGCTGCCTGAGTGATAGCAGAGTTAGAAACTGGGCTCGTGGACATCCTGTTCAAGCATTTTGCATCATTTTAGGGTCTTTTCAATGAATGCGTGGGCAGAGAAATAAAGTCTGAGTTCCAAAGTTTGATGAAAATATTGAAAAGGGGATATAAATTATGCTACAGAGAAGCTGACAGTGCTAAACTCCATCGCCTTCACGCAATGGTACCTCATTCAAGGTCAACGGACAGTAATACCATCGGACTTGAGTCGTGAGCTGAGGGGTGCATCTGTGGATCACTGCTCCCCCAACAGAAGGGCAGAGACTCATCTAGGTCACAAACATGTTTGTACAGCAGCCGTGTTTCCGAACAGACAGACACTGATGCTTCCTGTAAATCCTAACTCAGGAATTTGGCTTTTTACTGGTGATGCTGTAGTTTGGAAGAGTAAACACGGGTTTTCAAACCCTGTGAAGGGAGGAGATTAAAGTGGCTTACCTACTTCACAGCACAAACATTTTTACCTTTTATCACACACACACAAAAAAACGTGTTCACACATTTTTTTTAAATATAGCTTGATAAATAACTAAATATAATGTAAAAAGACTTCAATGAAAATTAAATTAGGCTTTTTTGGGAATTGGTTCATTCTAATGGACATATAGGATAAAAATGTAAAGATACACTTAGAAAAAAAATTGTTTTAAGATGATGGTGGATACATATTGAGAAAATTACGCTCAAAATTGCATTTCTGTGTATTTTTTTATTGACATCATTGTGAATCAGAAGCAGATGCCGTTTGAAAAAGATGGTATTTGTTCTGTATTTTCCTCATGCATGCTGGATGAGGAAAAATGGAATATATTGCTCAGCGCTTTTGTTGCACTGGTTATGTTAGGGTTGGGAGAGTGTGTAAAGAGATGGATAACGGGAAGTGGGGACAGGCTTACTCTGTTGCACAACTCAGAGGTAAATCTCTACTGAACTGCTGCAGAACCTATGTCATAGAAAACAACAGTTTTTTATGTATTTTTTTATTTTGCCTAAAAACAGCATAATCATAATTAAAGGACCTCTGGGAACGATTTTGAAATAGATCAAAAGATGATCATTGTGGGATTTTAACAATTAATGACTGTGTTGCAAAAATACAAAAGTTTACATATCAACTACTTTATGGTCATTTATGTTTTTAAATCATTACGCAATGCATTGTTATCATTAAATTATGCATTTTAACTAATGCCCATATGTGCCGAACACACTAAAGATGCATATTACTGACAAACACTGAATTTTCTTTTGTTTTTGAACAAACATACAAACACACTTGTTTTTTTCCCTGCTATAGTTTGCTAGTTTACTTGTTTGACCCCTGAGGACTCCTCTCCTTTCAATTATATAATTTCCTTATATCTGTTTTTACCTTTCTATTTATTTCTCACCATTTCTTTTCTATATGCTTCTGTAGCATTTTGTTGATGTCTTTGATAAGATCTAGCCTGATGAATGTCTTCTCATCTCCTCCCAGTGGACTGCGACATTATTATCGAACATGCATGAATATGCAAACAAATTTATTTTGCACATGGGAACGCGAGAAAGACGACAGATGTTGTGGACGCAAAAAGAGAGAAAGCAGCAGAAAGGAGAGGCGGATAGGGCACAGTGGTGGGGGGAGATAACAGTTGCCCCAATTTACAAATGATTGAGTCACATATTGGCTAATCAGGCAAAGGGGAAATATTGCACTTGTCTGCCTCTTACTTTGTTTTTACCTTCATTTCATTTCACTATTGTTGGAATTGTTTTTACCAACACATATGTTTTCTATTTCCTCTACTTGTATCTGTAAATACATAAGATATTACAATGTTTAATTCAATTACAGTCAAAAAAAGGTATCATCAGCCAGTCCTGATGCATGATGTTGTTGTTTCCCTTTTGGCTTTTCCCATCAGGGGTCGCCACAGCGAACGAGTCACATGGTAAACTTGGCAATGTTTTATGCCGGATGCCCTTCCTGACGCAACCCTCTCAAAGCAACCGGGCTTGGGACCGGCACAGAAGTAGAGAAGGGAACAGGGAGCAGCCCGGAGTCGAACCCTGGTTTCACGGACGGAAGGCACCGCAAACCAGCACAAGCTAAACCGGCTCCCTCTAGTCCTGATGCATGATGGGTAACTCTAAATGAAAACGTGTTTAAATACTTAATATATCTGTCCGTTTCTGTTCACTTCCAGTGCAGGAAATTGCCAAGACAAATCTTCAATATTATCTTTTGGTTATATGGCAAGTCTTGGACAATTGGAGGGGTAAAAGGGGTAGAGCTCTACCAATAACCACCCAATGGTGAATTGAATTCATAAGCTGTATTTCTAGAAGCTGTGGTAGAGCTGTCAAGCCCTGTGCTGCATGTTATTTGGAAGTGGAGAGAATTCCTTAGAGGATCTCCTAGGTCGCACCGGTCCACACACCTTCCGCCGAGAAAGCAGAAGCTGAAGACACAAGAGAGCCAGTCCATCACCCAAAAGTATCCTTGGTGAAAAAATGGATGAGGTCCACCGCAACCTACATTCACACGTTCATACCTCCCTTGGCAACACACATTCAAGTGACCACTTAGTGATGCTGTCTACATGTACGCGCGTATACACCTGTTTCGGGCTTTCGCATTCAAAACACTCGTCACGCATCAGTTTGGAAGTTTTCAAAACATGATGGGGGTTAAAAGTTAAAACAGTTAAACTTTGACCAATCAGGGACAAGGATTTGGTAGTGGCATATACAGTAGGTAGTGTCCATTTTTGATTCTTTGAAAGTTGATCATGAAGGTGAAATTAATATTTACGGTGTGTGCCCAGTCTTTGGTATATTGGAATAGAGCTTTGAAAAAGGAAGCCTTGAGCAAGATTGATGAGATCCACACCGCTTTGACATTTTGCACCTGTAGGTGGCTGACATGTGGTAGTTAACAGTAGAAAAGGACAAACATGAAGACGCCGCTCCTTGCTTGTTCAGTGTGAACACCATTTGAAAGGGCGTTCAAGAAAGCCCATTCTTGACAGGCATTCACATGCCTGTTGTGAACATAGCGTTGGAGGAGCAAGTCGTCTCTTTTGGATGCCACCTGGAGTCCTTGCGGGGGAGGTATTCCAAGCATGTTGCACACGGAGGAGAAAATCCAGAACACTCCGCGAGGGACTACATCTCCCTGTTGACCTCGGGGTCACCCTCAACATAACAAGAGAAATGCAACTCTAGATCTGTAGAAGATGCATCATGGATGAATGGCACCTAAATACAAGCAATGATTAAATTATAAAAAGGATTAGTAAGCATTATTAAAAACATGTGGACTGAACTGCATTAATGAAATCTTGAATTACTTAAATCAAATTGGATTATAACAGCCGTAGTAAATGTATATTTTGCTTGGTTTGATGGATTGTTGGTTTTTTTTTGTTGCGTTTTAAATCCTGCGAAATGGGATTAAAATGACAGGAATCTGCCAATCATGTTCCTGAAAGCTGTAAGAAATGAGACCCATACACAAAAAGCCAAAAAGAAATTCAGCTTTAACAGAAATGGAACTAGTGAAATTGTTGTTCCACTGAAGTCCCACCATATTTTGAAGAAAAAAGTGACAATAAGAGAATTTAGAAAAGAACATTTGTGTTCACTGGTGAACACAAATGTTCATGGATCATGGATCTGAAAAATCCTCCAAAAAATGTTGTAAGTTTACGGTTTTGGTTCTTTTTAAGTTTAGCGTTTAGAAACATTTCAAATAAACAGCAAACTGATATTGGAGGCTGATTACAAGATGTAAGGAGAAGCTGCGGCTTCTTGGGATGTTGTTTTCACAATGCCATAACGTATCAGGGAGAACTAATGCTGCAGAATTTCTGTGCCTGGAGACACAGCGAGACTACTGACAGCTTCTGTTTGGATCACCAAGTACACTGAAAAGAAGTCTAATACCAAATCCAAGAGGAGAACTCAAAAAATATAGTTACATCCTCCCTTTTGTTCCCTTTCCTTTGTTATTCGAACAGCAGACTCATTTTCCCTCTGTAGTACAGTCTTTATTGTTATTACAGCTTCTTTGCTTCATTCAGTTGGAGACATAATGAAAACTGGCAGGACACATTACTTAGCACCCTTTCTGGATTTCTCCTTATTAAAAAAATATATATAAATTCAGTTTTATCTTCTTATAATTTTTGCTAGTGTTTTACTTTTGTGTCACCCCAGCTCCTGTGACATAGATTTCATACCACCTTTCCCACTCAGTCTGGTTTCTCGCAGAGAAACGGCTACAACTTTTTGTTTTTTATTGTTTTTCCCTTTGTGTATTTAATCATTGTAAAAGTGACTTTAAGAAGGATAATTTTTTTTTTTTTTGTCGTGCAGCAATTTGTTTTTGCAACAACTAAAAAATAAAAATTAACTCTTTACCAACATTTTTTAAACTGAAGGTCTTTTTATGCTTCCAAATCACATGCTCAAATAAGTAATAGTTACAGGTTTGTTTGCAAGCGAGTCAAAGCCCCTTGCCTCTGTGTACACCTGGGTTTACTTTTTTAATCATCATTCATTCACACATGAGTTCACGAGGCCTCTCAACGCAATGACCACCCAAGGAAGTAAATAATGGCGTAGACCAATCAGCCTAGTGTGAAACTACACATGCAAGGACAGGCATTGAAGACTTGGTCACCGTTTACTTAAAGTTAAGGAATACCCGCATACCAAAAACCAAATTTTGTTAGAAGTCTTTTGTGTTTTTATACATACCGGTCGGGGTGTTGGAAAAAATCGTTTCGGCAGTTCATTTGGGGATACTTGTATCGATTCAAAAATGCTGTCAGGACGATATTTCTTTAATTATTTCTGAGTGTCCTTCAGTGTCAGACTCTAGTTTTCCACTTCACCCTCCGACCGCTAGTTGGCAGCAAATCACACAGAGCCTCTTTGAGCAGCTCTACCCTCCACAAAAAAACAGGAAGACCCCAGCTAGAGGTAGCTTTTTTCATTGTTAAGAGACATGAACTACTTAGTTTTTACTTGGGATGGGTACCAAACCGGAATTCTGTGCCATCTCTCTCCCAGTAACATATAAAAACGCAGATTCCAGTGCTTTTAAGAGGCTCAGATAAGAACGAGTGAAGCACTGCAGCTTCACAGCTAATGCCTGATTGATCAGACTGATGTGTACAGGAAAGGCCAACATCGTGGCAATGACAGTTACTAGTTTACTTTGGCGTGTGAGAAAGCGTGGCTGCAACGGTGCAGAGCAGATTGATGTAAATAAAGCATCCTTCACCCTATCATGCTGCCTCATCATTACACTATTCCTGGAAAGAATTAGTGTTTTATTCCCCCCTTTACTGTTGAAGTACGATTCAGGCTCCTGAACCGTTTAAAAGTACTGGAGAAGCTACATTAAGCAATTGTAAAAATAAACAGCGCTTTATTTCCTAAATCATACTTTTAGAACCTTATTGGTTAAGACACATTCATTCTATTTTTGTTCTTATAATGAAAAACTTTTTGTTGTGGAAATTTAGACAATGTTGACAGTTCTCTTTCTATATTTTAAGTTACCAAAATAAAAGCACTATGAATTTGCTTGAGTAAAAGCAACTTCTATATGAGATACAGTTGCTGATCATTAAATAAACTGAATTTGACAATTTTATTAGAATGTAAGACGTATTGAAATTCAGGCCTTTTTTAAAAAAAAAAAGAAAGAAAATATGTTCAATATGTGTGTACAATATCGGGATATGTATCGTATTGTGGGGCGCATATCGGGATACGAATCATATCACCGGACTCTTGCTAATAACCACACCTACATACCGGGCTCAGAAACTAGTGTTAAAGTGGCTACTTCAAATGAAAAGTATGTAAACCTGAGTATATGCGTTTTTCAGGCTTTTGCGTTCAAAACTCTTGTGTTCACGCGTCACTACGCAAGTATTTAATTCGGTTTTTGCCTCTATACAAAACTGGCAGGACAAAATAAATCAATTTTACCTTTTTGACACCAAGTCTTTTATTTATCGTAATAGAGCTGTGAAAGGAAAAGCCTGGAGGAGATTGATGAGATTTTCACCGCTTCAACAATTTTCACCAAGCCTCTTCAATTGCGAGTACATGGGCTAGTATCGACAGTCCAGTGTAAACACTGTACACACGTTCAGCTAGTTCTTCTTACCCACAGCATCACTAATCTGGGGCTCATTTGACTATGCATCCTTTTTGCCGTCTTTACCTCACACATGTGCTGCTGATTAATTGCCCCATTAATCTCCCTTGATCTCCCCGCGTTTGGCAGTACCTTTTGTTTGGGTTTCATGCAGAAAGTCATTAAAGTTTGTTGCCCCGTTATTGACGGCCGAGCTGTCTGAGGCACACTTCGCCTTTCGCCTGGACGGGTAATGGATGGATGGAAGTCATTAAAGTTTATTTTTATCCTTCACCTCCAGCACTATTCTCCTTGCTCAATCTTACTGCTACAGTAAGTTATCCTACAAGTAGCTTGTCCGTGAAGATTTTATTTTTGAACCTTTGACAACAGCAGCATGACTCTCCTGGGAGTTGTGTGTATATCTTGTGTAACATTTCAAAGGTAACATATCATCAAATTAACAACAGAGGTTTGTCTCTGTAGTCAAACCAACCAGTGCATTTTCCAGCCCAATAGCTTGGCAGGGGACCAGAGCCGTCCCTCCTGATCTGAAGGGCTTTGAATAAATCAGGAGTTTTACTTTGACGAGTCCACCATTGGGACCTGATGGCCGATTGGAATTCTCCCAAGCAGAGATGGCTCATCTCTTAATCTGTCGCTCCTGTATCCTATTAAAGTATCACCTTCTTTCATACCATACATTCAAAGGATGAGAACAGCTTTTAGTAAGCTCCCACTTCCTTTTAACCTTCTCTCCACCTTGTTAACCACCGTTTTCCCCTCCTATTGCCTCTGTTCTTCATTTCTCCGCTCGCCGTTCTCCTCGCTGCTTCCCTTTTGTTTCTAACCCTTGCAGCTAAAAAAAAAGGCTCAAATTGATTTCAACTGAGAAAGAGAAAATAAGTTATGGCTTCTATTGTCTGCTTTATGTTCATCTGACCAACCCAGACACTTTGGGTAATGTACTCAAGCGCCGTAAAATTCAGCTTCTTTTGAGTTAGATCCTTTTTATGTGAAAATGATGAATCCATAAATCAGAAGTTTCTCCATTGCTCAGCAGTTTGCCTTTTTTTTTATAACTTGTGGCCAGAAGAAAATCAAAAAGAGACTAATTAAAAAAATACTGAATCTTAAAAAAAAGGAATCATTTCTGTCTAAAGAAGTACAAAAAAAATCTCATTTTGTTGTTGAAGGCAGAGAACATTTTGGAACACCTGAAAGAATGTCTCTTAACCCTTTTGCACCCAAGATGTTGTGGGCGACACCTAAATAACACACTCTTTCACGTAGTGTAGCTCTTCAACTATTTATGTGAGCACCATAATCAGCTGATTTTGACTTGGAGAAAAAGCTACTTCTTAAAGCTGCTTTTCTCCTTGACAGAATCAGCTGATTGGATAAACACTTCTCTACTGTAAAGTGTTGCATATCAAGGCTTCTCTTCTGCACTTCAGAATCCGCTGGAACTACATTAATTGCGTAAATGGTTGAAGAAAACGTGAGTAAAAAAAGGTTAAAACTGCAGGTAAACTCCGGTAATAGAGGATTAAGGCTTGAGCTACCTCTGTTGCATATAAACTGTGGAGGTGAACAGGGTTTCCATAATATTTTCTATGATCTTTTTATTATGCATTTAGTGGATTTTAAATATGCATGAATATTGTATTGCAGAAACATGCTTGATTCCTGCCCACAGTAGCAGATAATATGTGCCGAGGTCGCCAGTTTTTTTACTTTTGGTCTCTGTTTTCTTTCTGTACTGGAGTGTTTATGGAGCCACGACACCTGCAATGCAGACTAGACAAAAACACACCAGTCTAATGACGCATTTTGTATGTTTTCATCTTCCCTTACTGTATAACACAAAAGCCTTTTTGCCTTGAGGACAGAGAGAATGGACAGCCACGAAGCCTAACAGGTCGTGTTTTTCCACCTATCCCCTTTTGTAAAAGGTTTGAAAATTCATGCAAACACTTGTTTGTCGTTTTGTTTCCCAACTGCACATTTCAATTTTGGACGTCCTGAACCATCTGAATCTGCAAAGGCCGGACAAGACAGCAACAAAACAACTTTCAATCAAAAATGTTTTTTGTCCAGAATAATTCAGATGTGGAGCTTTTAGCCATCAGACTTCGCCCACTAAACATCCTGGTGCCTTCATCTTCATCGCCGGGGATTTTAATCATGCCTGTCTATCCTTCACTCTCCCTACATTCAATCAGTATGTCCAGTGTACAACAAGGGACTAACTTTGGACTTACTGTATGCTAATGCGACCAATGCATACACATCCACTGGACAACGGGCGGCCGTGGTGCAGCGGTAGGGCGGTCGACCCATGATCATAAGATTGCAGGTTCGACTCCGGCCTTGCACGCCCATGAGTCGAAGTGTCCTTGGGCAAGACACTGAACCCCGCCTTGCCTCTGGTGGTAGGCGGGCGCCTGTGTTTGGCAGCGGAGCCACCACCAGTGTCTGAATGTGTGTGTGACTGTGTGTGTGACTGGGTGAATGGGTCTGTGACTGTAAAGCGCTTTGTCCTTGTAGGAAGAAAGGCGCTATATAAGTATACGCCATTTACCATCCACTGGACAAGCCTACAACCTCATCCCCCTCTCCCTATTATACACCCTGATGGTTAAACAGCAACCAATAACTGTGAAGACTGTTAGAAAATGGTCGGATGGTGCTATGGACTGTCTATGTGATGCCCTGGAAGCCACAGAGTGGTCGGTTCTGTATGAACCTCATGGTGACGACCTGGATGGACTAACAGACTGTTTCTGATTACATCAAGTTCTGCACGGGCAACTCTATCCCCTCCAAGAGGGTACAATGTTACCCAAATGACAAACCCTGGGTTACTAGTGACCTGAATGCCCTTTTAAATTAGAAGAAAAGGGCCTTCATGGCTGGGGACAGCGCAGAGCTCATTAGAGTCCAAGGAGCTGAAGCACAGTCTGAAGGAGTGTAAAGATGCCTATGGGAGGAAGCTGGAGGAGAGACTGGAGAGGAACCAGACCAGGGAGGTGTGGAGTGGGATGAGAACAATCACTGGTTTTCACAGGAAGGGAAGATGTGCAGCTGAAGGAAATGTGAGTGAGCTAATGAGCTGAACCAGTTCTTCAACAGGTTTGATACCAGCTTCTCCTACCCCAGCTGCCCCCCCCAGCTGTCGCTCCTCTGAGTGACAGCTGGACTTCTTCCTATATTCCAGGGCCATTAGCACCTCAGCAATCCCCACCCCTTCCCCATAGTTAACATCACACACTGACGCTACAAGGGCCCCCACCCCCCAAACTGGACAGTTTATTGCATCCATTCAGGTGAGGAGAGAGCTGGAGAGGCTCGACCAGTGAAAGGCTGTTGGACCGGATGGCATCAGTCCTCGGGTACTTAAGAACCTGTACAGCCTGAGCCTTCACTTTCAGAAGAAGTCTTTCCTGCCATCAGCCATCAGACTCTACAGCTCAACTGGTAGCCATGTGTGTACATGTCTATAAGAGTTTTTCTTCCCTGTATATTTCGCATTTATTTTATGGTGCTGCTACTACAACTGAATTTCCCTACGGAGATCAAAAAAGTTGACCTTAATCTTAACAAGTTTTTTTTGGACCATTTTCAGCAATTTATTTGTTTTTATCACCTTATACTGGAAATAACTTGGAAACTAAAATCTTCCAAAACTTTTGACAGGTATTTTATGTGATAAAGCAGAAGAATGTGCTTTCATAAGGAAAAATAAATTACTGAGGTTATTAGTTGATTTTCCAAACAAGTAACTGAGTTAGTTGAAAGCTTTGACATAAGTATCCTAAAGGTTTTAAATGGCTCATTTTCCACTTTTCTTTGGACGTTCAGGTGATGAGGATTAAAATATGTTTTCAGGTGAACACTCCTCTGTGAGAACAACAGCTTACCTCATCATTGCCCAGTCTCAGTCCAAAAAGGATCAAAGCACCTTGTATATGTGCCTGTTTTATTGCGCGAGTAGGCTGTTCAGTGAGGATTTGTTGTTCCCTCATTTGATGTTTCTGTGTTGAATGCAGAGAATGTGACAGAGTGTGGGAGGTGCTGTTGGTCTGTCTCTGTCAGTGTTTTTATTTCTGCCTCTGACTCTTCATGCAGCAACCAGACTGACACCATTATGTCTTCTCTCCCTCCCTCCGCCCCAGTAAGCCAATTCACCTTCATCACTGCCGTTGAGCAGCTTTGGAGCCGCGACTTGGGCTGTGGAGCGGCACATTCTAGTGTTTCTGGTTAGACAAGACTTAAACTCCCCCCCCCCAACTCTTTAGCCTCTTCGGTTACTCATCACTTCTTCAATTTTTGCCAGTGTAATCTTTTAACGCAACCTGGATTTGAACGTTTGGAAAAGCTACAAAAAAAAGGGGAGGAAACAAAAATCTAAAAAAATTAATTATACTGTAATCTTCCACAATATAGGGGAAATGAATGGTCTACTCTTGAACCTATGTCATATATGAGGCGCACCGAACAATAAAATACATCAAAATTAAAGTCCCATTAGCTGTCACCAGCATTGGTAGAAACGGCATTTAAGTATAACAGTGGTAGTAATGGCGTTACAAGGTAAGTAACAAAGTAATCTAATTAATTGCTTTTGTCCCCGCTGCAACACCTTTATAGTTACTTGGCATAAATCGTGGCGGATTACTTCACAGTTCATTGATGTGGTTTAATAAGCCTGGAGCACTTCTTTTTTTTTTTCCTTCGAGGGGTTCACAGCAAGACTTTCTTCTGTGTGACGCGGGGAGAAGGGTGGGAGTCCCATTCAAGATCACGATTGGCTAGGGAGTTGAGTGGGCGGGGGCATGCTGACACTTTCCAAAATGTGCGCGTGCTGCGCAGCCAGTGTGGGTACCAAAACTGTTCCACCTGCAATAAGTGTTTGGGGGCCTGACACTTCTGGACAGGAAATATCGACACGGTTTGACCTAAATTGAAACTAAAGGAACAAATTCACGTTGTGTCCCGATACAAAGACGTTACCGATGTTATTTTATAGCCGTTCAAATCTAACATTAACACATGCTGTTATACATTCACAATGTACATTGATGTACATTGATGACGAGAACACAAAAACTAATATGCAGCTTAAAACGTCATTTCACAGAATACCTGAAATTATTGTTGATATTAAAAACCTTTACTTTTATTTTTATGCAAAGTTTGTTTTCCTGCTCATTTAAAGTTATATTTGTCTGGGACTATTCTAACTCTTAACCTTATTAGTAACATGTAAAAATAAAAGTCTGTCCAACACCGCTACATGTTAGCTGCGTTAGCGTGTTCACAGTAACTCCTAACCTTGTTTGCAACATGTAAAAAAACAAACGTATGCAGCTAAAGCAAACATTACCTTGACAATGCTTATTTAGAACCGTGTTTGTAACACGTAAAAAAACACAGTCCAACACCACTACATGTTAATCCAGTGTTACGCATTTACAATATTACCCAACGTTGTTTGCAACTCGTAAAAAGACAAAAACAGACTTTCTGACAGAGTGCCCTGTACCTCTCAAAATCACATTGACATTGGTAAGCATAACGAGAATTAATCCAAATATAAAAAGCACTCTGATTTACGGGAAGCACTGTCGTTTTCTGAAGAAAAAAAATTAAGTCTTTGAAGTGAAGCCTAAAATGTGGAAAAATTGGTAATTTAAAAACACCTTAAAGAAATTTACCGCATGCTGCTTTAAATAATTATCTGCGTTAGCATCTTCACAGTAACACCCGACCTTATTTGCTACACGTAAAAAAAACAACAGACTGATACTACTAAGTTACTGTGACTACGCAAATTCCCAACCTTGTTATTAACACGTAAAAAAACACAGTTCGACACCGCTACATGTTAGTGTATCCACAACAACACCCAAGCAAACATTTTGAACTTGAAACTGCTGGGGGGAAAAATCATTTTAAAGATTTCTTTTTGCAGCTGAGGTTGACTCAGCTGAGGAGTGGGGAAGCAAAAGTGATGTTCCGCTCCTTTATTTTTTGTTTTCGCTGAGCAATTAAAATCATAGTTGGTTGGAAAATTCTTTTATCTCTGAAGCCGATCATTTATATCCTGGTTCAAGACACAAATTTAATGGGATCATTATGAATTGTGCAAGCCTCCATTCCTGTTACCGTCATCTCTTTCTCCCAGCAGTCCACAGGCCTCTCCACCATCTCTTTACAGCATTTTGGTCTGCATATAGAACTCTGCTTGTGTGTGTGTGTGCGTGTGTGTGTGCATGAGAGGGCCTTGTCAGATTCACTTGCGGCTCAGTGGCAATCGATAAGTTTTTGGGCAATGGCTCAGCATCATTATGGAGGGATACCAAGGGATACAGAGAATCCCTCAGGACACTGTGTGTGTGGGTGTGTGTGTGTGTGTGTGTGTGTGTGTGTGTGTGTGTGTGTGTGTGTGAGTAGACTAGCTATAGAGATATATGGTAAATCTGCCTTTCTCTGCCCCCAATAACACTGACTGCTGCACGATATGAGGAACCTCGCGAATAAGTGATCAATATTGCAACGACAATATGACTTGAACAAATAGCAAACATCATTTCCATTTCACTGCAACAGTTTATTTAAATAAGAGTCAACATAAATCATCCTTCGAATAACCCTAATTTATATAAGAGATGAGGATCTAGCATAAAGGGCTCCATCCGATGGGTCAACAACGTGAAGGCGTCCATCTGATTGGTCAAATGCATAAAGAGATTTATTTGATTTGTTAAATACTTCAAGCTGCTATAAGATTGTGGCTCTCTCGAGGAAAAGTTTTGTCACGCCTCTTAAAGCTCAGAGAAGAAATCCCGTTTTTTTTTGGAGGAGGAAAATATGTATGACATTGCCAACAAGTTTAATGATGGTCTTTCTCAGCGATATTTTTGTAAAGCTGAATGATTCAAATCTTTAGCTTGAAGGCAGAGACACACTTCCCTCACCTGGCAGACAAGAACAGCGCATTCACTCATAAACTGGAGATGTGGAGCAGGTGACTTGATCAAGGAAACACTGATTTCTTTGAGAATCTGAGTGAACTTGGTGAAAAAAAATCCATGTCTCAAAGAGCGCATGTCTTCCCTGCGAGGATTTTTTCTAAAAGATTTCACAGACAACAGTGCTCAATAGATCTATTAACGCAGCAGCACCAGCTGAGCGTGACTTGAGAGTTGCGGTAACAAACCTGCAACCCCGTTTTGAAAAGATGTGTAGCACAAATATGGCACACTGCAGCCATTAACACAACATTTTGTTTCTTTTTGCACATAGCTTCAATGTTATTGATCTAAGAAAGTGATTGATTTTTTTTTATTTAAGTTTTTTTCTAGTTTCTAGCATTAGGAATGTTGAGGATTTTGATATGGTACTAAAGTTGAACATATTTGGCCTATTTTGTCAGTGTTTTTTCGCGGTGGGGGAATGAACGTTTTTCCTCCTCCAAAGGAGGGAACGAGAGATAAAGTTTCAGAACCATGGTATAGTATGTCTTTCAATTATTTTTCTGATTACTTTATGTCCCTGAAACCGTAGTTCCCAACCTTTTTTGGGCAATGTACTGGTTGAATGTCAGACAATATTTTTACAGACAGCTTAAACGCAGAAGTTGCTGTGTAATTTTTTTGAGCTTCCTGTTTCCAGAACATCTAAATCTCAACTAAATGCTTGTAAACAGAATATAGTTTAAAAAAAAAACTTGTCTTTAAGGGTGCCCAAGGCGTACGTTCTTGTTTTTTTTGTTGGAATTTTGGAATTGTTTTCAAACAGATAACGCTAAAACAAACATTACCCTGACAACGCTAGTAACATAAAAAAAAGAACATTAGCTCGGAAAAAGCTGCTGTCGGTATTTATTGATTTTTTTTGTCTCTTTACCAGCTTCCTTGAATTCTGCTGTGAGGTAAAGACTGCAAGCCAAAAAAAGAGACTTCCATGCTAAAAATGTTTTCAGTGGTTCTTTTCAAGCTAAATTATGCTTGTTTGTGATTATCCAGCTTATGGTAAATGTGAAAAATATAACATGACCTCAACCACAAAGTAAATGTATCATTCATTCATTCATCATTCATTCATTCATCTTATAAACCCGTTTTGTCCCTTTCAGGGTCACGGGGCTGCTTCGTGGGCAAAGGCAGCGGACATCCTAGACAGGTTGCCAGTCTGTCGCAGGGCCACAATCACACACCCATGCACAATCACATTCACGTCTATGGACAATTTTGAGTAACCAATTAACCTATGTAGCATGTTTTTGGACGGTGGGAGGATTTATCATTGTTATATATTTTTTATGGATTTATTATTTTAATGAAGGCATTTAAAATGTCAAAATCAAATCAGATGTAAACCTTTTACGCCCTAAAATCTAAAAATAAACCAGGATTAGGGTTGCATCAAAGATGAAGTTTCCCCCAGTTAAGATTTGGATATGACACGTCTCTCCTCTCCAAAACCCCTCCCACCTTCTCTGTTCTCTCTCCTTAATCCTGCATCATCTCATCCTGTCCATCTTTAACCTTCCTCTCATCATTTCACTTAGTCTCCTGGAATAGTTTGCTCCTTCCTTTTTCACACTCCTGTTTTGCTCATGCGTCCATTTTCTTCGTCTTTTGTGGCATTTATGGCTACATTTAAAACAATGTTTTGGGTCCCAAAGGGATTTAGAAAAACACATTTTTAAAAATGTCTTTGAAAAGATGCAAACACCAAAGATGTTTGTTTCTCTGCAACACGGCTCTGGTTTTTCTTCCAAATTGGGTTTGCCAAATTCTGAAAAACTGAGAAAAAAAACTCATTAAAGCAGATGATGATACAGTGAAAAAGCCACGCTACATATGTTTAACCTACAAGCATCCACCTTGTTTTAAATCAATTCTGCTTATTTTGCATAACTATGTTGTAAAACTCTTGTTTTCATAATTTAAAAGCAGCTGTTTAAATTTGCTTTAAATTAAACACCAGTGTTAGCTCAAACAAACAAGGAAATATAGCCCATTTACAGCTATTTTTTTATCAGTGTTGTCAGATTGTGTTTACGATATAGACTCACTTGCTACTATATTAGACACAGCTGCCCAACTGCTCCTTAATGCAAATTTCTAATCAGCTAATCACATGGCAGCAACTTCGGCATGCAGACATGGTAAAGACGATCTGCTGCAGTTCAAACCGACCATCAGAATGGGGAAGAAAAGAGGTTTAAGTGACTTTGGTTGTTGTCAGAGTGTTTCAAAAACGCCTGATCTACTGGGATTTTCAACAACATGAAAGCATGGATCCATCATGCCTTGTATCAACGGTTCAGGCTGCTGGTGGTGGTGTAATGGTGGAGGGGATATTTTCTTGGCACACGTTGGGTCCCTTAGTACTAATTGAGCATGGTTACAACACCACAGCCTACATGAGTATTGTTGCTGACCATGTTCATCCCTTAATGACCACAGTGCACCCATCGTCTGACGGCTACTTCCAGCAGGATGACGCCATGTCATAAAGCTGGAATCATCTCAGACTAGTTTCTTGAACATGAAAATGAGTTCTCTGGACTCACATGGGCTCCACAGTCACCAGATCTCCAACCAACAAGCACTTTAGGAATTTGGTGGAATGGGAAATTGGCATCATGCATGTGCAGCTGACAAAATCAGCGGCAATCATGCTGTCGTGTCAATATGACGAATGTTTTCACTACCTTGTTGAATCTATGCCACCGAGGATCTGAAGGCAAAAGGAGGTCCAACCCTGTGCTAGCAAGGTGTATCTAACAAATTTTCCGTTGAGTATACACTCATTTTGGATTTTTAAAGTGTGATAAGTCACAAGGGCCCACGCAAAGCAGAGTGTTTAATCACACCTACCCTAAACTTTTAGGGTCAGCATCTCTTAAGCCATTATAACAGTGAATAAAGAATTATAAAGACAAGACGTCTCAGTAGAGCCCCTCTGAAGGTGCGCTCTGCTCGTCATCAACCAGGTAACAAATGTAACAAAAATGCATGTTGCTGTCTTTTGTGGAGTAAGATTGGAAATAGATATTAGTTACAAAAGTGTGTTTTGGGGGTCACGATTGAAGTTTGAACCTGAAACGTCGATGTCATGTATCCAGTATCTGCAAAACCTGTTTTTTTTTTGTTGTCGTTCTTGTTGACAACTTAAAATGTTGCCGGTTTTCTCACCTGAATCTTTTAGAAGAAAGTAATGGCTCCACATCATTTTACAAATCCCTCCCTTTGTCTTTTTATCTTCTATTCCAGCTAAGAAAATGCTGCTGACCGTGCAGCAATCGATCTATTTATTCATATAGAATAGTTAGTAGCAGTGCAACAAATTTGGAAAAAAGTAGGACTGCAATGTGAACTGCATAAAGACCTCCAGATCAGGGAGTGATTATGGCAGTTCTTCCACATGAATGTCTGTTTTCTTTCTCCCTTCCTGCCACAGCCAAAAACTTTGCTTTTTCCTATAAAGAAATCTGACAACTGAACTTGTTTAGGTGCTGCTTCAGGGACACAACTTTCTGTACTGAAAGTCAGTTTTTTTTTTTTTCTGAAGCACTGCAGTATTACTGATACAGCTGCATAGGCAGAAGCCAAAGTTCTGCCCTTCAATCTGGGATGGAATGAGCCATTATTTCCATCTGAAAGTCTTTCTCTGCAGTGAGAGTTTTCTTTTTTTTTTGTGGAATGCATTCAAGACAGTTGCCAGTTATAGTTCATGACAGTGAAATGAGAAAAAGGTTGTATCAGCATTGCTTGAACAACATGGATGGCCATGTCTGGGCAAAAAAAGGAACAACATATCACAAACACCTCGGTCGGAAAACTGTCAGGTGCTCTGGGGTCGGCCGATGATTGCAGCTTGTTTTACAGGACCTGTACATCCTGCAACAACTGGATTTTTTAGGAACTGTGCCAAAAAAAAGCCAAAGTGTTGCAATAAATAAAATGTGTTGTTTTTTTTGTTTTTTTTATCTAAAGGAAGACAGCCAGAAAAATCTTTGGAAACTGAATGAAGAAGCACAGACAAATATGACCATAACAGGTAATTAGGATGAATGTGGTAATTATGAGTAAATGCCACATTGTTTGTGATTCGCAGAGAGAAATGTTCCATCAGTAGCCTCAAAAAAGGTCCTGCAGATTTCAATTGGTAATAGAATAAGTCTAAAATTAACTAAAGATTATGAAAACGATACCAAACACTATCTACTATACTATAGTATTCGATTACTCTGGTATTCACAATTAGTTCCAAACAATTCAAGTACATGTACTTGCGAAGTCCAAGAAAGCTGATTTGCGATCTTTATGAATCTAGTAGACTTTAGTAAAATACACTTCAGACAATGTTATTATTGCTCTAAAATGCAGATTTTAAATACATAAACTAAACAAATCAAATGCGGTACTGTCACCAGAAATAAAAAAAATCTTCAAAGTAAAGTGTTTGTGATGCTTCTCCTTCGCAAAGTATAATTGATTTACCGGTACTTCATTATTTACTTTTGATAGATTTAAAATTTTAAACCGCATTGATTTGGATGAAAGAAAAGAGAGTGAATTTCAGTTTACCTAAATAGGTTCTGGAAAATTTTGTTTGAAAAATATTTTTAAAAATAGACTACATAGAGAAGAATAAAAAAAGAGAATAAAAAATATAGTGAATATAAATTTAAGAATATTATAAAATCTTGTGATTAATTTCCTCTAAAGAAGAAATGTGTCATTTTGTAAAACATGTCTGTTGGAAACACTTGTCATTGTACATTAAAGGACTAAATGTTTTCTACTTGTTACCATTCTATGTAGGTGTCGCTGTGTCATTTACTATCTTCTTGGCATCTTCATACTAGAAATGTAGTCAGCAAAACTTTAAGGATAGAAAAACTGTTGGGAACATTTGCAGGATTTGTTTTTAAATGATAGAAAGCAAAATTGACTTTTGTTTGTTGTATACTGCTGAAGTTAACCAGGAAGTTGACTAAAACTTGAGTTTGACATTGTTTAAAGTGATAAAAACCATTTCATTCTTTTTAAATCTTTATATTTTTGATCTGTTTGTTGATTATAAACTCCTGTTTTAATTAAAATTAGTGATTAAATACACAGTATTTCAATTTTCTTTTTTCCAGTAAAAAAAAAACATATAGCAGCAGTTCAGACATATTTAGATTAAATAGTTAGAAACGTGGATCGATTTGTGACCCAAATAATACTTAGTAATGATCCACACATCCACAGTTATTGCACGTTTAAAATCTAAAGTTGATGCTATGATTTATGCATGACATGTGCAAACCCGGAAGCATTTCATATTTACACTTAGCTTTATTTACTCTAATGTATATGAATGTGGTTACAGTTATTGTTGGTTTTGGATGTATCTGGGAGAAAACTGGTACTTTCTTCATTCAAACATCTTTTTTATTGATATTTTTTTATGTGTAGCTAAGCTAAAAACACAACTATGACTGATCGGCTAGATGGACAAATCTTATTTCATGCTTGTTACCCACACACACATGCTCATGCCTAAATGTGAAGACACACTGTCATCTTTTCATCAGCTGCAACGGCTAATTTGGCTTAGGAAGCCTGAAGGAAGAGGAGCGGGGGAGAGAAGGAGGGAGGGGATGAAGAAGAGTCGGAAAGAGGGAGGCCTTCATTATGAAAAGTGTGGATGTTGGAGATAAAGGTTAGTGTTATTGAATCTTGATGCCCCTCTACATCACACCTCTGTGGAGGAAACGGATGGAGATGAAATGGATAAGGAGGGACAAGGATGGAATTGGTAGAGGCGGATGAGATAGGGAAGGAAGGAGGAGATAAACATGGTGTTTGTGTCTTAGGTGTGAGCGTGTCGTGTTTGTGTTTTTTTTTGCTTCAGAACTGAGGACAACAAGCCTGCACGCACTTAATCTCAGTTGGCCCCAATAAGCCCAGTTACTCAAAAACTCCCTGCTTTTCATTTTCCCATCATGTCCTCTTTTTTTCCCCACGCAATTATACTTTTTTTTTTACATTAAACATAAATCTTCTTTTCTTGAGCTCCAGGTCTTTCTCCTGCTATTCTAAGTCTCATTCGTCAGTAGAAAAAGAATCCTTTATAAAAACACTTATCTCCCATATGCAGCAAATGGAGTTTGGGACACAGACCCTTTATGCGTCTGACATTTTTTTTCTCTGCTCTCTTCTCTGACAAACACTTTTCTTTTTAAGGTTTCTAAAAGTGTATCCCCTCATTTTGTCTGCTGGCCTCCGTTCTTTTTCCCCCCTTGTGTATCCATATTTAAAGCCGAAGAATCCATCTATTATCAAACAGAATTCTATGTTTTCTTTATGTTTTACTTTGAAAATCAGCCCCACTTCTGACTTTAACCTAAATAAACAAAGAATGTAATGTTAAGATTTTATTTTGAAGGTTTGGAGTTGTATTTTTAGCACAGTATTTACCACAAAGTCAAGGCCTTTGCCGTATTTTCTACACTGTTAGGCACACTGTCAATGAACAGCCATCCAGTCAGAGATAATTCTGTCAGTCAGACTGCATTAATGGCGTTCAAAGAAATTCTAGGACTTGTTCATAATATGTTACACGTTAGCCGCTTTGGCATATTCACAGTATCTCTAATACCTTGTTTGTAACATATAAAAAATACTATTACAGCTAAAACAAACAATACTGTGACCATGCTAACTCCCAACCTTGTTAGTATGCTGTTAAAAAACACAGACTAACAACACTACACATTTGCTCTGTTTGAAGTGTTAGCCATCTTAGCCACATTAGCGTATTTACAATACCTCGCGTAACACCCAAACTTGTATGCAACAAGTAACAAAATCAGACTGATACAGCTAAAACAAACATTACTGATACTATAGCTAATTCCCAACATTGTTAGTAACACGTAAAAAAAACACATTCCAACACCGCTACACATTAGCCAAGTTAGTCACAATACCCTTAACGCCCAACCTTGTTAGCAACTTGTACAAAAACAGACTGATACTGCCAAAACAATTGTTGTGATTCTGCTAACTTCCAACCTTGTTGTAACACGTAAATAAAACACCGCTTCACATCAGCCGTGTTAGCATATTCACAATACCTCTAACTCTCTACTCTTTGTGTGCAAAATGTAAAAAGTCCATTATACATCTAATGGACGGTTTTGCTCACCGTGGTGTCATTTGCTGCGGTTACATGCGCAAAATATCTTGATCGGATCAATGGTCGGATTAAAATCCAACCGTGTACATGGGATCAGAAAAACCTTTTCCGATTAGAACGAGCATTCACATGGTCACACTTTTGGTCGGAATAAATCATTTGGGCATGCGCAGTAGTGTTGAAAATACCGGAAGAGGACCACTGCAAACAAAATGAGCTGCCACATACATTTATGCAGCACCTCGGTAATATACGAGACGATCTTCTAAACATAATTTTATTACTGTTATGAATATTATGATGCGCCTGTTCACTCATCATTTTATTTTTAATACTTGTGGTTAGTGTTTTTTTGTGGAAAAACGGAGCTGGAAGAAGCCAGGGTTATGAGATGCGCTAACAACATTTAGCCTTTGATGAACATAAAATCCATGTGGGAAATGCTGCAATCTGCATCTTGGCTGCATGTAAACATGTGGGAATAACATCAGCCTTTATTTGTTGGGACATGACTAGAAACAAAAATCCACGTTGATTGTTTGAACGGTTTCTAAGGACTGAGCAACATTTCTGCTTTGAAAAGCTCACACACACCGCTCCAAAGCCGCTGTGTGTGCTGAAAGTCCGAGCTCTGCTCGGACACACGGTTCTCCTGAGTCCGGCAGCCGCGGGACGGGTCGCAGTCCGAATTCTCCCACACATAACAAAACTACAAAACGCACATGTAACAAAGCATCCTCCCTTCCCCTCAAACACAGAGTTATAAATCTGACTGCTCTGCTCAGAGACACAGTTCCACCGGTCCACCAGCACCCGAGCCCGCACCGCGCAGGTTACGGACGTCACGGGGTTCACTTTTCCTAGGTGTGTGCAAATTTTGGGGACTTTTCGCGGGGGTCAAATTTTTGCTGAGACACACGGAAAGAAAAAAGAAATGTGACAAAGAAAAACCATTGCAGAAATATTATAGAAGTGTTTAGAGTTAGGGTTTTGTGTCTCTGAGTGTATTTTTTTGCTATACACTGATGCAAACACTTTTTTTCAAAATGGCGGCTTTTCTGTTGGTTCTGTCTTATGCACCAGTAAGTTTCAAAGAAATCGGCCAAGACAAACGTTTGCATTTCCCTAGCAACAAAGGTTTTTTACCAGCCACGCCCACATTCCTTATAAGTTGATATCCCATGTTAGATCATTTTGTTCAGCTCTCACCAACATTTTCACAGTATTCCTTAAAAAAATCTGTGAATAACAGGAAACCGCCTCTTTTGCCAGATCGCCACACGCACGCCGTTCGAAATGCACAACTAATAGAAATATTTATTCCACAGTAGCTTCCTGATGATGCTCAAGAAGTTAGGAGACGATCACTGAAAATATTCATTCCTTTGTATGTGCCTGTCACTTGTGTATTGGTTTCATTAGGGGATTTTAACATGTTTTCTCAGAAGCCCCATTTTTCTGAGGGTTTTGCCCGGTAGGATGTCATCGCTTGGGGCGGGGGGTGTTATTCACTATGCCCAAAATAGAAGTTCACCTAGTACTGGGTGCGTTTGAATTTTGGTGAATTTTCAAGTATGTGGAGAGGGTCAAATTCTTACCTGAAGAAAATATATTAGCTGAGTCAGCAGAATTTTTTGCGACAAATTTTTGTTTTCCATGCCCACAACTCACCACAGGTATGCCCTTCAAAATGTACAACTTCTGTTTTCAAGATTTTTTCCTACAATACTTCCTCAGTCATGCTCGAGAAGTTAAACAGATGAATAAAAAGGACGAGTTTATGTTTTTAGCTGGTAATAAAGGTTTTTTTCTATTTTCATTCAAGACAGCGCCCTCTTCCTGAGGTCAAAGGTCAACAAAACTCCTGTAGTGGTTGTAGACTTAAGCTAGCAGAATTTGTTTCAAATTTTGTTAAGATCACTCGAACAAACTTTTTTTTTTTTTTCCCATTTTTTTGGACAATTTGAAAATCTGCAAATTTCAGTAGATTGTGTGGCAATCTGATAATAATTTCAAAACTTCCTTTGGATATTACATACATGTGTGTTTGGGTTTTGTACTTCGAAACATTATTTTTTCGGCTGCATGAGCGATTATAGGCGCATTCTTTTTTTTTTAACACTGTGATGTCATCATCTTGGGGGGGTTGTGCGGTTACAAGGTGTGTGCAAAATTTGGCAAGTTTTCGTGTAGGGTCAAATTTAGGTGAAGAAAACAATAATTAAGGGTCATAATTAATCCATATATTAATCCATATATAAGGCACACTGTCATTTTTTGAAAAAAATGAAGACTTTTAAGCACACCTTTTTGTGTGGAAAATATGGTAATTTAAAAGCAACCTAAAGAAAATTTACTGTGGCCTTCTGGTTTTAATAAATAATACACTGATGCAAACAAAAGTGTTTTAAAACTCTTTAAGGCTCTTATGTTAAAATAAAATCCAGAAAAACATCTTTAAACCAGAAAGTAAAACGCAGTTTTCACACATCCGACTTTGTCAACCAAAATGACAAACCCATCGCCACGGTGGCAGGAAAAGAGCCGTTTTTGCAGCAAAAGCATCAACCGTGAGCCACCATGGATGGAACTTGTGCTCTCATTGGTTTGCTGAGTGTTATCAAGCTGCGTGCAGCAACACAGAGGTTTTAATTGGGCAGCAATCACTTTTTGTTGGAACCCCTGGGGCGCTGCTCCCAAACTCTGATTGAAATAACATTCTCCATTTTTGACTTTGCTTTGTTCCACTGTGGAGCAACAGTGTTGCTTTAAAAGTAAAAGTTCAATTAATAGGCAGATCCCAAGAGATTTATTAAGGAAAATCGAACACCTTCTGCTTTGGGAAACTAAGGAGAGTCAGACTTTAAGCTCGGCACCGATTGACAAGTGTAAACCCTGAATATTTACCACCAGGGTTTCCTCCCTGTCTGACACCACTGGCTTTAATTTTAAGTTTAAAAGCTAGCTTTAAAGATGGCGACTGAAAGGAAAACAAGTTATCTTCTTTAAAAAGTCACGACACTGGAGTGTTTTAAGAAAATATTTGTAAGTAGGTTGGGATGTGCACCATGGGGCAGATGACAAAGCCTGGAGACTGTTGGTTTTAAAAGTCATTCTTCAAGCTTCTAACCTTTTCCTCCCAAGAAAAGAAAACTGAAATATTAGAAATGAGTGGAAAAAATATCAGCTTGTCTATCAGCTGCTCCATTGTTAGCTTTAGGCAGCTTCTCACCTGAACCATGTTAAGCGTATTCAGACTGGACACATTTGTTTTACTAAAAGTGAACCAGAGTTTGTTTTGCCTGATGATCCGTAAATAAATTTTATTCTGAATACACCCAAGCAGACCCTGGTCAGGGACCAGGAACCGTTCCCCGACCCATCTTTCGAGGCGGCCTCAATAAGTTTCCAAACGGACTGAGCTTCAGTTCTCTCTGAGATACAATCCATCCTCAGAGCTGAACAACTGAACCACAACGGCCACCGGCTACGGTGGTCATGTGATCTAAACACAGTCAGAATATAGCAATAGGACTTCCATAATTTCTCCCTTTGAGGCTTGTATAACCACTTTGAGGGACATCAAGAAAGTGAAACTTTGAGGGACATCAAGAAAGTGAAACCTACGATTGTTGTGTGTATAGTAAGGGTATCGTGAAGTATTTGTAAGGATGATGTACGTTACATGCACTTTGGACGAATGGGTGTTGCTGGCGTGAGGGGAATAGTCATTAGTAAGTTCTGAAAAATCTGAATATCTGAAATATTTGGTGTAGTTTGTGCCTGGTGAAAAATGATTACTTATTTATCTATTTATACACATTCACAGACAGATCAAAACCCATTGATCGGCGAATCACTAAAATCATAGAATTTTCATGTAAAATATATCAAATAAATAAAACATCATTTCATCATTTCAAATTTTCACAAACCTTTGATTTGTTTCATATACAAATGAAAGAGAGGCAATAAGTAATTACGTACATAAGTAATTCGAGTCCCTGGTTGGTCAAAGTTCAGCATGGGGTTACCGAGTGGTCTAAAACTCTACTATTTTATGTGGGTCACCTGCACATGCACATACAGGTATGCCCATTTTTTTCTAACTTGCATTCAACCCTTATGAGCAGTAGTGACTAAGACTTCAAGTGTCATCAATTGTGCAATAAATTTGCAGTCTTTACTGATATGACATGTTTTTACATTTTCAATAAATTGTAATTTATGTTGCTTATTTGTAAAAATTGCAATAAAAAAGGCAAAACAGTGGATGTTTCAGTTGTTTGGGCAAAAAGGTCCACTGACATAAAGTACAATTTCCTTTTGCTTTGCGATAAAATATTACTCATACTCCTTTGAGTGCCTACAACAGTTATATAAAGGAAATCCTTGTCTCTGCTGTCTTACAGGCAAACACTCATTTGGGCAAAAAGCTTTTACCTGGTTGTTACTGTCAATCCAGGCCAAAACTAGGTTAGTGCTCTCAGTAAAGCACAACTAGATGAGTGCTTAACTCCAGGGAATGTTTCTGTAGTTTAGGATCATCAAAGGACCAAAGCTTTTTATGTGTTGAAATGTCAAGAGAGACTGATGTCGAAGTTGTGCCCGATTGAAGGTAAGAATGCTAATAGAATACAGAGACCTGGACAACCTTTTAACTTTTGGAGATGTGACAAGACCTAAATAATACACAGTCTTTGCTCTAGCGTAAATCTTCGACCGTTTACGGGATCAGCGTGAATCAGCTGATTCAGACGCATAGAAAAGCAGCTTTTCATATAGGCTTTGCTGACCTAAAGTGTTGCATAAAGCCTCTTTACTCTACTCTCTTTACGTCACTTGCACTCAAGAATTACGGTACACAAGACAATGTCAAACACTGGTGCTAAAGCTCCGGTGTTAAAGGGTGTTACGGCCCTAGGCCGTGTGGGTGTGCCCCCCCCACACCCCCATACATTGTAGAAAAAAGTTTGTGTAGATGTTTAGAAGCTGAACTAGCTTGTTTATCCCACTGTTGATACCAATGTAACAAATCCTTAACTGATTCCTATTGTTTCATCAAGACGGTGAACTAAACTGAGAGGAAAAACTTTCTAACTCCAGTTTTTATGATTTTGCTCATCCAGGATGGACTGCCTCATTTACAGCAACCGCAGCAGGACACAGGTCTAACAGGAACCGTACGCCTTGTTCCAACATTCTAATGCAGTTGAAAAGAATTTCTGACGAAAAAAGGCAGCAAAGGTTAAAAAATATGGAATCGCCTCGCAGATCATAATCAGTCATGAACCTAGTGCAGCATGCTCTTTTAGAAATTACAGTGTCTTCTTCTTTTCCTTTCTGCTTTTTCCCTTTAGGAGCTGCCACAGCAAATCAGCTTGAACCCTGGCCTCGACTGATCCGGTGTGGATGTCATGGATCTGATTAACATATTTGGTTTGCCAAAGATTTTACATCGAATTCCCATCCTGACTCAACCCTCTGTATTTATCCAGGATCGGGACCGGCACACCAAACTCTGTCTTGGGCCCCCTGGTGGCTACATTTCAAGAGACACTAAAGTGGAGTGTCTTAAAACTGCTGGCTGTAGATGATTTAAAAAAAAAAAAAAGGATAAAAGACAATAAAAGTTTCAAAAACCAGTTCAAGTACTGACTGCTGGTTTAGGACGGTGCAGGGCTGATCTATGCAAATCCTTATTAAAGCTAAAGTCTGAAAACAGTGTGGAAAATGTCCACTGCAGTAGATCTCTGGCAGCATATGTTATGCATGGATTGCGTTGTCTTATTCATATCTGCTCTGATTCTGTTATCTCTTCACCAGCTTTCTGCAAAAACTAGCTCCACCACAGCTCTTTTCTGAAGCTCATTCTCATTTAACAAATTTATTTTTACATATCTTTGCCTGCACATGACCAGAGGCAGATGGTCAGTGACATTGTTTAAACATAAAAAAAAGAAAGTCATCATTAGTGTGCTATTTTCTGTATTTACATCATGAGATGAGTGTGGTCAGATTTCATTATCATGGATCCTGTTCTGCTGAGCGCAGAGACAGATGCTGCCAACACGCGGTCAGCTCTGCAGCGCTAGCCTCCGCTTTCTGGCATGGACATATGTGGGTTGCCGGGGGCTGCGGCTGTCACAGGCTATAGCTTTTTGTGCAGCGGACTGATGTGAGTGGACGGGCTTGATGTGATTGGTTTGTAAGAACGGGGTGAGGTTTGCGCATGCATGTGGCATCTGCGTGCGGATGGGGGGGGGGGGGGGGGTAAGGAGGGGAAGGAAGGAAGGCGGCTGCTGCCTCAACATCTGCAGACACACAGAGGAACTCCGTGTACCGAGCTCTCACACCTATGACCGTGTGAGAGGACATGTGGATGCACTACTGCAGACTGAAAGCAGAGAAGAAAAGACAGATGACAGAAGGCATAACAGTGATGTGACTACGAAGCTGAAGTGAGCAGACGCAGGAGAAGAAAACGCATGAGAATGAGGAAAAGAAGGGAAAGGAAAGGAGATGGGATGGAGGAGGGGTTGGATGAGAGGTTAGCTGGATAAGTGGGGCAGTGCTGCAGCGTGACACATCAGCATTCTGAGCACAGCGGCAGAGAGCAGCGCAACAAACGCAGTTGCACCCATAATCCTTCCCCCCCTCTTCCTCTTCATTCAGCTGAAAAAAAAAGAAAACAAGTTATCTCACGCCACCAAAAAATGTCACAGGCGGAGAAGATCCTGATTAAAAAAAAGAGGGAACCTCTGGGTCACGTCATCTGAGTCCACAGACGCGCAGATCCAGCTCGATGCGATGACAGATCAGTTTGAAACAGAGCACACACAGTGGTGCCGCAGATCCAGGGTGTTCCCTCAAGCAGCCTCTCAGACCACACTGAGAGGACAGTTGGTGCAACGCCACCTCTATTATCTGTGAGATTATCTGTGAGATAATAGAGGTGGCTAAGTACAAATGAGTTATGTGTCCTGATGATCTTGCTATTATTCCATTGTATGATTTCCACCCATAAGTCCAAAGTCACCATTTTTGTTGGTGAGCAGGGCCAACCTCCCGCTGGGTTTTCAGAAATAAGCCATCATCATCATCTGGAGTTGATTACCTGGGTTAGGTGTGTCACATGTAGGATACTGGCACCTCAAGACCTGTGGTGTCCACCATGCCGGGTGGCTTTTCCACTCTAAAAATGCATCCAGGTCAGCTCAGTTGGCTGCAATATTTCCGAAGCATGCAGGACAAACCAAGTCCCATCATGGTACAGATCCTCTAAGTGTCAAAAAAAAAATCACAAAAAACACACACACAAAACACACAATTTAAAGTTCTCCGTTATCAGAGATTCAATCTGGAGTTGATTCCAAAACCTGGAAATCTTTTTAAAACCTGAGGGTAAAATACAATGTTTGAAAGCCTTTTCCGGTGTTCAGATCAGGGTCAGCTTTGGGAGAATATTAGCAGTACTGTACGCTACATAAGGCAATGCCAACAAAAGATGCTCTTTGGGATCGGAAATGACATCACTATGACTGAAGAGTGAGAAATGAAAAAAAAAAATAAAGTTGAAAGTATGAACAGCTGTTAAAAAGAAATAATAATATTCATTAAGTTTCAAATTCACAATTTTATTTTTGAAATTTTCAATATTTCCTATATTTTCAAGTTTAAAACTGTTTTTATTTTTATTTTGGTAATGTACAGTAAAGTTTTCCATTTACTTGAAACTGACTTTACTTTAAAGCGGTAAGTGAATTAGAAGTTGCATCCTTAATAAAATCTTTTTATTATTTGTTAATGATGAAAATAATGCATGTTAAATAATTAAAATTGTCATATTTATATATTTTTTTAATAAATTCTGCCTATACTGTTCTATCAGGATGTTTATTATCTTTACAAACCAAATAGTTGTATCTGAAAATCTTTAAATCAATTTGCAGTTTGCGTCATCAGCAATCATTTCATTCATGCTGAACCATGGAGATCCCGATGAAATCTGGATGCAGCTGAAAGTTTCAATCTAACTGCAGTAGCTGTGTGCAGCCAGCCCCACAAACAAATCCACTTCATCTGTGAGTGATAGAGAGCCTCTAGTGGTCAGAGGCCGTAAACAAACTTCTGCAGACAAAACGTCCTGCAGCCTCCACACACACAGTTTTATGATTCATTTATGGTCCAGCATTAATGTTAATGAGTGCATGAGAAACAGAGATTTTCCCAGACTTTTTATGGCTGTCAGATCCCGGCAGTGCAGACGGAGAATCCAGATCAACAGTGACAGATGCACACAAGCTTGTGATGGCTGGCATCTGTGCTGCTGAGGTTAACTGCGGTGAAACTGCAGTGCTACCTGCCCACTGCAAAAGCGTCCCTGACTTTATGACCTCTGTTTCATCAGAGGGTAGGGGTTGAAGAAAATGTCGTCTTAGAGGTAAAAACTGTTCCTGACTTGAGAAAAAAAGCATCACTAAGAACTTCAATGTCCCCTTAGATAGAAAAGGAAGCCATAGCATCCGCAAGCTCAGGCATCAGACCATTCAAAGAGCCATTCTATTTATCTCAAGCTATTTGAAATAGTGCAGTTTTAGTCAAAAAAAAGAAAAAAAAAGAACAATGTCGTTTTCTAGGACATAGTTTGCTGGAGTTTTTTAGAAATTCACCTGAGTTGTAGGAGGGACTCTTGGCGCAAAATGGCGAGCAATATTGGAGCTATCCAGCTGTACAGTTTTGAACTATATCCCAGTTGAGACAAGGAAAACAAAGACATATATAATTATAGTCTGCAAGTGGCTGCATTGGAAAAGGGCGGAGCAGGGAGCCTGTGCCCCGCCCAGGGTATTTTCTACATCCCAAATACGATCTTTTTCAAATGTAATTTTTATCGTCTGCTCCTGATTTACAACGATTTGCATCAATAAATACTCCAAAATGCAATTTTAAGCTTCCTTTTCTATTTATATGTCTTCCATCATAAGAAAAACACGACAAAAAACATGTTGAGAACACCAAAAACACAATTTATATCAGAGTGGGTCTTTTTAAATCGTTGCAATCCTTCGGTTCTGATCTGACTTTTTACATAAAAATTCCTGCACGTCCCTTTTCATGCGTGGCAAAAGCCCAACAAAGCCTCTCAGCACCAAAGAAGCTCTCATGGCAGAGGTAATAGGAAAATGAGAGGCTCTAACACCGTCTGTGTGTGTGTGTGTGTGTGTCTGAGAGTGCAGAGTTCAGCGTGTCCAACTGGCGACATTCCCTGCAAATTGCCCACTTTGGTGCTTCTGCCACTCATGGATAGAGGCTTCTTCTAGCAATCCTGGAAGAAATGAAGATGATTTATACGGATGCTTTCCTATCAAGTAGAATGGGAAAAAGAACACGGGGTAAAAAAAAAAAAAGCTGAAGCAGTCTAAATTTGCTTTTCAGTGAAGCAATAAAGGTACAGTGTGTGTGTGTGTTTGCTGACCTACTTACTTACTCTCCTCAAACTGCAACTCCTACAGCACTCGCTCCTTTACCAAAGCTTGATTTACACTAAAATACCTGTGCATGCTATATGCATAATTACAGTACATACATGAGAAAAAAAGGTGCGGCTTGAGAGTCTGGGAGCTTGCACCACACTTGTGCAGTTATGCAACACGCAGCATGCTAAGGCTTTCTGTCATTTTGTGCGTTCAGGGAGGCAAGTTGGAGAAATAAACAAGCAAATAAGCGAAACCAAAGCAGAATCTCACTTTCAGAAAGGTTACGCAACACGCATTTGAAAATGAGGTGAGTTTAAGAAATGGAGGTCAGGATCAGGCAAACTGGATTCGCCACTATGGGGCGCAGGTAGAATATCAGAGGGGGAAGTTTGGGTGTGTTGAGATTTTAAGGTGTCATATCTCTCCAAGTCCCTAAAATGCTTAGAAAACTATTATGTCAGTTTATCCATATTTCTATCTATTTATAAGTTTTATGTTGAATACTCTACCTGTCACTGCCCTCTCATTTACCGGACATGGAACAGGCACAAACAGGACATTGGTTGGCATTTCTCTGTTTTTTTCTCTTTGTTTCTGTCTATTTGTCCATTTGTCTGTCCATCCTTCCATTTTTTTGTCTTTGATTTATTTATTTTGTTTGTGTGTTTTTGTCATTTTTATTTCTTTAGCTAATTTTGGATTTTTGCTCAACATTGGCCCCCTCTTAGCCATGCCTATTTCCAGCCCTGGTCCGAGCTGACACAAATGTGTTCTGGAAGTGGAGAAATATTAATAATTCAATTAAAGAAATGTTTTTAGCAATTTATTTTTAGTCAAACGGGGTTGGGTCTTTTAATAAATCATATTCTCTTTATTTTCTGCATCTAGGTTAAGGATTTTCCACGGGGGACGGACCTTGTTTTAAAAAGAAAAATTATTTTTTCCACACTTGTTTTTATTTCTGTACTGTCTTGAGTGAAAGATGGGTAATGTTTGCCATAGGGAATGCCAGATCCTATCAAAGTATTTGTCATTCAGTGTAAGCAGAACTTCAGATCTTAGGCATGCTCTAGCTTTCAACCCAAACAGGACAAAAATCCATTTTCAAAACTATTTTTTACCCCTATCTGCTCAATAATTGTAGCATCGATTGTTTGTGTGCATTTTTACGATAACAATCCGAAACATTATGCAACGTTCATTTTTTGTTGTTCTTTTTTATGCAAAGATAAAAAAGAGCATCCTTATTCTGCTCCAATCCTCCAGCATGTTCTATGGTGAGAGCATATTTAATGAAGATGCATGCTGAGACCTACATTCGCCCATCAAAACACCCTCTTTCCATCACATCTCCCTTTAGCTGTTATCTCTTTGTCCGACTCTTATCTGAAAAGCAGATGGTGGGTCAAGTGAGGGAATGGGGAAAGAAAAGGTTGAAGGGGAGGAAGGCTGCTGTGGGACAGCAGGTAAAAAAAAGGGGTCACAAATGCAAAGAGTCTTTGATGTTGGAGAAACTAAAAAGAAGTGAAGCTGAGAAAGAAACCAGGACGATCAGATGATGAAGACAGAAAGGAAAAGCTTGAAGGGGAGCAACAAGGAGGCGTGACTACAACAGAGAGTCTGTGTGAAGTTCTATACCCGGGAGCTCGGCATGCAGAGCTGCTGTTTAATTTGCTCCATCTTTGGAACTGCATGATCTTGCTGCAGTGCAAATACGGCATTTCAGCCGTTAATACGGGGAAAGCAATTACGAAAGCCTGAAAAATAGGAAGACGAAAAAGAAAGGAGGGGACGTGACTCCCAACTCATTCAAATAAAAATCGGATGCTTGTCCCGCCCACATTGCAGTTGCATAACGTGCTCCTGTGTGCAAACATCAACTAACGCAGGTGCCACATCCTTTATGATCAGTTATCAGCTTAAATCAGAATTGTTTATATTTTATCACCCCACTTCATATTTCGCATAAATCTAAACAGAATTTTACCTTGGGCTTCTACGACACTGACTTTCTGTTTGGTATTTTTCGTATTTCAAGCTAGCTTTGTAGCCCTGTGGTTGGTTGCTGACTTGATAACCAACTAAGACTTTACCAGATTAACCAAAGGTTTTCCTTTTCGAACCAGATATGTGGTAAAACCAGATACGTTCTCATTGCCATCAGCAACATGCGTTCAAGCAGTCATTTCGGGCTTCCGCGTTCAAGACTCTTGAGTGCACGTGTAGCTACGTAAGATTCTACGACCATTTTAGGGCTCCACGTGCGACCCTTGGTCATCCGTTAATCCAGGTTGAATTTTGACCAATCAGGAACTAAGATTTGGCAGTGATGTAAGGATGGCGTCTCCTATAATGCAAGGAAGTATGAACCATATAAAAATAATCATGGAGGAGAAGTTAATAGTGTGTGCACCGATGGAATTTTATGATACAAAGACTTTCAATATATTGGAATATTGCAGTGAAAGAAAAAGCCTGGAGCATGATTTTAAAGATTTGCACTGCCTCAAGATTTCGCACCAAGCCTCATTCATCTGAAGGGGGCAGACATGAGCAAGTTAACAGTTGAGAGCAGAAATTTTTAATAATTATTCATAAAAAAATGACAACACAGGATTTGTTTTTGAGTTTCTATTTTGACTAAATGAAACCTGCCTGCTTCCTTCCAAATTTGAGATAAATCAGAATTTGGAGTTCTTCAAAGGACCACTGGAGGCAGATGGGAGCAAATCCTCATGGAATCCTATATTTAAAAGCCCCTTTTTACACAAAAATAGACATATGTATACAGATGTTTTTTATTATTTATTATGACAATGGGGGGTGGGGGTGGGGGGACTGTTGAGTTCAAGCAATTTAAATTGAATCCCATGGGGATTAACTTGCTTGTATAAAAAGCCACTAGTGGTCACTTGGCAAACCTTATCTAAAATTAAGTACTACTTTAAATTTTAAATGTGCTTCACATCAGAAGTCAAAAGCTTGTCCCTTGATTGACACTGATAAGATCAACAAAGATTAAATAGCAGGGGTGATTGCCCGTTTAGTTGGTTTAAGCGAGCTCTTTGAAAGCTAGTTTTTAAACTCCCATGCATCCCTTTTGTTTTGGTACGACCTTATCAAATTAAAGTAAACCAGTGCAACATGAAAAGTAATTTAAACATTCACAGTAGTGTTGCCATGGCATTAAAGATTCAGTGTTCAATTATTAATCAATAAAACTCAGTTTTAAGGTCAAACACTAATTAATTACAAGTTTCATAAAAATCTACCAATAGTACTTTTGTCATAATAATACTATCGCGTTACAAAGTTGAAAAATGCTTTTTTAAGGCTCTAAGTGAGAAAATTAGAGTTGGAAAGTTTTACATTAAATAAACATAGAAGAAACGGGGACTGATCAGTAGTGTACACCAATCTCATTTCATTTTCTCTTTTTCTAATGAGTTTCAGTCTGAAAGTTAAAGGTGCTTCCATTACAGAACATGGAACTCAAAGATCATTCTACATGTGGGAAAATTGATTTTATTCTAATACTCCATCTTGACATAAAAATTTATTTTTCTTCAATCCATTGTTTTAATATAGATTCCAAAAATGAGTTTGTGACATTTTATTTATTTATTTGATTTGTTTATTGCCAGAAATTCAATTTAATATACTTAATTTTCACAAAGAAACAGAACAAAACAATCAGCAACTTAAAACTTTTTTTTTTTATGTAAAAACTGCCCGTAAAGAAAATTGTATCCTTTTTAACCTATGTCCTTCCGATTTTCTTTTTACTTTTATATCAGCCATGCTTTGTCCTCTTTGTATTTGTCTGCTGGGTCAGCTGGGCCTGCCAGACAGCTAGTGTGGCTTGTCAATAAAGAACACCTATTGATTTCCCTCCCATTGATTTCTACATCATTGGGAATTGCCAGGCAAGTTGCTCAGGGATTTCCTGACGATACAGAAAGACCCGTACATCTGTCATTCGCTGATCTTTCTCCCAGGTTGTCCCGCCTCATCCGCTTCTTACTGCCAACATTGTAATCTGGCTGCCAGTGTCGACACACAAATGGAGCGGATGGATGTATTTGGTTGTAGGAGGGAAGGAGATGATGTTTGAGACGCCGTCCGGTGAATAAAAAGGGAAACACCTGTTATACAACCACTATGCAGACATTTAATCTGCACTTTTAAAGTCTGCGACCAGTGTTTATTAGTCAGCAGGAGTTGATCCAAACGTTCAAATTTGACCCGTTTATTCACTTTAAAAAGGGTAAATTTTGACCCGAACACAATATAAGGGTTTATGTAAGCAAAAACAATACAATTGCCCAAAAAAGTCTGCAATATCACTTAAAAAAACAACAACAATTAATTTAATTTTTACAAAAATAAAGCATCTCAGTTAATACTCCTCTAGTACCTTCTTTGTTTGGGGGGTACGCCCCATCTAGCGTAATTCCCTGAGTAATTCTGTGGCCAGCCAAGAGTTAAAAGCTTATTTAGCGAGACAAAAAGTGCAGCGAGCCAATGGAGGAATCAATGGAGCTAATGCGATTTAATAAGAAGCTCTCTTTACTCCTGCGATTCTCGTGAAGCCTTGATAGATATGTCGTGCCGCAGCTTCGGCAATTTAATTTGGAACACTTTCAAGGCCTTGCAGTGGCTTCAGCAACACGGGGGAGGGGGGCAAAGATGGAGAGCGCTTCAAGAATAACAGAAGAAAGACAGAGAATGGTACACGGAGATCGGAGGAGTTTGTAAAACATGGAAGACAGCACAAGTACACAATGCGGTTATTTGTCATCTGGACAAATCAATGGTGACGCACTTCAGAAGACGCTTTGTATTCAAACAATAATAACTGATTCATTATCCCTTCACAACTCCAATTTATGTGCCATTTTACTGACCTGTAGATAACTAATTGGAAGTAATTCAAAATCAATTCTACAATCAAACGTAATAACGGTAGCAATGCATCAGCCATCGCATGCAGATTCAATTATGCCTTCCACGTCGCCTCTGCGTGTGACAGTCACGCCATGAAGACTATCAGCTTCTCGTCTTGAGTCACTCGCATGTCCTCGATTTTCGTTTAGCTGAGCTCGTCCAGCCGTCCATGTGTTCTTGACTGTGAATTAGATGAAGAAATTGTTTTTTTGATGCTTAAGCCAACAGTTTTTCACTAAAAAACAAGTCACAAGTCACTGAAAGTCACAAATAGGATTTTTCTTTCCAACAGCCTTTTTTTGTCTGCTCTTGCTTCACAACTATTTGAATAAAGAATAACTCAGTAATGCCGTTTTAAGCTTAACTTTCTTTATATAAGTCCTATATTATGAGAAAAATGCCACAAGAACCAAAAACATGATTTTCATTAGAGAGGAGATCATCTTGCATTTTTGAGATTGGACTCCAAAAGATTTAATGTCTAAACCAAATGTCAGATGAATGTTGGGTTTGAGAGCCCTACAATGCCAGTTGTGCTCTTTGTGAATGATCTGACACTTTCAGTTTCCAAAAGCTACAATCCTCAGCTTTGGTTTGAGTGGTTTACAGATGAATAATAAGAACCATTAAAATCTAATCATTGTAGACTTAAGCCATGGTCCTCAGCCACAAAACACAAAATTGCCCCTTTAAGGTTGGAAATGCATAACTTTCCAATCTGTGAATGAGTGGGCAGAAGGGTAGGGTAGATCCATCAATTCATCCATCCATCCCTCTATTTTCCAAACCCAGTTAATCCTTTTCCAGGTCATTAGGTTGCTGTATCCTATCCCAGCTACTGCTGGGCTAAGGCAGGGTGCAGTTTTAGGATTTATTTTAGATTTTGGCTTTTCATTTAAAAAGTAAGATTCCCAAAACTAATTTTGGAATTTGGTTTTCCTTCACAGGGTGGCTGGTATTTCCCATAGTAATTTTGTGCTAACGTTTTCTCTCTTGATTAGAACCACTAGTCCTTCAGAGGAGCCTTTTAACCCTCGTGCTATCTTGTGGGGTCCAGATGACCCCACCCTTACATTGACATGTTATCGCTACCATGATAAAGGTGGAGAGGATTTCCATAATAATTGACATATTAGAAATGAGCACAGAAGGAACCCGTGTGTTTAAACAGATTTACCACGGCTTAAATTTAGCCAACCACAATCAAGAAATGGTACACACAGTTTTTAGAAAAGGCTGGAAGCTGCTTATTATTGATTTAATGACAGTAACTTTTAGGCCGATGGAAATTTGAATGCAGGCCGCATTTGGACAACGGGCCAGACTTTTGACATGCCTAGTCTGAAACATGCTTCATAGGTTAATTGTTCATTCTGAATTGGTGTCAATGTGACCACGTGTGGGCCTACATTGGATTGGCAAACCTGTCCAACAGTGGCTGGGATAGGCCCCAGCAACCCCATAACCTCTAAAGGGATTCAGCGGGTTCAGAAAATAAATGAATGATAAATTAAATAAAGTCTAAAAGTGAATGAATTTATCTGAACTATATTGGATTGCTCATCAGCCATCCTGGTTCACAGAATCCAGTTCAGCCGTTCTGCTTCGTGTTCGGAATCCTGTTTGTTCTATTCGGGTACTCCACCCTCAAGAAAGATTCCAATGATGAAAATGCATTCCTTCACAAACAGACTCCTGCTGTGTAATACATGTGTTAATGAGTAGCTGCAGGCCCGAGTCGCTGGTAGTTATTCGGAGTTCATGTGTGAAAACAACTTCTGAGAGTTGAACAAGTGCTAAGAAGAGAGAAGACTTTGATAATTTTAGACAGAGAGGAAGGTCTATTGTGGCTTTTTCCCCACAAACTGCAGTTTGTGAATGAATATGTATATTTCTCCATTTGTCTCTTTACTTTTAAGTCCAGGTGAAGACTCATCTCTACGTCAGATAGAGGCTGTGCGTGCAAACATGTGCCAGAGAATGGAAATCTGTGTCTGCGTTCTGATTACAATGTCTGCGGTAAATTATTCAACAATGGAGATATTGTAATAATGGTAGAGTCAGCACAAAAAAAAACATATCGCTTATGTCTGCCAAGAGCTGTGTGTGTGTGCGTCTGTGCATCTGCGTGCAGCTGTCGATGTGAGTCTGATATATGTGGGGGGTGGATGACTGCAGGAAGAACAAACAGAGGAGGGAATGAATCCTAAAACCAGGAAGACAAAGTTATGAATAAAACCTTTGGAACAGGAAATGTGTAAACAGCACATATTTAGCCGGTGCTTATGTCATTTTTAGAAATGTGATTGTTTATGGGTAAATGTGTCAAATAAAAACATGTGAAATAGAATTTGATTGGACTCCTAAAGCTGTGGAAAAAAACAGTCCCCGTTTAACTGAACAGCTTTTATGGATTGAGATGCTTTTAGCTTTAAATAATGAAGAAAGGGATCAGGGAGCTGCCCACTTTAGTTGTGATGTCACAACTACAATCTTTTTCAAACTGGATTTTTTTGTCTGTTCCCGATTCACAGCACTTTGATTAAAAAAATACTCAGAAATGCAAGTTTTGGCTTAATTTTCTGTATAAATGCCCTCTATCATGAGAAAAAAGCCACAAAAATATGTTGAAAACACACACACAAAAAACATTTTTATCAGAGTAATTATTTAAAGCAATCGGCTGCTGGATGTTTTCTATTATTGTTAAGTTTTGCTTTTTCAGTCTTTTGTTTCTCTTGGTAACTTTTCTTTGGTCTGTAGCAGCTATCAAACCTATAATGAGCTCAATTTCCATAAGTTTTTTCCAGCTTTGTAATTCTTTGTAAAGTGTGTTTGTCAAACTAAAGTCATTCTTGTATTTTGTGTCAATATTCGTGTTCCTGAGTTGCTCCAAAGACAGAAACCTTCTTTGTCAGCAGGCCAGCATTAATTCTTTTGGCAAATATTTCCCCCCTCATAACAAAACGTTTCCAAAATGTATAATGAATAGTATACCATGGTCCGGGTGAATACTCGATTCTGATTGGCTGCTGGGTGTGCATTAAAAAGTGATAACGCACAAAGATAACCGCACGCCCCAAAAAGAAGTTCCGGTCACCCATCTTAAATCTCCTATATTATTGCGCCGGCTTCTTTAAAACAACCTTTAGCCTCATCATATGGACAAAAACAACGGGTGAGGAGAACTTTCTCTCTGAACTGATGCTTTATTCATCCCATCGGGACGATCAGCATATATATCGTTTTATGTCACCGAATCTTGACTTCAGCGGTGGTGTGGCGCCTTGTTGGTATAAGCAGGTTAATGGCTTTCGAAGAATGAATTATCACTTTTTAACGCACTTCACGGAAGCAACAGTCCTCCGCTTCGCGTCGGACGGTTCAGGCTTCCACGG
This sequence comes from Oryzias latipes, assembly GCF_053564925.1. Lineage (NCBI taxonomy): Eukaryota > Metazoa > Chordata > Actinopteri > Beloniformes > Adrianichthyidae > Oryzias > Oryzias latipes. The sequence goes on from NC_136244.1 coordinate 11,173,393, forward strand.
CGTGCGTTAAAAAGTGATAATTCATACTTCGTCAGTCATTAACCCTTAAATGTTTGGAAGCACCCTAACAGATATAAAACCAGGGGTGAAGCTACAGGGGACCACCAACCCCCCCCCCCTTTTTGAGTCAGTACACGTATCATTATTGATAAAGATACAGAAATCATAAATACAAGCTTTTCTAAGCATTCCAAATGCTTAAAAAATAACATGTAAATTAAAACTCCTTGAAATACACATTTTTGATCCTTTCACTTGTAATGTCCCTCTCCAGCTCCGTCATAAAAAGTTTCTAGTTCTGTCACTGCATTTCAGTTGAACTTGCAGTTGCTGCTGGCATTCAAAGGAAATGGTGCAAAACCGGTGCTGCATCACCTCTGCATGATGGGAAGGCAAGGGTGGGGGGGGGGGGGTTGTGCGGCATGGAAACCCCCCAGAATGAGCCCAAAAATGTGTGTGTGTGTGTGGGGGGGGTGCTAAATAAGGGAGGGGGAAACACCTCCACCCACCCAACCCCCCAAAAAAACACAAAAAAAACAAATAAACAGTGACAAAGAGGGACCAGAGTGTTAATTTAAGTAGAAGAGAAAATAGATGCAGACACAGCAGGAGAGTGGGAGTGGGAGCCAAATAAAGCAGAAAATATGTATCAAGCTGTTCCAACATCAGACAGAAGGGAAGTAAACAATTAAAACCTAGAGATGCAGAACAGGTAATATTTGATTTTTTGAAGTTACCGGGAGTTAATGCATCCTCCTGTTTTATCGGGTTTTTTTATCAGGAGATGAATTCTCTTGTCTTTCCACGGGATCGCAGCAGCGAGACTGGCACAGATGTGCAGGGGAAAGGTATGTCTCCAGCTGCGGTTCTAATGGCGTGTGAGCGCAGCAGATGGAGCCACTCTCTCAGCGGGCCCTGCACTCCATCTCTCATGAGCAAGTGCTGATGAACGCCCAACAAACCCCCAGAATTACCTCTGGAATGACTCCGGGGCCGCACAGGAGCTCATAACTCAGCCCCCACCACATGCCACGGGGTTCTTCGGCAAATCCCGTTGCCTGGATCCTACAGATCATTGGTGCCAGGCGAACTCGACTTTGTAAAGAAAACTGCACGGCACATAAAACGAAGGACATAGATTTTGACTTCCTTAACCCTTGTGCTATCCTATGACTCCACCCTTACATTGACGTTTTATCTCTACCATGACAAAGGTGGATAAAGGTGAAGAGGATTTCATGTGATCCATGGACACCAGTGAAGATCAAAAATCATTGAAGAAAAAAGTTCAGTGCCCTGTCTTGTCGGGTCTAGATGACCCAACTCCCAATGTTAAAGTGCCTAGGATAGCACAAGGGTTAAAGGTCGACTTATAGAAATTGGGTTTTTGGTGTTTTAAACATGTTCTTTTGTCATTTTTCTGATAATGGAGGGCATACAAATCAATGTGAATCAGGAGCAGACAAAAAAAAATGCAGTTTGCAACGAAGAAAATATATTGGTTGGGCCATAAACTCCCCTCTCCGAGCTCGGAGCAATGGGGAGGGGATGAGTATTTCTTTAACCGTTCGTATCATATTTGATTCAGGCATTTCTGAAACCCCTATCTCATTGTATGATTCAAACTTTCCTTAAAAACTCACTGTATAGAACTTCGTCATTGAAATTACTGTGGAGATCCCAGCCAGCAAGGCCAAGTGGGCCCCATATGGTTTAAAAGTGGGCAGAAAATGTGGGCCCCAGATGGGTTTGTCGCAGGATCCATGGTGGCCCCACCTGTGTTAGCCTGCATTGGCCTAAGTGGACACTCAGTGACCTGACTTGCTACGCTAGCCAGCTGCCATGTGGACAGCACTGAAAACTGATATCTGTCATTCTTGCATATATTTATCTAATCAACCCATTGGCTGTTTAATATTGTATATGTATATGTACTGTACATTGTATATTGCATTGGGTTTCATGTTGTATACTTACATTTTATTCAATAAAGTTTATTTAAATAAAAAATCTTGGTCCATGTTTTACTGCCCTGTAGTTCAGATTCATTCCTCTAGGGGCAGTAGAAGGACTTTTCCTGATCATTTCAAAATAGCTGCTTCCATGAAGTCTCTAAAACCCTTTTGGTCGAAAAAGTTTAGCTACTTTTCTAAACTTTATGGTGAGAATAACTGATCAGTCGTTTCTATCAATGACTAATTGCTGGAGTAACCCCTATTTCTATCCTAGGGACTTTAACATTGAGAGTTGGGTCATCTAGACCCACTAGACAGTGCTCTGAACCTTTTTTCTTCAATGATTTGTGAACCTCACATGGATTACATGAAATCTTTCCACCTTTATCCACCTTTGTCATGGTAGGGAGAACACGTCAAGATAAGATAGCATAAGGGTGAAAGAATGCAAAATGTGTTCATATTTTTGGGGGAATTTCACCAAAGATTCTAAAAAAACATATTTTCCAGAAATTTGAATTTTCTGTAAACTTTATCACTGTAGTGGGCTTTAATGTGAACACTTTTAAAATAGATCAAAATAAGATCTTTAAAAACTTTACATGAAACTTGGGACATGTTTTTTATTAAACAAGAATTAAAATACAGCACTTAATCAACAAAACAAATAGGATCATTTTTGTGTATTTGGGTTTTAATCTTTAAATTTATTGTCAAATTCTTTAACTCGCTCTGAAAACGTATGACTGTCAACGGGAAGTGATGGTGTTATATTAAGAAAAAACAATAACCTTTTTTGTGAAATATTGACAGTTTTAATTCAATTAAGCTGCTGAATGACTTGGATACTGGATTTAATCGTGGTCAGTTTATTCAAACATTCAGTGGTAAACAATGACAGAGGTCTGTTTTACTCACATTTGTTTGTTGGGCTAATTTGGGATAAGAAACACAATCTATCAAACTTCAAGTAATGTGGACCCATTTGGCAAAAAACACATACTGGGCATAATTATGAATTAGTGAGTCGGCCTCTAATTACAATAATTAACTGAAACTTTATTAATATAGCTGAATATAGCTGGACAGACATGGTTTCATAAAGAATGGTCCTGGTTTGAATCCCTGCTGGGACCTTTCTGTGTGGATTTTGCATGTTCTCCGTGTGCATGTGTGATTTTTCTCCACTGTTTAAAAAAATGCTTTACAGATTGATTGATGCCCCTTGGTGAGGAACTTCTTTGTGTGTAGTTTTTTGGTCTTGCAACGATGTGGAAACTTGTCCAGGATGTACCCGCCTTCCCCTAACTGTAGCTAGGACAGGCTCCAGCAGCCCTATGACCAGGAAAGGGACAAGGGGGGTCAAGAAAATGGATGGATGGTATTAATGGCCTTTATGTGTGCATCCATGTGTTGTTTCTGCTGACCTGCTTTTTTTTTTTTATCTGAGGCACAAAAAAAATTAGAAGGACCAGGGGTGGAGTTATGGGGGGCATTACTTGCCCTTCAATTTAAAATATTACAATATTTGTATCATTATTGACAAAGATTAAAAGATGAACAATACAAGCTTATTTTAGCATTCAAAAAATGACAAGGAACTTATTTAACAACTTATCTAACATGAAATCATGGTCTCCTGTACTGTGGACCCTCAGCATCCTAGCCATTGCCAAAATCCATGCTGTTTCCTTACTATGACGAGAGAAAATCCTACTTTTTGAAAACTTATTAGTTACCATTCATCAGTAATAAAACTACTTGAAATAGTGACCCTTCCAAAGTATGTTGCCCCCATATAAATGTTTTAGCTCCACCACTGAAAAGGACCAACATATTTCCATCATTTTTTTTGGTACAGTATGTTCATGTCTGTCGGTGCAAAACAAAAAAAAAAGTCTCCAAACAGCGAAAAACATCCCTGTTTAACCACTGAACCTTCAAGAAAAATGTCAGTGACTCCAAATCCGATAATCATTTCTCCTAAATTCCCATTTCTCCCTTTTGTTAAGACACCACACGAAAGGTAGTAGCAGCTCCATGAGATTTACAACAAGTTGCATCACAGCCTAAGTGGCGTTGCGGAAAGTGGTCTGCAGTAACCCAAGAAAAATGCACCACAGTGTTACAGTAGAGCTGCTTTATGGACTATTTTTAAAAAAGGGAATGAAAGAAGTAATAAAAAGGATACATTAAAAAAAAGCAGCATGTTGGTCCCAAAGTCCCTGATTTTAGCTACATATGAAAAAAAATGAAGCTTGAGAAAAGGGGAGGATTGGGGGAAAGCCACACAAATTCAGGTGGAGAATTAAAAAAGGGAGGTGTGGAAGAACAGAAGAGGTGAGGAGTGAGCAGAGGAGAGAGGTGAGTGAAGTCTTTTGTTTCCCTTCAGAAGCCCATGAGGGTAAGGCATGTGAAGCAGAGAGAATGAGACAAAGAGATCCACTGCACTGCACCAACGCTCTTGTCTCACATTAGGAGTCTTTTCTCCAAACCTTTATTGAGACTTTTTTCCTACACAATCCCAGACGCTCATATGATACACGCAAGCATGAGAAAGGAGAGTGCCCCCCCAAATAAATAAAAAACAGCCCACATTTGGAACTGGCATGGATCAATTATGGATAGATTTCGAAGGGAGTCTGTATGTGTTTATGAATTATAGAGGCGTGCACATCACACCGCAGCGGCGTGGCAAATCACAGTGCATGTTTGGAAAGGGCACTGAATTTAACAAGTGGTACAGGGAGGGGGCAGCGTGCATGTGGTTCCTGGTGCAACATAGAGGTGTTTCCTGTGGCTGCAGCCCAGGAAGCTGCTACCTGCAATTACGTTGCAGGTTGCATGTTAGTTCATCCCTTGATCCATTGCTGTACACAGGAGGGAAGCTTTTAAAATGATGGCATCTGGCAGATTCGCTTCCTAATCCTCAAGAACAAACAGTGTGGGGGAACCGGAGATGGTGCAACACGACAAGAAAATCCAGTCTGAAAAAAGTCAGTTTTTCTGTTTGAGGTGCAAAAACATGCTGGATCTCTGCAGCTATAAGTTCTAACCTACAATCTCTGTTTGCAGCATAAGATGGCACTTTTCCCCTCCACTCATTGGCTGGTGGGCAAACTCTCTCATACATACAAAATGGGCGCAGCCAAGTTATCCAGCTCAACATTAAAGCTAAATAAATAAAAAAAAGGTTCATCTCGCCTTCTTCTTTAAATTGGCTGCACCTGTAGTGTAGAAAACCATTTCATTCGACTCAGCATCCGCCAAGTAAGCCTTACTCTGGTGTGGTTGTACAAGAGTAAGAGATATGATTGTAAATTATACATCAGGCAGTTCCAGGCAGAGAGAAACCCAGTAGATTAAAGAAAAAAATCTAATATGCTGATGATTCCTCTGATACCCTTTTTCCGCACTATAGGACGCAAAAAATGTCAATCTGTTATTTACAAGTTCCAAACAAGTTTGAATATTATTGTGATAACGCTAATGTGCAGATGTGTTAGACTCTTCTTTTTATGGGTTACTAAAAAAGGTGGAAGTTAGCATTGTCAGATTAATGTTTGTTTTAGTCCTATCACTGTTTTTTTACTAGTAGCAAACAGGTTTGGCTGTTATTGTAAAGAGGCTTACGTGGCTAATGCTGACTGTTGTTTTTTGCGTGTTGCTAACAAGGTTGAAAGTTAGCATAGTCGCAGTAATGTTTCTTTTTAGCAGTATCTGTAACCCTTGTGCTATCCTAGCCACTTTAACATTGGGAGTGGGGTCATCTAGACCCACTAGACAGTGCTCTGAACCTTTTTTCTTCAATGATTTGTGATCTTCACTGGTGGCCATGGATTACTTTAAATCTTTTCACTTTAATCCACCTTTTTCATGGTAGGAATAACACGTCAATGTAAGGGTAGGGTCATCTAAGATAGCACAAGGGTTAAGCAGTGTTTTTAAACAAGCGGCAAACAAGTTTGATTGTTATTGTGAACATGATTATGGAGCTAACATGTAGCAGTGATGGATTTCTTTAACGTCTTTCCAACAAAGTTGGGAGTTAGCGTAGTCACAGTTATGTTTGTTTTAGCTGCATCGGTCTGTTTTTGTATGTGTTGCAAACCAGGTTGGGTGTTATAGTTAATGTATATACACTAACATAGCTAATGTGGTTATTGTGTAGCGTGTTATGAACAAGTTTTAGAATTATTCCGAACACAGTTAATAAAGTCTGACCGACCGACAAATTTATTTTGGACTTTTTTTTTTGCTCTCACAGTTTGGTATGCCTTTTATATGACCATTCATTGACAGTACCCCCCCCCCCCCCCCCCCAAAAAAAAGTATGGGAAATACAAAACTCCTTTATCTGTGGTTCTGACAACTACCAAAATGAATATAAGTAGTTTGTTTTCTTTTTTTCAGTAAGGGGGAGTATTTTCTACAACAGTAAACTTTTTAAAAAACATTCTGCATCATCGCTATAATTGGCCCAGCATGGCCCACAATTAGGTTGAGCCCATTATGTGGCTCATAGCAAGGATTTATGACACGCTACTGGAATCGATTTTCATGCATCACACAGTGCCAAGCAAAGAGGTACATAATACGGACATATCATGCAAATTAGGAACACACCGCAGGTCGGCCAGGCGACAGAGACCCCGACTGTACGAGTGCATATTTGCAATCAAAGCCTCGAGATTGGTTTTGCTAAAAAAGTGCGAAAGAGGTTGAGGAGATAAAAAAAGAAGAGTTCTATGAGAAAGAGGAGGAAAAAATGGAGGGGTTCTGGTGCTTGACGGTATATTTAACTGATAGCGGTAAAGGCGGACGTGTCACGGCTATAAACATAACAAATCGAGGAGGGAGATGGGGAAGGAGGGAAAAAAAGAAAAAAAAGAGCCACTGGCACACTGCTGTGACAACAGAAGACAAGCCAAGGGCTCACTTCCTTTTTAATAAGAGTGTTTATTGAACATTAAAATGAAACTGCTTTGCTTGAATGTGGCGAGTCAGATTGAAAGCAGCATTTCTCACATGTTTAGATGGAACACTGGATCTCCTGTATATCCAAAGGAGTCAGGTTATTTACTCTAAAAGAGCAGGAACAGGTCCCTTTAACTCCAGTAAGTGATTCATGGCTCCCACCACAGCACTGTCAGCTCCACATAAGAGCAAAATGCCCTCCAATCACAAGAAATACTGCAGACAAGCAAAAGAAACTGTGGGAACACTAGCGCTGTGTGAAGCAAAAAAAAAAAAAAAAGAAACTGTTGCTGTGAGAGACTGCTATCAACATATTAGAGACTCAAGGAAATTGTGTAGTTCTAAGCTGTGAAAGATAAGGTGGATCTTCCTACAGCCTTCCTCACAATACCGCAGAGACACCCGGCGTCTGTGACACAGTGCACGGGGCAGGGGGGGGCTCTTAAAGGAGCCCGGCCACCATTAGAGACCGGCATCTAAAGTAAAGATCACCTGTTGGACCCGGCGTCTACTGGAGAGGGGCGTCTATTAGAGACCGGCCGCTATTGGAAGATATACGATAATTGCAGTCTGTGCCCAGACTAAATTATATGACACTAGAATAGAGATGTAAAAAAAAAAGTATTGAGAAAGATTCATGAGATTTGCACTGCTTTGACATTTCGTACCAAACCTCCTACAACTGTAGGTGGTGGACATGTGCTACTATCAGGTAGTGACAGACCGGTGTGAACACCATATGCCAAAGAAATCATACAAAAACTCACGTTCAGGTGTTCTTGAATGCACATCACATAGCAGAAATCATTATTTCCTTGACGCAAAAAAGGGTTACAAAAATGCCTCCAAAGGTTCTAAATGTGATTAAAAGCACTAACTGTATATTACTTGACTGTTGAAGCTTATGTAAGGGTGCATATTTGTTTTTGAACCTCTCTACTACTTTATGACTTTATTTGAAATCAAATGAATGTTTCACTTTACCATTAACCTTGTTTTTTATCCAGCCTTAGCTTCATTTTCACCTCATTTTGAGGAGTAAAACTTTTGATTAGAAGGATGTTGTGTTTGTTTGCACATACCTATTCATAATACATCAGTAGCTGATTTTGTATCTCAAGAATTCTTTTATGTCCTCTGGGTGGAGTAGATCTAATGGCATTTTTTATTCAGTGGGACATAAAAGGGAGGGACTAATGAAATATGTATATTGTTTTCAGCCAATAGTTAATTCATTGAGTTACAGTGTTTGTCGTGCGCACAAATCTACAAATCAAAATGGCAAACATGTCATAACATGACATTCAATCCCGGGAAGCAAACGCAAAAATGCTGAGTGGAAAAAAACAGGAAAGCCATAAATGGGAAATTCTAACGGAATTTCAGCTATTTTTTGTCCCTGCTCTCCTTTCCACGCAGTTTTTCTCGTTGCCGCCATAGTGCAATGATCCTTTTAGAACTCCATCCTCATGTCTCTCACCTCTGTTAAATGCTTTTTTCCATTTTTTTTTATTTCTGACTGAAAACAGCTGCCTCTTTCCTCTGTGCTTGCCACAAAAACCTCCAAAATCCTTTGCTGCTAATTGTGCTGTTGTCTCTTTCACACTCCTGCTGATGGAAATTGAAAAGTCCCCACATTGTTGTTCCCATGACTCAACAGCGTTCGTCCCCGCATGCACTGACTCACACTCACGCCATCCTGCTGCTGGCTTCACACCCCTGCTGACATCACAGCCTTTTTTTTTAATTTTTTTTTCTGTTTTCGGTGAATCCATTAACACCAGCACACACAAACGGGAAGAACACAGGAAGAACACTGATAATAAACTCAGTCAGACAGTTAGATACTGTTTAAATACAGATGAGAGCATTTTCAGGCCTTTTTGCCAGGAAACAGAATTAGAAATTTAACAAAAGTGACTTAAGGCAGCAGAAAAGTACACAAAGAAGAGCATAGATTCTGATCTATTTGTATTTTGTTGACTGGAATAACAAGATTTGATCACATATTTGGGCAGCAGATTAGCTCAGGCGATAGAGCAGGTCGTCTAACAACAGAAGGGTTGGCAGATCGATCCCTGCTCTCCCCTGCCAGCTGTCGCCCCCCAAGCACGGCTAGTCTGCAGCTCACCGCTCCCCCCAGGGGATGGGTTAAAGTGCGGAGAACAATTTCCGCATTGCGGGATAAATAAAAGTAAATATTTATATATTCCAGAATATCTTGCTGATGGGGTGGGTTCTTTTGGGAGTGTCCCATACATGGCCTGGTCTAAAATCATTTAGTCCATAATATAACCAAAGGAAATGTTATTTTCTAGGGATAGCCTTCATTAACCAAACTTTTCAGTTTAGCCACGCATCAGAGTGGTTTGTCTTTAAAGTGTTCCCAGTTGTCTTTTAATGACGATTATACAGTTTTTATCCCAAATCAACAAACCTGTGCGGTTTTCTAGGACGTTTTCTGCAGAGCAGCATAATAAGGGCGGGACAATTGGCAAGGAGCCCCCTTTCCCTCCCTCATTGCTGAGAGCTTTCTGTTTACCCGCTTAAAGCCCTTCTCACCAACCTAACATTTCCTATGGCATACATGGATCTGGTTGTCTACAAGTTGATTGGGGAGCTTTCCCCCGCCCATTCCACATTCCAAATTCGCTCTTTTTCAAACAGCATTTTTTCATCTGCTCCTGATTCACAAAGAGTTGAAAAAACTCATTGGGAATTATCAAAGTGACTCTTAAAGACTCTCCTTTTCATTGATGATGCCATTCTTTTAGCCTCCTTAAGACACAACATTCTAACCCCTTTGAAATAATTTCAAAGAGGTAAGAGTAAAGCAATCACTTCAACAACAGAGTAAACAGCTTGCAGCCAGTAGAAGGTGGAATGCCTTCTCTGAGTTAGGAGCAAGTCCCTTCCTTGGGTGGAGGAGTTAAATTATCTGCAGTTTTGTTCACCGGAGGGAAGGACAGAGCGTGAGACTGACAGCCAGACGGATTAGGAGCTATGCAGACTTTGCCCTGATGTGTGGTGATGAGAAAGCCGAAGCTCCTGCTCTCACCTGTTAATGAATGAAGATCCCAGACACAGGCAGGGGGGGGGGGGGGGGGCATCACTGAAGCTGAACAATCCAGAGAGGAATGAATATGTCACCTGGATGACCTCTTGTTGAGACATTGCATCTCTTATTAATCTTTTTTGGTTGTCTTGGTAACATTTTGTTCTTGGTAATGTTTTGCTACCATTGACTATTTGAGAACTGGACTGAGTAACCCCTCCTCCCTCGTGTTCCAAACAGGATGTATACCTGCTGGGTCCAAGAGGCCAAAATCCCATAGACTTCTAAAAAGAAATAAACAGCTATGACTCAATCATTATATTTGTCAGACTAACCATTTTTGCTCTGATACCTTTTTTTAACATGTTGATGATCCTAATTTGTTTTCATTATGTTTTTTATTCAGTGTAAGTTATTAAAGTTATAAACTGACCAATCAGATGCCACAATAAAAGTATGCGGTCTCACGTCCAACATTTGAAAAGTTCCTGTTTTCAAGTGGTAGGGGCGTGGCCTTACAACAAGCTCACTCCTGATTAGCAAGTTTAGTGGTTGCCATAAAAAGGTTGACTCAGACCAACTTGGACTGCTTACTAATGATGTCTGGTTCCAATATGGTGGCATCCATATTGCAAAAGAAGGCGTCTGAATTGACCTAATTTCACTGAAGCCCGAAGTTAGTCATTTCCTTTAGATGACAACACACTCACTAGGTCCAGTTCTCATATACAGTCAATGGTTGCTACAGATTTCTTTACCTTTTCTAGTAATAATACTAATCCTAAGGTCGTCTGTGGCCATTGCTGCAGTGATCAGCCATGCTCCTGCTCTGCAACGTGCCAGGGAGGCTTACTCCCCCTTTCCTGGGCTCATTTTAACAAAAGATGAAAGCGGTGAAAATGATGAGATGAAACAGAAGGAGAGAAAAGATTAGCACAAATAGAAAGCCCTTTACTTTCTCGTGTCTCTCAGGTCCTGCAGCTAACACTTCTCCAAACAAAGAGCTTCTCCAGTGTGCCCTCCCGTAATATCTCCCTCTTCAAATGGACCCAGTACAGGATGTGTGTACAGCCAGGGTGTTTCTAAATATGTAACCCACCCCCACCCCACCACCACCACCCCACCTTACCCCCCTGCTAGTTTATTTGACTGTCTCTCTTTCTTCTTCAGTCTCCGTGGGGTTAGAGGCTTTAATGGGCTCTTGGAGAGCTGTTGATTTAGCTTTAAGAGTGTTTAAGCTGGAGACCAGAAGGGTAGGACTGCTGACTCTGATACACCGTAAATCCACCATATGCCAATACATAAGATGACACCACGACCTTTAGCCGGGACGCTCTAATGAATAAATTAAGCAGCAGTCATCTCTGCATTGTTGCAAAGAAAAAGAAAAAAACTTGGATGGGTTTACATAAAAGAGGGGTACAAGTTAGAAACTAGATTAAGTTGGCTTTTTTTTATGTGTGCTATTATGGTGTCATGTGAATCCATCCAGTTTTCTTTGTTATTGTAAAGATTCAAAAGCTCATTGCATGTACAGCAGCTGTGAATGCCTCTTTGGGGCCATTAACCTTGGTGAAGGACCCTGCATGCACTCAAACACACAGAATGCAGTATTTACCCTTTTTTCAAAACAGCTTTTTTTTCTATATAACAAATTCCAAACACTTTTTTATTGTAATAGTTGTGTTTTTTGATGATGAAGGACATTTACAAAGAAAATTAGCTTAAAATTGCATTCCTGAGTATTTCCTTATTTGAATCCTTATGAATCAGGAGCATACAAAAAATGCCCTTTGAAAAAGATTGTATTTGTGACTTAGAAAATATGCTGGGTGGACCTCAAGCCTCAGCAATGGGGAGGGGTCGGGGTCGGGGTTGCTCAGTCTCACCCACAACCTAAAGGTGAAATTCTATGCCGTTCTACAGAAACTATGTCCTAGAAAACAACACAGATTTTTTTTTTTTATTTTGGCTAAAAACGGCATAATCGTACTTTGAAAATAGATCTAAAGATGATAAGTGAGGAAGCTTAAAACTTTTCTTTTCTTTTTTGATGGATAATGCAAAATCGTTTTTCAAGACTATTTGTATTTTTTTATTTGGTATTTTTTTCTATCAAAGTGCAGAACAAACTCCAAAAGTGGTACATTCCACATTTGCAGGAATGCAGCAAATTCTTTTTCACTCTTTTCTAACCATCTATCAAACTCTACAGCTTTATTCTGAAATCCTCACTTCAATATCCAACGTCTACAATAAAACACTTTCTCATTGAGGTCCCCAAAGTACATGTAAACACTAAATTCATTAAAGAACTTGTTCTTTTAGATAGTAAAGGGTAATGTTTAACTACCCTTGCTGCTGCAACTGAAGGCTGAGCCTAAATCAGCACCACGGACAGCTCTTTGGGCTGCAGCAAGATGAGAAGGGAAGTTTTACATGATGAATGACTTAAAAAACGAAAACAATGATGACGTACACACAAAAGTGCAGGAATTTTATCTTCAATATTAACAAAATCCCTTTTCTTTTTTTTACTTGCACCCTGTGGGTGTGAGCACCAGCTTTTATAATTGCATTTTTTGGTCATTTTTCTCTGCTAGGATTTAAAACCTAAACAAAGCTTCTTCTTGAAGTATTTAAGTTGATTGTTTGAGAGTTTTTTTCTATTTCTCCTTGGTAAATGAATGTTAAAAATGTAAACACAAAGGGTTTAGATAGAACAGCAAATCACAATTCTTTGGGGGGAAAAAAGTATTGGGTCAAGGCATTTTTTTGGCACAAATATGAGGGATTTGGGGGATTTTTTTCTGTCTAATTCTTTTCTTAGAATTGATAGTCCTAAACAAAAAAGGTTGTTTAAGCTGGGGTCACCTACAACAAAACATGCTCAGCAACAACATGGTGCAGACTTTAAAACCGTGACCTATGCTCCTAATGTGAAAGGAACTTTGGAAGACAACACATTTAAAAAATGTTATCCGTCACCTCTGCCCCCCTGAGGCCGTTGGGTTTGTTGGCCTGAGAAGCGTCGCGGTCCAACACTTCAGATGGATGGCTCCACTTCATCTTGTAATGGTTTCTCCATCCAACAGAGATTAGAATCATGTGCATCATCCTTTTCAATGAGTTAAGCCCACTTTTCATCTCCGCATGAAAACAAGCCTAAATATAGAAGGCCTTTTCAAAAAGGCTCCAAAACTGTCTGAGATTTTCAATTACAGTCTGATAATAGGAAGAAAAAAAAGAAAACAGTAATTATGTAATTTATCACTCTCTTCTGTTGGAGTCTATTTATGCTGCTTCTTTTTCACTGGATCCCTCTGGCTTTCTGAACCTTTTCTCATGTTTCCTTCTGCTCATCAGCTGCTTTGATTTCATGCTGCTCTGGTTGCATGAATTACACTTCTGTTTGTATCTGAACAACAGTGTAAAAATCAAAAACAGGATCTAAAGCCAAAAAAACATGTGACCTGCTGCTCTTATTGTGTGAAGGAGCCTAAAGTTACAATGTGTGATGTAACAGGACCTGTTTTCTTTTTGCTATGTTTGAGTCTATGTTAGTCTCTGATAGTTTTATTCAGTGTTTCACACTGACTGAAAGGGGTATAGTGGACTTGTGTACAGTATATGTGTTGTCAGGTGAGTTCATTGGCTGGATATGATCTGCTCTGCCCACTGACTGACTGACTAATGGCACGTGGAAGGCGGTGCTTTCTCATAAAGAACGGAAAAATTGCACTTGTAAATTTTTTTTTCCAACTTAATTATGGCCCGCTGCAGTCATTCTTTTTTTTTTTTTTTTAGATTTTGTCTTGGAGCTACTGGACAAAGCATATGATGCACCCATATATGGATTAACTGAGAGGTTCCATAAAGTGGGAGGTTAAAATAATGACTATGTAGATGAACAGTAGGCACTACCCTTTGGTGGGTTTTTAAATGCTCCATGGTCCTCGCTATGCTGGCTAAAAATGATGTCTGAGATGGCTAGAAACAGTCAAAAAGGGACAAACGAGATATTCGAAGCTAATGGTTTGACCGCCATATGTAAATCAATCTTAATTATCGTTTCTGCAATCAATTTGAATTACCTGATTCTGAAGCAGAGAAGAGCGGCTCTTCACGTCAGCTTTTCGTATCGGGTAATGTGGTGTAGCATAATGGCGAAAATGTGCTTTTCTCTGAAGCCGAATCATCTGATTTAAGTTGGCTGCACAAGCACTTCACTACCAAAGGCCTGTTCACACCGGGACGAATTTCGTGCGCGATATTTACGTTTAACGCCTCGTGACTAAACAAAGGGTACCAAGGTGAGTGTGCACACCGACGCGAAAAACGCTACACGTAGAAGCGTCATTTTTTCTTAAAACACCTCGGGTTCGTTTTTTTGGTTTGATGCATCGCGTCAGAAACTATACGACCAATGAGAATGGCGCTTTTGCACACTTGTCTGGAGCTTCTGAAGTTACAGTAAAACACAACTTGGGGGCCCTCAAACACAAAACTGTCTTGCTGAGCACACATACGTAACGGCGAAGAAGATATGCGCCAAGTAGCGTCTACTTTGCCGCGAAGAAATAAGACGGACATTCTAAAATATCCCCGAAAACGCTCATGATGATTTTCAGCTCTTGTACCAGTCGATAAAACTCCCCATGTTCTTCTCTTTTCGTAACTATGGGATGTACCCAAAATCGGCGTCTTTTCCGTCGTCTTTCATCATTCAACAGAACAATAATTTCTTCATCGCTGGAACTGGAGCTGGGTCTATGGTGCTTGAAATATTCATGTTTTCTTTGAATGATTCTGACAAGCGCGTAAATACTTGCTCTCTTCTTCTGAGTGAAAGGCGAGTTTAAGAAGCGTAAAGTTGTGCAGCGCCACTGTGGCAGTTTCCCCTGACTGAAACTCCACACAGGAACTCAAACATACAGACACATCGTATACTCAGGGACTAAGCTAATGCTGGTTGGGTGGGTGCACACATTCAACCATTTAAAACATCTTAGAAAGTTCCTGATAGCAACACACACTGATATACACACTGTTAACTCCTTTTATTCCTTTATTATTTTGGGTGTATTATGTTTATGTATTTTTGTATGTCTTGCTGACTTGTGTCTTACCTTTTTCAGTTTCACTTCCTGGGTCAAAGGACCCGATCTCTGGGTTTGGTAGGCTTTTGTAGGGCCTGACCAAAAATCAGCAATTAACCTCAACTGAAACCACCTGGCCCAAGTGTGAATTTTGGTTCATGAGAGGGAGGAGTTTGGGTTTCAGAGCATGTATGGACATTGCTGCTGGTTACCTACTGTAAAATAAAAATAACAGCCATTTTCAGCATTCACAAAAACCTTGTGGAGTGGCTTTTATTGGTCTTGCCTTGGACCTGTCGGTCTCACTCCGGACAGGAGCGTGACAGCCACCTTGTGTACAGGAGTATTTCTGTTTTACATTAAGCGCCATCTAATGTAAGGGAATGAATTTGCATGTTCACTCGGCTCATCGTCAGCGAAAATCGCTTGGGTCTGAACACAAAAAACGTGTGGAAAAACACTGGCGAATAACGTGCTGCGATATTCGTCCCGGTGTGTACTGGCCTTAAGACTGCTTTTTGCCGCTTCAGATGTAGCTGGATTTATACGTGAAGGGTTAAAGAGTTATGGTATTCAAAATAATGCAAACACTGGAAATAAAGCTCCGGTGTTAAAGGGTTAACTACAGAGGTATATTAAAAATATTAAAGAGAAGATTGTTGCAGTTGCTTTTGGTAACAAACCACCCAGTGGTTGTCCTATGAACTTACCTGACTGCAGTCACTTTCAAGCCTGCTTCAAACCGGAAGTTAAGTTCCCAGTTGTAACACAACTGCAGGGACGATGGACATATGCTGCTAATGTTTCCATCACTGACTCGTGAGTTGGAGAACCAAGTTCTAGTATCTAATCGTAAAGAACAAAGCTAGTAGCTAATTGTAAAGAAACACTTGGGGCATGTATAGAATCAAGGTTCAGACATTCAGATGAGTCTGGATCACACAGTTTAGATTTGTCTACAGCACATGTTCACATATGACTCTGAAGTATTCTTTCTGCAAAAAAACAACAACATTTAAATGTACAATTAGTAAGATGTTTACAGAAGTTATTGTTAAATAATTGATTCCTATCTTATTTTAGATCATTTTCTTCTTAAGAAGAAAAAAAAAACTTAAATGGATTTTTCTTGACTGCTTCTTTTTTTCAGACCCTTCAGGATTTTAGAATTCTGTTAAATATTTGAAAGTTTTAGATGTTTTAAAGTGGAATTCCTTCAGCTACAGTTTATCTATCAATATTAATGGTGTGTCAAGGTAATGGAAACATCTTCAAAAAAAGTTTGGGCATATGGAAACCTCTAATAACAGCTATGTAATTCAGTATTTTCCCGTACTATAAGGCGCAATTAAAAGCCATAGTTTTCTTCTAAAATGATAATCCGGAGCACCTTATTAATGGATTCATTCTAGTTGTGTTACTGATGCTGAAGCGATTTTGAGAGGTAAACACCACTCTGTTAAAATGATTGGTTGGTTACTTTTGTGAATAAACTAACGTAGCTAACATGTAGCACTATCGGACTATTTTTTCATGTCATTGACAAGGTTGGGAGTAAGCGTAGTCACAATAAACTTTGTTTTAGCAGTATTAGTCTGTGTTGTAATGTGTTGAGCATTACACCTATTGTGAATAAGCTAACTTGGTTAACGTGTAGCATGTCAGCCTGTTTTTTTTTTTTTACTTTTTTTTTTTATGTTTTACCAACAAGACTGGGAGTTAGCGTAGTCTCAGTAGCATTTGTTTTAGCAGTTTTAATCTGGTTCAGTATTGTTGATTCGCTAACATGGCTAACATTTCTAACATTGCTAACATGTACCGTGTTGAAAAAAAGTTGTAGAATTAGTCTGAAATAAAGTCTTACTGACTGACAGACTTATCTCTGACTTTTTTCTCGCTTAATGCACTTTATAATCCACGATTGTGTTGAAAATACTAAACTCAATTGATAGATTTACTTTTAAGTGTTTTGCTGAACACAAAAAAAGTTTGACAAATTTATTGCACTGAAATGATACAAGCTTGGGTTTATAGAGTTTCGTTTTTACTGCGGAAACTGCATTGGTGTTTTTGGTGTGACAAATTTCTTGCAAAGCAGAAATCTGCTTCAGTATATCCCAGAGACAAAAAGACAATTTCCCATCATTCACTCTTTGATCTGCCTTCACCTGATTTTGCAAACTGTTTTTTTCTTTTTCTTTTTTTAACTTTCTGATCTGGATTCGTCTCGGTCTCCGTCTCTGCCCTGACTGAAAAAAAAACAGCCGCAGTAACCGGGGGAAACATTGGATGACGTCAGCTTCACACAGGCTTAGTCAGAGAAAGCAAGAAACCCAAATCCGAACATGCAGCAGCGCAGGAGAGACGTGTGGGGCGGCGGCTGTGGTGGATTTGAAATCCCGGCTATTTATAAGATGTTTCTCCTTTCATTTAGCCACTCACACACCACACCCGCTGACGCACACCCGCTCACACGCTCTCTACTCTGTCAAGTAATTGTGTTGGAAGTAACGACTCAGCAGAATGGTCTAAGCTGGTGTGCAGTCATATAGAGGTTGACAAACTCTCCCTCTCATACACACACAGACCACCACTGCAGCATCTTTAGTCTAATTACTAAGTTTCTCCAAGTCCTGTTTCCACAGCTGAGTTAGCATTTTGTTTTGTCTGGAAACAACACATTAAGTAAAGGCATTACAATTTTTGTCATGGTCCTTTCATTATTAAATTAGGTGGTGAATCCAGCTGTTGCCTCAACTTCTCATCTGTTTGTCTCCATGTGTTTCTGAGGAATTGCTTTGAAGTTCCAACTGCATCCCACATGTTCAAAACCCACACTTTAGATTGATCGGCCATGTTAATTTGACCAAAGGTCACGATGTGAATGGCTGTTTGTCATGTTTGTGTCTGTGTGACCCTGACTGCTGACCTGACTTAATGTGGCCCACCTCTCACCCGCTGACAGCTGAGCTCCGGCCCCGACACGACCCTGAAGCAGCCGAGCAGGGCCCTGGAAACAGATTGATAACTGGAGGCATGGTTTGGTTTGTGTCACGTTTGGCTACGTTTGTGTTATCCAAAAGAGGTGGGGCTTCTCGGCTGAATGATCTTCTGATTTGGTGGTTTACATGTGGAGGTTTAATGTACCAATATTGAGCTTACTTACCTTTTATATCTGAGTTTATTCAAGCACAAACTGTAACATTTTTTTTTAATATGCATTAAACAGCTTCCAGAGCTTGAACCTGCATGAGGGAGGCAGACAGCATTCAAACGGGTCAAAAAAGATGACTCAAAATGAGGAATGTGGAATGTAAAAACGAGGTAAATATGTTTTCTTTTTTATTCTGACAGAAACTTAAAACAAAATGCACCAGAGGGTGGGGATGCGGTCAAAACTGTCCCCAATTATCTTTACTTCAAAGAAGGAAACTTTATGGTCACACGAGAACTTTCTCAGAGTGAATCTGGTACATTTTTCAAAATAAAACCTATATCCGCTATGTTTTTAATGTGGCGTAAACATTACGTCATTTCCGCTGACGCTGGCTCACAAAGTGTGTGGTAGAGCGTCATATCTGTCCTTTAACACCATGGAAGATGACAGGTCGATGAGAGGATGGGGAGGTCCAGAACCCCCCCATCATTTTTAGAAGGATAACAACGAAAAGGACAGAGGCTGGGCTGCTGCAGGACTGCAGCCATCAGTGGCCAATGTGAGTCATCTGCTGTAGCTAGACCGCTCCAGTGCCTGAACTGTGAGGCTAGGGTTAAAATTCCACTCCAATCATCTTTGAAACAGTTTTCGCAGCATTCCCAGTAGTCTTTTACTTATGATTGTGTCATTTTGTTTAAATCAAAAATCAAAATACCTGTGTTGTTTTCTAAGGGCACAGTTTCTGCAGGGCTGCAGTAAAAATTTGCCTCTGAGTTGTGGGCCAGACCATTGGCACAGAGCAAGTTCGCCTCCACTTCCCATCACCCATCTGTTTACAGAATCTCCCACTAGCTTACAGCCCCTCACAAACCCCAATGTAGCATTTACAGTGCAACAAAAATGGCAAGCAAGATTGAAGCTATACAGCTGTACAGTTTTGAGCCAGAGACCAGCTTAAACCAGGAAAATGAAACTACGAGTAGAAGCATTGGAATGGGCGGAGCAGGGAGTTTTACCCCACCCAGCCTATTTCTTGAGCTTAATTTTGTTTCTATGTGTCCTCCATCATGGGAAAATGGCACAAGAACATGTTAAAAACACCAAAAGCCCCTTTTTATTTATCGGGGTGGGTCTTTACAGACTTGAAAGACAGCTTGAAAATGCATGAAACAGTTAAAAAGGCACTGATCAGCACTTCAAATGGGTTCAAGTAGTGAAACAGTATCTCCAAAATGAGGACGGACTGATTATCTCCTGCAGTGAATCTGCAAAAACACACACATTTATTCTAAACACACACCAAAAGATTACATGCACATTAAATATGCGGGAAGGGAGAGATAACAAGAAGAGGGTAAGCGGGTTAATAACTTTCTCCAACAACAGGCAGGAAAGGTTGCTCTTGTTTTTGTTCAAGTACACACACACACACGTTCAAAGGTCAGTCTGACTAAATTGCACATGATAGATTGATGAGCCAACTGACAGGTCGCATCTTGCTGCGTTGTTGCCTCTTTATGTCATACATGGCTGTGTGTCACAAAGGGAAAAAGATAGAAAGATGCTGTGACAGGAAGTCGCAGAGGAGAGGACATTGGGGGGATTGAGGGGGAGAGTGTTACCGTGCAAGTCAGGAGGGCATCTCTTTGTCTTTCTAACGGGGCTGTTACCTCTGGGTGTGTGAGGGGGCAACTGCACGCAATACCACATGTGCAAGAACGCAGGCAATCACTTAAGGAGGACATTATAGATAATAGGATTTGTACAGAGATCAGTTTGACTGATTTTAAGGTCACAATTTTGTACTTTATTAGAAAAACTGTAAAAATGTATCGTGATTTAATTTTTTACGTTTATTTTTAAAAGCCCTCATTAAAATTATATTTTTCATTTCCTAAAATTCAATTTTTAAAATTAGAATTCCTTATTATGACTTAACTTCTTCTGTCTTTCCATTTTGACCACCGCTCCTTTTTACTGAAGTTCCTGTTTGCTCATTTTAAGTTAATGTGACCCTTTTTTTTTTTTTTTTTTTTTGAGTAAAAGTGTCATGCTAACGTCCACGTGGAGCAGCGAAAACTTGATTGGATGTCTGGAAAATGGCGCCTATTGTGTTGGAGCTACACCTTCATTATCATGCAACGCTCTATTTGTCGACCATTACCCAACTTGAAATGCAATTATATCCATCCTTGAAAATATTTCAATAGTTTTCTGTCCCCTTGAAGCAAATTACCTTTCACTCCTTTACTGCAGCGCATCGCTCTCCTATCTCTCTCCTAGCTTATTCAATCAGAGTTTACTGTCAGAAGAGATGTGTAAAGAGAAGTTGGGGTGAAATGCAACGTGAAGACTTCCATGATTACCCAGCAGATAAATATTTGAAAATACTACTTAAAGTATACATTTAAATGTGCTCATTGGTTTTTCCAAGGGAAACATTTTCAAGGCATTTGGGTTCTTCCCTCCTCAAGATCTTGGTCTTTATGCCTTAGTCATAAAATCCCCGGGGGTGGACCGTATGGGTGCTGTGGGTTTTTGGGTTGTCCAGGCCCAAAGAGTGTTGTAGAGAGGTGCGGCAGGTGTGTCTTGTCGTTCCCTTGATGCTTGTGCGGCTACCTTAACTAAGGAACATCATGAAAATACTTCATCCTTACTTACCTCGTATATGTGTGTAAATGTGTTTACCACAACCTGTTGCCCGCAGCATGCTTGTTGCAAAAAAAAAAGCGCATAACTATTTTTTCCTCACCCAAAATGAAGCATGTTGAGGTTGATATGCATTTTGTTGTACAAGCACCAAATTTAGCATTGATGTACCTTTGGATCCCCTAGTTCAGAAAAGCATGTTAGCCACTAGAAAAGTCCAAAATGGCAGCCATTTGTAAAGATGGAAGCCATAGACTCAATTGTTACAAAAATATTCAACGGTCAAATCCTAATTCTTCCCCTCTTCCTTTTGTCAGCACTTCAATAAAGTGTGATTGAAAAAATAAAAACCCCAGAGAAGAGGATCAATTACTCGCTGTACAAGACCGTAGCAATGTTTTCATATTAAAATGATGAAGTACCCAGAGTGCTGCACAGTAAGCAGATGCTAAAGGAGGAAAGAAAACTCCAAAGAGAACCAAAAAGGCGTAGAGAACCTCAGAGATCAGAGCAAAGACAGGAAAATGATGGATGGCATTTGAGAACGCCGTTTACCAATTTGTTAGGAAGGGTGTGATGGCGCTCGAAGACGTCCTTATCAGTCAGTTGGATCATTTTCGCCAACCCACGCTACAGAGACACTCTGCGGACCTTTAATTTCTGCTCAGCAGGACAGGGCGCAGGAAGTGCAATAAAGAAAGGACTGAGAGAATTAAAAGAGTTTTCCTCTGAAGAATGGAGGGGTGAGAAGGGAAAGCCTCACAGCACAGAGCCACTTCAATAGCCCTTTCCTCCCTTCCTCAGCCCATCGCTGTCACTCAATTAAATTCCAATCAATGGGAAAGCCTCATTATCCTCACAGCCTGCAATGTTGTGGAATTGATCTTTGTTCTGTGGAACAAACATACAATGTAATACTAGAAAGCGCCGGTCAGGAGGACCAGCGCTCATGGACGCCGGATGTGGACATGGAGGAGTCACTTGGACTGTGGCAGGGCAATCACATAAATGATCTAAAAAAATGCTTACAGATAAGATGTGCAGAAATTTCAGATCTTAAAAGTCTTTCAATCTTACAGACGAAAGCTTAGTTAAGCCAAATTTAACAAATTACACCTTAAATTCAATCAATCACTATAAGCCAGCTGCTTTCTTTACAGCTTTTTAAGTAAATAACTTTAAAAAAAATAACGTTCTAAAAAAGGAAATGGCTTTAACTTTTGTGTAACCTTGCGGGTCATAAATGACCCACTAACATTTTTAGTAGGTGAAAAAAAATCCTTAAACAATCCGTTTCCAATTTAAGATTTGACTTTTTTTGAAGAGACTCCATCATTGGTAAAAGTGATACTTGTTGTTTTTTTTGTTTCCATGTTGGCTGTCCACTTCTAGAGTATTAAGATCGGCTTGTGGGTTATTTTGACCCTTAAACAATAAAACATTTGAACACCAAAAACAGTTCAAAGCACACATACACACTCTCTCTCTCTTCAGTTCACAGGTACACACACCTTCACACACATATACACACACTCACGTCTCCAAAACTAGATTAATTAAAAATTTGGGGTTAATTTATACTTGACCTGAAACTTCAATTAGTTATTTTTACAGCGGTCCAGACACCTACACTACACAACTTCACTTGAGGCTGCAGATGGGTTGGTCAAAAAACAAAAAAGGCCAGATCTACTAGTCGTAAAACTCAATGAAGCTGTTTTATTGTTGGTTTTGGTAGGGTGGGTCATTTTTGACCCATAGGACAAGGGGGAGTAAAGAGAATATTAAGATCACACAGGAATTAAATAGCAAATTTAGAGGAGGATTTTTATGACCACAGTTATGAAGCTAAATTTTTAGTGTTTTCATCAGTTTTGTTGTCTTCCCTCTCTTATTTAAAAATATACAGCAATGCACAATAAATACAAACCATGTGTTAAATATTTTTATTATTAGCAATGTGTAAACCTTAAAATCTTGAAGTGAAAATAAAACAAAAAACTCAATTACCGGTAAGTTTTAGATAAGTTTTCATACAAATAAACCCAAACATTTCAATTAAATTAGTTTGGTAGAAGTTTATTGCAGTAAATATAATATTAATAACTTTTAAAAGCTCACTTTTTTGCTCTTATAGAAGGCAAACGTGAAGTTGTGTTGTTTTGTAATGATAAAGCTACTTAAAAAAGTACTTCAGTTTTTCACAGCTTCTGACGCAAAGAAAGACATTTTATTGAAATCCAAAAGAGAACAACAAATAAAGAAAAATCAAGGTGCTGCTTTAAGTCTAGAAAATTCTAGCCTTGACCACAGGAGACCTATTTGGAGGAACTAAGAGATAATGCAGACAAAACCAAGTCTCAGTTTTGAAAATGATCAGAAAAACGACCATGAAAAAGGAAAAAAAGATAAAAAATAAATCTCTTCAATTGAAGTACTCTAATTGAGAGCACAAAGCAACTGCTTTGGTTTAATTGCAATTATAAGGTTTTTCTTTTAAATTGTAGGTGTTTTCGCCACAGTTATGTGTACTATTGTGTGTTTTTTGTGGACATTTCTAACTTTGTCAACTAACTTAAAAGTTCACAGTTTTCTTTATGGGAAAAAAGGAGAAATCCTTGTGTTTCTATAGATTAATTCCATTTGTTTGCTGTAGTTTTACATTTGGTGTCACCAAAAATCAGAGTAAAGTGGATATGTGCCCCCCCCATAAAAAAAGCATGCATGAAGTACAACAGATGGCTGAGGGGGGCCAGGCAGAAGGATGTGGATCATTTCAGACAGACACAAAGACAGAGGTCTGCAGGTGGAGGTCTGTTCCGGAAAACGCCTGTCGACAGACAGGTGATGGGGCACAGGGACACAAGCGCCTGACAGTTCAGACTTACAGACCACATTCCAAAGCTCTTAGGTTTGCGACAAATCATATTTTGAGAGGAATTTTACTTTCTCAAAAAAGACAGCATGCAGAAAAATGGGGAATTTTGACTCATTCATAAATGTGAAAATTCAGATGTCAGTAGCAAACATCCTCACACTGGAAAACTGGTCTATTTTGACCTAAATACAATATAAGGGTAAATGTGATTACAAACAATTATATTATTAAGCATATAGATGTGTGTCAAGTGATTGTCTGTGAATCCTTTAACCCCACTTCTCATATTTAGATGAATTTGCTTTTACATTTCTGTAAACTTCCCCCTTTGCCTGACACTTGTCAACCGCTGCATACCCATGGACCCCCGCCATCCCATCTTTGTCAATGTGTAAAGACATTCCAAAAAACTGCAGGAGCCCAGCAAAAAAAAAGAAAGATCTTAACTATTTTTATTTTTTTTTAGAAACACCGAGTCCGGTGTTGGAGTTCCTAGACTTAGTTTTCTTATGCATATATGCAACACTTACAAAAACCAATCTGCTTTGAATCACTATGGGCACCTGCTCCATCAGTCAGCCTCACTCTAAGGGAAACAAGCAGAGGGGTGTTGTCTTTTTTATACCATTCATTTGAATCTTTTTTTATTATGCAATTTTGAGACATAACTTTGTTTTTTTTTAAACATTTTTCCCGTTTTTTACAGCCAAAAATCTATATGCTGCTCTTAATTTCTTAAAATATAACTGTGCAAGATCCAACTTTGCCTTTTTTTTTTAAATTCAAACTTTTTTTCATAATAAGCAATGTAGAATTTAGATTTGAAGAAAAAGCTCAATTACTGTAAATAACACAAATCTGGACCAAAATGAAGAACAGTGTGATGAATCTAAATAAAATCAAATCCCAGTGAAAAACATCCTTCATGAGGTCTATTTTCAAATGTATGTCGTATATAAGGCGCACCGAACTATAAGCTGCATTAAGTCCTCTTCACCTTTATCCACCTTTGTCCTGGTAAGGATAACACGTCAATGTGAGGGTGGGGTCATCTGGACCCCACAAGATAGTACATGGGTTAAGCTCCCCTGTTTCTGTGTTGCAGTGAGGTTTTCTGTTTGGGACTTTTGCCCTTCACGTCTCACTTAGGGCCTGTGTATGTTTTTGGAGTTTTCTTCCCACTTGGAGTGGTTCCTTTTGTTAGTTAAATGATTCCCCTCACTCCACTTCACCTCTTTGTTCCTGCATTTGGGTTGTCCTGATACCCCTGTAACACATGTTTGTAACACAGGATGTCCTATCCATGTTAAAAACCTTGTTAGCATTTTCACAATACGTGTAACTCCCGACCTTTTTTGCAACACCTTTAAAAACAGACTGAAAATGCTTAAACAAGCGTTACTTTGAGTACGCCAACTCCCAACCTCGTTTGTAATGCATAACAAAAAATACTGATACACATAATATATATTTATATGTATTGACCATACCTGTAACTCCCTACATTGTTAGTAACAGGAAAAAAAGAGGTCAACACTGACACAGCCACCTTTTGGATTTTGCTTTTAGTTGATCTTATTTGCTTAGTTTTAATTCATAATATTTTATGTATTTAATTTCCTTTTATGCATTTAATCATATTCTGAATTTTATTTTTTTATACTCATATTATGTCTTTAATTTTAGTATCTTATCATGATTTTAACCCCAGTGTTTCTAATGGGGATCTTTTTATCAGTATTCATTGTGTGTGGGTTCGTATGTTTTAATGGAGGTGAATGGGAAGGGTGAAGGGCGGGTTGGGTTTTTTTGTAATGTTGTGTCCTTTTTCTTTTTTCTTTTTTTTAAAATGTTAAGGCGCTACGAGTTGCGCAATGTATGAGAACCGCTTTTTTTTTTAATAATAAAGTTTGATTTAATTGGATTTTAGATGTGTTGGCGTATTCACAAAAATAACCAACCTTGTTTGCAACTTGTGAAAAATAAAAAATGAAACGCTAAAAAATTAAATGTGACTATCTGTACCACCAAACCTTGTTAGTACACATAAAATTGAAGAAAAACAGTCCAACACTGCTGCACGTTATCCATATTGGACTACTCACAATACCTGTAAATCCCAACCTTGTTTGTAACACGTAAAAAAAAAACACTGATACAGCTAAAACAAATGTTACTGGTACTACGCTAACTCCCAACATGTTTGGAAACGCATAAAAAAAATACACAAACACATTCCAACACCGTTGTCAGTTGCGTTAGCGTATTTAAAATAACCACCAACCTTGTTTACTACAGCACAAACAACATTAATCTACATAATATGAGACTAACATAAATAGTGTTTTTCTGGAAAAAAAAAGTAAGGCTTTTTAGTTTGCATTATGATGTGGAAAATACAGTATCTATGCAAATGCAAGCCCTGGGTTTAAGATATGAATTTGAGTATCAAACCTTCCACTGTATATTTGTCTGTATTGAAGTGTTTGTTGTTTGATTTTTTTATCAGTATTTAGAGGATGTGAAATAAAATGAGTTGTTCATTAAAAGTTATTTACTTAGTAGCTGCTGAGCAACCGACCACTTTGCTGTGTGCGGATGGGCAAACTGGACCAAAATAGATGCGTAGGTGGTGAAGATGTGCCAGCTGAATCTACAGGAGACGTGTGACGGCCACTGATGTGTCTCAAGTGAGCTCCCCGAAAGGTCTGCAGATAAATACGGAGCTGAACGATCAGATCCCTAAATCCAAATGGATCTTTTTTCAAGGAGGAATTCTGAAGCAGGTTTTTCTTTTCATTATTTCAATACTTTAATAAGTGCTGCTGAAGTTCAGACCTTAATGCAAAACGACAGCAGTTTGTGGAAATTGCTTCAAACAGCTGCTGCACTCCGCGGATGGAAAAAATCCAACAATTGGGAAGCATGGATAAAATATTGAGCAGATTTTGATTTGATATTTGAGTTGGGATTATGTGCTCATAAAGCAAAAATAATGCTGTAAGACTGTTCATGACAAAAATGCATGTATAAGTAATGGGAATTGAAATAAAATGTGCAGGATGTTACCTCCTTTATCCAAGGCTAGCTCCAAGTGTTCTGTGGAGCTGCACAACCTCTTCAATATTTAAAACTTTCAGTTCTCTTTTCACTAGTGCACAATCTTCAGGTAAAATAAAAAACACTTTGAGAAAATGTTTCATGACAGAAAAGGGCCCTTATGCTGCTCAAACGTTGCCTAATGTGTTTATATGCTCCCTTTTCTTTAATCTAGGGGGAACATACGAGGATTATTCAAGTCAAAATTTACCACTGAGGGAAGATACGTATATTTTTTAACGCACAAATCCTTACAAACACACACCAGCATCCACTGAGCAGAATGCTAAATGGCCTTTCTCTGCAGCGACAGGACTGCAAAGCCATCACTTATGTGTGTGCTTGGAAACAGAAATATATTACAGTCAGAGTGCTGCAGAGGGACCCTGGTTAAATGAGGGAGTTTTTAATCTTCATCAATAGCTAAAAGTGTACTTAACACTTTGTGTTTATGTGCCAGATCAGCTGTACAGGAAGTGTTACTTACAAACAGCCAAACAGACCTTTTGACCTCCGCTGTGAGGACGTTGACGCACATTTTCACCTATAAGTTCAGTCAGTATGTGTTGTTTTTTGTTTGTCGTTGATGGACTCATCTGTGTGTGTGTTTTTGCAGTTCTTTCTTTCTGTGAAGGCATGCTTTTCAGTGGGTGTGCATCTCGTCAAGGTTGAGCTAAACTAACGCCTCAAACGCACAAAGAATTACAACAACAACAACAAAATCGCTCTCACATTGCGCTCCCACACGCTGCGGTTGGCGAACAAAAGCAACAAGCGCAAAAAAGGCCAAACATCATCTTCGTTGTGACTCCTCCTCAGCCCTCTGAAAGGAGCCATTGAAAAGTTTGTGGTTTTGACTAATTCAAAGCTTTTCATAAAAAAAAAAAAAAAAAAATTAAAAAAACTTGGTGTCTTTCTGTTCTATCAGGAGCTTTGGCGTTTCAGCTCGGAAAGCCAGGGTCAGCCAGGCGAGGTGTGGGCTTCATTGCAGAGAGAGGAGGATAAAGAATCACTTCTCTCAAGGACTTGCTTACCTGAGCCAACACAAAGTGCTTCACTTGGACCGGAGGAGAGGACAGTTTTTGAGAACAAAAACTTGGTTTACGGGTAAAGTTACTGGAGCCAAGAGGATGACACGTCCCCAAAACACACAATTAACCCAATATAAACTAACATCTTCCAAACCCTCTTGAGTCTCTTCTTTGTGATCAAATCTGCAAAGAAAAATAAAAAAATTGCACCCCTTTTGTTCGAATAATGAAAAGAAAAAGGCATTATTATTAAGCAAAGACTCTCAAATAAAATATGTGGCTCAAGCCGACACGGATTAAAAAGATTTACCACATAAAATAGTAGGAGATTTGACATTTTCCAGCTACTTTCATCAAGCCAATTTCACCCCTGAACAATCTCTTCAACACTGGGGACATTTTCAGGAGTTAAATTAGCTGTCATAACTTTCACTTAATATTTCGGAGTAATTTTGGAAAACACTGGTGTTAAAGAACACCGTGTACTATTGTGAAGAGATCAAGGAGACGCTTTAAAAGCAGTTTACTGAAGGATTAGATGCCTAAAGTCCCACTCTGATCTCTTTCAAAAGTCTTTTAATTATGATAATGCTATTTTTAGGCAAGAAACTATGACATAGTTTCTGCAGAGCAGTAGTAGAAATTCACCTTGAGTTGTGGGAGGAATCCTCTTCCCTTCCCTGTTGCTAAGAGCTCGAAGCAGAGAGCCTGTGGCCCACCCAGCGTGATTTCTATGTAACAAATGCAATCTTTTTTAAATGGCAATGTTTTCGTCTACAATCTAAATAAAGACATACCATATTTTTTGCACAATAAGACCTATTTATAAGGCCCAAGTCTGACTGAATGATAGATTTATCTCTGGCTTTTTTGTCTTGCTTAAGTAAGGGATAATGGCCAACGAAGTGTGCATTATCAGAAATTTACCAACATTGGTGTTTTTGTATTTAGTGTATTTATCTAATAATAAATTCACCTTTATTAGTGAAAATACACGTATTTATTTACACAGTGTGCTTTTCACGAAGTATGTTAATTTCTGATAATGCACACTTCGAAGACCATTATCCCGCTAATACCATGGTCTTACAAAAGAAAGAAATATTAAATCAGTGCTTCTAACTTTATTCTTGTTATTTTTTTCATTCCAGATTACTTTTTCACAAAAAGAGGACTATTTGTGACATGGTCTGCAGAATTATAACTGTAACATGACTACGTGCTCAGCTGGCACTGACCTCGACTGCAGCGGCAAAGGAAAGTGTCATGATAGGTTAAATAAAGCATCGGTTCAGAGAGAAAGTTCACCTCTTATTGCTGGTTTTTGTCCAGATGATGAAGCAAAAGTTTGTTTTAAAGAAGCCAGCGCAGTGATATAAAACATTTAAGCTATGTAACCAGAACTTCTTCTTTTTTTAGGTGTGCATTATCACTGTGGATTATCACTTTTTTATCCACACCCTGCAGCAAATCAGAATCGCGTATTTACCTTAACCATGGTATTATCCGCCTTATAGTTTGGTGCGTCTTTTACATGACAAAATAGACCAGTCATTGATGGTCCGCATTATAAGCCGGTGTGCCATATAGAACAGAAAATACAATACTCAGAAATGCAACTTTGAGTGGGGGTTTGACGATAACCGCATCACTGTGGTGATGAGGTCATCATTCTGCATATGGTGTGTGATTGTAACTATAATAAACACATTAAACACTTTCCTCTTTGCTGATGATTTACTTTCTCTGCTAGTCCTGTGTTCAGACTTCAAGGGTTTCTGAGGGAAACCTTTTCTTATTGTTGTCCTTCATTCCCTGCACACGGCTCTAACACCCTCTTGCGCTGTGCGCCGCCCTCTTACACACATGCGCATGTGCGGTTTCAGCAGAACATACACATTAATCATTCTACAATAGAAGTTTCCGTCTCGTGAGGAAATACAACAAATTTACTTTGTAGTAATTATTAATTTCCATGGTACTCATTTCCATTACAAGCTGTGTGCGTTCTTGAGTGCGCGACACGGGCGACCGCTGCAGGATTTTGTGTGTGTGTGTGGGGGGGTGTCACTGTTCTCCTTCACTCTGTAACACCAAACATGAACGCGCACTGTTAGAGTGTGATGAATATCACTACATGTTTTGTTTGGGAACTATCTTCTGCAGCGCAAAGTTACATGTCTGTATAAACAAAGGCAAAGCCTCCTGCCCCGCGTTCTTCATGGGTGTCAGGCTTCATGGCTATCGGAAAGGTGACAAAGTGTCTGCAGTCTCGCACAGGTGAAGCCTCGCGTGCAGTTTGAGAGCGGTCCGCTGCAGAAGAATCAACACGCACCCCAACACACTTGTGTGCCTTCCTTCCTCCTAGTCCTACACATGCAGCCCGCTGACACACACACACATATTCATTCTACAACACCTATGTAGTTAGTTCATTAGTTTTATAGGTAGTAGTTAGTAGTTACTGTTATCTGTTAGTAAAGAATACTGTGTTGGAATAGTAATCATTCGCGATGCGGCCGCCAGGGGATTTTGTGTTTGGCAGGTGGGGGGGGTTAACCACGACACCGCGCCCCCTGCAGGTTCATCACTGCGGTGATCAAAAATCCCACACCGTCACAGCTCTAATTTTGAGCCTAAATTTCTCTATAAATCTCCTCCGTCATTAGAAAATTGTTAAAAACACCAAACATACGATCTTCATCGGAGTGGGCCTTTATAGAACTTCGTGTACTATTGCGTAATGATCAAGCAGACACCTAAAAAGCAGTTTCCTGAAGGATGGGATCCTTAAATAGCAGCGCAACATCGCTCTCCATAGGATTTATCTCCACAATCTTGTGTCACTCTCCATTAAAAATGTGACCGCAACCCCTTTAACCTGCTGTTAAGCAACAAGGAGGTGAGGCCACACCATTTTTGTCACAAAAGCTTTGGACTCCACCATCTCCCTGTGTCTCTTTTCTACTGCGTTATCTCTTCTCTGAGCATCAGCAGGTAAAAAGCCCATTTCTCCGGTCCCTCTGGGGAGCACTGACCTAACTGTTGGTGCTCCCCTGAGAACCTGGCTAACTCTGCAGACCCATTTGTCAACGCTGACCCTGAAACCAACAACCCGCCCATATTCCTTTTCCAGCCCTTTCTCCAGTCTTCTGCTTATTTTTAAACCTTCAACACATCTCTGCGCAGTGAGGCAGAACGGTCGTAGACAGTGAGCAACAGTGCTTCCTTCTTTTGCTGCAGGACACAGCCATTTCGTAGGAAACAAATTTAAATTTGAATAAGATTAATTTCTAAAATGGCGGCTTGAAACTACACTCATCAATTAACTTCATGTGAAAGATGTGGCCTGCGGCGAAAAACGAGGAATTATCACCTGACTTTGCGTTTCCTTGCAGCTTAATGGAGCATTTTAGCATCCCTCAGCTCTTTATTTCAGATTAAATTGGTCATGCGTCGGTTTACCCTCGCATCTTCCGCACTCAGTATCCAGCTGCATCCGCCATATGTGCTCGGTTCAAACTCTCCACTGTCTGCTCATCATCCAACAGCCGATAGATGCAGTCAGCGGCCTCTTCTTCAGTTAGTATAAGTTATCAATCAATAACTTCATTAGACATACTGAAGGTCAAATGGGACTTTATTACATAAGCAATTTGTGAAACAACACAAACAGGAAATAAGAAAATTCAAATTAAAGTCTAACACTAAAATAACTTTTTTTTTTTTTTTTGGTGACAAAAAAATAAAGAAAGAAAAGATCAAACTAAAACTTGTTAAGAAATCAAGTGAAACGGCTTGCAGTTGATAGGTACTACATTTTTCAAAATGAGTGGCTGACCTGGAGATGGTAGCATAACATTTGAGAATTGAGCTCACTTTTAGGAATGCTTTTGAAAGACGTACTCTTGCATTTTGGGGTAAACTGCACTTGGGAGAAAGATGACAATCCCATGCCAACATAAAGTGCATTGCAGTCATTTAGAGTGGTGGGGAAGGAATTGGATCACTGCATAAAAATGCTGCAGAGAAAGCTTGACTTTGGCCAACTTTTTTCCTGTTAAAATTCCTGTTTCCAGTGGACCCAAAGTTCACAGGAGACATGGCACGGAGGAGGTTGAATGACAAGGTTTATGCAGCCAATCAAGATGCAGAAAAAAGTGCGATGTTAAAAAAGACAAAAAATGAACAAAAAAGCGCCCAAAAATCCACAAAAAGATGAATAGCGAGGGAACGCTGTAGACCTAAGAAGAGGCTTCAATTTTGGGATGGTAGCCTAGAAAATTACTGAGCCAAAAGTAGAAAGGAAACAGATTTTCTCTAAACCTTAAACCTTATTTTTCTTACAAATAGATGAAGGTCGACTAACTTGAGAAATAACAGAGTTGGCACACAGTAATAACAGTACTCAGAGAGGGCACTTAATAGGACATGCACTGACTTTTCTCAGCAAAATCCTTATCGTTAATTGCCCTGCTATCACTTTAATTTCAGAGCGCTGTTTTAAAAAGCCTCGCTGAGGCTCTGCTCGCTCATTTGGGTTCATCTCCTCCGTCTCCTCCGTCCAAAAGCTGTTGGGCTCACCAAAGTCAGCGGAGTCATCCGCACCACGTCGCTAACATGATGAGACAGGACACTTTAAGGACTAATGCGTTCAAGAACCAAGAGTTTCACAAAGTGACCCGCAAAAATTAAAAATAGCTTTGTCCCTTCCAAACGCTCATATGCTGCGCCGTTTTTACCACAGGCGCCACAAAATGTAAAAGATGGGTTTGTAGCCACTTAAAAAGCCTCACAAATCATGTTCTTGTCATCCTGACTTTCATGAAACTGTGTTCTTGACATTTTAATACACCTCAGAAAACATGGTTCATATCTAAATACACAAAAATGCCACTCTTAATCTCTCTGACTTAAAGGAAGCTCGGCAGCTGGCCCAGGGAATGACACACAGCTTTCTAGCTTTTCTAACTTGTGTAGAACTCCTTGTTTCTAGATTCGTATATCTTATTACTGTATTTTCTGTACTACTTTTTTTTCTTTACAAAAAATGATAGTGCACCTTATAACTCGCAGCGCCTCTTTATGGATTTATTTTAGTTGTTGGGTGTTTTAGTGAATACCTGCGCTAACACGGCTAACATGTAGCGGTGTTGGACTGTTTTTTTAATTTTTTTAATCAAGTTAAGTGTTTCATGTTAGTTGGGTGTTAATGTAAATGTGCTAATGCGGCTAACGTGTTGCGTTGTTGGACCTTTTTTGTTTTCAAGCTACAAACAAGGCTGGGAGTTGGTTGCAATAATGTTTGTTTTAACAGTATCAGTTTTTTACGTGCTGCAGTATGGGAGTTCCAGGTTTTTGTAATTAGGTTTTGTGGCTAACATGTAGCGGTGTCAGAATGTGTTTTTTTACTTTTTACTAACAAGGTTGGAGGTTGCCATAGTCCCAGTAATGTCTGGTTTTAGTTCTAGAGTTCCGGAGTCCGCAGCTAATAAAGTCTGACTGACAGACTTATCTCTGACCCTTTTGTATCGCATAACCCTTGTGATATCCAAGGTACTTAATCATTGGGAGTGGGGTCATCTGGACCCCGCTGAACCCTTTTTCTTCAACGATTTGTGATCTTCACTGTTGTCCATGGGTTACATGAAATCCCCTTTACCTTTATCCACCTTTGTCCTTGTAGGGAGAACATGTCAATGTAAGGGTGGGGTCATCTGGACCCCATAAGATAGCACAAGGGTTAATGTGCCTTATAGTTCAAGGCGCCCCATAGTGTGGAAAATACAGTAAGCGATGTAAAGATTATTTGCTGCATGAACAAACATTTTCACTACCTTCTAGTGCTTTTTTTTAACTTAAAATCAGTGATTTTTTCCTCTTTAAGGCCCGTGCACACCGGGACGAATTTCGCGCGCGATATTCGCCGACGTTTAACGCCTCGTGACTAAACAAAGGGCACCAATGTGAGTGTGCACACCGACGCGAAAAAACGCCACGCGTAAAAGCGTCACTTTTTAAAAAACGCCTCGGGTTCGTTTTTTTGGTTTGACGCGCCCGGTCAAAAACTACACGACCAATGATAATGGCGCTTTTGCACACGTGTCTGGAGCTTCTGAAGTTACAGTAAAACACAACTTGGGGGCGCTCAAACACAAAACTGTCTTGCTGAGCACACATACGTCACGGCGAAGAAGATATACGCCAAGTAGCGTCTGCACTGCCACGAAGAAATAAGACGAAGAAGATGCACTCACTGACGGACATTTTAAAATATCCCCAAAAACGCTCATGATACATTTTCAGCTCTTGTACCAGTCGATAAAACTCCCCATCTTCTTCTCTTCTCGTAACTATGGGATGTACCCAAATCGACGTCTTTTCCGGCGTCTTTCATCATTCAACAGAACAATAATTTCTTCATCACTGGAACTGGAGCTAGAGCTACTGGTGCTGGAAATATTCATGTTTTCTTTGTATGATTCTGACAAGTAGTAAATACTTGCTCTCTTCTTCTGAGTGAAAAGCGACTTTAAGAAGCGTAAAGTTGCGCAGCGCCACCTTGTGTACAGGGGGTATTTCTGTTTTACATTAAGCGCCATCTAATGTCAGGGAATTAAATTGCATGTTCGCTTGGCTCATCGCCAGCGAAAATCGCCTGGGTGTGAACACAAAAAACGTGGCGAATAACGCCTGGCGAATAACGCCTGGCGAATATTTGTCACGGTGTGTACGGTCCTTGTGGCTACCACCTTTTTCAGTGTTGGTGAGTTGATAGTTTGACCCATCTAAAGCTTGTACAGTTTTTGTCAGAAACCAAGACTTTTTTTTTAATACATGCAATGCAGTAATTCTGTTTTCTGAAGTTTAAAGTGCTGGAGGTATGGCATGCGAGCCAGTAACAAAAAGGGGACTGCACCGGGGAGAGGAGAAAAACGGAAACATGAATAATGCCGTTTTCCTCAGAGCCCCCCCACAGTGCTCACAGCTTGTTCCCTGCTTTACACTCTGGGATGTTCTTACAAGTCCTTCCCTTTTTTTTTTTTTTTCCTCCTCTCCCCTTCCACGCATCCTTCCATCCATCCTTGCGCCTGTCTGGCCTGCTACTTCAGAACAATTAAGGTTGACTTCATGCTTCACGGAGCTTTCCATCATAATGGAGAGAGGAGCGGAACAAGGGAGCGGCTCGTCAAAGGGATATTTAATTCATGTCACTCTCACTGCATGCCTCTCTACGTTCCCTGTCTTTTAGCACAGCTCACTGCTCCAAACATGGTGCCATGCTCTGCGAGGCTCCACCGAAGGAAAGACTTGAAACGCTTTAATGGAGCCGTGCCGCAATTAAAGCTTTACTGTACGCAGGATGCAGTGCACAAGCAACGAGAAGCAGGTCAACCTCAGTTGCACGTAATTTTTCTTTTCTTTTTTTGTTTTTTTTGTTTGCAGCAGAGCTTGCAAGGATTATACAGTATGTGGAGGGGTTGAACACGGCGAGCTTTAAGTGAAATGGAGGGCAGGCTTTAAAGATGCTGCATCAAACCCTCAAGAAAACACAGACTTGAGTGGCTTTGCTAAGTGCAGTGTTGGATGTGATGCCTCCACACAAGTCTGCACATGAAGGAAAAGAAAATTCAGCGCCGGGGCGCAGTTGTTGCCAATTCCTTTCGATACAGCTTTGATGCAGGGAAAATCTCTCGTTAAAATCTTCAAAAGCCTAACAACAGACGCGATGGGAAAGGAGGGAGAGAGGCGAGGACTGATGGATTTTCAAGATTAGATGAGAACCGCTGATGAGAGGAAAAGATGAGGTGAAAGAAGCTCTGCGACAACCTGCTCGGACGGAAAGAGCAAGGCTGGGGTTTCTTCTCAAACAGATCTCTGCGTAGATGAAAATAGGGCATCCAGCAGCTTGTCAGGACACCGTGATGAAAAACCCACACCTAAAAATACGCCTTCGCTTGTCTTATTTTTAACCATATTTGCTACTCTGCCGCGACCTAATTATCTTTTTTCCCCCCTGCTTTTCACAACATTTCATCAGCCTCTCTATAGTTGTCTTTGCTATTTCAGATAATGCAGGAACTCTGGGAGGTCCTTTTTCTCCACTGCTTTTCAAAATAAATCAAAGTTAAGTTGAAGTAAGTGACCAAGCTGAAGTGTTTTCTGACCTCCCACTGCAGTACACTTTTTTGCAGTGTAATTTTAAAAAAAAAGCAAAGAGGGACATAAGAAGATTGTGCTGCAACACTGATTGATCTCCCAAACGGTGCAGAATAATTAAATCACCCTCGTATATCAGATTGTAACTAAGCTGTATTGACCTGTATTTACAGCCTATGAAGCAACATCAACTAATAGGCCAAAATAAACAGAAATAAAAATAAATGAAGATAATATTAACCTAAATATAATATACATTATATATAGGACAGCTCATATTGGCCTGCCAAACTTTTAAAAGGGGATTTTTGTTTAGTTATTAGTGTTAAAGTAAAAACAGAATATATTAGGAGTGTAACAGTTAAATGATTTATCAATGAATCGGTTTATTTTCCTAGGATTGAACCAGATCGATCTGTTTGAAGCAGAATCTAATCGGATTAACCCTGTTCTATTAAAAAAATCGTTACGATAATTCGATAATCAAATTGATATTGGAACCTGACATTTGGATTGAAGCATTCTACTATTACTATAACATAAAAACAACCAAGTGCATCACAGTGAACAACACATGTGATGGCAGCAAAAAATGGTTAAGCCACCATTCCAGTCCAACCTGTGGAAACACTTTGAATATGCACAGATATGTGACCACACAGTGCAGTAGAATGTTCTAATAAAAAATCTTTTGTAATATTTTGATATGGAAAAATAACAGTGGGTTGAACTTTATAAGACTAAAATGTAAATGAATTTGCCATTAATTTTGTTTACTTGTTTGTACACATATGTATTGTACAATTGATTATCTTGCAAGAAATAAAAGGAATCTGGAAAACTTCAACTGCACTGTTCAGGACCCGGTCTCAAAGTCACACTAATTGAATTTTTGGCAAAAGATGTCCTGGATCGATCTTAGGTCATTAAATCAGATCGAATTGGATCGTTCAAAATGAACAAAAACAAAACAACAAACATACAGGTCAAGCAACGTCAATGACTGTCCTATTGTAACCTTTGTGCTATCCTAGGCACTTTAACGTTGGGAGTGGGGTCATCTAGACCCACTAGACAGTGCTCTGAACCTTTTTTCTTTAATGATTTGTGATCTTCACTGGTGTCCATGGATTACATGAAATTTTTCCACCTTTATCCACCTTTGTCACGGTAGGAATAACACGTCAATATAAGGATGGGGTCATCTAAGATGGCACAAGGGTTAAAACTCATGTCATGGTGTACGGTGCACTTAACTACAGGCTCCCCTTGAGAGAGACAAAAGTGAGACATAAGTCTGTCAGTCAGATAGACTTTATTCAGTGCATTCACAGTATCTCGAACTAGAACTTGTAGAAGTTACTAGTAACTAGAACTTGTTTGTAGCCACGTTGAAAGTATTAGCCACGTTAGTGTATTCACAATACTTGTAACTCCCAAGTTTTTTTGCAACACAAAAAAAACAGACCAATTTTGCTAAAACAAACGTTACTGTGGCTAAGTCTGATTTCCCTCCCTAATCCCTACCTACTAAAAAACGATATGGTGCGGGACAATGCAGTGCCCTGGATTTCAAAAGCATTCAGACACCATGCTCATTATGCTTTTTTTTTAAAACAGCTAATATGACATCATCAATTTCACAAAGTTAAAATTTAATTGATATCAGCGTTTTGCGACAATCATTTATGAATCTACTGTCTTCTGAAGATAAAAACATTGAAGGTTTATTAAAAAATACATTAAAATACTTTTTTTTTTGGCAGAAATTGTTCAGACGCAATGCATTGTGGTCTATACTCACCAAGTCACCAATTAAGTGAGCATCGATCCACACTGGTTTTTCGCAAAGACTTCTGGGAAATTTCTAGGGCACTCGATTTTGGAATTGTAGATTCGGACAGCACTACAAAATGGCCCTATAATATAGGCTGGAGCAAGGCGTCAACCTAATCGAACCCAGCTGGAAATTTAGTACTGCCAGCTGCCCTGATGACTACAAACCAATGCATTGTGGGACATGGTGTCCTGACGGTTCTTGTAGTTAAAGTGATCAATTAAAATCAATTAAAATACCTATTGATAAAAGAAATAGGCTACATACATTACAAAGCATTTAAATAATTATAAAAGATATAATAACACAGATCATGCTAAAGGGGGAGAGGCATTAAAATTCATTTGAAAGTTAAAGACAACCGGGTGTGCTTACTGACGTGCTTCGACGTCAGTAAGCACACCCAGAAACTATCCATATACAGTATAAGGCGCTTCGGGTTACAAAGCAAACTTTTGTTTTTGGAAAAAATTCAAGGCTTTCAAGGCTGCCTTATAGTGGAGAAACTACAGGGACCAAAACACCCAAATCTTCAGCAAGAAACCAAAACTTTTGATTTTTTTTTACCTTGTTGGTTGACCTTGTTTTATTTAACATTTGTAAACTTTAAAAAGATAGAAAAGCTCTTCCTTACTCAGTGAGATCAGTTGCTGACAAAAGCAAAAAAAGGGAACTTCCTGTACTTTCTTTGAATTGCAAAACTCTGTGGGGTCAAAATCAAATCTACCGTTTAGGTTAAAACATCGTTTTCTGTCTTTTGCATCGGCTGCCACCAAAATAAAGAGTCAACCATAAAGTGATGGACTTATATGAAGTTTGTTCCTTAGCCTTAACTTGGTATGAATGCAGATGAAGGTCTAAAGAAGAAAAACACAGTCTGAGAGCAATTTGAGGTTGGGTTTATTCTCAACCAGGCTTTTGTTATGCAGTCTGCTTTGTTTTGGAAGTTTGAACACTTTTTAAAACTCTAATGTAGACCAAACACATTTTCTAATAAACTCCTGTGCATGTCAGTGTTCATGCACATGGACTTTAGAATGGAAGTAAAACAAATCCAACCAGTTAAACTTTATTACCACCTTCACAAGCTGTCAGTTTACTGTCTTTATCTGATTGCCAGGATGGATGAAACCAAGTGTCATGGCTTTGTTGCAATAAAAAAAATATTTATGTGAACAAATAAGCTATCACACCAGCGTGCCTGAGGGAAAAGCTGGTTCGTCTGTCTGTCAGAAGCACGAGTGTCAGGAGAAGGTAATATTATACCCTGCAAAACATCAACCTATCACCTCTCACTCACTGCTTTAGGTCTTTATTCCCACCGTGTTTGTTTTATAAAAATATATCCAGTTAAAAGGAAATGGTCATTTAACATCGCAAAACCATTAACAAAGCATTAAATTAGCATCTAAACAGTTTAACTATTTTGTTTTTTATTTTTTTGTCTTTGTTTTTTGCAGGCTTAAAGGTATTTAGGCTTATTTTATAAAACAAATACGGTCAATTTGTTTTTAATTTGACAGTTTTTTTTTTCTCTTTCAGACATCAAGGGAACATGTAATTTCTTGTTTTGGATATTTTATTATATTTTATATAATTATATATAGATTCACTGCTGAAAAACACCATAGAAGCTCTTATTAAACAGATTCATCACAGCTAAATGTGCGCAAAAAACAGGGCTAACAAAACCACCTTTCATCCATGTTTTTTTTTTTAACGGTGTTGTTTGTATCTCATTATAAAAAAATTTAAATGGTGAAAAATGTGCTAAATAAAAAAAAATCCATTGTATTGCAAAACAGCGCTTGCTAATTTTTCTCGTAGCAAGCCTAATATGTTAGCAATGCATACACAAACAATCCTAGCAAATCTTTCATGTTTTCAACTGATGAACACTGAATAGTAGGTAATCTTCTTTTTCCTTTAATTAAACATTTTATATTATATATATTTGCTGTTGTAGAGATATGTGGACAAGTCACATGACTTGAATAGGACTCAAGTCATGACTTTAGACTCAACTTGACAAAATGTACAGGAAAATGTACAAGGTTTTGCTACTTAGACTTTAACACCAGTAACTTGTGACTTCACTTTGATATGGGCCTTTTGACCCAAAAAGACTTGCTACTTTCCAAATGCCAGCATACCCCAGTATGTTGACTTACAGTAGATCAGTCTCTCTTTGTGTTTTTCTGTAACATTTGAGGTAGCACAGACAAAGGTAAGTATTGAAAGCTGATGCTGCCTTATTGGCCAAGTAACTGTTAGCTGCAGTTAAATCAGTTAGACTGTAAACTCACTTTAGTGTTCCACTGACAACATGGTAAGTAAACTGCGTTTTGTTATATGGAGATAGTTTAGGATATTTGACTTGAACTTGAGGATATAGATCTGAGACTTGCTTGTGACTTGCAAAACAATGACATGGTCTTAGCTCACTTTTTTGATTGAATTACAAAACAAATTCCCAATACTTAGGTGCTTATACATCAAGGACAGCTGGACAGCGGTGGGAGAAGAATAAATAAGAAAGAATAAACTCACTGTCCTGACTAACAGCTCTATTTCCTCCAGTCCCATATATTCATCTAAATCGATTTCCTTTTGA
The DNA here is from genome assembly GCF_053564925.1 of Oryzias latipes. Classification (NCBI taxonomy): domain Eukaryota; kingdom Metazoa; phylum Chordata; class Actinopteri; order Beloniformes; family Adrianichthyidae; genus Oryzias; species Oryzias latipes. Next base: position 11,213,904 of record NC_136244.1, read on the forward strand.
GAAGTGAAAGGCCATTCCTCATTCGCATGACAGCTGCATCTTGAACTGGAATAATACACTCACAGACATGAAGGAGAGCCACGTATACCCACACAATTAGGTTCCTTTTTCTGTGTGTTTGTGGTCACATACACACTTATGTACACAAACACTCCAAGCTAAGTGTAAAAAGCCACGGGATCAGACAATTGTCACCATGGGAATCTGATTGAAGACAGAGATTTAGTCGTAATAGGACACCTGATGACACCCCAGCGATGCCATTACAGCCGGCTTTCTCACTCTTCAGCTAATTAAAGAGGCACAAATTACTTTAGTACTGAAAGTATTGATAACGCCTGCCCACATAAACACCATTTGTGCCCAATTTTGACACATAAACTCAGTTATATGCGAACAAGTGTGAGATAGAGGTCTGATCAGGCTGAAGATGCTCTTCTCTATTGACGGCAGGATTTAAGTCAAACAAAAGCAAACACCTCCACACAGTAATTGGCCAGAATCATCCATGCTATCGTAGAAATGTTATCCACTCTGTCGGTTTCCCTCCCCGCCTCTCAGTCTGATCTGACTCGAGCAACAAACGGCACAGAGCTGTGGTGCATGCGAGTAATTGGACCGCCTGGGGGAGACAACAGGGAGGGTTGAATCATGTCATCTGATCAAAGCATCATAGCCACAAATCTATTATGCTGCCAATTGCATGAGGTGAGTGTGGTTAGCTGATAAAAGGCGAGAAACAAACAAATTAATTGTAAAAATTTCAGACTAAACTTCTAAACATAAGAAGCGGTAGTCGTAGGGACTGATCAAGCATTTGGGTTATTGATCTGTAAATTACGCAACTACTGCCACAGACTGAACATACCATATGTTGGCATTTAATTAGCTGAATGGAAACATTGAGTTATGATGGTTGGCAAATGTGGGTCCCTTAAACAATAGGAGCAGGACTTTGAAAGCCACTATGACCAGTCAGTCACAGATTGGGATGTAATAACTGAGACGTGCTTTCACGACAAATACGGTTTATGTACAAGTTAACATCGCACAGTTCAATGGTTGAAACAAGTCGTTGAATTTTGTGTGCAAATATCAGGAATTTTATGATTATATAGTGTGGATTGTTCGCTGGCATTATTGTCTTATATATGGATTACTGTCCTGTGTGGAGACTTCATGAACTCATTGATGAATTTGTATGAATATATAGCAATGGGGTTTTAGATGTTTTTGTTCTCAAAACAGATTGCAGTTAGGTACAATTTTCACGTTGCCACTGCTTCTTTGAACAGAGGAGTAGATAAAACCAAGCTCCAAACTTCTGTTCTGAATTTGATACTTTAACTCCAGCACTGCCTTTTTTTTCCATGTACCGTAATGTATCGGTGCAAAGCAGATATAAAAAGCTGCAATTCTTTGCGTCACTGATTTCTGTTGATCGTGTAAACGGTCGATGAGTTACGCTACATCAAAGAGCAGGTGTAATTTTGGTGTCACCTGCAACATCTCTGGTGTTAAAGGGTTAAATGAGTAAAACCTCCAACCCAATGAAAACGAAACATTTTGCTGTAGAGACACCACTGAGTTACTGTACCTCTAAAAGAAGGCTTCAAATTACTAAATACAAAAACATGAGCTGTGGAGCAGCTTTCCAATTGTAATGATCCCTCTAAAAGAATATAATGATAGGAATCTGATTTTCTGATTAGGAACTGACTTGTTTGCATCCAGAGAAGCATCTACCTTTATTAAATATACAGCTTTAATTTTGTCCCTGACGTAGTGCCTTTGAACTGCAGCCTGAGAGCTACAGGTGGCGGTGGCTGTTTAATGACTCATTTAGAAGTCTCAGGCTTACCCTTCAATTAGAAGTGGAGAATAAGAAGGCTTTGCTCTGCACCAGACACAAAATCCATTCATTTGTTGCAGAATAATTAATTAATCGGCCTGTGCAGATGATGTGTCAGTTTTTAAATTGCTCTGGGGTTGAATTGCTAAGATCGTCTGGGAATGTGTGAAATGGCCACATAGGAAAAATAAAGGCATCAAATCATCAAATCATGCTAATGATTTATTTCTTTAAATTGAAACAACAATAAGTAAATCCTGTGTTTGCAGGGGGAGAGCTACAGGGGGGGCAATGGGGCCAGCTGCCCCCTCTGCAAAAAGCTTTGCCCCTCCCAATTTTTAAGTCCATTATTATTGACAAAGATAAAGAAGCCATCAATACAAGACTCTAAGCTTTACCTCTGCTAAAAGAACAGCTGTTTCAATATTATTGTCAAAAAAGAATAATAAAACTGTTTGAATTACAAATCTTTGATTCTTTCATTTGAAACAGCCTTCAATACCCTTGCCACCCCTCCAGAGTATTCTGCCTCCCTCCTGTCCCCCCATATAAAATATTGTAGCTCCACCACTCCACCTTGAACATCTCATTCAAACAGGCAATTACTTTAAAATATGCTGTGTGCAACCTACTGCAGCAGGAAGCATCAGATGATGATGATGCAAGACATTTTGGAAGGAACTTTGTGAAGAAACTTTAGAAAACTCGACCCAGACTGTTCGAGCAGCCACTAACGACCTTTGAGCAAGTTGATTGGCACCAAAGTGACTCAATGGCAATGAGAAAGGTGGCTCAGTCTTTCTAAATTACACCCAGCAAGTAAACAAAACAAAAATGTCAACCTTTTAAATCAAAAACACTTGCAGACAAACAACTTCTTAACATTTATCAAACATGCAAATGAAAGAAGGGCTTCAAAGTACGCAGAAATGTTGCAAACAGGATCCATTCTGCTTAAAATGCTTATGTGGCAGCAAGGAAAGATCATTCGATGCCTGTTAAATAATAATGTATTCCTTTCAATGTAGACAAATGTGCATTATTCAGCGAAGGCTGAAAGATGCAGGAAAGAACAAACACAGGAAGATATCGCAACATTCATCTAATAAACACCATAGAATTAAAGAGGTGGATGAAGAAGAGGATTGACAGAGGGGCAGGATGTGGCAAAGGAGTCTGCATACTTTTTTGAACAATACAGCACTTGGAGTTTGCACTGGCAGTTGCCATGGAAATGGTGCAACTTGATGTGCAAGCAGAATTTGTTTTTAGCCTTAACTTAACCAGGTAAGTAGATCAAGAACTAAATCACAGTTACAATATTGACCTGGACCAATGAAGCATGTTTTTGGAGCATTAGAATAATTCTGAGTGTCTGGAGAAAATCCACATATTACACTGGAGAACATGCAAATTCCACACAGAAATAACCCAATTGGAACTTGGACCATGCAGGATTTTCTCAAGAGTGGTGACCACTCCCCCATCAAGTAGAACTGAGGTCAGACTCCTAAATCAATTCATTTCAATTCAAAGGTTCACTATTTAAATCAACTTAAGATTCAAATTTAAAACAAATAGCTTTGAAATGTGAGTGAATAATAGATTTTTGCACAAAGACTGTAAATATCTAAAAAAGGTTAAGTAAAACACAATAGGGGTGGAATTTTAAAATTGCTTTTCCCAATTACCTTTCAAGCAATTAACCAAACTGTAGTTGACAAAATAAATATTTGATGGATTTAATGTATCATGTACTGTAAGTTAGTGCAAATAAAAAAGCTATGTTCACATCTGGCATTGGACGCATATTCAAGAATGCGTCCAATGCCAGATGCATGTTCTTGAACGCTCATGGTGTTCACACTGGACAAGCAGTGAGGGGTTTCTTCTTATGCTATTGTTTACTAGCACATGAACGCCAACTACAGTTGGTATGAAATATGAAAGTGGTTCAGATCTTATGAATTTTGTTCCAGACTTTTTCTTTCACAGCTCCATTCCAATATATGAACTATTCGGGGTCAAACCACAATTATACATTTATTCTACATGATCAAACTTCCAGTTGGTGGGCACTTCTGTAAATTAATGGGGTGCCATTTCCACATCCATACCTTTTGTGCATAGAGCCTGAAATAATCGTAGGAACCTGCATAGCTAAACGTAAATGCACACATTTCTGAATGTGGAAACCAGAAGCACACTTTTACTTAAACTTTTCATTGGGAGTGGCTGCTTGGACATATGTTGCAGAAGGCAGTGTGTAGGTAAATCACGTGTAATATACAAGGGCATCATTTATATGTGTATTTGTGTGTGTGTGTATATATAAAACACAAATGCAACAGCAGTACCAGAACAGGTCAGAGAGGAGGCTGTTCCACACTCCCAACCATAACTTGAAAACACAGCCCCAATAATTACCGTTATGCTGAGCAAGGCAGCAACTGACCTGAAACACAAAATCATGTCTAGAATGAACACCAGGCACCCCCGACTACCACAGTTAAGTGGAGTACCACCTGAAGGTTTTCTGGAAACGCTGAATGAAGCATTGAGGGCAATTCCTACCACAACAATCACAGAAATCAATAAACTGGTTTACACTTCAGCACCAGGGATCCTTGAAATACTTGACTATAAAAATAGCCATGGGAGAAAACAATTCCCACCATGGAAGCAATGGTTGGAAGCCAATATCAAGGCAGCTCGTAGGAAAGTGAGTCAGCTGACAGAGGTGCAATGAAAAAGCAATTGCCTAAGAGATACAGCCAGATGCCCATACTTGAAGCACTCGAAACTGCCAAAGGCTAAAGGCTCTTGCCCTTGAGCAGTCGCCTAAAGAAGTACACAAAAGACAACAACAGTGGTTACGTGGACAAATGTAATCGGAATTAAACTCCTGATCGGAATAAAAATGCATCATGTTAACACACCGTTCGTAATACTCTGACCCGATCACACTTATTCGGATCAAAATTTCCTTCCGATCAATATGGGTGGGTTATGCCGATTGTTGAACCAGTCGTGGTGCATGTAAACAATTTATTCCGATTGTGGGTCACTACTCCTCTGGCTTTTACCTGATGCGTAGAAGGTGGGACCAAAGGAAGAGAGACCATGGATGATAAGACACTAAAGCTTCTCACCATAAATGGAGGGTTCCATCCCAAATCCAGCACCCTGAGACTGTATGCTAGCGGCAAGGAAGGAGGCCAATGACCAGTGAGTGTGGAAGCCACTATCCAGGATTAAACAGCCAAGATGCATTAATACATCAGGCTCAGCACTGAAGCACTCATCCTGGGATCTTAGGAACAAGCCCTGAGCACCAGAGCCATGGAGGCTCAGATCTAATATGCCAGACAAGAAGGTGGAGACTGTGAAAAGAGGTTCCTGAAACAATCCAGCACATAACTGCAGGGTGTAAGATGCTTGCAGGGAAAGCATACACAGAGTGCCACAATCAAGTGGTTAGAATAATATACAGAAACGTGTGTAGAATATGGACTGGAAACCCCAAAGTCAAAATGGGAAACACCTCCGAAAGTGGTAGAGAATGAAAGGGCAAAGATCCTGTGGGACTTCCAGATCCAGAGTGATAGGATGGTAATAGTGAATCAACCAGACATTGTAGTGGTGGATAAAGAACAGAGGAAAGCCGTTGTGGTGGATGTGGCAGTGCCAAGCGATGGGAACATCAGGAAGAAGGAACATGAGAAACTGGGGAAATACCGGGGACTCAAAGAAGAACTGGAGAAAGCATGGAAAGTGAAGGTGACAGTGGTGTCTGTGGTAATTGGAGCACTCGGGGCAGTAACCCCCAAGCTGAAGGAGTGGCTACAACAGATACCTGGAAAGACCTCAGACCCCTCAGTCCAGAAAAGCGCAGTGCTAGGAACAGCTAAGATACCCTCAAGTATCTTAGCTAAGGACCCTCAAGCTCCCAGGCCTCTGGTAGAGGACCCGAGCTTGTGTGAGCAACCACCCGCGGAAGGTGAGAGGGGTGTTTGTTTGTTTTTTGTATTCATTTGTTTTCTCTTTTTTTAAATTGCTTGAAATAAAATAAACAAATTCAGATTCAGTTTTTATTAATTCAATTATTCCCAATTCCATTGAGATCAATCACTTGGACTCCAAGTGTAAAGGACACCGTGCATAAAATGGAGTGGAGTTTTAGTGTAGTGCATTTAAAGTCCACTGCAGCATATAAACAAAGAGGAATCTTGAACACAACAGTTCAAACACTCATCTGAGGCAAGACATGAACAACATGCTGAGTCATTGGGGGCAAGCTTCTCCTCATATTTCACATGTGGAATATGAAAAATTTGAATAGAACAAGACTGTGACTCCGCCATTACAAACCTTTAAATCGAAGTTGAAGGAACGCACTGTACAAAAGGGGGGGGGGGGGGATGCATTATGGGAAATTCCTGATTGTTTATAACACAACCAAGAAGTATTTTGTTTGACAGACACTTTTTGCTTAAATGCTTCCCCCGCTGTGAAGGAAGGAGTAGTAAGGAAGCAGAAAATCCAGTCTCTGTTACCCCAACAATCAGATTTTTTTCTGATTTAAGAAGTGTTTGGTTTTCAGATAAGTGGTTCCATAAGTGCTAGCTTTGTTTGACACAGCAGAAAACACATTGGAGTGAGATTACTGTCAAGCATGTATGCCCCCTGAAATGAAAGGAGCAGTCGGTAATCTTCTTCCACTTGAGATCGCCCCCATCCTGGTCAAGATTAGGGATTATCCCTGACCCTTCATCCCTCCACTCACCCTCCACACCTCCTCTATTCTCCCTTTTCTACCCTCATCTTCAAATACGTATCCCTCATTACAACATACAGGATCAATATACCATTACTATGGTAACTGTGAGGAATTTGTAAATTACTCTTGAAGATAGACAAAATACAATATGAATCCATGAAAGAACACCAGTTGGATGAGATGCTGGACCAATCAAAATCTAAGGATTTCCTATGAAATAACAGAGATTTGAAAAACATATATCATCAAGTAAGTAGCCTAACTGAGGCTTGAGCAGTGAGGAGAGATACCAAACATGTTGATGTAAAAAATCATTAGTAGCAAGGCAAATTCAACCCTGTATCATTTCTACTTTGGAGTTATGCCAAGGTTCTTTCTAAGAATCAAACTTAACACAATGTAATGACTCATCAAAGTGTTGTAGGTAGGGGTGTACAATTCGGATCTATGACGATTCATATCATGAATTGCAGATGATGATACGATTTATTGTCGAAATTGGTTCATTTTAACCGTTGTGCTATCATATGACCCCACCCTTACATTGATATGTTCTCCCTACCACGACAAAGGTGGATAAAGGTAGAGAGGATTTCATGTAATCCATGGCCACCAGTGAAATTAACAAATCATTGAAGAAAAAAGGTTCAGCGCACTGTCTAGTGGGTCTAGATGACCCAACTCCCAATGTTAAAGTGCCTAGGATAGCACAAGGGATACACAATCAAATTCTGTACGATTCACTGACCTTTGGAAATGATTTTATAATGTTAAGGTCAATTCAATTAACAACTTGCCTCAGACACATCAATCTGGTTGGATTGTAGGAACAGAAATCGATTAAGTCAATTATTCGTTACACCCCTAGTTGTAGGTAATATCTGTGGTGGTTGTGTGGCAAATGGATTGATGAAATTTTGTTCTTATTCTTTTAGCAGTTTTTCCATCGTCCTCTAAAACTTTTTGCTTTTTATTCTTATTTTTATTACTTCAACAATAGAGAGGGAGAGTGAAACTCAAAATGTCCAAGTGAGACCGGACAGATGAGAGAGGAGTCAGTCAGCAGCAGACAAGGTGTCTGCGGGTCGCTGACAAACAGTGCTCCAGAGAGCTCCACGTTCAGATGGGTGTCAGTCGGAGAGAGCCCCAGCTGTGAGAGGTTGTATGTGTTCCAACTGTGTCAAAGCGTGCAATATGTTCACAGGCAAAAGTATCACAGGGAGCAATGAATGCACTCATCCCTGGCCAGGGTTACCAGATTGTAAACTGTACAAGAAGCGCACAACGATGATGGAGATATAGGATCTGTTTTTTTTTTTCTACCTTACAGTCCAGAGAGGTAAAGTAACATCCTAGATTGCCTGCTTTTTTAATTTTTTTTGTAATAATAATATTTTAATCAACATTAATACATGTATTAAAATGATTTGAAAAAACACGTTGAATCCTTCATTAGAGTTTTGAACTGAGCAGTTACACTTATAAATAGGAATATTTAAATGAATAAAAAATGATCAAGTTATTTTGTTCTTTAAAAACTCCTATTGCAGTCTAAGCTTTATGGAAAGTTTGTCCTATTTTTGGGATCAAACCCTGCTTTTTGTTTTTGCCTGTTCCTGTTTTGTTGCAATGTAATACTTTAGTTATCTAAATCTTTTATTGTTAGTTTTAGCAAATATTAAAAAAAAAAATATTTTAGTAAAGTTAATCTTTGCTTGCCAATTAAGGATTTTCTTCAAATAATTTAGTCAGATCCTCTGGTTGCTTTTTTTTGTTCCAGGTAGGATTTTTTGCATTGCTACCTTTAGTAACACTTTTTAATGTAACACTACTAGTTTTACTTCATTGTCTTTTTGAATGATTCAGCAACGTTCAGCTTTTTTAAAATCCTTTTTAGCTTTTCCCTAAATATTTTTAGCATTTATTAGTTGATTTCATTGTCTTTGCAAGCTTTTGCTTTCATTTTCTTTGTTTGTTTTTAAGTCATTTTAACAAATTAAGTATTTGCCTACACAATTCTGGCAGTTATGTAAGGGATGATGGCCAACATTATCTGAAATTCATGGAAGCCTGAACCATCCTCCACTTAGTATTTTATTTTTATTATTTTATCAGGTTAATTGTTTTTTCAAAAAGTAGAGTATTTGATATGTGATGCGGCACATTGTCATGGTTACAGACCTTTCCTGCAGAGGCAAAGGAAAGCAATATATATATACGTTGTTTGTCACGATAGGTTAAATCAGTTCAGAGAGAAAGTTCACCTTTTACCGCTTGTTTTTGTCCAGATGGTAAAGTAAACGTTTGTTTCAAAGAAGCCAGTGCAGTGATATGCAACATTTGGGGGGTGTGAGCGGAACTTTTTTTTTAGGTGAAGGGGAGACCGGGGACAGTTGTTACAATTTTTACACTTCTGTCTCTAACTTAAAGCTTTTTTAACTAGGAGTTTTTAAACTTCAACACAATCTAGCATCATAAGTCTGCTAATAAGTGATGTAGAGTTTGCCTCTATAACACTGCATGGCTTAGATCCAATAAACAAAATGAAATGTTACAAAAGACCCCAGAGTCTGGGTCAGTTGTAACATGCTGTATGGTTAAATGTAACACTAAGAAATAAGGATCATGAAAGTGACTAAAGTGGTTTAAAACTTTTTATATGCGCTTTTAGACTAAACTGTTCATAGCCAAAAAAAAAGAGGTGTGCACTACCAATAACTAGTGTTTATCAAACACAAAGATTAAAAAAGTAAAAATAATTTTCAAATATATTCTAGCCTATGAAGTCTTAAATAGGTGAACATGTGGGCATGTGTGAGGGTGGTTGTATGTTTCTAGTCAGTGTCAGATAGACAGTGGTGACTGTTGAATGGCACTCCTGAGCAGTTCCTTGGTTGCTGGATGGAGCGAAAGCTTGCTGAGCAGTTGGAGCAGTAGCCTCTGAGGGGCAATTGTGGCACAAGCTTGGTTAGTATCTGAAGTAGTGATTTGAAAAGCTTGACCTGGGCGATCTGTTAGTTGTGAAGGTGCAAAATCCCATTTCTTAAATGTGGCTGGATTAAATGGCCAAATGCCACAACACTGGAATATAGCTTGTATATTGTTTGCAGTTGCTGCCGCTGCAGGTCCTGTCTTTATCATGGTACAGTAGGTATGTAATATATTGATATGGTCTTTCCAGATTTCATTGTCATCCATGAATCACCCACTATGTTGCTATCTTTTAGAGTAGCCCATAGACACTTTAATCGAGCAGTTGAAGCTTGATCCCTGTTCTTTTAACTTAGTCCTTGCTTTATAGAATCAAAAGTGTAACTGGTAAATGCCATACAGTTTTGCCATTGATTAATTACAACCAAAAAAAAGAATACTTTAATTAAAATCCACTCATAAATGTTGTAAACTTTTAATAGGGTCAATTGAAACATTTCCCAAACTGTTAAGACTGCCCCATGAAGGTGTGTTACAACTGCCCTAAAGTGCATTATTGAGGAAGAAGCTCACAATACGGCTAAAAGCCAAAACATTACAACACCCAACTTGACTGAAAGAAAGCTAAAAATTCATATAATTAACATAATACATGTTTGATAAGTTCAACTATAAAGCAAGCTGTGTAATTACAAAAAAGTTTTAAATTAAAAACGTACTTTCTCACCTCAAAAATACTTTTAAATGTAGCTTTGTTTGCTGGAAGACAGTTATTTTTCCTTTGCAGGCTAGGGACTAAATTTAGCATGCACAGTGTGAATTTGATGACTTACTCACACTTACTTACTTACAACTGTCCCCGGTCTCCCCAACTTTGTAACTGTCCATGATCACTTTTTAATCCACACCCAGCAGCCAATCAGAATAGAGTATTTATCTGGACCATGGTATAAATCAATTTTTATTAAATATTAATAAGCTAAGGTTACTTTTATTCAATTCTTTTTAGTCAATAATGTTAAACTTTGGCTACGTTAGCAACTAGCCTTACACTAGTCATTTTAGAAATGCATGGCCTTTTTTCCTTTAGGAGAGTTATGTGTTACTTTGATACTTTGTACTTTTTTCATTGATGACATTATTCTGTTTTTTAAAGAATATCACAGCTAATTTGACATGAGGGATTGACCTAACCCGTTTAGCATGCTAACAAGGCCTTTTGGAGCTTTTATTTTAACGTTTGTTTTGCTAATTAACTGTTTAATGTTTAACTTACATCAATCACCATTCCTCATTTATCATTAGCAGTGCTTTTTGAATGACAATAAGCTTTCTGGCTTTCTGCTTTCACTCGCTTCAACTATTTTAGCAAATAGCAATTAGCATGGCTGCTTGCCTTCAAACTTTCAATATTTTACGTATTCAGAACTTAAATGGGGTGCTCTCAGCACTCGCACTTTGTGGCTTTTAAATTATTTTTGGGTGATTAATAAACCATATGTTCATGGTCTTTATGAGCCACACATTGCTTTCCTGTTGAGAAGGATCCATGGTGAGTTTTAGCGTTACAAGTTCTGCACCTGGATGACATTCTCTTAAAATAGAGGCTGCCCTTTCTAATCCCTAGAGGCATTACTTAATTCAAGACATCTATAATATGACATAACATCTTCCTACTTCCCCAGATACATTTTACTGACCTACTTCTCACTTTCATCTCTTTCATTTCAGACAAATGTTTTTTTTTTTTTTTTACTTTTGGTGTCTCTTTTAAATTGCAACATTTTGACTACAGTTGAAAATTTTCCTTAATATGTGAGTAAGCTCTCTTTGATCTTCTGAGCAAATAACCCATAGAAGCATATTTCCATTGTGAATATGATGAATTGCAGAAGCTCAGCTCTGACACACACACACACCCACACACACACACACACACAGCGGTACAATCATGCACCATTAATTTATTTCCATTCAAGGTTTTAAGTGATTGGCATGCAAGGAGCCATTGCCTATTCAAACGAGGTAACCAATCAAACTTCTTCCACAATGAATGAGAATTTTACATAAAGCAGATCACTGGACCAAGCAGTGCATATCACAAAACCCACTCTCCTTATAGTTCCTTCCCTTTGCCAACATATTTTTGTTCGTTTTGTACTCCATTTGTTTCATGTGTATGCACAACTCCAACACTTTTCTGTACTTACCCCATCCTCCTACCCTCTTGTTCCTCTGCATTGCATCTGTCTGCAGTATCTGTGTGTTCTTTAATTATCTCAACTTTAGTTGCATTCCTCACAGCAAAGCAAATTGATAATTTACAATTAACATGTATTTTATGTATCAACCATGATGCTACACATCCATACCTTGCAATGCCATCCATCTGAATCTCTGCACTCATTCTTTCATCATTTGTCTTCCTAGAAATCTCCACACACACATTCAACCCGTCCGACGTACCTTGTCTGCCATGATCATGGACGAGCCCCCATGAATGCCCAGAATGGGTATGAGTGTCTGCGAGGAAATAAAATCCAAAATCTGGGCAATGGCTTCTTGGTCAGTGCCATCCCCAAAAACCACGCCGTGGATCTTTGTCCCCGACATCAGGTCGCACATGTGGTTGATGATACTTTTCGGGTCGGTTTCGTTGACCAGCAGAGTGACCACGTTGACGTCGATGGGGTCCTCCTTGCTCCACAGAGCCCGGATGTCCCGGTCGGAGATGTACCGTGTGCGGCCCAGGATCACCGCAATGTTCAGCACCGGCACCTTTTCCGAGCCAGTTCGCTTTTGAGCCATGGCAGGGTCACCCGTCCAGGTCAACACCACCAAGAGGGCCAAGGAGAGCAGCGCACCACTGTTACTCTTTCTGCTCCTCCTCTTGCTCCGTATGCTGCGAGCAAACATGATTAAGAACCACTTCATCCCCTGCATGGAAAGAGTGACAAAAAAAACAGGTGACGACAGATGTTAACGTGAAGGAGGCACAAGAAGTGTGGAGCTCTAAAGTGCTCGAGAAACAACTTCTTAATACTTTAACGTTAAAGAACTTCTTGAGAAGAAATTTGGGTAAACACAAACTTTGCAAAAAGGAGGATAACCTTGGGAGCAATTTGCAGAGGCTGAGATAAAAAAAAGACAGCCAATAAGTCTGTATTTTCTGGTCACGACTGCTCGGGAAAGATGACTCAGAACATTTGAGCAGCAAACACAAATTTATTTAGAGTAATCTCTTGACTTGCAGTCTTTACTTAGGAGTAGTGTAAAGGTACGCTTTAAAGTGGATTCTGTGTCTGAACGTAGATAACTGTGAGTGACAGGAGCATGTTGGCGTCTTCAGAGGAAGCGTTTAGCGACATCTGACCTAGTAAGTACAGCTCTGAGGTGGGAATGTGTCTAATGTTCACATGTCTCTCACAAGGGACTGTCACTGTTGTTCTCAAATACAACTACTACACTATCAATTACTACAAACATGACCCAAGCATAAAAAAACAAATATAATTTGCACTGACAGGTAAAACTAAGTATTAGGGCCACCAAGACAGAAAAACATAAATTAATATTTGAAAAAATTTGGTATGAGAAAAAAGCCAGAAATTTACTAGACTGTAATTTTGAGAAAGAAAAGTAAACATTTTACAAAACTGTAGTTGGACAGTTATGAGAAAAAAGTCTGAATTTTATGAAAATAAACTTGTAAAAGTCGGAATTTTGCAAAGAAAGAAAATATGCTTTTTCGATAATAAAGCTGGTTGTTAGCATCCATCTACATTATGTGCCGACTAAATCCATCAATACAGCTAATTTTGGTGATGCTTTAGTTTATCAAAGGAATTCATGTGCCTTAATGCAATTGGACCTCTGCAACAATCCTTCCAACAATGTAAACGGTTGAAATCAATTCCTTTTAGGTCAAAAATCTTTTTCTGAAGAGGCGCCTAGTTTCCTGCAAATTCTTTTCGGTGTCGTTATACATTTATTCAGAGTTGACTTACTAAAAGACTTAATATTTCCTTAGGTCTATCGTTCTGAAACACGGTAATGGTTCTTTTTTTAGATGTTGTTTCTATTTTTCTTTGTAAAAAGACTTAAGTTTACTAAGTGTTTAACTTTAATCTCTTAAATTCTCAATTTGTTTTTTTATGAAATTATAACTATTCTCGTAAAATTTAAACTATTTTTCTCATAATTCTATGACTTAATTCTATTGAAGTTTTGAAAAACTAAAAAGATAATGAGAAAAAGGTTTTTCTCATAGATTTATGACTATTCTTGTAAAATTGTGCCTTTTCAGCATACATTTCCGACCAAATTCTCAAACATTTTTTACTTTTTTCCCTCATGTTACCACTTTATTCTCAAAAAATTCTTGACTTTTTTCCCATAATTGTACAACTTTGTTTCTAGTGTCTTTTTTTTTCTCATGTTACAACTTTAATCTTATAATTTTTAGTCTCATAATGTTATGACTTTATTTTTGTAAAATTTATGAAATTTTTCCCATTATGTTACGACTATACTCTTGTAAAATCCCAACTTTGCCCTAATACTTCATTGTAGATAGGTCTTTGTTTTCTTTAAAAATTGAAACATCTCCATGCACCCCCGTGGTTCTTACCAAGCAACTTGGCTAACTTTAGTCCCAGAAATAGTCCCCTGACTCATTTCTTCTGCACTCATTACATGTCCTTTCTGGACTTGACGGTTCATTAGGCACTCAATGTTTGATCGAGACATCAGATATCGCCATGACCGATTAGTTTGCAGGGTGGGCGCCAAAGGGGGAGATGGCACAGCACAAACGCATGCCCTTGAAATCCACAGAGATGATCTAATGTATGTAGTGACGACACACAGCTGTTCCACACAAACAGATGGATCAGTTTTATGTCCAAGGGGGTGTGTTTTTGCAAAATATTAATTGCATTAAAGCCTAAAAAAATACAACGACGAAACGAAACATATGCAGCTTTTTAGAAGTGGATGAGGTGCATGATGTGTGCAAAAGAGCGAACAGGGAAATTATATTGTTGTCTTTGGAGACCTAGCCCTCAGAGCACAGAAACCCTCATCGTCATGTGTGCCAAGATATGTGAGCAGGTGTGCTGAACAGCAGAGCACGTGTGTGATCACGAAGGCAGAAGCATATGGTCACATGATGAACCCAAATGTGTCATTGATGTCGTGGATTTGCTGACAGAACCACATGTTTTTGCATCGGCACAAAGCCCATCGACGCATGCTGAGCTTTATCACGCAACTGTTTGAAAAAGTCCACCTTAAAAAGCAAACAGGACAAACAGGGAAAAGCATGCAACACTGCTGCAATGCAGAGTCTGGCTGCATGCAGGAAGAGGCATGCTTTATTTTCTTGAATCAGTACTTTTTTTTAGTTTTTCATAAGATTCAAACCCAGGTTTTTTTAATTTAGCTAAGAAATCATTTTTAAAAAAAAATTCTATTTGCCTAAAAAGGATTTCATCAATCAAATTTTCAAAATATCAAGAAAAAAAATCTTCTTTAAATGTTTAAAATGGTTATAATAATTTCTGGGAGCAGGAATTTGTCCCTACTCAAAGTTCTGAAATAAACTTGTGACTGAAGTGAGGGGCATTATATGAGATGAATAATGCATGAAGGGTCACTTTGTCGTCTCTCTTCTTTTTTATTTTATTTTTTTTGAATAGGCAGGGGACTGCTTGTCTCCCCCTGCTCAAGCCTCAGAAACTGACTGAAGGATGAATCATCCAAATCTCAGACTACTCTCTGCAAAGACAGCACTAATGCCTGAGGGATTCTCACTGTTTTTGACAGGAAGTCATCATGTTCTTTAACCAACAAGCTCCAAGATTATGCAGAGGCTTGCGCTGACGGCTTGTGAATTAATTTAATTGTGGAAAAATGTCTTTTGGTTGCGTTGCAGGCATTGACGACATGATGTCAGGGGGATAATCATACTTCTCTCAGAGGGGTTTTCTCGAGCTCTCATGTTGAGGGAGGAGCCGTGATAACGTATTCTCCAGTTTAAAGTTAAGCCAACCTCACATCTGCTCCATCAAAGTCGACTCATTGAGTAAAAATAATAATAGTAGTGTTGTTTTTTTTTATATTTATTATGAACTGGCCACATCAGTGTCTTTATGCAAACCCACCTACGATGATGACAATACTTTAGTACTGTAAAGTGTTACATATCAGCACATAACTGCTTTTCTCAGCTCCAGAATCAGCTGGCATTACGTTAATTCTATATAACACTTTAAGAGTTCTAGTAATTCAAAGAACATCAACACTTGAGCTAAAGCTCCTGTGTTAAAAGTTTTTTTTTTTTTTTAAAAAGAAAGTAAATCCAAAAAGACTTCCATTGGGAACTTTAAAATAAAAGATCTGTTTGAGACGACTTTAAAACCTGATAGAATGACGTTGTTTGCCTAAACGTTTGAAGAGTTATGGTGGCAGAGAGAATGTCAGCACTTGAGCTAAAGCTCCTGTGTTAAAGGGTGAAACTTGAGTTTAAATTTTTTTGTTAAAACTATTGTTGAAGTCACTAATGCCCACATCTAACATTCAAAGTAAAATGTTCGTTTTTTATTTATTTCGTTTATTGGGGATGAAACTTAAGAGTGCAAGGTGATTAAGCCCACCTTTAAATTCTTGCCTGTGGACCTCAGAGATTGGGGCAGCACCCCTGCATGTATGGACAGTCTCAGGATTTTAAACTTCACTTAAGTGACAATTTTCTTTTAATTTTTTTTTCTTCCATTATAAAGCAACAATCGAGCTTCTTTTTCAGCTGAGATATTTTAGGGAGTAAAGAAAATAGAAAGATAAAAGAAAAAAAGTAGGGAGAGATATGATTAATAAAAGAGTATTTCCAGGCTGAAACATACTGCCCAGTTTGTCGTCACAGAAAGGCTACCATTTTCTGGCAGCACAACAGTAAACGATGTTTGGCAGGCGCATCCATACTACTGGCAAATTTTCACACATGAACACACTAGACAACAAAAAAATAAATAAATCAAATATTCTTTGGGCGTGCACAATCTCAGCTCTTATGTAACTGGAGTATCAGCTGCATAGGGATCCATCGTTTTCCTTTTTTTCAGCAACAACCCTTCGCCGTCATAAAAGAGACATTTCACACGCTTCAAACTTTTACATGCATCAATAATTCACTTGTATTATCTTCATGTGACTCTCTCAAATGATTGTGTTTACCGCTTCATCCCCATTTGTTCTTCCCACTCTTCATAGATTGCATTAAAATTCGATAACCTCAGTGTACGAACTTTATGGATATGATTTATTCACACCGTCACGGTCAGAAACGGTTGATATTGAGGATAATGAGTCCTCTGGCTGCACCGCAGTTCAAGTGGATGGTGCATGCACCCCGGGTTTGTAGGTCTTTCATAATGCTGCCCACACTGCCTCTTTCAGGTCTCCACATCCATTCGTCACTCTGTCACCCATTTACTTATCTGTCCATCATTTCTTCTCATCCATCATACTGTTTGCATCCCTCCATCCTTCACCCACTGTCAACCATTTTCCTCATTCCTGCACTGACTAAGAAAACATTTTTCTGTTTGAAATCCTGCTCTCATGCATTCGTTTTCATGACTGAGGAGTTTTAGTCAGTGATCTGTCACAAATCAGAAATAATCGAATGACCGAAGCTCTGGTTTAGCTATTTTCTGTTAGTGGGTCGCTACAATAAGATAAATTGAATGATGATTTTGACATTAAATTTTGTGGCACAGCTGGGGGGGGGCTGCACTCTTTCAGATGGCATACATAAAGTGACGTCACACATTTATAAAAATAAACCTTTTTTTTTTTCATGATCATCTTGACTAGAGGTAAAGTCAAACCCATATTTTCTTTTTATTTCCTCAAATAACTTAAATATGTCTAGCAGCTGCTGGAACCCGGCCCACAAGACTGTGATTCGTCCACTACCTGTCAATCAAAATACCATGATCCCATTCAAGGGCAATTTTTGACTGAAATATGACTTAAAAATGAGATTTTCAAAGTAAAGTTCTTAATTTCAAATGTACCGAAGTATGTTAATTTTTGGTTATTTTACTTATTTTGCTGGGTCGGCTGTTGTGCAGGGGTAGAGCAGTCAACTTTTGATCGCAGGTTTGGCTACTGCCTGGGACAAAGGGACCTTGAGCAAGACACTGAATCCCACATCGCTAGTATATGAATGTGTTTGTGAATAAGAATGTGACTATAAAGTGCTTTGACTCTTCAAGGAAGGTAGAAAAGCTCAAAATAAGTACCGTATTTTTCGGAGTACAAGCTGTGCTTTTTTGCATAGTTCGGCAGGAGGTGCTACTTATACGTGATTTTTTCAAAAGTAAATAGCAACAACCACTAGAGGGCACTGTAGGTGTGTCTCAGTATTTGCTACTGACAGCAACGCAGAAGAAGAAGCGCTGCTCAGTCTTACGCCAAGCACGGCAGAATTGTTGCACTTTTCTCCCAAAAGTGTGACTTATTTGTGATTTTTTTTCTTCTTTATTATGGATTTTTGACTGCTGTGACTTAAACTCCGAGGTGACTTTTACTGTGAAAAATACACTATTTAGCATTAATTTTACAGTAAAAAGGGGTTTGACTTGTTTACATAACACGGTACAGGGTAACTTGGCTCCAGTCTCTTCAGTCAAAATGTTGCCTCTTGAGTCCAACTATCTATATTAGCTGTTCCATTTGATGAAAACTCACTATTAGTGATCAATAATGCAATGACTATATAACTTGCGCTACATGAACAAATGGCAAACCAAAAAACATTCAATACATTGTTGCAATTTCACTGCAACAGTTTTATCTAAACAAAAGTCATTATAACTTAAATTTTACTCCAAATATCCGTTGTCAACATAGGAGGCAAAGATTTCACATAAGAGGGTCTATCCGATTGGTAGAATGCGCAAAGGGCTCTGTTTGATTGTTCAAAACTTCAAGCTTCTATGTGATTCCTTAATCATGTTTATTAACATTTCAGGTAACCATTATTGGAATTTACGCCATCTTTCGAGATACACGTATTGCACAGGGTGGTATTGCAATAACGATAAATTTGTATTTATCTACTCTATAAATGAATATATATGTATATATGTATCTACTGTATAAATAAAAAAATGTGAGTGTTATGTTACAAATTTAGCATTTAAATTAGGATCTTTGAAAACCTTTTTCTATACAATACATTTGCTGACTCGCCCATTTCTCATTAGACTCTCTTGGATATTGATTTCTGGGTTCACCACTGCAGCAAGACTCTTGAAGCTTTCAGCCTTTTATTTTACTTTTCCCAATGTCTCCGTTCTTCGTGTCTGTGATCTTACAGAAATCTCGTCCCCCTTCCTCTCAGCTAATTTGATTCACCAAGTTTGTATCCATACTGTCCCTTTTCAATTTCCAATAGTTTCATTCGGAAATAAGATATAGTCATTTGTGGAGCAAAGAGGAAAAGAAATGTGATGAATACTAATGCAATAGAGCAGATATACGTAGGCTTGCCTTTTCAAAATACATAACATGACAGATTTTTAAGTATCAAAAGTTGTAAAAAAAAAAAAAAAAGGAATGAAAAAATAAACAGCAAAAATGCTCTCTCTTGTAATAAATTTGTCCCAAAAAAAGTTCCTCCTAAGATTTCACAAAACAAAAGCCATTTTACTTCCAATAAATGTAATCTTTTTGACTGTTTAGATGTGTAACAAAAATTGATTGAATAATTTGGGTTTTTTTTTAAGTAGAAGGCATGCTTAAAATCAATTCAGTTCAATACTATTTAAATATTTACAACAATAGTCAATAAAATCAGGGGAACAGATGTCAACATTTCTGACGGACATGGAGTCTTTAACTGGGAGCTTAAGACAAAAATACACTTCAGCATCATCTGCAAAAGTTTGACTTCATTTATCTGATGACAACCTCTCCCCGACCAAAAGAAAATCCCAAAGTCTTCCTGGGCTACCTGACATCCTTGTTCTTTCCTGTCACCAAATTCTCCCAACCACCCTCTCCCAGCCTCTCAGTCTGTCTCTCAGGCCCCAGCCATCTGCTCCATGTGCCCTGACATGTGCATGAGCGCCCATGAGAAGCCCAGTGGAAGTAATCGTCTGTTACCACTCAGGCTTTAACGTGTTGTCTGCCCACTGCACACACCTCAACCTTGCAACAAACCCTCTGCGTGTGTGTGTGTGTAGGTGTGTGTGTGTGGGGGGGGGGGGATGGAATGGAAAGACGTGAGGTCACTTGCACCCCTCCATTAAGTGGATGTGGACTCTTTGTGCACCTGATACTTACTGCAGAAAGCACGTCGATTAAAATATGACATTTATATGACTATATTTTTAAATAAACTTGACGAAATCCTTCAGAAATCCACTGTGTTTATTTTAATACAAATTCCATCATAGAAAATAAGTCATTTTGTGTTATTTTTTTCTTCTTTGTTTTTCCACACATCATTTGTTAAAAACAAACCTAAAAAAAAAACAATTTAAAAAGCATTTCCAGATCTTTGCTTCTAAAATCTTTCTTTGGATGCTTGTTATGAACCCCAAACGTCTTTTCTGTTGGAAAACTCAAACCCTAAAGTGATTCTTTTTTTAATGGACATTTATGCGAATACACTTTTGCATTTTCATTTTCTTTACATTTATTGTCAGATTTTTGCTTTATCTTTGTATGTATCTGTCTATCTCTGGAGCAGAAGTAGTGTTTTTTCCTCTTTTTTAAAGGCACTTAGGTGTCATGTATAAGTGGAGCTGCGCCTCGACAACGTGACTGAATATGGAGAAAAGGAGAAAAAAAAGAAGTTTTTTGTATGGGGGGGGGGGGTCATTTATCTGGATCTCCCCCATGACGTTTAACGAAGCAAGACAAGACTACTGCGACCCCCACCGGCTCGACAGGGGGCTGCCTCCTCCGCTTAAGACGCACAAAAAATGTCATTACTTTGCCCTTTTGAGTTTTTCTAATTGACTGTAATTGTTTTAATTTTGGTTTTTTCAACAACAAGAAAACAAAACAAAACAAAAAAAGAGTAAAAATAACATGAAAGAGTGGCGGGGGAAATCGGTGCGTAATTTTGGATAAAATTCTGGAAGTTGTGCCAAACAAAAGCCCGCAATACGTTGTCCCCCTGAGCGTACAGGTATCCTCTGGTTGGTCTTCCAAAGAGAGATGAATAATTTCTCATTTTTGGAGAAGTGTGAATCTTTTTTTTTTTAGTGTGCGCTCCGCTGGGCTTGTTTGGTACATTTTGCGCAAATCATTCCTAACGCGTTTAAGCCTAAGTTAATCAAGTTTAATGAGCTGTTTTCTGAACAAAAAATAAAATATAATAATTCCAGGAATAATAAACGCACAAAAGACAGAAGCAGCCGCGTAAAATACTTACAGCATCTCCCTTTCACAAAGCTCCAAAAAGGTGGCGCGGGAAGGCATTGCAACAGTCCACTTTCTCCTCGGATGAAGCGCGCAGCCTCTGATGGTGAGACACTCACAAACAGCAGGGGGGGGGGGGGGTGACACGTATAATCTCTGGTAATGAATAATTCCCTGCGTGCCCCAAAAATAAAAAAAAGATGAATGAAATCCTTGGTTTTAGCACTTCACCCGCGTGCAGCTGCGAATAAAATCACCGCCGCTGTAATCCAATTTTGTCTGCGTGCGTGCTCCTCTGCCGCTGCCGCCACTGCTGCTTCTTCTCCACTGCAATCTCAGCTGAGCCCCCCGCGCGCGTCGTCGGGGCTCAACTTTGCCTCGGCGGGATCCGAGAGCCTTAGTATAACGTTTTTGTTTTTTTAACCCCCTCCTCCAAGTCCCGAGAGAGGACGCGGGGATGGAAGGAAAGCGCCGGGACGCGCACACTTGAGACGCACGCGGGCGCGTTGGTCACTTCGGCGATAGTGACTCCCGCAGAGCGCGAGTGGGACTCCAGTCTCGGTTCCCCGCTCCCACACCACACCGCGCGTGTAGAGAAAGAAAGTGTGTGGAGCGCGCGCGCGCACCGCTGCTGCTGTATGGAACTGCGCGCTTCTTCTGCAGAGGCAGAGGCAGCTGGATAGACGGACTATAGCGGTCCGTCGGTCCGTCCCCCCCTTCTCCCCTCCTGCGCTAAAGCTTCATCAGCAAGTCGCATGCTTTTTTTTTGGGGGGGGGGGGGGGGGCTGCAGGAATTGGGGGTGTTTTGAAGGGGGAATTGGGTAATTTTAACTCCTCTATCTATTCCTTGATGTTTTTTATTTTTATTTTTGGCACGTCCCCCCTCCCTACACAATAAAAGAGCCTCAAAAAAAGCCTCTCCAGTCAGGTTTTCTGCATAAAAGACAACAGCAAGAGGAGATAAGGGGCGCCACAAAATGAAATGCAGAATGACTGTTGGCTGCCCCCTCCCTCTGTAGAACATGAGTAAACTTGAGAGAGGAGGTTCTGTTAACTCCAAACTCGTGCTGCTGTGAAAATATTTCAAGCCTTCCTCTAACCTACTTGCAGATTTCCTTGTTTCCAGCTCTGGGTCACTGCTCAGGTGGCACCACTGAGACATTTTGGGATCAAGCTTTTTTTTTTTTTTTGCTCCATTTTGTCTGCAAGCTGTTAGAAACTGGATCAGAAGAGTTTTTCTTGAGTTTCAGAAGCTTTTATGTCAAACAACTCCAGGGTTGAAGGGTTTTCATGAAGCTTTTGTGCGAGCAAAACAGCAAAAAATCTCTACCTCTCAAGCTAAGTTCACACTGTTCTCGGCCATGTGGCCTTCATCGGCCACTTCCCGTTAAAAGTCTATGTATTTGAGTGTAAATGCGAATTTCTGGCTTCCTCGTTTAAAACTAACAGCCTCACAACTTTTACAATTCTATTCAGGCTCTATGTACAAATGTTTGGCCATTGGACGTGTGTTGAAAGTTAAACCAGTTAAACTTGGACCAGTCAGGGACTCGGATTTGGTAGTGACATATGCATGGCGTCCTTTTTAATTACCAGAAGTGCCAACCACTTGAAAATTGATCATGGAGGAGAAATCAATATTTGCGGTTGGCGCCCGGCCAGAATTTTATGACATCAAGTCTTTCATATATCAGAATGGAGCTGTGAAGGAAAAAGCCTGGAGCAAGATTCACGAGATTTGCAACCTTTAACAGTTCGCACCAAGTCTCTCCAAACTGCTAGTAAACAGTAGTAAAAGAAGAAGCCCCAGTGACCCTCCTGTGAAACAGGAATTATGGCCAAGGGGGATGAACGATGATCATCCTCAGGGACAAGGAACATGAAGTGTGGCCCCGGTGACCCTCCCCAGGAACAGACACATGAAGAAAAGCGGCCCAGCAACAGCCTCCAGGACATAACCATGAAGAGTAGCGGCTCCTGTGACCCACAGAACAAGAAACATAAACGATGGTCCTGACAATCCTGGACCCGGCAGAAATTCATCTGCCGGGTCCAGGATGGTCAGGGGTTTGCAGGAGACTGGAAACAAAAACATGTCATTAGTAAATTGGAGACAAATCAGATGACCTGACCAGGAAGAACTGAAAACCATGCACTTCTATACACTGAGGACAATTGACAAAAATGAAAACAGCTATGATGATTAACATGAACCTGGAGTGACTGACAGGAGAACAGCTCAGAACATGAACCAAAACACCACTGCAAAACCATACTAAACCACACAATTCTGACAGATATCATGTGTTTGAAAAAGTTTTGTTTAATGAGAGAATTCCCACCCTAACCCCTACATAGTGCACTATGTAGTGCGTTCGCCATTTTGTAGTGCTCTTCGAATCTACAATTTCCAAATCCAGTGCCCTGGATATTTCCCAGAAGTCTCTGCGAAGAACCAGTGTGCATCGATGCTCACTAGATCGGTGAATACAGACCATATTACCAAAAAAATGTATTTAATTATTTTCCAATAAACCATCAACATTTTTATCTTCAGAAGACAGTGCACTCATAAATAATCGTTGGAAAATGCTCATTTAAATTAGATTTTAACTTCGTGAAATCGATCCGCCTTTAAAAAAAATAAAATAAAACTAGTGAGCATGGTGTCTCAATTGCTTTTAAAATTCACGGCACTACATAGTGCCGCACTATATGGTTTTTTAGAAGTTAGGGGTTAGGGTGGGAATTTGGACACAACCTAAAATACAATATTCAGATCGAGAACTGTGACTAAATTCAGTACTTGTGCCCTAAAACATTTTAGTAATGTTTTTGTAACTGAACACTTTCAAAGCTTCCAAACAACACACTTGGGTGCAGCATCGACTGCCTGGTGTGAGCCGGATTGATTTTTGAGCCAAAAAAAAAAAGTGATGATAAATTATTTATATTTCTTTTAAAAGACTATATATATTCCAAAGGAACTTAGATTTCAGTCCAATGATTAGCTAAAATAACAAGTTTCATTTAAAAAAGGTGTGGAAACCGTTTATTTCAGTTTCAAATTGGAGGGTCACCATTTAGTTTTATAATATTACAACTAAATAGCTATACGTTTATCTTCAAACCTGCTTCAGACAGGAAGTCAGTGTGTTTCCTAGACTGGTTTGCAATCAACCAATGTAGTGTGAAAATGAACCACAAAAGATAAAAGCACAAAAATGTTCTTTCTACACTAAATTCTAGCTTCAAAGTGGAGAGTTTTGATAGAAATAGGATATTCACAGACAAAGTTTTATATTGGATGGTAATATCCAGCTGTTGCATGGTACTGATGTGTGAAATGTGTTTCTTTTTATTCCTTTAAAGCCACAGATCTCTCCATTTTGGAGTATAAAGCTGCTAGGGAAGAAAAGGAAGAGAGCAATAGAGAACAAAGGCTTCAAAAGTTGTCATTTGACTGAGCAATGCACAGTCAAATGACTTGAGATGTGCAAAAATAGGCTAGTTGCAGATTCATTTCTTTTTCCTGCTGCAGGATCAATAAATTCACACATTTACCAAACTGCTATCAGAATAGCTGCTCTGCAACTTCCAAATCCACTTTTGGGACTTTTTCTTTTGTCGAGTGATGATTTTTGAAGCAGATACCCTTCTCCTTATAAAGGCTGAACAAGCACATTTCAGTGGAGCAGCCGTCTTGTTACTGAAGAAGGAAAAGGCCTTGCTAATCTTACAAGGAGCAGCTTCACACAGCAACAAATACTGCAGCAAACCTAGAGAGAGGCGGTAATAAAAATGTCACAGAAGGCCATAGTGACATTAAAAATACCGTAAGGTACCGACAGGTCACCAGAAACTCATTACTATACATCATATACATTATAGTGGCCCTGCTGAAAGTTCTGAGGATAAAAACAATGCAGCCAGTGACAAACTGTACTGGACGGCCCTGTAATCGGAGTATTGATCAGCCTGCAGCAGTCTGAGGAGGTTCTTTTTTGTTTTAAAGAATTGAAAATGTTGCACAATTTTACAGAACTTTCTAGATGGAGAATGTGTCTCCTTAAAAAGAAAAAATGCTAATCCTTTCTGCTGAAATGCCACGAAAACTGATTGCCAAAGCGGACTGCTAACTCTAATAACAAATTCAGTGGTTTGAGCTAATCAGAGAATCTACAATCTCCTCTTTCAATATTGATTTTACACAAAAAGTGATCGGTTGGCCCATATTTGACCAATGACCTGCATGTACAGTATGCAGTCAGTTCCCACAACCCCCAGGCTGCGGATCGGTACCGGTCCGTGGGACAGTTGTTACCGAACTCCAGGGGGGAAAAAAATGTGGATTTCTGGATTTCTCGCCACCACATCCGACTTATTCTTGACACACTCAAATTGCTCGGTCACGCCAATCCATCCGCTACTTTCTTGAAGCAGCTGCAACGACTGCTAAATTGAAACCCCCAAACTAGCAAAGTTGACAAAAAACAAGATTCTTTATGCAGAAAAGTCCCAGAGAGGAAACATAAGAAGAACCTTCCACTTCAAAATAAAAGAAATTAGCATTTATCAGTCAAAAACCAGGAGTCTTTACTCCAAATATGGATTTATTGCAACAGTTGTTCCCAGAGTCTATAATAATCTAAAACCTGCTGTCTAATTTTACAAGGATGCTGCTAATAAAGTTGCTCATATCGTGGATTCACATTTTGAATTCAGTGTATGTTTTCATGTATTTATCCATCCCACCTAAAGAAATCGGCTGAACCCCAAGTTGGCATGCAAATTTCCAGCTTCAAATTTTGGGTTAAGGGAAAATCGAAATCGAATTTTCACACAAAAAGTTGAGCTGCTCTTATTTTTACATCATTTCCAGGTAAACATGAGAAACATGCATCCATTGACAACACTATGATATGGAAGCAGCCTACAATGGAGCACCATGGAAGCCACACAACAAAAAAGGAGGATGTTGAAAAGAGGGCCTCTTTTATAGGTTATTGGCTCCACCCCCTACCAAACCAACCCAATTATTTATCAAAATCCAACATATCATATCAAACAAAATAACATTCTCGTTCATTTTACTTGTAACAAATGCGTTATAAATAAACAAAAGTATGTCTTCAATTTAACAACAATCTTTGAACAAAAATGCAAAATTAAAAAAAAGCATTTTGAATTTAAAACAGGCCTGTCAAAGGAAACCAAAACAATAAGTGGGCCCATTGGACTTCCTGGATACAGGAAGTGCTCCTAAGAAACCAGGAAGCACACAAATAAAACACTAAGAACAACCTAAATCAGGTGACTACAAAAAAACTAAACAAAGTGAATTGGAATAGCTGTTGGAACCTTACAGCTGAACAGTGTGTGCACCCACAGACACTGTAAAAACAAATTCACTTTATTAACCCTTGTGCTATCTTAGGCACTTTAACATTGGGAGTTGGGTCATCTAAACCCACTAAACAGTGCGCTGAACCTTTTTTCTTCAATGATTTGTGATCTTTACTGGTGTCCAGGTGTCCACGTTGTGTCCAACGTCAATTTAGACATGAAATCTTTCCACCTTTATCCACCTTTGTCATGGTAGGGAGAACACTTCAATGTACGGGTGGGGTCATCTAAGATAGCACAAGGGTTAAGCTCTCTCACTCTGACAGACGTGTGCTCTGTCACAACATTCATTATGAAAATAGCTCAAAAAGTGAGAAAACTTGTGTTTAGTAGATTACTGTCTTTGTTGTGACCATCCTCCCCTGTGAAACTATTAAAAAACATGTTTGTTTTGCTTTTATTTGTGCCATATTTGTAGGGAACATTTATGTAAATTAAGCTGGAGAGCTGAGTTTAGGAAGAGCATCTATGAACATTTTGTCAAATCTTCCCTTTTGTTTGACCCTCATGCTGGGGGTCTGGTGTACCTTGAGGTGCTGCACCTGTGAGTATGGATCCTGCTGCAGTATATGTCTGTTAAAAAAGTTGGGTTCCAGCAAACTCGTCTGACCCCAGCAGCTTCCATGCATGGACTTACAGCTGGCGAGGTTTGAAACCATTAAAATCAATCAGAGCAGCCCCACTGGAACCGCCACGGCCCCAAAGGGGGCCAAATTCAGCCGACCGCATCACAGTGCCAGCAATCCGCCGATTTCCTACTTTTTTCCTGCATGCAACGCCAATTTAGACATGATAACAAGCATTCAAGGAGCTGACAATCTTGTTGTACCCACTCCGATGAAAAAAGTTTTTTTTAAGGTGTTTTCAACATTTTGTCATATTTTTCTAATGATGGAGGACATATATGAAGAAAATTACGAGTCAGGATGAGTCAAAAACATTTGAAATTGATTTTTGTTATTTAGAAAAGGAAATGGGCGGGTCACAAGTGGGAGTGCGCGCAAACAGAGAGCTCTCAGTTATGGGGAGGGGAAGGGACTGTTGCTCCACGTCAACAGTCCCCCCCACAATTCAGAGGCAAATTTCTGATTAACTACTGATGCTGTGCAGAAACTATGTCCTACAAAATGACACAGGTTCTTTGATTTTGGCTAAAAATGCCATCATCATAATTAAAAGACCAATGGGAACAGTAGTGGTCAGTAGATCAAAAGATGGTCGGAGTATCTGAGGCTTTTGTTAGGCACGGATCAATGGTTACTAGAATCTGTAAAAGGAAAAAGAATGAACTTGATGCTGATGGTCCATAAAACCAAAGATCATGGTTGTTTGGAGAGAATCCTAAAACCATCTATGAACCTAAGGTGACCTTTCCACATAACAGGAGACTTCAGAGACGACCAGCAAAGTGGATGTCCTCATCTCATCACCCTGGGATGACTGGGAGAAATTTGCAGTCACTGTTTGCAGGACAATATGGTGACCAACACAACTGTTGGGAAGAGTGGGATGCAGTCCCAAAGCAATGTGACCAGGCTGGTGGCCAGCATGGGAAGGAGGCGCTGCCAGGCTGTTGTGGTTGTGTTAGGCTCTTCCACATGCTATATTGAAGCTTCTGATCGTCTATGAATGAATGGATTGCCCATAAGTCTCGTTTCTTCAAAGTTCAATCCAACAAGAGCCAAGAAAAAGTTAGGGACAGTATAAGCTGCTCAGTGTTGACAGGGAAGATCTGAAGACTTTCATGCTCATCTCACCAATCCATGTCCTTTCAAATGTGTCACTTTTTAGAGGAAAAATAAATTAACTTTCAAGCAGTGTAAGATTTCTTTTTTTAAAAAGGAGCATTTTTACACCAGAGAAATAACCTACACAATTTATGTGATTATGCTTCAATTTATATAAAGGCGATCTATGATAAAATTCACAACACTTCCTTCCTTTTTACTGTGCAGAGCATGTCCTTTGTTTTGCTTTATTTAATCTAAGTTGTGTTTCTTGGCTCTTGTGAAATTCCTCCTTTCAAAGTTTTCTCCTGTCAGTCACACCAGGTTCATGTTATCAATTGTCCAAAATCTTCTTAAATTAGGCTGGTGATCTTTTTTACCAAAAACTTTTGAATGTTCACCATAAGCCTAGTCTTCTGCATTTTGAGTCCTACATCACTGGTCCCTTACAGAATGACCTGACTGCTGCACTTACCAGAACCTGTAAAACCTTGGCAAGAACCTAGCCACTGCAGACCACTCTATGTCATGTCATGCACTGGGACCTCTAGTCTTCATGCGTCTTGTACCTGAGGATGGTCACTGGGACCTCTCCTCTTCATGTGTCTTGTACCTGAGGATGGTCACTGGGACCTCTCCTCTTCATGCGTCTTGTACCTGAGGATGGTCACTGGGACCTCTCCTCTTCATGTGTCTTGTACCTGAGGATGGTCACTGGGACCTCTCCTCTTCATGTGTCTTGTACCTGAGGATGGTCACTGGGACCTCTCCTCTTCATGTGTCTTGTACCTGAGGATGGTCACTGGGACCTCTCCTCTTCATGTGTCTTGTACCTGAGGATGGTCACTGGGACCTCTCCTCTTCATGCGTCTTGTACCTGAGGATGGTCACTGGGACCTCTCCTCTTCATGTGTCTTGTACCTGAGGATGGTCACTGGGACCTCTCCTCTTCATGTGTCTTGTACCTGAGGATGGTCACTGGGACCTCTCCTCTTCATGTGTCTTGTACCTGAGGATGGTCACTGGGACCTCTCCTCTTCATGTGTCTTGTACCTGAGGATGGTCACTGGGACCTCTCCTCTTCATGTGTCTTGTACCTGAGGATGGTCACTGGGACCTCTCCTCTTCATGTGTCTTGTACCTGAGGATGGTCACTGGGAGCTCTCTTCTTCATGTTGTGGCGATCTGACAGTTTGCACATTGCCCTGATAAAAATCACCTGTGCACGTCAGAGAGGAGAGGCGTGCCCTTTAATCAGAGTGCCATCAGCTGTGGAAAAAGGGGACATAAAAAGACAGACGCAGAGGATCTGGGAGGTGAGGAGTCAGAGAGAGGAGGAAGCTGAAAGAGGTTCTAACGCTCGACCTTGCATGCTTCCACAACCTGAAAGACTGACATCTTCTCAGAGGAAACCTGATCAAATGCAGCAGAACTTTTTTCCAGACAGTTTACTGCACCGGGCCTCATCCTGCACTACCATTATCCACATGACATCTGCTTAAAACCTGGATTAAGGTTGGAACACAACAAAACCCGACCAAGAAACCACAATTCTTCATAGAAAACATGGAACTGCTCCTGTAAAACAAAGACGGTTGGAAAACCTGGACCGGATCCCCTCCACAAAGGACTGGATACAGGAAACACCTTCCCAGGAACCCGGAACGGATTTCTAAGGAGTACTGGACTGAACAGGAAAACAAGAGGTACTCTGAAGAACTAGGCTGTGTGGCCTTGCTTTCTAACTGCATTTCAGCAACAACCTCCTACAGTAACAGAGACAATAAAAGACTTTAAACAAACTTTGGACTTTTGTTTGTGTAAAGAGCAGAGGGGGTGGATAACATCCTTTGTGACAGTGGATTTTTTTTTTGTATCTTATGTCAGGAGAGAGACCTGACTGGCACCTCAGAGAAAAGTCATCCACAAACTGTCACAATGTGTCTTGTACCTGAGGATGGTCACTGGGACCTCTCCTCTTCATGTGTCTTGTACCTGAGGATGGTCACTGGGACCTCTCCTCTTCATGTGTCTTGTACCTGAGGATGGTCACTGGGACCTCTCCTCTTCATGCGTCTTGTACCTGAGGATGGTCACTGGGACCTCTCCTCTTCATGTGTATTGTTCCTGAGGATGGTCACTGGGACCTCTCCTCTTCATGTGTCTTGTTCCTGAGGATGGTCACTGGGACCTCTCCTCTTCATGTGTCTTGTACCTGAGGATGGTCACTGGGACCTCTCCTCTTCATGTGTCTTGTACCTGAGGATGGTCACTGGGACCTCTCCTCTTCATGCGTCTTGTACCTGAGGATGGTCACTGGGACCTCTCCTCTTCATGTGTATTGTTCCTGAGGATGGTCACTGGGACCTCTCCTCTTCATGTGTCTTGTTCCTGAGGATGGTCACTGGGACCTCTCCTCTTCATGTGTCTTGTACCTGAGGATGGTCACTGGGACCTCTCCTCTTCATGTGTCTTGTACCTGAGGATGGTCACTGGGACCTCTCCTCTTCATGTGTCTTGTACCTGAGGATGGTCACTGGGACTGCTCCTCTACACATTCCCTGCTGCTATGGAGAGTTGCCAAGGAAGCTCTGTCATGTTTCCTGTTTGCGAAGAGGGTCAACAAGACCGTTCCTCTCCTTGTTTTGTTTCTGAGAAGGGGTTCACATTCTTCCAGCTCCCCTCCTACCAATTATTTTGTGTTGGGCCATCTGGAATCTGCCCCTATTGGGGAGAAGTACTTTGAGAACTATTTTATTTCCTTTTTTTCAAGATCTGTCAGTCACCCAAGCATTTTCAGGTCATCCATGTAATCATGGTGAGTTCCACCATGGTTATTTCTTTCTTGTTTCATAGTTTGTTCATGTTTAAATATTTATAAAACCTCTTACTTTCTGCCACAAGCACAGTTCTGGACCATCACATCCTGACATTTAAGGGTCATGTCATCCCTAATAAGCATTTTACAAATTATTTTCGCAATAAATAGGACGTCTTATTCGATGAGGGTAAATAAGTAAAGCTACGTTCACGCCACCTTCAACTATTCAAGTTCAAGTGACCACTTTCAATGAAATGTCTATGTAAACCACATAAATGCACGTTGAGTTCAAGCGTTGCTACACAAGTTTCTATGCTCATTTTCAGGCACTATGCACAAACACTTGGCCATTCATAAAGCGTTGCAAGTTAAACCAGGTTGAACTTTGACCAATCAGGGACACAGATTTGGTAGTGACATATAGATGGCGTCCCTTTTAACACCCTTTTAATTGCCTTTTGCTACCCGATCTGAAACGGTTACCTGATCAATCTGCGTACGCGGAAATATTACCCAAATTCCGCTATAGTGGTTTACCGTCAGAGTATGTCTTCAGATGTTCATAACAATTATAACCTCTTAAAATGTTTATGACAATGAAAGTGTTTATAATATTGGAAAAGTTTACTTTGATGTAAAAAAAAAAAAAAAAGGCGAAAGATAAAGAAATGTTAAGACTCAGGACTGCGCAATCCTGCAAAGGACCACAAACGGACTACAAATGTTTTTATTCTTCTTCTCTTTTGTTTGACAGCAGTTTAAGTCCCAAGGTAACAGGATACAGCACCACTTAATGACACTTTCTTAACTCTGTTAACATTGACGTGTTATTAAAGGCGAAAGCGGCTGCAGAAGCCCGTGACATCTCTTCAGAGTAACATGCGCTCACTTCACCTGTTTTCTTGTTGCCAACATAAGAAAATTTAAAAACAATCAAACAGAGAGAATGACTCCAAGCCGTGTGGCTGTCATTCTATCAAGTATCATTGAGATTTTCATTGTCTGTGATGACAACAATTTATGATTATACAGTGTTGGATTTAGGGGTCGTTCTTTTTTTTTTCTTTTTCGGCACAGTAAGCCAGTCGAGGGAAGCTGAACAAAACATTAATTCTTGAGATCACTGAGTTATCCGCTGTTAAAAAGGCCGGACTGCCGTAAAGGAGGCAGTGCTGTCGGGAATTGTTACCGGCAGCTGATCATTTTTTTATTTTGATTTTTTGATAACGAATTACAAGGCCTATAATCTTGAAACAAAAAACGCATAAAAAATATACAAGTACAGAGGAAGTTAAGTAATATTTAAGCATGCGCAGACCGATCGGGTAGCCGTTCCAGATCGGGAAGAGACACTGCCAATCATTTGATAATTAATCATAGGGGACAAATTAATATTCGCAGTTTGTACCCGGCCAGAAGGATATGACACCAATCTTTTACATATCGGAATAGAGCTTTGAAAGAAAAAGCCTGAAGGAAGATACACGAGATTTGCACCACTTTGACGTTTTACGCCAAGCCTCTTCCAGCTATAGGTGGCGCTAATAAACAGTAGAAAAAGAAAAAGAAGAAGACCTTCCCTGCTTGAACGCGCATCTCATGCACCGTGTAAACGTAACACAACACCACAAAATAGGTATTCCCAGGGAGCAGTATTGTTATCTTGTGACTTAGAAGAACGTCTCTAATGCGCCACTTTTTTGGCTTTCAACAAAACAATTTAAAAAACACCTGAATCCAGGTCACCGCTGACTATGGAGTACTTTCGTCTTTTGACCGGGTTTCACAGCATCGCTCTACTCAAGTGCAAAACCATCAATCATGCCCTGCTGAAGCCACAGAGAAAATGTCATATGCCCTCCTAATGCCTTCATTCTGGACGCTTTCCAGACCGTCTGGCGGAACCCTCCCGCTCATGGATACCGGGGGGAAGGAAGAAAAAAAAAAGAGTCCAGTGAAAAGTCCAGTATTTAGAAACATATCAACTCAATGCAGCTTTTAGGATTTTGTCAAACACAAGTGAAATCTGAATATTTAAAACTGCTGCTTTCTGGTTTTGGGAGAATAATTATGTAAATCATGACCTACTTTATGAACAAAGGAATTCAGCACAATTTCTTTAGCTTCTCAAACTGTGTCTTTAAAAGGTTCATGTTAATGCATCTTTTAAATGACTCTATTTCAGTGAACCTCCGGTTACACTTGGATTCTCTGTACATCAGTATTGATCCGCAAGATACATTTTCCCTCCATTTTTTTAATATATTCTTAATGTTATGCTAAATATGGTCTTGATTTTTTTTAATGTTACATCCAAGAGTGAAATCCTGACACTAAGATAAGTGGAAGATATCTGTCCATCAATACACTGTGTGTTTGGAGGAGGGATAAAGCAGACAGAGAACAGTGTGACAGTGTGCGCGTGGGGGTGGAGATGCAAGCATGCTGCCGAAGTGTACCATGTGTTCATTAGAGGTACCAGATCCTCCCCAGTTCGAGCGCCCAGACCAGGCAGGAGACCCCCAGACCCGGTGCCTGAAGGCAAAGGGACCCACGCAGTCCGAGTGAGGGGAACCACCCACCCACCCGTCCAGGTTCAGAAAACCCTCCCTACGGGGGCCCCCTCCAGCATCGCGGAGCACGGGTTACGCCGTTGGGCGGCCATTGGGGCCA
Source organism: Oryzias latipes (assembly GCF_053564925.1). NCBI lineage: Eukaryota > Metazoa > Chordata > Actinopteri > Beloniformes > Adrianichthyidae > Oryzias > Oryzias latipes. The sequence continues at coordinate 11,247,533 of NC_136244.1, forward strand.
TCGGGGGCTGGACTCAGAGATGGAGATGGAGCCAGGAGCCAGAGGACACAGGAGCCGCCCACCACCCAGCCGGAGCCTCATTTACTCTGCATTTAAACTGCACCTCATCAATAATGCATTTTCAGATTTTTCTATGTACCTTGAAGGACACATTTTCAAGCAGCTTGGAAACTATTGGGGAAAATGTAATCAAACAGGAGGAGCTACAGCTTAAAGTTGTTAAAAATGATAAAACAGATTTTTTTATAACGAAAAAGAAAAGTTTGACAGCTGAAAGACGTTAGCAGTGACCGACATGCTTGGGTACATGGGGAGGGTCTGTGTGTGTGGCTTGATGAGGGCTGGTGTCACCAGGTCATCGAACACCTGTCCAGCAGGACATCACACAGAGGGCCACCAAAATGGATGTTAAACGAGTGGGAAAAGCTTTCAAACATAGATGTTCCCACCAAACCATATGAAGGTCAATTAAGGTCAAAACAATCCACCAATCAGCATAACATGGGCAGATGCAGACAACACAGACATATAGACAGTCAGCAACTTCCAGCTTTGACATAAAAATATAGTCTTGTACTTTTCCGCCATCCACAGTTGGAAGAGGCTTGGTGCCAAATGTCAAAGCAGGGCAAATCTCATGAATTTATTTTTCTTTTAGAGCTCTATTCCAATATAGAAAAGACTTGGTGTCATAAAATTCTGGCTAGAATTTGTCTTTCATGATCAATTTCAAACGGTCGGCACTTCTGTAATTTACAAGGACGCCATCCACACTTCACTACCGAATCCAAGTCCTTGATTAGCCAACGTTCCACCTGGTTCATCTTCCAACATAAAGTTTTTGCACATAAAGCCCAAAAATGGTAGTTAAAAACTGGCGTATTTACTCGTAAATGAACAGTTTTGAATGTGGTTACCTTAAACGCCACTTTGCATGGGTTTACATAGACCTTTTAATGGAAGTGGTCACTCGAACAGGCGTTTCCAAGGGTGGTGTGAACGCGGCATGAGACACAGGGAATCCAGAAGGAATAAACACCAACAACCCAGTGCTTCTCAGTAAATTCAACTTATGTTGGAATATTTTATACCAACTAAGAAGTTCTCAGTTAATCACATTTAGACAAATGTGTAACAGATGAGAGAAAAAATAAGCTTTCTGTGCTCATGGACTTTCAGATTTTTGTGTTCTTGGTCTGAAAGATGGAAGTAAAAACAAAAGTGTTTGTGTTTTTCTTGAGAACATCTGCATATACCATCAGACGTACAGCCGTGAGGCATCCATAGATCATCCATAGAAGAGACGCCTGTAAACAAATTCATGAAGAAAAGTGTTACTAAATGTAGAACAGAAAGTGGGTGAGCCCAACTGCGCAGCAAACAGCAACATGCCCCCCCCCCCAAGAGTCCTCCGACAGACAAGGAGCCTGAGGACATCATCCACCACCTGGATTAGCAGACATCCAATGCAAAGATGGGGCGAGGTGGGACCCCCCACCACAGAGTCAAAGGAAAAAGGACAGCGTTAACAGGGTAGAGACCAGTTACCTGAGAATCCTGAACACCTGCCACACCGCAGAGGCAGACTGTGGAGCTGCTGTATTCCTCGCTCCACTAGCAGTTCACTCCATGATCCTACAGGGAATACAGAACCGGCCCCAAACGGTATGAGGGAGCCCCTCCCAACAAAAAGAACAGACTTCGCATAGCAATGGGCACCTCCCAAAAACCAGAGGAGCAGCTGATGAACCATTTCACTGTTGATAATTCTTATTTATCAAGGTCAACTCATGATCATGAACCAATTCCTCTACAGCACAGGGTTAGATCTCCTTAGCAGCACATAAAAAATTGCTCCTGATGTGTTTTGAAGGAGAAAGAAATGTTGTGGTCATCCTGCTCCTGCATTTATTATACAATGTTTTATTCATCTTTATGTAGCACAACTTTACTTCACCTGAAAGGTTTATTTTAGTCCACGGCCAACAAGTAAAGTACCGGAATGAGAGGATTAGCATGCCATTCTGCACTGGAAAACCAAAGATGGAGAATGCAGGCTGTTTTACAAAGATTTACGAAGAGACAACAATGCATGCATGTATCCATTTAAAGCTGGAATAATTGCATTTTTGCCGTCCATCAACAGATAAAGATATTGTCATTGTAGTTCTTTGTAGTACATTTCAAACACAATGAAACAAAAGCTAACAAAAAAATGGAGATAAATGACAAGAAGAAACAGAAAAACATACTCCGATTTTTATTGTTAAAACATCCTGTAAACTCGCCTTTTTTAATCAGTTAATCAATCAATCGATGACAGTCTATATATCCATTTTTTTTTAACTTGTCCTGTCCAACAGCTGAGCAGACAGATGAGAGCTGAAAATCTCGTGTTGAACATATTGTACAAAAGGGGTTATGAAACATTTGACAAACTAGGTGTATATTTAAATAAACCCGTTTTGTAATTTAGGTTGAACTTTTTTGATCTTGCTCATATCTGTAACAGGCTTTTGCTGGACCGGACGGAAAAGGAAAGAAGGGAAGAGGAGAGAGGGATGCCCAGGGGGGTGTAGGAGGGTGATTAAAGAGGAAGGGGGTGGAACCGTGAAGCAGCATAAGGCAACATGTTGCTGGATGTTTATAATCATTACAGTCAGGCTTATAAGTAATATTAATCCAAAAAGGGGGCAGGGCCTGTCCACACACCCACCCAAACGCCACAAACATTACTGTGGATTCCAAAAAAGCCCACATACAAAACATATGAACATGTTCACATCACAATACAACTGATGTTCACACACGCATACTTATGCATTTGGACCAACACGTGACCCCCGCTGCGGCAGTAGCGCGAAACGGGACCCCCCCCAACACCCGCACGGCAGCAGATAGAGAACAACCGCCCGCTGGGCAATTACATCCGCCACCCAGGCCAGGGCCAGCAGGACCGCCACGGGGGTCCCCATAGCCAAAGAGCAGGGAGGCTTGGAGGGACAGAGAGTGCAAGCCCCAGCCCAACCAGGAAAGCAGCCCCCCCCCCCCCCCCCCCCCCCCCCCCCCCCGCCGTGCCAGTAGGGCCCAACGCGGGGCCCGTGCCCTCGGACCCCGGGCACGGACCAGGGCCCCCCAAGGGAGACCCCCCCTACGCTCCAAAAACCACCCATCCAGTCCACGGTTGGTCCAGGTGAGAGCAAGGCAGGCCACCCACCCCTGCCCAGGAGAAAGACTCCACAGAGCAGTGGGGGTCCACAAGAAGTGTTGTTACCACGGCTCGACAAGGCTCACCTATAGATGGAATTTGGAGAGGGCCAGCGCTCTGTCCAGCAAGGACTAGAACCCACACCACAGGTACACGGACACCCCCAGGCTCAGGTGTGATGTAAACCCCGGCCCCCGGTCTTGCCAGAGAGCACAGGGATTCCTCTCCCCGTATGGAGAGATGGCCACCGGGCCCAGGAAGTCAGCACCCAAGGAACACGGGCCTGGTACCACCTATCAGGGATGGGGGACAGATGGTCCTAGGTCCCACCTTCCTCGTAAAATGTGTGTGTTTGTAAGCATGTGTGTGTGCGTGCATGAATGTGTGTTGGAGAGTATATTTTTGAGGGGTAAAGGGTGTGTGTACTAATGGGGATCAGTTAAAATTGGCGGGTAGGGCGCTGAAAGGACATCTGCTGCTTGCTGACATAGATGCTCAAGCCCCCCCTACCAAGGGTCCTATATGTCTAAGGTGCAGTTAAAACCGAGAATTAAAACCATTTCCTTCTATCTTTCTGATATTGTTTTACTTTTAAATAAAAAAGTAAAATCAACTTTTTCAATAAAAAACTTTATTAACAAGATGAAGTGACAGAAAAATCTGACCTTTATCATTAGAAGAAGTTGTTGTTAATGTCTCCTTTTTTTCCTTCAAACATCAACACAGTGTTTGAATCATTTCATCCCCATATCTTGATGACATAGTCCTGGTTCAGATCCAGATAATCTAGATCACTGGGACTCCAACCTCTTTCAGGTCACAGACCGGTTTCACCCTTGTGCTATCTTGTGTTATCCAATGTTGCCAAAGGCACGTTAACGTTGGGAGTGGGGTCATCTAGACCCCACAAGATAGCATGATGGACTAGCCAGTACGAGGCTGAAGAGATTTTCTTTTCTTTTTCAGCTTCCAGTTTCCCTTAACTTTTGAGGGTAAAGTTTCCCTCATTCTGTAAAGAAATAAACACTCGGAAATGCAGTTTTAAGCTATTTTGTCTTTATTTATGTCCTCCATCATTATAAAGTACTTATTAAAAACAACAAAAACATGATTTTAATTGGAGGGGGTCTTCAAGAACCATGAATTCACATCAAGTATGGGAGGAAATCTCTGATCACACAAATGCTTAGAGAAATGTTGGTGTTTAATAAAGAAGTGATTTCCAGCTCCAGTCATGGGGGAGTTGTTTTTTGTTTTCTTTTTGGGAATGAATCTGTCATCTTGGCCTTAAAGCTGACATTTTTTAACAAACAGAACCCCACAGGGTCATCAGCAACTTTCTGGGAACACAATGATAAATGTTTTACAATTCAGAGCCGGGAATTGAAGACTTGTTTGACTATTTCTGTAATATAAATTGACTTTCGAAACATTTTACTGTTTTCTGACACAGTAAAACAGTAAAAATTAATAGTATTTTTCCAGCTCAGAACTTTTTTTCATACAGTTGTTGTTTGAACCCAAAAGCTCCTGGTTCGTCTCCTCTAAAGCGTCACATGGAGGGAAAAGCAGCACCATTAAACACAAAAACCTTCATGTACATATTTGAATGTATTTGAATAATATATGGCATAAGTTCTGAATTAAATCAGAAAGAGGTTTCCCTCTTTCTTATGTAGGCACACTTTAAATGCATAAGTTAACCGGAAATGAGAAGAAAAGAAAAAAAGAACTGACTTAACATTAATCTTATCAGGCTGAAAAATGTTGTCATAATTTGAGGAATTAAAGTCAAACCCTAGTTTACACAAATTTAAAGGTTGATTAAATAATTCCCTGACAGATACACAAATGTGTAGGTCATGTACGTTATAATACAGCTTAGAATCAAGGAAAGGCAGAAAAAGAAAGTACAGTTGGAAGTTGTTATATTTTATTTATTAATGCAAGTTTTCTTATTTGTATTCATCTAAAATGTCAATGCACTACACACAAATATAGATATTTATTTAAAGCTGTGTAGATAAATATCTATATATGCTGTGGTTTGAATTCATTTTGTTGTCATTGTATTCATTTCATTTTTTTTATAAAGAAAAAAAAATGTTTGCCACCAAACAAAAACGAAGACACTTCAAAACCAGCTAAACTATATATGAAAACTGAACTAAAAAATAAATGTAGCAATAACCCTTGTGTTATACTATGACACCACCTTAACATTGACGTGTTCTCCCTACCATGACAAAAGTGGATAAAGGTGGAGATGATTTCATGTAATCCATGGAGACCAGTGAAGATCACAAATCATTGAAGAAAAAAGTTCAACACACTGTCTGTGGGGTCCAGATGACCCAACTCCCAATGTTAAAGGGCCTAGGATGGCACAAGGGATAAACCCAGCTTTATATTTTCCAAAAAAAATAAGTTTTTATATATTATAAGGAATTAAAAATGTTTTTCTAATCCAAAATCCATTGGTGGAATTTGTGAGTCAGTAGCTTCATGTGGTGTTTTTTACATTTTAAAAAAAGTGTTTATATGAGTCTCTTCTCTGAAAAAAAATTACTCTCATTTTATCAGCAACTTTCTAATGATGATCATCAGATAGAAAAGACATCTTTTAAATCAATCATGACAGGAAAACAGTTTTTGGTAAAGTTTAGCCCAATGAGTTCCAGTTTAATCATCACAGTCTGAATCCTGTTGTCGTCATCTGGACACACAGCAATTTCTGTCTTCTCTGCTCACTGAAAGGATGCAGATACTTTGCCATTCAGCAAAACGAAAAAGCAGTCAGTAGTTTAAACTTACAACGCCATCTACTGGGGAGAGATCAAAACAGCTCAGGAACTATATCAAAAAAGTCATTATTTATCACTTTGCTTTACGTTATTTTTTAATTGTTAAATCTTTGCATTGACAGACTAAACAGCATCTTGTCTTATATGTTTTATTTTTCTCTGACAGCTAAATCTGAAAGTCTATAAGATAAACCAAAGAAAGCACACATCTGTAATAAAAAGTGCTGATTGTGCTGTTTTTTTTTTTTGCTTTGTTTTATTTATTCTAGCTAAACCGCCTCCTGTTTTATTTATTCTCATACCTCATAATAATGTATAGAATTCTTTCGATGACATAACTTTAAAAAATATTATTAGTTTACTCGCTAAACAAATGAAATGTATCATTATTATTATTATTATTACGTGTTAATATTTTGCGGGGGAAAGTCATTTTGTGCATAAATAGTTTAAATAATGCATTTAGTTCTTAAAATAACTTAAAAGCTGAATTTATTTGCTAAGAGCTACAAAACTGCTAGCATCCCACTGTTCTTGAATAAAATAGAGAAAAAGTCACTGAAAAAAAGGAAAAATGAATTTGAAAAAAATGTGTGAATTTTGGAATGTAAATAACCGAATAAAATCTCTTGACAATTAAGAATTCTGGAACCTGCTGCAGGTCATGAATCTAAATCCTGAACATCTGTGGGAGGAGCTTAAACAAAATGACAATTCCACCTGGGACACGTAGAACAGTTTGTTTATGAGGAGAGTTCACAGGAGCAGCAGAAATGTGGAAAATGATAGAAAAAAGTTGCAGAAACTTGTGGATTGGAAAGATTATCTCCAAAAATCAACAGCAGTTCAAACAGAATTTCTGACATCAGTGTTTAAATTGATTTAAAATGAAATTTTTGTTTCTTCAAGGGTTCTTAGGGGCCTTGTATCCCGTACCCTCCTAAAGCGAGCAAAAGGGCTCTTTCATTGCACTTTTGTCTGGCCAGTAGAGGGTGCTGTGTCCAAAAGAGAGGCTCAAGGCGAGAGGGCTGGTTTCTAAAATGTAACGAGAAGGGCCGGACCTGGAGCAGATATGTGGCGTGCTTTAGTAATCCAACTCATTAGAGAAAGATTTTGGATGAAAAAATGCTTTAATTAAACATACTTAAAAACAAAACACTTTGGATTCTGTTTTTTTTATTGTGGCTTTGTTCTCATTTTAGTGCCAATTGCACCAATAAGGAAAACACAAACTCAGAGAGATGTGGTGTTGGAATGATCGGAAAAATGACTGTCGACTCGGAAAACAAACACGAATGTCAGAAAAAATGTAGAATGTATTCCACCACATGAATGTAATAAGACCTATCAATTTAATTTATTTCAGTTGGGCAGGCCAGATGAAACAGTTGTTCGCCCACCCCTAAGCCATGGAATTATTTTAATTGTAAGAAAAAGGAAAGACAGGAAAAAAGAAGGAAAAATTATGGATAAATGTAAAAAAAATGAAGGCAAGAAGGAACGATGGGCAAAAAATGAATAAAAAAAGAGAAAGGAAGAAACAAGAAAGAAACTAAAGATGAGGCAACAAGCAGGAAGATAAAAGAAGGAAGACAGAAAGGAGAGAGGAAATAAAATTAAAAGAAAGAAGAGAAGTGAGGAATTTTCAACTATTTCCACAGTTGGAGCGTTCTGCAGTCTGTCTTGTTTTTCTGTAGTGAATTAAAAGATGAACATTTGGACTTCTGGAGAAAATATACATTACTTACAGTTTTAAAATCTTCAGTGTTTTTATTTTTTAAAGCATCACTAAGTGAAAAAATATCCACCTCCTGTATTTTTTTTAAAACAAAACATTTTAAATAATCTGTATACATTTCAACTTTTCTCTCTGCTATTTCCAATCCTCCTCATAAATTTGAAGCCCTCGTTCAGCGAATAACCACCCAGTACAGCATTGGACAATGCAGAAAAAACAGCATTTAATCAATATTTTCTTCACATACTGATTAAAAAATAGGCCAGTGCAGTTAGGTTACCCATCTACAGTGAAGACATCTGAACGTTTAGATATCAAAATCTCCAAAACATCCAAATTTTTCCCCAAATGTTTCTTTTTCTTAAATAAATTCAGATTAATACATGCAGTTTTCTACAAACTTACGGATAAAAAAAAGTGGGAAAATTGGTGAGGTGGGGGGGGGGGGGGGGGGCAACTCTTACAAACAGTGATGGTAAAAAAAAGTAAAAGATGCTTTTTGGTCAGGGTGGTCTGCACTCCAAAACTATCAAAATAAAACCGGCTGAGGATGATTTCTACAAAGAAAAGGGTGGAGGAAATGCCTTCAAGGGCAGACTGAGTTCTTTAAGAAAACTGTCAGATCCAGATCCCTACAGACGTGCTGTGAATAAAAAAGCTAAAAAGAACCTCACCCAAAAACAGAAACATCCCCAACCTCTTTCTTTATATTCCACAGCTAAAATAGAGCGACCAACACCATGTAAAATTTCTTCCTTTTCCCTTTTTTTTTTATTCGATCAGGTCACAGTTCCGCCCTCTCCATGCATATGGAAGATAAGCAAAAGGCATGGAGGAGGAAGATGGAAACACAGGATGAGTCATGACTAAAGGTCATTAGCAGTTCTACAGTATGAATACATGAAATAGGACGATAGATGACGTCATACTTTCCACTTATTAAATAGTATTTATTGCACTCTGGCTACACAAACTTATAAAAGTTAGTTTGGTGGTTTTTAGATGTACAAGAGGAGAAGAGAAAGAAAGGCTCAGTGAGTCCATCACTTTGACTGTATAGGAGAACTGGACAGAGTGGGTGACCCCCGGGTTCTAACCAGAGAAATAAACAGCTATTATTCTGTCACAAGAATAACCATTCTTGCTCTACTTCCTGTTTCTTGCTAGTTATTTTTTATATCTCTATTGCAAGTAATGCAGAATATACCCTGGCCAATCTGATGCCTCAATAATGAGGCCAATCAGATGCCTCATTGGTCTTACAACCAATGTTTAAAATGTTTGACGAATTTCGTGTAGCCAGCTTTCAAGCTCACACCTGATTGGCCAGTGTGGTTGCCATAGAAATGTTGACTCAGACTAATCGCTGCTAGCTGATGACTTTTGGTTCCAACATGCCGACTAAATTGAGTTCATTTAGTTGGAGCCAGAACTACGCTATTTTCTCCTGATGACATTACACTTGGTCCAGTTCTCATATACAGTCAATGGTCCATTCCAAAAATGGTTTTTCCGTGATTTTTTCTGAGTTCATTTAATTTAATCCATCGTTCGTGAATTTAAAGATCTCAAACTCAAGAAAAACCTTCCTTTGATCCTCAGTTTTACATAAGGTTAGCTAGAAAAGCAGGTTTGAAACTAATTTCCTCACTGAGCCCACGTTGAAGAAGAAGACTCCACAGACGTTTGAGACAACGAACACGGTGCACATTGCTCCTTTTCCTTGAAATAGAAAAATAAAAAAACGCTCTTTGTGCCCTCAGCTCGCAGTTTCATCAAAGGGGTCCCCGAGTCCTCAGCGGCACTGTCGTACATTTTGAAAAGACATTCACAAGAGGACACCAGAGGAGAAATCAACATCTTGAAATTTCCAATTTGTGTGCAAAAACACATCTTTGACCTCTATAAAAATATGTGCATATGGATAGAGCTATTTTTTTTATTCTAAACAAAAAAACAGTATTTTCTTTTTATTTACAATGCACAGGTACACAAAGAAATCACTACAGTGCTGCCCTGCAAACCCCGCCCCACACACCTCTGTGCCAATGCAAGCACGAAATGACGCCGACTTCTTGGATACCAGATTCAACAAGAACGACCACTTTCACACCCGCACGCACACGTTTGCCCGGATCAATGTGATCGAGGCGCCAGGAGAGGGGCTCAGCAGAGCGTCTGTAAGAGGACCTGAAGTTGCATATCCCACCGTCCACCCATCCCCCCACCCTCAAACGCTTGCGGTTCACATACCCTGAACTGGAAGGGTCAAGGGTTGTTGTTTGGTTTTTTTTTCTGCAGCCAGACGCTGCTTCCTGATTGGCTCGCGTGGGTGGGGACAGTGTGTGGAAAAACTTTGGCTACAGAGTAAGGTGGCTTTAGTCCTGTTGGGTCGTTACTATGAGTCCCTAATGCAAGTATGTACACTTGATAGATGCAGCCTCATAGAGTTTTTACGGCTTTCAAGCTAGGTGTATAAAAATCGATTCATTGTTATAAGAGAAGTCAAAACGAGCAATTAAAACCTATAGAAGTTAGGTAACCCCAGCTTTACCGATAGACGGTCTCTTTCCTGCAGAAAAGCAGCTTCATGGCGCAGTTCTCTGATTATTTGCGTTGAACCCAGCGCTGCTTGCCATCCTGCCGTCAAATGGGGCGGAGCAGGCGTCAGAGTCCACAAATCTGGACTGCAGTGGGTCAAAGGTGTCTCGTAGCGGGGGAGCGAGGCTGCACTGGAAGGAAAGGCAGGGCGTTTGGGAGGAGAGGTGCGTGAGGTTGGATGAAGATGTTGGGGCTGATGGGGATGTGTGGTGGCGTGGGGGCGGGCGTTAGCGGTGGGGTGTGCGTCTGCAGAGACGGAGACAGCGGCGCAAAAGGGGTGGGGGTCAGCGGGGCTGGCATCTGCCTGTGTGCTTCAGCGTCTGGCGCGTTGGAGTCACTGGACGGCGTCCTGCGGCGGAGCAGCATGCTGCAGTCGGACAGTTTTGGGGGTGAGGATATCTGGGCGGGGTCCCTCTCTGAAGGAGGGTGGATGGATATGCAGGGGGGGCTCATCTTTTTCTTCCGGTGGCTGCACCCTCGCCGCTCAGACTGCACCCTCACAGGGAAGGCGGCCTTCTCGGAGCGGCTACTGTCCAGCGTGAAGTGGGGGGCGTCCCCTGTTATGACCGCCTGTGGGAGGCAGACCTCGATGGAGTGGCGCCGCTGGTCGTCAGCGTAACCTCCAGATACGGTCGAAGGCTTCTCCAGGAAACCTTGGTTGTCAACACTGAAGCCTTTCCTGATGTCCTTCAGTCCAACGCCGAGCAGACTGAGCGCGCTCCTTGACGAGGATGATGGCAGAGGAGGCAGAGGAGGCGGAGATGAGGAGTCGGCGCAAACAAAGCCCGGCAGAGTGTAAGGGGAGAGGGAGTGGCTACGCCCGGCTTTTGTTTTCCCCTCTTGCAGCCTGTCCTCCTCGTTTCGCTGGCGCTGACAGGCAGAGCTGGTTATGTGATAAACCTCCTCGTCGGCTGGGTCGAAGAGGGAGGCGGTGGACGGCGGCCTGGGTCGACTACGGAGGCTGGCTGAGCGGGAGGGCAGACGTGGGGAAGGGGGCGGAGGGAGGAGGAGAGACGGGGAAGACCTTGGGGGAGGTAGAGGAGAAGGGGCAGAGAGTATTGAAGGAAGGGGGGATGGCGAAGAGGGGTGGTGTGGGATGGGGAGGGCGGAGTTGGGCCTCTCTTGCTGCTCCGAATTCTGGGACTCAACAGAATCCAACTTAACCGCCACCTGAGAACGCAAAGTCACACCGTCAGCCTTTAGAGATAAAAGCACTTGGGTGGTGCTGGGACATGGGAGCGGCTCACCTGTCTGTGCAGGGTCCGTGGTGAGGGGCTGGTTGTAGGCGGGACAATGCGGGGCAGTGTGGAAGTGGGACGGGACTGAGGGGGGACAGAAGAAACATCTGGAACTTGCAGGAGAGAGCGGCTCTTGCAGGGCTGCGAGTTGACGGACGCCACTGTCACTGAAGAAAAAAAGCACATAGCGTCCAATTTCAAAAAAACATTTTTAGCATTTATTTCGACTCTTATTTACTGTAAATGTAGTACAAATATGTCTTATTTTAAACGTGTACGATTAAGACAGGAGTTCCTAATATGACGATTGCAATAGGCTATCAAAAATAAAGCAAAATATATTTAAAAATCAAAATTCACTCTAGCCAATCATCATCCTCACCATGAAGTCTACTACTTGATTAACCCTGGTGCTATCCTAGGCACTTTAACATTGGGAGTTGGGTCATATAGACCCACTAGACAGTGCTCTGAACCTTTTTTCTTCAATGATTAGTGATCTTCACTGGTGTCCATGGATTACATGAAATTTTTCCACCTTTATCCACCTTTGTCATGGTAGGGAGAACACGTCAATGTGAGGGTGGGGTCATCTAAGATAGCACAAGGGTTAACATGCAGAACGGCCAATCAAACATCCTGTGAAACATACATCTGTGTACATGCGTGTTCCCACTAGCAGATAAGTGTTGTGTCAGAATTCCTTCACTACTCAGTGCACTTTTTGTTGGGCTATCCGAGTCTATTCCAAAATTGAGCGCCCTAGAAATTTCCCAGGAGTCTCTGTAAAAAAAGTGTGTGCATCCATGCTCATTAGATTGGCAAATATAGAGCACAATGCATTGCTTTTGAACAATTATCCATATGAAAAAAATGTATTTAATTGACCTTTTAAAAAAAATCCAAGTTTTCAGCATCAAAGCACAGTGGATTTATAAACAGTCTTCGTAAAATGTTTATATTTATTAGGTTTTTATTTTAGGGAATCTGTGACTTTAAATTTGCTGTTTTAAAAAAGAATTGATGTCCGGACTGCTTTGAAAATCCAGGACACAAGATCATCCCTCACTAAAAGGTTTTCTGTACTCTGGGAGTAGGGAGGAAATTCAGACGCGGCCGTAGAGTTTTCCTCCCTCTTAAACTTCAGAAAGGTGTGAGCGTTTAGCGTCAGACTGCTCACAGTGGATGTAGCTGCTAATATTCCTTTTTTCACTTGTGTGGTTTGAGGTCAGTCACTCAAAAAAGAACCTTAAATAGAACGCACGCGGAACATTTCTGTTGTCGGCACAGGTACTGCACAGGACCCTCAAGCTCCCCGGCCTCCGGTAGAGGACCCGAGCTCGGAGGGGAAACCACCGGCGTAGGGTGAGAGGGCCGTTTTTTATAAATAAATACATACACACATCTGAATTTTAGAATGTTTTTTTTTTTTTTTTTATCACAGGAGGATATTTAACAACAGAACAAAAACATTTCAGCTCAAAAGGATTGATTTAAAGATGGCAGAAAATCTAACAGATGATATCAGTTCTATGACATGATTATCTGTAAAGAAGTGTCTTTTTTAAGTAATAAAGTCCTCTGATCTGTAAAAGACTAAAAAAAATAACATAGTAGTGACCAAAAACTACATATATTTTCAGTCCTGCAGCTATAATCAGATGACGATTCTCCAAAAAATGCACAGATGCACTTCCCACTCGCTCACATCATTTCCAGTTTAGGTCGTTTACTCCTTAACTTCACAAAAAATGCTCCGGTATGCTCCAGTGTCCGGCCAAAATTTGAAGCCAACAAATGGACCGTGCAGGATGGCGTGTGAGTGCCTCTTGCACTTTTTATATTACATAAAGACTTCCCAACAGAAGCAAAAAAGAAAAATAAAGATTGTTTTTCTTTTTTGAAAAGAAAACAAAAAAATGATTAAATAAATGAAATCTCCAAGTAGAATAGTTTGGGAAACAAAAAAGAACCACACAAACCACACACAGTTAATTTTGCTTTGAATTCAAAACATCAGTGCCATTTGTTAAAGCTTTAGGAACCCAAGGTTAGTATTTTAAAAGCACTTTAGACACAGTGAATCTAAATGTACTATTTACTTGAATGCTGAGGGTTGGCCTCGACTTCTTCCAAAGGGCAGGGGGCGCTGGCGGGCCTCACAGGTCGGAACATGTAGCTGTCATCGGGCAGCGAGTGCATCCTGAGCACTGACATGGTCTCGGCGCTCAGCAGTTTCTCACCTACGCACTGGTCTTTGTCCTCCTGCAGGGGGAGACAGACACCACTTGTTTTTGGGCTTCACTCCAGCAGATATGTTCCTCACTGCTCCACCGTGATCACATGGTTTGGCTGCCTTTTATTAAACATGCAACACATGATGGTTATCATTCATATTCATGGGTGGTTAGGGCTAGAGGATTAGAGCTAGGGGTTAGGGGATTGAATTTTAGAATTCCATCATTAAGGAGAAGGAATTCTCATTCATTGGCCATACCTATAGGCTGGGGGGAGGTTTGTGGGTTTGGGCTATAGGGGGTTGGGGATAAGCCATTTGGGTTACGACTCGGAGGTTATGGTTAGTGGGTTAGGGTACCATTGAGCACTCGCTGGAACCAGGACTCTGATGGGCATCCTTCTCCCTTTCCATCTCCAGTGCGATTTCGGCGTCCATCTCTGCGTCTTCTTTCGCCTCCTGTAAAAGCATAACTTCAATTTTAAAGCTCTTCTAGGTTATCGTCAAGTCTCTTGTTGGCTTTTCGCAACACCAGACATTTAAAAAAGCAAATCCTACAAACTACATGTTTGCAGTTCTGCACTTTGTGAAACTTGCCTAACGTGATATTAAATTACTTAATTTCATATAAATTTAAGCCATCAGATACAATATGGCATATTAATTCATGATGGTGTAAGGGGTGGAAATAAATATGTTTTTTACTTCTTCTGATCCTTTATTGAGGTGTTTTTAATGAAAAGATAATGTCTAATAATATGTGAATGTATATCTAAATATATGAAAATAATAACAATAATATTGACTATAAGGTATATTGCATGTGTGTGCATGTATGTAACTTAGGTGCTATTCTAGAGATGTGAATGTACATCCATGTACCCAATAAGGTTTCTTTGTATTTGTTTACTGAAAATATATGAAAAAGCACCTTGTTACTCTCCTCCAGATGCTTCATCAAAACAGCCACCACCACATTCACGAGGACAAACTGAGCGATGAGCACGAAGGTGACGAAATAAAACGGAGAGACCCATGCCAGGTAGGCGAAACAGTTGCGGTCGTCTGGCTGACACTCTCTTAATGTATCCTTTAAAAACCAAAACACAGGCTTAGAGAGGAAATGGTCAATGAGGAACAGACTTTAATGTACTGGATCATCTAATAATTGCTATTAGAGGTCACTTTTCTTCTGGGCTTGGGGATTAACACATTTGCCATTAATGGCAGAGAGTGCGCATGCATGTGTGTGCATGTCTTAGTGTGTCCATACTTTCATAATCCCGCTCCAGTTGTCCCCGGTGGACACTCGGAATAGCGTGAGGAAGGCCATCCCAAAATTCTCAAAGGTTGCGTGACGACTGAGACCTTCACAGGGGTTGATGTCTGTGCACTCTACTCAAAACACAGATGCATTCATTGGTAAACTGAGGAACAGTGTTCATTTAGACTTGTAAAGGTTTTTATGGCAAAACAATAAATTGGAAACCGTAAAAAAAAGTTCCTATTTATTGATGCATACTTTAATCATGCAAAGAACAATGTAACTAAAACTCAAAAATTAAGAAGAAAAAAAATGAATTTAACTTTTTTTTGTTAGCCTAATTTCTGCTAAGCCTTAGCTTTCTGATGCAAGCACTTGTAGAAAACTCAGGTGTCTAGAGCTGGGTGATATGGCCAAAAAAGAAAATCTCTGATTTTTTCATTAAGAATTGAATTTCTGATTTTTTTCTATTTTTTCCTCTCTCTGCTTTTACTTTCTTTAACAAAACTATTTTATCTGTGGAACCTGGCTCTAACACAAAGTTCAACTAAACACAAGCTGTTCCAATGTTTGCAGGACAATGCAGCAGATGTTTTGTGAGCTCCAGCTAGCTTGAGCATCTCATAAAGAGAAATACATACTGAGTGTGGTTTGATGCTCCAAGTTTAAAGTCTCAATTCCAGTGACCAAAATCTATTTTTTGACTCACAAACCAAGTTGGCAGGTAGATTTAAAAAAAAAACATCTACTAACCAAATTATTCCATTATTTTACAAAGAAGAACTATCGGTGTTATTTAAAAAAATGATATTACATTAAATGCAAACAGAGAGGAAGTCACAACATAATGGAAATATCAGATAAACACAACTGTTCTTTAATCACAAGGAGACGTGTGGAATCTAAAGACCAGTTGTTGCTTTCTGTTCCATTTGGCCGCACAGAGCTGGAGAAAAAAGCCTTTGTCCACTCTGCTCGTTTTACTTGGAATATGCTGCAGAAAGACTGGAAACTAACTTAACTGGTATCTTTAAATGTTTTTAAGAACAAGCTCAAAGCATCAGAGACTGAAACAATAATGTGCAACTTCTTTTTATGATGTAAGTGGTTTTAATGATGTTTGTTTTTATGTATTTTTTTATTGGAATGTGCTGCCTCTTGGCCAGGACTCCCTTGGAAAAGAGGTTTTTAATCTTAACGGGACTTTCCTGGTTAAAGAAAGGTTAAATAAAATAAAAATAAAATTAAATTCTAAGAAACTCCTGCATTGGTTTCTATTCAATCCTTGCTCTCTGCTTTTGCTGTTTTCATGCTGTCTATGAAATAAGTTCTAAGTTCTTTCGGTTTTCCTGCTGAAAAAAAAACGCTCCCATGAAAGAGGGGTTTCTGTCAGTCACCTGTAGTCTGAACCAACTGTAAAGTCAAATTAAACCTTGATGAGAAAACAAGGACAGATTTACTAAACGGGAAGCAGACTGACAGAATCCAGTTGATTAATTTTACATAAAATCATAACCTAAACTAGCCTAAAAACATGATCATGTTTTGGATTCTTGACATTGACAGTAAAGATGCTACGCTCTATCGAGGAGGGCTTTTTTGTTTTTTTTAGTTCAACCTCAGCCACTCAGTGCAGAGCTTAAGTCTGTTGTGGTTGAATGAATAAACGAGAGTCAGGTGTGTGGCATCCAGAAAGTGTGCGCTGGGGTTGCTGGGAGATGTAGTGTGGTTTGAAGATGGAGATGGTTCCCGCTGGTGACCAGAGGGGGAGACACAACTCTAAATTTTGACAACAACAAATTTCGCCCAGCCCAAGTGTGTAGATGTGTAATATTAACCTCAGTACACTTTAAAAGAAGAGGCCCATATCATTACCCCACTATCACCATTCTTGACAGTGTGTCTAACATGCAGGGCCTGACATGCTGCTTATGGTGAGCTACAAAATTGATATATTATCTATTTTTACACAAAATTTTAAAAAGTTGTGTGCTTTCAGATCCTGCAGATCTCACACATATCAATCCAACACTTTTTATGCACTTTTGAAACAGTTGTTTACAAAAAAGAAACAAAAAATCAGATTAAAGAAATAGAAAATTAGAAGAATTGTCCTTTACCTATAACTTGAATGCTACTAAAACCTGAATGTCCTTTACCTCAAATATTTTTATTTATTTATATGTTTGCCGGTTTTTTGTTCACCGAAAAGGATTTTATTTTTAAACTATATTGCACAATGTAAAACCATATTACAGTTTGATTATTTTTATAATGTGTGCCCTGAATAAGGAGTCATGTATTGAAAAACATCTCTGCAACATAAGGTACAAAGAAAAACAATAAAACAAACATTACAGAACACTAAAGGAAGACAAATGAAGACATGCAGAGGATTGTTCTATAAGGGTTAAGCAGCAGAGAATCTGACAGCGAGTCGTGACTACAGCAGTAACGAGTGGCTGATAAACTCCTTCCTGCTAAAAACAAACAAGCAGACCACTGTGAAAGTGGAGAAACAGAATTGCTACTGACTCAGTTTGCCAAAGAGCTCCACTCCCAAAGCCGCGTAGATGAAGAAGAGCAGCATGAAGAGGAGCCCGAGATTTCCCACCTGGAAACAAAAAGAGGCTATGTTTAATTCCATCCTGTCCAGCTAACACTGCATTGAATGTTTGTATGTGTTTTACCTATTAAATGTTTCAACAAAGAGATGGGATTTCATTTAATATTTTACCACTTATAAGAACAGAAGCAGAATGCATGAATCACGATGTGTTTTCCTGCAGGTGAGCTCATTACAGCTCGACGTGAACAATATATGAAACACATGCTAAAAACGGAGCTGAAAACAAATCTATGGCTGACAAGGTTCAACACAAATATCTAAAACAGATTGTTACCATTCTTTAGCAGTTGTATTTTTCCTTTTTTATTGCATATTTAACATTTGTTTTAGTGCTATTTCTTTGGTTTTAACTCAAATAATACATAAAAACAACAAAAAAACAGGGTGTGTGCTGTTTTTGTTTTTTTTGTAATTAGTACATTAATGCTTTAGACATTAGACTTTTCAATCATAACTGGTGCACACAATAAATAAATATTGTTTCTCATACAGTTATTCATTTACTCAAATTGGTCAAATAGGTTTATGTTGCCAATGTGTCTCCCTATTACACATGTGGTGGAACAAACAATTATGTCAGACACACTTAAAATTCAAAATGGCATTATAAGTTATCAGGAAAAAATACTTTAGTTTATAAGAAGAAACGTGAAATGAAAATATAGAGCCCTAGCTCGACGCTACGTAGCTATGTAGTTTGTCCAAGCGGTGTTACCGTAGTGTGACATCATCATTAGTCGAAGGACCCCGAACAGTTATTGCAGGCCGAATACTTTTGGTACCAACACCCTAACTCCCAACCTCGTTTGCAAAACTTAATAAAACACAATGATACCGCTAAAACGAACGTTACTGTGACTACACTGACTCACACAGACTCACAACCTTGTTAGTAACACATACAAAAAAAGTTTGACATCACTACATGTTAGTCAGGTTTATTCACAATAACAAGCAACACTGTTTGCAGCCCGTAAAAACAAATAAAAACAAAAAAGGACATTTTGACAGAGCGCCGTGTACCTCTCAAAAATCGCTTTAACAGCAGTAAACACAACCAGATGAATCCATAGATAAAGCACTCTGGAATATAAGGCGCACTGTGTTTTTTGAAAAAAAACTAAGCCTTTTAAAAGCCATTTGTGTAGAAAACCCAGAACTATTACGAACATTATTCTTTTGGTTTATTTCTAAAGACACAGAGGATGCAGTCAGGGCACAGCTTTTGCAGAGTATTACTTCCCACTGGCCATTTAAATTCTAATTTAAATTCTAATTCTAATTTAAATTCTAATTCTAGCCACCGTTCTTTGATAAACCCCCCTCCCTCAAAACAGCACACACACCTTTTTTTTTTGTTCAATTTGTATGTATTATTCAAGTTCTTGAAACAAACAATCAACCAAAAAAACCAAAGAATTAGCATGTAAACAAATGCTAAATGCCTTGGATCCAATTTTTTGCTCGTAAGAGCAGAAGTTTCTTACGAAATAACGGTGTCAGCGTGTAAACTTGCGGACCAATTACTATCTTAAACGTCATCAGACCAACGTACAGCCAATCATATAATGTGACGTCATTGTTAGTTGCAGGACCCCGAAGGACCCCGAACAGTTATTGCAGGCTGAATACTTTTGGTACCTACAGGAATGTTTGAGGGTTAAATGTCAGCTTATAAATACATTTTTATTCTAACTAAATAATTTTCCTTCTTTAAGCTAATTTAGCCTTTATAGGTAACTGTGGCCAACCTTGCAATAAGTGCTCTAATTTAAAAAAATGAAATCTATTTAGCTCGTTTAGCATTTATAATTAGCCCAGAAGTGTTAGCAGTTCGCTCATTCTTTTCAGTGTTCTTTTTAATGCTTTCTAAAGGGCTTTAGCATCTTGTGAGCATATCTGCAGCAGACACAATTCCAACATTCATGATCCATGACTTGGATGGATTAAAAATGCATGGATCTATGAATGCATGGATTCAATCGTGCTCGGCTGGTTTACCTGAGGCAACGCCTGCATCACCGTATCAAGCAGAGCTCTCATTCCTTTTGCCATCTTTAGAAGTTTTAACACTGCAGAAGAAATAGGAAACATTTTGTTAAATTTGCTGAATTTTTTCATAACAACCTGGCAGTGATTAATCAAATAATAACGTTTTGAAGCCTTAGCTGTAAGCTTAAAAATAACTTCTGAAAAAAAAAGTAAAACAAGAACAATAAAATCAATATTTTTTAATGTAAATAAAAATGTCTTGAATTTGAAATTGAACAAAGTTACCTCGTGCTATTCTGAGTACTCTCATAATTCTGATAATGGTGGGATTTATCGGCAGCGCTCCCTTCATGTTTAGCTCCTCCAGGACGATGCCCAAGATGGACAGTGCCACTATTGCTACATCCAGCTGATTCCATCTAAACAAACACACACCATCATTTTATAGCAAACATAAAAAAAAAACATCTTCAGTCTGTTGGAAAACTCTTTTTGAAATTATTTTCAGAAAGATGGGCAGACAAAAGCAGTAAAGACATGAAAAACATCGACAACTTTAAAATCCTTTTCTGGTCGTTTTCAGAGAAACTTTTGTTTGCTTTCAGTCTTTTTGAACATTCTGGTATCAACATTTCTTTGCCTTCAGAAGATTGTCTGAGTGCTGCCCTTTAAGTTATGCTGCTTTAATGGTTTTGTAAATAATTTCTCAGCTTTTGTGCTTACAAAAAAATGCTGAACTCTATAAATTACATTATTCAGACTTTTAACAAATCAGCAGACATTGAGCTCTTTCCCATTTACTAAACTTTTAAAAAAAAATATTGGACTATATTCTCTTCAACAACAGAGAGTTAGCTGCAGTGTTGCCATTCCTTGAATAAGCTCTTCAACATTTTACGCAAATAACAGAATTTCAATCGATTCTGAAGCACAGAAAAGCAGTTTTGTGCCTGTATGCAACACTGGCGCATCTTTGGGTCACTGTTGCAACAGTGTTGCATAATGGCGATACGTTAATTTCGTAAACGCTAGAAGAGTTGTGGTAGTTCGAAGAGTGTGTGTCCCTGTTGCTGGCGACAGGGTTTAATATATGTATTTGTTTTTTTTAATGGAAAATGCAGTATTAAACTTTAAATTAATAAATTCACATTAAAAGGAGAGTTTTATCATTTATTGTAGCGCTGCTAACTTGCCAACTGTTGAGTTAGCTTTGACTTTTTTGACTCTGCTCAACTTCTTTAGCTAATTTTAATGTTAGAGCAATAATGCAAACTTTCAAACTTTGCAATATCCTTTCAGTCAAATCTTTAGTCACATGAACCCATATGGAAGGTTTCCTTGTGCAGATGCTGCAGGTTTTGTAGTAGTCCTGGGGCTTTAGAGGGTCATAAAGAGAGGGAGCCACATCCTAAAGGGAACATGAATGTGTCCTGCAGTTCTCTTGAGGCTTGTAAGACCACCATGTGATCACAGGTGATGCTATCGTACAGTGTCCTCACGATACAATAATTGTATGTGCATGTACAAGCGGTCTTTAATCTGATCAAAGATCGGATTAGAAGGGAACTGTGTACATGGGCCCTGAAAAACATTATCCGATTATAAAAAACATTTACATCCCCCACACATTCCATCAGAATAAATCATTTTGACATGTGCAGAACTATCTAAACACCTGAAATGGAAGATGTAGCCGACTTCTGTTGTAAACAAATGTGGCTGCTGCTAGCATATAGTGAAAACATTTTCTGAGAATGCTTTTGTTATTATCATTTATTTATTTGTTTTTTTTATAATGACTATTTGCACATAATTTTCTAAATACATGTGGTGAGTGCTGAAGTTTTTTCTTGGCCGCACGGACCCTGACGAAGGGTTAGAGGAAGGTTTAGGCTACAGTTAGGGTTAGGTTAATACATGCGACTAACAACAACATTTAGCCTTGGACACGATTGGTAACACGATTTCACATCACTCTTTGCACGGTTTCACAGGACTGCTTGGAGTGCAGAGCGCAATTCTGCATTTAAAAGACGCCTCCGCAGCTCACACACCGTCCCGAAGCCTCTCCTTTGCTCGGAGACACGGTTATCCGAAGAAAAAACAGAAAAAGCTGCTTCTAGCTGGGGTCTTCCTGTTGTTTTGTGCAGAGTAGAGCTGCTCAAAGAGGCTCTGTGTGCTCTGCTGCTAACTAGCGGTAGGTAGGAGGGTGAAGTGGAAAAGTCTCACACTGAAGGACACTCAGATATAATTAAATAAATATCGTCCTGACAGCATTTTGAATTGATACAAGTATCGCCAAATGAACTATCGCGATATATATATCAGATATATATATCTGATATATATATATATATATCAGATATATATATCTGATATATATATATATATTTTTGATTTGAAATGGTTTATTTCAACCAATCAAATAGAAATAATACACAAAAACAATATAATCATCAGTTATACATTCATACAGTAACTAATCAAACTTATGATAATTAGACATAATTAATAAATATTGCTTGAAAGGGAGTGGAAGGAAGCGAATTTATATAATCCCACCCCGTTATACTATAACCATTTTATTACATGATTTATCAATATCCGGTTCCTAGGTTTTATCAGACAGAATTAACAATCATAAGGTATCAATAAAGCAGATGCCAAAGATGAATTACTTAAGTACTACGTCAAAAATAACTATTTTAGAAATCAACATGGCAAATGCAGCATCTGAAATATATGCAAATTATGTTACTTTTAAAAGTCATTCATATGCTTTAAAACATAATACTATATCAGTAAAATAGACACAACACTGTTTCAGGAATTTTCATAGCAAAATTTCATCAAGTATCAAAAGTTAAAAACATGTGCAAAGTTATGCTACATTAGGAAAGATTTTTGAATCAATTTATCAATTTTAGGAGCTAGTGAAGTAATATCATCAAAAGTCAATCAATTTAACACTTTTCAAAAGTGATTAATCATTTGTTTTACTCTTTTTATATATATTTTTTTGTATTTTTATTTTATTTTTTTATATAATAAAGTAATGCTGTAGGGGAAAAATAAAAAGGGTCCATAAACTGTCGAATTGTCCAAGGTTGGCATTTCTTCTTTTACTGATAACAGCCGATTTTCTTGGTTTAAACAGTTAATACATACAATATATCAGATACATATATCAGAATCGATTTTTTCTAACACCCCCACTGCCCAGAGACTTGGTTCACTCGCGCAGAGCAGCCAGCCGCTGTAGGTCCCAAAAGTATTCAGCCTGCAATAACTGTTCGGGGTCCCTCATGGTCCTGCGAGTAATGATGAAGTCACATTATGTGATTGGCTGTACGTTGGTCTGTTGACGTTTAAGATAGGGATTGGTCCTAAATTTACACGCTAACATTGTTCTTCGTGAGAGCTAATACAGTTCTTTTTGAGAAACGTGGATGATTTGTACATCTAAATTTCTTACTATATATCACAAGGGACTTATTTTTACTCCCCTTTCAGCATATTATCAAAATTGGATTCAAGACATTTAGCATTTGTTTAAGTGCTAATTCTTTGTTTTTTGGTTGGTTGTTTGTTTCAATAACTTAAATAATACATAAAAATTGAATAAAAAATAAGGTGTGTGCTGTTTTTTTTTTTTTTTGTAATTAGTACATTATTAATTTTAATGTTTTAAAATATAAACTTTTCAATCATATCTGGTGCCCACAATAAATAAATCCTGTTTCTCATACAGTCATTCATTTACTCATATTGGAAAAATAAGTTTATATTGTCAATGTGTCTTATATATTTGGTGTAACAAACAATTATGTCAGACACACTTAAAATTAAAAATTTTATTAGTTATGAGGGAAAAGAACTTTAGGTTATAAATATAGCCCCTTAGCAGATCTCGACGCTACGTAGCTATGTAGTTTGTCCAAGTGGTGTTACCGTAGTGTGACGTCATCATTAGTCGCAGGACCCCGAACAGTTATTGCAGGCCGAATACTTTTGGTACCTACACCGGTCCTGCTCCCGCTCCAAAGCCTACTGTTGACTGTATACGATCTACGTCTGACATAAAATGTCAGCACAGTGATGACCCACCATCAGAATAAATTGTTTGTATCCACCACGTTTGGATCAACAACTGGCATAATCCACCCCTCTCAATAGCTGGGATTAGATGGACAAAAGTAATCAGAATAAACACCTGATCAGCATAAAAATGCGTCATGTAAACACTGTTTGGAATACTCAATCAGACTCATTCGGATTAAAATTTCCTTCTGATGGAGATAGGTGGGTTATGCCGATTGTTGGTCCGATCCTGATATAATGGAACTCGCTATTTCTTCTTCTACTATGATTAGATATTTTATCATCCCGACTTTTATTATACTTTTACACCTATCACACATTTTATGAGGAAACCTAGTATGCTTTTTGTCTGTGCTGAAGGAAAACGGTCGTAACTGTTATTTATACCAGGAACGGCTTGTCTCTTAACTTCGTGCTTGTAAGAATGAACACAGAGTCATTTTATGCTATCACTGTCTCACACACGTCGGATAATAAAACCTGCTTGCTGTGAGGGGGGGGACAGAGCAGAAGCGAAGCC
The DNA here is from genome assembly GCF_053564925.1 of Oryzias latipes. NCBI lineage: Eukaryota > Metazoa > Chordata > Actinopteri > Beloniformes > Adrianichthyidae > Oryzias > Oryzias latipes. The sequence continues at coordinate 11,271,864 of NC_136244.1, forward strand.
CTTTTTCTGCGGACGCCACTGGCTCTCCCTTTTGCAAAAGCTTTGAAAATTCATGCCGACTTGTGTGATTTTTGCTTTTTTTCCATTTGCAAATCTGGTTTTTGATATCCTAACCATCCGAACCTGGGAAGGCCTCACTAAGGCCGCAACAACGGCCAATTCCGGTATTTTAGATAGTTCTGCACATGTCAAAATGATCTACTCCGATTGAAAGTGTGGCGTGTGTGAACGTTTGTTATAATCGGGTAAAGCTTTACAGAACACAGGGCCCATCTACACAGTCCAATTCTAATCTGATCCGATCAAAGATATTCTGTACATGTAACTGCACCTAATCTAAAAGAAATTTGAATCGAAATGAGTCGGGTCAGTGTATTCTGAATGGCGTGTTTACATGAAGCATTTTTATTCTGATCAGGCTTTTATTCCGATTACTTGTGTCCATGTAGACGCAGCTAGTGTAGTCGTTAGTAAGATTACTGTAATGGCTCCTTACCAACCTCGTGGATATGGTGCCGTTTGTGTAGGTGATACCCAAGATAATCGTAGGATGTCAAGATAAACTACACTCTGGTCGATATTCTTGTTTCTAACAGTCACCGTACACTTATCGCTTAAAAAGTCTTTGGGGGGGCTAAAAAATGAAATATCTGTAGGACACACCTGTGCCTCACCTACTTCAACCTTTACTTCTCCTTAAGTGTTTGCTACAACCTGTTGCCAGCAGCATGCACGTAGAAAATGTGCATGAATATTTTGCCTGTATGGGCCTACTAACTTGATATTTTGTGCGTGTTCCATACAGGTTTGCCCATTTTCTACTCGCAGACATCCTTTATCCACCTATAAGGGCAAGTTGTGACTGAGGGTGTAGTCAACAGCTGAAGTGCATTCTTGCAGGACATTTTTTATTTTTTGAATGTCAAAGACAAGTAGGACCAGAGGCCGTTCTCAGCGTTTTAACTGACGGCAGCTCTGATTTTCAAAGGGCTGCTTACTTGTCTTTAAAGAAGCGATGGATGCCAAACGCCACAAGCTTAAGCAGGGCCTCAACGAAGAAGATGAAAGTAAACACGTAGTTGCAGTCCTTCAGAGCCTCCTTTAAATACTGCACACACAGAAATGCAGTCAATATAAAAAAAAGTTTTCCCAGAAACTAGTTTAAAAAATAACAGTTCAATGCTGCATTCACAACAGATGCAATTTCCACGCCTCTCTTTTAACCCACGTCAAATTTACTGCTCGATGCCAAGGTTTTTCTGGACTTCATTCGTTACCACATCATGGAAAACATGAATGATGTTGAGTGAGTAGCTTGGATTAATATTTTTTGGAGAACTCTACAGAGACGCCAGCAAGCACATACAGTAACTGTGTTTGGGTTCCGCAGATCATTCAGAGTCTCTCCCAGTGCAGTGTACGGTACTTCACTTTCGCATCCGGAGCTGTGTCGGGGTTATGGACGTTTTAAACGTTATTTCTGTCTGTCTGTGGCCTAGTTTGAGCATTAACCCGAGAGGGGAAAAATAAAACTGAAGGATCTTTTTATTATTGTCCTAATGAAAATAAGAAAAACATCATAAGCGCATGGGGTTAGAGTGTGCATAGCAAGCTCCGCTGCCCAGGGACGAGTAGCCTGGGTGACGGCACTCGCTAGCTCTGCTTTACCCTGGGCAGTGGAGCTAACTAGCTCGCTATGCTGTCCAACGGGTGGTTGGCTAGGATAGCGGGCTAGATCGCTTCAGCTCCAGGGCTCTGTGACAGGCTGGCGACCTGTCCGGTAATCGGGGCAGTCTCCAACAAACCCGTGCCCTCAGCGGGTTGGGAAAATGGATGGAAGTTTAGGACAAAAATCCCCGCATTGAGCAGCCATATTGGATCTTTTTTCTACCCTTTGATCGAGTCCCTCAAGGCTCAAGGTCCCTAACTGGGCACCAACTTCGTCACGCAGCGCTTGACACCCAAATCATGCCTCAAATCGCATCTGTACGTTGACTTAACATTGAAACACGACGGCCCTGATGAGCGAATCGGGTACGGTGTGAATGCAGCATTACAATGAGGGATAAATAATTAATAAATAGGAAGTGAAGACATAAAGACATCACCTGCTGCTGATTGTAGTGTTCAACACTCATTGTAAGGATATTGATGCCAACAATCAAGGTGATGAAGAGATCCAGGTAGTGGTTGGTGCACAGCCTGTGTATGTACAGGCGCACAGGAGAGTAGTCTGCATAGTATGGCCTCTGCATGGCCCCTGGAGAGCAGAAACGAACAAGAAGCAGACAAGAAGAAATGCTCATGTGAACAATGTTCTGAAATTCTTCTTGTGAAGTAGTGTGCACTAGGATGGAGAGGTGGGGAGAAGCAAGTCACTGCCATCATTGTTCAGACAATTAGATTCCATTTGATTTGTTTCATTCGCCCAGTTTTAGCCCATTTAATGCTCAGTTATGTACCTTGCTCCTGCTCCTCACTCCTGTGCATACTGCTTTCTGTTAACACCGCTAAGGAGAGCAGCAGACTAATGATACATTTTTCTGTTTTCCAAAGCAGTCTTTACCTCCCCCAAGAGACTACGCAACCTGACACGTCACATGTCTGAAACGGAACACGCCAGAGTGCTAGACTGCAGTTTTAGAGACTGAACAGCGGCTTCTTCTACTGAATAGCCTTTTTTAAACAGTTACTGCATTGGACTGATGGAACACCTCCATCAAAAATTTTCCTTAGAACAAACCTTTTGCTTTCTTACACTCATAAAAATGCATAAATCATCATTTATATGAAACTTTGACTCTTTCAAGGGATCGTCAAAAGAAGAAATCTGTGTTTTGAATGCAAAAAAAAAGAACATAAATAAATTAATAAATGAACTAATTTGTTATATTAGCATCTGTCTTTCATAAAGCACAAGAAGTAGCATACTATTCTGTAAAAATTTCAAATAAGTTGATACAATATTGTCAAATTTTAGGGCCCCATGATCAGGTATAGGAGCATCCGCCGAGAGCTTTAGCTTTAAGGCTGGAACTTAAAGCTAGAACCTGTAAAAATTGATACCGTTTTTCTAAATTTGATTTCTTGGTTTATTTTTGAGACATTGACTGTATATGAGAACTGGACTGAGTGACACCTCCCTCTCACGTTCCAAACAGGAAGTACCCGCTGGTTCTAAGAAGCCAGAATCCTATGTAGAATTCTATTGCGAAATAAATGGCTATATTAGTCATAAAAACCATTCTTGCTCTGCTACTGTTTTTTAACATGTCCTTAATAATGTTAATTTTTGTCATGGTATTTTTATTGAAAGTTATTCCATCCAATCGGATGCCTCAATAAAAGTGTGGTCTTGCATTACAACAAGCTCGCAGCTGATTGGTAAGAGTGGTTGCCATAGGAACAATGACTGAAACCAATTCAGACCAATCAGTGCTTACTGATGTTGTCTGGCAACAAAATAGCGATGTCCGTATTGCGATAAAAATGCCGACTAAATTGACTTGTTATAGGTAATTTTCTATGGATGATGTCACACTCACTGGGTCCAGTTCTCATCTATAGTCAATGGCTTGAGATCAAGTTTGCTTTCTGGTTGGGTTCAAATTGTTTTCACAGTTTTGGTGTCCCATCAGCCACTGCAACAATATGTTTAAATCATTTTTGTGAATTACCCTTCACCGTTTTAAAAATGTAAGTTTCACTCTTCCATTGTAAGTCCTGTTTTCTCTTAGTTTGAGGTTCACCACAAATGGACTGAGTAAGATTAAATAAACGTTGTTGTTGTTGTTTTTTTTGCCACATTTGACTTAATCAAGTAAATCTTTAGATTTTAAAATTATACCTAAGTGAGAAAAACTATTGTTAATATTGTTAACTTATGTAATCAAACGGATGAAATAAGTGTGCAGATTCAATTTAATTCAATTTAATTTATATAGCCCAATATTTACAACAATAGTCATCTCAATGGGCTTCATACTGATAATTGTGTATCAAAATGAATTATAAAGAACATAAAGTCACAGAATTCAATAGGTATTGGCTATACTGAACTAAACTGACTAAACTAAACATCCCTGCCCTTAGACCCTCCTAAGGGTCTTAGACCCTCTTAAGGGTCTAAGGGTCTAAGGGTTCTGTTATAAAAAGAATACTTAGTTAAAATCCATCTAAATTCATATTTAGGTGTAATTCATGTATATCTTCTATCTAAAAAAATTCCAAAATAACATTTACATTGGAATAATAATGTAAAGTTATATTTGAAATGTAAAAAAACATCTTAGATAATTGTCACACTGAATACCTTTTCCTTCTGAAAAAGGTATTCTGGGGTAGATTTTGGGGTAGATTTGCCCACCTCAAAATATTTTGAGAATACTGCTACCATCCAAAAAAACCTTTCTGAAATAATTAGAGTTCAGGTTTTATTATTAATTATTGGGATAAAGGACTTTGATTTGATTTTAAGAAGAGCACACATATATACAGGAGAAGCGGTCAAACAGATAAAGACTTAACTCTTTCATGATTTATTGTTTTTGTTAATAATTTTTAAGTTTGAACTTCTCTGAGCGTCCCTTTATGTCAACAGCTGTTCAACCCAAAGCGTTCAAGGCAGCCAAAAAGTCTGCGATGCTTCTGCTATGTTTCTGAGTCTGCCAGTCAAAGCGTGTTTGGGTCCAGGGGCACCTCGGGGGTCTTGCACATGGATTTGGAGGAAGGTGAGGGAACTGGTGTCTCACACATAAAAAAATATATCAAGCAAAATGTATGGAAAAAATGCAAATGTGTCCACTTTACTTTGCATGCAAAAATATCTAGAGGGAGTAGATATTAAAAAAAAAAAAAAATTAAAGTGGACTGGTCAACAAAACTCATCACATTTTAGGAGCTGAATGGATGAGTTTTAGGCAAATCCTGGTCCAGTTTTCCTCGTTTTGGCAGCAGCAGGAACAGCTTAGCTGCTTAGGGAGGAAGCATACAATGGTTTGGTGTTTTTTTTCATTATTGTGCTCTTCCATGCACGTTCAGTAGAGGATTGGGATGAGGCTGCAGTCATGCAGTGACATGCATCAGATTGGCAAAGCCCACACCCTCTGTCAGTGATCAATCAATGTTTGTGTGAGCGAGCCAGTCTAATATACTCCCCCTCTGTTCTGGAGCGTTCATTAAGGCCTGTTTTAATTATTATTATTGTTTTTTTTAAATCATTCTCTTTCTCTTTTGTTCAAGTTCTGAAAGCAGGCAGTGCTCAGAAAAATAGACTACCGACCAGCCCCTCCATTCTCCTTACTCCTGCGCTTTTTATCTATCATTTTCTGCCTCTTGTCCTCCCGCAGACGGGCCTCCTCCTCCTCCTGGTCCTGCCGGCACTTGTGAAAGTTCTCCACCACCACACCCACGAACATGTTCAGGACGAAGAAACTGACGATGAGCAGAAAGGATATGAAGTAGATCAGCATCCAGGGGTTGTGGTTCCTCACGGGCTGGAAAAACAAAAAATAAAAAAAGATTTTCATTCTCTGTTGCTTTTGTTGATGATTTGTGTTGAAATTAGAGGGAAACAAATTAAAGTGTGAGAAACTGGTTTCTGGTGTTTCAAGAGCAGCTACATGCTAGATGTCCCCAACTTTGTATATAATTTCTGAAATTTATTTAAGCCCTTTCAGACAGTTTGTCTTGAAACTTAAGGGAAAACAAAAGTACAGGAAACTCCTCTATCTGTGTTTTCAGGAGCAGCTACATGCTATATATCGTCACCTTTGTATATTTATTCAGAAATTCCTTTAAGTTAACTTTTGTTAACAGTTTTGTCTCAAAATCCGTGCAGCCAACTACAAAATCTAGCCTTGGATGCACTTAAAGTGTGAATGCAGCAAAGTGCGAGCTTTACTTCTAGCGTGAGTTTGTGCACGCTGGACGGTGCAGATCAGGGAGCCTGAACAATGCCCGTGTGCCTCTGGGCCGTTGTGACATCACAACGGCGCCTTAATTCAAACCGAGCATCTTTGGGACAGTTTGATTGACGACGCCTACAGTCACGCCCTCAACTACGAGGCAAATTTCTCATGACCTATTGCTGCTGTGTAGAAACTACAAACTAGAAAATGATACAGAATTTTGATTTTGGCTACAATGGCATCATCATAATTAAAAGACCACTGGAAATGCTTTGAAAGTGGATATATACATGATTGGAGTCGATATATAAGACCGTTATATCTAAGTGATTCACATTTGTGAATTACTTGTTAGCAAGCGATTCACAAGATTAGATTATATGGTTAATAAATAAAATGCAGTTAAAATTACCTGCTGATCCACACCTACTGCATCCAGTCCATCATACATGATGTTTACCCAGCCATCTTTGCACGACAGCACAAACAAAGACATTAGGGCCTGGAGAGAAATGACAAAAGTCCCGTAAACACTCAGAAAGTCTGTACAGATATGATACATGCTGCTAGGATACACATGTTTAAAGAAAGATGACCTCTAAATGCAATATGTGTTCAATAATAGTATGCTAGCAGGATAATCAATACTAATTTACTTAGTTTATTACTGAAAATCTACAATGATAATTGACAGATTCCAGAACACAGCTACATTTCACTGATTCTTTCTGTGTGCCAACTCGCCCATACCTTAAAGAGATTATCAAAGTTGTACTTTCGGTTTGTCCAGCGGTAGTTGGCCTGCAGACAGTCGGACTTATTGGTGACGTTCCTCGTGTCGAACCCTTCACAGATGTAGAACTTTCCTTTGAACAGCTGGGGAGGGAGAAGGTGTTGATCAAAAAGGAGGTTTGGTTAAAAGGCATTCAGTGTGTCAAGCTGCTTCTTTGCTTTTGCTCCACTTTCAGGGAACAAAAGCTCATTGAGAGGAAGTTGGAGTTTGGTTAACTATGAAGTTAAGAAAATGGAATTCAGAGATTTTAATTTCAAGTGAGAAAACAATCCAGTTGAGCTGAGCATGTGAAACCAATCCGGGTGAGTTTACCTGAACCCCCAAGATGCCAAAGACAATGAAGAAGGTGCAGCAGATCAAAACAATGTTCCCGATGGGTCTAAGTGAGGTGATAAGTGTCTCGACGACCAGCTTTAATCCCGGTGCTCGACTGATCACCCTAAAAAGCAAGGTAGGTTGAAACCCAGCGGTAATGAGAAAACGAGCGTTCACAATCAAACCGGGAAGGGGCGTCAACCTCAGAGGGCGGAGCGTGCGTAGAAGACGAAGGACTCGAAGCACTCCCAGGATCTTGTTTTCGCCGACGTAAGCGATGGAGACCAGAACGTCCAACAAAGACACAAACACCAGCAAGCCATCCAGAATGTTCCAGGAGCACTGCAGGTAGCACTGCTTCCCGAAGCAAAAACCGAGCGCTACAACCTGATGGAACCACAGAAAACATGGGATTATCCAACGACGCTCCAGTTGGACGCTGATTGATCTACAAATTATCAAGAGAATTGGACTTTAAGGTGATAGATACCTTTATGGCCATCTCTATGAGGAAGATCACAGTAAAAATATAGTTGGATGCGCTCAGAAACAGACGCTCCTGCAGGAAGAAAACAAAATCCTCATTTTGAAGCCTTTGCTTTTCCATTTTCCACAGTACTCCTTGTTTTTTTGTTTGTTTTTTTGGTAGATAAAGAACAAGTTGAGCATGTCTTGTGGCAAACTGCCACCCTCTTTCCCTGTAAACCCAGGTTGCCATCCTTTTTTTGCGCTCAGATTCAAGAATGGGTGTCTCACCAGGCTGTGAGGCTTTATATCCGGCCTCTCCATGGCGATGGTGATGCAGTTGAGGAAAATAAAAAACAGAACCACGTGGTCGAACAGTTTGTGAGAAATCACTCTTTGGCAACATGAACGAAACCTGTAAACACAGAGAGAGAGAGATCTGTTACACGACTGTACCCATCAGCAAAACCTTTTGTAAGGGAAAAAGAGTTTCAAAGCACATAGTCAAACTATATAAATAAACTGCTGTGATTCCATAAAATGCCACCTTAAGGTTTCCTCTCAGATGAACAGACTGCTGAGGTGACTGTCAGGGTATTTTCAGCATAAAGTAAATGCAAATGCAGAGTTTTTGCTAGTCTCACCAGCTCTCGGGATCAAACAAGTAGAGCGAGCAGTCTTCGTGCTCTTTGCACCAGCGGGGCTTCAAGTTCTGAATCTTCCTTAACAGCCAGTGACTGAAGGGACTCTGCAGAGGTGAAAGGTCACAGAGAAAAAAATCAAATATAAAAGAAAACTTTTCTATAAGACGAATCACAAACACAGGTGCCACATCTAAGCTTTTTTTTATTTATGACTGGAATATAAAAAAACTGAAATCCATAAATCTCACATTGAAACGCTCAGTTCTGCAGTTCTAGTTCTGCCAATCAGGATCTTTCTGTGTGGCTTTATTTGTGAATGTCTGAATGAGTGCCCAGGTCGAAGCGTTAAAAACAAAAAACTGAACCTTCCTGAAAGCAGCAAAAGTTGGAGAATCTATTGTACACAAAGCTTGTTTGGTCTTATCAGAAGCACGCAAACGTGCACATACACACTCCTGCGAACACATCATCACGGCCGAGCCGTAAAGGAGGGGTTGCAAACTCAATTTGGAGTCAATAATAGCATGAGCAGAGGTCACACGAAGGCAAACAAACCCCTCTGTGGACTGCTACACACTATACCGACATCCAATTCAAAAAACAACTGCACAAATTGTACATAAACAAGTCTCAATGCGCCAACTGAAAAAACAAATACGACACGAGACGATTAAATAAAGCATGAAAAGACCCAGAAAAGTGAAACAAAAACATGGACCAAAAGAGTTTAGTAGAACAAAGAAGAGGAAATGACAGAAAACAAGCTGGACTGATTCACCAAGACGACAACCTGTAAAGGAATTTGTAAAAGTCACAGTCAAAGGAGTGACTCATGTTGACTTACATCTTCATCAAAGTCATCCTCTAGAGATATGTCATCTTTGGCGTCAGCGTTCTCATCGGGGCTGCATGTCAGTGTCATCCCATTGCAATCACTGTGCTCCCCAACCATGGAAGACACCTGGGGCTGCTCCAAAGATTTTTGGTTTGGGCCAGCCCTCCCCGTGTTGTCGTGGCCATCTTCCTCGTCTGCGCCCTCCTCCGACAATAAGCTCTCCCTCTCGCCGCTGGTATCTCGCCTTTTGAGGCTGGGAGCCCTTCCCAAGCTGTTCCAGCTGGAGCGCCTGCTGCCCCATGAGCTGCTGGAACCCCGGGGTGGAAAAGGCGAGCGCCGGCCGGGACTGGAGAAGCTCTGTAAAGACCAGGGACGGGTTTAGGGCCTTTGTGCTAGCAAATGTAGGTGCGCAGGCTGCTGTAGGTTCTTAACGTAGAAATGTTGAAGTTAATTTGTGTTTCCACCAGCACTTTTGGCTTTTTATGCACTAGCTGGTAATTTTCTTTACAGTCTCCTGTTGATTTCACATACAGAAATGATGAGGTAGGAGAATGGATGTCCATCCATCCATCCATCCTTCCATCCATCCATCCATCCATCCTTCCATCCATCGATCCATCCATCCTTCCATCCATCCATCCATCCATCCATCCATCCATCCATCCATCCATCCATCCATCCATCCATCCATCCATCCATCGTCATTCTTTATCACTACTTGGGTTCCACCTGCTTCGGTGAAAACATTTTTAGCTGAACCTTTAAGGGACCATAATGATACGTTCACACAGCACACGTGGTGCCTGTTTAAGTGTTCACACTAAACTGTCACTCACTACCCAACACTAGTGCATGTCTGCCACCTACAGAAGAGACTTGGTGCAAAATAATGAAGTAATGCAAAATCTTGCTTCAGGCTTTTTCTTTCACAGCTCTATTCTGAAATATGAAAGACTTGGTGTTGAATAATTCTGGCTGGGCACAAACTGCAATTATTTATTTCTTGTCCATGATCAATTTTCAAACGGTTGGCGCTTCTGTGAATTGAAAGAGAAAATCCATATGCCAATACCAAATCTAAGTCCCTGATTGCACAAGCTCAAAACCGTTTTTTTTTTTTTAAATGCGAGTTGTTAAAAATTGTGTTGTTTCCATTAAGCAAATTTATGATTGCAAATCCAATTTGCGCAATTTCACAAGTAGTGGATACACGTCTATTGAAAGTCTCTGAAAAACAGGAAGATGGATCTGAAAAACTGAAATAAAGTAACAAAAACCTCTAGGGTGGTATTTTCTAAAAAACAAGACACGCAAAAGCTGGCATCTGGAGTGAGGGAGTTACTAAACTAACATGAAAAGTTGTATTATCTGCAATAATGCTAGTGTAAATGCTTTCTGCTGAATTAGGTTGCTGAAGATGATAAAATGCTAAAAGATTTTGCATGATATCCTAAATGTTTTGTTTTACTCCAAATATAAATATCAATATTAAAAAAAAATTTACATAAAAAAAATAGAAAAAAAAGCAGGTATGTCCTGAACGTTTTGATTCCAAGATTGCAGAAATCGCTGAGTGTGAAGGAGTTTTTACGTACGGAAAGGCGCAGGAGAATCATTATCGTGTGAATGCTTCGAAGCCCAAATTCTCCCACATTATAGCACCTTGGGGGAATTTACCAGTGAGTGCTGATCAAAAGCGGAGGGGTCTATGGATGTTGAGCTTCCAGTCCGAGACTCCATCTGACTGATTCCTGCGTTCGAAAAATCCTGTCCAACCTCCCCGTCCTTCGGTGTCCCCTCTCTGTACAAGAGTTCCTCTCCTAGAATAGACTCTGGTCCCAGAGAGCTGGTGGGAGTGGGCATGGGTGTGGCCGCCGTGCGCATAATAATAGGTGGAGCTGTCGTGCCACAGGCATCAATGTGACCGTTGGCTGTCATCTCTAGCTCTACAAAAATTGGAATAAAGTTTTCATCATCATTAGTAGGTTTTTATATCCAAACATAACGTTTTTGAGGGTCATGGTACCTACCAATGTCTGTAAACTGTTCCAACTTCTCATCTTCATCAGAGTTGTCAGACTTCTTTTCATCGTCTGACTCTGAGCGATTGGCATCGCCCTACAGAAACACATGAATCCAAACAACTGAGCCTCCTTCAAAGCCTGCGATGGAAGCTTTGTTTGCAACAAAAATGCAGAAATGTATCAAACACCTTGGGGAGAGCCCGTAACAGTGATTAGAGTGAAAAGGTAATCAGTATGGATCTTAAGTTTTTTGAGGGTTTTTTTATAATCACTTTCAACAAAAGCAGTTGTGTCTTAATGACACAACAGTTTGGAAAATTGAAATTCAAGACCGGAAGTCTAAAGATGGCTCCCAGTGGAGTTAATTAAAAGCTATTCTAACTCTAATAAAATATGCACAGAGATGCAGATGGGATATGTTCAAGCATGAGACGTAAATCTTTAATCTGCTCTGCATATATTAAACCCAAACATATCAAGTTTAACCATAAAAAGGCTGATTTTAAAGGTTCATATAGTCCAGCTTTTTTTGGTTTATACCCCTTGAGCTGCTTTAAAAGCAAAAAAGAAATGAGAAAAAAAAATGTGAGTCATTCTCACCTCAGCCTGGAAGCCTTCGACCAAAATGGCCACTAATAAGTTGAAAAGAACATAGTTGCCAAACGTCATGAGTGCCACAAAGTAGAGAGCCGCCCATGGAGAGGTGGAGGCCATGCCATTATACAGCACCACATTCCAGTCCTCCTGGGTTAGAATCTGGAGAATAGAGGCAGACGGAGATCCCAGGGAATGATTTGGGGGTTAGAGATGGTTGGAGGAAGAAAAGGAAAAGGTTAGAAAGAAATGCACCGATTAGAGGAAGATATTAATGTAAGAAAATGAAGGGAGATGAAGCTAGAGCCTTAAGGTTCCACTACAATCATATTTTGATTTATTGTAAAAATGTTCCCCAGTGGTCTTTTAGTTATGATTATGCAGTTTTTAGCCAAAAAAAAAAAAACCTGTGTTTTTTTCTAGAGCATAGCTTTTGCAGAGTTCATTAGAAATTTGCCTCTGAGTTGAGGGCGGGACTGTTGGAGCGGAGCAACCCCACCCCCTTTCCCCTCTATGTTGCTGAAAGCTCTCTGTTTACACAGGCTCTTGCTAGCTTACAGCCCCTAACAACCCAAGCAACCGGTGCAACAAAAATGGAGAGCTATATTGGAGCTTTCAAGCCGTTCAGTTTTGAGTCAGAGGAAAATGAAAGCGTAACATCTAGGCGATCTATCTAGTCATCTACATAAGAAATATCATCTTTTTCTAACTGAATTTTTCTATCAGCTTGAATAAAGAAATACTCAGAAATACAGTTTAAGCTTAAACATCTTTCAAAAAAAGCCACCAGAACATGTTAAAAGCACCAAAAACCCACTGTTCATCCGAGTGGGTCTATCATGTTTTAGGGAGAAATGCGATCAGTTATCACCAGTTTTCAACAGAATATTTAGGTTTGGATATCTGTCAGCAATAAAGTATGCAGAATTCTCATCTTTGACCACTTGCAATTTACTTTTTCCTCTAATTCTGTAAATGAGTGCTGTGGATTTGCACATCTACATAGATCTGAAGTGTCGGTGCTTCTGCTTCAGATGACTATGGGCTCTGAATAAAATGCTTCCTCAGCTCTGCAGAGAGTCGCCTGTTCTCTGCATTCCTCCTTCTGCTGACGCATCCCACACAGGGAAAAAAAAAAAAAAAAAAATCTATCTGGAGCAATTGAACAACGTCTCCATGGGGAGGAAGAGCAAAAAAAAATAGAAGCCACAGTGAAAGTGAACTGATGAGTGCTGCCAGGGAAAAACATGGCATTCTTCAAAACAACGATTGGCAACAATGGCATAAAGACGATTTCATATCTGTTTCTGTTTCTTTTCTTTCAGCTTTTCTTTCTCATTAAGCATGAGGAATGTTTAAAGAAAAAAAAAAAGATAATGAATGGGTTTAGGAATAAATAAATAAAAAATCATCAAGTCTAATTAAGATCTAACTCTGCGTTGTTTCAATCAACCGGCTTGACTTTTTCTGCTGTCAGCAAAGCCCCTTCCATGATTGATTAAGCATGCTGAGGGAGTTGATTCCCACCACTGTTTGTCCTCGCTAATGAACGTGGATTTGGTGTCACATCATCAAACAACTAAACAACGGCATGCTTTAACCCTTAGTGGTCTCCGTATGCACCAAAGCGTGAGTCAATCACACTGGCTGTTTTCAAAGACGTAGAAACGACCTGCCGTTAGTTTAGTTTTCATTCAAAAAAAACAGTGAAGGTTCAAAAAATTGATTAGGTTAAAGATTTTGGTTTAAAACAAACATAATTGTGATAAACTTAGGAAAAAATAGGACAAATTGAAACATTGTAGGTTAGGGGAGTTTTCCCTGCTTTATTTTATTTTATTTTTCCATTTTTTTCACACAGTTTTCCTTTTGGATCCATACATTTTTATTTTGTCTGTATGTTTGATCTTTGTAATAAACCATAAAAACAGTTTCTTCTCAAATTTGGGGATTTAAAAAAAACAACAAAAAAAACAGTTAAAGCCTGAGAATTAAACTATGTTTTTGCAGCGTTTTAGTTTTTTGTGGCATTATCATGTCAAACGATGAACAAATATTTTGTAAAAAAAAAAAAAAAGCTGGGGACTTATTTTCAAAAAAATACAGGTGCAAAATAAAACATAAAATAAAAACAATTTTACAGGTATAAAGAAGTAAAAAACACTTGGATTACTGGATTACTGAGGGTTAGAGTCTAACCCTTAGTAATCCAGGACCTAACCGTTAGACCCTGGGTTTGTCTCAGGATTCATCCTATCATTGCATTCAAACTGGGGCTGTGTCCAAATTCCCACCCTAATTCCTAAAAGACGACATATACAGTGTTGGACTATCTAGTATAAAGCAATTCGCAATTCGGACATCATGATCACAACTTTTTTATATGGATCGACTGTTCTGATGATAATAACGTTGTTGGTTTATTTAAAAAATACATCTAAATACAGAAAATTGTTTAAGCACAATGCGTTGTGGTCTATATTTGCCAATCTAGTGAGCATCAATGCACACAGATTTTTTTGGGAAATTTGGGGAAATTTTTCGGGGACTTGATTTTGGAATTGAAGATTAGGAGAGCTCTACAAATTGGTGAGTGGACTACATAGTGCACTTTGTAGTTTGCAGTGAAGGGATTTGGACTTACCAAGGGGTTTACATGCAGTGGGGCAAAAAAGTATTTAGTCAGCCATCGACTGTGCAAGTTTTCCCTCTTAAAAAGATGAGAGATCATAGGTATAACTCAACTATGAGAGACAAAACGCAAAAAAAAAAATCCATAAAATCACATTGTCTGATTTTTTATTTAGTTTATTTGCAAGTTATGGTGGAAAACACGTGTTTGGTCAATAACAAAAGTTCAACTCAATACTTTGTTATATACCCTTTGTTGGCAGTGAAAGCAGTCAAATGTTTTCCGTAACTCTTCACAAAGTTTTTGCAAATTGTTGCTGGTATTTTGGTCCATTCCTCCATGCAGATCTCCTCTAGAGCAGTGATGTTTTGGGGCTGTTGCCGGGCAACATTGACTATCAACTCCCTCCAAAGATTTTCAGTGGGGTTGAGATCTGGAGACTGGCTGGGCAATTCCAGGACCTTGAAATGCCTTTTACAAAGCCACTCCTTCGTAACCCGACCAGTAAGTTTGGGATCGTTGTCATGCTGAAAGACCCAACCACGTTTCATCTTCAATGCCCTTACTGATAGAAGGAGGTTTTTATTCATAATCTGATGATGCATAATCCCATTCATTCTTTCCTTTACACTGATCAGTCGTCCTGGTCCCTTTGCTGAAAAAAAGCAGCCCCAAAGCATGATGTTTCCACCTCCGTGCTTTACAGTAGGTGTGGTGTTCTTTGGATGCAACTCAACATTATTTGTCCTACAAACATGATGAGTAGAGTTCTTCTCAAAAATATCTATTTTGGTTTCATCTGACCATAGGACATTCTCCCAATCTTTTTCTGGATCATCCAAATGCTCTCTAGCAGACTTTAGTAGATGTACTGGCTTTAGCAGGGGGACACGTCTGGCACTGCAGGATTTGAGTCCCTGGCAGGGTAGTGTGTTACTGATAGTAGCCTTTGTAACTTTGGTCCCAGCTCTCTGCAGGTCATTCACTCGTTCCCCCGTGTGGTTCTGGGAATTTTGCTAAACATTCTTGTGATCTTTACGACCCCACTGGGTGAGATCTTGAGGTCTTTTATATCTTCCATTTCCTAATAATCTTCCCTGGTGAAGGTCAAGAATTGTGTTTCTGGTGTCCTTAGACAGCTCTTTGGTCTTGGCCATAGTAGAGTTTGGAGTGTGACTGAGGTTTTGGACAGGTGTCTTTAATATAGATGAGGAGTTCAAACAGGTGCCATTAATACAGGTAAAGAGTGGAGGAAAGAGGATCTTCTTACAGAAGAAGTTACCGAAATCAGCTTGTCTTTTGTCTTTAAGGGGGAGAACTTGCACAATTAGTGGCTGACTAAATACTTTTTTGCCTCACTGTAAAACAGGTTATTTTCATGTAATTTTTCTGGATTGCTTTATTAAAGATCGTGTTAAAATGGCGGCAGAGCAATCTCATTCAGAATAAAATAGATGTGCATGAGCCCAAACCTGGAAAACGGTGACGATGGCCCAGAGAAGAGAGTCAAAATTTTTGCGGTCGGGGATGGTGTCTCCATTTTCCAAACGAAGGCCAAACTTACAACCAAATAGATGCATTCCCAGTATACTGTGGAGAGAAAGAAATATGAATCCTCATTCATTCAATGTATGCTTAGGGAAAAAATGTCATAAAGAAAATGTAGGTCTAAAGTGTGTGCAGGGTTTTTTCTGCACCTGAAGGTGAAGATAAACAGCATCAGCAGCATGCAGAAGGTGGCCACATTGTCCATGGTCTTCATTAGCACTACCAGCTGTCGCCTCAGGGCGGGCATGAAGCGAACCAGTTTCAGCACGCGCAACAGACGAAAGGTTCGCAGAACCGACAGCCCCCCGTCCGCCTGGGCAGATATCTCCCAGACACTGAGAAACAGGACAACGCTGTGTATGCCGAGCAACATTTCAGAAACATATACAGTAATCCCTCGTTTATCTCAGGAGTTACATCTTACAGAAAAACCGCAAAGTGAAATCTGCTAAGGACTCAAGCTTTATTTTTAAACGATAATTATAGATGTTTTTAAGGCTGTAAAACCCCTTAATACACACTTTTTACAGTTTTCTCAGACAGGAATTAACATTTTGACACCAGAGCTTCAGCTTCAGTGCTGACGTTCTGTCGACTACCGTTACTCTTAAACCGTATATGCAATTATTGTAATTCTAGTGGATTTTGAAGCAGGAAAAACTCAGCTTTGTGCTGATATGCAACACTGTATAGCAGTGACGTTACGCAGTTGGTGATTTAAGCAATCAACATAAATCAGCTAATTCTGTTGCAAAAAAAGGCTGCTTTGTGCCATAATGCAACAGTTAATGTTGGAAATGTATTGCATATCAGTGCAAAGCCAATATGAAATGTCCCTATACGATCGCGTAATTTTTCCCCTACCCCTCTGGCTCCTCCAATTGCCTCCATATGAGGGGCATTTGGAGCTGTAGTGGTGTCCAAACGGTTTTTTTTTAAGGGGATACCGTAGAGAACTATCACTGGATATCCCTCCGCTGGGAGGGTGATCCGTTGTCATGCTGTGCCACGGAAGAGAAATGCATTTCTTCATGTGGGTGTGCTCTAAAGCACAGAAGTTTAAATTTAAATGTAAGTAAAGACATTTTATTTTTACAGGACTTTTTAACATTATAAATCCGAAGTCATGAAGATGACTGGATGAGTCATCGAGTCTTCAAATTTGGATATTAGTAACGTCCAAATTTGAAGACACTATTTTTTTTAGAACTCCCCACTTGGAGGGGCTAAATGTGGGAGTAGGGAGAAGCCACAGAAGTAGGGGAAGAATTTGGATTTTGCCCTATAGTAAATTAAAGAGTTTGTTTTATTTAACCATCGTCTGCGACATCTCTGGTGTTAAAGGGTTAAACGCTCAAAGTTCAAACCGTCATAGAAAAATAAAGTGTATGTAATCATCCTTGCACGCTGAACACATTCAGTATTTCACAGGAGACAAGGCACAAAGAAGATTGATGAGTACCGCAAAGTAGCGAGGGACCCCTGTACTGAATCGAATCTTGGAATGGACCAGTAAACAAGGGTGTTGTGGACTCAATAAAGCCTCATAATGCACATGAAGCTGAAAGGCGTCTTCATACCTGATGATAACCACAACACTGTCGAAAATATTGTATGGGTTTTTGATGTAGCCCCAAAGGCCAAACGCCAGCAGCATGAAACCCATCTCCAGGACGAAGATGCTGGTGAAAACAAAGTTGGTGATCTCCAATACTTGAGTCAGGTACTCAGGCTGCAGAGAGAAAATAAATGAATTGCTTCAGAAAAAAATGAATACATTCATAAATAAGGGCAAAGAGATAACAGAATTCACATCTTGACTTTCTTGGCCCAGGACCTTAAAAACCCTCCATTTTTTGTCGTTTGTGGCGTGAGCTGAGACATTATCGACCAAGTTCACCGCTGCAGTTGGTCCCCATCAATCACACTCCACCAGAGGAGACAATACATCACAGTAGATCTGCTCCGCTTATCACGGATTACAATCAGTGATCCGACAAAAACTAAACTGAGCCTCCCTGCTACACACAAGCACACTGTGGTGTGTCACAATAAAAAAGCAATACAAAATTTAGAATGGAACACATCTGGGCAGGTTCTTAAATGAGCAGTTCAAGTTTAAGATAAGTAATCGAATTACAAAAAGGGTTCTGGTGTAGATTACTGTACATGATTTATACTTTCTTTACATACTATACATTTCTTGGCGAAAAAACTATAAGTTACCTATGCTTTAGGAACTACTTTTAATTTTGTTTCCGGCTCTTTCTTTGTCAGGTCAAATGTTAAAAAGCAGACCTGACAAATTCTTAAAAAATATCTTTGAACTGTTCATGGAGATCAATTGAAACCCCCTTGTGGTAAGGCCTTTTCCATATTAAGCATGCATTTTGTAATATGAAAAGTACTCTGGAGATTAAGTATTGATCAACTCATGAGGCTCATCCCATATTATCAGCCTTCCACCACAGTGTCTAATTGGTGCCCATAATGGTCTTGTGCATCTGTAGAGTTTGGTCTAAAACAATAATCCAAGTTTTTCTTTTTGATATTTCTAAAATTATTTAAGTGTAACTCCAACTAAGATCATTTTTTAGAGGGTAAGGATATATATATAAAGTGAGATCCAGCTCTTTTCTTTGATTACATCTTATTCTCACCCCAGCAAAAACCAATGTTCTCACAAAGACAAACCAATTTGCTGATGGTTTAATTTTTATTTAAGTAAACACAGATTTAAAAATTCCAACATGCTAATTCGGCCAGTTTGTTTTTGTTCTGCTAAATGAAAGAAGATGCCACTTCGTCTGACTTATTAAGAGGCTGAAATGTCTTTTCTAAGTAAAGGGAACTCATGTTTTCATAAGTGTTGTATTTCCCACACTATAATACGCACTTAAAGCCTGAATTTTTTCCAAAAAAGGGTGTAATCTATAATCTGAAATACCTTTTATATGGATTAATTCTGGTTGTGCTTACTGATGACGAAGCAATTTTGAGGCATGTCGCTCTGTCAAAATGTTTGGTTGGGTGTTTCTGTGAATACGCTAAACGGCTAATGTGATGTCGGACTGTGGGTTAGTTTCACGTGTTACCTACAAGGTTGGGAGTTAGCACAGTCACAGTAATGTTTGTTTTAGCTGTGTCAGATATTTTTTAACATTCTGCAAACAAGGTTGGAGGTTACAGATATTGTGAATACACTAGAGCAGTTAACATGTAGCGGTGTCGGAATATTTTTTTTTTTTACATGTTACTAACATGGTTAGGAGTTAAGATATTCTGAATATGCTAACATGTAGCATGTTACAAACAATTTCTAGAATTACTGGGAACGCAGTAAATAAAGAATGTCTTATTCTTATTCTTTTACAGTCCAGTTTCATTGTACTTAAGGGGTAAGTACATAGTAATATTCAAGTGAACATACCTAGTATTTAGTAATGAAAGTACCATGTAGTTGAGTGGAAATAGGGCTAACTTTCTTTTACAGTCCAGTTTCAGTGTACTTAAGGGGAACTTTCTGTGGTAAATTCATGGTTAATACTATGAAACATACGAGTGCAGACTTAAATTCAAGGTACTTTATTTGTACTTACCTTGTTCATACATGCGGTAAGTACCACAAAAGACACCTTTGAACAACATGTAAATACCCAGTAAGAATATTATAAATACCCAGTATGTACCACATAGGTATGAACCAAATAGTACCACATAAACACAGTAAGTACCATGTAAGTACAGACTAGACACAAAAAAGTACCATTTAAGTACCCAGTAAATTCCATAAAAAGTAACATGTAAGTACCCAGTAAATTCAATAAAAAGTACCATGTAAGTACCCTGAAAGTACCCAGTAGTTACACAATAAGTACCATGTAAATACCACGTAAGTACGTAAATCGATCATATACGAAACTAACATTTTTATAGTTCTATAAAAACATGTCCTAAAATGCCAGATAGATTTCATGGGTAAATCTGTTTAGCTGTATGGTGCAAAAACATATTATTTGTTGTAAATATTTTCACCGAAATGGACTTTAGATAGAGCCATCTCTAAATTAAAATATATGCACTATAAATGGCTTCATATGAAACCAAATACATATCTTACTAATATTAATGTTTTCAAATACAAATATTCAATATAAAAAAAAAAAATACATTTAAAAAAAGCTATATTTAAGTTAAAGCATTTTAGACAAACGTGCATATTGTTACCATGATGACAGTAAGAGGGCGCCAAAGCCCAACCCAAACTCATTCCACCTCGAGCACACACAAACCCTCTTGGAAATTTAGAGAAATGTATTATGTCCCCTTTAAAGGTTGGAGGAGTGACCTAAAAATGACCCAAAAAGTTCGAATCCATGCATAATCAACTGAATATTTAGAAATAAATAAAAAATTGCAAGGTGACCAAACCACATCAGGATAACATAATAGGTTGTGGTACACAAAGAGGGCATCGTACAAAGAATTAAGGAGAGTGAAAAACAGCAAGGTGATGCTAATTCAAACCAAAGGAGCATTTAAGCATCTGCAGGTGTGCAGACCTCTAAAACACAATCTGGATTACAGAATAAAGTTTCTTCCCATAAAAACCTGGATCCTACATTCCTGTTTACACTATATTTATCGATCTTTGCTTGAAGAATCACTGTTAGTGAGGGCTTCACATCCAAAGATGTGCACCACCATCCAAGAGACATTTGGGGTAAATTAAGGTGGCTGATTCTAGGGGCCCAGACTCAGGGGAACCCACAGAGCCATCTAATGTTGATGGAATGATAAAACTGAATAATTTCAGTAAGTCGGCCTGTGTGGAGTTTGAGGCTGCTCCCCTCTTGGTTAGACTGACTCTTGTCTGAACTATTAAGGCAAGTTGCTATAATTTCTTCAACCACACATTCAAAAAAAATCTATTTAAAGTAATATTTCATGTTGTACTAATCTTTACTATGACATCCTCAATCTGTATACCCGAGACCCCCAATCATCTATCTCTGTTGCACTCTAATGTTCACTATCACAACAGGGACCCCATACTCACTTTGTCTGTGCCTATAAAATTACAAATCGACTAAATTCTACATTATTATTTTATATTCAATCACCAAATTGTAAACTAGTACAAAACCCCAGACTGCTAACAAATGTTAGCCATAAGTTGATTTTACTACTGCTTTGGATATCTGGGAATGTTCATGTTCATTCTGGTCCCTTGATAAAGTCAGCCCCCATGTCACAAGTGTAGTGAACTGCAGTTCAGTGTAGCTAACTTCAGCCACAGCTGCCAATAGAGCAATTTTTAAAAGTACCCCATGGCAGTAAACAAACAAAAAGGTAATAAACCAACGATGTGAAACCCAACTGCCACAAACAATCAATCGTACCAAAATCCTTTGGGATCCAGATGCTAAACCAAAGGGGCTTTTCAGTGGACATATCAATATCAGAATAAAAAAAAACAACAACTGTGCATCGTAGAATCCAGTGTGCCTTATATTTGGATTAGTTCTGGTTGTGCTTATTTATGGTGAGGTACACAGCACTCTGTCAAAGTTGAAAAACTAATGCTTGACTCAAATCTCAACTGGTTTGGACAGAGACATGGTTAAATAAAAGCACTTCACCAAGTCCCTTTAATATTCCAAACTATACATTATTTGGAAGGAGCAGAACAAGCAAAAAGCAGGTGGCATACTATTATATGTTACAGATACGATGCAAGCAGAGGAAACTGCCCATAAATGATGTGGAGTGTGTGGGATTTAACGATTTGTTTAAGTCCCGAAATGTAAGTTAATGTGATCATCTTATACAGGCCACCCAAGCAAAGGATACATTCTTTTGTATGCTGAAAGAGGTACTCAAATTCTGTAATGATAAGGAAATCATTTGAAATGGAGACTTTAACTTGAACTGGTTGGAAAAGGAGCGCTGTGACAAGTTAATGCACCTCAATAAACAATTTAAGTTAATTCAGATAATAAAGGGTCCAACTAGGATTACTAGTTCCACAAAAACATTATTAGATCACATTTACACCAATAAATTTCATTTAGTCCAAGCATAATTTAGAGCGACTAGATACTGAAATAAAAAAACATTGTTCAAATTGATTTAGTGTGTGGCCACTGAGCATGCTTATACAGTTACACGCTTAAAAATTCCGTAGCCCAAATTCTTTCCAAATTTACAAAAACGCAGCCACAAAAATCTAAAAGTAAAAAACCCTCCCACGGTTTCATGAGAGACCTTGGCTTTGGGAAAGAAAGGGATGCTGCTTTAAAAAGGTTTCTCAGGTCTAAACACAAAACTGATCTCTGGACCTTTAAAAGCCTTATAAACAAGGTCATCATGAAAATCAATAAACAGGCCAAAGGCAACAGTAAAATGATATGGAAATGTATTGATAAATGATCGGCACAAGCTACTACGATGGACCACCTAGTTGTAGCCAATATATTTACCAACTACTTCATCTCTTCTCTATCTGAACTGTGCAACTCAAACTCAGAGCTCCCTTCATTCATCATTTACAGCTTCTGTTGGAACCGGTTGCGTTAGCACAGGAAGTCCATACCAGCCCATATCCATCCAGGCAGATGATATGGACCTCTGTTGTATGAGTGAATATAAGGTCTACAAAATAACGTCATCACTTTCAAACTCAAAAGTCAAGGACTCATGGGGCTTGATCAAATTTTCTTAAAGAAGTCCATTGATGCCTTAACTGCGCCAATCATGTATCTAACTAACCAGTCGTTAAAAGAAACTGCTGTGGTGACGCCTATTTACAAATCTGGAAATTTTTGTTCTTTTTATAAATTGGTAAATGAGTTGTATACTGCATTTCTTTAAAAAAAAACCTACTTCTTTTAAATTGGTAAATATGTGTATAATGTTTAGCCATAATGTATTGACACAGATGGAATTTAGCTAATAAGTTACAATCTAGTGCAAGCATATTTGCTTTTTAAGCTTAATGTATTTGTTCACTGTCCTGGTAAATTAGTACACCAAACTAAACCAAACCAATATATAATCACAAATATTTTATTTTCAATGTCATGGGAACAATATATATATATATTTTTTGTTTTGTTTTGGAAGCCTCAACGTCTGCAGGACCCCCTCTCCACACCCCATATTTATTTAATAATTGTTCAGTCTGACTGGACTGAACTTCCACTGGAAGCACAGACACGTGGTTTGTGACAGACAGGGCCACAGTGTGAGAGAGAAGACATGCCTAAAATGTCAGGATGCCAAAAAAGGAAGGAAAAGAAATTAAGAGAAGAAAAAGAGTAGAATGGTGGACAATTTGTCACCCAGTATTTCAGAAAAAAAAGTTGGGTTTGTGATAGAAAAGGATGAAATCTTAACTTTGTCCCTATAAGCTAGCTCACTTTTCTCACCATGTTAGATTTTAAAAAAAAGATTTTTACATTTCACTATTATATTATTTAAATAATCAATCCATTCAAAGCTTTATCAAGCTGTTCATATTCAATAATAGTTGACATCTCTTCTGTCAAAATTCTTTTTCTGCAAATTCGGAACAGTCAAATACACCAGCATCAGCTGAAACAGCAGCTGCAGCATCATCAGTCTGTCAGCCTCCAGTTTTTTCTAATCTCCACTAATTATATATATATTTTATAAAGTTGATTTCTTATTTAGGAATCAGTTTTGTTTTAAATATATATGAAACAAAATAAATTCTATTGTATTCTGAGTGCTCAGAACTCCCCATGCTGTACATGTCCATTGTCATGCTATTTTGTCACAAAGATGATATTGATAGTAAGAAATACCATCATAATGCATAATTGTATGTAAAACAGCATCAAAAAACGATTGCCACTGTGCCAGGGGCCCTGTAAAAATTATTTTTGTGGGGCTCAAAATCCCTAGCGGCACCCTTGGCGCTCAGTGTAATTAAGCATGTATGTGCTTCACGTGTCTCAGAGGATGTCAATCAAGTGACATCACCATGAGGATAATTATTTGCTGATGGCATTTTGTTTATGAAAATATATACATTTTTTCTTTATTTATTTTTGACGGCCCGAAATCCCCCGTCACATCCTTCACAAATGACTATTGGTAGTCGATTGCGATTTAGAGTAACCAGTCAAGCTATGAAGCACGTTTTTGGACTGTGAAGCCGGAGAGTCAGGAGAAAATCCACGCATGCATGGGGAAAACATGCAAACTCCACACAGAAGGGTCCCAGCCAGGATTTAAACCGGTTCCTTTTTGCTGAGAGGTAAGAGCGCTCACCACTGCACTACCGCGCAACCCTCATAAAGGTCATATTTGTTTTTAATAAAAACATGTTATCCCCTCATCTAAGGTCAAAGACATCTAAAGTCTGTCTTTAGTGTTCTACTGATATGGAAGCGTCCTGTTTAAAGCTAGGCAGCTTAGCATACTAGCAGTTAGTATGAAGTGGATCAGCTAAAAACATGAACAGAATTTTACTCAAGTGTGGAAAATTGTAGCACATCTTCTCCTTTATTGTGAGATTACATAATTGGATAAGTCGGCCCTGCGTATGTAAAATAGTGGAGGGGATCCACATTGACTTCTGGGAGAAAACAAAGCCATATTTAGAGATGAGAACACCGTTTGTCTCTGACAAGGCAGCACACAACATGTTTAAAGCTCCCAAATGCAGTTTTAAAAGCCAGATTTTTGCACAAGTGCGCATGATATTAAACACATTTATATTACTTTTAACGACGGTCTTGCTGGCATTTTCATTACCTCTGTGGCCTACTGTCTTCCACAACAGTGACAAAAAAAAAACGCACACTACAGACAGCAGTTTTTACGCACGCTGAAAGGATTATATGGTCAAATTTACATTCTTCTTTACAGTTTGTTTACAGCACAACAGAGATAGTAAAATGTAGAGTACTAGTCTGGAAGTTGAAGATAACACAGGATCACTGTTTCCTTCTGATTTTTCTCTACTGCAGATCGATCTCATTAAAAATATTGCTGACCTAAAGACACTTAAAGAGTAAAATAAAAAGAGAAGCTGTAGTTTATTGATCATAAAAGCAGTTCTTGTAAGTTATTGACAAACACTAACCCTTAAAATAAAAGGAAAACCGCACCAAACACTCTTGATTTCCTGAGAATTTCAGAAGCACTCAAGAAACCAAAGAGTGAAACCACGAGTTACGTCATTGTCTAATGTTTTTCCCACATTAGTAATATTTTAATCGTTTCTATCTACATCCTTTTTAAACCAAAAGATATGTTTGAACGGGTTTTAGAATTAAATCTCATCATAATCCATAATGCATGCTAAAAAAATACCAATATAGATATGTATTTTCCACACAATAAAGTGTGTAATGTGGCCAGACTTTTGTTTTGTTTTGAGTTATTTTTTTACTTCTAACTTACAATATTGGGAGTTAGTCACAGTAACACTTCTGTTATTCATATCAGTCTATTTGTTTTTTGGCGTTTGAAACAAGATTGGCCCTCTTCTAACACGGTTAACTCTTCTAACACAGCTAACGTGTAGCATGCTACAAAAAGGTTGATAAAGCAGTTGATAAAGTCTGTCTGTCAGACTGATCTCTGACTCTTTCGTCTTGCTTCATGCACCCTTTCTTTTTTTTTTCTTTTTTGATAAAGCTGCAAGTTCAAATTGCTCTGTCCAAGCTATGCCTTTAATCATATTTCTCTATTTTTGAGGGATTTATTTACTGCAGGTTCTAGCAATCCCAATTATTTTATCATCGTATGATGTCTCCTTTAGTGTTGCAGTGTCTCTCTAAAACGTCAGTTATGATTTTGTGCTTTTACCTTAACTAAAATAAACGTATTATAATTAAACCTTACTTCAAAAAATTCTTACATTCATAACAAATTGTAGGGAGACAAGAGACAAGTGTCCAAATTCACTCACTAGTTCCAAAATAATATAGTGCAGAACTATCCAGACCTTTGGATATTAACCCCTAAACACGGAAAATGTCGCCTGCAACACTGACACAACATATGATCTTTGACATGCCATAAATCTTTGACCGTTAACGGGATCACTGTGAATTCTGAGGCAGAGAAAAGTTCCTTTTTATGTCGGCTTTGCACCCATGTGCAACTCATTACTAACAAAGCCGATTTTAACTGCGACAGAATATGACTCATGTGGACAGAGTAAACACTTTACTACTGTAAAGTGTTGCATATTAGCCCAAGGCTACATGACTGTAACTGGGTAAATGACTTACTGTAGTCAAAAGAATGTCAACACTGGAGCAAAAGCTACTGTGTATTATTTGCCGATCTTGTAAGCAATCTCGTGGGCATTGTCCACACACAGGTTTTTGTAAAGACTTCTGGAAAATTTCCAGGACACTAGAATTTTGAAGTGTAGATTCAGACAACCCCAAAAAATGTCCAAATACAGTCCCCTAACCAGTGACTAGTGACACACACAAAATTTTCTAAGAACAGTATTTTTACATTATTTGCATCACTAACAAAAACTCACGTTTTTTTTTTCAAGTTTAAAAAAAAGAATTTATTATTTTATTATATGTAACTTCAAAAACAGTCTTTACTACTGCTATAGACATTCACCAAAGATTGAATTTCTTTTAACTTATTGGTAAAGCTTTTTTCAAATGTATTTGTACTGGATTTAGTTCAAACACAGTCCAAACAAGGTCTATTTTCACACCAGTACACAAACAGTGTCAGCGTGAACATCCCTCACACATTTACATCCGAGGCATGAAAAGGTCAGGTTGGTGTCACATTTATTGAGTGAGATTATGAGCCTGAGTCTGTTTTTGTGTCCAAATGTGTGTGGTATTACCCTAAAAGGAAACGGCTTTCCTGGACGGTACTTATGTTTATACCACAGAGATAGAAACAGACACACACACACACATCCACACTTGATATATAGAGAGAGACTTAGAAAACAAGAAGAGACATGAAGTGAAAAATGTTTCTTAGTCTTTTTTAACGGAATGTAAATGTTATTTAGTACACAGAGTTTTAGGGCCACTAAAAAAAGAAAAAAAAGTAAAATTACGAGATTTTAAGTCGTACATTTACGAGAAAAAATCTTGTAAATTTACGAGAAAGAAACTGGTAAATTTACGAGATTAAAGTCGAAGTGAGCATGCAGTGCAGCAACAGAGCAGACCGACTAAACTTAGTAGAACAGGTGGGCTGAGTGTTTATTGATCACGTTACAAATGGTTTAGAAGCTCATTGGTTTGATTTACAGTTTATTAATGTTTTATTTATTGATGGGTGTTTTGCAGGATCTCTGCAGCCGTTTATGAAGCCATCGGTGTCCCTGCTGCTGTCCACTTGAATCCTTTCTTCCTCCATTAAAGACAAGATCTCTACGTTTGTATGACGCTTGCGTCTAAGGAGGCGCACTTTCGGCATTTTCAACTTTCTAATGCTATTATAAAAGACTATTTTCATTCCTCATTATTGTTTTATGTTGAAACGGGACGTTTCATCTGGAGGATGGGGCGTATGGAACACTGTTTACTTTCTGTATTGGTGTTTGGATGACAGGTTCATGACGTAATGAGACAAATGAACTTCAGGGTGTGAGAATGAAAAGGAAAATAAAGGCTGCAGCGGTCCTCTACACCCAAATTTGTCTCTGAGTATGGAGAGAAATTAGACTCAGTCGGATTTGTGCGTGCGTAATTCTTGATTTGTGCGTAAATTAGGATTTGTGTATGCATATTCTTGCTTTGTGCGTGCGTAAATTAGGATTTGTGCATAAATTTGGATTTGTGCGTGATTTTGTTACTCACATAATACGTTTTGTGTATAAGTTAAAAAATATATAATGAAAAAAATACAAAATGCAATTTACGTATGCACAAATTAAGATTACAACAGCTTGAAACTACTTACACACACACATCTTTAAAAAACACGCACGAATCCCTTGTTACGCACACACAAAGCCAAAGTTACGCACGGATCTACCGTGAGACTGTTTTCACGTCTCACAAATGCGTCCGTAAGTGCTGCGTTTAAATACCAGTGGAATGCTCGGTCATTAGAATTTTCCTATCAGCCTTCCCTTCTAAAAGTATTTCCTTCAGTGGGTGTAGCAGGGCTTAAAAAAACTTTAAAGGAAAATAAAAATTATTATCTGAGAATATGACGTTCACTTTTAAACGCTAATATATATATTAAAAGTATATTATTCTCCGAGACACCAAATTGATACAAAATGCGTAACAGTAATGACCAGTAGGGGGCACTGTTTTTTTTCTTCCGGAAAAATCAAAGGCAGTCAGACTGAGAGAGTCACGGGAAGAATGGCGGCCCATCTTGGTGGTCAGCGCCCCGAAGTAAGTAGCCTCTATGTTCAACACTAACATCTACTGTCTTCATGTATTGATTGAGTCATTGTCTGGATACGTTTAGAAGGGAAGGCTGATAGGAAAATTCTAATGACCGAGCATTCCACTGGTATTTAAACGCAGCACTTACGGACGAATTTGTGAGACGTGAAAACAGTCTCACGGTAGATCCGTGCGTAACTTTGGCTTCGTGTGTGCGTAACAAGGGATTCGTGCGTGTTTTTTAAAGATGTGTGTGTGTAAGTAGTTTAAACTGTTGTAATCTTAATTTGTGCATACGTAAATTGCATTTTGTATTTTTTTCATTTTATATTTTTTAACTTATACACAAAACGTATTATGTGAGTAACAAATCACGCACAAATCCAAATTTATGCACAAATCCTAATTTACGCACGCACAAAGCAAGAATATGCATACACAAATCCTAATTTACGCACAAATCAAGAATTATGCACGCACAAATCCGACTGAGTCTAATTTCTCTCCATATCTGAGCTCCTTATTTTACACGTAAAACTCCGCTTTACCAACACCGAACCCCGGAAAGCCGGCTCCACTGAAAATAATCTGATTTTGAATCGCCATAAGGTTCCAAATCTCTTTGTTTTTTTTAAACCTATCCGGAAATAAAGCTTCAAAAAAGACTCCACATATTTCTTCTTCAAGCTAGGCTCCAATAAATGGAGAACTTTGTTGTTTTTCCTCGTTAATCTATGACTTTTTTCTCGTAGATTTATGAGATTTTTGAGTCGTAAAAATCTCGTAATTTAAAAGTTATGACTTTCTTTCTCGTAAATTTACGACTTAGAAGTCGTAATTAAAAAGAATTTTTTTTTTGTAAACTGTCGTAATTTAGCAAGTCGAAACTTAAAAATTAATTTCATTTGCCTTCGGAAACACATAATTGTAGGTAAAAGTAGAATGCAATAGAAAAATGTTGTTGGAGGACAGTGGTCTCTCCTTTATCGCCGGGGTTATGCTCTAAAAATTAACACGCGATAGGTGAAATCAGTGAAGTAGGATTAATAGATAATAAAAGTTCCTCACTTCACACTTTATGCACTTTTCTCAGACAGACATGAACATTTTCACACTTTTCTCTCTTAAACTGTCAAAGTTGTAACCCACATAGAAAATTCAGTCCAGTATTACGGAATGAAAACAAAGATCTGCTTGGGATCCAAGATTTACTGTATTTTTAGGAGTACAAGTAGGGCACTGTAGATGTGTGTATCAGTATTTGCTAGTGGCAGCGACGAGGAAGAAAAAGCGCCATCCAAAATCAACATGGAGGATAATCTGATCGTTCTCCTCCTGAACCTTCTGATATGTTTTACTTGCTTGGACTTATGCGGGACAGAAAGCCATCAACCTGGGTCAGAGAGACACAGAAATACCGCTGAAAGCCCCATAATTCAGACGCAGCTCATGCTTTTTTGAAAAGCTTGCCTTATAAATAAAATATAAATAATAATCTCATGATCCAAGACATGGAGATTTGTTTACCGATGCTTTTGTAGAGCTCTTTAAAATAAACTTTATCTCTACTCCATCTGTGTATTCTGTACATTATTAAAGGAATGAGTTGTAATACTTCCATGTTTATGAACACATTTGTGGACAAGCATTTAGCATTGAATTTAGCTTTGATTTTGACATGCGTCAAAAGTGGCAGTGGCAAATTAGATGCATGTCGAAAAAGAAGGTTAGGGTTATGGTTAGGGATGTGAAGTTGACGGATAAATCCTGGTCAGTGTGAACGCAGCATTACGCTGAGCTTTCACTGTATGTGGGTTTTTTAATTCTGTAAAATGCATTTTTTTTTTTTTTTTGCTCCTGCGATTTATATTCCGGTGCAACTTTTAATCCAGAAAGTACAGTGTGTAGATTTGGCAAACTGAATGGATTCTGTACAAGACAACACAGAGGACTGACAATGGTCTATAGCCACACAGGACACTGACCACAGTGCCACTGAAAAAAATCTTCATGATTGCGAGACAGAGAAAATGTCTATGGAGGAAAATTCACTTCTGGATTTCAGACATCCTCTGTCCTTCCACTGACAGCTCCAGAAAAGTGTTTTCACACTCACATAAATCATAAACTCATTTGAACTTCACTAAATAATATTTTCTTCCTCTTGTCAGACTTCATTGGATCTGTAAACCAATAATTAGCATTTACAAAAGTCTGATAAGGCCCTAGTCAGCAGCACCAGTCAGACCCCCCCCCCCCCCATTGCCACCACCACCACCCTTGTTTATATGCACTAAAAACTGTAAAACTGTAAAACAGGACAAAAATAAAGGAAAAAGATCTGAAAAATCTCAGTTATGCAGATGATATTCAGCTATATGTGTCTGTCTATTGAACCACGGAATATTTTCTAATTTACAAGATTTAAAGACCTGGAGAAACTTCTAATTTTCTTCTGCTAAATTCAGATCAGACAGAGCAAAAAAAGCTGAAGCAGAAGTTGCTTTTTTTGTGTAAACACAGTGTGCTGGACTAATCCTGTTTATGCTGAGTTATAGGATACCTGCTGACTAATACAGATCTAAATATCAAAGTTCTGCTATGATATGGATTGGGTCGTCAAAATAGATTATTTTTTTTTACCTTCTCAGGGTTTGCACTGCAACTGCAAAGTAAATTTGGGTTTAAATAATCCCGTGTCCAGGTTTTATACTGCAGATAACGGCTCTCAGTGCCTCAACAGGAAGCACCAACATTCCTTTTTTGACATCTACATCCACTGCTTTGTGCATAGCATCATGGTAAATCTATTTGATGTGTACAAGTAGAGTAACAGGCTTGATGGTACAAGAAAGTGACTCCCTAAAACCAGATCCAGTTTTCTTTTCCATCAAACCTCCTGAGTTCTCAAAATAAAAAGTATACAAAATGAGTCACTTCAGGCAGTGAAATAAAACTTCTCCTCTGTCTTACCTGCTCGTGGTATTCTATGCCCATGCTGAAAGTGTTGATCAGGATGGCAGTCATGATGGCTTGGTTAAAATATTTACTTTCCACAATCGTCCTCAGGGTTTCCCGGAAATTTTTCCAGGCGTGACCAGCTTTACTGAACACGAACTTAGACCGTCGAAACCTATCTCTGACTCTTCGTTTATCGCTCTCCTGGGAATGAAATTATAAGGACACGTTCAAATTTATGATTGTTTTGCATTAAAAAAGGAAAATAAATGTAATAAATTAAATATAACCGACGTGTATTTTCTCTGACTTGATTTAGGTCCAGAGTTTTAACGTTTTAATGTAACAGGGTTCGTCACCTACCAGCTCCTTCCTCAGATGGCGGAAATTTAGCAGGCGGTCCAGCTCTCCGTTTCCTTTCTCCAGGTCCCGTAGTTCCTGTTCCAAGGTTTTAAGGCTTTGGACACACAGAGGGCACTGGAGCAACTCGATAAGCTGAGAGGTGGGCAACATGGTGGCCATCTGTAACAGACTGTGGCTATCTGAAGGGAGATTAATAATGGGAGATGATTAAAAATGTGCTGAAAGAATTCTGCTTCAAAGCATTGTTTGGTTCTCTTACTGCGTTGTCCCAGGAGCTGATGGAGCCTGTTTAATATATCATTGTGTTGAGATAGCGTCAAGTTAGCTAAATGTTGCTCTGGAGTAGGTCTGCATTGGTTGGAGTAGGTCTGTGTTGACTCGCTGCTGCAGCTGCACACAAAAGACGGCAGTATGGTTGGATAGTTCATACCCCCGTTGAGATGTCCAAGCAGCGATCCTGAGCCACGAGTTATACCAGCCGGGCTATCGCCACTATTTTCATTTGTACATCCTATCCGGACAGGAAGCGATTTCATCTCCAGCTCTTCCACTCCTCGGATGCCTTCTTCTCCATCCATATGCTCAACAGTTTGCACATGGTGCTGGCCACCGTTGCTGAGGTGGCAGTGCTCCTGCCGGTGTTGTTGCATGAGGTTATGGATCGGCCGCAGCCAGAAAGCGGCTCCCGGGCCACTAGAAACCCTCTTGGAACCTTGACCGTGTCCATTCCCACTGCTGTTACTGCCATCTCCACTTCCATTAGGGTTCAGTTTTTTACGTCGCTTACTGTTAAAAAGAGACAAACAGTTTAAAACAAAAAGAAGCAGAAGTCACTTTTATGTTTTTTTGTATTTGTCTACGATTGTGCCACGTTCCGATGATATTTTTCCAGACAACTACCAAATTCATTTAAATGTTGTATCCTGCTGAGAAATTAAATAAGACACAGCTATGTGTCTTGTCAAGGCATTTGCGAAATATCAAAAAGTCCACCAAACGCTAAGGTGCAACACTATGTTCACACCAGGCTTAGCAAAGCGCGTTTAAGTGACCACTTCCAATCAAAAGTTATGTAAACACATTTCGGGCGTCCACGTTCAAAATTCTCATGTTCATACATCGCTAAGCAAGTTTTAAGTCAGTTATCGGGCACTACGTACAAAACGCACAGCCATTGAACGTGCGTTGAAAGTGAAACCAGTTGACCTTTGACCAATCAGGGACTTGAATTTAGAAGTGATGTGTGGGTAGAGTCCTCTTCAATTCATGGAAGTGCCAACCATTTGAAAAGTGATTATGGAGGAAAAATTAATAAAAATTGCAGTTTGTGCCCCGTTGGAATCATACGACACCAAGTCTATCACATAACGTAAAGGAGCTTTGAAGAAAAAAAACCTGGAGCAAGAGTCACACGATTTGCACCGCTTCAACATTTCGGTCCGAGCCTCTTTCAATTGTGAGTATCGGGTATGTTAAAAGCAGATTCAAGAAACCATGGTCAGCACGTTCTTCAATGCGCATCACATATCCGATATGTACATAGCATAATGGAGACAAATGAAACAGTCATTTTGTTGAAGTACCTGTGCCACCGATAGTATATCCTCTGCAACCTGCGCCTTAGCTTGCGATAAAGGTGACTAATGTAACGCAGTATTTCCTCATAGCATGAGCCAGGTTCAGTGTAGCTGGAAAATGTGGAGTCGCTTGACATGTAGCGCGCACGCTGCTCCCTCATCAGGGCGTTCTCCCTCTGCTTCGTTTCAGAGAACTGGGTGGCGATGACCACGAGGCACAAGTTGATCATAAAGAAAGATCCCACCTGGTTGGGAAAGACACAGAGTAACTGATAAAGAACTAACTGCAAAAATACACATTTTCAAAAGAAAAAAATAAATCAATTGAGTAGGGCACTGAAAAATTTCAACTGTCAAGTTATACTCAAATATTAAAAACAAAAAAAAGTAGAAGAAAATGGTTTTTAATCACTTGCACTAATCTAAATAATCTATAAGTGACTTTTAATTTTCCTCATTCAATGACTCTTTTAAGTCATTTTCTTTTGTAAATCCCTTCTGAGTTTCTTCTTAACAAAACTCTCTACACTCACATTCCTCATTTTGCCTCTAACCATTTCCATTTTTCTCTATTTCAGTGCAAAACAAGCCTTCTACATCAAACAGCAAGGGGGCAGGGAGCTCAGCGTGAAAGATCTTCTCAGTTCATTTCCCTAAAACCAGTCAAAACAAAATCTCATTTATACAAAAAAAGATGGTTCAACAGCCACAGGCCATGTTAATCCAAACTCTAGCGCAACTAACCTGGCCTTAAAACAACTTGTTACACTTTCTTTGCCAAAGGTTTAACCTTGTTACACTGGAGCGTTTACATTCTTTCGACTACCGTAACTCCTTAACTGTTTACACAATTGACACAATTCCAACTGATTCTGTCGCGGAGAAAACCAGCATTGCCCCGTTATGTCATACTTTAAGACAGTGACATAAGTATTCAAAAAGAAAAGCGTTTTTTTTCTCCACGTCTGAATCAGCTAATTCACGGTGACCATGGAAACGGTCAAAGAGTTACGCTATGTCAACACACGCTGTGTGTTATTAAGGTGTTGTTGCCAACAACTCCAGTTTTAAGAGTTAACCTATGCTCAACTTTTTTTTCACTTTAGGGCAAGGATCGCCAGAAAACAAGGAACACTGTAGATCATAACAACCATAGTTGCAGTTATTTTTCCCCCTATAGTGAGACCTTGACATGGCGTCTGACATGATTGGCCAGATGCGGAAATTATAAAAATTACCCTAACCATATCCCAAAAGTGTTTAGAATTGTAGAAAAACTTTAATCAAATCTTAAAACAGGAATAACTGTTAGGGTCGCCAGTTAAAATTGTTTCTGTCGAGCAATACGAGAATAATTTTGGCTCCGGAAAAGGACTTCCAGTTCTGGGCGTTGATGTCTGCAGCCAGGTCCTCTCCCCTATGATAGCTCTCTGACACAGTTATATTAATTTTAATCTGATCACAATCCACAAAATTTACAGACTATTTATATCTCTATAGAAAATTGACATTTTATTAGTCCCAAAAAATTTTTTGAAAATGATTTTTAATAGATATGTGGTAATTCAACAGGTTTAGAGGTGGTACTTACAATAATGAGCAGTATAAAATATATAAAATTGTAGAAAGAGTGAGCATCCATGACAAAGTACATAATGTCCACCCAGCCTTCAAGTGTGATGACCTAGATATGACAAAAAAGAAAAAAAGAGGAATGTTTACTGTGGAAGCATAAACTGTTACAGTCATAAAAAAGTGAACACAAACCCAAAAACATTTGTTTTAACTGTGTGTTGATGGACACACAGACGGAAGACCAGCGATTTAAGTTGGATGAGTGAGATGTTGGAAACAAATTTACTTTGACGCAGTTTTGTTTTCTACTTTTTTTCTCTTTCATTTTTCAAACAATCCAGTAGGTGGTGAATCTAAGCCCCTCTTCTGCCTCTAAACCTGCTTTTCCTCTGTACTTGTTCACATCCTCTACAGTTGCAAGCCCCCCCCCATTGCAGAGAGTGCATGGTATTGTCACCGAAGCAACACGTTGACACAGCAGGGGCGCCCTATCGAATATTTCATTAACTTTAAGAGGAAATGGGTGATTTTAGTCTGGAAAGCCAGTGGGGAAATTCTTTCCCTGCTCACTACACAATGCAATTTAGTGCGTTTACCATTTTACAGGGCTATACGACTCTACAATTCCAAAATCGAGTGTCCTAGAAATTTCTCAGAAGTCTGAGGAAAACCAGTGTGCATTGGTGCTAAATAGATTAGTGAACATACACCACAATGTATTGTGTTAGAACAATTTTTGTCAAAAAAAAGTTTTTTTATAAACCATCTTAGTTTTCGTCATCATTCTAACATTTCTGACAATAAAATGAAAAAATTTGTCTAATTTCACCGGTAAAAACAAAGTAAAATTTATGTTTATATGAAGTTTATGTTATTATATTTGAATAAATAGGAAACTGCGTTTATGATAAAATAATACTTATTGTCTCATCACTTGTCTCACCTGGAAGATAGCTATGGAAGCATAGCCTATGTTGTCAAAGTTAACAGCCCCCTTATGGGGATTGAACTCTCCAGCATGGCAAACATTGTAGTACTGGTTCCAGTTCACACATCCGTTAACACTGGCCCCGGCCACAGAATCAAAGGAGCCAATCAGCACAGAGCTTTGCTGGGAAGCGGTCAATGAGCACTCCACTCCGTCCTCAGTGGAGGGCGGCACGTCATAGCAATGCAGCATTCCGTTTTCGCGTGGTGTTGAACAGATAAACGGGTTGTCCTCCCCCTCCTCATCCACGTAGTAAGGTTTTAGAGACTGGTTGTACAATCTGTCGAGACAAAAATATAGTATCTGTTAATTGCATCATTACCAAATTCTAAAAGATAATCTTCATTTTGTCATTTAGCCTTCTGATGGAGTGGGAAGCTTTATAAAAGAAAAGTATTACTGATAACATGGATATAGACAACCAACTGGATGGCTTACACTTTTGTGTCCTCTCCCAGAAAGCAGCGGTTGCGTAGCAGGCCTGCCCATAGTTGGACTCCCACAATGCCAAAGATGAAAAATACAAAGAAGCAGAGAAAAAGAACATTTCCCAGCATGGGCAGAGTGTCCAAGAGCAGTGTCACCAAGATCCTCATGCCTACACAGAGGGACACAAACAGCAAAAACCAGAACACATTAATGACCCGCTTAAACAAGTGTGGCTCAGCAGCCAGGCCTCTGGCTTTTAAACACCCTAACAAACCCCACTGATCTCATAAGTTTAGGAACTCCAGTTACATTCCCACAGGAATATAACCAGAAGTGATGACTGATGTCACCGATGGTGACAGTTTGACATGATTTCACCCCTTAGACATTAACCTCGGTTATGTAAGCTTGTGCATTCAGCATCCTTTTTCCAGATGTCAGAAAGGGTCAGCGTCAGCAGAGGTGGAGATCCTTCCCTCTGCCCGGGGATGAATCAATGTCATCCTTTAACCTTTTGGCTCTACCTTTTTCCTTACATCACAGCCTTGTCACATTCATCCCATATACATTGCAACACCTTTACGCTTTCTGAATTGCAATCTGACTACATTTATATCAAACGCCAACAAGTACTAATGAATATTCAAAAACAGAACTTTCTTTAGGACATGGAATCTAATTTGGATTTAGCATCCTGCCAATTAAAAGTAATATCTTAATTCAAAAATCTTCCTCTCAACAAATAGAATTACAGAACTACTCTCTGTGACTTTGCAGGGTTTATTGAGATATTTATTTATAGTTAATGCACAGCTTTCAAATCCTCTGCAGTGACGGCACTACTCTACTCACCCAGTCTGAGTAAGGACCATTAACTGTGAGAACTGGTCCAAGTGAGTCTGATTTTACCATTTGAAAAATGGTTCGCTTCCGGCTCCAACAAAATAAAGTCAATTCAGGACTGTACTTATATAGAAGCATCTGATTGGTCAGTTTATGTCTTCAATAACTTAAACTAAGGAAAATATATCATGCAAAAATAATGAATTTGCAAAAACATGTTAAAAAAAAGGTATCAGAGCAAGAAAGTTTATTCTGACAAATAGAATGACTGAGTAACAGCTGTTTATTTCTCAATAGAGGTCTACAGGATTTTGGCTTCTTGGAGTCAGCAGGTACTTCCTGTTTGGAACACAAGGGGGGAGGGATCACTCAGTCTAGTTCTAATGGTAAGGTCATCCAAATAGTAATAATTGAGTTCCAAGCTATGTAAACAGCAGAAGAAAACCTGGGATACGACCCATTATAATGCTGGATCAATACAGGAATTTTACAAAAACTACTTTTAAATAGAATATCAGTTAGTCTCTTAGAGGATGTCATTTCTTAGCATTCCAACACACACTGTTTCTACATCCTTAAAGGGCCAATACCATACTTTTTTTAAGCCTGTCATAGCAAACTACATCCATATATATACTGTATATAATAATATGTCAACTTTGGCACACTATAGTATGACGTTTTTTAAGAAACAGTTTTCATAGGTTTCCTACCCAGAAGTAAGACGACTCGATCTCTGAGCCATCAGCTGTCGCTCCTTGTGGATGCTGCCCATTTCACGATGTCAACATAGAGACGGCCTCAGCAGTGTGTCTGCATTATCCCCACAAAAATTAACAACATCTGCACTCTTGCGGAGATGGATTTGCATGTTGTGCATAAAAAAAATTGTTTGGCCGATCAGCGCTAGCTCTGTGGATAAAGTGTGTGTGTTAGCGTGGGGGCGGTGCTAGCAGCACACTCTTCCTGGAAGGAGCTGTTCCTCAGCTATCTACGACACAATGTGAGAACCCACTCGTTTTCGAGGATTGGGAGGGGCTAGTGCTCAGAATTACCACTTTGGGGTTTTTCAAAGTGAGTCATTACAATTATAATACACTCAAAAGTTCATGCCTTTGCATGATGTAGGCCCTTTAACTAATTTTTGTTGTTGTTGTATGCAATAAATTGTGGTATAAACAAGGAAGCATTTTGTTTCTTGCAGTGTGTGAATCCATTTTGTTTTGTTTTATACATGCCATTGCACTCTGCTGTTCTTTGACCTTCATTGCCTTTTTTTTCAACCCAAATCCTCCTCATTCAGGTTGATTCTCGTTTCATCAAAATATTT
The DNA here is from genome assembly GCF_053564925.1 of Oryzias latipes. Lineage (NCBI taxonomy): Eukaryota > Metazoa > Chordata > Actinopteri > Beloniformes > Adrianichthyidae > Oryzias > Oryzias latipes. Next base: position 11,310,060 of record NC_136244.1, read on the forward strand.
GATTTTGTCATTTTGGTATGACTTGTCTGTCCTGATGATGGACAGTGAACACACACCAAGACCCTTATACCAAAAACTAACAGCTGAACAAAAATAGTTTTCATAAGTAAAGTGTTTGGATTAAACATCTTCAATGGACACAGTGATATTTGAACCCGTGTCACTAAAATGTGTCTAAACCAAACAGCTGCTGCTCTTGCAGTCTGCATCTGAACAATACAATTTGGCTGCTTGCCTAATGCATGCCAGTTAATAATCTGGTAAATTGTTATGACACCGCTGTCCAGTCAAAGTCTTTATTTGGGAATTTGTGTGCACTTCTATCACAAAGATTTTATGAACATTACGTAAGTCCACAGCAATTATTTGTACAATCTTTGTGAGGTTAAACTAAAAAAGATTTTTCCTTAACTTACCATACAGCAGAGAGATGATTGATTCTTAATAAATCATTTTATTGTCTAAAGCATAGTAACCAAAGGAAATCATTACATAGAACCACAATAATCCTGGATGAAAAACCTGACAAGACTCATTCCAGAATGATTTAAAGTAATCCCGATTGACTCTAATAAGCTAAAGTGATGACTGGACTTACTTGGTACTCTGTTGATGGCCCGCAGTGGTCTGAGCACTCGGACTGTACGGATGGCTGACAGACTTGCATTTTGGCCATCCAAAGAATATTCCAACATCCTGAAAGTGTAGAGAGGTGGGATGAAACTGATTTTTTGCATTTCATGAAACTTTTGATTGCACTAAATAACAAAATTGTGAAAACACACTAAACATCAAGGCACCCTAGGCAGGAGATCAGATCGATGATCGACCTTGTAGTTGTTTTAGGCCACCTTAAGCCTTGTGTGATGGACACTCGAGTAAACAGAGGGGCAGAGCTGTCCAGCGATCATTCCCTAGTGATGAGCTGGATTTGGTGGCGGGGAAGAAAGCCGGAAAGACATGGCAGACCTAAACGTGCTGTGAAGGTCTGTTGGGAACATCTGCCTGAGTACTACGGGAAGGGACTTAAGGGAAGTCTTTAACTCCCACATCCGGGAGAGCTTCAAACGGGTACCAAGGGAGGCTTTTCAGTTAGAGTGGACCATGTTTTCCATCTCTATTGTCTCTGCTGTGGTCGCAAGGACTATGGTGCCTGTCCCAGCGGAAACCCCCGAAACCGGTGGTGGACCCGGAGGTAAGGGATGCCGTCAAGCTGAAGAAGGACTCCTACCAAGCTTGTGGGCAGCTGACAGGTACCAACAGTCTAAGCGAGCTGCGGCTCAGACTGTTGCAGAGGCAAAAACTTGCTCCTGGGAGGAGTTCGGTGAGGCATGGAGAAGGACTATCGGCTGGCCTCGAAGAGATTCTGGCAACCTGTCTGGCACCTCAGGAGGTAAAAGTAGTTTTCTGCAGGCACCATTATCAGTGCAGCTGGGGAGCTGTTGATTTTACCTGGGGATATTTGTGTTTTGTGGATTTGGAGAAGGTGTTCAATCGCTGTATGACCTGAGCAAAAGCTTGGTTCGGATAGCAGGCACTAAGTCTGACCTTTTCCTGGTGCATGTTCGACTCTGGCAGGGCTGCTCTTTATCACCGGCCAGTTCTGTTCATAGACAGAATCTCTATGCGCAGCCAGGGGCCAAAGGGGTGTCTGGTTTGGATCGGCTTGTATGAAGGTCAGCACCGCTGAGTCTGAGGCCATGGTTCTGGACTGAAGAAAGGTAGTTTGCCATGTCTGGGTGGGTGGAATGCTCCTGCCCCAAGTGGAGGGGTTATCTTGGGATCTTGTTCACGAGTGTGGTACGGTCGCTGTACCGGACCGTTGTGGTTAAATGAGAGCAGAGCTGAATAACAAAGCTCTCAATTTACCTGTCGATCTTCATTCCAGTATTGTCATGACCTTTGGGTCATGACCGAAAGAATATAGTCCAGAATACAAACGGCTGAAATGTGCTTCCTCCGTAGGGTGGCTGGGCGCTCCCTTAGAGAAAGGGGGAGAAGCTCGGTCACCTGCAGAGAGCTCAGAGTAGAGCCACTACTCCTTCACTTCAAGTGGGGCCAGTTAAGGTTGCTCGGCCTTCTGGTTCAAATGCCTCCTCGACACCTCCCTGGGGAGGTGTTACGGGCATGTCCCACTGGGCGGAGGCCCCAGGGAAGACCCAGGATTCGCTGGAGAGACAACGTCTCTTGGTTGGCCTGGAAAAGCTTTGCTGTCCCCCCAGAGGAGCTTGAGGAAGTGGCAGGGAGAGGGAAGTCTAGGCATTTTTGCTTAGACTGCTGCCCCGCGACCCAGTCCCATAGGAGCGGAAGAAGATGGATGGAAATAGAACAAACCAAACAAAATAAAGGAACTGCCTCCAAAATATTAAACTCTCAAATGCTCGAAATTTGATACATACACATTTTTAGAAATTATTTCTTGCAAATTGTCATCACGTTAATTTTTCAAACAATTCATTTATATAAATTGTTTATGGCTGCTTGAATTTGAAAGATTTTATCCGAAACCTAATTTCAGGTTTGTGTTCTCCATATGCTTTTATTGTGAAAGTGACATTGTACATTTTATCACTAATAAGATTTTTTTTAATTGTAACCAAAAACGTTGAGAATTTTTTGACTTAAAAAAAAAGAAGAATCTAAAAAAAAAAGAAGACCTACCCTGCCATTACGATCACAAAGTCGAGCTGGTTCCACCTGTCGGCCAGGTAACATTTGGAGCCAAAAACCCCAAAGGCCATCATCTTGATTACCATTTCCACAGCGAAGAAAGCAAAGATGCAGTCGTCCAACACCTGTTTGCATTCAAAAAAGAAATAAGGAAAAGAAAAACACGACAAGAACAGAGTTCAGAAAACAGTCCACAAAAAGAAGATACATTTACAGGAAACTGCAAAAGGCACTCAAGAAGTTGGGAGGAAAAGAAATCTGGTTAGCATGAGCTAGTTTTAACCCAGCAGGGTTATGTTTCAATTAATTATACATCTCCTAAATCAAAATCAGTGTCTGTTTTTCTTTCGTATAATGAGGACATCTCACTGCGTTAAGAATCAACATGGCACTGGCACTGCAGTGAGAGCTGGTTGAAATACAGGAGAGTGACAGGACAGTAAATTACATTTTATATCATCAGTTCTTTATGAGTACTCAGAGAAATGAATTCAACAAAAATGAGAGGACGTCAAAAAATGATTGGACAAAACCAGAAAGCAGCCTCCCCATGGCAGTACTGCAACTGTTGGTGCATAAAGGTAAAGGTTATGTGTTGAGCAATGCACAAAGGTGCAATACGTCCCATTTAGAACGTTCTGGAAAAATAGAGCTGACAGGAGTGTCAGACTCACCTGCAGCACTTTGCACCTCTCCGACAGGCAGTCGACGTCCTCACAGGGTTGAAACATCCCCAGAGTCACACAGTTAAGCAGGATCACCATCATGGATATGTACTCAAACCACGTGGAGGAAGGAGTTAAGGTCGAAACACATGTGACCTTGATTCAAATCAAAACTTGATCTGCAACAAATGGGTTTGGCTTAAAAGGAACACCAAAGGGACATGAGTGGCCAGGATGGAAGGACATTGAGCTGTCACATTGGGCCAAAGATTTACTTAAGTTTCACAAAGAGCAGACTGAACCATCTGGAGAAGTCACAGTTACAAAAACGACATTTTTGAGGGATGCTTGTGTTTAAAACCAGCACAAATCATGGAGAACAAAACGGTAATCCTGATGGTTCTTTTTCTATAACACACTAACAACCTTTAGTAACTTTTTTTGGTGTGTAATTTATGCTACGTAGTTTCTGCCCTATAAGGAGCTTTTAAAAGTTTTAATGTATTTCAAAAAACGGCAGTGTGACTTATTATCCAGATTATTTCTACTTATGGTCGAAACGGTTTTGGAAGCTAAATGTGCTCTATCAAAATGTCACTTTTTTAATGAGTTGCAAACAAGTTTTGGTGTTACTGGGAATTTGCAAATGTAGCTAACGTGTAGCGTTGTCAGACTGTGTTTTTCTTTTTTTTCATCTTTTTTATGTGTGACTAACATTAGGTTTGTTGTTGGCGTAGTCACAGTAATATTTATTTTGGCAGTCTCAGTGTTTTTTCTTCGTGTTGTAAACAGGTTGAGAAATACAGGTATTGCAAATACATGGTTAACGTGTTACAATCAAGTTTTAGAGTTACAGAGAACACAGTCAATAAAATCTGGCTGATGTATGAGTTTATCTCAAGCTCTTTTGTCTCACTTAGTGCGCCCTATAGTTCGGTGCGCCTTGTATATGACATAAGTTTGAAAACAGACCGTTCACTGACGCTGTACCTTACAATCTGACCTACAGTGTGGAACATACAGTACTTTAAATTTCCGTTTCTTTAATTGGTTTCCTGAAGTGTTTGTGTGCATTCACTATTCACTAAGTTAAGGTCACAGTCGGTGTAGTTGGTTTTAAACCAGACTCGTCCAAGAAACAAACTGACGCTCGGTTTGAGCGACCACAATGAAAATTTCTAAACTGCAGGATTTTATATCATAATTTACATCTGTTATCTCAAAATCAAGCAAAATAAAAAAATATCCATGATCTTGTTACTCTGGAAATAGATTACCACAGAAAGTTTCCATATTTAAGGATCAATTCAAGACCTTTTTGCAGAATCTCACGTTAACATCTGATAGGTTATTGGATACCATGAAATAAATGCACTATTGACTTTATGGGGAGGTTATCAGCAAGAATGAGTGGCAGTCACCTTTTAAAGAGTTTAAATAAGCTTGTTGGTTGAATAATCTGTAGTTTTTGTGAAGATGTGTCAGAAACTGTCACTTCTTTCCTGATCTCATGTTCTCTTCCGTTCACTTGAGTCATTAGCCGCGGTTACATGCGCAAAAAATCTTGATCGGATCAATGGTCGTATTAAAATCCAGCCGTGCACATGGTCCCAGAAAAACGTTTTCCGATTAAAACAAACGTTCACATGGTCACACTTTCGGTCGGAATAAATCATTTGGGCATGCGCAGTAGGGTTAAAAATACCGGAAGAGGAAATGAGTCCCACTGTAAACAAAGTGAGCTGCCATATACATTCATGCAGCAGCTCGGTAATATACGAGATGATCTTCTAAATGTGCTTTTATTACTGTTATGAATATTATGAAGCGCCTGTTCGCTCATCATTTGATTTTCAATCCTTGTTTGATGAACATAAAATCCATGCTGGAAACGCTGCAATCTGCATCTTGGCTGCACGTGAATATGTGGGAATAACATCAGCCTTTATTTTGTCGGGACACGACTGGAAATACAAATCCACGTGAAGGCGTGTTTACATGAAGCATTTTTCTTCCGATCAGGCGTTCTTTCCGATTAGCTTTGTCCATGTAAACGCAGCTGTTGTTTGTTCCCGTTTCACACATCTGATTTCTTTTTGTCTCTCACTTGTCTGTTTTTAATTAATTAATTTATTTTTTGAAAGCTATAAGTAAAGACTCAGACTGAAAATAAAAAAAAATCTTCCAAAAGAATTACTCGGACAACGTTATAGGAAGGCAGATCAGTTTTTAACCACACTTGGCCAGGAAGATTAAATAAATATAGTATAAATTTTAATGATTGGTTTTAATGTTGTTTATTTCACATGTGCCATGGTCAAGCTGTCTATTCATTATACTTTTATTTCTGTTGTTTAATTATAGGAATCACAGTGGGTCCAAGTAGTAGTCAAAAAGCATACTTCGATCTAGGCTGAAGAAATGAAAAGGATCTCTTCCCTTTCATAAATTGGAGTCTAATGTTCTAAAAGCTGAAGGGGACAATAAAAGAAGCATTAAAACTCCTCTCTACACCATTCCTTTATTTAAGCAGTGAGAATTTCTTATACAATGAACTCAAACAGCAGAGCTGTCCGATTCTTACAAACAGAGGTTTGGGTGCAGGTGGGTGACGATGTTGAAGATGGTAGAATTTGAGTTTATATTAAAAGAAGAACTTGTACACTAATCGTTGCATATTGTGATTGGAGGTTTGTTGTTTCTTGGCTTAAATCTGGAAGTCAGTTTATCTTTTAAATGGGTGCTAAATTTCTATGAACACTTGTAGTAAAGTATGTTGTTCATTTTTCAGCATATCCCTTCACAGGTCAGCACAGTGAAATCAGCTTTCACTAGCCGCAGTTACATGTGCAAAATATCTTGATAGGATCAATGGTCGGATTAAAATCCAGCTGTGTAAATGGGCCCAGAAAAACCTTTCCGAATATAACAAACGTTCACATGGGTCTCACTTTTGGTCGGAATAAATCATTTGGGCATGCGCAGTAGGGTTAAAAATACCGGAAGAGGAAATGAGTCCCACTGTAAACAAAGTGAGCTGCCGCATACATTTATGCAGCAGCTCGGTAATATACGAGACGATCTTCTAAATGTTATATTTTGAAGCGCCTGTTCGCTCATCATTTTATTTTTAATTCTGTGTGGTCCTTGCTTCTTTGTGGCAGAACGGATCTGGAAGAAGCCAGGGTTAGGAGTGGGCTAACACGCACTAACAACATTAGCCTTGTTTGATGAACATATGATCCATGCGGGAAATGCTGCAATCTGCATCTTGGCTGCACGTAGATATGTGGGAATAACATCAGCCTTTACTTTTGTTGTGACACGACTGGAAACACAAATCCACGTTGATTGTTTGAACGGTTTCTAAGGACTGAGCTGCATTTCTGCTTTGAAAAGCTCACACACACCGCCCCAAAGCCGCTGTGTGTGCTGGCGGTCCAAGCTCTGCTCGGACACACGGTTCTCCTGAGTCCAGCAGCTGCTAACCCAGAGCGGCAGGTCGGAAGCCTCCCCCCCGGAGCGCACACATAACAAAGCACCAACGCCCTGTCCGCAAACACAAAGCTATAAATCCGGCTGCTCTGCTCACAGACACAGTTCATTCGCGCAGAGCAGCCGGTCGGTCCAGTATGAGCTCCAAAGCTTTCTCTGAAGAATAGAATTTAGACTTAGACATGTCATTGTCTCTCTACAGTGAGATCGCCTCCAATGATGACACGGTTCCTTTTTTGAACCCCTATCTCCACACCATCACACTGACTCCACCAAAGATGATCCTCTGTTGGTGCAGCAATCATCCATTATATTTTGGGACTTCGTCGCTTCACTTTGATTCTACGATCAAACCGGGACAATCAAAATCTGGGTTTGCCACTGAAAATGACAAAGGAGGACAAAAGAACAACGGATAAAATTTAGCTCCTGTGCTAACTTTGGCGTATTTATGTTGAAGCAGCTGCTGAAACATTGATTAAAGTGCACTTTCCAATAAAAATAAAAGAAGGAACAAAAATGACATTCCTCCACATGTTTAGGTTCCAGCACTAACTTTACCAACACCATTTTCTAGACAGGGAAGCATTGACTATATTGTCCAGTTAACCTTGACAGTAATTATGTAGAAGACAGAGTGAGGAAAAATTCTTTTTGGGGTGTGGTCTTCCATAGGACACAAATGTTTGACCTACCTCTAAAATGCCCTGTTATACGAAAACATTGCCTTCAGCTTGTAGAAAGCTCTGAGACTCACTCAAGCTATTTGGCAAAATGTTTCATGAGTGCTTAGCTGTGCTGCTCGTCTCACACATGCCTTTTCCTTACAAATGTGCCACATTTAACAGGAACAAAAAACAGGTTTACAGTAGATTTAATGCTAAAAATAACTCTTACAGCAAAATAAAAATAAAAAAATCCTTGACTTCTTTACATACATTACTTGCTATGCTAGGTTTAGACCACTCACGCTTAAACCCTTGTGCTATCCTATGGGGTCAAGATGGGGTCAAGATGACCACTGACGTGTTATCCCTACCAAGACAAAGGGGGATAAAGGTGGAGAGGTGGAGGCAAAGCAGGTCCTTCTCAGTAAAAAGCATGACTTTGATGTTCATCAGTCGAGAAAAGCAATCAAGGACTTAACATGAAACTGACTAAATACAATTTCAAAAACGGTATTGGGCTAGTCTTAAAGATCCACTGTCTTATGCTTCACAAAAATGTTTGTAGTTTCTGTCAAAAATAGAAAACATACTATTTGTACATAATTTAGAAAACATTTGGAACATATACAGTATAGGAGGCGACAATGAAGTCCTGTTCCTATAGCAGGGGTGTCAAACTCATTTTTTTTACCGAGGGCCGCATCAGCATAGCGTCTGTCCTTAAAGGGCCAGATATAACTTATACATGTAACTAAGTGTAATGAAAAATAAATGTAACTACTCCTTAATGTTAAACAACTAATTCTTTATTTATTATATCTTTTTAAAGTAACAATTACAGTTGCATAGAAAACATGTTTGCTTGTCACTCTAGCATAAATCCTTTTACATTTTGTCTGCTTTTAAAAACCCACATAAATCCCTTAATGAAGGATCAAATTATCCAAGTGAATAAAGAAAAATACCATAAAAGTGAGCTAGAAAGAGAAGAAGAAGAACATGTGTTACACGTGTAACATTTAACAAAATAAGGCTGCACACAGCCTTGTGCTCTCGTGGGCCACATAAAATAACATGGCGGGCCACATTTGGCCCCTGGGCCTTGGGTTTGACACTTGTGATAAAGATTAACAGCAGTAGTACATAGAAAAGAGTATACATGAAGTCCACTTTGGCTCTTCAAAGTAGACTTAATGTTTAAGCAGTAGAAATTGCACTTTTAACTTTGAATGCAAATGATTTATTTGAGTAAATTTGCTTCAGCAGCTAATCCTGGGTTGCACAGGGTTTTCCTTAGTAAGGCCTCGTGTGTGTAAACAACAAAATAATTCATTGTAAGGATTCAGTGGTTTGGTTTTGTTTTTAGTCATGTTTTTGGTTTTCTATTTGTCAGTCACTCCACTTTAAGGTTCATGATCCACAGCTTTCTACAGTTCAGTTAATTACCCTCAGCCTATTTAAGTGTCTTGGTTTCTGTTCATCCTTGTCAGGTCATCTGCTCTGTGTCACCAGTTTGGTTCTCCCCATAGTTTAGTCATGTTTCAGTTTGTTTATTAAATGTTTTATTTCCTGTCACCAAGCCTGGTCTCCAGCATTTTGGGTCCTCCACCATCAGTTCCTGAAATTCATAGGAAGAATGATTTCTTCTCTATATATTATGTATTATGTTCTATTCATGAAAGGAATCTATAGTTCATTTATACAAATCAACTGTATCAACTAAATCAACTAATAACATATTGAGTCCGGTATAGGTACAATAACCGTTTGGCCTACAACTACCGTTCAGGGTCCTTCGATTCACACTACGGTAGCCCCACTTGGACAAACTATGTGGCGTGGAGATCTGCTCGGGCTCTACATATTTTCATTTCACGTTTCCTTTTGTAATATAAAGTTATTTTCCCTCATAAGTTATGTCTGACATTATTCTTTGTAGTGTTTATAGAGAAATTTTGCCACAACTCACTTTGTAAAAAGATCTGTGGCTGTTAGAATGAACCTGCTGCTCCACACAAGTCAAGTGAACAGTGTCTCTGATCAGAGCAGCTGGAGTCTCGTAGCTTCGTGTTTGCAGGCCGTGAAGCTGCTTTGTTATAGTGTTCGGTCTGGAGAAGGGTTCGGACCGCAATACTAAAAGCTCGTTTAGAAGATAATCTCACTCTGTGTCGGAGCTCTGTTTGTTTACAATGGACTTCATAAGTTCAATAAAAAAACAAAAAAAAGCTACAGACTTCATAATATCTTCTATCTTCTTCTATGGTAGTATCGTAATTTGTCCAGAACAATCACTATCTGACACGTCATCGGACAAACGGACAGCCAATCACATAATGTGACGTCAGCACTACTCGACCCCGAATGGTTGTTGTAGGCCGAAAGGTTATTGTACCTATACCAGGAAATTTCTTATTTTTTTATCTTTTTTGCCTCAGAACTTTGAAACACGCTGGTCACTACACTAACGTAAATAAATAATTGTTTTTATGTTTTTCATGTTTTTAGCTTTACTGCTTCTACTGGGTTCTACTCAGAGAAATTAATGGTCGAAGACTTGGGAATCCTGGTCAAACAGAACCAGTACAAAGTCTGGTGTCTGCTCCAAACAAGTGTAATGCAAGGCAGACATACCAATCAGCATGAACCCTCTTGTCTCTGATTGGCTGCTTGGTGGCACAAATAATACACGTAACAGAATGTTGAGAATGCAAAGTCAGAAATAGTTATAAAGCAAGAAAAGAGAACGCATCAGAAGACGTTTGTATTTCAAACGCAAAAATGTAATTTGAAAGCAAAGAAAAACATTTTGAAGCAAACATTTAATCATTTCATTTGCTTCTTAAAATGTTTTGTTTTTTAAACCTTTGACAGATTTTTGAAACGGAAATTTTGATCTCAAAACTGTGATTTTAGTTGTCAAGGTGGTGGCACTTATGTCACTTCAAAGGAGTGTGTGTACATAGATTTTAACAAAAAATGACAAAAAACCTAATTAAAAGACAACTGAGAACGCTTTTACAATACATCAAAAGATGATCAAAGTGATTCTTTAGGGAAACATTTAAAATGCATTTGGTTTGGGTCATTGTTATTAGTTTTTATGTGCTTTAGTTCGTTTTTTGTGTCCCTTGGGAACAATTACAGAACTTGATTGGACAATTACAACACATTTCAGATGTTTGAAGGCATCATAGGACATTTTTGTGTATCTACATCTATTACATGTCTAGGAATCAAATAGAGGAAGAAAACTTGTAAAAAAAATACAAATGTCTCTTCTGAATAAAAAAAACCACTTAAGTAATCTGTCGTGGATTTTTGTCTGCTTTTTTTTAATCCTCCTTTTATCGTTTTTCAGGAATCGGGGAGATTATCTATTTAGGACAACATAATCAGTTACAAAGGAGGCACATTGGGCTTCTTTCTACCCTTTCCTTTATTGTATAAGACCACTCTAAGCCACAGTGTCTCAGTGCTGCAGCCCACACTCGTGCTTCATCATATTAAACCAAACCGCTGTTTACACAGAGCCATGTTCCTATTTTATGAACCTGAACAGGCTGAAATCTGGTTGAGGCACTGCACAATATTTTTTTAAACAAATGTGCACCCATTTAAAGAGCTAATATGAGCACAATCAGTCTAAGCCTTGATGTTCTCATAATCTTACAAAAAGCACAGACAGCCCGCTCCAGCTTGATTTAATGCAAAAAAAAAAAGGTAAAAATATTAAACCCGAATGAGCCTAAATTGTACGCTTCTACAGTAGCTCCAATTTATGTCTCATCGTGACAATTAGGGAAGAAATAATAAGTATCAAGGAAATCATGGAGAATTTATGAGTAACATGCGGGGGCGAGACGGATGAAAAAAATGAGGGGGAAAGAGCAAAAGATAAAAAGAAAAGATCTAGAAGTCCTGTCTGTAAAAAAAGAGACACTTGTCCTGGTGTTATTCAATGTTTTTCCATAGAAACAGCTCACTTTTACTCTCTTGCTCCCCTTCACACACAAACACGCACTGATCTAGTGTGTGTTCTGCACTGCAGCATCGGTCCATTCCCAAAGCACTGCTTTAATTGGGGGGGGGGGGGGGGGGGGGGATTAACTACTGTCTTCTTTCCAGCTCAAAAAATGAAGACATACACAAACACAGCATTTCCATAGATGTGTGCAGCCTACATTATGCTTATGCTTTGCATGGACCAGTGCAGAAACATAGAACTGTTAATCAGCGTGCCAGCACAGGGGCTTGAATCCGCAACTAAGCACTTCCTCATTTTTGTTCTCCTAGTAAGAAATCTGCAGAAATGTGAATTAAACAAGAACATTTTAAAATGTCTTGGAGGAACCAAACCTGGACGTCCCTGCCATTCGTTTAGATAGATTTGATCTCAGACTGAACACTATTTTATTAAATTGTATAAGACCACTCTAAGCCACAGTGTCTCTTAGCGTATTTGTCAAATTTCATTTTTCTCAAGCAAAGAGAAAAAAGAACTTTTTTTTTTTTTTAAAAAGACTCTAAGACGTTGCTTTTGAAAGAAAAGCAATTTATGGATTTGATAAATCAATATACAATTTTCTAAGTGAAGTTCAAATAAGAGCCAAGTACATGTTGGTATTATGTAAGTAAAAAAATGTCTTTTCAAGAAGATAAAATCAAATAAATGTTAATGGAAATCATTTTCATCTCCAGAAGGACACAACGTAAAACAGATGAAGTTTGAGTTCAAATTGAAAACTCACGTGTTAAATGACTTTTGGTCTGTCTGAATACATGCTTTGAACAAACACATGGAACTGCTAAATAAAACAATGTAATCTAGATCCCTCCTTCACAGATGAAACATGCAGTAATCTGCATCAGAATTAAACGCAGAGGTTTTATTATTTCTCTTCCTCTGTGTCTTACTGTGCTCTGGTTTTCCTAATTCCTCTATAATCTCTGCAGTCGACACTTCACGGGCCCCCTTCTGTCTCCAGTCCTCCTCCACACACACATACACACATCTGCATTTGGAAACGCACAAGTATAATGTCTTAAAAACAGAGACAGACTGGCATGGAGTGATCTCAGTCCCACACCAACCTGCAGTCACCAGAAAAAATGGATTGATGGTCAAAGTTTGGTGCCAATGGATGATCGATTAAAGAGTTAAAAGGAAATTATTTATTGACGCTAAGATTTATCAAACCCACAGGAGTGGCAAAATTGTGTAATAACATCTCTGAACCATGCAGGGGCCATGAATTTCCACTCTCTGTAACTACAAAGTCGAGGTGGATCTATAGCAATGGTACCAACTTGGCAAACTTCTTGCTATATTGGCCAACTTTCCAAACCCCTTCAATGATTTATTTTCTTAAAGATAACAAATCTGGTACATTTTCCTGGTACTACTGGAGACTTTTCTGATGTTTAGAGAAGCAAATTGAAGGCTCCACCTACCCCAAAGCAGTCTTCACAATCAGTGTGACTGTCAGCTCCACCTAGGTAGTTGTCCCGAGCATGGGTAAAAGAGGTAGGTATGTTGATGTTTTGTTGTTGTTGCCATTTTTCCCTGAAAGGCTCTAGGTAAATAGCCCATAGTGGAGCGGTAGGGAGGTCGACCTATGATCGAAGGATTGCAGGTTCGATTCCCGCTTTGCCCACCCATGTGTCGAAGTGTCCTTGGACAAGACACCAAACCCCATTTTGCCCCTGGTGGTTATAGATTGGTGCCATTGTTTGACAGGGAAGCCACCATCAGTGTGTGTGCATGGGTGAATGACACGATAATGTCATGTAGGAGCTTCTAGGTCAGGCAACAGCAATGTTTCTTGCTGAGAAGTTGGCAGCACAGTCTGTAGAGAAACAGGCGAAAGGCCGTCCCTCGAGAACAACAAACTCATGAAAACTCTTGATGGAATCTGGGCATCAAGGCAACAGCTAAGACCTTTCCAGATGACCTCAATAAGCAATAATTAGGGAAGCTGATAACAACCAGAAACATGAATGAAACAAGGTGAGTAGTGGAGCAGAAAAGACACTGAGCATTGCATGTTCTTTTTTTATCTATACACACAGACCGTTAATGCAGAAGTAAAGTTACTGGCTCACTGGTTCTTTCTCCATAAACTAGATAAAACAGTAGTGGTCCTCATCTCACTTGTTTAGTTTTACTCCTGCTTTTGAAAGTAAGGATTAATTGTAGTTGTGCTTACTGATGTTGAAACGTCTTTGAGAGGTACACAGTGTTCTGTCAAAATGTCAGTCTGTTTTTTACATGTTGTTAGCAAGTAGAGTATTATTGTAAATAGACTATAATGGCTAATGTGTACTGGTGTCTGACTAGGTTTTTTCTAAAGGGCCTAAACTTTTTTGGGCTTTTAAGTGAATCATGATGCTAATTCCCCACAAACAACAACCCAACAGCAGTATTTTGATCTTTCAGAATTCAGAGCTCTGTCTCCCCCTCTGGTCATCGGCAGGAATCCCTCTGGTCATCGGCAGGAATCATCTCAAGAGTTCTATCAAACTACATCTCCCAGCAGCCCAGCGTTTCTGGCTGCCACACACCTGACTCTCACGTGCAATCACTCACAGTAACTAAGCACTGCACTGAGCCTCACTTAGTGCAAAGTATTCTTTGTGCCACTCTGCCTTCATTACCAAGCATTATATTTGGACCTGATCTTCTGATTTCCTGACTCTGTTTTGTTTCTGACTCAATTTGCCTGCTGCCTGCCCTGAATCTCGCCTGGATCCCGACTATTCCGGCTTCTTCTCTGATGCTCCGATGCTCGTTACTGACCCCTGCCTGCCTGAACCTGATTTAACTTTGAGCTGAGCTAATAAACCTGCTGCAACTGGAACCAGCCGTCTGCCTGTTTTGTGACAGATCTATTCTCGCATATCTGAGTATTTCTCTAAAAACCTGCACTCTGAGCACCAGCCACTCCCAATCCATGAAAACAAGTGGGTTCTCACATTCATATGTGTGAAAGTGAGGAGCAGCCCCTTCCAGGAAGAGTCTGCGCTACCTGCACCACGCCAGGCTAACACAAACATACATAAGACCTTTCAGGCCACTGCCTAACTATGTAGCCACAAGGGAGCCCAAGTCTGGGTTACCCTGTGCCGGTCCTCAGCCCGGATAAAATACAGGGTTGTGTCAGGAAGGGCATCCAGTGACGAATGGTAAACATTGACAGTGCACCCTATAGTGCAGAAAATACAGTAAATTGGTAATGAGTCATGTTAAGATGGATAGACAAAATAAATAAATCAACTTTTTGCTTCGAAATCTCACAAAAAAGGATGACTTTCTGACCAAAGTCGCACTAATACCTTAAAAAATGCCTATTTTTTGAGTAAAACTAAACTCTGTGCTGTAATTTAGAATTTTTAAACTGGAGCTTGGCAAGCAGGGGACATAAAACAACTAGAGCACATAATTATTGATAGAAGATTCATAACTCCCCAGGAACTTCAAGACAAACATGGAATATATAACTTCTTGGAATATCAGCAACTTAAATCAATTATTACTAAAAAGTTTAAATACAGAGACAACGATTTAAAGCTACCAGATGTAGTTACCACTCTGATCAATTTCTCAATGAATAAAACTCTCTCCAAAATATACAAACTTTTATGTAATTTAGATAACAATATTTCACTTCCGACAACAAAATGGGATGCGGATTTGAGCATCAGCACAGATGAAAGTTTTTGGTCAGAACTTTGTCTAAACACCTTCAAAATGACAAAAAATCCAAATCTGCAGCTAATCCATTTCAAAACTCTTCACAGAATTTACTACACTGGACAGAGGATGTTCAAGATGGGTCTCAGTAACTCAGACATTTGTCAGCACTGTGACAGTAATCTACCCGACAATTACATGCATGCACTATGGTTCTGCACGCCTGTCCAGGCTCTCTGGCAGCAGGTATGTGCCGATCTATCAGTCTGGCTTAAGGTTTCAATCACAGCTTCACCGTCACTTTGTGTGCTTGGTGACATGAGTGCCATCGATGTAGAAGGAGGATTAGGCTCTATCATTTTCATAACTCTTTGCATTGCTAAAAAAACTATTTTAATAAATTGGAAAAGCAAAAAAAATATAAATATAAGTCAACACAGAAATCTGCTGCTTGATCAAATCAGCTTGGAAAAAATGTCAGCCCAAAGTTCAAGTAACTTTGAAAGAATTCGGTCTCTCTGGTCTCCCATAGCTAACTCCGTGACTTAGGGGGTGGGGGGGGCATGGTCGTCGCTGCTCCTTGCCCTTCTGCCGTGGGCCGGGGTGGGGGTCGGGGCCTCCGGTGCCTGGCCGGGGGTGGTGGGGGCTCCGTTGGTCGGGGGGTCGGGTCCGGCGCCTGGGTGGGGCGGCCTGGGGCGCTGCGTGGTCCTCTGGGCTTGGGTGTGGGGGTGCGTGGTGGGGGGGGTGGGGTGGTGGTCTGGCTTGGCTTGGGGGGGTGGTCCCTTTGCCTGTGCTGGGGGGGGTTGGCGGGGGGCGCTGCTCGGGGGGGGGGGGCCCAGCGGCGCTGGATGGGCTTCCCGTCTACACCTGGGGCTGGGATCGGCCCTTCCCTGGCTCTGGGGCGGGACGGGACAACCCTCTTGGGGCCCCCGGTCGCTCTGGGTGTCATCCGCTTCGGCTGCGGGGTCTGGGGGTGGGGTGGGGTGGGGGTCTTGTCGGCCCTGTCCTGTGGGGGGGCATTCTGGGGGAGGGGGGGGGCCACTATTGGTACGGGGCAGGGGGGGTTGACGGGTCGGGGTCTCCGCTGAGGCCATCGGCGGTTTCCCCGGCCGGTTGGCTGCCTCGGTCCCGTCGAGGCCTGACCAGAGCTCTTCTAGGGCCGGCGTTTGGGGGTGGGGGCCTGGGCTTGCTCCGGGGGGGGCCGGCGCTTTCTGGCTCCCCTCTCTCTGTGTGGGGGTGGTGGTGCTGGGCCTGGGGTGTCTGCGCCTCCGGGGGTGGGGCCCCGGGGCTGGGTGGGCCTGGCCCCCTTGCTGGGGGGGGGGGGCGGGGGACGGCTGTTTGACCACCGGGGGACAGTCTATCATCTGTCCCCAACTTACCCCCTTCCTCATATAACCTCATAATAGGGTGAGGGGGTGGGGGGCTTAGCCTGCGATGAGCCTTGGGGGGGGGGGTTTACTAGGCAGTGACCCCCCTCCTGTGGTTGCCGTATGGAGTGGGCCCCCCCTCTTTCGGTTTTATTTGCACCTTAGACATGTAGGGCCCTTGGTAGGGGGGGTGCTTGGACATCACTGCCAGCAAGCAGCGGATGTCCTCCTAGCACCCTACCCGCCAATTTTAACCGCACCTTAGACATTTAGGGCCCCTTGGTGGGGAGGGTGAGGGGACGTCACTGTGAGTAATCAGGAGACGTCCCCTTAGTGCCCTACCCGCCAATTTTAACCGCACCCCCCTTAGTACACACACCCCTCCCCCCTCAATATATACATCCCAACATAAACACACACACATGCACACACACACTCTCTCAAACACACATACACGCACACACATTTTGCAAGGAAGGTGGGACCTAGGACCATCTGTCCCCTGCCTCTTCCCTGGTGGGGGGTACGGGCCCCTTTGCAACGGCGGCTGTGTCCCCGGGGTGCTGGCTTCCTGGGCCCGGCGGTGCTCTCTCCGCGCGGTGGGGGGGTTCACATTACATCTGAGCCGGGGGTGTTCGTGTCCCTGGGGGGTGGGTTCTGGTCCTTGCTCCTGAGTGCTGGGCCCCGCCAAATTTCCAACTGTGGCCGAGCCTGGTCGGGCCATATTTACAACACCCCTTGTGGGCCCTCTTTTTTCCCGGGGTTCCCCCCTCCTGGGCGGGGGCGGCGGGCCCCTGCCTCGCTCCTCCCTGGACCAACCGTTGGCCGGGCGGATGGCTGCCTGGAGTGCGGAGTGGGTCTCCCTTGGGGGGTCCTGGCCCGTACCTGGGGTTGGGGCGGGGGGATGCCCGGAACTCCTGGGTGGTGGTGGGGTGCTCGTCTGGGGCTGTGGGCGTCCTTCTCCGGTGGGGCCCTGCGTTGGGTTCTCCCGGCGCGGCGGGGGGGCTGCTCTCCTGGTTGGGCTGGGGCGGCGCCCTCTTTCCCTCCGTGCCTCCCTGCTCTCTGGCTCTGGGGGCCTTGCGGCGGCCCTGCTGGCCCTGGCCTGGGTGGCGGGCTTGGTCGCCCGGGCGGCGGTTGTTCCCTGCCGGTTCCCGTGTGGTGTTGGGGGGAATCCGGCTGCCGCTGCTGGTGCGGTGGGGGTCTTGGGGTGGGGATGGCTGGGCACTCTCCCTCCTTCTTTTCACGTTCCACCATCCATTTTAGAAGAACATAAACACTCACCTGAGCACAGGTGTCAGCTCAACAGACTGAATGACTGAAATATTTCACACTAGTTGGTTTTAAGGCATAAGTATGCGTGTGAACACTATCTGTTTTGTGTACATGTCGACAGGTGGACATTTTTGCAACTAACAAGTGTGTTTATAACATTTGAGTGTGTGTGTGGACAGGCTCCGCCCTTTTTTTGTTTTTTTTTTACATTTGAACCTTACCATAATGATTAACAACCAGTAAACTTGTTGCTTTATGCTGCTTCATGGTCTTATCCCCTTTCCCCTCCTATTATCACCCCTTACCCCCCCTCTCTCTAACGTCCCTCTCTCTTCTTCCCCTCTTTCCTTTTCCGTCCGGTCCAACACCAAAGATTTTCAGACATGTTTGAAATTAATAAAGTTTGGCCTCAATTACAAAAGGGGTTTATTCAGACATACCTTTGGTTTGTCTGAAGATTAATAACCCCTCTTGTTAAAGTAAAATATGTCCAACCCAAGAGGCCCTCAGCTCTCATCTGTCTGCCTAGCTGTTGGACAGGACAAGTTGAGAAAAAAAAAAAAAAAAAAAAAAAAAAAAAAAAAATAGAATTTTTAAACTGGAAAGAAAAAGATAATTCAAAATATAGATAAAATGCATTTAATTTATATAAAGTAATGGAATCCTTTTACAAAAATCTAAAGTCTTGGAGTAACGATATTTCACATTTTAAAGTTTTTGGTAGAAGAGCAACAACACAGTAATGCAGGCAACAAATGACTGCTCAGTCACAAATCTAAACAAATGTTTAACTGCAAGCCAGGACCTAAATATCGCAATACAGTACTGAGCGTCTGCAGGAGCCATTTCTCCCACATTCTGACAGTCTCACACCTACAGCACCCGTGATAACACCTAGTGTCCGTTCACAAGGAAAAAATTCCCACACAGCAAGCTATCAGTGGGACTGTCTTAAAAAATATGTGTGCATAGGACCGTTTAGCAGGCCTTCGTGGAGGAATTACAACACATGCTTAAACGCTTTAGCAAACCTACACTAGTTTAGTTAACTGCCAAACTACCTGCCAAAAAGGAGGAAATACTGAAGCACAATGTCATATTTTTTGCAAAAACAAAAAAATGCAGTGAATGTTAATAAACCATTTTTTAACAAATATACTAAAATTTAAATTTAAGAACTTTCCATTTCTGCAGTTTTCTTTTTATTTTTTTTCCTAATTATGTGTGGAAACAAATGATTAAAAAAGTGCCTCTAAAAAGGCATTTATCAAGGCTTAACTGTCATCCACAGCTAAAACATTAGGCGGGTCATTCTCTGAATTCAGTGCACATTGAAAATGTTCCCCCAAAAAATTATGTATTTTAACGTTGTAACAGATTAAGGACCATTTAAACCTCTGAGAAAATACGTTTTCCCACCTGAGACATAAAATCCCAACAATTATTAGAAAAATTTGTCACCGTAACACTGTGTTTTGTTACTGGTATGAATGTTAGCATGGTATGGCGCTACATATAGCATGAGGAAAACAAAAAAATTAATATATTTTTTCAAAGCAATTGTTTGCTTTTTCCCAAAAATAGTATGAATATTTATGAATGTAACAGAGTTGAAAGGTTGAGTGTGACAATGTCAACCTGACAATAGAAACTATGAAGTATGGGTAAGAAAGTAGGCTAATACTTACCTGTCTAGTAAACCTGTCTTCAGAGTATGAGCGGGAAAAAATTCAGTGATGTCACTTCCTGGTTGCCAAATAAGTGGGACTGAACTATTTTTTTCTTAAAGGGGGGATTAATAGGCTAAACAAAACTGAGGAACATGATTAAAATGTGAAATTTTATAAAAATTCATGTATTTTTCTCATTTTTATTTCATTAAAGTGAAACTAAATAGGCAAATGGTCATGTTAGCAGAAAAAACATATCGTTATTAGGTATTATTTATCAGTTTTGCATTTAGTGAAAAAGTAACTTTGGTTGGTGGGGACATGCTCATTTGGCTGACCTTTATACCTCAACAACCCATGAAATTTTTCAAAACATAGTTTTTCAAACTATATCTGTGTGCTATAATGCAGTGACACATGGACCTTTCCATTTCTTATTTTAAATTGCATTTTCTGGCTTAATTTATACAAAAATCTTTGAGGTAAAACTGTGGGACAAGGGACACTAATTATTGCTTATTGAGGTCATCTGGAAAGGGAAGTGCACTGATTTCAGAGAATCACCCAGGCATTACGCAGAAAGGCTAGCTTTATTAGCATTAGCTTATAAGGGATTACTGACCATTGACAGTAAATGAGAACTGGCCTGAACAACCTCTCTCCCCCGTTTCAAACGGGAAGTACCCACTGATCCCAAAAAGCTGAAATTATATAAACTTCTATTGAGGAATGAACGGCTATTGTTCAGTCATTATGTTTGTCAGAATAACCATTCTCACCTTTCATTCACATGTTCTTGCTAATCCTATCTTTTAATGATATTTTTGCTGTATAGCACAAGTTATTAGACTTATAAACCAATCAGATGCCTCAATAAAAGTAGGCGGCCCCTCGTCGAATATTTGAAGTGTTTGACCAATTCTCCAGAACTAGTGAAAGGGGTGTGGCCTTCTAACTTGCTCACTCCTGATTGGAGACTGTGGATGCCACAGAAATGTAGATGGACCAATCATGGCTTACTGAGGATCTGGTTCAAACATGGCGAAAAAACATATTGCGGAAAAATGACAACTGAATTGACTACAATTGACTGGACCTGAAAGCAAGGCATTTTCTATGGGTGACGTTACATGCGATTTATCCTGTTATGTATTAGACAGTCAATGGGACGCGCAGATGAAGCTCGGCTGTCAGATTGGAGCTACAGTTGAAGGAGAGGAGGGACAGAGCACAGGAGAGTGGACAAAGGCTACAGTAAACAGTGTAAATGCAATAGAGCACTGCAGACGAAGCAGCGTCCGCTTTTCTAACATCACAGAATCAACTCATGCACACTGAATAGCTGTAGAAATTAGGGCTGCTTGCTTTTTCTGTGTTCATTCTGCTTTTGCTTATCTCGATTCCCTTTATTTTTCCTTATCTGTCCATATGCATTAAAAAAATGACAATTTTACCAAGCGGAACATATCTGCATCTGCTTTATGGCCGTAGCGCTTTTGTTATATGAGCTACAAATTTAGAAAATTCTATCATGAAGTTGTTTCACTTTTTTTGCCAAACACTACCGTCATGCTGGAATAAGGCTGAAATAATCTACAGTGATGCATAGAATAAAATCTTAATTCTGAAGCATTCACACAACGGTAAGCAACAAGGCTCATAAAAGCACAGGGACGGCATGAAAGGAGCTCTGCACGGAAGCGCCGTTTACAGATCCAGTCTCAAACCCCCATCAGCCACTGCTTCCTCCACCAAATTCAATTCCCAAGGAAGCCAAATGGATACCCTTCAAACCAGCCCTTTATTTGCCTCGTTCCATAAAGTTAGGTAATTAGAGGTAAATGGGAGGTAATTACTGTTTAAAGTTCAGATTTGCGACCAGCGACAGTACTTAGCTCTGCCATTGAGACAGATAGCTGAAGGAATGCATGTGTGTATTCTTAAGCCTTACCTCCATTGAACACTGAAGCACAGCGCATCAGGTGTGGTAGCACCGTTTGACCTACTTTCTGAAAAGTGCAATAGCCACTAGACTGGTATAAAAATGTCTCATTTTACCTGAACAACTTTTAGCGATTAGAAGGTTTAAAGGAGTACAATGGGTGAGTAATCATGCTTTTTTACACATCATTTGATCTTATTTGGTCCCCAATCCCCGGGCTGCGGACCGGTACCGGTCCGTGGGTCACTTGGTAGAGAAAGAATAAATAACTTACATTACTTCCGTCTTAATTATTTCAGAATCTGAAAGAGGTTTTATTTTGAAAAATTGCCCGATTCTCTGTTACATCCATCTATATCACTCTAGACCAGGGGTAGCGAACATGAGCATGCGGCTCACAGCCATTGAGCATGCGGCTCTTTGCATCTCATCATATTGTGGCAACCCGGGGTTTAGCCACGCCTTCAGCCCCTAAGACTCATGGGAAGTGGGGAATCTTGGGTGTAAAACCATTAGTGAGGTGGCTATGAAGTGAGGTTCATGATGTTTGGGTACTGACTGTTGAGATCAAGTAAATGCACTGCTAAGCTGTTAGGAAGCAGTGCAATACTTGTTTCCTTACTACTGTGGTGAAGAAGCTGGGTCGTTTCAATTTTCTTAAAC
Source organism: Oryzias latipes (assembly GCF_053564925.1). Classification (NCBI taxonomy): domain Eukaryota; kingdom Metazoa; phylum Chordata; class Actinopteri; order Beloniformes; family Adrianichthyidae; genus Oryzias; species Oryzias latipes. The sequence continues at coordinate 11,332,162 of NC_136244.1, forward strand.
ATGTCATCAATGAAGTGGTTTGCATGTCGAAGATCCATCATAAAACTATAAATAAAAAAGTTATTGAATAATTATTTTTTCTTACTAAAGGTTAAAATTAATTTATGCTACACTCAACTGAAATGAGATTTGAAATAAACACAATTCCAATACTTGCTGTTGAGTCACATGGAGAGGAGTGTTTTATGGAAAATGATACGGCTTTAATTGCGAGTTATTGTGTGTACGTCTTGGCAAGTCAGTGTGTGTTATGGCTCTTTGACTCTCAAAGCGGAAAAATTCGGCTCTTGGTGTCAAACTTGTCCGCCACCCCTGCTCTAGACGCAGGCCAAGGGGCTCTTCTCGGTCACGTGATAGGTTACCGCTAAAATAAAACCCAGGAGCTAGAAAAATGAGTAAAAAACAAACGTTTTTGAAAAAGTTTCTTTGCCAAGGGGAAAAGGCCCAGCTAGGAGACAGAAGAGGAGCCTTGTACTTCCGAGAAAAAAAAGACAGTGAAAACTTTGTGTGATGTCATACCGGTCCGTGGCGTTAAAAAGGTTGGGGACCACTGTTATACAGCAGATTTTCAAAAATGTCTAAATATAATATTAGATTTTATTCATATTTTAATCTGGTTTGCTAAAATTGCAAACCTAGTCCATCTTTGTATATTCATGCTGGATTTCAAAAGCCCTAGGAGTCTTGTGCCGGATTCGAATTCTTCCCCTACCTCTACGGCACATGTGTCAAACTCAAGGCCCGCGGGCGGGCCACATGTCATTTTATGTGGCCCGCGAGAGCATACAAGTTTTTAATTTCTTAGAATAAAAATAAAAATTGGTATGTATTTATTCATATCTAGGGGGAATTGGACTTGAAATATCGGATTGGGCAACTATACATTAGTACGACGGAGTATTAGGGCCACCAAAAAAAACAAAAAAAGTAAAATTACGACATTTTATCTCGTAAATTAACGAGAAAAAAGTCATAGATTAACAAGGAGAAAACACCGAAGTTGTCCATTTATCGGAGCATCGCTTGAAGATGAAAGATGTGGAGCCTTTTGTGAAGCTTTATTTCCAGGTTTATTATAGGTTTAAAACAAAGAGATTCTGAACCTTTGGCGCATCAAAATCAGATTATTGTCAGTGGAGCCGGTTTTCCGGGGTTCAGTGTCAGTAAAGCAGAGTTTCATATGTAAAATAAGGAGCTCAGAGACACGTTTGTGTGCAGAGGATTGTTGCAGCTTTTATTCTCCTTTTCATTCACAAACCCTGAAATTCATCTGTCACCTTACGTCATGAACCTGTCATCAGATCCGAACACCAATGCGGAAGTAAACGTCCCGTTATATCATTAAACAACAAAGATGAATGAAAATAGTCTATTATATTAGCATTAGAACATTGAAAATGCCCCAAAAAAAAAAAGTGATCCTCCTCCTCAGACGGAAGCGTCACACAAACGTAGAGATCTTGTTTTGGGTGGAGGAAGAAAGGATTGAAGTGGAAAGCTGCAGGGACACCGATGGCTTCATCGGGCTGCAGGGATCCTGCAAACCAACCATCAATAAATAAAACTTTAATAAATTGTAAATCAAACAAATGAGCTTCCAGATATTTGGAACGTTCAAGCTCATTCAGCTCATCTGTTCAACAAAGTTTAGTCGGTCTGCTCTGTTGCTGCGCGGCGTTCACCTGCCGCTCTGCATGCTCACTTCCACTTAATATCGTAAATTTACGAGTTTTTTTCTCATAAATTTACGACTTAAAATCTTGTAAAATTATGAGTTTTTTCTCGTAAATTTAGGAGATAAAAACTCGTAAATTTACTTTTTTTTTTTTTTGGGTGGCTTTTTTTTTTTTTTTTTTTTGGTGGCCCTAATACTCCGTCGTACATTAGGACTTAAACACTGTCCATATAACCTAACCTGACAGAATCTAATTTAAAAGGATTTACCAGTATACTAAAGTAACAAGCAAACATATGTTTTCTATGCAACTGTAATTGTCACTTTAAAAAGTTTATTTTGAATACATTTAGTTACATGTATAAGTTATATCTGGCCCTTTGAGGACAGCCACTATGCTGATATGACCCTCTGTGAAAATGAGATTGACACCCTTGCTCTACGGCTTCTCCCTACCCTTCCAATTCTAGAGGCATTGGAGAGGTAGGTAGTTTTGTAACCCTAACCCTTACAGGGTTAGCATTTAAGGGCTCGGCATCCCTTCCCCGCGTAGCTATTCCGTGTCATGCTGTGCTGTGGTGGAGAAGCGCATCTCTTCACATGGGTGTGATCTGATGCACAGAAGTTTGAATTTAAATGTAAGTACTGACTTTTTGCTTTATATCATGACCTTTTTAAAGTTATAAAAAATGATTTTGTTATGTATTGCAGTGGGCTAGCAGCTCTGCATTAACGTAGCTGACCGGTGACTATTGATGATATCATCGAGTGGGAGTAACGTCGAAATTCAAAGACACTATTTTTCCATAACTCTCCGTTTGGAGGGCTTAATGCAGGGCTAGAGAGAAGCCAAAGGCGTAGGGGAAGAATTTGGATTCTGCTTTGGTGTGTCTACTTATTTATTTATTTGTCCTGTCCAACCCTGCGACAGACTGCCGACCTGTCCAGGATGCCCCCTGCCTTCACCCACAAGTGGCCAGGATAGGCTCCAGCACCACGTGACCCCGAAAGGGAATAAACATAAGAAGATAATAATACTAAATTTACTAAATTTTTGAGTTTTAGCTGCTCAGACAGGACAGGGGTGGAGGGGGATAATAATACAAGGTCATGGGAAGGGTGTAACTTACATTCCATGCATTGATGCTCATACATACACGTACACACACCATCACGTGGCTTGCACAACTGTTTACAAGTCTTAATCAAGTTCACAGCATCTATAGAAGGCTTCCTGCCACACATCACTCCGATTGGCACCTACTTGTGCACACAGACATGAATACATACGATTGCGTGTCCAACAAATAAACAAATATAACATCCACCATGCCCGTGTTTAACCAGAAATAATAAGCATGTTAGTTGAATGACTGTGTGTTTCTTGATATGTATGTACTTGATCACCCTGAATGCTAGCCAGAGACACCCACGACTCACCCACACTGCAACTCCATCAGCCCTCCCGTCAGCCCCACCAAGAGGCCAGGACCGGCCCCCCAGGGAAGAGGAGGGCAGACAGCAATCGTGTGTCTTTTAGGTGGGGGAACTTGTGGTGGGTGTGAATAAGACCCTGGTAACCTAAAATGCAACAACAAAATCTAATGTTGGAAACAAGACATTTTTAAACTCCACCTTAAATTGACACGAATGCCGTTTTGTGCAACGGGCATGACATAAAGGTCTGGCAGCAGCGTGATTTGATTGCGATGCCACGGCGGGCCAGAGCTATAAAGTCTGAACTCTGGGAAGGTCGCAGATTGCGTTAACCAATCATGGACTAAACCTTTGGTCGGTGACATTTACCATGACAGCAGGTAGAATACACATACAATGTAGTGAATCGATCAATAGTTCTCCTAAACTTCCATTCATTTTCTAAATCCACTGTATCCCTTTCAGGGCAACAGGGTTTCAGGTACCAGTCCTGGCTACTGTTGGGCAAAGGCGGCTACACCCTGGACAGTTTGTTGCAGGGTCCATAGGGCTGGAGCAATGGCAGTCGCTATGCCTGCTTCCGGGAGGCAAGCTGGTAGCCATCCATCCATCCATCCATCCATCCATCCATCCATCCATCAAAAAGAAACAATTCAACCCTATCAAATGAAGTTCCTCAATAACACATCTTGCTCTAGTCCTTTAGCAGATGACATCACAATCAGTTTAGTCAAAACAAGGACATGACAAAATGCTTTTATGCTGTCCGATCTGATGAGAACAACCATGTATTTAGCTTTTTACCATGACACAAAAACAAAGGGACACATATGGTTTTATACATTTACATATGTGTCATTTTTTAACATTATAGAGAAGAAAACATTCTGAGAAATCTGAGAAGTTTCTAGAGGAAGATTGGATTCTTTCTCAATCCTTGAGGCAGACAGGAAATCTCACATGAACGTTTTAGCAAACAAGGGCAAAGATCTGTCATGGTTACTGCTGTACTACAAATCCCCCCTGAATAACACATGTACACTACCCTCCATTACTGCTGTGCTGAGGAACAAAATGTTCCTCCTCATTTAAAGCAGTTTGTGGATATCCATGACGGGCATTATACATGAATAATGTTTCTAAAGAGGGATTGAGTTAGAGTTAGATTTACGTTGGAAAGTAAATAAAAAAATTATGATTTAAGAATTAAAAACAGTTTGCCATTTGATTTATTGCAGATTTTCTCCTCCTAACCATCTATTTTTGTGCTTAAGGCACCTAAAAATGTCCCTGAAATGATCTACTTAGATGACAGTCCTTTGTTTTTTTATTTATTTCAACCAAACAAATGTAGTCCAGAGTCTTAAATTTGGCTATTTAGAGAAGTACAAAATTGCCAATGGCTGGCGAATAAGACAATAATATTCTAATAATAATAACCAACAACAGATTTTCAATATTTTTTAAGACAAAAATGATTTCATTTTTGAGTCTAGAGCTCTGGATTTACAAAATAAAAGCCCATTTCTAAAGGGAGAGTACATGAGATACTAATTTAGGATATTTTAAAGTTAATTTAATAAGTATAATCAAAGTTATATATCAACAACTTGTGGAGAACCATTAATATGATCCATAATGTACTTTTGTTATTTAAATTAATACAATATAAATGTTTGGTAAAATTCAGCTTGCAGCTACAATGAACCTATCCAGGAATGGCAAAAAGAAAATGGTTATTTGCGAGTTCAAAAAGATATAACTTGTGTTTTTTCTCTTCAGAGCTGAGTTTTAAGCTTTAAATGAACCATTTAACACCATAGCTGTGACAGGCGACGCCTAGATAAAACAATTTTTGTCTAAACGATCAACGGGAATCTACTGATTCCGCTGTGCAGAAAAGCGGCTTTTCATATCGGCTTTGCACCAACATGCAACATATAACAAACCCTTTATGCTTATAAAATGTTACATAACCACCGAAAGCCGCTTTTCTCCACAACAAAACCAGCTGATTTATGTTGATTGCAATGCACATCTCCGAAAAGATGATTTTCTCTGCTTTAGAATTTGCTGGAATCATGGTAATTGCATTAAAAGTTAAAGAGTTATGATCGTCAAAACAATGTCAACACTGGAGCTAAAGGTCTGCTGTTGTGAAAGGGTTAATTAAGTATAAACTACGGTAACATACTCATCACTCCAGTTGTCCTTTTGTAACTGCATACCTCAGTTCATTCGGGATGCCACAATTCTTAGTTTAACACCTGTTACACCACTGAACCGAATCATGGGGAAATTAAATGGTTTTCCTACTGCATAGTATGTTTGATCAAAAGTGTCAACATGTCTTGTCCTAAATTTGAGAAGGATTTTTTATCAATTGTTTTATTACATAAACCCGGCTTAGCATTAATGTTTGCCAACATGAAACATTTTTCTTCATTGCTACTTGATTATTAGCAATTTTAAAGAGGGAATTTTCCAAAAAAAAATTTGTTTTGTTTTGTTGTTTGAAATACACCAATCACATATTAAACCAATACAAAACAGTCACCCAAAAATTGAGATGTGAACCAAATCACTGGGAAAGTAAATCGTTGCATCACTATTGTCATACACGTTTTCTGACATACTGTGGTCCCTGGCTAGATCCTGGTTGATCATTTGCTGATTTTGTAGTGCAATATTGAACGTGTTTTGTTTTGCTTTTTGCAGTGCATTGTGTTCTCTGTCCTGCTTGGCGGTAGAACACAGTCATTAATCTCCTCTGTGTCTCCTGTATAGAATGCGATCAGTTTGGCAAATCTAAATAAAACTTTCATCACGATCAGATCTTTGTTTTCATTCTATAATACTGGACTTGTTTTTCTACAAATGTTTAAACTTTGAGAGATTAAAAAAAAGAGAGAAAAGTAAGAAAATATTTTTCTGAGAAAATAATATAATCGTACTTTTTGGGTTTCATCTATTGCAGTTCATTTTTAGAACCTTAACAACAAATTTTTACTAGCTTGACACACTCTACACTCCAGGTTGTTTCAATCTTAGAGGAACTTACTTCTACTTCACCTAACTATTATCTTTAAAGAGCTCAGCAAGATCCAAAGCTTCTCCAACTGTTGGCACCAACTGATTGACCGCCACAAAGCGATCTGTCTTCCCTCCTTTATCACTCCATTTCCTGTTAATGAGCTCTATTTCCTCTCCTCTGTCATTCATCTCCGTCATGAATCTCTGCACAAACTCAAACCTCCCTGCCCCCTCACATTTCTCTCCAAACTCCTCCGTACTCTTCACATCCTGGAGATCTGCCATGCTCCGTCAATGTGGCGGTGGAGCGCTTCCAATCCAGATTCCTGTTCGATTGAGACGATTGTTCAATTATTTGACCATCTGTTGCATGAACCCGCCTGCGTGGAGCAGTACCTCAAACATAGAGGGACCTGCAGTCCCCCTGCTGAGATCACTGCTTTAAGGATTTTGCCAACAAGATGACAACTTGCAGAGGCACACGTGTGTCTTGTGTGTCTGCTGCGTGAGCTTTCCGTGTGTGTGTGAACTCCAGATTGGCTCATTTCAGTCGAGTCCCTAAACACGGCCTGATTCTAAAACAGAAACTCATAAATCAGCCTGTCCCTGAGCTCATTCCTTTATTCCTTTTCTCTCTGTTACTGCCTTTTATTCCTCCATGCCTGAATCTCTCCATCCTTCCTCATTTGGCACTCTAGAGAGGAGGCAGAGGCAGCAGTGACGCAGTTACACCAGGATTCCCTCCATCTTTCTATAATAGTTCAGAGGGCTGTAGCTTTACAGCTTCTGTCATTTGCAGCATTTTTTCCTGGTATTTTTCAGTCACGATAACACTTCTTTCGTATGATACTAGTCTGTCAATCAGCATCAGCTAAAGTGAAATCACAAAAAAATGTCTATAGCAGTTTTCTAATGTTCACCTGAGAACAGGACTAGAATGAGCTACAAACACCTGAACACCCACCTTAAATTAGGAATATAGTTCAGTCTCAGTGCTCCAACATAGCTAACCCCATCTCTTGTGTGTGGGGGGAGTGTTGGCCTGGGTGAATGGTCGGGGTAGAGGAGGCCCTATCACTTGGAGGCCCAGGTGTTTTGCCTTGACGGGGTTCACGGGTGGGCTGCAAAGTTCTTCTGCTATCAGATATAGGGGTTGCTGGTGAGGCTGTCTCTGGGGTTCGTACAAGGGCATCAATAGTTTTCAGAGTAGGAGGCTACTGAGGAGAAAGTAGGAGGCTACCACCTGATTTGAAAGCAGAGGAGAAGGGGATTCAGTGCTTCAACTCCACCTGGTTTCCTATGACTGCTTATCTACGACACAACTTTCAAAACTTTTAAGGAGGAGCCACTGAAGGATCATTGTTTGAAAAGTAAACTTACTTGTCAATGAAGTGTATAATTTTTATTACAAATAAGTTGTTTCTGTGGTTCTTTAATGCAGCAGCACAACACGATGCACAAAAAAGACCCCCGAACACCCCCCACACACATGAGGAAAGCTGTAAGCCAGCTGAAGATCTGAAAAAAAAAATCTTAAATTGTTTACAAATATGCCATTACATAAAAGGAATTCATAAATGGTATTAACACATCTTTAATGTCATCTAACTGTAAACTCAAATTTAAACATGGTAAGAAAACAAGCAAAGGAGGTCAGATCGACAGAGAAATTCACCTTTTTGTCTAATTCTGCCTTTGTATGATTAATTATTATACTAAATCAAAACAAAAACAGCCTGAAAACATTATACTTTAGATGAGGAGGGGAAGATGAGACTCACGACACACGTAACAGCTCATTAGCATAGCATCATAGCATCAGTGTCTAACAACACCGCTGTCTCCAAATCAACATTTTATTCAACGTTCTGTTGCAGCTGAAATTCCAGCAGCTTTATCTTCCAGCTTTCTCTGGATCCTGTTTGGTTGCTGTTCCCGCCAAATGCTCTACTCAGAGGTGAACACTATTGAAAATCATCAAAACAAGGGATAATAAAAAATGGCTAATTTAGCGCAAACATTTATGGTGAGTAGACCTCTAACTTTTACGTGCCACAAAGAAAAAAATGCTCGCAATTGGCGAGTGTTAATTTAGCACCCTGCATACAAAGAGTTTTAGCTGCGAGGTGTGAAACTTTTGTCCATCATCAAAAAGTGGTCGGCGACCACTTCACTCACGCGCGGTGAATTTTCAGCAGGTGCTTGATACTGTATACATGCCCCAGTTAAGTCTCTGTTGCCACCTGTCGCTTGGTGGTGTATGAGGTAAATAATGTATATTTATATAGCACTTTTCTACCTTCCTTAAAGGCCCAAAGCTCTATATAGAGACACACATACTGTCATACATGGCGCCAACTTAAACCACCAGGAGCAAAGTGGGATTTAGTGTCTTGCCAGGAACACTTTGTAGAGAACTGAACCTGCAATCCTTTGATCGAGATAGAGGTCGACCACTCTATCTCAGACTTGTAGTAGCAGGGTTAGCAATGGGTTAGAGTCCGTGCCCTTTGGCTAGCTGGAGCTAACACTAAGACCCACATAGGTATCTTAAGTCTGTCTAATGCCTCGGACCAACTAAGGTCTGGGCTGGACTTCCATAGAGGGTCTAAGGCTAAAGGGTGGAGACACAGGTCTGCTTCTGAGGGGCTTTTACCTACCGAGCTCATCACCAAGTGTGGATCGGGGCAGCCATGCCTATGAAATCTGTGTACACTGCATTGCCTCTGCTACAGTCCTTGGGTTGGCGCCCCTTGCATCTGCCCAATGGTGCCCCTCCTGTGGGACTGGCTGGTGGACTGCTTGAGGCAGTGTAGGCACTTTCTGGGTGGCTCTAGTCAACTTCGTGGGGCGATGAGGGGGTTGCTCAGAACTCTTGAGCAGTGGTGACCGTCTCCTTCGGAACTGATTTGCTCTTAAGGTGTGCGGGGCACTGGACTCAACAATTTCTGCTCTGGGACTTGTGCACTCACAAAAATTAATTAAGACAAAGTTCATCTTCAAATAAAATAATTGGTTGTACAAATACACGCCAGGTTTGAACATGGAATATCAAACACAACCCCAATGGTAACAACAAAATCAACACAAGAGTCTCTAAGCTAATATCTGTTCTCTCAGCTGTGAGACAAGACAAATGTAAAGAACAAAAATCAGAAAATTGCATTCTGTTGCATCATGAACACTTTTAGAGTGTATGTGTGTGTTGGGAAGTTACAGTATAATAACAACAGCACAAAGAAACAGTATTAAAAAAAAGGAAAGACCTCTTAGTTCAGCTTCTTTCATTAACATGTGTTTCCTGACTAACATGTAATTTGTGCAACCAAAAAAAAAAGAATCAGATCGTGCTAGAACTATTTAGCAGGTACACAAAGTTATGGGTGAGTGCACCTATGAAAGACATTTATTCCTGTCTGTTTGAGAACAATTTTATATCAGTTAGAGATTGTTCAGGAACAATTTGAGACACACATGAAAACACCCAGGACAATTTAGATGTTTTTCTTTTAACATTTCCTAAACATGTTCACAACACCATTCATTACTACAACTCATGTAGCCAAACTGATAGCTCCTGGGATTTTTTTATTTAGATATTTAGAAAATTTAAAAATTACAGAACATACTGTGAAGTCGTAAAGTTCACTTCTTGACAAAGTACATCTTTATCTAGATTATTAGAAATAAAATTTAAAAAAGAAACTTCAAGAAGATTTTAATTAAATACTAATTAAATATACAACTATATTAGTTAACCAGAATATTGAGGCGCTACTGGAGCCAAAATACAATGAATGTGCTTTTTCTTTGACATTCTATTACAGAGACACGTATAGACATCCCATCTTAATGTCATGTATTTCCACAGTTTATGCAGAAACCAGCAACTCTTTTCTGAGAGAAAATAACAAAAACCAGCTTAGAAAAACCACCTTTACTCTCTCTTTAAGACCATTTTGGAACATGGAGGGTAGCCGGTACAACCCTCCTTTGTAAGAACTCCCAAATATGCAGCCAAAACTATCAATTTATGTGACAGGACCGTGGCTTTGTGTTGTGCGTTCAAGAAGCATGAGACAAACACGACACAACCCTGAAGGGAACACTGATAAAAGTCAGCCATAGTCAAAGACTTGGCAAACGTCCTTTCAAGCAGGAGAAAACATTCTGAAGATGTTCTTACAGCCCGAGCTTTAGCTCTTGGTGGTATCACTTCATCTTGATGGGTCAAATTAAGGATTGCCTCGTGAAAAAAAATAAATTAGAAACTTTTGGTGTTTTGGGCTTGAGGCTATGAGCAACAGATAAGATCTGGAAGTATTGAGGTGGATTTAAATTGTAGCTGGTTTACTCTTAATGTATGGTGTCATCCTTATTGTTTTATAAGCGCCGTTTGTGCAGAGCATAAATACATTCCTGGAGGCATGTGCCAGTTCTATCACTAGTAAGTTGTCAACCACGGACATCCGCCAAACATAAACATTTGGGTTGATTGTTCTGATAACGAAGGCCACTTTTATCCTGCATGCTCCTCTCTTTCAGGCTCTCCGACACAGTTTCTACAGGGTTCTGGTTGCTTGGTAACCACCCACAGTCCGAGGATCCCAGACGAGTGTCCGCGGAGGGAAAGAGAGAGAAGAGTAGCGGACAGGAAGGTGAACTGTTTTGTGTCTTTTTCATTTTTAGTCTCACTGTTTACATTTTTCCCTGATTGTTTTCTGCGTAGGTCCTCATCTTTTCTGGCTCTTTCTTCAATTCCTTTGGCCCAGCCTACCCTTCCCCTCCTCCGCCTTTCCCTAGTACCAGTCTCACGCTCTGAATTGTCTAGGGAGAAACAATAAAAATAAACCATCACCTCCCCTCCTGTTTCCTTTATCTGGATCTCCTTCATTTCTGGCAACTTCATCTTGTCATTTTGCAGATCCATGAGACTTTTGTACAAGCAAGAGTGGTACAAAAAAGTTCTGGTAATTCTGTTAAACCTGGATTTTAAACTCCCAAATGATTATCGTATCAGGGTAGTGTGATTTAAAACCATTAACCAAAAAAAAAACAGAAGGCCCCTTTGCAGTTGCCAAATGTTCCAAGGGCCGCTGGGCTCATCTGGTCAAGCATTTGCAGGGAGGCTCACTGCTCTGTACAGAACTATAAAGGGCTGACCCCATTGTTTTAACAGCTTCACAGTGTTTTATAGATCAGTCAAGTGAAGCACTTTGCTATTTTTTGCTGGATCAGATAGGAAACAGTAGATGGGAAATGAGACGGACAAAAAGACTCATTTTAACTCCCACAAAAAAACACAACTAAAAAGGGGCTGGAAAGGTGTTCTTAAAAATATGTGCTTTTCAAAATACAAGCTTAACAGTAATCAAAATTGTGGCTAGTCCGACTTGACTTATTTTAACTTAACCTATTAAAGACCCACTACAATGAAAATTATTTCTTTAATCAAATTGGGGTCAATCAGGAGCAGACTAGTAGATGTGATGAAAAAGCTGCATATTTAAGCCATAAGCTCTGTGCTTTGCTCCAATCTGATTCATCCACTTGTAGACGTCTAGATCCATGTACTGTATGTTTTGTTTTCCTTGTCCGAGCTTGTATCCGACAAAACTTTACGGCTGGATAGCTCTAATATTTGCTTGCCATGTTAGGTTGAGAGACAGATGGATCATAGGAAGTAGGGGCAGCCTTACTCTGTGCCAACAGTCTTGCCCACAACTCAGAGGTGAATTTCTAATGAACTACCACCGCTCTGCAGAAACTATGTCCTAGAAAAAGAGTCAAGTTTTTTTTATGTTTTCTAAAAACAGCGCAATCATAAAGAATAGATCACTGGGAACACTTTTACAATACATCAAAAGATGATCAGAGTGGGACTTATTTGTTTACCAGCTGCTTTGTAGGCTTTGCATGATGAGGAAAACAGAATAAAAGATGATATCTAACAAAATAAAACATGGAAAAACACAAGAAGTTTTAGTGCTACAGATGAGTAAATTGAGGAACACGCAGGTTTTTCTCAGAGAAACGCAGTAAGAGTCTGAGTGGAAAGCATGCCAGAGATTCTTTGTAATTACCTGTAAACAAATGAAAGAACAGATTGCTTTCATACTGCTTGTACAAACAGCAATCAATGGCAATCATTGCCTGCTTCTGAGCAAGTGTGAGGATGTAGTTTGATACTGTTGCTTCGCAACATATTTTGCGCTCTCTGCCGAAAGGCCCTCTGCAATTCTATGAAAGATCTATTTGAGCAAACACATTAAAGCAGAGAACAAGAGTGTAAAAAAAGATTTAAAAATATGTGAATTTATAAGTATAAAATGACCAACAGTACAATCTCCATTACAGGAAGCAAACCCAAAGGTTAAAACTCATTGGCTAGTATTTCCCACTACAACCAGATAGCCATATGCCACATCCTCTCAGTCACCATATGGACATTTTGGCAGAAAAAGAGGTAGGAATGCATGCACACACATACATGTACAGATTTTCAAACATTATCATGTCTATGGTACATAAATCTTTGAAGCCGTTCTAAGTTAAAGCTTTCGTAGAGATACTGATTAGGGATGGCAGAGCTGTGGTGCTGTATAGCCATGCAAACTCTCCGTTATGCACCATGTGAGGCCGTGCAGACAAGTGCACCCATGTGTGATCAGAAAATCTTGGCAGCTTTCTCTATGAGCTCACCTGCATGCAGTTATATAAGCTTGTCTTTTTTAATCACACTTGGTTACCTTACTGTGAGAATTGACTTGAAAGCAAAGAGTTTGTATCTCGTGTTGCTGAGCTCATGTTGAGCACGACTGCTCTGTCTTTTTTAGTACACCACAGTTCTCCTTTACCATGTTTGAACAAGAATGTTAAAAAAGGACAGTCTAGTACCATCCTTCGCTGGGTTCTTTCCAACTCTAAAAGCAGCATTTAAAGCCAATTTGTTCAACACCAAGTTACCACCATCTTAACCGGATTTATTACCACAACAAACAAGCTTCAAAGTGTCTTGAAAATGTTTAGTTGGGTCTTTCTAGTGCTTGAGATCTGATTAACCTGGCAGCTGCACATCAATGTTTTAGGGTGTATTCAGACTGAAAAAAGTCTGTTGGTCCAGACTGTTTCCACTAAATTTGCTCTGCATTGAGTCCTGAACCTTAGGTTTGGTGTGTATTTAGACTGCTTTTCAACCAGACATTTCAGTTTAGAACCAAAGCTTGCAAACAAAACCCTGTGACTGGAGATCTTTTCAGTCTCTGGTTTTCAGTTTCAGGAATTAAGAGGTGGGGCAAAACAACAAGGGAAAGAATATTGGAAGTCCTAGGCTTTGCAATCTTTGTCAGGATAGTTCACCTATTCCAACTTCATATGTCGCAGACCAATTTTGAACATCTGTATCAACGTCAGGTGACACTTTTTACTTGCTTTATTGTGACATGCCTCAGGGCGTGCTGCAAGGCTGTCACTGAGGAGGCGTAGGCTACAAAGGTAAAAAGTCTTTATGACATATAGATTTTTGGGAAAAACAGTGTGTATCACATTGAAAATTGTTTAAATTAGCCTTGGAGACCCTTCCAGAGTTTCACTCTCTACTAAACCATCCATATGAAGTACTTTTGTCTCTTTGTGGTCGGCCACAAAGAGACAAAAGTACTTCATATCGTTTTTTTCTTTAATGAATTTGCATGGAATGTCAATTGTCCATGCAAATTCATTAAAGAAAAAACACAAGAATGAAAAATAAAAGTAGAGGACCTGTTGATTTCTTGTCTTGATGCAAAAGTGAAAATCATCAATAAAGTTTAGGAAAAGCACAAATGGCTACAAACTTTTCTCTCCATGTTGTTTTTGGGCTCCACTTGCTGATAACAATATCAGCAAAGGTTCTTGAAAAGCTGCCAAAAATTAAATTTTCAGCCCAAGGTTAGATATTTGGACCCTTGAAAATTCCCTCCTTGCACAAAGATTTTCGCGCTCAAATTTTTAACGTAACACCTGCTCAAAAGACACTGCAGCTCAGTGGATGCTCAAATCACATCGCAGAACCTTTCACCGCACTGTTAAATTGACTTAATACTGAAACCGGATGTACCCAGTACCAAAACTGAGTTTAGTGTGATCCCACCCTAAGACTTATTTAAGGTCAGTGCTTTTGGTGCCTGGGAAGACTGGGATTTCAATCAATCGCCAACTTTGTGGTACAAACAATATTTACAATTCCTGGACATGTCAGGGTTCAGTCTTCAGTTATCAATAAAAACAAAACAACACCTTCATTTATAAATTGGATATTAATTATAACATCAAGGAATGAAGTTAAAAACGGACACATTTAAACACTTTACACACTAGTAGTAGTAACCAGCTTGATTGTGTAGCAAGTAAATTCTTAACTTCCTGCTTGACACTCACCACATGTTCATAGTTGTAACTGCAGTTCAAGCGCAGAACAAATTTAACACACCAAGGTGTTTGACAACAATTCCGACCTTAACTTGATTTTTAATGTGCTTCAACCCAGAAGTTAAAAGGTTGTTCTCTAACCCTAACAACTTAAACAAACAGAACCCCTGCCCTTCCTGTATTTATTCTGACAGTCTTGTCCCGATGCCTCTGGCAAACTTTATTTTCAATTAGAGTATGACTTACCAGCGATCTTGTAAATCAACCCAAAAATGACACACTTTTTAAATGTATTTACACTGTATTAATATTTACAGTAAAAACACTGACTGATATTATTGATATTGTCAATCTGCTTTGAGATTAGATACCATTTAAAGAAAACATCGCGGTTATGACTTTTACTGCACATCTGGGGTTGTTTGAAGTTCAATCAAGCAATCAATCTTTATTTTTATAGCACTTTTCATACAGAATGTAATGTAAAGTGATGTCCACAAAAAACAAATAACATGAAAGAAGTACAATAATAAAAAAAACAATGATAATAATACCCCCCCCCCAACCTACACGCAAAAAATAAATTAAAATAATTAAATTAATTAAAAAAACTGCGGCCCTCGGGTCCTGTGGCAAACGAGGGCCATATTGAGTGTTTATATTTTACAAAAGTAGATGACAGATAAGAAGGACCAATATCGTTAAGACATTTAAAACTATAAAAAAATTCTTAAAATCAATCCTGAAGCATATGGGGAGTCAATGCAGGGATTTTAAAATTGGGGTGATGTGAGCCCACCTCCTGGTCCTATTGAGAACTTTTGCAGCAGAATTCTGGAGATGCTGAAGGTTCATAACCTTATTTTCTGGAAGACCAGCAAGAAGGGCGTTACAATAATGAATTCTGTTGCGATAAAACCACGCATCAAGAGAGAGAAGTGGGTGGACCCCAGCCAAGTTTCAAAGATAATAAAAAGCAGTTTTGATCACCTGCTTAATATGAGGGATAAAAGTTGACCTCGAGTCCAAAATGACACCCAGGTTTCTAACTGTTTCTAAATGACTTAATGAGAATTCTTGTAATTTCATAAGCTGTTTCTCTCTCTTGGCTTCAGGACCAACAACTATAATTTCACTTTTTTCCTCATTGAGCTGCAAATTTATTTTTGCCATACATGATTTCAAATCTGAGGGTGCATTCGGCCTAGACACATTTGGTCCGCTTAAAGTGAACCAGAGAGTGTTTCCCCCAATAATACTGAACACATTTTTACTCTGAATACACCCAAGCAGGTCTCTGGTCTGGAACCAGGAACTGCTCTCTGACCCATCTTTCAAGGTGATTTCGGTTTGTTTCCAATCAGACTGAGCTTCGGTTCGCTCTGAGATTCCTCAGTCGGAATACAATCCGTTCCCAGAGAGGAGCAACTAAACCAAAATGGCCAACGTAAACAGAGAAGGAATGTAGCAACAAATGAGCCACAGACGTATTATCAATCTGAAAATAAAAAAGCTTGATTTGTTAAAACATTCATTTTAACACCCCTGAAAATGCTTCTTACATGCTCTCACGTGCGCAGCATATGCCCGACAGGCACTGCTGTGAAGTCATCCTAAATGCTACCTTGTAGTTTACAAATTCTCTTAAAATGATACCATAACATAACGATGAGACACAGCATTCATTCATTCATCTTCTTTTTGTTTTTTTAAACTTGTCTTGTCAAACAGCTTGGCAAACAGATCAGTGCTGAAGGCCTGTTTTCCATCCATCCATCCATCTTCCTCCGCTTATCCGGGACCGGGTCGCGGGGGCAGCAGACTGAGCAGAGATGCCCAGACTTCCCACACCCCAGCCACTTCCTCCAGCTCCTCTGGGGGGACCCCGAGGCGTTCCCAGGCCAGCCGAGAGACGTAGTCTCTCCAGCGTGTCCTGGGTCTTCCCCGGGGCCTCCGCCCGGTGGGACATGCCCGGAACACCTCTCCAGGGAGGTGTCCAGGGGGAATCCGGACTAGATGCCCGAGCCACCTCAGCTGGCTCCTTTCGATGTGGAGGAGAAGCGGTTCTACTCCGAGCTCCCCGCGGGTGACCGAGCTTCTCACCCTATCTCTAAGGGAGCGCCCAGCCACCCTACGGAGGAAGCTCATTTCAGCCGCTTGTATTCGGGACCTCGTTCTTTCGGTCATGACCCATAGCTCATGACCATAGGTGAGTACTGGAACGTAGATGGACCGGTAAATTGAGAGCTTTGCTTTTCAGGTCAGCTCTCTCTTCACCACGACGGACCGATAGAGCGACCGCATAACTACGGACGCCGCTCCGATCCGCCTGTCAATCTCACGCTCCGATCTTCCCTCACTCGTGAACAAGACCCCGAGGTATTTAAACTCCTCCACCTTTCTCCGGTCAAGGACCATGGCCTCAGATTTAGCGGTGCTGACCCTCATCCCAGCCTCTTCACACTCGGCCGCAAACCGCCCCAATGCACGCTGGAGGTCCCGGTTCGATGAAGCCAACAGGACAACATCATCTGCAAAAAGCAGAGAAGAAATCCTGTGGTCCCCAAACTAGATCCCTTCCGGCCCCTGGCTGCGCCTAGAAATTCTGTCCATAAAAACTATGAACAGAACCGGTGATAAAGGGCAGCCCTGCCGGAGTCCAACGTGGACCGGGAACAGGTCTGAATTACTGCCGGCTATGCGAACCAAGCTCCTACTCTGGTCATACAGAGACCGGACAGCCCTCAGTAAGGCTCCCCGGACCCCATACTCCCAGAGCACCCCCCACAGGATGCCACGGGGGACGCGGTCGAACGCCTTCTCCAAATCCACAAAACACATATGGACTGGATGAGCGAACTCCCACAATCCCTCCAGTACCCTAAATAGGGTTTAGAGCTGGTCCACTGTTCCACGACCAGGACGGAAACCACACTGTTGTTCCTGAAGCCGAGGTTCGACTATCGGACGGACTCTCCTCTCCAGTACCCTGGCATAGACTTTCCCAGGGAGGCTGAGGAGTGTAATTCCCCTATGGTTGGAACACACCCTCCGGTCCCCCTTCTTAAAGAGGGGAACCACCACCCCTGTCTGCCAGTCCAGTGGTACGGTTCCTGACCGCCACGCGACGCTGCAGAGACGTGTCAACCAAGACACTCCCACAGCATCCAGAGACTTGAGGTGCTCAGGGCGGACTTCATCCACCCCCGGGGCCTTGCCACCGAGGAGCTCGTTGACTACCTCAGTGACTACAGCCCGGGTAATCGACAGCCCCACCCCAAAGTCCTCACTCTCCGCTTCTTCAAAAGAAGGCGTGTCAGTGGGATTGAGGAGATCCTCGAAGTACTCCTTCCACCGCCCGACAATGTCCCCAGTCGAAGTCAACAGCTCCCCACCTGCACTGAAAACGGTGCCTGTGGAGAACTGCTTTTCCCTCCTGAGTCGCCGGATGGTTTGCCAGAATTTCTTCGAGGCCAACCGATTGTCCTTCTCCATGGCCTCACCGAACTCCTCCCAGGACCGAGTTTTCGCCTCCGCAACAGTCCGGGCCGCAGCTCGCTTAGACTGCCGGTATCTGTGAGCTGCCTCTGGAGTCCCGCAGGCCAGCCAGGCCTGGTAGGACTCCTTCTTCAGCTTGACGGCATCCCTTACTTCCGGTGTCCACCACCGGGTTCGGGGGTTACCGCCGCGACAGGCACCAGAGACCTTGCGACCACAGCTCCGAGCAGCAGCAGAGACAATGGAGGTGGAAAACATGGTCCACTCGGACTCAATGTCCCCAACCTTCCTCTGTACCTGTTTGAAGTTCTCCCGGATGTGGGAGTTAAAGACTTCCCTGACGGAGGGCTCAGCCAGACGTTCCCAGCAGACCCTCACAGTACGTTTGGGTCTTCCAAGTCTTTCCGGCCTCCTTCCCCGCCAGCTAATCCAACTCACCACCAGGTAGTGATCGGTGGACAGCTCCGCCCCTCTCTTCACCCGAGTGTCCAAGACACAGGGCCGAAGGTCGCCTGAAACAACTACAAAGTCGATCATTGACCTCCTGCCTAGGGTGTCCTGATGCCAGGTGTATTGATGGACACCCTTGTGCTCGAACATGGTGTTCGTTATGGACAAACTATGACGAGCACAGAAGTCCAATAACAAAACACCACTCGGGTTCAGATCAGGGGGGGCGTTCCTTCCAATCACACCCCTCCAGGTGCCACTGTCATTGCCCACGTGGGCATTGAAGTCCCCCAGGAAGACAATGGAGTCCCCCGTTGGGGCACTTTCCAGTACCCCTTCGAGAGACACCAAGAAGGCCTGGTACTCCGAACTGCTGTTCGGCCCGTAAGCCGAAAACACAGTTAGAGACCTGTCCCCCACCCGGAGGCGGAGGGACATGACCCTCTCGTCCACCGGGGTGAACTCCAACACTTGGCGGCTGAGCTGGGGGCTCACGAGTAAGCCCACGCCAGCCCGCCGCCTCTCACCTTGGGCAACTCCAGAGTGGTAGAGAGTCCAACCCCTCTCTAAGGACTGAGTTTCAGAGCCCAGGCTATGTGTGGAGGTGAGCCCGACTATATCTAGACGGTATCTCTCAACCTCTCGCACCAGCTCAGGCTCCTTCCCTCCCAGAGAGGTGACATTCCATGTCCCAAAAGCCAGGTTCCATGATCGGGGTTTGGGCCGCCGAGGCACCCGCCCTCGACTGCCACCCAAACCACATTGCACCGGCCCCTTTTGAGGTCTCCTACGGGTGGTGGGCCCATGGGAGAGTGGTCCCACGTCGCTCCTTCGGGCTGTGCCCGGCCGGGGCCCGTGGGAAGAGCCCCGGCCACCAGGCGCTCGCCTGCGAGCCCCGACCCTGGGCCTGGCTCCAGAGCGGGGCCCCGGTGACGCCAATCCGGGCGACGTAATCGGGTCCTCGGTATTACGTTTTATCAGAGGCTTCTGAACCGCTCTTTTTCTGACTTGTCACCCAGGACCTGTCTGCCATGGGAGACCCTACCAGGGGCTTAAGCCCCAGACAGCTTAGCTCCTGGGATCACCCGAGCTCTCAAACTCCCCCACCACGTTAAGGTGGCGGTTCACGGGGGAGTTCTAGGCATCCACCCACACCAAGCCCAGGTATAAGTCAGGACCCCCCAAGGGAGATCCGTCCCGCACTCCAGGCAGCCACCCACCCGACCCACGGTTGGTCCAGGAGAGAGCAAGGCAGGGGCCAGCCATCCCCGCCCAGGAGGAGGACACCCAGGGGAAGAGGGGGTCTACAAGACCCGACCAGGCAAATGGTGGTCACACCAGATACTGACTGGTTGTCGGAGTCCCCTGACCCCCTCAATAAAACAAAACTGAAGATTTCAGAGTGGCCTTTTCTTGTGGCCAGTCTAAGGCACACCTGTGCAATAATCATGCTGTCTAATCAGCATCTTGATGTGGCACACCTGCGAGGTGGGATGGATTGTCTTGGCAAAGGAGAAGTGCTCACTATCACAGATTTAGACAGATTTGTGAACAGTATTTCAGAGAACTGGTTATTTTGTGTATGTGGAAAATGTTTCACATCTTTGAGTTCATACCATAAAAAAATCAGAGCAATAACAAAAGTGTTGCATTTATATTTTTGGTCAGTGTAACTATGCACAGCTGGGATCATCCATATTGCAATGAAAACTGATCTTGTGACTTCTGATTACATTACCCAGTGAAAACATGTAAATGTTAGAAAGCAAGTGCCCAAGGATGGAGCCTTGAGGCACACCACATTTAATTTCATGGACCCCAGAAAAGTATGTGTCCATGCTTACCATAAAGTTTCTCTCCATGAGATAGGATTTGAACCGCTTGAGAACAGTTTATTCCCTCTGAGAACAGTTATTTCCTCTGAGAACAGAGGAATAAGCTCTTTGCTGTTCTGATGCTAACACAAACTCCTCACACACACTGACTGAGGTTTGTCACACTCTGCTAGGATCTCTGCTTATTTCCTTTGAGCTGTAAAATAACTCCTCCTCACTGCATTTATCCCCCAGCAGCACAGCCAACCGTACGCAAACGTAAACAAACAAACACCTACACCTACACACAAACACAGACAGCCAAAATTGAACAGACTGGCAATGGTGACGTCTTCTCCCTTTCATTTAAAACCTAAATCTGCCCAACTTTGATGTGAATGCTTCCTTCCACAGAGCCAACTCCGCATCACTTCCAATGTTCAGAAGGAGAAACAAAATGGAGATCAGAGAAGGCCAGCGGCTGATTTCCAGCACAAGAGTTGATGAATTTGTTTCCATATTTTTAGGTTACGTAACCATAGAAACCTAATCTCCATGTCGCACATCTTTCTGAATTCCACACACTTTTAATCATCTTCTCTCAAGAGTCCAATGTTTTTGCTCCCTGAGTCAGACATCAGCAGATTACTGGAAAAAAAACTGGAGGAATAGGTTTTTCTGAGGCCATGAACTGTGCAGCTCATGGCTGCTCCTCTAATTGTTGTTTATTAGGTGCAATTAATTCAATTAAAGCATGCACTCTACTCCCCCTTCCAAGGCTCTACTACTCCCTGTTTTTGATCTACAATGACCTGTCCACTAGAAGAAGCTCCCTGAGGGCTGGTTTGGTTGAAGAGCACTCGAGCGTTGGTGTGCTTCTCATTTGACTTGCTCCAGTAGAGCAAAGGTTGTAGTAAACATCCCTGTAAAGTTGATTTTGTTTTGGTGGCCAGAAATCTAGCAATATAAATCCATTTTAAAGCATATGTGGAGAAGGCTGATAAACCTATTTAACTAAACAATAAATTCAATCAACATGGTCTTCTTTAATCGCAGGCTAACAGCACAATTTAAAAATTGTCATGTCATTCAAGTTAGCCTTGACGGTATCGGCAATGTACATGTACATGTCATTTTAGTTGGTAAGACCTGTTCTTTAAGTTTATGACAGTAATTTCAGCAAGTTTTCTTATGTTGCGTATTCAACAAATTGACTAATTAGATACTTTATGCGTCTAGCTAGAACTAGCTTATACCCCAGACACTAGCATCTGGCTTGAAGCTAGCTAAACCAACCCTAAACAGTTTAGAGTTTGAAGAACATAGACTACAAAAAACTAATGTAAAATCTTGCTAATTACATGATTCATACTGACAGACTTAAATTGAAGTTATAATTGTGTCACG
The DNA here is from genome assembly GCF_053564925.1 of Oryzias latipes. Classification (NCBI taxonomy): domain Eukaryota; kingdom Metazoa; phylum Chordata; class Actinopteri; order Beloniformes; family Adrianichthyidae; genus Oryzias; species Oryzias latipes. The sequence goes on from NC_136244.1 coordinate 11,353,885, forward strand.
ACATTTTTAAACTGTTACCACATTTTTCCGGATTATAAAGTGCAATACCAATGAACAGACAATGTCTTTTTTCATAAATAAGATGGATGATGTGGCATGACTGAACTACCCAAAATGCCTAGAGTGGCCAAGAGGTCTGAGATTGGTCAGATGAGTTGATGGGAAGCTTTTCTAGCTGCTGTGTTTTTATGTGCCTTTTTTTTAAATCAGCCTTTGAGAAGAGTGCAACACGGCAGATGAGACAAATGTATTCAGTTCATTTACAATAACACTCAATATTGTTTAGTTGTAACACATGAGACAGAAAACAATCTACCCACTATTTCATTTCATTGTGCTGAAGCACAGCTCACTATGCCAGGCTCCAACAATCCATCAAGCCGTGTGGCTTTGTTGTTTAAAAAAGTCGTACTAAAACATTCTGACAGAGCTTTGAGCTCCGTGAAAGGGTGGAGGGTTTGTGGGAGTTCACTCATCCAGTCTGTATAGGTTTTGTGGATTTGGAAAAGGCATTCAACCTCGTCCCCCGTGGTGTCCTGTGGAGGGTGGTATGGGAGTGTGGGGTCCGGGGAGCCTTACTGAGGGCTGTCTGGTGGTTCTGACAGTAAGTTAGACCTGTTCCCGGTGCATGTAAGACTCCAGCAGGGCTGCCCTTCATCACCGGTTCTGTTCATAGTCTTTATGGACAGAATTTCTAGGTGCAGCCATGATCTTTGCAGATGATGTCCTGTTTTTGTGGCTGAGTGTAAAGCGGCTAAGATGAGGGTCAGCACCGCTAAGTCTGAGGCCTTGGTTCTCGACTGGAGAAAGGTAGTATGCCCTCTCTGGGTGGGTGGGGTGCTCCTGCCCCAGGGGGAGGAGTTTAAATATCTTGAGGTCTTGTTCACGAGTGAGGGAAGATCAGAGCGTGAGATTGACAGGCGGATTGGAGCAGCGTCCGCTGTCATGCAGTTGCTGTACCGGTCCATTGTGGTGAAGAGAGAGCTGAACAAAAAAGCAAACCTCTCAAGTTACTGGTCGATCTTAGTTCCAACACTCACTTATGGTCCTAATCTCTGGGTCATGACTAAAAGAACGTGGTCCCGGACACAAGCAGCTGAACTGAGCTTCCTCCATAGGGTGGCTGGGCGTTCCCTTAGAGATAGGGGGAGAAGCTCGGTCACCTGCACAGAGCTCGAAGTAAAGCCACTACTCCTTCACATCGAGAGGGGCCAGTTGAGGTGGCTAAGGCATTTGCTTTGGATGCCCCCTGGACGTCTCCTTGGGGTGGGGTTCCAGGCATTTCCCACTGGGCAGAGACCCCAGGGAAGACCTAAGACACGCTGGAGACACTACATCTCTCGGCTGGCCTGGGAACATCTCTGGGTCCCCCCAGAAGCTGGGGAGAGGATAGTCTGGGCATCTTTGCTTAGACTGCTGCCCCTGCGATGGATGGATGGATGGATGGATGGATGGATGGATGGATGGATGGATGGATGGATGGATGGATGGATGGATGGATGGATGGATAGTACAATAGTACAAGTAAGTACAATAGGAATTAACGCAAAAGAAGCACCCGATTATAAGGCACACTGTCAACTTTTGAGAACATTTAAAGGACTTTAAATGGACTTTATGGTCCAAAAATTATGCACTTTTTGAGTGCTGTGGGTAAAAAAAGGAAGAAGTATTAATTGTGAAAGTGAATTTCCAAACATATAACACATGTAACATTTTCTAAATGTCCTTAACTAATAAAACAACTATTATACTACAATTTGCAGTTGTTGATTAGGATAGTAAGAATAAATTGCAAAAGAATTTAAAGACCAATAGAACCACTATATTGCTAACATTAGGTCATTTTAGCCATAAAACACAAAATATTAGACAAGAAAAGAGAAGGCACATTTCTGAAAAATGGCCCCTATTTTCTACAAGAACCTTTGAGGGGTTTAAAAGAAATAAGCACAGTTAAAACATTACAAAAAAATTAAAGGTGTTTTATTTTATTGTTTTCAACTAAAAGAAGAAAAAGGAAAGTTACAAGTGTAGTTTATAAAACGTCGGACTGCAATTCATTCAAACATTAAAGTAAAGGCGCTCATTGTCAAATGCCATAACAAGTAAAAAATTGTACTTTCAACCCAGATTTAAAGCAGATTTTAAGTCTTGCACTTCATTTTTTACTTTGATTTGAATCCAATTAAATTGCATCAATACTTTTTGATGTAAAATCTAAAAAAAAAACTGAAATTTGTGTTTATATTTTTTATTTGCAGAGTTGAAAGTCTAGTTCCCGGCATTTACATGAGCTATAAACACTTAACCTCTTGTAGTTTCACCAACACAGCTGCAGGGTCAAGGCAAACACGGTTTACAAAGCTTTAGAAAAAGCCCAGCCTGGAAAAAAATCAATTATAAAGCAATATAATTTACATAAGTATATGCCTAGCATTTTCAATTAGCACTCTGAGTGTGTGCAATTCACAGCAGGTCAAAACAAAAGGGAGACCTGGTTGAAAATATCATGATTGAGAGTCACAGAAAGACAGAGGCGAGGACACCAGATCAGAGCAGCAACTAAAGCAGTGCCTCTTTTCACAGCATGAAAACATTACAAAGTGAAATCACAAAATGGAAACAAATGCAAATACTTTGATGGTAAACTGAAAGAGGGAGGGGGAGGGCGCATAGAATGAGTCATGTTAGGACAAATCTGGCAACCTCCCACATTGTCAAACACCACTACGAAAACAAAAAATTAGGTTGCAGATGTGACGCAGACATATGACGCCCCATCATCCCTTCGAACATTATACAATTCTGACAGTCAGTTTTGCACATGGGTCACCGACTCGCAGAAGCTCGTAAACATCACCAGTATTTATTGTAACTATGGCGACAGCTCGAGATTAGGATGTACCTTGGGTCTGTAAAATAAATGGTCATAACATTTATTGTACCTCAACAGTGATGGCAGAGTTGACTGTACTCAGGTTAATGTTCACTTGAGAGACAGACATTTTTTTGGGCCACAGTGTTTGCTGTTCAGGGTTGAATTTGAACACATCCATATAAACAACAACCGTTTAACAATAAAAGTTTCTTTTTCTTTTGGTAACAACCAGCGCAAAAGCCAACAGAAAATGACCATGGAAACTGAAGACATAAACTACATTGGATTAATAGAAAAAAAAGAGGCATTAGTAGCAAATCTTGTTTGATTTTTTTCTAAATTGTATATGTTCCTCCCTGCTGTAGAAATCAGATCTAAACTAAACTTATTCTCAGCTTTTAGCTAAAGACAAACATGTGTCTCCGATTTGGCAAATTTTACACAAATGAATTCTGGTCTTATTGTAATTTTGTGACATATATGTCGTTAATAGTCATTTAAGAGCTCTTATTAAATGGTGTTCCCTTGCAGTTTAGCTCATTAAGGCTATTTATGTAAAAGCTATTTGCCCTTCTCATATTTTGTTCTCCTTACACCATTATATATCTTTAAAACATCAAACCATCACTTTTGGCTGTTTATGTTGGTCTTCCCATGTTTATAATAATTGTATCCTTTATTATCGTCTACATTTTGCCATTTACGTCTCCGCGCTTCTCCCTTAAGACTTGTTTTTCCATCATTTCAGGCAGGGCTCCACTCTGTTCGTCCACTTCAAGCAGAGAGCTCAAAGGTTTGGCTATAATTTTTCCCGTAGGAGAGAAGTGCAGTGAAGGTTAAGGACGCCAAATAGAAAGTGACAATATATTCATTACTTATGCCCACACTCTTCCTCACTCTCAGGTCAAAACACACTTACAAAGTTCCCTTCATTCCAAAGGATATTTCATTGATATTTCTCCTTATACCTGAATCAGCTCTTGCCCAAACTCAGTTTAAATTTAATCAGAGTATTTCAAGCACATCTAGTCTCTCATACTAAAGGTATTTGGAGTTTGCCTTATAAGGTCTGCAGGAAACTGTCCCTCATTGACCTATAAATTTTTATACCATTTTAGGTAATTCCCATTGACTGTTTAAGAAAACTGGATTAAGTAAGTATGATGTCACCCATAAAAAAGTACTTGCTTTCTGTTCTAACGAAATGAAGCCAATTCAGACACAATTTTTTAGGAATACGGACATCGCCATGTTGGAGCTAGAAGTCGTCAGTAAGCAGTCACTGGTCTGAGTTGTTCTGAGTCAACATTTCTATGGCAACCACTCTCACCAATCAGGAGTGAGCTTGTTAAAAGTCCCCACTTCAACCACTTGAAAGCATCTGTCATGCAATCAAAAATTTTTAATGTTTAACATGATGATACCAGAAATAAAGAGATACAAATTATTCCAATCATTACACTTCTACAGAAATCAAAACTGCTCTGTAGATAAAATGTAAAACTTTTAAACCTTTAAGTCTTCAAGATAAAAAACAAAACAATGAATGAGCTATAGTAGCAATAGTGGCAAACCAAATCCATGAAAACATCTTAACCCTTGTGCTACCTTAGATGACGCCACCCTTACATTGATGTGTTCTCCCTACCATGACAAAAGTAGATAGAGGAGGAAAGATTTCATGTAATCCATGGACACCAGTGAAGATCACAAATCATTGAAGAAAAAAGGTTCAGCGCACTGTATAGTGGGTCTAGATAACCCAACTCCCAACGTTAAAGTGGCTAGGATAGCACAAGGGTTACAGAAGAAACTACAGCTCTCACTCCGTTTTAACTTCTATGTTGGAAAATTAAAAATGATAATAAATGTTGCTTGTTGGTTTGCCATCTAATTTTACATACTTAATTATTTAAAAATGTCACTTTTTGTCAAATCTTTGTCAAAAATGCAACAAAGTTAAGAAGGAGCAACATTTTTCTTTAAGATTTAGAGGTTTTATTATAAAAAGCCTCTAAATAAAATATTGAACAGGGATACCATGAAAGGTGAACGGCGTTACAGAGGCTGCACTATATAAGGGTCTCTATAAAAACAATTTTAAGTTTTTTGTTTAATTGCAAGTTGTAGCATTGTTATGCAGATCTTTTAATACACATTAAATTCCAATAAAACATGAGTCTCAAGAGATAATCCTGTTGAGGTTTAGTGAGAATAATCTTGATGACATGTAAGATCATTGAACTCTGGCATTTCCTATTAAGGCTTTAATAGAACTCAGTGTTCAGTACTGTAAAACACTAAATCGCCAATCAGGATAATAATTAGTTACACTCTAATTCTGACAAAATGTTAGTGTTGTTCTTTTTTTAGGCAATCTTTATAATTGTGTCCAAAATAATGGATTATTTACTGTAAGTAACAATCAAATCATTCAAAAGAGCTCTCCATATTTTCTCTGCAGGGTTATAATACACCTCCCGGTTTATCGTAAAATCTTACGACCGCCCATTGTGGCTATGACCTCTCCCTGGAGAGCAGTGCTAAAGCGACACAGAGCGTATCTCAGTACCACTGCGATCCTCCCAACATCTCTGTTTCTCCTTTTTCTCTGTCAGGTCTCTTCTGGCTGGATCTCCAGCGTCTGCCTTCTGTTACCCACCCTTATCTGTCCTCCTGTGTACAGGACCTGTCACACGCTTGAGGAAACTGAACAGACCACTACAGCACCGGCTGACAGCCTCCTGCGCTCATTGGGTGTGTGCGGGGAGATAAGTAACTATGCAAACTGTGGAGCGTAACGATATACGAACAGCACCACCGACACAGCAGGGGAATGATATGTTTGTTGTGATTTGGGTAAATCACGTGGGAGTTCTGTCCATTTCACAAAAGGATACAAACTGGTGATCACAAACAATGTGTGTACGTTTGCACTTTTTTGTTGTAACATCTAGAAGCTACTTTACACATCTTATCTTTACACAGACTGCAGGATTAACCTAAAGCTTTGTGAAGACACCTTTATTTTATACTACTAATACTTTCACACACACAGTCAAATCCACCATCACTCTTTAGATTTGCCTATTTTTATCCTGGACTGGCGTCAGTGAACTGTAAATATTAGCAATGCCGTCATGTATTTAACACTGACCATTTTAACACCATTTCCAAACACATTTTCAAAGAGTTTAAAAAGGGAAACCCTTCCACGCTTGATTTATCCAGGGTCAAAAACCAGATGCACGTGGGATTTGTCAAAAACGCCCGCTCTGTGGAACCTGGCTTCTACAGGCAGCACAAGGATTGGATTGACTGCACTGACTCTCCTCTCTGACACAAACCTTCAGAAACTTTCACAAGTTAATCTTAACTTCCTAAACACTTTTACGAGGGATAAATTTAACAGACTCAAACAAAAGGGAGGCTTTGAGTCGCCACTGCACACAGGTCTTTGCTTTTGAACTTTCCTTCAAAGGCTGAGAGTGAACATGTGACGTTTTGTCTGCCGACATGTGAAATCTATGGCGCTCACTTGGAAGGACCCACTGCCACCTGTCAGGGGGAGGAATAGTTTCAACAGCAGGTGAAATGTCATTTCATTAAATGGAAAAAGTGGAAACTGTAGGAGTGTGAAAGCCTTACCAGGCCTATATTGAGACAGAAAGATCTACTCATATGTAGGAATTTTTGGCAACAGCTCAAGTAAGATTATCAGCCAAATGTTCAAAGCTAAGACATAAATGTTTTTCTAAAATCTTTTGGTGACAATGTCATACCCGTTTTAATACCTAAACCAATTGTGGTTATAAGTCTATCTGTTTACTTTTATTAACTATCCTTGCAGTCATAGAACAGTTACCATATATGCTCAGACTCCGTTTTTTAAATGCCTTTTATTGTCCAATAGCAGCCCAGATTTTTATGTAAAAAATTCAGGTGACCCATGCAAAAATAGACTGGCGGTTGTTGGAGAACAGCTATCGTTTGCCTCAGGGATGGAATGGTGATGGGTTAAATGGGGTTCATTAGGCAATACATTTTGGTATGGTATTGTAGTTATGGCTATAAAAGGTAGACATTTCAGGATTCCATAAAATAATCCATACAGCAGTATGGAATTATTAAAGCAGTATACATTATTACAGATTAGTGTACAAAAAAGCAGGTAGGTCATTGAAAATCTACGTTTCCTTCAGACCTTAATGGAGACTGATATATGGTGTTCACAGTGGACAGTTGCTACCCAATACTAACCCATGTACTTACAGGAAGAGGCTGCACATTTAGCAAATCTTGCTTTTTCTTCCAAAGCTCTATATTGATACATGAAAGATTTTATGTTATATAATTACGGCACAAATCACAATTATTAAGTTTTTCCTCTGTAATCAATTAATAAACGGTTGGCACTTCCATGAATGAAAAGGGACGCCATTCATACGTTATAATGAAAGTGTCCCTGAGTCCCTGATTGGTCAAAGATTGAATGACTTAACTTTTCAATGTGCATTCAATCAATGAGCGATTTGTACATAGAGCTTAAATAGGGTCTTAAAAACTTGCATAGCTAAGCATGAATGAGAGACTTTTCATTGAAAGTGGTCGTGTCAAGGCTTGTTGCGAAGGCTAAATATGTAGATGGGAAATTAAAATAACTATGTAAAAAGAAATTAACAAAAATGGGAAAAAAAAGGATGAGTTAGCTCCTTGTCTCTGCTCTTCTTCATCTCTTCCCTTTCTCCACAAGTGTTTTTACTCCCTTCTTCTCCTCCCAGTGTAGTTAAATGTCAAACCTGTCTAAGGCTTGGAGACAAATCAGCTCCCATCTCATCACTATGTATATGCTTATCCGGAAAAACATGAACATTAAAAAAAAAAAAGCTAAAACATGCCTAACATGACTGCTGTTCACTCCAGGCTTCCAGAAAACCAAGAACCATTGCGGCGAGTGATGATGAAAGGACTAATTTCCCATCATCCTGGAGGCTGATACGTGCAAAGGTGCGTGTGACCCTGGGCAAACACAGAGACGTGCACGCGGCCGGTCTTTTTAAGTCGCAGCAGTAAACTAATGTCCTAATGTCACATTTATCTTCTTTGTCACAGGCACTCACTACTAAGCTCAATTGCTTTTTTGTGTTCTCCCCACTGCCCTTACCGCTCTGTGTTTATAGTGCTTTTTGTCGAGCTTATAACTTAAAAAGGTTAGATGGTGTTAATGCTTTGGAAGTAACACCCTTGGCACTGTTGGGATTGGCTCCGCCCCTCTGATTGAGGAGTGTACACGCAGCCTCAGAAGCAGATCCAAGTGAAAAAAAGCTTTGGAGATGCACAGAGAAGAAGTTCCCTTTGACCCACTGATCATTAAGATAGCCACATCAGATGGATTAGTCAGATCATGTGTGTTTGCTCATGTTCAACGTGGTTTTATAATCAGAAAAGAGGCGGAGCTGATACTGATGGCACTCGGTCAACCTTCAAAAGGGATTACTCTTCCACTCTCTCTTGCCTCATCAGTCTTTCTTCAGCTGTGTCTCCTCCTCATCCTCTTCAACTCTTTCTTAATGTAATTAACCTGACATCTCCCCAACCGCTGTATTGACTAACTGCTCTCCTTCCTTCTCATCTCCTTTCTTTCATTTCTGGTCCCAGTTTTCTCTTTTTCCTCTAAAGGATCCAAACCCTTCTTCACTATTGTTTCTTTTTTTTCCCTTCTTCCTGTTAACCTTTTTCAGCTTATATTTTTGTCAAATTTTCTCAACATAGAGGACAAACAGTTTTCTAGATAAAATTTAAAAAATAATAATGAAAAGATTTCTTGGTTCAATGTAATTTAACATATCAAATCTGCAATATTTTATGATTTCCTGGGCAAGTTTCATGGAGCTGACAGGAACTAAGTTAAATAGATTAATGAAGTGATGTTTACACATTTTTTATATTAACAAAATAAAAGTACAAAAATCCAAATAAAAGGAACATATTCTCAAAGATAAATTATAGCAAAATACATAATGTTTTAAACTAAGAGATACAACAAAAAATTATTATGTAATATATTTTATGTTGCTATACATAGAAATGTGTTCTTTTCAAATTAAAACAGGTCCAACACTAACCATCAAAAGAAAATAACATTTTTTTAATTAAATTATATGAATTATACAATATAATAAAATAATAAAAACGAAGTTTACCCTCAAATACAGAAGGGGTTTGTACAAATAAACACCTAAGAACAACAAAAGATGAGGTATAATAAAGAGGCTCTAAGTTTTAAAAAAAATATATTTAAAAAAGGAAATAAATGTTTTAGTTTGTTTCTAGTTGTAAGGGTTTATGCCGTGTGTCTTTTAAGCAAACCAAGAGACCACACTATCATCACAAATATGCTAAAGTCATTGGGCAAAGTCACATCAACCAGACTGACCTTTATTTTATTGTGACTTTTATCGTGAATAGAATTTGACAAAAGTCAAACATTTTGGTCACTGCTGTAGCTACCCTCCATCTTTGGGGTTACTGCCACGACTGCTCCAATTACCACTGCCATCACTGTCACCATCACTTTCCATGGTTTCTCCAGATATTTTCTGAGTTATGTTCTATCCTCTTTATGTTTCCATCGCTTGGCACTCCCACATCCACCACAACGGCTTTATCCACCACTACAATGTCTGGTTGCTTCTCCATTATCATCCTGTCCGTCTGTATCTGGAAGTCCCACAGGATCTTTGCTCTCTCATTCTCTACCACCTTCTAAGGTGTTTCCCATTTTGACTTTGGGGTTTCCAGTCCATATTCTGCTCACATGTTCCTGTATATTATTCCAGCCACTTGATTGTAGCGCTTCATGCATGCTTACACCCTGCAATTATGTGCTGGATCGTTTCAGGCGCCTCTTTGCACAGCCTACACCTTGGGTCTTGTCTGGTGTGGTCAATCTGAGCCTCTATCGCTCTGGTGCTCAGGGCTTGTTCCTGAGCTGCCAGGATGAGCGCTTTAGTGCTGTCCTGTAGACCAGCCTTTTCTAGCCATTGGTAGGACTTTTTGATATCAGCCACTTCAGTTATGGTCCGCTGGTACATCCCATGCAGGGGTTTGTCCTCCCATGAGGATCTGTCCTCCAGCACTGTATCCTCTGCTCTCCATTGCCTGAGACATACACTGAGCACACTGTCCATTGGGGCCTTGAGCTTGATGTATTTATGGATCTTGGATGTTTCATCCTGGATAGTGGATCCACAGTCCTCAGCCTCCTTCCTTGCGCCTAGCATACAGTCTCGAGGTGCTGGATTTGGGATGCAACCCTCCATGTATGGTGAGGAGCTATCGGGTCTTAACATCTGTGGTCTGTATCTCTTGGTTTGGCTATCTTATTATTCCTACAGGGTATCTGATAACTGGCAGTGCATAACAGTTTATTACCCGGGTCTTGTTCTTGTCATTGAGCTGACTTCTCAGGACTTGCTCTACTGTTGTACTTGTAACTGTCCTCAATGTCTGCTATTATTTCTTCTGGAAGTGGACCCCTCCTGTGTGGACTACCTTGCCTCTCCTTGTCACTATCTACCACCATATATAAATATATGCAAAGCGAAGAGGGACTAAATTAAGCGTGCAGAAGCTTAGATGTAAAGAAGATGATTACAATTTTTTTTTTAAATTTCCTATATCAATTTTTCTTCTCAAGCATTGATTTTTTTATTTGAAAGAGACTACATTCTTTTTGTTTTTTTTATCCAAACTCCTACATTCCGCCAAGATGATGTACGAGTAGGTGTAAAGACGTACAGAGACAACCATTTATCACTCAAACTGATGGTATTTCAGGGAAAATAAAGGACAAATTAAAGTCTAGCCAAGACACTCTTATAAGAGAACAAATTCTGTTTAATAAGATGTCTCTCTTAAACTTACTCATTAATTTCAATTTCAATTTGTCTCTCCTCAAAGAAGCCATCTTTCCTAGAACAACTGACACAAAATCCACCTAGCTACTTTTTCTCTATTAACTTCATCAACATCCGTCCTCACTGAGATGTAAACACATCTGGATGGTCTGGGTTTACCGTGGAGTCTACATGATGATGTCAGCAGAGGCTTTTATTCTTGACGAATGGCAAACAAAACTCAGTCCAGAGTCACTTTCATCTATTTATCACATTTGAAGACGGCGAACACTCGACAAGCTGCTGCACTGAAGAAATGTGAGGCAAGTCGATAGAAAAGAATGCATATTCCTACGACCGGCGGAAAAATTCTGACTCAGAATATACATGCAAATACAAGTCATATATGCAACTAAACGTCTGCGTTGTTGGAAAATTCTGTGCTCCCGGCCATGATTTAAAGTTCCCTTTTGGGTGTTTAAACAACACTTGGTTGTGCAGCAGGAGATCCTCAGCACCGAGCCACCTGTGGCTCACCAGGATGTGTCATAATGAAAACTGTCAAAACTTCACAGGGCATTCAATGATTCAGTATTCGCACATCCCCTGCCAAAGACAGTCGAATAAAAACTGACAGTCGCCTTAAGAGGCCAGAAACAACTGTGTTTGTATGTATTTTTGTTTTTTGTTTTTCGGTGCATGACTCGCTTCTGAGGCAACTGATGGTGCAGCTGGATGCAAAAAATCCAGCAGTGGATTTTTATACTTAGACCAATTCCGTGCAGTGAGAATCACGGATGGTGAGGAACTGACGTCATCAGTCAGATTTACAAACTAATGAATAAAACAGACTAGCTTGTTCACCATTTGATTGGTAACAGTTAAAGTGTGCTGTTTAAAATTTCATTGGAACATTTTTCTTCTGTTTACAGACTGTAGCATTGAAAAAAAATCACCAAAATTGTTATAAAGACTTACTTTAGGGTACAAATGAAGTCAGTGCGCTGCTCCTTCAGAAGAAACACATGTATAACCTGTTTGTGGAAGACTTCCTTTCCTTTCTTCAATTTTAAAAGTCTCTCTATCTCAATGAAGATCACTGCCAGCGACGTGTCTCCACAAATTCCTGAGTTTATAGACGTTATCCTCCATTTAGAAAAGGAAGTCAATAATATTAAAAATAACTGGACGGCTGCACTACCACTGTGTCACACTTTCTTGGATCACTAGCACCCCCCGCCCCCACCCAGTGTATTTCTAATGCTTGATTTTTATTTTTAATTGGGAAAAAAGTACATTCATTTTATTTATGTATTTTTTTAAACTACGTTTACCTCCCCCTGACTGCATTATACTGATAAGACCTAAATCCAATTACTTAAATAATATTCAGAATAAATGTTTTGAACATTTTTAGGTACCTCAACTGACTTTCTAACATATATGCATGCACAAAATCCTGGCAAAAACCAATAAATTACAATGCAAAGACAAAATTATAAACGAAAGAGATCATATTTCTCCTTTTAGGGTCATCATTTCCATTTTGAGCCCTTTTGCCTTTTCCATACCAACTGCTCCATCTCCTATTTGCTTTATGCCTCAGAAGCATTTTTTCATTTATTTTTGTGCTGCCGTCAGCTCATAACTTTAGAAGGTGATTTGGTTGCAGACAGGATTTAAAAAGCCAAGAAATGATCTGTTTTTGCCTTCACGGTTTGATCAGCTGCTAATTAAAGTGGACACTGAAATAAGAAGGTCAGTGAGTGTTAATCGTTTTAAGGCCTTCTGCAGGAATGCCATGGGGATCTCTCAGAAGAGAAAGCAAAGTCACTGTGACAGGAACGGGGAGAAAAAGAAAGAAAACACTCACTTTCAGATCCCCCCCGGGTGCAACCACACATCACGGTAAAATAGCATGATTTTCTATAAGTTTGCCTGCATTCCAACTGAAACACAAACATGTGCTCACACACACATTTACAGCTGACCAAAGCTTCAGCAGCTGCGCGTTATGCTGCAGTATACCTCTACGGTCCCTTAATTCCACTTCTTCTTGTATTCTCTTTCATCAAAAACTTCCCTTTTTTTCACCTCTCTATCCTATTACTAATCAATAACGTCTCACTTGCCTTGTCCTTTTTCATCCAAACTGGGTTTTGTAGCACAATTCTTTTCTCTCTTTGAAGTGTCATTTTTCAATGGACTTTTTTTTCACAGCATCTCTCTTTTTCTTCACGAAGCACCTCATCTTTCTCATGCTTCCATTAGTTATGTTTACACTGAGGTTGTGACTCCATTTAAAGACTTTATTACAGTCCAATTAGAGTTTTAATCATCTCATTTAACCAATTTGATTAAAATATTGCTCCCATCGGGGGCTGTTAATTTTATTTCATTTACTTTTTAGAGCCATTTAGTGGATGACAATTTGTCGTGGAACAATTGTTCCCATTACCTTCTATCTTCAGAGCATCTGTCTACATAAATGAGGTCACTCAGGTGGAGCAAAGAGGCTTCCCTACGAAGTTCTCCTCAAGGTTTAGAAAAAGGTTTTACTGGGCTTAATTTACATGATGGTTCTTGCTTATTTCCATTCACCCAAACCTTAGCCATCCAATATCCCATTATCTACCACCTATCCAAATTGTAGGGGCAACAGTCTTGTCATGGATGCCCATAGTCCTTCTCCGTGTACAATTTCTTTAGGTCTTGATCAGTGAGGCAGGTCTAAGGTCTACCACAGGGGTCCGTCTTGTTGTATCTATCTTAACTGGCTCCTCTGGGTGCAGATTAGGACCTACTGTACCAACCAAAGTTAAAACCATATCTCTGAGGGAGATTCCCAATCTAGAAACATACAGTAGGCATTGAAATGATGGGTTACTAGATCAGGGCTCCAGACTAACTTTTTTCACTAGGAGCACAGTGGCCCCTAACTGAAAATTTTAGGGGCACAACCAGAAAATTTAGGGGCGCATACCAACATGCTAACCAAATCTACTAATTTCCACTGTATTACTAATAAATACTTTAATAATAGATGCAGAAATTACACTGTGCTGTTTCACATTCAGTGTCACATTTTATTCTGCACTTTTAAAGATGCAACAAGAAGGTAAACTGACAGCACCATCACTGTCATGACAGTAGAAATAGTAAAGAAAACGGATGGAAATTTATCTTTGTGACACTAAATAGGTGCAGCCAAGATGCACAATAAGCGTGTTTGAGATCACCCAGGTGAACTCAACGCTGCACAGATCACCTGGTGTGTGACATATATATATTTTTTTGCTCCAACATCAACTGTCAATTATCACAAAAATATCGCGAGAAAGGGGTGGGAGCAAGGGGCAAACCTACCCGAACACAGCTGGGAACTGAACTGACTGAAAGCTGCCCTACAGACTACAAAACAATGCATTATGGGACATGTGTCCTGATGGCTTTTGCAGTTGAGTGATTAATTAAAATAATTTAAAATACCAATTCATTAAAAAAAGGCTACATACATTATAAAACATTAAAATAATCATAAAATATATAATAACACAGATCACACTAAGGGGGAGAAGAATATTAAGGATGTTACAATGTTAAGGGGTACAATTTTAAGGACAACTCCAACTTCCTGTCCTCTCACAACCCCCCACCCCCCACCGGTCTCCCAAACGATCCAGGCGAGGTGACGGTTCATCTCAAGCACGTCTATCGTTGTATTTTCCCCACGTATTTTCAGTGTGTCTAAGACTAAATCTTGTTGTTGCTCGCACGTGTTTAAAGTTCAAGCCCCGTTAGCTGTCACGCATGTAGGTGTGGGACATTTATTCTCCTCAGCTGACCCGACTCCCGCGGGAGCGGTGTGCTGCCGTAACGACATAACCGTTTGATGCGCCGCCGTAACCATAACCAAAACCTAAACCTTCCTCCGGGTCTGTGTGACCCAGAGAAAAGTTCAGCACGGACTGCATGTATGTAGAAAATTACGAGCGAATAGATACGTTCTAAAAAGGAAAGTAAGGAACTCCTTCATGTGGTCCAGAGAGGGAGGGGGCTGTCAGGTTTCCTGCTTTCAAGCCCTGTCATTGTCACGCCCCCAAGAGTCATATACCCCACTGTGATTGGTTGGTCAGCTCCGCGCACGACAATGAAAAAGTGTCATTCATTAAAACTGGCGGGCTGCAGTAACATTAAACCTTCATATTAAGGCGGGGGCCGCAAAATATCAACTTGGAGACCCCAAATAGCCCGCGGGCCGCAAGCTTGAGACCCCTGCTGTAGTTCTGTCACTGGTACACTAGCCGCAGGTCGGAAGAACGAATCAATAGTTCGCTTGCTCATAGCTCAGACGCACATATCAGGTTGTGATGATATTTGTCTCCGTTTCCTTCCCACAGATGTTTACGCGCGCTCGATTATCTCTAGGCCCCTCCCCCTCCACGCATTCAGCCACTTACAGTGACTTTCCCTATTCTTCTCACACGCAGTGGCCGCCTCACAGACGGGCATCACGCGAGTGTGTGCTCGCGTTTCATGAGTATGTGCGCGAGTGTGTGTGTCTGCCTGCGTGCGTGTGCGCTCGCGTCTCATTGATTATTTCATTGATCATTGACGTGCCCCTTCTACGTTTAATGTATAAAAAAATCCGGAGGGTGGGGGAGGCAAATTTACTGGTAGCACATGTGCGACTGGATGTAAAATTCAGTCGCACACTCTCAAATTTTGGTCGCAAAATGCGACCAATTGGTCGCAGTCTGGAGCCCTGTAGATGGATGGGACAGATGCCTTGCTGAGTCTGGTCCACACTTATTATCCTACTTTGGTGCCATTAAACAACATATACTCACTGACCACTTTCTTAGATACAGCTTGCTAGTACCGGGTTAAACTCACTTTTGCCTTCAGAACTACCTTAATCCTTGGTTTGGCAAAACATGTTCCGTTTATATGCACATTATGCACATCCATCTTTGCAAAAGTTCAAATGTTGTTCGTTTTCGTGGGAGAAACGCAGACACGCTAACAAGACCGGCTCCAGGTTGCATAGAAAAGCAGCTTTGCGCCAATATGCAACACTATGCAGTATTTAATTGTCTCAGTGTCAGAATCTATTGGAATTAGGTTAATTGCGTAAACGTTAGTTGCGTTAGCAGAACGTGTTATTCCCTGTTGCCGGCCGCAGCTCTAGTATTACAGAGTTAAAAGACAAAAAACTAAGAATTCTTGTAAGAATTGAAACTACATTTGGGCAATGGATATAGACAGAAAGCACATAGCAAAACAAATTTTTTTCTGTTTTTTACTATATTCTTTGAAAATATTTTTGAGAATTAAAGGTCTGGTGTTTGTTAGTGGGTAGACAAACCAACATGCTGGCAAACCATTACAAGTGCATTACAAAAGTAGGTCTAGAAGCTAAATCCAATATATAGCACTATAATACAAACACACATGCATGCACACAAACGCACACTGCAGCTCACCAGTTTCCAAATTAGGAAAAAATATGCAACATGGTACAAACATCATGCTCGTCTCAGTCAAATAGAAATACTCACACAAATAGCTGAAACACCCACAGAGAGATAAATAGGAGGCTTTTTTTAAATGAGTCTGAAAATGTTTCTGGAGTTCAAACGTGTCTCTCTGCTTTGCAGGAGGTGTTTCATTGATGCCAGCACATAAACATCCGACCGTGGGAATAGATCCGAATTCCCTCAGTCTTTAAAAGCCTAACAATGTTTGAAGTCTTTTACTGTGGATCGACCCGGTGTTTTATCTGTGAGGCAAACAGGCTCACACACAGGTTAATAGTCATTGTTTATGGCCTATGATTGCTGTCTGTATTTAAACCAACAAGAATGTTTACATCTGTTAATTAACATTATACGCAATATACAGCTGAAGCTGCATGGAAGTTCAGTGTTGTGATTCTTGTTTGATCATAAAATATTGAAGCCAATGGTATAGGGAAGAAAATCCTTTGCACAGGAAAATTCTTTTATTTGTTTGCCATCCAACTTTCTCCATTGTTGTTTGTAAAACCTGACCCTAGTTTAAGTGAGATTTCATGAAAATGTTCAAGTTCTTTAATTATAAGGTCAGTGTTTATGCATTTATGAATGATGAATACATTTTACTCCACCTTGCATTAAAATCTGATTTAACTCTGGTTAAACAACCCTAAATGTAAAGTTGTTGTTATTGGCTTATGACTGTATGACTCAAGGAATCATCTGAGAGGCTGCTGATCTGTTGCTCACGGCAAAATAAGAACTCGTTTTTTAAAAGCAATTAATCTACCATGTAGAAATGTGGCTTTTGATGTTTCCGTCAGTGTCTCTGCAATTATCCTTCCGGCTCCAGACAGACGCTTCCATGAAACCCATAACTTCTGTCCCACCCAATCTGACCTGGGCTGACAAAAAAAAAAAAAAAAAAACCCTGATCAGATGTAGCAATCAGTTAGATCAGAGGTCCCCAATGTTTTTCAGGACACGGACAGGTTTAATGTCAAACAAGATTTTCACGTACCAGGCTGTACGAGGCTGAGGTAGGCGTTCGATTTTTTACTTTATCTTCATCCTTTTTAAAATATCTGCAGCCGCTTTAAACTTTATTTGTACACTATATTGTGTGTAGAAACCATTAAAATATAAAATAGATTTTCCCTTAATCCATAACTGTCAAATTCGAAGATAAAAAAATTGGACTGCAGCTTCAGCTCCTTACGACTTTTAAGGTGCGACAAATAAAAACCTACAAATGGTTACTAAAACGGGAATTTTCTAAATATTACAGTAAACATCTACCTCTTGTGCAACTTTATTAGCAGCATCCTCATAACATTAGCCTGTAGCAATAAATCCATATTTGCAGTAAAGATACTTCATTTTTATCTGTTAAATGTAACTTTCTTTTATTTTGAAGTCGAAAGCCCTTTTTCTGTTTCCTCTGACTTTTTTTTCTCTTCTAATAGTAGCCCCTGTATTTATTCCCAAAATCTGGCAGGTGGCTTAGCGTTTTTGGGAGTCTTTTTTAGTGTCATACAAAAACAAAAGATGGTAAATTATATGATTTAGACAACTCAGCTAAACAGAATAATAACTTTTAAAGTCTTGTGAATAAATAATTAGGAGAACTGACCTTTTTGAGGACAATTTGAACAATCTTGAATTATTTCTAAAGTTTCAGTTGTTATAAATCAAAATTATTGAAACAATTCATGATTTGTTTGACGTTTATTTGTGTTTTTTTTCTGTTTGTTTTAAAATATCAGTTGGAAAAAGGTGCTTTATAACTAAACTAATTTGAATTGTCTAAAAAAAAAAAAAGCTGCTAAATATTTGTAAAAAGCTAAATATTGAGCTGATTGAGACAAACAACTAAAATTCAGTTTAGTGTATGTTTCATAATTTTTAACATTTTTATGGGTTAGTGTATTATCTAGAAATAAAAATATCGAAACTGTGAGGCAGAGCAGTGGAAGCTAAGGTAGCATTATTTCCATTGTATTTTTCAATGCAGAAGACAAACTTAAGGTCCTGTAAGAAAGCTCATCACACCAAATGTGCCCACATTAAAGTAAAAAGTATGAAAGCATAAATTTGTAATACTAAAATGGACACTAAGCATTCAGCAGTTTTCCCTGTCGTCTTAACCGCTTGTTTTAGTAACTGAGCTGCAGACGCATTATGATGTTGTAGCTAATTGTTCTAACTATGCGCATTTGTCTCGAGACAAGCATATAATAGCACCATTATAAAGCCACTTCAGTTCAAATCAAGCTGTTAAACACACGCCAGGCCTCCTGCCCTTCAGAAGGATCAGCTGTCACAATCCTGCCTTTCATGTGCACAAAGACTCTCTGTGTGTGCATGTGTGGATGTCTGTTTGTTAGTGTCTGCATCAAGAGGATGACAGTGTATGTGGAGCTGCTTTCATGTGCGTTTGAACTGTGATAATAGAGGTCCATCAGACAGCAGACACTGAGAGCGGCGTTCCTTCATTACAGCCTAATGGGTGTTAAATAGTAGTGTCCCTTGGTCACAGCAGCTAATAAGGGTTGTTTTTGAGCAGACTCCCCCACTCCCTGAGATACATGATCACCCCAACTGTCAGAAGTTTAATCCATCCACATTGACTCGTTGAGTCCGACCTTGTGTTGGTGTCTTCTACCCGCTGATGCGAACAAAGCCGACTTAGATCAACAGACTAATCAATCACTTTCAGTGAGGAGGGTTCACTGGGTCTCTTTTAATCATGTAGATGTGTGGATTACTACAGATCACTCTTTTAGAGTTTTGGGCAATTTCAACACTAATAAAGCCAAGATCCATGATTACCGTATATCGTGCTATACTGACCTTAAGGCACACCGAAGCGAAACAAAACAAGAATTAATGTGGTATGACTTCACTTTCTGGACTGCTTGGAGGGGCCAAGAGCCATGCGATTGGCCGAGGGGTTGATGGGAAGTTTTTCTAGTGAAATAATGTTGTTTTTCATGTTAAGAGTTATTCACACTAACTCTTAACATTGTTCAGTTATAACATATTAAATACAAAATGATACTCTCAAGTTACGTTCACACCACCCTCGGCTAAGTGCGTTTAAGCGAGCGCTTCCAATGAAAAGTCCATTTAAACGCTCTTAAATGTGTCTCAAACTTCCGCAATTAAAACTCATGTTCAGGCACAGTTACACACTTTTTTAAGACAGGTTTTGGTCTTTATTGTACAAAGCCCACTGCCACTGAACATGCATTGATAGTTAAACCTGGTAAAACTTTGCCCAATTAGGGACTTTGATTTGGTATTGGCGGCGGCATGGCGTCCTTTCAAATTCACGGAAGTACCAACTGTTTGAAAATTGATCATGAAGGAGAAATGAATAATTGGGGTTTGTGCCCAGATAGAATTATATGACACCAAGCTCGAAATCGAATTCACCTCCTACCCCACTGGTTCCTCCCTATTGCTCCAATTGTATGGGGATTTGGAGCTGTAGTGGAGTCTGAACTATTTTTTTTTAAGGAAGGCTTATGGCCTTCCTTAAAAAAAAATAGTTAAAAAATAGTTATGGACTTAGGGCTGACTAACCCCTTTGCGTGATCCGCGTTGCGCTGTAGAGAGAAACTAATTTCTTCAGGTGGGTGTGTTCTAAAGGATAAAAGCTTACATTTAAATGTAAGTACTGACTTTTTGTCTTTTCATGGTCTGTTTAAAGTTAAAAAAAACAATGTTGTTCTGTATTTTCCAAGTGCTAGCAGCTACGCGCTAACGTAGATGAACGGCGGCTGCTAATGACATCATTGAATAGATTTGCACCCCTTCAACATTTCGCACCAAGCTTCTTCCAACTGTTGATGGACATGCCCTAGTAAACAGTAGAATAAAAAAAAAGAAAGGAATAGAAGAGGCCCCTCCCTGCTTGTCCAGTGTGAACACAAGTGGGCTAAATGTGTGTATAAGAATGCGTTTAGTGTGCTCTTGAACACACGTCATATTTATTTGTTTATTTATCAGGGACAGTGCACATTAAAAGCATTGCTGCAATGCGCCAGAATAAGCCCAAAGGCTATTTTTCACCTACAGTCCCTGGACAGGTGTTAAAGATTGTCAACGTCAAAACAACAATTAAATACATACTGTACCTGGTGCGTCCATAGCTTCACCTTTTCAGTTCATTATGTGGACGCACAGTACATATGAATCTCCCAAGCTACTGACTGACTACAGTGGTGCTCCAACAATCCAGTAAGCAGTGCAGCTTCGTAGTTTACCAAAGTCAAACTAAAATACTTTGACATGTTTTTCAGCACAACGTACCACAAAAAATGAGTTACAGGTCAGTAAGCAGAACCATTATTTATACATGAAGAGCACCGGATTGTAAGGCACATAATAAAGATTTCAAGTGGCCCTTGTGGTCCAAAAAATATGGTTGGAGGGGAACTTGTAGAAGATGAGACCTGATGGTTGTAATTATCTGTGAATGTCACAAACTAATGTCATCCGCATAGAAACTCTTGCTTTATAATGGCAGCATGTGTTGCAGATTATTACGTAAACCACTAAAACTGGGATTGGTCAGATGTCTTTATCCAGCCATGCAGCACAACCAGCAGATGTGAGGAGTTCTAGTCCTCTGCATGTGTCTCGGTGAGTTCAGAGTCAGTTCAGTTACATCCTCGAATGGATTCCAAGTAAGTCGAAAAAAAGCCAACATGAGCAGCAACTCAAGGTTGAAAATGAAGGGTAGGGTCAGCATGGGCACTCGGTTCTATTCTCTTCGGTTTATGCTGTCACTTACGAACTGAATCACAGTTTTCATGCAGGAGATTAAGGACAGTTTGCGTAAAAAATGTACACTAAACACTTGTGTTTATACCTTGCAAAATAAAGAAAACCCTTGGGGAACCTTGATTTACCCTTTATGTCCCTTCCTCCAGAATCCATCAGCATGTACTCTTTTACTACAGAAGCTTCATAAATAATAAACGTATTGACTCAGCTTTCAAATGTGGACGAACACACGCCGTCGTCTGATAAAACCTCCCTTTTCCGGTGCTCCGATGTTCAGCAGTAATTTTCTGTTGCCTGGTAACCAGGTAGAGTTTCTAGTGAGAGAATCCCACTGTTCTAGACGTATTCCTCCCTCACTTGCTTGCTCTCTGTTTTTACATTTTTTTCTCCTCCTAACACATTTTTAGTAGTGCGGGGATTCAGATTGAACTCCGTCAGCACTCTCCTGTACCGCAGGTAGATGCATTCGCGTCCAGGGTGGGGACCAGGCAGCGACCCATGCTGCAAAGCAGCAGAACTACAGAAGAAAAGGCTGAGGGCTCTAGAGATGCGCAGGTATCACGATATACCAGTGAAATGCTGCTATGCTGAGAGCCTCACTTATGCAGCAAAAACATGAAAACAACAATGCAGTTTCACTTTGTGCAAGAAACAAAAAAGCATGCTTAAAATGCATGAAAGACAAAAATATGCAAATAATTCTTCTTGGGTACAAACATTGATTTCATATTCTCTTTCTTCTGCTTTACTATTCAAACTCCTCTTAGTGCAGCCGAGATGGAGAGGAAGAAAAAAAAGGAGGAGGGAGAGGGGTTTTAAGCGAGTATCGCACTACAAAAAAAAAGAAAGTTACGCTCACTCACTGAAACGTTGCAGCGACATTATCGCACACTCACAAAAACGCAGCAGTGCTGTCTGCATCGCCATGACAACCCGGAGCTCGATGCTTATGGATATCCCAGATCTTTTATTTATTCATCCATCTCCACATTACTCTTTTATACACACGCATGCTCACACATGTGCACTCAAGCAAGCATTCAAGCTAATTTATCATTTTTGATCACGCATCCAACAGAGCAGTCTGACGATTTGTTTAGTTTTTTTTGTGCTGATCTTTGTTAGAAACTTTCGTCAACACATTTTTTAAGCTTCTCTAATGCAGAGCATAAAGGCCAAGAGCTTTTTCTTTACATTTCCACTGCTCCCTCCTTTATTTTTCAGCTTTAAAGCGATCTGCGGTGCAGAAAGATTAGTTATTTGTGTGGAGATTAACTGTGGGGACATGACTGAGAGGGGCAAGAACACACAAACAAGGAAAAGCTCATTAAAAACAGCAGTGCAGCAACTCAACAGCATGCGCAACAAGGCAGTATGACCTAAAAACCAGAAACCAGCATCCAGGCGAGGACGCAATGTGAGGAGTTTGGGGAGACCATCTCCATCCTGAGATGATGCAGCGTCTCTAGGGAGCCCTGCGCCGACCTTCAACCCCCTCTTACCCGCCAACCTTCTCAGCTTATGAAACTCAGCAGGCTTGAATAGGAGATGGCGCGCAGCAGCTCCTCTGACATCTCTTGGTTTTTCAATTACTCCTGCTGACTCTCCATCTTTTCGCCTCCTTCCTTTTATTTTTTTTATGGCCTAAATAAATCTGCAATCATTGAACTCCATTCCTTCCCCACCTCAACCTGCAGTTCGCCGGGACATCAACAACTCAGGCACATACATCAATAGACCCTCTGAGTCGGTTAGTGTCAAATGCCGAGACACTGGCGGGAATGCGGAGAGGGAATGGATGATCTATTGTGTTTGATTGGAACCCATAGAAAACTGCAAGATCTTAAATTAAAAGCAAAAAAAAAACAACAGGGATGTAAGGAGCGACAAAAAGAGCAACATCTCTGAGCTGCATCTTTTTTTTTCTTTTCGAGGAGGCAGTAGGAGGAGGTGGGGAGGAGGGGCAGGGTTGAGCTCTTGCATCTCCACTGCAGCAACCCTCAACTCTGCCGGGGAAAGACAATGGAGAGCCAAGTGGAAGACAAGAGCTCAGAGAGGTGCACTCACATCCCTCGCACTTCTGATTGGCTGACGGCAGTGCACCGCTGTTGAACAGCAGGACCTCGTTAAAGACCCACTCCGATGAAAATTGTGGCCTTTTTCTGATGATGGAGGACATATTAAAGAGAAAATGAAGCCTAAAATTTCATTTCTGAGTTTTTGCTTTATTCAAATCTTTGGGAATCAGGAGAAAATTGCCATTTGAAGAAGAGTGTATTGGTGATGCCGAAAATCCACTGGGCGGGCCACAAGCTCCCTACACCCCTCCAATCTGATGCGTCCACTTGAGGACAACTAAACCCGTGTACGTTAATGATTTCCTTGTCCGAGCTGGCATCTGGCTCAAAACTGTACGGCTGGGTAGTTTCGATATTGTTCACCTTTTTTGTTGCACCGTAATGTTAGGTTGGGTGTGTGAGGCGTGGCAAACTCGTGACAGAAAGTGTAAACAGAGAGCTCTCAATTATGGGTAACGGGACGTGGGGGCAGGGCAGCTCTATGCCAGTGGTCCCAACCACAACTCAGAGGTGAATTTCAATTTTGAGATCTACTCTGCAAAAAACTATGTCCCAGAGATCTTAGTTTTTTAAATGTTGGCTGAAAACAACAATCATAATTAAAAGACCACTGGGACCGCTTTTGCAACAGATCAAAAGATTATCGGAGTGCTTCCTAAAAACTGAACGCAACTTGATGGGCAGTCTTTGCATGTCCTCTTCCTACTCGCCTCATCGCCACAGTGTTTGTATAATTAACTCGGTTAGTCCATTTCATCCCTCTATTTTGATGACTTTTTAACTAGGCTCCATTCATCCGTCCGCCTATCTTCTGCTGTTCCCTGCTGACTTCTTCCCCCACAAGCCCCCAATCACGCGCCTCAGTTTGCGCACGCACTATCCTGCACCAAGTTTCCTCTGCAAGCCAAACCAGAGGGGCTTTCAGGGGGTGAGCCGACACTCCAAGATCATCATCAACACGATGTGCTTCCATGGCAACAGCTGCTGGGAAAAAAAGAGAAAAAAAGCCCTTCCCACAGCATCAGATGGCCAATCAGTGTGGCACTGCCACTACTGGGAACTTGACAGGTCGCTTGCTGAGTGTAAAGACATACTGGGGAGGCAGAGCTGCATTAGCTCTGCACTAGATCTACTTTTATGGCTGGTTTTGTTACAAAAGTCTGTCTCAATCATTCAACTGGTTAAATGACATGATTTAGGATGGTCAGAGAAAATAAGAGGCTGACTGGCTGTTTGAAATGAAGCTAACTAAAGGCAGGTTAAGCAACGAGTTCTTCAGGATAACCTTTGATCTACAATAAACCAACATTGAATTGTAAACATCGCAGCTTCAATACTTATTTTTAATGGATCCTTATCTGCACCCACAGTGTGTGTCTTGACAGCACACAGACCCACTCTCACACTCAAGGATCCACATTTGCACATTTTGGGACACACACTGCGATTACTCAGTATAAAACAGCGCTTATAGTTCCAGATCTTCTTTTTTTGTGGAGCATCCGGTAAACATGGACCCTGGAAATAAACAAGGATTCTGCTGAACTTCGAGTACCGCTTCACCACACACACACACACACACACACACACACACACATACCTACACACATACCTCACCGCTGTGCTGGCAAACCCATTTTGTAGAATTTGAAAAAATATTATCAAAACATAAAGCACCTGGAGGATGGTTTACATTCTCATTATGGCTTGTATATTAAATAAAATACAAGCAAGTAAAAATATGATAGTGACCCACAATAATGCAAAGGTCTCACTTCTCTTTTGTTCAATGGAACCAGACATTTGTCTTTTAACATGGCAATAAAGGCAAATTAATCAAACAAGTAAAGGTAGTCTCATGCACACGTACAGGGGTTGATGCGGGTTTTTTGGTTGTTTCCGGCCCACCGAGGGTCATAAAGAGAATCTTCAAGGCAGAACTTAACGGGACCACAGGTGTGTCTTGCAGTTCCCTTGAAGCTTGTTAGACATGGAAAGCATAGTTGTTGTGTGGTTGGTGTATTTTGAAAGTATTTGTAAAGCTACATGCGGGGGAAGCTGTCCTACGGTGCCTTTACCGAGCACTGTAGTGCTTAGTTAAGCCTTTTATACCCGAGCTTTAGCTTCAGTGTTAACATTCTTTTAACCACCATAGCTCTTCAACCATTTAAGCAATTAACGCAATTCCAGTGATTCTGAAGCTAAGAAAAGTCACCTTGTGGTGATATACAACACTTTACAGTAATTAAATGCTTTTGCAATCAATGTAAATCATCTAAATCTGTTGCAGATAAAATCGTAATTGCCCCATTACACAACACTTTAAACGAGTAATGTGTTGCATATTGGTGCAAAACTGATATAAAACTTTGCTTCTCCCCTTGTCAGAATCAGCTGATTCACGTTGATCGCGTAAACGGTCAAAGAGTTACGGTGGGTCAAAGAGCATGTGTTTTTAAGGTGTCACCAGTGACATCTCTGTGTTAAAGGGTTAAGCGTTGGTGCCCTGACTGCCCTAACAGCCTGAAACGGACTGTTAGCGTGCAGAAAAAAGAAATATCTGTATGACACACCTGGATTTTACCTACTTAACCCTTGCGTGTCGTATACGTCTTTGCTACGACCTGTCACCTGTCACCATGTCTGTAGAAAAAAATGTATATGAACATTTTCACTCTTATGCAAACCACCTGAATGCCCATTAAAGGTTTTCTTATTTTTCACCACGAGACAGCCTGTATCTAGCCATAAAAGTAGTTGCAGCTATCCTATAGGATATATTACTATGTATAATTCAAAAAAACATTACCAGATGACATTTTATCTTGCCTGCTAAACGTCTTTTGTGGATTCTCCAGTTGGGCACTAGATGTCCCTTGTTTTAATTATGTTTCAGTTGGACTGAAGCCTCGAAGCCTCAATTTCTTTCAGTAAAATATGATCAAAAACCGTTTTTCAGTTTCAACAGGCTTTCTCTTATCATTGCAACTTTGCTGTAAAAAAAAACAGTTAGTACCCATCTTGTGGCATTCCTTGGATCGCCGTAAGCCAAATCGCTGCTTCATTTTCAACTGTGGAAATCTTTTCTTCCATGCTACATAACTTGTCTTTGTACACTTTGAGTTGTACACATGCTGGTAAAAGAACAAGACTCTTTAATAAAAGTTCATAACATGGTATATAAACTGGTTTTCAATAATTCATTTTTGCCAAATTTTATTGCCTACGTTATTTTTGACAATGCAGCCCTAACTTGACCGTGCAGGGTGCAAATATACCGACATAGTTTCATGCAAATCTGGTGAACTGTCCAGGGTGTACCATGCCTTCGCTCTTGAGTAGTTGGGATAGGCTCCAGCAATCGCGTAACCCTGAACGGTACAATAGTGGGTGTGGAGATGGATGGATATGTCTTGAGATTCTTTGTTTGCTATGGACAATGACAATGGGTCTTACTCCAGATCAATTGAATTGTGTGGGGTGGAATTAATAAAAGGTCTATGAAAGTTTACAGAAAGCAAAAGAGGAGTCAGGCCTAAATTGCCTGACCTTTTCCAGAACTACACACAGTGTGGGTGAGGACAGTACAGCAGACGCCAGAACTTCAGACGTCAGAAAGATAGAATCCCTCTGTCTCCACAGTAATATGCACCAAACATCCCTCAATCTGGTGTCATGACGATCACAGGCCAAATATAATGAGTCATCTAACACACAGGCGCACACAAAATAACACAGTGTATAAATACAGAAAGACAAGCAATAAGACTCCCATAAAGAAGCTTTTCAGTGTCACTTTCTTCCCAGGAGGCGACTCTGGGTGGCAGTCAGAGAAACGACCCACAAGGCCAACTGTCTTTTTTCCTCATCCTGCAGAGATCAAGTCATTTTCAGACATAATTACCATGCTCATAAAAATAGTAAGAAACTGATTGTTTCTGCATAAATGACAAGAAAACTACTGTATGCAGGCAAAGACACGGCAGATGATAAAAGAGGAAATTCTATTCTATTTAGCAGCTAAAAACCCATGATTTAAAAAAAATGTTAAGGTTTAGTAGGAATGTTTTGCTTTTTAAAGTAAAAAAAATCGTTTAACTTCAGGCTCTACTGTAATCCGAGTAAATTGTAAGCATTGACTGTATATGAGCACTGGACCGAATGAGTGTGACGTCACCCACAGAAAATGGCTCACTTCCACGATGATGTGCCGTCTTCTCTGGCTTTAACTTTTGTCCTGGCTGAGGACTTGACTACTATCTGGTTTGTGTTCTGTTGCATCATGGTCTCAATAATTCTGTGGCAGAAAAAAAAATGTATCACAATGACAAGTGAAGCCGCTTTGGACCCACAGACCGGACAGAAAAGTGACTGCAAAAAGGTAAAAAGTTTTATTTTTATTTTTAAATCTTGATCAATAAAGTCGATGACAGTTCTTATTTATCCAGGTATTGTTTTCCTGTATTGCTACTTTTTCCTTTAAGCTGCCATGACGGGTGAATTTCTCTTCTGCGAAATGCATAAAGTTTAATTCAATGTGTCACAACGTTATTAAAATCTTCCTTCTAGAAAGGTTTCCCCATTCTTTCAAGTGGTTTAATCATTAAAAAACAAAAATGTCTTCGAAACAAAATTTGTACCTCCTGCATGTCCTACAAATCCCATTGTCTTTAACTGGACCAAGTGAGTGACATCACCCACAGAAAACCTTTTGTATATATATTTATTTTGTCCTGGTTGCTCTAAGTAACATATAATGGCAACCACTCTCACCAATCAGGAGTGAGCTTTTTGGAAGGCCACACCCCTACAATTTAAAAAATCAGGCATTGAAGAATCTGTCAATCAAACATTGTGAAAATATTTAGTATTAGCAAGAACAAGTTAAAAAAGGTAAAAGAGCAAGAGAGGTTATTTTGACAAATATATTGACTTTGTAATAGCTGTTTCGTTTTTAATAGAAGTCTAAGGGAGTTTTGGCTTTTCAAGACCAACGGATACGTCCCATTTGGAATGCAAATCACTTTATAAATAAATAAATCATGTTTTTATGTATTTCCTAAATAAATAAAAGGTCAATCAAACCATGCAAGTAAGTGGCAAACAATCATAAATGGTCCTGCATGCATTGAAAAAGTTAAACTCATTATTTTTCCTTGATTGCAGCTGAGCAAACCCCAAACATTACCAACACCATCCTTATATTACATATTTTTCCTAATCTAGGACTTTTACTTTATTGTACATAATATTATTATACACTTCAAAGAAGAATAAGTATCGAGTATTGCCACTCACTTTAAATTGTTGTTGTAATTAAAGACAGATGACAAAGCTGATCAGTGATGATGAGCCTAATAAAAAAGATGAAGGCAAAATGATGTTGTGTTAAAATGCCATTCTAGTAATTAGGAGCAACTGTTGACCTGTTTTAATCATCAAATGGGATAAATGACTCATGCAACTGCACTGGGAAAGATCCAGACCTTCTTCCTGCTAATGCACACAGAGCAGTAATTTGAAAAGAACCAAAGAAGAAAAGAAATAATAGCTTCAGAAAAAAAATGCATAACTCTTTCATTCTCTACATTTTGCCTGAGTGGCAGACTATTTATGCTTTGGATTGTATTTACATAGACTCCTGTGGACCACCATGTCTGCGCCATTTTTAGGCATAAAGACACAAAGTGTTCTCCCTTGAGATCTAAAGAGATAACCTGCCCCCACTTTCATGTAAGTATGTAAGATAAGCCTGTAGTGTGTCCCACTTAGTAGCTCCTCCATCACCTTAGACAACATTCAAGCCCATCATCACTCCTAAAAAAAGACATGTGCCAGCTTTGTGCTGACCACAAAAGGATCTGCCGGTGAGTCTCTGAAGTAGAACCTCCACTCCAACAGTATGTTACACAACATGGTATCCTCCGAAAGCGTGACCTTTTGGAGAATATTAAGATGAGTAACATTTACAACACGTCACTTAGAGAGATTCTTCAATCGGGGAGTGTTCTACCTGGTCAGGAAGTTCTTCAATCCTTCAACGCCGGAGCCTTAGCTCCAGTGTTTACATTCTTTCAGTAACTCTTCAACCGTTCATGCAATTAGCTTAATTCCAGCAGATTCTGAAGCGGAGAGAAGCAGCCTTGCGCTGAAATGCAACACTTCCCGTTAGTAATGGGTTGCATGTTGGTGCAAAGCTGATATGAAAAACCGCTTTTCTCAGCGACAGAATCAGCTGATTCACATTGATCACGTAAACAGTCAAAGAGTTACGCTATGTCAAAGACCTGTGTTATTAAGGTGTCGCTGGCAACAACTCCGGTGTTAAAGGGTTAAATTGTTTCTGTTTGGGGCACATCTGTGTTTCTATTCTAAGTGTAAGTAGTGTTTATTTTCATGTGCTAGAAAAAAATAAAAAAACGTTCTAATTTTTTATACCAAGAACAAAATGCTAATTTTAAGAACCCTCTTTGGTAAATCCGTGTTCTGTAGGTACAGTACAATGATTCATTTATCCTGACTAAACACACATGTTTCTAAACAGCAGTTTTCTAAATGTATCTATGTAAACAGAAACAAAAACAAATGTTTTACAGATGACTGACAGCTTATATGTAAGGATTTTCAGCTCAAGTTTAGCTAGTGTCTTGTTGACCAAACGTAAAGTACATATCTATATTGATGAGTGTTCCCCTGTTCCCATGGAGATGACACAAGTCTTTGATTTTATGTTTTACTATTCAATTACCCATGCGAAGCCCATCAAGACGACTGTTGTTGTGAATTTGGGCTATTCAAATCAAATTGAATTGAATTGAATTGAGCAAGTGTGATACCGTTAACTCTTTTACACCTCAGCTTTAGCACCAGTGTTTACATTGTTTTGATTACCGTAATCCAATCATGTGATTGGCGTAATTCCAGTGTATTCTGAAACGGAGAACAGCAACTTTGCGCTTTACACTGGTGAAGTGCTTACGTAATGAACATAAATCAGCTGATAATGTCACAGAGAAAAGCATTTTTACACCGTTAATAAATATTTTACGCTAGTGATTTGTTGCATATGCGAGCAAAACCGATATGAAAAACCACTTTTCTCTGCATCAGTATCAGCGGATTCACATTGATCGTGGTTGAGGAGTTACGGTATGTCAAACAGCGCATGTTTTTAGGTGTCACCTGCGATACATTCTGTGTTAACGGGTTAAAAGGCAGAAATTGGGTGGTTTTGCGATCATAAAAACAACATTTAGAGGCGGGGCATCACCCAGAACACATTGAAACATTCAACGCAGTTATGTGAGAGAATCAAACTGACTCAAAATTGCCGGATTTGGCATTGACAGATTGCACGGTTTGAATGGTTTGCCAGAAATCTAGGAACCCTTATATAGTAGGATAAAAAAATTTTTATAGTTCAACTGTTTTTTCAACTGACAAAACCATGAAATGACTCAGAAAAGGTGGAAAGACATCAGGCTGTAAGGTGTAAGATTCAGTCTAAATACAGTCTGTGCTGCACTGACTTTAAACTTTGAAGCCTCAACACAAAGAAAAAAAAACAAACTGTATTCATCAATCTCAGAAAAAACATAATTTGTGTATGTTGTATGAACCAGTTTCTTCTGCTTCAGACGGATCTCGTTTCCTAAACCAAAGAAGTCGCTCGCAAAGTCCCTGTTTATCAGCCGTGCACCAAACCCTGTTTCATGTCTGCTGCATATGTCTCAGTCAGGCCAGGTAACACCTGATCCAAGGCTTTGAAGACGAGAGTCGTGAGGAAGACTTGGCTGACTCACATTGACTTGCAGTGTGACGAATCATCAATCTGGGCTTGACCCACGTCACCGTGTCAGACGGACAATCTCATGATTCATCAAGTCCACTTTTCAGAGCTGATCATAATCTACGATGGAGGCAAAGTAAATGAATCTCTGCACACCGCCTAGCTTCTAACCACGGTTTATTGTTCCTTTGCTTTCTACTGCCATCTCAGGTAACCCAGGTGGAGAAATGCAGGATCCCTGAGGTTTGCCGCAGCCTGTCTTTGTGTCTGCAACCTTTCTTTTCAAACTTCAAACACCTTTCAATCCTCCTCTGAAGAATCTGCTTCCACCATCTATCTACACACAGGAAGCCATAACACGCCGCACTGTTACGAAAACCCTCCTGGATGGACCCAGCAGTCAAAACTAAACACTTGAGGACAGAAGTCATTTTTTAGGAGGTGCCTAATTTTCATTTTAAAACCTGCATGAGTATTTATGTTCTCTGTGTCCCAAGAAAAATAAATAAATAAAAAAGGACCCAAATGTATGCATGCAGGGATTTTTCACACCACATCGCACTTTCCAAAAACAGAAGTCATTCAGACTTCAGGTTCTTATTCTATGCAATTTTCAGTATTTTCTGGCTCTACAATACAATATTTAAGATGAACCCAGAATTCCGCTAGATCCAAACAAAACTTTCACCTATACTAATGAAACTATAACCTAAAGGGAGGCACAATCAGTCACTTTAACCCAATCGTCTAAAACCGTTTCAAGACATTTTTTAATGCAATATTTTAGAAAGTTTAATTTGAAAACGTATTCACGCAAATTCACCAATGACTAGGGCTGGCCAATAAATCGATTTTATTGATTTATTAAAAATTGCGCACCCTTCTGTTGTTCCGAGTAAGGCCGACCCGCCTGTCTCTCGCCAAAGGACATCTAGCCCAGAGGAACTTGTTCACAAAGAATTAACAGTTTATTCAGGTTTATGGAACTACTTCGGTTTTCCTACTTCAGACTTGCGTGCTACAAAATCTGTTTGCTACTAAAAGTGGGAGAAGTTCTGCTCTCTAATGCTACGTTCAAACAAGCGCTGAACGTGGGTTTTTGAACTCACTTTTAGCATACGGTGTTCACACTGAACTGTCGTTACCAGATACAAGCAAATGCATCTACAGTTGTGAAATGTCAAAGCGGTGCAAATCTGGTGAATTTTTCTCCAGACTTTTTCTTTCGGGGCTCTATTCCGATTTATGAAAGACTTGGTGTCATAGAATTCCGGCCGAGCCAAAACCGAAATTATCAATTTCTCCTTTAGGATCAATTTTCAAACGTTTGGAACTTCCATGAATTAAAAAGGGAAGCCATTCATACATCACTACCAAATCTGAGTCCTTGACTGCTCAAAGTTCAAATGGTTTAACTATTAGCATGGGTTCAATTGCTGCACATGTTGTACGTAAAGCTTGAAAACAAACTTAAAAACTTGCGTAGCAATGCGAGAATTTTGAACGCAGAAGCTTGAAACGCGAATATATGTTTCTACAAAGACTTTTCATTGAAAACGCGTTTTAAGCCAGGTGTGAATGTAGCATAAGAGATGCTAAAGCTAGCAGCAGCTCACAAAACACTCGTCACATGTTTTGCATTTTTACATCTAGTATATAGTCGCAGGTCAACTCCCTAAGGGAGATATTTTAAAAAGCGCTTTTGTTAAATATATTTGATCATTTGTAATATTTTTTAAGAAAGTAAAGGTAGAGGAAAAAAATCTGTTTATATCAGAAATAGAATTTGGTGGAAAATAAATGTGGTTTTAAGACATATCACCCAGCCCTACCGACGACCCGTAACCCTTTGACCTGAACAAACCTCTTAAACTGCATTAGTCCAAAAACACTACCAAACTTTGGGAATGCAACACTTTCAAAGACGTCTAAGCCGCCGCACACACTGTAGATGTGAATTACCAGAATGTGAACATGCGTTATGACATCTTACCACCCTCCATAGATACTTTTCCAGGGTTGTGAAAGGATATGGGTTGCAGACAATCCGAATACACCAATAGCGAGGCCTTGTAGTTTGCTTTAAGCAGAAAAAAGCCTTTGGAGCCAGAGCGGGAAATGGCTGCTCCTCCTCACACGAGATGCTGGATAGGTTGACACGAACATTGGCGGGATCTGGTTCCTCGTCCACATCGAGTTCCGTTTCTCGCACCTCGTTGTCCTGAACCTCCTGGCTCCATTCGTCCCCCCCCAGACCACGGCTGTCCCGCTTTTTGGTTTTATCCACCTCTCCCTTCTCCATCTCCTCATCTCGCCCTCTTCCGGGGTCAACCTCATGACCTGGGCTGGTGTTCCTGTCGGCCTTCGGTGCGTTGCGCCTCACCTCCTCCTGCTCCGGGCAGTCCGAGTACTGAAAGCGCACTCTCCCCTCGCCATCAGTCATGATAGAGAATCAGGCAAAGCCGCTCTGGAGAAACATCAGAGGGAGTAAAGGTTAGACACAAGCAGAGAAACAGGCGGGGCGGAGATGTGGCAAACAGAAGTGCAGG
Organism: Oryzias latipes; assembly: GCF_053564925.1. Classification (NCBI taxonomy): domain Eukaryota; kingdom Metazoa; phylum Chordata; class Actinopteri; order Beloniformes; family Adrianichthyidae; genus Oryzias; species Oryzias latipes. Next base: position 11,387,390 of record NC_136244.1, read on the forward strand.
TGGAGTAACGGGTGGTTTTCTACAGGCAGGAGGAGCAGTGACAGAGGATGAAAGAGAGATCTGCCTCCCAACCACACAAGGAGTCATATCAAGAAACATAGCTAGCTTTGGAATCCTTACAGCTTTATTATGATCTTTCCATCTACCCCTTCATGGCAGACTTTGAAAATAAAAGCCCCAAATGCACAGTTGGGTTTTTTGGGACAATAGAAAGTTACAAAAGGCAATTCATGAGCTTTTATTGTAAAATTGTAGTCAGTTTCAATGACAAAACTGAGTCGGATTTTTTTTTATCTGTCTTCCTGTTGCTATGAGATTGAACAGATGGATCTCTCTGCTCTGAAGGTTTTTATGGTGGCAGCTGATGCGCAAAGAAGAGAAAAAAAACCTTTATATTAATGCACTAATCCTTATTGTAACAGAAATAAAGAGAGACTCGTTATAATAATCCCTGAAAAAAACAGAGTTTACTCTTTTGAGGGTTTAATGGGCTTGGTTGGTCCGTATTTTTTTTTTTTTTTTTCGTAAATATGAAAAACGTTTGAGGCTGCTTTCATGTGTTCAAGAATGGATTCGGTACGAATTCAAAGAGTAAAAGAGAAAACAAAATATAAACCATAGTTTAAAACGGAAAAATGTAAAGTACTTGTGATTTTTTTTAAAGAAGGAAACAAAAACCCACCGAGAGGAAGGAAACGGACCGCTCCTTATACGGTTTTAGAATGAAATATATCAATTTAAAATGATTTTTAAAAACAAAACAAAACACAGAGGTAACTTCTTTGTATTTTCGTGAGTGACCGGCTTACCTTATCGAAACGGAGTCGGGAGTTTCCATTAGAATGTCTGCGACTTTAGTCGCTTTAGCCCCGCTCGCTTTCTTTCCTCCCGTTCGTCCTTTTGCTCAAAAAATTAATCCCTGTGGTCGGAACCGAACAACGCAAATCCAGCAGGAAGAAGGAAATTCTCCTGTAAATCCTTTAGACGCGTGAAGTAGTCTGTGGTCTGCGTTCAACTGAACGGCAGCGTCTCATGATGTTACCAGGTAAGTATGGAAGTATGGAAGTCCAAAGATGACACAAACATTTCATTTTAGACATAGATATTTTGTTAGTAATTCATTTTGGAAATAAAGTGTGTGTGTGTGTATTATATATATATATATATATATATATATATATATATATATATATATATATATATATATATATATATATATATATATATATATATATATATATATAACCGGTCGCTTTCTGCGTTGTGCTGGTTAATAATATGCTGTGACACAGTGTTACCTCTTGGAGACAAGTCTCCCTTTATACTTATAATAAACAAACAGAAAAACAATACACTGTGTGATCCTGCCCACTCCAGTTCCTCTCTGACAGGAGGTCATACAAAAAGGGCGCATATATTCCGCACGCGGCATGCTAGCTTAAAACTTTATACAGGCTCTGTAACACATTTTACACTCACATTTTTCTCATACATACCTGGTAATAAACAAACAGAAAACAATACACTGTAGGATCCTGCCCACTTCAGTTCCTATACAAACAAAACAAACCAAAATTTAAGCTTTAACAGTGAATCCCCAAAATATCTATCCTAAACCATCAATCCCTTTTAATCATCACATCACAAGTTAGAAACAAATATTGCTGTAGTTATACAAATAAAAATTAAAACAATAAAGGACAATAAACAATAGGATGGATTGGGATAATTAAATTATTTTAGGATGATGGCACTCACCTCTCTGACAGGACGTCATACAAAAGGGGTGGAGAACAGTAGCCTTTAGAATATATTGGGGAGTCAAAAGAAGAAGAAAGGAAGGAAGGAGGGGCTATGACTTGTTGGAGATTCCTCAGGTATGGTAACACTTGATCAGATTTTGTGCTGTTATAAAAAACGATAAAGGCTGTCCCAGTTTCATATATATATATATATACATAACAAAAAAGTGTGAAACAAATATGTCATATTGTAGGTTCTTCATAGTAGCCACCTTTTGCTTTGATTATTGCTTTGCACACTCTTGGCATTCTCTTGACGAGCTTCAATAGGTAGTCACCTGAAATGTTTTTCATTTCACGAGTGTGCCCTATCAGGTTTAAAAAGTTCAATATCTTGCCTTTTAAATAGGGTTGGGACCATCAGTTGTGTTGTGCAGAAGTCAGGTGGATACACAGCTGATAGTCCTACTAAATAGACTGTTAGAATTTGTATTATGGCAAGAAAAAAGTAGCTAAGTACCGGTACAGAAAATCGCCCCGCGGGCTCCTCGCCTCTCCCAATGGAGAGGGCGCTGGGGAGGAGCGCTTCGTACCCCCCGACGCCATCCAGACCCTGTGCGGTCTGGGGGCGGTTGCCGGTGGACCGAGCGAACCGTGTCTCTGAGCAGAGCAGCCGGACTTATAGCTTTGTGTTTCAGGGGAAGGGAGGATGCTTTGTTACGTGTGCGCTATGTGTGGGAGGCTTCGGACTGCGATCCGTCTCGCAGCTCTAGGTGAACGGGCTGCCGAACTCAGGAGAACTGTGTTTCCCGGTAAGAGTGTGTCTCCTAGTAGAGCACACACCGGCTTTGGGGCGGTGCATGAGCTTTTCAAAGCAGAAATGCCGCTCAGTCATTAGAAACACCAAACAGTCACGTGGATTTGTGTTTCCAGTCGTGTCCTGACAAAATAAAGGCTGATGTTATTCCCACATATTTACGTGCAGCCAAGATGCAGATTGCAGCATTTCCCACATGGATTTTATGTTCATCAAAGGCTAAATGTTGTTAGCACGTGTTAGCCTTCTCCTAACCCTTCTTCCTGCTCCGTTCCGCCACAAAATAAGCACTGACCACACGGATTAAAAATAAAATGGTGAGTGAACAGGCGCTTCATAAGAACCATAACAGTAATAAAAGCACGTTTAGAAGATCTTCTCATCTTTTACCGAGCTGCGACATATATGCATGGTGCAGCTTGGTTTGTTTACAGTGGCACTCATTTCCTCTTCCGGTATTTTAAAGAGTACTGCACATGCCCAAAGGATTTATTCCGACCGAAAGTGTGGCCCATGTAGACATTTGTTGTAATCGGAAGACGTTTTTCTGGGCCCATGTACACAGTTAAATTCGAATCTGATCTTTGATCCGCTCAAAACATTTTGCACATGTAACCGCGGCTAATGACCCCAAACACACCTCCAGGGTGTGGAAGGGCTATTTAACCAAGAAGGAGAGTGATGGGGTGCTGCCCCAAATGACCAGGCCTCCACAGTCACCGGACCTGAACCCAATCGAGATGGTTTGGGGTGAGCTGGACTGCAGAGGGCCAGCAAAAGGGCCAACAAGTGCTAAGCATCTCTGGGTACTCCTTCAAGACTGTTGGAAGACCATTTCGGGTGACTACCTCTTGAAGCTCATAAAGAGAATGCCAAGAGTGTACAAAGCAGTAATCAAAGCAAAAGATGGCTACTATAAAGAACCTACAATTTGACATATTTTCAGTTGTTTTACACTTTTTGTAATGTATATAAGTCCACATGTGTTAATTCAAAGTTTTGAGGCCTTCAGTTTGAATCTACAATTTTTATAGTAACGAAAATAAAGAAAACTCTTTGAATGACAGGGGTGTGCAAACTTTTGGTCTGTACTGTGTGTGTGTGTGTGTGTGTATATATATATATATATATATATATATATATATATATATATATATATATATATATATATATATATATATATATATATATATATATATAAAATATGAGGAATACACAATAACAAATACATTTGCATACAAAAAACACGTGTTTTAATTAATTAATTAATTATTCATTCTCTTAACCGTTTTTCCCTTTCGGGGTCACGGGGCTGCCGGAGCGTATCCTGGCCACTTGTGGGCGAAGGCAGGGGACAATCTGGACAGGTCGCCAGTCTGTCGCAGGGTAGAATGTCCACAATCACACATCCATTCACTCTCACACCTAGGGACAATTTAGAGTTGCCAATTAACCTATGAAGCATGTTTTTGGACGGTGGGAGGAAGCCGGAGACCCCGGAGAGAACCCACGCATGCACAGGGAGAACATGCAAACTCCACACAGAAAGGTCCCCCTTTGATGTTGTTTTTTCATGTCCCCCAGCCGGTACTTGAACCAGAGGCCTTCTTTCTGTGAGGCAAGAGCGCTAACCACTGCGCCACCGTGCAGCCATTATTAATTAATTAATTAATTTATATTTCCAAGTGTTTAAAATCATTTTTCTTCGACAGCTTTTATTTTTTGTATATATAGCCTATAGCAGGGGTGTCAAATTATTGTGTTAATCACGATTAATTAATAACAGACAAATAATTATGTTTTTTAATCACATTGACGTAATTTTTAATCTCTACCTATTGCTGTGTTCTCAAATTTAGAAAACTAAGGCTCCAACTGTTTACTTGTATGAAAGTTGGATTTGAACTCTGAAAATGTGTTTTGAATTGCTCTCAGTGCATGTATCGGAGCCAGTGCGCTCAGTGGTCGCTCACCCATCCCTGCTGTGACATCATTATTGTGCGACTTTGTGGTTCTGTACAGAACTATCCTCCATTGGAAGGGGGCTCTTGGGAGGGGAGGGGGGGGGTGTAGCAGAAAATGCAGCAGAAGAACAATGGTTAATCTGACAAATCTAATGGCTGAGTAATAGATGTTTATTGTTTCCCAATAGACGTCTAAGTCATTTCGGCTTTTTGGAACCAGCGGGTACTTCCTGTTTGGAATATGAGGGGGAGGGGTCACTCAGTCTAGTTCCCTTATACAGAGAACTACAGTCTTGTTCTCATATACAGTCAATGGTTGATTCCCACAATTTTCTTTCATCGCAAGTTTGTCTGTGTGAAGGTTTGGTGAAGGTTAACTACCAACAGAATGAGATACAGATTATGTTCAGGTGGATGGACAAAACAACTCCCACTCATTGAATCTATGTTACTATGAAATCACATATGACATAATGAATGATTTTTAGTCTGAAAATCCAACGTCTAATTTGTACATGTGTGTTTGATTAAAGTCACACACCGGATTGTTGGGCAAGGTTTTTGAGAACACTGAAACCTTTTAATTCTTGATTACATCCTTTGTTTCAGACATGGTTCATAGCACAATCCAGATATATTTCTTTTTTTAAAGAGAAATGTTTACAATAAAATGACTTGAGCATTGCTATGACACTCTGTGACCCTGTTTTGGCTCTGTGAGTGCTTTGAGAGGTGCCAAGACACCAGATGGCCCCTCCCACTGTATTTACATACATGTAAAAATAAATAATTGTGGCGTACATAAATAAATTAAAGTAGATTTGCATAAATAGTATTTGCAAACACAAGGGGGGCACAATAAGGTGCATCGGTATGCTTGTCCAAAATCCGTGTAAAGAAAGACGGTGATGTCAGAATGGCGTTTGACTTAAGACAACTCAAATATGCAAATAATGAACAGACAATTTATTGTGGTAATCAACTGAAGGGACTGCATATAAAATAGTCAAAAAGAAATACAGACATAAAGCGGATCAATAATATTTCCTTCCAGTTGTTGTCAGCTTGAGTTACTGCTGTTTAATGCAGATGCTCGTTTTCTCCTCTAAAAAGATATTAAGTAAAGGTATATGAAGAACATCTATCTTAAATGCTTATCCAGCTGAAACTTTTAGTCCAATGTTTCTCCTTGTAGATGGTGCTTCCCCCTAGTGGCCTGGTGGTTTCCATGACATTCTATGTAAAAATACTAACTTTTTTCTACCGTCTCCTGATCATTTTGAGTGTTTGGACTCTGGGCCTAAAAGTACATTCACACCACCCTTGGTAATATGCATTCAAGCAAACACTTTCAAGGAAAAGTCTATGTATATAAATGCGTGTTTTGGGCTTCCGTATTTAAAACTCTCACATTCAGGCACTGCAAAGCAATTTCTTTAACCATTTTTGGCCTCTATGAACCAAACGCGCATCCATTAAACGCTCTTTGAAAGTACAACCAGGTCTACTTTGGCCAATCAGAAACTAGGATTTGGTAGTGATGTATGCATGACATCCCTTTTAAATTCATGGAAGTGCCAACCGTTTGAAAATTGATCATGAAGGAGAAATTAATTATTGTGGTTCTTGCCTGGTCGGAATTAAATAACACAAGTCTTTCCTATATCGGAATAGAGCTGTGAAAGAAACCCTGGAGCAAGATTGACCAGATTTGCATTATTCGAACTTTGTTGGCTTTTTTTCTCCTCTTTGGCTGTCAATCATGTGGAATTTGTCATTTAACTTTCCTGATCTGTACAGCAGTCGCTGCAGGACTTAACTCCCTTGTGTACATTTGTGTGTCTGGTCATTCGCAGCTGTGGGTTAAAGCAGAGTACGCCAACAGTTTGAGCACTGCTCCACATTCGCGTCTGACACCTGTCCTGCTCCCCCACCAGTCTGTCGCTCCACTGCATCTGCTTGATGCACAGTTGGACTCCTATCTTCATTAGTGGGCTTGGCCCCAGAACGGCTCTCAGGAGACCCCAGCTAATGTTGGCTCCACTGTCACGCCCCACTCAGCTGTTCACAGTAACCTTTTTTACCCTTATGTAATGACATGCACATTTGCTTCCATTAGCTGACTTGTGGACATGATATTGTTCATTAACTCGAATGATCTGTTTGTTTCAGTTCAATGAAAGCATCTTTTACAGGGATTCTTTTCTTTAAGCGCCTCCACCAGAGACGAAACTAGGTTGTTAACTTATTCTTTTTTTTTTGTAGTCAGGGACCAAGTTATTTTCATAATTCTTCTTTCTTAAAGTGACTTTGAGTAAAAATTTCACCCCCTTTACATACTTCAAAACTTCAAAACCAGAAATCTGCACCCAACTAGTACCTGGTAAAAATGAATCTTTGACATAGTGAACACCGCCCCAAACAAATTATAAAAATGTTTAAATAATAATAATAATAATGGAATCACTGTGGGAGAAACCATCCAAAACAATGAATAAGGGCAAAATCTCTCATGTTGCTCCATTTTTTTCTTCTGAATTCACTAACAAAGACAAAACACAAGTGTCTGAAATACCCAAAGGAAGTTTTGAAATTATTATGGGTTGCCATAGGATCTACAGCTTGGTGACCATTTTGTTGCAAAGTGGGAAAATAGGCGATTTTCCCATTTTTGCCCAAAATAGAGAAAAGGACATTATTGTTTCAGTGATTGTCATGAAATTTCACATATATGCCACCAAGGTTATGACTACAACCACTACCACTAGTGTCCCCATTTCTATTTCTGATAGCCATTGATTGGGTCATGAAGCGGACAACAGCAGGGGCAGCGAGGGGAATTCAGTGGGGACTGCTACGGCAGTTGGAAGACATAGACTTTGCAGATGACATCACACTTCTGTCTCACCGCTTTGACCACATGAACCTAAAGTTAACAGCTCTTGACGTGACGGCAGCAAACGTAGGGCCCGATATAAACATCGTCAAGACCAAGAACCTGAGGTCAAATAATACCAGAGTCGAACACTTGATCCTGAACGGCGAGGTCATAGAGGAAGTGGAGCAGTTCACTTACCTGGGCAGTATCGTCAGCAAAGATGGCGGCACAGACCGAGACATTAAAGCAAGAATCGGAAAAGCGGCCGCAGTATTCAAGATGCTTAGACCTATCTGGTCATCCCAGCACATCACCCAGGCAACAAAGCTCAGAATTTTCAATACAAACGTAAAATCTGTGCTGTTATACGCATGCGAAACATGGCGCACGACCAAATCCGCAATCCATAGACTCCAAACCTTCGTCAATAGATGTCTCAGGACCATCACTAGAATCAGATGGCAAGACAGAGTCACGAACGAATGCCTTTGGAAGTTAACCAAACAGGAACCAGTGGAGAATCAAATCAAAAGGAGAAAGTGGGGATGGCTCGGACACACGCTCCGAAAACCACAAAACAGTATCACTCGCCAAGCGCTAAAGTGGAACCCACAAGGCAAAAGAAATCCAGGACGGCCCAAAACAACATGGCAGAGAACAACGGCGGCGGAAGCCAAATCTCTTGGATTATCATGGGGCCAGATAGAAACCGCGGCCCAGGACAGGAGAGGCTGGAGAGACCTAGTAGACGCCCTGTGCCCCGACAGGGGTGAAGAGGATTAATGATGATATCATGGCGTTCCACTGTTGCTCATGTATTTTTTAGCTGAATATTATGAAATGCAAGACATGAATCCCTGGCTGAAGCTCAATGAAGGGATATAACAAATGATATGAACTTATTGGAAATATGGGCGTGGAAAGAAAAAAAAAACCTGTTCCCAAGGAAGCCCAAAAGTTTACATTTGCAGATTCTTCTAAAATGTACATAGACATGTTTGTCATCCCCAAGCGACTAAATCATAAAATGGTTGCTACGGAGATAAACCCAAGAGCAAAGCTGCCAATTAAAAAAAATATATATATATATTTATTTTTCAATTTGTTATACCAGCAGCTCTGACCGGGGGGCTGTGGATGGAGAGGAAAATAAGACCCATGTAGCAGCTGCTGGCCAGTGGGCCCGGGTCAAAGAAGAACGGTGAGGGTGGGGGCGGGCAGCACCTAAGGGCTATGCAATGCAGCCTTTTATTGCTCCATAAAATCTAATCTGAATTCACAACTTTACGGCTGATTTAAAATCCTGTTATATGTGACAGGCGCCATTACTTTGTCTCCTAAACACAAAAGAGGACAAATGAATTAGACAAGTCACATGTGATGGAGATAAAACATGGAGTGAACCCTTGTGTTTTTCGATGACACTCAGTGCTGCTCCCTCAGCTGGACAACTCACCCTTCCCTGGCTCTTCAACCATTTCCCCAATCCCTCTCTCCATCATCATCTCCTTTACACCCCCACACTTTTTATGTCTGCCTTCTCATCATGCTGTTCTCTGTTCACCTCATTTCTCGCCACTTGATTCAGCTAAATACAATTTTTAAAGCATAAAAATGTAAAGAAGTGTACAAAAATAAAATAAAAAGAAAATTCCACCAATTTTCCTATGATATATATGATAAGATTTCTTGTTTGGCTGAATTTCAACTACTGGTACAATGTGAACACGTTTTGCAGAACATGGGGGTTGGGGGAGAGAAATCAGACCCCCAATGAAAAGACTGACTTGGTTTGATTGACAAGTCAAATATTGGGCTGGAAACACTTTGCTCCTCAAAGGTAAATATATTTGTCAAACAGTAAAGAATCAATAAATGTGTTTTTTCCCACCTTTTCTCCACCTATTATCTGGTCTTCCCATGTTTTTATCATCATCCATTCCTCCCCCCTCGCATCTCTGCTGGAGAAGTCTTCTCATTATGCTTGCTGACTTTTATAAGAGAGATGACCCAACATCTTTGAATCTTTTAAAAAAAAATTTAATTAATTTTCTAAGAAAATGGCACTTCGGTGGCAGACATGAACCAGTTAACATTTTGGATAAAAATAATGCCAAAACATGAACATCAGCTGATGTTTGGGTTGTCATCAAGCAGACCAAAAACAAACCTAACAGGAAGCTTATTTTGTGTTATTTTTGCCCTTTTTTCAAGCTTTTTCTAAAGTAATTATTCTAATTAGGGTATGAAAGAGGAGAAGTATTGCAGTATTTATGAGGATGAGAGCAGGGATCATAGTTATATAACCGTGTGCTCATCAGCGAACAGAACACACACACAAGCAGCAATGAACACAGATATGAAGCTCACTCATATCAAGCTGTGCGGTTTAGGAGAAATTGGTAAATTAAATAAAGTTTTATTTTTTTGCATTTAAAATTTATTATGTGATAATAAAATCTGTCGATGGGGAGAAATAAGAGGTAACAGTCCTTTATGAAACATTTACTTTTACTTTCAGTGCTTCTGCAGGGATCAGTCTCATTTAGATTTTGAATCAGATGGGTGATGGCTTTCTGCCCAGACATCGCAGATCAGACCGCAGGCAGCTGAGGTCTGCCATGACCGCCCCTCACCCTCAACTTCATTTGTACCCATCAGTAGCACTGGCAACTTGACATGAATTCCACTAAAACAATTAGCTCCAAGAATCAGGAAGGATGGTGGTAAGAAACAGATAGGGTAACATCTGTTGGTGAAGGCGGTGTGGGGTGGGATCTCCATGGCTAGAATACAAGAAACGTCCATGTAGAAATGAATTTCAGGGAGATTCTTTGACATGAAACTTGCCCCCTATAGAGCAAGAATTGCCTTGAAGAGCTGGGGCCATGTTGTCCTGGCTAGGTGTGGAATTCTTCCACACCATGACTTATCAATAGTAATAGAGATCCCACGTCTTTTTTCCTCTGACTTAAATTGTGTCTTTAAACTAACAAACCAAGCAGGAATTAAAAGCAGAAAAAACTCTCACAAGAAAATCTGACAAAATTGGAATCAGGGCATATTTTCTTTACATGTCACACAATCAGTTTCACAATGGCGTAGTGGTTAGCACTCTTGCCTAACCAGGGAAGGCCCTGGATTGAACCCCATCTCCTCTCTATGTGTGGGTTTTTTCCAGACACTTTGGCTTCCTCCCACGTTCTAAATACATGTTTTATAGTTTAAGTTAAGTTCATAGTTTATTTGTACATGTAAAACAAGTACTTTGGAATTTTTCTTCAGCAACTCTAAAGTCGGGGAGAATTACAGAAGGACAGCAAAAGCTAACAAGGATCATAAATAAAAATGAGGAACAAAATTTAAGAAAGAGAGGAAAACATATAAATGACTTGCAGAGAGACATGATGCAGCCATAATCACATATTATTCCATTGTCTCAACCTTTTCATTATTACACTTTTTTGTCATGTATTTTCCTGCTGCGTTTATGACCCTTTGCAGCATCTACTTCTCTGTTATGGTGGTGTTTCCAAACCAAGCTGTTAGTCTGCTAGTGAGTAGGTTTTCTACAGGCCCTCAGGAGACTTGGGTGTGGGTACGATGCTTGAGTCTGCCCTTCTTTAGCAGCCTGTTGAAGTACAATCTGTGCTGGGCTTTCTTCACTGTGGCAACAGTGTTTCCTTCCCAGCTGAGGCTGTCTGTGATCTGCAGACCCAGGAACCGGTCTGACACAGGAACAGATTTATTGATGTGTTGAAATTGTCCCCAGGAATGATTTAGCGTGTAACTTTGTGGGCCTACAATGTACTGGAAATCTGTTTAGGGTATACCTTGCTTTCACCCAACTGCAGCTGGGATAGGCTCCAGAAACTCTGTGATCCCGAAAGGGAATTAGGATTCATGGAAAATGAATGGACGTAACACAATCTGAAAGCTAAATCAAAAGGTTTTCCATCACTTTAGGGCTTAATCCAAGAGGTGTTTATTTTACCAAACACTGAAGCAGTCAAATATTAAATTTAAAATATAGAAAGACCAACTCAACTCAAAATAAATGGAGGATAAATAAGGAAAACGTTTTCCCAAAAGTAGCCTTAAAGTCCCCCTTCGATCATCTTTTGATCTATTATAAAAGCAACCCCAGTGCTTAAAAACTTGTTTAGTTTTCTGTTCCGTAGTTTCTGCAGAGGGGCAATAGTTCATTAGAAAGGCTTGGGCAAGATCCTTACTGCAGAGCAAGCCTGTGCTGATTTCCCATCATCCCTTTGTTTATACTCTCTCCCGCAAGATTAGCCCTCAAACCCCCAGCCTAACATTAGTAGTGCAACAAAAATGGCAAGCATTATAGGAGCTATCCAGCTGCACAGTTTTGAGCCAGATTCCAGCTCAGATGAAAAACACCAAGATGTACTTGGATAGTCGTCTACGAGTGGATGCATCAGAATGAATAAGAGCAGAGAGCTTGTGACTTGCTTGTTTGTCACAAATACAATTCGATTGCTCCTAATTTGCCTAGATTTGAACGAAGAAATACTCAGAAATTCAAATTTAATCTAGATTTTCTTTACATATTTCTTTACATATTTTCTCCATCATCAGTAAAATTCTACCATAAAATGTCACAACACCAAAACACAATTTTCATTGGTGTGAGTCTTTACATTTTAAATGACTTGAAGTTTTTAAACAGGTGAGTAATCATACTTGGTGATACGTGAGGTTTTTGTCCTTTATATCTATATCTTTATACATTCACGTTTACATGTTTGTAGAGGTAAGCGGCTCCTTCCTTTTGCAGAACTGGAGCCGAGTAGGTCATGCCACCAACTGCCACTTTGCATTGCAGCAAGTGAAACAACTCTGACTGATCGCAGGGGTTTCTGCTTTATTTTAAGTGACATTGTTTTCAGTTGCACTGCTGTGCCTTCAGAATGCTTCAACGTTTGTGCTGCTTCATGAATCGGTGCGATTAGAGCTTCAGTTCAAGCCACAACACTCTGAGCAGACCTGTCAATGCTGAGAGACCTGGAAGGGCAATTCCTGACCTTAGGGGCCAGTTTGTTGACATGTTTTCCAGACATCCTTGTTCAACTGACGGCTAATTACCTGGATCAGGTGTGTCCAGCCAATTGGAACAGGGGATGTTGGAAAATGAGCAGAAATGTGGCCCTCAGGATCAGAGAGGAAATTAGGAGGATTTAATACCATCCATTTATTTTCACCCTGCTGCCACAAAAACAGATAAACCTTTAAAAATATTAGCAAGTTGTTAAATTGCATGCGTTTAAAATCCGTCTTCTATACATTAAACCATTAAAACCGTATCCCGCAATATATTGTTGCTCATTAATTTTATGGACCATGCACCAGTGGACATTAAACAGATGCAAACAAAGTAACATAAAGAAAGTGCTTTGATACAACAGTAATCAAAGCTGTAATGTGGGTTAAAAGAAGGTGATGAAGGCAATAAAAAGCTTATAAAAAATGTCATGATTTAGACTTAAAAGCTTCTTTTGGTCTTCTCAAATTTCAATCAAACATGCAAGAAAAGAAAGGGGAACAGCCATCACAGTGTAGTAAAAGTATGTAGATGGTAACCTTAACATCCAATCATCCTGGCTTCTAAAAGGGGTTGCTAGTTTTGTTGCTGAAAGGGGGGAAGTGGAAGCCCCCGGCAGCTGTCATAGGGAAGGATCACCAGGACAGGTCAAATATGTCATAGAAAAGCACCACAGGGCCACACAGATACAAAAGAAACAAACCCCCATGAATGCTTTCAACCAACCTGCAGGTGGTTGAAAGCATTCATGGGGATTTGTCTCCTTAAACTGTTGACTGGACAGCTGATTGATATAGGAGGCCAATTTTTAAAAATAGTAGGATATCAAAATTCCTGTTTTAAAAAGACAAAGATACAGATAGATGTGTTTGACCAGCAACCAAAATCTCAATTTCCTTCAATCTGTTGTTGGGACCAGAATTTGTTTGGACGGTTTGATTCGTTTCATAAGTGTGAAGTGAACTAAGGTTGAAGCAACAGAGCAAGTGAACACTGGTGTGTTTTCTCAGCACGATGCCTGACAGACCAAAAAACTGCACCAAAGAGTAGAAGTAAGATTTTTAAGTAAAGAGGCAAAGTTGAAAATACTAAAGTCTAAAAATGTTTTTGTTTGGAAAGTTTAAAAATTTCTCATAGGCAGGGACTATGAAGTAAGGAAAGGCACAATATTGACTTCCACAACGCAAAAACAGATGTTATTCCAGTCTAAGTTCATTCGCGGCTAAATGTTTTGTTATCATGGCTAAATCATGTTTACATGTATTAACCTAATCCTAACCCTTCTTCCGGGTCAGATCTACCAATGAAAGCACTGGCCACACGGATTAAAAAAAACTAAAGGCGAATATGCACTTGATAATAATCAGAACAACAATAAAAGCCCATTTGGATCTTCTCACTCTATGTTGGGGCTTTGTTTGTTTACAACGGAACTTATAACTTCTTCTACAATCGTACCGTAATTTGTCCGGACCAATCACTATCTTAGGAGACATCGGACCAACGTACAGTCAATCAAATACTGTGACGTCATCATTAGTCACAGGCCTCCAAACACTTATTGCAGGCCGAACAGTTTTGGTACCTACACCTGGCAGTGAAAATGAGGAGGCTGCTCTCCATAGAGCAGTGGTGTATCTTAATCAGTCCAGCAAGCTCATCTGTCTTGTTAGACAGGTTGTTAAAATTTCCTATGACAATGGAGGGGACGAATAGTTTGAAACCATGCCTGTTAGCCGCCTTAGCTTTCAGCCTCGCCTTGTGTTTACGATCAACTCGGCACCCCCAGTATTTCCGCCTTGGCTCCGATGGAATAACATGACGGAGCCTGGGGTTTTTATGTTTCCTGAAAAAGTGTCACTATTTTGTATAAAATTTCCTTTTTTTCTTTCTTTTTGAAGTTCTTGTCTTAGATATACTATCCTACTAATGCTGGATTGCATAAGTAGATTAAGAGAATAAGTCTCCAAGACTTTAAAGTTCATACATTCACACACAGAGCAATGGATGTGCAGCCTCGCGCAGGCGCAATGATGAAAATTGATGAGAGGATTGAAGACAAACTGAGTCCACTGGTCTGTTGATATCAGACAAAACTAATTTCCTAGTAATATTATAGATTCTTTTGATCGATTTAAAGGCATTCCCAGTGGACTTTTAGTTATGATAATGCCATTTTTTAGCCAAAATCAAAAACCTGTGTGGTTTTCTAGGACACTTTCTGCAGAGCGGCAGGAGTATGTTAGAAATTGCTCCTCCCTTCCCTTCCCCACTGCCGAGAACTCTGGATCTATTTGTCAACAAGGAGATTAATCAGAATGGAGCGGAGCAGGGAGCAATCAATACAATCTTTTTTAATAGCATTTTTTAGAGTCTTCCTCATTCACAGTGATTCAGATAAAGAAATACCCAGACATGCAATTTTAAGCCTAATTTTCTTTATATATGTCCTCCATCATGAGCATGGGGAAGACTGCTGGCCTAACAAATGATCAGAAGACCCTTTACAAGGAGGACAACTCACAAAAGATCATTACTAAACAAGCATGTCATTTAAAACATGCTTCATTTGAGCATATACAAAGGAAATTGAGTGGAGAGCAAAGGTGTTCGGAAAAGGTGCTCCAGCAAAGAAAATCACAACCCAGTCAGGTTTCACAAAGAGCAGACTGAGGCGGTAGTCCGTGCATCAAAAGAGACTGCTGACAGAGTGTGTGGAGATGCTAATTTTATTCTCCAGCAGGACTTGGCACCTGCCCACTCTGCCAAAGGTACCAAAAGCTGCTTCACCATGGTGCCACTGTACTTGAACGACCACTGAACTCAGCCGAATTGATCTGAATGAAAAATGTATGGGCTGTGGTCGAGAGGAAGATGGAAAAAGACCAGAGTTAACAATGCATAGCAATAATAATGCAACTAATAACCTAAAGGCAGCTATTCCACCAGCTTCCATTACAGATATGCATACCACAGGCTGCATTCATGCAGTAATTCATGGAAAAGGAGACCCGACCAATATCGGGTCCATAGAAAGGATCAGTTATCAGAAACTTGACATTTGAGATGAAAATATTGTCTAATTCTGATATTATCAGTAATTTTAGGTTTCTTTATCTATAGGCTGTAAATAATAAACATCACATGAAATATGTCACTTTTTACGAAGTGCATTTCTTCCAGCTGGTATTGAAAGCATTTACCGGTATTGTTATCCCCATAATTACTCATAAAAATACACACACATTGATGGTGGGGCCTTTTGAAGTTTGATTTAGCTTTATTGGCAGCTTTGAGTTAGTTATCTCGCCAAAAGTCACCTCGATATGTAACGGGTGCCAGAAATGAAGCTTACACCTGGCAGACATATCCCAAACCATACGATGCTGCGTTCACATCAAACACCATTTGCGTCAACTTCACATTCACCGCCTTTGTTTTGATGTCAGTCAAATTTGCTGCTTGAACTTGACGCTACTGATGCTAAGTTTTTAGACTCATCGCCACATGGAAGCATTGACTTTAGATCTCATTTACAAGTCACGAAAGACACAGATGAAGTTAAGATATCGTTTTCTTTTTTTTTTTTTTTAAGTCTACAAAAGCAGCAATAAACACCATAACTACATCCACTGCAGGAACTGCGTCTGAATGACAGAGCTTTCAGCTGAACTTCCATCTCTCTGTTACACAGTTTGATGACTTGCTGTCCGACATTAGTCCAAGGAAAGAATAAAATTAGATTACCTTTTGTTATTGTCTCCATGCAAATAAGAAAAACATCAAAGCTCAGAAGGAGAATGATTTGATTCTGTTGATTGGTTGGCGCAAACTGAAGCTTTGACAAAAGTTCAGATATTTTAACTCTGGAAACACTGTGACGCGCCGCCTAAAACATGCTGATGGTACAGACTGCTGTAAAGCGCCTGATCAAGTCTGTACATTGACTTAACATCATCAACTGGACGTCAGGGGTCGCGTTCAGTTTAAACGTAGCACAGATGTTCATCAAAACTGACCATTTTCTTCTAAGTTGAGCCATTTTAAGAGTTTAAGAAATTCTTGAAAAAATGGAGACAATAATGACAGGATACAAAACAGGAAGATTTGTTCATCTGTGAAAGACAAAAAACACTTTGGTGGTTCTGAAACAGGTGAGTGTTCTGCCAGGGGAGCATCTTGAGCGCCTGTATTTAAAGTAATTCCATTATTAATGGTAGAAGGTCAAGTGAAGGCTGACAAAACACAGTGAGTGGTTCAGACAGAAACAATGTAGACACAAACAAACTAGGAGCAGACAGGAAGACCTCCAGTGCCGGGCGTTACAGCTCCATAAAGAGTTTCAATTCTAGAAAATTCTCTGCAGCTTTTACATACTCAGCTGTGGAATCACATGCATGTGCACTTTTGTGTACTTGTGTGTGTCCCTGTGCAGCTGTGCATTTCAATCAGAGAGATTTAACCCACTCACCTCTTCTCATAGAGCCTCCCCCATGCGTCGTTAACATCCTGCACTTTCTTTCCATCTGGAGGAATCCTTGATTTCAGATTAGAAGTGTGCATATCTCAGATGAAGGGAAAATAAAGAGGCTTTATGTTTGATGACAATCCACTCAACTGCAACATGTGTGGAAATGCTAAAAAGTTTTTCTGATGGACTGTGACCATAAATCATGAAGATCAATGAACCACAAAAGGATTACTAGTGGAAAATGTAATTTTAATCAATACAAGTCTGTTGCAGATGTTTATTTAAATTTTTTCGTCTTGTTAGCAAACTTTTACACATAAAACAACAGGGAAAAGATCGAATTTTTAAACTTTCCTTCAAATGATAAGTAGTCTACTGTCATGGTTTGGGTTTCTTTTGTCTTGGTTTTTGATTTATTTCTTGTTCTGTCATGTTTGGTTCTGTTTCCTGTTTTATTTTGAAAGGTGTTCTGTTTGGTCATGTTCCTGAGTTTTACTTCCTGGTCCCTATCTGTCCTGGGACCTGTTTCAGAAAGGAGGTTAAGTGTAAACTCTGAGTGCGTTAACCCTGAAATCAGGGAAACCCTGGGTTTTCTGTTTCAGAATGGGAAGTTTGTTAAACCAGAGAAAGCAAAGTAAGTCAAACCCGTTTCTGAAAGAGAGGTAACTTATACTCGGAGTCAGTGTCCATGGTTACTTATGCTGTGAACCTAACCTGGTCGGGAGCAGGTTTTATTCACTAAACTCAAGGTTTCTGCCGGTCCCCTCCCCTTTTTAAAGACGAAGCGGTATTTTTCGCTTTAACCTTCATTGCCCAAATTTCCGTCACACAGACAGAGACGGTCTAAGTGACAAGAATGGCTTGTTCTTTTTTGGAGGACCCAATAGACGAGGAGGCTGCATTAATTCGTAGAGAATTATATTTACCTCGTACGAGGATTTTGAGAAGACTCAATATTTTGTCATTGCTCCATACGTTTTTGTTTGAGCGTTACCGTTTTTCGTTGCAGTCAATTACATATACAAAATGAAAACAACATTAGGTCTTGCTATTTAGATGTTTCATATGTCAAATATTGTCAACAAAGCCTACATCCATGACATGCTCATATTTGACCTGATTGAATTATGTTTTTATACTTCATTTTTAGCTGCTGCCACGTTCTTTTAATTCCTGCAGGATTGCAACTACATGAAAATGAAATCTGGGACATTGAATTAGATTAATGTAACTATTAATTTTTGGAAACACAATTTGCTAGTACTGCTTAGTTTCTTAATCCCAAATAAACCTATACCACTTGACCAATACAAGGGTAGTGTTGCAGCGTGTGTGTGCTGAGCGGGGTGCGAGTGCAGGTGCAGATGGGGGGGGTGTGAGCACGGAGCGGAGGTGTGTGCGTGGGATATATTGTGCGTTCGGAGAACAGAGCACTTAGTTAAATAAAGAGAAGGTGTCATTCCCAGAATAACTGTTTTGGAGTCATTCTTTATCCGCTCTGGAGGTTGAGGGTTTCGAACGGGAAGTGAACCCCGAAGGAGAATTCCCTTCGGCCCTGAAGGAAATCTCCCCTGCGCTTCTGACCACGGTCGGAAAGACGAGAGAAAAGAAAGGAGAAGTCTTCGCGCAGCGAAAGGTTCAACAGTAGACAAACGTTCACTTTTAAAAACACAATTGCATGTATTAATATTAAACTGACCAACGTTTGCAAGAGGGGGAGGTTAACAAAAAAGTCCTCTAAACATTATCAACGTTAAATGCATTTTTCCCCCACATTGGTTCTGTACACTATGCAGCATTTCCTGCAATTACACCAGGAATGACACTTCAAAAGTACACCTAAATATCGCCATTTTTTATTTCACTCCTTACGCTATTTAAAAAGTTATTACAGTCAATATTTTATAACAATGATTTAAATGCAAACTTAGGCATTAACTTGAGCAGCTATGTTTTCCACGCTAACTGTCTCTGTTTTGCAGATGCAGCGGTGTTGCTTTTCTTCCGGAATATGTGTTCATATTCACTGTAACTCTGCAGCAGCACGTCAAGTTCAGCTGGCGAAAAATACGCAGACTTCTTTTTTTTCACGGTTGCCATGGTGACTCGTGATATCTGCGCTCCATTGATAATGGCTTCTTATAGTCGCGGTGCGCACGCTTAACTCTGAATCAGTCCACTCAGAGTTGATTGACCTAACTCGGATCAGCTTCTCTGAAACAGAAAACTCAGAGTTGTTAATCTCCCGATTGACCAACTCAGAGTTCAAGTTTAACCTCAGAGTTGGTTGAACCTCCTTTCTGAAACAGGCCCCTGATCTTGTTCACCTGTGTCTTGTCTGCCCTGCCTGTATTTAAGTCTCGTCTCTCCCTTCCTCTTGTGCTGGTCCATTAACTCTGTCTTGGTGTTCATGTCATGCTGTCTAGTTCCTTGTTCCTCGCCACGCTCTCGTTTGTTCCTCGCCACATCAAGTAAGTTTTGTTTTGTTCTGAAAACCTGCTCTGCAGCGCTTTGTGTTCGGTTTTGTTTATTAAAACCACTAGTCCCTGATCCTCGTGCCTCCGCCTCTGCATCTGGGTCCTACCGGCTCTCGAGCCAACCCCGCACGTGACATCTTCTTAAAACATAAAACAATTAAGTGCAGAAAGAGAAAACCACAGCATTTAAAATCGGGGCAAAAATAATCTTAGCAAATACTTTTCTCATACAAGGCCAACTATTTAAAAATCCAAGTCTTCTTGATATAGTATAATCTAGAAATATTAGTTTTAGTGTACATTAGGAATTGATGCACACCATTCATAAGAAAAAACACATATTTACACAGAAATAATGTGCAATAAAAGATCTATTTAAGAAATTACACTATTATATTTTACAAGAAGTCGTGAAAATGAAAAAATAATCCCCTAAGGCTTTTTTGAACTATTTATTTAAAGAAGACACTGCTTTTATTTCAACTGTAGACTTACAGTATTTTCCACACCACTTTAGTGCACACCAGATAACCAACAGCACCGTCAATTGACAGGAGTCAGAAATAAGTCCATTATTCAGTCAGATTTGATCAGATGTGTTAACAATAATTCTAGAAATGATTTGCAACATGCTACACTTTAGCCACATTAGAAGTGTTTGTTGTTTAGAACACAGAAAAAAACAAGACTGATACCACTAAAACTATTGTTATTGTGACTACACTAATTCCTAACCTTGCTAGTAACTTGCTACAAAAAATAAAAATCAGAGTAACACCCAAACTTGTTTGCAACACATAAGAAAACAGACTGAAACCACTACAACAAACGTTGCTGTGTCTATACTCACTCCCAATCTTGTCTCCGTGTGGGGGCGACCAGGCTCCCTCTTTTTACATTCCATCATCCACCACAACATCAGCACTCACCTAAGCACAGGTGTCAGCTCAGCTTTGCAGTATTAGTTTGTGTTACAGAAAAATGATTTACAAGTCTGTGTTTGTATGCATGTATACAGTAAGTATTTGCATGTCAGCTGTAGTTGTATTGTGTTCGTGATGACATGTTTGTATTTAAAGGTTTTTAGGGCCAACAGTTATGTTTAAACCATTTGATTGTGTGCCCCAGCCCTTTTGCAACATATATTTGAACATTCAATATTTAGTATGAATAAATGTAAATAATGCTTAGCCTAAAATACTAAAAGGGTTTATACAAATATACACCTTGTGTTTCAGAAGATTTTTAACCCCCAATTGTAATGGTAAAATCTGTCAAACACCAGAGGCCTTCAGCTCTCATCTTTCTTAACTGTTGGTCAGGACATGTTAGAAGAAAAAAAACACGTAAAAAAAGCTCACAGTCCCACACTGCTATATGTTAACCGTGTTAGTGTATTCACAATACCATCCAACCAAACCTTTGATTTTGATAGAGGCCTGTGTACTTCTCAAAATCCTTTATACATCAGTAAACACAACTAGAATGTATTAATGTATAAGGCTGTGTTGAATATAGGGAGCACTGTTGTTCTAGGAAAAAAATGAGTCTTTTAAGAGTACCTTATAGCAGTGTTCCCCAACCTTTATGTGGCTGGGGACAGATCAACCACTGGTGATTTCACCACGGCCCGGCGGAAGAGGGCGGGGCTTAATTATGGCTTAATTTTTGGTCCGATTTTTTTTTTTTTTTTTTTTAACTTGTCCTGTCCAACAGCTAGGCAGACAGACGAGAGCTGAGGGCCTCTTGTGTTGAACATATTTTACTTTAACAAGAGGGGTTATTAATCTTCAGACAAACCAAAGGTATGTCTGAATAAACCCCTTTTGTAATTGAGGCCAAACTTTATTAATTTCAATCATGTTTGAAAATCTTTGGTGTTAGACCGGACGGAAAAGGAAAGAGGGGAAGAAGAGAGAGGGACATTAGAGAGGGGGGGGGTAAGAGGGTGATAATAGGAGGGGAAGGGGGGTAAGACCATGAAGCAGCATAAAGCAACAGGTTTACTGGTTGTTAATCATTATGGTAAGGTTCAAATGTAGTACAAAAAGGGCGGGGCCTATCCACACACACACTCAAATGTTATAAACACACCTGCTAGCTGCAAAAATGTCCACCTGTCGACATGTACACAAAACAGATAGTGTTCACACGCATACTTATGCCTTAAAACCAACTAGTGTGAAATATTTCAGTCATTCAATCATGCAAACTGTTAGTGCAAAGGTGAGCTAACACCTGTGCTCAGGTGAGTGTTTATGTTCTTCTAAAATGGATGGTGGAACGTGACAAGAAGGAGGGAGAGTGCCCAGCCATCCCCACCCCAAGACCCCCACTGCAGCAGCAGCAGCAGCCGAAATCCCCCCAACGCCACACGGGAACCGGCAGGGAACAACCGCCGCCCGGGCGACCAAGCCCGCCACCCAGGCCAGGGCCAGCAGGGCCGCCGCAAGGCCCCCAGAGCCAGAGACCAGGGAGGCACGGAGGGAAAGAGAGCGCCGCCCCAGCCCAACCAGGAGAGCAGCCCCCCCGCCGCGCCGGGAGCGCCCAACGCAGGGCCCCACCGGAGAAGGACGCCCACAGCCCCAGATGAGCACCCCACCACCACCCAGGAGTTCCGGGCATCCCCCCGCCCCTACCCCAGGTACGAGCCAGGACCCCCCAAGGGAGACCCGCTCCGCACTCCAGGCAGCCATCTGCCCGGCCCACGGTTGGTCCAGGGAGGAGCAAGGCAGGGGCCCGCCGCCCCCGCCCAGGAGGGGGGAACCCCGGGGAAAAAAGAGGGCCCACAAGGGGTGTTATAAATATGGCCCGAACAGGCTCGGCCATGTTGGAAGTTTGGCGGGGCCCAGCGCTCAGGGGCAAGGACCAGGACCCACCCCCCAGGGACACGAACACCCCCGGCTCAGGTGTAATATGAACCCCCCCCTACCGTGCGGAGAGAGCACCGCCGGGCCCAGGGAGCCAGCACCCAAGGGACACAGCCGCCATCGCCAAGGGGCCCGCACCCCCCACCAGGGAAGGGGTAGGGGACAGATGGACCCAGGTCCCACCTTCCTTGCAAAATGTGTGTGCGTGTATGTGTGTTTGAAAGGGTGTGTGTGTGCATGTGTGTGTGTTTATGTTGGAATGTATATATTGAAGGGGGAGGGGTGTGTGTACTAAGGGGGGGTGCAGTTAAAATTGGCGAGTAGGGCACTAAGGGGACATCTCCTGATTACTCACAGTGATGTCCCCTCACCCTCCCCACCAAGGGGCCCTAAATGTCTAAGGTGCGGTTAAAATTGGCGGGTAGGGTGCCAGGAGGACATCTGCTGCTTGCTGGCAGTGATGTCCAAGCACCCCCCCTACCAAGGACCCTACATGTCTAAGGTGCAAATAAAACCGAAAGAGGGGGGGCCCACTCCATACGGCAACCATAGGAGGGGGGCCACTGCCAAGTAGCCCCCCCCCCCAAGGCACATCGCAGGCTAGACCCCCCACCCCCTCACCCTAATATGAGGTTATATGAGGAAGGGGGTAAGTTGGGGACAGCTGGTAGACTGTCCCCCGGTGGTCAAACAGCTGTCCCCCAGCCCCCCCCCCCCCCCCGGCAAAGGGGCCAGGGCCACCCAGCCCAGGGGCCCCACCCCCGGAGGCGCCGACACCCCAGGCCCAGCACCACCCACCCCACACAGAGAGAGAGGAGCCAGAAAGCGTCCCCCCCCCCGAGCAAGCCCAGGCCCCCACCCCCAAACGCCGGCCCTAGAAGAGCCCTGGTCAGGCCTCGACGGGACCGAGGCAGCCAACCGGCCGGGGAAACCGCCGATGGCCTCAGCGGAGACCCCGACCCGTCAACCCCCCCTGCCCCGTACCAATAGTGGCCCCCCCCTCCCCCAGAATGCCCCCCCAAAGGACAGGGCCGACAAGACCCCCCCACCCCCACCCCACCCCAGACCCCGCAGCCGAAGCGGATGACACCCAGAGCGACCGGGGGCCCCAAGAGGATTGTCCCGTCCCGCCCCAGAGCCAGGGAAGGGCCGATCCCAGCCCCAGGTGTAGATGGACAGCCCATCCGGCGCCGCTGGGCCCCCCCTCGAGCAGGGCCCCCCGCCAACCCCCCCAACACAGGCAAAGGGACCACCCCCCCAAGCCAAGCCAGACCACCACCCCACCACGCACGGGTGTGCAATTTTTGGTCCGATTTTAAAAAGCAAAAAAAAAAAAAAAAACACTTATCATAATAAAATGTTTTTTAACCCCTGTGCTATCTTAGATGACTCCACCCTTACTTTGACGTGTTATTCCTACCATGACAAAGGTGGATAAAGGTGGAAAGATTTCATGTAATCCATGGACACCAGTGAAGATCACAAATCATTGAAGAAAAAAGGTTCAGCGCACTGTCTAGTGGGTCTAGATGACCCAACTCCCAATGTTAAAGTGCCTAGGATAGCAGAAGGGTTAATAATAATAATGACAACAGATAACACCAGGTGAACATCAATTTCTAGAAACATATACTGCTAATGAATGTTGTGAGTGCTATGTAAATAGGCTCAGTGTGGGAAATCACCTGTTGCAAAAAATCCATATTTTAAGCAGGACTCCTGGTGGCTTACTGTTGTTTTTTTTTGTCTTGAAGTCGCAGCCTGTTCTTCCATTTGTTCTTCTGTCTCTGCACGAATCCCTTATCCATTTGCAAGGAAACCTTCCACATACAACGTTTTTCGTGTAGCAACTACTTTTAGCACTCAAGTGACTGAAATGTAACCAACAGATTTCTGTCGATTTTCAAACAAACTTTTTTCAGAAAAAAAGATCATTCAAATGTAGTTATTTTTCCTCCCCTGACCAAACTTTACAGCTCAAGTGATCGCAGGTTGAAGCTGAGAGAATCCACCCATCCATCCATCCATCCATCCATCCATCCATCCATCCATCCATCCATCCATCCATCCTTCCATCCTTCCATCCTTCCATCCACCCATTTCCTTCCACTCATCCGGGAGCGGATCGCGGGGGCAGCTGTCTAAAAAAAGATGCCCAGACTCCCTCTGGGGGGACGCCCAGACATTCCCGGGCCGAGGTATGTCCAAATTCCCACCCCAAAACCGAGGCCCTGGAAATTTCCCAGAAGTCTCTGCAAAAAACCAGTGTGCATCGATGCTCACTAGATCAGCGAATATAGACCACAATGCATTGCATCAGAACATTTTTTAACACAAAAGTTTATATAACCCTTCTGCTATCCTAGGCACTTTAACATTGGGAGTTGGGTCATCTAGACCCACTAGACAGTGCTCTGAACCTTTTTTCTTCAATGATTTGTGATCTTCACTGGTGTCCATGGATCACATGAAATCTTTCCACCTTTATCCACTTTTTTCATTGTAGGTAGAACACGTCAATGTAAGGGTGGGGTCATGTAAGATAGCACAAGGGTTAAATCAGATTTTAACTTCGTGAAATTGATGACGTCACATCCGCCGTTTAAAAAAAAAAAATAGTGAGAATGGTGTCCGAATTACTTTTAAAATTCACGGCACATGCCGCACTATATTGTTTTTTAGTAGTTAGCGGTTAGGGTGGGAATTCAGACACAACCGTAGTCTCTCCAGCCTCCACCCAGAATCCGGTTATTTTTCAAAATAAAAGAAATTTTAAAATAAAATTGTTGACACTTAAAAGAAAAAGAAAATAGAACCAGGCATAATTAATTATTTCTTCTGCTGCCCGGTGCCAATTGTTCCACAGTCCGGTACCGGTCTGCGGCCCGGTGGTTGAAGACCACAGCCTAAAGGCCCGTACACACCGGGACGAATATTCGCCAGCCGTTATTCGCCAGCATTTTTCGCCACGTTTTTTGTGTTCACACCCAGGCGGTTTTCGCTGACGATTAGCCGAGCGAACATGCAATTTCCTTCCCTGACATTAGATGGCGCTTAATGTAAAACAGAAATACCCCTGTACACAAGGTGGCGCTGCGCAACTTTACGCTTCTTAAAGTCGCTTTTCACTCAGAAGAATAGAGCAATTATTTACGCGATTGTCAGAATCAAACAAAGAAAACATGAATATTTCCAGCACCAGTAGCTCTAACTCCAGTTCCAGCGATGAAGAAATTATTGTTCTGTTGAATGATGAAAGACGCCGGAAAAGACGTAGATTTTGGCTACATCCCATAGTTACAAGAAGAGAAGAACATGGGGAGTTTTATCGACTGGTGCAAGAGCTAAAAATGTATCATGAGCGTTTTCAGGGATATTTTAGAATGTCCGTCAGTGAGTGCATCTTCTTCGTCTTATTTCTTCGCGGCAGTGTAGACGCTACTTGGTGTATATATTCTACGCCGTGACGTATGTGTGCTCAGCAAGACAGTTTTGTGTTTGAGCGCCCCCACGTTGTTTTTGACGCGGCGCGTCAGACAAAAAAAAAAAGGAACCCGAGGCGTTTTTAAAAAAATGACGCTTTTACGCGTGGCGTTTTTCGTGTCGGTGTGCACACTCACATTGGTGCCCTTTGTTTAGTCACGAGGCGTTAAACGTCAGCGAATATCGCGCGCGAAATTCGTCCCGGTGTGTATGGGCCTTTATGATGCAGGAATGATGTAGTATGATGCTCATCTTTATCATCTAAAATCCAGATAGTGTCCTCTAAACAAAATTCATACAAAAAAACATCATCTAGACCTCCCTGCCTCTCAAAAAAAAGAGCCATTCAGTTAGGAATTAATGTGCGAGGTTTATTCAATGAGGATGGGCAGAATATTGGTTACTTTGAACAGAAGTGTTTATGCATGATAAAACAAGAACACCACAATGAAGAAACAAAGTTGTTTTTGTAAAACTGCTGAGGATCAGGATAGCGATGTAAGCTGCAGAGCACCAAACTGTCAAAGTTTCGCAAAATACATGTTTGTTTTTTTATATATATTAAATGTGAATCTGTTCATTTTTGACAAATCCTAAAAAATAGGAGTTTTTCAAAGCTTAAAAGTAGTTTTAGCCTCTAGATTTGTAAATCCCTTGTGTGATTTTAAATAAGCTGAATCATGTACCTCCTGTGTTGCGTGCTTACCTCTTCACCCTAACCCAGAGGTAAATGTTTGTCCGTCTCCAACTGGTTAGAATCCTCTTGCAGGCATTTTCATTTCTGGACACATCACTTCAGCACCCGTCCCTGATGTCAAAGTCGTGATCTGTCAGCAACAAGTCCGCAGGCAGTCATTCATGAATAATTCCCCAGTTCTCAGTCAAATTCTCATCATGGAAATGTCCGGGCCCCCTTATTGAAATGACAAGCCAGAGTGGAGTCATGCCAGCCAGACTCGTCTCTGTGTGCTTGAGTTTGTTTGAGAAAAGAATCTTTATTCAAGCTTTAGCGACCTGATGCTTCCTCAAGGTTAATTATGAAGAAATCCAAGGTTTTCAAAAGGCTTTATGCTGTCATGCATTCATGTAGTTTTGGCCTTACCAAAACTACATGAATTGAAAACAGACAAACTACAAGGTTGTCTGTCTGTGCTAATAAGGGGAAGTTGGCTCCTTTTTTTTTCTTTAATGGAATGGTTTTGTCCTTTCTGTTCTTTTTCCAAAATCCCACTCCAATCATCCTTTGACCAATTTAAGTGTTCCCAGTGGTCATTGTTTTCTTAGGATAACATGACGACATAACAGATCCTTATCTGGAAATAGCAGTTTAACAATGGTAAATCTTGAGAAAACAGAAAAAAATGTTTATACATTCATTCTTGAATTTTGCTAAACTTCTTAAAAAACAAATGGCTGATTTGGAAGTCGTTTCAAACTTTGCACATTTTTTGCCCAAGTTTGAAAAAATAATTTCGTAATTAATTATCGGTTGATCAATTAACAAATTATGTCTTTTACTCATTTTTGTGTGTTATTTTTCAGAAGCTTAAATTTAAAATGAACTTCAATTTGATTCCAACCTTTAAAGAAAACAGTTTTTATCTTGTGAAATCAAAGTTTAGAGAGCCACTTCGAATGAAAATTGCTTTTTTTGGTGACAGAGGACATATATAAAGAAAATTACGCTCAAAATTGCATTTTTGAGTTTTTCTTTATTGAAATAAAGTGGGATTTCTCCATGCCAATTGTCCCGGAGACAGCTTAGTGGTGACTTTCTGATATACTGCTGCTGCTCTGCGGAAATTATGTCCTAGAAAAACGACAAGTTTTATTGATTTTGGCATAATCAATAAATAAAAAAAACAACAACATTAGGAATGCTTTGAAAAAAATCAAAAGATTATTGGAGTGGGTCTTTATGTCTTTATCTCAAGAAAAATTGCTGGAAAAAGATAGCAGAAATGCTGAAAACAATGGCAAAGGTTGTCATCTACTGGTAACGGTATTTATTATCAGAAATTGCTCACAGGACGAGCAGATAATTAAGAGTTATTTGCACACGCCGTTTTTGTTTTTCTACAGCAAAACCACCAGCAGAGCTTTGAGCATCACCTTGTCACAGTACATCTCACCCATTTCAAATCAGGGCTCTTACAAGTAAAGCTGAACAACCACCAGCTAAAACAAGCTCTTCTTTCTTTATTTGTTGCAAACACTTCTGTTGGAAGACCACACAAGAGAAAATGAAAGCTCTTTTCTGAAATTATACAGTTACCTCTGGGTTAGGGTGAAGAGGTTGTACAGGTCTTTTTGCGCACTTTGCTGGATTTGGCGGAGGTGGTGTTGGGGTGGGGTTGAAAATATATATATATATGTTTTTATATATATTTTTATTTTCAAAATTGTTTTTATTAGATTTTAGAACAGCAGTATTAAAGACGAGATAATAACAATGAATACACGCCCCCCCCCCTTATCACACCCAATGGAGCCAAAAAAATAAAAATAAAAAAAAGGAAAGAACCCCAAACAGAAAGGCGAAAAAATCTTTACAACAGTGGTGGGCCGTCAAGGCCTTCAAGGCCTTCTCTGAAGGACTAAAAAATATCTGAATCATGTGTTGATTATATTTTGTCTATGCATGCTCATTAAATCATTCCAACTGGTCTGTCCATACCCTTTCATTGTGATTGTGATAGTTATTCTGCTTTCAGAGTGGAGCCTTTAACCAATCGCATCTCAGCTGTCCTGTTGCCAGGCAAGGTAGGGGTATTCACTTTGAGTTTTGAAGGCCTCCTAATGCAAAATCAATGTCAGTCATTCATTTCGTTCAAATAGGCCTTCTAGCAGGCTTAGACAATGACACAGTATTCAGACCTTCTGATTGGACAGAAGCTTCAGGAATCACATGCAGCCTCGCCCAGTTTGGCGATATATATAATTTGTCTTAATATTATTTGTATAATTTGAATCAAATAAAACGTTCCTGTTTTACTAAATCAAATGAGTCTAAAGCAAGACCACTCGCCACTCACAAATGAAATGTGCCTAAAAAAATGTATTTTTTGTCCTGTAGGATTTCTGCGCACTAGATTATAAGGTGCTCTTTAAATAGTCTGTTATTTAACATATGTTGTATACAAAACGCATGGAATTATTAGACTCATAAGCAAGACAAAAGAGACAGAGAAAAGTGCGTCAGACTTTATTAACTGTATTCACAGTAACTCTAGGGTTGTGTCTGAATTCCTTCACTACTTACATAGTGAAGGAAAAGTGGACTATACAGTGTGTTTGCCATTTTGTAGTGCTGTCCGAATCTACACTGACCAAAAATATAAACGCAACACTTTTGTTATTGCTCCCATTTTTGATGGTATGAACTCAAAGATGTGAAACATTTTCCACATACACAAAATAACCAGTTCTCTGAAATATTGTTCACAAATCTGTCTAAATCTGTGATAGTGAGCACTTCTCCTTGGCCAAGACAATCCATCCCACCTCACAGGTGTGCCATATCAAGATGCTGATTAGACAGCATGATTATTGCACAGGTGTGCCTTAGACTGGCCACAAGAAAAGGCCACTCTGAAATCTTCAGTTGTACCACACAGCACAATGCCACAGATGTCGCAAGTTTTGAGGGAACGTGCAATTGGCATGCTGATAGCAGGAATGTCCACCAGAGCTGTTGCTAGGGATTTGAATGTCCATTTCTCCACCATAAGCCGTCTCCAAAGGCGTTTCCGAGAATTTGGCAGCACATCCAACCGGCCTCACAACCGCAGGCCACGTGTAACCACACCAGCCCAAGACCTCCACATCCAGCATGTCCACCTCCAAGATCGCCTGAGATCAGCCACTCGGACAGGTGCTGAAACAATCGGTTTGCATAACCACAGGATTTCTGCACAAACTGTCAGAAACCATCACAGGGAAGCTCATCTGCATGCTCGTCGTCCTCATCGAGGTCTCGACCTCACTCCAGTTCATCCTCGTAACCGACTTGAGTGGGCAAATGCTCACATGTGACGGCGTCTGGCACGTTGGAGAGGTGGTCTCTTCATGGAGGAATCCCGGTTTACACTGTTCAGGGCAGATGGCAGACAGCGTGTGTGGCGTCGTGTGGGTGAGCAGTTTTCTGAAGTCAATGTTGTGGATTTAGTAGCCCATGGTGGTGGTGGGGTTATGGTATGGGCAGGCATATGTTATGGGCGAAGAACACAGGTGCATTTCATTGATGGCATTTTGAATGCACAGAGATACCATGACGAGATCCTGAGGCCAATTGTTGTGCCGTACATCCAACAACATCACTTCATGTTGCAGCATGATAATGCACGACCCCATGTTGCAAAGATCTGTACACAATTCTTGGAAGCTGAAAACATCCCAGTTCTTGCATGGCCAGCAGACTCACCGGACATGTCACCCATTGAGCATGTTTGGGATGCTCTGGATCGGCGTATACGACAGCGTGTTCCAGTTCCTGCCAATATCATGCGACTTCGCACAGCCATTGAAGAAGAGTGGACAAACATTCCACAGGCCACAATGGACAATTAGAAAAAAGGTTCAGCGCACTGTCTAGTGGGTCTAGATGACCCAACATCCCAATGTTAAAGTGCCTAGGATAGCACAATGGTTACATCAGCTGCAGCCGCGCCACTGAAGCTTTAGGCCACCCAACATGTAAAGAGCTGCACTAATTAAGCCTGGACAATACAAAGACATGCATTACAAATTTCAAAGTCTGATTATGAAGAAAAAAGACTTTTCGAAAGGTAATAAAAACTTTTTTCTTCAAAGATACTACATAGAATAAGATATTTTCAATATCAAATGACTCGATAAAATGTTTTAGTGAAAAGTCATTGCATATTATTAAAAATTTATTAGTAAGTTAGTATTGTCAGGATAGTGTAATGAGATATTTCAACTGTAAATTAGACCAAAATAATAGGTTGTGTTTTTGTAGTGCAATTCTACCTATCTCCTTACCTATCTCACCTTGATCTTCTGTTCCTAAGATGTATTTTTGCAATTTATTTTATACTTAAGTGTCACCCTCATTGACCGCATAATATTTTTGTTTAACTTAAAGAGGGGAGGTGTGTGTATGAACGCAAATAGGGTTGGTAAATTTTCTGTGTCTGTAATTCTTTGGTTTGAAAAAAATAAAAGTTTAAAGATTTTTTTTATTAGGTTGCTAATTGTTTATATTTAAGAATTCCTTTTTATAAACCTGTTTCCAACAATTCAGCATTCTTTCATTGTTTGTCTTCATTTACAGGTTTAGCTTGTAAACTGTGACCAGCTGGTACTCAACACTAAAAGTTGATTTGCACCCTGTTAGCGTTTTGTGTTTGTGTGTCTGCCTGTGCCCAAACACCACTTGACAGCGGATTTAAGGGTTTCTTGGGAGCTATGCGTGCAGCGGCTGTCATGACACTCATGGAAGGGGATTCCTAGACAGGCTGAAGGGGGACCAGAGGAGGAACTTAAGGACACCCTGGACAGGTCAAACGGGATTGCTCTAAACTGAGCAAGATGTCCCGCATGACACATGAATCTATAGATCCACAACCTGCTACAGCTCAAAATCGAATCGTCTGGTTGCTGAAGTTCTTCCAGAGATCTTTAATTGTCTGATCAGCAGAGTGATGCTACTACGGCCTGCTGCTGGTTGTGCAGGCTCTTTAATCCAATTGCTTTGGCGGTTACTAATGCTGTGGCACCACAGACATTTGTCTGTAAAGCTCCTAAAAACCCTTCCAGGACAGAGAAGTCTGCTCTCAGTAAACAATGTGAGACTAAGGATTTTTGTTGTTTCCTTTTCTATTCTTTTCTAAAAGTTTTCAAGCTAATTCACAAACAGACAAAAATGAAGATAAATGAAATGTGAACGAGTGGATACAAGTGTTTAAAAACCTGCTCCGATAAAAAATATGTTTTCAATGTTTTTACCACAGGAAAGTTGGGACATATATAAAAAATAATCGAAAAATGCTGTTTACATTTGTCAAAAATACTCTGGGCAGGGCAAGAGCTCCCTGCTCTGCTCCTTTCCAATGCACTCTCCTATAGACAACAATGGACATCTTTGTTTTCTTCGTCTGAGCTGACATCTGGCTATAAATTGTCTGGCTTGATAGCTTCAATATTATTTGCTTTTTGTGTTAGCTTGGGGGTTTGAGGTGTACACAGATGGCTCAATTTTGGGTGACAGATTTTGGGGTGGGGTTCCTCTGTGCCAACAATCCTATCCACAACTCAGAGGTGAATTTCTATTGAACTCCTGCCACTCTACAGAAACCATGTCCTAAAGAAAATTACTTGATTTTGCTAAAACGGCATAATCATAATTAAAAGACCACTGTAACGCTTTGAAAATAGATCAAAAGATGATCAGAGTGGGATTTTATCTGAAACCAGGCCTTTTAAATTGGGCTTGAGTTGAAGAGAGAATATAACCTGATATTTCATTCAAATGTATATGTATTTTTATATAAAGTTTGGCTGTTTTAGCTTTCACAACAGTTTTGTTTTGAAAGGTTAAATATAGTCTTCCACACTGGATGTAGAACTGGTAAAGTTGGTGATGTGCAAGACTGGCATATAGAAAATTAGGGTTCGATTCCCAAGACCCTTTGTGCCACTACCTAACTATTTAGCAGAGGTGTGGACTCAAGTCACATGACTTGACACGATTCAGGCTCGAGTCATGAATTTAGACTTGACCTGGACTTTACCAACAGGAAGCAATAACTTGACCTGGACTTTACCAACAGGAAGCAATGACTTGACCTGGACTTTACCAACAGGAAGCCATGACTTGACCTGGACTTTACCAACAGGAAGCAATGACTTGACCTGGACTTTACCAACAGGAAGCCATGACTTGACCTGGACTTTACCAACAGGAAGCCATGACTTGACCTGGACTTTACCAACAGGAAGCAATGACTTGACCTGGACTTTACCAACAGGAAGCCATGACTTGACCTGGACTTTACCAACAGGAAGCCATGACTTGACCTGGACTTTAACATCAGCAACTCGTGACTTAACTCTGATTTTAACCTCCAACTCTGAAAAACACACTATTTTTCCCAAAATCCAAATATAAAAAGTATATTGACAAAGTCTTTATGTTTGCTTACATCCGTGTATGATGTCGGCAGAACATCGAATCAAATTAGGTCCACATTGGTTTTATCCAAAAATCCAACCAATCAAATTCCCGGACAACCTCGCTCTGTTAATTAAAGCTTGAGTCTGCCAGTGTTATTACGTTTTGACATAAAAGTTATGAGCTGGTCAACAAGTTTGCAGAACATGCAGATAAAAAAATTACCAACGAAGACCAACTTTGTCTGACTTTTGAAATTGCACAAAGTTCTGAATAAAAGCTGAAGCTAGCTTATTGGCTTACTGCTAGCTGGACTTAAGTGAAGAAGACAGAAAACTCTCTGTTAACTTGACTTGGCACTTGACTGCTTTTGACTTGGGACTTGACTCAGACTTGAGGACAAACACTTAAGACATACCTTTGACTTGCAAAACAATGACTCAGTCCCACCCCTGCTATGTAGCCACAAGGGGGCCCAAGTCTGAGTCCCCCGTACAGGTCCCCAGCAGGGTTGTGTCAGGAAGGGCATCCGGCGTAAATATCTCTGCCAAACCAAGTGTGCAAATAAGTGAAAGCTGATTCGCTGTGGCGACCCCTGAAGGTGAATAACAACACGTGTAAGTATACAGTGACACAAAATTACATCCCTGTGTGACGAAAAAATGCGTATAACTTACGGAGACTTGTATATGTCTTTATATATTATCCAATATTCTTAATATTTTCTTTATGTTTTTCTATAAATGACTCAAGATATAAATTTTTGAAGAAAGTTTCACATCCTTATTTTTCTACACTCACTGTTGTGTACTCTGACAATGTTTACAAAGCAGCATAGCGATCGTGTCTCAGTTGAAGTTGATATGCACAAGCCTACCTTTAAAGCGTTCCAGAGATATTTTGGATGTCTATTTGTATTTGGGAGGAACTTGTATTTTTAGCTGTAAAAAGAGTCGGACCTTGCAGACCTCGGCTGGTTTCAGGCATGCAAACAGGTGCTTTTAATGAGCTTGATGAATTCCGATTTGAAAGCTCTGCTGAATTCGAATAAAGGTTACCTAAGACTAAATTTAAAAAAATGACACTGAAGCCTTAAATAAAGACATTTTAAAGTGAAGATGACTTTTGTTTAAATTCAGGAGCCAATTCTGTTTTGAAACACAGAAGTGAACGGTCAAAAACATTCTCATTTGTCGTCCATTTTCTAAATGTTCTTTCAAAGCATGATACATCAGTTTTACCAACTTAACTTTACAATTGATTGCTGACTTTTCTGGAAAAGAAAATATGTCTAAATAAATAATCAATGTAATATATTCCTAAGTAGCCGAGGATTGGTGGCAGATATCTAACTCTCACTTCAATTTAATTCATTCCAATTTAAAACATTTTGACAGAATTTAATGTCACATAACATAATACACATGGAACTGTGTGCCACACACAGACACACACACAACAGGAACACTGTCAGTACAACTACCGACATCACCAAGAAAACTAGATGAAAGGAAGTTCCACTAGCCCTCATCATCTTCTTAGACAAATCAAACACCAAGAATGTACATTTGAACAAATGTTGGAAGTTTTTATTCTATCACGGTCGCATTGAAAAATTCTCTCTTATCCTACAGGAAAAATTCATAAATGTCCCTTTTACAAGTTTACTCAGTTCAGAAACAACTTCAGTTGGTTGGCAACTTTATTTGATTGAATCTTCATTCTCTTTAAAATATTTGGTTTAAACTTAGATTTTGTGATAAAGATTGTCCCTTAATGTCAAAGTGATGCAAACAACAGGATGCTAACTTCAGTCCAACTTTGAAACGTGAATCCATTGTGTCTGCATCTTTATTATTGTGAGATTATGTGAAACATTTGAGAGTTGGTTACCACATATTATGCAGAACGACTTGGAAACATCTGTCTCCATAAATCCATAAGTCAAGGAAGACTACTGTGGTTTTGTCTATAAACAGCAGCTTTATGTTTTTTAGAAGTTGAAGGTTCTTCTTCAGTTTCCTCTATGGCTCTTTTGTCTCCAAATAAAGTTTTAGCTTGGGTTTATATCTTTGCTAGAGCTCCGAGCGAGCAGCCGCTTCATGTTACGCGACGCGGCAAAACAGGCGTATGTGGTGAACAGAGTCCGGTAGTTTTCCAAAATAAAACATCCTTCTGAATCAGTGGAAAGAATCAAAGTTAGAGTATGCTTTTTTTTTCCTGTCTGCAGCCCGGAGCCAAGTTGCCCTCGGACTGCGAGCGGGAGTGGTTCGCGGTTCGAAGGTTGGGAACCCCTGATTCAATGACACAAAATGACACAAACAGGCAGCACGTCAAAAAACGACAAGTTGGGGGATACTCAAAATGTCAAAAAGTGACACGGAGGGGCCCTGAAAATACATCCATTCTTGACGAGTTGGGATTGAGAATGTGTTGGTTGCAACGATAACAAGAGCTACAACATCTAAAATAGAGGCGCCCATCCTATTTGTTTTGTGTCAAGTTCGGATCCGGGTCCGGGTCCACATGACCCAGCATCTGGGTCCGGACTGTTGTCTGCTAGTAAGTGAGCCCTGATGTATAATGACAATAAAGGCTTTTTATTCTATTCTATTCTACTCTAATGCAGCATACATTAAAATGTCCACTGGCCCCTGTCATACAATCATCCCCAAGGATTTTCTAAAAGTGGTGTGTGCGATTTCATCATTGTGAATGGCTAAATTACGTTATAAGCCGTTGAAAATCTGTGGCAACACGATCACGCAACCCTTTATGGTTTATTTCTGAAATGTCGACTGAAAATTAAAAAATAAAAGTTGACAGCGCGGGCTGCTACTGTTGGTAAACGCTGGCCTCTCAAAGGTGTGTTGTTTTGCTGTGTCAGTGTGAGAAAGAATGAAAGCATTAACCTGTGGTTTTTGCAATTAGGCAGCAAACACAACACTTCCATTCTGTGCATCACTTCCAGTTGTAATTTGTTGCCTGTTTTGCTGCGGCTGACAATCAAGCGTGAGTGCTGTTTTCTCCGACGTAGCAATGTACTCGCTTTAATAAAATAATTGTAATTCAGAGCACAGCGGGAAGCTGTTCTTCTTGAACAGAGAGAGAACCGCATGTGGAGCGGGGATGGAAACAAACCCATCTGGTTTTGTCTCTGAAGCTTTCAGTTTTCCCTACTCAAGGCTTTGTTTTAAAAACTGTCTCATGAGCTTGTTGAACTTCCAAAGAATATTCTTAACTTCGACATTTTCAACTCAATTTCCTGAACACTTAATAGTTGTGAGATTTTCATTGCCACCAGACTGGCAGTTTCAGGTCTCTAACCAAATGATGATTTGTTTTTTATGGCGTTCATGCGATACAATGTTCTTGGTTAGTGGTCTCCAACCCTGGGAGCACAGACCAGTACTGGTCAGGGGGATAGTTGGTCCTAGGCCACGGAGAAAAAAACCCAGACTAACATTTTTTCCATTTTATTTATAATCTGATTCTGAAGTAAATATTTTTTGGAAAAGTACTGGAATTTCTCTCTAACTCATCTGACTCTTTCTCGAGTCATGTCGAGTCACTTATGTGTCAGAATGCTTCCACTACTTTCTTAAAGTGGCTGCGCCGACCACTGAATTAACAAAGTTTACTAAAATCAAAT
This sequence comes from Oryzias latipes, assembly GCF_053564925.1. Taxonomy (NCBI): domain Eukaryota; kingdom Metazoa; phylum Chordata; class Actinopteri; order Beloniformes; family Adrianichthyidae; genus Oryzias; species Oryzias latipes. Next base: position 11,423,944 of record NC_136244.1, read on the forward strand.
TTATTTTGAACATTCTTTTTGCAGTGAAATGAGCCAGCGGGGAAACAGAAGGAGAACCTTCAGCTTTAAAATAAAAGATCACTCCATTTAACGGACAGAAACAGGAGTCTTTCCTCTTGTGTAAAGTTAATCCGTATCCTCTGTAAATTAACTGCAACCAATTTAAACACAATTTGTATTTCACATTTCATGTAGGATCCATTAAAACGTCACACCCATAACTGTCGAAGTGAGAGTTAAAGATGCCAACTTCACCCTCACCAGATTTTTGAGGTTTGATGAATAAATACAAAAAAAGAAAAGTCACTAAACCTGATATTTTCTAAATTTCTAAATAATATTAGATGACCAGTTGCTGAATATTATACATTATCATTATGGTCTATTGGGACAACGCGACAATAAATCCATAATTGGAGCAAAGTCTCCTGGTTTTAGTCTGTTAAATGCTCATTTTGAAGTCAAAGGCTTTTCCTTTTCCTCACTGCTCTTTTCAAAGAAAGGAGTTAAATATGTTAATTTTTTGTTAACTTTGCTAGCTTTTGCGATAAAGTTAGCACTTGGTGAAGCTACTTTAAGAAAGTAGCAGTTGGATTTTTGGCACGTGGCCGAGACTTGACATGTCTCAAGAATGATGTGATGGGGAAAATCCTGCAGGTTCCCAAGTAAATCTTCCTCAGGAATCAGATTATCAATAAAAATGGAAAAAATGTGGGTCGTGTTTTTTTTCCTCTCTGTGGCCCAGTTCCAACTACTAACAGTTCCTCGGACTGGTACTGGTCCATGGGACTGATTGGAGACCACTGGTGTAGAGAGCATCGCGGAGGAGGTTGCAGCTGCATCCAATCTTACAAGTCCAAGCGCAAGGCATCAGTTGCAGCTCTGCGAAGAACAAATCCACTGGACAGATAAATCTTTGTTTGGTGGTTGTCAAGACAACAGGACCTTTCTTCCAAGTACATTGCTGAGCTCCTAACCCCCCCCACCCCCACCCGGTCCATGATGTCTTCAAACCAAAATCTATTACAATTTCCAAAAAGCAGCTTTAAAACCAGAGTACACTTTGTCTTTCAAGCTCCTCGTCCTTGGTACGATCTCCCTTTGTCATTCTGACAGATCGATTCCATTGAGTGTCTTTAAAGTCAGGTTTTTATTCAGAAGAGCTTTTCGTTGATCTATGTTTGTCTTTTATTATGTTGTAAATTGCTTTTACTGTCTTTTTTTTTGTTTGACTGCGATATGTGACTGGTTGGGATTTTATGTTTCTACCCTTGTAAAGCACTTTGTGATTTTATCTGAGAAAGGTCTATCTATCTATATACCCAGGCTGTCTCCCACCAAAGTGGGGTAGTCTAGACAGGGCACCCATTTTTACCGCCCTCCTAAGGTACCATAGAAAAAAACCTTTACTTACTTAGATTTTTAACTGTGTGGTGCACATTGGGGAGTTTGATGGCAGTCATATCATAGGAGATTGGCTTTGCCCCTTTTAAACACACAGATCAAAGGGGGAAGGGCTTACGTTACATCAACAGGTTCCGCCCACAATTCAGAGGTGCATTTCTAAGGAACTCCTGCCGCTCTACAGAAAGTATATTCTTGAAAATGACACAGGTTTTTATATTTTAGCTAAAAATGGCATCATCATAATAAAAGACCACCAAGAACGCTTTTGAAATAAATCAAAAGATAATCGGAGAGAGACTTTACCCTTGTGCTATCCCAGGCACTTTAACATTGGGAGTTGGGTCATCTAGACCCACTAGACAGTGAGATGAACCTTTTTTCTTTAATGATTTGTGATCTTCACTGGTGTCCATGTATTACATGAAATCTTTCCACCTTTATCCACCTTTATCATGGTTGGGAGAACACGTCAATGTGAGGGTGGGGTCATCTAAGATAGCACAAAGGTTAAGAAAAATGGTTAAAAACACCACTAGACCTTCACATCCGCTGTGGTTTTAATACAGGTATTCACTGACGTGCACCGTTTCTGTAAAAATTCTAATAAATTAAGGTAATCTAAACTAAAAAGTCTCAAATCAAATCATTTTAGAGATTTTCTTTTTCAAAATTTGGTTACACTGTTCTGGAGGATGCAAGAGTTCAGTAAATAAAGTTACAGATTGGAGCGTAAGAGCTCAACAATGCGTTTACTTTTGCACAGCTCCCTTCAAGCAGCTGACTGATCAACTGAGTAGACAGCCTCAACAAATCTCTGCAACAAGGGAATGAATATGTGCTTGTTTTCTGAGCTTCTCAAACATCCAGCAGACCTTATTGGAGCTTTCCTGAGGCACTGACGCTAGGAGCTGGGTTTTCTGTCCCGCACACGCAGCTTTGAGCTTTATTCAGAAACTTTTTATAAAGAAAGGGAAACCAATATGGTCCCTAAATAAATAGGCATCAAAAGGCTCAAAGGACACATTGAATTGGGCTTTAGGCTGGACTAACAAGCAAACGAATCGTCTGGAACTTTGCTGTAATCCATGGTTCATTCTTCATTTTCTTTTTGTTCCTCAGAGAAGGCATTGCTCTGAAACAAAAACCCACAATCAGGCGTTCACAACAACCGCTGCTGCTGTGCAAACCACTTAAGCCCAAAGGGTGATGGAGCTCAGGCTCCAGTCACAAATCTAAACGGATCTTGCTGCCACAATCAAGGCCAACACAAAGAAATGTGATTGTCAGAGCCACAGTGAAAACAATTGGACTTCATTTTTGTCTGAATTCATTTCCCACTAGTGATGTTGTAAAATTCTCTTTGACCCTTTAGAAGCATTAGTTAACAATTCCATCAATTCTGCTTTTTTTGCATCTTATTCTACACGCCTATTCTAAATAAACTCAAATCCTTATGAAAGAGAAGTTTTTCGATTAAAAAAAGAGGTCAGATTCTGAGTTATACAGAGTTAAAAAATGCAGGATGTGCATATTGTATCAGAAATATTTTTTTATATACACACAAAATACAACAAAAGGAAAAAACACATCTTAGATATGCAAAAACAATGATAATCAGAAAACCCACAGGAACATTCACAGTGTTTTTGAACGTCTTCTTGTCTTTTTTTCATGAGCAGAGGAAGTTTGCTGAGTAAAACTAGCTATTTTCAAGGCAATCTGGACCTCAATGAAAGCTACAAAAAGGCTCATGGCTCCACCCATTAAGTGATAACAACATTTTTACGTTTTACATTAAGATGGCTGGGTGTTTCATTGGCACGCAATAAACCGGGGTTCGCTTCCCAGGATTGCAATTGATTATGTAGCCACAAGGGGTCCAAGGCCTGTGCCAGACCCCATCCCGGATAAAATAAAGGGTTGTGTCAGGAAGGGCATCCTGCGTAAAAATCTCTGCCAAACCAAAAATGTGACTCAGTGAAAGCTGATTTGCTGTGGCGACCCCGGAAAGGATGTGCTAATTAAATAACTGAATAATTATGATTTTTTTTTTCTAAATTCCATACTGCACAAATATAAAAAATAATCCCAATAACTATTAAAGAAAAATAATATTCAAGAAAAAAGGAGAAGTTATATTTGATGTTAAAAATATCTTATTTAATAATAAGGACCACTATTAATTAGTACAAGCCAATCTGGTTTAATATTTGCTGTAAAAAACTCTTATTTGTCAAACTTAAAACCGGAAAAACTGTAAAGAAAAGCTTTGGGTCTTTTTATTTAGAAATGGTTATCTTGCTGCTGTTGTTAAATAAATATATGTACAGTATATCAAATCTTTATGATCAACTAGTTGGTTCTGTCTCCTTCAAAGATTTATACTGTGAACAAAAGTGTTATTTTTAGCTGAAGTCCTGACATCACAACCTTGACAGAAACAGCAAAAATGACAGCCACTGATTCCTGAGAAGGTGCCTCATAACCATTCTGCTGCATTTTCCATCCATTTTCCCTGTACTGTTTTATGCTTTTGCTGCACACTCCTTACAGACCATCGGCTCCATCATAACCAATGTCATAACTAATTCTGGTTCCACTGTAAAAGTCTTTATGTGACCTAGTTGCTGTCATTATGAGGTTGTGTATGTGATAACAGCAAAAATAAGTACAGCAGGTCTATTTACTGGTGGGTTGAAAAGAGAAAATATATATATATATATATATATATTTGGTTTATTTAGAGTCATGCTCCGACCCTTTTTTGATCTATTTCAAAGCATTCCCAGTGGTGTTTTAAATATGATTATGCCGTTTTAGCCAAAATAAAAGAGCCTAAAAAAATGAATAGCATTGATTTCAATTAATTCCAACATCACAGCAATATCAAAAGGTTGTAGTGTTTTCCATTACTGGGGATCAATAACATTCTACTCGTGCTTTTTTCCCAGTATGCAACCACAAAAACGATTAGGGTTAGTCAAATTCCTGGTACATGTTTATGCAGGAAGTACAAAAATTGATTAGCTGCGTCTCTATTGAGCCGAACCGCCATACGACTGAGTGACACGCTCATTAAGAGGCATTTGGAAACGTCTATATTAAGGAGTGTCAGTGAAGGCAACAGAGTTGTGAGCGTTTAGCACTTTTGACAGCTATCTGTCCTCTCTCTGCCTGCAGTCAATTTATTTTAACTTCTTGTACACTTTGTCACATAAAATCCATCACTTACTTACAGCACTAGCTTCTTTGATTGACCTCCTTGTTCGAGTTGTAACAAACATACCACCACGGTGCAGAAAACTCACTCTGAGGTTCTTGATGCGGCTCGTTACTGTTAGACAAAGGGGGTTGTGGGTTGTGTTCGGTGTCAGTAACTGATGGTCTTTTGGCATGCAACGAAACAAGATACTTTAAAATACTGTTGTGGAATAGACTGAATGAATTGGGGGTTTTCGTAATAACTCTGTAACTTTTAGTGAACAAAGATTGACCTTTTGACCCCTCCCTAATGCTTTTCTGCATCAAGCTGCAGACACACCACTGCAGCCCCTTCTGATAAACTGATAAGAATCAAACGCTGCATTTGCAGCAGGGTGTCATCACAGTGTCCCTCGTGGCTTTTCTGTGTCTGTTCCTTAAGAGAGACATTGGTTTGGTCCAGCGCGCTGATGGTAAATTAATTCTCTGTATAACCTTAATTGTTGAATTTGAAACTTCAAATATTGTTAATCTGTTAACTTGTTATTCCTTCATTTTGTTGAGCTCAATCTTGTATCAAATAAAAGACCAACGCGCTATACTGTCTGACCCTTTTTGTGCTCTCTCTAGAAAGCACAAGCGTGTGACCTTTACATTTTTCTATTTAAATTAGAGAAAAATTGGCCAATAAAAATCTATTAACCTTACATCATGTCGGTAAAATCGTTCAAACATTGGAAATTGTATTCAAGAGATGTAACAACAGTACATCTGTGAAGACTCTTATGCATCCAGTATCGTTCCACAGCAAAAGATAACCTGGACTTAGTTTGAATTGAAAAAGCCTCTTGGATGATGTAATGTTCTTTCTTGACGGACTTGTGTTTTGTTGGAATGAATCACAAACAGGTGGCTTTACTTCAGCCATCTTGAGCTGAAGTAAAGCAGCACCTAAAGCAGCACCTAGTGGTCAGAATATCACATCCCCCTTTAACTTAATAAATGCACTGCATTGATATGTTGAGCTGGGCTCAGGCTCACGGCTGCAAGACCTCAGTCAACTTCGAAATGTGTGTGTATTTCTTTTGTTGTATGTCTGATCGTGTTTCGAGTTGTACTGGAACTTTAATTTCCCCTTGTGAGATTAATAAAGTATAATTGAAAACGTTAATTAACAAAACTCTTATAGTTTAGCAATGTTAACTTTTAAGCAACATTAGTGCAAAAAACAGAACACAAAAAAAATCAAATTTAGCTGCTTGTAATCTACTCTAAGTAACATGGAATAATTAGAACATTTTCCATTACCTGTAACAAATAATCAACCATCTTACATATAAAAAACTTGTTTTGGTTTAACGTCCCGTCCTGACTTTGTGACATATCCAGGCAGTTGTCATTTGACAAAGTGTCTTTCACTTTGCTTTGGGATTCAGCAGATGTTGACTGAGCGTTCTTCGGTTCTTTCTTTCTGGGCTCAGGCTGTTGAACTTCTGCAGCGCTCTTGACTTCTTTGCTGTCAGAATCACTCTCTCTTAGCCTTATAATCCGGTGCACCCTATAGTGCAGAAAATACACGATGAATTGTTTTTCTAATTAAAAATTTAGCAAACAAAACGAATTACAGTTGAAGATTTTTTTTCAAGAGCATATTTTATCAAATTGGTATAACCTTTTCCTATTTATGACTTTATTTTCATTACTTAATTTGAGGACAGATAAAATGTCAGATAAAGGCTGAACAGCGATGCTCTCTGTTACGTGTATTTATAGTTATGTTTATTGAATTTACGGGGTAAAAAATCAATTAAAACACACAATGGTTTTGTGATGTTCAAGAGATTGGTCGAGTTCCAGAAACCTGTTGGTATTTCTCACTGAGAGTTGCACACATGCAGCTTTCGCCAGGAAAGGTCAGGTCTGGCTTTGGATTATTGATGAAGCCATTGGTCTGCTTTCAGGTAGACAAACCTCCAACCAAAACAACTCACTAAACCTTAACAGTTCCCGATAAAAGAAATCTTTTATTCATGCCAAACTCATTCCTTTATATAACACTTTAAATAATGCAATTTAAACAGTAATGGACAAGAAAAATGCACACAATTTTATTTTCTTTTTAAAAGGATTGATTTAGCTTTTTTTTATATGTTTAGACATCTACAAATATGTGGTATGAAGAAATCTGAAATATTGACAACAAACTGTCAAATTTTAATTGTTTTAATTCACTTTGTGTTTCTGGCTACTGCCTTTTCTGTAACAAAGCAGTTTTAATTTGGGCAGCGTCTTCCCTTCAGATGTGATCACTGTGAATGACACAAAGCCAGCTGAAGCAATCTGGCACATTCTTGGTGTTTTCAAGGGTAAAATGGCTTTTTAGTTGTTGATCCGCCATTTATTTTCTGTGTTTTACTGAAGGGAGGCTACATTAAGGTCAGATAAAAGAGAAAATCTGCTCTTTGTTCTTCCTGCCCAGTGAGAGGACAGATTACATAATCCTTTTCCTTCTTATATAAGTGTCATTAGTCAGCAGTAAATTTCAAACTGTTGAGAGGTATTAGAGAAGCATTAGTTCAAGTTAGAATAATTGTTGCAACATAAATACCTTTATCTGTACTGTAATCCCTAATCCCAGAGACTATCTTTGGTCAGCCAGAAGCAGAACAGACACAAATAGCCGATAATGCTAGAAGGATAATGTAGTAAATCGTAGGAAGTGAAATAGAGTCTCAAGTAAATGTGTCTATCTGCTTAAGTATTTCTATTAAATCAGACTACTTTCTTCCCCTATTAAGATGAAAATTAAGATGACAATTCAGTTTTTCATGGAAAAATCTGCACTTTTATTGAAATAACAGCTTCATGGCTGACTGCGCAGGCCTCAGTGAGGAGAAGAGTGTAGCTTCACACCTTCATTGAAAGTTAGTGTCCCCTACAGTCATGCCAGGGTTTAAAAACCAACCAGCTGGTGGAGAGAACATCACATCCAAACATTCTGTCAAGCCATCTATCATTTGCATGTCATTTTAATTCAGTTTGCTCTCCTAAACATTTTAGTGACACAGCAAAAACATATCTATTTAAACCAAATAAGACTGTGTTTTAAGCACATATTTTATTAAAATCTTATCTTTTTATTTTTGTAACAGATTCTTATACATTTCTTAGGTTTTTATTCACATTATATACATTTTAAGACATGATTCCTTTTAAAAATTACAGTAGAACTCACTGTAAGACATTAGAATTTCTTAAGGGCAAATTAATCTGAATTAAATTCCATTACCGAAACACCTCATCCTAAATTAGTCACTTTTTTGCATCGTTCTCGTATCCAAGATTCCAAATCAATAAAGATTTAGAGAAATAGACAACACTAGAGAATGAGTGATATATAGAAAAGTTGAAAAAAAGAGAGTGAAAATCTATTAAAAAATAGGCAAAAATAATAAAATATTAATATTAAAAAATATTTAAAGCCGCAAGCGGCATTGTATGGCCCACAGGCGGTAATCGCCCCTACTGCCCGCCACTACGTACCACCGCAGCACCACCCGCCCACACCGTCCACCTTTGATGAAGGCTAGTAAATGCTCCATATACTAATTATGCTAACTATGATAGTTATGCTAATGTGGCTAAAAGTGCTAGCTTAGTGATCAGCATCATCAATTCACTCAGAAAAAAAATTGCTCTATTAGCAAGAGCCACATGTCATAAGTTGATAGAAAATCCACTTTTTTTAAAATGGCAGCTTTTCTGTCGTTTTCATCTCCATAGCAACCATTTTATGTTTTAGTCGCCTGGGGATAACGATCAGATCGACATCAGTTTAAGACGAAGCAGAATAAGTAAACCTTAGGATGTCCATGTCCATATCCAGTGTTTTTCATTATGGTCAGTTCCAGCCATGGATGCATGCATTCATATTTCACAGCATTGCATTGAAAAACACAAGAGTTATAACAGTAAGCCACATTTGCTAGCCTGCCACGCGGATGCCTTTCAAAATCTACAACTTCTAATTGCAACTCTTTTTCCACAGTAGCTTGCCATTGATGCCCAAGAAGTTACGAGACGATCGCTAAAAATTTGTAACATTTGGTAATGGAGCAAATTTTGGTCCCTGTGTGTTTTTTTTAAAAAATTCGGAAACTTTCCAGTGTTTTCAGAGTTGGGTCAGGAAAGCGTTTGCCATGAAACAGACAAAAACGAGCAGATCTTGGTGAGCCCTAAGTGTGAACCCTCAAATTAAAAATAAACCAATTCAAACTAAAAAGAGTGGGTTTTGATAATGAGATTTCAAAGCTACATTTAAAACTTGGATATTCCTACTTTAAATAAAGATAAAACAAATTTTGCAGTAGCACGCATACATTTTTTTTCATTAACCTTCACATTTCTGTTGAAAAACTGGTTAAAACAAACATTTTTCTCTTTGAAAATGTGTTTTTTTAAAGCTGCCAAATTATTTGATGACTCATTTATTCTTAATTGTAAAAAGTGAGAATGCCATGATTGTTTTGTTCTACGAACTAAAACCTCAGCCTAATTTACATTTATTTGGAGACTTTATAGGTAGGCTACTGCTTTTTGTTTTGTTTTTTCAAACTCATCTGAATCAATATTTTTCCTTTACCAAATATCTTAAAACTTGTGCTATCTTAGATGACCCCACCCTTACATTGATGTGTTCTCCCTACCATGATAAAGGTGGATAAAGGTGGAAAGATTTCATGTAATCCATGGACACCAGTGAAGATCACAAATCATTGAAAAAAAAAGGTTCAGCACACTGTCTAGTCAGTGGGTCTAGATGACCCAACTCCCAATGTTAAAGTGCCTAGGATAGCACAAGGGTTAATGCCGTATCAGAGATATTTGATCAGCTTTTGCTTTTAAACCGGCTCATTAAATACGTCAATGCATAAAAAGAACAGAAGAAATAGAGAATTCGTATTTTTGGAAAACTAAAACTAAACTATTTCAACCACAGTAGCACTCATGAAGAGGGCATTTGAAACACAATCGAAATCAATTTCAAGACAGACTTCAGCATTTAGACTTTTGACATAAGACACTAGCAGCTCTTATCCAAAAGCGTCTGGCTGCTGAGCGTCAAAGTGAGGTCAGTGCGGCTTCCCATAATCCACTTTCTTCAACTTGAATTTGAAGCTCTGACAGTTATTGCGCAGTTCCTGAAGTTCAAAGGCTGGAAGGATGACAAACAGACAAGTGTAGGACAATCTATCCAGCTGCACACTCTTCGTGTGCGTGTGTCTTTGTGTGTGGTGGAGGGGATCATGCATCTTAATGTGTATTCGTCCCCTTAAAGAGAACCAGAATTCGTTTTCCCCAATAATCCTGGATCCGGGTCTGGGACCAGGAACCGCTCTCTGACCCATCTTTCAAGTTGGTCTCAGTTTGTTCCCAATCAGACTGAGCTTCGGTTTGCTCTCAGATTCCTCAATCTAAGTACACTCCTTCCTCAGAACGGAACAACAGATGAGCCACTGACAAATGTGAAGCAATAATTGTTGTATTATCAAGCATGAAAAAAGGCTCCAACTCCTTACTTGATGGAACATTTATGTTAAAACCCCTGAAAACGCTTTTATATGCTTTTCTGTGTCTCGTTACCCGACACGCGCCGGGCTGTGACGTCATCCTAAAAGCTACCTTGTAGTTCCTTAATAAAATTCTCTTAAAAATAATGCCATGACACCAAACCGATGAGACAAAGCAACTCATTGAAATCTGTTCAAATGAATGCAGGCTCATCAAAACAACTTGTAACGTGATTCACTTTGCTTGTCAATGTTTTCCCAACAGTCTATATTATAAGCAAGTACTTTCTTAGACGTCTACTTCTTAGTAACTGCCCTGCGGCATGCCTCCACTGGACCAGAGTAGCAGTAAAAAGTGTTGTACCTGACATTGATACAGGCGTTTAAAATTGGTCAGCAAAATATAAAGTTTGAATCAGGAATTTCATCATTTCTGTCTCTGGTTGCTTTAGCCCGCCCTTGTAAATTCCTGACCAATGAGTGAAGAGATTCTTAAGTTTACAAGCTTTGGTTCAAATCACGAAAGGCCACTTGATGGAAAAATAATGCTCTAAACCCAGCTTCAGACATTTAGCCGTGCATTTAGCCCATGGTGTTCACACTGGAAAAGCAGTTCGAGTTTTATGCTTCTTTTGTAGCTGTGCCTCACCGGCAAAATATAGCTTGAAAATACTTTAATTAAATAAGATGACTAAATGTTTTAATTATCAAAAATAAAATCTGTTGTTATTTTTTTAGACATGTCTTTTCTGTGATAATTTTTTTTCTGTGTGGGTTTTCAAATTTTCTTTGATGAAAAATTAGCTTATTTACGAATTTCCTGTTCGAATACATGAGAAACAGGTGAGGCACCAGCCGCCCATGCCTACCCTGCGTCCAGATTGCGCTGTGTAGATGTTTCATTTCGGAGTAAAACCTGACCTTGTAAATTAGTAGCAATGGTTTTTGGTGGAAATGCAACATTCTGAACTTCCTGGTTTGCATCATAAATCAGGAACTTAGGGCAGGGGCTTGATTTAACCTAAGCTTAGCACACATACTATGTTTCATTTATCTGTAAAAAACCAGCAGTTGCATTTAGTGTTAATGCAGGCGGACCAAAAAAATCCTTGACCTGTCTGACTTTCTTACAGAAATCTCCAGGTGCCAAGTTTTTCTCTCCAAAAACCATCACACATGCACACATTTCCTGGAGCCACCTTGACTTTTATTTGTTTCCTGGACCTTTAGCTCTCTGCACAATAAGAGTGTGAGCAAATGGATTTCAACTGTGTGAGTCAAGGTAAAGGAAGAAGAAATAAAGAGCATTAAGAACAACAATAAAAATGATGTGAGCCTAAAAAAAAGGCATAAATGTTTATTCATGGTAGCTAAGTTTTGTCTGGGATGCATGTAGAGCTACAGAAACAAATATTGTCAAGTAAATATCCTTTTGAAAAAGTCAAATGCATTTATAAATATTCACATTTTCCACAGACAGACGGACAGACAGACAGGCAGACAGGCAGGCCACAGGTGTGTGACAGACAGACAGACAGACAGGGTGAATGTTCTGTCCGGCCAGTGCGTTGTTCTTGGCTGAACTGACCCAAAAGCAGGGTTAGGATTGGGTTAATATGTGCTAACAACATTTACTGTAGCTGTGCTAAAAACATTTAGCCGTGGATGAACTTAAAGTGGAGTAACAATAGCCTTTATTCTGTCTGGATCCAACTGGCAACACAATTCACTTGATTGTCTGCTCACGCAGACCAGAAGGACAGACTGCGGTCCGAAGCCTCTATTGCTCACATTATTTAGTAATTATGGATTAGTAAACCGTGCGCACGGTTCATTCGATTTTTTATTTTTTTAACCACTGGCACCTGGAGGGCTTAGTGTGTATGTATGTGTGTGTGTGTGTGTGTGTGTGTGTGTGTGTGTGTGTGTGTGTGTGTGTGTGTATATATATATATATATATATATATATATATATATATATATATATGTGTATATTCCGATGTACATTAAAAAAATGTACATTGGAAGACACTGTTTTATGACAGTCTGAGCACTTTTGTGTCAAAAATGTTTCCCGCTTTATGTTTAATTCATGAGTTGCCGTTATGGAGTCTGGATTACACAGCTCCAGATAAATGTGGATCACGGTAGACATGCAATGTGAAACAAAGTACAGCCATTGACATCTGATAATTTTTCTCAACACTAATTGGCAATTTGCAATGTCAGGTGAATGATACACAGATGTCCAACCGCATTTCTGGCTGGCAAAACATAGATTGCTTCTGATTTATTCTGATTGATTTCTTCCTTTCTCTTTGTTTCTTTCTCTCCCTTCAGAATTTGTTATCTGAAGACAGAGCTTGCAGTTAGTTCCAGTTCACTGCAACTCTGAACCAGAAATAAACATATACAGCTCCAAGCTGAAGACTCCTTCAGTGCTTTCTCCATTCTTTTTATTCTGCTAGCTGTGCATGTAGAGGAAGCGGGTATGATGGATGTATTGATGTTTTTGGAGCTCAAATTTGTGCATTATGATTAGTGTTGTTTTTCTTTCATTTGCAGGTGGTGCAGCTTTAGTTTCTTCCACCAATAGACCTATTTCTAATATTTGATATACAGAGCTAATCTATGACTTGTAAGATTTTAAATAACAAAAATAAAGCCTGAAGTAGGTTAAGTAGGATTAACAAGAGGGCAATTGAGCGGGACAAAGTATAGGGCAGCAGTGATACTTCACCCCCCCTGCCTCTGGTGTGGCTCCTCTGGTGCGTGAATGCATACAAATGTCCCAGGGATGGTCAGAGGGGCCGTCGGTGCGAACTGGCAGCCACACCTCTGTCAGTCTGCACCAGGGCAGCTGTGGCTACATCAGTAGTTACCATCACCAAGAATGAATGAGGAGTGAACGAATAATGGACACATTGTTAAGTGCTTTGAATGTCTGGAAAAGTGCAGATATATCTAATCCATTATTATTTTTATAAGGGGGGGGGGGGGGGGGGACTTGGTAAGCTGCATCACATGCCGAATTAAAAGACATACCCATAATATTGCTGAAATTTGAGCACTCATTAGACCCACTTTGATGATAACTGTGCTTTTCAGCAGTAAGCTTAAAATGGCATTTTTTTACTATTTCTTTATTCATATTGTTGAGAATCACGAGCAGAGGAAAAAATGCAGTTGGAAAATAAGCGTAATTGTAATGCAGAAGTTACAGTCAGCGGGCCACAAGCTCCCTGCTTCACTCCATTCTGATGCATCCACTTGTAGATGACTTGATAAATAATAATAATAGATTTTATAAATACAGTATCTAAAATACAACAAGCAGTTAAAACAACAACAATTTAAATACACATTTAAATAAATATATATGAAAACATGAAAAAGTAATTGTTACAGTGAATAGGTCATTTGGAAGAGATGAGATTTTGGTTTTGATTTGAAATGTGGAGTGTGTCAGTGTTGCAGAGGTCAGGGGGGATTGAGTTCAAAAGCCGGGGAGCGGAGCAACAGGATGCCCTGCTCCCCATAGTGTCAAGATGGGCGGAGGGGAAAGAAAATTGGATACAGGAAGAGGAGCAGAGAAAGCGAGCACGTGTGGCGATGTGAAGGTAGTAAGAGAGATATGGAGGTGAAAGGTTGTGAAAGGCTTTGAATGTGTGGAGCAAGATTTTGTATTGAATGCGGTATGGGACGGGGATCCAGTGAAGCTGTTGAAGGATAGGTGTTATATGGTTGATGGAGGGAGTGCGTGTGATAATACGAGCAGCTGAATTCTGAATCAGTTGAGTTTTTTGTGGGAGACCAAACAGAAGGGAGTTACAGTAGTCCAGGCGGGAAGTAACGGGGTTGTGTGCGAGTACAGCAGTGAACTGAGGAGTTAGGGAGGTCCAGCATCCAAGTACATTTTTTTTTCTCGTCTTAGCTTTCATTTGGCTCAAAACTGTATGACTAGATAGCTACCATATTGCTTACCATTTTTATTTGAACCGGTAATGTTTGGTTGGGGGGTGTGAGGGGCTGTAAGCGTGCAGGAGAAAATGTAAACAGAGAGCTTTCAGCAACAGTGAGGGGAAGGTGTGTGACAACTAATAATACTTCAACTTAAATTTATTTCAGTGTTGCTTTTGTTTACTTTTTTTTCTACTAGTGAATCTGTTATTTTGTTACTGCCTTTATTTTGCTAATTTTTGATGCTGTTTTTATTTGTATTTTTGTTACATTGTACTAGCTTTTTCTAAATTTTGCACTGGTCACTGTTTCCCCCTTATATTTATTGTATTATGCCATTTCTAATATACATATTCTATAAGTGATGCAAGTTCCATTCAGATCGTTGTAAGCCCTTAAGAAACTTTATTTTTGCAACAAGTCTCTCTCCTGTGGTATATTATACAATTAGTGAACAAAATTAGGGAATTTCCCAAAAGTTTCTATAATTAAATATTTCAAGAAGAAGTATCGCATCAGTATCAATATTGCCAATACTGGCCCTGTAATTACTTGGTATCGGATTGATACCCAAATTCCTAGTATTGCCCACCCCTACTGTGTGTACAGTATCTTCTATTACAGATGTGCTGGGTCACAAGGGTTGTCAAAGCCCGTCCCAGCTGCTTCTGGTCATAGGTCCATCCCAGGTGCAGATAGTTATTTTTTATGTTTAAATCAAACTATTGGAGTCCGTGAGAAATCGCTCCCCTCCAACACCTGCCTCCAATAGTTTCTACTTCCTTGTTTGCACCAAATTTAGGAAAAGAAGATGAGGGCTTGGTTCCATCTCATCTGACTTTTTGTTGTGTTGGTTTAGAAAGGAAATTCCATCCAATATGAATGGACTATCCAGAATATTACAAGTTACAACAGAGATATAGATCGAGAGAATATTTGTTTTTGGACCCATAAAAAATTGTTTACCTGAATAGACCACTTTGTGTGAATGTTCTTCTGAATCAAAACTAAACAAGCAAAGTTGTCTGTTTAATTTACCAGGATCTTTGTTCACGTTCAAGTACATTCTAGAAGAACTACCAATCAACCAAATGATTAAGTAATTGATATCTTAAAGACATTCCTGGTGTGGTAAACTGTGTTTCATCGTATGTTAGTCAAAAAACTATTGTAAAAAAACTACGGTAGCTATTTTTCCATTTTTATGTTTTACCTACTATTTGGAGCTTCTTTCTTTCACCTGCAAACAAGCAGCATATTAATACGTAAGCGGTAAAATAATCATGAATCAATGGTGTGTTTTTAGTCTTATGGATCAAGGCTATGTGAGTCATATGACATTAAGCTAGACCAAAGCTGCTGTAATCACTACAGGCAGGCCCTTTTCACCTTTTAAAGACACAGCTGAAGGAAAAATCTAAAGCTCATTATGGTGGCAGGGATGCTTGCAGGGAGTTTCCTCCTCACCTTTGCAACTTAAGGGTCATCAGGGGCTGTTGGACTTGAAAACATGAACTAAAGAGGGATACTGCGCCTACATTGCTGAGTTTAACCAAAATTTCATCAATGTTCGGCAGAACTTGTAATGTTACCCAATGAGGAAGTGCACAGACCGATTTATTTAGAAAAACAAGCAGATTTTCTTCTTTCATTTTGTTTTACTTTTAATATAAATACTATTTCAGTTTATGTCAACATATGTAGACATTCATACATAAACCTCTGAGCTGCTTCTGAACAATCTTAAGTCATATTTTCAGACTAGAAATTGTGAAGCTGATTAGCAATTTCCAGTTCAGGACACACCTATTGCATATACGCCCATCGAATGGAGGCATTACATCAATTTTACATGCATTTCTCCATTCTTCAACATATCTGATCACAGTTGCAGAGAAAGGCAGGTGTAGGTATCCAATCTGTACTGGTCGCATGTGCAAAATGCGTCAATGTCCGGGCAGCATTACCGTTCTTTTAAGACGTTAAAAAAGCCGTTAACAACAATAATTATGTCTTCAAATGGATTAAGTTCACGTAGGTGACGCAAGACCCACGGATATGCGGTCCCGAAGCGCAATTTGTTTATGTTCCGCCGCAAAAAAATTCTGACGTCCAAACAATAGTGCCCAACACACATTTTTATAACAGATTTTATGTTTTGTACAATTAGTGAAGAGAGACAACTGTGATGCAATATTGGGCGATATAAATAAAACTGAACCGAACTGGCAGATCCACCAGAGCCGGCTGAGAAAGGAATGGGTGGAACCAAAACTTTACTGTAACGGTGCAGTGGCGTGGCAGAACATGGTGAAAGCAGCATCCAGAGATCTGAAACACAAACAAAATGTCAGCTTCGGTGATGCAGCTTGAAATTTTGCCAGAGCAAATTGCTTAAAGACCCAATGTCGATTAAAACATTTTTGTTGTTTGTTTTAAGGACATGTTAAGAAAAGTGAGCTCAAAATTGCATTTCTGAGTGTTTCTTCTTACAAATCACTGTGAATCTGGAGCTGGCAAAAAAAAGCAGTTGGAAAAAGAACATATTTGTGACAGAAAATATGGTAAATGAGCCACAAGCTGTCCTGCTATGTCAAGGAGAGGAGTGACGATCAGGACACAAACAGGAGGCAGGAGAGTGGAGTAAGCTGAACTACCTGAAGAGAAGGAGAGCACATGTTGTGTCTGATGGGATACCCAGATGGAAAAAGGAAGGTAATCAATTCTTTGGCTACAGATGGGTAATTTCCAACAGGGCTGTTGAGGTAAATCTAAGTGATTTCCACAACACAACTGCTGACCAATGAACTGAAATCACAATAATCTGAAATCACAAATGCACCAAACTGGAAACAAAATGAGTGAAGCACATTTTGTTGGCCCCCCAAAAAAAGAAAGTTCAAAGTCCCTCCCCACTGCTGCACACATTGCAGCTTTCAGACTAGAGAGATCACTGGCAGAGAGCCAATGGCAAGAGTCCAGACTTAGCGTGGGTCCATGATACAGAGTTCATGGTTTGGTGTGGTTCTGTGAGTGGAAATACATGACATACATCCAAATGCTGCAGTTGGGCTTAAACACAGAAGAATTCAGCTCTAAAATGTGGTAAAATAGAGTAATCACAACAGAGTGAGTTGTGGGCTAACCTCCTGAACTTAATGGAAACAAAAAACTAAGCAAGAGAGGCAGCCATAGCAATAGCAAGAACAATTCAACAATGCAGCAGAAAGAGAGGAGGGCTTGGACGAACTCAGATGAAAGCAATCAAGTAATTGACCCAAGTTCATTGAAGCTACATAAGAAGCAAACAGGAAGTATTTCAAAATAAAATTCCACACCCAGAAGTCAATTTCCAAAATATAACAACCCAATAACCCAAGTTATAAAAGACAGGACATGGAAAATGAATGGTTAAATGGAAAGCTTTTAGCTGCTGTAAATCTTGGGTGTATCAGGTGGTTTGCAGTCTCACCATACAGCGAGAAGACCGTGGTTAAAATTCTAGCGGGGACCTTTCTGTATGGAGTTTGTGTGCTCTTCAGCTTCCTCCCACAATCCAAAAACCCTATGGGTTAATCCTTATATTGTATTTAGGTAAAAACTGACCCGTTTTCAAGTGGGAACATTTTGACCCGAACACAATATAAGGGTTAACTGAAGATTCTAAATTGTCCCTGGGTGTTAGTGCATGTATGTGGGGCCCTTCAACAGACTGACAACAGAGACGTGATAAGACAAACCCAGAGCTTTTATTTTGACACGCATAACATTATACATTGCACAGGTGTCATCATCCTCTCCCCTTCCCACACTCATGATGCGAAAAAGAACTACGGCCTATTAAATGTAGCTTTTTTTGGAAGTGGAAGGCTCCTCTTTCCAAACTTTCCAAAGACGTTTGTTTTTTTAACTCATTGCTCATGCTAGCTCCTGGGTTTTATTTAGCGGTAACCTATCACGTGCCCGAGAAGAGCGCCTTGGCCTGCGTCAAGAGTGACAGATGGATGTAAAACAGAATCAGACAATTTTTCAAATTAAAACATCTTTCAGATTCAGAAATAAACAAAACAGAAGTAAAGCAAGTTATTTATCCTCTCTCTGGGGCCCGGTACCAAATGACCCACGGACCGGTACCAGTCCGCGGCCCGGGGGTTGGAGGCTGCTGGGTTAGAATATGGATGAATGGATGTTAATCTTAATAAGTAAGTTGGTCACTTTAGCCTTTCTGCAAAAGCTTCAGAATGCTGTAAAAATGCAGAAACTTAGTGATAAGTCGAAGTCTTTTCTTTTGATAAACCCAAACTAAAGCAAAATTTGGAAAAATGTTGTCATGAGAAATGTTGGATTGTCTGTTGATAACCTTAATGAAAATGCATTGCTAAATTAATAATACAGATTTATCACACTGTAGGACTTTGTAGGAAACACTGCCTATCAAAACGTTTATTTTTATTATCACAGAGAGCAGGCTGGGTCTTCTGCACAGATAAGAAAGTTTTTCATGAAATGTGGCGTTTAGCAGCCTTGCTTTGTTTTCCCAGATTGAACTTTTTAATGTTTGGAGTGTTGGGTCACAGCAACCTCTCAACTGGAGAAATACCACATTACTCTTAAGTTTATCCTAACCCCATCTTCCTTTGCTAAACGCATAAAGCTACGGACTTCCTGCTGAGGAGTCTAACAGGAGCGGACAGGGATGCTGCCTATGAGCACAAAATAGCTCCACGGGAGCTCGCCTGGCAGCCGTATCTGCTTCTTTGAACTCCATCTATGATTTTACTGTGTCATGATTACGGTTCAGTATGGAGATGACGCCTGTAGGCTGCATGTTTCCATCACAGCGGCGCTTTGTGCCACAACACTGGAAACAGCGCTTTATCACAGCAGTCAAGTGGTTTAGAAAACTGCAGCATTTGTGAATACAGTTAGTTATTGGGTGTAGTTGTGCAGCTGTAGGGGTAAATGAAGGAGATATGCATATTTCTCCAAGTAGGCCACAAGGGAAGTAAGGAGAAGGAGGGACTGAGGGAGGTAATGTGATTGCCAAGAAATGCAGCATCCCCTTTTTAGCCTTGGCTGTGTATGTGAGCGAGAAAGACAGGGATAGGACATCATGGTGTGAAATACAGCCAGAGTATTAAAGTCCTCAATGATATTAGTGGCAAAACCATAAATATTCAGTACAGTAAAAAGCTGATGTGCAGGCTGGATCCCCTCCTCCCTGTCTAATTCTTTTTTTCCCTCCTCCAGCTCATAGGCACACATCAAGATAGATGCACAAACTCCACCATGAACTCTATCGTCCACACATATAAGGACAGCCAAACCCAGAGGTGTGTAGAAGGATGTTTTGAGGTTGCATCGTGTTCAAACGCTCAGCTCACAAGCGAAAAAGAGAAGAGGAGGTGGGGTGGGGGAGGGGTTGTTGCCAAGCAACCACACTGCGGTCTTTGAGAGTAAAAGCATCAGTCTGCTCTATCAATGCATGTTTGCACACTTATAAGGCACTCAAAAGCATGCAGATGTAACACTTACCTTGCTTGCTCTGCCCTACAGAAGATGTGTTCGACTCAAGGAGCCACGAGTGTGCGAATGGAAAACGCAACACAAGAATAAAGTAATAAATTGACTGTGTTAAAACACATAAAACAAATATACAATAAGTTGGGCCGGTGGAGAATGGAATGTCCAGAACTCCACAAGGGTATTTTTCTGTCTTTGGTTTTTAAAGTTCCTTTTTTTCCTATTGGTATGAGTTCTTTGTGAAGATTCCTTTTTCATAGGTTCGTAGATCAAGTTCTCATTGATGGATCGTGGGTGGCTCACCATGCGCCAAAAGATCAGAAGTGGTTCCAATCAGGGATAGAAGTGGGAGAAAAAAAAACCTGACCTAAACAAGGTCAAAACAAATGATAGATTAGACAACATATTAGTTACAACAAGTACAGCAGTCAACTGTAGGTCATAATTGTAAGAAAAAATAAAATAAGAAAAGAAGGTCCTAACAGAATTTGTTGGAACCTTCTTTCAAATTTCAGGCCTATGAATCAATGGGTTTCAATAGTGTACCAAACATAAAGTGCACTTTTAATCATGTTTAGCATTAATCAGTTTAGCATTAATCAAAGGAGGAAAAACAATGAATGAATGAGTTCCATACTAAAATGGCCGACCAGGCACAAGTACAATAAAAAAAAAGATTTAAAAAATAAAGTTGAAAAGTCTAAAACGGACAAAAACTGAAAACAATCAACTGAAATATGTCCAATTTCAACAGAAAGAATGATCAAAAATCTGTATGTAGCCATACTAGCATGGCATTTCTCTGTGAGGCAGGAGCCTTGGCAAGACCAGCAGCTACAGTATATGTGTGACTCGATCGCATAAACTCACCGAAGAGTTGTTTGTTCAAAAGTCTGGTTGATCCAGTTCGATGTTATGCAGACGTTTGGTTTAAGGTTTAAAAAGACAGCAATCAGAAATGCAGCCAGCCACAGCAGATCAGCAACAGCCAGAGCTTGGATGACAGGAAGTGGCTATGTGACCCAGATGTTAATATAGGGAACTGACCCCACCACAATAAGAGCGCCCAGGTGTTCCAAATCTGTGATGTCAGTGGGGCACTGATCCGGGTTACACAGACATGCACAAGTTTTAAAAAATCATCATCAAGCTGGATGAGAGTTTTCCTTTTTCTTTTTAAAATTATTTTAAGTAATGCAAATTCCACCCAGGCAGCATTCCAAAATTAATTTGAGGTCTATTGCAAATTTTAGGAAAAGGAACATTCTGCTCTCCCGGATAAATTACACACAAAAAGGGAAATAACACTTTTTTTTTTTTACTTTAATATTTTCAGCCACAATATAACCTGTAATTTGCACTAAAATATTTCTTGGAGTCTTGTAAATAAAGTATGATCTTTTGACTTTGTTGCCACTAGAGGTTATGTAATAGTTTAGCTTTTATGCTTAAAATATGCAACTTAATTTTTCCGTAATTTTCCGCTGACTGAAGGGGTGATGGGTCTTTTGGGGTGAAATGTGAAATATCCAAAGAAAAACTAAAAAGTTATCTGAATAATTTTTTTTTTTTTAACACTTTAAGATTGTTAAAAAAAAAACACTTCTGTTTTTCTTACTTGCAGGAAAAGGGTTCTGAACAAAAGGCTTTTTTGTTTTGTTTTTTTAGGAGGGATGTGATGCTGAAGTTTCTCATTCATCCAGGTGATGTTGTCTTTAAGTTAAATGATGGCCCCTGGACTTAATAATTACAATCTTCTTCCTTTAAACGTTTTGCACTTCATCAGTCGAGGAGGGAGGCTTCATGAAAATAACTCAAATCAAATTGTAAAGCATGGTGGCAGATTAATCATGCTGTGGGCCCGGTTGCACTAATAATTAGCTCAAAGGAATTCATTTCAGGGGCAACAGAACAAAAAAAGATAGTCTCCTTCAAATGTTGGTGAGTCAAAAAGGATGGCATAAGACATTAGTATTGTGATTTACGCACGGAAATTATAAAAGTGCACTGGATTATAAGGTGTACCGTCAATGAACAGTCCATTTTTACATATGTAAGGCACACTGAACTATATATAAGGCTGACAAAACAGTCAGTCAGCCTTTGTTAACCACGTTCACAGTACGTCTCGATCTTGTTTGTGACACACTTGACCTTAGCGACGTTAGAAGTGTTAGCAAAGTTGGAGTTTTCACAATACCTGTAACTCTCAACGTTGTTTGCAACACGTAGAAAAACATAATGGCACCACTAAAACAAACTGTGACTATGTCAACTCCCAACCTTGATAGTAAGATGTTTAAAAACCAACGGCCGATAAAAATGGGTTAGAGTATTCACAATAACACCCAACCTTGTATTAAAGAAGAGGAATGCATTGTGCATTATGCAATACATTCCTAATTTAATTCTAAACTTATAGTAAACATTCTGTGCTTACAGTAAACAGTAGGTGCAAACAGAAGCCAATATGATCTCCATACATTTTCCTTCTAGTCTTTTTTTCAAGTTTGTCAGATAAGGTAATTTATTTGTAGAGCATATTTTGTGTACTAAGACATTTCTAAGGGCTTTACACAAGATATTCAAGGGCATATATCATGCTCTTCTTAAGCCTTTTATAGTAAACAATATCCATGTGTATGATAATATATTACCTTTGACACACAAAAGAAAAATCTTTTTATTATAGTAGTTATTTTCTTGAGCTTTTTTACAACCTGAAACTAACACTTGATTTTTGAGGCACTGGCTTTCGCTCCTTGTGGGTGCTGCCCATTTCATGACGCCAACCTAGAGCCGGCCTCGACGGCGTTTCTGCGTTTCGCCCACGATAACAAACAACATCCAAACTTTTGCAAAGATGGATGTGCACATTGTGCATCTAAAAGGAAAGTGTTTTTGCCAAACACGGTTAGCTCAGCGGGGAAAGTGTATATATGTGTTAGCCTTTTAGATGAATACTCAGAGATGTGTGAATTGCTCAAAATACAGCTTTGGGGGTTTTTTTTCGTGAGGAAAAAATTGTAATGATACACTTAAAAGCTCAAGAAATTGATTTCTCATAGAATAGGCCCTTTAAAAGAAATATTTAAAAGAAGTTCACGGAGTTATAATTACAATTAAAATGTAAAGAGATAAAGAAAATACCAGAATTTAAAGTGAGATTAAACTAAACGTGCGGATTTAATCTTTTTGAATTAAGACTTATCAACTGCAGCTAAGAACAGATGGGTCTATAACCTGAATTAAAATAAACGGATCTAAGGATTTCTGGAAGTCTGTTCCAGATCTGTGGAGCATAGAAGCAGAATGCAGCTTCTCCATGTTTGGCTTTAACTCTAGGAACTGACAAAAGACAAGATCCAGATGAGACTTCTTGACACGGCCATCATAGTTGCTCTTAATGTTACCCGACAGGAGATAAAATGTTGCAGGTGGAACAGCAGTAGACGAAGAGGACAGATAAACACATCTATGTGTTTGCTGAGACTGAATGCTACTACCAAACTAAAAACTCAGAGATGTCAAACTCAAATATAATTAGGAGGAAGGATAACCAAAAAGCAATCAGACATATTTGGATAAATTTACCTGTATTAAACAGTATTGAAAGTTAATTAAGAATCCTCTGTTAGCTGTAAGCCTAGTGAACATGAATGAAATCACAGAGACCCTGTTTGATGGGAATATTGTTCCTTTAATTGAGGTAGACGTGTTAAACTGCAGTCTTGGAGGACGATGTCCCGCTGATTTTTCTAGCAGGGAATCATCGGTCCTTGCTGATTAGGCCTTAGTCACATGCACCCATATGGGGATTGACCCGTATTGCTGTAGATTGGAAGGTCATAGAGAGGGAAATGCAGGTGTGTCTTGCAGTTCTCTTGATGCTTGTGCGTCACCTAAATGCTACTCTACACCGGCCTTGAAAACGCCTGTTCAAATGGCCACTTTTAATAAAAACTTTATGTAAATGCACGTTCCGGACTTCCCTGTTCTAAACCCTTGCACTCTTGTGACTCTAGTCACATTTTTATGTCAATTTCTGGGCTCTACGTACAAAACACGCAGCCACTGAACATGTGTTGAAAGTTAAACCAGTTAAACTTTTGACCAATCAGGGACATGGATTTGGTAGTGGTGTATGACTAACATCCTATTCAAAACATGGTACCAACTGTTAGAAAACTGATCATGGAGAAGAAATTATTAATTGTAGTTTGTGCTCGGCCAGAATCTTTCATATATTGGAACAGACCTGTGAAAGTAACATCCCAGAGCAAGATTCACAAGATTTTGCACTGCTTCAACATTTTGTGCCGAGCCTCTTTGAATTGTGAGTACCTGCACTAGTGTCGAGTAGTGACAGACCTGTATGAACACCATATGCTAAAAAGGCGTTCAAGAATGCCCATTTAGCTCGTTCTTGGACACGCATCACATGCCCAGTGTGTACATAGTACATCTATGGTGTACGGGTGATGTTGTTGTACTGTGCTCTTACATTACACTCAAGTCAATCGTAAGGTGTGCGCACTGGCTTCGTACTACATGTGCACAAACGCGGGATGAACTGGGTATTGTTGAGGTGAACAGGGGTTCCATATGATTTTCTATGATCTTTTCATTATGCATTACAGGGGTTCTATTATATTGTCTATGTTTTTGTTATTATGCATTTAATGGATTCTATATATGCATGTATATTGTACTGCAGAAATATGCTTGGTTCCTGCCCTCAGTAACAGATAATATGGACTGAGGTCACCAGTAGGCCTGTTTGTGACTTTTGGTCTCTGTTTTCTTTCTGTACTGGAGTGTTTATGGAGCCACAACACCTGCAATGCAGACTAGACAAAAACACACCATTCTAATGACGTATTTTGTATGCTTTCGTCTTCGCTGACTGAATAATAAAAAAAAGCCTTTTTGCCTTGAGGCCGGAGAGAGCGGACAGCCACAGAGCCTAACAGGTCGTGTTTTTCCACCTCTCCCCTTTTGCATCCATGTGACACGTAACTACCCGTAGGATACCCTCACAAACTACGTTCTGAGTGTCTAATTCCCTCTTTTCTAATAGTCAGGCTGTGAAGCAAGGAGCGTGCACCTATCACCTGAACAGCACTTAGGGGCTTCTTGTGCAGTGTGGCAGGTTGGGTACGTTAAAATAAATGAATGAATACAAAATCCTGCATTTCACTTACTTCCATCTTGCATACCCTTGAAAAAAAGGAATGTAGAAGTTGGTAGCAGGTGTTGTAAAATTATGTTGGAGGATTTATCCACATTACGAGAGAAACTGGGTTGTGGATGGCCATATTTCACCAGGATGTGTGACTAAATTTGACTAGAAGAGTCCAAACATTTGCATCGCCCCTCCTTTAAAAACCTTTACCATACTGGAAAAAAATCCTTTAAAATTCAGCCCCGACTTTTCCTAAACACTGAAGTTCTGAACCAATGAATAATGGGAGCTTTCCACTTCAGAGCCCCAAACTTCCATGAGACAGAAGTCAGTTTTACTTAGTGATTCATGCAAAGAAAATGGACCAAACAATAAAAGGAGGACATTTGCATCAGAACATCCATTAGCTCTAATGTCATGTTTGTTCACACAAGTCAATGAGAGTTTATTTGATTAGTTGTGCGACCTGGAATGAGTCACATAGGAAGATGCTGGAAAAGAACAATATGATAAACAAAAAGATGAGGAACATTGGATCAGTAGTGTCAGATATGCCTTTGTGGCGTGTTATTTGTCTGATATATGATGTGGCAGGATTGTTCTACCATAATTCGTTCAAATTTGTCGAAATTCACAAAGTGACCCCAATCCAACATAAATTTTTCCTTTTTTTTTCCAGAGTTACATGTGTCATATTGCGGATTTATCTCTCTCCATGCAGTCTTTAGCCTCTGCTTCAATGCTTTCCTCTTTCACCCATCATCCTCCTTAGCCCCATCCATGCTCGACCGCCATTGATCTACAAAGCAGCAGGCAGAAGTCTACAGTAGCTCTGCAGTGCTTGAAATATAAATTTGATTGCCTTTGGGACCCTGCCTACTTCAGGCATTTCAACCAGCAAGCAGACAGGCTTATTTATTGCTGAGCTCATGGGTTGAGAAAGTAGCAGGAGTTTGAAAATAGGAGAAGTGCAACAATACAAATGAAAGGTGTTTCATGTGTCCATTTCTTTGTTTTTGTAACTAAAATGCAAATATTTAACACTCTGTTGGGAAATGCAAATGTTAAAATATGTTAAAAGTGTATTGAAAATTATTTTGCACCGACCGATTTAAAGTAGATTAGGAGTACGACTTATGTGTTTTTGAATGAGAATTAGTGACCTACAATGAGAGAATGACCATTTTTTTAAAAAGGACATAAATTTGGTTCTTCTAGGTCACAGCTTAACCCTTGTGCTATCTTAGATGACCCCACCCTTACATTGATGTGTTCTCCCTACCATGACAAAGGTGGATAAAGGTGAAGAGAATTTCATGTAATCCATGGGCACCAGTTAAGTTCACAAATCATTGAAGAAAAAAGGTTCAGAGCACTGTCTAGTGGGTCTAGATGACCCAACTCCCAACGTTAAAGTGCCTAGGATAGCACAAGGGTTAAGTTCTTGATCCATCCGTCCCCATACGATTATTTGCTGGTGATGGAGAAGATTGCCATAGCTGTTGTTCCTGAACGTGGTTTAAAAGAAATAAAAAAGAAAAATACAGTGTCCCTCGTTTGTCGCAGCGGATACGTTCCATAAATAACCCATAACTGGTGAAATCCAGGAAGTGGAATGTTTTATGGTTGTAAAACTCTTCACCACACACTTTATACACTTTACTCATACAGGCATGAAGATTTTCCCTCTTTCTTAAACTATCAAAGTTCAAGCCTTAATAGAAAAATAAATAAAATGATAAAAAAATATTATAGATTTAAAAAAAGATCTGATTGCGATCTAAGTTTTATAAACGTGGAAAGCTGAATGTATTCTGTATAGGCGACACAGCATGGAGGAGACAGCTTGACAAGGTCTCCAAGCCAATCAGAACACAGAACAGATTGCACTGTTGAAAAGAAATTTTAAATCTGCAAAACACCAAGATCCTGAAAAGGTGAACCGTGCTACAGCGACACAACACTGTAAAGATTTTTTTTACTTACTGTAATGTCAGGCCTTAAACATAATATCTTTCAGATTTTTGTTTGAAAATGTTTTTGCACAAAAAGTCTGCAGTATGTACCTCTGTGAGCCCCCTGGGATCAAGCTTAATCCCCTTTTCTCTTACCCTAATCATTTCAAAATTATGTTTGTCATTGTCTTTGTTTCCTGTTTTTTTTTTTTTTTACCCCAAGCTGTTTTGTGCTCACGACACACAATCCTTGAATCATGTCTGACGCCACATGAAACAGACTGTGTTCAGCCTTCTTCAATTGATATGATTCTTATCAATAAAAATAAAAAAGCTCTATGCTTACATGCTCCCCGCTAGCTTACAGCCCCTGACACCCCCACTTAACATTATCGATGCTTATTGCCAGCCCGATGTATTATTTACGGCAAAAATATGATATTTTTTAAAATGCTTTTTTTATCTACTCCTGATTCACAACGATTTGAATAAAGAAATATTCAAAAATGCATTTGTAAC
Organism: Oryzias latipes; assembly: GCF_053564925.1. Classification (NCBI taxonomy): domain Eukaryota; kingdom Metazoa; phylum Chordata; class Actinopteri; order Beloniformes; family Adrianichthyidae; genus Oryzias; species Oryzias latipes. The sequence continues at coordinate 11,451,264 of NC_136244.1, forward strand.
CCTTTTGCTATCCTAGGCACTTTAACATTGGGAGTTGGGTCATCTAGACCCACTAGACAGTGCGCTGAACCTTTTTTCTTCAATGATTTGTGGTCTTCACTGGTGTCCATGGATTACATGAAATCCTCTTCACCTTTATACTTGGAATGACATCACACATGTTTGCTGTTGAGTTGTTTACTTTAAAAGTACAATGATTTGGTGAAACTCTGCCAAAGTCTCACATTTTTGTTCTTTGATTCATGCTGCTTGTCAATAGGGTCAAGGCAAAGAGTTCAGGAAACAGGCAGGATTTCTTTGGAAAATTCTGTCATTTTTACACCCCACCTACTTCCCAGAATTCAGTGGATTTAAGTTCAGTGAAAGCGTCCACTTCGTCCAAATCGACCACTTTTCTGTTTATTCTTCACAGAGAAGATAATTCTACCACTAAGATGTTTTTCTGGGGAAAATGGGTCTGTGCAACTCATAAACACCCCACCACTCATGGGACTCCTCCATCACTTCCTGCGTCTCTCAGTTTCATTTGCTGGTGGTTTTTCTCCACTCCTCCTGGTTTATGGGCTTTTTCTCTCATACCATTCTATCCTGCTTTGTTTATTATTAATCAGCTCAAAAACCTCTCAGATCCCACAGAGTTGCCTTTCCCGAGCAGAAAATGTGTGCATTTATTACATGTGAGGTAGGACTTCAGGACCCATTTTCATGTCTATGTTGACCCTGCCGTCTGGCTGACGGTCATTATCTTGTCAGAGAACCACTCAAACTAATGGAGGATCCAGATTGATAGTGATGTGCTGCTGTATTTTACCTAATCCTCGTTCTTCTGTACTGTACTGGCTCGATACTGTGGAATACAATCCAAATATAAGTGGCTGAAATGAGCTTCTTCCGTAAGGTTGGCTTGGCGCTCCCTTAGAGATAGGGTGAGGAGCTTGGTTACCGGGAGAGAGCTCGGAGTAGAGGTGACTTGGCATCTTGTCCGGGTGCGTCCTGGGGGAGGGGTTTTAGGCATGCCTTCCGGGGAGAGGGAAGTCTGGGCATCTTTGCATTAGACTGTTGCCACCTGCGACCCAGTCCTGGAGGAGCGGAATAAAATAGATGAATGGATTTGGGCTTTGATTATCTGCACCAATTTTCCCGTGACGCTCAATGGCACACACACACGCCGTGAAGTGAGTGGACACAAATCATTACAAGTCAAATCCTGATCTCAAGTCTGTCAGGAAAATGATAATGCAGAGGCGTACAAAGAAGTCTGATTGGAAATGACAAGTCTGCCTGCACCAGAAAGTGCTTTTTTTTTCTTGAAGTTCATGCATCTACTTTATCCATCCATCCAATCAACCAACAAGACATCTTGCAGAATGCCATTCAGCCGTTCTTTACAATAATGCAAGTCAGAAAAAAGACACGTCAATCCCAGGAAATATAGCTGAGAGGTAGTATAAACATGGCAGACAGATGATGGATAAATGTATGCAGCAAGTCAGCTAATGACGCTGTGTGTGTGTTTGTGTGTTACGTTACACACAAGAAATGTCTTAGAATTTATGTTAATTATCTCTACAGCTTTTCGTCCACTTGATTTCAAGGATAGACTGGTTTGCACCAGCGTAAGCTTAAAACAGGGGCGGTGAAAGTAGTTTCCTGCTAAAGAATGTTGAGGTGTTGTTTTTGCAATAACAATAAAAATGATGCAAAAAGTGAGCAAGAAGAAAACAGGGCGGGCGTCAGGCCAATTCACACATCATTACTTGTTGATGCACAGGAAGAAGCTCACGTAGTTTGGCTCCATCTGACAGCAAGCTATCATTATTTCAAAATACAGCTTGAGCAGGACAGAGTAATAGGTTAAAGACTAACTTGTTCTTGGGGCATTTTTCTCATTTTGGAGGACATAAATAAAGAATATTAAGCTTGAAATCCCATTTCTGACTATTTCTTTGTTCAAATCGCTGTGAATCAGGAGCAGACAAAAAATGTAGTTGGAAAAAGCTAATAGTTGTGACGTAGAAAATAGCCACAAACTGGGGGCGTAGTTGCCAATGGTCTGGCCCACAACTCAATGGCGAATTTCTAATGAACAACTGCCGCTCTGCAGAAAACCAGACAGGTTTTTCAATTTTGTCTAAAATCAGCATAATTTTGATTGAAAGACCACTAGGAACACTATTACAATATAATAGATGATTGGTGTGGGTTTTTAGGGGCTAAAAGAGCTCATGGTGGTTTAGTCTTCTAAACCACTATGACATTGTCTTACATCTCCTTCACATCAAAGATGCCCTTACAGTAAAAATGAAGAAAATGACCCTCAACTAACCAAGGACATGATAATATCCTCTATAACATCTGAATGAAGGATATTGGATCTAATGTGGATGACCTTCTTGTCATCACTCCCACTCTCAATGCCTACTCAAACTGCTTTACACACCAGCATAGAAAAGCTGGATGAGATCCAGAGCAGAGCAATGAAGGAGATACAATCACTGATGATAGCAGGCTTCACAGCAACGCTTCAGGTCATTTTCTTAACTGATCTGTTTTGGATCAACTCAACAAAAGGCTGCTCTGGTTCTGCAAACACGATATGACGGGTTTAAACCGTCCTTGTTGGGCAACTCTAGTCCCCCATGGACCAGGATCTGCTCGACAGGAAATTTTACATGTAGGACCAGTGATTAGAGACTCCAGAGTCTTTTGTCATCTCTGGTTGTTTTGAGGCAGCGCCTGACGTTTTAGTTAAAGATGATGGCTGAAATGACGAGGTGGTTTGAACTGAAAAGGAGCACAGAGTCTTAATTTCACCCGTCTGGCTAAAATATTATGGCTATGAAGGTTGGATACATCTGTTAAAGTGTAAACCTGACTTCCTTTAGAGATTGGATTTGTGGGTGCCCCCTTAAATCAGGATAGTCTACTTCCAAGACAGAAACCTCATAAAGCTGGATGTCCTCAACTTGAGTTATGCTGTCATGGTAGCAGGAGGACAGATCGTCCTAACAGGACAGAAAATGTTGCCAAAGTTGTATGAGTCAACCAAATGGATCTGGAACAAATGTTTTCACCTTCTAAGGAATTGATGATATTCATTTGGCCCAAATAACATGCCTGAGAAAGTGAAGTCGATGGTAAGTGCACCCTTCTAAAAAAGTCTAAACCGATATGTTTGACCCTTTAGACGTTACCCTGACACCAAGTTCAGAAAATCCTTGTATGGTTTAGAGACTGTGGTTCTAAGATACAATCAGGAGGCAGAGCTGGAGGTAGCAGAAGACGCTGAAGTTCTCTTTGGGAGTGACAGATATAAATATATCAGAGGAACAATTTGTGTTAGATGTTTTGGATATAAATTTAGGGAAGCAGTTTAAGAGAACTTGGACACATTGAGAGGAGGGACAGTGATGGTGCTGGTAAAATGATGCAGGAGGTGATTAAAATGGATTAACAAGCTAATGTTTTGAAGGGTCTGCATCATGCTTTTCTTAAGCTTTTCAGAGTAAACAATATCCATGTATATGATGATATATTACCTTTAGTACACTAAAAATATTAGTTATTTTTACTTTATTTTTAAGACAGCTCCAACTCTGAGGCACTGGCTCTCGGCCATTGCATGTCGTTGTCCTATAGACAGCTTCTGCAGCGTTTCATCCGCGAAAAACAAACAACATCCAAACTTTTGCAAAGACTAATGTGCATATTGTGCATTTAAAAGGAAAGCCTTTTGCTGATCACCATTAGCTCTGCTGAGAAAGTGGGTGTGCGTGTGTGTTAGCCTGGGGGCAGACCTGACAGTGCACGCTCCTCCTGGAAGGGGGTGTCTATCTGTCAACCCACTCATGTTCGTGGATTGGGAGGAGCTGGTGCTCTGATCACATGTTTTTAGAGGAATACACAACAAATGCGTGAATGGAATTAAAATATTTTATCTGGCTGGGGACTAGCACAGGGAGACCTGTAGTAGCCCAAGTAGCACAGATTGGATCATAGTTAGGCAGAAGCACAGAGGGTTTTGCCCAAGGACCCACACGGATTTCCCGCATCCCAGTCCTGCACTTAACCAACTGAGCTATCCAGCCAGCTAAACAAGCGAACATAGTGCTAATAGTAATACTAAGTGCAACATTTTATTAAAAGCAGTAGGAGTTGGCCAATTAAAACAAACAAGCTTGGATGGTGCTAATAATAAAACATCTGCATAAAAACAGCAGTAATTGGCAATACTAGCTAAAAAAAACTAACAAGATGCCAATAGTCAAATTAGTTTAATACGTGTGAAGGTCACAAGAAAAGAAGTGCTTAATTTCTGTGCACAAGTAGCCTGTACCTGTCAATAATGTTGCCAGAATATACCTTGGTGCTTAAACAGAAAAAAATGGAAGGTAGAAAAAGTAGTTCTTCTATCCTACAATAATTAGCAAAAAAAAATAAAGAGGGAAAACTGTAGATGATGAACCCTAAACCATTAACAATGTAAATGCTGCAATGGTCTGCTAGTTGCAGTTAAAAGAAACTTTCTGAAAATAAACTCATAAAAACAAACATTTTCCACTACTCCTGCATTCAAACTGCTGATATTAAGAGAAGATACTGTTTGAAAAATCTGCAGCACATCACAGAGTATCATATCAAAAATTCAGATTGGAAGATAGATGCGCAGAATAACCCTGACATAACAAGTAGATACAGAAAGATTGAACTGGGTGAATTAATAAAATATCATCTAGTGAAGCTCATGTCTGAGCGTGTGGAATACATAACAAGCTCGCCGTCATCCTATTCCCGTCCAACCAGAACATGACTTGTACTTCCTCCATGAGGAGGAATGTAGACCAGGTTGACCTTAAACACTCCCTCCACTAAAAATAAAAAATCCACACCCTGTACCAAATTCAGATCCATCTATCTTTCCACTTTTTCTTTTCAATATCCATTTTTCTTGTCCCCTCACTCCATTTGAACATACAGCTGTGGCTCTTGTTTTTGTCTCCTGCCCCTCCTTCCCTCTGTCCTCTCTCATCCCATCCTCCTCTCTGAAGGACACCAGAGGTTACTTTGCTGGGCCAGCAACAGCCTGTAGGCTAAATAAAGTGGATGCAACCTGGACATTTCATAGTTTGGGGGACAGGTTGTCTTAAACTGGCGCTGTTCTCTCTGAACCACCACAGAACAGCTTTCCATACGCCTATATAAGAGAGTGATTGTTAAAACATTAAGCATTCTAGTGTGTGCTGCAAGCTTAGTGAGAAGGTCTTTTGGTAACAACTTATAAAGCACAGAGGTAGAAGTGCAATGACATGGGGTTGAGATCATAGAACAACATATAACCTGTCATGACACGAACACGAGACAGACCCAGATGCTGTAACCCAGAAGGAGGAGGCAGGTAAGTGGTTAGTAAAGAGGTTTATTTTTGCGGATCCAAGTGGTCTTGGAGATTAGAGTGGCAGGAGGTTTTTGCGAGGTCGAGGCGAGGCCAGAGGTCCAGATGCGGTTCTGTGACGAACCGGAGTTGGCGTGGCTGGAGATCTTGATGAGTGGCGTGGCCTGAGTTATTGAGGAGCGGTGAGGCTGAGGATCTTGAAGGAAGGAAGGCTTCAGCGTAAACAGGAGGACGCCTGCTGCTCGAGGTGGTGTAAGACTCAGGTGACTCTCGTGACATGAGATTCCTGAGGCACAAAAAGACAAGGTTAGCAAAGGTGTGAAACAAGGGGGCCAGCCGTAGAGCTCAGAGAGACTAGGCACCATTAGGGTTAACGAACTGCCGATGAATGCTGGATCTGGGTCTCCTTAAGTAGCACAGGTAGTTTGATGAGATGAGTAGTCACAGCTGGTGAGTCAGGAGCAGAGCAAAGCAGGGAGGGGGAGGAGAACTGACAGAGGCACCATGACATAACCAAACTAAACACAAAATAACATAGTCAAAATCCTCACTGAGAAGTACGGGACATGATTGACATGCAGAATGGCCAATCGGACATCCTCTGAAAGGTACGGTCGCTGCACATGCGTGTTTAAATTCACTGAGTTCAAATTCTGCCTGTCATCAGATAGTCGCTTTCTGCCCCGCGGCACGTCCCCGGCAGAAGACCACTCTGAACAACCAGAGTGTTTATTTCAGTGTCCTCCTGCTATCGCCTCTGCAGTTCTCGCCCGATAAATAGGCTCATTAAGGAAGCTGTTTTTTTCTGTGGCACGCGCTTCGTACGCTCCTCTGAAATGCCATGCTCCCCGGATTGCACGGTTTACAACAGAGCATGACAAATGATAGTCGCTGCTTTCTGTCTTTGTAATAAAACGCCTCATCTGTTAATACCAAAATATCTTTGTGTAATCTTACTACGTAGTTTTTTATTATAAATACATAAACAACAATGTACAAATAAACATGTAACATGTAACAAACATTTAACAACAAACGTTTACTAACAAATGTTTGTTAGTAAATAGTAAAATACTATATATATATATATATATATATATATATATATATATATATATATATATATATATATATATATATATATATATATATATATTGTTTCAGGTCCATCAGCCAGGACTTGTATTTTTAGTTAATAATTCTTTAATTCTCGTGTTGATCAATTTTAAGGGGATTCTGTAGTTATGTGGTTCTCCAAATCATCGTGCTGATATATGATGTCTTTTTTAGGTTTGAGTGCAAAAATGTGGATTTTGATATATTTCATTTCAAGCAATCAAAATAAGAAAATAAAGAAGACAAGTTAAAAGAATTGTATATTTATATATAGATATTTCAAAATCAGGATGATCAGGTATGAGGCTTGATGAACATGGGTCCATGGTAGGAAGAACACGTTAAAGCAAGGGTGGGGTCATCTAAGATAGCACAAGGGTTAAAGGTGTTCCCAGTGGTCTTGTAACCCTTGTGCTATCTTAGATGACCCCACCCTTACTTTGACGTGTTCTCCCTACCATGACAAAGGTGGATAAAGGTGGAAAGATTTCATGTAATCCATGGACACCAGTGAAGATCACAAATCATTGAAGAAAAAAGGTTCAGAGCACTGTCTAGTGGGTCTAGATGACCCAACTCCCAAAGTTAAAGTGCCTAGGATAGCACAAGGGTTAATTAGGATTTTGCAGTTTTTAGCCAAAATCCAAGAACCTGTATCATTTTCTGGGACATAGTTTCTGCAGAGCTGCAGTAGTTCATTAGAAATTTGTTGTGGGCGGGACCATTGGCATGGACCAACCCCACCTCCACTTCCCATCTCTCATGTTTTCACATTCTCTCTCCCTAGCTTACAGCCCCTCACACTTCCAACCTAACATTAGCGGTGGAACAAGTATGAGGAGCAATATTAACCCTTGTGCTATCCTAGGCACTTTAACATTAGGAGTTGGGTCATCTAGACCCACAAGACACTGCACTGAACCTTTTTTCTTCAATGATTTGTGAACTTCACTGGTGTCCATGGATTACATTAAATCCTCTTCACCTTTATCCACCTTTGTCATGGTAGGGAGAACACGTCAATGTAAGGGTGGGGTCATCTATCCGACCAAACAGTTTTGAGCATGTCGACTTGGATGAATAAATGAAAACATACATGAATCTATTTGTCTGCAAGTGGATCCATCAGATTGGAGTGGAGCAGAGAGCCTGGCCTGCCGGCCTGCCGGCAGATTTTCTACATTTTTCTTCGTCTGCTCCTGACTATTTAAAAAAAAAAATAGCCAACTCAGAAATGCAATTTTAAGCTTAATTTTCTTTATATTTGACCTCCATCATGAAAAAAATGCTACAAGAACGTGTTGAAAACACCTTTAAAACCATCTTTGATGATTATAAAAACGTTTTCTTATTTCTGCCAACGTCTGCAAAGCCTGAGGGGCTTTCAGACTAAACAGAGCATTATGATGAGGGACATAATAGCTCTTCGTATCCCAAAAAACTCTTTGGTATAAGGTTAAGAGTCAAAGTAAGTGTTGGTGGAGGAGGGGAGTTTAAAAATATGATGTGGAGTTTTGGTGTCTGTTCCAAAGGGAGCCCAATATTCAAACTGGACCAGTGATGGGCCACACACACTTCCTTACACATGTATGACCCATGCAGAAAAAACATTGTTAGTTTAGAAACATAAAACACTGTCCTGTGGAGTCATGACACGATACTTGCCAGGTAAGGCACAAACTGGGACATAAAACTTGTGCAGACACTCTGTCTGGTACAAGAGGGATGGGAGGACACAAGAAGGCTCCAAGGAGGAGGAGGAGACAGCCACAGGAGGAACTCTGTCCAAAACTGAAAGTGAAGGACAGAAGCAGACAACCTGCGTTTCTATTAAAGGTCGGGAGAATGCTTCAATGACTCCAGGTTCCACCACATCACACGTTGTCCTGTGATGAATCAACACAAAGCGGTCATTTTTTAGAAATAAAACGAGACAGTAGCCGCACACATTACTGATGACGGTATCTCTGGAAGTAAAAATGCTCTGAAGTGATTCCTTTAAATCCTTTCATACTCTTCCGCCACCCTCTCCTTCACACTCAGCATCGCCGCGTGATTGCTTTCGCTATCTGCCCATCTGTCCATCATTTTTCCAATTTATTTTTTGCTGCATAAAATGTTCTTACGCCCTAAATCATGCAAAACGATCAGTATTTAAAAACCAGGCAGAAAACACAGGTTTATTCCATTTTTAGAGACAAAAACTGAGCAATATTCAGTATTTTTGAATTAAAAAAAATGAAAATTTTAAGGTTGAACTGTTATTGTTACTGAACAGTTTCTACTCTGGCTAAATGTCAGGTTATGACTTCCATATGAAAACACAAGAGATAACTGAAGGACATCCAATATTAAATATTTAAAAAAAGGAAATTTTCTAGTGTCATCAAGAAAATTATTTGTTTTTAAAAATGGCTGAACTACATGTAACCCTTGTGCTATCTTAGATGACCCCACCCTTACTTTGACGTGTTCTTTCTACCATGACAAAGGTGGATAAAGGTGGAAAGATTTCATGTAATCCATGGACACCAGTGAAGATCACAAATCATTGAAGAAAAAAGGTTCAGCGCACTGTCTAGTGGGTCTAGATGACCCAACTCCCAACGTTAAAGTGCCTAGGATAGCACAAGGGTTAAATGTATTAACGGGAGGGAAAATGAAAAATAGTCCCAGGTGTGACTTCTGAAATTCAAAGTCTTTTAACTCTAAAACTAAAATAATTAAATAAATGCAATAATCCAAAATTGATTTACGTAATATTATTACATATCTCTATTTCTCATACTACATAGTGCTGTCCAGAGGGGTTGAACCCAAATCAAAGTAAGGGTATATTCTGCACTAATAAAAACATTTCTGAATGTTGACTCTGACATCAGAAAAAAATTGAAAACTAAATTTAAACTTAATTTCTTTGATGATACTATATAAATATTAACGAGTTATTTTTCCAAATACTTACTAGGTTTTATCAAATTGGGTATAAAAAAATTAATTTGGCTGGTGTTTTTGTAGAAAACCAAAAACATTTTTTTTTATTTGAACGCAGATCTTTGTCCAAAACTGATCTGTTTGTGATCAGAACTGAGCAGAAAAACGCCCCTTCTAACAGTTAAAAAAGATTGAGGCCAATTATGTAAACAACTATCCCACTTTTTAGAGAAATATTTTATATTCTCTTCTTTTTTGGTGATTATTTTAAAAGGGATCGATTATGGAGTCATTTTAAGGTAAATGATGGCTTCTTTTTGGGATAATCTACGAATAGTTTTTTTACCATCAATTTTCTGGTTATTGCCATCTTGGCAGGATGTGACATCGCAAAGTTTCCAAAAACAAACAAAGGAACAGAACATATTAGCTTCAATTTGGATGTCACCTGTCAATCAAATTTATTTGTTAGCAAAATCGGTTAAAAAAAAAACACAGTTAGGTTTCTTAAAGGTAATCAAAAAAGTTTTCTAGAATGAAAAATCCACCCCAAATGTAAATTTGTATATTTTGTTTGATTGGACATCGCACGTTAAAGTCCAACTCCAGTGGAAATTGTGTTTTAACATGTTCTTGTGGCATGTTTTCTGACGATGGAAGACATAACAAAAGAAAATTCAACTCAAAATTCCAGTTCTGAGTATTTTTTTATTCAAATCATTGTGAATTAAAAAACTGTCTTTTGTGAAAGACCGTATTTGTGATGTAGAAACTACAATGGGCGAGCTGTAAGCTCACTGCTCCGCCCCATTCTGATGCATCCACTTGTAGACGACTACATCCATGTACGTCTTTGTTTTCCTCACTTGAGCTGGCATCTGGCTAAAACTGTACAGCTGGATAGCTCCAATGTTGGTCGCCATTTGTGTTGCACCTGTAATGTTAGGCTGGAGGTGTGAGGGGCTGTAAGCTAGGGGAGAGCACATGAGCAGAGAGCTCTGAGTTATGGGTGATTGGAAGTGGAGATGGGGTTGATTTTGGCAAATTAACAGACCACTGAGAACACTTTTAACAGAGCTCAAAGATAACTGGAGTGGGTCTTGAAATAAGGACAACTTACCTGAGCACCAAGCTGCCCAGAGGTTACTTGATGAAGTGCACTTAGCTGAAAATGGTTTCAAATGGAGTTCAACCGTGACTGCCCCCTTGCCTGTGACACACCCAGCCTTCCCCCATGGTAAGGGGAACTGTGTGATGTAAAAGAGCCCTGAGGATGATGAAGGTGACAGCTCTGACAGCTGCAGCAAAGCCAACAGAAAAACCTTCATGGGACTAAGACAGCGCAGATTTATGCCCTGTGTGGGTGGGCCGCAGATCCCCTTTCACAATTATCACAATGGCTGCCGACTTATTTGAAAGATTCAGTCTCTTCTTTTCTCGCTATGTAATTTGCACTTCACTCAATATTTAGTCATCAGCTTATCTTCATACCTTGTGTCCACTTCCTCTCCAATTTTGATTGCTCCTCTTCTCCGGTTCTTTACTAATTACCCCCATCTCCTTTCTGCCATATATGCTTTTCCATGTTCTTCCCCACATATCTGGAAAATGTGACTCCCTGGTTCATCATTATTAGAAATGACATTTTGTGACCATTAAAGTGTTTTCTCTGCTGCTCCTCTGTTTTTCTTGATCCATTTTTCAGCCACTCATATTTGGAATGAATCTGGCTCTCTGGTGAAATCGGTGAAGGCCTCTTTAGGGACTGATTTCCATTATATCTCTGGCAGAACTGACTTGAACAAAAAGGGGAAAAAAATCTCTGTTCTCGAAAGAAGTGTGAAGTGTCACTATCAATCACGAAAAGGGACTTAAAGGAGGTCGCAGATGCCGGATGGAGGGGGTGTTTCCTGTTCATCTCATCATTTTCATCATTTATGGCTTCATATTGTCACAGAAGGGTTGTGCAAAGCAGTTGCAGAGAATCATGAGCCCTTGTGGACCAGATGACCTCTTTGAATTGACCAGCTGAAAACATGGGCTGCTGCTCATTAGACTCTAAATGAGGGATTTGGCAGCAAGGAGGAGGGAAGAGGAGAACGAAAGCAGGTCAGAGGGACGAGGAGGAAGTCACAGGAACAGGGCGAAAAAGTTGTGAGGGGCCGAACAAATATTAGAAAGGTCGGAAAAAAGAGAGAAGGAAGGAGGTGGACGAGAACTGAAAACAATGGAGAAAAGCAAGGATGGGAGAGAAAGAAGTTAGGGGAAATTGGAGCAAAGGATTCAATTGAAAGTGGTAGAAATTGAAAAAACACATTTGCAATGTATGTATAATTTATCAAGAAAGTTTTCGCTTAATATAAGGGCTCCAAATGTGTAAAAGATGTTGATTAATTTGAGAAAACATAAATCTTTTCATTGATACAAATTTCCTCAATTTTTTCCATAATTTTTTTATTCATAAACCAAGCAAAACGGTAGTCCGAATATCAACAAAAATGACGGTGTAAAAAAAATAAAATAAAAAAATAACAATAAATGGACAAAAACAAGGCAAAATGCCGCTTAAAATCACAATTAGTTTGATACAGTTCGATTAATTATTGTTTTCTTGTTAATGCTTGATGACATCTCCTTATGTGACTTTAGTCTGCGGCATTTAATGAAGCGCTTTTCTTTTTAACAATGCTGTCATCTTGTGGCGGTAAAGGTTCTTATTTTAACGCGCTCTCGTTTTGTTTGACTCTGGCGGGTTTCCGTAGGGAAAAACACGCGTTGCCTTAGCAACGGCTGCGAGTTTAATCAATTTCCTCTTACAAACGGGTTTAAAACTAGCGTTAAATGATAGTTTGTGAAGGAATTAAAGAAGACGTTAATAGATGGCTTCGAGTAACCCGTCGTTGTTCCTTCTTACTGTAAACGGACAAATAGAGGGAGCGAACGTGAGTTTTGCGGCTTTGTCTTAGCATGTTAGCTAATATTTTAGCTAGCTTTAGCCACATCTAGCGAGCTACAGATATTTTCCCCTCGTTTGATTTCTTTTATTACTCTAAAATGTTTTCTGCTATTTAGTTTCCAGAGTATGACAGCCTTTACTGCAAATACTCCTACGTTTACGGACACGACTGGGCCATTACGACGGTGAGTCCGCGTCTATAGCCGTCTGATAGGGGCATATTACCCATAATTCCTCATAAAACAGCCTTTTTTAAAGTATGCGTGGTTTGGTTGTTTTTAATTTTAGGCTTTATTTATTGCAGGGTCTAGAAGAGGGCATCACCCAGATCACCTGTAAAAGCAGTTTGTCACGGACTTTAGTCTGGAACTTTCCTCTGGAAACAACGTTTAAGAGCACCAATCCATCTGGATGTGAGCCTCACAAAAACCCCCACAGACTGAGTTTATGATGAATCACTTGATTATTCAAGGATTGCGTTTTAAAAATGATTTTTTTAAATTGTTTTTGTCTTTTAGGGCCTCAGATTGTGATCAGTGTGTATGGACCTGATGTGTTTGGCAATGATGTGGTGAGGGGCTATGGAGCGACCCACATCCCTATCACACCCGGACAGTAAGTCTCACCTCCATGAAACCTCTTCTTTGTCTTTCCCCTTTAACCACAGGTTGTTGTTTCTCCATAGACACACTAAAACCATTCCCATGTTTGTTCCCGAGCCCACATGGAGACTCCAGAAGTTCACAGGGTGAGGCGTTTTGCTGTGAAGACTAAAGACAGCAGCTGAGCTCTAATCGAATGTTGTCCCCTCCCCTGAGTGTGGGGGTTTGATTCCATCAAAAACCCAATAATGGGTTTCTGCGGTGAACATGCTTCCCATTAATATCTATTACTTCCTGTTAGCATCATGTTAGAAAACCACAGATTGTAATTCATTAGAAAAAAAGATATTTTTAGGACCTTAATTTAGCTGAACCCCACTATTGGACAAACATTCTTTTCCTTTTTTATGTAAAGTAGGTGTATTGCTCCTCTTGTGCAGTCTCTGGTTCTTGTTTTGTCAAAATGTTATAAATTTAAAAGCAACTTTCCTCAAAATTTTGGGGAAAAGCAACATAAATGTAAGACAAAACATTTTTTCATCATAACTTTTTAAAAGTACTAAAAAATCCCCCCCCCTCCCCCCATTTAGCTGGTTGCTAGGGCGAAGACCGGAGTACACAGACCCTAAAGTAGTGGCGCAGGGTGAAGGCAGAGAAGGTACGTGAGGAATCTTTTATTTTCCTACTGCATCAAGAGTCGTTCACTTTGAAATGTGTCCCAGAGGTGCTTCTAAACCAAATCAATTATTATAAAAGTGTTTATTTTAAACCCCCCCATCCTTTTTTTTACTTATTTTGTATTTGAAATGACAAAAAGACTAAAGTCCCGCTCTGTCGTGTTTGTTCTGCAGTAACAAGAGTTCGTTCTCAAGGTTTTGTCACCGTCTCCTTCCACATCACCACCAAAGACATGAAGAAGATGGGCTACGACACGGGACCGTCCAACCCCCAGACTGCTGGTGGCGTGGACGCTTTCTAACACAAGCCTCAAATCTTTTTATACATTTGTACTTAAATGCATATTTCTATATATATTGTTTTGCAGAACAGTTTTTTTAATAAACACCAAGTGCTGCATTTGGTTGAAAGACTACACAAAAGCAAAGACAGTGGAGCTGCAGTGAAACCTTTTATTTTGAAACGACGCAGCTACACCCGCCCTCCTCCATCCGCCTGCTGCGCTCGTTTGTTTAGATGCCGTTAAAATACCACAACGACTTTTCCTACAAAATAAACCCATTACACAGAATGATAGGGAATAGAGAAAAACAGTATGTTACAATAGTACAAATGATAAATTATATCATACAGTTATAATGCCAACAGGGGGGGGAGTATAAATCCAATAAACATTTTTAAAAAAAGAAGCAGCCTGCACCCAGTGCTATGAGAAAGTAACTGGACGCACATGAAAGAGAAAAACCAAGAGTCTGAATATGTATAGAAATACAGCCTGTAAGGTCAGTCGGTCCTCTTTATAGAAGCAGAAACACAAGAGCTCACTACATTTCGCCTTTATTTTCTATCATTTGTCATTGCCTAAACAAATGCAATGATGTTTTATCTGTTCAGACTGGAAAAAATATTGTTTTAAAGTGTTACTCTGTAGGAAAGTGGCTTCCTTGGTGTTTGTTCCAGAAACATTTTTTTAGTAAATCTTATTTTGAAAAGACAAACGTAGCATTGAGCTTCTTTGTTTTTTTTTCTTACTCAAATATTTGCATCTTTTTTGTCAGAGTGAAAAAAACATTCGCTGCAGAGTAAATATCAAACGCAGCTTTAGCGATCCCTCATTTTAAGCCTAATATATATGTAATAGCATAGGTAACCACGAGGGGGCGCCAAACCACTCCGAGAGAAAGCTCCCACTGTAAATGCTGGCAAGTCCAACTGAAGACAGAGCTGACTCAGAACACAGCAGGTGCAGATCCCTCTTTTTCCTCCAATACCATCAGAGGTGGAGACGCTGCACCTACCGGTTGAAAGTGTAAGGAATTCTGGCGCTTTGACGTATTAAATACAAAACAAACGAGTGTCAGTGATATGTGGTCCTAGTCGTAGTGTTTTCTACACACTGCACCCCCAGAAATCACAGTTGCTTCCACTTTGGTAAATAGTTGTGCTTCTAAGAGAGGAGTGTTACACGGCCTACCCATACAGTGAAACAAAAGTACACAAAGTAGACACGACGACAAACGGCTTTGCACAGCTAAAAAAAAAAAAAACTATAAATGTACATCCAACAAAATAAAAACAGTTTGTATTTACTGTGGGATCCTCTGTACTAGCAATAAAAAGATCATGGAAGAGCCCTGTTAGTGAGTATGAGCATTTGTGTTTCTTTGTATATGTGTGTGTGTTTGGGTACTTTTCTGTGTTGGTTTGTAAGAGTGTGTATATGTGTATGTTGCTAAAGCAAATCCTTTACCAGGTAAACTCCTTCCTGACATGCCCTTAAAAACCCCTGGACTCCAACCAAGTCACTTTAGTGGTGCCTACACACACACACACACACACACACACACACACAAGTACACACAAACACAAATATTTTAAGGCTGCTTATCACTAAATTTGCTCCTTTCCAGCTGCACTTTAACTTTTTTTTTAACTTAATTAAAAAAAAAGAAGTCTGGTTTGAAAGTACACTTGGAAGCTAAATACACACACACACACACACACACATTTAAACCCTCCGTAATCCCTTTAACCCTACAGACACATGTAAAACAAATGATTCCACAATGCCTTGCTACGACAGTTCCTCTTTTTTCCAGGAAACAGGAATACTGTGGTTTCCTTTAGAACATGTGGCAGACGGTGGAAAACGTGCTAGCGAGCGTACGGTTGTTAGGATTGGAGCAGGTCTGACAGACCAAACACACAAAGGAATGATGAGTCTTGATCCCAGAGTTGATGTGAGCCGTCAGTAGGAAGGTGATGACTGTAACACTGGGCAGGGCCGCCGCCGCCGTCCTCTTAAGCTAAGGTGTAACGGTGAGCTCAACAGTCACGGGGGGGTGGGGTGGGGGTAGAAAAGTAAAAGCAAAAATTGTGCAAAAATTCCTGTTTGTCAGACGCGCGTTCACACAGAATTCTGGAGTCCTGGATCCCGTAGGTGGATTCGCTGGAATAAACAATGTAAAAAGCATGGAGGTGTGCACGCACAACCCACACACACACCAGCTAACGGGCTTATAAAAGATTAGTTTGAGTGTGGAGAGAGGAGACAGATGTTAGTATAGTTAGATGTTCCTCCCACCTCCACGGAGGAGAAGAGGAATAAACTTGAATGGATGACAGTACACCTGTGATCCATGTCCCATCCTGCCTCCATGTGTGGGGTCAGCGCCATCTTCAGGTCTCACACAGGACCGGCAGCTTGTAGCATAGGAAGGTACTGCGGGAGGACAGTGTCTGGAACCTGGTTAGGAGTGTGTTATAAGTGGATAAATGGAATAAGAAATCTCTTTGTGTGTGTCCAAGTTTCTTGAAGATCAAAGAGCGCCGGCTTCACTGCGCCTCCTTTCACAAGAGGAAAGGGTTAGTGGTTCCGGCGGGCTGTGCCCCGGCCTGGGGAGGCATGCTCATCAGCGGCTGTGGCATGGACATTGAAGCTGGAATCCCCGCGGTCGCTCCCAAGCCGCCGATGGCCCCGACCCCCATCCCGGGCATCACGTGCCCTGCGGGGGCCATTCCCGGCAGGGGCACCATGGCGATGGGCTGAGCGGGCATGGATGAGAGGGCCATGGGGTCCGCCAGGCCAACAAAGCCGGAAGGCATTGGGCTGACACGCATCTGGTTGAGGGTAGGGGGTGCTGGCTGGCCCACTTGGAAGGGGTTGGCGTGGGGCGTCCCAGATGGAGCAGAAACATCTAGATATCGAACGTAAGGGCGGTTAGTTTCATTCCTTTATTGGAGGACATAAACCGTCCTCCGCTGCCCCCTACAGGAACATTTATCAACACGCGATGAAATCTACCTGTGGAAGCCAGGAACGGGTTTACAACCGGCGCCGGCTGGGCTGGTTTGGTCACCAAAGAGTCCAGATTGACTAGGGCAGCGTTGGGTCCCAGGAAGGACTCTGGAGTCTTCCTGGTTGGATTTGTGGTGACAGAGGTGGAGGGGGGCAGCGGGTCAAAGAGGTCCAGGCTGCTGCTGCTAGCTATGCTGACCTGAGAGGGGACAGAGGATGCTACACCCCCATCACCTGATGCAGGAGAGGACGGAGAACAGGGTGAAAAACATTCTACCAACCTGCTATTACCACATTAACCACTACAGGCTTTTTATTTAGCTATCCTTTTCCCTACAAAATAAAAGTCTAGCAAAGGTCTCATCAGCTGAGCCATTCAAATGGAACAAATGAGAGGAGATTTCCACACAAAAAGGCGAGTCGGTCATTATGAGACATCAGAGGCAGACAGCCCGGCTGCAGTGGAGACATTAACTAATGCGCTCTAACAAACCCAGAAAGCCAGAACAGATAAGGAGACGCTGGCTATAAAGACTCGCCATGTCGCAGGAAGTCAGATAGATAGAGTGGTGAAAATCATTGTGGATTAGACCCCCGATAATATCTGGAGTTTGGAAATGAAACGGTTAAGGTGACCCCGCAGAAACTTAATCAAATCCTCAGAGTTTGTGACTGAAAACAAAAAAAGAGGGTCAACCATGGAAACACACAGGAGATCCTCTCAGACACCCTTCAAAATAAAAGCTTGATAATGGTGGGTTAAAGTAATAATATTTTTAAAAAAATGTTATAAATCACAGCAGGTGGGAGGGTTTGTTGGGACGATTGGGGCCTATTTGAGACTTGTACACCCCAGTGATGAAAAGACCAGATGAATCATCAAAAAAGCAAAATGATCCGATTAAAAACCAACACCTTTCAGTCTGCTGGAACATACAAACAAGACATTAGTGCACCCTGCAGAAACCTATCTGCTATTGCAGACTTTTCAGAGAATGATGGGAAAAAAACAAAACGACAACAACAACAACACAGACTCCGTGTCATTAGATGGACAAAGACAGGGTGAGTACCAGTGGGGACAGAGGAAGAAGAGCGCAGGCTGTCAAACTCTGAGAAGTCTTCTTTGGATGTACCATTGGATGTACTGAACAGGTCAAAGCTACCTGTAAGAAGACAATGCGCGCACACACACACACACACACAAAACAAAATACCCACAAAATGCAACCAAAAAAAAAAAACAAATACAGAAAATTATTTAAAGAAAAAATACAAAAAAACATCAAAAGACAGCATAAGGACAAATGGAAACAAAGAAACTTTAACACAATAAAAATGATGCAGAGAAGCATCATTATATCATATTATTTTAACTAAGCAGTTTATGCCTCATCTGTTAAGTACTAAGCAATGATTGTGCTTATGATATTATGAGAGTTAAAAGAAAGTGATGAAACCAAACAAGCACCTGCGTTGGTCATCTTGGGACGAGTCACTGCAGAACCCCAAGGGTCAGAGGCAGGAGCCGAGTTCCCTGCCCAGGGATCACTGCTCTTCATGGGTGGGACCGAAGCAGAAGCCCCCCATGGGTCCACTGAGGTTGCTGGTTTGGGCGCAGACCCTGAAAAAAAGGAGAAAATCAGGAGCAAGCAAGTGGACGATTGAGAATCCACTGATGTAGGCATTTATGGAGCTGACAGACACCAATCAAATCAAACCTTATTTATATAGTACTTTTCCTATAACACAAAGTGCTTTACATTAAGACAAAATAAATAATGTAAAAAAAGAGGCACGAAAATTAAAATAGAGCCACCTCCCCAGACCTACACACAAGCCCCCCACACCTTTCCCACTTCCCACCCCCTAACTGATGGGGATAGTCAACGGGAAATAGGCTGAGCACGAAAACAAAATGTTGGTTGTTGGAAACGCTAATATTGAGACTAAAAGCGAAAACATGACTAAATTAAATGGAGAGAATGGTATGTTTTGCAGATGCAAACCTGTTGTTTCTTGTCTAAAAACTGTCAACTCTTCCTCTAACCAGCCTCTTTTTATCAAACCTTATAAATCTTCCTGCTCCTAGACCAGAAATGCTGCTGAGCCAGAACAGCAGCATTCCTGTCAAACAAAGAGGCTCAGTCCTGGGAGCTGCAGGTGGAGAGCACAGATTTCTTCTCAAACACACACACACACACACTCCTTCCTTGTCCTTCCTGATGGTGACGGCGTTTAATTTACCATGAGCATGCCAGGGGTCAGCTGAACCCCCTCCTGCGCCAGCCCTGGCGCTCCACGGGTCGGAAGTGGCTCTGGGCTCAGGGACGTCCATCAGATCCATCAAAGCTGACTGAGGCTGAAAGACAGACAGACGGCTGAGGATTAGGTGGGAACAAAGGAAAAACCAAAAACATAAAGAAACAAACATTTTAAATCAATTCAGAGGGATTTTTGTTAACTGGGGGTAAACAGCAGCCAAAGTAATCAGTAATCAAAGTCCTGTGTGCCCAAAAAAACCCTCCAGACAGCCAGCTATCCCAGCAGAATAATGATGAGAACAGCGGGCAGTGTGCTGGCAGCTACTGCCAGACAGTGAAAGAGGACATGGAGAAACGTGGCTATTTCTGGACAAGGGAAAAATGGAAGAAATGAC
Source organism: Oryzias latipes (assembly GCF_053564925.1). Lineage (NCBI taxonomy): Eukaryota > Metazoa > Chordata > Actinopteri > Beloniformes > Adrianichthyidae > Oryzias > Oryzias latipes. The sequence continues at coordinate 11,470,899 of NC_136244.1, forward strand.
TCAACCCAAGCCTGATGTTTCTGTTTTATTTTTACCTCTTTCTTTTTCTTGGCGAGCTTGGCGGAACCCGGTCCTTCTTTTTTACTCTCCTCCAGAGCCATCTGTAGCCTCAGGTCATCCCCTCGACGTATGCGCTCCTCCTAATGAGGAGCAATAGTTCTGCTTATCTGGGCGATGAACCTAGATCGGTTCTTTTTTATTTGGGTTTATTTACTGTGAATGAAGTAAAGCCTTATGTCAGCAGTTGTGTTTGTGTACCTGCTCTGCAGCCTCCCGGCTCATGGCCAGAGCCAGCTGGAGCTGCAGCTCCTCTTCCCCGCTGGTCTGGGGTCGGGCCTGCTCCAGTTCTGAACCGGCATTTGGAGATGTGGCTAAAAGACACAATCAGAACTTATGTTAAAGTCACCAAAATGAGATTCATGTGGGGTTACTGCCTATGGATGCCATTTAGGTGGATCAATTTAAAGCACCGCAGAGGAAACCTGTCATGCGTCCACATAAACGAGCATGTGCGATCACGGACAAGCCCCCAAGGAATGACAGGTCTGGACAGTTAATTGGATTAGGTAAGCCCATGTGGCACAAAAAGCACACATGACTTTCTAACAAACACAAATCAGACAAATGTTACACCACAGACTCACAATCACAGCCTACATAGTTTCTTTAACTGAGTATGCGACCTCTGATATGAGAATCTGAACGGCAGCTTGGATATTTCCAAGGGAACCACATTATTTCTCCTACGTAATGGTGCTATACTTTGTGTGTGAATGTTGGGGGTGTGCTAAAATGATGTCGCGCTCTGAGCTTTAGTTTCTGTTTTTGTATTCTCTGTGAGCAGAAAACACTGAAAGGTGGGTTTTTTTGTTTAGCTTAGCGGAACTTCTAGTGATTCTGAGAATTCAACATTACCTCCTTCTGTTCACCCTGTTGTTTCTTAAAGCTTTATACATTTCACTCACCAAAACAACACAATGAAAAAAGGGGATTTTTAGATGTGACCTTACGTTTGCCAGCCCTGTAACGTAAATGTTGCTACATCAGCAGACTCCCTGTTAGCACAGAAAACTGCTTTAATGTTCAATGACAAAGAATAATGTATAAATCTTTTATCGAAACAATCCCTCCCCAACCCTTAAATCTGTCTCTGAGATAACTTATTAACTTGGTCTCCAAATGAGATGAATGTGTTAATAGGATTCTGATAAATACTGACCTCAAAGGAAGTAAATATTTTCCAGCCAGTCGTTTTTTTTGCTTTGTTTTGTTTTGATTCTAATGGGATGGTAAACAGGCGCTTATACTAACACTTTTTGAACAATTAAAGTATCAAAGAAATGAAAAATGAGGTTGAAAGCTTTATGCTTGTGTCAAAAAATCTCCAACTTTATGTTTGGGAAATTCTTCAAAGTAAGTTAGCATAATTTATGGTCTGACTGACAACAATTAAGTGTTTCTGTCTTCGGCTTCGGATCTGCAGCCTCATTTCCCTCCTCCCTAATTAACTCCTACTTGAAGTCTCCACATCTGTCATTTTCTGCCTCCCCCTCATTCCAGTCAAAGCTCTGCGCCTCTGTCTCCAGGCTGCAAAGCTCTGGAGGAAGCAGTCAGGGGTAAAGATGCGTTTGCTTAGCTAATGACGAGTGAGCCAGAACTCCAACATCAGAGAGTAGTTTGAAGGCTGTGATAGAGTGTCCAATGAGCTGAATGAAGGATAAAACATATGACAAACAGGAAATATGCATAAAAGCAACAAAAGTTGAACTATTTTTGAGAAAATCCAGTTTGTCTTTTAAAAAAACAACAATTAACTTTGGTACCCATCACATCTGCCATGTAAGAACTTTTCAGAAAAGGAAAGACACAAAAAGAAGCGAGATCTGTAGTTAATTAATGAATGCACAATGATTATGGTAATAATCCAAGGGAAAATGTAAATCTGAGAAATAAAGGCCAGAAGAACTCTTACAACTGCCAAAAAAGTGCAGATGAAGTAAGAACTAAGCATGAAATATGAAAAAACACTGATATGTCTGAGTTGAACGTATTTATTCATCCATTTCCAAATATTTGTAAAAAAAAAAAAAAATATTTGTAAAAGAAATATTTGTAAAAAAAAAAAAAAAAGGCAAACAAACCAAAAAGCAGACAACTCTGCGGCTAAATCTGTTTAGCTTCATGAACCTATGTGATCATTGAGGTCTAAGACCCTCAAATTCCTCTAGTCAAATGTATGCAGATATGTAGATGGAAAATGGCTGCAGACCGTATTTATGCAACCTTTTTTCCATGAGTGCATGCATACTTCTGCAGCATCAGCAGCATGTTTGTGTGAGAGTACACTGAGTGTGCATTCCTTTTACAGTCAAATGTCAACAAATAGGAAATTAGGGCTATTTTTTGCTTTAAATTAAGCAGATCCCGCAGTCCTGAAGTATTGGAAATGTTAGGAGCTGATGGGAAAGCTCCATGAACGACCTAAAAAACAAAACGTGTCCAACATCCAGCTTTCAGAAAAATGTGTAAAGTGACTTTAGTACCAACAAAAACACATATGACACCAGGATTTGATTGCTCCAACAAATTCTTGTTTTGGTTCTGTTGTGAAGCATTCCAACTTTGCTTTCAATACATTTTTTAAGTACCTTTCTGTCAAATTCTTAATCATAACTAATTTTTAAATAATTAAACTTATTAATCATAATCAAAAATCCTGATCAGCACCAGCCTTTCTTCTAGTTACGATGCCCTCCTATCTAGCTCTTTGGAAATCAATCTTTCTAGAAAAAAAGACCCACTCTGATCAGCAATGTTTGATCTATTGGTAAAGTCTTCCCAGTGGTCTTTTAATTATGATGATGCCGTTTTTAGCTAGAATCGTTAAAACTATGTCATTTTCTAATACATAGTTTCTGCAGAGCAACAGGAGTTCATTACAAATTCACCTGAGTTGTGAACAGCACCTCCACTGGCGCAGAGCAACCCCACCCCCACTTCCTGTCACCCATCTGTTTTACACACTGTCCCACTAGCTGAAAGCCCCTCAACATTACATTACTGGTGCAAAAAAAGGGCGAGTAATATTGGAGTTTTCCAGCCGTACATTTTTGTCAGACGGGGAAAACAAAGACGTTCATGGATTTAGTCGTCTACAAGTAGAATGGAGCGGAGTTCAGAGCTTGTGGCCCGACCAATGTATTTTCTATATCATAAATACAATCTTTTCCAAACATATTTTTTGTCTGCTCCTGATTCACAATGTTTTGAATAAAGAAATACTAAGAAATACATTTTCAGGCCTTTTTTTCATATGTCCTTCATCTGCTGAATGACAAAATTTTAAAAACACAATTTTCATCAGATTGAGTCTTTGTGAAATCTTTTCATTCGTTGTGGGGACGGTGATGAGGCAACACCCGTCCCCTGTCTACACAACAATGCAAGGACTGAACTACAATCCTCCTGTGACCTTTTCCTGTCAAACTGCTTTCGGTCAGCAGTTCAAAGCATCCGGCACCATTGATGACTCAGCTGCTGCAGCCACAATCCATGACAAAAACTTAAATGTATGACGCAGGTGGGTGCACACCCTCCATGTTCCCAGCACATGCATTTCTCATGCCAGAAGTTTTTTTAATGTATTTTTGAAGTTTCCCTTTATTTCTGTTCTTTATTTCAAAGTTCTGAACAGAGTCTGCCAACACCAGAAAAATGACCAGTCATCTGGACATCTGGGAAAACTGTCTTTGCTCTAAGAGAGTAAGAGGATTCCTCTTTCATGTGGATAAAAGATGATTGAGGGTGGGCTACTTCCTCTTTAGTTTCCGTTTGTATGTGCGGGTGGATGAGAAAGAGGATGGGGGGAGGGTGTGTTTGCTCAGGAATGCAGCCCAACAGTAGGACTGCAAGCCAGAGAAATAACAGGGGGAGGGGAGAGTTTAGGGATGGAGGCCAAAGCTGCAGCAAATGACATCCAGTAACTATTCTGCCCGGTAAACATCATGAGCTCTACTTAGCAGGGAAGGTTTTGGAATAAAAGCCACTCACAGCCATGGTAAGAGGCAGGCGAGCCCTCTGATCTGCCGTACTCTTCACTGTAGGACGTGGAGAGGTTGGGCTGGGATGAGCCTCGGCCAAATCCCATCTGACTGCTCCCTGTAGACACCTGGGCCATGCGCTCTTTGGTCTTCAAAGCTTGAGACCTGATGAGAAAAAGACAGGAACATTGAAGTTGTGTTTTGGACTGTTGGTAAAAAATGAAAACAGATGGACTGCTATTAAAGAAACACTTCAACCAGCAGAAAAGAAATTTCCATTTTTAAGCTAGTCAAATATGGTCTGTGAAAGCCCCGCCCTCTGAACAGGAGAAAGTCCTGTTTTAGAGCAGAAACTTGTCTGAATGTATTGCGTTCCTGTTTGACTGCTTTCTGTTTTTCTGCTGTTGATTCAAAAGCTAGTTGGAAAAAACCAAGACATGGGGAAAAAAAAGACTTATTAAAAACTTCAATGTTGATTACAATTCACAATATTGGTTCAAAGATCCAGAGACTAGATAAAACAAACATTTTTTTAGCAGTTCTCTCTTAAGGCAAACATAAAATCTAATTTTACGTTAGTTTTTAACACTAAAATTTACTTTTTTTTATGTTCCACATATGTTCAGTCTTCATGACCTCATCTGATTAAAAAAAAAGTCACAGGGTTTTGCTGGGAATTATAAATATATACTAAATCAGGGGTGCCCACACTTTTTTGGCACGCAAGTTACTATGGAGACGATAAGCTCCAAAAATTTTCCCGATAGTATTGGCTGACCCATCCAAATGATCAGAATCAGGTGTCGGAATCACTTGGCCTGGTCACAGGTGTATAAAATCAAGCACTCAGGCATGCAGACTGTTTTTCCAAACATTTGTGGAGATCAGTGCATTAAACCCAGTCGTGAAATTTCCGCTTTCCTAAATATCCACAGTCAACTGTCAGCTCTATCATATCAAAATGGAAGAGTTTTTGGAAAAACAAAGTGCTAGCCCACATAAACTGACAGAGGTCAGCTCAGCGGATGCTGAAACACATAGTGGAAAGAGGTCTTTCTGCACAGTCAATTGCTACGGAGTTCCAAACTTCACGTGACATTCAGATCAGCCAAAGTACAGTACAGCACAGTACGCAGAGAGCTTCATGGAATGGGTTTCCATGGCCGAACAACCCCATCCAAGCCACACATCACCAAGTGCAACGCAAAGCGTTGGATGCAGTGGTGTAAAGCACGCCGTCACTGGACTCTAGAGCAGTGGAGACATGTTCTCTGAAGTGGTGAATCACGCTTTTCCATCTGGCAATCTGATGGACGAGTCAGGGTTAGGAGGATGCCAGGAGAACGGTACACATTTCTTTAATTAAAATTTAAGACTTTTGAAAACCTTTTTAAGACCATACATATAAAAAAAAAATAAGATAAATTTCCCTGCCTAATTCCCAGTCCTATGGACGAAGAAAAAACAAAATCCTTGATTTTAAGAACCATTACTTGTCAGTGATGAAGAAAATTAATGAATTACAGCTCAAATTCCAGTAATTAAATGACAATCAATGACTACAGGAACCTTCATTACTCACATTTTGGTGCAGTAAAACCATAAGTGACTAATCATGCAAATTTGTGTTAACAGTTGGCTCCCACATTGTCTTTTGAATAGAATAGAATAGATAAACTTTATTCATCCCACAAAGGGGAAATGTTCTTGTCTTCAGCAGCAAAAAAAAAGACATCCACAAAATCCAAACAGCAAAAAAGTGGCATTCAGAGAGCGTAAAGTGATAAAGTGAATTTAAACAAAAATAAATAAGTAAAAACACACAGCAAAACGTTGTTTAAATAAAAAAAAACGTATACTATAAAAAACTTACGCATGCGCACACGTATGTAAGCTAATGCAGAGTAAGATGAAGAGAGCGGAAATATGAACAAGGACGAATTGAAAGGGGCATTTTGGCAACTGGAGATCAAATTATTTCCAAATTATTGAAAACAAAGTCAAAAACATTTAGTGCAGGTTATATCCTTGAGATGATCTGCTTTCCACTACCCTAGTGTCAATGACCAACCTGTCTATATACTATATAGACTACTATATATTTTCTCATGTTCACCATGTTATCCTGATTGCCCCTGTTGTAGTCTCTATGTTTTTATTTTGAGGGCTTCTTGATTGTGCTAGCTTTATTCCTTTGAAAATTTGTATGAGAGTGGAAAAAAGTAATTCTTTTTAAATTATTTTTTAAGTTAGAGAATCAATAATTACCATTTCATCCAGCAAAAAAAGTAAAGTAATTAAGAGGATGTAGGAGAGGACAGCATGAGAACGGTAAGGAGGGAAGTGTGGGAGTGAAAGAAGACACACCACCAAATAGTACTAAAGTGCAGTATGTGCATTATGCAGAACAACATTGTGTTCAAACTGCAAGCTATCAGCTACACGGAGGAACATGGGAATCGAGCAGCTGCGAGAGAATTCAAGATTAATGAATCTATGGTTGGCAAGTGGAGGAAGCTGGAAAACGAACTCCGACAAGAAGATGCAGTTGAGTTTCCGCGGAAACAAGGCGACGTGACCAGAGTTGAAAGACCGACTGGAGCGATGAATTACTGATCAGAGAACAGCTGGGAGAAGCGTCTCTACATTCACCATTCGACTGAAGGCAGTAACGCTTGCAGAGGAAATTAAAATTGAACATTTTCATGGAGGTCCGTCTTGGTGCTTTCCTTTTATGAATTTCTTTTTATGAAATGCCATCCGGGCAAGGACTACAGTGGAGCAGAAGCTTCTAGCGGATTACAAAAGTAGTCCATCTTTCGCTCCTTTCCGCTCTTAGTCTTTTACTAAGACTGTGAGTTGCGCCACAATTTGTGAATGGATTGTAGATGCTTGGGCTAACGTGTCTGCTTGCACTGTTGTTGAAGCTTTGACAAAAGCCGGCATCATACATGAGGAGCCGCACGCCAACGAGACTGACTCTGACAATGTTGTTGAAATGAATCATTGCACCCTCAATGCAGATAAATGCAGTTGAGAATAAATCTCGACTGTAAATACTGTCAGCGGGGCTTTATGGAAAAAACTACGGTATTTTAAATCGATTATTGTACGAAAGAACTTGATTTATGCAGGAAATGGACCTCCTTTCTCATTTTCTTTTTCTGCTCTATCAATTTAGGTACATCTTTACCCTCATGTGTAATCTTCCTCTTGAACAATCTTCCCTGTGTTTTTTTAATGACTTTTTCAAATATAAATCAATTTCTTTGCTGCATGTTTCACTTGTACCAATTGTCAATAATGTCAATAATGGTTAATTATGTAAAAAGGTTGGCGTTTTAAAACCTACTCCAATAAAATTCATGCTTTTGGTGTTTTTAACATGTTCTCATGCACCAGTAATGTTAGTTTGCAATTGTGGGGGGCTGCAAGTAGTAGGAGAGAGAGTAAACTAAGATGTCATGTGATATCAGCAGAGGGTTACTCCCATGCAAAGTCTCGTCCACAACTCAGGGGGACTGATGTCCTGCTACTCTGCAGAAACTATGTCCAACTATGTCTAAGAAAGGCTAAATACTGCATTATCATACTTAAAAGACCACTGGGAACACTTTAAAATGGATAAAAATATAGTTTGAGTGGGACTTAAACTTGATTCACTGAGCTGAAATTTAACCTAAAAAATAACTAAATAAATAAAATATACAAAAGTTTTGTTATTAGTACAGAGCATATCCAGAATCTCCTCATAGGTATGTCCTGCATTTAAATGTTCTTTGATAGCAACGGCTATGTTTGGGTGTGCAGTCACATTCATGTTTGTGGTTTACGGTGCTTTATGACAAATAACTGTGTGGAAAATGATGAACAAATGTTTCTTTTTGCTTTGTTTTTCAGCATTTCATTTTCATTTCTGGAAATTAATTTAGTTTTCTGAAAGTTTCCTTTATACTATAACTTTTGAAAAGTTATAGTTTCAGAATATGTTTTGATTTCTAAAAAGTAATGATGTTATTTACCATTTGTTTTGCTTTTTTATTTGCTGTGATCTTTATGATGTTTGTGTTCAGTGATTGATGTGATTTGAACTTCAGGGCCACAATAGTTAACCCTTTAACACCAATAGTGTTGCAGCAACGCCTAAATACCACTGGCTTTTTCAAATACTGCAATTTTCAATCGCTCCCTGTGAATCCACTCATTCTGACGCAGAGAAAATCAGCTTTTCTTTCCAGCGTTGCACCAACAGGGCTCCAGACTGCGACCAAAATTTGAGAGTGTGCGACTGAATTTTACACCCAGTCGCACATGTGCTACCAGTAAATTTGCCTCCCCCACCATCCGTATTTTTTATACATTAAATGTGGAAGGGGCACGTCAATGATCGATGAAATGAGCAATGAAATCATCAATGAGACGCGAGCGCACACGCATGCAGACAGACACACACTCGCGCGAATACTCATGAGACTGAAGCACACGCGAGCGCACACTCCCGTGTCATTGAGTGATGCCTGAGGCGGCCAATACGTGTGAGAAGAATAGGGAAAGTCACTGCAAGTCGCTAAAATATGTGGAGGGGGAGGGGCCTAGAGATAATCGAGCGCGCATAAACATCTGTGGGAAGGAAACGGAGACAAATATCACAACTGATATGTGCGTCTGAGCTATGAATAAGCGAACTATTGATTCGTTCTTCCGACCTGCGGCTAGTGTACCAGTGCCAGAGTGTACAGCAGGGGTCTCAAACTCGCGAAGCAAACCGCGGTTCTCATCATGCACGGCTGTAACGGCAGCACACCGCTCCCACGGGAGATGGTCAGCTGAGGAGCATAAATGTCCCACACCTACATGCGTGACAGCTGACGGGGCTCTAACATTAAAACACGTGTGAGCGACAACACGATTTAGTCTTAGACACACTTAAAACACGTGTGGAAAATGCAATGATAGACGTGTTTAAGATGAACCAGCACCCTGGGGGTGGAGGGGTGGGGCATGAAGGCGAAGCTGCAGCGAGACTGAAGAGTAGTTGTCCTTAACATTCAATTTAGTTTTAATATGCCTCTCCCCCTAAGTATGATCTGTGATATTACATCTTTTATAATTATTTCAATGTTTTGTGTTTTGTTTAATCAGTTGGCATATTAAATTATTTTAATTGATCAGTGAACTACAAAAACCCATCAGGACACATGTCCCATCATGCATTGTTTTGTAGTCTGTAGGGCAGCTTTCAGTCAGTTCAGTACTAAATTTCCAGCTGCATTCGCTCAAGTTGGTGTCTTGCTTCCGCCCCTTTCTGGTGATATTTTTGTTTTGATTGACAGGTGATGTTAGAGCAAAAATAAAAATATATGTCTCACACCAGGTGATCTGTGCCTCGTTGCGTCCATCTGGGTGATCTCAAACACGCTTATTGTGCATCTTGGCTGCACCTATTTGGTGTCGCCAACATGTATTTCCATCCCCTAATATTTACATACATTTAAGCATTGTTTGAAACAGCACATTGTAATGTCTGCATCTATTATTAAAGTATTTATTAGTAATACAGTAGAAATTAGTAGATTTGGTTAGAATGTTGATTTGCGGTATGCGCCCCTAAATTTTCTGGTTGTGCCCCTAAAATTTTCAGTTGGGGGCCACAGTGCTCCTAGTGAAAAAAGTTAGTCTGGAGCCCTGACCAATATGCAACACAATACAAACGTACAGTGCTGCGCCGCAAAGCCGCTGTTTTCCACGGCGATATCACGTATTCATATCACAAGAGTGGATAACACAAACACTTCACAACAGTGCAGTACTGCATGTCAGCGCACGCTGTTTTTCTCTGCCTCAGAATCCATTGGAATTACATTAAACAGGGTAACGGTTTAAAAGCTACGATATTCTGAAGAATGTAAACATTGGAGCAAAAGCTCCGATGTTAAAGGATTTTTACAGACTTTTTTTCATCCGCTCCAACTGCCCCCAGCACTGGGCGCGTGTGCACGGACCCGAACTGAATGACAGGTGTCCCCCCACCCAACAGAACTGGCTAGGCGCACCGATGTATGGATATGTTTTTTTGCCGCACCATTGAAAAATCCAGTCGCACGTGCGACCAAACTTGCCACACTGTAGGGATACAATGATACACTTTCTCCATGATTCTGTTCAGTAATGTAAGATGTACTGAAAAATAACAATTGAATTGATTGGATTTGGGGAATTTTTTCCAAGAATGGAAGATCAATAAGGAATGTCTGTACATAGTAAAGGTCTTGGAGCATTTAAAGGCAAAATGGAAAACTGAAAAAAAACACCCAAACTGCTCTCATCAGTCTACTACATTGTCCAGCACTCATCCAATAAGGCAAAACAGCAACAAGTGCTGGAAATATTAATGTTTTCTTTGTTTGATTCTGACAAGCACGTAAATTCTTGCTCTCTTCTTCTGAGTGAAAAGCGACTTTAAGAAGCATAAAGTTGCGCAGCGCCACCTTGTGTACAGGGGGTATTTCTGTTTTACATTAAGCGCCATCTAATGTCAGGGAATGAAATTGCATGTTTGCTCGGCTCATCGTCAGCGAAAATCGCTTGGGTGTGAACACAAAAAACGCGGCGAAAAACGCTGGCGAATATTCGTCCCGGTGTGTACGGGCCTTTATGCTAACACTTGCATAGCAGCGCAAAGCAGAGTCAGAATCAGCTGATTTACGTCAATAGCGTAATCACTTCAAATTCTGTTGGAATTACCTAAATTACATAAACTGTTGAAGAGTTACAGTAGTCAAGAGAATATAAACCTATAGCTCCAGTGTTACAAGGTTAAGTCAGCAACTGTTAATTCAGTTACGGTCCTCACCAAGACATTTTGTATTCCTTCAAAATCAATTCCAATGTAATGAAAATGCTTTCACAGGGTAAAATGTTTACATAAATCCAGTTTTTAACCATAAATTCCTTTCCTTTAAAATGGGGCGGTGGTGGTGCAGAGGTAAAGCTGTCGAGCTCTGATCGGATAGGTTCAGTCCCCGCCCCGCCCACCCATGTGTCAAAGCTTCCTTGGGCAAGACACTGAACCCCACGTTGCTCCTTATGATTTTAGGTCGGTGCCAGTGTTTGGCAGCAACAACACAATCAGTGTGTGAATGTGTGTATGTGTATTTGGGAATGCAACTGTAAAGCGCTTTGGGCCTTCTAAGAAAGTAGTAAAAAAAACTATACAAGTATATGCTATTTACCAAAAAAAATGGATACAATCTTGTTCTTGATTCCCAGAATACTTAATACATTTTCCTGAAATAATATCTCAGAAAGTGTTATAAAATGTACTTTGGAACCTTGTCAAAAATTTAAATTAAAAGTATTTTGTTTTAAGTGTTTTTAGAAATTCAAAAGTGTTGCATCAGCAGTGCCTCTATCACAATTATATTCATGCTAGTTTTGCATCATCAGTGTTAAATATTATCATTATAAATAAAAAATACTAGTAATTTAGCAGTGGAACATAAATTCCAGCTGCTGGAGTTGTTGCACTATGGTGTCAGAATTAGGGTCGGGCGATGTCCCCTAAATTGGCCGTTGACGATGTTTGCTGTCAACCATCGGGATGGACGATGACATCGTCGGGGGGGGGGGGGGGGGGGGGGGGGTATTTTTGCATTTTTCGTTCTTATATAACTGCTATTCGTTATTTTGCTTTTTTCATTTTATTTCCCAACTAATGGTTAATCCGCGATGATCCAGTATAAACTGAGGGAAGTGACTTTAACAGAAAAAGTAACAAGCAAGATAGAAAAGAAGTAGTCCGCTCCCGCACTTCACTGAAGTGGACCGGCGGAGTGCGGATTACAGCTTTGTGTTTGATGGGAAGGGGGGGGGGGGGTGCTTTGTTACATGAGCCGTATCTGTGGGAGATTTAAGACTGCGATCCGTCCCGCAGCTCTAGGGGTACTACCTACCGAACTCAGAACCGGGTCTAAACGTGTGTCTGAGCACAGCTCGGATCGTCAGCAGACACACAGCGGTTTGAGCATCAAAGCAGAAATGTCGCTCAGTCCTTAGAAAACATTCAAACAATGACGTGGATTTGTGTTTCCAGTCTTGTCCCGACTAAATAAAGGCTGATGTTACACACAGGATGCAGCGCCACCCAAAGGTAATGTTGTTAGCCCGTGTTAGCCTACTGCTAATCCTGGCTTCGTTCAGAAAAAGCACTGACCACACGGATTAAAATTCAAATGATGAGCGAACAGGTGTTTCATAATAACCGTAACATTATTAAAAGCACGTTTAGAAGGTCATCTTGTATTTTACCGAGCTGACATGTCAATGTATATAGCCGCTCGGCGCTGTTATCGTTTTGTATTGAATTGTTACATTCTATAAAGTTTGGAAAAAAAAGCCGCTCGGCGGAAGTTGTATCCCCTTCCGGTTTTCAACTGTGCATGTGCGAATACTGCGCATGTGCGAATAATTTATTCCAACCGAAATTGTGACCTTAGTGAACGTTTTTATATTCTGAAAACATTTTTCTGGGCCCATGTACACGCTTGAATTCTAATCCGACCATTGATCCCATCAGGATATTTTGTACATGTAACCGCGGCTTATGGTGTCGACGCGCAACGTGGCGGGGGCGTGGCATCACGATGGTGGTCTCTCCATCGGGATGTCAGTCACCCATCACGATGGACGATGATATTGTCCATCGGCACAACCCTAGTCAGAATAAAGCAATCATCCGCTTCATGGACACATTGTGGTGTCATTAAGAGAGGACATGCACTTAAACTCGAGCGTTATTTTGCCATAAGTCGAATCTTGGTTGACCATTGAAGGTTCACAAAAAACTAACAAAAAGGAGTTTTTAACATCAAAGATTCACCAGTTTATCAGCATGAAATCCAAAATAACTTTAGGCTCTTTTAGTTTCAAAATCCACATTAAATTGGGTTACCTCTCAGCTTTTAGGCGTTCTTCATCCTTTAGAAGGACGACCAACTGCTTGCTCTTCTCTCGGACGTTGATGCCCTGGTCTTTGCCATCTCTGTCGACGTACTGGAAGTCCTTCAGGGTCTGGATGGCGAAGATGTTCTCTTTGCACTGGAGTGCCACTCTTTCCGAGCCCGTCTTGATCAGGTAATCAAGCAGGGTGAGCGCTTTGTAGACGTGACGCCAGTTCTTGCCGTGATCGTTGAGACGCTTCCAGATCATGTTCATGATTTCGCTGAAGGCCACCACATTGTAGGTCAGGTCTGCCACCTCTGACATGAGGGAGGAGGACGGGCCCCAGGGGTCATTAGAGGTGGCCTCTCTGACTTTCTTCTCTGCGTCAGAGTAGTTGTTGACCATGTTTTTCATCTGCCGGCGAATTGTGCTTGGCATGGTGGCAGTAGTGAAAATGAAACAGATGAGAAGGAAAAAGAAACTTGGACGTTTAAGCACCAACAGAGTTGGTGCAGATCTCTGTATCCTTGCCTAGAGCTTGTGCTATGTGCCCACGTGTCCTTTCTTTGAGTGATCTTTCACTGCACAGCAGTGGTGTGAGCGCATTTATGTTTATCCTTTAAAGTAGGCTGAGAGTATGTCTAAGAGGCTTCTCTGGTGCTGGGCTCTTGAGTCCTCCCCAATCGCTTCTGTTAAAAACATTTCCACACAAACAGTGCAGACTGTAAACCTGCCCACTCCATCACCTAAGAGAAAAGAAGAAAAAAACACATGCTTGTGAAGGTAAGGTAAAGAAAAAAATTAATAAACATGATTGGGTTTTCCAAAAATGATGATTACGGCACCAAACAAACCAAACCTGTTCAGATTAGATAACTTCTGTGACTGCCTCCTTAATATCTATAAAAATGAACTGAACTACCAAATTAAAAAAACATCATCCTGACTATCATTTACAGAAACAGCTGCAATGGTTTCCCTTAAAAAAAAGTTGAGTTTCGTTTGTTCATATTTTCTCTCTTTATGAGTCAAATTCACATCAAACACTTGAGGCGTATGGAAACAAATTGCGTTGCAATTTTCAGAAAGAAAACACCTCCACTAATACCTGTAAAAGCTCCAGATCCATTATTTCTTCGAAGTACCTTTTGAAGTATTGATGCTACAATGTTTTGGTGTGTTTAGGAATACACACTATAATAAAACAGATATTCCTAAGGGTTTTAAACCAATAAAATGTAAGATTGAAATTTTTAAACCAAAACTCTTTTTTAACCCGTCTTGTCCAGGAAGCTTTCAATGTGTTTCCATGGTGAGGTCGGTGGGTGGAAAAGGTGATCACACATTCCACTGTGGTGACGGCGACAGTCACTGATGATGCTGCAGTCTCATTTCTCAAGCCTGAAATAACTTCCCGATGAACAAATTTGGAAGCGGGGCGTGGTCAGAGAAGTGTTCTATCTGCACCGTGTCCTGTGCTTTTGGTTTCAAATAAAAGGGGATCCTGTAGTCCTGTTTCGTTACAATGATCATATTTCTGTATGTTTTTGCAAATTGATTAGTTTATTCCCACTGAATCAAAGGGCAGTGTGTTTAGGGACTCTTACAATGGAGGAACTTCCTGTCTAGTAAAGCCATGCACAGCTGAAAACGACAAGGGTGAGGAGACAAGGAGCGTATTTGCTCGGGGGGATGAGAAAACAACTTGGCAGATGCCGCAAATTCACTTAAAGCCAGTGAAATGCGACTCCTGTGGAGCATGCCGAACAACCCCCCACCACCACAACCACCACTAAAGTTCCCTCATTGCTCTCCTCCCGACTGCATCCGCATGAATACAGCTAAGACCTAATGACACATCTGCTGTTATAATCACCTATTCACTGGCAGCCGACAGGAGAAAGAGGGGAGTCTGTCTCATCCGCCCCAGCCTCCCCGTACCTCCTTCACTTCCCGGAACAGCCCCCACAGGCACAATCCCCAACCCACTCGCACTCAGTCCTTCTATCCTTCCCTCACAGAAAACAAGACTTGAATGAGTGCCAAAATACATATTCATGTCTTGTGGCAAGTTCATTGGATCCAGACAACTGGACATACTATTGATCATGTTTGCATTTCAAACAAAAGGAGGGAGAAACCAGAAAAACTCTAGAGTTCTTTTAGGATTGCATAAAAGCTGTCCTGACCAACTGAATTATTTATCTGAGAAAATGAGGCATCATGAGCATCGTTGAATCAAAAGCTAGCGATTGATATGGATGCAGACAAAATTTCCAACAAAAGGTGCATTTGTCTTCATCTTTCTTTAAAAAAACAAAGTGGTTGAAGGTGGACTGCTATGATAGCTGAGGCTAATGGTAATGCATTAAAATGCACAAATTACTTGATTCAGAGGTGGTCTAAAGAGGTTTTTTGATTTCTCTAGGCTTTAAACAGTGTGATAAAACAAACTCAGGTTTAGCAGACTCTGGGTTTCTGGATGGGCAAATGTTCTTTAATTTATTTTCTTTCAACTTTCTTTAAAGACTTACTAATAAAAATTATGTTTTTGTTGTTTTTAATATGTACTTGTGCCTTTTTTCTAAATATGGCGGACTTGCATTTAGAAGATTTAGCTCAAAAATTTTATTTTGGGGTATTTCAGAATTTGAATGGTGAATCAGGAGCAGACCAAAAAAAATTCAATTTGAAAAGGGGCATATTTGTGACATTATAAATACACTGGGCGGGCCACAAGCTCCATGCTTTATTCCATTCTGATGCACCCACTTGCAGACAAAGGCTGTGTCCGAATTCCCACCCTACTCCCTAACTACTAAAAAACTATATAGTACAGGACTATTTAGTAGCCTGAATTTTAAAATTCGGACAACATGCTCACTTTTTTTTTTTTACTGTGAATATGACGTCATTGATTGCCCAAAGTGAAAATCTCATTGACATGAGCGTTTTGCGATGACCATTTATGAATCCACTGTGTTCTGAAGATAAAAACGTTAATTAATGGTTTATTTAAAAAAAAAAAAATTAAATAACATTTTCTTTGCAAAAATTTTGCAAAACCAATCATTGCAAACCCAGTGTAGTCTATATTCGCCAATATAGAGAACATCGATTCACACTGGTTTTTCGCAGAGACTTCTGGGAAATTTGGACAGCACTACAAAATGGCAAACATACTATACATTGAGCGTTGAAGGAATTCGGACAAAGTCAAGTAGCTCGGTGTAAGTCTTAATTTTCCTCATCTGAGCTAACATCTCACTCAAAACTGTACGGCTCCAGTATTGCTCAGCATTTTTGCCACACTGGATGTCTTACTTTGGGGTTGTGAGGACCTGTAAACTGACGGGAGGCATGTAAACAGAGATCTCTCAACGATGGGGAGGGGAAGTGGGGGCAGGATTGCACTTCTGTTGCTCTGCGGAAACTATGTCCTTTTTTTGATTTTGGCTAAAAATGGCACAATCAAAATTAAAAGACCACTGGGAAAACTGGATATAAATCAAAAGATGAGGAGTGGGACTTTAATAGGTGTACACATAAAAATAAAGTATCATATAAGATGAGAATTTATTCTGCTTTAAAGTGAATTGATATGCACGTTCTGAGCTGTTCTCACTGAGAGACCGGGTACAGACACAGATAGGAAAGTAAGTCAAACTTTTCCAGATTAAAAAAAAAAAAAACAGTTGCCATACTATGTCAATTGGTAGATGTTTCAGATACAGTAAAGTAAAGTTGGAAATGTTTAGAAAGTAAGTGATTTCTTTGACCTATAAGGCAGTTGACACAAAATGTCTGGAGATTTATGTACCATTACCTCACAGATTTTTGTACAAATCGCCAAAACAGCAACAATTTCATCCTGCTATAGGATGTAAAACATGAAAATGTAAATTAAGTGAGTGCAAACCAAATGAAAACAAAGCAATCACAACTGATTTACAAAAATGGAAATACAAATCCATCCCCGGCTTGACATGCGACAAACACAAACAAAAGTTTTCTAAAACCTAAAGCAAAATAGTATGTTAAACAGTTGTTTCGTTTTTAAACCAACCAAAACTTCATTTTCAGTATCAGCGCATCTTGGCAAAACATGGTGATTAGCATTGACGGCTAAAAGGCAGCACACTGACAACAGCTCTACCGCACCTTGTCAGAAAGACAGAGCAAAGCTGATCTAGAGATAGAAAGTCTTGCACAACAAGCACCTGTATGAGAGTGTGACCACGTTTCCATGCTGGGAAAAACAGGCGGAAGTGCGAAACACCAAGTTATCAAGCCAGTTCCTTCAAAATTCTTTTTTGCTTTATTTTTTATGACATTGAAGCGTGAACAAATCAGTAATTAATCTGCTTTGTTTTAAGGAGTAATTCTCAGAATAAACTAGTTTTAAGGATTAATTCTCAATAAACAATATTAACAGCCATCTAAAGTTAACTTTTTTTTTTTTTGTAAGACATAAAGATGCATCTGTGAAGGAGGTGATAATAGACATAAAGGTTAAACGAACTTTTGATCCACGTCAGCTTTTGTCTGCCCAGGAGACAAAGCCAAAGCAGAAAGAGGGCAGAGATGATGGATCTGTCACTCCGACTGACTAATCATCCTGACAATAGACAAAACTACCCCTTTTTCTTCAGCCACGTTTAGTACGTGTTCGAAAAAAAGAAACGGAACTAAAGACGAAAAAGACACGAACCTTTGCACCAATTAATTACAAAAGCGAGGGATTACGACATCGATCGACTCAACAACTCCGTTTACTGAAAAGACCAGAATAAAGTCATCGACCACACCGAAGAAAAATAAATGTAAAACCAAAATGACAGCTACACAATTATAGACTTATAACAAAATGATTTGACGAGTCTTATAATTTTTTGTTGCAAATAATAAAGAAAAAGATAAAACACACACTACCGTTTGAAGTGCTGTGATTTATATTTCAAAAGCTAAGTAGCTTCGGCTAAGATTTCCCCTAGCTAAATATAATTTAATAACAAAAATAATAGTTTACTAGACAAAAAAATGATTGAAGTTTAAACTACGGCGTCTAAATGAAGGCGGGGGAACTTCGCTAGGAGATCTATTAATGATGGCAAGTTGAGCGCAAACTTGCAATACGAGTGCTTTTATTTAGCTAGCTAGCTAACAAGCTAGTGAAAGGTTTTTTGTCGAATAAATTATATTTACCCGTACTCAGAAGAAATCCGATGTTGTGTTTATCGTTTACTGTTACAGACGTGTCACTTTTTTTGAATAAAATATTATCTGAGCTTAAAGATACCAAACTATCGGAGTTTAACCACTTGTGTCAAAACTTGGCTTTGAAAAAGTTCGATCAAAGCTGTGTTCGGTTGGGCATCTCTGAGTGCGAGTGATTTATCTATTTTAAGCGTTGCTACTAGCTTGTCTTTCGACTTTAAAACTGTAAAACATTTTTATTTGATTAATGAAAGCATCAGCAACGACCTAACCTTTAGTTCGCTCAAAATGTCTGAGTGTTATCGGTTTAATCTAGCATGCTAGGCTAGTTAGCGATGCCTCCAGCTAGCAGCCAAGACTGGAGCTCGATGGAGACATCACCGAGACAAACTGGGGAACAGGACACCCAGGAGGGGGGAGGAACAAACAAAAAACAACTCGTATACCAATTACATTAATTCCACTTACCAAATTGTCTAGTCCCTATTAAGTTTTAATGTTAGTCCATGAAAAAAAGAACACTGAATATGGCTATTCCCAAATGAAAAAGAAGGCTTATTTTAACGTCCAAGTAGCTTGTTGCGCCTCCGCCTAGCTGCGTAATGCTAATGCTAATGGCTGCTAAAGCCAAGACTAAACGTATCTCATCCTCCTCCTCCTCCTCCTCCTCCTCAACATGGCGGGCACAGGAGAGTGGAGGGGGTGATGGGGTGACCGAGAAGGGTGTGACCAAGGCGTTTTCTTTTGCCGTGAGCTGATTATGAAACAATAGTCAGAAGGCATGTAAAATCCCACCTTTGCTAATAGAACGACAAACTTCAAAAGAGACAATAAAAATGAAAAAAAAAATTCACTGAAGTTTTTTTCTGTTTTCATAAAATAAATTATTTGTCGTTTATTCGCATTAGTCACTTTTGTAATGTTTATTACAGTCCTTAGAGCTAATTTGAAAGTTTCCTCGTGCCAGTATTTTCTTTTGGAGTAAACCTAAAAAAAAAGACAAGTATTCCTCAAAAAGAGAGAAATTAAAACCTCTTTATACAAGCCAGTACTTGTTGTGATTTGTTAGTTTGCGTGAATGCAGGTGTGTCAACCAAAAACTTTGCAGGGCAACATTCCAGAGCAAGGTTGTTGTTTTTTTTCACATTAATGTGTAACTGTCTCATTAACAGGGTTTTACTTGTCAAATAGAAGGAGGGACATTGTCCATACAAATCCTGTTGTTTGTCAAATCAAGTTCCTGGAACACCAGTTTATAAGATAATATTCATTCAAATGAATATTTTTCAATGGTAGATTCAAAAAATAATGAAAATGCAAGGAAACGTGCACTGGTGAGGCTGATGTATAACCCGTGTTTAGTTTTCATTGTTTTTGTGAATACTTATTGCCATTATGCTTATTTTTTCAACTGTATATCTGCTTTTTCTATACATAGAATCTTGCTGGGGCTTTCTCATACATCTATGTTTAGAGAACAGGATAAGCCAACAGGAAGCCTAAGCTGAATTAGGTGCGTCTTGCTCTCTGTGTGAGAGGTTCAGGGATAAAGAGACTCGGGATTCACATGCTTCTGAACCCTCCAACAACCTCTTTAGTGTGAAAAGGAATGGCACAAAAGATATGTTTGACTAGATTTAAGAAGTGATTCACAAAACACAACATGTCATCTTAAGTAGCTGCCATTTTCTTTCAATAATACATTTGCTCTTTTGGGGGGGGTTGGCTGATGACTCATCTCACCATACTTCCTGCTACCAGATTAAAAGCCATAGCCTAACTTTTGACTGTATGAATCCATTCACAGGAGGATTACATACCAAAATGGAGTTTTTCTGGGTAATGAGAGGATGTGTCTGTGCCGTCAAATATGACCCCCCCCCCCAAAAAAAAAAAAAAAACTGCAAACAATTGTGTATGTGATACATGATAAAAAGTGAATAGAAAGAAATTATGCTTTCCAAAAATATTAATGCAATCCATATAGTACATTTGAAGTCAAAACCTGTTGCATTATTAGCTATTTTTTTATGCTAGCGTCTTTTCATAATAGACTGTCCTAAAAATGTGAGATGACATTAGTAAGATGATCTCCTTCTGCAAAGTGGACTGCAATTCTTCCAGCTGCCAGCAGAGGTCAGGAGTGTTCTTTTTTGGTTTTCAGAAGTCAAGCTAGTTCAGGAGGTGTTTATATATAAGCACCCTACATCAAAGTGTGTACTTTATTGTTATATTATGGAGTTAGCATAGATAGTCTCTAATTCGGAAAGACAATTTTGATAAACGGGAATTTAAAAAAACAGTTTGTTTTATGACATCATCACAAGACTCAGTCATCTTCTCTTATAGCACCTTCAGACTGGATGTATTGTGAAGAGGTTTTTCTTCTTCTTTACCCTCAAATCAATACAAGTTTACAGTGTTCAGTTTGTGTCAGAAACTTGACTTTTGCATAACCGAGCAGTGTTTGTCACAAAGGCTCCAAATTTTAATTCCAAAGGCAACAACTCGTCTCGAGCCTTTTGCATATCCTTCTCGAATGTGTGTGATCATGTAAAGGGGGAAACCTGCAAATGTGTGTAATTTGGTGGATGAGCTTTCTGAAGTCTGACATGGATTCGGGATTGGGCCTTCAGACAAACACACGTGGTGCTAACAAGTTGCCAACCTCAGCTAAATATATACATATATATAAAACCACAAAAAGAGGAAGACGGCAGACCGTGAGACAAAAATGGTTATCACACTCGCCTGTCCTGCTGCATTATTAGCTTTTTCATCTAATGCTAATTTTATTGTGTTTAGAGACTGATGTAGCTTATATTTTATTTTTTTATTTTTTTTCACTAGGAGTAAAGAAATTTGTTAAAGTAGAATTTAAACCAACGAGAGCCCAACAGGAGGCAGAGCGAGGGCTCACACTCCAGTTAGACTACAAATTCTTTGCTGGAAATCTGGATGAGGAGGACACAGTGACAAGACTCAGAGTACAAAAGACACCCCTGACAGCTAAGAGCCAGACGCCAGGCAGGAGCTGGTTGGATCAAAAGATTACGGCTGGTGCCGTCAAAGGCGAGACGGGATTTTGACAGAATGACACAGACAATTTTTAAATTAAATTAAATGTTAACAGTTGCAATGTAAAGTTTTTCATTTCATAAATTGCGTCTAATATTTTTGACATTATAAAAAATAAAGCCAGTATCAATAAAAAAAATGTCAGGCTTAGATTTTACATGTTCTTGGCTCTAAATTCTAAATTATATCATTGATTTTGTACTTTTCTATTTTTTTGTATCTATGGATTTTGTTTAAAACGATCATAAAGGCATTTTTTTTAAGAGGGAAAAAGATCATTTTTAGTCTAAGTAAATGCTGCTGAAGTCCAAATATGATATTCTCACAAATCAGCTTCACTTTCTCTTGAGCAACTTGTTGTTTGTGGTTTTTTTAGTGTGTGGAGGAGAGTTTGAAGAGACATTTTGAAAAGAAAAAACCCCGGCAGCGGTAGTAGACTAAAAAGAGGGTCAACGAGAAAGTGACAAACACAAACTTGACAGTATTTCAATGTGTATAAAAGTAGAAAAAAAAAAGCAGGAACAAAACGAGGAAACTGTTGTTGGTGTACCACGTTCTTTTCTTTCTTAAAAGGAAGTTGAAAGTCTTTGTGCCCACCTGCTTTTCCACTATTGCTGGTTTACTTCCGCTTTAAATGCAATCACAGACCTGCGTACTGCTTTCATTCTGCCTGCATCAGTGTCCATGATGCCTCAGTGTTGCGCGAACAGATGGTGTGTGTGTGGTGGCTAATAAAAACCTGCAACGACATGCACATACTTTCAGTTAATGTTATAAGTAATAAAAATGTTGATAAGCCTCTTTGTAGATATTTTAAAGGAGAGTTTGAAGACCCACTCCACTCCTCCAAAAATTTTTTTTTGGTGTTTTTAACATCGTTTTTCTGATATTTTCTAATGATGGGGGCATCTATTAGGAAAATTAAGCACAAAATTGCATTTTTGAGTATTTTTTTAATGGAATCATTGAGAATCAGGAGTAAGAGCTCCCTGCTTCTTTCTGATGCATCCACTTATGGGCGACTAGATCCAAGTGCAATGTCCTTTTCCTCGTCCGAGTTGCACTGGTAATGTTAGGTTGGGGTTTTGACATGGTATAAGCAGGAGAGCGTGTAAACAAAGAGCTCTCAGTAAGGGGAATGGGAAGGGGGCAGGGTTGCTCCATGTCAATGTCCCGCCCACAACTCAGAGGCAAATCTTTAATGATCTCCCGCCGCTCTGCAGAAACTATGTCGTTGAAAATGACAGGTTATTTTATTTGGGCTAAAAACAGCATAATTACAATTAAAAGACAGAATGCTTTGAAAATAGATCAAAAGACAATCGGAGTGGGTCTTTAAAGGTCCTAAAGCCTTCAGAACAGGCACATCCAAAGACTGAATCAGTGAAACAAACTACGAGAATTAGAGCAGTATGGTTGAGACACTAAAAATAACCACAAACTGACAGTGTCAGTTGAGAGTATTTGAAAACATATGGCCACTCTGTTAGACAGCTGGATTGCAGTGGATAAAAAATGGTGATGGATCTGTGGTTTTCTTTAAGCCATCACATGATTTTCCAATCTGTAGTTCTCTTCCTCTTCTGTTCTACAAAACCCAGTCCAGCCCTCCTCTTCTCCTTCCAGCAAAGCTTCCTTGCTGCAGTTGTTTCGAGTGGTCAGCAGAAGGGGAATTTCCTGGGCAGGTCATGCTGAAGAAGTCATGAACGTACTGCACTTCTGCTTTGTCTCATTCTACTCTGCATGTTTTCTTCTCTTGTTTTATAAAAGTTATGATCACATTTGCACACAGACCTCATAGATAGGTAGTTATGTCATCTACATTAGCTGGAGTCAGCAAACTAAAATATTGCATTAGTTGGTAAATATTAGAGTGTTTCTATCAGCTCATTAAAGGAAGACAAAATAAAAACTTTCAAATTTACATAGGAAAGTAACCCCTGGTGTGTTTAAACATGTAAAAACATCATCTATGTGCCATTGGCTGTCTTAGCTCTGCTTTCTTTCTCATTTACTTTCTGAAATATTTAGCATTCAAAGAGTTCAGTTTTTGTGTTTGATAAATGCAGGTTGCTACACGTCTGCTATCAATGGGGTTTTCCACCTTTGTTGATTGTGGCATATAGCGCTTTGCAAAGGAACAGGAAACCATGTCATTGAACACCCCTTAACAATAATAAAATCTTTATTTTTTTCCTTTGCTGGAAATTTGCTTCGGCAAGAAAAACATGTAAGTGACCAACAGTGCTGGGAACGTTCTATTAAAAATGGAAATAGTTACTCACTACTTGATCCAAAAAGTAACTGAGAGTATCTGAACTACTCTATATAGTAAACATAACTAGTTACCAGGAATATTAACTATAAAAAAGTACTTTTTTTGTCAAAATTGAGATTTTTCTGATAATTTTTCACAAGTCCATTGAAATAAGTGTAAAAGACATGTTCTTGTACATAAACCTCAGGATTTATTAGTTGATAGTTTTTTTGTTTGTAATAAAAGTAAACATGTAAGTAACATAAAGTATTTTTAATTATGTAGTCCAAAATTTGATAAATCAAACTTAGAGTGTATTCAGACTGGGAAACCAATTGTTCCTGACCAATTCCACTTCATTTGATCGAGCTTTGAAACTTGCGTTTGGTCTTTTTTCAGACTGTCGTTAAGCGGCCTTTCCTTATTTGAACCAAAGCTACTAAACAAACCACGTGAATGAAAATCTCTTCACTCATTGGTCAGAAATTACCAGGGCGGGGCAAAGCAACTGGAGACAGAAATTATGGAAGTCCTGCGCTTTGCAGTCCTTCTCGGGGTAGTTCATTCAAACTTTATATTTTGGGACCAATTTAAAACATCTGTATCCACGTGAGACTCAACACTTTTTACCCAATTCTTTGGTCCGGTGGAGGCACGCTGCTGGTCGGTCACTGGCAGGAAGACATATAAGAAGTTACACTGATCTATGATCTGTGAAATATAGATTTTGGGGAAAACAGTGAGAAGCAATGTTAAACGTTGTTTTGATAAACCTGCATTCCTCCAAGCACATTTCAATAAGTTGCTGTGTCTCATCATTGTGGTGCTATGGCACTGTTTTGAGAGAATTCTGTTAAGGACCTACAAGGTAGCTTCTAGGATGATGACACAGCAGTGCATGCCACGTAACGACACACAGAAAAGCATGTAAAATGCGTTTTCAGCTGGGGTAAAATAAATGCTGCAGCAAGTAAGGAGCTGGACCCCTTATTCTTCTTTGATAGCCAGATAATTGTTGCTTTATATTTGTCTGCGGCTCAGCTGCTGCTACATTGTGACCGTGTCTAAATCCCGTGAGGACGGATTGTATTCGGCCTTGGGTCTACTTGTGGTTTTTAGACCAAAAGTTGGTTCCTGGATTATTAGGGGAAACAGAACATGGTTCCCTTATACCAGGGGTTCTCAAAGTGCGGCCCGGGGGCCAATGGCGGCCCGCGGTAAGATTTTTTGTGGCCCTCAATGAAAGAGAGCCAGAGCAGGTTCCTTTAAGGAAAAACGTTGTGTTGACGAGAAGAAACACAATCTCAAGCTAAGTGGACAAATGCTCATTTGTCGTACCTCATGGGCTGGATAAAGTAATGAGCCTTATTTGCAAGCAGGTAAATGCAATGCTCAAAGAATTCAATAAAAATTGTCACTACGTTACAAATCATAAAAACTATGACACATTTACCAGCGAGGAGCGCAACAATAAGCTCCAACAACTACAACGAGGCTATGCAGCACACCAGATGTTTACAAAAATGGCTAAAACCAGTGAAGCTGTGAGAGAAGCTAGCTACGTTGTGGCTTTGGAAATGGCCCGGTGTAGCAAGCCCTTAAGTGACGGGGAGTTTGTGAAAGAATATATGTTTAAAGTAACTGACATTATTTGTCCAGAGCAAAAGAAAAAGTTTGAAGAAATAAATCTGTCAAATGCTAAAATTACTAGACGAGTAGAAGATCTGGACAGCAACCTCTGACAGCAACTGGGAAAACATCTGGAGGGCCCGGTTAACTGTACAAATGACAGTTGGTCATTAAAGTTATTAAAACAACCTTTTCTGTTTATCCATTTTTTTTAACCAAAATTGGCCCCCAGTCTGATGTTGAGTACCAAATTTGGCCCTCCACTACAAAAACTTTGAGAACCTTTGCCTTAAACCGAACCAAATGTATCCAGTCTGAATGCACCCCTTAAAATCTCAGAAACTGGTCTGGTAAATCTGTACTTCTAACCCAGATGTTGACAAAGTCTGGAGCATCCTCTCCATTGAGATGCTCCAGACTCAGAGTTTCTGCAAGTTCCTCCTGTTTGGTTTGAGTGTTTGCGTGTTTCTGAGGACCGAGCAAGTGTGACGTCACCCATTGAAAATGGTTTACTTCTGGTTCGAACGAAATTATGTGAATTCAGTCACCATTTTTTCACAATATTAACGCCACCATGTTGGAGCCAGACTTTGTCAGTAAGCAGTGACTGGTCCAAGCTGGTCAGAAAGACACTTAATGGCACAACAAATAGTAACAAACCACATTTTACATGAAGCTACCATATGTTAGATAACTTTGTTAAAGAAAAAATACAATGTCAACGACAGCATTACTTTAAACTATGGTATTCCAAACACTGTTGACCCCTAAAGGCTGCAGACCTATTAAGCTTGGTAGGCAGTGTCCTTGTTCGAAGCTAAGGTTACAGTTTTTCTGCTATTGGACCAAACAACCAACAAAGCCGATTGATCTCTTTGGTGGATGCTTCACATTGATGGTGACCCAAGTTGGCCCTTTTGTAGATTTTTTAAACAGTAACATGTGGATTCAGCAAAGAAAAACCCCTATGATGTCCATCATTCGCAGCTAAAAGCCAGACACAACTGTAACTTTTTAAGAAACACACACAAATCTTTAGCCTACAAATTAGTCCCAAATTCCTTAGACAACGTGATAATAAAGTCCCAAAGGCAACTTTTAGAGTGTCTGTTAGTCACTTCCTTTCTGTCAAACCCAACATAAACTCTAAGGGTGTCTCCTGTTGACACAAAGAGAAGATTATTAAAAAAGTGGAACAAAATTGTCCATCAAGGATGGACTAAGATTACTGGGGTACATTGTTAGAGTCTAAGACAAGACAGGCTTTAACATCTGGAGCCTGAAGGAACTCAAAGCAGGTCTGGTCCTGGAACCTTTTCACAGCAACCCTGTAAAGGAGTTGTCTGTCTGCCTCAGTTTCTGGTGTAGCCTCTCAATCCATTGGGTGAATTTGATGCACGTCAAAACAGAGATGATGAATGCAAATTTGATGCACAAATCACGTTTGGTGTGAACACAGCACTAAGGTAGGCCTAGCTCTTAAACTAAAATCGTCTATGAAGACACGTGGACAGTATACAGTAGTTCCCCAATAGGAGGGCAATCCAGCACGGAGGACTCCCAGATTCAATCGCCGTTGGACATAAGCTCAGACGGTCGAAAACCATTGCAGTATCTGTGAGGACGAGAAAAGTGTAAACGGTGTTGTGCAGAGGTAAAGTGGTCGACCTCTGATCAATAGATTGCAAGTTAAGTTCCTGCCTAGCCCAACCATGTGTTGAAGCGTCATTGGACAAGACACTGAACCCCACATTGCTCCTGTTGGTTATAGGTTGGCGTCAGTGCATGGGAGCTGAGCTGCCATCCGTGTGTACATGTGTTTGCATGGGGTGAATTGGACTGTGACTGTAAAGTGCTTTGGGCCTTTAAGAGAAGGAAGTAAAGTACTTTACATTTATTCAACATTGACCTTTCTTGTCTACTGGAGATATCTGCAAAGTCTTTGCTCATAGTTTGGAGGCTGCTAGTAAGCTTTGCATACCACTTGTTATCCTGGAAACTCCAGAAAGAACTAAAGTCCAACACCTCAACCTACATCTTTTTATTGCCTCTCAATCTCACCCAGAAGCTCAAGACTCTTTTTAGGCCACAAAGATAAAATTCCAAAGCCTTATATCCAATTTCTGTGAACAAAGATCACAGAGCTGGAGCCCCCATCTTTTGCTGGAGCCCAAATAATTTGCTCCACAAGGGGTATCAGAGTAATGGATTAGTAATAAAAGTAATCAAGTGGTTGTGTTGTTCCTTTGACCTTTTAAAGAAAACGTGAGCGTACAATTTCATTCTGAACCACTAGAAGCTATTGATTTTTGCAAAAGGATAGAAGTGTAAGGATGAAGACCCGCAGCAACACCTACACAAGACTGATTTAAGGAAATAGTCACGCAGTCCGACAAAGCCGCACTGAGTGAATAAGACAAATATACACACAGGAAGTGCCTCCCACTCTCTTGCCCCTGAGAGCTGCTTCTCTCTCTCTACCCCCCCATGCCTCTCTCAGAGTGTTACTCATGGCAGTGTGTTGCTGAGCAGCAGCCAGTTGCGTTTTTCCCCTCGCCGTGCTCACTCATTTTCATACACTCTGTGGCTCAAAGGACGGACAAGACCTCCGCTCTCCTTCTCCTCTTTTTCCCGGTCTTCACTTCATTCTGGCGTCTTTCCCTTTTTTTTCCACAGACGTCTCCCAGTGTTCCACCTTCCCCTCTGCTTGGGGGAGAAGTACAGAGGGGGGGCACCACTGTCTGCTTTTTAAGTGTATGTGTATTTATGTGTGAGTGAGCACTGTGGGGGTTCAACATGGAAGCGGTGGCACTCTATACGTTCCGTGCCACAGAGGGAGATGAACTCAGTTTCAACAAGGGAGACATGCTCAAGGTAAGAGTTTCTATCAACCCATCGGCTGTTATGTTTAACCTCTGAAGACCTGAGGTCTTGCTTGATATCGATTTTTTACTTCTCTTTGGTATTTGGGCTTTATTGTCAGAATTAACTTTTGTGGTAATATCATCCAAAAAAATGATGTGCAGGCATGTGGATGGCAGGTCTTAAGAGGATAAATATCTTGAGAATCTACAGAGTTCACAATCCTGTGTCCGTACATTTCTGCGGTGAACTATAGTCCATAAAAGTGGAGTATAAACAGCTTCTCAAAGTAGCATCGCCACGCGTTGAAAAATGTCACTGTCCCAATCTGGTCTAATGCTAAGTGTTAGCAAAAACTAAAATGTTTTTTTTTTTTGCTGTTAACTTTGTCATATGTGAAGAAGGAGATGGAAATAGCTTTTCCTGCTAAGTATTTTTTTCTCTTGAAGATAAAAAGTAAATTAATAGGAGATGATCCAGCATGGATGTAAAAGATCTCAGTGCAACACAAGCTGTGTTTTCATTACACATATACAATCTTTATAGAAATTCTGGAAATGACAAAAATACCAAAAATTTCGCAATTACACTGTTTCCATTAAATCATAATTATGGAAATAAACACAAACCAACTCACCCAATAGGTCATTCAAAAACACGGATGTGAACAATGCCTAGATTTACCCCAGATAGAGTAGCTTCAAAATTCTGTCTGTGTGTATCTCATTACAATGCATGGGAGACACGGAGGATGTTTAGAGATCAGATGTATTTCTTTTAAAAAGCTCCACATAAGCAT
The DNA here is from genome assembly GCF_053564925.1 of Oryzias latipes. NCBI lineage: Eukaryota > Metazoa > Chordata > Actinopteri > Beloniformes > Adrianichthyidae > Oryzias > Oryzias latipes. The sequence continues at coordinate 11,499,721 of NC_136244.1, forward strand.
CAGCAATTGTGTCTCTATGTCTGGGTTCATGAGATCAATCAGTTTCTCCAGGTAAAGTGAGCTTTACTCACGCTGCACCTAACCCGCTTTCCGTCGCTACATCGGTGTCTCTGTGACCCACAACAGTACAATGAAACTAAGAAAATATAAGATATAGGAGCGCTGAGGTGGCTACCTGCCCATCCCGAAGCGTCTCTCTGTCTGCCAGCTAGCTAGCCATCCAGGTACTGGTATGGCAACCAAATAAGTTCCGCCGGATCCCGGCACAGCAGCTCACTGTGTAGCGAGCGCAATTGCTCCAGCCCCATGGGCCCTGCGACTGGTTGGCGACCAGTCCAGGGTGTACCCCTCCTTCGCCCAACAGTAGCTGGAACAGTCTCCAGCAACGCTGTTGCCCCAGCGGGTTAAGAAAACCGATGCAAATTGGCTACCTGTGGAGAGTTGTTGGTCATGTGACTCATTTAGTTTGAAAAAAGTGCTTCCATTGCAGTTTTGCACATTATGTTAATTTCGATACGCCTCAAAAAGCACCTCCACGTTCGATAAATGCAAATTGACATGCTTCCATTAGCAAATTTAGTATTGCGAATCCAATTTGCAAAATTTCATCGTCAATGGAAACGCGTCTACAGTTTTGAATGGTCATAAATATTTTTGGGATTTCACTGTATTTGTGTGACATATTTTGGTCAACCTAACAGGTTTCAGGAGGCAAAGAAGCCCATAAAGTCTCGTCTTTTATGGCTGTGTGGTTAAATGGTCAGTTTTAAAAAGTATGCAGAGATATTCCTTCATATAGATGAAAAGCAAAGAAATTTAAATAGGGGTGTAACGATTCATTTCAACGATTTACTTCACGTAATTTATGGTTGCTGATACAATTCACAAAAATTCAACCAGTGTGACTCAGAGATAAATACCTTGGTACTTAATAGTGAATTTTTCCAGATTCCTTGTGTTTCTTGCAAACCCCCCCCCCCCAAAAAAAATCATGTTTAAATTTAATATGTGTACAAAAAAGTAAACAATAATTAATGGTAAATCCATTCACATTTTAGTTTCCCTGTTGTTTTTCAACATCAAAATAATATGAAGGGAACATTATTAGAAGATTCTACCACATTGTTTAGTCACGTCTTTGCAGAATTTAAAGTGTTTCCACACATTGGACTGTAATAATGTCTTGAACATCACATGTGTTGTCCGCTGTGATGACACTTGGTCAATTTTACGTTATAGTAAAATAAGCCATACCGTACCTCAATCTAAATGGATTTTTTTTCGAAGATCGATTATAATAGATATATTTCATTTTAAGACGTTTTTCTAATGGTATAGGTCGATTCTATTAACAATTTGTCTCTGACAGATTGATCTGGTTGGATCGTAGGAATATAAATCAATAATTATAAATCAACTAATTGTTATGCCCCTGAATTTAAACCTTAAGATTACAGTTTGTCCTTGTTTTCGGAATTGCACTGATCTAAATCTGCCTCCTGGCTATGCCTTATTTTTAAATACAAAATTAATTCATTAAATTAGTAAACCAATGTAAATTTCTAATAGTTTTTATTCCATATTTTTCCCCCAAAGTTATAATAGCTACTAATGTGTCTCTCTTAGATGGACAGCCGAGATAAGATCTAATGAGTTAGTGCACAGCTGGAAATTACTGTGGTAGAAAATTGTCCCAGTGAGACGTCTAATGTTAACCTCTGGATTAAAAGAGCAATGAGCTTCTCTCCGACCTCACATGGCGGAACCGGCTGCTCAGCACTGACATCCCAGATAAGACAGTGGGATCAATGATTGCGCCTCATTTGCAGTTAGCTGCAGGTCATGCTTTAAATTGCTGATTTCATTTACATTTTCAAAAGGCCCTATGAGGAAAAATGTGCACAAGTCTTGGAGAAGAGGTAGCAAAAAAGTCAGAATTCTAATCTATCGTCAACAGTCTCTTCCCATTAAACTCATGAAGATACTTCAATTTCTTGTCTGCAAGGCCATTACCTCATCTGACAAATATGAGGTGGCATTTAGTTTTGAAGACTGTAATTACAGTCATCTTTTATGCAAACTTGTGTTTTATGAACACTTTTGCTTTAACATGACTGGGCACTTCCACAACATGACCAGGTATCTTTCATCCCTCCAGCCTTCACTTCAGACTTGGATTAAACTGCTTTTAAATAATCCTGTCATACCTTACAGTTGTTGTCCTTTAAGCAGCAGACGGTCTTAACTTCAACCACATGATGAACCACAACCAAAACTCTGCACTCGCAAAGACTGCACAGGAAGTCTTGGTGCCAATCAGAGCAACGTTTTTGTCCTGCAGCGTGGTGTTCGAGTGCGTCCATCAGCCTAAGCAGAGTGTTGATGCATAAAAAAGGGATGAAAATAGCCTCACAGATGAATAAAAAAACGAAGCGGGTTTGACATTCTGTTTAAAGCTGGAAGACAGTGTGGCCAAGTTTGACGCGAGGGACGCAAAAGACACACGGTTCTTTTGTAGTCCGACACAAGCACTTCCTCTCTGGCAGGCTTCAAAGAAATCCACCACAATCAGCCAAGCACGCCTTTGCTATTCCACTAAAAATATATTAAATATTATTTTAAATAGAAATGTGTCTTTGTAAATGTTGTTTGATTAAAAGAAACTAGGTTAGATGTTTCAGTTTTGATAGTCATTTGAAAGAGATGCAGTACATTTATGCATTAAAAAACCTTGAGAATAGAAGATCTTCATTACTTGCAGGAGCGCTCGATAAAATCCTGATTAAAGCATTAAGTTTTGCAGATAAAAGTGAAGTGTGACTCCTTCTGCTTAAGCAGAGAGGTAGTCTTTGGGTAATCTTAAACCAGCTGTTTTCTCAGTGGGCTCTGCAAGCATAATGAGAGGGAGACGGTTACCGGAGTAAGCATGAGTCAATCACAGAGATACAGTGATAAAATTAACCAAGAAGTCGGTGCAGATTGTTGAATGACTTCAAAGAAAAACACCCAAAGTTATAGGGTGTGACAATTAGTCCAAAAATAAAGCAAAAAGTTGTGGAAAAAGATTTTTTTTTTAAATTGGAGTGCAAGCATGTCTCCAGCCAAGTCTGAAGCTACCACTTCAGTAGAAGGGCAATCTCTGAGTTCTGTGAGCGAACAGTGATTGATGCTCTCAACAGTAAATCACTCATAGGCGGGCTCACATTTTAAAGTGCATGTACGAGCGCGCAGTGTATCCATTACAGATAGTTGATGCGTGAAATGAACTCTCTAAAGGTAAAAGTTAGGCCGCAACTTTTTGGCAGAGCGTTTTCTATCAAAGCTGTATTGAAGTCCCCACAGGCAGAAAACAGTTCATAACTTTGGTTCCTCATTCTGGAGCAAGGTTACTGAAAAACGAGACTTTCTTTTCTTCATTTTTTTTTTTTTGCGCGGTACTACACATGTAATGATGTCTAAAATGAATAATCATTTTCTGTTGCATCAAATATGTGAAATAAGCCAAAAAAACATCAATAACTGCAGAATTTGAAGACTTCCAAAAATGAAATTGTGCCTCATAAAAGTTGGTTAAATATGTATAGTACCCATACTAATGATACACTGATAATACAGAAGCTTAATTCGATGTAAATTCAGTATAAACCAGTCTTACTAAAGTTATCCCAAAGCCAGTGGAGGTTTAAAACTCGATGTGGGCAAAGCTGGACCAAATCTGGATAAATATAATTGTAACGTGGTATACATTCTGTCTTCCCTTGGACTAATAAAACATGCAGAAAGCCAATGTTATTTACAATTTTTTTCATTTAAAGTCCCACTCTGAAAACCTTTTTTTATTGTAAAAACGTCCCCAGTGGTCTTTTAATTATGATTGTGCCGTTTTGAGCTAAAATCAAAAACCTTTGCCGTTTTCAGGGACAGTTTCTAAAGAGCGGGAGGAGTTCATTAGAAATTTGCCTCTGAGTTGTGGGCGGGACCGCCCCCTTCCCCCTCCCCTCCCCTTTTCAGAGCAGGGAGATTATGGCCCTTCCAGCATATTTTCTACGTCACAAAAAGCTCTTATTTAAGAGTTGGCTGCTAATTGACAAAGATTTGAATGCATACTTAGAAAAATGCAATGAGCTTAATTTTCTTTATGTCTTCCATCAATAGAAAAATTCCACAAGAACATGTTAAAAATCCCCAATGTGTGTTTTTTTTAATTGGAGAGTCTTTAAAAGCCACTTCTTTGTAAGTATTTCACTCAGGAAGGACTCAAACTATAGTTATTACTTTTCATCCTGACCAACAAAGGTGCTTCTGAGTTACCAACCAATTTTAAGGAAGCTATTCCAGTATGGAAGGTGCAGAGGATTAAGGGTTGACAGCTATATTTTTCATCTTTGTATACTTTTCAGATTGTCACTGATGAAGCAAAGAGACAGCCTGATACAAGCTGAGAGAGTAAGACCCTCAGCTCTGCATGGGAGATGAGGAAAATATAGCATTTCTGAAATGTGTCGCTGCAAGCAAAGCATAGCAGCAAACGGCTCCTATGCAAAACCAAAAATGACAAACCGTGTCACAGCACCGAATAAAACACACGGAGTAAAGAAGTGACAGAAGCAGAGTGTTGTGCCACAAAATGGGGAAAAGATAAAAACAGGTAAACATGAAAGCTGGAGTTGATCCTGAGTTGAAGTGCCATTTAATGGCCTCGTCACGCTGTTGTTTCAAAACCTGTCGAAAACTGTCAGATAACAATAAAACCGTTACAAGCCACAAATACTTTGAAGCCGTTATTACAGCAAAGCTGAGCTGGAGCTAAATGCTGCCTTCTAGCTCGGAACAGTTCCTTGAAACCCTTAGAAAAAAGTAGTCTATATAAGTGTACTACAAGTTTATACTAAATATGAGGCAATATACTTGAAGTTTGAATTTTACATACAGTCTATATATTGTAAACTTAAAATGCTCCAATCTTTTCTTCAGAAGTATTCAGTTACTATACTTCCTACATTACACATACATGGTCTACAGCAGTGTTTTTCAACCAGTGTGCCGTGGGAGATGGTCAAGTGTGCCGTGGGAAATTGCCCTCATTATCTGATCTAAAAACATTTCCCATCTCCAGGATTTCAGCTCTGTGTTCATCCAAACAGGCCCTGATAAAACACTGAGGAGTTAGGAATATAAAAGATCGGAAAATACTTTTTCTTTGCGTTTATTTTATTTTATTAAAGACATTTTAATAAGAATGACACGATTCAGCTGCACCTTCGGCTGTATTTGGGAAAAGTCCCGTCCCTTTGACTGTCTCCACCAATCATTTTTGAGGGGCTTAATCACATGTCATCGGTCTGACCAATCAGAAGTGCTTAAAGTCTTCACTTCCTTGTCCCGATTTAGCTCGTAAAGTCGCTCAGTTCTAACAAAAATACCAGCTAAAGCTCGTCTTTAGCGGTGTAGCTTTCCACAGAATCCGGTGTAAGACCGTGGAACAAGTGAACAAAACAATGAAGCTCCGAAAAGCGATCTTCGGCCGTTTTATGCACTACATGATGCATTGGGTTGTGAGAGTGACAGCGCATAAGGAGATCTGTTGTTAAACTTCTTGAAACCAACGAACACACATCAAACTGTTTTTAAATCTTCTAACTTAACTTTTATTGCATCTTTTAGAAAATAACAGCTGCAGTTTCCAGCTTTTTCTGACACAATTATCTCAAAAATGCATGTGAGATTGTGGAGGGGCTGTAGATCAATACAGACTATGAGTTTCTCCTTTTTTTTTTTTAATTTTTGGATGCTGGTGTGCCGCGGGATTTTTTTTAAGGTTAAAGTGTGCCGTGGCTCAGAAAAGGTTGAAAAACGCTGGTCTACAGTATAATTGCTATTCTTATAGTAAAGTATACCTAATAAAATAAACTTCAGGTATACTACTTTTTGGTAAGGGGGGAGTCAGCAAGCCCTAGCAAAAGTAGTCAATTTAACTTTACTACAAGTGTACTTAGTGTCGGTTGGGCGGGGCTGGTGAGCGTGAAGGACCCAAAATGCAGAGATGGGAGGCACACGGTTCCAGGGCAAGGGGTTTATTAACGTAACAAAAAGCGCTGCAGAGCAGGGAAACAAAACGAAACTTACTGAGAGCAAAACATGAATACATGGCAGAAGGGAAGAGACGATAATGGAGCAGCACAAGAGGAAGGCAGAGACAAGACTTAAATAAAAACAGCACTGACAAGACACAGGTGACAACGATCAGGAGAGATTGCAACCAGGGAAGTAAAACTCAAAAACATGACATGCAGGGAACCTTTCAAAATAAAACAGGACACAGAACTCAAACATGACAAGAAACGGAAAGCAAAAAACAATACAAGGAAACCCAAACCATGACACTTAGTCTATACTAAAAGTGAGGCAGTGTGCTTAAAGTTTATTTTTTATATACTATCTACATATTGTAAACTTAAAATGCTCCAGTTTAGTCTGAAGAAGTATTCAGTTATTTTACTTTGTACACTTCACGTACATGGTCTATACTAGTATACTTGCCATACTTTGGCCGAATTTGAATTGTACCTCAACCCCTCAGGCTTCTCCTACCCCTACATTTATCCCTCCAAACAAAAAGATTTGGAAAAATGTTGTCCTCAAATTTATAATGCAACAGTTAAGCAATTTGAATTAGATTAGCTCCCGTAAATAGTATATTTTGTATGTTTGTTGCTCCAAGATAGTAAGACTCATAATTCATTAATAAAAAAAAAAAACAAATAAATAAAAGATGGTAGCATTTGCTGACAATGTTGCCTCCTATACGATTGTCCAAGCCAAAGCTGCTTTTCTCTGTTTCAGAATCTGCTGGAATTACGTTATTTGCGGTGGAAGAGTTAGTGATACAAAGAACACTGAAAGTTCCAGTGTTAAAGGGTTGAATCTAGATATAAAATATTTGGACGTTATTTAGAAAGATTTCTAACCTGACCCCAATGCTGATGAGTATTTGGAACCCAAAGTGCTTTAACTGGGTTAAAGCCTGTGCCACTCGATTGACATTCCTCTGTGTCTGTGCATGTCTCTGCTCCTAGATCACCAACATGGAGGACGATCCAAACTGGTACACAGCTGAGCTCCACAACAGAAAAGGCTTTGTGCCAAAAAACTACATCAACCTACGGCCACACGCGTACGTACACACACACACACACTCAAGCTTAAAGCTAGTCTGGAAATCAGATAAACTGGCTTCACACTTTCAGCATTGACCTATCTCAACTGGCTCATCAGTGAGAATGTGTGCAGCTCCGGGCGGTTTCTGCTCCGCTTTGGACATCTGCACTCTGGCATGAGGCAGCATAACCGAAGGGGAAAGCGCTCCACTTGCTGCCTTACATAATCGCACAATCCAGCCGTGCATTGGCGAGTGCGCGCATGTGTACAAATACACAGTAAATCTACTGGTACTCACTGCATCCCCCCATCAGATGGTTTTACACCAGCTGGATTCTTCATTTGCTGTGACAAACACCGAAGTGACAGAACGGCCGCTGCGTCAAGCTCGGCCTTGTTGATAAGCACTAATGTGCAGTCCAGCTGGAGCTGCCTTGTTAAGTTCACAAAACACCCCAAGGAGTCCCCATTAGGGGGCTCTGTCTCTTAGTGTCTCTGTCTTCATCCCTGTTATTCCTTCATTGAAGCCCAAAATAAATATGCAGAACCTTGAAGCGATGGCTCGAACCAAGGCTGCAGTTTGTGACAAACTTTGCATGAGCTCTAATTTGAGCCACTAGGTTTATGAAAGCAGATTTCTTTTTTTTTCCTGCTTGAATACAGTACCGGCAGGAAAAAAATCTAATGAGCAAAGAAAATTGGATGAAACACAACAATATTGCTGTAGATTTGCACTAGTGTCACATGTTAAAGACCCACTTCGATCATCTTGTAAGCAAACCCAGTGCTCTTTTAATGACTGTATTCTACGCACTATGGGGTGCATCGGATTATAAGGTGCATTGTCAATGAATGTCCCATATTTGAACTCAAATATAAGGTCCACGAAACTGTAAGCAGCATTAGTGAGACAAAAGAGTTAGAGACAAGTTCATCAGTCAGTTAGACTCTACTAAATGCGTTCACAGTAACTCTAGAACCTGTTTGTAACACGCTATATGTTAGCTATATTAGAAGCGTTAGCCAGGTTAATGTATTCACAATAACTAACTTCCAACGTTGTTTGCAACATATAAAAAACATACTGAAAATTTTAAAACAAATGTTAGTGTGCCTATTTAACTCCCAACCTTGTTAGTAACATTAAAAAAAAACAGTTCCATATCGAGTCATTAGCTACGTTAGCATATTCACAATACCACCCAACATTGTTTGCAACTCGTAAAAAAAAAGGTTGACATTTTGACAGAGCGCCATGTACCTCTCAAAATCATTTTGATATCCCCACCAGAATTATTCCATATATGTATGCGGTGCCCCCCATTACAAAGTGAAGTATTGCATCTAATAGTGCAAAAATACACTATGATTAGGCCGTTTGAATCCGTGAATCAAAAATCATGCGTTGTTTCCAAGGATATAGTTTCCTGCAGAGCAGTAGTAGTTCATTAGAAATTCACCTCTGAGTTCTGGATGGGACTGCTGGCACATAGAAACCCCACCCCCCTTTCCCATTGCCCATAACTGAGATCTGCTTAGATGCTCTACTGCTAGCTTACAGCCCCTCACATCCCCAATATTTTAGCTTTCTAGCCATGGTTTTGAGCCAGATGCCAGCTCAGACAAGGAAAACAAAGAGGTACATGGATCTAGTTTACTACAAGATACATCTGAATGGAGCAAAACAAGGAGATAACCGTCCAACCATTGTTTTTCCTTGTCACAAATGCAATATTTTTCCAATCTCATGTTTTTGTCTGCTCCAGATTCCCCAAAATTTAAATAAAAATCACTTTGAAATGCAATTTTAAGCTACATCTTCTTAATATATGTCCATCAGAAAAATGCCATAAAAAATGTTAAAAACACGAAAAACATAATTTTTCTTAGAGTGGGTCTTTAAATCCGTGTCATAAATTTGCCATGTGTTCCATTAAGTATTTGATTAAAAAAAAAAAAAAAACTACTTCCACTCACTAGTGTACAAAAATATTTGCTGAATTCTAAAGAATTGTGATGTGCAGACCTCTGGTTTTCTTTTCCCTCCTTCCTGTTTTCAGCTGGTTCGCCGGTCGCATATCTCGGGGCGTGGCAGAAAGTCGACTCAGGCACAGAGAATGTGGAGCTTTTCTAGCCAGAGAAAGTGAAAGCGCTCCTGGGGAGTTTTCCATGTCCGTCAGGTAGGAAAAAAAAACACTCACACATAGTTTCCCTATATAAGCTCCATGAGGTTCATATAGAGTTTGTTTGTTCATGTAGTGTTTTTATGTGACAAATCCCTCTAATCACTGCAACACTCATTACTTCATGATTTTCTTATTAATCTTATCTGCTGACATGCAGGTGCAATGGTTTATGAGTTGACCGAGCAGGTGAGGATCAGAGTAGGAGGTAAAAGATAATGGTGTGAGGGGCACTGTAGAAGATCTGCATCCCCTCTGGTGTAATATGAGGAAATTCTGCCTGGCAGGATAAGCATCTGGAGCTGCTGGTACGGCTGATTAGTCGCTTCGCCAAGCCTCAAAGGGCTGGGTGGATATTGGATGAGGAAAGTCGGCGAACGCCAGAGGTCCAAATTCTGAGTGCCGGTGCCAGGAAAAGCTTGAACTTGAATTAAAGGCTGATTCCTCTCCAGGCCATTGTGGCTGTGAGACAACCTGGCCCAGATTGGGGGTAAAGAGCTGGATTAGAGCGTTGTTCTCTGGTTGGTTGCTAAATTGTACAGACATGGCAGCTCTTGTTTTACCTCCCAGAGTAGCTTTTCAGGATGGAAAAAATGGAAGTAATAGGAAACAAAAGAAATCAATTAATTGGGCAAGACAAGAAACGAAACGTTTTGCTTCTGTGGCGCCCTTCAAATTAAAGGGCCTATACAATGCAAAAATCAATTTTTAAATTTTTTTTAGATTTTAAGTGTGTTATAATGTTCATTCTTCATAATAAGAAAAGTGGTATTTTGATCCATTCATGCATTCCTATGTATTCCTTTTGAAAACCTGCACTCTGAGCACCAGCCCCTCCCAACCCATGAAAATGATCGTGTTCTCACGAGGTGATTGATGTAGATAAGTGAGAACAGCCCCTTCCAGGAAGAGTCAGCACTGCCTACACCGTTCCCAGGTTAACACACACTTTCTCCGCTGAGCAGGCGTTGATCAGCAAAACAGTTTCCTTTTATATGCACAATATGCACATCCGTCTTTGCAAAAGTTTGGATGTTGTTTGTATTCATGGGCGAAAGACAGACACGCTACCCAGGGGGACTCTAGGTTGACGTCATGAAATGGGCGGCACCAACAAGGACTGAAAGGCAGAGTCTTGGAGATTGAGTCGTCTTCCTTCTGGGTTGGAAAAGAGCTCAGAAAAATAACTAATATAAAATAAAAATCGTTATTTTATGTGCCAAAGGTAATATATAATCCTACACATGGATATTGTTTACTCCAAAAAGATTAAGAATAGCGTAGTATAGGCCCTTTAAAAGCTGCTCCTCTGCTGGACATCTTAGAAAATACTTCACAGAAGCATTTTCTCAATTTTGTCATATTTGTAATTACCTGACAAATACTAAATATTTTATAGAATTAAAGCTGTCAATGTTATTGTTTTTATTTTCTTTGTTCTGTTTTAAGTGTTTATTTTGATTTGCTTTAGTGTGAAGCTCTTATTCTATATAAAGGTACTTTTATCAAAGAATTTTACTTTATTTGCCACCATTAAAAAAAACTAGCTGGCAATCACAAAGCAGCAGTCTTACACAGAAAACAATATAGTACACAATCAAACATTCAGGTCCTATTATTAGAATTACCATTTTAAAATAAAAATGAATATTTTGTGCATCAGATAGATAGATAGATAGATAGATAGATAGATAGATAGATAGATAGATAGATAGATAGATAGATAGATAGATAGATAGATAGATAGATAGATAGATAGATAGATAGATAGATAGATAGATAGATAGATACATTAAATTACATAAAATGTAAACAACTTACTACTAAATTATTAAATAATACATAAAACTACATAAAAAGTGCTTCAATGTGTTAAAAGAATTAAAACCAGAGAATCAATAATAATAAACATAATTAATATAAGAAATCTCACAAACTAACATAATTTATAAGACGAGATCCAGGTTTAACATGTTTATGGCAGTTGGAAAAAAAACGTTCTGAAATCTTCTTGTTCTTACTCTGCTTGACCTGTAGCATTTGCCTGAAGGCAACAGGTCAAACAGGGAGTGTCCGGGGTGTGAAGAGTCTCTGATTATGTTTTTTGCTCTTTTGAGGCAGCGGGAGCTGTAGAGGGTTTCCAGAGTGGGGAGGGGGCAGCCAACAATCTTTTGGGCGCTGTTGTTGAACACGCTGGAGAGCCTTCCTTTGAGCTGCTGTACAGCTGCTGAACCAAGTGCTTATGCAGTATGTTAGTACACTTTCTACAGTGGCATGGTAAAAGATCACCTTTGGGTGATGTTATTTCTCCTGAGGATCCTCAGAAAATACAGTCTCTGATGTCCATCTTCTTCTTCCTGTAGTAAATTATCATTTTTTTGGTGTTTGGTGTGTTGAGGAGGAGGTTGTTGGTTGAACACCATATTGACAGCCGTTCCACCTCACCTCCGTAGGCAGATTTTTCCCCGTCAGAGATGACCCCCACCACTGTGGTGTCATCAGCAAACTTTACGATTGTGTTGCTATGATGGGCAGGTGAGCAGTCGTATGTGTACAGGCAGTAGAGGAGAGGACTCAGTACACAACCCTGGGGGGAGCCGTTACTGAGGCTTAGTGCATAGGATGTATGATGTCCTACTCTGACTCTCCGTCTGCGACCGGAGAGGAAGCTGCTGATCCACAGGCAGGTTTAATGGGGCAGTCCCAGGTCCTCCAACTTGACCACCAGCTTGTGTGGGAGGATGGTGTTGAAGGCCGAGCTGTAATCCACAAAGAGCATCTTCACATAGCTTCCCTGCTGCTCCAGATGGGAGAGAGAAGCGTGCAGAGCAGTTGTTATGGCGACCGCTGTGGATAGGTTTGCCCTGTAAGCAAACTGGTGTGGGTCCAGTCCTGGTGGGAGGGCTGGTGCTATTTGACTACGGAGCACCTTATTTAAAGCAATTCATGGCAGTTGGAGTGAGAGCCACTGGTCTGTAGTCATTGAAGCTGGAGATGTGAGGCTTCTTGGGCAGGGGAACTATGGTGGAGGACTTCAGGAAGAGTGGGACCGTTGACTGTGCCAGGGATTGGTTGAAGATCTTTGTGAAGACTTCAGTCAGCTGGTCCATACAATCCCTTAGCACTTACCCAGGTACACCATGGGGACCGGCAGCCTTCTTCGGATTGACTGCATGCAGGGTCCATCTCACCTCATGCTCATCCAGGACGAGGACGGTGCTGCTGTGGGCTGCGTGCTGAAACTGGGGGTGTGTGGTATAGTGACATCAAAGTGAGCAAAGAAAAGGTTCAAATCCTCTGCCATTGCGATGTCACCTTCTGCAGCTCTGAGGTTGGTTCTGTAGTTGCTGAGGTGCTGGACTGCCACACTCGTCGGCTGTCACTTTTGTCAATGTGGTGTTCAATCTTCCTTCTGTAGCCTTCTTTGGCTTTTCTGATTTCTCTCTTCAGGTTGGTTTGGGCTGTGCTGTATAGGTCTTTGTTTCCAGACTTGTGGTGGCGTTTCTGATCTTCAGAAGCTGTTTAACCTCCCGAGTCCTCCAGGGCTTCTGGTTGGGTAGACCTGGATCTGTTTGTCCACCGAGACTGTGTCTACGCATTTCCTAACACAGCACGCCGTCCATGAACACCTCCAGGTTATGGTATTGAAACACCTCCCAGTCTGTCCTCTCAAAACAGTCCTGTAGCCGCTGGGAGGCATCATCTGGCCTTTTTTCTTTCCTTTTTTCCTGAGTGGGATGTATGCAGGAATTAAAAGCAAGGAAAGATGGTCAGACTGGGCCAGGTGAGGTAGAGACCTGGCCCTGCCGCCCATTTTGATGTTGGAACAGACCTTTTTCAGGGTGTTGTTTCCTCTTGTGGTACATTTAACATGCTGGTGGAATTTAGGCAGAACTATCTTCATGTCTGCATGGTTAAAATCCCCAGTAATGATCTGCACGGCATCAGGATATTTGCTGTGCTGGTTGCTAATGCTAGCATGAAGAAGTTCAATAGCCGAGTTTGCATTAGCATCAGGTGGGATGTACACAGCTGTAACCACGACTGCAGTAAACTCTCTTGGGAAGTAGAAGGGTCTACATTTAACAGTCAGATATTCAATGTCAGGTGAACATTGACTGTCTACAGTCACTGTGTTGGTACACTAGCCGTTGTTGATGTGTACACAGAGACCTCCTCCTCTGCTCTTGCCGGAATCAGCTGTTCGGTCGTAGCGCTGCGTTGTGTAGCCTGCTAACTCGATAGCTGAATCAGGAACGGAATGTTGCAGCCAGGTCTCCGTGATGAGCAGAACACAAACATCCTTAACTCAGTTGTTCGTCGCGCTTTGCAGCCTCAGTTCATCCCTACTTGTTTAGTTAGGGATCTGGCGTTTGAGAGGAATAAGCCGGGGAGCGGTGGTTTGAGCGGTTGCATCCGTAGCCTGGCTAACGCGCCAGCTCTGCAGCCCTGCTTCCTCCTTCTGCGCCACCTACGCATCCCCCTTGACGCGTAGGTGAAGGAAACTGCGAAAGGCCGGGGCTACCTCCACCCGAATCTTGTTCAAGCGGATAAACTCGCTTGTTACACGTCCATCAAAACGTAATCTGATTTTAAGAAGCTCGTGTCAGCTGTAGGTTTGATCAGCCCGACCGAGTGTGCACAAAAAATACACGATAATCATCCAAACATAACACAGACCACACAAACATCAGGCTGCAACTCTGTGCGCCGGCATGTTCCTAAAACTGCATAAATTTGATACAATTATTGGTACTTGACCTACTGCAAAACTGACCCAAAAAATCAGTGAAAAGATGCAACAAATAGATAATTAAACTTAATAGTTTTTCTGTTTTTGTTCTTTTAGGCAGACCAAAGGACAAATCCAAAAGGCACAATACTTGCTCAGAGACTTGCAGATATTGCCAGTGAAAAACAACATCCCATTGGGTTACTTCATAGCTTATTTTAGAATGCGAAGTGAAGTAATGCCAAATTTAACTTCAGTGCAGAGTTGATAAGTTTGTGCTGTTGCCAATATAAGCTTTTTTCTGGTTCTCTTTGACTCAGAAGCAGATGCACTGAAATAAGTATTTGGCCGTTTAAGAGTTTTGAACACTGCTGCTACTTAGATTTATGGTATATAGCTGTATACTGCACACTCACACACATAAAAAACTTGCCCCTGTCACCCTTCCGCAGGTGGTTTTTCCTCCAAGCTCGGGTCCTCTACCAGAGGCCTGGGAGCTTGAGGGTCCTGCGCAGTATCTTAGTTGTTCCTAGCACTGCGCTTTTCTGGACTGAGAGGTCAGAAAAGCAGGTATCTGTTGTAGCCACTCCTCCAGCTTGGGGGTTACTGCCCTGAGTGCTCCAATAACCAAAGGCACCACTGTCACCTTCACTTTCCATGCTTTCTCCAGTTCTTCTTTGAGTCCCTGGTATTTCTCATGTTTCTCATGTTCCTTCTTCCTGATGTTCCCATCGCTTGGTACTGCCACATCCACCACAACGGCTTTCCTCTGTTCTTTATCCACCACTACAATGTCTGGTTGATTCACTATTACCATCCTATCATTCTGGATATGGAAGTCCCACAGGATTTTTGCCCTTTCATTCTCTACGACCTTCGGGTGTGTTTCCCATTTTGACTTTGGGGTTTCCAGTTCATATTCTGCACACATGTTCCTGTATATTATTCCAGCCACTTGATTGTGGCGCTCCATGTATGCCTTACCTGCCAGCACCTTACACCCAAAGAGGCGCCTGAAACAATCTATCTATCTATCTATCTATCTGTCTGTCTGTCTGTCTGTCTGTCTGTCTGTCTGTCTGTCTGTCTGTCTGTCTGTCTGTCTGTCTGTCTGTCTGTCTATCGATCTATCGATCGATCAATCGATAGATATACACAGTATATAACATCCTTTGCATATCCCCAACACACATGCTTTAGATACATTAGTCTATTTTAAAAGATCTTTTTCCTTCCCCTTAACCATTTGGAGTCTAGGGCCTTAATCCCCTTTTTGTCTACTTAAGAATTACCTCTTTATTTTCCATTTGAAAGACTATTTGCTTGCTTGTCTGGTATCTTTTTAATCAGCACTAACTTTATTTTGCCATTTTCCACATTGTATTCACACACTAGACATAAAATTCACAGATTACTTTGTGCCAAATGTATAAACAGTGTCTGTTCATTTAGCACATTACAGACCATGCTGTGACCTTTCTGATGTTTTCGTACAGTCAGTGTCTGCATTACAGCCTGCCTGTCGGGGTTCAGCTTCCAGGCAGTCCCAAAAATGATTTTTTTTCTTTTGGGTACACTGTTGTCCATTTGACGTGTTTCCTGTAACTCTGTGTTTTGTAGCTTTTGTATTTTTTTAAAGTATTCCTTACTGTGTCAGTAGCAAATAATAAAAGAAAAAGATAGTTTAGAGAACAGTTTGATCCAGCTGGATCTCAGGTGTTCTGCTTTGCTGGAATCTGCTCACAGCTGGAGGCATGTCTGACTCCTCTGTTTTCAGGGTAAACTTCTTGCCTCCTGCTACAAGTCCGGGCCTTTCACAGTGCAACGCAAAGTTTCTGCAATTTTTAAACAGTGCTGGTGCTTGTTTTCAAAAAATCCTGTCTTTCCCCATCCAAAATAAAATGATCAGCTTCCTCGTTATTGGATTTCTGATAGCTGACAGACAGCTCGGTTCTGCCCCGCCCCCCACAGTGGGTCCTCTGCTCTGTGCTGCAGCCGTCTGATCGGCGTTCAGCCTTTGCCTCATTTACTAAAATAAAAGATAAATTTTGTCCTGAAATTTGTCCAAAAACTATCAATAATTGTCATATTCTCTCTTCCATCTAATAAAATCACAAGATGATGCTATCGTCCAGGGGGGTTGGGGTTTGTTCAATGTGCACAAATTCATTTTCGCTGGGTACTATGTGTGTGCTAAATTTTGTTGAGTGGTGGGGTTCAAATTTTTGCTCAAAGGCACATATTATTTTTTGTGTCAGCAAAAATAATCTGTGCCTTGCAGTCAGGGACTGCTGTGGGCCTTAATAATGATAGAAAACAGACCAGACACAGGGTTCTAGGTCAGAAGTAGACAAAGGCTATAGTGATAGATTTATCCATTATAGCAATATCGGAGAGAGAAAAAAACCGAGAAGATTGACTGGAACTCTTGGAGCTGTGACCTCCAAACTGGAAGATTGGCTCCAGTAGATTCCAGGAACAAAATCTGAGATCTTTGTCCAAAAGATTACAGTCCTAGGAACAGCTAAAATACTGCACAGAACCCTCAAGCTCCTGGCTCTCTGGCACAAGATCCAAACTGGAAAGGAATCAGAACGCTGACAAAGCAAGTAGAATCTTTTTTTTTAATATTTACACTATTGTTATAAGTTGTGCCCCTTTTGGCAATCCACCAATATATGAAAGGTTTGGTTTAGATTTTGATGACAAATAAAAAAAAAAATCTTAAAACAGAACTTGTTTGCTCATCAGGTTTAAGAGAGGCATGCACAAAAACTCTAGAAAAAGCTCAGGACCCAAAGTGGAAACTTGAGACACGCCAGAAACAAAAGAGGCAACAGATCATCTTCTGATCTCTTTTCAAAGCATTCTCTTTTAATCATGATTATGCCCTTTTTAACCAAAATTTAAAAACCTGTATCGTTTTTAGGACAGTTTCTGCAGAGCGGCAGTGGTTCATTCAAAATTTCCCTCTAATAGTGGGCTGGACTATTGGTGCAGAGCAACCCCGCTCTCTCTTAGCTGAGAGCTCAGAGCAGGGAGCCCAGTGTTTTTTCCACATCACAGCATTTTTTCGTCTGATCCTGAAACACAACAATTTCAACAAATAAATATTCAGAAAGGCAGTTTTAAGCTTAATTGTATTTATATAGTTTTGTGCAGTTTAGTTTATTCATTCAAGAAAAACAAATACAATCGCAGAGAGCAATTGTCTTTAGTCATTAAAAAGAGCCTCTATTTTATGGAGGCGTTTCTGTTGCATAATCAAACACAAAAGTCAACACCAGGAATCCTTTTTCATTTTCAAAATGAAGCTGCGTTTGTTGACTCAAAAATAATTGATTGATTCTCCCAGAGAGAGTCTCTGCTCCAGCTCCCTCATGACGGCTGCTTCAGCGATGTTTCCATCTCTCTATGACCGAGTTTGAAAGCTTGCTGTCCCATGTTAACCCGAGAGGGAAGAAATACAACCAGGAGACCTGATTTATAACTATTGTCTAGATGACAATAAGAAAATATAACATAAGTTTCAGCAGAAGGGTTAGGATTAGGCTAATACGTGCCAACAACATTTAGCTTCGGATGCATTTAAACTCTGTGCGGGCAATGGTGCAATGTGCATCTTGGCTGTCAATATGTGGGGGTAACACCAGCCTTTATTTTGTGTGGACACGACTGGAAACACAAATTCACTTGATTTTGTGTTTCCAGTTTTAAAGACTGCACGAAGCGGCACTCTTGCCTTTAAAACCCGCCTCAAGCTGCTCCTCTGCTCTGAGACACGGTCCTCCTGAGTCCGGCTGCTCTGCGTGAGCCAAAGTGTCCTCCGGAGCGCACACCGTAACAAAGCACCCTCCTCTGCCCGCGAACACAAAGCTACGATCCGGCTGCTCTGCCCAGAGACATGCTTGGCTCGCACGGCGCACCTAGCCACACCGAGTGAACACTGACGTCATCACCCCACCTCCCTCCTGGAAATGCTGACTGGAATTGAATTATGCTACACTTTTTGCGGGGGGGATGTGAAAACTTTCTCACTTTCTACTTCAACAACGCTCATTCTGTGACATACTTAAACCGATAATGCAAAATGCATATTGAATTTTAGTTTTCACATCCCCCCCGCAAAAAGTGTAGCATAATTCAATTCCAGTTACATTGTGAAAAGGAAAAAGCATTTCTGTTAATCCATTTTAATTGTCAAATTAGATATTTCTAATTGAATTTTGCTACACGTTTACTAGAGAACTCTTTGAAAATGAAATGTCAAATACCCTTTTCTTTATCATTTTAATTAAGTGACAGAATGAGCAGCGTTGAAGAAGAAAAAGAAAAAGCAGTTTGTCGGATTGAGTTTTTATTTTCATTTTGAGTCAACAAATGCAGCTTCATTGTGAAAATGAAAAAGCATTTCTTTTTCCGGTATTTTTAATTATGCAACGCAACTGCTTTCATACTATTTGACTAAACTTAAGAATGATTTTTGAAAAGGAGATAGGCAAAAGCTGCAGCATTTTTAATGCCCTTCTATTTTATTAACGTTGTGAATAATTTTGAAACTTTATGCCCACTGTAGCTGAAACACAATCTAAAAATAAGACCAATAATGATAATAATGTGTCCTCACCTCATATTGCTAAATGTGATTTATCATTTGATCTATCATTAGTCATCATTAGTCCCACAGGACTTTATTCCAAAGAGGGAAAAATCAATGAAAACAGATCCTGTGGGTGCTGCACGCTTTTCATCTGCACACTGAAATCTTCTCTGAGCTTTAAGTAGTATGTTCATCAGCCTGTGAATGTCATCTCTTCAGGGGCATTTTCAAGCTTAATGAGCCTCATGAAAAGCAGAAGTTAGCTAAATTAAGGATTATGGAGAAAATGCGTAAAATAAGTGATAAGTTGATTGATGTTAGGTGAAGCCACCCTTTGACATTTTCACCTCTAAATTAAATGTAATTTTTATGCATCTCAAAGTCATCTTTTTGGATGTCCGGACCAGACGTATTTCTGCTGAAAAAAGGCGTGTTAAACTAATGAGAGATGTTTTCAATAGATGATGTCATTGAGGCAGGATGTGTCCAAAGAACATTTAAAAGAAGGACATTGAAAAAGAGAAGGTGACTTGTAAATTTTTTGCTAACAAGAGGATGTATTTTAGTCAGAAATGTGTAACCCATTTTTTTACTTTATAACCTTTAAAATTAAATATTTTCAAAAGTAAAAAAGTTGTTTTTTTTTTGTTAAGATTCCATCTTATCATGCAGCATAGCACTGCAAATCGGAACTTTTTGCAACTCAGCAAAGTCAATTTTACTTGAATGAGTCATTCCGGAGCAATTGTTCCTGACAAACCATTCAAACCTCAAAAATCTGTTTGCGTAAGTGGGGATGCACTGAAGGGCTTTTGACACTGCTGCAGTTTAAAAAAAAAAGTATAAAATAAAGTTGCCTCATTTTGTCACTTCAGCACAGCAGGATGCTCTACGGTTTGCAAAACTAACTCAAAAATAACAGTTCAATGCAAAAGCAATGAGGTGTGAATGGTTGAAATTTAGCCTTCTCTTGAACCGTGAAGACAAGAGTTATGTTTCGACTTGTTCTAGATGAGGAAATGGGAAAAAATGAGCTCTTCAGTGGCTCCCATTTTAATGATAGCGTGACTTTCCCATCAGAATTCCTCTCGTGGATCGCCAAATAAAAGCGCCATTAGTACGGTCTGCTTCAAGATGGTTTCACATGCATTGTTTTCAAAATTTCACGCAAAATAAAAACGGTTACAGTATTCCCCTTATATTTGTGGGGATATGATGCACATTTGGAGTGTCACTCTGTGCCTTAAAACCAGGAGCCCGTGCTTCCTCCTTCATGAGTTAAGTATCCTTTTAAACACCAGCTCTGGATGATAATTACCGGTAGATTATCTCTTTAGCGTGTCACGATATTTTGCGGCTGCTTCTGTGTCAGTGGATGCCATTTCTCCATGCAGGGGCACAAACTTCGGTTGATAGCGATTCAGGAACTGGTGGAAATAGCTGTGAAATATTCTTTAGGCAGCAGACGGGCCAGTCTGTTCTTCATCTCCACCCCCCCCCCCCCCCCCCAGTACCTCCTGAACAAAATCTGGTAATAAAAAGGGAATATTCAAACAGGAATAAGCGGGGAAACACTATACACCCCGTTGAGAAAATATTTCACTTTTGAAACACAACTAGGTAGTGCAGAAGTAAAGCGGTTCACTTATGGTTGGATGATCACAGGTTTGGTTTCCGTCCTGCCCGCCTATTTGACAAAGGTTTTTTTTTTGGGTGAAACACTGTCTGAATCCCATACTGCTCCTGGTGGTTATGGGTTGGCATTCGTATTTGGTAGAGGAGCTGTAATCAGTGCTTGTGTGTGTGTGTGTGTGTGTGTGTGTGTGTGTGTGTGTGTGTGTGTGTGCATGTGTGAACACCATCCAAAGATCCGTATGCGCAGGAGCCAGCCCAAGCTGGTGCAAATTTCAAGTTGCGTCAATGCCAATCACACCCTGCATACACACATCTCTCAGTGTACATGCAAGCACACCAACACAAGCGGGGTCAGCAATGCGTGTTCAAGTGACAACTTTCAATGAAAAGTCCATGTAAACGCACTTATATGTCCGTTTCAGGCTTCCACGTTCACACAAATTTTTAGGTCCATTTTTAGATTCTACGTACAAACCACGCAGCCACTGAATGCGCGTTGAAAATTAAACCAGTTGAACTTTAACCAATCAGGCATTTGGATTTGATAGTGACATATGGATAGAGTCCTTTTTCATTCATGGAAGTACCAACTGTTTGAAAATTGATCATGAAGGAGAAATGAATAATTGAGGTTTGTGCCCGGCCGGAATTATGACACCAAGGATTTATTAGAAATGAGCTGTGAAAGATAAAGCCTTGAGCAAGATTGGTGAGATTTGCACTGCTTCCACATTTTGTACCATGCCTCTTCCAATTATACACATGTGCTAGTATAAAGTAGTGACAGACCCGAGTGAACAACGAATGCTGAAAGCGCGTTCAAGAACCTGCCTTCAGCGCATTCTTGATAGCGCATCATAGGCCCTTTGTGTATGTAGCATAAAGTTTATGACTCACACACAAGTATGGTTCTGACATGCACGTGGCCAAAGCGGTCGGCCAAAGCGGTCGGCCTGCAGCGCGAGAAATGCAGCACACATAGACACTGTGAAGTGAGTTGCCACAAACACACGTGGTCAGAGTCAACCTGACATCCGCAGGGGAGAGTGTGAATGTGCGAAGGCTCCCAGACATCTGCAGCAGTTTAGGACACAACAGCAGATTGGGGGGGAGGGGGGGGGGGCTTGCAGAAGAAGCAAGACAGGCAGGGAAGTGAGAATAGAATAGATCGGTGGAGGAAGTTGAGAGAGAAAGAAAGACCGGTGACCTTCACTCATGTCTGATTGTGCTGGTGCCGAGTGGAAATCTAAAAAACTCTCGCCCTCATCTGCAGAATAACTGTCACTGTGCTTTTTCACCACATCTATTTCCTTTCCCTCCTAGAAAAGGCTTTGACGCTTCTACTAGCTCTGCTGTTTCCTTTTCTATGGGAGAAGATACACTGTCGTGGGCCTTAATTACACAGGATCAGAAATCAGAAGGCACTTGAGGAGCACACATTATATGTGTTGGGCAGATGTTTCAGAATGCCACTACTATCTGTCATATATTGCTCTTCTATTAGAAAAACTCCCAATATTTTAAATTTCAGCTTTTTTCCCCTAACTAATTAACACAAAACATGTCTCATATTTCTCCCACGAAGTCTGTCTAACGATCTTTTTTGCAGAGTGGGTGTTAGAATGTGAATTATTTAGTGATGTATGATCCACATTTAGAGTAGCGAGATTCTAAGAGAGACATTTAGAATATTTTTTACATGATTGCTTTAACTGAAGACATTTTGAACAACGATACGCAGAGACTTTGCAAGTATCTTTGGTGTCGTCTGATCAAACAGAGTCACAAATCTTTCCACATGCAGATCGAATTGCCAGCACACACACAAACACACTCATAGGGATAGAGTCAATATATGTACTGTCTAAACTACACATGTTTTGACTTTTTTGTTCTAAATGCACTCCTGTTCTGTAGGGTCACACATTTATTATTCATTTGAAGTGAATGGTAGATGTAAGATGCCACTTCTCTCTCAGCAAAAAAGAAAAAAAGAGTGTGATATGTTTTTTTTTCTGTAGCATCTCTTAAACCACATTAACTTTTTTGAGGTTTCTTTTTGTCAGCACACTTTTACACATCTGCATTTCCTGTTTATTATTTTTTATTTAGCTGAAGTTATCTTGGCTTGTCTGTCAGAACTGCTTTTCCAAACTGAGAGACCACTAAAAGAAATCGGAAGGACTGACACTATTTATTTTTAAAGAAGTTAGCAGCAAAGAGAACCTGAGCATACTTTTGCCCTGATAACATGTTAAAACACATTCAAAGGGAATTTTTAAGTGGTTTTTTGCTTAAATAGTATAAAACTCATCTCTTAAAGGTGCTGCAGCATTAATAGCACCTTATAATTGACTGTATAAGAGAACTAGACCGTGTGACGTCACCCAATCAAAAATGACTTATTTCCAGCTTCAAATTAAGTCAATTCAGTCGCCACCAGACAATGTCAGTAAGCAGTGATTGGTCGGTGTAGGTCTAAGTCATAGACTGTAAAAACAATGGACCACCCCTCCCTTCTCATGTTCACAAATAGGAAGTACCCGCTGGTTTCAAGACGCCTTACCCGTAGACTTCTATTGAAAACAGACAGTTATTACTCAGTCATTTTATTTATTAGAATAACCATTCTTGCTCTGATACCTTTTTCTTCTTTAAATCCTAATTTTTTTTTAAATATATTTTTTCTTTATCGCAAGTTATTCTAGTTATTACCTGACCAATCAGATGCCTCAGTAAAAGCGTGTGGGCCTGATGTCAAACTGACGTCTGAGGTGTTTGATTGACAGATTTTGGGTAGCCAATGGCAGCAGACTTCATCTATGCCATCTGTAAAGGTCTTTTCCTTCTAATTTTGCAATTCGTTTTTAAGTGTTAAATAAAAAAACAGATTTTTTTATCTGTGTTTTGAGCTCAATGCGGATGAACCAGGAGTAAAAAAAACTAAACAAATAAGAAGAAAGGTTAATTATGCAAAATTTCCGCTGTTAGATTCAAATGTTCGATTGTTGACTCTAAAACATAGTTATGCGAACAAACACAAACCAACTCACGCAATAAATCAATCATGGATGTCTGATTTACAGCAGATACAGTAGTCAAATTTCTGTCTGTGTATATCTCATTACACTGCATGGAAGACACGGAGGATGCTTCGAGATTGGATTTATTTATTTTAAAAAGCTCATCGGTTTCAAACGTTCAACGTAAGACCACATACTGTTATTGTGGAATCTGATTGGTCAGTTTATAACTGAAGAACTCCAATACGGAAAAAAAAATGATGAAAACATAGGATTTGAAAGAACATGTTAAAAAAAGCAATCAGAGCAAAAATAGTTATTCTGACAAATATAACGACTGAGTAATAGATGTTGATTCACAGAATTTTGGCTTCTTGGAGCCAGCAGGTACTCCCTATTTGGAACATGAATGGGGAAGGGGTCACTCAGTCCAGTTATTCTATACAGTAAATTATACCAACCAGTCTTGCCCCATCTCAGTGATGAAACAATTGACAGCAGTGCCCCAACCCCACCAGAAGGGTGCAGCAGAGGGCACAAAACAGCTGGGGAGCACTGTGGAAAATTGTACTGATCATTCACAAACTCCTTGAGTGGTTGCATGAGTGAGTTTTGGGGATTAAGCTGAATCGAGCAGGGTGGTAGACTCACTATAACAGCATCAGAACTGTGAAAAAAGAAAACCGAGGGCAGATAACGCCAGGGCTTTAAAGCCAAAGGCAATGCTTCATGAAACTGAGCAGATAGCATTGTAACAAGCACGGGAGGGGAAAATATTTCAAGAAAAATCCAGTGCTTTGAACATCTCACCAATCAACACGCCTGTTATTACGTAATGTTAAGGGCTTTGAGCGATGGTGAGTAGAGCAGAGCAGATATGCAGGATGGAAAGAGGGAATAGGGAGGGCAGGGTGGAGGTGAAGCTGAATGCCAGCCAGTCAACTGGGAGTCTGTTTTGTTTGTTCATAGAGCTCATGGTCTGACTGCTAAAAAGGAACTATATTTCCAATAAAAAAGCAATATAAAAACGAATAGATGAGTTTAGAGAAAGAAATCCATATTTTTATGATGGATGAAACAGTGACAAGGATACTGCTTTCTATACAGAGACGACACTTTAGGAATCATTAACACAAAACTAACACACACCTACTCTGCGATGGGTTTAGAAATATGGGGGCGTAGGACGGATTTTCACTGCATATTAGATGAAGTTATGCAACCATACGATCACAGGGAGATTTCCAGATTCCTAAAGAGAAGCCCGCAAGTTACTTAGCAACCACGTCACAGTTGGACAAGGGATCGGGTAATTACCAATGACTAATTTCCAAACTTTTTGAACAGCGAACATTCAAACACCGGGGCTATTCCTATTTGGCAACTGACTATGACTTTTCTATTCAAGCCACATAAAATTAAAATTGTCCTTACCACAAAACTCGATTGATGCCAGTTATCTGGATCGCTATCTGTTGTGCACAGAAGCCCATAAATGACTCACACTACTGAGTCATTGCTGTTTGCCCTGCAGGTTGAGATGTGTGGTTTTTTTAAGTGATGCAAATCTGTGAATATTTGCCCAAGATGAACTGATTTACATAGAATTCCCAAAAGCCGCAGTACAGCCTAAATGTCACGCACTAAAAACAAAGACTGCACTGGTAATTGCCATCATTGGAGGCACAAGGTTAGATGTTGCATCATGGCAGGATGTCTTTTTATCTGTTTTATGCAGAAATAAGTCTATGAGTTAAATATGAAACTTAAAGAAGGAATAAGATAATATTTAATCAAACAATTGTCCCATCTTTTCTGTTTTTTAGGAGATAAATGCACTTAAACAGATTTCAGCTGAAACAGCTGAGTGGAGAAGCTTTGCAGACTAAAGGTTGCTAGTTTTGGTATTAGCTCAAGGTTGGACAAAAACACCTTTTAAAGACACTTGCTATTGTCCAAACATGTGACAAATTCAAGTAATTGACTGTATATGAGAATTGGACAGAACAAGTGTGACATCACCCATAGAAAGAGGGTTACTTCCAGCTCTAAATGAAGAAAGTCAATTCAGTCATCATTTTTCTGTAACACAGGCACCACCATTTGGAGCCAGACAGTAGTAAGCAGTGATCCAAGTTGATCTGATTAACGTTTCTATGGCAACCATTCTCACCAACCAGGAGTGGGCTTGTTGGAAGTCCACACCACCTTCACTGAAAAGCGGGCTCGGGAGAATCTGTCAATAAAATGTTCCGATCGTTCGAGGTGGGGGCCAGCATGCAAACCCTACATGCTTTTATCTTTTATTGAGGCATCCGACTGGCCAGTTTAAGTATCATGAAAAATGACATTATCAAGAACGTAGTCTATGGGATTTTGGCTTCTTGGAGCCAGCAAGTACTTGTTATTTGAAATGCCACGAGGGAGGGGTGACTTAGCTCATATATAGTCAGTAATTCCAACCCAGCTAGCAGCTACTGCCAAAAGAATAGCTAAATTAAATGGCAAATAAAACTTTGGATGAGGTTGGATAAACACTTCAAAATCATACACCAGTGACAGCATTTTTCAGCTTCTTAGGCTGAATCTGAATTGCTTCCTTACCCCTAAGGCTTCTCCTTAACCCTACATGATCCCTCCAATTTCATTGCTATTTATGCTGGCGGAGGGATAGCAAACCCTAACTTACTAGAGTTCCTTGTTAAAAAAAAACTTTCAGACATCACTACAGCTTTTAATACTCCTACAATTCGAGCAATAGGGAGGAGCCCATAGGGAAGCAGGTAGGGTTTGGTACCTTGCCCAGGGACACGTCAACACAGTGCGTTAATTGGACCTGTAATTCTCCAATCAGAGATCGACCGCCCTACCTCTGCACCGCGGCCGCCTCTCAAAAGAGTGTTTTCACAAACACTTCTATCTTTCAAAAACATTCAATTGTTTGCGTAAAATTAAGATCACAACCTCTCTTTTCTTTTGTGAATAAAAAAAAAAGAATCACTTCATTTGTTTTGCAGTTATGGGGACCATGTCCAGCACTTCAAGGTGCTGCAGGATCGCTGTGGTCAGTACTACATCTGGGACGAGACCTTCTCCTCACTGAACGAGCTTGTGGAGTTCTACCATAGCAACAGCATTGCTAAGGAGAGGATGGTCTTTCTGAGAGACCCAGAACACTTTGCCAGAGTAAGTACACATGACTCATTTTTTCTTTTTTGTGCAGTTTGTCAACTTTGTTTAGTTGACAAACAATGGGCTCTTTTGGTTTGTTACAGCAGCAACCAATACATAGAAATAAGCAAAAATTAGGCTTAAATTTAAAAACTTTCGTATTTTTCTTGAGGCTACACACCGGCCAATTGATTGGTATTCAAGAATGCGCTAAACACTGGTTCTTGAATGCACGTTTAGCTTATGATGAAACATTACTGTGACTACTCTAACTCCCAATCGTGTTAGTAACACGTAAAAAAAAACAGACCGATATAGTGTATTTACAATGATACCCAACCAAACATTTGGACAGAACACCATGTAACGTTAAAAATCGTTCTGACTTCAGTAAACACAACCAGCATGAATCCATATATAGGGCACTCAGGATTATAAGGCCCAGTTGTTTTTTTGAAAAGTATTAGTGAGGAAAATATGCCGTATCTTGGAGATAATGTAAATTAAGGACCTGCAATTATTGGTGACAAGAAGAATAGAAAAACATGCCCAAGAAGGGCACATGATTTCGACAAATCACACGCTGGGCAAAAGCTGCAGGGCAGAAATTGATGTAAAGGTGCACCTTCCACTGTAAGATTACAGGACTGTTGCCAGGAGTGGTCCAAAGCAGAAAAATGAGTCATCTCAGTCAACATGTTGCAGGGATTTAGCACAACACAGCCAAAGAAAAAGAAACCTTTTATTTTATAAATTTAAACATTAATCTTTTTTATTGTTAATTTAGCTCCCCCCAAAAAACTTCTTTGCATAAACGGATAGGTGTCACAGATTCTTTTGTGGAAAAGCAGGTAGCTGTCATTATTATTTGACTGTGGGAAGAGCAGTTTTTTTTCTGGCATTAGAAGACAAGATCACACTGCATGGCAGCTATTCCTGGGAGAGGCAGAAAGCTGCACCCGCAGGCTTATCCAGCGCTGTGGAGGGTTTTGATCCACAGCAAACCCGACAAGAAAGGCAAGTTGCTGCAGCACCAGCTGGGAGCTAATACTTATCCTATCATTTTCACCCAGAGATTAGACCTCTAGTTATTAGTGGAGGGACCCTGTTGTAGTGATCACACAGTGAGGTGGATGACCTGAGAGTCTGCTGTATGGAGAGAAATTAGACTCAGTCGGATTTGTGCGTGCGTAATTCTTGATTTGTGCATAAATTAAGATTTGTGTATGCATATTCTTGCTTTGTGCGTGCGTAAATTAGGATTTGTGCATATATTTGGATTTGTGCGTGATTTGTTACTCACAAAATACGTTTTGTGTATAAGTTAAAAAAATATAAAATTAAGAAAATACAAAATGCAATTTACGTATGCACAAATCAAGATTACAACAGCTTGAAACTACTTACACACACACATCTTTAAAAAACACGCACGAATCCCTTGTTACGCACACACGAAGCCAAAGTTACGCACGGATCTACCGTGAGACTGTTTTCACATCTCACAAATTCGTCCGTGAGTGCTGCGTTTAAATACCAGTGGAATGCTCGGTCAATAGAATTTTCCAATCAGCCTTCCCTTCTAAACGTATTTCCTTCAGTGGGTGTAGCAGGGCTTAAAAAAACCTTAAAGGAAAATAAAAATTATTATCTGAGAATATGACGTTCACTTTTAAACGCTTATATATATATTAAAAGTATATTATTCTCTGAGATACCGAATTGATACAAAATGCGTATCAGGAACGACCAATAGGGGGCACTGTTTTTTTTCTTCCGGAAAAATCAAAGGCAGTCAGACTGAGAGAGTCACGGGAAGAATGGCGGCCCATCTTGGTGGTCAGCACCCCGAAGTAAGTAGCCTCTATGTTCAACACTAACATCTACTGTCTTCATGTATTGATTGAGTCATTGTCTGGATACGTGTTACGGGAAGGCTGATAGGAATATTCTGATGACCAAGCATTCCACTGGTATTTAAACGCAGCACTTACGGACGACTTTGTGAGACGTGAAAACAGTCTCACGGTAGATCCGTGCGTAACTTTGGCTTCGTGTGTGCATAACAAGGGATTCGTGCGTGTTTTTTAAAGA
Organism: Oryzias latipes; assembly: GCF_053564925.1. NCBI lineage: Eukaryota > Metazoa > Chordata > Actinopteri > Beloniformes > Adrianichthyidae > Oryzias > Oryzias latipes. The sequence goes on from NC_136244.1 coordinate 11,528,317, forward strand.
TGTGTGTGTGTAAGTAGTTTCAAGCTGTTGTAATCTTAATTTGTGCATACGTAAATTGCATTTTGTATTTTTTTAATTTTTTGTATTTTTTTAACATACACAGAACGTATAATGTGAGTAACAAATCACGCACAAATCCAAATTTATGCACAAATCCTAATTTACGCACGCACAAAGCAAGAATATGCATACACAAATCCTAATTTACGCACAAATCAAGAATTACGCACGCACAAATCCGACTGAGTCTAATTTCTCTCCATACTGCTGCAACACAAAAATCCTTTTTATTCCGATATTTTTCAGTTTGTGGGTTTCAGCCTTGTTTATTTAAGAGCAACACTTATTTTTTAAATTCTTTTTTTAATGAATGTGTACTGAACCAAATTAGAGAAGGCTTTGACTCCAGTTGTGCTGTCTGCTTGGATTTGAAACTCTTGCTGGTTTGTCAGAGCTTCACTTGAGGCAGACATTTCTTTGTGCACCTTTGAATACGCTGTCAAGAAGCAGACATTCATCAGGAAGAATGCGGCTGTTTTTACAGTGAAAATGTCACATTCGCATCTGGCTCCTCTGTCTGTGGTCCTGTTTGTCTCACAGCAAATCTTTCATCTTTTTTTAAAATGTATTTATGAATAAATAACAGATATACATAAAGATGCATAAATGAGCAGTGTCTTGATGGAAGAAAAAAGTATTTCTTTTATTAGAACTGACAATAATAATGGGGTTTTAAAGCCTAAATTTGGACTTTTAATTCATTTCCAGATTTGTGTTGTGTTTGACATTTTTTCCCTAATGAAAATTTATAAAGAAAATTAAACTTAAAATTATATTTCAAAGTATTTTTCATTCAAATCGTTGTGAACCAGGAGTCGCCAAAAAATGCCATTAAAGAAAAATTGTATTTGTAACATAGAAAATATTCTGTGCGGCCCACAAGTCCCCTTCTTCATTCCTACTATTTCATTTTCCTTGTCTGAGCTGCCATCTGGCTCAAAACTGTACGACTGGATAGCTCCAGTTTTGCTCACCATTTTTGTTGCAATGGTAATGGTGGTGGGGGGTACGAGGGGCTGTAAGACAGCAGGAGTGGCTGTAAACAAAAAGCTCTCAACAACAAGTAAAGGAATGGAGGGACATTGTTCCTTGCCAATGGTCCCGCCCACAACTCAGCTGCGAATCTCCAATGAGCTAATGCCCTCTGTAAAATTACTGTATTTTCTGCACTATAACACACCTAAAAGCCTTCATTATTTTTTTTTCAAAAAATAACAATGTACCTTATAATCCCGACTGTTTTGCACATGAACTAATACATATACAATATTTATTCTGGTTGTGTTTACTGATGTCGAAGTGATTTTCAGAGGTACACAGCGCTCTGTCAAAATGTCATATTGTTTTTTAACGAGTTTGGCTAGAAACAGCGTAATCATAAATAAAAGATCTACTGGGAACGCTTTTAAAATAGATGAAAAGATGATCAGAGTGGATTTTTCAAAGACACTTCTGAGTGTCTCTGACTGCAGTTCTTTGGATTAATAGACCACTTTCCCCCCATCATGCATCTCTATGATTAGAAACCCCACGACTCCAACTGATTGTATTAATTTTGTTGACATTAGAGCACAAAATAATGGACAAACTGATGTTGATCCATTTTCATTTATCCCACATACTTTTTTTAAGTCTTTTTATTTTTTTTTATTCATTCTCACTCCCACATGAGGAATAAGAATTATAAAAAATAAAAATAAAAAATCCACATTTAATTGGCAAAGTCTATGAATTTTTTTAATTTCCCACATTATGACAGGGACAGCTGCTTCTGGTGATTATGTAGATGAGCATGTGTCTGATCCCCTCTACATTACTGCACATTAGCCATAAGAGATTTGCGCCTTGTTATTTCTGCAGCTCATCTCTTACTTGTTTATAACCTGAAACCCAGATAAGCAGTGCATTTTACATTTTTTTTTTACAAAAGTTCAGCAAACTTTTTTACCGAGCATGTGACCTGAAATGGGTAAAAAAAAATGTTTTCGTTCCCATTAAATAAAATTTCGTTCCCACGAAATAATAATATTCTGACATACATTTATCCTATTGTATTTGGATTCACCTCAGTTACAGTGACACGTTGATTGGTCGAAATGCATTATGGGATATGTGTGATGCATTATGGGATACGTACGAAGCATGTAGCCATCGGATGTAAAGTGACTGCTAACGAGTATGTTAATAAAAGATAAGTCACCTCAGCACCTCCTGAATATTATTATTCCTGTTCGACACCAAAGTACAACACCCCATACCGCAGCCACTCTCCGGTACAAAATATTATTAAGTGGGAGCTAATTAATTATTTCGTGGGAACGAATTATTACTTAACGGGAACGAAATATTATTTTGTGGGAACGAATTATTACTTAACGGGAACGAAATATTATTTTGTGGGAACGAGTTTTCTTTTAATTTTTTTTACCCATGTCAGGTCAGAGGTTCTGTACTTTTTCTCAAATGTAGAGGAAAGAAGAAAAAATATATGCTGGTCATTTCTAATTTATCTGCAAACCACACTAGATGTTTTTCTGTGCTCTGATTGGAAACATTTGATCTGGTGAAGGCCAAAAGTGGAGATGGACTAGACTACAGCTTTCCATCTGCTTTTTCTATTTCTCCTCCTACACCTTGGATGTGCTTGTTTGATAGAAAACCAGATGGGCTGTTTTTTGTTATTTTTGCATTTTATGTTGATTGGTTCAGACGCTAAAATAGGCCTTTGCGTACTTCAAAGCGTACTTATAGTTTAGTGGGAGGCTGGCTCATTGCTGAACAGTCCTCACCCGCTCCAAATCGCTGGGGAAATGTCACCCTTGTTTTCTCCGAACCGATGTACCTGGAACAGGTGCCCATTGTGAGTTTGGCTTCAGGGTGTAGCGATGGCGGCAACAGGAAAAGCTGTTGCGAAAAGCCACATTTGCTGTTTGGCCTAAATACTGCGTTGGCTAGATTCCGTTTGATGGGAGCCACATAAACAGAGCTTCTGCTTTTCCCTGACATGTAAAATCTGAATGTACAGAAAGCATTACAGCCACTACATTTGGTGTAGGCTTATCATACTACAAATAATGTATAAAAGACGTAGATGAACTTCCTTTTAGGAGCATTCTTTTCTACATTTAAAACATAATTGTATATTATAACTTGTTTTTCTAACTGTTTCAAGCAGCACTTAAAGCAAAAAGAGTTTAGAAACCCTATCATTTGTTTCTTAATAAAAACTAATGTGGACCGTTCTGACATCTGATTTACTTATAATTATTTTGACTTATGGGGAGCTTGGTTCTGCTGATATCATTAGGGTGAGTTAAAGACCCACTCTGATCATCTTTTGATCTATTGTAAAAGCGTTCCCGTTGGTCTTTAATTCTGATTAAGCTGTTTTTAGTCAACAAAAAACCCCTGTGTCATTTCCTAGGACATAGTTTCTCCAGAGCGGCAGGAGTTCATTAAATACTGCATCTAAGTTGTGGGCAGAGTGCTAAGAGCTTTCTGTTTACGCACTCTTCCGCTATCTACCACTAACCTAATATTACTGGTGCAACAAAAAAAGGCGAGCAATAGTGGAGCCGCACAGTTTGGAGCCAGACACCAGTTCAGACGCGGAAACAAAGATGTTCATGGATCCATTTGTTTGTAAGTGAATGTGTCAAAGTAGAGCAGAGCAGGGAGCTTGTGGCCCATCCAGCTTATTTTCCACATCTCAAAAAAGCTCTCTTTTGAACAGCCTTTTTTTATCTGCTCCATATTCCCAATGATTTGAATAAAGAAATACTTAGAAATGCAATTTTAAGCTTGATTTTCATAATGTATGTCTTTCATCAGAAAAACAGCTAAAAACACATGTTAAAAACACCAGAAACACAATTTTTACCACAGTGGGTCTTTAATAAAAGTCAACCATCAAATTGAGTTTAATTACCATTTTTTCCCCGCAGTATAGTGCCCCCTTGATTAAATGGAATGGATTGGACGATGGTTTAAAACAAACCAAAACTTTACATGCATTAAAAAAAACAACACAATATGTCACTCATTGAACTGTACAAGGCAAGAAATGATCAATAAATACAAAAATGTCAATTCTGCATAGGTGCAATGCAGAATGTAATGTGATTGTATAACGTGCACAAAACTGTAAATAGAAATACGAAGATCATCAGGTTTAAAAAAGGGGAGGGATCATCCAAAATTATTTTTCAACCCACTCCTTTTCAAGCACACTGTCTTGTTTTATCTGTCTGTTTTAAACTCTTGTGTCTATTTTTATTTTAGTTTGAAATGAAGAAAAATTGAATTGAATTGTATAACACACGTAAAAAAAACCAGACTGATCCCGCTTAAAGGTTTATTTTGACTAAGCTATCTCTCAACAATGTTAGTCACACGTTAAAACACATAGCCCAACATCTCTACACATTCCTGGGGAAACATGGGTTAGCCATGTAAGCTTATTTACAATAACACAATCTTGTTTGCAACATCAAAAAAACAGACCGACAATTTGACAGAGCGCTGTGCACCTCTCAACATGGCTTCAACATCAGAAACCACAACCACAGTTAATCCAAATAGAAGGCGATCTGTTGTTTGTTGAAAAAAATTAAGGATTTTAAGTGCACCTTATAGTACGTCATTTTTAATCAATGAAAAATATACAGTAGACATTTGAATAAAGGGGAAATGTTTCTTTTTGTTTACTTTGTGTCTTACTTTCACAAACGTGGATCTATGAAGGGTTTAACAATGTTTTTTTGTGAAGCTCCGCCTGTGTTGCTTTGGCTTTCCACTTCAGCTCATTACACGCCTCTAGATGGCTTCTTATCTCTGCACGGCAGAAAGGAAAATAATTCAGTTCTTCTTTTTTCTCTGTCCTTCCCCATAGACATGTCTAATTTCCCTCTGTCCTTGTGCCACAAATCCGTCTTCTCTTCAACTTCTGTCCGTGCAGAACTCGAACCTCTCTATGGCACCACGTCATGCAGGCACTATTCCTCAACTGTAAAGGATGTTTGCATGAGGGGGCAAATTTAAAACAAATCTTGCAGTCCACTGACGTTACAGATTCTTCTCTGAGTTGGACTGAGCGCTGGAGAGGATGCCAAAATAGATGGACCCTACTTCTCCTTTTTTAAATGAATGTTTCTCTGCCCACAAAAAAATGAATGGTTCCTTCCAGCGTAATCACTTACTAATGCATGAATACACAAGGCTTTGCATGCCAACTAACACACTTGCTCACATCCAAGGAGTATTAACTTGCGTGTTGTAGAATCTAAAAGTCTAGATGAGATCTGTGTGCGATAGAGTGGAATGCTGGGAGGATGTTATGACTCTGCAAAGCTGTGTCTCTTCATCCTTCTCCTGATTATGTGTGCACGTTTTTCCATGTATCCCTATGCCAGAATGTGTGCCATCATCTTGTGCATTAGGGCTTGTTAGAGGGGTTCAACCTTGCGTAGGATATTTAGATTGCACGATATGAAAATCATTTTTGCATCTCTATGTCCCAGCATGCCTGCTGCTCACATCACACACACTTTCCTCTGCGGGACGGCTGATGAAAGCTAAGGGGTTGGATAGGTTCAAGACGCTGCCCCTTAAAATAGACCCCCCCCCGCCGCCGGTCTTAAACTGCTTCTTCTACGCCGGTCAGCACAGATCAGATGAAGCCGGCTTAGGAGAGAAGAAAACCATTGAACTCAGGAGAAAACAAAGGGGGACAGATTAGAAACATCATTTAAAAGGAATGAATTCAACAGACAGTTTAGATCAGGGGAAAAGACAGCGGTAAGCGGGTGCGTGACAACAATAAGAACTTTATGTGTTGTCTGTTTTTATTTTTTCCTCACAATGAGGAAAGAGACCAATCACGCAGCGCTGTTACTGTGACCCCGCCCACCTATATAAATACTGCCGCTTTTCCGTGTCAGCCTTCATGAAAGGGCGATTTAAATTAACGCAGAAAAAAAAATTAAGGTTAACACGTAGACATGAAAAGGTAATAATTCCCCTATGTTTTGAAACTATTGGCAGTAAAATTACAGAGGAGGTGACGTGAGGGCATATCTGTGGATAGAACGTGAGCGCGATGATGATTATGACCATTAATATTGTCATTTAAATCATATAAAACAGAAAAACAGCTTAGACTCAAATGTGTTTTTGCTGTAACTATCGAAGTTAAGTAAACTCCTCCTTGGAGCCTTTAATCGTTTTTTTTTTTGCATAAACGTCTGTATTCAATTTAAAGACTCACTCCGATAGAAATGGTGTTTTTGGTGTTTTTAACAAGTTCTTGTGGCATTTTTCTGATGATGGTGGACAGATAAAGAAAAATTAAACTTAAAATTGCATTTCTAAGTATTTCTTTATTCAAATCGTTGTGAATCAGGAGCAGATGAGAAAAAAAGCTCACTCTTACTCTACATTCTGATGCATCTACTTGTAGACGACAAGATCCATATACCTTTGTTTTTCTTGTCCAGGCTTATATCTGGCTTAAAACTGCATAGCTGGATTTCTCGCCATTTTTGTTGCACCGTTGATGTTAGGTTTGGTGTGTGAGGGGCTGTATGGAAAAATCCTTTGTTCTGGGTCGAGTCCCGACCCTTGGGTTTGGTCTGCTTTCAGACTGGCATCAAATGGACTATTCTGTTACAGACCAAAGCTTGTGAACAAAACCATGTGACCAGCAATGGTCCTGCCCACAACTCAGAGGCTAACTTCTAATGAACTACTGCCATTCTGCAGAAAAGATGTCATATTAAACGACATCGTTTTTTAGGATATACTTTTTTGATTTTTGGCTAAAAACGGCATAATCATAATTAATGGACCACTGGGAACACTTTTAGAATAGATCAAAAGATAATTAGAGTCGGATTTTAACTCGCCCAAATGATAGCGGCAAAACCAAGCTCCCCATAAGTCAAAATAGTTGTTAAACAATTGAATACACAAGTCTGTTGTGTATTCTGTTGTGTGTATGTTGGAAAGAAACGCTCGTTAAACGAAATGGCAAATGGTGTAAACTTATATAGCGCTTTTCTATCTTCCTAGAAGGCCAAAAGCGCTTTACAGTAACAGTCCCATTAACACATTCACACACTGCCACTGCTGGCAACCTTCCACCACAGGCAAGGTAGGGTTCAGTGTCTTGCCCAAGGACACTTCGACACATGATCTGGCAAGGTGGGAATTGAACCTGCAATATTCCGATCAGGGGTCGACCGCCCTACCACTGCACCACGGCAGCCCCATAAGAAATATATCTTTGTTTTTTATTCTTTACTTTTACCATGATAAATCTACACGTAATGTAATGTCTTTTATGGCTTCTGTACATTCAGCTTTTACAAGTCATCACATACTTTTGAAGCTAGGCCTTCCTAAAAACGCTTTTGAAAAGAGTTCTGCTGCCCATAAAAATGAGTAAGAAACTATTATGTTATTTTTGTCAATAACTCTTTCGTCATCTCTCCCCATCTTCTTTCTTTTTTCCCTCAGCGTCCACATCATGCCCGCGCTCTCTTTGACTTCAACCCGCACCACCCCTCCCAGCTGCGCTTCCTGCGTGGTGACGTCATCGAACTCATTGACTACTCGGATTCTGTACGCTGGAGGGGCCGATGTCACGGACGTGTGGGCTACTTCCCCCCGGAATATGTTCAAACCATTTTCCAACCCGGCCAATAACCTCGCCCATATATAATCCTGACCCTTTTTACATCAACGTGCATCTGTCCCCTGCTCTGCACTTGCCCGTTTGCTTCTGGAGCACACAAGCCACATCTGAAGTGACCCCTCCCATCTCTCTGTGACCCGCCAATGAAAACACCTAGTCCAATCAGCTTTTACAGTTTCAACAGCAGGTCCTTTAAAGCAGCCTTTTAGAAGTAAAAAATTCACACAAGGACCTTTACACTGTGGAAGTATCATATGTTCAAACACATTTTTGCAGCCATGATAGTTTTTACAGCTTATCAACACTCCAGCGGGCTAAAACTAGCCAACACAAACGTCAACTTGATAAAAAAGGAAAAAAGTGGCTAATGGCCGTTTTCTGGATGAAGGGCATAGCAGGGCAGAGCTGTCCCCAATGCTCCAGAATTTCCCACAAGCAGACCCAACAGGGGTGGGATGTGTTATGAGGTCAAACACAGAAGACAGTGGCAGAGCATCCTTTTTGGCTGGTTTGGCCATGTGACTTAAGGTGTTTGTATGTAGTGTACAGTAGTGAACTTTACAAACATGCGTGCTACTTCAAGAGTGAAGGTATAACTACAAGTGTGAATATTTTCTGTGTTTTTCTTTGCTACAGAATACTTTTTTGTGGACTATTCAAGGATATGGCTGTCCTGCAGCACTCACTGAGTTGAGTGTTCAAAATAAAATAAAGAACTCTGCCTGGAAAGTGGGACGCTTAACTCTTCTGAACTTCTGAACTTCTGAAGCCTTTGTACATGTTTTTCATGTATTTATTCTAATTCGTGTGAGTTATTCTAATTCTTGTAAGATAAAGAAAAAACTTTTACTGCAAGTATATACATAAAACTATAGTAGATTTTTTTGTTGCAAGAAATATTGAGAACTGAAAAAAAATTGTAATTTATAGTTAACCTTCATTGGTCTTCCATTACCTGTAATGACAAATCATTCCAATAAAGTTCTACATTTACCTCTTTGAACATGAATCTTGGACATAACTGCTATTTTGCATTAGTTTATCCTCAGAAGTAAAGTTACTAAGTTCTTATATAAATAGTTGGATTTGTCAGTGTGTGTTGAGGACGGCCAAGAGAAGCGAAACCAAGAGTGAAAGAGAACAGTCAATTATGTCTAAATCTTGGTTTGGAGCAGCAGATGTGAAGAAACATGACACCTCCTTCCAGCAGAGGGAGCAGGACTTGGTAGCTTTGCCGCCGAGTCAAGAGAGGACGTCAGCAGTCAGAGAGCGGGGTGCAGGGGCAAGTCATGATGAAGCTGAGCGGGAACCACCCGAAAACCCGGGAGACGATCTCCACTCTTAAATTTCAATAGGGGGTTGCGGGCTTGCGAACTGGAATCTGGAAGGGTGAGGAACCTGAGATGAGGCAATGACAGGATGAGGACGAGAGTGTGACGATCCATGCAATTTTGGATTCAACAGGATGGCTGGAAGTAATCAGAGTAACTGATGTTCAGACGATGAGTGAAGCACAGGAGCGAACTTTTGGATTCAGGAACCAGGATCAGACTATTTTACTGGCAGCAGAGGCTGGTCAAATGCGATATGAGCTAGAGAAGAGCACAACTGACTAGTTAGTGCGGCTCTTGCAAGTAACATGTTTTCAGTTGATCCATGTCCCAAATGCTGCATGACCTCTGTTTGGACTGGAAAAGTCCATTATTTTTGGTAGAAAGTACCAAAAATAATGCATAAACACCTTATTTTTTCCTGACAGCGATCTCATTTCTGTGAGGAACCAACTTATCTGTGGTGATAATTACAACAACAAACAAATATTGCAACCACAACACTAAACAGAGCTACAATCAAGACCAACAAAAACGTCAACAACCAGAAAACAGCTAATACCGTTGACAGAAGGAAACAACAAAACACTACTACCCACAATGCATTATGCCCCACTCGCATTTCTCCCCTTTGACATACAGATGATGTTGGATCAGCCACTGTAACACCTGCCTGACATGCGCAACATGCTCCTCAAACGCGTCATAGTAAACCAGGATGTCGTCGATGGAAACGACAATGAAGCGTTGCAGCATTTGAAATTTTCATTTGCAGTCCTGAAGTGCTCTGGGAAACAGCACCAACAGATTTGAAAACCACATTTCTCCACATCCAATCACTGTGTTCACATTGATGCATAAACGGCCAAAGAGTTTTGGCAGTTCTAAGAGGTGCCAGTGACATCTCTAGTGGTAGAGTGTTAATATTGGAGATGTCACCATCAACAAGAAATAACACACGCTCTTCGAACTACCTTAACTCTTTGAACGTTTACACGTGTCATAAGAACAGGCAGATGGTTGGATCCAAATGCAGCAGGTTTATTAGCTCAGCTAAAAGTCTTCAAAGCTAAATCAGGGTCAGGCAGGCAGGGATGACAGGCATAAAATCATCAGAGGAAAGACAGGATAGTCAAAATCCAGACGAGAGTCGGGGCAGGCGGCAGGCAAACATGGTCAGGGTCAGAAGACAGAAGATCAGGTTCAAATATAATGCTCAGTAAGGAGGGCAGAATGACACAAACAATACTTTGCACTGAGCTCAGCCCAGTGCAGAGCTTAATTGTGCTGTGGTTGATTGAATGACGAGAGGGGGAAACAGAGTTCTGACTTCTGACAACTACTTCTTTGAGCCTCCCAACAGAGGGCCCTGTGGCTCTCCAGTGACAAGGAAGGAGAACCAAACACTGTCCTGCTTTACGATCTGTTTTATAGCTGCTGTTTTCCTCTGATCTGTTCAGTCTGCTGAGTCACTGAATGGTAAGAAATATTTATGTCACGGAGTAAATCGAAGGAAGAGGAAAAAAAACAAAAAACGCTGTAATTTGAAAAATCCACTGACAGAAGTCACATATGAGTCACAGAAAGAAATAAAGACAGAATTTAAAAAAGTCAAATTAAAAAGTGGCTATTAGAGGATCAAAGGAGAAAAACAAACAATAAAATAAACAAGTCGAGACAACTAGAAGAACCAGGACACTGATAAATGGATGAAAGAGGAAATGTGTGTCTGGTGCACAAATGAGACTAACAGTAAAAGAAGCGAATAGCGAGGGAAGGTGTAAGAGCTGTTCTATTTACAGACGTGTGATAAAACAAAAAGGCTAAACCAGTTTCCTCAGCAGGCCTACGGCAGGTTTGAGCATTTCACTGAAGTGAGACAAGAACGAGCCTGAGGAGCACCTGAACACACTGTAACAAGGCTTTTTAGGTCATAATATAAGTTCCCAAGTCATAACCTCGCATCTGTATAAATCAATAGAATCCAAATCCTTTTTTTTTTCAATTCTTTATTTAAACAGGAATTGAACACAAAAGCATTTCTCCGTAGAAAATAATTTAAGAATAATTGTAGAAATATGATTATTGGTCTATGTACATGTGGAAAATTTGTCATTTTTGTGGTCTATTTCTAAGTCTGAATTGTATGGGGAAGCATTGGGTGTGTTGGGGACTTTGAATGTACAGTAAGACCAAAAGTTTGGACACACCTTCTCATTCAAAGAGATTTCTTTATTTTCATGACTATGACAATTGTAGAGTCACACTGAAGGCATCAAAACTATGAATTAAAACATGTGGCATTATATACATAAAAAAGTGTGAAACAGCTGAAAATATGTCATATTTTAGGTTCTTCATAGTAGCCACCTTTTGATTTGACTACTGCTTTGCGCACTCTTTGAAAGAATGTAAACACTGGAGCTTAAGCTACGGTGTTGAAGGGTTAGTTAAATAAGTAAAGGCACCTCAAAATAATAATAATAACTGCTTTTGTTCTATCTGACGTTTTAATTTATGTCAGCAGAAAATAAATATAAAATTATTGGTGTTAGAGCCAATTTCCAAAGAAGACTTTGAATATAAAATAATATGTGTTAAATATATTCCATTATTTGTAATTTTTGTTAGAGAAAGTAAAAATAAACAATTAAAATCAAAATATCGAATTTGGAATTTAAAAAAAAGAGATTTTATTTTTTCGCCATATCACCTGTCAAGTCAGAGCTCTGTCTCGCCCTTTGGTCACCGGCGGGAACCATCTCCAGAGTTTCAACCACACTACATCTCCCAGCAACCCCAGCTCACACTTCCTGGATGCCACACACTAGAGCCCTGCGCGGGACTATTTTCTTCATCCCGCTCCCGCCCGCTGAATTTTTGACCAATCCCGCCCGCTCCCGCAACGTATGCGTTACACTCCCGCCCGCTCCCGCAATATGTATGTCCACTCCCGCCCGCACCCGCAAAACTCATAGAATTTAGTCCCGCACAGTAATAGAGATGCATTGATTTTGTATCGTCTCCCGTCCCGCAGGAAAAAAACACGTATTTGTATTGATATTATTACTAAAGAGATTCATGTCCCTCCTCCAGCCTCATCTTTTGATGCATTCCTCTTTTGTGTAATGTGCAACTTAATTATTAAATATATTTTCACAAATCCTGTTCGGTTAAAAGTGTGCGTGTGTGCGCGCGCAGACAGACGGCCTGAAGCGCGCTCTTAGTAAGAGGCGGGGCGGGGCGCACCCCCAACAACAGGTTAGATGACAGAGGCCATTGGGTGTCTCTACCTGATGCCTTCACGGAGCTTCAGTACCTAAGAATCCAACAGCCGCACAGCCTAACGTAGTCCGCTAATATATATTCATGAGATATTCATGGCAGCACTGATCCCGCGGGGTTTATTTTTTGCCGCCCGCTCCCGCCCGCAGCACAATTCAAACCGCCCAATCCCGCGAGATTTGGGTTGGGTCCCGCGGGACCCGGCGGGACCCAACCCAATGCAGCCCTCTACCACACACCTGACTCTCAGGCTACGTTCACACTGCAGGCGGAAACGACCCAATTCCGATTTTTTTGCCCCTATGTGACCTGTATCAGATCTTTTCATGACAGTCTGAACGACACAGATCGGATCTTTTTAAATGTGACCCAGGCCACTTGGGTATGTGGTCCTAAATCCGAAATGGATTTATCTTTTGAAATGTGACCTCCGTCTGAATGGCGAGGCCACATGTATCCGACCCGTACGTGGACAATGCTGCTGAGACCAGTCAGTGGAAGGGAAGCAAGGTCACCGATTTGATTAATATTTGGGGTGACAGCTCTCTATTCAGGCCAAACTCAAGGGATGTTATCGCAACCGGGCGGTTTTTGAAAAAATTTCCAGCGAAATGGCCGAGCGTGGTGTTGAACCTTTCCCAGGATGACTTATTTTCCTTTCCGACCGTGGTCACAAGCACGGTGGAGACCTTCTCCAGGGCCAAAGGCGGATCCTCCTTCAGGGTTCACTTCCTCGTTCGGACCCTCAGATTCTCCAGGGCAGGTTAATAAAGAGACAATATCATTTATTCTGGGGGAAACCTTCTTTTATTACCGTTCTTCTTCCTCAGTAACAAACAACATGAATGTGTGCCCCCAACACACTTCCGCTGCCCCCTCTCACTCCCTCCTGCACTGCACTCGCTCTCCCCTCTATCTTACACACACGCGCTCGGCCCCAGCACATACACATCCCCATTCCACAACAGTGGGTACAGACGATCCTGGCTCCATTGCCTTCTTAAAATGAGAAGATTGTAATTGTGCTGGCTACTTGTGAAAATGAATTTAATAATGCAAAAAAAGCTCCGCTGTTGACAACACTGTTGTTGACATCCATTGTTAACATTAGCTACTTCCGCAAACGAGTGACGTCGTTCACCGTTGAGTACTCTTCTGCACATGCGGGTCACTTCTGGGTCATTTCACGGTCACACAGGAGATCACAAAAGTTTGCATTTAATTGGAAATGTGAACAGCCTTGCAAAAAAATCGAATTTTTTCAAAAAATCGGAATTGAGCATTAAGCCCTGCAGGTTGAACGTAGCCTCAGTCATTCATCAGCCACAGCACACCTGAGCACTACATTGACTTAAGCTCAGTGCAAAGTATTGTTTGTGCCACTCTGCCTTCGTGACCGAGTGTTATACTTGGACCTGGCTCTGTTTGCCTGCCGCCTGCTCCGACTCTCGCCTGAATCCTGACTACCCTGTCTCTCCTCTGATGATCTCAGGCCTGTTATCGATCACTGCCTGCTTGACCCTGATTTAGTTTTGTGGACTCTGAACCTGCTGCATTTGGCTCCAGCTATCTGCCTGTTCTTAAGACAGGTAGTTTTTTTTTAATTTAGTAGCCAACTTTGCTAGTGAGTCAAAAAATTGGAATTTGGTCACCGAGGTTTTGTGAGTTTTTACAAATGTGGAGCATCAAACCACATGCAGCAAGATCCATTTCACGGCTGATGCTAACCAAAATGTTCTGCCGAGTGTTTTCTAGTTTTTCTCTTTATAAGATTTTTTTTTCCTCTTTTATAAGGTGCCAAAGCTAGCTGTAGCTCACAAAACGTCTGCTGCATTGTTCTGCAAACATTTTTACAGCTTGTATTTAGTCGAACTTTATGCCAGTTTTCAAAGGAGATGTTAAAATAAAATAGTTTTTGTTAAATACATTTCATCATTTGTCGTTTTTGTTATAGAAAGTAAGAGAGAGAAAAAAAATGATTAAAATTGAAAATCAAATTTGGAATGAAAAAAATAAGAGATCCTTTTTTTTGGCCCTATCGCCTAGCTCTACTTCGCAGGATGCTTTAAATCCCAGCAGGGACCTTTCTATGTGGAGTTTGCATGCTCTCCCCATGCATCTGTGGATATTCTTTGGACACAGTCCAAAAATACAGACCGGCAACCTGTCCAGGATGTAGCCCACCTTCACCCAGCAGGAACTGGGATAAGGTCCAGCAACCCTGTGACTCTGAAAGGGACTCAGCAGGTTCAGGAATTGGATGGACTCATTTCATAGAGATTTGGTGAATAAATGACTGACAGGGACTGGTAGAGTTGCATTCTTGCAAAACTGCACCCATTAAAAAATGTGACCTAATTTAAGGTGCAAGAAAAAGCTTGCACAGCAGTCATCAAACCCGACTGCACTGTAAATTATTATCAAGTTTAAGGAATCAATGCTTCCAAGTTTACGGTCTTAAGTTTTAAATAGAAAATCCCCATCAAAAACTCAGAGGCTGTTTTTTTAGTCTTCCCTGCTTTTGGTGAAAAGACCTGTTCTTTTATCTTGTGTGTCAACAGTGCTGTATAAATCTAAAAGCTATTAACTTTTTAATTATGTTTGAATAGTCGGTTGGAGCCATTACTCACAAGACGCTAAATATCTGCAACCGTAGCTCATTTAAGGAGAAACTATATAGTCTAAAGAAAAAAATAAGAAGAAAAATAATCTTCAAGCAGGGAAGAAATGTTTTTTTATAATAAAATCAGCTACAACATGTGCCTTAAAGAAAGGAAACATATGGACTCCCTGATATAAAAAGCAAATACATTAAAAAGGGAAACTAACATTATACAGATTTTAGTCTATTTAAAAAAAGTCAATTTCTTCAACTTAGTCGCAAATTTTGGGGTTTGTTTTTGATCGAAAACTTTGATCATATCCAACTATAAACAGAGTTTGACCGAAAAAGAAAAAAGTATTTTCAAAACTATGGCAATCATATGTAGACTTGTTTTTATAAATTAAAGGTTTCACAATAAAAGTAGGGCAAATACACATACTTTTTGGTATTGTTAATTGGGTGGAGTTTTGCACACAATATATCAAAACTCGTGTCAAAAAATATATAAGTTGACAGAACTTGAACTATCAAAACAATTTTTCCTTGCATTTTTCTTCTTTTTTTTAATTCGTTAACAGTTTGACTAAAAGTTATTTAAGATAAAATGTTATCCTATATTATCTTATCATTATTAGGTATTACCATTATCTGTTGTTGTGAATTTGTTCTTTCTGGCTGCATTTAGTAATTGTTCTGCTAATTCCCTGAACGTTAAGCCACGTTCTGTTATGTTAAATTGTTTAATTAAAAAACAAAAAAAAACTTGCAAACTTTATCTTATAACTTTCACTCTCCACTGGAAGTCCAATTCTACTTTTGCATCACGTGATCCAAAAGCAGCATTAGTGCAAAGAACAGGTAGAGCAGTACAGGTTGGATTGCTTTTTTAGGTATGACACCAACAGCTAATGATTAAAAATGTAGTTTAGACGAAGATAGTAAGGAGGAGTCCACAACACTCATTTTCCTAAGATAGGCCCCAGCTTGAAAAGCCTCGCGGTCTCGTGTGGGAGTGTTTTTTACCTGTCACAGACAGACGCACCTGTCAGGCGATGCAGCTGCCGGACTATCTCCTGCTCCTCTGCCGGTTCTTCATTGGGCCGACGTTGGACTATATGGGGATAAAGCTGTCACAAATTTGGGACACTATTGACTCAATAATAGAGCTCGCGGACATTTCTCTATACGTTTAAAAATAAATTTCATTGAGGTTCGTCATCATGGCTCTGTCCCAGGTCCAGTGTCTGGATGACAACCACGTGAACCTGCGCACGAGCGAGTCCAAGCCGGAGTTTTTATACTGCGAGGACCAACGTCTCGCGCTCGAAGCTCTCCTGCAGAATGGCCGCGAGGCGTTCTTCAAGTACCTGGACTCGCGCAGGGTCCGGGGTTTTCTGTCAGACCCGGAGATGACCGCTCTTGTCGGGGCGGCTGAACCTTTTGACCCGGGTTCGGAGCTGGTCCAGGGCAGCGTGGAGGAGGAGTCTCTTCCGCTTTCCCTGCACTACTGGCCCGAGCTTTCAGACATCTCCGTCCCGCAGATGGACCTGGGTTGGCCCAGCTGTGACTCGTACCGCGGGGTGACACGCACGTCTGTGTACACGCAGCCGCCGCTGGACGGGCACGCGCACATCAAAGAGGTTGTCCGAAAAATGATTGCACAGGCCCAAAAGGTACTGGAAGTATTTTAAGTAAGACATAATTACTCATAACAAAAAATACATTTTCATAAAGTGTTTGATGTTTAACCAGAACATTTGTACAGGGGCACCCCTAAGGGGTGGACATAGCCCCACAAAAGAAGCTACTGGGTGCCCCCACTGCACACATTTGAATCTGAATCCTCTTTCTTCCCAAAGGCTGAAACAAAATAATTGTGACGAAATATTTAACATTTTTGTTTAAAAAAAGTGTCTGCACCCACAATCAGCTTGCATAGAAATTGTGAACGAGAAAAAAAACTACCCTTGCTAAACCATTATTTTCTAACTTAAGTTTTTTTAAATTTATTTCAAGATAACTTTTGTTTTTTAATTTTTAGCTATTTTATCTAGCTGAGACATTACACGCACTCAGAACAAGTCAAAATATGTTGAATGCTATTTCAATTTTTTTTTTAAAAAAGCATCTCAAATTGTTGGTAAAAATGTTAGTTCTTATAGTTTTTAATTGGGCAAATTTTATACAACTGTAGCAATACTCCTTTCTAGTCACCACAAAAATTAAATCATGCGCCGCCCAAAGCTTTTTCATTGTACTTATATCCTACATCCCCCACCATTAGCATTTTTCAGGACCTCACCTGGCAAATTGCTGCAGTTTTTTTGCTATATTTTTAAGCTGCTGTTTAAACGTAAATGTGACAAACTTAAATGTGTCAAACTTAAATTCGTTCGCGTTTTCAAAACGCGCTAAATGCACATTCTTGAATTTGTTTATAGCCCCTGGTGTTCACACTGGACAAGCAGGGAGGGGCTTTTTGTTTTTCTGTTGTTTACTAGAGCTTGTCTGTAAATCTCGTTTTTTGGGGACTAAGCAGTTCAGTTCATTCAGTTTGTCCTTACAATGCAGGATATGGATTACCATCATGTCAGGAAAGTGACCTGGTTCATCTTTATTTAAAAAACAAATGCAGATGTCTTCAGGGTCGTCGCTGTGCCTGGGTTCACCAGAACACCCATTCCATACGTCACTACCAAATCCAAGTCCCTGACTGGTCAAACTTTGACCTGGTTTAACTTGGAACATGCGTTCAGTGAACATTTTGTACATAGAGCCCAAAAATGGTTCTGCCTGCGTAGCTATGCGTGAAGATGAAAGTTTAAAATGCAGGAGCCTGAAACTCTCGTTTACAGGACTTTATTTAGACATTTCATTGGAAGTGGCTGTTTGAACGTGCATTGCAGAGAGCAGTGTGAACGTAGCTTTACTCTTTTTGGCCCAATCCCTTTGTACGTCTTGCTTGAACTAAAACAAGTTAGTAATAAAGTGACAAAACCGAAATAACTGCGCATTTGTTAACCTGCCGGTAGCTTTTTCATTTTTCCCGAATTTCCACCAGCAATTTTGTTTTTACCAAAGCGGCGTAAAAAACTCTAAAACATTAGCTACTTGATTGCTCCAAAGCATGACAAACAGAAAAAAAAGAACATTTGAACTCTAATTTGAGAAGCAACAACTACTTGTTAGAATTTCCTAATTTTGAATAAAAAAGTACAAAAAATACAGCTGTCAGAACTATAGAAATAGAAATGAGTCCTTTTCAAGTCATATATTTCTTTTTAAATGTTACCATGGGACTTTCAATGCTCTGTGTTTGAACTGCACTTGTCATCTCATCTCACTTTATCAGGCACCAATATGAAAATGACACTGTTGCACTCAAATGACCAAAGGTTTAACTGTCCCAGCATGTACAGTGCATTATAATTTCATGGTTATGTTAGTACCCTGCCTACTTTCACGTGCATCATTGTACTGCAGGTCTTTTCAGATAGTTTTATTTCGGATAATTCTTAAATAACTTTCTAAAAAAAGCCTTTTTGTCCCAGTGAAAAACTCAAATGTGCAATAATTTCCCTGTTAGATGGGGCTATAAATCGAAAAAGGCGTTGCATTGTTCTATTGACATGTTTGTATATTTGAATATTTGAACAACCAGAGGATGATCCAAGAAAGGGATTTTCTTTTTTAAGGTCATAGCAGTGGTGATGGACATCTTTACTGATGCGGACATCTTCAGGGATCTGCTGGACGCTGGCTTCAAAAGGAAGGTGTCTGTTTACATCCTGCTGGAACGTACGGCGCTACCTCATTTCCTGTCCATGTGTCAGAGGGCTGGCATGCATGCCGGACATCTCAAAGTAAGACGTTCACTACGCAGCCCAGAAAAAATAAATGCAACAAAGCAGTGGTCTTCATTAGAATCCAAAGAAAAGAAACTGTAATGTTAGTGTAATACTTTTCCCCTCACATGCTCAACAGTTTCTCAACACTCATTTCGAGTGCTCAGTGAACCAGTACTACATCTGCTAGATTAGCCTAAAAAAAGTTCTAGCTCCGGGAGAGGTTGGAGCAGTCTTAGAAACTGTTCGCTTGCATACAGAAAAGACATGAAATGTTTGTATTTTGCTATGGACATTATAATTTTGTTCAGTAACCTTTAACAACAAAACAATAATGGATTGTTTTTAGTTAATGGTCTCTGTTTTTTGATGATTAGTATGTTAGAATGATCCAACCTGATCTGGCACGCGTGGTTGGCTATTTCCATGTAAGGCAGTGTAACTTACAGTAGAAGTGCCCATTAGAAAGTGAAAGACAAAGGTTGTGGCTGCATGCAGCGTAATGGTTGAAGCTCTCACCTCATGGTGAGAAGACCGGCTGGAACCTTTCTGTGTGGAGTTTACCTGTTCTACTCATGTGGGTTTTTTTCTGGGTGCCATCCACAGTCCAGAAACAAGTTTTATTGGTTACTGTGTTTTCTATGGAGTCCTATACTGTTCATAATTAATTATATAAATATGACCTCATGCAAATACACAATCAACCAATAAATCTCTCATAAATATATAAAAAGATCATGAACAGGTTTTTAAAGCAAAATGAAATATATTTAATAAAATAATGGTTAATTTAAAATCAGTGTGCAGTTTTTTCACAATTTCATGATCTTTTTATGTATTTATGAGAGATTTTTTGGTTAATTGTTTATTTGCATGAGGTCATATTTATTTAATTATGAACAGTATAGGACTCCATAGTTTTCCACATTATTGAATACACCGGATTATAAAACGCACTGTCAAGAAAAGGTCTCTTTTCAAACGTGTCATATAAAATGGGGCTTTTTACATAGTTTATGTCGTATTTAGTTGTATTAAGTTCTAAGGCCTTTCTAACATTAGGCTGTTCATACTGAATTTAAGAAGGTTTGAACCAAAAAGTCTGGTTTGTTTGACAAGTGTTTTTCATTATGCACATGTCACACTTAAGAGGGTGTTTCAACTTTGGACAAATTAATTTAATGAATAAAATAGCCAAATAAATGCAGCAAAATACACTGTAAAGTAAACTAAGTTGGTTTACTGGTGTCATAAGCATCAGTATCTTCTATTTCTTTTCATTTATGGGTGGAAGTTAAGGCAACAAAAATATTCAAACTGCCACCCTCTGTCTTGATTTAAGTTTTGGCCACTGTATTTTGGCTTGTTGATGACAAACAGTCAAAAGCGCGAAAGGTACATTCATGCCAACTTTGGTGTTGGTACCACGAAATACACAATTCGCCTGAAATATTAACCTAAAGGCCCGTACACACCGGGACGAATTTCGCGCGCGATATTCGCCGATGTTTAACGCCTCGTGACTAAACAAAGGGCACCAATGTGAGTGTGCACACCGCGTAAAAGCGTCATTTTAAAAAAAAAGCCTTGGGTTCGTTTTTTTGGTTTGACGCGCCGCGTCAAAAACTATACGACCAATGAGAACGGCGCTTTTGCACACGTGTCAGGAGCTTCTGAAGTTACAGTAAAACACAACTTGGGGGCGCTCAAACACAAAACTGTCTTGCTGAGCACACATACATCACGGCGAAGAAGATATACGCCAAGTAGCGTCTACACTGCCGCGAAGAAATAAGACGGACATTCTAAAATATCCCCGAAAACGCTCATGATACATTTTCAGCTCTTGTACTAGTCGATAAAACTCCCCATGTTCTTCTCTTCTCGTAACTATGGGATGTACCCAAAATCGACATCTTTTCCGTCGTCTTTCATCATTCAACAGAACAATAATTTCTTCATCGCTGGAACTGAAGTTAGAACTACTGGTGCTTGAAATATTCATGTTTTGTTTGTTTGATTCTGACAATCGCGTAAATACTTGCTCTCTTCTTCTGAGTGAAAAGCGACTTTAAGAAGCGTAAAGTTGCGCAGCGCCACCTTGTGTACAGGGGTATTTCTGTTTTACATTAAGTGCCATCTAATGTCAAGGAATGAAATTGCATGTTCGCTCGGCTCATCGTCAGCGAAAATCGCCTTGGTGTGAACACAAAAAACGTGGCGAAAAACGCTGGCGAAAAACGGCTGGCGAATATTCGTCCCGGTGTGTACGGGCCTTAACAGCAGCTCCGCTGAAACAAGAAGGCGCTCTGAAACTTAAACCTGGTATGCTGATTGAAAATAAATTGAGAACCTTGAAAACAGGACAAGACTAAACAGAAAGCCTGTGGTCAGCAAAAGAAAAGGAAACATAAAAATGAGCAGAAACACCCTGTCATGTCAGTAGCTGCAAGCATCTGTCACAGAACATGCCACGGTGCATCTCCTCACATCTGCTGCAACTGAATCTCGGGGGGCCTTCTGCACAACGAAGTTGGGGCCCCACGGGAACCTCAGCTCTAATTGCTATGTGGTCATAAATTCTAAACATCTTAAGATCCTGACACAGTCTTGTGAATGAAAGTGATCCACAAAAGCTGCAACAGCTTGAGCACCATCTGGGTCTCGATTGTGAGCAAAAGTGCAGAAAACCTCAAAGTGTCTGCAGTTTACAAACACATGTCTGTGTTACACATGACATAATGATCCAATGTGACTGTTTAGGTTACGTGAAGGGAAAAAAATTTACTGGCCATGTTGTCATCACATTCTTCCCTGTGTTAGAACTGGCTTTTACATTCTGTTCTTTTCCTCTCCATACTGTCTTTCTCCTCTGCAGAGCGTGCTTCCGCTTGCGGTAAAACATCTGCGCAGTGCTCAATTTGCCTGAAGTTGCCCCACTTTTTAAACAGTCAGACATTAGATAGCTCAAATCGCTGTAAAGAGATTACAGGCTGTGTCACAGATCCCTCTGCTGGGTTTGTGCTTCGCAGCAATTAGATGCTTGTGGCTCCTTCTTATATAAGGTAATGTTCTTGTCCACATGTAAAAATATCTGTCAAGCTTGTGCATGCACCTGCTCATTCTAAATGAATAGAATAATGTCCAGATTGTCCTGTGCAATAATGTAAGAAACCCTCCCTCCAAGAGGGAACATTATAAAGTGCTACAGCTGCTGTCTAGATTCAATGTGTGCTTCATTTATAGACTAGAGTGCAGCCTCTGTTTTTGTGCCATACTGTGTAGCATTTGTTTTCCTAGTTCTACACTCAACTTCTCCCAGGTTTTGCCCGGAGGGTACTAGAAGACTCTGCTGCCTGATGTATTGAACAGTAGATCATCACAAACTCCGTAAATGTCTTTAATAGGTTTGGACTAAAATACGGCTGTGAAAAAAGATTTAAATGTCTATAATTCTGAGAAAATAGGGCTTCATTTGTGTTGATTTTGATCATCATGGTACCTCTGGTCAGTCTTGTTGTTAAAAGGTTGGGAGCTTGTCGTAAATCATTTCTCTCCTGCTAGCTAACAAGTTAATGTGCTTGGAAAAATGAAAACTGGAATTGAATGGGAAATATCTTAAACCTTTAACACAGAAGATGTCGCCGGTGAAACTGTAACTCTTCGACTGTTTACATGATTAATCAGCTGATTCTGACACGGAGAAAAGTGACTTTTCTGGTTCTGTCCAACAACTGAGCAAACAGATAAGGGCCGAAGGCCTTTTGTGTTGGACAGGTTTTACCATCACAAAAAGAGGTTATATAACTTCGAAAAACCAGAGTGTGATTTTGTATAAACCCCTTTTTGTTTTTTTTATTAAATTTTTTAAATTTGTTACCTTTAGTGTGTGTGGGGAGGGAGAGTGGAAGAATGTGAGGGGGGGGGCAGAAAAGTATAAAAGGAAAAGAGGTGGAGAATGTGGGGGATACAAGCCCTGATTTGAATAAGTTATTATTTTGAGCTGTGTAACAATTATACCAGATCTACTGGAAAGACAAATATTACATCCAAAGGTGAAATTCTGAAGATATTTGTCCATCAATACACTGTGAGTGAGGAGGAGGGATGAAGCAGACAGGGAGCTCTTTGGTAGTGTGCACGTGCACTTGGGGGTGGAAATACATGCATGCTGCCGAAGTGAACCGTGTGTTCATGAGGGGAACCAGATCCTACCCAGCCCAACCAGCCAGACCAGCAGAGGGTGGGAGAGACCCCCAGGGCGGGAGCGCCCCAGGCGACGGGACCCAAGCAGCCCGGGAGGGGGGGAGGAGGGGACCGCCTACCCACCCAGCCAGGCGCAGAGGCGCCAAGAGGCATATGCGAACCCGGCGTCTGGGCCCCCAGGCCACAGGACAGGCGTGCTTAGCTGGACACCGAGACGAGGGCCAAGGACGAAGCCAGGGCCCCAAGGACCCATGAGCCACCCACCACCCAGCCGGAGCCACGTCTCCACAAGCCAGCCCCGGCACCCGACCCAAGGAACCCAGAGATCACCACGCAACCACAGCCCCCCCCACACACACACACACACACCCACACACACACTCTACCAAAAGCGACTTTTCAAATCGGCTTTGCATTGATATACTAACTTAAAGTGTTACATAACGTTGCATAGCCACTTTTCTCAGTCACGTCATTGATGTTGATTGGGTATCAGTGTAGGGCTGCTTTTTTCCATTTCAAAATCCGTGGGAATTAGGTTAATTGCATAAACGCCGGTACAGTTACTGTAGTCATAACAATTTCAATGCTGGAGCTAAAGCTTGGGTGTTAAAAGGTTAAAATAAAAGGACAATTGTTGGTAATTTAAGCAAAAAAAACCATCAGTACATGCTCGCACACTTATTATAACGTTGGTAAATTTGTGAATGTCATTGACGGTAAATGGGACTTGAGTGTGTGATGTCCCCCATAGGAAATTACTTACTTCCTGTTCTAACGAAATGAAGTCAATTCAGTCGCCAGTGTTTTCAGATTATGGATGGTGCTATTTTAGAGCCAGATGTCGTCAGTAAGCAGTGATTGGTCCAAGACAGTCTGAGTCAACATTTCTATGGCAACCACTCTCACCAGAAAGGAGTGAGCTTGTTGGAAGTCCACACCCCTACCACTTTTAATTTGGCCACACAAATTCTGTCAAACGTTTTAAATGTGAGGCGTGAGGCCACAAGCTTTTACTGACTGGTCAGTTTATAACTTGAATAACTTGCAATAAAAATATTGAGAAATATATATAGGAAAAATATGAAACATTTTAAGATTATCAGGAACATGTAAAAAAAACACAGCAGAGCAAGAACAGTTGTTCTGACAAATGTAATAGCTATTATTCATTCATTCTATTTGTCAGAATCACCATTCTTACTCTTTTTTTTACTTTTTTTTTTACAGGATTTTGGCTTCTTGGAGCCTGCAGGTACTTCCTATTTGGAATACAAGATGGGCGGGGTCACTCAGTCCAGTTCTCATATACAGTCAATAGTTGGCGTACACAATAGATCAAAAAGATTTGGACGCAGTATCAGCTAGTGCAAAACGCGTATTGTAAAAGACGGCAAAAACCACGATAAAAAGTTACATTAAATGTTTATACTCATGCATAGACAGAGAAACCATTAGGTTTTTTAAAATTCCAGAAGCACACTACCTACATTGTTCTTAATTGTTGACTATATTAATCTTGACAAGTATGAAAACATAGATAATTGTTCTTAGGTGTGTTTTCCCAACATGCAAGTTTTTACCTGTCTCCTATTGAGATAACTTGCAGTATTATTTATGTTGACTTTTATTCAAATAAAACTGTTGCAGTGAAATGGAAATGATGTATTCGTTATTTTTTATTTTGCTATTGGTTCATGTGTCACAAGTCATATTGTCATCGCAATATTGATCACTAATATCACATATCGCAAGTTTTCCTAATATCCTGCAGTCCTATTCAGGGGTTTATGTTTGCTGCACAGGACGTTCTGTCCATTGTCTTCACAGATATGCTCTCAAATTAATGCATATGACTTTTAATGTCTAAAATTAAAATTCAAAATCTAAATTTTCAACTTCCCTAAATTTATAGACATTTTGAAAAAGTATTTGTTGCGTTGATCTGTTTGGGAGAAGCTTCCAGAAGTCTTTTCATGGAAAACCACATCACTTTTTTTGTTGTTATTGCTGTTATTGATATTTACCGCTTTTTTTTTACCAACCCTAAAAAAGGTGTCTGGGTAACAAACGTTTCGACAGAAAGACCAGCCAAAGCAATGTTTCTAAACACAAAAAGCCACTTGGGATGCTCTGACAGAGCGACTGAAGAAGAAAACCGTTGGACCTAAAAGCATAGCAAGTGTGACAGATTGAGATTTTTTGCGAGCTGAAAGTGACAAGCTGAAATTGTAGGAGGGTGAACAGAATTGAATGAGAGGAGGAGCAGATGAGCTGACATATGAGTGAGAGTAGAAAGAATGCTGCACCCTGGTAAGCACTGTAAAAAAAAGTGACAGATTCCTCGCTTTTAGTTTTGTAAGACAAAAAATGTTGAAAACTGCCTTCAATCTGACAACTTTACCGTTCTGACAAAAAAGGAAAAATATTTCATTTTTCCTTTTTTAATTTAAGCTTTTCCTGTTTTTGTACTATTATACCAACTACAGACACCTCAACTGTTTTATAATCCACAGATTTAGGCTGAGAACATTTGCACAAATAGAAATGAAGTTTTTTTTATATATTATCAAAGGAATGCATAAAGATAGGGAGAAAGGTAAGGGTGTGACAAGAGCAGAACAAGCTAAACCAGTAACAATCTGCTACTTTAAGACAAGCAATTAACAAAGTTTTGGCTGCATCTCTGTGACAGGCTTGGCACAAACAGTCAAAACTGGATGCCCTGAAGTGTTTACATATGGAAGGTTCATGAAACATTAATCTGAAGCAGCATGTGTTTAAAATGGAGTTAACATCGGAAAAATGTCAACCATCGCCTTGTTAAAAAAAGGAAATGATGTCAGAGTTGTGCTGCATGCGTAGCCATGTAGGACAAACATGATTCGTAGGGATTGTTGGGTGTTAGCAGGTTTGGAATGAACTCTGTTCTCATGTGATTCTGTTTGCATGTTTGTGTGACTCAGCATCTTCGCGTGCGCTGCTCCCAGGGTGCAGAGTTCTTCAGTCGACACTGCATGAAGGTCAGAGGGCAAATGGGGCACAGATTCATGTTCATCGATGGCGACAAAGCGGTGTCAGGCTCGTACAGGTCAGTGTGTGCTTTGTTCATGAATGGTGTGAGTACATTTTAAAGACCCACTCTGATTAAAATTATGTTTTTAGCATGTTCTTGGGGTATTTTTCTGATGATAGAGGACAAATATAAAGAAAATTATTATTTGAAAAAAAAAAATTTGTGACAGAAAATATGCTTGGTGCAAAACAAGCTCCTTGCTCCGCTTAAACAGAGAGCTCGCAGAAATGGGAAGGGTTTGCTACGCGCCAACGGTCTTGCTCTCAACTCAGAGGTGAATGTCTCTAAAAACTTAATTCTGGAAAACGACAGGTTTTTTTGGACTAAAAACAGCATATTCATCTCAAAAAGACTACTGGGAGCCCTTTGAAAATAGATCAGAAAATGACTGGAGTGGGTCTTTAAACTGAATATGCACGCACATTGAATGAGGTCTTTTTTGTATCTTTATGGTTAAAATACTTTAATTTAGCTTTAAAATTTAATTTATAATCACTTTTTTAGGTATCACATTCATTTTTGGCAATTCAGCAGTTTTTGGTTTATTGTGGGAGTTGCGTTCTAAAAATAATTTGCAATAGGTGAAATGTTATAGGCAAAGAAGTCATCTTTATTTTTTAGAATTATTACAGATATGTTATGGCTGTAAAACTCCTCACTACACACTTTATACTTTGCTCTCATACAGACATGAACATTTTCACACTTTTCTATCTTGTTTAAACTCTCGAAGTTCAAACTTTGGTAGAAAAATAAGTTCAGCTTTATAGAATGAAAACAAAGATCTGATGTAATCAAAGATTTCGTAGTTGAGGAAGACACAGTGGCTCTGTAAACTGAGGAGAGGGATCTGGCCGAAGACAAGATGGCGTCTGAAATCCTCAGCCGGAAATTATACAATTTACCCTAACCCAGAATTCAGAATTGTAGAAAAAACCTTTATTAAAGCTCAAAATGGGAAACACTGTCACTGTCGCTGTTAGCGTCGGCAGTTGAAATAAAGTTTTTGCAAGCAATGTGGGAGTACTTCCAGTTCAGGTCAATGGCTCTGTCCGAATTCCCACCGAACTCCCTAACTACTAAAAAAACTATATAGTGTGGCACTATGTAGTGCCCTGGATTTTAAAAGCAATTCGGACACCATGCTCACAATTTTTTTTTTTTTTTTAAACAGTGAAATAGACGTCATCGATTTCATGAAGTGAAAATCTAATTGAAATGAGCGTTTTGCGATAATCATTTATGAATCCACTGTGTTCTGAAGATGAAAATGTTGATGGTTTATTAAAATACATTTACTACATAGTGCACTATGTAGTAAGTAGTGAAGGAATTCGGACATAGCCAAGGATTTCCAGTTCTGGACGTTGATATCTGCCACCAGGTTCTTTTGAAACTGAGCACATTCTGAACAGGAGGCAGGGCCCTGAGGAGATTGAATGACAAGAGTTATTCAATCAGGAAGCAGAACACAACACGGTAAAGAACAATAAACTTTTTTCAGTAATTTAATGGCATTTTTTTGTAACCTTCTTTGTTCAGTTTTACCTGGATGTCTTCCCGGCTGGACAGAAATCTCATCACTGTGATTACAGGCCAGGCAGTGGAAGGCTTTGACAAACTCTTTTGCTCTCTTTACGTGAACTCCAGTTTCGTTGAGCTCAGACAAGTTGCCACAGAGCCGGAGCCCGAACAAGACTTCCGATCCCACCTCGCCCCTGTGGTACCCCCTTCTGCCGCTGTTCTTAGAAAGCTGCACAACCCCAAATATGCCCTGGTTGCTTTGACGAACCCCGGCGTCACAGTGTCCACTGGCGACGATAATCCCAAAGAAACTGAGATCTCAAAAAACAAGAAGAAGAGGCGAAAGGAGGAGGCTAGGGCAGATCCTCCTGCACTTCACCCCGGACTAATTAATTTAGAGAAGGCCAGTTTAATAGCATACTTGCCCACCTGGCCAGAACCCGACCCACCAAGAGATGTAATAGGATTTATTAACATTCGGGATGTGAACAAACCTCTACAAGTCCATTTGCAGCGTTCAGAGATGTTTGGAACCAGTCAAGCAATTAGGTTTAGTAGTCCATTCAGCACACCTGAGGAAAACGTAGCAGAAATCACGATTGCCAGACAGTTCAGCAGTAAACAAGAAAAGATAAGTAAAGAAGAAGAACAAGCCCACAAACCTAATGAGCTGGTGGTGGACAAGGCCCAGGCAGAACTGCACAGTGATCCAAATGGACTTAAAAGTAGAGCAAATGTGTTAGAGCACGACAAAGATGAAAGTAAGACTTCCAAAAGGGAAAATAAAGTAATTTCAAATGCAAACTCTGGTCCTAAAAAAACATATCTTAGTGTTCTCACAATCCCACAATCAAACAGAGGATCAACAACGCTAAACAAGCAGAGACCTTTACACAAAGCAGATCTTATTTTGACAAATGAACCCAATTCTGCCTCAATTTCAGATGCAGACATAAAGAAAGAAGAGAAAACTTTACCAAACCTAACTGCACAAAGTGCTGTTATGTGCACAGCACCCACTGTGGGGTCACACAGTGGGCAATGGTCTCAACTGCCTGACTCAAACACAGCAAAGGACACATTGGAAAGTGCTTTGCAGTCACAAGTACAGGCTGTTAACATGCAGCTTGAAGTCTCATCTGAAATAACTCCTAACCCTCAGACTACAAATGTCGGATATCCCATTTTCACATCCTCTGCTTCTAACATTCAGTCCAAGACCCCCACATGTGTTTCCAAAAATAACTCAGTAGCCATTACAAGTCTGCACTCAAGCCCAGCTTCTAGTCTTCACACTAATGTTTCTCCAACCACCTCCACCACCTCGCTCTCTAAAATCCCTCCAAGTTCTACATTTTCGTCTTCTGCACCTTCATTTTTAGCTTTAAGTCCTTCCATCCCAAAACGTCACACTGTTGATTTGGTCATGAAAGACAGCATCAACAGAAATGACCAGACAGAGATCTGTCTCAGAAGGCCTGAGACTAGTTTAGAGCCACAAACCCTTCAGTCTGCTGTAGAAACAAGGCAGCAAACATCTCTGTTGAAGAAAACAGAAACTGTCCTGGTAATGCTGGATAACATTTCAAACACATCAGCTGACGCAACAAGCCCAAATAACCCCCCAAAAGACCAGTTCTTAGTGAAAGAACAACAAATCCCTCAAAGTGAACTTCAAACAAAATCAGATTGTTTGGTTACTGGTACTGAAAGGATGGTTGGTAGTCAAGAATCTATTCCAATAGTCTCTAAAACAAGGACAGGGACAAAGACTTTAGCTGTCACAAATACAGATGCCAGCACATCAGAAGTAAACCTGAAAAACGGCAAATCTACAGAAGGTGTGACAGAGTGTCATCCTTTAGCAAAATCCCACAAACTTCATAGGGTATCATGCAGTGTTTGGACTTCAAAGGACAACTGTGCGTCACAAGATGTTGACATCCTAAAAGCAGGAATGAATTCCCACAACACAACTACGACTAAAAATAGAATGCAAAAATCTGCGGCAGACATGGTGGAAGAGCAAGAGGAAGGGGCATGTTCAACATCTGCGCAATCTACTGACCGTGGAAAAGATGCAAAAGCTAACACACTCTACATGTTTCAAACACAGGAAAACACACATTATCTTAGAAAATCCCTCCAGTTTTCTGATGCTCATCAACCAGACTTGCTTGAAGCAGAATCCCAGTTTGTCACTTCAGTTGTACGAATCTCCGATGAGTTACCTTTGCATACCTTCCCCCCTGACCCAAAGTCCGACTTTCAAACACTTACATATGACTTAAGTGATGAACCTGTCTCACCCAGAAGGGATTCCACCCAATCCACCACCTCTGAAGAGTTTTATGAATGCAGTGGCTCTCCTTTGCATGATCCTGTAGACCAGAACGTTCCTGACGCCCAGGAGACAAAGGACTCCACTGCTGACTCTGGTATGTCAGACGCTACATCTAACGTCTCTTCTCCTTCATTCCTTAGCCATGGTCTTTGTTTTGCGCCATCAGACACTGATGACCTGAGTAAAGGACAAACAAATGAAAGAAAGGACACTAATGAAGAAATGGTTATAGAAGAGAAGATGTTTGACGTTAAAGAGATTAAACACGATGGTGATGAGCCCGAAGGAACAATCCAGTCTGATGTATCTGAATTAACAGTCAAAGACCCTGAATTCAAAGGTCCCAAAGAAACTCATCTGCCAGGAAAAACTATGTCTGATAGTCTGATTGATGGAGATGGGGCTGAAGGAGAACCGATCAAACAGGAATCAGCTCTTAAAAAGTTACCAACAGATGATCTAAAACTTGAGGTGATCTCCTCAGAGGAAAGGAAACCAAAGAAAGCCTCCCCAGCGAGAGGGAAAGGATTAAGAACCAGCAGCACAGAGAGAGCAGGGACTCAGCCATCCACAGAGGCTGATCGGCAGAAGGTAAGAAAATCAGGGAAGCAGATGTTCCATTTTTTTTTAGATCACTGGTACTTTATGCCTTTGTACTGCTGAAGTTTAAACTAGATAACCTTTTTGTATCTTTAATACACCAATATTGATTTCCGACTATTCAGATATTTCGTGACATTTTTCTTCATTTCTTATGGTCACGCTCTACTTCTTTGTACCTGCATTTAATGAAAAAATATCAAACAAAATCAAGTGTAGTAGGGAGAAAAGACAATCCCTCTTCACAGATAATTCAGCTATTCGTATGCTTTGTGATTTAACCTATTTTTGTTTTTAAATGGACCATAAAAGATAATTTGATACCCTTTTTTTGTTTTTGTCCTTTTTCATGTCTTCCCTATACCTAAAAGTCCCACTCTGGATCCTCCTATGTTAAAAACATATGGCATATTAGTTACCATTCATTTCTTTTAAAAATACTTGAGAAAGCTATTGCTGTTCAGCATCACTCGTACCTGTTAACAACTTCTGTAAAAGATTCCAATCAGGTCTCTCTTCCTTCCTCAGTGCCAAAACAGTCTTCCTGGAAAAAAACTCACCATCCATTGGCATTGATTCTCTTTCTTCTCGACCCGTTCTCGGATCTACCCATTGTCTCTCATTCTGTCCTCCTTTATCGTCTCTCCCCCATTGGGATCACTGACACTCCCCTTCAGTCTTTCCCCCTGTATCTTTCTAATCATTCACAATTCAGTCACAGCCTTCCCCATCACATCTGGTGCTCCTGAAGGTTCTGTCCTTGGTCACCAGATTTATAATGATCCATCTTCTTCACTTTTTGTTGCAAATTTTAATATGCAATTTCCATGTTTTTTGGTTGATAACCAACATTCTCGCTGTTGTAGACCAAACTTCTCTCTTCCATCTGTTTCCGTCATCAAATGTTTGTGCGAGATCAAATATTTTTAATTCCTCTACACTTAAACACAACTTAGAATAGAATAGAATAGATTTCAACTTTATTGCCATTGTGCATGTCTCAAGTACACAGCAACCTCATTTGGTCTTTAGTTAAAGACCTACTCCAAAGAAAACGTTTTTTTCTGGTTTTGTTTATTTAACTTGTTTTTGTAACATTTTTCTGATGATGGGGGACATATATAAAGAAAATTAAAGGGGCTATACTATGCTATTCCTAAGTTTTTTATAGTGAACAATGTCATGTATAATATATTACCTTTGGTA
Source organism: Oryzias latipes (assembly GCF_053564925.1). Taxonomy (NCBI): domain Eukaryota; kingdom Metazoa; phylum Chordata; class Actinopteri; order Beloniformes; family Adrianichthyidae; genus Oryzias; species Oryzias latipes. The sequence goes on from NC_136244.1 coordinate 11,560,092, forward strand.
CACAAAAACACATTTTTGATTAAATATTAGTTATTTCCTGAGTTCTTTTCTAACCCGTTAGTAAGACGAGTTCGCTCTTTGTGGGTGCTGCCCATTTCATGACGTAGACCTAGAGTCGGCCTTGGCTGCGTGTCTGCGTCTAACCCACAAACACAAACAAGATCCAAATTTTTGCAAAGATAGATATGCTTATAGTGCATAGTGGGTGTTTGTATTAGCCTTGGGCGGTGCTGGCGGTGTAAACTCTTCCTGGAAAGGGCTGTTCACGCTGGTCTACTTCAGCTCGTGAGTACCTGCTCGTTTCTGTGGGTTAAGAGAGGCTGGTACTCAGAGCACAGGTTTTTAGATAAATAGAATAAAATACCACTTTAGGGTTATTTATAGTAAGGAATGAAAATTATAATACATTTTAAAGGTCAAAAAATTGATTTTGCATGGTATAGGCCCTTTAAGCTCTTGTATTCCCAAGTATTTATTTTTTATTGGTCAGCGCCAATTGTCCCGCCGACAACTCTGAGGGGAGGTTCTAATGAACTCTTCAAAGGTGTGTCTTGGAAAATGACAGTTTGTTTTTATTGTGACCATAAACTGCATAATCTTAATTAAAAGACCTCTTGGAACGCTTTCACAAGAGATCAAATGATGATTGGGGTGGGTCTTTAATGACCTATTACTTGCCTTGTATGTCTTACACTTACTCCACGATTGATGATGACAAACTTGAACATAACGTTTTTACTCAGCAGTCGCATCAGTGTACCTCCTAAACCCATTTTCAAGTAGATTCTCACCCCCAGGTTGTGTAGTGTGACCAAAAATAAAAGACGTACCAATCTATAAATGTCTATGAAGACTCTCATTCATCCAGGTTGGTTCCATTGGGCTGTAATCTGGACTTGGTTTTTAAAGTTAGAAGACGTTTCACTTCTTATCCTAGAGGCTTTGTCAATTCTGAAATAGCTGGTCGAGGAGCTGGTATATATGCGCTTATGGGGGAGGAGTCAGACCTGAAACTGGATGGTATTGTTGTAACACAAAAGTGGAGATGCCAGTGTGCAATGAAAAAGGATTTTTCATATGTTGTCTGTGCAGAGATTTAAAGTAGAAATTGTTGGAAATAATAAAACGTTAAACACATTTGTCAAAAAGGTTGTTGCAAACACACCTTTTTTATTTTTATTTTCAATAATGTCCTTTAGAATAATAAAATAAAATTGAATATAGAAAAATAAATCAACTGACATGTCCTTCTCTTTTTTGGGTAGTTTTGGCACCCTCCTCCTAAAGCTCAGAGACCTCAGCAGTTGGACAGAGGATCTTCTCCGTCCTCCCGACAACGAAGGACACTACAACCCCTCACGGCCTCCCAGCTTTTAGGAGTTCATTCATCGAAAAGTTTGAACCAGACTGAATTCAAGATGCTGCCTAACAGTGCCCAGATCACTGATAATACTCAATTCCATCGCAGAGCGCAATCAAGATCCCCCTCTCCAGGACCAGGGAGAGGTCCAGTTAGATCAGTCAGTCCAAGGCTGAGCCAGCACAGCCTCTCCATGCAACAGCCTCCAGCAGCTCAGACCAGGGGAAGAGTTGCCCAACCACAAAGCCACACCCCCTACCCCAAACCCAAGACCTCATTCCTCCACACCTACTTGAAACTACAAAAGCAGGTTCCCTCTCAGTCATCCAAACATCCGGCTTCTCCTGCACAGAAAAAACTCGAGCAGGAAGAAAAAACGGGACCACCTGATGTGGCTTTCAGTCAGCTTGACAGCCTGAAGGGCCTAAAGGATAAAATGAGCAAACTTTCAGCACAGAGCAAGAGGGGCAGCACCATTTCCGCGGTAAAGACACGTGGAGGCTCAAGTACACACCCTGTCCTTCCGTCAGAGAACTGATCACTCATTTTAATGGATGAACAAACAACTCTAAAGCGTTTGTAATTACAGCAATAATCTCTAAATGACATGTTTCCTAGTTTATTTACATTTTGTCATCAGAGTCAACAATTTTAAGCTTTCTTGTCACCTCAGTCTCAGCATATGTCTTTTCATTTTCTATTTTAGAGCGAAGGTCCATTTAAATTTTTTTTTTTTTTTTTACCACAAACCAAGTGGACCACAGAATCCATTTCAGATATTTTTCTGTTACACTGATGTCACCATAGGTTCTTATAGGTTAGTTGCAAATTCTATTTTCCCTTTTGTGGGATCAATAAAGTTTTCTATTTTATTATAAATTATGAAACGTTTATTCTCTTGCCCTCTTAACCTGGATTTACCACCGATAACATTTTCTAGTTCCAGGTTTATGTAGCTGTATGCTAAATTAAGAGATCATGTTAAACATTAAATGACTAAGAAAATTTTGGTTGCCATTGTTTTTGGATTTGTACCTTGAAAAATAAAAAAAACTTCAAAACTCAACAGTAATCGGTTGGTTATTTAAGACAACTTTTACAAGTTTTATGACATTTATGGTGAGGATTCGAGTAATATTTATTGAAAAGCTATTGTATTTAGGCTTTTCAATAAATAAATAAATATATATATATAAACATATGTATATATATATATACACAATCAGGACCATAAATATTTGGACAGAGACACATTCTTTCTAATTTTGTTTCTGTACATTACCACAGTGAATTTTAAATAAAACAACTCAGATGCCATTGAAGTACAGACTTTCAGCTTTTATTCCATGGGTTGAACAAAAAGATTGCATACAAATGTGAAAAACTAAAACAGTTTTAAAACACAATCCCTTCATTTCATGGGCTCGTAAGTAATTGGTCAATTGACTTCCATGCTATTGTATGGGCAGGTGTGGGCAATTCCATTGTTATGTCATTATGAGATAAACAGATAAAAGGCCTGGAGTTGATTAGAGGATTCGTGCTTGGGTTTTGAAGATTTTGAACAGACAACATGCGGTCAAAGGAGCTCTCCATGTAAGTGAAAAGAGCCATCATTAAGCTGAGAAAACAGATAAATTGCTACAGTATTAGGAGAGGCTAAATCAACAGTGTGGTACATCCTGAGTGTTAGAGCCATTTTAAACATTCTAAGACGTCGGTACTGATATGTAGGTCAACTTTGGAGCCCAGCTGTTCTATTGGCTAAAGAGGTATGACGTAGGTGAGGAGGTTTCTTTCGGTCCATTAGCGAAGCTGGAGAGCTAGAGAGCGCAGTTTTTGACCATACTTAAAGTTCCTTTGTTTATATGTTTTTGTATTTACATTTTTGTAACAACCTTTTTTGGGAATTAAACATTCAAAACAAAGAACTTGGACTGTGGAAGTTCATTAAAGAAGGACGCGTCAACTATAAGTTAAGACTCTACAGCTTAACGCTTACACTGAGAAAGAAAGAAAGCACTGGTGAACTCAGCAACGCAAAAAGACCTAAACGTCCACGGAAGACAACAGTGGTGGATGATCGCAGAATCATTTCCATGGTGAAGAGGAACCCGTTCACAACAGCCAACCAAGTGAACAACACTCTCCAGGAGGTAGGCGTATCAATATCCAAGTCTACCATAAAAAGAAGACTGCATGAAAGTAGATACAGAGGGTAAACTGCAAGATGCAAGCCACTCATAAGCCTTCAGAATAGGAAGGCTAGGTTGGACTTTGCTGAAAAGCATCTAAAAAAGCTAGCACAGTTCTGGAAAAACATTCTTTGGACAGATGAAACCAAAATCAGCCTCTACCAGAATGATGGCAAGAGAAAAGTATCTAGAAGGCATGGAGAAGCTCATGATCCAAAGCACACTAGATCATCAGTAAAACACTGTGGAGGCAGTGTGATGGCATGGGTGTGCATGGCTTCTAGTGGCACTAATGTTTATTGATGACGTGACACAGGACAGAAGCAGCCCAATGAATTCTGAGGTGTTCAGAGACATACTGTCAGCGCAGATCCAGGTGAATGCAGCCAAACTGATTGGGCGGCATTTCATAATACAGATGGACAATGACCCAAAACATACAGCCAAAGCAACTCAGGAGTTTATTAAAGCAAAGACGTGGAATATTCTTGAATGGCCAAGTCAGTCACCTGATCTTAACGCAATTGAGCATGCATTTCACTTGTTGAAGACTAAACTTCAGACAGAAAGGCCCACAAACAAACAGCAACTGAAAGCCACTGCAGTAAAGGCCTGGCAGAGCATTCAGAAGGAGAAAACCCAGCATCTGGTGATGTCCATGAGTTCAAGACTTCAGGCTGTCATTACCAGCAATGGTTTTCAACCAAATATTAGTAATAACCATTTTGTTTTCAGTTATTTCATTTTTACAATTACTTACGAGCCCATGAAATGAAAGGATTGTGTTGAAAAAATGCTTTAGTTTTTCACATTTTTATGCAATCCTTTTGTTCAACCCCTGGAATAAAAGATAAAAGTATGCACTTCAATGGCATCTGAGTTGTTTTATTTAAAATTCACTGTGGTAATGTACAGAAACAAAATTAGAAAAGATTTGTCCAAATATTTATGTAATTGACTGTATGTGTATATATATATATATATATAAAAGCCTAAAATAGCATTTCTGAATGTTTCTTTTTCTTTTAAGTTTTTGTGAATCAGGAGTGGACAAAAAATGCTATTTGAAAAAGACTGTTTAGCCACTATATGTGGTTAAAACGTTAACAGCTGTACTTTGCAGTTGTTACAGTCAGGAAATATAGAAATTAGATGACTAATTCTGCTAATCCTGTTCAAATCTGCATGATAAATATTGAAAATTGAAACCTGTGCATGAAGACTTAATTTAAAAAAGTCATTTTATCTGCATTATGGCTAAAAGTTCTGTCTGGGGAAGCTTTCATCATTAATCTTCTTTGCAGTGTCTCTGTAAATTGAGCTGGAGATGAGGTGAGAAACCTCAAGGTTTGGATCAATCTGATTTTGTAAACCAAGGACAAGAGCTGGTTCCGTTAAATAAAGCACAGACTGAGGCACCTAATTTGTTACTGTTGTAACCTCCTTCAAAATAAGCACAAACATAAGCAGTATGTGTTCTTTACACAGAACGGTTTGGTTGAAGTCAGGCAGTGTGGACACAAACATGCACCTTCTTAAAAGAAAAATTGGAGTTGCAGTCAAGACAAAAGAGACAGGAAGTTGAATCAAAGAAAAACAGAACCCAAACCAAAACACAACTACTATGATTTGGTTATTAAAAGCAAAAAAAGCATACGATTTTTTTATTCAAATTAAAAATACAATAAAATAAACAATAAATGAAAGTTTAGAATTTGTGGTCAAGCTGCTGAAACAGGCTGGATTCAAATATAAGCATTGGTCTAGTTGACTCACTTTGTCCATTATGTGAGAACTGGACAAAGTAAGTGAGATGTCACCGTTAGAAAATGACTTACTTCTGGCTCCAACCAAATAAAGTCAGTTCAATCGTCATTTTTTTGGGAAATCATCGTGTTAAAGCCAGATGACACCAGTAAGCAGTCATTGGTTCAGATCTGTCAAGTCAGCATTTCTGTGGCCACCACTTTCCCCAATCAGGAAGGAACTTGTTAAAGGCCACACTCCCACTATTGAAACAGCATCTCTGTAGTTTGGTGGGTTGGGGTCTCCACTGAGTCAATTGGTGGCTGCCCTAACTAGTCGGGCTACCATGGTTCCGTTGGTGCCTGACCAGAGCTCTCCCAGGAGCTTGGGGTCGGGGGCCTGGGCTTGCCCCTGGGACTGGCTGTTTCTTGGCTTACCTCCCTTTGTGTGAGGTGGGGGGGGGGAGGGGCTGGGGGGTCGGCTCTTCCAGTGATGCAGGACATAAACACTCACTCGAGCACTGATGTTGGCTCACCTTGACACAAGTAGTATCCTTGACTGAATGAAATGCTTTACATGTGTTGGTTCGTGTGCATAAGTATGTGTGTGTGAACTGTAGTTGTATTGAGTACATGATGACATTTTGAAGATTTTTGGAGGCAACAGGTATGTTGGTAACATTTGAGTGTGTGTGGAAAGGTCCGGCCCCTTTTAGACGAACAGTGACACCAGACAGTGATGATTATAAACTTCCAGCAACTTGTTGCTTTTTGCTTTATGATTCTAGTCCCTGTCTTTTATAATCATCTTTCTAGTCCGTTAACCCCCTTTTTCCCCCTTTCTTTTGTGCCCTTACCCCCCTCTGTAACATCCCTCTCTCTTCTTCCCTCCTCTTCTTTTCCATCCAGTCTAACAGATAACAATTACAAATGTGATCAATATTAAAATAAATAAAAGTTTTCCTAATTTACAAAAGGGGTTTATGCAAATATACACCTTGTGAATCAGAAGATTCATAACCCGATGTTGTAACAGTAAAATATGTCCAACACAAGAGGCCTTTAGCTCCTATCTGTTTGTTCAGCTGTTGGACAGGGTAAGTTTTTTTTAAAAATGGCCACACTCCTCCCACTAGAAAGTGGGCTGCACAAAATTTGTCAATCGCATGTTTCAAACATTTGATGCGAGACCACATACTTTTATTGCGCCATCTGATTGGTCAGATTATAACTTGCAAATAACAAATAGTATCTTAAAAAAATGTAGGGGTGTCAAGAACATGCTAAAAAGGTATGATTATTCTGACGAGTGACTGAGCAATAGCTCTTTATTTCTCAATATAAGTCTAAGTTGGCATGAGTGTTGGACAGAGGAGCTATACACCATTCAACACATTGCGACATTACTGGGCATATTCCAATAACTGGCTGGGGTTTTTCTTTTGTCTACATGTGTCGTGTTTTGGAAAATTATGGGTTCATTTATTTCACAATAGACCAATAATTACTTAACTGAAAAATTAGTTTCCCATTCAAACCACTGGGTCACATGACTACAAAGTTTCCAGTTATTGGCTGGGAGATAGCTGTGCAGACTCGGATTTAATTGTTTGAGAGAAAAAAACGTTCACACGTAGATTTGGCTTGACAATAGGTAGACAAACCTACCCAGATGAAAATGTTCGACAGTAGCAGCTGCTGGTTTGGTGGTGGTAAATTCCATAGTGAGCTTTGAGCAGAAAGAAAACGAGAAGTAGAAAAATGGTTAGCCTGACCCACCTTCTATAATAAGCAGCTTAATAAGTAAAACAAAAAATAGATATATTTGCATTAGAACAAGCATTTTCAGTGGTAACACACACATGAAAAATGGTGCATCAATCAACAATGCTCGTCCATTAATCTCTATAACTATGACAACATGACAGCATGTATGGGAATGAGGTTCAAATGCAAAAATACAGTCACAAAAGGGTTAATAATCTCTGTCCTGTTAGATGTCATTATTATTTCTAAATGTAGACTCAGTTGCGGTCCCTGAAGTCAGCGAGCAGCTTGCTCCGGAGAGCTTGACCACAGTAAATGGCTCTTTTAACCCCTGGCACTTAGAATGCAAATTAATGCCTGTCAGATACCTTTATTTTTTTCTGCTGGTCTGAAAGAACTCTGCATCATGCAAATGACACCAACCCTGTCTAGCTGTTCTGTTAGGAAATGTGCTGCTTTAATTAAAATGGCGTTCCAAAAATTTAATTTTGATGCGCTTAAAGATGCATAAAATGAGACTAAAAATAGCCACTGCCACTGCAGTCGAAGAGTTTAAACAGAAATTTGACTAATCTGTAGGCCTTTTATAGATCGACTATGATGAAAACAACATTTTTAACATATTCTTATGGCATTTTTCTGATGATGAAGGACATATATGAAGAAAATTAGACTTGATTACCATTAATGCTGTTCCAGTAATGTTAGGATGGAGGTGTGATGGGCTGTAAGCGAGTGGGAAAGTGTAAACAAATGGATGATAGGAAAAGGGGCGGGGCTTACTTTGAACTGACAGTCCTACTGCAGCTCTGCAGAAACTATGTCCTTGAAACAACTAGGGTTTTTTTTTGGCTAAAAAAGGCGTAATCATAATACAAAAAGAAAATAAAAAGCACCTGGAACTCTTTTTACAATAGGTTAAAAGATGATTGGAGTGGGTTTTTATACACACCAGAATGAGCTGGTCACAGACTGGTACCCCTCTCCCAAAATCCCTCAGCTGAATGGATGATTCAGGCAGTGACTCAAACCTTTACCAGAGTCTGTTTTTTTGTTTTTTGTTTTTTATATGACCTTTGCCAGACTTTATCAGGTGAGCGAAACATACGTGAACCCACACTTCTATATAAGCATCATTTGTTTCAATCATTTGTCTTGTTGAAAGGTGGTTGGAGTGTTTTCTCATCCTCTCATTGATGTGACACGAGGGAGGCTTTAAATAGCAGCTTTTTCCGCGCTCATTCGTCTCCTCGTGTGATGAAGTGGCCCCGCCACTCTATTTGGACTTTGATTAAGTGAACACATCATTTCATTGCTTTAAGTGGGACAGCATGACAACTACAGAGTGTTCGCAATCCCCCGCTCCCCAAGCAACTCAATTTTTTCCTCTCATCAGTGAGCGATAAAGGAACCAGAACTCTGCCTTAAATCACATCACAGTTTATTAGGATGTGCAGAAATTATGCTGTGTATTTAGAAAAGTGTAAGTTTTTGTGCACCTTTGCCTGTTGTTAGGAAAATCATGTCAACTGGAAAAAAAACACCACCACAAGGAAATATATTTGATGATAGATAATTGAAGAGTTTATATTAGAACATGTTGATAATGAGTTTAATATATTAACGTTTTTTTTAAAGACAAATAATTCTATTCTTGTTTTAAGGTAAATACCTTGGCAAAATGTTTTGATCTATCCCCCCGCCAGTGATTGATGTAAAAATCTTTTTATCTATTGTAAAAGCCTTCCCAGTGGTCCTTTAATTATGATTACGCTTTTTTTAGTCACAAAACAAAACAAAACAAAACAAAAAACTTTAACTATGACAATCCCACTGCCTTGGAATTGCATGTTCAAGTGAATACTTCAATGAAAAGTCTATGTTAACGTGAGTTTAGGGCTCCTGTGTTCAAAACTCTACACACATTTTCTAAGAAAATTGAACCAGGTTGAACTTGGACCAATCAGGAATGCAGATTTGGTAGTGATGTATGGATCATTTTTTTAATTCATGGAAGTGCCAACCATTTACTAAGTCTTTTACACATCAGAATAAAGCTGTGAAAGAAAAGCCTGGAGCAAAACTGACTGAGATTTGTACTGCTTTGACAGTTTGTACCAAGCTTCCTCCAAATGTAGGTGGCGGACACATCAAAGATATATTCTCTACATCATGGCAGTAGTTCATTCGAAATTCACCTCTGAGTTGTGGGTGGGACTGTTGGTGGAGAGCAACCCCGCCCCCTTTTTCCTCTCCTTTGCTGAGACCTCAAAAATATAAGAACCTATTTCATACAACTTCTTTTTGACTTAAAGCTTTATGGTTCAGAAGCACAAAGACATCTAAAAGTAGAAAAAAAAATAATAATTTTGCCTTTTTTAAACATAAAGAGGATTGCCAAAACAACATTTTTGTCTTAAAAAATATGTAATGTTACACCCATGTCTAGGGGAACATAAAATGATGTAAAAATCAAAATCCTCCATTCCAAAAAAATTAATTGTGGAACAACTTTTTTACAACAGTTTTGTCTTTCCATTAACGTCTTGATGCAAACCAAATAGATTTAAATAGATTTTTTTTCATAGCTGGAAATAAATCCAGTTGCAAGAAGTTAAAAAGACCAGAATATTGGAAAGATTTTTGCTATTCTACTAGGAGAAGTTATTTTACAAGACAACATTTTTGTCCAATCCACTCGACTGTATTTCCTCAAAGGTCTATAAGTGTGTCTATTCTTTACTAAAATATTCCCTTTTTCAGCCAAAAAGAAGAACTTGGTTGAAAAAACTGTCACTTAGATTTTTGTAAAAATTAAAAAAGTAATGTTTTTTGACTGTTTCAATCCAGCGAGTTGGCAGGCAGACTGAGTGGTAGCGCACAGTTGTCTTCATGCATGGGCTCTTTAGGTTCACAAAATAACACCTGGATCCAACTAATCAACATCTTTTACATTTTTCACTTTTATTTGCCAAGGAGGGTATATTTGATACTTTGTTTGTGCAGCTTATTGTCAAGAGTGACATTTTAATTAAATATGTCAGGTATAGGGGAGATAAAGACATGAGAAGAGGAAGATGTTGACACAACGTTAAAACAATAATTCCGAAGACTCTGCCAATTCATCAGAGTTTGCATCTCCAAATTAGGCTTCCCTGCTGTTTTACATGCTTCCTAAGCAAATTTTGGCATATTTGTTGATGATTTCTGAGTGATTGGCTCTGAGCCACCGTTAACTGTTTTGTGCTATCCTAGGCACTTTAACGTTGGGAGTTGGGTCATCTAAACCCACTAGACAGTGCTCTGAACCTTTTTTCTTCCATGATTTGTGATTTTCACTGGTGTCCGTGGATTACATGAAATCTTTCCACCTTTAACCACCTTTGTCATGGTAGGGAGAACACGTTAATGTAAGTGTGGGGTCATCTAAGATAGCACAAGGGCTAAGCTTGATTCAACCTATGGCCAGACTATAAAAAATACTTTTGCAAACATGTAGGGACATGGATTTGGTTGAGATATGGAGAGAACAACATCCATATACAATTAAATTCTCCTGTTTCTGGTACCCATGGCAGACACTTTTTTTTTTAAATAGTTTATTTCAAGCAATCAAATCAGTAGAACAAAAAAACATTACAATCATCAGTTACATCCATACAATGACGTACTAAACTTGGCATAATTAGACATAAAATTAAATATTGCTTGAAAGGGAATGGAAGGAAGCGAATTTATATAATCCCACCCCTGTTCTACTGCAACCATTTTATTACATGATTTTTATTTATCCGGTTCATAGCTTTTATCAGACAGAACTAAGAATCCTTAGGTATCCATAAAGCACATGACAAAGAGGAATTACTTAAAATATTATGTCAAAAATAACTATTTTAGAAATCAACATGGCAAATGCGAATCAGTTATCTAAAATATATGCAGATTATGTTAATTATAAAAATCATGCATATGATTAAAGAAATAACACTATATCAGTAAAATAGACATAACACTGTTATACTCTCCAATCGACTATTTTCTGATATCTTGTGGACTTATGACAGCAATTAAGGAGTCTTGATAGGAGTGTCTTTAGCATTCCTGCAGCTGTATCACTGAAACTGTTTTCCTGTTAATTTGTTATAGGACACAAAATGCACCTTATTTGTAGAAGAGCCCAGAGCGCATAAATATTTACTTTGAATTTAATTTAACTCCAAAGCTTCTGTATGGTTTGTGGCGGTCTGATGTCACTGACAGCAAAAATTGCACACAGGGGCAAAAGTGGCACTTCCTGTGGAACATTGTTTCCTCACTCTTGCTAACATCTGCTGAAGACTGTTGTATCATTGGATTGACTCAGAATTTCTCTTCTGTGTGCATAGATGCAAAAGAGTCAGGCTATTCTGCCACCTACAGGCCTCAAAATGTCAATTACACACGTATGTATACAAAAATATTTGTATGCTAAGAACCCCAAAGAAAACAGAAAAAAATCGCTTGCAGGATTTATGTAAATGTATTTGCATTTTATTGAGGGACATCAATATTTGTTTCCCTATTAACCATTAAACCCTTGTGCTATCCTAGACACTTTAACGTTGGGAGTTGGGTCATCTAGACCCACTAGACAGTGCGCTGAACCTATTTTCTTCAATGATTTGTGATCTTCACTGGTGTCCGTGGATTACATGAAATCTTTCCACCTTTATCCACCTTTGTCATGGTAGGGAGAACACGTCAATGCAAGGGTGGGGTCATCCAAGATAGCACAAGGGTTACGAATTCTGGTTCACACAGACCAGTTCGACTCTCTTCACCAACCTGTCACCTGAGCTGAAGACACCTGTTTGAAGTAATCATGTGTAGAAAAGAAACCTGCCACAGAATCAGTCAGTCTACAAACTTTCCATCTTGGGAAAGACTAGAGAGCTTTCAGATGATTGTAGACCTGAACAAGAGTGGAATGAACTACAAAACCATCAGCTGGAGGTTAAGGTGACAACCGTTGGTGCAATTGTGCCAAAATCCAAGAATATGACCATCGACCCACCTGTAGGTCTGGGGTTTCCATGACCATGAGAACAGTGAGAAATAGGCCTAAAACAGCTGAGACCACAGTCACCAAGAAAAGCATTGGTGACACGTGCTGACCCAACGGAAGTTATCCAATAAACACCTTCAAAAATGTAGTGATTGGGAAAAGGTGCTGTAGTCAGACAAGACCAAAACTGAGCTCTTTGGCATCAACTCAACCTGTCGTGTTTGAAGGAAGAGAAATGCCACCTATGACCCCAAGAGCACCATCCACTGTCAATCATGGAAGTGGAAACATAATATTTGGGGGGGGGGGTTTCTGCACAGGGCTTTCTCTTCTGCGCATCATCCCATCTCCACACGGTGAGTGTGCATGGGATGATGGGCAGAGCCATGTACCGTCAAATCCTGAGTAAGAACGTCCTTCCCTCCGCCTGAAAATGGGTCATGAATGCATCTTCCAACAGAATAATGACCCAAAACATTCAGCCAAGGCAACCATGAAATGGCTGAAGAAGAAGAAGCATAAAGCTCATGGAGTGGCCCAGCCAGTGTTCAAACCTGTAGACCTAAAGAAAACCTAGAGTGCTGAAGCTGCATTTCTAAGCGACAGCCACCAAATCTGAATGTTTTAGAAGTGATTTACAAAGAGGAGTGGAACAAATTTCCTCCTGATATATGCAGAAACCTGCTTATGAACTACAAATAAACGTCTGACCTCTATGCTGCTAACAAGAGTTTTACCACAAAGTACTAAGTCCCTTCAGGAGGGTTTATTTCTATAAATGGAATGCAAATAAATGTATTTCACGTTTTACATTGTATTTGTGATTTTCTATCTGTCACTGTTCAAATGATCCTACCACTAGAATGACAGACTATTGATTTCTTTTTAGGTGGGCAGACCTACAAAATCAAGTAGGAATTAAATGCTTATTATCTCCATTGGATAATCTCACCTGATGTTGTATCTCCAAGCAAAGAGAATTCTCAAAAAAAACACAATTGGAAAAACATTCGTTTGAGTTTGTATTTAGTTTAGACACAGATTTATTCATCATAAGGTAAAAACATATTTTCTACCCTTTATGCCCCATTATGACATAGTCTTTGTCTCCCTCTAGTGAAGAAATGCTCACCATCTATTATTTCTTTTTTTACAAAGATAATATATCTTTATCCACAAAATCAGGAAGTGTTCTGACACTTATAATATTATATTTATATTTTTTATAAGCAATACTGCAAAGATGTGGATAGAGAGCGATAATAAACAGAAAAGCAAGATGCCAAATATTACTTCTTGTAATGGAATTTTATATTCTATATTATATTCTGTCATTTTTTTCCTTCCTGGTATAAAAAAAAGAGAAAAATTACATTTAAAAAAAACAATTTGGTAAAATACAGCATTTACAATGTGCCATTTAGATCACATATTTTAGTTTTGTTTCAAGAAGTCCCACAGAATTACTGAAATATGAATCTGAAAATTGTTTTTACAAGCTGGTCTGAAGATTTCAACATCATTCCAATCTGGACTTCATTTGCTAATGTCTTCATTTTCTGCATTTGGGTTGGCTCTGAGGGGTTTTTGATGAGGTGTGGCCGACAATTATCCGCTTGTCGGCTCTAATGTCAGCCTCAGTTTGTGGACGGACATCTTCACTTTGGCTCCTGTTGTGTGCAGCAGACTTCACAGTTAAATTATTGAAACACAGCTTGTGCTGTGGGAATAATTGAGGATGCACATTTTATGGTGTTTGTAATTGTTCTTGGCGGGAGCAGTTTTGATTCCCAAAAAGTAGATCTTCATTTGGAGACAAAAAAAAAAAACAAAAGGACAACAGTTTTTCATCAATAGGATTATATTTATTTTTCTTTTTACAAAATAAGAAGCCAAAACAAAAAAATTATGTAGTACCTTGGCTGTACATTTCCCACTGTAAAGCACCCTTCGAAAAATATGATTTCTTTTACCTTCTAATTACCGTCCTGTGTAAAGATTAAGGCACTAAAACATCTTTCATTTCCTCTTCTTACATTGTAAAAAAAAAAGCTCAAAAATGGCACTGAATACACAAACAGTACCATTAAATAAAGATTGTTTGCAAATTAAACAGAATGACTCAACAAAACTGCGTAAGTACATCGATTTACTGCACTAAAAGCCCGCTTTATATCAGCATATAAACATCTGTAAATCATGGTGTTATCTCTGGCTTTTTATAGCAGTGGATATACCGGCATAACACATGTACTAGGTAAATAAAACATTCTCAGATTCTTTGGAGAAAAATAAAAGATCTTGAGGTTTGCATGACTACTGATTGACAACTATGAACACATGAGTTTTTAAAAAGTTGCTGATGCTGTAAAGCAGCCTGTGGAGCCTTAAACTCAACAGTTTTGTACCATAAGTTAACAGTAAAATGTCAATTTAGCGTTAAAAGAATCAAGTCATTTCCCGTTAAGGATGGTTTACAATAAGCTGGATGTTGGCTATTGCCTGCTGCTTGTGAACCATTAAGATTATATCATACGAAAAAATACAGTACAGGAAAACTCTGCAATTATCAATAAATGTTCAAGTCAAAGCCCTGTCCACTAACTGTCCAGCAGGGGGACCCGTCTCTTCATTCATCTGCTGCCATGACATTTGCATAGCTCATCTCCATCCCATGCACTAAATGCAGCAGATACTGTTTGAGAGAAGCTGCAGCTTCTCCTGCAGGCTGATCAGGTGTGCAGCCTGCAGGACACAGAAATGTGACTTTGCTGAGTCATGGTTAAAGGTACAGCATGTCAGACATGAAGTGCAGCTCTGCCCCTTTAGAAATGGAAAACAGATCAAGTCAGGATGGAAGTCGGCACTGTAGTGAAGAAGAAAATCAGAGTGAATGGGATTGGTGGGAATTCCTTTAAACCCTTTGCATGGCAGGCAATACATTTTTATAAGCCTATTTATTAAACACTTCAAAATATATTGTGGTGGCTAATTTAAGTTAAGTTGATTCAACCCAGGTTTTACATGAAATTTTTTTAATTTCTCAATTTAATGTGCATAAAAGAGGCATATTTAAGTAAATTTCTAACAAAATGCAACGATTGTCTGCATATGTGTTTCAGGCAAAACCTTTGATGAAATAGAATGCATGCTGAAAATGCAACTTTAATCTACACCAGTGGAGGAGCTAGAACATTTTATATAGGGGGGACGGGAGGAGGGCAGGAGACTTTGGAAAGGGGAAATTTAGTGAAAATTGAATTACATTTTATGTTACATTTATTTGAAGTTATTTTTTCTATGCTTAAAGAAGCTTGCATTGATGATTTATTTATATTTGTCAACAATGTTACTAATATTGACTCAAAAATGAGGGTCAAGTGGGGAGGAGATGCTTTTTGCTAGAGGGGAACTTGCCTCCCTTGCCCCCCCCCCCTCTTTCACCTGTAGCTCCGCCCTTGATCTCCACCACTTTTCCCCATTAAATTGGAGTAATTTTGATTTTCTTTTATAGAGCCTATAGTTAAAGTATAAACCATATTTTTTTACAATAAATATTTGCAAATACATTTTTTTAGTCCAACTTCATGGAAAATTGTGTCGAAACTATGAAGTGACGGCAAAATCACCAACAAAGCAATTCAGTAAACAACACTCACAACAAAAATAGGGAAAAAAAATTATTGTGTTTAACGTGAAATCACTTCAATTGATTAGTAAAGTAAAGCTATGATCATTAGTAGCTTGATTCGCCATCACAATTCGTTACAACCCGCCAATATGCAACCATATAGAGCTTTTCAAATCCTGATCATAGACTGTAAAAACAAATGGACAAATCGAGGTGTGAAGTCACCCATAGAAAACGCCTTGTCTTGTGAAATAAGGCAAAATCCCTCACCATTGTTTCCTGATACGGGCGCCGCCATGTCGAAACTAGTTGACAGTGATTGGTCCGAGTCACTCTGAGTCATTATATCTATGGCAATGGCGACAGTAGTTGCCATAGATACGATGACTCAGTGCGATTCGGACCAATCACTGTCGACTGGTTTTGACATGGCGGCGCCTGTATCAGGAAACAATGATACTTCCTATTTGGGAACATGAGAAGGGAGGGGCTGAGCTGTCCATGGTCCTTACAGTCAATAATCCTGATTTATGTATTTACCGTATATCCTTAGGCCAACAAAATTTGGAAACTCTGAACAAGCTAATCATTTTTTTTTATGTGACACATGAATTTACCGTATTTTTCGGAGTGTAAGTCACGTGTTTTTGCATAGTTTAGGTGATATCAGTGAAAAAGCAGCACTACACCGGGCTTGACAGATTTGTTCAGAAGCGTTGTACTTTGCACTTTCTCCCAAAAGTGTAAACTATATATAATATTTTCTTCTTTATGCTTTTTTTGGTCTGCCGTGATTTATACTCTAGAGCGACCTATGGTCCGAAAAATACAGTATGTTATTTAGAAGAAATGATGGAGCCAGAAGTGTTTGGTGATGACTAAATAGAGCAATTTTGTTCACAACTGATGCACCGTGTTAAATGTTCTATCCAGAGTCTAAAAAATGTAAGACCTCACCAACAATCTCTTTTTATATAGTCTCTAAAAACTCCACTTGTTATTGATAAAACTGCTTCCATTTTTTTCTCTGAGCTCCTGATTTGCCTGTGCTGAACCAAATATGACAATAATGGACTAATCAAACCCTAAAAAAGCTCAAAAACAACATTTACTTTAACCCCATTAGCTCGCCGACATCCAAACTTTTTGCAAAAAAAGGAGAAAATTCTGTTTCCAGCAAATGCAGCAGTTTTGAACCAGAAAGGATCTCATTCACATTCAGTTTCCTGACGTTTTTGACAATGTACTAATGCTGCAAGAGATGCAGAGCTGTGATACAGTCTGAAGTGAAGTAGTGTGCATGAGAGCGTTGGTATGTAGGTATGTGTGTGTGTGTGTGTGTGTGGGTTGTTAATGCTAACATTTGCACTTTCCCCCGCTCCAGCTCACTCATGTTCATCACCAGCCAGAAGGGAGGCCACACAGAGGAGCATAACCCCGGATTCCCTGCAGCTCATGCTAATCACCTCCCTCAATATGCTCCTCTGACAGACTCAGTGTGAAGCTGCACTTTGATCCACTCCAGTGGGCTTGGACTGAACCGACTTAATAGCTGTCTAATGTTTAAAAAAATAAATAAACCTCTTTAGCTCACTTTCAGAGGTGTAAACTTTGGTGTTAAGGACACATTAGATGAGGATGGCTCCTTAACTAAAGGAGGGAAGTACAATCTGAAGAAGAGGAGATAAGATGCACGCTTAGCAGACCATGCCCCTCCCCCTCGCTAAGTGCTACAGAGAGGCAAGGGTATGTGTGTGCATGTGTAAGAGTAGGAAAATCAAAGCAAGAGGAAGCAGTTCGTACGGTTTAATGATGGCTGCAGATGAAACAGGGCAGCACCGGAAATGGAGCGGACAGCGGAAAAGGTGTAACCCCAGCTGCTAAGATCTGGAATAGTTTCCACACCTTGGAAAAGCGAGTAGGGCGAGAAAGGGAAAACTCAATATGGTCAGATTTGACTTTTTTGGAGTACTTTATATAAACTATTTAAAGACCCACTTCGATCATCTATTGATCTACTATAAAATAGTGTTTTTTTTAATTATGATGTTGTAGTTTTTAGCCAAACTCAAAAAGTTTGTCGTTTTCTAGGACATAGTTTCTGCATAGCGGCAGAAGTTTATCAGAAATGAACTTCTGAGCGAGAAGGAGTCCAAATGAAACGTTGGGGTAAAGCCACCATGCCCACGTTCCCCTCCTCGTTGCTGAGAGCTCTCACACCCCCCTCCACCTAACATTTATGTGCAACAAAAATGGCGACCAATATTAGAGCTATGTCGTCATACAATTTTGACGAGGAAAACAGACATACATGGATCTAGTCATCTACAGGTTGATGCATCAGTATTAAGCGGAGCAGGGAGCGTGTCGTCTGCCTTTTATACACTCTTTTTCAAACTACATTCTTTCATCTCCTCCTGATTCAAGACAATTTTAATTAAAAAATACTCAGAAAGGCAATTTCAAGCTTAATTTTCTAAATATATGTCCTCTATCGCGAAAAAATGGGACAAGAACATGTTAAAAACACCAAAAACATAATTTTCATCAGAATGGGTCTTTAAAGGTAAATCTAATGATGAAAAATCTACTCTCCTCAGTAGGAAAACTCCATTCTTTCTGAATCAATGAGTAGGTAACATCATGTTGTGTGTTGGCCTGGTGGGTAGATTGTCAGCCTGGAGTCGTACAGTTGGGCAAAGGGGGTGTGGTTTTGCCAGGAGCGTCCCCTGACAGGACCATGTGCTTGTCTTCAAATGTGCCGTGCTGTTGAAGTCTGACAGCAGAGTGCAGAATACATTCCTCTGCCACCGCACTGTCAGAGATCCTCATACACAAAATCGCACATTCATACAATCGACTCCTGTTTCCTCAAAGCCAGGATCAGACTGAAGCAAGAACAGCCCTCCATGGCTTTAACCTTGATTGCTAATCTAGGGGAGCAGGGAGTCATAAAAATAGGACAACTATGTAGAAAAATAAAGGAATTTCAGGAGCGGATTCTTTGGCACTTTAGAAAGCACACGAGGAGGTTGACACCGCATGTGAAGAAGGCCCAACTAGAAAGGTAGAGCAAGAGTCATCCACTTATGAGTCTGGCTAGTCCTGGTTGGATTTGAGCCTGAACAGGTCCGTACTCCACCGTCTCTCCATCTACGGTAATCACGCCCTCTGCAGAGATGGGCTCCAGTCGCAGGGCCCTGACCTTCTGGTAGACCAGGTGAGGGCAGCCGCACTCCAAGTGTGCGCCCTTCTCCATAGCGAGGAAGAGGCGTAAGAGAGCTGGCCGGGATATTCCTGCGGTCACGTAGATCAGATGAATCAATCCATCGTTTACCATGGCACTAGGAGCCGCCCACAGGTCCTCAGCAAGGTGTGACTGATAAACAGCCAGCACCAGCACAAAGTCTTGTTCTTTTACAACAGTCCAAGCTTCTGGGACAGGTTGATCAAGGTCAGGAAGGAGGGAGTCCACCAGGGTTTCAGTTCGAGCATTGCTTTGCCCCTCAGATTTGTTTTTACTCGCAGCCTGGTTGGAGGAGTTAGTGATGGTGTTGGAGTTCGAGTTTGTGCATTTCTGACTCTGCTTAGACGAAGTGTTGGGTACGAGTGAACAGGACAGGGAAGAGCAGAACAAGCCCTGCTGAGGTGTGTTTGAGCAATTCACCTTTGTGCTTGCTTTGTCTTTTTTGGGTGCGTCCTTCGCAGGGAGATAGGCCAGCCGGCCCTGGTATACCCTGAGGGCGGCCAGTCGCACCAGGGTGCCCATCAGAAAGCGGATAGCTCCCACGTGACGGTACTTCTCACTCTCGATGTCGACATCCGCCACAAAGCCCCAAGCCAAGGACAGGAAGGAGAAGAGGCGCTGTCTGGAAGTCAAGTGGATCGACACTAGGTCCAGAGAACAAACCAGACCTTTGCACAGCATGAACCCACAGCTCAGGAGCAGCTCCTCATTCCATGCAGGAGGCAACCTATGGGATTATTGAAGAACTGGACAATTAGCAAACATAGCAGATAGGAATATTAGCTGATTATTTGGGTTTTATGTGTTCATTTATTCCTTTGAACAAGTCTAAGATTAGTTTTTAGTGTCAGAATTTTAGGTTAAGGTCACACTTGTGCTCTGAAGTGGGGATTTCATGATGCATTCAGTAACATCACTCACACACTTGCTGGCTGGAGCTAACTGGAGAGTCATTTTTAAGTGCTCACTTAACCCACCATGACAACACCACTCTTAGCTACTACAGTTATACATAATTAACAGTCACATGACTTCAAATGTTTCCTGTAACAGAATTCCAGCTTGTTAGAGTTACACATGCCACATGGTTTAGGTCAGATTTCTGAGAGTAAGAGGGGGGGTTTCAGGCCTGGAGTGATCTGACTGGTTATGGTAATGAACTGAGGAAATTCAGTTAAAGACCTACTCCAGTGAAAATTGTGCGTAAGGTGTTTTTCACACGCTCTTGTGGCATTTATTCTGATAATGGAGGACTATCTTCCGCACTATAAGGTGCACTTAAAAGCCTTAATTTTTTTCAAAAAACAACCACACTGCTTATAATCTGGAATGCCTTATATATAAATTAATTCTGGTTGTATATACTGATCTCAAAGCGATTTTGAGAAAACTCTCAAAATGTCAGTCTGTTTTTTTACAAGTTGCAATTAACATTGTGTGTTAATATTGATGTGCTAATGCAAATTACGTGTAGCAGTGACAGTTTTTTTTTAATGAGATACTAAAATCACTAATGTGATCTTTTTTCTTTTACAAGTTTGGGTCTTATTGTAAATATGCTAACATATCAGTGTTGAACTGTGGTTTTTTATGTGTTACAAACTAAGCTGGGAGTTAATTGAGTCACAGTAATGTTTGTTTTAGTGGTGTGTCTGTTTTTTTTTACATGTTGAGAACAAAGTTGGGAGTTATAGATATTGTAAGTACACTAATTGATAAATTCTGCAGATTCAGTGACCTGCTCTTAAAAAAGATAAAGAAAAATTCTCCTATGAGATAAAAATAACAAAAGGGATTTATTTGGAATTGATTGAATTTTACATAATAAAATGTATCAAAATTTGCATTTTTTGTTTTTTTTCAAAGAAAGGGGGAAAATTGATAGGTTTTTCTTTTTTCGATACCCTTAATAGTATGAATAGTTTTGCATTTGAGCAAATAATGGAAATTTAAAGGGAACTAATTTAAAATGACAATTTCTGGTCTAAACTTAGAAGAAGAAGAAGAAAAAAAATAAAATTTAAAGAAAGATTTCAGACATTCTTTTTGTTGAGAGTAACATTACTTTTAGGTGAAGCAATGCATTTTTCAAGGTGCATTTAATGTGCAGCAAATGAGAAATGGGAGTTAGGGGGAACCTCGTGTGTGAAGCAAATTTAAAGCTTTACTCAGAGCTAGCAAATCAACTTAATGTTAAAATTAAAATCAGTCTATATCTGTCCAAACCACTGACTGTATATGACAACTGGACTGAGTAACCCTCCCCCCTCGTGTTCCAAATAGGATGTACCCTCTGGCTCCAAGAAGCCAAAATCCCAAAGATGAGGGAAAAAAAACAGCTATTATATTATTTGTCAGAGTATAGATTGCGTTATTTTTTGTTTGGCTGAGGGTGCGACTTATATGTGAAAATAAAAAAAAATAGCAACAACTACGAAAGGGTAATGTGGATGTACGTATCAGTATTTGCTACTGACTGCAACGCAGAAGAAACAATCTGCACAATTATTGTTATTTGTTCATTTATTATGATTTTCCTTTCAAGATGAAATGTCCATTCTTGTTCCCGTATTTTGTTAAATAAATATCTCCAGCATTTTTGGCTGCTGCGACTTATGCTGCATTCACATCAAACACAATTTGCGGTCAGGGCTGTATAGCTTTGTTGTTAAGACAATGTACAGACGTGAACAGATGTCCTGTATTTGAGCATCAGGTGTGATGTGTCAGCTTGGTGCCAATTTGGGTGTTGCAGCGGGACTTGGGCATCGGGGCGCATTGGGAGTTCAATAATCGGAACTTTGGCAAAGGCGACGTGCCGCGTCAACCAATCAGGGACTCAGCTTTGGTCTGTGCCGTGTTGATAATGTGATCAGTGAGTGAAGTCCAAAACCAACATGGAGGAGAATCTTATGGTTTTACTCTTGAACTTCATCATTTGTTTCTTTTTACCAGTGAGACAACAATAATAAGATCATCCAATTTTATTTTTATTTTTATTTTTTTCGGCCTCTGACTATTGCAGGACAGCAAGTCGTCAAACTGGGTCACAAAGAGCTGGATACTGCTGAAAGTGGCCGTCATTCAGATGCAGCTCCTACAGCAGGGCTGAAGAGGGTTTTGTATAGAAATGTTGACTTGACCGACTCTAACTAATCACTGCTTACTAATGACGTCTTGCTAAAATGTGGCGAGTGAATTGACTTAATGTGGTTGGAGCTGGAAGTAGACCATCTTCTGTGGGTGATTTCACACTCACTCGGTCCAGTTCTCTTATACAATCAATGCTTCTCACCAACACTAACTGCTATCCTCACTCTGTTGGTAGGGAGGGACTTTCTGATGACCCAAAACAAAATGTAAAATTAGAGCTTTTGTTGGGTCACTGCAGACCTGGAGCTCTAGGCTCAGCATCTGCAGACATACCTGCTATGTTTGGTGTTCTAATAGCCAGCCAGCAGGTGGAGATGAGATCCCAAAAATGTGCTGTCACCACAGCTGCACTGAAGTCGCTCTTAAGTTTCTAAAACCATTACGTCAATCAAAGACTTTCAAATTTAAATGACCTCCTGCTGCACAGTGAAGCAGCCCCCTGCCTTCTTTCCCGCCTCACCCTCCTCAGCAATGATGTTCCCAGTCAGCCTTCAGCATAATTATACAGGAGAGGGATAAATTCTACCTTTTTTTTCCTTTTTTGAAAACTAAAAGTTATTCAACTTTTGCACCCCCAGCCCATGCATTTAAATCACTCATTAACAGGTCTACTCACTGTGAATAGTGGTGGACGGATGCAGCCAGAGCGTTGCCGGAGCCGCCAGGTAGGATGCCCAGAGGGGTCTGGATGGCTTCCTGCCAGTCCTCTCGCTCCATCAGACCATTTATCACCTGAGTGAACAAACACAGAAACAGAGGAAGCTGCAAAAAGTTGCCCAGAGAAAACCATAGCTAAGGGAAAAAGATTTTTGCGCTGACGGCAGATTTTTGAAGCTCCTATGTCATGTTTGAGAGCAAATTAAATTTTCATTTGCCTATTATAGAAGATGCCAGGAATAGTCACAGGGGTGTGGAGGTTGATATAATTTCCACCAGTAATTCCTTTTTAGCTGGATTGTAACAGTTGTAATAGTTTGTGGTTCCTGATAAGATTCAAAGTCGATTTTGGTTCATTTTGACCGATCCGATTCACTGGATCCAGGACATGTTTAGCTAAAAATTCACCCAGTGTGTCTCAGACATAAAGAATCATTTTCAATCGATTTATCAATTAAAGGCTGATTTCCACTAGTACGTCTGCGGTGCGTCTTCGTTGCGTTGACCCAAAAAATAGAATGTTCATTAATCAATTTTTAAATCGCCTCTGTCTTGTCTGTGTCTCACGCCGTCCCTCTGCAACAAAATCCAAGCTTTACACAGCATTTCTTTTTACAGTCCGTAGACGTGTCAGCAAGTCAGAGAAATGGGAAACAGGTCTGGCTTTAAAAAATAAAAATTCTGTTTTACTTTCCAAAATTAAATGTTACAAAATGTTATTTTATAAAGCAATAATGCATGTTAACACCACAAATAACACCGTTGTCCATTTTCGCCATGGACGACAAGTCCAAAGACATAATATAATTTATGACATAAAACATAAGTCTATAAGCCATTGCTTGATTTGGTCCCTTCATATCTCTGTTTGCTTCTACAAAGAACCACCAGTCACTCTGCCTTGAGCTGTAGTAAAGTTTTGCACCTGTATGTTCCCCGTGTTTGACTGAATTTGGGAAACAAGCTTTCAGTTCTTTTGTTGCCTCTGCCTGGATCTCTCTCCAATCTCAACTGAAATGGTGTGAACCTGCTTCACTTAGACTATTCCACTTCTTACTGAGTCACAAAGAAAAAGGGTCCATATTTTAATGCCTGTGTTTCTAACATGGATCGTTCATCGTTCTGTTTTATATTTGTTTTATACTGTAACTTTATCCATGTGACATATGCTATGGACCTCTTGGCCAGGTCACCCTTGAAAAAGATCTCAATGGGTTTTCACCTGGTTAAATAAAGGTAAAAAACAAAGTTTTGGATGAGCAAAGAGAGTGGGACAAACTACTTGACATAGTGGTGGCAGGACAAACCACACCTCCAGTAGGAAGGGGGGATGGACCGGAGATGCAACGTACATGATGTAAATTGTCTGTAAATTGTAAACTGACGGTCGTGAGACTGACCCCCTTTGCAACGCAACGGAGATGCACCGCAGATGCACCGCAGATGCACCAGTGTAAATACGGGGTCAGTTGATTAGTCATAACATCCCTACTGGATTGGGTACCTCATAAAGCAGGCCATCCCCGGACATGATCACCAGTGCGTCCCACTGTGACAGGTCAGCCTTCTTCACCAGCTCTCGCGCGTGGTTTTGGTGCTCTAACAAAGAACAAGAGATGAGAATTAAATGACCATTTATGCAAGTATATAAATGAACAATAAAAGAAAAAGGCGACAAGCGCTCACTTCATCAGCAGCCTCCGGGATGGGATCAAGGGGATTAGGTGGAGGAGAGAATCAATTTTCCTTTATCGGACCAGACATATCACATTTTCTCATCCAGAGGCTACTCAACAGCTCCAAGGCAGATTAGCCGGCATGTAAACAGCCGCGACTGACAAATATCTGCAGAGGGCGGTGTGTGAGTGCTGGATAAAACGCTGGCTGAGGAGCAAGCTGTTTGTTTAGCCTCTTTTTCCTGGCAGCTTCCTTGAGTGGCTCCCTCGGCTGAGGGTCTGTGGGCTCATCCTGCCAGCATTAAAGTCTGCCATCCCAGACTCCCCAGTGTGGGTTTGTGGAAGCAGCTTTAAAAAGGCAGTGAAATGGAGGGAGGCAGATGAGGAGCTGGATTCACAGCAGAAACTGTTTTGCTCATGTGCTGACCTCTCCACTCTGTTTGCTTCAACTCCACCTGTCTCCAGGATGCTCCCGTTGCTGTTTTTTTTTTTTTTTTTTGTGTTTGGTGGTCCGGAAGCAGTGATGCAGTGCTGTGTTGACAGAGAGAGGCAGAGGGAGGAGCTGACTCAGCACCCTGAATTGATGATGTACTTCCCAGACACTTTCTTACTTAATGGGTCAGAGAAAAATCAGTTTAAAAGATGGACGCCACATGCTACTCTGCTAAAAATACTTATATTTAACCCGTTTCTGTTCAAAAATATTTCAAAAGATTTAAAAATTTGAAAGGTTTTCTGCCAATGGGGTAAAAGTAATAGTCTTCCTATATAAAAAAATTCTTGTCAAATTCAAGTTAAACTAAGACTATTTTGCTATTAAATAAACACTTCATGCTTCATAGAGTATGCAAAAGGTACACAAAGAGGTGCTTCTATCTGTACTTCTTTCTCAGGCAAATGCAGTGAGTTTCAATCATCGTAGAGCAGGAGTCTGCAACCTTCAACAATTAAAAAACCATTTGGGTAAATTTATTACTGATCACAACCCTATAGGAGCGACAAACTCTTACTTCTCCCTTTAAAGAAATAAGACACGGATTTTTTTCCCAATTAACTCCAATGGAGTTAATATAAAAGAGCCTACTACATTAAAGAATTGAGAGAAAATGTACATTTTTTGCCCTAAAGATTTGAAACTCTTTGATGAAATCATGGATAACCCCTCCCACCCCCTGCACCAAACTACAGAGGGGCTGACCACCTCCTTCAGCACGACACTGTTCCACCCACAATGCAAGAAGGAGCTACCGCGGGTCATTCCTCCTCATAGCCATGAGACTATACAACACAGTACTGCAGAGACACACTATGTACCCACACAGTGTATTTCATTTGTTGTTGCTATTGTTGTTTCCATCGTTTGGTTTCTACAAAGGTTGTTTGGTGTGTATTTTTTATTTTCATTTTAATATAGCTTAA
The DNA here is from genome assembly GCF_053564925.1 of Oryzias latipes. Classification (NCBI taxonomy): domain Eukaryota; kingdom Metazoa; phylum Chordata; class Actinopteri; order Beloniformes; family Adrianichthyidae; genus Oryzias; species Oryzias latipes. The sequence goes on from NC_136244.1 coordinate 11,585,986, forward strand.
TTTAAACATGTTCTTTTGTTCTTACATACTGTTGCACTGTTGAATGTCACTTTACTACTGCAGACAAAAGAATTTCCCAATTGTAGGATAAATAAAGTCTTATCTCATCTTATCTATCATGTTACGATGCAATCCTAACAAACGGTTCCGTGTGTTGTCTGCTTGTATTGATGGACCGGCTTAAAGACTACATTTTCACAGAAGATAAATGCAACAAAATTATTCTTAGAACATTTATAAAAACTGTATTTTATAAATCCTTCTTAGTAGTGCCTTTGTAACATTACAGAGCTGGCGTTGAGCTGAACCCCCCCCCCCCCCCCCCCCTTCTGCTCCTGAGAGCGTAGCCTCTTTACTATCAATGGCAAGAATCCAAAACATTATCATGTTTTTAGGCTTTTTTTTTTTATTTATTTATTTTTTTAAAAAGGCCACGGCTGCACGGTGGCGCAGTGGTTAGCGCTCTTGCCTCACAGCAAGGAGGCCCCCAGTTCAAGTCCCAGCTGGGGGACCTGAAAAACACATCAACAGGGGACCTTTCTGTGTGGAGTTTGCATGTTCTCCCCGTGCATGTGTGGGTTTTCTCCGGGATCTCTGGCTTCCTAGGTTGATTGGCAACTCTAAATTGTCCATAGGTGTGAGTGTGAGAGTGAATGGATGTGTGATTGAGGATATTCTACCCTGCGACAGACTGGTGACCTGTCCAGGGCATCCCTTGCCTACGCCCAAGTGGCCGGGATAGGCTCCGGCAACCCCGTGACCCCGAAAGGGAATAAACCTTAAAGAAGATGAATGAATGTTTTTAGGCTGTGATTTAATGTAAAAAAAAACGAATCAACTGGAGGCAGAATTAGGAAAAAAAGCACATGCTCCCATTAGGAGAATCTGTTCTTGTTTTCTCAGTACTCAATCGTGACAGAAAATAAAACATTTGTGGGAAAACGGCAAAAGCAAAGATTGATTAGAAATTATGACAGAAGTTCCTTGAAAAAGCTTATTTTTTTCTGTTTTTTTTTTTTACTATGTTGTAACTTCCTCTCTGTTTGCATTTAACTTAATATATATTTTTTTTAATTCCAGCTATAGTTTTGTTTGTACAATAATGGAATAATTTGAACAGTAGATTTTTTTTAAATCTACCAGTCAACTTGGTTGGTGAGTCAAAATTAGACTCTGGCCACTTCAAACTTAGAGCATCAAACCATCCGCAGCAAAATCCGTTTCAAGGCTGTTGCTACCAAAAAGGCTCTGCCGAGTATATTCTAGTATTTCTCTTTATGAGATGCTCAAGCAAGTGGCAGCTGAAAAACATCTGCTGCATTGTTCTGCAAACATTTGTACAGCTTGTATTTAGCTGAACTTTGTGTTAGAGCCAATTTCTGAAGGAGATGTTTAAAGAAAATAGTTTTTGTTAAATATATTCCATCATTTGTAATTTTTGTTAAAGAAAGTAAAACCAGCGAGAAAAAAATCAATTGAAATCAAAAATCTAATTTAGAATTAAAATTTTTTGCATATTTTATTTTTTGCCCAGCTCTATAAGAGTCTAAGAAATGCACGTGTCAAATATGATACAAATAGTCATACAGGGTTAAATAGTTTATAACTTTTGACAGAGATACACATGACTTCCTTTCAAAATAAAAGATACCTTGTGTCACACAAGATCATCTCAATGCAGCAAATATAGCAGTAGGTACAGTAGTGTGATGTGATAAAAAACAAACAACTATACACAATTTACTTTATCATTTTTTATGCATATCAGCCAGAAATGTATAAATCTGACAGACAAAAATTAAATCAGAGCTAACCAAGTGACCCTTTTTTAGACCATAAAAATATGTAAAATCTTTGAATTTGTTCCATATTAGACAGTCCACCTTATAATCCGGTGCACCTTGAGTAATAATCTCTGTTTGTGCTTATTGACATGACATTTTTTCCCCGCAGTTTTAAAAATTCTGTCAAAATGTCTGACTTTGGTAAGCTATGACAGGGCATTGTGATGGATGTTTGGAGTATTATGGATACTGTTGTCAGGAGCCTGGCAGAGTGATATGCACTATGCTTCAACTGTTTGTTTGTGAGCTGAAAAACGTTTGACTTACAGTGGGGCAAAGAAGTATTTAGTCAGCCATCAATTGTGCGAGTTCTCCCACTTAAAAAAATGAGAGCTGTTTAATTTTCATCATAGGTATACCTCAACTATGAGAGACAAAATGAGTAAAGGAAATCCAGAAAATCAAATTGTATGATTGATTAAAAAAAATTGAGTTCATCCATTCATTTTCTAAACCTGTTTAGTCCCTTTCGAGATCACAGAGCTGCCAGAGCCTATCCTGGCCTTTCGTGGGCGAAGGCAGGGGACGTCCTGGACAGGTCGTCAGTCTGTCGCAGGTCCCTTCTTGGTGAATTATGGTAGAAAATAAGTATTTGGTCAATAATAAAAGTTTACTATAATACTTTGTTATAGGGCTGCACGATATGAGGAAAACTCGCGATATGCGATATTGGTAATTAATATTGCGATAACGATATAAATTGCGGTATATAAACAAATAGCAAAAAAAACAAAAACATCATTTCCATTTCACTGCAACAGTTTAAAAATTATACTCCAAATGACCCTTGTCGACGTAGGAGGCAAACATCAAACATAAAAGGGCTCATCTGATTGATCAAAAACGTAAACGGGTCCTTCTGATTGGTTAAATGCTTAAAGGGCTTTATTTCATTTGTTCAATATTTCAAGCTGCCATGAGTTTGTTTTAGCACATTTAAGGTAATCATTTATTGCGATTTTTGCCGTCTTTTGCGGTATGCATATTGTACAGCTTGATTTCGCGATAACGATAAATTTGCGGTATATTGTGCAGGCCTACTTTGTTATTTGTTGGCAATGACACGTTCAAACGTTTTCGGTAAATCTTCACAAACTGTTGGTATTTTTAAATGACTACTACTACTACTAAAGTTTTGGGACTGTCGCTGGGCAACATGGACTTTCAATTCCCTCTTGTTTCTCTTTCGGCTTTTCCCATCAGGGGTCGCCACGGCAAATGAGTCGCATGGTAAACTTGGCAATGTTTTACGCCGGATGCCCTTCCTGACGCAACCCTCTCAAAGCAACAAGGCTTGGGACCGGCACAGAAGTAGAGAAGGGAACAGGGAGCAGCCTGGAGTCAATCCCTGGTTTCACGGACGGAAGGCACCGCAAACCAGCACGAGCTAAACCGGCTCCGGACTTTCAATTCCCTCTAAAGATTTTATATGGGGTTGAGATCTGGAGACTGGATAAGCTACTCCAGGACCTTGAAATGCTTCTTACGTTCTTGTGATCATTTTGATGGAGGGAGATTATCAGTGGTCTTGTATGTCTTCCATTTTCTAATAATTGCTCCCACCGTTGATTTTTTCACACAAATCTGTGTACCGATTGCAGATTCAGTCTTCCCAGCCTGGTCGTTGGTCTTGACCATAGTGGAGTGTGGAGTGTGACTGTTTGTGTTTGTGGACAGGTGTCTTTTATATAGATAAGGAGTTCAAACAGGTGCCATTAATACAGGAAATGAGTGGAGGACATGGGATCCTCTTAAAGTAGAAGTTACAGGTCTGCTAGAGCCAGAAATCATACTTGTATGTAAGTGACCAAATACTTATTTTCCACCATCATTTGTAAATAAATTCATTAAAAATCAGATGTTTACACCTACGATAAAAATTTACAGGCCTCTCTCATCTTTTTAAGTGGGAAAACTTGCACAATTGGTGGCTGACTACTCTTTTGCCCCACTTTATCTGACTGTTTTACTTGAAGTGCCATATTTTCCAAAAAATACAGAAAAAACATTGTAATATTCTTCAACCAGAGAGTCACAAAGAAGGGGTAGACCCCTGTCCTAGAGCTTTAAGTGTGTGAATAAACTGACTCATATTTACCTCTCACTGGTTGCTGTCTCTGACCTCTCTAGGCCCATGGTGACCAATGTGTTTCATCTCTATATCGGTTCAGCCACATTCCTCTTTGTCAAAATCGGTAATTGCCCAGCTGCTCACCTTCCCTTAAGTCCCAAGAGTCTGTATAAAGTAGCCCACACGCTGTCTCAAAGAGGCACTATTGCTCTGCCCTGGCAACTGTAATCCATCTCACTTTTAGCTGCAGCACACACTCAGACTGCCAACTCTCAGCTAGAAGTGGGTTCGCTCAATTCAGTCCAACTAAGCTGATTTGTGACGCACAATACAAAGCAACGGTCAGTTTGGGGCCAATACAGATCGAGTATAAAAGAATCATGATTTACGTGTAGCAAAAGTTTGTATAAAGAAAAGAAATGCTTTCAGATACAATCCAATTATTTAAAACCAGAAATAACAATAATAAATAATAATCAATTGTATTTGTTTCCCAACTTTTTTAGAACCCAAGGCTATACATACGATAAAAAAACAAAACTCAATCAAGTACTGTGGTGGACATGTTTGGGTGATCACATTCTGCTGTTGGAGAACAGATGAGTCTTTATTGCCCTGATCCACCAATTTTAATTGCTCCCCTTTACTACACACACACAGAGCGGGAAAGGGATGGTCATGTTGTTCTCAGTCTCCCGCCCCTCAGACTGTGTGGGGCAGGTCGGCAGCTACTGCCAGGGCATCGGTGGCGTCCGGGGGTTCCTGCGCCCCTGACCTTGCACTCTTTTCCATGCGGTGAGGGAGTCTTCAACATCACAACATCTGAGCTGGGGGGGCTGTACCCCACGAGAAGCAGGTAGGGCCCCTTACCTGGGCACACTGGGGCACCCCAATTTTATCTATTGTTGCACACAGCAACTGGAGCCTGATCCTCCGGCTCACCGTCCCCTTGGTGTCCCCCTCCCCCGTCAGGCGGACGGTCTCTGCTGCTCACCTGTTTATTCCCTGTTATACAAATCTAGGCTTCTCCAAAAATGTTGGCTATGCAAATCTTGTATGTACCTGTCTGTGTGCATGAGTTAATTTCAGTTGGTGCGCCCTATGTGATACATCTTCTATGTATGAATATACTTCAAACCTGTAAATAGTTGTGTGCATTCCATTTACTAGTGTGTGTAAGTGTGTGTGTATGTGAGAACTGTTTCTCTTACTCTGTTTCTCCATACTAGTTTCTATAGATATGTATTCCATGACATCATCAATACAGCCAGACATTGTCTCCACAACCTTGTGTTTAATACTGCTGTGTATGTAAAGAGCTGCCTCCCCGCCTTTTTCCTGTTCACATAGTGAAAAGCATAGTTCTCAAGCTGGAACTGTTAGGCCTTTTCTGGTTTTAGCCAGGTTTCTGATATTGCAATTATTTTGAAAGCTTTGTTGAATTGGTGCAAGTATTCTTTAATAACTTAGCGATATGCATATAAGCTTCTGCTGTTACAATGTATGAATGGGAGTTTGTGTATTTCTGTTGTATTCGTCCTCTGTATAATAACTACAGTAGTTCTTCACAACTTCACAACTGACATCAAGTCTGTCATAGAGCTGTGAAAGAAAAAGCCTGGAGTAAGATCTGTGAAATTTGCAACATGCGGTAGTTAACAAAAGAAAAAGAAAAAAAAAAACCCCAGTGTGAACACCATGGGTCCAAGAACACGCGTGTAGCACATTCTTGAGTAAAAGGGCTGTGTGAATGCAACATTAGGCTCACATCCTCAACATGCATGGTGGCAGACAACAGAGAAGCAGAGGAACCTCCTGCCAAGAGACCTCCTGCAGAACCAAAATCAGAAACAGGAACTGCCTGTCTTTGCTAGTTAGGGCATAGTGATGAAAAAGAGGAGACAGAAAGAAACCCATTCAAGTCTTGATATCTGCATAATATAAATGAATTGAAGCAATATCAAATACAATTTTTTTTTTCATTTGGTGCTGTTGCTGCTTCTTTGCACTCAGACAGAGCTCACAGATTAATGCAGCCTCCCATCATAACAACCAACACTATTTAAGGTCACAAAAAGCCACAAGCATCTCATCCCAAATGTGGAGCAGCTTGCATGTCTGAAATGAGAATTTAATGAGCAGCAGCGTACATGTGCTCAGCCGCATGCGAGTGCCGGTGCTGTGCGTGCACACGTGTGCTGTGAACATGTGGCTCGTGAATATTACAAAAAAAAAAAAAACACACAATGCATAATTCCTGTAGAGATTAAAAGTTTGTGCAGCTCATGTGCAGCAAAATAACCCAGTTTTACGGCGGATGTCCATCGTGAAATGGTCTGAGGTTTTAATCCCCTGCTTCACATGAAGTTGACCCTCGGAGGAGGCGTGCCAGATGAATGCAAGTAGAAAAGACATTTCTGACTGACCTGTGATGACAAGTGTGTAGGGAACAGATGCCTCTGTGAGCATGCCCTGTACGTGACCAGTGAAGAGCTGCAGCGCCTGTCCCCGCCCGCTGTGGGGGTTCACCAGGATCATGGTTCTGCAAGGCCTTTGCAGCTCCGTGTAGACCACACCTGAGACACACAAAGACCGGTTGAATAGAGAGAATCCGGGATGGCACAGGAACATCAGAGGACTATTTAAAAACATGTATAAGCCCTTTTCCTTTGGGGGTTTCTGTGTGGCACTGAAGTGCAGCATCAAAAACACAAACAAGAAACAAGAAAAACAACCAAAATTCAAGAATATTCAAGCTGACAAGAGTTTTTTGTAACGCCACTGATCATTTATGTTGAAATATTGCCAAGAATAATGGAAAATGTTCACATCTTGTTAAGAGAAAAGCACTAGAGTTGTTTTTGTCATTATAGATAAAACAGTTTGATGGAATCCCTTAGCAAAAAGTAGTCTAGTATTCAGTTATTTTACTTTCTATACTACTCATACATGATCTATAGTAGGGCTGCACGATATGAGGAAAACTCGCGATATGCCATATTGGTAATTAATGTTGCGATAACGATATAAATTGCGGTATATAAACAAATAGCAAAAAAAACAAAAACATCATTTCCATTTCACTGCAACAGTTTAAAAATTGTACTCCAACTGACCCTTGTCGATGTAGGAGGCAAACATCAAACATAAAAGGGCTCATCTGATTGATCAAAAACGTAAACGGGTCCTTCTGATTGGTTAAATGCATCTTCTTTCTCTTTCGGCTTTTCCCATCAGGGGTCGCCACAGCGAATCATCCTTTTCCACCTCACTCTATCATGAACATCTTCTACCCTAACGTTAGCCAACTTCATGTCCTCTGTTAAGACATCCATGTATCTCCTCTTTGGCCGTCCTCTTGCCCTCCTGCCAGGCAGCTCCATCTCCAACATCCTTCTACCAATATATCCACTATCCCTCCTCTGAACATGTCCAAACCATCTCAGTCTGGCTTCTCTGACTTTGTCGCTAACACAGGCAACATGAGCCGTCCCTCTGATGTACTCGTTCCTTATCCTGTCTAACCTGGTCACTCCTAAGGAGAACCTCAACATCTTCATCTCCGCTACCTCCATCTCAGCCTCTTGTCTCTGTCTCACTCCTACCGTCTCTAACCCATAGAGCAGAGCTGGTCTCACCACTGTCTTGTACACCTTTCCTTTGAGTCTTGCTGGCACTCTTCTGTCACACAACACTCCTGACACTTTCCTCCAACCGCTCCAACCTGCCTGCACTCGCCTCTTCACCTCTTTTCCACAATCCCCATCACACTGAACTGTTGACCCCAAGTACTTAAACTCCTGCACCTTCTTCACCTCAGTCCCCTGTAACCTAACGCTTCTACCTTGATCCCTCTCGTTCAGACACATGTATTCTGTCTTACTACGACTGACCTTCATGCCTCTTCTTTCCAGAGCAAACCTCCACCTCTCTAGCTGTTCCTCCACCTGCTCTCTACTCTCACTGCAAATTACAATGTCATCCGCAAACATCATTGTCCAGGGAGATTCCTGTCTTACCTCGTCTGTCAGCCTGTCCATCATCATAGCAAACAAAAAAGGACTCAAAGCTGATCCTTGGTGTAGTCCCACCTCCACCTTGAACTCCTCTGTCTGACCTACAGCACATCTCACCACCGTCATACTTCTCTCATACATGTCCTGAACTACTCTGACATACTTCTCTGCCACTCCAGACGACCTCATACAGTACCACAGCTCCTCCCTTGGCACCCTGTCATACGCCTTCTCTAAATCTACGAACACACAATGCAGCTCCTTCTGACCTTCTCTGTACTTTTCCATCAACATTCTCAAAGCAAAAATGGCATCAGTGGTGCTCTTACGGGGCATGAAACCATACTGCTGCTCACAAATCTCCACCTTCTTCCTAAGCCTGGCTTCCACTACTCTTTCCCACAGCTTCATTGTGTGGCTCATCAACTTTATTCCTCTATAGTTGCTGCAGTTCTGCGTGTCACCCTTGTTCTTAAAGATCGGGACCAGAACGCTTCTCCTCCATTCCTCAGGCATCTTCTCACTCTCTAAAATCCTATTGAACAACCTTGTTAGAAATTCCACTGCTGTCTCTCCTAGGCACTTCCATACCTCCACAGGTACGTCATCAGGACCAACGGCCTTTCCGCTCTTCATCCTTTTCAGAGCCTTCCTAACCTCATCCTTTCCAATCTCTGCTACTTCCTGCTCCACAACAACCACATCTTCCTCCCTTCTTTCCCTGTCATTTTCCTCGTTCATCAGCTCCTCAAAATACTCCTTCCATCTTTTCTGTACACTCTCCTGGGTTGTTAGCACCTTTCCATCTCTGTCCTTAATCACCCTTATCTGTTGCACGTCCTTCCCATCTCTGTCTCTCTGTCTGGCTAGCCTGTACAAGTCCTTCTCTCCTTCCTTTGTGTCTAACCTGTCATATAGCTCATCGTAAGCTTTCTGTTTAGCCTTTGCCACCTCTCTCTTCACTCTACGCTGCGCTTCCTTGTACTCCTGTCAACCTTCCTCAGTCCTTTCTACATCCCACTTCCTTTTAGCCAACCTCTTCCTCTGGACGCATTCCTGTACTTCCTCATTCCACCACCAAGTCTCTTTACCGTCTTTCCTCTTTCCAGATGACACACCTAGCACCTTCCTACCTGTTTCCCTGATAATCTCTGCTGTGGTTTCCCAGTCCTCTGGAAGCTCATCCTGACCACCCAGGACCTGCCTCAACTTCTGCCTAAATTCCTCACAAGTTTCTTCATTCTGTAGCTTCCACCACTAGGTCTTCTTTTCTGTTTTCCCTCTCTTCTTCTTCCTGACCTCCAGAGTCATCTTACACACCACCATGCGGTGCTGTCTGGCTACACTCTCTCCTACCACCACTTTGCAGTCATTAACCTCTCTCAAATGACCTCGTCTGCATAGGATGTAGTCCACCTGAGTACTCCTACCTCCACTTCTGTATGTCACTCTATGTTCCTCTCTCTTCTGGAAGTAAGTGTTGACTACAGCCATTTCCATCCTCTTCGCAAAGTCCACCACCATCTGTCCCTCCAGATTCCTTTCCTTCACACCAAACCTGCCCATCACCTCCTCATCACCTCTATTGCCCTCACCAACATGCCCATTAAAGTCTGCTCCAATAACAACTCTCTCTCCTCTGGGGATACTCTCTATGACCTCATCTAACTCACTCCAGAATCTCTCCTTCACTTCTAACTCACAGCCAACCTGTGGCGCATACCCACTGACTACATTCACCATCACCCCTTCAATTTCTAACTTTAGGCTCATCATCCTGTCTGAGACTCTTTTCACCTCTAGAACACTATTTACAAACTCCCCCTTCAGAATCACTCCTACCCCGTTTCTCTTCCTATCAACACCATGATAGAACAGTTTGTATCCTCCTCCAATACTACGTGCCTTGCTGCCCTTCCACCTTGTCTCCTGCACACACAGTACATCTACCTTCCTTCTCTCCATCATGTCTGCCAGCTCTCTGCCTTTCCCTGTCATTGTGCCAACGTTAAGAGTCCCTATTCTCAAACCTATGTTCCTGCCTTTTCCCTTCTCTCTCTGGCCACGGACCCTTCTGCCTCCCCTCTTTCTTCCACCAACAGTAGTCAAATTTCCACCGACACCCTGTAGGTTAACAGCATCGGTGGCGGTCGTTGTTAACCCGGGCCTCGACCGATCCGGTATGTCTAAATCTTTCTCGTGGATGATTCGCATGGTTATTTTGGCCATTTTTACGCCGGATGCCCTTCCTGACGCAACCCTCTCTATTTATCCGGGCTTGGGACCGGCACAGAAGTTACTGGCTTGCAACCCCTGTGGCTAGATTTGATTGGTTAAATGCATAAAGGGATTTATTTCATTTGTTCAATATTTCAAGCTGCCATGAGTTTGTTTTAGCACATTTAAGGTAATCATTTATTGCGATTTTTGCCGTCTTTTGCGATATGCATATTGCACAGCTTAATGTCGCGAGAACGATAAATTTGCGGTATATTGTGCAGGCCTAATCTATAGTATACTTGCAATACTTCTACTCAAGTATACTTGATAAAATAAACTTCAAGTGTTCTACTTTTTGCTAAGGAATGAAAAACATTCTATGATGTGGGTTCAGTTTTAGAGACAGCTTACCAGCTTAGCACATCTGTTCAATTTTAGCTAAACATGTAAAAATATGATCACTTAAAAGTTCTGAAATATATTTTCTAGCCTTTTAAGCCCTGATAATTGTGCCTTGGTTTAAAGTCCCACTCCGATCATCTTTTGATCTATTCTAATAGCATTCCATGTGGTCTTTTAATTAGGAGTACGCTGTTTTTAGGCATTATCTAAAAAACCAGAGTGGTAATGATTCATTAAAACACTGTTTTTCAACCAGTATGCCATGAGAGATGGTCAGGTAAGCAGCACGTTATCCCTCATTTTCACTGATCTGATGATTTATGGTCATTAGAATATCAGCATCATCAAAATAGGCGCAGATTTCACACGGAGTAATTTGCCAACAGCTTTGTGGAGCTCTTCAGTATAAATACAGTGTTCTCCACATATTCGCGTTTCACTTTTCCCGGTTTTTATGTATTCGCAGATTTTTTTTCCAGTCATGTGGCTCTTCTGGTTCATCGCAAAAACTCAGCTCAAGAGGCTTGTATGACACTTTTTCTATCTGAAGGCTGTGCTGCGGGGGAGGAGGGGAGCAGAGATGAAGAGCTGCTAAAGAATATCCATCCATCCATCTTCCTCCGCTTATCCGGGACCAGGTCGCAGGGGCAGCAGTCTAAGCAGAGATGCCCAGACTTCCCTAAAGAATATTTACCAGCTATTTCCACCAGCACCTGAATCACTATAACAAAAGTTTGTGCCCCCTGCATGGTGAAATGACATCAGCTGACTCAGAGGCAGTCGGAAAAAATCCTGATACGCTGAAAAATATAATCGTGCAGAATAATTATCATCCGGAGCAGGTGTTTAAAAAGAATGAAACCCTCTCACACTAAGCTGATGAAGGAGGAAGCACAGGCTTCTAGTTTAAAGGCAAAGAAAGACAGAATGACACTCCCAATGTCTGTTATAAAGTATGCTACGGTACAGTCAGCTGCTCTGAAAAAAACAAAAACAAAACAAAAAAGTTTATGTTTAGCAATATTCCAACATTCTTTAATAAATACTTTACAAAGCATCAGAAATGTTTCCAATGGGTTTTTGATGAGTAAGGAGGAGGAGTTCGGGGTGGTTCTCCATATTCGCGTATATTTGCAGGTGTCTCTGGTCCCTAACCCCAGCGAATACGGGGAAACAAATAATCTTAAAACAAAGGAGCCGGACAGGAGTTTGAAAAACAAATCATGTTCAATGCGATTGGATAATTGATTTAAATGAAGCGTGTGGAGAGGGGAGAGCATTCCGCCGCACACATCTATTCAGGCTAGTGATACAGTTTGTGAGATTCCAGTGTTTGGTCCAGGACAGCTTTATAAAAAAAAAACCTGGTTTATAATAACGTCTGTTTGACGGGCAAATTCTATTTCAGACACTTTTGAGAAACTTGAAGTAAAGTTTAAATATAACTAATAGCAAAATGAAAGAGCCAGCATTAAGGTGAAGTGGCCAACAAACACATTTAACAAAAATGAAACAATTTGATCACCCAAAAAAAATTAAATATTTTTGTTAAAGATACATTTTTGATTTAGACAAAAGTAAAATTAACAAAACGTCAGCATGTTCACATTTTGTTTAGTTACAACTGAACTTATAAACATGACTATAATGTTGGTCTTTTTTGACTGATATTCATCAAACATGCTGTGATTATATATTTGTTCAAAAAAAATATTTCAAAATAAATAAGTTTGGAAAGTATTTCATTTTATGTGGTTTTTGTGAGGTTTACATGAAATTGCATTTTGATAAACTGGAGGGAAAAAACTACATGGGCAATTTTTTAACTAATTTTGTTGAAAGTTGTTATTGAAAACTTGCTGCAACTTCTATTTTTTCTTCCTCAATTATTACGAAAAATCCACGTGAGATCTTGGAAAGACCGTAGATCAATACAGACTATCGAGTTTCTCTTTTTTTCCATTTTTGTTTGCTAGTGTGCCACAGGATTTCTGTCAGAGAAATTGTACCTTGTCCCAAAAAAGGTTGAAAAACAATGCATTAGATATTCACCTCTGGGTTGTGGGCGGCACATTTGGCGCAGAGTAAGCCTACCCCCATTTCCCATCATCCTTTTATTTACACTTTCTCCCGTTAGCTTACAGCTCCTCACAACCCCAACCTGCTTCAGAATGCGGCACAGCAGGGAGCTTGTGACTTTCTGTTGTAAGTACTATGTCACACCTACAAGATTTTTCCAAGGCGTTTTTGTTTCGTCTGCTACTAACTCACACTAATTTAAATAAAGAAATACTCAAAAATGCAATTTTGAGCTCAAAGGGCTTATATCATGCATTTCTTCAGCCTTCCAGAGTAAACTATATCTATATATGATAATATATTACCTTTAGCATGGTAAATATTTTTTTTATGAAATATGAGTTATTTTGCAGTTCATATTGTTTCCTACCTGGCCCATGAAAACAAAAACATTTGAAATTTTGCAAAGATGGATGTCCATGTTGTGCATATAAAATAAAAGCATTTTGACGATCACCGCTAGCTCAGCAGAAAAAGTGGGTGTGTGCGTTAGCCTGGGGGCGGTGCTGGCAGCTCAGAGTCTTCCTGGAAGGGGCTGTTCTCACTTATCTACATCACAATGTGAGAACCTGCGCGCTTTTATGGATTGGGAAGGTCTGGTGCTTAGAACGCAGGTTTTTAAAGGAATACTCAGAAATGAGTGAATGGAGCAACATGCTGCTTTGGAGTTGTTTTTTTTTGTGAGGAATGACCATTATAATACACTTAAAAGCTCAAAACTTCTTTATATATGTTTTCCATCATGAGAAAAATGCTACAAGAACATATTATAAACACCAAAAACACAATTTTCATCAGAGTGAGTCTTTATGTCGCTAGCTAGCGAAACAGCTTAATAACTGCTGGTTAGCAGGCTGAACTGCTTAATGTTAGGATTTTTATCTTGTCTTAGGTTACAGGTAAGTAGGGCTGCACGATATGAGGAAAACTTGCGATATGCGATATAAGTGATCAATATGGCGATAACGATATAATTTGCGGTATATAAACAAATAGAAAAATAACCAAAAACATAATTCCCATTTCCTTGCAACAGTTTAAAAATTATACTCCAAATGACCCTCATCGACATAGGTGACAATCGTCTAACATAATAGGCCTTCATCTGATTTGTAAACAATGGGTAGGCAACCATCTGATTGGTCAAAGCATAAAGGGATTTATTTGATGCGTTAAATGCTTCAAACTGCCATAAGATTGTTTTAACACATTTTGGGTTTACGATTTATTGCGATATTCACCGTCTTTCGCGATATGCATATTGCAGAGCTGGGTACTGCGATAACGATAAATTTGCGGTATATTGTGCAGGCCTACAGGTAAGTGATCAATATTTTAAAAACTTTTATTGTAGGTTGTTCTCTTCCCTTAGACACAGCTTTTTTGAATAAAATCACTCCAACATGCTTCATTATTACTTTTGAAAGATAGGCTCTCATGGTTACGAGCTTCTATCTGTTCTATTTTTAATACAATGAGCACATTATATTCATTCATTGTTTTCAAGATTCATAACCCCCCTGTTGTAACAGTTAAAAATGTCCAACACAAGAGGCCTACAGCTTTTATCTGAATGTTCAGGTCAGGACAAGTAAATAGATAAATACAGAAGAATGAAATGTATTTTTACCAAAAAAAAAACTGAGAACATAAAATCACTGTCTTATCTCTTAATGTCAGACCTAAACCTGTAAATGTCTTTGACTAAAAAAATTAATATTTTTTAGGGTAAATCTGGGTACTAATTTTCTTAAAGGAAGATAATAAAATCATAGACAACAGTTCTAAATGAAGGGAGTTGCTGTTTCCTTGTACATTTGAAAAAAAGGCGAGGTTTGACTTTGCAGCAAATGCCCTTGACCATAGCAGCAGACAAAGACTCACCAGAGACTGTATCAAGTGAGCCAGAAACGACAAAATATATCTAGGGCCTGGGGAGCAAAAAAAACAAAACTAAAACCCAGCAGTATCTGCTTCCACCATTGAATGGTGACTAAAAATGATGCAGACTTTGGAGTCAAACAGACACATCACTGAAATCCTTAAATGTAATCATACTTATCAAGTCGTTTGAGCTACAAATGCATTTTTTATTACAACGAATGCGAAACTGTGTCTCGCTGACACCTCTCTGATCTTAGTTTTCCCCTTGCCGTTTCTCAGTTTCGGTCTCTCCTCCTGTAATAAGCAGAGGCTGGCGTCTACTTCATTAAGCTTGCGATGACAGAACGCAGCGGGGTTACAAAAATATCTGAGGGAAAGAAAGACGCACCAGGAAGTCTAAGGTGAGAGTGCAAAAACACACAGCCATGTGTCAGAACTCTGCCTCCATTCACGCAAACACAGGGTTACTATTGTTTCCTACGACGTCCTAGCACAATGTGCCTTTTTAGACACATACACTTTAAGAATGGAGTGGAAACAAGGATTTAACAGAGAAGGTTTTGCACTGAAGTGTACAAAGCTAAAAATCACTTTGAAGGCTATCCAAGGGAGGGCACTACCTTAGAGCAGGTTGAATTTATGTGGCTGGTAAGGCAGGGAGCTTTGAGCATCCAAACGAAAGACATGAGATAAATTCATCCTGGCCCACATTTAGGCAGTCATAAGCGATAAGCTGTGACAACTTTTGGTGAGGCTCGAATACTGGCTGGTTCTCCCAGTGCACGTGTGGGTTTCCTCTCCTTTGTCCCACAGCTAAAAAATATGATTCATAGATTAATTGATGATTCTACATTCTCCCTTAGGTATGAGGGTGTGTGGCCCTAAAACGGACTTGCTAACCTACCAGGGTGTTGCTGGGCAGGCTCTAGCAACCCCGTGACCCTGAAAAAGGAGGTCTGGAAAATGGATTGATGGAGGGTTAGGTGGTTTCCAAAGTATCATAAAAACATGCTCATTAAACCTTTGAAACAAAAAATTTATTTCTGGTTCATAAAAAGAAATTCTACTTGGTCTTTGTAAAACAGAAGGTAGGGGGCTCGGTGGAGATTGGGAGACTAAATTGGTGACAGATGGGAAATAAAGATAAAAATCTGAAGAATCAACACCAATCGATGGATGGTATCTCAAAGAACAATCTACGAGGAAACAAGTCTTATCTGTTACAAACCACCTGCTGATAGTAGAAGAGAAAAGTATGTGTGACAAAAGTGTACCTATTTGCATAAGTTGTGTAGATCTACAAGTATCAGTTCTAAGAGAAAGGGTAAGGTCGTCAATGAAAACTATTTTTTTTACCCTTTGTAGTGCTCTAGTATCAAAGACTGCTGGTGCTTCAAAGAAAATCCATGAAAAGGTTACGTAATTTCCACACAGAGTTTCTATCCAACTAAAGGTGAAGGCTTCCTAGCTGTGGGTGAAGAGTGATCCCCATTATAAGGCTCAGATGTTACAACAACACCCAACTGGATTAACCCAACACTTTTGATCTACGAGAGCTTGATCTCCACGATCAATCACTACAAGAAGAACAGCAGGTTTCCACGAGCGGGGCTCGACTTCTGAGACAGAGGAACACTGGCTGAGATGAGCAGAACAACACGCTAAAAAAAAGAAAAACCCCAAGAGAAACTAACATTGACTGCACCCAAAGCCACTTTCCTTAGCTTTGTAGCACCCACACAGGACTGGAAGATTAAGAGAACACGGTCTTCTTCCACTTTCGGCTTCTCCCATCAGGGGTCGCCACAGCGAACAAGTCGCATGGTAAATTTTGGCAATGTTTTACGCCGGATGCCCTTCCTGACGCAACCTTCTCAAACCGGGCTTGGAACCGGCAGAGGTAGAGAAGGGAACAGGGAGCAGCCTGGAGTCGAACCCGGGTTTCACGGACGGAAGGCGCTGCAAACCAGCACGAGCTAAACTGGCTCATTAAGAGAACACGGTGAAGTAATTAAATCCTGATACCACTGTCACTACAAGCCTCGAGGTCAGACATGATCTCAGAAACCTTCAGAAAGATAAGCATCTTTGAAGTCAACAATCCTTGTTTGGAGACGCCCAATTCCCTCAAGAAACTTCCTATAGAATATTATTCAACCCTCAAGCATCAAAGAACAAGATTAATTTTACAGTTGAAATGGGCATAGTGTGCGATTAAATAAGATGTACTTCAGATTTGTCCAGAATTGACGAGAAATGTGTTCAAAACAGTTAAAGAGGGTCATCCAGAACACTCTAAATGCTAGCCTGAATGCTGCGCAGGGATCAGGGGACTTCCAAATCGCTATTTATAATTCCTTCTGTTAATACAAACTCCATGTGTTTGTGTGTAAAGCCCTTTTGAGAAACATAGCAGCGCAAATACATTTTATCACCACGCTGTCTCTCCTCTATGTGGCTAAATGAAACCAATAAAGAACATTTTAGAATTACAAAAACAACACTATAGTGAAATCTAAATGCTGGGCTCATGAACTTCGCATGATCTCCTTCTTCATCACACTTGTGTAGCACCTATTGTGACCTTTAAGCCCCTTCCATCACCACACATGAACGACTCTGTGGGTGTATAAAGACAAACTCCAATCATTGTTAATCTATTTTTGAAGTCTTCCCAGGGGTCTCATAATTAAGAACACCATATTTTCTGCACTACAAGGCGTATTCAAAAGCTTTTTTTTTTCTTCAAAAAACGACAGTGCCTCTTATAATCTGGAGGTTTTGTCGGGTCACGTGAATACGCCAAAGCGGCTAATGCCTAGCGGTGTCAGGCTTTGTTTTTTAATATTTTACTAACAAGGTTGGGAGTTAGTGTACTCACAGTAACATTTGTTTAAGCGGTATCAGTCAAGTATTGTGAATATGTTAACTTGGCTAGCATGTAGAGTGCTACAAACAAGTTAAGTGTTACTGTGAACGCAGTTAAAGTCTGACTGACTGACAGACTTATATTTGATTCCTTGGTCTTACTTAACGTGCCTTATCTTTCAGTGTGCCTTATATATGACATAAGTTTGAAGATAGATCATTCATTGATGGATTGCCTCATATTATGGTGCACCCTATAGTGCAGAAAATATGAAAAAAACCTGTGTTGTTTTCTAAGATCAGTAGTAGTTCCATAGGATTTCATCTCTGAGCTGTGAGTTGGACTGTAAGTGTGAGCGACCCCGCCCCTCCCAATTGCAGAGAGGAGTGGATCACGAAGCCACAAATAAGGTATTTTTCAAACAGCATTTTTTCGTCTACTCTGGATTCAGAAGGATTTAAATAAAGAAATACTTAGAAATGCAAATTGGAACTCCATATTCTTTATAGATGTCCTCAAACCTCTGAAAAATACCTCAAGGACTTGCTTAAAACACTAATAACCCCACTTTCCTCTGAGTGGGTTTTTAAGTACAAAAGTGACTGGTGTGTAAATGATGGAATTACATGGCTTTTACTGGATAACCAAGCTTATAAATATACAATAAAATTAAAATATTAAAACTATGTGTAAGGTGGAGTACAGATGTTTAGGTCTGCCTTTCTGAGATGGTTTTCTACGATTTTAAAGTGTGTTTGAACATACAAACTTTGAACAGCAGAAAGTTAGGAACCAGGAACTGTTCAGCTGGATAGATTCTGTGCAGCATCTTGTCCTATTTAAAAATTCAAACAGATCTTTCTTGTATCAAGCCACACAGAAGCCAAACTGTGGCTGACAAACATCTCCCTCCCTCTGTCGTTTCATGTGTGCTTGCAGTAACTAAACAGGAAAAGATGCAGAATTTGTCTAAGGATGGGAAATCTGACAGACAGGAAATCAGATACCCGTGGGCGCATCCCTGCCTGTCACGCTGGTGAGCCAGCTTTCAGCTGCAGTGTGTGTATTTCACAGCTACGAGCAGGTAAACACACATGCACGCCATAGGATGACAACTTATTGACATGCAATATGACAGTATCAACAAGGTCTGTGGGTAGATAGAGAGGCTAATGTGTCATCGCTGAGTGCTCCTATGGAAATGGATATTATATAAATTGACCACAAAACTCCAAAGATGAGGTTTATTTAGAAAAGAAAACTGTTGGAGATAAA
Source organism: Oryzias latipes (assembly GCF_053564925.1). NCBI lineage: Eukaryota > Metazoa > Chordata > Actinopteri > Beloniformes > Adrianichthyidae > Oryzias > Oryzias latipes. The sequence goes on from NC_136244.1 coordinate 11,604,646, forward strand.
AAAAGAAAAATTCAATGAAAGCGTTCTTCTTCGGTAGCTGGACTATATTCAGACTGCAAACAAGCCGCATTCCAAGGTTGGGTGAGCGTTTGCTGGAAAGAAGGGAGGACGTTTGTATAAACACCGCTGCCCACTGAGGCAGCATAAGGCATGGGGAAAGAAAGAGGAGGGGATGTGGCGGGTGGGGAATCTGACAGGCCATCACATCCATGTGTCACCAAGCAGGAGACGAAAGGCCCGGAGGGATCTAGACGCTGGTCAGGGTGAGAGGTTGTCTGGTGACGAATTTAAAGCCGGACTCCTTCACCGGGGGGAGCTGCAACAGCTTCAGCGAGTACCCTTAGGGGGATCACTCGGTGACAGGCACACCTGACCCCAAGGCGGATGAAAACACTTACTTTTAGAAGAACTGACAATGTTTTTCTTTCATTTCCTTTTTTTAAATCAAAACTCACTTACCCAAAGTAATCATTTTAACCCTTGTGCTATCTTGTGGGGTCCAGGGAGGCACGTTTACGTTGGGAGTGTGGTCATCTGGACCCCACAAGATAGCACAAGGGTTAAAAACTGTTAGAATCACAAATTAAATAATTGCTAATACAAGCAGCAAGTTTAGTATGGATGTAACTTCTTTCATAAAAAGCATGTTAACCACAGACAAATCCAAAATGGCTGCCATTTGTAAAGATGGTAATCATACACTCAATTGTTACAAATATATTCAAAGTCTTTTGCCCCAGTCTCCACAATATGGGCTTTTCATGCACAAAGTGCAGTCTTTAAACATGAGGGGCACCAAGAGAATACTATTATATGTATTATATATTTATTGTAATGGCCACAAAGAGGCTCCTCAGTCGGGCGGTAGTCAAACAGCTATTTATTAGACTGGTAGACAGGTACAGCACAAGCAGAATGGCGCGGCAAGCTCTTTTATTGAGCAGGGCAAGAACATTTACCTGATGCACACACACACACACACACACACACACACACACACACATACAGGTCGACCCCGCCCCACATACGCTGTGGTCCAGCAACAAAGAGAGGGATGCAGGATCGTTACAATATCTTCAAATCTTGGAATTTTCTCGTGGCTAACATACTTTTTCTAAAAGAGGGTAATTAAGGTAAATCCATGCCAAATTCGCTGCTTGTACCACAAAAAGCACAATTATTTTAATAACTGATTCCACTATAAAAACCGACTCTGATTAAAATTGTGTTTTTTGTGTTTTCAATGTGTTCTTGTGGCATTTTTCTGATGATGGAGGACATATATAAAGAAAATAAAGCTTGCATTACTTTGTGTTTTTTTTCATTCAAATCACTGTGACTCAGGAGCACAGTAAAAAATTATAGCAAATATTGATGCTTGGGCTGGGCGATTAATTGATTAATTCAAAAAAAGGAAAATTATGAGATTTTAAGTCGTAGATTTACGAGAAAAAAACTTGAAGATTTATGAGAAGCAAACTTGTAATTTTACGAGATTAAAGTCGAAGTGAGCATACCAAGCAGCAAGTGAACGCCGCGCAGCACGTAGCAGAGCAGCAGAGCAGACCGACTAAAGTCAATGTTACAGGTACGCTGAATGTTTATTGATAAAGTTCCAAATGTTTGATTTACGATTCATTAATGTATTTTATTTATGATGGGTGTTTTGCAGGATCTCTGCAGCCGTTGATGAAGCCATCGGTTTCCCTGCTGCTGTCCACTTGAATCCTTTCTTCCTCCATTAAAGACGAGATCTCTACGTTTGTGTGACGCTTGCGTCTGAGGAGGCGCATTTTTTGGTGTTTTTTTCAACTTTCTAATGCTATTAGAACAGACTATTTTCATTCCTCATGTTGAAACGGAACGTTTCATCTGGAGGAAAGTAAACAGTGTATTGAACACAGCGGTCCTCTACACCAAAACGTGTCTCTGAGCTCCTTATTTTACACATGAAACTCCGCTTTACTGACACCGAACCCCGGAAAGCCGGCTCCACTGAAAATAATCTGATTTTGAGTTGACAAAAGGTTCCGAATCTTTTTATTTTTTAAACCTATCCGGAAATAAAGCTTCACAAAATGATCCACATATTTCATCTTCAAGCTAGGCTCCAATAAATGGAAAACTTCTGTGTTTCTTCCTAATTTTATTAGTTAATTCCTAAATTTACGAGTTTTTTTCTCGTAAATTTACGAGATTTTTTTCTTGTAAATTTACGACTTAAAATCTCGTAATTTAACAGTAATGACTTTCTTTCTCGTAAATTTACGACTTAAAAGTCATGATTAAAATTTTTTTCTTTTTTTTGTAAACTGGACCTAAAACTCCGTTGTAGATTTCTTGTTTGGAAAATCGAGATTTTATTTTCCCAGCTCTCTGGTTTCTTGCACTTCCGTTGTTCGGAGTAAAGTAACTCTGCCAGTCTCTCACAAAACACAGATATGAGAACAGAAGCAAGCAAAGATGCGGAAGAGAATGAGGCTGAAAAAATGACACTAATGCACGCGCCGCGAGAAGCACCCCCAAATAACTATTGCTGGTTGCCTACGTGTAGCTTTTTGTTAAAGCAGATGAAGCAGCGGAACATGACGATTTTCGCCGGGTTCTAAACAGAACTGGAGGACAAACCTGTTGGACAACAAAAAGTTTAATTATAAGCGTTGATTTGGAGACAGCTGTGTTGTTAGATACTAATGCTATGATAATGCTATCATGCTAAATGCTACAATGTTATCATGCTAAATGGTAATGAGCTGCTCCATGTACCGCCTGCAAGTAAAACAAATTTTAAAACAAACAAAAAATCCAGTTGAAAGTCAGACTATATTTTCATGGAGTGGACTTTAAGAAGTGGCGGATAAATACAACAAAATTAATTCATAGAACATTTATAAAAACTGTATTTTATAAATCTAATAAGAGGTACTTTGTATGGAACTTTTTTAGAAGTGCTTTTGTAACATTACAGAGCTGGCGTTGAGCTGAAAAAGCCCCGCCCTCATGAGAGCACTGTATCTTTACTGTCAATAGCAAGAATTATCATGTTTTTAGGCTGTTTATTTTATGATTTCATGTAAAAATGAATCAACTGGAGGCAGAATTAGGAAAAAATAACTTTTTCTGTCAATCTGCTTAAATTACATATAAAAGCCGTATCTGAATATGAATCGCACCCCCGGCCAAACTATGCAAAAAAATCTGACTTAGGTTGTCTCCGAATTCCCACGCTAACCTCTAACTACTAAAAAACTATATAGTGCGGCACTATGTAGTACCGGAAATTTTAAAAGCAATAAGGACACCATGGTCACTATTTTTTTTCTTCTTTTCGGTAGATATGACGTCATCGATTTCACTAAGTTAAAATCTAATTCAAATGAACATTTTTCAACGATAATTTACGAGTCCACTATCTTCTGAAGATAAAAACGTTGATGGTTTATCAAAAAAATAAATTTAAATACATTTTTTTTGGTAAAAAATGTTTCGACGCAGCGCATGTGGGCTACATTTGCTAATCTGTTGAGCATCAATGCACACTGGTTTTTCGCAGAAACTTCTGGGGAATTTCCAGGGCACTGGATTTGGGAATTGTAGATTCGGACAGCACTACAAAATGGCGAACACACTACTGTATGTAGTGCACTATGTAGGGGTTAGGGTGGGAATTCAGACATGCTCTTATACTCCGAAAAATACGGTGGCTCAAAAGATGAGTGGTACTTTAAAAACACATCTTGATAGTGATCAATACCAATTATGCACACAAATCCACACCAAATTTAATACAAAGATAATGATTGCTGATCCTATTGCAGAAAATTTTCAGGACAAAACTTTTCTCTTGTGGAAAAATTTCAAGTCTATAGTCACCAAATTGCTTTGCCTGCAGTTGCATAAAGGCTGGAGTAGTAAAGGGGCTGTATCATAATATATGCACTTCATTATTTACAGGTCTTTCACTCCAGAGGCAGCAAGACTACAATTCCAAGCGCCTGCCGAATACATTTTCCACAAGCACTGAAATGCCAGAGTAACAAGCGCTCTCTACAAGCAGCAGCAGAACATAAATGCTTCGTATTATCACTATATATATAAAAAAAAATTGTAAATTCGCATTACTGTGAAAGACACTGTGCCTAAAAACCAGTCTTGTGTGGCGGTGGCACTTATGGTCCAACCTTTCAATCTTCAATCCCTGATGGGATGACATGCAATTAACCAGGGGGATAAATAACGCTGGGAAGGATTAGTGAATCACTCCAACTTCCTGTCCCCCTCTTTGACAAGTAAATGGGGTAATTCTGCAGTGTCTATTAGCAGAAATCTTTACATTAAAAACTCTTATTATTGGCTAGCCTGGATCTGCAAAGCTAGATTAAGCCTATAAATTAATAATATGAGCGCATCATCGCTGGGATGCAAAGAGGCAGAAGAGGGTGGAATAAGAGACGGTTGAAGACTGAAACATTAGTATGCATGATTGAAAGTCTTGCAAGGCGGTTCTCTTTGATGAGTCCAGCGACGGAGGGGCGGCCAGTTACCTCTCAGGTTACCATCTGCCTGCCTGCCCGTCCTGGCACACCGGCCTGGACCCGACCTCCTGCTGGCTGCAGACAAGAGGGAGGCTGGATGTTCCTCATCACACACTCTGTATGTTTGCAGTTCACACCTGGAGGCTGCGGGAGGAGGGGGGCCGACCTCATTCCTTCCCTACAACCTTCATTTCGCCTGCCTTCACATTTGAGCTTTATGGCTTAGAAAGCATGCAGATATGGATTTACACTATAAATGTTGATAAAAACAACCAAGAGGGGGCAATTAGTAGGGTAAACTTGTGTCCTAATTATGCCTCCAATGCATGAGATGAAGAGGTAGAAAGGATCGTCAGGACAGTCTGGGGCTAGACTTGACACCTAATTAGGCAAAGAAGGAAGAGAAGAAAATAAAGCAAGCAACAACAAAAGTTGTTTTGATGATTTTCTTTCCACCCATCAACTGGTAATTCTCATTGGGGATTTAGCCCGACAGAAATAATGACGCCTGTGCAATGCTTGGTTAAAACTCCAACTGCTTCAAGTTCCACTCCGATCATCTTTTGAGTTATTTTCAAACCGTTCCCAGTGGTCTTTTATTATGATTATGCTGTTTTTAGACAAAATCAAAAAACATGTGTGCTTTTCTAGGACATAGTTTCTGCAGAGCTGGAGTAGTTCATTATAAATTTGCTTCTGATTTGTAGGAGGGACTGTTGGTGCCAGGTAAGCCCACCCCTACTTCCCATCATCCGTCTGTTTACGCGCTGTCTCTCTAGCTTAAAGCCTCTCACAACCCAAGCTATATTACTGGTGCAACAAAAATGGCGAGCAATATTGGAGCTATCCAGATGTACAGTTTTGAGTCAGATACAAGGTCAGACGAGGAAAACGAAGATTTACATGGATCTAGTCGTCTATGCATCAAGCTACGTAATCACCGGGCATTTGACACAAGTTCAAGAACACGCTGAACGTGTGCTTTTGAATGCACGTTTAGCTCATGGTGTTCACACTGGACAAGAATGGAGGGGCTTCTTCTTCCACCCTCTGTTAACTAGCGCATGTCCGCCATCTGCAGTTGGAAGAGGCTTGGCATGAAATGTTGATAAATCTTGCTTCAGGTTTTTTTCTTTCATAGCTCTATTCCAATATATGAAAGACGTAGAATGTGTCAAATGATTTCGTCCGGAAACTAACCGCAATTATGAATTTCTCCTTCGTGATCAATTTTCAAACAGTTCAGTCAATTTAACCCTTGTGCTATCCTAGGCACTTTAACATTGGGAGTTGGGTCATCTAGACCCATTAGTCAGTGCGCTGAACCTGTTTTCTTCAATGATTTGTAAACCTCACTGGTGTCCATGGATTACATGAAATCTTTCCACCTTTATCCACCTCTGTCATGGTAAGGAGAACACGTCAATGTAAGGGTGGGGTCATCTAAGATAGCACAAGGGTTAAGGGGACGTCATCCACACATGCCAAATTGAGGTCCCTGATTGGTCAAAGTTCTACCTGGTTTAACTTTCGATGCACGTTCATTTGCCAGGCATTTTGCATGTAAAGTCCAAGAATGATTGCAGAAACCTACGTAGCTACAAATGGATGAAAAAGTTTTGAACACGGAAGCTCAAAATGTGCTTTTACGTGCATTTACATTGACCTTTTAGTGGAAGCGGCGCTTGAATGAGTTGCAGAAGGTGATGTGAACATATATTCAGAATGGAGCTGAACAAAGAGCTTGTATAACGCACCAATTGTATTTTTTATTTCTATTTCACAACAATTTGAATAAATAAATACTCAGAAATGCCGTTTTTAGATTAATTGTCTTTACATATGTACTCCATCATGAGAAAAATGCCACATCAACATGTTAAAAACACAAGAAACATATGATTTCCCTCAGAGAGGGTCATTTTTTCATGTGAAAGGCCATTTGTGTGTCTGTGATTTCCCATGAAGATCATGTGTATGAGATGATCTGCATGCCTCCATGACTAAAAAGCAGCAGTTTAACGGCTGCTTGCACGTAAACCTCACCTTGTACCTTTCGCAGCAGGTGAGACAGGTTCAGACACTGGATGGAATGTGTTTCCCTACTGCCAAACCTGTTTCAGTGACTATAGATTAAGATGCAATCAATTTCATTGAGTTTTGTTGTATAACTGGAAAATGTGCATAACTTTTATCACAAAATAAGTAATTAGCAAAAAATGAAATGTGGCTTTCCATTAAGTTTATTCCAAAAACTTTACCATATAATCTGCTCACCATCTCTCCGTGGAGCTTGCAGCGCTGAAGCATCTCTGATGGCACGAGCCCACCTCTCAGCCTCCTGCAGGTTGACCAGCGGGTCCTGGACCAGCGCGACCCGAAAGCACTGCTCCACTCTCTGGCGGGTCAGCCCGGCGCTCATCCAGCGCCTCTTGAACGGGTAAAAATAAGCAGTGAAGTAGGCGCCGACGTCCGCGCTGTCCGGCCCACTGCGCGCGCGACAGCCCACACAGTCGCTCAAGTTGAACACCACCTTAGTCTGTCCAGGTAGCGCCGAGATCTTCTGGATGGTGAGCGCGCTCTCCGTCAGGCTCACAGAGTATCGGACCCTGTCGTCGAGCGTGTCCGTGAACTCTCCGTACAGCGCGCCCACGAACCCGTTCCGCTGTCGGGATGGGTCCGCGTCTGAGGCGGCTTTCTCCATCCCAGGCCGGTGTGGTGGATGGCGGTGCTCTGCAGACTCTGAACCGAGCAGCCTGCGACGGGACCCTTTAAGCGCGCGCGAGGCTCGCCCAATTCACCGTCTCTCCCTAGTGACTGGAAGAGGAACGGCAGTGATGGAGCAGAAGGAGGGAGCAGCCGCCTGCCCCGTGTCACACTTCAGGGACGACGAAGTGCTTTCGCTCCACCTAAAACCGACAAGTCTATGAAGGCGCACAAAAACAACCTTTAAATATAACAATACAAACATCTATTGATCTTAAACGTATGAAGTATATATATATATTTAAATTATATACCACTTTGTTTTCTATTTTTTATTCCAAGTGGTAAAATTTTCAGCAAATATTTACAAAAGAAATCAGAAAGGAATGTAGTTTTTGTAAGTAGTTTTAAGTGATTTTTCAAAATAAAACACAGGTTTAGGTCTTATGAGCATGATCACGTGATCAAACCAAGAATTTCAATCAAACTAAGGGAAATAGCTATAAAAGCCACCCGCAATAATTTAAAAATAGTCTTAATCTTAAAGTGTTTTAGTTATAATTCACTGAAAGTTCAAATCTAAAAAGGTAGCAATGCCTTTTGCAAAGGGAGGCTTTTACGGTAACCACGCCCAGACCCAAACACGTGTCCTGTTACGTCTGCGCGCTTCAGATGGGACATCCGGGTTAGAGCTTGTGCTTGCTCTTCTTACTGCTGTGCTGTGCTGAGCCGAACAGGTCTGGAACATGCTGACTTTTTACATGAAGTTTTTCGCATTGGAGCTGCGTTTATTTTCAAAGTTATCAGCAGCGAATTTACCATGAACAGGTGCGTAATAAACGAGCTGGGTTTGTTTAGTCTGTTAGGTTTCATTTAGCTTGTTAGCTTAAGCTTTAGCTAATAACACGGTTTTTTTTGGTGTTAGCTTTCTTTAATTGTTTGAAAGATTTATTTCCTCTTATCCTTTATTCAGAAATCCAAGGTAACAGAACAGAGATAGTCAGAGATCACAAACTACAAATCTAACTCTAAAAAGCACAAAACTGAAACAAAGACCAAGCAGCACACGTCAGAATCTAAATAATAAAGTAAGAAAAATAAGTAAGTAAAAACAATGACAAGATTTAAAAAGGAAAAAGAAACGAGGGACATCAGTTGACAAAAACAGAAGCCTAATTTAAAGGTATATTGGGGAGTTAACGTGTTAGCCGTTAGCTTTCTTTTAGCTAGCGAACACGTGGATGAAAACCACGTGGAGCTAGTATTAGTGGTGTTTCCCCAAATAAATGATTAAAACTTTGTTGGAGCGTCTGAAACTGATGGTATAGTTTTAAATGTGGTTATATTTCTATAATAAGTCTTTTTTTTTCTTTCAGGCATCAAATGGATCTTTCAGGATAACTTATCCAAAGGTACATTTTCAGACATCTGTAATAGTTATATTTTCCTCCTGCAGTGCATATGATGAGTTTGTTATCCCTGTCTGACATTAAACATGTGGAAATCAATGGTATCTGACCTGCTGTAGATTTGTGTACTGTTACATGTTACTAGAACTCCAACTGCTACTGATGGATTGTTTTCTTGCAGGTCATAAAGGGAACGCTTCAGCTGCTTAGGAGAGGACAGTCATCAAAGGTGAGTTGTGTTAAGTTTTTACTCTTGTTACACGTCTCAGTGAAAATTACTGCATAGGAAGTGCTGCCTGATGCGAAAACTAAAAAGCTGTTATGAGATTGACATGCAGCACTTGTTGCTGTTAAGAATAGTTGGAGTTCTTCTAATGTTTGTCTTCTTCTGCGTTACAGATGTGTTGATGTAAAGCTGGACTACAAGATGTACAGATCTTGAAGATATTACAAAAAGTAAGTGTTCCCAGAATTGCATGGAAGAGGAAGTTAAGCCGAAGATGATACAAGTTATCCCTGTCTGAATTTAGCTGTGGAGTCACGGTAACCTGAGGCTTGAATGAGCAGACATGACATCCTGAAGTAACTAAAATACTTGGATTACATTTGTCTTCTCTCTCTGTTACAGATTAGCAGCTGCAGCTGCAGACAGAGTTCCAGTGGGATTAAAGACAACCATTTAAACTTAAACATTGTTTTATTAAGATTAAAAATAGTTTTGGGAAAAAAAAACATTGTCAGGTTGTGTTTAATCTGTAGGATTTTTTTCTCAAATTGTCCAGATAAATCTGCTCCTCCTGGAGGAATTCAGTCTCCTGTGGGAAGGAAAATGGTTTTTTTAATGGAAATATGAATTCATACTTGTACATTACTTTTCAATTCTAAAGCCACATTTAAAATAAAGATCGAGTGAAAACCATCAAGAGTTACCTTTTCTGCAGTGTATTTCCAAAGGGCCAGGCACGCTTCTCGAGCTATTGACTGATGATTTGCAGACAAGTTGGGAATAAAGTCTGCAGTCAGCTCAGGAGTGGGTAACACTGAAACTAAAGTGAAAGAAAAGGAAAACAAACTAAAATCCATCCTTACTGTTTGGCCACAAAATATTTGAAACAGATTCCAACTACCTGGTAAAACAGGTGGGGCTTTAAAGCTTGAGGTTTGTGTTTGCTGTGCTTTGTCCTGCAGATAGTTTAGCTTTGTGCGCTCCTAAAAAATAAAAGCAGTTAATTAAGTATAAAAATATCTTCTGAGGAATTCTGAGAACTGCAGACCTTTAGAATGCGATTTTCCTGCATCCTCAGACTTTCCATTTGTGAGTGAATGCTCTTTAGGCGGGCCTCGTGCTCCGCCTCCACACGCTTCGCTTCCCTCAGCGCCTCTTCGCCCTCTTCATACTTATTAGCGGCGAGCTGCAGAGAATTTTTTTTATGTTAGGATTCATTTGAACAGACTTTCGAGGTTCTGTTTGATCCTAGATCACCTTGCTGAAGGACTCGACCTCCAGAGCCCGAGTTTCCAGCCTCAGGGCTGCACTACTTATTTTCTCTTTCTCTCTTTCTAGCTCTTCTCTTAGCCTTTCCAGAGTCTCTCGCTCTTGTGCTGCAGCCATCTCTTTCTGTTTCAGCTCTGCTGTGCGAAGCTTCAAGTCAGCTTGTTCCTGCAAAAGGAACAACAAATCCAACACTGTCTTTTGTGATAAACAACCACAAACCAGTTTGCCTTGAGAATTGGTTTCACCGTGACTGATTCTGAGTCGTACCTGTGCCAGAGTTATGATGGAGCCTTCTCTTTTATCCAAGAGGCTGCTAACTTCCCGCTCAGCTCTCTCGTGCCTCCTTTTATCCTGATCGTGAAAGTGGGCCCACTCGGCTGCCAGCTTCCTCCTTTCTTCTGCACAGTGCTGCATCACCGACTTCTGCTCCTCCAGCAGCACACTCTGGAGGAGACATGGAGCTCAATAAATGATGCATACTTATACTTTTCTACCATTATCAAAGCCCAAATCACTTTGCAGCCACCAATCTCTGCTGTCATCAGACCACCAGGAGCAATGTGGGGTTTGGTGTCCTTGGACAGGACACTTCAACACACGGGCAAGAGAGGTCACCCGCTCTACCTCAGCACCACAGCTGACCCTAGAGGAGATTGGTGTTTGCCAGCCTCACCTTAGCTCTCTCCAACTCCTCCCTCTCCATGCTGGTCTGCATATTGAGGACACGACGCTCTTCCTCCAGGCTCCTCTGGAGCGACTCCACCTTGGCTTGCTCTGATGCCACCTTCCAGCGTTCCTGAAGTCAGTCGAGAAAACGAGTGTGGTGGATTGAATTCCATTTGGAAAAACAGTTTTCATTCAGATCCCCCTCCGATCACCTTTCAAAATATTTTAAAAGCAGTGGCCTTTTATTTATGATTCGTTAGAACTGTTGGCATGGAGCAACCCCGCCCCCCTTCCCGTTGCTAAAAGCAGGAAGCTTGTGGCCCTCCCAGGTTATTTTCTTTGTCACAAATGAGCTCTTTTGAAAAAAGTATTTTTGATGATTTACAACAATTTGAATAAAGAAACACTCAAAAACGCAATTCTAAGATGAATTTTCTTTAAACTTGTACTCCATCGGAAAAAAGCTACAAGAACATTTTAAAAACCATTTTCATCGGAACGGGTCTTTAACTACCAAGTAAAGAATTTGTCGCAATCTGTCTTTAGAATCTTTCTATCCAGAATCCTGCTGCTGGGTTACCAACAGTGAGAAATTCCTACATCCCTTTTCTGCATTCTCCTTACTTGCTTCCAGTGTGTTTAATGGTTTTCCATTGCAACCAATGGTCTTGGACCCTCTTACGTAATGGAACTATAAACCACAAAGCAATCTAGCAGAGCTCTATTGATTAGAATCTATTGGTGATTCAATGATGGTGACCGCTTCTTCTCAGAGGCTAAAACTCTGGAACACTTCCCATAAAGACATGCAAAGACCCAACTATGCTACAAGGAAAACACTTTTTTAACCCTGGAGAACCCAAAGGGTCAAATAGGTTTTTTTTCTTCTTTTTTTGGCTGCTGTTAATTGCTTACTACTCAAAATGAACAATAAATAAAAATGTCAAACTAACTTTATCCAAGGAAAGTTTTGAAATGTTTATGGTGGCCACAAGACCTTAGCTGTGGAAACTACAGAGGAATAAATCTGATGAGCCAGACAATGAAGTTCTGGGAAAGAGTAGCTGACCCGAGACTAAGAGGAGAAGTTAACATTTGTGAGCAGCAGTATGGTTTCATGCTAAGAAAGAGAACTACAGATGCCATCTTTGCTGTGAGGATGTTGATAGAGAAGGTCAGAGAGAGAGCTACACTGTCTTTGTCGATCTGGAGAAAGCTTATGACGGGGTTCCCAGAGAGGAACTGCAGTATTATATGAGGAAGTCTGGAAGGACAGAGAAGCATGTTAGAGAAGTGCAGGACATGTATTGTCATTTGTAGCAGGAACAGGTGCCATAAAAAGGAGGGGAAGGAAGGTTAGCTGCAGCGAGGCAGAGTACATGTATGTAAAGGGAGGGACCCAAGTGGAAGAGTGAGGTTACAACAGTCCAGAGTAATGGAGAGTGTGGAAGAGAAGCGAGTGCAAGCAGGTTGGGATGGGTGGAGAAAAGTGGGATGTGTGATAGAAGCGTTTCAGCTCAAATGAAAGGAAAGGTGCAGAAAACGGTGGCGAGACCAGCCATGTTGTTCTGCCTGGAGACAGATGCACTGAGGAAAAACAGGGTTAGATGGAGGAAGCTGATTCGCTGTGGTGACACCTGAAGGGAAAAGCAACGACAACAAAAAGATTATTCATTTATTTTACATTTTTCACAACCAAAGTTTCATTAACCTTTGACCTCAGAAAGAGGTTTAGTACCAGCTACAATTTAAACTCCTCCAAAGGGATTTTGTCTAATTTCCTCGTAACTCCTCGAGCATCAGTGCGAAGCTACTTGGGAAAAAATGTTGGTTATAGAATTTTGTGGATTTTTAATGGCGTTTGGGTAGCAAGCTCACAAAAGTGGCGTTCCCCTGTTGCTGGCACATTTCTAAGTAAGGCGTTCTTAACAAAACACCTCAGTTGCCAAGGAAATCCAAAAATTTACTTTAACTTCATAGACCTGTTCGTCACTCCCAGGCAACCTAAAAAATGATTTGGTTGCTACAGAAATAAAGCCGATAGAAAAGCCGCTGTTTTGAAAAAAGGGTATGTTTTAAGTTTGCCACATTAAACTGTGACTAGGTTGGCAGAAGGGGAGAGTGAAAGGCGTGTCGCAGCTGCTCAGTGAGTGAGGATGGCGGGTGGCCGCTGCCGCTTTGATCGTTTTGTTTGGTTTCATCGCTAAAAAGGACTTTGTTTAATTGAGACTTTAGCAAAGAGCTATACAAACCTGAACAAACTGCTTAACTGTCCTATCTGTAGTATGGCCAATGGTATGGTGTTTCAATATGTCTTCCATGTAAACAAACATGTATGACTGCTGGACGCTAAAGACGGGTGCACCAAGCTCACAATTTGATTTGTTTAAGCAAAAACAAAGAAATCATCAGGATGTGACATTTATAAGTTCCAAAAACAGTTTTTCTGTCATATTTGAACTGCTGTAGCCTCCCATGTAGCCCTGATTTCATCTGCAAACTTCTATGGTTTCAAACATTTCTGATGAGTATATTGTTACAACTTCTCACCTTCTCAAGCTGCCTCTGCTGCTCATTTATCTGAGCATCCATCCTCGAAATGATCTCCTTTAAGTAACTCCGCTCCTCTGCCGTGGCTTTCTGCTGCTGGCTCAGACGGTCCTCCAAAACTGAGGAGCAACATTGGGATGAGAGATCCCAATTTGTTTTTAGACCTACTGGTCCAAAGCGTGGGACCTGGAGTACCTCGGAGCTGCTCCTCTCTGTGCCGCGCTCCCCGTTCCAGGCCGTGAGCGCTTTGCTCGTGTGCACTCTCCACCCGAGAGGAGAGCTCTTCAAGCCGAGAGGAGAACTGCTCCATCTGCTCAATCACCCCCGTCAGAGACCTGGACGAAGACGGCGGATTCACAAGGAGGGGTGGGAACATTGCTCATTTTGAAAATGTATTTATAAGTAGAAAGATACCAGTAACTTTGCAGACATGTAATCAGAAAAGCAAAACTAAATTAAAACTGAGAGGTTTCTGGTAAAAAAAACGTTGCACTTTGTAAGATTTAATTTGAAATTATTTGTGTTTTTGAAAGAAAAAAAGGAAATTCCAATTGAAGCCTGGTGGTAAATATACAGATCTGTGCTTAAAACATTTGGTGTTTTTCATCCTGTGGTTCCGACTTGCCTCGTCTGAGACGTTGCGCTTGTCACGGCATCAATCTCTTCCTCCTTTAGTCTCTTCAATCTCTGGATTTGATCCTCGTGGTCTTTTTTCATCTCTAGGATAGACTGTCTGGAAGGCAAAAAGAGACAAATCTGAAATAGATTTAATGCAATTTTAAACCAATGGACAAACAAAAAAAAACATTTGGAATTGAAGATGTGAAAGATGTGTTTTAATCAAAAGTGCAGGTTGTAAACTTAAAGGAAATATTGAATATTACAAAATAAAAGGAAAAATTAAATTGAAAGAAATATTACAATTACAAAAATAATTTTGTCAAAAAAAAAGAATTAGCAAAGAACATGTTTTAAAAAAGTAGCAAGGCAAGAATGGTTATTCTGACAAATAGAATGACTGAGTGAGAGTTGTTTATTTGTCAATGGAAGTCTATTTTGCCTTCTTGGAGCCAGCGGGTATTTCCTGTTTGAAACATGAGGGGGGGGGGTCACTCAGTCCAGTTCTCGTATACAGTCAATGGTCACGACCAAAAGCAAAATTCTGAATTGAAACTAAACGAATGAAAGTGAAGAGTAAGAGAAACAACCAAAAAAAAAACAGGATAAAACAGAAGCTTTTATGAATAAAAATGATCTCATTTGGTAAAAGTTTTATGTTTACAGTTTTTTTAATTAAAGTTTCAAATTCATACATTTTTAAAAATGTTTAATATTTCTTTCAAGTTTGAAATGTGGATTTTTCATCTGTCTTGTCTAGTTTTCCATTGACTTTCAGCTGATCCTCATTTGCCTTCATACGCTCCACTGTGGTTTACCTCTGAAGATCTCGGAGCCTCTCCACCTCCCGGTCTCTGTCCTGCTGCACCTGGGCCACCTTCCGGTGGTACTGCGCCTGCAGTTCCGAGCGTTCCTGCTCCACAGCTCGCGTTAACGCCGCCATCCGCTCTATCAGATCTTCACACTCGAGCCGCGATCGCGTTTCCCTCTGAGCGGCTGCCTCCTCCAGCAGCTTCACACGGGCCCTGCGAACGTGCAAAAACCCAAACCTGCTAAGACACCAGCAGAACACAGGACTCCGCACAGTTTGTGTGCGTTATTTTTTCACCTGTGTGCGTTCTCCATGAACTCCACATCTTGTGCGTGTCGCAGCTGGATGCTCTCTAACATCATCTGGGTTTGGCCTCGCTCCAACTGCAGGATCTTGAGCTTCATTATAAAAAGCACTGCAGTGAAGCAGCAGAATGTACAAAAATACCTCAAAGTTACTCTTTAAATCATTAGCACGCCAAACCTGTCCTTCCAGCTCAGTGATGCGGGCCTTTAGACTCTGATAATCGCCAGCTTGTTTGTCTTTGAGCGTCTGTGGGGCCTCGCCATCAACAACACCTAAGCTGCGCAATCGTGTCTGAAACCATGAGAAATTGTTCTGGTAGAAGCATAGATAGACTTTGACAGTCACAGAGGGGAGGAGGAGGTTACCTGCTGCTGCTGCGGAGTTCCTGCTGAAGAAAACACCTGGAGGGTTCAAAAAGCCACGTCATGATCGGTAAATCTGAAATTGACATTTCTAAAACTACAATAATACCTGTTGTTGGACAGAAACCGGTGTGCTCTGCATTTGGCTTTGTGGAAAAACTAAAAAGGAGAAAAAAAGGGAAAAGTAATAATCATAATTTGCTGCAGATTTGGTGGCTGTTGCTTGGCAACTCTCAGCATCAGCTCTCTATCGGTTTTCTATCGGATTGAGGTTCAGAGACTGGCTGGGTCACTCCAGGACCTTGATATGCTTTAGGTTTAGGGTCATTATCCTGTTGGAAGAACCATCCATGACCCTTTTTTAGCCTCCTGGTGGAGGCTGCTGCACACGTGTCTTCTTAAAGCAGGGCTACTTTGTGAGCTCTGCAAGATAAACTATTGTGGTGCAAAGTATTACCAATGCTTTTCTTGATGGCTGGAGTCTCAGCTGTTTCAGGCCTATTTCTCACTGTTCTCATGGTCATGGAAACCCCAGACCTACAGGTGGATCGATGGTCATGTTCTTGGATTTTAGGACAATTGCACCAACAGTTGTCACCTTAACCTCCAGCTTCTTGCTGATGGTTTTGTAGTTCATTCCGCTCTTGTCCAGGTCTACGATTGTCTCCCTTAAATCCACAGAAAGCTCTTTAGTCTTTCCCAAGATGGAGACTGACTGATTCTGTGGCAGGTTTCTTTTCTACACATGATTAGTTCAAACAGGTGTCTTCAGCTCAGGTGACAGGTTGATTAAGAGAGTCGAACTGGTCTGTGTGAACCAGAACTCTTAATGGTTAAAAGGGGATCAAATACTTATTTCCCTTAATGAAATGCAAATAAATGTATATAAATTCTTTAAAGTTGATTTCTTGATTCTCTTTGTGATTTTCTGTCTCAGGGTTAAATTGAACCTACTATTAGGTTGACAGACTTTCAATTTCTTTTTTAAGCGGACAAACCTACAAAATCAGCAAGGGATCAAATACTTCTTTTACTTGTTTGTGCACCATGTAAGTCACTCTCTATGGTTACCGGTACCTCCGTGTCATTATGGCAGGCTGTTCCATGGGTGCATGGAAAGCTGTAGTGGTCTGCCCTGCCCTGTAGGTGACCACTGCCAGATAAAGAGACTAAGGGGCTAAAAACCCAAGTGGGTTTAAACACCGCTTACTTTGAATATAGTTGGGTTTTAAGAGGCAAAGTTTGTGGGGTGGAGAGGAAGTATTGCTGGGAGCAAACTGAGTATAAGGAAGATGCATTGAACTTGGAGAGCAAGATCGAATGGAATC
The DNA here is from genome assembly GCF_053564925.1 of Oryzias latipes. NCBI lineage: Eukaryota > Metazoa > Chordata > Actinopteri > Beloniformes > Adrianichthyidae > Oryzias > Oryzias latipes. The sequence continues at coordinate 11,621,432 of NC_136244.1, forward strand.
TACAGGGAGTGGGGACAGATTTGGATCTGATGTGATGAGGGCGGGACTTCTGCATCCCAGCTTAACTTTGTTGCTTAATTGAACTGATTAGCTGGTGTATGACAGAAGCAAATACCTTGCTTTGGCCTCTCCTCTTCGAGTCGAGTGGAATGAGCCGCAGGGCTGCGTTAAGAAAAGTCTTAGTGTGCAAAACTTCAACAAAACATGTAAGATTGGACAAAACAAAGATCTCACCTAGTTTCTCTGACAGATGGAATTGTGTCTTTGATGCCTCTGGGTGTTTTCAATGTTTCCAGGCTGAAAACAAAACAATCTTTTTTCTTTTACTGGGAATCATATTTTTCTCTCTTTATCTTCTTTTCTAGTTCGATTACCTAAAATCCCAGTCAAGGTCTACTCTTTCCTGAAAGCCTGACAAGTCCTCCTGCTTAGAAGGTTTTGCAGCTTCATTGGACGCTGACGGAGTCGTCTTCTTCCTCTGTGTCAACCAGTCCTCCTCCTCCTCCTCCTTTTTCTTCTGGTCTCTAGAAACTTCAGGTTTGGCATCACTTTGTGTGTCTGTTCTTTTTGTGACAGATGTGTTTTGAATTCCAGTCGAGGGGGATTTTCTCTCCAAAAACGGCAAGGAGGAGGCCTTTTGGGATTCCGCTGAGACCCTCGTCTCTTTGGAGTCATCTTCTAGGTTATTCTGCTCCTCGTTTGCCGCGAAGCCGAGCCAGTCGAGCGAGTTGCGATGTCGACTGGAAGAGGGTTTAGGTCTCCTCTCAGGAGTCGAGGCGCTGACATCCTCAGTAGAAAACCTAATGAGTATGAGAAGAGTCAAAAAAGAGAAATTTCTGATTTCTGAATCACTAACAGGAAGATGGACACACCTGACAGACTGTCTGCGGGATTGGCGTCCTTCCGGAGTGGACCCTAAGGTGGGCTGATAGGATCCAAAAGTCAGATCTTCCTCTGAAAAGATGAAAAGCAAAACGAGTAACGGTTGAAACAGCATTTTCCAAAGGACAGAGTTGTGGCTTTGTTCTTACCCCTAACAATGGAGGTTTTCGGCTTTTCGTAGGACGGAAGTTGCTCCTTCTTCTCGCCTGTGGGTGGTCGCTCTGGAAGACGCTGTGAAGTTACACCTTCTAGAATATCATCAATCTTTGTGTGTGGCCTCTGAGGGGAGTTCCACCTGAAAGGAGCAATGAAAAGAGGTACAGAAAGACAAAAACAGGCACGCAATTAAAGACCCAATCAAAATTGTACTGGCTGTTTGAAATTTTTCTGAAGATGGAGTACATATATTAAGAAAATGAAGTTCAAAACTGCATTCCTAAGTATTTCTTTATTCAAAATATAGTAAATATGAAAAAATACTGTTTCAAAAGGAGCTTATTTGTGACATCCAAAAAAAGCTAGGAGGGCCACAAGCCCCTTTCTCCGAGCTCTCATGGACGGGAAGGGGGGCGGGGTTGCTCCATGCTAAAAGTTTCACCTACAACTCGGGCTACACCAGCCTCCATGCACACGTTTAAGTGGCTACTTCAAAGGAAAGGTCTGTGTAAATGCGTTTTTAGATCTACAAATTCAATGTGCGTCTATTGAATGCACGTTGCTGGTTAAACAAAGTTGAACTTTGACCAATCAGGGACTCGGATATGGTAGTGATGTATGAATGACGTCCCTTCTACTTCATGGGAATTCTAACGTTCAAAAAGTGATCATAAACGAAAAATGAATAATTGCGGCTTGTGCCCGGCTGGAATAAAATGGCACCAAGTCTTTCATATATTAGAACAGAGCTGTGAAAGAACTGGAGCTAGATTTGTCTGCATTTCACAATGAAACTCTTCCAACTATAGGTGGTAAAGGTGTGCTAGTTAACAGTAGATCAGGTAAAAGAAAAAGCCCCTCCCTGCCTGTCCAGTGTGAACACCATGGGCTATACGCATAATCAAGAACATGTTTAGCACATTCTGCCTATGCCTGGTTTGTACATAGCTTCAGAGTTGAATTTCAGATGAACTCCTGCCGCTCTGCAGAAACTATGTCCTAGAAAATGACTTGGGGTGTATTCAGACTGGACACATTTGGTTTGCTTAAAGTGAACCAGAGTTTGTTTCCCCTGATAATCCGGAACACATTTCTAGTTTGAATACACCCAAGCAGACCCTGGTCCGGGACCAGGAAACGCTTCCGGACCCATCTTTCGAGATGGTCTTGGTCCTTTTCCAAACAGACTGAGCTTCGGTTCGCTCTGAGATTCCTCAGTCTGAATACAATCCTGAACCAAAAGCCCACCGTAGCCGATGTAAACAGAGTAGGAATGTAGCAACAGATGAGCCGCGGACGAATGCAAAGCAACGGTTGTCGTGTTATCAAATAGTACAAAGGGTCCAACTGTTTATTTTTTAGAACTTTAATTTTGACATAGCTAAAAAAGCTTCTTACATGTATTTCTATGTCCCGTTACGTGGCATGTGCCTGCTGTGACGTCATCCTAAAAGCTACGCTGTAGTTCCTTACGAATTCTCTCAAAATAATGCCACAATACCACAACGATGAGACACAGCAACTCATTGAAATGTGAATTCAATTCAGAATTCAATTCAGACTCATCAAAACACCTTTTAACGTGATCCACATTGCTTCTCTTTGTTTTCCCCACAATCTATTTGACATAAACATTTATCTGTCTTATCACGCCCTGCAGCGTGCCTCCACCGGACCAAAATAGCTAGTAAAAAGTGTTGAGCCTGACGTTGATGCATGCGTTTAAATTGACCAGTAAGTTATAAAGTTTGAATGAACTAAAAGTGCAGGACTTCCATTATTTCCGCCAATAGTTGCATTGCTCCATCCTCGTAATTCCTGACCAATGAGTGAAGAGATCTTTAGTCACATGATTTAGTTTACAAGCTTCACTCTGTAACAGGAAAGTCCCCTTAACAGCAGTGTGAATACAAACCAAACGTGAGGTTCAGGACTTGATCCGGACTAAATTAAACAGACCGGGTCAGGACCAAACGGTTTTCCCAGTTTGATACACCCATAGTTTCTGCAGGTTTTTGGCTAAAAATTAAAAGACCACTGGGAACGCTTTTATAACAGATCAAAAGATTATCAGAGTGAGTCTTTAAGGAACAAAGGCAGTATGTAATTAAAGCTGCTGAAAGGGGCCAAAACACTGTGATTAATTATTGATTACACTTTTATGAAAGGACAGCAAATAAAGCCAGAACAAAGCTGCTACCTCTCCTTGGCCGACCAAAGTGGACTTTCTTTTTTGGGGGGATTTTTTTTCTCATTGTCAAGTCCAAGTAAATCCGTGAGGTCATCATTCTCAAAAAGAAACAAGTCCTTTTTTGATGTCCTTGCTATAAAAAAAAAGATTAAAAAGATTAAAAAACTCAGTCTGTGGCGGTTAAAAGCGAAAGCACAATTTCTGGAGGATTAGCATGTTACTTGTTTGAACTTCCATCTTTGGAGAAGCAGAAGGAGAAGACTTGTCCGGTTTGGCCTGCCTCGGCTTCGCTTTGGGCTTCGTTTCATCTGGAAGAAGGTTATCAAGTGGATCGGACAGGGAGTCGTCCAAATCTGCAGGGAACAGTAGATGACTATTTTGAAGAAGAAGAAGAAGAAGATTTATTTCAGTGCAAATATTTATCCCCCTGGTGATGTTTCCTTACCAGAAAACGTGGTCTTCTTCAAGACAGGAGGGGATGAAGGTGTGGGCTTCTTTACGCCACCAGGGGATTTATCTTAGTGAAAAAAGGGGCACAGTTTTTTTTTTTAATTCAAAGAAGTTAATAATATCAAGTTAGAAAAGAAAACCATTATACTTGTTGAGTGGGATGGTTTTCAGGGCTCCATTACCTGTGCCATGGTTTCCATCTCCGTCTAACACAGCAGAGGCTTTCTTCAAACTCTCATTTTCAGCCTGCTTTGTTTTTACGGCACTGGGTTTTTCCTGGGATCCGAAAATGTTCACCTCCATGAAGTGACAACATTAGCTGTGTCCAATATTGCAAAGTTAATCTTTTTTACCTCCATGTTCTTCAAGATGTCGTTGGGATCGGCTGCTGAGACGTCAGAATCCTAAACAGAGATAACAGTTCTAATGATATTAAAGCCACGAGCGTCATGTAGTAGTCATGTAGTCACTGGCTGAGCGGCTGCTCCATGCACTTTACCCTCTGCTTCTGCTCCACGAAAGATTCATGAAAAAACAAACTCTTTTTTCAAAATGGACCTTTTCTGTTGGTTTTATATCCATAGCAACCATTTCATTTTGGTCGCCTGGGGGTGACGAACAGGTCTGTGACATTTTTAGAAGACTTGGCAAAAGTACATTTTGGGATTTCCTTGGCAAAGGAGGTTTTTTTACACCCCATCCACATTCTTAATATGTTCATATCGTATGTTAAACCATTTTGTTCAGCTGGAGCCAACGAGTCATGTATTTTATTTTCACAAAACTTCAGTACACAATGTGTGAGCAACTGGGCAAGCCATTTATGCAAGCTGGTCATGCTAATGCTGTTAAGAACCAACAAGGAGTTTCCCAATGATGGTTGAGGAGTAAGGAGGCCATAGATTGACATCCCTAGGAGTTTAAAATTGTTGCTGGTACAAAATGTGTGTTTTTTTTCATTCAATATGGAGGCCTCTTCCCAAGGTCAAAGGTCAACAAAACTTTGTAGGGTTAACCCTGTGGCATGTCTGAAATTTCACGAAGATCGTTCAAAACACGTTTTCATTTCCCATATTGTGGGTAAATGAGAAAATGACAAATTTTACACTTAGGCACAAAGTACCCCCAAGCTGTGGGTCCTGTGGCCATCCCATAATAATTTTAAAACTTCTTTTGCATATCTCCACACAAGTGTTTTGGTTTTGTTAGTGAATTGTAAGTGGATTGGAGATTTTTTTTAAATATTTTCTCCTGCTGTGATGTCATTATTTTGGGGGCGGGGTCGTTCACTATGCTCAAAATTCCTTTTGACAAAGTACCGGGTGTATGCAAATTCTGTTTGTCTTTGAGCGTGTGGCCTGGGCAAAATCTACGCTCAGAAGCACAGTAAGAAAGAAGAGTTGTGAGTCCAGGACGGCTGTAGGTCAGAATAATGAAGAGTCAATAGAACTGGTGCTACAGAAAGAGACATCTTTGGGATGTTTTTTTTTTCTTCATACCTCAAAGTCCAAACCATCTTTTGTAGATGGTGACCTGAAAAACAAAAAACAATAGTTCAACTCCAGTAATTAAGAATTTAAAAGGAGTTTAAATCCTGAATTCTTCCAACCTACTTGTTTGCTGGTTCACTGAGACCTCCTCTGGTCCTGATTGGCTGTTCTGATAAGTAAAATGTTAAAAATAAAAGTCACAAAAAACTACAAACACTTTCCCCATCATAATGTGTTTGAATTTGTGATTATAAAATGAGTTTGTCATAAAAAAAATGCTTAATCAATTATTGAAGATGGTTAAAATGATTGATTTCTAATTATATTACTTTCTTCAAAAAGTCAGGATTTTTTATGTTTATTTTCTGATAGTGTTATTTTTAATCATTAACATGATTTTTGTAATAAAAAAAAATCTGAATATATTTAGATAACTGATCTGTATGTGGTATGTTATTAAACAAACTAGTTATAAAATAAGTATGAAGTAATTCATCATTGTCATGTGATTTATTGATACTTAAGCATAAGTAATGACCTGAAACTGTGTTGGTAAGGCATTGATATCAGATAAAAAGTTATGAACCGGATAATGATAATCATGTAATAAAAATGGTTACGGTTGAACAGGGGTGGGATTATATAAATTTGCTTCCTTCCACTCCCTTTCAGTAATCTTTGATTTAAAGTCTAATTATCCTAAGTTTGATATGTCTTTGAATGAATGCATGAATTATTATTGTATTGCTTTGTGCATTAGTCCTTTATTGCTTTAAATAAACCATTTCAAATCAAAATCCTAACATCAGAAAAAAAAAACAATGCTCAAGATCTGGACTTACTTATATCTTTGAAGAGGCTGTCAAACAAATCCTCATCTCCAAATAGACCTGAAAGCAGCAGGAAACATCAACCAACAGCTTCCAACACAAAGGTATAAGTTGGTTCAATTTTCAGAAGTTATGGGAAAAAAAATAGAACAAACAAAATAAGAGAAAACAAAAAAGACAGTTTATCATCTTACCCAGAATACCTTTTGGTAAATTTGCATTTTTGTGAGAAATGTTTCTCCTACCAAACAGCTGCTGAGATTTATTCATATAGATAAAATATAACATAAAATATAATGATATTAATTTACTGTAAGTATTTTCTATTTTCTATTTAGGAAATTATTATTGCTGCAACAGTTTAGTTGCCTAATAAAAGTTAAATTTATCACTAAAACAACATTGTTGGTTTATATTTATAAAATAAAATGAGTTTTAAAGTCAAAGTGTGTCTCCTATATTGGAATAATATGACTAAGACTTATACACTTACTTTCAGATGCCTTACTCTTCGTTTTTGTTGCTTGCAACAAAACGTGTGCCTAGTTGTTAAAAACAGCATGAGCATTAATTACACACGAAATCTTTCGTGTAATAACCCTAAAAGAAAGTATATGTTTTAACAAATAAATATTAGTTAAAAAATACACGTTTCCATCTAAAAGTAAAATAAATAAATAAATAAGTAAATACAAAATTTAGCGTTTCTTACTTACCATTTCGTTTATTTAGTTTTTTTGTAGCAGCCATATTTTAGCTAGCTTCTTAGCTAGCTCGTGACCGACAGATAAGAGGGCGTCTCTCGTCTCCCCTGGTAACCATTACCGACCTTAGTTGGCACCTGTTTTTATAATAATACAATGCAACGACTGTCCAAAGTTATAAATGACAAATATAAATTTAAACAGACAAACTTTCCTTAACTTAAGGGTTAGCATTTCACGTTTTTCGATGGATTTAAATTTGGCTAGCACGACGTAACACGTTAAAAACACGAACCAGGTTCCTGTATTAGAAAACTCTAATTGCACCTTCTGGTTCAAGTTACTTTTTTTTAAAAAACTATATTTTTCAAAAAGTATCCAACGAGAGAAAGCCAGGGCGTTTAACAACGCCTGGTTCATTCACACAGACAACAGGACCTCATCGTACGAACCGGCAAAAAAAAAAAAACTTCCTGTTTACTAATCGAGAGGCACTGTGGGAAATGTAGTTATTTCCACAAAAATATCAGTATTAAAATATGTTTATTACTTTATTTGTTTGAAATATATATTTTTTTCAAATCACTTTGTTATTGAAAAAATAACCGTGAGGTATAAAAAACCAAATTCTTCTAAAAGCTTCTGGAACAACTCACCACCAGGTGGCATCAGAGCTCAGATTACCGGTGGATCAACACGTAGAGACCCAGTAAACATTTAAACCTTGTATGAACCTTAAAATAATAAAATTAAAAAAAAGAAAAGAAAAAAGGTGATGTCAAGTTTCAATAAAGGGTCATCTGAGTTGGTTCGTTTATAAGTTTTATTTTATAAGTAAGCAGTAATTTCCCCTTTGTGGGAATAATACAATTCTATTCTAATTCTGTTCTATTTCTATTTCTTTTTCTATTTCTATTTCTATCCTGTTCTATTCTATTCCATTACAATGTTTATATAACTTTACTGAAGCAAAACAGGGAGAATTGTTCAGTACATTTGCTTTTCAAAATAAAATGGCAACAGTTCTGCCGAACCTTCAAAAAAATATGAAAAAAACACATTAAATGACACGAATGCTGCAATTAAATGATAACAAGAAGGAATACATTTTTACACTGCAAAACCCCGCAACTAAACTGTGTTCATTGAAGTGAAAAAATGGAATGCAGCTGTTAGTTTTTGTCCTTTGACCTTAAGGTAAACTCTCCTAAATTATCTTAATCAGCAAACACTGGCCTTATAAACTATGGACTCAAGGTGAGTTTGGCTTTGATACATTTGATAAATGTATTTTTTTTATAATTGATATAATGTTATTTTTAATATTTACATGTTCAAAGACATATCATTAAGATGGTAAATGAATTAGCTGGGAGCTTTTTTGGTAGTTTTTTCCACCCCCGGTACAAATAAAACAGCTGAATAAACATCCTCTGTGAGTAGTGTTGCTAGGGAGATGTAATTCAGTCACATCCATGTGGCTTGTGGCTGAAATCAGGCTATGAAGTCACTGAAAAAAATGCACGAGGGCCACTTGACAAATGAATGTTTCTGTCACACATTCTCTACAACACCCTGCATCAAAACAAAGACAAAACAAACTTTTTCAGTATTTGGAATTAACCCACAAAGGAGTCCAACATGAAAATATTCCTGTTGATGATTTCTTTTGGTGGCAAAACAAGTATTTGTGCTCTAAGCAAAAAAAATTAAATAAAAAAGTCCTAAACAGTTGTTGATTAGGCTGTCACTACTAGTTTAAGAAAATTGCATTTCAGTTTCAGTTAATTCAATTATCCACAATTATGATTATACAAATAAGATCATTTGATTGTATTGCCAGAATAAATGTCCTAGGGATCATATTTTGTATTTTGACGTTGGTTTGTAATCAAATTCTTCTGGAATTTATTAAAACCAATGTCAGCTGATAATTTTTGGTGCATATGTTGACATTCTCTCTAGGAAGAAGAAGGAAATTCCATCGCTGTTAGAGAACAAATACTTTAAAATGTCTACTATGTTAAATCTCGGCACTTGGGATTTCCTAAGAGGATTCCAATTAAATAACATGAAAATATTTATCACTGGAGTAAAAAAAAACAAAGATTTCTAGAAAATAATTTACATGTTGAGGCACATTTCTGTCACTTATAAGAGACCACTTAATGTGTGTTTACATTTTAATTCCTTCTATCGGGCTGGGAAAGACTGTTTGGTGCCTGTTGTTGCAACATGTGTGGAAAAAAAGACACCAAGCAAAGACAGAATGTCGGTCAAAGGTTCATAAAGCAGCTTCAAGCTCTGCCAGCATGACTTTGCATAAAAAGATTGTAGACAAAAGGTCAAATTTTTTTTACCTGAGAGTATCCCTGGTTTTAAACTACACCTATATCATGGATCTAATCTCCTGGATTCATTTTTTTTCTTTAATTTTTCTGCATTGTTTGGTCAGATTTGAACACAAACTCTCAGTCCCACAGGAGAAGAAGAAGCAAGCTCAAATGCAATGTTTAAAAAAATTAAAAGCTTTTACTTTTCTTTGATGTTGCGTGTGTAAATCCAGCAAACAAAGCCTTTCAGGCAGGGCAGAAGAAAGGGCTTTTGTGGGAGAATAACTTTGTGTGAGCTGCTTTCCATCAATGACAACATCAGTGTAATAAAGCATCCTATTTAGTCTGTGACCTTAAGTCAACCCCCCTTAAGTAAGTCACAATTCATTTCTGAAACTTACAGCAATGTCATAAATTCAAAATTTGTCAGGTGCTGCTGGCTTGACCCGCTGACTCAGCTGCAGCTTCCTGCTCCAGTCATGACAGAGTTATGAGGCAGATGCAGCAAAGAACTGATCAGCACAGGCCCTCTTGTTTTCCTGTGGGTCACCTTTTTCCTCTGGATGGTGGTGTGCTGTGAAGATCAAATGAAAAAGTAAAAAAATTTTTAAAACATTCTTAAAGTATTATATAATGTATAAAATGTAAAAGGAGCAACACAGAAAAATGGTTGAAATTCATAGTTTTGGTTTAGTTTTTTTGTTAAACATTCTCATATTCCGAATATATTCATATCGTATGTTGTATCATTTTCTTCAGCTTTAGTCGAGGATTCATGTTTTAAATTTTCACAATATTCCAGTGGAAAAATATGCATGCAATACGGAAAAAATTCCACTTTTGTGAGCGCGCCACGCTAATGCTGTTAAAAATCGACAATCTTTAAAACCTACATTTTTTCCCAAGTAGCTTCCCAATAATGCTCAAGGAGTTAGGTGAGGATAGGTCGAAATCCTTAAGAGGAGTTTAAAGATGCACAAAAGGGGATTTGTTCAGAAAGCAGAGCACAAATTCACATGAAAAATGACTAAAAAACAGGCTAAAAAGCATCAACACACAAAAAACCAAGTCCAGATGACAATTTTTAAACCTACTAATGCGATGGAATCAACCTGGATGAATGAGCGTCTTCACAGACATTAACACACTTTGCAAAAAGCTTCAGATAACAAATCAAAGATTAACAATAAAATATAGGAACCCAGTCTGTTTGGCTGCACAGAACTGTAGCGATTCTTTACTGTGTAGTGTGGCTGCAAGGATGAAATGTATTCAAAACAACCCTCGAAAGCGTTGAGGAGTTGTTGTTCTGCTTCTGAATCATTTATCATTTTGCACTGGAGCAGCACTGAATACTCAAAATGTGGGGCAAACATTTCCACACTTTGTATCCTTTCAAAAAGTTATAAATCTGATAATTTTTTCAATAACTGACCTTTACTGACTCCATCACCATGCGGTACAAAAGGAGAATCTGTTTCAACATCTGGCATTAAGACATTAGCGCAAATATTTTGATTCCTGGTGTTGAATTTATGCATCATTGGGGATGGATGTTTGCTTTCTCTGCTTTTTTAAAATATAAATCATTTCGACAGATCTGTTGCATTATAACTACTTCCCTGCGGGTGGGCGTACATTTCATTTGTAAGTTCCTGTTATTCTAAAAATCCTAACATTTTTTGAGTGCATCCATCTTTCTTCAGATGAGGTGAAATTTTCCAAAAATGTGTCAAAACAACCCGTCTCTTTACATATTTAGAGATTGTTAATGGTGAAGCCAAATCAACAGCTATCAGCAAACCATTTAACAGCAAACCCACATTTAACGGACAAAAATATATCCTTTTGCGTTTGTACTTTTCAGCATTTAGTGACATTTTGAATCGTCTTTTGTTTTCTGCCAAAAAAAAGAATGAAATGCCAGCTACTTTGAAAAAAAAGGGTTGTTTTTTTTAATCTCCTGAACATAAATTTGCACTTTTTTAGACAGACAGCAACATTCTAAGTGCAGTGCGTTGCTATTTTAGGAAAAATACAAGTCCAACAACGACTAATTGCTGTGACTCAGCCATTTGAGCCGTCAAGAGCAACATATTGAACATCTTTGAGCTCAGTGGACCACACACACACACACACACACCTAAATATTTTACTATCATATCTCACTCCTGTGTGTGGCTAAAAACCAAGAAAAAAGGTAATGCGTTCATCATTAACCCCACAAAGAAATGAGGGATTGTTGTTCTGCCTCTGAATCATTTAGTGCGAGCGGAACTTAAAAAGCAAATGTGGGACAGGCATCTTCGCTCTTCATGCATCTGTGCTTCTGCAGCCCTTCACTGCTCCACTTTTGCACACGCAAACCTCCCTCAGTTTAAATTTCAAAAGACTGATGCTGAATCTCAGTTCCATCCCTTAACTTTAATCCTTTTCCTTAACCTTTTCCCCTTATGTCTTAATTACCCATCCTGATAAAAAGTATGTTTTTGGTGTTTTTAACAAGTTCTTGTGCCATTTTTCTGATGATGGACGACATATGGTATATAAAGAAAATTAAGCTTAAAACTGCATTTCGGTGTATTTCTTTATTCAAATCATTGTGAATTAAAAACAGTTGAAAAAATGCTAGAAAAAAGCCTTTTTGTGATGTAGAAAATACGCTGGGAGGGTGAATTTACACAGTCTTAGTGTGTACAAAGTGGCAATAAGGTCATCATTGATAGATTTTATAGTCTTCAAAAAATGTTTGTTTTTTTAAAACCCATCAAACTTAAAATGTCTGTCTTAAAGTGACATAAAATAATAGTTTTCTTTCTTTTTAAACAATTCTTAGTGAACAGTAGGAAATTCTTCATACGCAAACCCCCGTGTAAAGAGCTCTTTTACTGTTTGCTCCTCAGCAGAAGCTATTTCATTGGATTCTCCGGACAGTGTGAAAGTTCCTCCAAACTCAGAAAACAATTGATATTTCTCCTTAGGAGACTTTGCAGGGATTTGGTCAGTGGAGTGAAAGCAAACCAGACCAAATGAAGGTGTATTGTTGAGTTTTTTGCCTTCCTTTTACAATCGAAAAGTTGCCTGGGGGTGGCGAATATTTCATGGTCATTGTGGTTGTTAAATAAAGCTGGTGGAATGCGTGACATTTTGTGAAGGTATCTCAAACTAAAGTTTCCTTTTCCTATATTGTGGGTAGATGTGAAAATCATCAAATTTTGCCACAAAATGACCGGTAAATCATTGGTGCTTTGGCTATCCCATAATCATTTCAAAACTTCCTTTGGATATCCATGTGTCAGGGCTCAAGCTTATTTCTCCCCTTTCCGACCACCAGAGAGAGCAATATCCTGAACTTGGTTTCACATCTTTACTACATTTCCCATCAGCCCCAGCCGACTGTTCCTGGACCTTACGCCAGCTGTTCTGCATTAACCAGGCACCTGGATTTGCTTTATGCGAAGTCTTGTTTTGCATTTGCTGACAGTCTGAGCGTTACCTTTCTGTTTATACCTTCGTGTAGTTTGACCGTTGCCTGTTTTGACTTCACTCTGCCTCACCCTTGCCCAGTTTGCTTTTTTCTTGGAGGGTTGTTTACTATGTCAAAATTTTTGTCACAAGGTTTTGTCAGTTTTGGGGTTTTTTTAAGGGGCGAAATGTTTTGCTCCAAGGCACAGAATACCTACGAAAACAAAATGGTCCTCGCAGTCCAGGATTGCGGGCCACACAAAGTAATCAAGACGGCGTTTTAGCCCTAACCCGGCATATCAACCAACGGAAGGGACAGGGCTAAAAAGCTGGGATTTATCCTTCTGTAAAGTGTGTGTGCCATGATTTGTTTTTGTTGTTGTTTTCCTCAAGAAATCTTGTATTGTATCTTGCATTGTTGCATCTGTATTTTTAATTTAGATTAATTATACAATTAAACAAAAACCACCCATCCAAAGTCTTTTGCCCCCTCCCGCCCCTCCATATTAAACGTTCTTACCTTGTCATTTTTCACAGTGTACCGCTCCATTACTTTTCATGTACGGCATTCCTGTATCGTCATCCTCTTTTTGCCTGGACAAGAAAAAACAAACTCCATGTAAAACCTAAACTCTCTATTAGATCCAATATGTTCAGCACTGAGCTGAATGCATGATGGAGGACTTTATAAATGAACATTTTGCACTTTAACAGCAATTAATCACAACAGCCAGATGTGGCCACGCTCCACAGCGCGATGCCCTCGTGTCACTGTGTTCTATTGCAGTGAGAGTAGGTCCAGAGGGTCGAAGAGATTGCACTTTGAGGCACTTAGTAGTTCTGAACTCAAGAGCGCTGATTTATTTTCTCCCCCATTCATTTCTCCTTTAGAAAGTGCAGGAATTCACGGTTGTTAGTTAGCCAGCCACTTAATCCACACAGTGCTCATTATATTTCAAATTATTGATACAGATAAGTCCTTTTCTTTTCTCTCACACTCTCTCCCACACATGAAATGTAGTTTTCCTTTCTGTTTTTCATGGTGAATGTGTGTATTGTTCTCAGAATGGATTTGGATAGAAGCATTTTATATAATTTATGTAATGTGTTTACCTTTTCTCTAAGGTGTCTTATCCAAAAAGGGGGAGCTTTTGAAAAAAAAATATAATAGTAAAAACACCTCACATACTTGTACTGATACTGAAAGATGCTCGTGGTAGGTACTTACGGTTTGATTTTATTGGAGAACATCTGCCTCAGGATAAGAGCGATTGTGGTGAGAACCATCATAGTTGTGCACATGGTTCTAGTCCGAGGATCTTCAGCTTTCAGACTGCTACTAATCCAAAAACTCAAACACTATTGAAAGGCCAGGGTGACATAAGGCAAAATTCGTGGTGTAACAGTCAGACTAGTCTGCCACGGCGCTTTCACATAATAGAAGAGATTAACATAAAGGATTAGGTAGGATCAAGGACCAGGTTGGATTTTTACTGGTGGAGGTAAACAGAGCACACTGCTTTGCTATTCGAAAATCAATTCAGGCCATCATGATGTCAGCACATTAGTTTAAAATCTATATTAGCTTTCAAAATAATTTCCCCCCAACATTTTAGGATTATTTATCACAGTATTACTGGGTAAGGTACATCTGAGATTTGCTGTGGGCTTTTTAAGTCCTGTTCAGGAAGGTCTCATCCCTACTTTGTAATTGTGATTTTCTGTACAGGGTTCCAACAAACTCTTTTAATTCTGTTTACGACATGTCAAAATTTGATATACACATTTCTGAGATCCCTGTCTCATTAGCATTGTTTATACTTTCCTTAAAAACCAGGCCCATGTTTTCTGCTCTGTACTTCATCATCATTCCACTAGGGGCAGTAGAAGGGCCTGACCTGTAACAGAACATCAATGGGGGGACCTTTCTGTGTGGAGTTTGTATGTCCAAAAACATGCTTCACAGGTTAATTGGTTACTCTAAATTGTCCATAGGTGTGAATGTGAGTTTGTATGGGTGTGTGATTGTGGCCCTGTGACATACTGGCTCCCTGTCCGAGGTGTCCCTTGCCTTCGCCCGTCCTGCAGCCCCGTGACTCATGTTAATGTTTTTGCCTTTTAAAGTAACATTGTTTGGAGCAAACACTTACAAAACCACCCAATTGATACCATCTATGTCTCATGAAAAATGATATTGAAAATATTTTTTGTAGATCTCATCAAAGAGTTTATAAAATTTTCGGTCAATTTTTGATGTAGTGGGCTTTACAGGATTAAAAGCGAGATCATTGTGCTAAATGGGGACTCAGGAGGAATGTCAGCAGTTAAGCCACTTATTCTTAGCACTCCTGACTCTTTTGAAATAACAGAGCAGTGGGCCAACGAAGAGAAAAAGAAAGGTGTAATTGTGTGAAGAAACACAGAAAAGTACATCAAAATCCAGGGTTATTTTTACCCGTTTATTCCAATCTATACTTGATTGTAAATACAAATGCAAAAAAAAAACAACAGATACAAAAAAACGGTATAAATGTTTGATTGTTTGGATACGAGTGAATTCGAACGGATGGGCAAAGTACACCTGAAAAACTTTTGAATATTTAGAAAGAAAGCTGTTTACATTTTCTTCTCCACATATAAACATTCAGTGGAAGGCACACTCAGGTCAAATGTGACTTCTCAAAAATGATCGGGTCCATGCATGTTCTTTGTTCAATCCTTTAAAAGTGTCAGGCATTTATAACAGTATAAATTTAAAGATCCCTCCTCATGAACACACTGCTAGCCTTAAAAATGGCACAGTATTTGTTCTTACTGTTGACTATACTGTGTACTTTTCCATGATTATCATAGATTATACTGTACTGGATTCCCAGATTAGAGTCAGTCGATTCCTGACTAGTTTACAGGGAGTTTTGAAAAGCTTCCTGAAAAATGCCTCAGCTGGTTGAGTTGGAGAGGTGCGGCCAGCCCAGTTCCTCATAGACAGCCTTGATGCTGCAGCAAAGTATAGCCAGTAGGTTGGTCCATGCTGAAGCCACTTCTGCCGTCATCACCTGTGGATATGCTTCTCCCAGGACTTCCAGAATTACACCGCTCAGAATCTGAACACACATGCAAACGTGAATTTACTGAGGATTTACTAAGGATCCCATAATGCAGATTTTCTCTCCACTCTCATATTTTTAATCTTCAAAAAATGAATAAGAAAAGTTAGTATAAGTATGAATAAGAAAAAGTCCCACTATCTGTCACACACCTAGGTGTGCGAAATTTGTTCTCCGCTTTTGACCCATACCCTGGGGGAGTGGTGAGCTGCAGACACAGCTGCGCTCGGGAACCATTTGGTGGTTTAACCCCCCCCAATCCAACCCCTTAATGCTGAATGTCAAGCAGGGAGGCATTGGGTCCCAATTTTAAAGTCTTTGGTATGACTCGGCCTTGGCTAATAAAAGATTAGGGAATGGTAAAGCAACTTTTAATTAAACTAATCAAGCATGCAAAAAGGAGTGGTGATTGGGCCCAGTTTAAATAAGAGTACAATTTTAAAAATTGGGTTTTAACCCCTCATCAGTGGAGGGCGATGCCTTTAGTTACATACCTTTATTTAAGAGGCTAATGGAGGATAAAAGCTATATAGACATAGGACGGTACTATGCAGTGCGATGGCCTTTAAAAAGCATTTCGGACAACATTCTCACAACTCTGATGATGAAAACTTAGATGGTTTAGAGAAAGTAAAGTAAAATAAATTTTTGAAAATCCGAATTTTTTTGAATATTTTTTCACCTTTTTTTAAACCCATTGTGGTCTTTATTTGCCTATCTAGTGAGCATCGATGCTCGTTGTTTTTTCACAGTGACTTGTGGGAAATTTCTATGGCACTGGAAATTGGAAATTGGAATTATAGATTTAGATACCCAGACAAAATGGTAAACGCCCTATATAGAGCACTCAGTAGTGAGTAGAACAAAACTGATGTGTCATTATTCAGGAGCGGGGCAGCCGTGGAGCAGAGGTATAGTGGTTGGCCCCTGTTTAGAGAATTGCCGGTTTGTTTCATGGGTTTAAGTGTCCTAGAGCAAGACCCTGAGCATTTGTCTGACTGAGTAACCCGTCCTTCAACCCGTCCTGGTTTCCATGCAGGAAACAAGGGTTCAATTCCCAGGGGGAACAAGCAAGCAAGCAATGGCATTGGGGCAATCACCCCAACACCCCCAGGGGATGGGCCAAACACAGAGGACAATCTCCCCATAGTGGGATAAATAGAGTAACCATCATTATTACCAGTGCTGAGTCATTCAGATTTACACTTCTCACTTTGCTACCATTTTTTAATTTGTCTTGCTAATCTAATATTTTTTGTTTCATATTTTCATATTTCTTTTGTAATGGAAATTTACTGGGTGAGTAAACTGTCAATAATAAATGTATTCATAAAGACAAAGTTGCGCACAAATAATAATTTCCCTGTTATGGGATCAATAACATACAAACATTAAAATTTCTATTTTATGTCAGTTTAATAAATAAACTTTAATACCCATGTGTGAAAATTATTAATTTGTGCACAACTTTGTCTTTGTGAATATTGACAGATTCCTTATCCTATAGAAATTATTCAAGTTATAAACTGGCCAATGAGTTGCCTCAAAAAAAGTATGTGGTCTCACATTGAGCGTTTGATTGACAGATTTCCTGTTGCCCACTTTAAAGTGGTTGGAATGTAGACTTCCAACAGCCTCACTCCTGAAAAAAGTGGTAACTGAGTTGACTTATTTGTGTTGGAGCCTGAAGTGAGCCATTTTCTATAGGTGATGTCACGCTCCAGTTCTCAAACAGAGTATTTAAAAATTTTTCCGATATATCATCTAAGAACTTGGAGTAGCATATCTTTAGATTGTTCACATTGGGGTAGTCTGGCAAACCCAACTTGATTGGACGGAGCATTCCACCCATGGACTGTATGAAAAGTAGGCCGAGGGAGGTTGTAGTTAATTCAGTCGCTATTTTTTCACAATGTTGGACGTCGCCATATTGGAGCCAGACAACATCAGAACCAGTGACTGGCTGGTCCGAGATCTGTCAACCAAACATTTTGAACGTTTATAACTTAAATAATTTCCACTACAGGACAAAAATCCTAAAAAAAATAGAATTAGCAAGAACATGTTAGAAAAAAGGTAGCAGAGCAAAAAGGATTATTTTGACAAATAGAATGTCTATGTAATAGCTGTTTTTTTTCTCAATAGAAGTCTATGGGATAATGGCTTTTTTGGACCGGCGGGTACTTTCTATTTGGAAAGCGAGGAGGGACGGGTTACTCAGTTCTGTTCTCATTTACAGTCAATGATCCCAACACTGCATTGCATGCTTTTGATTGGCTTGATTTCTTTTTCACACTGCACTTTCAAGATTGGACCAAATCTCCTGCAAATGCTGTACCGCATGGGTTTGTACAGCAGGGATCTAAACTTTTAGCAAAAACAGCCAGATTTGGTTGGAAATGTTGGAGTTACAACCATTTTCCCTGACATTCATTCAATCGCATTTCCGCTGTCCTTTGTTGCCATGCAGGGTTGAGGCTAAAGAGGCCTTCATTATACATTCCGAAGATCCCGTATTGCAAAATCAATGTCAGTCATTCATTTCTTTCAACCAATCAGATTTTGAGTTGGTGTCAGCAGGGCCTTCTAGCAGGCTCAGGCAACATCACAGTATTTTGACGAAGCACTTTTTTAACTGAGCTAAAAACAGAGCTGACTGTAATGTACTGCATGGACGATTTTGCAGGAAAATCTCCCGCTGATGTCCTTGACATCATTCATCAGAAAAATCTGAGTGAGATCACGACAGATTTGTGTGTTTGGCGCTGACCATCCCCGTGTCCACTGCGTCTGTCGAGCGGACATTTTCGGCTCACAAGTGAATTAAAACTTTCGCAAAAACACAACTGGACAGACTCGGCTCTCAGCACTGGCCCTGGTGACAATAGAAAAAGACTTCTTGATGGAACTAAAGCGTGATAACCTACATGACGGGGTGATCAAACTATTTTTAAGGAAAGAGAGGAGGATGGATTTTGTCTTCAGTTGCAAAACGAGATTTGTTAACTATTTTGTTTATTCAGTTTATTTAAAGGCATTTATTGTGGCTACAGGAATTTTCAATAAGCAATGAAAAGCTCGTTTCTGCATCGTAAAATGGTTAATGAGGGGTTGAGTGATTCAGACATAGCACTACTGAAGGCCCAGGTGTGTTTTGCATGGTCCGCCACTGTAGAAAGCAAATATGTCCAAATTTTTTTTTACCAAAAGTACTGTCAATTCATCAATTTTTAGCAACTTTAACTCCCAGCTTTCTTGTCGTAGTTAGCGTGTCTCGTCTGGTAGGAACTTTTCATATTGAACTTCATAAAAACAGCAGACTCTTGACATATGCTGACAGAGTTGTTTGAAAAAATTACTGAAAATATAAAGCAGTTTCCACTTGTCCTTAAAGCAGCGGCACTCACTGTCAACAATTGACATCTTAGAAATGAGCAAGAAAGTGTCACAGACAGCGGCAACACTGTCCCACTACAGTGTTGCCACAGGTTTACAATGGCTTAATGTTAGCCAGAGGCTGTATAGTGAAACAGTGGTTAGCGCTCTTGCCTCTCAACAAGAAGGCCCACTGTTTAAGTCCCAGCTTGGGGACCAGAAACAGATCATCAATGGGGGTCATAGGTCAATTGGTTACTCTAAATTGTCCCTAAATTGTCTAAACTGTCCCTTGTGAAAGTGAGTGTGCAAGGGTGTGTGGTTTGTGTCCCTGCAACAATATGGCAACCTGTCCAGGATGTCCCCTGCCTCCATCCACAAGTGTAGCATAGGCCCCTGCAGCCCTCAGTCAGCCCCAAAAGGGACAACAATGGGTTTAGAAGATAATGAATGAGGTTAGCTAACCACAATCAAGAAATCAAACACTTAGTTTCTAGAAAATGCCAGAGGCTGCATATTATTAATTTTATGAAAGAAGCCACATTTGGCCCATAGGCCGGACTTAATACATGCCTGCCATACAGTAGCAACATGTGTTCATTAGGGTGGCATGAACAGAAAAAAGGAACAAATCGAAAAACAGATTTTGTGTAAAATTGATCCTATATAAGTAATGATAATATCCTTCAGATCTTTACAACACATTTAACAAAAGATACATTTCCATCATTTTCATAAATTGCACTGTGAGCTGTTTTTCTGTTGCTTACTTGAAATCTTTGTTTCACCTGCACGTACTTCCTCTCTTTATTGCACTATTTCTCTTGTAGAAAAACAAATTCATACACACCTCACTTTAATTAAAGTTTGCTTAAAAAATATAATCAAAAATATGATTTTTTTGTGAGAAAGATCATCAAAACCTTTTGATATTACCAATTAAAATGTCAAGTTCCATATTCCTTCAATTTTCCAAAGGTTGTATTATTTTTAAACAAGGACTCTTGTTGTGTCTGAAAGTCTCTTACCTTAAAGTATACTGGGTCCACCTTGTGTCTGATTGCGTGAGCCTTACCCACTGCATTCAGCACTGAGGAGACCTTGTCTGAGTTGTCCAGGCTCTCCACCAGCGTATTGATGGCGTTCATTACTCTGCGGGCGTGTTTCCTGAGCTGGGAACTTTTTTCCAGCTCCTCTGCATCCTCGATGTGCTTGAACTGGCTGAAGTACTGCTTGGATGAGGGGAAATTCACAAAAAGCCTGTGTGGAATAAGACATTTAGAGGTTAATAACAGACATACAGAGGGGTGGGTATTTCGAGGAAAGCTACTCTTGTTTCACAGGATCAGTCTTTACTGAGGTCCAGCTTGATTTAGCAAACTCATTAACATTTTTTAAGCTGGAAAAAGAGTAAAGACTACCTCTCATGTCTGAACTGAAAACCATTTAATGCCTTGGTCACATGCACCTTTACGGATGCTGTGGGTTTTTGGGTTGTCTGGGTGTGTGGAGCGGCTGCATCTTAAAGGGAGTGTAGGTGTGTTTTGCAGTTACCTTGAGGCTTGTACAACCATCCTAAGGGACGTCATGAAGCTGAAAAGTACCATTTTTGTGCGTGTGGTATTGTATCATGAAGTATCTGTAAATATAATGTACCGTACGTTCCGGGCTATAGAGAGCACCTGATTACAAGGCGCACCCATTATATTTTTAAGGATTAACCATTTTGTACATACACAAGCTGCACTCATCCATGAGCAGTATGTGTCCACATTGAAACTATTTATAACAATCCAGCTGTTATGTCGCAGTAGCTTACTGCACGACTCCGATCAGTTTCAGATGAGGAGCAAGCAAAGACCCAGCTTACATCTCCTCTCCAACTTATAAGCCTATTTAGTTGAACATACCTACAATCAGCAAAACAGCATGGACGCTACTTCTGCTTATAGCCCTCTCATTCATGGTGAGGAACTTTACACCCACGATTCCCCACCTCCCATTAGTCTTAGGGACTGAAGGCGGGGCTAACCCCCAGGTTGCCAGACTGTGTTGTAGATTGAGGATGTGTATGTGATGAAACCGCAGGCGTGTGTAAGAAGGAGCAGGGAGCTACAGTGGAAGGAGGGGAGAGCATGCGTGCAGCGCAAGATGGAGTGAGAGCAAGAGCAGCGAAAGTGTGTTGGGGGTGTGAGTTTATGTTTGTTATACAGAGTGAAAGACAACGGTGATACAAGAAGGTTTCCCCCAGAAGAATGATGAATGATTCTTTATAAACCCACTCTGGAGGCTCTGACGGTCCGAACAGCATGCGCCTCTGCGTGCGCCAGAAGTCTTCTTCCACAACAGTGACACACCGTAACACAGCACTAACAGGGTTGGTTTAAAAAACATGAACGTAAAAGTCACTGAGAGCTTTCTTCATCTTCCTCCTGTCCACTGAAACTATGGAAGTCTTCCTCCTCAGTGTCGGATTGGAATAGCGCCAGACATTCTTCGCCACACTCTCTCAGTCTCTCCTTCGTTGTCGTTGTCAGTGTCACGCTCACCCTGAGGCAAATTCACTCCTGAGCGTAATAGTCATTAGCAAGGTGCAAGTACAGGCTCCTTTCTGATCTCACGGAAATGCTGCTCTTTCTACAGTGATTGCCGTAAAAAAACAGACTGAATGATCTCATGGACCCAGAAATGGAGACGTGTTTAGCAATGCTTTTGCAGAGCTCTTCAAAATAAATAAATGTGATTTCTCAAAATTATCAGTGTCTTCTATGCATTGTAAACAAGAAATCCAGTCAATGCTACCATGTAGCGATGAGGCTAAAAACTTGACTGAAGCTCCTCCCACACTCGACAGGCGCATCTAGTTTATCAACACCTTTTTGGTCAAACATTGAGCATCGAATTTGGCGTATGTTGACAAAGAGACATGATTTGCATTCAGTGTGGAAGCAGCATTACGCCGGTCTTAGTGAATTTGTTCAGAAGTGTTACACTTTTCTCCCAGACATGTGACTTATAAATGTTTTTTTATTCTTTATTGTGCATTTTTTGGCTGCTGCAACTTGTAGTTTGAAAAATATGGTAAGTGGCTGTAGGAAGTGCTCATACAAACTACAATCTGAATCTGTGATTACCTCATTTGTAACAGTCAGGCTGCATGCACAGAGCACATGTAATGTGAACAGCAGTAACGGGTTGCTTACACAGTACACAGCTTTTGGAGGGGTAGAAAAAAAGAAAAATCCATACACCGCTGCTGCATCTCAACCTGTCGCCCCACGACATGCCCATAGAAAAACGTGCATGAACACTTTTGCTCTACGGTAGGGGCGCTCATACTTTTTTGGCATGTGAGCTACTTTTGAGACGACAACATCTTGAAGATCTACCTGTGTGTGTGTGTGTATATATATATAATCAATCAAGTCCTGTACCTCTCTGCGAGGATTTTGATTCGCTGATGGATTTTTTAGAGGTACATTTTTATTTTTTTGGTTATTTATCTTTCTTGGCCTGCGGTCTATCCTCATGTCCTTGAAGATCAACCGGTCGATCGCGACGTAATGAGCATCCCTGCTCTACGGGTTCACTGAGAGGTATACGACCTTAAAATTGTATGCGGGCCACCAGTGTACAGGTTTGCCCATTTTTCACCTGCCAAAAGGCTGTATCCACCTGTCAGGGCAGATGTGACTAAGGCATAAAGTAACCACTGCTTACAGCTGTTCTAAACTGCACTTCTCAATTGATTTTCAACTTCTGCTGCTTCTAAGAAAAGTGGGTTGGGTCAGGGTTTATGGGACTATGTTAATCTTGACAGCAAAAAACTGTCACTGCTTGTTGGAGCTACTGTGAACGGATTCTTTCTTGTATTCCTGGAACTACATTTCGTAACTCCTGCATGGAAAATGCATCTTGTTCCTTTTTCAACTGAACATTTTGATCCTTTTGTCGAACTCAATTCAAGCAGGGATCTTTCGAAGATGAGACGGCTTCTTCAAAGATGTGTACTTTGACTTTGGCCCAGCTCGGAAGGGTCACTGTAAATGATCAAAGGGGGACCCTCACACTTCCTCCCCTTCAACATGCCGGGAAGATGGCCAAAGCATCTGCTTTGCTGCTTATCAAATCAGGATCACTCCGGGCTCTTTCTGTTCAATCTGAGCTTTGCGTGCAAAAAAGGAACAGAACTAGTTGGAGTTGCTCTGCGAGGCAGATGGTGTCTGAAAGTGCTGGACTGGTGTATTCCTAGTTTCACTGCAAACTAATGAGGAGCCACCGTGTTTAATCTCCCTGTCCTATAATTGCATGATCTTTGCTTGCATATAAATGGCCTAATTAGAATTTTTCATGGTCAGTAGACTTCTAATCCTGCTTATATTTTTTCAAAAACAGTTTTAGAGACTGAAGGTAGAGGCAGCTTCCAATTTCAACTGTCTGCCCCCCCAGCTTTTGTAGATATTATAGGTTTCCTAGAGGGTTGCAGGATCAACATTGAAGTTCAGATGAACAGCAGGATTCATTCTCACAGCCAGAGAAAAAGCTAAATTAAATGCCTAGAGTCGCATTTTCCGATCAGTCCTCATTCCTCAAATTCCAGAGGGCTACAGGGTATTAGCAATGGAATATACTGTAGGTAGAAAAATGTCTGGGTATTCGGGCAGCAGAATTAGACTATGTTTACAGGACAATCAGTAGGGAACAAATTATTCTGAATATGCTACAATTCTTTTCTTCAACTCATCAAAAAACACAACACTTTTTTCACTGTTAATGATACGTCACTCCTTTTCACAAGCAATCAGTATGGATTACAAAGGCATGCCGTGCCATGCAGGGAATCTCGTCACGTACTAAAAACCCTCAAAGGCTTCATTCATCCCTGCAGATGTTTGACTTCTTCCACAGTTTCTTCCCCCAAATCCCAACGTCAAGGCTTCTGAAATAGACAATGATATATGCAAACAAATCCCCCAACAGCAACGGAAAAAGCAGCCTTGTCTTCAGAGGGGGAGAAAAAGACTTTTAAAGGTCTTTCTGGCGGTGATGGAGGCACACTGCCTGCTGGAGGTTGCCTGGTCCTTCTTACAGGCATTCAAAACATGACTTGCTCCACAGGGAGGAATCCTCCAAGCGCCAAAGATGTCTGAGTGATGGATTACGTTTATCGTTTGGTGTTACTATTTGATGAACTAGATTAGGGAAACAGGAACAGGTGAGACAACAAAAAATACATCTTTTTCTTCATTTCAATGAGTCGAATTCCTTCAATCTGGACTCTGACCCGGTTAAGATGCTTATTTAGTTGCAGGTTAGAAGGAAGCGCAGCATTTTAGTGGGATGCAAAACCTTTATGATTTCATATAAAAGTCAACACAAATATGGTGGATTTTTAAAATAAATCCCAGTTTTTAAGCTACAAATGAAGTAAATAATAACGGAATACCTCACAAGTATGGCAACTCCAGCATCGTCACAGTTCTGGTAGACTTTTGCCCACGAGTCCTGGATCATCACCCTCTCCTTGTCTGTCAGGGGTCTCGATCGCTCCAGGTGGTCCACCTCTCCCTGCTTCCTCTCCATCTGGAAACCCAGTGTGGAGCGAGATGAGCACATGCAGCAGGCAGGGGCTGTTGACACCACCCCTCCCCCAGAGTAAACACAATTCCTACCTTTTTCCTCGTTTGCACCTTCTACTTGTTGAAAACAGGGCAGAATATTGCTTCTTCCCTGGCCAGTGAGGGTCCCTGCTGTCTACCTCTGAGCGGGAATGAGGAGCTGGCTGAGAAATCACAAGAAACACACACAGAAAATGAGGAGGAGCCTCCGGACGCTCTGTTTTTACACCCTCCCTCCCACCTCCCTGCTTCTCACTCGGTCCACCTTACCTTTTGGAGGTAAGGAGGATTTGAATTTGATGAAAACGTAATGAGATCATCGACAAATCCAAGCGTTGTGTGCTTCTAGCTAAAGTGTAAAATCATAGTGTTATTGAAACAAGTTTTTTTTCCTAGAGAGCAATCCAAAACCTACAGATTACATTATATTTTTTCACAAAGGCCTATAATTGGTAACATAAATTATATCAATCTTTGGGAAAATAGGTAAATAAAGATAGAGCGAGATAAAAGAGTGAGATAAAAGGAAAAGGGGATGACATTCCCATTAAAAAAGACACCTATTTGAGTTTTGTTTTGATGTTTTTTTGTAAATGCCCATTCCAGTCATCCTTTGATCAGTTTTAAAAGCGTTCCAAGTGATCTTTTAATAATGATTATGCTATTTTTAGCCAAAATCCAAAAACGTGTGTCATTTTCTAGGACATAGTCTTTGCAGAGCGGCAGGAGTTCATAAGAAATTCACCACTGAGTTTTGGGCGGGACTGTTGATGGGGAGTAAGCCTACCCTGATTTCCCATCATCCATTTGTTTGCACTTTCACCACTAGCTTACAGCCCCTCACAACTCCAACCTAACATTGCTGGTGCAACAAAAACAGTGGGCAGGGAGTCTGTGGCCAACTGATTAGCTTTTACCTCACAGCTATATCCTTTTTCATACATGTGTTTTTGTCTGCTACTGATTCACAACAATTTGAATAAAGAAATACTCATAAATGCAGTTTTAAACTCAACTATCCTTATACATGTCCTCCATCATGAAAAAAGCCACAATAACATGTTAAAAACACCCAAAACATGATTTTCATTGGAGTGGGTCTTCAAAGAACCAGAAAGTGACAGCTTGATTTTAGTCCGTTTTACATTCTATGCACATACTGTCAACACACCCACACATACATACAGTTCCCTGCTTTGTTGTTATCAGTGGGAAAGCATATCTCACTTCTGCTGTCACAGATTCAAAAAGAAATTGTAAAGATGCTCCATATTTATCATAGTCTGAGCTGAAAAGGGACTCCTCAACCTAGAATTCCAGAGTTTTACAGCCCAAATGGTGCAAACACGTTATCAGAAGTGCAAAGAACTTACATATTAACAGCGTTGCATGGGTGGGTGCACCGAACAGGGTGGTGTTAAACATTGACACAGTTACTGATAGCGTGCCATATTAAACTGGCGGCAAAAACTGGCCATCAGGTTTTTGCCATGTCATTGTATCTCACCTAACTTAGCAACATGACATTTAAAAAGCTAATCACCTCTCACATAAGAGAGCTATTTTAGTGAGACGATTGTCATTAAAGCCCATTGACATTTTTATTAAATCAGATTATCTATGATTAGCTCAGAGGTCAAGCCATCAAGGCCAAGTGAGCCCCATATGGTTTAAAAGTGGGCAGAAAATGTGGGCCACGAATGGGTTTGTCAGCAGTTTCCATGGTGGCCCCACCTGTGTTTGCCCACATTGGCTAAATTGGGTGACGTTCCATGTCCCAAAAGCCAAATTCCATGACTGGGGTTTGGGCCGCCAAGGCACCCGCCTTCGACTGCCACCCAAACCACAATGCAACGGCCCTTTTTGAGTTCTCCAGCGGGTGGTGGGTCCATGGGAGAGTGGTCCCACGTCGCTCCTTCGGGTTGAGCCAGAAAGGAAGAGCCCCGGTCACCAGGCGCTCGCCTGTGAGCCCCAACCCCAGGTCTGGCTCCAGAGTGGGGCCCTGGTGACGCCAATCTGGGTGACATCATTGGGTCCTTGATCTTTCTTTTCATCAGAGGCTTCTGAACCACTCTTTCTTTGGCTCGTCACCCAGGACCTGTCTACCATGGGAGACCCTACCAGGGGTTTAAGCCCCAGACAGATTAAGCCCCAGACAGCTTAGCTCCTGGGATCACCCGAGCTCTCAAACTCCCCCACCACGTTAAGGATGGCGGTTTACAGGGGAGCTGTAAAGGAGCTGAAATGAGCTTCCTCCGTAGGGTGGCTGGGCGCTCCCTTAGAGACAGGGTGAGAAGCTCGGTCACCGCGGAGAACCGCTTCTCCACCACATCGAAAGGCATCTAGTCCAGATGCCTCCTGGACGCCTCCCTAGAGAGGTGTTCCGGGCATGTCCCACTGGGCCGAGGCCCAGGGAAAGACCCAGGACACATTGGAGAGACTATGTCTGTCGGCTGGCCTGGGAACGCCTCGGGGTCCCCCCAGAGGAGCTGGAGGAAATGGCTGGGGCGAGGGAAATCTGGGCATGTCTGCTTTGACTGCTGCCCCCGCGACCCGGTCCCGGATAAGTGGAGGAAGATGGATGGATGGATGGATGGATGGATAGATGGATGGATGGATGGATGGATTGACGGCACAAGTGGGCACTCAGTAGGATGGCTCACTACAAAAACCAGCCACCTGGTCCAGCAGAGCAGATGAGCCTGGCCAGCAGAGCTAGCTACGCAGTCGACTGGGTGGCTGGCTCAAGCCAACGTGGGCAAACACAGAAGGGGCCATCACAGAAACACCACATTTTCTGCCCACTTTTAAACCACTTGGTGTTGCTGACTGAGTTTAACCCCAAAAGAGGCATTTAGACCATTTTCTTTACTGACCAGTCAGAGCTGCAAAATCCCACTTAATCTTGATTTCGCGTTTTGTGACCATTTATTTAATATATTAATAAAATTTAACAATTAAATATTAACAATGATCGAATTGTAACAGTCTTATACTTTACTGTATAAAACAGATTGATTTTTTTTACTTTAGACGGGAGTGCATATAAGTTTCTTTCAAAATAAAATGTGACAAAATAAGAACTTCCTGTTGCAGGGGATTTTCTTGAATTAAAAAGGCATAAAAGTCAAACGTTCCATCATTATGACTTTGGTGCTTCATCATCCTTTTTTTACTTTTACTATTGAATATAAACATTAAGACAGTAATATAGAATCCATTTAAAAAAAACTTGCATTTGAATACCTTAAGAACTTTCCTATGAACATCAATTAGACACTGTTGTTCAGCAGAAGATATTATTTGCTTGAATTTTTTCCTAATTATGAGCAGCTCTGACAATAGATCAAACTTTTTGCTCACTTATTTGACACCTTTGAATTCATGAGGAGCTGTAAAGCACTCAAGACCTCTAGATTTTAGAGCAATGTTAGCCGTGGCAAAAAAAAAAAAAGATAATTTAAGATCACCTCCATTTAAAAATCTAATCATAACTAAAAAAACTTCAATAACATCATTTATTCAAAGCATCAGCATTGTGCTTCAAAGCCAAAGAGCCACAACAGAGGAATAAAGAGTAATATATGGCTCTGGAGCCTCAGATTGAGGCCCCTGGTTTTGCTCATGAGATCAGGCTCGTTGTTTTGTGATGACGTGATCGTTAATTAAATGCAAATCTTTCTGGGTTTTCCTGTTTATATTTGAACAGATTATCCAATTTTTTTTTTTTAGCAAAGACACCAAAAACCTGCATCGAAATCACTTTAGGGCTGCACGATATGAGGAAAAGTTGCGATTTGCGATATTAGTGATTAAGATTGCTATGACGTTATAACTTGCAATACATGATCAAATAGCAAAACAACCAAAAACACAATTTCCATCTCACTGCAGCAGTTTAAAAAACTATTATTGTTTATTGTGCTGGCATAATTCACTTTATTGGTGTTTGATGTTTTCTTATGTTTCACTGAAATGCTTAACCCTTGTGCTATCTTAGATGACCCCACCCTTACATTGACGTGTTCCCCCTACCATGACAAAGGTGGATAAAGGTGGAAAGATTTCATGTAATCCATGGACACCAGTGAGGTTCACAAATCGTTGAAGAAAAAAGGTTCAGAGCACTGTGTAGTGGGTCTAGATGACCCAACTCCCAATGTTAAAATGCCTAGGATAGCACAAGGGTTAAACAGACAGATCTCTAAAGCTTTAATGCAAAAGTGAAAAAAGAAAAAGGCTAATCTTTAACTGGATGTTCAAACACCTCAAGGTGGGGCTGCAGAGCTTTCCGCTCAATAAAGCATGCAGCTCCTGAGGTCTTTTTTTCTTTTTACAAGTTTTGGTTAGCACAAAATTCCAGTGGGGCCTTCATGATTCAAATCAAATGTTTTTAGAAGAAAGTCATGCACCTTTGGTGAGACACAAAGAATGTTACTTGATCATTCCTGTGGAGGCTGGAGATTAATAAACACTTTTTTTGCATTTCTTCCAGAGTCTTGATTATTCCAAAAAAACTCAGAAACACCAAACTTGCATATCCCAGATACCCATACATACCTTTTTGACATTTGTATGATGCAACACAGGTTCCAGATTCCTCTGGAATGAATAAAAAAAAAATCACTTGAATGATCAAAAACATGTCTTAACACAATACATTTAATTAAAAAATGAATTATTTCTTGCTTTATTTTATTTTGTTTTTTTATTTGTTTAATACAACAATCAGATTACAAAGTTGAGTCAGCTGTCTTTTTATCAAAAAATTGGGAAAACAAGTCTGTAAAAAATAGTAACGCTGAAACTTGTGAGGGACATGTATATAAGTAAAGAAAAAATATATTCCAACATAAATATCCAATAATTGGATTGAAGTACTTTGCCAAGTGTTTTAACAGCGTGCCAACAGATAGGCAATTTTATTGACAATTGATCCAATTTTTTTTGGTAAATTGCTAATTTATATTTTCAGTTAAAGTGATTAGTTGTTTTCAAGTTAATTTGTTACCAATTATTTAATAATTAAACATTAAAAAAAACAAAAATGTCAATATTTTCCTTTTGGGAGGAATTCCTTTCATTGTTATGACATACCTTTACGTCCAATGGTGTTTCCCTGCTGTGAAAACAGAAGGGAATCTTTCTCCACTTGCAGTGTCAACAGAAGAAGCTAAAAGCTGACTTATTGGAAATATTTAAGACATATGACAAAAACATCATAAAAAAATATTTTTCTGATCAAGAGTGCTTTTATTCTAGAAACAAAGAACTTGTTCAGCCTGAGGGTCTGGATCTTATGACTGAATGAAAAAACGCTTTTTTTGCAATCGTTTGAAGCTGCAGCCAAACCATAAAACACAAAATAACCTTATTGTTCCCACACATTCTCATGCTTTTGCTTTTGAAAATGGATAAAAACAAATACATTTGGGTCATCCTAATCATTTTTTGGGAATCTAAAAGACGCATAATTAGTGATTTGTGTAAAACTATACACTCTTTTTCATAAATTGCAATTTTTTGGATTTGGTTGAGTTCAGTGCATTCAGATGAAAGTAAATCTATTTGAGCATCACAACTAAACCAGGTTCTCTCAGAAAAGCTTTTTCATGATCCCTGAAAAACACAAACTGCAACTTTTGTGAAACACACTAGTTCAAACACAGGACATTTCATGGATTTATGTCTGTGACTAGTTTGTGTTTATTTACACAACCAGAAATGTTTGTAACTGTGACTTTTAAATGGTGCTGGAAGTTACTCAGAAAAGAGTTTTTTGTTTTTTTTATCATCCACTTTTTCAAAGACAAAAATTACATCAATATACAATAAAAAACTCATAAAAACTTGATAAATACAACATAGGTATCTTGAAACAATATTTTTGTGAGTAAAACGCAGGTCTGAAAGGTCAGAGGAACGCTGGAAGGTCATCAGTTTGTTATGTTTTACATATAAGCAAAGGCAGTGAAATCACCCAGATGAACTTTCTTAACAGTTTTGACAGAAACACATCGCCAGCTGTTTGGTATTAGGGGTGTGGAGGCACTCCCTTTACTGTAACTCACACGGACTCCATTCAAATAGGAAAAGGCTTATTATGCAATCAGGGAACATTGAGGAAAGTATAAAGCAGGGGCAGCGCTTAAGGTTGTCCAAATAAGCCATCAGTTAATTGATGGCTGCAGAAAGTGTTTATAACAAAACGAGAAATTAATCAAGACTTGATTTATTATTTGGTCATGTATCAGTAACTGAAACTGGAGGAAGCAGAAGTATTGGCTGCAAAAGGGAAAGTAGTAACATTAATAAAATGTTTCCTTAAAAAATGTGAAAATTGCGAATTATTAAAATGCTTGTGTACTTTTTCTAAAAATAAAATTAAGCTTAAAATTGCTTTCAGAATTTTTTTTGATCATTATTTTAAAGATGCCTTTTGAAAAAACAGTGTATTTGTGATGTAGAAAAGATGCTTGGTGGGCCACAAGCTCCATGTACGTCCTTGTTTTCCTCATCCAGACGGGCATCTGACTCCAAACTCTACGGCTGGATGGCTTCAAAATTGCTCGCCATTTATGTAGTGTAAACAGAGAGTTCTCAGTTATGTGTGATGGGAAGGGGGGCGGAGATGCTGTGCACCCACAGAGCCACCAACAAGTAGGTGAATTTCTAATGATCTACTGCAGCTCTGCAGTATGTCCTAAAACAACACAAATATTTTGACTTAGGCTAAAAATGGCATAATCATAATTGAAACCACTGAACACTTTTACAACAGATAAAAAGATGATCCGAGAGGGAGTTATAAGACTTGCAGAAACAAAATAGTTGGTGAAAAATTGTTTGACATTATTTTTTTAATGAAATCAACATGAGAAGAACCATGTAACTAGTTGTTAGGCTGGTAACACATCTGTATAGAAGAATTGTTTTAAAGTATTTTCCCAAATAAAAGTGATGCTAGATACAGCAATGCACAGCTACTACAGTTGCAACATTTCTCAAGAAAACACATTAGAGAATAGGATTAAAAAATTGAGATAAACTTTGAGAGATGCATGTAGGCCTCTAAAATTGTAAATACTTTCAACTACAGTTTACACTTCCTAACACATCCTAAGAGCTGCTAAAAACAAAACTTGTAAATCTAATGAGGTGTGAAATATTTCAATACATGTCAGAAGTGGTTGGAATGTTTCATCTACAATCATCTGTTTTGCCAATATTAAACATTATTTTCATTATTTTTGAATATTTTGCACAAAAGAAAAAAAATACAATGTCCCAGAAGACTTGGTTTCAATGCAAAAACAAAGTTATAACAGGTTTATTTTTGCACCAAAATGATCTAAACTGATTTAGCATAGAATAGACTAGCATTTGTTAGACATTTTTCCACATTCTAGATTCAGAAAAAAATACTTTTAACAATATGTATTTATTCTAAAACCTGCAGAATGATTCCCCACAACTTTTAAGCTTTTACTCCTTTGTTTCATCAGAAATTTCCCCACTAACTTCACAGTTGGATTATGTCTTCATGTGTTTCTGGCTGGATTTGCTTCTAGAAAAATAGTTTCAAGTGTTAAAAGCAAACATGATTCTTTGAGCATGCACTTTAATAATAATAATAATGTGTCCATTATTCATTCACTCCTCATGTATACCTAGCCTACGACCCCTCTGACCATCACCAGGACATTCATACGCATTCACACACCAGTGGAGCCACACTGGAGGTAAGGAGGGTGAAGTGTCTTGTTTTCAGCATCACACGTTTCAAATTTCTTTGAAGGATGTCAGGACTAACCGGTTTCTGTCTGAGTTACAGAAATATAAAGCATGCACCCTTTTTATTTGTATTTTTGATGGCATTTGGAAATTTGAACCGTCCTGTTCGAATTGCATCAGGGACAATAAAGTCAGCTTCACCAAAAGCCGCAACATGTTTGTCGGTGGTCTTTCATCTCTATAGTTGTACTGCAAAAAGTCATGGAGGAACCAAGATAACACACTCATCTCAGAACACGAGAACTTTTAAGGATCTTCATGTTTATTATCATTATAGGAATAAATGGAATAGGAATATACTAAAAACACGACATGTATATGATGAGGGATAGTTGTAAAAAAGTATCAATTGTGCTGCATACTGCACGATAAAAAAAACGTAACACATCAACGTTTTGGTAAGGATGGAGCTCAAAGGCCATTGCTTCTTCATTAGTAGTAGTAAATAGTAAGTAGTAGTAAGTAGTTCTCTGGCGCCACCCTATGGAATATTGTGGATCAGAAGGAAAACTCAATGAGTTATATCACTAGAGGAGACACGCCCGCTTTAGAAGCCTGGCCGACGGAGGCGGAGCGCGACGCCATCTTGGTGAGGTCGACGACGCCCACATGACATTGATTTCTATTGATTTTAGTGGTGTCTAAGTAGCTTTTATAAACTGTATATATTTTTAGATTTAAATATATTTATACATTTATATAAATATATTATGTTTTATGTATATATATATATATATATATATATATATATATATATATACATCATTTGTTGTTGTTAAAGAAGATAAACAGTCAGCCTTAAAAGCTCAAACTTGAATGAAAATGCATTGTTGCAGGACTTCTTACAAATGAAAAAATTATTAGAAAGAATTTTTAAAATTAATTTCTAAAAATTTAGAAGTTTTAGACCTCTTTGACATGTTATTTAAATTATTTAGAAAAACCCAACACTACGTCAATAGTAATAATAATAATAATAATAATAATGATAATAAATCAATGGTAAGTCAATACAAACAATAAATAACAATAAATAAATAATAAGTCAATAAATAATAATAAAAATAATTATATAATAATAATAATAATAATAATAATAATAATAATAATAATAATAATGATAATAATAATAATTATTATTATTATTATTATTATTATTATTATTATTATTATTATTATTATTATTATTATTATTATTATTATTATTAATAATAATAATAATATTCAAAATAAGTCCAAAAGTGAACAATAGATTTACCCTAAAAAAACAGTCTGGCCTCTTATCAAAATCTGTTTCCACAAAACAGCCAGACTGTATTACTAGTTGGTACCTCGGTGATCCATCTGGGTTAACTCTTTTGATGGCTAAGGCCCACTTTTTCCCTAAGTCTGAATCCATTGGATACCTGCAAGAAAAGTTCAGTCACTGAGTCAGAAATGTATAAATCTGTATTACTATAATAGCCTAGTATGCTGTATACAGGTTTAGCAAAATAAAATGTACATTTATATTGACAGCAAAATAAATGTACATCATGCAGCATGTTGATAACAGCCCTGCAGCATCATGCATGTCAACATGTGTTCTATTCATGAAGCCCCTGCAGCATTAAAAGAAAAAAATTAAAATACTTACCTGTGAAATGATACACCTACCTCCTTCATGGACTCATTTATCTGATTTTGGCAGTTGAAACCCGCACAATGAACTGGCATTATGCAAGAAATGTGTTAACATGCATGTACTGCAGTAGTAACTTGACCTCACCAAGATGGCGGTGCTCTCCTCCCATGGGGAACCACGTGGTGTCTCCTCTAGTGATATAACTCATTGGGAAAACTGACTTCTTGACATAACTGCACATACTGTACTGTAGATGTGACTTTGTCAGTCATTTTCTAATGATCATTTCTGCAACATATTCTTTGAATTTATTACTTTAGCACTCACAGGATTGACCTCAGTTTAAAAATGTATAGCCTATAGGGACTTTTGATAATCATTATAGGTTGTGATTTGCATGGAATGTTCACTGAATGCAAGAAAATATTTGCAACTTTAAAAAAGTGTTTTTTTTCCTATTTAGAAATTTTCTCTCCAAAATGTGGAATATTTGTATCGCTTACAGTTGTCTGACCCTAAAAAAAGATTTAATTGAAGAAAAGTTTTGCTGAAAGACCAGAGAAAAGATGTGTAAAATGGTTTTCAAAATGGTTTTTCAATGCTACTAATTCATTTAATTTTTCTTTAGAAAGTCTTATAATACAACACCGATTTTTTCCCAATTAAAAATTTAAGTATTATCACAAAAATGATCCCTTATGGTAAGCAAAATCGGTTTTCTACTTAGCAAAGCAAAGTCGAAAAGATTGTCTCTAAAAGCTTGCCGTAGTTTGGAGCATAGCTCTTCAGTTACCCTGAAAGTAGTAGTCGTTTTTTTCTCCACTTTTACGAACAACTGTATTATTTATCATATAAAATAATATAAGTCTACATAAATTCGAATTAAAACCTATTACTTAGGTAAAATAATTTTTGAAACAAAAATAATTTTTCGCCACGATCATTCGGCCATTGAGTTAAAGCGACGGCGCAGGCAGTGGGGCAGCCGTTAGCTACCTAGCGCCATAAAACACTTCAGTTGGCGTGGTCGTTTTGTTGGGAAACTGCAAGTGTGACGGGGTTTATTAGCCGCAAGAAGACACAGCTCTAGAATGAATGTCGCCAAAAGTGGCTACCGTGTTTTTTCTGCTAACTCCACGGCAGCGTGCACAGAATTAGCCAAGAAGATAACAGAGTAAGTACTACGTCATTAGTGACCAGCTAACTCATGTTTACTTTTTACTAATGAGGAAATGTCTCTTTGTAACGGCTGAGTTGAACCATGTTTGGGAACCAGTTGCAGCGATTTTTATTTTTTACGTTTACACTGTTTTGTGGCCCTTATGTCATATTATGTGGATCAGGTTGTGCGTGGCTTAATGAATGAATGAATGAGCAGCGTGACTGATGCCTCGTGTCAGTCGTGGGATTACAGTGAGTGAAACCACGCGTTTCTGTGTTTCACAGGCGGCTGGGAGTCGAACTGGGAAAGTCTGTGGTCTTTCAGGAGCCAAACAGAGGTATAGTCACATAAGGCTGCTGTAAAGTTAAAGATCTCCATCATTTCTGCCACCACAGCAGGATTTTTGAGACTACTAGTGTGGGTGCACTATGGTTTAGTCATCCAAATGTGTGCGATTGTGTGATCCACACACAGCTTTGGATGGCAGGTGTTGATAAGATGTGGACCTTGAACAAAGACACGGTTCATTGTTTAGTCTTGAAACACACTCCCTGTCTCACATGTGCAATAAAACAAAACATATTTAAACATACGTTTTATTCTTTGCATATAAGTATTATGATCTTTGTTTTGGATTATTTTAGCTAAATTATCTAACTGTTTTCTGTTTACCTGCAAACATAGCATGATTCTGTTCTTCTGAGCTTAGAAGTTTAATGGATGAGCGGAGAAACGCTGATTATATCTTTTCAAGTCTAGAATCTGGACCTGGATCACTGACGATCTACACAGATATATAGAATGTCATTAGTGACCAGCTAACTCATGTTTACTTTTTCTTAATAGGGAAAACGTTTTCTTGGGGTCATATAATGCAAAATTGCACATAAAAATCCAATTTAAAGACCCACCCCTTTACTGTTTTGCGCACAAGTGGTTTGGCTGACTCTGGATGCCCATCCTGACGCACAACCGGTCCCCAGTCGGCACAGGGGGCCCAAGTCTGGGTCCCCTTGTGGCTACATAGTTAGGCAGTAGTGTGGTCTTGCCCAGGACCCCAACTGGGAAACAAACCCTGGTTTCCCATGTGCCAGACCAGCTGCCTGGTTCACAACAATATAAATTACATTCCAAAATGCAATTTTGAGCTTAATTTTCTTCACATTTGTCCTCCATCATGTTAAAAATGCTACAAGAACTTGTTAAAAACTCAGAAAAACGTGATGCTAAATGAACTGTTTTACAAATGGCATTTTTCACTCCTAACTTCATTTTTTTTTAATCCAGAGACAAGAGTGGATGTAAAAGAATCTGTTCGAGGGCAGACTATCTTTATTATCCAAACTATACCAAGGTGAGTTTGCTCTTTTTGTCAGAGCTCGTGAAAATAACACAGAGCACATTGGTTTTGATGATTTACTTGACTGATTTTGGCTTTCAGAGATGTCAACACAGCCATCATGGAGCTTCTTATCATGGCTTATGCCCTCAAAACGTCCTGTGCAAAGAACATCATCGGAGTCATCCCTTACTTTCCCTACAGCAAACAGTGCAAAATGAGGAAGAGGGGCTCAATAGTGTGCAAGTTGTTAGCGTCGATGTTGGCTAAAGCAGGTAAACAGCAAACAAAAGAAATAAAAGCAAACTAAATCGTTTTTTTATTTTGAATTTCTTAATTGAAGTTCCATTGCTGTTTGTGTTTTCCTTTGAAGGACTAACGCACATCATTACCATGGATTTGCATCAAAAAGAGATCCAGGGCTTTTTCAGCTTTCCGGTGGATAACCTACGTGCCTCTCCATTCCTAATTCAGTATATTCAAGAGGAGGTGCTTACCCCTGTTTTTGAAAAATGTTCAAAAGTTGATTAAATTATCCTGACAGAGCTGTTTTTGTTTCTTTTTGCAGATTCCTGATTACAGAAATGCCATCATTGTGGCAAAGTCTCCTGCTGCAGCTAAAAGGTAAGTGATGAATGAAGTCTACGGTCAGGGTCATAGGAGTCCTGGAGGTGACTTTCCCCAGCTCACTTCTCCTGTCTCCTCAGGGCTCAGTCCTATGCAGAACGGCTCCGCCTGGGCCTGGCGGTAATTCACGGCGAGGCGCAGTGTGCGGAGTCAGACATGGCTGACGGGAGACACTCCCCGCCCTGTGTGCGCAACACCACCGGCCACACGGGGCTGGAACTGCCCTGTAAGAACGCCCATGTTGGTTTAACACAGTGTTTCTCTGGGTTCAGCATGCGTGAAAGTCCAATGCTTCATTCCTGTTTATGTGGTGGTTGTTTTTTTGTGGTTCGATTGAACTATTTTTGTCCCAAATTCGTTCAAAGCAGTTGAACATGTTCAATAATGAGTTTTTAAATATATTAACTGTTGAGTTTTTGGAATTGAGCTAATCCTTTTTACAGCTAATGTTTTGTGCATGTCGGAGAAAGAACAGCGCCTGCTGGGCAGAAATCCCAAATGATGTGTTCAGCGTCCTGACCTCTGCAGAAGCAGCACTTTTGTGCAGTACTTTCATACACTTACACACACACACACACCCACACACACACACACCCACACACACACGCCATTTCTTTCTCTCTGTTCCAACTTTGTTCTTGAGCTGAAGACTCTTCTGTGTGTTCTTCATGCCATTCTTTCAGCAGACGTTACTGCATGATTTGGCTGTAGACGCACTTTCAACACATTTACCATTTACTTCCTAACTTCCGTGAAGTGAAACACGACAAACTCATAAAGTTGTACTGACGTGAATGCTTCTTTAAGGAAGAACAAATGCGACGGAGGAAAAGTGCCACTCTTAGGCTTAATCCGAATTCTTCTGCTACCCCTACAGCTTCTCCCTACCCCACCATTTAGCCCTCCAGGTATAGAAAAATAGCGTCCTTTACTTCGTGCGTCACGCCGCCGCTCACCCACATAAGCGAGTAGCTGCCAGTGCTCGGAAAATGAAAGAAAGAATTGAGCGAACAATATGATCCACGACTCCCTTGGGGACAATTTTAGTCTTTATTTGGCAAATGACTCGTATTTATTTTTCTCTTTTGCTCACATTTCTTTTTTTATTATTTCATATTTGTAACCATAACCTAAGGAGGAGTGTTTTCCTAAGGTTTAGCTTTATGTATTTACAATGTCTTTTATTTGTGTTAATGTGGTGTTTATTTGTTGACAATAGCAGGCAAACAACAAGCTCCATTCCCTGGCATAGAGCTACCAAGTATGACCTAAAACTAATTCACCTTTATGAAATGATTCCTCTTCAAATGGTTCCTAGATTTCTGCATGTGTAGAGAAAAAAAAGGGGGTTTGCGTGTGCATCTTGTGAGAAGAAAAGAAAAAAAAACGGTCTGGACTCAAAACGGAGGGGAGGAATTGTGGGAAATCAGCATCATTAGCTTCTTGAGCGAGGAAAACGTTGTTCCCGGATAATTGGCCGTAGTATTTCCATGCCTGACGGCGTGTTTGACTCAAACGGCTCTGACCTTTCTTTGATTCCAGACAGCTGGTTCCACAAGATGTTCCAAACCCTGTTTGTTTTGTCATGCTCTGATCTGCAGTTTGAAGTCCATGAATCAAATCCGAACCATGTCAGATTTGTTTTTTTTTTCTTTTCTTCTTTTTTTTTGAATATTTAGACTCATGGTGCCAATCAACACATGTTGCAACCATCTTAAACTGATCCTTTAAAGCGTGATTAACTTTTACCCATGATTGCATGTGATGAAACCAATGGAGCATGCCGTAGGACCTAGCATCTGGAGTACAGCTACGTTCACACCGGGCATGTGACGTGCATTAGAGAACACGCTAAACATGGGTGCACATATAGCCCATACCTTTCACATTGGATAAGCAGGGAGGGGCTTCTTCTTCTTCTTCTATTCTGTTTACTAGCACCTGTCCGCCACCTACAGTTGGGAGAGGCTTGGTGCAAAATGTTAAGGCGGTGCAAATCCAGTGAATCTTTTTCAGCTCTATTCCGATATATGAAAGACTGGGTGTCCTTGAACTTCGGTCAGGCACAAACCGCAATTCTTCACTTCTGTGAGTTAAATGGACGCCATCCATACTTCACTACCAAAGCTGAGTATCTGACTGATTAAAGTTCAATCTGGTTTCTCTTTTAACATGCATTCAATGAGGATGCATTTTGTACGTAGAGTTCAAAATTGGTCGCAGCATGCGAGGGTTTTGAACCCGGTAGCCTGAAAGGAGTGTTTATGTGCGTTTTCAGTGGAAGTGGTCGCTTGAACGCGCATTGCCAAGGGCGGTGTGAACGTACCTCAAGAGTAATGGATTCAAGCATTGTGCTGCCTCAGTGCTGACACGGATCAGTGTAGTAAGTTTGATTACGGGTTCCATGGGGGGAGATTTCTTCTCCGGGCTAAACGCACCTTCATCAGCTTCACGAGGTTTGAGCACCAGCAAGAAGCGTCCGCGCTACAGAGGGCAGTGGGTGTTGCAGATTAGCAATAAAAGACGATCTCTGTGGCCTTTTGCAAGGCATGCTCCTCCTTCCTCAGTTCCCCTCGCAATCGGCGTGGCCGGCTGATTGTCTTTTTTCCGGGTGTTTTGTCAGCTGCTTTTACACGCACACCGTCAAAACTTTGTCAGACGTAATTAGACACCAAGAGTTTGGATTACGTTGGGAAAAAAAGTTTAATTTTTCAGTCAAAACTGGGGAATTTGGTCAAAATAAATTCTCCCCCAAAGCACGGCATCATGGGATTGAGTTAGGTGTGCATGTACAGGCAGCTGATTGCCCAGATTCCACTGAGGTTTGGATCCCAGAACATTGGCAAGTATGTATGACAGAACTCATGGGTGCTTGCCACTGTTGTGTGATTTCTAGTGTTCAGTGCACAGTGGGTTCATGTGCAGATGTCTGGGTCTACTGCTGACTGTCCAGGCAGTGTGTCCATCCTCTATCAGGTTTCTCAAGCTAAGGACCCCCCACCCCCCCTTCCTTTCTTCTTGCATAATGTGCTTTTTTGCATGGCATGCTTTGCATTAGGTTTTAGCCAATATGATTCATCTCCTTAAGAAGATGAAAGAGGGGTAGAATGAAAGGGAAAAGTACTACTAGTTGTCTCTAAATCTCACAAATCATCTGCTTTGAAAGACCCACTCTGATGTTTTTAACATGTGACATTTTTCTGATGATGGAGGACACATGTAACCTGGGTGATCAAATTTGGCCCTTTTTATTTTTTTTCTATCTTTTTTCAAATTGAATTTGTTTTTTCTATTTTTTTATTTTTTTGGTTTTTGGCTGCTGTTAATTGCTGCTTCCTTAAATGAACAAACAAAAAGCAAATGTGTTTAATTCACTTTAAGGGTGTATTCAGACGTTTGGTTGGCTTTAAGTCAACCAGAGTTTGTTGAAACAACTTTTAACGTGATCCACATTGTTTCTCACTCTTTTCTCCTCAATCTATATGTCATAAATACTTGGCAGTGAACCTTCATACCCAACGTCTCCTTGCCGGTTCCATTTCTGAGTATTTTTTTGTTCAAATTGTTGTGAATCATGAGCAGATAATAAAAAAAAAAACTGTTTGATAATTTGTTACATAGAGGATACACTGGGTGGGTCACAATCCCCCTCATCTGCTTCATTCTGATGCATCCAGACAGTTGCAGACAAATAGATCCATGAATGTCTTCATTTTCCTCATCTCAGCTGATGTCTGGCTTAAAACTCCAATATCGCTCGCCATTTATGTTGCACCGGTAATGATGAGGGTGTGACGGGCTGTAAGCTAATGTGAGAGAGTGTAAATAGAGAGCTCTCATCAACGATGCTCCCACAACACAGAGGTAAATTTCTAATGAACTACCGCCGCTCTGCAGAGAC
Source organism: Oryzias latipes (assembly GCF_053564925.1). NCBI lineage: Eukaryota > Metazoa > Chordata > Actinopteri > Beloniformes > Adrianichthyidae > Oryzias > Oryzias latipes. The sequence goes on from NC_136244.1 coordinate 11,662,480, forward strand.
TATGTCCTAGAAAACGTCATAATGATTATTAAGAGACCAATGGGAATGCTTTTAAAATGGATCAGAAGATGTTCAGAGTGGGTCTTTAAAAGAAAAGAAAAAGCAGTAATTTGGAGCACTGATTGTTTACATTGTCAAATCTTTTTTTCTTGGACCATTTTACCCATCTGCTGAGATTTTCTTTTGATTAAATCCTGTGAATGTCTTGTCGAAAAGGGACTTCAACAGTGGGGTGTGCTTTGCTTTTCAGTAATGATGGCCAAGGAGAAACCTCCAATCACGGTGGTTGGAGACGTGGGCGGAAGAATCGCCATCATCGTGGTGAGATGCTTGAGGAATCCTTTCTGTTTCCGAGTTTCCTTTGAACGTGCTTCTCCTGATGTTTACAGTAGTGTTTTTCAATCAGTGTGCCGTGGGAAATTCATCAAATTTACCTAATTGGTCAAAAAATATTTATCATTACCAAGACAACATCTCTAGATTCATCCAAGCAGAACCAGGTTTCACACTGAAGAGTTAAGAACATGAAAGATCATAAAATACTTTTTTCTTTGTGTTAATTTGTCTTCGATAAGAATGACTGTAATGCGATTTTGCAGCTCTCATTTTGGAAAGTTCCACCCCTAAACAGTTTCCACCAATCATTCTTGGAGGGTTAATCATATGTCTGTCCAACCTGACAGGGTTAACGCCCTCACTTCCTTATGCCGTCATGGCTCAGAAAGTCGCTCAGGCTCTGTCCGAAATCCCTCCCAACAACTAAAACACTATTTAGTGACCTCACTTAGTAGAATCTTAATAAATAAATATTTCACGAAGACTGTTTGAATCCATCGTGTTCAGAAGATAAATACTTCGCTTAAGAAATTCTTCAGAACTGAAAGTTGCTGTTGCGCGAACATGAAAAAATATTTTAAAGCAGATCAATAGTTAAAAATGAATGTCATTATGGTTTTTATTTGGGTTTATGTGAGGTTACATACAATTGCATTTCAATAAGCTGGAGGGAAAAAAAAAGCTTTAAATTTGACCCCACAGCCTTTAGTTGACCATTATTTTTATTTCTTTTTAAATAAAAATAAATTATTAATAATTTAGTCCCTCTGTAGGGACTGCTACATCATCTACGCAGGCTGCAGTTTCTCTTCTTTTTACGTTTTCGGTTGCTTGTCTGCTTTGTGATTTTTAAAAATGTTATTATTATTTTTCTTTTTTCAAGGAAAAAGTATACGCTAGCTCATAAAAGGTTAAAAAACTGATTCATAGAGGAAGTCGGATGAACTACCTGTGTTTTACAAGCATCTGTGGCACATTTGTTCACAAGTTCTCACTATTGGCACTGCGATGTGAGAATTAATTTTTATGTCCATCTCCTACAACACATCCAAATTTAGCAGACAGCTTCGTTTTCAAAAATACTTAAAGTACCGTATTTGTTTTCAAAATAAAAGTAAATTATTGGTACTGATTTCAAAATAAAAGTAAATTATTGGTACTTATATAATGTTGTTCAGAAACCTCAACAGCTGCAAGATTTACAAAAAAAAAATACTAATTTGTATTTAATGCATTTGATAAGGCAGCAAATCAGGAAGTCTACAGAAACACCTGTGAGTCAAAGCGCAGGGCTTAGTGCAGATTTGTGGACTGACCGACAGGGGGCAGAAGAGCACCGGCAGTATTAAAAAAGGGGATTTATCATCTGCAGTTTTATGCAGGAAAATGTCCTGAATAAAAGAAAAAAGACCTACTTTTTCATCTGATAAAGAGGCTGTAACACGTTTAATTCTCTCAAATCTTTGACAATTTTTTTTAGTATTTTATGTGTTTCTAAGCCAAAATATATCATTAATGGAAATGATGTCCTCCTTCAGGATGATATTATAGATGATGTGGGAGACTTCGTGGCGGCTGCAGAGATCTTGAAAGAGCGGGGGGCCTATAAGATTTATATCATGGCCACGCATGGTCTGTTGTCTGCAGACGCTCCACGTCTCATAGAGGAGTCGGCCATCGATGAGGTGAGAGCGCCTTCCTCTCGATCATATATATCAGCCGTACATTTCTGAATTAAAAATACTTTGTTTTGATATAAATAAAAATGCAAATCTGCACTGGGTTCTGCAGGAACCCAGTGAACACAGCAGTTCCTCCTCCTAGTTTAACATGTCATTGTTGTGCGCTAATTAAAAACTTAAAATATGCATCTGTGTCACTTTTTCAGTTCCTTCTAACCATGTGATGCTGGGAAAACCGCTTTTACAGTTTGGTTTCAGACTAAACGCCATTTTTTTTAAGGAGAAGTTTATATTTCACATTTCCCCATAAAGCTTTTTATTTTTTATTTTCTTTTGAACTGTAAAGTCTGAGCATGCTCAGTAGAAAGCAATAACAGTTTTTCTTTTTCTGTAGCAGGAGCTGTTTCATCAGTTACATTCTTTTTGTTCTTTAGGTGGTTGTGACCAACACCGTTCCCCATGAAGTACAGAAGCTCCAGTGTCCCAAAATCAAGACGGTTGACGTCAGCATGATCCTAGCCGAGGCGATCCGCCGCATCCACAACGGAGAATCCATGGCTTACTTGTTCCGCAACATCACAGTGGACGACTAAAGAGAGCGCCAGAGGGAAGGCTAAGGTTTAGTTTATGCCAGGATTACTTGTTTGGCGCACATGTGTCCTTGACGGTTTCAAAGAAATTCTTCGGTTTGCCGCAAATAATTTACAGAAAACATACAAAATATTCCCCCCAAAAAAAAAAAGGTTGACTCCTCCCCGCTGACTTGAGCTGCTGAAAGGAAGCAGAAGGAAGGGACGGCGTGCAGAGATCTCAGCACGTAACATATTTACAATAAACAGGCATGTTTTTTGAGTGTGGCCTGCTACGTAAATGTTATTTATCAAAGTGTGGGGAATAGAAGACTTGGGACAAACTCTTACGCTGAAGGGGAATGCATTTTGGCTGCAAACAAGCACACAACACTCAAATTCAAGAATAGTGTTTATTCCTCTTTAAACGTAAACATGCTTTAGCAACTCTTACACTAAAGCTCCGTCTTTCGCATATCCTCTGGCACGCCGCTTCACATCACAGACCACAAAACGGACCAACTTTGCTTCTCAAAATCTTTATTTAGCTTTTCTTTTTGCATCGTTTCCTGAACTGTTCATAACCTCTTCCAAGCGTTTCTTTTGGGTCTTATTTTCGCACTGTTACTGTAAAACTTGGTCAATTTGAAAGATTTGCTTAGATGTTGGACTTAACTCTCTGTTTGAAAACCTAGTTTCTTTAGTCTTTTGCTCAGGGAGAAATCGTTGCAAATGTCTTCCGTGCAAAAACACTGCAACACACGCTGAGCCCTGGATTCGTGTGAAATGCAACTTTGTCCGTGTCTAAAAGCTGCAAATGCTCCGATGCCGCTTCTTCATCAGCTCAGATCAGTATTTGTCTAAGATGCATTTGACTTGTTTGGTCTATTTATTCCCCCCCCCGTTTCCCTGTTTCCATGACTGTTTGAGCCGTTTGTCAGTGTGAATTCAAATAAAAACACTTTCCTCTTGTTGAGCTCTATCAGAATGACTATATTGCTCTAAATGATCGTTATTATTTGATTCTTATACCACAGCTTTTTTTAAATTATTAACATTAAAGGCTTGTTTGTGACAAAGAAATAGAAAAATGATTCCTGATTTATAAAATGAAAATTTGAATTTAAAACATTTTAAGAGGTTATTTTACTATCTTACGTAAATTTACTCATGGTAGGCCTAAAAAACATATTAGAGCGTTCTGTAATGATTTTTAAAAGCTCCTAAAAATATTTACAAGGTCTTTAAACTGCCTCCAAACATCGACTAAAAAATCTTAATGTTGTTTTAAGTCAGAGATCCTGTACTTGTTCTAAACCTCTCAGGTGTGGAAACATCACTGAGGAGCTTGGACCAAGTCCAGGAGCAGAGACGATTCCAGAAATCTGTCAGTTTGACCTCCATTTCTGCATCCTTTGCCAAAGGTTGGATTTTAAGAACCTGCTGGATGAGTTGAGCTTGTACCTGAGCGGGGCCTGCCTCTGTCGCCGTCCCATGCTGCGAACCACGATTGAATCGCTGCAACTGCTTTCTGTGTTTTAATAGCACAAAGAGGAACCAAATATTTGATAGTTACAGATCGCTTCCTCGTCTGCCTTTAGAAACAATGCACCTTTTACTCGTGGTTTTCAAAAGGGAAGAGAAGCAGAAGGGGCCTTCCGAGTGGACAAGCCACCTTTTCTGGCTTTTTAGAGAAGATTCAAATGTCAGCGGCAATTTCCCTCCTGATCTCACCTTACAAACCTCTAACTACCCTGATGCTGCCAAGCAGAGACAGAGATGGGCAATCATTGCTATCCTGACCTAAATTCAAGTCATTTTTGGGATATCTCTGAGCCATTTTGGGCCATTACTAATGCCCCCTCTCAAGGGTTGAAGCAGAAAATGAAACTCATAAAACTCTTCCACACTGAAAGCTCGTAAATGGAAGTAGAAATGTCAATAATCCTGCATTGGAACAAACTTTTAATTTCTAGTTATGTTGTTTTAGCTTCTGTTGTTATGTTTGCTAAAAAAAAAAGTACTAAAATATGTATTAGTACTATAATTAGTATTAAATGACACAAGAGCAAAGAAAATGGAATGATTTGATTCATTATTCCTAAAAAGTACAACGTTTATATTTCCAGGTTCTGTTTTTGATTTGTTATGCAGCATGTTCATATTTTAAATGTGGATCATTTTGACAGGATATGTTTTTATTTGGTTATTTAAGATTTATAAGATTTATTCCAGAACAATATCCCTGTCTATTTTATTCATAGATGCATTCAAAAAAAGTTAAGTTTTAAAAGTTTAGTTTGTGTGTTCAATAAATGTTTGTCATTTGACCAGCAACCTCAAGTGTGTTTTGGGTTTAGGCCCTTCTGTGCAATAGACGTTGACACCCCTGACTTATCATTTAAATGGTTGTGAGATTTGCTAAAATTCAGGACAAAAACAAAAATGTATTTCAACTATACGAGTCAAAATCCGGAACAATCTAAAACGGTATTGTTTAGAGAAATAAAATGCTAAAAAAGATGTATTCTGGCTCACCACCAGAGGGCAGTGCTGAACAGATAATATGGAGGTGCTTGTGTGCCAAAACAATAACCACCTGAGTGTGCACATTAGAACCAGCATGGCTTTTTAAACTTGACACAAGTTCCTGAGGTGATGCTACAGGTCTAATATAAACTTACTCATCTAGTTAGACAAGTACTGTGCTCAACAAATAAAACCCTGTCAATATTATTAATAAAGTAAATGCCTACTTTTTGCATTGTTTTTTTTTTTTTCTTAATAGAATTGTAATAGTGTTTTTTTTTATTAGCATATTTTCTGGAAAGGAATGAAGTAAAAAAGCACTACGTCATGCAAAAAGTACAAATGATTTATGGTTTATTTCAAGACAAACTGGGTTTTTAAGAGGAGAGTAACAGGGAAACAGTGCGGGTATGTAACAGATACAGAGATGCACAAGTCTTTAAACAACTTCATTTGATCACAATCTCACTGTTGGATGTTAGTTCCAACTATTTCATTTGACAACTGTAAAAGTTCGTCTTCACTTCTTCCTTAGTGTAGTTTTGCGTTTTTGTAAGCTACTGAACATTAAAATGCAGGTTGTCAGTGACAAATTATCTAGACTGTCAATATTCCTACTTTCATTGAATTTTTATTTTCCTGGTTTACATTCTGGGTCAACTGCCATCCTCACCTTCCAAGTTTCTTTTTTTTTTTTTGTGGGTGTGTGTCAGCCAGAAAAACACCTTTCTGTTTTTTTTCCAGCTGCTTCTCTTGTCTCTGAGTCTCTATGAGATGAGGCAGCTGTTGGTCTTGTTCATCGGAGGGTGTTTGCTGCCCTTCTCGGGGAGGGTTTCCCGCCTCCGGCACAGAGCTGGCCGCAGCTGACTGGGGAGGTCGGTCTGCTGAAGCAGCTCCATGAAAGCCTCCAGAACGTTGATGTTGTCCTTAGCCGAGGATTCCACAAAGATGTGGTCCCAGTCCAGCTCCACCATGGCCAGCACGTCCCTGCTGGACACCAACCGTTCATTGTGGCGGTCGATCTTGTTTCCGATCACCACGATGGGTGCGTGCTTGTCCTCTTTGAGCTCTATGATCTCATCTCGCAGCCTCTTGACCGTCTCCAGGGAATCAGGGTCATCCACGGAGTAGACCAGGGCAAAGGCGTCGCCGGTCTGGATGGAGAGCTTGCGCATGGCGGGGAAGGAGTAGCTGCCGCTGGTGTCGATGATGTTGATGGTGACTTTGACGTCTCCTACCTCATATTCCTTCCTGTGGATCTCCTCCACCGTCCGCCGATGTTTTGGATCAAAGGTGTCTTGGAGGAAGCGGTGTATGAGGGCTGTCTTACCCACTCCACCTGCTCCTAGAAACACCAGGCGCACATCTGTCTTCTCCTTCACCGCGATGGACATGCTGCCGTTCTTTCTCCTGAAACTTGGGTCGCTGCTAATCCTGGAAGAGTCTCAGCAGTACTGATGGAGCTGGAAGTGCTGGAGGAGGATGATAGCAGATGCACGTGAGTGTGTGCTTATCAGGCTGCTCTCTAGATTTAGCATCACCTGCTGCCTCAGCCAATCAGGTGAGAGCTGCAATTCCAGCTTGAATATGCTGCAGCCAATAGGACACATGCAATCCAAACAGTGGAGTGTGTGTAAGAGAGAAGCTCTGAAGTGTTGCAGCGCAGACAAAAATCATTCAACCCAACTTTTTTTTTTTAAATGCTTAATGTTCAGTACGTTTAAGCAAAAAAAATTCTTTAAATTTATATTTTCCAAAACTTAATTTAATACTGTCACGTTTGTAAAACCGGTCATGATAACTTGAATTTCCTGTTCCCTATAGAACATTTAGAAAACTCAACGACCGTTTACAGATCGTCAACAATGATAACAAAAAAAGTAAAAAATAGCTACAAAAACAAGATGATCAAGAGGAAGGAATATAAAATAAGACAAATCAGAAATCAGCCTTGTTTTATTGATTAGAAGAAAACAAAATCAGTTTTGGCACCAAAATCCTCCTTTTAATTATATTTTCAAAAGCCATTGAACATGTGCTTCCTAATGTCCAAATATTTGCAGTATTGTCAAATATGTACTCTCAGTACTGCAGGTATGGGTTGTTAACCGTTTCCAAAAGAAGAACAAAATCTATGGTGAGGTGTCAGAGCCGCACAGAGGATCAAGATGACAAAGTCTGTGGACATTTTTTAAATAAACCCTAGACTTAACATAAATATCTAAAATGTAAGTTTAGATTTCAACATATTAGTATTTATAATAGATTTGAGCCCCCACATTTTCATAATGTTTTTTATTTAAAGTATCATTTTAAATTTTCATTCTTTAATCGTGCATGAATACCTAAAATTTATATGCAAATTACTACATGCTGTGAACAGTTATATTAAATTAAACAGGTCATGGAGTTTCAAAATAAAACATGACTATTTTTGACAGAGGACATCTTCTAAAAAACAGAAATGCTGGCATGTGAACCTGTGATGACTGACGCCTATATGCTGCCTATCTGAAGTCTTTATTTTATTTTTTTACTACTGAATTCCCACAATGTGTCTTGGGTGTTGCCTAAAGTAGACTGTTATAGATGTCTGCAGATCACATCAGTCACACTTTACCGGAAACAAATAAAAGCTCCTGCATATAAAGAAAAGAGTAAGAAAGTGGGTTGTCAGAGAACTGCAAACTTTAAAGAAATGTCACAACATTTTCAGATATGTTAAAATAAATCAAAAAGTAAAAACCTAACAACTAAATATATAAGTAAAATGAATAATAAATAAAATTTCAGACAAGCAGTTTCTGACTACTCTTAACATGTAAAAAATGTTAGAGAGAAATGTAGCACTACCTACATAAAACATGAAAGCGTATTGCATTCAATAATAAAACCAACAGGTGATCTTTGTTCTAAAATTTTGTTTCTTCTTACTTTAAGAATTTCATGAAAGAAATAAAATTATAATTAAAGATCAAAAAATAAGAAAAAAAGTTTGAAAAACAAAGAAATTATATAAAAATTACGTGAAAAATAATGTGAAAAACAGACTGGTTGCCACAAAGTTGGCCACACCCACAACTTGAGCATTCTTGTCACCCACAGACTTCACTGCTTTGTGCCCAATGTTGTTGTCAGGATTGACTCACACAGTTCACACTGGTCAGTATGTAATGTTTCCCCAACATTTTGGTGTGTAATGTTAATACATTTACCGGATCATGTCTGTGAAATTGACGCATTGTGGCTTTTCAACTTTAATTGTAGGTCATCTTGTAGTTTTCATGTGCAGATGAGGTTAGTTCCCAGCCTGTTTGCAGTTCTCTGCTTTTATAGTTTTTAAAAAAATTAGCACAAAAAATAATTTGATTGGAAAACACACAAAAACTAGAGCAAAAAAACCAACTTTTTTTATTGGATACAACATACTTTCATATCTTGGCCTCTTCATCTTTGAATGGATAACAACTGTTGACACATTTACATATATGTGTGTGTGCGCTGTTGTTTTTCCTGTTAAAACTCTGTGTAAATCACAAAACCTCATTGTGTTGGCGTAGTAGTCACATCTTTCATAATAAACGTCTGCTTCAGTCGATCTGCAACGTATTTTCTGGCAGTGACTATTTTTATAAAGGCTCCTAAATCTCAACTTTTTGACCTCTGCTTTGAGCCCGTCCTGTAAGATAAAACTTGTGTTGAAAACTCCTAAAGCTCAAGGTCCCCACACAATTCATCTCAGTCTGTGTGTCCAAGTGTTCACCCGACTAAACCTAATAGCGAGTTAGTTCCTGTCTGTTTCCCCCATATATCATGTTTTTCTCCCAGTCGGCGGTCAGTGAAAATCCTGCAGGGATAACGTTCTTACTGGTACAAAGGCCAATAGCCTGTGGTTGAAGGAAGCAGAATCAGTAAAGTTAATGTGGCTCATTAATAGTCCTGCCGGTTTTAACATTTCTCCTGACAGAACTGGTTTTACTGAGCCAAGTTTGTAGGTTGCCTTGCATGTACACACCTTTTCGGCTCTGACTATAATTCAATAGAGCTCTGTGATGGCCACTCCAAAACATTGACTTTATTATCCATAACCCTTGTGCTATCCTAGGCACTTTAACGTTGGGAGTTGGGTCGTCTAGACCCACTAGACAGTGCTCTGAACCTTTTTTCTTCAATGATTTGTGATCTTCACTGATGTCCATGATTACATGAAATCTTTCCACCTTTATCCACTTTTATCATGGTAGGGAGAACACGTCAATGTAAGGGTGGGTTCATCTAAGATAGCACAAGGGTTAAACCACTTTGTAACCAGTTTGGCAGTAGACTTGGGTCATTGTCCATTTGGAAGATCCATTTGCGCCCAAGCTTCAACCTTTTGGCTGACGTCTTCAGATGTTACTTCAATCTTTCCACATACTGTTCCTTCCTCATGATGGCACCTACTTTGTGAAGTGCACCAGTCCCTCCAGCAGCAAAACAACCCCACATCATGATGCTACCACCCCTATGTTTTACAGTTGGGATGGTGTTCCGAGACCTGCAGGCTTCCTCCTTTTTCCTCCAAACATAAGGATTGTCATTGTGGCCAAACAGTTCAATTTTAGACCACAGGACATGTCTCCAAAAATGAAAGTCTTTATCCTTGTGTGCGTTAGCACACTTTAATCAGGCTTTTCTGTATTTCTTTTGGAGTAATGGCTTCTTCCTGGCCCATGTCTGTTCAGTACTTGTTTCCCTGTTAATAATGACACATTATTACTATCTTCAGCCAGCATCTTCACAACATCTATTGCCTTCCTATTAGCCAAAGTACGTTCATCTCTTGGACACTGAACCTGTCTCCTTCTTGAGCGATACGATGGCTGGACGTTCCCTTTATGTTTATACTTGCGTACGATTGTCTGAACAGATGAACGTGGCACCTTCAGGCATGTGGAAATTGCACCCAGAGATGAACCAGAATTGTGTAAATCCACAATTGTCTTCTTAATCTCTTGACTGATTTCTTTAGACTGTCCCATGATTTTTTTTTACAAACAAGCAAGGATGTTTCAAATGTGCCCTAATATATCCACAGGTGTGTTTCTAATGAACTCAAATGCCTATGACTCATCATCTGGGGTTTCCCAAATTGTTTAAAGGCATAGGGATCTTAGCGATGTAAATTTTTGACTTTGATAAAAGTCATAAAAATAACCCTATTCTTATTATTCTGACATTTAGCAAACTGAAATAATGTTGTTAATTGTAATTGACCTAAAACAAGAAAAGTTTATTTTTATTTCATATCTGACGGGGACAAAAAAAAGCATATCTGTGTTTTTATGGGATGTAGTTAAACTTCTGGTTTCAACCGTAGATTTAGATCTTTCACTTATGATCAAGTTTATTGTCAGAATCGGATTCGTTTTGGAAATCACACTGCAGACCTTTTCACAAGAACCCTGCTTTTATTTATCTATTTATTTTCAACAAAAACTTTGCTTTTAGTAATTTGGAATTAAATTTTCCCTGGAGCGTAAATATCCACTTAGATTAAAGTTGTGTTTTGGGTGTTTTTAACATGTTCTGGTAGCATTTCTAAAAAAAAATTAAGATTAAAACGTTATTTCTGAGTATTTCTTTAATTAATAATAAATACAATAATGGATTAGATTTATCTGCACTTTTCCAGATGCTCAAAGCACAATGCATGTCCAATATTGGTTAACTCTTCATTCATTCTTGGTGATGGTAAGCTACTGATGCAGCCACAGCTGCCCTGAGGCAGACTGACAGAGGTGTGGCTGCTAGTACGCTGCTAGTACGCTGCTAGTACGCGCTGACGGCCCCTCTGACCATCACTGGTACCTTCAGACACATTCACACACCAGTGGAGCCAGGCAGGGAGGGTGAAATGTCTTGCCCAAGGACACAACGACAGTTGACTGGGGGGTCAAACCGCTGACCCTTCGATTATTGGACGACCTGCTCAGTCGGCTGAGCCTCTGCCACCTTATTTAAATTGCGTAAATCAAGGGGCACAGGGAGAAATGCTGTAAGAGCTCAAAGCAGGAAAGGGGGTGGGGTTGCTCCACGCCAGCAGTCTTCCCCTACCACTCAGTGGTGAATTTCTAATGAACTACTGCCGCTCTGCAGAAACTATGACCTAGATAATGACTTTGGCTAAAAATGGCATAATCATAATTAAAAGACCAGTTGAAACGCTACGGTAGATCAAAAGATGATCGGAGTGGGAATTACAATTTTGTTTTTGGCCTTAACCTGATCGATTGCTTGTCATTTAGTACCCACACACGTAGCATCAATCCTTTGTGGGTGTCTCAAACCAAAGAGCAGGTAAATATAACGTTTTATCTTTTATTAGTAGACTTATTTGATTAATTATTTTTAACATGTTACAGAACAATGCTGCCACTATATTTTAAGGTACGTTCAGAAACATTTCATGAGATTTGCGCTAGTATCGAGTGGCGACAGTCCAGTGTGAACACCATGGGCTAAATTCTTCTTGAACGCGCGTCACAGGCCTGGTGGTAACCTAACTTTAGACTTTTTAAACGTTGCAGAGATGAATTCCACAGATCTACTGACACACGCTCAGAATTATAGTTTTGTTTTCAGTGTAACAATCTACAGCCTACTGTAAATGCTTTCATAAAATGCTTACTGGTACATAGACGGTCCATGTTTCTGTCCACACAGTCAGGCATTAAAATCAGTCTGAACAGATAGTGGGAATGTAATAATTAGACATTTTTAAACATGTCTAAAGCACATATATCTCATAAAAATCCACAGAAAGATGACAAAATAAGAAAACTTGAACCTTTATTTTATAAAAAAAAAAGTTTAATAACTATGTTTTTTTCTCCTTTTTTTGAGTGTGAAGATTCGCTGTTACATAAAAATATTGACTCACCAGCATGTCCTTGGGTGATAAAACCCAACCATAATCATGTCTTTTTTTTTTTCCTTCCACTTTTTTGAACATTTGTTCTCTTTCTTGCAGAGACCTACCTCACATATGATTCAGAGGAATTTTGATCTTATGGTATGTTTGTCTTCTTTATTGCACTGCAAAGGCAGAGATATGGGGCCAGCTGTCTGCGGTAGCCGCTTCTATCCGGGCCTGTGATGCAAGTATTAATGTTGATCTGAGTGGAGGAGGCACAAGCTGTTCTTTGAGTCCACTTGTCTTTCATTTGATCATGCAGGGATTTATATGCAATCTCTGGGTTAGGTGCACCGAGAGATAATGACTTTTCTGGAGTCTTTTTTTTAAAGGACAGCAATAAAAAAATAAAAGTTGATTTGTCCAGGTCATCAACGTCTGATGCAGGATGGCGGACGGCCCTGCTGTCGTTGAACTGAAGCTTAATTAGGCTGGTGCGGTTGTTTATTTAGTTGTTGAAGTGCTAATATTAACATGAAGCATAACAAGGCTGCATGCAGTAGACTGATGCTGCGCTTGTTTACTCAGCAGGGCGTGTTGTTCTGCCCTTCAGCGTGACCCGTCACGTTTCACTGAACCTGATGAGTAGGTAAGACGAAAAATGTGACCCAGTCAAATTTCAATGTGTGCTGTCGACGGTTGGCACCTTGATCACGGATAGATACCAGAAGTTTAATTAAACAAAAATGTAGGTTCCCTAGTTGTTATTTAGCCTAAGAAGAATGAATGCGAAAAAAGAAACTGTAAATTGACCCTGAGACCCCTTGTCGTACTGTAAAGGGGACAGCTGAAGACAGATTAAACAGAAAATAATGAACTCTGAAGAGATGCAGGATCTAAAAAAACTTTGTTTGCTCACGGATTAACCACCTGGCTCTTAATCCTGTTCAGCAGCAACGAACGATGACTGCGTTTATCATTAGCCTATTCCTCTTTATTTATTTATTTTTTATTTTATTTATCCTAATCTGGTTGGATTGCACAAACAGATACTGGATTACTCCCAATTTTAAATTTTTAAAAAGATTTTCTCTTGACATTGATGGATGCTTTTATTACTTTCTGTTTCATGAAAAACAAAGCGTGACATTCTAGGACAGAAATGTAGCACGGGTGCCTGTCTTTGCATCTGTCGCGCCAAAAATGACACTCCCACACGAACAATTGACCTAAATATGGGTTTGGATGGATTCTCTAATAAAGTCATGGCGATAACAACTGACAATGTGAATAAATACATACAAATGAAAAGGAAAAAAAATTGTTAGTAAAATCTGTCAGGTGTAGGCACAAAGTTTTATGACATTTTAGCAGCAAGGAGGAATCAAATTTTTTTTTTCATACAATTTTGATGCTCCTTAAATTAAACCCTTTCAGATTTTTTTTCAAAACTTTGTCTTTACTTTGTTTATGGATGTATAAATTTTCATTTTATCTCTGAATGCTTGACAACTTCAATTTTTATGATTTTTTTTTTTTTGCAGTTAAAACAGACAAAATGTTCTACTCTGACCAGTTTTTCGGACAGTTTCAGGTTTACTATGGAATTATTCTGCAATAAAATTAAAAAAAGGCAGAAGCTGGGGTAGTTCCAAAAAGACGGATGTCGACAACTGTCAAAAAAAGCGTTTTAAAGATAAATTAACAGAGCAAATTGTGAAGAACAAAAAAAAACTACTACTAAGGGTTAAAAGGTCCTATCCACACGAATACAAGAATGCTAATTTCTTTTCCCATAATTTCTTCTTTTTTCGCAAACATGTTGATTCTTTGATTAAAAATGTGATGATAAACTATACCAACATGTTCTTGCTCATTAGTGTCATCATCTTCATCAAGATGTACTGACCAAAAGACAGACATTCAAGCCTGCTCTCACCACCCTCCTAAATTTTCATTAATTCCCCTAATCCACTCTTTTCATTCAGGGCTTTTATTTTGATGCACCTCAGCATGGTGTGGTGTCTCTTCCCCCTCTTTCAAAAGAGGGGATAGGACACCACAACTGGCAACCGCTCATCTGGAACAGCGTGTACTGAAACTGAAAGAAATGGAGGAATAAGAGGATAAAAGGGGTCTTGTGGTACATCTCACTGCACCAGAAAGCTCTTCTTCATTATGATATTAATTTTGATATAGTTTATTTAAAAACACTTATTGATTGATCCAAAATGCTGTAATAAAAACATAAATCACTTACAACATATTGGGCAATAAGCAAAATAAAAGAAAACCTTGCAATGTTACATATGAAGCAACGCTGAGTTTAAAACAAAACGTTTTACAGAGATTATGATCTGAGAAGAGGAAAACAGTTGCAACTTTAAGAGCTCTGATTAAATATTAATGTTTATTGCAGTAAAATTAGAGTAAAATAAATGTATTTATTGATAAATTCCAAAAAGGACAAAAACAATGTCAAAGAAACTGAACTTGTTATCACCTAAAAATTGATGAGCACATATACATCTTTCATAATGAGGAAAAGGGATGGTGGAAGGCTTGAAGACATTTTAAGTCCAACTTGTGATTTTCTTTTCATTTTTATTTCAATTTAAGTTATTTTTTTTAAATAAATGGGATCTGAAATGACAGAACAGAGAAAAATATCGGTAGAAAGGAAAACTGAAACATCTGTTGATGAACAAGCAGGTTCGTAACTTCAACAGTGAGGTAAGAAGAAGTTGACAGATACACACAAGATCCTTTGAGAAAAAAAAACAGTCATTGCAGCCATTAGTCACCAGAAAGCAGATAAAGTCAGCAAACATTAGTTTTTAGACGATACGTTGGCAAAAATGGATGGACTAAAAAATTCCATGAGCATCTCTAACAGAACAGAATCAAAGTAAGTCCATGTCTAAAAGGATAGAAAGCAAACAAAACAAAACTCAATAAAACTTTTTGTGGTTTTATTCATAATCTTCTTAAACTACAATTGTGACATAATTCTACATGTATACATTTACTTTCAGTCGCTCCTTGCTAGTTAAAATCATTGATATTACTTACTGACATACCTAACCCTTGTGGGGTCCAGATGACCCCACAAGACAGTGCGTTGAACCTTTTTTTTTCAATGATTTGTGATCTTCACTGGCGTCCATGGATTACATGAAGTCCTCTCCACCTTTATCCACCTTTGTCATGGTAGGGATAACACGTCAATGTAAGGGTGGGGTCATCGGGACCCCACAAGATAGCACAAGGGCTAAACAACTTCATCCAGGTTTACCCACCACTCACATGGCACCAAATACACTGACTTACATGGGCCAAACTCTTCAGATGAATGATTTCAGAACACTAGAAGACACAACCTAAAGCCTAGGTTACATGCACCTGTACAGGGGTGGACACGCATGGGTTTCTAGGTTGTCTCTGCCTTTGGAGGGTTGTAGGCTTGTGCGGCCACCTCAACGGGCGTAGTGAAAATGGAATTGTTGAGCCCGGTAAGCGTATTGTGTAATATTTGTAAGGATAATGTAAGTTGCACAAACTTATGACATACTGTTGATGCTGTCGTACGGTGTCCTTACGCTACACTAGTCTAGTCATTAGTAAGGTGTGCATATTGTGCATGTATTACTGTCTCCATGCAAATGCTGCACTCATGGGGCATGCAGGTAAGTGCCTGTAGGATGGCCATTGGATGTCCACACAAACTATGCTCAGATCGTTTCATTTCCTTACTTCTAACAATCACTTTCACTTGAACAGCACCAACAGGTTCCGTGTACAGTTTGTATGTTTTGGAAGGGGTGAAAGTAAAGCAAAATCTGTATGACACGACATTTCACCCTTTCTTACCCATTGTACAAGTGTTCGATACAACCTTTCATTCGCAAACTGCTTGTAAAATTTCTTTTCCATTAAATGTATTTAATTCAATGGTTTCACAGAGCGGTCTGTGATCTTGATATTTTGTGTGGGCAACCTGTGTGCCCCGAACAGGTTTGCCAATTTTTCACTTGCAGACAGCCTGTATCCACCCTTAAGGGCAGTTCTGACCAAGTCATAACTCCATACATGCGGCATATCTCTTAGTTTGTAATTTGATGTGTAACTAAGCTGTTTATACTGTACTACAAAACTAACTCTCACAAACATATATATATATGCACACAAACACACATACATACAGTACAGATCAAATGTTTGGACACACCTTTTCATTCAAATGAATGAGAAGGTGTGTCCAAACTTTTGGTCTGTACTGTACATGTTTTCTATATTCGGTTCATACAAACATTCATGCGTTTAGCTGAGGTGAGCAGCCAGATGTGTTCAGGTAAATGTGTGCTGACCAGAATGTAATGTTAAGGAAACTAGAGGTGAAGGTGTAGACCCTAAACCCCCATGCACAGAGCCCAAAGAGGGCAGCCAAGCTCTGTTGGCTGCTTAATTTGTCTTTATTTGTTCTGAAAGGTCAATCATTGTATAACATAAAATAAAAATAAAAAAATCATTGAAAAAACATAACTATAATTCTTAGGCTTTTAGTAAAACCATAGTTATAATTTAACTATAACTTTTACAACTCAGCAAAAGGACATGAATACAAAAGATTAAAAACATTTTTTTTATTTAAATGGCTGTAAGCGGGAACAGTCTTTACCTAAATTTAAGGGTAGCTGTCACTCAAATGATGAAAGTGAATTCTCCCTACAGGATTGTGAGATATTTCTAAAGCTTTGTTGACTTCATGCTGCCCTCACATGCTCATGACTTTAACCAATCACACCTCAGGTCTGCAAACAGGGAACACCTGTTTTGTATACATTCCTTTTTACAGACGTATTCAGTTTATTAGCTAGTTCACTTTTATTTCTGTCATATAATTTATAGATTAAATAAAAAAGGGTTGACATCTGTCCATTGGTGTTTAACAATGCTGCATTGCTATTGAATTCAGAAGAGCCAGCAGGGATTTGTTCATTTGTTCAGAAAACAAGACAACCCCCTAAAGTTAAGGCTAGCAATTCCCATTTAACTTTAGATTCTCTGCTCCTGATCTTTCTGAGTATAATCTAAAGCTGCATGAACAATTTTCAAACATTTTCACACAATCTAACCGTTTAGAAAACATCCAAAACCACTCGTGTGTGTGTGTGTGTGTGTGTGTGTGGTTTCACTGCAAATGTCTGTCAACTATTTGTGTGTGTGCGCCATCATATATGTGTAAATCTAAATTTACAGTTTAAAAATGTATTGATGGCAGTGTCCCAACTATGTATGAAGTTCATGAGTTGGGCAAAAAAGGTCACAGGATCTCAGCCGAAAGAAAAAACAAAGATGGCTGTAAAAAAAAAAACCCTCCCCGTCACACTGTTTCTGGGACTCCAAAGATGTTTGCTGCTTTATTAATAATGTTCATCAACCTTATAAAGCCCATTTAGTCAGCCACTGTCTTAAAGTCCCCCCATGATGGGGGGAGGACTGACAGTCTCTATTCTCAAAAGTTTATCTTCAGCCATAAAGAAACTGTAAAAAGTGACATCTTTTAGGTTCCAAATCCACACTTTTTCAACAATGACAAAATAAATGTGTGTACCAGACCCTGCTAGTTAATAAGATTACACATGAAAAAGAACTTTGATAGACCCGTGAAAAATGCTTTGAATGACATTATAATTTAGGCAATATTTCCCCCATGTACTGTAAGTAGCACTGGCTGTAGCTCAGAACTGATTTGATACAAGCACATGCAGATTGTTGTACTCATTTGCACAGCAAATAAAATGAAATGCCACTAAGAAAGTGACGTTTCGCACGTAAATTTCGAAATACGCAATGGACTCAGAGGGGGGTTTAAGTTTAGGATAACGGATTAGGGTTAAACTGCTTTCACACCAAAGGGGATTTGTGCGGCAGAGGCGGCCAGTTAAGTCAATTTATCAGACACGATCTGAGGTCTTGTGGCACGATTTCAACGATGGGTGCAGCGCAAAGGTCTGGCAGCAGCGCGATTTGGAGCCCGTCTCATTCATATATACCAAATCGCCCAACAGTTGCGGGGACGGGTACATTCTGGTTGCGCTTACTGCTGTTGAAGTGATTTTGAGACACACATGGTGCTCTGTAAAAATGTTTGTTGGGTGTCATTGTGATTACACTAACACAGTTAACATGTAGTGATGTGGGACATGCGTTGTCGAACTATTCTTTCTTTTTCTAACAAGGTTGGAAGTTCACAGTAATATATGTTTTAGCTGTATCAGTCTGTTTTTTTGTAGTGCAAACAAAAATGGGGGTTAGATGTATTTGTGAATACTCGCTGCTAATATGTAGCAGTGTCAACTGTGTGGTTTTTTTCTTCGTGTTACTAACAAGGTTAGTATCACATCGAAAGGAGCAAGTTGAGGTGGCTCGGGCATCTAGTCCGGATGCCTCCTGGACGCCTCCCTGGAGAGGTGTTCCGGGCATGTCCCACTGGACGGAGGCCCCGGGGAAGACCCAGGACACGCTGGAGAGACTACGTCTCTCGGCTGGCCTGGGAACGCCTCGGGGTTCCCCCAGAGGAGCTGGAGGAAGTGGCTGGGGCGAGGGAAGTCTGGGCATCTCTGCTTAGACTGCTGCCCCCGCGACCCGGTTCCGGATAAGCGGAGGAAGATGGATGGATGGATGGATGGATGGATGGATGGATGGATGGATGGATGGATGGATGGATGGATGGACTAACAAGGTTGGAAGTTAACATAGTCACAGTACTGTTTGTTTTAAGGGTACCAGTCTTTTTTTTTTACATATTGCAAACAAGGTTGGGAGTCACAGGCATTGTGACTACTCCAACATGGCTAATATTTAGCGTGTTACAAGCAAACTGGAGTTACTGTGAATGCAGTTAATTAAGTCTGACTGACTGACCTATGTCCGACTCTTTTGTCTTGCTGAATGCGCCTTAAGGTGCGAACACACCTGAGATGTAATTGGTAGTCAAGAAATACTGGAGCATGACAAATTTTCCCTCATAAAGAAAACAAAACAAAACGTGTCACTAAAGAAGATACAATGCCGTGTAAGCACCTGGAACCTTACTGCCCTGGAGGGAAACAGCAAAGGCATGTGAGCTGCTTTTCCAGTAAAAGCAGATCCCAGCCTCAATAATTTAAAACAGGAAATTAAAGTTGTTTTATGTGAATGTTGTGCGCATTGTCTAAAGTATGTCTGACTTTTTAATCATCATAAATATGTGTTTAGTGTGTGGCTAAGTATGCAGCGATGAGGAAGCTCGTTTAATTAAGAGGTTTGTTTGGGTTCCTGATTTGTACGAGTTCAGCAAACAGTGGTGAAGTTCATTAGCACCATCAGCTGTGGATTACAAGTCTCATTCAATATTGGTTTTTACACTGAGCATATTTTTAATTGCACTATTGTCAATTTAACATGATATGCCTTAATATAATTGAAGCCTTATTAAGTCGCAAACATTCCCAAATATTGACTGTCATAAAAAACTAAAAGCTCTAAAGTCTTTCTCAGACAGAATAAATCAGTTTGTTGCCATTGGCAGAAATATTGATTTTTAATCTGGAATTCAAATACTCAAATCCAACAAAGAACAAATAGTACAATTGTTTTATCAGAAAATTCAAAATTTTAATCATTAAATTGCAGGGTTTATTTCCCCATACCATTTCTTTTTAACTT
This sequence comes from Oryzias latipes, assembly GCF_053564925.1. Taxonomy (NCBI): domain Eukaryota; kingdom Metazoa; phylum Chordata; class Actinopteri; order Beloniformes; family Adrianichthyidae; genus Oryzias; species Oryzias latipes. The sequence goes on from NC_136244.1 coordinate 11,682,201, forward strand.
TTCTTATGCTTTATCTATAAACTCAAAACAATCTTTACATGTTTTTTACTACGAACCTTATTCAAAATTCAAAAAAATATATTGGATAGGTCGAGATGCCAGCTCACTGGTGTGCTACAATATCACAAACACATTTATTAGTAGCTGCGGTAACATGGACAAAGCTAATCGGTATAAATGCCTGATCAGAATAAAAATGCGTCATGAAAACACACCGTTCAGAATACTCTGCCCGATCAGACTAATTCGGATCAAAATTTTCCTTCCAATTGAGATAGGTAGGTTATGCCGATTGTTGATCCAATCGTGGTGCATGCAAACAGTTTATACCGAACTGCGCTGGCTTTTACGTCAGACGTAGACAGTGTGGCGCCCCAGAGAAGGCTTCGGAGCGTGAACAGGACCGGCTGGCTGCTCCACGCGAGCGAACCATTTCTCTGAGCAGAGCAGCTGCAGTCATAGCTTCGTGTTCGTGGGCATAGGAGGGTGCTTTGTTACACTTTGCGATCCAGAGGAGGCTTCGGACCACAGTCCATCACTCGCCATTCACTCATGCAGTGTGGCCTGACTCAGGAGAACTATTGAAAAGCTTGAAATATCGTTCCTCTATGCCATCTTGTATAAAAACATTTACACCATGACCTGGGTCTTATTTTAGTGACGATCTGTTTTTTTTTTTTTTTAAATCTCTTTTTAAAGATGTATTTCATAAGTGGCAAAGGAGCCAACTTTTCATCTGACTGAACTGCAACATGCAACAATATCCTTCTTGAACATGTGAGGCACTAAAGCGGAATGCAGTTTCATTTTTGATCTTAACAGAAACAGATAAAGGAGACAAAACAAAATTAATTTAGGTCATCATGAGAAAAATGCTACAAGAGTTTTCATTGGAGTGGGTCTTTAAAAGCTTGAGAAACTAGATCCTCTGGATTTTACTCTGATCAGTAATATCTGATTTGTTATCCAATCTTAGTAATCACATTACTGCTTTTTTTATGTGTAATACTAACGCTGTTATCAAACCCAGTGCTTACCCGTATAAAGTGACACGAATGACCCGTACATTGTCATACGCTGCAAGCTGTTGACTAATACGTCTCATGGGCGGTCCATCCTGAATTACTGCCTAACTGCCTGAGTGCATGTTTGCTGTTTTTGAGCACATTCCACCCCAAGCTAGAAAAGCATCTGTTGCTTTGAAGGCCCCAAAAATCCACACTCAAGGTAAACTCCATTTTCAAGTGCTGTAGAAAGCTGCAGGTCCTTTGCAGCCTTGGTAAAGTTTGTATTGGTAAAATTGACATGAAAGAAGGCTATGCTAATACCAGTCATTGGCCTTGTATATTTGTATTGTTGTTGAAGACATTGTGTAATCTCTTATTACATGTTTACTTAGTCATTGAGCTCAGCTGCAGAGGACCGGTCCTAATGCTAGCTGGTTGCCAAACGCAATTGAAGGAAGGAAGGGTCCGTATTTTAGAATGAATTTTAGAAAATCGACACATCGTGGAAAAAATATTTAAGTGTAAGAGAGGGTGCAAAAAGAAGGCCAAGTGAATGTCTTTGAAACAACCAGTGCTTCATACTTAGAACTATTCTGCATTTACATGATCACTAAACATGACAATGAGCAATGTGAGGCTATTTAGCACTACTGTCTTTTGATTTATTTTTTTGGTCCATTTTAATTTTAATTTATTACTTTTAATTTGTTTCGAACAGGTTTAAAAATTATAATTCAATCAATGTGATGCAAACTTAAATATGATAACAATAATAATAACTACAACATCAAAAGTGTAACAATATTGCAAAACATGTTTGAAATGGAGCAGGCAGAAGCTTGGCTTAGCCTGTCCCCAAAAAAGAAAAGAACATCGATACAAATAATAACAATAAGATAAGGGAAAAGAAATAAAACACTACTTCCAATAATAAATTAATTAACAATGAAAATAATAAAAAAATCACTTAAATTAAGTATAAATAAAAAATAACGGAATGATAAGATTTAGCTATCAGATATGTACTCAATTAACTATTATAATAATTAGATCATTATAATACTTCTATTAAACATCAAAAAATCACAATATTTGCAGTTTTTCATCTTCTTGTCTTTTTATTTGTATCTACACCGGTATTTAAACATTTAACATTTAAACAACATAGATTTTGTTACATTTCACCAGACTTGCATATTTATTTATATTAATATGCATCAAATCAGCACAAAGAATGGAATATAACACATAATTTTAAAAAGTTATTGTGCTACATCATTTTGAGATGCTCAAATCCGACTGAGCTGGTTTACACAGATCAAAAGCATAAATAGTTTGTCAAAAATTTGTTTGCAACGACAAGAAAAGGAAAAAATATTTTTTTCTTTAAACTGCAGCTCAAGAATTAGCTCCCTGCCACAAAACACTCGCCAACAGTCCCACCCACACCTCAGAGGCAAGCTCTTGTTACTCTGCAGAAACTATGTCCAAGAAAACGACACATGTTTTTTATTTTGGCTAAAAACTACATAATTATAAATGAAAAACAGCTGGGAATACTTTTACAATAGATCAAAAAATGATTGGAGTGGGTCTGTAATGCTTCTTTATATTAAGATGCATACACACTCACACTGCAGTCTGCTCTAAAAAAAGTGTGAAAACTTCCAAGTATCCTGAAGGCCATTGAGAAGCTACAGTCTGTTTGGGTTGCAGGGCACATGATAGGAAATTGTGTTTGACTGTCTAATGCAGCGAGATAATGGATAATAATGTGACCAGCAACTGCTGGACCAACTAACCTAGAATCACAGGATAAATGGACTACAATGGAGCATCTGGCTTTTTCCAGGGTGTTACTAAGTGAGGAGGACCCCCCCCCACACTTTTTGTTTTAGTTGTCCTCTCAGTAACGTCAAGGACCTGCGTTATGTGCTGCTGCCAATCCATGTGTTTTTTCATTTTCAGCCAATCTTATTTAAAACTTTTATGCATACATTTTGGTCATTTTCCAGCCTTGTTGACAATCATAGCTTCTCTGTCACACCTACAAGCTTTTTCAAACACCACTGTTTTGTCTGCTCCTTATTCACAACAATTTGAAACTAGAAATACTCAGAAATGCAACTTCAAGCTTTTTCTTGATAAATTTCTTTCATCATGAGAAAAATGCCACGAGAACATGTTAAAAACACCAAAAACATCATTTTCATGGGAGCGGGTCTTTAATAAATTACATTTACTTTAACACATTTTTACCCTGACTTTTCACCAAAGAATAGAATATTTTTAATTCTTAAAAACAGTTTTTTTCCTTCGTTGAAGCTTTTAAAAAAAAAATTTTTTTTCTTGCCATACTGCAACCCTTTTTTCCCTTAGTTTTTGAGATAGACTCCAGAAAGCAACAGATAATTTGATTAGAACTGAGGACATCAGATTAATGTGAAAACATTGAAATTATTTTAAACAAATGATTAAATAATGTTCAGAGCGCTTCTATAAAATATGTAACAGCTTTGAAAACCTTCTGTAACCACATCTGGAAATAAGGATAAAAAATAAAGGAAAACTAATGCCTGAGATTAAATTTTCTTTTTTTCCCCTGATAGTTAAACATACCCCTAACTACTTGGAATATACATAAAAATAAAACATTTTGGCGAAAAATTACTTACTTTCTGTGAAAAAGTAAAAACTAATGTTTGAAGATTCGGTCCAGTGGTTAAAAAAACTGCAGAAAAGCTTTTTGGGGGACTGAATCTAAATAGACCAACATTCTGTTATAAACATGCAAGCTCTTTTTTTGGCAGGTATGAAATCCAGCTCTTAAACCACACAGCTGCAATTATTAGAGGATGACACTCAGCTTAGGTCAAAACTCCAAGGATTTATATGGTTGTATGTTGTATGATACATTCAAGTACCTTGAAAGTTTTAAAAATCCTTTTTTTTCATGTCCTTTACAGGGTTCAACTTAAAAAACAAATTTTCCACATTTTTTGCTCACCTTTTACATCTTTAAATCACCATAGTAACAGTGTTACATCTGCCATTGAGACTATCAGAGACGAGGTTTGTAAAAGTTTGATTTAAAATGATCATAAAACAAAAAGGACTTTAGATTTTTTTTCATTAGGTATTCTGCAATTTTTTTTATATAGTTTTAAATAAAATCAAGTAAAATAAAAAATTCTGTCTTAATCTCCAATGACCTTGAAAATCTATTGTCTGGGAAGTTTTGTACTGCAATAACACAATTGGGTTAAATTATACACCTCTAAATTAACAGCAAACAAAGTGTAAAGGTGAAAATCTCCAAGCAGCAGTTAAAAGCATGATTTGGCCACAGTACTGATGAATAGCATTTATTTATATTGGTTTTCTACCTTGATAAATGACTGCTTCGCAGCCACAAGTACTATTGTGCACACATGCACACACAGCAGCTCCTGACTCCATTTTGTATCTTTTATTGTGTGCGGCAGGCACCCTCCTGTGATTTTGTGTTCTTCCCATTCACTGGTGGTTCTACACTAATTAAACTTACTCTTCGGGCGAGTAACCCCCCACCCCCCCCACCCCCCCGCACACATACAAATTTGATGATATCTTCTTGTGTTCCCTATCTTTATTTGGCCATTTTACACAAAAATGCATGAATTTTATGAACTCGTATAGCAGGGGTGTCAAACTTAGTGGATCTAAATCCAAAACAAGCTTTAGGTTGTGGGCCAAACAACATAAACATTTACTGAACACGCTAAAGCTAAACTTTTAAACCTTTTAAAAACATTTAAACCTTTAAAACTTAACATTTTGGACATAAATATGAATGAAAACAGACAGGAATATTAATCCATAATAAATCAAGTTAAACCTTAAATAACGTATAATATTTTGCCCTCCATAAAAATACATTCTGTCAAAATTATACAAATATAAACACACTGCAGAACAAAACAAAGAAAGCCTGGATATATTAATATTAAGAAATAAAAAATCAATTCATTCCGTTTTCTTTGCCCTTTTGTCCATTTTGTTAGAGCTGGACTCCTGGCATAATTTTTAGCAATAAGCTCATTTATGCTTGGTGTGTGATCTCCTGTGTGTGTCTTTGTGAAACGTATCAGAGGGATTTGATTTTTTTTTAAGTCTTATAAAACATTAAAAACTAAACGATACAACTCATCACTGGTATTACTCTAAGAATATTTAGAATTTTCCTAATTTTGTGCAACACCAAAAGTGAAAATCCTCCAAAAACCTCAATGCTTTCATTAAGAAATTATCTATTATTTATTTATGATCTCAAAAAGTGCATGCAGCTGGTTTACTGCCTGCATTACCTGCTGTCTTAATGTCAAATAGGTTGCTAACACCAACTAGAGGACAGGCAAAAGTAAAAAAAATCTCCGCGCGGTGGGGGAGTTCACATTACATCTGAGCCGGGGGTGTCTGGTCCCTGGGGGGTGGGTTCTGGTCCTTGCTCCTGAGTGCTGGGCCCCGCCAAATTTCCAACTGTGGCCGAGCCTGGTCGGGCCATATTTATAACACCCCTTGTGGGCCCTCTTTTTTTTTCCCCGGGGTTCCCCCCTCCTGGGCGGGGGCGGCGGGCCCCCTGCCTCGCTCCTCCCTGGACCAACCGTGGGCAGGGCGGATGGCTGCCTGGAGTGCGGAGCGGGTCTCCCTTGGGGGGTCCTGGCTCGTACCTGGGGTTGGGGCGGGGGGATGCCCGGAACTCCTGGGTGGTGGTGGGGTGCTCGTTTGGGGCTGTGGGCGTCCTTCTCCGGTGGGGCTCTGCGTTGGGTTCTCCCGGCGCGGCGGGGGGGCTGCTCTCCTGGTTGGGCTGGGGCGGCGCTCTCTTTCCCTCCGTGCTTCCCTGGCCTCTGGCTCTGGGGGCCTTGCGGCGGCCCTGCTGGCCCTGGCCTGGGTGGCGGGCTTGGTCGCCCGGGCGGCGGTTGTTCCCTGCCGGTTCCCGTGTGGCGTTGGGGGGATTCCGGCTGCCGCTGCTGCTGCGGTGGGGGTCTTGGGGTGGGGATGGCTGGGCACTCTCCCTCCTTCTTTTCACGTTCCACCATCCATTTTAGAAGAACATAAAAGCTCACCTGAGCACAGGTGTTAGCTCACCTTTGCACTAATAGCTTGCATGACTGAATGACTGAAATGTTTCACACTAGTTGGTTTTAAGGCATAAGTATGCGTGTGTGAACACTATCTGTTTTGTGTACATGTCGACAGGTGGACATTTTTGCAGCTAGCAGGTGTGTTTATAACATTTGAGTGTGTGTGTGGACGGGCCCCGCCCTTTTTGTACTGCATTTGAACCTTACCATAATGATTAACAACCAGTAAACTTGTTGCTTTATGCTGCTTCATGGTCTTATCCCCCTTCCCCTCCTATTATCACCCCCTACCCCCCCCTCTCTCTAGCGTCCCTCTCTCTTCTTCCCCTCTTTCCTTTTCCGTCCGGTCCAACACCAAAGATTTTCAGACATGATTGAAATTAATAAAGTTTGGCCTCAATTACAAAAGGGGTTTATTCAGACATACCTTTGGTTTGTCAGAAGATTAATAACCCCTCTTGTTAAAGCAAAATATGTCCAACACAAGAGGCCCTCAGCTCTCGTCTGTCTGCCCAGCTGTTGGAAAGGACAAGTTAAAAAAGAGAAGAAAAAAAAAAGAAAAAAAAAAAAAAGTAAAAAAAATACATTTATATGGAAAATAAAGACACGTAATAAAAATGTCTACATTAATTCATAAAGAATGACATTATTAGTTTGAGCTGAGTAATCTAAAGATCCTACAATTTCAGGGCATGGGAAATCATCAATTACCCCTCTAAGACAGCATCTAAAAAATGCATGCATGAGTGTTAGTTTAGTGCTGAAATAAAATGTTGAAGACATTTTAAAAATGACGGCAGCTGTTGTGCAGTGGTAGAGTGATCAACCTATGATGAGAGAGTTGCATGATTGGTTCCTGTCTTGCCTGCCCATGTGTCAAAGTGAACCCCACTTTGGTCCTGGTGGTCACAGGATGCCAGCACTATTATAAACAGTGTGTGGATGGGTAAATGGGAATGTGACTGTAGAGCGCCCTGGACCTTAACTAAGGCAATCAGTATAGAATTATATACCATATGCTATTTAATAACACATTTATCTACCATTACTACTATTAGAGTTTTTTTTAATGTTTTACTGTACATTTCTGCCATGTAGTTCATACTCTTTACACTAGGGGGCAGTAGAGGGATTACCCCCCCCCCCCCCATTTCAAAGCTTTATGGTGAGACTGACTAATCTCTTATTAAAAAAAAAACAAAAGATAACTACTTGTTGTATCGAAAGAATACAAAATTTGTTGATTGAAATTTGAGCCGGCGGCCAAGGAAGATTTCCTGAACACTCATGTCAATATTTTTGCATCTTAAGCTAACATTGTTGTGAGCAAACTCTTACCAGATCACCCAATTTATATTAAAAAAAATTAGATTGCAAAAAATGATTTTGTGGATTTCATCAAAGGGATTTAAGAAATATTTAAATAATTACATTAAAAAAAGAAGTTTCTCTGAATTCTTTGATGTAGTGGGCTTTACCGGGTAAACCATCTTCATGTCCATACCTTACAGCCTCTGTTTTTGTTTTTATTAAATTATTGATACCGTCTTTTTGAATCTGAGCTCATCTGGGTCCCATTTCAATGACATTTGTGGCACATGCAGCATGAACAGTTCATTACTCATAGTCTGGAATCACTTCTCCCATTTGTTTGATCATCTCACTTGGAAGAACAGTCTGTACTGCTGCTACTTAATGTCTGCACGTGTTCTTACTATCTTGACTCATCCCACTGTTGATCTTGTCTCATCTTACCTGAGCTCCACCTATTCCATGTAAAACTTTGCTTAGGAAGTATAAAAAAACACAGTCCACAGTCCACTAAGCTTGTAAAACAAACCATATATTTCACAACAGTAAAACATGCAATAACTGAGAAACAGAAACAGGACGTGTATCAGACATGAGGATGTTTATGCATTCCGCAAGATTACAGAATAGGCACAAAATAACCATTTTTAAATAGAGAGAAAGCAACAAGATCTCTTGATACAAAAACACAAAATCATCTCGAGAATTTGTTCTGATTTAGCAAAAAAATAACAACATTACACAGCTTTGTAATAAAACTGAAGCCAGTCTTTATTTTCCTCATTGGTTTTGGATCTGCTTCCTTCTGTTCTGATTCGAGGACAGGCACAACAGGTACAGGATGAGACTTACCTATCAACTGCAACACTGCAAGTAAATCACACAAAAGTCAAAAAACATCAGAAAAAATTGAGACATAATAAAAGTTCAGCTGGTGGAAAACACAATCTGGCTCTTCCAAGCTTTTAGGTGTTGTTTCTCCTAAAATGGAAAAAAATCTGCTGCCATCTAGTGGAGAACAGTGGTTTTTTTATGCATAGATACAACAGAAGGTACGGAAAGTACCACTTTACATTCTTTACATACAATTTCGAAACAATAAAATAACAGCACTTAAAAAGTTAAAGCAATGTAAAAGTAATTACAACTTTTTAAAATTAAATCTTTACTTTATTGTAGCCATTTGCCAAAAAAAATGTTCATTTTATTTCTCAATAATGTAAGCTGGGTGGCCCATTTTCATAGTATTAAACAACATATTGTAATACACATCGAGATAGTTGTACTTCTTTGTTGAAGTCCAACTCTGTTTAATTAGACTGATTGGACTTGATCAGAAAAGGCACATTTGATCACTGAAATAAATGGAGAATTATGTCCAAAAGTTTTTAAACATTTTTTTTTCTTTTTACAGTAATAAATTAGTCATAATGTCTGTCTCTTTACCACATAAAAGTCATCGTCATCATCATCAACACAATTTCTATCACAAAAGTATTCTGCTGGACTTTGACTGTGCCTCTGTTGGACACACTTTTCATTTCTAAGATATTGTCACACAGAGGAAGCCTAGACAGTACGCAGCTATAATTTTGGTCCTGGTTTTCTTTCTCAATTGATATGGTACTTATGTAACCATAAAAGCCATTCTCATTCTTTATCTCCGTTGTATTGCTGGCATTTGTTAAGTTATTTTGTCCTTGGAGCCAGTGAATGTTGGCGCTCGGGTAAACTCCTTCAAACTGACATGTGAGGAGAGACCCATTCCGCCTGATGTTACCACTTCCAGGGCAGCCTGCAAAGATCAGATTAGTTTGCATTAATGAAAAGGTACATATCAAACCAGAATGTGAATATTTGGTTGAGCTCCAACTTACAGTTTACTTTAACAAGAGTTTTCTCATTCACTATTCCTTGGTTTGAATGCATCTTGCAGATGTATTCTCCTCCGTCATCTGGCGTTATATTGGTGAGCGTTCCAAGTAGTAAGATTGGCGAAGTTTCATTTTGGAGATGGCAGTAAAGTCCGTGGTCAGTTTTTGCAGGGCTGTAATCACAAGTTGCTTTTCTATGCACCCATTCCAAGGTTTTGATAATTAAGCCCGCCGGGTTTGTGGAATTGACTTCACACGTTAAATTCAAGGTTTGTCCACATTCTGCTTGAACCCAAGAATTGGTCAGTAGTCGTAATTCACTGACTGCAAAGGGGGAAAAAATATGACAATTTCAGTATTCCATATTAGACAATTTTGTTCTTTTGTTATATTGTAAGACTTTTTTTTTTTTTTTACAAATGTTTAAACCAATAAACCAAAAAAGTCAAGCTAAATTAATGTAATTGTAAAGAAAAAACTTGAAAACCTGTTTTAATACAAATTCTGACATCACTGTTTTTTTCATTTGAAAATTGAAAACTTTTATTACAGAACCCGAAATGTTTGGCAGGTTGGGGTGGTCAGTAAGGCAATCATAGGCAGCTCTAACTGGTAAACTGCCTCAGACCAGAGCTCTCACTGGGGTGGGGTTTTGGGGTGGTTGGCATGGGCTCACCCCTGGGTGGGTTCCCTCTTGGCTCTTCACTTTTTGTGTGGGTAGGGTGGGGTTTACGGGTCGGCTCTCCTTGCAATGTGGTCCCCGGGGAGACTTCGGTCCCTTTGGGGCCCATATTTTGGCCCCAAAGGGCCAAGGTAGCAGTTAGACTTTGGGCCTAACTGCGACCTTAGACATGTAGGAACCCTTGGTGGGTGGGTGCTTGGACATTACTGTCTCCATCGGTCCTCTGGCTAGGCCATGAGCCAGGGATCACCTCATATCTGAGTCTTAGGGGTGTGTGTATCCCTGTGGTGCTGATTCTGGTTCCTTGCCTCTGAGTGCTGGGCCTCTAAAAAATACCATAAAGGGGGAGCTTGCACCCCCACTTTTCTTAGGCGTCCTCCCCTTGGGTGAAGGGGAGTGGCCCCTGCCTTGCTCTCCACTGAACATCCCGTTGGTTGGGTGGGTGGCTGCCTAGGGAGTGAGGTGGGACTTAAGTGCCTGGGATCAGGGTGGTGGGCTGCCTGTCTGGGGATCAATAACCCCCTATTGTAACAGCAAAAGATGACCAACACAAGAGGCTTAAGCTCTTATCTGTTAAGATAAGTTCTAGGACGAGTAAGAAAAAAAAAAGAAAACATTTTATCATACATCATAAAGTTTATACGTTTTTTTTTGTCTGGACATTTGTCTCTAGAGAATCACAATAGTAACAAAAGACCACCTACTAGATAGTTACAAATCAGCATCCTGTACTTCATTTTCACAAAATAACGTTATATTTCAATTTTTTACCATCTAAATGAAATTCTACCAACACATTGTTGAGATTTGGAAAATAATGTTATAAAAATGCATAAAATCCCATTTTGCTTTTTAACAGTCTGAACCCATGTTTTCATAATCATGCGAAAATACTTACCAACAACACCGACCATGAAGATGAAACAGAAGATTGTGCCGCCGCCAAAGTTTCTCTTTGGAAATCCCATGACACTGTTTTCCCCTGAATGAAAAAGACGTACTTCAAAAAAGCCCCCAAAAAATATGAGCACGAGATTCGTTGCACACAAACAACAGGATGTTTGTATGGACTCACAATAGTGTTTTCTCCCACACAAAAAAATAAATTTAAAGAAATCTTCCTCAGGCTGCACTCGTGTAAACTTTCTCTAACACGGTTTGATTCTCACAAAACTCTGTGAGTGAATGAAGGACTTGCACTTCATACTCTGCACAAAAGACCCCAACACGAACATGAGCAGACTTGTTTAGGAATGTGAAATTGAAGGCAAGCGAATAATGGCTCAGTCTCAATCTTAGAGAAACATCAACTCATTTTGACAAAACTGTTTCACTTTGTATCCATTTTTAGGATTTGTTTCATGTCTGATCGTCCTTTAAAAATCATCACTTTTTTGCTATTGTAGCACTAAATGTAAAATTCAGGATAATCTTTTTTGTCATATGTCAATAATTGCAGTTTTAACAAATATATGGATTAACTGAACAGTGAAAATATTACCTGGGTTGGAGATGCTTGATAGTCAACCTGCTGGGTGTCAGTATTTTGTTCTCTTCATAAAGAAGCCTTAAGGCGTTGAGTTGATTGCACTTGAACATGAGAAGACTTGTTAAAGATTGTGAGGAAGAGAAAACCAACAGAGTAAAAGTTTGCACTGCCCTTAGTCACAAAAACAGATCAACTCTAGAAATGTATTTTAGGAACTGACACTAAGATAAAACTTAATTGCTCTTTTTTATCGGCTAAAATAACAAAAATGGTAAATGATTACTTGTGAATTAGCATTAAACAAATGGCGTCAGTATCCTGGTTATAGGTATTTATAAATACATGTATGAGAAATACCAATGCAATGAGACGTTTCACTGCCTCAAACTTAATGGCTCTGTAAACCAAACACTGTCATGAACGCTAACACCATATGTGGAGTGCTAATTCACAAGTTTCAATAAATCAAGTTTCATTTCTTAGAAAAATGTTGTAGTTGCCTTGTGTTTTAAAATATTTTGGTCTTTTGTGCTTTTGTAAAAGCGTTCCCAGTGGTCTTTCTATTATGATTATGCTTAGTTAAACTCAAAAAAACTTGTGTTGTTTTCTAGAAGATCGTTTCTGCAGAGCAACAGAAGTTCATTAGAATTTCACCTCTGAGTGTGGGCGAGACTGTTGGCGCAGTGTAAGCCCATCACTGCAACCCGTCATCCATCTGCTTACAAGCTCTCCCGCTAGTTTACAGCCCTTCACAACCCCAACCTAACATTACCGGGGAAACGAAAATGGCGAGCAATTTCAGAGGAATCCAGCTGTACGGTTTTTGTGTAAACTTCATCGGGAAAACAAAGACGTATTTGGATCAAGTCGTCCACAAGTGAATACATCTGAATACGCGAAAACGATCTTTTTTAAAACTGCATTTTTTTTGTCTGCTCCTGCTTCACAATGATTTCCATAAGAAGTAATCAAAAATGCAATTTTTATGCTAAATTTTCCTTCTATATGTTCTCCACCATGAGAAAAAGGCCACTAGAACATGTTAAAAAACACAATTTTCATCAGAGTGGGTCTTAAAAGTAATCTTATCTGAAAGGTCAACACACAGTACGAAGAAAACCACAAAGATTCAGATAAATACTGGAAAGGGAAACATGGATTGGAAACAACAGTCAGTTGTTAAATAAAACCTCTTGTTCCTTCCTAATTTTAATTAAAAGCTCATTTTTTAATTTGTAATTTAATATCTTTTAAATAAGCAATTTATAACTAAATTAAAGGCCAAATAACCAAAGATTTTCTCACAGAAACTCTAAATCCTTCATCACAGTGAATGTTATCAAATACAAATCCCATTCAGGGACAAAGTCAACAGCAACTTCAGCTCAGCAGCAATTAAAGGAGATCCGTTGGAACTTGTTCAGGGATTCATGTCCTGCATGATCTGTGAAATCTTTAGGAAAGAGGTCAAACTTTTATTTTAATGTGTCTGATGGTTGATAAGATGTTTGAACTTGACTTGGTATTTTTGCCAAAAAACAAACCCGTACATGCTCTGGAAGACTACTAAAGAAAATTCTCAAGTCAGCATTTGTGCGAGTCCCATCAAGACAAATAGGTCTGAGAGACGTGTACTAATGCACAGATGTACTCAAGGATTGTAAGACGGTTTTGGTGATATTATTCTTTTCTTTTCTTGATATTTGTACATGTTAGAACAGAAAAAAACATCATGTATGTCAAAAGAAAATGTTGCAATGTTTTTATTACACAGCAGCAATGCAAATTCACTATAGCAGCAGAACAACAGAAGCTAATAAAATATTATTCCAATCACAAAGCACAGAAACTGTTTTTTTTAACAAGAAAAGAAGTTAAAGTCAAACTAAAAGAGCACATTTCCAACATTTTCTTTGTCCCATCAGCAGCATGGGCAAGAAAAGTGAGATGCTTTCTGTATAAGACAGATTTTCCTTAACAACAGAGGTCAGTCGTTTAGAAAACCTAATGACCCACTCTGAGGAAAACTGTGTTTTTGGTGTTTTTAATATTTGTGGCACTTTACTGATGATGGAAGACATATATGAAAAAAATGAAGCTCAAATTGCATCTCTGAGTATTTCTTTATTCAAATCGTTGTGAATCAGGAGCAGACGCAGTTTAGCTGAGAAGTTAATTGGAGTCGGACTTAAGCCCTCAAAAAGTGGAACTTAGAAGGCACAAACAAGTAGAAGAAGAACATTTGGGACAACGTGAGGACAACCAGAGGCTGGCTACCAGAGAGCAGTAGAACAAAAGATTCCAAAGATCTAATTGTTTTTTTTCTTCTTTTTTTATTTTTATTTTTACAGCAAAACACTTTCAACCATATGATGTAAGAATTGTGTTTCACAATAAACTAGCTTTGTCTCGCCTTGGGGGCTGAATGACAATGACTTTCCGTGGCCCAGTTCCGTCCCTCCCCCCTTATGCTCAAAACTTTCACTACGCTCAGATGTGATGTCTGTTAGAACTTAAAGACCCACTTCAATAAAAAATTATGTTTCTGGTTTTTTTAACATGTTCTTGTAGCATTTTTCTGACAACAGAGGATGTACTTAAAGAAAAGCTTGAAACTGCAGTTCTGAGTATTTCTGTATTCAAATTGTTGTTAATCAGGAGCAGATGAAAAAATGCCATTGGAAAAGTTTGCAGATGTGCCCAGAGAAGACCCATATATGCACAAAGAGAGCATGCCAACTCGACGCTGAAAGGCTTTCTTGCTCTAAGCCGAGAGCGCAAACCTTTTTACACAAAAACACCCTGACTGGGTTGTAACTTGCCACTTGTAGAATATCAATATCAGCTCTGTAATGTTTCCAACAACTTCACAATTTTTCCTATCTTCTTCCATGTTTTTTTTTGTGGTTTCCTTTGGCATTTATTCAAACCACTTACTCACATGTCCCTCCACCAGGTGATTCCACCTCGCCCCTGCTGAAGCAGATCCTTTTATTTATACTGGCATCAGCTTTTCCTAACATAAATCACATTTTTCTTTGATGTGTAAAACCATGGTGCAACACACAACATGCCTTTTGCTTTTGCCTGTGCTTTCTTGTGGAGACTCCATGTTGGGCCTTTTTCTCTGTAAGTGATTTTTTTCAACTTTTAATCTGTCTATATTTGTGTTAACTTTATCACAGAGCAGTACAGTGCTTTTACTAAAACAAGATTAAAATTAGAACATGGAAGAAAATAATACCCAAATAGGGTTAATGAATGTTGGTTATTTACATTTTATCTTAGGGGTCATTTGGTGGACTTTTGTCACTTATGACAGAAATTTGGTGCAAGTTAAGTAAAAAGATTGTTGAATCCTTAACCACACACGCCAATGAAAATTGTGTTTTTAACATGTTCTTGAGGCATTTTTCTGATGATGGAGGACACGTATAAAAAAAAGTAAGCCCAAAATTGCATTTCTTTGTTCGCTGTGAATCAGGAGCAGACAAAAAAATGCAGTATGAAAAGAAAAACGTAGAGGTGGCATAGAAAATACAGTTGGTCACAAGCTCCGTGTATCCATTTGTAGTCGACTAGACCCATGTTCATCTTCGTTTTCCTCGTCTGAGCTGGCATCAGGTTCAAAACTGTATGGCTTGACATTTTTGCTTCACCGGTACTGCAAAGTTGGGGCTGTCAGCTAGCAGGAGAGTGTGTAAACAGATGAGTGACAGGATGTGGGGATGGGCTTACTCTACAGCAACAGTACCACCCACAACTCAGAGATGAATTTCTAAAATACTACTGCTGCTCTGCATAAACTATGTCCCAAATTGTATTAAAGTTTTGGTTAAACAGCATAATGATAGTTAAAAGACCACTGGGAAGACTTTTAAAATCAGACTGTAAATTGTAAGAGTTATATGTTCTCCAAACAATGACAGGTTAAGTGGGTAAATTTGAATGACTGCGGAGAGAAGTGAAGGTTAGATGTGGTAAAACACAAGCAGGAGCCTTCCACATTGAAATGGACCCAACTGCACCAGTAATCCTCCATACTAAAAAAGAAAAACACAAAACAAAGCTGAAAAAACCCTGGATGATACAAGGTCTTAAAAAAGTCCATTGTGCACAAAAGAAAGGATTTTATTTCTTGCTCCAGCCAACGGATTTACACAACACAAACTAGGAAAAGAAACACTCAAGCCATGATTCATGCATATAGACCTCCATGTTTAATTACAAGATAAAAAATGCTTTATACTGTGTAACTTGCACAATCATTTTTAGTAAGGCTGGATATATCAGCTTAATTAGGAGGGTATCAACAACAATGTTGGAGCTCTAAGATTGCAAAATCAGTCACACTAATGGATGTTAGAGCATTCATTTCAATGCAAAATCTCTGTTCAAACATGGAAACCTGCATCAGTTGCACAAGAAAGGAACACACATATTCATTCCAGATCTGTATTCATACACGGCAGCCTTCAAACCCATAAAACCTGGATATCCAGGTCTGCTGACAGATATTAGAAAACCTCCTTGTGGACAAAAAGCAGAAAAAAAAATGCATTTCTTACAACAGAATTAAAATTTGCACAACAGTTGGTGCAACCTTGACAGCATTTAGTCATTTCGGCCTAACTTAGTGGAAGTTTCGTGTTCATTTCATCTAATAGTTTATTCTTTTGGACATATAACACTTTATTAAGTACAAAGCTCTGCAAAATGATCACTTTTGAATTGTATTTGATCACTTTTAACTTGCATCTATCACGTCTGTCAAAATTAACTATACTTGTTCAGGCTGAATAGTCAAACAAATAATCTTCATTTCTTTTCTTGTGTCAATGGACACAAAATTGTTGAACACGTCAAATATTTTGCACATCCATTGTAAAAAATATTTGAAGATGGGAAAAGACAGAAGGTGTGGAAGAAATTGTATGAGAGACAGAGGAGGGAACAAGGAGGGAAGATTAGAATGTTGGCAGCAATCAGAAAAAAGCGCACACACCCATGTTGCCCGTCCTGGTCCATACAAGACACCAGACCTTTTGACTTGTTTGAATGCTTCTTATTTTCCCTGAGAATGAAAGGGATGAGCCTGATGACAATCTGAAAAAGTATGTTGTACGTTAGAACAACGTAAGATTCCACCACTCTGCTTTGCAGCACATGACAGTGACGGGGCTTGTGAAGTGTCTTCCTCTTTACTCTCCATACCTAAACCCACTCGAGGTGTTTTTCTCTTCCTGGAGGTGGAAGGAATTTGACCAGCATCTACATACCCAAGTGACCCTGCTAGGAGCCATGGATGCAGCTTGTGAAGACATCACAGCAGAGTCTGCAGAGTGTGGATTCGGCACTCAAGAAGATACTTTCCACAGTGCATTGACAGAGCTGATATTTGCTGTGAAGTAGATGAAAACACGTGCCCGGATGGTCTAGTTCTCCATGATTGTTTTGCAGCACTGTCTATTTTACAGAATTTTTAGTTTCAAATACGACCACAGTGATGGTTAATGAGCAAAAGGTGGTTTCATTTTTGTAGTAAATGTTTTATTTTCCAGGTGCACGATGGTGTAACCAGTTGCAAATTTACAGTATAAAGTAAAGTGCTTATTCAATGTCTGGATTTTTAGTGAATTCAAGCTTTCAAAATACCACATGAGGCCATATAAAGCTGTCTTCACATTACATGACATCGGGAAACACTTCCAGAGTAATCTGTCTCAATGAAAACATGTTCAAACCTTTTGAGTTGATTGCTAAAAGATGCTGGAGTCAGAACATGTCATTTAGATAACACTGACACTTTCACAGACATAAATACTTGCTTTTGAAGATCAAATGATCCAATTTGAGACACTGACTTGTTTTGTGCAAATGACTATACATTTTGAAAAAAAGACCCACTTTCGCAGGTTATTTGACACGTTTTGCAATTTGCACTAATTGTTTTGAGAAAACGCATGAGCAGTGGTACAAACTTCGAAACTGTTGTGAGAAATTCAGCAAAACGACTGAGAAAAACTTTAAACATGTGATCCCAGTTGTAGCCGCTGGGTGTCGCTGCCGCACAGTACTTTGTGAGCAAACTGGAGCTGTCCATGGTGCTAATTAATATAATTGTTTTCCAATAGTAATTGCCGTTGGTGCATCTTATTTTGAAAAGAACGACTTTAATTTCTAGTAGACAACCTCAAAATGGTGAAATCACTTTTTGAAATTGCAAAAGAGTCATTAGAAGGTAAACACCATAATGTGTTGGTGGATTATTGGATTTTTATAGGGGAAAAAACAAAACCCCCCAAAAAATTACGTTTTTATGACCCATCGCATCAGAAAGTCTATGTTAAATCTGCATATAGTTGAGCGTGAAGAAGTCTTTCATGATGTTAAACCGAAAAGTCTATGATCTAAACTTCAAGAATCAGTAGATGGCGCTCTGAGCGCAGGAGCAGCTGGTAAGACCGAGAGCAAAGGGCCAGTGCTCCATCCACTCTGAGAATTCAATGAAGTGAGCCCGGGCTTACTGCGCTCACTTCACTGTCAGGACACGCCGTGGCGTGACCGGATTTAGTCTTAACTCATTAACGGTTCTCCATCGACTAATTTCCCCCCTCCGGCAACCGGTGGAGGGAGTGAGGGAGGGCGGGAGTTCTCTGCAGGAGCTGCCGGCAGGATTTCCGCGCAACTTGCCCACAGCGAGCCGCCGGCAGCGTTTGGACAGGGAAGTTGCTTGTTTGGAATCCGCGCGCAGCGTCCAGCCTGAACTCCCGCAGATATGCAGATATTCAGCGCGATGTTAATCCGAGCAGGCGCCCTCTTCATGCGTGGAAAATGACTCCGACCGTCGGTGATCTTCTTTCCACGATGGTGAGGAGATGCCCCGTCACTTTCAAGCCATTCAGGTTAGTGAAGATTGAGATTTTATGCAGGATTAAAACTTTGCTTCGTTGTGCACGTGATCATCAGCCTCTGAGAAAGCATTACAGCACTTAGACTTATGATTGCATATTAAAAGATGTGTGTGTGTGGAGTTGGACTTACTAAAACTGCAAGAGAGATGTAAGGATGAGCAATAAAAGCAATATTATAGGATTTTATTTCTTGCTGCAATACATTTTAGGCTCTTAAAACCAAACTTTGACTTTTAGTTTCAAATCGTGAGTATTTCTTTTTTTTATAACAATATACAACCTTTTTTTCAGCTTTTATAGTGTGACAGAGACCACATGATTTAACAGTGTAGGTGCAGTGACAGGATGTTTTCCTTCCCTGACAACAAACATCCAGTTTTCTCCTGCGTTATCTGGAATCAGACATGGAGCCACCACACTCACTGTCAAGCTCCTTCGACTTCAGTCCTTTATAAAATGATTGAAGAATTAGATCTGTAACTGAAGTGTGACTGACAAATCTGTCCCACGCTTCCCCCACTCTTGTGCTCCTTGTAAGAATTGTTTCCACGCATTTTCTCTCTGCGTGAGCGCCTGAGCGCTCAGGCAAGGCGGGTTCAAGAAAATCTCCACTCAGCATTTGACAACTTTAAAAATGTTTCCAGCTGTCTACACAAGACCTCCTTTTCAATGTTAGAGCACATTTCAATTCGTATTTGAAATGAAGCAAGACTTGACTTTTTCTAGTGTGATCTTGCAAACAATTACCCCAGAAGCTGTACTTTGAGTTTCCTGAACTTCGATAAAATGACAGATTTGGTGTTTTAGATTTACCACTTTTTTCCATTTGTTGCGCTCCTATAATCATTCTTTGGTATCGTTTCTGCAGGATCTTTGTAGTGGGTGTTGGCTTCTTCAGTCTGTGCTTTCTAATGACTTCTTTTGGGGGCCGCTTCTCAGCCAAGCGACCCGGAGACTCCCCCTTCACCGTGAGGGCAGAAGGTAAGCCTGCGGTCACACATCAGCACAGGTTAGTTGCTTGTGACTCCAGTGGCTGTGCTGGTAATGAACAAGCAGGAAACACGCTGAGAGCATTGTGGGGCTGCCCTGATTGCTGCCAGAGAACTGACAGACCTGTTCACTCCTCTCATCAGGGGAGCATGGGGTAAGGGTTGGGGGTGGGGGGTACAGTTGCCTGGATAGAGTCATTTCTTTTCCCATCTCAACCTCTGCCTTTATTCCACTTTATATCACACCCCGCTCTGACCCATAAGGACTTGTTTTAGGACTGAAAAGTGCACCCTGAGACAGAACTGCTGTGTGTGATTTAAAACACAATTTTGGTCTCATTTGGAGGCATATATATAGATAAATTAAAGCCCACCCACTCTTTTGACCCACCCCCATTTGCTGAGCAGCTGCCACAAGCCCCTCAATCTCCTCTCTGTCCCCGCTGCCCCTTACAAATTGATGAAATAAACATGCTTTTTTCAAATTGCCAGCTGTCTTGTGGCTTTATCGCCATAGCAACCAGTTTATTTTTTGGTCATCTGGGGGTGATGAACAGGTCTATGGCATTTTTAGAAGAATTTACAAAAGTAAATTTTTGGATTTCAATAGTAACGTATTTTATTAACCAACCCCACATTCTTAATTACCGCATGTCATATCATTTGTTGAGCTTGAGCCAGGGATTCATGTATTCAATATTTACAATATACTAGTAACAATGTGAAAACCCCTCTTTTGTGAGCTCCGCCGTTAAAAAATCTACAAACTGTAAAATCAAAATTTTTTCCAAAGTAGCCACCCAATGATGCTAGAAGCTAATAGATTGAAATTCCTAAAGGAGGTGTTACATTTGTAGCTGGTACAAGAGTATTTTTTAATTTTTTCTATTAACATTCAAGATGGCGGCCTATTTCTGAGATCAAAGGTAAAAAAACAAACAAACCTGGCTGCTTGTATGTAAGATCGCTCAAACAACAGTTTTCATTTTCCAACTTTGTGCAAAGGTGTAAAAAATTCTATATTTGAAACTTTGCCATCATTTTTCAGATAATAATTCTAAAACCTTCATTTGAATATCATCTGACATGTCGGTTTTTGTTCCGTTAGTGGATTTTGAAATATTTGTTTTGAGTCCCATAAGAGATTTTGGCCCCATTCTTTTCTTTTCAACATTTTTCTATTGCTGTGATGTCATCAATTTTTTTGGGGAGTGTTGCTCACTATACCAAAAACTCATTTTCACAGGGTACTAGGTGTGTGCAAATTTTGGTGAGTTGTTGAGCATGTGGCGAGGGCAACCTTTTTCCTCAAAGGCACAGCAAGAAAGAAAAATGTTATTAATAATTTTGTCCTTACAGTTCAGGACGGCTGCGGTTCACAATAAATGCAAAGCATTGAGGACATTTTAAAGAAGAGGCTTCCAGGTTGCTCAACTAGGCAAAAGTTGCTTTTCTCTAAAATGGATTAGTCAGTAAGTGAAGGTTGCAAACATCCTGAATATTAATAACTCAAAAGAAGTGCAAAATAAAATTATTCTGGTATCAATTTGCAGTTTTTACAGAGATTCACAAACACAGATTAGATACATTTTACTCCCAAACATCAGTAAATTAAAACTACTCTGAAAAGAACTATTGGGAGAGAAACTCATCTTTTCCCTGACAGATCTTTGTGTTTGCTCAGTCTGCATGGAAACCATACAAGAAGTCGTCTTAGAAGAGCCATTGTTGGCTTTCAGAACATTTCTTTCCTCCCCACCTTGTCATTAGAGGCTGGGGTTTCATTCTCTCTGACAGAAACCAGCTGGCATAATGGGAAGTTATTTGTGACGGATGCAGTTGTTGTCAGCGTGTTACGCACTTTTTTATGCTCAAACATGGGTGCTGTAATCACCCCATCTCCCGCTGAATAATGCTGATTGTCCCAGGGCCAGTCAATAAACAGTTTGTGGTTGTGATAGACTTGGAGGTGGGGGCTTTGTTGTGTTGCTGATGGTGAATCGGTGCTAAAAATGGAAGGAAAAAAAGGATTTTGTAATGGAATCAAGTTTAACCGCGGGAGACAGTTTCACCCATTTACCCACTGATCTGCCTCCGAAGCAAAAAGGTGTTGGATTAATTAACCACTCGCAGGCTGCCGTAGTCGTCAAACATCACCTTGCTGGAAATCAGTGAGTGGAGCTGTGCAAACACGGCGTAGAGAGAGCTTGGATGCATTAGAAAGAATAGAGAAGTGGCAGCATGACAGTGGGTGAGTAAGTGGGATGCATCGTCGTATGTTCTGTCACTTTCCAGCGGTGTTTTGACATGCACACGCTCATGCTAAAAAGTGTGAAAACTGAACAAAAAAGCTTTGTGAGCACCACAGCAGTATATTTGAGTCTGGAGGGGTAAACAACACATTCATGCTTTGGCTGAGTTGGAGCCCTGGGTTCACCTTTAATGACATGAACTGCTTGATGAGCAAAAACACATGAAGGAAAACAGGTAACTGCTCTTTTCTCTTTCTTTTTTTTTGCTTCATTTTTTTTGCACCTTTACAGATGTCTAAGTGCTTTAGGCATGCTCTGACTGCACATCCACACAGTTGAGTTTAGATACAAAGCAGCGTCCAGATTTGAAATGCATGCATTCCTTTCATTACCCCTCTTTGAAGGTGCACGGGCTAATGATGTAGAAAAAGTAGGAGAGGAGGGGACAGTGGGAGGCTATTTCTTCCAGATTGGGAAGCATGAAAGGCAGAAGCTTTTGATCCTTGATATCTTAAAGTCTCCAGAGGTGCACCCTTGCTTTCTTATAAGCTCTTTGAAGACCACCTTCATAGTCTGTCCTTTAGCCACGGGCTTCTTAATTCAGCTTAGCTGTGAAGAGAAAAATGGCTTAGAATGCTTTCCCTGCTCAAAGCAACACTAAAAGGTCTGAATGTGCTCTCCATCCTTACGTAAGGTCCTTTCTGCCATTTTGGTGCAAGAAAAAACATTTTTTTCGCTTATCTGTTTTAACCCCATAAAACCATCTACCTTTGTATCATATTTATCATATTTATATTTTAATAGTATGATCCAAACTTTCGTTAAAAACCCATTGTATAAAATGTGGTCCATATTTTGTACCCTGTAGTTCATCATCTGTCCAACAGGGGCAGTAGAGGGGCTTTTCCTGCTCATTTCAAAATGGCTGCTTACATAAATTCTCAGAAACACTTTAGGTGAGAAAATTTTTTGCTAATTTTTCAAAACTCTATGGAAAAAATAAGTCATCTATTGTTATTTGCTTTTATTAATGAGTACTTACTATATTGAAAAAAAGCAAATTTGTTGATAAACAATTCTTTAGATTCCAGTTACACCGTGTTCAGAATGTGTGGTTAAAACTTGTGACAGTTGGTAAATGAGCTGTTTTTTTCCCCTGAAGACTCATTTAAAGATTTTTGCATCTTTAACAAACATTGTTGTTAGCAAAAACAACAATCATAATTGATCTCTATCTCTTAAAACATATATATTGCAAATATTTTTGTAGATTTTATTAAAGGGGTTAAAAACTTCTTAATTCTCCCCCAAAATTGAATTTTTTATGCCAATTTTTTGACGTGTTGGGCCTTATCTGTATTCTTTTCAAGAGTAAATTCTACATGAAGGGGAAATTAACGCGTATTTGCTCTGCTATTTTACTAAAATGTGACCGGATTGGTCACACAAGTACTAAGAAATGACAGGAAAGCCGCTTCACCGTGAGGGTTTGACGTTGAACCATCAGGTGTGTGCACATCTCAAACAGTCTGCATCCTGTTCCCTGCAAAGCCTGTCAGATAATCCGAGTGAAGTTTTTGCCGCATGGTTCTGCAGGATAAACCAAATATTGGATGTGAACGAGCTTGGTATTCAGTATCATTCATCCGACTGTGGTTTCCAAAAAACTTCAAAAGTCAGTACTTTGAGGGAGAAAATAAACAAGTAGAACACTTAAAATTAAGATAAAAGCTGAACCTTATCACTAGTAGAATTATTTGGAGGTAAAATAGCTTTATATTGAATCAAGAAGGATGTGGATGGGAGAGAAGCGCTCTTCGTGGATGCTGTTGGCCAGTGTTTCAGTTGAGATAGTTACATTGGATGCAGTTTTACCTGCTTTTCTTTATCCTATTCAGATTTTTAGAATTCAAGCTCCCATTGAATATTCAGACACAAATGGATATGTAAACGGCTGATTTTGGTCGAAAGTTCCCTTTTTAAAAAAAGAAAACAATTAAAAATGATGCTTTTGTAAGACTTTTGATAAAAAAAACAGAAATTAAAATCAAAATCAAAAAAGTTATTGGTTTGTTACATTTAGTGTTTTGAGATTTTTTTTTCAAATAAATCAAAGCTAGAAGAGCCCAATGTACTTACTTTGTACTGGAAGATTTTGCTCGTAACCATGGTGACCAACCTGAACCCCAGTAATGCAAGTCTTTGCACTCGTCGTAGTTGTTTGGATGGCTTTGAGACAGAACTATGTAATGTTCGAAAAAACAAGTAATTCTCTTTTCAGGTTATCAAAATACAAAGATTTTTAAAAATGTGTAAATTTTATTTGAACATTTCTTCACAAAGAAAAAAGGGAAGCCATTTCCTGGATGAACAATGACTTATATAACATAGTTTGAAAATTGTATACTATTTACAGAAAATCCATTCTCATTTTATTTTCATTTTCAATTTGTTTGTTTCTGTTGTTAAATGGATGTTATGTTATGTTAAATGTTAAAGTATTTTCATAAACTGGTCTGTTTTGGTGTTTTTATGGCAAAATAAAAAAAATAAAAAAGGAAAAGCAATTTTAATCGATTTTGCTTTACATTTGCAAAGGTTTTATAATTGTATTGATTTGTTGGAGTGTTAACAGATGCAAAAACTTCCCAAAATTTGCCTTTGAAAACAAGATTCAGTTTTTTGGTCAGAAGCTTTCACGGGTTTGTAAATGACATCTTGAGGTATGATCTTCTGAGCAGAAATGTAAAAAGCTGTAAATAGTGTGAGGATGAAAGAGAATACTTCTCACTGAGGAAAATAATGTGACATGTTGCATTTCCGCCTTTTATTTCCTCTTCAAGTGATTGCCGTTTCGTCTTTTAACTCTGCTGAGTTCAGAGACAAATGTTTTCTCTTTTTTTATGGATTTTCTTTTCCAAGGTCTTTGCTTCAGCAGATTCAGCTACAAAAATAAGAGCCCTCTTTTTTATTTTTCTCAAAAGAAGCAAAAAATAAAACCAAATAAAAATTTGATTTTACAGGGATTATAATTGACCCTGTATAACCATTCGTATCATATTTGATACACACATTCCAGAGACATTTTATTTTAATTTAAACTTTCCTTAGGGTGTATTTAGACTGGATAAGTCAGTTGGTCTGGATTTAGTCCGCTTAATTTGGTAATTTGGACTGAGTCCTGAACTATGCGTTTGGTCTGTTTTCAGACTGCCATCTACTGGTCATTTCTGATTCAAGCTAAAGCTTGTATACAAACAACGTAAATGAAGATCTCTTCATTCATTGGCCAGGTATAACAAGGGCAGGGCAAAGCAACAGAAGAAAGAATAATGGAAGTCCTTGTTGGGATCAGCTTTAAATTTTGCTGACCAATTTTGAACGTCTGTATCAACGTCAGGCACAGCACTTCTTACTTGTTACTTTGATCGAGCGGAGGCATGCTGCAAGGCCGTTATTGAGGAGCCAACGGCTAAGAAGGTACGCTGATAAGAATTTATGACATGGATTGTCAGGAAACCACTGTAATGCAATGTGTAACACTTTAAAAGTTGTTTTATTGATCCTGCATTCATCCGACCACATTCTAAAGAGTTTCTGTATATTACTGTGGCTTCGTTACTCTGTTTACATCACGTAAAGCCTGGCTATGGTGGCCGTTTGAGTCAGGTTTTCCACTCAGAGCATGGAGCCTATTCAGATTGTGGAAGCTCAGAGT
Organism: Oryzias latipes; assembly: GCF_053564925.1. Classification (NCBI taxonomy): domain Eukaryota; kingdom Metazoa; phylum Chordata; class Actinopteri; order Beloniformes; family Adrianichthyidae; genus Oryzias; species Oryzias latipes. Next base: position 11,707,560 of record NC_136244.1, read on the forward strand.
AAACCGGAGCTCAGCCCGATTGGAAACAAACCAAGACCACCTCGAAAGATGGGCCCTAGAGCGGTTCCTGGTTCCATCCAGAAACTAAAAACATTTAATAAATTAACCAGAACATGACAAAAAAAAACAGGGAGAAACAAAACATGTGACAAAGCAGAACAGACGACATAGTCTGTGTTTTCTGCCTTGTAGTTCATCCTCATTCCACTAGGTTCAGTAGAAGGGCATTTCCTGGTCATTTCAAAATGGCTGCCTCCATAAAATCTTAAAAACACTTTTGGCGGGAATTTCTTTTGATGATTTTTAAAACTTTGTGGTGAGAATAACTTATCTAGTGTTTTTTAAATGACTACTTGTATTAAAGAATGTAAAAATTGTTCATAAGTAAGGGTTAATGGCCGACGAAGTGTGCGTTATTACTTTTTAACGCACGCCGTGGAAGCCTGAACCGTCCGACGCGACCGTCCATGGTCACTTACAAAACCAATACATATTTACCAGTTTTTAGCCCTTAATTCTTGTTTTTTTTCCGATTCAGATCGCTTTTCTCACAAAAAGCGGACTATCTGATGCACCGCGTCACGCAGCACCACCGCTGCAGTAAAGATTCGGCGATATATATATGCTGATCGTCCCGATGGGTTGAATAAAGCATCAGTTCAGAGAGAAAGTTCACCTCTTACCACTTGTTTTTGTCCAACTGATGAAGCAAAAGGTTGTTGATACAAAACATTTAAGCAAGGTGACCGGAACTTCTGTTTTCACCGTGCGTTTATCAGGTTTTAATGCACACCTAGCAGCCAATCAGAATCGAATATTCAACCGGACCATGGTATAACTCTCTATAATACAGTTACATCATGTTGAAAATGTGTGGATCAAAAATGAGACAGTGGGTAAATAAGGTGTTTTTTTTTCCTGAACACTCATGTCAATACTTTTGTACCTTAAGCTAAAATTGTTGTGAGCAAACACTACCCAAATCACTAAAATGTATCATAATTTATGCTTTTACATCTCATAAAAATTATATTACGTCGTTTTTGTGGATTTCATCAATTGGTTTAAGAACATCAACCTCAAAAAAGAAGAGGATTTTCTACTATATTTCTACTATTGATACTATCTGTTTCTTTTTTTCTTCTTCTTTCAGATGGATATTTATTTTATTTTTTTTTTTGCACAATTTTATGCTCATGCCAATTAAAGAAAGACTCAACCAAACAGGTTTGTCTTTGAAAACATAAAATTCGGGCTTGTTAAAAGCAAAGCGTAGCAAAGTTTGACAAAAACAGAAACCACATTTTTCACTTCACAGAGACACTATTTGTGCATTTCTTTTATGTATCTAAGTAGCTGCTCAGGAATATTATGAAACACAATTTTAATTGAATCTGCATGAAAGAAAAAACTGAAAGGAAACATTCTGTCAAGGTGAAAATCTGAGCTCTGTAAAAAAAATAAAAAAAAAATATATATATATATATATATATATATATATATGGGTATAAGGTCTTGGTTCACATCCAGTTCTCTTTTTCTCTTCGAGGTCTGTTTATTGCAAGACTTTTCTGAAGGTTTTTGTGTAAATAATATATTTAAAAAATGTCCTTGTCTTGATGAATTAAGATTTTATGCTCTCCATACATGTGAGTGCAGAACTGCATGTCATGTTCAGGTTAAACCTTATCTCTCTTTATATTTGAAGTGACAAACAAAACCAGCACACAACAAAATCACATAGTCGATTACTAGAAATGGGAGTTTAATCCCATATCATAGGTATTTTTTTAACAAGTCCTGTGATCGTTTTGAAATTATTTCATTTTTGATGTGATGAGAAGTGTCCTGCTTAAAGTAACACTCAGAGTATGATACACTGATACGGGATGGACATGATCAGTTAAAACAGTGAGATGGGATGGGGTGTTTAAATCATAGCTGTGCAAATGAAACATCCCCATATCATTGAACCACCAAAACCACCACACTACTAATGCCTTAGTCACATCTGCCCTATGGGTGGAGGCACGCAGGTGGCCCATGCAAAATTTTAAGAGCATAGACCGCTTGGTAAGCAAAATGTTCGTGCACATTTCTTCCATAGACTCGGTCCACACGACAAGTAGTAGTGAGCACTTAAAAGTAAGTACATCACGTAAGAGTAAGTTGGAGTGAAGTAAGTGAGATGCAAGTGTGTTGTACAGATTTTTCATTTCTTCAACCCCCCAAACCTTGCACTTTGAACAGCAAGCTAGTTAGTGCTGTTCAAGTGATAAGTACTCCTTGTACGCCCAATGCGTGCTCCGTCGTTGCATCCAGACTGTTAAACTTCTCTCACACGGCTTTCAGCAACGCGTGTTCAACCGACATCCTCCAATAAAAAGTCTATGAAAGTGCGCGTGAATGTGGTTTCCGAGCTTTCGCGTTGAAAACATTTGCATTCCTGCATAGCTGCACACATTTTTAAGACCATTTTTGGGCTCTGCGTACAAAACACATGTTGCAAGTTAAACTTGGCCACACTTTGAAAAATCAGGGGCTCAGATTTGGTTGTGGTGTAGGAATGGTGTCCCTTTAATTCATGGAAGTGCCAACCATTTGAAAATTGATCATAGAAGAGAAATTACTAATTGCCGTTTGTGCCCAGACAGAATTTAACAACACCAAGTCTTTCATATATCGAAATAGAGCTGTGAAAAATAAAGCCTGGAGCAAGATTCACCAGATTTGAACCACTTTGAAATTTCTCACCAAACCTCTTCCAACTGTGGGTGGCGGACATGCGCTAGTAAACAGTAGCAAAAGAAAAACAAGAAGGAGCACCTCCATGCTAATCCAGTGTTAACTTTGTGGGCTAAATGCATGTTCAAGAATGCATTTTTACATGTCACATATCCAGTATGTCCATAGCTTTAGAAATAAGAAAATTTGACAATCAGGGCGTAGCCTGTATGGACATCCTGCTGGCGTCCTACGGACACATACGTAACACATGCGCACTCTGTGCGTGCAGCATTTGCGTGCGGTCAGTAAGGGGCCAGTACTTGCACCTTACAAATGACTAGAGTGGGGTGTAAGGGCCCTGTACAACAGCATCACCAGTACGTCACATACGTGTGTAACTTGCATTATCTTTACAACACTTTACAATACACTTACCACACGTACAACAATGGCACATTCCATGTTCACAACGTCCCTTGTGTGATGTTGTGAACATGTTCTCTCGGGGGCCTCAAGGGAACTACGCCCGTACAGGTTAACCCCCATACAGGTGCATGTGACGAAGGCGCAAGCAGGATGTATCCATGTGACTATACTATAGTATTTAAGGATAAAACTTTAACAAGTAACAATTGATTACGTTTTGTAACCCTTGTGCTATCCAAGGCACTTTAACATTGGGAGTTGGGTCATCTAGACCCACTAGACAGTGCTCTGACCCTTTTTTCTTCGATGATTTGTGATCTTCACTGGTGTCCATGGATTATATGAAATCTTTCCACCTTTATCCACCTTTGTCATGGTAGGGAGAACACGTCAATGTCAGGGTGGGGTCATAGGATAGCCCAAGGGTTAATCTCCCATTGATCAAATTGGGTTGTTGGTATTTATCTTGTGGCATATCCTTTCAGGGGTCATCACAGTGAATTAGTTTTCCTTGATTTGCACAGGTGAAACTGTACAAATGCATCCTGGATATCTTTTAAAGAAATCCTCAATCCTTTGTTCAGTCTGAACTGCACTAAGACATTTTGACTGCTTTTACATCTTTAAATGCATCAAGTTCAGTGATTGTCTGGTAATTCTGTTAAGATTTATTTAAACTAGCACACAATAAAGTGGCCAATGAGTGCAAATATGATTCGACATAGCCTTTAAGCTTAGTGCTACACCAAAATATATAGCAGTCAGTGTGCTCTGTGCTGTTAAGACTGGGAAACAGAGTATTATTTATGTGTTCCTGCATTAAATCACACTGCAGAATTGCATCTGCTATGAATTAAGGAAACTGAAAATACAGCCGTGTTTCAGAATTTACAGGAAAAAGCCATGGCCCTAACCAAGCATTGCAGTCTTCTTGCATAATGTGGTCCCTGATAGGTGGTTACCTCAGGAAATAACTAGATTAGGGCAATGACTGAAGGTGGAGAGAGCCATGTTTAAAAGGATGTGCTGCTAGTTTCTCTCTTTTTTTTTTTTCTCAGCCTGTCAGAATTAATAAGGGGCTGGAGCTGCACAAGGTATAAGTGACAGAGCATTTCGTTTTAATAGCGTCTGTATTCATTGACTCGCTCATAGGTGCCAAAGAGAAGAGGCCACCTCAGTCCCAATCAGCGTTCTCAATAATGAATATCTGAGATGGAAGGGAGCTGGTCGAGGTGGTGGGGGTTCTGAGCTTATCTGAATTACATCTGAGTTGAAGGAGATATATGGTATTTTTTAGCTTCAATTTAACAGTGAGTATGACGTCTGGACAGCCAGCCAATTAAATACAAAGAAGACAAAGAAAAAACTATTTTTTTTTAGCAGATAGAGTTATACACAAGAGAAAAAAAAATCAATATGTCACTTTGCTTAACAAAACATTTTCCTCACAAATACAGTCATGTTGTTTTCCCATTAGAATCGCATCATGGATAAGCTTTGATAATGTTTTGAAAGGTAAGAACAGACACGTTAAATGGTTTGAAGCCAGTGACGTGCGGTGAGGTTGATGGCTGGTGAGGCACTGACTCCTTTGCAGTCAGATTTACAATTGCTAGAACTGAATATTTCAGCATTCATCCAACAGCAGCTAACAGCATAAAAGATACACACAAGGAGATATTTTTCCTACAGAAAATATTTATTTTATAGATATGGATTGAACACTCTTCTTTTGTATAAATTATTCATATTTACTGCAAGCAAATGAAAGTATACAGATGTGTTTAGCACACATTTAATTTTGACCCTCAGAAATTATTTCTGGTATTTTTCCAACTTCAAATTCTGGTGCTTTAATCAGTGTTATCAAATTTTGTCTGTGAAAATGATCATAAAAATAATTATTTTAGGCCTAAAATTTAGTTTTCAAATACTTAAATTCTTTTTCCGTTAACTCCTATGTTATTTAAAAAAAATAAATTGAAAACCATGTTTGGCCTTACCTTTACTTGTAGATGAAGTCCACTTACAGTCAGCGCTCTGATGGCCCGTCACTGTTAAAATTGAGTCATGCAGTTAGACATGAGGTGAAGCACCAGGAGTTTCCGCTCCGTATGTGATTAAGCAACAGTCAAATTCTGCGATTTTAACCTTAGAAACTGTGGACCGCACGTCACTGTTTGAAGCTCAGAAAAATTTACTTTTCCCCCAAAGCCTGAGGATTTTGTCAAGATATGTGTTTAAAAAACATTATAAAAACATTTTTTTTTGCACAGGAAAAAGCTATCCAAAAAATATGAGAGGAACACTAAACTTTAGGAAGAACCCAGAAACATAGAAAAATAATCTGTCCATGCAGCAAGTCATTTTTTATTTAATTACCCACTAAAATAAATTTATTTCTTTCAAATAAAGAAAATTAAGCTTAATATTGCATTTATGAGTTTTTTTTAAATTGAATTTTTAGTGAATCATAGGTATGGCTGAATAGCCCCAATATTGCTCGCTGTTCTTGTTGCACCAATATTAGGTTGGGAGTGTGAGGGGCAGTAAACTGCAGGTGGGGGAGTGTGTAAACAGGTGAATGCCGGGAAGTGGGACAGCTTACTTAGAGCCAACAGTTACTTTTTTTTTTAAATAATTCTTTAGCACAACTGTTTATAGAATAATCTTTTGATTATCGCAGTGGGACTTTCTTGTAAGTCCTAATCAAGTTGTTTGTATTTTTTGAGTTGTTATGTACCATATTGTAGTTCATTTTGATTACAGGGACAAAGACTAGTGTAATACATGGAAATGATTAATTTAAGAGCTAAATGTGAACAAAATGAGGATACCATCTTAGTGCAATTTTATAGTACAATTAGTACTATAAAAGTACAATTTAATAAATCCTCACAAAATCTAAAAGTGGCACTTATTCTTAGAACATAAATCAACATTTTTGTTTACAAAAAATGACACTGAAAGACAGTAGGGATGGGTATCGTCAAGGTTTTAACGGTACTACTACTCTTATCGATACTGCTTATCGATCCGGTATTTTAACGGTACTCTTATCGATACTTTTTGAGGACGAAAAATAAATAAATAACAAATTAAGAACATAAAGCGTTTTATTTCCTCATTATGCAACAACACTTTTTTTAACAAAAAATTTTACTTTATACATTAGAATGTTCCAGACAGGATATTCATTTTAATTATTTAATCTAGTTATTTGTATTCTTTATGAGAGTGATGTTTCCTTTGATCTTTTGTCCATTTTCCACAACCTTGAATAGACTTTTCTGTCTGTCAAACACCAGAGTTAGGATTGAGTGAGATGATGGATACAAATTCACTTTGATGCAGCCTCCTTTCTATTTATTTATTTTTGTTTAAATCCAGTAAACCCAATAAATTATATTAATTTTACGGATGACAAATATCATTAGTCATTAATTATTATTAAGTATTAGGAAGCAGCTGATAGTTTGTCACGGGTCTGGAATCATAAGCGGTGAATCTAAGCCCCGCCTCTCTACCTGTTTGTTTTGTGTAGAACACGCCGCTTAAACACGCAGCGTGTTCTACACAAACAGCCTAACATACGGTCATCGTAGCAGCAAGGTGACAGGATGGTAGAGGCTCTTTGATGCAAACTTCATTAAGTTTACGCAGAAACGGGTGTTCTTAGTCTAGGGCGCTCACGTGTCCCCTCCGAGATCGCCACTGTGTGTGCGCTGCCTTGTCTTGTGTGTGTGCGCGCGCGGCGCGTGCCGTCTGAACAGCCCCGCCCCCCGTGCACACAAATAGACAGACAGAGCTCTCCGCTTCAACGAGAATACCGAAATTAAAATAATCATTAATTAACTGAAAATTGACTGACTTGGTGAGTTAAATATGGCAGAAAACGCTTGTGGAACACACAAAAAAAAGAAAAAGTAACTTCTCCAGTACCGATTGCAGAACCGTTCAGGTCAGATCTTAACGATACTGCGGTCTTGAAAAATGTGGCCCCGGGGCTGGTTCAATACCGGGGCACGGTACCCATCCCTAAAAGACAGTTTAATTTGTCAACATTTATTGAATTTAAAATGACAACCTTAAAGTCAAACCAAGAATTACAGTAGAGTTTGAGCAGTTTTGAGTCTTAAGGCCCGTACACACCGGGACGAATTTCACGCGCGATTTTCGCCGACGTTTAATACCTCTTGACTAAACAAAGGGCACCAATGAGAGTGTGCACACCGACGCGAAAAATTGCCACGCGTCAAAGCGTCAAAAAAAAAAAAAAACGCCTCGGGTTCGTTTTTTTTTTTGACGCGTCGCGTCGAAATCTATTCGACCAATGAGAATGGCGCTTTTGCACACGTGTCTGGAGCTTCTGAAGTTACAGTAAAACACAACTTGGGGGCGCTCAAACACAAAAGTGCCTTGCTGAGCACACATACCAGCGAAGAAGATAGACGCCGAGTTGCATCTACACAGCCGCGAAGAAATAATGACGGACATTCTAAAATATCCCCGAACCAAGCACCAGTTGGAGCAACGCCATCTAATGTCAGGGAATGAAATTGCATGTTCGCTCGGCTCCACGTCAGCGAAAATCGCCTGGGTGTGAACACAAAAAACGTGGCGAAAAACGCTGGCGGATAACGCCTGGCGAATATTCGTCCCGGTGTGTACGGGCCTTTACATTTTTTTATTGTCAGGATTTTGGAGCAAAAAGATTTGGACTCAATTTAACAATAATTGTCTTTATTTCCAAATCCAGCCCTTAATGAGACAAATGAGTGCAAACTGTCTGGTTGGAAAAAAAAGTAATTTGAACCGTCTTTTATATAACAGGACATCCTTCAAAAACCCTCACTGTCGGCTAATAGTTCTGCAGACAAAAACACAAAGAGTCAGAATTCCTCTGAAAATGTGCATGTGAGGAAAAAAAAATGAAAGAGAGACAGTCTGAGGTAGGAAGCTGCATGCATCTCTCTGTGGACTTGTTCCTGTCTGCCCAGCCGCTGTTTAAGTGCACATTCCACCTCCCGCACAAGAAGTCATCTAATTAGAATTTCCGAATACTTATTGTTCTGCAGCATTACCAAAACTGAGTCATTAACTCCTGCAAAAGCTACCTTTCATTACCCAGCTGAGGACGAATCACCCTGGGAAGGTTTTTATGTTTGAATGAAGACACACTCCATCGAAATCTGCAATTTAAAAACAAACAAAAGAAAAAAAAAAAGAAACAGCAAATGTGTCCCCAGAGATACCTTAAGTGCAAGAAGCAAAGGTTGTTTACTGAGCTTATGATTGCAAACATTTATAGTAACTCTGTTGTAAAGCTGTTTTTAGAATGGGTTCTGTGAATTGCAAGACTTCTTTTTTTTTCTTATAATTCTTTAGCACAACTGCATGCGACCAAGAGGGAACCTTAACGTCCCACTCCAATCATCTTTTGATCTATTGTAAAAGTGTTTCTAGTGGTCTTTTAATCATGAATATGTAGTTTTGAGACAAAATCCAAAACACTGTGTTGTTTTCTAGAACTTAGGCTGAATCTGAATTCTTCCCCTACCCCTATGGCTTCTCCCTCTCCTTCATTTATCGCTCCAAGCAGAGAGATACAGAAAAAAATAGTCTTAGAATTTGGACTGCACTAACACTCGATGACGTCATTAATGTTCGCTACCAGCACTAGGAAAATAAATGATAAAATCAGTTTTATAACTTAAAAAAGTCATGCTAAAACAATAAGTCATAACTTATATTTAAATGTAAACGTCTGTGCTTCAGAGCACTTACTTAAAACAAATTTGTGGCTGGCCCTACAGGCAGAGGGACGCAGAAGTTGTAGTCTCTTCGCTCTACACTTAAAAAGAATGATTTCGGACACCCCTAGTTCTTCAAATGCCCCTTCAATAGAAGGGTTAGGGAGAAGCCAGTGGGCGTATGGTTCGGCCATAGTTTTTTCACTGGAAATTTGCCTCTTCCCTCCCTTTCTCTCCATGCCAGGCTATGTTCACACTGTGAATGTGATACCCATTCCTGAAAGCGCTAATTGCACATTCTTGAACACATGTTTAGCCCATGGTGTTCACACTAGACGAGCAGGGAGGGGCTTCTTTTTTTTGTTTTTGTCTTCTACTGTCCACCACCTACAGTTAGAAGAGGGTTGGTGCAAATTGTAAAAAGGCATTTTAGTCTTGGGAATTTTGCTCCAGGCTTTTTCCTTTATCGCTTTATTCCGATACATGAAAGACTTGGGCTAAGTCCGAGTTCCCACCTAACTCCTAACTACTAAAAAGCTATATAGTGTGGCATTATGTAGTGCCCTGAATTTTAAAAGCAATTCGGACACCGTGCTCACTACTTTTGTTTTTGTTTTTTGTAAACCTTGGATATGACAGCATTGATTTCACGAAGATAAAATCTAATTGATATGGGTGTTTGCAAAGATTGTTTATGAAGCTGCTGTCTTCTAAAGATAAAAACGTTAATGGTTTATCAAAAAAATACATTTAAATACATTTTTTGGGGAAGAATTGTTCCGACACAATGCATTGTGGTCTATATTCGCTAATCTGGTGAGCATCAATGCACACTGGTTTTTTGCAGACTTCTTTCTGGGTAATTTCTAGGGCACTGGATTTTGGAATTGTTGATTCAGACAGCACTACAAAATGGCAAACACACTATATAGTGCACTATAAAGGGGTTAGGCAGGGTATTCGGACATAGCATTGATGCCGGCTGGGCAAACCGCAATTATTAATTTTTCCTCCATGATGAATTTTCAAGTGGTTGGCATTTCCGAGAATTAAATGGACGCCCTCCTTAAGTCACTACCAAATCCAAGTACCTGATTCATCAAATTTTGACCATTTTAACTTTCAACGGGCATTTAATGGCTGCACGTTTTGTACGTAGAGTCTGAAAAACAGTTTTAGAAACTTGTGAAGCGACACGTGAACATGAGAGTTTTTAACGCAGAACCCCAGAAACGGGCATCTATACGCCTTTACATAGAGTTTTCGTTGAAAGTGGTCACTTAAACACATGTTGTGCAGGGTGGAATGAACTTACTTTACTGAAAGCTCTCTGTCTACTCTCTCCCCCTAGCTTACAGCCCCTTACACTCCCATGCTAACATTACTGGTGGGTGCAACACAAATGGCGAGCAATATTGGAGCTGTCCAGCTGTCCAGTTTTGATCCAGATGCAGCTCAGAGGAGGAAAACAAAGACATACATGGATCTAGTCGAATACAAGTGGATGCATCAGAATGGAGCGGAGCAGGGAGCTTGTGGCCTGCCCAGTTATTTTTTTGTTTACAAATATGACTTTCTTTTCAAGCTGCATTTTTTCATCAGCTCCTGATTCACAATGATATGACTAAAGAAATACGGAAATATGCAATTTCTAGCTTAATTTTCTTTTTATGTGTTCTCCATCATTAGAAATATGCTATTGAAACATGCTAAAAACACCAAAAACATCATATATATCTAGGTTGGTTTTAGGCCTTTCCAGTCAGCTGACAGCATTTTCTTCCTTCGGTTGATTCTTTTCGGTGTTTTGTACACAAACTGAAATGGGAGTCACTTTGTGTCTCTTGCCACAAAATGACAATTTGCTGAGTCTTAAATTATTCAAAGGTTGACAATGCTAGAACCGATCAAGTAAAAGAGAAAATAACATTTAAGGGACTGAAAAGGTTGTGTGAATCTCAACTCTAGTTCATCATATTTTCATAAAAATTGTGAGTCCTTATTGAATATCCTGTTGGAACATTATTGCTTTATTCTTGTTTTAGGCTTTTTAAAACAACACAGAGAGTGTTAGAGCATTGCTTCCCCCCCTTAATCTCGTTATTTTACTTACTGGTCATGTCATGCCATTTTTCTCCTAGGGAAACATTGACTTTTATTTGACCGTTGATAGATCGGCTCTGACAAGGAAAATAACTCTGTAAACTGTAGTTTCTGAAGATGATGAGGAAAAATTTAGGGGCTAAACTCTATTTTTACTTCGTCATCAAATACAATCGAATTTTGAGGCCACTTTCTTTTCTACCCCCCCCCCCCCCCCCACACACACACACACACACATAGCCCTTGCTGTTACAATTTGACTCTTTATTAAAAATTGCTGAACTTTTACAGTTTGAAGCAAAAAACTAACCTTGTTATAGCAGCTGATGCTGCAGTTTAATAGTTATGAATATGATTAGGGTTATGGTGAACAATGAAGACTGTGCAGATCTTTGCTGCCACGGGACCTGATATGACCTTATGGCCGGTAGCTGCTTCCGTGTTCATTGTTTGTCAGATGTTTGCTAATCTGAACTCTTTGGTTTACTTCTGACATTTGAATAGCCATGAGGTTCATTATGGCCATAAAAGATGTGGGAACCAAGGAACAAATGCAAATGAGAATAGACTAGATTTGTATTCCTTTTTGTTGCAATGATGCATCAACAGGCCTGGATTTAGCCAGCCCCACTATGGGGTGTAGGTAGAAAATCAATGGGGGGAAATCTGGGTGTCCTGACAGTTCGGGGTGTCATATCCCTCCAAGACCTTAAAAGGTTTAGAAAATCATCCTATTATCATATCAGTTCATCTATCAATATGTCCATTTTCTCCTTTAATCTATTTGATGTGTCTCTTTTTGACACTACCCTCTGCATTTACTGGCCTTGGGACAGGCACAAACTGGATTAGGCATTTTCAGTTTGTGTGCCCTTTTTTACTTGTTTCTCTAATTCCTTCTGTATCAGAACAAAGCTGTGCTCCGTTTCTTTATGTCTTTAGTTCTGGGAGGACAGGAGTCCCGCGGCGTGCTGAGAAAAATCAGTGACACCCTGGAGGTGATCATGAAAAGAATGGACGCTCTGTCTAAACTGGGAAACGCCACAGACAACCACCGGCTGGAAGAACTGAGCTCAGCTCTGGACAGGTACACACAACAGCAACCAACTCACCTCCTATACTTGTGGGGCGGCAGAGGCTCAGGAGCAGGTTGTTTAATATTCAAAGGGTTGGCGGTTTGATCCCCGCTCCCCTCAGTCAACTGTCATTGTGTCCTTGGGCAAGTCACTTCACACTTCCTGCCTCCAGTGTGGCTCCACTGGTGTGTGAATGTGCATGAATGTCCCAGTGATGGTCAGAGGGGCCGTAGGCGCGAACTGGCAGCCACGCCTCTGTTAGTCTGCCCCAGGGCAGCTGTGGCTACATCAGTAGCTCACCATCACCAAGAATGAATGAGGACTGAATGATTAGTGGACACATTGTAAGAGCTTTGAGTGTCTGGAAAAGCGCAAATAAATCTAATCCATTATTATGTTGGGGTAATCCATTATTACTGTTGTTACTTAAAATGTACGAATGTAAACATGTCAGGCCAACTATGGTGCAGTGGTAGAGCGATCAACCTCTATTTGATATATCGTAGGTTCGGTTCCTATCCTGCTGTTCCCCTATCCCTCCCTGCTCTCTGGCCCCGTTGGCGGTCCTGCTGGCCCTGGCCTGGGTGGCGGATGCGATTGCCCGGCGGGCGGTTGTTCTCTATCTGCTACTGTGCAAGTGTTGGGGGGTGGTCCTGGATACCGCCGCTGCCGCGGTTTAGGGATGACTGGGCACTCTCCCTCTGTCGTTTTACATTCCATCATCCACTTTAGAAGAACATAAACAGTGACTCGAGGACAGGTGTTAGCTCACCTTTGCAGTTTGCGTGACTGAATGAAATTTTTCATGTGTGTTAGTGTGAATGCACAAGTATGTGTGTGTAAACGGTTTGTATTTTGTACATGTTTACTTGTTTGTTTGTGAACAGGTATGTTTGTAAAATTTTAGTGTGTGTGTGTGTGTGGACAGCCCCCGCCCCTTTTAGATCTGTTTCACTTCTAAACCTGAATGTAATGATTATAAACATCCAGCATCTTGTTGCTTTATGGTTTTAACCCCCCCCCCCTTCTATAATCGCCCACCTACTCCCCCCTCTTTAACAATCCTCTCTACTCTTCCCTCCTTTTTTTCACCGTCTAGTCCCACAAAAAACTGTTACAAATATGGTTACAATAAATGTTTACACACGTTTACACAGAATCTCATGTTAGCTTCAAGTAGTTAACGAATCAAATAAAACCGTTTATGCATTTGACTAATTGGAAGAAGTGCTTTATGTCATCGACCAACCAAACAGAGGACTTTTATGTTAGATGCCCGCCTCCTATGTAAGGTCATTTGGAGCATAATTTAAGTTATGTTGTCTTTTGTTTAGATAAAACTGTTGTAGTAAAATAGAAATTATGTTTTCGTTGTTTAGCTATTTGTTTATGTATCACAAGTCCTAGCGTCATTGATCACTAACATCGCACAGCGCAAGTTGTCCTCATATCGTGCAGCTCTATTTGATATAACCTTCTCTGACCAGAAACTTGAGGAAGAACCCTCCAACTCATAGAAATATCTTTGTCATTCAGAGTATAATTTATATTTCTTCACACAAAGCCACGTGACTAAACTCTCAACCACAATTATTTAACAGCCCATTAATTGCCCTCTCAGGGTCCAATCTGGTAATGTTCTTGTGACACAAAGGCCATTTTTCTTGGTGGTGAAAACATTTCTCCCTGCATGGCTAAGGGTCAGGGTTGACCTGAGGTATTACAGTGGACAGAATTCCTTTCCAAAACCCATTATTTTCCCCCCATGCTCTCCTGCAGTTCATAGCATACCGGGTATGTGCTGTGTGTTTAGATGGCTATTGCGTCTATATCTATCAGTTTGTAGGGACCTGATGGAATGCAAAATTTGGAGTTAGAGTTTGACAAACTTAGCATTAGAATTGTTTTAATTTGTAATAAGGACAATCATTAAATGCAAACATATGGAAAAATGCAAAAATATGCTGTTTCGCTAAAATAGACTGGCTGTTTGAGCTTTATCTTTCTGCACCTGCATTCATTATTATGAATTTTCCAGGTTTTATATTTAACAAAAAATCACTTGGAAATGCAAGAATTCAAAAGTTCCAATTTAAATACTTTATTTCAGGGTTTGTTTTTATTCAAAATGCTAAAAGAAATTCATGATTCATTGCAGAAGCACTGGAAGCTTCCCTTTTTTATCAACTTAGCAGAGATTCACCTTCAGTTGTTCAAAAAAACGCATATGCAGTAAGATGGTCCTCCAAACCCTGGTGACTGCAGTGGTCAGACACACATGCACAAAATTAAAATGATAGTTTTGAACAAATTTCCACTTGCAAAAAAATTCCATGTTTTGTATGCCAACAGTTTTTGTTTCCTAAAGTACAAATGGGAACTTCACATTTTTAAGCTGAGGCCCGACAGGTTTTGCCAAAAAACCAATTATTTAAACCTTTTAAAAAATATGAAGGCAGCAATAGAAAGCGTCCTGTCGTGCTGAAGAAAATGTGAAAAAATGTGCTCTGTTTGCTTTTAAAATTGATTAAAAATGCAGATCTTTGGATTCTCTTTGTCTTTTTTATGGCAATTAAATGAGGCTTTGACAGTCTCATCTGGTTGTAATTACTGTTCCAGTTCTGTTAGGAGAGATGCTCAATAACAGTAAAATAGATTAAATAACAGTAAAGTAAAAACTCAGATTTGAAGTCTTAACAAACTTTACATCAAACTTTTGGCAAAAAAATTCTTGTCATTTACTTTTCTTTTACTTCTTGCAGACTCTTCCTTAAATTGTTTCAAACTTGTATATTTTTAGGAGTTGTATCCTTTATATTTTTTTTGGCATCAGAATTCTTTTTTTAACAAAATGATGCATTTATTTTACCATAAAAAGCTTTACAGAGAGAGCTTACTGTGAACTTTAGTCTTTCTTGAATTGTATGATCCATGCTATACTCCACACCATGATATGACCTCTTCCATGCTTTAGTGAGCGATATGAATGGTTTTGTCACTTTAGAGGGGAAGACAACCACAATCAATTTAAACAAATTGAGTCAAATTGAGTTAAAAAAAACTTTACAAATCTTTTAAATGTTAAATATATTTCAATACAAATCTATGTCAACATATAACATTTAAATCCATGTAAAATAAATGTACTTTAGATATTTACATTCATATTTGCATGTTCTTGTTTGCATAAAATATTTGATTTGTAAAATTAAATTTGATCAAAAGAGAACATATTTTAAACATATTGTGCTCTAAATACTCGTGTTTTTCTAGGCAAATTCTTTAAAATTTATATTCTTTAAATTTATACTGAGGAATTACTGCTAACTTTGCACTTCAATGATCGTAATTAGTCATCTTAAGTGAATAGAATGGAGCTTCTCTTGTGGCAAACACATTGTTTTCCTCACATGTTTTTGACTTTCTCTAATTTTCATAACATGATGGGATAGAAAATGGTAATATTATTCAGTTTTTAAACTCTTCTTTTTTCTTTGTTTCCTTTTTTTCAGTTTTTATAGTTGTATTTTGAAAACTGTCTGCTGTTCTTTGTTTCTGCCAAGAGCTTGTTGGTCAAATGATGTCAAATTCACTAAATGAGATTTGAAAGCGGACTAATTTTTGCCCTTTTCTATATTCCCTACTGACTTAAGAGACTAGTCGAAGTATCCTCATTGCTGTAGTATCTAAACAAATAAAAAATTCAGTTTATTTCTAATGAAAAGTATTAAAAGATATGGAAAATTGCTGGACAGAATGATAAGAATAAACGTTTTTTCTCTCAATTTTCTTTTTAACATTTCTGTTGTTTGCTTTATTTTATGTACTACAGGATTCAGCCTGTTGGATTGGTGGAGCGGATCCAGGCCATAGCTCAGAACATGTCTGATATGGCAGTGCGGGTGGAGCAGATCCTGCAGCGCAGCATTGCCACCAACAGAGGTTTAGAAAAACACTTTATTATATCCTCTACTGCTCTTTTCTCAATATGAAGGTTTAACTGTAGTTTTTTGAGCAAACCTAGTTTTGTTTTCTTGCCTGTCAGTCCAACCTACGCTTTCAGACTGGTCGATCGTGCAGAACGTGATCATTATCTGCTCAAGCAAGAAACCATATTTTGTTTCACTATGAATGATCAGGCAGACGTTTCACACAAAAAGCTCAAGAACTTTCACAAATTACTTTTATTTCAATAGGATCCAGATATTCTCAGCTACCTTAAATAGTCTTCAATTAAAGGGCCTATATGATGCAAAATGAACTTTTTTAAGCTTTTAAGTGCATTATATTGTTAATACCTGCGGTATTTTGATCCATTCATGTATTTCTGAGCATTCCTCCAAAAACCTGTGCTCTGAGCATTGGCATACATGTATAGGCCTCTTAAGGGATTTCACTGCAGAATTGAAGTCTAAAGCTACAGTACGTTTACACTGCCATTGGTAACCAGCGTTTAACTGACCACTTTCAATGAAAAGTCCATGTAAACGCATGTGAATACGCGTATTGGGATTTCAACCGTTAAAAAATTGATCGTGGAGGGGAACTTAATAATAGCGGTTTGTTCGCGGCCGGAATTCCATGACAGCAAGTCTTTCATATATCATAATAGAGCTGTGAAAGAAAAAGCCTGGAGGTAGATTCACGAGATTTGCACGGCTTACACATTTCGTACCAAACCTCTTTCCATCTCTAGGTGGTAGACGTGTTCAAGAACGCACGTCACGTCTCTCAGTGTGAAGGTAGCACAACAGTAAGACTAACCATTTCATTCCCACCAATCAAGTGGCAGCACTGAAATATTAACCTTTGTCAGATAATTTTTTCTGCTGTCATAACGTTAGATCTCACTGATTTGGGTATAGACCTGAAGCTGCTGCCGTTCTGGCTACAGCGCTTTTCCCTGGGCTCTTTCTTTATCATGCTAATAAGAACGGTGGGCAATTATTTGTGTTTGATTGCACACTTTGACATTTGGCAAGAGGCGGGTACAGGAGCTGAGACTGCTCTTTTAATTAAGCTAACCAGTGCTGGGATTTGGGGGGGGGGGCAGAGTGATTGACAGATGAGAAACAGAGAAAGACAAGAGCGTTGCGAGGAGGGAAAATGGGATGCAGGATGGGGGAAGGGAGATCTTTATTTTTTTATGATTCACAGTAATTCAGTCTATGTATAGTACATCTGATGAATAGGCTTTAACAAACTGGTCTATTCAAAGAGCTTGTTATCCTTCCTGCTAGTCTATTGTGCTCTAAAGACTGGAGGAAAGACTGTAGAGACCCATAGAGAGGCATCTAAAAATAACAGCTCCAACAATTTTGCACAAATAGCAATTTGTTTTTTTAATGCTAGTTTTGTGCTTTGTGTTTTTTGCCATTTTTCTAACTGATTTATGCTTGTGTGAGAATTTTTTACACCTTACTTTTTTTTTCTCATCAGCCAAAGATGGGGCTTTTGGACAATGTGAGATTCCCAAGGATCCCCGTTACCCAGACTGCACCAGCAAGATGGATGTAAGATTTTGGCCTCAGACAGAAAGAAAATTGCCCAAAAATGATGATCTTTTTTTTTTATACGGTGACTTTATTTGATGACAACAAAACAGTTTTTCAAGACAACTAGATACGTAGAGACTTTTTCAAGAAAAACAGAAAACAAAAATTTACTATAAACAACCGGAAGAACATAAACAAAAAGTAGCTGTAAAATAAAATAGTAGAAACTCTCTCCCTGCTCCTCGCCATTCTGATGCATCTGCTTGCAGACAAATAGATCCATGTTCATCTTCATTTTCCACGTCCGATATGGAATCTGTTTTGAAGCTGTACAGCTGGGTAGCTCCAGTGTTGCTCGCCAGTTTTGTTTCACCGGTTGATAGCAGCTTGATGGCTCAGATGGTTGGGTGTAGGGCTGGCGCATGGGAAACCAGAGTTTGATTTACAGGAGGTGCAATGAGCTAGTCCGGTGTGGGTCTTTCATGCTACTGCCTAACAGCATAATAATAATAATAATGGATTGGATTTATCTGCGCTTTTCAAGACACCCAAAGCGCTTACATTGTGTCCATTATTCATTCACTCCTCATTCATACTTGGTGATGGTAAGCTATGGTTGTAGCCACAGCTGCCCTGGGGCAGACTGACAGAGGCGTGGCTGCCATTTCGCGCCTACGGCCCCTCTGACCATCACCGGTATCATTCATACACATTCACACACCAGTGGAGCAACACTGGAGGCAAGGAGGGTGAAGTGTCTTGTGTTAGGTTGGGGTGTGAGTGGCTGTAAGTTAGCGAGAGGGCATGTAAACAGATGAGGAAAAGTGAAAGACCAGTGGTTAACCTTCTAAATGGGACTTACGAGCCACAAAACTTAAAAAGACACCATATTGTCAAATTCTATATGTTTTTAAAAAGTGTAACCGGGCTAGCCTGTCTTGTAGGATGTAGGTGTGTTTTACTCCAGCACATACACCAAAAACAGAAGAAAATTGTGTACTTTTTAGAATTAGTTTTGCTTTAGCTGTTGTCAAAGTTTTAATAAAGGTTAAACAGACGTTAAACTCTTCTATCACAGGTCATTATAAGTAAGCTTTGATGTGTTAAAGCAACTACAAAAAGTAACTTTCACAACTCACTTCCTTTTTGTTTTTTAAACATGCTATGTAAAATGTAAATTTTTCTTTTCTTTTTTTGTCCTTTGTGGGATTTCTTTTTTTACATTTCTTTTATTGAGTTTTTAACATATTTTCAAAACAGACAACACTAACATATTACAAGAACAATTTGTGGAAAGAAAAAAAAATCAATAATGTAGAAAAAAAAGAGAAGAAAAAAAAAGACAATCCTTTGTGGGATTTAAATGAGATTTAAAGTATCAACCTTGCACATTAGTTATTAATCAGGAATACATTTGACACAATTTTGCCCCAAAAAGTTAACAGCTAAGGACAGGATTAAAAACGAAATTCTGTACACAAGAGTGCAAGATTACACAACTCATAAATTCAAATGTATTAAAATTTAAAGACATTTATTTTGTTCTGAAGCATTTATGCCAACTGAAGTTGCATTAAAGAGGATATACTCAAAGGAATTTGCTGTGCAGTTGTAATTGGAAAACATCTTCCAGGTTTACATCTTTAAAACAAAATGTATTTTTGCTTTCCAGTGGATGCGTGCTCGCTGGACCTCAGACCCTTGCTATGCATTTTACGGTGTCGATGGCTCAGATTGCTCTTTTCTCATCTATCTGAGTGAGGTGGAGTGGTTCTGCCCCCCACTGGTCTGGAGGAATCAGACCACGACACCCACCGTGAAGCCTCTCGCCAGGAAACAGGTAATCCAAAGTCCACGTTGTTTGTGTTACTTCCAAGGCATTGCAAATGCAGTATTAGTACTTAAACATATAAAAACAGTTTTAGTTTTGTAGTAATCGTAAAGACTGCTATAGTAAGATCTTAGTAGGATTTCTGCATATTTGTTTCTGCAGATGCATTAAGAAAAATGTTCCTCTACACTCTCCGACTCACACATTGCCTCCTCTCAAGCACTAGTTTCTCTTTGTGTTTGCATTGCTGCATCAATTAGTTTTGTGTCTTCAGAGCAAACACAGATGCGCTGAACTTCTCGTCACCCCCACAAGGTTGCCCTACTCTTCGTCTTTGCTTCCTCGCTCCAGTTATCCCCCCACAGCCATGAAGCTGGTACTAAAGGCCAGGAGTTTCCCCTGCCGTTCTGCCTTCTGCTCTAATTGCCAGCCGTTTTTGTCTAATCCCGAGGCTTCCCCTTTGATACTTCACGTTTAGCTCTCCTAACATAAATTGCTCCTGGGACCAATAATAAATCTGCACTTCTTGTCCTCAGTATAGCGATGGCATTGATATTTGTCTTTGAGTGGAATTTAAATAAATTAATGGGTTTGACAGATCTGCAGCTTTCATTTGGGAGTATTTTTTGTCTCTGTCTTTACTCCATGATCCACTATCACTTAAAAAGTGTTAACTCAGACATTGATTACACTGAGCGAAGTAAAGATGTACTGTGTGAGCATATGATGAGACAAATTTAAAATCCCCTCAGGCAAATATTCAGAAACGTTGTACCCAAAGGTACAAGAGAAAATTCAGTTTGACAGCTTGTCTGTACGCCTTACACTTTTAATCATCATGACTAAAAAGCTAAACCCAGATGTTATGAACAGATGTGGGATGTCTCAATTGGTTTTCCTTTCAGTCTAAATATGTATATAATTTTTTTTCTGAATTAGATGTAATGTACTTAGAGATCAACATTTATGATTTAATGTTTTTATAAGAATTTTTTTTTCTTTTTGTCTTTATTTTTACCTATAGTCCCACTGATAAGGTTTTTGGGGTAGCTCTGCAAACCAGGTGTCCCTGTGTGAGAGGTTTAAAGAAAAGTGAGTATGGCAAGCAAAAAAAAAAAAAAAAAAACTCATAAAACAGGACAAATGACTTAAAAAACTGTGTTTTTTGATGGCTGTTTTTTATGTGGATTCTCTTGACACCTTATGATCTTTTTGGGTTGCCATACAAGATAGACAAATCTGAACCGTGTCACCCGTGAGCTACTGCTCTGCTTGTTTTACAGTTAGCCCTGCTTCAGCAATTACTGGTCACCGGGGGTTCTCAAAGTGCGGCATGTGGGCCAATGGCGGGAAGATTTCTTTGTGGCCCTCAATAAATGAGAGCTAGAGCAGGTTCCTTTAAGAAAAAACATTGTGTTGGTGAGGAGAAAAGGCGCTTTCAAGCTAAGTGGTCAAATGCTTAGTTTTGTCGTACCTCATGGGCTAGATAAAGTCATGTGCCTGATGTGCAAGCAGGTAAATGCAATCCAGAATTCAAAATAAACTGTCGCTATGTTACAAATCATAAAAACTAGGACAAATTTACCGGTGAGGAGCGCAACAACAAGCTCCAACAACTACAACGAGGCTATGCAGCACACCAGATGTTTACAAAAATGGCTAAATCCAGTGAAGCTGTGACAGAAGCTAGATATGTTGTTGGAAATGCTCCAGCGTAGGAAGCTTTTAAGTGACAGGGAGTTTGTAAAAAGAATTTATGCTGAAAGGAGATGACATTGTTTGTCTAGAGCAAAAGAAAACATTTGAAGAAATAATTCTATCAAATGATACAATTACTAGACGAGTAGAAGATCTGCGGGCAGCAACCACCGACCGCAACTGGGAAAACATCTGGAGGACCTTGTTAACTGTACGAATGACACTTGGTCATTAAAGTTTTTAAAAACAACTTTTTCTGTTTATCCATTTTTTGCCCACCAAAATTGGTCCCCAGTCTGATGTCGAGTTCCTAATTTGGCCCTCTGCAACAAAATCTTTGAGAACCCCTGTTTTATACAGTCAAGGGGGTTTATGATTCCTTTTGCTTGCCATACTAGATAGACCAAATTTTTAACTTAATGTAACTATCTTACAATCATCCTCAGTATGTCTATGTGTTTGTGAATGTGACCATGAAGACCTTCTAGCCAGGTATTAAAGGGCTATATAAGTATACGCCATTTACCTTTTTTTTCGTCATTGATGCGTCTGTGTCAACAAATTTCTTTAAAGGTATTCATTCTGTGTAGGGTGGTGGAATGTGTTTTGATGTAGGCGGTAGGTAAACCAGCTCAGTGGCCTTGTGGTTAGAGTGTCCGCCGTGTAACTGGGAGGTCGTGGGTTTAAAAATGGGACCCAATGCCTGACGCTCAAGGATTGTGTCTGCAGCCCATCGCAGCTCACCGCAGACACAAATGCGGAGTCAAATGTGGAGAACAAATTTCGCACACCTAGGTGTGTGACAGATATTGAGACTTTAACTTTAAAGGATAATCAGGTTTCTTTTTTTATTTCAGTTTTTTAAGATTTCATTTTGATTTCTGGAAATTACTTTTGTTTTCCGAAATGCTTTTTTTCTTTTTTACAGAAACTGGAAAAAGTAGATACTATGGGACATTGCTGAGTGGATGATGAAGTTTGTCCATCATTTCAACCAAAAGTTATTTGGCAGGAAACGATACTGGTTATCCTCCATACTAACATACTAATCATCAAACTTTTATTAGTATGCAGAAATTGAAGACGCAGCTGAAGAAAGTCAAACGTCAAAAATCAAACGTCATCATCCTATTAGCAGTGTCACGTAGTAAATACCTCTTCAGTTTTCTTCTTTTGTCTTGTTTTATAAAATTTCACTTTTGTTTTCTGAAACTTTTCTTTTTTTATTTCTTAAATGTAATGCTGTTTTGTCATTTGTTTTTACTTTTTGCTATCATTGTGGTCTTTAATATGTTTTTGCGTTTAGTGATTCGTCAGTGTGATATGCACTTCAGGGCCCCCGTGCTTTTTGTCTAAAATACAGTTTAATAGTATGTTAGTTGACTTTTCCCTATCAGGAGACACAGCAATGCAACGTTTGACATTTGACTAAAACACTGGCACTCATGGAATTTTTACTCTGAAATTTTATTGAATGTTGAGGATTTCATTTGGTACATGTACAAAATGTTTTGTTTACAAAATTTGTATGAAAATCGATTTGGAGTTTAGGCAGAAGGTAGTTGCTGTTAAAATGTGACTCGCCGAAACACATAATTTATTATAATTGGTTCAAAAAAACAAAAAGAAGCATCGTAATGAGAGCAAATAATGCAGACAGCTTTTTTCTTACATGGCTTCCTCTTCTGGACATAATGTTCTACAGGAAAATGTCATGAAGGCTCTTCGTCATGGCGGAAGCCATTGCCCAGGAAAAATTCTGTTACTCAAACAGCCTTACATCAAAGCAAGACTGAAGTCTGTCTATGAAGATTGAAAACATGAAGATGAGCTTCAGAAGTCTGTCCCTTTGATGTGATAAGTCCAAACTTGTACTCCCCGGCCATATGGAAGCTGCTCTGTGGAGGAAGAAGAAAATCTTCAATGCAGAGATTCTCTGAGGCTGCTCTGCTGCTTCCAGCAAAAGAAACCTTGATGAGTGCATGTGATCATGAAAAGCCAACCCTCTGTCGGAATTGAATGCCTTAGTAGCTAAAGGTCATCGCTGGGACCTTTTAACAGGACAGTTAAAGGTTATTGTCAAATAGTGGCTCTTTTTCATGAAGGTTCTGTCTTGGAATTTACATAATAAATTATATGTTTATGAAATCCCAGTTTCATTTGATTGGAACATTTTCAACATTAAGGAATCTCAGCAAGCCTACTTATGGTTTCATCACAAGCCACACTGGGAAGAACATCTCCTAATTAAATTATCCTATAAAAACATTCCATAACCACAATGAAACCACATTGTCTAGTTAGTTATTTAATGACTAAATTACGGTGGAAGCTGTCTATATTGAGTGATCATGTGGACTTCTTTGTGCACTCCAGGCTGTTTTCCAGTCTGACATCGGCGCCCTTCTGGAGCAGGTCGGCACCGGGAAGGAGTCCCTGAGCTTCATGAAGAGACGCATCCGCAGACTGGCAGCGCAGTGGGTTTCTGCAGCTCGACGGCTGGATGAAAAGCTGCGCAACCGCTGGAGGGACAAAAAAAAAGTGAATATGAGGAGCTTTTGCACACGTCTTCCTATATCTGCTCATAGTAGGCCTTAGTCGCAAGTGCCCTTAATAGGAGATACAGGCGCCTGCAGGCGTAAAATGGGCAAGCCTGTGCGGGGGCATGCAAGGGGCTGCAGGACGTGTCAAAGCCATTGACCTCTCTGTGAGCCCGTAGACCAAACTGTTCATGCACTTTCATCTTGCTACCTTGACGGGTCGCAGCAAACGCTTCAACTAGATGATGTAGGCGTGTCGTACGGGATTTCGGGAAAACATTCAGCAAGCAACTGTCTAAGGTTACAAGGATGCTGCTAATAAAGTTGCTCAAACGGTGGATTCATATTTATGATTATATTTAGAAAACAAAACAGTTTTAGTGACCTTTTTTCACTATTTATTTATCTGAAGCACCTCGAAAGTCAGACAGGGCAGAAGTTGGCGTCTGACTTTTTTAGCTTCCACTCTTACATTTTTTGGTTAAGGGATAATTTAATTCACATTTTAATGGTTCCAACACAAAATCTAGAGTACAAATAAAGTTGCAGATATTTTACAGAGGATAAAGATAAACTTTACCCTCAAATGTTGAGGGAAACTGTAGGCTAAAAAATAAAACTGCCAACTTTAGCCTCCAACAAGCCAGTCTGCGAAAATATTGTCTGACAATAAAGCGCTCTGTGATCTGAAAAGGTTGGGAACCACAGCTGGGGATGACCAACGTGTCATGGCCAATAAGCTCATTGCTTAAAAAGTCCCAATACATGGTTTTATTTCTGTTTTCTTATGCAGTTTATAAAATGAGTCTTTAAGGAAAAAATCAAATAAAATAGTAAAATATCATGTATTCAAAACTACGTACAAACCTTTGATACCTTAAAGTCAGGATACAAAACTATCAAAAGAGCCGTGACATTTTGTTGGACTAATATTTCTTATCTTTAGCAGCCTGATGTGAATCATTGCAAGCTGAGTTAGAGGCAATTGCAGATAATGACAGGGAGGAAAGTTTGCAGACATTTATTTGCTATGGTGCACTCTCACCGCTGACATTTAGAGGGACATTTCCTGCAGGTGGCAAAAAAAAAAGCTTTGCCTGGTGGATTATGTCTGATAAAAATGACTGGCTGTGATCTTTCCGTCATGTAAAACCTTAACAAGATTCTCTAACTTTAAGAGAATTAACCCCACAAAAATCATCCTTTGGTGTCGTCCGCACTAAAGAAAAAATATTTAGTAATTGTTTTTACTCAGTTAATTGGGACTGTAGATCAAAAAATTATTAGAATAGTTAAATAAATTATTGTTAACAGTTTTTTTTTGTTGCAAAAAAAGCAGTTTCAGTTGATTGAATTCAAATTTGCTCCGTTGATAACGTTTTCCCCCAAATGCCCACTTTTTTTCCCCCTACTGCTGTACACAGCTTTGTTTGCTGTAATGGTGTGTTTGACAGCAATGGTTACTGTCCATTAGCCTGACCCCACAGGCCTGGCCTCCATTGTTCAAAATGCCGAGTGCTGTTAAGGAAGCAGAAATGGAGTGATTTGTGTGAAGAGGTGTTTTGCAGAATGGCTCTCCCTAGCCTCCCTTTCGTTCCTGCTCTTATTTACGTTTGCTGTTCTTATTTTGATCGAGGCTTTTATGGTTTCCCAGAGAAAAACTGCATTCAGCCCTACTTTTTCTTTCAGCTTATAAAACGTGGGGAAGCTATGAGTCATTAGGAAAGTGATGGTCATGTTCTGGTTTTACAGGAAAAACTGCCACCACTAATTTTTTTTAGCCATGGTTAAATATAAAGATCGCTGTTGCTTGGAAGTAGTCTTTATACAGATCGTTTATTTTTTTTTAAATAATTGCACCTTTTTCTTTACCAATAACTAAAGGGGAAACCAAAAAGTACCATTGAAAAGGTGTATCGTGTGTAACATTTTACTTGACTCCATAGGTGAAAAATTCCTGCCTTTTTACATTACATTACATTACATTACGTTAGATTACATTACATTATCATCTAAGATAGCACAAGGGTTAACCCTTGTGCTATCTTAGATGACCCCACCCTTACTTTGACATGTTCTCCCTACCATGATAAAGGTGGATAAAGGTGGAAAGATTTCATGTAATGACCCAACTCCCAATGTTAAAGTGCCTAGGATAGCACAAGGGTTACATGAGCCAAGAGTTTTTTGGAGGCAGAAAAAGCAGATGCTAACTTCCAGTGTTCTGTGTATTACTTTGATACAAAATTTGAACATATACATTTATGGCATTTGTTGATGTTTTAGCATAGTTAATTTCCTCATGGATTATCATATTTTTCTGCTGGCACTTATTCCCACTAAAAGTACTCCATTTCAGGGGTTATACCTAAAATGTGATGGACCCTTAACTGTGAAACCTGCTCTAAAAGGTCTAATTTTGAAGGATTGAAGGATTTTGGAGTCCTAATTTCCCTTTGATATATGCCCTCCATTATCGGAAATATATGTTAAAAACACAATTTTCTTTGAAATGGGTCTATAGTTTTAGAGCGAAAGCCCCATCACCTCTGAGCTCACGCTGCATCTGGGGGGCTTTTAAAAGCAGCTGATCAGTCAGCCCATGAGAAAAGGGAGCCTCTAACATCTCAGAGTGATATCATTAGATTTAAAAGCAAATAAAATAATCTTAACATGAATTTTAAAAATTGTAATGAAGCTAAAATCAAGGTGATGTGTTCATGCTTCTCTGTTCTGGTTGCCCTTGAACGCCCCTTTAAAAAAAACTCAGAGTAGCTTCATAGTCTATAGTTACATTCTTCCTTTGTAAATCAGCCTCGGTCAACTTTGTATTTCTGCTGAGCTTTTGATGGACCCACCTTTAGACCACGAAGAATGGCTGTATTGTTCATTCAAATAAAGGATGTTTTTACCTTCCTGCAGGTATCTTATCGATCCATGTTTCTCAGGAGCCTTAAGACCACGGTCTGCATGTCCAGAGCTGCTGTTGAGGAACTTCAGATGAGCTCCACTGGCTGTCAGAACACCACTCTATAAATTTTTCAGTGTAGTCCACTTTAAAATTTGCTATCATCTTTTGGAAGAAGATTTTCAAGGATCATCCATCACAGCCATGAGGACAATAAATGTGCTAGTAGATCGAATAAAAAGTGTTTCATAATGAAGTCACTTCATGTCAGTAAAACATGTTTAGTCTTTTTGTCTGATATCACATTATTCTGTTAATTGGTTTAGAAATTAGAAAAGAAATTCTCTGTGGGACTGATTTTTTTTGCACCATTTTTAATTTTTTCTCTAATTTTGTTCATGAGTTGTTTTATTATTCCGTTTTTTTTTTCAACACAGACTGAATCATTTTGTTAATATTAATAAAAATGTTTGAAAAATTGCTTTATTAAAAACACCATCTGTTAAAAAGTCGAATTTGATCAAGTGTGAAGTAGCCTGGGAATTAAAACCCTCCTCGTCAGCAATCAAATCAATTTTATTTGAATACAGACGATTCCTTTACAGGTTATATTTATTTTCTGCTTCAGCACAATCCATGGTTGATTAAGTATTGTGCTTTGAAGTTGTGTGTGTCAATCTGTCTTTATAATATGCTCATTCGAAAAATAATAGAAATGTTTCCTGGAGAAACTATCACCTATGATCAAACGGATAAACGTGGGAAATTACTGCTGTTAAAGGAACTAATCGTACTCAAAGGTGGGTTTCAATCCACTTCTCTTCTGCCTTGACAGATTTTTTTTTTTTTTTTTTGCATTCAGATTCTAGTCCATATCGGCTTTTTGACAGAGGAGTCTGGAGACGTGTTCAGTCCCAAAGTCCTGAAGGGAGGTCCTTTAGGTGAGATGGTGCAGTGGGCCGACATTGTCACAGCTCTACACGTTCTTGGACATAACGTCAAGATCTCAGTTTCTCTGAAGGAGCTGCATGGGTAAGCTCCAATCTTTATTTCTCCAACCCTAGTATTTTTTCAGATCTGTTTAAGCCATTTTTCCATCAAAATAAGTGGGATCAGCTCCTAAGACTACGATTAAAATTGATTTAAGAAATCAAATCAAATCAAATCAGTGTTACTTTTATTCTTGGTAGGAACTTCCTTAGTCTGTGGAACACAGAGCAGAGACAAACAATCATTTGCATAGTTAATTCAACACACATACACTCAGTTAGATACAGACAAAATAATAATGAAAAAACAAGAAGAAGAAAAAGAAAGGTTCATTGGAAGGTTTTTTCCATCGTTCTTGGCCCCACACACACACGTGGCCGTAAGTGTGTCTGTTATTTTTTTCGTGCTGTTTTAGCCTGAGGGCCCCTTTTTAGCTTCTGCACATCCTGTCCTCTTGCCGCTCTCTGAATCCTGCTGGAAAATGGGCTTGTCACTCTTCACTATAAACACAAGGGCCTTGGGCACGTGTGTGTGTGTGCCTTGTCAGAGTCGTGGCAACACCATGCCAAATGCTGAACATGGTTGTTCAGATTCTGCTCAGCGCTTTTTTTTAAATCAGGGATTTTTTTTTTACTAAGTGCTTCCTAACACAGATATGTCCAAAACTGTTTAGGATGATTTAAAGTCATGAGCATCTTCATGTTCTGTAATTTTGCAAATTGAATTCAAAGCGCTTTCCTGGAATATACCATCCCCTATGGGAAATTATAAAAAATAAAATAAAAAAATGCTTCTTTTAATGTAACTATGTTTAATACACAATTTAAGAAACTCCAGGACTTACCAGACTTAAAATAAAATACATGAACCTTCAAAAACTGATCCAAAATAATGAAACAATCACCTTTCTATTGGGCACTGAAGGACTTTTTTATATATTTCATCTGCTGTTTAGTGTTTGCTTGAGAAAAATGGTTGCAACCTTGCAAGTATCTTATGTGATGTGGAGTCAGGAAGATGCTCTGTTGTCTTTGCCACTGAGGATTACCTTTCACCTTTCTTTATGATTCTGTTCTCCTACAAGGTTAGATATTTTTCTCTTTTTGTCTTGCTTTCACACTGTGTATCTATGTCAAGCAAAGAGGACTTTACTAAAACAAACAGGGGAACCCCCCCCCCCCCCCCCAAAAAAAAAAAAATAGTTGTGAAAGTTTTAGAGTGAAAGTAAAAGACAAATTTAAGGCAAAGCCTCTTTAGGAAAGTTGTTCCACACTGAAATATTTTTGAACAGGGGCCCGAAATGACCAGTACCAGTTTGTGAGACAGTTGGTACCGGATCACAGAGGAAAATAACACAACCTGCTTTTTTTTGTTTTGTTTATAATTCGATGCTGAAGAGAGTTTTGTTTTGGAAAACTACTTAATTATCCCTACCACATTCGACTCATTCCTGTCAAGTCACTAAGTTGACCAACTGCGCCAACCACTAAATTAAAACCTCCAAGCTAGCATAGTTTCTTAAAAATGAATGTATTTGAAAAGTTTCTTTTTGCAGAAAGGATCCAGTGAGGAAACACAAGAAACTTTGACTTCAAAATAAAACAAATTTGGATTTAACAGACAAAAACCAGGAGTCTTTACTCCAAATATGGATTTATCGTTTACTC
Source organism: Oryzias latipes (assembly GCF_053564925.1). Lineage (NCBI taxonomy): Eukaryota > Metazoa > Chordata > Actinopteri > Beloniformes > Adrianichthyidae > Oryzias > Oryzias latipes. The sequence goes on from NC_136244.1 coordinate 11,736,774, forward strand.
CCACAGACCATAATAAAAATGCATACTATTATGTAACCAACTGTCTAATATCACCATGATGCTACTGATAAAGTTGTTCAAACGGTAAAATTACCAGTATGTTAATTGATTATATTCAGAAAACTAGAACGTAGTTGTCTTTTTTTTATTTTTGGATTAAGAGTTGGACGAGGCTGAAGTTTCTACATTAAAACTTATGGGTTAAAGGAAAATCTAAATTGCATTTCTGTCAGTCACATTTAAAATCACCAATATTTAGTGTACAAGTAAAGTTTAAACCAGCTGCAGATATTTTACAGAGGATGAAGATAAACGTTAGCTTCAAAAGTTAAGGGAAACCAGATGATAATGAAAACAGTTCTGAACACTAAAGCTGTTTTAACTTTGTTATATCCAAGAGAAAGGATGTGAAATTGGTTCCAATCTATAATTTTTACTGTTAACATTAGTAATACTGATAAATGTAAAATGGCCCTGTTATTTAGCATTTGATTATATTTTGTTGAGAAAAAACAGCCTTGATAAGTCGGAATAGCCCACTTTGACCAAAAATGTTTTGCTGTGAAGAAGGATCTACTTTGATAACAATTGCCAAGGGAGATCAGTGTGGTGGTGAAACTGGAGTAAGGGTGCTTCTACCTGCCATACCATTATCTACTCCGACTAATTGTCGTCATGATGTACTGAGCTGCAGTTTTTCTCCTCTGGAAAGGTTGGAAAATTATCTTAAAAACTATTTTCACTACAAGGTAGTATTATAAATCACCACTTTTTCTCCTAATTCGTTCAGACCGGAAGGAGGTGTCTCACTGTTGCATCAATGTGTTGTTACAGACAGCATCCCTACATCACTGCATCAGCTTAAGGGACAACAATCTGGCTGTTAGAATGTTCTTCTTTTGTCTCACCTAGACTCTTCACGTAGCTTTTTTCCCACTCATAACATGGGGAAGAATAAATCACAAAACCCCTTACAACAGTGCATTTTAAAATGGTTCATTAGGGTGTTGGGGTGTACAGTGGTGGCAGAAGTGGGACCTATTAAATGATGTCGTATTTACAAAAACTGCTTTTGTTGTAGAATGTTGAATAGGATATTACAGAAAGGTGTTTTTGTGTGTGAAGCAGTTTTCTATGAGGTAAATATATCCCTCCACCAAATACAGCATTCTAATCATGTCAGAATTTGTCTATTGTCTATTTTCTGCACCAAACAAGAAGACCATTCAATGAATGGTCTATTTTTGTTAGTTCCAGTTTCCAAATGGTTTTAATTTTTAATTAAGACTTTAAATTTACAAGAAAGAAGTCATACATTTACGACAAATAAAGGCATAAATTAAAGAGAAAAAACACCAAAGTTGTCTGTTTACCGGAGCCGTGCTCAAAGATGAAAGATGTGGAGCATTTTGTGAAGCATAAATAACATCCATTATAAAAAAGTTAAGAGAAATGGAAGACTAGTACTCTTAACGCTTTGTATTGTCTTTAACTACACTCCAACCCTTTTTTTGAACATAGGCTTAAATAAAATCTTTTGACTTAGTTTAAACTTCCCGGGCTTGGACAGCGGATCCTGCTTCGGGGAGGGATCACCCAATGAGTGACAGCTCTTCAGCTGCGAGCCATAGTCTGTGAGTTGGGCGCGGCTCACGGCTCACTCCTGCCACATATTTTGCTAATTTTAAAAACAAAATGCTGAGAGTTATGGGATAATATAATGGAAAAAAAGGAGTCCACCATGTCAGAAGGTTCTCCGACGCTGAATTTATGGCATAAAATTACATTGAAGCTTTGGCGAGCCAGCTTGCTGGTCACAGCTCACAGCATGAGTCGAGACGTACGTCAACACAGTCTTTTCATTGAACGTGGTCGCTTGAACGTGCGCTTGAACGTGCGCAGGGAGCAGTGTGAATGTAGCTTTAGGGTTGTCAACATTTTGAAAAAAGACTTTTGTGTGAAGGCAATTCTGGATTAGCAGAAGACAGAGAGAAAAATAAACAATTGTTTAAATTGACTTGTGAAGGGTTAGTTAACTGTCCAGTATTTACACCACCTTCACCCTACAGAAGCTGGATAAGCTCCAGTAACCCCGTGACCCTAAACAGTAAGCACTAGGTATAGTAAAATATGGGTTGATAATTCCCTATTCTTTAAGAATCTCATTTGTTAAATTTGTAATTTGCTTGTCCTACACAATGTGTTTGTTATATTTATTGCTGTTTTCTCGCCAATTTTCTTATGAAGTATATTTCTGGTAATAAGTAGGTCTTCCTGGTTATCATTATCAAAACATAGGCTTCTAACAAGCCTGGGACCACCATTAATATTAATTTCAAAAGTAATATTAAGTCTTTTTGTGCCCATCATTCTGAATACATCCTTGTATCTTTAAATCAGCAAAACCAAGAATACTTCTCCCTATCTCCCACACACTTTGAAATCGACACATCATTATGTGGGTTGTGCTCCCACAGATTCCCTCAGGCTTGCATCTATTTACATTCCCCAACCTTCTCTCTTACGTCCAGGCTTTAGAAAGGGTTTCACTGAGTGACCTGCTGTGGTTCTTATACAGGGAAGGCGGTTGATATGCTCAGGGTTCCTTTTGATTGACATCCAAGCAACGCTGGGAATATAGTTACTGCAGGAGTCAAGCTGTTGCTTGGCATCACATAATTGCCTCTGATTGGCAATGCTTATTCTCTGAGGTGGCTTTGTTTAAGTCTGTTTTGCTGCTTTTCTGTTTACCATTCTGCTCAGATATGTCTGTTTTGTACACGTGGTGCTTATAGTGAGATTTCTTTCACCGTAGAAATAGCTTACTGCAGCTTCTTTTCAACCAATCTATCTAACCCTGACGATCAATCTGTATAATTTATTCCTATGTTTGTTTGTACTTGTTTAAAGTTTTAACCCCTTATTGTCTCCTTGCTCATTATTATTATTCTTTTTTGCATATTTCTATTTTGTGCACCTTCCCAATTGATATTAACTGTTTTGAATTCCGCCACTGTGGTGGGGGAATTCAATGCAGATCATTGATCCACAGATCAATGTGGATCAACATTCCACATTTTTTCCATAGTAGCTTGCCGTTGATGCCTAAAAAGCTACAAGATGATCGATAAAAATCCCAGCGACAAGTTTACGTTTGTTTCTGATATTAAATGAGCTTGTATTTTTTAAATTCAAGATGGTGGCCTCTTCCCGAAGTCAAAGGTTGACAAAAATACAAAGGTGGTTGTAGACTTACGCTATACCCCCCTTTTACTCTACAAGCCCTGCCTTTTTGACTAAAATCTACACCTGACAGTAATGGTAAAGACTACACTTGACGGTGTGTCTTTAAAAAAAAAAAAACAACAACCTCGAATTAAGGGGAGATTGAAATATGTTTGGTAAAAATTGTGTTGCATTGTAGTCTAAAAACTTTTCTACAAACCGTTGACTGTACATAGAGAACTGGACAGAGCAGGTGTGACATCACATACAGAAAAGGCCTTAGCTTTGACTCCTGCAGAATGAAACCAATTCAGTCGCCACTTTCAGCGATAGGGCCATCGCCATGTTGGAGCCAGAAGGCAGTGGCTGGTCGGAGTGGTCGGAGTCAACGTTTCTAGGTTAACTATTGTCGCCAATCAGGAATAAGCTTGTTGGACGTCAACACCCCTACTACTGAAAGGGACAATTTCAGAGGCTCAAGATTTCATTTACAAATACTGCTTTTAATAATGTTTAAATACTTAAAAAATCTTGTGTAGCTCATTTCTTAATATTTGTCAATAATGAAACTAATATGACTCAAAACTTGGGGGGCAAAGTAGCCCCCCTTGTTCCCCTGTAGCTCCGCCCCTGGAACTACTGGAACTACATAAAAAATTATTTATCTTGATTACAAATCATTATTTGCAAGATCAACTAAGCAAGGTATCAGAAAATCTGATGAAATAAACATCTGATCACACTTCTAGCACAATTATTTTACTCTGGTATGAGAAAAGCAGAAAGAAGAGCCATGTAGAAGTATAATGAAAAGAAAAGAAAGAAGAGCAGTCTGCTTGGAACAAGGAAAGGGAGACTGAAGCTCCATTTCACAACTTTTCTGTCACCTGGCTGATGCTGGCATGAGCACAGCAAGGGGTAGAGCTCACTGCTCAGGGTCAAAGACAGCTGTCACTTCTGCTTCAAGATCTCCTCTCATCTTCTCCAAGTGCTCCGCAGGTAATTAGCTTGCAATCGAGCATGACATCACACACCTCAGGAGCGAGGAACCGCAGGAGGGGGGAAAAATAAAGCGGCTGAATGGTGTCAAAGAGAAATCTCTAAAAGCAGAGAGGAGAAATTTGGGAATAAACACTTTTAAATAATATATTTTTAATTCTATATAATCTATACATGTAACTCTCAACTACTTTCTAACATTGAATCTCTCTGTGACATCATCCATCTGATATATTTTTGACATCTTGTTGTCCTGCTGAGTGCAGAATACAGTATAAATTACCACCACATTTTTATTTCTTAGTATAAAGATCTGTCATGTGACGAGCGACCAATAGAATTAGTTAAGAATTCACCTATCCTAAACAGTGAAAGTGATAAACCAAGTAGAAATTGAGACTTTTGGTAAGGTAAGGCAAGAAATGTGAAAATCAAAAGCAATCTCTTTCTTTTAAGCTCTAACCAAAAGCCATTTCAAAATCCAAAACTTCCCCAGAAGCGCTGATGCACTACCAGCCTGCAGCTTTCTGACTGATGCTTCACCGGTTGAAGATGAAAAGCAAAAAAAACACGCATTGTTAAAAATAGCCAGAGTAAGCCATCAGTCAGATGAAATCATGGGGATTTGTCTTTTATATAAGAGTAGAATATTGACTAAATACTGATGTTTTTATATTATAGTGAAGCAGTTTAGTGTGTCTTTAAGGCTGTTATTTATTTATTTATTGGAATTTAAGTTGTTTTTTCTGAGCCATTTGTTTTTTTGGTAAATGAAAAACACAGTCTAGTTTTCTAGCCGCTTAAACGTGGTTTGAAATTTAATGTGTTTTTCCATTAAAGAGGTAAGAATTAGCACTTGACTTCGCCACTGATGCTTTTCCTGATATAATTTCATGAACTGTTTACATGTGAACTTTGAGCCACAGAAAAAGCAGAGTTTTTCCCCTCCACCTGTGATTTTCCTGTCTCAAGTGGGCCATTAGAGTGACAGACCCTTTTGCCAGACAGGTTCTCCTCCCAGCCATGTCACTCCTCTCATTCTGTGTGAGTTCCTCTCCTGCTGTCCTGCAACCTGCAGTAAAGTCCTAACTCCCAGTTATAATAAACTTTTATGTCCCTCCCCAGTGGATGTCTGGGCCCTTGTGTTTGGAAGCAAAGAAGATTTACTGGGTTGTCTATTTTTCTCATTTGTCTCTGTAGTCTCTCTTCCCCTAAACTGTTAAGTTGCCATGGTTCTGGTGACCAGCTGTGAAACAGAGAAATTGTGTGCAGTGTTGGTTGTCAAGTGGTGTAAATTTATGCAACCCACATGCCTTTATTCTCTCTTTTGAGAATTTCTTTCTGAGACTGTTTCCTTTGTTAAATGTGTTTATAATGTTTAGCCATAATGTATTTTTTTGTAGAGGGACTACAGATAGAATTTAGCTAACAAGCTACAATCTGGTGCAAGCATCTTTGCATTTTAAGCTTAATGTATTTGCACGCTGTCCCGATAAATTATTAACTAAACTGAACTAAACTAAACGTTCCCTCACACTCTCCTTAGCCGAGGATGTTTGACAATACTTGGATTCCACTTTTGGGTTGAAATCATATTGACTTTGTGAGTGTTCAAATGTCTTCTGCTATACAATGTTATTTTACAAAACCAAGAAACAGGTAACTGTATTTGGCAGACATCCAAGAAAGAGCCTCAGGTATGAAGAACTTGACAGCACCAGGCACTGACATTATACACCCAAACTGGCTTAAGAAACCCACTGCACTCTTTTCTCTTGGCAGCACAAATGAACCAGCTGCTAAAAGATGGCACTCACCCCCAATGACTAAAGGAAGTGCAAAAGATTCTGATATGGAGTGATCCCTCAAAGGGGGTAGTACCATCGAACTACCGGCCAATAATCTAACTTTCTCCAACATGGAAGCTCATGTCAAACACGTGGATCACTGAATGCTTGGAGCTGTACAACATCAACATGACTCTAAGAGCCTTCATAGTAAACTCAATGAAGTTGTGGAAAACCACCCTTGAAGCCAATGCAAGCCACTTGCACAAGTGTCCATCAAATGTGGGACATAACAAGGTGACACTCTGTCTCCACTGCTGTTCTGCATAGGTCTGAACCCCCTCAGCCAAATAATCAACAAGACTGGCTATGGATACTGACTCAGAAATCGGGCCACCATCAGTCACCTCCTCTGAGGATGACATCAAGCTATACGATAAGAGCAAGCGCGACATTGACTCGGATCCATACCACCAGGAGCTACAGTACTGACATTGGGATGTCATTTGGGTTCAAGAATTGTAATTGGATGTTGACAAATAGAGGCAAGGTAGTCCACACAGAAGAGGTCTCATTCCCAGAAGGAACAATAACAGACAATGAGTACAGTTACAATTACCTTGAAATTCCAAAGCCAAATGGCAACCTGGAGCAGGCAACAAGGAAAGCTGCAACCCACAAGTAAGGCAAGTCCTGAGAAGCCAGCTGAATTGCAAAAACAAGACCTAGGCAATAAACAGTTACACACTGCCAGTCATCACGTACCCTGCAGGAATAATAAGATGGTCAAAGGAAGAGATACAGATCACGGATGTTAAGACACAAAAGTTCCTCATCATATCACCCAACCATATCTGAAGTGGCTGATATCAAGAAGTCCTACCAACGGCTAGAAAAGGCTGGCCTACAGGACAGCACTGAAGCACTCATCCTGGCAGCTCAGGAACAAGTCCTGAGCACCAGAGCAATAGAGGCTCAGATCTACCACACCTCACAAGACCCAAGATGTAGGCCGTGCAAAGAGGGGCCTGATACAACCCAGCACATAACTGCAGGGTGTAAAGGCCCGTACACACCGGGACGAATATTCGCCAGGCGTTATTCGCCAGCGTTTTTCGCCACGTTTTTTGTGTTCACACCCAGGCGATTTTCGCTGACGATGAGTGGAGTGAACATGCAATTTCATTCCCTGACATTAGATGGCGCTTAATGTAAAACAGAAATACTCCTGTACACAAGGTGGCGCTGCGCAACTTTACGCTTCTTAAAGTCGCTTTTCACTCAGAAGAAGAGAGCAAGTATTTACACGCTTGTCAGAACCAAACAAAGAAAACATGAATATTTCAAGCACCAGTAGCTCCAACTGGTGCTTGGTTCGGGGATATTTTAGAATGTCCGTCATTATTGCTTCGCGGCTGTGTAGACGCTACTTGGCGTCTATCTTCTTCACTGGTATGTGTGCTCAGCAAGGCAGTTTTGTGTTTGAGCGCCCCCAAGTTGTGTTTTACTGTAACTTCAGAAGCTCCAGACACGTGAGCAAAAGCGCCATTCTCATTGGTCGAGTAGATTTCGACGCGACGCGTCGAAAAAAAAAAACGAACCCGAGGCGTTTTTTTTTTGACGCTTTAACGCGTGGCGTTTTTTCGCGTCGGTGTGCACACTCTCGTTGGTGCCCTTTGTTTAGTCACGAGGCGTTAAACGTCGGCGAAAATCGCCGGCGAAATTCGTCCCGGTGTGAACAGGCCTTCAGATGCTGGCAGGGAAACCATACATGGAGCGCCACAACAAAGTGGCTGGAATAAAACACAGAAACATGTATGCACAATATGGACTGGGAACACCAATTTCAAAATGGGAAATGGCAAACCAACCAGACATTTTAGTGGTGACTAAAGAAAAATGAATTAAGAATATGGCAGTACCAAGTGATGATGACACAAGAAACTGAAGAAATACCAGGGACTCGGAGAAGAAGTGGAAAAGGCATGGAAAGTGAAGATGACAGTAGTGCCCGTGGTAATTGGAGCCCTCGGGGCAGTAACCCCGAAACTGGAGGAGTGGCTGCAGCAGATCCCTGGAAAGACCTCATCTCAGTCCAGAAAAGCGCGGTGCTAGGAACAGCTAAGACACTGTGCAGGACCCTAAAGCTCCCACAGGCATGTTATGTGAAAGCTGTAGTGAACCATCATCAATGTATAATGTCTGTTTTATGTCTAATTGCTTTGGTATGACTGTCGAGGAGCCAGAACATTAGGTCCTCATTTTCCTCTCAAATCTGTCCAAATTGACTCTCATTTGGCAACCAAACTATAATGAAACTACCCAGCATTCTCTGACTCACCAACACTGAGCCAAATTGGTTAAGGAGAAGATATGGTTGGCACTCTTTCAAGAAAAGGTTTAAAATTCCATTGTTATTTAAGTCGAGACTATGCACCTTAGACTGGGAAATGGAAGACCTTGTCAATGTTTGGAGACATTTTCTTTACTTTAAAAAAAATGCAATTTGTAGTTTGTCACATACAGTTGAAGCTCAAAGACAAATAGCCATTAGTGGGAAAAACACTATAAAGATAGTACTAAGGGCAAGAATTTAATTGATTTTCAACCTTTTTTCATAAAGATTATTAGATAAAATTTAATCTTTTGTGTTTACCTCGGAAGGCTTAAGAATAATGAGGATAATATGTGGCATTTCATCAGTTTTCACCCAGTTGCTCAAAACAGGCTCCCTAATTCATTCTAATCCTGTTACTCTTCTCTTAAAGTTTCTCTGGATTTACATATATCCAATTAAGCCTCTGAGCAGCAGCGGCTTCAGTGGATCTGCGAGGAGCAGCCGCACTTTCTGCTCTCCGTCACTGTAATACATCTGCTCTCATATTAATGCATGTCAGCATTACACTATGAAAACCAGCACAGCCCATAATTCCAGCCTAAACTCCAAGTGCGAAATGTTGCTCATGAAAAATGCACCTGAAGCACTGGTAAGTAAAAGGATGCACACTCACATTTCAGAGTCACGGAATGAATCTGCAGCATGTCATTAAGCCTAACTCCTGCATTTTACAGGTATTATGGTCTATGGGGGGTAAAGTTGGTGTGTTTAGTCGAGCCAGTAGCAAGGTTCCAGCTGCGCGTGCTTTGCAACAATATAAATAGATTGCTTGACCCAAAAACGTCTGAGCAGGTATTTATTTAAAGCATAGGTATAAACAACCCTTTTGATTAGTACAGCAGTGACTGATTCATTTCACCAACCTAAGTTACATAACAGAAGTTGATGAGCAGTAAAGCTATTTTATTCTTTAAAGCAGTGATTCCAGACCAGTTTAATGTCAGACAGTATTTTCGCAAACCGGTTCAAACAGGGACAAAGTTGGCGTTTAATTTTTTAACGTTTTTCAAAAAAAAAGTCATAATAAATTGCTACTACATGAAATATACTTTAAAAAATGTAAACTGTGTAGGGATTTTATAGATGATGAAGATTAAATGAAACACAGTTTTTAATTTATAGAAGTTGTTTCTAATTTGAAAAAAATTCAATAAAGGTAACTTTAAAAAATTTTTTTCATACAAGGTGATTTTAACCGTGAAAACTCATTTCAGGCTAAGATTATCTTTCAGGACAAATAAATCTTGATTTATTATGATTTACATGTGCTTAAGTTTCCTAACAGGTAACCAGTCGATTCATATCATAAGTTCTGATTGATGATCCGATTCAATTTTGATTTTGGGTCATTTAGAACGATCTGGTTTACTGACCTAAGACTTCAAACAGAGACAAATACCTGGGTACTGAACAGTGCGGGTGAAGTTTTCCAGATTCCTTGTATTTCTTGCAAGATAATCAAGTGTAAATAAAATTTTTGTACAAAAAAGTTAACAAGAAATAATGGCTTGATCGTTTTTTGCTGCCATAGCATGTGTGTTATCGGCTGTGATGCACTTAGTCGTTTTTACGTTATAATAAAATATACCTACTGAACCTCAAAATTGTGTTTTTCAATATCAATAAAAATGGATTTATGTCATTTTGAAACGACTTTATAATGGTATATGTCAGTTTAAATTGATTAACAACTTGCCTTTCGATTAACAAATTGCCTTAGATCTATCTGGTTAAATCGATATATTACTTATTCGTTACTCCCCTAATCTGCATTTACTGGAAAAAAAATAAATTATGTTGACTTAATTTGTTATAGTACCGGCCTAAGGAAAAATCTAATTTCACCCCTGTGTAGGACCCATAAATATGTCATGTGGGTGTTCCCGTGAATGTCAACGTGGAGGCTAACTTCAGCCATGTCCAACTCTTAACCCTGGTGCTATCCTAGGCACTTTGACATTGGGAGTGAGGTCATCTAGACCCCACAAGATAATGCACTGAACTCTTTTCTTCAGTGATTTTTGATCTTCCCTAGTTTCCATGGATTACATGAAATCCTCTCCACCTTTATCCACCTTTGTCTGGTAGGGATAACACGTCAATGGTCATATTGACCCCATAGGATAGCACAAGGGTCATGGTGTGACAGATAAATACCATTGACAATAACGAGTCAAGGGCACAGATTGTTAGAAATTGTACGGTAGCAGCTCAGGCACTCAGCAAAGGCTGTTGACATGGGCCGGGGGCCCTTCGATGAATGGACATCAATCTGGCGATCCCGGCCACTATGGTACCTGTATATAAAAGGGGAGATTGCGTTGATGTGTTGATACTCTTTATCCGATGAAGACTCCTGCTGTGGTTGGATCGCTTGGACCTTTGTTGTCTTGGGCACTGGGGCTTTGCCTCTGCTGGGTTTCTTGCAAGGCATGTTGTCTAAATATTTGTAAATGTTGACAAGATTTTAATGTGTGCTTAAAATCTGAGTTGTGAATGACCAGTGGTGCAGAATGGGCCGTTTTTTATATATCCCTGGGCTACCGGGCGACTGGCGGCCGGTGGCACTTGTTATGGATGGCCACCATCTGCACATTTACAAATTGTGTAGACAGAGTTACTGCCAGCCAGCAATCCAGCCGCCATCCCCCTGTGGCCGTCCAGCTGTTGCCCGATTCCATCCCCGCCTGACTGACTGTCACCTGACTGCCACCGTCTGTATTCATGACCACGCCAATGATTTTCAAAAAGTTGGGTAGCACCAGCTGATCTTGAAGATTCTGCAGATGCCTCCCCATCGCCGTTGACAGTCACATATGTGATGTAGCATTAAAGTGGGCATGTGAAGAGGTGAACGACAACATGCTTCAAGAGTAAGTCATAGATGGGTGTGGTTGACAGCATCCGGTGTATCCAAAATACAACTTTATACAGAATCAGAAAATAACAAAATAGAAATCTTTTTTTTTACAGTATACATTTTTTGTCTGTGGCCTGGTACCAAGCAAAGGTTGGGGACCACTGCTTCAAAGGATCACCTTATTCAGATGCTCAGCAGGTTTTGCGCCTTTCTCTGGTCATAACTACTCTGATAAAGCTAAAGCTAAATACAAGGAATAAAATAAACATACTTGGAAAGGGGGTCCATGGAACACTGACAAGGCTTCCTTGAACAACAAACAGAAGACGCAATAACCAAGGGGAAAATTGTGTTGACATCATGCAAAATACCAAAGAGGTAAGATGAAACTGCAAGAACGTGTTACTAACTAGTAGGAAAGAAAAGAAAAACAAAAGCAAAAGATGACATTTAATCAAATAATATAATCAGAACTGACAAAATAAAAGTAAGATCTGATGATTCATACTGGACCCCTTATGACAAATTAAAAAAAACATTCCCAGTGGGTTTTTTAAATTATTATGATGTTTTTAACTAAATCCCACAACCTAAATATCTTAAAAACCCATAATTCATGTCTATCTGAAGTAGCTCCGCCCTCGATCCCCCTTTCTGCAAGCTGTTTCTTGCATGAGTGAAGAGCTTGACACAAGGGGATCACAGTTGACACCGACTGACATTCTCAGAATTGGTGAAAATGGTTCAATTCATTTGCACAGCTAATAAAATCAAATGCCAGAAATAAAGTGACAACTCCCACATAATTTTCCAAATACGTACAGCCAGTGCTTAACTTCTTTCTTGGCGGCATGTAGTCTGAGGACAGGTTAAGATTAGGATTGCGGCCAGTTTCGATGTTAAGTCAATGGTAAAGACGCATTCTGAGGTTGAGCGGTGCGATTTGAGCGATGGATGCAGGGCAAAGGTCTGGCAGCAGTGCGGTGCGATTTGGTACCCGTCTGAACCATCTGAACCAAAACTCCTAACAGTACCTGTCCTGGCTACTGTTGGGTGAAGGCAGGTTTACCCTGGATAGTCTGTCAAAAGGCAGATGGAGCTGGAGCGATCACTATGCCGGCTCCTGGGAAGAGAGCTGGTGGCCAGACCCATAGCGGAATGAAGAACGAGCCTGCTCAGACCTCATGAATATCATGATATTTTTCTTATTTTCATTGAGGCAATAATAAAAAAGGTCCCCTGATTTTCTGCTTGTTTTTATTTTTACCCTCTCTGCTTAACGCGGGACAGCAAACCTTCAAGCTCCGTCAGAGAGAGAACACAAATGTGGAAAGCACATTTAGGACTTTAACTTACAGTTTAATTTTAAATATACGCGGGCAATGCAGGAATGTGCCGTCTTCTCTTCTCTCTCACCTGAGCTTGTGCACGCTGGACGGGGCAGATCAGTGAGTTTGTGCAATATGCATGCGGTACTGGGTCGTTGTGACATCACAACAGCTCATTAATTCAAATCGAGCATCTTTGCGACAGTTTGATTGACAGCAATTTAAAAGGAGAACTACTGAAATGCAATGAAGAAACAGCAAATTAAAAGAAATGATGTTAAAAATAAAAAGAGACGCTGCTAAAAAAAAGATTGCAAATAAAAAAGTCACAACAGAAGTGAATTATCTGGGATTGTTTTTGCACATACACCACCTTGAGAAGGAGAAAAAAACAACAGGAGTATAAATTGGAAAACAAACGAGAACGTAAGTGAAGATGTTAGTGGACAAAGTCACTGTGTGTATGTTTTTATGTGTCGTATGGTTAGGCCATTTAGGCCTATTTGAATATAACCTGAAAGATGCCGGGTTATTGTTAGCGCCACCTCTCATCGAGTGGAGAATGGGGTTCTGTAGCGTTACTCCAATATGCAGCAAAACGCAGTTCCATGCACCACCTCACAGACCCACCCAGAGCAGTGTCTACCCCAGGCAAACACAACTAACAGGTACTGAGGAACTTGAACAAAAATACACCAGAGTGGAAACAACTGTACGTTAAATACTTCAGTTGTTTACTGTGGTTGTTGTTGTTTGTTTCATTAATGATCATACTAACAATGATTTAAGGCTTTTGTAACAATAGTCAACTTCATTTTGTCTGTTTTTCTATCCAGTTTTATTTTCTGTTTTTTATCCTGTTTTTTCTATCCTGTTTTATTATGTCTTATTGATGTTTTATCTCTATGTTTATTCATGTTTTACTCTGTTAAATTCTTATTGATATTTTATTCTGGGTTTTTTTTACTTTTATTTTTTAACCTTGTACAGTGATCTTGGGTGACCTGAAAGGTGTTTGAAATAAAATGTATTATTATTATTTTTAGAGTTATTTGGAAGAACGTGAAGTGTTTTTTTCATTTGCAGCATTTTATTTTTATTTTTAGCTGTTTGTAGTGTTTCTTTTATTTCCAACATCTTTCCTTTTTATTTGCTGTGGAGTTACCCTCTGAAAAGTGTCACAGTGTTGACAACAGTTTTTGTTGCATCTGCTGTTAAAACATCTGAAAAAACCTTTAATATCAAGAATGTGAAAGTATACCAGAAAAAAAATATACAAATGAGAGAATTTTGAGGAAGTAAGATGTATGGACATATTTCTTATTTTTTTTAAAGTAAAACCAATCTAGATTTACACAGCAGGATGTTAATTAACATTCATTCCATGAAAATGTGTCCATTTGGACATGATTGTCATTTTTTACCAAAATATTTCCTTTTTTAATATGTTCTAAGTTATTGGGAATGTGTTTAAGTTTAAAAAAATAATATTTTCCCATCTCAGGCATTATTTTGTTTTTATAAATTTTCCTTATTTCTAGTTGTGGTTGAAGTAAATTTCCTTTTTACTTTTGAATATGGTGATTTTTGAACATGGTGGTTTTACTTTTGGTCCCCATCCGTCCTGATTGTGTTCACCTGTGTCTCGTCTTATCTATGTGTATTTAAGCCTTGTCTTTCCCTTTCTCCTATACTGGTCCAAATTATGCTGTTCCTCTGTTTTGTGAAGTTAGCTGTTTCCCCTGTTTCGAGTTTCTTAGTTATACTTTTCCTGCATTGCAGTGGTTTTTGGTTTTTAGATTGTTTAAGTTAAAATCCTTGTTCGCCTGGAACTCCTGCCTCCTCCTCTCTGTGCTTGGGTGCTTCCCCCAACCCCCACCGTAACATCTTGTAGTTTAGCTATACATTTCAGCTATTTCGGTTCTTTATTTGATAAAGTTTGAAATATCCAATAAATTTCATTCCACTTCATGATTGTGTTCCAATTGTTGATGGTTCTTCACAAAAAATGTTTTATATCTTAATGTTTGCAGCCTGAAACGTGGTGTTACGGGGATGAGGCGTTACTCGGGGACAAAACTAAAACTACTTTAAATAACAACTTATAGTAATATTAAACATAAAAAGCATTGCTATCAAAAGAGTAACAATAAAACTTTAGATTCATGTAAAAATCATTGACTTTTTATAATAGTAGTTTGGAATGTAAACTTTAATTTAGGTCATGAGGGACATGACAAAATTGATTGTGTATGTTGGAAAACAAATATTATTTCTAATTAAAACAAATAATTTCATTATTTTTGAAAAGAAGTATTAAAATTTTTCATTTCATTGTATATATTAAGCTGTTTGAAAATAAACCTTGATGACCAATTATATTAAATACAGCTTAGTAAGAGAGGGACACAAATTGTCACATTTTCGTAGAATGACTTTAATAACCAAGCCATTTTTTTTACCTTCCACCTGCAACTTTTGCATTCCAATCACCTTCTTCTTTTTAAAAAAAGAAAAATAGAGCATGTCATACTGTGAAGGGATGGTGCTTTTGTCACACCCCAGCATCACAGCTTCTTCTCTAATGATTGTATTATACTCTTAATTGTATTCAGTGGTAATTGTTTACCTTTCTTTAATGAATACCTGAGAGGCTAGCTGTGAGACATTTAGCCAGCATGATTTATGCTAATACACTCGTGAGTTGAATATGGGATTTTCTATTGCCTTTTGTACACAGCATATTGATGATTAGTTATTCGCATTTCTTTTTCCTTTAAAATGGGCTTTAACATTTTTCATATTGAAAGAGATTTTAAGATCTTTACTAACAGAGTTTTAATGAGTTCAGGTGGACTGCTTTGTATAGAAAACGGTGGATGTTATGGAAAAAAATCTCTGTTGTTTGGAGGAAGCACTGAATTCCCAGGGGGTGTACTCTTTGACTGATGAAACTAGTGCTTGAAGCCCCGTTGCCTTTCACACTCTTGCTCATTATTCCAGCTGCTAATAGGAAAGCAGACAGCGTAATGGTTTCCAAAGGGCTGCAGCTCAGCCTAGACATGTTCACCAACCAACGGAAGATCGATAGTCCTTTATTATTGTGTGTGTTTGCATGGATGTTTGGCTGTGGTAAGTGAAAAACTGTAAGGTTGTGAACTGTAAGGCACTCACAAAAAGATCATGGTTTGAAAACACCAAAAATACTTTCAACAAACCTTGAATGTATCTTTTCAGTACTTTCTCATATTTCTTTTTCTTTTTAAGTTCCACTCCAATCATCTATTGATCTGTTTTAAAAGCATTCCTAGTAGTTTTTTTTTTATTATTATGGTTATGCTGTTTTAAGCTAAAGTTAAATAAAAACCTGTGTTGTTTTCTGCAGCGCAGCAGTAGTTCATTAGAAATTCGCCTTTGAGTTGTGGGCGGGACTGTTGGCATAGAGCAACCCTGCCCCCACTTCCTATCACCCATAACCGATCTGTTTGCACTCCCTCCCACTAGGTTACAGCCCCTCACACCCACATCCAAACATTAGCTGTGCAACAAAAGTGGCGAGCAATATTATAGGTATCCAGACGTACAGTTTTGAGCCAGATGCCAGCTCAGACGAGGAACACGAAAACGTACATGGATCTAATCGTGTATGTAAAAAATATGATCTTTTTTAAACAACATTTTTTCATTTGATCCTTATCCAGACTGATTTTACGAAAGAATGTTCAGAAATGCAATTTTAAGCTATGTTTGTAACATTTGAGTGTGTGGACAGGCCCCGCCCCTTCTAGATTTGTATTACATCTGAACCTGACCGTAATGATAAACATCCAGCAAAGTGTTGCTTTATCATGGTTTTACCCCCCCCCCCCTTCTATAATCACCCTCTTATCCCCCCTCTCTAACATCCCTCTCTCTTATTCCCTCCTTTCCTTTTCCGTCCGGTCCAACACAAAAGATTTTGATTAAAATGAATAAAGTTTGGCCTCATATTACAAAAGGGGTTTATTCAGACATACCTCTGGATTGTCAGAAGATTCATAACCCCTGTTGTTAAAGTAAAATATGTCCAACACAAGAGGCCTTCAGCTTTCATCTGTTTGCCCAGTTGTTGGACAGGACAAGTTGATTAAAAAAAAAATGCAATTTTAAGCTCAATTTTCATTACGTATGTTCTCCATCGTCAGACCCCCCCCCCCCACACACACACACACACATACACACAAAAACATGTTATAAACAATAAAAACATAGTTTTATTCAAAGTGGGTCTTAGACATCACTTATAAATGACAGTTGTGCTTTTTTAGGCTTCTTCTTCTCATCTGATCATGCTCAGAATTTAAAAGAATAGTATATCTATTAACAGTGTTTGAGAGAAAGCCATTTATCTCATCAAAGACTGCAGACTATAGAACCCAAAGCTTTTTTTTATGCAATCTTTCTTGAGAACTCCTAAGAGGGGCCAGTAATAACAATGTTTAATTTCCTGCTTTGGTTCTCTCACAGACAGTGAATCGAAAGAGTCTGGGCTCGGTAGAAATGTTTTTGTAACCTTCTCTAGCCTCATCAGCATTTATGTCTTTTTTAAATTCCTTGGAAGTGTTCTTTTATTCATTCTTTGTAATATTTCACCTCAGTAAAGTGCACGAGGTGTGGCAGACGTGGCACTGTTACTCTGTCCTCACAGATTTCAAGTAACTCACTGTTCTGGTCTGTTGTGAATGTAATGTAGTCAACGTCTGTCATTATTGTTTGAACTTTCTTACGTAACTGCAAGCTTTTTTTTTTAATTCCCTGGTATCACATATTTCTCAGAAACATCCATTTGTCTTCCAAACCTACTTAATCCCTTGCAGGAGCCTATCCCAGCAGTACGCCACACACTCACATTTACACCTAAGAGTCACCAGTTAACCATGAAGCATGTTTTTGGACTGTAGGAGCATGGGGTGATTTTTGCGCCATAGTTCCAAGCACAACACTCACTGTTTTGAACGTAAAGTAAAAAAAAAAAAAAATGTGTTTGCTCAAAAAATTATTTTGCACTTGAAACAGAATAATGCACTTAAAACTAAAAAAAAAAGTGCAAACATGACAGTTTTACTCTCATCACTAGACTGACACTACAACTGTCACTCGAGAGAAATTCTCTCTCTTCTGCCAATGAAACAGAACAAGACACTACATTCTAAATGTTCCATGAAAGCCAGCCAATCAGACATGGACATGAAGGTTGATGCTGATTGGTCAGAAATTGTTTCAATCACGCACAAAACCTGATCCAGTGTATGAGCTAACATGGTGGAATCCTAGGATTCCTGCTATTCCTTTTATAAGGGCTCCCTCCTCATTCACAGATCACATTTGCAGATGACATTGTTCTTCAGGTTGCTTGTGGGTGATTAGGTTGATTTCTTCAACTGGTTAAAGAGACTAAGCTAGTTTGTATGTGCAATATTTGTTAACAAAGTTTATTAAAAAAAGAAAACTAAACTAGATATGTCTTTGAGGGTTCTTACTTTTCCAGGTAACCTTGTCTTAAAGTAAAATCATGATATCTGGACTTAAAATCTTTCTTGAAACGTTTGAGCATTTATTCTAGTGGCTTCATTGGTTGGAAGCCTGGATTCAGTCAGATTTCTTACAGTCAGACATTAAATTAAATGTGAAAATGGAAAGGATGAGGTTAATGATAATCTAGAAGTATGGGGTAGATAAAAAAATGTATTATAGTAATTAAAAAGTTATGATTGTGTAAGAGGTGAGATTTGGTGACCACATCAAGACAAGAGGAAGATCAGACCTTTATTGTCTAAATCAAAAGCATAAAAACAATTCTACCTTCACTGGTATCAGGAAAGTGCACTCATAGGGCCCTATGGGGTGCTTAAGGACCTGCCCTTTTTGCCTCGCAATAAAAAAAAAGTATTAATATAACTAAATTCCTGTTAGAGATACATGGCAAAAAATCGTTGCTACAAAATCCCGCCGGTATTTTATTCATAGCCATTTTCTTCAAATACAGGGGTTCTGAGCTGCTTTACGGTTCCACTCAGACTCAGGGCTGCCAGAGAGAGAAAGATAACAAGATAAACTGCTGCTCCACAGAGACCTAAAGAGACGTGACAGTGAAGCATCTTGAACCTATGAGTTCGGGTCTAAATAGTTGCCATCCACTGTTTCAACTATCTCAAATATGGTTATAATCAGGCTCATGGCTCACAGAGTGCATTTCTACTTTAGCCAGACGTCTGAGCAAGGTGCATCTAGTCAAAACAACGTAGATCATCCTGGGACAGGAGGTTTGGTACTAAGTTCAAAATAAAACATCGGGTGAAATTTTAAAATAAATTGACTACATTTATAGCTGGTTCATAGCTTTCTCACTACAGGTTTGACACTGCGATAAATTAATCTGTTAATATTTTCTGATTAGATTTGCCTTCTATAAATTCTGCATTATTCTGTTTCAGAATCGTTTGTGTTAAAATCCTTCCAATCACAACAAAAGCCTGTGATAAAGGATAAGATGCAGAAGAGAGTTTATCTGGCTGTAAATCCACATTTAGAACAGGAGTCACATTGGGTGCAGCTGTGAGGAACTGGAGGTGCAGGAAACTGGGCTTGAGGCAAAAATGGAAAGATTTAGTAAATAAACTTAAACAGGACAATAACTGTGGAAAAACAAAACGGAGATAAAGTAGATGACCTGACAATGTAGAACTGAAAACTACACATAATTCACAGAAATGAAGACACATGTAGATGATTAACATGAATCTGGAGTGATTGACACCACTGAAAAACCAAACTTAACCACAGAATCCTCACAGCTACAGTATGAGAATAACATATTAATAATGATTCCAATATTTTGGGGCTAAAAGTTGTAGGATTTCTATGATTAAAATATTACCATCTGTATTAAAAGTTGATTATGCCTGCAGCACATTGTGCCAACATAGATTATCTCCAGTATTTTATTGCTCTTATGTCTTCCAAGTATATTATAAAGTGAATAAACTCATGTTGACAATAATTTGTTTACATAAAAAATAACAGTTGTTTCACTTACACGGGTCAGGTAGCTGTGTGGTTATTTATTAGTGTTTTATTTTTAAATGTTACAAAATTTCTATATTATGTAAAGGACGAAAAAATGTGTTTTTGCTGCCATTTTCCGACGTTGAGCCGCTGCCCCTCTGAAATCCTGTGAAATCCCTGACCCGCACATGCAGACCTGCCTGTTTTTCAGCAGACTGGCTGGGAGGAGAACAAATGTTGCCAAATAATATCTAGAAATAGTAAATAGTTTTAGTTGCAAATAGTCATAGTTAGTTTATAAGTTATCTGTTTAACTCTTTAATACCATGTTTAAAACTTCTTTCTGTCCAAATGTCTGTTTGACATTCGTTTGATTACTGTGACTCTTTAACCATTTATGCAATTAGCATAATTCCAGCAGATCCAGAAGCCGACATGCTTATACAATTGACATTTTTCAGCCAATTCTGAAAAGTCACTGTGAAGAACTACTTTTCTCTGCGAGAGAATCAGCTGATTTATATTGATTGCGTAAACAGTCAAAGAATAATGGTAGATCAAAGAGCGTGTTTTATTTCGGTGTCCGTGGTGTTAAAGGGTTAAAGTGAAACTACTGGAGATGTTCTAAGAGTAAAATATTGTGCATAACTGCTTCAAACAAGCCCAGAATATTTCAAGGCAGGTGTCAGCTGCGATAAGAACCATTTGCGGTTATGCTGGATTAAGCTACCGCTCAGATAGAGCCATCTTCCCAATGACTAATGTGCCCCGAGTTTATCCACATTTAAACCCAAACTTTTTTAGATATACTGCATTGTCCGCTCTGATCTGGCCTTTTCATCTTTTGTTTTTCATCTTTTTTCTGACTCTATTACCATTGTTTTAGTGTCATCAGTACTTTTTTGTGTCTCTGTAAAGGTCTTTAAATTGTTTCTGTTAAAAGTTAAAGATACAGAGCTCTCCTATAAAAACACTGTCTATTCACTTCATTTAATTTATACTTTACTTCATGGTTTTGTGTCTCCTTTTAAATCCATAAACTATTTTTTCTTTATAAGCATACTATAATTTTTAGTTTTCATTTTTATGCTAAATTATGCAAAAAAAAAGTCATTCTGATTAGAACTTTGTCCTGTTTCATTAACTTTTGAAGTAAACTCTTGGAAACTTCCAAAGAAAAGTGCATCCGGAAGGAGCTCTTTTGAAAAATTTGAGGAAAATGTTTTCGGATTGCGCTGTTCTTCTAGAAAAGCTGCAATTGCCCTCACACTGGATGATTTGGAAGAAGGGTTCATCTTACTGCAATTATAGGAAAGTAAATAGAAGTGCTGCATGAGCAGTCCTTGAGTATTTTTGTGATGGCATGCAAGAGAATTGAGAAACTTCCCATTGTAGTTTTTGGTTCTATGCTTGAATGACTGCTGCTCCTTCGAGAGCTCCATCCTGCTTTACTGTGTGAATTATTTCTTCCTTTGTGTTCGTTCTTTCCTCCTAAATATAGAAAAGTCATTCATGTTTCATGAGAACTAAGTTTAACTTTGTTTTGCAAAAATTAACATGTTTTCATCGCCATACTTTGATTTTAGGAGTACTATTTTGGTTCTTATGTGAAAACAATCTCTTATTGTGTTTTCTACATTTTAAGGCACAATAAGACATTACTTTTTTTTTTTTAAATGGTGCGCCTCATAATCTGGAGCGCCTTATATGGATTATTTCTGGTTATGTTTACTGATGTTGAAGTGAATTTGAGAGGCACACAGCACTCTGTCAAAATTTCCGTCTGTTTTTTATTCGAGTTGCAAAGAAGGTTGGGTGAACACCCTAATGCGGCTAGCGTAGCGGTTTTGGACAGTGTTTTTTTTTAACGTATTTCTAACAAGGTTTGGTACGACGGAGTATTAGGGCCACCAAAAAAACAAAAATTAGAGCCACCAAAAAAAAAAAAAAAGTAAAATTACGAGATTTTATCTCGTAAATTTAGGAGATAAAAACTCGTAAATTTACGACTTTTTATCTCATAAATTTACGACTTAAAATCTCATAAATTTACGAGAAAAAAGTCGTAGATTAAGGAAAAAACACTGAAGTTGTCCGTTTATCGGAACCTAGCTTGAAGATGAAGTATGTGGAGCCTTTTGTGAAGCTTCATTTCCGGATTATTATAGGTTTAAAACAAAGAGATTCTGAACCTTTTGGCGACTCAAAATCAGATTATTTTCCGTGTAGCAGTCTTTCCAGGGTTCAGTGTCAGTAAAGCGGAGTTTAATATGTAAAATAAGGAGCTCAGAGACACGTTTGGGTGTAGACAATCGCTGCAGCCTTTATTCTCCTTTTCATTCACATTTTCTGAAGTTCATTTGTCTCATTACGTCATGAACCTGTCATCCCAACACCAATGCGGAAGTAAACAGTGTTACAAACGCCCCCTCCTGCAGATGAAATGTCCCGTTTCAGCATAAAACAATAAAGAGGAATGAAAATAGTGTTTTATATTAGCTTTGGAACGTTGAAAATGCCCAAAAAAAAGTGCTCCTCCTTTTGTGTGACGGAAGCGTCACACAGACGTAGAGTCTTGTCTTTGGTGGAGAAAGGATTTAAGCGAACAGCTGCAGGGACACCGACGACGGCTAGTTCATCGGGCTGCAGAGATCCTGCAAACCAACCATCAATAAATAAAACTTTAATGAATCGTAAATCAAACAAATGACCTTCCAGACATTTGGAACGTTATCAATAAACATTCAGCTCACCTGTTCAACAAAGTTTAGTCGGTCTGCTCTGCTGCTGCACGGCGTTCACCTTCTGCTCTGCATGCTAACTTCCACTGTAATCTCCTAAAATTACGACTTTTTTTCTCCTAAATTTACGAGTTTTTATCTCCTAAATTTACGAGATAAAATCTCGTAATTTTACTTTTTTTTTTTTTTGGTGGCTCTAATTTTTTTTTTTTCTTTGGTGGCCCTAATACTCCGTCGTAGTTTGGAGTTAGCATAGTCACAGTAATGTTTGTTTCAGCAGTATTAATCGGAGTTAAAGGTATTTTAAATATACTAACGTGGCTAACGCTTCTAATGTGGCTAACGTGTAGCTTGTTACAAACAAGTTCTAGAGTTTCTGTGAACGCAGTTAATAGTCTGACTGAAGGACTTATCTCTGACTCTTTTGCAACTTATAGTTTGGAGCATTTTATACATACATAAGTTTGAAAATAGACCGTACATTGACAGTGCCTTTTTATCCTGTGTGCCCTATATTTGTGAAAATACATTATTTATGGTAATGTTTGACCACATATCTTTTTTTTTAGGTTTTTAGGTGTTCCCCCTGGTCGAGGTAGCTGCCCCCTCACCGGAGCTTTGCCCTTTGACCTCATCTACACCGATTACCATGGCTTGCAGCAAATGAAGCAACACATGGGTCTGTCATTGAGGAAGCACAAGTCAGTTCTAATTTTTATTTTTCCTTTTGCCCACCTTCCTAAATCTGCAGTTTTTTCTATTCCACAAGCCCTGTTTGTGAGGTCTTGTTGTGTTCCTTTGTGTGCTGCTTAAAAAAAACTGTAATTGACTTTCTGCACGGGGTTATTTGCTGGCAGCAGTACAGACTCTTAACCCTGCAGCGCATCAGCAAAAAATGTCTTCTTCCAATTTGGCTTTTTCTTTCTTTTTTTTTGGAGCCAGATCAATGACTTAGGTGTTTGCTTCAGGGTTGTTGATCTGCCTACATTTTATTCTGTCTTTTTAATACATCAATACCCAGTTTATCTGCACACAGCTGATGGGGTCTGCACAAATGTACACTTAAAAAAAAACTTAAAAACAATGATACCAATGACTAACAAAACAAAAACAGTATAGTAGCAATAATTAGATATTCATTTTTTTACATTGTAGGGCATAGGAGCTCATTACGTCAAATAGGGCTGCACGATATGAAGAAAACTCGCGATATGCGATATTAGTAATTAATATTGGGATAATAAAATAATTTGCGGTATATAAACAATTAGCAAAACAACCAAAAATATTATTCCCATTCCATTACAACTGCTTAAAAATTATACTACAAATGACCCTTGTTGACATAGGAGGCAAACATACAAAATAATAGGGCGCCATCCGATTAGTTAACAACGTGAAGGGGTCCATCTGATTGGTCAAATGCAGAAAGGGATTCTTTCAATCCATTAAACACTTCAAGCTGCCATAAGATTGTTTGGCCACATCTAAGGTAACCATTTATTGCAAATTTACTGTCTTTTGCGATTTGCATATTGCACAGCTTTATATTGCGATAACGATAAATTTGCGGTATATTGTGCAGGCCTAACGTCGAAGGACATGTGGGTAAATCACCTACTATCAGAGATGAATAAACACAATAATTAAAATCTGTTTTTTAAAAATCTGTCAGTAAATAATCATCCTCACCATGAAGTATGTCACTTGATTGACACGCAGGACAGCCAATCAAACATCGATCGAACACCACCAGGCTCTGACATGAGACACGCATCCTGGCTTAAGAAACTCACTGCACTCCATGAGCACCTGGCAGCACAAATGAACCAGCAGCTAAAAGATGACACTCACCCTGAATAGCTAACGGAAGGGAAAATAATCCTTATCCAGAGGGATCCCTTAAATTGTACAGACCCATCCAACTACCGGCCAATAACCTGTCTCTCCACAACATGGAAGTGCATGTCAGGCATCATTCCAACCAAAATAAATAGAGCAATGCAAAGAAGGGCATTAGTAGAGATTCCAGAGGAGCCAAATCTGGTTGACAGAACAGTTGCTCAAGACTGCAGGTCACGACACACCAACCTGTGCACAGCCTGGATTGATTAAAAGAAAGTCATGACTCAATGGCACACACGTGGATCACTGAATGCTTGGAGCTGTACAACATCAACAGGACTCTAAAAGCCTTCATAGGAAAATCGACAAAGTTTTGGAAAACCACCCTTAAAGCCAATCCAAGCCAGTTGCGCAAGTGTCCATCAAATGTGGCATATACCAAGGTCAATGCTGCACTGACCTTGACCTTGTCCCCACTGCTGTTCTGCGTAGATCTGAACCCCCTCAGCCCAATAATCAACAAGACTGGCTATGGATACCGACTCAGAAATGGGGCCAACATCAGTCACCTCCTCTAAATGGATGACATCAAGCTATACGCTTATCAGTGCGGCATTGACTGTGATCAACACCACCAGGAGCTACAGTACTGACATTGGGATGTCATTCTGGCTCAAGAAATGCAGTCAGATGTTGACAAATAGAAGCAAGGTAGTCCATACAGAAGGAGTCTCATTCCCAGAAGGAACAATAACAGACATTGAAGACAGTAACAAGTATCTTGGAATATCTCAGGCAAATGGCAACCTGGAACGGGCAACAAGGAAAGCTGCAACAGCCAAATACCTCCAAGAAGTAAGGCAAGTCCTGCGAAGCCAGCTTAATGGCTAGAACAAGACCCGGGCAATAAACAGCTATGCACACACACCCAGCAAGAATAAAAAGATGAAAAAAGGAAGCGATACAGATCACAGATGTAAAGACATGAAAGCTCCTCACCAACTTATTTTTTAGGTGTGCGTTTATCACTGTGGGTTATCACTTTTTAATGCACAACCAGCAGCCAATCAGAATCGAGTATTCACCCAGACCATGGTAAAACTCGTAGTAAATGATTAACATTTCCAACTTTATAATAACGCTCTAGTAACATATACTGATGCCACAATTTCTCTGACCATGAAAAAAAACAGTAATGCTGCTTTCACTGACCACCTGACACACTGCAGCTTCACAGTTGTTTGTCTTAACTCCTGATCCCTTGGAATTATTGAAAACATGGCAGCAACAGAACTATCTGATGGTTTTAAAAACCATTAGTCCTGAGCGGATTGACCAGCCCTCTTTGGCCACGCAGAACATACCAGCACTTTTCTTGACAGCTTCACCTGTGGTTGCAGATACATAGCTTTTATAAATCATCCAAGATTATTTTGACTTCCCTGCATGTAAATTAGCACATATGGGAATACTGGTAATGGTTTACTGAATGTTGTAAAAATGTTGAGAATAGATTTTTATTAAAAAATAGACAAGATTAAGGATGCTTTTGTGGTTACAATAATTTGTCATTAGACATTTGTCTTGAAATAATTAATTTCAATTATAACTAAAACACTCAGTGCAATTATATTAACTGAAAAGGTCTTGCTTCATCAAGGTGCCACATCCGAGTCATAGACACCTTCGGCACTGAACCGGCCTACAACCACGAGGAGTACGCCACACTTCACGGCTACAGAACAAACTGGGGATACTGGAACCTTCACGGGCAGCAGTATATGACCATGTTCCGTATGTGGAGTCTCATTTTGCACTCTTTTTTTGCTGATTCAGCATGTACAGAAACGGTTTAACTTTTTGCTTTTGTTTTGCAGAAGATTCTTTGCAAAGACAAAAAAAAAGTAATGATTTCTTTGTGAAGACAGGTTGTACACTGGTTTGAGTGACTAAACATGCAGGCAGATTGTGTTAACTGACAGACGCCTCAGGCTGTTACAGGCCAACTTTGGGGCTACCAGAGAGACATCAGAACAGCTGCACCTGCACAGATGCCTGCAGCTTTATAGCTTTAGCCAAACCCTAAAGGCAACATAGAAATACATTTTTAAAAACACAAGTAGCACACGCGTAGTACTGAAAGATTCAGTGAAGCTGCTGGAAGATGAAATCCTAGGCTTTGGTATCAGTCTGCAATTATTACAACAGGAATAGGCAAGCCTTTTGTTTTCAAAATAGTGTTATCACACAACCTGTCACAGAGAGATCTTAGCTTTCATCCCAGCTCTGGAAACTGATTGAAAATAATGTTTCTTTTCTTCTCACCACTTCACAGATTTGTGTTGTGGCAGATTTCCCTTGTTAGATTTTTACTTCAGTTTGCTTCCTGGAACCGCACATCTGCAGTTTGTCCTCTTAGAGCTTTTTCAGAAGCAAAAAAATGAAAAGAGTCTTTAACTGACAGTTAACACTCAATTTCATGCATTTTGCCCATTAATACAGAAAAAAAAAACATGACCGTTGTGTATTTTCACCCCTAAAAAAGATGTAAAGTTCTGTTTTGCTAACGAACCGTGTCCTTGGCAGCCCATACTCCAGACAACTCCTTTATGGGTTTTGTGGCAGAGGAGTTGAATGAGACTGAGAGACTGTATATTCAAAGGAACAAGGTCAACAACATGGCTGTTGTGTACGGCAAAGATGCCAGCATGTGGAAGGTAAGTCACATAGATAGCATATTTGTTGCAGGTTTTGTATTTTCAGACTTTTACTTGCAAGTGCGCAGTTTCTATCACAAAATAAACTCCTTTATTTTTATACAAGTTGGATTTAGCAAATTCCTGCATAAACTTTTTCCCTTTAGGTTTCTGAAAGAACAGTTGGCATTATTTGAAGTAAAAAAAAATCTGTGAGGTGCTGCCAAGGGCTTTGGCTCTTGCTGTAACTTTGAAGTATGTGCTCCTTCTAGGTTTGTAATGCTCCAATGTGGCTGCAGATTTGTCTTTCTTCTGCCATAGAGTAACCTCCTTTACATAACAGCCTTGGCTGTGATGTAACACTTCTGAACGTGAGAAATTGGCGTGAAAAAGCCTTTTAGTTAAGGTCTCTGTAGATATGGTAAATCCATATTGAGCTCAGGAGAGAAACTTTCTGCATTTTTCTCCGCTTGCTGTTTTTAATTTGTACTGCTTTGTATTTTTCATGTCCTGATGCATCATTGATGGATCACAACAGCTGCAAGTGAGTACAAATACTCACTCATCAATTCTCTAATAGCTAAAGGCCAAACATTAGTTTTTTATTGACTTTATTTCTGCAATACATCTCAAAATGAACTTCATGTTTGTTAGCATAAATCTATTGAAAGTTGATTCAAGGACTGTAAAATTTTGCAAGTAAAAAGATAACTGAATTAAGTGGTGTTGTATGGCCCGCAAGCACTACTCGACTCCGTCCTCGCGGCCCCCTTCTGACACCCCCCCACTACATGGCCCTCACTCTCAGTCCCCTTTTTTTGTTAACTATGCCGTTAAAACATGTTATCCCACATAGCTTCCCAATGATGCTTGAGGAGTGAAGGGGCTGTGATTTTAAATCCCTAAAAATAGTTTACATTTGTGAAAAGTTGGCTACTACTAGTTTCTTTTATTTTTATCCAAGATGGTGGCCTCTTCCTAAGGGTAAAGGTCAACAAAAAGTTGAAGGTGGTTGTAGACTTAAGCTGACGATGTGTGTATGAAATTTTGTGAAGATTGCTCTTACAAATTTCATGTTTTGCGACAAAATGGCCGCCGAGCCGTAGGTGCTGTGACAATTCCATAATCATTTTAAAATGTCTTTTGAAAATCCTCGACTGCGTTTTGGGTTGTTTCCTGATTTTGAGTTATTTTTTAAGCTCCGAAAGAGATTTTTTTGACGGTTTATCTTTCTCCTGCTATATTTAAGAAGCACAATAAGATTCTTTCAAGGCGAGCCATCAGGTTTCAGAAAATTGAATTGAAAGGGTTTCATTATCATTATAATATGGAGAGCACACATGATTTATGACTGAAAGAGGTGTTTTATATGTTCTTTTATGACATTATCGCAAAAAAATCACTGCAAAATAATACATATAATAGTTTAAACTGCTGCAGAGGATATGCATCAATATTTCTGTATGTTGCATTAAAATTCCATAAGTTCTGCTGACAGTATTTGTGCTGAAGATAGTATCAACTCATTACATCTTTTTCTGCTGGCTTCAATTTCATTTTTAACACCTTTGAGGATTTTTTTTCCCTCTTTCCGAATGGAAGTGAGGTTATCAGTGTGTGTCTGGATGCTACTGAGAAAACCATTTATGCCGTGTGATCAGTCCAGACAGGTGCCACACTGCAGCAAAAGTTATTTTTCACGATAAATAAATCAATATAATACAAATCTAAAACAAAAAAAGAGCAAAAAAAAGAAACATTTCGGCACATGTACAGTTCAAGTGCAAGATCAACATTACAAACCCCTTTTTTGCCACACTATTGGTAAAAAATTTCCCACATTACTAAATATTTATAGATGAAGATTATGTAAATACATAGGTGCAATAAATTAAAACTATAAGTTTTAAAAACTGTTTACTTTTTTATTGGAAACCCAAAAGATTCCTACAAAAAAACAATTCCTCCTTCAGAATTCAGGCCTGAAGTGTGACTGTAAAGCAACAATTTTTTATTGTTTGACGAAATTTCCCTTGAGGTTTTCATTTCAGTTTATGCAAAACTTGCAGATTTAAAAAAAAAATAAAAAAAAAAAAATAAAAACACAGGAAGAGACATACTTTAAATCTGTCCTTAAAGCACCACAAAAAAAAGCCTCCAAAACAAAGATATATCTAAGCAGCCGAAAATCATATTGGTTCCTAAAAGGGGAACAGGTCCCCAAAGCCAGAACAATATTGGCAAAAAGATTAAAGCCCCTTCACTAGTATTAGAAAAATATGGGTTTTGATGCATCTAAAATTGGGGGCACATAGGTTTTAGAATGATCACTGGATAGATTCAAGGTTTTTGTTTTAAAGGGATGTTTGTTCCCCACTGTAGTTGGTAAATGCAGGACACAAAGCTACAATTATAACAGAGGTGTCCAAACCTTTTGCCAAAAAGGTCAGTTGTGGTGAGGTAAAAAAAAAAAAAAAGTGTTAGGGCCAACCATTTACCCTGCTTTCATTAAACGCATAAAATTACCGGTAAATGCAAATATTGTTTAAAACAATACATCTAAAAACTTTTGCCAAAATTTTCATTTTTAAAAGCACAAACAAAAAGAAAAGGTCTGTCAAAAAAAATAAACTTTAGCCAATGTTACATATTATTCACATTCAAATGGTCAATGTAAACTTCTAAATTTAAATAGTGTGAACAGTAAAATAACAATGTTATCTTATTCAGAAGTACAAAACATTGTGGTTTTGATCAGAGGAACAAATAGATCTGTTCTAATTTGGCCCTTGTTACGCCCCCTTCCATGTCTAGGGGTACCTATGGGGGGCAGAACATAAAAAGGTAACTTTTTGGCTACTAATTTAAAATTAACAAAACACCAGAAGAATATCTCCATAAAATATAACAAATTTATTTACAAATAAACAACCACCAAGAACTAAAAGTGAAGCAAAAAGGCTTCAGGGTGTCACGAACTGGTGGTGGAGGACCCAAATGCAGGAGACCAAGCTTGGTGACAGGAACTAAAACATTTAATTAGCAAACTGAAACATGACAAAACTATGAGGGGAAACAAAACTGTGACAAAACAGAGCAGATGACCTGACAAGGATGAACAGAAACCAAGACACTTAAATAGGCTGAGGGTTATTAACTGAACTGAAGACAGCTGTGGATCATGAACCAGAAACTGGTATGACTGACAAGGAAACCAAAAACATGACAAAGAAAACCAAACCACTGAATCCTGACACAGGGTGAACCAAGGCCAAAGTAACAAACAAAACCTCACCTAACTGAAACATGTAGTCTTACCTGTAAATGAAAGAAAAGGGAAATCAATGACAAACACTAACCTCCATAGAATAACAAACAAAAGGAGAAAACATACTAAAGAAAATGGCAGTTCAGCCCTACAGCTCTACTTAACATATAACTACAAACCAAAAGACTGAACAGAGTGGGCAAAAAACCACAAACTACAAAGAACTACGAAGAACTACGAAGTACAAAACAAAGTGCAACACAAACTAAAACAAATGGAGAAGAGCAAAACAAAATGGAGAATACAAAAACACAAATGGAGAAGAGGGCCAAGCTGCAGTGGAGACTGTTGCTACAAGGCTCCCTTCTCACAGACTGGAGGTCCAAGTGGTGGTTTTAAAGGCTGCCTCCATCAGCTTGTCCAATGGGAGGCCACATCCATTTCCACCACATCTGAAAATATTCAGACACAAACACTAAGATGCACAAGAACACAGAAGTCCCACTCTGATACAGAAATAATACACAAAACACAGAATAAACAGAACTAAAAAAAAACCAAATACGGCCACACACGTAACAGCCCTTAAGACTCTTAAAGACACTGGTTGTCGCCACAGGCTTATAATGACATTTAGCCAATCGCAGTCAAGACATCGTACACAGAGTTCTTAGAAAATGCCGGGGGTCGCAGGACGGATATTTGGCCCATGTGCCAGACTTTGGACATGCCTAGTCAAACCAATAGGTGTGCAGACAGTTAAGAAATCGTTTCTTGTGTTGTCTTTACTTGTCTTTTCTTTTTGTTCATTTAAATAAAGTTATTTGCTTCTCCTTTTTGTGTCAAAGGATAAAGAAAAGTTTCTTGCCGTTCTGAATCGCTACATGGAGATTCACGGGACAGTTTACTATGAGACACAGCGCCCCCCAGAGGTGCCAGCATTTGTGAAGAACCACGGGCTGCTGCCTCAGCAGGAGCTCCAGCAGCTCCTCCGAAAAGCGAAGGTGAGCTACGTCCAAACCGCCCTCAGAAACAACTCTTGCAACTCTTGAGGTCAGGCATAGATACAAGTTTCTATGACTCTAGGTACTATACACATGTCCATTTACCACAGGTTGAAAGTTAAACCAGCTCTGGCCAATCAGGGACTTGGATTTTGTTGTGATGAAGGGATGGCATCCTTTTTAATTCACGGAAATGCCAACCGTTTAAAAATTGATCAGGGAGGAGAAATTAATGATTGTGGTTAGTGTCGGGCTGGAATTAAATGACATCAAGTCTGTCATATATCGTTATAGAGCTGTAAAAAAATAAAGCCTGGAGCAAGATTCACCATATTTGAACCACTGTGAATTTTGCACCAAGACTTTTCAAACTGTGGGTGGCGGACACGCGCCAGTAAACTGTAGAAAAACAAGAAGACGAAGCCCCTCCCCGCTTGTCCAGTGTGAACACCATGAGCTAAATACATGTTCAAGCTGACTTTCCTCAGCTTGAGAAGTCCTCACACTCCTATATAGACAAATATATTTGATAGTGATGGTGGAGCTGAAAAGCTATGACTCGCATTTAGATTTTTTTTTATTTTCCTCAAAGGTATTCATCGGATTTGGCTTCCCCTATGAAGGTCCCGCCCCGTTGGAGGCAATCGCGAACGGCTGCATTTTTCTGCAGCCCAAGTTCAAGCCGGCCCGCAGCTCGCTCAATAACGAATTCTTTAGAGGGAAGCCCACTTCCAGGAAGGTAAAGGCTCCCCACAGGATTGATAAAAAACCCACAAAACACAAAAAAGAATCTTGATTTAAGCCTTCATTCTGTTTCCATTTGTATTTTCCCAGGTTTCCTCCCAGCATCCGTATGCAGAGCAATACATTGGCAAGCCACACGTCATCACCATCGACTTCAATAACTCGGCAGAGTTTGATGCAGCCATCCATGACATCATGAAGATCAATGTATGTAAATACTTTGAGCTTTCCATCTGAATTACCACTAAACAAAAGAGCAGTCTTGTCTTATAAAGGTCTGCCAAAGTGCTGCATATTGACATGGATGGAGCATAACGTGCAAATCTCACACTTGTCTGGTTTGACCCACTTGGAAGAACACAGCCAGTAATGGAGCTCTTAATCATAGCATTTTGACATTACAGCAGAATGCTTAGCTGGCTCCCTCTCTGCTCCCCACACTCCTAATTGCTTGAGATATTGAATGACTCAGTGGGTAAACTGTACCTACACCTTGGTTTTGCACAGCAGCTTTTCACAGGCGAGCTCCGCAGGCAGCGTGCATTGTTTGCAACACATCGTATTAATCAATCCCTTTGTTCTCAATCTGTCAGGGGAGCGGGCAAGCCTCCCTCAATGCCTCGATGCATGCATTCCTCTTTCTGGAAGTTGTGGAAAGCACATTCAAAGTGCTCACAAAGTGAATAAAGACATAAAAAGTCTTCTTAAACACAAACAAGAGGGCAGAAATGAAGTGTTTATTTCTTCTCATTAACAGCTAGAACAATTACTAGATATTGTACTGGTCAATCTTTTTGGTCTTGGT
Source organism: Oryzias latipes (assembly GCF_053564925.1). Taxonomy (NCBI): domain Eukaryota; kingdom Metazoa; phylum Chordata; class Actinopteri; order Beloniformes; family Adrianichthyidae; genus Oryzias; species Oryzias latipes. Next base: position 11,769,518 of record NC_136244.1, read on the forward strand.
TAAGATTGCTTTCCCTTGCAAGAAAATCTACTTATCAGCACTTTTAAAAGTCACTATAATTATGACATCGCGTCTGGTTTGTTTTGTAAAAGCCCAAATCTTTTTTTTTTTTTTCCCAAGGGGTCTGTGTCGCACTATGTGTTGGTTGGAAGCTGCAAGTTCCTGCAGTCTCAGTTGCCTGGCAACTGGCAACTTTGTTTCGTTTGGGTTTTGTGTAGACAACATACCTCTTAGATGTGCTGTTGGGCTGCTTTTGCCACAGTTGGACAGAGACAGACAATCTGTTCCCTTCTGCTCCTTGGGTGCAACACTGAGCTGATGACTGTGGGTGGTCACTTTCAGTTCAGCATTTACATGTTAAGGCGCCTTTGACTTTGACACCTGCTTTTTTGTCACACAATTAATTAGAGTTAAGCAAGCTATCAGATTGTTTTTTCCATTCTTACAGTCCACTCGATACGATTCAATTCAATTTTGAATTTACACGATTACACATTTAGACATATTTGTAAAGAAATACACCAATAATCTATATATGTTTTGAAGATATTTATATTTAGCCAGCATTGTAAGTTAAGGTCGACTGACCGTTGGCATTTGGGGTCCTGTGGGTGATTCCATTATATGTTAGCATTGAACTAGCCGACTTTGGCTTTACTGCCGTTTTGCATTAGGTCACCGAAAAAGGGAAAGGCATTAAAGATTGATCTCTACTTTTATAGTTGATTATTGATTATTTAAGTTTGATAGATTCAGATCAATAATCGATTTTATCAACCCAGCCTCATTGTTTGTACACTTTTCTAAAGGTTAAATATTAGCATTATGTATTCACCGCACTATGGCACACACTGGATTACAAGGCGCACCATCAGAGTCAGAGATAAGTTCATCAGTCAGAATTTATTAATTACGTTTACAGTAATTCTTGAACTTGTTTGTAACATGCTACACATTAGCCACCTTAGAAGAGTTAGCCGCATTAGCGTATTTACTAAATCTGTAACCTACCTTGTTTGCAATACGTAACAAACAGACTGATACCATTAAAACAAATATTACTGACTACACTAACTACCAACGTCTGACACAGTCTGACACCGCTAAATGTAAGCCACATTGGAAGCGTTAGTGTATTTACAATACCTATAACTCCTGACCCGCTAATGCGGGACAGCAAGACATCAAACTGGGTCTCTGATAGACAAAAGTATCATTGAGCATTGCTTCGTCATTAAGACGCAGCTCCTGTAGTAGAGGGTAAAGATCACTATACTGGAAGAATTTCGGAATAATCCCATGAACCCAGACATGGAGACGGGATTACTGATGTTTAGAGCTCTTTAAAATAAATAAACCTGATCTGTCAATATGCTCTGTGTCCTCCATGCATTGTAAATTAAATATACAGTCAATGCTTTCATGTATGAGGAAAACATTTTTAGACAGTAGCTCCTCCCACACGCGTCAGGAGGATCACGTTTATGAACACACAACACAACACATTTGTGGACAAACATCAAGCAGCGAATTTGACACGCGTCAAAAGACAGGCAATGGACTGAATTTGAAACGTTTGATACATTTAGTGAAAACGCAGCATTTGGGTCAAAAAGTCGTTAAAGAATTAAGACATATAACACACCAAAACTGTTCTTTCAGAGATGGTGTTTGACTCAAATGAAGATAAAGTTAATGGCCGTAAGTAAACTAAGTAGAAAAAGGTTGAAGACAAGCAGGAGACTGAACACATAAGGAGAAAATATGAGGATAAAAAGCCAAACTAAGAATTTCAAATTAAATATGATGAAAATGGTGGAGACAAACCTTTGACTTTACTGTTTTGGGGTCTAATTATCAAAAACAAAAACCAACTTCATTTGGTGTGACAGGGGGGAACAAAAACCTCAAAGAAGAAAATAATTGAACAAAAAAGCTGATTTGAAAACTGAGAAGAAGACATTAAAAATGCACCGATTCTCACAGGTTTAGGCTGAGAGACTTTTTTTTGTTATGCTTACACTGTCACAAAGGTTTAAAGGCTGACACAAATTTAAAGAAATAAAGGTTAAGCTGCTGTAAATGGAGGTCTGCTTCAGAGATTCTGTTTAATTGGGACCCTAAAGAAGGAGGTTTGAACTCAGAGTCTTCTCCGCTTCAGCGTTCCGCCAGACCTCGGCTTAATGCTGCCATTGTATTGATGTTATTATCTTTTAATCTTCTCATTTCTTGAAATAGCAGCCAGGAAACTTTTTGCAAACAAGCATACATAAATTCAACTAATACACCAATATTAGGAATTTACATTCAAATGTCTCTCTTAAGCCCCCTTTTACTTTCATTCTGTTAAATGGAATTGCCCCAAAGGCAAATTGCTGATGAAATGCCAGAAACATTTCATTTTACTTGGTTGAAACAGAGTAACAAGACAGTGCCAAAAGGATCACAACGCTAAAAGGAAGCATTTATCAATTTAAAAGCTTGAGTGCTTCAGTGGTTTGCTGGTAAACAGTCAGATCTCAGTTTAAGGCCCTTTTGGCAATGTGGAACGCAGTGAATGGTATCTCAATGTTTTGTATAAATACTGAAGTTGTTGAGTCACATCTGGATTAACCATTTAAAGATTTTAAAAGTGTTCCCAGTGGTCTTTTAATTATATCTATGCTGTTTTTAACCAACATCAAAAAACCTTGGAGGACATAGTTGCTGCAGAGCGGCAGGTTTTCATTAGAAATTTGCCTCTGAGATGTTGACGGGGCCATTGTCCCGGAGTATCACCCCCCCCCCCCACACACACACACACACACACACCTGTTCCTCTTCCACTACAACCAGGAAAACAAAGACGTATATGGATCTAAGTGAATACATCAAAATGGAGCGGGGCAACAACTTCTGTATGTCCCCCACCATCAGAAAAATGCCACAAGAACATGTTAAAAACACCCAAAACACCATCTTTAACATAGAATATGTCGCCGATAAAAACTAAACAAGGCACTCTTTGAAATACATCTGAACAGTGTGAACCAGCTGATTCTGATATTTCTCCTCTTCAGAATCTGCTGGAATTAAGTTAATTGCTTAAATGGCTGTAGAGTTATGGTAGTGGAAAGAATGTAAAGCTAAATCTTCTATGTGATAAAAATGTGGCGATTAACATGCAACATTCATCATTATCCAGCACGGCTCAACTTTTTATTTTTTTCTAGCATCTAAACCTTAAAAATGGTTCCTAATCAGTGCTTTTCTTGGAAGTTATATAAGGGTCAGGCTTTTTCTAAGACAGCTGCCATTCTTGAGGACCTGCTGCTCTGCTGCCAGTTTCATCTATTGTTCAATATATTGATGCACTCGTCACTAAAAAATAATGACATTCATTTAAAGACCTGTCACCTGTGATGCATTGGGTCATTGATTTTAATGAGAAACTTGAGGCATGATGTAAGCCTTCCATAATTAAACTAATGAATATGTCAAGTTGGATTAACTGTCAGATGCTTGCTTCCTGTAATTACATTGGCTTGGTTCTATAAGCACACAGGCCAATACACACATCTTCCTGTTGTCACGTCTGTGTTTTTAGGTAGAGCCCTTCCTTCCTTATGAGTACACCTGTGAGGGAATGCTTGAACGACTACACGCCTACATTCAAAATCAGGTGAGTATAGACACAAAAATCAACAAACGGATAACGGTCCTAATTTCCAGAGACAGTACTACATGTTGCCTCTGACGTGTGGTACTAGATATATATTCAGATGTGTAAAACAGATCTAGTAGTGTGTGCACACTTAGTGTAAAAGGAAACAGAATACAACAAAAACCAGGAGCTGTTGATAGGATAAAAACAGAAAATGCGACAACATTGTTTCTGTACCCAGTCAGCAAGGCCAAGTGGGCCCCATATGGTGTAACCCTTGTGCTATCCAAGGCACTTTAACATTGGGAGTGGGGTCATCTGGACCCCACAACACAGTGCACTGAACCTTTTTTCTTCAATGATTTGTGATCTTTTACTAATGTCGATGGATTACATGAAATCCATGGACACCATTATTCACCTTTATCATGGTAGGCATAATACGTCAATGGGGTCATCTGGACCTCATAAGATAGAACAAGGGTTAAAAGTGGACAGAGAATGTTGGCCCTGAATGGGTTTGTCCGCAGTTTCTGTGGTCACACCACCTGTGTTTGCCACAATGGCTTAAGTGGGCACTCACTATGCTAGCCAGCCACCTGGTTGACAGTGTAGCGAGCTCCGCTACCCCAGGTCTGGCAGAGCAAGCGAGCGTTGCCGCTCGGGGCCTGCAGAGGTAGCTACGCATAGCAAACCAGCCCACTGAGTGCTCACTTAAGCCAATGAGGGAAAACACAGGTAGGGCCACTACAGAAACACCGGCCAAACCCATTCAGGGCCCACATTTTCTGCCCACGTTTAAATCATATGGGGCCCACTTGGCCTTGCTGACTGGGTACAGGAACTGTAGTTGAAGGGAGTCCAAAGAAAAAACTAGTTCAGGATAAGAAATCTGTAGAACCTAACAATGAAATGTCAGCAGGAATCCAGCCAGATTGGGATTTTAGGGATTGAAAACCTTTATTCACAGTAATGCCAGAAAAACCCAAAATTGTTGATAAAAATAAGTTACATAACTAATAGAAGAACGCAGGGTTTTTTAAAATGTCAAATGCCTCCGGCAGACTCACTATAAAATTCAAAAATAATAAAATAACAAGTCTGTATGCATTATTTAAATGGCGAAGGGGCCGTCAACATGCTTTCAGCCAAAGGTGTGTTTTTAGACAAAGCATGTTTTTTTTCATACGATTCACACAGAGGAAAAGTCAAAGTTCTGTATTTTTTTTACTCTAATTCGTTCTGGAGTATATGTTTGAGGTCAGAATCTAAGGTGATGTTCATAGAGAATTTTTATTTATTATTATTTTATTTCTTTATTTCAATGTATTTCTTTTATTATTATTATTATTATTATTATTATTATTATTATTATTATTATTATTAGTATTTATTATTATTATTATTTCCTTATTTATTATTATTATTATTATTATTATTATTATTATTATTATTATTATTATTATTATTTTTAATCTATTTTAGGTTCTCCATTATTATTTTTAGGGGGGGGTGCCCTGGGGGGGGGGGGGGGGGGGTTGCTAGTCCCTAGGGATGTCAGGGCATGAATGGTGGGGCTGGACCTCCTGCCCCTCCGTTTTGGCACCGGGCCCCTTCCTTGCTGACTGTCTCTCAGCGCTGGCGAGGCTCTGGCCTCAATCTGCGGCTGGCTTGCCGCCTCCTGACTGGCTGGCCGAACTGGGAGCGGGGCCACCTAACACTGCCGGCTGGCCGGTCGCTCGGGGGAGCCTTCTTCCCCCAGTTGTGCCCATCCGCCTGCTCTTCCACACTCCCACCCAAATAAATGTTGCACATAGGGCTCCGGGAACTGGATGGGTGGGTTATGCTGGCAGGGCTCACTGGGGGATCTCTCTCTGGGTCGTGTCGGCGCCCACCCTCCATCCCGCTTTTACTTGCATATAAGACACCCTTATTTATCTTGGGCCTTGTGGGAGGGGGCACGATGAAACATCTGTCCTCATCTTTCACTGGTCCGCCCCACAATTTTAACTTACAGTTTAGACACACACACTACATGTTAGCAGCACACACACAGCAAATACACACCACACACAGAGGGACTCCGGAGTGGGGGGGCTCTGCTTCTTGGCAGCGGTGGGGCCCACCACACTGGAGACCTCCTATTTTAACTGCAGGCACACACACAGCACACCCACACCTCCGTACATCCGTAGGGTAGGGGAGGGGCGGCCAGTCTTCTCCCGCATGGTCCTTTCAGGGCTGCGGTGGTGGTCAGGCGTGCGGCGCTGGGGGGTTCGGTCGGCCAAGGGGGTTACTGCGTGGCGACCGGGGGTGGGGGACAACCAGAAGATTGTGAGTATGTGTGCGAGAGTGCATGGGTGGGAGGGACCTGGGGGCTGGCTCGCTGGGATCCTCTGGGGCTCTCCCTCCCCATCACAGAGTGGGGAGGGCAGTGGAAGGGTTTTGGAGGAGGGGTCAGATAATATGGCGGGTGAGGAGAGTTGTAGAGGGTAGGGTTATGGGGGGTGGGAGGGGAGCTGTGGCTGCGCGGCGATCTCTGGGTTGCTCGGGTCGGGTGCCGGGGCTGGCTTGCGGAGACGGGGCGCCGGTTGGGTGGTGGGCGGCTCATGGGTTCTCGGGGCCCTGGCCTCGTCCTTGTCTCGGCGTCTGGCGCCCGGTGGCCCCATGGCTGCCGCCTGGTACGGCTAAGCTCTCCTGTCCTGTGGCCTGGGGGCCCGGACCCCGGGTTCGCCTATGCCTCTGGGCGCCGGGGGAGCCCCTGTAGGGGGGACTTCTCTGCACCTGGCTGGCTGCTTGGGTCCCGATTCTAGGGGCGCTCCTGGCCTGGGGGTCTCTCCTCCTCTCTCCTGGTCTGGCTGGTCGGGCTGGCTAGGATCTGGTTCCCTTTATGAAGACACGGTTCACTTCAGCAGCATGCATGTATCTCTACCCCCATGTGCACGTGCACACTGCCACACTGCTCTCTGTCTGCTTCATCCCCCCTCCTTACCCACAGTTGTGTTGATGGACAGACATTTTCCGCTCATCTTCGTGTCAGAATTTCACCTTTGATGTAATATTTGTCTTTCCAGCAGATCTAGTATAATTGTTACAGCTTAAAATAATAACTTGTTCAAATCAGTACTTGTATCCCCCACTTTCTCACCTCTCTTCCCTTTACTCTCTTCCATCCCCCCCCCCCCTTACATTCTTCCCCTCTCCCTCCCCACACACATTAGGGGTCACGAATAAAGAGAAAAGAAGAAGAAAAAAAGTTTAGTTCCTAGATGTTTTTTATGACAACATTAATATTCCAAGATTATCAATATATTTTCTATAAGGGGAGCCAGTTTAGCTCGGGCTGGTTTGCGGGGCCTTCCGTGAAACCAAGGTTCAAATCCGGGCTGCTCCCTGTTCCCTTCTCTGCTTCTGTGCCGGTCCCAAGCCCGGATAAATTGAGAGGGTTGCGTCAGGAAGGGCATCCGGCGTAAAACATTGCCAAGTTAACCATGCGACTCCTCCTCGAAAGGGAGTCGCATGGATAATTTTTGACCTTTTGTTTCTTGATCTAAATTTTTGTAAAAACTATACCATATAGATTTTTTTATCTTCATGTCTAGGCCTTTTTTATACTTTTATGTATATTTTTAGTTAACTTTTATTTAAACTTTTCATTTATGTTGAGAGTCTTATATTTTAACCATATGCAACAGGTAAAAAAAACAACATATAATTGGCAGTATTCCAATCAATTTACTGAATTTCTTGGACCATAAGGCGCTCCGGAGTACAAGTTTGCAGATGCCACGAAATGCATATTAAAAAAAGTGGCACTGAAGTATGTTGAATTTTTGGGGGGAATTTATTTAAGCAAATATGTTAGGCACATCATAATAAGGGAATATATAATATTAATAGACTAAATATATGCAGGCATCACTACTTTTACACATTGATACTTATTTAGCTTCATGAATCATAGGAGGCAACAAATGAACAATTATTCAGAATAAAGAATATGTTAACAAGTCAACTATGTTAACAAGTCAATTAATTTATCTTCTAATCCATTTCTTTTTCCCCTTTCGGGGTCATGGGGCTGCTGGAGCCTATCCCAGCCACTTGCAGGTGAAGGCAGGGGACTCCTGGACAGCTCGCCAGCTTGTAGCAGGGCTACAATCACACACCCATTTCCACTCACATTCACACCTATTAACAATTCGGAGTAACTAACTAACCTATGAAGCATGTTTTTGGACAGTGGGAGGAAGCCCCCCATCCGGGATTTGAACCAGGGGCCTTCTTGCTGTGAGGCAAGAGCGCTAACCACTTCACCACCGTGTACTCTTATCTTTCTGGTCTGAGCCACTCTGGAACAATTTCCCCAAGTGCGGTGTAAATCTATGTTCACACTACCCTCCGCAAAACACATGTTAAAGAGGCAAATTTAAATCAAAAGTCTATTCAAAAGCATGTAAAAGCGTGTTTCAGGCTGCCACGTTCAAAACCCTTGCGTTCACGCATAGCTACGCACATTCTAAAATATTTTTCATTGTCTATTTTTTGTTGGTGTAAACATTGGTGGTTCTATGTTGGCTCTTGCTCTGCTCTGGCATCATCTCCCCAAGCTGTCAACAATGAAATAACCTTACTCCTATCCTGCCAGAACTGACTGGAATTCTCAATCGCCTCCTGGCTCACTCAAGGTCTGACCCACAGAAAGACACTGCTCCCTTGTCTTTATTATACTTTTATTAGCTTCTCTGGTTTTTGTGGAACTTTTCCAATTTTAAACCAGAGTTCTCATTTAGCACCTGTCTTTTACCATCGACTTTTCTGCTCCCAAATTGAATCTATTATAGTCGTCTATCAAGGTTGCTGTAAAACTTCCTGTTTAATGTCTCTAATGCCTTTCTAATCCTCTTACGCTGGTGTTTTCTTGATGTGCGATGATGCGATTATGGCACTTTACTTAAACAGAAACTTGACTGAAATCATATACATTATAATTACTATTATTACACCATTGATTTAGAGAGTTCAGGAATTTCTTTACATATTAAATTCGCAAAATTAAAAAAATCACAACAAGAATGTGAAGTAGAACTTTTTCAACTGCAAAACCCGTAATGCTTTGATAAAAAGCTGCTTAAATTGTTCAACATTATCAAATTTTATCTTAATTTACATAACTCAATTTCAAATAGTACAGTACTTTTTGAAAGTGTTTTTTTTACCTTTCATGCTTTTATTTATTTTTTTTGCTTGTGCATGGTTAAGGCTATGTTTTTTTTTTGTATGCCTATAGGGGGAAAATTGCAGCTAAATTCGGGGGAGCTTGGATTGGAAGCTTGGTTATTGCCTTTGGGCACAAGGAGCCTGTTTAATAAATGGACCTGAAAACCAGAGGGACTTGTCAGAGAAATGTTATTACCTAGGTTTTATGAATAGTCCCAGTATGAGAAGAAGGATCTCAAGTCTAAAGTCTGCATCTCTTTTGTGTCATTTGGGGACGTTTCTCAGTGGGGGCATGGCTTTTACCGGGTGTTTGACAAACACTTGACAGCTTTAATTCTATTTAATTCAAGTAAAGTTAAAATCTATGTATATAGTGTTAATAAATCAATTAAACACTATATTATTTCACTACACTATATTTAACTAAAATTCATATGCATTTTATATTTTAATTTAGATCTGCTGTGGAGTTTTGCACAGTTAGAAAAAATGGTAATGTATTTTTGCAATTTTTAACTTTAAAAAAAAAAAGTATTCTGAAAAAGAAAAGGATTATGTCACGGTGCCTCGGTCAGCCCCGCCCCCTCAGCTCTGCTCCTGACTTCCTCCAGCTGTGACCACTTCATCTCATCAACCTGCCTACTCTTAAGGAGATCCAACCCATTCATCGACGCCAGTTCGTTAACTCCTAACGGTGACTACGCCTGGTCAGCCTGCTCAAGTCCCATGTCTCTGTCCTGCCTTGCTCTCATGTTCTGCCTCTCTGTCTCAGGATTTACCCAAACGAAGGTCACCTGTGTGGAAGTCTGCCGTCACTCATCTGCCGTCCTGAACCGAGCTCGGAGTCCTCCAGCCGCGGTGTTCCCTCCAGCCTCGCCACGAGCCACGTCCGGATTCCCTCCTGTCAAAGGATTTATTCTCTTCAACTTTTCCTGTGATTAAACTCACTTACCAAGTTACTTACCCGACTGATCATTCTGAGTTCCAGCATCTGGGTCTGTCTCGCCTGAAAACCATGACAGAACGAACTGGCCAAAACCCAGACCCAGCTGACTCAGATGGTCTACGCTACGCCGTGAGCCAACAAGGAATCATCCTGGGACGCCAAGCTGACGCGCTATCCCAAATAGCATCGGCTCAACAGGAACTTTTTCGGCGCCTCGATGGTATGTCACAAACATTAACAGAAATCACCAGTCAAGCCTCCGCTTCTGCTCCTACAGTTCCGGCCGCGACTTCCGGCAACAACCCCTCTTCCGCCGCCGTCACGACTCCTGAAAATTTCCGTCTCCAACCGGAACCTTTCCACGGCAACACGGAAGCATGCGGGGGCTTTCTCCTCCAGTGCCAGTTACTCTTCCAACAAGCTCCACGATACTACTACTCCGATCACAGTAAGATCACGCTAGTCATCAACTCTCTTCGCAGTAAAGCGCTACAATGGGCTCAGGCTTTCTTAGCCGCCAATCCTATATCATACTTACCTTTTGAACGATTCATTAATGAATTTAAGTTGGTGTTCGATCAGCCCCGTAAGCAAGACGAAGCAGCACGCAAGCTCCTTTCACTCCGACAACGAAACCGCTCCGTTAGTGAGCATATCATAGACTTCCGCATCCTGGCTGTGGAGGCTGGATGGTCGGATCCAGCTCTCCGAGGGGTCTTTTACCAGTCCCTCAACGAAGCTATCAAAGATCATCTATGTACCCAGCCGGAGGCTAACACTTTCGAGGAACTAGCGGCTGCCGCCTTACGTTCCGACATCAGGCTACAGGAACGTAACGGGAGTCGGAGTCATGTGACCAGGAAGACTACTACGCTAACCCCCCTCGTCACTCCCATGGACTGTAACACCACTCTTCGGTCTGATACTCCTCGCACCATCCCAGAAGAGCCTATGCAGATCGGGCATTCAAAAATCACCGCCGAGGAGCGGCTTAGACGTCGCAACGAAGGTGCGTGTTTCTATTGTGGAGAATTAGACCATCAGATTAATCAATGCTCCCGCCGTTTAAACTCCAGAACCCCCCGTTAAGAGACCGGTCGCGGGGGGATTGTCCCACTCATAATAATTTCTTGTTTGTTCCGGTCAAGTTATGCCACGAATCCCGAATTCTTGACTTTCAGGCGCTGGTCGATTCAGGCGCAGAACAGAATTTAATAGATCAGAGTATCGTTGAGCGCTTAGCGTTACCCACTGAACAACTCCCCTCTCCGGTCCATGCTGCTGGGTTGGGGGGACAGCATCTGTCCATTATTTCCCATCGCACCAAGCCGGTTATGCTTATTACCTCGGGGAATCACCGCGAGTTCATTCAGTTCTTTGTCACTCGCACACCCCAGACTCCTGTCGTATTGGGATTCGCGTGGCTTAAACTCCATAATCCTCACCTCGATTGGTGCCGTTTTACTATCAGGGGGTGGAGTGATTTTTGCATGGGTCACTGTCTCCAATCTGCCTTATCCTCCGTTTCCACGCCCTCAAGCAGTGAACCCGAAATTATTGACCTTTCCAATATTCCGGACCTTTATCATGATTTAAAGCCCGTGTTCAGTAAATCGAAGGCTTCTTCCTTACCACCGCACAGACCTTATGATTGTGCCATCAACCTTCTCGAGGGCGCCACCCTGCCCAAGGGAAGATTGTTTAACCTTTCGGGTCCCGAAAAGAAAGCTATGGAGCTTTACATTCAGGAAGCCCTAGCTCAGGGTCACATTCGTCCCTCCTCTTCCCCAGCCGGGGCCGGATTTTTCTTCGTCGAGAAGAAAGACAAATCACTCAGACCTTGTATAGATTACCGCGAACTTAACCAAATAACTATTAAAGATAAATATTCTCTCCCACTCATCAGCTCGGTCTTTGATTCCATTCAGGAGGCACGCATATTCTCTAAACTCGACCTTCGCAATGCCTACCACCTCGTGCGTATGAGAGAAGGCGACGAATGGAAAACTGCATTCAATACTCCGCTAGGTCATTTCGAATATCTTGTGATGCCGTTTGGGCTAACCAACGCTCCTGCCACTTTTCAACGCTTGGTCAACGACGTCCTCAGAGATTTTCTAAATCAGTTTGTATTCGTGTATCTAGACGACATTTTGATCTACTCCAAAGATCCCAAGAACCACCAGAACCATGTGCGCCTTGTCCTTCAGAGGTTAGCCGAAAACCAGTTGTTCGTAAAGGCCGAAAAATGCCAGTTCCACACTACCAGCATCCCTTTCCTCGGGTACATTTTTGAAGCTGGCAGTATTCGACCTGATCCTGCCAAGATCACCGCTGTTTCCCAATGGGAATCCCCCACGTCACGTAAAAAGCTTCAGCAATTCCTTGGCTTTGCCAATTTCTATCGCCGTTTTATTCGAAATTACAGTGCTATCGCCGCGCCTCTCACACGTCTCACATCCACTGCTAAACCCTTTCTCTGGGACTCCACGGCTCAAGCCGCTTTCAGTAATCTTAAGAAACTGTTTGTATCAGCCCCCATCCTCATTCAACCAGATGTTTCCAGGCAGTTTGTGGTGGAGGTTGACGCCTCCGACTCCGGGGTTGGAGCTGTCTTATCCCAACGTGAAGAAACATCCGGAAAGCTAAAACCGTGTGCTTTCTTCTCAAAGAAATTATCTCCGGCGGAACGCAACTATGATGTGGGCAATCGGGAGCTCCTGGCAATAAAACTGGCTCTCGAAGAGTGGCGTCATTGGCTGGAGGGAGCGGCTCAACCTTTCATAGTATGGACAGACCATAAAAATCTGGAATACCTGCGTTCTGCCAAACGGCTCAACTCCCGCCAAGCCCGCTGGTGTTTGTTTTTTGACCGCTTTAACTTCTCCATCACTTACAGACCCGGCAGTAGAAATATCAAACCGGACGCCCTCTCACGCCAATTCTGTGACACCGAACACTCCAAGACTACCACCAGCATTCTCCCTGAAACCTGCATCATCGGCAATCTCATCTGGGACATCGAAACCAAAGTTATTCAGGCGCAAGGTGAGGAACCCGATCACCCCACTCCTCCTAACGGCACTCTCTATGTCCCCGCATCTGTAAGGTCGGCAGTCATCACCTGGGCTCATACCTCTCGCATCGCCTGTCATGGAGGAGTCACTCGTACACTCCATCTAATACGAAGACGCTTCTTCTGGCCCTCCATGAATAAGGACGTCAGAGAATACATCGCCGCCTGCTCTACCTGCGCTCGTTCTAAAGCTTCCAACTCTCCACCTTCGGGGTTGTTGCAGCCTCTGCCCACGCCGAACCGTCCCTGGTCCCACATCTCCATCGACTTCGTCACGGGCCTTCCCGTGTCTCAGGGTAACTCAGTCATTCTCACCGTAATCGACCGATTCTCCAAGTTTGTCCACTTTATTCCTCTCCCTCAGCTACCCACAGCCACTGAAACAGCAGAGGTCCTGGTAAATCACGTCTTCAGACACCACGGTATCCCTGCAGACATTGTGTCTGACCGCGGACCACAATTCATTTCTCAAGTCTGGAAGGCTTTCTGTTCTGCCTTAGGTGCCACCGTCAGCCTTACTTCTGGGTATCATCCCCAATCGAACGGACAAGCAGAACGGGCCAATCAGGAGCTGGAAGCTGCGCTCCGCTGCCTAGCCGCCCAGAACAACTCTGACTGGTCTAAATACTTGGTCTGGATCGAATACGCCCACAACACACATCCCTCCTCTGCCACGGGTGTGTCACCGTTTGAAGCATCTCTGGGTTATTTACCTCCTCTGTTTCCATCCCATGAACTAGATCTCACCGTTCCATCTGTCCAAGACCACCTTCAACGCTGCCAACTCATTTGGCGCCAGACTCAAGAGGCCCTCCGTCGCTCCAAGGAAGATAACTGCCGTACTGCCAACCGCCACAGGGTGGCAAGCCCCGACTACCAACCGGGCCAGAAAGTATGGTTATCTTCTAAAAATATTCCGATCCAGGCCACGTCCCGCAAGCTGGCTCCACGTTTTATTGGACCTTTCACCATAGATCGCATTATCAACCCCTCATGTGTCCGTCTTCACCTTCCGGCAGCCCTCAAAGTCCATCCGTCCTTTCACGTTTCTCAGATCAAGCCTGTTATGGACAGTGAATTGTGCCCGCCTTCCGCTTCCCCACCACCCGCCCGGCTCATCGACGGCGCTCCGGCGTTTACTGTCAGCCGTGTTTTGGATGTCCGGCGCCGGGGGCGCGGTTATCAGTTCTTGGTGGACTGGGAGGGTTATGGTCCTGAGGAACGATCTTGGATCTCCCGTTCCCTCATTTTGGACCATTCCCTCATTTCCGATTTCTACCGCGCCCACCCGGATCGTCGGCCTCGACCGCCCAGCGGCGGTCGTTAGGGGGGGGGTACTGTCACGGTGCCTCGGTCAGCCCCGCCCCCTCAGCTCTGCTCCTGACTTCCTCCAGCTGTGACCACTTCATCTCATCAACCTGCCTACTCTTAAGGAGATCCAACCCATTCATCGACGCCAGTTCGTTAACTCCTAACGGTGACTACGCCTGGTCAGCCTGCTCAAGTCCCATGTCTCTGTCCTGCCTTGCTCTCATGTTCTGCCTCTCTGTCTCAGGATTTACCCAAACGAAGGTCACCTGTGTGGAAGTCTGCCGTCACTCATCTGCCGTCCTGAACCGAGCTCGGAGTCCTCCAGCCGCGGTGTTCCCTCCAGCCTCGCCACGAGCCACGTCCGGATTCCCTCCTGTCAAAGGATTTATTCTCTTCAACTTTTCCTGTGATTAAACTCACTTACCAAGTTACTTACCCGACTGATCATTCTGAGTTCCAGCATCTGGGTCTGTCTCGCCTGAAAACCATGACAGATTAAGTGACAATATAATTAGGAATCTTATCCTCTCTGTCACACATTTGTTTTTTTAACAAAGAAATCAATATCGCAAGCTAAACCAGTGACCATGGATTGCACCTTCAAGCAAAAGTGGATTTAAAAAACTGGTTTTGTTGTTGGAATCAAGGCATACGTGCAGAAACCTTGCTAAAAATCAGTATGAATAAAGCTTGGCTCTGCAACGGTAACTCAATTTTCTCACTGAGCAAAAAAACAATAAAAATGAAGCAGATATGGCAGATAAAGAAAGGGGAACGTTTGAAGGTTGACAACTATTCTGTACAATTTCTTTTTATAGTGGAGCTGAAATGGACTGAGGTGAAGTGGAAAAACAGTTCTGAGATCTGACAAATCAAAGTGATCCATTTTTTATGACGGTCATGAATACTACGCACTGGAGCCAAGAGAGCAAAGACCTCCCTGCAATCAATTCACAGTGCAAATCCACTAACTTTCAGGCTGGAGGGTGGACAGAAGTGCAGATTGTAATAATTTATTCCAACATTAATAGAATATTTTTATATGAATATATTGTGAATTTTATTAAGCAAGGTTGCCAGAGCAAAAAATAAAAGTGGAGGGATTTCACCTACAAGACACAATGTCACATGCTTTACTGGTGAAAACCAAAGCCAACGGGTTAGCATTAACAGCCACCAACTCTTAAAATCTGAGGTGGAGGGACGCTACTCCAATGATCAAGGTTGGAGTAGCGGTCTTTGACATTTTGACAATTTATTCATAGATTTACTATCAAATTACTCTGTGAACCGATACATTAAACAGGTACACAACTTCGGAGGAACTAAAATTGTATCACATAAAGATTCATCACAATAAACCTGAAAAGCTAGGTAGTCTGGGACATTGCTGATTGGATGATGACGTTTGATTTTTGACGTTTGAGTTTCTGCAAATGTATTTTCATTAACCGTTGTAACCTTGTAAAGATTTTAAGATTAGTACAGAGCAAATCAAGTTACTCTTCATGCCAAATAACTTTCAGTTAATATGATGGACAAGTGTTGTCATCTAATCAGCAATGTTCGATGTTGACTATCGGTAAGTTTATAAAAAAAAAAAAAAAAACTTTTGCAAAAACAAAAGGAATTTTCAGAAATCAAAAGGAAATGTTAAAAATGAATGAAAAAGAAGAAATTTGTATTTGTTTTAGTATTTGAATTGTTGTTGTAATCTTTAATCTGTTTTTGCTTTGAGTGATTTGTTGGTTTGATTTGCCCTTCAGGGCCACCGAACAAAACTCAGCCAAAACTAATTAGAGAACAAAACCCAGAATCAAATGTCTTTTTCTTATGGAACCTTCGTAGTTTCTTGCATTTCAGATGTAATAAAGATCAGAAAATTTAGGAGGAAAAGCCTTAAACCTAAGATTTTTTTTTATTCTGCCTAAAAGAATTACAAAAAAAGGAGAAAAACAATATACAGTACAATGAGTACAAATGTCAAATTTAATAAATAGTTTTATGACTGCTGTTAAAAAAATAACTGTTTTTATAGTTTTTTCATCTAGTTTCTACGACGGAGTTTTAGGGCCACGGTGAGGAAAAAAAATTCTGGCCAACGTGACGAGATTAAAGTCGTCACGTCGACTTTAATCTCGTCATGACGAGAAAAAACTCGACACAAAGTTTCGAGAAAAAACTCGTCTTGTCGAGATAAAAGTCGAAATAAAGTTTCGAGATTAAAGTCGCAATGTTGCGCGCGAGAGAAAAAAACTCGTAAATTTACGAGATTATTGTGGAAGTGAGCATCATGCAGAGCAGCAGGTGAACGCCGTGCAGCAGCAGAGCAGACCGACTAAACGTAGCTGAACAGGTGAGCTGAATGTTTATTGATAACGTTCCAAATGTCTGGAGGCTCATTTGATTGATTTACGATTCATTAAAGTTTTATTTATTGATGGTTGGTTTGCAGGATCACTGCAGCCCGATGAAGCCATCGGGTGTCCCTGCAGCTGTCCACTTCAATCCTTTCTTCCTCCACCAAAGACAAGATCTCTATGTTTGTGTGATGCTTCCGTCTGAGGAGCAGCACTTTTCGCCTTTTTCAACGTTGTAATGCTAATATAACAGACTATTTTCATTCATCTTTGTTTTTTAATGATCAGACGGGACGCTTCGTCTGCAGCAGTGGCCGTATGTAACACTGTTTACTTCCGCATTGGTGATCGGATGACAGGTTCATGACGTAATGTGACAGATGAACT
Source organism: Oryzias latipes (assembly GCF_053564925.1). Lineage (NCBI taxonomy): Eukaryota > Metazoa > Chordata > Actinopteri > Beloniformes > Adrianichthyidae > Oryzias > Oryzias latipes. The sequence goes on from NC_136244.1 coordinate 11,786,461, forward strand.
TCAGGTTATGTGAATGAAAGAGAATAAAGGCTGCAGCGATCCTCTACACCCAAACGTGTCTCTGAGCTCCTTATTTTACATATTAAACTCCGCTTTACTGACACCGAACCCCGGAAAGACGGCTCCACTGACAATAATCTGATTTTGAGTCGCCACAAGGTTCAGAATCTCTTTGTTTTAAACCTATAATCCGGAAATAAAGCTTCACAAAAGGCTCCACATATTTCATCTTCAAGCTAGGCTCCGATAAACGGACAACGTCGGGGTTTTCTCCTTGTTAATCTATGACTTTTTTACGACGGAGTTTTAGGGCCACGGGGAGGAAAGAAAAATTCTGGCCAACATGACGAGATTAAAGTCGTCATGTCGACTTTAATCTCGTCATGACGAGAAAAAACTCGACACAAAGTTTCGAGAAAAAACTCGTCCTGTCGAGATAAAAGTCGATATAAAGTTTCGAGATTAAAGTCGCAATGTTGAGCGACAGCAGTGAAGCTGCGTCTTTCAGGAATATTCAGTGTTATGGCTAATGTTAGAGAGCTAGTGGCTTTGTATTTAAGAGTTTACGACAGAGTTTTATGGCCACCAAAAAAAAGAAATTTTATTAGGAGATAAAAACTCGTAAATTTACGGGAAAAAAGTCATAGATTAACAAGGAGAAAACCCCGAAGTTGTCTGTTTATCGGAGCATTGCTTGAAGATGAAATATGTGGAGCCTTTTGTGAAGCTTATTTCCGGATTATAGGTTTAAAACAGAGATTCTGAGTCTTTTGGCGACTCAAAATCAGATTATTTTCCGTGTAGCAGTCTTTCCGGGGTTCGGTGTCGGTAAAGCGGACTTTCATATGTAAAATAAGGAGCTCAGAGACACGTTTGGGTGTTGAGGATCGCTGCAGCTTTTATTCTCCTTATCATTCACAAACCCTGAAGTTCATCTGTCACATTACGTCATGAATCTGTCATCCGATCACCAATGCGGAAGTAAACAGTGTTACATACGCCCCCTCCTGCAGATGAAGCTTGATCATTAAAAAACAAAGATGAATGAAAATAGTCTGTTATATTAGCATTACAACGTTGAAAAAGTCAAAAAGTGCTTCTCCTCCTCAGACGGAAGCATCACACAAACATAGAGATCTTGTCTTTGGTGGAGGAAGAAAGGATTCAAGCAAACAGCTGCAGGGACACCCGATGGCTTCATCGTGCTGCAGTGATCCTGCAAACCAACCATCAATAAATAAAACTTTAATAACTTGTAAATCAAACAAATGAGCTTCCAGACATTTGGAACGTTATCAATAAACATTCAGCTCACCTGTTCAACTGAGTTTAGTCGGTCTGCTCTGCTGCTGCACGGCGTTCACCTGCTGCTCTGCATGATGCTCACTTCCACAATAATCTCGTAAATTTATGAGTTTTTTTGCTTGCGCGCAACATTGCGACTTTAATCTCGAAACTTTATTTCGACTTTAATCTCGACAAGACGAGTTTTTTCTCGAAACTTTGTGTCGAGTTTTTTCTCGTCATGACGAGATTAAAGTCGACATGACGACTTTAATCTCGCCACGTTGGCCAGAATTTTTTTTCCTCACCGTGGCCCTAAAACTCCGTCGTACTTTTTCCCGTAAATTTGCGAGTTTTTATCTCCAAATAAAATTACTTTTTTTTGGTGGCCATAAAACTCTGTCGTCAACTCTTAAATAAGCCACTAGCTCACTAACATTAGCCATAACACTGAATACTCCTGAAAGACTCAGCTTCACTGCTCTCGCGCAACATTGCGACTTTAATCTCGAAACTTTATTTCGACTTTTATCTCGACACGACGAGTTTTTTCTGGAAACTTTGTGTCGAGTTTTTTCTCGCCAATTTTTTTTTGTGCCGAGTTTTTTCTCGTCATGACGAGATTAAAGTCGACATGACGACTTTAATCTCGTCATGTTGGCCAGAATTTCTTTTCCTCACCGTGGCCCTAAAACTCCGTCGTAAGTTTCTCATCATCTATGTCAGGTTTTTATTAAAAATGTTATCAAATACCTTAATAGTTTGGGAAAATATTTTTCTTCTTATTTCAGTGTTGTTGGTGCAATAAACTGTGTCACTGCTGCACAGAAGCGAAAAGCTCTTCAGATCTTGAAAGATGAAACATCAAAACCACGTCTGATCTTGTCCGTTCTGTTTTCCTCCTATACCTGCAGGATTTTTGTTCCCCTGAGGTTCCGTTTCCTCCGGTAAACTCTTCTGAGGCTTTGCTCGAAAGATTTTTCATCCGGGAGCCAAACTCCAGAATCCTTAGCTGGGCCTCCAGCATCATCTCCTTCCCATCGTGGCCTCCTCTCACTGCACTGCGGCTCCTGACATCACTGCAAGGCCAGTCATGTGTGGAAGCATGTCAGAGCAAAGGCCTGACCTGTGAACCTGCCTTTTACCGCTTCATCAACATTAAGGAGGCCTTTAAAGCGTAAGGTTTCTGATTTTTGTAAAAAAAAAAAAAAAAAGGTTCTACAAACAATAAACAACTTAATATGAAGCTTTATTACAGACTCATGACACAATTTGTCACAATATACACAAAACATATAAAGGATTTAAGGATTAAAAATAAAATCCTCAAACAAGTATAAAAACAATGACATAAAAAGTATAAAAAAACAATGTCATAAAAGTATAAAAAACAATGCCATAGAGGTATAAAAAACAATGACATAAAAGTATAAAAACAGTAAAATAACCAAGTTCAAACTACTGATAAAAGATTGGTTAACATTTATAGTTATTTTTAAAAAAAAAAGGTTTTTACATTGAAAAAAAAAATTACAACTGGTCAACTTATAAACATTGACAACATGGTTAAAAATTTAGTTTTAAATTTCAACATTTTTGTAATTCAGTTTTTCCCACAAACACTTTGGTTGAATCCGAATTGCATTCCTACCCCTACAGCTTCTCCCTATCCTTACAAGCGGAGAAATATGAAAAAATAGTGTCTTTAAACAAAAAACTGCTGTTTCAAAAAGCCTGAAGTTGTTAAGAAGAAGCTCCAGTCAGCGAGCTGCTACGAGCTCCCTACTTTGCCCCATTCTGAAGCATCCACTTGCAGACCGATTAATCCATATACATCTTCGTTTTCCTCGTCCGAGCTGGCATCTAGCTCAAAACTGTGTGGCTGGATTGCGTCAATATTGCTCACCATTTTTGTTGCACCGGTATTGTTAGGTTGGGGGTTATGAGGGGCTGAAAGCTAGCGGGTGAGAGAGTAAATGAAGGGATGATGGGAAATAAAGGTAGACTCACTTTGTGCCAACAGTCTGAGGCAGATTTCTAAGGAACTCCATCCACTCTGCAGAAACTTTTTGGCCAAAAATGGCATAATCATACTTGATAATTAATTGAAATTTGGTGTGATCATTATGGTAATTGTCCTATGGAAAATCTCACTGAGTGTTTTATAATACAGAGGGAGACAGGGACTGTCTTCTTCACAAAGTAATTAGGGTTTGTTCATCAACATTAAACTTTCAAAGCGTTGATTGAACAGTCAAAGGGCTTCATGTATCATTTGTCTTCCATAGACAAGCAGCCTGTCTGACTACTTTCTGACAGTGTCAGTCTTCTTTGAACAAAAATGCATCCAAAATCATATCACACATTTCACAAATCCCCTACTGTGCAGCCACATTCACGTTAGCTTAGCAGATGAAATATTAAGGAGTTCTAAAAGCAGGCAACTTCCAACCAGCTTTTTAAAGTAAAAGGTTTATTCATTCATCTTCTTCCGTTTTTTCCCTTTTGGGGTCACGGGGCTGCCGGAGCCTATCCCGGCCACTTGTGGGCAAAGGCAGGGGACACCCTCGCAGGGTAGAGTGTCCACAATCACACTCCCACGCACTCTCACTTTCACACCTAGGGACAATTTAGATTAACCAATTAACCTACGAAGCATGTATTTGGACGGTGGGTGGAAGCCAGAGTCCGCGGAGAAAACCCACGCATGCACGGTTTAGGTTTTTGAGGTTCAGTTATATTTTATCAGTGATGTAACAGCGGGTTAGTCCTGCTATAAGTGTTTATTAAAAAAAAGGTTACAGTAATAAGAACATGAAGAAGCTTCACTTTTTTAAAGATGACTTAAAAAAACTATAAAAACATTCGTTTACCATCTCAAGTGTATCACAGTTCTGTCACAGGACTTCATTAGAAGTTTGCCACTCAGTTTGGCGATTGGCAAGGAGTAAACCCACCCTCACTCCCCGTCATCCATGTTTAAAATCTCTCCCACTCACACCCCCAGCCTAACATTACCAATGCAACAGAAATGGTGATCAATATTGCTGCTATGCAGTCTGACAGGTTTGAGCCAGATGCCAGCTCAGATGAGCAAAGCAAAGAGGTATAAGCATCTTGTCAACTACTAGAATGAAGCGGAGCAGGGATCTTGTGGCACACTGATTGTAGCTTGTATGTCACTGCTTCAAGCTTTTTCATACAGCATTTTTTCATCTGCTCCCGATTCACAAAAGTTTGAATAACAAATTACAAAATTTTAATTTGAGTAGGTCTTTACAAACACTCGTGTTTACTTGCTTTTCACATGTAATTTGTCATGAACACTCAGGATTTAGTCCTGGTTTGGGGTTTTAGTCACTAATTCCTCATAATGTAGTGTCAAGGTTGCAAACCATTTACAATGTTATCCCATTTTTGTACCTTTTGGCTTTTTTGACTTTATATGAATCTTTTGAATAATTGATCTCATCTAAATTGCATTGTGATAACATCATATTTTGTTATTGGTGTACAGTTAATTTTTCCTTTCATTTTCAATTCTTGCTGCATAATGTAGTAGAAAAGTGGCACAAAGATTCAGCTTTCAAAGTTAATTATTTTGTTCTTGTCTTGGCTTCATATTTTAGGCTGGGTTTCCAGTGTGAAGTAGTGGAGTCGGAGATGAACCACCTCTTCCCTGCCTTCTCAACGGAGCATGGGGAATGTTCCCTGCAAGTGGATCCACTTCTGTTCAGCTGCGCTGGTTCTAGTGCCAAACACCAGCGCCTTTGCCCCTGCAGGGACCACCGGGATGGACAGGTGGCGCTATGCAAGGAGTGCCTATGACCAGAGGGGAGCCCAGTAGAGAGAGACAGTTTTGCATTAGTTGTACAAAACCAAATTGACCACCTTTATCAAGAACTCTGCAGTATGAAACTGTAATACCTAAACACGGATTGGATAAATTTACCTCAGACCCAGAAGTGGCTGCAAGTGAAGGGTAAGTTATAAATAATCTCAGGGAACTGCATGATTGTACTCTGAATCTAATGGGTTTGAAACTTCTGTTTACAATTTCCCATGACTGCAAAAGGAAAGAATATTACATGTGATTATTTTTAAATTCATAGTTGTGTGAATAAAAGCTGTCATCGTGGAGTTTGAATATTTGTATTTGATGCACCCAAAGCCATGTACACAAAAGTGAAGATGTGGTATTTTACATTTTCTGTGATGAATATATTTATGTCAGTAAATATATTTAATAAAACAAGACGAAACAGTGCTTTTTGATGCAAATGGTTTTAATTGCTTCACACTCTATTCATTTTAGCATTAAATAAAGAAAACTGTCCCTTCTGTTGATAAAACTAAACTGTGGCTTAGACACATTAAGTAGCATATCTGAAAGAAAAATTACACCAACTACATGTAATGACTTAATTTTGGCAGCATGAAAAATATTAGAAAGCCAATGACAATTGGCTCTCATAATAAAGCAAAAATATACATTGGTTACCATATTTCCAGTACTATAGGGCGGACCGGATTACAAGGTGTACTGTGGTCTGTTTTTTTAAACTGATGTCAAATATGGCGCACTGAAATATACGGCGCATTAACTGATGTTGGCCTCATTTTTGAGTCGGTATCCATAGCCAGTCTTGTTGATTATTTGGCTGAAGGGGTTCAGACGTATGCAGAACTGCAGTGGAGACAGAGCATCACCTTGGTAAATGCTACATTTGATGGACACTTGTGCAAGTGGCTTGCTATTGGCTAGGTTTCCACAGCTTCACCGAGTTTACTATGAAGGCTCTTAGAGTCCTGTTTATGTTGTACAGCTCCAAGCATTCAGTGATCCACGTGTGTGGCATTGAGTCATAGGCTTCCTTGTAATCAATCCAGGCTGTGCACAGGTTTGTGTGTCGTGACCTGCAGTCTTGAGCCACTGTTCTGTCAACCAGGAGTTGGTGTTTGGCTCCTCTGGAGTCTCTACTAATGCCCTTCTGTGTGTTGCTCATGTATTGATCAATGTGCCTATTTATCTTGGTTGCAATGATGCCTGACATGAGCTTCCATGTTGGTTAGAGACAGGTTATTGGCCGGTAGTTGGATGGGATTAGAGGGCTGTATTGGGATTGGGTCCCGCGGGACCCAACCCAAATCTCGCGGGATTGGGCGGTTTGAATTGTGCTGCGGGCGGGAGCGGGCGGCAAAAAAAAAACAACCTGCGGGATCAGTGCTGCCATGAATATCTCATGAATATATATTAGCGGACTACGTTAGGCTGTGCGGCTGTTGGATTCTTATGTACTGAAGCTCCGTGAAGGCACCAGGTAAAGACGCCCAATGGCCTCTGTCATCTAACCTGTTGTTGGGGGTGTGTAACGCCCCGCCCCGCCTCTTACTAAGAGCGCGCTTCATGCCGTCTGTCTGCGCGCGCACACACGCACACTTTTAACTGAACAGGATTTGGGAAAATATATTTAATATTTAAGTTGCACATTACACAAAAGAGGAATGCATGAAAAGATGAGGCTGAAGGAGGGACATGAATCTCTTTAATAATATCAATACAAATACGTGTTTTTTTCCTGCGGGACAGGAGACGATACAAAATCAATGCATCTCTATTACTGTGCGGGACTAAATTCTATGAGTTTTACGGGTGCGGGCGGGAGTGGACATACATATTGCGGGTGCGGGCGGGAGTGTAACGCATACGTTGCGGGAGCGGGCGGGATTGGTCAGAAATTCAGCAGGCGGGAGCGGGATGAAGAAAATAGTCCCGCGCAGGGCTCTAGATAGGACTGCACCCTTTGAGGGATCCTTCTGGATACCCAGAGTACTCTGTACGAGTTTGATCCAACTTTTTATTAAAAGGGCTACATTCCAATTGAGTTTTTTCAGTGGCGGATCGTACATTACACACCTGGGCCTTCGATAGTGCTACGGCTGACTCACTTAAACCCTCATTAACCATTTTTATGCCTCTAAATAAACTAAATAAACAAAACAGTAAACAAATCTCATGCAACTACAGCCAGCACAAAACACTGAAAACAACCACGTACATTTGGAATATTATTTATTGTGATATTTATTATTTCACTCATCAAAAAATTGTATTATTAGAAAACAGAATTCATCCTCCTGTATTTCCTCAAAAACAGCTCGGTCACCCTGTCATTTAGATTATCACGCTTTAGTTCCATCAAGAAGTCCTTTTTTATTCCATCAAGGCCAGTGATGAGAACCGAGTCTGTCCAGTTGTGTTTCTGCGCAGGTTTTAATTCGCTTTAGAGACGAAAATGTCCGCTCGATAGACAGTGGACACGGGGATGGTCAGTGCCAAATACACAAATCTATATAGCTGCTCACGATTTCTCTCAGATTTTTCTGATGAAGAAAGTCAAGGAAATCAGTGGGAGATTTTCCTGCAAAATCATCCATTACGTACATTACGGTCAGCTCTGTTTTTAACCGAGACAACTCAAAAAGTGCTGCGTGGCTCTGTGTCATACTGGGGAAGGCTGCATGTGACTTCCTGAAACTTCTGTCCAATCAGAAGGTCTGAATACTGTGACATTGTCTAAGCCTGCTAGAAGACCCTGCTGACGCCAACTCAAAATCTGATTGGTTGAAAGAAATAAATGACCAAGATTGATTTTGCTTTAGGAGGCCTTCACAACTGAAGGTGAATACCCCTACCCTGCCTGGCAACAGAGGACAGCTGAAATGTTATTGGTTGAATGCTCCAATGTGAAAATACGTCTGTTTGCAAGCAGCATAACTATCAACCATCAGGGTCAATTTGATCCTCATTTAATGTTTGTCATTCAAAAAATAACAGTTGACTTTTTTGTTTTTACTTCATATTTCATGACTTTTCCTAATTTGATGGGGACAACTGATTAGGCATAAAAATTATAATGATGATATTTTTTTCAATGTGCTAAACACATATTGCATACATTGGTGTTCTTTTGGGTTCCTTTGCACGTGCTTGTCTGGAGCTCTGCTCACTTCAGGTGCGTGAACGTGTGTGTTGAGCTGTCTGCGTGGAGCTGTGTGGAGTAACTCAGTTGAAGGACTATTCATGGGAATAGTTGAACATGGATGGTTGTGTTAAGCCAGAATTGATAGTGAAGTGGAAGACGATAAACGAGCAGAGTCAGGAGATGTTGGCTTATTGCCGTGGGCCAGTGAACCCAAAAGAAGACACAGCAGCTGCGGCGAAAGAAGACGGAAGTAGCTGATACAGAGATCAGAGCAGCAGGATTGAAAAGAAAAATGTCGTTCAAATTATTCATGGGGAAAGCACAGGAAAAAAAATCTGACAAGAAGTAAAAGAACATAGATTCAATTCAATTTTATTTGTATAGCCCAAATTCAAAACAAAAGTCGTCTTGATGGGCTTCGTATCGAGACGACTGTTATTCATCAATAACCCCTTGATAATGAAACAGATCAGTGAGTTGATGAGGAAAATGAAAAAGCAGGGATGTTGGGTCTCATAAGGTGAAGAAAAAAGAAGGAAAACATTAAAAAGTCATATATTAAAAGATTTATTCCAGTGAAATGGTTTACTTTGTTAAATGTTAACGTGCCTAAATTGTTGTGTGGTTTTGTTTGTGTTTTTGTTTAGTATTGTGAGCACGACCACTGTCTAAAAGCTATTCTTTGGGTTATTCTGTTTTGTCTGTGGTTCTTTGTGTTGTGTTGTGTGCTTTTGTTTAGTTTTGAGAAAACTATTGCTGTCAAAAAGTTATTGTCTGAGTCATTCTGTGTTTGTATTTTAAGCCATGGATGTGTGTGTGATTTGTGGGTTTTTGCCTAATCGTTGAGTAGAAAATTGGCTCACTGGAGAAATACCTGCAGAACTCAAGGATAGAAGGCGTGCAAAAGGGAGAGCATTCCTCTGGCCCCCTGCAGGGGAAGCTGAGCCATGGCAGATAAGGATAGCCAGACACTGAGTGGTAAATAGGGGTGCTGCACCCCAAACTGGCAGCAGGTTTGTTTCCCTCCAGTTAACACCTGGAGGAAGGGGATAGTAAAATATGATCCTTATAGCTTTGAAGATCTGATTTCTCTGGTGAAGTGATGCGCCCTCTTCAGAGAGGGGTTCATTGTGGAGGAATGAGTTTGATGTGTTAACACAGGGCCATAGGCTGACATTTGGAGTTTGGAGAACCAGAGTTACAGTTCTCAGTTCCTGCAGGCATTCTGCTGAGACCAAAAGTTGCTAATTTTTCCACACATTATGGGCATATTGGTGAAACGATGAGTGAAAAGTTCTGTCGCCTTCCAGATTTGCCTGGGAATGATTTAGTTGTGTGGGAGAGGTACACAACATGAATTGGCAGAAAACCAAACTTAATCCACAGCTCTAGCTGTTAAAATTACAGGTCAGATTGGCCCAAAAAGGAGGCCACTGATCGAAGAAAAGATAAGTAAGACATCTCTGCAACCGAGATGGTTGTTCGGACCTCATCTTTTCAGCTACCTACCAGCACAAATAATCACTCTGAGTGTGGCTTCCTGTGCACATCCTGATTCTTTCTGGATGCCCCAGCCACCTATGAGCAGATACTGGGGATAAAATTGCAGAGGAAGAAACTGGAAGGGACGGGTTGCTGTGGGGGGAGGGGCACAATGGAGATCAAAACTCTGGGGTGGACAGTAGCAGTTCTTTCGGCTGTGGGGACCCATCGCACTCAGTTGAGGATTTCCCTTTCAACCTAGCGCATAAACAGAGTTCTGGGGATTAATGGTTACCCCATCTGGGCAGCAACTATCAAGGGGTCTGGCATAGGGCCCACCTGCCCCAGGACAGTTCACAATGGGGGAAGGGACCTGACGGTCCTCAATAATGCTGCCCACACCACAAAGAGGGCTGGGTGATGGGCTGGCAGAACCCACACAATCTGTACAGGTTGGAACCTTGATCTGCTTCTCATGGTTGATACAAAAGCATAATTAAGTCATGAAATATTTACTATCTAGTCTTTGCAGCGCACAATGTTCTTGGTTGGCTTCTCTGGGGAACCTTTTCATTTGCCATTCACCAAACCTGTGATAACTGTATTCTAATTCAACCCCAGTAAATTTGTCGGGTGGACTCCCTCGGGAAGCACGGGGGAGGCGGCATCCTTTGCCTATTCCAGAAGTGGAAGTCTTGGATAATGTCTTTCCGACCCAGTGGCTTACCTGTTGACCCTCTCCAGGTGACACTTGTGTATGATCATAAAGAACACCAACTCCATCATGACAGTTTCTAGACACAATTAGAAGGATATAATTGGATGATTAGGTCAAACAGATTTTTTGTGGCTGAGGAGGAAGTGGCTGCCGAGGTCCAGCTGAAACCAGAACAACATGCTTGATTTCATGTGGGGGCAGAAAATCTCTTCCAAGTGTCTTTCGCCATCCATCGGAATAATAAGGCTAGAAAATTGGGTCAAACGATTAAATGATGTGCAGCTCAGACTGATAGGAAAAGTAAAGAGTGGGAAGGACTTTTATACTTGCCCCACATTAAAAGTATATCAGGTTGTATCCATGTTTGATGATTCTGCCCTAGAACACAAAAATCTGGATTGCTGGCATGGGAGAGCCGTGACGAGGCAGATGCCTGCCTATAGCCTGCGCTCTAAGGACATGCTCCTGCTCTCTGTGCCCAGAGTGCGTACAGAGATGGGAAAAAAGGATTTTAGATTTGCTGCAGCACAGTTTTGGAATGAACTCCAGAAAGAGTTAAAATTGAAAGAATTGATCTCCCTGGGCTCTTTTAAAAAACTTTAAATGAACGTGAGACAAAGCTTTCAAACTGTAAATGCTTTGTTTAAGACTGTCTTTTATGATTGAGCGTGAGTGTAAATGAGAGTTGTGTGTTATTGTTGTGCTGCTACCTCTTGGCCAGGACGCTCTTGCAAAAGAGTGTCACGTTGCTGCGGTCAGTCTCCTCCCCCGTCGCAGCGCTCCTGCTCCTGCTGATTGGAACCAGCTGACCTGCATCACCTCATCTCCTGCCTACCTTCTTAAGGACTCCACTCCTCAGTATCCAGTGCCAGTTCGTTTTACTCACTTCGGTGCTTATGTCTGGCCTTTTAGTTCTTGTATTCCAAGCTAAGTTACTTGACTCACCTCGCTCTGCATTTGCCTTCAGGTTCCTGCTCCACTGGTCTCGCTGGTTTCCTCATCCTAAGCTCTCCGCCATTCTCCACCCTGATCCCGCCGTCCTCGGCGTCCACGCCTTGCCTCAAGCCGCTCCGCCGTCCTCGGCGCTCACGTCCTGCCTCAAGCTGGTTCCGGCGTCCACGCCTTGCCTCAAACCGCTCCGCCGTCCTCTGCGCTCACGTCCTGTCTCAAACCGCTCCGCCGTCCTCGGCGCTCACGTCCTGCTTCAAGCTGGTTCCGCCGTTACTTCCGGGTTTCAGCGTCTGGGTCAGGCACGTCTTCATGACAGAACGAACTGGCCATTACTCAGACCCAGCTGACCCGGAAGGACTCCGCTTCGCCGTCTCCCAACAAGGCGTAGCCCTCGGACGTCAAGCTGAATCGCTCAACCAGATGGCCACGGCGCAGCAAGACCTTTTTCGCCGTTTGGACAGCATCTCCCAAACTCTGGTTGAGCTAACTAGCCAACAAACTGCTAACGCTAGCCCTATCTCCACATCCTCCGCTGCCGGGAGCTCTAACCAAGCCACCACCTCATGGACTCAGGAGAACTTTCGTTTACAACCAGAACCGTTCCAAGGAGACGTGAGTTCATGTGAAGGTTTTTTGCTACAGTGTCAACTAATTTTCCAGCAGGCCCCGCGGTATTACCACGCAGACCACTGTAAAATTACCCTCATTGTTAACTCTCTACGAGGTAAAGCCCTCCAATGGGCCCAGGCGTATCTCTCAGCTAACGCCATCTTCCAGAAACCTTTGGAACGCTTCATTGGGGAGTTTCGTCTGGTCTTCGACCAACCCCGCATAGCAGAAGAAGCTACTCGTCAACTTATGGGCTTAAAACAACACAACAGATCCGTAAGTGAACATCTGATCGACTTTCGCATATTAGCTGTAGAGACTGGTTGGCCGGACATTGCCCTAAAAGGCGTTTTCTACCAGTCGTTAAGTGATCAAATTAAAGATCATCTATGTTCACAGCCCGAAGCTACCACTTTTGAGGAGCTCATCTCCGCCGGCCTACGCTCGGATGTGCGGCTCCGAGAACGTCAAAATGAACGCACACCTTCTGAAAGAAAGAGCACCGGTAACTCTGTTCCTCAGTTTCCCATGTCAGAGTCACCATCCTCCCATCCGCGAGAAAACATCAGCCGCTCCCTGGAGGAACCGATGCAGATCGGCCATTCCAAACTCACTCCAGAGGAACGGCGCAGACGTAAAGAGGAGGGTACCTGCTTTTACTGTGGACAATCAGGTCCCCACGTACAACAATGCTCACTACGTTTAAACTCAAGAGCCCCCCCGCTAGAAGACAGGCCGCGGGACGTTAACCCTACGTTTAATCAGGGAAGTAATTTCCTTTATATTCCTGTCAAGATTAGTCATCACTCTTGTAACTATGATTGTCGGGCTCTTATTGATTCCGGAGCCGAACAGAGCTTCATAGACTGTAATTTGGTGTCCAAGCTCAACCTTCATATTGAACCGCTAGAACATCCTGGTAAAGCTGCTGGCCTGGGTGGTCAACTTCTCACGCGCATTACCCATCGTACCAAACCCGTGCATCTTATCACCTCTGGCAACCACCATGAAATCACTCAATTTTATATCACTAAATCTCTCCAGTCTCCTGTCATTTTAGGATTTCCCTGGCTGCGCAGCCACAACCCTCAGTTCGACTGGGTCAATCTCCACATCACTAACTGGAGCTCCCACTGTCTCGTTAACTGCCTCCGCTCTGCCATTCCCACAGTTTCCCCCGATCACGATTCCACTCCAGAAGAAATCGACCTTTCTAAGGTACCCCCTTGTTATCACAACCTTAAGGCCGTTTTCAGTAAACGTAAGGCTGGCGCGCTACCCTCTCACCGCCCCTACGACTGCTCCATCGAGTTACTAAACGGCGCCGCCCTTCCCAAGGGCGGTTATTTAACCTGTCCAGTCCTGAAAAGCTTGCTATGGAGAAGTACATTGCAAATTGCAGGCAGGGTTTGCAGTGGTGAAGAGAACAGAGGATGACTTTGAGGTCATTTGTCAAGAAGAAATCAACACATAACAATTAAAACCTGAACATTTACATAGACTCAGTGTATGTTTTGGCTGCAGCGATTACAGAGCTTCCTCAGTGGCAAAGAGCAAAGTTTCTTACAGCTGATATGAACCCTATAAAGCATGAGAAAGAGATGAGAAAGTTGCTACAGGTGTTGAAGCGACCACAAGAAGTGGTGATCATAAATTGTATGGGTCATAGTGAAGCATACACTGTGGTTGGGGAAATTAGGCTGCTGATTAAGCAGCAAAACAAGCAGCCAGGTAGTTTGGTGAGATACAGAACTTTTGTCCCAGATTACATTGGAACAGGTGGCGAGAGACCACCTGGACGCATTATCAAAAGAGAAAACCACGTGGCAACATTGATGAGCCGTGGAAGAGTTCACCACAAGGGTGTGGATGTCACCAGGGTTGCAGTATCTGTTGTTTGTTGTTGACTTATAGTTATGTCCAAAAGCTTTGCCAGCAAAGCAGGAGCACAGCGCTAGCATTAGTAAGTGTTTAATCAATTATTATATTCCATAGCACAGGTTCCCAAAACGGATTAGATCGGCAACAGGTCTCACTGTAAGGGCGCAGACTTGGGGACAGTTGAGAAAGCCCTAGGTCTAATCACAATTTGTAGCAAAAATTGTCAAAACTTTGTGCACAAACCAAATTTAACTGGGTTTAAGCACTTTTCATTGCTTTTGTGACTGTCCGATGCTCTGTGAATTCTAACACACAGAACACTCCCAATGAGCTTTTAACAGGTCAACAGTTTTCAGGACCAGGAGAACCACACGCATAACGGAGTGGGGTCTTTAGAAGGTCATTAGATGAAAGTGCCCTGGACACTTGAGAATGAGAATGTTTTTTATAGATTATGAACGAACAAAGTTTTTTTTACTGGGCTACTAAACACATGCAAATCCTCTAGTGCAGAAAATACAGTAAATATATAAACTTTTTTAATGTATTTTTTTTGTCCTAAGCTGCTCAAATAAACTGTCAGTCTCATATTTTGTTGCACCGTTCATCACAAATATAATATCTAGCGAATCGAACAGATTGTTTTTCACCAAGTGTCAGGTTTAAATAGCCCAACCAGTTCTGACAAAGTTGGAGGTGAACTTTTATTCTTTCCTTTCAAGTGTCAGAACCAGTCTGCCAGACATGTGGTAAAAGGTGACGAAATAACTGATTTCCAATCTTGCCAAAATGAAATTTGATGCTATTATATTACTCCTGGGTGAAGTTTCATGTTATTGCAATATGACCTTTGTTTCAGGTGTGATTTGCCAGCATTGTGTTTCTGCTTTATACAACTCATTTTATCATGAGTCACTGCAACACTGCAGCTCATATCTGAGTACAGGTTCCTTCATACCTCCTTTCCCACTCCTACTGTTAAAAATAATAACACATGGCTCTGCTGTAGTGAGAAAGAAAAGCATAATCAAGAAATGTCATTATTGCTCATTTTACAAACATTAACATTGATAGATTTATGGCACCAATACATTTTTTAAAATTTGGATTATGTTTGAATATATTTTACTAACCACTTGCTGATCCTCAAATTAATCATTCTTATAATCCTTTGATGCATGTGATTATTTAATTTTCTATTATTCTGCTCATTAATCACATTTTTGGGCACCTAAAAACATAGAAATTTGGTTACACATTCCATGAACTGCTTAATCCTCAGTGGTCTCTAAACTCATTGGTGAGTTTGGGAATCCCATTGGATGTTTACAACAACGTAGGAAAGAGAACAACCCCCCCACTACCACCACCAACATTAGTATAGTTTCATTCAAAATAATATGAACGTTTCAAAAATGGCCTTAAGGCATGTTAGTGTGTTCCTGGTGCCTGCCCCTTTTCTCTTCTTCCTGTCCAGGATAAAAGAGCTACTGAAGGGGCTCCTCATGGTGAGTTCTTCTTCTTGTCTTTACTGCCGTGTCCAGGTCTTTGCTGCAGTGCTGCTCCGAATCATCAGGCTTCTCATTCCCTCCCCTGATTGCACTCTTCCTCAACTTGGTTCCGATGGTTTTCTTTACTCCATTTGCAAATTTACTCACACATCCAAACGCTCATGCTACACCACACTTTCATGCTTTCTGTTATTTTGTTGTTTATTCTTTATGCTCATTAAATTGGCTTCATCTCACATCTGAGCTGACATTAACAAATTGGGGGCTCGTCCGGGATTATTGAGTAAAATAATGAAAAATATATGTTTAAAAAAAAGAAGCTGGGGTTGTACTAA
This sequence comes from Oryzias latipes, assembly GCF_053564925.1. Taxonomy (NCBI): domain Eukaryota; kingdom Metazoa; phylum Chordata; class Actinopteri; order Beloniformes; family Adrianichthyidae; genus Oryzias; species Oryzias latipes. The sequence continues at coordinate 11,802,218 of NC_136244.1, forward strand.
AAAGATTCATATCGGGCATTGCCACAAAAAACAATCTTAAGATAAATTGGTAGATGCAAATTGTAAAGTAGAAAGAAAACTCAAAAAGCCTTGTACTACTAAGGGCTAATATAGATTTAATACCTTTAATATGTATTCAAATTCAACATGATTTAAGATGAAGTTCAACTGCATTAGCAATACACAGAACATCTGTTTTTTAAATGTAATGTTTTGTCTGGGGAAAATTGTTCCTTATCAATCCATATTTATACGTTATATTGTTTATAAAATAAAACAAAAAACAAGAAATGTACCAAATGTTTACGAGGATCTCTGATATTTCTTGGGCTATTTTTCTAAAATAGGAAAGAGGGATGTAAAGTGGATACAGTAGTATCTGTAATGCATACATTTTTTAAAGTACACGCCATCCAACAGCAGCAAGCTAAAAAAAAGTCGATAAACCTCCAAAAACAGACTGACCGCAGCCGTATTTGTTTTCCATGCATTATTTTTCATTACACCACCCTTAATTTGTGTTTTTAAATGCACTGAGCTACAGGCTTCATTGCAATTTTGCTTAGGAATTTATCCCACTTTAATAAACAGAGCGTGAACCAGGAAAACCATTTGCAAATTGGTAGAGGGGCTGTGCTGGTTAGTAAGGACAACATTCATCAGAGCAGAAACAGGTTGACTGAAGCAATTTGGTGTTCTCCAGTCGCAGATTTAAAGGACTGTGTAAAATTTAATTATAGGTGTCAGCAAACAGGCCTGAAGCTCACATAAACATGAGTAGCTAATTGTATTTATGGACTTTAATGTAGTGTGTTCTGTTCAGAATCCAATTCCCACCGCAGAAAGGTTTAACGGTTAGTTTTTTAAATTTACTGTAATCCCTCTTATCCAGATTTTTTTGAGAAAATTCTGGTTCTACTTTATTAAGCTTATAAATTGAGACACAATTAAGCTTCTGGAAACCACTCAAACCCTTCCCACACACAAACCTGTGACCTGATGATGCACACTCATACACACAACTTAACTTTGGAACATAGACATCACCCATATTGTTTTGCAGCATGACTGATATGCTTTGATACTCGGCTTCAGATCAGACATTATCTGAAGGTTATGAGCTGCTTTTGCAAACCAGAAATGTGCAAAAAAAGGCCATGAAGAATTCAAAGTCTCTAGTACCACCTGATGGGTTTGGAATAACTAAAAAAAGCACGTTTGAGTTTTGAAAATGTCATGGGTATTACAAAAAGTTGTTCATTCGTTGAAACCTCTTATCAAGATAAACCCTCTTACAAGAGAAAACAGTTTAAAGAAAGAAGCCTCTTTTAACTGTAGGTGCATGCGCTAGAATCAGGTAGCGACACTCCAGTGTGAACATCATAAAATGGCGTATACTTATATGGGGCTTTACTATAAAGCCCCATATAATAAGGGTTCCCAAAAGTCGACCATACCACAGCCACCAATGCGTGTTTAGCGCATTCTTGAGCACGTGTCATATGCATGTTGTGAATCCAGCATTAGGTTTTTACTTCAGGAAATTGGTGATGTCATATTGGGTGTCAAAAAGTAGCGACTAATGCTTTTAAAATCCAAGGCACTAGATAGTCCCGCACTACATCATAATTCAGTATTTAGGGAGAAGGAAGGGAATTCAAACGTGGCCTAAGACATGCTTTATAAAAACTATGTTTATTTTGCTTTTAAAAAACTTTCTTGATACAAATATTTTTTTATCAAGACAGAAAATAAAAACCTTTTTCATGACACATGGGTCTTCTTACTTTAAGATTCAGTATTTGCAATGTTGTTTTTGCTGCGTTTAATTTTAATAAAAGAGTCTTTTGGATCTCCATCACCATTTTAGCACAGTAAATACAGCTTAATTTATAATGCACTGAAATAGTTAAAAAGGTCCTTATCAAAATTAAGCACTCTTCTTTCTCTTTCGGCTTTTCCCATCAGGGGTCGCCACAGCGAATCATCCTTTTCCACCTCACTCTATCATGGACATCTTCTACCCTAACATTAGCCAACTTCATGTCCTCTGTTAAGACATCCATGTATCTCCTCTTTGGCCGTCCTCTTGCCCTCCTGCCAGGCAGCTCCATCTCCAACATCCTTCTTAAAATTAAGCACTACCTTATGAAAATACCTTATGAAAATAAATCATCATATTTTGGTGAATTGGTCTGAGGAAGTATTTCAAAGAGATGGGAAAACAGCCCCTTTTGTTCTGTGGCATGGAACAGAAGTGAAGGAAGAGCAAATTGCTCCACACTGCACAGCCTCTTGCAACTCTACAACTGTGACATTTACCTTAAACAGCTGACAGATGGTTGCCCTAATCACATTTAGAAGTCTGCTCCATCATCTTCCGGTGGTTTGCCATGCAGAATTCGGTCATGTTGCAGTCAAAGCTTGACAAGGCCATTCAGTTACACTGTCATCCTCGTCCCCATATTAGGACAACTTTGACACAGCAGATCACAGCATAGCTTAGTGCATGTTGATCCATAATAAGTTCAGAAAAAGTTTGTCATCTTTAAAATACATTAAAAAAAACATGTTTAAAAACGGTTTCATAGACAGTCTTGGCGTTATTTTAAAGTAAAAGTGCATGTTTAATGTGAAATTGATTATGGCGATACAGATTTTGATTCATTCATATGACACTAGCCGTGGTTACATGCGCAAAATATTTTGATGGATCAATGGTCGGATTAAAATTCAACCGTGTCCATGGGATCAGAAAACCTTTTTCCGATTAGAACGAACGTTCACATGGTCACACTTTTGGTCAGAATAAATCATTTGGGCATGCACACTAGTGTTGAAAATACCGGAAGAGGAAATGGGTCCCACTGTAAACAAACTGAGTTGCCATTTACATTTATGCAGCAGCTCGGTAATATACGAGATGATCTTCTAAACGTGCTTTTATTAATGTTACGAATATTATGAAGCGCCTGTTCGCTCATCATTTTATTTTTAATCCGTGTGGTCAGTGCTTTTGTTTTGTGGAAGAACAGAGCTAAAAGAAGGGTAAGGAGATGGATGGATGAACATAAATTCCATGTGGGAAATGCTGCAATCTGCATCTTGGCTGCACGTAAATATGTGGAAATAACAACAGCCTTTATTTTGTTGGGACACGACTGGAAACACAAATCCACATGATTGTTTGAATGGTTTCTGAGGACTGAGCGACATTTCTGCTTTTTAAAGCTCACACACCGCCCCAAAGCCGCTGTGTGAGCTGGCGGTCCGAGGTCTGCTCGGACACACGGTTATCCTGAGTCCGGCAGCCGCTAATCCAGAGCGGCGGAATGGCTCGTAGTCCGAAGTCTCAGTCGCACACGTAACAAAATGACAAAACGCACACAAGTTATAAATCCGGCTGCTCTGCTCAGAGGCACAGTTCGCACAGTCCACCGGCACCCGAGCCCGGACTGCGCAGGGTCCAGACGTCACGGAGCACGAAGCGCTCCTCCGCGGCACCCCTCTCGTGAGGGGTGTAAGAGAGGGGAGAGGCAGAGAGCCAGCGGGGCAAGGGCGGGGTGAGGCCGGAGCGGAGCTTCTCACCGGGCGTCAGCAGAGCAGCCAGTCGTGCCTGTTTGAGCTCCAAAGCTTTCTCTGGAGCAAAACACCGTCTATGCATGACGTTAAACCAGAGCAGTAGTGACACACGATCGGAATGAACCGTTTACCTGAACAACGATACGATCAACAATCGGCATAACCCACCTATCTCGATCTGAAAGAAATTTTATTCCGAACATGTCTAATCGGGGCAGAGTGTTCCGAACGCCGTGTTTATATGACACATTTTTCTTCCTATCAGGCGTTCATTCTGATTACTTTTGTCCATGTAAACGCAACTATTGTCTTGAAGTTGAGGCATCCAGACCTAATGTCTTCTAGGAACATTTCGCTCAAATGTTTTGAGGGTCCGACGTGAGACCACATATTAAGACCACATACTTTTTCTAAGGCATCTGATGGGCCAATTTATAACCTGAACAATTTGCACTGCAGAAAATGTTTTTGAAAGAACAAAAAGATTAACAAGAACATGTTAAAAAAAGAGGAAAAATAAGAAGTTATTTTGACAAAAACAATGACTGAGTAATAGCTATTTATTTCTCTATAGAAGTCTTTGGGATTTTGGCTTCTTGGAGCCGGCAGCTACTTCCTGTTTGGAACACCAGTGGGTAGGAGTTATTCAGTCAAATTCCCTTATACAGACAATGGGTATTAAAGCACATAGCAGCTATTTTGTTTGGAAACAACACATAGCTATCTTTTAAAAAACAATTATTCTTAGTTGGACTTTTTTTGCACTATATGGTAGATCCAGTTTAATAAATAATTTTAATTATGATTCAAAATTACAAAAGTTGAATCAAACAGTACAATTCACAACATGACATTACTCAAACAGGGCAAGAGGCAACATTCTTTCCATTGAGCAAAAAAAGCCATAGACTTAAACACAGTGAAATGACTAATTAGACACAAGAAGGAGCTGTGCTGATTAGCAGCTTTACCCAGGTTCTAATTATACAAAAGACGGAGAAGAAAAACTAAATGAAAGCATTAAATAGGAAATATTAAACAAACTACATATCAAAAAATATTCCTAACAAATGAAATTTTAGAAAAAAACAACAAAACCAAAGAAAGAAACACAAAACCTTCATAAAGTAGGCAGCAATAACACACAACAATTTAATGTTTCTTAAAAATTCAGTTTGATTAAAATTATATTTGTGACAAAGAAATTATGCTGGGTGGGCCACAACTTCCCTTTTTTCAACCTTTCATTAATGGGAAAAGGGGCGGGGGGTTTTCATCGCCAACAGTAACTCTCGCAACTCAGAGGTGAATTTCTAAGGAACTCCTGCCACTCCGCAGGAAATATGTCCTAGAACAGTGTTTTTTCAACCGGTGTGCCGTGGCACCCTAGTGTGCGAGATGGTCAGGTGTACCGTGGGAAATCACCCATTCACTGATCTAAAAACATTTACCATCTACAGGATATCAGCTCTCTGTTCATCAAAATAGGCACCGATAAAACACTGAGTAGTTAGTAATATGAAAGATAGTAAACTACTTTTTCCTTTGTGTTTATTGGATTCTATTAAAGACATTTTTGTCAGGACTGGAGAGGTGGACACAAGCGCGGGACACCAGAAGGTAGATAAGAAGGATTTAATCATACGACTAGAACCAAGAAGGCAAGCAACCAAAACGATCCGGTGACAAGTACCGTCCAAACACAGAATAAATACACCACAGAGAAGTGAAAACAGGTGCGAACCAGGTGCAACAAATCACAGAAGTAAAGACAGCAAACATAAACAAAGAACGTAACCGGAAGTTGTCAAAATAAAACCGGAAGTGAAAATGAAAACAATTCTAACCGCCCTGACCCCTGGTACCTGACAGTACCCCTCCCTCAAGGGGCGCCTCCAGGCGTACCACCAGGCTTGTGAGGATGCAGCCGACGAAACCTCTGGAGCATGCCCTTATTGTGGATTCTGGATGAGTGTTCCCAAGACCTTTCCTCAGGCCCATAACCCTTCCAGTCCACCAAGTACTGAAAACCCCGTCCCCGCCGTCTGACGTCCATAATGCGCCATATGGTCCATGCAGGCTGGCCGTCTATGACGCGAGGTGCTGGAGGCGAGGAGGGAGGTGGTTGAAGGGGGCTCGTGACATGGGGCTTCAGCTGGGACACATGGAAGACGGGATGTATACGCATAGTACGTGGCAGGCGTAACTGGACCGCCACTGGGTTGATCACCCTCACCACCTCGAACGGTCCGATGAACCTAGGTGAGAGCTTCTTCATCTCTGTCCATAACTTCATGAGAGCCGTGGAGAGTAAGACCAACTGACCTGGCACGTAGGCGGGTGTGGGACGACGATGCCGGTCAGCCAGCCTCTTGTTAGTTGCGGAAGAGCAAAGAAGTGCGGCACGCGCCTCCCTCCAGACTCGTCTGCAGCGGCGGTAGAAGTGTTGAACGGACGGCACTGCCACCTCCTTTTCCTGTTCCGGGAACAGGGGGGGTTGGTAGCCCAGCGAACACTCGAAGGGAGACATTCCAGAGGCAGAAGAGGTCATAGTGTTGTGGGCATACTCAACCAAGGGAAGCATGGAACTCCAGGAAGTCTGGTGACGGGAACAAATGCAATGGAGAGCCGCTTCGAGGTCCTGGTTGGTCCTCTCAGCCTGCCCATTGGACTGGGGGTGGAACCCTGAGGAGAGGCTGGCAGTTGCACCAAAGGCTGCACAGAAGGACCTCCAGACCTGAGAGATGAACTGTGGTCCTTGGTCCGAAACCAGATCCACCGGAATCCCATGGATGTGGGACCAGGGACGACTTGGGACTGTTAAGGGATGGAGGAGCCCAGCAGGTGGTTGGTTGCTCGTTTTGTTCTGTAAGCAAACAGTACAGGCAGAAACGAACTCCCGGGTGCAGGAAGGAACCGCCGTTGCAGGAAGGAGACGGTCCTGCGGATCCAGGGGTGGCAGGTCAGGCGTGTGGCATGGGCCCACTGGAGTACCTAGCTGCGACAGGTCCTGGGGACAAACAGTCTATTGGGTGGCCCCCCACCTGGGTCCGGCTCCTGAGCCTGAGCAGCCTTGACGTCCCTCTCCAGCTGCCAAGAGAGAGCACCCACTACGCAGGTCGTTGGTATGACAGTCGTGGGCTGTTGCTCCCCCACTAAAAGTTCCTGCTGCCGAGAGAGGGCGTCAGGTTTAACATTTTTGGAGCCAGGGCGGTACGACACAACAAAATCAAACCGGGTAAAAAACAACGACCACCTTGCCTGCCTGGGGTTCAGCCGTTTAGCGTTCCGGATGTAGGAGAGGTTCTTGTGGTCAGTCCAGACCACAAACGGCTGAGCCGCCCCCTCCAACCAATGTCGCCATTCCTCCAAAGCCAGCTTAATGGCTAGGAGCTCCTTGTCCCCTATGTCGTTGTTGGTCTCTGCCGAAGCAAGCCGGCGGGAGAAAAAGGCGCACAGATGGAGCTTATTACCCTTACCAGACCGCTGCGACAACACGGCTCCCACGCCGATGTCAGATGCATCAACCTCTACGACAAACTGGTTGGAGGGATCAGGTTGTCTCAGGACAGGGGCGGTGGTGAACAAGTGCTTGAGTCTAAGGAAGGCAGCCTCTGCAGCCTCAGACCACCGAAACGTAGTGGAGATGGAGGTCAAACTAGTCAGAGGTGCAGCAACAGCACTAAAATTTCTGATAAACCGACGCAAGAAATTGGCAAACCCTAAGAACCGCTGCAGTTGTTTGCGGTTGGAAGGGGTGGGCCAGTTCACAACCCCGCTCACTTTCGCAGGATCGGGCCGAACCTCCCCTCCTGCTCTGACATAAGCCAAAAAGGACACACAAGAGGAGTGAAATTCACATTTTTCCGCCTTTACAAATAACTTGTTCTCCAACAGCCGCTGGAGAACCAAACGAACATGCCGCCGATGTTCGCTGGGGTCCTTAGAAAAAATAAGAATGTCGTCTTAATAGACAAACACAAAATGATGAATGAAGTCCCGGAGCACGTCGTTAATCAGTCCTTGAAACACTGCAGGGGCGTTAGACAGACCAAAAGGTATTACCAGGTACTCATAGTGTCCGAGGAGGGTGTTGAAGGCGGTCTTCCACTCGTCACCCTCCCTGATACGCACCAAGTGATAGGCGTTCCGAAGGTCCAACTTGGTGAACACCCTGGCCTCCTGCAGTGACTCGAAAGCAGAGTTCATTAGGGGAAGAGGATAACGGTTCTTGATGGTAATGGCGTTTAACCCACGATAATCAATACAGGGGCGTAAAGAACCGTCCTTCTTCCCCACAAAAAAGAAACCAGCCCCCACAGGTGATGAGGATGGCCTGATCAGACCCGACCTAAGGGAGTTAGCCACACACTGCTCCATAGTCTCTCTCTCCGGCTTCGACAGGGTATAGAGATGGCTTTAAGGAAGCAGAGCTCCAGGCTGCAGTTCAATGGCACAGTCATAGGGCCTGTGAGGTGGGAGCGAGAGAGCCTGATCTCTAGAAAAAACCTCCCTGAAAACTATTTCTCCATTAAGAGAACTGACTTGTAGTGGCCGGGGGAGTAATTTGGTAGAGAAACCTGCCTGTTTGGCCAGCTCGGCATCCATGCGGTTCTGCTCTGCCACAGAGTCCAATAAAGCTCGAACAGGAATTCCCCCATTCTGAAACATAATATGAGCTTCTAATAAAAAAGCAGAAGGAATAGAAAAAGTGGGCGCTCGGCCTCCGCTCGTCAATGTGCCCACTCTTAATGACGAGCGGAAGCATTTGGGCAATCCCTACAGATATGACCCCGCTGTCCGCAGTACAAGCACTCACCTGCCGTCAGCAGGCGTTTCCGTTCAGCGGGGGACAGGCGCCCACGTCCCAAAAGCATGGGTTCGTCCGGGGGGTTTGTGGAAGTGACAGAACGAGCATGAGAAGAGTAAGAAGATGAATCCTCGGCGCGTCCCCCAGAACGAGGAACCTCAGTCCGACGCCCCTGTCTGCGATCCTGCAGGCGATTGTCAATCCTGATAGCGAGGGCTATCAGGGGCTCCAAGGAAGACGGAATCTCCAACGGCGCAAGCTGATCCTTCATCTCCTCGGAAAGACCCTCCAGGAATGCGTTCGTAAGAGCTGCGGGGTTCCAATCGCTCTCAGTCCCGAGAGTCCGGAACTCTATGGCGTAATCTGCCACTCGCCGAGTCCCCTGTCCCAGCCGCATAAGCGCGCGAGCCGCCTCTGTCCCTGGCTTAGTGTGCTGAAATACCTGAGAGAAAGCCTCCAGGAATGCAGGAAGAGAAGCGCAGGTAGCAGCTCCCCGTTGCCACTCAGCTGTGGCCCATGCTCCGGCTCTGTCCGTGAGATGAGAGATGATGAAGGCGACTTTGGACCGCTCCGTCGGGAAGGCAGCGGCGTTCAGCTCGAAATACAGCTCACACTGTGTAATGAACGCCCTGCAATCCCCGGAGTCACCGGAGAACCTCTCTGGTCGAGCCAGCTGCACCGCAGGAGCTGGAGGAGTCTGGATGGGAGCCACAGGAACCGCAGAGGAGGGGATAGGTGGAGACGACTGCTGGACCTGCGTGGCTAGGAGGTCTAGGCGGTTGCAAAGCCCAGTCATTTGACGCTCTTGGTGATCGGCCATCTCCATCATTCCTCGACGCAGAAATTCAAGCTGTTCTGCCAGGTGACGGATGAGCTGCTCCTGGTTACCGGAGTCCGCTCTGGAAGAATCTGCGCCCACTGCGTCCATAGTTTGACCAGATCGTAATGTCAGGACTGGAGAGGTGGACACAAGTGCGGGACACCAGAAGGTAGATAAGAAGGATTTAATCATACGACTAGAACCAAGAAGGCAAGCAACCAAAACGATCCGGTGACAAGTACCAGCCAAACACAGAATAAATACACCACAGAGAAGTGAAAACAGGTGCGAACCAGGTGCGACAAATCACAGAAGTAAAAACAGCGAACATAAACAAAGAACGTAAGCAGAAGTTGTCAAAATACAACCGGAAGTGAAAATGAAAACAATTCTTACCGCCCTGACCCCTGGTACCTGACATTTTTTTAAGAATGACGGTACCACGATTTAGCTGCAGCTATAAATGTTTTCTGAAAAGTCCCGCCCCTTTAACTGTCTCCACCAATCATTCTTGGAGGCTTAATCACACATCATCAGTCTGACCAATCAGAAGGGGTTAAAGTCTTCACTTCCTTGTTCCGATTCTGCTCATAAAGTCGCTCAGTTCCAACAAAAATACCAGCTAAAGCTTGTTTCTAGCGGTGTAGCTTTCCACAGAATCCGGTATTAGACCCTGGAACAATTGAACAAAACAATGAAGTTCAGAGATGCTAGTCTTTCTGCATTCGGCAGCTGTTTGCACTACATTTCCCATGATGCATTGAGTTAAAGTGACAGCGTCTCAGCACACAATCAGTCTATGTTGTTAAATGTCTTGAAACCACAATGAACACACATCAAACAGTTTTTAAATCTTTTAACTTAACTTTTATTACATCTTTTAGAAAAAACAGCTGCAACTTCCAGCTTTTCTGCCACAATTATAACAAAAATGCATGTGAGATTGCGGAGGGGCTGTAGATCAATACAGACTATGGGTCTCTCCTTTTTTTTTTACATTTTTGGATGCTGGTGTGCAGCTGGATTTTTGTCAAGGTTAAAGTGTGCCGTGGCTCAAAAAAGGTTGAAAAACACTGTCCTAGAAAACGATACAAATTTATTAGTTTTAACCCCACAGGCATAATCATAAACAAAAGAGCACTAGGAATGCTGTTAACTGATCAAAAGATGATCAGAGTGGGACTTTAAGATATTTCTTATTTTATGAAATTCCATTCTATCATATTTATTTTGATTACAATGAAAAGTATCAGTGGTCATTTCAATTTTTAAGGAAGTGTTTTATTTGTAGTTTAGACCTGAAGGACCTCGGTTTAAAATGAAAGATTAACGCTATTTTTACAGAAACGCAGGGTTTTAGGATTTGAAAGGCAAAATCCAATTTTTTAGCTTTTAAGTGTATTATAATGTTAATTTCTCATGAACAGAATCCCCAAAGTGGTATTTTGATCCATTTATGCATTTCTGAGCATTCCTCTAACAAACTGCAATCTGAGCACAAGTCCCTCCCAATCCACGAAACCAAGCTGATGTAGACAAGGGAGGACTAAGAGGCCATCAGTTTGAAAGTGTAGAGAAAGTCTAAGGCCCATTCAATGCGCTGAAAGCAAACATGCCTTCTTTACTGATGAGTTTGATTGACAGATTCATTAGCCAATGATGACATTAATTGACCTGCCAAGTCAGGAGAGTCTTAAAATTCACCACAGGGTTTTCCCCTTACAAATATAGGGACTCTGTAAATGCACATTCTGCAATTCGCATGATCTGTGAGTTTGAATTACAAGTGTACCTAAAATTCCTGTTTGCAAAGCATCAATTGTGCATTTCTGAAACATTTATTGGGAATTTCTGAAACATTTATTGTGTTTTTGTGAAACACAGCTTGTACATTTGTGAGAAACATTTATTGTTCATGTGTGAAACTTTTAGTGTGCATGTGTGAAACACAACGTGTGTGTTTGTGAAACATAGGGTGTGCATTTGTGAAACACAACGTGTGCATTTCCAAATTTATATTGCACGTTTGCATAGAATGACAGTTGTGAATCGGAGTGTGTGCATTTGTGACACAGACTATGTGGATTTCTGAATTATGAGACTGTTCTGTCCACAAGGTGAACAGCCCCTTCCAGGAAGAGTGTGCGTTGCCAGCAATGCCTCTAGGCTAACACACTCACACCTAGCTTTTCCGTGGAACAAGTGGTGTTTGGCAAAAACGCTTTCCTTTTATGTGCACAATATGCACATCCATCTTTGCAAAAGTTGTTTTTATGGGCGAAACGCAGACACGCTGCCAAGGCCAGCTCTATGTTGACGTCAATAAATGGGCAGCACCTACAAGGAGTCAAGGCCGGTACCTCAGAGATCAAGCTTTTCACTATATAAGGCTTAATAATTGCATGGTTTAGGCCTTTTAAGATCATAGAATATATTGGGCCATGCTTTGGGTTCTTTTTTTTTTCGCCAGGTACACGTTATCTTTTTTTTTTTTTTTTGGAATGAAAATAAAATGTTTCAAGGTAGTAGCATCTTTAGACTTCCACATCATAGAAGACAGACATGTTAAAATATACAATCCCTGACTGGTTCGAACGAGGGACTGGTTCGAACGAGGGGTGCTGTAGGTGAACGAGGGATGCTGTAGTATCGCGAGACCCAGCGAGACGAGTGTGGTGAGTCGACTTGGCGGCGCGTAAGCATTTGAACAAACATTTTCAATCTTGTTTCATTTTTCCGCCATATTAAAATATTTCCAGCAAACTAACATAACCTGTTAAGAGTATTAAGCTTCTGTCAACCTGGAGGACCTGGAGAAATTCATTGACGAGTGTTATAATACCTGCGTAATGGTGAAGCCCAGAACCGCCACCACCACCCCATCCGCCAAGCGTGAACGGCCTGAGGACTCTCCTGGGGCTGCGTCCTCTCCAGGCAGCGGCGTGAGCGATATCCTGGATTCGATTGATAAAAAGCTCTCCAGCTTTGATTGCCGCCTCAATTTGCTGGAGATCCTCCATAGAGAATTTCAAGGTCTGCGGGAGTCTTTGGAGTTCAGCCAGCAGCAGGTGCGGGAGCTCGCAGCGGAGAACCAGGCCCTCAGAGAGACCCTCAAGATTCTGGGCAATGACACCGCCCGTCTCTCCGAGGAGAACCGATCCATCAAGGAAACCCTCCTGGATCGTCAGTCGAGGAGCATGAAGGTTGTCCCTCATGCTCCTCGTGATCTCTGGGATTCCAGAGGAGGCAGGAGAAGACCCGGAGGCCACTGTGAAGTCCTTCTTTGAGGTCCACCTGAAGCTCCCCAAGGAGGAGGTGCAGAAGATCTCTTTCCACAGGGTTCACCGCCTCGGAGGAAGAAAGTCCGACCACCAGCGCCCGCGTCCTATTGTGGCTAAATTCGAACATTTCAAACAAAAGGAGCTGGTGAAGGGCCGAGGCCGGGAGCTGAAAGGAACGCATTTCAGCTTTAATGACCAGTTCCCGGCAGAAATCCTCCGTAGAAGGAAGATCCTGTTCCCGCTAAGGAGGAAGCATCTTGCTGCTGGTTCTAGAGCGATTGTGGCCGGCTGTTCCGGGACCCGGAGATCACCCCCTGGCTGTGCTGAAGGCTTTCAGACCCGCCCTGAGAACATCTGACCAGAAGAAACCCGCTAAACTAAATTCAATGAATGGAAAACCGGATCATCAATAATCCACACCTCGATCTCAGGAAAACAGTCTTTTTTTTCTTCTTCACCTCAGTCCCACTCATGGCAACCATGTTTTGTTGTTGTTTTCGTTTTCCCTTCTATCTCTTTTTTTCTTTCCTTTCCTCTCCCCCCCCCCCCCCCCTCTCCGCATATGTAAATCATCTGGAAGCAACTCATCCTCGGTAAGTATTTATTTATGCACGGAACGGGCGCGCGCGCACACATGGGGGTGCACATGCGATCCCGCACACACACGCCGACATACTGCAAACACCTCACACAGGCTCTCATAGGACGCATGCGACACGCAGTTCACATAGCCAGAAAACGTTCACGCGCACACATGCACAGCGCTTCTCTGTCACGTGCAGCGGGTTTGCAATGCGGGCACGCGCACACGGACTGGCACACACGCATTACTTAGCTTTACAACTTTTCAGTCAGAGCAGTTATGAACAGTCTTAACATCGTTAGCTGGAATGTGCGTGGACTTGGCTCTGGGCCAAAGAGATTGAAAGTGTTAAATCACCTGGATGGTCTAAAAGCAGATATAGCTCTACTGCAGGAGACCCATTTATCAAATTCATTGAATCACCTCATGTGCTGCTTACAATTTCCAGTCATATATTCTGCCAGTTACAACTCCAAACAACGAGGAGTTGCTGTTTTAATTAATAAAAATCTTAATTTTACTCATGAGGATACAGTTACTGACCCAGAAGGCAGATTTGTAATCATTAATATATCCATTCAGAATAAGGACTTTTGTATAGCGATTCTTTACGGCCCTAATGTTGACGACTCTTCCTTCTTTCACAGATTCTTCACCTCACTCTCAGTTCACTCTGACTCCACAATCATTATCGGAGGAGACGTCAACCTTGTTTTGGACCCTGAACTTGACAGACTCAGCACAGCAGCAAACCAGCGTACATGGCGGTCTGCAAGTATTCTAAAGCAGTACATGAATGATCTGGGTCTCTGCGACGCGTGGCGCTCATGTCATCCAAGCACTAAAGGGTTCACCTTTTTATCTCCAGTTCACCACTCACACTCCCTTTTAGAGTATATATTAATCAGTAACTCTCTTTTAAAAAATATTCAAAGTTCCAATATCCATCCAATTATTATCAGTGATCATGCACCAGTCTCTGTAAATATCTCTAGGGAAATATCGACACCCTCAGGTACAACCTGGAGGTTTAATACGTCTCTGTTAAAGGACCAGGAATTTATTGAATTCTTTAAAAAAGAGTGGGCAACCTTCTTAGACTTCAACAATACTCCAGACATCCCACCGTGCGTTCTTTGGGAAACAGCAAAGGCAGTCATGAGAGGGAAAATAATTTCTTATTCAACGCACAAAGAGAAAGCAGATTTATAAGAACTAGAAAATAAAATCAAAACCCTGGGAGACTGCTTATGCTGCTTCTGCACAGGAACACATTCTGGGAGATCTGAAAAATTTAAAGCTGCAGTTAAATGACATCTTTAATAAACAAACATAATTTCAAATACAAAGGCTACGACTTGAAAGATTTGAAAACTCCAATAAATCGGGCAAATTTCTGGCTAATCAGCTTAAAATTAATAGAGAAAAATCATCAATCACCTCTATTATGGACCAAACAGGAAATGTCACTCACGACCCGGTCAAAATTAATAACGAATTTGAAAATTTTAAAAAAAATTTGTACACATCACAGATCCATCCGTCAGAGCAAAGTATTGACTCATTTGTTAATAATGTAAACCTACCCAGGTTAAATGAGGATCAAATTACAAACTTAGACTCTCCGCTCTCCTTGTCTGAACTTCATGAAGCTCTGTTACTTATACCTAATGGTAAAGCACCAGGGCCTGACGGCTTTCCTGCTGAGTTTTATAAAGAATTCTGGGAACAGCTGGCACCAACATTTTATAAAACGGTCACATCTATCAATGAGAGCCAATCAATGCCACATAACATAAACTCAGCCAACATAATTCTTCTTCTAAAACCAGACAAAGATCCCACTAGTCCTTCAAGCTATCGCCCTATTTCTTTAATCAATGCAGATGTAAAAATTATCTGCAAAGCACTAGCACAGAGAATAGAAAAAATCACTCCTCACATAATTCACTTCGACCAAACTGGATTCATCAAAGGCAGACACTCGGATTACAATGTCCGTAGACTAGTTAATATAGACTTTGCCACCATTGAAAACCAGGAAATGACCATACTATCGCTGGATGCTGAAAAAGCCTTTGACAGAGTAAATTGGAAGTTCCTTATTGCTGCCCTCCATAAGTTTGGTTTTGGAGAAGCATTCATCAATTGGATCAAAATATATCACAACCCCAATGCATCAGTTAGAACTAATAAACAGACTTCAAACAGGTTTTTTCTTGGAAGAGGAACCAGACAGGGTTGCCCACTCTCTCCTTCTCTTTTTGCTATATTCATTGAGCCTCTAGCTGCAGCAATAAGACAGAATGAGAGCAATATAGGAACAAAAACCAAACACAGCCATCATAAAATTAGTCTCTATGCAGATGACATATTACTGTTTTTAAGGAATTTACATTCTGTAAATGAAACAGCAATGATCATTAATGAATTCTCTTCCATATCAGACTATACCATTAATTGGAATAAATCTGTTTTGTTACCACTCAACAGGAATATGGAACAAAGGCTCACAATTCCAGTTAAAACGGGAAATATCAAATATCTGGGTATCTACTTTTCCCCCAAACTATAAGAACTGGTGCAGCTAAACTACACCCCATTACTGAAAAGCATACAGGACGATCTAACACGCTGGACCAACCTGCCTCTGTCCCTTATGGGCAAATCTGTCATGGCGGAAAGGACGCGGCAGACCCAGACGTTGAAAACCCCGGAAGGAAACTCAGGCAAGTAGCGATAAACAAAGAGTCTTTAATATCCAGGCAGGAGATAACAGTTCTGGTTGTTACTTCTTGCTAGCTTGGATCTCTGGCGAGGAGTCGGCGCAGCTCGTAGGGACTTGAGAGCTAAGTTGAGAGCGTGGCGTGGCTGGAGCGGAGCGAGACGTGCGGTGCGGATCGCTGCGCGCTGCCTGATGTCTTGGGACCCGAGGTGAGCGAGGAACGTGGCGTGACTTCGAGGCGAGACTGGTGTGGAGCGAGCTGAAGATCTCCCAGGTGGACACTCGTGGATTTGGAAACCTGGAGGCGGGTAGAATAAGCAGGGTAAGTAAAGGCCAGAACTTGAATCGGAGTACGTACTGAGGTTCAGACATGCGTCGAGGTAGGCAACGGACTGGCGATTACTGCTGGGCTGGATCCCCTTAAGAAGGCGGTGAGGTGATGAGCAGAGTGTCCACAGCTGGTTCCAATCTTCAGGTGCACAGAGAGAGGGGAGGGGGAGGAGCACTGACAGAGGCCACCGTGACAAAATCTTACCCAAAGTTAATTATCTCTTCTCAATGATTCCCACACAACCGCCATTAAAATGGTTCAAAACATTAGACTCATCCATATCAAGCTTTTTGTGGAACAATAAACCTGCAAGAATTAGTCTAAAAACTTTAAAATCTGCAAAAAGCTGTGGAAGATTAGAATTACCTAATTTCCACAAATACTTTCTTGCAAATAGATTACAATACATCTTAAAATGGTTAAAAAATAATCCAGAAACCAACTCAGGGTTAGACTTGGAACAGGCGTTATGTGGAAAGATCAACCTCTCAGAGCAACCATTTATTAGCCAAACAGTTAAAAAACAGGATTGTTTCAAAACTATTAATATAAACGCCACTTTAACAGCCTGGTGGGAATTTCTCAAAATATCCACATCATCAATTCAACCGTGCAAAATGACACCCATCTGGAACAACCCGGACATGCTTATAAACCAAAAAAATGATTCACTTCCCAGCTTGGCAAGCAGGGGGCATAAAACAACTAGAGCACATAATTATTGATAGAAGATTCATAACTCCCCAGGAACTTCAAGACAAACATGGAATAAATAACTT
This sequence comes from Oryzias latipes, assembly GCF_053564925.1. Classification (NCBI taxonomy): domain Eukaryota; kingdom Metazoa; phylum Chordata; class Actinopteri; order Beloniformes; family Adrianichthyidae; genus Oryzias; species Oryzias latipes. The sequence continues at coordinate 11,819,129 of NC_136244.1, forward strand.
CTTGCAACTTCTTCAGCAACTTAAATCAAGTATTACTAAAAAGTTTAAATATAAAGACAACGATTTAAAGCTACCAGATGTAGTTACCACTCTGATTAATTTTTCAATGAATAGAACTCTCTCCAAAATATACAAACTTTTATGTAATTTAGATAACAATATTGCCCTTCCAACAACAAAATGGGATGCAGATTTGAGCATCAGCACAGATGAAAGCTTCTGGTCAGAACTCTGCCTAAACACCTTTAAACTGACAAAAAGTCCAAATTTGCAGCTAATCCATCTCTTCACAGAATTTACTACACTGGACAGAGGATGTTCAAGATGGGTCTCAGTAACTCAGACATTTGCGAGCACTGTGACAGTAATCTACCCGACAGCTACATGCACGCACTGTGGTTCTGCACACCTGTCCAGGCTCTCTGGTAGCAGGTATGTGCCGATTTATCGGTCTGGCTTAAGGTTTCAATCACGGCCTCACCGTCACTTTGTGTGCTTGGTGACATGAGTGCCATCGATATAGAAGAAGTATTAGCATCTATCATTTTCATAACTCTTTGTATTGCTAAATAAACTATTTTAATAAATTGGAAAAACAAGAAAAATATAAACATAAGTCAACACAGAAATCTGCTGTTTGACGTTGGAAAAAACGTCAGCCCAAAGTTCAAGTAACTTTGAAAGAATTCGGTCTCTCTGGTCTCCCGTGGCTGACTCCATGACTTAGGGGGTGGGGGGCCTGGTCGTCGCTGCTCCTTGCCCTTCTGCCGTGGTTTGGGGTGGGGGTCGGGGCCTCCGGTGCTTGGCGGGGGCGGTGGGGGCTCCGTTGGTCGGGGGCGCTGCGTGGTCCTGTGGGCTTGGGTGTGGGGGGGCATGGGGGTGGGGGCTTGTCGGCCCTGTCCTGTGGGGGGGCGTTCTGGGGAGGGAGGGGGAGCCCACTATTGGTACGGGGCCTTGGGGGGTTGACGGGTCTGAGTCTCCGCCGAGGCAATCCCCCCTCCCATGGTTGCCGTATGGAGTGGGCCCCCCCTCTTTCAGTTTTATTTGCACCTTAGACATGTAGGGCCCTTGGTAGAGGGGGGTGCTTGGACATCACTGCCAGCAAGGACCATCTGTCCCCTAACCCCTCCCTGGTGGGGGGTACGGGTCCCTTGGCGGCGGCTGCCGCGTCCCCTGGGTGCCGGTCTCCTGGGCCCGGCGGTACTCTCTCCGCTCTGGAGGGGGGGGGGGGGGGGGGGGGGTTCACATTACACCTGAGCCGGGGGTGTCCGAGTCCCTGGGGATGGGTTCTGGTCCTTGCCCCTGGGCGCTGGGCCCCGCCAAATTTCCAACAGTGGCCGAGCCTGGTCGGGCCATGTTTACAACACCCCTTGTGGGCCCCCCTTTTTCCCCGGGGTGCTTCCCTCCGGGGTGGGGGTGGCTGGCCCCTGCTTTGCTCCTCCCTGGACCAACCGTGGGCCGGGTGGGTGGCTGCCAGGAGCGCGGAGCGAGTCTCCCTTGGGGGGTCCTGGCTCGTACCTGGGGTTGGGGCGGGGGAATGCCCGGAACTCCTGGGTGGTGATGGGGTGCTCGTCTGGGGCTGTGGGTGCCCTTCTCGGGTGGGGCCTTGCGTTGGGTTCTTCAGGCGCGGTGGGGGGGCTGCTATCCTGGTTGGGCTGGGGCGCCGCTCTCTTTTCCCCGTGCTTCCCTGCTCTCTGGCTCTGGGGGCCTCGCGGCGGTCCTGCTGGTCCTGGCCTGGGTGGCGGATTTGGTCGCCCGGGGGGCGGTTGTCCCCTGCCTGCTGCCGTATGGCGTCGGGGGGTTCTGGCTGCCGCTGCTGCTGCACGGGGGGTCTGGGTGTGGGGGTGACTGGGCGCTCCTCCTTCTCCTTTTCACATTCCACCATCCATTTTAGAAGAACATAAACACTCACCTGAGCACAGGTGTTAGCTCACCTTTGCACTAATAGTTTGCATGATTGAATGAATGAAAGATTTCACACTAGTTGGTTTAAAGGCATAGGTATGCGTGTGTGAACACTGTCTGTTTTGTGTACATGTTGACATGTGGATATTTTTACAGCTAGCAGGTGTGTTGATAACATTTCAGTGTGTGTGTGTGGACAGGCCCCGCCCTTTTTGTACTACATTTGAACCTTACCGTTATGATAAACAACCAGTAAACTTGTCTGCTCTATGCTGCTTCATGGTCTTATCCCCCCCTCCCACTATCACCCCCCCCCCCCCCCTCTAGCATCCCTCTCTCTTCTTCCCCCCTTTCCTTTTCCGTCCGGTCCAACGCCAAAGATTCTCAAACATGATTGAAATTAATAAAGTTTGGCCTCAATTACAAAAGGGGTTTATTCAGTCATGCCTTTGGTTTGTCTGAAGATTAATAACCCCTCTTGTTAAAGTAAAATATGTCCAACACAAGAGGCCCTCAGCTCTCATCTGTCTGCCCAGCTGTTGGACAGGACAAGTTAAAAAAAATATATATATACAATCCCGGATAATTCTCAACATCAGATAAATTGATACCTTTGTAAAACCTCTGACTGGACTCAAAATTCAAAAAGTGAGTTATTTACTTTACATTCCAACAATTAACTTGATTTTTAAAAGCTTAACATAGCATTTCCTTGACTTCTGCAATCAAAGATACACTTTTTTTTAGGTATTCTCAGTTCTTCCAACTTTTAGTTTTATTTGAGTAATATCCTAAAAACAGCAAAACGGAATATTCTGTATATTATTTAAAAAAAATCACCTTTGAAAAATACATTATAACACGCAGAATAGGCACAATGTTGCTGAAGTTATTATTGTGTGAGCTCTCGCTCCACTGAAGCTAAAACCATTTAGAAAGATAAGAGGATTTTAATGAGATATCCTTCCAGACAGGGCTGGAATGTTCTAGTTTTTCTTTAATGACAGCACTACTGTCTCTTTGACTGATGGGAAGGGCCCTTTCAAAATAAGCTAATTTGTTCTTTCTGGTTTATAGTCTCCATACTAATGCCAAACATTCGTTTGAATCCCGGAAAAAATAAAGGAAGTAAAATATGAGAATCATTCTGGGTATACTGAAAGGGTCTAAGCATCTATTTGAGATACTTTTTTCCGGTCAGCCAGTATTAGATTCAACAGTAGTAGGCATCTGAAATGTTGCTAAATGTCACAGCTGAAGTGATATTTCTATTGTGTTTTTTTAAATGCCAAAAAGTCAAGAGGAATGATAAGAGGAGTGAGAAATTCCTCATCCATACGGTGGCCTTGAAGTTCAAATCATGCAGAAAACCATAACTCAAAGCAAAAACATTTTAAAGATCACAACAATTAAAAAAACAAGATGAATACTTAAAAAACATAACATTTAGTAAAGAAAAAATGAAAAATCAGAAAACAAAAGTAATTTCCAGAGATCAAAATTAAATGATAAAAAAAGAAACAATAAGAAACCAGAACAGGTAGGCGCTATGGGTCATCTCTGATTGGATGATGACGTTTGTCCATCATTTCAACCAAACAATATTTGGCATGAAGCGATACTGGTTATGCCTTGTCCTAATCAAGACGCATTTAAACACAGTCAAACGTCAAAAATTGTGATCATCCGATCATCAATGTCACATACTTATCCTTTAGAGGGGGATCTGGCAGCAGGCAAGATGGCGCCCAGACATCATTATTAGCCAGAAGTGAAATTCCACAAGTTTTCAGAATTGTAACACTTTTTAGAAAGACTTTTTACTGTGAATAAATGTTAACTCTCAGGTACAAAATAAAGTTTTAGTGCGCAAGATGAGCTTAAAATGGGAAAAAGAACTATAATAAATGTATTCCTTTCAAAATAGATATTAACAGTATTTAGATAAATGAATTATTCAGTATTTGATTTATAAAAACCGTTAACCCTTTTACACCATAGCCTTAGCTGCAGTGTTTACATTCCTTCAACTTGCGTAACTTTTCAACCCTCGATCAACGGGAATTAGTTTATTTTGATGCAGAGAAGTGTGCACCAGTGTGCAACACTTTTTAATAGTTGTGTTGCATACTGGTGCAAAGGCGCTGTTTTCTGCAAATCAGTGAAGGGTTTTTTATACTAAATTAAGTTTTTTTTAATTTATTTTTTTATACTATGTTGCACTTTTGTTCTTGATTAAGACATTGGTGTTACATTAACCCACATGTAGCTCCCGACCAATTGAAACCCGCAAGAGGAAGCTCCAAGGACCTATCAGCGTTATTTCACCGAAAAACAAAGCTATAAAAGATGTTGCTGGCAGGAGCAGGGAGACTGACACTTACCACTCAAAAAGTGGATTTGGTGAAGACGACCATTTATGGTGTTAAAGAATTTTTTTTTTTTCTAACTTGTCCTGTCCAACAGCAGGGCAAACAGATGAGAGCTGAAGGCTTCTATATGTTGTTCTAAATGTCCAAAATATGTTGGACATATTTTACTTTAACAACAGGGGTTACGAATCTTCTAACAAACCAGTGGTATGTTTGAATAAACTCCTTTCGTAATCGAGGCCAACCTTTATTCATTTTAATCATATCTGAAAATCTTTTGTGTTGGACCGGATGGAAAAGGAAAGGAGGGAAGAAGAGGGAGGGATCTTAGAGAGGGGGGGGGATAAGAGGGTGATTATAGAAGGGGGGGGGGGTAACCCCATGAAGCAGCATTAAGCATGGTTATGCTCATTACAGTGAGGTTCAGATGTACTACAAGTCTATTAGAGTGGGGCCTGTCCACACATATACCCAAATGCCACAAACATACCTGTTGGCTCCAAAAACGTTCACATGTCAACATGTACACAATAAAGTTAATGTCCACACAGGCATACCTATGCATTCAAACCAACTAGAGTGAAACGTTTCATTCAATCACGCAAACTATTTGTGAAGAGGTGAGCTAACACCTGTGCTCAAGTGAGTGTTTATGTTCTTCTAAAGTGAATGATGGAATCTAAAAAGAAGGAGGGAGAGCGCCCAGCCATCCCCACACTAAGTCCCCCGCAGCAGCAGCAGTGGCAGCCAGAACCCCCCAACACCTGCAAGGTAGAGAACAACCGGCCCCCATGCAATCATATCTGCCACCCAGGCCAGGGCCAGCAGGACCGCCACGGGGGCCCCCAAAGCCAGAGAGCAGGGAGGCAGGGGGGGACAGAGAGTGCAAACTCCAGCCCAACCAAGAGAGCAGCCGCTGCTCCGTTGGGAGCAGGGGTCTTAGTGAAAGAATTCTAAGTTGTTTATTCTGACATTCCCTGCTTCTCTTACTTTTTTCATTAAATATACTTTTGTCTTTTTTCAAGATGCAATACACCATAATGCAATGAATGCAATAATTGCAAACCGTCACACAATCCAAACCGTGAGTTTTGTGTTCTGTTGCACCCCTAAAATAGGCTGATTTATGTTGATTTTGTAAGGAGTTATGGTATATCATAGCAGGTTTTGACAGAGACATCTCTGGTGTAAAAGATTAAAGCTTAAAACGAGAAAAAGCCGTGACTGTGTTAAGTTAGTCTATTTTGTCAATCGGAGATTGTGAACTTCCGGTTCAGGTCGAGGAACTCCAGTTTCAGCTAATGATTTCTTGGTGCCATGTTTTTGGCATCTTTTGGTTTCTTATAGTTTCATGTTTGTTTGTTTTTCACATTTCATTGATTCAGTGATTTGATTTCTGAAAATGACTTTTGTTTTCCGAAATACTTCATTTCTATTTTGTTTCATTGGTTTTGTGATCTATTTATTTTTGCGCTGAGTGATTTGTTGGTGTGATTTGCACCTCACGGCCACCGTACGCCTATCTTGTTGGCAAAACACAAGTCAATTTTAAGAAAAAAAGTGCAAACGTAAATCTTAACTAAAAGTGTAAAACATGTTGTAGCATTGCCACAAAGGTATCCAGTGGACAAAAATAAATAAACCTTAATGACAACTGAACTACAAATATGGGTTAGAAAGACCAATTACTATAACACAAATAGAAACTGTTCCTTTGTTTGTACAAATGATGTTTATATTTCTATGCTGGATTATGTCAATTCTGGAGGAAGTGGGTGGAGTCACCAGCGAGGGAAGAAAAAGAGAAAAGTTTGGGGCGTCGGCTGCTGTGGGAGGAGAAAATAGGGAAAAAGGCTGGGGAAGCCTACGAGGGACCCCAGGAAGAAATAAGATGTGACCTACCCAAGAAAACCGGATTAAGGTGGAAACTACAAGCAAACACATTTTGGTGAGATAATTCAATTTGATTTTTTGGACTTACATTTTCTTGTGGATTCCTATTTTTTGGACATTGGAATTCCTGTTTGAACACTTGAAGAGGGACTAAAGACCCTAAAGAGACTGAAAAGAATAAGAGGACTTTTTTTATTTTGGGGAATTTGGAAAATATGTGTTTACATGTTTGACATTAGTTTATATCGATTAAAAAGGGAAATTAGTAAAACCCTAATTTCTGTAAAGAGTGTATTTCATACAGCTGGTTACAAAGTTTAAGACACCCTAACCCCCCGGCATGATTTTTTTTCTTTTTTCAGAATCTCTCTCACTAATTCATTTCAAGACTGACACTGCTCTTTGTGTTACTTATTTATGCGTGTCCTGAGAGGAAGTTTCATGCACAATGACGAGTCAAGAAGCTTCTCCACACTCATTTTCGGCTTCTGACTCATCCCTTTTTTCTGGTCCACACTGCCAGCTGGCAGCTGCAGTCTCAGGCTTCCAGGCTGCTGCCTCAAACAAAACCAAAGGACTGTGGCTTAGTGAATTTATGGAGCTGAGTCTGAGACTCTCTGCACATATATAAGCCAATCTTCTGCGTCCTGTGGAAAAGCGGCGGCAGCTTTTGGCTGTCTGCGGCACACTTCACATTGACCTGATGGTCCTTCTGACTGAACGGCTTTGGTCCTCACAAATAAAGCACGCTAGAAGATTAAAAGGAGTGGAATGACAGAGATTGCCACTTTTTTTTAAAGACGGTCCACCCTGGTGGCCCGGCTGACTGATTGGACTGTCAAGATGCAATATGTGTGATACAGAAGGGGAGAAAAAGAGAAGGCAATAGGAAGAGAAATTGACCATCCTAAAAGAAAAAGTAGGAATACAATTAACTATTATAAAGAAAGAAAGATTTGTAGTTATTAATTATGTAAAATATATATAGAGAAGAAGCAGCTTGAGTCTAAATCAACATGACAAGATAAAGTCCTCCAGAATAAGAGTATCATGCTATCTTGAATGGATTCTTGCATTCTCTTGATTTAAAAAGGCTCTAGAGGAAGTAATGTGAATGTTGTGTTCCGCAGACATGAACTTGTGAGGATGTTTTATTTATTGAAGTCCAGACTGACGCAGGAGCTGAGTAAGAGCTATTGAGCAAATCGCAAGTCTGAAAGTGCTCAGTCATGATAATGAGTTCCTGAAAGTAAGACTCAGAGAGCTACTGCAGCTTGGATTTGTTTCAATGCAGTAACATGTGGAGTTTGACTTATGGTTTCTACTTCAAAGACAAATCTGACTTCTCTGCAACAATATTTATTTATCTATCAATTTTTATTTGTTTGTCTACATTAATTTAGTTTTTTTTGTTTAGATTTTGTTTTTATAATATTTTTGTTTTAGATTTTGTTCACATATATTTATAACATATTCCGTTCATTCATTTATTTACTATTTATTTGTATTTATTAATTCATATTTTATTAATTACTTCATTTATTATTTATTTTATTTGTTAGTACTAGATGTCTTTTTATTTATTTATTTAAATGTATTTTGAATTTGTATATGTATATTTGTTTTTAACAATTTTTTTATACCTATTTTAATTTTGTAAATATTTTTATTTATTTTTGACAGATAAGTGGGAAAAAAATAGATTCACATTTATTTATTTATTTTGAACTAATGAACTGACTGAACACAAGTATAACGAAAAATGATCATGCAAAAATTGTCAAAGAGCTTTGGATGAAGTTTCACAATCTATTGAGTCACAGCCACATTTTTCATTTCACTCCAAACTTATATGGATACAAAATATATTTTTACAGAATTACCAGGAGAAAAAACACACATGCACGGAAAACAATTAATTTTATTGAAAAAACATACATATATATATATATATATATATATATATGTACATATATGTGTATATATACACATATATATGTATAAGAAATATGAATAAATGAAACCTGCTGAGACCCTTTTATCTTCAAAATTGCTTTACATTTTTTAATTGATTGAATTTTTATGTCTAACCTGCAGTTATTCTCTATCCTCTCATGGACCTGCAGCGAAATTTAGTTTTTTCTCTAACAGCTGTTTCATAAACAAATTTGATCGTCTCAGATTTGATTTACCTTCTCTAAAATGGAAAAGTTTTTAGATGCTTTTACTGGTTAATTTTTGATTTTGAGCATGATTTGATTTCTAAATCAACAAGGTCTCAAAATTTAACTTGTTTTGATTTGTCGAACAATGAGTTTGTCGGCTCTAAAAAGATGATCTGGAGATTGTTCTTAAGGCTCAACATCATATTGTCTCTAGTAAAAGAGGCATTATACAACTTTTAGCAGAATTTCCCGAGATTCTATGAAGGCCTGCGACATCCTTTGGTTAAATCTTCATAGAAATACTTTAAGGACTTGTGAAAAACAAGCCTAATTAGCTTTTATAAAGTCAATCTTTAAACTCTGTTTAGCAGGAAGAACACTAATGTTAAAACAAATGATTCTGTCAACTCTCCGTGTTTTCTGTCCTGTGAGCAGTCATAGTCGGGCTTCAATTAGCAGCAGATGGCGTTCTGCCAAAAAGCACATCCTTTGCAGTAAATCATTGAGCTGTTTATCCATGTTTAAAAATGTTCTTTCATCATGACCGACTTCAGATGTGGACCTATAAGGACTTGTACCTAGGCAGGTACAAGTAAGTGTTTGATAAATGAGTCAGCACCACAAGGTTTATGTTTATTTTTTTTTGAAAGGCCATCTACATCCGGGATTTGTTTGAGCTTCACAACAATCGGAAGAAGCAAAAAAAACAAAACAAAAAAAAACAAGACATTTAAATTTTTTGTCATGTCCTTGTGAATTTCAAATATTGTTTTGTTCACATGATGCATATCATATAGTTTATCAGTTTTTATAGACTTTTGTTTCTGGTTTTAAAGAACCTTTTTGGTCAGATTGAAAGGTTTTTCCATACTGGTTGAATGGAAACTGTTTTTTTTTTATTTTGGTACAAAAAATGCTTTCAAAATAAAGTTTTCATTGAGTGGACTGATATATTTTTCTTCAAAGAAGAAATGACGGAAGTGTTACATTTGTGTATTTTAGTTAATACGCCAGAAGGCCACAACAATTGATGGCATGTTTAGTTGGAAGACAGTGAAATCCACAAAGATCAACTGTTTTTTTCTAAAGATCCTCAGAGTCCTCGATGGTCGGATTCATTTCTTTTTCATTCCCATCTTCCCTTGCTTTCTCTCAATGGTGGATAACACTTGATTTAGGTAATCAACAGTAGGTCAGGCGAAGTTATGTGAAGACAAGCAGGACTAGAATCTACAGGTATTCTTTGGTATTTGGCTGTAGCAATTACTGTCATAGGTGTAGTGCATTTCAATAAGGTTGCATTCAAGAAAAAATTGCATGACTGCCAAAAAAATTTCATTTTTATATAAGGAATATTTGTTTGATTGGCTTTTATTTTGGAACCTATGAACAAGCTGATGCCAATTTTATTCTCTTCAGGTGTTTCGTAAATGTCACACTGAAAGGTAAAAAACTGTATGAGAGATATCAGTTCAAACATTTAGGAACATCCATTTAACTCTTTTTTCCTTTTAGTGTTAGCTTGTTTTTAATACATTTAATACATACATTTAATTTCTCTGGACGTTTTCAGCTTCTGAATTAAATATAAAAACAAAATTCTACGGTACCTATACATTTTGTATAAAAAAATGCTCATTTGAATTAACAAAACAAAAAACAAAAACTTCTTTGTCATACTTTTATTTAAACAAATATTTATGTTAGTACTGCATGGACAAATAGGTTTGGGACCAGACAAGTTATAGCTTCATCCAAAACCCTTTAAACACTTCAAAAATACTTTTAATTTGTAAAAAATGTACTTTTTGTCTGAATGTGTAGTTAAAGCACTTTGTGATTTTATCTGGAAAATGCACTATATAAATAAAACTTACTTCTTACTGACTTACTACTTAAAAAATATGTTTAAAAAAAATTATTTAAAGGTTTCATTTTATGAACAATTTTGTTGGTAAACTGTAATTTCTAAAATTCTACTCAGTAAACATTTTTTTTTTCCATTTTGAACAAAAAAATAAGAATAATAGGATTTAAAAATAATAAAATAGAACTTTACTGATCCCACAAAGGGGATAACTATTTTATTACCTGAATAATTTTTTCAAAAATGGTTTTGCCCTTTTTAGCAATGCCATATCTTTAAAAATGCTGTTAATACATTAAGTTTAAAGTATACTTTTTTTGGGTATTGCCGAATATTTTTAAGCATCATTATAAGGCAGAAATTTGCAAAAAGTTTTGAAACTGCGTGTGTGTTAAACTAGCCTTGATTTTATAGTTTTACTAAAAAATAATAGCCATTTTCGCTTTAACTTTGGTGAATCTGCTTTTTTATTTTATTAATCTTTTATCAAGCTTTGGATTTCATCAATTGACAATGTAATTACAGAGAAATATTCCCAGAACTGCCATGCAGAGAGAACAGCTCGATAACAGTATTTGGTAATTTAGCAAAGTGACAGGAAAACATGGCAAGGATGTGTTAGAGTGTGTTTCTTTGTGCTAACAGCAACTGCCAAGAGCTTATTGCTTAGAAGACGGAGGGTTGAACATATTAATCAGTCGCATGTTGCTGTCGTGTCTGGTTGCCATAATCTCCCACCGCCTACGGCCGTCTTATCTGAGGCGGTTAGGCTTCTTTTCACACTGAGAGACATGCGTGTCGCCTGCCCATCAAAGCTTAATTACTTGTCACTTGTGAATCAGAAAAAGTTATTTTTTTCAAAGTTAGGACATTTTTGGAGAAAAAAAGAAAATGCAATTTGTTTAACACAAATTGTATAGAATAGCTGTTTATTCTGCAGAGAGAGAGTCTGAATATTGAATGAGACTTTTAACCTATTGTAAGTAACATTGTGTCCTCTGACAAAAACACAATGAATAAAACATATTCTTCTATCCAAATATTTGGAAAGGTTATCTCACTGCTTACAAAAGCATTATTTATGTTCTGTCCTTTAGAATATCTGCTTCTGACATTCCCTTAACAAATAGCGAGACCTTGAAGGTATAATAAAGATGGGCACAGAAAGCATTTGCTTGGTGATGTAAAAATAGATTCTTGTAAGACTTAGGGCTACAAAAATATTATAATTCTCTTTGATAATGTGTTGTAATTTTTTTTGACAGAGACGCTACTATTTTATGAAAAGAACTGATTTGATAGTAGCACATGCAGATGGTTGAATTAACTTGCACAGCTAATAAAATGTAATGCCACAAAGAAAGTGACGATTCGCACTTAATTTTCCAAATAGGTGCGGCCAGTGCTGAACATTTTTCTTGATCGCACGGACCTAAAGGAAGGGTTAAGTTTCGGATTATGGTTTAGGGTTAAGCTGCGTTCACAGTGAACGCGATTCGTGGCAGAGGCGGCCAGTTTCAAAGTTAAGTCAATGTTTTTGACGCAATTTGAGGTCCTTGCGGCCCAATTTAAGCAACGGGTGAAAAGGTCTGGCAGCAGCGCAATTTGGTACCCGTCTGAACCAAACCGCTGTTGAGCGAAGGCGGGCACACCCTAGACAGTCTGTAGCTGGGCCTATAGAGCTGGAACGATTCACATCACTATGCCAGATCCTGGGAAATGTGCTGGCGCCCAGACATTGGAATGAGGACCCAGCCTGCTCGGGCCTCCTGAACTTCATGATCATTTTCTTATTTTCATCGAGGTAAAAATAAAAAAGTTCCCCTGATTTTATTTTTGTTTTCATTTTTCCCCTTTCTGGTTACTGCGCGATAGCAAGCACACAAATGCAGGTCTATAAGTTTCATTTTAAATGCGTGCGGCCAACAACAAAATCCAGCCTTGGACAAACTTAAAATACGTGCAAGGAATGTAGCAATGTGCCATTTTCTTTTCTCCTGCACCTGAGCATGTGCACATTGATGGGGCAGATCAGGGAGCTTGCGAGATGCGCATGTGCTCCTGGGCCATTGTGTCATCACAAAGGCTCAATATTTCAAACCGAGTCTTTGCGACAGTTTGATTGACAGCGATTTAAAAGGAGAATTACTCAGAAATGCAAAAAAAGGAAAGATTTTTTTATTTCGTTTGTTCTCTTTCATAAGAAAAATGACACACGTACCTGTCAAAAACTCAAAAAACATGATTTTCATCAAACTTTAAGATTTTTTTTGACATGTAGCTATACAGTTTGGGAGTTAGCACATTTAGTAGGCCAGTTAGTACATCACTGTACTGTGACAATTGGAGTTACAGCTAATGTAAATACAATAATACAGCTAACGTATAGCTGTGTAGGACTGTGCTTCGTTTTATGTGCTACTGACAGTAATGTATTGTTTGTAGCATTTTATAATCAAGTTCTAGAGTTACTGTGAATGCAGTTAATAAAGTCTGACTTTAACCCTTGTGCTATCTTGTGGGGTCCAGATGACCCCACCCTTACATTGACGTGTTACCCCTACCATGACAAAGGTGGATAAAGGTGAAGAGGATTTCATGTAATCTATGGACACCAGTGAAGATCAAAAAGGTTTGAAGAAAAAAGGTTCAGCGCACTGTCTTGTGGGGTCATCTGGACCCCACAAGAAAGCACAAGGTTTAAGACTTATCTCTGAGTCTTTTGTCTCACATAATGCGCCTTATCGTTGAATGTATCTTACATATGACATTAGCTCGAAAATAGACCATTCTTTGACAGTGTGCCTTATAGTCTAATGTGCCCTATGGTCTGGAAAATACGGTAGTCTGTCTGCAAGTTATTATACAGATTTTGTAAAGAAACTGTGGCTTGGCCAAGGTAAAGAGGCAACCCTTAAGTATCTCAATAGTGACATTTTCTCTAGGAGTGTCAGAATGTCACAATTCCAATTTCTCCTGTATTTGAATATGAAAGGGCAGCAGAAACATCCATCAAGATGAGTGATTTACAGCAGATTGCAGGAAGTCATTTTTCATGTTGTGTTTCACATTACAGAGCTTTGCCATCAATCTCGAGGGCTTGTGAATAAAAGATTTAAGTTTGGCTAATTAGTAATTCTTGCATTATCATTGGAGTTGAGTCACAACTGACTGCAGTTGTCAGCACTGAAAAAAAAAATGAAAACAGTGAGGCTGCCACAGATTTCCACATGTCTCCATAATATTCATATTTCATTCAACTGATAATTAAACCATGGTCCTGGTAAATACTCGATTCTGATTGGCTGCTGGGCGTGGATGTAAAAGTGATGATGGACAGTGATGGTGTTTACCTAAAGAAAAGAATTCCAGCTTAAATGTTCTAAATCACTGCGATGGCTTCTTTGAAACAAACTTTTGCTTCATCATCTGGACAAAAAGAAGCAGTAAGAGGTGAATTTTCTCTCTGAACAGAAAATTTAACCGATTATGATGATCAGCATTTATTACGCTTTCCTTCACCGCTGCAGTCGAAGTTTGTGCCAGCTCAGTCACTACCATGACAATCCGCCGCACAATATATCAAATAGTCCGTTTTTTGAAAAAGCTGTTTAAAATTGATTGAATAGTTATTTATTTTGCAAGTGAAGTGGATAATGACCTTCTAGGTGTCCTTTATCAGAAATTAACGGGCTTCACAAAAGCAACCATCCTCTGCTGACAATGGACACTTTGTAAGTTTATGGAGGTTTACATTTCAAAAATGCACAACAGGAGTGTTTCATTTATGTAGAGGTGTCAGTGATTTGGGGATTATGGGAAATTGCTCAGGGCGAGGCTTTTTGGGTGGACACAGAGTGTTGAGGAAAACAAAAAAAAAAGAGACATCATTTACACAGCAAGCTTTCAAACTCAGTCAGAGAGGGAACACAAATGCAGAGCACACTTTGGGACTTCAACTTTAAGTTTAATGTTTCAAATTTGTGTGGCCAACAACAAAATCCAGCCTTGGATGCACAATGGAAGAACAAAAGGATTTTTTTTAAATTACATTTGTTCTCTTACAAACTCAATAAACATGACTTTCATTGGAAGGTAACTTTCATGTTTTTAGCAATCATAAAAACCATTTCAAAATTACTTTTCGGGTGCTGCGGCTTAGCTGGTTAAAGCACATAGTCTAGTTAACAGTAGTTCCTGGGTCCAAATCCCAGGAGTGCCTCATTTGTCTTTCCATGCTAAAAACTACAATGAAAAGGCTCCTGATAGAAAAATATCAATATATACCAAATGCTGTTGATGGCAAAACTACAATGTTATTTTTGATTTTTACTTTAATTTTTTTCTAATAAATTAATCAATCAATTAGAAAACAGGCAACATACCTTGAAAATTGGTGTGTAAAAAACATAGTAAAAGTTTTTTTTTGTCTATTATGTTTTCAGCAATTATGAAAAAAACATTTAAACACTTGCCTTCAGGCGCTGTGGGCTTAGCTGGTTAAAGCATCTGTCTAGACAAAAGGAGATCCTGCATCCGAATCCCAGCCGTGCCTCATTGGAAAAGATCGTCTTTTGCATATTTGTCCATGGTAAAGATGGAATGAAAAGCCTCCTGGCAGAACAATCCTCACACATTTTAAATGCCTATAATATCAAAATAATAATGTCCATAATTTTTAATTTTCTTTCTTTAAAAACATTAAGAGAAATAAATTAAAACCATTAGACACAGGCAACATTCCTAAAATATTGGTGTGTATATAAACACACAAAAAGTGTTTTTTTTTTATTTTCAGCCATTACAAAAATGATATTAAAACATACCAACAGGCACTGTGGCTTTGCTGGTTAATGTACCTGTCTAGTAAACAGGAGATCCTAGATCCAAATCCCGGCAGTGCCCTTTAGGAGTTTTTCTGTACCGCGAAAGAGGGTCTAAGGGCAGAGATGCCGAGTTTAGTTTAGTCTGTTTAGATTAGGTTAGCAATCAACTATTGGATTAGAATAGAATTAACTGTAAAATATTAAAGTTTTTTTTTTTCTATCGCTTTGGCTGATTTCTTGAAACAGAACTTATATTCTCAAAGCTCTCTATGCTTTTGCCAAAACAGTCTATACGGTTTGGCAAAACACCCATGATCAGCAGCAAAATGTCATCACTCTCCCAAAACAGTTCACCCCTGTTTCAAAGCAAATCTCTGTCTCATTCAAATAGACAGATCCACCAAAATGACACGTTCATTCTCAATGACTTTGATTTTTATCAGAATTAAAATTCTCAAAACTCTTTGATAATTCCTCAAAAGGACCCATCTCATGCAGCACAACGGCATGGACCAGCAGCAAAAGCTCATCTCTCCCCCAAAATAGTTAACCTATGCTCCAAAACAAAGATCCTGTATCATTCATAGTGTCAGTGTCCTCAACATACATCGTCCCTTTATCGTTCGATTGGTCCTGCAGATCAAAATGTTTTGACAGTTTGTCATTAAGGCTCATCAGAATGAAAATAACAATCCCTCATGTCAAGCTACTGTAACATCTTCACAAGCAGCATCCATTGCTTGGAG
This sequence comes from Oryzias latipes, assembly GCF_053564925.1. Lineage (NCBI taxonomy): Eukaryota > Metazoa > Chordata > Actinopteri > Beloniformes > Adrianichthyidae > Oryzias > Oryzias latipes. The sequence continues at coordinate 11,834,903 of NC_136244.1, forward strand.
GAGGCTTCTTTGATCCTGAGCCTGAAACTTATAGACCTTCCACCTCCAAGCTGGAAAAAAAACCCTCCTGTGGCATTGAGGAACGGTGTGTATGGTGGCCGAAACACATTCAGCATTGTAGAATGTCTGAGGAGCCAGTCTCTGAAACCAAGGCCATGGTGGACACACTGGCAATGTGGCAAGTGATGCCCAGCCAAAGCTCTTATTGTCAGGAAGATCTGAACCTGATCCAAGAAAATCGCGAGCTTCTCAGTATATGGGCCAAGAGTAGGGAGGTGGGTGGGCACACCATAAACACCGTACACATTGCCATGCAGGCCTGAGACATCAACCGTGGCCTGCTGGGTAAAGACATTTCGGCCACGTCTTTGTCTTTTGGCCAGATTGGGTCCAGCCTCGTCCACAACCAGCATGGTGTGAAGGGGTCTCAGCTACCTTATTAGTCTGGATCTGGTTTCACCTTGCATTCAATTACAGCAGTTATAGAAATGCAGCAAATGTTGAATGAAATTTAAGTTATCAACAGTAATGTTTTCTTATTCATGGTTTGGTGTTCATGACACATTTTAAAAACTGAGGAAACTGATGTAATCTTCATGTTAAAACATGAAGATGACATGCTGCTTTGGAGGGTAAAACTACTGAGAAATAACAGGGTTAATATTTGCTCCAGACTGTAACAAATGAATGGGGAGATGAAACCAGTTTAAGCACTAGGGTTAACCCTTGTGCTATCTTAGATGACCCCTCCCTTACATTGATGTGTTCTCCCTACCATGACAAAGGTGGATAAAGGTGGAAAGATTTCATGTAATCCATGGACACCAGTGAAGATCACAGCGCACACTTCCTGGATGCAGCGCACCTGACTCTCATTCACTCAATCAACCACAGCATACTTAAACACTGCACTGAGTGAAGCTCAATGCAAAGTATTGTTTGTGCCACTCTGCCTTCATTAGTTGGACCTGAGCTTCTGTTTCCTGACCCTGTGTTTGCCTGCTGCCTTCCCTGACTCTCACCTGGATCCTGACTACCCTGTCTCTTCTTTGATGCTCTCATGCATGTTATTGACTCCTACCTGGCTGACTCTGATTTACCTTAGTCGATTTTTAGCTGAGCTAACAAACCTGCTGCATTTCTTCTTGTGACAAGGCCATAATTGGGAAACAGTCAATCCTTGACAGTTGGTCTAGATAAAAACTCAAAACATTTTTTAATGCTTTAAGCCATTATTAAAAACATGTTGGTATTTAAATCCAGGCATTGTGGCTTGGCTGGTTAAAGCACCTGGCAAGTAAACAGGAGATCCTGGGTCCAAATCCCAGCAGTGCCACCTGGGAATAGTTTTCCTTTTGTATACCTGTCCATGCCAAAAGCTAGAACCAAAAATCCCCTGGTAGAAAAATATTAACACATACCAAAGGCTGTTGATGGCAAAATAGAAAATGTATTCTTTGATATTTACTAGTGAGATATTTGAGTCTCACTGTTTGATTTAGATTTGGAAAACAGATCAAATTGCTGCCTTAATGTGAGCTCTGAGTCCTAGGTTTGAGTTTTTCTTGACAACGATGTGAACGTGTCAACACAACAGGTTTGATGACAGAACTCTACAAAGCTGAGTGCCATCTGCACAATGATGGTATAAAATTTTATAATTGTGCATGATCTGATCTAGAGGAAGCATGTTCAAGCTGAACAGCAGAGGTCTAAAAGTTGAGCCCTGAGGCACTCCACATGACATCAGATTTAGGTTCACCAAAATAATATCCAAATGCCTGCCTTAAAAATCAGACTTTAATCAACCATGGATTGTAGCTGATAGTAACACCAATGAATCCAATCTCTTTATCATATGAACATTTCAGTGACATAGGAACTCTAAAAATATTAAAAAACAACATAACACAAAAACTGATCCAATGTCAAATCTAAAGCTGTAAATCTTTCAGCAACACATGTCTACCTATAAACCTGTATCAGTCTTTAGCTGTTTACCTGTTGCACTAAAGGTGTGTAAATCACACATTCTGAAGAGTTTTCAAACTCTTTCTGAGGAACATGAAAAGTGACCACAATAGGACTTTTATTTCACTTTATGTACTATCATCATAAATGGCTCTTTCAAAATTTACATTTAGCATGACAAGAAGAAACAAGTTCCATTTCGTAGTTGTTTTATCAACTAAGACGTTAAGCCATAAGCTTTTTTCGAAGAGTTTAATCAGGAGAAGGACAAGCCAGTTGGTCATGAGGTCATCTCTCCCCTCAATCATCTGTCAACATCTTATTGCTGATTCCCACAATGTTGCAGCCACAGCAGACTCTGTTTCCTGAGCTCAATCAACTTCTCATCTTCTGTTCTGGAAGTATTGACAGTGTGATCAATCTGCAGCATCCACAATTCTAGGAAACAACCTACACAACCGCTTCTAGGATCTGGAGGAGGAACTATGGCAAAAAAAGGAAAAATCAGCTGTCGAAAGGTTTATATTGGGGCCGAAGAAAAACGTTTATTTTTTATATAAATTCACAGAGAATTTGCACTGTACCTACATCTTGATCTAAATGTATATGAGAACTGGACTAGGAGACTCCTTGTGTTCCAAACAGGAAGTGCTCCAAGAAGCCAAAATTCCATAGACTTCTATAGAAAAAAGGAAAACCTCATTCTATTTGTCAGAATAATCATATCACGACGGAGTATTGGGGCCTACATAATAAAATTTGCGAGGACAAATTCAGAAATGTAGGAGAAACAAGTAGTATATTTACAAAAAAAGTCATACATTTGTGAGAAAAAAGTCTTACTTTTACAAGGAAAAAGCCATGCTTTTTTGAAAAAGCCTCCATCCACATTATCCAGCCTCCATCTTTTTCTGAAAAGGCCTACAAATTCCTTTCTATGTCCTTATTCTTAAAAGGAAACGATGTTGACTCACCAAAAGACTTCCTATTTCCTTATTTGGGAAACCAACTCTCAAGTTTTCTCTTACAATGTGCTTTACGTCTCTTAAGGCCCGTACACACCGGGACAAATATTCGCCAGGCGTTATTCGCCAGCATTTTTCGCAACCTTTTTTGTGTTCACACCCAGGCGATTTTCGCTGACGGTGAGCCGAGCGGACATGCAATTTCATTCCCTGACATTAGATGGCGCTTAATGTAAACAGAAATACTCCTGTACACAAGGTGGCGCTGCGCAACTTTACGATTTTTTGACGCTTTAGCGCGTGGCGTTTTTTCGCGTCGGTGTGCACACTCACATTGGTGCCCTTTGTTTAGTCACGAGGCGTTAATTTCGTCCCGGTGTGAACAGGCCTTTAGACTGAAACATGATATTGGTTCTTTTTTATTGTTGTTAATATTTTCTTAGTAAACAGACTTTTGCTTTATAAATCTTCCTGTCTTTTAGCTTATAAAATTGTCAATATATAATGTATGAAATAAATATGTATGAATATAACTTTATTGTAAAATATTGACTCCTTTACTCATAGTTCCACGAGTTTATTCTTGTAAAATTACGAAATTATTCTTTGATTTTATTTTTTCACATATTTGAATATTTTCGCATAACGACTCTATTGTTGTAAAATTACGACTTTTTTCATATAATTTTAAAACTTTATTCTCGTTAATGTATTTTTTTTATGTTGACTAACGCTCTGATGTACATTCTTGCTCTGCTACATTTCCTAATTTTTTTAAATTATACATTTTTTCACTGTAGGTTATTTAACCCTTGTGCTATCCTAGGCACTTTACCATTGGGAGTTGGGTCATCTAGACCCACTAGACAGTGCGCTGAACCTTTTTTCTTCAATGATTTGTGATCTTCACTGGTGTCCATGGATTACATGAAATCTTTCCACCTTTATCCACCTTTGTCATGGTAGGGAGAACACGTCAATGGAAGGGTGGGGTCATCTAAGATAGCACGAGGGTTAAATGTAAACTGGCTCATCAGATGGACTTCTAACAAGCTCACTCCTGACTGGCGAGCGTGGTTGCCATTGAAATGTTGACACAGAACAATCGCTGCTTACTGTGTCGCCCTGTCACTAGCTGTCACCTGTCAGCTGTTCCCGTTCATCCAATTGGGTGATGACAAATACAACACATGACCACAAATTTCCTTGAAATAAGGCCTGTTAAATAAATGCACATGTTTTCAAGTTTCAGGTCATGGTCAGAAACTGATTTGTGGTGGCAACCATTACAAAATGGATCCGGAAGTAATCAATTTTCTACGGTTGATGTCATAATCACTCGGCATAGTTCTCAAATAAATCATTGGTCTTGATGGGTAACCTTACGAGGCAATGTGTAAGTGCATGATCTACATTTAAAAGCCGGTCTCATCTCATTTGTTGTGAAAAAAATGGTGACATTTTTTTTTTTTCATAATTTATGTTTCTTCAGTATTTTCTAATAATTGACCTAATCAGGAAAATGCTGGGAAATGCATTTAACCCAAACTGGAATTGCCCAAGATTGTTGTTTTCATTTTTCATTTATTTTCATTTAATTTTAACTTTATGTTTCATAAACATAATGATAGTCCTTTTCAAAATCACATTAGGCTGATTACAATTTTGCTCTAAAAATTTTAATTTTGAATTTCAAATCTCAATTTGGCTTTGTAACCCTTGTGCTATCCTAGGCACTTTAACATTGGGAGTTGGGTCATATAGACCCACTAGACTGCTGAGAACGCTGAACGTTTTTTCTTCAGTGATTTGTGATCTTCATTGGTGTCCATGGATTACATGAAATCCTTTATCCACTTTTGTCATGGTAGGGAGAACACATCAATGTAAGGGTGGGGTCATAGGATAGCACAAGGGTTAATTTGCTCTCCCATGATGCCACCATGTTCTGGTTATACTAAATAAACAAAGTTTCACTTCTTCTGATATTTGCTGCTTACAATTCAAGCAAGTCTGTAGTACAGTGAACAAGCACTGCATGTGCTTTCAAGCCAATAATGCATGTTTAGCTGAAGAAAGCGTAGATGTGGCATCTATTGCTTTTTGCATGTTGAATTGAGTCTTTGTTTTCATCTTGCTTCACTGCTGTCTGCAGTGTTTGTTTCTTCTGCCGCTTCTTTAGGCCCACGCAACATTTTGCTCATCTTTGATGTAAATATGTTTGGCCCAGTATGAAGCCATAAACAGTTTTTTTTGTCTGAGATTGTTTTCAAGCTGCTCCTTTTGAGTTTCACTGCAGTGGTCAATCCTTATGTAAATGAGAGAACATCACTGCCATTTTTCCCCCCACTGAGATGAGAGGAAGATCATTCTCTAAATCTGTTCTTTACTATTGTGTGTCTCAGATTTGAACCCTGAGGCAGATGAAAAGAATACTAGAAAGAGGCAAATGTTTACTTATTTGACCCATGACAGAAAAACTTGTCAAGCAACATTTTGAATGAAAGTTAGAATTTGCTTTAATTTGCTTTAATTGCTTTAATTTGAAAGTGAAAATGTATTTACGTTTTTTAAATATACCATAAATCTAGCATATTTATGGAAAAATAATTATTCAAACTAAAAAATTAGAAAGCAAAACAAAAATTAAAGTGTTAACTAAGCGATTTTTCCTTCTTGCTTTTGTATCTCCAGGTAAGGAAACCACAATGGGCCAAATAAAGAGTTGCATTTAATATATTAGCCTACAGTTCCGTTCATAGTGTATCCTGCGTTTAAAATAACATATTAAATATTGTGTTACATGGTTGAATACCTCAGGCCTAACATTTAAAATAATTAAACACTAACTAAAGTTCTATACATGTCAGTGATGAACAGATAAAAAATTTAAGCTACAATTTGAAAAAGTGTATTTAGTACAATATGTAATTTTTATAATGTCTCTTTCTGTTTTATTTAGAAGTTGGATAAATGTAGGCCTAATTATAAATGTCTCAAGCAACGGAAAAACAGATTGCAAGACTTATAATTGTAGTCAAATGGAGTTGAATTCTGCTGATTCTCTTAACACTTTTTTAAAACCATCTGTGATGAGATGTGTTCAAGTTTTTGTTCCACACAAAAGAATGTGTATTTCTTTTATTGAATTTTTGATGTGCCTTAAAAATGATATCCACATATATATACATAAAAAAGAAAGAGGGTACAAAACAATGCACTGTTGCTATCATCTGCAGTTTTTTGTCACACAGCCACTAAATTTTGCGTATATTGCTTGGACGAATATGTGACAGAATGGCAGAAGCGGCTGTGGTCAAGTAACCAGTCTGGGTCTTGGTTTGTTTGGATTTAAAGAGTTTTATTTTCACAGTCCACCATGTTCTCATGATCAAACTCCATCCACCTCTCCTCCCCTCTGGGTAAGGACTTCTGCTTATATAGCCTTGCCCCAATTGGTGCAAACCGTTACAGAAGGAATGCAGTGGTTAACAACTTCATCATCCCTTTCAAAAATGTTTTCAACTGGACATTCAAAATGGCTGCCAAGCAGCTTAACAAACATATGTCAAAACACGCCCTGCTGAGGAAGTTGGTAAGCAGGAAAAGAGGTAAACATAGGTGGACACAAGTAGACACACAAGTAACAAATGCCACTTTGTTACACTCCTCCCCCCGAACAAGTCGTAACAGTTCAAACTCTACTGACCTCGACAAACAATCTGCAAAAACATCACAACAGCCAGGTTTATAATGCACTATAAATTCATAAGGTTTCAATGAAAGGTACCATCCAGAAAGGCGGGTGTTGGCATCTCCCATGCGGTTTAGCAATTGCAGGGGACAATGATCTGTCTCCAGGATGAAGTGACGTCCAAGCAGATCATATCAGAAAGAGTCAATGGCCAACTTCATGGCTAAACATTCTTTCTCCACAGTGGAATATCTCAGTTCTCTGTCCAGCACGCCAACGCCACGGGTCTTCTGTCCTCATTGACCTCTTGAAGAAGAACTGCTCCAAGGCTGACTCCTGAGGCATCAGTCTGCAGGATGAATGGTTTGCTAAAGTCTGGTATATGAAGCACCGGCTGTGTCCAAACGGCTTCTTTGAGGTTGCCGAAGGTCAGTCATCTGCTTTGTTTGCGGCTAATTTCTTAATTGGATTATGCAAGAGCACTAAAGGGGCTGCACGGTGGCCCAGCGGTTAGTGCTCTTGCTTCACAGCAAGAAGGTCCCGGCTGGGGGACCTGAAACAGAACATCAGTGAGGAACCTTTCTGTGTGGAGTTTGCATGTCCTCCCCGTGCATGCGTGGGTTTTCTCTGAGACGCCGGCCTTCTCCCACTGTCCAAAAACATGCGTCATAGGTTAATTGGTTACTCTAAATTGTCCATAGATGTGACTGTGAGTATGCATGGGTGTGTGATGATGGCCCTGTGACAGCTGGCAATCTGTCCAGGACGTCCCCTGCCTTCGCCTACATGTTGCCGGGATAGGCTCCAGCAGCCCTGTGACGCCGAAAGGGATGAAACGGTAAAGAAGATGAATGAATGAATGAATGAATGCATGGATGAAAAGTGGTCATGTGTAAAAGTGGAAAACTACAGAAGAATAAACTACACGAAGGACATAAATAAACGTAGAACATGAAACATGCATGATC